>NW_025422057.1:10407500-15207500 GCF_011764305.1 Mustela putorius furo
TGTCCCCCCAATGAAGGGGGATGAGGACTGGGAAATAGAGAATAAATAGAGATTGGAAGCCCTTGCTGTGTCTAATACTGATTTTACACTGTGACAGGATCACCAAGGAGACCATGTCAGAAAACAACCCCCAAACAAAGCAGCCGCGTCCACATAGCTGTGTAGCATGTTCTGCTTTGGATCAGGCACTGATCAGAGAAGGTGGAGGGTCGGCGCACCTGGGTGGCTCCGTCAGTGGAGCATCTGTTTCCGTTTCAGCTCAGGTCACGATCTCGGGGTTGTGGGATGGAGGCCCACGTTGGCTCTGTGCCTGGCAGGGAGTCTGAGATTCTGTCTCCCTCTCTGTATCCCTCTCCCTCGCCCTCCCACTCTGTCCTTCCTTCTACTCTCTTTCTCTCTCACTCTCAAATAAATAAATAATCTTAAAAAGAAAAAGAAAGTGGAGGGTGAGATGGGTCAAAGGGTCTGATAGGGACAGAAAAGGTGAATGAGGTAAGCTCAGGTTTCGGGGAGGGTTGCTCAGGTTGCACACTGGTTTATCCTTTGGCCCGGGGCTTCAGGCCAGGCCCCTGGCTCACAGGATGAGAGCACATGCCTATCTTTGATCTGTGTCTTCTCTAGTATGGAGTCAGGGCACGCAGCAGGTATACAACGAAAGCTTATCACTTGATTGCCAGGCCAGCTATGTAAAAGGCTACTTCTTTTTCCTTATCAACTGCAACTAATATTTCTACCCTATTTATGGTATAAGCTATAATCAATAAGAGTATTAATAGCAAGCAATCAGCACAGAGTAAATAAACATGAACATCATGCGCTGAGCATACATTAGATTTAATTTTCTTTCTTTAATTATATGTGCCTATGGGATATATAATGCATTCCTTAGAGGGAGAGAAGGAGGAGAAAGAGAGAATACAAATGAGAAACAAATGAATTGCTAGGAGTGGCCTGTGTTGCTATTTCCCCAGAGCATTTCTCAGCAGTGAGGAGCACCGCAGAGCACCAGGAGTTGGATTTAAGTGGGATGACAGTGTCCACTCCCAGGAAGATCTGAGGCCAAGATCAGCTCCAAGGGGCATAAAACTACCTTCTATGGGTGAGATGGTATAAGGGCTTTAAGCAAGGTCATGGGTGTGGCGCCCACCCAAGGTTAAGCGTGATCACTGATCTACGCCATCACCTCCTTCCCCAAGTGCAGGGACCCAGTCTTGCTTATATCCATCCTCATACTTGGAACCTGGAACAATGTAGAAGTCTGTGGACATTTGTTGAATGAGCAGATGAGCACGCAGACGAAGGAAAGAAAGAAAGAATGAATGAATGAACTTATGACTAGGGTTAGAATAACCTCTCCTTTTCACGTTAGGAATCATTCTCTTCTTGTTTCTTTGAATCATTTCTTCTGTGTTTTGTGACATTACAATGCACAGCCACCCTCATACCCTATCTCCAAACCCAGCCTAAAATCTTTATGGTGATTAAATGATTCTTAAAGTCCCACCAGCCCTAAGCCAACCAGAGTCCACCCATCGTGGTCTGGCTGGAATGCATGTGGGAGGGAACGGATGTTTCTTTATGCTCCTTCAATGTAATATTTCAAACCTGGTTCATCCTCAGGAGTGTGTGGCTGAATTCTATCGTTCAAGATATTCTCAGCCACAGAAATTCCCTCTTCGTGTGTGATAAAATCAGTTCTCTGGATCACAGAACACTATTGATCCCCAAAGCAGGTTTTGTGAAATCCTGCCTTGATGAAATTCGTGGATTGACAGCTCTACAGTCAATGTAGAGACAGAACTTCGAAAGTGCTACAGGAGGGACACAGCAGGTCTTGACCACCCTGGTGTGCAGAGAGAAGCCTGTGACGAGGCCAGCCTGGGGTGGGGGTGAGGGGAGGCTCAGGGATGGTCTTTGGGGCCTGAAGCCCATCTGCAGCCCTCTCACTTTTTTTGTAAAGATTTTACTTGTTTATTTTATTTGAGAGAGAGAAAGAGCAGGGGGAGAGGCACAGGGCATGGGAGAGAATCTCAAGCTGATGTGGAGTCGGATGCGGGGCTCGATCTCGAGACCCCAACATCATGACCTGAGCTGAAACCAAGAGTCGAACACTCAGCCGACTGACCCACTCAGGCGGCCCCATCCTCTCTTGACAGTAACATCCGGTGCCGGGTTAAACTTGTCAAACGAGCTAACCTGTCATGCACATTGGCCATGTGCCCAAAGCCGTTCTAAATACTTCACACGTAGTCATGGACTAGCTCATTTATGCCTCAGATCCAACAGGCTTGCTTCTATCATTACTCTCACCTGCCTGGGAAGATGCTGGCCCCATGGGCACCTGAATGCCTGTCCCTGCTCTGTGGTTCATAGGCAAAGGGACCAGGAGGGGGATCACACTGGGTTTCTGCACTGCTTCTCAGCAAGGCGGTGTTAACTTTCCCACAGCCGCCTCTGGGCCTGAAGGGGGTCTTATCACCTCTGACACACATCACTTCTACTAAACAGGGGATAATCCAATAATAATACTGACTTCATTAGGTCATGCTGAAGGTAAAATTAATGACACCCAGTGATGCCCTGCCTATAGTATCATTTTGATAAACGGAGTCTTTTTTATTATCTTGGAGATTAGAAACAGAAGAACCATGAACTTCAACTTACATTAGGTTTAATTTCCTTTGTATATAAAGACGGTTTTGACCAACTAAAAATGGAAACCTGCTTATACTGATTTCCTTAGAAATCATTTTTGTAAGGTGAATGTCACGGAGCTGTTTCCTATGGCACATAGTTCCCAGGGCAGCTTTGGGCTTCCTGAGCTATTAATCCAAAGTGTCTTGGCATCTATCTGACCGGCATGGAAGGTTAGTACTAAACTTGGTACTTGGCTGTCTCTGGGGTACTCTTTGGACTTACTATAGAGAAGAGAACCAAATTTCCTTCCACCTTCCCCACAACAAGCTACGCCATTTCTTGGTTGTCTAATGTGTCCCAGGCAAGCTCCCTCCCTATGCATAGCACTGGAGATGTCCCACTTTGCAGCATTTTGAGGAAGATATCATTAACCCCTCTTCACAGAGGGGAAGCCTGAGTCTCTAGGCAGCTCTGGGACCTGGGGTCCCCGACATGTACTCTGTGCCCTAGGCCAGGCTTTATAGATCTTTGGGCTTCCAAAAATTGTAAAAACCTTCATGCTTAAACCACTTTTTGGAAGAAAGATTTAGGAAATCAAAATCACACTTTCCTGTCCTCCAACAGTAAATTATAGGCCAAGCTTGACCCATTTCTTCATAATCCAGTATTTTCATTACAAACTTCCATCATCGTATTTCCCCACATAGGTATGGGGAGACCCTCTTCTTCCCCTCCATCCAATGCCCTAGCTGCTAGGGTTTTGAATATTTTTGCATTTGTATTTTTTGATGAATTATTATAAAGTAAGTTACAGACAATATGATATACCACCCCTAAATATTTCAGTACATCTCTAGGACATTTTCCTATATAACACCATGATTATACCTGACAAAATGAACGTCATTTGACAGTCTACCTGTATTCAAATTTTCCCTGTTGTCTGTCCCAGAAATATCTTTTGTAGCTGGTCAAATTCTGTTTTGAAATCCTTTCCCCGGTAGAAAACACCTGATCGTGTCCGCAAACCAGCATTTGGGGGCCTGCTCCCGTGCATAAAGTCAGAGTTTGGGTGACCTCAACAAAGGCTCATCCCAAAACACAACAAAACCAAACCTCATGGCTCTATTGGAGACACACCTATCATCAGGCCGTGCCTTTTGTAGGTCATATGTACAAGTTAAACTCAATATTTAAGACCTAGGACCAGGGTTTCCCCTGGCCTTATAACCTCCCGCACCAGTGTTGACATGGTTACTTCCTTCCACTGTGAGAGGCACGGCTCATCTTCCCCTGGGTAGATGCTCAAGGTCGCAGCGAGCTGTCACTCAGGACAGTGGACAGCCCCCTTTCAGCTCCGACTGCCGGCAGGGAGAAGTTCAAGGCTGCCAATTTTGAACTCACGCTCTAGATAGGAGGTACGGATGCTATAGAAAACTTACCTGTTCTCCAAGTACTGTGAGCAACTACACTTGTTTCCCTGGGGTTGAGGAGACAGGGGACTTTCAGTTTTTTTTTTTTTTTTTTTTTTTTTAAAAGATTTTATTTATTTATTTGACAGAGAGAGAAAAAGAGAGAGAGAGAGATCACAAGTAGGCAGAGGCAGGCAGAGAGAGAGGAGGAAGCAGGCTCCCTACTGAGCAGAGAGCCCGATGTCGGGCTCGATCCCAGGACCCTGAGATCATGACCTGAGCTGAAGGCAGAGGCTTTAACCCACTGAGCTACCCAGGCACCCCTGGGACTTTCAGTTTTAAAACCAGGACATGTTGGTTACTCTACTCCTCAGGGGCCTCTGTTGGCCCCTCATGGTCAAGCTCTTCCCTCTTTTGGGCTGACATATCCATCAACCTGCTGTGTTTATTGAATCCTGCTTATGCTTCTAGCAAAGCACTAGGGGGCTATACAAAGAAGGGGGATGGAGACTTCATTGCTGACGACACACTGGGTAGCCAGCCAATTCACGCCCCAGGGTTACCTCTCGGGGAGGGGTAGAAGGGGGCGATGGTTCTCTCCTGTTCTCCCGCGTGTCTCCTGCCTGTAGAGTAGACTTGTAGACTCCCTAGGGAAGCTTTTAAAACATAATGATTCCAATCTCATCCCCCTAGATTTTCTGATTCAGTCTGGGGTGAGGATCTAAGCACTTTTATTTTCAAAAATTGCTTTCGGTCGATTCAGGATACTTTTTTCCATGGATCCCTGATTAGACCTATAAGTTTCTCAATGCAAGATTCTAGGCAGCCAATCCCACTGGCCTGTGAGAAAATTGGTTTGCCCAACTGACTTGCAAGGTGGATTCCTTTGCATGGAGCAAATGTGATGACAGCTTTGCCAATGAGGGACAAACCCACTGGTTTGTCTCAGGCAGTCTGGGTTTAAATGTCAGCCCTTGGCACACTGCCCATCTCCCTTCCCACCACCAGGGAAAAAAGGAACCCTTGGTCCATCTGGCCCCTTGTTTAAGCAATCCCAGGGGAGCCCTTGTGGTCATTTTCGGATAAGCCTGGCTCATTACCCCCACACTCTTGTATGAAGAAGGGAAAACCGTGGAATACTCACCAAACACTCATGCCTTGAACAGAAGTTGGTAAACTGTGACAAACACTCATGGGAATGTAATCAATATTGTCAGACAGTTGATACCAAATGCCGAATGAACTGCTTCCTCCGTAAGCAATGGAGGAGTAAAGAAGCACAGCTGAGTCCTTAGAGATGGGGTGGGCCCCGAAGGCTTCCTTGGGGAGGTCGAATGGAGAGGAGAGAGCAGGACTTGCTCAGAAGAGAATGGACTTCTCTGCCATCTCAGTCATTCATCTGGAGATAAAAATAGCAGGGTCAGTTCATTTACATACCCTTGCATTTTAAGGCACTAGCATTATCAGTGGCTTAGGGGTTAAAAGTACAGGCCTCTGAGATGAGTTACTTGGGTCCAAGCCTCGCTTCCTGGTTATGTAACCATAGTCAGGATAGAGTCCTTCTCTGCAAAACTGGAATAATAATCACATCTGCTTAATACAATGGCTGTGATGGTGGTCATGGAGCACACACAGAATGTGCAGTACTGGGCCTTGGGACATAATGTGTTCCCAATAAAGGCTGGTGCTGATTGTCACTTTTATTATTATTTTTTAAAGATTTTATTTATCCATTTGAGAGGGAGAGAGAGCACAAGTGAGGTGAAGGGCAGAGGGAGAAACAGACTGCCCACGGAGCGTGGAGCCTGATGAGGACCTGACCCCAGGACCCTGGGATCATGACCCGAGCAGAAGACAGATCCCCAACTGACTGAGCCACCCAGGTACCCCCGTCACTTTCACTATTAATCAAAGTCCTGATCAGTTGCTCTAATTATTGGGATCACATATCATCTCTCAAAATATTAAGGAAAGTTCTAAGAAAAGTGAAAACACTACTCCCAGAGGATGGCTCTCCAATACTGGGGTGGGGACACAGCTGACATTGACCTTTAAGGCTTACCATGTTTTGAGAGTCATCAGCTAACCTCTAAATCTGTGTGCTCCCAAAGGATAATAGACTGATATCTTGGTGTGCTAAGGTGGCCACAGTTTCACAGTTTGGGTGGCTGAAATCACAGATATTTATTTTCCCACAGTTCTGAAAGTTGGAAGTTGAAGATCAAGGGGTTGGCAGGTTTGGTTTCCCCCAAGGCCATTCTTGGCTTTCAGATGGCCATCTTCTCACCATGTTCTCACATGTTCTTTCCCCTTCATGCATGCCCATCTGTGTCCTAATCTTTTCTTCTTATAAAAACACTCGTTGGATTGGATTGGGGCCCAGCCTTATAGCCTCATTTTAAGTGAATTACCTCTTAAAGACCCTGTCTTCAAAACAATTACACGATGAGATGCTGAGTGTTAGAGTTTCAACATAGAGCTATGGGAGGACATAATCAACCCATAGCAGTTGAGTTCTAGTTTCCGCTCTACTTCTGCTAATACAGAGCAGAAGGAGGTTCCAGTGGTTTTTATCATCCTCATAGGGAAGAGCCTGGAGTCCTGTAGGTACACACAACATATGGCTCCATGGGCCCCAGCGAGGCCATCTAAGCATCCATGGGAGGTGTAGGCCATCAACAGCCTTCAGCATAAACAGAACCATCGTTTCCAAAATGCTTCTCAGAAGTGGAAACGAGTTTTTAAATACAAATCATTTGTCGAACATAGCCGCTAATATGTGTGGCCAATATTTCTCACTAATGGATGGGCTAAAAACAAAATTTATAGCCAGTCTTGAAATATGAGATATGTGTGGTCTTTATAATTCCCAGTGATTTAGAGCAGATCCTTCCCTCAATTAGTAAATGGAGTTTTCACATCTTTTATCTGAAATTAAATAAAATGAAATCATGTTGATGATATTCAACCAAAATGAAAGCAAAAATACAGTATTTTTTTTAAGAGACATTAGGGGTGCACATGTATGCTTTTAACAGACTTTCTCTACTTTCATGTTGTAATAACCTAGGAAATTTTATAATAAGTTATTGGCATCTGTGCTGTTCAAATGCAGAAGGAATTCCTAGTCAAAGTATTGAATTAGTCAAAGTTTGTTCTTGTGGGCTCTTTTAGAAGATTTTTTCTCTTCTTCCAGTAAGTACTTGGATCTTCAAAATGTTTTATTGACATGGTTCTCTTCTTTGAGGAAGTACATGAAAGCAAATTATAGTCATCTTAAATTTTTCTCCCCACTAATAGCCTGGAGTGCATGTGCGTGCACACGCACACACACACACACACACACACACACACACATACAGCTCCTCTATGAAACTTGGAAAGTTAAGTTTCAGTCCAGGATTATTTTGGAGATCCTCTCATGTTCTCCGGGCTTGAAAAGTCAGCCCCAACAAAGACCAAATGGTGCAGGTTAGGTCTTTAGCTATTTCGTTTTGCTTATTTTTGTTTTTCTTAAATATTTTATTTTTATTTTATTTTGAGAAAGAGAGTGGGGGCAGGTGAGGGAGAGGGAGACAGAGAGAATCTCAAGCAGACTCTGTGCTGAGCACAGAGCCTGATGTGGGGCTCAATCCCAGGACCCTGAGCTGAAATCAAATCAAGAATCAGACTCTTAATCAACTGAGTCTCTCAGGCGCCCCTCATTTTACTTATGAAAAGTATTCACCATTGATTGACTCTTCCATTTAATTATTTTTATCTGGACTTGAGTTTGAAGTGTTCTATTAACCAGAATTCAATTTTGCTGTAATTTATGGCCAGCCATGAGGATTGGTGTCAAAAAAAAAAAAAAAAAGCTTTTTGATAGACTTAATATATGTGGCTTGATTGAATTATAAGCTATAGATTACTCTTTAAAGTATGAATCTCCCCAGTAATGGGATGGTCATAAATAATTGTTGTGTTCATAAGAACAGTGATAACCCTTTCTTCTCATTTATATTCTGTAACTCACTTTATGCTATAACATCACTGAATACACACACACACACACACACACACACACAGAGTAAAATGTGGTTGGGCTATTTAATTAAGAACACCCCATTTTATTTGGCAAACACAATTCCAGTCTGATTGGTGTGAGAGAAGCAGGAGAACAGGGTGAGGAGCGATGTGGGTTCTTGACCTTAGGACCAAGCCACACTAGGAAGATGTGGTGATATCGCATCATTGCTGGTGAACTTTCAGGATCTCCAGATTCCGTGAACTTGTTGAATTTAATGGGTCTGCAGTTACTGGTATAAGATGCCTGGGAAATAATGGAGTTTGTCAATCAGCCACCTTCATTAAGGTCAGTTGTCAGGAGAAAGACTATACAGAGATGGGTTGGGGAAGGAGGAGTTTCCCAAGGGTGGTTCACTGGTAACAGGACAACATCGTGATCTCACACCCAGGCTTTGGAGTCAGGCAGATCGTGTTTGAGTCCTGGCTTTGTCACTTACCACCTTGACGGGATTAAAAGATGAGGCCGAAGCCACACAGACAGTAGGTATCTACTGTGTAGGGTGAGGATAAAGGACACCCATTATTAGTGTCTGGCACATTCACTGATGCAGCTACTATCGTCAGTGACAGTTCTGAGCACAGCTCCATGGAAGCTTCACTGTGGCTTGATATTACCAACATGGATAGACAACATGGATGGAGGACTGGTCAACTGATTCACGATCAACCTGACCTCTCTTGTCAAACTTCCACCTCCTTTTGTGCTGTGCAGATATGCTGAAGCACGAAGAAATGGAGAAGCTGTCTTTCACAAAATGCTTCAGAAAGCACGATTGCCCATGTGCACAAACTAAGCCTCCTGCTCACAGTCTGAAGAGCCTCACCTCTTGACTAAAGTAGTCTGCCGGTGATTTACCTGGCCGGTGATTTACCTGGCCGGTGGCCACCTACCAATCCATGCAGGGGTAAACACCTTTTCTCTGCTGCCCGCCATCTGAAGTCTACAGGAAATCTTGGTCTTCTATGGTTGGGTGAGCTCTGGATTTGGGGCCTCATCTCTGTCTTGATCAGCCACTGAGAGAAAGCGGTTTTCTCTCCACCATGAGGAGTGACTAAAACAGGAAAACAAATTCCTTCTCTACCACACAGATGTCAGAAAGAATCTCAAGAGAGGAATGTAGAGAGCTGGGGACATTTGAGCCATAGGGTCCCCCAGCTTTCAACGCGACAGGACCTCCTAGCTTGGTCCTCCATGGAGCCCGCTGCAGTGCCTCAGTGGGCCCAGCAGAGCAGCATTTGTGGAAACAAAGGCTTCACACCTGCTTCTTTCTCCCTGCTGTGGGATGGGTCCCCTGCAGCCACTCCCACCATCTCGAGAGAGCCACCATGAAGAGCAGATGCTGATTATCTCTCTGGGTTCAAACAACCAGACAAGGTAGAGGCCACCTCTGTAGTAAAGGGGCTGCAGCTCACAGCTCTTGGCCTGGTTCCTGCTGAGGTTCAAGGGGCAGCTCTGGAACCCTACAGATTCTTCAAGGAGCTAGGCCTAGCTTCCTAGGCAGCTTTAGTGTCCCCAGCCCAGCTGTGCCTGCCATTCCTTCCTGTTCTGCTGCAAAGACCTTGCTGACTTGGTCTTCTGCTGTCTTTAGTGGGCTCCAAGTGGGTTGGTTCTGGATCCTCCTATACCTTGGCAGGTCACATGGGAGCATGGCATTTGGGGTAACTGAGAAAATGTCAACTTTTTATCATCTTTTCTTGTGTGTACTATCGATCACACCAGGACAAGGGTGAGCAGCAGAAAGTCTCAGAGCAAGAGTGGGGAGATGGGAGGGTACCTTGCAGGATGCTTCTGACTGCGAGGAGCAGAGTGTCAGAAAGCAGACTAGTTGTGCTCTAACGAGGGCTGCCCCCCCATAATAAAAAGTTCTAAAAGTTGACTTTTTAAAATAGATTTATTTATTTATTTATTTGAGGGAGAGAGAGAGAGAGAGCGAGAGAGCGCGCGCGCATGAGTGGGAGGCACGAACAGAGAGGGAGAGAGAATCTCGAGCAGACTCCATGTTGAGTGCAGAACCCCACGGTCCATCCCACAGCCCAGAGGCCACAACCAACACTGAAACCAAGAGTCGGACACCCCACCAACTGTGCCGCTCAGGGGCCTCAAGGAGTTGCTTTTTGGAACTGGATCAACAACTCAGAGATATCTGGACACTGACTTGGTGCCTCTGCTCTTCTGTGAGTCCCAAAGTCCAAAAGCAAGAGTGAGGCTTCATCCTGAATCGCAGGGACGGAGAGCTTTCCCAGAAGGACCCTCAGCATATTTCCTCTGAAGTCTCTAGACCAGACTAGGCCCCATGGCTTCCCGTGGATCAAGAGAAGCTCGAAAGTAAGTTTCTGGCATTTCTTGCTTCGGTCAATCATTGACACAGGCTTCAGCTTCGGGGAGGTATGGGCGGGTGGCTGTGGGAGCACCGTGCTTTTATTAATCTCCCATCCAGAAAACCTTAAAAAAAATTTGAAATGCATATATTTTCAGTCAAGCATCTACCTTCAGTTCAGGCTATGATCCCAGAGTCCCGGGATGGAGTCCTCATCAGGCTCCCTGCTCAGTGGGGAGTCTGCTTCTCCCTCTACCCCTCACCCTGTTTGTGCTCTCTCTTTCTCAATGAGCAAAATCTTAAAAAAAAAAAAAAAGAAAGAAAGAAAAGAAAATGCATATATTTTCTTCTCTCTACCCCCAATAGAGACAGTATGTATTCAATCATTCAGCACAGCCCTGCATGTATGAAAAGTCTGTGTTGAATGGGGGTTATATATGTGTACAAGAATTAGCTTCACTCTCAAAGCAGCAGCAAGATAACAGCATAAATAACTGTCGGTAGAATATAAATGCCTTTATTCCCTTATTGAATCAGAGGATTAGGATCTGGGGTCTGCTATTAATTTAAATGCCTTAGCAAATTAGTCATCACAGTGGTGAGAAACCCTAGTGTCTTTTCCTCATTCCTTTGATTCTCAGGCAAAAAGCCCAGCTTAAGATGGATATTTGTTGCTACCATATGTACCAGAAAATGCTTGAAAGGAAATATAGAAACATAGAAAATATTTCAAAGACTTTATAGGGCTTATCCCCTAATTAATGGTACATAAGGTTGTCCAAGGGAAGAGACAGAAACCTACTTCCTGCCCATTTTACAGATGAACAAATTGAATCCCAGAGGACAAAAGTACTTAGCTTCAGAGCTAGCAAGCCAGTTTGCCTGGCTCCAAATACTGTATTATTATTATTTTTTTTTAATCACATCACTCAACAAAATCCAGCACTCCAAGGATTAACACAGATTTTCTTCAAATTCTCCAAGTGTGTAGGGAATGTTCTATTTTATGTAAATTATATTTTAAAATTAGATGCAGAAACACCTGCCGTTCGTGAATTTATTTTTTGTTTTGGTTTTGCCTGTGAGATGTAGTTTGCTATTTATGATCTATGCAAATTACAAAGGCATTTCAGTGCAAAGAAACTGTGTCTTGGTCTATATCATGGCGCTGGGACCATTCCCGCAGTCTCGGGCCTTTGCAGGGACCTTGGAACAAATAAGGACTCTGGGTGTGTGTCTGATGAGCGGCCGTGAGCCTCACACACCAGAAAGGAGGTGGACTCCAAGGAAACTAACTCATCTGAGAGGTGCAATTTTCACCTGGTAAACCAGGCGTGAACGTGCTATGTAATAGCACCTGTCCTCTCATGGCCGGGCGCAATTTGATAGCTCTTCTATCCGCCAAAGATTTCCAAGACTCAAAACATCTATCTATCACCCTTTCGCTTATTATTTCTGATGCAAGATGCATACAGTTGTTAATGAAATGTGTGATTTTTCTATGGAAAATTGTCTGGCTGTGCAGGCGAAAGCTTTTTTGAATGGGTGCCAATCTATTCCCTGTAAGTGAAATTTTCATCTCCCAGAATAATAGGGTTGTTCTGAGAAAGGCCCTCCTGTAGCACCTGTTTGAATTGCTTGGCTTTCAAGATGAGAATCTGAGACAGTTCAAGGTGAAGGAATTGACATAGGAGCCCACACAAAGCTAGCAGTTAAATTGTCCTGTGATTATAACACAATTACTGGTTACCATTAACATACTGGAAATTGACGGTAGAAGGTTTTGATATGCGGAGAGAAGAAAGAAAATCTCATCTCTAATTCCTCCAGGCTTAAGTAATTATTTTGCAATGTTTTCCTTGCAACTTTTTTCCCGCTATTTTTACTGGTGGGTTTTCTAAGACTCTCAATTCCCAGAATAGATTCTTACTTAGATACCAAATGCATTAAATATGAGGATATCTAGAGTAGCTACTAAAAAGCACTATAAATGGAATGATTTTGGTTTAGCAGTGTTGGATGTCTAAGCTTCTCTCCACCAGGTACAGGTGAGCTTTGGAAATTGCTTCTTCCAAATAAATTAAACCTAGTTGTGTGTTAGCATCTTGGCAGAACTTACTTTCGATGCAGGACTCTGTCGGGTCACTTATTCTACTTGTGTTTCCACACTGGTGCCCTTCTCCCCCCCTTGAAAATGACTGGGTATTTACTTGGTCAGCACATAGACCCCGCTCAAGGGCACTGGGTCACAAGGCATCACTCAGAATCTGCATTACCTCTCTGAGCACACCACAATGATTGTGTCATTTTAGTCCCTTTCCAGACCCGAAGGAGGCTCCGTGGTGACCTTTTTCCAGATGGGGACCTGAGACTCTGGGAGTAAGGGTTCAATGGATCTTAAGTGTCTGGAAGCCAAGCCTTCTGACACGAGACTTGAGCTTCAGGATAAGGAGGCTCTAGACTGGACCTGAGGTTGCCTTATTGAACCTCTCCCAGCAGAAGGTGGGCTAAGGGATGGTGAAAGTTCCCTGAATTAAGTGGGAGGATAGACTGGATCATCTCTGATGTGCCTTCATCCTCTGAAAGCCCATAATTCTATGTTCTCACCCCTTCTGACCAGCTCCAGTGCCGGGATGGTAGATGGGCAAAGAGAAGTCAACAAATAAGATATTTGGTTCATAAAACTGGGACCCATGTGGACCTGTTCAGAGGAATTCCACGTCTGAAGAGCTGCAACCTTGTGGGGGATTTAATTTTAGTGGGGGGGGGATGTCTCTCAGCCCATGCTGGTGGGCTCCCAGGGCGAAGTCCCCAACAATACTTTGTAACTTTTTGTTTTCTTCCCTTCTCTGCCACCCAGCACCGAGGGCTTTCTTGCTCTCCTAAGCCATGGTGCCCTCCCGCTCATCCATTCAGGTCTGTCCCTGCAACTGTCCCCCCATCATGACCCATTTGACCCGTTGCATTTTCGCCTTTCGCATGAAGCTGTCTGGTCTCTCTTTGCATGGGTCTTGCTCTCTCTGCGCTCAGAAATCAGGCAGAGGTGCTGAGGACAAAGAAAGCTGACTCGGCAGATTCTGGTATTGTTATTTATATGCAGGAAAGGATGGAGTCTGACAATGTGCATGTTTCACAACTGTGTGTCCTCACACAGAAGGAAGCTTCACCTCTTTATTCTGTGTCATGTACGAACTGTTCCATCCATGAGTGCCTGTGATACCCAAGACCAGTTCTCTCTAGAGGCCGTGCACCAACCCAAAGGCACGAGACTGCTTCCACTCCACCACTATGACTCCTCCCCACGTTGCTTTCCATTCCCAATAGGTCTTCAGTGGCAGCCCACCCAGGGAAGCAGAAGACACTGGTGAGCCTGGTGTGCAGAAGACCAGGGTGTGCAGAGAAGCTGAGTCTGTCCACACCACACTGGGGAGGGGAGGCTCTAGCTGCTTAGCTCCCGCGGCTGCAGGAGCGAGCTCTCCAAATCTTCATTAACCGAGGTATTAAGATAATGGGAAAATAATGACACACACAGG
Source organism: Mustela putorius furo (assembly GCF_011764305.1). Lineage (NCBI taxonomy): Eukaryota > Metazoa > Chordata > Mammalia > Carnivora > Mustelidae > Mustela > Mustela putorius. The sequence goes on from NW_025422057.1 coordinate 10,421,469, forward strand.
ACAATTGCTTTCACTATAATGTAGGAATTAAATCAGAACATCTTTTTCCTTCCCCGCACCCCCACCATGTAGTTCCAAAAAGATTCTTAGGTGTTTTAAGCTTGCTGGTGCTCTCTCTCTTTCTCCTCTCTCTCAGATGGAGGAATATTTAAAAAAATCCCACGACTTAGGACTTTATTCATGTGGCAAGATCGTCTGACTTTTCTTTCTGTCCCTTTTCCATGGATTTCCATCACCCCTGGCAGAGCTCCCAGGAGTCTCTGGCAAGACTGATGAAAAGGTGGGACACTTTTGAGGGGGGTGAGGGTGGGGCAGGTGGCAGGAAAGCACATCAGAGTTAAGCAGGTAGATTCATTTGTCCTCTAAAAGCTTTAGTTTGAAAATCAGAAGGAGCCGAGCTTCCTTCCGCTCGGTGCCTGCCCAAGTCGTCTGTGGCAGGAACCCGAGAGCAGTGTTCAGACTCCAGAGCCGACATCCGCTTCTAGTCCCCAACCAGGAACTCCAGGGTGAGCACAGCCCTCCGGTGACCGTGCTGGGAGACAGGGGAAGCAGGCTGCAAAGGCCCTGTTGCAGGGCTAGGGTGTCCATGAAGGATGGGGAAACTAAGTGTCTGCACTATCTTTGGACTCAGGAGGACAGTCAGCCAGCTCTGGGGCTGCATTTCAGATAAGACACCATGCCCAGGGCCCTGCATAACATTAGCTAAGCATAACCATGTACAAGTGCTCAGTCATACAAAGTTTTCCTCCAACAAAATACGAAACTAGAGGAGCAATGGTTTCCCTTCGAAGGGGCCGTGGGGATTACATTAATGCTTGGAAAGTCACACTGTTGGTGTCGGTCCTTATTTGATTTTGTTGATTGAGTCATGACTCTAATGGCAGCCCGGCCTCTGTTAGTTGACTGTGTGCCCCGTCGTGGATTGAATTGTACCCTCTCAAAAGTCATGTTCACGTCTTATCCCCTTTTGCCTGTGAATATGACCTTTTGGAAATAAGGTCTTGAGAGATATAACCAAGTTAAAATGCAGTCATACCAGATAAGGAATTCAGTGACTAGTGGCCCCATCCTGAGAGGGAGTTTTAGAGTGAAGGACACACCAGGAAGAAGGCCAGCTGGCGATGGAGGCAAAGATTGGGGCGGTGAAGACCCTCAAAGCTGGGAAGAGGCAAGGAAGGATCCTACCCTGAGCCTTAGGGGGAATATGGCCCCACTGACATCTGCACCTCAGACCTCTGACCTCCTCAACGGTGAGGGAATAAAGTTCTGTTGGGCACATGTCAGTTTTACTGAACAAAGATTGATGAAAAGATATGCTTGAGAGAAAATAGGAAGTCATGGGATGAGCAGAGGGGTCTGGTCAGGGCTCTTGGGTGGTACGGAAAATGTGAGAAGCTATGAAGTAGGTCCCTCAGGAGAAGCTACAAAGTAGGTCCTTCATGAGAGGCTACAAAGTGGCTCCTTCTTGAGCAGATTATGCTATGTGTTCACTGCAGGAGGGTCAGAGAGAGAGAGAGAGAGAGAGAGAGAGAGAGAGAGAGAGAAGGGAATTCCCTGAGTGTTAGGAGTGAGAGGGGCATCTTTTATTATTCACAACAACCACACCCGAGTTTATGTTACTGAGCAGACTCTTGGTGGGCTCCTAGAGCATTTTAGGGCGGGGTTTCTTGCCAGGAACCAACCATGTGACTAGACGGTGGGAACTTGCAGCTGCTAGTTACAGAGCGGGGAGAGGGTCTGGAGATGGAGTTAATCGCCATGGACAGTGATTTAATGAATCACACCCACACCATCGAGCCTCCGGGAAACCTTCTAAATGATGGAAATTGGGGAGCTTCTCGGTTGGTAAACACATGGAAATTCTGGAAGGGTGGCACACCCAGAGGGGACATGGAAGCTCCAAGCCCCTCCACGCTTTATCCTATGCATCTCTTCTGCTTGGTAGTTCCTATGTGGTTTCCTTTATAATAAACCAGCAGTAATCTCATTAGTACCTATTAGTACTCCTGTTCTTATTTCCATTGTAGGGGCTCAAGATTGCAGATCTAATAAGGGACCTAGCCCAGGGTTTGTGACTCCAAATCTGTTATTCTCCTGCTAGTACCTCTTGAAATACTACCCCAACTCCTAATGGCTAACCCTCTCCTTCCACTGGACTGTGTCTGCTCAGTTCCACCAAAATCAGCGGCAAGATGGGACAAGCACGTGAGCGGTTGGTTTGGGGGACACCCGTGAAGAGTGGGGTCTGGGAGCGCCAGCAGGTCCCGAGGTACGTCTGACACTTGTGAATGGGAGGGGAAAAGAAAGATGGGTGGCAGTCTTTAGCCCAAAACTGGTGTTCCCAGAGAGTTTCAGCGAGACCAGGAGGAGTTCTCTAGCTCTGTACGTGTTCCAGGAGCCGGGTACCTTGCAGGAACGGACTTGCCTCAGCGTCCCCGACATGCGCATGGGCATATAAAGTATAGCTTCCACAGACTTACAGCCACCTTCAGGGCCAGCAACTGGGCCATCAGTTGACCTTGGTCCCCACAAGAAGAGATCTGAGAGACCTTCCCTGGGCCGCTACGTTCTGCTCTATAGAGAGAATAGAAAAGTGTCATTACGGTATCCAACCTGGAGGCGCCTTTGAGAAGAGAATAGCAGGAAGGAAAGTGGATCTTCTCTGCAGGGGTAGGGGAGACCTCACAGGTCCCCAAGCCCGTGCAAGTCTGCGAAAGACCTCATGTGGAAGGACAGAAGCCTCATCCCCCGACCCCCACCCCCACCCCGCCGCCACCCGCCGGACATCCAGCCGGAGCTCATTTCTGTGGCCAGACTCGAGGCTGCAGCTTGGGAGAAACTCAGCTGTTCTGGTTTTCCCTCCTTGAAGAAAATTTGGAAAGAAGAGCCCAACTGAGCTGTTTCTTGTTTTCTCCCTGGGAATAGCCTTGAACAGGGGGGAAGGCAGAGATTGTGGACGAACTGAGAGCATCCACAGAAATGAATGACACTAATGGGGATGAAATGAATCTCATTTCCAAAGCCACACTTTGGAGAAGGGGAGTGGGCCGCCCACTGCATCTGCTTCCACCCCCGCCCCCGCCCCAGCCTCTTTACCTTGTCTTTGATTTCAGTTCCTCTGCTGACTCAGTCTCTGGAAGGTCACAGACAGCATCCTGAGCACGGAGGAAACAGCCCTTCCTGGGGTGGCCTGTGTCCCCACCCCTCCCGCCCACAGCCACCTGGGTCTGGGCTTTCCTGCCTGCCTTCTGCTTCTGGAGCGCTCCCTGCTGTCTCCTTCACTTGTCCTCTTCCTCTTCTCCCTGAATTTAGGGATTCTCAAGGCTGAGCACAGAGCCTTGTGTGAGCCTTGTGTGAGCTGTAACAATTATGCTTTAAGGTCCAAGAGGTTTGGGATTTTCTTCAAACTTCAGTCCTAATACGTGGGACAGGGGACCCACAAGGCTGTGTCTGGCCAGGACTGTGAATAGGGACAGTCCCTTCAGAGCATGACATCCCCATTTTGCTGCTTCACTCACCTGTGTGGCTGCCTGGTCCCTGGAGGCATTTTGTTTCTCACCGTGGCCTTGCGGGTAACTTTAGGTTTCTCCTCCCTCATGTGCTGTCCCTTAACAGGATTCAGTCCCCACGGACCTTATCCACTACTGGGTTCTCATTGGCACTCGCCTTAAATCAAGGACTCACTTCCAGACCAGACTCCTTTTACAGCTCTGCTCACTCTCTCTTTGTGAAAAAGCTTTGGGTCACCCCCCACACCCCGACCTGGCAGCTGTGCTACAGCCTCCCCCGCTGGCATTCAAAGCCGCCCCACCAGCACCTCGAGGCCTCTCTCCGCTTTTCTTTCTGTTTACACTGCCCTGCTCTCCGCAGTCCCCACGCCACGTAGGGGATGAGGAGTGGAGGGTCAGGGAGAGCACTGGGGTTTTGAACTTGAAGCCGAGTGGCGGAGGAGGAACCACATGAAGGGGGCGGGGGGCTGGCGAGAGCCTCCCTGTACTTTGCTCATCAGGCCGGCATCTAACTGGGAAGAGACCATTTTCTCTTGATTCTTTCTCTTGAGATTCCCCCTTGTTGCTTGTTTTTGCGATAGCTGCCTCCACAGAATGACCTAGATGCCCTCTTCCCAGTGTGCCTGAGCCACAGGCAGCCATTGGCCCTCAGGGCACAATGTGGAAGGGGGACCCATGTTTCCAGCTGGGGCAGGACCCCTAAGAAGGCAGCCCCTTCTCTTCATCAAGCACCAACTCCAGCTTCTCTCTGAGGGTTCAGCCTCTCCCAGAAGGTGAAGCTCAAAGCCCCCTTTCTTTCCTGGGTCACGTGTGTAAATGCCTTTCAGACACTCAGCAACAGGGCACAGGGCTTTCCTGAGGGCGGCTGGGAAAGAGATGTTAAGTATTCATTTGCCTTTTTTGCGTTTATTTTTAAATAAATAACTCACCCTGTTAGTGAAAATGGAAAGGAGAGAAGTGGGTTAGGATCTGTGAACTTCCCTCTGCGTGTCTCAGTTTCCCCACCAATGTGATGGGGGGAGCGTTGTGCCCGCCTCACAGGACCATGTGAGTGAATATCTGTAGCACGTTAGGAACAGTGCCTGGTGCATTGCGAGCACGGTCAAGGTCAACAACCTACAGCTATTACTAGTACAACCATCACTATGGGCACTGTGATTTTCTTATTGTTCTTAAGAGGGAAAATAACTCCTCCTCCTCCTCCTCCTCTTCCTCCTCCTCCTCCTCCTCCTCTTCCTCCTCCTCCTTCTCGTCCTGTCCTTCTTCTTCCTCCTTGTCTCTCCCCTCTACAGCTAAAGCATCTTGGACTCTCAGGGTTCCCCCAACCCCACCCAGAGCTTCCTACCCCAGACTGCTCTGTCTCCCATTCCCTGCCAGGCCTCCAGCCCTAAGCTAGAAGTCTACTCCCTGTGGACTTGGCAAGACTGTTCCTGGGCCAGCACCAAGCTGCTCCAGGCAGGGAAGAAAAAGACCTCTGCACCAAGATACCAGAAACACCGTCAGTGACCATCCGGCGCCCCAGGGATGAAAGGCACAGCGTGAGTACCCTGCCAGAGAGAGCGCTGGGGATAAAACCATCACACAGATCAGCAGTAAACAGAGGACCACAACCCACAGTGAGCCCCCCCACCCCCAAGGAGACAAGAGGAGTCCTTGAAGGAGACAGAGAAATAATGCCATGCCCCTCCAGCCCTCATGGTATGAATCTCCTGCCCCAGATTGCAAAGGCCCAGTGGCCACGGGAGGGTGTCCCCTGCCTCACCCCAGGCCTGGGCCTCCTGGAGAGCCCCCATGAGCATCCTTCTGTGTCCTGAGCATGTCTTTATGCAAGAGGGAAGGATGGGGCAGGCAGCCCATCTTTACTGGCTCCCCGCAGTTCTGTACCTTTGTTCTGATGCTCACCAGTAACCTCCTCTTGGGTAGTATGGGCCTTCCTTACATTTCCTCTTTTGAAGCTTTACTAGCTCAGTGGTAGAATTTCAGCCCCAGCTGTGAGGACACTGAGCATTAGGCACACTCACACAAAGATTAAAAAAAAAAGAAAGAAAGAAAGAAAGAACGAACCCGCAAGGTATAACAAGGGAGGAAAGATTCTGGGGCTAACCAAGGAAGCAAATTCAAATGAGGGCCTGTGACTCAAGATCAAAGAACCCAGGCTCCTGCTAGAGCCAAGATTCTTCCCAAACTTTGGGGAAGTGGAGCTCTGATACCCAAGGTAAGGCACACAGAGCATTTCTCAGGGAAGAAATGCAGGACTTCTGTGTATTGTGTACATTTTGTGATTTTGCAGGGGACAGTCGGTGTGTGTTTAAATGTGTTTGAATCCAAACGCTCTGAGAGGACTGCAAGAGCTCAGCAGGGAGTTGAGCAGACTTAGACCCAGATCTGAGTTCCCATTCCAGTCCAACCACTTCCTTCCTGGTTGTGCCATCTTTGGACATTCAACTTTCTAAATGACTATTCCTTTAGTTGCAAAATGGGGATAATCCTCCCCTCACAGGATCTGAGGATGGCTTACTATGATGTGATGACATGTAACACAGTACTGCAAACACAGAATGCACCCAACAGAAAGGACCATCATGTCCAGCTGCACAGGTTGTGCACTCTGCCAGGCTAAGATGCCATTCACATTGTCTCTGAATAACCAACCTCCAGATGCCAGTTCCCTTCATCCCCTCTCCTCTAAATGACAGTAGATTAAAAATAAATAAATAAATAAATAAATAGAACAGCCAGGGCATCTTTGTTGACTATACAAATAGCTCTCTTACTTTACTTGACAAAAGCGAGTCCATTCATTCATCCACTCAACGTTCAATGAACACTTACTATGCGTGGGCATACTAGACCTACAAGAGGTATTTCTGCCTCATTTCTGTAGAGCACACTTCTTCACACCCTTTCCCCCTCTGTCCTTACGCAACAATGAAGCCAAACAGCTGTTTCCATCCAAGAGCATGTTACTGGCCTCAAGGGTCCCTTCTAAAACTCTTGGTTTGTGTCTCTTCTCCAGACCTCACACCAACACCCCCCACTGTGTGCCTGGTCTATCAGTCATCAGGGAACAGTCCTCTGGTGAGGGTACTGGGAATTCAGCACTGAAGGACCCCAGCACCAGGATAGCCTGTGTATTCCACACTGCTCTGTCTGCCCATCCCTCTCCTCAGAGCCTTGCCCCCTGCACTGTACTCGTGTCTCCTCCGAAAGCTCTAGAGAGGTGCCTGCCATCAGCACCTTCCTTTTGGACATCCATCAAACACGTGAAAGTAAAAAATAAATGGTATGTTTTGGAAGAGGTCTTCTATTCTCTGAGGGATAAACTATGAAATTTCTACCTAGACAAGCCTATGAGAACATTTTTATACACGCTTCAAAATCAAATATACATTGCTTTCCATCTTTGTCTCAAGGGTGGTGCCCTTTATAAGACCAATAATTGTTATCATTGATAGATATTAAGTTTTTCACTTCCACTTTTAAAGATTTTATTTATTTATTTGAGAGAGACAGGGGCAGAGATAGGGAGCAGAGAGGAGCAGGAGAAGCAGGCTCCCTGCTGAGCAGGGGGCCCGACGCATGGCTTGATCCCAGGACCCTGGGATCATGACCTGAGCTGAAGGTAGATGCTTAACTGACTGAGACCCCCTGGTGCCCCTAGGTAAAATTTTTAATGCCATAAATCACAACACTGATGTAGATAGTGCCCAAACCCAACCAGTGGTGGGCACACAGTGCCATCATGCTTGATCCTAGCCAGTCCTCTGTCAAACACTTGTGGTCCCTTACACAGCCATTAAAAGGAAGAGACATGCGTGTATGAAAACAGAAAAATCTGTACAATATGCTATTAAATTAAAAAAATTGGTTGTAAAACAGTATCTATAATAAAATTCCATTTTAATTATATACCATATATATAAGATATATAAAATAGCTCATATTTAATGAACACTTCCAAGGTTCCAGGCACTGATTTAAGACTTTATACATATTTCCCTTGAACTTCCTAAAGAACTAGAAGGAAGCTACTGTTTTTATTCCAATTATGCTGATGAGGCAAATTGAACCAAGTAAAGTGTAAGTGATTTCTCCAGATACCAGAGTCAGTAAGTAAGAGAGCTACCACACAAATCCAGTGATTCTGACTCTGTGCCCCACGCCCTTCGTCACCAGATCACACTCCACAAAGCCATAGAAAGGTTAAAGCAAGATATTAACAGTGGTTAGTTCTTAAAATGGGTCCTTTTCTTCTTTTAACTTATCTGGAATATAAATAATAAAAATAATATACATATCCAATGTATTTATACAATGACTGTCTCTCATTGGAAAAAACAGCCATTCATGGTAATTGGAAAATCGTTTTCTCTGCCAATTGATTTCTGAGATGCATTGCAGAGCCCTTTGCCGCCCTGCTCATGGGCTTGTAATCTTTTTAAATATTCCAAGGTCTAATTGTTTAGTTGCTGAATGAAGCCGATCCCTTCAAGAATCACTAACAAGCTTAATAACACCTTTCAAAAAAGAGCTGAATAACCAGTTAAATGAAATTACATAGGAAGCATTATCTGCTGTTATAAGTCAATTTTGATATTCTCAGACTTCCAAATGGGTTGTGCTTTTTCTGACTCTGGGGCAAACAAACATCTCCCACTTCCCAGTTTGTCAGCACAAAAGAAAATCATTGTCAAGCCCTACTTCCTCATATGTATTTCACTGGGAGATGTTAGAAAACATGCACTTTCAAACGCTGAACAGACACTTTTACAAAAGGTCATGCTGACCACTGGAAAATGAGCCGGTGTATATAACTCCATTCATCTCAGCAGTTCAATTAATCTTCCAGTTTTTGAGTATTTGAAAGGTGGCGGAGGGGAGCAAAATCAATACGTTGCCTACAGCACCATTCATGCGACAGTGCAGGCTTCCTGGGATCCGAAGAAAATGACTAGCTTTGTGGGGAGACTTTATAGAATGTTTTCACTGGGGAGGTCTCTCCGGGGTCATTAACTAAGAGCCAGTCATCTCTCTTCATCCTTAGGGCTTTCATCTTGGGGTCAGGGCACCATCCTTGGGCAGGTTAGGCTTGAAAACAGAGGTTTCTCATTTCCTGGTCCATAGCTTGAGCTCATTTTTCTTTAAAGTATATTGCTAGAGATAAAGAACTCTTGCATATCCGCAAACATGATGCCGGGACACAAAATCTCCATGCTAGCGATCACCCTCTTAATGTGGGTGGCGGCAGGGAGGGGGTGGCTGGCTACCAGCTGGGCTTCCCAAGGCAGAAACCTGTGCAGGCAGAACACTGGCCACCATGCACACCCTGCAGAACAGCCCCACAGTCTGCCTGCTCCTGGGTGCGTGCAGGGCTCGGGGAAAGTGGGACCCCAGTGTTCATGACAGCAATCAGAGTGACCGTAATAATTTCCTGCCGCATGCCACACACCAATAAGCTCTTTGCCCACATTGTTTCATTAAATCCATCCCATCAGCCCATTAGTGGATTCCCTGATCACCCCCATTGCTTTATGCGGGTATGGATGCTCCAAGAGGCAAAGTCATGGTAACTTCAAAGCTGCCTGTGAATTTTTATATTTCATGACTCTAGGCTACTTCTGGCTTCCTGAGTAGCCAGTGGAGTGCAAGTGTATTAAAGGCCTCTCTCTTTCTTACTCTTTTTTGCCAAAGACGATAGAAGTGCTTAGAATGTTTCTCATATTTATGTTGGCTGCAGAGCGTAAGTCTGAATAGATTCTCTGAAGTAAGCATTCTTTTCCTGCCTGCACTTGCTCCATATGCCTGTAGGTATTATGAGTTGCTTTACAGTAACCATTCTGCTTTTCCATATTTTTTATGCTTGATCCATGCAAACTTTTGTTTGGCTTACTGGTTTGAATGCACACACGCATACACACATACACTTAAAAGCACAGAGTGTATTTTCTAAGACCTGCTATTTAAAGGCTATGGGACTTTCTGAGAAATCACTTTTTTTAGAGTATTTCAATTTGTGAATTATCATTTTTTTAAATTGGTTTCATGGGATCCACTTGTGTATGCTTTCACTTAATAAATCATAGGCATGAAGAAAAAGCATTAGGAGAGTGTGTTATCCTTTGCCTGGGTCTCTCTCACAGGTTTGTGGGTTTTTTTTTTTAATTTAACTTATTTATTCGAAAGAGAGCAAGCACAAGAAGAGGATGGCACCAGAGGGAGAGGGAGAAACAGACTCCCAGGAAGCCTGACATGGGGCTCAATCCCAGGACCCTGAGATCATGACCCGAGCTGAAGGCAGACACTTAACCAACGGAGCCACCCAGGCACCACTCTTTCCCAGTTTTGTTGAGACTCTTTGGGTTGCCAATATCAGACGCCCACTTCAAATTAGCTTAGGCCCAGAGTGGAATTTATTGGAAGACACTGAGGTTGTGGCTCCTTAGGGCAAAGAAAAAGCCTAGGGAAGTTTAAGAAGAGGAGAAAGATGGTAGGAGTCCATCCAGCCCGAGTCTGTGGTCTTTCCTTACAGAGCCTCATTGCCCACATCACTCAGCAGTCTTTTCTCATTGGCATTGTCCCTTGATTTCACTTCCAGAGAAAGAGGAGCTGAGTAATCCAGTCTGAGTCAGGGGTCCAGTTCTGTTCCCACACCACCAATGGTCAGGAGAGCAGGGTGTCATTGTAGGACCTTAACTGCTGGTGGCCCATACTGCATATTAGCCTATGAATGTTTGTGTAGATGTTTATGGGTGTGTGACAGGGGGCACAGTGGTGGAGGGGATGACGCTCAGGGATCTGTGACTGAACTGACACCCCCAGATGTTTTCTCCACATACACTTTTGCTCCAGAGGGAAAGAGACTTCTGTTTTTCTTATATTTTAATAATATCATTGCTGTTCACTTCCTGTCTGTGGATTTTGGTACCCAAACCAAGTTGCACAGATGGTACCTAAATGCCCTTTGAGCACTCATGATGCTTACCCATCACATGTCATCTGGTACTCAGGAATTCATCTCAGTGGAAAATGCACCTGCTGGGGGGGTGATAGTTTTCACTTAGAAACACCTACCGCCCTTTGTGATGGGACTGCCAAGAATCAATCATGTTCCAAATATGTTGCCCTCTGACACCAATTAAATAGGTTTTCATCTCTTTGGGAAAGGAATTTTCTTCTTCCTTGCTGTTTCATTAATGTTCATGAACTTAATGTGTGTGGTATGATTGCCCGCAGGCCTGTGTCATGCCATCTTTGCTATAGTGAACTGCCCACAATTCACTAATCACTTGCATGCAATGGGCATAAGGGAGGTGAGATTCAGCCTTTGCTGGGATCAGGGACTGAGAAGTTGCCCTGGATCTGCTTTTAGTGCTGATGGAGACTTAGTCAAATAGTATTGACCATTGGTATTTTTCTCTCCTGATCTGTAAGGTGGTATCAGAATGCCCATCTCACCCAAGGCACTGGAAGAAGGCAGATGGGATAACATGGGTGAATGTACTTTGGATATTATAAAGCTCTATGTAAATGTTAAGTATGGTCTCCATTTTAAAATCTGCAAGGGTGGTTCAACATTCACAAATCAATCAATGTGATAGAACAAATCAATACGAGAAGAGAGAAGAACCACATGGTCCTCTCAATTGATGCAGAAAAAGCATTTGACAAAATAAAACATCCGTTCCTGATTAAAATGCTTCAAAGTGTAGGGATAGAGGGAACATTCCTCAACTTCATAAAATCTATCTATGAAAAACCCACAGTGAATATCATCCTCAATGGGGAAAAGCTGACAGCCTTCCCTTTGAGATCAGGAACACAACAAGGATGCCCACTCTCACCACTCTTGTTCAACATAGTACTAGAAGTCCTAGCAACAGCAGTCAGACAACAAAGAGAAATAAAAGGTATTCAAACTGGCAATGATGAAGTCAAACCCTCTTTCTTCGCAGGTGATGTGATACTTTCTATGGAAAACCAAAAAGACTCCACCCCAAACTACCAGAACTCATACAACAATTCAATAAAGTGGCAGGATACAAAATCAATGTACAGAAATCAGTTACTTTCTTATACATAAAGGGAAATTAGAGAATTGATTCCATTTACTATAGCACCAAGAACAATGAGATACCTGGTAATAAACCTAACCAAAGTGGTAAAGGATTGGTACTCGAGGAACTACAGAACACTCTTGAAAGAAATTGAAGACACAAAAAGATGGAAGACCATTCCATGCCCATGGATTGGAAGAATAAACACTGTTCGAATGTCTATACTGCCTACAGCAATCTATACTTTCAATGCCGTTCCAATCAAGATTCCACTGGTATTTTTCAAAGAGCTGGAGAAAACAATCCTAAAATTTGTATGGAATCAGAAGAGACCCCGAATTGCTAAGGAAATGTTGAAAAAGAAAAACAAAACTGGTGGCATCTTGTTGCCTGATTTCATGCTATGTTACAAAGCTGTGATCACCAAGACAGCATGGTACTGGCACAAAAACAGACACATAGACCAGTGGAACAGAGTAGAGAGCCCATATATGGACCCTCAACTCTATGGTCAACTAGTCTTCGACAAAGCAGGAAAAATATACAGTGCAAAATAAGTCTCTTCAATAAATGGTGCTGGGAAAATTGGACAGCTATGTGTAGAAGAATGAAACTTTACCATTCTCTTACACCATGCACAAAGATAAACTTGAAATGGATAAAGGACCTCAATGTGAGACAGGAATCCTTCAGAATCCTAGAGGAGAACATAGGCCCTAACCTCTTTGACATCGGCCACAGGAACTTCTTTCAAGATATGTCTCCAAAGGCAAAGGAAACAAAAGCGAAAATGAACTTTTGGGATTTCTTCAAGATCAAAAGCTTCTGCACAGCAAAGGTAACAGTCAACAAAACAAAGAGGCAACCCACGGGATGGGAGAAGATATTCGCAAATGACAGTACAGACAAAGGGCTGATATCCAAGATCTATGAAGAACTCCTCAAACTCAACACACACTAAACAGATAATAATGTCCAAAAATGGGCAAAATGTGTGTTGGAGAGGATGTGGAGAAAGGGGAACCCTCTTACACTTTTGGTGGGAATGCAAGTTGGTGCAGCCACTTTGGAAAACAGTGTGGAGATTCCTTAAGAAATTAAAAATAGAGCTTCCCTATGACCCTGCAATTGCACTACTGGATATTTACCCCAAAGATACAGAGGTAGTGAAAAGAAGGGCCATCTGTACCCCAATGTTCATAGCAGCAATGGCCACAGTCGCCAAACTGGGGAAAGAACCAAGATGCCCTTCAACGGACGAATGGATAAGGAAGATGTGGTCCTTATATACAATGGGGTATTATGCCTCCTTCAGAAAGGATGAATATCCAACTTTTGTATGAACATGGATGGGACTGGAAGAGATTATGCTGAGTGAAATAAGTCAATCAGAGAGAGTCAATTGTAATATATAGTTTGTGGAGCATAAGGAATAACATGGAGGACATGGGGAGATGGAGAGGAGAAGGGAGTTGGGGGAAATTGGAGGGGGAGACAAACCATGAGAGACTGTGGACTCTGAGAAACAAACTGAGGGTTTTGGAGGGGAGGGGAGTGGGAGGTTTGGTGAGCCTGGTGGTGGGTATTATGGAGGGCATGTGTTGCATGGAGCACTGGGTGTGGTGCATAAACAATGAATTCTGGAACACTGAAAAGAAATTTTTAAAGAATAAAAAATTATAAATAAATAAATAAATAAAATCTGCCAACCCATGTTTCTTTTTTTTTTCATCACATATTATTTCTTTTCAGTGTTCCAGAATTCATTATTTATGCACAACACCCAGTGCTCCATGCAATACGTGCCAACTCATATTTCTTAGATGGTTAAAACACATGCATCCAAGCTTCCAATCAACCAGAGACCTTGCTTTCTCCAGGCCATGTGGCAGAGAAACAAAATCTGAATTATGTTGTTTGAACTGCTCTTTCATTTTAGAAACTGTGAAGTCTCAAAAGAAAATAAATATTCTCTGATATTCACATCTGTACCCCTATGGGAATAATTAGGAGAATCTCATAGGTAAAATTATACATAAAATATCTCCCTGGAGATCCATTTTTCTATGCAACCATTCCATAAAAAGGGGAATTGCTTCTATCCACACCCACGTTCACTCCCTGAAGACATAAAATCCTTGTAGTATTATCAGGGTTACTTAAGTGTTGTTGCAAATATAAATATTCCGTAGTTATCTAGGCTCTGAGGATTTATTATTTATACATGTAGGGTCATCTCAAATGCTTAGATACCATTCAGGAGAAGTAAATAATTTATTTTCCTGTAAAAATAGACTTAGACCTATAAAGGATCCTTCTCACTCTAGAGATAACTCATTATCTCTTTATCCCCTAAGGAAATTAACATTCTGGCTATAGGCTTGGCATGAATCCATTAGGGCTATGCCCATCTGCCCAGGACAGTCCCATCTCACAGCATGTCTGAATGACCACACAAATCTGCTTCCTAAGCCACACTGACTGGCATCTGGGATTTCAAAGACAGAACCATTGGCAGTATCAACAGCTATAGAGAAGTCAAAAAGAATCATAAAGGCCATTTGTTGAGAGAGAAGGTGGCTGCTGGTAAGAATGGCAGAATGGCAGGGGAGAAGCCAGAAATGCAAGGACTTAAGCAGGTTAGGAAGCTGGAAAAGCAGAAGCACAGAGACCCACCTGCTTGACAGATACATTAGCAGTGGAAGAAAGGAGAGGAATAGATCAAGGCCTCAAAGCAGGTCATGTATTTATTTTCTTAGTTACTTACAGTCAAAGCATGTCATGTTTCATGACCACGGGGAAGGAGCGAATGAGACCTTACCTGCTGTAAGCTGTGCCATCTTGCTCAAGTGACTTGACTTTTCTGAGCCTGGAAAGTTTCTTCTGTAAAATAGAGATGATACCATATATTTTATTGGTAATGAAATAATTCATGAAATGCTTAGCTTCACATTGTGCAAGGCACCCATTAAGTGATGGATAAATAAGATGTTTATTAGCAAAAAGAAGGGGCAGGGGAGAAAAAGGCAGCCAAAGCACCAACAGAAGAAGAAAGAGGTAGGGAAGGGGATGGTAGTGGAGGAGATAGAAGTGGACTCTCTGTCCCTTTGTGACCAGTTTAAAAAAAAGGGGGGGGGAGCGCCTGGGTGGCTCAGTGGTTAAGCCGCTGCCTTCGGCTCAGGTCATGATCTCGGTGTCCTGGGATCGAGTCCTGCATCGGGCTCTCTGCTCAGCAGCGAGCCTGCTTCCTCCTCTCTCTCTGCCTGCCTCTCTGCCTACTTGTGATCTCTGTCTGTCAAATAAATAAATAAAATCTTTATAAATAAATAAATAAAAAAGGATGACTGGACATGCACATAGAGAGAGATGCTTTTGGGCAAAGAGGTAGGAGGGGAAATCCTGATGGACATTTCCAGGCACCTCAGCAAAGGACACATGGTTTTTTTTTTAGGAAACAATAACATGGAGGGACAGTTAGGAGAGAGAGAAATGGGTCCAGGATTGCCCTAGTGAAACACTCATTAAGAGGTGAGCATGGAGAGCACCTGAGTGGCTCAGGCCACTGGGTGTCAGACTTCTGATTTCCAACCAGGTCATGATCTCAGGGTCATGGATCGAGTCCCCTGTCTGGCTCCACGCTCACTGAGGAGTGTGCTTAAGATTCTCTCTCTGCCCCTCCCCCTGCGTGTGTAAGCACACACCCTTTCTCTCACTCCTCCTTCCCCCTTGAAGGCGGACACAGCAGTAGCGAGTGTTCCTAAGTGTTTCTTCTTCAGCGTTTCCTACCTTCCTGGGAGACTGAAAGAATTGATGTCCATTCTGCAGGCTCTTGTAAAACATTCTCAGCTCTTCTGAAGAAGGAGCTGCATAAAGGGGAATAATAGGACTAATGAATGTTGAAAGCCTTGCTGTATTCATGTAATGATATGCAGCCTAGAAACAGATCCCAGAGCCGGAGAAGCTTGGGTATGGGAGAGAAAAATGTAAACTTAATTGGAAAGCTCTCCCAGCCTCGTATCTGCTATGCACTATTTACTCTGTTTAGGGGCTTTCCTTGTAATTAGGTTATTAAAATGCAATCACTCTCCTTTTTTAGGCTACCTGAAGCAATATAATTTTTCTCAAGCAAAGCAGAAAGATAAAAGTTAAAATAAAATCATGGTTTTGCATAGCATGTAAAATACCTTTGAATGAATTTATCCATTTATTGAAGACATGTTTAGTGAGAACCTACTATGTGCTAGGTGTTTTGCATTTAATGGAGCTATAACCCTTATGGTTTCCACAATCATGGATACACATAATCTTTAGAGGAAATTTCAATTCTGCATGCAATGGGAAATTAACATAAGCACGTTGTCTCCCTTCCTCAAACCCAACTTCACAGATTTTAGAAAAAAAGCCAAAGACCCGTGGATGTACCCCAGACTTAACATCAAAACCATGAATCATCCACAGGAAGACAGAAGGTGGTTGAGTCTCTGCGTGGAAGGAAAATGAGAGCCTACATCAGAAGAAGCCGAGGGCCAAGGGTGGGGCGTATGTTTGGCGGGCTGGCTGAATCTACTTTACCTTTCTCCGACCCTGACCTCAGTGGACCATGGATCCTTGTTGGATTCAGCCGCAAATCCCCTCCCTGACCCAACGCTCACCAGGGGCAATCAGGCAACTTTGGGAAGGAGCTAGAATCCCTTGGGATGATACACATAGGGAGGCTGGTCAGGCCCCAAGATGTCCCCTCACATCCCCCAGTCACAAAAGCAGGTAGAGAGTTTTTGGAAAAGAGAAGTTACCAAGGTTCTCTAAGGGGGAGAGTCTGGGGAGGCAGGGGGTCAGGGGTAGGAGGCAGGAGCAGTAAGCACACTGGGAGTGGTTGATTTTGAAGCGCAGTTTCAGAGCTGGTCCCGCTTGCAGTCCACTCCCCATCCCATGAGCCAGTGCGTGCCTCTCCCTCAAGTACACAGGAGTCTCTACACCGACTGAAATTCCCGAGGGAAACATGCAGAATGGGGGTGCGGGGGTAGGGGTAATGAGACCTCTGCTCTCCACACACCTCCTGAGAGGCGAAACTGAGAAGCCTCTAGTGGAGAAATTGAAAATAAGCCCAATAAACATCTTCACACATTAAGGAGGCCTATCTGAAACGTGAAATAAGAGTGAGCCCTTGGAAGTCAGAAACAGTGGGAGATCCCGGGCAGGACAAATCGCAGTGTAGAAGTGGAAAACTCCATCGGTGTGTCGAACTGCTGAATGGCTACTTCCAAGCAAGAGGGATGACATTAGGAGAGAGAAGTGAGGTGGAGGAAGTGTGGGGGAGTAAAGGAATTGGCAGGTTTTGTTTTTGTTTTAGACAGGCAATGACGTCCTATTACCCGGCCCGTGACAAGGGGAACGGGTACTCCAGGTGGGACCGCCAGGCCGGGCCGAGGTACCGTGGGAAGGATGAGAACGCGGGAATGCTCTTCTAGCGGGAGAAACGCCAGTGATCATAAAATGAAGAACCCCTAAAACCTAATAAGTTATAAAATATGCATTTTGGTAGAGGGGAGGGAAGCTGGGGTGAAGCGGGAGGTGGGCTGTTGTCTTCATAATCCTTGAAGTCAAGAAATAAACCTCAGTCGAGTCCCTATAGAACATGCGATCATTCAGACTGTGACCCTTTGGATCAAAGAGCCCCCACTGGGACCTCATTTCTAAAAATCCATGTTCAGAGTAAATCTTTTTCCTGATGGCTCCCCCCACCCCTTAAAATCTGACCATTCTATTTTTGAGTCAGACCTCAGGGGTGCCCAAATGCAAAATATAAAACACGTTTCTGGAATACTGTCTCCACCACTTCCCCCACCCCCAAAACCTCTCCTGGGCCATTAGATTTTGGATTACAAACCGTCCTTGGGAAGTTTCCAGGCCTCTGGTGTTTCTGAGGCTGGCTCATTGAGTCGGTGGATGAGTCATTACCCAGAATGATAGAACTTCAATGTGGTCCTTACCCTATCCTTTCTCCACAACGGCTTTTATAGCAGCGTTTCATCTGCATTCAATTCACTGGTCCTCCCCTAATTAGCCTAAGTATTTCATTACTGGCCCCCGCCTGGTCGATTATCTGAGTACCCTGGTATCAATCAACAAGACATTTCCTCTGATTGAATCTGTAGGCTCACAGCCCTGGGATGTCACGGGGTCCTGTTCTGTCAGAAATATATTAAGGGGGGAGGATTTACTGCCCGGTGGCCAGAGAGCTTCTTCCATTGTCATCAGCTTCTCGTTATGGTTGGTAAAAAGCTCCATCAGGATCCCTCCCACAGCGTGGACCTCCACGTGGGAAGGTATTCTGCAGTCCAGAGAGAGACAGACTCCCTGATGTCACCAGCCTCCAGGTGGTAACTTCAGGGCTCCTGTGGGAGAAGGTTTACCTACTAACAGGCTGGCGAGGGTCATGGGATATGTGAAGCATCTCCTGATGCTTTGGGTTAACTGAATTTAAGGATAGCTCTTTAGAAGGAGCGTGATTAGGCCTTGAAGTAACATTTCTCTACAGAAGTGACTTGGTCCGATTCCTAGAGACTTAACATTTTTTGGTAGGGGCAGGAATGCAGAGAACTGAATCTTAAAAAACAGGCTCCCCCCCCACCACCACCAAATTGTGTTTCTCTGTTTCGGTAAATTTCTCTTCAGCTCAAGGTTTTAAGAGCTTCTTTAACGGTTCATTCAAATTTTATTGAGCACCCATTGTATGCAAGGCCTAGGCGGGGCACTGGGGAGAGGTGGTAAAGCAGAGACAGCTAGCTGGGTTTGTTTACCTGAAGAAAGAACAGTAATGGAATTCTCTGGAGCTCTTCTAATATGTAAGGTCTTTGATTCTGACCATGCTCTGTATAAAAGCGTCATAACAAAGCTGTAGTTTCTCTTGGAAAAAATTCTCTGAACAGATACAGGACTGAATTTCTGAGGATATGCTTTTTGCTTCTCTTATCCTATTACAACTAGAGTTGTATAGTTGTTTAATGCAGGCCCTGAATGGAGTGTACTATTGCTCCCTCTTTTCCTCCGCAAAGGTACACACCCAAGAAAGAAACTGTAGTACTCTTTGAGGCATTCACTTTTCTATTTATCTTCTTGTTATGAACATATCTCTGTATTTAACTTTACAGGGAAAAGTATGTATGCAACAGCGGTTTGATTGTCCTTTTGTCTTTTCAAATTAGGTGAATGATACTTTGATTAACAAATAATGTGCGATGCTCTTCCATCCTCTGGGGCGGTCGGGGGTGGGGTTAAGTTCTAACAGCAAGAAATCAAAGGCCACTTTCCAGGGGTCGAGCCAGCTCCAAGGACCAGCTCCCTGTTTGTAAGCAATGCAAGTTATCTTGGAGAACCTGCAGCTAGAATTTTAGGGTAAGTTTAAATGTCCCAAGTGCACCAATGGTGAGACTGTGAATGGATACATCCACTTTGGAAGATGGTTTGGCATTCCTGTTAAATTTGAGAACACACATACTTAATGAAATTTGAGAACACACATACTTAATGATCCAGAAACTTTACCACCAAGACAAATACCCCCAGAGAACCTGCTACCTGAGTATCCCAGAGTGCACGAGCAAGAATGAGCCCAGCAGCAAAATGTCAATAGCCTGAATGTCCATCAACCCAATGGTGGTAGAATGGGTCAGTTATATCATGGGCACCTCCTGTAATACTACAGCATCATGGAAATAGATTACAACTAGACACATCTGCGTGAATGAATTTCACAGACAATACTGAGTGAAGGACACATCACGGAGACCACATGTAGTAGGACTCCATTCATACGAAATTCTAAAACAAGAAAATTAAGCATATGGTTAGAGATACACAGGTGCTAAAACTATAAAGAAGGTCAGGGAAATGATGACTATGAAAATCAACATATCAACTGTGATTAGAAAAACAGGTGGGGGGTAGGCAAAATCCTGTTTCTTGGTCTGGATAGCAGTAGCAAAATAGCAAAATAGCTTTTATGAGTATTAAACTGTGACTATGAGGGCACCTGGTGGTTCAGTCAGTTCAGCATCCGACTCTTGATTTTGGCTGATGTCATGATCTCAGGGTCCTGGAACGGAGCCCCGCCTCAGGCTCTGTGCTCAGCTTGGTCTGCTTGTCTCTCTCTCTCTGCTCCTTTCCTCTGTCTCTCCCTCTTCTCTCTCAAATGATTAATGAATAAAATCTTAAAGAAAATAAATAAACTGTCAGAGCTTCTCTACCACGATGTGCTCCTCTCTGCCCCGGATGTCTGAGTATCTCTGCACTGTTTTTCAGGGTCTGCTGTTGCATCGATCCGAGCCTCAGAAAGTAGAGCGATTCACTGATGATGCCCTCTCTGCCGTTAGCAGAGCACGTTCCCTCTCCCAGAGTCAGTGCCTGTCCGTTGTGCCTAAACCTTCAGCATCTGCCAACACAGACCGCAGCCACGGGCACATTCCAGGGACAGCTGACAAGGACCAGGGGGGTTTAGGACAGCACTTCTGGGGCAGCATAGGTTGGGGACAGTAACCACGTTTGTATTAAACTATGGACTCTGATTTCAAAACCCTGAGCACAGAAATGGTGGGGAGTGGGAGGGAAGAGTGAGGTCTGATTGAAGAAGAGAGACTCTAGAATGTCAGAGGAGAGGCAGTCCCTCAGATCAAGCCCCACCTGTATGACCCTGACATTGCTAACTTCCCCAGGGTGATGAGACACATCAGAGCTAACCTGTTGGTGGGGTTACGTTAATGGAATTCATTTCCTCCACTGAACAAGTATGATTGATTTCGTGCTGGTGCCCAGAACAGATCCAGCCCTGCAGGTGGAGAGACTTAAATCAAAGGGAAAAGCAAAGACAAAACACAGCCAGGTAAGCAGGTGCACCTTCTGAGGCATGTGATGAGATGCAGGCAGGGGTCAGGATGGGGGTGCACAGAGGTGGGGTGCCTCTACCGTGATGAAAGGGAATGTGGAGGGAGCATGGCTGTTTTGTTGGTCCACAGACACTTTGAACTCACTGTGGCCAAACCCTGAACCATAATCCTCTCCCTCAAAACCCTTTCCACCCTCTCCCAACCCAGGGTCACGCCTCCCCACCCTTCCACACAGAAACCCCAAGCAGAAGATGGGAGCCATGTACAGATGTGGCCTCTCACTCACCACCTCCTTCCATCACTGCCTGTGTTGGGCTGTTCGAGGACGGCCAGGGGAGGACAGCACTCTGCAGGACCAGGGGTTTGAACAAATGGAGGTATCAAACAAAGAATAGCAGATGTCATGAAAACGTTACCTTTTCTTCAGGGAGAGACTCAGCGGAAGCCATAGCTTCAGGTCTGTGGACCAAGGAGACTTGCAAATACAGAACCTCACAATTAGGGTTGCCCATTC
Source organism: Mustela putorius furo (assembly GCF_011764305.1). Taxonomy (NCBI): domain Eukaryota; kingdom Metazoa; phylum Chordata; class Mammalia; order Carnivora; family Mustelidae; genus Mustela; species Mustela putorius. The sequence goes on from NW_025422057.1 coordinate 10,442,428, forward strand.
AGTCCTGGCAGAAGGGCAGGACATCGTGTGTCCAGGGGAGAGTGAAGGCATGGAGACGCAGAGAAGCTCTGGTGTTCTCAGTGGACCCTCTCACTCCCCAGGGAGGAGGGCGGAGCTGAGCTGACTGAGTATGTCCAGTTATTCTTCCCAAAAATGCCAGTTCAATGTCACTAACTCCCGGAAGAAGGGATAGAGCGCAAGAGGTATAAAAGTCCCCAAGTGTGCCTCGGGACAATTTCTTCCTCGCAGAAACCCAGAGAGTAGAAGAGCCCAGTCCTTCTATTTTGTGACTATCTTGTGCTTTGTCTACTCTTCTGCAAATCCACTGTTAGAAATTATCGCATGGCTCTAGTCAGACTTTCTCTAATTCCTTGCTTGAATTATTGCTTCCTGCCCAAGCTGATCCCTGAATCCACATTGTGGGCTGACTAATCTTTATAAAAACCAACCCAGGCTCATCATTTCTACTTAAAATACATCCATGGAGGTGTCTGCTTTCATGATCAAGCTCACAGCCATTATCCTGAGACATGAGGTTTTGTGTTATTTGCCAACCTGCCCAGATTCCTTCTTGCCCAGATTCTTCCTTCCCACACGTACCCTTCATTCCAGCCGGCCCAAACTACTGGCAGTTCCTTAGACCAACGGCCTTCCATGTCCCCATCCCTCCTCCAACCCTCTGCCTGAAATGTCTCCTTTTCTCTTCTTTACCTGGTAACTCTTACTTAGCCTCAGAACAGAATCACTCCCACTAACTGTCACCCAGCCCCCTCCATCTGAATACATGTTGTCTACGCCCCACAACACCCTGTGTGCTCTAATGCAGGGCACAGCCCCCTGGACTGCATGTTTTTTACTTGTTATTCTTTTCCTTGGTCTGCAAACTCAAGGAGGACACTATTTACTTCTTGTGTAACAAGTACTGATCCCCAAGTCTGCCACAGACGAGATGTGCAGAAAATGAACGATCAGATCATCTCTACGGGTCCCTCTTATTTTGATAGTCCATGATTTAGTGAAGCCCTGCCATCCCAGGAGAGGAAGAGAACATCTAACAAGATGCCCAGGTGGGAAACAGGAGGAGCAACTGGCACCCGTACATCCCTTTATCGTTTCCAGAACCTTTTTCATGGACTCCCTTACTGGTGCCCTCTGGGGTGAGTTTGCTCTCAACTCTGGAGCCATAGAAAAGGTAGAGAGAGCAATGGAGACACTGATGTCAATCACTTCAGCATGCTGACAAAGGCACAAAGGCCGCGCTTCTTCAGAGAAGGGATGGCAACCAGGAGGAAGGGGAACAGGTGTCCCCAAGAACGTCTGAGTTCTCTGTGCTCCAGCAGGATGCTGGACCCCGCCCAAGACGCTCCTTATGGGGTCTCAGGACAGCCCTTGAATTGACCATGAGCCCCTTTCCCATGTGCTTCCAGTCAAGGTCCTTGACCCAAAGCCCACCCAGGTTCACCCATCTTTCCCTCAACATGGAGCTCTCTCAACCATCGGACACTCGGGCCCTGATTACTGTGTGCCTCATTTTCTTGTGACTTCTACTTCTCACGATAACATCAGTAACCTAGGAAGAGACCCGTGTGAGGAGGGTAACCAAGAAGTGGGGGCTGACCAGGCCAGCTCAAGTGGGGTCTTCTGCTCTAGTGGCTTTTTCCACCCCGGATCACTCCTCAGTCTCCACCTTCTCGTCCTGTCTGTGTCTCCCCACCTCATGCTGACATTACATACATCTTCTGTTTCTACCAATAAACCATGAAGTACAAAATATCCCCAGTGCATTTGCCTATAGAAGATCTCTTACCAACACATAATATACACTTTACTCTCAGCTTTTAAAATCTGGTATACAGCAAATTCTCTTTTCATCAACATTATGCACAATTCTGAACACACATAGTCTCATTTAATCTGCTTCACAACCCACATTGTTTGTCTTACTATTATCCCCACATACACATTTTTAAAAACTCAGGCTCTAACAGAGTAATGGCTTTGCTTAAAGTCTCCAGGCTGGTTAGGAGTCAACGTGAAACTAAAAGAAAAAACCCAAACAATAATTTGAGTAATGCTTCCTGTGGGCCAGGCCCACCCTTATTCTAGGCATTTGGGATACATCAGTAACCAAAACAGGTAATGTATAATATTGGTGAGAAGAGAATATATTGTATTAAAATATTGGAATCTATAGGTTAAGAATCAAGTATATATAATGCATTTGGTAAGAGATCTTCTAAGTCTCACTCTAGATGGAGAGAGAGACAAGAAACCAAGAAGTTGGGAGAGATTGAGAAGACAAGAAATAGAGCAGAATCAAGGGAGTCAGAGGTATGGGGCGGGGGGCGGAGGCAGGTGGTGATTTTAATGAGGGTGATCAGGGTGGGCTCATTGAAAAGGCAATCCTGGAGCAAGATCTTGGATTTCTGAAGGAAGAGTGTTCTAGTCAGAGGAGACAGTTGGTGTGCCTGGGGCCTGAAGCTGGAACATGGCTGCCATGTTGGATGGAGACAGGAGGCCATGGGCTGGAGCAGCGTGGGCAAGGGCAGCAGATGAAGTTGGAGACGAGCTAGAGGTGCTGGAGGTGCTAGAATTATTTTTACCTATCACACAGAAGACATCAGAAGGATCTCTGTGCATTAAGAAATAGTTACTACCCTTAAATAAAATATGGAGCCCGGGGTTTATCCTGAGCCACCGATCCATCCACATGAGAAAGTTAGGATGCCATTTCAATTCTAATTTCCACATCCCATCGGGTTCAAGTGATCTATGCACTGCAGATAAAGCACTAGTCACTTCTGAGTAACTTTTAATGAGCATGACCTAGAGTCGGCATATATATATATATTTTCCTTATGGTGAAAAATCCATTTAAATCTTAAGGGATGAATAGACCATATCTTAAAGCTTCCCCATCAGTCATTTGAATAGCTTTATTGGGACCTTCTGTTTTCTTCCCTGTGCATAAGTGATCTGAACCAATTTCTTCCTCTGTTGCAGAAGACAGGGAAACACAGTTTAATGGGGCCAGAAATTATAATTTTCTGTGACCTTCGTTTGAATTTCATTTCCCCCAGGGAAAGAGTTTGGAGGCACAAAACTTGCTTTATGATTGTGATAACAAACTGGCAGGAAGATTGTAGCTCCCAATGACAGCGGGAACGGAATGATGTTCCTGGTATTCAGAGAGAAATGCCTACCTAGGTGCCCAGCCCCTGAAGGGAGAGACGACTGCAGATTCACCAGGAGCTGATGGCTGGGCGGAGAGGCTGCCTTCCATTCCTTTCACTCTGTCGCCTGGACAGCCCTCGTCCAACCCCACGGAGGAAGTCTTAGATAAGCATCTGTGATCTCAGCCCACGGAGCTGTCACTCTCAGGATTGACTTGCAAGTTCACTCTTGAACTTGAACTTGAACTTGAACTCCTAAACACGGATCACAGCACACAGACTCCAAGTCACTCTGTTGGAAAGGGAAGTGCATAGGACAATACCCAGGTGGGATAGATATAAAATTGTTTTTAATTTTATATTGTTTTAAATATTTAATTTGTTTTGTTTTATATTGCTTTTTGTCTTGTTTTATATTATTTGATTTGTTTTCTATTTTAAATTTTAAATTGTTTTCAATTTTAATTGTGTTCAAAGCTTACTCTCAGCTTCATTCTATGGAAAGGTGTCATCTTTCTTTCCAGGGGTATGAGCTTTGAATTTGGAAATCCCAGCTTTGCCTGGGGTACATTTCCAACCTCTCTGTGGTTCTGTTTCCTCATTTTTACATCGCAGAGCTGTTGTGGACTTAAATGGGATAAAGTATGTAATGTGCCTAGTCAAGCATTTGGTAGAGAGAAAAGGATCAGTGGCTGCTATTGTTTTAAAAGACTATTTAAAATCAGGTCTATGAAAATACATATCTTGAATAATTGTTAGTTAGCCTTTCTGAACCAAGAAATTATTCAAGATATGTATTTTATTGGTGATTTTTCCCTCTTAAGCTTTCCTTTTCCTACACATCAAAATCTAAAAGGTGGTATCACAAAGAGTGGTAATGAGGTACAGGGAATATCTTATATTATATCAAAATCCCAATATAAACCATGAGCCCTTACTGCCCTGCCAAAGGGCAAACTTCTCATTTATAATCCAACAAGAGAATTAAGTATTTGGCAGCAAAGACCACATTGAACTTCTGTGCATGAATACTTTGTATTTGCAAACATTTTCTGATTTCCAAAGGGAAAAAGAGCAAGACATTTCAGCAGTAATTCTCGAAACTCTAAACAATATTTCTGAGCCAATGGGGTGTTTCTTTAGAATATATAGAGGATTCTTAATAATCAATAAGAAAAAAGACCAAAAAGCCTAATTAAAAAATAGACCAAAAAACTTCAAGTTCCTCACAAAAGATAGTGAATAAGCAAATAAAAGGTGCGCAATATCATTACTTGTTAGGAAAAAACAATTAAAACCCTCAACTGGACAGGACTATACACACACCAGAATGGAAATTAAAAAGACAATACCAGGTGTTGTCACGGGCATAGTGCAATTGGAACATTTGTTGATACAGCTGTGTGATTTGGCCCAACCCCTCTGGAAAACTGTTTGGCATTTTATACTAAAGCTAAACATAACTTAGCTTAGATACCCAACTCTACCCAACTCCTAGGTATGTGTCCTAGAAAACTCAGAACATATGTTGATCAAAAAAATAAACCAAACCAAACCAAACAAACAAAAACAATGGTCCCCAATTGGAAACAATTCAAAAGTCTTTTGACGGGAAGATGGAAAAATAAATGGTGGTACATATATACTTGGGCAAAGAAGTCAGAATAGTGTTTATCTTTCAGAGGTGAAAATGACTAAGAAGGCCTCAAGGCAGTTTTCTGGGATGATGAGAATATTCTCTATCTTGAACCAAGTCATAGCTGCATGGTTGTAGATACTCAAAGTCATTGAGTTGTACACTTAAAAATTGTATAACTTGGGGGCACCTGGGTGGCTCAGTCACTTAAGTGATTCTTGATTTCTGCTCAGGTCATGATCTCAGAGTCATGAGACTGAGCCCTGCATGGGGCTCTGTGCTGAATGTGGAGCTTGCTTAAGATTCTCTCTCTCTCTCTCTCTCTTTCTCTCACCTTTTCCCACCGCTGTGCACATACATGTGCTCATGCAATGCACTCTCTCAAAAAGAAAAAAAAATTGTGTAACTTTCATCTCAGTTAAAAGAAAAAGGGGGGGCGCCTGGGTGGCTCAGTGGGTTAAGCCGCTGCCTTTGGCTCGGGTCATGATCTCAGGGTCCTGGGATCGAGTCCCACATCGGGTTCTCTGCTCAGCAGGGGGCCTGCTTCCCTTCCTCTCTATCTGCCTGCCTCTCTGCCTACTTGTGATCTCTCTCTCTGTGTCAAATAAATAAATAAAATCTTAAAAAAAAAAAAAAAAGAAAAAGGGGGGGGGCGGTTAGGATGTGGAAGTGAAAAAAAGGGAAGGAGCTTCCCAGAGCTGAAAGCATGCAAGTGGAGCATGGAGCATTATTATGATTATTGTAAAGATTTCTTTGCTTTAGGGCTTTAGGATGAAGAGATCTACATGCTTGGCTCCTCCACCTTGGTAAACACATAGAGGTCATCTGGGTTGGAGCAGTGCTTCCAAAGCCGCTGGTGTTAAGGCTGGGTGTTTCATGATGTAGAGTTCTAGAGGGAGACACTGAGCAGGAAGTCTCTGTGATGGTCCAGTGCAGGGTTTCTTAGCCTCCACCATGTTGCTATTTTGGACCACAAAATTCCTCGTGATGTAGGGCTGTCTGTGCACTAGAGGATGCTGGCCAGTCTCACCCCTGCAGTCATAAGTCAGAATGCCTCTAGACATTGCCAAGCGTTACCCTCCAACCAGGGCTGGGGGCAAAACTGCCCTTCATTGAGGCTGTAGGTCTAGAAGATCAATGACTCCTAGTTCACAGGACACACTTGGAGAGCAGTGCACCAGAATCACCAAGAGAGCCTTTGAAAACTAAAGATACTACCCGTCTCTGTGAAATACAAGGTCAGCCAAATGAATCCTCAATCCCCTTCTCTTATTGCTGAAGGTAGCATATGACACAATTGTAACCAATTAGATGTAAGTAGTAAGTTTTCTGTAAGTGCTTTTCTTTTTCTCTGCTGAAATACAGACGTGATGGCTGGAGCTGCAGCAACGGTCTTGCAACCATGAAATTAAAACCAAGAGAATTCTAGACACTTTGGTGCTGATGTTGTCTGAGTGACTGGAACCAGTGCTCGACACTGTCTACATTCAGACTTTCCAGTAAGTGGAACAATAAGTAAATACACTCATGTTTGTTTGCATCATTCTGGCCAGGATTTTTGTTATTTGTAGTCAAAAGTATTTATGATCATGTCACTTCCTTCAGAGTGCTTCCTTCATGTCCTTTACCACTGTGACCATGAGGCTCCATGAAGTGAGTCACCACTGCAGATGGGAATACAGCAGACTTTCCAGCAAAGGAAAAAAGTTTGCTCTGGTTTGGAGACTCCTAACCCTGGCTGCAAGCAGGATCTCCTAGGAAATTAAATAATAATAACAATAATAGTAATAATAATAGCAATGCCCAGGCCCTGCCACGGACCGATGACCTGGCTGCTGAGATTCCATGTCTTCTGCGCCCAGCATCTATAAGTTACATCTTCCCATCTGGATGTGCGGAAGGTACAGGAGAGGGTGAGGGCAGAGGCCCATTTCCCATGCCCCCAGCTCCACCTCTCATGACGCCCCAGCTTATCTGTGCTCTGGCCACACTATTGCCTCCTCCTTGGTGGCTGGGTGACTTGTGGGCTTTACTGCACTCTTCTCCTTAGGGGTGTGACGGGGACCTCACTCCCCATCATCTTCTGCCATTCAGAACACAGAGAGTCAATGCTCAGGAACCGGGGACCGCTGTCTGCGTCAGTTATTACAACCACTGCCCTTTGCCCCAAGAAAGGTGCTTACAAAAGGAACCCCTGGGCACCAGTGATGGTCCCACGAAACCTGAATACAGGGACCTGATTTCTGCATGCCAGCCATGACGGCAGGAAAGCATGGTGGTTTGGGCAGGTCATGGGGGATCCTGACGTGAGCAGGGGTATAGCGATTCACAGAATAGGCTGTGAGACTCCTTTTTGTCCTAGAACAAGCTACTCGAGCCTTCTAAGCCTCTCATGCTGAATGGGAATGATGGACGAGGTGAAGCACTGTGTGCCAGTGCCAGTTCATGTAGGAAGTCCCGAGGGCACCAGCACTCCCAAGGGTGAAGAAAGGCATTCTCGAAAGGCACAAATCTTAGAGATGCCAACGGCTTGTGGCCCTCCAAAGGGCCACAGTACATCCGTGGGATGAAAATGTCACAGGGAGGAGCAGGTAGGAAAATGCTATCTTAAAAGGCTCCTTAACGGCTGGGAGGAATGATGGGGAAACGGGCAAGCATGACTGGATCAGAGCCTTTTGATGAACGAGCAGCTTCGTCCCCTGCCATTCGGAGCCCCACATCCCACTCCCCCTCCCATGTGGGCCAAGTTCCAGGCAGCAGGCCAGGGCGCTGACTGTGTCTGGCTCCAGATTTCACTCTCGTTTTGTTTCTTGTTTCACAAACCAGTGACCCATGAACCAACAGAAAAGGCCTTTCCTTCAGTCCTGATGAATTGCAGCTTTTCTGGGATTTATTCCCAGCCCTCCACGACATCTTTAACTTTGTCTTCTATTAAGTTTTTTTTAGCTTGCACACTTTTAATAGTTATTTTCTCCTGAAACTTCTTTTGATTGTTCTTAAAATGGCCTTTAAAAATCCCTACAAGTATTTCCTGATTATGGGGAGTGGACCCAGCATGCTGTGACAATGAGATTTTTCAACTCTTACTTCTCCCAGACACTCCAGCAATCAGGAGGAGGAGGGTTGGGTGGTTTTAGAACTGTAAGCTTTTTCCAAAATGTGGCCCCCAGAAAAACCACTGGAGTCAGAAAAGTACAAATCAAAATGATGCCCAGGAGTCATGAAGGGTAGATATGCTATAGGGCAACACCTGTGCCCTTTCTACGGCAGGAATATGTCGATTTCAAACAGTTACAAACTCCTTGTCCCCAGCAGGGTCCCCGGAGTGCCTTGCAGTTTTCATGCTGCTGTGTGGCTTCATTTCTCTGTTTGTTGTCTTTCCTAGTATTTTTTCTGTGTACATAATAAATCACATTTATCCAAACCACTTCTCATCTCTCAGGCTCTGACTCATACCTCTTCAGGAGGATGTTAGCTATTTTCCCATGTGGGTGGATTTTTTTTTTTTTAAGATTTTATTTATTTATTTGACAGAGGGATAGAGAGAGAGCACAAGTAGATAGAATGGCAGGCAGAAGGAGAGGGAGAAGCAGGCTTTCTGCTGATCAGAGAGCCTGATGCGGGGTTCGATCCCTGGACCCTGGGATCATGACCTGAGTCAGAGGCAGCCGCTTAACTGACGGAGTCACCCAGGTGCCCCTCCATGTGGGTGTTTTAAAATCCCGCGTTAATTATAGTAATTCCTTCTCCCCATGAAAACAGGCACAGGCAGAAAGAAGTGAAAAGGTTTTTCCTTGTTGTTGTTGTTTTTGTCCTCCATGAAAAGCCTAAAGAAGTTTATTATTTAACTACCAAATTAGCCAAGATTGAATATCATATTTGGGTTTTATAGATTGCCTCAGTGCAAAAATGCCTAGCTGCTGAGGAAAGAGAGTCAATGAGATACATGTAGTCTGTCTACATTCGAATGAGCGAGGTCTCTTTGTCATCATTCAAGTCGAACACCAGAAACAGAGGGGGCACGATAGGACCATCAACCATGAACTCCGTCCTGGCCAGAGGGCCAAGTGGCAGAATACATGTTAAATTCTGGAGTGATGCTGTAAGTTCTTTATTCTTTATAGACCATATACGGACTGTTCTGAGAGATGCTCATCCCCGTCCCCGTCCCCCGCAAAGAATGGCTACTTTCAATTTAGCACCAGCAGTGTGTTAGGTTCTCTGTGGCCAAGCTCCTTGTATAAAGGATCACATTGTATCACACTCTCTGTAGGGCCTGTATACATTGTTACAATCTCTGCTTTCTGGATGAGGAATCGGAAGGTTGCAGAGTAAAGGCCTTGCAGGTAGACAAGGCGGGAAGGAGCTCTTAACCACAAAGCTACCACGTCTCAAAGTGCTGACTGCAGTCAATGGTTTGTTTTTAAAGGACAGGGCTGATGGGGATGGGGTTATGTTTTCTCCCTCTCTGGCCTCCCGCAAGCCTTACCCTATCCCCCTGCTTTGGCACCCCCATGTAGCCAGGGAAAATGGCACAACCCTACTGGACCGATACCCACATCACTGGGCAGTGTTGAGCCCAAGCTTTGGGATCTTGGTCTTCAGCCAGGCTTTCACTTCTCGGATCCCCCTTCCAAGCCGCCTCCCAAGCTCCTGACGGCACTCTACTCCCTTCCTCTTCATTAAGAAAATAGAGATAATCAGGCAGAGCCTCCCAATCTGCTACTCTCTACCTGCCAACAAATTAGGGCCGTGGCCGTGGGCAAGACAGCAAGATCAGTGGTTAGAGCCCCGTTCCCACCTCTGCCCCTGGGAGCCATGTTCCATAACTTGGTGGTTATCTCATCCTGCAGAGTCCATCCATCTCAAAAATTCCTCACTGCATTCCTCATCCCTCCTCACTGCAATTCTGTAATTCAGGCCCTCACCCACTCCCAGCTGGACCAGGTCACACGGAGCACACAGGTGCCCTGCCTCCAGCCTCTCCTTGCAGGACACCAAGCTATCTCAGCACCTCAGCTCTCTTCCCACCACATCACTGCTTACACCCACGGTGGGCTCCTCATTCCATGCCAGACCTCAAACCTTGTAGACGTGACAGCGTCTTTCAGGGTCTGGCCAAGGCACCATACATGAACTCCTTCTGCAGTCCCAGAGACGCTCTCTCTGTCCCTGGGCAGGTGTGTGTGGGTGGGGTTGGGGGTTCCTTCACTCTCTCTGGCCCTTGCCCACACCTGCCCTTTTGCCCTGTTCTGCTCTGTCTTCTAATTGGTAAAGTTCGGCCCCTCCCACGAGACCCAGTTTAATTAAACCGGCTTTGGCAGACAGGAAAGGAGTGCTGGAACAAGCTGATTTCTAGAAGGGGATGAGCTTTACGGGGACCCATGGATTTCAAAACAACTTCAAACACATACCACGTGAGAAAGGGGAATTGATTCTCTGGGAGAGGAAGTGTTTAGGAAGGCATCTAGATGAACTACTTACTCCCAGTGCCAAGAAGGACCACTTTGATCATGGGGAAATTTCCACTCTGTCCACTAGATGGCGCATCTAAATTTCCAAGGCAACCGTCAGAGCGCACTTCTCTTAACTCAAAGCAGGTATTGTGACTAATTTTTTTTTTGTAGTGATCACAGTGTTGGTCCACCCACCACTCGCTACAACGTAACCATGGGAGGCAAAAATCAGAGAATAAATTCGTATATGCAGGGGTCAAGGATCCACATGATCATGATAAGATCTGAGTCCAAAGTAGCCCCTCCCCACCTCCTTCCCGCCCACTCCATCACCTTGGGTCCTTAGGGGACACATTTCACTTCTCAGTCACATAGACAAACAGCAGTCAGCCTGTGATGTCCAAAGTTCAGCCCATTTTTTTTCTAGCCAGTTCTAAGCAAGCAAATTGCAATCAGAAATGTCTGTGTGGCCCAGCTGCGGAGGAGAGCGCTGTGACGACATCCCTCCGGCTCCTCTCTGAGCCCGTCCTCCCTTTCCCCACAACCTAATTAGCAGTCCAAACCTTTCGCCTTTACAGAAGTCAGTAAACTCTCAAAATGATGCAAGCTCCACTATTTTTACCGCAGGTTAGATGACATTTATGGAGCAACGCCCACAGGTGTTCCAACCCCAAAATCTTTTCGAGAGGTAATGAGACTGTTCCTTCAGAGGCAGAAACTCACACCCATGAATTCTGGTCTGATTTTATCTTACTCCCTTCATTTTGTCTTAGGGCCTACAAGACTCTCATTGGAGTTCACTCTTACCTTCGGCCTTAGCATGGACATAGAAGTGAGTATTTCTTTGTAGTCGTTCTAAGAGGGAAAGGCAAGCATGATCCACTGTAAGAACTTCACATGTTCAATAAGCTAGGTTTGCAAACATCTGCCCCAAGACACTGGCAGTGGAATAGCCCCATGCGGTCAGTAGGATGTTGAAGGATATTCGTGGCTGAGACATTGATTTTCCTCAGTCATTTCTGGACTGAGTTAACCCTAAGGTCAGGCCATTGAGCCACTGTAAGCCATAGACATAGCTACCAATAATTATTTTTTTTTATGACTTAGCTTAGATGTCATTTCTTCCAGGAAGTCTTCTGTATACCCCCTTCCTAGATAAAGGTTTCCTTAGTACAATTATATAGTACTCCACTTAACACAGTGGGTTATAATTATCTCTTTATGAAGTTGATTAGCCTCCTAAGGACAAAGATTGTGCATTTTTCCTCCTATAACCCAGCATAATGCCTGCATGTAGAAGGAAAGATAATAAGTGAATGGATGCATCATTCAATTAATGGATTTTAAAAACTGTACATTTTCTAGGGGAGAGGGATGGGGTCCCCATTTTTATGGTTTGGGACATTTTCCTTTGTTTCAAGCCTGATTTGTACACTAGTAGGTTAAAGAAACCACTGGCTTCCATCTATGGGGCAAGAAATAACCAGGTGGTTTAGGCAGTTTAATAAAGAAACAGCAATAAATAAATAAGTAAAAAAAAAAAAAAACCATCTGTGAGATTTTAAAACTTAATGATTTTTTATATGACATTTGAATTTACAAAATGCTCTCAAATATGGTATTTCTTCCCTTCTCAAAACAATCCTATAGAATGGGTAAGATCAGGGTCATTTTTAAGGAAAGTGAAACTCAGAGAAGTTAACTGGCTTGAGTGAATGAGAGCCGGAGTCAGGATAAGACCCAATTCCAAATCCAATATCCTTCCCGTGACACGTTCAAGGTCATTGACTTCCCTTCCCTTCAAGTCCTTGACCACAGGCTGCTTGGCCAGTTTGGCTAGGATATCGACTGATTTGAGAACTTATTATCACACTTCTGGGCAAATAAGTTCTACTCCTGGCTCAGCCATTTACTAGATGTTAGACCTTGACCAAGTCAGGAAAATTTTGTCTAAGCCTTCAGTTTTTCTGCAGTTAGGAAAAAGGAGTAAAGTCAGGGTAAATATGTTTCTCGATACTCCAGTGGTTCGAGGGGCCAGCGTGATTTTATCAGCATCAGAGTGACAGTAAAAACTGCCATTCATTCTGTTCTGACCATGTGCCCTCGCTGTTCTCAGCTCTTGATGTATGACAATTCATCGACTCCCACAACAAGACAAAGTAAAAAAGGAATATATTGTTCCCATTTTATAGATGCATAAACCAAGGTATAATAAGGTTATATAACTCAAACACAGTTACCTATCTAGTTGATGGAGGAGGAAGGATTAAAACTCAGTAGTTTAGCTTCAGAGTCTGTGTCCTATCGTATTAAGCAGATAGTCTGATGTTTGACGCAGGAGGACACAAGAATTATGACCATCATCATCATCATTATTGCTAAAGGCAATCTTACCAATTTATTGGGGAAGGGCATTAACTGCTCTCATATTCAGTGCAAAGGGAACCTAGAGCTCATTTCTTTGGAAAAATGAACACTCTGAGGGCTCCCTGGGGGCTCCCCGGGGGCTGAGCCCAGCTGAGTATGCCCAAGGCCAACGCCACAGTGCACAATCCATGTAATAATTCCTGCCCCTGCTTGCAAAGCCATGCAAACAATTAGCTCATATCAAGCTGTTATTAAGAAGTTATTTTTGTAACAAAAATACTGTCTTCCTTTAATTTCTATGCAAATGCAAGGAAGCCAACACAAGTCTAGTTTATTTAAAGATGGTCTTGTAGAAACAAAAGCGAAAATGACCTTTTGGGACTTCATCAAAATCAAAAGCTTCTGCACAGCAAAGGAAACAGTCAACAAAACAAAAAGGCAACCCACAGAATGGGAGAAGATATTTGAAAATGACAGTACAGACAAAAGGTTGATATCCAGGATCTATAAAGAACTCCTCAAACTCAACACACACAAAACAGACAATCATATTAAAAAAAATGGGCAGAAGATATGAACAGACACTTCTCCAGTGAAGACATACAAATGGCTATCAGACACATGAAAAAATGTTCATCATCACTGGTCCTCAGGGAGATTCAAATTAAAATCACATTGAGATATCACCTTACACCAGTTAGAATGGTCAAAATTAGCAAGACAGGAAACAACATGTGTTGGAGAGGATGTGGAGAAAGGGGAACCCTCTTCCACTGTTGGTGGGAATGCAAGTTGCTGCAGCCACTTTGGAGAACAGGGTGGAGATTCCTCAAGAAATTAAAAATAGAACTTCCCTATGACCCTGCCATTGAACTACTAGCTATTTACCCCAAAGATACAGATGTAGTGAAAAGAAGGGCCATCTGTACCCCAATGTTTATAGCAGCAATGGCCACGGTCGCCAAACTGTGGAAAGAACCAAGATGCCCTTCAACGAATGAATGGATAAGGAAGATGTGGTCCATATACACTATGGAGTATTATGCCTCCATCAAAAAGGATGAATACCTAACTTTTGTAGCAACATGGACGGGACTGGAAGAGATTATGCTGAGTGAAATAAGTCAAGCAGAGAAAGTCAATTATCACACGGTTTCACTTATTTGTGGAGCATAACAAATAGCATGGAGGACAAGGGGAGATGGAGAGGAGAAGGGAGTTGAGGGAAATTGGAAGGGGAGGTGAACTATGAGAGACTATGGACTCTGAAAAACAACCTGAGGGTTTTGAAGGGGCAGAGGGTGGGAGTTTGGGGGAACCAGGTGGTGGGTATTAGAGAGGGCACGGATTGCATGGAGCACTGGGTGTGGTGCAAAAACAATGAATACTGTTATGCTGAAAATAAATAAAAATAAATTTTAAAAAAGATGGTCTTGTAAGAATTTAATTTGTCCCTTTGAGGAAGCTGCTGAAGAAAGGTGCAGAGAGGATGAAGACTACTTGGAGGTGTTCTGAGCTCCTGATAAAGAAAGAGCTGCTTCTTTCCCCCTGGAATTCATCACGAAGCCCCCCTTTCCCCTTGACCAAGGGCAAGTGCACACAAGTGGTAACCAGGGACACTTGGAGATTATTTTTCAGGCATCTATCTGCATGACACAGTTACCATAAAGTAAATCCCAGCACATGCTTGATGGCCTCAGAATGTTAGAACTGTGGATCCAATGACAGGGTGTGCTGGTGTTTTCAGTGCCCTGGAGTGGGGCTTCTTAAAACTAATGCGTAAAGAAATATCGAAGCACAATATTCTGAGAAGCAACATAGTAGGAACGAAAGATCACTGTCCTTGAGGGGCAGAAAACCCACGCCTGAGCCCAGCTCCACTCTTCGACTGTGTCCCTTGGACGAATCATTAGCTTTCTGAAGCATCAGTGTCTTTCAGAAAACAGAAATTGCCTTGACCATTTCTTTGAGTTACTATTCATTTTGAAAAACATAAGACAGAGGTCAGGAGAGCTCTTGGCAAACTATAAAATGCTATTTGAATCTTAAGACTTTTTTTTTCACTCTTCATAGAAAAGAGAGCTTCCTAATAAGAAATGTCAAAACACCTGGAGGGACCAGCACATTAATATTTGTATGAATTCTGCTGTCTCTTGCAAATATCCTCTATTTCTTGTTATATTGATTATACCATAAACTTGAAATTACATTCAGTTTATGTCAGGCAAATTATAGTCAGTGACGAATATGTTGAGTAGAAAATTAAGTGATTTAATATTTACTCTGTAACAGATCTAAATTGGCAGCAAATACCTAAAGGGCTGATTTAGGCTATTATGAGTTAGTAATGAAAAATGCTTCAATTCCTTTGTTGTAGTTCTGGGGGAAAAAATGACCTGCAAGCTTCTTGGGGGGGGCGGGGGGAGTTTCCTAATGGCTTTTAATGGTTGGTCACTGTTGACTGATGCATTAAGTCAAGCTGTATTATGTGCATCAACTTTTATAAAAATTTGTTATATGGGATGATATGCAAAATCAGGAACTCCTTGGCTTCCCTTCTGAAATGCAAGGAGTCCAAGTTTATCGAGAGCAGGTGGGCACGGGGTATTATGGATTCCTTCTTGCTCAGCAGCCTGGTTTTTGTGGGAGATCAGCTGTGCTCTGGCGGAAATACCCATAGATTCTGAAAATAAACATGCATATGGGAAAACATGATCCATTGCAGATGAAGAGATTTATCGGCTTGCCTCTTGTGACCCATCTGGTAGCAAAATTAATGGCTGTTACGAAGCTATAAATTTAGAAAACCCTTTGTAGATGGGAATTCGTGTTTACCCGTGCTGTATGTTAAGTGGCCTATGAAACAGCTGAACCATTGAGAAGCGTCCTCTCCTGAGCTAATTTGTACACAGTGGCCCTATTTATTTGGAAAGCCTCTTTACTTTCTAAAGAATAAATCCATTGCAAATACTCCAATAAACAAACAAACAAAAAATACTACTTAGTCCCTGTAAGATGAACCAAATCCCATAGGACCAGCTCCTGAGAAAAGTTTAGAGGAAAGGGATTTATTTCCTACATAATGGTTCTGAAAGGGGACCTCAGATATGCCTCCCTCCTCAAATAAATTAAATGTGAAGGAATTTTTTAAAAATCTTAGGCAAAGAATAAGAACTTTTGGAACCTTTCTATAAAGTATTTTCAAATAGGCCATTTGGAGCCTTGCGTGGATTGACCCTCTGCAATAGGGCAAGAGGTTAGTTAAACTCTAGGTTTCCTTCCACCTCTGACATCCCACGATCCTATGAGGCCCTAAGATTTAAGTCCACCTGCCAAGTGCCAGCCTCCTAAACCCATGGGATTTAGGGCAAGTTTCTGAAATTTATGTACTTACTTATTTACTCACTTATTTATTATTTTTAAAATATTGTATGTGTTTATTTGATAGAGAGAGACACAGTGAGAGAGGGAACACAAGCAGGGAGAGTGGGAGAGGGAGAAGCAGGCTTCCTGCTGAGCTCAATTCCAGGACCCTGGGATCAGGATGTGAGCCAAAGGCAGACTCTTAATGACTGAGCCATCCAGGCACCCCAGGTTCCACAAATTTAAATACCTTAATGGGCCAAGTAAGAACAGAAATGAATATCTAGATCAGATGGCAACTGTGGGGAACAGAGGAAGGCATGGCCCCTCCAAGGTGGGTTGAATTATGTCTCCCCAAATCCACATGTTGAAGTCCTAACCCCTAGTACCTGAGAATGCAATCTACTTGGAAACAGAGTTGTTGCTGATGTAATCAGTTAAGATGAGGTTCTACCAGGGTAGGGTGGGCCCCTAGTCCAGATGACATGTCTTTATAAAGAGAGGACATTTGGATACAGATAGGCACAGAGGTAGAATGCCATGAGAGGATGAAGGCAGAGATCAGGGTGACGGGTCTACAAGCCAAGGAACACCAACGATTTCTAACAAACCACCAGAAATCAAGCAAGGCTGGACCAGATTCTCCCTCCAGTCAACAGAAAGAAACAATCCTGCTGATATCTTGATCTCAGACTCCCAGCCTCTAAGAACAGAGATAATAAATTTCTTTTGTTTCAGCCAACCAGTGTGTGGAGCTGTGTGATGGCTGTCCTAGGAAACAAATACAGGTGACAACATCTCTTAAGCTCCAACCCAAGACTGTCATGTGACAAGTGCCAGTGCATTTCTTCCAGTTGTCTAAGAAGTCAGAAATAGGGGTTCTGTTCTATATAAAATCATCCAATTTAAAAACGCTGGCAACAAATGCAGAAGACTTAAATATACAATGAAAAGGCAAATATATCTGGTTCACAAGGTACCAGCTGAAAACCTCTGCTTTGAGGATTGCTGAATCTGCCCCAAATTATCTTTTTCAGGATGGTTTCAGGAATCCTCTTAACATGCTCATCTGTCTCTACTTTGGGTTAAGGCCTGGGAAATCTCCCAATATAATATTTGTGGGTTATTCAGTGTGCTAACACATAGAACCAAAATATATATTTTTTTATTTGGCTCGAGTTAGTGGGTTAGATTTGTTTCTTGTTTTCAAACATCTGAGCATGGAAATCCTATCTTCAAAATTAATCTAATGAAACTCAAAAAACAAATTGGAGTCTTATTGGTATATATTATTTCATGCATTCAAACTTGTGACATTATTTATTACTAAGACTGTCAATGATAATAAAAAGAACTTTTGATTAATAAAAATGTCTGAAATGAGGATTTGTGTCGTCCCATAGGAATTTCATCATACAACCATTTATATTCTGCTTTGGTTTGCAAATCCTTGATTTGTAAAGATGAAATAGTTACAAAAGATGATGAAAACTTAAATGCTTCCCTTGAAAGCTTTGGATTGTTTTCAGTCTAACCGATTAAAAAGCTTAAAGGCAGGATAATAGGGGATTTTACCTGCTCGTACAATATCTCATACACAGAAATCAAAAGAGAAACACCAAACTTCCATTTCCACTAATAACAGCCAAAGTAAATGAGACAACTCTCTTGCTGAGAACAATTTTAAAAAGTTGGACAAAGTACTTTTGAAAACCTACTTGAAGGCAGGGGCATCTGGGCGGCCCAGATGATTAAGCATATGCCTTTGGCTCAGGTCATGATCTCTGGGTCCTGGGATTGAGCCCCACATTGGGCTCCCTGCTCAGCAGGGTGTCTGCTCCTCCCCCTCTCTCTGCATATGACAGTGGAGTACTCAAGAATGATATATTTATGCACTGAAAAAAATGAATTTCACCTTAGAATTCGATATGTAGGGAAAATATATTTCAAGAATAAAAATAATATAAAGACATTTTTAAAAAGATTTTTAAAAAATTTATTTGTAAAAGAGAGAGAGAGCACAGAGGGAGAAGGAGAAGCACACTCCCTCCCTAAGCAGGGAGCCGATGTGGGGCTCCATTCTAGAACCCGGAGATCTTGACCTGAGCTGAAGGCAGATGCTCAACAGACTAAGCCATCCAAGTGCCCCATAAAGACATTTTTAAACAAGCAAAACCTGAAAGAATTTGTCAGCAGGTCTCCACCGAAAAGGACAGTGACCGCCAATGGAAGGTCAAAAGAAGCATAAAAGAAGGAAGTACGGAGGAAGAGGTAAATATGTAGGCAGATTTAAATAAATACTAAATCAATACTAATAATACTAAATAAATACTAATTTTATAAAGCAAGATAATATTTTGAGGGATTTGAAATGAAGTTAAAATATATGCCAACAATGACATAAAAGACTAAACAGTACAAGACTTTAGGTTAAAGGTATATGTTGAAATGTCTAGAGCACAGTTTGACTAAGTTTTCCTATAAGCAGCCAGATGGTAAATATGTTATAGACATTGTGAAACTCTGAGAGCCCCACTCA
The DNA here is from genome assembly GCF_011764305.1 of Mustela putorius furo. Classification (NCBI taxonomy): domain Eukaryota; kingdom Metazoa; phylum Chordata; class Mammalia; order Carnivora; family Mustelidae; genus Mustela; species Mustela putorius. Next base: position 10,460,962 of record NW_025422057.1, read on the forward strand.
TGGTCTCTGTCACAACGACTCACTCTACCACTGTGGTGGGAAAGGGGGCATAGAAAATACCTGAATGAGTGAGTGTTCCAATAGAATTTTATTTAGAGTCAATAAATGAGAATTTCATTTAATTTTTCCATGTCATGAATGTTACTCTTCTTACTCACAGGTTGTGCAAAAACAATGGGCTGGATTTTTCCCATGGGCCATCATTTGAAGGCTACTTCTCTAGGGTATCCTTTAAAATAATTGTTCACAAGTATATAACTGGCAAGCTAACAGAAGGGAAAATGGAACAATAAAAAACTCTTAATCAATCCAAAAGAAAGAAAAGTGAGAAAAGAGAGCATGAAACAGATGGGACAAATCACACTGAATACGATGGTAGACTTAAACCCGAATATATCTGGGGGCACCTGGGTGGCTCAGTGGGTTAAATCCTCTGCCTTCAGCTCAGGTCATGATCTCAGGGTCCTGGGATGGAGCCCCGCATCGGGCTCTCTGCTCAGCAGGGAGCCTGCTTCCTCCTCTCTCTCTGCCTGCCTGACTACTTGTGATCTCTCTGTCTCTGTCAAATAAATAAATAACTAAATATCTTTTTAAAAAAGCAAATTTATTTGTAAGTACTATTAAATAGAAGGGGATCAAATGACCTAATTAAAAGAGAAAGTCTGTCAGACTAGACAGGAAGAAAAGCCAATGATGAGGGACAAGCGTAAATTATTGGTTTCCGAAAAGGATGAAAGTAAAAGATGTAGTTTTTGAAAGATGTACATTCAAACACTACAAAAATAAAAAGCTGTATTCATATCAGATATGGCATACTTGAAAGCAAAAAAAGTCACAATGATAAAGGGAGACATTTCATAATATTCTTCTTCAAGTCATCAGGAAGATCTAACTTTAATAATTTGCTTGTACCTAATAGGATAAACTCATAAAATATAGAGCAAACTTTGATAGGGCATCAGAATGAAAGATAAATCCACAATTCCAGGGGAGAAATTAATATACCCCTTTTGGTTACTGATAGAACAAGCAGACAAAAATTCAGTAAAGATTTGGAAGACTTTGTAACTTCATCAGAAAACAAGATGAATGTACACATTTAGAAGATCACATGGAAAAATTGAAGAATGTATATTCTTTCAAACACACACAGAACATTTCTAAAAATTGCTACTAAGCTACACCATTACTCAAGTACCCACCAATTTCAAACAGTTTCAATCATATACTATGCTCTCTGATCAGAGTACAATTAAGATACAAATCTACAAATCAGTTATCAAATAGATAACTACAAAATGGTCATGTTTGAAAATTTTAAAGTACTCTTCTCAATAACCCACAGATGAAAGAAGAAATCCCAATGAAAATTACAAAATATTTCAGATTGTATAATAATTAAAAATGCATATAAAATTTGTAGGATAAAGTGATTGCGCTCAGGGAATTTCATATTCCTATACAGAGATATTATTAAAAACCAAGAAAATTTTAAAATCAGTAAGTTATTTTTTTGAAGATTTATTTATTTATTTATTTGAGAGAGCACAAGTGGGGGTGGGGAGAGGCAGAGGGAGAAGGACAAGCAGACTCCCCACCGAGGAGGGAGCCTGATGAGGGGATTAATCCCAGGACCCCGGGATCATGACCCGAGCTGAAAGCAGACACCTAACCAACTGAGCTACCCAGGTACCCTAATAAGTTCTATTTAGAAAAACAAAAATTAAAACTACAGAAGCATTACGTATAGCAGTGTTGATAGGTAAACGTACATGCATGTGTTACATAAACATGCTTATTTCCTTGCTCTGCCAGATAAGAGAACTTAGAAGCAATTGAACCTCAGCAGCAACAAGCACACCTGGCTCCCAGACTTTGGTTTCTAATACCATTCTATAATGAAAGGAACTAAGGGGTCCTTGAAGAAATGCTGATTCTAGTGCTGAGGCAAATATACAAGAGGAGCCTGGAGCATCCTGTAATGTCAAAATGTAAGGAAGGGCTAAAACAAACAAACAAACAAAAAACAACAACCCAAAAAACAAAAAACACAATGATGTCAAAGGGACACCAGGACCAGTGAAAGAGCTTTCAATGACCAGTGTAGAATGATGTGAACATCAGAATAAAGGAATACCAGATTGTAACCCAAAGCATAAAATAAATACCCATGAGTCGATACTGATATAAATGGTTGAATAAATAGACAAATAGGAGGGAATAGCCACATCTCCCATGTAGGAGAATTTTGGATAATTTATGTAGTTACTCAAGCTTCAGGGAACATAATTCTTCACAAGGTGTGGAAAGAGAGGAGAGTAACCTCACAGTGGAGGACCCTGATAAACATTTCCTCAGCCAGGCGATCAAGTTCATTGTCAACAGTGATAAGTCATGTTGGTAGATTGTACCCTTGATATCATGTTATAAAAGAGGCACTTTACCTCTCTTTACATCTTATGATGCCCCATCCTCCTGAAGAGCTTCCAGAGTGCCCAAGGAAGAGGACACCGAGACTTATCCTCACTCTTCAGTGCCTCGGACTGGAAGGGACACATGCCATTTCCTCCTAGGGCCCATTGGCCAAACTTAGTCACAGGGTCCTAACGTACCTACACAGGACATCGGAAATGCCAGGGAACTCGTGGGGAAGCTGTTGCTTCTGCATCCTGCGGTTTGGGAGCAGATGTGAATCTTATACATGACCATCTTATGAAAACTGGCACATTCAAGCTAAATACAATAAGCTTAAATATTTAGGACTTCTAGTCTCTCTTGGGGACAGTACTAAATCAGCCCGATAGATTTCTTTCCTCCACCAGGCTGCAAAATTTTTGCCTCTTCTTTACTTCATAGCCTCCTGGCAGTGATGTATGTCTTGCCACCACGTAATGCTTGCCTGCAGGGGTATATGCCTAATGATGTAATTTGGAGCTTCAATTTTTATTCAAATTCTTATGTTCTGGTATTTTTCAGAGAGATCCTGAGAATTTTGAAATAGGATTGGTTTTCTTGGAAGCAAAAATCCAATTTTAAAACTGACTGAAGTCCAATGCTAAAATAAAGAATGTATATTGCCAATCAGCAAACAGCAAACATCACTATCATATTTCTGTAAGTTGCATTTTTTAAAAAGTTAGAGGGTCATGGAGGGCTGAATTTTTAGTGTTGCGGCACCTTTTCAGAAATGGTGCTTCCTTCCCTTCTCATCTTCATATCTTTCTTTCAGAATAATACAGTCCAAAAGCCTGTTGGGTTGGGACCCCAAAAAAGGAAGATGTGCCTAGAGCACACAGTGGTTTCCAGGGCAGGTCTAGGGACCCTGTGAAGAAGATGAAGTGGCAGCCTCCTGGAGGGAGGGGGGTGACCCATGTGAGGAAGATGTAAGGCTCAGGACCTCATCTCCCTTTTAACCAGCTACCTGGTCATAAGCAAGACACTTGCTCTGAGCCTTACCTTCTCTGCCAACAGAAGGGATGACTGTCCAACTTGAAATTAACCTGAAACTAACACTGTATGTTAACTAACTAGAATTAAAATTAAAACTTCAAAAAAAAAAAAAAGCTAAAAAAATACATAAACGTAATTTGAGAACTGTTGGGGGTAGAAAATGAGTACCGGCCTAGACGTGTGAGGTTCACACTATTTGGTGACCCCTCAGGAGCCCCAGAGGGCATCAGAGGGAAAACCAGGGTAGATTTCTGGCCCCCTACAACCCTGTTGTTCCAAAGAAGCTCCACTGTTCTGTGTTCTGCAGTTCAGAGGGTTATTGACATGATTTTGTATGACAGAAGTTTCCTTTGCTAAAAAATAAATAACATAAATAAAATTTGAAAGCCTACGTTTAAAAACAAAACAAAACAAGGTGACACAGTCATTTTGTCTCTGGGGCTTTCGCTGTGATCTTTTCCTAAAATGTGTCACCACTAAGTGAACATTGCTGAGACCAAGCACAGGGTTTCTGTCCATGCACAGGGACAATCAGGTAAGTTCAAGACAGATCCATATCAATGGCGTACACTTCCACACGCACTTGGGCAGACACTATTGATCACCAAAGTGAAGGTGCCGAAGAAGAGCAAATCGATTGAGCTGATGCCAGTGACAAGAAGAGAGAAAATCAACTGAGGTGTCCAGAACACCGTAGACATCGCCAGCCTCCTGAGAACCTCACATCCGCCCTCAGAAGCACGGACACACATGCGCCCTACCGTAGGTGGAACATTTAAAATCAACAGTTATCGATCGATACGAACCTAGTTGAAAGTTAGGGAGAAAAAAAAAAAAACGCTATTAGAATTCAGGATGTTAAAGGCTGGAAGTCTAACCAATCACAAAGTTGCAGCCACTAGAACTGAAATAAAATGGCACCTGGTGGCTCTGATGGTTAATGCTGACTCTTGATTTTGGCACAGGTCATGGTCTCAGGGTTCTGGGATCAAGACCAGCACCAAGCTCTGCACTCAGTAGGGAGTCTGCTTGTACCTCTCCCTCAGTCCCTCCTCCCACACACACTCTCTCTCTATCTCTGAAATAAAATCTTAAAAAAAAAAAGAACTGAAATAAGACTCAATACCCTTGTGCTGAGGTCCAGGAGCCCAATAGCTCCCATTGTAACTGGACTAGGTGGGACTAGAGACCAGGGATCTGTCTTCCAGCCTGATTCTCTCTTGACTGTGCTGCCCCCACCCTAAGAAGACTCATGGAGTGGGATCATAGGACTGTTTCAAGAACCTGGGTGAGAAAGCTTGGGCTGACTTCACAACTCAGAGTCAGAAACAAACAGTGGCCCAGATTCAAGTTTTTCTCTTCATTTTTCTCACTGCCAAATAAAAAAATCCGGACTTAGGCAAGGAGAGACTTAATTCAAAGACATTATTGCAAAGGGCAGGGGTGCTGGTGCAGAAGGGAGCTATTGCAATAGTGAGACCTCTGACCAGGAGATCTACAGGCATCTCAGAGGTCAGCCAGAAAAGGGTTTTTTTTTTTAATCTTCTAGGGAGGAGTAAGCAAGTCTAGAAAGAAGCAGGTGTGGGGCAGTGGGGCAGTAGATCAGAGGTGAGCCTATCCCCCAGGAGGGACCATTTCAGAAGCCCTCAACAAGGGGATCAGCTGTGACTTGGATCTAAGCCCTATGGAGAGGGAAGTTTCTGTGCAGTTAGCCTGTTCCAGAACACAAAGGAGGGGGAGGAGATTTCTTAAGCACTGCCGTTTTCTGGGATCATGGTGGTCAGGTGTAGTCAGTGTCAGAGCCAAAGAAGGCATTCACTAGTCCCTTCCTAATCACCAACTCTCGTTTCCCCTCCCACAGCCCTCTCTAAAAAGTGTTTAACAAAAGGAGTTTATTTTGCAAGATTCCTCTTGAACCAAGTCTAAAAGTGAGCCGGGTGGCTGCAAGCGCCTCCCGACTAATGAGGCAGGACACTGACTTCAAAGTATTGAGACCCAGGCCATCCTGTCCACCACTGCTTGTAGCTGGCTATTTTAAAATCTTATTGGGGGGGGGTGTTGTATTTTTTGTTTTTTTTCCCAGGCTTCCCCTTTTCAGATGATCCCATGACAAAACTAGTGGTAGAGTTTCCACAGAAGGCCATTTCTGTGGGACCTTAGCAGTCATCATCTACATATGAGCTGGCATCGTCCCTCTCAAGTATTTTGTCTACTTGTTTCACACCCTCAGTTTCACAACTCTTATGAACCCCGATACCACCCCTCTCTCAATTTTTGTGAATTCTCAGGGACTTCTGCCCCATGGCCATTTGCCCCTTCTCAAGCCCACCCGGACTCTAAGCTTCATGCCTTCAAGGTTCCCATAAAAGTCTCACTTGCACGATGCATTGTGCTGGTCTAGTAACTTTCACGAAGGTTGAGGGGCACAGCACAAATCACATAGCCTTCCCCCAGCTTGATGTCCTCCAGTTTGTTTACACCCAGATTTCTGTTCATTTCTTAGTTTTTTAAAGATTTTACTTATTTGAGAGAGAGAGAGCATGTGAGAGAGAGAGAGAGCACAAATGGTCGGGGGAGAAGGCAGAGGGAGAGCGATAAATAGACTCCTCCCAGAGGAGGGAGCCTGTTGTGGGGCTCGATCCCAGGACCTTGGGATTACTACCATAGCCAAAGGCAGATGCTTAACCAACTGAGCGGCCCAGGCACCCCTCTTTCTTACTTTTCAATCAAAAGCACTTGAAAGCTTATTTTCCCAAACAATTCATGGCCATAACCAGCTTTATGGGGAGTTAGGTTAAGCCTGGCCAACTAATTGCACACATTTCAAAATACACACTGAGGCTTTGACCTTCAGAATGGTCCAGATCAGCAGCGACATCACTTGGGATCTTATACAAGTGCAGCTTTTCACCTACACCCCAGCACTACCCCATCAGAAAGGGCACCTTAACAACATCCCCAGGTGATCACAGGCACATTAAAGTTTGAGAAGTGCTGGTCTAGAGTATGATGTAATCTGGATCAGCTCCTTGTACCTGGTGTAGTGGGTTGATTTGTGGCTCCTCCACCAAATTCATGTTCACCTGGAATGCTGCACTATTACCTTATTAGGAATAAGGGTGTTTGCAGATATAATTAAGGATCTTGAGATCATCCTATATTTAGGATGACCCTAAATCTAGCCAATGAGGTCTTTTTAGAGAAAGGAAAGTCACCCTTGAGCTGCAGAGCCAGGGGGGTACTGCTGTGGCAGGTGGAGACTGGAATCATGATCTGTAAGCCAAAGGACCACAAAGGATTGCTAACGGTCTCCAGAGGTTAGCAGGGTCTGTGAAGCAGCAAGTCCTATAGACACCTTGCTTCAGGACTTCTTGCCTTCCAGAACTTTGAGCGGTAAATGTTGTTTTAAGGCACCCTGTTTGTGGTCTTTTGTTACAGGAGCTGCAGAAAACCCAGATCCCTGGCAAAACCTGGGGTTTAGCTGTATGTCTGCGTCAGTTTTCTTTCCCCTGGGTGGTACTGGTCCCCATTCTCATCAGTCCTGGGCTGATCCAAGCTTGGGGGTCTCCTGTAGGTGCACCAGACTTGTCACCTACTCTCCTGCCCAACTTGACCACTAGCTTTCTCTCCCAGAGCCCCTCCCACTTTCTGACACTTCTACTCTGTTTCTCCTCTTCCTCCTTGGCTATTGGGTTACATCTCTCCCTCTGCTTCGGTGTTCTCTACCAGCCAGCTCTCACCTGCTCTGCATTTCCATGTGGGTCTGTTAGACTCCGCCCCAGCCAGCTTCCTTTCTACGTTAGCTTTCCTGGGATGTTATTGTTGTTTTATACAATTTCATTCACTCTTTTATGGATTAGAGTCTTTATCAGTCCTCCAGAAGATCTTACCAATTAGGCTGGAATGGGGCAATTCCTTGTAATACATTCCCCTTAACAATCTCACCTCCAAATTTGGGTCAGAGAGAGGAGATCCTTTCTCTCTAGCACTTTCTGCTCCTGTAGGCAGGACTTGGGGAAACACACACACACACACACACACACACACACACAGAGTAATTCCAAAGTCCCCCTTCCGAGGTGAGCAGCAATCCATTTATTTGAATTACTTCTCTGCCATAGGAGTCATATTCATAGTGGAGTGAGCTAAAACCAGTTTTTAGCTCATTTGTATTCTTTTGTTGGAAGACAGTTTCTTGTTACCAAGACAACATCTTGTCTGGTCATATGAGTATTGCAGACAGGGAAAATTCACTCTCAAGATTAAGCAACTGAATATGGATTTATCCTAGTGTCTTGTGCTTAAAATGCTCTTTGCTTTGGAGTTTATTGAAAAGTTCACTCTGTCATCTTGCTTCACTGAAAAGTTCCATTTGATCTTGATGAATTGATCCTCTTATCAGAAAAAAAATGTCCTTTTATATCTGCTAATATTCTTCTTCTCAAAGTTTGTTTAATCTAATATTAACAACCACACCAGCTTTCTTGGGCTTATTGTTTGCATAATATATTTTTCCAAATTTTAAAAGGAATTGAAATGTGTTTCTTATAAACAACATGTAACTGAGTCTTTCATTTTTTAATCCATTTGACAATTTCTGCTCTTTACCGAGTTTAGTTCATTTGCATTTAATGTAATTATTGATACTATTGAGTTTAAGCCGGCTATCTTGGGATTTGTTTTAATATGTATGTAATTCATTTGTAGATGGAATTTTTAAATTTTTTTAAAGATTTTATTTATTTATTTGACAGAGATCACAAGTAGGCAGAGAGGCAGGCAGAGAGACTCCTTGTTGAGCAGAGAGCCTGATGTGGGGCTCGATCCCAGGACCCTGGGATTATGACCTGAGCCAAAGGCAGAGGCTTTAAACCACTAAGCCACCCAGTCGCCCCAAGATGGAGTTTTTTTTTTAAAGATTTTGTTTATTCCACTGTGTATTTTTTCCTGCTTGGTCAAAGATTAGTTTGCCATAGAGTTGAGGGCTCACATCTGGGCTTTCTATTCAGTTCCATTGGTCTATGTGTCTGTTTTTGTGCCTGTATCATGCTGTCTTAATGATCACAGCTTTGTAATATAGCATGAAATCAGGCAACATGATGCCTTCAGCTTTGTTTTTCTTTTTCATCATTCCCTTGGCATTTTGGGGTCTTTTCTGGCTCCATACAAATTTTAGAATTGTTTGTTCCAGCACTTTGAAAAATGCCATTGGTATTTTAATAGGGATTGCACTGAAAGTGTAAATTGCTTTGGGCAGGATTGACATTTTAACAATGTTTATTCCTCCAATCCATGAGCATGGCATGTTTTTCCATCTTTTTGTGTCATCTTCAACTTCTTCCATAAGTGTTCTGTAGTTTCTAGAGTATAGATGCTTTACCTCTTTGGTTAGGTTTACTCCTAGGTATCTTATGGTTTTTGTTGCTATTATGAATGGGATCAACTCCTTAATTTCTCTTTCTACAGTTATATTGTTAATGTATAGAAAAGCAACTGATTTCTGTGCATTGATTTTGTATCCTGCCACATTGCTGAATTGCTGTGTGAGTTCTAGTAACTTGGGGGTTGAGTCTTTTCAGTTTTTCACATAAAATATTATGTCATCTGCGAAAAGAAAGAGTTTGACTTCTTCTTTGCCAATTTGGATGTCTTTTATTATTTTGTTGTTGTTGTTGTTGTCTGATTGCTGAGGCTAGGACTTCCAGCACTATGTTGAACAACAGTGGTGAGAGTAGGCATCCCTGTAATGTTCCTGACCTTAAGGGAAAAGATGTCAACTTCTCCCCATTCATACTGATATTTGCTGTGGGCTTTTTACAGATTTTTTTATTGATGGTTTTTATGATATTGAGGAATGAAACTGGACTGTTCCCTTACACCATACACAAAGATAAACTCAAAAGGAATGAAAGATCTCAGTGTGAGGCAGGAATCCATCAAAATCCTAGAGGAGAACATAGGCAGTAACCTCTTTGACATCATCCACAGTAACTTCTTTCAAAGCATGTCTCCAAAGGTAAGGGAAACAAAAGCAAAAATGAACTTTTGGGATTTTATCAAGGTAAAAGCCTTCTGCACAGCAAAGGAAACAGTCAACAAAACTAAGAGGCAGCCCATGGAATGGGGGAAGATATTTGTAAATGACATTACAGATAAAGGGCTGATATCCAGGATCTATAAAGAACTTCTCAAACCCAACCCACAAAAAACAAATAACCCAGTTAAAAAATGGGCAGATGATATGAAGAGACACTTCTCCAAAGAAGACATACAAATGGCTAACAGACCCATGAAAAAAATGCTCAACATCATTAGCCATCAGGGAAATACAAATCAAAACCACAACAAGATATCACCTTACGCCAGTTAGAATGGCAAAAATTAACAAAACAGGAAAAAACAAATGTTGGTAAAGATGTGGAAAAAGGGGAGCCCTCTTACACGTGGTAGGAATGCCAGCTGGTACAGCCACTCTGGAAAACAGTATGGAGGATCCTCAAAATGTTAATAGAGCTACCATATGAACCAGAAATTGCACTACTGGGTATTTACCCTAAAGTTACAGATACAGTGAAAAGAAGGGGCACCTGTACCCCAATGTTCATAGCAGCAATGTCCATAATAGCCAAACTGTGGAAAGAATGCAGATGTCCTTCAACAGATGAATGGATAAAGAAGATATGGTCCATAGATACAAAGGAATATTACTCAGTCATCAGAAATGATGAACACCCACCATTTGCATTGACTGGAGGGTATTATACTAAGTGAAGTAAGTCAAGCAGAGAAAGTCACTTATCATATGGTTTCACTCATATGTGGAACATAAGCAATAGCATGGAGGACCATAGAGGATGGGAGGCCAATCTGAAGGGGGAGAAACTAGAGGGGGAGATGAACCATGAGAGACTATGGACCCCAAGAAACAAACAGGGTTTCAGAGAGAAGGGAGGAGGGAGGGGCTAACAGGGTGATGGGTATTATGGAGGACACATGATGTGATGAGCACTGGGTGTCGTATGTAACTAATCATTGAACACTACATCAAAAACTAATGACGACTATACAGTGACTAATTCAACATAATAAAAAAATAAATAAAATCAAGATTTTATTTATTTATTTGAGAGAGAGAGAGTGAGGAAGAGCACAAGCCAGGATAAGAGTAAAAGGAGTGGGAGAAGCAGCTTCCCACTGAGTAGGGAGCCCAAGGCAAGACTTGATCCCAGGACCCTGGGATCATGACCTGTGCTGAAGGCACTTAAGTGACTGAACCATCTAGACACACTATAGATGGGATTTTTTTAAATGTATTTGGCTTCATTAAACGTCACTGTAAACATCGTATTAATTATTAGACCTTGAAGAACCATAAAATCCAAGTTATAAAGGATCTTGAAGTCATTTAGTGTTACTTCAATTGGGAGAAGAAATACACATGGATATATCAAAGTTAACAATTGAAAGAAATCATCTCTCCTGATAAATTGTTCTCAAAAATCATGACAATGTGCTCCTCAATCTTTTTATTTTAGGTCCTTTCTGGAGCCTTGGAGCCCTCCAAATATAACACTACACCTTCTCTCATGGCCTTTTCCTACAACCCTAATTTGGATGAGATGATTACTTTCTCCACAGGCTCCCACCACTTTCTCTACCATTTCCTATTACTTAAAAACAAAACAAACAAAAAACCTCCATGCATTCTGCATCTTCTATGTGCAGACACAGAGACGTGCGTGATAGAGGGGTGGAGACTTGGGGATGTTAAAACCCTGACCCTGGGCTTTGGAAATTCCAGCCTAAATGAACTCTTAATTTATCGTATCAAACTTCTTTCTTTGGTTTGAACTTAACTGTTGTCTTTTGAAACAAGCAAAGAGAAGGAAACTCCATGACACCAGGAGACCTACAGAATTGCCAAAGGATTTTTCTGTTGTCCTCCCTTTTTTTCTTAACAAAAACACCTGAATACAATCACTAGAGATATTCACACGGTTTCAGCCCTCTGATAGGAAGATTTTTTCCCATGTCTCAGTAGAACTGGCCTCACTCATTATTTTAGGGGGCAGACAGAGGGTTGTATAGGTGCTACTGAACAGCATGGCACAAAGGACAGCTCTATTACCCCATCTGAGATGGTTAAAGAACATGTCCTGCTCCTTCTTTCCCAGCATAACTTTAGGGCAAAGATTTCTCCTAAGGGCTTTGCAAGCACCATGTGTTCCATTCGGTGCTGAGATGAGAAAGTCATACTTCAGGGCAAGGTGCACACAAGTCCTAGGGAAACTTCCCTGAGAGCTATACAGTAGCCACAGTTTACTATTTCAATTTGTCTCTCACTGGAATGGAAAACCCATCAACTTAACGTTGAGCATTGGGAGGACCATAAAGTGTAGCGACTGTGGGTCTCCTGGACCACTTGGGATTCGCTCCCACTTTCCCAGAAATGGGAATGTCCGGCCTCATTCATGGTTCTCTTCCGGCAGATGGTCATTTCCTTGTTCATGGACATTGGGTTCCAGGCTTTGGGTGATGTTGGAGGGTACTGGGGCTTTACAGTTCAGAGGGCACCCTCAAAGACACAAGTTAAGTCCTTTTCCTTGGACAGATGGAGTGTACTTGTAGGCCAGTCCCCTGAAGCCATGTGGCAATTGCACAGACCTTCTGGTAACTTACTTGAAAATGTCACTGAGGGGCTCCCGGCCCTGGTACCAGTCTGCAGAGCACCAGCATATTCCTCGTGCAGCAAAACAGTCCTGTTTATTTGCTTTCTCTTCTCCTAGAGTGATTCTTTCACACATTCTCTGTATAATTAGAAGTTTCTCCCCCAGTTTAACATACACTGTCTTTGCTTTCATTAGCATTTTCTTGATTCAGTGAGATTCTTATATTAAAAAACAAAGTTTATCTGGACCCAAAAGATGTTTTCATGACATTGGTCATTTCATACTCTATTACTGTTGGATTTGGATTGCCATTTCTTGCCCCCTTTTCTAAGTCCCAGATTCCCAATTTCTTAAGGATTAAAGATCTCCCCTGAGGAATGCTAAATTGCTTAGAGTGTTTCCACCATGGAAGCATAACTGGAATTTTACCTCTCTGAGGACTTGCAAGAACTGGAAACTTCAAGATCATGTAGTCTTGAGTCTCGTATGCACAGGGATGAGATCCTGCTTGTTAATGCATCTTTCATGACCTCCTTGAATAATGTCAATGCTCACAACAAGTTTCCTGAAACAAATTAGTGTGACAACCTCCACCTGATAAACAAGAATATTGAGGTCCAAAAGATTGGCCGGCTTCATCTGCAGATCAGTGATGGGCAAGCATGCTCAGTTCCTCCCTGCTGATTCTGACTTCTACTCAAGACTTGGCTGCTGTTCGGCAGCCTGGAGAGGTCTCTACAGCTGCCCCAAGTCTGCTGCTTTGCCCTTGAGATGAACTTCACAGGTTCTCCTAGAAGGAATATTTTCAGCCCTAAAATACAATATTTGCTAACCTGTAAATGGTTTTTTGTCCTTTAAAATCATCTTTACTCCTTCCTACTAATTCAGCAAATACTCCATGAAAAGGGAATACCCAATCTCTGCCCTGTTTTGATTTTTTGACCTCTTACTGCCTGCCTTTTTGTGCCGCATACTAACAATTATGCTCCCAGGCCAGTGAACCCTGTTCCTTCTGGAAGAGAGAAGGCAGTCTGCCTTCTGGTCAGCAACATGCCTCTTGTTCAGACTTTTTCCTCCAGAGTGACATCTCTCTTAGACAATCTCTGTGTCTCCTCATTGCCTGCTGGCTGGCTTGCCACACCTGTCCAGCTAAAGGTTCTTATCAATCTTCACGCTTGTTTCCCCACAACGCGGTTCTGTGCTCTGACTTGGTCACAACCCAACAAGTACCTGCTCCAAGGGCTTAGATCTTCCTGCCCTACTGCTCTCTGGGAGGCCAGGACTGTTTGGGAAGAGAGGTTCATGTCATTTGAGGCAGGAATTCTCCATCGTGGCCCAACTAACATATTGGGCCAGATCATTCTTTGTTGTGGAGGGCTGTCCTATGTGTTGCAGGATGCTTACACACTAGATGCCAGAAGCACAAGCCCCCTCTAGCTGAGACCACCAAAAAATGTCCCCAGATATTGCCCAGTATCTCTTGGGGGCAATTCGTTCCTGGTTGAAAACTCTAGCTTTAAGGGACCATGTGAGCCATTCATTAAACCCAAATACAGAAGGCAGGGCCCTGTGATTTTCTACCTGTGGGGCAGCGGCTGGAAATGATGGCTGGAGTCCTGTCATAAGAATAAGGCTCTATGTTTCAGGACACCCACACTCAAATATAAGCTAGCACTGTGGAAACGCCTGCGTATTTTCTCAAAAAACAAAAAAACCTCTTTTTAGTTCCTTAGTAGACACAGAAGCACACTGAAGAAGGCGGTATGACTCTGGCATAATGATAAGGTTTGCATTGATATGCTATATAGAGCGTAATAAAGCTTTCTGCATTTATCAGCTCATTTTGGCATCGATCTTTGAGGTACTAAAGGGAAAATTATGATGGTAATGATGATTATACTGCTTTGTTAAAATCATCCTCTGGCAACTCAATTCAGCCAGTTTTAAAGACTTCTCCACAGATATATCTTCTCATTGGACAAATTAAGGGCAAATACATATTTCCTTTGGTCAGAATCTATGCAAGATGGAAATAATTTCATGAAAACATTTGCAGAGTCTAGTAGGTTATATCCTGATTGTTTCTCACTCCCTCTCCTGTTTCCTACCCCCAAATGGAAAAATTAATTCAATTATCTTTTATAGCTGGAGAACATCTCCTTAGCAGAGGATGGGCAAGAAATGGTTTCTGCTACTCCAGTTGCTTAAGAAGCATCCTGTACTCTTAATGCTTCTGGGTAGCCAGTACACAAACAGCAAGGGACCCTGGCAGCCCAGCATTTCCAGTACTTCCTTAACATTCTCCTAGTTTTCCTGACCTTACAAGCTCATCCCTGATGTCCAGGACAGGTTCAATGTGTTCTTTCCCCCACTGTCTTAATCAGACCAAGTGATAGGCTTGACTGGATGCTTCTCACCCAGGAGGGGATGTTCATCACCACCATCTGTATTCCAAAATGGCTTATCTGTGGCCGGTGGGTCCATCAGAATTGTGGGAATGATAGGCCTTCCCAGACAGCTGTGAGCCATCAAGTTTTCTCTGGTTGTAGGAGCTGTGCCTTTAGAAGAAATGGCTTGATCGGCAGTATGGATTGGTATAGCCATAAGCGAATCATACTAGGGCCCAACTAGGCTCAAAACTATGCCTGAACAGCCATCAAAAGAAATGAAATCTTGCCATTTGCCACAACATGGATGGAACTAGAGGGTATCATGCTGAGCGAAATAAGTCAATCAGAGAAAGACAATTATTATATGGTCTCCCTGATATGAAGAATTTGAGAGGCAATGTGGGGGGTTGGGGGGTAGGGAAAGAAAATTGAACAAGATGGGATGGGGAGAGAAACAAACCATAAGAGACTCTTAATCTCACAAAACAAACTGAGGGTTGCTGGGGGGAGGGGGGTTGGGAGAAGGGGGGTGGGGTTATGGACATTGCGGAGGGTATGTGCTCTGGTGAGTGCTGTGAAGTGTGTAAGTCTGACGATTCACAGTCCTGTACCCCTGGGGCAAATAATACATTATATGTTAATAAAAAAAATTAAAAAAAAAACTATGCCTGAACATATTAATTGCCCATGTAATTTTGATGGGCATAGATTGAACACCTATAATTTGGTACTTGTCCAGTCAAGTTGGGCTGGGCTGGTAGAGATTCAAGGACACCCAAGAGACAATGCTAAATATATGGTGGTCAAGGGAGGGGAGGAGTTATGTGAAAGATGTGGGAACGGGGAACGTTGCCCAGGATGGGGATGACCGTAGCCCAAAGCAGTGGGACTCTAGTGAACATGCGGTTTGTTGACTCTTGATTCTTTCTCACAGATTCTCGCTGTCCCCTCAACCCCTGACCCCAGAGTCCTGTCAACAACTTGTGGGGCAAACAGACACATGCCAACCATCCCATAGAACCACAATTCATAGAACAGTCACTATCCTCTACCGTGAACTCAGGATGGCGTGGAGAGTGGAGCTCGTGACATAATTGTCAGAACCTACTTTTGGAATTTGCAAAAAGTTCTAGCCTTAGGCATCCCAGAAATAAATTTTAAATCCCTTGTTGGACAGGAATCAGTTACGAATCCATTTCTTTCTTTTTAACAAAACTGAATTTGCAGACACCAGCTGTCCTAACATGGGGTTAATTTTCATTTCCTTTATTGTGTTCTCAACAAAGTGGCTATTAGGGGACTTTGGGTGACAACAATCCAGGCAGTTGCTCCACATGGTTTTAGAACTATAAGGATGCCCAGTCTCCAAGCCATTGCTGATCTATAGTGGGCCATCGTAGCACACGTTGTATGGACAGAAATCGACTTGAAATTGATTCATCAGAGAGGCAAGAGGGTTTCCAGTGAAAGGAAATCAATTCAGAGAGATCACAAGATGCTGAACTAGGAACAGACAGTAAGTGAGGGGCTGCTTTCTTTGCACATCAGTCCAAGACAGAGGGACGTGGGTTCTTGGTGCTTCTGGAAGAAGGCACTTCCCATCAGCGCTTCCCATTAATCATGCTGCCAGCCGTCAGAGGCCCGACTGCAGCAGAGGAGCGTGACATCCTCCCGCGTGAGACCCAGAGAACCTGGCATCTTAGGAATGTGCCCTCAGAGCTGTGATGCCAGCCGCAATCATCTCCCCCATTTACAAAGGCTGGTTTCGTTTGCAGAGAGCACTCTGGAACACTCCATCATTTGAAATGTAATCTGGGGAGTTGGGCTTGATGGTGCTGTAGGTAAATGAATGGGCATCCTAAGAGGGGGATGGCGTGGGCTCTGTCTCTCTGGGGCAGAGTCGCCGACAGCTAAAGCATCTGGAAGGTGGATGGATGAGACTCATTAGCAGCTTCTGCTCCAAGGCATAGCGTAGGAACAATTTGCCTGTTCTTTCCATCACTCTCTTCTGGAGGCCACTTTGTTTTTAGTTAAAAAATATTGTTCACAGGACAGGCACTGGTGCTTCTCGGCATGGCTTTTTGAGGTCACCAGGTGAGGAAGGGAACAGCTGCACAGTGGGCTTCCTGACGTCAGCCCCGAGCAGTCTCCTTGCTCTGGAAGTAAGCAGCTCACAGGTGGATATTAAGGCTCGTGGAGCCCGACGCCAGCTGCCACATGTGTATTTACAATCCAGCTGACTCGCTGGGAGTCCTACCATGGAGGGAGGCAGGGCCCCTTTCCTGCCTACACTCCATCTGGCCTGCCGTCTGTGATGGGGTGTGAGTCCCCCATAAAGCAGGCAGGAAGGAGAGAGGGACATTTCAGATCTGGGTCCAAGCCAGGCCTGGTGTGGTTGCCAGAGTGTCCCTGGGTCCCTTCTCCAGCAGCAGAGATGCAGAGGCCTCCAAGCACAGGACTTTGACCCTCGGGGGACAGCCACCCTGCGGGACATTTAGTCTAGCCTCCTGCATCCACTCCGAAAAAGAAGTGGGGGCTGGGTGGAGATGAACGTAGGTACCATCAGGCTATTTCTCTTCTTCTCTAATACATATGTTTAGCTGTTCTCATCTATTCATCTATTGGCTCACACAACTAAAGCCAGTTCACCATGGAAAAATTTTAAAGAAAAATACCAGTAGAGAAATCAAAAGAGAAAAAGGATGTGCTATCCTACTGCCTATAGAAAACACAAGTGGGGGCACCGGGGTGGCTTAGTCAGTGAAGCATCTGTCTTTGGCTCACGTCATGATCTCGGGGTCCTGGGATCGAGCCCCATGTGGGGCTCCCTGCTCTTCAGGGAGTCTGCTTCTCCCTCTCTGTCTGCCCCTCCCCCCACGTAAGCTCTCTTTCTCTCTTGCTCTTTCTCAAAGAAATAAAATCTTAAGAAAATATTTTTAAAAAGCACGACTGGATTTCCTTCCTGTCTTTTGTCTATGTGCATATTTATGTATCTCAGAAATCCTCTACCCGATACATGCTCATCTGACCCTGTTCTTCACATTTTGTAAATCTTGGCCATTTTGCCATGTCATTAACTTTAGTGACTAGCATTACATGAAAACAGTACACAAAGTTGGGTGATATTTTGAGAGATTAATTTACATTTCTCCTCCCCAAATGCCTCCCTCTCATTCTTCCTACCCTCATTCTCTCCACTTTAAAGCAGAGAGTAAGCTCTGTGTTTCCCTGTCCCAGTAGGAGTCTACTGCCAGATAGAAACTGCCAGCAAAACATCTCCAGTCCTGGGTTTTGTTTCTAAAAGTCTGAGCCCAGGGAAGGGGTTGGTTCAGGCAAGTCTGGAAAACATCAGCTGAAAGGCTCGTCTTGGAGAGAAGCATGGAGAACAGAAGGGGTTGATGTGAAAAGGTCTCTGGTCCCTGTGGGACAGGCCTGAGGAGGTGATTGGAGCTGGAAGGGGCAGGCGCTGACCATGGGTCTAGAAAAACAGTCTACGGAGATGGGCTTCCAGCTTTCCCCAAGAGACTGCGTCCTGGGGGTCCAAGGTCAGTAGAGAGCCACTGGTCCAAGGTCAGTAGAGAGCCACCCCCACGCACCATCAAGGGGGCATTTGTTCAGGACAGAGGATGTCCACCAGCCACTGCTATGAAATACAATTATGATCACTGCACCCCGCCTTCCACACTCTCCCCCAGCCATGATAGTGAAGATGGCATGGGCATCTCATCATGACCAGGAGGCAGGATGGGTGGTGCCATCAGAGGAACTAAAACCACTGGGACACCTGGGTGGCTTCATTGGTTAAGCATCTGCCTTCAGCTCGGGTCATGATCCCAGGATCCTGGGATCAAGCCCTGCATTGGACTCTTGGACTTCCCACTCAGTGGAAAGCCTGCTTCTCTCTCTCTCCCCACTCTTGCTCTATCTCTGTCTCTCTGTCTCTGTCTCTGTCTCTCTCTCTCTCTGACAAATAAAATCTCAAAAAAAAAAAAAAAAAAGAACTGAGACCATTTTTCCCACCAGACCAGAAGTTTGGGAGCCTTGAATCCAAAATTAGGAGGTGCTAGATTCCATAAAGGAATTGAGAATTCTTATAGAGCCAAGCTTGGGAAAAGTCAGTCTCTTTCCATGTGTTGAACCCATCCCGTTGGTGCTCAATAATGAAAACATTTTTAGTTTTTCCACCATTTGATCTTCTCAGTCTTAACTTTTTGTCAGATCATTAATTTGTTTATAAAATTTTATCGATTTTAGCTTTCTGATTTTTGGGGTCTAATTTTATAGGTTTACTCTTACCATTTTGTACTTGTATCCAGGCTTCCTCTGTGCCAAGTGGGAGGTACAGGCATCTGGTGGCAAGAATGCAAGGTCTGCATCCCCTAAGCAAGTGAGCAAGGTCTTGTTCTCCCTCCAGCTGGTCCTGCAATGACCGTCCTGACCTCCCTGCAGAGAGCGTGGTCTCTGCAGGGAGGAAGAGAAGGGAAAAACACCTGAGCCACTGCCGAATCTAGCTGGCCCAGGCAAAGCTCAGATCAGAGTTCTCCCCCAAATTAACAAGTCCAGCCTTCCTCAGAACACATGGAACGTGTCAGAACAGTGGTGTTCTCTCCCATTTCAAACTGTCTAGACTATTAACCAGGAAAGATATGATCCCAGGTACCCACAGTCATCTCCCAGTCTGTTCTCTGAACTTACATGCAGCCAGACCGGAGGGTAGCAACACACTAATCACTGATCTCTGAAAGTGTCAGATGGGGACAAATGTCCTTCCAGATAAGGGGGTCACAAGAGCCATCTTCTACTGAGAGATGCCCTGATGGGGGTAGAAGTCAGACTGTAGCGAGCTGGGGAGCCCATGGAGACTGAGGGAGCAAAGCCTCCCCTTTGGGGAAGATGAAGAGACAAGACAGAACTGCCCCAGACCCTGTTCAAGAGAGGACTGATGTGGCACATGAGACCTTTGTGTTTCTAGGCTGAGAGCAGAAACACAGAAAGAAAGCCCGAAGCTTCCAGCAGGCAGGACGTCAGAGCAGCCAGGAAAGAGCTGGGCAGGTTGGAAGAAAGTGGAATCAAGAGACTCATTAATCAGATTCACTCTTGTGTCTTCTTCATCTCGGTGGCTGCCAGTCTCTTGTGCTGCTTTCTCCTCCCCTGTGTGAATGGCATCATCATGAAGACGACAAAATAACATTTAAAAGTCAAAACGGAACCAGAAACCTATCTCTCCTCTCATTTTGGATTGCAGTGACACCAATTTGTACAAGTGTCAAAACTTGTTGAACTAAATACTTACTACTGGTGCATTTTATTGTTTATATCTTGATTCAAAATCAAAAAGAAACCCACCTCTCTTAGAAACTATAAAAAGATTAAGCAGGGGTTCTGTTGATAAAGATGTTTGCGGTATTTGGGGGGCAGTCAGAATTTCAAGGTTTGAAAGCAGGAGTGAGAAATTGTTCTTATTTACTTATTTAAGAAGTAGGATTCTGAAAATACACATAGAAACTGGGAAATCACCATTAATACTGCCCTTACTGGTGCACATTGGATGGAATCTCTCAGTTCATGCATTGGGCTGAAACAATGGACAGCTTGCATTTTGTGATCGATAATACTGATTATGAGAACTAACATTATTTACCATTTCCAGAAGCCAGACTTTTTAGGAGTATCTTCTCCTTCTTCCCCACTATGAGTCTCTGAAGTAATGGCATCCTCCCTACCCCATTTTCCTAATAAGAACCTTGAAGCTTAGAACCCCTCTATTATTGGTCTGAGGAAAAGAGCAGACCCACAGTTCAAGTCCATCTCTGGCTGTGTCTGACTTGAGACCAAGTCTTGAACCGCTGTCTAGCACTAAAACCAAAAGCTTCTGACATCTTATTTTAAATGTAACTGAGTTAGAAATTGATCTGGATATTTAAAGAAACCAAGTAAGCAGTATCTGGGCTAAAATGAAACATTTCATGATGAGATGAGTCAGATCATCTGTTGTATAAGTTAATATTTTAGCGTCTGTCCATTTGCTTGTGATGAGATATGCCTGCATGACCAGGGTTGAGGAGGCTCCGTGGTCTCCGTCCTCACCTAGAAGTTTTTCCTTAAGGATCTGGGGATCCAACTACTCAGGAGGCAGGCCACTTCTTTTAAGAAACTTCACTAGAAAATCTACCCAATAACTTCTAGGTACATCCCATGGGTTAGGACTGCGGTGGCATCTCATCAGGGAAGTGGGCAAATGTCACTTTGGGGGAGAGTATATGTTGTCACTCTCAATTCAACCAGTGGCAACTGTGGCAGAAAGACACAGATAACCTTGACAGAAGTCCCTGCCAGAGAGAGAGAGGCAGCACATATAGGATACTAGAGACTAGACTCGGTAGGAGTCACCAGGACAAGAGAGGCGGCAGGAAGTTCTGGGGTGTTAGGGCAGGAAGAATTCCTTCCTTGACTCTTTCCCCTGGGTGCCGGTGCCAGTGCTGGAATGGTGGTCCTCGGCTGGCTCTGCCTGTCCTGGCATCACTCACGTGAGATGTCAGCAGCAAAACAAGTCCCAGTGCTCATCTCTGGATGAGGAGGCTGAGATAGACAGCACTTTGATGGAGCCACCAAAGTAGACGACACAAGGGTGGAAAGGGAGGATTCTCCCTCCTTCCAAAAACCCTCCATGGTGCTCTTAGAAAGGAAAAATGATGCTAAGTAGCCAGAAACCACAAAGAGTCACACTTGCTGGGTACCCAGTTTGCTGGTGTGTTGGGGTTGGAGGGTGTGTACTTGTGCACTGTTACATGGGTGTGTCTGTTAGGGCAGAATAGAAGGGGCCAGGCCCCTACTCTTTTGGAGATTAACAGGATTGTAGCCCCTGCCCTGTGGTGCTGCTCAAAATGTGAGTTGAAATGGAGGGAATCCAGTTGAATTTAATGGAGGACTACTAATTTCAGAAGGGGACAAGCAAAAGTGTGGTCAGTGGACACTTGCATCAGAATTACAGCAATAGCTTATTTTAAAACTTATTCATTCATTGAATATGTATTGATTCCAGAGATGTGACCAGAATTTAAAAAAAAAAAAAAAAAGGAGCTGAGAACAAAATGGTAAACAAGGAACACATCATCCCTGACTTCTCAGAACATTGTTGAGTGAGGAAAACTGTGAAAATTTGAAAATTGTAATAATTAATAAAGTAAGTAAAGCAATGACACATGGTGATGTTGTGAAAGCAGCAAATGCCAGCAGGACCACAAAGAACAGAAGTCTCCCAACTCCTTCCTGTTTTCCAGGCACCAGCTAAGTAAGCCCTTGAGTCCTTGCTAAGGCCCAGGGCAAGAATGACAAACTGACATCAGCTATCTCTCCTCTGTGGATACCTCAGAGTCAATGTTCCTTTGATTTAGAAAACTAGAGGGACTTTTGCTTTAGCGTGACACACAAGCTTTGTTTCTCACCTCTTGCTCCCTAAATCCCACTAAACTCGCTAAAATTGTAGATATTAAGCCACAAGTTCTGAGAGATTAGGAGAGGAGAAAAATAGCTCTTACAAAATGTCAAAGTGTTTTCTGGAAGGTAAAACACAGATGAAATCAGGAGCCTAAGGACAGGAAGTTGCGACCTCCATGTGCATTGCATTGAAGATGCACAGAGAGAGGAGGTTACAGACCATATGAAAGTCAGGTCATCCTGAGAACCTTCAGGGAGTGGAACTTCATACCAGGGACTGTGGAAAGCAGAGGTAAGACTGGGAACCAAGAAAGGATGTCGACTCTCTTTATAACAGAACAGTTGTCCCTTTCCCACCAACTCCTTCCACCATCCCATACCACCACAGCTGGACCTGCCTTCCTCCTAGAAAGTGGACTGTCCTGTAATTTAAGAAACGGGTCCAGAAATTTCCAAGATAAGGGACAACAGGAAGGAAGGAGTGAGACACGGGGATAAAAATAGGACAGAGAGAGTTAAGTCAGAGTCTGCATTCTGAGCCCTGGAATGTCCGGGCCCCTTCCCAAATTCTGCTCTCATAAACGTAAAGCAAGACACACACTTCTCTAGGCAGAAGATTGGCATGTTCACTCAGGAAAATATTTCATGGTCCCAGAGAAAAGACCTAAACATACAAACGTTCTGCATTCCCCACATTGGACCTGGCCAAGTAACCAGCCCCTCTACCCTGGCTCTAAGGCAATCAGAGATCCAAACCAATGTTTTTAGAGCTTAGCCCTTAAAAAACGGTGGACAAAGAAAAGTCTGAGCAAGGCCTGCAACATGAAAAAAAAAAAATCTAAAAACAAAATCTAAAAACAAAAAAAAACCCATCTAAGAAAAAGGTGAACGGAGACAGACAAACAGAAGCAAAAGGAAGGTTTTATAAAAGTAGTTATTACTATCCTCAAGAAGATGAAGATACTTTATTCATAAAACAAGAACATAATACTTTTCAAAAAGGACAAACAGAATGTGAGATAAAGCTCTTAAAAATAACAAAGCTATTAACCTAAAGTTTAAACAAAATCTGAGAAGGGTTGGAAGATAATTTTGAAGAATTCACCTTGAGGTCACCTCGGAAAATAAAACAAAATGTGACTACCAGAAGGGATGGAAATGCAATTGGAAGATCTATCTGTGAGAGACCAGGCAGTAGAATTTCGAAAATGAAAGGTCAGAGAAAGCAGAAAGAAATTATTAAGGAAATAACTCAAGAAAATTTCTCAGGACTATATTTGGGTCTTCAGATTGCAAAGGTCTAGTAAGTATGCAGCCCAAGGACAGGCAGGACCCCCATACCAAGGTGCATCATGATATACTAGATACTGAACATAAAATAGAAGGAAAACCCTAAAAACTTCCAGGAAGGAAAAATAACATTTTGTATGCAAAGAAGCAGGAATTAGAAAGCTATCAAACTCTTCAGTAGAAAACTGGGTAGTAGACAACCACAGGAAATTACTTTTAGAAGCAACAAAGGGAGATGATTGGACAACAACTGGAGAATGATCAATGGATATTGGAATAAGAAAACAGAGAGCAATGGGAAGGTCACCAGGGAAAACTGGGACAGATAAGTATTATGGACTGAATGTGTCTCCTAAAAATTTCATAAAATCCTTCATAAAATTTCTTGAAATCTTTAATCCCTAGTGTGAGGGCATGAGGAGGTGGGGACTTTGCCAAGTGCTTAGGGCATGAGAGTGGGGCCCTCGTGAATGGGATTAGTGCCCTTATAAAAGGGTCCCCAGAAAGTGCTCCCTCCAGGTCTTTCCACCATGTGAAGACACAATAAAATTTGGCAGTTGGTGTGCCTGGGTGGCTCAGTTGGTTAAGCATCTGCCTTCGATTCCTGTCATGATCCCAGGGTCCTGGGATGGAGTCCCAGGTCAGGCTCCCTGCTTACTGGGGAGCCTGCTTCTCCCTCTCCTCCCCTCAACAATGAATAAATTAAATTTTAAAAAAAGAAAGAAAGAAAAGGTAGTCTGTAGTCTATAAACTAGGAGATGGGTCTCACCAGAATCTGACCTTGCTGGCATGCGGATCACAGGCTTCCAGCTTCCAGCTGTTGTTTATAAGCGACTAGTCCCTGACACTTGGTTAAAGAAGCCCAAACAGTATTTTCAAAAAACAAGACAAATCCCGAACTTACTAGGAAATTAGCAATAGAATGATAGAAAGCGATACAAATTACCCACTTCCAGAAAGACAAAACTCTGCACAAGGGAGAAAACGGTCATAGTGTATCACTTGGTACAGAAGTAAGCACTGTTCGTGGTCACAATATAAACATCTTAAATATATGATTTTATCAGGAATTATAAATAACTTGATTGGGGCAACTGGAGTGGTGAATTGGGAGTGATGGTCCCAAGAGCTAAATATCTCAACCACCACACCAAAAAGTAGGTACTGCCTAAAACTAGCAAATGAAGAAATAGTACTAGAAACATATTTGTTAGAAAAATGCAGATGAATATAAAAGAATATCACTAGAATTGTTGAAAGTAGTTGCCTCTAGGAGGAGAGCTTTGGAGATAGATGGTTGTGGGAGGGAGGTGGAGAAATATACTACATATAAATTCTGTGTATGTTTTACCACTAGTTAAAAAATGAACATTAACTAAAAAAAAAAAAAAAAAGAGCGATGTGAAAAATTTTTACATCTGAATGCATAATAAAATTCCCAAATGTCATTAAAATGCCTTGTAGACTTAACGATTTGATAACTGTCTTCACCTGACAAAGACCACTGGTAAGTTTGAATTCAAGATTTTAAGCGGTCCTTGTAAAATGTCAACGTGCATTTTATTATGATCCCAACCAGCAAGAACCAGAGAATATAGCCGACCACTGATTTCCCAAGTTGAAGCGGTAAAATCTAATTTTGCTAGTATTACGGACCACTTTACCAAGTGCACGATAACTGTGAAATGGTGATTTTATCTCATCCCCCCCCCCCAAACCAATTTCATTTTGTCCTATTCATACTTCTGGGTACAATTTAAAAGATCTTATAAACGGAATCACCCTGTACTATTTTCAGTGCCTATAAGGTTAAGAAAGAGGAGTATATACTTGATTCCTTTTATTTTATTTTTTGTTAGGAGAATGCTACACAATCGGAATGAGAATAGATTGAACATCAGTCCAGAGACTCATTTTCATAAGAAAGGTTATAATAGGCAGAAGAAATAGAGTAAAATTTACTCTGAGATGGTGAGCGATAGGAGGCTGACTCCTTCCTCAGGCTGCTTTGCTTTTGTATTCTAGATGCCCTGGCCTGAAGGATCTTTTATGTAATTTAAACACATCCTCTGTTCTCAGAGCTGAGATAAACAATTTTGTATCTTCCATTTGCCAGCAAAGGGGAAGAGAGTCTGGATGGAAACGAGGTGAACATTTAGGCTGGGCAAACATGTAATTGCTCTGTTAGAAACACCTTCATCCAGAAAGATAAATTAATGTAACTCGTTTTGACAGCATCTTCTTGCACCAAATACGTTTCAAAGCAGGGACAGGATAGGACACAAGCTCTGAAATCAAAATGCAGAGATATATTTGTATCAAAATTATTTGTTTCTTCCACCCTCTGAAATAGGAAGCTGGTCCTGAGAACAGACCAGAAAGCCCTACCCCATGGAAGTGATGCAAATAGAAAAATCCACCATTTCACAGTGGTATGCTGCTGCAGATTCCTTCCACACAGGTAGAAAGATCTATGTGGTAACCTGGACTCACCGGACAGAGGACCCTCAAGGTTATCAGCTCATGGTCCCATCTTCTGGGCTTTAATTAACAATTTGGAACTTTTTCTTTCCACTGGGGAAAGAACTTCATTAACTGAATATTCTAATGAAGTACACTAAAAGTTTTAATGACATTAAAATGAAACTTTTTATTGAAGACTATTTAATGCAACTAAAATACAACTGAAGACAAACTCAGGCTTCGTGAAAATAACTGGAAAAAATTTATGGGGAAATATTTCCCAAGAGCAGGTGAGACCCACTGACAAAAAAGAAATACACCTTTCAGCAAAGTTTGAATGTCTTCATAGGAACACAGTGAAAATGGAAATGATCATTTTTTAATTGCCATGATTTTAATTGCCATGAAAAAATGAACTGCTGAATTTGTTTAATTCAAGAGCTATTTGCCAGCTGAAAGTATTAAGTCCGTAGGCAGAAATCTCCATTTGGTTAAATTTTATTTTGGTATTTACTGCTGAAAATATTGACTTTAAATTATACTACATCAAAGTTGATTAAAAACATCCATCAGTATTTCAGACAGGCATGTTGTGAATAGCTTTCCTTTTGGAAGGAGCTCACCCCTGAGCTTTAGGAGAAACATTGGCTCCCTTTGGTGGTAAAGCGGGGAGGACTGACAGCCCACTGACGATGGTGTCCCCCAGACCCGGGTTCCTGAGCACAAAATACCGTGTGGTTGCCTGCCCCGCCTTATGGGGAAGGGCGTGCAGCCCACACACTGGAGCACTAGGATGAGGAGAGCATTTCCAAAGGGGTGCCAGGAGGCAGGCAGAGGACGGACAAAGATTTCAGCATATACCTGATGACGGGAAATGTCTTCCTTCCACTGTGCTCCCACTGGTGATCTCTAACTTGGGTTAAGGAAGCTACTTCCCCTTCCCACTTAATCCTATGTCCCAGATGCCATTTTGGGGCATCAAGGGGATTTCTGCCCTCAGGTCTCTGTCCACCCACGTGTCTCTCCCAGCAGGCAACAGCTACTTGTTGTCTCCCTATAACTGCCAGCCCTTCCAGCTTCAGAGAATCCTTGACCCAAAAGCTTTCTCCCCTCTCAGAGTCCTCTAGGACTAGGATATGTAGGCTTTGGCATTGTATAAACTGGGAGAAAGAGAGTCTTACAAACAGGAGGGATAAAGTGAGACAAGATAGAAATCCACTTCACCACGTGCTGGGTCAGGGCTAGCTGATTGGACCGAGCAAATGGCTCTCATGAGCAAGTTTTGTTTCGGACTGAAGGCATTCACCCCATGGCCAAAGTAATCAGGAACCAGGGACATGGTCAGCAATTGAAGAGCCAGTAGGGACCCAGCCCCAAGGCATGGGAGACCATTTCCCGAGCATGCCTTGGGCTCATGGACATGGAGAGCATCCAAACCACCTGGAAGTTTTCCTACCTAGTGATAAATTTTCTGAATCAAGCCCAGCTTTTAGAACTGGAAGTCCTCAAGGTCCTCATTATTTTATGCTGCAAAAATGTAAGTGCCCACAAAGCAAGAAAGGAGCGAAGGGAACAGATTGGGAGGGAAGACTGGGGCTTGGTGGTGAAGATAGCTAAGTGGTTAATACCACTGGGCTGAAGGGAGCCAGATACATTTAGAAACTGGGACACCTGTGTGTCCAGATCTCTTCTCAGAATGCAGAGGGCAGATGTGCATACAGAATACAGAATGAAGCCTCCTTTAGCCTTTGAGAGGCACTTGGGTCCAAGAGACAATGGAGTGGCTTACCCTACCGATCTTCATCCTCAACAGCCTCAGTAAGAACCCTCTCACCAAAGGGCATCTTCAAGAGCTCTCAACAAACCTGCAGGAAGTCAGCTGCCCCCTCCCCGCATGCTGAGATTTGCCTGATTACAATTTCCTTTCTTTCTTTTTTAAAGAAGTGTATCCAGTACATTAATATCCCAGAGAGAAAATGAGCATATTAGAGGCTATAAAAAGTACAGTAATAAAGAAATCTTCCAACTTTTCTTAAGTGTTTTCAAACTTATTTGAACATAGACTCTTGTATGTGCCGTGTGCATAAAATCCCCATTAATACCCCACCTCTAGAGTTCTATGGTGTCCTGCCTAGGAGCAACTGCCCGGAGAGGGAGCCGTCCATGTTGACACAAAGGCAGGGTTGGGCTCACTGTTGGTCACTGAGCCCAAAGGCTCTGTTGGGCTCACTGTTAAGCCACATTGGCTTACACCCCAGGCATCATCCTGAGAATCATTGAGGCACAGAATCCCATACAAAGTACAATTCTAGCCCTAAACTGGTACTTGGAGTCCATCTAACACAACTCAGAATTGTATAGATGAGAAAACCACCAGAATGAGAAAGCAAGTTGGTGGCTAAGACAGGTATGAAATCTGGATCTCCTGAGTCTTAGTCAGGTGTCATTCTGACTGCTCTATTCTTTCTCTCACTGATCACCTACCTCTTGTCCAGCTCGTTTGGGAGACCAGAAGTCTAGATAACACTGGCCACATTTTCTGACTTTGCCAGGCTCAATCTATTGCATTGCCTGAGATGCACGTCATCATTTCTCCCAAACAGCTCCACTTTCCTTTCCAGCCTACATCTTCTTCCCAGAGAATAGCACCACAATTCTTTCCATGACTCACACATTGGGAACCAAGTGTCATCTGGGACCTGTCCCACCTCTAATTGGCACAAGATCATTTACTCACTGTGCCTCTCACATGACACATCTCCCCTCCAGACCCTGAGGCCTCCTCCCATCACTCAGCAGGGCACTCATCACCTGAGGTCAACAGTGATGGAAGGGACTTCTGTCCCTCTGCGTCAGTCCCTCCACTCCCCCAGCCACCCTGCACACTCTTACTGGAAGAAGCTTTTTTGGTTTTTTTAAGATTTTATTTATTTATTTATTTATTTATTTATTTATTTGTCAGAAAGAGAGAGAGAGAAAGCACACAAGCAGGCAGAGAGCCAGGCAGAGGCAGAGAGAGAGGCAGGCTCTCTGCTAAGTAAGGATCCTGAAGCGGGACTCAATTCCAGGACCCTGTGATCATGACCTGAGCTGAAGGCAGTGGCCTAACCCACTGAACCACCCAGGCTTTCCCTGAAAAAGCTTCTTAAGCAACATCTTCCCTCCCTGCTTCCTAAATGAAAGCCATGCTGGTCCCAGTGAATCTATCCTCCACCTCCAGGCAAAACCTCCCATTCTCCATGTGTGGTGATGGCTCCGCAAAAGAAAGACTCTGCCTTGATCAAGTTGGAATGGCCCAGAATTAGTAGAGAATTTCCCAAAGAGTGGGAGAAAGAGTCCACTCTCTGCAGGATACATTATTTGAGTTTTCAAAATCTCTGCTACCACCATTCCATGTAAAGACATGATGTGGCCAGCAGTCCCTGATGCAGCCTCTCCCAACCTCTTGGTAAAAGACCAGGGAAAGCACAAGTGAAAAATGAAAACTTGTAACACACATTAAAAATGACAACAAAAACTGGCAGTCAATCTCACCATAAGGATCTGAGAGAATTTCCTGCTATTTATAAGACACACAGAGATGAACGGATACCCACAATCAGAGCTGGCCTGTGCTCTGTGTTGCATTAAATGGAGAAAACTTACCAACCTTAAAAAAATATAGAGATATTTTCTTCTCTGCTGCAAGTGTAGAATTTTCTGTAATGACAGAAATGTTCTACAGTCTGTGCTGTCCAGCACACTAGCTACTTGGGACTACTGAGCACTGGAAGTGTGCCTAACATAAGGGAGGAATGGAATTCTTCATCTAATTCAAATGTAAGTTAATTGCATTTGAATTGTATCACCACATGTGGCCACTAAATGGGCAGCATAGATCTAGACCCATCAGAAAGTCTGGGGTCCTCATCCCCTTCCTGCATAGTCAAGTGTGTCCCCTTTCCTGCCCTCAGCCTCAATATTCCTTATTTATGATCTAAGCATTAAAGGAAACTTCAAAAAAAAAAATAGTAACAACAGGGCACAACATGTCAGAGAGAGGGAGGGAGAGGACGTGGTGTTTGTATGCTGGGAATTATTTTTTTCTCTTTAATAAAACATCGGTTTGGTTATAGACTGGAGCCCTGAGACCAAGGGATAATGGGAAACTCTAGGTCTTCCTGCCGTCTGTGCAAAGGGATAGAAGGCAAGTTATCAGAAAGGGAGAGATGAATAAGGGAAGCATAAAGTATGTTTTTTAGGGCAGTGAAACTGTTCTGTGGGAAACTATCATATCATGGTGGACCCAAGTCCTTATACATTTGTCCAAACCACAAAGTGCACAACATCAAGCGTGACCCTAAGGTCAACTGTGGCCTTTGGGTAATTATGTGTCAGTGTAGCTTCGTCAGTTGAAATAAATGTACCATCCTGTGGGGGAATGTTGATCATGAGGGAGGCTGTGCCCGTGTGGTGGCATCAGGTATACCAGAAAGCTCTGTATGCTCCCCTCAAATTTTGCTGTGAAGCTAAAACTCCTCTAAAAATGAAGGTGGTTGTTGTTTTTAATTCCACAGGCATCTAAAATAGGAAGACAAACCAAACTGTAGATTACCAAGAAAGGATTAAAAACTACGTTGTTGTGAGTTTTGTCCTCTATGATGCTAAAGGATGAAGTAACAACAGAAGACATGAGGGAACAAAACACAACAAAACACTGTTTCCAAGGATTTCCACACAGGTTGCTGCTTACGTGCAAAACTTACAGAAAGATCACAAAGTCAAGAGCTAAGAGAAAATACATCTTGGGTGCCTGTCTCGCTCAGTCAGTAGAATGTGTGGCTCTTGATCTTGGGGTTGTGGGTTCAGGCCCCATCTGAGCTACGGGGATTATTTAAAAACAAATCTCTTTAAAAAGAAGAGAGAAAATACATCTTTACTTTTTTGGGAAAAAAGTACTTGAAGATGGACACAATTTCAAGCAAGAATGGAAAGTACTTAATACAGGGGAAATCTTGGAATAAAACTACCTGTGGAGAGTCTTAAAATTGGAAGTTGAGTACAACTGTGAATCTGGTTACAAATGAAATTTTCAAATGCAGTTACTGAAAGGAAACGTAAAATTGTACGTAACATAGATAATCAATCACAACATACATTAGTGGAGAACAGGAAGTAAGAAAGATGATCTAGTAAAAACATACTAACTTCTCCATCTTACATAGGAGGGAACAAAAAGACTTTTTTAAAAAGATTTTTACTTAAAAGACCGAGAACGCCTGCACAAGCAGAGGGGCAGGGGCAAAGGGAGAGAGAGAATCCCAAGCAGACTCCGTGTTAAATGCAGAGCCCAATATGGGGCTCGATCTCACAACCCCAAGATCAGGACCTGAGCCGAAATCAAGAGTTGGATGCTTAACCTACTGAGCCACCTACGTGCCCCAAAAGGATTATCTTTGGTATTTAAAGAACTGTAACTTAAAAAGGTCTTTTTAAAACATGATGGTAATGACCAATACTATTTAAATGAGAGGGTAGACCTTGCAAATCACTACAGCTGATACGAGGAAGGAAGCAGGTCCATTCTTTCTCCCCTATGCTGCCTTTTTCTTCTGAATTTCTTTATTCTTGCCTTGTCTTCCTCCAGTAGAATGTGAGCTCCTTGAAAAAACTGAGTTTGTTTTATTCACTGCTTATCTCTGGTACCTATAGAACCAAATATCTATTTATGTCTAAAGGTCTATATTTTTTGTATAGATAAAAGTATTTTTTCCCCTCTTGATTTCTTCCATTGGTTTAATTCTTAGTCTTTCTAAACCCTGAGAATTAAGGTCATTAAGATTTTATTCCAGTACTTTTATGATTTCAATTTTTTTTTAAAGATTTTATTTATTTATTTGACAGAGAGAGATCACAAGTAGGCAGACAGGCAGGCAGAGAGAAAGGGGGAAGCAGGTTCCCTGCTGAGCAGAGGCTTGATCCCAGGACCCTGAGATCATGACCTGAGCCGAAGGCAGAGGCTTAACCCACTGAGCCACCCAGGTGCCCCCTGATCTCAATTTTTAAAGATGTCATTCATTAACCCACCAAGAATGTGTTCTGCTGCCACACAGTAGGAGGTTAAAGTTTTCCAACAGCAAGTGCAAAATAATCATTTCTTCCCCACTGCTTTGAGATGCACTTTTTTTGGGGGGTGGGGGGGAGGTTGTACAACACATTACAGATATCAGAGACTTTTCCTTGGCTGTTTTTTCTATTCCATTACTCTGTTGATTTTTACAGAACAGCTAGTATTAATTTTTACATATTTAAGTGTATGTTACTTGTAGGAAGGACAAGACCTAATCTGTTTCATTTTCATTTATAATGTTAAATAAAACATAGCAGTATTTATTTGCAGTGAACAAGTCCGAGGGCATGTAAATAACCAACAACAGGGGATGGCTAACAAAGCTGCATTCATGCAAGGGATGGCGGTGTGTTTGATCCATCAAGCAAATGCCTGCGGCTGCACTGACACGCAGACTTCTGAACACACTTAACAGCAACACCACTCCCTGATCTGGAAATGACACAGCCCACAGAGCAATGTTCTCACCCTGTGCCAGCTGCCGCCATGAGAGGGCCTTGGGATACATTTAAAAATCAGTTTCTGAAGAATTTTTAGTGACTTCGAAGAATGCGACATGATTAAGTAAAAAAAAAAAAAAAATCAAGAGTGAAAACTAGAAACACAATGAGAGTCCAGTTCTGTTTTAAAATCTCCGTACATAGATATTTTAGACAGGGAGAGGGAGAGAAAGAAAAGAGGGGGTGGGGAGGAAGGGGCACAGGAAGAGGAAGAGAATTTCAAGCAGGCTCCACGTTCAGCTCAGGGCCCAAAAGGGGCTCGATCTCACCACCCTGAGCTCATGACCCATGATCCAAAATCAAGAGTCAGATGCTCAGCCAACTGAGCCATCCAGGCATCTTTCCATGTATTTTAAAGACTAAATGGAGAACAGAACAAAAGGTAAAGAAAATCCATAGTTATACAAAGGACTTTACTTTCGACTTCTCTGTAGTTTTCAAATTTTCTTCCATAAATTCTATTTTCATATGAACAAAGACACAGAAATCAAGAATCCAACAGTTGCAAATTTGCTGGTCTTTCCAGGACTGATCAATGGCATGGCCAGGTCTTCTGACTCCCCTTTCCATGATTAAACAGTAATCCAGGCACTGCGTAGCTGTCTCTGGATTAAATTTATTTGCTAGAGGCCACAAGCCCCACTGTTTCCTCAAGGTAATTATCTATCTTTCAAGATCCTGGTATCTGAGTTGGCTATAGAGAAGTCAGAAGCACTGCTCATCAGAGCCTAGACACAAAGAAAGGAAATCCCAAACTGGCACTTTGCAAAAAAAATCTCGAGTTTAAGTTTTGAGTTCTTTCCAAGGGCCATTTGCTAAGGTCAACCATAATTACAGGTCAATTTTAGCTACAGAATTGTAAAGATCATAAAGACAAGAAACTACTAAGATCGAACCCAAACCAAAAAAGAACACGAGAAGACATGCTTTTTTATTAAGAATTTTAAAAGAGGAAAATCAAATAGGTACCTAGCCAATGTCAGGGGCAGATGATGGGGAAATGCTGCCAGGTGTTTTTGTTTGTTTTTGTTTTTCCATAAAAACAAATTACCTTGCCAGCAGACCTGTAATAGAATACCTTATGCAGTTTCATTTACCATTTTTACATTTCTGCCAATCCTGATGTATACATATAAATACGAATAATGCATCCTAGTCCTTTTGAGTTAGTCTCCACAGCTACTCCTGAGCAGAAAATGCACTGAGGAATCAAACAGGACTTAATATTACACTGTGTTGTGTTTATTCAGGCTTATTTAACATCAAACAAATCAAAGCTAATGGCTATAGCAAAATTAACATGCACACCCATGAATGGATTAAAAATAAATGCCAATTCCCTGATTTGTAAACAGTGCTGCCCAGAGAATGAGGTGTTCTCGCCCACCCTGCTGCCCTCCCCTGAGATGCACAGAGCACTGCTCCAAGGTCAAGTCAGCGAGTGGCTAGCCTTGGCCGCGCCCCTCAGTCCCTCTGTTCTCATTGGTAGAATGGAGAGGACCACAGCTGTCCTACAGACCTCACCTTGTGCCTGGGGAAGGCCCTGTGAGGCCAGGGACCACGCCTGTGTGCTCAACACTCTGCACCCGACACCACCCTTAGGGCCTACACATCACAGAGTTGAGTAAACAGCCGTCAGTGATGGCAGGAGATCAAGCCCAGGAATGATCTGGAGAAACGGTGAAGCGCTTATTCAGATAACCTGGTACAACACGGATCGCTACCAGGGATATGAAGGAGACTGCAGGCTGGGCATTAGGTTAAGGGATTTATAGCTATTATTTCATTTACTACAACAACCCTCCGAGCTGGGTGTTAGACCGTCACCGAGGTTTACAGACGAGGTGACAGCTGCTGCCCAGGGCACGTGCGGGGGCGGGGCAAGGAGCGCACCGGAAGCTGGGGCCCAGGAGTGGGCAGCTCTCAGGTCCTGGTACTCAGCCCTCCTCCTCCCTACGCCTCACTTGGGGGGAGGGGCAGGTGGGGTTCCAAGGTTTGCACCTCATGCTTTCCAGACCTGGCTGTCCATTCACTCACTTGTTCGTTTATTCAAGGAACAGTGACCAGCTCTCACACGGAGAGAGAAACATGCTAGACATCATGGGAAAGCAAAGACTCCTAATACACAGACTTTCCCCCAAGAAACTTACAGTCCCCAGTAGAGGAAACCAGCTGCACTGACATAAGAAATAAACAATACCGCAGCGGTTAATAACCGCATGGTGGCGGGCATCCTACGCCCCATTATAACTGCCTCCTTACACAC
Source organism: Mustela putorius furo (assembly GCF_011764305.1). Taxonomy (NCBI): domain Eukaryota; kingdom Metazoa; phylum Chordata; class Mammalia; order Carnivora; family Mustelidae; genus Mustela; species Mustela putorius. Next base: position 10,495,536 of record NW_025422057.1, read on the forward strand.
ACAGTGGCGTCCTGATATTCAGAGAAGAGGGTGGCCGTGCAAGTCGGGTCATTTAGGAAATTTCCAGAAGGAGCATGGACCCAAGCTGGCCCTGGTTCTTTAACAGGGGTGTAAACTTGCTTTTGGAGGTGAGGGTAACAGACACAGGAGCTTAGCAAAGGGATGCCTGTTATGCTGGGAAGAAAGATGACCAGGGTGCTAGGGGCAGGTGTGATCCTGGGCAAATTCTAACCCTTCCATCTTCATCCCCAGGATGGAGAGCGCCATTATGCCTCGCTCTTGAGTTGTGATGGGGTGAAATGAGATAAATACCCTGCAGACCGATGAGCTCTGTGCTTGCTACAGTAACCATTCCATAAATGGTATTGATGCCAATTAATAATATAACACATTTAGGAGGGACAGAGAAAGAAAGAAAGAAAGAAAGAAAGAGAGAGGGAGGAAGAGAGAAAGAAGAGAAAGATAGATAGGTAGGTAGGTTGTTTTTGTGCTGAGCCAAATTCTCCAAAGGCAAAAGCTTTCCAAGGGGTGGGGGAGGGGGGTGCAGCGAGGAATGAAGGGAGAAACTCCCTATAGCTTTCCCACTTTCTTGCTAAAAAGGAATTATGTTAATTAAGCACGCAAAACAAACAGGAATTAGATTTTAAAATGCTGACTTCAACTCTTTCCAAGACCAAGAGTAAAAATTGAAGTGCTTTTTACATCATTTTAAAATCATTTGTTGTAGAAAACAAATGAGTAACTTTTCTTAAATCAAAGCTTTGTTCTTGGCACAGTAATTTCTCTTAACAGTTTTCCTTACCAACTGAAATGGCTTATTAAAATTAAATAGAGAAAGAAACCATTATGTAACAGAAGAGTAGTAAATTTTAAGAGAACATGTTGGTGACAAATTAGAATGCATTTAGTGAGGAGATCTAGATCCCATGGCATCCACAACAGTTTCTAAGTTCAAGTGTCTAGTGTGAAAAGAGGTGGCTTTAGGGGACCATAAGCATCATTGTCCATAACTGAAAAGCTGTCACACAGAAGGGGAAGGTGGTTTGTTCTGCCTTATCCCTAGGAAAAGGTATTTTCAATTTTTTAAAGGTCATTTTTTTTAAAAACTGAGACAGATTGGACTTAACATTTTCAAATAAAAAGAGCAAAATGAAGAAAATAAAAAAGTACCCCTCCCAACTTTCTAACATTTTCAGACCCATCGTTGGGTGCCATCATAGAGAGTAAAATGTCCTCAAAGGACATAGGTGACCAGCTAGCTGCCCATGACGTTCCTCCCTCCCCTCCCCCTCTGCCCCTGTTCTCTCAGGACAGCCAGACTGATCTCTCAAAGTGAAAATAGACAACATATATGATGTGGGAAACAGAGGCAGAAGAAAAATTATTAAATTTCCTTACCTACTGACAAGCCCTTAAAAACAGGCAGAGAGACTCTTCTCTAGGCACTCAACTACCCCCACCTTAAGGCTTTGCTAAGGGCAAAGGGCAGTCCTAGCCTGACCAACCCCCTACCCCCAACCAGGATCCTGTAAGTGTACTTTAACAGTTCCTTTGGAAACTTTATCTCTAAACCTCCAAGATAGTGCTGACAATCGTTCCCAAGCATAAGGCCCACTGATAGACATCTCAAGGGTCTCATGAAAAGGTTTTATTACTGAATCACCTTTTCCCCCAAACAATAGCTGGCCCCTCAAGGTCCTAGAAACCTTGCTTCCAAAATTCCTTAGGGACTTACACCATCCCTAATCCCCGCCGCAATTTACAAGTATCTAATAGACCACCCTTCACAACCCCGGGGCAGCAGCTCTTCCTGCCCTCGGGTCCTGTCCCCGTGCTTTAATAAACCACCATTTTGCACCAGAGATGTCTCAAGAATTCTTTCTTGGCCATCGGCTCCGGACCTCACCCCACCGAACCTCACCTATATTCTAGAACTCCATCAATATAGGCACTTAAACATTTTAACCCAGTGTTTCACGAGCTCATCTTCACATAAGAATTACCTGACCATCTTTTAAAATTCCAGTTCCCAGGCAGGATCCCAGACCAATCCATCTCTGGGGGCAGATTTCAGAACTCAGCATTTTTAGAAGGTTCCAGGTTCCATGAATCGGTACCAAGGTTGAGATTCAGAGGTTTACTCCAAAGGCTCAAATCTTTCCATAGTTTAAGACCTTCGGAGTAGACCCTCCCTGCCTCCCGGCTTCCTCTCCCGTCCTGTTCTCCCTGCTCCCCTCACTTCCTTTCTGTCTCTCCATTCCCACCTCCCCTCTCCTGACCGGACACTGGCTCCTGCATCTCCAGCTGCGGGAAGCATCCTTCGCTTCCCATCCAGACAACCCTGCTAAAGCTCACTCTTCGGACCTTATCTTCAGAAGGTCTTCGAGGTCCTCCACTCTAGACTGGCCCACCCCCCTTCCCACGTGTTACGATCTCAAAGCTCAGAAGGGCTCGACCTCAGAGCACAAGTCATGGTTTTTAATATAAACCTTGTTCGTGTAAGTATGTGATTAATGATTGAATCTCCCATTACCACGGAAGCTTTGGGGAGCGCTGGGGGGCAGCCAAACATGGTTTGTTCATTCTCAGTTTCCAGGACCTTGCGCAGGGCCTAGCATAGAGTAGAATGAATGAATTCATTGGGTGAATACATAAAGGAGTCCAGTCACATAATTTCTGCATCGTTTAGAAGGACATAATCTTTATGGTATAATCCTGCACTCAGGCATCTTTAGTCCTAAGGGCTCTGCCACTGGCGCCCCAGTATAGTAGTTCTCCTAGCTCGCTAGTGTTGGTGCCGCCATGGGCCGTATCATGTACCGTAAACCAAAGGGTTTAGAGTCAGACCAAGCGGATTCTTAGTCAGGACTTAGCTACTTCTTAGTAAATAGCGATTATAGACCAGTTGCTGATTTTCTCTGAATTTATGCATCACTTAAAGGCATTGTAAGGTTTAACTGAATTGCTTAACACAGTGCTTAGCACATGATAGGAGTTAGTATTAATAATGCTGCTGGGAATAACTATTATTTTCATGTTCTTCCCCTACTCGGGATCCTTCAAAGGCTTTCCCCTTGAGCGATGCACAGTAACTCAGCTGCCAGAGCATCTCATTCTGTCTTTGCTGCCCTCAACTTGTAGCTTACACCCAAATATACTGAGCTAGGGGACTAGATGGTTCTCTGCACCTTGGAACCTTTGTCAACGCTGATCCTTCCATCTGGAGCACCCTCCCACGACCTTCCTGCCCCTCACACTCCTCCCCTTGGAGGCAGTGTCTTAGTGAAGCTTCCTGTTTTCCCCTAGGAGGGATCCTTGTCCTTCATTCTGTCCGCACTAAGGCACCACCCACCCTTAGCAATGGTCACACCGGATTGTTTTAGTTTTGTTTTTCAGTCTTTGTTTTTGTTTTTAAAGATTTATTTATTTATTTGGGGATGGAGGAAGGGCAGAGAGGGAACAGACTCCCTGCTGAGTGTGAAGCCCAAGCAGGGGCATCACCTCCAGACTGGGAGATCATGACCTGAGCTGAAACCAAGAGTCAGATGCTTAACCGACTGAGCCACCCAAGCACCCCTGCCTTTTTCTCATGTTCATGACTCTGTTTACCAACCAGACTGCAAGATCCCTAAGTCCAGGGGTCATCTCTATCCAGCTTTGTATCCAGAAGCCTTTGTGAAATCTTATCCTCTAGGCACTTGATAAGTATGTGTTGATGTAATGAATGCTCCTGATCTCAGGAACCAGAACACAAAGATGCACATGGTTCTAGAGAAAGTCATTTTTCTCTCTGATATGTTTCATGATCCTTTCTGCAATGGTGTCCTAGCACCTGTAGGTGACGTGAAGAAGGTACTGGTACCAGCTGGAGCTTAGGAGCCTTGCAAGACATGTGCATCCCGGCTCGGGCTAAGATTGGGGCTGAAGAACTGTGCCTCGGAGAACTTCTGGAGTCCTGATGGATCAGAGTGAATCTCCCAGATCTGGAGAAATAGCACAAAAGCTGTGCTTTTCTAGTGCATGGTCAACAGAGCACATCCAATCCTTGCGAGTGAATCACCACAGACAGCCAAGGCAGACCCAGGGGGAATAATTATATTCCTTTCCTGACATCACTTTTAAAATATCTCCTGTTGCAAATAATCGAATGGAATGAAGCTGCTTGGTTTTAGAGGCAGGTCTTCTAAAAGGCACTTTGAGAGAAAAACAGCAATTTTCAGACTTTTTCACTTGCATGCTGCTCAGAGGAAGGTCGCATAAAACCTGCCCCAGCATTTACAAATAAGAAAGAAATGGCTTTTTGGCCAGGACCCTAAGTCTGCAGGGTGAAGCTTCTAACTGTGCTCACCTCCTGATGGGCTCTGAGAAGGCCATGTTCTAAGAACTCAAATGAACACAGAGTCATGGTTTGTTATTGTGTAGTTGTTCTAAAAGGATAATTTCCAGATATTAAATCTATGCACAGATTTTAGTGATGTTAGCATTATGATTCATTAAAGTTCAGTAATGGAACCAGCTCACAGATGAGAATACACCAGCTCTAAAACAATCATCATCATCTCCCTGATATTATGTTATCAGGGCAGTGAGGACCTTTCAAGAGTGCCATAATTTGAAATATAGCCCACGTGCGTTTGTATTCCCTTTCGTACTTACTGACTGGGAAGGTGGGCCAGAGGGCCTCTCTGGGTAAACAAATTCCATCCAACGTCATAGCCGCCACAAGCCCTTTCTAAAACCTTGGTCTTTTCATCCCTGCGCAGGCGCGGGTCTTCAACAAATCGGAGAAGGCTCTGCGTGGTGTAGCTCAGGGGTTTTCAAGCTAGAGATCGCCCTGGAATCACCAGGAAGACTTGTTAAAACAAGACTATTACAACCCCCACTGGAGTTTCTGATTTAGTGAGTAGAGTAGTGCCTGAGAATTTGCCTTTCTAGCAAGTTCTCAGGTGAGGACAATGGATGCCTTACAATCTTCCCAGGTGATTCTGAAGCTGCTGCTCCAACTCGCAGACAAACACAGCTGGTGGGCACATGGGTGGCTCAGTGGGCTGGAATCTGCCTTCAACTCAGGTCGTGATCCCTGGAGCCTGGCATGGAGCCCACATTGGGCTCCCTTCTCAGCCAGGAGTCAGCTACTCCCTCTCCCTCTGTGCTTCTTCCTCCCCTCCACTTGTGCTCCCTCTCTCTCTCTCTCAAATAAATAAATAAAATATCTTTTTATTTTTAAAGATTTTATTTATTTAATTGACAGAGAGATAGAGATCACAAGTAGGCAGAGAGGCAGGCAGAGGGAGAGAGAAGCAGGCAGAGGGAGAGAGAAGCAGGCTCTCTGCCGAGCAGGGAGCCCAAGGCGGGGCTCGATCCCAGGACTCTGAGATCATGACCTGAGCCGAAGGCAGAGGCTTTAACCACTGAGCCATCGAGGGGCCCCAAATAAATAAAATATCTTAAAAAAACAACAACAACAAAACCGCACAGCTGATACTCTGTGTATTAGAATCACTTGGGGATCTTTACTCTGGTAAACCTGAGCTCCAACCCTGCATCTAATTTCACTGGGACTGAAGTAGAGTAAATCTAAAATTAAAGAGATACCAGAGCTGGTGACCACCAGGGCAGTTCCAAGGACATCTGAGTGCATCTATTCACTGGTCTATTTTCAGCAGGCTGAGCCATGCCCTTACCAGGCCATGCGCGTCAAGAATAATGCCCTGCTCTCCAGAGGCTTATACTTTTTAGTAGGAATCTGTTGAATGACAGCAAATCTCTTCATTTCACAGGCCAAAAAGTAGTCTGTGATTCTGCAGTACAGAGACACCAGCACCTTCAAGGCAAACCTCAGTTTTTTACGATACTCAGAGTAACTTTAGAGAATGGCTTATGGGAAGACTTTCAGAGACGTTGGTGGGCATGTGACTCATGTGAGCTATCATTGCTCCCAAACACGTAGATGTCCTTCTTTTCAAGTTTTCCAACTAATTTTCTCCTCCCAAAGTAATATAAGGCAGGTACACCATCTGTTTTGTTCCCCATATGTGTCAGATGCTCAAAAACCACTTCTTGACTCAATGAATTAGTCTTTGAGTCATCAAGTCTGGCTTGCTGCCTGTTTTTCATACAGTCCAGTGGCAAAGAATGGTTGTTACATTTTTAAACTGTTGGGGAAAAGAAAAAGAGTAATAGTATTTTGTGACTTGTAAAAATTATATGAAATTTAAATGTCAATGTCCATAAATAAAGTTTTATTGGAACATAGTCATCCTCAATTGGTTAGAATTGCCTATGGCTGCCTCCACACTACGTGGGTAAATTTGGTACATTAGAGCAAAACCTAAAATATTTATTATCTAGCCCTTTACAGAGAAAAGTCTGTAGCTCTCTCATTTAGCCAATACATACCCATTATTTTTCCAGAAGAAACTTGTTTGTGTTTCACATTTTCAAAGAAATTAAACATTTTAAGAAGCTGCTTCTGAGCTGTGGCCAGAGAAAATTGCATTCCACACCCAAATATACGCAGCTGGGTATTGGGGGAAAAGCAAAAGCTTTAATGGAGTTATTAAAGTTGCAGCATAAGAAATAAAATTTTCCACAGAAATTCTTTTAAGCTCATGAAACTTGAGGGAAACAAAGAATTTAAGACCCTGTTTATTATTTGATTTCATAAAAATGCCTGGCGTGAAAGCAATTACCCATTCTAAATGCTTCAGCAGAGAAAATATTCGCCTACTCCTCCCAGATTTGGGGAAAGGCAGAAATCAGCGAGTAGTGTCATAAATCTTTGAGAGGTCTGAACAAGCATCTTCTGAACGTTTTCAGACTTAACGAGAGCTAGACTTCAGCCCTGAAGAAATGAATCAGGAGACAGTTTCATCTTTTGTAAATCTCAGTTTCCATCTGGAGTCTTTCTTGCAGGGACGGAAGTAAACATCCTCCTTTTTAAGAGCCGACAAGATCTTAATTACCTGTTTGACCCTTTGCAGCTTTTCCCCAGAAGCAGAATTTAATGTATCCCGTTTTGATATTGATAGCATACACATGAATATTCCTTATAACATAAAATGAGGGGAGATACATTAACACAGCTGAGTATTTGTAGTCTCTTTGGAGACAGAGAACGAGCTGTATTGCCAATCTATGTCCCTCAAATGGCACTACAACTTTTAAAGCTATATCAATAAAGATGATGAAAAATAATTAAATAAAGCCACTTATCATACAAATCAAGATAGAAATGGAGCCTTTGTTATTTTATATATATCTATATGTAATATCTATCTATCTCTATCTATCTATCTATCTATATATATATATATTTTTTTTTTTTTTTTTTTTTTTTAAGGAGAGGGCAAGGTGCCTGGGTAGCTCAGTTGGTAAAATGTCTGTCTCTAATCTCAGCTCAGATCTTGATCTCAGGATCATGAGTTCAAGCCCCACATTGGGCTCCACACTGGTTATGGAGCCTACTTAAAAAAGAAAGAAAGAAAGAAAGAAAGAAAGAAAGAAAGAAAGAAAGAAAGAAAGAAAGAAGTAAGTAAAAATAAGTAAATTAATTTAAAAAAAAAAAAGGAAAGGATTGCAGCATAGTGAGGACAACATAACCTAACATTTCGAGTTGGCTTGAGAAGGGTCTACTTGGAATCCATGTGTCCCACCCCAGATTACTGATAATGTGTTGGAGAACAGCTCTGTTTCTGCTTCTTTGGGGCAGGGACTATGACATGATTTGCAAAATCTTCCTAGGAGCAGAATGGTGGTCCAGAGACAAACAATGCTTAAGGCAAAGGAGCAAGAACTAGAGAAGTCATCTGAAGTCCCGTGGGATAATTTGCTGTGAATCATTGTCACAGCCAGATGGAGAAAGACATTTGACTTATTTGGATGTGACAGAACCAAATGGGAATTATCAGAAAGTGATGAGAGGTGCCATAGCATGGTGCTTCAAAGCCTGTGCTCTGGAGCTAGATGGATTTGGGGTAGAATCTTTGTACTTCTTACCCACGGTACAGCCTTGGGCAAGTAATGTAACTTCATCCATGATATTGGGACAATGATAGTATCTAACCCTGAGGGCAAGTGGGAATTATAAAAGATGGTGCTTATAGATGTTTAGCACTGAGCTAATTTCATATAATTTTTACACATCATTCCACAAACATTTATGACAGCCAGGATAATGCTGGTGACACAGTTGCCATTCCAGGCTAGCGCCAGATGCAGTTTGGTAGGTGAGCTAGTCCTGTTTGGAAAGTAGAGACCACCTCACCTCTAAATCATTACAAAAGAAGAACTGGGGAAGAAATTGGGGAAAGGGTTTACAAATAAAATTAGACTTATAACTTCAAAAGTAAATACTTGCAGTAAACTATTCTGAGGGACGAGAAAGAGGTTACAACATTAGATCAAGGATAGAGAGTTCTAATTCTAGGAAGCCAGAGAACATGCTGTCTTAGGCATCCTGCGAGTGCAAGAGATAGAACAGCATCACTGGGGAGAGCAGAGGAGGCACAAAGCAATGCACTGTCAAAAGCTACATGGCTTGGTACAGAGAAGAGATGAGGAACAGACCAGAGAGGTGTTCTAACTGCCTTATTGGGGAGGTCTTGGGTTTGTTGGCACGAGTAGACCAGAATGGCTCTTGGAAACACCCACTGTCTTCATTCTTCCTGCAAACATCCCCAGTGGACAATCACTTATTTTTGTTCTTGGTTCTCTTTTTTTAAGTTTCCATTTGGCCACAAGTAGGAAAACATTTTAAATATTTGAAGAAATGAGAAATGGAATTTTTGTTGGACCAAAGAATAACCAACTGTGGAGATTAAAAAGGAAACTGTAGGGCGCCTGGGTGGCTCAGTGGGTTAAGCCGCTGCCTTCGGCTCAGGTCATGATCTCAGGGTCCTGGGATCGAGTCCCGCATCGGGCTCTCTGCTCAGCGGGGAGCCTGCTTCCTCCTCTCTCTCTCTCTGCCTGCCTCTCTGTCTACTTGTGATTTCTCTCTGTCAAATAAATAAATAAAATCTTTAAAAAAAAAAAGGAAACTGTAAAAAACCAGTGAAAAGTCAGCTTTTGGCTATATTACCTTTTACATTTTTCCTTCCCTCCTCTTAGGGAGCTATAGGAAACTCACTTCAGGAGCAAGGGAAGACCCTAGATGCGAAGCAGTCTGACTTCTTGTCTCTCCAACTCACAGAACCAACCCATTGCCACCTGCTCCCTTTTGTTAGGTCCTACACCACGGTGGGAAGCAGAACCATTTTGTTGTATAGCCCTAGGGGCCTGGGGACACCTGACAGGATAAGCCATCTCTGTGTCTCCCCTCTTTTCTTGAGTGATGACTCCAGTGTTATATTTCTGGCTTGTTTTCAATTATTTCTTTGGGCCAGTGAACACATTGGCAAGATTTCACCCTAGTCCCTGTGCTAGCTTCAGAAACAGGCTCTGAGGGGCACCTGGGTGGCTCAGTCAATGGATCTTCCGACTCTTGATTTCAGCTCAGTCCATGATCTCAGGGCCATGGGATCGAGCCCCCCACTGGGTTCCAAGTATAGCTCAGAGTCTGCTTGTTCCTCTCTCTCTCTGCTCTGCAGCTCCCCACTCATGCTCTCTCTCTCTTTCTTTCTCAAGTAAATAAATAAAATATTAAACAAAAAGGGCTCTGAGCATCCCTTCTTTGGGAAAGTTGGAGTGGGAGGGGTAGGACTGGGACCAGGAAAGCTCAATCATTTACTAAGCACCCACACACCTGCTGAGCTGGAAATGGCCCAGTTCATAGAAAGACTTAGGCTTATCCATATCCAAATGGAGATCACTAGACTATATAAGAGAGACTGAGAGTAGCTGAATGTCAAAGTATTTCCGACTGCCAAGTTCCTCCAAAGACTAAATGCCATGGGAAGGTATTGGGGGGGGTGCTTTGGGAACTGGACGATAATGGGTATAGCAGAGACAAGGCACCCACAGAGCTAGGTTCATTCTTCACTCTCCCAATCTGGCCATTCTGCAGCTTCTTTTCAGGGCTCTCACAACCGCAACTAAGTAAAGGTTGTGTTTATTAGTCATTAGGGAAATGTAAATTAAAACCACAATGAGAAGCCATGATGCACCTATTAGAATGGCTACCAGTGTAAAAACGGACTCTACCAAGTGTGGATAAGGATGTGGAGGAGCTAGACTCTCATGCTCTGCTGGTGGGTGTAAAAAAGGTACAACCACTTTGGAAAAGAGTTAAACAGTGTCTTCGAAAGGTATCCATAGACGCATCATGTGATTAAGCCATTCTCCTCCTCTGTATTTACCCAAGAGAAATGAAAGTGTATCTCTATACAAAGATTTGTGCATGAATGTTCATAGCAGCTTTGAACTTTGACTTTGGTTAAAGTCATGGATGGCCTCAGTAAAAAAAAAATAAGGTAAATAAATCTCACATGAATCTAATAAATGTCACTACTAGGTATTTTACATCCAATAGTCAAAAACTAGGAACAATTTAAATGCCCACCCAAGGGGAAAGAATAAACAAATGTAGTATGTTCATGCAATGAAATACTCCTCAGCAACAAAAAGGACTAAATTATCAAGATATTTAACAGCACTGATAACATTTGATACAATCATGCTGAGTGAAAGAAACCAGACAAAATAGAGTATATATTGTCTGACTCTACTTGGATAAAGTCCCCCAAAGTGCAAACTAATCTATAGTGACAAAAAAAAGAGACAAGCGGTTGCTTGGGATGGGGAGGGGGAGGGATTACCAAGGGGAAAGAGGAAATGGTTGGAGGTGACAGATATGTTCAACACCTTGATTGTGCTGATGGTGTCACACATGTATACATGTGTAAAATTTTACCAAATTGAGCACTTTTAATGGGTGCAATTTATAGTGTGTCAATTATATGTCAATGATTTCTGAATTTTCTTCATTAAAAAATAATACTTATGTAATTATGTTCCCTGTCTGCCTTTCCTGGAAGCAAAAGCTTGTGGGTGGGACCTGGGGTGAACTAGTTCACTGCTGTACCTACAACATCAAGTAGAATGCCTGGAATACAGTCAGCGTGAGAGAAATATTTGTTGAATAAATTAATGGATGAACTAGGGAAGGCAGGGATTTGATCTTATTACCTCAACTATTACCAAGTCCAAGTGATTGGTCCTAATGATTTTTTTTAAGATTTATTATTATTATTTTTCCATTTTTTAGAGAGAGAGAGTGGGAGGGGAAGGGCAGAAGGAGATGGAGAAAGAGAACCTCAAGCAGATCCTCCCACTGAAACTGGGCCCAATGTGAGGCTTGATCCCACAACCCCACAACCATGAGCCCAGCTGAACAAGAGTCAGATACTTAACCAACTGAGCCACCCAGGTGCCCCAATCCTAATGATCTGTAAAGAACCTAGTTAGTTATTCTCACTTGGGCATTAAGAGATGAACATTTTTAAAAAAGATTTTATTTATTTATTTGACAGAGATCACAAGCAGGCAGAGAGGCAGGTGGGGCGGGGGTGGGGGGAAGCAGGCTCCCCGCTGAGCAGAGAGCCTATGTGGAACTTGATCCCAGGACCCTGAGATCATGACCTGAGCCGAAGACAGCAACTGAACCCACTGAGCCACCCAGGTGCCCAGAGATGAACATTTTTACAGCTCACGGCAAATACCTTATAGGTTTGAAATCAATGATGCTGATTTAAAAGGATGCTGTTTCTGATTCTGATTATAATATACTTAGCACAGAAAATTTGGGAGTACAGAATAATACAGGAGCACTTTTTGAACTAGTGTGCCCTTGTTTATTTTCCTGTAAGTGTCTTCTCTCTAATAAACATGGGGCACCCTAATGCAAACAATCATCCTGCCCACATGTTTCCTGACTCCATCATTGCCTCCAGCTACCCAGAGCCCTTGGACGTCTCTTTCATAAAGCATGACAGTCCTCCCCAGTGGGAGCTGTATTTATCTGACACTCTGATCATATGAGATATTTACTCCATCTTGTTTAGACTAGAAAGAGCCAAGATGCTAGGGAATTTGATGAGCAGAAAAACTGTCTTGTTTTTGTGCTACAGCTTATAAACTTTTACAAAACAAACACTACACCCTTCTATGAGATTGCAAACTTGGAAAGATCATCTGACTGATGATTGTGTCAATATGAACTCTACATCCCCAACACCCCAGATATATTTCATCCTGAGAGGCCGGGGAAATCTGGCCATAGAGTGTGGCTGACTTATCTTACAGGGAGTCAAAGGTTACCTACTTTTGATTCCAAGAGCTTAGAGGGTGGTGCCCTTTAATTAGTCATTGGATGAAGCCACCATGTGGGGAATATTTATATTTTACTAAATAGCTATTTAGTGAATGCTTGTTTTCAAGGACTTTATTAGATACTGTAGGGAATGTATGGGGTGAGCAGAAAATTCATGCGCTCTCAAAGAACTTATCATTGAGCAAGACAGAAAACAAGCAAAAGGCACTATTTGCTTTAAAATAATGAAGTAGAGATTCTCAACCAGGAGGCTTCAGACTAACCTAAATATAGGGGGTGCCTTAAAATACCCAGGTACCAATCTTAGATCTAGTTGATCCAAATCTTTGGTTAAAGTCACCGATGGCCTCAATGAAAAAATTAAAGTGAATAAATCTAGCATGAATCTAATAAGTATGACTTCTGGGTTTTTGACATCACGATTTTTTATTTATTTTGATTGTTTCTAAGATTTTATCTATTTATTTGAGAGAAAGAGTGCACACAAGCGCATGGGGGGCGGGGCAAAGGAAGAAGCAGACTCTCTGCTGAACAGGGAGCCTAATGTAGGGCTCGATCCCAGGCCTCTGGGATCATGACCTGAGCCGAAGGCAGATGCTTAACCAACTCAGCCACCTGGCACCCCAACACCACAATTTTTTAATTGGAATAAAATACACATTACATAAAATTTCCCATCTTAACCATTTGAGGGATGTAGTTAGTAACATGGAGTACATTCACCTGGCTGTGCCCCATGACCACCATCCACCCACAGGACTCTCCATCTTGCAAGAATGACTCCATCCCATTAAATAGTAACTCCCCATATCCCCCTTTCCCCAGCCTCTGGCAGCCACCGTTCCACTTTCTGTCACTGTGAATGAGACTACTCTAGGCACCTCATAGGTCTTGGCAGTTTAAGGCTGCTCTACAAAAAATCCCCTAGACTGCCTGGCTTATCAACAACAGAAATTTATTTCTCAGATTTCTGGAGGCGAAAAGCCTGAGATTCTAGTGTGGGTATGGTCAGGTTCTGGTGAGCACCTTCTTTCTGGCTGCTGGCTGACTTCTCATGATATGCTCGCATGGCGGAAAGAGAGCTTCCTCGCTCTCTGGACTCTTACAGAGGGACCGACGCCATTTCATGAGGGATCCGCCATCATGACCTAATGAACTCCCAAAGGCCCCTCTCCAGATACGATCACACTGGGATTAGGGTTTCAAGATATGAATTTGGGAGAATGTGGGTGACTCAGTCATTTAAGCATCTGCGTTTGGCTCAGATCATGGTCTTGGGGATCTGGGATGGAGCCTCATGCCCCGCTCCCTTTTGTTCATCAGGGAGCCGGCTTCTCCCTCTCCCTCTGTAGCTCCACTTGTTAGTGCTTTCTCTCTCTCTTTTTTTCAAGTAAATAATAAATAAAATCTTAAAAAAAAATGTTTGAGTTTTGGGTGAACACAAACATTCAGTCTAGAATGTTATATACATTGGGTCTCGTAGTTGTAAGTGCCACAATTATTGTGGCTTAGATTTTTTCTTAAAGTCCCTTATTTATTTTTTATCTTCTGAGTGGATCTCAGTGTGGGGTTTGAACTCACAACCCTGAGGTCAAGACCTGAGCTGACATCAAAAGTTGGACACTGAGCCATCCAGGGACCCTTAAGAAATTCCCTTAAAAGGCAGGACAATACATACCTCCCTGGAGGAGATTGCAAACATACAGCAACTATCCTAACACTATGTCACTGCATTCTTGGGGCTGGGAATATATTTCCAGGGAAAGCAGGGTGCCCAGATTCCAAAAGTGCTTTCCCTCAAGGACCTTAAAGAGGGGCAAAGACAAGGAGCTCAGGTAATTACCAAGACAACTTTTCTCAAAGAAGGAAGTGAGGAATTTAACTATGAATATATTTTTTAAGTAACAGTTTTCATCTCTAAGTTACATCATTAAAATGGATGGAATAAGTAAAAGTGTACTTCATTTTTCTTTTTATATTCAATCAAGTCAGAAGGCACTATTCCACTCTTGACTTTGATAAATATAGAAATTATAGCTTAAATAGTCTTTAAAAGGACAAAAACCAAGAAGGACAACTTTCATTCCTACTAAAAAATAAAGGCAAACCGCAATGAAGATGCTCAAAAATAGAAAACCATGGTCATGACAAGAGGTAAAACCGAATAGAACTCTCCATCTAAAAATATCCCCCAAAGTACAGAACAAGAGATAACAGAATTAAGACCAAACATACAAGAATTATTTCAGTAATTGTAAATGATTTAGTGTCACCTTCACCTAAGAAAAACCAAGAACAAATGACGAGAAACTCGCTGAGCCACATGCCCAACACCTCCCCCCCCCCCCCACCCCCGTCACTTCTTCCTTCCCAGACGAAGCAATGGAGGAGGGTAAACTACCCGGTCCAGGGTAGGCTTGTCATGTAGGCAAATGGAGAAGCTTGCAAGTTCCCAGAGGCCTCCGTGCTGCTGGGGACTCTGCATGGGGAAACCTTGAGATTGCACAGAAATTCTACACCACACCATGCAGCGTGATCTCCCCCACAAAGACCAAAGTCCTTCCAGCACCTGGTAAATTCTGGAGGTAGTAAATGAAATTTTTGCAAGAAGCCAATAATCTGATGACGTGATTTGAGAAAGCAGAAACAGCATGCGGTCGCCTTGGCCAGAGGTTTGCAAATTAGGGTTGCATGAACAGGCCTGTCTGTAAATTTAAAATCAATCGGAAGAGTGTGGGTGAATGTGAGCAGGTGTGTTTTTTGTGGGTGCACGGGAGCGATTGTGACCAGCTGCGGTGTCATAAAGCTCGGGCATCGAGAGTGTATACACTGTGCACACACCAGATTCCTGAGATTCCAGGCACATGCAAGTTTCCCAGGGCCTGAAACTCACACAGTGTTTAAGAAAAAGAAGACAAAAAATATGATCATAAAGATGATTTGAAACGGGAAAAGGAATTACAGCAAATTTTAAATTTCACAAACACCACAGTCTCAGTATCTAGGAAAAGAGCATGATAATTTTATTAATTAACTGCCTATCTTTTCCATTTTACCTATATTGCTCCTTTCTATCCTTCCTTTTTTATTTCTTTTTTTTTTTTTTTTTTTGGCTAGTTACTCTCTAATCTCCTCTTCATGGGACAATGATGTTATAACATTTTCTCCATAGCAAATAGAAGGAGAAATAGAAATAGACCTTTGGTCTAGCCCAGTTTATTAACATTTGCTTTTTATTTGCCAATCACAGAAATATTTCTTGTAGCTTTACAACTTAGCAGTAACATCATGCAATTTTTAGGGTTGTTGTTAAGTTTGAGTGAACACCAATATGTTCTTTTTATATATTTGAGATGTACCATTTGGAAAAATTTCCCAGAGACCAGCCTCATCATGCAATTCAAGCTTTGTTTCTCCGCTTCTTACATAATTCTGTGCTGAAATACCAGGTACCATGTCTTGTGATTGCAGGTGAATTAACACAATCAATGACAAGAGCATTCCTAGAAGCCTTCTTACCTCCAGGAGGAGAACAATAATTTAACTTTAGGTAGATGTCACTGCAAACCACCAAAGGAAAAAAGAAAAGAAAAAAAAATCCTGCTAACTACCAAACATTACCTAAGTCACCAGTCCCTCAGCCAGATCCCAACCATGTCCACAGCCATTCCAACACCAAAGCCTTCAGGGTTAAGTGTGGTGTGTGGGAAGTTGGACTGGAAAGAGATAGTGGTCTTAACTGATTGCAAACAGCATATTTTACTTTTGCAAATTTTATTAAAAAGTTATGAACACATGAACACATTCCAGATCTTCGGAAGCAGTGCATGAGAGAGGGGACCCCTGCAGGTTAAGGTTCATTAGCTTTATAGGAAATCCACTTCTGCTACATTCAAATCCTGTCTTTGCCACTCACTAGGGTCTTCCGACAAATTGCTTACCTACCCCGTGACCTCAGCTGTAAAATGGGAAGAAAACATGGCTGCTTTCACCACCAGACTGAGCTGAGTAATTTGTGGGAGACGATATGGTCTGCAAAGCCTGAAAGGTTTACTGTCCGCCCTTGACAGAAAGTTTGCCAACCCCTTCCTATTAAATGCCATTAGAAGGTCCTGATTACCAAGCTTCATCTCACCTTCCCACCTACAAGGTTGCAAAGCAGGTATGTTTCTCCCTCTTGGTCGAAAAGCAAACTAAGATTCAAGGAAAGTCAGTGACTTGCCCCAGGTTCCAAGGACAGTGACGAGGCTCACCTCCAGTCTACAGGACTCCAGATTCCAGTGACCCCTCCATCACGCCACGCTGCCACTGAAGCGAACCACGCAATGCTCAGGGTCCATGGTCGGGAGGGGTGGGAAGAAGCTCCCTCCATGCACGTAGTTGGCTCCCATCTCCCTGGTGGGCAGTAATGCAAAGCTCCTGGAGTGGCTGGCTTGGCCTCCCACGGCAGTGTTGCCCGCCTCCCCGTTAGCAGCCTTGATCGCTGTAAACACACTATTTTATTTAAAGTGTGGTTTCAAACTGTGTGCTCGCAGGAGTGGAATATTCAAGTATAAAGAGTTTGATTACAAGTGTTTCTCAGATGATTTAAGTATTTAAGCCATTGTATTCCATTGTAAAAGTTTATATTTTGAAAAAAAAAAAAAGCAAAAATAATTGGCTTCTTCTGTAAGCAGGGGCTCCTTTGAAGTCCATTAGAGGGGGAAAAAAAAAAAAGCCCCCGTAAGGAAGGGCTCCATTTTGGTGACCAGATGGCCAGTCACTAGGAGCGGTTCTGGAAAGAAGGATGGCTTTCAGTGCCTGTTCCCAGAGAGAACTTCTCGGCTACCCCTAAGCCAGCAGGACAATCTGAGTTCCTCAGTCTCCAACACCCTCACTGGCTAAGGAATCCCCTGCCTGGGGACTGCTGTCATTTCTCTTCCTTCCCCCTTCCTCCTGCCCTCCGTGGACAGTTCAGAACCCAAGACGACCAAAGTAATCTGTGGACCGTGTGGCCATGTTCTCAGCACAGGCATCCTTTGCTGTAATCACCTCCATTTCTAAGGGGGGTCACCGTGAGGAGGGTCAAAGATTGGCAGAGGTGGACAGACTCCCAATTGTTTTACTACGGGTTTGTCCTGGAACCCACCCGAAACCCTCTGTCTGGTGACCCAGTGACAAGACACCAGGAGAGCCTTCCCGGGAACATGAGAGAGGTGCAGGCCGCTTCATTTTTTCCTGTTTGGGGCACCCTTGGAGGGGTGTGGGGGTTGGCTATAGACCGAGGACGTCTCTGTGGTGAAAATGAACCCATCCGGGCTGGTTGTTAGGGATGTGATCTTTATAGACACAAAACCTTTGAAGTTTCCCATTGATTGTGTTGATTTTTCTGTAGAACAAAGTAGAGGTAGTCGCGGAAAGAGAACGCGTGGGAACCAGTGGTGACAAGTTGAATCCCAGGTGCACAGGACCTCTAGACTGTCCCCCCGGGGAGACTGGTGGGTCCGGGCAGAATGGGAACCTGACCTTACCCAGATGGTGAAACTCCTCGTGCAAGGAAGGTACAGGAGTTCCGTCAGCCCCCCCACCCCCACTCCGGGGGGACTTGGCCATGTTTTCTACCCTTGTCCCCCCTCCCAAAAGGAGTCCCCACTGAGCTAGGGCCCTCGGGCAGGACTGGCAGGAGACAGTCCAGCCCTTCCTCCTCTTCCTCCCCTCCCTAAAGGGCCACGACAGACAGTGGCTGCAGGGTCCACGCCAGCACAGGAGGGGGAGTAAGGCATCTCTGTCAGCACGGTCAGGGTCAGGGCATGTGGGAAGCCACTCTCAGCCTAATGCCTCACCAACTGGTCTTAAATGCAGGTGCCTGGAAATGGAGTGCTGGCATTCGGAAGCAGCTAGAAAATGCATTGCAGGAATTTAAGAAAACGGTGGTTGGAATCATCTTCATCGCCCACCGCTGTTCTGGATGAGGGTTTTACAAAGCCGGTTCATCACACAGTATCTCGCAGTCCCCGCTGTAATTCACAACCTGGGTGGGATCCAGCCCGCCGCGCTCCCTCCCGCTCCTTCCCTGCTCCGTTCCACTCCTTCTTGGCTCTGGCTCTTTGTCACTATCTGTTCATGAAATGACACCCCTACATAGTAAAAGAACCTTCCTGCAATCTTCCTCTGGGCAGACCTGTGAAGTGTAAAGAGCTCTCAACAGAGTGTCAGAAAACCTGAATTCTAAGCCCTATGACCTTGAGCAATTCACTTAACCTTTCAGGAATCCAATTAATTGGCATTAATATGGGAGTGGATTCTCTCTAGGATCTCTTGCCGCCCCCAAACCTATGGCCTTTAGTAGGGGAACAGGAATTGTCCACAAACAATAATGGCAAGGAAAACCGAAATTTATTCATGTGGAGCACTGAATGGACCATTGGGTATGAAGGGTCATTTAGGAGGAAGTATGCGCCCCCCGAGGCATCCATGAGCTGTATGAATTATTATTTTGATAGCCTCCGAGGACAAATTCACACCACCCTTCACCACCAAAACGATTAAACCAATTTAGGAATGTGCAAAGTTACAAGGGCAAACTTAATTTTGATAGAGAACAGGAAATTAGAGACTACACACCCTCCACCCTGAAAAATGAAACAGATCTGGTTGTGAATTAACCTATTATTACTTATTATGAGGGGGGAGGCCAAAGAGTCTTGCTTCTAAGATACGGTAACGGTGTCTCATTTCCTGTTGGGGGTATGCATGGAAAGCTAATTCGTTCAGACTGATTTCTCCAGGGCTGTGTCACACTCGGCTTCTTCCCGCCTGGGTTACTTTTCTATGAGATTGAGATGAGGCTGTCATGTCTGCAGACTTACAGAGAAGAATGGCCCTAACCCATATGCCCACGGACCACTGAAACAGCAAGACAGGGGCTGATAAATGGGAAGGTTTATATAAAGTTTATGCCATGACTGAGCATTGCACTTGAAGATGCAAATATCATGATAGATGTCAAACAGCTTTTCATCCTGAAATGTAGCATAGAAAAAAAAAAATCTTTAAAAAACTCATCATCAGCTCAAAGCCCTTCTCACAGACCAAGAAACTCAAGTCCACGGAAGGGACAGATATGCGTGGAGTCACTAGGAAGAGAATGGCCGAGTCCCACCTGGACGTCCGAGGCGAGCGGCAGGTGGCCAGACTCCGTCCACTCTTTCTCTGTGTAAATCGCGTAAGAACATAGAGGGTAATTTACCTTTTTCATCAGCTTAAACGTGTTGACTTCAGAGTCTCAGAATGCTTTCTTTGTGATCCCAGTTTGTTTTGGAAGCTGCAAGTTAAATTCTAACAATTAAAACAAGTTAGACAAGTAAAGGACTCATTTGCCGGAAATGCCATGAAAGGCGGAGTTCCGTCTAAGTGAAGCGTATGGCAGTTTTTATCTTATGATTAAAAGCTACCACTTTGGAGTATCTCTTTCATGCCAGGAGTCATAATTGACATGGCACAGCCTGACCTCCACGGGGTCCTCGCACAGATGCTCTGGACAGTTAGCAGTCCGATCCGAGCCCTCCAAGACCATAGCCTCCCACTGCCCCCCGCTCTCCAGGGTGGCTGATGCGGGCTGGGGCGCTGCCTCATTCCTGGGTGATGTCGTGGCCAAAGGAGGGACGCCTAGTTGGAGCCAAGCCACTGGTCCTCTGTCCCAGCTCTGAGGCAAAATAACACAAACAGGAAGCCAACCGGGGCTGAATCATTCCGAGAACAGGACCTTCAAGACAGTCACTGAGTTCCTCTCCCAGACCCCTGGAGCTGGGCGTGGGCTTTGTTCTCCTAGGGGGCTGTTTGTCCCACTATTCCTCTCACTGAATAGGGATCCCTACCCCATTCCTTCCTTTGTGTCACATTGTTTTATTTGGTCTCTTTTACTTGTAAGCAAAGAATCCCAAACCATATCTCACTACACCACCACACAGAAAACCTTTGTTTTGCTTTTAAATACCAACGTTTATATCAACCTTCTACAATCTATGCCATCCACATCTCTGCCTTCTTATGCACAACAATGAATCCTGTATTAATGGGAGCATTTGGGGTGCCTTGAAATGAGTGCAGAAGGCATAGTAAGTTATGCCCAATTCTTTGCTGAGCCCAAGACACAGAGTGGAAGATATTCTAGGGGAGGGAATATTGGATTCTGTTTTTCTTTTCTGCTCAATCTCTAACATGAAACTCTCTGCTTTGCCTCAGTCCTCTGGATCTCCTGGGACCCCTGGACTCCCTGCTCTCAAGTCCTAGGCAGGTCTTCCCTTAACCCATGTCCTCTCCCCCATCATCCTCTGTGTTCTCCAGCTGGTGCCAAGAATGATCTGCCTCCTTCCATCCACAGGGCCTCCATACGACTAACTTCTTTCTCATCAGGGTCTCCAGACTCATTGATATGCAACTAAGGAGCCTGGCCTGGGCCCCGGAGGGTGGGGAGGTTGAGGGGTCCGAGGGGAGAAGCTCATGGCTGATGCATGATTATTTTAGTATTGTGGACAGTGGCAGGGAGTTTGAGTAACAAATAAGAGGAAAGCTATGGAGGGTCCTTGAATGTCCTGTACCAGCCCTGCTGTCACTGGTCGAGCACGGGGCTCGGTCCCGGTTTACCCAGCCGTCTCTGTGGACAGCTGAGTCCATTCACTTCCTGGGCTTTAAACACCCTTTTCCCGCAAGACTTTAGAAGCTGAGCTATCCCAGGGCTGCACAGCATTCAATATTCTCCTGCACGTGTGTGTGCATTCTCGCTCACGAATTCCTCTGGGTGGGCTGGAAGAGAACTTCAGAATCTGAAAAGAATGGGTTCCTTAGTCCGCAGAGCTCGCTCGTCTGGTGGGTCTGACTGCTTCATGGTCCCTGTGGCCTGCCTCTACATGTACTTCATCCCCACGAGAGGCAACCAAGCGGGCTCGCACCTGCTCCAGACCTTCGGGGAAACCCTGGGCCATATGCCAGTTCCTGGACTGAGAAGGGAAGACGCAGAGTTTGATAAAACACAGTCCCTGACCTCCAGAACACCAAGACCAGGACCAAACTTGGCCAGTGAAGAGATCATTGCTTCTCTATGGACCAAGTGCCATTCGAGAGGGGCATGTGGGGATTCTGTCCCATGGGCTTCGGAGAAGTAGAGGGGACTCTGGAAATACGGGACGATCCCTCCTTTTCTACTGCACCAGCCAGCGGCCAACTGTGCTGAGGGGAAAGCTACAACCCACCACCGATTTCTAGCACTGTTCTGGGTTCATGCAAAATTCAGCCAAGATCTCAGCTCTCTGCCATTGTGATTACTTGATCGATGCGTATTTATCAGTCACATCAACATCAACATCACTGGCTCTCCCTCTGAGAAGAGCCATGTGATGAGAGGCCTCATTTAGCTGCTGGGAACACGAGCCTGGCTTTCACGGCAAAGCATCCCCGGCCGCTCTGAAGGAGTCATTGGACCCAGTGAGGAACTGATGTGATGAACACCATTAACTGATTCATTTTCCCACTGCTACATTGGTTCTCTTCAGACGCCTGAGGCTAATGTTGAGTCTTGCCGCTCGATGCTATTTTCTGGTCCCTCACAGGCAGCTCACACGAAGACATTGGTCACACAGTTTCCTCAGTGAATCCACGGTGTAACGTTGGAAGAGATTGTGTGGCCTCTGCCTAAAAACGCAAGCCCCTGAACGAGGGGACAACTAGGCAGGGCCCCTCAGTGGTCCCAGGCAGATAATACCGAGTTTCAACCTTCTCAGACTCCCCTTCTCTGTGTTAAAGTTCAGAAGAGTCCTGTTTTCCACAACACTCTGCTTGCTTGCTTTATTTATTTTGTCCCTAAAAACGGATGCTCTCTGCCTACCGTCCCTCTCCTTGAGCTTCCCTCCTCCAGATCTTCATACAACTGTCAGCGTAAGGTGAGTTCCCAACAGTGAAATGTAAGTTCCGTACGGAAGGGGTCTGCTTGGCTCCTCCCCCACCCCTGTCCCCAGCACTGCAGAGGGACAGGCACAGGACAGGTATGGACCAGACTGCTGCAGGAAAGAACCTTCTCCACTTTTCCACTTGAGCTCTCCGCTCTGTGGGGATGACTCCTGTCTCAAGTTCTCTCCTACACCGAGTCCCACATCTCAGCGGCTGGCCTGCGTTTCCCTCGGCTGCCTGCTCACACTCAATATGATCGCAACAAACGGCCTTCTCTTTCTCTCCACACCAGCATCCCCACCGGACCCTCCTGGTTCTGGCAGCAATGCTGCCCTTCACCCGACCACTCGTGTACAAAGCCCCTGTGTGGGGCTGCCTCCTCACCTCCTTCTGTGGTCCTTCTTCCTGTCCCTGAGTCTGCTTCTTTGTTCACTGCACAGTTGCCAGCCACCTTCCTTTTCTGGTCTATCCAGATCTCATGGTCTAACTCAGAATCAGATGTACCCTGCAATGACAGCCCCTACGTGACGCATCATCTTCTAATCCATCGGTCACTCTTCCTCCAGGTTACATTCCTCCAAAATACTACCTACGTCTGCTGCTTCTCTAACCTAATCAAGGCTCATCAGCTCCTCCCTATGGCTGACTCTCTTGAACCTTGGCATTCAGGGGCCTTCATGGTCACCCCTTCAAAATTTTGTCTAGTCTTACCTCCAGCGATCCCCAAGTCAGCACCATCCTTCAATGTAACATTTTCTCCTGGATATGCCTTACGTCTTCCCTCTTCTGGACTCATGTCCTCTTTACCTTGGGACTTGCCTTGGGACTCGGCTCAACTCTGTTTAATGAAGTCTCACCCAGAGGTCAAGATCAGCCCAGATCACACCTCCCCCAAGAAACCTTCCCTTCCTGACCACAGCTTTCTCCCCCTCACCTGAGTTGCTATCGCTGTGTTCTCTGCACCATTGACTCGACCTTAGCATATAGTGCTCGGATCCTCAGTAATTTTGTCATGTGTCTTATCTCCCCAGCCACCTTGTAAACTCCTTTTGAACAGAGCTCACGGATCATGTTTTCTTATATTCCCTACAGCGGTTAAGCTGCTGGCTCCCCAAATCCGGGCCTTGCACAGAGTCGGAACTCAGTGGATATTGGTTGATTTTAAAGGAAAATAAGACTTAAATAATTGAACATCTGGATAAGAATCAAACGATACACATCTAGGGAACAGCAGTTCCTTAAGGTATTTTTAAAGTGTTTTCCCTGAAAAAACTGGATGCTTTGAACAGCACCAACATCCCATGTTAGATATGAAATAGGTAAGCTTACCTTAGGACGTTATTTCACTGTTACTAATTTCTAGAAGAAAGAAAATTAGAAAGCCCATTATATTCCAGTCATGAAAGTAGGTCATCTGAAAATAGATGTTAATTTTCTATATTTAAATCACATCATTTCAGCAATAACATGGTAGACTTAGTAATAATGAAGGGTTCACAACATAGCTCTTTTGTAGTGTTTGTGTTTTAAATCAACACAAAGGTGTTATTGTTTTATTCTGATTCGAATAGGTTAAACTACATCAGCTTTGGCGTTTAGGAACAGTCTCCCATGTAGTTCCCGACTCTAAAGCCCTGGTTTGGTCCCCTCCCCTCCAACTTCCTTCCTCCTCTCCACCCCCAAATTCGTATGTAGAAGTCTAATCCCCAAGGTTATTGATTTAGGAGGTGGGGCTTGGGGGAGGGAAGTAGATCATGAGGGTGGATCCCTCACCAGTGGGATTAGTGTCCTTATAAGAAGGGGCGGGAGAGAGCGTGCTTTCTTCCTCCACTCTCTACCACCGGAGGACACAAGCAGACAGTCATCCGGAAACCAGAAAGCAGGCCATCATCACGCACCAGATCTACGAGCACCTTGATATCCTGGTCTTGGACTTCCTGGCCTCCAGAAGAGTGAGAAATAAATATTTGTTTGTAAATTTGTTTGTAAATTTTTACAGCAGCCTGAATTCAGACACTCCGCTGTCCCAAGCCTGTCCCCAAGCCTGTCCCCTCTGTGCCATCTACTTTCTGACAAATAGAGTCCCAGAGCTATGGCTAATAATCTACTGGGCTTAGGCCCAGGAACATATTTGTCAAAAATGTTCCTGTGGTGATTCTGAAGAGAAATAAGCATTGGGAATCTCCAATCTTCAGGCACAAGAAAGCTAAGTGGCCTCTAAAGAGCCATGATGTAGCTTATAAGGCTCTGCCTTCCTCTGCCCACCAGTACAGCCTGAGGTGGACCACTCCTCTCTCTCTCTCTCTCTCTCTCTCTCTCTCTCTCTCACACACACACACACACACACACACATGCATCTATGTCTTCTCTCTGCACAGATGCTTCACCTGCCTGGGTCACCCCTTTCCACCTTGCCCATTCACCCAGTCCCTCTTCGGACACTTGATAAACACCACTTCCTCTGTAAAGCCTTCTGGAAAATTCTCCACCTGACTAGAGCCTTTGCTCCTCTGTATCACTGCTTCCCTGTGCACTATTCTAGTTGAACACCCTTCATTCATGCATGTATTCAATGAACATCAGGGAAGCACCAATTTTGTGCCAGGCCCTGCACGGGGACTGGTCATACAGAGCTAACGGAGGCACCATCTCTGGGACCAAGGAGCTTGGGGTCTCACTGGAGAGACCAACCAGAAAACCCAAGATGAGATTTTCAACTTCTAATGTCCTTCCATCAGAGAGACCATGAGAGAGCAGCTCTTAGTCAGGTGCTGTGGTCAGAGTTTCCTCTTTGAAAAGCTGACTCTTTAACTGAGGTTTTGTATTATACTGCACTGGATCTTGTGTTTGTTTTCCTCAAGGCAAACACAGTCATACAGTACAAAGAGTCAAACTGTTTTCAATATTTGTTGTGGAAAACGTAAGATCTTTCTCTTTTTCCACCCTTCCTCACTGATCTGAAGATGGCCACATCTACCCGCTTTAGCTGAGTGTTTTTGTTTTTACCTCCATGTCTTCAAATGCCATCTTGAATTGTTATCATTTGATTTTTCAGCTTTGGGCATTTTTTTTTAATAGACATTGCCCTAGGGAAAATAAGACTTCACAGTCCCACTTCCCAGGTATGCTCCTTACATCTCCCAACTTCCCAAAGGAGTTTCATTGTAGTTTTGATTGGTTCATTAAACATTATGATTTGATAACATAGCTAACTCATAACATTGTGTTTTTCCTGGAGTTGAATTATCCTTTTCTTTTTAAAAAATCTGCATAACATGCTCTATCCTTATCACTAACTGAAGACCAAATGGAAAACTGTCTAAACATTTTTTCCAAGAAGTCCAAATGCATTCAGTATTTTTTCAAGTTTATTTTGCTAAGGAAGCTCTCTCCCAGAGCCTTCAGCCATGCTCCAGGCTGACCTGGTGGCCCTGTGTGCCCAGCACCCAGCTATCACCCAGCTATATACTTCAGCACCCTCAGAGCTCCCTTCACCTCTCTCCTGCCTTGAGTGCTGCTTTCTGTATCACGTCTTCCTCTTTTTTGATGTGTGGCCCCATTTTGGTAGACCACATTCTCCAATACCTTCCTTCAAAATGTTCCTAGAGACTTTGCACATCTGGAAATGTCTTTATTCTAAAGTGACACTTGATTGATTGTTTATGTTTAGCAGTTGTTTTCTTTTTTTTTTTCATTCTTTTTATTTCATTATGTTATGTTAGTCACCATGTAGTACATCATTAGTTTTTGATGTAGTGCTCCAAGATTCATTATTTACATACAACACCTAGTGCTCCATGCAACACATGCCCTCCTTAATACCCATCACTGGGTTAACCCTGCCTCCAGCCCCCTCCCCTCTGAAACCCTCAGTTTGTTTCCCAGAGTCCATAGTCTCTCATGATTCGTCTCCCGCTCTGATTTCCCCCCTTCATTGTTCCCTTCCTTCTCCTAACATCCTCCATGCTATTCCTTATGTTCCGCATATGAGTGAAACCATATGATGATTGTTTTTCTCTGCTTGGCTTATTTCACCCAGAATAATCCCCTCCAGTTCCATTCATGTCAATGCAAATGGTAGGTATTCATTCTTTCTGATGGTGGAGTAATATTCCATTGTGTATTTGGACCACATCTTCTTTATCCATTCATCTGCTGAAGGGCATCTCAGCTCCTTCCACAGCTTGACTATTGTGGACATTGCTGCTTTGAACATTAGGGTGCATGTGCCCTTTTTCACTACATCTGTATCTTTGGGATTAATACCTTCAAGCTATATTACAAAGCTGTGATCACTGAGACAGTAAAGTATCAGCACAAAAACAGACACATAGATCAATGGAACAGAATAGAGACTCCAGAAACGGACCCTCAACTCTACGGACAACTAATATTTGGCAAATCAGGAAAAAATACCCAATAGAAAAAAGACAGTCTCTTCAATAAGTGGTGCTGGGAAAATTGGACACCTATATATGGAAGGATAAAACTGCACCATTCTCTTACACCATACACAAAAATAATGGATGAAAGACCTTAAAGTGAGACAGGAATCCATCAAAATTCTAGAGGAGAGCATAGGCAGTAACCTCTTTGACATCAGCCACGGCAATTTATTTCAAGATATGTCTCCAAAGGCAAGGGAAACAAAAGCAAAAAATGAACTTTTGGGACTTTATCAAGATAAAAAGTTTCTGCACAGCAAAGGAAATAGTCAACAAAACTAAGAGGCAGCCCACAGAATGGGAGAAGATACTTGTAAATGACATTACAGATAAAGGCCTGTTATCCAAGATCTATAAAGATCTTTTTAAACTCAACCCTCAAAATAACAAATGACCTGTCAAAAGAATGGGCAGAATACATGAACAGACACTTCTCCAAAAAAGACATACAAATGGGGGCACCTGGGTGGCTCAGTGGGTCCTGGGATTGAGCCCCGCGTCCGGCTCTCTGCTCAGCGGGGAGCCTGCTTCTCCCTCTCTCTCTGCCTGCCTCACTGACTACTTGTGATCTCTCTCTGTCAAATAAATAAGTAAAATCTTAAAAAAAAAATAAAAAATAAAAATAAATTAAAAAGATATACAAATGGCTAACAGATCTATGAAAAAATGTTCAACATCACTAGCCATCAGGGAAATACAAATCAAAACCACAATGAGATACCACCTTACACCAGTTAGAGTGGCAAGAATTAACAAAACAGGAAATAAAAAATGTTGGTGAGGATGTGCAGAAAGGGGAGCTCTCTTACACTTGGTGGGAGTGCCAGCTGATACAGCCACTCTGGAAAACAGTATGGAGGATCCTCAAGATGTTAAGAATAGAGCTATCCTACAATCCAGCAATTACACTATTAGCAGGTGTTTTCATTTGGGATTCTCCTGGCAGCAAATCCTGAGATAAGTTATCGAGTGCAAGTAATTTATTTGGGAGATAATCCCAGGAGGCACCACGAGGGAATGGACACATAAGACAAGAAAAGGAAAGATACCTATACAGGTCACCATTGTGGACAACTGGACCTCTGTCCTGCTGGGACCCCAGGACACTATACAGAACATGCCTAAGAGATGTCGCATCTCAGGGAAAAGAAAGTCCATCAGCAGTTGAGAGCTGCCACTGGAGTAGAATAAGTAGTGGCCAAGGTCATGGAGACAGTCAATGACGGATTTTAGGAATGCTAACATTGCTACCCACCCCAGACTCCTTTTCACTGTTTTGTCTCAGTGTCTGAATGTAACTCATGAAAACTACTTCTGGACCATCACATCTCGAGAAGCCCCCTGGGAGTCTACAAAGATGTCCTCCCCTCCGGGATGACCCACTCAGAAACTGGCCTCTGCCAACATAGCCACGTGGTATCTACTGTACCAGCCCTCCAGACCTGCAGCTGTGTCTCGGACCAGCCAGCGCTCTCAAAATGCAGTCCCTGGACTCGCAGCAGCAGCGGCACTTGGGGAATGTCAGAAAAGCAAATGATCAGACCCAGACCACAGCTACTGAACCCAAAGCTCAGGAGGTGGAGTCCAGCAATGTGCGTTTCTACCAGTTCCCCAGGGGACTCTGGCCCACTTCGGTGCAAACACCGCTAGTCTGCAGGGTCTATCCCCAAAGGCACAGAGCACACGTTATATTTCCTTACATCCTTCCACGTGCCTAGCTCTGTAGGTGTTCATATGTTCGTGTAATTAAATTTGATAAGTGACTTAAAGAGATTAAGATTAATCAGATAGAACACTGAGAGAGTAATTAAGCCACAAATCCCATATGCGTGTAAGCGAAGTGGGGAGGCAGGGCACATCTGCGGGGACAAGGACCTAGAGGGGCATGGGAGGAGCCCTGGGGAGAGAAGGACAATGCTAAGAGCAAACGCGGCCTGTTCACAAGGTTGCCTCTGATGCCCCAGAACACCTGTATGATTTTGGTTTGACCTCGTTAATAAAGTATGATGCAGATGGTGAGAAAAGCAAAAAAAGAATTAAGCAATATGCATTTTCTGTTTTCCCCCTGCTATCTTAGGAAGAAAGAACATGCATACATTTGTGCTCTAACAAACACCCAAAGACAAGGCAGCCATGCACACAGCTGGGCTCCCCAGCAGCTGTGGTCTGTGGGGTTTCCCACGGTGGCCTGCAAGACCCAATCTTCCACACAGGCCACAGGCAGAAGGTGACCAGCACTCTGCTCCATTACCGTGTATCCTTAACATCTTTCAGCTGCCTGCGGGGACATATATTACTGGTGGCCCTGGCAGGCAGCAGACTGAGCCAGACAGGAACACGTGAGAATAGAACAAGGTTTCCTTTAAAGGGATGTAGACTTGCAAAAGGTGTGCTGAAAATACTGGAACTGCCTGATCTGCTGTAGTAATGGGAGAAGCATTTGTAACTGGGCATCTCAGCTCCCCCCAGCAGGCACCCTTCTGAAGCCGGGGACACACAACCCATGGCACCTTCACTGTCCTACTGCAGAGAGACAGGATTAACAGTGAGAATCACGAGAGCGACAAACGAACCACTAGGCACGGCGCTGGGCCTCTTACATACCCTGCTTCAATTCACCCTTATGAAGTCACAGGCTTGTTTGTAGTTGGAGACCGTTGTCAAAGTCACAGGAACCAAAAGCGGAAAAATCCCCTGGATTTAATGTTGAAAGCTCAGGAAAGCATTTTCCAAGCACTAGCTACGTGGAGAAGAAAGAAAGAAATAGTTAAAGACCTCAGGGCTCTGGGGCCTGGCTTCAAATTCTGGCTCTGCGTCTCAGCCCTTCTGTACCTTGGTTTTCTTATCAGTAAAGCTGGATATGTCATATGGAAGTTTTGAGGATTAAGTGAATCATATAAGGCCCATAGGAAGCCCTCAGTGAAAAGCGACTACTGTCATGTGCACCTGAAATCTCGCATTCACATATAACCTTTGAATCTTGAAACCACTCTATGAAGTAGGTAACTTATCATCCCGATTTTGCTGATAAAGAAACAGGTTTAGGTGGAGAGCAAGGCCAGATACCTTGTTCAAGACCACAGGGATGGAAGGAGCCAGGAAGGGGCGGTGAACTCGGGCCTTCAGACCTGCCAGCGCACGTTCCCAAATCAACCTCTTCCCGCCACAGCTCATAATCTCCCATGTAAAGAACCGTATGCACAATCACATACCAAAACAACAGCAACAAGAAGAACAACAACAAAAAAAAAACAGACAAAACCCCCTGCTTTCAGAATGTATAATATGACCATTTAATTCAGGTCCTCTGAGACACAGATGCCATAACCAGGATTAGCTGTGTAGAAGATTCTAGGGGGGGCAATGCCTAGAGAGGAAATAGGAATGGAGCCAGAGGAGGCTGAGAGAGCCCTCAAGTCTCTGGGGTGTAGAGGAGAAAGGTCCAAGGGGGCAGAGGAGGGCGAGTGTGAGACTGCAGACCCTTCTAGGAAAGGTTTGCCAAGGCCCATGACGGGGAGCCCAAACTTCCTGCCACAGGACTCCGTGTCTCCCAGCAACTCCCATCAAGTTCAGCCACTGGCCAAGAGCGCTGTGTGGGAAGCATTAGGCACCCAGGGTGATGGTCTTCAGCTGGGACCACCACCCATGAAGCTCCTCACCGTTGGTGATCTGAGGGGTGCATTTTCATGGCCGGCATCCTTATCAACTGAAAGTGAAACTATCTGGTGAGAAATTCTGCAGGAAGGCCCTGAGCTCTGGCTGAGCCATGTTTTGAAGCCACGCTTTAGAAATTAAAAGTTAGTTACCTCAAAAGAAAAAAACTCTCCACAACAAATGCCTCTTCCTCCAGGGAGCCTTCCCAGGGAACACAGGCCAAAGCAGGTGCCTTGGAGTCTCTCCCTCCTCCATCGGCCATCAGCTCTGCCCTGCAGTTCATTTCTTCCTGTCAGCCTCACCTCCTCACCTCCTCGGACTTAAAAAACCTGCGTATTCTCCCTTCTGTGAACTTCTTTTGTCCTTTGTGATGATGCCAGATTTGTTTCATCTTTTAAGAAAAATGTCCTGGTTCTCAAGGGAACCTCACTCTCCAGACGGGGTTGTCAGATTCCTTGGCGGGGGGGGGGGGGGGGGCGGATTCACCAAAGAGGTTAAATACCGGGTGTTTTGTGAAGTCACTGAAGATTTTATTCCGCGCTGTGCGAGCACGTTCTCTCTACTCATTCCCACTCTGGGCCTCCCCTTCCTCACGCCCTCGGCACTGCGGCAGCTCGGAAGGGTAGCGAGGAGGGCAGGATGGAAGACAAGTGGATGCTTCTAGGTGAGAGACGGATTCCGTGTGGTGTAGCCTATCCTGGTGATGGGAAACTGTCAAACAGAAGCATAAATCAATTTACCAATGCCACAGTCTCTAGTAACTCAAGCTTACCACCTCAGCTTTCACTCAGGACTGTGAATTGTTATTTTATGTGGACTTGAACCTGGATCAGCTGGGCAAAATGGTATAAACAGCACGCTGTTACCTACCATTTGTCTCAGAGGTCGTGCAAATGTCTCTTTCTGATCCAGTTCTTGTGGGTCTTTTGAATACAAGTTTCATGATTGCATAGAGAAATCCTCTGTTGCCAATCGCTTGACGGATATTGGGCAGACACCAGTTTTGTGTTACACAAATAGTGCTCCTCCCTTCTCATTCTCTCTTCCTCATGATCCATTTAATAAGCCCAGAGAGCAATGGTCCAAAATGCTCTTGGGGAAATGTGTGTAGGGAGTAATTCATAATAACGTTATAATCTTGGGACAACCCAAATGTCTTCTTAACACATAGCTGTTAAAGAATAATGATAGAGGGACACCCAGGTGGCTCAGTCGGTTAAGCATATGCCTTGGGCTCAGGTCCTGATCCCAGAGTTCTGGAATCGAGCCCAGCATTGGGCTCCCTGCTCAGTGGGGAACCCGCTACTCCCTCTCCCTCTGCCTCTCCGCACTTGTGTTTGCTCTCTCTCTGTCTGACAAATAAATAAAATCTTAAAAAAATAAAAAATAATGCTAGATTCTTTAGTTGATCCATTTAGTCATTCTTCCAACTCACACTGACTACCTGCTGTATGCGAAGCCTGGTTCTAAGCACTAGAAATCCAGCACCAAAGGAAACAGAAATTCCTGCCGGCAGATTGCTTACACTGTCTTCTTCTCGTTGTTAGGTATATCTTTCTACATCCTGAGCATGAGCTGATTCTTGAATCTCTTTCAAGTCAAGACCAACTGGAACAAAACAAGTGAAGAGTCAACTTGATTTCCATTTTACAATGGAAAGTTCTACTTCATCCACATTTTCATTTACATAGACCTGTAATTTCAATAATAAAACAGCAAACACTGCTCTTCCTCAGTATCTTTTCAGGGTCAATAACCCTTTAATTACAGGAAGCCAAAGAATTGATAAAAGATTTTTTTTATATATTTTTTCCCTCATGTTTTTGGATAGGTTGACTATTCAAATTGTAGACTCAATTTTAGGTTAATTTCTAGTTGAGTTCACAGCAGAAAATCTAAGTATTAGTTTTAAAATGTGTTTGTTATTTTAACCTGCAACTTAGCAAGGGGCTTCTAGAAGTTTACAAAGATACAGGAAGGAAAGAACTGAACGAGCTATCCTTGGAGGCCAAAACTTTCAGGCTTTTCTTGGCTTTCCCAAATGAAATGTAGCCTTCTCACCAGAGGTAAAATCATTATAGTGGGGCATAAAGTTCAAAGATGTACAGAAAGAGGGGTTCAAACACTTCGTTCAGCAATATTTGTTAAAGTACCTCCTGATATAAACTTTTGCTATCACTTCCTGAAAAAGTATTTATTTTGTTTATGCCATGTCCAATTATGAGTATGACTAATATCTGAACCAAGGTTTCTCAATCTCAGCACTATTGCTACCTGGAGCTAGATTTTTTCCTTGTTGTAGGGCTGTGCTCTCTACTGTAGGGTGTTTAGAAACCCTGGCCTCTACCACTGGATGTCAGTAGAACCCCCACCACTCTCTCACCCCATCCCTCCATTGTGACAACAAAAATGTCTCCAGGTACTGCCAAATGCTCCCTGGGGGAGGACCAAATCACTCCTGGTTGAGAACCATTGTTCTGAACAAAGTCTAAGACTCTTGTCTACTTGTTCTTTGCCACTGCATATCCTACTGGTACTTGGAAAACAAGACTGCCATGTGAGGTTGGACAGGTCCTTCAGTGCATGAGAGCACCCAGTCAAAGATGTAGGAAAGACCTGAAATCCAGTTCTTGCTCTGCTTGTAAAGCCAAAAGCCCTAGAATGAAGCTCTGTTCTGAAGAAAGGCCACTTTAGAACTCCCATGGAGGTGACTTGCAGACTAGCTTCTATTAGCAAATTAAAAAATGAATATCATAAAAAATGATAATGGCAGATGCTAAATTCATCTAGCCCAACTCCTTCAGCCTTACAGATTGGAGAACTGAGGTCCATGGATTATTCTGGAAAGATAACTGTGAGAAAATCCATCAGTCTCTAATTTCAACAGAAAACTAGAGATAAGAAGGCTGAAGCTCTTGCTTTTTGGGGATCTTGACCATCAGATGGAAACATCTAGCACGTATTTGGAGAAGGGCCCTTTCATGGGCAGAGCAAGGAAGCACAATCCAAACTTCAGGCAAGTATAAGACAAAAAAGTAGGACTCTTCTAGGAAAGATATGGACTGAGCATGAGGAATGGCATGCCCTTGACCAGGCAGGAAATACCTCTGGAGAAGAAGGTGCTGATGTTGGCTGCTGAGCTCCGTTCAAAAGTAAATCCAGAGTCTGATTCACTCTGTGGCCTTTGGGCTCATGCCCGGCGCATATTGTTAGAAAGCACAAGCACAGCAAAGCCCAACCCTGGACAACAATATTGTTGACAGCGGAGACCTGGGGGCAGTGTAAGGGGGCAAACTGTCCAGGAGGACCGAGGGTATTCCGAGACACTACGGTTTCAGTCTTCCTCACCCTCAGAGAGTTCTCTTCTCTCTACAGGAAAGCGTGGCTAAGCATAACACTCCTCCTCTTCCAGATGATCCCCACACCCGAGGAAGTAAGGTAAGCTATAACCTGTCTGCCCTGCCCGCTGGACTCACTAGCTGGAACACATCCCTTCCCAAGCAAGTGGGGCTCTGGGTCTCTGAGCCCACGGACATCCTGGAACCTCAGCACACGGGTGTCTGTCCCAAGTGCATGTTGTTCTTCTTGCCTTTGCAGGTCAGCTTTGCCTTGTTCAAGTGCTCAGCCCCTCTCACATCCCCTCAAGAATCCTGACCAAGCCCATGACAGGTCTAACAGAAGCTGTAGCAAAGGTCAGAAACACAAGCTCAGAGACAGTCACTGACACACTGCTTCCCTCTGGGCTTCTGACTGCAACCCCACGGCCCTTAGCCTGGTACCCTCCTGCCGAGGGACCTCACAGTTTCCCTGATTCCTGTCTTTCCTGTTCCTCAGGGGCGATTTCAAACATTTAGGAAGCAATTACAATGCATCAACTACTCAGAGCCAGCGCCTGGAGGCCCCCTGCTGGGTCAGATGTTAATTTGCTGGTGGTTAATTACATGGAGGTGCTGGGTCCTAGGGACTGTCCAGGACGCACAGGGACAGGGTGTAGGTCAGTGTTCTAGCCCTAGTGGGGTCTTCCTGGTAGATATCAGTCCCAAGTCTCTCCATTCTTCTGGGGTGCGCAACTGGACTCTGCCTGTCTCTTGCAAACTCATAGAGGCATCTGCAGCTTTCCTGAGGACCCGGGGGTACTTCAAGCTCTAGACAACCATCCACCCAAAGAGAGAGGTGATAGGGGCTAGAGATAACTCAGAACACGATTCCCTGGCAGTTTTCATTTCCACGGAACACCAGCTGGGGCACGTTTTCGGGAAGAGCCTCATAATATAACCCAAGTTGCTGACTCCCCTGTTCAGCTGCCCAGCTTCACAGACGTTTCTGCGCGATCTGTCTCTGTAACAATCCATAAGGCACCAACTATGCCAAAATTAAAGCGTAAAAATCAATCTGGCAGTAGCACACAGCTGGGGAGGGATTTATCTCCCGCGCTGTCCCCAGTGGGCCACAACCCTCCTCTGGCTGCCGTGGCATGTGGCAGAGGGCATTATGTCAGCAGCACGAAGCCCAGCATGTCCCTTGGGCTGTTACTTCCACGGCAGGGGTTTGGGAATTAGTCGCAGGCACTGCAGTGACAGGGAAAAGCAGCTCTCAGGCTAAGTGTAGTTAGGCAAGAGACTCTGAGGATGGAATTCTGGGAACACTGTAGTGCAGGTGTAAGATTTGGTACCCAGCCAGGGTAGGCGTGCAATTGAGCAGAACAGGCAGGAGATCTGGGACCAGGAGAATGAAGGAAGAAAGTGATCCAGGCCAGAGGGGAGGCAGAACCCGCAGCATTTCAGACTAAGGTTTTCATTGGTAGAGACTGCCCATCAGATGTATTAATTTAATTAAATCTGCTTGGCATTTAAAACTGACTACATATCTACTTAACGTGTGTGTGTGTAGATTATAATGTGAATTTCATCTTTAATGGCTCCTGTTATTCTCTTAAAATTCCGAAATTAAATTAAAAGAAATCTTGGATATTGTTAAGGGGAAGTGATACACTGAATCTGTATTTGGCAGAAGTTTCTGCAGCGTGGACTGCCCTGCGTAGATTTCTCTTTTACATGTGTTCGGTGGGGTCTCATCAAAGGGTGTGTCCTACGTAGATTTCTCTTTTATATGTGTTCAGTGGGGTCTCATTGAGGGGTGTCTCCACCTAGAACCTATGATGTGCCTTATTTGGGATCTTCTCGCGGTAATTGAGGATCTCAAGATGAGACTATCTTGGATAAGGGTGAATCCTAAATCCAATGACAGGTATCCCACTAAGAGAAAAGAAAAGGAGAAAGCACACAGAGAAGATGAGGTGAAGACAGAAGCAGAGAGTAGAGTGGTAAATCTGCAAGCCAAGGAGAGCCACAGATTGCCGGCAGCCACCAGCAGCCAGGAGAAGGCACGGAATGAATTCTCCCCCAGAACCAACCTTGATTCAATACCTTGATTTCAGACTTCTGGTCTCCAGACTGTGAAAGAGAAAATTTCTGTTATTTCCAACCACGCAGTTTATGAAACTTTGCTTTGGCCATCACAGGAAACTACTACACCTTGTAACTGGTGACCAGGTTGGGGAATGGCATATAATGCTAGTTTAGGGGTCAGAATAACCTGGATTTGGATTTGAGTCATGCCTCTGTCATTTTCTGTTTGTACAACTTCAGACAAATGATTTCTTAATGTTCCCTTCTGTGCAACCAGGTTAGTAAATACTATTTATTTCATGATGTTATCAGAATGAAATGAGATGCAGTGACAGAACACCTGGCACACAGAAAGTACTGGATAAATGTTACGTATTATCATGACCTATTATTAGAAGTTAGTTGAACACCTAAGCTAATGACTAGCTAAGGGGAAGATGGGCAAGCACACAAGTAACTTTGAAGTAGGCATTCCAGAAAGAGACAACGCCTCCTCCTCTGAATATTTGGAAGAAGTGCCAAAGAGAGTCCACTGGTTGTATTTGAAAAGAGGAGAGAGAAGAGAGAATTGGGCGAGGAAAGACGTGAACGGAGGACTGGTTTTAAAATAAAGTAAGTATTGCTATTTTGGAAGCTGAATGGGGGGTATTGCTCTGCGTTTGGGAGGAGGATGGAAGTGGAGAGATGATTATTCCAGAGAGAGGGAGAAAAGCTGTAATTATAAGGGGGATGTGCATGCCCCACATGCTGGGTGATTTAATGAACATGATTTAAGGAGGCAAGAGAAAGGAGAAGCCCAGGGAAGGATACGTCTCCTAAGTAGGATGCCTTCAGGTAAGTGAATGGGTACCTGTCTATCTCCTGGGCTGAAAGAGATGACAGGTCACAGATCTCTAGGCAATAGGGCAGAACGAGGGAAAGAGCAGTGCCCGGTACTCATGTTGGGCAGTTTAAAACACCCCAAAGGGTACAGAACATGTCCATGGGGTCTCACCAAGACTGAACTAGTCTGGGGGTGTGGCTTTGACAGCAGAGAGGATGGAATATGTTCTGGAAGAAAGAATAGGTTGAGCAAAGGTGATGGGTGCATCATAAATGAAGGTGGTACAGGAGGGAGGAACAGGCATGTGGGCATGTACAGGGGAGCCACGGGAGAGAAAGGGGAGAGGGACGCGGGCACCTCTCACTCCTGAGCAAGGGGGTGCTATGAGCAATGCTCTGGAGGGTTACTCAGGCAGCTCTGGGTAGAATGAGTGCGAGAGGGAGGAGCTATGAGGATAGTGCTTTATTAAAAAGTTTAAATTAGTGCCAATATTTAAGAATCAATATATTTTACTTAAAAGCCAGACTACTGGCATCTCTTGCCAAATCAGAAGGTCTGACAGTTCCAGGCCCATATTCAGGTGTGGTCACAGATAGTTTGAGGCAAGGAGTTGCTAATGTTTCAGAAGCTCATACTCTCTTTGCCTGGCTCCACCTTACCCACCACTTCACTCATTTCCATGACCTGCTTAGGCCCCGCAAGCCGGACATAACTAATGTAGATGTTACCGAGCAAAGGGTGATGTAATATGTTCCTGCCCTCTCTCTGCAAGAGCTAAGCTAAAATGCATCACTGATTCCATTGGTAATGTCACTTGAATCTTCTTTATCCTGAACTATTTTTGTTTGTTTTGTCTACTAGTTTTATGAATTACTGAGAAAAGAGTGCTAAAATCTCCATCTGCAACTATGGACCAGTCTGTTTCTCCAATCAGGTTTATGGGGCTTTGCTTAATGCATTTTTGAAATTTTGCTACTAAGTGTATACATATTTAAGATCAAAGTATCTTCCAGAAAAAATCAATTCTTTCATCATTAGTCTAATACAAACACTCCAGCTTTCTTACAATTATTGTTTGTCCTTTACCTTGAACATTTATATTTATATTTATATTTAAAGAGAATTTCTTATAGAAAGTATGTAATTGAATCTTACTTTTTTCATCTCTGCTTTTTTCTTAAAAAATATTTTATTTATTTGTTTGTCAGAGACAGAAAGAGCACAAGCAGGAGGGGTGGCAGACAGAGGGAGAAGAAGGTTCCCTGCCCAGATGCGGGGCTCATCCCAGGACCCTGGGATCATGACCTGAGCCGAAGGCAGACACTTAACCAACTGAATCACCCAGGCATTCCCATCTCTACTTTTTAACTAGAGTATTTATAACATCTACATTTAATGTGAGTATAGATACGGTTGTGTTTAAATCTGCATCTTGTTTTGTCTTCTCTTTGTCCCATGTGGTCTTTGGTCCTTGTTTCTGGTTTCCTGCCTACTTTTCTATTAATTGGATATTTTTAGCATTCATTTTTTTAATCTCCTCTAATAGCTTATCGACTCTCTTTTTTTTAAGTGGTTGCTCAAGGATTTAAAATATGTGCCTATAATTAACCAGAGGCAACCCAAATAGCATTAGAAAACTTCAGGTATAACCTAGGAGCTATGTAATTCCATCCCCCTAGCCCCTCTTCATTATATATGCTATTATTATGCCATATTTTTCTCCTACATATGTTATAAAGCCCATAATAAACAATAAGCTTTCCTTTAAACAAAAGTAATTCAAAATGAGTCACAAATTTAAATGTAAAAATAAACC
Source organism: Mustela putorius furo (assembly GCF_011764305.1). Classification (NCBI taxonomy): domain Eukaryota; kingdom Metazoa; phylum Chordata; class Mammalia; order Carnivora; family Mustelidae; genus Mustela; species Mustela putorius. The sequence goes on from NW_025422057.1 coordinate 10,533,874, forward strand.
CAACTTTTAGGAGAAAATATGAGAGAAAAATTTTGCCACTTTAGAGAAAGCATAGTTTTCCTTCTGGTTCAATTTTTTGGTAGCAGAATGAAAACTTCCAGACTCTTTTTATGAAGCCAGCATTACCCTGATCCCCAAACCAGGCAAAGACCCCACCAAAAGGGAGAATTTCAGACCAATATCCCTGATGAATCTGGATGCTAAGATTCTCAACAAGAGATCTCAACAAGATCCTAGCTAATAGGATCCAACAGTACATTGAAAAGATTATCTACCACGACCAGGTAAGATTCATCCCTGGGTTGCTAGGGTGGTTCAACATTCACAAATCAATCATTGTGATAGAACAAGTCAATAAGAGAAGAGAGAAGAACCACATGATCCTCTCAATTGATGCAGAAAAAGCATTTGACAAAATCCAGCATCCGTTCCTGATTTAAACGCTTCAAAGTATAGGGAGAGAGGGAACATTCCCCAACCTCATAAAATCTATTTATGAAAACTCCACAGCGAATATCATCCTCAATGGGGAAAAAGCTGACACCCTTCCTTTGAGATCAAGAACATGACAAGGATGCCCACTGTCACCATTCTTGTTCAACATAATATTAGAAATCCTAGCAACAGCAATCAGACAACAAAGAGAAATTAAAGGTATTCAAATTGGCAATGAAGAAGTCAAACTCTCTGTCTTCACAGATGACATGATACTTTATATGGAAAACCCAAAAGACTCCATTCCCAAACTACTAGAACTCATTCAGCAATTCAGTAATGTGGCAGGATACAAAATCAATGTACAGAAATTTGTTGCTTTCTTATACACTAACAATGAAAATACAGAAAGGGAAAGTAGAGAATCGATTCCATTTACTATAGCACCAAGAACCATGAGATACCTAGGAATAAACCTAACCAAAGAGGTAAAGGATCTGTATTCGAGGAACTACAGAACACTCATGAAAGAAATTGAAGAAGACTCAAAAAGATGGAAGACCATTCCATGCTCATAGATCAGAAGAATAAACATTGTTCAAATGTCTATACTGCCTAGAGCAATCTATACTTTCAATGCTATTCCAGTCAAAATTCCACTGGCATTTTTTAAAGAGCTGGAGCAAACAATCCTAAAATTTGTATGGAATCAGAAGAGACTCCGAATTGCTAAGGAAATGTTGAAAAAGAAACAAAACTGGGGGTATCATGTTGCCTGACTTCCAGCATTACTACAATGCTATGATCACCAAGACAGCATGGTACTGGCATAAAAACAGACACGTAGACCAGTGGAACAGAGTAGAGAGCCCAGATATGGACCCTCAACTCTATGGTCAAATAACCTTCGACAAAGCAGGAAAAAATATACAGTGGGAAAAAAGACAGTCTCTTCAATAAATGGTGCTGGAAAATTGGACAGCTATGTGTAGAAGAATAGAGAAAGCAAAGTTTTCTTAGAATACAATATGTACCTATCATAAAGAACAAAAAATGATGAATTCACTTTATTAAAATTTAAAACACTTATTCTTTGATAGACACTGTTAAAAAAATGAAAAGGCAAACCACAGGCTGGGAGAGATAAATTGCAATATGTTGATATGAAAAAGGACACATAACCAAAATATATAAAGAACTCTTATAACCCAAGACAAATAACACAATTAAAAATGGGCAAAATATTGAAAACAGAAACACATTTCACACATACAAATACATGCACATATGTGCACACACACACACACACACGAATGACCAGTAAGTACACAGGAAAATGCTCAGTGTCATTAGCTATGGTATTGAGGTACAAATTAACGCCCCAACTATACATAAAAACTCACCCACTAGAATGGCTAAAGTTTTACAAAGACTGACTATACTAAATGCTGCTGAGGTTGTGAATTAGTCCACAGAAACGGAGAGCAAGAAGCTAACTCTTTCAGTGTATTTTTGTCTTTTATCCAAAATTTTCTTCTCATAATTAGCAACTGCTTTTATCCCCATCAGACTCTTTGAGTATGAAGCTGCTCCTGTTTAGCGACCATCTGATGTGCTTGACATCTAATTAACTAAACATTTACAAAAAAATTTCAGAAGCCAGCTGACAGCCCCTGCCTAGGAAGAGCCAAAGGCTTGGGCTTGCTAGAAAGATCAAGAAAATCTGCTTAACCATGGCACAGGAGAATAATAAACACTAGATACATTCCTTCCAGGGAGATGATGTGCCCATTTCTTTTTCAGTTCCCCTGGCCCTTGTAATATTGTCTCCATCCCAACCCCTTTAGTGATTTCAAAGCCAATGAATGAGAATTCACTGCGCAAATATTGACCACCCTCAGAAGAAGAAACCTGGGAATTGTAGAAATGAGTTTTTGTCAGGATGGTACCTTGGTTTCTCTATCACTCCTGGGGAATTATGCCAGATTTCTTTTCTTTAATGGGCACATTAAGAAGTGACCCAACATTTAATAATGATGATTTACAAATTGCCGCCTAGCACAGCCTGCAGAAAGTGGCAGCCATTAGGTCCGTAGAATACAGTGTGCCAAGAACAGGTGGGAGAAGGAAATGTTTTCCATCTGGATTTCTAAGTAGTAGTTTAGGAACTTAGATTTTGCTTAGCTTCATAAAAAATGGATGAATGGCAGAGCCATGCCATCGTTCCAAATGTTATTATGCCATATGTCCTGGAGTGTGAGTGCTTCTGCCGTGCCTCTTACTCATGTCATTGTGTGGGTGGCAGTGCTCTGGCCAACAGTGACCATGCGGAGTTTGGGGCTGAGCGACTTTTATAACCATCTCACTGGGTTCCGAGAGCTCTCCAGAGCTGACAGCACACAGCTAATTAGAAAGGCAACTCAAGTTATTTACCAGATAATGAGGGGAAATGCCTGTGATTTAACTTTTACCTACTATCGTTCCCTGTGGGGTTTTTGAAGGGAAGTAATCACCTCCTCATTACGGCGAAGTGTGGCTTGGTGTGTGTTTTGTTGTTGCTGCCATAGTTTTTCCTCCTCTGAACTCTCCATGAGCCCAGGAGTTATTGTTCCCGAGCGGCTCGAGCTCCTTCAAGGTATTCCATTAAGATCACCAGTAAGATTTCCAAAAGTCAAATGAACACAGACTCTCAGCTGTTAGCTCGTCTAATATTTTTTCCTAATGTATGAATTTCTTCATCAACACACACTCTATGTTGTCTGGTCTCTGCTTTGCACAACTTCAGACAGGAGCTCACTACCTCACTTGGAAACCCATTTCTCCGTGAAGAAAATTTTTAAAACAGAACTGAAGTAGCTCTCCTTTACTGGTTCTAATTCTTTCTTCTGCCATTCAAGAAACAAGTCTACTCCATTTCCATGATGGCTTCTGTGTCAGATGCTGCTCCCACCCCTTCAACCATCCCCCAAGATGTGTCAACGGCCAAGCATCCTCCGCTCCAGCCAAGGACACTGCAATAGAATTTTGACTCTGTTTCTTCTTCTTTTTCCCTCTTTTCCTGCTTTTTGGTTTTTCCTTCATTCTCCATTCCTTCCTTTCCTCCTCCTTCCTTCCCTCCTTTGTTTCTTTTTATCAAAAAACATTTGCACTTGAGACACTGTTCAGAAACACAATCACAATCCTCCCTGTGGAAGTACTAGACCCAAATCTGCTCCACACAAGGGCAGCTCTCTTCCTAAAAACAGAATTTTAGGTTCTATTTACCCAAGGAATCATGCTTTGACATTTTGTTTTTTTCCAGAATGTCAATATCTATCAGACTCAGACCTCAACTTTTCATTACTCTATACATCATCTGAGCACAGATGGGTCTGAGAGTCAAGACACTTACTTGGCTCAATTCATATGACAAACTTCTTGGTCTACTGTAGCAACTGATAGAAGAAAAAGCATTTCATGAACATGAGGCCCTCTGATAAGTGTTCAAAGCTTCCCCATGACCATGCAATGTGAAGACATGGCCTCTGAGTGTACACCCAGCTCAGTGACTCTCTTGCCCACTAAATCGTGGTGTTTCTCTTTTCATAACCAACAGCTGAGAGTCTAGAAGTTTCCCATCTACTTGCAGAGGGATATGTCATTCATGAAATGAGGCAATTGTGACAACCCTTACGAAACACAATCATCGTAACTGTAAAAATAAATTACAAATGGTATTTGCCTGTCGTTATTACTTGCTATATTGATGGTGTGTTATCCGACTTTCTTCTTGTTTCTATGGAAAACAAACCATGAAGACCTCATTGTTTTCCTCCGGTCACATCTAAGAGCGAGCGGATTTAAATGTATATTTGTCTACTTCTATCCACATATTTGGCGACATTGGACAGCCCGATCCCTACGCTTTACAAATTGACGTGATGGGTATCAGTAACACGGTGAAACTGCGGCCCTGAGCCATAGGCCAGAAATGGCAGTTGCAGCCCAGCTGCACGGACACACTCTGGCTGATGAATGCGGCCGGGGGAAGTCAAACCAGCGTGCTGCTTTGCATTCCGCCTGCATCACCGGAGACAGAACAACAGTGTGCGAATGATGGCGAAAGTTGAGTAACACAAAGTCCCACTCCACAGGTTCCAAGCATCAGCCGGACGGTGGAGTGCCACGGCTAGCGAGCCCCAGGGCTGGAGGAGAGCAAGCCACGCACCGGGAGCAAATGAAACTCTTAAAATAACCTCAAGGCTCAGACTCCCACTCCAGAGAAGGGAGACCAAGGGGGCACTGCTGGGCATTGCAGGGCTCGGACTCACTGTCATTGGCATTCGCTGAAAGCAGTGTGTATTTTGTTTAGACACATAAAGCGCAAAATGAAACCACCTGGACACAGAGGAAAGGGGGACTCGCTGGTTCAAGGAGCTGAAAGCCAGGGGCAGGGCTGGTTTCCTGCACAGCTGGGGGTGGGGAGCAGGTGACGTCACCCGTTTCGCTCCCTCCGTCTTTTGGCTCTGATTTCCTGGGTGGGCTCCATCTACAAGCAGATGCCCTTCTTCTGCTGGTAAGATGCCTGCAGCCCCTCGAGCTTCCCATCTTATCCTCTCAGCGACCCCAACCAATAAGGAGCTTCCTTTTCTGCGGTTCCCACAAAAGTCCTGGAATTCAGCTGCTCTGATTGGTCCACCTCTCAGCCAATCACTTAGGTCGGAGGGATGTGATCTTCTGATTGGCACATGCTTCTCCTCTGACACTGAGATGGGGCCAGCTCTACTCTTACCGCTTGGACAGAGGAACGAATGGGTAGTTCCCCCACAGTTAAATGCTATCAGGGGGAAAGTGTGAAGGACAGAAAACACAAGTAGATAGCCACATGGCGGTAACAAAATTGACTGAAGGGGCCGAGGTAGAGTTTATGCATGGCAAGGCTCTGCTATATATAGCACTAAATGCTGCCTTCTTTTGCCATCATCCCCGGTGAACCCACACGTTCTGGGGATTCTGTACCCAATTCGTATTCTGCTCCTTCCAGCCACCATTTTGGTCATTGCCATTGCCAAAGTCCTGTAGCTTCCATCCTGGTCTTGTCGAGGATAAAAGCATGAGATTGTCCAAGACAGAAATGAATTTGTCCTCATTGGTAGACAAACGTTCTGAGGACGATCATGCTTAAAATTACAGGGGTTGCCTTTATTCCTGGCAGCTCGCTAAGCTTCCATGTTTTCTTTACTGACTCTCAATAGTGAAACCACTGTTATGGCTTATTTATAAAGTGAGTTTCCAATGTGAACTTGTAAAGTTATAGATGCTTTTCTGTTTCTTTCTGGTTTATTAGAAGCACCAGGGATTATCATTTTCTAAGTTTGTCGATTATGCTGATGCCTCTCCCAAGTGTTCTATTACTCTTAATACTAGACAACTGGGAGAGATTGTTCTGAAAGTCACCGAGAGCAGACAGGAGGCTTCTGGCTGGTGAATTCACTTAAGAGGCCAAGAGGAAATGTCTTCTCTCTAGAATCTGTTAGTCACTCCTACTGACTCATAATAATTCCATCTCTGGGCAGAAGTTCCCTTGAGGCAGGTCCCTGCCATATGGCTGTTTCAACTGATGGAAGAATTCAGTGATGTTTATACAGCAAAGAGTTCTTGTGACTCCCAGGCAGCAGTTCAGGGTCAAGTAAGAGAGACCAGTCTTGGCTAGTAGGCATGGCCCTGGCTGGCACTGCCAAAAGTGTCACTTTAACCTCCATACTCTTCTTTCTGACTACCCGTTCCACTCCTAATCTGGCCATTCATTCCACAAACACCTGACTACAGATATCAGGGCATGAGTGAATGAGAGAGAGAACATGCAGTCTCCTCTGATCATAGTCCTATGGTTTCACAGGAGCCTGAAGGAAACCAAAATGTCACCTCAAAATGTGACTTTGGCATAACAACTACTTAAGGCTGAAGACTATTAACAAAGTTTAACCAGATAAATGGGAAGATCTAATTGGTTTTATTAATGGATGCATGAATCAGGCAGCATCCCATCTAACAAGTAGGGAGGAGCTCTGTGGCGTTGTGCAAAATGGAAGTTTTTTATAGGGAAGAGGATGGGACAAGAAGTTAATAGCAAAAGACTAGAAGGGATTTGATCAGGCGACGTCACCTTCCCTTAGGGATAAGGGCAGGGGGTCTTATCAAGTGCATTACCTCACCTTCGTTTGGGAAATGGACAGAGTCCATGTGACAGATTACCTCTTTGGTGCTGACCAGAAAATTCCAGATTGATTGGCTTAAAATTCTACTACTGGAGAGGTTAAAACTGCAATTAAATCTTGGTTTTCTGTCCTGGGGATGAGTGACAACACCTTGGGACTATGGCTTTGTTTTTAGCAAGGCAATTAAGACAAAGCAGTTACCAAAAGAAAGCTCTCTGCTCTTCCCTATCTCCCTAAAAGCAGGACATAAATTTACAAAGTGTCTCTTTCGCTGTCTCTGTCAGGAAGGGAGACAGCTTTAGACCATTATCAATGTGGTGATAACACCAGACAGAGGAATCTACATGAAAAACTTCACTAGGGGTGCCTGGGTGGCTCAGTCAGTTAAATGTCTGACTTCTGATTTTGGCTCAGGTCATGATCTCTGGGTTGTGAGATCAAGCCCCCCACTGGACACTGAGCCTGCGTAAGATTCTGTCTCTCTCCTGCCCCCTGAAAAAGGAAAAAAAAAAACTTTACTAGCGAGGCATTATCTAACATTAGTTTTCCCTATGTTGAACTTCACAGTTTGTTGCCCTCAGAAGCCTAAAACCGCTTTCCTTTGTCCTGTCATTTCTCTATAAACTTACTTTTTGTTGAAGGTGCTATATATGCTTGGATTCTAAGCCATTTCTTTGAGCCACTCACCCCTGGGCACTCCCACGTGCTACCTGTGCATGACACATGGTAACAAACTTGTTTACTCTTCTTAGTCTGCTTAGCTGAGAACCCGGATGGGTGGAAGGGATTTTCCGTCACCCCTACATGCCTGAAAGTCACCTTGAGAGTTAAACAGGGCAGGTATCCATGCCAGCCTACAGGTAGGAAGACAAGGCTTGTCCAGGCTCACACTGCCATCTTGGACCCTCTAGCGCTTCAGGAATTCATCTCAGAGCAACGGAAGAGACTGAGTTGGGTCTGCTCTGCAAATTCCCATCAGTCAAAATCATCTGCATATTAAGGACCGTGACCACCCCTGCTCTCTTCATGTTTCCTATAGCACAGTCTCACACTCTAAGCCTATTGAAAAACCATTGTCCCTCATCCCCCACAAGGAACCAACATGTAAGGTGGCCAAAGGGCCCTTGAATATGCCCACGCCAACAGACACCTAGAATTTATGCAGCCACCCTCTGGCAAACTTTCTTCTGTGAGTTTATGAACCACCTTCTTTGCTTTAAAGTCTTCCCTTTTCTTTTATTCTTCTTTTTCATTTCTTTGTTACTCACTCTTTGGGGCAATTATCATTGCTTACTGGAGATCTCAGTGTTCCAAAGGAGGAAAGATGTGCTTGTGAACTCTGTTGAGGTTACGGCGGTACACACAACCCAACCCTGCCCTATCTTCTCCCTGTCGTGACTCGGATTATTGGTTGGTCTTCTGTGAACCCAAGATCATTCTCTTTAAGTGTTAAGCCACTGCATTGTTAGTCCAGTTTGGAATCATGGCTTTTACCCAATGTTAGGCCCTATGTCCATGGCATTCAGAGAAGGACAGAGATTCAGAAATCATCTGGTTCAAAGCTTCCCTGTAGGTGGTCATTAATTCCTTTCTCTAAGAGTATTAAGAAATAGAAAAAAAAAAAAAAAAAAAAAAAAGAGCCAGTATTTCTCAGGTACTTGTCAGGTGCCAAGCACTTTTTCAACATGCTTTCCACGCACTGTTTACTTAATTCTCAGAATAATCCCCTCTGGTGAATACTGTCCTCACTGCCATTTTACAGATGGACAAACTGAGGGGAAGAGAATCTAAGTAACTTATGCAAGGCCATGTTGTAGGGCTGGGATATAAATCTGTGGGTTTGAGTCTGTGTTTGAGCAAACATCGCAATGATTCTAGAACCGTCACTCTAACCCACCCACTCAGCTATATTTTTCCAACCAAACCAGCCTTGAGCTGACAAATATATGGGGGGTAAGGGACAATACTGAGAAGAGCGAAAAAATTACCCACCTACACAGTGCCGCTAAGCACACAACTTTCATCATAGTCTGGGTAAGACTTGGAAATTACAAATTAAATGGACAAGACTTGTCAAGTTACTTTTATCTTCTTTAAATCTTTAATTTTGATTCAGGGCGCCCACCCCAATTCTCCTGGCCTGACTGGCTCAGTGAATGGGGGGCCGATCCCTACCTGGCACTCTGGAAAGGCTCGGGGGTCTTCCCTGGAGAACCTTTGAGAGGGTCTCATTGTTGCTCGAATATCTGCCGACCCACCACAGCCCAAACCTACATGGTTACTCGGATGCAGAAACTCTGCTGCTTTCTCTTGCACGCATCAGTCTTTGCTGAGGTTGAGGGCTCCCAGGCATACGTGTCCCTCTCCTCTGGGCAGACCAACCAGCTAAACCTCCACTTGCCTCCTGCATTACCCAAAGGTCCTCTTCCCCCTTCTGAACCCATCATGGTTCATCGTCACCTCCCCAGTATGAGGAGCACAAGTGCAGGAATGTTTTGTGCTCAGACGCCTTCCCAGTGCCTAAGTCAGAGCTTGGCACACAGACTGCTGCCCCCTCCAGAAGGTCCTTCCTGCCTCTCTAACCCCATCCTCACAGTGACCCCAGGCCATCAAGAAAAGCAGGTTCTCAGAGGCTGGGAGAGAGAGAAACCTGGAAAATGGAATGGCAAAGGCACTCATACTGTCTAATTCTTCAGCAGCAAAGACAGAACCCAAAGTAGTATCTCAATAAATCGCCCCACCCCTCATGGACCAGCCAATGAGCATTTGGCACTATTTACCCATCTCCTAGCCGTTGGGGGAACAGACACGTGTGTGAAGGTCATTTATAGCTTTCAAACGTCTTTCTGACTAAAATGACGAAGTTTGAGAGGTTCCTCTCTTCAGCCCCAGGATAATGAGACCATTCACACAGTTAAAGGGATTTTTTACTCTCCACAGGGCTCTTTTGTTCCACACAAGAGCACAGCTTTCTGTGTGGGGGAGGCGGATGAGGGTCCCCACAGCCTGACAAGCGCAGCACCCATTAGCTCAGGCAGCCAGATAAAGTGACGAGAGAGAGAGAGAGCGAGCGCGCCACATCCAGAGGCAGACACACGCTGGCAGAAGTGGGGAGAGAGGTGACAGAGTGTAGAAGTCACAGACACACGGCGACACACAGAGTCCCAGAAAAGGCACTTCTGAAGGACATGGAGACAGACAAGGCACCGCTGAAAAGCAAACAGCAAGAGTTAGAACACACCAGGCCTGCACGACCAGTTAGCTGTTCTGTCATTCCCCAAAGTTAACTAATTTTGCATTAAAGCAGTGGCCATGCCACTGAGGCAGCTTAGAAAAAATGATTTCATTTTATGAGCTGTCTTACAGCAAACCCGCTTCAAGGCTCAGCCACTTGGAGAAAGAATCTATTTGCTCAGCCACCCGATGCTTAGGACCTGCCTCCTCACAGCTCTTGGGCCCTGGATTAAAGCTGCGCTGGCATCTCCTTTCCTGACCTTTGCAGCCAATGCCTCCTGCTGTGCAGGTGTGTCTTAACCAACGGGCCTGCAGCTCCTCGTGTGGGACAGACAGCTTCTGGAAAGATCTCTGTAAATCAAATTCTAATAAATTATATGGGATCGGATTGGGGTGTTGCTTTATCAATCAGTGTGATGGTCAACACTTAGTTAAGGAAAGAAGGCTTTTGTCAAGTTAGTTGGTTTGCTTTAAGGTAAATAACCTTGTGTCTGGGTTTGGTTGCTATGTTTTTGGTTTTGGCCTCTGCCTCCACAGTCCAAAGGAAATGGCTTTGAACCTTCTGAAGCATGTTCAGAGAATAAGTATTCCAGAGCCTGTAGAAGGAAGGGCAGGAGATTTTATTTTATTCAGGAAGGACCCCGGGGAACTATGGAGTCATTGAGATGACGCAGGACCAAGAATCAGGAATTTTCTTGCTTTTAGCCGTGCCACCTTCAGTGGGTAACCAAACTGTGATGAGCAAAGCTTATAGAGGTAATGGTGAGAAAAAACAAAAGAAGTGCCCACTCATTAATTCAGACACCTGTCAAGGACCCCTTCTGTGCCAGCTGTGCCAGGCCATGGGGACAGACTGAGGAGACAGAGGAGATCCCTGCTCCCATGAGCGCCACCCTCTGGTGAGGGTAGAAAGGGGGACTAAACAAATATCCATTCGCTAGGGCTGCTGTAACCCAGACCACAATGCGAATGCCCTAAACGAGAGTCACGCATTGTCTCACACACAGTCTGAAGCTGGAAGTCTCAGGTCAAGGTGTCAGCAGAGTTGGACCCTTTCAAGGCCTGGGAGGGAAGGACGTGCTGTTCCAGGCCTCTCTCCTCCGCCTGCCGATGGCCCCCTCCACATGGCCTCCCCTCTGTGTATGTCTGTCTTAGCCTTCTTTTTTTTTTTTTTTTTTTTTTAAAGATTTTATTTGTTTATTTGACAGACAGAGGTCACAAGTAGGCAGAGAGGCAGGCAGAGAGAGAGACAGGGAAGCAGGCTCCCTGCTGAGCAGAGAGCCCGATGCGGGACTCGATCCCAGGACCCTGAGATCATGACCTGAGCCGAAGGCAGCAGCTTAACCCACCGAGCCACCCAGGTGCCCCTGTCTTAGCCTTCTTACAAGAAAGGACACTAGTCCTTAGATGAGGACCCGCCCTAATGACTTCATTTTGACATGATTACCTCTGTAAAGACCTTGTCTCCAAACTCACGTTCTAAGGTCCTGGGGTTAGGACTTCAAAATATATATTTTGAGGGACACAATTCAACTTATAAGAATATAAGGAACAATAAGGAACTATTTAAGAAAATAGGAACTAAATAAGGAACTAAATGGGAAAATACAGGAGAAAAATAAATGTGTGTGTGGTAGAGTTGGGGGACGGCTTGGGGCGGGAGCGCTGAGGAGGGGGCGTCAAACCGAACCCTGAAGACAGAGCTGGGCAGGAAGAAGCTGAGGCAGAGCCGCGGGTGCGGAGGGCACACAGGGCAGAGGCGAGGAACTGCCCGCCTCGTAGTTACTGAAGAGAGAGGAAGCAGCCTCTCAGGCAAAGGGGCGAGGAGACGGCCATGAGGCCAGTGGATCAAAACGGGAAGTCAGAGACAAACAGCAACATGATGCTCTGTAAAAGGTAAGTTTGAGGGAAAGCAGATCTGCGGTCACTGGGCACGAGGGGCAGGAAGAGGGCCGTGGGGAGCACAGGGACGAGAAGAAACTTCTGGGATGAGGAAGCTATTCTAGATCTTGATTGGGACGATTCCACAACTGTCTACAATGATCAAAATTTAACAAACAGCACACTTAATATCGGTGACGGTTCTTCCACGTAAATACTACCTAATGAAAGGGCACACACACACACACGCACAGGCACACGCACACGCACGGGGCACGTGCTCGGCTCCTGAGTGCGATGTGGCCGGGGGATGGAGCAGCATCACCGTAGTTTGGGGGAGAGCGGCTTGCACGAAGGCGACAGCGCAGGCGGGAAGGAGGGGACGAGGGGTGTGTTTTGAGGGCAGGTCCACGAGGTCTGGCTGAGGATCTGACAAAGGACAGACAGCAGCAGGGCGATGTCAGGGAGTCCGGCTCAGGCAGGCGAGCTGAGAGTGGTCCCCCGGCACAGCAGCTGAGCCTCTGTGTTCACCCTGCTCCCTCCCGAACATCTGTGACAATGACCGCGGAGTCACCCACCAGCCAGTCGCCCCTCCCAGAAAGTCGGAGAGGGGGACACAGCCGAAGAAAGGTCGCGCTCAGCCGTATCGTGCGCGCTCCATGTTGGGATGGACCGCATCGGCCTGTCCTGCTCCGACACGCGCCCGCGGGGGGCAGCTGACGGGGACCCTGGGGAGGCCGGAGCGCTGACCGGCTGGGCGGGCGGGAGGACACGCAGAATTGCCACAGGCCCGAAGTGTGTGTCGTGAGTACACGTGCCAGCTCGGGGGGTGGGTTTGAGGGGAGACTGCTGGGTTCAAATCCTCCCTTGCCGTGTGATACAGCTCAAGTTTCGGAACCTCCCTGTGCCTCCCAGTCCTGAGCAGCACACCGGTGGTGGCTTCAGTGCCTCCCCCACAAAGCTGTCCTACATGTGTCGGAGAGCCTGCGAGGGCCCCCTGGGGCAGCCCTGGACACAGTGACGGCTCAGGGAGCTATGTTACTGTGACTCTTCACCCCCTCTGCTCCAAGGGCTTTCCAGCAGCCTGCTGTGTCAAGCCACTCCTGCCCCACCCCCCTGGTCACAAGGCCCCTGGTCACCTGTTGCTGAACCTCCCGGACCACCCCCATCCCCATCTGGAGTCGGGAGTTTCCCTCCGGGCCCTGATGGCTGCCCCGTGCTGCAAGGGTAGTCAGCGGCCAGAGGCACAAGGAAAGCAGGTCAGGCTTGTCTGAGGAGCAGTAATCACATAAAGGGACCATTTCTCGAGGGAGGAAAACAGGACACCCCAGTCACAGTGCCACACAGATATCACCAGCTGGATGGCCTTTCCTGAGTGCAGATTTTAGGCTGGACAAGACCCTAAACTTCTGTGCTGAGGAACCCCGGCTCAGCTCTTTGGGTAGGGAGACCCACCCCCTTCTTCCCCTGAGAACCTTCTTCCCCGCCTCTCCCTAGTCATCTGCCCACATCCGGCCCCTTTGGAAGTCCATTTGGCAATCTGGAGACTCCTGCGGAAAGAAAGCACCGGCTAGTCCCTCCTGTGGCCTCCAGGCCATCTCTGCTTCCTCTGCTCCTCCTGGAATCTGAGCGGTCTGTTCCCCAGGAGCCTGGCCCTTCCTCCTGACATTGAGGTGGGAGATGACAGATCCACAGCACAGAGACAACACTGTCCACGCTGCAGCAGAGCCACAAGGAGCACAGGCTCTGCGGTCACACAGGCCTGGATGCCAACACTTTCCTTTCATAAGCTGTGTGACCTTGGGCAGATGGTTTGCCTTCCCTGAGCCCCAGTTTGTTCATCTATAAAGTGGTAGAAATTGTATGAATGACCCTGGTATCACCCATTATACAGTATTCAAGTGCTCTTCAAAATCATGGCACCGGGTTCTTCAAGCAAAGGTAATATTTTAGGGCACAACCTCTGGGCGAGGAGAGCTCAGGGTATAGAATTCATCTATCAAAGATTTTAAACAAAAATGGTCACCAGGTGAGAACGACATCTGATGCTCTTTTTCAGGAAAATCCAGTCATGTGGAACACCCCATGCCTCACACAACACAGTGACAGAGCACAAAGGACAAGAGTAACGTACACTTATTGAGCACCTACTGTGTACCAAGCTGTGCGCTAAGTAAGACCTTTCTGTATACGCTTTCCTCATTTAATGCTGACAAAAACCCAATCTTACACATGAGAATACTGAGACTTCAAAGGGCTTTGTGACCTGTTCATGGAGCTTTTCGAGCTAGACTTGAACCCAAGCACAGCCCAGAGCCAACTCCTACCTGTTGTGTGTGTGGAACTTAATACAGTGTTGTGCTAGCACCTGTTCAAGTCTGCCTCAAAAGGCAGCCGCTGCTTTAGTTTAAATTTCCTCTGAGATGTCAGCAGTGAGCCACGAGTCCAAGTGTCCCTCCTGGGACCAGGTGCAGATGTAAGGTAACGCAGCAGGCCAGGATGACCAGCCGAAGATCAGAATGTTCTACGACCTCCGCTTCAGGCAGCAGCAGGCCCAGGTGAGGATTATGAAACCGCCGCACCTTCAGACAATCTCCAGTGTGTGGTGGAGGGGGGGGGGGGGGGGAGTGGAGGGGGGGCGTGCAAATGCACAGGAAAGGGGGTCTGACTCTCATTTTTTAAAATAAATCTGGGCCGCCGCTTCACGACACTCCCCTTTCCTGACCCTCTGCAGACACATCCACTCTCTAGCTCAAGGTTTTTCTTCGTACCTGGCACACAGGTACAAGCATGATTTTGCCAGAGTTGTTTCCATGTGAACCACAACATTCTGCGACCCTTACGAAGCTCCCAAGCCTTTGAGTCTTTCTGTAGCTTTTCCTAATTCCATGCTTTTCTCCAGTAATTCCACCTGCTCCCCCCCCCCCCCCACCCATTCCGCTGCTTCCTCTTCCTAGGGTGGCAGGGGTCCTCCCTCCCCCTTCCTGACTCTTCTCCTTTCCCTGGGCGGGGAGACAAGGGCCCACAGGTCTCTCCCCACAGTGCCGATGCTGCCTTTACAGAGGGCTGGCTTTCCTCTCCCACTGCAGCGACATATGACTTACTGTGAGCCCCTCTTGGAGATACAAATTCTTATAAAAACCAACAGTGAAACTTACTATAATATTAACTCAAGCTTCTTAGGTGAGGATCTGGGCTCCCTAAGAGGATAAACTGTACCAGCTGGTGCCTATTGGTGGCAGCAGCCATCAGTAGAAGGCTCATACCTCAGGGCCTTAATACTAGATGGTCATCACAGTGTTGCCTGCAAAGCTCTCCTTATTTGCATTACAGTGATCCTATAGTCTTCAAGGGGTTCTCTAATCCCAGACTGCTTGCTCAGAAACCCCAGGATTTCTGCAGCACAGCTGTCATGGTCCAGCTTCTTACCTTCTGGATTCCCAAGCCATCCTGCAAAGTCTCCCAAGGTTGCTGCTGTTCCCACCTTGCAGATGCAGGCAATGAGTTTCAACGAGATTGAAGCCATTTGCTCCAGGGCTGCCTGGCCCCATTCTGAGTGCTTCCTACTCTCCCCGCAGCACCTGGAGGGGTGAGCATCTGTTGATGACTAAGCACAAGTATGCAGACAAAAGCAGGTGTCCAGAATCATGGTGTGGAAGGAGCCAAGGGCATCCATGCCTGTGGTTTGTCACCAGTCCAGGGAGCTTTCTAAGACAGATCAAGATAAGACGCTGTACCAGAATAGCAGGGTCATCCCCAGGGGCTCACCCACCACACAACATTCATTGTATGAAGGTGTCTCTCACATTTTCCCCGGGAGAACTACTATTACGGATTATCTGCAGAAATCCACCAGCAGTCATGAGCACATTGCAGCCAGAACTGGTGCCAAAAGGTGTCACTGAGAATGAAAACGGTCAGTTTCTTTACTGCAGGACTTCTCAGAGCCTTTAATATGCTACTACATTTTAGATACTATGGGGGAGTTAAACCACCTGTATTACACTGTACTATATTATACTGTGTTGTATTGCACTATACTGTATCATATATCATACTTCCTGTATTATACTGTATTAGACTATACTATACTGCATTATACTCTACACTATACTGCATATTACGCTGTACTGTACTATACTGTGTCATACTATATTACATGGTATTGTATTATACTGTACTGTATTTAGTATGTATCATATCATACTGTATTTTCACAAAGCCAGACCAGTTCTGTGAAAGTCCCTTTGGGAAATGTCAGTATAATATCAGTTACATCTTCTCTTTTTTCTTCCCTCCCAAAAGAATTTCCCCTGGACTTCTAGTACTCAATCTTCTCTGCCCCCCAGATAGCAGCACCGGTATGAATCACCCTGAATTTTAACTCTAATAGAGATTGGATTCCTTTGCATTAGGATGGTGGTATTCACGGGTATCAAGGTCATTTTCAAATATATCAATATTTCTGCTTGATATATATCAATAGTTCTGCTTGATAATAGTGGGGTTACCATATCCCCAAGCAAGAGGCATGATGAAAAGAGCCAGCCCCTGCCCATCAAAGTTCTCAAAGCACAAATATACACATACAAGGGGAAAAAGACTCCTCAGAGAAGCACCACATCTTTAAAATTCATGGGAAATTTTACACTGAGATTAGCAATTCACTTTTTTAAACCTAGGAAATGTGGGGAGGCTTGTTTTGTTTTGCACAGGGGTGGGGGAGGGGGCAGAGAGCAAGATCAAAGCACCACCTCAGCACTTCCTCCTTGTCTTCCTTGTCTTAGCTTGTGCTGGGTGTTCTTCTGCTCAGTGCGTGCACCAGAGTTTGGAACCACCCGCCACTGCCACTAGAGACTTGGGGAATGTCCCAGTTTAGATTACCACCTGCCAGGAAGTCTCTGAAATTTCCAGCTGGAGTTTGCATGATGGACGGGCTCATCTTTGGAGAGCCCAGTTTGAAAGCTGGGAGTGGAACTTGAAACCTGGTGTCATTGATAGGATCTCTGCAAACTCCTTGTAAACAGTCCCTCCAATTCTGGAGAGTGGTGACTAATGAAATGAAAATTCTTTAAAGGCAGTTTTGGTCATAGCAATGGAAAGCAACTCTGGTAAGGAAAAAAAAGTGTTTCCCAGCACCCTACAGGCTGAAAATGGTTACTCTCCCTTCCAAGCTCCCCTTAAATCTAGGGGATTTAATTGCCATAATTGCCATGTGACACAATTCTAGTCAATGTAGGCAAAGGGAATTTTTCTCGGCAGTGTTGGGAAACACTTTCTTCCTTTTAAAGAGAAGCTCATGAGAACATTTATCTTGTCACATGACTGGATTCCTTTCTTCCTACATCTGAGCATGACTGAATGGAGATGTGATTCTTGGGGATACTGCAGCCACTTTGTGATCATGAGGAGAGGATCACTGGCATACTAGAGATGATCGTGCAAGAGGATGGGAAGGACTGGGGGCCTTTGAGGCCGCCTACCTCCCAGTTCCTTTTTTTTTAAAAGATTTTATTTATTTATTTCACAGACAGAGATCACAAGTAGGCAGAGGCAGGCAGAGAGAGAGGGGGAAGCAGGCTCCCTGCGGAGCAGAGAGCCCAATGCAGGGCTCGATCCCAGTACCCTGGGATCATGACCTGAGCTGAAAGCAGAGGCTTTAACCCACTGAGCCATCCAGGTGCCCCACCAGTTTCTTTTTATAATATTAATAAACTCCTATTGGTCAAGCTATTTTCAACTGGGTTTTTTATTACTTGCATCCTAAAGCATCTTAGTGGAAATAGCAATCTGATGTAAAACCAAGAATTTCTACATGAGAATGCAGATTCTTGACTTCTCTCGAAAAATCAGATGATCTGGCAACACTGGGCTTGTCTTCCTACCTGGCAGCAACCCGGAACTAAAGAGAGCCAGTTCCTTTTACCTGGGGTGCATGTGCTTGAGTTGTGCAAGGCTTCCTCCACTCCTAACTCCTGACCTCCTCTCTCAGGTCATTCCTCTGCTAGTCCCTGCAGGAATCTGACCTGTGACCGCTGGTCTCTGAATTGATCTGAGCAGGTTTACTCATTAGAGGAAGAAACATCTCAGGGACCACAGCTTCAGGGTGGAATCTGTTGGCAACACTGTGTCGCCTGCTTTGCCCGTGAGCCTGCATTAGGAGCCCTTCGTGTCCAGAAGAGACTGGGGCAGACAGAAATGCCTCATTCGTGCACTACGATGTTACTGAGCCTTCACGTTCAAAGAGCACGAAATTAACATATACGGATTCACAAAATCACCCTTCTGTGAACGGACACAGTGATAATCTGTGCAAAGCTCCATGCTATCACATCCTCTGTCACTTTATAATTTAATGAAAGCTTTGACATGGCCCATCAGAGAAATTTCCATTCAATTTTTAGCATTAATAATGCTCTGTTCTTCATTACTTTTCAGAATACTTCCATTGATCTCTAAATATAAGTATTTATATTAAATTTACATTACGTGGCCCAGGATTTTAAGTCCTCAGTATGAAGTATAACTCTTACCTTCCTCCTGCTTAATAAGTAGAACTTTGGTAAGTATAGAATCAAATAAGTATTTGACATACATCAGGTAGTTTTGATTTTGTGTGTGTATGTGTGTTTTTTAAACAGTAGCAAAGGCTCCTTTTCCTGCATTTTTATTTTCAACTATTTTAGAAAATTATAAACATTTAGTTGAATCAGACTATTTAATCTTGTAATATTATATGAACTTGAGCTCTGGATTTCAAATCATGTCTTATAAACGGCTATGATTAAGCTCTTTAAGTATATCACATCTGTTTTCAAAGTTGTTTATGGGTGTAGTAACTGCTGTAATTTTTTGAAATCAAAAGTCTGACTTTAGATGAAAGCCAACTCAAGCCCTCTGTTCCCCCACCCCACAAGGGGAGGGTCTCCCCACAGCCCTGTGCTGAGCCCAGTTTGGAAGGACTGCAGCTGGAGAGGGCCGCACAGGGGCTCGCTTCGCACGGTGGTGTGTGCACTCTAGGCCTGAGTTCTCAGTGTAGACAGCTGATCAGAACATCCTGGTGGTTCTCACTGGCACCCCCAGCCCAGAGCTGCCAGGCAACAATCTATCTGTACAGCCACATGAGTCTTTCCAGAGACATTTTGTGGCAGCAACTGCTGCAAGGGGACAGTCCTTAGTCATCAAAGTTGTGTCCCTTGGCTGCAGGCTCAGGGACCTGGAGAATCACAGGTGTGTCTGCTCAGAACAGAACGAAGGGAAGGCTCACTGCCTTGGAAAGAACAAACTAGCCCAGGAGCAGCAGGCTGTGCTCTCAGACTGATGAGGGTTCTGGACAGGCTGAGTTAGAACAGGGCATTCCTGATTCTGTTCCTGTACTTCCTACAAGAACCTGGCTACCGTGCTGAAATGCTACTGGCCGGACTGGAGTGGGAAGGTGCCACTTTCTGAGGAAGACCTCTAGCAGAGCCCTGCAAAACTCAGGTCCTAGAGGGAAAAACTCCTCCCCGGAGGCCACCTCTTACTGCCAGAGGTCCCCCAGGCACTCCCTGCGAAGGCTCCAGAGCGCCCCCCCCCCCCGCCCTCAGAACCTCAGAAAACCGCAGTGACCTCCTGTCCATCCTGGCCTCAGGCCCCTTTGTTTTCCCTGCATTTGCTGACAGCCTCTGTGTGAACTCATTCATCTCATTTCCTTCTGAATTCCAGGATTCAAAGGCTCTGGAAATACCAGGCAGGAGCCTCAAACTTCAGCTCCATTTCTGGGGCCTATGCCCTGGTAAGCTGACTTTCCAGAAAGATTCCAAAGCTTGGCGCCCGAAATGACCCACAGCCAGACCTGGACCCGCTCCCCACCCCGGCCTCGGCGTCTCCGAATGACTTTGGCTGCCCTGGCCAGCCCACACCGTGTCTTCCAAGTGGGAGGTTTTATTAGGTTTTACGACCATGAAAACACAGGACGGTGGCGGTTACAGCGAACATTCAGATAAAGGACGGGACCGCGTCGCACCCGCCCTGTCCCCGCGGCCTTCTTCCCTAGGTCTCTCATAGATTCTCCCTGCGTCCTCCCTTTGCAAATTCGGGAAAGTTGAGAAGACACATTTAAAGTAGCAGGAATACCACCAGCAAAATGGAAACAGAAGAAAACTTGGAGAAACAATGGATGAGAAACACGCTACAGAAAAACCTCTTCTACTGCGTTAGGGTGCGGGGCGGGAGAGCGTGCCCCGGGCTCAGCGTCCGTCCCCCGGAGACCCTGGTCATACGGGGCCTTCGGTGATGCCCTCCAGAGGCATGCTGGGCGCACTGTCAGCGGTGGGCCGCTCGTCCTTCTTCAGCGACGTCGGGACCCGGAGGCTGACGTAGGGTTTGTGACAAGCTGTGTTGGCCAGAGGGGGGTAGTGCTGTCTGTAGCAAATGTAGGCAAAAATGAGGCCAATGACTCCACCGACAAACGAATCTAGGCAGAAAGAGCAAAACGGGAGAAAAGTGTTATGACGCATTCAAATGTGGCCCGTTGCGTTTTCCAGAAAGCCCTCTGCTCACCTGCTGCCGTGAGTGGCTTGCTTGCTGGACCCCTTGAGAGACTAAAGCAAAGAGAAACCACGCTGGAGGTTTAGATCTTGGTGGCCTCTGCAGATCTTTCTATTTCAAGGACATAAAGATTCCTTGAAAATGCTTCCTTGATTTGCTCTTAGGTCTTTAATATGGTCCCAAACATCGCATGAACTCAGGTTTGCATTCTTGGATGTTAAAACCACTTCTAGGTTCTGGAAGAAGTCCAGCCATGTCTATAGAATTGAGACACCCCGGTGGGGGGCTGTGCTTTCCTATCCTTCAGCAAGTTCCTGCTGGAGGCCAGCACTGCTGGAGAGCTACGGAAACCCACTGGGCGTGCGGTCTCTGCCTTGCGGTCAGTGATTTCTCAGGGAAGAAATACACTTCGGAGTCTCAAATGTCAGCATTTTATGGCGCACCAGGCCTGGCAACTCAACATGTCTCTACTGTGAGAATCTCAGTCCCTCCAGCATCTCATCAAGTTGGGGGATCGAGAGGGTTGCGGAGGTGGAGGCAGGAGGGGGCATCTGCAGCCAGAACAGGCCCCTCCACGGCAGGGCAGTGGGGGGCAGCCCCTTGCCCAAGCAGGCATTCGGCTGATGCCTAACAGAGACCGCATCGGAGCAGTCCACGCCAGCAACCCTCACTTCCTGTGTGTGGATGTGCACGTGTTGCCACTTTAAACTGTGTCTGTGGGCTATTCTTGCCAGAAAGACCCTAGCACACTGGAAAACCTTCCCTAACAAAAGAAACTGGGGACTCCTTCGAAGATTTCTGCCAGGATGAACTGTCATTCTCCATTTGGGGTTTCTGCTTCCACATTTTTAATCTTGTTGGGCTGCACAGACCTCTTAGAGGCAAATAGCATCACGGATTCCTGACTGAGGTCACAAGGCATAATTTTTCTTTTTTTAAATTTTATTTTATTTAAATCTGATTAATTAACACATAGCATATTACTAGTTTCAGAGGTGGAGCTCAGGGGTTCATCAGGCGCATATAACACCCAGTGCTCATTCCATCAAGGGCCCTCCTGAGTCCCCATCCCCCAGCCACCCCATCCCCCACCATCTACCTCCCCTCCAGCAGCCCTGCTTGTTTCCTAGAGTTAAGAGTCTCTTATAGTTTGTCTCCCTTTCTGATTTCATGTGATTTCACTCATATGTGGAATTTAAGAAACAAAACAGATCATGGGGAAGGGAGGGAAAAATAAAATTAAGACAAGGCATAATCAACAGGATTATACCAAGTTCCTCAAAAGGAGAAGCTCTTCACAGCGCCTGTGGCCAGCAGCCTATAAAAATATGCCAGGACTCCAGGGTCTGAGGTCGGAGAGTTCCACTGCGGTTTTGATCTTTCTCTAACACCAGGGAGCAGCAGCATGGGGCATTGATTTCTTATTTGAGTCTGCAGTGACCCACGGCACCTGCATTTGAGTCACCGACTTACTGAGCAGACCAAAGAGCAAAGCCTACAAATGATGTCATTCGGCTGGCAAGTTTCTGGGGTAGGGCATCTCCTTAGGTGCACCACTGGCCATGGGACATAGAATCATCCGGAGCGAATGTTCTCCAGGCTTACTGGTGGAGCAGCACGCGAGGGCGGGGCAAGGGCCACCCACGCTGCTTTCCCAGTGAACGGGAAGAGGGGGACGTGGTATCACAGGTCCACCGGAGTCACCAGAAATAACAAGAGCAACACAAGGTCCAGGCCAGCTGCCTTCCCGGCTGGGTCATGCGGCACTTTGTTTATCACAAAGGTGGTGAACGAGATCCAAAAACTCACTTCCTTTAGGAGGGAGATGGTCATCAAGTGCCTCAAGTGGGCCACTGTTATGATGATGAAATCACTTTCACATCCTGACCGGCCTGTGCTAACAGAAAAGCAGGCAGGGGACAGGCAGGACGTTATTATGGGAAAAACAGCTTGGGATTGACTTTACCCTACATATGGCAGCATGGGACTGGAGCGTTCAAAAGGGGAATCAATGGATCTCGGCGTCCCTGAAGGACAAGATGCCGGTCTCCTTACTCAGCATCAGTGCTATTCCATTCCTCCCACGTCTGTGTTCCACATGGGTATCAGGTGTCCGGTGCGATGTCTGGCCCTCGGGCACGAGGCTGAACAACACAGATACCTCACAGTCCGAAGGGGCCAGATGGACCTTGACTAGTGACAGGCTTATCCGTGAGCCACAGCCGTGATACACATCTCGAAGGAGAAGCGTGGGTCTATGAGACCACCCAGAGAAACAACCCAGGCTAGTCCCGTCGGACTAGGTGAGTTTCATGGAGGGCACCACCCCCTGCCCTCCAGGCCAGGCCTACAGGATGGCAGGCGTGAGCCAGGAGAAGTGAGAAGTGGAGACAGCAAGCATGCCTACAGTCTTCCAGGCAGAGAACAGAAGGAAGGGGCTTGGCAAATTTGGGGAACAGAAGGACCGACCATCTTTTACAAAGGTCTGGTGTCTTTATCATTCCGTAGGACAGAAGTTGACCATCAGGTAGTCCGTGTACCCTCAAGCATGGACCAGGGACCCCGCTGGCTTTCTGGGAGACTGTGCACAGTTCTTAACCTACACCTACCACTTAGGGCTCACTTCCCCTTGATGGCCTCCCTTGTCTTCGCTTCGCAGAGCCCAGCAGTCATTACTCGGTAAATGTCCGGTGAGCCGGAGCGCGTCGACCCATACTGACGAGATGGAAACCCTAAACCAGCGACATCACCAGCCACAAAAGGCCCCACACTCTGTGATCCCATGTATGTGCAGTGCCCAGAATAAAGAAATCCATGGAGAAAGGAAGAACGATTAGTGGTTGCCAGGGGCTGGGGTTGGGGTTTCTTTTGGGGTAAAGAATATTTCCTGGAATTAGATAGTGATGATGGTTGCACAGCTCTGAACATACTAAAAACCACAGAGTTGTGCACTTTAAGAGGGGTGAATTCTAAGTTACGAATTATACCTCAACAAAGTGGGGGGGCGGGAGACAACACTAGAGGGGCTCCAGTGGTAGTAGAAAGAGGCTTTGCATCAGGCAACGTGAATTTTAATCTTATTTATAAAATGGGCATGACCCCCTCCCCCTTTCTCATGAGGTCAAAGGACAAGAGAGGATCCCACTGGGCTTGGCACAAACAAACAGAAAGGCTCTGAAGATGGGCTGTCAAGTCCCCTGGGGGAACACATCCCTCTCTGTCACCATGGCGACATCCAATATCACTGAGCCACCTTGACTTGGGAACGTGTACGCCTTGGGCTGTATGACCCAGGACACTACAGGAAAAATCAGCTCTGACAAACTCAACAACCCCACATGAGAGTTTCTGTTCCTTTCATTCTACTACTAGTGAAGCTTCCTATTTTTGTGGCTTTGAGCTTCTATGAAAGAATTTCCACAGCACAGATGATAGAAGATCTGGCTGGTGTACCGGGAGCTGGAAGGGCGGCCGCCATGTCTGTCTTTCTCAACACCACACATCGGGGGGGAGAATATGTCTGGGACACCGGCACAAGTGACATAATGACGGAATGAAGGCTTCAAGTCACATTTTTTTGTTCATTTTTGAAGGGAAAGAACTTGTAGAGAGGAAAGGTTAATTTTAATAACACCCCCAAATTTTAATAAAACCAGTGTGAAGAAAAAGATGATGCTACTAAGAAAGAAACATGATTTAGTAAGACTCATTCATTCATTCATTCCCTCATTCAACATGTCGACTGGGCAGGAGTTGAATTGTGTCTCCCCACCCTGTAAAAAAGATAAGTTGAAGTCCTAAGCCCAGTACTTCAGAACGTGGCCTCATCTAAGTACAGATTCTATACGGGGGTCATCAAGTTAAAATGATCCTGTGGGTGGGCTCTCATCTACTGTGACTGGTGTTCTTAAAAAAGGATAAATTTGGACATAGGGACAGACCCCCACAGAAGGAAGATGATGGGAAGAAACGCAAGTTAAACACGGGAGGTCGAGATGGGAATGATGCGCCATAAGGCAGGGAACATCCGGGGTTACTAGAAGCTGGAGGAAACAGAGAAGGATCTTCTCCCTACAGGTGTCAGAGGAAGTGTGGCCCTTCTCACACCTTGACTTTGAACTTCCAGCCTCTAGAACTGTGAGACCATTTCTATTGTTCTAAGCCACCAGGTCTGGGGAACTTTTTATAGACCCTAAGGAAATGAACACAGGCACTTACTATGTGTCACGGCAACAAGAGACAAAAATCCCCGCCCGCATGGAGGCTGGACTCTAGTGCGGAGTTTCCCAACTACGCATTGCGTGAGCTACCAGCTCCATGTTGTCCATGGCTACTTGCACACGACTACAGCCAAATCCTGGAGTTGCAACAGAGACCGTCCAGCTCACACAAAGTCCAAGATAATTACTGTCTGACCCTTTGCAGAAAAAGCCTGCAGACTTCTGTTTTGGTGGATAAGGACAAACAATGATCAACACACCACAAACTACGTGGTTAGCCGGAGATGCGTGAGCACGATGAGCGCGACAGGGAGCGTGGGAAAAGCGCTGCGGTTCCAAGAGCGGTCATCACGAAACGTCCTCACCCAGAAGGGGACACTTGAGCCCAAGCTAGGAGGGGGAAGGGAACGAGGCCCACCTACAGAGGGAGTCGGATTCTAGAAATACCCTGAACAGAGAACCCACAAGAGACACCAGAGAAAATGAGGGGAAGTAGAGGGAGAAGGATGGGAAGGACGTGAAGCCTGGAGGTCATCAGCGAGACTTGTGAGCAGCCAACTTCCCTCTTCCCTGGGGACCGAGCAACAGCGGAAGGCCAGGGCTAGCCTGGAGGCCGAGAGGGCAGAGGGCCTGACTCATGCTCCTCTGGCCGTCCAGTGGGTTCTGAGGGAGGGGGCAGACGACCAGGGGTGGCAGACAGCCTCAGCCCTCCTGTGCGGGACGCCTAGGATAGGAAGGCAGAGGTGGGCAGACTCATAAGGCCAAGAGGCGAGAGGCTCCCAGAGCCTGAGCAACATTCCACAGGTGATGCTGAACGTGAATACGGACCCTGCCACAGAGGGCAGCCCACCGTGGAGAGAAAATGGGTTGAAATCAGTTCATTCCAGACTGAGAATATCTGTGGGAGAATATCAGTGTTTCTGTTTTACTCAAGGCGGTGGGATCTTGTTAGGAACAGAAATATAATTTCAAGGACTCCTTTTCTTTTCTTTTCTTTTTTTTAAATTTAATTTAATTTTTCTTCCCAGTGTTCCAAAATTCATTGTTTATGCACCACACCCAGTGCCAAGGGCTCCTTTTCAAGTCACTTTGTTTAGAAAATCTAGAGACTGCTTCTGACAGACCAAGGAAACACCTGGTCAACAGAGTGTATCCCTCAACTGTGTGTGTGTGTGTGTGTGTGTGTGTGTGTGTGTGTTTAGCGGGGAAGGGGTAGCAGCCTCTTCCTGGCTCTTCCCAACTACCTCATCTGCAGGGCCGATCATCTCCCAAAGTCTGGTAACTACACAAAAATTCATTTCAAATCACAAACCCTTCACAGCCTAGTCAGGGAAACATGGGGTAGGCAGTGGTAGCCCCCGAACACTTCAGCCCGGGACAAATATGGCGTCTGTGACGGCCACGGATGCTTGCTAACCTCGGGCTGGGTGGGAACGAAGGACCGTTTCCTCCCTTGAGACCCACTTTTCTGTATTACATTCAGAGGGGATGCTCTTTCTTAGAGTGAAACACCACACAAGCACCCAGGGCCGCTTAAACAACATTATGATTCCAGAAACCAGTGTCGGTTGGAAGATTACTCCCAAATGTGGAGTCGCATGAGGAAAGCCTAGATCCAGATACGGGAATTTGAGGGGCAGAGTGAGCTCACGATGATGTCCAGTCACATAACAAACAATACCTTCCTGCCACTCCTGTGATTTCTCACCGACTAGAAATCCTAAACCCACAAGCCTATGAGAGTTGAGGCAGAAGTGAGTTCAGTAAGAAGCTCTGCCCTTTCTCTACATTTTTCTCCACATGTTTTTCTCAGCAGGGGAGTTCCCTAAGTTTTAACTCTTGAAAACATGTGGCTAATCACAAAGGTCAACCTCTTTTTGAGGTGCTGGGCTTGGCAGTTAGCATCACCCATGAAACCCTGCAGCTTCCATTTGACCTGAAAGGCAGCATATCACAAAGACACGGAGACTCTCAGCCATGTACGGCCTTGGGACCCAACCATCTGGCTTTATTTCTGCACAAGTCCTGCTAAATGCTTCACAGGCCTCTTCCTGCCATGGCCTGTGCCCTCCATCTTCTCCACTTAGTAAAACAACAGGCTTGTATGGTTGGAGTGGAGCTGGGAAGGCAGAAAAGACGAGAAGGGTGTTGATAACAGAAAATAACCATGGTAATGGAAAGAGGGAGGCATTCGGGATTGTGGGCTATTTATTGGATAAGAATATATAATCAAGTCATTGGATGTACTTCTATATTAGACACAGTTATGTAAGTCAAAATTGAAATGGAGTCATAAAAACCTCATAATATTAATGCTGTTAACTAAAGTCTATAATGAGAGGGATTTGGGTTTTGCTGATGCCTACGGGGCTCTGCGTGGATTCCCACCGTGACGGGTGGCGCCTGCCCACGGTCACTGGGCTCAGTCTGCGAAGGAAAACAACTTATTTCTCTCCATCAGGCATCCTGCCTCAAACGCACACCCACACTGCCCATCCCTTCTCTAAGCTGGAAACCTGGGAGGCTTCCCTGGTGACTCCCTTAATGAGTGAGTGTTCAATGAATAAAATTCCCCGCTCGTTGGACACCGCCGCTTCTTACCATGTAATAAGGGGGAGAAAAGATGGCGCTGAGGTGCACCTTAGATCAGGGCTTCTCAACCTCAGTAGCAGCCATCCAGGGGCAGGGAGGTCTGTGCTGTGAGGGAGGCACCGTCTTGTACATTGTAAGAGGTTTAGCAGTAAACCTGGGCTCTCCCCACCAGGCTCCGGGAGCAACCACTACCACCACCAGCCCCCAGTTGTACAGACCGAAAAGATATCTGCAGATATTACCAAATGTCCCCTGGAGGTACAGTCACCCCCTGCTGAGACCACGGGTGTGAACAGGGACAGACGGTCTCATAAAAGGGAATTCAGGTCAAATGAGCCAGACTCATTTCTGAGCCCGTTAAAGAGTCCAAGGAAAAGCACGCATGCTCCTCTCCTGGCTGATTCTGGGGTTAAGAATTGAACAGACGACACCAGTGAACTGGTCTTTGGGCCACACCAATGACCTAGAACACCCCACGTACATTCAGTTTTGCCTGTGGGAGTCTAGTATAGCTCAAGTCTGGCCCTAAACATCACCGAACATAAATTCTCTTGCTCTGCTTTCCTACCAGCCCACAGAGCGTCCCTAGTCTCCATCTACTGCTCCAGGCTCCTTTCTGCGTCAGCTGGAGAAGACAGGTCTCAAGCCCTGTTGCTAGCAGGCCTCTAAGGCCCCGGCTGCATCATGAGCCCACCACCTCGGGAAAGCCTGGGACTATGAGTCTTCAACCTTTTCTGATGTACCGGCCCCAGCAAGGTGATGAGGGAAAACCAATCAGGACCACAAGTATTTAAGAGAGGCCGATCTGAGGTCTGAAGTTTTCAGGTCAAGTTCTGACTGCCTTGTAAGATGAAGCAGCGCTCTATTCAAGGATGAAACCCTTCATCGTTTCACAGATACAAAGTGCCCGATCAAAGCGCAAACCGGGGACTCACGGCTTACAAACAGACCACGTTCCAAAATCACGTCTGCCTCTAAATCAGTTGTTGGGGAAACACAACCCATCATTCTCCAGAAACAATGCGGGAAGCAACAACAACACAAATTTGCGTTTGTGTAGTATGTTTTCGCTCACAAGATACATTCGGATCCATGATTTCATTCGGTCTGTAAAGAAGCATTTGAAGTACTGGGGGGTGATTGTTCCCAAGCTCAGAAGAAACTTCAGCTCCAAGGGATAAATAAAAAGGCGTCCATAAGACACCAGCCAGCCCGTCCGGTTCTTCATGGAGAGACGCCCTCATCATCTGAGCAATAATGATTCTGTTGGAAACCAGTGCCGGGCGCGGTGGGTAGGCCTTGGGGCTGCTGGCCCGGCGACTCTGCCCCTGCTGCCCTCCCCTGCTGGAGCTTTGTGTCATCTGGAGCTCCGTCCGAGTCGTGGTTCAAAGCAGATCGCAAGGGAGGGCACAGGGCTCAGCCTTATGGCTTCTAGTGACTGCCCCCCTCAGGAGGGCCTCAAGACCCTGATCCCTACTTGACCCATCCACCTGCGGAGACCATGCATCAGTCTCTCTCCTTACCCCGAAGCCTTGGCTCTTAGCTCAAAGCTGCTGCTAGAAGGGAGCCCAGAGCACGAGCTCCAGGAGGCTGGAGAGTGGAGCTGAGGCCAGGGAAGGAGCAGGAGAAGCTGCAGAAGAACCAGGAGGAGTGGGAGGCCCCAGGAAAGATGGGGAGATGATGTCCCCAGCTAGAAGCGCCCCTCCCGTCTGGCCTCATCTGCTGCATCACCACCCCTGGAGTAAATCGCTGGGAAGAGGCCAGAAGTGTGCGGGAACACAAGGCAGCTGGCTGCCGAGACAGGAAAGGCGGAGGAGGAGAACCGCTTGCGGGCAGCCGGAAATGGCCAGGGAGAGGACGGGCAGACCACAGGCTGATGGGGAAAGTCATTCAGATCGCGGGAAACTGGATTTGGCACATGTATAATTCAGTCTGTTGGCTTAAAGTCGACACACTGGAGCTCTTCCCCACTCAGCTCTTCCCCGCTCAGAATTCATCAGAAATAACCGACTTGCATGTTAATGCAGACGCCTGGCCACCGCTCCAGACCCACTCCCGGAGCTGGCTTCCTGTGTCAGGGTGGCCTGGTCAAGGTGACCTGAGGCTCGCCCTGTGGGGAACGTGGGGCCCTCCATCCTGCGCTGCTGGGGGCGCAGAGTCCCATGGCCGTCCCCTCCGGCCCTGCTCCCTGCTTGCCATGGCAGGTGCTGGAGACGGTCAGCTGGCTGTGAGCCGCAGCTTATCTGCTGGGGGACAGGGCGTGCTGCAGTTTTATTCCAGCCCCGCATTTGTTGGCTGTTACTTTCCCTTGTCTCCAATATTCCAGGAGTCACGTACAGGTAAAACTCACAACGGCCTCATAGCAGCGGCTCAGAACGCCACTGGCATTGATCCCTGGGCTGGACCCGTCCTTTGGAAGTGCATCTGTGGTGAGAGATACGTTCTTGCATGACAGATGTGAGATGTGAGAGGAGCCAAAAACCATTTGGCACCAAGTCTAAAGACTGAGGCAAGTGATGGAGCAGGGTGATCACGGTTGGGTCTGAGGCCCAGGGTCTGCCTTCCTGCTGGAACCTGGGCACAGAGGGAAAAAAGGGGCTTTCGTGCTACCTCCAGTAAGGGCAGTATGGAGGTCAGAGCTCACACGAACAGGCAGGTTTTCTCTAAAACTGAATCTGTGGTTATTTCAACCTACACTGGTCTGACAGTGGGCAGCTGGTTCTCCCTGAATGGGTACCTTTCTACACGCCTCCCTTCAGGAGAGTGTCAGACGACACCATGAGGACTAGGCAGGCCCTGGGCAGGGACTCACCTTGCCAGTGATGCTTGTAGTCACACATACGGGACAGGGCAATCATCATGGCGCAGTACAGGGGCAAGATGGCGGCACAGAGCCGCCAGCTCTTCCCCCGCCCACTCTCGGTGAAGCAGTGCAGCTTGCCAGCCAAGTAGAACGTCGTGAAGCCCAGGCCAGAAAAGGCAACTGCCAAAGAGAAACAGCAGGTGTTACACTAGCAGGTGGTAAGCGGCAGGGACACAGCATGTCCTGGGCATCCTGTCCACCATCTTGCATACCCCAGGGCCAAGGCATACTGGCACCAGGCACGGTCTAGGCAATCTGTGCTCTTGCTAGAACCATGCTGGTATGAAACTTTTAACAATGAGAATGACCTTCCAGGCTTGTGTCTGATCAAAATCTATTCTATTTCATTCATTCATTCATTCATACACTCAACAATGATTTAATGGGTAGCTACTGTGCATTAGACAGACACTGCTCTAGGTGGGGGAATATCAAAGTGTGTCCAATGCTCTTTCTGTGTCAAGGGTCTCAAGGTCTGGTTGAAAGACACAGCCATGTGTAGAGAGGATTTCAATATAATGTGTTGGGTTCTAGAAAAAAGTGTGCACAGAATATAAGACTGTGATGACTCCTTAGATTTGAAGATTGAGGGAAAGGGAGAGATTTGGGGCTTGGTGGTGCTCAGTAAGATGGGTTCAGCACAACTATGGAGCAGTGAGTTTGATGGAGAGATTGGCATTGACGAATGCCTTGTTTTCTTCTAAAAACTATGGCTATTGATTTTTAGAATTGTAAAGACAACTCATGACTACACTAAATCTGTTTTTGAAAGTGTAAAGATCAAGTGTAGCTTGTGTAATTCCAAGACTTCTTACCCAGTCAGGTTTAGAACACAACTGGAACTCAGTGAGATTTAAAGCAAGTTTTGTGCGGGTTTAGTCTTCCGTGGGTTTAGAGTGATCTGCAACCCTGGCTACCCATGGAGTAGGAAGGTGAAAACCTAAAAAAACCTAGGAAGCTTTACAAAATCCTCATAGCTTGTCTTGCTGCTGAACATTCTGCAGCTGCCGGTCTGCTGGTCTAAAGCACGTGTGTGAGTGTGAGTGTGTGAGAATGTATGTGTGTGGGAGTGTGTGTGTGTGTGTACATGTATAAGTGAGTGTGCACATGTGAATGTGTATAACTGTATATGTGTATGAGTGTGTACGTGTGTGTGTATATTTGAGTACATGCATGTGTGTATATGTGAGTATGTGTGTATAGGTGTGAGTGTGTCTGTACGTGTATGTGTGTGGGTATATGTGTATGTTTGAGGGTGTATGTGTGCATGCACGTGAGTGTGTGAGTACACATAAGTTGTATGTGTGAGCATGTATATGTGCGTGCACATGAATGTGCACGTCTGTCTAAGCAAGCATGTCTGTGTGCGTGTGTGTGTACGTAGGAGCATGTGTGTGCATAAGCATATGTATATGTGAGTGTGTGCGTGTGTGACTATGCATGCGTGTACTCCCCGAGTGCTTCCAGCGCCAGCCAGGGTTGAGCTTTGCACACTCGTAGAAGCCGCAGCCCCTGCCTCCTCTAGACACCAGCCTAATCAAAGCTTTCCTCTTGGAGAGAAAATCCCGCAGAGGGGCAGACTGCTTGGTAATTAGTCCCCACAGGGACCTGGTAAGAACCGTCTTGCAAATACTCTGGATGCCAGGCCACCCACGGCGTGGAGAGACTGCCGGAGTCCAAGCAGCAGCCTCAGCGTCCCCAAGTTAGGAACAGATAAAGAACGTCAGGCTGGCCCAGACCTGCGGAGTTAGACTCTGCATCTCACAGGGTCCATGAGAGACCAGCGGGCACTCTCCAGTCTGCGGGCCTGCCCCAAACACACTCAGCCTCTTTTAAGACTCCCTAAGAGGGCACCTCAGGGAAGTAATCCAAAAATATGGACAGCTCTAGAAGATATCACGGCCGAGTTATTTATAATCATGGAACAATGGAAGATGGGGAATGCAGAGGCACAGAGAAGCAAACTGTGATATTTCCATTCAGTGGACTGTGACGCACCCAGGAAAACCACAGCTCACATGGCACGACAGACCATCCTCATGGTACCATGTTAAGGGGAAAAAGCTGGACCTCAAATTGTAGGTTCAAGATAATCGTGGCCGCAGCATGTAAAAATGGTTAAACTGTAGCTTTACCAAATTATCTCTGACAATGTATCTTTTTTTGAGAGAGAGAGAGAGAGAGAGAGAGAGAACAAGTGGGGTTGGGGAGGGCAAGGAGGAACGAGAAAAATTCTTCAGCAGGCTCCACGCCCAGTGCCGGGTTGGATCCCACGGCCCTGAGATCATGACCTGAGCCTAAATCAAGAGTCAGATGCTTAACTGACAGAGCCACCCAGGTGGCCCCCATAATGTGTCTTCTTAAAAGGGATCCCCCAGGCACAAACATGAGCTTAGGCCAAAGTAAGAATGTTTCCAACAACCAAGTTAAGGTAAGTGAAAGGGGTTGGTTTTTGCTTTTTTTTTTTTTTTCTTTTTAAACAATATTAAATCAAGTTTATCTCAGGAATAAAAATGAAGCACTTAAACATTTTTGAACAATGATTAGCACTTAAATAAACAGCAAAGCAGTGCCCATGCATATTAAATATTCCATTTAAAAGAAGAATATGTAAGGAGCTTCACTGTCCAGGCCTGTTTTACATTTTTGCTATGATGGAAGGTTTTTAAGTGATTTACAGGCACTCGAGAGTGGTCCCCTTTGGCCTCCATCCTAGCAAGCATGATGGGTTCTTAATTTCCCGTCCTTACCCACACGTTGCTCGGCTTCTTCTATCCATTTACACCCTCCTCTGCAGTAGCAGAATGGGAGGGGGAGGCTGGACAGTTGGCTCTGGTGGGTACTGGCCTCATCCTGAATTCTTAAGGGGGAGTAATGGAATTCACTCAAACCAGACAGCTTAGCAAGTCTATCTGGCTAATTATGCTGAATGTGGGAGCATAAAAGAACTGTCCTGGGGCTGTGTAGGGTTATGGATGAAAGTCTCCAAGATTTCAATCAGAGAGGCAGCCTTAAGTGTTGCCAAACTGGCATCTCTTGGGAAAAGAAACACAACCAAAAAGAGGACATCCACGAGTACAAGGCCAATGAGGGCAGGAGTTTGTCTGCGTCCCCGTAAAACAAATTGATTCGGAGACTTTAGGACAGACAAGTCCTAGCTCAAGCAGCCACCTGAGCCTTGAGGCACAACACGGGCAAGGAAAGGGGCTGCTGAAAACCCTCTAAGTTCAAGACCTGGGGCAGGTAGCTCAAGGCCAGGCCCTCAGGCTGCACTAGATCACCTCCTGGTCCCCCTGGAACTCGAATTTGACCAGCTTTGGCAGCCACAGGCTGGCACTCATTCTTTGGAGAGCAGGTAAAAGGCACTCTCCCTCATGCCCTGGGACCCACGCCACAGCCCTCCAAAGTGTGGGAGTGTCTGTTGCTTTGAAAAGAAGCAGGGACTCACAGGCATTTTTTATTATTATTAAATTATTTATTTTCAGCATAACAGTATTCATTATTTTTTCACCATACCCAGTGCTCCATGCAATCCGTGCCCTCTATAATACCCACCACCTGGTACCCCAACCTCCCACCCCACCCCCCTTCAAACCCCTCAGATTGATTTTCAGAGTCCATAGTCCCTCATGATTCACCTCCCCTTCCAATTTACCCCAACTCCCTTCTCCTCTCTAACTCCCCATGTCCTCCTCCATGCTTTTTTGTTATGCTCCACAAATAAGTGAAACCATATGATAATTGACTCTCTCTGCTTGACTTATTTCACTCAGCATGATCTCAAAAAATGGGCAGAAGATATGAACAGACACTTGTCCAATGAAAACATACAAATGGCTATCAGACACATGAAAAAATGTTCATCATCACTAGCCATCAGGGAGATTCAAATTAAAACCACATTGAGATATCACCTTACACCAGTTAGAATGGACAAAATTAGCAAGACAGGAAACAACATGTGTTGGAGAGGATGT
Organism: Mustela putorius furo; assembly: GCF_011764305.1. Classification (NCBI taxonomy): domain Eukaryota; kingdom Metazoa; phylum Chordata; class Mammalia; order Carnivora; family Mustelidae; genus Mustela; species Mustela putorius. The sequence continues at coordinate 10,567,802 of NW_025422057.1, forward strand.
GGAGAAAGGGGAACCCTCTTCCACTGTTGGTGGGAATGCAAGTTGGTGCAGCCTCTTTGGAGAACAGTGTGGAGATTCCTCAAGAAATTAAAAATAGAGCTTCCCTATGACCCTGCAATTGCACTCCTGGGTATTTACCCCAAAGATACAGATATCGTGAAAAGAAGGGCCATCTGTACCCCAGTGTTTATAGCAGCAATGGCCACGGTCACCAAACTGTGGAAAGAACCAAGATGCCCTTCAACGGACGAATGGATAAGGAAGATGTGCTCCATATACACTATGGAGTATTATGCCTCCATCAGAAAGGATGAATACCCAACTTTTGTAGCAACATGGACGGACTCGAAGAGATTATGCTGACTCACAGGCATTTTTAAAGGCTGGGTTCGACTGTCCAGATCCTGCGGGCACCCAGCAGGAGCTGCTTTTCTACATATTCTATTGGGCCTTTGGGCAACACTTTTAAAGCAGCACTTTATGCCTTGACTTTTCTAGATGACACGACAGGCTCCAAATTCATGCTAAACGTCATGTTGTTACTTTCTCAGTGGCATTCACGGCAGCTGTTGAGCCAGCAGAACGTCCTTTGGCAAAGGGCTTTGGAGGCTCTGCCTTGTGGCCTGGAAGGCACATGGGAGCCACGGACACAACGGGCACTTTGCATTTCTGCTTTCCCGAATACTGTCCGAATTAGAACTAGCCTCTGCCAAACCGCACTGAATTCATAGGATCCCGCATTTTGTTTTGCCGCCTCCTCCCGGGGCGGGGAGGGCTGGGGGTTGGGGACCAGCCTATAATCTCCGGGGAGCCGTCCAGCTCTCGGATCCTGGGGCTCACTGGGGCTCAGATTCGATTCAACTGGGAGAGAAAGAAAACAGGGAAGCCTTTAAAGAAAGGCTTTCCAAGGCGAGCCAAGCAACACCCTATTCTCTTCTTCAAGAAACATGCACTTGAGACCCTGCAGAGCTGAAAAACCTTTTATGCTCATGTAAAACAGGTGAGACCCAGTTCATTCTGCCGGCCTCTCCCCTTAAACACAGCCCCTCCCCCCACCCTTCCAGCATGATTAAGAAATGGAACCAAGAGCAGAGCAGTCAAGGCGACGGACATTTCAGAAGACGGAGATCATAAAATAGGGGAAATGTGTTCCCATTGTGCTAACATCATCAACAACAGAGATATGATTAGAGCGCGCCCAAGCACGTGGGCAAGAGGGTGCTGCGATTCTAGCGGTCCCTCGGACTCCAAACTTGTTCATTTGCTCTCCAAAGTTTGAAACACACACAAGCTCTCACAGTGATCTATGAGGAAGAGCATATGCCCCTTGCTTTCAGAGCCGGTAGCAGGTTGTCTGAGCTAGAAACAGCTGTTGTAAATATTTATATGTTGATCTGGCTGTGAAAAGCAAAAATGTTCTTGGAGCCTGTAAACTAGGAAGCAGATGAAGGAGAATGATTTCCCCACCCTGTTTCTGGCACTTTCAGCCACACTCCTGGCATGGTCCTCAAAGAGAGGAGATAAGCAAAGCATCGCAATACAAACTCCTGGCCCAGGACATCTCAAGTCGCCTCCCCTGTACAGGACTCTCGGCCTGCCTGGGGATTCTGAAAGGGAATCACTGGTTCTTCTCCCAGGCTTCATAGACCAATTGCCACAGGTTTATAACTCTCTCTTTGCAAAGAAAGTTCTACTTATGGAGTTAGCTTAGGTGAGATAAATGTGGTTTCCCTCCCCACCCATCCCCCTCATTGACTTTTAAAGCAAGTTGAAGACTTTCGGACCCCAGTGATTGCCAGAAATGAGAAAATTGGCATGCACAAACACAAAGATTTCAAAATAAAATGAGATAAGAATTGGGGGAACAGATTCTGCTTTGCGTGTTGTGTTTTTCACTTTTGCTAATTTTAATGAATTTCCCCAGGCAAACTGATCATTCCTGGCACCATAAATGGAATTGTACCCTGATGAGGTAATCTGTACAAATTTTCCATTTTATGATGCTCAAACAGCTAGAATTTTCTTCTCCAGGAGGGAGAAAGGCAATACCAGATGGCTGAATAAATCTTAATACTGAAGGGGGTTTTGAGAACATCAGTGCATCTCTGCAAGACCATCCAAAACCAGGACATGGGAACGAGCATGTCTGGTCGGTACCTGGACATTTCTCATCACGGCTCTGTCATGAACTGAATACATGACATTGGGCAAGTCACTTTCCCTCTCTGGGCCACAGCTTGGTCTGTAAATTGAGAGACTGAACCATGGGGGCCACCAAGTCATGCCCATGGAGGTCAGGCAGATAGGGAACAGGAGTAAAGTAAACTGGTATTAGAGGCAACTTTTTGCAGCAGAAAAACCTTCTGGGTCTATCTTTCATTATTCCACTATTGTTAGGCACACAGATAACACTTCACTTTCTGAAAAAAATCAATGGCTCATTTGTGATGGTAAATGATAACTAACACCTGACCCCACGGTGGGACAACAGCTGGGAGTGGGGAGGACTGGGGAGCACCTGCCTATTTAAAGATGCAGCTTTGCCATGTCCAATGCACCCGCATTTAAAAATGCAGCTGGTGTCTGCCACGTAGAAATGTGGGCTCTGTGGTCCTAGAAGTTTTGATCTTCTGCAGAGAAGGGAAATCCCAATGTGTGCGGTAAATGTCTCTGTTTTAACATATTAACAGCTCATCAAAAATTAATACAGTGCAGACCAAACGAAGCTTATCTATGAGCCAACACGGCTGGATCTGCGGACTGCCAATTTGACAGGTCACCTGACCCCTGTCTTCCAGTGCCATCTGGTTAAATCCCCCCTGTGCCTGAGCTGAAAATTACAAGTCCATTTGTCCCTGCTCTCTACACTAAAGCAAAGAAGTACTTGAGCTTGGGATGATTTTGTTTAAACCAATAGCAACAGCAAATTAAGTGACACAGGAGATTTGGGACACAGGAACCCATTTAACAGCAGGGACTACGGACAGTCCCCAACTTAAAAGGGTGCAGCTTCATTTTTTTTTTTTTTTTTTTTTACTTTATAATGGTGAAAAAGCAACATGCATTCAAAAGAAACCACACTTCAATTTCTGAATTTTGTCCTTTTCCCATGTTTGTGACATGCGATACAATCCTTTCTCATGATGCTCAGCGACACCGGCCGCAGCCCCTGGTCAGCCCCATGATCCCCAGGGCAAACCACCAGCACACTTAGAGTCGTTCTGTTCTTCACTTTCAGATCAGTGTTCAATAAGTCACAGGAGATATTCAATACTTGATTATAAAATAAGCTTTGTGTTAGATGTTTTTGCCCAGCTGTATGAGCATGGTCAAGGCGAGGGGGCAGGCTAAGCTATGAAGTGTAGTAGCTTAGGTGTGTTAAATGCATTTCTCAACTTATGGTATTTTCAACTTACCATGGATTTATTGAGGTGTAACCCTATCAGAAGTTGAGGAAAATCTGTATTGTGTGCACCTAACTCCCATAAAAGCTCACCCTCTTGGGGTCTCAGTTTCCTTATTTGTGCAATAGGGTTACTAGCCCTTGCCTTACAAAGTTATCTTGCAATTTAGTTCATGAGGCATTGTATAATGCTTTGCTTAGTCCTTGGCACCAAGTGATCATTGCCTAACCCATAGCCTTGGTTCCGTAAAGTTCCATTCTGCAAGAAAAACCTTCACAAAGTCTACTCTTATAATCTGCAGTTCTCCAGTTATATAAGTGCATGCTTGTTCTGAGAGAGTTCTAGAGCTAGGTATCAGGCTGATAAAATTCTTCAGCCCCCAAGGCTCTCAGTAGATATAAAATGATCTTAGCCAGTAAAATGAACAGATTTGAAGACTCGGGGAGATGAGTCAGGGGATATATCTTTCTGATCCCTCTTTGCAGGATGCCTGAAGCTCTCAGATGAGAGGGTCAGAGAGCCAGGAGGCTGTGTGTGTGCTAAGCGACCCATCACAGAGCTTTTCTCCTAAGACTCCCTAGGAACAAGCTTCATTGTTTCGGAACCTACTTTGATGTCCCTGTGGCCCCTGATGTCTTAATGTAACTAGTTTCTCCTCCATAGTTTTGATGTCATAGTTTCTTAATTCACAGTTCAGCGTAGCCAAGATGCTTGTTCTGTTTTCTATGACAAGCTAGACTCATTAACACTCTAAGATATTGGTTAAGAGATTTTTGCTTAAAAAAAAAAAAAGATGAATGTAGATTGCTACAAATCCTAAAGAGAATGTGGATCTACAGTGCATCTGTAGCCTAAAACCATTCAGTGGAATTTAAGGAATGACAGCTATTTATTCTGTATAAAATTATCAATAGAAGATCATTAACATCGGATTTCACTACCCAAACAGGGTTACAATTTCAAGGGTCAATTTTGATGAAACCCACAGAGCAGACTCAGTACCCACAGTGATTTTTTTTAAAAAGATTTTATTTATTTATTAGACAGAGATCACAAGGAGGCAGAGAGGCAGGCAGAGAGGGAGAGGGGGAAGCAGGCTCCCTGCTGGGCAGAGAGCCCTATGCAGGGCTCAATTCCAGGACCCTGAGATCATGAACTGAGCTGAAGGCAGAGGCTCAACCCACTGAGCCACCCAGGCGCCCCACCACAGTGATTTTTAAAAAGTGGCCTGCCTTCTCTCCAGTTAAGGAGCAATTAGATTGTTTCTGCTCAGATGAAGGAGGCAAAAAGTCTACTTTTTGGTGAAAGAAAGAGATTGTCAAAATCCTTAAAATATTTTTAATCTTATATCAATCAATGATTCTTCTAAAGTTTCTTTTAAGGACAAGAGTTCATCACAATCAATATAATTCAATAGCCCCAAAAGTATCAACTAATTCAACTAGACAAATGAAGGGAAAGGATTTAGGTCCTGATTTACCTTAATAAGCATCTACACATAATTCCTTTCTTTGTTGGGACCTAGATCCCCCTAGACCATAACCTCCATGAGGGCAGGAATACTATCTTCTTCACCCTTGGATCTGTACAGTCCTACAGTACAGTGATTGGCCCCAATAAGTATGTGTTGAATGGAGGAAGGACTTAGCACAAAGGTATATTATTGTCACACATTCCTTCATTCACTGTCTCAACACCTATCTACCGATAGCCTCAAGGAACCTCGGACTTTGCTGGACCACAGTGGTGGGAAGATGCATAAGACTCAGTTCTTGCCCTGGAGGAGTTTTGTCTGGAGGGGAAAACAAGGGAAGCTCCATGGAGGAAATAAAATTGGAGGCTGGCAGACAGACAGAAGGAAAGACTTCTGCAAAACCACCTCAGTTATCTGGGATCCAGGGGCTAATATCATTCAACCCTGTCATTGAACTGCCTGTGAGTTTACGCATGGTCACAGTGGCTGTGTCAGCCTCAGGAAGAATGATTTACTCTAAGTATTATCAGCCTTAAGATTTAATAAGAATTGGTGTGTTGGTGAGAAACTGAAAGCCATCTGTTAGACCAAAGGAGATTAGGTAGATCCTAAGCAGCTTGGGGAAGGCAGGCTGGGCCTGGGACTGTTGAAGCCAGCACCACCCGACTGTCTGTCTGCTCCAGAGGGATGGAGAGAACCACCTTGACCCACTACAGGAGGCCAGCTGGCCACGCAGACCTGTTGGATACAACTCCAGAGATGCTACATGAATTGAGAACCTACAGCTAGTCAGAGATGGAGTGAAGATCTAAGCACAGGTGAGAAGAGCTGTGTAGCCCAGCTGAGTGCACTGATGTATGCGTCCTGACCTCACTACTTGCCACCTGTGTGACCTAGGGCAAGATGCTTAACTTCTAAAACTCAGGCTCACCATCTGTAAAATGGACAAGCCAGCAGCTGTCCAACAGAGTGATTATAAGAACCAATCACAGTGTGCCCACGACACACTGGACAAACTGCATGGCAGGCATGATTATGATCGCCTGATCCCTTTCCCCATCCCTCCTCCTTCCTACTCATGCTCTTTCTCAAAAGGATGCTGCCTCCCAAAGTGAATCTGCAAGTGTGGAAGAGGAAACGAAGCAGATGCACGTACCAAGGTAACAAGGGTGTGAATCCCGTGGCACCAGGAAGGCTCCATGACAAAGACAGTGTCTACATCTTCTGCTATTATATGACCCACACCAAGGACAGTGCCAAACAAGTCATGGGTGCTCAAAAAAATACAAGTGAAGGAACACATTAATGAAAGGAAGGAACGGTAGGATAAGACAAAAGCCAGATCAGGGGGCTCTATGCCAGCACAGTGTTGAGCATCCCTTCTCTGCCTAGCTAACTCTACTCACTCTTCAAGTCTTAGCTTAAATGTCACTTCCTCAAGGCCCTCCCGGGGGCCCCCCATCAGGTGTATTGGGCTCTTACTATGCCTTCATAACACTTAACACCACACTCTTCTTTATATGTGATTGCCTAGCATCTATCTTCCTTCTACTGGATTCTGAAGCTCTCTGTGGGCAGAGGCTGTGCTCCCTGTGCCTGCTCTCACTAGGTGCTCAATAAGTGTGCACAGTGAATAAGTGGCTGCAGTTCTGACACGTGGGGAAGCTTTCACTAAAGAAGGAGGAGGCAAGGATGCACCCAGTGATGGAGAAGGGGTAGAGTCAGGCACTGGCTCAGAATAGCATATGTGAGGGAGACAAGCTGGAGGGTTCATGCAGCTCTTCTGTGCTATATCCCGCCCTCCAGAAATATACATAGTCAGTCTCTCTTCGTCTCTCACACACACTTCCTACAAGGTTCTCCCTACAAGGATAACCCCAGAATCCTCCTGGAGCCTTCTGAACAGAAGTCCCTCTGTTCCCCAGGGACAGACAGGCACCCGCCCCCCACCCCAGATATCTGGGCTAGGTTCCAGGGCACAAGGAGAGATGCTCACAGTGTTCTCAGATGAAGTGAAGCTATAGAAAGGGAAGCAACACAAGATTCCAAGTGTCTGAAAGGCAGACAGGTGGAGCGGTGTTTCAGTAAAGTAGAAAGGAAGGAAAGAGGACCCCGAGTTGACTTGAGCAGGTTCCAAGAATGTTCTGTCAGGACGGCAAGACCATCAGGTGCAGAGGGACTCCATCCGCCAGGCACTGTGCTGGATTTCATTACTGGCCTTACTTCATCCTTGGGACAACACAGTGACATAGGTATTAGGCCCATTTTATGGATGAGAAATGGAGGCCCAGACAGGTCCAATTACTAACTGAAGGTTAATACAGCCCTTAAAATGGGTGAATTATTTCTTTTGATGGGGAGGGGCAGAGGAGAGGGAGAAAGACTCTTGAGCAGGCTCCACGCCCAGGGCAGAGCCCAATATAGGACTCAAACTCACAGCCCTGAGACCACGACCTGAGCCAAACTCAAGAGTTGGGTGATTAACCAACTGAGTTCCTTCCTTTCATTAATGTGTTCCTACCTGGGCACCCAATAGTGAATTATTTCTACATGGAACAAGAAATCACAATCTTCTTAGCATAACTACAGTTACGGCACTGCTAACTGCCTATCTGTTTTGATACCCCCGGGAGGTGTGTACATTTCAGGGTCACCACCAAAGCCCGAGGAAGCAGCATACTGCCTGGCAAGATAAGTGATCAACACATGGTAACCAAATGAATATATAAATGGTAGAGACCATTTGTTCATTTCACAAACTTAACGGAACTCTATCAAGTACTCCGGCAACAGGCCAAGGTCCTCGGGGTCAGAAAAATATGATGGCCATGAAAGGTCACGTCCTTCCTCCCCTATTTCTAGGCAGAGAGACACTTAAACGTCCTGAGCCAGATGAGATTCCCATCCCATGACAGAAATGAGTCCTGTCTTGTTTGAGGAAGAGCAATGGGGGGGAAAGGGGAAAGGAACCAAAAAGCTCATAATTAGTCTGAAAGCAAATGTCAGGGACAGGAGACGCAAACAGAAGAGGGAAAGACTGGGAGCTCCTTGTGTAACCCCAGTCCTGCATCTGCAAATAGGATTCTGTTCTGAGAAAAAGAACCCACGACCAGCTCAGGCACGATGCACAAGAAGTGCGGGGGGAGCTCCAGTGGCTGGGAGATGAGGGACTCTGGGGGAAGAAGGTGGCGGTCCCTTTGTTAGTCCTCGGAGGCACCCTCCTGGGAACAGGTGAAACAACAGAGGAGGAGTAAGGAGTTTTAAATGACAGAAGTCACTCTGGCTCCCCCATCCGCCCCCCCACCCCACCCTACACTGTTTGATGACAAAGCCTTGTTAGGAGTCGTAAACGGTGCTCGTCACCCTAGATAGAGCTATGAGCAGTCACCAAGATGGGAAGTGCTTTTGCATGTCAGAGCACCCTGACCTATAGAAGGCCTAAGTTGCCAAGACAACTTTGGCTTTTTTTTTTTTTTTTTTACTGTGATTATATGCCACAATGATCTGAAACATAAATATAAAAATATGCCCTCAAAATGGGGAAATTATCTTTTTCCATAACACTATCAGGGGAGCTGATAAAAGCAGGGGCCAGCTTCAGATCAAGATAACATTTTAATGAAAAGTAATTTTATTTTGCCTCCAAAGGCCTTAGCGGAACATAAATTTGATGGTGAAATTTCAGTAGCAATGCATGCGCTAGAGAAGCAACTAAAAAGGCAGTCGCCATGACTATGCCCAGTGTGTTCACTGGATCAGCCTTCCATGGGGCGCATGAACTTCAGGAGAAGGCTTTGAAGTCTTAACGATGGCTACTGCCCAGCTATCTGTCAAGGACATTACACTACCTGCAGTTGTTGGGGAAAACCGCCTTCTAACCCACCCCAGCACTAGCCTGGATCAGATCTCAGCTCACACAAGAGGAGAACATGTGAGATGATAGACTATGTATATATTGGTCTTTGCCCCTGGTTCCTGGCACAGAGCTCCTAAAGCCCTTATAAACTCCCAGGTGATAAGCCCTAGGAGCATCTCTTGTTCTAGTGCGGTGGCTCTGGCTGGGTTCCTGGATGGGGGCTGGTCACCAGAAAGACCAAGCCATGAAGAGAAGCTTGGGACCTTCAGCTCCACCTGCCATTCTCCAGCAAGGAGAGAAGGGCTGGAAACAGAGCCGGTGATCGATCATGCCTACGTGATCAAGCCTCCATGAAAATCCCCAAACTGTGGGGTTCAGGGAGCTCCCAGGCTGGTGAACCTACCAGGAGGATGACCTCAACTCCATGCAGACAGAAGCTCCCGGGCCTTATCTCTGATCTCAGAAGACCTTCCTTAAGACAACATCCAAGTGGCAACTTGCTCTACACAGCAAACTGAATCCCACCTGCGGGGCTCAGAATCAACCCAAAATAGAAGAAAAGTAGAACTCCTCCAGGTGTTATACGATCTGGGTTCCGGGTCAGAGTGGGGAGCCCACCAGCAGTCTTACTAGTTGCCAAATGGGGACAATGATCTGTCTCACCCAAGTCTCAACATGATTTTTGTGAAAATACTTGGTAAACAGAAATCCACCATACAAAGGAAAGGTGGCATTAGAGACGCTGGGGAAACCGATGAGAAACGCCACAGCTGGCCTCAAACCCAGATCTGTCTGCTTCTCGGTCCGGGACGAGTCTCCTTCCCCAGCACAGAAAAGAGCTGACACGTCCCCAACCCAGGATTTCATTGCTGATGGAAGTAACTAAATGCTGAGTGAAATACAAAAGCGAGCAGCAATCTTTTCCACTTATCACTGAACTGACACGCAGAGAAGAATTAATGAAAGCAAGTTCCCTCAAAATGAAAGGAAAGATGGGTCTTAGATACAGGGAAACGGCCAAGTCAGACTGTGCCCTGAGTGTGTTCACAGAAACCAGCAGACCTGGAGCCCCTGCCTTGAGGTCGCCATGAGGCCCAGGGGTAAAGAGATACAAACCCAGGGTTAACCCAGCTGGTAAGTCTAACAGGAGACCCCAGAATAAAGCTTACTCAGAGTAAAGAAGGGAGAAACAATAAGGAGCCTTGCCTGTCTCTGTCTTTGTGCTGTGTGGAGACCTCACAACCGTGACACGCCTCTCGCAAGATTCTAGTGTCCAATTTGTGCTTCTCATATGGTCCCCACACAACATAATGGGCAGAACTAAGTCTGGATGGACCCGGAGCAGGTAGTGATCTCTGGAAAAATTCCCCCTCAATCCAGACATAAAAAATATTCCTTCAAACAAAGCTTTAGGAAAAAATTAAAAGCCCAGTTAATGGGCGTCTGGATGGCTCAGTCAGTTAAGTACCTGACTCTTGATTCTGGCTCAGGTCTTGATCTCACGGTCGTGAGACTGAGACCTGCACGGGGCTCCCCACTGAGTAGGCGTCTGCTTGAGATTCTCTCTCTCCCTTTTCCCACTGCCTGCTCTCTCTGCCTCAAATAAATTAAAAAAATAAAATCTTCCAAAAAAAAAAAAAAAACCAGAGTAAGAAAGCTCGAAACACAAAAGATTTCAGGGTATTTATAGGAAAAACAGACTCATAACAACTTCAGATATTATAAGGCATATAATATAAAATAATTATTTGCAGTGTATTTAAGGAAATTATAGGGAAGCCAGGAAAAGCAGGACAAAGAACATGTACTATAAAAAAATAATAATGAAGCAGATTTTTTTAAAAGAACCAAATAGAATTCTATAAATAAAAAAATAGAGTAATTGAACTTAAAAACTTGATAGATTAAATAAGTATGTGAGACATGTTGAATGGAAAATGAATAAGTTGGAGGACAGATTCAAATTTTTTTCCAGAATGCAGTTAGAAGGCGGGGGTGGGGGTGGGGTGCAGAATTCGCAGGACAGGTTACGTGACGTGGATAATACGGTGAGAAAATCGGACAGTGGCTCCAGAGTAGAGGCAATGATGATAGAAAACAGAGAGGAGCAATGTTCAAGAGACAACGGCAGGAGCCTCTCAGAATGCTGACAGACACAGACCTGAGACTTAAGGAGCTCAGTGAATCTTGCACAAGATATGTGAAAGGAAATCCATGCCAAGACACATAATAATGAAACTTTATGACACACAAGAAAAGCAAGATGGTAAAAGGACCCGGGATGGAAAAACACAGTATTAACAAAGGAACAGCAGTAAGACTTACAACTGAACACACAAAAACACCAAAAAAAAATTGAAGCAAGAGAACAGTGAAATACAATCGTCCGAGTTCAGAGAGACAGTAACTGTCAAATTAGAACTCCACAGTAAAGCCATCTGCCAAGCGTGAGGTCAAACAAAGGAAATTTAGAAAAATCAAAAACAAGGTATTTATCCAAAAAAAAAGAATATCAAAGAAGGAAATGTAATGGCTCTGTTTGAGGCAGAAGGTGGACGGGCTGAGGTGGACAAGGGATGGTAAGCAGAAGTATCGGTCCACACACGGGTCACACGCACACAGGTTGTCTGCAGGTTACATGCTCATGGGTTATACACAGGTTACACATGCATGGGTTGTACATGGCTCACACACACCCAGGTTGTACATGGGTTACACGCTCATGGGTTGTACAAGGGTTACACACACATTGGTTGGTGGTTCTGTTGGGGGAGAGAGAGAAAGAATCAAGGTCGAATGAAAACACTAGAGATCTACCAGGTAAGTGAGAATGCAATTGTCAGAGAAAAAGCACTCAGTGTCTCCGTACTAAATGTTCAGAAGGGAAAACCAAAGATATTAAATGACTCAAGACTTGGTTAACTATGTGTGTTAAACTAGAGAATTGATAGAACCTCTGAAGAAAAGAGGAAAATAATGAAATTATAACCTAAAAATTGTACAGGAAGGAAGGAGAAAACACTATGTAATGAATGATATAAATAAACCCTAACATAGAAGTAATGACAACATCTGTAATTAAAATTAGCTCCTCAGCTAAAAGTTAAAAAAATACATACATTAAACTCAGAGCACAGGCATAGAATAGGAAAAGATGTAAAAAGTAAATATTAACCAAGAGAAAGCTTATTTCAATGGTAAAGTCTGATACTGTTTATTATAAAAACAACTTTAGAGATAAAGACAGTCATGGCTTAATTATAAAGGTAGAAGAAGGTAGAATAGGAAATACGACAATTCTAAACTATGTTTGCACAGCCCTTCAAAGTATACAAGCAAAAATATTCAAAATTATAAGACCCCAGAACTATGACATCTACTCTGAGGGTAGAACTTTTTAATGTACATTTTTGTAATTAATGAATTAAGCATAAACAGAAAAATTAGACACATGAGATTTGGCTACCACAACAAGCTTGGACATAGGTACAGCTTTAGATCTTGCAATTTTAAAATTTACATTCCTTTTTAAGCCATATGAAATGACAACAGACCATATACTAAGCCACAAAGCTAGCCTCAAGATCGAAGGATTGGTAATTTTCCGATCCCATAATCCAATCACAATGCAATTAAACTATAAATTGTTTAAAAAAATATAACAAGAAAAATATATGTTCAGGATTTTTTTAAAAAGCCCTTGTAATCAACTTATGAGTCATAGAAAAAAATGGAAATTAGAAAATTTTCAAAAGTAAATTTAAGGAGAACCGTGTATTAAAACTTACAGAATGTAGCTCAGCAAAATTTATGGGAAAATTCACAGCCTAAGTCGCTTAAGTTAGAAAAGGAAGAAAGAACAGCAATGTGTATAATTTTAACTCAGTAAGTTAAAAGAAAAAAGAGCAGAATAAAATGAAAGTTGCAAGTGGGAAATACTAAAGATAGCAACAGGAATAATGAAAAGTAAAGCAAACACATAGCACAGAGGCTCATAGGAAATGGGCATATTGAAAAGAGTAACAGATTAAACTCTGACAAGATAAACAAGAAAAGAATTCAGGGTAGAAAGAGAAAGAAGGCACATATAGCCAATATAAAAACTAGTAATGCAGATATTACTTGAGAACAAGTGGATATTATGAAATACTTTGTATCAATAGATTTGAAAGTTTATGTGAAAGGACTAAGCTACTCTAAAAATACATACAAATTATCAAAAATATCTCAAGAAAAAACAGGTAAAACAAAAGAGCTTTATAACTGTAAATTGATTCAGTATTTTAAATTCTAGGACCAAATATTTTATGGGCCTACCTGTCAGACATCCCAAAAGGAAATAAATCATCTTACACAGACTCTTTACAAAGAATTAAACATGAGGGAAAACTCATTTTATGAAGCTTAACTGTGCTATTCAGATCTTCTATATTTTCCCACTTATGTTTGACCTGTCAGTCACTGAAATAAAGAATAAGGCTTCCAACAATTTTGGTGGATTTTGTAGGTCCTGTCTTTCTTTTTTGTACTCCAGTCTGCTTTTGGTAATAGTGATTACAAAACCAGACAACTGCGGTACCAGAAATGAGAATTATTAACCAATTATTAACCAATTATTAATATTCTTGTCTTTAACAGAATATTATCAACCAAATCTAGCATTAAGAAAAAAGGGGAACACAGCTTAACCAAAATGGGTTAATTACAAGAATTAACACTTGTTTCATATTTTAATAATTAATGACTATAAATCACCACATTAGCAAACTAAAGGAGAAAAACACAACTTTTTGACGCGCAAAATTCAAAACTCATTGCTACAAATTAGAAATAAAAGGAACCTAATAAAAAATGTCTACAAAAAGTCATATTTATTAGTAAAATGTTTAAAACATCCCCTTTACATCAGTAATGGGACGTGGATGCTAGCTATCCCCACTTCTAAAACACTATAGGGAGGTCCTAGCTGGTGAATATAAAAGAATGAAATAAAAAAGATTTAAGAATTGGGGGTGCCTGGGTGGCTCAGTGGGTTGAGCCGCTGCCTTCGGCTCGGGTCGTGATCTCAGGGTCCTGGGATCGAGTCCCGCATCGGGCTCTCTGCTTGGCGGGGAGCCTGCTTCCTCCTCTCTCTCTCTCTGCCTGCCTCTCCATCTACTTGTGATTTCTCTCTGTCAAGTGAATAAATAAAATCTTTAAAAAAAAAAAAAAGATTTAAGATTTGGAAAGGAAAAAATAAAACTGTCATTATTTATAGGTAAATAGATTTTCTTTGTAGGAAACCCAAAATAATTTACATATAAGTAATCAGAATTACTAGGGGAGTTTGAAAGAATTTCTGCATTAAAATATCAATATACCAAAGTCAATTATATTCCTGGATAACAGAAAACAATCAGATAGAAAACACAATTTAACAAATAAAATTTACAGTAGCAATATGAATATAACTATCTAAAATTAATGTGCTAAATGATATGGAAATAAAACTACTCACAGACATTAAGACTGAAATACACAATTATACCATGCACTTAGACAGGAAGGTATCACAGCTCCCCAATTGAACCACAGATTCAATAAAATGCCAATCAAGGTCTTAATTAGGATTTTCATGCAACTTGACCAGCTGATTCTAAAATGCATATGGAAGAGCAGATGGTTGAGAACAGCCAAAACACTACTGAAGAAGAACAAGGTCAGAGATGTCGTAGTCAATCCTCTAATTCTAATGATTAAAGAATTATATTCCCCAACCCCCTTGAAATTAAATGTGGTCATGTGACTAGTTCTGCCAATGACATACAAGCAAAACTGACATGTGCCACTTCTAAGTATTTAAGACATGATCCTCCAAGCTCTATTCTCCCTTGTGGGAGCACACAGTGAGATGACAAAAGTGTCTGGGCCCTGAGTGACTACAGTTATACATGTCACATAAGCAAGACACGTTTTTTTTTTTTTTAAGAGAGAGTATGCACATGAGTGGGGTGGGGAGGGGCAGAGGGAAAGAGAGAGAGAATCTCAAGCAGGCTCCACATCCAGCACAGAGCCACACATAGGGCTCAATCTCACAACCCTGAGATCTGACCTGAGCTGAAATCAAGAGTCACATGCTTAACTGACTGAGCACCCAGATGGCCCCAAGAAAATCTTCTTTAAAAAGTTTTAAGCCACTGAAATTTACACTCAAAAGACAGCCCAATCTAGCCCAACATGGGGATTTGCTCCACTAAATCTCACATTATTGTAATGCAGAGTGATTAGAACACTGTAGCACTGCTATAGAAATAAGCAAAAAAGATCTATGGGTCAGAACAGAGAGAGCCAAAGAAAAGACCCATCCTTGTGTGGACAGGAAATATGGCACAGCCTGGGTTATAGATCAGTGTAAGTCACTAACTAGCGCTGGGAAAGATGGGGATCCATATGGAAAAAATAAAACTGAACCTCTATTGTAAAGCATACACCATACCCAGAAATCAATTCCAAATGGATTACAAACCTAAAAAAGACAACAAAATGGAAAGCAGTTAGAAGTTAGCAGAGGCTGGAGGTTGGAAGACGTATTTTGATAAAAACACCACAAGTACTAATCATAAAGAAAGGACTGATAAAACTGACTGCATTTATTATTGAGCATCTGGTTCATCTAAAATCCTGCATTGGATACTGGCTTGACCACCAGTGAACACTGAAAATATCTGAAGATGGCTTGCATATGTCATGAGATGAACATGTACTCAAATGGAAAGGGAGACATTATTGACTGAATTTTCATTTTGAACACACACACACACACACACACACACACACATACACACATTGTCCAACCCAGAAGAATATGCACGAAGGTGTTTTAATGTTGCTGACTTCTAGGAAGTAGTAACTTTCCATTGTATGCATGTACTACTTCTATAATAACAAAACAATTATTACAATGAATGAATTAATAGAAGAATAAACATACAAATTAAATCTGGGGGGCAAAACCAAACAAATAAACAAAAAGATCATGAAAAAGGTAGGCACAGAGAGGAAGAAGAGGTTTAATGCACAAATAACCAACAAAGAACTAATATCTAGAATATTTTTTCCAAAAAAACCTGGAAGTCAGTGAAATAAAAGCAGGCAACCTCACTGAAAAATAGGCAAAATACAGGAAGAGTAATGTCTTATAAGGCCTAAATCTAAATTCCATTAAACTTAGAGGAAAAGATGGTCCAGCTCAATAGTCATCAGGAAGATATACATGGTAACCCCCAGACCCCCACCCCCAGACCAATAAAACCTACATTCTGATGGCCCCAAGTGCAGACTAGGCTGTGGGCAGGAGGAAGTCTCCTACCTTGCTGGTGAGATTATAAGAACATTTTGGCATTATTTCTTAAACTCAGAAGATGAGCAAACGCCCAGAAATCTTACTGCCAGAAATATATCTAAGAATTATTTTTGCAATAAGTACACCAGGAGTTCATAACAACACTGTTCATAATTGGTACAAATTGGAGATGACCCAAGTGTCCGTTAACAGAATGATTTTTTTTTCCCCAAAACTGAGATATTCATGCCCTGGAATATTACACAGCAATGACAATGAATGAACTTCTGCAATCTGCATTAATAAAGAAAAAAATCTCAAAAACAATGATAAACAAAAGAAACAAATCACAAAAATGCATTCTATATGACTCCATTTATGTCAAGTTCAAGAATAGGCAAAACTAAGCAATAATTTTAGGGATGTGTGTGTATGTGTGTGTGTGTGCGCATACGTGTGTGTGTGTGCATGTGTGCAAGACTATCTGGAAAAGAAATAACTTATTTTTAAAAACTCAAGATAATGGCAGCAGTGGAAGAGAGAACAATAAGGCACCATGAAGGATCCTACCAGAATTCTTAGAGTATTTTTCAATTCTATTTGGGGGTCACACGAGGGTCTGTTTACCGTTATCATTTAATATTTATTAATGCTATTACTTAACTTATTACTATTACTGTTGTAACTATTACTAAATTTAATATTATTACAAAACCATACAGATATGTTTTATTTGTGACTCTGTACATGTATCTCACTGTTAACTAACCATCCCTATAAAACAACAGCAGGGTACTAAGAAAATGATCTAGTCTAGAAACAAGTGCAGATCAGACCAGACAGAGACAGCCACCAAACTGTTTGCCATATATTGTGAACTATTCGGCCATTCATTTGGTCATCAAGTAAGTCAGGCTACTTAAAAAAGGGACACCAAGTTCAAGTCCCCTGCCCTGGTCTCCTTTCACTGGAAAGCTTACCTATAAAAGCTCCATGACCACAGGGCAGGTACTGTGCACACCAGGGTATGGGTGTCAGCTTGAGTCACACACCAGGGAACCCAAAGTACTGGATTTGGTTTTAGGAGATGCTAAGTATCATAATAATGGAGACTTTATTGCAATTCTATGACAACAGTGATTTGCTAACTAGAAAACAGAAGCAATGCTCCCGAAGAAAAAGCAACAAAGGAAACCTACCCGAACATCGCCTCATTATTCAAGTGCAACCAACTCCAACTAATACTTAATTACAAGAGGCATTTGGAGGCTGCCAGTAGAATAAGACACGGCATTCTCCCGAGGCACTTGATTGATTTCTCAGATTATAAAACCCAAGCCACTGAGAATTCTGAAAACATTGATTTAGCAAGAGAGAGCCCAGGGAGCGCTCAAGGCTTGTAATGAGAATAAATACAGAATAAATGAAACTGGCCAGGCTGCCTGTTACAGATTTTACACTAGGACGTTTTTCAAGCTTCATTGCTACTTTATTTTTCTAATGTAACTATTTCTTGTGGGTGAAAAGAAAGACCTCATCCCTTTTCTCCTGTACATCCAAAACACACAACTACAACTCTGTGTCTTTTGTTCCAGATCTACACAGGCTCAGAAATACCCTAAGTCAGGACGTGGATTGTTTATTTTCTTTGAAATTGATTAGCAGTGAAGCATGCTCCACAAACATGAACATTAAATATCTTGTTACAAAGTTTTCGAGGAAGAAAACAACTACTTTGTGCAGACATGATCAACTGGAGATTTTTTTCAGCTAACATCTTACATTCGATATAAGGTAGGTAAGTATTGATGCAAAGTAACATCTAAGTGCCTGGGTTTGAATACTAGTTTCATTATTTACTATCTTTGGAAGCTTGGACAAGATACTTAACCCTATGGGTCTCACCTGCAAAATGGGATTTATAAGAATATCTACCATACAGAGGTATGGTATTCCTGAGGATTGACCAAGACAATGCATTTAGAACAATTCAGTGCATGACCAGAATATAGTAAATCCTCAAGAAATGGTAGCTGTATAGAGTCAGGAGAAAACCTCTAAGCTTAGTTCAAAATCCTCCACAGCCAAATGAACTTCCCTGTGTCCCTTCTATTGCAAATGGCAAGCTTAAATTTTATACTCATATTCACACCATCTGATGTCCTACCCATGAAATTAGACCACAACCTGCACCCATAAACAGGTGCTTGGCCCAGAAATAATTTAACAATTCTTTTCCCACTGTGATTTCCAAGATGAAAAAAGGGAACAATTACTCCCTAAACACTGAAAACCCTTCCCTATGAGACTGAAAAGGACTTCCAGGAAACTTGGCTAAAACATGGAAAACAAGAAAGGTGCCAGAAGCCTGATGACAAGCAAAGACTTTAATTTTTTTCCTTATGATTTATTTATTTATTTAGAGAGCGGAAGGGAGCACATGCAAACGAGGGGAGGGGCAGAGGGAGAGGGAGAGAGATCTCAAGCACACTCCACACTGAGCACAGAGCCCAATGCTCGGACCCTGAGACCATGACCGGAGCTGAAACCAAGAGTCAGATGCTTAACTGACTGCACCTGCCAGGTGCCCTGGAAATAATTAAAAAAAAAAAAAGGCTTAAAGAGAAAATTGGAATTCTGGAAATGAATGATGGAAACATCTGCCATTGGTCTCTGGCAATCTTCATAGCCTGGAGTGTGATCTCCTGACAGTGCTCACCATTTTCCCAAGGCAGAGAAGAGAGGGAGTTAGTCACACAAGCCCTTCGTCTACAGAAGCCAAGGATCGGGGTGATGCCCACCTCTACAGCCTGGTCGGTCTTCTGGAAGGCTCCTTCCTACACTGTCTTGACTTCTTTACTGGGCTTCGACACATAATTCGGTGCCTGGCACTCAGGAAGAGCCAATACATGTCCTTTGGGTGAATGAATGTCAATCTTGTCAAGGTCACCATTGAAAGTGACAGACATGCAACCCAAATTACATTCCTTCATTCCTTCATTCATTCAAGCAGGCATGAAGCTAGTCAGACTTCCCAAATCCCATGCTTTCTGCCTTGCACAATGACACTCTCAGTGAGTCTAAATTTTAATGAGGTATATTTGCCAAAATCTCACCTGAGAATTTTAAGAGTGAGCAAGAGGCTGGGGGTGGGGAGCGGTGTGAGGTGCTATTTTGGTAAATGACAAAAAGGCTAGGTTTTTCTTTTTTTCTCTAGAAGCAAAACTAAGGGCTTTGCTATTTGGGTCCTGCCTCTTACCGTGGTTTGGGTTTATTTCTCCCTTACTGGTACTATTCTCCATTCCCTTCCACACCTACTTTCCAAATTTGGCACTCAGTTTAACCAACAGCTTCTAGGAGATTATCAGCACTCTCATAACTTCCTAAAGGCAGGAAGAAGTCATATGCTGCCCAGAGTAGGTAGGCAGAGCCTGCTGCCATGCATCCAGATGAACAGGTGGGGAGGGGGAGTGGCCAAGTCAAGAGAGCAGCTCAGGCCATGTCAGATCTATCTCTCTACCTCCCTGTGATTCTCTAAAAGCTTCAGACCTCCACGGGCCTCAGGAGGTCTGAAACTTATTCTCAGGGACAGGCAATCTCACTGCAACAAAAAGTTACTTAAAGTGAATCTACTCACAACAGAAAGCGACTTTTCATATTAAATAGTGCAGAAGAGTTTTACTGAGGTTCCAGCTCAAAAAAATTGAACTACAACTTAGGAAAACTTTATCTATATTTAACACAGTTGGGTTACCATTGCAACGAAATGAATTTCTACAACAAACAATAAATCAAGTTTTGGTTGTTTTTGACACAATGTAGAAAATAAGAGTGTGCAGCAATAGTGCCCATTCTGCCCTCCAAATCACTAGGAGGAACTTTCTGCTCATTTGTTATAGAAATATCAGTAGTATTCATCATTTCCCCCCAATTCCATTTCATAATCCTTTGATATTCAAATTTGTCTCTTCTGAAGCAACTCTACTGGCCTCATCCTACTGGATTTGCCTCTTCTCAATCATTAAACTGGTCTCTTCGGTCCAGCAGTCCTGCAACATCACTTTCACTGATTTCATGAAATCCTGAATCTTTCTCAAGATGTGCAGTCTGCCTCCACCACCCACCTGCAATGTGCTGGCACCATACTGTCCTATTAAGACATCCAATAACCACTGAGAACCGAGCAGGGGTGGCAGGTTCCCACCAAGAGCATAGATGTTTGAGAGCAGATTAATTTCAGTGGTTGATTCACTACTATAGCTCATTGATGGCAGCTTCCCCATGAAGCTCTTAATTGCAAAGAATCAGATAACAATAATTTGGTTGTTGAGCACCCCGATGTCCTTGCTCCTCTCAAATGCAGTGGGCTCAGTCTATACTGTACCAATCATCAGAAGAAGAGAATTTAAGGGCCGGGGTCCCAGCTTCTTTTTATTGCAGCTTTTGAAGGCTTTTTCCTGTGTGGATTCCAGCAGCTGCTGCCCTAATCACTCAGCTCCTTGGAAGAGGAGAAATCAGCATAGCTGAGATACCTTTCCAATCATTGATGCGAGCCTACAGCTTTGGGGAAATGAAGCCCAGAGGTGAAAGCTCATTTGTGTTCTATTGTGCCAAAGTAGGTCATGGAGTCAGTCAGTTCAGCTGAAGAAGGAGGAGGAGGAAGAGGAGGGGAGGGGAGGGGAGGAGGGAAGGGAGAGGAGGGGGAGGAGGGAGAGGAGAAAGAGGAGGAGGAAGAGAAAGAGGACGGAGAGAAGGAGGAGGAAGAGGAGGAGAAAGAATGGGAGGAGCCAGCCACTGGTCCTTGTCAATTCAGTCAAATGGTCCATCTGGTCCACCAGCGGCTGCTTTCCTGGGAATGAGCATAAAGGGTGCATGTGTGATACAGGGAATGATAAAGTTCCTGAATCTTCCCAAGACACTCTTTGATGAACAAGTTGATAAAATAGGGGGCAAAATGTCAAAACCCTGCAATCCAGTCAGATTGCAATTTTCTATCCGGAGGAGGGACGATGACACGGTGCCCTGATTTTAGCTTCAGCCATTAGAGATGCTGTGATTCAATGAAAGGTCTTGCAAGTGGCGGCGGCTGAATATCTGAATTTAGAAAAAATTGACTTTATTCCCTATGATGACACAAGTTTCTGTCATTGAATAAGACCCTGGCCTGCAGGATTTAGAGAAATTGTGGACTCCACACGACACAGAAGCGCGCGCACACACATTTACTAGAAGTAATGATCACCACCACCACGTGGGGTTATGAGGTTGAGAGTTTTATCATGAAGCTCTTCAACAAATAGTTGTTTAATTCCTGCTACATGCCTGACCAGGTGTCATGCTCAGCCCTGGGGAACAAAGAAACAGACTTGGTTCCTGGTCTTATGGAATCTAAAGATAAAAATAATTATAAACTGTGAACTGTTCGGAAAGGAAAAAATAGGTTTTTGAAAGAGAGGAAGATGGATGGGGTCAGCAAAGAAACCTCTCTGTATAAATCTGGAAGATGAGACAGAGCTAGATAAGCAAAGAGCATCAGAGAGAATGTCCATGGTAGGGAACAGCAGTGGAGCCCCGAAAGGCAGAGCGGTTGACACAACCAGGGACGGTCAGGTCAGTGTGGCTGGAGTAGGTCATGGCTTTAGATGAAGCTAGAGGGTTAGGCAGGAGATGGATTTGATTTTTTTTTTTTTTTTTTTTTTTTTTTTTTTTTCCTGACAGGGAGAGAGCTGGGCAGGGATGGGCAGAGGGAGAAGGAGAGAGAGAGAATCCCTAGCAGCTGAGCCTGGAGATCAACACAGGGCTCAATCCCATGATCCTGAGATCACAACCTGAGCTGAAATCA
Organism: Mustela putorius furo; assembly: GCF_011764305.1. Lineage (NCBI taxonomy): Eukaryota > Metazoa > Chordata > Mammalia > Carnivora > Mustelidae > Mustela > Mustela putorius. The sequence continues at coordinate 10,589,699 of NW_025422057.1, forward strand.
AGAGTAGGATGCTTAACCGACTGAGCCACCCAGGCCCCCCATGGGCTAGATTTTTATAGGGCTTTGTGGCACACAGTTATTCTAACACTTTTGAAGAAAAAGAGTAATCACAAATCCATTGGTTGCTGTGAATGACCCGATGATGAGCAGAAGACAGTAAGAGCCCACAGGTCTGAATCACTGTGTCAGCGGACAACAGTGACCTCAGGTGACCCTATTATTTTCCAATGTCATTTCAAATGCCACTTGAATGTAATCACAATTGATAGTCCGCTGGGTTTTCAAGTTAAAATAAATGCTATGGGAAAGGCTCCTCAGTGACCAAGCTGTTCCTAAATAGCCTTGAGATTCACGAGTATGTGGACAGTACATCTTGCATGTCTGAAAATTTCTGCTTTTGGCCTTGCTTTTTTTCACTGAGATAAAATTTATACACATTGAAATGCATAGATCTTCAATCCTGTGGGCAAAGATACGCAGATAAGAACATAAGGAAAATCCCCCAAAGATACTCCCACCATTTCAAGTGAGTTCCTCCCCAGTCTCAGATGCCCCACTCAGAACAAACCTCTCTGATTTCTACTCCCTAGACCAGTCTGGACTGTTCTTGAACTTCTCGTTAACAGAATACTATAGCGGATACTCTCCTGTGTCCTGCTTCCTGGTCTCAGCGTAGCGTTTCTGAGGTGCACCTAGACTGCCATATTCACCAGTAGTTGACTCTGTTCTCCTACTCATAGACACCTGCGTTGTTTCTGGCTTGGGCTGATTGGGAATAAAACTGCTGCAACAATCTAAGTCCTTTCAAAGACATGTGGTTTTGTTTCTCTTGGGTAAATATGTTAGAATGGACCTGCTGAGTCACAGGGTAACTATATGATTAATTTTATTTTAAAAAAATGACTGCCAATTTACAGAGCAGTTACACCAATTTCGACCAGCAATACATGAGAGCTCTACTTGCATCGTCCACGTCAACATTTGGTGTGGCCGGTTCTTCTAAACTTAACCACTAGCTAATGGCTAAGAAGTGGTCTCTCACTGTGGTTTCAATTTACATTTCCCTAATAAGTTTTAACTGAGCACCTTTTCACATGCTTACTGACAGTCATACGCCTTTCTTTATGCAGTCTTCTGTTTGCCTGCATTTGTATGAGGTTATCTTTTTATTATTGATCTATAGGAGCTCTTTACATATTCTGGATATGAGTGCACAAGTCCTTTGTATGACATATGAATGGCAAGTATTTTTTTCCTTTTTTTTTTAAATTCCAAGTATTTTCTATCAGTCTGTGACTTGTTCTTTTCTTTTCATGATGATGTCTTCTGAAGAGCACAACTTTTAAATTTTGGTGAAGTTCAATTTATCATTTTTTTAAAAGATTTTATCTATTTATTTGACAGAGAGAGAGAGCACAAGTGGGGGGCAGGAGAGGGAGGAGGAGGCCCCCCACGGAGCAGGGAGCCCCGTGTGGGGCTTGATCCCAAGATCCTGGGATCAGGACCTGAACCAAAGGCAGACATCTAACCATCTGAGACACCCAGGTGCCAACCCCTGTCATTGTTTTTATTTTCGGTGTTTTTGTGTTTCTTCTAAGAAATTTTTTACTATACCAAAATACCAAAGATATTCTTCCACATTATCTTCTAGATGATTTCTAGATTTAACTTCTATTATATGGTTCATATCAGTTAATTTGTACATATTATATGAGGTAGGAGTCAAGGTTAATTTATTTTTCATACTTTATTCGGGCTTTCTAGTATCACTGATTTTAATCTTTCCTTTCACCACTAAGTTACCTTGGCATCTTTGTCAAAAATAAATTGACCTGGGGTGCCTGGGTGGCTCAGATGGTTAAGGGTCTGCCTTCACCTTGGGTGGGTCATGATATCAGGGTCCTGGGATCGAGCCCCACATCAGGTTCCCTGCTCAGTGCAGAGCCCTCTCCCTCTGCCTGCCACTCTCGCTGCTTATGCTTTCTCTCTGTGTGTCAAATAAATAAATAAAATCTTTAAATAAATAAATTGATCACGTATGTGTGGATCTATTTCTTGGCTCCACTCCATTCTCTACCTATCCTTAAGCCATACTAGCTTGATTACTACAGAGTTCTACGAAATCTTGAAATCAAGTTCTATCACTATTTCAAGTTTTTATCTTCTTTCTCAAAATTGTTTGGCTATTTTAGGCCCTTTGAGTTTTTTCTAAATTAAACCCTATAGTTCAATTAAAAAAATATATATATAGCTTTTTCAATTTCTGTTAAGTTTATTCTTGTGTTTTCATAAGCTGATGCTACTGTAAATGGTACTTTTAAAATCTGCACTTTCTAATTCTTTCTTGCTATTGCGTAGAAATAAAGTTGAATTTTAGATTGGCCTTGTATCCATGATCTCTCAGAACTGCTTATTTAATTCTGTTTATGGATTTCCTAAGATTTTCTAAATAAATAGTAGTGTAATCTGCAAATAAAAAGAACTACTTCTTCCTTGCTTTTTATTTTTTTCTTGCTTAAATGCACTGATTAGAACCCCCACCCACCTTTTAACAGATACAGTGACAATAGACAATCTCTTATGATAGTCACAATCCAAAGGGGAAAGTATTCAGTCTTCTCACTAGTAGGTATAAAGTTAACAGTAGGTTTTTCATAGATGTCTTTTTATCAAACTCAAGAAGTTCCATTTTATTCCTAGTTCAATGAGAGCTTTTACCATGAAAGTGTTTTTTCTACATCTATTGACGTGATTACATAGTTTTCTCCAATATTTTGTTAACTTGGTGAATTTTAACAATCAATTTTTAATTTTTAAATCAACTTTACATTCCTAGGATAAACTCCAATTCTTTTGTATGCATTTCTGTACTTGTTAATTTATTAAGAGTTGTGTGTCTATATTCGAGAGATATTGGTCTATAATTTTTTCTTCCCTAATATCTCTGTCATATGTTGTTATCAGGATTATTCTATAACCGTATTTGTATAGTCTCACAGAACTAGCTGTGAGGTGTTCTATCTTTTCAAAAGTTTTGTGGAAGCTTGGTATTACTTCTTAAATGTTTGACTGCAAATTCCAAGGAAACTATCTGAGCCTAGAGATTTCTTTGTACAAAGGTTTTGAACTACAAATTGTATTTTTGTTTCATCTCTATAAGTTCTGATGAGCAACGGTTTGCAAGGAATTTGACCATTCCACATGCATTGTTGAATTGTTGGCGGGCAACTGTCCACAAATGCCCTTATTATCTTTTTAATGTCCTCAGGCTATTTAAGAGGCACTCTGCTTTCTTTCCTGATGCGGGTCATTTGTGTGTTCTATTAGCCCTTATCAGTCTTGCCAGGAGTTTATCAACTCTATAAATCTTAAGAAATAACAAGTAAGGGCAAGTCCAGTGGAATTGCAAGTCTTTTATCTCAAAGTTCTGGTACTCCAGACAACTGTTGAGGGACGCCTGGGTGGTTCAGTGGGGCCTCCTTCGGCTCAGGTCATGATCCCAGAGTCCTGGGATGGAGCCCCACATTGGGCTCTCTGCTCAGAGGGGAGCTTGCTTCCCCCTCTCTGCCTACTTGGGATCTCTGTCTGTCAAATAAATAAATAAATAAATCTAAACAACCGTTGCCATGAAAAGCAATCCCCAAATCTAACACCAATCATCTTGGCCCGCATGCAGTCGTTATTCCTAAGAAATTCAACAGCATGTGACTAAACCACATGAAAAGATTAGTTCACTTTGAAAACTCAGTGATCTAATAGTCCTAACAATAATATGAAATATTATTATAGCTACTTCGAAGATGGGGAAACCGAAGCTTAGAGAAATTAGCCATTGCCAAAGACACAAAAGCTATTTTGGATTCACACTCACGTCCTTCTGATTCCAACACCTGTGTACTTCCCACTTCAGCCTCAAAGTGGCCATGAGTTAATGACTCAGGATCGTATTACCAGCATTGGGCACCCTGCCTCTGGAAAGGCTCCCCATAGGACTGGGATAAATGCAGATGGAAAAAGGAACATAAGAAGAAAAGATGTCCCTCGGTTTTTTCACATGGCCATGAAGGGGCACACCATACTGAACAAAATACTATTTTGGTGGAAATTACAGAAGCAACACTTTGGTCAAGTCTAAATGGTTGTAGCTCTTTTTTGACTTTTTGATAATCATTGCCTACTGGGTCTCTCCTCCAAATTACCATTTTTTAAAATAAATATAATTTCAACTTTCACTTCAAAACTTGTGATTGATAAAGAAGGGAGATGTCCCTTGCAAGCTTGTGACGTGCGGTGTTGGATCAAAATGCCATCTCCATTGTTTTGGTAATAGGTCCTCATAGAGTGAGGCTTTGCCTTCTCATTTCTAGACATTTCTTTGAAAACCATTTATTTATTTTTTTTAAAGATTTTATTTATTTATCAGAGAGAGAGAGGGAGAGAGAGCGAGCACAGGCAGACAGAGAGGCAGGCAGAGGCAGAGGGAGAAGCAGGCTCCCTGCCGAGCAAGGAGCCTGATGCGGGACTCGATCCCAGGACGCTGGGATCATGACCTGAGCCGAAGGCAGCCGCTTAACCAACTGAGCCACCCAGGCGTCCCTGAAAACCATTTATTTTGTCTTAGTTAAAAAATACTAGGGATTAACTAAATGCTATTTTCAGTATTATTCTTATTGAGTGTCTTGTTTTAGACAATAGAGAAAAATAATTTTCCTTCCCATTATCTTTGCTCATCATTCCTAAAGACTGTTTTTATAAAAGGCAGTTATTTCAGGAGTACCCATTTTAGGAAAATACATACTGTCTGGCTTCCCTGAACTCTAGCAGGAAACCGGATACACATGTTAGTCCTATTCCCTGTAAACGGCTGCTGTTCATTTCACCTCTTACTCAATGCACAGAACAAATCATGCCATGCTAAAAACACAGAACGGTGCTTTTGTGTTCTTCTTTGCATCTGAATTTACAATGGGCAACGGTTTTCTTGGGATCTCTCTAGCACTATCCACACGGCCGCTCTGCAAGAGAAACAAGGTGGAAGACGATGGAGAAGGGAATGAGGGACTTCATCACCACAGCTGGCTTGCAGGAAGACCTGGGAAAATGAGTCCGGCCTTGAAAGATGGGGCAGCAGGCTGTGCACTCACTTTCTCAGCCCTACTCTGTGCCAGGCAGGGCTGAAAGGGGAATATGGGAAGAGCCAGGAAGGCATGACTTGGAGGGGAAGACAGTGAGCCATAGGCTAGGGCAGCAGCTGTGGGGGTCTGAGACTGCTTGGCTGGAAGGGTACGTGCTGGAAAGGAGAGGGGCGTGCTCTCCCCCAAAGTGAGCAGGAGAGCCTGGTGGCTAATATTGTGGGTCAACTTGGCAGAATCACAGGGAGCCTTGATATCTGGCTGAACATTACTCGTGAGAACGTCTGTGAGGCAGCTTCCAAACTAGCCCTCCTCAGTGGGCACAGGCATCATCCAATCTGAGGGTCTGAGAGAACAAAAGGTAGAGGAAGAGGGGACTCTCCTCTCTGGCTGACAGCTGGAGCGGGGACGTCCGTTCTCGCCTTCCCTCGGACCAGGCTGCACACCATCAGAGCTCCTGGTTCTCAGGCCTTCCAGCTCAGACCAGACTGCACGTGGCCAGCTGTCCCACGTCTGCTGCGTGTAGACGGCAGATCGCGGGACCCCTCACACCCCATAATCACGTAAGCCAATCCTCATTATACATACACACTCTTGGTTTTGCTTCTCTGGAGAACCCTCATCAGAGAAGACACTCACGCGGGTTCAAGCAAGGTTTGGGAAGAACCCCAGAAGAAACTTCCCCAAGAAATTCTTACAGAAACTGGTGAGTGACCGTGGGTGACACAGGTCTCCACGTTCTCAAGAGCATTTAGTGCTTCTGGTGCCAGCATTGGGGAGGGAACAGAAGAAGGAAGGCCGAGAGGGGCATTTGGGGGCCGGGGAAGGGGCAGCATCCAGGCCGATAGCTCCTTCTTGGGCAGGAGTTAGAAATGAAACACTGGAGGACAGCCATGCCTCTATCCAGACACCTTTATGCCACACGGCCCCTTCCAGGGCAGAGGGAGGGGAAGAGACAACATCCGGGGACCCACCTCTGGGTCTCAGGGGCCTCGCAGGCTCTGGCCCTTCCGACCACAGGAACTGGTAGGCGACCACAGGCTGACCACCCAGGCAGAGCACCCCATGGCCAATAGCTATAACGGTCGGTGGCAGGATCACCTGAGCTCTGCCTTACCATCTACACACAAGCCCAGGGCTGCTCAGACAAGAAGGATCTGGAAGCTGATGGTGCTCAGACACGGACTCCAATCCCCTGGGTGTCCCTGGGGCCTCCAGGTTTCTGCAACTCTGTGACATTACTCACTCGGCTCGCAGAGGGCACCCCTGGGGCCAATGGGTCCCCCAGCTCCTCCTCACGCCTGTCCCCAGCAAGGGGGCCCAGCCCTGACGCCCACACCCACGCTTGTCCCATGTCCCAGAGATGCTGGAAGCTGTGGAGAGGCAAGCGAGCCTCCTCACCTCCTCCTACAATTCATATCCTCTGGGGACAGAATTCCTGTAGCAGCCTCACTTAAGATAAAAGCATGCGGAGTGCCCCAGGAGAAGAAAAACTCCATCTGAGTGAGCGTGGCACATGTCCGAGAGAATTTTTGACGACTTTGGAAAATGAGGTCATCATTTACCAGCAAGCAGGTGTCTGACGGTTCCAAATGACCGAGACAAGGAGGGAGTGGCATCGGCGGTCGTACGACTGTGGGTTTGGGGTGGCTGTCACCGCATGGAAAGCTTTTACTGGCCAACTTCTCGGCACCAGCTAAGGAATGCATGCGCCTGCTAGATGCAGAAACCGAGCAGACTTGCACAAAATCACTTCTTGCTGAGGTTCACACGGCTCCCCATCGTTGGCCAAAGCCCTTCAAGGGGCACCTTCTTTCCTGGCATGGGCAGCCAGCTCCTCTGCCACAGACTCAAGTCATCACCCCCATGCTGCTCCGAATCCCACCTCCCAAACAGACTGGGGGAGGCTCAGGGAGCAGTGGTTCTCATGTTGCCTTTCAGTTTTGTGGACAACCGGCCCAGCTGGACCCAGAGGCTACCTTTGCATCTCTAGCAACCGCCTTGATAAACTATGTTACTCACTTAACAAATGGATTGATCATTCTCTTCCTGGGCTTTCTCCACCTCTAGTGAGCAACACAATGAAGGAAACAGCATAATGACTTTCAACTGGGCCATCTAAGGTCAGGCAGTGACTCCAGCAGTTTATGTCTGGGCCCATGGTGGCGGACCCACAGACAGACCTCACTCTGGGTGTCCCCACCTCTGTGACCTTTCTAGGTGTGCATTAACTGATGTTCTTGGAAATGAACTTCTCCAGCAGGCCTCCCCACCTCCACGCCCAAGGCTGGCAGGCCAGGGTGCCATGTTGTGCCACGTCCCCTAGCCCAGCTCAAGAGAGGCTCTCCGAAGCACAGGACAGCTTTCAAGAATAGTTCAAAAATGGCACATCGCCATTCGTAAATGCAGACCATAATTGGGGAATGATTTTTTTTTTAAAGATTTTATTTATTTATTTGACAGAGAGATCACAAGTAGGCAGAGAGGCAGGCAGAGAGAGAGAGAGAGAGAGAGAGGGAGGAGGAAGCAGGCTCCCCGCTGAGCAGAGAGCCCGACGTGGGACTCGATCCCAGGACCCTGAGATCGTGACCTGAGCCGAAGGCAGCGGCTCAACCCACTGAGCCACCCAGGCGCCCCGGGGAATGATTTTTTTTTTTTAATGTTTTACTTTCTTTTCAAAAATTGTAAGACACTGTGTTTTTGAAGCATGTAGATCTATACTTAGGATCAAATTAATACTGTAGGTGTAAACATCAGAACCAACACAAAAGGCCTGCGTTGACTGAATTTATCACACGGCTCTCACAGCAACACGTATGCCAGGAAAGAAGTCACACATCATATAATCGTCAGACCCGTTCCTTGTGGTAGGGAAATAAACCTCGGAGGTCCATTCGCAGGTCTGGTCCGCACCGGTCCGGTCCGGTCACGGCTGCCTTAGGAGCCGACACATTCGAGCGGACACCTGGTGTGGGGACAGAGGATTCTGTTTCTCCCTTGTTTTCTCATCTGCCAAAGGGGACAGAGACCAGACTTCTCCGATCTTCCCCAGAATCAGAGTTCAAGGGGGAATGGCAATAAAGGATCTCATTTCACGCCCCCCCACACACACCTTGAACGGTAGGAATTGGGACTCTATCTACAGATACGTGAACTGAGACACACAGTCTTGAAATGATCTGCGCGACACTGTGGGGACTGGAGCCAGGCCAAACTCGGGTCTGTCGGGGTCTGAAAATCATTCTTCTCTACCATAGTCAATACAGAAATGCTAAACGTGCAAGTGTTTATTTATGTGGAGCAATCCAATGATTACAAAAACAAATAAGCCATTTTTAGTGCCAGGCTAGCTCTTAAAATGGCACTCTTGACATCCAACAATATGTAGCTACAAACATATGGAGAAAGAGGAAATAAATGAATGCCCGGAACTCTGAGTGGGAATCCGAAAGTCATAAAATGATCTACACGTGCTGGCCCTCTTCCCTATCTGCAGCTAACCCATGGCCCTCTCCTCCACACGCGTCGTGACAAGGGACAGATGAGTTCAGGGTCTTTCCGGTAAGAAATGTTCTCACCCCCTCTTTCTCGGATCTTGCCCCACACTTCCCCTAACATGAACCGTCCCAGACGCCTCTGATTATGTAAGAGACACCACTTTAATTGCCAGCTATTATATATTTTTACTCCCAGTGTGTCAGGAGTGTCATTAAATGGCCTTTTGTTTAATGGCCAGTGCTGTCCATCGGGGCTATCAGGAATGGCTGTTGGGGATGCTCATGGCTCCGGAGCGCCCCGCCACAAGGGTAGGCTGCCCTCTGCCCTCTACACCCTGTACCTGGTGTTGCATCTGCCGAAAGAGACTCGTTCTCCTCAGTGACATAAGTACCCTGTGGGCTCACAGAGGCCCTGGCCTTGAACTCCGCCACAACAGGGACTGGGTCTGTCTTACCCCCCATCATCTCTTCCTGCACCACGCACAGGCCTGGCACGAACTCGGTGTCCAATCAAAGCGTAGGCACTAAATGACTGACTCATGACAGAAATGAGTAAATACTTTATAAAGCATTTAGAGAGTCCTGGAAGGTTTCCCTTAGATGTGGTGACAAAGTCCCCAATGTCACCTGTCACAGCAGCTAGGACAGCAGGTTCAACAGCAGGAGGAGACAAACCCTGGGGCCGTGGCACCAAGCCGTGGGGAGGAACAGGGAGGAACGAGCAGCTGCTCACGAGGCTTCCCCACTCTAGCCAGAGTCAGCAAATGCCTGTCACTTTTCTTTTCCAGAAGGAAATAAATGGAAGCTTGTTTTAGTTGTAAGGTATGATAAGTAATACCCAGGCAAAATATACGAACATTAGACCAAAAGGCTATATTCGTAAAGGACAGAAATATCCATATTTTTTACAAGGTTACTAATCACCATGGGATGTGGAGAGGTTCGGGCAGAAGCTCTCAAGAATATTCCCTTTTGGGGCGCCTGTGTGGCTCAGTCGATTAAGCCTCTGCCTTTGGCTCAGGTCATGATCTCAGGGTCCTAGGATCGAGCCCCGCATCGGGCTCTCTGCTCAGCGGGGAGTCTGCTTCCCTCTCTCTCTCTCTCTGCCTGCTTCTCCCCTTACTTGCTTCTCCCTCTCTATCAAATAAACAAAATATTAAAAAAGAATATTTCTTTTCTTTCTTTCTTTTCTTCCTTCCTTCTCGATGAAATATTGCAGAGCTCCTCATAACTCAAAAACAAAGGGAAATAATCCTATGGAAAAGAACAAGCTGTAGCCTGAAACCGAGTCCATTTACTGGTAGAAACAGGCACGAAGAGGCTCCCCAAACACGTTTAACCTCTGAATGTCTACTTATTAGGGGAAAAAAAAAAAGGAGTCGTGAGTGTCAACACTCTGAACTAAAGTTAACTTGTCTCCCCCCTCAATACGCACCAAAGTCCCCAGGTCCTGCTCAGGCTTCCAGACGCCAGTGACACAAGTGGTCTTCCCGGTCATTAGCAAGATTCCCAGCTCCATCGGAGGAGGCGGACTACGACTACGAGCCAGCCGCCATGCAAGGTGCTTCCCCACCTTTAGCCCCTTCAATCTCACAAGAATTTCTCTGGCAGAGAAGCTGAACCCTCTCAGAAAGCTGATGACACCAAGGGAGAACCACAGAGCCTCAAAAATCAAAGTAAGCTATGCCATCCTATCCCGCCCCTACCCCTTCATGTTCTACGAGTCAAGGGGAAAACTGAGCGGTCAAGGGTTTGCTGCTAGACTTCACAGCTGGGGGGCAGGACAGCTGAGCACCTGACCCTAACAGCTCAGGTCTCTCTCACTCTAAACAAAGGAAAGTGTGGGGGTATTCTGGGGACTTGGCATCGATGATGAATTTGGGGTCTTGCTCACACATTTGTAGCATCTACATGGCTTCTGTTAAAGCTTTATTCAGTTAAGACAATAGATTGGTTAGTTCAGTAACTATTTGGGGCACCAATCCTGAGCATTCACAGTACTGGGCCCTGGGACACATCAGTGCTGGAGAGGATCAAGGCTCCTGCCCTCACAGAGCAGGAGTAGAGAAAAACAAGGAAACCACCAGGTTATGTACAGACACAACTAAGTGCTACAACAAAAAACGGTGGCTAGAGCATCTGGGGTGTTCAGGATGGCTGCTTTCCTAAGGCCACATAGACGCTGAAACTCAAGGAAGTCATGAGAGTTAGCCAGGGTAATGTCTTCCTTTGGGTTCCCTCAGGATGAGATCCTGAGGTGGATTCAAGTGCAAGTTGTCTGTTAGGAAGATGATTCAAAACACCAGTGGGGAAGAAAGACCCGGATGGGAAGGAAGCCATAGATGGATGACATTGTTAACACAGGTTACCACTCTGGGAGGCAGGAGCCCACTCCTGCTGGGGCTCTAGGAGACAGTAAAATCCACCCTCTGGCCCTGGTCCACCTACGGGGCAAGGGAGCCAGGACAGTTTTACACCAGCGTGTGAGTCAGCGGCTGAGGGCTGCTGGAGGGCACAGGTGCACGTTCCTTCCTGGCACACCCAGTCGCCTACAGGCAGAGAGAAGCAGGGGCTGGCGGCTGAGAACTGGATGGGTATGCATGGCACCGTGAGTGCTGGAGGAAGGTGGGCAGGCTTCTGACAGGGTCTGAGAAGTGAGGGCAGGGCAAGTGCAAATGCCCAGAAAGGAAAGAATGTCTCATTTGGAGGGATCTGTCAAAAGTTGGGGTCTAGGGGCACCTGGGGGGCTCAGTTGGTTGAGTGTTCAATCCTTGATTTTGGCTCAGATCATGATCTCAGGGTTGTGAGATGGAGCCCCACATAGGGCCCCACGTTCAGTGGGGAGTTTGCTTAAGATTCTCTCTCTCCCTCTGCCCCTCCCCCCTTTCATGCTCTCTATCTCTCTCAAATAAATAAATCTTAAAAAAAAAAAAAGTTGGCTCTGAAGTCAGACACTCTGGGTATAAATGCCAGCCCTGTGACACGCAGGCTGTGTGGTGTGGAGGCCAATCATTTTCCTCCTCAGCCTCAGTTTCCTCATCTGCATAAGAGGACAAATGAGAGTGCTGACCTCATAGGTATGTTGTGGGGATTCAACGGGATAAGTCCTTTAAAGCTGTTAATGCAGAACCTGACACATTTTGTGTGTTCAATAAATGACAGCTGTTTGCAGGCCATCCAAAGGACAGAGCAGCTAGACCACGGGAAGTGAGGCTGGGAGCGGGGTGAAGGACGTGAAACTGAAGAGGCTGCCGGGGCCAGAGCATCATCCAGGCCTGGATTATCCTTTAGGTGCCTGGGAAGCCACTGAAGAGTTTGAAGCTCTGGGGTGTCCTGACATCATCTTTCTAGAATGTCATACTCTTCAAAAGCTTGAAATGCTTTTCCTGCTTCCAGATCCCCAGAGCTGAATCCACTCCCAGAAGGAAGGTGCTATTTAGCACTAATTAGCAGACTCCAGAGACTGATGGGAGCAAAGAAGTGCTGGTTTGAATCATCCGAAGGCTGCCCAGACTTGGCTGGAGAATCATCCTGTTTCATTTTCCTTCGGCAGACTTCACTTCTTAATTAAGTTGGCTCCAGCTAACATTCAAATGACTTTGCATTTCCCAAGAAGATGCCAACAGAGGTAGGAGAGGCAGCCCCCAGACCCACCGGGAGACATAGGAAGCAAAACTGGATTGAAAACTTTGCTGTGGAAACCCCCACAGGAATAACTTACATACTTTTATGAGTTCTACCCAGAAGGGAAGAGAAAACACACTGGTAGTAAGGATATGCATGCTAGATGTGAATCTGAGAAGACACAAAGAAAAACGCTGGTGGTTCTGAAGGTAATGTTTCCATGGCAGGGCCCCATCTAAGGAAGGGTATCCACTCAGAAATGGGACAATTTCCAGAGATGGGGATTGTGGAACAGTGTTGGCTCATGATCAACTGGTTGATTGATTTCTTTCCTTTTTTCTTTCTTTCCCTTTCTCTTTGTCTCTTTCCATCCATACATACATATCTGAAAGATATCCATTACAGAGGATATGTGATGATTTGAATTTCTATTTTTGGAATCCAACTACCATCTTGAATGGTCTCTGGGCCCATATTCAGAAGACTGTGTTAAGAGTCAATGGTTTGATATAAAGATAAAAGGAGCCCACACAAAAGAGGTGTCTATTGAATAATTCCTTTACAATTCAAGTCTATTCCCTCTCCAAGGGCTAAGAACAAGGTATCTACTATAAAATTTTTTTCACAGTTGATAGACCCAAGAGCCCTGCACCTATAAGAAGTCATTACATAATATGGGAAGAGGTAGGATGAGGAACAGAGGACATTTCCTAATGATTAAAGAGTCAAAATACCAAGAATCCACAACAATCAATCTGTATGTGCCTATAAACAAACCTCTTAAATATACGAAGCAAAACCCAGTAAAATTAGAAGAAGAAACAGATGACTCTATTGTCCTAGTTGAAGAGCTTCACACCATATTCTTAGTAACACTGAGAATTCTTAGAGAACACCGAGACAAAAAGAATAAAAGCAAGGATCAAAAATTTTCGAACGACACCATGGTAACTTAATGGACACATATGGAAGGACATACTTAACATGTGCACAAATAAATACGTTTTCAGGTGTGCATGGAAAGTTCCTTAAGAAAAAGTTTTCAGTAGGGAATAAAACAAACCTCAATAAATTTTTAAATACTCAACATGTTTTCTGTTCATAATAAAATGAAGTTAAGACTTAAACCAGAAAAAGTTAAGACTTAAACTAGAAAAGTCATTTGGAAAGTGAAAAAGTCATTTCTAAATAAAAAAGGTCAAAGACAGAGTCAAAGATCAAAGAACAAAAAACAAGGGCAGTTAGAAAATATTTTGAGCATAACAGCAATAAAAAATACAATACTCCAAATTGTGGGGGCACCGCTAACACAGAGCTTAAGGGAAATCTATAGCTGTAAATGCTTAAGTTAGAAAGGAAAAGTCTTAAACAAGTATGATTTAAATTTCCAACTTAGGAAATTAGAAAATTATGAGAAAATTAAGCAAAAATTAAAAATAAGGAATAATACAAACAAGAGCCGAAATCAAAGATGTGAAAAAGAGACAAAAACAGAGAAAATAAACAAACAGAAAAGTTGGTTCTTTGGAAGGATTAATAAAATTGATAAGCCCAACATATAATTAATCAAGAAAAACATAGAGAAAATACAAATTACTATAACAGAAACGGAAGAGGGTTGTCATCACTGCTCGTACAGACATCAAAAAAGTCAAGAGCAAAATATTATAAACAACTTTATCCTAATACATCCAACAACCTAGATGAAAGGTATAAGTTCCTTGAAAATGTGATTAAAACTGACATAAGGTAATTCCACTTCTAGGATGGCAATGTGAGGACCTGTGTGGACCCACTACCAAGTGAAACAGAAGAAAATTATTTTTTAAAAAACTTTTTAAGTCTGTGGATGGTCCCAAGAATATACAAAAACTAAATAAATATTTACTCAAGAAAATGCACTAAAACTCAGCAAGAACAGCAAGAATCTGCGGCATTTGAACCTGACCTGTTCCTTCCTCCTCACTCGAACCCTAGTATGATAGAAAACGCCACTCTAGGCAGGAACAGCCCAGAACACAGGGCTCCCTCCTTCTCTTCCCTCAGCAATAAAAAGAAATTACTGGGGACTCCCAGGTGACTCAGTGGGTTAAACCTCTGCCTTCGGCTTAGGTCATGATCCCAGGGTCCTGGGATCGAGCCCCACATCGGGCTGTCTGCTTGGCAGGGAGCCTGCTTCTCTTCCTCTCTCTCTCTGCCTGCCTCTCTGCCTACCTGTGATCTCTGTGTGTCAAATAAATAAATAAAATCTTTAAAAAAGAAATTACTGATACTCATGACAACCTGAGGAATTTCAAGACATTATATTGAGCAAAAGCTGCCAGCCAAGAAAAGGATATACCGCACGATTCCAATTATATGAAGTCTTGAAAGAGGCAAAACAAATCAGAAGTTTAAAAACTAAAACAAAAACACAAAACCTGCAGCGGCTATCCTGAGGGAATGAGGATGGACGAAAAGGGACGTAAACAAACTTTCTTTCTAGGTTTATGGAAATATTCTATATCGACGCAGGAATAGGGTGACATGATAGGTGCACCTGAAGGAACTGAATGGCGATGACTTAGCACTGTGATATAAATTTTACCTTAAATTACTAAAATAATTTCTTCCAAAGTATCATTAGTACTGAATGTGGTAGGAAATGGACAAAGAAAAGCAGAAAGCGAGAAGAGCAGGACCTCATGCCGGGACCGTGGGTATTCAGTCAATTTGTCTTCTGTTATAGGTCTGAACTTTTGTATCATAAAAAGTGAAAAAAGAGGGGTATCTGGATGGCTCAATCATTGAGCACCTGTGTTCGGCTCGGATCATGATCCCAGGGTCCTGGGGTCAAGCCCCAAATCTGGTTTCCTGCTCTGAGGGAGCCTGCTTCTCCCTCTCCCACTCACCCTGCTTGTGTTCCCTCTCTCACTGTCTCTCTCTCTCTGTGTCAAATAAATAAAAATAAGATCTTTTTTTAAAAAAAGCAAAAAAAGAAAGAAAGAAAGAAAAAGGCATTCAGCTTGTATCTAGCTTTCCCTCTTACCCTCCCTTTTTTTTTTTTCTTTTTAAATAGAAATCAAATAGTGGGTCGAGTTTTAGGGGGAGAGTATTTTGAATTCATTAATACAGTGCCCATTTCTCAACCTATCTTACTCAGACCGGGACCTTGGAAAGGGGACAAATTTCACATGTGAGTGACTGACTTCTGCCACACGTCTACCTAATTCCCTGAGACGAGGGTTTCTCAGCCCGGACACTACTGACATCGGGACCAACCTAAGTCTGTGTCGTGGGGCCCGTGTCTTGATGTCTAGCAGCACGGGTGACCTCATGGGGCCCGTGTCTTGATGTCTAGCAGCACGGGTGACCTCATGGGGCCCGTGTCTTGATGTCTAGCAGCACGGGTGACCTCATGGGGCCCGTGTCTTGATGTCTAGCAGCACGGGTGACCTCATGGGGCCTGTGTCTTGATGTCTGGCAGCACGGGTGACCTCTGTGTACTTGACGTTCTCGGTCCGTCCCCCCAACCCTGCCACTGACTTGTGAAAACTACTTTCTTCAGACATTCCCGAAAGTCTCCCGGTGGGTAAAACTGTAAAGTTGATAACTCCCACCCAAACCAGGCATCCTCAACCAGGACAGCACTACCCCCCGCCAAGGGAATAAAAACTGGCTCCTGGGGAGATGAAAAAGTCTTAGGGATTATCATTGCTGGTGGCCCCCCCAAAAAGGGCCGTGGTACATACACAGACAGAATATTGGTGGCATTAAACTCTCACAGTAGAAAGGAGGAATTCGTGGGAGAACGATCTGAAACCAGGAGGAGGAGTAGTAATGGAAGAGAGATTAAGAAACCTCTCCCATGAAGAGGTCTAGCGTCCTCCTGACAGCAATCATTCCCTCCCTGCGTCTAACATCCCCAGAGAAAGGGGAGTCTTCCTCTGCTTGAGAAAGATGTGGCAGATGAAGCCGTTACTTCCCAGAACCTTCGAAATTGCCTTCAAAGCTTGAGATGTAGGAGAATACAAATGTAGGGAAAAAGCCATGAGGGGCTCTTGCTGGGTCTGAGGCTGTCCCTCGACATGCCGGAAGCTTTCCTTTAAGTTCTAATGGAAACCACACAAGTTGAGCTGACCTCAGACACATGACCATGGGTCGGTCCTGGCCAGAACAATGACCTCAGCAGCCCTGCCATTATAGACCGTTTCTAAAAGAAGAGAAAGGGGCATTTTTCAAGTTTCTCATCTACTCAAACCCACCCAGCAAAACCCCTGGATGGTAATTCCAGTTAACTCAATGGTGCAAAAGAAATGAATCTTAGAATTTCCTGTTTTCCTTTTCCTGTGTCTTTATGCAAAGACTCGCCTAACATTTGAAGAACCAGCTGGTTTATAATCCTGAATATTCATGCTTCGTGGAGTCACACCTGGCCAGTTAGCATACATGGGACCCTGAGATCATTTCGCAATCCATACTTAAAATGCATTCAGATTTGTTCAGGGAAAGCAAACTCCCAGACGTTCAGCCTACAAAGATGCCATAGTGGGCGCACTCCACTCTCAAGGACTCTATTATCAGAGTAACACCGAGGCTGATCGAGAACCTTCTGACATGCGGTATATCTGTAACTGAGGTATTTGAGCGTTTTGGTGGTGTTTCGGATTTTTAAATGTCAGAAGGAGGAAAGAACAACAGTGAGACAGCTAATTTTATGTGTCATCAGGGACAGACCCTGGTGCCCAGTTGTTCTGTCAACATCAGTCTAGATGTCGCTGGGAAGGTATTTTTAGATGTGATGAACACTCCCAATCAGTGGACTTGAAGGAGCTTCACTCACACTCCCCAGCTGGGCTGGGCCTTGCCCAATCAATGGAAGACCTTCAGAGAAAAGACTGAGGTTTCCCAAATAAAATTCTACCTCAAAAGACAGCAGCATGGAAATCCTGCCTGACTCTCCAGCCTGTTGACTGGCTCTGCCCACTTCAAATTCAAGACTATAATATTGCCCATTACCTGAGCTTCCAGCCCGCGGGCTGACCCTACACATTTCAGACTGGCCAGCCCCCAAAACCATGCAAACCAATTCCTCAAAATAACTGCTCCCTTTTCTTCCTCTCCTCTGCCCCCCTCCCCCCGCACACATACTCTTTGTCGGTTCTGTTTCTCTGTAGAAACGTGACTGATGCAAACAGGACCACACATTCTACCTCAGATGAAGCTAGAAGCACCTGGAGTCCACACCACAACGAATGCCAAGGTAAGCAGCTGGCAGAGAGGATACCTCCCAGAGCCAGAAAAGGGGAGTCTAAAGCCTGCCGAGGCTGGTGCTGATGGGAAGTGGGAGGTCCCTTATTCACCAGCGGGGGCCTGCAAAGCTCTGAGCGGGAGGCCCTGGGAACTGCAGATTGAGAGGGGAAGGCAGGGGATGGAGATGAGAACCAGGTGGGAAGTCTCTATTATGACCAGTCAAGCTCTACACCCATCCTACAAACCAGGAAGAAAACTGCCACCTCCCTGATTCTTAAAGATAAAAGGTTAAACGATGTGAGGCTCCGCACTTTTGGAAAAGCAGGCAAGTAGAGCCCAGGGCTGAGGAACAAGACAGAAGCGAGGGTGAAGGCTTAGTCCGCAAGGTGACCTACAAGAACCCCAGCCTCCCAGCCCAGCTTCCAGAATGCCAGGTGCAGGTCCACCTGCCAAGAGCCTAGGGAGCCTCCGCTGGGGAAAGAAATAACCTCAAAGAAAAGGCCAGATGCTAACACTCGGGGTCAAACAGAGAAAACCTGGCTCACTCCCCCATTCATCCTTCAGTGAAGCTTAATTAATGAGCTCGACCCTGTTAGCTTAGTGCTTCCAGCTTAAATAAGAATCCCAGTAAGGTACATGACTGTGGAACTTCAGATAGCCAGAGACAGAGAGAAGATTCTAAGAGGTTCCAGAGAGAGAAAAATAAAATCAAGGAAAGGAATGCTACAGGGCTTCTCTCAAACACTCTCTAAATGAGAATCCTGAGCCACAATGATTTTTCTACCTAGAATTCTGCATCCAGCAAAAGAATGGAAAAAAAGACACTTCAAACATAAGTATCTCAAAACATTGTAGCTCATATATCCTCTCCTAGGAAATGATAGGAGAAAGTGCTTTTCCTCCCAAAGCTCTTCCTGTCCCCTCCTTGGAATTCCTAGTCCCCAGTTCTGGACCACTGTGGTTATGTAACCGGTATTCATCCTTGCCCTAAAGAGGACTTGGCCATGTCTGGCCGTCCTGCACCCTCCCGGACTACCAACCCCATACCTACAAGAATAAATGCTCAAGAACACTTACTTTCTATTCTTCTCTCTGAAAGCTATCCTCTTTCTAGAATGTGAAATAATGCCCGATCAAAAAGCCCAAGACTGCAGATATTTTCAGAATATCCCTGCTTTAAAGCTATATTGCCTTTCTCTGCTTTAAATCCCAAGTTTCTGGGAACACCTGGGTGGCTCAGTGGGTTGAGTGTCTGACTCTGGGTTTCGGCTCTGGTCACAAACTCAGGGTCATGAGATGAAGCCCTGTGTCAGGCTCTGCGCCCAGCAGGGAGCCTGCCCGAGATTTCTCTCTCTCTCTCCCTCTGCTCCTCTCCCTGCTCATGCACACACACTCTCTCTGTCCAAAATAAATCTTCAAAAACAATAAAAAAATAAATCCCAAGTTTCTGGTAACTTCTTGGTTTCTGGAGGAAGCCACTTGCTCTTTGAAACTCTATTTTTCAACTTGCTCTTGACTCTATTTTTCCTACAAAGGAGGCCTGGGACTCCTTACGGAGCAAGTACCACAAGATGGCCGTTGGAGGGCTGGAAGCCACCTGAGCACGTTAGTAGAGCGCTGTTTGGCTGCTTCTGGTCAATTAAACACAAGATCTTCTGTTTCTAAAAGAAACCAGTGTTGGTTCTTAGGTTCAAAGAAAACCAATTTCTCTGCAGGATGGTATGTAGACATCGACTACCTTCCTGTCACCGGTTATCTACAAAGCAAGCCTGTGATTCTTGAGCATGAGGAATTCATCTTCGGAGATCCTGTGGCCCAGAATGCCTGTGCCCACTCACTCCTGCGCAACCTACAAAGCTGATCTGACTGAAGGGAGAAGGAGTGTGTGTATCACCACAGGGGTCCACTAAAGTCATCTGCGGAGTCCAGCACTTCCTCCAGGAGCCAAGAGTCATGCCAACCACTTCCTGGTAGCCACAAAATCCAAACAACAGCCCTGATGGCTTTTCTAAGTGGATGTCACAGCTCCCTGTAAGGCAATCACTGACCTGTCACAACAAAGAAAGAGAACAGATAAAAATACTCTCATCGAAGCCTAGAGGCTGGGTAGAATTCCATGTCTGCCAAGTAGTAAAAATCCATAACATTTTAAACAGTGTCTTAAGCAGAAGCTAGTAACAGCCTCTGTCCAAAAGCTGGTGGAGTACAGATGGGACATTAGCCACGCACTTGACGTGGCAGCTGGCAGGTAGCCCTCAGAAAACGATCTGATAGGGAAGGTGTGCTTCCACAAGGAACCCTTCTGTGGGGCCTGGGCTCTACTCTCCAGGACCAGCAGTCTTCTGGGCTAAGTTACTCACACGACAGCTGTTTCCAGCCCAAGGTCAAATGCAGCACTGGACACTGAACTGTGCTAGTAGGCCTCAGTCAACCATCTAAAAGCCAGCGTTTAGGATTTCACTTCTTTCAGCTTTGAGCTTTGGAAGCCCCTTCAAGCTTGGCACTGAGCCTCTGGGAGGACAAAACATGCCCTAAGACAACAGAGAAATTGGGAGCCCAGGAGTCTGAAATCCAGGTGTGGGCAGGGTCATGCTCCCTCTGAGGGCTCCAGGAGAGGATCGTTCCTTGCCCCTTCCAGCATCTGGAGGCTCCACGTTCCTTGGCTTGTGGCTGTACCATTCCGATCTCTACCCCCATCTTTATGTGGTCTTCTCACCTATGTCTCTGTGTCTCAAATATTCTTATGTCTTTCTCTAATGGGGACGACTGTCATTGGATTTAGGGCCACCCTAAAACCGGGATGATCTCATCTTGAGGTCCTTAATTCAATTACACCTGCGAAGGTGATTCTCCAAATAAGGTCTCGTTCACAGGTTCCGTGGGTTAGGACCCGGACATATCTTTAGGGGGAACATTATTCAACTCCCTATAGCCCAACAAACCAGACAAGTTATTTATTTACATGAACATGGGATACTTCATTGTATTTCATCACAGTAAGCCCTGAGACACTATCGAGTTAGAGGCTGGTAGGAAGTTCAACTAAATGTCCTTGACCAAGTTACAGAGTCTGTCTGAGCTTCACTGTCCTTACGTTAAAAATGGGGATAACCCACCCTGGTGAGGCCATTGTACAGATTAACAGTCATTCACGTCGAGTGCTTGGCACCCCAATATCTTGTTGATAGGGCTCCAGTCTCTAAAGGCTCTGAGAAAAATATTCAACAAACACAGCAGGAAAAGGCATCCAAAGACTCTTTGATCAAGCCACTTTCAGGAAATGTCTTACACACTTAGAAAAAACAGACAAGATCAAGGTAACAGGCCTGCCAATGGCTGACAATGTCACACCAGTGAGAAATCAAGGACTTCAGGCCATAAGAACAGCCTCTCCCAAGTGGCCGCCTGTGGCCACAGTTTTCCAATGATCCCAGGGTCACCAACCTAAATATACAGTGTGCCACTGCCTCTAGAGTCCCCAGAACACAAGCTATGCCTTAGTCATCTCTGTGTTCCCAACACCTAGCACCGCTGGCACCTCAGTCACCCAAAAAACACTGCTGGAATGAACCAGAACACTCCGGAACCTCAGCTCTGGTTACAGACAACGATATGGGTACATACTGCTGATTTAAAGCAGCATCCTGAGTACTTCACATACACAGTGACTACATTTGATGGGATAATGCCCTACACGCCCTGGCATAGCAGCTGCTCCAAATGTCAGTGACCAGCAGTCCTTCTCTTAACCCTCACCCCAGCCGGAATGGAAGCATCATCATTCCCACGGTACACCACAGGCGCTGAGGAAAGAGTGGGTAAGTCACAGAGCTAAGACCTGGAAGAGCAGGGTCTGTCACTACAAAGACCTGTGTCCTCTCCACTACACACCCTACACCTGATCGAAATATTTAGTCTTGGCTCTAAGGCTGGTCCCAGCCCACATATCTATAACCAGACTACACAGTGAGGCGTGCACCCACACACGTGTATGTATTGTGTGTATGTACATGTACACACACACAGTACCATCGCTGAAAGAATACGCCAGAGGGAACATGGAGCTGAAAAGCCAGTTGCCAGGGAACACGGTAAATTGCCCTGCCCTGTTAAGCTCCTGAATCATCCTGCCAAAGGGCCAAGTGTCCCATGTCAGGCTCCACTGAGCTCACAGAAGCAACATATACAATATCTTGTAAACTCTATAGAGCCTCATCCCCAGGTTTATTACTTTCTGTTGAATTTGTGTTTCTAAGCCTACAGGGAAAGAAACATGAAATGTGCTCAACACTCGTGTCCCAGCACTTTCCTCTCCACCGAAACTCCCAAGGGAAGTGGCCAGGAGACATGACCAGGAATTAAAGGGCATCCCAGCCTCGGAACTTACAGGAGGAATGGATGCTGGGGAAGCTTTTGCGGCCCTCGGACACCAGGTCAGGGTCACCCGTGCAGTGCATTTCCGAGTTCATCACTCCATCTGGAAAGCAGCGGTAAAAGAAATCGGGGCGAGGTCTACAAAAGACACCATGGACATTTTCAATATAAAATGCTGCCATCACAAAGGAACCCCCAGCTGATCCCCACCTTTCCCTGCTGCCCCCAGCTCCTCCTCCTGCTGTCCACACCAATGCTCCCCTGGCACCACTCCAGACTCAGTGATCTTGGGGAAAGCTCAGGTTTCTGGGTCAGAAAGCTCTGAGTTGGAACTCTCACTCTGCCACTCATTTTCAGACCTTGGGAAGGTTCCATAGCCTCCCCTAGCCTCAGCTTCCACATCTGTAAAAGGGGAGATGAATACCTGCCCCAAGGGGAGGTCGTGAGGGCTGGAGGAGTGGACTAATGGGAGGCACCTAAGCACGGTGCCAACGGAGAAGGTAGTTCCTGCCTCCAGCGACAGCTCGCATTCAGCGGCTGCTTCCAGAAGCCCAGACTCCAGGCTCCTCAGGTCCCCACATCTTGAATTTGGATGGTCAGTTGCCCCTCTTTGAATAGCGGGTCTCACCTAACCTCACTGAGACCGAGAACCCAACAGCTCAGCTCCATGGTACAGAGCGCACGGCCAGGTAGGCTGGCCTCCCTGGCCCAGGTTGGGGACACAGACCTCACGGGGCATGGGCAGAAGTGGGGCCCAAGGTTGAACCCCCTCCCGCAGGCACAGCTGGTACTTATGGAGCCATCACCAGGTACCACACACAGTGCCAAGCACGGCACCCCCATCATATTACGTGATTCTTATGTCAACTCCGGGACTTCCTTCATCTGACAGGTGCAAAAATGAAGGTTTAGAAAGATTACACTCCTGTCCAAGGTCACATCCAACCAGCAAGTGGAAAAGGCAAGCCTGCGCCCCAGTGATTGGATTCCTGCACTGACACACTTCACCCCGTGTTTTTCTGCCTTCCTCTGGGTGAGGATTCTCACAGAGATGGGTGATGGCTAATCCCTTCCCACTAATTCAGCTAATATTTGCTGAAGGCCAGCCATGGGCAAGGCTTTGCTGGTGCTACAAACACACGGCCCCTTTTATGCACATAGTGGGTCACACCAACTCTTTCCAGTCCTGAGATCTAGGCCTAATAATAATCTATCAATATCAATAAAATATCAATGACCATCATCAAAAAATCTCTCAGAATTTCTGGGGTAATCTCTCCCCCCTACTTGGCTACTGCTTCTCCAAGTGTGGTTATTCACCTACTGAACCAGAACCTCAGAGCAGACAAGGCCTGGGAACCAGCATTTTATTGGGGCCCCAAGACAACTCTTAACACACTAAGTTGGGAGAACACCACTGCTCCACGGCCAGGCACTGCCCAATTTGTAGCTACCTTCTTCCCCCTAGGTGCCTGGCTAGCACCCTCCCCCAGGCCGATAATCAGTAAATGCTGAGCTTCTGAGATGGGAGCTAACCTGTCCAAGGCCAACAGCCAAAGTCAGGCCTCAGATCCAGGTCTTTCTGACAGTTCATCTCTATGGAAACTAGCTCACTTCTGGAGCAGTCGAGGGAAAAGGCAAGATACATGGAGAACAGAAATCATGTCCCGGGGGCAACCAGAAGTGTTCCTTAAGCCAAAGCTCAAAGGCCAATCCACAGATGACCTTGAGAGTCTTAGCCACCCTTGGTTTCTTCCTGGAACTTACCTTCCCACTATTAACTTAATAGTGTTTGTGCAGACTCCATTCAGAGCAAGAGCCAAGGACACCGCTACAAAACAAAAACCAACAGACAGAAGAATAACCAGCTGGCTCTCAAACCACAATCATCGTCATCAACATCATCATCATCATCACTGTTACATCATCATACTATTCATTACGACTACGGACATAAGAGCCAATAGTTTAAAAGACGGGGAAGTCTGAGTGGCGAGAGTAAAATACATTAAGGCAAGACTTTGGAGAATGGCTCATAAAATCCCAAGCTTCTAGGACACAAAATTTATCTATTCTCCTTGACTAAAATTTTTAATACTGGAAAGGAAACTATCCATTATGTTTTGGCCTGATATGAACAGATTTAATACTACAGGATGTCGAGTTTCTTTCCCATGTTCTTTACAAAACATAACTTTTTAATTTGTTTCTGGCAACTTCTCAAACATAATTCTAATCAGAGCAGCTGCTGGACTCCTTTAGAGTAGGACATTCCCATTCCGCGATTATCTCTGTGTTGACCATCACCTGTTGACCGCTGTCCCTTTGTTACCAAACAAATCACCCTCTGAGAAAGTAAAGAGTCCCAACACCTCCCTGGGTTCTGAGAAGGTTTGCCTAGGTGGTGCTTTTTGCCACCTGAGGCAGTAGGAACTTCTGGACTATGTTATTAGTCCATTATTATTATTATTATTAATTATTATTATTATTAATTAATTATGTTATTAAAGCCTGGGGACTTTTTCTTAATAGCTTGGAAGGACATTGCTAGATAAACTAAGATCATTCAAAGGGTACCTCACAAGTCTCTCCTATTTTATCAAAACCACACAAAGGGTGAATCAATGTGATAGAAGGTCAAATGCCTTGCATACAAACCTACAGAAGCCCCATTCCAATGCTTTGTTGAATAATAAAGCACGTGAGCTACCATTTCCCTTTGGCAGCCATTGACTGTTCAACAGTAGCTGAGATTTATGTAAGAAAACAGAGCTGGAGAGATATTTCCAGGAAGCAGCTGCCTAGAGCAATGCATGGCTATTAAGGGAGACAAACGTGTTCTCCGAACAGAAAGTACCGCACAATGGCCACCACCGTCACCAAGGGCACAGGCCACAGAGACTGATACAAAACCTATCTGCTTTTAACAAGTCATGGGAAGCAGAGAGAACAGAGGGGCCAGTTCAAATGAATATCTTTGTCAAAAGGAAAACTAATCACCTCAGCGTGAGATGGGCCCCAATGGGCCCTATCTGAGTGTGGCAAGAAGACGGATGGTGTGGGGAGAGCCAAGCAGGAGTCACAGCCCAGCACTGCCATTAACACACCAAGCAGGCAACTGGGACGGATAAACTGGAAACCAGTGTGTAGGAATTCAGAGAGATCTACTGATAGAATTCTGCATGCACAGACCCTTCCTTCTAAAATGCTGACCTTCCTTCTCTCTAGCCAGCTCAGAGCCCCCCTGAGAGGTCTCCTTTGCAGAGAGGAGGGAAAATGCCCTGGGCTTTCTTCACTGCCATATTCTCCCCAGAGCCAGGACAATTAACAGGCTGTGAGATCACCCAGCACGACTGGGGTCTTTTCCTGGTAGAGCCGCTTCGGCGGGCTCACGGCTGTGTTTTCCCCAGCAGGGCCGGCCTCCTTCTGATCCTGGTCCTAGCATGGCCTTAGCACAGAGGAGGTCTCTGGGAACAAGCATCGCCAGCTGATCTCCCAATGCCCTTGGGGAACTTCACAGACTGCTACATCAATGCAGAACACCATATACATCCCCAGTCTCAGCACTGGGTTGGCTTTATTCTAGCAAAGAGCAGTTCTTTGAAAAGTTTCAAGTAACTGAGCTAGAAAACCTGTAGATGTGATGTAACTGCCAACAGCTGGCAACTTCACTCTCTGATCCAGAAGCCTGAAGGAGACAGAAAACAACGGAGATACTGACTGACAACATTTAGGGTGAAAGTCCTCTCATCATTCTGGAAGTAAACCGAATGGATTATTTTCATCTGAATAGTACAACCCCTAGGGGACCACTAAGGGGGCTCTCATTGAGAGCAGAGGGTAGGCTGAGACCAGATCAAGAGGCATGAAGGACTGCCTGAGCAGGAAATGAACAGCCCCAATCAGGAATGCTTGCCGATTAACAATAACCCAGTGGGTCTCTTTCATAAGAGGCATGCTGACAACATCCCACAGCACTGTGGGTTTGAGAGAGCAGGCAAACCGACAAACCAGGCTGTGTCCAATAAAGAAATTCAAAATAATGTGTCATGTGAGTTAGCCCACAAGTGGCCTGTATGGAGAACACTACTGGTCATACACATCCCAGAGGTTAGAGAGCTTCTGTTGTTACTTTGTTTGTTGTTGAGAATTTGGAGCTGCAGGATTTCTGTAACAGGAGACTCTTGTATCGACTGGCTGTTCTGCAGCCGAAATTCCTAAAAGCAGGATGCTGCACAGGCACAAGCCTCACCCGTCTCATCTGCAGCAGAAGCGTGAAGGTGGCCACTGTGGACGTGTAGGTACGAGGCAGTCTTGGGATCCAGGGACCTGAGCACCAAATCACTCTCACTGAGAAAGTCCTGAATTCTAGATCACATTGGAAATGCGACACCTGGTTTTCTGTCCTGACTTTTTAAAGATCAGTCCTTCACCCCCTACTTCTGAGGATTCCTAAAAGAAGTGATTTTAAAAAACAAAAAAGTCGTGTACAACAGGAGGCTCCCCAGGCAGGCTTTCATCTATTTAAGCAAATAGAACATCCAAAGACTCTAACCTTCTCTGTTAACATATACAAGGCAGGGTGTGGTTTGCAATTTTGAAATGTCATCTAAGGGAGATTTCGTGGAAAATGAAAAAGTCTAGAGAAGTAACTTACTGCCACAACAACACCCAACTCCAACAGCTGGCAGCAAATTATAACCATAACCACAAATGACAGCTCTTACCCATAGTCAGATCATCTAGGGACTCCGAGCCAGGGAAACAACTAGAATAACAAGTGAGGCGAAGGGATTTCCAGGTCAGCTGAGAGAGCTGCCAGCAGGACCTTGGAGACACCACCGGGATATTTATCCCAACACTGCCCTGGCTGCTCGGGCTACATGGGGAGGGCACCTATGCCCTCCTTGGAAAACCTGACCTTTCTGCCACTTCGGCTGAGGGGAATCTGAGCATGTGATTGCCAAATCCCCAAACCACAGATAAGCAGCCTGGGTACGCATCTGACCCGAGGCAAGCTGACCAGAGACTCGTGACTGTTGTGTCCAAGTGTGATAAATGAGTCGAGCCAGAGGGTCTGCCTGGGAAGACTCATCTATGAGACGAAGAGCTATTTGGAGGTGGGTCCTGGAGATGATGGTTCTACGGGTGTGGGCCAGGAGCAACCACCCCTGCAAGCCCAAACCTCATAGAAACCAAAGGCAGGGGCAGGATTAGGCAGGATGTGTGACAGGAAGAGGGAAGGCATATTATAGAGAGGAGTGTGTCTCCACCCCCACTGGCCCAGCTCCCAACTCCAGTCCCCACGAAGCTCTTCTGTCCATTCTCCCCCCATTCTTGGGTATTTGGGAGATTGCTCATACAGTCCTATAACTAACCCCTAATTTATATGAGCTAATTGGAGAGTGATTCTGTTCTGTTCAGTTAGAGCCCAACCAAAGCCTGGTTATGTAAGAAATATTCCCTGTTCTGCTTCAGAGCACAAATCCCCTTCGCTGCTCTGCATACCCCAGATGTTGCCCTTACCACCCCCACTCCTGTACCAAGAAAAGAGAAGACCACATTTTGCTACATTTCCATTTCCTCAAAGCCCAGTAATTTACAAACATACTCTTGGAGGTGGGAAATCTCATTTTTCAGATATCTCTTACTGAATGAATGGTAAGTCTATACAATATACCAAAAGTGGTTTATGTGAGGGTTTGGATAGTTTTTATTGGGATATCAAAAAAATAAACATAATTCAGTACTTCTAATGATCAGAAAGCTGAAAACCTGACTATTGGGTAGTTTATTTTGGTTACTAAGCAAGTGAATTAGCTTTGTTTTCTCTTAATACTGTCATTTACTCATTTAACTAATATGAAGACCATAAAAATGTTTTTATCTTATTTTTAAAAAACATTTTTTCTTTAATACTTTATTTGACAGAGAGAAATACAGTGAGAGAGGGAACACAAGCAGGGGGAATGGGAGAGGGAGAAAGAGGCTTCCCGTGAACAGGGAGCCCGAGGTAGGTCTCGATCCCAGGACTCTGGGATCATGACCTGAGCCAAAGGCAGAAGCTTAGGGACTGAGCCACCTAGGCGTCCCTGGTTTTTTCTTAAAAATGTCAAGCTCGTGTTATATGCAGCTATGGCTTAGCTTGGAGAGAATTTCTAACAATGGTATCATAGTCAATGGCAAAGACTGTGGCACTCTTTATACAATAACAACTGCTTAACTGCCAAAATGCCTCCCCCAAAAAATGAGCTATGGGGTTTATTTCCAATTTCTATTATAGTTTACATCTGCTTTTGACCTTTGTGCCTCTAGCCAATGATGACTGGTCAAGAAGTCTATAGTTGATTTCTGAATTGCCCGTAATATAGACTTATTAGCCACAGACGTGGGATTGGACAGTCAATGGCAACAATTTCAGATTCTCTTTGCTTCATGGCTGAGAGCTACCCTGCTGCGGTGTCTGAGCAGCACAGAGCTCAGAGGTACACTTGGACATTCACATTCAGCACAATGGACAGCGACAAGACTGCCCCTAAAGGTAAGATGCTTACTTCTCTGCATTGGCTTTTCTTAGGGTTAAAAGTTTATCTTTCCTTATTTCTCCCAAGCTTAATTTGACCAAGAGAAAAATCAGTTGGGTGCAACAGAGATTTTTAAAATCTACTGATCTAATTAAGTCCAGCCCCATCCCCTAGAGCAGGAACTGTGAATACTCTACCTAAGAAGGCTTCCTTAATTTCAGTCTTGTCTGTTCGCCGGATAATTTTCACCACACAAATAACAGCCAGGGGTGTGAGGAAAGAAATTGCCTGGAAAAAAATAACAAATAATCCCTTATGAGGACAGCAGTTTGCTATCAGAGGGCTGACTGATAATTAGTTCAAGTTAGTTTCATTCAAACTCACTAGTTGAATGATCTTACTGAACTCCTGACCTCAAAGAAAGAAAGAGGATTTATATCTATAGTTAGAGACTCTGAAGACTTAAAAAAAAAAAAAAATTGGAGATCTGATTGTGGGTTATAATTGATTTGAAATTGCTGGGAGCCATGTTTAAAGTGGTGGCTTTTTAAACAGAAACGCATAGCCTATAATCATGATGACTCAGCTTTGCCAGCAACCCCCCTCACATCCTCCCCAGCAGAACGGTGCAAGAACCCTTGGCCTCGCATCCCCAGCTCTCTGGCAACATGGGAGTAAGGTGGATTTGCTTACAGTCAATTCATCCATTTCATCCATTTCTTTGGTGTTCTTTTGTTGAATTTCATTTCCTCCTCAAAGCAGAGTTTAATCCTTTCGCTCGCCACCTCTCTTCCTTTCCTCCCTCACCTTCCCTCCCCTGGCGCAAAGCACACAAAAGTGCAGTAAGTGTTTAATGAATCAAGCTGGTTGAATTCAGATGCAAGCAGCACTCATTATAGAACCCTTTATGAGGCAGGAACTGTGTTTGGGTAGCATCAGGTACTGGCATCTCTTAAATCCTCTGATGACTCTGTGAGTGTCTTTGCAGGTTTGGGGACTCAGTGATGTGCCCAAGGACATAAAACTAGTGAGTAGCAAGGCTAGGCTTTGGAGATCAGGTTTTCTGCCTGCCATATCTTGCCTTTATTCAGCATTCTACAATTAGTAAGTCGCTTTTGACATTCCAACAATGAAGAAAAAGTATTTCAGTTACATCTTTATGACTATAACATCTCAGGATAACAGTATCAGAAGTGACTCGATATCTTGCAAATCCACAACTGGCCCAATAGTGGCAGGAAAGGTAAGGTATGGTAACCAATGCTCACACTTCTGGAAATCTCCACCTGTACTCAAATGCAATGCCACTTTGTGGAAAGGGGCTTTCTAATCCGACTAAGGCACCGCTGGGAGACACTTTTCTGTTACAAAAACAGAAATCACCCAAATGAACACAGTCTTTCAAAATGACTAAAGATGTGATACACACTTGCTACAACCAGATTGCCAGAGCTCAGCACATCCTGGGGTCTCCCCTTTAGGAACTGTCTTTGGAGGCAGTTCATGAGACCTGAGAAAAGCCCTCTCCTTACTGGCCGGTCTCTTTCCCACCACAATGGTAGTCACCAGCTTGCTGAGCCTCCTGATCAGCTGTGGCCCTAAATGAATCAGCTGTTTAAACACCAAATGGGCAAGTCCTATCACCATGGAGGGTATTTGGAAGAATAAAAATCAAAGGGCAGCTTTAGAAGAAGAAATTCAGAACTAAAGCAGAGAATTTCCCCCAAAGGCAACTGGAAAAGACAAGACTCACTTGAGAATTAATAGTTTCGGCAAACACGGGCAAGCTCCCCTGAGTGCCTCGGTGGATCTCACCCTTGAAGAACAGTCAGGCTTGTTACAATGTTGAGTCCCTCAAGTATACTCACAGGACATGTCTGGCAATCGACACTTTGTAACAAGCATCTCAAATGATGCTGGTGCTGGTGACTGAGAATCACTGCGTCAGAGTTTTGAATAACACATTCAGTGGTGGAAGAGTGATGACTAAAGCCCTTGCTTGTTGACATCCAAAGTTATGGTTAAGGTCAAAAAAGCCCCCACCTCCTTGTTTCCTCTCACATCAGGCGTGCAGCACGAGCAGGCCGCACACTCCCAAATAGGGGAAAGCAGCTCACTGAACAGTGAACAGCTTGGCAATGACCTCACTGACAGTCAAAGATGAGAACAACGTGCGACTGAACGAAACATTCCAAGGCAATCCCAGATGACGTACTCTAAGGCTAGAGTGAATAAAACCCCAGAAAAGATATAAATTGGCAAGACTTTCCCTACCTCGGAGGCTGTCTACAGGAGATCATGAGCAGGAATATACCAGCCAAGAGGGGACAGAGACACCACAGGGGAGACCGACAGCTCCAGGCCCATAAAGAGGGGCTGGAGAAGGCACTACAGCTACCCAGTGGCTCCAGGTTGCAGCTTAGTGGCCGAGGGGATCTCCCTGAGCACTGCTCCCTGCCCCAGCTCCCCTGCTTCCACCAGATCCTCACTCTGATGGCCCAACCAGACTGCACTTCATTTCACCCAGACTAGGATTTTCCTAGGTAGATTCATGTTGGTTTCTCTTCTAGAAGCACTGACAAATGGCTTCCTGAGCCAGTGCTAGGCAGCCCGAAGGGCCAGGGCTCCCCAGCTCATGAGCTCCCCGAGAGGGAATCCCTCAGACGAAGCTCCCACTCAGAAGGCTACAGAAATCTCTGTGCATGACCGCACGCCCATCTTTCTCTCCTGCCATCATCCTAATGATGTTTGGGCTCCAGTCCCAATTCTTCCTCCCGAATACATAGCTGTCGTATCCTCAGACAGCATGGTCTTCAAATCAGCACAGACAGAGACACATTTACATCAACCATGAGCTCCCCTTTTTACTAATATTTTCCAACTAGAAGACAGGAGTTAAGAGATTAGCCCCAGAAGCCAACACATTAGGAAAACAACTTCCTTTTGGGCAAAAGCACCTCTGAACTGAATAAAAGAGAAATGAACTCTCCTTTCACCTGAAACACCAGGTTGAATTACACCTCGTGTCCCGCCCCCCCCCCAAATCCTGGTATACCCCCCCCCCAATCCCACACAAGCGTTTAGAGGCCGCTCTTCTGCCACCCGAGCCCATGAGGGGAAGATGGACACAGAGACAGGGAGGCGGGGAATGGTTACTTCTACTTCCAAACGGATGTGGAGATGGAGGGCAAAAGGGGGCAGGAAAATTTCCCTGGTACAGTTCTCCCTCGGGTTAGTCTTTCCATGGCTTCAAAATTCTTTTGAAAATCCTGGGAATGAGCCCAGTGGAAAGACAGTGAATGGTTAGTGCTTCTTAAATGGGACCTGAGAGAGAACAGAACAACCAGCCAGTCACTGCTGTTGGATGCAGGGGACAGAGGGAACTCTCTTCAGGCTTGAGTTTCCCTCACTAGTTATGAGAAAGGGGCTGCTCACTATACGTACATAAGTCAGGCAACCGGGCTACGGTGCTCTGAAAACTCACGAAAGGCCATGGTCTGTTCTAGGCACCTGAGGCAAATATACACACTAATACATCCTTACTTGATGGATAGGAAGCTAAGGCACAGAGAGGTTAAACAACCTGCTGAAAGTCACACAGCTAATAAGTAGTAAAGTGAGGATTTGTACCTAGACTGTTTAAATGAAGCTCTGTGCTTTTATCTTTTTTAATGTTAAAAATAAGTCAGAGTTTTTTGGTTTTTTTTTTTTAAAGATTTTATTTATATATTTGACAGAGAAAAAGTGAGAAAGGGAACACAAGCTGGGGGCATAGGAGAGAGAGAAGCAGGCTTCCCACTGAGCATGAAGCCCGAGGTGGGGCTTGATCCCAGGACCCTGGGGTCACTACCTGAGCCAAAGGCAGACACTTCATGACTGAGCCACCAAAGCACCCCTAAGTTCTGTGCTTTGAACCATGATGTTATAGCAGTTCTCACCTTAGAAGTAAGAAGCATTAATAAAACATGGTAAATGCCGTTTCTCTAGAAATGGGAGGAGGAAGTAAGTGGCTCATGTCCAGGAACATAGATAAGCCACAGAAATGTCAGTGGCAGGTGTCACAGATTAAGCACCTAGTACATGTGAAGGGCCCCAACTCTTTTGAAGGAAACATTATTCTTGCACAGCCCACAAAACTTAGAACTCTGAGCAATAAGTGAATTCCCGAAGGCATGCACGTGGTGGGCCCAGGAACTGGAGTCTTGAATCACAGGGATCGCCTAAGCCTCATCTTGGCATGAGATGAGAAAACTGAGGCTGAGGTCATTCTTGCATTGAGAAACACTTTGTATTCTACGGACTGAGCGTGCCCTGAATGTGCCCAATCTCATCTGATCTCGAAAGCTAAGCAGGGTCAGGCCTAGTTAATACTTGGATGGGAGACTGCCTGGGAATACTGGGTGCTATAGGCTTTTTCAAAAAAAAAAAAAAAATTGTAAGCTACTGATTAATCGTACTCCACACAGCCCACACGTCAGAATAACATATAAATCATCAGGCAGGATCCAGTGCGCAGCTGGTTTTGCACGATGCTATGCACCGGGCTGAGAAGCCAGAGCTCTGCAGAGGGAAATGTAAGGAACAGACCCAGATTCAGGAAAGCCAGGGTCAAGCTCCAGCCCTGACATTTACCAGCTTTCTGACCACCAGCAAGTCACTCTACCTCTTCCCCTCTGAGACTTAGTCTCCTCATCCATAAGATGAGGTATAATGACATCCATAACAAGTATTGTTGCTAAGATTTGAATTCACCAGCAGTTACTGAATGCTTCTTATGTCCCAAACACTAAGCAAAGTGCTGTAAGTCTATCGCCCCAGCTTTCAGCACCATAGGAGGGAGAGGCAAATGTTATTAAAGCCCCTTTCTATAGACAAGGAAACTGAGGCACTGAGAGCGGAGGTCATTCTCCCAAGCCACAAAGCTACAAAGTTGATCTCAGGCCATCCACTCTGGAACCTGCCCACCCAGAGAGTCCAGCAGAGTTAGCCTCCAGGGAATGCTGGCTGTTGGCTACAATGTCATTATTTCCCAGGGAAAACTGAACAAATGATCCAAACCAGTAAAGAAGAACCAGGATCCTGAGACCAGACATTTGGGAACAAAGCGTTTTAAGTTCCCGCCCACTCTTCCCTTAGGTCTGAGCAGTCAGGTTGGAGGTCAGGGACAGGGAAGAGCCTCATCTGCCTGGTCTCTACCATTCCCTACATGACCAACATCTACACCAAGGACCTGCCTGTGCATCGGCCAATGAAACTAACCCAGGAAGTGCTGTCAGTCCCCACCCAGGGCGCTGATGTGAGGCACAGTGTGGCCAGGATGCTTCTGGAAAATGACAAAGCCAGACTAGCACATCTGGAGTGGGAGGGGCATAAGTATATCAAGAACTTTTAACAACCAAAGGGTCAAAGCCAGAGTGCCCTGATGTTAGGATGTTTGCTGGAGAAGAGCTTGTCACTGGGGTTCATTCATATCAAACAATGGATGGGCGCAAAGTACCTTAATTTCTGGCTTTTGACAGAAAGGTGTGCTGAAAAGTGCTTATAGAGACAATTCAGGATGAGCAGTGCAGACAGCTGAAAGGGCCTGCTGTGGGTAAACAATGACAGCCCATTGCAGAGAAAAGAGCTGTCTAAGACTTAACCAAAAAGTCTAAAAATTAAACTGTCTATCACGAGCCAGCTTTGTCTCTTTTTCTTTCCTCCTCCCCGCAAAATTGACTTTCTGTCTTCCTCAGAAGCATTCTCTACTAAAATAGGAAACCCTGTTATCAAATCAACACGATGTCAGTAACATCCTACAGAAGTAAATCTTCTGGACCTGCTGTGGCCAGGACAAAGGACAGGTCTTGGGTAGACTTGTTTTTTTAAACCAAGGAGAGCAACTGGGAACACTGATCATTCCTTCAACTCACTACTTGAGTTCCCCTGTTCCAGAGCCTGGCTGTGACCATCCAATCACGTCTGTGTCCCCCATGAGACAGGGAACCATCTACTGTTCAGCAGTGCTCCTCCAGCACCCAGCACCATGCTTGGCTCAGACAGGTGCTTTCTAACTGTCAGTCTAATTAAGTAACAATTAACTAACCTGAAGCTGTCCAGAGTCTGCTTCTATCCCTGCCTTCCTCTGCCCCCTTTACACACAGATACACTAAACACACTCCTATTCACTGCGCCCACATGGCCCCTGCCATGTCTGTGCCTTTACACACCAGCCCTTCTATGTGCAGTCCGCTACTCACCACCTCTCCACATCCCCTGAGTTCTCACGGAGACATCACAGCTAAATGGGACTGTGAGGATCTGCCCTCTGGCAGCTGGCATTCGGATCCAGGTCTAGTAACTGGTGGTTGTATAACCTTGGACAAGTTGCTAAATCTCACTGCAGTTTCATTTTCTCCATTGAAATTATGGGATTACAAAAGTGCTGACCTCAACAGATGGTGAGAAGATTATTTGAGATGCCACTGCAAAGTGTCAAGCACAATTCCTGTATTCAAGAGATGTTAGATGTTGTTATTACTGCCGTGACGATGATGATGATGGTGGTGATGATGGTAGTGGTGGTGATGGTGATGATGGTGGTGGTGACGATGACGATGGTGGTGATGGTGATGATGGTGGTGATGATGGTGATGATGATGGTGGTGATGGTGATGATGGTGATGATGATGATGATGGTGGTGATGATGGTGATGATGGTGGTGATAATGGTGATGATGGTGGTGATGACGGCGTGATGGTGATGATGATGATGTTGATGGTGATCATAATGGTGGTGATGATGGGGTGATAGTGATGATGATGGTAATGATGGCGGTGATGGTGATGATAGTTAAGGATGATGACATGGGTAATGGTGGTGGTGATGATGCTGATGATGGTGATGGTAGTGGTGATGATGATGGTAGATGATGATAATGATGATAGAGGTGATGGTGATGATGATGGTGA
Organism: Mustela putorius furo; assembly: GCF_011764305.1. Taxonomy (NCBI): domain Eukaryota; kingdom Metazoa; phylum Chordata; class Mammalia; order Carnivora; family Mustelidae; genus Mustela; species Mustela putorius. Next base: position 10,625,033 of record NW_025422057.1, read on the forward strand.
TGATGATATGGGTAAGGGTGACGATGAGGCTCCCTATAAGTTTGAATGAGCCTCTAGCCCTTTCTAAATTCTGTTTTTCTTTAGTGCAATCTCCCCCAGGATACCCTCTAAGGATATCTCTAAAGAAACCCCCCATTCCGAGTTCTCACTTGACTTCCCATCACCTGAAGCTCCTATGGCTTTCCTAACCCACAGCAGGTTCCTGGAGTGTCCCCTGAATGTACAAAGACACAACTACTAAGAGAGCAACAAAAAGTATTCTAAAAAGCAAAATCCAGCACAAAGTCTCCCTACACCAAAAAGAAGATTTCCAAAGATGATATGATAAACCCCACACACTCAGGAAAGAACCATGACATCTTTTGAATAAGGAAGCAGCCTTCCATAAAGACAGCTAATGGTCTGTGAACACCCAGGAAATGCTAATTCAAGACTGAGTATATGTGAAAAGAAATCTCAGTCTGTCTCTCTGCTCACCAGGAACCCAGAGTCATCAAGAGAAACAAACTCTCAGAATCAAACAACCCAACTACATTCAGTTTCCAGGCTGACAGACATAGTCATCTTCACTCAAAGTGCCAAAGACAGAACAAATGAAGGGGCTTCTGGGTGATATGATCACCATTCACTCTGCTCCTCTAAAATGCACACATGTACACACACACACACACACACACACACACACACATACACACTCACACACCCCTCCAGAGGCCTAATTTCCCAATCAAAAGACATCTGGATAATTACGAGCTGTCTTCCAGTAACACTTTGGTTAAAAAGTGAAAAATGTTGCCTTTAAATTAAAACATTCCAACCAAAAGTAAAAGAGACCCCAGGACTTTTTTTATTATTAAGTAGCAAAACTTGAGCTTTCTAATGAAACCAACATAGTTATTAAAAAAATTACAAAAACATGTTTTATTACAGTCTTCCATAAATATCTGAAGGCTTTAAAGGATCAAAGCAAACAAATGATATTTTATATTAAACGTTTACTAAAATCCAGGAGGAAAAAAATCTAATTAATGCGGTAACAAAGTATTTTTCCTCTTTGTGTTACGTGTATTATAAAAATATCTACTGCTTTCCTTGGGTTATAATGGAATTGTACTAAATCTTGTGACCCAATGAATGAAATGCATCAACTACTATTAACAAAACGAAAGGTTGAACTTATCTCATTAGGGGACTCGAGGGTAGGAATCAGGATTTGAGGCTGAATACACTTCTATTCTCTGAGAATCACAGCACTGAATAACTCCTTTACTGCCTTGGGTCCTCCACTGCCAACATGCAAATGCGCCCCCTCCTACTCGTATCTGCAGCCAGAATTTTTGTGGCATTGGTATCTAGACTTCAAAACAATCCATTGTTCATAAATCTAGGACACAGGCATAAATTTCTCACCATATCCCACATGAACACTCATCTCCAAATTGTGTTTTATAGCACATAAAATGTGAAACCTGGGAGGAATGTGGATAAGTGGGAAGTAGGATCTTCCCCCTTTCAAAACCATGGAGTAAACTAGTTAGACATATGCAAATTCCTCTATGGCTAGGATTTATAGGAGATTTGAGTTGGAGCAGAAATAGAAAAAGTCTAATTTTCATATTCAAGTGTTAGGTAATGCCTAAACTCTTCAATTTCCCTGAAATTTACAAAAACCCAGCTTAGTTTCCAGTGGAAAAGCAATTATTAAAGAGTAATTAAAGGGCACCTGGTGGCTCAGTGGGTTAAAGTCTCTGCCTTCGGCTCAGGTCATGATCTCAGGGTCCTGGGATCGAGCCCCGCATCGGGCTCTCTGCCTGGCAGGGAGCCTGCATCCCCCCCGTCTCTCTCTGCCTGCCTCTCTGCCTACTTGTGATCTCTGTCTGTCAAATAAATAAATAAAATCTAAAAAAAAATACTAAAATACTACTTCAAAGCTGATGTGATGTTCTGAGCATTTCAGGATGTTTGCAGACACAAAGATCCTTTTAATCATCACTAATTAATAAGATTTCCTTACATAACATTGGAGGGATTTCTTTCAAAATGTCAAAAGATTCCTCGTGTGCCCTAAGAAATCTCTGGCCCCATCCCTTACGTTCCCAGAGGCACAAGACACAATGGCTGGTCAGCAGGGATAAACTTCAAGCCAGATGGCTGGCCACCCAAAAGTCATATTACTGTTCTGTAACAAAGAGGAGCTTAAATATTTCCTCTGCTACAGAAAGGCCTGATGGCAATTCCCCAGGAGGCGATCAGCATCCACAAGGAGTCCTGGACACTGGGCCCCTACTCTACAAGGCAGCCTCAGGGCGGAGACCGGGCTCAGAGGTGGCTGCTTGGATCTGAATCCTGGCTCTGGCACTCACTAGCTGTGTGGATCTGGGCACGTTCCCTCCTTTCTCTGGGACGCAATTCTGCACCTGCAAATGCGGACAAGACTAACCACTTTCTCACTGGAATGATGGGTGGGATTCAATGAGCTAATCTTCTTTCCCAAGCTCTCAACAAAGGGTCCGGCACATCGGAAATGAAATATAAAAGGCCTTGATTGCCATGGGGGGGGTCAAGGTGAAGAGGTAAAAGTAAGGCCACTATATCCACCAGCTCTCTGGATGCTGGGCCATTCACTCTAGAGGCAGAAAGACACAAAACACTATCTTGGGACTGAGTCATACAAGGCAGTCTCATCCGTGGATGCCTGACCAGCTAGAACCAGAAGAGCCATTCACAGCACCCTCGATGGTGCCTGAGTCTGGTAAAATCGAGTTTTATCCTAGAAGGAGATGGAGCAGGGAAATCGGTTTCTGGTCTGATTTTACTGTAAATACTTGGGAAACAACTCGGCCCAGCTCAGGTAAGTGGGTCCCTTCTCTTTCCAAAGTGGCAGGTCGATTACCAGTTCTCACATGACCAAGCAGCGTCCGTCATGATCTGGAACTGAGTTTCATGTGATGGGCTGCTCCCCTCCTCTTTCTTCTGGAAAGCTCACAGTCTTCAGCCAGGGGACAGAAGAGCAAAAACGGAAACCCATCTGGTTCATACTTGGGAGACTGGTCAAATCAGCCATGAAATCACAGTACTTACAAACATGAGGCGGGTAGGTATGTTGTCAGACTGCACCAAAGGATTTTTGTAGAGCCAGATCTCTTCTGGCTGGATGACTCTCTGGAATGGGTCCAAAAATTCTGTGAAACTGAAACAAAACAAAGACAGATACGTGAGGGCTTGAGTGCTCATCTGTCACCTGTAGTTCCCGAGAAGGCCACGGCCACAGGCCCTCGGTGGAGAATCCAGCCTCTGGGGGAGGAGAAGGGAATAACAGGCTGCCCTGGGAGTGGAACATGAACTGAATTACTGAGACTCTGTAGAACCTTCTGTCAGCACCTGCCGCCAAAGCCCAATTCTGGGCATGAAGGACCAGCGGCAAAGCTGACATACAAAGACCATAGAAGTCCGGACTTCAAAGTGAACTAGGAGCCGAAGGGCAGAATAGGGGTGGGGGGGTCTCAGAGTGGGGCAAGGCCAGGCCAGCAGCGCAGCTCTGGGAAGGAAATGTGCTCAACATGGAGCAAAGGTGAAGGAGCGCCAGGAACCACCTTACAAAAGAACCAAGGGCTCCTTCCCTCCCTTCCCCTGATGGTGCTGACACTTCTCCACCAGTAGGGGGCAGAGTGAGCAAGAAAAGCCTCCCAGAGAAGACTAGGTTGGGCAGGAGGAGCACAGAAAGGAAGGGAGGAAAAGAAAAGAGACACGGGGAGGATTCTGGGGCTGCTGCCAAGAAACCAGACAGCATTATGCACCCACATCTTCCTCTCAGGACCCTCCCAACCCCTCCCACACCCCAGGAGCCCACAACACCCAGGCGGAGGGAAAGCAAACACCGCCAAGAGGAAAACGGGGCAGAAAGGGGGCCGGGGGGACAGAGCCCGCAGGGGTATGGTTTGCTTTGTCAGACTGACCCACCAGCCCAGTTCTCCGGCTGGCGAACTCAGTTCAGAATGGGGGTCCAACAGAGCCAGGCAGAGGCTGAATGTCTTTTCAGACCTAGTCTCAGAGGTCTTGTGTCATCTGGTGACGTGTGAGTCCTGCGGTCAGCCCAGATTCAAGAGGGGGGGGTGGATGCCCCTTCTTGGCAGGGATATAGCAAGGTCCCACCAGAGAGAGGCTGCTTAAGATGACAAAATTGGGTTTAAAATAATGATATGCCACCCCCCAGCTGTCATCACTGCAATGGGCCCACGGCTCCCCTCTCGGAGGCCCCGGGACCTTGGTCTGCGCGCCTTCCCCACGCAGTCGGCCAACCACGGAGCACATCCCTCTTCACCCGGCTTGTCCCCCAGATGTTATGACCCTCTTGGCTATTTTTTATAAAGCCTCATGCAGCCAGCCTTTTGCACACTTCCACATCCCACCCCAAGGAGCTGCAGCCAGAACGCATTTATCAAGCAAATTATATCCTCCGGGAGCAGCAGAGCCAAGAAAGATAGATGTCCCTTCTCCAGCCACGCTCCAGCCACCAGTGTCTGCCTGCGGGAATCCAGACAGTGAGGCAGCTACGCAGAGGACGTGGGTCTCCGAAAGCAAACAAGGGCAGAGATGGGCCCGCGGTGAGATGGAAAGTTCTGGAGACGGTAGAGGGTGGTGACCACGAAAGGACATCGCAGGCCTGGAAACCCCCTTCCACAAGCTCTCTGGAGGTGGTCTGGACGCCAGGAAACAGAAACCCAGCTTTCAGGGCACAAGTCTTGTACTTACGGAACAACCAGTCCCGGGAGGGGACAGAGAGCTGGCAACTCCAGCCGGCTGCCCCGTGGTGCCAGTGCTGCTGACCTGTGGTCAACCTTTGATTCACAAGGGGCTAAGGCATCCACCTCACAGGCAAGAAACTTATGAAAAATGCAGAATCTTGGGACTTAGCCCAGATCTACTGAATCAGAAACTTCATTTTTAATAAAAACCCCTAGGGGATGCACAGGAGCCCTAGAGTCAGACACACACAGCTCTCTGGCAGGAAATGGGGTGCTTCCCCGTTTTGGCCTTTTAAGAACCAAGTTAGCCAATTTTGCCCTATCCCCCCTCCTCCCAGACCATGACTCTCCGTGAGACTTTGTAAACTAAAAGCCTAGAAGAAACGTCATGTCAGGGCTTAATTATGAAATCAGCATTCCCTCCATAAACAGCTGGTAAACGTCAAAATAAATACAATGAAAACCAAATACGGCTATTAAATTCCACTTCGGCACTGTTGCCTGGGAGTCTCGCCTGCCCTCTCTCTGAAGGACCTCCAGAGCTTCCCCGCGAGGCAGCGAGGACGGAGGGACAGGTGAGGAAGACCAACAGCAGCTGCCCCCACCATGAGTGCAGAAGTGGGGACACCCCATCTGTCCTCTGAAATCACTTCACGAAGCCCATAAAATTCTCTCCAGCACTGCTGTGGTCATGGAAGCAGGTCAAAACATTTTGATGGGAAAAGAAAGGAGTTACTACTAAAGTAAACATGTCATTTTCTTTTGTGAAGATTCTAACTGCCCAAAGTCAGGTAACTTGCTGTTGGATGTGGATCCAAGTCATGCTTCTTTCATTTCTTGGCTGTTTGAATTTGACAATTATCTTAATCAAACTCCCTATCAATTCTTGGCAAAGGAGATCCGTGTTTCTGCCTTCTCCCCAGCTTTCTGATAATGCAGTCGGAAGAACTTGGGAAGCATACACTGTGAAGATTCAAAGATGTTATTCTAACTTTATGCTAGGCAATTCTCTCTTTAATTAATGTGTATGTCCTCCTTAGGCTGGGTTCCTATCTCCTCCCCGCGCCCCCCTGTCTTTCTTTTTCTCTTGGTGGCCAGTCCTGTTTCCACAGTCCAGCATGACTTCAAACAGCCTATGATATCTGCTTGTATAGGAAGGAGTGCAGTAGGGGACAGACAGCAGACCATCAACTCTGCCTACTGTTTACTCGCTCAGCAAACCCTTACTGAGTGCCTGTGATATGCCTGGTATTGCTCTATGAACCCTGGTGAACAAAACATATGTGGTCCCCGCTCTTGCAAAGATTACAGTCAGGGGACCCTCAGTGCCAACTGATTGGGGAATGAGATGTTGAAGTCTTCAGTTACAGGTATCAGAGTGCTGTCTACACAGATCACCAGCCCACCCTGCTCTGAGGAGATGCCAGATTAGGAGCGTTCCAGTAGTTGGACCCAAGAGAGAGCCTCTAGCCTAGAGCCACTTATAAGAACCTTGACCCCTGGAAATGTTATAGGATGTGTATCTATCACTGTTCACATACCGAATGTGCCAACAGATTTAGCCCAGAGTTAGGAAACCAGAAGAATGGCTCATCTTGACATCACACTAGCAAGGATTTAGTGATGCCTCTGTCCCCCATACCTCTTCTAACCCAAAGTCAAGTTCTCAAAGGCCCAGAATCTCCCCATTATCTTCTAAAAGACTCCACAGACTTGCCAATGATCTTAAAGTCATGGACCTTGATAACATACCCTTTTCAAGAAAAGGTTAACACTTCAGTCACATACTAGACACAGATTCCTACCTCCTTTACTCCCAACCGAAAACAACACACGATTATACTGAAAAATGAACTTAACCAGACCCTTAAACTTGGTGTAAATCCCTGCTTTGGCATTTGCCCACTGGGTGGCTTGAGAAAAATCACTTAACCTCTCTGAGACTTCATATCCCTCCCCCCGCAACCCCTCCCAGGATGACCGTACCTTCCAGGGCAGTAATAATATTGCTATCATTAGTGGTAAGAAAAGTTGGGGTCTGGCATGGTGTCTGGGGGCACTGGATGCCTCAACCAAATGCTCTTCCTGCAACGTGGGCATGAACAGAGCTGAGGACACACTGTGGATCTGAGAAGGATACCCCTTCCCATGATCCCCTACCAGGGAAGAGAATCAGACAGGATGTCAACAACTACCACTCACCACAGGGCCATTCTGTGAGCCAACAAGGACCTGGGCAGTCACTTCTGAACCTTGCAACATGCAGGAGGGAAAATCAAGACTCATGAGAGAGAAGTTTTCCAAGCAAGAACAAAGTAAAGCCCATTTCTTAATTGAACTCTCTAGTTCAATTTGTCCTCTCTAGCGGGCCTCTCTCATGCAAGAGGGAAACCATGGACAATTGGGCTTTGGATGTGGTCAGCAGACAGGCAGCTACTACCGAGGGAGGAGGGGACTGGATTTACCATTAGTCCTGGGGCTGGGGTAAAATGAAGCTACAGAGAGAACATGCTGATTAATCATCTCTATGAGCCAGCAGGCCAGGGACGTGCCCCCGAACAGCCTTCTCCTGAGTCTGGTCACTGGCTGCCCCAAAGACAAGAGTAACAATTTTTATAAAAAATAGCTAGTTACCATGTTCGGAGCCATCTTGCACCATGCCCTTGACTGGACGCTTTCCAACGTTACTCATTTACTCTCCGTAAGAGCCCAGTGAGACAGCAACTGCTGTTATCCCCATTTTAGAGTTGGGGGAACTGAGGCCACAAGGAGAAGGGTCTCTTGCCTAAGTCATCACAGCTCCACGTGCCATGGAATGTCCATTATCGCACGTCCTCCTGAGCACACTCTGGAACTTTAAGGAAGGAACATGCAGATACACCCACGCACACACACGCACACGCAGGCATTGCCCACCACTGTAAAGACATCTGCAATTATTTTAGTGAGAGGTATCGTTTTCCACAATTAGAAATAGAGCCTTACTCTTGGGAAAGGCAACACGGGATATCAGTTCTCAGTCAGGGGGAAGACTGAGGTCAGTTGGATGTTTGTCGTGAAGGAGGGGAGGGAAGAAATCACGAGAGACGTGAAGCCCCCGAGAAGTTGCTTCCGCCAGCCCCTTCCTCCCGGCTCCTGGGACAAGCAGGTGCCCCTGCACCAGAGCTACCTGCCACTCACCTGCCCCTGGGAGAATGTCATCCAGGAGACCAGCCTGGCCAGATGAGGAACGGCTCTCTCTTCTCTGCAGCGAGCCTCACGAAGGATAGAAGGCAGGCTGAGCGAGGGCGACTGCTACCCGGGGCCGAGGCGCAGGCAGAGCCTGGCTCCAACACTCATGCCCTTCCCCCTCCATGGGCACAGACTCCGGAGGGGCAGCCTGGGCTGGATTTCCACTCTCCCTTACTGGCTGCGTGACCTTGGGCAAGGCACCGCCCTTCCTGGCCTTGGTCTCTTCCTCTGCCAGGTAGTGCTGACAAGAACGCCTATCTCAGGGGGCTTGGACAGATTCTAAACAGGGTGAAGATGTGAAGTGCTAGAAGGGCACGGGCATATGTTGTTGGCCTGCGGGGGAAAGCCTTAAACTACAGCCCAGTATCACATCCTGCCCTCAAAGCTGAAACCACAGGGACTTCAAACAGGTTGACCACAAGCTCCCCGCCCCCTCTGCTTCCTCAGGTAAGGTCCCCCCACCAAACAATCCTCCTTACCAAGAGACCACGTGCAATTTCTGCTTATCCTGGAGTGTTGGGTTTCCAGCCCTTCCCAGCCCAGGAATAGGCCAACCACATCCTCCTGCAGGAACCGGGGACACCCCACGTTCTTGGTACTACAGAGCCCGCCTCCCCCAGGCCCTGCTGGTTTGCTCTCCAGATCCTGGCCCTGCCCAGCCGGCAGCATCCTCCCCTCCTGCTGTGAGTATATGTGACCAGGAAACTCCGTCCGTCTCTCTGTCCCATCTTCAGTGTCACGTACAGCCATCCCCAAACCCCAGGGTAGGAATCCCTCCTCGTCAATGGGGTAAAGACAGGGTATCAGAGCACATACCTCTGGCCAAGGCCCTCTTGAACATTATGGGATTAGACCGTGGTGGAAATATGTGGGCCACGCCTGGGAATGTCCTTGACCTACCCAGCTCCAGGAAGGACAAGAAAGGACCCAGAGGAGGCAGCATGAATAAAACCAAGCCGCCGCCCCAAGACTCCCTGTTCATGCCAGCTCTTCTTCAGCTTTTAGGAACACAGCCCTATCCTGCCTCCCCCACCTGTGGTTGCCAGTACTGCAACCACAGACACCCGTGTGCCTCTGACGCACGAAGTACATGGCACCTCAAGGAACATTCTTCCCAAATACGTATACTCTGACCCTAATCAAGTGTTTGGATCCCACTTCCAGAGTATAGGGGCAGGAGAACAAGTCAAATACCCTCAAACAAATAATTAGACAAGTCCTGGAATAAAGCTAGAAGGAATATTCCAGACTATAAGAATCTGCAGAGACAAAACAACCAAATGTAACATATATTTGACTGGATCTTGGGTCAAAAAAGTAAAAAAGCCATAAAAAGAAATTTAGAGGGTAACTAAGGTAATAACAAGGACTGGACCAAACCAGGTATCAGGTGCTCATCAGGGACTAGTACTAATTTCCTTCAGTGTCATAGCACTTGGATATGGCGAAGAATGCCTTGTTTTTAGGAGATGCATTTAGGGAGCTTAGGATAATGATCTGTCAGCAACTTCCTCTCAAATAGCTCAGAAAATTGTACATAAAACATATAACTACAGAATAAAGCAAATAGCGTAAAATGTTAATTGCCCCATCTAAGGGGAGTGGATGGAAGATCGTTCTACTGTTTCAACTTTTCTGTATAGTGGAAATTGGTCAGGACGAGAGGCTGGTATAGAGGGGTCCAGGAGCAGGAACCCCCAAAGGGGGGAAGAGCACAGAGGCAACAGAGCAATGGAAATACAGTGTTAGCAGAGCTGGGGAGTTGAAAAGCTTCTGTTCTACCTTGGCCGCTTATGACCTGTGTGACCCTAGGCACAGAACACGTGCTCTCTGAGCCCTGGGTGCCTCTCTAGAAGTGCAGCTAACCATACCCCGCACACCACCCACCCCGACCCCGCCTTCAGGGCCACACTGAGGAAGGAACAGTGAGGTCGTGCACAAGGACCTCCACATAGATCCCACTGTGCTGTGCTCAGCAGATGCTCCCTACCCAAGAGTCATCTTCTGTCACAACAGCATTTTCAAACCACAGCATGGAAAAAGCAGGACACACCCAAACCCGCCTGCCACAGAGCAGGGGCATACATGGAAGTCTATTTTGCAGAAGCACCATATTCAAAACTATTCACATCACTCCGGAACTCCAAACATTTAATCCACCAATTTCGGAACGTTTCTGCAGAGGGTGCCTCCCCTCTGGAAGTAAACAGAAGGCAGAAAACATTTTAATTGTCTGAATTCAAACAGAAAATCCTGGTCTACACATACGCAGCCTGCAAAAGCGAATACATTGGGTCCAGCTGGGGCTTCATGACCTGGAGAAGTGGCTGAGGCCCCTCCCTATCTGTAAAATGAGCAGCACACTCACCTGAAATGTCGTGAGAATTGGGGTATCATAACTGGGGTCCATGAGAAGCAGTCAACGATTGGCATGAAGACTACTGATCACTGGAAAACTCCAGATTTAAAAAAAAAAAAATCCTAAAAAAATGCATACCACATAAGAATGTTTGGCCCTTATCTGGGTCCTGATTCAAAGAAATCTGGTGTTCTTTGGATCAGGGTTTACAAATGGTATGCTGCTCCTGGGGAACTGGTTCAGTTTTGTTGTTGTTGTTGTTTTAAGTTCTCATTGGTTGAGGTTTTCGAAGCATTGACGTATGAAATGATGCCATGTCTGGGCTTTGCTTTAAAATACTCCACCAATAGTGTGGGAGGGGGAAACGGATGAAATCAAAGTGCTGGTAACTGATGGAGGGTATTTGACAATTTCCACACCAAAAAAACTTTTTTAATGATTTTGCTCATTGGCCCAAAAGATACTTACCAAATTAAGTGTTTTATCAACAAAAGCAAGTGATGCCCTTGGAAAGCATCATTTCAGGCAAGTCTAACAACACAAAGAATAATGAAAAAAACTCAGCAAGAAGAAAGGAGAGACAAGGGAAGAGGTCACATCCTTCACAAAAGGAGGTTCCTTCCAAAACCTGCACCCCTAGACCTCAGCTTGAGGGGCCCCAAGCTCAAGGGAATGAGGAGTCCTCTTCCTGGCCCAGATGCTGCCCAGACTGGATGTCGGGAAGCAGACTCTTAAAAACTAGGGTGGTGAGAGGTCAGTGACAGGGAGCGGTGGGTGACAGGTGACTATGGGTAGAGCCAGGCCACCGAGCTTGGGACTCCAGGAAACCCATGGAATCTGCTTTCCACTGGCTGCATGCAGGGCTTCCTGGAGCTCAGAGTCCTCCCTCCCCCAGGAAAGCTCTCCCCTCTGCAACGAACATCCTCTAAGCCAGACACATCTCCAAGCAGAAAATGTTGCCCACACGGTGTCTGAGCCATAGGCAAACAAAAGCCGCTCAAAAAAAAAAAAAAAAAAAAACAATCAAACAAACAACCTAGTAAAAGAAGCAGGAGGGAAGCATATATTTCTTTGCTAACAGACTTCGTCTCCAGTTAAGCTCTGACTCCAGAATGCCCAGTGAAGCATTCGCTCTTGGATTAAATAAGTCTTCAGGAATGGAGCCAGAGCGTAAAGCACTCTGGAACATTCTCCCTACATTGCATGGACCAGGCCACACTGAGCAGAACACTGGGGCAGAACAGAATGCCACTCCACACTCAGGACAAAACCCAGTGAAGACAGAACTTAATTTGAAGGGGCTTCTGGGCTGGAATTTTCATTCAGACACACCAGCCAGGGGCCCTTGGAGTGTCTCTGAGCTGTTCCCTCCCTCCAGCCTCATAGGACTTCCTCCTGGTGTCAGTCGGCAGCCGGCAGGAAGGCAGCAGGCCTTGCTTACCCAGGTCCTTGGCAGACAGCAGCAGAGCCCTGACCTGAACGAAGCCCCTGACCATGTTCTCCATGACCTGCTTGTCCACGTTCTAGAATGATCTTCAGCTGGGCTGCTAGATGAGAGGAGGCACATGCGTGACACGAAACAGCCACAGACTGGAAGGCTAAGGGCTGGGGGCAGCCACGATCTGAGGAAAGGCTGATGGCAGGGGCCAGGGTGGAGAGCATGTGGGGAGCATATGAGACAAGACACTGGGGTACACCTGCCCTTGGCATGACGACCTGCTCGGCAGCTGAGGTCTGGGGAAGGCAGACGTTTCCCCTCTACCCTGAGGCATGGCCAAGCCTGTGGTTTTTAAGCAGATAAAGGATGTTCACGTTGGTCCCCAAAGCCTTTGGTTGTCTGTAGGCATCATTAAGTGTTTTCCTGACCACTTGCATACAAACCCTCAAATCCTTAATGCAGAGTCAAATTGGCCTGTGGACTTGGGCTTGACCTTGCACAGTCGCAGACACCCCTGTGCTGGTTTCTGTGGCCCCAAAGATGGCCAGCTAGAATCAAGGACCTAGCAATCGCTGCCTGTTAGTATGACTCGGCTCTATGGCCGGGATCCATCTGCTCGCTTGAAACCATCCTAAAAGAAGGATTGAGAACAGCTGGGTCATCACCGCTGCTGCAAAGATACAGCGGCTTCGGGCTGAGTGGAAGGGCCACAGCACAACACCAGCTCCAAGAGGGCACCAGGGATTCTCGTCCGCTTCTGATCAGAGCTGTAGCCCCAGGGCTTAGGGCAGTGCCTGGCATGCAGTAAGTGCTCAATAAACACATGTTGCATCAGGACTAAACAAACCCATGGCAGCTGTTTCTATAAAGACCCAATCTTCTGCCACACGGAATCCTCAGCCAGAGGCTGGCACCTGGCTGCCCTTGGACTGAAAGCAACTTATGGCTACATTTGGTCTGGGCAGCTCAGTGGTTTTTTTCTTTTTTTCTTTCTTCTTTTTTTTTTTAATGTATAATTCATGGCCAATATTTAAAAACCAGGAGCTCTTACAGCAAAATCTGAATCTCTGGCTTCCAGTGAAGAATTTGATCTGGCAACATCAGGCCCACATCCCTCCAGGGCAACCCGCTGACAACGGAGTTAAGAAGAAACTGCCCACTTGGGAGGGCAAAGCCTGCCCGGGGTCCAGCACCCACACCTGCCCCCACTCACGCTGTGGCTGTGAATCCCCCCAGCTCGACTCTACAATGTGACATCTGGGCTCATCTCTGTGGCTGCTATAGGCTGACCGCTGGCTGGGCCCCGAGTGGGGGTCACTTCACAGTCTCCAGGATCCCCCACTTTATGAGGCCAGAGCCCCCAATGGACAAGTGTGTCCCTCTCTTCTCAGGGAGCCTGGATTTGTGGGGCGCTCATCTGTTGACTGGCTTGTTAGGACGAACAGGGTCACAGCACTTGTGTATTTAGCCGTGTCTATACCCCCACCAGCACCATCAGCAACCGCTCCCCCCCCCCCCCCCGCCGAAACACCAATTTGCCTCACTTTCTCCTCTGTCGCAAGCGACATCATGGCCCCAGCCGCTGGCACTGCTGAGAACTGGGTTTGATCCCACAAAGACTGTCTAAATGGTTCCTAATAACACAGTCAATGAGATGCTGTCTTCAGAGGCATCCAGACAGAAAGGAGGGGAAGACGCAAGCCGAGCGTGGGAGGATGGGTCAGCTGATCGCTGCCTGAGTAGTTCCTACCTGCCGGGAGCCTGCTGCGCACGCGTTACACCTCCCCTCCATCACTCCTCACAATGAAAAAGTAGGCACTGCCGTCCCCATTGTCCAGAGAGGGAAACTGAGGCCCAGAGAGCCTCCTTGACCTGCCCAAGGGTATTCAGCAGGACAAGCAACAAGACTGAAGCTCAAACTCAGGCATTCTAAGCATGATCCTGGGCTATTTCCAAGGTCCCTGTTTCTGGAAGTATGGGCTAGAGGACATTGCTGTGGACACCAACCATGGGAGGCTACAGAGAGCAGCACTGAGTGCCGGGAGCAGCAGACAGACCCAGAGTCTGCCAGCAGAACACGGGAATCAGCCTGGCTTTAGGTAGCAGCACACTGGACCAAGAATCAAAAGAGCTGATTAGCTTGTAACTGTAGGAAGATCTCCCTTACAGTGGCATTTCTTCTTTATCAATAAAATGGAAATCTATTCACTTACTCATCCCTTCGTTTGCAGTACAGCAGGGTAGTTAAATGAGAAGCACAGATTCTGAAATACATATACTTTGGTTTGACCTTGGCCAAATCACTCTATTTCTGTGTGCCTCAGTTTCTCATCTGGAAAAGAATTATTATCAATGAGATGACTGGCATAGAGGAAGCAGGCCCAATAAATGCTAGTTTCTACTCCCCCTTCATTCACTCGTGCATTCAACAAGCCTCACCATCTTGCCTAAGGAGAAGGTTCTGTGACCCTACTCAAAGGGGCTAGTGTTAACCCTGGGCTCCTGGGCCACCATCCTCCTATGCTCTGATCCATCTCCCTGCCCACTTGCTTCTTCCCAAGTTTCCCTCCCCTCCAGGCCCTCCCTGAGGCCATCCCAGGACTTGGGCTCTTCTGTAGTGGGGACAACATGTATACCCAGGACCATGCCAGCCCAACTTGCTCTTTCCAAATTGACATCTTCACCCCTAACATCTGCACGCCCATGTTCACCACAGCATTATTCACAATAGCCAAGATATGGGAAGAACCCTATGTGTCCAATGATGGATGAATGGATAGAAGATGTGGTATATATATATACACACACACACACACACACACACACACACACACAATGGAATACCATTCAGCCATAAGAGTGAGGACATCTGCCATTCGTGACAACATGGATGGACCTTGAGAGCATTATGCTAAGAGAAACAGGTCAGACAGAGAAAGACAAATACTGTATGATCTCATATGTGGAATCTAACAAGCCATGCTCACAAAAACAGAGACTAGAATGATGGTTAACAAGGGATGGAGGTGGGGGTGGAAGAAACGGGGAGACAGTGCTCAAGGGGTAGCAATGTCCAGCTATTAGATGAATAAGTTCTAGAGATCTAGTGTATAGCATGGTGATTATAGTTAATAATACTATATTATAGACTTGAAATGTACTAAGATAGATCTTAAATGTTCTTACCACAAAAAAGATGACACTAATTATGTGACACAGTGCAGGTGCTAGCTAATACTACAGTGAAAATCATTTCTCAATATACAAATGTACCAGAGCAACATATTATACACCTTAAATTTATGCACTGTTATGTGTCAATTATAGCTCAGTAAAGCTAGGAAAACACTGAGCATAAAGACCAAGGAATACTGGAAAAGGAGGTTAACAGTATACTGCTAAAGAAGGCAACTGTTGCTTCTCTGCCTTAAATGATTTCCAAGTCTTTGAGCTGGCTATTTTATGAGTGTTATCATGCGTCTTCACATGAATCAGTACCCACTGCAGCGGGGCAATACTGCCAGTCAGACTGAGGGTTGCTGGAGGGGGGGATGGGTGGCTGGGGGATGGGCATGAAGGAGGCACGTGATGGAATGAGCGCTGGGTGTTTTATGCAACGGATGAATCCCTCAAATCTACCTCTGCAACTAATAATTCCCTGTATGTTAAGTAAATTGGATTTAAAATTTAAAAAAGAGATGCGGCACACAGAAAAAGAAAAAGAAGAAGAATGACTGCCTTGTAGAATTCCGCAGGTGCTTCTAAACCGCTCTACACACTCTCAGCAGAAGAGACAGGACCTTCTCACCAGTGCATGTAATCGCTTTGTTCAAAAACATAACAATAAAACTTCCAGGCTGTTTCCAAAATATAACCAAGCAGAAACAGAAGGGGGATTCTCGCCATTCTCAACCTGTTGGGCAGCCAGCTGGACTTATCGGAGAGGCGTCCCCAGATTCCACGGTCCTCACTGGAAGGTCTTAATTGGCTTTCGAGATTTTGCACAGCACTGCAAATTTGGGTAATCGAGTTTGGGGAAAAGTGTAATCAAGCTGATTTATTCACAATTATCTCCCCCTATTATCCTCCTTGGTACCCCATTCTGCAATTACTTGCCTGGAAAATTTTTATGTAATAGAGACATGCAGAAGAAGGCAGCCAATCCCCTGAATCCTACAGCAAGGGGGCTCGGCTCTTCCCGGGGAGCCTGGGCTCCTACAGGAGATGGACCTCAGCACAGGTGGTGTAAATGAGGTGCAAATGCCCAAGGAGCCTCTGCTCCAAAGCCAGAGGTCCTCGAACCCTACATGCACTTGGAAACTCACAATCATTCCCTCTGGGACAGGACTCACTCCCCGTCAGGTCAATGTGCGTACACTGCCCGACCACCACCAAGTGCATTCCAAAGTAAGGGGCGCCTGGTTGCTCAGTCATTAAGCATCTGATTTTGGCTCAGATCACGTTGCTGGGATTATGTTCATGTTCAGGTCAGGTCCTGGGATCGAGTCCCGTGTCGGGCTCCCTGCTCAGCAGGAAGCCTGCTTCTCCCTGTCCCGCTGCTCCCCCTGCTTATGTTCTCTCGCTCAAGGTCTCCCTGTCAATTAAATAAATAAAATCTTAAAGAAAAAAAAAAAACACAAACCCTCTGGAGTATGACTAACATTCCCTCCATTCTACGGAGGGTCAAACTGAGGCTCTCAGAGGCCACGCAGCATCCGCACCGCCAGATCTCTGAGCCACCTCTGCGTGGCTTCAGAACCCATGCTCATGCTCACCAGATGCTCCTGCCTCATCAAGGGAAAGGTTGGGACAGAGGGGTCTGTTCTCATCCAAGGGTCAGCTGTTCTTTTAAAGGAGGATTTGGGAAGAAGTGAGAAAACCTTAAAGAATCGGAAAGAAAGCCACTCACCGAGGGAAGCTGGTGGCACATCATGGTCAGAGGTTTTTGGCAACGCCGATCAGGAAGTCTACAGATGGAGGCCCTGCTCTCCATGAGGCCACCAGCATGCCTCCTAACCTTCCAGAGGGCACGTGTTTCTCTAAACCTCCATTTCTCCATGTGTAAAGTCCTTGGGTGGCCTCTAAGCAATACCACGGAACGACTTCTAGGGTTTGAAGAGCTTCTGATGTGAAACCAGAACAGAGCAAGAAGGTCCTGGGGACGTTTCTCGACCCCAAGCTGCACATCACACTCACTCGAGAAACTTGTAAGAATACCCCTGGCCTGGCCCTGTCCCAGACCAGCCCAAACTGAATCTCTGGGGAACCATGGTGTGTCCCTGCTCTGGAGCCGCTCTGCAGGGAAAAGACAGGCAGGAGGCTACGAGGGGCCCACGGGACACATCTCCTTTAACTTCTGCTCCTTTCTCTTTTCTGTGTTTTTTCTCTTTGATGTTGTCTTTACCTCTCAATCCGTAATAGTCCTTCTGAAAATGTGACAAGGAATCCAGCTTCCGGCACCAAAACACATGTGTGCTTGTGTTGCATTCCACCCGTGAACCCTTCTGTTTTGCAGGGAGTCCCCTCCGAAGACCTCAATAGCCATGAGCTAAGCCAGCACCGCGTCCCCAGGGTCTGCGCTGCCCTGTCCTGGGCTGAGATTGGCCTGGGCCAGCAGCAGGTCCCTAAGCTCTGGCCGCCATTCCCAGTGGGCAGCATCAAGAAGGGTTTGGATTTGGAGAGAGAGATGAAGGGACACACCCCAGCCCTGACCTCGGAGGCACAACCCGGAGCACGTGCGAAGAGTTTAATAAATGTCTGCGGAGCCCAAAGCAGCCCCGGGCATGGGAATTCGGAGTGAACGTGGCACAGTACGCATCCCCAGGGAGCCAGGGAGCGGGTGGGAGGGGCTGAAACCCAACCGTTTTAGTTTCCTTTTATTGTAACAAACGGTCACAAACTTAGTGGCTTTAACAACACCAGCTCTAGAGGTCAAAAGTGGGATGCGGGGGTGCCTGGGAGGCTCAGTTGGTTCAGCCTCCGGACTCTTGGTTTCAGCTCAGGTCCTGATGTCAGGCTTGTGAGCTCAAACCCCAGGTCCAGCTCTGGGCTCCGTGTGGAATATCTTCAGAGTCCTTCTGCCTCACCCTCCATCCGTGACCCACCCCCCAAATTGTGAGTGTTCTCTCTCCCTTATTAATAATAAATAAGTAAAATCGCAAAAAAATAAAAAAAAAAAAAGTCTGTTGCATATCTCGCCGCTGGGCTTAGATGGACGTGTTAGCAGGGCTGCATTCCCTTCTGGAAGCTCAGAGGACAAACACTTCCTTGCCTTTCCCAGCTTCTAGAGGTCTTCTTCATTCTTTAACTCATGACCCCCTTCAACGTCACGGCCAGCAAGAGTAGGTCTGGAACTGTGCGCCCCGCACCTCTCCGGCCCCCCCTCTGCCTCCTCTTCCTTCAGCTTCAAAGACGTGCATGATTAGACAGATCCCACCTGCTAACACTCCCCAACACCCGGTCACCCGATGAGCAGCTTTACCTACCTGTGGGACCTGAAATCCCTTTGCCACGTAAGGTAACACATCCACAGTTTCCAGGGATTATGCTGTGGACGTCCCTGCAGAACATGACTCTGCCACATGCTGGCCAACATGCTGCCACATGCTGGTGACCAACTGTGACGACGCACTGCGAGGTAAAGGGAAGATTCCAGGCGCCCCTATTTTGTCGTTGCTGTTGACATGACATGCAAACATGAACAGGAAAAGAAGAGAGATGCAAAGCAAGTCCCCAAAATGATAACACAGGTGACCTCTGCCCAGTCACTGTG
This sequence comes from Mustela putorius furo, assembly GCF_011764305.1. Taxonomy (NCBI): domain Eukaryota; kingdom Metazoa; phylum Chordata; class Mammalia; order Carnivora; family Mustelidae; genus Mustela; species Mustela putorius. The sequence goes on from NW_025422057.1 coordinate 10,643,578, forward strand.
ACATCACACTTGTCCACTTTCCTGTGTGACACTTACTACCACACTGATATCCGGGGACTGCTGGGGTCTCGCCAGGCTGGAAGCTGCGTGAGCACAGCGCCCGTGTCTATGTCCCTCCACCCCAGGCCCCCATGGTGACCACGGCAGACACTGGACAGGACTCACGCTGCCCCTGCACCTCCTGAGTGCGTCACACACGCCACGGCACTCAGTCTTCACAATCCCCACAGAGCTCGGCATTATTTTAAGCTCTGCTGTTTGCACCTGAGCAAAACTACTCCAGCCCACCTCACTCAAAACGACCGTGGGGCCTGGGAAAGGTCGCTGGCACGGTCGCCCCCCCTCTGCTGATGGAAGACAGCACCTACTCCCTGTCCTGAACTTGAACAATATGTCTAATTTATCCCAACTCTCACCTGAATGAAGATGACATGGAGCCCTAGCAGGGAGCGCTCCTCAGGGAAGGGGGGACACCCCTCTGCAGGCCAGGAGTCCGCCAAACTGGGGGCAGGGGCACAGGGAACCAGGACAGTGAGGATGTGGTCAGGGACAGCGATGGGAAAACGTGCTCCAGCCCCGCCCGCGGGAACGGCAAGGACTTGGGAGCCATGTGCGTCCACACTAGACCCTGAACTGTAACTTGAAGCTGTGATCCTGGGGCTGTCACTGGCCCAGCAGTGAGGACTAGCAGAGGTGAGGATGGCATCCGGCCCTCCCCCCAGGGTCTGGAATCCACAGGCTGGCCAATCCACATCCCTCAGGGACTTGTGCTTCTCTAGCTTGATTCCGGCCACGTGGCTTCCCCCGGGGCCCCTGAACTTGCCGAGAGTGCCCCGACACGGGGATTTTGTCCTTGCCATTTCCTCGACCTGGAGCATACCCCCCAGACACCTGCAAGGCTCGCCCTTCACTTGCTTCACTGGGACGCTGGTGCTCAAATAGCATCCTGTCAGCCCAGTGTTCTCGAACACTTCGGCATGAAACAGCAGCACCCGCTGCGAACCAGTCCTCCCTCTCCTCCTTTTCATCAACCGTTCGTCACCATCCAACAGACTATATTTTTATTTCTGTGCTTATTTTAGTCTTTCTCATTGGACTGGCATACAAGCTCGACAGGGGCAAAGACTTTCTCCGTCTGGTTGCTGCTATGTCTCCAGGACCCAGAGTTCTCACCTGGCGTCTAACAGAGGAAAGAATCTGTTGGGGAACGGATGTTCTCTGTCCACGAGTTCAGAATAAAAACAAAAACAAAAACAACAAAGAAAACACTCATACATTTGCTGATATCCCCTCCCACAAATGGTCTGTAATCATAGTTCTGGCTATGAGAGAGAGTTGTGGAAAATGAGGTAGGTGTCCTACACACACACACACACACACACTCGCAGGCACACACACGCACATGCACGTGACAACTGGGAAGGCCAAGCATGGCCAGGCCAGGATGACAAGGGCAGAGAGGCCTGGACACAGACCTGACCTGGGCTGCATGAGGTCGGGAGAGTTTGAGGATTTGATTCCGTCCTTCCCTCCACCCCCTCCGCCCCTACAAGGCAGAAAAGCCCCTCAAGCCCCACACAGGTGGAAATCCGGAGTCAGCCAGTTTTCATGGAAAGGCTCAGCTCATCTAGACAACAGCTTTCTAACAACCTCGCCCATGGGCCACACAGCTGAGAACCTGGAAGCAGACGGGAACGTGAGCCATCTTTTGTCAAGTGGGCTCCGGGGTCAAGTGCTCTACAGAACAGGAGACTAATTCCACATTTCACAGCTGAGGTTCGGAGAGTTTAAGTGATCGGATGGCGATTCTGCAGCTAGTTACATGGCAGCGGGGACGCAAACCCAGGGTTGTCTGGCTTCGGGCCTGGGAGCTCTAGCCATCACCCCACACCACCTCAAGGCCTGCAGAGGACAAGTGTCGTGTGTTAATGCAGATGAGCTGGGTCACTTGCCATCCTGGGAGAAAAGGGGAATCCAGCACCAGCCTCCCAGGATCATACACTGAGGCACTAGAGGAGGGTCAGCTCCCCACCTGAAAACAGACAAAGGAGGCAGAAGGGGCCTCTACAAAGCAGGCACAAAGTCCCAGCCGCTGAAGTTCTGTAATTAAAGACATTGGAGGGGCTGTTACTAAACCCCAAGGCCGCAGAATCATAGCATCAGTGTCCCTTGGAGTAGGAGCAGATTTCAGTTATCAGGGGCTTACTAGCTGGCTTGGAAGAAGGTCTCAGTGTCTTCATCTGTCCCATACAGACAGCAGGAGCACCAAACCCCACCCAGAGGCCAGGGGCACTGTGACACAAAGTGTTTGGCAGCCAGGGAGAGTCCAGGCAGGGTGTGCTGTTGATGTGGTGGCTGTTACGATCACTGGGTTTCAACTCCCCCTCCAGCACTCCACTTTCACAGTTGGTTAATCGGTGGTGCCCACCAGGCAAGCAGCTGGACGTGGCTGGAGAGTGGCACCTGTTTTAAAGCTCTTTCATTCGACGAACTGCATTGTCCTTTCTTTCTGACATCCTCGATGAGGTCCTGGAACCCCCAGGATGGCCTACACTCTCCTTCCTTGGCGGTCCACACCTGGGCATGGTCTAGTTAAGCATCTATAATTCCATGCCCTGTTCCCCACAGCACAGGGTCTGCAAACCTGTCACTGGCAAGTGGGGTACAAGATCCAATGGCGTGAGGTCTAGAATCCTGCCCCGTACTCTGAGAGGGGTCATACCAACAATCAGAGCATCCACTGGGCATCTATTGTGAGCCAATCATAGGGCCACTGCTCAGGGAGGAGCATCTAATAAGGCAGAGAGAGGCCCTATGTGTCCTTGATGCAAAGCAGAAGATGGACAATCAGACAACAGCCACATGGTTCGGTGAGCATTGTAATGGGACGAAGGGGCGCTGTCCATCTTGCAGGTTCAGGGGAAGCTGCCCAGAGAAAGTCAGAGCTCAGTTGGGGGCTGGAAGCCAGTACAGTTTGAGAGAGGACGGTGGGAGAGAGGAACCAGAAAAGTACTCCAGGAAAGAAGTGCTATGAGGAGATTTACCATCCTCCAGATCTCGAGGTCCTACTGCTATCCATAGCATACAAGACATAATTAATTTTATAAAGCATATGAGGCATAATTAATTTTAAAAATTAGCATCTAGGAGGCCTGAAGTCCTTGCTTGGTCTTCTGTACTCAGAATGCCTTTGAGCCAGGCCTCTCCCTTTGCTGGCAGCTGCTGCTGGCCCTGCAGAAGGGAGCTGCAAGGCTTCACATGTAATCCTGTTAGGGTTTACCTTGTTAGTTTCAGACCCATCATTCCTGCCAAGATTTTTATGAATCTTGATTCTATTATCCTACATATTAGACTTCCATCCCAGTTTTGTGTCATTCGCAAATTTGATAAGCCTGCTGTCTATGTCTTTATCCAAGTAGCTGATAAAACCCTGGACAGAGCAGGTCAGATTCAGAGTCCTGAGGCATGGGGCTTGACAGCGTCGCCCAGCTGTGCCCCAGATGCATGGCCACTGTTTGTATTCTCTGGATGGGCTACTTGTTCAACCTCTAACTACTACAGTAGCCAGATGATATAGTCTCCTGCTGTACTCCAGGGGAACACAAACTCAGTAACAAGAACTGTAGTATCTCACTCATGCAGAACACAACTATCAAGACCATTCCTCTCTAAGAACCAGTGAACAATTTAAAAAGCCTCTAGGCATGCCCCATACTCAAGCACTTAACCACAGGAGAGCTATTTAGACCTGAAGCTAAACCTAGTCACTCTTACTTTACACACAGTTCTAATAAGATGACTATCTCCTTTCAAGGCCCTTTGCAGATTAGCAGCTGCAAATTATAGTAGAAACATCACTTGCTTTAAGAAAACAGTGTCCATAGCCTTTCTCATAGATAGAAAAACATGTAAACTATAAGAAAAAAACCACATTAATTAAAACCCTCCATTAGTGCATGAGAAAGGTGCCTTACACCTTAGTACACCAAAAAGAACCGCAGAACCACCTGAGGCCCCTGGTCACCAGCAATAAATTATATTATGTTTTTCATCCTTTGTTTTAGAATAAAGGTAACAACTTTTTACAAAAAATGCATAATATGAGTTATTTGCAGTGTGAGGAAACATTTATTCATTCAGCAAACTTGTCTTGCACACCAAGATGCACAGGTAGGTTGGAAATGGAAAAGGGTTGGAAGGGCCTTACCCAGTAGCAGTGACCCCAACAGGCAAGGTTCCTGTACTTACAGAGCTTACAACCTGCTGAGTGGGGACAGACAACAAACAGGGATGCCAATATATAATGGACAGCATCATTTCTGATTAAAATAAGTATATTCAAACACTAAAACAGGGGATATGATAATGCAATAGGGTGGGGGATGGGACACTGAACAAAATGTTCAGCAAAGGTTCCTCCAGCAGGGGACATTTGAGCAGAAAGGATTAGAAGAACAAGACAGATTAGGCACTGCAAAGAGGAATGTCAACTGATATAACCTTTCTGCCCTTTGGCAGAAGTAGAGAAAAAACACGCTTTGTCCCAGAAATTCCTCATCCAGGAATTAAGTCTAAGAATATAATCAGGGATGTGCACAAAACGCATGAGCCAGAAGGTTCAACTCAGTGTTGTTCACATCAACCTGAACCCAGGAACAGCCTACTGATGTCCACCACCAGCAATCTGACTGTATAAAATTATTTGCCTTAGTTTAATGGACTGTGTTGCAGCTGTAGGGGAGATACCCTTCTGAGTTCTTGGCTGGAACCCCTATGCAAAAAGACAGATTAACAACAAAAAGACAAAAAAGAGGTTATTAACATGTATCCTATAGTTTCACATGGGAGATACCCAAGGAAAAATGAGTAGCTCAAAGCTGTGCTTAAAACTCCAGCTTGTACAGCATCCCCTGTAAAGAACAATAAATTTGTGGAGAAATGAAAGGACAAAGGAAAAGAGTTTTTAGCACTTTCAAGGGCAGCAAACTGCAGGAAGGTCAGTATATGAGAGAAAACTAATGGCACATAAAAGCTAGTGGTGGTTTGTTATGTGAATTTCTCCAATGCCATCTCCAAACTGATAGCGTCCAAGGCTGTCTCCAGTGACTAATTTCTGACCTTCCTGGTACAGAAGGAAGGGGGGAACTCTTGAAAATTTATGCCCCACTTTTAGGTAAAGAGGGGGAAGGCATGGAGCCTTCCTCATCTGTCTCAGCTGCCTTCGACTCAAATAATCTTTATGTCAAAGTGGCATATTTTGGGGTGGTGTATCCTGCTAACCTTCACAGCTTTTACAAAAACAAGTTGAGGATGAATATTTATTAGCATAGAAAGATAATGAGGGTATAATGCCAAATGGAAAAGTCAGGTTACAAAATTATATTTTAGACAAGGCAGAGCTTTTGTGCAGAAAAGTATTACGTGTTATGGCAGAGGAGAAGGAAAAAAAACCACTAAAAGAATACAAACCAAAATGTTAACTGTGGTTTTTCTCTGGCTAGTAGGATCATAAATAATTTCAATTTCCTCCCTTTTTCCTCTCCATATTATAGAAGTTTCCTGCACTGAGCTTATATTTATTTGGGTTATAATCTTAAAATATTGCTTATTGAAAATAAAAGGAAAAAATTCTAGCAAAGGTAACATTTTGAAATGCTGTAGTTCTGGAAGAGGTAACCTTTGACTAAGAGGTAACACAGCCATGTGAAAAAGCCCATGCCCTAGGAAGAGATGGGAAGTAATTGAGTGTGAAGTCTGCGCCTGAGGAAACGGGTCTGACCCCACTGAGGACTCCACACAAGAAGGCTGTGGAGAGTCCGCTATGGACATGGGCCCTGCCAGGGATGGAAACCTGGCAGACAGTGTGTGCCCAGACATTTAATCAAACACACACATGGCCACACTATCGCACCGTCACCTTTGCTATCTCCCTGCTTGGTGCTAGCCTGCACAGCCTCTAAATGACAGAGCCCAGTGGAAGAAGGTCAGAAGTCACCTTTCCTGGGGACCTGACAGAGCCACAAACCCACAGGGTATCTCACTACAGCATCTGGACTTTTCCTCACTGTATTTCTCCCTCAGGAGGAAAAGTGGTCCAACTTGAGTGCCCCATGGTCTCCCTCGACTTCTCCTTTGAGCTTCTCTGTACATCTAAAGGGCAAGCCTTGACCTCTGTCTTCCTGTATATAGGCCCAGGGGATCCCAACTGGAAGAGTCCCTTCCCACAATTGACATAGGTGCCAGCTGTAGTGAGGTGATTTCAGCAAAAGCTCAATATTACATGAGCACCTACTATGTGCCAGGCATGTATCAGGGGTGGGAGGGACAGTGATGAACACAAAAGTCAGAGCCCCCCTCTCAAGAAGCTCGCAATGGAATAGGACAAATGCTTTCCTAACCCGAAGCCACACAGAGAAATGAGGCCTGGACTCACTTCTATCTGACATCGATTTGTACTTAGGACTTGACTCCATTCCGCGTGAAGTCGCACCTGGCTCACTCCAGAATGAGACCTGCTTTCCGACTTCCCTCTGTAGGCAGGGGCTCATGACTTCCCACAAAGCCAGCAGAAAAACCCAGGAGCCTGGTTTTAAAAACACCTCAGAAACAAAAAACTGACAATGGGAACACTTTTTTCTGGAGTACCCCCTTCACAAAGTTCTGTTCGTTTCTTTTTTTCAAACTTGAAATAATTAAATTTAATCCAAAAAGTACTCAACTTACCTTTAGATTCTCCAAAGAGGAAGAAGAAAGCCCTCAGGCAGTAATTCTGAATGCTGACAAAGCAGTAGGGAAATTTTTTAAAACACTGTTCTCCTGTATTAATTCAAAGCAGGCAGCTCACATTCTTGAGAGGAAAATGAAAACCATGATTCATATTTGAGGCATCAAGTACACAGATAATTAATGAAGCTTCACCCAAGGCTCTTGATGCTTTTTATGTTGGCTTATTCTAAGGCAGCACTGTTTTCCAACATGGAGAAGCTCTACTTCTCTTCTCAAGAAAGAAACAACAATTATGGTAGACTAAAACAGGTTTACCTTATAAACATGTGGCTCTCACAGACAAGATGAGGTCAAGGTGACCAGAGGACCCCTGGGAGAAATGCACCCAAAGAGACATTTTTCTCTGAAGATGGGACCAGAAGCAGGGTGGGGAAATTTCTAGATTAATGCCTACCGCCATGATGATGATGGCTTACGTTTATAGCACGTGCCCTGCCGGCCATGCACCAGCCCGCCAGAATTTATTCCCTGACAGTTTCGGGTAGGTTCTATTTTTCTCCCCACTTTGCAGATTCACAAACTGAGAAAGGAGAGACTGAAGGAATCTAAGCAGAGATGGAGACAGCATCTGATGTGCAGTCTGGCTCCAGATCCCGGGGATCCCTGACACGAGACCCCCCGGCCTCTGACCATGGATCTGTTACAACCAAGACCCCTGGCGGGCACAGTGTCCAGGAGACCAATGTGTGGGTGGCTGCAGACGAAGCTATCACCCCACCCAACCTCAGCAAGAGAGAGACAGAAACCGCCAGCTACCCAAGCCAGGCAGATCTGAACCCATTCTACCTCCACCGCCTACTGGCAAATGAGCACAGACAGATCACCAACCCCGCCCTGCCCTTCCCCACCTGCAAAGGAGGAGAGGTAACAGCATTCACTTCATGCTGGTGTCTGGCCGGTTTCCGTAGTGTAGTGGTCATCACGTTCGCCTCACACTTCATGCTGGTGTCATAAGGACTAGATGAGCTAACTGCACACAAAGCCTGAGAACCTCACCCGGTTGCACTGTGAAAACGTAGGATTGTTATTACTGTATTTCTATAAAGTCGTAAAGCTGCCTTTCTTTTAAATAATCCTATATTCTGACTATTCACTAATTTCCATAGAGACCTCTCCAGGTCATCCAAAACAGCGATGTGGAACAATAGTCATTAGACGGTATTTTGCAAAACCGATCTGACAGTGAAAAACGTGGCCAATGAAATTATTAGGCTGTGCTGTTCTCCAGCTACCCCTGCTGAGTTTCTTTGCGAAAATAAAGATATTTTCTGATGTTGAGTGATATTAATGAGGTCATTCTGATTTTAGGCGTGATTTTTCACTTTTTAGATTTTCTTAAAATGAATTAAATGTGCTTGTGCTGAAAAAGACCCTCACCTGGTACAGAGGAAGCATCCAAAAAGAAAGATGCTGTTACTCTTGGAGAAGCACTTCTAAGGGCAGCCCCCAAGGCTGGAGAGCCAGGAGTGAGGTCTGCCCAGAGGAGGGCACAGCTGGCCGGGGCCACGCTGCTCCCAGACATCCTCACTCCATTTGGTGTCCCATCTCTGAGCACTGCCATTCTTCCCACCCAAACCCCAACTCCACTGGACCCTCCCACCTCCTGGCCAGTCCCCCTATAACGCCAATTCCCCAGCCAGAAGGACTAGCCTTGCTGTGTCCCAACGGCCTGGTGAGGCAGGTGTGTGCTGTTCCTTGTCTCACGTTCTCAAGCCTGGGTCGGTATGGGACACAACCAGTGCACATCTGAATCTGCCGGAGTGAAGGATGGGGGTGATTTCTACAGCATCTGAAGTGAGGGGAGTGCAGTCTCGGCCCCCGTGTAACCCACTGCTGCTCCCAGGATAAGGGAACAGGACCAGGGAAAGTGCTGTGTCACCATCCGTAGATACTCCATCCAAAGTGTAGGTATTCTCAGTGTGACGGCCAGTGCCCTCCAGCTTTCAAAGCTGGACTTCACTAAAAACAAAGAACAAAAACAAAACAACAATAAAAAAACACCTCCAGAAACAACTACCCCTGAACTTCAGGTTCATCCCTTGTCCTGATACTTAAGACAAAGTCCACAGGAAACTTTAGGTCACAGAAACCATGAGGAGAGGACAAACTTGAAGGCACGACTCACTTGTCACCTCACGTGCTCTGGGACTGTGGACACGTCTCTCCCACGTGTGCCACAGAAGTGTGATAAATTCAGAGGGGAACTGTCAACTGTCAGGACTTTTTTCCAGCTTTCCTGAGATCTAATGGACACTGCGTATGTGTAAGGGACACAGTGTGTTGTTTTGATACACTTACGTGCTACAGAATGATTATGCTCTAGTGTTAATTAACACCTCCATCATGGCACTGATCCATCATTTCTTTTTTGTGATGAGAAGACTGAAGGTTTACTCTCTTAGCTACCTTCAAATACATAATACAGTACTGTTAATTACAACCACTACGCCGTGCCTTGGTTTCCAGAACTTACTCATCTTATACCTGGATGGTGGTAGGGAAACCAGTGTTGGCCAAAGGACTTCCTTTTGAGCAAGAGCTTGTTTTGATAAAAAGCAGCTCTCTTCTCCAGCTGCCCTCCAGAGGCTGTTTCAAAACACAGGTGCAAGGATGCCTGGGTGGTTCAGTCACTTCGGTGTCTGCTTTTGACTCAGGTCATGATCCCAGGGTCCTGGAATCGAGTCTCGCATCAGGCTCCTTCCTCGGAGGGGAGCCTGCTTCTCCCTCTGCCTGCCGTTCCCCACTGCTTGTGCTCTCTCTCCTTCTCTCTGTCTCTGACAAATAAATGATCTTTTTAAAAAGAAAAAGGAAAAGAAATACAGCTGCATTCAAGGGATCCCAACAGGGTGGGGAACGGACCAGCCTGACTGTGGAGAACTGATGCCGCAGGAGCAGCACAGGAAGTCAGCCGCCCCAGCAGCCTGTGGCCAGGAGTCAAGAGAGTGAGGTTCTAGGCCAAGCTCTGCTCCTAAACCATAAGGAGGATCTGGGAGACAATACAGAGGAAGATGGATGAGCAACGCCTAGAGCCCAGTCAGGTCAGACACTGGGTATAATATAATCCACTCTGTGGTGCCTTCTGGTAAAATGTCAATGTTCCATTTTCTCCCCTTCATGTCCGTGACTTCATGGGGGTTGCCAGGGTCATCTCATTATCAGAAAGCCACACTACCGATCCCTTCGCATCCCCTCTGTGCCCAAATCTGCTGTGCATAGTTCCAGCTCCTAAAATACTCAATTTAAATTTTTCACAGAAAGCACTTTCATCTCACTGATTAGCAGTGTGACACTGGGCATGTTCTTTAACCTCTCTGAGCCTTGGTTTTCTCATCCAAAAATAAGAAGAATTGTAAATTTCTATCTCACAGGGCTGTGTGAAGGCATAAGGAGTCCAAAGTGCCATAGCACACTACTCAGCATACAGTAAGTGCTAAATAAATACTAGTTGTTATCATCTTCATCAGCCCCCAGAGCCAAACCCCCCCCCCAGCTGGCTACTTTGAGCAAATAATAACAACATCTTCTGTGTCAGGAAAAAAATCAAAGCAAGGCATCTATGTTACATGTTATTTTTCATGAGTACGTGTTCATATTTTTAAGGTTTAATATGTTCTCCCTACATGACTGAAATCTTTTCATTGGTCCACAAAACTCAATTAAAGCACAACACATGGTACGTCTGGGTGGCTCAGTCGTTAGGCATCTGCCTTTGGCTCAGGCCATGATCTCAGGGTCCTGGGATCGAGCCCCGCATCGGGCTCCCTGCTCAGCAAGAAGACTGCCTCTTCCTCTCCCACTCCCCCTGCTTGTAGTCCCTCCCTCACTGTCTCTCTTTCTCTGTCAAATAAATAAAATCTTTACCCAAAAAAAAAAAAAAAGCATAACACATTCAGGAACAAAATATTTCCATCATTAAGTGAAAAGATAAATGTGGGTCTTCTATATGACTCTGTCATCATCATTTTATATATACATATTCATTCAGGGCTAATAGGTTCAGACAAGATAACACAAAAAAGCAAATTCTGAGCCAAGCCTTGGAAAATACCTGTAGGATTTTAGGTGGGCAAAGAAGAGGCCAGGTGAATGTTGACTCAGAAAACCACAAAAATATTCACGGGTAAAAGTAAGAATCAATGAATTTTTAAAAAATATATATAATTTATGTATTAAAAAACATGAACATTGTATCCAAGAAAAATTTGCAAAATATTTTTAAAAAGACATCCAGCCTAAGATGGCTGATTGAACCCATTCATTTTGTCTCTCTTTCCTCTCAAAAAACACCACTGAAAAGAAAGAAAACCTAAAGAAATCCATAGCTGGTCTGAACAGCCTTAAGGTATAACAATCAGCAAAGCAGAAGAAGGGGAAAAAAAAACTATGAAAAAGAAAAAGCAGATAGAAATAAAATACCAGATAATACAACAAAGGTGAAACCTTCCTGAAAAGGAGTTTAGCCAGAAAAGGGAAACCTAAAATTCTGTGTACAAATTCCCTTTAAATTACTGGCTAACTCAGATATTTCAACATGTAAGACAAGACCCCAAAGACCCCATTGGGACGTAACAGCCACAGTCTAAAAGTGAAGCAGAAATTTCAGCAGCCAGCCAGTCCCAACTTGAAGTTTTTCCAAGTTAGACTTTCTACTGAAACCTCAGAAGAGCCAAAGTACAGTAATAAAAAGCACATCCCAGAACTAAAGGATGCACCATAGGATCAAAGGCAAAACCAAGACAGACTTACACAAATATAGCCTAGAACCAAGGTTCTAAGGATGAAAGTGACCTAATAGTAGATCAACTTCCTATAAGAATAAAATCCAATAATCTTTAACAGACAGTAATGACCTAGTGTTCCTATGATCTATGATCCATAATGTCCAATAGGAAACAAAATATTACTACACATGTGAAGAAGGCAGTAAAATATGGCCCACACTCCACAGGAAAAAATATCAGAACCATAGATCACCTTGATATTGGAATTAGCAGAAAGGGGCTTTCTATTATAAATACATTAAAAAATTATAGAGAAAGATGAAGAGAATGGATGCATAAGAAGAAAACATCAACAAAAAAACTAACACTCTAAAAAAGAACCAAATAGAAATTCTGTAACTGAAAAAAATGAACATTGGAAATAAAACATTCATTGCTTGGGCTTGGCAGCAGAATAGACAGAGTAGAAAATAGAGAATAGGTGAATGTGATAATAAGTCAGTAGAAATTAGCTTAAACTGAGCCACAGGGAAGAAAGATAACAACAACAACAACAATGATGCAACACAGCATCCAAGACTTGTGGAGTAATAAAAGCTGTCTAATATCTGTATAACTGAAAAAAACAAAAAGAAAGGAGAAAGAGATCAGGGCAGAAGAAGTATGTGAAAAAATAATGTCTTATAAATATTTAACTGATGAAAGACATCAAACCATTGCTCTGAGAAAGTCCAGGAAACCAAGCAGGAAATATACAATGAGACCAACCTAGACATACCATGGTCTAACTGCTAAAAACCAAAGATGAAGATAAACTCTTAAAAGCAGCCAACAAGAAAACCACACGATGTTCAGGAAAGCAACAATGACCATGACAGGTAACTTCTCATCAGAAATAATTGGAATCTACAAGACAATTCCAAAGCCATCTCTAAATTATTGAAAGAAAACTGTCAACCTAGAATTCTACATCTAACAAAGATATCTTTAAAAAAAAAAAAAAAGACAATTCTAACAGAACAAAAGCCAAGAGAATTCATTTCTAGCAAAAATGCCCTCCAAGAAAAGCTAAAGGAAGTTCTTCAGGCTGAAGGGATATAATCCTAAAGGAAAAACCAAATCTGAGAGAAGTAATAAAGATCACTGGAAATGGTAAGTATGTGGGTAAATATTTTTATATAATTTCTATAAAAGTATATCAATTAAGACAAATGTTTTATGTGATTTATACATAGAAGCGAATTCTATGACAATGTATCAAAGGCATAAGGAAAGAATTGAAAATATGTTGTGATAAGATTTTTACATTGTACTTGAAATGGTGTAATATTGACTTAATAGTGACAGGTTAAAAAATGTATATTATAATCTCTAGAGAAACTGTTAACATTTTTGAAGAGGTGTAGCTAAAAATACAATAAAGAAGTTAAATGGAATATCAAAAAATGGGCAGAAGATATGGACACTTCTCCAATGAAGACATATAAATGGCCATCAGACACATGAAAAAATGTTCATCATCACTAGCCATCAGGGAGATTCAAATTAAAACCACATTGAGATATCACCTTACACCAGTTAGAATGGTCAAAATTAGCAAGACAGGAAACAACATGTGTTGGAGGGGATGTGGAGAAAGGGGAACCCTCTTCCACTGTTGGTGGGAATGCAAGTTGGTGCAGCCACTTTGGAGAACAGTGTGGAGATTCCTCAAGAAATTAAATATAGAACTTCCCTATTACCCTGCCATTGCACTCCTGGGTATTTACCCCAAAGATACAGATGTAGTGAAAAGAAGGGCCATCTGTACCCCAATGTTTATAGCAGCAATGGCCACGGTCGCCAAACTGTGGAAAGAACCAAGATGCCCTTCAACGGACGAATGGATAAGGAAGATGTGGTCCATATACACTATGGAGTATTATGCCTCCATCAGAAAGGACGAATACCCAACTTTTGTAGCAACACGGACTGGACTGGAAGAGATTATGCTGAGTGAAATAAGTCAAGCAGAGAGAGTCAATTATCATATGGTTTCACTTATTTGTGGAGCATAACAAATAGCATGGAGGACATGGGGAGTTAGAGAGGAGAAGGGAGTTGGGGGAAATTGGCAGGGGAGGTGAACCATGAGAGACTATGGACTCTGAAAAACAATCTGAGGGGTTTGAAGTGGTGGGGGTTGGGAGGTTGGGGGAACCAGGTGGTGGGTTTTAGAGAGGGCATGGATTGCATGGAGCACTGGGTGTGGTACAAAAATAATGAATACTGTTATGCTGAAAATAAATAAAAAATAAATTAAAAAAAGAAATCAGTGAAATCAAAAATAAGAAATCAAGAGAGGAAAATCAATGAAACTAAAAGTAATTCCAAAAAATTAATCAAATCAATAAGCCTCTAGCCACCCTCACTGAGAAAAAAAGGGAACACAAATTAGTAATGTCAGAAATTAAAAAGGGAATGTCACTACAGATTCCACGGAAACTTAACATGAGACTAAAGGAATGTTATGAACAACTACAACTCTATGTTCACAGATTTGATAGCCGAGGTAAAGTGGACCAATTCTCCGAAACAATCTGCCAAAATTCACAAAAGAAGAAATAAAATTTCATTCTCAGTTCACAGACCTGTACCCCTGGGGATAAAAATATATGTTTATAAAAAATAAAAAATTAAAAAAAAATTTCATTCTTGGAAGATGAAAAAAGTACTAGACATCTGTTGCAAAACAACGTAAATATCCTTAACACTCCTGAAACGTGCACTTACAAATATTAAGACAGCTGTATATATGTGTGTTTGTTATCACAACTAAAAATTAAAGTTAAAAAGAAATACGTCACAAAAAAAAAAAGAAGTTAAATGGAATATTAACAAGTACTAGCCTAAAAGAAAAGCGAAAAAAGAGACAAAAAGCAGATAGGGCAAATAAGAAACAAACAACAAACTGGTAAACTTAAACTCAACCATATCAATAATTGCATCAAATGTAAGTGGCTTAACCACTCCCATTAAAGATGAACCATATTTAATAAAATTAAAAGGTACAACTAAATGCTGTTTATAAGAGGGATACATTAAAAACACAGACAGGATATATGTTTATAAAAAATAAAAAATTTAAAAAAAACACAGGTTACAAGTAAAAGGATAAGAAATATATTCTGTGCAGACATTAATCTCAAGAAATATAATGTAGCTATTAGATATATAGGTATTAGATACAGGTATTAGATAAAGCATTCTTCGAGATAAGGAATATTAACACAAAGATGAAAACTTCGTAATACTAAAAGGTTCATCAGAAGGAGATAAGATTTAAGAACACTAACCTGACAGATAGATATAGGAATTCTGATCTCCAAATCACTAAAGGAAAAAAAGGACAGCAAAGCAAACTTGAACTATTCAGCCAAAAGCAAGAAATCAGGGGGGAAAGAGCAAGAGTATCACGAAAAGTAAACATAGAACAAGCTGGCAGCAATATGACAAAATATTAGTTATTTCCCCCCAAAATGTAAATGCTCTAGCTACCTTAGGTTGAGAGGTAGCTTATCTTCACATTAAAAAGACCAAATTAGGGGCACCTGGTTGGCTCAGTGGGTGGAACATGCCACTCTTGATCTCAGGGTCATGAGTTTGAGGCCCCCGTTGAGTGTAGAGATTACTTAACAAAGAAAAGACCAAATTAAGAAGAATGAATTCTGTACAGTGAGAATACAGAGGATCTGCATAGTACAGTTAACTTGCTTTAATATATTTAGAGCTCTGTCACCACCAAACACAGACTATTATGTTCAAGCTGTATAAATTCACAAAAAATTGCGCACGTATATGACCACACAGGAAACCAGAACAAATTACAAAACACAGAAATCACAGCAGCCCCTCTTTTAGGCTAATACTTGTTAATATTCCATTCAACTTCTTCTTTTTTTTTTTGTGACGTATTTCTTTTTAATTTATTTTTTAGTTGTGATAACAAACACATAGCAAAATTGACTGTCTTAATATTTGTAAGTGTACATTTCAGGAGTGTTAAGGATATTCACATTGTTTTACAACAGATGTCTGAAGAACAGGGAACTGGAGGACAGAGATAAAGGGACTTCCAAGTTCACGGAGACAGTAAACAGAAGGGTAGTGCTCAGCCATTGTTCATCAGGAGATGAAGAGATAAAGCAGATGTGATATATATATGATGGGACCTAATTTCAGCAATAAAATGCATGAAATCTTGCCATTTGCAACGATGTGAAAAGAACTAAAGGGTCTTGTGCTAATAGAAATAAGTCAGAGAAAGACAAATACCGTATTATTTCACTCATAGGTGCAATTTAAGAAACAAAATAAATGAGCAAAGGAAAGAGAGAGAGAAAAAAACAAACCAAGAAACAGATTTTGAATTATAGAGAACAAACTGATGGTCACCAAAGGGAAGATGAGTGGGCGATGTAGTCACCTGACGGGGCGTCAGGAGGGCACGGGTCATGATGAGCACCAGGTCACGTATGCAGTTGTTGAAGTACTATGGCGTGCACCTGACCCAAACTGTATGATAACTACACTGGAATTAAAATTAAAACCTAATTGAAAAAAAGAAAAATAGCCAATACCAGCGTGAAAAGATAAAAATGTTGTATAAATATACATTACCAACATCCAGTATTGGCAAGGATGTCGAAAAACAGAATGTAGGCGTGTATATATCCCTTTGGACGGACAATTTGGCAGTGTCCAGCAGAATTTAAAATACACATGCCCTTTGACCAAGAAATTTCATTTGCAAAAGTCTATCACAGCGATATTTTAACAGGTGTGCTACAGAGCATAAGCACAATCGTAACATTGTGTGCTGCAGGCAAAAATGAAAACACCTGCAAATTCCATGAATAGGTTAATATGATGAAACACTGCACAGCCAGTAAAAAGACTCAAGTAGATGTAAACTAAGTAAAAAAATTTCAACTATAGATATAAAATGTGTTTTCAGTTTTTATTCCGTTTTTATTTTATGTTATGTGTACTGATACTTTTATTGTATGTATATATTAAGTAAAATATGTAATATATACATATATATATGAATTACAGCAAAGCACAACATGAATGAATCTCAGGTATGTGCCAAGCAAAATACTCACACAAAAGAGTACACACTGTTTAAAAATTTGACTTTAAAAAGTGAAAGGAGGGGCATCTGGCTGGCTCAGTCTGTAGATCACAGGGTCATGAGTTTGAGCCCCATGTAGAGCCCCATGTTACTTTAAAAAAGTTGTAAAAAAATAAATCAAAATTAAAAGTCAAGGGAATGGAACTGGCACAGAGGCGAAGCAGGTCTTTACGCTTTTGTATTGTTTCAACTTTCACAACTATTTTATAATTTAAAGAAAATGTGAACCTGAGGAGAAACATTTGCACACACATGCACTTTTGTGTAATCCTTCCTAATATTTGTGCAAATCAAACATATTCCCCATAGATTTGATTCTGAGATTGATTCTCATATAGTACTTTTTCCTCTCAACGATCACACCGTAAAATGTTACCATGTTTCTTCTGATTCTCAAAATTATTATTTTAAATAGCATATAGTATTCTCTTATGTTCATAATTTATCAAACTATTCTTCAAGTGTTGACCATTTGAGTTTTAATTTATTTTATTTTTGCTTGACAAAGAGATGTGCTTTGTATGGGCTACAGCAATGAATGTCTTCATACATGAGGATTTTTACTTCAGTGCCTCAAGACATTTTTCTAAGAGTTCAAGTCAGAGGGCAGGATACTTTCACGGCTGTCCGTGCACTGCAACACCACTCTTCTAAGAAATTATGTCTATTTAAATCCCGCCTGCAGCCATCTGCTTCACCACAGTCTTGTACATCTGGATGTTACTCTTTACTTTCTGGTTTTCCTTTAGATATCTTAGTTGCTGTTAAATACAGAAAGGGGGAGGGGCACCTGGGTGGCTCAGATGACTAAATGTCCAACTCTTGATTTCAGCTTAGGTTGCGATCTCAGGGCCATGAGTTTGAGCCCCAGGTCGGGCTCCACGCTCAACACAGAGTCCACTTGAGATTCTGTCTCTCCTTCTCCCTCTGCCCCTCTGCCCCCCATTCTTCTGGTCGTGCTCTTCCTCTCAAATAAATAAATCTTTTAAAAAAATATATAGAAAGGTTGACTTCAACACATTCCCACTTCAGATATTTCTAAAGCAGTCCCCAGAGGATCACCCAGTGCCCTATGGAAGGATATTTCATTAGTTTCTTTCTCCCCCCACAACAGGAAACTCCTATATTGATTTTTCTGATAATGTATGAAAGTAATAAATGTTTACTGTAAAATAATGCGGACAATAAACAGTATGAAGAAAAAAGTAAATGTTATACAACCCATCCGCACAAAATAACCACCATTAAGATTTTGTTGTATATCTTTATAGCTTTTTCTCTTACAGATGTAAACACAAATTGATTTTATTACACTACCACGTTAAAGTAACATTATGCACACTTACGGAACCTACTTTTTATCACTTAACGACGGTGTATGGGTATCTTCCCACGCCAACAGATAGTTTCCTACCTCACTAATTCCAATGGTGGTGCATTCTTTTGTCCTGGCACAATAAAAATCATGTGCTAGTCTATATGTAATGTTATTTTGTTCTTTTCAGATGCGTATTTTGCATTTCTATGGAAAGCACAGTTTTAAAGGCGCATTAGTTATTTGTATACTTGTTAGTTCCCTGTTAGTTCTGCTGCCCATTTTTCTTTTAAAGAGCTCTTTTCTTATTGATTGGTGAGAGTTTTTTGTATAGGAGCAGCATTAACTCTTCACTCTATAAATGAGGACAACAATATAGCCTTTTGGGAAGTTGCAAAGATTAAATCATCCAAGGCGTGACAAGGGCCTAGAGCAAAGCGGATATACAGGAAGCGATAAAGCTTGTCTTCTCTCCTCCCTCTACAGCTGGAGATACAGCTCAGTTAAAAGATACCTCCACATGTGTATGTACTGGCCATGTCTTCTTCTCAATGATTTCTTGGAATATTATTTAGAATGGTCCCCTGAAACTTCCTAAATCCTAGTTCAAGGCTCAGCTCTCCTGTGGGGCTGCCAGTTGCATTCTTCTTATTATTATTTCATTGGGGTATTAGGGTATTTTTTGCATTGACCACCAACTCCACCTCCCCACAGGAAGGAAGATGGAGCAAGGGACGGAGATTGGCTTGAATACTTCCTAGGTGTCAGTTTTGTAGGAGACACCTGTCACGCATTGCATTATTTCAACGGTACAGCATCCTGGTGGGTGATACTCTTGTCCCCACTTTACAGATGAGAAGGCTAAGGTTTGTCTTTAGAATCAGCAGTCAGGAAATAATTCCCAAGCCCTCCTGTTGAGCCACGCTGCCCGCCCGCCTGCCAAGTGGGGACCCAGCCCTTGGCTCCCCCATGTCATTCACCAGACCCACCATGGACTCTCACAGAATAGCTGCTCGACAGATGGAGAGTAAAGCAGGATACAGACTACATCCCTATGTCAGAAGTAGATAAAGAAAGGCCAAATCGTTTGTTAAAAACCTCAAATGAATAACCTAGCCTTTCCACGCCTAGGTATACGCCCAACAGAAATTATAAAGTATGTTCACCCAAGAAACAGCAGCAGCATTATGCTTGCTAACCCAAGCCAACAAATAACCCAAGCGCCCAAAAAAAGTGAAAGAAGATAGACGTACCGTCATACCAGGAAAGGCTCTACAATGATCAGAATTAACAAACTACAAGTGCAACACCGATAAACCTCTAAAACAGACTGAGCGCGACGGTCACACACAAGAGGTCACACTGTATGATTCTACTTACACGGAGTTCAAAAATGATGTTCAAAGTCAGGGAGGTGGCGCCCCGGTGGGGGGGATGGGGCTTGATGGGTAAAGCGTATTCTGGGAAGCCATGCAATTATAAATCATGCATTTTTTTCTTGTGTATATTATTTTTAGGTTGAGCTAAATGCAATTCCTCTTTTTGTAGGTCAAGACAGTCAAATATCAGCAACTGCATATGGTTCAAACTAACGCTTGAATAGAAATGTTTTTAAAACCCGCTGGTAAAGGAGAAAGGAAACGTCTAGCACTGACTGGCAGACTGCTACCTCTCTGACAACCAACCTAGATGCTCCTGCGGCTTCTGACCCTGTTTCTCATTGCTTCGTCTTCGGTGGAGACAGAAAAACAACTCATCCCTCAGCTCTGCAGGATGGTTTTTCACAGTCATCCTGAAAGCTGGTGATGCAGCCATCCTTGGGCGCAGAGCTGCCTCCTGCTCACGAACATCTCCAAGCCCCTCGATACCTCTGTGCCTTTAGCTGATCAATGAGAACACATGGACAGGTCTGGTTCTGTGTGAGTCCAGCTCCTCGCCACGAACCAGGGCTCCTAACCCATCCACGGAACACCAAGATTATATGTTTTAAAGAAATAACTATGTCTAAGATGATTTTCATATTTAAAAACACTATCACAGAAAAATAAAAGTAGGGAGCTTTTATGAGCCTTGTGTGGGTCATAAAAGGCATAATCCTTATAACTAATTGAGATAACTTTACCCACAAGTTATGAAACTAATGCTCTCCTTTTTTGCCAAGCTACAAGCATTTATCTCCCTGTGGCAAAACATCATCAATTCTCAGAATTCCGGGTTCAGCAGACTCACTTTACAGTGGCGAATAATATTTCAAACAGAAGGCTGCTTCATTTATCAGATGACAAGGCAGAAGCCTCCCCAGGGAGGGGAGAGGCACTCGGCACACTCAGCCCAGCACCGACTGGGGGTGAACAGGGTGTCTGATGGAAAAGTCCCTGCGCCGGGCTTCTCCCAGAGCCCTGGGTGATGAGCACAGACTCAGAAGTAAAGGATAGGAATGCAGCATTTCCCTCCCCATGGCCCAAGGCAATTCTGCTAACACCCCTTCTGATTCAATGTCCTAAAATCACTGTTGTAAACAGCCGGCGATTGAAGTGACCAACGAGAAAGCACAGTGCTAAGGCCACCCCTTCGTTAAACAGGGAGCCAGCCATACTGCTCTATGTGGGGGGGGGGGGGGGACGATCCATTGAATGAGCTCATGGCAACTCATGTACATCACTGATGGGGGCAAAAGGAATCCCTTGAAACATATTTAAACAAGTTTATTATTTTATAGAAATCCTGCAGTAAATCATTTGAATCTTGAGTATCGTTAACTGCCTATAGCATTTCTCTTCAGTGTACATTAAGGATTCATCTCAATAAAAGGACAGTGGTCCTAACTACCATTTGCTGAGCACCTGTGCTAAGCTGAACATGCCCTCATTTAACACTCTCATTCATGGGTCCTGAGAGTCACAGGAGTGGGGAGAAGCATCTAATCTTTGTTCTGAGTACTGTCGGCACTTCGAGCATCTTATCTACCAATGTCCAGTTGACGCTGAGTATGGTTCCCATTTCCCACATGAAGAAATTTTAGGCAACATGCTAATCACTGGGCACAGCCAAACTCCAAACATACAAAGTCCATGGGCTTCCCTTATCCCACTTTGCCTCAGTGACTCTTTGTTTCTAGAGAGCAAGCAAAACTGTTCCAGGTATATCAGCCAGACAGAACAGACTTGTTTTCCATTAGCTAATCAAGCCCCCATATCGTCATTAACATGAAATCTCCTTCTATCCCACAAAGGCCATGGCCAAGGGCATGGCTCTCCGGGGCTGCTGTTCCACAGCTCGCATGCTGCAGCTCTGTCATCGCAACACGGAGCTCCGTGCTCGCCACTGTCAGAGAGGGACAATGACAGGCCACTACAGGATGTACGATGTGCCACATGTGCCACATGTGCCCCACCTTACAGCAGGGGTTTGGGAAGGGTAGTCTTCTGTGTGGCCAGAAAGGAGAAAAGAACCAGAGGAGACCCTCCTACCACAAGAGGGTGTAGACTGCATGTTAGGAGATCCCGATTATGATGGACAGAAGGAGCTGCTGTTAAAAATGCAGATTCCCAGGACACCATCCCCAAATGCTGATTCAGTTAAGTGGGAACTGAGCCCCAGGCAATTCTGACACAGGTGGTCAGCAAACCACACTTGAGGCCTCGCCCTGCACTGAAGCTGATCGCTCGGAGGGCTGGATGACCACCAGAAATCGCGTGCAATCCGGAGGGCACTCAGGAGGCACCAACCACGTTCATGCCAAAGGCCGCCTGGCTGGGAGTACAAAGAAAACAACGAAGATAACAGTAGAGTCCCAGCCCCCACCAACCAGCAGTCAGCAGTCTGGAACTGGCCATGGAGGCGGCTGACCACAACCCAAGGCAGAAGAAAACACAGGCCCCCAGTGGGACACAGCGGCGGCGGCAGAGCTGGGTACTGTCACACAAGCAAACAGCCTCTGCACCGAAAGGAGCTATCGCTTTCCATCCTGGGCAAGCATCTGAGCACGAGGCTTGCTCGTTTCAAACCTCCCGGGGCTCCGCAGTCACTGCTTCTAAGGGCACCTTCTAAGGTGCCCTGTCAGGGCACCCACATTCTCGTCCCAGACTCACCTCCTGCTACTCTTTTTTTTTTTTAATTAAATTTAAATTGAATTAAATTCCTCCTGCCACTCTTACCAACCACCTCCAAACCCACTTTCTGTGCTGAGGCCACACCTAGTGACCTGATCCCCACCCGAAATACGCCTCCAAACCCTGCAGCCTCGGCTCCCGGACACACTGTCCGCAGGGATGTCCTCGGGCCAGGCCCTCCACACCTGCCACTCGATGCTCAAGACTCGGTGGGATGCCAGCTCTGGGCAGCCTTCCCTGGCCCCCGCCTCCTCCACCTCTCCCTCCCGGGACTCATTACTCCCTCCCTCTCCATAAACTGAGCACTTTGTCCTACGACCACAGCCGTCCCCGGCCTACAGCCCCAGACGGGACTCTGAGGGGTAATAATGAAAGTGTGCTCCCTTCTGCCAATACTCCAAAAACCTACCTGACAGCCAGTGCCCTCAAACAAACCGCCTGGACCAGCGGAAGTGCCAGGTTTCCCTGGGTCTGTTCGAATCCTACCAACGGAAGTGTACCAACCAAGGGGAAGAAAATAACCAGCACAAGTGCCCGCCCCCAGAAAAATGTCTGAAGGCAAAACTTTCAAAGCCAGTGATGACAGCAGGGAAGAGAGCAAACAGCGGCCCACTCTGTGCTCACCTGACCAAACCGTGAGCTCTGGGGAGGCGCCCCACCCCCAGTGTTCCTTCTTCAAATATCCCCAGCCCCCGGCACAGGCCCCCAACCCATGAAGGGTTCCAAGAAGGATGCAGGACCGATCTGAATTGAGGCAAACGCCGCTCATTCCCTGAGCAACCCAGTGTCCCAAGCAGACCCATAGCTCCAAGAGGGACATCCCAGCCGGGGAGTCACCCGGAACCCCAAAGGGGAGGAAGAGGGCAGGACTGAGGACCGCAGGAAACACAGATGCACGGGTGAAAGAGGTAGGCCACCTTCCCCCTCCGACTGCATTTCTGATGCAGCATTTCTCATGTTTCCAGAGCCCATTCTGCAGTGCTAGAATCAAAGGGTTTTCCAGACAGACTGATGTCCTGGAGCCAAAGGCCAACAGGTACACAAGCCTACTGGTCTACTATCGGTTCTAAAGCCTTCCATTTAGGCTCTGACTTGCAATTTTCTCTCCACATCTCGCCCGCTGGGCTCCAGAGACCTAAGGAAGACCTTTCAAAATCTGTTAACTCTTAGGGAACGGGAACTTTCACCACCACCACCTCCCTTTGAAATGTTGCCCTGAGACTCCAATGTGAGAACCAGAGTGACAGCCCTTTCCACACATCATTCCAGGGCATTCATTTGCTTCCCCGGAGACAAAGGGTTGTAGAAGGAGACGGCTTCTAGAATGCGGTCCCCTTTGCTCTAGTCCCGGAAGCCTGGTGCTGGACCCATTCCCTAACAGTGGCCAGCAGCCCAGGGACACGGGGCCGACCGCCTGTTCAGACCCAGACTACACTTCCTGCCACTGAGTCTCTTCGGCCAAGCTACCTACCCTTTGTAAACGTTGGTTTACCTGTAAAGTGGGGAGAACATCTCAAGCGCAGTGAGACCAGAGAAATCCCACAGAACGCCTTTTGCACAGTAAACCCGAGTGCCCCTCACGGGCAGTTATTTTTTCTGGAGCAGTAGAGTGAGGTCATGGAGTGTCCCGATGACACAGAAGGAGCACCTTTAGATCTCAGAGCTGCCCTTCTTAGCTCTGTGCCCGGGGCGGGTCCTCAGTCTGCGCTTCGACCTCTGCATGCATGAGCACAGCTGCCAATGTACCCTTCCATCGGGCATGTACAAGGCTTCGGTGATACGTGTGACTGGCTTCATGACAGCCTGGCACATACTAAGTCTTCAATAAACAGCACTTACGTGCCAGTGAGGGCAGTGGGGGGAGGTAATATACTCCAGTCCTAGGGCACCTGCCTGCGGGGCGGCTGGCTGACCTCCTCGGATCCACACCGTGCTGGCTCAGCAAGGTCCCGGGCCGGCTTCACATGTCCACCAAAGCTCCCAGGATCTCTGCTGGAGTCTTGGGTGGCAGCAGGACAGAGGCAGCCCCCTGGAGCTCCTGCTGGCTACTCCGCCCACGGTCCACAAGAAAGAGCAAAGGGGTCTCCACGCCAGCTTCCGAGCACTAAATGCAGCCTCAAAGCTACGTTATACTTTGATTTTTCCTAAACACTGGGGTCCTCTAACCAATTTATTTCCTGTTAGGTTAAGCTTTATGTGCCAGCCCTGCTTTGCAGTACCCGTTCCTAGTTTTCTTCCAGTGGCATGAATTTCTTAGGCAGGGCTGCCCAAAAGGCAGTGTGCACCTCTTGGATGATCTATGGGGTTTTCCTGGAGAGCATTCTCTTGGGACCCTGAATCACCGAACCTCAGCACTACACCTGGTCTAGAGACAGAGAACTGGTTCCCTAAGGAAAAAGAAAAAGCATATAGCCATATAACATATAACCTACAACCCAAGGGTCCAAAGCTGCATTTCATTAGAGCTAACTTTGCACTCCTAGGAGCAGGTGGGCATCAGCTGGTGGGATCCTGCTCTCACTCAGAGCAAATATAATCCAAGAACAATTGTGTGCACAGGTGCTATTCCCCCAGAGGCACGAGTTAGCAGAGAAGCAAGGTATCTTTCCCCCAAAAGATGATTCTCTTAACCTGAGAAATAGGGGACCTACGCCAAGCAGGAGCAGATAATGAATTTCTCAGCAGCAGCGAAAGTAGATGCAGCTTGCCCAGAAATTTTTCCACCTACTCAGGTGAGGGCCTGCTACCGAGATCTCCACCTTCACGAGCGGAGTTGGGTACAAACCTTGGAATCTTGCCATCAGACCAGCACTGGCAAAAGGAACAATAAAACTTCCTCCAAAAGTCAGCCTCTGTCATCTCACCAGAGCTTATCTAAGAAAACAAAGGGTCATCTGTATCTGTGAGCGTCCAGTCTGTCCTTCGACAGTGGCTATCGACTCGATGATAACAGCATCTAAACATCCAAGATTCCCACCCACCCAGGGAGTCTCCCACGGACACCACAGCTGGTCTTCGCAGGTCAAAGAGCCACACGTTGGACACACTGTTAATATGCCCAATTGATATGAAGTCAGGGAATCATCCAAAAACGCCATCAATGCCCAGGTTTTTCCCTTTGGGTGAGAGCAGATCCCCCATTAATTAATAAAAGGGGAAGTTTGGAAAAAAGAATATAAACTGCCTGCCTGATTTTTACATAACATTCTTTGAGGAAGCAAAAAGCATGTAAAACAATAATTATCACATCTTCAAATCCACGACACAGACCATCATCTATTTGTAAACAGCTCATGAATGTTTTTGGGAATATGTGAAGGGAAATCTATAAACAATATAAATATTTGCACACCATCGTGTCTTTTTTTAATCTGATAATTCCCAGCAACAATCAAACCAGGCAACCTGCAAGCCTACCTCACTTTATTTTAGCATCACTCACACACACACTCCCCAAATAAATGCTAAATCCTACCGTGTACAGAACACTGTTTTATCATTTCTATCATATAATAATTTAATGGGATTTAGCCTAGCTGCCAACTGGAAACTGTCCCCATCTGATCACACGCTATCACTAGTTTTAATATCTATTCCAAAGGTAGAAAAATCGAGGAGAAGGGAAAAGTGTTTTTTGTTTTGTTTTGTTGTTGTTTTCCCAACTGCATCAATACCCAACTGAAATTCTCATTCCTTTTTCCCACTGAATAACAGCAGTGTTTGGTCAGAAGCTGGGAGAGGGGGCCTGTCCGCATCTGGGGGAACTCACCATCCTTTATGATGCTGTGAATAAATACTCTGGATGAATTTGATCCCTAGGAAAGGAAAACATGCAAGAAAGGGTCTTTCTTTCCATGTGTATACCCTGGGCTGCAGGAACAGAAGTCAACTCACAGCCTCCCACCTGCCATCAATGACTCCAGATTGGGGCAGGAATCCAGAGAGGGGCCTCCTGTTTGGAACCGCTGCCTGGGCTTTTCAAAAGAAGACAGCGAGTCCAGAAAGTTCATGCAACTTTAATATTTACAGCGCTGTCCGAAAACAACCATGGGCAGATGGGAAAAGAGAACCTGACCAGCTAATGGAGGGTCAAGTGCAGGTGCGGCCCCTCTGTCACAAGAGATCAAAGGGACTGTGGAGTGGGTCTGAGCTAATGAGGCGTGATCAGGGTTTGCAGCTGAAAGGCAGAGACACGACCGCTCCCAGCCGCTTGGGCCCGGGAGGCCAGTGGGTAGCGGGTCCCTGGGGCGCCCTGGGGTTCAGACATCTCTGAAAGAGTCTGTGCCAGGGCCCCCTCCTCTTTCCAAGATCGCTATTTCCAGGTACCAGCCGCTCGGAGACAGGAGGGGCATCTTGCTGCTGTCCCCAAGAGCCCCCGCCTGCACCCGAAGCGGACAACGGCTCCGCACTGAGCTCAGGGCGTAGGGAGCCGGTGGCTCGGGCTGCGGCCCCCGACTTCCGGAGCCCCCGCAGCAACAGTTTTCCAGCCGGAGAACTACCGCAAACGTCTCCTTGGAAAACGCTCACCTGAACCCTGGGGCACCAAAGCCAGGCACAGGTTAGGAGGCGGAGCCCGACCCCGGGCACGGCGAGGGGCTCTAGAAGAAGGGCCAGGAGGAAGGACTGCAAACGTCGGGCTCCGAAGATCGCACCCAAGGAGAAACTTCCCGAGGGCGCGAGCGGGGTTGCGCGCCCGCTTCCAGGGGAGCAGCCCCGATTCCCCGGGCAGCTGGTGCGCAGCCCGCGACCGGCGCCGGCGAGGAGACCGAGCGGCGGCCGGTCCCGCTCCCTGGCGCGGTGGGGGTGGCGGGAGCGTGTCTTAGCCCGGCTTACTCGGGTCCCTCCGCGGCCCGGATCCCAGAAAGGGGATCATGAGGGTCCCGTAGGACACATACCGGCCCTGGGCGGGGAGGACCCCTCGAATCCAGGCCCCGAGGGGACGCGGTGGCGCAAACAAAGTTGGGGCGCAGAGATGCTCGGTCCGTGGGTCCCCGCGCCCGCGCGCTCCCGCCCGCGGCGCGCCACTACTTACACGAAGACCCCGAAGAGCAGGGCTCGGACCCCGATCTCGATGGCCAGCTCCCGCATGGTGCGGCCGGAGCAGCTCCCGGGGCGGCGGCGGCGGTGGTGCTCTCGGCGGCTCTCGCAGCTCGACCGGCGCGGGCTCGCCAGACCCCGGGCGGCGAGGGAGGCGCGCTCCAGGCCGCGGGCGGGGGCGGGAGGCGGGAGGCGGGCGCCGGGCGGGGGCGGGCGGGCGCTGGGGAGGGCTCAGCCCAAACCGCCAGCCGCCGCGGGCCCCGGGGCTCGCGGACGCCGCGTCCGCCGCTCCCCGCCCCGCAGCCCGGCGCCGAGCTGGGGGCGCCCTGGGGACTCCCCGCGCCCTGGCGCCGAGCGCCGCCTCCGCGCCCTGGTCCGAGCCGTGCGCCCGCGGCCCGGGGATGGGAGGGGAAGCCCGGGGAAGCCCCGCTGCCACCGCGGCGGCCGCCGCCTCCCCTGCGCGCTCCCCGGCTCCCCCGCCAGTGGGCGGCCCCTGCGCTCGGCTCCCGGGGCAGCGCGCTCGCTGGGTCCCCGCCTGCGGCTGCTCTGCGGCTCCGGGCTCGGCTTCCGACTCCCGCTCTCCGGCCCCGGGCTCCGGGCTACCGCCCGCACGTGGGCAGATGGGAGAGGCGCGCTAGGGGACTCCGGCCCAGGAAGCCCCGGCACCCTGCTGAACAGAGCTCCCTCCCTCCCGCTTTTTGCTCTCCCTACTCCTTTCCGACCTGAAATTCGGTTTTTTCCTCCCTTCCCTAGGAAGTTCCCCTGAGAAGACTCGCAGCTTCGTTTTGCCTCAGAACTGCCAGCCAGGCTCCACGCCCTGACACACGGATTGGGGACAAAGGTGAGCCTGGCTCCTCGCCAAGCCACCAGCACCAGGCAGCCCCTGGGACGAGTTCTTCCGACCCCCACCCTCAGCATCTTTGGGCCGCTGCGCTGTGAAAATCAAAAAAAGAGACTGGCACAATCCCTGCCCGTGACAGGCCATCCGGGTCGCTGGTCGCTGACACAGCATTCAGTCCTGAGCACCTGAGGCAGCTGAGGCTGCAGGTTAGACCGGGAGCGTTATCCTTGGGGTTCATAGTCAAAGGCCAGACCATCACCCCTGGCTGGTGGCCTGGGAGTCACTGCCTCAAGCCAGAGCCCAGAGGGAATTTGGCTTTATTTTCCCATCACCTGTCATGATTAAGTGTATTTCCTTAGGTTTACTAATTTAAACCAAATGGACACTCAAGATGCAAAGTTCAAACTAACCATTAATTTGTCCCTGGGGAGACCAGATTTCATGGGTTTTAGGAGAGACCTAGCCAGGAATTTGTGAGCAGGAGAAATGGATTAGAGGGTAGTCCCTGGGAATGAGGAGCCGTATCTCAGTCTTGCACAAAAGGGGGAATAGGTAGGGAGGGAGAAAGAAGACCTTCCAAGGAGGGTTCTTGCATCAGCAAAGGACAGACAGACCCTACTTCCAAGGGGATGACAGACCCAAGCAAGTACCTAAGCCCAGACATCTCAGGGTCTAGGGACAGAGAAGCAGGCAGAGGAAAAGCAATCCCAGTTCTGTGTGGAGGGGACTTCATATCAAGACCGCAGGCAGGAACTGCATCTGATTTGCCCATCACTGGATACCCAAGGCCTGGCACACTGTTCTTGGTGAGTCTTCGGTGAATAAATGAATGAATACACTATATGCCTCATCTGAGGTGTCAGGTATGGGGGGAGTGAGAATAACTTGGAGGGAAGAGGTGTGGTCTGTCTCCTCTGTGTCTTGGGCCCAGCAACGTCCTGGATACAATTGGAATCCCATCGGTTGGCAAAATGATGTAGTAGATGATGCCCTAGTCAACCCAGTAAACTCTGATGACCCAGAATGAGACTGCAGGTAGCCATGCTCCAGGAGAGGATACTAACAAGAGTCCATGTTATTAAACATCAGCCAAGTGCAGCTGGTGCAATGCTGAGTGCTAGGTGCTAAAAATCATAATCCCTATCCTCCTCAAGAAGATCGGGAGCCAAGGAGTCATGAAGAAATGCCAAGGAACTATGCAAACCAGTCTTACCAAGTCCAAAGTAGTGCTTCAGAAAACTGGATCACTCAGAGGTCAGAAGTTAAGAGTCATTCCTTTGGTCTGAGACAGTCAGGGACCTAGCCTTGTAGAGGACAGCTGGTTCTTATAAGCAGAGTAGGATAACACTAAAGGAGGAGATCCTGGGTGAGGGCAAGAGTGTAGGTGCAGAAGGTTGGAAGGAGTTTGGAGGGCACAGTCAGTCCCCCTCCCTGGAGGAGCAGAGGGGCAAAGTGAGGGTAGGCTCATGGTGCGGAGTTAGTGGTAGTGTGCTGCTCACCGGAGTCCATCACCAAGATCACAGAATTCGAATCATTGTGCCACATTCTCTTTATCATTTGTGTTTGTATTTGAGATGCCTACAGAGGGAGTTTGAAAGGGCAAGTGATCTCACTGCTGTAGTCATTAAGAAGTGACTTTGAGGGCATCTGGGTGGCTCAGTGGGTTAAGCCTCTGCCTTCAGCTCAGGTCATGATCTCAGGGTCCTGGGATCAAGTCCTGCATCAGGCTCTTTGGTCGGCTGGGAGCCTGCTTCCCCCTCTCTGTCTCTCTGCCTGCCTCTCTGCCTACTTGTGATATCTCTCTGTGTCAAATAAACAAATAAAATCTTAAAAAAAAAAAAAAAAGAAGTGACTTTGAAACACACACATCTAAAGAGGTGAGCAGTTCAGCCTCCTATCTGATGCCTGACTCTTTTCTATTGGTTCTTCCCACCTGTCTGTTCCAGCCGCACTGTACTGGCTTCCATCGCAGGTTCCTAGGTAGTTGGTAGTTTCAAGTTGGCTGTAAGAATCCCAGTGTTACATGCTCTCAGGATCAAATCTGGTGGGAACGACCTTGACCTTGACCCCAGCGCTCCCAGCAAAAGTGTCACCAATGGTCATTGGCACCGCCCCACCTGAAGCAATCACAGTGGCCAGGGAATCATGATGGAGGGATGGTTTCAAGTCTGAGTCACAGGCTCGATCCCAAAGCTAGGAGTAGAAACTTCACACTAAGCCCCTGAGCTGGAATGGAACAGGCGGGCAACACGCAGGGACTGATACTTTGGAGTAGGGAAATTGATGTGGAGCAAAGCAACAATGGCCAGCACGCCCCCTTCCATGCCAGACACAGGCAGACTGAAGACCACTCACATGCCCCATGAGTTCCCATCTACGCCCAGGATCTTGCACTAGCGAATGAGTTATCCTGGGTACGCCTGCCTTTGTCAATACAGATTTGCAGGACTGCCTTTAATCAAAGCCCTGATGTCACCCGAGGCTTGTCCTCTGCCACCCAGTCTCTTCCCCCGCTCCTTCCGTACTCCCATCAGCAGCTCTGTCATCTGCCCCAAGGATCTCCTTTTTCATTTACCAAAGCTGGCTTCAAGGGAAAGCTCTAGCCTTCTTCAATATATAAGCCGGGATCCGTACACATGGTGGGCTATGCCTCATGGAAGAATTTATCATTTAAGGAAGGCCATTCTTAAAGGGCAGGCAAGTTCTCTCTCCAGTGAAACGTGACTGACGATGACATTCTTGGTGTCCCACATCCCACAGAGCAGGCAGCCACTTCCATGGGTTTGGAGGTGGTTGGCTCCAGCAGCCATACAGCTGTGGCTGCATGCTAAATACTAGAGCTCTCCAGAAGTGCCATGTTGCCACCCCAGCAGATAAATGAACTGACAAGGGAGAGAAGAAACGAAAGCAGGTCAGATAATAGAGCAATCCAGCCAAAGCAGCCGGGTATCAGCTTAGCAGCTCCTGCTGGGTCTTCCTAGGACTCCCATGGAATGTGATGTACCCTGGATAAGAGCTTCCAGCACTCTCGGAGATTCAAGCAGTCTTAGAGTCTCACTCGATCATAAGAAATAACATGAACATGTCTATCTGTTGCCTAGACATAGTGAGGACCATAACTGTCATGCCTGAGCCTGATCTTTGAAAAATCACATCAGGATGTAAACACTCAAATGACCACTGCTTCTGCCCCTACCCCCCACCCCCAATGCTTTTGTGACCACATACATTTTCAAAGTGCCACTCTGGGGAAAGCTCTCATGTTTTATATTGAGCTTCTGAGCATGTCAAGAAAGTCCCCGTCATCCCTCCATAACCCTGCTTCTGCTCTTGGATATTTGTTTAATCCTCAAATGGTATCATGCAGTATGATAATCCCATATTGGCCAGACTTTCAGCTATTTCCAAAATCCAAAACCACCTTTGGAGAACACAACTTTGCAACAATGTCTTATAACCTCATTTCCATAAGTTACACTTTGTATCTCAATGACAGCTACCTAACCGCTCTAAGAGTGTGACATGGCTCGGGCAGCCAGCACGGTGACCCTCAGCTTTGGAGACCCACAGATCTGGGCTTTCCACTGTGGCTGCCTGGTACAGACTTGCTGACGTGCCTAAAACACCAAGGAGCCAGGAAGAATTTCAGGAGAGGTAATCAAGTTCAACCTGGTCCATGAACGTCTTCCTTAAGAGTTACTAAGTATCTGTCTTCTTGAACACCTCCAGGGATGTAGAACTCACTCACCACTCATTCCATTTCTGGAGAGATCTGGTATTGTTTGTTGGAGGAGAAACAGCCTATATCCATAGGTCCAAATGGTGGTTTATGGACCACATGGAGTGAATTTAACGCCTATTCCTTTACATTACAACAGCCCTTTAATTATTCTACAACTGGAAAGAGAGATGGAGACCCAGAGATGGGGTGGGGTGAATGAGAGGAGAGACAGAGAAAGGTAAAAAGAGACAGAGAAGCTTCTCTTTGCCAAACTAAATATTCTCAGTTCCTTCACCTTTTCAAGTCGTAATATTTATAAGACCTTTGAGGATTTAGCTCTATAGATTTAACACTGAAGTGTATTAAGCCAAATTCTACCTAATGAAAGAAAACTTTCCTGCTTCCAGGAAAGATATAAAGCACACTGAAAATGATTTAACCCCTCATGTCTTTAGACTAGTTGTAATTCCGTCTAAGGAGAAAAATGTATGAATTAATGATGTTTTCAGAGGAAAAAATATTCCTTTACTTCTTAGAAGTTTTTAAGTTAAGAAGTTTCTTTCCTAGCAGGATTTTGTCCGTTATTTTCAAATTCATCATGTGAAAAGTCAGGATATCACTGCCTTTACTTCATCCAAAGACAACCCTCTGTGTGCGATCCCCCTGCAGGATTCTCGCTGACAAAGATGCTGTGGCACAAACTGGGATCCTGGGATATTAATGCAAAAAACAAATTGAAGATCAAGAAGCCTAAACACCTAGGACAGAGTTGGTTCTGCTCCCTTGCTTCCACCCGGGGAGTCAGGGTCAGGGCCAGGGGCAGGACCAGAACTCCAGTCTGTCCTTCATAGTCACGCCCCTTTGATGACATCCAGCTGCATCTTGGTTGACATCGTCTTGTGTTTTTGATTTGTGTTTCTGTGATAGCGAGTAATGTTGAACACCTTCCCATGCATGTTTGCACCATACTGCCATCTTCTTTGGGGAAGAACCTATGCACATCTTTTGCCAATTTTTTAAAATTGGGTTTCCACTTGTGGTTATTGATGTGAAGCAACTTTCAATATATTCTGAACATTAGTCCCCTGTTAGTTACGCCCTTACAAATATATTCTCTCCATCTGTGCCTTAACTTTGCATTTTCTTAACAGTACCTTCTGCAAAGCACATATTAGTAATCATGATGGAGCCCAATTTATGGATTTCCTCTTTTATGGTTGTTACTTTTGTGTCCCAAGACATCTCTGCCTACTCCACATCTGTGAAGATTTTCTCCTATGTTCTCTTCTAGAAGCTTTGTGATATTAGCTTTTATATTTAGGTCTATATTCTGCCTTGAATTAATTTTTTGCACATGCCATGAAGTAGAGCTGAGGTTCCTCTTCCCCTTAGGACGTTCAGTGGCTCCCTCCTCACTTGGAAAGAATACTATCTTTGCACAATGGATGGCCTTGGCGGCTTTGTCGAGAAGTGGCGATTTGCGTGGGCTCCCCTTGATTCTTTTCATTTCCCCACCCATCTCTTCGGGGTCCTGCTCTGTGCTAGCCAAGCCCAAGGGATGTGCACAAATGTTCATAGCAGATTGACTCACTCTAACCAAACACTGAGAACAACGCACCTGCTCATTAGCAAGAGAATGGATAAATTGCGGTGTGTTCACGCAATGGAATACTCATTATTCACTGATAAAAATGAAGGAGCTACTGATACATGCAAATACAGGAATCAATCTCAAAGGCATAATTTTGAGCAAAAGAAACCAGACATGAAAGAGAGCATACCATATGATTCCATTTATAAGAGCTTCTAGAACACGCAAAACTGGGCCCTGGCAATAGAAGCAAACTGGTGTTTATCTCTACGTAGAGGCAAGAAAGTGGCACGAGGGGAATTTGCAGGTCTTAGAAATAGTCTGTACTTCACTGAGATGCTGGGTACAAGGGAGCACACATTCGTCAGCCTTCATCCGACTGTGCACTTTCAACCTGTGCATGTATTTCATCGTGTGTACATTACGACTCGGTTTTTCTTTTCTTTTCTTTTTCTTTTTTTTTTTTTTAAGAGGAAGAACAAAAGAAAACCAATAGGTCAGAGGATACAGAGGAAATACTCAGTGGGATCCCTCAAGCAAACCGGGACAACTCCTTCATTCATCCGAGTATCCTGCCTGCTGCGGGGTCGGATACTTTCAGCAGAACCCGGGGCGCCTGGGTGGCTCAGTGGGTTAAGCCTCTGCCTTTGGCTCAGGTCATGGTCTCCAGGTCCTGGGATGGAGCCCCGCATAGTGCTCTCTGCTCAGCAGGGAGCCTGCTTCCTTCTCTCTCTCTGCCTGCCTCTCTGCCTACATGTGATCTCTCTGTGTCAAATAAATAAAATCTTAAAAAACAAAACAAAAAACGCCATGGTGGTCTCTCGAAGACCAAAACTGTAGTGTTGCTTCTAGGAAATATCGGGAAGCTGCATCGATGCACCTTGCGCGGAGGCACACCGATCGTAGTAGAAGTTGTTGCCTCCACCGCTGACCTGATCGTACTGGTAAGCTTGGTATTTCCTGCCATTCCTTTGGGGAAAACTCTTCATTATTTTTCATTATGTTCAATTAGCCAGCATATAGTACAGCACTAGTTTTTGTCATAGTGTTCAATGATTCACTGGTTGCATGTCACACCCAGTGCTCACCCCAACACCTGCCCTCCTTAATGCCCATCACCCGGTTACCCCATCCCCCACCCTCCTCCCTTCTGTAACCTTCATTCGTTTCTTGGGTCTTTCCAAGCTCCTAGCCCTGATATCCAGAAATCTTCCTGCTGGTATCGTCACGGGCTGGCCGCCTTTCTACCTTCAGAGGAAGGCATGGACGGCTCCACGCCACGTCACCTTCATCCTCTCGTGTCAAGGGAAAGCACCCCATTCACCCTGTTCGGTCCTTTTCCCTCCGCACCACCTCTGCCTTGAGAGCGTTGCAAAAACAGGCACCCCGGGAAAGAGAAGTGCTCCCCTTTATGAGCAGGAGCTCCAGGCCATAACCACTCTCCTAGGAATGGCGTCAGCTGTGGCGCCCAGTCAGCCAGGGCTGGGGGAGGAGGTGTCCACACAGGGTGCCTGTGGAGGTAGGCAGGGTCTCTGACCCTTATCAGTCCTTGCTGAAGGTTGTCATTTCACCTTCTAGCTGGACTCATGCAGCAATGAGGCTTTTCTTCTTCAAAGACCCCCTTTTGGGGACGCCTGTGTGGCTCGGTTGGTTAGATGTCTGCCTTCAGCTCAGATCATGATCAAGGTTCTGGGATCAAGCCCCATGTTGGGCTCCCTGCTCAGCCTCTCCCTCTGGCCCTTATCCCTGCTTGTGGGTTCGCTTCTTCTCTCTCAAATGAATAAATAAAATCTTAAAAAAAAAAAAAAACAAAGATCCACTTTTGAAGAGCAAATTCTCCCAAGTGAACTCACACCTTAGGCTGAACAAAGATGTCTTCTCCTTATCAGTCTGCTGTTTACAGCACCCTGCCCCGTGCATGGACTCCTGGGACCCTCAGCACCAGCTCCTGTGGGAGATGTTTCATTGTTGTTATTGTTAGAGCCACTTTTTTTTTTTTTTTTTTTTTTTTTGAAGATGAAACTCAGGCAGTTGCATGACCCACCCAGACCACTGAGACAGAGAGGCACAGAGTAGAAGCCCAGGACAAGCTTTCCCATAAGAGGTCAGTGCCCTTCGCCGCAGGACATGCCCCTGGCTCGCACTCTCCAGTGCGGGGAGCGGACCTGGAACCCAGGACCGGTGCCTGGGGAAGGGAGGAAGGGTGCGTGGGTTGGGGGATGGGGGCGTAGGTAGCAGGGATTGATGACAGGAAGGAAGGGGTGACCAGTTCCGCGTTCACTTGCCCCACAGGTTGGCTTATCTGTTCTCTGAGAACCTTGTGTATGCCAGGTTCTCAGAATAGCCTTGTAGCTACTTCAAGTCTTCAAGGTCAGCAGATGAATCAATTATGATTTCTCTAGAAGTGATTGATAGGAAACCCCACTCAAGTGGACCCGGACGATAGTCTCCAGAGGGGAACTCTGCGATCAGGCTCAGCTTGATCAGGAACTCAAACAACGCATGAAGCCTCAGTGTCTCTGGCACGATCACTCAGAGCTACTGCTCTATTCTCGATCCTCAGATTCTTCTCTCCTGCGGCTCCAGCTTACAGCCTCTCAGCTTCAAGTTCAGCAGAGATAAAAGAGAAAGTGTGTGTGTTTGTGTGTCTCAATAGCTCCGGCAAAAATCCTCACATTGGCTCTGATGGGACCAGTGTGGGTCACAAGACCATTGTGGCTAAAGATCTGGGGTGTAATTGGGCTAATTAGGATAACTCTGGGTCATAGACCCATCTCTCAAACCAAGGGGATTGAAAGTGGAAAAGGAATAAAGCCTTAAGCTAAAGTCCATTCCTTTGGGTGAACAGATATTGGGAAGGCAGATTTCAAATGCCCACCACACAAGATGCCCACCACATAGATCTCACGGGAAGATGGTCATCATTAGCACAGGACTGTTCTTCCACTCCCTTGAAAAATAACTGGCACAGCGTAGCTTCTCCATAAGTATCAGTATTTGTCGTGTGGAGTGACATATAAGTGAATGCAGCTTCAAGCATCAGGGGAATCTGCTAACTATGGTATTATATGATTTTGTCTTGCTCGTCTCTTCCTTCAGCAAACCCAGATTTAAGGGAAGAGTTGGGTCTACGACTACACCCAGCAGCTACACCTGTCTCACCTGTCTGAACATCCATTTGCCCCTTGAGCTTAAAGGAGACAACATGGTATTTTCTGTCATGGTATAGGTGACATCAATGAGTTTCATAAAGATATAGATAGATAGATAGATAGATAGATATGCCCTTCATATATATCTGAGTGCATTTTGGAACCCAGCTTCTAAAAACTTCTTCCCACTCTCTATTCTCCCTTAAAGAAATTAAGGAGAGTCTACGGTAGGGAGAAAATGTGTTTACAACTGTGATGGATGGACAGACAGACATGTCAGCACAGTGGTCCCAAACAGCATGGGCCTCGGGATTTCCAGAGCTATGGTCCTGTATCTGTACAGTCTTTTCAGACGTAGAACCCAAAACTACTTCCTTCCTGAGAGTAAGGTCTGCCTTATTTGACGTTCTGCCAACTTCTCCACAGGTGACTCCCGAAGCTAGAAAGTTCCCTAATCATGATATATATGTAATGTTGGGATTGAAGTGATACATGAAACTCCCATAAATTGTTTGTAAAGTTTGGAATATGTGTTTCTTTTTCTATGAGGCTATAGCATTTTTATCTCTCAGAAATCTGGCATCTTGCCATCACAGGGATGCCGAGAACGAAGCTAACATGGAGGAAAGCAGAGGTAAGATTTGGAAGAACCAAGCACCTCCACCATCTTACAAGGTCTCGAGACAAGCTCTGCCTAACATGGCTAACACTTGGACTTCCCAGTTATGTGGGCCATCACCTCCCTGGTTTTGTTTATGACAGCTTTATTGGGATTTTTTTTTTCTGTCACTGAGACCTGATTGAATCTTTATACCCATCACAGTGTGATGCCATGTGCCAAGGACCATTGGGGGATATGTGGAGGACACAGACGGTAGACAGGCCACCAGGGTTCCGTTAGGAAAGCAAGATCAACACCCACAAAGCAAGAAGCTAATGACTGGGACCTACATTAAATGGTACACACGGGGAAAAGCATTGAAGGTGGTTATTCTGTCCATCCACGAGTCATAGAATAAAATCCCACTCCAGAGTGACTCCATCCCCCCATGGCCTCTAGTGATCATGTGCATGATCAGGAATGGTCCATGCAGGAAAGGAGAAGAGACTGATGTCAGCAGCCCGAAGCTGGCCCCTACCCATTTTACCTGAACGTCATCTCCTTATTCAATTCACAGGTCTGTTTTCTAACTTTCCAGGACACAAGATGTTCTGACACTTGAGTAATAAGTGATATTCACAAGATGTTTTCCCCTTCTCCATGCAAAGGATGCTAATGAAAATGGGTGCCATGTCTCCCCTCTTCCCAACCTTTGTCCAAGTGGCAAGGTGACAGCCCTCCCTGCTTGTCAAGTTCCTCATCATTAGATCTAAACACTGACAACATCTTTAATATACACGGGGAAAAACAACAGGGAGAGGCCCACAACCCAGAAGACTTGCTCTGGTTTTGTCCTGGTAAGCAGAAACAGGCCTATGAGAAAGACCAAGTTCCCAGCTGTGTCACCAGGTAGGGCAGCCTGAGGCTCCTGTAATCACTAAGAGTCATCTCCAAAGCAGGGCCCTTGGGGATGGGGTGGCCACGGGGTGTTGGCCAGCACCAGTGACCACTGCCCTGGTGTTTCTATTGCAAACACTCACAGTCCCAAAGACTTATTGGCAATAGACAAAAATTGGGGGAGGTTGGACCTCTATGGGAGAAAGATGCTATAGATTCTACATATCAAATGGCTTGTTTAAAAAAAAAAAAAAGGAAAGAGAAGAGGATTGCACATGATTCTTCCCAGTTTTTACCGAGTCCTACCTGCATGACTTCAACAAAAAAGACGCTGTTCCCAGGGGACAATGTCCCTCATTTTCAGCCTTTGCTCATTTGTGCCATTAGGAACGATTAATAAATTCACAGAGGGAAAGAGAAGAGGACACGCTTTGCAATGAGGCCCATCAGGGGCGTGGTTTTGATGAAGCCTTGGAATGGGACAGACCTGGGTTTGAAGCTCAGCTCTGTCCCTCATTCACTGTGTGACCTTGGGCAAGTGACCTGACCTCTCTGTGCTGCGGTCTTTATAAAATGATTGTGGTCATTACAGCCGCCTCGTGCAGCCTTTGGGGCACGGGGTGAGAAGAAGCACGTAGGTGCTGAGCACGGCGCGGGGCTCATGGTCAGTGCTGGGAGAACGGAGCGGCGTTTGCTGCAGATGGAAGGAAGCAGGGCTGCCGTCTCCGCAGGCCGCTGGCCCAAGTGTGAGCGTCTCAAACCCGCCTCCGCTTCATGGGCTGCAGTCAAATAGGTGTGGGTTTAAAATACGTTTTAACCACTTTCAAAGCTGCAATAAGAAAGTACACACACCTGCCTGAGTCACATGCTACATCTTAACACACCCTGGGCTCCTGGGGGGGCTCAGTGGGTTAAGCCATGTGTGCCTTTGTGTCTGGTCATGATCTTGGGGGTTCTGGGACAGAGCCCCATGACACTGGGCTCCCTGCTCAATGGAGACCCTGCTTCTCCCTCTCCCTCTCCCTCTGCCCCCTCCACCTTGCCCATGTTCTCTCTCATGCGTATTCTCGCTCTTTCAAATCTTAAAAAAAATAAAATAAATCTTAACACATCGGAGAAAACCAGTGTGTGAACTGCTGCAGCCACATAAGGTCATTTTCATGCAAACTTTGGGGAAAACCCCGTCTTCCATCTGACCTGCGCAGGCAGGTGTCAGGGACTAGGAGTGCTGCACCCTGTGCTGGTCGTTTTACAAATTCTGGCCTCTGCACATTCCTTTGCACCAAATGCACCAACGAGGACACCACTGTCTGCCCCGTGCGTGCCCTGGTCACTTGGCAGCAGTCAGCTGGGCAGTGACAGGTGAATGCACAGGCATTCCCACCATGCAAACTGGACAGACATCTCATCAAGGTAACCCTTGATGAGTAGGTTTCTCATTTTCCAGAAGGTTTCACCCCTTCTTGCTTGACTAAGACTTCTGGAGTGCAAGTGGTGTTGGTTCCAAACCTCTGGGTCTTCCCACTGAAACCTGAAACTGGCCCCCACTCCTTGGAGGGCAGGACGAGCAGGAAGGAAGAGGCAGCACGTTTGAGAAGCAAAGGAACTTACATGCCAGCCACGTCTCGGGAGCTGGGAGAGGAGAAGCTCTCCAGACCGGCCCACCAGAATCTTAAAAGTTTACCCAGAGGCCCGAACTGAGCTCAGTCACATGTGCCTTTTCTCTCAAGGCTGTGTTCTTGAAAATGGGCCCCACTGGGAGGGCAGCATGCAGAACGCACCTTCCAACAACAGGAGAGGGGATGAGGAGCCTTCTCGATGTCCTGCTCTCCGGTGAACCTGAGGTCACATCCTCTCCATGACCTTCCCCAGCAAGTCATTATAAGATCTTGTTAATGACTCAGTTCTGAAAACAAGTACTACCCATCTCTCCTGCTTCTGGAAGTTTAACTGAGGAAAAAATACTGTGATTGCACAATGAGATCTTAAGGATTTATGTACTTATCTGAGAGAGAGCATGAGTTGGGGGAGGAGCAGAGGCAGAGGGATATGCAGACCCAGCACTGAACCCAGAATCCGATGCAGGGTTCAATCTCACAACCCTGAGATCAAGACCTGAGCCAAAATCCAGACTTAGATGCTTTACTGACGGAGCCACCCAGGCCCCCACAGACTGAGGTCTTAAAAATCCCTTGTTAGCGTTTGTAACTATGTTTCCGTGCAGAAAGAGAATTTTGTCTGTCGTGCAATCCAAAAAACACACAGCGTGAGTGGGATGCTGAGGGGAAAAACGAGGCAGCATCTAGCAGTCGTAACATCGTTAGTTTGGGTTCCTCTAGAAGCCCACCCCAAGACAAGGGGCTGAGGGCTTGCAGCTTATCTAGGAAGTGATCCCAGGAAGTCCGAGAGAAAGTGAGCACATGAGCTAGAACAGGGAGGACAGCCAATGCAAGGTCGACATCAAGCAGGTGACGCTACGGGCAGTCCTGTTGGGGTCTCCAACACAGCTTGGCCCAGAGTCGTCCCCACCCCCACCCGGCCCGGGAGCCAGGGTTCTGCCATCTATCAGTTGGCATCACCCCTGGGACAGCAAGAGGGTATTTCTCGGCACTTCTGGCCTTTTCTGAGCTCTAGCCAAGCAGGCGACGACAGCCAGAGAGACATCAGCACTGGCTTGCAGGTGTCCATAGCTGGAAGCCGGGAGACCCGTTACACACGAGATGATGAGTAAGGAGGGGTCGGGGGGCTGGGACAGGACCTGCTACTTCCCCCTCCACGAGTTTTAATAATGGTTCTGGGAGCTAGACACCTTGCCCACGACATCTCCTGGGATCCTCACGCCAACCTCACCCCTGATTTACAGATGAGAAGACTGAGGCGTACAGAGATTGAATGATGAGCCCCGTGAGGCCATCCCGTATGTCGTAGACCCAGCCCTCAAACCCGGAGCTAACAAACTTGGGAAGCTCTGTCCTCGTCACTCCCCCAAATGTCAGTGATATTCATTCTCATGTGCGATGTTCACTACTCAGTTACTCTGTTTTCTATCCCGTGGCAGATGAGACACAGAAAACACCCCACACGTCAGCGCTCAGGGAGGTCAGGCAGGGGCAGCCCCGCTGTGGCCTGCTCGGCCTCCCGACGAAGGCCCCACTAAAGTAATCACGTGAAGCTTTAAAAGCTCCTCTTTTAGAAGGAACATGAGCACGTAATGTGGTTGCTGAAAGACTGCCAACAAGCACCCTGAGCAGCGTCCAAGTTCACGATCCGGAAGAGTCGATTTCCATGATCTGGATTATCCAGGCCCCGGCAGAGCTGGGGATCGAGTGCTGCTCGTTACAGAAGCTCTAAACCAGCTGAATGAGCTCAGAAGAGACTCGGCTGAAGGTCCAAGGGGATGGTTTTGGGGAGGAAGGCTGGTTCGCCTCTTGGATTAGCACAGCCACAGGCCGGGCAGAGGGCAGCTGCGGCGGGCCCACAGCATCTCCGCTGCAGCGGCTGAGGCCAGTTTTTTTAGGGAGAGGCTGAGACCAGATTGAATCAAGAGGGGAGATGCATGAAGAGAAGGCATTTCTTTTTTGTCTTCGAAGCCCTTTTCAAAACCTGAATTTGAAAACAGCCCAGCCTCCTGGGAAGTGCTGCCTGGGGATGAGGAGGCAGGGGTTTCTGTTGGCCAGTTTTAAGGGAGAAATGAGATCAAGGCACCCTGAAGGGGCCAAAACCAGAAGGAAATTCATCCTTTAAGGCAGGAGCTCTGGTCTAACCACCCACCACTGTTCTGGAGAGTTCTACAACTTTGAAAACCTTCGCTTCAAACGGAATAGGTTGACAACCATTCCTTTCCGTCACAGCCTCAGAAACCGGGAGGCATAGAACACTATGATTCTCATCTGATTTCTTGCTCCTACAAATCCATTAGCAGGCGGGAGGGGGAAATCCCTACAGGTTGTTCAGAAACAACCCCACCTCCATGATGCAGGTCACTGCTACCTGGTGACTCTCATACCTACGACAGAATAAATCTATGGGACAGTTAAGCAGCAGATGCCTCCCCCTTGCACACCAAATAAAATTCACCAGGAATTCCTTTCCACTCCACCATGGTTTAGCGGACCGCAAATACACACTGTGAGAAAACAACACACACACAGGGAGCGACATTTAATGCAAAAGACTGAAGCCAACAATAATATTATTGTCCCCATCCCCATTATTACTATTTTCTGTGGTTTCAAATCCTGTGATGGAGTTTTTTTTTCATGTAATAGAATTCTTGGAATTCATTCAATTGGGGAAAAAAAAAAAAACACCACTGACAGGATTTGTTAAGTGCCTACTTGCAGGGGAAAAGCTGAGAACTTCTAGCCTGAAGGACTTCATAAGAAAACTTGGCCCCAAGTGAAATTATGAAGAGCTTGGCCATAAAGAGTGTCAGCCCATCTCCTGATGAGCGTCTCTCCAGCAACGGACAGTCCCTTGCCAGCTCTGGAATACCAGACCAGACTCAGCAGGGGGAGGTAGAAGAGAGTCATCATTTTTTATTATTAAAACCCCCTGCTGGATGGGAACAGCTCAGTGCTTAACTCATTGAAACTGCACTGTGTATAATCATTGTCTTAAGTAATATCTTCTTTCATTAAGATATAAGTGTTTGTAAACTTAAGTGTAGAAGCATCTGGAAATTGCCATATGCTCAACTCAGCGAAACGACAATGTGTGTGATCTACCTTTCAAGTAAAACCTTCTTTCCTTAAGATATATGTGTTTGTAAACATATGTGTTGAAAGATAGGGGAGAGCTTTGTGCTTCACTCATTAAAACTACAGTAAGTATAAAACATAAAAATAAAAAAATAAAATCAGCTGCTGGACAACTGGTAGACCCACATTCAGAGTGATGGTAGCCACAATAGCCAAGAGGTGAAAGGAAGCAAGTATCCACCCAGGGATGAACGAGTAGGCACAATGAGGGGAGATATTATTCAGCCTCAAAAAAAAGGAAATACTCACTCTACAGCAAGGATGAAGCTAGAGGCCATGAAGTTAAATGAAATGAGCCAACACGAAAGGACTAAGTATTGGGGGACTCTACTCCGATGAGGTCCCTACACTAGTCAAATTGGTAGTGTCAGAGAGTAGAATGGTGGCTGCTGGGGACTGCGGAGGGGAGAAAGGGAAGGAAGTGTTTCATAGGTGTAGAGTCTCAGTGTGGGGAGATGAAAAGCTTCTGGAGTAGATGTTGTGATGACTGTACAGCTGTATGAATATACTTAATGCCACAGAACTGTGCGTGTAGGAAGAATCTAAGTAGTAAATGCTGTGTTATTTGTAGTTACCACAACAAAAATTAAAATCCCCTGTGGGAACAATTTAATCTCTTTACATCAACCCAAGAACCAAGCACAGCAACAATTCCCAGCATTCCCCAAAACTCATCTTGTTCACCATTCTAAATTTTATTTGCATACATTTGCATTCTCATTTGCATGCTCACCTCCTCTTTCCTGTAGCTGACTGGTGTACTTCCTTGACCACTGACTTTTTCTAAGTTGGAAGCCCCAATGGAGCAGACTTTCCACCGGATGTAAGAAGAAAGGGGGAAAATTTAAAACAAAAACAGTTATAATATTCAAACTTTCTTGGCTTCCTACTTTAAAATTTTGGCATAGAAACTCATATTGGGCTGAACTTTTTAATATAGAATAATAAAAGCTCTGATTTTTTTTTCAGTTAAAGATTTTAGGCACACACAACTTCCTGTTAATAACCAATTTATATAATTCCTCATAATACAGAAGAAATTGAAAAGGTCAGTCAGAGAAAGGGACAATGTTTCAAAGTTCTCTAATGTTATAAATTCATTCTTTGTCTTAATGCCATCACCCATATCTAACTGTGGCATCTTTTTCACTTTCTTCCTTTCAAAGGGACTTTGGTGTCAGCGAAGAATTACACAGAAGATCCTAAAACAATAAAAGCGAAGGAATAGCTCCCTTTAAAAAGAGACAGAAACAAGATTTTCAAAAGCGTGCCTCATGAAGTACCTTTAACAGAATCTCTAATGTGCTTATTGCAGAAACAAAGGCCCTATTGACTCAGAATTTCAGGGAGTGCTGGCCCTGGGTCTGCTTCTTATTAAATAAGCCCCAGAGATAATTAAGCAAAGGCCTGACGGAGGCAAGATGGCAGATAAGACGAAGCTCATGTGTGGTCCGGAGGATCTCATGTCCAGACTGTCCAGGTGTGGAGCAAACATGCCCCAACTCCCCGCTTCCATTGTCTGAGAGTCTCCCACTGGTTGGCTTTGAGGGGGACAATAGATCACTGCTCCCTCAGGACCCAGTTAATGAGGGCCAAAAAACCCATGACCCAACCTAGCACTGGAGTTTCAGTTTGGGGAGATGGGAAGGTTCTGGAGAGGATGCTGGGGTCAACGGTCCTCCTTCAGCTTCTCTGACCTCGCCTCTATGGGGGTTGCCCTGACCAAAGCTGCTG
The DNA here is from genome assembly GCF_011764305.1 of Mustela putorius furo. Lineage (NCBI taxonomy): Eukaryota > Metazoa > Chordata > Mammalia > Carnivora > Mustelidae > Mustela > Mustela putorius. The sequence goes on from NW_025422057.1 coordinate 10,688,022, forward strand.
CGTGTTCACACCCTGTTCAACCAGAGTCCCCATTCCAGGTCCACTGGAGTGTCTGGACTAGGGTGGGCCAACAGGTCTTCATCTGGAGTCTAAATATCTGGGGTTGTTTGTGGATACCTTGAAGGCTGTGGCCAGGGGAAGGCGGAGTCAGGACCGGCCTCCCTGGATTTGCAATGTCTGACATGGGTTGAGAGGGGCAGGACAGCCTCAGATTTCCAGTAACCCCTTCTCTGCTGCTGAATTGCTTTAAGACAATGCTTTTCACACCTCTGTGAATTATTTGCTGATTTAAGTAATTACAAGTACTTATATAGCACTTTTGTGATCAAGACAATCTCCTAAGTGCTTTATAAATATTAATTCATTTCATCCTTATAACAACACTGAAGCTGAGACTATTTTTATCCTCATTTAGAACCAAAGCAACTGAGGCCCAGAGACGTTCAGAACTTTGCCCACAGTCACACAGCTGGTAAGTGGCAGTTCTAGTTCAAGCCACGGCAGTCTGTCACCATAACTGGCGCCAAGCTATTTAAATACAGTATAGATGAGTTAATGGCAAAAGAAAGTACATCCATAAAAACAGTGTATTAAATTCTGGTTACTGTGGCCTGTCCTCGGGCTTCCTCTCTCTTGGTTGCAGGATGAGATGAAGGAGCAGTTTTTGAAAGTGTTCAAGGAAATAGTAGAAAAATGGAGCTTCCACACTGACATCACCAGAACTGAAAGAGATTTGTAAAATGAGTAACTTTCTTACTTCGTGGATCAATGCTATTTAATGCCATAAAAGGTGCAATTAGGGTTCCTTTTAGGAAAAGAACCTATTGACAAATTTTTGCTTTGTGCTTAGCACACCCAGGCTAGGAGTAGCTAAGGGCAGGGTTTTTTCTTTTCCCCTCACAGTTTAAACCTCTTCTTGACAATCATGTGTGCTATTAACTCACTGAAAAGACCTAAATTTTTTTTGTGCAAAATGATACCCCAGCCCTAGTCACATGATTGCGGAATCTCAACAAGTTGGGTCCAAACTGACAAAGTCCTTATAATCGAGTATTTCCGGTCAACACACAGTCATGGGCTGATATTGCTCTAGGACGATGGTTCTCAACACATGGTCTCCGGGCTAACAGGCTCAGCATCACCTGAGGACATGTGAGAAATGCACATTTTGGGGCCCACCCCAGATCTACTGAATCTAAAATTGTGGACTAGGGCCCAGTGTTCTGTGGCAAGCACTCTAGATTTGAGAAGACCGGACTAGAAAGGAACAGGCAAACCCAGTGCACACCACAGTAAAAACTGCATGTCCACTCCCTGCCATCAGTTAGCCCTCCAAGAGCCTACCTGGGACCAAATGCTGGCTCTGCAATTTACTGCCTATGGGGCCTTGGGCAAGTCAATGAACCTCTTGAAATCTCAGTTTCCACATCTGCAAAATGGGCATACTGAGATTAATCTCTTAGGTGTTACCTGGACTAAATGGGGAGAGTACACTTAGAACGCTGACCTGGGAAGAACGTTTAAGCTATGTCCACGCTAGTGCTATTCCTGCCATTGTCTTTATGGGTAGGGTAGCATTTGATAAGCAATATTTTATTTTATTTTTTAAATTATAGGTGAAGGGTTTTTTTAAGATTTTTTTAAGATTCCTAAGATTTTTTAAAAAGATTTATTAGCTTGAGAGAGACCGAGAGAGAGTGAGCACAAGAGGGAATAGCAGGCAGAGAAAGAAGCAGACTTCCCACTGAGCAGGGAGCCAGAAGCAGATTCCGGGCTCAGTCCCAGGACCCTGGGATCATGACATGAGCTAAAGGCAGATGTGTAAGTGACTGAGCCACCCAGGTGTCCTGATAAGCAATATTTAAAAAGGATTATGTCCTCAATAGGAATTCTAAGACAAAAAGAGTTATTCCAGTTCTACAGGTCAGAGGGTACCCAGGCAAATGGTGTAGACCAAGTCCATCTTGTTCAAAATATGTGTCTGCCTGGCCAAACCCCTCTTCTCATGGCCCTACTGTTATCCTAGAGCATCACTCCCTGGCTTTGAAGATCCCTAGAATGTAGAGATGACCCTTTCAATAGATACTTGCAGCCAGGTCCTTCTCCAACTCTCTTTGAAGAGAGTGAGTGGGGGGAGCCCATGGGGTAGGAAGGAGAGCAGTTTGGACTGGGACAGGGATGAAGGAGGAGGATGGGGCCCTTCCCAGGCAGACCCCCCTCTGCCTCCACCCACACCCCTCCCCAAACTCCTCACCTTTGCCCTTCCAGAGCCACCTTGATCTGGCCTTTCAAACGTGATACTCTCCTGTTCTTGGACACACACCTTTCCCTTATGTCCTCCCAAGCAGGCGGAAATTTTCCAGCCAAAACTGTACTAAAACCAAAGGAGAGAGAAAAGGTGGGAGAAAAGGGAAAATAAACATGATCGAATCAGAGAAAAAACTACAAACCCCAGAAAACCAGCTCAACAAGCTCAACAAGTACCTGCTGATTGGTTTCTTTCCATTAAAATGAACTCTCTGGGCTGCCTAAAGACAGATATCATCGACTGAAGAGAGCCCAGTTAATGGAAAGAGTCTTTTTCTATGTCATCTGAATTTCTGACCCAAACCACCATCACTTCATTTTTCTTCCAACTTGCTCCTTTGGGCTAAGTCAACCAGTGGCAAGTAAAGTTGGGGCACTTTGCACAGAGGTGACTGGAACTATATCTGAAGGATGAGAAAGATACATCAGACAAAGGACAATCATAACTAACCATAGCTGAGTACTATGTGCCAGGAACTATGCTGAGCGCGGTACACCTGTCACCTCCCTTAATCCTCACAACAAACTGACAAGGCAATGCTAATAAAATGGTTATTGTTAACGAGCACTCCCCACATGCCAAGCAGTGTCCTAGGCCCTTTACAGGTCTTCAGGAATTTAATTATTATTACAACTAGAAGGGCTACTCAGTATTATGCCCATCTTTCAGATGAGGAAATTGAGACATAAAGAAATTCAGCATTGGGCCCAATAACACACAGAGGTGAATGCAGAGGAGGGAGTCAAACCCTGAGACTCTGACTTGAAAATCCACCCTCCCGAGCCCTATGTTTCCAGGAAGAGGGAGCACGTAGGCCTGAAGATAAACAATATCCAGGGAGGGCCAGGAAGCAGGTATCGGCTGGAAGTTTCATTAAGTGCTAGGAAAATGTTGTGGTTTGGAGGCCAGGAAATTGATCTGCATTAGACAAAAAAGGGCTGGAACTTGAGGTCTGCTGCTGGTGCTGAAAACGAACTCTGTCTCAGATGAGAAAAAAGAACTGAGGAGTGAAGAAGATGAGCTGTTCTACCGGGAGCACAAGAGTCCTGGTTGCAAAGAACAGAAAGCAAAGTTGGCTAACCTAATAAGTAGTTCTTTGGATGGATTATATCACATTGACAGAAAAGATAAAGAACCAGTCTCAGAAAGAAAGAAAGAAAAAAAGAAACAAAGAAAGAAGTGCAAAAACAAATGAGAAAGAAGCAACAGAAAATACACTGTCACACCCAAAGGATGGTCTGGATTATCCTTGGACCCTCAACTGCACCTTGTCCCTCACCAAGCTACCATTGATTGAGAGTTACCTCAAAGTGTCCCTGCATCGGTGTGTCACAACTTCAGGGGAAGGTATCTGATTGGCTGAGTCTAGGCCAGGGACAAGCCCTCTTTTGACTTCTACATCTCTGGCAGAATCTTTTCTGCTATTGAGATTCACACAATGCCCTCCCTTTCCCTCCCAAATCCATAACACCCACAACAGCTGCTGAGGCCGCCTGGAACAAGCGTACCACCGTGCCAGGTGGGCCGAGGTCCTGATGACCCGCTAGCCTAGGTGCCAAAGCATAAAAACAGCTAGCAAGGTATCCAGGTGAGCAGGGCACCAACAAGCCTCTTTCGGGAGATCCGGAGATCATTTAGCATTAAAGACATCTCCTCTTGAATCATCAGGGAAATGCAAATCAAAACCACAAGGAGGTATTGCCTTACACCTGTCAGAATGGTGAGGGTTGCTGGGGGGGAGGGGGGTTGGGAGAAGGGGAGTGGGTTTATGGACACTGGGGAGGGTATGTGCTTTGGTGAGTGCTGTGAAGTGTGTAAACCTGGCGATTCACAGACCTGTACCCCTGGGGATAAAAATATATGTTTATAAAAAATTAAAAAATTAAAAAAAAAAGACAAGAAATTACACACGTTGGCAAGAATGTGACGAAAGGGGAACCCTCGAGCTGCGGATACAAATTGGCACAACCAATGGAGATGCAAATTGATGGAGGTTCCTCAAAATATTAAAATTGGAAATACCATACAATCCAGTAAATCTACTCCTGTATTTACCAAAAGTTTAAAAAGATATATCCACCCCTATGCTTAGTGCAGCATTATTTACACTAGCCAAGGTATGGAAGGGGCCCAAGTGCCTACTGATAGACAAATGGATACGGAAGAGATGGTATATATGCAAGGGAGTAAGACTCAGCCGTCGGAAGGAATCAGACTTGCCATTTGCACAACACGGATGGCCCTGGAGGGTATCATGCTAAGTAAAGTAAGTCAGATGGAGGAAGACAAACACTACATGACTTCACTCATATGTGGAATTGAAACAACAAGCCAACAAACCAACAGAAACAGAACCATAAGTATAGAGAACGAACTGGTAGTTGCCAGAGAGGTGGGGGGTGGGAGAATGGCCAAATGGACAAGGGCAGATGGGAATTACTGGCTTCCAGTTATGGAAAAAATTAGTCACGGAGACAAAAGGTACAACATAGGGAGTATAGTCCGTGTATTGTTGCATCCAATGGTAACAGATGGGAGCTGTGCTCAGGGTGAACACTGAATAATGTAGAGTGGTCCAATCACTGTGTTGTACACCTGATACTAAAGTCAATAATACTTAAAAAAAAAAAAGACATCCATTCTTGAAGTCTTTTTCCTTGGGGTCAGTGTCACCAGCCTTGTGTAAAGGCCTCCTCTACTCAGAAGGATTCTGAGAACTTGAGGTCCCAATCCCATCCAGATATGTAAGTGATGGCGGTCCTGCGGCCAGTAATGATGGTTGAATGCTCCTGGAGGCTGGAAACTTCTCCACCTGGTGACTGCCTTGGGCATACCCCTCTTAGCACGACCAATGCTCAGGAGAAACACACAGGAAAGTATGCTCAAGAGAGGGAAATTCATAACTGTCTGCTGACCTCCTATCCACAGTAGACATCACCACGAACATCGAATGTTTTTTCCATCTAAGCAAAAGATGGACCTGCATCCAAATGTCCCAGCCTACGCTGGTGCCAACCTGGAAATCTCACTGTGGAATCTTGCGAGATGCACATTGCTAAGTTCCAGAAGTTCCCACTGTTGCAGAGTCCTGTTCCTGCACATTTCCAGCTTGACACTGGAGGATCACACAGTGAATCATGAAGCAGAACTCTATGCACATACAGGTGCCTAAGAAATTCAGCGGCTGAGAGGAAGGCACAACGTGCACATGGTTGGGAGAGAACAATGACCGCCATGAACGTGAACCAACAGCTGACTGGAGGGTACAACAAAAGGAGACTCTTAATGGGGAAGTTTAAAAACCTCCAGAAAATTATAAAGGCAATCATTTGATTTAATTCTTTGCATTTGAATAACTCTGCATGAGAAATACTTTTAAACATTTATAAAATTATGATGCTAAAATTAATGTTTAGCTATTACAGAAATGCTTATAATCATCTGGCAATCATGCATAATTAAAGAGCAATTTCAAATGTTACTGGATCTGGCCCCATTCAGTGAAACTGTCAAAAGAGAACGTGTAAGATTTGCTGGAGGAAACGTTTGTTGGCTGTAAGCCCTCTTGTGGCCACAAAGGACAGTACAACCAAGGACTTAACCACCCCTCCACCCCACCCCACCCCACCCCAGTCCCGGAAGAGTTGGGGTTCAGAGTCTTAAGGTAAAGCCTGACTCCTTCACCAGGCCAGGACTTCTGATTCTAAGGAAAATGCTGGGCAGTAAGCAAATGTTCCTCTCTTTCTAGTGCCTTCAAGGACATTGGGACAGAGCCCAAACCTCCCCACGCCGCCACTGTTACTGGGTAACAGCACGTTTGTGGAGCTTAAAGTTGCACTGATGGATGGTATCCTTTGATCTGAAAGAAAGCACCATCATTCACACAAAATGCTGAACCCGAGGCTCCAGGAGACACCGCAACTTGCCCAGGGTCTTTCCTTCTTCCGACCTGATTTTAAATGTCTTCCCTGACCACCTTACATAAAGTCACACCACCACCCACCCATACCAGCTACTGTCAAACACTCCAACCTCTTGACCGTCACTTCTCAAATGGGGGCAAATTATCCTGTCCATATCCTGGTCGTGTGTGTCCTCTATGTCTTCCAATGCTGCAACAGAAAGTCTCAGGAGTCCAGATCTGTCCCTTTTACCTGTGGCCCTGTAGGCTTGGTGCTCAATAGTATCTGTGGGACCATGGGCGATGGGACTGGTGAAGCATGTGGCTGAGACACAAGTCCAGATCAGTCCATTCCAGACTCACTGGAGAAACACATTCTCCCTTGGGGCTTCTTGGCTTGGTGCAAACTCCTGGGCCTCCCACTAGGATCAGCCTGAAGACCCCTCACACTCCGTGTTGAAAGGTTAAAGTCTACATTTTGTCCAAAAAACACATTCCTCCACCATTACTCAGCAATTGGGATGAGAGGTACCACTCTCCAGTCTGCTGTACAAGCAAAAACTCGGGATCCCAGCATGACCTGTCTGCATTGGAACAGCCCCTTCCTCTCAGCCTTATCTACCAGACCCCAAGTCCTGCAACTTCTACCTCCCAGGGCACCCACCTAAATACCACCCCCTGCTTTTCAGCCCAGGCCACACCACCTTGCTCAGGTTGTCATCATGATTCATCTGCATCAGCGCAGAAGCCTGCCATCTGTCCAGCCCAGCTCCAGACTGCAGCCAGAAGGTGCTTCCAAAATGGCAGAGCCACTCCTGTCCCAACTTGGAACCCTCTGGGGATTCCTGGTTTTAGCAGAAGGAACAAAATGGCTAATATGACCCCTTTGGTGGTCTGTATGATCTGGCCCCTGCTACTTCTCTATCCTCCTCTCTATACCTGCTCTAGCCTTACAGACATTCCAGAGAGCTCCTCCCTGCCAGCCACAGCAGTAGACCCTTCCAGGGAGATCATCTTATTAAATTCTCTCAACACCTCTGCAAGGGAGATATTACTATTACCCCCCTCCTATTTTTTTTTTTTTTTTTTTGACAGTTGAAGCAGGCTCAGAAAAGCCCAGGTGACTTGCTTAGGGTCCCAAGACCTCCTGGTTTGAAATTCCTTGCTCCTTCTATCTCAGCCTGCTGCTCCCCACCCTCATGACTGTCATTGGCAATGTTTATTAAGGACCTACTGTGTACAGAACACCATACAAGATGGATTCCAGGGCCCTCTCTCCACCGAGAAAGTCACAAAGCACAAACCATGTTCACACATGGTTAGCAAAATGCTAACTGGAGCCTCCAGAAACTTGAATCCCCAGCATCCAGCACATAGTAGGTGCTCAGTAAACATTTGTTAAGTGAGTGATTGCCCATGCTCCTGTCCCTACTTCATACCCGCTGTCAGCAAGTACGGTTGGTTATGTTTCTAGAGCCATCCATCTTGTAAAAGGTAAAGAAAATTTGAGCTTTACTCATCTTTTCCTCTGGATCTTCAGGCTCCCATGGGTCTAGAAAAGTTTTGTTTGTTTGTTTGTTTTTCATCTCCCCAAGTAGAAAACTGATCCCAACATCATGCAAGTCTTACCTGGCTGGCACATTCTACTGAGATGCCAATAAAAGCTGTGGGTGAAAATGCTAGATGTAAGTCACGCACAGATTTTGTCCCAACATTGCAAATGACAGAGTCTTTAGGTTTGATCTTTTTGGGGGTTGGAATATAGACCTGAGCTCTTGCAAAGCCCCAATAAGGCAATGGTTGCAGGGATGGGGGTGCAGAGGCAGCCCCCCAGTGGGAGGTACGTTCCAGGCAGCTGTTCATCCCGTTATAGGAGTTGTCCACCCTGGTTGCCATGGCAACCTTGCCCTTCAAATTTGGAAAGTTTCATGAGCAAGATCACCCTTTTTATGAAAAAAAAAAAAAAAAAAAAAAGGCCAACTCAGCCCCTGGGGGAGTGTGCTTTCTTTGGAGGACTTCTCTCGTAAAGCCAGCAGCGAGATAAAAAGACTCTGAAGACTGGTAAATATGAGCAGGAAAATAGGAAAACCACATTCACCTTTGCCCTGGGAAGCAGTTGGTTCAAAAAATATATATTTTGAATATATGAAGAAAGGAATATATTTTTAAATAAAATTGATTTCTCTTATAAGTAAATATAATCTAGATATAGATGTGTTTAATTGTACCATAAAAATGCCTAGAAAAATAAAGTGTCTCTGAAGGATGGATTTTCCAGTGTACTGTAAATTATGATTAGAACATCAACACTGACTAGTGGGGAAAGCTTGAGATTTCAGTCTGGGAGCATATGCCATTAGTAAGCTATTTTTTTCCCCCATTTGAGGATGGTTGTAATAAATCAGACAGTCTATGTTTAACATTAGTTTGAAAAAGCTAAAGTGCTAAACCAAAACCCACAGTGTTTCTTTAATCAATCTCAACAGATCTTTATGTTTTTGCTAACCTGGGCCCTATTTCTCTTCTACATGGATGTTTAATATTCCTCTTCTGCTGCCTTAGGCAATCACATCCACCCAAAGGCTCAGACCAGGGCGAAGTTTGTACAGCGGGTATGTTTATGGGCACTTGGCGACACATGTTTCTCCAGAGGTGAGCACAACATCAGGACACCAGTCACAGGGGGACAGCCCAGGCCTTGCTGACACAAGAAGAGATTGCCCCCCCACCCCCACCCCCGCGCTGCCAAAAAGAAGCAATGGAGCCCTCAGCACTGAGTTTGCTTCAGAACAAATGACTTCACTGGGAGTCCTATGGGAAATGGAAGGTTTCTTTGGAAACTCTTCTAGGCTTATCTGGTAAAAATCTCCATTGTCACTCTTTCTGTATGGGATCCGCAGAAATTCCTTCTTCCAGACAGCTTGGTTTCTTGGTAGGAATGACTGTACCAGGTGCCATGTGTGATCTTCAAATCCTGTCCAGACTAAAGCGTCAACCCACCTGCCCCACTCTCCCACAGGTAAAGATGCCAAAGATGATACTGGTTTGCTTCTTTTCTAGAGCCTGGAGTGAATAGAAATGGGCAGACGGTAACAAGAGCAGAACCGCCTCTAGCCCATTTATGTCGTCTTGTCCTTTCTTCGCACATTCATTACTCCTTTATTTATCTATGAATTTCCCGAATTCCTATAGAGTGATATGCTATATCTAGGCACTGGGATGCCATGGTGAATGGGCCGCAGACCTGACCTCTCACCTTTGTTCTCCATTATCCCATCATGTAGGCTCTGTTCTTACGCGCCATGCTCCTTCCTGTGCCTGGACATTTGCCCTTACTGTTTCCTCTGCCGAAAATGATCTTCTCCTCTTCGTAGAGCTCATTCCTCCCCTATCCTTCTAGCCTCAGTTCACAAGTCCCCTTTACAGAGAGGCCTCCGCTAACTCCTCTAAGAGAAATCCCTCCTTCCCTGCCCATCCTACATATATTTCCCTTATAGCTGATGTGACTTTACTCTGATGTTTTTAAAGACAGTTCTTTGTCTTCTTGCCTGATGGATCCCCAGCCCGTGGCACGCTGCCTAGCGTATAATAAGACAGAATAGAATTTATTTAGCCCTTACTATATACCAGTTGTCCTTCGAAGTGTTTCACATGCACTCTCCCAATTAACCATCCCTATATGTTACAAAGCGGGTACTAATAGAGGCATAGAGAAGCTGCATAACCTGGTCATACTATACGGGGTAGTAAGACACAAGGTTGATTTTTGAACCCAAGAAGTTTGATTCCAGTGTCTGTGCTCTTAAACCCTACACTAGACTGGCACTCGATTTGTCAGTCAGCCCTTTGAATGAATGAGTGAATAAAGACGTAAGAATGAATGAATGAGGGACGCCTGAGTGGCTCAGTCATTAAGCTTCTGCCTTCGGCTCGGGTCATGATCCCACGGTCCTGGGATCGAGCCCCACATCAGGCTCCCTGCTCAGCAGGAAGCCTGCTTCTCCCTCTCCCACTCCCCCTGTTTGTGTTTCTCCCTGTGTGTGTCTCTCTCTCTCGCTGTCGAATAAATAAGTAAATAAATAAATCTTTTTTAAAAAAATGAATGAATGAATGAATGAATGAGTCTAGGATGGACTCCAAACAGGAAACAAATCATTATTTAACACCCACATAAATACAAGGAGGGACAGGCTATGATGTGAGCATGGAATAGAGAGCTCGAGCCCAATTTGGAGTCTCAGAGAGACCTGCCTGAAGAAGCCACACTTATTTAAGCAACGGTGTTGGGGGGGGGGGGTGCGGGAGTTAGCAGGAGAAGGGGGTCCTTCCTTCATCAGGTGATGTGCCGGCAATCCCGGAAATAAGGCGCGCTGAACACCGGTGCCTCAAGGTTCAGAAGAGCATCCCTTAGGGATGTTGTGGACAATCAGGCCACATACCAAGATAGGAGCAAAAATTAGTACGTTTTCTTAAAAGCAATGTGCAGAATCCATGCTCGCTATAAGCAACTTGCAGAATTTAAAGTATACCCTCTTTTCAACCCAACAACTGCACTTTAACTGTCTTTCTTACCAATATACTTGGCCAGCTGTAGAGAGGCATGTGTATAAGAAAGGTAGCTATGCAAATTGCCCCAAACTGAATAATGAAAAACAAATATTTATCAATAGGGAAATGGGCTAAATACATTTTGGTGTGGAATATTCTGGAACCATTTTTTTAATGATTTTAATCAATATGCGATGGCATGTAAAGATCCACAAGACATTATGCCAAGTGAAAAAAAGGCCCAGTGACCCTTCACTGTGTCAAGAATTATCCTATTTATATATTTTTCAAAAAGGGAAGAAGCTACACACGTGTACACGCAATACACATGTACACACACAAATATAAATAAATGTTTTGAATTATTGGGGATGTTGTGAAAGAACACTCAGCTAATTCTGATTCGTGATATTTGGGAGGAGAAGTAAAAAGACGACACTGACCCACACTGCCGGAAACGCCACCAGCCACAGAGCTCCATCTGGGCCATCTTCCCAGAGTCTCCAGCCTGCCCTGGTCTGCTTCCCCTTCCACTCAGGTCAGTGGTTCTTGTATTCTGACTCTTGGCTGACTCCTGACTTGGCGTTTGAGCTTCATCCAAGGTTCAGGACACCTGCCTGCACACCCAACATTCAGCATTGGGACTACTTTCAACCAAATAATGTACTTTGTTTTCCTTGTCCACAGGCTTCTTAACCTCACCTGAAGCAAGGCAAAATCCCATCCCTTGGTCTCACAGCTGAAAAGAAACTCAGCAGATCTGTAGACCAGATAAGGGCAGTCATAGCATCACCCTAACAGGATTATGCTCAAGCTTAATGCTGGAATTTCCCCCCACTCTGTGGTGCCTGAGACATTGTCCATGTTATTTTTGTTTGTTTTCTTTCCAGGATTCTAAAACAGATTAGCTCAGCATGTAAGAGGGCGAAGTCATTTTTGCTTGGTTGAATTTGTGGTGGCATCAATAAAATAATGTCTTAACTCACAGGATGCTTGGGCAAAGCCACAATTGGTTCTCAGATTCACCCTTCCCCGGTGTCCTGACCAGTGTCCGAACCCCTGGCCTCCTCATCTGTCCCAGCATCAACTGTGACCTGCACCTGCTACTCTGTGCCCAGCCCATGTGGACAGCAAAGAGAGAGGAAGAGAGCACAGCCTAGGAGGGAGGACAGAAGCATTTCCCATTTCAGCTCAGTAAGCTCTTCAAGCCTCATGGCAACTGTAAACCACATTAAAGCCTGGAGGACAAGCCAGTGAGACAGAGAACCTGCCATCTTAGGGCTTCTGGGCAGTGTAGGAGACTGACATGGGAACACACCATCTCAGTACTCTCTGGTGAGTGATAAAAATAGTCAGAGGCATAGGGAAAGAAATATAAAAATGAGCGGCCCTCAGTGAGCCAGAAGAGTCTGGGAAGGCTTCCTGGAGGAGACAGATGGATGAGCAAGGGTATCGAGGCAGAGCTGTGGATGCCAAGAGAAAAGCATGAGTCAGTGCATGGAGATTTGAAATGAGCAGACGGGCCTGGCTCAAGCATGAGGGTTGATGGATGTGGCCATGAACAGAGATGACACAATAGAGGCAGGTGGGGTCCGGCATGGAGACACAGACCCCCACCTCACACCATTTCCATAGCATTCCAGCATGTCAACTGGTGTTTTAGCACTGACCCTCTAAAGCACTGAGTAGTATTTTAGCATCCTATGTTGTATTGAAAGGTGATGGGGAAGGGGTGCCTGGGTGGCTCAGTCCACCCAGGTCATGATCTCAGGGTCATGGATGGAGCCCCACATCAGGCTCTCTGCTCAGCGGGGAGTCTGCTTCTCCCTCTCCCTCTACTGCTCCCCCTGCTTGTGCTCTCTCTCTTTCAAATAAATAAATAGAATCTTTAAATGAATGAATGAACAAATGAATGAACCAATGTATGTATGTATGTGTTCAAGGAGGGAGCTATCACATTTGTTAAACACTGTTTAAAACTGTACCTGACCCCTGTTGACATTCTCTTCTAGAATAAAATGACCCACTTTGAGAAAGTTCTAGGTAATGAGCACCAGGAGGCTTGCTTGTCAGGGGTCAGCTCCTGGACACTCCCGGCCTGGCTAACAAAAGGGGGTAAATGCCAGGCTTGGAGATGTGCCCTGAAGGGTTTCTCTTCCTTCTGCATAGTCTAGTGTTTGGGATGCGGGAAGAGCAGAGGCGATCTGCCTCTTTCTCCAAATGAGAGAACAACCAGTCGTTCCCTCATGTTAGAATTGAGCGGTAGGGCTGGGTATTGGCACGCGGCATTCTGACAGATACTGGTAAGACAGACAGTTTTCCAGCTTGCGGTGGTCATTCTAAGTCCCACAGCGCGGGATTTGAAAGCCGGATGATTCCGTGACTGCTCACTTCAAACAGGCATACATATGCAAAAACCTTAGTGCGGTTTTTTGATAAGAAAAATAGAATAAAAAATAATAATCCAGGGTCCCATGGCCTGTAAATTTATTCTATTATCTCAGTTTACTTGGGCTTGAGTTTTTTAAATTCAGGTTTATTAAGGTATAATCTATAATCAGTAAAGTGTACACTGTTACGGTTTCACTTACTTGTGGAGCATAAGGAATAACACGGAGGACACGGGGAGATGGAGAGGAGAATGAATTGGTGAAAATCGGAAGGGGAGATGAACCGTGAGAGACTGTGGACTCTGAGAAACAATCTGAGGGTTTTGGAGGGGAGGGGGGCGGGTGAGCCTGGTGGTGGGGATTAAGCAGGGCACCGATTGCATGGAGCACTGGGTGTGATGCATAAACAATGAATCTTGGAACGCTGAAAAAAAATAAAATTAAAAAAAATGTACACTGTTTGGGGTATGTGGTTCAGTGCATTTAGTAAGGCTCTGGAACCATGGTGGAGATACAGAACGCTTTCAGCACCCCAGAAAGTTCCCTCCTGCCTTCTGTGGGTCACCCTCCTCCATCCCCAGTCTCTGACAATCAGCCATCTGGTTCCTACCCCTGCAGGGGTATTGCCCCAATTCTTCAGAAATAATGTAAGAATCAAGTAAGAAATTCCAAAATAAATAAAGAGCAATTTAATTCCAAAATAAATAAAGAGCAATTTAAGAAATCTTTTCCTCTTTTTTTTTGTGAAGGTACGGGACTTGGGAGGAAAAATGAAAGCCTATTTTTTTTGTCAGTTAATTTTATTTTACTGTGATTAGAAAATAAAATCTTATACTTTTGACCAAAAGCAATTTATGGAGATTTTCTCTATGACCGGGTATATGGTTAATTTTTATAAATGTAGAAAAACTACTTATCCATAAGGAGGAGTCTCCATCAGTGGATATGCCCATGTATATTATTATAATTATTAATCTCATTTATAATTTAGTCATTCTACTTTATTAGTATTAACAAATTATATATTAATTACAACTGTTGGATCTTCTATTTAATTTAGTTTTTTTCATCATGATAAGTATATTCTTCAATCTCCAACACCTATTTCACCCCTTCACCTCCCCGCTGGTAACCATCACTTTGTTCTCTCTAGTTAAAAGCCTGTTTCCTGGTTTGCCTCTCTTGCTCTTTTCTCCTTTTGCTTGTTATTTTTTTTTCTTCTTAAATTCCACACATGAGTGAGATTCTACAGTATTTGTCTTTTTTCTGACTGACTTATTTCACTTCTCACGATATTCTCTAGCTGTATCCATGTTTATGCTCATGGCAAGATTTCATTCTTTTTATGGCTGAGTAATATTCCATTGTGTGTGTGTGTGTGTGTGTGTGTGTGTGTGTGTGTGTGTATAAATATATAAATACCACCTTTTCTTTATCCATTCATCTACTGATGGACACTTGGGCTGCTTCCATAGTTTGGCTGTTGTAAATAATGCTGCAATAAACACAGGGTTGCATGTATCCCTTTGAATTAGGAAATACTCAGTAGAAAAATTACCGGATCATAGGGTGGTACTATTTTTAATTTTTCAAGGAAATTCTGTACCGTTTTCCAGAGGCTGCACCAGTTTGCATTCCTACTGACAGCGCAAGGGGGTTCCTTTTTCTCCACATCCTCACCAACCTTGTTGTTTCTTGTGTTTTGGGGTTTAACCATTCTGACAGGTGTGAAGTTTTGATTTACATTTCCTTGAGGGTGAGTGATACATCTTTTCATGTGTCTTCTAGCCATCTGTCTATCTTCTTTGAAGAAATGTCTGTATATGTCTTCTGCCCATGGTTTAATTAGATTATTTTGGGGGCTAGTGAGTTGTATCAGTTCTTTATATATTTTGGATACTAACCCTTTATTGGATATGTCATTTGTAAACATCTTCTCCCATTCAGTAGGTTGCCTTTTGGTTTTGTTGATTGTTTTCTTTCTTAATTATAACTTTCAGACCTTTTAAATTCTTAAATATTTTTCTCTATATCTCCTAATCCTTAAACTAGGCTACTGTATCAAAAAGACCCCAAAATATACAATGACTCAAATACATAGAAGCTTATTTCTCACTCTCATATAATGTACTGGTCACAAGATGATTCAAGGACCCTGCTCTTTCCACCTTAAGATTTCTCCATCTCCTAAGGCCTTATCACTGTTTTGGGGGAGGAGGGGACAGAGTGAGCTTCTTAACAGTTGGCCCCGAAATGTTTTATATCCTACTGGCTAGAATTGTCATATAGCCATATCTAGTTACAAAGGAAGCTGGGAAATGTAGTCCAGTTGTGTACTTATGAAGTAGAGAAGACCAAAGATTCTGATGAGCAGCTAGCAATCTCAAACCCAATTTTGTATGTTAACGGGTATGAGCTAAACTCTCTTTCCTGATTCTGTAAATTTCTCTGTAGTCCCTACCCTTTATTCTTTACATAATTTGACACTTTGTTATTTGGTACTTGTGCTGGATTCGTATGGCTGATGTAACAAATGCCTACAAATGTAGGCACTTAAACAACACACATGTATTATCTTACAGTTCTGGGGCCTGAAGACTCACCCTACTGGAACCAAGGAATTGGCAGGGCAGCATTTTTCTGGAGGCTCGAGGGCAGAACCTGCTTCCTTGCCTTCCTGGCTCCAGAGGCTGCCCACATTCCTTGGCTTGTGGCCCTCTTCCATCTTCGAAGCCAGAAACTCCACCATTCACATCATATCTCAGTCTCTGACTCTGCTGCTTCCCTCTTCCACTTAGGATGACTTGTGATGACGCTGGGCCCATGGGGATAATCCAGGATAGCCTCCCTATCTCAAGATCCTCAACTTCAACCCATCTAGGAAGTCCCTTCTGTCATGGTCACATTTTTACAGGTGTTAGGAATGATACATGACCATCTGCGGGGGGCGAGAAGGGGGCATTATTCTGCCTCCCACACAACCTGAAGATCTAGATGTATGATCGTTATGGTCTCGTTGGGGATAATATCCTTTATAACAAAGTGCTACTTTTGCCTGATTTTAATCCTTGGCTTTGAATTCACCTTCATGTGATGTGAGTACCATTTGCTAACATTCGTTCCATATGCTTTCATCCAGCCCTTTCCGTTAAACCTCACGGAATCACCTATTTTGGATGACTTTCATTCAGGATTCAAATTCTTCAAAGACTGAGAGGTTTTCATCTTTCTGTCAACTTCTTTCACAGTTGCTGATACTATGTTTGCCCCCTTTTTGCTGACATCTGTCACAACACACTTTGTTTCTTCAGTTCTTCTCAAAAATAATTGGGGCTCAGTTATTGTCCCATTGCAATACGGGCCCCAAAAGGGCTGGGACCAAGTCTGGCATGCTGACCACCAACTCGCCCCAGGACCCAGCACAGCACCAGCCACAGTAGGTGCTCAGAGACCTATGTCTATGAACGAATGCCTGGCTCTAGGTAAATGGTTCTGGTCACGTAAGGGCCCAACCTTCTCTCCAGGATTACTTTTGGTGACTCTCCCATTTCCCCACCTACAGACCCATACGTATGTCCAGAGCCAAGCTTATAGCTTCACACACTCAACACCCCTTTGCCATTCTGTCATTGGAAGACATTCCTCCCCTAGAAACCAGAGTGATGGCAATCTGCTCCCCCCACTCCCCGACCCTAGCATTCCCCCGGGGCCAGGGATGGCAGCCCAGTCAGCCAAGATTATTTTTTACTTCCTCTAAACGACGGGACTGAAGCCAAGACTAAAGGTTTTAGAGAATCTGAACTTTGCCACCTGAAAGCCCTTCCTCATGTAACTTTACAGAGGAGCTCAGAAACAAATGTAACAACATTTTAAAGAGATTTGGCATTTCCTGCCACATGAGGATACATAAAGTGAATTAATTATTTAGTTATTTTTCTGTAAAGCAGCTCAGAAATACCTTTGAGGCGTCTGCGTTTAATTCTGCTAAAGGATTAGCACTCTGCCTAATTTCTCCCTTTCATATTTTACTAACTTTTTTCCTGCTATGTTTACTCCATTAAAGTCCATAACAGCATAAAAGATGAAAGAATGCATTCAATTGTTTTAAAATGCTAATATCACCAAGCCTGTGGTGGCTGTTCAAGGTGATTTCTCCTTTAATGAGGAAATGACTTGGTAAATTTCTGACTCCCAATGTAAACTGTTCAGTTCACAGCCTCAATAATTTATGTTAATTTGATCAACAGTAGCTTTCATAGCAAACCTTAAAAACCTGCATTTCCTATATTGCTGGCAACAAGGAACCAACTTGGTGTACCTAAGTCAAGCATTTAATCCCCTCTGAAAGAGTGTAGTCATCATAAGGTGGTAGAAACCATGAGATGGTAAAAATTTCATGTACACAAAACTTATGGGGAAGCAGAAATGATAGAGTAGAAAGAAATTCATGGTAGCAAAATAAGCAGGAGGGATTATCACCAAGAGTGTTGAGCCTCAGACAAGGGAGAAGTGGACTGCCTCCTTTTTTTTTCTGACTTTTCTTTCTTATTTTTTTTTTTTAAGATTTTATTTATTTGACAGGCAGAGATCACAGGTAGGCAGAGAGGCAGGCAGAGAGAAAGGAAGGGAAGCAGGCCTCCTACTGAGCAGAGAGCCTGATTCGGGACTCAATCCCAGGACCCTGGGAACATGACCTGAGCTAAAGGCAGAGGCTTTAACCCACTGAGCCACCCAGGCACCCTGGTGAATTGCCTCCTTGAATTGGGGAGTATAATAATGTGGACTTGACAGTGAATGAAAATGTCTTTCTGGTCCCCATGAGGATTGATCTAATTGGGAAGTATACTTACAATCGTTCCTATTACTGGGGGCAACCCAAATTGTCCTGACAAGTAAAAGACCCATTCCAGTGCCACTGGTTCCATGAGGAAGCAAGTGGCAGGTATGGCTGGCTAAGGGCAAACCTACAAATACTGGGAAGCAGAACAACTCACATGGCATGTGCAGCCAAGGGGAAGTCTGTGTCTGTAGGCAGAGAACAGCGAATCTCAACGGTCCTGATGGGAAACAGTCTTCATCATGCGTTCAACAAGTGGCATCAGGCATGGCACGGGCAGGGACCTTGCAGGGGCACAGACATTGCAAAGAGGCAACCCCACCCCTTGGGCCCTGCTGGGAGCAGAGCAGTGAGGAACACAGACTCCCGGCCCTCATACAGCTTGCAAGCCAGTGGGCGTCTTAGAGAGTACACAAGTTAACAAATCACGAATGGTATGATTAGATTGTGCTCAGCCCTGGGAAGAAAAGCACAACGGAAAGATTACAGAGGGTCTGCTCAGTTCCCTGTTGTTGCTGTAACTGATGAGAAGAAAGGCAAGAGAAATGTATCCAAAATTAAATTTCCTTACAGCTTGCAGCCAACTGATAGATACCTGAAACATACACAGCATGATATTCCTGGAGGAACTCATAGCTGCCTTAATGCCTTCATTTTTGTGTTTTATTAAGACGAAGAGTAATCTTACCTTAACAGCAGCTAGCCCCTCAAGGTCCTAGAAGCCTTGCTTCCAAATTCCTGAGAGACTTAACACTATCCCTAACCCCCACTAATTAAAAAGTGTATAATCAGTCACTCCTCACAATCCCAGTGCAGCTCTTTCTGCCCATGAGTCCTGTCTCTGTGCTATAATAAAGTCACCTTTCTGCACCAAAAACCTCTCAAGAATTCTCTCCTGGCTGTTCGCTCTCAGACCCCAACTTCAAATCACATCATAGGAAAGGAAAACAAACTTAGTGTCTTACATAAACAAAATTTATTTTCTTACATTTCATGGGGCGGAGTGGGGAGCGGCCCGAAAATCACAGCGTCGGCAGGGGTGTACCCCTTCCAGAGGCTCTGGGGAAGGATCCATTTCCTGGGTTCCTGATTCCGTCCTCTGCAACACAGCATCAATCTCTCTCCTCTCTGCTGGCTCCCTCTCCCATTCCCTCATTCCATTGCCTTTCCTCACTCTGATCTTCCTGCCTCCCTCTTAGAAGGATTCCATGCTGGTTTCACTGGCCCAGCCAAACAATTCAGGATAGTATCTCCATCTCAATATCCTTAATTTCATCACAAAAGTCTTTTTGCCATGCGAGGTCAATATTCACAGGGTCTGGGGATTAGGATGTTCCATGTTTAGGGGACCACTGTTCCTTCTATCACAGAGAGGACCTTTCTGAGGAGGTAATGCTTGAGCACAGGGTCTGAGACAGGAGAAAGCCCAGCATGTTCCAGAGCAAAGACCTGTGGGAACAGAGCTTGGCTGAAGAGGGGTCAGGAAATAATACGGAGCCAGGGAAGTGGAGGGGCTGGGCTGAGCTGCTTGGATATTACTCAGCCAGGGATGGGCAACTATGCAAGGATTGTAAGCGGGGGAGTCCCGTGATCTGGTTTATGCACTTGAAAGATCAAGATCTTCCGGCTTTTCTGGGTAGAATAGCCACATGGGGCAGCAGTAGAAGCGAAGAAAGAGAGAGAGAGAGGCTCCCACAATATTGCAGGTGCGAGGTGAGAGTGGCTTAGACCGGGGTGCTGCTGGTGTAGGGGATCCGGACCCAATGGGTTTGGGATGCAATTTGAAGACTAAGAAGAGCCTGAGCAAAGATTCCAGGGTAGGTAGCTTACTAGGGAGCTGGATCCCATGAAGCACAGTGAGAGTGCGAGCAAGAGACAGGGAAGGGGAGACGGTCCACAGAGGGTGCGTGCGTTAGCTGCTGCAGACGCTGGGGTTCCACCCGGCTGGGGTTGCTGCCAATCAGAACTGCTCCACGGAGGGAGAGCACTCCACTCCCTCCCAGCCCCTACTGCCTGACAGCTTCTCAGCTCTTCCAGATGCCCCCACACCCATGACCCAAGAACCCCCTTGGGCAGAGAACCAGGAGGATGTTGGACTGAAAGAGAACTGTCCCCAGTGGCCTCACAGTGGGCCAAGGAGAAGGGTGGGACACCCAAGTCCCCGTTACTCTCAGATCTTTGCGTCTTCCAGAAAGGACAGGGCAGAGGACCGAGATTGGTAGGTTGAGGGAGGTGGGTGGTTCCTGTCTATTTTCGCAGTGAAAGAACGGAAGTCATCAGCTAAGAAAGTGGACAGGGTCAGATGTTAGAGCGCTGAGGAAAGCACGAGTGTGACATCGTCATGGACAATTACGGGATGGTGGGCTTACCAAGAACACACAGCACGCGGCGGAGCAGTGCCAAGATCGCCATTAAAGTCCGGGATCTTCTCCCAGCCCCTCTCAGGGGCCGGCGTGTCCGCAGACAAGCGGTCCGCTTTTATCAGGGCTGGGAGAGTGGCAGGTGTGACTGGACAAGGGCAGAGTGGGGACCGGGAAGGTAACATTTATGCTGCACCATTAGGAGGAAACCAGGTTTTGTGGGGTCTGAGACATAAACACTTCTGGGCACCCTCTTTATGAAAAAGCCTACAATATCACAAAAATAAAATTAAAAACAAAAGTGAATATTTTTTAAGAATGAGAGAATAAATCATAATTTTAACATCATAAAATCCAGAAAAGTAATGTGATTTGTTCTTTTTTTTTTAAAAGATTTTATTTATTTATTTGACAGAGAGAGATCACATGTAGGCAGAGAGGCAGAGAGAGAGGAGGAAGCAGGCTCCCTGCGGGGCAGAGAGCCTGATGTGGGGCTCAATCCCAGGACCCTGAGATCATGAGCTGAGCCGAAGGCAGAGGCTTTAACCCACTGAGACACACAGACACCCCACATGATTTGTTCTTAATTAGCTGCCTGATAAAACTTGTATTACTTCTTCCCTGCCTTTTTTTTTCCTACTCCTATGACAGGAACTTTGTGTTATCTTCTATACAGAGAATAAAAAGATAATTCTGCCTTTCCTCTACAAGGCTGATTTGTACTTGTTTTTTGGTTTTTGGTTTTTTTTTTTTTTCTTACTGATATCTGAGGAAAGAAAACGTGTAACTTCACGCAGATATCTACTACTGACAGTACTTCACGGAGCTCCAGCTGAGTTAATGTGAAAAATGGGGTGAACCTTTTGTCTTAATCCGCCAGCCCACCTACTGACTTCTCCATCTGTCCATTCCCATCCAGCCCCACCCACCTGTCTGGCTATCCACCCCCTCACCCACCTGTCTGGCTATCCACCCCCTCACCCACCTGTCTGGCTATCCACCCCCTCACCCACCGATCCAGCCACGCCCCCAGCCCCCCCCCCCCCGCTGCCCACTCTGCACGTGTCCACCTGTAGGCCCGCCCACCTGCCTACGACTCACCCGTCTACTTCCCCTCCATTTATCTCATTTTTTTTAAAGATTTACTGATTTTTTTTTTTTATTTGAGTGGGGGAAGAGGGTTCACAGAGGGAGAGCGAGAGGAAGAATATCTCAAGCCGACTCCCCACTGATCTCAGAGCCCAACACAGGCTCCACCTCACAATGCTGAGATCACGACCGGAGCCTGAGATCATGACCTGAGCCAAAACCAAGAGTCAGACACTCAACCTACTGAGCCACCCAGGCGCCCCCACCCCTCCATTTAAATCCTCATTAAGCATCTGATAGATAGAAGACAGGAAGCTTAGCGTTGCATTTAGACCACTGAAGCCTTTCAAACGTTTTCATTCCCATTTGCATTTTCCCGGTTTCTCTCTATCACGATGTATTTTATGCATGTAAATCCCTTGTCTCGTCTATAATCTCATCTTCAAGACCACAATTCAAGCCATGGCTCTCCCCACAGAGGCCCCTTCTCCTCCATGCTATTTGCATTGCTTGCACATGACTAATTAATTTCTCTAATCAAAATAATCCTCCTCCCGACACTGTCAGTGCTGGGCAAGAACATATCATGAGCACTGTGGTGTCATTTTCTAAAATTTAATAAGGAAAGGATAGCTGGGGATTTATAATTTTTTCAACAGTGGAGACATTAGCCCAGGGAGAGATGGATGAATAAAATCCAGTTCAGTAGCTAATAAAAGGCCAAAAAAACCCCCACAAAAAGCAAAAAACAAAACCCCAAATGCATGAAGGAAAGAACGGTTGGAAATGCGCACTGAGCCTGTGCTCGCTTCAGAATAGAGTTTAGAGAAAGGATAATCATAGTTGACCTTTATGGAGTTCTTACTAAGTGCCAGGCTCTTCGCATGACTTAATTTAACTGAATTACCATTGCACCGAATGATAAATTTAGCTGTTACCCCATTTTGAAGATGGGAGAACTGAGAGGCCTTGGCTCAGTGTGGGAGCCAGGCTTAGGCAGTGCAGGTGGCATCAGCAGCGGGGCAGCCCGGCTCTGGAGCCCAGGCTGTAGCCTCACCCTCCTAGTCTTTCGTGTGTGGAGGAACCCAAAGAGGTGAGGCATAAGTGGAAACCAGATGGCCAGTGGACACAGCAAAGCCTGCGAGGCAAGGGCTCCAGGAGCCAGTCTCCTTCCAGCCGTTAGCTTGTTGTGTGATCTTGGATAGCTCCCTTTCTCCTTTGGTCCTCATAAAATGAGAAGACTGAGTGGATGATCTCCCCTGTCTATTCCTGACTAAAGCCTGGGCTATCTACATCCCGGACTATAGAACTCATTGATGACATTAGGCCAAAGTTCCTGCAGTTATTCAAGCAACCAGAATTAACCAGAGCAAGGACTGCAAGTAGAAACATCAATCTATCAGCCATGAAACAGGGTCTGGGCAATTCTGTGTCCAGAGAGAATACCGGGAAAATCCCAGCAACTGGAAACCGTGACCCACGGCCCCTTGATGCCATCGCCAGGGGGATTTGCACCGCTGCGCCCTCCTTCACATGTATCAGCTTACACAGAGGCACGTAACAAGCATCCAGCAAAGACAAGACCAGAGTCATGGACTTCTGCATTCAACAAACACATACTGTACAACTATTGTGTGCCCAGTAGGGCCCACGTTGCTGGAGGCACCAGATGATTAGAGCCGAGACAGGAAGCAGACAACCCAACTTAGAGAACCACAAGTTACCCTACATTGGGAGCATGCACAAAAGGTTCTGAGGGCATGGACTGAGAGCCCTTAATCCATGTTCTCCCCAGTCCTGCTGGCTTCTTGCAGTTCCTAGAACTTGCCCTGCTCCTTCCTTTGGCCTTGCCAGCTTCCGAAATGCCCTTCCCCTGCTCCAGGGCCAACTGGCTCCCACTTGTCCTCCAGGGGTCAGATTACAGGTCCCCTATGGAAGGAGGTCTTCTGTCAATTTCCCTGCCTGGGAGTTCCTCTATCATACCCTTCTTAGCATCTGGTTATCTTTTTATAACCTACCTCTGTTTAAATAATTGTGTTTGCTTACTTACTTATTATTATTATTTTTTTTAATCTTGGGTCCTCACTAAACTCTAAGTTCCAGGAAGACAGATGCTAGGGCTGCTAAGCCAACTGTGGTACCCCAGTGCCCTAGCAAGTGCCCAGCACATCATTTCAAATGTTTTTAAATGATAGATGTCTGGGACAGGGGAGACTTTACAGGAGAGACATCAGAAGGAAGAGGGGCCCCAGGTGTGTCAAGCAAGGACAGGGTTGTTCAGGAGATCAGCAGGTGCAAAGGCACTCGGGTAGGATCAAGAAGGGCGATCCTAGGACACTGCCTGATGGGCGATGAGAGTCGGCTCCCACCTTCAGCTTATGGATCTAAACCTTGAAAGTGTCTGCTCTTCCATTTCTTCTTTGGCAAAATGTTGAATCAGTGAGAAGACAGAACTGCTCAGTCTAAAATAAAACAAGGCTGATAGAAACAAGGACATGATGCAAATTACAGCTTATCAGATCCAGAAGGTGAGAGGGGAACCTCATGGTTGATGAAGCCACACATGAAAATGAATCATGATTTGTCTCCAGATTATTCTATTTTAAAAAAAAGGATATACTACATGTATCTTGGTATACTTCCTAAAAGAACTGAAAGACAATCATTATCACATTAGTCTAATGTATGCGGGCTAATAGGCCCATTGTGTCCTTCTCATGAGATCAACTGTGGGCAGCAGGCCAGGCCTGGTTCGCAGGAGCCTCTGTGTGTCCTCTCTTCCAACCCAGTCATCAACTACCTTCCTGCCATCTCCTCCTGAATTCACTCATAAGATTGGGGCGACGGAAGTATGAGCCTGCTCTTGGGATTTCCTCAGAGTCTCAGTATCACACAAATTTGGTCTTGTCATCTTCCAGGCTCCCCCCAAATGCATATCCTAGTCCGTTCCCTCTGTGTTCCACATTCCGATAGACAATATGCTCCGGGCTTCCAGTTGTGAGAGAAAGAGAGAGGAAATTAGCCAGTGCTAGATGGCAAGGATGCCATGTTCTGACCAGATTAATTCCAGACCTGCTCATCCCAGGGCTGGTGGCACAATGCACACTCCAGAGGGATAAATGATGATTAGACTCCCTCCTTATGGAGTGGAAATGGAGAAGTGGCAATTACTTGGTGTTTATGCCTTCTCAAATGAGACGAATGAGCACAGCCTTCCTCACAGAAAAGCCTACACCTCTGAGTGTTAGCCACAACCTAGGATTCCAGCAGCTGTCGGCTCTATTACTGACCAATGGAAGCAATGGCTCAAGGCCGGCTGGAGACTGTAGTGGGTCTACAGCTGCTGGAACCAACCGGATGGGGATATCATTCAGGGAAGCCACCACATCATATCCCAGAGACTTCTTTGTCATAAGACAGACACAAAATCATGTTGTGAAATGCCCTTGACTGGGTACGATGAAGAGTTTCTGTTGAAATAAAATGTTTTTCGTTGCCTTGCTACACCCAGCTTTGGAATCCACTGCTGAGCAACAGGATTCTTCCCACTGATTACACTTTAATTTTTTTAAACTAGCAATGTTCCTCCAAAGGGAAGCTACACGTTGGAATCAACTAGAAACTTCTCAGTGATGAGGTATTTCATTAACACCCTGTCCCCATCGTTGGTTTTTTTTTTTTAAGATTTTTATTTATTCATTTGATAGACAGAGAGAGATCACAAGTAGGCAGAGAGGCAGGCAGAGAGAGAGGGGGAAGCAGGCTCCCCGCTGAGCAGAGAGCCCGATGTGGGGCTGGATCCCAGGACCCTGAGATCACGACCCGAGCCGAAGACAGAGGCCCAAACCCCTGAGCCACCCAAGCGCCCCATCGTTTTGAAGTGGCCTCTGTCTCAGGTCTCCTGGGCCCCCTTGACAGAGTAAAAACACTCTGTAGCTCCTGGGGACAGCTACTCTACAGCTACTTGACACAAGTGACAACCATGTTCCTTGAATTCGGGGAAGATGTGGGATTTCTTCCTGCACGCTTGTGAGGTACTGCAGTAAACAGCTCCTTGGACAAATACTTCAGGTCCAAGAAGTTCGTTTTCCACCAAGAAGGCAGTCAGGGGACATCAAGGCTCTGCTCCATTGTCACCCTTGTCACAGATTAGATGGAATAATGACTCTGCTTCACGGTGATACTAATGCAAACAGCTCCACTGAGTCTCTAGAAAGTCCAAAACCCATCTAGGAGCGTAGACGCTTCCTCCGGGAACCAACTCCACTAACATCAGTAATTTGCAGGCAGTAAGCACACAGCAGATTATTGTTCAAAATCATACCTGGTTCGCTCTCCCTTACCCTCTTGGACAAGTACTTCAGTTTCTATTATCGAAACAACTGCATAAAACAAAGGTGAAGAGTTCTATAATTTGGTCTATAAAAATGAACTGGACCAGGTCTTCCATAAACCAGAGCCCCAGGCTAACCAGCTTTGCTCATTCCTAAATGCGGTGGTCAGCCTGTCCCATGTCACACTGTCCTGGGGAGGAGCAGGGGCGCATTAAAGCCAGTGGTCTGCTGGCTTGTTTCCCACCCAGGGGCTCAGCTTGGGATTACTGCCCAGAGGACTGACCTACAAACTGGAGAAGGTGAATACAAGGGAACTTCCAGGCACCCCCTCCTCCCGGGTAAGGTTATTTGAATAAAGACAATACCTGTGCCTGGGAGGGAAAGAAGATCTCAGACGAAGCTGAGAAAGGTTTCGGTAAAAAAGGACCACGGCTCTCCCTGCCACTTCCTGTCCTCTGTAAAGATAAGCATCACCAACTTTTCTTGCACATCCTTTGGTTAAAATATTAAAGCAACTGTATCTATTTGCATATGCTTTTAAAATAATCAATTAGAGTTAGGTTCTTTATATATGCTGTTCTCGGATTTTCCCTTAATATGTTTTAATGATCATTTCAAATCACATAGATCTCTATTTCTTATTTATAGCATAGTTCTTTTTTATCATGATAAAATATACATGAAATTTACCCTTTTAAGGATACAGTTGAGTGGCCTTAAGGACATTCAAACTGTCAGATGCATAACCATAGGCAACATCACTACTATCCATTTCCAGAACTTTTCATCATTCCAGACTGAAACTCCACACTCATTAAATACTAACTCCTTTCTCCCTCCCCCCAGAGCATGGTAACCTCCATTCTAGTTCCTGTCTCAATGAATCTTTCTATTTCAGGTACCGCACACACAGGGATTTCATACAATATTGATCCTTTTGTATCTGGCTTATTTCATTACTTCATGTAATGTTTTCAAGGCTCACCCCTGTTGTGGCTGCTCCTTTTTATGACTGAATAATATTCCGCTGTGTGGACATACTCATCATTGGATGGACACTTGGGTTACTTTCATCTTCTGACTATTCCTATACAAGTGCGGTTGAATCCCTGTTTTACATTCTTCGAGATACGGCTAGAAGTAGAAGACCTGGATCATATGGTAATTGAGGAATTGTCAGGCCATTTTCCACAGCAGCTGCACAATTTTGCATTTCCACCAGAAATGAGCAAGTGTTCCAATTTCCCCACATCGTCACCAATACCTGTCATTTTCCCTCTTTTTTTCAAGCCATTGTCGTCCTAAAGGGGAAGGAAGTGGTATCTCATTCCATTTTTGATCTGCATTTCCCTAACAATTAGTGATATTGAATATCTGTTTGTGTGTGTATTGGGCATCCATATATCTTTGGAGGAATGTCTACTCAATTAGCAATAATCGATCCTCAGATAAACCTCATTGGTTATGATACTGCCCATGTGCAGAGCTGGAGGAAAGTCTACTCAAGTCCTTGGCCCATCTTTTTAGTTGGGTTGTTTGTTCTTTTTTGTTGTTGGGTGATATCTATTTTTAAGTAAATTTTCAGTTGAGGTATTACATTTATAAAACACCAAAACCATCAATGCAGAGCTTGATGAATTTTCAAAGGGAACACATGCAAATAATCACCACCTATGCCAAGAAACAGACTCTACCATGTCTCACCCCGCTCATTACCTGGCCCCGACCTGGATTTCTATCACTCATTTGGTTTTACAGGATTTTGCACTTCAGACACCTGGAATCATGTGGTGTGTACTACTACACCGTCTTTTATGTCTGGCTTCATTACTTCAACATTACGTCTGTAAGATTTACTTAGGTTGTTGCATAGAGAAGTAGTTTGCTTTCATCACTGCGTAGCTTTCCAATAATCTGATGATAATCACAATAATCTGTGATTCCACAATTCATTGACCCAGTCTACAATGTTTGGATATTTGCATCGGTTTCCATTAGGGTTATTATAAATGGAGCTGTTGGGAACATTCTTTTGTTTTATTTAAAGATTTTATTTATTTATTTGACACAGATAGAGAGATCACAAGTAGGCAGAGAGGCAGGCAGAGAGAGGGGGAAAGCAGGCTCCCTGCCGAGCAGAAAGCCTGATGTGGGGCTCGCTCCCGAGACCCTGAGATCATGACCTGAGCTGAAGGCAGAGGCTTTAAGCCACTGAGCCACCCTGAGGCGCCCCTGTCTTTTGTTGATTATATGATGCAAGTCTGTGGCAATACACACAGAAGTAGACCTGGAGAGCTATATTGGCAAACATTTGTTCATTCTTAATAGTTCCAAGTTATAGAATTATGTTTCCAGCTCAAATTAAGTTATTTTAGTTTAAAACATTAAAAAAGCCCTTGTACCAAGTTATACTCCATCAAGAAGTACAGTTACCCCAGAATAGTCTCCCAATTAATTTTAGTAATTCGTTGTATTGATGTACGTAATAAAATTACCCTGTTTCCTACCAAACAATCTGTAGGCTGTGTATTGGAGTTCTCCAGGGAAACAGAACCAACAGGAGATACACAGAAAGAGATTGAGTATGAGGGTTTGGCTCATGCAATCCTACGGAGACAGAGACATCCCACCATCTGCTGTCTGCAAACCAGAGGCCCAGGAAGGAAAGCTTGTGGTCTGTTTCCAACCTGAATCTGAAGGCCCGAGAACCAGGAGAGTCAATGGCGTAAGTCCTGGTCTGAGTCCAAAGACCCAACAACCAGGAGTGCCAATGTCTGAGGGCAGGAGATGGATGACCCAGGTGATGTGGAGAGCAAGTCCATCTTTCCTCCACCTTGTGCCTCTACTCAGGCTCTCACCAGGCTGGACTTGCCCCTCCACTTTGATGGGATCCATCTTTACTCAGTCTGCCGACTCCAGTGCCATTCTTTTCTGGAAACCCCCTTACAGACACACCTAGAAATAATATTTTACCAGCTATCTGGGCATCCCTTAGTCTACTCCTGTTGACCCATAAAATTAGTTCCCTTTTTTCTAGTGTTTCCATTACAAACAGTGCTACAGTGAGCATCCTTACACATACAAATTAGCACAGTTTTGCAAGCACAATCATAGGTTAGACATGTACCAGCATAGGAACTCGCCTACGCTGTACAGGACCCTGTCTCTGCACAAAACATTTTGACAGACGTGAGAGACGGTCCCCCTGAGAGGCTGCACACATTTCCACTCCCATCAACAACTCTCAGCTTGACTGCCACACACCGCCTCCCTCCCCTGTCCCTAACACCTAATTTAATTTCTTTCCAATTCAGTGCATGAACAATGGCCCTCTTTGTTGCTCTGATTTGCATTCTTTAATTATGGAGTGAGGTTCTCATTTTCATTTTTAAACTGTCACTGAGTCAGTGACAGGAGGCAGCAGCCTCCTCATGCAAGGCACAGGGCAAATCTGACTCCAAGTTAGCTCTTGGAGGGACCAACCTTTGGGCTATAAAGTCTCCCCATAGTGTGTTGTCACTTCTGCCCCTGCTGCCCCTGCCATTATAACGGCTCTTCCAGGGCCAGGAGCAATTTGGGGCTTCAGGGGAGCACAGGGCAGCACAGAGGACTTAAGACTCCAGAAATCTCCCCTCTCACAGTTCTGGAAGCCAGAAGTCCAAGAAGCAAGGTGTTGGCAAGAACACCCTCTCTCTAAGACTCAAGGGAGAATCTATCCCATGCCTTTCTCGTAGCTTCTCCAACACCAGTGCTCCTTGGCGCTCCCTCATTTGCCATTGCGTAGCAAAACTCCCTGCCTCCATGACTGTCACACGGCGCCCTTCGTGTGTGTGACTGTGTCTAAATTTGCCTCTTCTTATGCAGACCCCAGTCACGTCGGATTAGGACTCACTCCAATGGTCTCAGCTCACCTTGATGACATCTGCAAAGACCCTATTTCCAAATAAGATCGCAATGACAGGTACGGGGTGTTAGGGTGTTTGGGGAAACACAATGCAGCCCATAATAGTGACCTAAATCTGGAAACTTGCCTCTAACATCTCACCTCTCCAATCCATTCTTTCCCCTTGCCGCCCAAGCCATCTTTCTAAATGACAGGCCCTGTTCTCCCACTCCCTTTCCTCGGGAACCTGTCACAGCTGTGGCCACCTGCAGAGTCAGTTCTAAACTCCTTAGCACAGGAAGACCTCCACTGTCTGGCCCTTTCTAACTTCTGCCTCCTCTCTCACTGCTTCCCCATCACGTGCCATGCATCCCGGCAGCCCCTTCCACCTGCCTTTCCCCAAACCTACCCTGCACTTTGACTTTGATTTCTGTGCCCAGAATATCTTTCCCTCATCCACTCCACATCCTGAACTCTTATTCACCCCACATACCCCCAGCGTGCCACCTCCTCCAGGAAGCCTGCCCAATCCTCCCTGTAAGTGAATCCCTTCTCCCCTGTAATTCAGGACCTACTCCTTACATCACTTCATTCTGCCTCTAGTCAGGTCTCCGTATGTGTGTCCTCCCTGCCAGGTCATTTTTCAAGCCAGGGCACAGTAGCTCATGTAGGTCTCCCCACTTTTGCTCACCCCATGCCGAGGGCAGATCCATATCTTGTATCCCAAGAGCCAAACATAGCACAGTAGGTTCTTGGCATGGAGTGTCTGTTCAATCAATTAATTCCTTGACTGCTGGAACCAGAACCAGGCTCATCGCTTGCTGGATATCTGACTTAGTCCCGAGCTCAGATAAGGTTGCAAATATTAGGCACCAAGCACCGTGCCCTGCAAGGAATGGTGGCTCTTGATCCTGTTATTTTTTACCAAAAGGAGAGTGAACTTGGCTTTGACCTGGTCTAGATGAAATTGCATTTCTTCCAGAGGTTGAACTGAGTTCCTCGAGTATGAAAACACGGCAAAGTGGTGATGTTCAATGAGGAGAAATCTTGAAGCTTGTTGGTAGAGTTGAGAATGGCCCAGAATTCAGAAGGAGATTCCTCCGTGGGGACGTGAGCTACAGGGGGACAGGGGCAAGGCCCAGAGAGTTCTGTGAGGAAGGACTCAGGGCCTTCCACATGCTGCCTCCACCCAATCTCCTTTGCCTGCCTGACTCTGTCCCAGTGCTTCCCATCTCAGTGAATGGCTCCACTATTCACCCAGTTTTGTAAGTTGGGACCTCGAATGTCAACCCTAACTTCTCCAACCCTCCATTTCTGAATCCAGAACTGCATCCTGTCAAGTTTATCTCTTGAATGCTCTCAGAGGCCTGGGCATTTCCACAATCATCTCAGGCCAACTGCCCACCATCCCTCCCTGGTTCCCTAACTGCTCTCCCTAACCGCACCCCCATTCCCATTCCTGGTCACACTGCAGCCAAGAGGTGCTTCCAGAATGGAAATCAAGTCACATATAACACACATACTCATACACACACAAACACCCGTTCATAAAACCTTCCAACAGTGGTTTCCCATTTGGTACTAGAATAAAAAAGAGAAGTTTCCGGCAGCACCCTCTAGGTGCTGCACAGCCTGTGGGAGGGTCTCCTCCTCAGACGCATCCTGATTTGTTCATCCCCCACTCACTGCCACACTGGCCTTTTCTCAATTTCTGCAGCATGCATGCTCTCTCACCTAAGGTCTTTAAGCTTGCCACTCCATCCTTCTGGAATGTTCTTCTTCCTTGAACCAGGTTAGCCCATCCTCACCCTTCAGATTTCCATTCAAGTACCACTTCCCCAGCAAAGCCTCCCCTGCCCCTTCTGAAAAATCAGTTCTCCTGCACAGAAAGAGCAGATCTGAACAGGTTAGAGATGACATACCATCCGTCTCTCCTCTTTAGCACTTTTCATGGCTTGTATTTTAGTGGTTCGCTCTGTGATTATCGGATGCCTGTTTTTCACGTGCTGCTCTGTAGGCTCCATAGGACAGGCACGATGTTTCTTCCTCATTACTGTGTTTTCATGACCTGGATGAGTGCCTGGTGTGTAACAGGTGCACAGTAAACATTTGCTGGATGGAGGAGTAGGGAATGAATGAACACACACCTTTGCACTTGCCCATGTCCCACCGATTGAAATCCCAGCATCCTGCACCAAAGGGCAAGGGGAAGACCATTTGTATTAGGGAACATGTAAAGAGAGAGTTACTGGTCACCCAGCCTTTCACAAAATAATCTCGGTAGGGCCAGAGCTGTGGCTACGAGGATAGTGAGTGAACAAAGCACATGGACGCACCGCCCCGTAGACACTAGTTTAAAACGCTCCCCAAGCAACTTAGATAAAACTGCTCAGTGAAGTTTTCTGCATTGATTTGTCCTTTGGAACTATAAGGGATCTCTGACAAGAATTATCATTTCCCTTTCAGCACAGGTAGTGTTTCTTCTGAGAAAATTGCCCCATAGGTTTGGCTGCCTCTCTGGGCTGAAGACAGAGAACTGATGCCTACACAATGGGAAAGGACCATGGTTTTCCTCATTCACTCTGCCAAATGGGCGTGTGGCTGGCTGGCTGGCTACAGTTACTCGTCCGCCTCCAGGAATTCAAGCAGAAGCTGAAAGAAGGCGCTGGCAGGAATGAGGATGGGAACGACATCAAGGGGTGAGGCCCCCACTGGCGGCGGTGTAGAACCCCCAGGCATTGTCCTGTGTGGTCCTCACGGACACCCTTCAGATGCGGAGTCACATCTGGTGGTTGACCGAGGAATGAGTGGCTCAAAGAGGTTAAATGACTTGGCCAGAAGCCACATGGAGGAAACCATGGTCCGGGGCTGAGACCCGAGCAGCAATGCACGCCCTCATGGACCATAAATGGAGTACATCACAGACCTCCCTCCCCAGCTCTCCCGCCCTCCAGCCTAATCGGTCCTACAGCTAAACACGGCGCACCAAACCCACAGCTGAATGCCAGTGGAGTGGCTAGAAATCTAGAAACTCTCACAACAGCCCTGTGCAGCATGGCATTATTATCCACTTCCATGGGCAAGAAAACAGAGGCCTGGGGAGGTCAGTAACATGACAGAGTCACGTCATTACTAATGTCCTCCTGGTATTTGACCTCAAGACTCTGGCTATAGGACTCCTACGCCTTTGACCCCTTTTCCCATAGAACATTCCCCTCTTCTGCCTGTAGCCAGTATCCCTCTCCTCCCTCCTCACGCAGAGGTTCCCAGGAACACCTAAGAACAAGGGACTAGAGAACCTGATGCCTGATTTTCTTAAAGCCATCCTGGTTTCCTTGCACTCGTGGCAGGTGCAGATGGCAACAGTTATTTGGCTCTAGAGCCAGAGATGCTGAAAACATTGAAACATGAAGTCAGAGACCACTGAGCAAAAGAAAGACATTGTATAGACCTCACCAGTTGGACTTAAATTAATGCTGTAGAGTCTGTTCATTTGGAAACATCAGAAACCCTACCAAGATTCTTTCTCCAAAGCTGCTTTCCCTGTTCTCAGGGCAGCCTTATCCCACCACACAAGCTGAGAGAGTTAGCTGAAATCTCCACTGCCGAGAGGCTGAAACAGACTTCCGGATTTCTAAAAGACTCCTTCCCTCCTCAGCATTTCTAGCAAGAGGTCAGATTTCACAGGAGACCTCCATCAGTCTCCAGGCACTTCAGAGCCCAAGGAGGCGTGGGGATGATGGTTCTTTGCACAGTTTAAATTACATTTGCTGAGAAAGGAGAGTAGCCAAAACACAAGTGAGAAATCCCATCAGTGTTTCCCTGACAGAAGAGCTCTTCCATTATGACTTCAATTATTCCTCCAGCATTTCTGATTAAAATATAATCGCTTTCAGGGGGTCCACAGGAGACAGGACTCTGGAAAAGAACTGATTCTCTCTGCACAGAAATAAAAAAGATCTAGGATTTTAAAAGATACGATCTAAAGTTAGGTACATGGTATTTGGGCAGGACCCAACCACATGTAAAATCCTCAAGCTCTTTGACACACTATACTCCAAAACCTACCCCACAATCAGGAAGGGGGCACATGTGTGCCCACTGCAGCAAACCCCATGAGGGCAGGGATCTTGGTCTAGAGCAGAGGTGGAATTTTTTTTTTTAGGATTTTATTTATTTAATTGAAAGAGAGCAAGAGAGAGAACACAGAGGGAGAGGGAGAAGCAGACTCTCCACTGAGCAGGGAGCCCAGTACAGGGCTCTATCCAAGGACCTTGGGATCATGACCTGAGCTAAAGGCAGACGCTTAACCAACTGAGTTACCCAGGCACCCCAGAGACTAGCATTTAATTCATGCCTAAGAAGTATTTATTGAGTGATCAAATAAGTAGAGCTGAACCCAAATATCAACCAATAGGGAAATGTTCAATGAGTGAAGGCAGAGCAAGTCTATGGAACAGAGGCGAGAGGCCAATTGTAAGCCTACACGAGCATGTAAGGAGTCTTGGTAAAACTGCTGGCAGCAAAGCAAATGTCTTGCATTATCACATTTTATATCAAAATGAAAAGAACAAAAGTCCTAGAAGTGTGTGTGTGTGTGTGTGTTCATGGGCATAGCAAAGGGTACGGAAGAATGCACACCAAATTGTTAGCAGTGCTGTATGTAGGGAGCTGGACTAGAAGAGGGGGTTTCTGGAATCCAAGACACCCACTCTTTACTTTATATTCTTGTCTGGGCTAGAATTTTTAGCAATCAGTATCTGTTCATCTTGTAGGTTAAAGAGTGCATCAACATTACCAAAACCTAAAGTCTGTTGCCTGCTGAGATCTCAGTTGTACAAGCTTCTACGTTGCCGGTACTCTGAAGTTCCCGGCATTGATCTGTCTCTCCAGCACTCGTGGGGTCCCAGGTTGGAATGTCAGCCAGGCTTGGCAGGTGGTCACAGGACAAGATTGGCCTGACCAGTCACTTTGCATGAAGCATCAGAAGCAAATTATTCCCTGGCTCTAACTTGGAGAAAATCATGTAGGTTACGTGTCATTGGAGTTTTGAGAGGGAGCTCTGGGGTGACGGACACCAGTGACAGTTCCACAGTAAACACGTTATGCCCAGCAGAGAGGGGCTTACAGTGTCAGTGCAAAGTGCCTACTCACTGGAGGTCCAGAGAGCTGACTGTGGGGTGGCGGGGGGGCCCAAGAGAGCCCTTGAAGGCTGTTGCTGGTGGCTCCCCGAAGTCTCCTTTCTTCCTTTGTCTTTTTTTCCATCTTCTTTAAACCCTCCCAAGGGCTTCCTATCCCCCCCCCCTGCCACCTCTGCCCCCAGTCTGCAGGGCTAACGCTACTCTGTTCTGTCCTCTCCAGTGATGTCCCCCAGTTCCATCTCGGGCTCCTCTCTCCAGCCCACACCTGGCTCAGAAATAAAATACTAGCCCCCCGGGGCACCTGGCTGGCCCACTTTGTTGTGCTGCATGTTTGCCTTTGCTCAGGTTGTGATCCTGGGCTCCTGGGGCTCAATCCCAGGAGTCCCAGGGGTCAGATTCTCTGCTCACTGTGGAGTCTCTTTTCTCCCTCTCCTTCTCCCCCTCCCCCTGCTCTCTCTCTCTCTCACTCTCTTTCAAATAAATAAATAAAATCTTAAAAAAAAAAAAAAAAAACCAGCCCCCTGCTTCTTGCCTCTTAGAACGAAGAACTACCATCTCCTTTTTTGGTTTATTTTTCAGTTTATTACCAATTATGAGGGACAGAGCAGTGATTACAAAAACATGCGCCTAGAGGAATTGTGCAGCATTGCGCTGCAGTTCCAGCTTTGGTCATCATCAGAAATACCCAAAAGCTCACAGCAGGCTCCATCCCTAAAGATTCCTGGGGTTGACAGATGACCAGGTAAAATTTTCCACATACCCTTAACCCTTTTACACACATAGCTTAAATGAGTGAAATCAATGGAAGATATTCTAAATTCACCAAAAAGAAAGCTAAACCAATACTGACAGTCCAATGAATCACATCCAGCGATAACATAAGGAACCAAAAAGAGCAAGAAAAAAAAAAATGAATGCCACAAAAAAAAAGAAAGAAAAAATTTTAAAAGCCTGTACCTTTTTATACCTAAAATTAAGTTAAAATTTTCTGGAAAATATTCCAGAAAATATTCTAATTAAATATTAATTGTACCATCCATTAGTGTATATTGGAGATATAAATCATTGGCTTCCCCCAGAAACCCATAATTCAGTCTTCAATATTTAGAAATTACAGCAGTAAGGAGATAGTAAGATTCTTATCCTGTTATTACATAAAACTGAAAAACACCAAAGACATGAACATATGGGCCAAAGGTAGCCAAAGGAAAAATTCTATTTTTGGCTACAGAAGAACCTAACATAATGGCAGCCTGGGCCGGCCTCTTGCAGTCACGGTTTGAGGAGGCAGCCCGAGGCCCTTCTGGTGTGAGTGCGGTATCCAGTGCAGCCCAGGTGGAGAGCAGAGCTGTCCGGGAGAGGAGACAGGGTCAGGCTGCACCCTTAAGCCAGATTCAGGGCAGGGGATGGAAAAATGGCATGAGCTCACGCAGGGTCTATGGGCTTGCAGAGTTTGGGGAGCCAGGAATCTGTGGACCCCAATAAGATTTCAGCCGGGAGGAACTCTGATGGCCTCCTTCCCTGCTCAGACGTCCAGAGTTTCTTTGATCTGCAAGTGATAGACCCACCCTAGTTATATGGAGGAGGGGGGAAGGGGAGCCCATGCCTTCTCTCTCCACATCCACCATTAATATGACTTGGTTCCCACAATATTACAGCACAGTTCAGACTGCCTTCTGGAGTTAGACTCCACAGCTAAAGGGCTCAGTCCCCAGCAAGACAGCTCTCCTTTGGCACACAAGCCACAAGCTCGGGCGTCCGCAGGCCACCGGCACTCTGACCCACGGGCTATGACTGAAACCTTCCTCCATCTCACCATAGCAACAGCAAGGACATATTGATTATGTGACAGTCAGAAATTGTATTAGGTCCTCAACTTTATAAAATAACTTAGGAAATTTATATTAAGGAAACACTGACTCAAATCAGAAACAGCTGAGGATGAAAGATAAAGTGATTGGGTATGATTGAACTATTGAAACAGATTTGTGTGATCTGATAACACAGAAAGCTCCAAGCACACAGCAGCACCATTCTGCCCGAGCACCCAGAGGCAGACGCATATCACACAAGGACAGAGAAATCTCCCCAAATTGCTAAGAGCTGAGGTCAGCACTTTCTTTCTGCTTTTGACTCCTGTTAAAATCATTTATCCCATGGATACTGCTCTGCATAGTGAGTTGATAGAGAAGTAGTATTTTCCTTCTAGAAACAAGTGGACAAAAACCCCTTGGATGCTCAGAATCTTGTTAGGGTTGTGACACACTTCCCCTTTCCCAAGTTCTCAAGTCTGACTGGAAAGAAAAGACCGATGCCCGTAAAGTACCCCTCAGACCCCTGGCTTGTCCAACATTGACCTCTATGATCTCTATCAGACTCAGTAAACAAACGAGCTTTGGGCAGCTTCTTTTTCAATATTCTATTTACATAAGACTATCTACAGTTCCCCTTCATTCTAATTTAGAGGAATAAATATCAGGTCTCCCTTTTTACAACCCCAGTGATTTGTTAGCTCATCGAGAGGTTGGACGGGTGGGAGAGGGAAGGAGTGCATCCTGGAGCAGATCAAAGAAAGTTCCAGTTGCAGGATGGGGGTTGGTGATGGGGGCAAGGCACTATTTCTAGTCTGGCTTTAGGCTGCATGATACTGTTGGTGAGATTTCTCTTCAAACAGATATCCTCTCACGTTTTTCTTTTTGTAGACAGGCTGGTTCTCAGCTGTGCTTATGCACAAAAAGTAAAGCACCTGGAGGAAGCTAAGAGGTTGTGGTTCTCTTGATCTCATCTGCCACAGTGCTGATCCTTGACCATGAGGTTTAATCAAAAGGACAGTTTCATGCAGTGACTGGCAATCCATGGGCCACACATCTTGCGGGGAAAGGAGCAATTTCAAAGACTCTACAAATGCACATGGCAACAAACACTGCCATTTTTATCTTCATTTAGTTGTAAAAAATAAAATGACACCAGATACATGCCTATAGGTGCCATTAAGATTAACCCGCTTGACCACTGGGTGTTACATGCAATGAGTCATAGAACACTACACCAAAAACCAGTGATGTACTGTATGTTTATTAATTGAACAAATTTAAAAAAAAAATACAAACAAAAAACTCATAAACGATTCCTTAACTTATCCATTGCATTTTGTCATTATATAGGTGCTCAATTAACAGATTCTGAAAAGCACAACCACCATAGAGTGAAAATCTGTGCAAGTTTTTACCATTAAAATAGGCTGCTCCTCAGTTCCTTAGAAGTTGGGAACTGCTTGTCTAGTCAATTTGTTTGGGTACCCAGTGAGGATGCTTTGCCCCAAACCCTAAATATTTACTTAATTAACCAGCCAGCAGAGAATTCCATGCACTCCATGCCTACTGGCTCAGGGGGATACAAAGTCTAATCAGAAAAGACCCCTACAGGTGCCTAAGCCAAACAACATTAAGCACAAATGACTCTTTAAACAGTAAGAAGAGTCTCTTTATGAAGCCTATTTTTCCAAGCAAAATGCCCATGGTAGTTCAGCTGGAAGGACGCGGGGGTTAACCATTCATGTCCAGCAAACATGTTCCTGTGCCTTTCCTGAGTGCACTGACTTGTAGGAGGGCTAAGAGTGGGTGTCATAGGCTGAACGCCCCCACACCCCAGATTCTAATGATAAATCTGAACACCCAATATGATAGCATTAGGAAATGGGGTCTTTGGAAGGTGCTTAGGTCATGAGGGTGAAGCTCTCATGAGTAGTTGTTTGTGCCCTTAAAATAGGGACCCTAGGGAGCCCCTTTACCCCTTCTTCCTTTTGAGGACACAGCCAGAGGATGGTCATCTATGAACCAGGAAGCGTGTCCTCACTAGATACCAAAGCTGTTGGCACCTTCGTGTTGGACCTCCAGCCTCCAAAGCTGTGAGAAGTAAGTGTTGGTTAAGCCACACAGTCTATGGTATTCTGTTGTAGCAATCTAGACAGACTATGACAACTGGGCTCTGTGCTCAAGGAGTTTCCATCTGCTGGGAAAATGGAAGACTATAAATGATGAGTGTCTACTGCATGTCCCACAGACAAATATGATTAGCAGTTACCTAGGGAAGAAAGTGGTAAACTCCAACAAGAGAACCACAAAATGATGGACCCCACAAAAGAGAAGGTGAAGAGAGATTTGTAGCTGATGGAGATCAAGGAAGATACCTGAAGAAAGCAAAATTTGATCTGGTCTTCAGAGAAGATGATTTCGTATGGCTGCTGGTGGACAAGAGAGTTGGATCTTAGGCAAAGTATAGCACTGAGACTTGGGATTTATATGCATTTCATGGAACATGGACTTACTGGGTTCCAAAGACAGGTGTAAATGCTAATGGTTTCTTTCCTTCACCCCTTAGTCACTGCGGGCCATGTGCACCCAGAGATGGGATGGGAGCCAAGCCTGGATCAACCTGTGATCCTAGCATCCCAGCCAATAGCTACAGTGAAGGGTCCACAGGAAGGACATCAGCCCAGGTATCCTTGGACCTTTTCCAGACTCATGATGCAGGACCTCTAACCCCTTGAGAAATACATGTGTAGGTACATACACACACACACACACACACACACACTCCCACCCATACACATACACCCTGACTTTGAAGAGTCACCAGAGAGTCTTTACATAGGTTCATGATACCTCTTGCCCTCTCTTCTATCCTGCAGGTCAGTGCCCACAGCGCTGACCCACAGACATTCCATTTTCCTGGTACCACCAGCCTTGTCCGGGCAGAGTGGGGTGTTTTCCAGCTCTGAAGCCCTGCTGTATGCCACACACAGGTGAAGCAGACATCCTCTCTTCTCCACACCGTGGTCATGGCTCCCACCCAAAGCCGTGCCATGCTCACCCCTCATTGCCCCATTCTCCCCCATAGCCTTTCTCTCCATGGGGCTCAGACAGTCCAGGTCAGATGAGCAGCACCAATGTCAGAGACCAAGCCCAGCCCAATTGTTTTCTCCACACCACACCTTCCCACTCAGCTAAACACACCTGAGAAATGGCCTCCTGGGAGTAGTTTGTCAGAAGGTGGATTCTGGAGAAGTAACTCAGGGCCCTAGACTTGGGGAAAAGAAATGGGAGATGCCTGGCCTCACCTTCTAGATTCAGGTTAGTTAAACTTAGTCTGAAAGGTTTTTGTTCAATAGGTTTGGAGGCAGGGTTGTGCACTGATACTTGTTTATCCAAACATCTTTAAATGATGCCACCATACATCCAGAGCCAAGAACCACTACAGGTTCTCCCAAATGCCAGGAGGAAGTCAACATAGTTCGTCATCTCAAGGCCTGTGGGAAAGAAAATAAATATCATAAATACCAAGGACTGGATTTTTTTTTTAAGATTTACTTATTTAAGAAAGAGAGAGAGTGTGTGTGTGTGTGTTTGTGTGTGTGTGTGCGTGTATGAACAAGGGGAGAAGCAGAGGGAGGAGAGAGAGAATTGCAAGCAGACACCCTGCTGAGGGTGGAGCCTGACATAGGGCTCAACCTCATGACCCAAGCTGAAGTCAAGAATCAGATGCTTAAACCATCGAACCATGCAGGTGCCCCCAAGGATTGTTTTTAACCAATGAGATGTTGTATTAAATGTATGCTCAAGACCCAGCAGAGCTTGGGTCCTAGTAACTCCAATCTTTAGATGGTTTTTAACCTGGCACAGGGAGTGGGGAATCTGCAATTATCCCTCTGTGTTTGCCTCTATTTCTGCATCACTTTACCCACTGTTTCAACCACAACGAAGAGTCTGGAAATGGAGACTGGCCACAAAAGACTTCAGCTGCTGGAATAGTACTAACGTGACCCACACGGTAAAAACTGAAATGAAATGTGAACCACCAGCCTATTAGAGCTTTAGTGGATGCTCGGGGTAAAATTCAACCTCTACACTGTTCCTATTCTAGCCATGTAGTCCGTCAGTCTTCGCTCTGCACACCCCACCATTGTTTCCCCACGACTTCCGGAGTTGCGGTAGCCAACTTCCGGCCGGCACCCATCCGGATCCAGCAAGGCAAAGGAGATGCTCCTTAACACGCTCTCTGAGAGCCTTCCTCAAGGTAATGTTTCACAGACCCCTCTTCACCTTCAAAATGGACGAGAAAAACAACCCCATCTGACTATTTCGAATGCTTACGTTTTTTATTATTTTACAAGAAATGGTATTTTAAAATAGTACTCAGAAATTAATATTTTAAAAATCTTACCATCTTATTATTCAGATTTTTACAAATATGCCAACAAAGCATTACCTTGTTCCAAGTGGCTCAAAGAGCCATTAGAAGATCTTGTTCTTTTAACCTTCCTGTAAATATATTTCTATTATGCTGAAATCTATGTTAATATCATAATGGCTCCACACTGCCAGCTAATGTGATGTATTATGAAGTATGAAGAGCTGAGTAATTTCCATATTATGGGACTCGAATCTATTCTTAATGGGCACCTAAATGTGTATTTATGTATTACCTCACAATAAATCACAGAAATGACCCAGAAGTTTTTAAGCACATATTTGAAAACTCCTAATAGCTTCAGAAACCTCAATAAATCTTACTGTACAAATTAATATGTAATGTTTCATTTGACTTACACAAGAAAAATGTATTTTAAATGCCTACAAAAAAAAAAACCCCACATCTATGTATGTCACCTTTGAGTTTATTTGTCAAGAGGAGAAAAGGAAAAAAATAACGTGCATATTCCTGAAAAATCTATTGATTTAATTCCACTTCTCATAAATGAGATGTTTCATCCAAAAAAAGGAGGGAGGAGACTATAATTCGAGGAGAAGTTTTGAGTTAATTATTCCAGATAATTTAAATTCAATTAACACCCATTTGAAATATTCAGATTTTTGGAGTCCATCTGAGGTTTGAATTCCTTATGTAATACAATCACATCAGGTATCTTTGGAGGATCTTCGTCAATCTCTATTCTAGGATTCTTCCAGCTCTTGGCACAACCAATCATGGCCATAAGATTTTGGTGTTTTCTTTAAGTCTCTACTCAAAAAGGTCTATATTGCTTTTTCCTCAATGGAAAGAATGAAACTCACTCTGTTGACTGAAAACTAGAAATCACCCTATAGAAACCGCACCATAATGAACTGTAACTCGTTAGTTGCAGGTGGACCTTTTCGGTGGCATGGACTTCCTCGCACTCTCTGGGCTTGTTCCTCCTCAGTCAGGGACGCTGGTAAGGTGAACCGTCTTGAGCCCACATTCACACTAGCAGAGGAAGCCCCGCTCCATGTCTGGATGGTTTCCATTGACCCTCCCGCTCTACCCTCCGGCCTCCTCTACTCTGCACTGTGTGCTAGAGGCCCTCAGTGCCCCTCTTCTATTTGATTCTCTATGACTGCCAGGCAATAGAAGGAGAGAGGAAAGTGACACTGTGTTATCTATGTCCCCTGGCTCACTTGCAGTCTCTGCACTGTGCAGGTCCCTCTACCAAAGGCCACAGTTCTTGCTGGGAGGTCCTCCCCTCCAGCTTCAACTATTCCCACCAGATTCCAACAACTGCCCCTTAACCAAGTCCCCAGGGCCTGTGCCATTCACCTCAGCCAGGTTTTCTCAGTTATCTTGCACATTTTTCAGCAGAAAAAACAACCTGGGTCTTCAGTTCTAGCCCTCTTTTCTTGCAAGGGAAGAAGCTTTATAGAGTTGAACACATTTTGGGTTTCCCTCATTTTGTTTCATTTCTACACTAATTTGTAAACATTGATTTTTGCCTGCTTTTCAGGTCAATTTTTTAATTCTGCACTTGTCGAAATAAAGATTCTTGTGTAATTTAAAAAACAGTAATTTAATTATATAATGATGCATATAATTTTATGTGTTAACTTTTTCAGGTCATAGGATACCCAGATATCTGATTGAACATTATTTTCAGGTGTGTCTGTGAGGATGTTTTCAGAAGAGATCAGCGTTTGAACTGGTGGACTGAATAGAGCAGATAGACCTCCGCAGTGTGGTGTGCATTATGCAATCCACTGAGGGACTGGGGAAACTATATTTGGAAATAGAGTCTTGGCAGGTGTTGTTAGGTAAGATAAGGAGTAATAGTGTGGACCCTAATCCCATGACTGGTATTCTTATAAAAAGAGAAGACACAGACAGATATAGAGGGGATGGGAGCAGAGGTTGGAGTGACGCATCCACAAGCCAATGACACCAACGACTGTGAGCAACCACCAGAAGTCAG
The DNA here is from genome assembly GCF_011764305.1 of Mustela putorius furo. Classification (NCBI taxonomy): domain Eukaryota; kingdom Metazoa; phylum Chordata; class Mammalia; order Carnivora; family Mustelidae; genus Mustela; species Mustela putorius. Next base: position 10,731,034 of record NW_025422057.1, read on the forward strand.
GAGGAGGCAAGGAAGGCTTCTTCCTTCAAGCCTTCAGAGGAAGCATGGCCAGGCCAATGCCTTGATTTTGTACTTCAAGACACCAGAACTGTGAAAGAATACATTTCTGTCACTTTAAGCCACCTAGTTTGTGGCACTTTGTCCCCAGAGCCCTAGGACATGAATGTGGGGTGAGTGTTTTCCCACCACATGAGCTTGCTGGCATCTCTTAGGAAACAAGACTCTCATTCTGTCATATTGTCAGTATGTCAGACATTTCAGTCCTGCATCAGTAATTGCTGTGTTTCAATAATGTGACTTCTCCCCAAGAATCTCTCCATGTGTCTCTTCACACTCAGTCTTTCCTGCCTCCCTCCTCTCCACCCAAGACCCTTTCCCCACTTCCTGCGAGAGGTCAGAAGAGTCCCACGAGAGAGAAACCACCCTCCCCAGGTGGTTCCCAGTGACCCTTTAGGCCATGGACAGCAGATTATGGCAACTGTCACCACACAGGTCACATGTGTCTATGGCCATCATGTTCCCAATGTCTTCATCAAGCCAAGACTGTGATACATTAAGATGATTTCTATTTTTTTGTCACCTTTCCCCACTGAAACAGTCTCTGTTTCATTGTTTCAGGGGAGGAATACGCTAGCAGAAAACCACCAGTCTAAAACTTCTTGGCTTTTGTTTTCCAAATCCTGAGCCCAAAGTTGGACAGAGCTGGCGGAAGAGGTAGTGGGGCTCCACGAAACAGGGTGGTGGTGGGGGGTCCTCCCGTGGAAGGAGAGCAGCAGGGATCTGGCCTCCCCTCTTCCCCCATCCTGAAGAGAGACACTTGGACCCAGAAAGGACCCCAAAGGATATCCTCAGAAGCATCAAGTGTCCCAGGCTCCCCACAACTCCAGCTCCTAACCCAGCATATAACAGTCCCTCATTCTGAAGGATGAGCTGCTCAGCAGAGGGACAGACAGTGGCTGGAGAATTTTTCCTTTCCCAGCTCTGGTCATAGGAACCAAGGGGTGTGGGGGGAATCCCACAACTGAGATGGGATTCCCCTAGCCTGGCAATATGAGGACTTGGAGCTAAAACTTAGGTTTAAATTTCTAAAACTTCAGTGCTATTTCTTATACACATGAGTCTATGGTCTAAGCTCTGCTCAGGTTCCCTCTCCACTTCAGCGAATGTTGAAATGGTTGCAGGGCAGGTGAAACTTACAATTAAAGTAAAGGGAAGCTTGCATTTCTTATTCTAAATCAGGCACCATGGAAATAGAGGCACATGCTTAACAGAAGACGACTTCCAGAATGTCCCCAGGAGCACTTCCCATAACAGCCCCATATTGGAAACTTCCCAGTGCCCATCAGAGGCAGAATGGGTAAACAAACCACGGTATTTGCAAAAAAAGAAAGAGTGCCCAGTGATGAGAATGAGTTTTCAACTACACACAATGTGAGTAAGCCTCACAGACAAAATAGCAAGTAAACGAATCCACAGGATTCCTGTTATTTAAACCACAAAAACCGGCAAATGCATCTGTGCTGTTAGGAATCAGGGGACATGGCTGGTCTTGGGAAGAGACAGTGATCAGGACAAGGCATGAAGGGGCTCCTAGGATGCTGATTAGTGTTTTTGAGAATTCGCTCAGCTGAGCACTTATGATATGGGCACTTTGCTGCATGTATATTTCCCTTCAATGTTAAAAAAAAATTAAGGTAAGGAGAGAGTTTCAGAGAAAGTGGGCAGAGACAGAGAAAACTACGCTGAGACAGATGGAGGCAGACAGGGGCAGACAGGGGCAGCACTGACAGACAACCCACCGTCTCCAAAACCATGAGGTACGTGGCCATCATTGGGGTATTAAACACACCAGCTAGAGATAAGGGGTTGGGGATGAAAGATACGATGTTTGAAACTACAAGCCCTGAGTTGACATTCCAACTGTTTGTAGGAAAGGTTGGCACGCAACAGGCGACCCACAAGCTTTGTCCCCCTCCCCCTCCCCCTCCCTTCTGACCACCTGCTGTCCGTGAGCAATGGCGCTGCGGCTTCGGCATTTCATAATAAGCAGAGCCGTGCAAACTCTCTGAATGAGGAGAGGATTTCTAGAGCCAGAGACAAACATCTGCATTCGTTTGTTCCTGAGTGTGGTCAAATATATAGCTTGCAGAGTCTCAAGGGGGATGGGGGAATGGTGCCGCTCACCCGTAAGTCATAGCAATTTAATGACTGTTACCAATTGCTAAATAATTTTCTTTCGAAAACCGTGATATCACTGGAATCGTGTAGAGGCATATAAAACTGGGCTCAGGGTATCCCTGTTTTGGGAAGGTGGGATATCACAGGCCCTGCCTCCCGCTCCTTCTGGATTAACCTGCATCCCATCCAAACCCATACACGGCACAGACTCGCTCACAAAGTCCCTCACCAGGGGTTTCTCAAAGACCTGAGAAATGTTACATGAGCTAGGGACCTACAAGCCCCTGGAGGATAGAGCCATGGGTTATTAATTGCTGGCGTTAATATCCACCAAAAGTGTATATATTTGGACACAACCCTCAGGACTCCTCAAGCATTTTCCCTTTTGATTTATTCTTCTCCCTTCTGTGAATGCATGTTCCTAATCTACATTAGCAGTCCTCTAACGACGCCGTGTCAGATCCAAATGTCATCTCATTATTTCTGACACTCACAGAACCCACACCAGTAAAAGCCAATTATAGGCTAAAGAAATCCCAGAAGACCTTGCCCACTGCAACAGCTAATAAGCTTCAGCATCGTTATACTCGGTGGTGGCCCCCTACAACGGAAGTCTGCGCGGATCTGTCCTGGGCAGTGGGCCCTTCCATTCACCGGGGGAAGGAGACTAGCAGGGTAGAGCTGGCTGTCGGGACGCTCTGGCAGGAAGCCGCGGGATTTATCAGCAGCCAGAGGACGGAAGTGCTCTGTCTTATTCTGGCAGACACGGGAATTGGCTTCAGATCATGGTTCATTGACAGAGTCCACGTGGCTGCCTGGGACCGCATTTCTAGATCCAGCGCAGAGCTCACCAGAGGAGACATGTGCTGAAGACCTGCAAGTCCGGAGTGAAGCAACAGCTATTGCTCTCGGAAGGTCGTCATGGGATGAGGGGAATCCATGCTGAAGTCGGAGTGGGGGGATGGGTTCTGATTTGTTCCTTTTCTCTCCTCAAAACACACCCAAATCTTCTTCCTAAATGTCAACCCGCTAGCCAACAGGACTGTCTCCAAGAGAGAGAAGGATGGCCACAGATGTCATCCCCAGCTTCCTTGGAGGTCCCCCTTCAGCAGAGGGATCCGTGTGGCAGCTTCCCAATTTGGGCAGCAAGCTCCGACTTTCTACCCGGGTCGTACTTCCAGAGGACTGGTTAATGACTCTCCTCTGACCCTCCAACTCTCCGTTCTGGATTCTCTTTTCAGGTTGAAGGACTGACTTGTCACTGGGGACAACAGAGGCAACCAGTAGGAATTCATTTCTTCATAAGTATTTACCCAGAATCTTCCATGGACCAAGCATTAGAGATACAGAAGGAGAAAGACAACGAGTCCCTGTCCTCCTGAGCCTGCACAGCCTGCAAGAGGCTCTGTCACACTTACGACATCCCAGACACTGGGCTAGTGCCCTACGTAAAGGATTTCATTTAATCCCCACAAAACCAATTTTATAACGTAGGTACTATTATTACTTTCATTTACAAGCAAGGAAATGGAAGCTTAGTTAGGTTAAGAAATATGGATGCCAACTCCAGAAGGCATATTCTGACCTACTTTACCATTCAATAACCTTGAGCAAGAAGATCCCCCAAAACACCCACACAGGATTCCAGTTCAGAAGGCCCACATGGCAAGAACAAGCCAGACCCTGAGCAAGCTTCCCACCTCATGCCCAGAGCTTTTATGTGGCTTCCGTTTCTGAGAAAAACACTACCCCTGGAACAATGCTATTTTGGTATCTGTACAAGCCCTTACTGGGGAACCGTGGATGCATGGTCAAGGCCAGCTGCTGACCAGAGGCACAGCAGGAGAGCCAGGCAGGCCCAGGCCCATGGAGGTGGTGGAGGTTGTTTTAACACACAGAGATACTAAATTATAAACTGAGTTCAAAATATGTTCCTTGATCTTTCTCTGTTAATAAATAAATAAGCGGTAGAAGGAGCCAAAAACAATTCCAAGAAGAAGGTACAACTGTTGGCGGTGGTTTTCCTCAGAGACGAGGGAGAAGGGGAGTGATTCCACAGAACCCTCCTTGGCCAGTCAGATATTTCATGATACCTGAATTTTTTAGCAGTGAGGATACACTTTTGTAAGCAGAAAAATAAACAAAAGACGCTTCTAAGAAGGCCAGGAATTTACACTGTAGTATTGGCTCAATTAGATGGCGTCTTCACTTTGGGGTGCCGGGTGGCTCAGGCGGTTAGGCATTGGACTCTTGATTTCAGCTCAGATCATGATCTAACGGTCGTGAGATGGAGCCCCACGTGGGGCTGAACGGAACTGAATGTGGAGCCTGCTTAAGATTCTCTCTCTCCCTCTCCTTCTGCCTCTCCTCACCACCCCCACTCGCAGGCACATGTCTGCACGCTCTCTTTAAAAAAAAAAAAAAAAAAAGGGCATCCTTACTGCAAGCACTGTTTGTGCATGGGCAGCCCAACGGCCCAGACCACGCCTTCCACACTCTCTTCCCCCAGCCTTTGCCTGCGTGTATGTTCAGAGAAGAATGCTACATGGGCAATTGCAGTAATGAAGTCCAAGTTCCCCCATAACTGATCTCGCCTTATACCTCTTTCCCAACTCAAATCAAGTCTAAACTATTAATCATTCCAGCAGAGCCCAGAAAAAACTGCACATACTGATCTTCTGAATGTTATCACCCACTGCTCAGGAAATATTGAACCCCAAAAAATTGGACAGCAATTTCATTACAATTTAAGAATACCATTTATAACATTTTTTGTGGTCCTATCACAAAGCAATATGTAAATACATATTATTCAAACTGATATGCTAATGAAAAGGACAGATTTGAGTTTGCCAATATTCTTCTTGGGTTGATTTTTACCTTTTTATGTCAAAGAAACTTTGCAAGGAGACAAGTTTTCTTCATTGACAGCATCTGTAAGAGCCAGGAGTGTAACTATCCAGCTGGGCCCCATGAGAATTAGTCTTTCCGAAATCAATAAGAAATCCCAGTTCTTAGGGATTTCTAGTCCCACTGTATGGTTTGGAACAAAATAAAGACAGATCTCTATACTAATTTCATCTTTTAGTGAATCAAAATGTTCAAAAAGCACAAAACTGTGGATTGAGCCACAGTGGACAATTTGTGTCTTCCCACCCACTGGGCATGTGGACCTCTGCCCTCTGTCCTCAAACTCCCCATCCCAACCGTCCTGCTTCTCATCAACCCCGAAGTGGACTTTCACTCTGGGAGGCATTACAGGACATTTGCCACCTCTTAGATAGAATCAATCCACAAATCTTCCCGGATTCAACGCAAAAAGATTTTATTTTTATTTGTTTGACAGAGAAAGACACAGCAAGAGAGTGAACGCAAGAAGGGGGAGTGGCAGAGGGAGAAGCAGCCTCCCCACTGAGCAAGGAGCCCGATGTAGGGCTCGATCCCAGAACCCTAAGATCATGACCTTCCATTGTTGAGGGCTCCGTGGAGCTAGGGACTGTTTCTACTGCCTTTGGCCTCTGTGCCCAGGCTGGTGTCCAACCTACGCCCTTCACTCAGTACTCAACACTAGCAAAGGTGATGCTTTGGCTGCCTCATGCTAAACAGACGTCAGCTTTTCTGGAACACTATTTCCTCATCTGGAACAGGTAGAAAATTAAATAAACACTTTGAATTGCAGGAACATCCAAGGCTGTAGCAGATAGGAAAGCAATTTGTAAGGTATGAACTCATATATGCATTATGGGATGACTCAGGGGCTCAATTCAGAGCAAATCTGAATTTGATCTAAAGAGAAGGAAAAGCATAGTTTTCCAGTTTTAACTCTATAGGCTTTCCAATTTATGCAAGCCCAAATAAAGAATCCACTTACATTTATTAACATATCTCTGCCTTATGTGAATTTTAAATCTTAACAGACTATCCGTAAGATCTTAACTGCCTTAGCCTACAAATTTTTCCCAGTTGGTCTCTCAGTGTATACATATATAAATAAAATGCCATATATACATATATAGAGAGATACATATGTATGTATCTACATATGACATCTTATTGGAAAGCTGAGAATAAATAAAAATTAAGACAGAAATGATATTTTCTTTGGCAAGAAGATTCTTTTTCAAAATTGATGTAATCTGTTCTATTTTTCTTATTCAGAAGTTGCCTTAGGAAACTGTATTTGATATCCCTGCAGAATTTGGGGGCAAGGAGTTAATACTTTCTTTAGGTAATCTCTATGCACTACATGGGGCTTGAACTCATGACCTCAACATTAAGAGTTGCATGCTCTACTGACTGAGCCAGCCAGGTGCCCCCTATCCCCACAGAATCTTTAGATCTACTTTGAATTAATTTTCTAGAACATTTCTCCCTGTTTTCCCATGTTCTCTTCTTCTTACTACTTTAACTCAAAAAGCAACAAACATGCCTTCTATATACTTAATTATCCCTGAATTTCAAATTAATGTGAGTACTTTCCAATGCAAAGGCTAAAATCCCAACAGCAACAATGAGTAAGCAGACGGGCTGCTTACGGGGGAAGCACCAGAGAAAACTATGTAACCTACTTTATACACCTTCTCCAGGCAAAATAACTCTAGGTTCTTTACCACATTATTAAAGTTGTAAATTAATCCAGCTTGAGGGGTTGGCCAAGAAGTAACAGCTACGGAGAGTGGGAGAGTGGGGGAAGAGATTAGATGAGGAGGAAGAACTGCTGTCCGCTGAGGCGCTGATACCAGGCATAGGGAAGGATGCCCAACTTCTTGCCACCCGCAACAGGGCTCCCCTCCACTGATTTGTTCTAAAGTCTGCCTTTTGATGTCTGATGTTGATGGAGAGTAGACAAAGCAGCATTCCATATGACAGCTGAAAGCCCATTGGATTGCATTAGGAACAAAAGGTCTTTCTATGGACCTCTGATTTTGCTGTTAACTCGGCCATTTTACCATTTTGGACAGGACACTATATCTTTTTTGGTTACTGACTATAACAAAGCAGCTCCCCAGCATGAGAACTGTAAATTCAATCGGAATAATAGCAAATGTACCCATTAGGGGATGTTGGCCTATGGCGTGGCTGATGAGGGTTCAACCAAGTGATAGGTACTCTATTCTTTGTAAATGTCAGGTACTTGAGTATTTGCAAATAAAGGTATCTCATGCCCCCTTCTTTTGCAAATTACATGAACCACTGGCTAGTCTCTAATATAGAGGTAGTGTGGAATCTACTAACCTGCTAACTATTCTTGGGAGCCAGCAGATTGTCAGTGTTCAGACTTGTCACTTAAGAATGGCTTGTTTAGGGGCGCCTGGGTGGTTCAGTGGGTTAAAGCCTCTCCCTTCAGCTCAGATCATGATCTCAGAGTCTTGGGATCAAGCCCCACATCCGGCTCCCTGCTCATCAGGGAGCCTGCTTCCCTTCCTCTCTCTCTGCCTGCCTCTCTACTTGTGATCTCTGTCAAATACATAAATAAAATCTTAAAAAAAAAAAAAAAAAAAACAATGGTTTATTTACATACCCAGTCCTTCACAATTCCCATAACACTTAAGGAATCTTCATTCATATAGGCAAATTTATATTTTAGCTGTTAAAATGTATGCTCCAATTCCAACATTTCTGGAAACTATGATTAAACACTGACTGTTCACTAAAGCAAGGAAAAAACCTCTGCTTCCAGCCAGGGTACTGGTATTCCCAGACCCTGCATGGGCCTTGAGCGAGTTACCTTTCCTCCCTGAGCCTACACTTCTCCAAAAGTGAATGCTGAAGTTTGATTAGATCTAGGGTATAAATAAGCTTCACTGTAAATCAATCAAAACTCATATTATTCTGAAAAGGATAGTGAATCTGCATCCAAGCCTGGTGGGAGAAAGTGCAGAGACTGACTGGCAGCATCTGAAACAAACAAAAAAAGTCAGAGGGTGGAGAGGCACTACCCTGGAATGACTGCTAAGATCTCTCCAATGTCTAAAATCCATGCAGAATATGAGCTCTGGCATGTACTTTAATGTCACCGGTTCCAGAAATCCAATTCAAGCACAGTCTTTTAGGAAGCAGGGAATGAGAGTGATGCTCACCAGATTGTCTCTGGTCATAAGGAGTAGAGAGAGAGAGACAATCCAAGAGATGGGACTGAGAGAGAGTGACAGAGAGCCCTTGCCGAAGGCCAGAATATACCACCCCAAAATGTGCCACTTTGGCATAAGGATTTTTTGAGCTATAGACAACAGAGAAAAAGCAAATGCCACAAAGCTCTGCTCTTCCTCATTCCGTGATTTTGCAATTGCCGGGCTATGCACTCAGCCAAACAATTTCTTGGTCCCTCCGTGTATGAATAAAATCTTCCACTGGCGTCTTGCTACCCTGTGAAACAGCCACAGAACAGTATATGGAAACTGCCGAGGAGGGCCCTCAAACTCCACTGGGAAATCTTGATAAAAAATATAGACTCCTGGGTTCCATCCCCAGAGAGTCTGATTCCATTTATCTGGGTAAATCTCAGGAACCTATATTTTAAACCAGTTCTTCAGGTTCCTGGAAAGTGGAGAGTAGAGGGGACCACACGTGGGGAAAACTTGCAGGGTAATCCATCATGCAGAAATGCTAGGAGCAACAGACCCCCATTGTCCCTGAAATGAGCTGAGAGTCCTTCCCGATTTGTATCTGATGACATCCATCAAACATGTTAATGCCAGCCACAAATTAACGACTTTTAAGCAATTTGTGTAGGTGGCAGCTCATGTAATCAATCTTAATTCACAAACACTGCTAACTGTCTCCACAAGGGTAATAATGTATCCAACCTCACACATAAATCTCTCAAACAGAAATTAAGTGGGTAGATGTAGGACTCTGGTGGGCATCATTCAATGTCCCAAGAGGTAGCATTAGGTTAACAGGACTGGAGCTGAAAAATCAATCAGACCATCAGTAAAGTGCCTGTCTTGTCCTATTCAGAGCCACACCCAATTTCAAAGCCAAGGCAGGGACTTGGGGTAGAAACCTCTTCCCTCTGGGAGGCAGGTATGCTGTGAACCTGGAGACCATCTGGACGGCTGTGATCACTTGCAAAAAAAAAAAAAAAAAAAAAAAAAGGAGCATGGAACTGGAAAAAAGTTAAGTTAATCTCCGTAACTCAGGCAAAGAGCTCGTGCCCTGCTTCAAACAGTGAAAATGATTTTGAAAGATAGAGCCCAGACGTTAAGAGGTCATGGGTTGTCTATCCAACACCCCTTCTTTGGGGAACATCCTTTCTTGCTACCTGATGATCTTGGGTGCTCCACAGCCTCACCTGCTCCATAGTGACAGGGGTAACTCAGGTCTACTTTCCCTGCCCTCCATGATTGGGCACAAAGTCATGTGGTCCAAGCAGAACCAATCACAGTCCTCCCATGATATTTTATACACTTAAGACTGGCTGATAGGAGGACCATGTAAGCTCAGGGATGCCACTGGCCAGTTTAGCTGCTGGGATAGCAAGAACCACCCTGAGAATAAGCAACACAGAGGAAGTAGGGTTGAGAGATTCAAATTCCCAAGGCCATTGTTTGAAAGCCCACATCTATTCCTGAATTCTGTATTAAGTAAAGCTCATATTAATTGTTTAATTGTTGTAAAAAACACATAAAATATGCCATCTTGACCATTCTGAAGCGTGTAGTTCACTGGCATTAAGTCCATTCACACAGTTGTGCAACTCTTACCACCAACATCTCCAGAACTGAAACGGCGCTCATAACACAACTTCCCATCTCCTCCTCCACCCAGCCCTTGGCAGCCACCATTCTATTTCTGTCTGTGGTTCCGACTACTCCAAGAACTCTATGTAAGTGGCATGATCAAGTATTTGTCTTTTCATAACTGGCTATTTCACAGACCACCATGTCTTCAAGGTTCATCCACGTTGCGGCATGTGTCCGCATTCCCTTCCTTTCCATTCGAGGTTGAATCGTGTTCTATGACTTGCATATGCCTGCATTCATCTGTCCATCCATGGACATTGGCCTTGCTTCACCTTTTGGCTATTGTGAATAATGCTGCTATGAACAGGGACGTACAAATATCTTTTTTAGATCCTGCTTTCAATTCTTTTAGGTGTATACTCAGAAGTAGAATTGCTGAATCTTATGATATTTCTATTTTTAATTTTTTGAGGAGTCACCATACCATTTTCTTCCACGGTGGCTGCACCACTTTACATATCCATCAAAAGTGCACCAGGGTTCCAATTTCTCCACATCTCACCAACAGTTGTGTTCTTCTTCTGATAGTAGTCATCCTAGTCTGTGTGAGGTGGTGCCTCATTATGGTTTTGATGTTAATTTCTCTAGTGATTGGTGATATTGAACATCTTGTCATGTGCTTTTGGCCATGTATGTATCTTCTTGGGAGAAATGTCTCTTCAAGTCCTTGGCCCATTTTTTGATTGAGTTGTTTGTTCTTTTATTATTGTTGAATTGTAGGAGTTGCTTATACATCATAGATATTAACCCCTTGTAAGACACATGATTTGCAAATATTTTCTCCCACTCCATATGTTGCCTTTCACTCTGTCAATTATGTTCTTTGATGCAAAAAAATTGTTTATTTTGATATAGTATTATTTATTTTTTCTTTTGTTGCCTTTGCTGTGGTATCATATCCAAGAAATCATTACCAAATCCAACATCATGAACTTTTCCCATATGTTTTCTTGTAAAATCATTACAGTTTTAGCTCTTACATTTAGGTCTTTGATCCCCTTAATTAATTTTTGTATACAGTGTAAGACAAGGATCCAACTTCATCTTTTTGCACATGGATATCCAGTTTTCTCAACAGTATTTCTTGAAAAGACTTCATTTCCCTCACTGAATGGTCTTAGTAGCTTTGCTGAAAATCATTTGACCATACACATGGGGTTGATTTCTAGGCTCTCTATTCTACTGCACTGGTTTATATGTTTGTCTTTGTACCAGTGCCACACTATTTTGATTATTGAAACTTTGTAAGAAATCAGCTTTGCAAAATGATTTTTTAAAATCAGAATGTGTGAGACTTCCAACTTTGTTCTTCTTCACTACCTCTGACTATTTATTTAAGGTTCCTTGAGATTCCATATGAATTTTAGAATACATTTTTCTAATTTAAAAAAAAAGGTAAAACAAACAAATAAAAACTCACCCTTGGGATTTCAATAGGAATTACACTAAATGTGTAGAGTGCCTGGGGTACTACTGACCTCTGAGCAATATTAAGTCTTTGAATCCATTAACATGGGATGTCTTTCCACTCATCTGTGTCTTCTTTAATTTCCTTCAGCAAAGTTTTGTAGTTTTCAGTTGTACAACTTTCATCTCCTTGGTTCCAAGCTTATTCCTAAGAATTTTATTCTTTTTGGTGGCATTGTAAATGAAATTATTCTCTCCATTTCCTTCATGGGTTGTTCATTAATAGGATACAAAAATGCACCTGATTTTTTAATGTGTTGATTTTGTATCTTGCAGCTTGATTGAACTTGCTTATTACCTGTAACAGGTGTGTGTGGGTGCAATCTGTCTGGTTTTTCTCACATAAACTTATGTTGCCTATAAACAGACACTTTTACTTCTTCCTGTCCAATCTCAATGGCTATTATTTCTTTTTTTGACTAATATTTCTGGCTAGAACTTATAGTTGACTTATGTTAAACAGAAATGGCAAAAGCAAACATCCTTATCTTACTTCTGATCTTAGAGGAAAAGCTCTCAGTCTTTCACAATTATGATGTAAGCTATACCCTTTTCATATATTGTCTTTACTAAGTTTAGTTGATTTACTTCTATTCCTAGTTAAGGCTCTCATTTTTTTAAAGATTTTGTTTATTTATTTGACAGAGAAACGGATCACAAGTAGGTAGAGAGGGAGACAGAGAGAGAGGAGGAAGCAGGCTCCCCGCTGAGGAGAGAGCCCGATGCGGGGCTCAATCCCAGGACCCCAAGATCAGGACCTGAGCCAAAGACAGAGGATTTATGAGCCACCCAGGCACCTAAGGCCCTCATTTTTTAACTTGAGTAAGTTTTAGTTAGTTCCCTGTTCCTCACAGTCAAAATGTTCTTCACTGAAACAAGTATATTGTAATGTTTGTAAATGCTTGGTACTGGCAACAGTGAGCACACAGGTAGGATATCTTGTCTAGCTCAAATACATCGCAAGGTTTAAGAGTCAACTCCAATCAACATGTGATAGTGTGATTTCTAGGGCTGCAGAAGTGGATTTCTATGTAGGCTGGTGTGTGTTTTGGTTTCTTTCCAGATAGACAAGATCATGGAATTTTCACATCTGTGCATTAATGCACTGTGTACCATCAAAGGAGGTAGAAATGGACCAAGAAACTTCACTACAAAATGTAGAGCATACAAGTCCCAAAAAGTGAGAGGAAATCTGACCAGTGCCTAGCAACTAGAAGTTTAAGGTATCACTGTAAATGAAAGACCATGTGTGGAATGACCATGTGTCATTCTCACTCCCCAGGCTCCAGAAGCAGAGATGAGTCCACGCTGCTTCTGCAACCCCAGAGCACTTCCTGCCTTCCCGATCCCAAGCACACTCAGTACTTGTGCACCGTGTGAGTTTTAGATGACTAGTTTGATTTCTGGCAAATGAGAGGGTTAAGCCAGGGTGTCACTAAACTTGCCCCATTTGTCACACTTGGAATTTGTGGACAGCATGCTGGCTGCTGATGACAATGACAGAAAAGAACTGAGACCAGCTGGCCCAGGGCTCTGGTGAACACAGCTGGCTGCACACCAAATAGTATTCACTTAACAACCTGGGTTCCAGACACTGAGCTTTTCAAAGCCCATTTGTCCTACTGTCTTCAGATGTATAAGCTACAACCTGGGACAAAAAAGCAGAGTGACATCTTTTATGCACAGAGCTTTTGCCATATTGGTCATTCCCCCTGCTCCCTTGACAATCCCTTTGACTTCTGGTCAACTTCTTCCACCCTGCCCCACAGTGACAGCCCTGCCGCCGAGCAGCCCTCCCTCCTCTGTGAATGAAACCCCCTCCAATTTGCTTGTATCTCCACCTAGCGCTTTCTCTATTTCTTTGTGCTGTGCTCAGTTGTGCAACAATGTCTCCCTCAGTCAGTGGGCAGCTCCCAGGCAGCAGAGGCCTCTTTTTATTACCTTTGTATCTATTCAGTCGTCCTCTTCCCCCGCCCCCTCCCCCAAGCCCTGCATGATGCTGACCCATAGTAGAGACATAACCCATGTATATTACATTGAAATAAACGGAATCTCCTATTAAACAAATAAGAGGATTACACACAAACTGCTCAACTGGGGCTTTTAGGGGCCAAGGAGGCTCAGACTGCTGCAAAAAGGTAAAGGAAGGAAGTTCCCTAGAGAAGGGACGTCACAGCCCATGCTCAATGGGAGTGACAGTCATGCTGTCCACCACGAAGGGGTGGGATTTCCAGCAGAATGCTTACATCTGCCGGAGAGCCACTTGGAGGTGGAGTGGGTTTTCTACTCACAGTTTCACCCACATCCATCTCCAAGGAAATCACGGGAGGCTGACTTCTAGATAATTACATGAACTCAGATCATTCCCTTAGCTCTGCAGAACTGGATTCAAAGGGAAAAAAAAGTTTAAAGGGAATCCTTAAGCATTCATATCCTAGCAAAATTACCCTAAAATAATACATTTCAGCTCAGCCTGAGAGAGACTGGCTGGATGGCAAGACAAGGAGAGCTTTACTGACTCGGGAGCAGCAATCATTCTGAAACTCTCCTGGGTATCAAATCACCCCCAGGGAACTTGGCACTGAGGCAGGATTCTGATGACACTGTACTGGCCAGCCTGGGCAGCTGCATTTTAACAAACACCCCATGATTTGGATGCCAGGGGCCCGTGAAATTGGCTTCGGGAAGCACAACAGCAGGGGACACTCATGGGAACCTCCTATGGTGACACAGCCGTGAGGTGAGTTCACTGCTGGGCTCTGCTCTGAACCAAACTGAGATGTGGGCGGGGCAGTCACCCTCCAGGTCGGAAATATGAACACTCGATCAGGCAGAGATGTGTGGACATGAGGCTGTCCTCTCAGAGGTGGGCAGGGCGAAGCTTCGGGCCTCCTCAGAGCGTAAACCCTGCAGAGTGCGCCCACTCTGTGTAGGAGTACAAAGGTGTCACCTGCCTCGTACTCAATTCCAAAAACCCAGGAATGAGCAAATGGGAGGCAAAATCACCCGGTGGCCAAATGCAGAGTGGGTTTTTCTTCTTTTTTAATTAACACTATTTTATAAATCAGGGGAATTCATTTTAAACATAACTGTCTCCATCTGGTGCATTTTCAGACCTGCTCGAGAGAGTCACTTAATCCTGGGATTTTGCAGACATCCAGTAAAAGTACAGCGAGAGAAGAGGAGGAAGGGGCTTTAGGGAGCCTTCCTGCGATGACTCAGTTTTCTGGGGTGCATATGGTTAGACTTGGATTTACAGCTTCTAATCTCATCTCACCGTACTGGCAAGCCCTGAGCATTGGATAAACACCAAAGAGGTGACTCAGCAACGTACAGAACACTTCTAATCCACAAACAAAAAATACATACACATCCTCAGCTGAACGTTAAGAGATTTTCTAAACTATGGGGTGAGTAGTTGCCATTGCCAAGTTGAAAAATAGTTGGAAACCTTTAGAAGATGAGCTGTCTGAGTTTGAGATTGTTTCACAGACTAGGGGAAGTTTTAATCATATAAGGGTCTCCCTAAAAATACTGAATGAAACTTAAGATTGCAATTGTTGGAGTAGTTTGGTACTTGGGGGTTTGAATTCAAACAGATCTGGGTTCAAATTCACCTTTTTAAAATCTACTCTTCAGCTGTGTGGCCACAGACAAGGCACATAACCTTTCTGAATTTCAATGGCTTCATCTGTAAAATGTGTCTGATAATAGCAGCTATGAAGATTAAATGCAGTAATACAGCCTTAGTGGGGGCAAGATTGGCGATTTTTCTTCGCTTTTTTCCAATGCTTTTCTTTGAGGACTGGTGCGATGCAAGGACTTCTCGCTGTAAAGTCAAGCCCCAAAGTCTACTCACTTGCTCCCACTGCCCCTGAGGCAGCAGAAGGTTGACTTAAACTCAGCTACTCAGGTGCTGTGATTCGGGAGCAGGAGCAGGAGAAACAAAATGCGGCAAGGCCCCAAATGTCCCAGGCTCAGGGACAAGAGCTCACATCCGAAACCCCAGAACCAGTGGGCATCTGGGAATGCTAACCGGGCTGGAATTGTGGGTGACCACTGGTTCTGGCTGCCCAAAGCCCCCTGCTCCAGGCCATACTCCGAGTGTAAGTTTCCAGCTTTCCCATTTTGCCTCCTGATGTCCTGCCCATACATTCCTTTTCTGCTGAAATTCATCAGGGCTGGAGGAGCTGGAGATGGAGAGAATCACCAGTGCTCGATCTTATCAACCACGCCTACATAGTAGAATCTCCATAAAAACCGTACCAGCACAGCTTTGGGGAGCTTCTCGGTTGATTTATGCATCCTTGAGCTGAGAGGGTGCTGCATCCCAAACTCCATGGGGTCCTCACCCTCTGCTCCCCTCACTCTCTGGCTTTTCATTTGTATCCTTTGTAATAGCCTCTGTAATTGACTGGTAATCATAAATAAAGTCTTTCCCTGGCTTCTGTGAGCTGTTATAGCAAATTATGGAAACTGCAGGGCGGGGGGTGGTCATAGGAATTCCCAGTTTGTAGCCAAGTCAGACGGAAGTGTGGGTCACCTGGGAACCCAGTATTAGCAGTTGGGATCTGAAGTGAGGGGCAGTCTTGTGGGACTGAACCATTAACCTGTGCGGACTGCACTACTCTGAGCAGTGAATGTCAGAATTGAACTAAATTTGAGCACACCCAGTTGGTGTCCCCATAGAATCTGGAGAACTGCTTGGTGTGGAGACCCCACACATTTGCTGTCAGAAGTTTTGTGAGTAGAGAAACAATTTTCATGTAATGCCTCCTACCAAAGAACTCAAAACCCCTAGCAGAAGTCAAAACTCCTGGCTTCCTACCTATTTGCTTTTGACCATACCATATTTCTCTTAAAAAGTGCACAGAAAGTCTAAGAGTTGCCTGCATGGCATCACCATAAAAATGCCTGCCCTCCATTTCTATATCAGAAAGAAAGCCTCAAGGGGAAAAAGAAATCCCAAATTTGCATCTTTGAAGAAAAAGTACAATATGGAATGGCATTGTGTTATCTCAGCTATTTTCCCTCCTGATAAAACCGCTCTTCAGAATTCCATCCACATTTTCATATTTGGGTTTAAATGAATTTAAAATTATTTAAATATGAATCCAGTGAGGTCTTTGAAAATTCAGATTCAAATCAGGAAATGTACAAGGAAGATTAGATTATCTGGTATATAGAAGGCTACCCTAGACTGTATCAACCAGGGTTTTCTAAGGAAACAGAAGGTAGACATAAATATATGTATGTACAGAATTTACAGAGATTTATTTTAAGAAATTGGCTCAAGCAGTTGCGAGGTCTGGCAAGTCTGAAATCCATAGGGCCAGCAGGCTGGAAACTCTGGAAGGAACTGATGCTCAACTTTTGAGGCAAAATTTCATCTCTGGGGAACCTCAGATTTTGAGACCTTCAACTGATTGGATGAGGTCCACCCACACTATCAAGGGTAATCTTTACTTAAAGTCACTTAACTGTAGATATTAGCAATGTCCAAAAAACTCCTTCATAGCAACGCTTAGGCTAGCATTTGATTCAGTAACTGGGTGCTATGGCTTAGCCAGGTTAACACATAAAATTAACCATCATCACAGGCTTTGCAGAACACAACAATTCGTTTCAAACCTTTCCCCCATGCCATAATCCCGCAAAGTGAATTATACGGCAAGCTGCACAGATCATAAAAATTAATTTGATTAATCCCATTCTCCATTTCATTCATTTTGCCAACTTGTCATTTTACAACACATTATATCTATCTATATAGACCTATTACATATAAATATATATACATATATATATATACACACACACACACACACACACACACATATATAAAATCTAATACAACATAACTTTCAAATGTGTTTGCTCCATAAGCCTTTTTCTGCTCATTTCCTCCCCAAACTGGGTATATTTTAAGTGAACATTTTAAATTACTTTTTCTCTGGATGATGCCTCTGGGTTCATTACATCTCCCTTTTTTGTTCAAATGATGATATTTAACTTGCATTTTCATTTCAGACCATTATGTAGTTATTGTTTAGAGCCTGGAAAACCAATCTGCCCTCTGCCCATCCCTCCAATGATTTTGCCATATTGAGATGCAAAAGAGAAAAGCTATTTTGTATCGAAGCTGTGACTATAATGCAGCAGGACATTTGATGGCCATTAACCTCTTGCTTAATTACTTTGGCAATTGCGATTCAAGAAAAAAAAAAAAAAAAAACCACGAGACAAGGAAATCCATCCCTGCTTCCCCACAGCAAACATGGGTCCGTCTGCCGGTGTGCAGTACTAGTAAGATTCAAAGCACAGTGAGACTTAATAATAATTTCTGATATTGGGGGAAAGCTTGTTTTTAAAGTGAAAAAAAAATTCAGTAAAACTCCTTGCCTAACCAATCTTCATCTGTTTGTTTTCTCCAGGCTTTATGCCGATCATTCTGGTAGGTAACACCCTGGACAAACTGTAATCCAGAGTGATTTAATTAGCTTTAATAATAACACTTGGCCTTGCTTAGTACTGGAGATTCATTGCAACATTAGGGCATCAATTGCCAAACACTTGCCATCGGGAAAGCCTGGTGACAGCGCTCACCTCTGGACCCTCATAAAGCCAAAGAAATCTCACAGCCTTTTCCGTCTTCACCTTCCAGTTGATTACTGTTCCTCATCCTCCCACCTGGTGACGGGGACACCCTCTTTGGGTCTAGCCAATATTCCACACGCTGACGCTGTCTCAGAAAAAAACAGGACTTCCTTAGATTTTCCAAAACCTGTTTCTCTCCTTTGAACTGGTATCTCTAGAGGTCCTTTGAATCAACATCCAACATTCACTGGTGCAGACACAACCTAAACCTGTATTTACCTGTGATTGACCTTGAAGGAGACCAACCAGTGTGTGTGCTTCAGCTCTCAAGAAGGAGCTTGGAATGCTTTTTTGCTTGGTCAGGGAATGCTCCAGATGACTGGAGGCTTGTGGGTGGGTTTTTTTTTTTTTTTTTGTAATAATTTGGAATTATGTTTAATTCTTTCCATGCGATCTGGAATCCTCCTAATGAAAGCCTTTGTAACAAGGCAATATTTAGATTTAGTGATTCATGCAGTGTTTATCCATGGTCTTAAGAAATTAAATAACTGAAAGATGAATTTAAAAACAGAGCCCCACAGAGATCTTTGTAGTAAGTATATACCACCCTAACCAGGACAAATTGCCTCCCTTATATTTTTAAATTTGTTATATTTATTATAAGTTTAGTCCCTTCACCCCGGAGAGAGACATGACCAAATGAACAGAAGCAAAATACCAGGGAACAAAGTTTTATGACAGACTCAAAAGATAACAGAATTTCCAAATATTTTCTCACAAAATGTTGACACTGTCTTGGGCTGGTCGAAGGCTATAATTAAGATATTTCACTTTGGTAGCTAATGAGCTGCCCACTCTCCTGGAAGCCTTTGAAAGACATAAGGAGTTCTTCATTTGTAGGTATCAGTATATCCATACATAGATCACGTGATCATCAGGATATAGATCATCTGAGCAGTGACTTCAACCCTTTCTAGAATAATCTCTTTAATACTCAGGGACAAGGCACAGACATCCTATTTAGAACCAATAAGCTGCTGATTTTCCCCAGTTGAACCAATAGACATGACTAAAGGCAAGTATCAGGTATCACAACAATTCTGCCCAAAGGAGCCCAGCAAATCCAAAACAGGTGAAGGGGAAACACATAGAAGCCAGAGTGACTGGGATCGACTTTTCTTTAGGGTTAAATGCAGAGTTCTTAAAAATTGCATGGCCCATCTCCTCCTCAGGAAAAACAAAACAAAACAAAACAAAACAGAAATTGAAATATCAAAGGGAAAGCAGGGCAAACATCATAAGAAATTGGGGAAGGAGGGAGGGGGGGAACCACGCAATCATCTTTCGCATGCTCACTGGAGGAAATCCAATTTACTTTTTGCAATTTTGAAAATAAAATCCAGGATAACATTAAGGAAGGGGAAAAACATTTTTTTTTAATAAAAGGAAATAAAGAAGGAAGATCCAATGCCCGCCTCAGGACAAGCAGCTGCTTCCCCATGTCCCAGGCTTCAAGTGCCCTGGCGTCAAGCGGGAGCCTTGCTTTCCGTCTCCAGACATAAGGAAAGAGAAGAGAAAATAAAAAGATGAAGATTACAAAAACACAAGTAAATGAGAGGGCTGCCCCCATGAGAATCAAATCAAATAAAAGGAAATCTGCACATTTCCAGTCACTAATTTACAGTTTCTATTTAAAATAAGCTAAGATCATGATTAAAGGCAGATTTCCAGAGAGCTTAGCTGATATATTTTGAAGTGTCAAAAATTAGCGAAACTGGCTATTTGGTTAGCAGGGAGGAAAGAAGAAAGAGTTGCAGGGCTGATCAGGTTTCAAAACTTTAAAAGCTTCAAACCAGCACTGCCTGGGTGGCACAGTCGGTTAAGCATCTGACTCTTGGTTTTCCCTCAGGTGCCGATCTCAAGTTCATGGGATCCAGCATGCAGCCTGCTGGAGATCACTCTCTTTCTGCCCACACCCCCTTGACCTGCTCACACTCGCTCTAAAATAAATAAATACATCTTAAAAAAAAAAAAGCCAAACTAGTTTATCTGAGATTAGGGGTCTGTCCACTCACTCCATCACAACAACCCCCACCCTTCATTAAACTTGGCTTTACTCCAAATGCTTGGTTGTTCCTCTCCCTTTGGGTTCAAGTCATGCGTGAAGGACTTGTCCAGATTAACACCCAGTTTGTACTCATTTGTTATTTACCTACATACTGAGAGCTGCCTAGTTTCAACTATGTATCAGAGATGTCTTCCAGAAACAAAAAATTAAAACCAGCGACATCAACCACCACAACAAACAATACAAATACTGGTACTGACCATGAACTGACCTAGGAGCTTTCTTTTGGTCAAAGCAAAACTAGAAACATGATGGGAACATAATTCTCATTTGGTCATTTGTCAAATTAAAGGAAGGAAACACACCTGTCATCTCACATTCCTCACTGTCCCTTGTTCTTAGTGACCAGTTAGGTAAAGCCTGACAATGGCATCTCCCTCTTTCTTCCCATCTGTCTTCTCAACTCCCATGTGGCCACTTCAACTCCTTCACTCTTGTGGGAACCCTCTGTCCAAGCCTCCCATCCCAGGGCCTTCTTGTTCCTCTCTCTGCTGGCCAGTCCAACCACCTGATCACATCACTGTCCAATGGACATGCTTTGGGGTCTGCTCAGTGTCCCCACCAAGCTTCTAATATTGGGGTACACTTCCCCAGTGCATACAGAGTTGTGCCAAGACTACAGGAAGCCAAGGAACAAACACCAAATGTCTTCCAGAAGCTACAATTTGGTCAAAGATTTGGGAGGGAAAACATTTTAATTGTGTATATAACATGGAGTTTACATGTAAGTTACATAAAACTTTAAGTGGAAACCCAAGACTTTAAAATAATGTTATACCTGGATAGCCACTTTGGACTCAGCTTTCAGAATGGATGATGAGGATATTTTAGAGAAAACACTGAAGAGATACGGATAAGACAAAAAGTCCAAACTCTGTTCATGCCTTGTGACACACAAGCTTTGTTCATGGAAATTAATCCAATGGAAATCACAATCATTTGCTGAAAACCTATGCAAAAGGTGATTCCTCTCAGCATTACTTATATTAGGAAAAAGCTGTCATGGTTTAAATGATCTCCACTCATGCTGAGTCATACATACAATAGAATACATTGTCTCATTTTACAAAATGTTACAGAAATATATAAACTGACATAAAAATATATTTTTATGGGATATATTGTTAAGTACAAATGCTAATCAGAAAGTACTATTTTATCATTCATCATTGAAGAACAAGTATCAAGGTGTAAGATTAGTCTTCCTGGGTTGGAAGACATGGTTGGAAGACATGGTTGGCCATTTTTGTGTTCTTTTTGCTTCTTACTGTTGTTTCTTGTCATGAACATGTATTGCTTTTATAGTAGATAGATATAAATAAAGGAATTTCTTTCTGTGAGAAGGGGAGCTGGGAACTCCAGCTTTTTGAACACTGTATATATCATTCAGGATCTGGTTCCTCCTTATCCCCCTCAGTTTCATCCCCTGCCATGTCGAGCCTGGTCCTTCACCTACCAACAGTGCTTGAGTGACTGTAGCTTTTTCAACAGGAGAAGCTCTCTCATGGCTTTGTTTCCCAAGTGCTTCTGTCTCTGCCCAACATATCCTTCTTTAACTTTGGAGAACAACTTTTCAGATGATAATTTGGCTTCCCAATGGGCCTTTATGGACGGAGAGATCATTCTGGCCATGTAATTCAATTGCATTCCTCCATGTAAATGAGTAAAGACTTTGCTTTTATAAAGCACCTTTTGGGGGTGCCCAAGTGGTTCAGTGGATTAAGCCTCTGCCTTCAGCTCAGATCATGATCTCAGGGTCTTAGGATCAACCCCCGCATCGGGCTCTCTGCTCAACGGGGAGCCTGCTTCTCTCTCTCTCCCTACTTGTGATCTGTTTGTCAAATAAATAAATAAATCACCTTTTGTATGCTTGGTCACCTTGAGTCACCCCAGACAGACAGTCATACCAGCAGTCTCTGCACATTAGAAATTTCTCACTCATACAGCTGATGCCCAGTTTCTCCATCACAGCAAAAGCAGTAAATATCATCATCTTATGAGCCCTTCTGAACCAGCCCACCAATTAGCCTTCATCCCTGGGCAGTAAACCACCCCACTTTCATTCTTTTAGCCAGGCTGGAGCCTCACCTTTCCACTGTCATCATGGAGAACTCAGTAATTCAATCATTCGATGAGCCGGGGAGCTTCACACCAGCTGTGCCAGTAATGGAACTCTCACCATATGACAGGTCAGTGAGAGAATGGCCGTGTTGAACGATAAGTCCATGTACTTTTCATTCCTTCACTCTAAGTAGAGTTTGGGGCACGGGGTGTCTTCCAAGCAGAGTGTATGTGTGTGTGTGTGTGCGCGCGCGCGCGTGCACACATGTGCATGTGGGTGTCATATTAATAAAGAAAATACAACTTCTGCCCTCATTGTGTCTTATTCAACCCAACACCTTGGCTTCTTCAATGAAGACACTTCTTAGTCTTTAGTCAGCAAGCTGCTGCCAGTTGCAAACCCATATGGGGGTTGGGGAGCAACAGGAACAGATGGTGAACAAGATTCCTGACAAAGCTTTGTTTCAGGGAACAGGCAGAAACTGTCCAACCTCCAGGCTCCCACCCATCCTGGTCAGAAACATTATTTCTCGAGCTTGATCACTCTAATGTGTAATACTAGAGAACAAGTTGGACACTAGGAGCCTGCTGTGAGTAATGATTTCCCACCATATACATGTCTGCTCTTAGTCATCTGCTGGCGTTTCTTTACAAAGCAGTAAAATGTCTGAGGATTTCCTCTTTGCTTTTAGAATGAATTTTTAAGTGGTCAGAAAGGAAGTCTTTGTTGGCACAGTTTATATTTTGCCACCTTCATGAAGAGAGAAATAGTATCCACAGAAGCCCATATCTTAGGCTAAAAAGACCCAAAGGGAGAAGATGAAACTCAGGGATGAGACACTTCTTTTTGGCAGTTATCCAGACAGATTTGAAGCCTCTGCCCAAACACAGTGATTGCCAAGTGCAACAGTGGATCCCAGATTGCATCAGAGTTAATAGCCTAAGCCACATTTTTTTTGGTCCCACCTGAGTAAGCAGAAGTAATGAATGGTGATTATCATGGAGATATTATGCTTATAGTCTCTTGTCTACAACGCATCCACTTCAAGAAGAATGAGTATTAAAAAAAATCCTCAAGCTCAGTAGTAAACATGGAAATGCAAATTAACACTGAGATGTCATTTTTCACCCATAAAAGTATGAATTTTTTTAAAATATTTATTTATTTATTTTAGAGAGAGAAAGCAAGAATGGGAGGGGCAGAGGGAGAGGGAATTTCAAGCAGACTCTGCTGAGGGTGGAGTCCAATGAGGGGCTCGATCGCACAACCCTGAGATCATGACCTGAGCTAAAACCAAGAGTCAGACCCAACCACTATACCACCCAGGCGCTCCAGAGAGTACAAATTTTTTTAAATGTTATTATTACCCAGGAGTTGACAAGGGTATAGGGAAGCAAGCACTCTGACCCTCCAATGCAGGCAGTGTAAATGAATACAGTTTTTTGTAAGACACTGTGTCAGCACACTTTATGAACTTAAAATTTTACATATGTATGAACTTGAGATCTTTTTTTCCAGCTGAGAAACCAGAAAACACAATCCCTAATGACCTGATCAATAAGAAAACTCATTATGTCACAACACGGGTCCAGTTGTAGAAGGTTTCTGACCAGCTTTAGGCTGGTCCCTTCAGAAACCCCATAATGTCCTCCCAGGCCCAGGTCCTCACCACCCTCCTGCTCTGCCCCCATCAGCTTGTTGGCTCACTTCTACCATGATCGGTCACAGGATGTCTCCTGCAGCATGTTTTCACACACTAACATCCCAAAGCAAAAATCAAACAAAACCCTGCTTTTTCTTTGATTTCTTTAAAATGTAGTAAGTTTCTCCAGGACACCCCTAGAAGACTGCTCCCTCTACCCTCTCAGGGGTCTAATTTGGTGGTTCTCAAAATGTGGACCTCAGAAATGCAATCTCTCAGCCCATCCTCGACCTGCTGACTCAGAAGCTCAGGGTGAGGCGGATTCTGTTGTTCCAGTTCAAGAACCACTGATCTCAGTCAAGGAACTGACAAGGGGGGTGTAATGACCACCGTTGATCCATTCCCGTGGGCTGGGAGCAGAGCCACCTCTCTGGAGCACAAGGGCCTTCCCTTGCTGACCCCTACCCTACCTGCCCACTTGTGTGATGAGTCCTAATTTGTCGCATTCTGTTTCATTAGCATGTTTTCCAGCTGTGTGGCCAGCCCAAGAGGTCTTTAATGATGGGGAGAGTTTACAGATTCATTCATGACAAGGGTAGCACCTAGGGTTAATTCAGATGCCTACCTCTCTAAACTGTAGATAACTTCCTCCTCATTTATATTCCTCTCTGCCTTGCTCGGTGGGGGATGGAGGAGGGAGGGAGAGCCTGTGCCAGTGGTAAATTATATCCATAAATTTTCTGCTATTCCTCCCTTCAAAATAGTGAAGCCCAATTCCCCTCGCCTTGACTGTGGGCTCTGCTGAGGGACACACCTCTAACAGATAGAGCGTAGGAGACATGAGGAGATGTGATTCCCAATACTGTGTCACGAAAGACACCATGGCTTCCTCCTTGCTGTTTTCTCTAGGTCACTGGCTCAGGGGGAAGCCCAGTTGCCATGTTGTCTACCAAGAACTAAGCACCCTAGGGAGAAGTCTACCTAGAACGAAGACCCCCTCCCAATAAATCCTGTACCATCGTGGGAGTAGATCCTCTTGCCCAGCCCAGTCATGTCTGCAGATAATGCAGCTGACGTGGTGACCATAGCCTTAAGACTCATAAGATATCTCGCTAGAACCATCCAGTAAGCTGCTCAATAATCCCTACACACAGGGAAAATGACAATGAAGTGATATTTGAATGTTTTTAGGACAAAAAAACAACCACCATGCTCGTGTGATTTTTTTTATATAGCACGGCACAACTAATAGAAACCCTGAGCGCAACGGCTGGGGCTTCTGGGGCTACCCGTTTTAGTTTACAGCCTTTCCTTCTTCCCAAGACATGTGTGATTCTCCAACAGGAGTGGGCTCTTTTTATCCTATGCTTTGGGCCTGTTACTGATTCTGGTCCACTGTGTGGCCACCCTCTTCCTCGCCTGTGCTGATTATTTTCTACTTAGACAACCTGACATCTCTTTATGCATCTGATGCCCATAGCCTTGTCTGGCTCTTTGCCATTTTCCTGTTCGCATTTGAACAGGGGTCTACTGGAAAGAGACTGCATCTCACCCTGTAGCACTGACTTCAAGAGTAGAAACTTCCTGCTGTACATCATCGTGGGTGAAGGAAAGGTTAGGAAGACCTGATTTGGGGCAAACTTCTCAAAAGCCACTCAGAAGAATGGTGAGGACATCTGCTGAGACGTCACTATTTTCTGGAAAGTTAGAGCAAATTGACATGATCGTTCCTGCAGGTAACCCAATCCCTCTGACTTAGCTGTGACTATGACTTCTCTTCTGTCCCGAGTAGAGGTGGCCAATGACTCTAGGCCTTTGTCACTAGAATGTGCCTATAGACTCCTCCATGTGGATGGGTGCCCAGCAAGGTCAGGGTACAGTGGGGGGAATGAAGCCAGCCCACCGGATGCTTAGATACTGCCCTGGAGCCTATCAATTCCAAGAACCATATCGAGGGTGCCCTGAATGAAACTCAGAGCCTAAGACGGTGTTTCCCATGAATCACCAGAAGTACCCATTGAAAAGCACAACTGCTTCCACCCTATCCATGGCCCACTGGCCAATTCTGATGCACCCTAGATTTTTGTTTTTTTTTTTTTTTTTTTTTTTTTTTTTAAGATTTTGCTTATTTATTTGACAGAGATGACAAATAGGCAGAGAAGCAGGCAGAGAGAGAGGAAGGGAAGCAGGCTCCCTGCTGAGTAGAGAGCCCTATGTGGGGCTCCATCCCAGGACCCTGGGACCATGACCTGAGCCGAAGGCAGAGGCTTTGACCCACTGAGCCACCCAGGTGCCCTGCATCCTAGTTTTTTAGAGCGATTTCTATTTTTTAATCAACGGATGGTTTACATACAACAAAATGTGCAGATTCTAAGTGTTCCATTCAGTAATTTTTGACAGGTGTGGACACCTGTGAGAGCACCTCCTTAAACAAGAACATTTCTGTCACCCCAGAAAATCCTCTCTTGTTCCTTTTCAATCAACCCCACCCCCAAAAGCCAAGACTATTGAGTTTCTATGATCCTATAGAATTCTTCCCAGAACTATTGCTTTTGAAACATTTAGGCTAAAAAAAATTTTATCTGTCATTCGAGAGCTCTAAATAAGCCATCTCTGCATGGCAGGGGAGAGGGGTTCAATGGTCCATCTGTGAAGACTGATCCCTTTCCCTAGGAAAGCCAGCCAAAGGGGCCTTTTAGCAATGTAAATACAGGGCCATCTGCATTGGCAATGTGGCTGGAAATGTGACTCCAAGGGGCTGGAACTGCCCCGGGAGAATGCTAAAGCTTTCTGCTGGAAGCAGGAGAGCAGCTCTCAGGCAGTGCAGGAAAAAAAAGTGTCAAGGACAGTGGAGGGTCCCCCCCAAGCCTTTTGGAAAGGGTCCAGCCCGGGGTTAGGGGCTGAGGGGCCCAAAGTAGATGGGATTATTTTCATGAGGGACCTTGGGACAGTCTGGACTCAGACAAGCATGCTCAGGAAAGGTGGCAGTTAAGGGGGCGCGGAATGGGATAACTGGGGGATGGGCATTAGGGAGGGCACTTGATGGAAGGAGCCCTGGGGTGTTATCTGAAACTGATGAATCACAAAATTCTACCCCTGAAACGAATAATACCCTAACTGTTAACTAAATTGAATTTAAATTTAAAAAGTCAAGGGAAAAAAATACTATTTGGGGAAAAACAAAGGACAGAGTGTCCTGAGTAAGACAGTGTGGCCCCGTGGGCTGGCTCTGGTCCTCATTACTTGTGTGGCCTTGGGCAAGTGACTTATCTTCATTGAGCTTTGGTTTCTCTCATCTGTAAATGGGGATAATAACCACATGATGTTGATGTTAGGATTAAGTGGGGTAATATAAGTGAAGTGCTTCCCATATATTTACATTATTTTCAGGAGACATAAACAATTTTTAATGTTATTGCTATTATTCTTAAAGCAGTCAAAAATAAAAAAATAAAATAAAAGAATGGCACTTTCCCCATCAAGCTTCCTAACTAACCTTGTGCTGGCATTTACAGATGATTTTGATATCTATACATTTATTTTGATCTGCCTCGCCCCATTGAACAAATTGTCTTATTAGTTCTAATAGCTGTCCACTTAATTTTCCAGGGTTCTCTAAATATCTATCTCCTGAAAATAAGGACACTTTCATTTTTCCTAATTATTATAACGGGTTTTCCTTCTGCCTTATCACTTTGGTAATTATTAAATTATTTTAATGTTCTTTAGAAAGAATATATTGGTGTTGAATTTGAGGCCAGGCTGAAAATGAATCAATTAGGAACTGAGCAGCTATCCACAGAGTAAACAGCAGAAGCCACATCTAGTTTGGGTGTGATGGGACAACGGCTGTTGGTAACTGAGAAGCAGAAGAATCCCGAGACAGAGTCTAGGTGAGCAAAAGTTGGACTATGGCAAGAGAAGGCAGAGCCAACAGAAACCCCGGCTCTGAATGCTGGTGGTGTCATTGACCACAAAGCCATGAGAAGAGCTCTGTTTTGACTCAATCCTAGTATCTTAAAAAGAGGGGAGAAGGAAATTGAGCACCCATTTCAGTCTATGACAGATCTGTGACTAAGGAGTCAAGGCAAAGTGGCAAAGAGCTTTACTTTTTACTTTTTTTTTTTTTTCATGATGAGGATCTTTTTTTATTAACATAAAATGTATTATTAGCCCCAGGGGTACAGGTCTGTGAATCACCAGGTTTACACACTTCATAGCACTTACCTTCCTCAATGTCCCCACTTACCCCACCACTCTCTCCCTCCCCTCTCCTCCCAGCAACCCTCAGTTTGTTTTGTGAGATTAAGAGTCTCTTATGCTTTGTCTTCCTCCTGATCCCATCTTGTTTCATTTATTCTTTTCCTACCCCCCAAATACCCCATGTTGCCTCTCTACTTCCTCATATCAGGGAGATCATACAATAATTGTCTTTCTCTGATTGACTTATTTTGCTAAGCATAATATACTCTAGTTCCATCCACATCGTAGCAAATGGCAAGATTTCATTTCTTTTGATGGCTGCAAGTATTCCATTGTATATATATACCACATCTTCTTTATCCATTCGTCTGTTGATGGACATCTAGGTTCTTTCCATAGTTTGGCTATTGTGGACATTGCTGCTATAAACATGCAGGTGCACGTGACCCTTCAGATCACTACATTTGTATCTTTAGGGTAAATATCCAGTAGTGCAATTGCTGGGCCATACGGTAGCTCTATTTTCAACTTTTTGAGAAACCTCCATGCTGTTTTTCAGAGTGGTTGCACCAGCTTGCATTTCCACCAACAATCTAAGGAGGGTTTTTTGTTTGTTTTTGGTTTTGTTTTTTAATTTGTTTATTTTCAGCATAACAGTATTCATTATTTTTTCACCACACCCAGTGCTCCATGCAATCCGTGCCCTCTGTAATACCCACCACCTGGTACCCCAACTTCCCACCCCTCCGCCACTTCAAACCCCTCAGATTGTTTTTCAGAGTCCATAGTCTCTCATGATTCACCTCCCCTTCCAATTTCCCCCAACTCCCTTCTCCTCTCTAACTCCCCATGTCCTCCATGCTATTTGTTATGCTCCACAAATAAGTGAAACCATATGATAATTGACTCTCTCTGTTTGACTTATTTCACTCCACATAATCTCTTCCAGTCCCGTCCATGTTCCTACAAAAGTTGGCTATTCATCCTTTCTGATGGAGGCATAATACTCCATAGTGTATATGGACCACATTTTCCTTATCCATTTGTCTGTTGAAGGACATCTTGGCAGAAATCAGTGGCTTTCTTATACACTAACAATGAAAATACAGAAAGGGAAACTAGAGAATCGATTCCATTTACTATAGCACCAAGAACTATAAGATACCTGGGAATAAACCTAACCAAAGAAGTAAAGGATCTGTACTTGAGGAACTACAGAACACTCATGAAGGAAATTGAAGAAGCCACAAAAAGATGGAAGACCATTCCATGCTCTTGGATTGGAAGAATAAACATTGTTAAAATGTCTATACTGCCTAGAGCAATCTATACTTTTAATGCCATTCCAATCAAAATTCCACCAGTATTCTTCAAAGAGCTGGAGCAAATAATCCAGAAATTTGTATGGAATCAGAAGAGACCCTGAATCACTAAGGAAATGTTGAAAAACAAAAATAAAACTGAGGGCACCACGTTACCTGATTTCAAGCTTTACTACAAAGCTGTGGTCACCAAGACAGCATGGTACTGGCATAAAAACAGACACATAAACCAGTGGAACAGAGTAGAGAGCCCAGATATGGACCCTCAACTCTATGGTCAAATAATCTTCGACAAAACAGGAAAAAATATACAGTGGAAAAAAGACAGTCTCTTCAATAAATAGTGCTGGGAAAACTGGACAGCTATATATAGAATAATGAAACTCTACCATTCTCTTACACCGTACACAAAGATAAACTCAAAATGGATAAAAGACCTCAATGTCAGACAGGAATCCATCAGAATCCTCGAGGAGAACATAGGCAGTAATCTCTTCAATATCAGCCACAGCAACTTCTTTCAAGATATGTCTCCAAAGGCAAAGGAAAAAGTGAAAATAAACTTTTGGGACTTCATCAAAATCAAAAGCTTCTGCACAGCAAAGGAAACAGTCAAAAAAAACAAAGAGGCAATCCATGGAATGGGAGAAGATATTTGCAAATGACAGTACAGACAAAAGGTTGATATCCAGGATCTATAATGAACTCCTCAAACTCAACACACACAAAACAGGCAATCATATCAAAAAATGGGCAGAAGATATGAACAGAGACTTCTCCAATGAAGACATACAAATGGCTATCAGACACATGAAAAAATGTTCATCATCCCTAGCCATCAGGGAGATTCAAATTAAAACCACATTGAGATATCACCTTATACCAGTTAGAATGGCCAAAATCAACAAGACAGGAAACAACATGTGTTGGAGGGGATGTGGAGAAAGGGGAACCCTCTTCCACTGTTGGTGGGAATGCAAGTTGGTACAGCCTCTCTGGAGAACAGTGTGGAGATTCCTCAAGAAATTAAACATAGAACTTCCCTATGACCCTGCCATTGCACTACTGGGTATTTACCCCAAAGATACAGATGTAGTGAAAAGAAAGGCCATCTGTACCCCAATGTTTATAGCAGCAATGGCCACGGTCGCCAAACTGTGGAAAGAACCAAGATGCCCTTCAACAGACGAATGGATAAGGAAAATGTGGTCCATATACTTTCTACTTTTAATCGATGGTGTAACACTTCCACCTAACAACAAGCACAACTCATTTTAAGAATTAAAGTTTGATTTTGGTGATTGCAGTTTGCAAAGCTATCTTTCTATCCTTTGGAATCTCGGATGCACAGAATCACTGTGATGTGCTTCTCTGAGCCCCTTTCATCAGTTTCTCGCATATTAGCATCAACATCCCCATTTTTATCCTTAATATTTCAAAATTTATTTTGATCCCCTTTACCCAACTCCTAATTCCATTCCCACTCCACTACATGTTCACACTCCGATCGAATATATAACTTTCCTGAATGACCTTATTTACATCTAAAGGCATCCTTAACAATTATTTACTAGTGTGGGTTTTTCCCCCACAAACAAGATTATGCTGGGTATCTCATTTGACTTTTTACTTTTTTCATTAAATATTACATGTTTGAGCTTTATAAATTTTTTTTCTATTATATATAAGGAGTATTGAAGTTGACAAGAAAATGAACACAGAGCAGTCCCCCACCGGCCATTAGATAGCTAGTATCACAGAAACCCAGGGTGACTCCCCAATTCAACCAACCTTTCTTCCTCTGTAAGTAACTGTATCCTAAATTCTTGCTTATCCTTTCCTTATCTTTATTAGTTTTTGCCAGACACATCATATATTCCTGATAATCTATGGTCTGGTTTCTCATGGTTTTCAACTTTACGTAAAGGCAATTACATGCATTTTTACACAACTTTTAAGAATTCGATAGTCTAGGGGCACCTGGGTGGCTCAGTGGGTTAAGCCTTTGCCTTTGGCTCAGGTCATGATCTCAGGGTCTTGGGTTCAAGCCCTGCAGCAGGCTCTGCTCAGCAGGGAGCCGGCTACCCCCCCCCCTCTCTCTGCCTGCTTCTCTGCCTACTTGTGATCTCTTTCTCTCTGTCAAGTAAATAAATCTTTAAAAAAAAAAAAAAGAATTCGATAGTCTATGCATAATTCTTTCCCGCAGATGCTTATAACTGCCATGTATTAATTTTCGTAACCCTGCATCATTATTTATCCATTCTTCATCCTCAGACACTTGGACTGTGTCCAGTGTTTGACAAACAAAGCTATAGGGACGTTCCTAAGCAAACACGCAGGAGCATCTCTATGCCACAAAACAGAATGGCTGGGTTAGAAGTACACATCTCCGACTTACACTTGATGCCACACTGACGTCCAAAGGGGCTGAGGCAACTGGCAGTCCCCCCAGAACACGATGAGCGTCCCAGTGGCTCCCAGCTTCTCAAAGGCTTGATATGGTCGGACTTAAACTTGTGTCAATGTCATAATTGTAAAATATGGTTTTACTTTAAATTTCCTTGATAACCAATGAACTTGACAATCTTCGTATACATTTTTCAGCCACTGAATGAAGTGACTGTTCAAGTCTTAATCTTTTTTTTTCCTGTGGGCTCTTTTTGGGCTTGATTAGTAAATAGATGATTGTTTTTAACTCTTGTAGAGACTCTGGAGATTTTACACATTTGCCACATGTATTAGTCCCTCTTGCTGCTAGCTATATAGCTTATTTCCAACCCTTTGTTATTTCAAGCAATGCTGTGCTAGACATCTCTGTACACGGGTCTTGGTTTGGGAAGAAATACCCCTGAGTGGAACTGCTGGGTCTTTGAGTACGTGCATATTCCATTTCCTTAAAGGCTGACAAAATGCCCTCTAAGAATAGCAGCACCAATTTCCCATCCTCCTACAAGTTATCAAAGGCCCCCATTCATTCTCCTGCATGTTTTTGCCAGCACTGGACGTCATCATCAAGGCAACCCTAGGTAGATACCATCTCCTTTAGTCTGTAAATAATCATGGAAAGTAGAAGATGAAAATGAGCCAGCATGTTTCTAGTACTTTACAATTCGGGAAGCGCTCTCCTCTGTATGACCTACCTCATTTTATGGCCAAATCCCATCACTGATTCCCTTGCAAACCACACTCCAAGCCAGCGTACTTCATTCTCTAAATTCGACATGCTGCATCACACTTCCATGTAAATACAGGTGTCTTGCCAACAGCAAGTACCCCGTCCCACAAATTCCCTAAACCCTGTTCAGTCATGAGCTGGTCTTTATCTCATACTCCCAGGAAGCGATGAGACCAGAGATCGAGCTCTGTCATCGGGATCTTCAAGAACAGGACATGGCCCTGTCATCCTCTCCCAAGGGACCCTGCCTCCTCCCCAGCCACCAAAAGTCGGGGATTTTTGAAACATGGAAAGGGGTTTGGATACTTGTCAGCCAAAAATTAGGACATATTGTCCAGCACAGAGGTTAAAGACAGCAGGGCACTCAAGGACACAGGGCTCCTGTCTTTTCTCCCCAAACATTACCTTTCCCCTTCTTGTTCTCTCCTTCCAGTGTCTGGTGCTGAGTCTGGGGTAAAGAATGGGCCGCGGGATCACAATCAGTCAGGCATTCCCACCAATGGGAGCTCGCTCACGAACTCTTTATTTTTCTGGATCTTTGTGACTGTGTTCCTTCTGTTGGCAATATGTCATCCTAATGATTTTATTTTAACAGTAATGAATGATGACTTCACTCCGGTAGCATGGCATATGGAATCCCTTTTCAATCCCAAGTGAATCAGTGCTGTAGTAATGAACACCAACTTCATCAATAACATTAGAGAATATAAAATGCTGTTCTCCAGTCATTGGCATCTCTTTCTGTAATCTTTGCACTCCATCATTTTGACTAATATTTTCTAGATTTAGCTGCCTTTTTATTTACAAAATGCTCATGCGTGTCTGCCTGAATTATAACTTCCAGGTTGCGATTTCACGAATGGTTTTCAAGCGCCTGTGTCGGGCCTTGTCACACACCAGGCCTACTGTTTGGATCGGAGGTAAGCCAGACTCAGAAAAGTCATTTGGTCAAAAGTCTGAAGGATGGAATTTTTTAAGAATTTTTTCTTAAATTTTTTATTTTTTTATTAACATGTAATGTATTATTAGCCCCAGGGGCACAGGTCTGTGAATCATCAGGTTTACACACTTCACAGCACTCACCATAACATATCCCTTCCCCAGTGTCGATAACCCCACCACCTTCTCCCAGCCCCCTCCCCCGCCCCAGCAACCCTCAGTTTGTTTCATGAGATTAAGAGTCTCTTATGGTTTGTCTCCCTCCCGATCCCATCTTGTTTCATTTATTCCTTTCCTACCGCCCAAATCCCCCCATGTTGCCTCTCAACTTTAGGGAGATCATATGATAATTATCTTTCTCTGATTGACTTATTTCGCTCAGCATAATATCCTCTAGTTGGGATGGAATCAGAATTTTAACCCCGGGTGTAGACCTCAAAATCTAGTGCCCTGTCTCCTGCACTACGTGACAAGTTTGCAAAGTTTTGTTGTTTTTGAAATAGCAGACATTGAATTCCTGACATTTTATTTAATTTTCTTGAGAATCCTAAAGGAATTTGCAATCACTGCATCCGTGATGTTTGAGCTCCCGAGGAGTGAGAGGCCAAGCCAACATTTCGTACAGCACCTCGTCCCATTACTCAGAGACACAGCCCAGACGCTGTGTCAGCCAGCTTCCCCTCTGAGAGGCGTCAGGTTGACAGTCGCCAGAGAACCCCTCCACCAACCCCCGCCCAGCCAGCTGCCTCAACACTGACAGTTTCATTCCCTTTCCCTGTGAGAATCAATACCCAACAAATCTGAGTCTCTGGTCTCCAGCTCTACAGTTTTATGTGTGGAGATTTATGCCTTTGGGTATCTGAGGAATCAGTCTAGAATGGATGAGAATACCCTACATTTTCAAGTTACAAATTTTAATCTTTTTTTTTATAAAGATTTTTATTTATTTATTTGACAGACAGAGATCACAGGTAGGCAGAGAGGCAGGCAGAGAGAGAGGAAGGGAAGCAGGCTCCCTGCTGAGCAGAGAGCCCGATGTGGGGCTCCATCCCAGGAACCTGGGATCATGACCTGAGCCGAAGGCAGAGGCTTTAACCCACTGAGCCATCCAGGTGTCCCTCAAATTTTAAACTTCTGATATAAAGTTTGGTTTACAGAGCAGTATTCGATACAGTTTAAGCTAAGCCTACAAAAAACATCAGACTTTATAAGATGATGATGAGTCATTTAAAATAAAAAGTCTGGGGACACACTACATAGAGGTCCTGAAATGGTCACCGTAACAAGTATGCGCTCTTACATTTTCTCTTCCAGGCCCCTGGGCCTTTCTGGGAGCAACCCAGCTGCTCCCTGTCCTCATCTGCCATCGCCTGGAAAGCCCCCAGCTCAGAAGTCATGTCTTCACGACCAAAACCTTTCCGACATGCCCACCTGTCCCTCATGATAGCCGCTCCCTGTTCCCACACGACGTCGCCCTCCTGCAGTCATTCCAGTCACTTGTTCCTCTGGCAAATCCTCGCAGAGGACCTACCGCATACCGGGCACCCCAGCAACCGATGGACAAAAGTGCCTGCCGTGCAGAGGGGACACTTCAGCTGGGGACAACAGACAAAACACAAACACGTGAAGGAAACAGAGTACGCCAGACAGTGATTTGAGCAATGAGGGAAACAGAGCAGGGAAAGTTGGGTCCAGAGCAGGGGAGTGTGGAGGAGGCGCCCAATTTAAAATAGGGGGACAGGGGAGATCTCAGTGAGCAGGTAACATGTGAGCACAAAGTTGAGGGAGGGAAGGAGCAACCATGCTCCTTCCATTCCAAGCTGAGCAACAGATGGTGACATGGCTTAGGGCAGGAGGCACACTGAGCTGGAGCAGAGAGAGTGAGCAAGACACCAGCTCCAGAGACCCCACGGGGGGAAGGATGCAGAGCCTGGCTGGCCATTCGCAAGACACTGGGTTTGACAATGAGTGAAACAGGGAAACATCCGAGAAAGAAGTGAAGGATGGCTCAGGGCCCATCCCTCCTTACCGCACTGGTGCACACATGCATATGTCTCTCCCCCGCTTACTGGACTGCGAGATGCCCAGGACAGAAGCCGCCTCTGGATTCCCAATGTGCCACCCAGGCCAGGACCCATGGACAAGAACTGTGTGTTGAGTCTCATGGCTGGCATGAGCGTGTCTCAGTCATGCGTTTTACTAACAAACACGAAGGCAGAGACAAGCTTTTTGACATCACTTGGGGAAAAAATAAGTCAGAGGCCAGGAGAGCACCTCCACCCAGCCCTCTAGCTTCACCTCTCTGGGTAAGAACTCAGGTGACACCATGAACATTCTCGGCTTCCACAGGTAGACATCAGAAGTGCTGGCTACCAATGAACTCTTTATTCAAGGGCAGGGTGGCAGATGGAACTGACTTCTTGTATTTGTTGAAACAGAAGGGGAGAAATCTGTCTTTTCAGAGTGTTACAACAGGAATTATTTCGTGCCAAGGAATTTCCCCAACCCCTCTTTTCAGCTGAGCAGACACACTGCTTTGGGCCATAGGAGGACTCAAGACGGCTTTCATGCAGTGTGGGGACAGCTTGAGAAGCTACCGGACCAGCCGGAGAGGCCCTACTCTGGCAGCCTCGGGTCTCCTGGCAGCAGAGCAGTGGGGATGAGTCCCGCTCTTTCTGGGTGTCAAGCACATCGCTGATCTTGGTCTGTCTGTGCTGCTGATGGCCCCTGCCCCACTCCCTCCCTCCCTAGCCTCCTCCCCAGCTGTCTCTGGGGGGCGGAGCAAAAAAGCCACTGGGAACAACATGGATAAGAGATTCCAGAAAGCATGTTCTTCAGAGATGAGTGAGAACAGCCAAAGTGCGGAGTGATTATGGGCAAGACCAGAAGAATGAGAGAAAGCGCTGTTCTTTGTCTGTCACACCCAAACCTGTCTGAGAGGGAGGACCACAGCCAGGACTAAACAGCCAAAGAGCAAAACAAATACATCTCCGGCAGAGCAGGGAGGCAGAAAGGAAATTTTACAATTCCACAAAAAACTGCTTACATTCCAGCAGGTGGGCAAGCTTCATGTCATTTCAAAAAAATGAATTATTCTATGGTTTAATGCCAGTCTTATTCTGAATTCCATACGCTGGACAGTATGGTAAGGTTTTCGGTGTACACAGTCCCCATAAGAATCCAGCCCCTTCAACAAACTCGGAGGGCTCCTCAAAGCTGAATCTGGATGTAAGAAACAACACCCCTCATCAGGTCTGAATTGGCAAGCTCTGCTGTGTGACAGATCCTACAAGGTGACAAAGAGCAAGCAGCGTCCAGGGCTTGCCAGCAGTGGGAAGCAGGTGTGGGAGTCGCTGCAAGGTGACCAAAGAGCCATTCTGCCTGGACGGCGGGGGCATCTCCGTGGGCCAGCGGCCGTCACGTGTGCCCGAGCTGTGTAGGTGGCTATGTCCTGCCTCCAGACGGGCAGGCTGTCTGTCTGGAGAGGCCAGAATAACCACGGGCCCTCGAGGGGGAAGGTCTTCCCACCCTCGATGGAATGCCCACTGAGCAGTGTTTACAGGGTTCCTGCGCTCCTGGACACCTGCCGCATCGCCCTGCCTTTTTTTATGCTCCTTGAACCCGGCATGAGAAATAGGTTGCACTCGGACATCTGCCACCCGCTTGCTCATGATAGAGGTCACATTTGAGCACAGTGTCTTCCCCCATGGAGCCCAGACCAGATCTCAACATTTGCTCAACGCTGCACCCCAGACACCCACAACCTGCCAACCAACCAGACGTTGGCAGCATGCGACGCAGAGCCTATCTCTCAGCCTGACTCGAACGCTCAGCCGTTGGAAGGGCAGAACCATGTCTTCGGCATCTCTGCAGCCCAGATGGTACCGAGCCCCCATCTCAGAGACAGAAAGCAATCTAGACTAAGTTTCTCTTCCAGAACTTTAAGCCACGCTCAGCAAACTTCCCCCATGTGTGGGGGACACAGAACCAAATCAGATGTGGGCTACAACCTCTGGAATCTTAGAGTCATTCAATCAACACTTAAGGAAACCAGCTCTGATGACAGCGGAGATCATCTTAGCTCTGATGACAGCGGAGATCATCTTTGGGAGACGATCCCAAAGAAACGCTGTGTGGGTCACTCTGAAAGCCTGGAGACGTGGCCCCCCCAAATTGGGTTAGGTAAGTAGAAGATGCTATTTTAAACAAATAGCAATTAAAGCGACCTGGTTCCTTGAAGAATTGCCTTCCAGAAGTAATACTGCCAGGCTCTCAGGCATCCTGTCACTCAGTGATAAAAAGGCTTCAGGATGACATACATCATGACTAAGCCATTCCTTCTGCATCTGTTTCCCTCATTACCATTGTTAAGAGACGGAACAGGAAAAGCTTCTGCGACTGGGTAATGACTTCTTCTGAATCCTTTCTACCAGTTGTAAGGAGCTAGTCTGACAGTCTGATTTGTTTTCATTTCTCCTTAAACCAACCCAAACAGAAGTTAGGTTGCAATTTTGGAAAATGCCTGAAAACTTTTGGGAGCCTCATTAATAACAGGGTCAATGCCCACGTTTAACTGGGTGCCTCCTGTTCCCATTGTGGCTGAGGCTGTGCCTTTCACAAGACTCAATTACACTGGCTAATGAGGTACATTAATCAGGCCTCAGAGCTCTGGGGACACCAGCGAAGGGTCTGTTGACCTTCGGAGCAGGCTGAACCATCACTGTCCTATTTCGTGTGTCATGTTTCTGATGACGCTAGGTGTGGTTAGGATGTTAACTCGTGCTTTACTAGCCTGAACTAGTTATTGTTTTGGATTCTACTGGATGATCCCAATTGTCTCTATTTCTT
The DNA here is from genome assembly GCF_011764305.1 of Mustela putorius furo. Classification (NCBI taxonomy): domain Eukaryota; kingdom Metazoa; phylum Chordata; class Mammalia; order Carnivora; family Mustelidae; genus Mustela; species Mustela putorius. The sequence goes on from NW_025422057.1 coordinate 10,769,340, forward strand.
TAGCACTGATGCTTAGATCAAGCGAGTTAATGTACATGGAGCTTCTGCATCGCAAGCAGCATGGAGGAACTAGAGATCAGTAAGCAGGTCACTCACCTGGCGGATTCCATGATGTTCCAGCTGCCTTCGGTTAGACCCCCACTCACTCCATTGGCTGCTCAGATGCCTGAAGCACCCAGACTCTTCTTCTCTGAATGAGACCTTCTGGGATCTCCACCAGCTACTTTTGGGCAAGTCTGTGGTTTGGAGAGATTAGGGGAATAAATGTAAGAATTAAATAAATGTATGCATTTCTGTGACCTTAGCCAAGTTGTTTCATCTCTCCAAGTACCAGTGTCCCAATTGATAAAATGAGGACTCTGGGGGTTGGTGGGATTTTTCTAATGAGCTCAGGGTACATTGAGCAGAACAGGGTCTCAACAAATGTTAGTTCTTATTATTCATTAAATATCATTCCTAATCACACTTGAACACTTTTGAAAGACAAATCTGCTTGGTCCATGAACAGACAATGTTTCTTGTCCCCTTGGGATGAGGAAAGTCCTCCTTGAGTGGAAGGAATGGAGGGGATGGGGACAAAGTGACCAGCAAGGCTGGCTCTTCGGGCAGGGAGACAATGCACGAAGATGTAGATAGCAGCAAAGCCTCTTGGGAACATTTTGTGGGATTTAGAGCTATTTTTGTAAAAGACTATCTCCCCGAGTCACCTACTCATGCTGACTCCTGGAAGCAGCATAGACAGAACTCAAACTGCTCGAAAACAGAAAAGAAAACTGTCCCAAAGCAGAAAAGTGCAGGACAAGAGCCATGATCAGGGCTGCCCAGGCAGTAAACAGCCACATCGAACTTTCTGTCTTCTGGTCCGTGTTCTTTCCTCACCACCAGTCACTTCTCCCTTCAAATTTGGGCTAACCTTGGAGAAATCTCCAGAGAGGACAGTTTGGGGAGGCATCGACAACTGCCAAGTCAGGCATTCTTCAGAACAGGTGTTACCTTCAGTACCGACAGTACCAACAGGTGTCACCTTCAGTACCAACATCCCCTGAGTGTCAGCCCCTTCACCAAAAGCCTCATTAAACCTCCTCAACCACCCCCAGAGCTGGTACCAGCATGTATTCTCCTTTGACCTAAAAGGAAACAGAGCCTCAGGATGGTCAAGTGACTTTGACAGCAAGTTTCCTTGCCTCACACAAACTATTCTATATGCTAAGGGGCAAAAATGAAGGTGCTCTGAATTGTTTTATAAGGCCATGAAACCAAAACTGGTTGAGAAATAAGTTACAGTCTAATCTCATTTATGAACACAGAGGCAAAAATGCTAAATAAAGGAGGATTGAATCTGACTCTACCACACACAGAGAAAGAGAGAGAGACTATGAAAACATTAGGGCCAGATAGGATCTGTCCTGTGAAAGCAAGGATGGTTCAATGTTACAATATCTAGAAATACATTGCATTGTCTGATTAAAGAAGAAAATGAAAGGATCCTCTCAATCGTACTGGGCTATATGGTGATCCCCCAAAAGACAGGTCCTTGCCCTAACCCCAAGCCTGTGAATGTTCCTTTATTTGGAAAAAGTCCTTGCATACACAATTATCAGATTTCGAGATGAGGAGATCATCCTGCATTACCAATGATGCATCCTTATTAAAAAACACAAGGAGAAGAAAGAGCAGAGGAGATGGTGATGGTAAAATCGATTCTGTGATTAAAGAAATGCAGCTCCTAGCCCAGGCTGCCAAGTCCACTGACAACTACTGCAGATACGAGAGTGGCATGAAATGGATTCTCCCTTACAGCCTGCAGAAGGAACACACCTGCTGATGCTTTCAGATTTCTGACCACCATAACTGAAGGAGGAGAATGAATTTCTGTTGCTCTGAGTCATCAGGTTTGGGTCACAACAGCCCCAAGGAAGAAATACATTCAATAGTATTCAACATGAGTTTGTAGAAAATAACTTTCAGAAAACTAGGAATATAAGGGAAAGTCAAGTTACAGATGGGGTAAAGACACTCAAAACACATATCTGCTGTAGAATTAATACTCACAATGTGGAAAGAATTGCAAGTCAATAAGGAAAAGACCAAAATCCTATTGAAAAAAAGGTACAAAAATGAACGATTCACAGAACAGACAACCCACTCAGTCTCACCTGCAATCAAGAAAATGCAAATTAAAATACTAATGAGATTCTATTTCACACTCATCAAATTGGCTAAAAATTTTGAATGAAAATATCAAGTTGGCAAGTGTGCAGAAAATTAACTTAGCCGGCCTGACTGCTCAACTCTTATACATTCTTATGAGGATCTGCTTAACATGACCTGGCTTCTGAGAACGGGGCCAATGGAATCTTCTTTACATTTCTTCTTAAAGATTTTATTTATTTATTCATGAGAGACAGAGGGAGACAGAGAGAGGCCGGGGCAGAGGGAGAAGCAGGCTCCCCACTGAGCAGGGAGACCCATGTGGGACTTGATCCCAGGAGGCAGGGATCATGACCTGAGCTGAAGGCAGACACTTAACCAACTGAGCCACCCAGGGGCCTCTCTTCTTTATGCTTTAAGTGAGATGGCATTTTACATACTCTAGACGTGCTATATACCAGCTTTCTAGGTAATTTGTGCACACAGTGTGAATTTTGATGCAAGTCCACTTTCCTTCTGCAGGTCAGGAGTTTCAGGAACTATAGCTAGTTATAAAGACAATATGTGCCTACATCGCCAGCCCTCATTCAAATCTCCAGACCTGGAGAGAGGAGTCAAGATGGCGGAGAAGTAGCAGGCTGAGACGACATCAGGTAGCAGGAGATGAGCTAGATAGCTTATCAAACCACTGCAAACACCTACAGATCCAATGGGAGATTGAAGAGAAGAAGAACAGCAATTCTAGAAACAGAAAATCGACCACTTTCTGAAAGATAAGACCGGCGGAGAAGTGAATCCAAAGCGATGGGAAGATAGACCATGGCGGGGAAGGGGCTGGCTCCCGGCAAGCGGCGGAGCAACGGAGCACAAAATCAGGACTTTTAAAAGTCCGCTCCATGGAGGACATGGCTCCAGAGGAGAAACCAGGGTGAAGCCCACGCAGGCTCTGCATAACCCCAGGTCCCACAGGGTCACAGAATGATCGTGGGTGTCTGAGTCGCAGAGCTCACAGGTGTTACAGCCCGGAAGCCGGCTGCAGAGACAGAGCCAGGACTGAGCTCCCAAGTCGGGGTTACCTTGAACCAGTCACGGTGAGCTCGGAGCGAGGCCGGAGGCCAGGGAGACGGGAGTGATTGAGTGCTTTTCTCTGAGGGCGCACTGAGGAGTGGGGCCCCTAGCTCTCAGTTCCTCCAGGCCAGAGATTGGGAGGCCGCCATTTTCATTCCCTTCCTCCGGAACTCTATGGAAAGCGTTCAGGGAACAAAAGCTCCCAAAAGCGAACCCAAGCAGATTACTCAGCCCAGTCCCTGATAAGGGTGGTACAATTCTGCCTCGGGCAAAGACACTTGAGAATCACTACAACAGGCCCCTCCCCCAGAAGATCAACAAGAAATCCAGCCAAGACCAAGTTCACTTACCAAGAACAGCGGAATTCCAGAGGAGGAGAAAGCAAAGCATGAAACTCATGGCTTTCTCTCCATGATTCTTTAGTCTTGCAGTTAATTTAATTTTTTTAAAATTTTATTTCTTTTCTTCTGCTAAATTTTTTTAAACTTTTACCCTTTCCTTTTTTAACGTTTTTTAACTAGTTTATCTTAACAATACCTTTCATTAAAAAAAAATGATCTTTTTTGAAACTTCATTATTATAGTCATATTTTATGCTTCATTGTATCTGAATTTATTTTTTGTATACACACAGGGTTTTTTCCTCTAAAAAAATTTGGGGTACAACTTCTTCTAATAGATCAAAATACACCCTAATTCTAACTCTGGCCTTGTTCTAGTCTCCAGCCTAAGCAAATTCTCTCCATTTTCTTTTTCTTTATTCTCCCAACCAACTTACTTTATCAACTCCTTTTTTAGAAATTAAAAAAAAATTTTTTTTCATATTTATAGGCATATTCCATCCCTTCATTGTGTTTATCCTTATGTATGTTTTTCATTCTTTAAAATTTTGGGAGGTAGTTTCTTCTAAGAGACCAAAATACTCCCCAAATTAAGTGGGTAACCTGGTTCTAGTCACCAGTCTAATATATATATATTTTTTTCTTTATTTGTTTGTTGGGGTTTTTTTTATTTTTATTTTTTTTCTGAACTTCTTTTTATCCCCTTCCCCCCCGCCCCCCACGATTTGGGGTCTCTTCTGATTTGGTTAAAGCATATTTTCCTGGGGTCTTTGCCACCCTTTTAGTATTTTATTTTCTCCTCCATATATTCTTATCTGGACAAAATGACAAGGCTGGAAAAACTTACCACAAAAAAAAAAGAACAAGAGGCAGTACCAAAGGCTAGGGACCTAATCAATACAGACATTAGTAATATGTCAGATTTAGAGTTCAGAATGACGATTCTCAAGGTTCTAGCCAGGCTCAAAAAAGGCATGGCAGATATTAGAGAAACCCTCTCTGGAGATATAAAAGCCCTTTCTGGAGAAATAAAAGAACTAAAATCTAACCAAGTTGAAATAAAAAAAACTATTAATGAGATGCAATAAAAAATGGAGGCTCTTACTGCTAGGATAAATGAGGCAGAAGAAAGAATTAGTGATATAGAAGACCAAATGACAGAGAATAAAGAAGCTGAGCAAAAGAGAGACAAACAACTACTGAACCATGAGGGGAGAATTCGAGGGATAAGTGACACCATAAGACAAGACAACATTAGAATAACTGGGATTCCAGAAGAAGAAGAAAGAGAGAGGGGAGCAGAAGGTTTATTGGAGAGAATTGTTGTAGAGAATTTCCCTAATATGGCAAAGGGAATGAGCATCAAAATCCAGGAGGTGCAGAGAACCCCCCTCAAAATCAACAAGAATAGGTCCACACCCCGTCACCTAATAGTAAAATTTACAAGTTTTAGCAACAAAGAGAAAATCCTGAAAGCAGCCTGGGAAAAGAAGTCTGTAAAATACAATGGTAAAAATATTAGATTGGCAGCAGACTTATCCACAGAGACCTGGCAGGCCAGAAAGAACTGGCATGATATATTCAGAGCTCTAAACGAGAAAAACATGCGGCCAAGAATACTATATCCAGCTAGGCTACCATCAAAAAATAGAAGGAGAGATAAAAAGCTTCCAGGACAAACAAAAACTGAAAGAATTTGCAAACACCAAACCAGCTCTACAGGAAATATTGAAAGGGGTCCTCTAAGCAAAGAGAGACCCTAAGAGTAGTAGATCAGAAAGGAACAGAGACAATATACAGTCACCTTGCAGGCAATACAATGGCACTAAATTCATATCTCTCAATAGTTACCCTGAATGTAAATGGGCTAAATGCCCCAATCAAAAGACACAGGGTATCAGAATGGATAAAAAAACAAAGCCCATCAATATGCTGCCTACAAGAAACTCATTTTAGACCTGAAGACACCTCCAGATTTTAAGTGAGGGGGTGGAAAACAATTTACCATGCTAATGGACATCAGAAGAAAGCTGAGGTGTCAATCCTTATATCACATCAATTAGATTTTAAGCCAAAGACTATAATAAGAGATGAGGAAGGACACTATATCATGCTCAAAGGGTCTGTCCAACAAGAAGCTCTAACAGTTTTAAATATCCATGCCCCTAAATGGGAGCACCAACTATATAAACCAATTAATAACAAAATCAAAGAAACACATTGACAATTACATAATAATAGTAGGGGACTTTAACACTCCCCTCACTGAAATGGACAGATCATCCAAGCAAAAGATCAACAAGGAAATAAAGGCCTTAAATGACACACTCAACCAGATGGACATCACAGATATATTCAGAACATTTCATCCCAAAGCAACAGAATACACATTCTTCTCCAGTGCACATGGAACATTCTCCAGAATAGATCACATCCTGGGTCATAAATCAGGTCTCAACCGATATCAAAAGATTGGGATCATTCCCTGCATATTTTCAGACCACAATGCTCTGAAGCTAGAACTCAATCACAAGAGGAAAGTTGGAAATAACCCAAATACATGGAGACTAAACAGCATCCTTCTAAAGAATGAATGGGTCAACCAGGAAATTAAAGAAGAATTGAAAAAAATCATGGAAATAAATGAATGAAAACACAACTGTTCAAAATATGTGGGACACAGCAAAGGCAGTCATGAGAGGAAAATATATAGCGGTACAAGTCTTTTTCAAGAAACAAAAAACGTCTCAAATACACAACCTAACCCTACACCTAAAGGAGCTGGAGAGAGAACAACAAAGAAAGCCTAAACCCAGCAGGAGAAGAGAAATCATAAAGATCAGAGCAGAAATCAATGAAATAGAAACCAAAAAAAAAAAAAAAAAAAAGAACAAATCAAGGAAACTAGGAGCTGGTTCTTTGAAAGAATTAATAAGATTGATAAACCCCTGGCCAGACTTATCAAAAAGAAAAGAGAAAGGAACCAAATAAATAAAATCATGAATGAAAGAGGAGAGATCACAAGTGACACCAAAGAAATACAAACAATTATAAGAACATACTATGAGCAACTCTACACCAGCAAATTTGACAATCTGGAAGAAATGGATGCATTCCTAGAGACACATAAATTACCACAACTGAACCAGGAAGAAATAGAAAAACTGAACAGACCCATAACCAGTAAGGAGATTGAAACAATCAATAATCTCCAAACAAACAAAAGCCCAGGGCCAGACAGCTTCCCAGGGGAATTCTACCAAACATTTAAAGAAGAATTCTTATTCTCCTGAGACTGTTCCAGAAAACAGAAATGGAAGGAAAACTTCCAAACTCATTTATGAGGCCAGCATCACCTTGATCCCAAAACCAGATGAGGATCCCATCAAAAAAGAGAATTCCAGACCAATATCCTTGATGAGCACAGATGTGAAAATTCTCACCAAAATGCTAGCCAATAGGATCCAATAGTACATTAAAAAGATTATTCACCACGACCAAGTGTGATTTATTCCAGGGATGCAAGTCTGGTTCAACATCCACAAATCAATCAATGTGATACAATACATTAATAAAAGAAAGAACAAGAACCATATGATACTCTCAATAAATGCTGAAAAAGCATTTGACAAAGTATAGTATACTTTCTTGATCAAAACTCTTCAAAATGTAGGGATAGAGGGCACATACCTCAATATTATCAAAGCCATCTATGAAAAACCCACCACAAATGTCATTCTCAATGGAGAAAAACTGAAAGCTTTTCTGCTAAGGTCAGGAACATGGCAGGGATGTCCATTATCGCCACTGCTATTCTACATAGTACTAGAAGTCCTAGCCTCAACAATCAGACAACAAAAAGAAATTAGGACATCCAAATTGGCAAAGAAGAAGTCAAACTATCACTCTTTGCAGATGATAGGATACTATATGTGGAAAACCCAAAAGACTGCTCTCCAAATCTGCTAGAACTTGTACAGGAATTCAGTAAAGTGTCAGGATATAAAATCAATGCACAGAAATTGATTGCATTTCTCTACACCAACAACAAGACAGAAGAAAGAGAAATTAAGGGGTCAATCCCATTTACAATTGCACCCAAAAGCATAAGATACCTAGGAATAAAACCTAACCAAAGAGGCAAAGAATCTATACTCAGAAAACTATAAAGTACTCATGAAAGAAACTGAGGAAGACACAAAGAAATGGAAAAATGTTCCATGCTCCTGGATTGGAAGAGCAAATATTGTGAAAATGCCTATGCTACCTAAAGCAATCTGCACATCTAATGCAATCCCTATCAAAATCCCACCCATTTTTTTTTCAAAGAAATAGAACAAATAATCCTAAAATTTATATGGAACCAGAAAAGACCTCAAATAGCCAAAGGAATATTGAAAAAGAAAGCCAAAGTTGGTGGCATCATAATTCCAGACTTCAAGCTCTATTACAAAGCTGTCATCATCAAGACAGTATGGTACTGGCAAAAAAATAGACACATAGATCAGTGGAACAGAATAGAGAGCCCAGAAATTGATCCTCAACTCTATGGTCAACTAATCTTTGACAAAGCAGGAAAGAATGTCCAATGGAAAGAAGACAGCCTCTTCAATAAATGGTGTTGGGAAAATTGGACAGCCACATGCAGAAAAATGAAATTGGACCATTTCCTTACACGAATAGACTCAAAATGGATGAAGGACCTCAATGTGAGAAAGGAATCCATCAAAATCCTTGAGGAGAACACAGCAGCAACCTCTTCCACCTCAGCCCCAGCAACTTCTTCCTAGGAACATTGCCAAAGGCAAGGGAAGCCAGGGCAAAGATGAACTATTGGGATTTCATCATGATCAAAAGCTTTTGCACAGCAAAGGAAACAGTTAACAAAACCAAAAGACAGCTGATAGAATGGGAGAAGATATTTTCAAATAACATATCAGATAAAGGGCTAGTATCCAAAATCTATAAAGAGTTTATCAAACTCAACACCCAAAGAACAAATAATCCAATCAAGAAATGGGCAGAGGACATGAACAGACATCTCTGCAAAGAGGACATCCAAATGGCCAACAGACACATGAAAAAATGCTCCACATCACTCGGCATCAGGGAAATACAAATCAAAACCACAATGAGATACCACCTCACAACAGTCAGAATGGCTAAAATCAACAAGTCAGGAAATGACAGATCCTGGCGAGGATGTGGAGAAAGGGAAACCCTCCTACACTGTTGGTGGGAATGCAAGCTGGTGCAACCACTCTGGAAAACAGCATGGAGGTTCCACAAAATGTTGAAAATAAAGCTACCCTATGACCCAGCAACTGCATCTTGTTTTTATCTTTGTAAAGATACAAACGTAGTCTTCCGAAGGAGCACGTGCACCCAAATATTTATAGCAGCAATGTCCACAATAGCCAAACTGTGGAAAGAACCTAGCTGTCCATCAACAGATGAATGGATAAAGAAGAAGTGGTATATATATACAATGGAATACTATGCAGCCATCAAAAGAAACGAAATCTTGCCATTTGCAACAATGTGGATGTAACTAGAGGGTCTTATGCTTAGCAAAGAAAGTCAACCAGAGAAAGACAACTATCACATCATCTCCCTGATATGAGGAAGTGGAGATGTAACATGGGGGTTTTGGGGGTAGGAAAAGAATAAATGAAACAAGATGGGGTCAGGAGGGAGACAAACCATAAGTGACTCTTAATCTCACAGAACAAACTGAGCGTTGCTGGGGGGAGGGGGTTGGGAGAGGGGGGGTGGGGTTATGGACATTGGGGAGGGTATGTGCTATGGTGAGTGCTGTGAAGTGTGTAAACCTGGCAAATTCACAGACCTGTACCCCTGGGGATAAAAATACATTATATGTTTATTAAAATTTTTTAAATTAAATATTAAAAAATAAAATAAAATCTCCAGACCCTTAGGCTCAAGTGAGCTTTCCCAGGACAGACTATGTTTCACAGGTACTGCTGCAGTTAGTTGCCAAACGAATAAGCCTGTCCTATACAACTCACTGGGAGAGGACTTCTGAATCTCATGCCAGGTCTTCCCAGACTTGATTCCACGTGCTCTTTTCCTTTACTGATCCTGCTTTGTATTCTTTTACTATAGTAAGCAATAGCCATAGTAAGAACTATTTCTGAGTTCTGTGAGTCTTTCTAGGAAATCAGTGAACCAAGGGGTGATCTTGGGTACCATTGGAGCAGTGAGAATGTGGAGAAACGGGACTTTCACACACAGCTGCTGTGTGTGAATCATTCTGGAGAGCAACGTGACGAGATCAGGGAAGTTTAAGATGTACGTGTGCCAACTCCTAACAACTGTGTATCTATGTTTCTAGTCTAGGAAAAGTCTCCCTCGGGTCATGTAGAAAAATGTTTGCTACAGCACTTTTTTCCTTAAAGTGAACAACTGGAAGCAATTTCAAAAATCCATTGAAAGGAGGATGGAAAAACAAACTGTGATATATTTGTAGATAGCATGGCACTGTAAATAGCAAAGCATTTCAACTGAATAAATAAGAACTACATCGACATGGATAAGTCTCAAAATACTATATAAAAGAGGGAAGTTTTGAAAAATTCTATGCACAGTAGAATACCATTTATGCAAAGTTTAAAAACATGTAAGATTATCTAACGCATAAGAATGACACCAGCTTCATGACAAAAGTTATTCATTAGAAAGAAGGAAAAAACTAGGGTGGGGGAGGGGAAGAGGCAGGGGTTTATAGAGATCGGTAATGTTTTATTTCTTACAAAAAAAAAAATCTATAGCAAATATGGCAAAGAAGATTCGTTAAAACTGGAGAGTGAGTTTGCTATATTATCCGCATATTTGCTATATATGCCGCATCCCATAATAAAAAGATTAGAGTAATAATAACATAAAACTGAAGGGTCGAGTAATTTGGTTAAGATCACAAATTACATTGAACTGAGATATGAGCCCCAGCCCCCAAGCCTGGCTACAAATTTCACCATATGTCTTTTCATTTCAGTGACCTCTTAATTAAAACCCAGGCAAATTAACCTAATCCCATCTATAGTATGCTCATGCAGAGCTCCGAATTAAATTTAAATAAAATGCTCATTTCACATTAAGACTTTATTTGCTGTTTACAACATTTAATTATATTCTGAGTTCTCACAAGCTCTTAATGTGACGGTCCCACACGAATGACAAAGATCTTAGAGATGGGCTTCAGGAGGCAATAAAAACCCTATAGAGGGAAAGGTTAGTAAATCTTTTGAGCCAAGGGGCCTCTTGTTCTCTTAAAATGTTGAAGAAAATAAAATTAAAATCAATATGAAGGTCTTAAAGACATACAGCTTGGTCAGCTGAATGTAAATTAGGAGCTGTTCTTAATTAAACAATTTGTATATGTGTTGACGGATTCACATCATCCTTTAAGAAACATAGTTTTCACTTTGTCACTGAAACATCATGAGACTGAAACCAATGTAGTTTGTATTTAAAGACAAAAAGCCAGAGAAGAAGGATAAAGGTCAAACATCTGAGTTCTCAAAAGGAAATCAACCAGAGATGTAAGGCATTTATGGCGACACCATTTTATAATATACACTTAAAAAGGGGATTGACCAGGTTTAATTAATATTTTTAAGTTTTTTTCATTAAAACTTGCCAGAAATTATGAGGGAATGTTTTGTTTTGTTTTATTTTATTTTTTCACTGTTCCAAGAGTCATTGTATATGCACCACACCCAGAGCTCCATGCAATACGTGCCCTCCTTAATACCCACCACCAGCTCACCCAAACCCCCCATCCCCCTCCCCTCCAAAACCCTTGGTTTGTTTCTCAGAGTCCACAGTCTCTCATGGGCCATCTCCCCCTCGCATTTCCCCCAATTCACTTTTCCTTCCCTTCTCCTAATGCCCTCCATGTTACTCCTTATGCTCCACAAGTAAGTGAAACCATATAATAACTGACTCTCTCCGCATGACTTATTTCACTCAGCATAATCTTGAGGAAGTGGTTCTGCGTGGTTTTGTTTTGCTTTGTTTTTTTGTCAACACACTTTCAATTCAATTTCACAAAAGTTTCCAAAAGAATTCTTTATAAGAGAAGCATTTTTCTAGGTTCTATAGAGGTAAGTCCCTTTGGTGTAATAACAGTAAAAACCACTATTACTATTGCTACTCTGTTGGAGACCTCTCCGTGTGTCAGCAGCTCTGCTAGAAGATGTGCACAAGTAGAAGGAAAATGAAATGTATGTGCGTGTAGAGGCAGAGACTGAAGAACATAAGGAGTAGTTAAGGAACTTGTTAAGACCACGCAGCAAACAAATGGAGGCAAGGGTTCAGAGAAAGGAATTTTAGAGTTAGGGATATGGAGAGTAGAGATGTTCTCAGTGATTATAAGGGGACTAGAGAGTATGGGTTTTCTAGTGTTGCATAACAAACTTAGCAGCTTGCTAGAACATGAATGTATTTATTGTCTGACTGTTCTGTGGGTGACAAGTCCAAATGGGTCTTCTAAGCTAAAATCAAGGAATGCAGGGCTGTGTTCCTTCTGGAGGCTCTCGGGGAGAACCTGTTTCCTTGCCTTTTCCAATTTGTAGAGGGTGCCTGTGTCCTTCTGGTCCCTTTTTCCAACTTCAAAGTCAGCAGCACCCAGTAGAATCCTATTCACATCACATCACTCTGACCCCCCTTGCTGCCTCCCTCTTCCACTCTGAAGGACCCCTATGATTACACTGCGTTCATCCATACAACACAGGATAATCTCCCTATCTTACAATCAATTGATTAGCAACTTTGACTGCATGCCATCTGCTCCCATAGTCCCCTTTGCTATGTAACTAAGATATTCACAGAGTTCGGGGATTAGGATGTGGCTATCATGAGGCAGGCATTATTCTGTCTACCTCATCAAGGTTGCAAAAGAATTCTAACTCAAATTAGCTAAAGCAAACAGGTCTCTTTATTGGAAAGATGCCATAATATCGTAACACTTCAAGGGCTACCCAGCCTCAAAAACAGAACCCAGCCAGGGATCCCTCTTCCCCAGCCTCTCACCTATGCTTTGATCTACAACAGCAGGTTGTGTCTTCTGCTGAAGACTGGGCTCCTTTATCCTGAATGCACACTTCAGAATATGGCTGCCCGCAGTTCATGGAATGTTACCTCGTATATCCCAGGCATCAAGAAAGGGAGCTTGCTATCTACCTTGCTTTTACTCTCTTCTAGTTCCAAGATATCAAAGACAATGCTGCTTGGTCCATCTTGAACCAATGTCTTGGCTGGAGGTTCAAAGAGGCTGCCACATAGAGCCACAGAAATGGTACTGAGTAGGGGTGAGATAAGCAGCTCCCCCCAAAAGATGAAGGAGTGGTAATGAGTAAACAGGTTGACCAAGTTGAGTAAGAAATTTTCCTGGGGCACAAGGACCACACAGACCAGAGGAAGATACAGCAATGCATGGATTTCAAAATAATGAGATGAGTCTGCACAAAATCCTATGGGGACTTGGAGGACCCCTTCCATCAGCAGAGCTTGGTGAGGCTGAAATGTAAGGTGGAGTAAAGGACCAGTCCAAGATGAAGCTGGACAGAAAGCAGGGCAGCTAAGATCTTCTAAAATAGGTGATGGGGGCGCCTGGGTGGCTCAGTGGGTTAAAGCCTCTGCCTTCGGTTCAGGTCATGATCGCAGGGTCCTGGGATGGAGCCCTGCATCGGGCTCTCCGCAAGCAGGGAGCCTGCTTTCTCCACTCTCTCTGCCTGCCTCTCTGCCTACTTGTGATCTCTGTCAAATAAATAAATAAAATCTTTAAAAAAATAAAATAGGTGATGACTGGCAGTAGATGGAAGCCCCCCCCACCTTGTTTAAGCTTTAGATCGACAGCTGCTAGACAGAGCAAGACTTGGTCCATAGGCAAAAGTTAGGAAGCTGTTACCTCTGTCTAGAGGGGAACCGAGAAGTGGGCTGAAGCATTGGGATGGAGATGGAAAGGATAGAGGCACCTTCAGAATGGAATTTCAGAAGGCAGAGGAGATCAGAGCTGATGAAGAAGGAGTCCGAGAGGTTAACTGTGGCTGGAATCTGGGCATCTGCCTCCACAGGAAGGACATCCTGCTTGTTGGGATGGAATTAAATCTAAACTGATTTGGGGGGACTTTCAGTCTTTTTCAGGGGTATGCTAGTAAACATTTAACGACTGGTTCTGGTTTGGGGGAGGGACTGATCTATACAGTTTACTAATTTCCATGGTGTAAGTACTCCTATTATGGCCAGTTTCAAACCACAGGAAGCCACTAGATGTGGAGATGGGAAACCAACCAGGAGCAGTCAGCTCAGCACACCCTGGCTTCTCATTCCTCATCATGATGCTCCTCTAACATCACCATGTCCCATTCAATGGACAGCCGGGTCCCCAGATCAAGGTTTCCCCAGCAGGACTAGGGATCTGTTGCTCATATACCTCTCCTGTCCAACCTTCTCCAGGCCTCTTCAGCAATTGAACATCCAACCACAACACAAATAAGAAAACATGGGTATGCAAATACATGGCCAAACACTGACAAGATTAGCTAGCCAATGAGTGAAAAGAGAACACAGCCCATAAAATGGGAGGTGGTAGGGTACAAAGTCAGACCACTTGAGTTTCAATTTAGTTCCTCCACTTGCTAGCTCTGTGCCTTAAGCCCAGGTATATAACTACTCTGTGCCTCTAACTGTGATCTCCAAAATGGGGATGTAACTGGCAGTATTTTCTTCTCAGATTTATTGAGTGGATGAGTAGAATAAGGTAAGAGAGTACTTGGTGACGAGTAAATACTCAGTGCACCTGATGATAATGAGAACTCCATCTTACTCATTGAAGCTGTGTATGCTAATGAAATTATAACCAGAGGAAAAAGGGCTTTCATTCCTATCCTGACTTTGATAAGGAACTCAATGGACATGGTCAACACTATGCTGGATGCTGAGGCCCAGGAAGTCTGAGAGCTTGAGAACGTGTCTCCCCATCCCTATTTCCAGAGTATAGCATAGGGTCTGGCCCATAGAAGTGGCTTAATACAAATTTTTGCTAACTAAATACAGCACTAAGTGCTGCAGGATTCACAGGAATGAAAAAGATAGTCCAGTGACCTTAGTGGACTTCTACTGAAGTCCTACTAAGTCCTCTCAAAATGTACCTACTGGTACATTTTTCCACAATGTTAATGACATTTGTGTCTGCCTTAGGACAGAAGAAGGTTACCAATGAGACAATCAATAACAAAGGCTACCATAAACACATTTATCTCCAAAATGCAAAGGTAAATTTCTCTCCAAAAGCTTAGGTGGCAACCAAAGTGCTTCCTCAACTTTCATAAAAAACAATCAAATGTCAGCCTTGTAAATATTTATGATCCTAAATGGTTCATATTTGAACATCAATTGTTTAAAGATCATTTGAGTGCCTTTTGACAGAAATCTTATATTCTACACAGTTTCCTATACACAATACTTAGAAAACCTGCCTCTATAAGGTTTTCCAGTATAAGGTCACAAGAGGTACTAAATCTGATTGTACAGACCCACCCAGAGCTTCATTCATTCTGGGCAGTACATTTATAAAGGTTAGAAGCAAATTTACTGATAAGGAGGCCACAGTGACTCTTATTCATAATTAATATTATTTGGCTTATAGCGTTTCTGTTTCTCAGATGAATTTCCAGATAGAACACAGGAAGGAAATGAGAGAAAGGGCAAAGAAAAAGTCGTCATACAACAATGCTCCTTAGGTGTTCCAGCCCGGCGGGGGCGTGGCAATGGGCTTTGGTTAAGTTCATGATCTACCAGCAACCACCTGCCACTTCCAACGAGTCCTCTACGCCTGTTTCCTTAACAGCAAGAAAAATATTCAAGATTATATAAATAGCAAACATTTTTGTGTACTTTTAATCATTCATCTAAAAAAATGCAATAATTTCTGAACTTGTGATTGGCGTTCTTGAAAACACAATGGTTCGAAAAAATAAAACATAATGGTTCTATAAACTTGGTAATAGTCATCTGAGAATCACAAGGCCATGTTTTACTCAACCACGGAGAATAAGCCCCAAACTCTCTGAAACCATGAGTCTCAAGTGTTCCATTCCACCGACACTCCAGCCAAAGCAAAAACGTCTGGGTATTACTCAAATTTCAGTTTTTACCCACTTATTGCTACTCTGCTAGAAAAATCAAAAGAAAGGAGAAAGTGGAGAGGCCTTACAAGCAGTCCATGAAGTCTGTTTAAGAATCGACCGGACTACATAAATTTGTCAGAGCTCAGAAATCTGCCATCGCTTACTAGGATTTCTTTGGAATGATTGGCTGATTTGGAAGAGAAACTCACTCACTTACAGTAAGTAATACCTAACAGATATGAAATTACCAGAAGATGAGGGATTCTACATAATGAATTTTCCAGAAAACTAATAAAGATGAAAACTTTGTTTTTAAGCACGAAGGACTGAATGCTTCTCAAAATATATAGACTATTTCCCTGTCTGCTTATCTTTGGAATAATGAGCTGAATTAAAGCTTTTTGGGCAATCAGCTTCAGCATCATTGAATATCCGCTGTCCAGACTGATAAGGCCAAGCACTAGCTTTCCCTGCCTGGTAACTGCAGCCTGAACATGTGACCCAAACTTGGCTGATGGAACACTCTGGGGCACATTAGGAAAAGGTGGGGTAACTGGGAGTTTTACTGTTTGGGGTTCAAATGAAAAGTGACGAGAAGGAAATAAAGACTCCTTTCTGTACATAGTTGCGATCCCCAGTAAGGAGAGCCCGGACAGCACCCTGACAATGGCAGATACCTGTGTGCTCAGAGGCATCACTAAGCCGCTGAGTTAAGCTTAGCTAGGACCCAGGGTTTCAAGATAGATGAAAAAATGAACATCCTCGGGGCGCCTGGGTGGCTCAGTGGGTTAAGACCTCTGCCTTCGGCTCACGTCATGATCCCAGGGTCCTGGGATTGAGCCCCGCATCGGGCTCTCTGCTCGGCAGGGAGCCTGCTTCCTTCTCTCTCTCTCTGCCTGCCTCTCTGCCTACTTGTGATCTGTCAAATAAATAAATAAAATCTTTTAAAAAAAAAATGAACATCCTCTTGAGAAGTCAGTGCGGTCAAGAGGATCCTTTTCTTGCATCTAAAAGTGCTTAGCTGATAGGCAAGGTCTCCAGGAAAGGTTAAACTGGGGTTCAGAGCCAGACTATTTGTGGAACAGGTGACCCAGCGACCATATTCCAAGTAACTGCACGAGTTGAGGTACAAGGTGCTCTTTGGTTGCACTAAGAAGGATGAAAGAGCTTGTTTGCCAGCGCGCACTCCCAGGCTTCTGCCTCGCAAACGTGACGGACGGGAGGAAGGGGAAGATAATGCTGTGGCTCGGTGTCCAGGTGTGGCAGAAAGTGCGACCATGAGGAGCCGGGGCTCTGGGCCCTGGCCCGATCGCAGCTCACCACAAATGAGACGTTACATAAACTCTCCGGGCCCCTTCCCTAGACGAGGCAGGAATAGTGCCCTCCTAGACAGAAGGACCGAAGGCTGGATGTCACTGGCTCGACCATGTCACGGACTGCAGGAAGTTAGAATGTGTGGAATGGGAAGAGAGGCTCTTTGACTTGGTGAAATGTGGAGAGTTTATAAAGTGCCTGGTGCAGAGAAGGAGTCATGGGCATGCCTGACGTGGTCCATAGAGGTAAAGGAAGGGCCTTTCCCTCCAGCTGCTGTTGGGACCCAGGACAGAGGGCCCCTCAGTGACCAGTGGTTTGGACCGTGAGGAAAGGGAGCCCCCAGCACAGAGAAAGCAGCCACACAGAGCAACTCCAGTGGAAACCAGGAAGGCATGGTGCCGGCGGGCCATGGGAGGGGGTCACAGCAGGAGTGAGGTGGTGGCAGGAGCCTGTGAATCATGTCCCCGCTGCTCCTGCAACTTCACTGTGCGTGTGTTTCTGTGAGCTGTTGGGAGGTCAGTTCTGTCCCCTCCCCATGAAATGTTCCCCCATCAAACCACCCGCGTGAGCTCTGGAGGCACTTTCGGACCATTCCTGGACTCCCACCTCACCAATAGGGTCCATCTGCTCCCCCCTCACAGCTCCACATCCCCCCAACCCAACCCCCCAGACCTGTTCCCTCACAGCCCTCTTTGATCTTCTCAGCTAGGAATCTAGGAAATCAGAAAACCCAATGTCACCAACTACTTGGAAAGCTGTTTTGTGAGTGAAACAAAGGCACACTTCATTCCTCTGTTCTGCCCTCAATAATAATTTCCAGTACCTGCTTGTGCTAGACGTTGTCCAGGTGCTGGGGACACAAAGGGCCCCAGAGACCAGGCTCCTGCCTGATGGGATTGACATTCTGGTGGAAAGCACAGATGACAACATCTAATTAGATCAAGAAGATGATGCAGTGGTTTTAAGTGCTGTGAAGAAAGGCAAGTGATGGAGGGATGAGAGGAGCCGCTGGGAATCAGGGGCAGGACAGGTGTTCTAGATCTCTCTGAAGGTGACATGTGACAGGAGACCTGGAAGATGGAGCCTGACTTGCAGAAGTCATGCCGAGAGTCTCCGGCAGAGGCCACAGCAAGTGCCAAGACCGAAGACGGGAAGCAGGTCGGGGCATTTGAGCAGAAGGCGGCCACGGCCGGCAGCAGTGAGCAATGGGAGTCCACAGAAGGACTTGGTGTCCCCCCAGTATCGGCAGGAAGCCACCGCAGGGTTATTGGTGGGGGTGGTTCTGGTTTGGCTTTCAGCCCGTGCTCTGTCTTTAGAGAGGCTGCACTGGCCGCGGGGCAGAGTGGACTGCGGGGGGCAGGAGAAAGCAGGGAAGCCTACAGGAGGCTTGAAGTCACCTGACAGAGGGAAGACGGTGGTGGGGACCAGGGCAGTCATACTAGAGATGATGACTACTGCTCAGAGTCCAGACACATTTCAGAGGAGGAAGGGCTGGGTGGGCTGTACTGTGACCCCCAGAAAGAGATGTTCAAGGACGAACCCACCATACCTGCAAATAGGATTGTTTTTGGAAATAGAGTCCTTGAGATACAACCAAAATGAGGTCACAGAGGCTAAGGATGGGCCCTAAATTCCACGACCAGGGGTCCTCACCAGGAGACAGATGGAAGACCCAGAGACACGCGGGGAGGGAGGCTGGGCAGGTGCAGCCCCGAGACAAGGCAGGCCAAGGAATGCCAGCAAGCCCTGGAAGCTGCGAGAAGCAAGGAAGGCTGTCCGCGAGAGCCTCCAGGGAAGCAGGGGCCTGTGACACTTTGGTCTCAGACTCTGGTCCCAGGCTGTCAGAGACTAAGTGTCTTTCGTTCCAAGTCAGTTTTAGTCCTTTGCTCAGGCAGTCCTGGGAAACCAACACAAGGTGGTAGGAGAGAAGAGCCTGATCTCTGAGAAAGGCCCGGAGTTGTGCGGAGCTGGAGGAGAGGGAACGCATATTCTAACGGTGGAATGAGCTTCCTGTGGCCATGAACCGCCACCCAACTGCGGCTCTCCTTCCCCTTCCTTGGAGCGCTGACCACGCCACCGGCCGTCCCTGCCTTCGGGGACACTGATCATGTGACCAAATCGATTGCCCATGGCTGAGTGAGTCTCACACGTCCAGACTCCCCTTCCCCTTTGTCACCCCTCTGCTCACCGCCGCCAGCAACGTCACCCAGACACATTTATGCCGCCGGCAACAGGGCAATTAAATTCATCCCAGACAATGACCAGCAGAGCCTGATCTGAGTTTCGAAAAAAAGTCCTCCTTTTGAGTCAAAAGATCATTAGACACAATGCAGGGACAAACGACAAGCGCTATTAATGGAATCATAAAACAAACCCAAACTCTTGGAATTTTGCAGAATTTTTGGAGAGCCACTCTAACTGAACCCCATCGACACCTGCTGCTCCCAGCGTTAGACTCTGAGGAGCTCCTTACAGGTCAGTCTGCTCCGCCAGTGGTCCCTGAGGACAGGGATACCCAGCTGGTTTAAATTTGTTTTAAGCCTAGTACATTCACTTATTCAATAAATATTTATGGAGAACACTCCACGAAGCCCCAGGCATCTTTAATAGCTGCTGAATTGAATTAAATACCTTATGCTCCCTGGTAGAAATAAAATAATGTATGGAAGGAAGGAACTTATTCATTTGTTTAAAAATGAGAAAGGAAAACATGGTTACAAAAGACAGAGACAAAAACAGATAATGGAGAAACTCACCTTGTAAGATAATTGGGCAGGACCAGGGAAATCTCAAAATCCCATCCAGCTCTAGGCTAGAACGTTCCACTGAGGGAGGAAGGACAGGCAGGTGTACAAAAACAGAAATCTCAAAGGGGCGCCTGGGTGGCTCAGTCAGTTAAGCATCCAGCTCTTGATTTCAGCTCTGGTCATCATCTCAGGGTTATGAGAGTGAGCCCCACATCCGGGTCCACAGTCAGTAGGGAATCTGCTTGATAGTCTCTCTCTCCCCCTCTCTCTGCCAACCCCCATGCCCGCTCTTGCTCTCTCAAATAAATAAATCTTTTTAAAAAAGAAGAAGAAAAAGAATGCGGATCTCAGAGAGAGGCTTGAGTCTGAACAAACATGGGAGAGAGGCTTGAGTCTGAACAAACATGGGAGCCGGGCAGCCGCAAGCTACCCGGTGTGACCTCTTGCCGCCCTGCCACCTCGTCCTTTCCTACTGATCCCTCAACCTACTTTGGAATTACGTGTTTGTTTCTTCAGTGTCTGCCTGACTCGACCAGAACGTCAGGCTCCGTGACTATTTGCTCACTGCAGTACACCCTGTGCTGTATCAGGCACCCATAGAGGGCAAGTATATATTTGTTGAACGTTCGGATACATTAATTAAATTAAACTCCGTAAGCCTCCGTGTCACTTGTAAAATAAAAATTATAGTTATATTCACTTCCCAAGGACCAATAGGAGGGTCAAATGAGATAAAGTATTTCAACTGTTTGGCTTATGAGCAGGTGCTTGACAGATGAATACCAGCTTATAACTAGTATCATTAGCATTGATATCATAGACATAAAGAGCTCATTTATTCAAATATTAAAATAACAACAGGAACACTGTTAAAAAGGTAAACCGCACGATAAAGAGACATTTGGGAAATGCTTAATATCATGGGCAGTCTCTCAGATTAAAATGAAGGCACAGAGATGTAAATTGGATGAGGAGGAAGTGTCCCCTTAGGTCAGAGACTAGGGGCGCTAACTAGGTGCCAGAAGCAAGAGGGGACTCAGACAACATTTTCCCCTGGCTGTGCTCCTGGGGATCCCACTTTGCTCTGACAGCATCTCCAAAGAACAATGTAGAAACCCAACAGTGGCTATACTTTGTCATGGAAACCAATATAGTCTTTCCTTGCCAGCCTCAAGCGAAATTGGTTCCTTAGTATCTGAAGTAAAAATAACAAAATTCCTGTCTGAATCATCCAGTGTGCCACCCAAAAGTTGTATTCTCATTACCCGTCAAGTACATACTTTCTTTTGGCCTTCTGTCAGATCTTTTTTACCTGAGAACATGCACCAGTTCCAGCAGAGAGGAGAGGAGACGTCAATCTACAGTTTGCAATGTTCTAGTAATCCACACCCGGAATCCGGCCATAATTTACACTTCCCTGTAGCTTATTTATTTCTTGTCAAACTATTTGAACTGCAGCCTGTACCTGAAAACATCTGATCTAGCACATCACCTGGGCAGCCCCTGGTTTACTAATATTCTTGAAACAAGTCACATGGCCAGATTTTACCAAAAAGTTGGGAAGTTGGGCCTATGATTTCCTCCCTATAGACTCTTGGCACCATTTTTCTTTTGGCTCCATCTGAGACAGCTCTGATATACTGAAGTAAAAATTGCCCTTGTTTTATCTCTTCAGTTCAGAGATCAATGAACTTCCTGTAAAGGGCCAGGTAGTAAATATCTTGGACTTTGTGAGCCAGACACTCTTTGTCACAAATATTCAACTCTGCCATTGTCACCCCAAAGTAGACATAGACAATATGTAAATGAATGGCCATGTCTGTCTTCTGATAAAACTTTATTGACAGCCTTTGGATTTAGTACAAGGACCAGAGTTGCTGGCTCCCACTTTAGTCATGTTTGCACCACATTTAGAGCCAGTAAACTAATGGACTCTTGTCCTAAGAAACTAAAAGGAAACACATTCTAAAGGTTAAAAAGACAGCTAGCTCATTTGCTATATAATAATATATATAATAATATATATATTATATATATATAATAAAGCATCCTTACCCAAAAATTTGCCCCATAAATTATAGTTCTTGATGTTTTGTTGTTTGTTTTGACAGTTCTTCCCAGTACTGATTCAGTGGAAGCATGAAATAGATAACAGAACCCCTTTTTCCAATGCCTCTCTTACAGAGAACCCAGACATACAAAGCTAAGGAATTGATGAAGGAGCTCTCCAGGTGGTCCATGTCTTCACTGGTCTGGATATTCTGGAGTTATTTAGAGGGGCCTATGGCACTCCTGAAGACCCCAGTGTGGGGAGCACTGGTAAAGAGCATAGAAGATGCGGCTGAGAGTTAGAGACCTGAGCTCTAGACCAGGCTGCCTCCAGTTTCTTTGTAAACCACAGAAAGATGCAGGATGTGATCCTGGCCCCAACATGCCCCATTCTAGTTAGGGCCCTATGGACACCTAGCTGGTCTGCTGTGGTCTGCACCATTTTCTTCCAATAAATTTCATCTTGATCTTTGCTTTTTTAAGCAAAGCTTTAAAACAAAGCTTGGCTTTGAGAAAGACAACTATCATATGATCTCCCTAATATGAGGAAGTGGTGATGCAACATGGGGGCTTAAGTGGGTAGGAGAGGAATAAATGAAACAAGATGGGATTGGGAGGGAGACAAACCATAAGTGACTCTTAATCTCACAAAACAAACTGAGGGTTGCTGGGGGGAATGGGGTTGGGAGAAGGGGAGTAGGGTTATGGACATTGGGGAGGGTATGTGCTTTGGTGAGTGCTGTGAAGGGTGTAAACCTGGCGATTCACAGACCTGTACCCCTGGGGATAAAAATATATTATATGTTTATAAAAAATAAAAAAATTAAAAATTAAAAAAAAAAGTTTGCTTGGCTTTGTATTTGTTCCTTATGACCAAACGATCCCTAAACAAATCAGCAGAATTAGGTTTAATGGCATTTCATTCTCTTTCAATTCATGCTGAAAGAGACATCAAATGGGCCAAATGGATCCTGACATTCATTTTATCTGCAAATTCTTAAATTAATAAAATATGTTTCAGTCTTTCCTAAGATAAAATTCCAGGTTGAGGAAAGAAGATATGGGCTTTCCATTCATAGCTCAGATTCCACTTCTGGAATAAAAGTGAACACACAGAATATTTGGGGCAAAGTTAGGCTAGTGATTCCTAATCAGGGGAGTGTGATTCATGAGATAAGATTAAAATAATAAATGCCACAGCCAAGCTAAATAAAAAGTAAAGGTGTAGAGATAAGCAAGTCTGACTACCTAAAAGGATAAACAACGGAGTGATGTGGTTGGGGTAGTGTTGAGGCATATTAAGTAAGAAGACAGGAGGGAGACTCTAAAACATGTCCTGAATATTCCATTAGAAGGCAGAATTATCCCTCTGCAGGAATTTGCAGGATTATCTTTAGAATTAACTGTGCAGTTTCCGAGGTTGGCCTGTATAAGCAGGTACGAGATGTGTACTAGAGCCTAGTTTAGTTCTCACTCAGCAGAAAGGGGCAATGTTGCATTGCCCTCTGGCTCTTGGGTCCCCCCTGAAGGCTGGGACCTGACATAGCCCAACGTTAAGCACATGGACACACGTGGGAACAGTCCTAAATACTCAGGTGGCAGCACATTCATCTCTTGCACCTGTATTTAGCTCTCCAGAGAGGGGAGGACCTAGATAACTCACCTGCTTGGACTTATGAACAAAAGTTGCTATGAAGACAGTGGGAATTGGGCCTCAGGGTTCTGAAATATGGACTTCTACTAGCAGTGCAGCAGGGTAGATCATGTTGACTTTCAGGTTCCTTATTTAGGGCAGAGGACGAGCCAGGGCTAAGAAAATGAAGCCCCATGGGCCAAATCCAGCTGCCATCTGTTTTTATAAATAAAGTTTTATTGGAACACGGCTGCATAATTTCTTTACTATCTGGCTTTTTACAGAAAAAGTTAGCCAAACTTTCTAACTCCTTTCTATGACATTTTCCAAATTCTCTGACTATTCTGCCATGTGGCCACATAGTAAGAATGTGCTTCCAAAGGGTATGTGTGTGTGCCTGAGAAAGAAAAAGATTCACCTTTCTCATTCGTGACCGTGATAGATAATGGGTTGGGGGGGGGGGGGGCCACGGGATTTCTCAGCCAACCAAGAAAAGGAAGATTCCTGGGGGACAGAGCAAATTTCACAGACTTTGAAGGGCCCTCAAAGAGAATGAATCTGTGTCTTTCACCCTGCATCAGCCTGACAGATGATAGAGAACAAGGTTCTCTTTTCCTCAAGTATCCGAAACCCAGCCCACCGTCACTGCATCCTCGCACAAACTCAAAACCGAAACCAACAGCAAACAATCTCACTGCTTCATTCAGTAATAGATTTGGCCAATCCCATGTTTACAGGATGATTTAAATTCCAGCTTCTCAGAAATTGTAGATTTCCATTTTCTTCTTAGCTAACACAATCCACGTAGAACAGCCAACCACAGCAAGGGCAGCCAATTTCTAGTAAACCTCACCAATTATGTAAGAGGATTGCTCTTGTTCCAACTACCCATGTACACTGGATGTTCGGGGATAATTTTCCACAGAGAAATCCAATTCCTGGAGGGACCAAGGCCCGCCAGCGGCAGCCGCTGCCACCGCCCTTTCTGTAGTGGCGAAATGATGAGCTGACAGCCCCTGCCAGCTGGTACTTTTCTGATATGGGTCATTTGTCATCTTGACAGGAGGACGGGAAAGCTACTGAGTGATAGTTTTAACCCATGCGATAGAAAGCATATTTGTCTCAGAAATAAGTGTCTGCAATTACAAAGCCTTCTTAAAAAAGCATTAATTCTTAAAACCCTCCATCTGTTATGAGATAGGCTTCATTTGGGTGTTTAACAAAATGACAGAACAGGTTGGGAGTCCCCTATTTCCATTTCCCTGGTGGCCTCTTCCTTCTCCTCCCCTGTATTCAGCCAGCAACTGGAGTCCTAGATCCTGCCAGCTCTGTAACCTTTGGTGGAGGGGCGGGGGCGGGGGGACCCGTAGCTGCCATAATCATTCCAGCCTTCACACAAGATGCCCCGAGGGCATCCGCAAGGATGGGAAACAAAGTCAAGAGCTTAAGGGGGGGGGGCAGGGATATTTCCACCATCCCAGCATCAAAAAGTACCACCCAGGGGATAATGGTGTCATAGCAATCTTGTCAAAAAACTAACAATGTCTTCGTCGTCTTGTGGTCATCAAACGTATATTATCAGTAACCACACTAAAGGCAGTTTTGGGATTTTCTTTTCTACCGATGTATCCAGGTTCTCTGTTATTCTTCCTTCTCTCTCCTGCCACCTTGTCCACCCATTTCCCTCTTCATAATAAAAACAGGCAGTCAGAGGCGATACCATATTTAAATGTTTGAGATGAGCACAAGCTGTTATACACAACAAACGAATTGTTGAACACTACAACAAATATGATGGCTAACTGAAAATAAAATATAAACAAATAAATAAGTAAGTAAATAAACTTTCGCTGAGGGGCACCTGAGTAGCTCAGTCAGTTAGGCTCTGCCTTCAGCTCAGGTCATGATCCCAGGTCCTGGGATGGAGCCATATGTCGGGCTCCCTGCTGGGTGGGGAATCTGCTTCTTGCCCTCCTCTGCCTCTCTCCTTGCTTGTGCTCTCACTCTCAAATAAATAAATAAAATCTTTTTTTTTAAATTTTTTTTAAATAAAAAAATAAATGTTTGAGAAACAGCAGATCCTCTTTCCTGAATTTAAGCTTCTGGAAAGGTAACTATTTTTGCTGGTGTTTGACATTCCCTTTGTTAAGGGTTTGTGGATAAGGATGTTTCTGTTTCCTGGAGGTCCCCTTACGGGACCTTAAGAATCTTGGGGGATGGACTGTAAGTCATTCTGAAAGCTATGGGAATTCAAGGTGAACGTGTGGCTTTGGCCCCAGTCTCCTACAGTGAAAGGAAGCCAGCAGAGAGCCACAGGCTGCTGGCACCCACTGTTCTTTCCTGTCCTCATTCCTGAGGACACAGAGAGAGCATCTTTCAGACTAGAACTGCTTCCAGAGAGCAATGAATGCTGAGATATTGTTAATGGTCTTTCTCCAACACTAATTTCTTAATGTTCTCTATATCCTTGTTTCTTGGACAAGCATTCTCCACTCCAAGTTTAAAGACAAACCATGTAAGCCCAGCTTTCTCAAAGTGGGACAGGCACATTTTCTCAAAACTGATTATATTGGACTATGGCTTTTGCTTTTTTATTCCCCATTTTATTATCTTAAATATATTATTTCAGCATTAAACACTCCAGTCACTTGGAGAAACACAATGTTCAAATGGAAAGATCCCATCTGGATTTAGACTGTGCTTTGGAAGAAAAATATTACCATTCCAATGTGACTTGAACACTCAAAGGCTTTGTGATAAGCACATGTGGAGATTTGCCTTCTAAAATATGAAAACATTCTCTGCTATTCACAAAGTTTACAAATGCCCATGAATAAAAGATCATGATTTCTCATGGGAAATAGCCCAAAATGTTGTCCAAACAAGAAGGCCCACGTGGAAGTCCTTTGAGGTTACATAAGCCCATAGATTCTCCTGCCATCAGAATCGGCAGAGGCCTTTGGGGCTGCTTCCAATGAGTCCCCTCACTCTCCAATTCTAAGGGTTTTAAGTACCTAGCGTTTGGGAGGCACTGTGGAAAAAACAATTTCTGCCTTAATCCAGCCTTCAATATGTGTTGGCAGGGCACACAAAATGCTATAAATTCTTAACAAAATACTTCATGTGCTGTTTCTGTTATGAAAGCTTAGACATTCGCACTTTATTTTAGGATAGATATTTCCCATATAGAATTTTAGGGGCTCCTGAATTCATACCTTCTCTGGGTATTCACTGCCCGTCATTAGGGTTTGCAAAAGCCTCCCCACCTCTGACTTTCTTCTCCCGTCCCTCCTCCAAACATTACTAGAATTACTTTCTGGACATCCAGGTCTGATCATCATTCTCCAACTTTGATGCTTCCATATCATCTATAGAATGACATGGAAGCTCTTCAGCAAGGGGCTTACTGCACTCCTGGCCTAGCTAAAGTAACAGGGGGATTCACCCTCCCAACCAAACTAACAAAAAATACACAGAATGTAGGAAATAATGGTTTCCAAAAACTGGACATCAGCCAATGAAGAACAGTGAGGGACAGGAAACAAATAGGGTGAGCCCTACAATTGTTCTTTTATACTGTAGAGAGTTTCCAGTCTATGGCACAGGCCAGGGATACCAGACAGAGCCCGGCAGAGCCCCTGAACTGAGGAGCCAGAGCTCAGTGTCCAGAGAAACCAAGGCAACTATAGTTCACAGGACAGAGTGATGCTTCCATATCATCTATAGAATGACATGGAAGCTCTTCAGCTTCCAGGGAGGAAAACGCTGCACAGAGAGAGAACTCTGGATTTGCAGAGTGTTCCTTCTCTTTGTGTACCAGCTGAGTCCTGGTCAGCACATGTGCTTACAGAAACTTCCTGAGGCCAGGGAACCACCTGAAAGGATCAGAGGTAATAGTGCCTAGTACTCACTGAGACTGAGAATAGGTCTCTTCTAGTCAGACTGTAAAACCCCATGATTCATGAAACCTTCAGTAGAGTACACAGAAGGGGCTACCTTACTGATGAGAAATAATTAAAACTCGACTGAACATAGCTCTGGTCCCACCTAAAAACATCAAAAGCAAGACCCAAAGGGCCCAACTGCTTTCAAGGAACCTAAATTTGTCAAAAACAAAGCTCAATAAAATGTACAGAAATTTAAAAAAAAAAATCTTACACTCAACAAAATAAAATTTACAATGCCTAGCATACATTCAAACATTACCAGGCATGCAAAGAAGCAGAAACATATAAACCCTAAGGGGGAGAAAAAGGAATCAAAATTGACACACAACTGACATGAATGTTAGAGTTGGCAAAGACATTGAAAGAGTTATTACAATGATAATTCATATGTTTAAACGCTATGTAGAGACCTGGAATATATTTTTTAAAAAAGGACCAAAATTAAACTTCTAGAGGCTATGATGTCTTAGGTGAAAAATACACAGGATGAGATTAATAGCAGATTAGACATGGCAGAAATACATATTAGTGAACTCAAAGATATCACAGTAGAAACTCTCCAAAATGAAACAGAACTTAAACAATTAAAAGAACATAGTAAACTGGAGAAAAGTTCAAGTGGCCCAATATATGTGGTATTTGGAGACTCCTAAAGAGAGGAAAGAAGGGGAGACTGAAAAACTATTTGAAAAATAATGGTTAAAAATTTCTAAATTTGATGAAAACTAGAGCCCACAGATCCAAGAATCTCGACAAACCCCAAGCACTTGTGCACACAAACACACAACATGAAGAAAACCACATCATAATCAAATTGCTCAAAGCCAATGATAAACTTAAAAGCATTCCGAGGAAAAAAAGACATGTTAAATGTAAAGGATCAAAGATCCTTTTGACTACAAATTTTTTGTAGGAAACAGTGCAAGCAAGTAAACCATACAAAAACATCCCTGAAATACTGAAAGAAAATAATGTCAACTAGCAAAAAATAGCTTTTAAAACAAAAGTGAAATACTTTTTAAGACATACAAAGATAGGAAGAATATATAACCAGCAAAATCACACTACAAGAAATGTTACAGAAAGTCCTTCAAGCAGAAGAAAAAAACATACCCGTTGTTAATACAGATCTACATATAAGAATGAAGAGCACTGGAAATGTTAACTTCCTGGGCAAACATATGATTTTTTTTCTTATTGCTGAATTTCTTTAACAGATAACTGATTATTAAAACAAAAGCAATAATGCACTATGGGGTTTATAACATACATTAAACAAAAGCATATGACAAAACAGCAAAAGCATCAGAACAAAAGAAATAGAAATATACTATTGTCAAGTTCTTATATGACATAATACCACTTTAATATGGATAGATTATGTTAAGTTACAATGCATACCATAAACCTTAAAGTAACCACCAAGAAAACAAAATAAAGTATAGTTAATAAGCCAACAGAGAAGACTATATAGTAAAAAAAAAATTCAGCTAATCTGAAGGAAGACAGGAAAAGAGGAAAAAGAACAGTGAACAGTTCAAACAAATAGAAAAAAAGAGAGCAAGATGATTTAAACTTAATCATATGAATAATCACATTACATGCAAATTGTCTAAATACTAAAATCAAATATCACACTGGATTTTTTTAAAAATAAGACCAAACTATATGTTATATACAAGAAACATGCTTTAAATATTAAAAGTTAATCTTAAAAAGGACTAAAAGCATGAAAAAAATATATACAATGCTAACACTAAGAAATGCTGGAGTGGCATATTTAACATAAATTTTAGAGCAAAGAATAGTGCCAGTGATAAAGTCATTTAACAATGATAAAGGAATCAATTCATCAAGAGAATATAACAATTACAGATATTCATGCCCATATTAGTGGAGATTTAAAATACATAAAGCAAAAACTGATAGAAACAAAAGGAGAAAGAGACATGTCCATAATTATAGTTGGAGGTTTCAATTCCCCTCTCAACCACTGGCTGAACACGTAGACAGAAGATTAGTATGGATAAAGAAGGTCTGAACAACATTATCAACCAACTTGACCTGATCAAGATTTATGGAACACTCTACCCAACAATCATAGAAAACGCATCATTCTCAAATGAAATTGGAATATTTTCTATTATCCTCAGTCATAAAAGCCTCAATAATTTTAAACAGATTCAAGTCATTCAAAGTATATTCTCTTATCAGTCGGGAATTAAATTAGAAATAACAGAGTATCTGGGATATCCTTGCTATTTGCAAACTGTCCAGTCTGGTCTTTGACCCCTTCATGATACAGACTCGACCACTGTTTATTATATTGTCGCTCGCTCCTATAATAACAGCTAAAACTTACACAGCACTTTCTGTGGATAATTGGTACTCATAATGATTCTATAAAGCGAATGGTTTTATTCCTATTTTATAAGTAAAGAAATTGAGCCACAGGGCAGTAATGGAATCTCTTTGAAGTCACAAGGTCTAGGAGTGTTCTAGCTGAGACTGGCACTGAGGCAGTCTGGGTCCATAGTCTGTGCCCTTAGGTACTACTGTCTGCTCTTTCAATCCCATATCTGACCACTGGCCATTTCAAAAACAGCTCTTCCTCCTTTTTATCTTTGCTCTGCCTTTTCCCTTTTCAAGACATGCGCTTTCCATGTTTTCTTGGGGGTCAGACATGGTCTCTACTCACCCTCTTCCTTTAAGCATCTCTCGATTTCCAACTCAAAAGCCATCTCAAATTTTATTCAATAAGAGTTCTCTGCTCCCTACAGGAATAACATAATTCCTTTTCTAAACTGAAGCACTCGGTAACGGGCAGAGTTTTTTTTCTATGATTTCTATGGTAAACCAAGACGAGTTAGATCTGCAATAGAAATTCAAAGCCCATCAGAAGAAAAGCAGAGGAGAGGCAGGCCGTGGTTTCTGAGTCAGAAATCAGAACAGGGAGGTTGACAAAACCGGCAGTCCTTTTTAAATCTCCTTTCCCACTAGGTAAAGTTACTTTCCTAGTC
The DNA here is from genome assembly GCF_011764305.1 of Mustela putorius furo. Taxonomy (NCBI): domain Eukaryota; kingdom Metazoa; phylum Chordata; class Mammalia; order Carnivora; family Mustelidae; genus Mustela; species Mustela putorius. Next base: position 10,799,761 of record NW_025422057.1, read on the forward strand.
TCACCTGTGGTCATTTCCTGGGCAGATGTATTGTCCATGGCCAGACAGCATAACCACTGCCTCAGAAGTCGGTCACTTACAGCTCCCTCTTTCCTAGTGCTCGCCTGCCCAACCAGGCTGGGCCTGCCTGCTTGTTCCGGGCATTTCTCTTGTCCACCTATAGACCTAAGGTTCTGCAGAGCATAACCCTGGCTCCTGCATCCCCCTCCTGCTGTGGCACTCACCATGTCACAAAGTGACCTTTTCAAAATGCAAATCTGATGTAATTTCTAGCTTAACACCCTTCAATAAGATAAAGACCAAAATTCCATACTTGGCCTACAGGGCTCTACATAGCCTAACAGTACCAACCTCTAAGCCCAATCTCTCAACATAAGCATGACTCTCTGAAACCCAGCCCTACTGGCCTTTCTCTCCACCCCCAACTCCAAATCACTACTCCTAGTGAATTCCAACGCTTCCTTTGGATTTCAGTTAAATTCTCTCTTTCTCAGGGAGGTCACCCCTGCTGACCTGTCAATGAGCCATTATAATTTCCAAGAGCAAAACGTGCCTGTCCTTCCATAGCCCCGTCACAATGACAGTATTGCATTCACTGTACGATTTGGGAGGTTAGCATCGATCTCCACTAGACTATAAGCTCCTTGAGGACAGGTACTCAGACCATTTTGCGTCTTCGGCATCTAGCTTATAGTTGGCCCTCAATAGGCATTTACTTGATGGGTGACAAAATTAGCCTGGTAACACAGGGATGATACAACAATATGGACAGATTGTAAAATGGACAATATTAGCTTTCTCATCTCTCATCGGACATGTTACTCTCCCTTCCTCAAGAAGCTTCCCACCTGGGGCGCCTGGGTGGCTCAGTGGGTTGGGCCTCTGCCTTTGGCTCACATCATGATCTCAGGGTCCTGGGATCGGGCTCTCTGCTCAGCAGGGAACCTACTTCCCCCTCTCTCTCTGCCCACCTCTCTGACTACTTGTGATCTCTCTGTCAAATAAATAAACAAAATCTTTTAAAAAAAGAAGAAGAAGAAGAAGAAGCTTCCCACCTGAGGCATCAAAGTGCTGGGAAATTGTCTTCAGTCCTAGTGCTCAGAAGGGCCCAGTGCCTGATGTATTTTAGCCATGATGTCTTTTAACGATTACTCTTTGGCTCCCCAACAAATTGATCAAATGCCCATGCTGTGGTATTTGCCACCGTTCCATGCATTTAGTTTTACTGTCTTGGTCTCCTGTCTGCTTCTGTGGCTTAAATGGATTTTTACAAAGCAATCCTCCCTGGAGCCTGAGGTTTCTGTACATGAAATTAGGCTGATGGGATTACAAATGAGTGACAGAGCAAAATTGAATCAAAGTGGTCATTCCAAATGAATGTAAATACATTTAGGATTTGGGAAAAGCTGATGCTAGTTTTATTTACGCCTCTCCTACCTTGGAGACAACAATAGGGACTTTTCATTTATTTAATTTTATCATTGTCAAGAAATAACAGAACTCCCTGTTAAGTCCTGAGCCAAACAGATTTCAGGTGAACATGCTCTGCTCTGCACTGACCCACAATCAGCCTGCAGAGGCCACAGCTTTCCAATCCTCAACCTCCCCAGCCCTTTCTCCTGGTTCTCATGAATTCATTGGATTTCAATAGCATTCAGGATTTGGAGTTGGATATAAATTAACTTTCTCCTATCGGCTTTGTGTTTGTTTTTACCTTTTTTTTTTTTTAAACCCCCAAGGGATTAGACTGTATATCTCTAGAAATCTCTGGTTTTTCCTCTAACACCATGTGTATACTTTGTCCACAGAAAGGACGGATGGAGAACAGGGCAGGATAGTGTTTTTTTCCAAACAGAAGAGACAACAGAATTGCTTTGTGCGGTATGTCCTCCGCACAGCCTGGTTTCCGGGTCTGATGTTGGAGCCCGAAGAAGGGAAAGAACAGATGCAAGTGCTGCCTGCTCCTCCCTTCTCCCAGAGATGTCCTAGGAAGCCCTAAATCTCACACAACTTCACCGGAAACCAAAGCTTCTGACTATACCCAAGCATTGGAAGGAGAAGGTTCTAGTATGTCCCAGAGTCCTGCCTTATCATGGCATGGCAGCCTCCTGCTAACACAGATCTCTGGGTCATGTTCATTTCTGACATGCCAAGTTTTCTCTCTGATACTGACCGCTTCACATTCATCTCATTAGATCCTTAAGATGTTGCGAAGCAAGAAGCACAGGTTTTACCACCTGCATCTTAGAGAGAGAGAAACTAAGGCTCTTGGGACACCCCAGGGGGCTCAGTCAGTTAAGCATCTGACTTTGGCTCAGGTCATGAACTTGGGGTCCTAGGATCAAGCCTGGAGTTGGGGCTCCTCGCTTAGGAGGGAGTCCCTATATTCCTCTGCCCCTCCCCTCATTCAAGCGCTCTTGCTCTTAAATAAATAAAATCTTAAAAAAGAAAGGAAGGAAGGAAACAAACTAGGGCTCTAAGTAGACACCTTTTTCTGCTTGTCCAGCCTCCCCTTCCTTCCCAGATTCTGGCATCTCCCACTCACTTAGGAAAAACCTCCACGCACCTCACGTTTGGTTTCCGTGAGGCTGGGAATCACTGGACATTGCTGCTGCCATCTGTGCTGCCATCACCCGCCTAAGTTAAGAGAGGGTCATCGCTAAAAAACAAGAGCCAATCAGACCTTCTGTCCCCCACAACTTTGAACCAAGCAGAGAACTCAAGGCAGAAGGCTGTTGGAACCGAGGGACAGCCCACACGCCTACTGCTGAGATCCTTCCAGAGGCCTCACCGCCTCAATCCCCCTTCCTTCTGTAACCCTTCCAGTCTGTTCCCAACAGATCTGTTTTTCCTGCGTTCAGTTAATCATCGTTATCGTTGCTTACGACCACGAACTTAACAATATGTTTGCGATCTGCCCGAGCTCTCAGTCTTGAATAAGATCACTGGTGTTCTCGGTGCTGTGCCCTGCAGTCGGATATAATGGTCCCGGTCTCCTGCCCAGCAGAGAGGAGACGGTAGGGCTAATACAAGAAATATAAAGGTAGTTCATTATCCAGGGCAGTGGTTCTTAACTCGGGGCGATTTTGCCCCCCACGGGACATGCAGTGATGTCTGGCGACATTTCTGGTTGTCACAAAGGTAGCGGGAGGATGGGTACTACTGGCCTATTGGACATCCTACAGTGCACAAGACAGTCCCCCAATAACAAGGAAATATCTGGCCCAGAATAACAATTTTGGAGAAAATTGAATTTTCTACCATATTAGGGTAACACCAGGCAGTAACACAAAAAAAGGAGGAAGGGAAGGAAAGAAATAAGAGGGGGGAGAATGAACTGAAGTTTTCAGTGGCTTGACACTTTTTCAAGGTTCGCAGAGTGCTGTCGGGCTGGTGACTGTCCTTTCTGTAATGACCTGGCAACCCGAACCTTCCCGTTATGTGACGCCACCAAGTTGCTACGGTACGGGAAGCCAGAGCGGGAGAGTGACGTGCCATCTCTTAAATACCCCAGCCGAGGGGTGACATCTGTCACTTCAACTCATGACTCACGCCGGCCAGAACAGGAAGCCTAACTGCCAGGAGTTGGGGGTGGGGGAATGCATCGATATTGGAGAGTAAACAGTTCTGTTGCGTCACCCACATGGCCCAGTGACCCTAGATGCGGAAATCTACCTGCTCCGTGACCAAGTTACACAGCTAGTTATCCGATCATCTCCTGTGCAGTGGATGATCTCCCAGCACCTAGATGTTTTTCATTTTCTTGTGCTTTAACCTCGAAGAATTACCTTACAATAGTAGCCCCTACTGCAGGCAATAATGCTTATCTCCAAGTAAGTGTCCTTGAGGTCTGTTTGGCTGGGTGGTGATTGAGCTATGACTGCAGTAGGCAGAACACAACCAGCAAAATTCCACTGATTCAAAGAGCATTTCCTCCCAAAAAGGACAAAGTCACATAAATGAAATTATACCCGTACCTGATGCAGAGCACTCACAAGCAAGACCAATCTATTTTCACAGGAAATAGTTAGCTGGAGTCCCTCTGTGTAGAGAAGCCATCATGCAGTTAGAAATCTTTAAATATGCATGAAGTAGTTTCTCAATCATTTTGGGCAGTGTTTCTTTACCATGGCCTTTTCTAAAAATAAATGTCCAGGCTGACATTTTTAATTCAAGGGAAGTGTATTAAGATTATTGAAGATACAAATAAAGAATTTGATTACAGGGTTGCCTGGGTAGCTCAGTTGGTTAAGCCTCTCTCACTCTTGATCTCATCTCAGGTCTTGACCTCGGGATGGTGAGTTCAAGCCCAGCATTGGGCTCCACACTGGGAGGTGGAGAACAAACTTAAAAAAAACCCCAAAAACTACGAATCTGGTTACAGCTAACTGAAAAACAAAAGGGGAGCTCTTTCTAGAAGGATAGTAGAGCGCTTACAGAAACAAAGGCAGAAATGAACAGCCAGGGCTTGGGAAAGGCAGAAGAGGCAGGAACTGTAGGAAGTGCAGGAGCACAGCCACTGTTCCAGATCATTCTGAGTGCTTCCGGGCGGCTCACCTCTGTCTCCCCCACTTTCCCAGCCTAGCAGAGAAATGAGCTGCTGGACTGGCCTGATGGAGAAAGGTATCTCCACTCCTGGATCAGTCAGCTATGCGGGTATGTCTTCCACTAAACTGTGCAAACTGGGCAGGTTACATAACCTCTATGTGCCTCAGTCTCCTCAACTGTGCACCGCTCCCGAAGCAGCTGCTGTTGATCTGTCCTGCAGTTCCAACTGTTGTCTGAGCGGACCTAAAATATACATAATTTGGAATGAGGATTGGCTCTTTTAATCAGTAGATTTACTGAGTACTTTCAAGGAGTCAAACACCTCATGAAGCCTTTAACTTGTATTATCCCATTTAATCTTCCAAAGAGACTCAGGAAACAGGTACCTCCTGAGTGTGAGCCGTTGCCTGGAGCATGGCAAGTGCTCCAAAAATGTCAAATGAAAGAATGAATGCATGGATGAATGAATTATGGTACCACTGCCAACCATTTCAGCCAAGATGGCGGGGAGTGGCAGCCACCTCTCAAAGCTGTGTTCCACTGACGACTGCAGGCCCTGTACGTGCCCAGCCCTGTCCACAGCCTGTTCCTCTCATGGGGCCACCACTCCAGTTGATGTTCCCTGCAGGGACCAGTGGCCCCTCTCTCACACTTACCCCATTTTTCAAGAATGCATTCATTCTGTATAAAAGTACAGGACTTCTCATTTCTCTTTGATGTTTAAGAGTTTGTGTAAGTGGTGTGGGGTCCCAGAGCAGGCAGGTCAGGCTCCATGATTCTCCACAGTCCCCCATGTGACTCTGGGCTAGTGACTCTCTTTCTCTAAGCCTCAGTTTTACAGCCTGTGAAAGGAGCATGAAAGCAAGTGATTCAACCGCTGTAATGTAAGATGGGAACAAATGCATGGAAAAAACAGCAAAATGCTTGGCCCATAGCAGGGCTCCAAGAAATATGAGCTAAAATAAGATTTAATAATCATTATTATGGATACCATAGCTCACAAAGGAAATAGATGAAAATAAATGAATCCCAAAGCAGAAATGTACTTTTAAATTACATCTGTTTCCTTGATATTTGCTTTCCTTGAGATCTTCTGTTTTTCTTCCCCTATAAGACCTGATTCTAGAATTAGACTCCCTGGATTTGAGTTCAGATTCACCACTGAGTAGGTGAGCGACCCTTGGGCAAGTTTCTTCACCTCTCTGTACTACATTTCCTCATCGGTAAAATGTGATCATATTTGTAGCGAACTCTTGGGCTGTTGTAAAGAGTAAATGAATTTGTATTTGCAAAGCAGAGTGGTACCTATACACTGTAATACTACTTAAATCTGTTACATACATGACACAGAATGCAGGGGGAACTTCGGGTAACTTAGTATATCCCGTTAATTGGTTTCCAGACATTCTGTCTTGGTAAGGAGACCAGTTAGATGAGGCTTACTCCATTTTATTTCTGAGGTCACCATTTGATTGCTTTTCAAATTTAGATTACAGAAGACTTAGACCCGTGTTCATCCAGATCTACTCAACCAGATGGGAGGTGAGCTCACAGGCTCTTGTATGGACCCCAAATCACGAAACGCTTTGATCATTGGGAACTGCTGGGGTCCAGCTGTTTTCCTGGCCTCAGTACAAAGAAGCGACAGCTACTTCAAGTTGACTTTGAGGCGACAAAAGTCTTATTAGGGCACCGATGACAAAAGGGTTCTGGGAGCTGGCAGATGGCACCTGGTACCGGGGCCCTTCAAGAAGAGCAACAGCTGGAGGAGGAAGGTGAGATGCCCTGAGGCAAAGTGTTTTGCATACGAATTGCTGCATTTCTAATCAGTTTCCCCCGAGGCTTAGCAGAAGGAAGACTTCTGTAAAGCTTTCTCTTTAGGAGATACTGCAGGGAAGACAAAACTCTAAGCAACACCATCTTTCCCTTTTTAAAAAATTGTTGTAAACACATAGCAAAATTTATCCTCTATATATCTCGTTTCCCCAGCCCACCAGCAGCCACCATTCCACTTTCCTTTTTTTTTTTTTTTTTTTTTTTTTTTTTGAGAGAGAGAGAGAGAGAACTCGAAAGGTCCTGGGAGGGGCAAAGGGAGAGGTGAGGGAGCATCTCCAACAGACTCCCCGCTGAGGGCTGAGGGCAGATCCTGGCAGGGCCCCACCCCAGAACCCTGAGGTCACAACCTGAGTGGCAAGAATTTGGATGCTTAACCGACTGAGCCACCCAGGGTCCTGTCTACTTTGTTTCTATAAATTTCATTCCTTTAGATGCCTCATATAAACAGAATCATACAGTATTTGTTTTTTGTGATTGCTTCATTTCATGCGGCAGAATGTCCTCAAGATTCTTCCATTTTATAACACATGACAGTACTTCCTTCCTTTCTGAGGCTGAGTAATGTTAGGTCCCCCAATAATGGGTCTGTGATTAAAGGAGCGAGACTGATATAAAGCGAAGGTCAAGCAAAGCTTTATTCCATGCCAAGCATCAAGGATCAGACCAAACGTTTGGGGCCGCACCTCTTACAAGAGAGGGCGACCTCTCTCTGCTTCACAGACTAGCTTTTTTTTTTTTTTTTTTAAGATTTTATTTGTTTATTTGACAGACAGAGATCACAAGTAGACAGAGAGGCAGGCAGAGAGAGAGAGAGGGAAGCAGGCTCCCTGCTGAGCAGAGAGCCCAATGCGGGACTCGATCCCAGGACCCTGAGATCATGACCTGAGCTGAAGGCAGTGGCTTAACCCACTGAGCCACCCAGGCGCCCCACAGACTAGCTTTTAAGGACAAAGGCCATGTGGTTGGGCCTGGCCACGCACAGGTGGCCAATGAAATTGTAACACAGAGAAAGCTGCACAGTCGTGTTAGGTCATACATAGGTGACCAATTGAATTACAATTTACCCTAGCAGATATTTGAAATAGCCTATCACCTTGGTCAGAATTGGTGCCCAAACGTGCCCAAAGGGCAGGGCCCATACTCCTTGGTAACTGGGGAGACAGTATGCACCTCCCCCACTGATCAGATGTCTCCACCTAACCTGACCCACCCTTGTATTTGGGCTTTGTTACCTGGGACTGGTTTCTGGGACTTGTTTTTGAGAAAGTCCCCTGGGGGAAGAGAGGCAGGGACAGTTTAAGGGTTAAACAACAAGGTTATTATTTAACCTGGATGGAAGTGCTCTGGCTAAAATAGGTCCTTACAAGTAATATGTCATTGTATGTGTATACTACATTTTGCTTAGCCATCCATCTATCACCGGATATTTTGGTTGTTTTCACCTCTCTCGTGTGTGCCCACTATTTTTGTCTTTAAGTCGGCTTCATGCCCAACATGGGTCTTGAACTCACGACCCCAAAATCAAGAGCCTTGCTTTACCAACTGAGCTAGGTGGTGCCCCAGGTTGCTTCCACCTCTTCACTGCTGTGAATAGCACTACTGTGAACATGGGTGGGCAAATGTCTCTTCAAACCCTACTTCCAGTTCCTTAGGAGATATAGATATGTATCTGCATACATATATATAATGTATTTTTATTAATTATATATGTGTTTTTTTAAAGTTTTTTTAAATTTTTATTTATCTGAGATAGAGAAAGAGAGACCGTGTGAGCATGTGTGCCTGTGCACAAGCAGTGGGCTGGGCCTAGGAATAGGAAGACGCGGATGCCGAGCAGGGAGCCTGATGCGGACGCCGAGCAGGGAGCCTGATGCGGGACCGCATGCCCCCACCATGAGATCATGACTGAGCCGAAGGCAGATGCTTAACCGACTGAGTCACCCTGGCGTCCCTGGATCATATTTTAACTTTGCAGGGAAGCTCCACACTGCAGCATTTTACATTCCCTCCAACTGACTGCACAAGGGTTCTGATGTCTCCACATCCTTGCCAATCCTGTTATTTTCTGCGGGGGGCTTGGGGGGTTGTAGTCACCATCCTAATGAGTGCGAAGTAATATCCCATTGTGGTTTTGATTTGCATTTTTCTGATGATTTGTGATGTTGAACATCTTTCCATAGGCTTATTAGCCATTTGTATATAATCTTTGGAGAAATATCTATTCGGTTTTAAAACCATTTTGTTAATTGGGTTATTTGATTTTTTACTGTCGGCTTAAGGGAGTGCTTTATACATTCTGGTGATTAACCCCTTATCAGATAAGAGCTTTGCAAATATTTTCTCATACTTCATAGGTTGCCTTTTCACTCTATAGATTATGTCTTTTGATACACAAAGATTTTGAGCTGGATGTCGTCCCATTCATCTATTTGGTTTTGTTGGCTTGTGCTTTTGATGTTGTATCTATGAAACATTGCCAGGTCCAATGTTGTGAAGATTTTCTCTATGTCTTCTTGCATTTTTGATGTCTTACATTTAGGTCCCCTTTGCATTTTGAGTTAATGTTTGTCAGTGGTATAAGACAAAGGTCCAACTTCATTCTTTAGCCTTAGGAAATTCTGTTTTCCCAGCACAATTTGTCGAAGAGATTCTTTTGCCTTCTTTCAACGTTCACGTTACAACAGAGGATCCGTAGGGCTGCTGCTGCCCTCCTTACAGACTCCAGATGCCCCCACCCAGCCAAGGAAGAGAGGAGCTGAATTCACACCTCCCTCCCGGGAGCTGACTTCACGGTCCTTGTTCACCTTGCACTTGTAGACCCAGCCCTGACTTTGCTTCCACTCACTGGATATTCCACATTTTCAGCTCGGCTTCTGACCGTGGGGAGTCTGCTTTGCTTCATCTGTTTCTCTAGACTTCTGAAACAATCCTATATTCAATACCCAACCCCGTGAAGCTAATTTCTTTTGCCAAAACTTAACTCACCAGGTTTTGTTTCATCTCCTGAGTGCTTATTGATGTGGGAAACAGAGGCAAAAGGAAAAATTGAATCTCCTTCCTACTTACAGTCCATTGATAAGTCTTTGAACCATGCAGAGTGACCTTCCTCTGGGAGCTCAGCTGCCTCAATATTGACACTTTGCTAAGGGCAAATCTCAGCCCGACCCCCAGGATCCTGTTTGTTTACTTTAAACAGAAATTCCTTTGGAAACTTCCTTTGTCTTGACCCCCCCCCAAGATATATGTCAGCAGTCATCCTGCAAGCATATGGCCCGCTGAGATACATCTGAAGGGTCTCAAGACTGAGTTTTTACTAAACAGTAATAAATGACATTTTCCTAACAATAGATAGCCCCACTGAGGGTCCTGGAAGCATTGTTTCCAGAATACTATGGAGGTTTGCTTTATCCCTCACCCATACATAGTATTCTGGAAACAATCCAGAATACATAGTATTCTGGAAACAAAGTTTTATCCCAACTTGTAAAGATAAAATCAGCCACTCATCACAAGCCTGGTGAAGCTCTTTCCACCCATGGGTCCTACACCTGTGCTTTGGTAAAACCACCTTTTTTTACCCAAAGACATCTCAAGGTTTCTTTCCTGACCATTTGCTCCAAACCTCAATATTTCCACATCACTTATTAATCAGAATTACGATTTTCCCCATTTCTGAACATCTGGGAGACTCTGGCAAAGTAAATTCTGATGTTCTTTTTAATGGGTTATTTTAATTATTTAAATTCTGTCTCCTTGCAAAAACTATCTATAGCAGCTTAATGTGTAGTAACTTCATCTCATCTTCTGAAAGCTCACTGAGGGCTTTAACTTCGGCCAACTGACAGAGGATAAAGCCACAATGGTATACCCCTTGTCCCCTGAGCATTATATGTACCACCTCTAACCATCCTTAACTTCCAAATAAAGACAGTAGCAAAACCATGTTTCCACCTGCCTTCATGCTACTCTTCCTGGAACAATCAAAAACACACTCCCAAAAAGAGGCCACAGGTCTTTCTATTCAACTTTGGGTCATTTTCATTCCTCTTTTGAGTCACACTTTCCTTTTGATCTCCTGGAACTTAAATACTGAGATATAAAGTTAACTGCTATTTAACACATCTTATGTAGAATGGTGGGGGGAGAGGAAGAGGAGAATAAAACCGTACGTTCACAAGTACGGACACGTCAACACAGAGGAGAAACGTGCATAACTATTATAGCTTCTGTAACTTATTTCTGCCATAGCTGGTAGAACTTCCTTCTTTCACTATTTACTCCATATGCATTTTGCCGCCAGCAAGCATGTCAGCCAGTCATGATTCCTTGGCTGGTGAGATGACCCCAACCTTTGATTCTAAAGGGTCTAGGCTATTAGAAGCCCTGGCTGAATTTTATCATTGTGGTTTTCCATTGACTTTAATCACAGGCCATGGGCAGTCTAAGAGGTACCAAGAGGTACTTACCTCTGCTGCAGAGAAGCAACCCTTGATGGTCAGGAACACTCAGCCCAGCCAGTACAGAAACTCTTCTTTGCCTGTTGAGTTGCTGTGATGAAGAGCGTGAAGTGGCCAGTTGGCGGTCTCCACTTCCCATTTAATAGAACCCCTGCTGTGTCTCCTGGTGGAAGCAATCATCCCTTGGGAACTAAGACCTCTAGACAAGCAAAACAAAAGTCTCAGACATGGAAAGTAAGATTCACTTTTGGGTCACCAGGGAGAAGAAGAAGAAGAGCCACCCTGATATTCTTTCCTTGACTCCCAGTCCCAAGAAGGTTATGGTGAAAACAGCACCATATATTGGCTCCGAATTTAGAGCAAATGATTCCAGGCCTACAAGGTGTTTTTGCCCAACCAGCACTGTAAACAGATACTCTAAAAGGCAACTCAGGGCTTACCAGGTTAGCTGCTTCAGGACAAAGCGGATATGGTTAACCAGTAAATGCCATGAGGAGGTATCTACTGACGCCTTATCCACTCCAGCCCGGTCTCACATATACTGCTTACGTGGGATGATGGAATGCTACACGGCACAACCAACCTTATGGCTGAGCATAACATGGACGACTTTGGATGACATCTATAACTTGGATGACACCTAATTTATGATAGGTGGCTCAGGTCACTTGGTCACTTAATGGCCTGTGGTTATGTATCTGGTGTTGCCCAGTTGCACCTGCAGATTTCTGTGATTTAAAACCAAAACAAAACACACACACACACACACACACACACACACAAGAAACACTTGCCTCAAGTTATCCAGTACACTTAGAAACAACCAGCCAAACCACTATACTCCTTACTTTCACTAACATATTTGATGGCAGCAATTACTTGGTTATCCCCAGAACTATGGGAGCAGATAAAGAAATCTATGGAAGGTGGCTGACTCCCCATCTGCGATGGGTCTGAAGTCACCGTAGGGTGACAGGGATGTAAGTCAGGAAGAAAAATGAAGAGAGAGAGAAAATGATACATTGGGAAATGCAAAGATCACCTAGAACACACAATGACAAACTGGAACCCACACAAAAATTGGAACATGTGTCTGTCTCACCACACTGACACTGATGACATGGTAACTGGCAGAAGCTGACTTTCCTTTTGCCACAGAGTTGTACATACACCTGCCCCAGGACCTGGAGAAGCTGGTAGAAGAGGTCCAGCAAAAGCTACAGGAGCTCTGAGCTCACCAGCACCATACAGTGACTCAGCAACAAGACGAGGGACCACCAGGGGCACTCAACACTGACCTTCAGAGGACTGTGGCTGCCACTTCACTTCCGCTGCTAAATTTTGCACAATATCCTTTGATGGCCAACCCCAAACTAGAATCAGACATGGCAAGGAATTCTGGGAAACACAGTTCCACCGCCAGTGACATGATATAAACCCAATACAAGGATGGAAATCATTTCTCAGATTGCTGGGAATCTCCAGGAACAGTTTTCCAGGAATAAATTTCCTACTCAGTGTCACTTTTTCTCCTTTGACATTCATATACATTTGACGGCAATTATCATGTTTGATTATGATCATCATCACAGCTCATCCTTATCACACATTTATGATATGGCAGATATTAGCCAAATATTTTGCATCTTTAGTTCACTTAATTCTCACAATCATCTTATGGGGTAGGTCTTATTATGTCTCCATTTTACAAATGAGGAGATGGAAGCCTGGGGAGAGGTTACATAGGTTTCCACACCTGTATAGAGCATAAGAAGCCGGGCAGGCATCCAAACAGAGTCAGTCTGACTCCCTTGTCCTTTCCCTTAGCCACTAAGCTGTAATATCCATAACGTCAAGCAAGATTCAAATATCTTAAATCATTCACAAATGGAAAGCATAGACTCTATGAATTCAGTTTTTAAGGGAACAATTTAAAGAATATGTGTAATTATAAAAATCTAAATTTACACACTTATACTAATTGAGGGGTACCATAAGTTGCTTCAAATCCCCAGACAAGCATAAGATTCTATTACTCGTTTCAAAAGCACTATGATATCAAAGTATTTATATTCAGCTCGTATAGGATACGAGAGCAATTTAAAGTAATCAGATGAGGTGTTATAAAAACGAGGTAAGAGAAATGCATGTTCACACGTTCGTCCATGCCTTTAGCTAATATTTGCTCAGAGCACTGTCTGAGTAAGAGGTTATGGGGCATAAACTAAGACCTACTGAGAAGGTTGAGTCCATAAGGAGAGGTGAAGCATCCAGAGAGGGGATGTGGCGGTTTCCCTCTTAGAAACCAGCACCCAAGGCAGACGGAGCATCTGAGAGAATGAACAGGAGTTTAGTGGTGGAAGAGAAATGTCATCTAAGTCTGATTTCTCTCCTCTTCATTTTTGGCATTCGTAGAAATCCAGATCTATTGGGGGATCTCAACACATGTTTAACCTTGGAGGCCAAAGAGCCTTAAATTCCATGGAAAAGATGACATCCAAGGGAGTCATGAGACCTGGGTCCTCTTTTCCTGTTTTTTCCACTTACTTGCGGGGTGGCCCACTTCCTTTCTTCTCTAGGCCTCAGTCTTACTGTCTGTAAAATGGAAGAAGTGGTGGGGGGGGGTCTTCAGGACAACAGATTTTCTTTCTAGTTCTAAATTTGGCATTCTAGGACACTAGACAGTTGCACGAAGAGGAATGTCTTAAGCCTCCTCAGGAAGTTACACGCATGACGCAAAGCGAGGCTGTTGCCACTGCCGTGGCTCCAGCTGATTTTTATTCTGTCATTTTCTTCAGTCTCAGTGGTAGATTCATCTGGATCCACCATTATTCTGTCATTTTCCCACAAGGCCACCAGATGGCTAAACTCACAAGTCCATCTGTGCTGCAGGACAGAACCAAGAGGGCACGATCCCCAGTGGAAACCTGTTGCCCCAAACCCTTCCTGCATCAGGGAGACAGATTCATTTCTCAGAAAGATAGTACTGGAAAAGCATTCTTAAGACCAGAGCAAACTCTGCAGACTGAATAAGATGAAAGGACATGTCCTTGACAACCATATTTAGGAGTGAAAAGCAAAATGGTTTTAAAGCAAGTAGATCGAGCTACACATTACCAAAAAAAACCAAAAACAAAGAAAAAAAAACAAAAAAAAAAAAAACCCTGTGTGTATCTGTGTGTGTCTGTGAGTTCTGTGGAGAGTTTTTAAGATGGGGAAGCATTCACACACCATGGCTCCCATTTAAGAATAGCTACTGCCAAATGCTAAGAAATGCCAGTCACTAGACCAAGCACATGACACGCATTATCTCACGTAATCCTCACATTAAGCTCATGATGGATGCTATTTCTGCCCCATTCCACAGATGAAGACAGCCACAGACAGGGGGAAATGCTTGTCCAAATTCCCAGGGCTAAGAGAAGAGTCTGGACTTGAATCTGAGCCTAACTCCAGACACCGCCGTTCTTCTATTTACACTGGCCTTTATAAAGAAAGAGAATTGGACTCCTCCTAGAGAGGACCAAACACAGCTGGATGAAGTTTCAGTGTGAGTACTCGTGCCCTTGGACATCGGCCTTGGTCAGGTTGAAGGGTGTGTTGAGATCTGTGTTACACAAGTTGAACATGGATGAGGGAGCACATTCGGTCACATGTCCTGAATAAATGCTACATGCCTGGCACGATGTTAGGAGCTGTAACACAGAAGAGCAAACAGCCTAAAACAATGAGGCCACTGCTGCCCTAGAAGACATGGGTGAAAATTCGAGGGTGACCCAGACTGACAGGGCTAAACTGTGCTTGCGTGGATTGCTGAGTCTTCTCCGAGAATGCCTCTGAAATGAGCTTCAAAGCCCAGTAGGAGGTCATCACTGAAGGAAGGAAGAAGGGGTAAAGCTGAGAAAATGAAGAGAAGTCTGAGAGCCCCAGACTCAGCCCCCCTTGCTTTCTAAGTGTCTGAAGCCACTGCCCCTGGGCTCCTGTCAGGAATGCTCCAGTTCTCTCTAATAAGCAAGGCTGACCCTGGATCTCCCCCTCCGTGGTGTGGTTTGAATTAGCAATCTGGAGGTGAGGCACCAGAGGCTCTGCCCGCTCGTGAAATGGATGGAGCGTGGATAACAGCTTTTCTGTCATCGAGCTGCGAGCCAAAACCCACGTGGTCCCCCGAACATGTGGGCAGTCATATTTTATTCTTCCAGAGTCCAGAAGAAAGGGGTCAGTGAGCATTTAACATTCTAACAGGAACTGGCTCAATCATTCTGTGTTTAGAGCCCAGAAGCAGCTTCCTGCTCCTGATAGAGATGCTTAAAAATTTTTTTAAAAAGAAACTAAAGAAACCTGGAAGTGAGCCATTGGGGGTTGAGGACGTCACTCTGAGAACTGAAGAATCCTCCTGGGTTCCCCTCCGCCCGGCTCTCCTGACGTTTATACAAAGCCTTGTAGAGGCGGCTTTAAGAATCTGGAATTATGGGTGCCTGGGTGGCTCAGTGGGTTAAGCCTCTGCCTTCGGCTCAGGTCATGATCTCAGGGTCCGGGGATCGAGTCCCACATTGGGCTCTCTGCTCAGCAGGGAGCCTGCTTCCTCCTCTCTCTCTCTCTCTCTGCCTGCCTCTCTGCCTACTTGTGATCTCTTTCTGTCAAATAAATAATAAATAAAATCTTAAAAAAAATTAAAAAAAAAGAATCTGGAATTATACTTATAGATAACCAACTATGCCTATTAAGAGGACATATGGAAAGAAAGCCACAACTGGGTTGCAAACGCAGGAGAACAGCAGCTTCGTTCACCGTGTGGATCTCTAATTTGCCAGCATGCATCCGGCCATACCCTCTTCCACTTCTTCTCCCTTCTGACTGTTCCTGGAGTTCCTTCCTCATCACGGCCCCAGATCATCTACAGATTTTCCCAGCTCTTTCCACCGGAGCCGCCCAGAGCCTTTCTTTAAATTTTACCTCTTCCTTCAAATTTGTTTCTAGGAGAAAGACTAGTGTTTAGTTGCAGTCAGTGTAACTGAAGAACAGAAATCCTTGACATTCGACAAATTCCTAATGAAGACTATCTGTTTTACTCCCTCTCCGGGATTGCCTGGCACACTTTTACCTTGTATTTCACAATGGCTTTGTTCCAAAAATATTGTTATCCAACTTTTGAAAAGTAAATCAAGATCCTATGTTATAGATGGCCATCCTTCTGCTTAAGGAAAACCCTTAACTACAATAGTTTACAGACTAAACAGAATGTCCTATAAATATTTGTGTTGGGTCTCCCCAAAATTGGGTCCCCCAATAATGGGTCCGTGAATAAAGGAGCGAAACTGATGCAAAGCGAAAGTCAAGCAAAGCTTTATTTCGCGCCAAGCATCAGGAATCAAACCGACCGTCAAACAGACCGGTCAGGGCCGCCTCTACAGAGAGGACGACCCCTCCCTGCTTTCCAGACTAACTTTTATAGAGCAAAGGCCATGCGGTCCGGCCTGGCCATGCACAGGTGGCCAATGAGACTGTAACACACACGGGAAACTCCACAGTGATGCTAGGTGACCAATTGAATTACAATTTACCCTAGCAGATATTTGAACCAGCCTATTACCTAGTTCAGAATTGGTGGGTGCCCAAAAGGTGCCCAAAGGGTGGGGGCCCATACTCCTTGGTAGCTAGGAGACAGTATGCGCCCCCACTGATTGAATACCTCCACCTGGCCTGACCCACCCTTGTACTTGGGCTTTGTTACCTGGGACTGGTTTCCGGGACTTGCTTTTAAGTAATTTCCTCTAGGTGGGGGGGGGGGCAGGGGGAGTCAATTTAAGTTTTACAACAAAATGGCAGTTCAGCCAGGGTGGGGCCACTCTGGCTGAATAGGCCCTTACATTTGCATACTTGCAAATCCATTTTATATGTCATATTTTAAGTGTATGAAAAAACCATGATACTACCCTCTCTAACTTCTATAGATTTTGCATGTGCCTATTATACATAGTCATTGATAATCATCATTAATATTAAGCCTTAAAAAGAGCTTCATTCCATCAAATTATTGCTCCTTCACAAACATGACAAAACTTCAGCTTCCACACTTTTAAAATAAGTGGCAAGTGTAGGCAGGAAATCTCAAACTCAAAAAGGTTTCCTGATCACTGACATCAACTGGTGATAGAGTGATTTTTTTTCAGGCACCTCTGAAAATTAAGGCAATTAAATTTTTACCTACCTTGGAGGCGATTTTGTAAGATATTTATATTCGCAAATGAAGTTCTATTTCTTCCCCCAAAGTCTGCTTGCTGAAAAAGTCTAGGGGAAAAAAAAAAGGCAATACACACAGATGAACTTCAACGAATCTGAATTACCAGGGAAAGTTCTGAGCAAGGGCAACTGTTAGGTAAAAAGAAACTTTAAGAAGTAACCAGGGATAAGACACAGAAACTCTTCATGCATACTGATTAAGTTCCAGAACGTAGGTGAGGTTCGGTGGGCTGAGGTCCGGAGCCAATGACCAAGAAAGAATTCTTGAGACATGTTTGGTGCAAAATGGTGGTTTATTTAAGCACGGGAACAGGACCCCTGGGCAGGAAGAGCTGCTGCCCTGTTATCCTGAGGAGTGGCTGATTATATACACAGGAGTTGGGTAGGTGAGAACAAAGGGGTGATGTTAGTCTCTAAGGAATTTTGGAAGCAAGGTCTCCAGGACCTTGAGGGGCTAGCTATTGTTGGGAGAAAGGTTATTTATTACTAGTAGTAAAAATCTTCTTGTGAGACCCTTTAGATGTATATCAATGGGCAATATGCTTGGGAATGATTCTCGACACTATCTTGGAGATCTAGAGATAAAGTTTCACCTTTCTCCTATCAAGTGTCCTTGTTAGTGAGATCTGGGTTTAGAAGAATTTTAACTTTATTCAGGGCTTGAAGAACTGAGTTATTTGCCTCTGGAAATTGTGCTATTGATAAGGTAACTTCTTTGTTGTGTATCTCTAGGATATTGGTAAACCAAAGGAGACTCCTGTCTTGCAGGATTGTGATCTCTGTAAGTTAACTATTTGTTTTTCTTTTAGGGCAGTCAGGGGTGCCTGAGGAATGTCACACACATTACGGAGGGGAGCGGGTGGAGAGGGGGTACAAGGTGCCAGCTTCTGCTTTGTCCTCAGGCAGCCTCCTGCTCCCTCATCACATACTATCACAAAGAAAGAAAACTAGACTACCAAAGGAATTTGTTTTTTTAGCTCGCCTCCATTACTCTGTTTCTACCCTTTTGGGGACCTGAAGTCTTACGTTTCTGCCTAGAGTCCCCCACAAGTAGCCCTCTAGGCAAACCATCTGGGGCATTAAAATGTCTGATGACCCAGAATCCCCTCACCCTCCTTCCCCATAGCTATCCAAGTCCGTCTTCATGCAGCTCTCCAGAAACATTCTGTGACACTGAGCAGCATTGCTGGAAGTGCGGTCCATGGACCAGCAGCATGGCATCACCGGATGCTGGTTGGAAATGCAAATTCTCAAGGTACTGAAATCAGTTGCTCAAAGAGATACCAGCGCTCCGCGTCCATCGCAGCTTTACGCACGACACCCGACAGACACACAGAGACAACCTACGTAAACGGATGCATGTACAAAGAGATTGTGGTGTGTACATAATGGGTGCTTCAGCCTTAAAGAAAAGGAGGTCCTGCCATTTGCAATAGTGTGGATGAACCTGGCGGACACCATGTTAAATGGAAGAAGCCAGACAGGAACGAACAAAATAAAATGACGAGGTGGGGTGGGGGGCGCGGCACCTGGGTGGCTCAGCTGTTTGAGCACACGGCTCTTGGTTTCAGCTCAGGTCATGATCTCAGGGTCCTGAGACGAAGCCCTGTGTTGGGCTGAGCATGGAGTTGCCTGTCCCTCTCTCTCTGCTCCTCCCCACCCTGTTGGCTCATGCTCTCTCTCTCTCTCTTATAAATAAAATCATTAAAAATAAAATTTTTAATGCATGATCTCATTTATACGTGGAATCTAAAAAAGTTGATTTGACAGAACCAGAGATCCAAACAGCAGATACCAGGGGTGGAGAGGCGGCACTGAAAATTTTCTGCGTGGATTTCAGATTCCTTCCGTGGCAAAACCAGAAAGCGTGCTTAACTGTGGATGGACCCGTTAACGGGCTTTGTTGCAGTAATCATCCCACAATTTGTATCAAATCACATTGTATGTCTTAAATATACACAATTTTTATTTTAAAAAATAATAATAATAACAAAGAAATGCAAATTCTCAGGCTTCCACCCACTCGAGAAGAATCAGGGGCCTGTAACACCGTGTTTTAACAAGATTCCCATGTGGCTCTAGTGTACATTCAAGCCTGAGGCTCCCTGACAGAGAAACCACCAGAGAGAACTCCAGCATGGACAGATCGGCCAGAGGCAGGACCCCTTTCAACGAAGGGCTTCTAGTTCGCAGCACTTTACCCACTCACTGAAAGCCAATCCCTGACATATGAAATGCAAAATGAAAAAACTGGAAAGTGGTCTAAAGTCTTACTGAATAATTTCCCCGAACTCCGGATGTGAGGATTCAAAATTAATGACTCAAGGTTATTGGAAATGAACGGTATGTCTCACTTAGTTCTCCGGGTCTCCAGAGAGAGGCTAATTGGGGCCCATAAATTAGAAGAAATTATTTAACAAGTTGATTAATGTTCTGAGAAAAGGGGCGGGGCCCCAAATGGACACATTCTGCTGATTTCTGAAAAGAGGATTTAATTAAAATCAATTGCTGATCCCCACTGTACACAAGCCGGATCAATCTCTCCTGCCGGAGTCTCGTCAATGCTCAAGAAGAAGAAAACAAGGCTGCGGCCAGCAGGATTCCAGAGAGATTCAGGGTTTGCGGAAAGGCTATTTGTCGCCTTCAGGAATGTAAATGTATAGAAGGAAAAATCAAACATCGATTCCAGGCAAGAATAGATTTTCCCGTAAGTGTGAAAGAGGAGACCCAGCCCCTGGCCCTCCAGACTTAAGTAAATTATTCTCCTGAGTTAAGCCACTGTCAGGCTGCACTGAGGAACCCCAGCGTTTGCTGTGTTGTTGCGATGATTTGCCTAAGCTGGGGCTGGGGTCTGGGGAACAGATGGGGAGTCTGGCGGTGGGGACGGGTGGCCAGCACAGCAGAAGCCTCACTCCTTGGCAAGTGGCCTCTTGGCACTGCAGATGACCCAAGGTAGTTTGCACGGGCCCAGACTTCTACTCCCCCGACCATGGCCTCCGTCAGTTCCCAGACCAGACAGGCCTACAGGTTCTCCCTCCTTCCCTATAAAGGCCCTGAGCCACCACCCCATCCCCAGAATCTCAGGGTCCTGTTCCAGTTGGCCCTGCTCCCCCAGGCTGCAGCTATGGGGTCTCCTGGTAGAGAAGCTGACCCACATTTGAAAAGCACTGAATCTGGGAAGGCCACACAGTTAGATGGAGCAGCAGGTTGGACACAGAAACACATGCCTGGAGGCAGTGCGGCCGGCGACCCAGTACCTCCCCAAGACACCCACTTCCTGCTCTTGGAACCTGCGAACATGACAGGGCAAAGGGACAGAGGGCTCAGAGGCCATCACGAGGGCGGTCGGCCAGCTGACCTGTGGAGAGGAGCTTATCCTGGCTGGCCCAGTGGGATCCACCTCATCACCCGAGTCCTTCAAGGTAGAAAGAGGAGAAGCAGAAGACAGGGCCCGGGAGTTTTCCTGTGGCCAGGCCTCGACCTACTGCTGCCGGCTTGGAAGCCAGCAGAAGGAAAAGGCAGGCAATATCCCGAAGCGGAAAGGCGAGGAACTAGATTCCCCCAGGGCCTCAGAGAGGAAGGCCGCCCCGCTGACCTCTTGACCTTAGCCCAGGGAGCCCCACATGGGGACCAATGACCTACAGTGAGCTCCTGTACCTGCCGCGTTTGCTGTTTTAAGTGGCTCAGCAGCGGTCCCTCGTCACCGCAGATGGGAAGTTCACACCAGCAAGTGCTGAGGGGGCGGGGCCTCTGCGCAGGGGGCGGGGCCTCTGCGCAGGGGCCCCTGCGGGCTTGGCAGGACGCTGGGTCTCCGGGCTGGATGGGAACGGCCACTGCCCGGCCGGCTGGGAGAAGTGGCAAGGAAGCAGAGAGGAAAACAAATACCTTGTTTCTAACCATTAGTCCATGTCCTGAGGTCTCACCAACACTACACTGGTGCAAATTCAAAGAAATAAGGTCAGCGCCCTCAATATTGATTGCATAAAACAGATCTGATTCTGAAATGAAGCTGTGTGCTTTTCCCTCTTCAGAACAATCTTCACAAGGCAACCTCATCTTCAGATAATGTCTCAACATGACATTATGGGACTAGTAAAGTTGTTTTTAATGTACGAAAGGAAAAATGGAAGCTGGCATTTAATATTTTAAGAATTCCCTATTTTGTTGGGAATATTTTGACTTCAATAGCTAATTAGATGTTGTAACAGTGTCTAAAATACACAATATTCGAGGTTTTTTGTTGTTGTTGTTGTTGTTTGTGTAAACCCTGACTTTGGCACCATTCTGGAAGTGACAGCCTCAAAAAACGGGCAGTTATTGTATTAAAAGAATAGAAACGGGACAGGTGATTTTCAGTGGCCTCTAGAGAAAGAAGCCCAAGGGTTGTCCATCACACTCCATCCATCCCTGTCTGCCCATGGTGGAGAGGAGGCTCTGTTAGGGCCAACTGGTCAGCCTCCAGGGCAAGGCTGAGCCACGCTTACTGGTGAGGCGAGTGCTGCAGGAGTAAAAGGACTCCTGTGTCTTCTAAGCTGAAGGGCCAGTGTGCTCTGCCCACACAGCAGCCGGGCCATGACTTCCCTGGGCATGGGGACTACACTGGGTGCTCTCTTGCCATTGGATTCTGTGTATGAGGCTCACGGGGCAATGCTGCGTATCTTTCCTCTGAAGCCGTTCAGGTTTAGGTAAGGTGAAACCTACCTTGCCAGGGAGATCTGAGCTGGGTCTCAGGTCCGAAGACCAATGAACAATCAAGTGTCAGAGGGGTAGACTAGGCAGAGCTTGACAGACAGAACCAGTAGAGTATGTACAGGGATATATAAGAGGAGATGTATTGTAGGAATGAGCTCACACGACTGTAGAGATGGCGACGACCCCCCATCCGCCAGAGCCTGGGAAGCTGGTGGTGTCGTTCAGCTGGAGTCGGACGGCCGTGAACCAGGAATGCCAGTGTCCGCGGCCAGAGGAGATGGGACCATTGGTTCAAGCAGAGAGTGAATCCACTCCCTCCAGACTTTTGTTCTCTTTGCCCCGCCCAGATGTGATGGGCTGCCCCATTTACTCAGCTCACCAATTCAAATGCTAATCTTTCCTGGAAACACCCTTACACACACACCTGGAAGTATTTTGGGGGCTCTCTGGGCCCCGCACCACTCAGCCCAGTCCAGGGAACACAGAAAATCAGCTACCAGGCAGGGTTCTCTCTGCCATTGTGCTGTGTGTTTCCCTCTGGAAAGCAAGGGAGGGGGCACACTGGGGCCAAGGCCAATTTAGAGGAGTCCCAAAGCCACAACCACTGCCCAAAGCCATCCAACCTGCCCTGCAGATTGTGATGTTTGAACAAGAGGGAAACGGGAAAGATTTGAGAAACAAGAAAGAGAGAGGAGGAAGGATGGGCATTCGCTTCTGACCCGCAGCCAGTTGGCCTCCCAGCAAGGTCTGAATGGCCTTCAGGACTGTTGGGGTGTCGAGGGAAGACCCAGCACTACCCCTCCTAATGTCTGAGCCAGGAGCACGTGCACTGAAGGGAGCATACAGCACAGGTACAGCTTGCCGGCATGTTTTCGCTCCACGCAGAACTTTGGAAACATAGGATTCCAGTTCCAAAGGACTCATTTGGAAGCACGAAGCTCAACATGGTAGTATGCGGGTGACGCATAAAACCCTGTGCACGGAAAACAGAACGTGCATCTTCCCTAGGCTAATGAGCCCTAAGCGAAGCTTTTCTTGTTTTCCTCCTTCGCACGTACTGGAGCGCTCAGCTGGAGGGAGGTCGTGAGCCGTCAGTCCAGACTGTGCTTTAGAATATCAGTCCAGACTGTGCTTTAGAATATGCATTTGTTGGAAAATTGCAGCTTTCAAAACAGAAACCTGGACCTCAGGGGATAAAAGGAAGCACAACTAATATATCCTGAGGTTCTGTAACATTATTTAGAGATGTGTCCTATCTATCAGATGATGCATGATCAAGTGCTATTTTTCAGAACTTCGAGAAGGGAAATGGTGTGGAAGGAAGGAGGGGCAGTGGGGCATTCTGTAAGTTATCAGACTTCGCAAAGCAGCTCAGTTCTGTGTGTGTGTTCCCTACAAGGGTGTGCATGTTAAGCACTCTCCTTCCCAGGTCTCAAATTCTTACCTCAGGCCAGGACATTCACCACAATATTTCCACATGTGGCAGCTTTTGTCCCTGAGAAGATAGAACCAAGGTAATTTGATCAGTAGAACAGAAATGATCCATGTCTCACTGAGCCCATGGCAGACTTCTGCTGCATTTTAAAGACACTGGCATTTATTATCATTGATTACTTGGCTTTTAATTTGACATTTAATACAGCTCCTTGTCTCTGAGGCATTCAAGACATACAGACGTTTCCTGTTTCCTCTAAGTTAACATTTTGCCTTTCTTCGAAGCTCATCATTCTTAATCTCCTTTAAACACTTCCTCAAAGCCAACAGCTGTCTTTAGCCTTACTGCCCGAAGTATTTCTGGTAACGATCTCACAAGCCTGACAGTGTATTTGAACTTCCATCCTCAACGACATCTGTCTTAGTGAGGCCTGCGGTCCTTGTGGCCAGGAGCCCCAGCTCTTCACACATTTCTGTAAATCGTCTCGTGAGCTCACAGCCTTCAGGAAATTCCCCCACCGCGACCGCGGGGATCCCTCTCCATCTCCACCCCTGGGACCTGGGTCATCCCTGTTTTATGGAGATCTCTTAACTAGGCCCATTAATTCTGCAGTAAGCATTCTAACTGCAGATCAGCTCCTGTGCTCCTGTGCGGCTTGATTTGCCAACTGGTCTATTTCCCAAAGGCGCCAAAGGGATCTAATTTACAACATCCTTAAGGAGGGCTGTGATTTGTTGTTTTCGCGCAGAAGCTGGAAAGCTCTCTGAAGAGCTCCCTCCCCGCAGGAGGAACATTCGCCTGCATTGGGCCCAGCACAGCGCCCCTGTGGCTCCAGAGGCTGGAGGTGGCATCAAGGCGGACGAGTGCATCGGGATTCCTGGATAGCAGGCAGGAAGCCCACCCAAGGAAACCTTGGTCTTGACCTCGGTCTCCCCTAGACAGACAGGCCATTGGTCAGTGGTGGAGACAGAAGGCGGGGATCGCAGGGCTCCCGGCAGAGGGCCCTGGGGCTGGAAGTCAGTTCTCACACGTGGGTGATTTGGCCCCAGGTTTGGGGCCAGAAGCTTCCTTGCCTGGGTTCACTTCTCCAAACACTGAGCATTTAATCACAGTCAACCCACCCCACCCGAACCTGATGTCCAAGGGAGACGGCCCCTGCTCAGCAGCCAGGCAGCCTTCGCCTCCCCTGAGCCTCCACTGGCCCCCAGTGTCGGGGGCTCGCAGCACCAGCCCTGCAGAAAAGTTATGAGAACCCACAGCACAGTGCCTGGCACAGAAGCACTCAATGCCGGTATGTTCTCTGTATTTTATTACCCCTTCTTACAGCTTCTGAACGAGATTCTGACCCCTTTGACTTATAACCTTCAAAGACTGAAAGACTGAGTCAGTCCTGAGGGTCTCTATTCCAGTGAAAAACACACGGGTGGGCATGGCCAGAAAACTCATAAATATTCTGGGAACCAAAATGTTGCTTCTTCTGTACTGCCTCCTAAGGCAGAGCTGGTGACTCCTTCCTCTTGTCACCTGGGAATCCGTCCTCTGTGACAACATGTGAGACCAGAGTTTAAAGCCCTCCAGAGACCACTTTTCCTTTAATAACCAAGTCATAATAACCTCAACTCCCTCCCATACCACTACAAAAGGCCCCCTTATCAGTGCTCCCAAGAACATTCCAGAAGGTCACGCCAGGCCCTTCATTCCACTCGCCCCCAGCTTCTCACCCGGCACACCTGGCTGCCTCCCACCCATTTTGCCACCTGCCCCAGCTCTCTGCGATCTGCTCCATCTCTAATCGTGAACACAGCCTCAGAAACCACACGGACCTGTTACCAAAGTTTAAGCAGCACATGACATAATTCAATGTAGGGGTGGGGCTGGGGAAGGGACTTCTGTCACAACCTCGTGGACCAAATATTTCATGAGGCCTGCTCAGTGACCCCTTTCCCCCAGCCCCAGCTGTCAGGTTGCAGGGGGTTCACTCATCACCCTCACAAATAACCTCGAAGTTCAGGTCCCTTTGCCATGTAATCACTGCAGTCACTTGTCCCCTCTGCAGTCACTGTCCTTAAGCAAAGGATGCCTCATTGCCGATTCCAGGATCAGCTTCTGTTTCATCTTCTCTACAGCTGGATGCATCAAATAGTAATTCCCCCCAAAGCAGGGAGCCCTGAGCCCTAAGAGAAGTCATGCCTCCATCTCTGGCTACACAAGGAATATGAAAACTTTGAATATCTTCCTCCCAAGGTTACAAGAATCCCAAGTACAATCCCAGGAAGAAAGGTGCCCCCAGTAACACCAAGGAGGTCCTTGACCTCCATCACATGGAAGGGTCTCGCCAAATGGGTCTCCCAAAACAAAGGGCTCTCTTCCCCCAAACACTGCTTTGTTACCATCATGGAATAAAGAAACATCTGAGGTTTTCAAAATAGCATTTCCCCTTGTCCCCACCACACATGGATCCCACCGCCTTGTAATCCGTTCCAAGGTTCGGCTTCCTACTACGCCAGGATTTTGATACGTTTTAGAACCCGTGACTCCTGCACGCTTCTCTACGGATCTCAACCCAGTTTTGTAAAACTTCCCTTTCTATAGTTTATATTTAAAATCAGCATTTGTGGGGTGCCTGGGTGGCTCAGTGGGTTAAGCTTCTGCTTTTGGCTCAGGTTATGATCTCAGGTCCTGGGATCGAGCCCCGCATCAGGCTCTCTGCTCCGCGGGGAGCCTGCTTCCCCCTACCTCTCTGTCTACTTGTGACCACTCTCTGGGTGTCCAATAAATAAATAAAATATTTTTTAAAAATAAAATCAGCATTTGCAAGCATTTTTTAAAACCACACACCCCTCCGCAGAGGTTCTTACCGGCTCGCCTAGCACCTGCATTCCATCCCAGAGCCTGGGAGTCACTTGTGTTAGGCCACAAGCTCCTCCGAGGCAGGCACCCTCCTCCACTCCCACGGGCCCCACATTTGATTGACCCCCAGGGGTGCTGGGCTCCACTCCTGAATATCTGTTCATGTCATGAATCTTTGCATTCCTTTCTATTCCCACTGCCCCGCCATACGTGAGCCCAGCCCTTGGCTCAGGGGCCCGCAGCTCTTCTGAGGTATCTTGGGCTCAACTCCTGCCCTTCCACCATCTGTGGCCCACACTCCAGGCAAAGCAATCTTTCTAAAACGCACATCTGGCCATGTCTCTTCTCAGCCCAAATGTCACCATGGTTTCCCCACTGCTCTTAAGCCAGTGTCCAAAATGGCCCTCAGGACCCTGCACGTCCTAGCGGCGGCCTCCCCCTCCTGCATCACTCCCCAGACTGCCCCCCCTTCCTACTCTGTGCTTAGTCAGGCTGGACCTGTTCCAGTTCCTCAGTTCTGCCATCGTCTCTCATCTCCTATCATCTGGACGGGCCAGTCCCAATGTCAAGGCAACTTGACATTGGCAACTCTTTGATACCCATATTTGATAAGACGTGAATCCGTCAGCTCCTTACCAGACCACTCTCTGCCTGGCCAATCGCCTGCCTGACACAGGAGTAAATGTCTGAGGGAGAGGAAGAACAGTGAGATGAGGAAAGACAGGGATGCGGGGAAGGGACAAAAGACAAGTAGTGTGCTGGTTGATGAGAGCCACAGACAGTTCAAGAACCCAACTGGTAGATCTGGAGAGGGTGAGGCACGTAGAATAAAGAAAGGACAAAGCCAGAGACACAACAGCTGTCGCAGATTGGGAGTCTTAAACCTTAACCAGTCCCAACTGAGTGGGGCTCTAGTGACAGGTCTAAATTCCAAATGGTCCAAGTGGCCAAGAAGGCTCCTGTGTCCCCTCATGTGAGTCGTTGGACCCCACCTTCCTACACACTGTCCGAAGGGCCATCCCAGGGGAGGGCAGGGCTGGAGCCAAGACTGGGTAGACCCCTGACTGAATTTATAAGCTTGACTTCCACCGCTAGAGCGACATCAATGTCTCATCACCTGGCCTTTGACCAGGGGCTCAAGGTCACTCTGGCCGTTCTCACCTCAGAAAAGGATCTGAAAATACCTCGGCCAAGAAACCAGACTGGAGATCTTAAGATGGAGATCTTAAGATGGAGATCTCGCGAGCCCAACCCTTCACACCAGCCACGAGGCTACTATGTAGTCAAGCCATTAGGCAGCAAAACAGCACGCCAACGTGGAACAGCTAGAAAACCTGCCTTTCTCCCAGAAAATGTGTCTCCTCCTGCATGGTAGTCAACTGGGCATCCGCGTATCAGCACTGCTTTGAGAGATTCCGTCTGTGTAAACATACACGCCACGTGGAACTCAGCCTACAAAGGGGAGACAGAAGTGTCAGCTACCTACGTTCTGCAGGGTGACAGCCAGGCCTCGCTCACAGCAGGCGCTCCTGTATCTGCCGCACATGGAGCAATGAGTGGGTGGGACAGCAGAGTGGGATGCGAGAGACAGCGGGGCCCCGAGAAGAAGCACAGCCCCTACCGGAGAGTCAAGTCCCAGAAGACAGGGAGGACACCCCTGCGGGTTACTATTCGGGGAGTCTGTTAAAGGAGTTTCTAATTATTAAAGCACTTATTGGAGGGCTCCTAGGTGGCTCAGTCGTTAAAGCGTCTGCCTTCGACTTGGGTCCTGATCCCAGGGTCCTTGGATCGAGTCCCATATTGGGCTCCCTGCTCCACGGGAAGCCTGCTTCTCCCTCTCCCGCTCCCCCTGCTTGTGTTCCCTCTCTCACTCTCTCTCTCTCTTTCACTCTCTGTCAAATGAATAAATATAACTTTTTTTTTTAAAAGCACTTAGTGGAAAAAACCTGGACATTACACAGAGCATAGAGGAACACACAAAACCCACCAATGATTTAGGTCAAATTTAAGTAGATGTGGAAGAAGTAGCTGAGCAGGGACAGAAATGAAGCCAGTAAGGAAACGGACAGCTGGGCTGGGCCAGGCGATGAAGGGAAGGCATGAGGGTAATTCTGGGAAGAAAGAGTAATTCATTTGGCCTTATCATGGAAACTCGGGTCAAAGATATGTTGTTGAGATTTGAAAAGTATCAGGGACCTCATACTGATGGTTCAGAGAGAAAGACAGGGTAAATGGGTATTAATGATGGATACCACTCAGCACTAGTCCTAGCAGGCTGGAAAGTCTGTTTGGCCTGGAATAGCCTACTCGATCATGCAGTGGTCAAATACCCTTGCCAGATCTTCGGGCCTACCCAAGCAGAAGAAAACAAGACTCCTGCCATCTCCAGAAAGAAAAGACCTCCACCCAACTCCTGATCAGTCAAGTCCCACCTGACTTTCAGCACTGGGGCAGGGCACAGGTGGTAGGCAGAATAAGGCCCTCTGCCAAAGAGGTCTCTGTTCTAATTCTGGGGACTTCTGAATACGTTAGCTATATCCTGAGAGGGACTTAGATGGGATTACGTTGAAAATCTCAAAATGGAGAGATTATGCTGGTCTATCAGGGCAAGCCCAGTATCATCACAAGGTCCTTGTGAATGGAAAGAGGGAGACAGGAGCATGAAAATGGTGTATGACAATGGAAGAAAGAATTCAAAGAGATTTGAAGACACTACTATGTCAGCTTAGAAGATGGTGGAAGGGGACAGAAGCCAGGAATAAATGCCAGCAGCTTCTAGAAGCTTGAAGAGACAGTGGACCAGATTCTTCCCTAGAGCTTCCAGGAAGGAGCCAACTCTCCTGATATCTTGACCTTAGCCCAAGGAGACCCAGGCTGAACCGAGAATTACAGTAAATTATTTTAAGCCAGTAAGTGTATGGCGATTTGTTACTGCAGTCATAAGAAACTAACACAGCATGTCTTTGTTTTAGACAGTTGTCTCCACATTACAGGACCTATCATGTCCATGGCTCCTGCCCAGAAGTTTCTGGCAATGCCCCACAGTCAGGTGACAACTGGAAACACCTGCACATTCTTAAATGCTCACTGCAGAGAAGGGCGTATCCAGCCCATGGAACACAGACTGCTCAGGGGACTGGCAAGCCTTTCCTTGCTGCCCCCAACCCCTCAAGCTGCCATCACACCTGCCTTTTCCTCTCAGTCCATGCCGATTCTTCAGACTAAAAGGCTCCTAAGATATCCAGAAGAAAGAAACTGGGGCTTGGTAGCCAACCAAGGTAGAAATGGTGGGTACAGGGAGAGAAAGACATTCGTCCATTTGATTCTCTTAAACACAGTTGCCTCTGCATAGACGTCTGCTTCTATGTATGAGCCCGACAAAGCACGAGACCACAGGAAGGGCAGCTGAGGTGGGAGCAGCTTCGTGCCCCCTAATGACTGGAGGAGGCAGTGAGGCTCCCTGAGTGACGGCAGGCGATCCCATCGGCTCCCACGCAGGGTGCACGGCTGCCTGACAGTCTCAGCATCCAGCAAGCAAAGGATTTTCATTCTGGGCATGGAGAAACCTGAAAGCAGCAGAGCAAGCGGGGATGTGCACTTTCACGATCTGCTGGGTGAAATGATGCCTTGTCCGTTTTCACTTTGGGCTTCCTCCCAGACCTGCATGTCAGACACCCACGCTGCTTCCGGTGGATTGCTGGCTTCCCCTGGAAAAAGGCTGCCCTGTGGACATCCCTCATTGGCTGATAGGCCAAATGCTAGAGCAGGGATGTGGAGACATTCCAGTGGCTTATCTCTATCTTCAGCGATTCCAAGAAAAGCGCTTCAGAGATCACACCATTATTTCCCATTCGCCTAAGAATGGTGCCTGTTTCCCCCTTAGAGAGAGGCTCTGTATAGATAGACAGCGGTTTCTGAAGGCCCATAAAGGGAAGAGAATTTCAAAGATATTTTTTCCTGCTACAGCTAACATTTGCTGCGTGCTTCTTTGAATTATTCATTATTAAAATTATGCCATCAGCAAAAACCAAACCGTCTCCGTTAAGGGAAGTTTACCCACAGAAGTTTAGAAAGTGGAATATGGGTTAGGATCACTACTCCTGCTTTTAGCCTATTTTTTTTTTTTCCTTAAAATCCAAACACCATAGTGTTCAATGCTACAGAAAAGCCAAAACTAATTGATTATATGTAGTCACTGATACATACTTTAATGCTCAAGAGTCAAAAGTTGTTATTAATTGTTACTTTTCTTAGCTGCGAGGAGTTTTCAGCTAGGTTATGTTGTTAATCTTTCTCCAACAGGAAGGCCATCGCCCAAGACATGTGAACAAAAATTTTTAATGTCAGAAAAGCCTTATTCTTATGTTTCTAAAAAGAGTCATTGGTTACTCTAACAGGGTGTCTATAGCTCTCTCCGCCCTGCCCCCCCCACCCACAAACAGGGCAGACATCGTGGACTCATGCACTCGTGTGTGTGCACATACACACAGCTGAGTTTCTCTGGGCTTTTTCACCTTTCCTACTTTCAGCTCAGATTAGAATCATAGGTTAGGGTAAGATTAAAACAGAGAAAATCTCAGGGAATCTGGGTGGCTCAGTGAGTTAAGAACCTGACTTTTGATTTCGGCTCAGGTCATGGTCTCAAGGTCCTGGGATGGAGCTCCACGTCTGGCTCCAAGCTCAGCAAAGAGTCTGCTTGTGATTCTCTCTCTCTCTCTCCCTCTGCCTGCCCCCCACCAACCCTGCTGGCATGCACACTAACTAAAATCCATAAACAAATCTTTTACAAAAGAGAGAGAAAGAGAAAATCTATCTTCCTCCAGTTCTTCCTACATCCCAAGGACCTGGCCTTGGAGAAAGACAGTCTTTGTAAAAATGAATGAATGAATAAGTGAACAAATGAACAAGGTCCAGGTGTGGAAAACACAAGGTTATTTATGCAAGTTCCACGAGTCACAAGCTGTGTGACCTCAGGCAAACTGCTTAACCTCTCTGTGCCTGTTTTCTTATCTGTAAAATGTGTCTGTACTTACAGTACTCACCTCACAGGGTTGTTGTGAGAAGTGTATGTATGAATATAAGAAAAGCACCTTTTAACAGAAGAAGCAACACAGTAGATGAATGGATAGAAGATGCATAAGTCGGTTTTTAAAAATAAGTCATTGAGACAGTAGCAGGCTTCAGAGATCAATCAGCCACTCAACCAGGATTGATTTAGGACCTAGGAAAAGGCAGGCTCTGGGCCTGTTGCTATGGTTATGATCATAACCAGTCAAGCTGGGTTCTTACTCTCACACAGCCCGCAGTGTCGTCTCCTCAGAAAGCAAGCAGGCCCCATGGGATGGACACGCTCAAATCATTGCTCTCTCGATGTGGATCAGGCATGATACATGCTGTCGGCTGTTATCTGCGGGGAAAAAACACAAGAGTAATGAGATGATGGAGGCATTATGGTCTTCAAGGCTGACTGGCCTTAAAACACTCCAGCTGGGGCACCCGGGTGGCTCAGCCATTAAGCGTCTGCCTTCAGCTCAAGTCATGATCCCAGGGTCCTGGGATTGAGGCCCCCCTTGGGCTCCCTGCTCGAAGGGAAACCTGCTTCTCCCTCTGCCTCTCCCCCGTTTGGGTTCCCTCTCTCACTGTGTCTCTTTCTGTCAAATAAATAAAATATTTAAAAAAAAAAAAAAACACTCCAACTGAAGGCATTATGGAGTAATTATAAACAACTTTAAATAGTCTATCAGGGGGCGCCTGGGTGGCTCAGTGGGTTAAAGCCTCTGCCTTCAGCTCGGGTCATGATCTCAGGGTCCTGGGATCGAGCCCCACATCGGGCTTTCTGCTCAGCGGGGAGCCTGCTTCCTCCTCTCTCTCTCTGCCTGCCTCTCTGCCTACTTGTGATCTCTCTCTCTCTCTGTCAAATAAATAAATAAATAAAATCTTTAAAAAAAAAAAAATAGTCTATCAGTCTTTTTAAGTTTACCTTTTCCCTTAGAGCCGTCACTGTCCCTTGGTACCAGGATGAAAATTTGATCACAGTGCACCTGAAGTTAAGTGTTCATAGATAATATATCAACATCATTCCCACAAATCAGCACAAACGGTGCCTGATCCCAGGCCTAGTCTCAAGTCCTACCACTTCTAAAATGTGAAAGCACAGACTTCAGGAGTTCCCCAGGTGTCAGGCTTAAACTGACTGGCCAATCCCTTTCTGTCATCTGTATTAAAAGCTGCTTCCGTTAACCCTCAGATCCATTCCTATAGGGCAGACCTTTTGGAACAAGGCAGGATGTGTGCAGCAAAGGCCCCATGACCTCCAAAGCCAGACTCTAGGAGCTGGTCTCATTTTAGCTGATTAGCATTCACCATGCAAAGAGCTTGTTTCTAACTTTTTTCACAGAACTCTCAGGATCAGTCCAGCAATGCAGATTCCAAAGGGAATGGTTCCTGGTAACAAGAGCACCTTGTATTTTCTGCAAAGCTTCGAGTCGTGTCTGCAACAGTGAGGCGGCTGAATTTCAGGATGTGGCAAAAAAAAAAAAAAAAAAAAAGAAACCAACTTCGGGCACAGTTTCGTTTGTGTTTGCTGCATGGCCCCAGTCTCCCACTGACCCTGAAGCATATTTCCAAGAATTATCCCTCAGCTTCCCAATGTCTAATAATAAAAGGGCTAATTATTGTATAATTACTACTGTGCAGATAATTTCTTATTGAAATGCAATGGACCACAGCACCTGGGTGGCTGCGTCAGTTAAGCGTCTGACTCTTGGCTTTAGCTCGGGTCATGATCTCATGCGTCGTGAGATGGAGCTCCACATCTGGCTCTGCACCTCAGCAGGGAGTCTGCCTAAAGATTCTCTCCCTCTGCCCCTTCTCTTTTTCTCTAAAATAGATATGTCTTGAAAAAAAAGAAAGAAATGTAATGGACCCATCATTCACAACATGTGGATTCAATACATTTAAATAGGGCAAGATGATCCCCTGTAGGATTAGCTCACCTATCATCTAATTCTCACTTTTTTAATGAAAGGAGTAATTAAGATCATCTCTTAACAAGTTGAATGTTTTTAAGACAGTACTGTTGTCTACAATCACTATTCTGGGCATTAAATCTCCAGGACGTATTTTTCTGCCAGGTGCAAGTTTATACCTTTAAACATTTCTCTTATTCCCCTTTTATTATGAGCTCCCGGTAACCACCATTTTCCCTTATACAAGTTTGGGTTTTTCAGATTCCACCTATATGAAATCATATCTCATACAGTCTTCATATGCAGTGATTTCATACATATTTGTCTTTTTCTGTCCGAATTATCTCACTTCACATAATGTCCTCGAGATCCCTCCCTGTTGTAGCAAATCGCAGGATTTTCTTTTTTCTCATGGCTGAATATTCTGCTTTATATACATATACCACACCATCTTTTTTTTTTAAGATTTTATTTATTTATTTGAGAGAGAGCATGAGAAGAGGGAGGGTCAGAGGGAGAAGCAGGCTCCCTGCCAAGCTGGGAGTCTGATGTAGGACTCGATCCCAGGACTCCAGGATCATGACCTGAGCCGAAGGCAGTCGCTTAACCAACTGAGCCACCCAGGCGCCCACCACATCATCTTTACCCATTTATCTGTTGAGGAACACTTGGGTTGTTTCCGTATCTTGGCTATTGTGAATAATGCTGCAATAAACATGAGGACACAGGTGTCTTTGATATCCTGTTTTCATTTCCTTTGGATATACACTCAATAGAATCGCTAGAGCATACAGCAGTTCTATTTTTAATTTTCTGAGTTATCTCCACACTGTTTTCCACAGGGAAAACAATTTATATTCCCACCAACACTGTACAAGGGTTCCCTCTTCTATAATTACATACAATTTATATTTCCTAGTACAAGTGATCCTTGTCACAAGTCTGTTGAAACATGACCCCCATTCTGCGTGCAGAATACATTTTTAATTCACCATTATCCTCCATAATGAATAAATGGAGATTTATAGAAAGAAATTTGTCCAAAGTGTACAGTTAGGTCTGTCACCCCTGTGTATCAGCCTCTAAGACCACGTTCTAGATCAATCCACCTATGGTTAACAGGTTTCTACAGTGCCAGCTTTAAAACAAAAAACTCTTGGGGCACCTGGGTGGCTCAGTGGGTTAAGTGTCTACCTTCGGTTCAGGTCACAATCTCAGGGTCCTAGGACTGAGCCTTGCACAACCAGGTTTATGCTTCTCTTTCTGCCCTGCCCACCCTCATGATTACTCTCTCTCAAATAAATAAACCTTCAAAAAACAAATAAAACAAAAAACTCTTTATTGAGGTATATAATGAACTCCACACTCATAAGGAATACGTTATTAGTTTTGACGTATATACCCTCATAAAACCAATAAGACAATCAAAATAATGAATGTATCCACTAACTTCACTAAAGTTTCCTTCAACCCCTTTATAATCCTCCCTCATATTCTGCTCTATCTCCCACTCTCCACAACTTGTTGCTGCTGTCACTTTAGTTTGCATTTTCTAGAATTCTATATAAACGGAATCCTGCTATTTCTGTGGTCTGGTTTCCAACACAAGGCCTAAGTACTTGGGGATTCATCCATATTGTTGCAAGGATCAATAATTCATCACAAGTATTGCTGAATCCTACTTCATTACATAGACATACCACACTTTGTTTCTCCATTTACCCATTGATGGGCATTAGGTTGTGTCCAGACTTGGTTGTTACAAATAAAGTTGCTATACGTATTTATGGGGACATCTCTTTTCATTTCTCTTGGGTAAATGCCTAGAAGCGAAGTGGTTGGATCATAAATATATGCTTTACTTTTGAAGAATCTACCAAACTATTTTCTGGAGTCCTGGCATGATTTCATAGTCTTTCCAGCAGCAAATCAGAGAATTCGTTACTCTACATCTTTTCCAACAGTTGCTATGACGGTCATTTTTAATTTCGGACATTCTAAAAGGTGTGATGGACTCTGTTGGTTTTAAATTGCATCGACTTTAGGGCACCCGGGTGGCTCCATTGGTTAAGCATCTGCCTTTGGCTCAGGTCATGACCCCAGGGTCTCAGACTTGAGCCCTGCATCAGGCTTCTTGTTCAGCAGGGAATAAATAAAAGCTTTTATATAAGTAAAGAAATTGCATTTACCTCAATGATGATAATGTTGAGTATCTTTTCATACATTTATTTGCCATCCGTATATTTTCTTTAGTGAACTGTCTAAATCTTCACACAGTTTTTATTCAGTTGTTTTTTGTTACTGAGTTTTAGGAGTTTTAAAATTATACTCTGGACATAAATACTATGTCAGAATGATTTGCAAATGCTTTCTCTCCATAGCTCGTATTTTCGCTCTTACAAATATCCATCAAAGAGGAGCAGTTCTTAATTCTGACAAGGTCTAATTTTTCTTTTATGGGTTGTGCTTTTGATGCCATTTTAAAGAAATCTTTGCCTGATCCAAAGTCGCAAGTGTTTTCTCCCAGAAAGTTTGCAGGTTTACGTTCACATGTAGGTCTAGGATCCGTTCAACTCATTTTGTCTTGTGTGTGAGACAGGAATCTATATTAATTTTTTTTTAAAATACAGAGGTCTAATGGTTCTAACATCATCCGTTAAAAAAAATTTCCTTCACTAAATTGCCTTTGTAGCTTTATCAAAAACAAACGGACCATCAACACGTGAGTTATTACTGGACCCTGTTCTCTTCTATTTACTTTACTTCTTGTCTATCCCAATGCATTCCCCACTGCCCTGATTGCTGTGGCCTTAAATAAGCCTGCAATTCAGGTCCTGTAAGTCCTCCAACTTTGTTCTTCACAAAGTCCTTTTAATTATTCCACACTTCACATTTCCATATGAATTTGAGATCCACTTCTCAGTTTCTTTATTTAAAAAAAAAAAAAGCCTTATTGACATTTTTATTGGAATTGCATTGAATCAGTCTACTGATTTATACAACAACGACAAAAAAATCCCAGTAAACTTTCAATGGATATAGAATTCAAGGATGTTGGTTTTTCTATCAGTACTTTTAAGATCTTGTTCTATGGTCCCCTGATTTATTATTTCAACAAGAAATCTGCTATTTTTGTCTTTGTCCTGTTATAGGTAATAAGTATGTTAAGAGGTATTCTTCCACAGAATTTTAAAATACAAGTAAACACCATACAACATTTGTCTCCTATTCTATTTGCAAAGAATTGGGCTACCATCTCGTTTGGAGGACACCGGTACTATCTGCTCTATTGATGGGAATATAAATTGGTGCCATTTTCTTCTGTGTAATTTGATAGAATCTATCTCAAAGTGTCTGAACCTTTTTTACTTCTCTACCAACTTTTCCTCTAGAGATCTATTCAACAACTGTGTGAGTCTATAAAACCATTTATTACTTCATTGTCTAAAGTCAAAACTTCAAAATACAACTCATATATTTTTAAAATATGAGTTTATATATTAAGAAAATCTACTCAGGAAAACAAATGGACATAACATGGGAATTTTATTAGCAGAGAAATATGTATCAGTAAAGATACTTTTGAGTATAAATGGCAAGATACGTAAAAGGCTAGGAGAGAAAAGAAAGTTATTGGCTCCTATAATCCAAGAAAAAGGAAGGTAACTGAACAACCCAACTGTAGGAAAAGAATAACGAACAAGAAAATACACAAAAAGCTGAAGGGCTCTAGCCAAATTATAAGAAAGATGATCTCGGCAGAGCGGGACTATAAAGAACTCCCACTTTCTTCTTTACACATTTCTCTAGGGTTTCAATGTTTACCATATGAGTAAGAAAAATTCCTATATTCCAAAATAAAATTTCAAAGAAGCCCAAAATCTTATCATCAGACTCTGGGTATGAATTTTTCATATTCGCAATGAAACATTATTGAAAATGTTTAATTTTTAATCACCTAAAGGAAAACATGGAAATGTTTTCTTTAAACACTTTTGGAGTCATATACTTCAACGTACTAGCCTGATGAGTCGAAGCACTGCCCTCCTTTATACAAAATACTTAAAAGCATAGCTATTTGCCAAACAGCCTCTGGAGAATTTAAACACCAAATACCACCACCACCACCACCACCCCCTCCCCCACACCAGTGTCCTAAATGCTTCAGCAACACTTTATAGGCAAGAAGGAATACAAGCAACCCCCCCCCCAGGGCCCCTCCCAACCCAGGAAATTTTCTGTAGAACCCATGTGGATATGATGAGACCTCCCTGAGATCATGGTAGCACAAGACATGTAAGCAAAGAACACAAGCTCCAGCATGGCGGCATCCACAAAGATGTCCCATCCTCACCCGACAGGCGCCATCATGGCAGAAATGTGCCAGATTTTTACATTTTATTTATTTATCTATTTTTAAAGATTTTATTTACTTATTTGACAGACAGAGATCACAAGTAGGCAGAGGAGCAGGCAGAGGGGTGGTGGGGGAAAGCAGGCTCCCTGGCGAGCAGAGAGCCGGATGCGGGGCTCGATCCCAGGACCCTGAGATCATGACCTGAGCCAAAGACAGAGGCTTAACCCATTGAGCCACCCAAGGGCCCCCCGAATTTTACATTTTAAATTATGCCACATGGGTAGAGGGAAACTGGCACAGAGCTTCTTTAAGCCATTCAATGGAGTATGTGAATAGCAGTCTCTATGCTTCCTAGGTTTTACTTGTTTCTGCTTTTTCATTTTTAATCTATACTTCAGATGTTCCCAGCATTCACCCTCTCTACCAGAGTCCACCAAAGGATTCTAATGCTATAGGGTTTGGGGAAAGAGGGAAGACTCTCCTCTCTCTCTATGTCCCACAAGAAGGACCTCAGTCAGAGTAACACTCCCTCTCTCCGACCTTCACTTTCCCTCCTTATAGGAGGACGAGGGGCTTCACTGATGGGTGGGGTTGGGATAAAGACGTGGGTCTTGTGGCTCTCTGCTTTCCCTTGGCATCTGCCTTCCTGCAGCGTGTAAGTGCTTTGGTCTCCCCTGGGCAAAGGTGTAAGCTTAGCGATAGAAACTCTGCCCATATGTCCAATCTATAGTCTTCCAGAATGGGCTGGACAAGGTGGTTAAGTCTGCCAACTTGGGGATTTGCAAGAGGAAGCACCAAAGCCACAGTTTTTCAACTGCTCTGAGAGTCACAGAGCTGACATTTTCCTCTAAATCTGTCTGATTTCTCAATTTCAAATTGATGCAGAATTCAAGTGAGTAACTTTTTACCCAGAAATCTCACTTCTGGAATTTACGTGGAGAAGTCACTTCTACAAGTAAGAAACAGCATATGCCAGTACCATGCTGTCTTGGTGATCACAGCTTTGTAATAAAGCTTGAAATCAGGTAACGTGATGCCCCCAGTTTTATTTTTGTTTTTCAACATTTCCTTAGCGATTCGGGGTCTCTTCTGATTCCATACAAATTTTTGGATTATTTGCTCCAGCTCTTTGAAGAATACCGGTGAAATTTTGATCAGAATGGCATTAAAAGTATAGATTGCTCTAGGCAGTATAGACATTTTAACAATGTTTATTCTTCCGATCCAAGAGCATGGAATGGTCTTCCATCTTTTTGTGTCTTCTTCAATTTCTTTCATGAGTGTTCAAAAAAAAAAATACCTCAAACAAACAAACAAACAAACAAAAAAGAGTTGAGACAAGTATGCAGGCTTTTTAAAATCTGGTCAATGGCAAAAGGGCAAACCCCGGCACACTGTTTCACCATATTAATTTTTAAAGTCCAATTAAAGGTAACATCTACAACCTTTAAAAAAAAAAAAAAAGAAAGAAACAGCATATGCACAAGCTGTTCACTACTGTGTTATCTGAAATTGCAAAACCGTAGAAACAGTTCAAATGCCTATTCACCGAACACTGGTTGCATAAACTTAGGGTACCTTCACATAATATGAACCATTTAATAAAAGAGAAATATCTCTATAAAGTGACATAGAATAACTTCCAGGATTCATTATTAAATGAAAAAAGTGAGGTTCAAAGGAATTATTTAGCATAATATTTGAGTAAAAATTTTTTCATAAGAATATACACATGCATACACATTACAGATACACACATGTACGTATGTATGTATTTTACTACATTTTTCAAACATAATGGTTGCCCAAAATCTAATAAAAAGTTATCTAGGGGGGGAGCAGGAATAGAGCTCTGGAAAGGATAAAGATAGCAAGGAAGCTTCTGCCTGTACCTTTCGTGCAATCTTTTATTTATTTATTTTATTTTTTCAGTGTTCCAAGATTCATTGTTTATGCACCACACCCAGTGCTCGTGTAGTCTTCACTTTTGAATCATGTACCTGTTTTTCTTTTTCAAAATCAATATTAAGCCAACAGAATGAAAAACTATAAAACTGAACATAAACAGACATACATTAATATAACTGTGTATCAAGTTGACAACACCACATAGAAAAGATAAGGAATTAATTCAATTTTTTACAGCACCATCCTTTGACTGCACACACTTAGGATATAGTCTATGAACAAAAAGAACTGCCCAAAGGTCTTGAACTTTACTTGGTGGTTTGTCATAGGCAGTGATATTAGCAGAATAATCTTGAAACTACATGGCACCTGGGTGGCTCAGTTGGTTGGGCGGCTGCCTTCGGCTCAGGTCACAATCCCAGGGTCCTGGGATGGAGCCCCACATCTGGCTCCCTGCTCAGTGCGGAGTCTGCTTTTCCCTCTCCCTCTGCTGCTCTCCCTACTTGTGTTTCCTCTCTCTCTCTGTCAAATGGGTAAGTAAAATCTTTTTTTAAAAAAATGTCAACTAAGAAATGTAAAAGAATAGATTCAGAAAATCACTGCTTTTCTACCACTGATGAAATAATTGATTCAGTCAGGCAAGGATCAAGTATGAATGTTGAAATCCTTGAGTGAAGTTCATTGGGTAAAGCGTATTGAGGTCAGAATATTCACACAGTCACAAAGCAACACCCTACAGATGATGAACTCAACAGGGAATTTTTACGATGCAGTAATCTGGAGAGGAATACTAGAACTAAGTGATGGAATTTACTATTACTACCAATGGGACAAACTTCTGGCTTGTGCCTCTTGATGTGATGCAATAAGGAGGACACAACATCACTGCATGGAGTTCTTAGGAAGAATGTCTAATTCTGTTTGATCATAAGGAAACTCATAGACCAATCCAGATTACAGAACATTCTACCAGGCGACCTGGTCAGGACTTCCTAAGTATCCAACTCATGGACACTAGGAGAGTGTTCTAGATTAAATGAAACTGTGGAGACATAATAAATAAATACAATACACAGGGGAGATCAGCTGTAAAGGACATTATTGAGCAACTAGAAATACGGATGTTGTATTAGGCAATATTTTTGTATGTATCTTGAATTTTTGGCTATCATCATTGTATTGTGGTCATACAAAAAAGTGGTCTTATTCACATTAGAATATTTTTACAAATGGGGGGAAAGGGATGCCACTTATTATCTCCCTAAAACTCTGATGTACAGTGCCTAAAGAGATAAAACCAATTTATTTTAAACTAGCCCAAAACTCCTGTCACCTTTGAACCTGTTGAAGAATTGTCGACATTCCCAATTAGCATCATTTCATTTCTCTTATTTTTATTTCTGTCTTACTTTCCCTTTGGGACAGGGAAGAAGTCGTCTTTCATACCCTCCATGGCCTCTAAAACCACATCTTACTAGCTCATACACACTCAAAATTCTTACTGTGATTAGTTAAATTTGTGTATTTTCTGAAGTTATTTGCCAGCACTAATTATGCCACATAACCATGGTACCCCCTAATAGGTTAGGGCATCATAAACACCTCCCATTCATGAGGTCCTAAGATTAAGTCTTAATTCATTCATTCAAAAATATCTACGTAATATCAATTAGGTACCAAGTACTGTGCTAGGGTCCTGGGAAAATACAGACAAACAAGACACAAACTCTGTTCTCAACATAGTGGGAAAGGCAGATAGGTCATCACAACACAAAATAATATATGCCACAACAAATACAGATAAGAGGCACAGTGATAGGTCTATCATTGAAGGGGGGGGGTGGCTCCATTTTGGAAAGAATTATACTTAAAATGACCATCATCTGTTGGGTACTAGGAGAACCACAGGACATATTCTGTGAAATCAAAGCTGTCTTGAAATATCTAAGATAGGGTTATACTACTGCCTGGGGCTATGCCACACCTGGCTAGAGCCAAGACTTCAAAAAATAAGGCAACCTGTAGCTCTGCTTATCCTATAAAACATCCAGATCCTTCTCACTCCTGATTTGCAGAAAGTTTGTCAAGGGTCTGCAATGCAGATGTGGAAATCCATTGGTTCTCCAAAGATGCTGTGTACAACAGCCATGATGAAAGCACCCTCCCTGCACAAAAGGGGCACTGTTTTATCATCTTTCATCACAATAATTGCACAGTGCACAGGCTTGTTATTTAGAACCGGGCACCACCACGAAAAACATGTTGTTGGAAAACACCTGCGTTGGCAAAGCAAAAATGTGCTGACCCAATTATTTTCTCCATTTCTAATTCTGGATGGGATATTAAGAGTCACTGAAAAGAACACACTGGCAAGAAATGGAGATAATTCTGCTTGGAGGTGGGGGTGGGAGGAATTTCCCACAGAGCTCTATTGGACAACACTTGGAAGTGTCATCTAATTATACTTTTCCACACACCCCCCCTTCCCCCATGAAAACTGCCAGGCATGAAAACATGTCATCTAGAGCCTTTCATCCATCGATTTCTCCCTCGCATCCAATTTGAAATTTTTAAAAATTCCAATCTCGAGTTCTTTGAAGGATAATGACGGGAAAGACACCCTGCCAAACATGTAGGTTGGGATACAACGCACTATGACTGGAACAGATGGCTCAAGCAGAAGCCACCAATTCAATGTGACAGCCCACGATTAAACTGCTCCCTTTAAGTCTTTGGCAGTTTCATGGTCCAATCCTTATTAGCTTCTCCAGAAACACAGAGCCTTGGGTCTAAAGAAACACAACAAGGCACTTTTCAAAATAAACTGTGGACTTGAACAGTATTGAACTTAGAAGGGACAGGGTCATCGACCCTACTTGTTCCCAAACTAGTAGCACGCTGGAGCTTTGAAGGATCTCTGGACCTTTCAAATATACAGAAATGCAGGATTATCAACTGCCCAGCACAGATCACTTACTCATTTTGTCATTTTTTCCAGGTTTTCTCTGGAGTTTTTTTTTTTTTTTAACATGGAAAAATCAGTACAGATACATTTCAAGTATGCTTTTTATCCCTCCACAGTTTCTCTCTCAAGACAATTATCTTGAAGATGGTATGTTCCCTTCCCATATGTATTTTTTCCATTTTTAGTATAAATGTGTGTGTCCCTAAACAACATATTGTATAGTAAGGTTTTAAAAATATATATACATAAATATAGTACTGTATATATTCTGTAACTGGGATTTTTCACTGAACATTTTATTCTAAATGTAACCAGGGTACATAAAGATATATTTCATTTATTTTCATTGAAGGAGTCATTGTATTTCTGATGTAGCTTTTTTTTTTTAAAGATTTTTTTAATTTATTTATCAGAGAGAGAGAGAGCATGAACACAGGCAGACGGAATGGCAGGCAGAGGCAGAGGGAGAAGCAGACTCCCTGCCGAGCAAGGAGCCTGATATGGGACTCGATCCCAGGACGCTGGGATCATGACCCGAGCCAAAGGCAGCTGCTTAACCAACTGAGCCACCCAGGCGTCCCTGATGTAGCTTTTTTGAGCTGTATTTTTATCTTCATGTCTTTTGAGGCTGTCTTTGAATCAAGAATTTTAATTTACATTTGTTGTGAATGCTGGTATAACTTATTTCTATAATCTTATTTTGTGTTTTTTACCTTGGTTTTTCTTTGCTACTTTTTTTGGTCTTCTATGGAGTTCTATCTCTATATACTGGTTTAGAAATCATGCTTTCCATTTTTATTCTCTTTATAGTTACTCTTACAATTTTCCATAAACATTTAGACAGATCTAAAGTTAATAAGTATCTGAGGGATGGCTGGGTGGTTCAGTCAGTCAAGCTTCTGCCTTCAGCTCAGATCATGATCCTAGGGTCCTGGGATCAAGTCCTGCATTGGGCTCCTTGCTCAGTGGGGAGCCTCTGCCTGCTTCTCCCTCTGCCTGCTTGTGCACCTCTCTCTCTCTCTCTCTCTCTCAGACAAATGAATAAATTTTTTAAAAATTTAAATAAGTATCTGAATCCTGCTCACATTAATACAAGGCTGGAGTATTTTGATTCCTAACTACCAAGCCTCTTTTTTTTTTTTTTTATGTTTGTTACCACAGCCTGCTCTTGGATTCACTTGATTTTAAAACTCCCAATAACTGGTCCTTTCTACGCCAACTTATATTTAGAATTGCCAACATTCTTACCCATTTCCCCATCAAGTGTTTCTTGTTTCTTTCTCTTTCCTTCTCTGTTGTGCCTTAGCAAGAAGGAAACATCCATGGGGAATCCCTTTTTACAGGGTCAGCAAGAGACAAACTCTCTCAGGCTTTGTATGTTTATGTCTGTCTTT
Organism: Mustela putorius furo; assembly: GCF_011764305.1. NCBI lineage: Eukaryota > Metazoa > Chordata > Mammalia > Carnivora > Mustelidae > Mustela > Mustela putorius. Next base: position 10,843,411 of record NW_025422057.1, read on the forward strand.
TTTTCATCATATTTCCTGAATGGTTTGGGTATAAAATTCTAGGTTGCGCTTCATTTCCTGCATTAGGAAGCCCTCATTCTGTGGTCTCCTGGCATCTTATTTCTGATAAGAACCCTACCAGCACAGTTTATGGTCACTCCTTGTAGATAATCTATACATTATCTCTGGTAGCATCTAGGATTTCTATTAGATATTAACATTTTGCCAGTTCTCTGTGTATGACTTCTGCATGTGCGTTTTCTTTTCCTACTGGAGACTCCATGTGCTCCTTCAGTCTTGGCTTTATTTCTTCTAATTTCTCTTTCCTATTTTCCTTTTTCTCTCTGTGCTACATCTTAGATAATTTTCTCAGATCTTTCTCCCAGGTAAGTCAATCTCTTCTGGTGTGTCCAATCTATATTTAGATTTTTTATTTGGGGGATTTTTTTTTCCACCTGTAATGGCTATACTTTATTTTCTATCATTTCTATTCAGTTTCTTTTCAATTTTGTCTATTCATTTATCATACTATCCTGTGCTGGCCTTATGTTTTCTAGCTCTTCTTTTATCTTTTTGGAAATCTTATTGTGTTACTATCCTTAGTTGTTTTTTTTTTTTTAATTTATTTTCAGTGTTCCAGCATTCGTTGTTTATGTACCACACCCAGTGCTCCATGCAATATGTGCCCTCCATAATACCCACCACCAGTCTCACCCAACCTCCCAACCCTCTCACCTCCAAAACCCTCAGTTTGTTTCTCAGGGTCACAGTCTCTCAGTTTGTCTTTCCCTCCAGTTTCCCCCAACTCCCTTCTCCTCTCCATCTCTCAATGTCCTCCATGTTATTCCTTATGCTCCACAAGTAAGTGAAACCATATGATAATTGACTCTCTCTGCTTGATTTATTTCACTTAGCATCATCTCTTCCAGTCCTGTCCATATTGTTGCAAAAGCTGGGTATTCATCCTTTCTGATGGAGGCACAATACTCCATAGTATATATGGACCACATCTTCTTTTTCCATTCATCTGTAGAAGGACACCTTTGTTCTTTCCACAGTTTGGCGACTGTGGTCATTGCTGCTATGAACATTGGGGTACAGATGACCCTTCTTTTCACTACATCTGTATCTTTGGGGTAAATACCCAGTAGTGCAATTGCAGGGTCATAGGGCATCTCTATTTTTAGTTTCTTAAGGTATCTCCACACTTTTCCAAAGTGGCTGCACCAACTTGTATTCGTACCAACAGTGTAAGAGGGTTCCCTTTCTTCACATCCTCTCCAACTCATATTATTTACTGTCTTGTTAGTTCTTATGATGTCAGTTCTCCAGGGTGATAATTCTCCTTCATGGTGTTTTCTCATGTGAGCTTTCAATTTTTTACATGGGGAGCTTATCTTTAAGTGACATCATTTTCCATGGGAGTCCTAATGTCTGAGCAGTGTCCATGTTCTCACAGAAGATTCTTTTCTCTTCTATCACCCGAAGCTCTTATTTCTTGGTCCTTCCCCCAGGCAGGTGAATGGAATTTCTCATACCCCATTTCATGGCTCCCAGCATTGCACAGACTGCTCTCCTGCATGACACTGAGATTTTGTCTTCTATCCTCTAGTTTGTATTAAGACATCAAGCCCCCAGTTAGGAGTTTTTAAAAAGTTGATTCCTGGGAGCACCTGGGTGGCTCTTTCAGTTGAGCATCCAACTCTTGATTTCAGCTCAGGTCATGGTCTCAGAGTCATGGGATCAAGCTCCGCATCGGGCTCCACACTCTGGGGTGTCTCCTGGGGATTCTCTCCCTCTGCCCCTCCCTGCTCCACACTGTGCACACTCTCTCCTTTTCTCTCTCTCAAATAAATTAATTTTAAAAAATGAATCCTGAGCTCCATTCTAGACCTTGTGAACCCAAAGTCTGAATGTGGGTCCCAGGAATCTATCATGTTCCCTGGTTTTGCTACCCTAGTTATTGGCAAAGACTAGATGAGAATCTGGATTTCCTAAAAGAATGTTAATGTCAGAAGCATTAACTGGGGAGCAATTTAGTACTTTCAAGAAACTTTCTCTCTCCATGAACAGAAGAGTGACGTACAGCTTAACAGTCTACCTGTTAGAAGTAATCGGCAGCAAGCACACACTACGTGTCATCACTTTCCTAGGTGACACCCTTCCATACAAAGGGTTTCCAGGGTGCCCGGGTGGCTCAGTTGGTTAAGCAGCTGCCTTCGGCTCGGGTCATGATTCCAGGGTCCTGGGATCGAGCCCCACATCGGGCTCCCTGCTCAGCAGATAGCCTGCTTCTCTCTCTCCCCCTCTCCCTGCCGCTCTGCTTACTTGTGCTCTCTCTCTAGCTCTCTGTTAAATAAACAAATAAAATATTTAAAAAAAAAAATAGTCTCTAATCCAACCACTCCATTTTTTTCAAGAATACTAGAATCGTCTAAATTATCACCAGCCAGAGTCCATTTGACAAAAAAAAGGAAACTTGTTTCCTAAAAGACCTACATGAAAAAATTAGAGATCTTTACCTCTCCTTTCGTCTTAGTCTAGGCATCCAGAGTAGCTTTCTGGTGAGTTCCCTACTTTTAATTTTTATATCCCATCCACAGGTTTAATTATAGTTTTGTCTTCTATAACAAGCTTTATTTCCATGGTTTCATATAAATACCAGACTAAAACCGACATAAGAAATAATTTAATTTTTAGTGAGACAAATGAAGTGACCTCTTGTAACCTGTAAACTAAAAAATTTAAAAATGAAAATTTAAAAAATAAATAAATAAATACACCCTCCACCCCACCCCGAATGCAAAGATTCTCTTCCATTTCAAAAACATTTTTATGATGCAGCCTAAGTTTCCAGGAGCATTTAAAGTCAATCAGATTTTGCCCCATGGTCCTCTTCCTCTTCATCTCTTTCCACTCCTCGACTTTGGCTGCCGCCACACTCAATGACCTGCACATCCCTGAGGATATCCCTGTTTAATGCTTTGAGCATTTTCCTAAAGTGGCTCTTGGGCAGAGTGCTTTGACTCTCCACCATCTCATCCCATGTCCCCCACCACCACCACTTCCAACCCCATATAAACACTTCATTCTCTTCCTTATCCTTCAAATACCCAAATATCTACAAATGCCCATCTCTTCTACTTACAATTATCTACAAATATATGTCTGTTCTAGCACTTTTCATATGTTACCATAATTAACTCATTTATCCTCAATAGAGTATAATAAGCTCCTTGAGGGTAAGGGCCATGCTTTATTTAACTTTCATGTGCTACTCGGGAAATGAAATGTTTAAGTAGCCACTACATGGCCAAGGCTTGCTGGGCAATGGGGACACAATGTGAGGACCCTGGCTTCCTGCCCGTGGGGCAGGTAGTTGGGGAGAAAGACAATGGGATGACCACATAAACAAGTGTACAAATACTCATTGTGAAAAGCTTAAACACAGAACGTACAAAGTATACCACAAAGGGATCTGGTTTGGTCTAGAAGGCTTCCCACAGGGGAAAAAGAAACATTTGAGTTAAAGGAGGAATTGAGAGAAGCTGGGTATATTTGGGTGCTCCAGAGAAACAGAACCAACTGGCAAATACATTTTAATCTATAAAGTTATACATAAATTTATGTATCTTTCTTTAGATCTATAGACATAGACAGAAAAATTTATTATAAGGAATTAGCTCAGGCAGTTATGGAGACAGAGAAGTCCCCAGATCTGCAGTTGACGAGCTGGGGGACTGGGAGAACCGATGGCCTAAGTTCAAGTCCAGTACAAAGGCAGAAAAAGATCAATGTCCCAGCAAGAAGACAGTCAGAGAGAGTAAATTCTACCTTATTCAGACTTCTTTTCTATTTAGCCCTTCAATGCATTGGAGGACATTCGCCCACATTGGGGAAGACACTCCTACTTTACTCTGTCTACTGATTGAAGTGCTAATCTCATCCAGGAACACCCTCCCAGACACACTTAGAATAATGTCTAACCAGATAGTTAGACACCCAGTCACATTGATACAAATAGTCAACCATCACACCAGGCAAAAAGAGAGGGAATAGTGTTCCAAGGAAAGAGTAATCTACTTGAAAGCCTCAAGGAAAAAGCATTCAAGAAGACTGGAAGCCAGTGAGACTGGAGACCCAGAGTGAGAGGCTGAGGAACCACAGATGAGGCAAAGGCAGGTCTAGCAGGGGTTTGGGGATCTAGAGAAAGTCACGGGGGGATGTGCATTAACATGCATTCCAGAACTTAGCATGGTGCCTAAGAAATAACGTCTCAATAAATGTTTACAAAAGAATTAATAATCCATGAACAAACACAAAATCGACCTTGAGTTCAAAGCTATGCAAGGCTGAATTATTATCTGTTTGAGAAAAATCAATTCTCAAAAACAAATACAGAAACATATTCATACACTCATTCAACAAACATCTGTAAGGTCGCTGCCTTAGACAAGGGATGCAGGGTACTATGGAGAGCGATCAGAATCTCAACAGTGCCACAGAGACATTTTTCTGAAATGCAGCAATCTTTTTCATTTTATTTCACTCATTTTTTTTTTCAGTTAATTTCAAGCAACTATAGCTTAATAGTTTTTTTAATAAAAAGCAAATATACTATAATCCAATTTTTCCTAAGCCATTTTTGTCCATCTGCCACTCTGTGTATACATATGTTCAAATATTAATATAAGTTAGTTATCTCTAGGTGGCAAGATTTTTGATGATTTGTCATCTTGCATCTTATAGTTTTTTCTGTATAGTCTGGTGCAGCGGGCCGTGTGCATGCTGAGCAACATCATAGCCATCGTCGAGGCCTGGGCCTGCCTCGACCACAAGTTTGACCTGATGTACACCAAACGGGCCTTTGTGCACTGGTACGTGGGCGAGGGCATGGAGGAAGGAGAGTTCTCAGAGGCCCGGGAGGACCTGGCCGCTCTGGAGAAGGATTATGAAGAAGTGGGAACAGAGTCTATGGTCGGCGAAGATGAAAGTGAGGCGTTCTATGGGGTCCTGGCCCCTGCAATGCCCGGCCTCTCTACCTGGTTTTGTATTTCTCGTTCCACTGTTTCCCTAATCCCCTACCAATACAGTCAGTGTTGCAAGTGGGAAAAAAAAAAAAAAAAGAGTCTGGTATTTAAAATGTAATGAGTTCATATCATTTTTATAATAATAAATTCATATTTCTAAGCTACTTAAGAAAAGCACTAATTTTGACCATATCTAATGTAGCTATATAAACTTATGCCTCTCATAGAAATTAAGAAGTTTAAATTCAGATAGGCTAGACAACTAATACAAAGTTCCAGAGTTAAAAGAGCTAAGGGCTCCTGGGTGGCTCATTCGTTAAGCCTCTGCCTTCAGCTCAGGTCATGATCCCAGACCTGGGATCCAGCCCTGCATCGGGCTCCCTGCTCAGCGGGGAGTCTGCTTCTCCCTCTCCCACACCCCTTGCTTCTGTTCCCTCTCACACTGTGTCTTTCTCTGTCAAATAAATAAAATCTTAAAAAAAAAAAAAAAAGAACTAAGATAGTCCTTGTAAGAAATTTTTTTGCATGTTCTAAAAAGTAGAACTCTAAAAATTTGCCATTGAAGAACAGAAAGTAACCTCCCTTCTCCTCCCACAATCCCGTCACAGAGGAGAGTATCTCGCACAGGAACAGACAGACCTCTGGGCAACTGCCACATTCTTGGGCTCTGTCTAGGGAACACGATCTGACCGGTGTCACATTTGAACACCTAGTCATATCCCTATATTTTACAGGAAGTCCCCTACCCCGTATGGGGACGAATAGGTCAACTTCTAACTAATGGTCACAATCTGCTTCTTTACCAAAGAATATAAAGGGCATGGCTTCGAACGAACAGCATGGGAAGAAGGGGCAAGGAGTGATATAGAACATGCTTCCAATGTTCTACCCCAGATTCTGTCATGCTGTAGATAAAAGAAAATCCCCAGACATAAAACGTCTCTAGTCCACTTCTATTTTTTGTTTTTAAAAAGTTATTTTTTTTCCTGCAAGAACAGCCATGCCAAAAGATTTGTTCATCTAACAAACACCTGCTAAAGGAACCCAGAAACCCTGTGGAGCATGGAGGAATGAAAGATAAAGAGGGCATTATCCCTACTCAAAAAACTAACAGTTAGATGCCAAGTTTTCTATTGAAAATACTGCTATTTCTACCCTATTGATTAAAGATTGGAAAATTCTAGAAGCCCTTGCAACTATCCTCTTAAGGTCATTAATGTGGAAAAGGGACCTTGATTAGAACTTTGCCCTTTAAAAAAAAAATAGGAGGTAAATGCCTGGTGTGAGAAAGGTTACAAGAGAACTATGACAATTTATGATAGAAATACAAGAGACACATTCAAGATAATCTTCTCTGGCAAGCACATTAGTCACTGGGCAGAAAGGAGCATACGGTCTTTGGACTGAGATAGACTTTTTGGATCACCGTTTATGGCATGTGGGGAGTATATTTGCCAAACTGTTCTTCCTCGAGTCTCTTAATATCTTTCAGTGGATTCAGATAACCACTCTGCTTTAGCCATTAAGCTGGAATAAAATGCACCCCAGTCTGCTGGTGGTAAGACACTAACTCACTGAAACTTGAGAGACATGGTATGTTTGACAGTGACAGCTACCCACCTAGGAATAATTGTCAACTCCACTAAAAAAGATAAAAGAAAAATCACAACAAAATGGGTCGTAGAGAACCTTTCAGACCAAGTGTGTCCACCCAGACCTAAATCTCATAGCTGGAAATGTGGATGGCCCCACAAATTCAGTTGTTTCTACACCCGGTAGACACTTTTAATGCCTTCACCTGTACAGACCCATCAATGTGAGTTCGTCTCCCTGCTCTATGAACCTCTCCAATACACCTTATGAAACCAAAGTGTCTTAAAGAGGGGGAAGTAATCCATAGAGGCACTGAGGCACGATTAAAATTTGAACCCCACAAAACTATTCTTTAAAACCTTCACAGGGGCACCTGGGTGGCTCAGTGGGCTAAGCCTCTGCCTTCAGCTCAGCTCATGGTCTCTGGGTCCTGGGATCAAGCCCCACATCGGGCTCTCTGCTCAGGGGGAGACTGCTTTCCCCTCTCTCTCTGCCTGCCTCTCTGTCTACTTGTGATCTCTCTCTGTGAAATTAATAAATAAAATCTTTTAAACCTTCACAGAAAGTTGATTCATTTATATAAAACTTGTCTCAAGCTGCTCTTTCTCAACACCCTTGTTTTATTAGGAGAATTAGAACTTGTTAAGGTGGTTAGAATAATCAGCTTTCCACAAACACACCCTGAGGATTTGAGAGAATAACCATTCTAACATCCCTGTGAATGTTTATTCATAGTTTATGGTAATTTTATAACGTGAATAGTCAACACAGTAAGAAAATATTCTTTATCATGTCAAAACTATAATCCCTGATGGTTTCACATACAAAAAGAGAATCAGCTTCTCTTGATGAAAACTTGAAAACAGTGTAATTTCTCTTTCAGATACAGTAAAAGGAATAATCATTGTTGCATGTCCCTGTTTCAACTCTTTTTATAAAATAATAAACCTTACAGTTGAAAGAAAAGCACTTGGTTGACTTGGGGGAATCTTATTTTGGACAGAGAGGGTATTTTCACTGGGTTTTCCAAGCAGAATTGGCAACTTAACTTTGCAAGGACACCCCCACCCCGTCTCCAATCACAAGGCTCTTCTGTCAGTAACTGCCTCCCCACCAAGGCTTAGAACCACGGGACACCTTTGGCTCCCCTGCAGCTGGAGATAAAGCAGAGGGCCCACACAGGCTTCTGTTCTCAAGAGAGAAGTCCAGTCACTCTTCCTCCCAAAGTGTGGCTTTTCACAGGTTCAACTGTTTTCTTGGAAATTTCTGGAATTCTCAGGAAAGAAAGATGGCCAGACTTTTTCCTGAATGACGTGGTAAGAAACCGCACTTTTGTTACCTAGCCTCCCTCCAAAGGCCCAGAGGAAAAGTGGACTCAGACTCATTTCCTAATGAAGGATTTGACCTACAAAATATCAAGCAGAGGAGAACTCAGGGGATGTTTAGAACAGGGCTTCAGAACTCTTCTTCCGGGAAGTCCAACAGAGGGAAAAAAAGAACAAGGCCCATTACCTAAAAAAAAAAGGGGGCAGAGAGTAATTAACCACCCAAAGGAAAAACTTAGGGACACTGAACTGATATCCAGTTCTTCTAAGGGAAGAACCTGGCTTAAAACCGCTCAGTCATCCAGCCGTTCATTCATTCCTTCACAGTCCTGCCTGCAAAGAGTTTAGTCCAGGAGGAGCGCCAGGCCTGTGCACGCATGTGTTCCATACAAGGCACGCCCCACAGCAGACCGAGGAGCCCAAAGTTAGGGGAGACTGACTATCGCAACCTACCGAGGAGGCCACTCGTGATCTAGGGTTTGAAAGAGGGGAAAGGTTCACTCGGAGGAGAAGTGAGGGAGTGGGATTTCGTGGAGTGGAAGGAGTGGTCCAGCCAAGACACAGGGCCGGAAACAGGAACAGCGGGCAGATGGACTGGTGGCCCAGCAGGGCAAGGAGGCAGCTCGGAGCCCGCTGGCTGCTGATGTCAGAGAACTCTGAGCAAATCGCCAAACTCGGAACTCTGCCTCTCTGCCTGTAGATTAACATCAACCAGAGGCTTAGAGAATAAAAAACCAACGCCTGGGTCCCTCTCCAAGCCGATTACATCAGAACCTCCACGTGTGGGATCTGGCATCAGGATTTCTAAACGCATCCTAATGGATTCCAATACAGAGCGCATTATAAAAAGAGTGGATTTTTTTAAAACCCGGCTCCGTGGGTTGTCGTGCGGTTTCCGTAATAAATATGCAGTGCCTGGAGAGTGTTAAGAGAGACGGAGGAGACGGAGGGGTTGAAGATGGAAAGGACACGGAAGGGACAGCAGAGCTCGGCCATCCGCACGGCGAGGTCCGCCTCGGGCGCGGCGCTGCTCGTGGCTCTTCGTGTGTCTAACCCAGACCATCCGGCTCTGGGGACCAGGCCCTTTCATACCTGTCTACTGTCAGACAGTGAAAGGCCTGGATTCAGAGAGTAAGGCTTTAGGCCCTATTGTGTGTATCGACGAGTCTCATTAGTAGGGAGTTATGTGATCAGAATCGTATTCTTTAAAGTCATTCTGAATACAGCCGAGACAATAGGTTAAAAGAGGAAGCAAGGAGATAATGCTACTCCATCTACATAAGGCAGACTGAAAGGGCCTACAGAGGGAGAAAAACCGCTCTTAGAAACCCAGAGTGAGAAAGAAAAAAAAAAGTACAATAGGCTGCTAGATTTTCTCATTCTACCTGCAAGACTTCATTAAGACTTCAATGTGTGCTGATCCACAAGTCAGTCCATTTCCACATCAACCACCTCCCACTTCTTGTGCAATTTCAGGCCTCCACATTATCATCATCTGAAACATGGTTAATCGTGTCTCCAGAAAAGTCTGAATAATACTACACTTAGCATACTTCCATCATTTTCAGGAATTTTGTCTATTCAAAGGTTTTTTTTTTTTTTTAATGCTCTTATATTACCATAATCTGTTGAGGGAGTTTGATTTAAATGGTTTTGTCTATGACACTTTCTCTCTTTTTTTAATCTTATTGCAATTCCAGTATAGTTAAGATGCAGTGTTTTATTACCTTTAGGTATACAATATAGTGATTAATTCTATGGTAGTTTCTTTAATGGGCAATACATTTTTTTTCCTAAGTAGGCTCGATGTCTAGGACAGAGCCCAGTGCAGGGCTTGAACTCACAATCCTGAGATCAAGACCTGAGCTGAGATCAAGAGTTGGAAGCTTAGGGGTGCCTGAGTGACTCCGTTGGTTAAACATCTGCCTTTGACTCAGGTCATGCTCCTGGGGTTCTGGGATGGAGTCCCACATGGGGCTCCCTGCTCAGTGGGGAGCCTACTTCTGCCTCTGTCTGCTGCTTCCCTTGCTTGTCCTCTCTGAAAAAAATCTTAAAAAAAAAAAAAAAGTTTAAAAATTTTTAAATTTTAAATTAAAAAAAAAAAGACTGAAGACATTCCATTGTAGGTATATAACAAGTTTTTCATTTTTGTGGCTCAAAAATGGACATAGTGGCAACCTCATCTGGTTCAGTCTATTACATTACTATATTAGCAGGATACCATTCAGAGTTTTCAATAATTTAGACTGACTTCTCTTATTCTTCCTTGCATGTGGCATGTACTGTCAGGACCTTGGTAGCAGTACCTGAGACCCTGGGTCATGGGGACAGGAGTGTAGTCCTACGGTAAGAGTAGAATAGAGTCAGGGTCAGCCTCAGTTTCCCAGTTTGGACTTCTGAATTGATTATGCTTCCTGTGTCTTTATAATCCCCAAGAGCAAACTATCTCCTTCACTGACTCTTACCAAACATGACCAGCTTCTGCCTCTGCCACCTTGATTCTCGCTCATACTCCTCACTGCCAGATCCAATCACTGCCCTCCATGCCCTTGACGGATGAGACACCTTTCTCATAAGAGGTCCCCACCAACAGAACTAATGGTAATATTGCCATTGGAAGCCGGGTAGACAAATTTTTAAAAATAGATTGAAGTAATAAAAATTCCAAAATAGAATTTTCATTCCTATACCAGGACTCCTTTCCAATGAGTAAGAGAAATATTTTTAATTAAGTTACAAAGTTCTACAAGAAAAGGGGTATGAAAATACTTAGTAAAGAAACGGAGCACTCTACAAATACTACTAGTTATTATTTCTATCACTTTCACGAAAACAGAACAGAAAGATTGTGAGCCTGCCTTTCCCACTATGCTCCACAGTCAGAGTAAGAGATTTTAAAAAAAATGTTTTTAATAGAATCTAAATGTGTCTCACTGGGATACACTGTATCCAATCCCCATGGAATTAGCTTCTAGAAACTAGAAGGATTACATGGATCTATTTCCTCCAACACACTGAGATCAATGATGCAGACACATACACACATAAAATACACATATTTTGTATATGTGTGTATGTCCGTAAGGCATAAAAAAAGCCTTAGAGACTAAATAATATTTGAAAGTGGTTCCCTGTCAGAAGAAAAAAAAAGGTGGGGGGGGCGGGGAGGAGACAAGTGAACTTCTATGGGTTTCTTCAAGAAACAATTTATAAAAGAAAGAGAAAACCATGGTGAGTGCTGTGAAGTGTGTAAACCTGGCGATTCACAGACCTGTACCCCGGGGATAAAAATAAATGTTTATAAAAAATAAAAAATTTTAAAAAAGAAAGAGAAAACCATGGGTTAAAATAGACAAGAGACATATCAACTTTTTGCAATTTGTGACTGTATTAGAGCCTGATTTCAACAAAAGTTTAAAGTATGAAACAACGGGGACTCTACATACTAGACATTTGGTGATAAGAAACTAATATGGGGAGATAAGATTGGAGGGGTTTTTGAAGCTGTTATCTTTTAGAGACACATTGAAATATGTACATGTGAAGTGGTATTTGCTACCAAAATAATCCAGTATAACCTGATAATTGTCGAAGCTGCATGCCACGGCACAAGAGGGCTCAACGGGTTATTTTTCTCTGTTTGTGTATGTTTAGAACTTTCCATAATAAAACATTACAAAAAGCCTTTTTAAAAAACTACCTGGCTTTGCTATTTTCCTCATTGTATGATTTGGGGCAAACTATTTGATCTCTATAAGTTTCTGCCTCTTTTTCAAGAAACAGGAATAATGTGATTTAGCCTAGAATAAACTGTCAACAAGCTCAGACCTCACTGCGCCATTGGCCATGCTCTCACCAAAGGGTAGTCGCTGTTTTATACCTACTTGTCATCTCCCTCCGAATGTGCTAGGGAAAAGGTAAACCTAGCATGTCTGAAACAGAAATCGTCAAATTGGATGAATGAATGAATGAATGAATGAAAGAAAAAGATCCACCCCACTACTCTGGTCGATGCTCCAATGGCTCCTTCCTCATAGCTGGGTTTTTCATGACGGCTGTCAAGAAGGTGCTATCTTGACTTCAGTTGCTCAAGGAGGCTTCAAGTACAGAGCCATCATGAACTGAATTTTCACTAGCTTTTAGCATCTCCATTTCAACTAACAGCCGCAAAGATCTCTAGAACTACTGCTAATGGGGGCTTTGCAGAATGCATGCTTCTGATCTCAACCAGCTATACTGTCTGCGAAGTGTCCTCTATTCTATATTTTTGTCTTTGGCAAGAGTGAACATCCAAATTACACACAGCCTCGAAAGAACTCATGAACTTAATATCTTTAGTGTTATTTGATTAATCACATCCAAGAGTGTAGCAACCTATGGTTTTTCCATTAACTCTCTCGTGCCCATCGTCATAAGATTCAAGTTGGGTATGTAATAAGAGACTTTCCTCAAGGAAGGTAAACCTTTCAGGAGCCGTACTATAATCAAAAAAACAGAGAGCAATGAACAAGCCAAGAAACTGTTTTCTATACAGCCCCAAAAATCTGAGTGATTTAACAAGAACCTTGTAAGCACACTGCATCAAAATGTGGTCTCCTAATGGATTTCATGCTAGTTATAATTTCCTCCAACACTTCAGTAATGAGCATCTTTCCATGTCCTCTGGAGTAAATAACGTCCTTCTCATGTATGCAGATTTGAAAATTTGTTTCAGATTCGTTAGCATCTATGCAGACATGGTAATTCTGCTGCACTATTAACTCACCAAGAACATAAGGGCTAGGTCTTTCCATATTGCCCTTTTGTTCTTTTTTGGTGATATACGTGTCAAACAGCCCGTATCTTGCATTTATTTATCACTCAGCTTCTCCTGGATGAGGTTCCTGTGGCTAAGAAAAGGATTAGAGGAGCACCTGAGTGGCTCAGTCAGTTAAAGCATCTAACCCTTGTTTGGGCTCAAGGTCCTGAGATTGAGACCCACGTTAGGCTCCACACCTGCTTGCCCCTCTCCCTCTGATTCTCCCCCACCTCTCTCTCTCTCTCTTTTTCTCAATCTATCTCTCACCTGAATAAATAAGTAAAATCTTAAAAAGAAAATTTAAAAAAGAAGAAAAGCATTAGAATCATAGACCATCACCCAGTGGGGCACAGAGAGCTCACTTTTCTTGCCCAAACCAGTAAGGCTGGTCAGTGGTAAAACCAGAGCTACAGTCAGAACTTCAGATTCCTAGTTCAGGGCTCTTTGGCCCATATAATTTGATTCCAATGTCCTTGGACTTCAACCTACTGAAAAAAAAAAAATTCTCTGGTCCTTAGAAAGAAGAGTCTCTTTTTCAGACCATTCAGGTGCCACATAATGATTTATGAGAACACATTAAGCACTCAGACTGTTTTCAAAAGCCCATACCAAAGCTCCATTTGCATAGAGGGTATGCTCGCTGTGGGGACAGATCCCCCCAGAGGACCTATTCTTTCTCTGCTATCTCTGTAAAGCCTGGGCCTTTCAGAGAATGTGTGCATACTCCTGACAGGAGCAAGCCAGAAAGCCCCCGAGGAACATTGAGCCAAGGTGCCAGTGGACACTTGTCCTCAAACTGCAGGCACGTGAGACTGAAAGCACACAAAGCCCTCGTCTCGTCACATGGTTAGGATTTCTACTTCAAAGCTGATTTGAATCCCTTCTTTAGGGTGTTTTGTATGTCCATTCCATTGATTAAAATTAATCTGATATTTGGTAACTGGTAAGAGTGATTAGTAACCAGAAATCAACACACTTACAATTAAACAAAGTAGTCTGTTCCCCACCTGCTCTCCACAAAACCTATCCTGTTTCTATTGTCGGTCAATAACCTATCTGCTTACCATGGATGCCCATGCTGGAAACTTCCATTTTGTCTTCCACCTTGCTCACCCCTCCCTCCCACCCAATCTCTCTCCATACCACACTCATGATCCTTAGGAAATGTGTCTTGATTCCTGCAGAGATTGTAACCCCACCACCCTCCCTCGCAGGACCCTGAATTTCCCAATCATCCTGTCCAGTTGGGTAGATCTAGCCACCACCAGCCCTGGGGGTGGGTAGAAACAGTGAGCACAGCTTATCCTTTCTGGCTACAGCAATCCTTTAGGAAATGCCACAAGATCCAGTTCAGACCAATGAAATGTGAAGAGATGCTTGATGAAAGCACCACAGGAAGGAATATCCTTAGTCTTCCATGGGAACTCCTGAAATGAATGTTTTCTCTCCACTAGATGGGTAAGAGAGTACTGGTTACTGCCAGTGATCATCCTGTAGCCACGTGGGCAGCCCATCTAGAGAAAACCTACTGCCAGGTTTCTGGTGACACTGTTGCTGGATCAAGCTTTGCCTGAAGGTTGTTTTACTGCTGGCCTCTACTTAGATATACCTATACTTCTTCTTTTTTTTTTTTTAATATTCTAACTCTTTATTTATTTATTTATTTATTTATTTATTTATTTTTCAGCATAACAGTATTCATTATTTTTGCACCACACCCAGTGCTCCATGCAATCCGTGCCCTCTATAATACCCACCACCTGGTACCCCGACCTCCCAACCCCTACCCCTTCAAAACCCTCAGATTGTTTTTCAGAGTCCATAGTCTCTCATGGTTCACCTCCCCTTCCAATTTCCCCCAACTCCCTTCTCCTCTCTATCTCCCCATGTCCTCCATGCTATTTGTTCTGCTCCACAAATAAGTGAAACCATATGATAATTGACTCTCTCTGCTTGACTTATTTCACTCAGCATAATCTCTTCTAGTCCCGTCCATGTTGCTACAAAAGTTGGGTATTCGTCCTTTCTGATGGAGGCATAATACTCCATAGTATATATGGACCATACTCCATACTCCATAGTGTATATGGACCACATCTTTCTTATCCATTCGTCTGTTGAAGGGCATCTTGATTCTTTCCACAGTTTGGTGACCGTGGCCATTGCTGCTATAAACACTGGGGTACTGCTTTTTATTTTATGTTAGTTTGAATTGGCTCTTCCGTTGCTCCCAATCCAGTAATCCTAAAACAAATTCATTCCCTTCTTCTCAGCCACACTAACCATTCAGGCTCTCATTTGAATAACAGCAGTATTCTATTCACTCTACTTGCTTCTGGAGTAGCTAGCTACTCTTTATAATTCTTGGAGAATGATATCGAATTATGGCAACACTTATTGAATACTCATAAGGCATCAGACACTGGTTTGAGTATTTTATGCACATAATCACATATGATCCTCTTAAGAATCCTACAAAGTAGGCATTTTATAGACAAGGAAACCCCATTTTATAGAAGAGGAAACAGAGTTTTTGAGAGATTGAGAAATGATCCAAGGTCACATTATTAAGCAATGGAGAGCCTAGACAAACTCAGATCTGTCTAATTGCCAGGCCCTTGACCTTAATCACTCTGGTAGTCTCCTCCACCAAAATTACCAGTGTCTCCCAGCAGTACCTATGAAATACAGTGTAAGCTCCTAACCTGGCCCTCAAGGCTCTTCCCATTGGAGTCCCATCCCCCCATTCTTCCAGATCCTGAGGTAGGTCTAAAGCAGAGGTCTCCCTGATCTAACAGAATACAATGTCTCATGCCTCTCACTGTTAGCCCCTCTGCAAGAAAGCCATCCCCACTCCTTCCCTCTCTACAAAAACCCCTTCACGCAGAGACCAGATCAAACGTCACTTCCAGTCCCCCTCTTGTGCTGGTCGCCTTGGCACTTTGGTCCTATGAAAGATGGACCACCAACAAGGAACAGAAACCCTCCCCAGGTAGCTTAGGTAAAGGAGGGAACACCGTGCAGTTTCACTGCTTCTAAGGATAGGAAATAAAATCAGCCAAGACACTCGAAGACCCAAACCACCATCTGGGGATCCAAGGCTGCTGGATCCCCAAGATCTCTTGGAGTCTCAGGCTCTCTCCACTTCCCTTCTAGTTCTCTCTCCCCATCCACCTGCTTCCCTCCACAGACTGACATTCTCAGCAAAGCTCTTCTGTCTGCCCATATTCCCCCTCCTTCTAGCCTTACTTCATATTATCTTTAGCTGTTTGCACACCTATCTTTCCAAAGACAGTATGCGCTCCTGAAGGAAGAGGTTGTTTCTTCCTCACGTTCTAGACTCCAGGATTCCCAATATAGGTCTTTGTATACAGCAGGCCCCCAACTGTTTCTTGGCCAGGGAATTAGACTGCATCTACCAAAAAAGACTGGATTATAACCACACCCAGCAGTTCATTAACTGGACTCTATCGTCATAAGATCCTCCTATGAACCAGTTGCCTTTTTAAATTACATACATCCCATTCGTAAGGAATATCTAGATGTTACTGTGCAGTACGCTATATTACAGAATACTACAACCTGTTAAATTTCGCAAACTTTTAATAGAAAACAAGCTTAAAGCATAATTCCACTTTAATTGCATCAAGGAAACATTGACTTTTGCCTGACTCCTGAAATCTCAGTGGCCTGTTTAATAAACAGGCCACTGAAATATTTGCACTCATTCTTATAAACTCTATTAGATAGGTAATTATCTTTTCACTTCCCAGCTCAAAATACCATAAGGCAAATTTGCTAAAAGGTGCAGAGGGCAGGTGAAGGGTCCCTTTCACCCATGCGCCGTTGAGCAATAAAATTGGTGTGATAATTAAATGTCCATCATCCTAAAGTGTGTGCAGAAAACTGGTGGTGGCTGGAAAGAAAACAGACTGATAGAAAAGTCCCATGGGTTCATGTCACGGTTTTAATTCTCTTTAGAAATTGACATATGCTGAATTACTGAATTAAACCTACCCTGCGTTCCATTTCATTTTTACATAAACACATACAAGGATGGAGGGAGGAAAATATATAGATGACAGCCCATTGGCTTATACCTTCTGGACTCTTAAGAAATTAGATTCATGGGTATTTTTTTTTTTTAAGTAGCATAAACAGGATGAGAGGCAATAGTGTAGACATGAGTTAATAGTCAAGTTTGAGTCCGGCTCGGTCATTAGCAACCTCAGCTTTCTCATCTGTGAAATAGAGATTTGAAATAGTAGCAGTAGCACCAGAGTCACAGGGTTATCATGAAGGCCGAACAGGATAACAGTACGTCCAGCCCCTGACACAGTGTAAGTGCAGAATTAGCAGAAAGGATGAAATGTTCTGTGCAAGAGCAAGGGAAAGAATTCAGTTAGTTCATCGAGCTTGTTTTCGGTCTTCACACCCTTTACAGTTAGTGTTACTGAGGGGTCTCATTAACGCCCCCATGGATGTCAGGCCCACGTGTCTACTGAAGTTGGCCATGGTCCTACGCCATGGCAGCGAGTTCACTCCTAGCTACACACCCAAAAAAAAAAGGTACATAAGACATTCACCATGCACAAGAATGTTTGTAGTATTTTTTATAAGATCCCCCACCCCAACTGGAAACTACCCAAAAAGTAGACTGGATCACACTTGGCCATGAACAGAAAAATGGGCCACTCCATCAACAGAAGAAAGGATAAACTGTGGTGCCTTCATCACTGGTTTCGTCTCGTGCAGTGAGAATGGCAAACAGCGACAGCCACACAGATGAATGTCACAGACATCACACTGACAGAGAACCCAGTCAACCAAGAGTGCCTGCGGCATGGTGCCATGTCCGTACCATACAAAGACAGGTAAGACTGTTCTAATACACTCTGTCAAAAGTCAGGAAACGGGTCACTCTTGGGTGTACAGTAACTGGAGAAAAACAAAAGAATCTCTGGGGGTGATGGTAATGTTCTCCTACTTGAGCGGGGCTCAGTAGAGGGTGAGTACACTTAGGGGAAGATCAAACTGTACATCTAGACTTACCTCCAGGTAAGGTGGACAATCCTTCACTAAGGAGTTCACCAAATAAATGAGTAGGGCTCCTTGGGCTTGGAAATTATGCCTTCTCCGGGGGAGGCTGACTCTTGTGCAGAAGCAGTAATGCTGTTGGAACACTGCTGGAGACCCAGGTGATCCTGGTAGACAGTCTACCCACGGCTGACAGTTGCTCTTGACTGTTCATCTCCCGACAACTGAAATTCTAATCTCACCAGATACAACTGTGCAAATATGCGGTCAGCTGGGGAGAGAAAACTGCCTCTAGACCAAGACCAGGGGCACTCAGAAACAGTCTCTTAGCCAAGATCCAAGACCTCTCACTTCCCTATTGTCCTCCAATGTGTGGCCAGGAAGATAACACAGTGATGGTTCCAAAATATTGCTACAGGGGACGTCATGACCTATCAAACACCAGGCATACGACAGATGGGTCATTCTATTTGGAGAAGACAGATGCACTGAAACAGCTGTCAGCTTTCAGTGCAAAAGATCTAAATTGGGGATCTTCTAAAACAAAAAGCATTTATTAGACATATATAGTTATTTGTAGTTTTTATATACGTAGTTACATATAGTTTTATAGTTCTAGTTTTCTTATAGGTTTTCAGTAAATTATTCTATAGTTTTTCTATTTGAAATTGTTTATGCTCTCAGGAAAGCAGTCTTATAAAAGTCCTCCAGTGATGCTAGAAAAATCATTTTTGGCCATAGGCGATTCTCAGTACAGAAACACTCCCTCATGGACTTAATACTTTCACTTTGGAGTCCTCTCTTCAGTGATTACATTTATTTAAACAGTCACAGAGTCTTGCAAAAAATATGTTGAATATGGTCGTTTTTCTGCCCTCAGTTTGTGATGGCTCCATCACTCTCCCAGAACAGGGGACTATCCCTTGGCGTCAGAAACTTGCCAGCGTGCGGTCCCTGTTCTGACACTGAGGTGATGAGTCAAGCTCCTTGATGGATGAAGGTCCTTTGGAATCCCAGGAACCAGAGGCTAAACGGGACCCTAGAGTCCATTCCTCCAACCTCCCCTCCCCTGGATTTTACCTCACAAGGCCACTTTGGCAACGACACAAATGCCACTGGCCACCCTCCAACCTCACTCACAGATGTTATCCCTCAATGTGCATCCGGTATTTCCACTCACTCAACCCATCCTGCTGCCTGAGCCCACTCTCCTCCGTACTCAATGCCCCATAGTCCTTTCCTGCAAAGGCCCTCTGCCATCCTATCTACTCTTCTGAACGAGCTCTAGGTTCTCTCTACTCCTCCATGTTGTGGACCTCAGAACTGAATGGATAAATCATGCTGAAGCCTAGGCATGAGGAAAGAGAGTAGAGGTAGCACTCCCATTGTTCTCACACTACCTCCCCCACCACACACACACTAAGGCATCCTCTGGGAGATGGGGAGTGGCTCACAAAGGTACATCCATGCCCTAAACCCTAGAACCTGGGAGTGTTAATGTAGTTGGAATACGGGTCCTTGGAGCGGTGATGAAATTAAGGAATTAGAATTTTGAGATAATGAGTTTATCCTAGATTATGTGAGTGGGACTAAGTGCCACCACAAGCGCGTTTATAAGAGAGAGGCAGAGGGTGTCACACACAGAAGAGAAGGCAAGGGGAAGATGGTAGCAGTGACTGGAGTGATACAGCCAAGTGAAGCCTAGAATCACAGAAAAGCTAGAAAAAGCAATAACATAGAGTTTAGGAGGGAGCGTGGCCCTGCAGATACCTTATTTCCAGCCCAGTGGTATCAGACTTTTGGCCTCCTGAACCATAGGAGACTAGATTTCTGTTATTTCAAGTTTATGGTATTTTGTTACAACAACAATAGAAAACTAATATATGATCCAAGACTACATTTGTTTTCTGTCCATAATGGTGACTTACTGAATTTAGTTGATTATTTCCTTCTACAAATAAGATAGTTGGTAATAAAATAGAGCCATTGAGAGGAATATTTGACATTTTATTGGATTCCTAAGCACAGAATTTAGAGAGAAAAGTCTCAGTGGAGACCTTAGAGGGAGTGGCTGTGTGACCTTGGATAAGTCACTGTGAGTTACTTTCCTCATTTGTAAACTAAAGAAATAACCTCTAACGTCTTTCCAGGTGACTCTACAAATCTTTATGTATTTTAATTTTCAGCTAATTTCATCAAACTTCCCAGGCCATTGCTGACTTAATATCATCTCAAGTGTCATCTCCTCTGGGAAGCCCTCTCTGATTCACCTCCATTCTCTGTACTCCATGGCTCTTGGCACAGGTCTGCACCATAGTGTTTATTTCACTGCATTCTAGTGACTGGTCTCCGTACCTATCTTTTTTCCTGGAAGATCTGCTTTTACTTCTCCATCTCCAATGCCCAGCTCTGTTACAAATGGGCAGATAAAGAAAATAAGGAGTTGTCATAAGGTAATAACTTCACCTTACATAGATGGTGGATGAAAAGGTCACAGGACAGGGCTGAGCACCAGAGTCCTAGAACCAAACCTCTCCTACAGGGGAGCCATTCATTGAATAGCCCTAGCAACCAACCTGTATTACATGAGTACTTTATGTGCTGTCAGTATATATCGGGCACATTTTATCTACTTAATGAGCATAAGTCCTATTCTAAAAGCCACCTTTGACAACATGTATGCTTGAATTTCACAATTATGATCAACTCCATCTAAACTTGAAAAGTTCAAATGCCTGCTAAGGAGGGATGACTTCTCCTTGGTCATCAAGGTTTTAGCAAGACTTTTCTAAGTCTTGCCATTTCTGTTGATAATTCCACTACCCACAGGTGTAAAGTTCGATGATAATGTGCAAAAAGCTACACGTGAAAGAATCTGCATTTCCTCCTCTGGTGAACATGAAGGGGCTCATCACTCTGGTAGATGTTCCAGTTGCCCCACAGCCCTAGTCCAGTAAACAAAGCCTACCTACTAGGATTTTTAACTGGAGTGCCCACTTTTTTTTAGTTTATTTATTTATTTTTTTTAAGTAGGCTCCATGCCCAGCATGAAGCCCAATGCAGAGCTTGAACTCACGACCCTCAGATCAAGATCTGAGCTGAGATGAAGAGTCAGAGGCTTAACTGACTGTCCCACTTTTTACCAAATCTCAATGTAATTTTAAAACTTTTCTAAAGTCACTTGTCAGCATCATAGTTGGTACAGAGCACAGAAGCCATTTATAACAAAAATTAAGGGATCTAATTTAGTTTTAAAAAATAATCACCCAAGTCTAGATTTCCCTATGAAAATTTTAAGCCTCTAGTGAAACTTAATTTGGAAATTATCTGGTATTATTTTATTAATCAAATTCCTCGCCCCTTCGGAAGTTGAAGATCAACATGGTCTGCCAGACTAAGAGTAAATCCAAGGGCCTGCTAGAGATGGGGTTTACCCCAGGCCTCATCTGTTCTGAAATAATGACCAAGAACACTTTTAACTGCGATGTTTTCATAGCCAACAGGAACCCAGGGACCCTTCCTCCTGTCTACAGCAATATTGCTCAAGATGATTGCCGGTGGAATTGCTTCTCATTTACCAGTGATAATTTTCATGTTTACGAATAGGAACTTTCTGGATGTAAAACTCCCTTAAGTAAATGGTTTATTGGATGCAAATGTAAAGCCCTCTAGATATAATTTCCCTACTAGCTCTTTAGGACTGTAAAGGATTCTACTGCCACAAGTCCAAAATTCCTGGGCACCATTTCATTTTCCCTCATAACTTTAAATAGGTTTTCTGCAATTATGGATCCTTCCCTTTTATTACTTTTTAAAAACCTGTACGCATACCAGGGACTTTCAAATTCTGCCTTTTAGGGCCCAGGTGTTCTGTGATTCAGACTAAATTGGCTACCTTTTCCTAATTTGCAAAGGGAAAACAAAGACAGGTACAACCTTCCCAGTTTCACACTTGATTTTCTTCCAGAATGTACAGGGATGGCTATTGCTTGCAGGATAGAAAATAAAATTTCCGAATGAATACACAAATGCTGAGGGAAACAGACTTTCAATCATTGGTTAAAAATTGATATGACAGGGTGCCTGGGTGGCTTAGTTGGTTAGGTGACTGCCTTCGGCTCAGGTCATGATCCTGAAGTCCTGGGATCGAGTCCCACATTGGACTCTCTGTTCAGCGGGGAGTCTGCTTCTCCCTCTGACCCTCCCCTTCTCGTGCTCTCTCTCTCTCTCTTTCAAATAAATAAATAAAATATTTTGTAAAAATCGATATGATAGAGGACATTTTAATTCAGCCTAATTCGTATAGCATCCCTAAAATGGGGAAGGCCTTACCGAACAGCAAAAAAGAAATAAAGAAAGAAAGAAAGAAAGAAAAGCTGTCTCTGCTGCCAGAGGTAAAATCTTTGCTTGGGAAAATAGGGCAGCTGTGGAAAAAGATACCCATGGAGAGCAGCATACTGGATGCTAGAGGTCCGGAGGGGGATGGGAGTGGCTGCATATGGCAGAATGGGCAGGGATAGGAAAGGGCAGGAACTGGAGAGAGGATCTCGAGCTAGGTTGGAGAGAAAGGGAATAGCTTCAGGAGAACGAGAAGTATGATGGCGTGGAGAGCAGAACAAGAGCTTTACCTGGGTGAGACTTCAGTAGAGAAGGGACTAGAGGTACAAGTGAACACAAGAGTGAAGGACCATGCGCACTAGGCTAGAGGCTGGGTGGTTTCCTGGAGACAACGGGGGGGGGGGGCGGGAACAGACGGCTGGGGAAAGGAATGGCAGGATTTAGAAGGAGGAATGTTCCCACCCTGTAAAAAACCCAGGGATGAGGACATGAGTTACAGGACGGGGGAGGGAGGGGAACTTAGTGCAACTCCACTGAAGTCACCCATTCTTAAGCCAAGGTGGTGGCGGAGGGAACAGGAGGAAGGAAGTGTGTAAAAAGATGCTGAAATGGAATGTTCTGGTTTGGAGAGAGACCGAATAGGGCGGACAGAGACAGAAACCAGACACTGTATTTTTAGACCCAGATGTCTGGGGTCATTAATCAACATGATTCCGATTCAAGCAGAGTAAATATGATGATTGCAGATTTTAGATGAAAAATGTCCAGTAATAAAACAGTCATTTATTCAAAGTGGCCATGGCCAACTCCATTCTCAGCCCTTCATGCATATTAGCCCCCGCAGTCATCAAGGGAACTCCAGGAGAGAAGCAAGGTGCCCCCCTTCCACGGGTGGGAGGACAGAGGCCAAGGTCACCTTAGGGAGTGGCAGGTGGAGACTGGAACAGAGACCACAGCTTTTTTATTCTACTTTCCAACTGTCAACAGGAGGCTGGCGATGTGGGGCCGAGGGACCTAGGAGAGGAATCAGAGCCAGAGACGTCAATCTTGGACTCACTAATGGCCGCTCAGGAAGAGCAAAGCCGAGAGCAAAAGGAGGAACCCAGGGACAGATCTTTGGCTGGACCCTTGTTTGGTTTTCACTGCAGATCTGAATTCAATAAAAGTGACTAACGATATCCTGTGATAAATGACCTGAATTCAGAAACAGTGACTTTGAGAGACAAAGAGGCTGATTCTTTGTTTTCCTCCCATTCCATACTCTTGTCATTGGTTTTCTTCCCTTGTCAAATTCCCAGCAATTTGTTTCACAGTGATCAGAGATTAATCGTTGACTGGGAAGATTTCCAAAGCAATCAGAGTCTAATCAGTAGAGAGAAACCATTCAGTAATTTGAACAGTAAAAGGTTAACATTTAAAAAAAAAAGTAATGCTAAAAGCAATTAGATGTACAAGGGAGTGGCTATTAAGAATTGAAAGTAAGTTTTAAGACTAGGAAGAGCAGATGTGAGCAGGTGCGACCACCTCTGCAGAAGAGACACAGCATCCTCCCCAGCTCACCTGGAGGGCAGAGAGCTGACCTTGTCAGAAAGGGCAGAGCTGTGGCTGAATGAAGGGCAGGAGACACCGGTGGGTGTCTTTCTAGAGTGCTGGGAAAACCTGTTCTTGGGAAGGGGTCTCTCCAGAGGCACTCCTATGAGGACAAGGCATTGGAGGAGCTGCTTGCTGTGAAAAGTGCAGAGTCCAAGCCCCCAGACTATAACACCAGCCAGGAGGAGTGCAGGGGAAGCCCCCAGCCACGGTGGGCTACAGAGCTGAGCCGGAGATGATACCGACAATTGCAGGAGCTGGGTAGACGCTGGAGAAAGTCGTGCATGCTACCAGAGCCTGCCAAGCAAGCACTCCAGATCTAGGGACCAAAACCCTTTCCTCCTTCAGGGTCTCTCCAGCAGCCTCTGTGGACAAAACATCGGTGGCCGCTGGCTCAGGGAAAGTACATAAAGGATTCAGATCCATCTTTACAGAGCAGCCAAAAATGTCTTGATTTGAAGCTGAGTCCATAAGTCAATAACACAATTTCCTACTAAAGTAGGTCCATTGCCTCTGATGACCTTTAGAAAGCCATTTCAACTTCATTTGTTGGTGACATTATAGTTGTTTGGGGAGGTGGGGTGTGTTGCTGTTGATATTAAGAGAAAGTCAGATTTTTTTTAGAAGAACTGGAACTTCTCATCCCTTTCTAGATCTAAAAGCCAAGCATAACCTGGCTGCCGTGTTCTAAGCCCAGACTTAAGAACTCTGCTACAGCAGGGGCAGAATCCTCCCAACCTGACCAGGTTACAGGAAAGGAGACTCGGGTGCTACCAGCATTCGCTTTGCCCATCCATTTCCAGCAAGATCCACACTAGCGCTCACAAAGAATTTTGTTTTGTTTAGAAAGAAGAACAGACAGCAGTCACTCTTCCTAGCAGAAGGAGCTGAGAGCAGGTTTTAGCAAATACCTCCTGAGTAAAAAACTTAAGGCAGGCAGAAACTCATACTCTGGGTCCCATGTGATTTATTCTAATTTAAAAGAATATTAACTTCACACCACACTTACAGTTGACATTTGTAAACCCACATATAGTTTTGAAATGTAGATGAGGTGGGTGGGGTCCGGAGCAGATGGCCAAGAAAGAATTCTTGAAAGTTCTTTGGTACAAAATGGTGGTTTGATTGAAGCATGAGAACAGGACCCGTGGGCACAAAGACCTGTTGCTCCAGGATGGTGAGGAACAACTGATTACTTCCCTCAACCCCAAAGTATAAAGAGATAAGGGAAGTTCCAAAAGGATTTTCTTTTTTTTTTTTTTAAGATTTTATTTATTTATTTGACAGAGAGAGAGATCACAAGTAGGCAGAGAGGCAGGCGGGTGTCGGGGGTGGGGTGGGGGGGAGTAGGCTCCCCGCCGACCAAAGAGCCTGATGGGGGCTCGATCCCAGGACCCTGAGACCATGACCTGAACCGAAGGCAGAGGCTTTAACCCACTGAGCGACCCAGGCCCCCCTCCAAAAGGATTTTCATCTGCTAAAAAAGATGGGATACTGGAGGCCTTGCTACAGTCAACCCGAGGTTGTTTTTCCCTCTAGCGAGGCAGTAACATAAGAGAGTTGGGAGCTTCCTGGAAGAGCGTTAGACTCTGCCCACCTCACTATTTGTCAGTGGGCTGCAGGTTATGAGGACATTTAATTCTACCTACATTTCCTTCTGTCTTTGTTACCCACATCACCCCTAAGAGGTATATTGGGAAAAAAAAATCTGCAGAAACTGGATTTCTCAAAGAGACCATTATAAGAAGATACCTGAAAAACTCTACTACCAAAATAATGTAAACTGGATGCAAGTTTTATAAAATGTAGTAACTCCTATATAAAACTATATGAAATATATATCGTATAAACTTCTTTCACTATAGCAAGAAAAAAAATGCGAAAACCACACAATGATTTTGACATGATTGATGAGGTCAGATCAGTACAGCAGAAGTAAAACATCCAAGCAAAAAATGGACTTCCGAACTTCCTTAGATATCGGGAGTTCTAGTTTTTAAAGATGGGTCTGTGAAAGCATAGGGTGAAATAGCCTAGGAGGAAAAGAAATGACTTACTGTACACATGGCTCCTAAAATTCATTTCCTGACCTCCATGTGACTACCGCGGGCATGTTCTAGACAAAGACGTTTAACTGGAAGTCATCAGGTGAGGTCAATATGTTGGGTTTTTTGGTTTGGTTTGTTTTCTTCTATCCCTTACTTTTCCCTTCTGTATTTAGAAGTGGATTTAATAGACGGAGCTCTGGCAACCATCTCATGTTCAAGAGGTGGTAGGACATGTCCTGAGCTGGTGGCATAGAAAGCTAGATGGAGCCTAGGTTCCTGCTGACTTTACAGAGCCCCCCATACCAGGCCTGGACAGCCAGACCTCTTTGGGAAAGAAAGACCCTTATGCTGGAATCAAATGTAGTTTCTAACTCAGCTAAACAGTAACATAGAAAATAACAAGATGGAAAAAGATCATTCAAACACTAGGCGTAAGCATCAGCCAAAGTAGACAAGGAATATTCCATGAAAATCCTTTCATATGATAAGGTGGTCAATTCATTAAGACGTGATTCTAAATGTGACCCATGTAATAGAGCTTCAAAACACATGCTGTGGAAGTGGACAGAACTAAAGGGAGACATAAACTGAATATGCTGTTCTAGCGGGGTACTTGCCATTCCTAACTCAGTAGTTGTTGGGGAGCGGGGTGGTTACAGAGCGTCAATAAGGAAGTAAAACTCCTGAATAACACTAGCTAACGACTCACCTCACTAACATTCCTGGAACATTCTACCCAACAACTGTGGATAGAGGCACACCTTTGCAAAGGCACATCAAGATAGACACTCATCCCAGACCAAAAAAAAAAAAAAAAAAAGTGATACAGCAAGCCAAATGAGCAATAATTTTGAGAACTTAAGCTGAAGCCAATACATAGGACACATCCCAACAAAGACCAAAAAAAAAAAAAAAAAAGGTATTTTCAAACCTTAGGAGTATCAAAAATTGAATGTGTACCTGGCAGTAGTAGGCAACCTCCAAGATGAGCCCGGTGACCTTCATCTCCCTAGAATCCTGCCTTTGTGTGGTTCCCTCCCACTTGATATGGGTTGGACTTAGAGATTCCCTTTTAATGAGAACAATATAAGTAAGATTTCCTTTTAATGAATAATATAAGGAGGATATGATGGCACTGGACTCACATTGTATCAGAAAAGGCTATGCAGCACGGTGGGTACCCCAACGTGGCCTCCCAGAAGCTGCTGCTTCAGCCCCAGCCAAATCTTCAAATGTCTGGAGTTCTACCAACAGCTGGTTGGAACCTCATGAGACCCTTAGATAGAACTACTCATCTGAGCTCTTTCTAGATTCCTGACCCTCAGTCAGAATCTGAAATAACAAACATTGTTTTAAGCTACTAAGGTTTGGGGGTAATTTGTTAGGTGACATTAGGTAACAAATAGAAGCCATTAAAAAATTTTTTCTCCAAATTAACATTTATACAATCTACTTTGCCTGATCACAAATAATATTAATGGCAAAAAAATGGATTATTCTTAGAATTTTTAAACCTTTTAAATGATTCTTGGAAGAGACCGAACTGAAATTACGAACTATTTCGAAATGAATAAATGTATAAGCAATACATAGCAAAGCCCATAGCATGCAGCCAAATGAAGAAATGTTTCTAGCTTTAATTAGAAACCAGGAAAGAATGAAAGAAAACAAAGTAAGCACTTGATTCAAGAAACTAGATGAAAATAACCAAATGAGCAAAAAATACTCTAAAAATTAAAACGTTCCATTAAAAATTAAAATATGAATTAAATGTTTTAAGTAGGCAAGAAAACCAAACATTCTTTGAGAAAGTTAATAAAGAAACTTGGCATTTCTAACTGGCAGAGAGAAAGAGAGAGATGTAAATAAACATTAGGCATGCAAAAAGGAACAACTCCGCCTAAAGAGATATATGCCAAAAACGGGAAAACCCAATTAAAATGATAATTTTCTAATACCGTCCAATAGAACTTTCTGCACAGATGGAAATATTCTGTACATGCACCCAGTGTTCGCCGCTGGCCACACGCAACTATTGAACAACTGATAGATGGTTAGTATGACTGAGGAAATGAATTTTTATTTAACTTTAATTAATTTAAATTTAAGTTATTAAAAATGGCTGATAGCGACTAATAGAAAGAGTAGCCAAAGATATACTCTAATATATTCTAGCCTCGCATGTTTAAGAGGTAAGTTCTAGAGAGCCTCATAGGCAATAACTGAAGTTTACAGAGTACAGAAAAAGAGGCCAAAAGTTCCCAGTGATCTCTTCAAAGCCAGCTCTGACACCCAATTCCAACAAGCACATACACACCCAGATTTATAGATCTCATAATAGAAACATGCAACAGTAAAACCATAATGCCAACATCTCAGTGACTAGGAGTCAGCAAACAAAAGACTAGGCACCAAATCTGGCCCTCTACTGTTTTCAGATGGTCTATAGCTAAAAAATGGCTTTTACCTTTTTAAAAATGGTTAGAAATTAGTTTTCCAACATACTTGATAATGTTTCTTAATTCGACATAAAACTGTAAGAAAGAAGAACACGGGGGGGGGGGGGCGCCTGAGTGGCTCAGTGGGTTAAGCCTCAGCCTTCCACTCAGGTCCTGGGATAGAGCCCCGTATCAGGCTCTCTGCTCAGCGGGGAGCCTGCTTCCTCCTCTCTCTCTGCCTGCTTCTCTGCCTACTTGTGATTTCTGTCTGTCAAATAAATAAATAAAATCTTAAAAAAGAAAGAAAGACCAGCACGTGTATGTGAAAGGCACACAAAAATTACTTCACTTCTCCTAACAGCCAAACAGCCTGTAAATACATGGAAACTGAAGCACAGAGAGGTAAAGTAACATGACTGAAGTCACACAGCAAAGTTACTGTCAGGGTCAGGCCAGAAGGGGAACACTCTCCATTTAAACACCATGCTCTGAGTTATGCCAATAATCATTAAAAAGTGATCTCCTTACGTAATAATAAACCCAAGAGCGAGGAGCTAGGATGCACATGGGGTGGGGGGCGGGGTGGGGAGGCGGGAGTTGCTTGCAAACAAGAAACAGCTTCTTAGAGGAAAGGATGTCTAATTGTCTAA
This sequence comes from Mustela putorius furo, assembly GCF_011764305.1. Classification (NCBI taxonomy): domain Eukaryota; kingdom Metazoa; phylum Chordata; class Mammalia; order Carnivora; family Mustelidae; genus Mustela; species Mustela putorius. Next base: position 10,872,237 of record NW_025422057.1, read on the forward strand.
TTCATCTAAATGATCTGCCTTCCAGCAATGAATGTGCTCAGTTAAAAGCCCGGGTTCATGGATGGATACCAGTCTTAGGCAACACCCATCATGTGAACGGACATTTTTATAAGTGAAATACTGGAAGCCTTATTACAGATCAGCAAGAACAAATACATACACAATGACTAATGCAAGGTAATTATTAACCAGTGGGAGACTTTCTGGCATCAGCAGAGGGAATGCTTGACAGGGGGGGCCTTACCAGCCTCTGCCCCCTCAAACCAATGGGATTGTCGCTGAGCCCACAGATCCTAGTGGCAAACAGCTCAATTAGTAACAACTACTGTCCCTTCTCCGCATGAAAAGGTAACCTGATTTCCCTGCAAGTATAATATACTTGATCATTAAAAACTCTGCACGCTCCATGGAAAAATGAAAGAGTCTGAGAATAGAAACCTGGACATACCCCGTAGGGTGGCAGACGACCAGTGCCATGAAACACAGCTGCAAGAAGGTGCGGATGTCACTGATGAGAACTTCAGACACGACCCCTTTCCGGTGGCACAGGGCACAGGCAGGCGCTATCTTTGGACCTCTCCAGGGGCCATTTAAAGCTCTTTAAGAGGCAACGGAAAGCTCTGTGTTCGAGGACTCCTGCCGATTTAGGACTCGGCCGGTGTGACGCTGCGAAACCTCCCAGAAACTCAGGTATAGATCCTGGAGATGAACAGCCGAAGGGCACGGGGCTTATTTATGACGGCCACAAAGCAGCTTTCATTTAGGAAGTCAAAATGATACTTGAGCCCCTTGCAAGAGCGCGTCAGGGAGGCCCTAAAGAGGGGGCGCGAAGAAAAGTTTGAGAAGCGCGCTTGGTTCTGAAGGGTGGGGGTGCTTTGCAGGGCTCTGCAGCAGCCTGGACCCCACATTCCTTCATGCCGGGGAGAGAATACGGGCTTCACCCGCACGGTCTCGGTCATCACCTCCACCGGGGGCACTGAGCACCTACTGGGAGCTGGGAATTGTGGAAGCACGGAGTACCCAGGGATGAACAAAGACACGTGGCCCGCACCCTCCCGGCTTTTCCTGTCAAGGTCAGGGAATAACTTGGACTTTCTGGGCCAAAGGGTCACAACTACTCAGGTCAGCCTTTGCAGCTTGCAAGGTGCAAACAGAGCTAGTGTGTGACTGAATAGGCATGGCTATGTTCCAATAACACTTTACACACAAAAGTGGTGGCTGGCTTGGACCTGCAGGCCGTGGTTGGTCAACCCCAGGTCTAGAAGACCATCAACCACGTAGTCAATAACTACAATGACTGGAGCCTGTTAGGTACTAACTATCGTTGGACACACTTTTATAGGCTGTTTTCTCCTGTAATCCTCACAACCACCCTCTGAGCTCTAGGTATTGTGCCCATTTTACAGATGAGAAAAACTAAGGCACAGACATGTGAAGAACTCAACCAAGGTCAGACAAGTAACAAATAGGATAAGCTGGGGTTTGAGCCCTGCGGCTCCAGACCCTCCTACCTATGGGAGCATGGCCTGGTGCCACGCCGGCTCTCCTGCACCAAACTGCTTCCCCAAAGCCCAAGTGTGGTCAAATGTTGGGAAGAAAAGGAACAAGGGGGGGCCTAAAACAGGTGGGCCTACACCAGATAAGAGAATGGTTGCCCCCTAAACATGAGAAGGGGTCACTCAGGAAAATAGGGAGGAGAGAACACTCGGCTTTGGGCGTCTTCTCTCGCTGTTGTTGAAATGACCACACACTTAGCAGCTCAAAACAACAAAGTTACCATCTAACAGTTCTGTAGGTCAGAATCCAGAGTGTCCACTGGTTTCTCCAGGTGGGGTCTCAGAAGGCCAAAACCCAGAGGTCAGTGGACTGAGTTTTATCTAAAGCCTTGGGGCAGCGGGAGAGAGCGGGCTTCTGCGCTCACTCCAGTTGTGGGCAGAACTTACCTGCTCCGCTCATGTTTAGAGGGTCGAGTTGCTGTCTCCTCCCTAGTGCTCGGCCGGGAGCCCCTCTCAGCTCATCCCATCGGCCCCTCTATCTTTAAGCCAGTCCCAGAGCACGGAGCCCGTACACGTGGGTCGTCGGTCCTCGCCAGAGCACAGAGCCCGTACACGTGGGTCGTCGGTCCTCGCCAGAGCACAGAGCCCGTACACGTGGGTCGTCGGTCCTCGCCAGCCCATGCTGCCTCCCTTCTGCCTCCAGCTCGAGGCCGTCCTCTGCTATGAAGGGCTCACACGATTGACCTGCACCCACCGGGATGAGCGAGGCCACGCCCTGTTTTGTGTAGCATTAGCAACACCTGTTGCCATCCAACAAAACACATCACAGACCTGGGGGTTCGGGAGTGGCTATGCCGGGAGGCCCCCCTGCCTACCCCACACGCAGCGGGAACAATGCAAGCAGAGGCCTTGGCACAGCCCCTGGAAGAAGGCCAGTGTGGCCAGAGGAGAGCAAGATGGCTCCTCCAGGCCGGTGGGCGCCAGGGCCTAGAGGTCACAAGCTTGGCAAGCTATTAAGAAGTCGAGATTTGGAGGGTGCCTGGGTGGCTCAGTGGGTTAAGCCTCTGCGATCGGCTCAGGACATGATCCCAGGATCCTGGGATTGAGCCCCACGTCGGGCTCTCTGCTCAGCGGGGAGCCTGCTTCCCCCTTCCCCTCTGCGGCCTCTCTGCCTACTTGTGATCTCTCTCTGTCAAATAAACAAATAAAATCTTTAAAAAAAAAAAAAAAGTAGTAGAGATTTTGTGGGCTGTGAGAAACTGTGAAAGGCATGTAGATGGGGGGGTTGGGAAATACGTTTGAAACACTTTTCTTCATGATTAGCGGCTGGGTAGAGAAGGGATGGGGGAGGGGCAAGAGCAGGTTAAGTGAGGACGCGGGTTCGGTGGCTGCTGCGGTTTCCTGGGTGCCTGATGGTGGGGCCTGGAACGGTGTCAGCAGTGGGGGGAGGGGAGCAAGGGAGGAGATTGTCGCCGGGTCGGCACGTGGTACAGGGAGGCGGAAGGGTAAGAAGGAAAGACGGTAAAGCAGGTTTGGCCCGAACGATCGGGAGCTCAGCCTCGAATGTCCATCGCTGACCTGGCTGTTAGGCGTCGAAACAGCCCTGTAAAGTAGGCAACTTAGGATGTGAAAGGCAGACAGAAGCCACAGAGCTCCACCCGCCCCGAAAGACTTTTCCAGCAATCACGGTGGTTTGAAATTCTCATCACTGGACCCTTAGGGAAAGGCTTTGGGTCTCCGGGCAGGTACTAATGGAGGGTCTCCGGCGCACTGTGGACCCACGCAGCGCTGTAGCTCAGGAGACGGGATCCGAAAGCTGCCTGCTGAGGAGGCTGTGAGCCTGCGGGGCGGGAAGGAAGAGAGCCCGGAGGCTGGGCCGTGTTTGGTGATGAGAGACAGTGTGCAGCGGGCGGGGAGGCGGCCAGAGCGGAGGCGTCTCAGGAGCTGTCATCCAGGGCCTGCGTGAACCTGAACCAAACCAGCTTTTGCTCCACCCGAATCCCTGACTAGAGAGACAAAGATGTCAGTTGGAGAGAAGCCCCTGAGAGTTCTGGAAGGCACTGCTGATCCCGCAGAGGGACAGCAATACCGGCCTCGGCAGGACCCACCTGCACCGCCCACCGGAAAGCTGTGCTCGGCCTCCCCAAGGGTGCCTCGGGCCCGCCAAAAAAAGTCAGCGTGTTGCAGATGTGTCGGGGAGGCAAAGGTTTTAATGCAGTTCCCGAACATTACTCGCTCTCCAGCCTCTCCTCCACCTGAAGATACGGCAGTGCCTTCTGCAGAAATTTCATTCTTTTCAGCCCAGTGCAAACTTGGGAGCCAGACAGCATGGTTTTGCAGCCCAGCTCTGCATTTACTGTGTAACTTCAGGCCAGTCACTTAAACTCTCTGTGCCTCCGATTTCTCATCTATAAAAGGCTCATGGAGAGAACAGTACTGGGGAGTCCCCACTTCTGGGACAGCAAAGTGGGGAGTTTGGCAGACCTCCTTCCTGGTGAAACTAGCCTGACTGGTGAAAACTAGTTAAAAACAAACAGATAACCATTAAAAATCTCTGAAAATGGTTTTAAGGGCACACCGCAAATGAAGAAGCATTTCTTCAAGAAAATCTACTGGGACTTGCTGAGAACTATAAAAGTCTGAGGCACTCGAGGCATGACCTCCTCTCTTCCCCCACCTAGCTCAGCTGCTAAAACCCTCTGGTCAGCTGTGGCCAAAAAGAGGGCTTCCTCTCTCCCTCAGCTCCTAAACAATGGTACAGTTCACGGCGGGGAGCAGATTGCAAGTGTAGGGGCCTACTTAGCCAGAGCAACTCCATCTCAGTCAAACAGCCATTTTGTTGTTTGTGCAATAAAACTTAAACTGACCCTGCCCCCCTCCCAGAGGAACTTACTTAAAAGCAAGTCTGGGAAACCAGTAAAATATGGTCGACCAGTCCGTGATAACAGTGACCCAATACAAGGATGGCTCAGGTCAGGTGGAGATAACAGAGCCCAGAAGGCAAGGATGAGTCAGGCCAGGTGGAGACAATCTCATTGGCCAGGCTCAACCACATGGCCTTTGCTCTATAAAAGCTAGTCTGTGAAGCTGGGGGTGGTTGCTCTCTCCATAAGAGATGGCACCGGCCGGTTGGTTTGATTCTCAATGCTGGCATGAAATAAAGCTTTGCTTGACCTTTGCTTTGTATCAGTCTTGCTCCTTTGATCACGGACCCCATCCATGTCAGCATTTCTCATTCCTCCAACTCCAGTTGAAGAGGTTAAATTTCCGATGAGTTCAGTCAAAACGTCAGGGACATTCTTTCCTCCACACATCCCCCATTCATAGGAAGGACACTATTCTGGGCCAGAGACTACTGCCCACCCAGTGCCTGGAGTAAGGGCTCAGAGAACTTGCCTGGGGGTGGAGGGAGCCCCCCAAAGGAACCAACCTTATCTGAAACAGTGTGGGAAAGTTTGAGTCTAAGGGTGATCTTGGAAACAAAAGAAATTTTGGTCCTACAAAAATAAGAGAAGCGTGGTAGCCCTCTTAATTAAGAAAAACAAGCTAAAGCGTGGTCCAGCCAGTTCCCCAGAGAGAACCAAGGAAAGAGGCAGCTAGGAAGAGTGGACAGAACAAACCACAAAGTCTGGCCTCCACGACTAGCCTTGCCCTAATTAAATTGGAACAGACTTGGGAAGACCAATGCCCCAGGGCAGTGTTCAAAATCCTAGAGCAGTCAGCCAGCAATTCGGGGAGCCTACAAGCTGGGTGTGCTATCAAACGAGATAGCGCTACAGAGAGAGGGGGAGAGACACACAGAAAGCACCCACGGAAATCCCATCATCCCAGGGTGTGCGTGCACATGCTCCTTCGTCCAGAGATGAAGGAAGTCAACAATTAAAATGATTAGTATGGAGATTAATTCTAAATCACCACATTTGCGGAATTATGCTCAAATTAGAGCATGTTTGGCAAAGCATTTTGCAAACTATAAAGCATGCCATCTATGTTAGGTATTGTTATTACTTACCAGGGCAACCAATATAAGATAGTAACTAAGAGGACAAATTCTAGGGTGAGGCATCTGAGTTCAAAGCCCAAAGCCATCACGTCTTGACTTTGGGGATTATCTGACTTCTCTGAGACCCAGTTACCTCATATGTGAGTTATGTCCTATATCTCCCAAAGAAAATGCTTCTAAAGCCAGGGACCCAGCCAGTGGCCACCAGTGACAGTTGTGGCATAAACAAAAAAGGAGCTCTAATATCCTGTCAGGTCGCTGCAGAAGCAGAATTTCCTAGAACCCCAAAGCCAAATCTGAACATTAAAAAAATGACACTAATTCATTCACTTGTTGGAAACAAATAAGATCTAAGGAAAGATGTACTTGTCTTTTTTTTTTTTTTTAATTCAGCCCTTGATCTGTTAGATATTGCTGGTACATTTCCATGTTCCCAAAAAGGTTTTACTTTACAAAGATTGTTCTAGAGTGCACTGGAAGGGTATTTGCTGTTGATGTGTAGTGATGTACATGTAGGACTCTTGGTGGACATTAGAAAGACTTTCAACAGTTTCTCAGGGGCACTAAAGGATTATTCTTTCGTCCTTTTATTTCTCTTTAATAAGATCATGCAACCATTATTTAGCTGGAGCCGTGTTGTTTCTGGCGGAAACGCTCGGTGCCCTTTGTGAGTTTATCCCTGAGTTGGGTCCTTGTCTGACAACTTTGTTCTCTAGATGAAGAGGTGATTCAATTTCCATAGAAGAAGTGGTTTGATGCTTTCAGCCAATTCAAGAGGAAAGCAACACAGCTTTGTCACATTAATACCCTTTCTTAAACAAGCTGCCCTAGGAGTTTTCTTTGATCGTTCCCTCTAAAATGGATTGAATGTCTACTGTTGACCTTTACTAGGTATCTCGTAGATAATAAATCATCTCCAAGTGGTCCCATATTTACTGAGATATACCACATACTGTGTATGCATTAATTCTTTAACTCTGTTAATTCTACTTACTGAAAATATCCCCAGTAAAATAGTGCTTCATTCTTTTTTTGCATCTCTAAATCCTATGCAGCACACAATGTACAAGTGAAATTATTATGCTGCATGGTGGGCAGGGGATGGGGCTGGAGTGGATCTGACTTTTGTCATGAAATAATTTCTTCAGTTCTTCTTGGTTAAGTAGGTTTTTTCAAGAAATGTGCTAAATTTATTGGAAGACAGAGTACACTCATACTCACGTGATCTACTTTTTTAAAAAGTATGCAAATCTGTGCCCTGTGCTCTCTTCTAGCTAGAAGGTAGGTCACTGAGTCATTGCTCTGGCCCAGCCTGCCATCCAGCACCTCTTTCCGCCCCCCTCTGGCAAGCTCAGGCTCAGGCTTTATCGTCTCTTGCCTGGACTAATGCAGTAGTTTCCCACTGGTTTCCCTGCCTCCAGCCTCGGCACCTCTAAGTGGGAGAAAGCTTCAGGGGTGGGGCAAGCAACAGATAATGGTGTTACTTGTTCCCAGTAAACTCAAGAAAAGCAAGACTGCAAACAATAAAGCAAAGATTAGTAGGTACAAGTGCAATACCCCTTGTCCGCATATGAATTTTTAGAAGTGAAAACACTTGGCAACAAGCAACATTTCATCATTCTGATGAGCTGAGTACTAGCAAGAGATTAGGTTTTTGCTTAGTTTGAACTTTCTGAAATGCATTTAAGACTGAAGAAAACTAGGGGCGCCTGGGTGCCTCAGTGAGTTAAGCCTCTTCAGCTCAGGTCATGGTCTCAGGATCCTGGGATCAAGCCCTGCATTGGGCTCTCTGCTCAGTAGGGAGCCTGCTCCCTCCCCACCCGCCGCCTACCTCTCTGCCTACTTGTGCTACTTGTGATCTTTCTTTCTGCCAAATAAATAAATAAAATCTTAAAAAAAAAAAAAAAAAATATATATATATATATATATCTTATATATAAGACTGAAGGAAACTAATGCTCTCTCTCTTTGCTGAGAAATTTATGCTGAACCAAACCAGATGCCCACAGAGTACTGATCTTCTATTCTCACATCTGAGTCTTACTTGGCTACAGGCCAAGTGGTCCATAAGGACCTGGGCTGCTAAACTATTAATACCCATCGACCTTGATGAGTCACCTGCCAAGAGGAAATCTGATAGTGTCCCCACTTACAAGTGGGAGAAAAAATGGCAGGTAGAGTGCTCACACCATTCATTATCTGCCCTCTTGGGTTCTGAGCAGTGGTATGCGGGACCTGGCTTGTACCAGCTTGAGAGAGATGACCTTTGAATTTTCAGGAGTTTGGTGAGCTCATCATTAAACACTGTTCTTATTGAAAAACTAACTACTGTAGATTCATAATTAAGTTATGGAAAAACAAAGGCAATGATTACTCAAAACTCACCTCTTCCTAATTATTTGACTACAGTTGACAATTAGTTATCTATGCTTTTGGGGTGATTTACATCTATTTTATCTACACAGCGAAAATGCTCTATGACAACAGTGGGCCACTGTGCATTTCTTCCCAGCTCCGCCTTTGGTGAAACCGCGTTGGTAGCTTGGAATCAGCCACGGTGAGAACAAGGACACCCTGGAAATCAACAAATGACACAAATTAGGGTTTTCCATCTCTGTTCAGCAGAGAGGGCTGGCAAATATTTAGGACACTACTGCTTCTAACCTGCTTCCACTGGGCATGATTCTGTGGTTGCCAAATAGAAGCCTCCATATCCGCCACATAAGGAGTATAGCTTCTAGAGGTAGTGATGGGCCCAGGAAAGGTCCCATGACCCCAACACACCCAATCAGAGATGCCTGGAGAGAAAATCGATATGGCTACCAGCAGCATAAGGATCTCTTTCTCCTTGAGGTTGTAAGCTGGAGGAACCCAGAAGCCTGGGCTTGCTGAACGGAGATCTTCATGTGGAGGGAGTTGTCAGAAAGAGAAAATTGCACAAAAGGAAATTAGAGGTAGAGACACTTGGGACATCATTTGAGCTCCTTGCTCCAGCTGTACCTGACATGAGAACCAATTCCTGGAGTTTTCAGATACATAAGTGGAAAAAATTCCCTTGGAAAAATTCCTCTTGACAAATTTTAAGCCCTCTATTTCTGCCCTCTGTAACTGGCAAATTTCTGACCTACATACCATTCCAAGTGGGATTTAAGTAGACCATTGGGCTCTGGTTTAGGTTTTGCTCTTATCAAGTTCTTACCAAGGCTCCTGCCAGGAAGGAATGGGAAAGAACAGAGCAGACAGCAGAGCTGGCCTCCTGCCAACCAAGCACACCCTAACAGCATGTCTTTTAATGCAAAGGCTCTGAGCGTGTCTTGAAGGAGACTCTATTTTCAATAACCAGGGTCACAAAATGAAAAAGTCAAAGACATGCTAAGTAAATCACCCCAAAAGCATAGATAACTCTCCCCAGAGTTTGAGAGCTAGCAGGCCGGGGACGGGACAGGTAAAATTGCATTCTTATCAAGTTCCCAGATGCTACTGATGCAGCCGGTCCAGGAATTGTGTTTTGGAAACTATTATTTGAACAATAGAAATCGAACCATTGAGGTGGAAGACACCAGTTGGGGGTTGCTATTCCCCAGACCCTCCCCTCCTCTGGCCCCAATGTCCAGGGTGGATCCCCAGGGGCCACATTTGTGCTTCTTGACTCGGCCATTTGCTCAGAACTTATCAAAGTCAAGCCAGTTTGATGGTTTTTCTGAAGAACTGGAAACTTAGAAAGAAAAGAGACAGACTAGAAGTTGTCTCAAAGCTGTAGCTGAATCATAGTAGCCTAGAAAATTGATCCAGACTGAAACCAAGAGTCAATACGATCAACCGACTAAGCCACCCAGGCACCCCAATAATGTATTGGTATTTATTGATTCGTTGGGACAAATGTATCACACTAACATAAGACGTTAGCAAGGGAGAAACTGGATCCGGGGTGCAGAGGATCTCTCAGCATTATCTTGGTGATTTTTCTGGAAATCTACAACTGCTCTAAAAGTTTATCTTAAACATGGACACACACCTCCTCCTTCACAGGGCTGTTGGAGGGCTCGAGGAGATGTGTGGAGAGGAGGTGGCCTATAAAAGACTCAATAAAAGTCAGTTCCTAACACAGGCAATAACCTCTTGGACCTCAGCCATAACAAATTCTTGCTAGACACATCACTGGAGGCAAGAGAAATAAAACCAAAAATGCCTCCCCCAAAAAAGTCAGTTCCTTTCAGAAACAGAGCAATGAAAGTTCCAGAAACAAATGTGGGTGTTAGGCATGCTTCCTCAGCTTCCTCCTTTTGCCTTCCTCAATGCGTGCTTGCTTGTCCCCATGTTGTCCCCTTGCTTCCACCACATTCATCATGGAACCAGTCTTAGATACCCCCACTCGCTTGTATGTTTGTTTCCATCGGGCTGTCCATTACATTAATTAATCATAATTTTTTAAAAGAATAAATAAGGCAGTGTTAGGGTCCTCTTCCCTGTCAAAAACCAAAATCAAATTACAGGGTGTGACTGCAGAGATCATCCCTTACCCCTGTGCTCAAATGGTCTCCGATGGGGTCACAATGCCGGGCAGCTTTCCCACGCAGAACAGAGCGTCCCACCAATTCCCAAGGCCCCACGTTATTTACAAGCTCGGAGGAGCCACTTGTCCTCTTAAGTGCAGTGGGCGCTGGACTAAGGCAAGGCTGCCCGCTGCGATGTCCCCATCCCAGGCCTGTGCAGGGCCTGTTGGGACCCGCCGCTGATAAATGGAATCTGTGCCTTGGCACGGAGCCACCCCTCAACACCCCGCCCCCCGGGGGGAGCAGAGAAAGCCCCGCCCTGCAGGATTAAGGCTCTCTGAACAAGGTCTGAAGACAGAAACTGGCCTCAGGCCCCTGCTGGAAGCAGGAATTGGAGAATGTGCGATTCCCCTATTCAGGGTGCATACTGAATCCAGCCCCCAGCCCCTCAGGACAAGAGGAGAAATCATCCTCTGATGCGCAAATGGATCTCTTAAGGATTGCCTTGCAAAATCCTATCGTTGGTATAGATTCTTTGGCTGCATTTTATAAAGGATTTTTCCCAAGGACATTCTAATCCAGCTTTTTTACTGCTTCTAAAAAGTGCAGCCCGCCTGTTAGTTTATTGGTTGTGGATCACCGGGACCCCCAAAGGGCAAGCTTCGCCCCCCAAGCCACTCCTGCGCCCACGTGCCCAGCGGACTGGGGCGCTGGGGACCCGGAGGGGGCGGCTCTGGCCGCTGAAGGGGACGCGGCGCTGTGAACAGAGCAGGGATCCTGGCACCTGGCGGGTCCCCGGTCCTGGGACAGTACCGGGCTCGGCCCTGCGCTCCTGCCGCGGGTGAGCCCATCGACCCGAACCCCGAAAGGCCCAGCTGCAGGCTCAGCCTCGGCACCTCTGCCGTCTTTCCCTCACTAGCCTGTAAGTAAAAGAACACGCCAAGAAGCTGTAAAAGGGAAGGTTGGTATAATTAAGTACTCTCCAACTGTCCCGGTCTTGGTAAGAAAAGGCGGTATCACGTTAGGAGGCACACCGCAGCTGAAGATACTTGCAACTTGTTTCACCTACAAAGGATCAGTGTTTATCACCTATCATGTGTCAGGATAAAAGATTCTTTATCCAGGGGCGCCTGGGTGGCTCAGCGCGTTAAGGCTCTGCCTTTGGCTCAGGTCATGATCTCAGGGTCCTGGGATCCCCACATCCTGCTCTCTGCTCAGCGGGGAGCCTGCCCCTTCCCACCACCCTGCCTGCCTCTCTGCCTACTTGTGATCTCTCTCTGTCAAATAAATAAATAAAATCTTTAAAAAAAGATTCTTTATCCTTACAAAACAATAAGGAGGAAAGATAACTGGGGAGAAACCTGAATTCCCAAAAATATAGGAAGGATGCTCAGCCCCACATTGACTAGGGGTTGGCAGGCAACATCCAGGTCTGGGGTGGTGAGGAACGTGGGCTGGCTGAGCCCTGCCGTAATAATAACGACAAACCAGGCAGGAAAAAGCCCCTTACAGGGTCAAGAATAACGCTGGGGGCACGGGGTGGGGCTGGGAAGTCCCCCGCTGCTCCCTCCAGTGACCCCTCCAGACGGGCAATGAGGCTTTTTCTCTGCATAAAAGAAAAACGTCGCAAAGCGACCATGGTAAATCACGGTAGTTGAGGAAGTTGTGCAATAAGCACGTGTGTGTGTTTTCTGAAATTTTCTGCATGCCTTAAATATTTCACAATTTTTTTTAAAAACGTATAAATGACAGAAAAGAATGAAACTGTGACGTTAAAAACAAGGAGAGAGTCAGAAAAGGACTCTGAGAAGCAAAAGCAGGTGCCCTTGGGACAAAGACCTGGAGGGGGCCAAAGAGAGACCCCACTCACCATACCAGTGTCCACACAGCTTGCTGCCTTCCCTGAGGGGTTACTCACCACCTAGAGGGGGCCTTTCTCCTCCCCAGCCTGGGGCAGGTTCTGAGACCTACCCAACACCTGTTCCAACCACCATACTGACTCTGCTAACAAAGACTGACGTTTAAATTGGGAATATTAAGAAAGTGTATAACTTTTAAATTCACCAAGTCCTGATGTTCATAAGAATATTCATTACTTACTATAAATTGAGTACTGTAAAAGGGTATGACCTAAGTTCTTATCACCTCTTACAGACTGTCTTTCAGTAACAGGACTTTCATTTAAATTTCCTGAGGTTTGGGTTTGTCTTCATTTCTAATATTAAAAAAAAAATCACAATGAAAGAAAATCAGTTCAGGTTAGGGCAAAGATGATGCTATTACTCTCCAAAATGTCAAGGATTCGTGTTTTTGTATTCCGTGAGAGATCTGATCACAGCAACTTGTGCTTCTTTGTCATAGCAATTAAGTCCAAGTAGAAAGAACCTATAATTTTAGGCTTGAAGTTGACTCAAATGGGTGAAAATATTTATTTTTCCCTTCGCTCTTTCTATGGGTTCCCATAATGAATTAAATGCAGGGCTCTTTTTCTTGATTATTGCTTTAGAAAGAAATTGTCATGCCTCATTACTCATTTTCAGATTTTATTTATTTCATTTGACTCACAAGTTTTCAGAGAGAGAGAGAGAGAGGAGAGCAGGCTCCCTGCCGAGCAGAGAGCCCATGCGGGGCTCGATCCCGGGATTTGCTTATAGGCCCCTCATTACTCATTTTCAAAGAGATGAGAGCATATTTTGTTATAGGATTTTTATGTATTGCTAATGTCTAGAAAACTCAGAAGACTAATTCTCTCTACACAAGGTGAAATGGATTGAGTAAATTGGATATCTGTAGAAGTCCATCAGTTGTGACCTGAAAAGTTGATAGAAGAGGGCATGCAAGGACCCAATGGGAAACATATAAATCTAACACCAGAGATATAAAAGTAGACCCAGAGGTTTATCTAAGATTGACCTAAGAACAATTGTATTTAATAGGTAATTTTTAAATACTATGTGGTATAAATTACTTGTAGAAAGTAGAAGATAGGATAATAACTAAAAATGTTCTCAGATTTATGAGGAGTGTCCAAATGGAAGAAATTAAATTACTTATAGACATTTAAAAGCCAGGCATATATAAAGTTTCAGATGTAAGTTTTTAAGGGTTTTAATAAAATATGATATCAGTGATCAAAGAACAACAACTTCTAAAACTCAGGAAACAGTAGAAGAAGATCATAGAGCTCAATGTCAACAGACATTGGTTCCAGCTTCTTCTCAATGTAAAGAATAAAGATTCCCTTTGTGTCTGTTTGCCCAGCATGCTTTTCTGACTAATCCTCCTTGAGAGGAGTTTATCCCATGGGGTTCAAGTAAGGCAAAGCCTCACTTACTTACATAAGATGTTGGGTATCTCATATTTGGCTCTTTCCCCTTATCTGCCCAACCCCACCCAGTTTTGGGCTGTGTTCACAACTGTATGGCGCTCTGGCTTCCCATCTGGTCTGATCCCATGGGAGTCACCAGGAAGAAAAAAAAGGCAGGAGGAAAGTGAGGTCAGGGATATTATCCCCCAGCTCCTTCCCCGGTCAGGTTCTGTAGCCAAGGCCATGGCTCCCATCAAGAGGTGCCCCCAGATTCCAGTAACTGCCCCCTCCTGGCTTATTCAGCCATCTGGATGGTGACAGGAGTCTAGGGTATTGTAGTATCCCGTGCCAGTTTCCCTAAGTCCTTTCCTATACCTTTATGTGTAATCCATTGACTAAACTCTTCTCAAATTTCCCCTGTTGGATCTGCCATCCATTTCCTGCTGGGACCATGGCTAATGTCCTTGATCCTTTGCTTCTGGCTCCATCAGTGGGCAGGCCCTGGCAGGTCTAGACTGAGATTCTCCAATAGCTGATGCTCCCAGCAAAAAGAGAGAGGCTCTCTTGATTTCTGTGCACAAGAGGTTTAGATCTACTTCTGGAAAGAAAACTCTGGGAAGAGAGTCAAGGAAAACTAGGAAGAAGGCAAAACTGAAAGCAGAGACACATGTTTTCCATGGCTACCATATGCCAAGCAGAGTGCTGGGTCTTGGCAATGAGTACATGAGCAAAAATAGTCAAGTCTAGAGTCTAAAAACTCACTGAGTCTGAAGTGTTACATGATCACCCTCAACTGCACTGGACATCATTTGGGACATGAAAGCCACTTGTAAAGTCATCCCTGTAAGGACCTATTTAGGCAGAGCAGCTCCATCCTGACCCTGCCAGCCCCCCTCAGGAAACTTCCTTAATTAAAAACAGTCCCAGAAACCAGTCCCAGGTAACAAAGCCCAAATACAAGGCTGGGTCAGGCCAGGTAGAGGTATCCAATCGGTGGGGGCGCATATTGTCTCCCTAACTACCAAAGACTATGGGCCTCGCCCTTTGGGTGCCCTTTGGGTGCCAATTCTGACCAAGGTGATAGGCTAGTTCAAATATCTACTATAGGGTAAATTGTAATTCAATTTGTCACTTATGTGCGACCTAGCAGGACTGTGCAGCTTTCACTGTGTTACGATCTCATTGGTCACCTGTGTGTGGCCAGGCCCAACCACATGGTGTTTGCCCTTAAAAGCTAGTCTGTAAGGAAGAGAGAGGTCACCTCTTTGCAAGAGACGGCCTGGCCAGTCAGTTTGATTCTCGATGCTTGGCGCAAAATAAAGCTTTGCTTGACCTTCGCTTTGTATCAGTCTCGCTCCTTTGACCATGGACCCAGGTTTAAATGACCAATGCCTCTGGTTCAGTCCCCTCATATTTAGATAGACCAGATTATTCTAAATCCAATTCTGGAGGAGCAATTCATCTGGCTCTTTCAATCATTGTAGGAATGGATCTTTATCTAGTTTCATGTTCATGACAGCTGGAGGATGAAGGTTCTGCTATGATCCCAATTTCACAGAAGAAGAGTCTAAGGCTTAATATCACATAACCGAAGAGTGGTAGGGCTGCAGGTCAAATCCAAATAAGTCTGATTCCTAGCCTCCTTATCGTAACCTCTGCACTATGGTATAATCTTTTTTGATGATTATCTAATCCAATCTAATCTCCTAAACTTCTAATCTAATCCCTAATATCTCCAACAAAAATTAATTATACCAAGGAATGGTTCATAGGAAAATGGTAAACCCCCAGAGCATTCATGCCTCAGAAAACATTATCAAAATTAACATACGGGGCACCAAGGTGACTCAGTTGGGTGAGCATCGACTCTTGATTTTGGCACAGGTTGTGATCTCAAGGTCACAGGATTGAGCCCTGCACTGGGTTCTGCATGGAGTCTCCTTGTCCCTCTTCTCTGCCCCTCCCTCTGCTTGTACACACACTCATCCTCTATCTCTAAAATAAAATCTTTTGAAAAAAAATTAACATCCATGCACATTTCCACATTAACACATCATCAAACCAAGATGTTCTCCATACCATTCCAGGGATATTGTCATATACCTCAACAAAGAGCTCTTAATGTAGAGTCCTAGTGTGGTCTTGGGAGAATCTAATCTATTTTCAGTTGTGTCCAGAATATCATGGAGACTGCTGGAGACCTCCTGTTCAATGATGTATTAGCATTTAGTGTTCAGCTGGCACTCCATTATCATTAGTTATGACTGAGCTACAACACACTTTTTAATGAAGTTCACAGAATGGTCTCTTTATCATTTGCATTTGCCATCAAACTAAGGTGTTATAAAGCACAGCAAACCCAGGTTTTAGTAAGATGTGTGCATTTAGCTTTGATTAGGGTAGCTTTTTATGTACCTGTTCCTCATCAGACAGGACAGGGACTCAGGGCTTATCTCCAGCAATGGGGGGATGAAGTTTGCTTTGTTAAAATTCACACTTTGCTTGGAATGCCTTACTTCGGTCAGATGTCCAGCGACCATGAGTCAAGACATTAAGTCCTGGGGATAAAGAAAGGACCAGGACCAATTAGAAAATAGAAAGATGTTTCAGACACTTGCCTTGCCGAGAGTGGAAGTACTTTAAAGGACACTGGCATGAGAGGGCTCTCATAACCTCACACAGCTGCTCCCTATTCCCATGATCTATGCTGGAATCTTAGGATGCCCGGAAGGCATAGTAGCAGGGAAACAGGAAATAAAAAATATTGGTTGTTTGGGCTAAATGGGTAGGGCAGCAAATAGACAAGTGGCCCTAAAGGGGGGCATGTGAGAACACACACACACACACACACACACACACACACACACACACACACACGAGATCTTCCTGGAGGAGTGAGTCAGATCCAAGCAGGCAAAATGAAGTTGAGCACCTGCCCCGGGCTGTGGGTCTCAAATAGAAATGGGCAGGAAGAGGAAGGAGACAGTTCATTCCTCCCAGGCTACAAAACCAAGATAAAGTGTTCAGAGAACAAAACCAAGGAATCCTGGCTCCTTTAAGGGAATCCATCCTAGTCCAAAAACCTTCCCTCATTTCCCAGGACCTGGCTGACCTAGATCTGCAGGCAAATAAACCTGCTGGATGTGGCATTTGGGAGGACTTGAAATGTGCCCTTACACTGAGTGGACTGCGGTAGCTGCCTCTTTTTGATCCCGGGGACCCTTAAACTCCTTCCCTCCTCTGCCTCAGCACCATATTAAATTATTCGCATTGGCTGTCTACAATGACCTAAGTAACTGGATAAGTATTCAGTGCTTTCTTTCTTTCTGTGCTGGGTGCACCCAGCCCAGAACCAATTTTTAACCTGAGGCCAAGTTTTCATTACCATCCACCTGAAATAGCTAGGAAGGCTTTGCCAGCTACCATGCAATGCAAATTCAACCCTAACAGAGGCTGATGGTGGGTTATGAAAGAAAAAAGAACTTCCTTTAAAAAATAAATAATCAAAACACTACTTTAGACAATCAAAAAGAAGTTGTGATTGTTAATTTTATGACTTGATTGGCCATGGGGTGCTCCCTCCCCTGCCAAGATGTGATTTCTGGGGGTCTGAGGGTATTTTCAGATGACATTAGCATTTAAAGGGCTGGACTCCGTAAAGTAGATTGTCCCTCCCCATGGTGTGGGTGGGCATCCAATCCTTTGAGGGCCTGAATAGAACAAAAGGAAGAATTTCCCCTTTGTTCTTCGGCCTCTCTGTTGAGCTGGGACATCTTATCTCATCTTCCCCCACCCCCAGACTAAGATTGATACCCCAGGTTTCCTAACCCCCCCAGTTTACAGATGGCAGATTGTGAGATTTCCCATCCTCTATAACCTCCTGTACCAAACCTTCATGATAGACAGATAGATAGATATCCTATTGGTTCTATTTCTCTGGAAAACCCTAATACAGAAGCCAGATTTTTGCCTGAGTCTTCACATTTTCCACTTAATTTATTTGCCAAGGCTATGTCTATATATTATTATATTCTAGGATTTTTTTTTTAAATGGGAATGTCTTCATTTTTAAGAAAGATAAGTAACTGTAGTCACTGGAATGGAAACAGGAATAAAAACGAAATTGATCCTGCCCACTGCAGTATCCAGAATTTTCCATAAACCCACTCTGTTGTGGCGGCTGAGGTCAAGGTTCCTTGTTCACCCCGAATCAGATGTCAGGCCTGAAAGCCTTCAAGCACCACACACAGAGATGGATGGTCAGCAGCCAGATAAGCTACAGAAATGATGAAAATCACTGCTTTAATAGACGCAAATATTAGAAAACTTTTTTTAAAATTTTTAAACTTAATGTGGAGGGAGAGAACTTTTAACTAAACAATTGCATTTAGCTTTATTATGGAAAGTGGGGAAAAGCCCCGCGTGGTGAAATCAATAGATGATTCCAATACATATAAGCTCCAGATTGCCTCGAGATGATTTTTCAAATCGGATCTCCACTGCTAGAGTACCTGCTAAGAGATTCATTAGGGGAATCTGTAAAAAAACACTATTCCATTGCAAGATGACAGTAATTCTCTGAGCTAATGTAAAGCCACAGATGCCAATGCAAGCTTAACATAGTAATGGAATCTTACACACGATGAAGCAAAATGACGCTAGATCCCCTACACTTGTTTAGGATGTTTTTGTCTCCAAGGCCCCTTCCAGTCCCAGCATCTGACTCCTTGGCCGTCTACCCTCAGTATCCTTGATAATCGCTAGGAAAACATGGGACCAGAGCCAGCAAAACTCATAACCACGGCTGATTTCCTGGTGTAGCAGCTCCTACCTAAAGAATCAAGTTCCCAGGGTCCTTCCTGAAAACAGAGAAAAGAAGGATGGAGAGTGTTCCTTCTCAAATTTAGCTCTGAGATCCAAAACTCAAACCTATCCAGGCATCGTACAAACCTCTTTTCCTGTAACTAGGAAAACTGCACTATCTTCAGGCATCTCAGAGACCTGGAGACCTCATAAAATGAGACCTCTTCAGAAGTCAAGTGCCACGTAAGTCTCCTTAAGCTTGCAGCACTCGTTTTGAAATTTAAGTTATTACAAAGAATCCAAGGAGACTTGCCCTGCATGCCCAAATGACATTTGTTCGTGATTTGAATGCCCTTACCATTTTAATGCAAAAAGGTTTTCAATGTAGTCATACAAAACGTGCAAATCAGGAACAAGAAAATCAAGTCTAGCCCCTCAAGAAGGCCAAAAGGAAAGCCCTGAGCATGCATTCAGAGGAGGCTGTGCTTACTATGTCCCTCGAGGGATTTAAAATCCGGTTGGAAAGGACTCCTCCGAATCCGGATGAAGTCTTGCTGTATGTAGCTTGGAGAGGACTCCTTGTGACTTGCTACACTTTAAGAAAACATCACGGACCCTCTTACTATATGTAACTGCTGCTTCTCCAGAACCGTCAGCACACTGGATATGTGAGCATGCAAAAGTTCTCCTTTCCATACTGCGACTTAGGCTCAAATCACTCTGTGGTCCTATTCTGTTTTTCAAAGTACTCATTAGCTGTCTGATGAGATCGTACTGAGTCTGTTCTCTGTGATGAGAGAGAGATTACATGTTCAGATATTTTAGGACTGACAACGTTCTTTCAAAAGTGGTTGGTTATAAATATTATATTTTTGAGTGATACAGCTCTAAATTTCTGTGTGTCATTGACCTGGCCTGACAGTTTAATTGTCAGCTCTTCTTCCAAATGCAACTGACCAGACCTGCTCACTTTCAGGTTCTGTAACTGGTTAGACTCTACCTCAGCCGTGTTAAGCACTCGCCTCACCTCTTGGTGTAGAATGACTCATAACCCTTTCGGGGCTCTAGACAGTGGCGCATTCACCATGCCACCTGCTTCACCGGGAGGATAAACGGCATCTCTCCTCTACGTTTAACTCAAATCAGTGACACATCTCAAGACATAAGAGCCCCAGGTGCTCTTATCTCCCACTTCACCTGGACCATCTGCTTGCTGGCAAGCTGAGCTATCCATCGAAAGGTTTTTAGTGACTTGTTTACCCTCACCCTTTTGGGGAAATGAATCAATATTTTGCCCAGGAGCCAACTGCATCCCTGGAAACTGATTTTTTTCCCCTTTGAATGTGGAGTAAATGTTTCTCTTGGGTTCTGATTTAGTTCAGATTATTATCAGGAGGTATCAACAAAGTTTGGGGCAAAAGGCTTAAGGCACATACAGAAAGCATCCAGCAGAAATTAATGAAAACAAATGAAAGGATGCAAATATAAGACTGACAAAAGGATAAATGAGCTGAGACAAAATGGCTGAGAAGGAGTCCCTGAGCTACTCATCTCGCCATGCAAAACTGTCAAGAGCTTATAAACACTTATTTACATAAGTCATTTAGTGTCTATTCAGAAGTCTTTCTGTCCCCTTGTCATCAATCTCAAAGATATATTAGATTTCCCCGAGTCTCTAGGATTATACCATTTGTGTTATTTTAAGGCAGTGTCAGGAAGTTCAAAATTCAGGAATTATCTCAAAATATGACCAAGTGAAAATAAGGGCTTAGCATCAAACTATAAATGGGGAGCGAGAACCCCAAGGACAATGGGAGATGCCAACCTCCATGCCCCAGAGTCCGTCACTAAAAATATACACATTAATCACTCGTGCATGTGCTGAGTGTCAACTCTACACAAGGTACTAAGACCATCACCTTGAGTCACTACTTTCATTTCTAAAGATCATCCAGACATTCCTCATCTTGGTACTGCCCTTTCGAAGTAGCACACAATACAGTGCTTGGCATATGGTTAGCACTGCATAAAATCTTCTGAATAAATAAGATGGAACACAAGTCACGCACATTTTATTGAGAACTGATTATGGTGAGAATTGCCACAATGCAATGTCACGGAGTGACAGACAGATAATTAAATACTTCTTTTCAGAAGCTTCTACAAATTTACCCTTTTTCCTGGCATTTTATTTATCAAAGTTATCTGCATCAATTAATTAGATCAAAGCCATTTGAAACACAACATGTGGACTCTCAGTTGGCTATGACAAAGGAAAGGCTTTTTGTACTTTTAACTTATCTAGAAACCCACAAAATATATATTTATATATATATACACATTATATGCATATACATTACATATGTATATTATATACACATACATATTTTTTTTTAAAAACTCATTGTCAATGAAACAAGGTAATTGCTATAACCCCAAAACGCTAAATTTGATGAAAAGCTACCAAATACTATAAAATATAGGCCAAAATGAAACAGGACTCTGAGAGTTAAGACATAACACCTCAGATCGAGAGCAAGACACAGACCTCCTGAAAAATGCTACTGTAAGAGTCACCTATTGGACACCAAGATGGAAAAAGCCTGGTGAGCCTGGTGTGAAGTAAGGCATGATACTCCTGTAGATGCTCAATAGCCCAGTGCAGGACAGCAGAGAGAGCTGAAGAAGGATATAATGTCTATGACCCAGGCTCGTGGCCAAAGATGTTTCCTCCGGAGGGCTGAGGAAGGAGAGGGAAGGCAGGAATGTCTATCCACATCATGATCCAGGAGACTTATGAATGAGGGACTCACCACAAGTACACTTTTCCCTAAGTGCCAAAAATCTAAGAGAAACATGTTCCCAGGACAGAACACCTAGCAGAATGTGGTGTCTTTGTAAGAGAACTGTCCTAATGTCACTTCTGAAGTTGACTACTGGGCCACTGACACCACCATGCCCAACCATTTATTCCTCAGCATAGACTTGGCAAAGGAAAAGATGTTCAGAGATAGAAGAGTAGTAAAAAGAAAGAAATCAACACAGAACAACTGAAAATCGGGAGGGCAAAGAGTTGCACAGTGAACAGGGAGTGTGCAGGGAAAGCAGATGAAGACCATGCCCAAGCAGGAGAACTGGCCTGAAAAACAGAAGAGTGTGGACAGATAGCCCTGCATCAACTCAAACACACGACAGACTGTAAAGTCTGAAAGAAGAAAGTGTCAATTGAGAATTTTATATGCACTGAAAATAGCCTTCAAAAATTAGAGTGAATGAACCTAT
Organism: Mustela putorius furo; assembly: GCF_011764305.1. Classification (NCBI taxonomy): domain Eukaryota; kingdom Metazoa; phylum Chordata; class Mammalia; order Carnivora; family Mustelidae; genus Mustela; species Mustela putorius. Next base: position 10,893,621 of record NW_025422057.1, read on the forward strand.
ATTCTTTTTTTTTTTTCAAGTTGAAGGACTTGGTCACCAGCAGCCTACATTACAAGGAACACAACAGAGCCTTCTTCAGGCTGAAGAGGAATGGTTGGTGAGGTACAGGAAGGAAGCGAGCACACCAGCAAAGGTGAACTTCTGAAGAAATATAAAAGACTGTGTTTTTCCTCTCCTAATTTCCTTAAGAGTCCTAAAAGGATGCCCTAAAGTAAATTAATAACATTGTAAGTTGTGGATCGTAATTATGAAAAAGGGAAAATATGCTACAAGCTGTAGCACCAAGGAAAGGGTGTGAGTAAATGGAATTAAAGGGTTTTAAAGTTCTTATATTTGTGAGGTGGAAAAGGTGAAGGACGAAATGGATTGATATTAACACCAAGGGTTATCAGTTAAGGATGCGTATTGTTGGCCCCAGAGCAAGCGTGAAAGAGACAACAAGGAAAAATGGAGCCAAGAAGTCACTATAGGAAATAAAATAGAACACTAAACAATATTTTGAATACTCCCCAAGAAAGGCAGGAAAAGAATAACTGAGGAGCAAAACCAGAAATGACAAAGAGTATACAAAAAGCAGTGTTACCAATTATTATGAGCGTTAAGAATAAAGACACACAATGACAGGAGAAGGATAGAAAATAATATACCATGTGAACAGTAACAATAACAATGCTGGGGTGCCTGTATCATTATCAAACAATCCAAAATCCAAGGAATGAAATATCCCCAGGCATAGAGAGAGGTTTCATAACAATAAGAGAATCAGTGCATGAGGAAAATCTGCAGTCCTAAATATGAATGCACCAAATACCAGAGCTTTAAAACACATGAAGCAAAAAGTGACAGAACCAAAAGACAAAAGACAAACCCACAATCATAGCTGGAGGTTTTGGTATCTGTTTCTCCATAATTCATAGAACAAGTAAATATAAATTCAATTCAGGAGGAACAAGATCTGCACCATACTATAAACCAACTTGATTTATTAATATATTAATATTAATTAATTGATTAATTAAGTTAATTAATCGATTAATTAATAGATTAATATTAATAGAGAGAGAGCGCTATTTCAACATTGAAACACACATTCTTTACACTTTACAAGTGTTCAGAGAATGTACACCAGAGTAAAATAGTTTTGATAAATTGTAACAGGTTGATATCTTAGTTCTCTACCCATAATGAACTTAAATTAGAAACTAACAAAAATAAGTTAAATAATATAATTATTATTTAACTTATTAATATAAATTAAAAACTCCAGGTATTTGGAAAGTAGATAATATACTGCTTTGTGAGCCATGGCTCAAAGAAGGTACAAGGGAATGGGAAGTATTTCAACTTAATAAAAAGATAAAATATCAAAATTGGGGGACACAGCTAGGCTGGCTTAGAGGGAAAGCTATTGCTTTATGTGCCTATCCTAGAAAAAAGAAAAAAGATTTAAAATCAGTGATTGAAGTTTGTACCTTAAGAAGCTAGAAAAAGGGATGCCTGGGTGGCTCAGTTCGTTGGGCAGCTGCCTTCGGCTCAGGTCATGATCCTGGCATCCTGGAATCGAGTCCCACATCGGGCTCTTTGCTCGGAAGGGAGCCTGCTTCTCCCTCTGCCTCTGCCTACCACTCTGTCTGCCTGTGCTCTCTCTATCTAACAAATAAATAAATTTAAAAAAAAAAAGAAGAAGAAGAAGAAGCTAGAAAAAGAACTATTAAACACCAGCTAAGAATAGAGGTAAAAGCAGAAATCAGTGAAATAAAATATACTCTAAAAATAGAGAAATTTAGTAAAGTAAATGATCTTGGGGAAAAAAATCAACAAACTTCATAAACCTTCAGCAACACTAATAAATTAAAAAAAATAAATTATCAATCTCAGAAATGACAGTAGACCCTATAGATAACAAAAGAATAATAAAGGAATGTTATGAATCCTTTGCCAATAAAATCTGGCACTCGCATGAAATAGATAAATTCCTTAAATAATACAAATTACCAAAGATGGTTCAAGAAAAAATTCTAAAAATCAGCATAAATCAATACCTATTAGAAAAAAACTGAACCTGGGCACCTGGGTGGCTCAGTGGGTTAAGCCACTGCCTTCGGCTCAGGTCATGATCTCAGGGTCCTGGGATCGAGGCCCGCATCGGGCTCTCTGCTCAGCAGGGAGCCTGCTTTCCTCTCTCTCTCTCTGTCTGCCTCTCTGTCTACTTGTGATCTCTCTCTGTCAAATAAATAAATAAAATCTTAAAAAAAAAGAAAAGAAAAGAAAAGAAAAAACCTGAACCTATAACCCAAAGCTTCCTCCTAAAGAAAATCTCACACCCAGACGACTGTGCTAGAGAGGCCGTCTGCCCTGGGGCCTGAGCATCCGCGCCCGTCCTTGGAGAGGATACCAAACTGCAAGACATGGCCATCCCGAACACTGAGCAGTGGCTGTCACCACTCACAGGGACAGTTAAGTAGGTTAAAGCATCCACAGAGTGAAGGCCATGAGACCACACACTTCCCAGGAAAGCGGGACTGGCTAGTTTGGTTGCTAAAAGAAGGTGCCGAGCCTTTGGCCCAGGGTTTCCCAGCCACAGAGCAACCCAGGTGTCCATATTCACCATCTGATGGCACCACGTGACCTTGGGGGACCAGGGCAGAGCATCCATGTGCAGTAAGTAAGAAGCTGCCTCCGAGCCCACCAGCCTCACTCTCTGCTTTCCAGTGGAGTTTTGGCAAGTTTATTCCTTGTCACGAGCTAGAGCTGTTCCTGTTCTTCCCAGACGTGAGCAAACCTGGAGAAAAAACTAATGTCCTCTTACATGAGTTCTCTCAGAGAACAGAAGTGTGGAAGGTGCTTCCCAACTCATTTTATGAAGCCAGTGTAAACCCGATTCCAGAGCCCAGCACACGTGTTGTGGGGAAAAAGCAACAACAGACCAATATCTCTCATGAACAAAATGCAAAATCCCCCAACAGAATGTTAGAGGGGAAAGAAGAAATCAGCAATTAATGAAAGGGACGATACAGACAAGGTAGAGTTTACCCCAGGAATGCAATATTATTTCAGTATTTGAAAATCAACCATTGTACTTCCCTGGATTGACACAATAAAAGAGAAAAATCATACGATCCTTTTGATACCTACAGAAAAGAAACTGGATAAAATCTGAACAACCATTCATGATAAAAATTCTCAGCAGACTACAAATAGAAGTCTTCAATGGAATAAAGAGTATTACAAAAACCTACAGCTGACATCAGACGTAATGACAAAATGTTTAAGTGTTTTCCACCCTAAGATATGGTAAAGGTGTCTACTCTTACCACTTTTTTTTTTTAAGATTTATTATTTATTTTAGAGACAGCAAGAGCAAGTGAGTAAGCGGGGGGAGGGGCAGAGGGAAAGGGAAAAGGGAGAATTTCCAGCAGATTCTCTACTAAGCGTGGAGCCCGAAACAAGGGCCCAATCCCAGGCGCCTGAGATCATGACCCACGCCAAGGTCAAGCTGGTGCTTGACCCTGCCTGACCCACCCAGGTATCCCTACTCTTACCACATCTGTTCAGTATTATGCTGAAAGTTCTAGCCATGCAATAAGACCAAAACTAAAAAATTAAAAATAAATAAATAATTAATTAAAAAATAAAAAATAAAAGGCCAAGAGTCGGCAAGGGAAATATAAAACTGTCCTTATTTGTAGACAACATAAGTATCTAGACAGAAAACTCCTAAGAAATTTATTTAAAAATCATTAGAATGAATTAAAGTAACAAGGTCCCAGAATATAAGATTGATGTACACAAATCATTTCTATTTTTACATTGAAGCAGGAAACAACTGAAAATGAAATTTTTAAAAATACCATTTGCGTGCCAGATCAAATACATAAGATACTTGGGAATAAATCTGATCAAAGATATATAAGACCTATACACTGAAATTTCAAAAATATTGCTGAGAAAAATTAAGTAAGTCTTAAAGAAATGGAGGAATACACCGTGTGTTCACAGACTTAAATTCTCCATGCTGGTAAGATGTCAATTCTCTCTAACTGGTCTACAGATCAACAAAATAAAACAGAACTACCAGACTGTATTTTTACACAAATTAATAAGCTGCTTCTAAAAATTATATGTAGATGTCAAAAATAGCCAAAACAATTTTTGAAAGGAGGACAAAGTCAGAGGTCTTGCACTCTCTGATTTCAAAATGTATTATGAAGCTACAGTAATTAAGATGTTGTACCAACAATAACATATACACACAGAACAGAAGACACAACTATGAGACAACATATAGCGTCTAGAAATGGAGCTACACATACCTAGAACTGATTTTTGGTAAAGGCACAAAGGTAGTTTAATGGGGAAACAGAATCTTTGAACAAATAGTACTAGAACAATTTGATACACTTATGGGGAAAAAATGAACTTTAACATATACCTCCCACAAGACACAGTAATTAATTTGAAATGGATTAGAGACCTAAAGGTAAAAGCTAAGCCATAAAACTCTTAGAAGAAATTACTAAAGAAAATCTTCACAACTTGGTAAAGCCAACCAATTCTTGGAACACAAAAAGCATTTACAAAGAAAACAAATGACAAACTACTGAACTTCTTCAGAATTGAGGTCTATGCTCTTAAAATGACACTCTGAAGGGACTCCTGGGTGCCTCAGTCAGTTAGAGTGAATAACTTGATTTCAGCTCAGGTCATGATCTCAGGGACCTGGGATCGAGCCCCATGTTGAGCTCCCCACTCAGAGGGGAGTCTGCTTGTCTCCCTTTTACTCTGGCTCTCACCCTGCTTACTCTCTCTGTCTCTGTCTCTCTCTCTCTCTCAAATAAATAAATAAACCCTAAAAAAAAAAACAAAAAATACAAAAAGACACTGAAGAAAATGCACAAGCAAGCCAGCAGCAGGAGAAAATATGTATAAAAAATGACATACTTTAATTCTAAAATTTAAATATCACTGATAACATATTTTATATCATTTATAATAAGCACATGACATATGGAATATGGAATATAGATATCATGTAGCATTTATTTTATATTATCTATTACATATTTTTTAATTTATCTTTGTATCATTTGTTATCTATTTATAATTATGAAAATAGAATATATCACCTATTATATATTACCTTTTAAAATACAAAATCATTATTATTTTGTCCAAGTTTTTAACTGTATCCTAGTAATTAAAATAAATGAACATAAAAATGCAGATGCATGTACCAATATGCAGAAAGACAAGCTTCTAAAAATGTATAATTGTTTTACATTGCCCTCGGTGTTACTGTGTTGCCTCGTCAGTGATTACCACTGTTGCAGGATTTAAGTTCTTAGCATCCTGAAAAGTATACTCAAATGATTATTCACATTTAGCTCACGATTTGGAAACAGCATTCTGGTAAAATACTGCTATTGCCTCAAAACGATACACAAAGCCCAGCTACTGAACAAAACATCCCTCTTTAATAACTTTATCACTTTAAGTGCCAGGCCTCAGCTCCACAGAGCAAATTGTATTTTAACAATAAAATAATAATGCTTGCCATCCAAAAATCGCCAAACATTTATGACTTTGAATGCATTTTGCACATCTTAAATAGCAATCATTATCCTTATTCCCCACGCAGTAACCTTCCTTCCATGCAAGTGCTTAAAATGCACGCTCTCAGCTTTTACCTGCTGTCCCTCTGTTTGCCAACCTCAAGTCCTGAAGCTGAGAAAAGCACATTCAGATATTAGGAATAGAGGGGGAGGCTATAAATACATCTTTGCTTTCTCTCACCAAAATACTACTTTTCTCTATACTTCTTACCGCAAGAATTTCATTTTGTAATGGCTTAGCATGATCTGCTGTTAACAACTTAAATGCCAGCAGCTCAGCTACTGGGCAGAATGCCCTTGGGCTCTGAGATACACAGAGGCCGGACAGAGGGGGTACAGAATGCCATGAGAAGAACAAGGGGCTGGGGTTCGCCGGGGGCCCGAGATCACTGACTCTGGTCAAACTTCTTGCTTCTCTAAGCCTCCCCTTGCTAGTCTGCAAACTGGAGGTAACATCCACCTTGCAGGGTTCTGTCAGGAGCATTAGCAGAGCAGGTAGCCCATGTCTGGGACGTAGCAGCCCCCAGTAAGTGTTAGTTCCCCCGCCTCCAGTTCCCTGTCTGCAACGGTCTTACAACCATGGCAGGAAAGGAGACATTATTGTGACAAGCGGTAAATCATTTGGGAGAAAAAAAATTCAAGGTAAATCCTTACCTTTCATCAAAACACATTCAGATAAATTAATTACTTAAAGGTTGAAATGAAACGATTAAAAGTAACTAAGAAAAAAAAGTCAAGGCTGCACCTCTACCATTCTAGAACGAGAAAGCCCTTTCTCAAGCTGAATAGGCAAGGTAAAGCTAAAGATGATGTTATTACAATGACCCTGCTGGAAAAAAAAAAAATACCATATGTAAAAATAAAAATTCTCAAAGTTAAAACACAAAGATGAAGCTGGGAAAGATATTCGCACTTATAGACAAAGAGCTAATATCTATATAAAAAGCTCTTCGAAAGCAATAATAAAAAGACAAGACCTTTTAGGGGAAAAATATGAGTCAAGGACAGGAAAGAAAATTCATTCAACGATTAACAAATATTGGAGCTTTTTCTATGCGTCAAAGCACTCTCAGGAGATGGGAAATGGGCTAATAGCTGACAATCTCAACTTGCATGAGCTGATCTTCTAGTAAATAAAGAATAAATATAAGTGGAGAAAATAAAACAAAAATCTTAACAATTAAGGAATACAAATTAAAACAACCCACCCCGCCCCAAAGATTTAAAAGATGTGTGGCAGGCAGTAGATCACTACTTTTAGAAGCTTGAAAGACTGCCTACTGTTTCCCCAAAATTCCTCTTTTAGATTTGTCGTGAGGACATCTCTAAGGATACAGGTGTGAAGATAAACATTGCAGACTTGTTTTTCATAATGACAAACTGAAAATCATCCAAATACCCACCAATAACACGCTGATCCGTTAATTTACAGGAGATCAATGCAATGAAATACAACACAGGCATTTAAAAAAATCATAGCATTGATAGAGTATGTCCACAACAGGTTGTTAAACAGAAACAGCCTGTTTTAAAAGTGCCTGCCTGGCATGGCCCCATGTTTATGTTTAAATACATATGTGTAGGTTTAGATATCTTTAAGCATAAAAAAAAGACTTCTGGATGACTCTCATCAAAATATTATATGAACAGCAGGGTGGAGAGTTTATGGCTGTTTCTTTATTTTTTTAAAAAGATTTTATTTATTTGAGAATGAACAAGTGAGCATGAGCAGAGGGAAGGGCGGAGGGAGAGGGAGAAGCAGGCTCCCCACTGAGCAGGGAGCCTGACAAGGCGGGGATTGGGGAGGGTGCTTGATTCCAGGATCCTGAGACCATGACCTGAGCCCTGAGCCCAAGGCAGATGCTTAACCGACTGAGCCACCCAGGTGCCCCTATGGCTATTTGTTTAAATATACATTTTATAGATTGGAACACATAATGTTTGCAAAAGGCATTATTATTTTTATGATTAGAAATGCTAAAACTATTTGCATGAGAGTTTTTTTTTTTTTTTTAAAGCTTGCCCAAATAATGGAACAGGGGCCAGTAGCACACACATTCCTGGAAAAAGATACTATTTAATGGGAAACATCCAGAAAGAGGAGGTGGTCTCCCTCCTCTTCTCAGGTAGGCAAGAGGTATCTTTGCCATAACCAATTCACAGAAAATACCAGCCTCCGTAACCGAAAACACCAGACTTTGGGGACAGCAGGAGAGCTGTCAAAACAAGGTTTTGAACCAGAAGAAAAAGGTGCCCAAGGAGCCCAGCCAAGTTAAGCAAACCCATAAGCCTCTGTGCAAATAACACTCCGCTCCCAGCCACTAAGTAGTCACCACACGGACCACAAAGGCCCAGGTAATTGAAATTAGAACTGCTCTTTATCCATGGCACTCAATTTTTAATATATAAAATCCAGCTCTAAATCCCATTTATGGAAATCGGTTACAACTAAATGACAAATCTCGCTGTGGCCCATGGAGCTTTCCTGCTCTCTGGTCTCTGTCCAGGAAGCAAGGAAATTATTTTTATTTCAAACTCATTAAATTTTCTGTCACTGGCAGTAACATTTATTCCCCATCAGGAGTCCTGGGGGTTATCAGTGTTTCTGCCTCGTCTCTTCCCATTTCAATTTTTTATCGAAATAAAACCTTTTTATCTCTAAAAATATGCATATCATATTCATAACTAATCCCTTTTATAAAAAATAGCTCTTCTGACTCACCTCATTAACAGTGTAAAATTCACTCATCAAATGCATATCATTAGCCAGTGAACTGCTATTCTTTTTAAAAAATATATATATATTCCAAGGGTTTAATTCAAAGGTGGTTTTTTACTTCCCCAAAGGTACTGCTTTGCTTGGTAACATGCCAGAGAAGTTGCTAGAAAGGAGAATTCTCAAAGAGCAATGCCATCAATCTTAAAGGCTGAGAGGCATGCAACAGTGTTGGTTTTAGAACTCTTGCCTTTCATTTGATGGACTTTTGCTGCATTCGTGGTGTGTGTGGCTACAGAGACAGGCGGCCCCATCTGCACATGGCACCTGCCCTAGAAATGGGAGGAGTCAGCTCCCCCTCTTCCCGTGCACAGCACTGAGAGCAGTTTCTGTCAGATGGACCAAGGGGAACTAAGCTGAGCTCTGAAGGGCCTTGATCCCCCTCTCACCAGCTCTTGCCTCAAGGGTCATTAATTCTGAAACACCTCTAGGAAGGCAGATCAGAGTTGGAAGTCCCAGCTCCCAGTCCAGGCTTGAACATGAGCCCATGCATGTGATCTTGTTCTTTGACTGTCCATCTCCCCATCTGTAAAATGAGGAGATTGGATCCAGACGCAAGCTGGGGTTTTTCTACTTGCAAATCATGGGAAATCCAAAGCTATGCCTAAGATTTCTGCACATTTCCAGAGTGGTAGGAACTGGCGGGGGGGGGGGCGGTATTTCACGTTCTTTGGGTCACCTCTGCCTTGGAACTTCTGCACAGGTCAACCCGGATGGGAGTTTCTAAAAGCAGTTCTGCCAATCGGGCAAGACTGAGAACCACCACAGGAGAGAATCCTTGGGGCGCCTCCCAGTTCTGGCAGCAGGAAGTGGACTTACTCTTGATTTTGGGGAGAAGAAAGTGTCACCGTGACCCAGAATAAAGACAATCCTCTTAAGAGAAGATGAGAGAACAAAAAAAGACCTTCCAGGCGGCATCAAATACAGAAACAAAGGCAGTCAGTATCCCTGTCACAGTATCCCTGTCACAGAGCAGAGGCTATGGGAATTGGTTTTCCCCAAGGGACTGCAGGGGCAGTCCCCTGGGGGCACCATGACCAACCCTGGGGGGCGGCCATGACCAAACCCTAATTCAGATCCTGCTGCTCGTGATCAGAGCTTCTCCCAGGCTCGGCTCTTCTGCCCACTGCCTGTATCCCCTTGTATCCCACACAAGTCCTGCCCTCCAGAGACAGACCCCCAGTATGAAAACCTTGAAAAACAACCCTGGGATCTGACTTGTCACAAGGTCTGGAAAAGAGGAGCAACACATGGGGATCCTGGGTTCCTCTGAAGATAACATCCTCTCTTCTCTTGCAAAACGCTGCAGAGGTTGGAAGGAAATTGGCCCCAAAATCACCCCACTAGGAAAATGCCCCACAAGAAAATAGCATTCTTTTAAAGATTCTTTCTTTATTTATTTATTTGACAGATAGAGATCACAAGTAGGCAGAGAGGCAGGCAGAGAGAGAGGGGGAAGCAGGCTCCCTGCTGAGCAGAGAGCCCGATGCGGGGCTCCATCCCAGGACTCTGAGATCATGACCTGAGCCGAAGGCAGCGGCTTTAACCCACTGAGCCACCCAGGTGCCCCCAAAATAGCATTCTTAAAATAGGATACTTTGAGGAGGGTTTATTTACAAAGGTGCTACTTTCAGAGGTGTGGCTAACACAACAAAAAGAATAGTGTCATAGTAGCTGAACTATTCCAACCCCTAACCTGAAGGGGTTATATATTATATAATATATGATATATAGAGTAGTGATTATATATAATTAAACATAATATTTATATAATTATCATGACTTATAACCTTATAATTACATCATAATATATAATACTATATTATATATAGTCTTATATTTTCCATTATAACAGGGATAGGGATACATATACCTATAGATACAGATATAGTCTTGCTCAAATCACACTCCTCTATTGAGCAGTAATGTTAAAACCATGGTGTTGCCTGGTATTACCTTCATTACCAATATGTAAGGCAATAAATATCATAATTTAATCACTTCAGGTTCAATAATGTGTGAACCAACCGCACCTGGAAACTCAAACCTCAAATATGAATATTTTGGACATAAGAACCAACAGCACATATTCTATGTTAATTCTTACTGACTGATCAGTTTACTGGCTTCCCATCTATTAGCCAACATCAATATAAGATAGCACAAAAACATGGAGACTTACTTGAAAACTGTAAGCCACATGACTTATCAATATTCACATCCTTTGATCAAGGTGAGTCAAGAGCCACGGTCACTAGCTGCCCATATATTGTTAGAGTACGTTTGAGAGTTGGCCTGGATCACCTGCATGTAAAGCCATCTGTGTATCTCCCTTTCTCCTAAAGATGAATTTTCATGATAATACTATTGAATCCATGACTTTAACAGACACAAACTGAAATACCTCATTCTTCCATGCCTTTCTCTATTTACATTTAAATTACCTAGAAAAGTGCTAGAAATCCCATTTCCAGACCTAACCCTCTGCTGGCCTTCAGAGCTGAATATTTAACTCCCTTCTAGAACTTTCCACCTGGCGATCTCAGGTATATCCAATTCACAATGTCTGAAACCAAATTCTCTGTCCCTATCTCTCTCCCTTCTGCTCACTCCCAGTCGGCTCCTGTATTCCCTGTCTCAAAAAAGACGACAGCATGGCAACCAAACTACCCCACACGCACACACCTGAATGGCAGCTACATCACTCAATTCCACAGATTTGGCATGTCTCAAGCCCTGCCCTCCTCTCCTCTCCCACTCCAACTCTGGGTCCCACAAACTCGCCTGGAAATTGTCTGTAACAATAACCATAGCCCCCACTGTATTCAGCTCTTTGTAAGTATTTTATCTGTTCTCTCTCATTTCACAGCTGCAACAATCTTAAAGGAAATACATGATTTTTCCACTTTACAGATGAGAAACCTGAGACATGGTAAGTTGAGGTCCCATCCCTGGCAAATGGCAGAGGCAGAATTTGAACTTGGTTGGCCTGACTCTGGAGTCTACGCACTTGACCACTGGCACTGTGTCCCACCTTTAAACCCAGAGAAAAGGATCAGCAGTCCTCATACCAATCCCCTCAGGAGGGCTCTGAGATTAGAGACAGACAGCGATGGTGAAGTCAAGATTTTCAGTTTGCACTCTCAATACTATTGCATAAATTTTTGCAGTAAACATGTATTTGTTTGTGACTTGTGTAATTTTAAAATATTAAAATTTTGGAACATGTATTTTATTCCATTGCACTAAAAAAAAATGTTGAGGGGCGCCTGGGTGGCTCAGTGGGTTAAGCCGCTGCCTTCGGCTCAGGTCATGATCTCAGGGTCCTGGGATCGAGCCCCGCATCAGGCTCTCTGCTCAGCAGGGAGCCTGCTTCCTCCTCTCTCTCTGCTGCCTCTCTGCCTGCTTGTGATCTCTGTCTGTCAAATAAATTAAAAAAATATATATATCTGAAAAAAAAAAGTTGATTATTCCCCCTCTGTGCACAGCTTCACTCTGTCATTATACTATCCCAAGACGTGTCCCCCTGCATGTCCCTGGACATACACACACTTGTCTCCTCGCGAGCAGGAGCACGTCTTGCTCACCTAGACACAGCCAGATATACCTCCAGCGCCAAGCATCGAGGCATCATCCCTAAACACCTGTGCAGTGTAGGTGAGGTCCTGTCAAAAAGTGGTAGGTTTATCCTGACAATAGCTCATGAAGCCAAAAGTATCTTCCAGAGGCATGCATGATTAAGCCTGTTTTGTAGGCATCGCTGATAATCATACCCCCTCTTTTATGTTCAAAAGTAACCCCATGTGAACCCCATATGCCCACCTGTCCTGGGCACAGATTCTGGTTCCCTGGTCCACAACCCACGTGATGTTCCTTGGGACCCTGCCTAGGCCCAGACTCCAGGCTCAACAGTACACCCTGGTCTTTGAACAAGCCAAAATTCCAAGTCCCTAATCGGTTTGCAAGTGTCCGCCTCTGCAGGAGTCCCAGAGCTCCGGGCTGGTGGAGGCAGCCTTCGGAAACTGGCATCGGCAGAAAGGGTTCCCATTAATGCTTGCAAAGACCAGCCTGAGCTTTTGCCCCCAATCATAGGCATTTATTTCACTGTCTCTCTCCCCGGATGGTGGGCATGGAGATTCAACTAGAAGAGATTTCTCATTAGTCCTCTTCTCCAGCACCTGTGGGTTTTGGTCATTCTAGGTCAAAGGCAGGGCCAAGTCTTCTTTAACCCACGTGCAAAGAAGGCGTGATGACAGGTGGCCGGGCTTCCAGCTGTCTCATACCTTAACTTTGGAAACTGCAAGAATTTTTCACATCGATTCAATCATAAACATTCATTAAGTCATTACCAGGAGGCTGGCATGATACTGTCAAACTTGATTTACTTACTCATCTCCAATCTCATGCCATAAATGATTTGAAACAGACTTACAACACAATATAATACCAAATCTAGTTTTGGGTAAACTTTTTTAAGATAAAGTAAAACAGAAACACAGGCTAGAACCAGAGCAAATGTAAACGAGAACAGAAGACCCGGACCAGAGTAGGCAAGCCTTAAAGCACAGGTGTGTGCAGCCATGAGCCCGCAGAGAACCGAATTCCAAGTGCAGATTCGGCAACAAGCTCTAGCAGAGAAAACAAGGAAGAGTGGCGCACTCTCATCAGGGCTATAGATTCCCATGTAGCCTGCAAAATCACCCTGTTGAGCACAATTGGTTTGCATATCCAGAAACACATGTCTACGTGCATCTGTGTATATACATACAGATACAGAGCCTGCTTGAATTTAAAAGCACAAGGTTATCGCAAAAATAGAAGCAATGTGTCCCCTCCCTTCAGGACAATGATTTCCAACCCTGACTATGCATCAGACTCTCCTGGGAGCTTTGAACAAATGCCAGGGCCCAGGCTTTACCCCCCGACACTGATTCACGCAGGCCTGCATGGGGCCCGGCATGGGTAATTTTTAAGAGTTTGCCAGGGAAATGTAGGCTGGTCAAGAGAACCACTGATTTAGGATGTTCCCTAAAGCACCCTAAATTAGAATTTTTAAAGAAACTAAAGGGAAATTTAAGGATCAATCCCATCACCTTCTCTAGTTTCCAAAAACCTAGTGACCTCTCTAGCCTGAAACATCGAAAACATTCTAGAAGCAGCTGCTATTCCGTTGGCTTGGCAGTTTCCTCATGAACACCCTTCCCCCGCCCCTTGCCCTGACTAAACTCTGGCTTGTCCCATGGATCTCAGTCAACGCTTCACCTCTTGTGCAAAGTCTTTTTTCTGAACCTCTGGGTTTGGTCAAGGGTCCATGCTCTGTGCACCCCTAGAACCCCTTCTCCTTTCATTCTGCTCTCCACACCAGGCTGCAATGGATTTACCACGTCTCCCATGTGACTCTAAGTTCCCGAAGACAAGGACTTGGCCTGCCTTGCTCACCACCGTCGCCCAGCGCCCTCTTGGGAGCAGCACACGCTGCAGAAGTTCACTCAGCAAATGTTGGATCCATTCATTGGGACTCCTAAACTCCCCTTCCGCATACAAGAAACTGATCACAATATTGCTTAGGAAATACAACACCTACTAGAAATCTCAAAACAGACACAGCTCTGCCAAGGAGAGCGTAGAGAAAGATAATGTTAAAGTCAGTGCTTTCTTGAGAGAGGGAAGCCAACCATAGGGGACCCTTAATGATAGAGAAAAAGCTGAGGTGGATGGAGAGGAGGCAGGTGGGGGAGGGCTAGATGGGGGATGGGTCTTAAGGGGGGCACTTGTTAGGATGAGCACTGGGTGTTCTATGTAAGTGATGGATCACTAAATTCTACTCCTGAAACCAATATTGCACTGCATGTTAACTAACTAGAATTTAAATAAAAATTTGGAAGAAAAAAATAAAAAAATAAAATAAAATGACACACAGCTATAGAGAAAAAAAAATAAAGTCAGTGCTTTTTTGAAAGCAATTACTAGATATTTCACCCAGACCGACAAATCTAAGTATCTTTAAAAAGTAGGACTATTGCAGGGCACCTGGGTGGCTCAGTCGGTCAAGGTCAAGCATCTTCCTTTGGCTCAGGTCATGATCCCAGGGTCCTGGGACCCAGTCCCAGCTGAGCAGGGAGCAGGGAGCCTACTTCTCCCTCTCCTTCTGTCCTTCCCCCCAGCCCTACCCCAGCCACTTGCACTTGCTCTCTTTCTCAAATAAATAAATAAAATCTTTTAAAAAAAATTTTTTTTAAAAAGTGGGACCTTTGAAAGAATGAAAAGACAAACCAGAGACTGGGGAAAGAGCCATGCCAAAGCAACACCTGATAAAGGACTGGCATCCAAAATATACAGAGAACCCTTAAAATTCAAAAATAAGAAAAAGAAAATAAACAGTTAAAAAATGAGCAAAAGATATGGACATCTCTCCAAAAAAGATATACAGATGGCAAATAAAGATGAAAAAATGCTCCACATCCTGTGTCATCAGGGAGTTGCAAATTAAAACCATAATAAGATACAGCGACATGCTAATTAGAATGACCGAAATCCAACACACTGGCCACACCAGATGCCGGCAAGAATGCGGAGTAACAGGAGCTCTCGTTCATTGTGGCTGGGAATGCAAAATGATACAGACAGTTTGGAAAACAGGTTGGCAGTTTTTACAAAGCTATACGTACTCTCACCATATAATCCAGCTGTCTTGCTCGTTGGTATTTACCCAAACGAGCTGAAACTTAGGTGCACACAAAAACCCGCACTCAAATGTTTATAGCAGCCTCATAACTTCAGTCAACAAAGATGTCCTTCAATAGGTAAATGAACAAACTGTGATAAACCCATACAATAGAATATTATTTGGTGATAAAAAAAAAGAAAGAAGATGTCAAGCCACAAAAACACATGAAGGAACCTTAAAAGGTATATTGTTAAGTCAAAGAAACCAGGTTGAAAAGGCTGCATACCACATGATTCCAACTATGTGACATCCTGGAAAACACAAAGCTACAGACAGTAAGAAGATCAGTGGTGGCCAGGGGTTTGAGAGGAGGAAGGAGCAATGAACAGGGGAGCACGAGGCATTTTTAAGGCAGCGAGACTGTTCTGTATGATCCTGGAATATCCATTTTGATAGATATCATTTGACATTTGTCAAAACCCCTAGAACTACAAGACAGAGTGAGCCCTAACATCAACTATATACTTAAGTTAATAATATAGCGATATTGGTAATATATTGATCTACGTACCAGACTAACACAAGTTGTTACTCGTGAGGAAGACTGGGGCAGAGTTGAGGAAGGCAAGATGGAAACTCTGTCCTTTCAGCTCCATTTTTCTATAAATCTAAAACTTCTCCAAAAAATTAATTAATGTTTTAAAAGAAGCAGGATATAGCAGTTTTGCTTTTGAAGGCCTTCACCCATAGAGCTAGACTCTTCCTAGCACACCACGAACACACCTGGACTGGATCACGTTGTGGGATCCACTGGAAGACTAGGTAGAAAGGCCTCCTATCAGTGTATCTTTCTCTTACTTCAATAACTAGGACTTTCTGGTGGGGATCTCTCTGAGCAGGTGGGATTGAACACCACGGGTTACCCAGATGGAGAATGGGATGGAGAATGCTCATTGATGGGGGGAGGGGGGCGGGTAGAAGCACCAGGAAGACTGAGGTCAGATACTTGGAAGACCCGTAGTCACAGCAGCAACAAATTCGGGCCCTTTATTCCTTAACATTTGTTGGTTTTTCTAAACCACAAAAGCCTTCTTATGATTACTTGCAATATAACTATTCCTTTTCCTGTTACCCAGAGAAAAAACTTTCTGGGTCCCTCAAAATAGCAGCACCATGTTCAGGAATGTGGGTTCTAGACACAAACTGGAGTCTGAAATTTGAGTCTAGGAACTCTGCCATTTCCTAGCCACGTGACCATGTAGAATTTAGTTAAGTACCTCATCTATAGGATGGAACCAGGATGATACCTTCACAGAGGGGGGAATGAGATAATGCATGCAAAGAACTGAGCACAGCAATAGCTCAGAAGCAATAGCATAGT
Organism: Mustela putorius furo; assembly: GCF_011764305.1. Classification (NCBI taxonomy): domain Eukaryota; kingdom Metazoa; phylum Chordata; class Mammalia; order Carnivora; family Mustelidae; genus Mustela; species Mustela putorius. Next base: position 10,910,057 of record NW_025422057.1, read on the forward strand.
TAGTGGTAGCTATTATATTTATTATCTCAAACCCTATACTTATTCCACAATGCTATGAGGTCTCTCTGCAGCTGACAGATGGTAATCATTAATGCTGGGAAACGAAGATATTATGCTCTCTGCTGCTGTCAATTCTATCCCATAGCAAACGAACCCGATACCATGTTAACCCTTCAGCCAACAATTCAAAGGCACTTCAAACTGTCCTTCTCAAATTCTACACTTCCAAACCTCCACCTGGCAGAGCTACATAATTTCTTCCACTTATACCTCGCAGTAGCCTCCTCAATCTTTTTGAACAAAATCAATGAATTTATATAATGTGGAAAGTGCATTAATTAAAAAAATTACAGTAACCCCATCAAATGTTATGAGAAGGGTTTATACCCTGGGCAAAATTACAGAGCCAGATAAGTTTATTCTCAACTGTTTCCCCTTCAGGGACCACGCCAACTTGATCCAATCTTGAAGCCCCAATGAGGTGGGAGTTGATAAATGTTTAAGATGCTGGGCTTCCTGGTGATAAAATCTTTTCAACAATAGGGCATTTCAAATACCAAAAGAGCCCTTGGCTTTTGAAGAATGAATCTACACTCTCTAACTGTTGCTTGGGAAAAATATGGGACAGGAAAACCTTTCTGGTACCTGTTACATCCTACCAACATGATTGTCTGTTTAAGGTCAATCCAGAAAATTTCACTAAAATGCCTTAAAAGTCAGACCAATATGGCTATGTATCATAGATATTTCATCCCAGAAACGTAACATTGAAATTCTTCCCAGGATGTCATCTAATTAGTTCTCAGCTTTTAACCAAGATTTCTCCTAAGCACTCTGGCCACGTGGCTGGTGGGCTGATTCTGGAAGGTCTGTGGATAGTTGATTAAGCCAACAGGTGTTCCAGATTTATCTGGGGACCACAAAAGCAATTAGCATAGCAGGGGAAGTGTACTTAACTTCATTATTGCTGGTGCTCAGCCAAAAAAAGATTCTCCACAAGAAATATTAATGAAAAGTAGTTCCAGATTGGGGAAATGCAAATAACATTTTAGCTGTTGATTTTTTGTCACCAACCCAGCAAAGCTGAGCTGGATGGCAAATTCTTCTCTGCCAATCACTTTGAAGTAACTCAGTTGCCAAGCTAACCACTTGGGACTTGGAACCATGTTTTATTGTCCTCCACTCTACCCATTAATAATAGCAGGAGGACAATAATTCAAAATAATTACAGAAGTGAAAGGTAGTAATTAGCAGAACAAATTAGCTATTAAATGATTCAGAAATTTCAAAGTGAGAAGATGACCTTTTCACTTCTTATCTGGCAGTGACAAATGGGGTTCTGATTTGAGAAGAAAAATAAAGCACTCCAACACATTATGGATTGTCTTCACCTTTCAGTGGGAACTGGGCCAAGCTAATTAAAAACATGGTAGAAAGCATGAGTTTCAGGATATTCCTTGGTGGCTTTCTCACTTACCTACCTGGAAGGATCACCTTCCCTCTAACCCATCCTTGGCACTTTCCTCATAGCTATGAGAAGGAAGAGTAGAAATTTCTACTGCATAATATTTTATTTAATCAAATGATGATCTAATAAACCTGTGTTGTGACAACATGTCCCACTCTAATTAAAAATTATTGGCTGAATACCCACATGCTGGGTGTTCATTAATTCTTCTAACAAGTCATTTCACTTCACAATAAACATGGAATTGTACTTCTACTCTCGGATATCTTCCTTCTGAAAACATTGTCAGGTTACTCTTACATTTCACCTGCTGAGCAAAATTACACAGATTCCACTTCAAAGAGTTAACCAGACTACACATCTCTACTGATACGTTAACCTGAAGTCATACTAAAAATGCCTTCAATTGCTCCTTCTCTTGGAAAAGGCATCCTGGGCTCTAGAACTGCATGTTCTTTCTATGTGATAAAGTCTTGTTTGTCACCTTGCTCTTGATGCAATTTCAATCTGTGATATTTCTTTACAAGTCAAGGTATGAAAAGCTTTTTCTGCACTTTATTTTGAAGCCCAAGATCTTGATGTGAGAAAACATAATGCCACAAGATTGGCATGGATAGAAAGGTGATTATTTCTTTAACTCTAAGCAGCAGGTGAACAGGGTGATTCACATGATACCCATTTGTCTTCTACCTGAGAGTAGAACTCAGAAGTTCCAAACTTTAGAGGCAAAAAGGACCTTAGACGTAACTGAAGTCAAACCCCTTTCTTACAAAGGAGGAGACAAAGGTTCATAGCGATGTGGGCTTTGCCCATCATCACACAGCTAACTGGGGCAGAGCCAGCCTGATTCCCAGGTCACCCCCGCCTCGGAGGCCAGGGCTCTTTGTGCCCACATGCTACTTTTCAAAGGTCTCCCCATCGCCAGGCTGGAGATACACTGCAAGACTCACTTGCAGATTCTTATTTGTGAATTCACCTACTTGCTAAAATTTATTTGTAACCCCCAAATCATTGCAGCACTCTTACAATTATTCCAGGCATGGACAAAGCAGCAAAACATTTGAGTCACCTGATGTGCACGATCCTAGCTGAGGCCATACCAGCCTCCCTTCTACCCCCTTGTTGCTCTTCTCCCTGTAGCCTATTTAATGCCATTTTTTTTTTTTACATTTTTTGCTTTTTGTTGGTGATTTCATTATTGAAAACTTCCTAGTGCTGAAGCACCATCAAGCATTCCTAAGGGCAAGAAGGTGGTGAGGTGCCTTAGAGAGAAAATACACGTGGCAGGTAAAAGCTCCCTTCAGGCATGAGGTAAAGTGAGTAGAGTGTTACTTAGTCAACAGGATATATTACACAGGTGTCTTTAAACAGAAACACATGCATTAAATAAAGTTCTGTATTAACTTGTTGACAATATTCTCACGACCAGAGGCTCACAGGAACCTAACCTTATATTTCTCTTAGGAACAATAGTTCCATATTTGCTAATTTACAGCAACTTTATAAGCCATAAATAACAAGAACCACCTATGTACCTGAATAGGCCATCAACATGGACAGGCAAACCACAGAACAAAAGTATTCGAACAAGGCAGAGCAGGCAGGAAGATCACATCCAGGTCACGGGCAGGTCCATCTGCGAGATGAGGCAGCATCCTTATGGGAACTCTCCCTTATCAGTGGGTCTTGGCTTATAAGTGCTTTTGAGGAAGAACCAGGTACCTTAAGTGGGTGTTGTGAGTCTATCGTATGCCAGCTCCTGAGCAGGAGACAGGCCAGCATCAGAAACCGTATCAGATCAACAATGATTTCTGAAAGCAAACAAAGGAGCAAGCCTAGAAATTTCAAGAGAGCAGAATCTCAGCTGCAGTGTGAAGTCTCTCTGCCTCAGACTCTCTTTCCCATAAACGTGGCCAAGTTTATACTCACTCAGGGCTTTCTTCTGGCTGAGTCTCCTGTGACCCCTGCTGTGGCACTAGTCTTTGATTCTTGAGGGGAAAGCAGACTGCAGACATCCCTCTCCCTGGAAGTCACAGTAGGAAGCATAAGTTGTTAAAAAAAAAAACCACATTGATGTTTAGCATTTAAATTCATGTTTCCAAAAACTGTTGGTACACACACAAAAATAATATTTGGAAGGACATACACCAACTATCAGCAGTGGTTTTATAGTTAGGATAGAACTACAAGGGGTTTTCACTTTCTACATGATTTATTTCTGTAATGGTTAGGTTCTTTATGAAAAGTCTTTATTACCTTTTGCTATGAACTGAATTATGTCCCCCTTAAAAATATTCATATGTTGAAGCCCTAACCTCTAGTGTGACTACGTTTGGAGATAGGGCCTGTGAGGAGGGAACAAAGGTCAACTGAGGTCATAAGGGTGGGGCCCTGATCCAATGGGGATGGTGTCCTTATAAGAAGAGAAAGAGATACCAGAGCTCACGCTTTCTGCCCTGCCCTCTGCAAGCCAGGGAAGAGTGCTCTCACCAGGAACCAAATGAGCTGGCACCTTGATCTTAGAATTCCCAGACTCCAAAATTGTGAGAAAAATGAATTTCTTTTGTTTAGATCACCCAGTCTATGGTATTTTGTTATGACAGCCTGAGCTAATACATTTTTGTAAATGGGAAAAAAATACATTCACTAAATAAATACACCTCACCCCCATTTTCAGGGCTCAGACAGATACATTCAACACCAACGAATCTGCAGGTCTTGTTTTATATTTTGCAAAAATGTGATCCCAATAAATATTTTTAAAATATCATTAAACCTTGAAACATAGCATCAGTACAGAAATTAACAGCCTCTTGGCTGGGTCATTTTTGTTTCTGTCTGACACTGCTCCCCTGGGGCAGATTTTATGAAACTTGAGTTCAAACATGTAATGTAGTCAATCCAAACCACTCACATAGTTTTCTGTGCATTCTGTCACTTTTTAAAACTGCTATAGGCTGAAAGGCACCTCTGCCATTGCCCATTCCAGTGGCCACTCTGGACATCTCTGGATTGGTCATCAGCTGTCCTCCTCTTTCATCCAACACAGGTGGCATCTAAATGAAGCCTAGGGGCTTTGGAGCCAGGCAGCAAATACATGCTGTTCAAAAGAAATCAAAACATCCCACCCATTGGGATGACTACTATCAACAACCAGAAAATAGCAAGTGTTGGCGAGGATATGGAGAAATTGGAAGGCCCTGTGTGCTGTTGGTGGGAATGCAAACTGGTGCAGCCCCTGTGGAAAACAGTATGGAGATTCCTCAGAAATTTAAAAATAAAACTACCCAATGATTCAGCAATCTCACTTCTGGGTATATAGCCAAAGAACCAAAATCCACATCTTTAAAAAAAAAAAAAAAGATACTTGCATGCCTATATGCACAGAAGCTTTATTCACAAGAGCCAAGAAGTTGTATCTCTCAACAGATAAATGGACAAACCATGAATGTGGCGTGTACATCCAAAGGAATATTATCCAGCCTTAGAGGAAGGAGGATTCTGACACTCACTACAACATGGGGGAACCTTGGTGACAGGGTAGGATGGAGGTAGTCACGTTGGATGTTCTCAGCCCCGGCTGCAGCTGGAATCACCAGGGGAGCGCCCACAATGCCCGGTGCCCGGGTCCTGCCTATAAACATTTTGGGATCATTGGCCCGGCAGCAGCCTTGGCATCGCGATGTTGGAAGTCTTCTTGGGTGTTCTAAGGAGCATCCAAAGGTGAGAGCCACACCTCTAGGGACCAGATTAAGAACCTACATCATTACCACTAATCTCCTGACTCCCTACCATTACAAAACAAGGCTCTGAGAGATTGTCATGCTTTCCAAGCCCACACAGAGAGTAAGTAGCCAACATGGACCAAACTCAGTCTGCAGTCCCCAAAGACTGCCACCTCCATAATATTCCCCAGAGCTATCCAAATGCATGAGTTTTTCTTATAACTGATTTGCCAACTTGCCAAGTGTTTTCATCTGGCTCCCTCTTCCCACTGCCAGCTTCGAATCCTCTCCCTGCTCTAGCACTGGCTGCCACACAGAGGGTGTCCTTCCACTCAGTCCTGCTTCCCACACACTCCCACCCCTCCGGTCGTGTCCGCCACAGCCCAAAATGACCCAGTCATTTCTTCCTTGGTTTGTTTTGGTTTTTTCCCCTATTCAAAGGGTAACCTCCAGGAGGACAGGAATGCCTCTATTTTGCTCCTTAATGAATCCCAACACTTGGTAACTCCCTGCTGAATAAATGACCCACTCAATTAACATAAAATAGTTGTCCTTACGAAGGTGTGAAGCCCTGTGTGTGACTCAAAGCCTGTGGACATGGGGCATCCCCCCTTTTGTGGGTCCTGTCCATCAACCCAGAGACGTCAGTCACCATCAGTACCTGAGGGACTGCGGTCCCCAACCCTGGACACTTCTGCTCCAGAAATGGCTGCCTCAGTGTGACATCGGACATCCAAAATTTGCCTCATTCCCCAGCCAGAGCACAGGGCTGACTTCTCCAGACTGCAGACTAAAATCAGCTCTATGGGCTTTTCTAAACAACCAGTCTCAGCTTTCAACCTCCCATGGACTTCGGCCCACTTCTGAAGCAAGAGACTCATTCTCTGAGAGCTGGAAAACAAGAATCTACTGGGAAAGGATCACAAATACAAGCCAAAAGTTTTGCTGTTTCTATTTTTCTATTTTCTGTTTCTGCTTATTTATGTTTTATATTTATAAACATAAATAATATTTTCTATTTATAAGTTTAAACATATCTGTATATAAATAAATAATAAAATTATAAATAAAACATTTTTATCTACACTTTGTACTTCTCTGCTTCTGTTGTCTTAATACCCGCCATTCTTTCGTATCTCCCTTATGTTCATTTCTACAAAACCCCATTTCTGCCCTTTTGCTGAGAAGCATCTGTTGTCAAAGCCAGGGCACGGCTGAAATACAGTCAAGTAAACTCTGAATTTACAGAGGGCTTAACCCCAGAGCCTACAGATACTAGCTTACAAAAATAAAGCCCTTCCTATTTCTGAGCGCAGAGAAGCAGACTGGGCAAATAGAAATTTGTAAACAAAAGAATTTATAAACAAAAGAAATTGCATATGGAACGGTCTGATTTCAAATCATAGACTTTAGGGCTTAGACAAGTTTCCAGACTTTCATTTTCTTGTGAAATATTTTCATTTTCAAATCACGTTAACCACTGTCCGGGGCGTTCGGCTCTGTGATTATAACTAAGAATTACATCCGCAGACCAGAAACGTGACACAGACATTGCTTTGTCTCGCTCAGATGCCGGCGGCAGGTGCTCCAAAGCCAACTCTTCATAGTTTCCGAATCCATGCAACACAGCTCTCCGTGCAACTACCACCAGCTGGTCAGAAACCACATTCTAAGATTCAATGCACTTGTCTTAAGGAACAAACTCTGACAGTCCCAGGAGACATATCCTGAACTCCTGAAATGCCCACACTCCCTTGTTTTTGCTACCACTCAGACATGATGTGTTTGTTGGTACAAAGGAGGGAACACCTGCCCACAGAGTTGTTGCCAAGAATAAATGGAATCACGTGTTAAACACCTAATGATGCAACTGGCCAGGATGTCTCAGCTTCTAAACTGTGCTTCTGCAAGCAGCCCTTTCAACCCAACTAATTCAACCTCAATTGCTTCAGTAGAATTAGGAACGGCTCCATATCAGGGAAGCTTCAGGAAACACTCGAATGGCTAAATGGTAGGTGTTCTAGCTGCACGTACCACGTGCAAAGAATACTTCAGATCCACCACTGGTCTTGGCCAAAGAATCAAGGTAGTTCTTGTGTCCCCGGAAGCTCATTGAAAGGATTGCAGACCTCCGCAAGAACACTCTGGAGGACCCCAGGTCATCACGAGCATACAGAGGACACAAGAGAGAAACAAAAGGCAGAGATGAAAACCTAGAGGTCAAGACAGAATCTCATCACAAAAAGCAAAGCCCATGTCCAGCCCCACTTTGGCCCAGATGAACACGTTTGATCTAGTCCTCACATCGGTCAGGTTCTCCTGGAGCCTGTTCTCCAGACAGAGGTGTGGCTCATGCCCCACCCCATCGCTCATTGGCCCACCTGAGCTCACCTGCAGCTGCGAGAGACAGTTTCCAGCATGAGGATGGCTCACTGCCAGAAGCACCTCGCCCCCACGAGAAGGGCCTCCACTGTAAGCAGGTGCAACCCCGAAAAGTGAGGGACCATCAACCAAAGGGAAGGAGAGTCTGAAAACAAATGACCGAGCCTCCGTGTCCTCTCTGTGTCCTCTGCCAGCATAGTCTTCAGAGGTGCTGCAGAAGGTCCCCAAAGGATTGAGCCGCTGATGCCCACAAAGTGACCGGTTCACTAACATGCGCTATAGGTTCCTCTCTGTTCCCTGTCCCTTTGCTGCCCACTTCCGCACGTGCGCTTCCTGATATTAACTCCCCAGTAAGCCACCTGCACTCAGATACGTGTCTCAGGATCTGCTTCGGGAGGGACCCAAGTTAAGGCAGGTTGTTATTTCCACTGTACAGGTAAATCAGGGAAGACAGCAAACAACGGTGAGTTGTTTTCTTTGCATTTCCCACAAAGACACAAGGAGAACCTGGCTGCTTGGGGAGCATCTCTCCTGCAACTCAGAGCTCTGAAGGAAACCGCAGGGCAGCACAGCAGGATAGGGAACCCCTGGTCCTTTATCCAGGTGCAGGCAGGACACAGGTGCTGTGGAGATGCCCGGGTGGGCACGCCCCGACACCCAAGGAGCCTTTATTCCCATGGACTTCATCTCTGCGCACTACTGACATGTCCCACTGGATAACAGACACTGCCGCCTGCAAAGAAGCAGCCAGACTATGAAGGGTCCCTCTTCTGAGCAGACGGCCATGGCCTCACCATCAACAGTCTCACCACAATGCACCCACCCCTTCGCTCTGAGTAGCGGGCTCTGAGTGCCAACACTCGAGACCTCCTCACACAGGAGTTATTCATCCTCTGAAGCCCATCCAAGTTAACTGGGTAAGAAAACCATGTTCTGAAATTCTTAGGAATCCTAGCTTAGTCCAAAGTAGAAATTTCCTCCTCAGCTCAGGACAGAAACTAGTGTCCCTGGGCAGTGTCTATGCCATAAATATGTTCATTTTGTGCAGGGTAGAGGCTTAGAAGTGGAGTTTCCCCATGAATGTAGGAATTTCCAGTTTCTCTTGAAAAACCTAAAGATCTGACCACCCTGGGCCCACACTCCCAGCTGGAAAGCCTTAGCCAGAACCAGACCATGGTCTCGTCCCCTAAACACATCACGTGCTTCTGGTTTGCCTCAGTCCCTACCCCTCCCTACTGCCTCGCACAGACCACATCTCTGATTGTGGTTACTTGCCTGGTTTCAGGAGATGTTTCAGTTTAAGTTAAGTTTTGGTGCGTATCTCCTATAAGTACACACATCATTTCATTCATGCCATTCAGAAATGGATAAAATGATATTTTAAAAATTATATCTACATCAAACATTCACTTGACCCACCTTGGAACTTTGAAAACTCCCTTATCTTTAAGTTATGCTTAGTCCCATGATCTCTACAATTCTAAGGGCCCCCGACCTCACACACTGCTGCTGCTACACACTATTTTGTGGCTCTCTTCTACTTTTTTTTAAAAATATTTTATTTACTTATTTGACAGACAGAAATCACAAGTAGGCAGAGAGGGAGGGGGGGGAGGGAGTGGGGGGGAGCAGGCTCCCCAATGAACAGAGAGCCTGATGCAGGGCTAGATCTCAGGACCCTGGGATCATGACCCGAGCTGAAGGCAGAGGCTTTAACCCACTGAGCCACCCAGGTGCCCCTCTCTTCTACTTTTCAGTCAACACTGGGCTTCTCTGTCTGGAAGAGACCAGGGTCTTGTTCTAGATCGTGTCAATAAAGGATGCGTAGCTCAGCAACACCTACGACCTGGAGAGATGGATAAGAGAACCATAGAAGGACACGGCATGGAATGCTATCCCGAAGACAGGAGCCTCGAACTAGATGCCCATTCGGCACCAAAAGAGATTACAAATGAGCAGCATCGAAGAAAAAAGTTAAGAAATCGCCTCAGGATTCAACATTTAGGGAAATCAAAACACATACAAAATAATTTTAAATATTTCCAAGGATACATATAAATTTAAGGACATATATAAATCTGTGAGAGCGAGCGCCTATGTGGGCGGGAACAGGGGAGGGGGAGGGGGAATGAAGCAAGGGGAGGAGCGTGCAGGGGGAGGAGCATGTAGGGGGAGGAGCATGCAGGCCCTGCCCCCACAGAGGGTGACCATGTCCATGACAGTGACAGCCAAGAATCCAAACTCAGAGCTGTACCTGAGGTCCAAGAAGGAGGAAGGGGAAACAGGCAAGTCGGGGAGTTTCTCCCCAGCAAAGCTGCAGAGGTGAAACAAAAAGAAGGTATTTGGTCTCTTGTACAAATATTTTATTGGTAAGTGAGAATCACTGCAAAGGGGCTACATATCAAGAGAAAACGCAATGAATACTGAACCCCTGGAAGTGTCCAAATGTGTTAACTAACCTGAGGCCCCAGAGCTGAAGAAACCAACTGGTATGAGGCACCCAAACTGCAGACACAGGCTCCCCCAGAGCTCCTGCCCTCCAGGTACCGTCCGAGCAAGACTCGGCCCATATAATACCACTATTACCTTTTCTTTCCCCAAGCGATCCCTATTTGAACTTAAATGCCTACTTTAGCCATGCCCTAAATAATAACATGCTGGGTGTCTCAGTGGGCTAAAGCCTCTGCCTTCGGCTCAGGTCATGATCCCAGGGTCCTGGGATCGAGTCCCACATCGGGCTCTCTGCTCAGCGGGGAGCCTGTTTCCTCCTCTCTCTCTGCCTGCCTCTCTGCCTACTTGTGATCTGTATGTCAAATAAATAAATAAAATCTTAAAAATAATAATAATAATAATAGCATGCCTGAAAAGCGTTTTTTTGGTGCGCCAGTTTAATTTTCTTGTTAAACATGGAAACGAACATAAAACCACTAAAAATTTCCCATGTCACTTATACAATCTCAAAATGTCCTGCCTGATATACTCATTAGGATAATGCCAAGTATTGTACTAAGGCAAAGCAGGGGATGTTTACTGCTTGTTCGTGTGACGGTCCTGGGCAGGGGAAGTGGACGGCGGGACCATCTTCCTCCACAAAGCCCAGCTGTGCCTTCTGCAGGACCTGGCTGCTGAGGTCACCCAGGGTGGGAAGGGGGTCATGTCCAGTCTGGCCAGCCTGCCAGGGAGAAGGATGAGGGACAGCATGCTAGGGTTGTCATGCCCAGGCCTGAAGGGGACTCCCGTCATGGCCACTCAAATTCCTTGGGTAGAATTCAGCTGTGTGGTCACACTTACCTCCCAGGCGAGGCTGGACGATGTGGGTTAGCTAGAGTCCGGGAAGAGAAGAGGAGAAACCCGTTTGCATAGAGAAGTCGATCCTTCACTAGTGTCTGGACATTTTGCAGAGTGGGAGAGCAGCTTTTTTGTTGTTATTTTTTACAGAGAGAGAGAGAGAGAGCGAGCACGCGCACAAGCACGGGGAGCAGCAGGCAGAGGGAGAGGGAGAAGTAGACTCCCTGCTGAGCAGGGAGCCAGATGCGGATGCCGGGCTCAATCCCAGGACCCTGGGATCATGGCCTGAGCGGAAGGCAGACGCTTCACCGGCTGAGCCACCCCGAGAGCAGTCTTTCGTCTTGGTAACCACTTGCAGGTGCCTCACTGCAGCTAAATACAGATACAACAGTCCAGGAGGTAAGTGCTCCCTCAGGACACCTGCATCCCGGTCCACAGCAGAGAAGAGGTGTGCTGACCTGTCTTTTGCTGTTACAAGAGCCAATTTAGTGAGAAACAGGAAGGAATGGCTGATATCCAGACGGCTCCAAGACCGACCAGATTCTGTCTCCTGGGGAAGCCTAGTCTTTCTTAAGCCAAAGCAAAATTAAGAAACAAAGTTTCAGCTTTTCTCCAAAAACACCCAGGGGATGGTACCAGTGTTCTCTTCTGGGCATCAGGGAAAAGAGATCAGGAAAAACTTCCGGAAGGATAGAAAAACACTCCCATTTGGCAACGGAGAAGAGCAGAGACACGCGAATAGAAATAGAAACAGGAACGGATAGAACAGAAAAGGCAACTTCAAACATCAACAAATTCCATTTTGCACAATTAAAACGCAGAGTAGAAGAGGAGAGAGGGAAAAGCAATTTTCTGGTAAATCACTAAGTCTGGGGAGAGATGAAGTATTACACAATAACATTTCAAATGGTGTCCTGGGAAGAGGCTAGTAAAAATAATTTATGAAATGGAAATGGAGCCGAGAAAAAAAAGGAAAATGAACGTCCCAGAGCAGACTCTGTCTGCCGTGTTTTGAAGAGTCAATAATTATTTACTGTTCAGCAACAACACAAGGACAGATAGCCGATGGTAAGGGCCTTAGGAGCATATCGGTGCTTATGATAGGAATACATGTCAAATCATTTCCTCACACAGACGTGAGACAGGAATAAGTGTATCCCTTCCAAATGGTTAGTGTATGTCCTCTGCACCAGGGGCACTGGAGATTATATCCATTTTCTACTCCTGCTGTCACAAATTACCACCATTGCAGGGACTCAGAACAACACAGCTTTATTATCTTAAGGATATCAGAAGTCCCGCACAGGTCTCCCATGGCTAAGCTCAGATTGTTGGCAGGGAGCGCTCCGGTGTGGAGGCTCTCGGCAGAACCCATTGCCTTGCTTCTCCAGTTTGTAGAAGCTTCCCACATGCCCCGGCTCATGGCCTCACCCACCATCTACAAAGCCAACAACAGGAAACAGACCCCACCTCTCTGATTCTGTCTTCTGCCTCTCTCGTCTCCTTCTGAGGATCCATGTGATTACAGATAATCCAGGACAACCCTCCAATTTTAAGGTCAGCGGAGTAGCAAACTAATTCCACCTGCAGCATGAATTCCCTTTGTCATGTATTATGGACTGAATGTCCTCTCCCATACCCACCCCTGTAAAATTCACATGTTGACGTCCTAACTCCCCATGTGATGGTATTTGCAGGTGGGAACTTTGGGGGCTTATTGGGTCCTAAGAGTGGATTCCTGGTAAATGGGACGAGTGCCCTTATACAACGAGGCCAGAGAATTCTCTTGCCCCTTTGACCATATGAGGATCAGTAGTCTGCAACCAGAAGCACATCCTTAGTGCGACCTGACAACCTCAGTACCCTGAGCTCGGGCTTCTGCCCTCCAGAACTGTGAGAGGTCCGTGTCATTGTTCAGGTCACCCAGCCTATGATGTTTTTGCAATTCAAACTCACTAAGACACCATGTAACCTAACATAATCACGTATACTAAGGCCTAGGACATGGACATCTCTGGGGGGAGCTGTTCTCGTGCCGACCACAGGGACTGTGTTGAAGGAGCTATAAAACTTGTTCTTATGACTTTCGATCAAATCAAGCAAACAGAACCCACTCCACAATAATACTAGGCCACTAACTGTCACTGAGGACCAGGCTCTGTTCTGAGCAGTATCTGTCTTAACTAAGGGCTTGGCAGACTATAGCCAGCCACCTGTTTTGTAAATAAAGTTTTATTGGATACAGCCATGCGTACTCATTTATGTGCTGTCTCTGACTGCTTTCTCAATGCAACAGCCGCGCTGAGGATTGAGTATTTGTGACAGAAACCACATGATCCACAAAACTAAAATATCCACTATCTTTACCAAAAAAAAAAGTGTGCCAAAGCTAGGTATTAGCTCATGACATTACCTTGTGACCTCAGCGCTCTTATTATGATCCCCAATTTGCACATCTGAAACCTGAAGCACAGAGAGGGAAATAAACTCATCTCACACCACACAGCTCATAGGCAACAGAGGTGGAATTTGAGTGCATCTTAATGATGCCTCTCCAACACACCCAGGAACTCAAGTCCCATGGGTGTGTGTTGGTGCAGAGGCCATGAAGGAAGCAGGATACCCAGAACGCGGAGGCCATGAAGAGTTCTTTCATCAGGCTACATCGATGCGCTAGGCACTCTTCTAGACACTCTGGGAACACCATCTCCCAAGAATCCTACATTGATGTTATTATCCCCATTTTAGAGAGGTGGACACTGAGGCTTCTGGGCCCACAGCTGGTCATAGCAGAGACAGAGTTCAGGCCCAGGTCGGCCTGCATCCGGAGTGTCTGCTCCCCCTGCACGAGGCAAGAGAGACCATGCTTCCGGTGCAGGACATCAAGGCAGAGTGGCAGAACTCTGCTTGAGCAGAACTTTGGTTGTGCTTGAGCAGAACTTTGAAGACTGGATGGGATTTTGAGCTGCAGGGCTAGGGCTGGAGAAGGGGGTATTTCAGGGAAAAGGACAGCAGGCAAGAAACGTTGGAGGTGGAAAAATCACTCAGTGTGTTCAGTGACTGGTGAGGAGGCCAGTTGGGCTGGTTAGAGCTGAGGACTTAAATAAAGGAGCAGTGGGAGGTCAGAGTGAATCGATGAGAGAGCCCAATTAGGCAGGATCTTGAATGCCAAGCTGGGGAGTGTGATTTTTACCCTGAGAAGAGAAAAGATATTCGCGTGGTAGTTTATTTGTCAAAGTCTGAGAAAAGAAACTTAAGGTGACATACGAGGGCACTCTGTTACATCCAAGGATGCCCAAATGAAAAGAAAAAAGCAAAGAAAACAATGGTCAGGCAGAGGGCTTTGAGTCAGAGGCTGGCTGAACCGGGTGATGCCATGGAGGGAAATGAGGAGACGGAGAAAAAGCTGGTTGTGGACAGTAGATGACAGACAGTTATTCTGGGTCTGTTTGTACTGTGTGCAGGGTCCTAGCATGACCTCCGGATGGGAGCACCCAGGGGAGGGCTGGAAACACAGAAATAGAGCTCGAGGCACACCCCTGCTTTAGAAAGAGGGCAGCCAGTGGAGTGATGCTTGAAACCACGGAACCGGATGCCATTTATGGCTCAGCACTCATTCTCTATGATCTCCACAAAGGCACTTAGCTTCTGTGGCTTCTCACCAGCATCGTCTTTGGTTTCAGGAGTGCAGACCACTGACTAGCATGTTTATAACATTCAGAGAAAGACCAAGCCCTCTACCCCAAGTCCCCAGTAATCCACACAGACTTGCGAGGGTCCCGTCAAGAGCTCTGCCTCCCGGGCTTCTTTCTCTAGATCCTACCCTCCCCTTGCCTAGTCCTTCCCCAGAAGCAGAGTTCAGTCCTTGCCGTTGGTTGATGCCATTCCAGCCAGAACCAGACATGCGCCACATCGTGCTGGCCAGCCTTCCTCTTACTTTGTATCTATTATAAAGTGATCACACTATTCAGATAAGATGATTAGCTAATGATCCTATGGATGGATTGTGAATTTTCTTTTAAGCTACTGACAGGGGTGTCTGGGTGGCTCAATCAGTTAAGTAGCTGACTCTTGATTTTGGCTCGGATCATGACCTCAGAGTCCTGGGATCGAGCCCCCATCAAGGGCCTCGCTCAGCCGGGAGTCTGCTTGAGATTCCCTCGCCCTCTGCCTCTCCCCCACTCCCTCCCTCCCTTCCTCTAGCTCTCCCTCCCTTTAAAATAAACAAATAAATCTTCTCTGTAAAAAAATGCCCGGATCTTTCCATCTTAAAAAAAAAGTTATTAGAAATGTGTTAACATATTTCACTTGGATCGATGTGCACTTAAATACGTCATCTCATCCTCCCCCGTGTTGCAAGGGTAGATGTGGGGCCATTCCCATTCCACAGATGAAAATAAACTGAGGCCGAGAGTCTCTATATGGCTCTCCAGGGTCCCCTCGTGTTCTGTTCTTTCCCCTGTGCCAGAATTTCCAAATCAGCTCCAGAAGGCAGTGAGGTACACTGAGCTTCGGAGCACCAGTGAGTACTCAGGTGCTAGGTGCGAGGGCTGATGATAACAGGTGCTTCTGACCATGAACTGGTCTTCTAATAAAATTTTTTAAAGACCAAGACCATAAAATTCTAAAGAGAAGGTTTCAGTCTGACATTGATCAACTTGCGAGCTGTTCCCTGCTGCCACGAATTTAACAAGAATAAAAGTTTTATATCAAATGCAAGATTTTGTATTTGTATTCCCTTGAGTTCTTTTTAAAAACGTCCTTCATTTATGCCAGTAATAAGAACATATGTTCTAAGTAATTCCCATGTGGACAACTGATCAGAAACAGCTAACCAGCATAATAGCACGACAGTGGTTTCAAAACACATTGGCTGGGAAAAAGACTTCAAGGGGGGGGAAAGAATTTTCAAAGGAAATCCTGTTCTATTCAAGCAATCAGAAAGATTTATGAATCCAAGACTTCTGCATTGAACAGATGACGATGCCTTCAAAGTGAACTAGCTTGTGTCTATCTCACTTAAGGCAAAATGAAGTAAAAGGAGATACAGAGTGAAACTCAAGTGAAATGTTTCAATGACCAAAGTGTGGATGAGAAAACACAAATTTACCCATTCATGGTCCCAGTGATCAGCTGGCATCCTCCCTTGAACCAGGACAACAAATGGGTTGTTGAGTTCAGCTTTCTGACAGTCGGGTTGCCTAAAAATTAAGGAAGCCCCACGGGAGCTAGAAAATTCCTTCTCACTTGCTCTCAGGATACTTCAAACCTTAGAGGCCCAGTCAGTAACCTGGGAGATGCTGGCATCCCAAAACCTCTCTGACTTGAAGGAAAAAGAGGTCTCAAAATGATTTTGACCTATGACCCATTTGTTAGGGAATCTCTGGCCCTCTAGGAGTCTAGGACAATGATTTCAGAAAGAGATGAAGTCATTTATCCAATAACATATACCGAAAAACTACTGCTTTCCAGGAAACTCTCTTATTATTGCATCCAGAAAATGTTTATGGGAGGTTCACTCCATGCCAGGCATCATGCTTGACCCTGACCACAGTGTGCTGCTCATGGGTATAAAAGGTGGATATGTGAATAGGATAAAGTTTTGATATTGGTAAGTATTATAAATAAATAAACCAGGGTGATCTGATAGGGCAGCCGGTGATTGAGGGGCTCCTTTGGATTAAAAGCAGGCCTCCCCAAGGTGGTTCTTGTGGGGCTAAGAAGGGAACATCCGGAAGGCAGAAGCCAAAAGAAGAAAGAGCAAGTCCAAGGCTCTAAGATGGGACCGAGATGGGAGGGTCTGTAAGAAACGCAGAATGGCCAGAATGCAAGCAAAATAACACGAGGTCTGAGCAGGCGAACAGCGGGGTCAGGAGGGGTACAGGCTATGAGAAGGAGCTGAGACTATTCTAAGTTGGGTGCGCAGCTAGGAGAAGTTTCCAAACAGAGGATCCCACCAACTCCTTCACCTGAGACTTCAAGCAAGACTGTGCGGAGGTGCCTTGAACTTAAACATAAGTAAGAGGAGCAGATCAAGTCACAGGGAGGAGGTGAGGTCATCCCAAGCCTGAGCAGAACGGAGAAGGGAGGCCCCAGGGAAGGGCGGAGAGACAGGAGAGTCACTGTTTCCTTAGGTAGAAAGAGTGAGTCCACAGCCCTGTGTCCGGTCAGCAATCAGACAAGGCGCTGCTCAGAGGCAGAAACATAGAACAAAGATGGAAAAACTGACCCAGCTTCTAACCCTGGGTCCAGAGGTGGGGAGAGCTTTGAAAGGAGGAGCCACCTCTCTCTAGCCCCCCACTGCAGATGCCATTTTGCCCCCCTCCAATCACAGGCTGATGGGGACAGACTATGACCCAAATGCCTTGAATCCTGACCCCTTAGCTCTGAAACTCCAGAGTCCCCTCAGCATGTTTGAGGTCCTGTTAATGGGGGTCATAACAGGGGAAGAAATCACTGCAGAAGGAAGTTCAACACACCACTGTTCCTTGGCCACCAAAAACATTTGCCCCAAAATGGTGGCTAGAGTAACTGGGCTGACAAGCCATTTGCCCTTTATTTGCTGCCGTAAAGGAACGTGCATCGTCACGCTGGACAAGGACAGTCCTGAGAGCGATACTGTGACTAGTCACAGACGCAGAGCTGCTTGCCCCTTGGACCCCTTGGAGACCCGCAGCAGCAGAAGGAAGGCAGGCTATACAGCTGGGCAGTCTTGGGCTTTTACGTGGAGCTGGATGGCTCTTTGACCTTGGGCGAGTTACTCCAGCTGGCTGAGCTTTGCTTTCCTCTTCGGTAAAATGGGGTTAGTAACCTCTGCTCTCAGAGTTGCCATGTGGCTTGGAGGGCCCGTGGAGAGAGCACAGTGCCCAGGACAGCATAGCTGCTTGAAGTTGCTTCCTATCTAGCAGGCGGCATCACTGGCAGTTCTTTCCCTCTTTCTGCAGACACTGTGAGCCGGATGAACGTGGAGAGACATGCTGGCAAGGCTACCCAAAACAGGGTTGAAGAATAATAAACTCTGCATGCCCAGCAGGATGCCCAGTGCAGAGGGAGCTCCGCAAACGGTGTTGGTGTGTTTGTCGTTGCTGCCGGTGCTGGCGGGCTGACACGGAAGCAAGATTTCAGAGCACAGCAAGCTCTTTCTTACCCTGAAAACACCCTAAGTTTGATCAGGAAGCCTACACATGAGATCTAAGCAGAACTTTCTTCATGGGAACACACCATTCCCAATTATGCTGCATCCACTTCCCATTTCCCTCACTTCCAAGAATTCTTCCCATCCCCTGATTAGGGAGCTGGAGGCAGGATTATGCAATTAGATCTTGACATCCCCAGATAAGAAGGTAGAGAAACACCAGAGCAGACACAGGAAGCCACAGAGACTTTCCCATCACAAAACCCTTCTGCATTTGTTCCTTTAGTACAACTCAGCGCGAGATGCCACTGGTACCAGACGGAAGATTTAACTTACTTTGCGCTCCCAGGCACTGAGGTGAATTGAGCTAGAGAAACACCTCCTGCCGGCACCTGTGCTTTCCGATGTGGGTCTTGTCCAGGTAAGAGCCATCAGGCCCTCTCAGGGATGTCCGTATTCCTTGTCAGTGTGGAATCAAATCACAGAGGAGCAGTTTCTGCAGCACAAAAGCGCCAAGTTAATAACAAACAATGGAGGGAAGAAATTGCTGGCAGATTACAACCGTGAGCCGCATACTCATCCCGCTACAAAATGAACGCTGGAAAACATAAATTTTAAAATCTGAGTGAAATGTGTGTCTTGCACTATGAAATACAAAGGAATTCCTCACAATTAGATCAAATGAATGACAGGATCTGATTTCTTTGCAAAATAAGGGAAGTGCTCATTTTATCATATTCAGGTTATGTCTTTAAAAATATATTCATTTACTTCATATTCTGTGAAGTCATTCTAGCTAGAATGGGCTGCAGTAGCAACATAGTAGAGATAAGGTTACAAATGCAGTCTGGAGTCAGGGCTAGGATTTCACATGCTTATCCATCCAGGGGATTTTTAAGGTACCCCAGCCTATTCTAGGACCCAATACGTATACATGTCTCTGAGATCTAGTTGTTGGAAAAGAGTATCAGGTAAGGAAATAGGTGAACTATAATCGGGGATTTCTGTTGAGTCTTTTGGAAAACTGAGTTCAGGCTCTACTAAGGGGAATGATGATTCTACCCCATAGCAGCCCTCAGATCATTTGGGGGTTTGAGAATTCCCCTGTGGAAGCCAGCTACAGGGATAAGCCTGTATCTTTGTCTGTTTAGCACCCCTGCCTCCTCTTTTTGGTACTAAAGCTCCCCACCCCCGCTTCTGTGTGGAACCCACCGTGATACAGCCCCTCCCAACCCACCTTACCACAAGGATGTCATGAACTCAAGTTGTGGCAGTCAGCAACTTGCTGCTGGTGCCTATGGGAATACTGTATCTTTTGGGATGCCTCAAGCCAACAGGATTGGAGTCTCAGGCTGTGGATAGCCATCTCACCCACCATGTGGATGAACTAATCTAAGAGGTGGGAGAATTATTCCTCCTGTTTAAGCCTCTGGATCCAACCAGACCTGAAGCTGAATTCACTCCTAGACTTGCAAGTTACAAGAGCTAATGTATGTCTTCTATGCTTAAACAATTTGAGTTTGGTTTTCTTTACTTAAAACCTAAAATTGACCATTCTACCATGGATTAGATCCTGTTTCAAGAGCTGTTTCAGATGAAACACTAAGTGGTATTTCCAGGTGCAACTCAGAAAGCCCTTGAAGATGCGTCCTTTGCCAAGTTTGTGCTCAATGCCAAGCTGATGTTGAAGGCTCCCAATGGGGAGCTACTTGCAGCTGTACCCTGGACCTGGTGTTGAAGGAGGAACCGTCATGTGGCCTGCATCTGAGTTCTAGAATAAGAAAGGGAAGGTCACTATGGGAGCAGCAACTGGGATCCCCAGCTGCTATAGGAAACCTACCAACAGGCTCTGTAGTTTCAGGAAGATAAAAAAAACCTGCCAATTCCTTGACAGGTGCCTTCAGCATCTAGGTGTGTCTTGCTAGTAAGGCAGAGCCCAGTGGCAAAAGACTCTGGCAGTAAATGGAAGCCCCCCCCCACCATAGCATCAGTTGGGAAGCAGACCACCAGGCACACCCAGTTAAAAGTTGCTGTCCATGACACAGAAGATCAGGAAACGTGAGGACTCCACTGTTAGAGCAAACGGTACTAAAGCCAGAGGCCCTGGTTCCAGCCCCAACTCTGACCTGTACAAGCTCCATGATCTTGGAAAAGCAGCCATTCTCAGCCTCCGTTATCTCACCCACAAACTAGGGATGTTGGTAATAATACTTATAATCAAGACCTATACCTGAACAGGTTTTTATATCTACTATTAGAGTTCTGTCCTTTTTGAATTGGGGCATCATTTATATGTGTATTTCTCCTCTTGAAGAGCAAAGACTGTTCTACTCATCTCTTTATCCCTTCTTCTTAATGTCCTTACTGAAACTCAAAATTCTACACATAACAAGTTAACAAAATTAGGCCACGCGTACAAAAGAACAATGTACCATTCTGCACACAATACCATCATATAGAACTACCAGGAAGAAAACAACAACCAGAGACTTATACATATGGGACAAGACAGAAACCAAGTTCCTAGACCTGAATATGCCAGCAGGGATCACGCAGAGGAAGACAAGAGTCCTGGACCCTGGCCAGGGTGACCTAATGCTGTATTCCAAGATACGGGAATCAGAGCCT
Organism: Mustela putorius furo; assembly: GCF_011764305.1. NCBI lineage: Eukaryota > Metazoa > Chordata > Mammalia > Carnivora > Mustelidae > Mustela > Mustela putorius. The sequence continues at coordinate 10,930,683 of NW_025422057.1, forward strand.
TCCTGAATGGGAAGCAGACTGATCACACACTTTAGAGAGAACCTGACATAAGTAATTGGAAATATATCAGGAGTATAGAGGGTGGGGCAGGGCCAGAAGTCTAATAAATACCCATAAATGACTGAGCCACTAAAAGAACACAACTATTAGGAACACCGGAGAATAGATTGTGGCCCAGATGTCTCTACTGTCCTGGCATAAAACAATATAGAAGGAGGTAAGGGTCCATTTCCACTGGAGAACATAGAATTATTTTTACTTTTTATATATTCTTTACTCAGGAGAATGAACTGGTATCTTCCTCCAAGAAGCTGGAAGATGCTGAACTATAGAAGGACGCTTGAATGAACCAAACAAAAACACAAGCAATAACGTGACCTTCAGGCTCTCAGCCAGGAAAAGAGGATCATTACAAATGGAAACCACTGAATCATCTTGCCTCAGACCTATACTTTCTAGTTGTTATAGTAAGAGTTCAAGATCACATGCTTCCAGGGGTCAAAATTTACTATACTTCATGAAATGTCCAGACATTTTATAATGTCCTCCATCCTGTTTCCAAAATCAATTGCAAAAGAATTCTATCCATGCAAAAGAATTCTATCCATGCAAAATATGGAGCCAAATAGCTTTTAATATAATAGGTTTTTTCATAATTTTTCATCTAGTTCTATCATACAGTAAACGTTCATGATCCTTAATCTCTTGGATTGTAACAGATGCTCCTAACTGTATCAGATGTCAAACCCAGGCTGCTACCCTTGGTATTTTTCTACTACCTACTCATATAATAATATACTTGTAAAGCAGTCTGGAGACAATGAATTATGGCTTTTCTTTTCAGTACAAAGAATCTGTTCCTTGCTTCTTTAATAGAGTTTGATTGACTTTGTAAAGAACACCCTGAGATTATAACCTATTGATCATATGCATTTTAGTAATTAATTGTCTTATTTGCTCTGGTAAACATGCTATTGCTTTTGGCCAAAGGTGATGACCAGAGTTATAGAGCAAAGTTGATACATGAAATCCAAAATACTAGAAAAGCAAAAATAAAATAATGTTGAGTTTCTGTGTATAAAGAGGCTGCATTCTGGATTTATTTGTAGGAAATATTCATGCGAGAAATGAAAGATGTTCAAGGGGGGAAAAAAGATGATGAAACCAAAAATTTATGGGAAATAATAGAATGAACCAGAAATTTCTAAGTGAAAAAGTCAAACGCAACTCAAACAAACAAACAAAAACTTTTGTATTTCAGGTTTTTTGTTATTGTTGTTGCTGTTTTTCTCATTAAACTTTTGTTTGAAAAGATCCTAAATTCTGTGACAGATTTTTGGTCAAATTGTGTCCATGAAAAAGTACTGATTTTAAAAACAAATAATAAAACTGCCATACACACAAAAAACTCAAATGGTCCACAAAACTTTCTCCTTTCCTTCCGAAGCTTTTACAATGAAATCTGCTGTTGTCAGTATGGTTCCCGGCACGTCTGTGTGTGTTAAGAGCATCTCTCAAGAGCTATCCTCCTCCGGGCCATTTTCCTGTTCGTGACATGAGACAGATAGTTGTTGTGGGTATCATCAGACAAGAAGGCAGCTGGCAAGGTGATCAAGTCTGCCCAGAAAGCTCAGAAGGTTAAATGAACATTATCCCCAATCCCTGCTGCCCCAGTCTCAATGGGTGGTGGGAGAACAGCCTTGGAACCATTTGTGTCAATTGGCCATTGAAGTTGAGTTGTATTTTGTTTTTTAAGTTGATATACTCCAAACGTTGGAAGAGTCCATATAAGTAATTTTATTCTTTTTTTTTAATTTCATTTTATTTTCAGTGTTCCAAAATTCATGGTTTATGCACCACACCCAGTGCTCCATGCAATCCGTGCCCTCCATAATACCCACCACCAGGCTCACCCAACCCCCCAACCCCCTCCCCTCCAAATCCCACAGTTTGTTTCTCAGAGTCCACAGTTTCTCGTGGTTTGTCTCCCCCTCTGATTTCCCCCCAACTCCCTTCTCCTCTCCATCTCCCAATGTCCTCCATGTTATTCCTTATGCTCCACAAGTAAGTGAAACCATATGATAATTGACTTTCTCTGCTTGACTTATTTCACTCAAAATCATCTCTTCCAGTCCCGTCCATATTGTCAGAAATGTTGGGTATTCATCCTTTCTGATGGAGGCATAATACTCTATAGTATATATGGACCATATCTACTATGTAATGACTTCATTACTGCTAGTTTAAATCAACAATGGACCATATCCATTCATCTGTTGAAGGGCATCTTGGTTCTTTCCACAGTTTGGTGACCGTGGCCATTGCTGCTATGAACACAGGGGTACAGATGGCCCTTCTTTTCACTATATCTGTATCTTTGGGATAAATACCCAGTAATGCAATTGCAGGGTCATAGGGTGCTCTATTTTTAATTTCTTAAGGAATTTCCACACTGTTTTCCAAAGTGGCTGCACCAACTTGCATTCCCACCAACAGTGTAAGAGGGTTCCCCTTTCTCCACATCCTCTCCAACACTTGTTGCTTACTGTCTTATTGATTTTGGCCATTCTAACTAGCGTTAGGTTGTATCTCAATGTGGTTTTGATTTGAACAGTAGTTCTATTCTTTAGCTTCAATTTTTCTTGTCTTCTCTGTAAAATGGGGACATCAATCCCTTCCCAACCTACTTTGAAAACCCGTGAGATGACACCATCCTTGGTCTGCAGTGGCATGTTTGGTATTGGTTACCAACGCAGAAGTGGGTCACGGTCAGCCACAGAAATGTGCTTAATGTTGGTTAGGGCCATAGAGGAAGATCAAGGTCAACCTAGAAGTCATGTCTACTGAGGTGAACTTACCATCACTTGGCATTTAAACAACAAGGCTGCCACTGATTGGTCTTTGAGGTGTAGACACCAGAACAAGGTCATCGACCAGACTGGTTTAGTTTCAGTGTGGTATTTAGTTGATCATAGCTTTATGACTGAAACCAACCGATTTAAAACAAGATGTGGTATCGTCTGGTTGACACCAATATAAAACTGTAAGTCTTTTCCTGGAAGTATAGAAAGTTCACATATCCTCTTTTTGGGTCCTTCTTGAGCTAAAGCCACAGGAGAGACCACTGTGGGTTGTCCAAACCCTAATCACTGTTGCTGAGGCTCCTAAGGCTAAGTTTGTCCATGAGGTCTAATTTTTAGTCCTTAATCAATACCACTTCATTCTGGTTTTGTCTTTGGGCTTGTCTCACACTTTGGGGTCTCAAAACTCCTAAATTCTTAAAAAATATTGAGGACCCAAAAGACCTTTTGCTTAAATGAATTATATCCATTGATATTTATTGTATTACAAATTAAAGTGAGCCATTTTATAAATACTGACTTGTTGATTTAAACTAGCAGTAATGAAGTCATTACATAGTAATAGAAATAACTTACTTTCAAGAAAAAAAATAACTATACTTTAGAAGACAAAAAAAACTTTAAGAAGAGTAGCATTAGGGTGCATCTGGGTGGCTAGATCGATTAAGTGTCTGACTCTTGATTTTAGCTCAGGTCATGATCTCAGGGTCATGAGATTGAGCCCCATGTTGGGCTCCAAGCTGGATGTGGAGCCTGCTTAGGATTCTCTCTCTCTCTCTCCCTTTCCCTCTGCCCCTCCTTCCTGCTCTCTAAATAAATTGCTTGATACATAAATAAAGTCTTAATTTTATTTTTTTAAGATTTTATTTATTTATTTGACAGAGAGATAGCATCAGCAGGGGGAGTGGGAAAGGGAGAAGCAGGCTCCCCACTGAGCAGGGCGCCCAGTGTGAGACTTGATCCCAGGACTCTGGGACCCTGACCTGAGCTGAAGGCAGACACTTAACCGACTGAGCCGCCCAGGCTCAGGGACAATGACCACCCATCCTCAAGGGAAAATGACCATTTTTCTAGCTGCATGGGTGACAGTTTGGTCCCACTGTCATGGCTCCAGCTGAGACCCTGCCATGTTACCCACCATCTCCTCTACACCAAGAGTGCTTCTCAGACAACTTTAACATTCCACTCAGGGGCACTGGATGTTCTAAGCCAGTGGAATCAATGGTAGATAGAGTTAGTGGTAACTGTATTCACAGGAAAGCTGGTTTTGATCTTGAAGGCCTTAGATAATTCTCCATGAAGGTTTAGAGGAAGGAGAAGAAATGTGGGTGCTAATATATCCCTTGGGCGGCTCCATGTTTGAGCTTTTGTTTCTCGGCTAATACGGAACATTGGTTCTTCTAATGACCTTTCTGCCAGCAAACCGCTACAGGTATCTTTAGTCATCAACTTTCAGTCCTCTTTTGTTCTTATTTCAGCTATTATACCTGGAGATCCAGAAGTCTGTTTTCATTTCTAGCTTATTTACTCTCCAAGATACCCAGCCATAGGTGGGAGATCTTTTAAACTGGCAGTTTTCCATTCCAATTTATTTATGACTAAACCCTTTATTTGGGGCCTAAAGCCATTTTCAAAGAGGGAGGACAAAGACCCTTTTCCTTGGGCAGCTGGATCCAGCCAGAACTCTGCCTGAAGGTGTCCTAGACTCTATATTAAGGTCTTTATTGATTCACCTTCATTTTTTTTGCAATTTTGAATCCTTGTCTAATCTCCCTTTTGACAAAGGCCTTTCTCATGGCCTAAAGGAACACACTGTCTACCCTTCTTGCCCTATCAAGGCCACTATTAAATTATCCACCTGTAGGGGTGTCTGACTGGCTCAGTTGGTAGAGCAGGGTCGTGAATTTGAGCCCCAGTTTGGATGTAGAGATTACATACATACATACATACATATGCACCCCTAGGTTATTTAAACTCTCTGTGTTTCATTGCCTGTGTTTTCATCATTTTCCCCATCTGAGGGGGTTAATAAATGAACTAGTTGGTACAGATCTGATAGTCCAGAATAGTAAGTACCTAATAAAATTTCAAATTCTGTAATAAACTTCTATCTGTTGCACCAAGGTTTTTTTTTTTTTTTTTTAAGATATGTATATTGTCATATTTATTGAGCACTTACTTCCTGCTCCATGGTTTTTTTTTTTTTTTTTTTTAAATTTTTTATAAACATATATTTTTATCCCCAGGGGTACAGGTCTGTGAATCACCAGGTTTACACACTTCACAGCACTCACCAAAGCACATACCCTCCCCAATGTCCATAATCCCACCCCCTTCTCCCAAACCCCCTCCCCCCGGCAACCCTCAGTTTGTTTTGTGAGATTAAGAGTCACTTATGGTTTGTCTCCCTCCCAATCCCATCTTGTTTCATTTATTCTTCTTCTACCCACTTAAGCCTCCATGTTGCATCACCACTTCCTCATATCAGGGAGATCATATGATAGTTGTCTTTCTCTGCTTGACTTATTTCGCTAAGCATGATACGCTCTAGTTCCATCCATGTTGTTGCAAATGGCAAGATTTCATTTCTTTTGATGGCTGCATAGTATTCCATTGTGTATATATACCTCCTCCTGCACCAAGGTTTTTAAAAGTCTTTAATTATAGCCCTTAACTCAGCTCTAGACAAGGGTTTGAATTCAGCTTCTATACATTAATCTTTTGGTTTAACAATTTTACAATGTGATAAAATGTGAATGTTCTTTTCTTAAGAAAACCCAAAGGAAAGGATGACTCATTTAGGAGGCCGGAGGAAAGAACAGAAGGGGGAGAAAGACTGCAAGGTCAGTGTTGAAGATAACACAGAGATCAGGAGGTGTAAGGAGGGAGGGTTCCACCTGCTTTGAACAGGAGTGAACTAGAGCTTCTTTGAGAAAGAATAATCTTAGCAATCTGTTTCATGGTCTCCACGGTGTATCAATTTTAAAGAATTTGACCAATAAAACTTTGAATGTTATTATTATTTCTTCATTTTTCTAGACTCCTTATGTATTAATACTGACCTGTCAAAAGTTTCCCCAAAGGGGCATCGTTACCCTAAATCAGAAATATATTTGCCATTCACCAAGGTAAGTGCAAAAATTAAGATTACAGAGCAATTTCATGCAGGAAACCAGTTCTTCTTGAAACGGGTAAAACTTCGACATAAACTAACAAGGAAGAAGCCTAGGAAGCGCTCATATAGTAACTACCTTATCCTTACTGATGCCAGAATATGCACTAAACAATCTCCAATTGACTTGACAGCATCTTTATGAAGATGTGTAAGGTAATTCAAGGCAAAGTTTAATCACGACTGCAAGAATTGGCGGCAGATCAAACAGACCTCCAAACATTTGTCTTCAAGTTTGGTTTGTGCTAGATAAGAAACTTATCAGGCGTGTGCCCACACCCATTCCCTACGGAGCGCTTCTTTATGTATTCAACGAATATGAAACAATCCAGGAATAACAAAAATACATTAGACATTACGGTAAAAATAGTCAAATAACTGCAACAGTAAAGCAGTCAACAGAAGAAGCATGTTAATGGCAAAAATATTTATCAAATAATGAAACTACAAACCAAAACCTCCAATGATTTCATACATATGCTTAAATCTGAATTGTTTTTTATTCAAGTATAATGAACATAAAGTGTTGTATTAGTTTTGGTTGAACAATGATTCAACAATTCTATACAGTACTCATTGCTCCTCATAATAAGCGTGCCCTTAATCCCCGTGCCTATTCCCCCCCACCTCCTTCCCCTCCGGTAACCACCAGCTTGTTCTCTACAGTTAAGAGTTTGGTTTTTGGTTTGTCTCTCTTTTTTTTTCTTTGTTTGTTTCTTAAATCCTACATATGAGTGAAATCATACGGTATTTATCTTTTTCTGAGTGACTTATTTCACTTAGCGTTATACCCTCTAAATCCATCTATGTTGTTGCAAGTGACAAGATCTCATTATTTTTTATGGCTGAGTAATATTCCATTATATATGTGTGTGAGATAAAATGTATATTAGATATCATATATAATATATAACATATTATATATTATATAATATATAGTATATAAAATATATACTTATATATAATATATATGGCATATCTTTTTTATCCATTCATCTATCAGTGAACACTTGGGTTGCTTCCATATCTTGGCTATTATAAACAATGTTACAATAAACATAGGGGTGTATATATATCTTTCCAAATTAGTGTTTTAATTTTCTTTGTGTAATCCATAGCGGAATTACTGTTTCATATGTTAATTATCCTTAATTTTTTGAGGAACCTCCAAACTGTCTTCCACAATGGCTATACCAGCTTGCATTCCCACCAACAGTGCATGAGGGTTCCTTTTTCTCCATACCTTCACTAACACTTGTTATTCCTTGTGTTTTCAATTTCCACCACTCTGACAGACATGAGGTGATATCTCATTGAGATTCTTATTTGCATTCCCCTGATGATTAGTGATGTTGAGCATCTTTTCATATATCTGTTGGCCATCTTTATGTCTTCTTTGAAGAATTGTCTTCTCATGTCTTCTTCTATTTTTCTATTGGTTTATTTGTCTTTTTGGTGTTGAGTTGATTATATAAGTTCCTTATATATTTTGGATATTGATCCCTTATTGGATATATCATTTGCAAATATCTTTTTCCATTCAGTGAGTTATCTTTCATTTTGTTGATTGTTTCCTTCATTGTGCAAATTTTTTTTTATTTTGTGTAGTTCCAATAGTTTAATTTTGCTCATGTTTCCCTTGCAAAAGGAGACATATTTAGAAAAATGTTGTTACATGATGTCAAAAATTACTGCCTATGTTTTCTTCTAGGAATTTATGGTTTCAGGTCTCACATTTAGGTCTTTAATCCATTCAGAGTTTATTTTTCTATATAGTATAAGAAAGTGATCCAATTTTATTCTTTTGCATATAGCTATCTACTTTTCCGAAAACCATTGTTGAACAAACTTTTTCCTGTGCTATATTCTTGACTACTTTGTCATAGATTAATTGACCATATAATCATGGGTTTATTTCTGAACTCTCTATTCTGTTTCATTGACCTATGTGTCTATTTTTATGCCAGTACCCTTAAGTCTGACTTTTTTAAACAAATTATGTGACTACAAACCAAAGGTCTAGTTTTCCTAAATTAAGTTTTAAAATAAAATAAATCCTCAGCTACAAATCATAGAATATCAAAATAAATTCAGAACCAAAGTTCACTGAAATAAGTCAGAGACTGGTAACAAATCATAGGATAAAATTAATTCAGCAACAAGAACACTGAAACCTGTTAGAAACCAAATCATTGTGGAGACAGACTTACCTGGCCACAAATGCAAAAGACAAACAAAATTTGAGCACACATGGCCCAATAAGAACCTGTCAAATGATGTCAAAGGATGAGACCCATCATTTAAAATCTGAACCTAGGGATGCCTGGGTGGCTCAGTTGGTTGGGCGGCTGCCTTCGGCTCGGGTCATGATCCCAGCGTCCTGGGATCGAGTCCCACATCGGGCTCCTTGCTCAGCGGGGAGCCTGCTTCTCCCTCTGCCTCTGCCTGCCATTCTGTCTGCCTGTGCTTGCTCTCTCCCCCTCTCTCTCTCTGATAAAAAAAAAAAAAATTTAAAATCTGAACCTAGAATGCTGACTTTATTACCTACTTAAGTAAGGGAGACTTATGCTGATCACATGAGATTTCATTGAGCAAAGCTAACTGCTGATCTTCTGTGGAGTGTGGGGAAGATTCTGTAGCATCTCCCCCACATGCTACAGAAATGTGAGCTGCTTGCAGATGCTGGAGTGAATTGACATCAGTCCAAGAAGTATGCTCACTGGAGTGAGTCCACCGCCAAATGACTGACTTCCACTGCATAAGGTTGCCACTGATTGGTTGGCTATCAGAGATCTGTTCGCTGAAGCGAGTTGTCACTGATTGATTTAAAGTCAGTTCTGGTGTTTACTGGTTACCATGGCTATAAAACTGTCAGTCTTTCTTTGAGAGTATGGGGACTTTTCATTCTTAATCTCTGTTTAGAGACAACCTCTTGATTAGATTCATAACAAATTAGAGAAATAATATTACTAATTCCAAATAGATTATACCCACCTTTTCTCTTTGTCTCTGCGAGTGGCCAATATTTCCAAAGGAAATGAAATAGAACAGGCCGGCTTGCTTTCCATAGAACTATGTCACGCACTCTATTGCTTCCTGTGATCTCCAGGTGATTGCATATTATATTTAACTTCGTTCTGATTTTTATCATGGTCCCAGGCACAACCGATGATAAAGATCAGTAGTTTTTGTTCTCCAGATTCACCCTTTGCTTTCCTTTTTCAAAAGAAAAATTTCACCTTTTTCAGTCCTCTTGGACTTCCACTGCTCTTCTTGGCTTCTATGTAGTGGCTAGTGCATTTGCATGGGGCCCAAATCAAAGAATCTGTAAGTCAAACATTTCTACTGCTGTGAATATGTCCAACTTTTCAAAATGGGGACCTTCTGGGTGAGAAACAGGACATATTCTGGCAAGTTCACTAGCAATGCACAGTTATGTGTTTTCAATCCCAAGGGAATTATACAGATGTTAAATACTAAAGGCATTCAGAGTTGAGCAACACTGCCCTAAGTAATTAGGTAAGGCTTCACAGAGGAGATGGTACTTAATCTGATTCCACAAAATCCCCTAGTATGTTAATAGGCAAAGAGCAAGAAGCATTAAACACAGACAACACAACATTCTAAGAAGTCAAGGTGGGAATTTACTTGATATATTTAGAGATAGTGTGGAGCTGTTCTGCTTCTAGTTGCTATGCAGAAAGTTGCAAGAGACTGTTACTCTTTCTCTCCGGAGCAAACAGAATAGATAAAGTTATCAACACATAGTGAGTTATATTTTAACTCTAGATAATGATAGAAACCCATGGCTGGTCTCCTCCATGGCTGAGCAACAAGAGAAAGATGAATCCCACAAGGATAAGAAAAAGAGGAACCAGTCAAACTTTGAATGAACTTCTAACAGACATGTATGGACTAGAATGACAGATTAGAATTCCAGAAGTCCTAACCCAGAGCTGGTCTGCATCTACCTGCCCATTCTTTTATACAGGTCTTTAGTGAGTGCTCAGGGTAGTATACTTAAAACTGGGGGCAGAAGAGGGGGCGCCTGGGTGGCTCAGTGGGTTAAGCCGCTGCCTTCGGCTCAGGTCATGATCTCAGAGTCCTGGGATCGAGTCCCGCGTCGGGCTCTCTGCTCGGCAGGGAGCCTGCTTCCCTCTCTCTCTCTCTCTGCCTGCCTCTCCATCTACTTGTGATTTCTCTCTGTCAAATAAATAAATAAAATATTAAAAAAAAAAAACCTGGGGGCAGAAGAGAAATGAGAGGTATTTCCTTAAGGCACACAGGGCCCCCTTTTGCAAGAAGGCCAACCCTTGAAAGTGGGAAGAAGAACAGGGTAGCAGGGAAAAAGCAGTCTAAGACCCAAAGTGCTTTCAGTTGGAAAGAGCTGGGACAGGGAGAAGAAACTGGGAGAAAACTTCCTAAAGCAGAAAGAAATTTCCCTAGGTGCAAAATGCCTAGGGTAGTATTAGAGAACAAAGTAAGCTATCTAGAAACACTGGAGTGAACTAAAAAACAGAGAGGGTACTCCTACTATCAGGAAAGTGAGCAGCTCAGCTATAGAACACATAGAGAGCTCTGGGTCTCAGCAGCGGTCCCATTCCAAGTCCAAGAAAAGAGAATGCCCTAGTCCTGCTCTCAAAATATTTGAAACAAGTGAACTAAACCAAAGTTGCCAGAAAGCCCAGGCCTGGCTCAAGTACAGGTGAAATTAACTCAAGCATTCCACTCTAGAAACCTCGAATAAGAACTTTCAGGCCCTTTTCTGGGGGTAAATTGCATTGACTTTGGTGTCTATTGTTCTTTTACACAAAATATCTAGCATACATAAAAAATTACAATACAGGGGCGCCTGGGTGGCTCAGTTGGTTGGACGACTGCCTTCGGCTCAGTTCAAGATCCTGGAGTCCCGGGATCGAGTCCCGCATTGGGCTCCCAGCTCCATGGGGAGTCTGCTTCTCCCTCTGACCTTCTCCTCGCTCATGCTCTCTCTCACTGTCTCTCTCTCCAATAAATAAATAAAATCTTTTAAAAAAATTATAATACACACAAAGAAGCAAGTAAATGTGGCCTGCAAACAAGAGAAGAAATAGTCAATAGACAGAGAGATAACCTAGCATATGAAATTGTCAGATATAAACTTTAAAATAACTCTTACAACTGCTAAAGGACCCAGGTAGATAACATACAAATATTCTTTTTTTTTTTAAACATACAAACATTCTTAAAATTTTCATCATCTTTCACTAATAGTTTTTCTTCCCCTTAATTTAGGTCAGCTTCTTTATTTTATGCATTTAAAGATTAATTTTAAAAAGCAAACATTTCTAAGAAGTCAAAGAAAATTATAGACACTATATGTAAATCATGTTGGGATACAAATTAGAAATTTTAACAAGTTTTAAAGTAAAAACATTTGGACCATAATGCATCTGTACCCAAATTACTGTAATGAAACAGAAATATGCCCAGCCCATAATCTCTGTTTCCTACATTTACAAGGAATTGGTAGCTCATGTTTTATCACATAAAGTAGCTCATAACTCTTATTAATAACTCTTGTTAATTCTTTCAGTGATACATTAGCAGCCACATAATTAGTAGTTATCACTTGAAAACACTTAAACAAATAAGTTTACTTTGCTTTCTCTGCTTCATTAATAACTAATATGCAAAAAATGCTCTCCATTTGATTTTACATTTTAATCAAGAATAAATTAGTGGGGGGCACCTGGGTGGTTCAGTTTGTTAAGTGGTTGTCTTTTGATTTCAGCTCAGATCATAATCTTAGGGTTGTGAGATCAAGCCCTGCATCAGAGGAGCCTGCTGGAGAGTCTGCCCCCTCCCCCAACTTGTGAGTGCTCACTCTTTCTCCTCAAAAAAACAAATATATCTTTAATAAAAAGAATAAATTAGGAAGCAAGATCATCATCCTTTATCTTTTTTTTTATAGAAGGAAAATCACAACTTTGCAATAGTTAAATTCACTGAGTATAACAAAGATTAATTAGCTGGCACTATCAAGTGAAGACCATGTTTCACTTCATTAAACTCCACACTAACTGATGATAATATTCCAGGCCAATGATTCCTATATCTTCCTCACCTAAAGCCTTTGGAAACTTTGTAATATGTCAACCTCATGCTGATCAGTCATATTTTTCTTCCAGAATTCACAAAGATAAGTTATATTTCACTGTGCATCTACTGTCCCTAAAAGGAATTCTTTACTTTTTATTCATCCTACAAAAAATTCTGATGTAAAGAGTGAAATAAACACACCTCAAAAATTTGAAAGCTGTTTTAAAAGCCCAAACTAACCTCAGAATTTCATTAACTACTATATAAAAGAATTTCTCCAAGAAATTGATATTTATAACTTAAAGGAAGTAGAAAGAAAAGCTTCAACTATCTTAAAAAAAAAAAAGTTAGTGTTCAAAATGATTTACAAAATCAAACTATGTTTTGTTGAACATTCTCAGACTTCTTAGTGTCATGAAATGTCTTTCATTGTTCCTTTCTGTTTCATGTCCTAAATCAGACCTCTCTTCTGATACTGCTTCATGAATGTACCCCCCAACCGACTAGGGCAGCCACTCTGAGAAAGCACTTTCCCTCTGACTATCGATATCCTTATCCTGACAGCTTCCGTTGGGTGACCATTGGTGTCCTCTCTACAGGAGAGAATGGGGAAGGCAACAGTCTCCAAATCATTTTTCCCGACTACTATCTGTCTTCCTGGGCTGCCACTTGGTAAGAACAGTCCACACATTCAATGTAATAACATGAATTTCCCTTGGGCTAAATGAAAACTGAAGCTTCTGGAAACCCCAGAGGTACTGCAGAAATGACTTGGGGTAGAGTGGGGGAGAGGACAGGAAGGCCCTGCAGAGAGAATGGAGATCAAGATTGAGACAGAGCCACACAAAAGAAAGAAAGTGTCCTTCTCATTAAAATCAGACCTCAAAGTTGAGAGGCAGAGTGGGGGGTTTGTGGGGTAGAGAAGGAAAAAAATGAAACAAGATGGGATCAGGAGGGAGACAAACCATAAGAGACTCTTAATCTCACAAAACAAACTGCGGGCTGCCAGGCGGAGTAGGGGTAGGGATAGGGTGGCTGGGTTATGGACACTGGCGAGGGTATGTGCTACGGTGAGTGCTGTGAAGTGTGTAAGCCTGACGATTCACAGACCTGTACCCCTGGGGCTAATAATACATTATGTGTTAATAAAAAACTAAAAATTTAATAAATACATAAATAAAATCACACCTCAAAAATACTTTGAAATCTGAGCATATTCTTAGAAAAGGGAGGTTGACATACATTTTTCCCATTTTAAGTTGTCTACCTAGTGTCCACACTATTCATGAAAACCATAAGTACAACATGCTTTTAAGAGAGGGATAAGCTGAGTTATCTGCTGCTAAATGTCAAATACTTCCTCCTCCTCCTCTTCCCAACAGGTAACCTTCTTCAACATTTCATGCTTTATTCTGAGATAAGGAAGGGAAGAATGCCATTTAGGGTGGGACTGCATATTAACTGTCTGAGACTGTACTGAGTTCCATAAACCCTGAGAGACTGATCCAAAATGTCCCTTTCGGTCCAGACATTTGTCACCAGTTAAATATTCTGCCTCATATCCTCCCATGCCCACCCAACTCATCAAAACACCCATCAAGCTGCCCAAAGCATGCTAAATGGCCTCCCTCACACTTCAGTGCACTTCTCTCACTGTAGTAGTAATGCCACTGCCACGACTGAAGACTCTTGGCTCCAATTTTCAAAGGAAGGGTGTGGGATAGGGCAGGTCAGAGAAAAGCAGAGAATGCATGAATGTAGCTGGCAATAGACTGGGCCTGAGACTAGAGCCTGGTACAGAATCTTCTACTTTCATACTGCTTTGGTAGTTAAGAATCTGAGTAAGGTGCTTCGAACTCAGAGTGCTGAGGATGGACCTTAGAGCATATAAAATGAGGGCACTGGATCAGAGCCCCCTCTAGTGCTGACAATCCAGGTCTGGCTAGTTGCATACTGTTTACTGTTTATCATTCAGAAATTGTTACAATCTTGAAAATGCATCAAATACCTTTTGAACAATACACACAGAACTCTATTTGTGTTTGGACGGGAACTGAGAATCAGAGATGACAGGGAGAATTACTTTTCATTGCTTATTTTTCATCTGTACTGTTTGGGTTTTTCTTAAACATTGTTCTTCATACAATGAAGAACCTACATAATTTTTTTCATTTAAGTAAAACTAAGCCCAAAATAAAGATTATAGCAATATGCAATTTTGGTAAATAGATTTTTATCAAGCTTAGTGCTTTACCAATAATAATAGCAATACCAATTATTATAAATATGTTGATTTTATTTCTTTTTGTTAGGGGTACATTTCCTTTCCAGAGCATGATGTTCAGTTACTCACAGACTGCTAATAAACAGTCTCACGTTCCCATTCAAGGACCCTAACCAGGCAGACAAGAAGAAAATGCCCACAGATCCTGAGAAGACACATTTTCCATGAGCTCTACTCTTTCTCCCACGGCAGAAAGCAGATCTTCCTTGGACAAAAACTTACCCCAGGAAGTGCTCAGTCCCCTAGATGGGCTCTGGCCTCCAAGCCAAGAGCAGAAAGCCTTTCCATTGCATTCCAAACCCACCAGGCAGAACCTTCAGTCTGACTGTCCTGATTCAAGGGGCTCTTTCAGTGGTTCCAAATGTCAGCTGTCACATCCCCTCAGTCCTAAAGGCTGTGGTCCAAGACTGAGACCCAAGGACTCAGCCCTCGAGAGTCAGGAGGAAGAGATACTTTCATGAGCAGGGATGTTATGGTGACAATGTGGTTTCCTCCTGTGTGCACTTCAACCCCTTAGTAATAGTTACCTCAGACAGACATTTCTGTCATCAGAGAAGAAATCATCACTTTTTTGAAAACTCTCTGCTTGAGACCCACTCCTCATAATTTTGTGAAGTCCCACTCTCGTTCTTAAAAACCCAGACCGCCGGCCTTGCCAGGGAAAGGAGCTAAAGGGAAAAGAGCATCCGTTGAGGCATGTATAGGTGGATGTCACCTGGAACACAGGGCACAGTCGGCAGCTAGGTTCCTGCACACTCCAGAGCAAGGTAGCCTCCTGTAGCCCCGGGCAACCCCCCAGGCCCTGACGAATGCCAGCCCCACAGGAGGCACCACCACAAGCTTCCCCCATGGATAAAAATTCAATTCCATTGATAAAAAAGGAAATGCCCCATGACCACAAAAACACCAAATGGCAAAATGACAGGAATCTTCTGTGTATACCATTCATAGTCCAGAATATAGAGCGTGCGGAGAAGAGAATGGAAGAAAGCCAGCACCTTCTCCATGGTCAACTGAAAACCTACGAAAAGCACAGAAATCGGGACCAGTTGCTCTCCATCAATATCCAGGCAATGTTACGATGTCAGAGACCCTGGTCAGATAACAGGAGACCTGGCTCCTCTCCCTGCTCTGCCACCACTTCCAGGGAAGGAAGTTCTGTTCATGTGTAAATTGTGACCCTCTCAAGTTCTGTCCTCCTTCCCCTGCTTTCTGGTCTTCACAGCACTTGCCAACACACATGCCCACTTGACCCCCCTTTGTCTGTCTTCTAGAGCCCTGTTCATTCCCAGGAAAGTAAAAGCTTTGTTTTGCTCATTCAGAATCCCCAACTGCTACCACATGGGTCATCCATTAATGTGTGCCGAATAAATGGCCTCATGCTTTCATCCACTGAGCACGCGTCCCACCCCTGGGAGTTTTGCTGAGTAACTCACATACAACTGAGGAACAGATAAACAGAATACGGTATAGCCACACAACAGAGTATTTTCTGGTCATAACAAGGAGTAAATCACTAATCCATGCAAGCACAGATGAACCTTGAAAGCACTGGGAAAAATGAAAGAAGCCAGACACAAAAGGTCACATATTATATCATTCCATTTAAATGAATTCCCCACAATAAGAAGATACATAAAGACAGAAAGTAGAGTAGATGACTGGTTGCTGGTGCTGGGCAGCTGGGAGCTGGGGGATTGGCGGGGGGGGGGGGGGGGAGGGTAGGAGGTGTTAGCTGAAGGATACAGGGTTTCTTTTTAGGCTGATGAAAATGTTCTAAAACTGATGGTGATGATGGTTGCATACCTCTGGGTACAGACTAAAACTCACTAAATTATATATATATTTTTAAATTTGATCATTTATCTGGGAGGGAGAGAGAATGTGAGCAGAGAGGGAGAGGGAGAATCTCAAGCAGGCTCCCCGCTGAGCACAGAACCCAATGGGGGCTCCATCTCATGACCCTGAGATCATGACCTGAGCCAAAATCAAGAGTCAGATGCTTAATCAACTGAGCCACCCAGGAGCCCCAGAATTGTACATTTTAAATGGATGAATTGTATACTATGTAAAAAAACTGTTTGTGAAAATAATAATAACTCTGACTGCATCATCACCCAATACCCACACTCCTAACTTTCTTTGTACCTCACCTCCCATCAGATTCCCCTTTCTGGGAAAACCATGCTAATAGAAATTCTCGTGATAGCATATTTCTTCAACTATTCTCCTATTCTTCTAATCAATCCCATGAAGCGTGTCATGGCCCCATCTGGGGCACATGGCCTCCGGGGAGTCCCTGTGTCCTCACCATCCCCTTCCGTCACCTGCAAGACAGGGGCTGGACTAACATCTTCATCATAAGGGTAAGATGTTTATACCTGACTGTCACAGAGGAAATACAGAACATAAGACTTCATACTCTAAGAAATCTAGAATTTCCTGGCCAGGGAAGCATTATATTATAATTATAGCACACAGAAAGTTCAATTTGATTTCTAACCCAATTGGTGACCAAGTGATGAAATGTTGTCAACAGTCACATTGCCCGCTACATTTCCAAAAGCAATAACACCATGACATTATTTTTTTGAATACAGAGTAATTCTTAAACCTAAACCCCTGCAAGACCTTCCTGCTGTCTGCACTGTGCAATCTTTCTGCAATATTTTTTAAACTTGAACTCAAGTTCTGGACAATGGAAAATAACAGTTTTGCATCACACCTTTCTCCTTACCCTCCTAGCACGATCTACAGACATGGGTCACCCTCTTCTCTCTCAGAGGACAGGACAAGGCCCTACCAGAATTCCAAACACCCTGCACTCTCTGAGCATCTTTGGGTCAAGATGCAAAGAACAGTGTGTTTGCATCTTATCAAACAATGGTTTCTGGGAGTCTTCCTGGAAATTCAAAGAAAGTGGTTGCACAAGGAAAAATCGATTTCTATAATAAGAGTGTTTAGCTTTACTGACTTCCAAAAACTCAGAGTCTTTTTTTTTTTAAGATTTATTTATTTATTTGAGAGAGAGAGAGCACACAAGTCGGGGAAGAGGCAGACAGAGAGAATCTCCAAGCAGACTCCCCACTGAACACAGACAGAGCCTGACCCAAGCTCAGCCCCAGGAATCTGAGATCACGACCTGAGCCAAAATCAAGAGTCAGTCATTTAACCAACTGAGCCACCCAGGTGTCCCAAAACTCAGAATCTCTAATACCAAAAGAAAAAGAAAAACTATTTTGCTTTGTTTTCCCAATTTTTGCAGGAAGGAAAATGGCTTATTCCCTTTTCCATAGGCATGGAAAGTAATTAACATTGAAGAATTTGGGAAAATATCAGCTCCAAAAGATTCTCTTTGCTGTCTTGGTGGGCTCAGAAAAAAACAGATCAAGTCCCACCTGTGACCATGGGGTCCCAGAAGGCAGTGACGGTGTTTCAGGGCAAGCATCCCCGAGGGTCCCCTGTGCACTCAGCTCTGTGGGGACACTGGAGACATCACCTGCCTAGAAGCTGGTCTACCTACTGCTCCATTCATGTTCATGTGCATCACGTTCAAGCACTCACATCCACGATGCAGCCTCAGAGCCGGCTTTTCCAGCCTCCACTGCACTGACACTCTGGGCAGGCTGGTGCTTTGTGGCAGAGGCCGCCCTGTGTGTGGGAGGATGTTGGGCAGCACTGGTCCCTACCCGCTGTGCTGTTAGTGTCTTCCCAGTTCTGACAACCAAAAATGTCTCCCCACATTGGCAATGTCCTCTAGGGAGCTGAATCACATTGCATTAGAACCATAATAAAGGGGAATGTAAAGTTCTGGAAGGATTCGGAGCAGTTAAATTCAAGAGTAGGGGGGAAACGGCATAGTCGTAAGGTCCCCTTTGACCTTACTCAGAGGACCCCACAGGAAAAATGGGGATCAATAAAAGTTGCTTCTCACTGATTCAAAGAAAGAACAGCAAAGACAAGACAAGTATTATTCTGAAGATCTGCTGGAACATCAGGGGACTGTAATAAGCTACTGTGGGCAGCGAAGACCAGAAAGCATTAGAGTGTTCTACTGGTGCAAATGCTGTTGACTGGGTTGGCCTGGTTCCACTGGGTGAGAGCCAGGAGCCAGGAATGCAGGGACTCGTCCACAGATTGGCACTGGGGCTGGAAAGCTGTTAGGCTTTTCTCCAGTTCCAAGTTTGCATAGTGTGACACTTTCTACCTTGTCCAAACCAAGCCGTGGTATTACTACCAGCCAGGAGGAGCCAAGTTCAAGAAGCACAGCCATCCCTGCCTGTGAGGAGACAGATGTGCTCTCAGAGATGGATATGGAGGGAATGCAATGGACAGGGCAGAATTGCAGAAACTGCCACCCCTTGCGCGCAGTGACCAGGGCCTCCTAGCATCTAAGAGCAGCTCTGCTCTCAGAGGAAGGAACGTCAAAAGGTTATGTTCAAATTTACTTTCGGTGCCTTGAATCTTTTCCTCACTGCTTAAATGGAACAACCAAAGGGGGGAGTCCGGGCAACAATCTACAACTCACAAAGGAAATACATGAGGAGCAAGGTAAGGGCCCACTCTCCTTTTCCCAGAATGGGCTCTGGGGTGGGGAGAGTAACTGAACTGACGTTCTGTGCACAAAGGCTTGCATTGTATTAGAAGCCTAATACATTCTTATGAACGCGCAAGAGATCTACATCTCTGATCTCCAGGGTAATAGAATGAGGTGGTGAATGATAAAAGCATAATTTAGCCAGCTCAGTGAATGAATAATCATTGCAAATGAAGCAGTCACACCAGGTAATTAAATAAATTTGTCTCATAGACATGATTCACTAGTTCTTTACTGACAAAGTTGTCTTCCTAGATTTAACTTTAACTTTGGGATCTTCTTTAGATGTTCAAATTATTTCTTAGCTTCTTATTCTCAGGTATCCAAACTGAGTATTTCTCCAGCAATCAATCCTTCAGCAAGAATCAGAGTTCCTAAGATATGTTAGGTTTGAAAAAATAATGGACCCAGGTTCTTGTCCTTATGCTGTTGCAAGTCTAGCAGGAAAGACCAAGGTTAAATGGCCACCACTGTGTTGGGTACCGTGACGAAAAGATCAGATTGCTATCTATCTAGAAGACCTCATTTCATCTGAGAAAGTAAGAAGGCTTCCCTGAGATGTCAGACCTAAGGATAAGCAGCTTTTAGCTGAGTAAAAGCAAGGGAGAAGCTGATCTCAGGTGCAGGTGGGCAATACAGAACAAGGCCTCAGAGTTGAAGAAAGCATGGCATGTGTGAGATGAGAAAAGTCCAAAATGCCCAAAGTGATGAGAGTGTGGAAGAGTGGGGCACAAGATGTGGCTGGACAAGTGGACAAAGCCCACATCATGTGAGGCCTTACTTAGCCTGGGACCATGGACGGCCCAATCTCTGGCCCCAAGAGATTCACAAGCCAGTGGGAAAGACACAGACTAACCATGATGATGCCATAAGATGAAAGTGCGATGGGAATACCAAGAAAAAAAAAAAAAGAATGAGTTGACCCGCCTAGACCAGAATAATGGAAGGAGGTAACTCCTGAGCTGGAACTTGAAGGATGGCCAGAGGTTTGTCAGGTGGTGAGGGGTAAGGGAAGGAGATGCAGTCCAGGCAAAAGGGAAACTGAGTACAAAGGCATAGAAGACAAGAAAGAAGATATGAACAGTTAGGTGTGAATAAGGGGACGGTGAAATCCTGCGGAAAGGGATTAGACGTCATTATCTGGTACTTTGAAAATATCTGAGCTATGCTGATAACCCTGTGTTTTGTGTTTTATTCTCCCCCACCAAACCCTCAGCAATTTAGATCATATTTATCAAGAAAAGCTATATTTCTAGCTTTCAGGAATATCTAGAACCATGACACTTCTCTCCCAGGATATTTGTAAACCTTCCTCCTATCACTGAGACCTGCAGTGGAAGCCACACACACAGTGGTGGGCTAGAGCCAGTTTGGACTGGCTCTTAGGAGTCGAGTGTGTGCTCTTCCCATATCTTTTTTCAGTGATATCTCATTCATATGTTGAAATCAGCCATAGAGGATGTATTTAAGCAATGGAAATCAACAGAAACACTTTTTTTTTTTTTTTTTTGGTGAGGGGTAGGGGGTTACTGAACATTTACCGGGCAAACCATTAGACATATCTCACTAAGACATTCTCTTTTAAGAACTAAATGAGAGGGGCGCCTGGGTGGCTCAGTTGGTTAAAGCCTCTGCTTTCGGCTCAGGTCATGATCTCAGGGTCCTAGGATCAAAGCGGGGAGCCTGCTTCCCTCTCTCTCTGCCTGCCTCTCTGCCTACTTGTGATCCCTGTCTGTCAAATAAATAAATAAACTCTTTAAAAAAAAAAAAAGAAAGAAAGAAAAGAAAAAAAGAACTAAAAGGGAATTCAAGGAACAGTCTAATCAAATATGTATGATATCCCATCTTAAGAGTTGAAGTCTTGAGGATGAAGAAAGCAAATTAGAACTCCAGGCCTTCTTTTTGTGATTCTAGTTCTACTCTACCTCATTTAATAAAACAAATTTCTCTTTGAAACACACACCCTTCTTCTCTTCTTCCAACATTCAATGTAAGAAAATGCTGGAAAATAGGAATGGACTCATATTCCTAGATGGAGGTGACATATTCTCATGAGAGAAGAGCCCTCTAACTTGCTCCCCCCTCAAAAAAAAGTGTTTTTCTACAGACTGAAATACCCCTCAGTTCGATCTTTGGAGGACAAGACCTTCTTTTTTTAAGCACAAATACAAGGCCTCATAACAACTACTGGACTTCTGCTGTGAGGGTGTTCAATAGTTCGTGCTAGACAATCCATCCACTCCAGGGGAGGAAGCTATCTGGAACCGAATTCTTGGGGTGGATAAGGTAGGGGGAAGAGGATTCACTTGAAAATGTATGAAGAACTATAGACTAAACTCCCATCCTTCCCCTGTGCTGTCATCTTGGCCAGGTTCAATGACTGGGATATGGGGACCATTTCAGTCCGATTTCTTCACACCTTCGCCTTAGCTCTTTGAACTTCTTTCCCTAAATTTCTGAGTTAAAACTGCAACTGCTTTATAGCTGAGAACTGAGATGGAGGAGGGAAGGATCAGGAATGAAGTTTACTTAATATTATTACTATACTGAATATGTTCACAAAACCTCAAAGACCTCACTTATATGGAGACCAGAACAAAATTAGGAGAAAAAAAGATCTCTTTAAATAATTATCTTTTTTTTTTTTCAGACCAGAGGCTCAAGAATGCCATAATTAGATTTTTTCCATGGCCTGAAAAGAAAGGTACACTCAGTTAACCACAAAATATGCCTCTCTGAAAAAGTCATTGCTGCTAATTGACAGACCGACAATTACAAGACACAAATGTTTCTGGTGTGTGAGCCATGGGACATTGGAGGCTGTTCCCTGACACTACTTTTACATCAAAGATCGTTTTCACAAGACAAAGCACTCAATATCTTTTATCAAACTAATGACCACTGACAAGTTATGGTATATTTTTGCAGCTGTGAAGAGCTATTTGGCCTGAAAATTCAGGATTTATAGAGTGCTGATCCAATAAACACACATTATGAAAAACAGTATCTAGGCAGCTAATGTGTCCTAAGGTTTCAGGAACAGTTGGTCTACCCTGACTAGTCAACAAGGAGTAACTGATTTACTTTTCGGGGGTACATTAACCCAATTTGGACAGCATGGAAAATAATGAAAAATAATTCTCCGGTACATTAAACAGTCTCCCAGATCTACTAAAGTGCACTATTCACATTTAGGATATTATATTGCCTCGTTTTGTCATTGCAATATGCTAGTCAGATTTTTTTTAATGACATTGTAGAGTGGAAGACATTTTTAAAGGGAAAGATTAAAAAAAAAATGTCTCCAAAGGAGACTTACAACTCTTCCTATTGCTTTCAATCTGGCTTCTCCCTCTCCTAGCCTCTGCAACTGAACTCCCCAAGGATAGTCCCTGAAACCTCCCAAAGTTCAATCCAGAAACCCACTTTCTACCATTACCCTCCTGAGCCTTTCAGCAGTATTTGGAAAAATTTACACACACACACACACACACACACACACACACACACACATATGCTTCAGGAAATTTTCTCCTCTACCTTTCCTGCTGGCTGGTTTCCTACCTGTTTGCACTATTTTTCTCCTTCACATGATTAATTCAATTGCCCTGCCCTGCTTTCTAAAGGAAGGCATTTCCACCTTAGGTCTGACCACAGACCTCATCATTCTCTCTCTGGACTCTCCCAGTTCACTACCTAGTTCACTCCCACTGCCTCAGCTCTTGCTTAAAAACCCAGGAATAGCTGTTCCCAAAGTTTCCTCAGCCCTTAAACTTGATCCATGCAAGCCCACCTCATTTCCTTCCCTCCAAACAGCACCTCTACGCTTCCGGATTTCTGCCCCACCTCCTCCCAGACACTCAGACACAAAACCTGGGTCCACCCAACTTGGCCTCCCCTTTGAGACTCCCCCACCAGCACACCTTTCGTGGCTGAGCACCCTTTCTATTCCCACTGCCCTTGCCCTGGTTCAGGCTTTTGTGATGCCTGGTCTACTTTTCTTAACGGGTCTTCTCGTCATTCTCTCTAAGCCATCTCTGAATGACTATACATACGACTGGAAGGCCAACCAAAGGGCTAAGCCAGGACAACCACCTGTTGTGCACCAGGTTATTCAGGGCTGCAAAACACCCTTTCAATGCCTTCCTTGAACGTCCATTGCCTACTGAATAAACTCTCCCTCCTCTTCCCCAGGACTTAAGAACCCTCAAAATAAAGACACAATTCTACCTTCCCAGTCTTATCTCACAATGATTTCTCCACTTAAGATAATTTGTACTTGAATATATTATATGATGAACTGGTCAGTCTCTGTCTACTTTTCCCTTAACGTGCCTCCCTGGGCTTTCCCATACACATGCCATCCTCCATCTGGGCTGGTACCACTGCCACCACCAGCACTACTTCTTGAAACTCCACAAACTTCATGGCTCAACTCCAAGTGCCCTCATGTGGGAAGCTGTCCCCGATCCTCCATTATGACATGAGTGCTGTTTCCCTTAGGCCTCATATACCATCACTTTCTTTGGAATGTAGTGTTTTGTTTCCTCATGTTTCAGCCCATCCTGGGCATTAACCTCCTTGAGGAGAGAAATATTCGGTGAGCATTATTCCATTGATGTAGAGCTCATTTAGGGAGAGGTTCTCTGGAGTCATCCCAATTAATGTTTATTCTTGGACCAAAACTTCCTCTAAAAGTATCCAAGATGGAGACCAACCTGTCAAAGGCTATGCAAGCCATGGTCTAATGTGGAGTGGAAGTAACATCTAATTCATAGCATTGTTTGATTTGTCCCCATCAGAAACTTGTGATATACTCTGTTCTTTGTCAACACAGAGGGTGGTTATCTCTATCTCTTAATTCTGAGAGTTGGGCTCTCCTCTTAATATTTTTTAAAAGCCTGTTTTACTTGACCATGTTAGTCAGGCTTTTGGTTTGTTTGTTTTTTTTTCCTGTTTTAAGCAGAATTTCTCATTTATAAGCCACCTTTTCCTTTCCCTTTTCCTACATTTATGATGTTCTTTGTTACTTCATGAATATATAATACATGTGTGCAAAAGAGATTAAGAAACAGAAAAATATGAAAGAAAAGAATGCATAGTAACTCTTCCAGAAGTTACAGATTTTTAGAAATTATGACATAAGTTTCCTTCTCGATAAGAAACACCTAGTTTTACAGATAAAGGAGAAAAAATATTGATAAGAAATTTATTATGAGAATAAAAAAGGGGCACCTGGGAGGCTCAGTCATAAAGCATCTGCCTTCAGCTCAGGTCATGATCTCAGGGTCCTGGGATCAAGCCCCACACCCCGTTCCCTGCTCATCAGGAAGCCTGCTTCTCCCTCTCCCACTCCCCCTGCTTGTGTTCCCTCTCTCTCTGTCGAATAAATAAAATCTTTAAAGAGAGAGAGAGATTAAAAGAAGAATAACAAAGACTTCATCTAAATTTTGGTCAACTGGTCAATTTCAGTCACGGTTACACCTCTTCATTCATCTCTCTTACTCTCCTACTCATGTTCCTAAGCTCAAAAACAGGGTTAGAGTTCTAAGAACTGTTCTACTTATGCCAAGCCCCTAAATCTCTGGCTTTTTTTCTCTTACGACCCAGTGTTCACAAGTCCTACCAAGCAATGGAGCTACTCATTTTTAGAGTCTTTGAAATACCAATATGCACTGTGAATCTCCAGGGGATGGAAAGCGTGTGCATCATTGTCTCAGACTTGTCGAATTCATCTTCAAGAGCATTGGAGGGGCCAGCGCTTTATATACATACCTTGGGAAATCCTGTCACCATCTTTGCAATGTCTACATTGAGGGTACCATCCAGTACTCTGAGAGTACCTTCCAGAGTAGATCTATTGGTGCTCTTCAATGCTGGACATACCCAGAGGATTGAACAGTGGTGCAAACACAATACCCCCAGTTTCTTCAGAAGGGAGAATAGAAAAAGGAGAAAGAGCTTCTATGTTAAGGAGCAAGTTTTACCCAAGGAGGAGGTATTTAACTTGTAGAAGGGTGGATAAGCAAGAACAGACAAGAGCAGTGGGAGACAGAGGATAAACAGAAAGAACAAACGGACAGGGAAAAGAAAAGGAAGACGCAGAGAAAGCAATTAAGAAGTTGAGACCCCCCCCCCGCCACGTCTAGCCCTAAAAGACCCTAGACTCTGTAGGAAAAACACTCTGACAGCTAAATTGCTCCTCAGACCTAGAATGCTGTGCAAATTCCACGTGCTTCCCCTGCACTTCCTCATTTGACTCCCAGGAAGGAGAGTCACCATACTCCCAAAGCCCAAGAACCCCTGGCCTTCCATCCTCAAAGCTCAGAATTCCACCTGGTCTCCTAAGTGAAATTCCTCCCCAACCACCAGCTCATAAGGACAAAAAGCAAAGGTCCTAGAGAAGGACGAGGAAGGTTATCCAGGGAAGAGCCTTGTGCCAGCTTCTCCTCCCAGAATTTCCTGGATCTGTCATGTTTAGGGTTTATTTCCTGCACCATTACTTAGTACAGTGTTTTTTTCTAGGGTCTCAACCTCAGAGTCCATTTCAGATCACCCTGACGTATACAGACATACACACAGATACATGGGGACACACACACACAGTTGCACAGACATACACGTACACACAAATACACATCAACATACACACAGGCGCACATACACACAAACATACACACACACACACACTCCTCCCCTTCCTCATTCCTTGGTAATTCCAAGGGCTCATATCCCTAAGGAAATTAGGGTCAAGAGAAGCCAACCAAGGTTAAGATAAAAATTCTGAAAAGGAGTATCTGCCTACTTTGGATAAAGCTGAAATAAAGACCAAAAATAATAACCAATTGACTTAAACTTATAAATTTTGTCCAGTATCAGGATTAAACACACACACACACATGCTCAATTACACACCACTGCTACCATTCTCATATCCCAGAATGGAAACAACACTCATTTTGAGACACATGGTTTAGAAAAGCTCATTGGTAGGTCTTCGTCAACAGCAAGGTCAACGCTGATATGGAGAGGGGAACCCAAGAAAGAGCTAATTCAGCTTTCCCTGGTGGGCAGGTCTAGTAGACCCTAGAACCCATGAAAAGGAACCATGAAGAAATACAGGGTTGGCAGACTGAGCACAGATGTCCCCACTTTTTCTCTGTAGTTCTTTCTTATTCTCTCTTGTGCTATAATCCCTTCATCATCCTAAACCTTCAGTGAGAGTCTGTTAACTCAGCCCAAGGCAGCTGTACCCTATTCCCACATCAAGAGGATAATAAGTGACCTGGGCCACAAGCCCCTGGTTGGCATGCCAGGGAGAGGCCCAGCAGCAAGCAATGTAAGGGAAAGATTGCCTGAGATGAAGTGGCACCTGTAGGACTCGGGAAAATGCTAGCCTTGTCCCAGCCATCCCGACACCCCATTTCCTACAGCACAGTATGGGCACAGGTAGTCCCCCAGCTCTGCTGGGCCTCAGCTCTCTGAGTGCCAAGAGTCCAAAAAGTCATAGGAAGAAACACATCTGTAGCACCTGTTCATCTGCTCCGCATTTTCTGATCAAATCAGGGTAACAACCTCCCTCAGGACCACACAACTAAAACAGAATCAAAAACATTCTGTTGGCACAGTAGAATTACCTCCTGCTGACATGAGCTTATAAAAAAATCACTGTAAGTCCTGGAGACCTAATGTATAGCATGGTGACTATAGTTAATAATAATGTATCATATACTTGAAAGTTGCTAAGAAGGTAGATCTTATCATACACACCAAAAAATAGAAGATGACTAGATGAAGAGATGGATATGTTCACTGGCTTGATTGTGATGATCATTCCACAAGGTACAAATACATCAAAACATCACATTGTACCCTATAAATACATACAATTTTGACTTATCAATCATACCTCAATAAATCTGGGAGGAAAATCACTGTGGCTCTGAGCTATCAAAATCCTCATTCCCCATCTCTACCTCCTTGGGCTCCCACCCACTGGCCAGATTATTGTACCTACCAGCAAGGCTGCCTGTGAGGTCATCCAAATTTCAGGGGAATGACTGAGTTGGTCATGCCCCCTGGCTACGCCTCAAAGCCAAAGCTACTTCAAGGTCACTCCGATTCCAGCAGACCCATGATTCCAAACTCTTTTCCCAAAACCGAAGGAAGGAAGATAGGATGCGATAGGGGTGGAGAGAAAGAAGGAAGAAGAGAGAGAGGGCGGAGAAGGAAGGGACGAAAAGAATGAATGGATGAACCGAGGGAGGGAGAGGAGGAAAGAGGAGAGGACATTTATAGAGCCTGACTCTTTCTGCAGGAGAGACTCCCTCTGCCTACCTGGAATACCCAACTCTCTCTTTTATTTGTAATGAATCCTCCTCAGCCTTTAAGACCCAGCTCAAACATAACTATCTCTGAAGACTTCCCTGACTTCTCAGACAGTTCGGACCACCCCAAGAACCACAAACTCTTCTATTCTCATTCTAATTAGACACTTTCTATCTAGACCTCACCTAAAAGTCAGAGGACTGGCTGGAAAACCCCTACAGTGTTTCCAACTCTCAAATCCTGTGGACCTCTGAATCATAAGCCTAAGTCCTGAGCATCCACTCTGCATCGTGATGCCCCCAGTCCCAACATTTCTATTATCCCCTGAGCTCATGACAAGTTGGGGACCTGGACTCTCAGGTGAGGCTGTAGGGGGCTCTAGAGGTGCAGACATTTCCCTCCTCGCTGAGACACCACCCTGGGAAACCAAGGCAAGGTGGGGCAGTCAGGTTTGGGCAGAGCCCCAGTCCAGGCTGAGGTGACTCCAGAGAAAATGGCATGAGTGGCTGAAGTTAGGAGCCAGAGGCAGAACTTAGGTTTTGTTTTTCACTGAGGAGCCACCATGGGCAGAATAACAGGCGAGGGGGCGTCTGGAGCCATGGCAACAATCCCTCCCAGACCCATTATCACCCCTGGCCACTTTTCTCCCTTCCCATCAACCAACCGCCTCTTACAGCCATTCACGTGTTACCTCCGTCTGGATCATCTCTTTTGGTCACCACCTTTCTGGTTCCCCAAATCAGAGAGCATTAACAGCTAGTCAGCAAAGAACACGATTATTTTCCTGTCTCCGTGGAGACTCAACTGATTTTCTGGAACAGCCCTAGACTTTATGAATCAGTTCTGTGGGTGACAGGGGTGAGTGTATTTTGCCACAATTCCCAGTCTGTGTTTCCTCTCGGGCAATAGCAGATGAGAGTTTGGGGCTGCTTTTCCACTTATTATTATTCATGTGTTATTTTCTAGGATCCTTCAGAGAGCCCCAAACCCTGGGAGGACAGGTGACAGCTCCCTTCTGCAGAAGAGAAAGTAAAGCTCAGAGGGGTTGAGGGATAGACCCAAGGTCACACAACCAAGTTTCCTAACTTCTGGCCTAATACATGTCCCATCACCACACACCATCTGATAAGACTGGCTTCTTAAGAGCCAGCTTTAGGCACAGATATAAATAAATATGCCAGCTCTCCAGGAAAAAAAAAAAAAAAACCCACCTTAGGCGAAACTGAACTTCCCTAGATGCAATCCCATTAGAGAAGCAAGCAACAGCTGACAGGAGAAGCTAAGTCAGTAAGGTGAGAAGATGGAAAAGCCCAGAAGGAGCTGTCACAAGGCGGGTATGGACCCTACCCTCCCTTTGTCTTTCCTCAGCAAACCCTCGTGGCTCTGAGGTAGCCAGCCCTGTGCAAACCTGCTGCTTTGTCCTCACTGCTGAGGACACAGGTTTCCAACAACCTTCCAATCTTGCTGTTACTCCTCCAAATGTTGGTGCGGAGCTCAGAATGTCAGCCAAAAATGGTTTTTTTTAAAGTATGTGTTGAAAATAGTTTCCTGGGCAAGCATCTATTTCAGGTAACCCCCGGAACATCACTATAAAAGAACTCCAGTTAACAAACTACTTGTCTCTCCAGACGCTCAGCCATGTTTCCAGAAGCCAAGTTGTTAGCTAGTTACGAAACCACTGGCTTGTGAAGAATAGACCCAGCCTGTCCTCAGAAGGGACCAGAAGTGACCTCCATGGTCCAGGTGGGTAGTCTTCACCCTGACCACACAGAGGATCTAGGGAGTAGCTGTAGAATCCCAATGTTCAGGCCCCGCCCTGACCAATGAACGCAGAATCTGCAGATGAAGGAGAGCAGCTTCGTCCCGAAGCACTCAGCAATATGTCCTAACGTGCGCCCAGCGTTGAGGACCCTGAGTCTATGCAAACTAGTGGACTTAAAATTCATCTGATTTCAGTTCTCCAAGGAAAACTCCAGAGCCCAGGAAAATCAATCTTAAAGCAAACTAAACATGTAAAGTCATATACATTCCTGGACATCTGTCACAAACCTAAAACCATATGAGGTGTACGATGGACATTGAGTGGATGTTGAGGCCTCTCTAGGCTAGGAGCCCAGCCCTGCCCTGGCCCCCTCTGCTGTACCCACTGCAGCTGGAGCCAGGCTTGCCCAGCGACAAGGGAGAGGCCCCCAAGCAGAACCCTACCCCATTGGGTGTCGCACAGGATACATGGGAGTGTCTCCAAGTCCACTGTTCACCTGCCCCATTCCCTCACCCCAGGAAGGTGCCTTCTTCAGCCCTGGTCCAGCCAGAGCCCCCAACATGTTGGTAAGTAAGAACATACTGTGTCATTTAGGGAGGAGTCTGAGGAAGACCATGACCGTGAACTTTGGTTGAGCCAAACAGTCACTGTTGAAGCTGTTTGAACACTGGCCTGCCCAACACCAGAGCTAGGGGTCCCAACATCTAGGACCCCTAGGCTTGTGGGGCTTGGTGGGGGGACATCTAGGGTAAATGGCAGGACACCACCACTGAAGGCATATGTCACCTGCTCTTCCCACAACCTGGTCTCCAACCATGCCATGTGTGGTTCACGTTCCTGACTGCCACTGGTTCCTGAAGGGCCTGGCTGTCTGCCCTTGGCCTCAGCCAACTGCCAGGAGCAGAGCAAGAGACCCCTACTGTGCCTGAAGGAGACATAAATCCGGTTACCCCCACAAAACAAAACATGCCTCACCACAGAGCTCATGTGACCTAACTCATTAAAAAAAAAATAAAGGCACTACCTCTGACGTCAAGAAGGTTAAAAACTAATTTGGGGAGAATAGCAAATACCACAATAATGTTCAAATAAAGGAGTCTCAAAAGTAAAACTTCAAAAACAGAAAAAAGTAACTCTTGGGGAAAATTCAAGTTATCACAAGAATAAATAAATAAAATTCTCCTCTGCAACTCAGTGGTTCTATTCCTGGGTTTATGATACTCTAGAGTGTTGCAAATCACGTAGAAGGGACTCATGCTTCCTAGCCAGCAACCCCCACGTAACTTTAGTTCATGAAGGTTTAAAAGGGTCAATCGCATGAGGCACCTTTTGGAGAAGGCTCAGGAAATGACAGAACAAGACATAGTCACAACATCAACCAACCACAATGACATCGGCCCCTAAATACTGGACATCTGCTTTCTTTGATGACAAGGGGTCTCTTCTGCCATGAGACCCAGGCCACCAAAAGCCAAGCACCTGGGAAAGAAACCCTTCAGCAATGGTTACTTTGGGATCATGAAAGTAAATTTGTTAGAGTTGCCAAAGGAAGGGATTAAGCGTATTGAGATGGAAGCATCCATCGTGTTCAGGAAAGCGGTCACTCAGAACCTGCCACTTCTCGCTCATATTGAGAAAAGCAAGTGTCTCTGGCCCTTTTGCTTCTTAGGTTTAGTTGTACACCTAAGAGCCTCTTAGTTAAAGAAAGAATCACAGACTTGAAACCAACGTTCCGATTTCTGCAATGTGTGAGAGGATTTTCTTCCAAATGCCTTGCTGCGTCTGGCCCATGGGCGTCTGGAAACCAATCAGGAGGCCGTCCTGAGCCAGAATGATAAGAGCAATGACCTTTTCCATCTCCCAAGGTCTGTGCCTGAGTGCCTTTCAGAAACACTGGCTTCAAGTTTACATCTCGAGGCTCCTCAAAATACAAACCTCATTTCTCTGCCCACAGGACCGCACTCCAATTCCAAAAGCCAATTAATCAAGCACAGAATTGCAAATTACTTTAGATTTTTCTCCTCTTAATTCATTTTCTGTGATCTTATGGAGAGAATGTGGAAATCAAGGAAAATGTCTGTGAAAATCATAACTGCATTACATGGAAACAAAGAGATTCAAGGAATGTCTGTCTTAATATAACAAACCTTTGCTTGAAAACATGCAAACACACACATGGGCTTGTGGGCACATGCACACCTGCGCGCACACACACACACACAACTTGAATGTCTTGGCCGCAGGTGGAATAGAAACCAGGTTGTATGAAAGTCAACTACTTTTTATTCCCAGTGACTCTGCACACATACTTCCATTGCGTTACGAAGGACAAGAACTTGGCTCACGATTTCATGCTTATCTAGCTGCTTTTGTCTTGGAATTCAAAAGCGATTTAATTACATTAATTAGGCTTCACAGCAGTGCTGAAATACTTTCTGAATTTTCTGAAGCCAGAACAGAAGAAAGTTATACCCCAAGACCATTCTTGGGGGTCCCTTAAGCAAAATGCTTACATCTAAAAAATTAAACTAAGAGAAATATTTTCAATGGATCACATAGCCCAGAACAACTGCAAAGACATAAAAGGAGAGAAGCAAAGGAAAAGGACCAAGACAAAAGTTGCCCTTGGAAGTCATATCGCAAGATATGAGGCATGTTTGATGATATTGCTTACTTTTTTGTAATATTCTTTAAAATAGTTATCTAAATTCCTGGATGGTACTTTACAGGTTCTTTTGAGGCTGACAGTAGGGTTTCTGCTTATGAATCCAGTACGCAACCAGAGCCACATCCACTTTTTATGTTTGAAGCATAAAAGTATTTTAGTATCTACTCTGAACGCATTACCACGTTTGTAATGGAGAGGAATACTCCTGGACTCAAAGACTTCCAGAGCGAATACAATCCCATCCTATTAGCTTAAAAAAATCACAAAGAGGCTTGGAGTCTTACGCCTTGGCTCTCAGATATGGACAAGAACCACAGCAAGAATGACTGCTGAGAAAATTAACTCATGGGGTGTCTTTTTGTTGTCATGGAAAGTTCTTTTTTCCTCCTGGTAACATGACCCACTAACTGTTGGTTTCAAGCAAATTTAATTGCAACATCTTTAACCAAGTGATATGTAGCTTTGCTTCCCAGAATGTAATTGTAAACTCGAAAGGGGCCCTCAAATGCCCACTGGTAGCTACTGGGTAGAGAGCCGTTCAGAGCCTTCAGCTCTGTTCTGCCTGCCAGCAGGCTCTCAACAGTTCATCTGCTCCTCCTTGCTCAGATCTAAGTTGGCCGTTTTATCTATGTGCATCGCACATGGCACTTGCCAGGGAAACACAAGGGGAAAAAACTTTCATCCTCTCTAACTGGAAGCTGGCCCACTTAGAATATTGCTTCCTGATCCTTCCAATAAGCTAAAACCCCAGAGGCACTAAACAATTAAAAGAAGAGACCAGAGGCATTCGCTTGGAACCTGTACATCGTGTCTAAAATATAATTATCCTTTTTCATGGTCTCCACGTTGCTAACGTTGCCCAACTAGAAATGGAAACTGCCACATGACTTCATCTGCAGGATTCTTATCTTTATGCAACTAGAAGAGAGTTGTTAAAATTAAGTTTTTATTCTGTTTTGTTCCTCCCCTCAAAGAAGTTCAAAGTTTTCAGTCACGAAGGGATTTGAGGTTCACACTGAATTCCTCTGGGTGAGGAGATACGGGAGATATGACTAGGCACTCACATATCCTTTACAGAGATTGGCAGGTGGGACTGAATTAGGTTGCTTGGTCTGCATGGCCCCCCACAGGGCTCAGTTCTGTTCAGCATCATCAGGCAAGAAACTTATAATGGCAAGTTCAGTCTATTTCCAAAATATTGTCCCCCGAGGTCTAAATACTGGCCAGGCAGCCCCACCACCGCATCTACCAAGCAATGACCTGGTTGAACACCGCATCCCACCTCCCCACCATACCTTCCTTTTAGGAAACCGGGGCTGTGCTTACTGGATAGGTATGTAGTCAGCAGATACCAGTTGAATTGGACATGCCTGCCTATCCCCTAAATTTGCAGAGGAACACCAATGATCAAGCAAGGACAGCGCCCAATAATTGTGTTACCATGTGTACTTTACAGATGGTCTCTCATTTTCTCTTCCCATCAACCCTACGGGGGTGATACTATTGTTATCCCTGTTTCACAGATGACTAAAATGAAGTTCAAAGAGGTTAAATAAGTTGCTCATGGTGCCACAGCAAGTATGTCAAAGCAGAATTGGGATTCAAACCCAGGCCTCTTTGACTCCAAAGCCCAATGTTTGGCTTCTGCTCTATCTTTTATGGTTCTTGAGGGGCCACTGGTGTCCCTCAACTGTCCCTACTGCCCCTTTACTGGTTTCATTGCCTTCACATCTGCCCAGAGTCCTTGCACACCTTCTTAGGCTTTCCTGGAAGTAACTGAGGTTCTCCCCAACCACAACCCAGATTTCATGGAGCAAGAAGGCTATTACATGTCCCAGCTTCACCACCCAAGTTCCAGAATGCTTCATCCTGTCTGCCTGGAAGAGAACGGTCCCACCAGTTCATCGAAGACTCTAGATATTTCGTCATAATGTTACCCCACTGCGTCCCTCACAACATCTTGAAAAGGACACAGGTTTATCCCTATTTTACTAGAAACTGAGGATCAAAGTGTGAAGTGACTCCCACAGGTCACACTGCTTATTTAATGGTGATTTCTAGAATCGACCTCAGGAGTTGCACTGTTTTTCCAATTATTCTTTGGCTCGCAGTCAGTCTCCAATAAATAATTGTTGATTAACTCACAGTGACGCCATACTCTCCACCACAATTGTTTCCATTTGTATTAATTTCTGACTTAGAAGATAATTAAAATTCTCAAAAAATAATGTGCTCAGCTGTGATAACAAGAACCCCCCAAACTCCAATGACTTAACGCAAAGAGGTTAAGTTCTCATCCACACCAAGTCCACTGTGAGTACAGATGACTCCCCAAGGAAACTGCCCACCAGGTGGTGGTGCAGCGTTGACCTCCACATTAACCCATCCTTGCACAGATGCCCATCAGGGAGAGAAGTGGGTGGACAGCAAGCATCAGCAATGAACGCTTCCACCCAAAGTAACACACACAGTATCTTCCCCCATGGTCTGTTGGCCATGGCAAGTCACACAGTCATGCCCATCTTCAAGAAGACAGAGAGATACAATCTTCCTGTTTGTCCAGAAGTGAAGAACCCTGGATGTCAAGAAAGCAAGCATTACTACAGCCAGTACAAAAATAGAGACTGGAGAGGCAACATGATTTGAGAGGCAGTGGTCATGCAGCTAACAAGTGGCCAAGACAGAACCTAAACCTAAGTTTACTTATCTCAAAAATCCAGGTCCTTAACTAACACGTAATTCTCAAAAGACTAGTATCCACTTTATATACCAAGTTATTCTTCATGAATAATAGGCATGTATTGCTTATTGGCTGGCAGCTCTGCTGACCTCGGCTGACCTTGACTGACCTTGCTCACCTGTCTAGAGTCTGCCCCTCTGACAGCTGATCAACACTGCCCTTGGCTGGGAGAATTTCGATGACTTGACTCTGCTCCACTTGCCTCTCATCCTTCAGCAGGCCAGCTCAGGCCTTTTTCATTGCAACAGTAGAGTTCCAAGAAAAAGTAGGCCCAAAGCAGTACATGTGTCTGAGCCCAGAGCTGGGAAGTAGGAAGGGGGTGAGGAAAGCACTGTAATATTGCACAGCAAAGGAGTGAAGAATTAGTCTAGATATATGCAAACTTTTTCTATAAAAAGAAATATAGGGTGCCTGGGTGGCTCAGTGGGTTAAAGCCTCTGCCTTCGGCTCGGGTCATGATCCCAGGGTCCTGGGATGGAGCCCCGAATCAGGCTCTCTGCCCAGCAGGGAGCCTGCTTCCTCCTTTCTCTCTACCTGTCTCTCTGCCTACTTGTGACCTCTGTCAAATAAATAAATAAAATCTTAAAAAAAAAAAAAAAATATATATATATATATATATATATATATATATATAGTAAATACATTTTATCTCTTGGGCCATACTGCCTCTGCCCCAACCCTGTGGCTGTGGAATGAAAGCTACCATAAATAATAAGTAAACTGTTAAGTGTGGCTGTGTTACAATAAACTTTATTTAGAAAAGCAGACAGTGGGCCAGATTTGCGCTGAGGGTCATTCTTTGCAAACCCCCAAATTAGAGGCCTTCCTATAATCTTCCGCAAAGGGTTCTAGTCCCAGGTAGGACCTGTCTGCCTGTACAGTCTCAACATCACTTGTTTTTCTCACTCGACCTTCCTTTTTTTCATTTACAAAGTGAAGGGGTTGGACTAATTCTTTCAAACTATAAAATTCTTACATTCACAGAATGTATATTACCAAGTAAACCAAAAAGTAGGTTCCGGAGTCTAGTTGAAGAGATTATTCTCAACCAGTTAATAGAATATTTATTGTATTTGCCCTTAGGATTACAGCTCACCTACACAAGTTAAAATTCTGTTTTTCTTGAACAAGAGCTGCCATGTAAAAGATATTGATCAATCGTAATATCACCTTAGCTCCATCAAAGTTAAATAGATTTTTCCACCCATCCAAGCCGGAAGTCAGCCAGTTATATGGCATGAAAAACAAACTGACACTTTTAATGACGAATGGGTAGCAAAGCTTTATTGATAACAAGAATAAAAAATGAAATGCTAGGGAGTCAACACTGGGTGATGTCAGGGAAGGATAAAAAGAAACATGCAATTAACTGATCCAGAAGGATAAGCTACAGCGAGGGACACTATAAAACAGGAAGTAGGCATCCTCGGGGAACACACCATTCAACTGAAAGTTATTCCATTTATCATCGCCCCCTTTTTGACACCTAAATAGCATGCAATTCACTATGCCACCATATCACAGGAGGAGATTTTTGTTTTTCTCCCTCCATTAATCTTCCCTGCCAGGCTGTTGCTGGAATTACAAATAAGAATATTTATGTTAATCACTACTGCAAAGAGAAAATCCATGTGAAATGGTCTGCCCTGTCCATAAAGCCAAAGCAACACACAGAGGTGTGCAGACATCTGATTTTCTGAAGTTTTGTGTCAGTGGTTCTCCATTAGCAGGAATGGATTTTGCTCCCAAGGACATCTGGCAACATTTGGAGATATTTTGATCATCTCCACTAGGGAATTGCTATGGGCATCCAGTGAGTATAGGCCAGAGATGATGCCAAATGTCCCGCAGTGCACAGGATTGCCACTCACAGCACAAAATTATCTGGTCTGATGTATCAACAGCGTCGAGGTGGAGAAATCTGCTTTTTTGTAGAAAAAAAAGTATCGGCTGATATTGACAGCAATGTTTCAATCACTGGGAACTCCAAATCATGACCAGACATCACATGAAAGCAGCATGCATTTTTTTTAAGATTTTTATTTATTTACTTGACAGAGATCACAAGTAGGCGGAGAGGCAGGCAGAGAGAGAGAAGAGGAAGCAGGCTCCCTGCTGAGCAGAGAGCCCGATGTGGGGCTCGATCCCAGGACCCTGGGATCACAACCCGAGCCGAAGGCAGAGGCTTTAACCCACTGAGCCACCCAGGCGCCCCCAGCAGCATGCATTTTAGACCACGCCAGGCAACTCTATTGTGTAGACTAGCAACATCTCAAGCCAGGTACATGGTGTCAAAAGATTCTGCAGAAGTACTAGAGAAAAGGACAGTTCCGAAAGGCAGGCCACAAATTCCAAAACCGTCCTAGAAACGATAAGTGGTTCAAAATACTGAAAAATACACTGGCATTAATATGTACTTTTAAATATAATAAACCCCTTTATTACTATATATAACAAAATGTAGTTTTATTATAATACAATATCTATTTTATGTAATATAGTAAGTATTTTTTTCTAATTTAGGGGTTTTTAAACCTATAATATCAAAAAGCATTGTGGACATTTTCTAACCAAAGGACATCATCTTCATCTCATTCGAATTACACCCTGATAATCACATGCAACATCAGTTTTTACTGTAACTTTTGGTGTATTTCCAAGAGGATATAATTTATCAGTGGGTCAAAGAGCTGGAAAATTAATATCTGTTTACCTAAACAGATCACATCTGTTAGCAAACTTGTCCAAATAATTTGGCATCGTTGCTTACAATATATGTCTGTGGAGACCATTTATCATTTAGATTATTTCTAGAACCCACAGGCTTCTGTTCCATGCACTGTACAGAAACACGTATATGCCCACACACATTAGGATGCTCCGGCCCCCGTGGTTTCAAAGCGAAGGGAGCACAGAGCACCCCTGCAACTTTCTCTTAGTTCTGTTTGCCATTGCACTGTCCTTCTGTCCTGCCAGCATTCGGTGTCACACCTCCACTCCAACTCATTCCTAAAACCAGCCCAACTGAGAGATCTCCAGCAAAAGCAGGCGAGTGTTTAGGGTTACATTCCAGGGCCTGGGAAAAGTCCCTGTGTAGATATGCCAGCCTTTCATTTACTGCAAAAGAGCTCTCTACCTTCCTTTCAGTGGCTTCCCCAAGTAAAAGCTTGTGTCCTAGCAGGGAAGAGCATAAACTGAGGAGTCAGGTCCACCCAGGTCCAAAACCCACCTTGATCAATTTCTGGCTGTGACCTTGGGCAGGAGCATATTCCTTATCCTCAGCCCCTTACATCTAAAGTGGAAACAAAATTGCCCACCTCCTTGAGACTACTGTGGGGATGAGATGGGATTATCTTTATAAAGTATATGCAGCACACATCCCTTCATAAATTTCAGGTTACTAGATAGTTGGAGTTGACCAGCTACTCCACCAAGTCCATGTCACGCATGTCCACACCCTAAGTCCAAAAGCACCCACTTGGAGCTGACCCTGTGCAGGGAGCCAAGAACGGCATACATGAGAAAGACGCATTCTCCCCTCAATTCATTCAGTTTCACCAAAGAAACACACCTGACATGGGTGACAGAGCAGGAGAACAAGGCAGGGGTGTGACATTGAATGCCACTGAGCAATGCTGCTGGAGATCTGAGCCTCGGGAGATCAGCTGGAAATTTCGGGGAGCTTAACATATTGGGAGCACCAGCAGCTGGCCCAGAACAAGTACACAAGGAATGCTGGCCATTTTTCTTATCTCTGTCCAGCCCCGCAATGGATGATGGGGTGGCTGCTGCCACCTGGTCCCCAACCCCTACCTCCAACTGAAGAACAAAGGCTCCTGCAAGAAACCATTGACTTCCCAGTTATCCACTGCCTTGAAGTCTTTTTCCTTATCCCGTGGTTCCCTTGCTCCCCCTCTTTCGTGGCCATTGGCTCAGTTTGGGAGCTACTTGATTATTTGCTGAACAGGCAAACATACCCCTTTCCTTGCTAAATTTCACAATTTTACAAGTGCTGGTGACAGTGATCACAAATACTATAAACCATCTCCATAGTTTCTTTAAATCCATTCAGATTGTTTCTGGATTATGTGTCATCTAGCAAGATACATTGGTTTGGGGCTATTTTATCCTTTCACTCGTTTTTTTACTTTTTTTTTTTTTTAATAAAAACCTTACCACTAAAGAAATGAAGCTCCTGGGGCACCTGGGTGGCTCAGTGGATTAAAGCCTCTGCCTTCTGCTGGGGTCATGATCCCAAGGTCCTGCTCTCTGCTCAGCGGGGAGCCTGCTTCCTCCTCTCTCTCTGCCTGCCTCTCTGCCTACTTGTGACCTCTGTCTGTCAAATAAATAAATAAAATCTTTAAAAAATAAAAGAAGAAGAAGAAAGAAATGAAGCTCCTTAGGTATTAGGGCTCCCTTATTAAATTCAGAAAATGGCAACAGTCGTCCAAGTGGTTCAGATTGCACCGACAAAGCTCCTGTGGTCATTTGTCCCATCATCAACATCACGCATCAGCAAGAAGTCAGTGCAAGGTCAGCCAGTGACCCCTCTTTGGCCTGGGCATTCCAGAGAAGGACTATAGGAGCTGCAAATAAACATTAAGATGGTCTGTTCAAGGCCATATCTAACATCGAGGAAATGGTATGAAGAGAAGAAATGACCTCACTTGGTAGCAGCCATGGTGCCCTTCCATGGGGGGATGGACAGACCAACTCCCTGTGGCGTATCCAGAATGATGGCATGTCAGCACGAAAAAGAAATGTCCAATCAAGCCCAGAAAAGACACAGAGGAAACTAAGTGCATATAACTAAGTGGGGGAAAAAGCCAGTCTGAAGGGGCTATATGCTGTATGATTCCAAGTCTGTGACATTCTGGAAAATCCCAAACTATGGAGACAGTGAAAAGATCAGGGGTTGCTAGGATTAGAGGTGGGGGGAGGGATGAATGAGCACAGAGGATTTGTAGGGCAGGGAAAATACTCTGTATGATACTAGAATAAGGGACACATGTCATTATACATTTGTCCAAACCCACGGAGTGTACAGCACCAGGGGTGAGCCCTAATGCCAACTTGTATGACGATGACATGTCAGTATTTCACAGCGTACCTACACTCGGGGGGGGGGGTGTTGGTATGGGGAAGGCTGGGAAGATTTGGGGGCAGGGGGTGTATAGAAACGCTCTATAACTTCTGCTCAATTTTGCTGTGAATCCAAAACTGCTCTAAAAGGTAAAGTCTAAAAAAAAAAAAAAAAATACCCACTATACAGGGAGCCCAGGGTGGCTTAGTGGGTTAAGCATCTGCCTTTGGCTCAGGTCATGATTCCAGGGTCCTGGGATCAAGCCCCATATTGGGCTCCCTACTCAGCAGAAAGCCTGCTTCTCCCTCTGCCTCTGCCTGCTGCTCCCCTTGCTTGTGCCCACGCTCTCTTTCTCTCTCTCTCCCTATCAAATAAATAAAGTCTTAAAAAAAAAAAAA
The DNA here is from genome assembly GCF_011764305.1 of Mustela putorius furo. NCBI lineage: Eukaryota > Metazoa > Chordata > Mammalia > Carnivora > Mustelidae > Mustela > Mustela putorius. The sequence goes on from NW_025422057.1 coordinate 10,970,657, forward strand.
AGACTACATTTTACACTACTATATATATCACTCATTGCTGATGAAACAAAGCTACCCATTGCTCCCTAGGAAAATAAATCAACCCTCTTCCTCCTGTAGCTTCCATATCTATAGACTTTTTCCCAGAAAAGGAAACTAATCCCTACTTGGCTCTCCTGTCTGCTCTTTGGATTGAAGTTTCTTTGGCTCAAGTCATGATCCCAGGGTCCTGGGATTCAGCCCTGTGTGGGGCTCCCTGCTCTGCAGGGAGTCTCCTTCTCCCTCTCCCATTCCTTCTGCTGTGTTCCCTCCGTCGCTGTGTCTCTCTCTGTCAAATAAATAAATAAAATCTTTTAAAAAAAAAAAAACTCCATTTGGCAAGAGTTTGCATCTTCCTTCTGACATCCCTGGGACATGGGATGCTGGTAAGCTCAAGGTAAGAAGGGCTTCTCAAGTCCTAGACCCAGACTCACCGAGACCTGCCCCATCCCACTCCCCCCCAACACCCCAGCTATTACTCTGTGCACAGATTTGACATGGTTTTCTTTCTAGCAAGCACACAATCCCTTCCTGGCACTTGACAAGAGGGTGGGGACTAGAACCCATTCCCTGCACTAACCTGTTTGCCATCCCTCCAGATTTCCCATCCCCCTTTTTCTCCCTCCCCTCAGCCCCTCAGCCCCTCCTGCTTCCAGAGCCAGCCTCCAAGGGGCCCACGCCATCATCAGCTGCTGCCACCTCCGCCTTGGCTGCCTTCCCTCAGGGCCCCACACAGCGCCCACTGACCACATCTGTCCCCGCCGCACCCTGGCCAAACCCAGCCCACCACCCCCGCCGGCAGAAGCTCTGTCTTCCCCAGAACTCACCTGGAGACCCAGGAGAGACAGCCCAGGGGGTGTTAGCGCCCTGCAGGACAGACTTGGACCAACAAAGCCAAGGACAGGAAACTGGCAAGCTTCTCACCCTCCCTCCCTACTCCAGATGGTCCCGGGAGGCAGTGAGCCTACACTCCCCCCCACCCCGCGATGTCCTGCGGTGTCTTCACCTGGTATTTCCTGCGTGGCTACCCACCCACCCCACTTATCTTTTTCTCCTTGGGATTTCACCACTCCCCACCGTACTATGCCTCAACTTACAAAAATAAAATTGTGGAGGATCCTGAGCGTTATGGAACACGGACTCGCCCAGGGAACTGGGGCTAGCGCAGAGCAACCCGCATCCTGCACAGCAGTAATTAAGAATGCTTCTACAGCGGCTCCGCCTTGGGGGGCCGCCACCAGCAGGCACCGTGCTGCTCTGCCGAGCCTGGAAGCAAGTACTTTGTCATTAACCTGATGTATAATTTATGTGGGCAAAAAACGTGTCTCCTCTCTTTCCCAAACAGCCAAGCGCCATCACGGAGCCCCAGCTGCCTGCTCCTGCCGCTCCGCAGAGAAATGCCATCCCCATAATGGTCTCACTTTTGTTTTGACCTGGAGCCCGTTTTACAGTATTGCCCCTAAGCTGGATGAGCTCTCCAGCCCTCCTGCCAACAGCGAGGGGAGGGGCTGGAAGCGGAGCCTGAGACAAGGGCTATTATTTCTGCTCTCAGCCTGGTGCATTTCAGCTAGCCCGAGGGCATCCACAAGCCACCCACCCCCCTTTGCTTTGCCAATGGAGAAACATGGAGGCACACAGAAACGAGGTGTCTATACCCTCTGGCACTTGGCGACTGAGGCCCCAGGACCACTCTTGCACTCCCAGGCTCACAACTTCTTCCTCCCTTGAGCATTACTTGTGCTGCTGGTGTCTTGGACTGACCTCAGATGTAAGGCCCCAGAGTGTCTCTCACCATCCCAGGTCTGCTGCAAGACCACACTGGAGGAGGCATGATGAGGAGCTTGTTCTCCGCTGGGTACTCCGCTGGGCATGGACTCAGGTCCCTGCAGTGACCCAAGGACAGGTCTGGCCACCCACCCCCCTCTGCAGAGCAGGTAGCTGCTCTCCCTCCCCAGCTCAGCTTTCCTTATCTTTGCCTCCCTGTACGCCACTCTCCTGGCCTCCCGTTGGAAACAGGAGAAAGGATTCTGTGGATCTGCTGGTCATCTTCCGACAAGGAAGGCCCCACTGGCAAGTTCCCAAGCCAGGTCACTTGAAAGGCCACCACTGGCCTACACACTGTTCTTTTTTCCTTCTTCTATCTCCAAACAACTTTCCTACTTCCTGCCGCCACCGTAGGCAACCGCATTAAAGGGCTTACTATGCTGCTTTGTGTGCGGGTTCACAGAGTGACTGTCGTGATTGTGTGTGCATTTTCATGAAAGTACATTACATGCATGCTGGATCTCTCTTCCCTAAATCCCAGTTGTTATCTTTCAAGGTCAAGGCTCACCCCCTTTATGAATGTGATGAAAATATCAATATTCTTACCAGAAAAACACATGAAGGGAAATCAAAAATTGTGCCTGTGACTTTAGGGTGTTCATCCATGCTAAAAGCCTTCTGTGGGGTCTCCGAGGGTCAGGACTCAGGTTGGACCCTCGTCAGAGATACTGGTCTTTGGCCAGGGCTTGAAGCCCTACTCTGATCGGTAGTACCCAGTAAAACAGGGTCACAGGGCACACAGCAGAAATCTGCAGAGGATTCACAAAGAGGGCGTGGCCATGCCAGCCTCTGTGAATCCAATGGACTTCCTTCAGTCTGTTCCTCAGAGGAATGTGTCTAATAATATCTACGTGTATCCTATTCCAGAATGCCCTCTTAGCTCCCTTAATTCGTACCTATCACTTCCTCCAAAATTCAGAGCATCTCCCCAGAGAGACCTCTTCCTTATCTTTACCATGTGTCTTCTCCTTACTTGTCTTGCACATCCATTTTGAATTTGTTGTCATGCTGCTTAGAGCTCTGAAGAATGTGCTTAAGTTGCGGTTTGCCCTACCATCAGGATACAAACCTGCTGCAGAGAGGAGCCTGTCTGTTACACACGTGGGAAGAGGCAGAGAACGTTACTCCTCCGAATTCCAAGGCAACAGCAGGGTAAGAGCTGATTCTCCTGAGAAAGATGAGGAGAGATGAGCCTCATTTTCAGGGGGCAATGGTAAGTGAGAAGATCTTCCATTAAGACCTTGTGATATATCAAACCACCACAGAACTGAAGGGCTTAAAACCTTATCTATCTATCTATCTATCTATCTATCTATCTATCTACTGGTGTTCCCTCTCACAGTTCTGGGCATTTGCTGGGTTTAGTAAGGCTGCTCTCAGTCAAGTCTCCTAGACCGTTGTGACCAGATGTTGGCTGCGGCTGGAGTCAGAAGGTTCGACTGGGACACATGTTCAAGTGAGCTCCTTCAATCACACAGCTGGTGACTGGCCAAGTGGGCACCACTCTCTCCACTCAGCTGTCCTGCACATCTTCAGGGCACTGTGGTCTGAGGGGGTAGGTGGTGTTCTAGTTTCCTAAGGCCTCCATAATAAATTACCCCAAACTGGACAACAGAAGTTCACTCCCTCAGAGGTCAGGAGGCCAGCAGTGTTCCTTCTGGAGGCTCTCAGAAGACTTCCTTGCCTCTCCCTAGCTTCTGAAGACTGCCAGCAACCCTGCACACCCAACATACAGCGGCACCACTCAGTCTCTGCTACTGTCTTTACACTGTTTTCCGCCGTAGGTCTCTCCGTGTCCCCTCTCCTTCTAAGAATACCCATTAGATTTAAGGTGAGCCCTAACTAAATCCAGAATGATGTCATCTCACTGTCTTTAAATAATTACACCTGCAAAGACCCTGTTTCCAAGTAAGTTCTGGGTTGACATGAATTTTTGAAGAACACTACTTAACCCTCTACAACGGGCTTCCCTCAGAACAAGATTTCCAAGAAACCAAGATAGAAGCTGTTTTGTCCAACCTAGCCTCAAAAGCAGTCAGCAACATTTGTATTGACTATAAGTAAGAGGGTCAGCTCAGATTCAAGAAGAAGGGGCCACACAAAGGTATGAATACCAGAAGCATGGTCCCCTGGGGCCATCTTTGGAGACCAACATCCATGAGAAGGACCAAGTAAAGCGGGAAATGAAGAAGAGGAACTCAACATTGAGGAAGAGAGATTCTTAGGACTGCCAGAGTAGGAAACCTTGAGACAAGAGGAAAAAATGCACACACTGGACTTGCAGGGAAGGTTTGGGGGGCACAGAGAGAAGGACAGAGGGGGTTTTCAGGAGTCACCATCTGGTATAGAGAAAGATTATGGGTAAAAGAGATATCTCAGAAGGATTTTGCAGAAGTTTTATTCCACATAAAGACTGTCCTCTCCCAAGATATTTGCAAACGACATACCAGATAAAGGGCTAGTATCTAAAATCTATAAAGAACTTATCAAACTCAAGACCCAAAGAACAAATAATCCAATCAAGAAATGGGCAGAGGACATGAACAGACATATCTGCAAAGAAGACATCCAGATGGCCAACAGACACATGAAAAAGTGCTCTACATCACTTGGCATCAGGGAAATACAAATCAAAACCACAATGAGATACCACCTCACAACAGTCAGAAAGACTAAAATTAACAAGTCAAGTAATGGCAGATGCTGGTGAGGATACAGAGAAAGGGGAACCCTCCTACACTGTTGGTGGGAATGCAAACTGGTGCAACCACTCTGGAAAACAGCATGGAGGTTCCTCAAAAAGTTGAAAATAGAGCTACCGTAAGACCCAACAATCACACTACTGGGTATTTACCTTAAAGATAAAAACGTAGTGATCCGAAGGGGCATGTGCACCCCAATGTTTATAGCAGCAATGTCCACAATAGCCAAACTATGGAAAGAACTTAGATGTCCAAAAACAGATGAATGGAAAAAGAAGATGTGGTATATATATACAATGGAATACTATGCAGCCATCAAAAGAAATGAACTCTTGCCATTTGCGATGTGGTTGGAACTAGAGGGTATTATGCTTAGTGAAATAAGTCAGTCAGAGAAAGACAATTTCATATGATCTTCCTGATATGAGGAAGTTGAAAGGCAACATGGGGGGTTTGGGGATAGGAAAGGAATAAATGAAACAAGATGGGATTGGGAGGGAGACAAACCATAAGAGACTCTTAATCTCACAAAACAAACTGAGGGTTGCCAGGGGGAGGGGGATAGTGAGAGGGTGGTTGGTTTATGGACATTGGGGAGGGTATGTGCTATGGTGAGTGCTGTGAAGTGTGTAAACCTGGCGATTCACAGACCTGTACCCCTGGGGCTAATAATACATTATATGTTAATTTTAAAAATTAAAAATTTTAAAATTTTAAAATTTTAAATTTTAAAATTTACTCAAGAAACTGGGTAAAGATTTGAATTACTCTCCCTGCCTGTTATTTTTTACATGTGATTTTCTGTCAGCCAAGGTCACAAGGTTCCACTGTTTTTACACAAGTACCTTCTTCTAACCCTATTTTAAAAAGCCAGCACAGGGCTCATGCATTTGAAAAGTTATACATTTCATTGCTGAAACAAGGATTTCTTTTCAATAAAAGTATATACAAGCACTTTCAAAGCAGCCTACCAAATTTTTTCGTTTGTCCTCACTGTAATATGTTCCAATATGGATACTGTTAGATGTTCACAGTTTGAGTATCATTCAAGGTGAGGTTTGGCCAAGTGCCTTTGCAGGAAAAGTTTGGATGGACCATTCAGTTTTGGAGAATATGGTAATCCCCATATTCTCTAATCAGAGCAGGTAATCCCTAGAAAGTGAAAGACTCCAGAGACACGGGCAGTGTTTCCAGACTTAAGCTGCAGGAAGTACTCCTTAAGATAAGCCCACAAATTCTTCTATCTCCAGAAACTTTTAAGCAGGGATTGGGACTCCAGGCAATAAGCAGAAATTTTATGGCTGCAGGCCTTCCAGCTCTGGAGGACTTCGTTGGTCAGAGAAGTGCAGGACTGAGATCTCTCAGGTATGTTTAGATCCCAGCCAATGAAACGAACGAGCCAAGGGCGAGAGTCTCTGGAAATACTTCCTATCTCAATGCTGTTGACATAATCTGGATACAAAAGATTTGGAAATGACCTGACCTAAGGCCACTTTTCTTTCAACCAGCACATCCAATCTGGAGTTTTTTAGCTAATATTTAGTGAAGACTTCCTATGTTGTGTATCTAACACACATAATCTCACTCAATTCGTGAAAAAATCCTATGAAATTGGTACTGATGAAAATAAGATGTACTAGGCTGGAAATCTGGGTGATGGTAGATGGAATGTTTCCTACTCAAAATGACTTTCCTCCATTGAAATATTTAAAAAAAGAAAAAGAAAGAAAGAACAAAGAAGGAAAGGAGTCTACATATTGCCTGGTTATTTTTTTTTTAAGATTTTATTAATTTATTTGACAGACAGAGATCACAAGCAGGCAGAGAGACAGGCAGAGAGAGAGGAAGGGAAGCAGGCTCCCTGCTGAGCAGAGAGCCCGATGCGGGGCTCGATCCCAGGACCCTGGGATCATGATCTGAGCCGAAGGAAGAGGCTTTAACCCACTGAGCCACCCAGGCGCCCCTTGCCTGGATATTTTTAAACTATAAGAATAAAATAAGCCAAAAATACAGTTCGAGTTTTAAAAAATAGGGCCAAGGGCTCAAAGAGGGTTTGAACACAAGTTTAAATTCATTTATATTTTTAATTTATGTTATATGTATTCAGAACAATTAGTTAATGTATATGTTCTTGTCCCTATGCAGTCACGGTATGATGGGAGTCCTCCCGTGTGTTAATTTCATTAAAATTAAACTGCTGTAAGCATATAAATGAAGCCTCAGTGAAATAGAGGGGAAAGTACCACTTTATACCCACTGAGACAGATAAATTCAAAAGACAGTGGTGCCTGAGTGGCTCAGGCGGTTAAGCATCTGCCTTCAGCTCAAATCATGATCCTGGAGAGCTGGGATCAACCCCCACATCGGGCTCCCTGCTTAGTGGGGAAATCTGCTTCTCCCTCTCCCTCTGACCCTCCCCCTGCTCATACTCTCTCTCTCACTCACTCACACTCTTTCTCTCAAATAATAAATTCTTTAAAGAACACAAAACAAACAAAAGCAAAAAGACAGATGATAACAAGTGCTGACAAGGACAGGTGAAGTTGTAAGACGGTGCAGCCACTTTGGAAAATCGTCCGGCAGTTCCTCAAAATATTCAACACACAGTTGCCACATAACCAGCAATGCCACCCCATGGTATCTATGCCAATGAAAACATAGGTCCCATGCAGACTTGCACAGAAGTGTTTATAGCAATATTATTCATAATAGCCAAATGGTGGAAATGACCCAAATATCCACCAGCTGATGAATGGCAAGCCAAATAGGGTCTATCCACACAAAAGAACCGTATTCAGTAATTTAAAAAGAAGGAAGCCTTGACCTGCCCCAGCGTGACAAGCCTTGACAACACTACGCCAAGTGAAAGAAGAAAAAACCACATCCTCTACAATTCCTTTCAGATGAACTGTCCAATATAAGTAAATCTATAGCGACAGAAAAGAGATTAGTGGTTCCCAAGGACTGAGGGGAATGGTAAATGGGGAGAAACAGCTAATAGATACAGGGTTTCCTTTTGGGGTAACGAAAACATTCTGCAATTAGATAGTTTGATCCTCATACAGCTCTGTGAATCCACCAAAAAATACCCAAGTGGATATTTTAAAAGAGTGAACTTTAGAGTATGTGAATTATATCCCAATAAAACAGTTATTTAAAAAAGAAAAGTGGGGCACCTGGGTGGCTCTGTTGGTTAAGTACCTGACTCTTGATTTCCACTTAGGTCATGATCCCAGGGTTGTGGGTTCCAGCCCCGCATCAGGCTCCGCACTCAGCAGGGAGTCTGCTGGAGAGTCTCCCTCTCCCTCTGCCCCACCCCCTACACTCTCTCTCTCACATTAAGTCTAATAAACCCCCTAAAGATAAATAAAAATAAATCTCTCTAAAAGAGAGAAGAAAAGAAAATATAGATAAACATGTGGTTTTTAACATACCATAATGGGGGAAAACCTGAGGACGGGGGCAGATTCTGATTTGTGGGCCCTGAAACTTAAAGTTTGTGGGAACCTCTTCAAGAAAAATTATTTTTAAAATGAAAATATGCTTTACAACAATGTACATAATTAACAAAGTTGTCCTATATACTTCAAAATTTGTTAAGAGCATAGATTTTTTTTACCACAAATTTTAAAAATGCAAATACAAAATTAAGTGTAAAACTGGATATTCAAAATTAGAAAATAAATGACAAATTATGAATTTTTAAAAGCTGGAAAACATCCAGAACCATTTCTAAATCCACATTTTCTATTAGCTGACTGCCTCTCATGAGTCTATAATCTTAATTTCCTCCATTGATGACTTACAGTCTTGGTTCGCCTTTCTGTGACACAATGACTTTATTTTTCTACAGAGAGAACAGAAAAACAGTTCAGTCTTTCCTCTAACATAACTGATACAAGCTGTCTTTTTATTTTACAGGTACCCCAATTTCCCCCTCCTCAAGATGAGTTTCCTGCCTCCCCAGAAATGGAGAACAGCTTTTCTCTTCTCTCTGAGCATGAATTCTACCCCCACCCTGGACTTGAAATTTCCAACACCTACCAGGCTAGGCTGGTAAAGGTGGAATGAAATCAGTTCTCTCATCCTGCCAAGAAGATTATAAATAACCTCAGCCATTTTTGGAAAGCAATTTGGCAACAGATATTAGAGATTCTTCTAAACCCCACCTCTGGGAATGTATAAGAATAATCCAAATGTCCAATATAGGCAAATAATCAAATAAATTATTTTATCTAATCAAATGTTGGCCCCATTTTAAATGATCATAAAAATAATGTAGTAGCACAGGGGAAATTACAATACACACAATATTATATAATTATAATAAGGAATGGAATGATATAAAATTGTGAATACAATATGCCTAGAATGAGATTTGTTCTTAATCCTGGGCATAAAGAAGAAGGGGAAAAAAAAAGATAGGAAGGAAATGTACCAAATGCTAAAATAATTGGGATAGGCTTATTTAGGCTTATTTAAATTTCCTTTATCCCACATAATAATTCATAATAAGAATAAGGTTGCCTGAGAATCCTGTCTGCTCTCTGCCTCAGCTCATAGAATTAATGGTCCTAAATATTAGCAAAGCAGCTGACTCCTTAGAGGAGAGGGCCACTGTGATACATAAATGAAAAGTATCACTATGATTTTTGTGAAGCTTGCTTTTTTTTTTTTTTTTTTTAGCAAAATCAGCTGTTTAAACACAGCAATATTCTGGGGGCGGGAATCCACCCAGTTAATTGTTGATTTCACCCCTGAAATCAACAGCGCACATTCTGTCCGGCCTTGCTCCCGCGGCCTGGGTTCAGGGATTTCTGAATGCACAGCTACTGAGTCAGCATTGGCTACACCACCTGCCCCGTGGTCTCCCAGAGCTGGGAAGCGCAATGACTCAACAAGTGGCACACAGAGTTGCTAAGAATTGTCAGAGGTATGCGTTGCTCTGGAACAATCTGTGGCAGCAGCAGCACCAAGGAAACAGTTTGTTTCTAGAGTCAGGGGGTAGCCGCTGCTGGAGGAGAACCCACGGGATAAACAAAGGAAGGATGGAAATGCAGTGCACAGTCAACAACTTGCAACGCGCGTATTGTAAGGAAAGAGTTTCCACTTGAGGTGAAGAGCAGCATTCAACATCTGCATGTCACTGGAGAGAGGGAATCCTGCTGCCGCCTGGACTTTACAGCCCTGGGCTTCTGGCAGGACCGCCGTGTGATTAAGGGAGAGGAGAGTCACGTCTCACAAAGTCATGGTGAGACAGTTAGGAGCTATGGGAACAAGCCCCAGGGGGGAACCACTGTGCCCCTGGAGTGCGTTCTGTGGGCTGTTACCATTAACCTGCTTCCCTCTCTGAACAGAACCAGGGGGAGGGGATCCCATACGCAAGCCAAACTTAAAACAGAAGGCCCAAGCTCCAGAAAGCGTCTCTTCTCAGCTGGAGCCGGAGCCCCAGTAAAGCCTTATTTGTGCCTTTGATTGTCGGGTGCACCCCGGTTTCTACTGTTGGTGGAAGAACCACTTCCATGACAATGATGGCCTTCCTGTATCAATCTGTGCAACAGCAGAAACGGAGCTAAACCCTGGCTATGGAGCACTGAAGGGAGAACCAATGGCTTTAGAATTTGGAAGACTTGCTGAGTTCAAATCCAAGCTCAGCCACCTACTAGCTACATCTTATTGGTAAGATGCTTACCCTGACCCAGCCACAGCTTTATCATCAGTAAAACAGGAATAATTATTATTCCTGTTTTAGATAATAAAATATATATAAACTATATATATATATATAATATATATAAATTATAATATAAATTATTATTATTATAATTATTATTATTCCTGTTTTACAGGATGTTTATGAAGACCAGAAATGGTACGTGTTAACATATGAGCTATCATGTGACCTAGCAATTCCACTCCTAAGTATCTACCCAAAAGAGATGGAAACACAGGTCCACACAAAAACCAATATACACTCTAAATGGATGAATTGTATGGTATGTGAGTTATATCTCAATAAAACTATTATCTTAAGAAAAACCTATAAAATGCCTAGCATAGTTCGAGGGAATCAATATGTTTGTTACACCTATTACTAGATCTGTCATTCACTTACAATTTATCTTGCTTCTCCCTCTTCTAGAACATGGATAACAAAATGTCTTTAATGCAGTGTGTTTCCTCCTATGAGAAGCAGAACTGAAACCCTTGAAGATACTTTTGAGCTTATCATTCCTTCTAACAGATGGGAAGATGAAGGCCCAGAAGGCTGGTATTTTTTATGTGCAGAACTGCAAGTGAGGGACAGAACAGAACATCAATGAAGAAAGTGGATCTGCTGGTACTTTCCCCACCAAAAGGGACAAATGCAGAGGCAGCAAAGCCTGAGAAACTTGGTACACTCCCAGTTCAGGGTGTGCGTGGAGGTGGGTTGCAGGTGAGGGACCCAGAAAGTAAGACAGAGTCAGTTCATGAGGCATGCTAGGAATGACATCCTTGGCTTTGCAGAAGCCTTGTTTAGATGAGTTTGAGTCTAGGACTGAAACTGGACAGCAAGGTCAGATTGGGACTTTCTGTAAAAATGAAATTCAGCTTGTGTCTAGTCTTGGCAGCATGACATAAACAGGACCCTCAGACTTCCCCATTTGGAGAGCTTGATCTGTCATCAATGATCTGTCACCAAACATGAGTCAGGTAGGATCCCCAGAAATTCCCTCTGCAGGGGCTCAGGAGGCAGCCATCCTCCACAGCCACAAAAAGGAAGACAAAAACCATGAGGGCCCACCTGTCTGCCAGTCTGCACAGAGCAGCTGCACGCACTAAGTTTCCAGGCACAGAGACACTAAAGAACAGTTGCAAATAAAAGCCCCAGAACGAAAGTCAGTACTTCCAGACTATAGGTGTGATTTTGCAGTCTGGCTACCTCTCAGATGGGCAGTTCTCCATCCCGGTCAGCAGCGACATGGAGGCATTTATTGGAACAGTTAGTGATTCTCCCAAGTCTCCACCATCCAGGAGGCCGCTCAGTCCCTGATAAAGAAGCAGCTACTTGGGCCAGCGCCCCAGGGAACTTGGCAACATCCGCAAACTGCAGTTTGCTAGCTACATACTCAACACCCATTTGCTCCTCCTTCCTTGGCTAACCTAACTTTTAATGGTGTTATTAACAAGCTAAAAGGCAACATTTCTAAGCCTCTCTAAGCTAGCTGTGATCACATGACTACGATGTAATTAATGAAACATAAATGGAAGAGTCCTGTGAAACTCACCAGGAAGTACCTTGAAGACAGATACCTGCCCTTCTTCTTCCACCCAGTTGCCTGGAACTCAGATGTGAAGACTGGAGCTCCAGCAGCCATCCTAAACGTGAAAGTGAGGTCCACACCTTAGCATCAGCCAAGGAGACTGGGTGTCCAGCAACTCCATGGAAATACCATACCAACCCTGAACTTCCTAGCTATAGACTTTTAATGTGAGAGAAAAATAAGCCTTTAGTCATGTTTAATCCCATTATACTCTACCCTAATTTTTGTTTGTTTTGCTTTTGCTTTTAAATTTGTTTTATTTTTTATTTATTTAGGGAGAGAGGGTGTGTGTGAGCAGGGGAGGGGCAAAGGAGAGAGAGAGAATCTCCAGCAGACTCCTCCCTGAGCACAGAGCCTGATGCAGGGATCGATCTCACCAACCTGAGATCACGACTGGAGCCAAAACCAAGAGTCAGATGCTTAACTGAATGAGCCCCCCAGGGGGCCCCTTCAGTTTGTGTTTTCTCCAGAAAGTTTTTTTAACCTTCAGACAAAAACACCTGCAAGTTTATCTTTAAAAACAAATTCCCTCATGGAAACTACACTCAACCATAGGTGTGAAGACAATGGGTCTTGGGGAAACCACCGGGGCCAAGAATAACTCCAGAAACTCCAAAGAGATTCGCTATCTTGTTTATCATTTCCTAAACTGACGAAAACATTTAATTTTTGTAAAGCTTTAGCATTAATGTTACCCAGACAGCAATAGCAACAGCACACTATTTCTTCCTGCACAACACACAACACACAGCACACACAGGAGAAGCAAGCCCCCCCCCACCTGAGTTGCAGGAAACATGTGAGAGGCTTCAGAGAGTCACATGTAAGACCGATTTCTTAGTCCTACCACGTAAGTTAAGGAAAGTGGGCAGCAGTTGAAGAATGTAGACTCTCGTGAAGGAGAAACAAAGCTGACTGCTGGAAGGCACAGGGCCATAAAGAACTAAACAGGATCCCCTTTTCAACCCTGGAGATTGTCTAGTACCTGGACTCCCACGATGGCAGACCCTGTTCACCCTCACGTGCACAGCCCAAGCCCGGGGCAGAGAGCCCGCACAGGAGAAGTGCAATCTTTTTGGACTCAACAGAACTATCAGCCCAGAGCTGACTGAACCGTCTTCTTTCTCGGGCATTCTGAAAAGCACACCTAACTTCTGACCACCATCTCAGTGACCCCTGTCTGAGCTTCGGCAGCACCGCGTGAGTGACGACTTACCACCCACTGCCTCCACGTGGGGTGGGCTTCGCCCACACTGAGTGAGCCTGACGCAGCTGTGCTGTGGGATCAGAGGGAGGGAACATTTGCAGCAGACAGTGTGGGTGCCCACCCAGATGCCCTGGACCCCTTCCTGGTGCTGTGCACCTGCTCTCCGGCTCCTGTGTGCTCTGCCCCTGGGAGCCGCAATGACCATCTGCTCAGTGGATTCCCCTCTGGCTACGGGATCCACCACCCCCACATGGACAGTGGAACTCTCTGGGTAATGATGTCCCTCTGGGGGGCCCTCACAATGGGCAACTGGTGCAGGGGTCCAGCTCCCTGGTTTTCTTCATCCAGAAGAGACAAACTCTGGGATGCAATTTTCACAGCAGAGCAAGCACCCTTTGGGATCAGACTGAAATCAGACCCTCGATAGGCTCCTTCTCCTTTCCTGGCAGCCTTCCCCCACTCCCCCCTCCCGGGAGCACCTCCTTTGTAAATCACTTGTGCCTGAATCCTTGGCTCAGGTCTCCTTCTGAAAGAAAGGTAAGCCTATAGGTACAACCAGAATTATCATCCAACTCAGTGCTAGAGACTACTGAGGAAAGTGGTATTCTCATGGACATTCCATTATTTGACATTTCCCTGCACGGTTACAATTTGGAAACACAATCAGACATCAGACACTTAATTAAATGAGGCTCAGACCGGCTCCCTACAGTAAATGCTGACACCTGAATCACACACATACCCTTCTCGACTCTGCACATGGGGGACCCTTGGTGATAAAAAAGGTCAAATCTCAGCTGAGGCAATGGCTGCTAATAGGCTGAAATTTGAAAGACGACTCATCCTCCCAAAACACCTCCCACCCAAGTCTGAGCCTGAAAATCCACCATTAGGGAATCATTCCTTTAGATAGAAGGTATTCAATCTCCAGACCTCCTCTAAGAGTTCAGAAAAACAAACACTTAAAAAAAAAAACAAAACTTACCTGTTATCAGATATTAACATCTTTGTGGAGACTGATCAGGAACCTGACATAAAGGTTTTCAGAATGATCATAGTTATAGGTAAAGAAATATTTTTTAAAGGGAGCTATTCTGGGGAATGAGGCAGTGAGAGCCAGGAGGGTGGCCAATAGCAAGGAAGGAAACAGAAGCAGACATGAATTATAAAATGGGAACTAAGGAACCAAAGGTTCCCTACTTACTTACTAACTTACTTACTTACTTACTTACTTACTTATTTGACAGAGATCACAAGCAGGCAGAGAGGCAGGTGGAGCCGGGGGGAAGCAGGCTCTCCGCTGAGCAGAGAGCCCGATGTGGGGTTCGATCCCAAGACCCCAGGATCATGACCTGAGCCAAAGGCAGAGGCTTTAACCCACTGAGCCACCCAGGCGCCCCACTTATTTCTTTATAATATTAAATCATGGGATTTTTAAAACCTCAGGAAACTTAGATGTTATCTAGTACAATGGTTTTCTAAGTTATATTGGCAATTTGCTTTTCACATGTTACTGGAACCCTAATGTTTAAAACAGTGAAAGGGAAACTGGTCTAGTAGCAGTCAGAGGGCGGCACAGTACGCTGCTTGCTTGGCTGCCCCCGGGCATTATTATTCTTACCGTACCAATGAAAGGACACTAAGGTTAAATAACAGCTAAACAAGTTGAAGGTAGGATTTGAACCCAGGCTATCTGACTCCAAACCAGCCATCCTGTTTCTCCTAATTCACCAATCCCCGTCCTGTAGATGCACAAACCAAGGCTGAGAACAGGAAAATGAGTTGTGTGCCATCAGAAACCAGATTACTGAGGAACGGGACCCAGAATGGAGGGTGCCAGGCTCAGCTCAGTGTTCTCTAAGGTTTATTTCCAGGCCTGGGGGACTGAGTCAGAGGTCTCCAAGAAGAAGCCTGACTCTTTAGCATGTTTTCCCAAGCCTCCAGGACCAGCTCCCCACCAGCCACCCCCCCACCCTGGTCTCACCCACAGCCTCACCTAACCATGCTCCAGTGCCACCATCTCCCAAAATCCCACACTCTCACATCTTCAGTCCCTTTCCTCAAGGTGTCCCCAAAGAAGGGACTCCTTGGGGGATGACCTTCCCCTGCTCATCTGCTGACCTCTCCTCAACCTTCAGAGTTTCCTTAGGATTTCTCCCACATAGGATTCCATGAAGTCCCCACACACGTCCCCGCCCTCCTGGTTTACCCTTCCTCCTCACCCCTAACCTTCCACACACTCCTCCACGTGGAAGCACCTTTACTCCCATGTACATCTGCCTCTCCCTCTGACCAAAGGCTTCAAGTAATCAGTCCCACCTGTTACTTACTTTGTACCCAGAACCTAGACCAGAGTTGGCCCTTAGGCATGCTCCATGGACAGGGAATGAATGAGGAAATGGCCATTGCGAATACACTCAAAAATAAATGGCTGTCAAGTATATTTTGAAACCCTTCCAATTTTTTTTCCATTTTTCTATGCAGAAGTTTAGTGGAAAGTTAAACAATAATTGCTTTTTAGACACAACAAACAAGAAATCACCTAAAACAGAAAGGTTAAATGTATACTTTTGTCCCCAGACTGCATGGCCTTTTCTGTACATGTAGTTCCATTCAATTAACACACACAAGATTTCCCATAGCTCATCTGATCTTCAGGCTCTCGGGGGCAGAAGGGACAAGCAGAGCCACCTGCCTCCTCTTGAGCTCCCCACTACCGTCTCTGCCAAGTGGTGCCCAAATCCTTCCCCACAGCCTTCCATAAACAAGGAGCCACAATGTCTCAAGGCAGCTCATTCCTCAAAAACACAGTTATGACTACTATAATAAGTCATAGCAAACCCTACGTTTGACCATAATCTGCCTCTGTGTAATTCTTCCCCTCCTGGTTCTCCATGAAGTCCACTCAGATTCAGCATAATCCCTTTTCCAGAAATATTCCTTCAGAATCCTCTCAAGTCCCATCGGAGTCTTTGGATTAAAAATCTCAGCCATTCCCCCCAAGGTGTAGCTTTGAATCCCCCACCATCCTGATTGCCCTTTAGGACCCGCGTGGTCTGTCGACAGTGTCCTCAGTGCCACAGACTGCTGCTCTTGGAGCCACTCAGGGTTTTGTTGTTTTGTTTTGTTTTCTTGAAAATCATGATATTTTTTTATTTTATAATTTCTTTTATTATGTTATATTTATCACCATATAGTACATCATTAGTTTTTGATGTAGAGTTCCATTATTCATTGTTTGCATATAATACCCAGTGCTCCATGCAGTACGTGCCCTCCTTAATAAACATTACCAGACTCACCCATCCTCCTGTCCCCTTCCCCTCTGAAACCCTCAGATTGTTTCCCAGAGTCCATAGTCTCTCATGGTTCATCTCCCCCTCTGATTCCCCCACTTGAGTTTTCCCTTCCTTCTCCTATAGCCCTCCATGCTATTCCTTATGTTCCACAAATAAGTGAAACCATATGGTAATTGTCTTTCTCTGCTTGATTTACTTCACTTAGCATAATCTTCTCCAGTTCCATCCATGCTGATGCAAACATTGGGTGTTCATCCTTTCTGACAGCTGCATAATACTCCATTGTATATATGGACCACATCTTCTTTATCCATTCATTTGTTGAAGGGCACCTCAAGTCCTTCCACAGTTTGGTGACTGTGGCCTTTGCTGCTATGAACATTAGGGTGCATATGGCCCTTCTTTTCACTACATTTCTATCTTCACGGTAAATACCCAGTATTGCAATTCCTGGGTCATAAGGTAGCTCTATTTTAACAGCTTAAGGAGCCTCCACACTGTTTTCCAAAGTGGTTGTACCAACTTGCATATGCCAACTTGCAACCCTTTCTCCACAACCTCTCCAACATTTGTCGTTTCTTATCTTGTCAACTTTTGCCATTCTAACTGGTAACCACATTCTAACCACATCTCAATGTGGTTTTGATTTTAATTTCTCTGATGGATAATGATGTTGAGCATTTTTTCATGGGTTTGTTAGCCATTTGTATGTCTTCTTAGGAGAAGTGTCTATTCATATTTTCTGTACATTTTTTGGCTCGGTTCTTGGTTTTTTGAATGTTGAGTTTGAGACATTCTTTATAGATCTTGGATATCAGCCCTTTATCTGTAATGTCATTCACAAATATCTTCTCCCATTTGGTGGGTTGCCTCTTAGTTTTGCTGACTGTTTCCTTTGCTGTGCAGAAGATTTTTATCTTGATGAAGTCCCAAAAGTTCACTTTCGCTGTTGTTACCCTTGCTTTTGGAGACATATCTTGAAAGAAGTAACTGTGGCCAATGTCAAAGAGGTCACTGCCTGTGTTCTCCTCTAGGACTTTGATGATTCCTTTCTCACATTAAGGTCTTTCATCCATTTAGAGTTTATCTTTGTGTATGATGTAAGGGAAGAGTTCAGTTTCATTCTTCAATATCATATAAACCATCTATGAAAAGCCCACAGCAAATATCAGTATGAATGGGGAGAAGCTGACAACTTTTTCGTTAAGGTCAGGAACATGACAGGGATGCCCACTCTCACCACTGTTGTTCAACATAGTACTAAAAGTCCTAGCCTCAGAAATCAGACAACAAAAAGAAATAAAAGTCATCCAAACTGGCAAAGAAGTCATACTCTCTTTGCAGATAACATGATATGTTATGTGAAAAACCAAAAAGACTCCACCCTCAAATTATTAGAACTCATACCGCAACTCAGCAATGTGACTGGATACAAAAATCAATGCACAGAAATGAGTTGCTTTCCTACACACTAACAATGTAACTGCAGAAAGAGAAACTAGGGAATCTATTCCAATTACAATAGCACCAAAAACCTTAAGATACCTTGGAATAAACTTAATCAAAGGCATAAAAGCTCTGTACTCTAGAAACTATGGAACACTTCTGAAGGAAACTGAAGACACCAAAAAAATGGGAAAACCTCCAATGTTCATGGATTGGGAGAATAAACATTGTTAAAATGTCTGTGCTGCCCAAAGCAATCTCTACTCTCAACGCCGTCCTAATCAAAACACCAATGGTATTTTTCAAAGTTTTTCAGAACAATTCTAAAATTTGTATGGAACTAGAAAAGACATCAAATTGCCAGGAAAATGTTGAAAAAAAAAAAAACAAAGCTGGAGGCCTCATGTTGCCTGATTTCAAGCTCTATTACAAAGCTGTCATCATCAAGACAGCATGGTACTGGCACAAAAACAGACACATAGATCAATGGAACAGAATAGAGAGCCCAGATATGGACCTTCAACTCTATGGTCAACTAATCTTTGACAAAGCAGGAAAGAATATCCAATGGAAAAAAGACAGTCTCTTCAATAAATGGCTCTGAGAAAATTGGACAGCTATATTCAGAAGAATGAAACTTGACCATTCTCTTACACCATGCACTTGGGGTTTTATTAGCACTTTCGGTAGCTATAGTCCAGTGTTTGCTCACAGAGCTCACAACCAGCATTTCTGAGTCTTTTCCATTTGTGCTGCTGCTAAGCCATGTCCTTCCCATTCTAAAGAGGACAGCTGGATTCGTGGACCTTCAATGGCAAGCTTCACTTCGTTTATGTAAATGTGGCAGAGGCTGCCAGCTGTTGGTCAAAATCCATTCCCTCCTTTCCCCGGGCACACAGAGAGATTACACGCCCAGCCTCTGTGGCAGGTAGGTGTGGCCACATGACAGTCACAGCCAACTGTGGTGTACACGGCTCAAGGTCTTTTTCTTTTTTCCTAGGAGTTTATTTATTTGACAAAGAAAAAGAGAGAGAGAGAGCTTAAGCAGGGAGAGCAGCAGGCAGAGGGAGAGGGAGAAGCAGGCTCCCTGCTGAGCAGAGATCCTGATGCAGAGCTCAATCCCAGAACCCCTGGATCATGACCTGAGCCCAAGGCAGACGCTTATGAACTGAGCCACCCTCGTGCCCCCACAGCTCAAGGTCTTTAAGAAACAAATGTGAGGGGCACCTGGGTGGCTCAGTTGGTTAAGCAACTGTCTTTAGCTCAGGCTGTGATCCCGGGGTCCTGGGATCAAGCCCCACATGGGGATCCCTGCTCAGTGGAGAGCCTGCTTCTCCCTCTGCCTGCTGTTCTGCCTACTTGTGCTCTCTCTCTCTGTCAAATAAATGAATAAAATCAAAAGAAAGAAAGAAAGAGAGGAAGGAAGGAAAAAAGGAAGGAAGGAAGGGGGGCTTCTGCGTGGCTCAGTCATTAAGTGTTTGTCTTGGGCTCAGGGCATGATTCCAGGGTCCTGGGATGGAGCCCCAAGTCAGGCTTCCTGCTCAGCAGGGAGTCTGCCTGTCCCTCTGCTTTTGGCCCTGCCCCTCCCCCTGCTCATGTTCTCTCCCTCTCTCTCAAATAAATAAATAAAATCTTAAATTAAAAAAAAAAAAAAGAGAGAGAGGCACCTGGGTGGCTCAGCCGTTAAGCGTCTACCTTTGGCTCGGGTCATGATCCTGGGGTTCTGGGGTCAAGCCCCTCATCGGGCTCTCTGCTCAGTGGGAACCCTGTTTCTCCCTCTTCCACTTCCCCTGTCTGTGTTCCTTCTCTCGCTGTGTCTCTCTCTGTCAAATAAATAAAATCTTCAAAAGAAAATAAGAAACAAGTACAACATCAGAATAACCAAAAAGTTAAGGGGAAATGTCTGTCTTCATAGAGCAACTCCGACTAACAAATGAGGTAGAATCAACAGAGTTAGAATATCACCACTTTACAAATCCTTCATGAAATAATGAGTTTACACAGCGATGCACACCATCATCTATGAAGTAAACTCAATCTGGACAAGATTCTAGATACAATGATAAATTTAGAGGAAATCCAGAGAACATGTTAAACTCTGCCGTGGAGGGGCATTCAGCACAATCCAGATGCTGGGAAGCTCCACAGGACAAGCAGCCTAACGACACATAGATTGCAGGGGCAAAAGAGGGGATAGGAGCCTAGAGATAAGAGAGACCTAAGGACATACCAACCAACCATAGTGTGTACCTCCTTGATGCAAACAAGCTGTTGAGAAGGAGAGAGAGAATAGAAATCAGGGCAATTTGAACACTGAAGAGATATTTGATGATATTAAGAAACTGTTGTCAGTCTACCAAGAGTAATACTGACATTGTATTTACGCTACTTAAAAATAGAGTCCTTCTCTTTTGGACATGTATACTTATATATCAAATGATACGATGGTGGGAGTTGGCTTCAAAATAATTGCCCTGGGCAGGGGAAGGAGGAACTAGGTGGAGATGGGCCTAAATTGATCATTTGATCATTGTTGAGTCTTGATCATTGTTGAGTCCGAATGATAAATATTTAGGATGAACTTTAGTATCTCTCCCCTTTTATATATGTTTTAAATATTTCATAGCAAAAATAAACATTTTTTTAAAAAGCATGCTCTTCTCTTTGTGGATGCACATCCAGAGGTAGATGTTAACAAGGCCCCTGGGGATGGAAGGAACCACAAGATGAAAAGAGCCTGAGTCCCCACAGAAAGTCATCAGCCAACCACAGACATCCACCTCAGACTGCGATGTGAACATGCAATAAGTTTCCGTTTTGTATGAGCCATTATAACATTTTAGGTCTATTTGTTTCCACTGCCTACTCCATATATAAAATACAGCGATAAATACTTTGTACTTGGTCCATAACTTGATCTATGGGATCCTTCCAAAATTATTCTTTTATCCAAGTTATTTCCCCTCCTTCTGCTATTTGTGCATTCTAGCAC
Source organism: Mustela putorius furo (assembly GCF_011764305.1). Classification (NCBI taxonomy): domain Eukaryota; kingdom Metazoa; phylum Chordata; class Mammalia; order Carnivora; family Mustelidae; genus Mustela; species Mustela putorius. Next base: position 10,991,449 of record NW_025422057.1, read on the forward strand.
TTGGGCTTTAAAATAAAAATGCCAAGTACAGCATTTTTAAATGTTAGGTAAAGTCCTGTAGCTATCATTAGAAACTTTCTACAGTGAGACCAAGTCAATGAATCAATACCCTTTGAGTAGTGATTTTGTTATGAATCCACCTAATTACACTAACCCCTGCCACAAAGCTCTGTTCTGTCCAGAGATTATTATTACTGTCAGATGCCTTGTTAAAGCTCTAACTAGGTAATTGACATTTGGGTCTGCTAACGCTGTTAGAAAACAGGAAATAAGATCAAATTTGACTTATTCTTACTAAATCCACACTAACTGTACTGATCACTTACAATTCTAAATGGTCACAAGTAATTCTCCTAATAATTTACTCTAGACTCTTGACCAGCTTCAGCTGTCAGTCCCACCATTGTATAACTGAGGGAGGAGAGGGCCGTCTTTCCCCATTCAAAAATCTCCAAGTCTCCAATTTTGCAATTTTCCAAACTTCCAACACTATTCCCATCTTCCAGAATTCCTCAAATCCACTCGCAGTGGTCAGGTGACCCCATTTGGATATTCCCTGGAAAAAAATTCCCTCTGCCTCAAGATACTTGAAATCATTTAGAGAAACTCAGGCTCTTCCCTTTAATTCTTTTTTTATCAGTGTGTATCCTAACATTCTCCCTAAGAACCTCTTCCTTGAGAGAAAAGAGAAACAGAATAAGAATGCAGCCATTCTGTATTTCCTGTATCAATTCTGTTCACCGTAGTATCTTCCAGAGCAGTGAGTTGTTTGCTTTGGAAAGAAAGAATAGGTTCCTAATTTCTTGAGTCCCTCCTGTACCCTTCTGTGCCCCAGCTCCCTTCCAGGCTTTTGGGGAATGTGTACAGGAGACACAAGGGTGACTGCACACTCTGTCACTAACTAGGGCCAGCCTCCCCCGCCCCTGACCTGGGTGAGCGATGCACCAACGCCAGAGCAATGCCTTCAATGTCAGGCCAAGGCAACCAGACAGCACTGACTTCCCAGGCCCTACTAACCCAGCAGGTTAGTAGGAACAAAGAGAATAAAGGAAGAATGGGCGCGGATGCCTCACAAAAGGGAGATGTGATTCGAAGAATCCTTTTTCTTGAGATTCCTTTAGTATTCCCATCTAAATCTCTTCCTCCTAGAAGAGCGGGGTCTTGTGCTCCTAAGGGTTCCCTTTCAGTTTAGGCTCATAACCAGATGCTCCTGGGGGGAAAAGAGATCCTTCTTGAGCGCCCCCTAGAGAGTAACATATGCCTAACAACACCGGAGCCATCTGTCCCTCCTGCTTTGCTTATCACTAGAAACCTTTGGCATTTTTATTTCAAAACAAAGCACAAACGTCCTTTTGTCCTAGGCATTTTTGTTTCAAACCCCAAATCATTCTCAACTCTAACCTTTATGACATTATTATGATAGTATTATAATCAACCGTGTGCCTTTCCTTTCCTTCTTTACGGATGGCCATTCATTCAAATGTTATTTCCACCAAAAACAACCCTCAGTGGGGCTGCTTCAATGCCTCTATCCCCTTCCCTACATTGACTTGGAGTCTTCAGGTGTCTGACCACGGAATTGTGCCTACACCTTCTCTGTGAAACCACCTCCTTCAAGTCCACAGCGTGCACCTTATGCCCTGTCTTTCTCTGATATCAGTTGGATGGAAGTGGTTATCGAACAGAAAAAGCCAGTCAGAGATCATTTTAAAACCTGCAGGAGCTGGATGATCTTGGGAGTTATATGAAAAACAAACGTAACATTCCACTGAGGTCAAAAGTCCTTAGAGTTAGATGGCAAAGACATTTCTATTTTTTAAGAGTCCGTGAAATGCAAAATCCAATCAGGCCATCAAATTAGGTAGGACTGTATGTAGACAGAAGAATGAAAAACTGTGGCAGAATCCAGGGACACAAGTTAAATGACCACATTCCCTTGAACGCATGGAGTCTGACCGCACATCCCAGAACACATCGTATTCACTGAGGCCTGACCAGTATCCAGCAGGGTCCAGAACAAGGTCTGGCCATTGTTCCAGCTCAAGCCAGCTGAGAAGGCAACTCCCAGAATGGTATGAAGTGACCTAGCAGTTTTCATAGTGGGTACATACATATCTTTCAATCTCAGGAATAGAGTTAAGTACAATTACTAGAATGCACTAGACCTAAGATGTGTGGATTGAGTGTAAAAGGAGGAGGAAGAATTCATTTTTGTACACAAAAGCAACCCTTGAAGACACCTAAGATTCCCATCTTTTCCCCAAGTTTAACTCCACTGTCATCCACCATCCAATCTCTCCTTAGCACTGAGAGGGGGACAACAGTCTGACGCATGGCTCTCTCTGGCCTCGGGGAAGACAACTTCCAGCCAGAAGAGTGAAGGACCTGCTTCCAGCTGAGCCCACAGCGGGCAGCCAGGTGGTTAAGCCCTGAATCACGCCCAACATGTCTCAGGGCCATTTGGGAGAATTTCTGTCACTTCACTCTATCTCACTTTGTAGAAGCCTCACCTGAAAACACTTAGACTCCTTAATTCTTTTATCCTCACTTGAATAATCCTAATAGCTTCTTATCCTCCCCCAATCCCTGGCCCAGCCCTGAAGATTTCTGAAAAAAGTTCTATTTTATTTCTATTTAGCATGAGCCCCAGCATCAACTCTGAACAATCTTTTCTATGTTCCTTAAATAAGAGCTAGCTCCCCTTTTATCATCAGAGGTTCAAACATTGCAGAATAAAATGCTAGTGTTCCCTCGCAAGCTTGTAGGGTGAGATGACTCAGATAACTCAGTAGGTAGTGAGGCTGTGGGCAGGATCCATGAATTCACCAGAACCAGCTGTCCAGCAAAGCATCTGGGCCTACCATCTTGGAAATCGAGACTTCCCAAGTTGAAATCTGACCCCAATGCTTCCTAGCTATATAATTTGGCCCAACCAGTCTGACCTTCAACTTCCCAATTGGTAAAAATATGTCCAAAAATTATACTTCCCCCCTCAGGCTGTCATGGGGGCTAAATGTATACCCCACATCGCCCTGCACAGTGCCTAGCATGTATAAAGAGCTCCATGAGACCTGAAATCATTACACATGTGGGAGCATTGAAGACTGTCCCCCTGGCTCACAGAAGACACAAATGCAGACTTCACTGACATGGTTCACTTCAGTCTTAAGTTTGCAAGAAATGACTTCACAGACTTTACCTCTCCCATTCTTTCCTGCATCCAGCTAAACCCAGCTCTGAACTAAAAACAACCAAGATCCGAAGCAAGTCAATGGAGCTTTAAAAGAAAACTGAGCAAATGCAATGAGCTTGTAGAAAATAAGTCTTTCTGGGTCTGTCAGTTGCACTCTTCTCTATCTTGTAAACTCCTGGAAAATGGAAACTTGCAACTCTTTAATCAAAATCTAATTAGCACCTTGCGTTCAATAAGCACTCAATGATTAGAAGTATAAATGAAAAATGTCTCCAGTCACCTATGTACCAAGAAACTCAATCTTCATTCTCATTCATGAAAGCCACAGTCTCCCAGCTCCTGTGTGAGAGCCATCCAGCCAAGACTGCTCCGAGCTTCCACTGGAGAGCCTCTTTGCCTCCTACTCACTTCTTCCCACTCTTCCTCCCTTCCCCAGATTCAGTTTCCATCTCTTCTGAGACATCCCTACTGCAGGAAATAAAGAGTTACTTTCCAATAAGAATCTTCCGGAAAAAATACTGGAATATGAGTTCCATCTGTGTAGAAACGGGCTGACTAGGTAAATTGGGGGTAATTATTTTCACCCTCTCCCATATCAGGATGTGGCCTGTGGGCCTCACACCAGGCATCATTCCTACAAGCTCAAATCACAATCTTTTCCTGACAATCTCATCAAGATTTCATTTCCAACAAGCTCTAGGCTTACCCAATAATGTTGCAAAGTTGCTCTCCTATCAAGGAGAGCCCCTCTCCAAACACGCGTAGAAGGAAGAAAACCCGAGGCCTTTACAGTTTACACCTATAAATATATTAGAAAAAGCTCAGGTTATCAAATCCCAGAGCTCCGTGGAGGCCGTCAGACAATGCAGCCACCTCAGTAAAAGTCTCACATGTCAAAAACTCAGGGGTATTTTCTTGTTCAATCTAAACAGCAGTTTTACTTTCGGATACACAGAAAACCAGGAATGAATACACGTTAAGTGCAGTAGCCAACGGCAGCTCAGATTATTTCGAGAGCAGTAAATAATGGTGGAGAATGCCAAGGTTCCCCAAACATTCAGAGTTGCACTAGAAAAGTTGATCAGAGATATGTAAATGTTGCCTTAGAGAGAGACTATCTTCCAGGGCAAGTGACGTCTGGAACTACCAGAAAAATATCTGTCTACGGTGAATGGGCTTAGCACTCCTAAGGAATGAAGGTATGAAGAGATCAGAAGATGAATGGTTACTTAATTGTGAGATATATAGATGGATAGAGATAGAGATATTAAATTACATTATATAAATTAAATAAATTCCATTGTATGTACTATATGTGTACATGCATGTTACATACATTACATACTTGTGTTGCATAAATTACTTTAATTACACAAATGCATATTATATATTACATATTACACTTTATGTAATAGATATTGTATAATATGTGCATTTACAGTATATATATTATAACAATGGAATATTATCCCTTCTTTTAAAAAGACGGAAATCTAGCGATTTGCAACAATATGGATGAATCTGGAGGACATTATGCCAAGTGAAATAAGCCAGACACAGAATGACAAACACTGCGTGATCTCACTTACATACGGAATCTAAAACCGTCAAACTTACAGAAGCAGAGAACAGAATGGTGGTTGCCGGGGGATGGAGGATGAAGGAAATGGGAGGGTTTTCCAGGGGTACAAGATTTCAGGTACGCAGCCTAAAGAAGATCTGGAGCTGTAATGTAGAGAGATGGGTCTCTAGTTAACAGTACTGTATTGTACACTGGAAATTTGCTGAGAGGGTAAATCTTAAATGTTCTCACCACAAAGATAAAAAGGTAACTATGTGAGGTGATGGATATGTTTATTAGCTTGATTGTGATGATTATTTGACAAGGTATATATGTATATATAAGAATATCAAGTTGTACACCTTAAATATACACCACTTTTATTAGTCAATTACACTTCAATAAAGCTGAGTTTGGGGAAGAAAGGTCATCTTCAAAATTTAATTAAATTGGGATATGCCAGACATCAATCCATGATAGTGGTAAATAAGAGCTAATCATGGCTTTCATGGAACTTATAGAGAAAAATACTTGTCATACCACCAAAAAATCAAATCCTGTCCTCCCAGATGATGGGCGGGGATTGCTGGCTTTATACCGGGCAGACTGCAACACACAAAAATGAACAGCAAAAAGAGAGGGCAGTGAGCACCAAGTACTCCCCGTGGGTGTAAAACAACATCACCATGGTCCACACACTTGTGTCATCTGGTCCCAAGGCTGGTGCCTGCCTGTTGCTAGCAGTGGATGCCAAAAGTTCTACCACAGCTGAACATCCACCTCTCCCCGTTTCTTTAATGCTATGCTCGGTAAACCATGTCCTTGTCATAGCTTGCCTTTCCAGATGTGCCAGAGACCATGAGTTACTTTCCTAATACTTGTTTTTCTTAATAAAACATCTCACTGGGTATAGGTCCCCTAGAAGTAAAGACTACATTTCCCAGGTGCCCATGACTCAGGCTCATCCACGTGACTCCGTTCTGGCCAATGGGATGTGAGAAGAGATCTAAGTATCCTCGGATCCAGCTCCCAGAGCAACTGTATTCCTTTCCCATTTCCCTGTTCCTACTGCCTGGAGTAGGGGCATTTCTTGGACTATGTGGATGATACCACATACAAGAGATATAAAATGAAGAGAAGGAAACTGGGCCCATTTGGTCTTCTCTGGGCTTGGGTATTCATGTAAAGGAAACTAAACTTCTGTCATATTTGGGCTACTACGAAACCTGCACCTCTGTCTCACTCAATTGAACTCATATTCTGCCTAAAACATTCTGTAAATGTCTCCTTACAGGAAGTGCAGACCAGAAGACACACGTATTCATCCCTCTTGTAGTCCTGCTTCATATGACAAATCGATACACTAGCCAGAGAGCAGTGGTCAGTCTTCCACAGCCAGCCCACCAGCCAAGGCTAAGAACAAACTTCCCAGACTCCAGGTGCCTGGGAAGGCCTCTCAGGAGCCAGCCTGTAAGCCCTACAGCAATAAAGCACTTCAAAAGGCATAGAGGATGTTGAAACTTCCCCAGGACACGAGCAGTAGAGGGGCATCTACTGCTCTACTGGATTACTTTCTCAAGGAATCTGAATCACCAGAGCTGCTATCTCATTATTACCAAAGACCTCTGTGGTTGTCTGGGCACTTTCCCTCACTTAATAATGGGTAGCTAAGGGGCTAGGCCAGAGTGTGCTCATGGGAAGTGCATGTTTGTGCTAACCCGTGATCTAGGGCGACCCGTTTGTCCCAGTTTGTCTTGTGAGCACCAAACATCTTTCAGTCCTGGCACTCCTCAGTCTCAGGCAGCCAGGAACAGCTGATCACCCTACATGATTGAGCTCTAGCGCAGGAACAAGCATCCACATCCCACACTGGACTCCTCCAGCCAATGAGGTGTGTCTTCTTTATGGTTTCACTCAGTTGTTACCACAGTATATTGTAAACACAACCTGCAGACCCCGGCCAGCACCGTCACAGTGCCTCGCACCCACCTGGAGATAACTAAGGGCTTTGTTGAACTGATTGTATTCTAGTGGGTGCCCTTATGTTCTGTAGTCAAACTGTTGAAAAGTCACCATTGGTAAAAGAGATAAAAGAGAAAAATGACTCTATAGGATAGTGAAGGAAGGAAGTGACATACTTAACAAAACGCATTTGCGAGTTGGGAAATAATGTCTAATGTGATACTCCGGACATGAAAAATGTAGACCGTGGCACTCCAAACCCTACCATTTTAGAAAGCCTGAAGAGTTATTCTGATGGTTACATCTCCTCCTGGAAAGTTTGGGAGCAAGATTGTAAAGCGAATTACAATTAAACGTGCTTCAAATGTCAGAGACGCAAAAACTGACTAATAAGGACAGACCATTTATAATTAAGAATGGTTCTGAATGTCTCTCCTGGAGCTGAGGCACAAACTAAATGATGACTATTGCCTCCCAAAGTGTGTTCCTGTTGCTGCACTTTTGCCTCTGAACCACTGTCACCGGCTGTCATCTGCCTACTTGTCTGTTACCACTCTGAGACCAGGATTTCCTAATGGAGAGGGACACCTGGCCCTGTACAGAACATGGGCCTGGAATTCGATGAATTTCTGTTCTGAGCTGTTTTCTTCACTTAACAATACTTCTCACTCCAAATGTGTGTGTGTTTCTCCTCACACCTACCAATTCAACTCTCCAGACACCAACTGAGTGTCCTACAATTCAGTTCAATTCTGACACTAAAGACAGACCCCACACATAAAACGCTCAGCCCCACAAGACTGCTCCCACTTCAGATGCCAGATCCAAGTCCAGACCACCTGTACTGTGACCAACAAGCTATAAGGTCAAAGCATTCGCACAACCCCTTTCTCAGGTTCAATAATTTGCTAGAATAACTCGCAGAGCTCATGAAACCTTTTTATATACAATTATTGGCTTATTATAAAGGCGACAACTCAAGAACAATCGATTAGAAGAGATGCATAGAGGAAGACATGGGTTGGGGGAGGGGGATGGGCAGGCATGTGGAGAACAAGGCATCCAGGCTCTCTCCAGGCTCTCTCCAGGTTCTCCCAGAACCTCAATGTGTTCACCAACCCAGAAGCTCCCAAATCCAGATGTTCAGGGGCTTTATGGAGGCTCCATTACACAGACATAATTTATTAAATCACTGGCCATTACTGATTAATTTAGTCTCCAGGGCACCTGAGTGGCTCAGTGGGTTAAGCCTCTGCCTTCGGCTCTAATCATGGTCTCAAGGTCCTGGATCAAGCCCCGTTCGGGCTCTCTGCTCAGCAGGGAGCCTGCTTCCCCCTCTTTCTCTGCCTGCCTCTCTGCCTATTTGTGATCTCTCTGTGTGTGTCAAATAAAGAAATGAAATCTTTTTTAAAAAAATTTAATCTCCAGCCTCTCTCCTGGGAGGCAGGGAATGGGTTTGAAAGTTCCAACTTTCTAATCACATCTTGGTCTTTCTGGAGACCAGACAGCATCCTGAGGCCATCTACAGCCCCGATCACCAGTTGTCTCATTAGCACAACCAAGAAAACATTCTTTTCACTCAGAGATTCTAAGCTCTTAGAAGTTCTTGTGTCAGGATCTGAGGACTAAGCCCAAATATTGTAACAAAAGATGTTTCTATCACCCAGGAAATCACAAAGGTTTCAAGAGCTCTATGACAGGAATCATATACAAAAACCAAATCTAGATTTATTATTATTATTTTATAATATCACATCCATGGACATCATCCCAATCCCCAGGTAATCCTTTTCTGGACAGGCAGAAGAGAGCAAGGGGGGGGGGGGGGCAAGAACTCCGCCAGACTGCTTCTGAGTGCCTAGTTTCCTATTTTATAAAATGAGAATAAAACAGCACCTAACTCACAGTGTTTCTAAGGATTAAATGAGTTATGTACAAAGCCTTTGGAATTCTGCCTCGCACAGAGTAAGTGCCATAAAGCATTGCTGCTGCTATTACTTTGACAATATGAGACTATCTTTTCATTGTGAAACTTCGAACAGCCCAGAAGTTTATTTACTAAAATGTTAAGTGAGAAAGTAAGTTACAGAAGAGTATATATGGCATAAGCCCGTTTACGTAAGAAAAAAAAGAAGAAACGTATGTATCCTAAAGGCACCTAGAACGTGGTTTCCAGAAAGGAGAGGGGAGAGGGAAGTGTTGGGGAGCAAGAGAGGAAAGTCAACAGAACAGTCACATTTTGCTCTCTTCGCTCCGGTATTGTTTGAATCTTTTGCAGAAGGAGTATAATCACATCTCATCTGTGGAATTTTTTAAAAAGTTAAAAACATTATAAAAATTAGCCCCAAAATATGGTACCTGGAGCTGCCATACTTAAAACTTGTGTACATGTCAACACCCAACCAGTGGACCCACATGGCCAGTGTGGCTGGTGCCTGGTGGGCCTCTCTTGAGGCGAGAGCTTCTCATCCTCAGCGCTCTCGACATCTCAGGTTGGGTCATTCTTTGTTGTGGGGGCTGCCCCTGCATTGCAGGACGATTAGCAGCATCTCTGTCCTCTGCCCTTCAGATACCAATGGTTCCTCCCCACATCGACAAACAAAAATGTCCCCGGTTATTGCCAAATGTCCCGTAGGGGGAAAATTCACCATGGTTGAGAACTAATGTTTGACCATTTTATGAAAACGAGACAGTTATTGCCACCTTTTTTTAAAGGGCCATCAACGTTATGGCTCTTGCTACAATGCAAAGCCAGCATAAATCTGGGGCAGAAAGGAGAGACACAGAGCATGGAACTGGACTGGGGGCTACATACGCCTATTCCTTCCTAGCAGAGACTGAACAACCCAAGGAACAGTATCCTTTTCCTCTCGGTAAACATTTTGTCTCTCCTAAGACTGCAAAAAACAATCCACAACACTTGGTTTGCAAAATAACTCTTCCCCACATCTGCTTCTTCCCCCCTTCAGTCTCACAAGGAAATGTCATCTCTTCCCCCTGGGTCCGATGCAGTGATGATGACACTTTACATTTATATCGTCTATTCTGCCAGGAGAGGATGGAAAGAGCTAAATCGCATGGGGACTTCTGAGAAACTATCAGGAATCAGGCACTAAAGGATCACATCTCTGGGAAAGGTTTGGGTAGCTGAAGACGAATTGTCTATCATTGAGAAGAGTATCCGTCCTGTTCCTCCCCTGCTTCTCATTTCTGTCTCCGTCTCTGTCCCCTCCCCCTTTCCTCCCTCTCCTACAACTGAGGGAAATGGAGCAAGCCAGGGACACCCCGGCAGGAAGGAATGAGAATGTTCAGATGCAATCTCTGGTCTGAGAGTTGGTCTTTGCAGAGAACAGACTGACCCATGGATGGAAGCTGCCCAGGACGTCAAGGTAGAAACTCCTGTCTGCTTCAGGTCTTCTGGATGTGACCTTGGGCAAAGTTGTAGCCTCCCTGAGTCTCCACTGCCTCACTTACGAAGTGGGGATAACACCTCTACCTTTTCCGCTGACCTCATGTGGTTTTGCTAAGAAGCCAGCGAGACAATGTTGGAGTTGGAATTCACAGACTGCAGGGCCCTGTGCAAACCGCCATGGCTTTGGAACTTCAACCCTGCCCTGCCACACCCAACAGCCACGAGCCCAACAATTCCCAAGGGGATAAAAGTAAGACCAGTAGGAGAAACAGGAAGAGAATTTTCTGGGTCTGCAGCATGTCACGTGGTGTAGGGACTAAGATCTCAAAAAGACAGATAAGCCCCAACATTGTACCGTATTTCCCAGACCGCCCCCGATCTGTCTCCCCTCCAGCACAGCACAGGAACCATTTGTGTCAGAATGGGAAGGAAAGGGAGCATGGGAAATCTTTCAGGAGACAAACCTTGGCTGCCACCTCATTCTTCTGTCTCAAGGGGACCATAGACCTTGTGTTCTCCTTTGCCATTCCAAAGAGACCATAATGGACTCTTTAAATTTCATGTCAAACCCCAAAAATCCTAAATTTATAATCCAAGTAAGAGAAACATCTATCAGTGATATATATATACAACATTTTCCTGCCAGCCAGTCTCACTGCCCAGAAAGTATTGGTCAAAATGTGGGAGCAAGGTTATCTAGCAGGGGTAGTCTAACTCTTAGAGCTAGTTGGGCAGGTGCCAAGCCTGCCCCACTCTGGCAAAGGATGGGAAACGGCCCATGCTGCTAGAAGGAAGGCGTTTTGATAGCTGCCTGCTTCCAAAGGACAGAACCTCATTTTTAGACTGAGAAACTGAAACTCTATGATTTGACCAAATACTAGATTAATAACAACCACCCCTGCTATTACCACCCACCAAGGTTAGGTATATGCCAGTCACTGAGCTAAAAGCTTTTCATAGGGTATTTCATTTAATCCCCCCCAAACAAACAAGCAGATGAGGACATAGTAGCCAAGGGAATGGCCCAAAGTAATCCCATGTGCAAGTGGCAGAACCAGGATTCAAATACATGTCTGTCCAAAACTTCAACTTTCAACACACAATGCCGTGCCTTCAAGCTGCCAAGCACTGACTCTCCCCAGTAATGAGTTGTAGACAATACATTAACCAATGTTACATGGTAATAAAATCACCAAGTTCACCCCCAAGTAGGTCACAGTCCAGCTAGGACTGACTTCCCTGTCCCTAGCCCCATCCTCACTCTTTTCTAAACTTGACTTAGGAAGGTCAAGGTGGGGACTCCAGACAAGGCAACACATGACCTTTCTGGACTATCCTCCATTTCATGGACCAAGTAAGTAATTAACCCACAAGTTAAATTCCTTTCATGTTTAAAAATCTCAGCATGTTATAAGGAAAACCAAGAGTAAGTTCTCTGAAACATTGAATGAAAAAGATAAACTCCTACCAAAACAATTCAAGAAACGGGGAATACATATGGTAAAAGATGTTAATGACTTATTATGGTGATTATTTCATAATATATACAAATATTGAATTACTGTTGTGCATTTGAAACTAATATAATCTTGAATATCAATTATACCTCAATTTTTTAATTGCTGTTTTAAAACAAATGAGAATAAAACAGGAAAGTAATAAATACCAAGAATGAGACTACAGGGAGGAGTCAAGATGGCGGAGAAGTAGCAGGCTGAGACGACATCAGGTAGCAGGAGATGAGCTAGATAGCTTATCAAACCATTGCAAACACCTACAGATCCAATGGGCGATCAAAGAGAAGAACAGCAATTCTAGAAACAGAAAATCAAGCACTTTCTGAAAGGTAGGACTGGCAGAGAAGTGAATCCAAAGAGACAGGAAGATAGACCGCGGGGGGAGGGGCCGGCTCCCAGCCAGTGGCGGAGCAACGGAGCACAAAATCAGGACTTTTAAAAGTCTGCTCCACTAAGGGACATCGCTCCAGAAACCGGGGTGAAGCCCACGCGGGGACAGTGTGGCCTCAGGTCCCGCGGGGTCACAGAAGGATCAGGGGTGTCTGAGTGTCGCAGAGCTCACAGGTATTAGAGCAGGGAAGCCGGCTACAGAGATGGAGCCGAGGAGTGAGCTCTCAGCTCGGCATTACCTTGAACCGTGATCCATGACACAGGCCACTGTTCTGTGAGTGGGGACCCCACAAATCCCAGAGTGACCCCCCCCGGAAGAGCTCAGGGATCTGTGGGGTTCAGAGACTCCAGGCAGAGCTGTATGCCAGAGACAGAGACGCTTGGTCACAGGCTGGGGGAGCTCAGAGTGCAGCCAGAGACTGGGCAGACGGGAGTTATTGAGCACTTTTCTCTGAGGGCACATGGAGGAGTGAGACCCCGAGCTCTGGGCCGCTCTGGGCCAGAGATTGGGAGGCCGCCATTTTCATTCCCGTCCTCCGGAACTCTACGGAAAGCGTTCAGGGAACAAAAGCTCCTGAAAGCAAAACTGAGTGGATTACTTAGCCCGGCCCCTAGTAAGGTCGGTACAACTCTGCCTTGGGCAAAGACACTTGAGAATCACTGCAACAGGCCCCTCCCCCAGAAGATCAACAAGAAATCCAGCCAAGACAAAGTTCACATACCAAGGAGAACAGCAGAATTCCAGAGGAGGAGAAAACAAAGCAAAGCAAAAAACTTTTCATCGTTATACTCATAGTCCATCCCTGCATCATGTTTACCCTTATATATGTTTTTCATTTTTTTAAATTTTGGGAGATAGTTTCTTCTAAGAGATCGAAATACTCCCAAAATTAAGTGGGTGACCCTTTTCTATTCACCAGTCTAATATATATATTTTTTTTCTTTTTTTTTCCTGAACTTCTTTTTACCTCCTTTCTTCCCCCCATGATTTGGGGTCTCTTCTGATTTAGCTAAAGCACATTTTCCTGGGGTCTTTGCCACCCTTTCAGTATTTTATTCACTCCTTCATATATTCTTAGCTGGATAAAATTAGAAGGCAGAAAAACTCACCACAAAAAAAAAAAAAAAAAGAAGAAGAGGCAGTACCAAAGGCTAGGGACCTAATCAATATGGACATTGATAATATGTCAGATCTAGAGTTCAGAATGACAATTTTCAAGGGGTTATCCAGGCTTGGAAAAAGCATGGAAGATATTAGAGAAACCCTCTCTGGAGATATAAAAGCCCTTTCTGGGGATGCCTGGGCGGCTCAGTTGGTTAAGCAGTTGCCTTCAGCTCAGGTATAATCCCAGTGTCCCAGGATTGAGTCCCACATAGGGCTCCTTGCTTGGCAGGGAGCCTGCTTCTCCCTCTGCCTCTGCCTGCCATTCTGTCTGCCTGTGCTCGCTCTCTCTCTCTGACAATAAATAAATAAATAAATAAATACATGCCCTTTCTGGAGAAATAAAAGAACTAAAATCTAACCAAGTTGAAATCAAAAAAGCTATTAATGAGGTGCAATCAAAAATGGAGGCTCTTACTGCTAGGATAAATGAGGCAGAAGATACAATTAGTGATATAGAAGCCCAAGTAACAGAGAATAAAGAAGCTGAGCAAAAGAGAGACAAACAGCTACTGGACCACGAGGGGAGAATTCGAGAGATAAGTGATACCATAAGAAGAAACAACATTAGAATAATTGGAGTTTCAGAGAAGAAGAATGAGAAAGGGGAGCAGAAGGTATATTGGAATTATTGTAGAGAATTTCCCTAATATGGCAAAGGGAACAAGCATCAAAATCCAGGAGGTGCAGAGAATCCCCCTCAAAATCAATAAGAATAGGTCCACAAAGCATCACTAACAGTAAAATTTACAAGGCTTAGCGACAAAGAGAAAATCCTGAAAGCAGCCCGGAAAAAGAAGTCTGTAACATACAATGGTAAAAATATTAGGTTGGCAGCATACTTATCCACAGAGACCTGGCAGGCCAGAAAGAATTGGCATGGTATATTAGGAGCACTAAATGAGAAAAACAGAAAATAGAAGGAGAGGTAAAAAGCTTCCAGGAAAAACAAAAGCTAAAAGAATTTCTAAACATGAAACTACCTCTATAGGAAATATTAAAAGGGGCCCTCTAAGCAAAGAAAGACCCTAAAAGCTGTAGATCAGAAAGGAACAGAGACAATATACAGTAACAGTCACCTTACAGGCAATACAATGGCACTAAATTCATATCTCTCAGTAGTTACCCTGAATGTAAATGGGCTCAATGGCCCAATCAAAAAGACACAGGGTATCAGAATGGATAAAAAAACAAAATGCATCAATATGCTGTCTACAAGATATGCATGTTAGACCCAAAGACACCTCCATTTTTAAACTGAGGGAGTGGAAAACAATTTACCATGCTAATGGACAACAAAAGAAATCTGGGGTGGCAATTCTTACATCAGACCAATTAGATTTTAAGCTAAAGACTATAATAAGAGATTAGGAAGGACACTATATCATACTCAAAGGGTCTGTCCCACAAGAAGATCTAACAATTTTAAATATCTATGCCTCTAACATGGGAGCAGCCAACTATATAATAACAAAATCAAAGAAACACATTGACAATTGACAATAATGCAATAATTGACAATAATGCAATAATAGTAGGGGACGTTAACACTCCCCTCACTGAAATGGACAGATCATCTAAGCAAAAGATCAACAAGGAAATAAAGGCCTTAAATGACACACTGGACCAGATTGACATCACAGATATATTCAGAACATTCCATCCCAAAGCAACAGAATACACATTCTTCTCTAGTGCACATGGAACACTATCCAGAATAGATCACATCCTGGGTTATAAATCAGGCCTCAACCTTTATCAAAAGATTGGGATCATTCCCTGCATATTTTCAGACCACAACGCTCTGAAGCTAGAACTCAACCGCAAGAGGAAAGTTGGAAAGAACCCAAATACATGGAGACTAAAGAGCATCCTTCTAAAGAATGAATGGGTCAGCCAGGAAATTAAAGAAGAATTGAAAAAATTCATGGAAACAAATGATAATGAAAACACAACTGTTCAAAATCTGTGGGACACAGCAAAGGCAGTCCTGAGAGGAAAATATATAGCGATACAAGCCTTTCTCAAGAAACAAGAAGGGTCTCAATTACACAACCTAAACCTACACCTAAAGAAGCTGGAGAAAGAACAACAAAGACAGCCTAAACTCAGCAGGAGAATAGAAATCATAAAGATCAGAGCAGATTCAATAAAATAGAAACCAAAAAAAAAAAAAAATAGAACAAGTCAACAAAACTAGGAGCTCGTTCTTTGAAAGAATTAATAAGATTGATAAACCCCTGGCCAGACTTATCAAAAAGAAAAGAGAAAGGACCAAAATAAATAAAATCATGAATGAAAAGGAGAAATCACAACCAACACCAAAGAAATAAAATCAATTATAAGAACATACTATGAGCAACTATACGCCAGAAAATCTGACAATCTGGAAGAAATGGAAGCAATCCTAGAGCCCTATAAACTACCAAAACAGAAACAGGAAGAAATAGAAAAACTGAACAGACCCATAACCAGTAAAGAGATTAAGACAATCATCAATAATCTCCAAACAAACAAGAGCCCAGGGCCAGATGGCTTCCCAGGGGAATTCTACTAAACATTTAAAGAAGAATTAATTCTTATTCTCCTGAAACTGTTCCAGAAAACAGAAATGGAAGGAAAACTTCCAAACTCATTTTATGAGGCCAGCATCACCTTGATCCCAAAACCAGACAAGGATTCCATCAAAAAAGAGAATTACAGATCAATATCCTTGATGAACACAGATGCGAAAATTCTCACCAAAATACTAGCCAAGAGGATCCAACAGTACATTAAAAGGATTATTCACCATGACAAAGTGGGATTTATTCCAGGGCTGCAAGTCTGGTTCAACATCTGCAAATCAATCAGTGTGATACAATACCTTAATAAAAGAAAGAACAAGAACCATATGATACTCTCAATAGATGCTGAAAAAGCATTTGACAAAGTACAGCATCCCTTCCTGATCAAAACTCTTCAAAGTGTAGGGATAGAGGGCACATACCTCAATATTATCAAAGCCATCTTTGAAAAACCCACCGTAAATATCATTCTCAATGGAGAAAAACTGAGAGTTTTTCCACTAAGGTCAGGAACACGACAGGGATATCAATTATCACCACTGCTATTCAACATAGTACTAGAAGTCCTAGCCTCAACAATCAGACAACAAAAAGAAATTAAAGGCATCCAAATTGGCAAAGAAGAAGTCAAACTATCACTCTTTGCAGATGATATGATACCATATGTGGGAAACCCAAAAGACTCCACTCCAAATCTGCTAGAACTTGTACAGGAATTCAGTAAAGTATCAGGATATAAAATCAATGCACAGAAATCGGTTGCATTTCTCTACACCAACAACAAAACCGAAGAAAGAGAAATTAAGGGGTCAATCCCATTTACAACTGCACCCAAAATCATAAGGTATCTAGGAATAAACCTAACCAAAGAGGCAAAGACTCTATACTCAGAAAACTATAAAGTACACATGAAAGAAATTGAGGAAGACACAAGGAAATGGAAAAATGTTCCATGCTCCTGGATTGGAAGAACAAATATTGTGAAAATGTCTATGCTACTTAAAGCAATCTACACATTTAATGCAATCCCTATCAAAATCCCATCCATTTTTTCAAATAAATGGAACAAATAATCTTAAAATTAATATGTAACCAGAAAAGACCTTGAATAGCCAGAGGAATATTGAAAAAGAAAGCCAAAGTTGGTGGCAGCACAATTCCAGACTTCAAGCTCTATTACAAAGCTGTCATGATCAAGACAGTATGGTACTGGCACAAAAACAGACACATGGATCAATGGAACAAAATAGGGAGCCCAGAAATAGACCCTCAACTCTATGGTCAACTAATCTTCAACAAAGCAGGAAAGAATGTCCAAAGGAAAAAAGAAAGTCTGTTCAACAAATGGTGTTGGGAAAATTGGACAGTCACATGCAGGAAAATGAAATTGAACCATTTCCTTACACAAAAATAGACTCAAAATGGATGAAGGACCTCAATGTGAGAAAGGAATCCATCAAAATCCTTGAGGAGAGCACAGGCAGCAACCTCTTCAACCTCAACCGCAGCAACTTCTTCCTAGGAACATCGCGAAAGGCAAGGGAAGCAAGGGCAAAAATGAACTATCAGGACTTCATCAAGATGAAAAGCTTTTGCACAACTCAAGGAAACAGTTAACAAAACCAAAAGACAACTGACAGAATGGGAGAAGATATTTGCAAATGACATATCAGATAAAGGGCTAGTATCCAAAATATATAAAGAACTTATCAAACTCAACAAACAAAGAACAAATAATCCAATCAGGAAATGGGCAGAGGACATGAACAGACATTTCTGCAAAGAAGACATCTAGATGGCCAACAGACACATGAAAAAGTGCTCCATATCACTCGCATCACTCGGGAAATACAAAATTAAAACCACAATGAGATACCACCTCACACCAGTCAGAATGGCTAAAATTAACAAGTCAGGAAATGACAGATGCTGGCGAGGATGTAAAGAAAGGGGAACACTCTTACACTATTGGTGGGAATGTGAGCTGGTGCGACCACTCTGGAAAACAGCATAGAGGTGCCTCAAAAAGTTGAAAATAGAGCTACCCTATGACCCAGGAATTGCTGGGTTTTTACTGGGTATTTACCCTAAGGATACAAATGTAGTGATTTGGGGGCACGTGCACCCGAATGTTTATAACAGCAATGTCCACAATAGCCAAACTATGGAAAGAACCTAGATGTCCATCAACAGATGAATGGATAAAGAAAAAGATATATATACACACATACACACACACACACACACACACATACATACATACATACATACATACTATGGAATACTATGCAGCCATCAAAAGAAATGAAATCTTGCCATATGCAACGACATGGATGGAACTAGAGGATATTATGCTTATCAAAATAAGTCAATCAGAGAAAGACAACTACCATATGATCTCCCTGATATGAGGAAGTGGAGATGCAACGTGGGGGGTTTAGGGGGTAGGAAAAGAATCAATGAAACAAGATGGGATCAGGAGGGAGACAAACCATAAGAGACTCTTAATCTCACAAAACAAACTGAGGCTTGCCAGGGGGAAGGGGGTCGGGAGAGGGTGGTGGAGTTATGGACATTGGGGAGGGTATGTGCTATGGTGAGTGCTGTAAAATGTGTCACCCTGGTGATTCGCAGACCTGTACCCCTGGGGCTAATATACATTATATGTTTATTAAAATTTTTTAAAAATTATATATAAAAGAATGAGACTACAGGGAGCCTACGTGGCTCAGTCGGTTAAGTGTCTGCCTTCTGCTCAGGTCATGACCCCAGGGAACTGAAATCAAGTCCTGCATTGGTCTCTCTGCTCTGTGGGGAGTCTGCTTCTCCCCCTGCTGCTCTTCCCACTCATGTGCTCTTGTGCTCTTTCTCTTTCTCTCTCCCAAAAATAAATAAATACAATCTTTAAAAAAAAAAAAAAAAGAATGAGACTACAAATTTGGGGCAATTAAAATAATCAATGAAAATAACCGTGTGTGACAGTAAATTTGAATACCAAGATGAAACAAGTGATGTTAGGAAGATATATTATCAAAACAGATTCAAGAAAAGGTAGGAGAGGGAAAAATAAGCATAGAATTTTTAGGAAAAAAAATTGTCAAACATCTATCAGTGCTATAGAAACCAGGCCCTGATGGTTTTGTCTATGAATTCTATCTGTCCTTCAAAGAACAGTTAATTCCTATGCTGTTCAAATTATGACAGATCACAAAAGAAGATGAAAAATCTTTTCAAGTGATCTGGAAGATAAGCATAATTCTGATTCAAACTATTTTTTTAAAGATTTTATTTATTTATTTGGCAGACAGAGATCACAAATAGGCAGAGAGGCAGACAGAGAGAAAAGGGGAAGCAGGCTCCCTACTGAGTAGAGAGCCCAATGCAGGACTTGATCCCAGGAATCTGAGATCATGACCTGAGCCAAAGACAGAGGCTTAACCCACTGAGCCACCCCGTCACCCCTGATTCAAACTATTTTTTTAAGTATAAAGAAATTATAGGCCTATATTACTAGCAGTATTCAGTAACACAGCTGGATACGAGCTAAATACACAAAAATCAAGGTTTTTCCTTTTCCAAAGCAATAACAGACCAGAAAATATAATGGGATGATAGATCATTTATATTTTTAATATTTAATGCTAAAAAATATAATTAGTAAAACAGAGGCTTGTTATTTAATAATAAACAGGATAATACAAATAATTTATTTAATGGTTACTTGATTTTTTTATACAACATAGAATCAGTGGGATTTGCCATTTCAAAATACCTTGGAAATTATCTAGTCCAACTCCCTTATTCTCTGAAAAGGAAATTGTTACCCACAGAATTCGGACAAACTGACCGTGTTCATAAAGCCTGTAAGAAGCTGGATAAAAACTGGAATCCAAATCCAGTCCATTGCTTTTCTCACTACATTTTGCTATTTTCATTAGAGGATTTGAAATGCCAAAAAAAATTATTCAAAATGTCTTTTGATTAAAGAAAAATCATTTGCAAATGCCATGGAGAATAAAATAATATGTGATTGTTTTCTTATGTACCTTAGATTGTCCTTGTGAAACAAAGGTCTACAGGGCAGAACAAATGTATTATGTTCTTCTTTCACATCAAATTGTGTGCAATTAGTGCCTTTCAATAGTCATTATGCCATTTCTGAAACAATAAAACCTAGTGACCATGATGCCTGGTAGCAGATTACAATTTATCTCATCTGTAAGTTTCTCAAAGTGTCAGTTAAAATCTCTGCATGGTTTTGAAATTATAATGGAAAATGTTCTGAATTTAAAACTATCTACCTTCATTTTAAATTCAGAACATTTAAATTTTAATTTTAATTTTAATTTTAATTTTAATTCATTTCCATTTTCCACTGGGTGGCTCAGTGGGTTATGCTTCTGCCTTCGGCTTGGGTCATGATCTCAGGGTCATGGGATCAAGTCCCGCATCCAGCTCTCTGCTCAACAGGGAGCCTGCTTCCCCCTCTATCTCTCTGCCTGCCTCTCTGCCTGCTTGTGATCTCTGTCAAATAAATAAATAAAATAAAATAAAATAAAATAAAATAAAATAAAAAACCTATCTACCTTCAACCAATATGAAGATTCTCCTGTATTAAACTTGTTTCCAGCATCAGCAAAGTCTCATGAAATTCATTTTCAAGAGAAAAGAAATCCATCCCTGGTGCCTAAGCCTCAGATGGCCGTTCAGTCTTGCATTTAATGACAGCCGAGAAGAGAGAATGAAGGCTGCTGTGTCTCTACCCAGGCAGTTCTATGATGGAGACTAGAGAGATGAAGATCACTCAGGGTCTCAGATGTGATAAACAAGTAAAGACAAATTATTAGTCAGCTCTGGAAAGAATAATGCAACTAGGGAGGGATTCATTGTGGTGCAAAGCTGAGATTATTCTCAAACTCTACTAGTAAATCCCAAATATGTTGCATCAACATCTTCTATGAAAGAAAGGATGTTGTTAGTTTTAAAAGAAAAACACTGCAGTTTCTGAAAGTTTAAATCCCAAACTTTCTATTTCTCCAGAAAAGAAAAACACATATTTGAGACAGAATAAAAGTTAGGGCTTTAGGGGCGCCTGGGTGGCTCAGTGGGTTAAGCCGCTGCCTTCGGCTCGGGTCATGATCTCAGGGTCCTGGGATCGAGTCCCATATTGGGCTCTCTGCTCAGCAGGGAGCCTGCTTCCCTCTCTCTCTGCCTGCCTCTCCATCTACTTGTGATTTCTCTCTGTCAAATAAATAAATAAAATCTTTAAAAAAAAAAAAAAAAGTTAGGGCTTTAATACAGACCATACCATTTTCTTTTGGGAAAATTGCTTCTCTTTTTCTCTGTTCAATGGTTCAAAAGGTGAGGTCTTTAAACACATACATTAGACATCTGTTGATTTAACTTCCTTTTCCTCGTGTTGATGTCAAGAATATCCCAAATTTCCCGTGAGGAACTTCATGTCTCCAATTCTGAACCACATGATTTAGGTAAAATTCACACACACACACACACACACACACACACACACACACACACACAAATAAAAAAGACCAAAGGGAAATCCAGCTGCCATTCTCTCTCCAGTAAATTCTGTCCCTGAAGAAAACCACATACCTTCTACAGGGAGAACCCTATGCTGAAGAAGGCCATCTTCTCCTGATGGAAAACTTTCTAAACCAGAGCAGGATGCCTTCCCCACTCAGGAGCAATCACCACATCAGATCTGTTTACACTGTCTCTCCTGCCTGCTCCCAATTCAGGAAGAACCAGACATACGAAAAAGAGAAAAATATATCTCATGATCAGTTCAAGCCTCCATCCCCACTACACTGCAGGTCCCTGAAGCCACAAGATGGAGGAGGGGCTAGAGTTTAAACCAACTATGGAGTAAAGCTCCAACTGGGACAAGACTAAGGTAAAAATATAGTTCAGGAATTTGCCCAAGATTTTATTAAGGGACAGAAAAGAAGACACTGACAAGGTATTACTAGAGGCAATGACTAAAAGAAATAAAAATTATTTCTTTTTAATATCCCCACTGTCTTTGGCAGGTTACAGATTTTCTTTTTTACTTTTAATGACAAAAACCCTGATAGCACAGGAAAACAAGAAAAGGCCATCAAAAGGCTATAATTTTTCTTAAACCCCAGGGAGATCACAGATGGCATTAGATTTGTAGAAAAATCAGAATGGAGAACATCCCACTCCAAGAGCCCTACAGAATTCCAAAATGGAAGAAGAGCAAAACTAAGTGCAGGAGATTTATTAAAGGACTGCGTTCACAATCACAGTGACGGAAGGCTAATAATCAGTGCCTGCCTAAAGCTGTGGAGACAGGGTAGACTGGATTTCAAAGAGGCACAAGGGAACTTTGGGCAGTGATGAAAACATTTTGTTTCTTGATTGAGATGGTGGTTCTATGGCTTAACAGACCATACACTTAAAATGGGTCCTTTTGTTCTTGTTTATCTTACTAGATTGTCATTAGAACTAGCAGCCTGGCTTCCTACAATTCTGACTGGTAGCAGGTTGGCTTCCTGGACTGGTTATTAGAGATAAAGGTCTGGTTTCCCGGCCAGGTTGTTGTAAGTTGTGGGTTAACGTTATATAGAGGTTATATATGTATCATTAAGTCATTGTGTTTTTAGATATTCGGTCCCTCCCCTAGGAAAAGTTCATTTTTAAAAAGAGATTGAAGAGACATATTAATTTGAAAGGTATGAATCTTCTTTGGATTCTGATTCAAACAATTTAAGAAAAAAGAATTTATAAGACGAGTTGGAAAACACTAACATTATCTGGTATTTTGTAATTTTTAGGCATTATTGTTGAGTTGGGGTGTGGGTATGATGGTATTACAGTTTATTTAAAAAGGAGAATCCTTATCTCTTATAGATTCTTACACATATACTAATGAAATTCTATAATGTCTCTGGCTTGCTTCCAAGTCATTTAGGGGTTAGGTATAATGAAAGGGGATATAAAGGAAATGAGATTGGCCACAATAATTAGGTAATGGATACAAGGGGCTCATTTTGCTCTTCCCTTTACTTTTCTTTTTTTTTTCTTCTTCCCTTTACTTTTTTATACACTTGAGAATATTCATATTAAAACTTTTAGAACTATACACATAGAAAGAAGACCAAAAGAAAATTCAATAACATATTAAGTTGCTGATGGTTTTTAGAATTAGCATTATTGGTGATTTCCATTATTTCCTCCATGCTCTTCTATATTATCAAATATTATTTTAAAAAAAGAAAATAAATGCCTTAGGGGTTTTCTATTTTTCCAATGCCACCCATCCTTCAAGAGCGAATTCTAGCTCTCTATCCTCCAGAGCCTCCCTGGACCTTTTCCATGAAAGATTTGCTTCCTCCACTGAGCACCTGTGAAACTTGCCACTTCCTCTAGTCATCAGCAATTGGCGTGTTTGCCAATTTGGTTATTCATTTTACCTATTTTTCTTATTGCAGGTGGGGGGGGGGGGCAAGACCAAGCACATGTTTAATTTTTCATTAGAAGGATTCACAGGAGTCAGAATATTCATTACATTTGCAGTTACAATTTATTACAGTGAAAGGATCCAGATCAAAATCAGTCAAAAAAAACTCATAGGAGAGAGTCCAGGAGAGATCAGACATGACCCTCAGTTGTCTTCTCCCAATGAATTGGGAAGACAACTGAGGGTCATGTCTGACATGTAGACAGCCCTTACCTCTCCCAGCAATAAAGTGTGCCAATACACACAGTGTTGGCAACCAGGGAAGCTCACCCTAGCCTTAGTGTCCAAATTTTTATTGGGGTTTGTCATTAGACACAGCTAACCACCTTGTGTGGCTGACCTTAGTCTTCAGCTTCTCCAAACGTCAAGCTGATACCATAGGGCCTAAGCCCCACCTTCTGCCCAAAGATCATACTGTTAGTATGGACTATCTGGTATGTTCCACGGTCCCCAAGGCAACAGAGACCTTCTTTCAAGGCAAAATATTGCAACAGCTAGAGGTTACCTCTACCAGGTAAGAGCCAAGCCTTTCTTTGGGCAAAGTTAATCTTTTACTGAACAATTAAATTACTGAACATTTAGATTTTCAAACCCTTGAGAGCAGTAATATAAATGTCACAATATTCCTATAATTTGGCATGGGCCTCGCACAGAGAAGAAAAATGCTTATCATGGAGGTCCTTGTCCCACAGCTGCTTGCTTAGAGATGATGGGGTAAGCATCTGTTGGAGGCTAAAAGCCAGTGGAATTACAGCTTCCTCTATCAGAAATGGGTTTGATGATGACAAACCCTGCAAAATGGGAGGAAACACCTCAGAGAATGGACTGAGAAGCGTCTGGGATGAGAATTCAAAAGGCAGGTAGGTTATAGTACTGTTTGAAGCGAGGTCCGCAGACCAGCCGCATGAGCATCACTGGAAACTCATTAGAAATGCAAACTGTCAGGCCCACCCTGACCAACAGAATCAGAATCTGTATGGTAAAGCCAGAGATTTGGGATTGACCAAGATCTCTAGGTGATTCTTATCCACACTGAAACTTGAGAAGTACCCATGTAGAAAATAGTCATGTTTTCCTGACATCCTCTAGAGGAGGGAGCAGAGAACACCTCTATGAAATAGGACTGAAGAGTTCTGAGAAGAGATGAATGTTCGGTTAGACACTTGGACACCACAGTCACTAAGGTAAAGAGAAGTAAGTGAGTTTCACAGCTGGACAGACTAAGCTGCAGGGAGCTACTCAAAACCCACATAATTAACCAAGAAGCTAGCCAGGAACTTTATACGCTCTCATGAAAGATAAGAATGTAGAGACTTGGTAGCAAGAACAGAGAATGGATGAAGGTCTCTTAGCTTCCCAAATGAACAGTGTTGCCTCAAAGCTCCAAATAGCCCTCTGCTATCTCTAATAAGCAACAAACTGAACTCCTACCAGTCTAACACTCTGATCTCTGAAACTAGTAATAAAATAGAAGACAAATCAAGGATGTACGTGATAAATACACTTAAAAATACTCATCAAAAAAGAAGGTGCAATGTTTTATAAATGCTAAACCACTACTTGGCCTGAACCACTATTTGGTTGAACAGCCCACTTTTCTCTTTCCTCAAGCTCAGGTTCTCATTTATACCCAGTTTGTTAAGAAAAGTAGACAGGAGCAGGGAAATTTCCATAACAATGATCTTCTCTCACACTGAAGACACTCTTAATCAATGAGCTGACAACATAATGGACTGCTCATTAGACCCATCAAGAATAATAAGTTTCAGCCAAGTGAGGAGGCTCAGCCCAAGCCTGAAATCAAGGAAACCACAAAGGAAGATGTGAAAAAAGCCCAGAGGTTGCAACAGTTCCTCTTATAAAAGAACTGTCAGGGTGATGTACATGGCATTTTGCAGAAAATGATCACCAACTTTGCAGGGATAACAAGTTTCCTTTAGGGTTCTTTTATACAAAGAAAAATGAAAAACGAATTCAGTGTTTTGATTTGGTAGCCTAAAAAACATGCATTCGAATCTTATACATGTTTTAAAGAGGAGGTATCAGTAAAGTATTGCTGAGTAAACAAACTGTCCCAAAACTCAGTGGCTTAAATAAAAATCAGTTATTTGCTCATGCATCTGGGAGTTGGGGGATGGAGGGGTGGTTGACTAGTGACTATTACAGTCTGCACTCAGCTGGGATCGCTCTGCTCCACATGTCTTCATGTTCCTTGGACTAGTAGATTATGGTCTTCTGATGGTGATGGTCAAGACATTAGGTCAAATGGAAAATCACAAGATCACCTGGCCAAGGCTCAGACCTGGCACAGTCACTTCCATCTCATTCTAATGGCCAAACCAAAGAACATAGCTAAACTCAAAGTCAAGAGTCAGGGAAATGTCTTCTATCTTTATGGAAGAAATCCAAGGCCACATGACAGAGAGTATGAACAGGGGGTGGGGCGAGAGTTGGGGGTCAATACTAGAATCTACTTCCAGGGAAGAACAAGTTTTCCTACAATGCATATTAACAAACTCTCCCCATACGATTGCACAAGGTATCAATTTTTTTTCCAATGATCCAACAATTTATTTTAAAGTGACAGGAATGCTTGCAGCTATAAACTACCTTTCAGCCTCATCTCCATGAATGCCCTGGCTTGCACAAACCTTCCACTAGAACCCAAGTGGCCAAATTATTGGTTTCTAAATACACCCTGTAATTCTACACCTTCTTGCCTTCATGTAGATCAGTGGTTCTCAAAGTGTGGTCCCTGGAACCAGGAGTATCAACATCACCTGAGAACTGGTTAGAAATGCACATTCTAAGTCCTTCTCCAAGACTTACTGGATGGATCAGAATCTCTGGGGTTGGGATCCAGCAATCTGTGCTTTGATAATGCACATTATCATGTGATGCATGTTTAAGTATGAAAACCACTGGCTTAGAGTATCCTTCTCCTCCCTCCTGCGCTTGAAGAAGATACTTAAGTCTGCTTCTCTCATTAAGCCTAGTAATAACTCTCCAGAGAATGCCCTCTGCCACTACCTCCTCTGGCCAAGATTCACCATTTCTCAAGCATTTATCATATGTTCTGTGAACTGTTAATTACTTTTGCATATTACTGTGTCTTAACTTCCCAGCCCAACTGTAGATAGGTCAGCAGGCCATTTACCATGGAATTTAGTGTATGAAGGAAGTAGGTTCCGATCCCAGCTATGCCCTCACTCAGTGCATGGCCTTGGACAAGGGGCAGAATCTCTGTGAGCGTCTGTGTCCTCAGATGAACACAGGATTGATAATACTCACCCACTCAACAGCTACTAGATAGAGAGTACTTGACACAGTGCCTGGCCCATGGTCAGCATGGCACAAGAATTCTAGGGCCAGTACTTGGGCTTCTTCTTCTTAAGCATCTGACCCAGGATAACTGAACACATTTGACCATTCATTAAACATTTGCTCCGTTTTAAATATAAACAGGATTTCATTCTCTGGACTCTCTTCCGAGTTCCAAGCTTTCATATGTCATGCATTATTCATTCTCACTTCCTTCTTTAGTCACAAGAGTAGAGGTCTGAAGGAGAATCAAGGCCTTGGAACATTATGGCCAGTGAGCTCAGTCCAGTCCCCACCTGCCTATCTGAGAAATGTGAAGCAAAGACATTTACAAGCTCCAAATCTCGGTGGACGTTGTCTCCTGGCCTTGTGCCTCTTTTCAATTATAAGAGGCAGTGAGCCTATTCCTCAATTTCAGAAAGGTGGACCTATGGACATTCAGCTGTCTTATCAGTGCCATAGGAGGACACAGCGATTCCCAGCATGGACGTGAACGAAATGTTAAATTACCCCAGCTAAAATCATCCCCATCAGAGAGAGGGGGACTAGAGCTTTCTGAGCTGACTCCCAGGCCTTGCTGTGTTAGTCATTGTCACCCTGTACCTTTGCTAATTTCACTTCTTTGTGAAGGCCCCAGAGGTTCCAGCTGAATAGATGGGTGACTCATCTAAGGGGACAAGGAGAATTAAAATACCCTTAATTAGAAAGGCATTTGGATTTGTCACACCTAAGAAGTTAGAGATGTAAACTCTACTTAAAAACATTATAGAGGAAAGATTTGTGAATTTAGCCATAATTACTTTCATTCCATTCTCAAGAAATGCTAATTACGAAGGTAGTTTTTGTAAAGAAATCATTATATGTGGGGGAAAGGTTTAATCACCATGCATTTGGAGACAAAGCATTCATTTGTGGGCAGATAACACAGATGCAAAAACTGTTTCTAGGGAACAACATCATTCTACTTTTTAAAAAATATATTACAGCAGCCCTGCAGGAATGTTTGCACCCTGCTGAAGGATGTCCAGACACTTGGAATTGGAAGTACCAGAAAAAGAGACAGCAATCAGTTTTTCATCTCAAAGAATATACATTGGAAGTGACCGTGTCAAACCTTACCTGAATCCCTTGCTCCCAGCAAGCAGTGATGGTTGAGAAATCCCCTGCCCTTTGTCCTTTGTGTTCAGAGAAAGGGATAAGGGAAAAGTACCACCCTTCTCTAGGATAGTCCAAGCTACAACTCACCTCCGCCCTCCCTCAAGGACTCCTTTATTTTATAAAATCCCAATTTTTCTCTCTCTTCTTTGAGACATTCCCCCTTCACTGGGCATTTTCCCTATTGCAATAGCCTGAATAAAGTAATCTCAGATGTCTGGGGAAATCTGTCTTTGCTAGAAGAAAAAAATAATAATTAAAAAAATAATAATAATCAAATAAAAAAATATATATGTATATATATACTGTATGTGTACATACACACACACACACACACACACACACACACACACATACACTCGTGTTTTCTCCCAACTAAAAAGTAACTAGTAAGTCGTTAAATCTGTCTCTATTTGGAGCCAGGTACAAAGCTGAACATTACATTCAATGAGTCATGTCAGTGGTTTATCTACACCTAACTTCAAACCAACCTGTTTATAATCAGTTTCTAGCTGGATGTTTGGCTTATGTGCACACCCCTGGGTACTGCCCATTAAAAAGCTCAGACCAGGGGCACCTGGGTGGCTCAGTCGTTAAGTGTCTGCGTTCAGCTCAGGTCATGATCTCAGGGTCCTGGGATTGAGCCCCACATTGAGCCCCACATCGAACCCCACATCAGGCTCCCTGCTCGGCAGGAGGTCTGCCTCTCCTTCTCCCACCCCCACCCCGACCCTGCTTCTGTTCCCTCTCTGTGTCTCTCTCTGTCAAAAAAATAAATAAAATCTTAAAAAAGAAAAATAGAGAAAGAAAGAAAGAAAGAAAGCTAGCTTAGACCTTAGTTTTTCTGCAACTGGGAACACTTCCTGGTCTTTAAGACCGAGGGCCTGCGGGTTAATGTCCTTCTCTGGTCTGGATGCCCGCCATCTTCTGGCTGACTTCTGCAATTGCACAGGTCACCTGCTGACAGATGTTCCAGATAAAGCCTTAGCAGCCTGAGGCTCCTTGGGGACCATCTGACTTCCCTGCCAGGCCCTGCTAATGTCTGTCTAGTGTGAAAGGCAGAATTCCCAGAACAATTAAGGCAATGATTTTATTCAAGCTATTGTTACAAGGAAGATGCCCATGAATGAGGAACGTCTCAAAAGAAAGGCACCCTGGCATTTTCTAGAGGCAAGCAGGCAAGGGAAGGAGGAAGGAGGCGGTTCTAATCTTGAGAGAGACCACCTACAGTTAGCCCTTTCTCAGAACACAGAAAGCTGGGAGATTTTGCAATCAGCCTACTTTTGAGAAGCAGGGGACTCCAATAAAATCCAACATTGTCTGTCACTAGCGTCTGAGTCCCCTCCCCCCATACTCACCAAAAGCTAAGTCCCAACTCTGGCAAGCCCCTTGCAGGTCACCGCATGCCAGAACAACATCAGCTACTTTTTTTTTTTTTTAAGATTTTATTTATTTATTTTACAGAGAGAGAGATAGAGATCACAAGTAGGCAGAGAGGCAGGCAGAGAGAGAGGGGGAAGCAGGCTCCCCACTGAGCAGAGAGTCCGATGCAGAGCTTGATCCCAAGACCCTGAGATCATGACCTGAGCAGAAGGCAGTGGCTTAACCCACTGAGCCACCCAGGCACCCCGAAAATCAGCTACTTTTAAAGCAATACTTGTCAACTGTCCTACAACAATACTTTGTTTTCTTGAGGCAACTAGACGGAGCTAATGGGCCGCCCTAATGGTTTTTCAGCAAACTAGCTTCCAGAACGCTGGCCCTTTGCCTCACAGCAGACCTAAAATCAGTCACACAAACCGGGTGTTTTGTCCCTTTCTGAAGACAGTGCTAAGGTCCGGGAGGGTCCTGACCTATCTCACCAGCCCTACACCACCACTCTTACCCCAGAGCTAGGGAGCCTTCAATAAACGCCGGCTGAACGAAAGCATTTTTGATATATACTTATCATTCACTCATCAAGCAGAATCATTTTTAACCACTCTCCTGCTCTGAAAATCTCAAGCCCGTCAGCTGCATTCATATCTTATATCCTGAGAGGAGACAACGACCAGCGGGCTTGTTTATGCTCCTGGGTCTCCCGCTCCCACAGCCTGGTCCTGGGCTTGTCCAGTACACTGGGTGTCAGAACAACACTGGGGAAAGTCACTTGATATCACAGCAAGGACCAAAAGCAGAAGGAAAACAAAAATCTCCAACAAAAGTGCAGGTCGAGGCCCTACCATGGTCAGCACGGTATGATTGAACAGCAAAGCCCCTGCAGAAAACCCAGAGCTTGGGCATCTGTGAATGTTGTCAGAACAGCAGGAGAACCTCTCAAGGGGTTGGAAAGCTGCCCTTCCAGGAGGACGGCATCGGGGAGAATGTTTTCCTATGTGGAGAGAAGGAGGCTGCCGGTGGCCCCAGCGGGCCTGAATAGGGGGGGCAGAGAGCTCCCGCATCACAGGGCCATGGAGAAGATTTTCTTCCAGAGAATACTGGAAGGGAGCCACACCTGCCACAGAAAGCCAGCTCAGCCCTTCGGCCAGGCCACAGTAACCAGCGCCTTGTGGCAAAGCAAATGACGACAGATGGAACCACGTGCCGTGACACTGAATCGGACTCAAATGACTTCTTTAACCACACAGGCTAAAGGTTACTGCCCTCACTCTGAGCAAGGAGAACTCCTAATATGCTATCAGACCCCACTCTTGATAGCATTGCAGAGACGGAGGATACAGATGGGATATGGGAGGACCAGGCCATGTCTGATGGGAGAACTCTGACCCCCAGCCCCTGCAGAAGCCTGCCCGGCTCAGTGGGGACCTGGCCAGTGGCCACCAGCTTCCAAGTCGGGACCCAGCAAAGCAGCTGTGTGAGCACAGAACAGGCCGTCCTGAAATGCGCCACTTTGGCCTAAAGATTCCTTGAAGCTGGATGGAAATGAGAATCGACAGGCACAGAAAGAACTATTCCCAGAGCTTCCCTTATCGACTGAAGGCAGAAACTTCTGAGAAATAACGACTGTCCTAAATCCCCCTCTCCCAGGGAAGTGGTATGGCCGTACAAGACAGAAATGTGGCGCCAAGATAGACCTGCTCAAATAACTTCATATTTCATTTGCTTCCTCCCCATACTTACCGGCCGCAGTCCGCTGCCCTTGGAAGCCAGAAAGGCTTTTCCTTCGCCCCGTTACTTCTCTGCACGTGTATTGTTCTAACGGCCCCTTTTGAGCTGTTCATCATTGAGATTCCTCCTGTGTGATGTGTGCGGCACGCATTAATAAACTGCTTTTCTCTTGTCAATCTGTTTTTCATTAGTCTAATTTACAACGACCCAGTGGAACCTACAGTGGGGAGAGGAGGAAGATTCTTATCCCTCCCCAGTGTACTTGTCTATTGGAGTCCTTAGGAGAACCGATTTTGTAGGTGTATTGTGAGGATTCGGAGAGTTTGTGCCCCAGGTCAATGCCAAGCACATAATAGCACTTTGGTAAGTTTGCTATTGCAAACAATTGCTATTTTAGGGCTTGTTAGTCTCAGCTCATACTTCAGTCACTGTCAGAAAGACCACAGCCAAGGCACGCTTTTGAGTTCTGTGTATTTGCACACTTGGACCAGCGGGACCCTACTGGGCAGGTAAAACTCTCTCGAGAGGATTCCTTACGTGGTGACGCCCACTCTGAACACAGGCCTCCTGAAGTCATCTCAGTTTGATACAATTCTCTCTAGATGTGCTCCATGTCACTTACCATCTAGAAGGTGAAAGCACGGAAAGTCCGTCCCCTGGTGGCCGAGTCAAAAGTGGGATCTGCAGTTAGACACAGGGAACGGGGTGGATCTGCTGGCCAGAGGGAGAAGGTAAAATACTCTGCGCGTGTCCGAGAGTGACGTGTTCTCATCGGTGACAGATGCTATTATGGGTGCAGCAGCGTCCCCACTCCAAGTAACAGTACGTGGAAGTCCCGGGACCTCAGAATGTGACCTTATTTGGAATTCGAGTCTTTGCAGATGCAGCCAGTTAAGATGAGGTCACCGCAGAGTC
Source organism: Mustela putorius furo (assembly GCF_011764305.1). Lineage (NCBI taxonomy): Eukaryota > Metazoa > Chordata > Mammalia > Carnivora > Mustelidae > Mustela > Mustela putorius. The sequence continues at coordinate 11,023,219 of NW_025422057.1, forward strand.
AAAGGGGTCCCTACTCCAACCTGACTGATGTCCATACAGAAAGGAGAAACTTGGCCACAGACACACACAGGGAGAAAGCCATGTGAGGACTGCAGTTCTGCTGTCACAGGCCAAGGAACTCCTGGAAGTCCAAGGAGAGGCCTGGATCAGACCTGCCCTAGAGCCTTCAGGGGGGCCGGCCCCACCATCCTCTGGATGGCAGACTTCTGATACCGTCCTGTCGCTCTAGGTTACTGGTTCATAGCGCTGGGTTACTGGCAGCCTTAGCAAACTAATGCATGTGTGGAAGAGCTAGGCGACCACACAAGGAATCTACACTGTCTGACACCCTGCTCTACTCCAAAAGAGAAAATTAATAAAACGGGAAATAAAGCTTGCCACCAGCATTTAATTCACTCCATAAAGCAGGACTTCCTACTCAGGAAGCGTTGATGGGAGTGGGCCCTGATACAGCTTTGTGGGAGTGCAGTTTGACAGTAACTGTCGGTAAGAGGCCCATATCCCTGGGCACAGGAATTTCATTCACAGGACTCAATCCTATATACTTGGTGGCATTAAATGCACAAAGATATTTAATTCAGCATTTTTCAATAACAGCCCAGATGTAGGAGAAAAAAAAAGGAGGTGGGAGCCTTTAGGTCCTTTAGTAGTCATGACCCATCCGCAGAGAACAATGGGCAAAGCTTAGCCATTCCTGGGCCAATCTCCATGCTAATGATGGAAAACTGTCCAAGCCTCACTCTTAAGAAGGGGGAATAGCAAATTATACTTCACTAAGCGAAATGGGTAACAACTCGTGTTTTTAAAAATAGTAACAAGAAAAGCAAATTATACTTCACTAGGTATAACGCGGAACAATTCATGTTTTTAAAAAACAGGAACAAGGGGGGCACCTGCGTGGCTCAGTTAAGCGTGTGCCTTCTGCTCAGGTCCAATTCCAGGATCCTGGGATTGACTCCAGCATCACAGGCTCCCTGCTCAGTGGGAGCTTCTCAGTGGGAGTCTGCTTCTCCCTCTACCCTTCCTCACTGCTCACGATCTCTTTCTCTCTCAAATAAATAAATTAAATCTTTTTTTAAAAAACAAAACAAAACAACAACAACAAAAAAAAAACCTGTAACAAGGGCTTGAGGATGGAGGGGAAGGGAAGGAGGCTTGACTCTGAAAGTGTAGCCCAAGGGAGATCTTTGTGGGAAAGGAGCAGTTCTGTATCCCGACTGTGGTAATGGTCCCAGGTGATCAAATGACACTGCGTTGTACTGATGTCGATTGCCTGATTTTGACATTGGGGGTGGAGGAGCAGAAAAAATTTTCCTCCTTCCTTTCTAAAAGGCTCTTTGGGGGTCTAATAATTAAATTGATAAAGACAGATTAACAGGAGAAACGTTGTATACATATGGAAGCCCTATAAAAATATAAGACTCAAAGAAGCGACCAAAGCAGGAAGCTTTTATACCTTTTAGACAAAGAAACAATACATTTGTGAAGAATGGCAAGACAAAGGGGTTTAGGCTTGGCATAGTAAATTAGTGAAGAAGTAACCACGGGTGTTTATACAACCTCCTCGGCTGTAAATTCCCTTTCTCTGGTGATAAGGATGCCTTCTACTCTCCGGTACAGAGAAGGGATCTTTCACAGGGGAGATTTATTTCCTGCTTTCAGGGAGACAAAGGAGGATCAGAGTAACCTTGCCCGGGCTGTTTCTCAAGTAACTTTAATTCATAATAATCACTATGTCGATATCCTGGGGTGGCATATTCTATTCTCCTTCAGGGGAACTGTGCTAAGGATATAAGGGATCCTCTGCACTGTCTCTTCAACTTCCTACGAATCTGTGGTTATTTCAAAACGAAGACTTATAAATAGAAGCATGGAATAATAAAAGATCATGTAGAACACTGGAAAAGAGTAAAGTGATGATCTGTGATATAAGTATAAATAACATACATAAATATACATGTGTGATATAAAAAGTGATGCATGTGTGTATGCATCCACGTGTGGATATGAGAGTCTATAAATGCAGAGGGAGCTGAGAACACAGCCTGGATTGTTGACATTCCTTAGTCTGGGAAAGGAATGGAATCTGGGGAGAAAGGAAGACGACTTACACTATACCTGTGTCAACTTTGGTACTGATACAATATTTTACAACAGGGGCACCTGGGTGGCTCAGTGGGTTAAGCCTCTGCCTTTGGCCCAGGTCATGATCTCAGGGCCCTGGGATTGGGCCCCCACATCGGGCTCTCTGCTTGTCAGGGAGCCTGCTTCTATCTCTCTCTCTCTGCCTACCTGTGATCTGTCTGCCAGGAAAATAAATAAAATCTTAAAAAAAAAAAAAAAGAATATTTTACAACAAAACATGTAGTATTTATATAACATTTAAAATTACTTTTAGGGGTGCCTGGGTGGCTCAGTGGGTTAAGCCTCTGCCTTCGGCTCAGGTCATGATCTCAGGGTCCTGGGATCAAGCCCTGCATCGGGCTCTCTGCTCAGCAGAGAGCCTGCTTCCCCCTCTCTCTCTGCCTGCCTCTCTGCCTACTTGTGGTCTCTCTGTCTGTCCAATAAAAATAAATAAAATCTTTAAAAAAATAAAATAAAATTACTTTTTAAAAAAGAATTGTTTTTATATAGAACATACTTTGTCCATCTGGGAGGGACAATACTGACTAAACCACTTTTGTCTTCCATTCTAGAATTCAAAATAGAAAAAGGTAAGAAGGGGTTCTGGGGGGGATACCTGAAATTGAACAGTATCACTTTACACACCAGCTGTTTCGTGAACCACGGATTTTATCTGTCCCACAGGGAGGAGATTCAACACGATAGAGAAGGTACTGGGCAGAGAGGCCCCCAGGCTCAACATTAGCACGTAGGCCTCTCCCCCAGCCTCTGTGATCAGGAACTGCTTCCAGCTAAAGCTTCCCAGTGTGTTTAGGGAAGAAAGTGTTTGCTAAACAAAACAATACTATAAACAAGGAAAAAGAGAACTTGCTTTGATCTAGTTGGAAAAACTGAAGAAACTCCTGAAACCAATTGCCTACAAAGAAGAGTAGGGGGTCTGTGTAAGAGAAAAATATTACAATCACTCCCTTTCTCTTACAAATCAGCGCTGCGGGTGAAGAGGGTAGCGGGATGGAGGGGGCGAGTGTCCCACCCAGGAAAAACCTGCGTTGGCAGGACTGAGTCTACTCCACACAGACCTTACAGGAAGTCTCTCTTCTTCCTGCTCCCTTTGGCCTCAAAAGGCCGCAGAATGTGCCACTCCGCAATATTCCTCTTCCGCACACGAATTATTTTGAGCTGATCGTTTGGAGAAACTGCAGACACAGGAGAAGCCCTGAAAACAGAATTGAAGTCACCCTTTTGTGAGGAAAATAGACATTAAAAAGGGGGCCTGTACAGAAGAGTTTTTTTCCCAAAAAGAACTTGTTCTCCCAGGAGATTGATCAGAGAACTTGGTTTACCAAACATTTCCTCCACTCACTCTCCCGTGAGCTGCCTTCCCTGCCTCGAAGCTCCACACCCCCATCCCTTTCCTTAGGCCAGCCTTAACTGTCTGGCTGCCTGTGGAGTCTCCTCTCTTTGTGGGGTTCCCATATGGTCGTCTTCTACATGCACAATTAAATGTCGGTGTTTGGGGGTTTTGTTGTTTTTTTTTTTTCACCTGTTCATCTGTCTCCTGTCACAAGGGGGTCTCAGCCAAGAATTCAGAAGGACAGAGGGGAAATGACCTTTCCTGCCCTACAGTGTGCTCTATCAGGGTCCCCACAGACCTGGCACCCCAGGTGTCCTCGTGGGCAGGGGGGAAAGGAGCAATATGGGAACGGCCTGCCTCCTCTCCCCAGGGGACTTACCAGGAGTTTGGGACAACTCCCCCACCGTCGGAGTGAGTGTGTCTTGGCCAGCCTTGTGCTTCTGCCACATATTTCTCTTGGGATGTTTGCTCAGGGAAAGGGTTATCGTCACTCAATCTGATGCTCAAGCCCATACGATCACCATCTTCACCCCCAACCCCATCACCGCCCCTTATCACAGCCCAGAACAGTCCTCCACACGTCTATGGGTAAGTCCAAAGGAAGGACCCCCAAACCCCCGTAAAATAATGCCAGCTTTGGGCTGTAACAACATGATGCTGTATCACCTACTTTCTCACGACCTCAACAATCAGGACTGGCAAGAATTTCCCTTTCGCAAAATGGGACTTTCTAGGAGGAAAACACGGGAGCAGGTTCTGTCCCCTCCAATCCCTCTTCTCTTTTCTTTTTTTATGTTATTTCCCCCTAATGACTTGCTGCATCTTGTGGGAGGCTGAAAATCCTCAGAACAACTCCGATTAGTGAACCAAAAGATAGCTTTCCCTGGATGCACAGGACATCTTCACCAATAGGAGGAGCTGAGATAGACAGGTGGCTGAGCTAGGGAAGGCCTGAGTATCAACTTTTCCAGAAAAACTGAGTAGCAACTTTTAGAAAGCCAGAACTACCATTTTTTAATAGACTTCTTCCAACTTTTTCTTTATAATCATTAAAAGATGTATTGAGCACCAACTGGATCTATGCCACATTGGTCCCTAAGGTGTGGCCTTTGCCCTTACAATTTCTTTTAATTAAGGTACAGTTCACATGCCATAAAATTCACTATGGCACCTCTAACTTCTAACTACGACTGTTACGCTAACCAGCTTGTACAATGAATTCAGTCATTGAGTTCCCCAAAGGTACACTTTGCAACCAAGACATTTTAAAGATTAAAAACAGGTGCCTGGGTGGCTCAGAGGGTTGGGCCTCTGCCTTCAGCTCAGGTCATGATCTCAGGGTCCTGGGATCGAGCCCTGCATCAGGCTCTCTGCTCTGCAAGGAGCCTGCTCCCCTGCCCCCCCCACCCCGTCTCTGTGTCTGCCTCTCTGCCCACTTGTGATCTCTGTCTGTCAAATAAATAAATAAAATCTTTTTTAAAAAAGAAGATTAAAAACAAGATACAATGCGTAAAGTCAGTGACAACTAAGACGGCACTGAAGCCTGCCGAGGCCTCCCCCAGCTGGCCCCTCTTCCTCCCAGCCTCATCTCGGGCCTCCTCCCAGGGTCTCCTGGCCTGCCCCACAGGCCTGCCCTCGGCTCCCTCCCCATCAAGACTTTCCTGCCTCAGGCTTTGCTCTGGGCATTGCCCCAGTTTCCTCCTGGACCTTTGCAAGGCCGGGGCCTTGCTCAAGTCACAGCCTAAATGTCCCCTCCTTGCTCTTTTAAGGTAAAGACCTCCGCTCCGGTGTCATTCTATCTCCCTCCCAACCCTTAGCACAACTTGCAATATCTTTTAATTTATTCATTTACACAGCTAGTCTCTGTCTTGGGCCCCCCAGACACCAAGCTCCATGAAGGTACAAGTCTGTCTAGATCATTAACAGTACAGAGAAGGTCTTCAATAATTCAAACAACAAATGAACCTACTTTCAATGTTTTCCTAGCTAAGACTGATATAAAACGCTGAAGCTTTGATTACCCATTATCTGTATTGCTAGAACAGACCCCGAATTGCTTTCTGAGGAAAGTGTTGGCCCTTCCTTCTCACATATACAACTACCACCCACCTCCCCCGGGCAGGTGGGCCAGCCCTCAGCTCAGGCACAAGTCCTGCTCAGACTCCCCAGTTTGCTTGAAAGGAAGCACACCCTTCCCCCATCCCACTCTTCGTCAGAGGACAGAACATCAGACTTACTGCCGGCCTATAGTTAGCCGCGCTCACTTAGTTGCAAGAAACAGTACTGATGGGGGTTAAAGCCTCTGCCTTTGGCTCAGGTCATGATCCCAGGGTCCTGGGATGGAGCCCCGCATCGGGCTCTCTGCTCACTGGGGAGCCTGCCTCCCCCTCTCACTCCCTGCCTCTCTACCTGCTTGTGATGTCTGTCAAACAAAATAAATAAAATCTTAAAAAAAAAAAAGAAAAGAAAAAAAGAAACAGTACTGGTGGAGAACATGCCATCCTTCCTTTTCTTTAATTTTAAATGCAACCTTTGGAGTCCGCCAGACCCTTAGAAAGAATAATTGAACCATTTTTGCTTCCCATACAAAAGTTTGTACTAAACTATATATTTTTTTACCACATTGTTGACCTACATTGGAAGATGCTATGAGAAACAACCTAGGAAGCTCATTATCACATATTATTATATATTCTATCCGAATGGTTTTGAAGATATTATTTGCTACATCGCACTGGGCTTCCTATTGAAGACCCACAGGAGAAATTCCGCATCTCTCGGTAGCAAGAATAGCCCTTCTTGCTATTAGTTCTTAATAGTTCTTAAGCTTTTTCACGCTAGGAATCTTGTTCATTCCTGTGCTTTGGAGGCTAAGAAGCTCACAGCCACGCATTTGGGGTCCTATCTTGGGCACTTTATATACTAACCTTACTTAGGCCTTTATCAGATGTTCTATACCCTTACTTTCTTTTGACCCCAATAACTTTACTCTTTTTTTTATCTTGTTAAACTAAACATATTAGAGGAGGTTTCATATCTTTTCTGGAACAAGGCAGGAAATCTACACAAATAGAGCTAGTATTTTGGCAGTCTGCTACCTTGTTACACAAAAACTGGGCTGTGGGGTGCACTGGGGTGGCCTGACTTAAAATACAGACCTGGTAGCATTCCCAAAGTTTATTTCTGAGGTTCCTAGGGTCACCCCCAGGACTGCTGAGACTCAACCCCAGAGAGAAGTCCACGGGATGATCTGCTGGAGGACATGTTCCATGCTGCCAGGAACAAAGAAAACACACAATGGCCTCCAACTTGAGCACCAAGCCAAACCCATTAGGTTGGATGCCATGAGTTGGAGCTGTTCCTTTGCAACAGAGCTGCTTCTTCCCCAGCAGCTTTGTTTCCAGTGTGCTCCAAGTACGGACCAACCCTCTATTCCATTCATCAATGCCACAATCCCATCTCTTACCTCATTGCCCTCCAGAGCCCTTCTGCTCAAGTCCATTACCAACACACCCATAAAACCCTCAGCCTCTTCTCAGAACAGTTCCTTCTTATCCCTCCGGGAATCAGATGGCCTCTAATCATACCCCTTCCTTGAAGCCAAGACCACCATCTGAGAATGGTCAGGGGTGCCATTCATATAGATGATAATGTGGTACAATGATCGTGCTGTGTGACCATGAAGAGACAGCCCTGGCTGCAGTTTTTCCTTCTGCACTGCACATTCCACAGAGCCTGGAGATGCTGAAGCTCTTGGGGAAAGAGACTCCAACAAGAGACTTTACCATCCCTTATGGTTTTTCACCTACTACCCTCCTGGTCACTCCCGCCCATGCACTGATGGCTTTTGGCATCTGTCATGCTCCCTTCCCCTTCTTGCCACTGTTATCATTATTCCTGGTGATTTCAACATCCACCTGGATGACCCATTCCACACGCCGACCGTCCCTTGGTTTCACAGCCTTGGCTTCCATCATCTTTTCCTTTACCAGATCAGAGCTTCAACACTGGAATCGTCACCAGTAGCGGTGCCAGATCAAATATTCTCAAAGTCAGACCTCCAGCTCTTTGACCGTCCTCTTTCCATTCACCTTCTCTAGCACTCTCTCTCTCCAGCCAAGGTAGTCATTGCGCCCACCATTTTTCCACAATCCAGAGCCCTCATTCTGTCCTCACGTCCTTATCCATCTACACCCCAGAGGCGGGTACTAGAAACACTCTCTTGCAAATAGTCTTAATGCTTTGGTTGCTCTTTCCTCCCACTGTGCTCACCTAGCAGAACCCAACCCTGTTTAACCCAAACATATGATGAAACATTTCCAGAGAAACTCACATGGCTGGGATGACTGGACTTGCTTCAGATTTTTATGACCACAAATACCAAATGTGCACGCAATGCTGACAGGCGTTCATCTACGCTTCCTGAATGATTGTGCTTTCCCATTCTCTGGAATTACATCAACCAAGTCAATCCAGGCCATAAGTGAGAATCTTTCCCCAGACTCTGGCTGGCTGGCTGGCTGGCTAGCCACCAATAATCACTCATATTTTTCAGGCCAGTGTGGAACCATGGCCCCTTGTGCATTTCTGGGGCTCCTTGGGGGCATCTCACATGTGCTCTTGTACAGTCTTCTCAATGTTATCCTCCTCACCCTCCTCTCACTGATATCCGCTTTCTAAAAACACACTTGAGGTGGAACCTCCCTGTGGCTGGCCACCGATAGGTTACCATCCAAATAACACTGTAGTGGAAATGTGTCTTGTCTGTGCAGGGGCCCTCCCCCCACCCCTGCAGAGCTGAGAGGGCTGCAGTCAGAGCGTCCACAGACACGACACTGGGCACTTGACCCGGACCCAGCCCATCAGGGAATCCCATTCCCCAGCAACAATGGCTGGTCCAGGAATGGTCACTGACCCAAGCCCAGTGACTCGGAGTTCTTCTCTATAAATAATAATGAATATGCTACCCTGGAAAGATATACATCTGGAAAACTGGTAGCATGTTTCCTTAAAAGTAGGGGCAACCAAGGTGCCTGGGTGGCTCAGTCGGTTGGGTGACTGATTCCAGGGTCCTAGGATCAGGTCATGATCCCAGGGTCAGGATTGCAGGGTCCTAGGATCAAGCCCCGCATCGGAATCCCTGTTCAGTGGCGAGCCTGCTTCTCCCTCTCCCACTCGCCCTGCTTGTGCTGTCTGTCAAATAAATAAATAAATATATAAAATAATCTTTAAAAAGGGGGAAAAAAAAAGTAGAGGAAAGCCTTTTTGAGGAGGCTTATAGCCAGAGAGATGGAGAACCCAAGTACCATCATGAAGGTCCTCGTCCATCCCTACCTGAAGATCCGTCCCTGGACTAGGCAAGTCATTAGTCCCCCTTGGTGCTCAAGCCAATTTCATGTAGGTTTCTTCTATTTGTAACCAAAACTGACTATAAGAGAGTTAGTTGTCCATACCAAGAATGCCATCACCTGGTGCTCTCAGCAATGCTCCCTTCCAGGAGCCAAGTTGGCCGAAGCTGCCTGGAGTTTTTACCATGCCCGAGACACACTGTTCCATGCAGGCGAGGAAAGGATACCCTGCACACTGTACCACATATTGAAGTGCGACCTGCTGCCCAGAAGCTCACCAGTTCCTACACCCTCTGCCAGCAGCCCCGCACTGTACAGGTGACACCAAGTTCTGGAACCTGAAATGCAGGCAGATATGAAAGGCATGAGCCTGCCTTCCTCCTCAATCCAGGCTTTCTCTGAGCTCCACTAAAAATATCTCTCCTCCCTCCCTGTCCAATCGATAGCCCTCTGCCAACTTTTTGTCACACATGCGCAGACACACCTAAACACCAGGTTCGGGTCAGTCCGTGCGCGCGCGCGCACACACACACACACGCACACACGCACATACTTCTAAGTTCAAAGTAATGAAGAACCACCAAGGGAGAGGATTGTAAAATGTTTTGATGGGAAGGGTCAAGAGGAAGGAGATCCATGCAAAGAAAATGAAGAGAAGAATAAATATAATAACTTGAATGACTTTTACAAGACTTAGAAAGGGCATTAAGTTCTTCTTGTGAAATGCCAGACCAAAAAAAAAAAAAAAAATTCTAACCACTATTTAAAAACATTGCCAAACTGTAATTTCCTATGATTGAATTCAACATCTAATTGGTTTCTGGCTGGTACCGTTTTTATGGACTTGCCCTTTGGATAGCCAAGCCTGCAGGGGGAACAGCCATGATCACACAGAATGACCTCCCTCCCACCCCCTGACCACAGACCAGAAGCCTCTATCCCAGGAATTTGGAATGAAAACTAAGAGAGGCAGCACAGCCCGAGCAGGGTGGGTGTGGGGGAGTTATAAATGGCAGGCGCTGTTGGCAGCTCCTGGAGACAGTGCTAGAGACGGGTTGCTGGCTCTTGTCCATGCTGAAGCCCAGTCACATCTCTGATTATGGATTCTGTCAAAGACCCCCACAGTTGCCCAAAGAATTCTACTTGCTGAAACCAGATCAAATGGATTTTGTTACTTGCAGCCAAAAGAGGATTAATTTAAAATGACATCTAATGAGCCAAATAAGATCGTTAGAGGAATCTGAAATGAGAAGAGCAAAGGATCATTAATTAATTAATCAATCAATGAAGCAGGAATCTGTGTTTTCAAGGGAGGAGAGGTTGCTGGAGGCTGGGTGACAGAGGAGGGACCATGGGTGCAGACTTCTCCCCAAAAACTAATCATCTCAAGGTGACAGACGGAGCAATCCCTTTGAGAAAGAAAACCAGCAAAGACGAATGTCTTGGGAACATGCAGAAAGGGGCCAATCTTTAAAATTGAGACTTGAGAAGAAATCAATAGATTTGTAATAAGTAACCTGCTACTAAGAAAGCAAAGACTCAAATCAATTTCAGTTGACCCTGTACCTACACATCTGCCAGGGATCACACAAGTCCAGTCGACAGCACTGTCCCAGACGGGGTCTCCCACACCTACAGCTCAGAAGCCTGTTTCCAAATATTGCACTTGTTCAATGAGATAATATTGCACAGCTAAGAACACTTTTCCTGAGAAAAGCCCGTGAAGCAGCAGAAGAGAAGATATTTTGCAAAGTTGCAATCACTCCTCCACTGCAAAAGAAAGTACCACTTAATCTTCATCACCCAATTATCTCATTGAACAAGTAAAAGACAAGAGAGAGGAGGAAACTAATGAAAGAAGCAGTTTTTTCTCCTCCTCTTTCTTCTCCTTTTTCTGCTCTTCCTCCTTCTCCTTCTTCTTCTTAAGGTTTATTTATTTGAGAGGGAGGAGGAGAGAGAGCAGGAGTGGGGGAGGGGGAGAGGGACAGGGTCCTTAAGCAGACTCCACGCTGAGCACAGAGCTCAACAGCTCAACGCGGGGCTTGATCCCAAGACCTTGAGATCAGGACATGAGCCAAAACCAAGAGTCAGTTGCTTAAGTGACTTTGTCACCCAAGTGCCCCAAAGAGAAGAAATTTATTAAAACAAAAAATTACCAATGCCCAGAAATCTGACCCCATAGTTCCTAAGCATAAAGCCTTTCTGTGACTTCCTGTCACCTATGGATGGAATCCAAGGTCTGTGTGGCCCTTACCACTTTGCCACCTTTCTCTGTCACCACCCTAACCTTACAATTTTCTAGAGACTGAGTTCTCTAGAAAAGCCCAGCACCATTAAATGCTCAAGGTTCTCCAGGTCACCACAATGATCCATCTCTGTTCTCTGTGGTCAGCCTCCAGCTCATATCCTAGATTTGTTTTTTGTTTTGTTTTGTTTTGCTTGGGGGAGGGGGTCACTGTTCTTCTCACTTCAAATTCCTCTACAAATCAACTTTGCCTCTTTAAATGTATCTTCTAATTAACACTTTCTATGCCGCAACTCATAAAAATTGCTTGAGCTCCCTCCAGGAGACAGAATCCACTGTTCACTATTCAGATGAGGGTAGTGCCCTCTCCAACCCCAGCTGGCTCATGCACCTGCTTCAGGTCTTCAGCCCTCGGATAATGGGTCTACCCAGGAAACCTTCACGGCACTGCTGGGTTAGGCACTCCTCCTCTGCGCTCCCACTGTGCTCTGCACAGTTAGACTGTGGGCTCCTTGAGGACATGACACGGACGATGGACCCCTGTGTCAGAACTCTGCATGGCTGGCCTTGGGAATTTGATACATGTCTGCTGGACACATGTATGAATTATCGAGAAGGTAAATTCTTTTTTTTTTTTAAAGATTTTATTTATTTATTTGAGAGAGAGACAGTGAGAGAGAGCATGAGCGAGGAGAAGGTCAGAAGGAGAAGCAGACTCCCCACGGAGCTGGGAGCCCGATGCAGGACTCGATCCCGGGACTCCAGGATCATGACCCAAGCCGAAGGCAGTCGTCCAACCAACTGAGCCACCCAGGCGTCCCCGAGAAGGTAAATTCTTGCTGGTGACCTATGTAATGGTTATTAATCATTGCCAAAAACATTTTTTTTTAATTGTCGAACAGTTGTTCTTGGCCCGTGGAATCCTGTTTCTCAGCCATCAATATCAGTCAACTTCATAACACATTCACCTGCCTCCAAAGTCTCTGGAACCCTCCCTCCAGCAAAGCAGATTTTCCGTTTGAATTTAGGGTTGCTCCACTCACCAGCATTATGTTACTCTGGAATGTAAGGCCACACTCATTACTGTGGACTGGATGTTATCTGGTGACATGAACACTTAATTAGAAACTATCTCATATATTTCCGATTTCAGCATGTTCTTGAAAGACCAAATGGCAATTATTTAAATAACAGTAATAAACACCTTGTACAGAACCACACTTAAGTAGCTGGGATTGGGCTAAGCATTGCACACGTATGATCTCACTTCATCCTCCTGGTAACCTTGAAGAATTATGGTCATTTTATAATGGGGGAACTGGTGTCCAGAGAGGTTAAGTTATTTGTTCAACATGACGCAGATGGTAAGTGGCCAAGCCCACAACCAAGGCTATCAGATTCTAAATCACCCACAGGTCACATCCGTGCACACCTCCAAAAATGACGGACTGAGCATGGATGCGATGAACACCCAGAGGGTGGTGAGAAAACTAGCTAAGGACAAGAGACAGTGTTTCATTATGTTCCCACACAACTTTTTTGTTGCCCTAAGAATATTCGTTTCTTTCATTGTTCTCTTGTTATGTGTCATAAAGCTGGAAACTGGAGCCCAAGGCTAGGAGTGATGGAGAGAGCATTATTCCTTACTTCTCCACTGGAATTTGGCATAAAACCATATATCTAAGACCACATTGGAATCTCTTGAAAGCAATAAGTTTGCAAACTACATTACCAGCAGCAAAGCAAACCACCTTGGGGTTCATGAGGTTTGCGTTCTCCAAGACTTGAACGTAACTGTAAATCACCGAAATATATGAGGATAAGGAAGGCCCCTCAAGGCTCCCTCTGGACAGAGTAGACAGGGGCAGTGTTCTCTGCCACCCCCTGGGCCTCCTCTGGATACAGCAATGCTCTAACAAGTATCCAGTGAAACTTCCATCCAGACTGAATGGCAAAATGGTCAAAAAGCAAGCACATCTGGATCTGAGCATGGAGTCTGCTCGACTGGTTCTCACCAGGGTACATTTCTCCACTGGGCCAGGGAAAAAAGTCCTAAAAGTGCTGAGCGCAGGTGTTTTAAATGGATGGAAAGAATATATCAAAATTTAATGGTGGAAAATAAGTCAGCTCCTATTTTTCTTCCAGAAACAAGTCTCGATGGTAAGGCCTTGAATGTGCCACACACCGAAAAATATTGCCACTCGAGGACTCGCACCTGAGGTCTAAGAGTTCTCTCCATCTTTGACTTTCCATCTCTGTAAGTGACAGGCAATGTGGTTTACTTGTAGAATTTCGCTGCAGATTGCTTGAGGAAAGTTGACTGGAAAGAAATCTATTGAAAAAAGACAAATGTACTGTGAAAGGCAAGTACATCCATGAGAGGAAATGTCCACGTTCCACGGAACTACAGAAGATTTTTTAAAATGGTAGATATGAAGCAAGGCAGGGCTGGAAATATTACTTATATTACGCCTTGTCTAATTAATCTTGAGAACCAAAGTGAGTTCAAGGTGAGAAAGCAGAGCTGTTCCAGGCCTCACCACTGACGTGTCAATTAACAGGAACTTTCTTCTCTATTTCCTGCAGAGGTGCCATTATCGTCTTACTATAGGTACCATGGAATGAATGACTCTTCAACAAAGAATGCCGCCATCGTATGGGTTCCCACATTAATGTCCTCTCCTCTTGTGTCCCATTTACACACAACCCTAGAGGCAGAATACAGACTGCTGGTTGCCAGGAGCAGAGTGGAGGAGAGAACAGAGAGGAACTATTTATTGGGCACGACGTCTCCTTGTGGGGTGCGGAAAATGTTTGAGACTTGATAGAAGTGGCGATCGCACAACGTTGTGAACATACTAAATGTCACTGAATTTTTCACATTGAAATGCCTTATTTTATGTCCTGTGGATTTCACTTCAATAAAAAAAAAAATCTGGAATAAGAAAAAAGCATTTATTTTATGTCCTTTTAAAAAATGCCAATGGAGGGGCGCCTGGGTGGCTCAGTGGGTTAAAGCCTCTGCCTTCGGCTCAGGTCATGATCCCAGGGTCCTGGGATCCAGCACTGCATGGGGCTCTCTGCTCAGGGGGGAGCCTGCTTCCGCCCCCCGCCCCCGCCTGCCTCTCTGCCTACTTGTGATCTCTGTCAAATAAATAAATAAAATCTTTTTTTAAAAATGCCAATGGAAATGTTAATACTAAAAGTAAGAGTTAGAACTGTGTGATAAATGCTTCTAATAAAAACAAAATTATGAGAGCAGGCGTCCTGTCCTCCACAGCACTGAAGAGTGATGCATAAAATCTTTGAGATGGGTCATAATCTTTTGAGGAAAAATGGATTCAATCAAAGAACTGTGGGTTTTGTTGAGTGGGGGACTCTCCCAGCCACAGTGGTCTATCCACCACCCCCAGGCCAAAAAAAAAAAAAAAAAAAATGCAAATGAGGACGACCCTCAAGGTTCTTACTTTAAGGGTGTGGTTTGTTAGGTCTGCCTGGTTTTGAACCCTTTGGGGGTGGGAGAGCAAAGCTGTCCGCCCCCACCCGACGGAAGCACTGTACTCTGAGGCAGTCACCTGCTCATCTGAAGGCATCAACCTGTCCCCATACTCAGAGGCCAACCTCCCAACAGAGAGAGACAGACCCAAGTTTTGTTCAGGTTTGGTTTTTGGTTTTTTTTTTTTTTTTTAAGATTTATTTATTTGAGAGAGAGAGAGAGAGAGCGCATGCGTGAGAGAGCAGACGGGTTGGGGAGGGGCCGGGGGAAAGGGAGAAAGACTCCTCAAGCTGACCCCTGCTAAACCCAGCACCCAACATGGGGCTCAATCCCACGACCGCAAATCATGACCTGAGCCAAAACCAAGAGTCACACACTCAACCGACAGCCACCCAGGTGCCCCTGAGGCAGACCTGAATTTTAGCCAAATCAGGGAAGGTGAGGACACTAGAAAGTTCACTTGTGCTGTTTCAGTCTCCACGAGATTTGCCTCATAGCTTGCCCGCACAAAACCCTAATCTGAGAAAAGATTAACCTAACTGGAGTTTGAGCCTTTCCCAGGAGTGGGAATCGTAAACGGCTCAGGCTGGAATGTTTCGTCCAGGACTTGTGAGGTTATCTGCCCGAGACCCCTGCCCTCCCCACTAAGAGAAAGTGACTTCCCCCGAAATAATCCTTCTCTTTTATGAATAACTTCCTTATGCCACCTCATTTCTGCCTACAAAAACCTTCTATGTTGTACCCGTCCTCAGAGCATGCTTCCGTGGGTTAGGCGGGGTGCTGCCTGATTCGTAGAGTTGAATAAAGCCATTTAGATCTTTACATTTACTTGGTTGAATTTTTGTGTTGTTTTTTTTTTTAAAGATTTTTTAATTTATTTACTTGACAGACAGAGATCACAAGTAGGCAGAGAAGCAGGCAGAGAGGAGGAAGCAGGCTCCCTGCTGAGCAGAGAGCCCGATGCGGGGCTCGATCCCAGGACCCTGGGATCATGACCCGAGCCAAAGGCAGAGGCTTTAACCCACTGAGCCACCCAGGCGCCCCTGAATTTTTGTTTTTTAACAAAAGCTACTATAATGAGTAATCTATCCATTTGGAATCCCCGGCCATTTCTTCCACCCCTTCTGTCCTCAGAAAGTAATACCCTAGAATGTGAAACTGCCCTCAGCTAGACCCCAGAACCCGACCTTTACAGCTCACCTGCTTGTAACCACCGACCTTTGCCCCACAACTTTCCTTCCAGCTTATCTCTTAACTCTCCCAAAAGACCGGAGGGGCACAACATCCCAGGATGGAAACCCAAACTACCCTCCCCAGTAAGAACTGCCCCAACAAAGAGTTCTGGTGGGCCCAGACCACCCAGACCAGTTGGAACTCAACCCCCAACTCACACCCCCACAGATGGACCATGGAGCCACCAGAGTGACCAAGTTACCTTTACCTCATTATAGTACTAAAATCTCCACCCAAGGAGAAACGCCCACCTCATTTACATAACATATGATGTATCTGTAGTTCTGTTTCCTCCTGGCACACCTGCACCCTTACATCGGCTTCTACATACAGTGATAAGGCTCCCCTATCTAACTCTTCAACCTCACCCCAAATAAAAGGGACCTGTTCACCCTGCTTGGGAGTCACAGCTTTGGAAGTTATTTCCCCCCACCCCCCCGGAAAATCCCCTTCTGTGCTGCAAATAAAAGGAAACTTCACGACTCACCCCGTGCAGTCCCTCTCCGTGACTCACTACGGAGGAAACGCATGGTAGTCCAGTTACAAAACTGCTTGACTCGTGAAATGATTTATGGAAACATGAACAGAACTCTGCTGACCATCATCAGAAAGGCATGGAATTGGCCTAAGCAAGGTCAAAGCTGAATCACGGACAGAAACAGTGAGTGCCTTTCCCAGTGCAATTCTTCCCACTGGGATGATCTAGGCGCGGCACCTAACACACCAGCGTCCCTTTCACCTACTCTTTCCAAGCTGAAAACGTGCACAGGACAGTGGCTGGAAAACACACACATCCAAGCACCCACAGAAAGGAATCCATGAGCTATTATGCTGCCCGGTTGGAAGATGGCACTGAATGCAAACCTGAAAGCCACATTTGTGTGGCATCTTCATTTAGAAATTCCTGCATACTGCAGGGGACACAATCTCATTTGTCAGTGTTGACAAGAAAACATACGTGCTTATCCTCAAAATGTACCTGGGGGCTCCTTTTCAGCGATGCAGGGCTCCGCAATGCATACACTGGGAACAGTTTGGGGGTTTCCAACCAAATCTCCTAGCATTAGCTCCCTTGAGAAGAAGGGAGGAAATGAACTAAGAAAATAAATATTTATACATCAAATTGATAACTAGAAAATCAGTAAACCCTAAAGATTGGATACCATTCTATTTGTCTTCCTCCCCTCACTCTAGAATTTTCTGCACATCTTTGTGGAGGAAGCAGGGAGGGAACCCCTTAAAATAGTAAATTGCTGACAGTCCATCTCTACTTGGCTCAAGCCATGACCAGCACAGCATTCCTCTGTTTACGTATCTCCATTCATGTCACATAACACCAGAACAACAGGGTTTTGCGCTGAGATTCTTAACCAGAGATGGACCACCTGAGTTTGTGAGCTCTCTGGAATTTTTACAAGATGTTGTGTTCACCTGCAACATCTAAAGGAAGGGTCGAAAATTTCCCTGGGCTCTCAGAGAGAGCCGGGACCCCAAAACCCTATGAACTCTTTATTTTAAAAGGCTCTCCCAAGAGAGAGATTGAATGACTGAGCAGAACCTCATTTTGATTCAGCCCTAGAGTTGCCATCATCTTCACCGTATTCAGAGTTTCCCTGCAAGGTTTGTTCAACCCATTTTTGTTATGCCTACCACGTGCCAGAATGAAAGGCAGGGCGGAAAACCACTGCAAAACTTGAAGCCAGAAAATGGCACATAGACACTACACGAGAGAACTCACAATGCAAAACCAGATCAGATACATTTTTCAAGACAATGCTTGCTCGGGGTCAGCGATGCCGGAAGTCGACCTGTCCCACTTGAAATTTGAATTCAGATAAACCTCAGCTGAAATGAACTTCTTAAACTCTGCTGCCTTCCCGGAGTATAACCCACACAGGTAGGTAAATCACTGTGAAAGGTACAATTTAAAATCATGTCCCATGTCGGCAGGTATTCCCAAAGAGAAACTAAGTCATTAACATGTTGTAGTTTCCTAAGATTCAGTCCTACCTACAATTTTTTTGCACAAGCTACTGTTGGTTTGTCTCCCACGATTCCAGGAGAAACTAGTTTTGTCCTCCAGAAACTGCTCAAACTAGATTCTGTCTCATCTCACACAAACCCAGGAGGCACAAGTCACAGGCATGTTAACATTATTTAAAAAGCCAAGTTTCAGGAACACCTGGGCGGCTCGGCTGGGCAACGACCTTCAGCTCGGGTCATGATCCCAGCGTCCTGGGATCTAGTCCCGCAGCAGGCTCCCAGCTCCAATGGGAGTCTGCTTCTCCCCCTGACCTTCTCCCCTCTCATACTCTGTCTCACTGTCTCTCTCTCAAATAAATAAATAAAATATTTAAAAATAAATAAAATAAAAAACCAAGTTCCAGCATAGAGAATCCAGGTCCTGATCCTCAGTGGGTAGGTCCCACAGACAACCCCACTCCCAGTCCCAATGTGGTTCTCTGGTTGGCTGCTGAGAGATTATCTAGGACTTAGAGATGTTCCAGTTCATAAAGAAAGCAGGAGAGCCTGATGGGAATTGGCAGTGTTGCGGACGCAAACCCCACGCTTCAAGCCCCAGGCCATTCTGGAAATGTTTCACCCCATTTTACGGATAAGAAAACAGATGTACATATATACCCATAAAGTGACTCGGTCACTCACAGTGTTCTTCCCACTCTGATGACAGGTAGTTGGAAGGAAGCCAGGCAGGGACAAGGGCCTTCCAACCCACAAGAGGAAACCACCCTTAAAAGGATTTTACACCACCCAGGAAGGAGCCCTCCACCCTTTCCATGTGATAGGTAGATGACAAAAACCTGACTGAGTGGCAGGCGAATGGAGGGTTAATCAGATTAACAGCTCAGCAACAAGCTCCCAAACCCCCTAGACTTAGAAACTCAGGTGGCTCTCTGTGTCAAATAAACAAATAAAATCTTAGAAAAAGGAACGAACAAAAACAAAATCAGGTGGAAACACTTTCGGGCCCCCTCCGTCTTCGGGAGCTTTGCGCTATCACTCAATAACCTCCGCTTTGCTGCCCGCCCCTCCATCTGGCCACCTCTCCCTTCTTTGAAGAAGAGGGTGACCAAGAACCTAAGGCTCTAAAGGAAAAGAAATCCGGTAACAATTCCTCCGTGACTATGAACCAGCCATGAGTGGGCCCTCGGGCAAAACTCCCAGATCAGCCGCAGGCAAGACAGTGAGGCCGGCCACTTTGGGTTTTTCTTCCCCTCACATGGCCAGGCCCTCCCCTTCCCACTTCTCCGGCCCCAGTCAACCGTCCTGCGGGAAACCCTTCTTCCGGCCGCCCGCTGGCCCCCAAACCCGCGCCACGCCCCCACCCCCGGCTCTGTCCCTGACAGGCTCGTTCTCTGTCACGTCCAGGGCCCGCGGAGTTGTCCTCCCCAGCCTGCCCTTTGCCCCTTTCTCTCCCCAAGTAGCAGGTGCGCGTCTTCGCAGGGACCCTCGTCTCTGCTTCCCAATGGCAAGGACGGAGGGCGCGGCCAATCCCCCTCCCTGCCTTTAAGCCTGGGGTCCCGTCTGCCTGGGGTCCCGTCTCGCTCCTGCCGGCCTCTCCGCCACTCAACACCAGGTACCAGCGCCTTTTCTTTCTCTGCCTCGGACCGGCTAATGCTCGGGCAGTGGGGGCAGCAAGGCTGGAAGATCTCCAAGGGGACAGGCTCTGCAGGACGCCTAGGGAGGTGGCACTTCCAGAGTTGGTGGGGGCCGAGCCAACCCCCACCCCGCGGCCCTGCGCTATCACCCCTGCAGCAGCCCCGCTGGCAGACTTTTGCATCTCATCAGACCCGCTCCTGGGCCACAAAGGCAGGTGGCAAAAATGTAAAAATGAAGGACAGCCCCCTTCCGCCACCAAGAGAGAGAAAGAGAGAGAGAAAGAGAGCAAACCAAGAAACAAACTTAACTGTAGAGAACACACTGATGGTGACCCGAGGGGAGATGGGCGGGGAGGTTGCTGGGGGAAACCGGTGAAGGGGACTAAGGAGCGCACCTGTGCGAGGAGCACCAGGCGATGTATGGAAGTGCTGGATCACTATAGTGCACACCTGAGACTAATACTATACTGTCTATTAACTGGAGTTTAAATAAAAACTTTAAAATAAAGAAAAACGGACAACCCAGGCATGCCCCGTGCAGGACTCTCCGCCCCCAGCAGCGGGCTCTTCAAAGGGGAAGGTAGCGGCGCTGGGTGGGCTCAGTCTTCCGGGAGCGACGGAGAGCAGCCCGCGGAGATTGGAGAAAGGTGTTCATCACCTTCGTCCCCGGAGGTCTGGACCGCTCGCAGCTCGGACCCCGCCCCCGGGGATTCGCAGCCCGCTCGGGCGCCACCTGCTGGCCGCCGCGCGCGCGTCCGCTCCGCGTCTGTCCAGGCCTGATTGGAACCGCAGCCTGTTGACAGATTGGGGACTTCGGGGACAGTTGGGTGAGTCCGAGGCTGAGAGCCATGCGTGCTAGAGTAAGCACTAGAAAAAAGGGCTTCTTCTTCCTTGTGTGGGCGGCGTCCCTCCAGCCACAAGACAGCACTACATGTCACTTAACAAAGGCACAAAGCTAAAGATGTATTCTTGTGCAATTGGCCCCGTTTCAAAGAGAAAACAGGGTTTATTCACATGATACACAAGGTCTGAATAGAATGGTCTTGTTTACTCGCCAGCTAAGATTCTCAGCCTCAGTTGTCACTGCCAGACAAAACCCAAAATTCTACAAGCTATGTTAACGCGAAGAACAGTCCCTGGTTCCTCCCCAGCTTGTGTTCATACGCCACAGGAATCAACCTAACTTCCAACCTTTTCGAACACCGAGAATTGAGAACAAGAGAAAGTAACTATACAGCTTGGCAACCCCTTGTTATGAGTTGAATTGTGTCCCCCCAGAACTCATATGGTCAGGTCCTAACCCCCAGTACTTCAGAATGTGACCTTATTTGGAAATAATAGTCATTCGAGATGTAATTAGTTGAGGTCCTGCTGGATTAGAGGGGAACCATAACTCAATATGACTGGTGCCCTAATCTAAAGGGGACATGTGGACACGAACATATGCCCAGGGAGAAGGCCCTGTGAGTGTAGAGGCAGGGTCTGGGGTGATGTGTCCACAAGCCAAGGAATACCAAAGATCACCAGCAAAGCCCCAGAAGCCAGGTCTGAGTCCTGGAACAGATTCTCCCTCCCAGCCCTCAGAAGTTAACAACCCTGCTAATACCTTGGTCTTGGACTTCTGGCCCCCAGAACTGTGAGACAATTTCTGTTGTTTAAACTTCCCTGTTTGTGCTTCTTTGTTGTAGCTGCCCTAGCAAACTAATACACACTTCCACAGCAAGAAAGCGTAGAAGGATTATATGGAGAGTGATACGTAATCAGTGATCCATGAATATACATGGATTTGTTCCACAAAGACTTTAGGGTACCAGCCTTGGGTAGATACTGGGCTCCATCCTGGGGCTACCAGGATCCACCATACAAGCCCTCAAGCCTTTGTACTAAATGCCTCCCACCAGGATGAGTGTTTGGGAAGGGCAGGGAGCTGTGAAGAGCTCAGACACGGCCCAAGAGGGACCTGCATGTATCCAGCAGCAGCTGCACATGACTGCAGAGAGCCAGAGGTGGCCAAGGTGACAGATGCCACACCATCAAGAGCCTGGCACTGACAAAAGAGGCTCTTGCCATCTTTCCATGCCCACAACAATGTTGCTGCTACAGAATTACAAAGGGGAAACATCCTCTTGTAGCAACTGGCACGACAACTTCTCTTGTTGAAAAAAGATATCTTGGGGGCGCCAGGGTGGCTCAGTGGGTTAAGTGTCTGCCTTTGGCTCAGATCCTAATACCTCAGTCCTGGGATCTGGCCTGTGTCAGACTCCTTGCTCAGCGGGCATCTGCTTCTCCCTCTCCCTCTGACCCTCCCCCTTCTTGTGCTCTCTCTCTCTCTCTCAAATAAATTAAATCTTTGGAAGGAAGGGAGGAAGAAAGTAAAAGATATCTTGGGGCAGCTGGGTGGCTCAGTGGGTTAAGCATCTGCCTTTGGCTCAGGTCATGATAGCAGGGTGCTGGGATCGAGCCCTACGTCCGGCTCCCTGCTCAGCGAGGAGCCTGCTTCTCCCTCTCCCTCTTCTCCCCCTGCTTGTGCTTGCTCTTTCTCTCTCTGTCAAATAAATAAAATCTTTAAAAAGAAAGAAAGGAAGGAAGGAAGGAAGAAAAGATATCTTGCTAAGAATTTGGCTTGGGAAACTATGGTGAAACCCCAAAGGTCATTAAAATGCTTGCAGTTGAGGGCAGGTCTATTAATGGGGGTTTTTCATCCGGCAGAGCCAGGGAGGCTGAGTTCCGCACAGGGAAGGAGAGACCTCTAGTGGTCGGGCAAGAGAGAGAAGAGATTAGGGACAAGATCGAACCCTCTAATTGGGACTTTTTAATTATTTATGGAGTGGGGGGTCCTTAAAGTCCCCCTCCAGTCTCCCCTGGGAATTTTTTGGTGACTGCCCCGTTGCTCCCTGGTGCTGTTAGGGCTTAGTGGGGCAACCAAATGAAAAGGAAAAAGGAACAGCTGACAGTAGCTTAGCCCAGAAGTTATTTTATAATATTTTATCATCGCTCTGATTGCGAGGCATGTGCACAAGGAAGAACACAGTATGATTCCAGGTAAAAACTATTCCCTGGCATAACAAATTCCCAAGATGGCAATAAATTTGCTACATTCTTAAACTGGTCCCTCTAGGCCAAGGAGGCTTACCTTACTCAGATCTTACGAACACCATCTAAGATGTGGAGCATCCTGCCCATTTTAAAGATGAAGAAGGCTCAGGAGAGCCCAAGTCACTTGCCAAAGAGTGCAGTGATGGGCCGTGGGACCTGGATTCTCACCCCACCTGTCGGGTACCCTCTGCTTCAGGTCACGCCTGCCCAGCTCCTTCATGCCCCCCACAGGCAGTCCGCCAAATGGGGAATTGCAGACCATGTTGCAATAAGCATCCCAACACATTTTCTGGGGAAAAGAGGATAGTTGGCGTGGTTATAAGATTTTTCTAGCATGAAAGCCCCTTGTGATCTTGGACTTTGAAGTCTAGTTCTCTCCATTGGATCACATCCCCGGAAGCACGGCTGACCCTGTCCTCTCACTTTTAAACCCATATACAGAGGGGCGCCTGGGCGGCTCAGCCAGTTAAGCGTCTGCCTTCAGCTCAGATCATGATCCTGGGGCTCTGGGATGCAGCCCCTCATTGGGCTCCCTGCTCAACAGGGAGTCTTCTTCACTTTCTCCCTCTGACCCTCCCCTCTGCTCGTGCTCTAGCTCTCGCTCACTCGCTCTCTTTCTCTCTCTCAAATGAATAATCTTTTTTAAAAACCCCATATACAGAAAGATGAACTTCAAAAGTTGCTTTTGTCACATCTGCCCAAATCAGTTCACAGAGTGATGATTTTACAGTCCAACAGAGCCCAAGTTTTTCCTGAAGGGGCAGAAATCCACTGAATTCCCAGTTTTTTATGTTTTACGGGTTTTGATTCTAGACATATTAAGAGTTGCACTCAGTCTTCAGCCAGCTGAATTATATTTTCTTAAAGTTCACGAACTATAGTTTATATACAATAAAATTCTATACAGCTATTAGAGAGTGCAGCAGATCTGTAATACTGAGAATAAAACATATCTACAGTATGTCAAATAAGATTAAGGAGAACAGTATATATTTCAGGTGCATATTTTTATTTTTAAAAATAAAAGGTCATCATATGTACATATGATGAGGTTCATATGATGAGGTACATTTCTTTCACACAACCACACAACAGTGAAAATTGGGAAAGAAGCCCCAAAGGACAGGGAATTCTGTGATCAGCTTTCCACTGAGCATCAGGAGAACAGCCTGAGAAGTTGCTACTAAGCCAACAGGCAAGCCAGGCAGGTATGGTCAGTCTTTGGCTCACTAAGAACTGTTACCATGAACACTGGATTTCATCAACAGTTTTTGGCATGTGCTGAGATGGTCCTAAGACTTCTCTCCTTTAATATGTTAATATGATAATTTCTTTTAACTGATTTTATAATGTAAAGTCAAATCCAACCCGTTCATGATTTACATTACATTAATTGATGAGGGATTTTGCTTCCTAATATTTTCGTTAGGATCTTTGTAACTATATTTATGAGTAATTCTCCTTTCCCATTCAGTCCTTATCAAGTTGTGGAATCAAAGTTATCCATCTCTCAAAAAAGCAGTATTGTTCCCTCTTCTTCTATACTCTGGAATAATTTGTATAAAAGTGAAATGATTTATTTCTTGAACGTCTGGCAGGGCTTGTCAGTAAAAACCATCTGGATCTCCTTTGTGGGGAGATTTTTAACAAATGGTTTCATTTTCTTAGATTAGAACACTATTCAGTACATATTTCTTCTTGAATCAATTTTGGTAGGCTATCTTGGCAAATTTTTTCATCTCATTTAAACTTTAATTTTTATAGGCTTAAGTGGTTTACATTATCTTATTATATTTTAATGTCTACTTTTCTCATATTTTTCATTTCTAATATTGTGTTTCTCTTTTTCTAGATCGTTCTTGCCAGAAATTTCAAAATTTTTTTAGTCTTTTCATTGAACCAAACTGGCTTTGTTGATCCTGTTAAAAATGTGTTTCTATTATTATTGTTAATATCTGTTCTTGTGATATTGCTTCCATCATTCTGATTCTTCCTATGAGTTATTATACTTTTCCTCTACTAACTTAAGTTCAGTAGTTAGTTCATTAATGTTGAGCCCTCTGTTTGTAGTATATTAAATATCAATATATTAAATATATGTTATTATATATAATATATAAATATATTTATATTTCTATGACACAGAAATATAAAAATAAACTATTTTAACATATTATATTAAATTCAATTAAATATGGTATATTAAATATTTAACTCTATTTCATTCTAAGAAACACCCCTTCACTCTTTTATATTTTTCCAGTTCTTCATGCACCTTTTAACCCAAGGAGCTGTGAGGCATCCTGCTGGATAAGGCTGAGACCTGAGGGCCTCCGGAGTTTCCACCAGTGGCCCTCAAGTGCTATGCCAGACCCCAATGTTTGCCCTCCCTCTTCCTTGCTAACTGACCCCAGTTGTGTTCAGGTATGGAGGGTCCTTGGCTTCATGGGCTGTCCCTACCCAGAAGAAGAAATGTTGTTCGTAAGATCTGAGTGGGAATCCAGTTTCCTCTGCAGTGATTGGTTCAAAAGTGAACCTGTGACTCAATCTTGGCGTTAAGATTGGGGCAAAGTCAGCCAGGGGTGGATGTGAGGGAATTGGGAGGCAAGTTTTCCTTCCTAGTGAAAACAGGTGCAGGGGAGAAAAACGCTACTCCCCTTTTCTGAATGTTGGTGCATGCAGAAGTGGGACCTCCCAAGGCTGTTCTGCAACCCTGAGGGTAACTCTTACCCACAAGCTGAGAATGGCAGAGCTGGATGGTAGAAAGCAACAGGGTGCCATGATGTCGTTGAAGCCCTGTGTCTACATGTCTTGTCACGTGAGATAAGCTCTTTCTGACCAGGTCTTGCTATTGGCAGCCGAAGGTGTCCTGCAGGAGCCCCACGAGGCTGGCCTTCTGCCTGTTGCATGTCCCTCAATGGCAGAAAGTTTGTCAGTGATCTTGCAATGTGGTCTTCCAACACTTGCAATGAATCAGGCAACTGGAAACGATATTCGTGTTATTACAGTACTGCCTACATCATCTTTGGAAAAATACAGTATTCTACATTGTTCCTTCGTTCTTAGGAACTCAAGAAAGGTTTTTTTTTGTAAATTCATAGTCAAAATTATGGATGGTTAGAATAAGCCTGAGTGGAAGAGAAAAAGGAAGGCACAGAGGTGCCTGCTATTGTGACCACCTGCCATTGTGGCCATCCAGAGCGGACTCTGGAGAGTCATGCTGCAGGTGAGGTGTCTCCACGTGGTCTGGAAGATGGGCACTGTCCCGCGCACACACCCCCATCCCCACTAAGCAAAATCAGGTGCACTGAGGAGATCTCAGCCGAGCGCTCGCTTCTGTGGGAGATGGCTTTTCCATCTAAGAACTGTTTTGCATAAGATCTTCTAACAATATCTTTAAATTGTATTATTTAGGGTCCTCTGGTTGCAAATCACTAAAAAATGATCTCACACGAGGTTAAGAAGGGAAAAAGGGGAGCATGTGGTGAATGGTTCACATGAGCAAACCAAAGGAAGGTGTGCCTGGATCAAGATTTGAGCACCATCAGGACCTTCTCCTCCTCTCTCTGGTGGAGACCCATCTCCAGTGTCTCAGGAAAGCTTCTCCACAAGGCTAGAACCATGGTGTCTAAAAGGCCCATCACAACTCTCTCAAGCAGAAAAATGAGAATTTCCTCCAAAAGCTCCAGGAGGGGACTCAGACAGGCCCCAGGTTAGGTAACATGGTTAATTTTGGACCAATCACTAGGAGAAAGAAGGTATTGTGGATTGAATTGTGTATCCCAGAAAGACCTGTTCAAGTCCTAACTCCTGGTATCTGCGAATGTGATCTTCTTTAGAAATAAGGTCTTTGCAGATGTAATCAAGTTAAGAGGTGGTCATAAGGGCCCTTAGAAGATGAGGGAAGTTTGGACACAGGGAGAATGCCATGTGATAGGGAGAAGGCCATGGGACAACACAGGCAGAGAATGGAGTGATCCACTCATAAACCAAGAAACACCGAGGACTGTCCACAACTACCAGAAGATAGGAGAGGTATGGAACAGGTTCTCCTTCAGAGCTTTCAGAAAGGGCCAACCTTGTCAATATCTTGATTGGACTTCTGATCTCCAGAACACTGAGAGAGTAAGTTTCTGTTGTGGTAGGCCACCAGTTTTATGGTATTTTGTTGTAGCATCCCTAGGAAATTCATCCACAAAGGTAGTAGTCAGCAGGGCTAGGTACTATGAAAGGAAGCCCCCAATACTTGGTTGGAGGGGAGGAAAGGACTGTATCCCAAAGAAGGGAGAGGGGCTCCATTACCAGGGGAAGGGGTAAAGGGAGCTGGGCAGGCAAATCGAGCAGCGCCTACATTAGCATACACTGGCATCACATCCGGCTGGATTTCTTACAGGTAAAGAGAAAGGAATACAGTTTTGTCTTGCAGAAAAATACTTATTCCTTCTTCAAAGACATCATAGATTCCTTCATCTAAAGTCAGGAATTTATAAGCCACTGTGGTTTGAACAGTTGTATTCTTTAAATAAGGACTGAAATAGCTTCATTTGCCTTGACACTCAGGGAGCTCACAGATTCATTCAGTTGTGCAGTTCTGCTAGATGAAATGTTTTATTAATTACACCAAGGTACATAAAAAATTAAAAGTTACTTTCCTGTGAAGCACATATTCAATTTCAGGTACCTATCAGATTTAACCTTTTATCTTGGCCATAAAATTCAAACTATGCATCAAATATAATAAAGATCTATTCCAGTGAATTGAAGTTAGTTGCCATTTTAACATCCTTTTAAACTATTTTTAATTGATAACATGCTTTTATTAAATGGTCAGTTCAAAGATGTGAGAGTTCCTTATGAAGAGTAATCTGGGACCAGACACTATCAGATAGATGGCCTTGTGCTCAAAGATTCTATTTCAAGGCAAGTCCACTGCAGGTAGAATTCTAATGAACCACTCAGACAGAATCCTTTAACAGCTTGGGTAAAAAGGAATGTTCTCCACCACCATACTCACTAGTAAAGTGCAGAGCTTAGGGGTGCCTGGGTGGCTCAGTGGGTTAAGCCTCTGCCTTCGGCTCAGGTCATGATCTCAGGGTCCTGGGATCGAGCGCCGCATCACACTCTCCACTCAGCGGGGAGCCTGCTTCCCTGTCTCTCTCTGCCGGTCTCTCTGCCTATTTATGATCTCTTTCTGTCAAATAAATAAATAAAATCTTAAAAAATAAATAAAGTGCAGAGCTTGTAAGTGAATGAACATTAAAAGTTAGGGAATTAGCCGTGTGAATATGCATTCAAATCAGTCAACAAACATTGTATCTACAGAGACCTTACAATAGCGAATGTGTCACGTGTCAGGCCCTTGCTATATGTACTCTACAGGTATCAACCACGGTAATTCCCATGACTCCCGGAGGGGTGGATACCACGATCCCCCATTTCACAGAAGTAAACTGAGAAACAGAGTTTACGCAACTTGCCCAGACACCTAGCTAACAGAGCATGGAGCTCCAAGATTCTCACCTAGACCAGAGTCCATGACCTTCACCTGCCTGGGACACACAGACCTGATCTGAAGTCAGTCCTACCAATCAGCAAGGAGTTTGATGACCACCAGAGTGGACAGGTAGGGTAGGAAAGGTCAGGAATGGCCTAGAAGAACCTGGAGGACAGAAGGATTGGGTTAAGGTGGGCAAGATTTGAAGCCTCCTCACAACCCAGGAAAGAGTCACAGTTTTTCTCTTCTTTGCCAGGAGACAGAATTACTTGTTTCCTTTCATGTAACTAGGGCCAGAAGCCACGTGTCACCAGGAAAGTTGACAAAACCACCCAGGTGAAGAGCTGCAAACCTCTGGGACTAGGGTCACAGACTCATCCTGGTTGTTCTGGATTTTCCCAGTGTTTACACTCAAGTCCCAAGTCCCAGCGCCCCTGTAAATCCCAGGCAAACCACGATGGTTACTTACCCTGCTTGTTAAATTCAAATAGGAGAAAGAGCTTTTTCAAAAGAAACAGTTAAAAAAACAAGGTTTATGCTATACACAGGACATACAGATAATCTGACCCCTCAAAACGCTAAAACGTTTGAACTTGAGCTCCTGGACACTGCTACACGGAGGCTGTGGGATCTTAGCACAGTCACCCTCACACTGAGCCCACTTTCCCTACCTATAAAATTAAAGGTTTGAAGTTGGGTGCTCTTTAAGTGCAATTTCAGGGCTAATAACCAAACTACTATTCTTTTTTCCCCCCCAAAGATGTCTTTACTTGAGAGAGAGGGAGAGTGGGCGTGGGAAGGAGGGGAGGGGGACGCCTGGGTGGCTCGGTTGGTTGGGCAGCTGCCTTCGGCTGAGGTCATGATCCCAGCGTCCTGGGATCGAGTCCCACATCGGGCTCCTTGCTCGGCAGGGAGCCTGCTTCTCCCTCTGCCTGCCATTCTGTCTGCCTGTGCTCGCTTTCTCCCTCTCTCTCTCTGATAAATAAATAAAATCTTTAAAAAAAAAAAAAAAGGGCCAGACTCCTCGAGCAGGCTCCCGGCTGAGCACAGAGCCCCACGCAGAGTCTGATCCCACAACCTGAGCCGAAACCAAGAGTCAGATGCCTAACCAACTGAGCCACCCAGGTGCCCCCAACTATTATTCCTGAGTCCACACCAGTGCTGGGAAAACCCCCTAACCATAAACACACACACACACACACACACACACACACACCCCTATACAAGTACACACCTTTCCACACCTATCCAAAGTTTTCTTACTTAGGGGAAAAAGAATCTCATGTTGCATATTATCTTCCATTTGAGATGTGAATTAATTGGAAATATACTCAGATAAGTTTAGTACTTGGAGGGGTTTTTTTCCCCATGATTCTTTTAGATTTTTACTGTTTCCTAATTTTACTGTCTCAATCAGTTTTACAGACAATGAGGTAAATGCCTTCAGAATAAAATAATCAGTAAAAATCAGAAGATGGTTTTCATGTAGAGTAACCCCTGTCTCCCACACATGTGCCTTGGGAAGGCCAGAGGAGCTAGGACAGGAGAGATGAAACAACAGGAGCCCTCTGACTCCAAACAGGAAGGTCCTATTGACAGTGCGACACGGAAGGGGAGGGTGGACTTTATGCAGTGAGTGACTGGTGAGGAAATGCGACATAGAGAATACAAGTCAACAGAAATCTACCCGCATGTCGGCCAAAAAGAGATGTGGCTCTCCGAATCTAACTACAAGCAGCTCAGCTTTCACAAGTGTAAGAAAACTGTTATGAAATCCCTATTTTCCATACTGATGTTGGGGAAGGGGACAATGCAGGTTCCGTTAACTTGCCAAATCGTATATAGCAGGTGACCCACTCACCTTTCCTCTGTGCTCTGTTATGACTCTACTCTTGTTCAGTGTTTCCCAAAGGGTCACAGGGCAAACTTGGTTAATCATGTCTTTGTCTCCTGAAATAGACCATAGGCTCTAGGAAATAGATTCGGACCATGAACAGGATACCCTTCTGACCTGACTCAGTTTTTTTTTTTTTAAGGTTTTATTTATTTGACAGAGATCACAAGTAGGCAGAGAGTCAGGCAGAGCGGGGGAGGGGGCGGGAAGCAGGCTCCCCACCGAGCAGAGAACCAGATGTGGGGCTCGATCTCAGGAACCCGGGACCACGACCCAAGACCATGGTAGAGGCTTTAACCCACTGAGCCATTCAGGCGCCCCCTGACTCAGCTTTGTACTCAGCTCCTGAGTTCAACTCGCTGCTGTGGAAGGCAGGTGGCAAGTAAGCACACAATTACGTTGTCCTAGCCACTGACACTGGGATGCATCCCAGGGAGGGTCACACTGTCAAGCCAAGACAGCAGAATTGCATTTTAGGCATCTGGTAAACCAAGCACTAAATAGTTTTACTTTTTATATCAGCAAGAGGGGTGCCTCATTCTTCTTTACTAGATAAAAACTCGTTCTGCAGGGAGATCGCCTTTTCACCCCTAAAGCACTAACTCCCTGCCAATTTGTCTCCAAGTTCAGTGTGAAGCGTCCCCTAAATACAGAGGTACTTCTGAAGGTGGCTGCCACAGAGCATCCTTACAGAAAAACTTGGTTGAATGAAGGCTGAATCCCAGCCTAGAGATTCTCTCTACTACAAATGGAATCATCAGTGTGATGTCATAGCCCCAAAATACACACTCACCACCAGCCATTCTTTCATTGGAATTTTATTTCTGAGACCCCTGAGGCCTTTTATTCTCCTAACACAGTGTCTTCCCTATGTGAGAATACTGTTCAGAATCAGATGCACACATGTATGATCAGTTGGGTATTACCAAAAGTGCCAAGGCAATGGGTTAAAAAATGATCTTTTCAACAAATGGTTCTGGACCAACTGGTTATCCATACACAAAAGAAAAAAATTTTCAATTTCAAATTTTATCTCAGACAACAGAGAATAAAGTAACTCAAAATTGATTATAGCCCTAAATGTGAAGGCTAACTTTCAAAAAAAAAAAACACGGAAGAAGATTTTTGGGTTGGGTTAGGCAAAGTTTTTTTTTTTTAAGGATTTTTTTATTTATTTGTCAGAAAGAGCACAAGCAGGGGAGTGGCAGGCAGAGGGAGGAGCAGGCTCCCCACAGAGCAAGGACCCTGGGATCATGACCTGAACAGAAGGCAGATGTTTAACAGAGAGGCAAAGATTTTTTAAGTAAGACACAAAAAGCAAGAACTACTTTTAAAACTTAATAAATTGGACTGCATCAAAATTTAAATATTTTGCTGTTTAAAAAAAAAACAATACTGTTAAGACAATAAAAAGGCAAGCCACAGACTGGAAGAAAATATTTACGAAACTCAAACCTATCCAGAATATATAAAGAATTCTTACAACTCAATAAGACAAATAGGGCAAAAGATTTGAACAGACACTTCATCAAAGAAGATATACGGATGGCAAATAAGCACATTAATCATCAGGGAAATACAAATTAAAATCACAGTGAGATGAGGCACCTAGGTGGCTCAATCAGGTAAGTGTTAAACTCTTGGTTTCGGCTCAGGTCATGATCTCAGGGTCATGAGATTGAGCCCTGTTTTGGGCTCTGTGCTCAGCTTGGAGTCTGCTTGAGATTCTCTCTCTCCTTCTCCCTCTTGTCCTTCCCCTGCTCATGCTCACTCTCTCACTCTCTCTCCCAAATAAATATTTTTTATAAAAATATAAATAAGTAGGGCACCTGTTGGCTCAGTCAGTGAAGTGTCTGTCTTCAGCTCGGGTCATGATCCCAGGGTGCTGGGATCGAGCCCCACATAGCGCCCCCTGCTCAGCAGGAAGCCTGCTTCTCCCACTCCCCCTGCTTGTGTTCCCTCTCTCGCTGTGTCTCTCTCTGCTAAATAAAAAATAAAATCTTTAAAATATCAATCAATCAATCAATCAGTCAGTCATTCATAGTGAGTTACCACTACACACCCACTAGAAAGGCTAAAATTAAAAAGACTTGACGATAACAGGTGTTGACAAACATGTGGAGCAACTTGAACTCCCACGCATTGATCATGGGGATATAAAACAATACAGTTTGGGAAAACAGGCATTTCCTCATCAACTTCATGTACAGCTACTCAAAGACCCAGCAATTCTACTTCTAGTTATTTATGCAAAAAATGAAAACATATGTCCACATAAAACTTGCAGGCAGATATTCAAAGTATCCTCATTCATAAGAGCCAAGAACTGAAAAATGTTGAAATCCCCAACAAGAGGTGAACAAAGTTTGGTCCACAAAGCTTGGTATATCTCTACAAAGAATACCAGTCAGTGATGAAAATAAAGAAACTACTGAGAGACACAACAACATAGCTCTCAAAAGTATTACACAGAGGGAAAGAAGTCAGTCACAAAATACATAACCTGGATGATTCCATCTACATGAAGTTCTAGAAAATGTACTTACGGTGCTAGAAACGGGTCAGTGGTTGCCTGGTGTTGGAGGTAGAGAGGCTGAAGCAAGCTGGGCGTGAGGGGCTTTCCATCTTGATTGTGGTGGTAGTGACTTGTACATTCATCAAACTGACCACGCTTAAAGTTGGTGCAGTTTATTGGATGTAAATTAACCTCAATGAAGGTAATTTTTTTTAAGATTTTGTTTATTTATTTCAATGAAGGTAATTCTTACAAAGCCAAGGAGTGTGGGAATTTCCAAGAAGAGACATTAAAATACATACTAACAACAAACTGAAATTTCTTCCTGAGCTAATCAGAAAACTGAAAAGAAATCAAAAGAGAGGAAATTTTCCTTACTTGAGTCAACGTCTTCAATGGGAGAATGCAGTGAGAAACACTGCCCTCTGTAATTTCGACGGTCTCTGGAAAGACCTTCCCTTAAACCCATTTTTGGTTCAGATTTCAATTATCAGCTAACGATTTAGCCGGCATTGGTTGGCAATCACCTAAGAGGGCAGGCTTTGTAGTCAGGGATGGAAGAGAGGAGGTTATGGTTTCACCAAAACCAAAGAGCACCCCCAGGAGGCAAGGGGGGGAAGCGAAGAATCCAGGGGAAAAAGAGAAAGAAGGCAGAAGGGTCCATCCTCTTAGAGGCTCAGAGAGTTGACGCCCTTGGTCTCCCATGGGACAAGGACACATAGGGGTGGAGGAAGGAAACAGGCAGCAAATAGGCACGAATAAGCAGCCTTGGCCGCCAAAGGCAGTCATGTCCTCAGACTCTCCCCTTACACGGATAGGGCTTCAGGCTGAGAGTTCCCATGGAGGCCGGTGTTCTTCACGCCAAAACATTTAAAGTTATAAATCAAGCTCTCAAACTGCTAAATGAAATGTACATTACCCCCTACTATAACAAGTATATCTTCATAATGACAAAATCTAAAATACTCATAAAGCTAGGCTTTTATGTAACTGAAAATTGGAGAACTGTCAAAACACAACCCTAGGGGTGCCTGGGTGGCTCAGTCGGTTAAGCATCTGCCTTTGGCTCAGGTCATGATCTCAGGGTCCTCGGATGAAGTCCCGTATCAGGCCCCTTGCTCTGCAAGGAGCTTGCTTCTCCCTCTGCCTGCCACTCCCGCTGCTTGTGCTCTCTCTCCCTCTCTGATAATAAAATTTTAAAATCTTAAAAAAAAAAAACACAGCTGAGTTTAGGATTGCGTGTGTCCGGACATTTGGTCAGCAGGGTAGTGATGTTTAATAAGTAATCAGAGAGGCACCACTCATAGATGATGTTCATTTCATAACCTCTCTGTTCCTGGACATCATTTCAGGAAAATCACAGGATTTGCAATCAAGACTTTCACATAATGTGTATATTAGTGATAGCAATGACCTAAATGCTTAAATAATCCTGTGATAATCCTCAGCATATGATAAT
This sequence comes from Mustela putorius furo, assembly GCF_011764305.1. Taxonomy (NCBI): domain Eukaryota; kingdom Metazoa; phylum Chordata; class Mammalia; order Carnivora; family Mustelidae; genus Mustela; species Mustela putorius. Next base: position 11,057,094 of record NW_025422057.1, read on the forward strand.
CCTCAACATACACAAAATCAGAACAAATTCTCATTTAAAATATCAGTTAAGAGAAGGATGCCTGGGTGGCTCAGTTGGTTAAGCGGCTGCCTTCGGCTCAGGTCGTGATCCCAGCATCCTGGGATCAAGTCCCACATCGGGCTCCTTGCTCAGCAGGGAGCCTGCTTCTCCCTCTGCCTCTGCCTCTGCCTGCTTCTCTGTCTGCCTGTGCTCTCCCTCTATCCCTGACAAATAAATAAATAAAATCTTAAAAAATACATATATATCAGTTAAAAGAAAACTTAGAACTTAAAAATTAAAATGATTTTGGGGTGCCGAGGTGGCTCAGTTGGCTAAGCCTCTGACTCTTGATCTCAGGGCTGAGTTCAAGCCCTGCACTGGGCACCATGCTGAGTGCAGAGCCTACTTAAAAAAAAAAAAAATTATTTTTGTGCTTTCAAATAGATTATTTTTTTTCTAAAACATTCCAGAGTGTGTGTGGTGGAAGGAGTATGCATGGGCAAAATAAAATAGTTAATGAATGGATATAAAATGTTTAAATCAGGGACGCCTGGGTGGCTCAGTTGGTTGGGCAGCTGCCTTCGGCTTGGGTCATGATCCCAGCGTCGTGGGATCGAGTCCCGAATAGGGCTTCTTGCTCGGTGGGGAGCCTGCTTTTCCCTCTGCCTCTGCTGCCATTCGGCCTGCCTGTGCTCACTCTCTCTCTCTCTGGCAAATAAATAAATTAAATTAAATCTTTTTTTTTTTAATGTTTAAATCAACAATACTTAAAACTGATGTTTTATTTAATCTTTTGAAAAGGTAATCATAGCTTATTAAATATATTTTATAGAAGCAAAACTATTCATAAGTTCAGCATTCAATTACCTTCTCATTGCCTGTATGAAGAACAGACATGCTTCGTGCGTGCTCTATTTAGATCCACATATATACAAATTGAAGATGGTATGCATTGTTTTAATATTGCAAAATATCGCTCAGCTGCCATGTTCGCTGCTGCCAACACCGTGCTAATTTATGAGTTCCTCTGGAACCAAGAATTGGAATACAAAGAGAAGCCGGGAAATGAATGCTTGGCACCACTGGGAAGCAATAGTTCTTTCTACAAGCATCTATTGTAAGTTAATTAAAGATAAATTAATTAAATTGTCTTTTCTTTACCTTAGTGCTCTGCTGCTCAAATCACCCTGATGCCCCAAAGAAGCTCCAGCACAGGCAGCCGCACAGCCCTGGCCCTTCATGGCATCAGAGGGCAGCTGCCTTCGGGTCAAGGACATGGAGCTGCCAAGACACAAAGCATTTCCCCTGAGGCCTGAACACAGCTATGGACAAAAGCAGATATTTAAAGGAAAAAAAAGATATTTAAATTTTTTAAAGATACTTTAAAAAAAAGATATTTAGGTTTGTTTTTTTTAAAGATTTTATTTATCCATTTGACAGAGAGAGAGAGATCACAAGTAGGCAGAGACAGGCAGAGAGAGAGGGGAAGCAGGCTCCCCGCAGAACAGAGAGCCTGATGCGGGGCTCAATCCCAGGACCCCGAGACCATGACCAGAGCCAAAGGCAGTGGCTTAACTCACTGAGCCACCCAGGTGCCCATTTAGGTTTTAAATTTGCATTTAAATTAGTGTTAAATCGAACTATGCCCATGTCCAGTACGAGTTCCGTTGTGAGGGAGCTGCCCATTTGCTCTTCAATATGTGGCGTGGGGTGTGTGTTTGTGTGTTTCTGGTATGTGTGTGTATGTCTGTGTGTGTGTGTGTGTGTGTGTGTGGTGTACACAGGACTCTGAATCATGGGGCTCAGGCCAGTGTCCCCTCTGTCCAGTGTCCCTCTGCTGTCCAGCAGCACAGCTTGGGGTATCTCTCTTGAATTTTTAGTCTGAATATATCCACCTGTTTTTTAAGGATGTTACATTAATTATTTTTACTTTTTTCCCTAAGTTTTTACTTTAATTCCAGTTAGTTAACATACAGTGTTATGTTAGTTTCAGGTATACAAATTAATTCTTAATTATACAGGTAATTTGTGAACATACCTCTTTATTGCAAAAGTATTTTGAACATTAAAGGTAAGGCTTGGGCACCTGTGGCTCAGTCAGGTAAGTGTCTGCCTTCGGCTCAGGCCATGATCCCGGAGCCCCAGGATCGAGTCCCTGTTCAGCAGGAACTCTGCTTCTCCCTCTGTCCCTCACTCCACTCATGCTCTCCCTCGTTCATTCTCTCTCTCTCAAGTAAATAAATAAAACCTTTAAAAAAATGGAAAGTAAATAAAGGTCAGGCTAAAATCCAATTCTTTCAGCCCCTCATCCCACTGCTCTAAGTCTGGCTACAAGCTCAGTACAAATCTTCCCAAATGGGTTTCATCGCGGTCATAGCTAACCCTTGTGACATATCTATATGGTGCTAGACATTGTTCTAAGCCTTTTACACACAGCGTCTTTTTTAAATCCTCATACAACCTCATGAGAGAGCTTACCTACCTATATTCATATATTTACTGACAAACTACAGCTGTGTGTGTGCACGTGCGCCCGCACGGGCTCGTGTGTGTGTGTGTGTGTGTGTGTGTGTAACATAAAATGAATCCTACTTAAGGCTGAGTCTTGAAACTTACTTTGTTCTTCCTCTCTATCTTGGAGACCTACTCGTGGCAGGACCCTTAAATTACACTTTCCTTCTTAACAGCAAGAGGTGGGTGTAAGCAAAATTTTCTTTGGGAGGGAAAACGAGTTTCCTAAACTCTTTCGGAATGTTGCATGTACTGAGACTTCTAATTTCGTGATTTCTAATTAGTCTCAGCTTCTGAGATCTGCAGGCGATGAGCCACCAGGTGGAAGGGGAACTGCCCAGCTGGTCAAGGCAAAAGCTTCCCCGGGCAAAAACGCCAGTCGGCCCGGCAGCATTTCTCTCCCAGTAAGACAGCTCTGTAAATGACAGACGGACAAAAGCCCACCAGGCTATTTCCGGGTGACTTTCTAATAAATAATGGAAAGGAGAACAGAGTGTAATGTCCATATAATTATTCCATAACTGCGAAGGCTTCTCCTCCCCTCAACTAAGCTCCTGGAGAACCCAAGTCATCTCAGCTTCCCCTCCGCCCTCCCAGCACCCAGGCGCCAGCTCCCCGAGCAATTCTCTCTCCAGCCCTGGGCTGTCAAAAGCTGCCCCCTACCCCCACCTTGTTCTCCACCTCATCCATCGATAAATCTCTCCCTAAATGTAACATTCAACCTGGTATTGGAAGGAGAATAATCTAAGTATTTCATAATAAAAAGTGAATGGGTGATCCTTGTCCTTCGAAACTGTCCAAAAAAATGTCTTGTTCTAATCCAGTCTCTTCTTGGGAAATTGAGGCTCTTTGGGGCAGACACTGAGGGACAGAGCGAACCCTTAGATGGTTGCTCCTCTTTATTGTTGTCAGAAGGAAAGACGGATGAGCTCATCCGTATTTACGATGCATCAAAGAAGCCAGAATCAGGGAGATGTGCAGAGCAGGGTTGAGCGGAAATAAACAAATAAAGTGGGTATCACGAACTCACCGAGGCTGTTGGGACCATAAACCTGCGAGCCAGAATGAAAGGAGGAATGGAGTAAAATATGCAGAGATTTAATGAAAACAGATATGTTTATCCTTTCTTCTTTGTCATAGCAAAGTGGAACTCAACTCCTTTATAAATCAACGGGTTGGCTGTTAGCATGTGAGAACCCTCCTGTTTCTTCATAAAAACAAGTACCAGGATAATTTTTCTAACATGTATTTGCCCCCAGATTCTCACTGGAGGCGTTTTCCACCATCACCCAGAGTCAGGAAAATAAAATTCTTGCATATCTGGGCCAATGAGGTCTTTTTAAGATTTTTATTTATTTATTTGATAGAGAGAATGACAGCCAGAGCCGGAACACATGCAGGGGGAGTAGGAGAGGAAAAGCAGACTTCCTGACCTGAGCTGAAGGCAGATGCTCAACCATCTGAGCCACCCAGGGGTCCCTAAAACCCATCTTAAAGACTAGGAGTCTTCCTAGTCCCAAGTGCCTTGGCCTGTCTTGGAAGCACACTGGTGTTTAGGCTGGTTACAGACAAGCAGGTTCAAAGCAACCTCTGCCTGGAACATGAAAAGGAAATATGCCCAATTCCCCCATTCCTACTCGAAAGTATCTGTTTTGTATTTAAAATATTAAAGAACTCCTCCTGAAATCTGTGCCTGGGATACAGGAATCTGCATTATTTGAAAGATGGTGCTCTGTAAAAGCTCTATTTAGAATTCCCTAGAACAGTGGTCCTCCAACTTGAGCAAACGCTGAAACTGCCTGGGGATTCCAAATCCTGGTCCTGAGACACCTCTAAGATTCTGAGGTTGGATCTGCATTTATTTTTTTTTTAAGATTTTATTTATTTGACAGAGATCACAAGTAGGCAGAGAGGCAGGCAGAGAGGGAAGCAGGCTCCCTCCTGAGCAGAGAGCCAGATGTGGGGCTCGATCCCAGGACCCAGGGACCATGTCCTGGACTGAAAGCAGAGGCTTTGACCCACTGAGCCACCCAGGCACCCCTGGATCTGCATTTAACAAGGACTCTAGAAGATTCCAAGCCAAGTAGTCCATGGGTTGTCATTTTGAAAGCACGTTGCCATGATTCATTAGAAATATCTGGAAAAGCAGTTTATAATTCAAATGTGTGTGGATTTAGTTTTTTTTTAAAAAAAAAAAAGCATCTTTCAAAGTGTAAATCATAGAACTGCTACCTAATTATGAAGAGAATTCTATGGTTTCTGGGTAGGGAGGAGGCGAGCTCTACACCAATTTTAGTGAAGATTATCACGTGCCAGAAACAGGGCTGAAGGCAAGGAACAGAAAGGTGAGTAAGATGTGATTTTATGCCTCCAGAAGCTTGCTGTCCAGGGAAGGAATGCAGTTGGGGGAGCGTGGCTGAGTTATTCACACTTTCTTCCTCACTGAGCCTGATGCCAGCGAGCTGGGCAGTCTTGGACAAGTTGGTGAGACTCTCTAGGGCTCCATGGGAGGGAAAAAACCGGAGGGAGAGGATGACTTGACAATCCCTTGGGTTTCTTCCTGCTCTAAAAATTCTGTGATTCTATACATGACCCCACCTAAGTAACTTACAACCAAAAACCCTTCCGAGTAAGTGTATATAAAAGAGTTAATTGCAAAAGATTTCCGATCTTACAAATCTCTTCGAGAATGAAATTGCATCCTATTCAGGTGGTACTACACAGATGAGAATACAAAAAGTCATATCCAGGAGTCTTCACCTCAAATCCCCTCTGAAAGCTTCCCAGGAGAAACATAGTCGTTTTTCTGGATACACAAACTGTCATCCTATAGGATTGCATGTACAGCTTGGAATATATGCCTTTGAGAATACTGAGGTAATCTATACTACCTTTCAAAGTAACTTTCTTTATGCTAAGTCACAGTGAGGACCAGTGAAAAGAAACCCCTTTCAAAGCGTCTGGGACTGGGGCGCCTGGGTGGCTCAGTGGGTTAAAGCCTCTGCCTTCGGCTCAGGTCATGATCCCAGGGTCATGGGAACGAGCCCCGCATCGGGCTCTCTGCTCAGCGGGTAGCCTGCTTCCTCATCTCTCTCTGCCTGCTTCTCTGCCTACTTGTGATCTCTGTCTGTCAAATAAATAAATAAAATCTTTAAAAAAAAAAAAAACGTCTGGGACTTACCGGTTTTAAGAACAACCTCACTTTAAACCAATTCCTTCCTAAAACACCGCCCTGAAAGCCGTCCATTTCATAGTAATTATTTGCTTCACAATGGGACTCACCAAGGATTTCTCTTAAATGAACTTTACTGCGGCATCATAAATGAAAGGTTACGTGCAAACCATCATCTTTACACAATTTTTCAGAAACATAAAATAATAATAACTCCTATTTACTCGGTGATTCATGAAGTGACGGCCTAAATCTTTGATGTGTTTTGGTTTATTAACGTTAGAAAGAAACTCGCAAGCGAGGTAGGATTTTTCTCCGTTTTACAGGTGAGAAAAATAGAGTCAAAGTGGTGAAAGAACTTGTCTGAGTTCACATGACTGTAGACTGGGGGAGTCAGGCGTCCAGAGTCTACGTGTTCACACACCAGATGCCCCACAAGAACAGAACCTAAAACACAGCAGATGCTAAAAAGAGAAACTAAGATCCACAGCTGATTTGACATTCTCTTCAGGCTCGTCAAGATGTTGAATCCTGGGGGTGATCTATTTTGACCATGAATTCAGAGGTGCCCAACCTTCTGTCGTGTCTGTACCCTCTGCGTGATTTCCGTCATATCCGAGTTATCGTTCAAACTACTTCATACTTAATTTACTTAATGTTTCCATTGAAATCATCTATTTTATTTTGGAAAGATCATTTCATATCTTTGAATTCACTGGTTTGGTGTGCCTTTTATATTTTTTCCAACTAACTCGAAAATAAATACAGAGCCACTTAAATTCAAAACCCATTCTGAGATCGCTTCTTATGCTACCAGTGGCGACATACGCCACGGTAGAGATGTTCGGCCACACTGTGGCTTTCAGAACAATGAGAGCTAAAAGATATCAATGACAAGGACTTTACTGGAAGCCAGTAGAAATCTTGTAACTTTTTTAATGTTTTATTTATTTATTTACTTATTTGAGAGAGAGAAAATGAGTTGGAGGAGAGCAGAGGGAGAGGAAGAAGCAGGGTCCCCGCTGAGCAGAGAACACAATGAGGGGCTCAATCCTGGGACCCTGGGATCATGACCTGAGCTGAAGACAGAGGCTTTACCCACTGAGCCTCTCGGGCCCTCCAGGAACCTTGTATTTATGAAAATGTCTTTACCGATAGAGACAAATGGAAGAACAAGTTCCCCCAGCTGTGTGTACGTTTTAAACCCCGATCAACTGTCACAAAGAACTATGAAGAGATAAGTGTGTTCCCGAGGAGTGTCTGTGACCCTCCAACGTAGAGTTCGTCTTCATATTAAGTATAAAATGGCATATCCTGAGGAACTGGATCTCATTAAGCTCTATTTCCCCCCAAACCAGCATTTTCTTTCTAGCTGTCAGCTCTTCCGGGTGACTTTGGAAGGAAAACTCCCACTGCTCCATGGAAGTCAGGTTTTCAAGTCTCCACTGGTCCGGGAACAAAGTTACTGACGCTTGGAGCCTCCAGATTCCTACGAAAAGCAATTCCCAGCTGAGACACGGCTTTTCCCGCAGTGTGTCATCCCAGCGACGAGAACCCGAAGAACTGAAGGCAGCAACTACAGCCAAATTTCATGAACTCATTTTTCTTATCATCTTTTTCTTTTCAGATTTTACGTATTTATTGATCAGAGAGAGAGAGCACAAGCAGGGGGAGCAGCAGGCCGAGGGAGAAGCAGACTCCCTGCTGAGGAGGGAACCTGATGTAGGACTTGGTCCCAGGACCTTGGGATCATGACCTGGGCCAAAGGCAGATGTGTAACCAACCGAGCCACCCAGAGGTCCCTTCATCATCCTTATAGTATCAGACTTATTCGTAGTTCCTAGAGTACTAAGAGCTGGCTAATCCCTTGAAAGAAAAAGGCGGTGAGCCAGAAAATGGAAGAATCACTAGTTAGGGCTGACAGCCATGAGGCCACATTTCCTGTTGACCCCGGAGGCAATTTTAGAATGTGCTGAAGAGGAGGAGAAAACTATGTATCGGAGTCACTGGGGGAGGACGGGGCAAAGATTGATGTTTTTCTCTATAACTGTCACCTTTATTTCACATTTTAAAAAGGAATTCTGGACTCTAATAATGGAAAAAAAGAACTGCACTACCTCTCAGTTTTATAATTATGCTACCATTTTACTCTGCTTCAGAGATAAATGACATCATAACTTTCTTAAATCAATTTAAGCTTACATTAATGTTAGGAAGGTAAATGTGATCACTGATTGTTCCATAATAAGTTTGATTTCCACTCAGCCTCTCTTTACAAGACCACAGAACTCATTCCTTAAATGGAAATCCCATGAGCATCCGTTAAAATGACACCCAGAAGAACAGTCCTCTCTTGCTTTAAGTGTTTAAAGTCAGCCTCTCAGTAAAGTTGAGGGATAACCTCAAGGGAGTTTAATATAACTAGTCAGAAGATTGGCCCATAAATCACTTGATGTAGGCAAAATAACGACTTCAGGATTTCAGAGATAAATTGTAAAAATCTATGGAAAGACCATGTAACTTGATGGGTAGACAGAATTTTGCCCTCACCTAGAGAGCCAGAGATGCCAAACATAGCCCACAGAGTAGCTTTTTTCCTACCTGCATGGAGTTTAGGAAAATTGAGTTCATTGCTTGCATTTAAAAATTGGGACAGTTTGCAGAAAATGTGGATTTCCACCGACACTTTGAAAACACATTTCTGGGGGCACCTGGGTGGCTTAGTCAGTTAAGCACCTGCCTTCAGCTCAGGTCATGGTCCCAGGGTCCTAGGATCGAGCCTCAGTCACCGGGCTCCGCTCAGTGAGGAGTCTGCTTCTCCCTCTCCCTCTGCCCCTCCTCCCCACCCATGTTCTTTCTCCCACTCAAATAAGTAAATAAAATATTTTGCAAAAAAAAAAAAAAAAAAACCACACACACATTTCTGTCAACACTGAACTCACCTCCCATAATGTCAGTGAGAGAGGGAGCCGGGAAAGAGGGCAAGTCCAGCTACTTACAGAATTAAGAGAGCCCCTGGGAAGACACCCATGCTGTCAGTGGTCAGGTCAGTGCTAATATTGGCCACCATCCTTCTTAGGAGATGAGTAGTTTGCCAAGAGCGTGTTTCCAGGAGATTAGATTGTCCAACTCTCCCACACATGCAGACACCACCAAAACTTTTCAAACAAGTTAGAAGCCAACTCAGAAGCTACCTTTCCAGAGCTCCTGAGAGTCTGTCCAAGGTCACACTGGGGACACGTACAAATGAGCAATTGCAGATGCTGAGATGCGAGATATACCATATCTTTCACTTCTTTAAATCAATCCCAATTCAGGTAACACCACCAAGCAAGCACCATCACCACTTGGAGTATCGCTGTGACACAGCAGGAATCATCTAGCATGATGACGGGACATGGCGGGGAGAGGAGGGGGGGTGCTCCTCTGCAGACATCACTGTGAGACGTCCTCTCTCCCAGGAAAGAAAAAAGAACTTTTGCTCCCATCTAGTGTCCTGGAAGCCAGCCCCCCACATTCAGGGGCCATCCAGGGGGAGTGCGATCATGGACTGTGATTCAAAGGGGCATTATTAGGTGGATGTTGAGCCGGTGGCCTTGGCCTCTGTAGCATAATGAACTCATCAGTTTAGCCAATCGGGCAGCCCCACAGGGAACAGGAAGGAGATATTGGAAATCTATAGCCAAGGGCTGTGGGAAGGAGAAGCGAAGTGAAAAAAGCAACTTGCAGAGAGAGTACACATGTGAAGAAAGTGTGTGGAAGGATGCACACCAAATGTGAACACTGACCCTCCGGGACATGGTCGGGGAACACAGAGGCATGAAGGCAGCAACCAGGGCTCACTACGTCAGCTCACCCAGTCTGTTCGGCTTCTGTTTCCTATAGCAAGTACACAGTGCTTTCATAATTACAAAAGTGCTGGGGCACTTGGGTGGCTCAGTCAGTTAAGTGGCCGACTGGATTTCAGCTCAGGTCATGATCTCATGGTCCTGAAATCAAGCCCTGCCTCGGGCTCTGCACTCAGCGGGGAGTCTGCTTAAAGATTCTCTCTCCTGGGACACTTGGGTGGCTCAGTTGGTTGAGCGGCTGCCTTCAGCTCGGGTCATGATCCCAGCATCCTGGGATCAAGTCCCACACTGGGCTCCTTGCTCTGTGGGGAGCCTGCTTCTCCCTCTGCCTCTGCCTGCCTCTCTGTCTGCCTGTGCTCACTCTCTTTCTCTCTCTGACAAATAAATAAATAAAATCTTAAAAAAAAAAAGATTCTCCTTTTCCCTCTGCTCCTCCCCTTCTCTCTAAAAAAACACATTTTTAAAAAAAAATTATTATAAAAGCTTTTTGAATAAAATATTTATAAAATACCAAGTATAAGATACTCTTATATAATACATCCTGTAGGTAGAAATATAGGCATTTTAAAAAGCCTATCTTTGAGCAGTGGAATGATGAGTAATTGTTTTCTTGTTTATAATTGTTTTAATTTATTTACTTTCAGAAAAACAGTATTCATTATTTTTGCACCACACCCAGTGCTCCATGCAATCCGTTCCCTCTCTAATACCCACCACCTGGTACCCCAACCTCCCATCCCCCCCCGCCACTTCAAACCCCTCAGATTGTTTTTCAGAGTCCGTAGTCTCTCATGATTCGTTTATAATTATTGATATCCTTCAAATGATCTACTTTTATTATCCATAAAAAATAATACACATTAACAGTAAATTTGAAGACAAATTTTTGTATCTTAAATCATCCCTCACCTTCCTCCTCTCATCCCTTAAAATTTTAATTAAAACGGAAAGCTCCCACTGGCCTCCCTGCCCCGCCGTGCTGATTTCCCATATACTGTTACCCCCCGTGCAACATTTTGTCTCTCATAGCTGTCCATCATCTGTTGACATGGTCAGTAAGTGACATTTCAGACAATCTCAGAGTTAAGACTGGCTCAAAAGAAAACCCTCAGAGGCAGCAGGCTCTGGTGAGTCTCATGTCCCAACACCGAAAAGGAGGTCAAGTTCATTGTTCTCCCTCCCTGCCCCAAATGTCCACATCCACTGTGTTAAGAAGAGCTTTCACTCAAAGCACAAGTCCTTTGATTCAAAGCCTCGACTATAAGCTTATGAAGATGAATACAGACCATCGGGTAAAAAGCAAATCCCCCCCACAAAGAAAAGTGCTATTTTTCTATAATAGTTTCAACTAGCTTCATCTAGAGTAAATTCTGGGTAAAGAGTGTACAGCAAATGCCCTAGCTAATGAGGCCGAACAAGGCACCGCCCAGACTCATGGAATCTGTTACCGGGGCTTGTCCTAAATCCCATAAACCTCTGATGAATGTTCTTGATATGAATGATAATCTACAGGTGCTTGGGAAATTTTCTCAAAAACTCCTAAACACAGAAAAATTCACATGTGCTAAGTCCAAATGGTTACCAAGTAACAGAAACATGGAGTCACAATACAGTTTCTATACCAAGTTGTACAAGTTGGTGGAATCTGTCTCATCACTTTAAGGATACATGAGGCAAAGGAAGGATTAAACACGCACACGCACACAGACGCATGCAAAAATGTCCCCAGCAAAGTAATGCAGAAGAGTGACTTTGGGAGATAGAAATCACTGGGTCGCCTGGGTAGCATGTGTCAGTTAAGCGTCTAACTCTTGATTTCAGGTCATGATCTCAGGGTCATGAGATCAAACCCCACCCTGGGCTCCACGCTGAGCGTGGAACCTGCTGAAGATGATCTCTCTCCCTCTCCCCTGTCCCTCCACCACCAACAACCACCTCCCTCCCCCACATTCATTCTCTCTGTGAACAAACAAACAAACAAAAAAGATAAGAAAAGAAACATGCACTCTGGCCCCATCCTCCCTCTACCCACAGTCCCTTTGGATCATGAAAAGTGGGTCTCCTGTCCCAAGATCTGTGCCCAGAGAACAGAGTCAACAAATTATTTGTTTCTAAGCTCAAAAGGTACAGTTCAAGTAAAAGGCAGAAAATATATAAAAAGAGGTGCCATCTGGCAGCGGCAGCTCCCCATCCTGTGCCCTCCCCACCCCACACCCATTGCCTCACCCCGGAGCTGGGAGAGGAAGGAGGCAGAGAGCAGAAGGGGAAGGAGGGAGCTGAAGCAGTCTGTCTTTGGGCCCTGCTCCCAGATGAGAAGGTGTGCGAGCTGGTGGCAGAGACCCAGATAGATCGGAAATCCCAGAGTGGAAAGAATCAGGAGTCGTCTGCCCCACACGGGACCCTGGACACCTCCTATCTTGTCTCTTGGGCCACACAGGCCAGGAGTATTCTGCTAGGGGAACCTCTGGGATGATCAGAGGCTGTCGGAGGGGCAGGGGGCCTCCCGGGGGCCTCCCTGGGGGTCTCCAGGGAGGACACGCAAACTTCCCACCCACCCCTCGCTTGACTCATTGGCCTTGCTGCTGGCACACAGGCCAGAACGGGGCTGCCAGAGAGTACCCACAGGAAGTTCGGGAGCGGCCGACGAGGGGACACCAGACAGGTAAATTATCTTCTCTGACTCACACTTTCCTGACTGTCAGAAAGGGCACAGTCACCTCCCAAGGCCTTGGTAAAGCACAAAGAAGGCCTCAGTACGAGGTAGCCGCGCCCCCCATTCCCCCGTCCCGAGCACCAGCTGGAACGCTCCTTACCTTCCCCACAGCATCCTGGCACAGACAGCTCACGCAGCGGGGCACAAGGTCCTGACGCTCTGGCGCTCATGCCCGTGGCCTCTTCCCTCCGTGGGCCTGCATTTAACCAACAGCACATAACTCCTCCTTAGCCTTAAAAGTACACAGGCAATGTGTGAGGAAACAATTTTGAGACTCACGTCAAAAAGCCTTTAATTATTTATTGACCCTACTGTTTACCAGGCATTTTTTCCAAGTGCTTTTTTTTTTAAGATTTTATTTATTATTTATTTGACAGACAGAAATCACAAGTAGGCAGAGAGGCAGGAAGGGAAACAGGCTCCCTGCTGAGCAGAGAGCCCGATGCGGGGCTCGATCTCAGGACCCTGGAATCATGACCCGAGCCGAAGGCAGGGGTTTTAACCCACTGAGCCACCCAGGTGCCCTCCAAGTGCTTTTTAACTGTAACCTTATATCCCTTATAAATGAGGACGAGGAGATATGATTACGTCTGTTTTACACATAAGTAAACTCGGGCCACTAAGTTACAAGAAGTTAAGTCCTTACAAACAACAATAATGGGTAATAGTTACTGAATATTTACTATATACCAGACTCTATTCTCTTTATAGACATTAAATAGACATATGTTTGTGTTCCTGGCCCGTACTAAGCATGAAATGTGTGTTAATAGCTCCGTATTATCCGGAGTTCTCACCTGATTTCTCCAACAATCCTAACCAGTGGGTAATATCCCCATGAGGAAAGCAGGTCGCAGACAGGTGAAACAAACTGTCCTGGTGACCTGGTTCCTTAGTGATAGAATGAGGCGTTGAACCCAAAGAGCCAGATCTCAGCTACTGCTTCTGCCGGGTCTCCCAACTGGCAAGCAGTAGAGGGAGAATTCAGACCCCACATCTGACTCGAAAGCTCTCGACCACCTGATCATTTGCAAGGGCCACATATCATTTACAGAGAGAAAGTTCCATCAGCCTTTGGGGCAGGGAGCCCACATGACCCCAGGCCCTCTGGAATATCTGTCTGCTCATTCCCAAATCTGAAGGCGGCAACCGTATCAGAAAGACTGACAAGGCAAGCCGGGCAGTTAGGATATAATATTCATGACCATCAGGTTCTCCAGTAACGCTGCTCTCCAAATTCAGACATCCTGGTTTCTAAAGCAAACCTAATTCGCTCTCCTAACAGACGGGAATGCTCCCTCCTCCAACCCTCAGCATTTCCTGCCCTCTGTCATGGAATTGCTCAGATCCTGACTTGCACTGTGATTGTTTGTAGTCTAGTGCCTCGAGGGCTGTATGGTTAAAGACGGACTGGGTGCTGTTGTAAGAGACATCCCCAAACAACGGCGGCCTAAGGAAGACGGAAGTTAGTTCCTCGCTCACATGATGGGACAGGGACAGAGTGCAAGCGCTGGAGGGTGGCTCCGCTCCATTCTGCTGCTCAGAGATCCAGGCACCTTCCTCTGACTCTGCCATCCTCGCAGGGCTGCCTTCACTGTGCACCGTGTGCCAACCCCTTGTCTGCATTCCAGCCAGTAAGGAAGGGAAGGAAAGGGGTCCGGGACAGAGCAAACCCCCGCCTTCTAAAAGCAGAACCAAGTTAAAAGTTCTTTCACCATCAAAGTAAGGCAGAGCACAGAGTGAAAGAAATTTAGCCATCTCAGGGTGGCTCAGTGGGTGAAAGCCTCTGCCTTCAGCTCAGCTCATGATCCCAGGGTTCTGGGACCAAGCCCCACATCGGGCTCTCTGCTCAGCGGGGGAGCCTGCTTCCCCCTCTCTCTGCCTGCCTCTCTGCCTACCTGTGATCTCTGTGTGTCAAATAAATAGAATCTTCAAAAAAAGAAAGAAAGAAAATAAGAAAAATCTCAAGTGACCATTTCATAGGAAATACATTCAAAACCATGTTGTATGCATACACACAACATTTCTCCATCCAACAAAAATGTAGAACATGCCACCATATGTCAGATGCTGTACTGATCATCAGGAATCCAATGAGAGGCCTTACAAGGAATGAGATGAATAAATAAGTAAACCCTTTTACGGAAGAGCAATCTGGAGGTAAGGCCATGAAAATTTCATGAAGGTAAATAATTTAAAATATGGACAAAAGTAATTTCTTCCCATAGAAGGTCATAGATTAAAACAGACACATTTAAAGCTGAGTTCATTGTGGCTTGCTAAAAATATATATATGGAAAATCAATAATGAGGAAAGTAAACAAACAGACCTGATTTATTGGACTATACTGCCACCAGCAAAATATATGATAGAGTCCCAATCCTGAATTTTTCCTTTAATGACTTTTTTTTTATATTTTACTCTGAGACACATTTTTACTTTTTCCCTATACAAAGGAAAACAAAAAAAAAATTGTCATTTACAGGATAGATAAATATACAGGTCTGAAATTGAATTCTTTCTGTGTCTTCTATAAGATAAACCTTCAAGGGATTTAATCTGGGAGAGGAGCCAAAAGTCCAACCCAATTTATTATTATTTCTAAATTATATATAAAGCACCACATGAAGCCTTTAATAATAATGTCAGTGGAGCTGCCACGGGAATGCATTGTTGTTTTCAGACATACACGTCACCAGCTAGGCTTTTCTCATTTCCCAAATTCCATTAGGATGGACTTTTCCAAATGGTGCCATTACCCCCTCTTCATCTCTCCCCACCGTAAAAAAGTCCAATGAATAACCCACGCTTCACATTTTAACTAAAGTGACACTAGCAGCATGAATAGTAATATCAAAAAGTGAAGTGTTTCCATTTAAATTAAGAGATGCATGAAATTTTGCACTGAATTAAAATGTCTTTTAATTTTTATATACTTAGCATGAAGTTTTCTGAACTTAGGCTTTAGGTTTCAAAGAGGCAGAGGTATTTGCATTTTATTCCCTCCTGTTGCTAACCTGTGACGTTTCCTCTCTGCACACACTGCTCCTAAGAACCTGACAATTTCTCCTTGCTCTCCCTGGCACCCAGACCCTGTCATACCCAGGGTGCTGTTTCCATGAGGGCCCATTCTGATAGCTTTCTTCCCTCAAACTTTGACTCAAGTAATACTAATTCCTAGGCACCAAATAAGAGTCTCTCATCAAGAGAAGGCCAAGCATTGTCTCCTAGAACTTTGTAATTCTCATTCTATGTAACTGAATTGTGTGCATATTTATTGAGCTAGTGTAGGGAAACTATCTGGCTGGTGTGTTTGCAACATAGTTACTGTTTGTTCAGGGCTTATTAAATTAAGACACAATTCTAAGTCCTGTGAGGAATACTGAGACTCATTCATTCATTAAAAATACTAATGGAGGGGGCGCCTGGGTGGCTCAGTGGGTTAAGCCACTGC
This sequence comes from Mustela putorius furo, assembly GCF_011764305.1. NCBI lineage: Eukaryota > Metazoa > Chordata > Mammalia > Carnivora > Mustelidae > Mustela > Mustela putorius. The sequence goes on from NW_025422057.1 coordinate 11,072,793, forward strand.
CTTCGGCTCAGGTCATGATCTCAGGGTCCTGGGATCGAGTCCCGCATCGGGCTCTCTGCTCAGCAGGGAGCCTGCTTCCCTCTCTCTCTCTGCCTGCCTCTTTACTTGTGATCTCTCTCTGTCAAATAAATAAATAAAATATTTTAAAAAAAGAAAGGAAAAATACTAATGGATCATTAACTGTGTATGTAAACTTATACATATGAACGATTCTATTCATTCAACATATAGTTACGGCGATACTACCATGTGTTGGGCATCAGTCTAGGTTTGCAAACACCAACACAGTCCCTACCTTCATGGATTTTACAGGTTAGTGGGGAAGGCAGACAGCCAAGAACTTGCACAAATAAATGTAAAACTAATTATCAAATGGGATAAGTGTTGCAACCCTTCTATTATAAAGGGTGGGTTCCTGTGCTTCAATTTCATAGTGGTGTCAGTCAGAGAAACACACCCCAACAAACCGAAGTCATTTCAGTACAGCTCAGCTCTCTGTCAAGGTAATGAGGACAGGGGAACACAGAGACAGCATCAAACCAGGAGGCTGCAAAGGTGTAATAATTAAATGCAATATGGTGCCCTAGTTGGGATCCTGGAACAGGAAGAAGACAATAGCAGGAAAAACTGGCAAATCCAAATAAAGTCTAGAGTTTGATTAATGGCAACATACCAAGGTCAGTACTACAATGATGGAAGGTGTTAACAAAGGTAGAAAATGGGTGCAGTACGTGGAAACTTTTTCTGCTTTCTTTGCTGCGTTTCTGTACATCTAAAAGTATTCCAAAATAAAAAGCCTATTTTATTTTTTTTTAATTTTTTTTAATATTTTATTTATTTATTTGATAGAGAGAGATCACAAGTAGGCAGAGAGGCAGGCAGAGAGAGAGGGAAGAAGCAGGCTCCCTGCCGAGCAGAGAGCCTGATGCGGGGCTCGATCCCAGGACCCTGAGATCATGACCTGAGCTGAAGGCAGAGGCTTTAAACCACTGAGCCACCCAGGCGCCCCTAAAAAGCCCATTTTTAAAAATTAGCTCACACCTTTACTCGAATTCTCAAGAACTCAAAATAGTATCTAAATACAGTGACAGTTAAACTTCTAAAAATCTCTGGGCTTTCTTTTCTGACTGACCTCTTACAGGAGCTCTCTGTTGCTGCGTAACAAGTCAGCCCAAAACATAGGAACTTAAAACAGCAAATATTTATTAACTCACACAGGTGCTGAGGATCAGAGATCTGAGAGTGGCTTAGCCAAGGGCATCTGTCTCAGGGTCCTGACGGGACCCTGATGCTGATGCTGCAGGCTGAGGCTCCCGTCACCTCGAGGCTCAGCGGGGACCAGAGAATCAGATTTCAAGCTCACTCATGTGATTGTTTGGATGCTTTAGTGTCTTGCTTGGCTTTTGGCTGGAGGCATCAGTTTTTCACCAATGCCAGCCTATATATTTAACTGTTCCAAAAAAAAAAAAGTGTATTCAAAAAGAAGCAGTAATTTGTTCCCTAGATGCTCTCCTCAGCGTCATGGTCAATCATGCAGGACATCTAGGGTGTGTTTTATCCCCTAAAGCTGGAAACTCCCCTTCACATGGGGAAGTGATGCTATCTGATGGAGTCAGGGTCTTATTATGACCGAAATTTGTGTTTTTACGATTGAGGTTAAATACTTCTTCATACATGCATCATCCATTCAGTTTTCCCTTCTGTGATTTGCCTGTTCATGTAATTTTCCTTCTTTTCCTGATTCGTTTTCTAATTTTTTTCCATGCCAATTTTTAGATATTTGTCTCTGCATCCCAGAATTTATTTCTTGTTTTTCAGTCATAGATGGTACAAACAGATTACCAGTAAATAGATTACCACTTTGATGATGGCCTCTCAACAGTGATCCCCAAAAGCCCATCTTTAATGCATTCATGTCTATCTCTACCTTTATTGTATATAATTTAAGGGTCCTGTTAAGAAATACTCCCGCATTCAAGATCACAAAGAATAATCTACTTTTTTCTTCTAGAGTGGGGCGGTTTTATCTTTAACTATCTTTAACTTTAGGTCTTGAATTCACCAACATATGGTATGAGATGAGGATCCAATTTTGTTTTTCCTCCCGGTAACAACCCAATGTTCCCAGGATTACTTACCAAATCCTCCATCTTCTTTCCTATCGCTCTAAAATATCAAGTTCCATATATGTAGGGCCTATTTCTGGATGCTCTTCTGTTCCATCAGGCCCAGGTTTTTTTGACTCATTCTACAATCCATGTTAATATCTGGTATTATAATGTCTTAGCCATTCATGAAGCTTTATTCTTTTATCAAATGTATAGAATCGGTTTATTAAGCCCCCTTAAAATACTCTTGGAATTTTCATTGGAGTTGATTGCCTTTATAGACTATGTGAAAACAACAGTTTTATAGTGTTGTCATCGCCTCCCTAGCTCTTCATTTATTTACATCTTATTTTATAACCGTTTCAGATTTCTCTTCATAAAGGTCCTGAGACTTTTTATTACGTTAATTCCTAGAAACTATATAGGGTTGTGGGGCTTGGGGTTTTCTTTTCTATTTTAACTGGTATCATTTTTATTTATTTTTTGAAATATTTTATTTTATTTATTTGAGAGAGAGAGAGAATGAGAGAGAGAAGGAGGAAGCACACGGAGAGGGAGGGTCAGGCAGAGGGAGAAGCAGGCTCCCCGCTGAGCAGGGAGCCCAATGTGGGACTCGATCCTGGGTCTCCAGGATCATGCCCTGAGCTAACGGCAGATGCTTAACCAACTGAGCCACCCAGGCCCCCATTGGTATCATTTTTAATATTATACAATGAGTTATTTCTAGAATAAGGGTTAAAATCTCCAACAATAATTCTTGATTTGTGCCTTTTATCAGCATGTCACACCTTGCTTGGTCTTTAAGATATCGCTTCTCCCCTACATTTGTTCGATCTGATACTGAAATTGCTACCTGAGCTTTATTCGCCTGGTGCATTTCTTTCGGTTTCATCGTTTTCAATTTACCTGTGTCCTTTTGTTTCAAGTGTGAGTTGGTCGATCACAAACATGTCAGTGGGTCTCTGGATTCTCTCACTAGTCCGTCCTGGAGTCCTTGACCTCGACTCCATCCTTCACGGAGTTCCTGCCCCTTAGATGTCTCCTAATTGGCCTGAGTTCACCTCACTCCCTTAAGACTGACTGTTCCTGGGATGCCTTGGTGGCTCGGTCGGTTAAGCCGCTGCCTTCGGCTCAGGTCAGGATCCTAGCATCCTGGGATCGAGTCCCACATCGGGCTCCTTACTCATTGAGGAGCCTGCTTCTCTCTATGCCTCTGCCTGCTGCTCTGCCTGCTTATGTTCTCTCTCTGACAAATAAATAAATAAAATCTTAAAAAAAAAAAAAATCCTGACTGTTCCTTGGCTGGTGATAGCTCTCCAGAAGAAAGGCCCTACCTTGCCTCCACAGGTGAGTTGGAGTACAGAGACAAAAGTCCCTACGGAGACTTTCCAGGCTCAAGTGATTCCTGCCCAGGTACCCCCTGGGGTGCGCAGTGATAGAAACTCTGGGCTCATGGAGGTGGACACTCAGATCAATCAGGGTGTCTGTTTTTCTGCTTGTTGGGACCGGCTCCAGACTGTAAGCTTTTGAGCAACCCAAGTTCTCGTTCAGCCATACAAGCTAAGCTCTGCTATAGCACTTGGGAGCGCCTCCCAGCTACTCACCTGGTTCGCCCAGCGCAGGGTGAGGGAGGGAGAAAGCCCTAAATAAAACCCAGTCTTAGTCCATCCTGGCTTTGGTCTCTTGCCCTGCACAACTGCAAACCCCACGCCCTGCACACAATGTTCCCCCTTCTTTAGGGTCCACTGCAGAGTGAGGCTCTGAGCACTGTCCCCTTCCCATCTCTTCTCGGGGCCTCTCCAGGGCTGGGATCAGAAGTGGCTGGCTTCCTTGACCAGAAGACAAATTCTGAAGAGCTTCTAAGAGATGTATTTTTTCTCGCCAGGAATTTTGCAACTGTTGGTTGCCTATAAATCACCTTAATTTAGGATCTGAGCCAATGGGCAGGCTAGTGGGAAAATACAAGCCCTTTCTTTATTTTCAATAGGTGATATATTTATATGGCTCAGAAATAAAAAATATATAAAGTAATGCTGTGAAAATCTCCTTCCCACCTTGATACATGACCACTGATATTGGTTTCTTATGCATCTTTCCAGGACTTCAGTATACACACACACACACACACAAGTAAGCATAAGAATGCACTCGAATATGTGTGTGCGCAAACACATACACACACACACAATTCTGATTTCTTCCCTTTTGCTACAAAATATGGCATACTGTACAAGATTGTACATTTTACCTCAGCATTTTACTTTGTTATCTCCCTTGAAATGTCTGGTAGATCTGTCTCTAGAGAGGTCTGTCATTCCCTTCCTCTACCCAGTATCCCATGACACGGTGGACTGCGGTTTAACTAACTACCTCCCACTGACAACCGTTAAGGTTGTTCATGAACTTCTACCATTATAACAACTCTGCACTGAATAATACACAGAGTCTAAACAGTGAGGGGAAATGGAAAAACTAGCCCAGGCATTTCGTTATGCGTTTCCCAGTGATTTCTTTCTCCCGCCGCTGTTTCTTCCTGCTGCATTTTTATCTTCCTGGAAGCCAAATGTTGATGCTTTATTGCAGTTTGCACATGGCTCAGGGTCATTTTAGCAGTTGGAATTACAAAGTAAAATAGAAAAATGTATACTTGTGGAAGTCCTAAAAGTAGCGACAACAGCAACAAATCTCACGTTTGCCCAGCATCTTCTGCAGCACGGAGACAGCAGGCTCGTGGGGATGGGGCGGATCCCTCCGCTGTGCCCCAGCAGCCTGAGAGGCCCAGGGTGTGCCCGTCAGGCCGCTCTTCCCACTGGCTGAGGCACCCAGGAATTTTTTCCGCCACCCACTGACACAGAGACGAAAAAGAATGAAAAGCAGGGCCTCCAACGGATACCAGCAGTCCGTGTCCAAAGCAGCATTATTCACAATATCCAAGGGGTGGAAGCAAGCCCCGTGCCTCCTGACCAGTGAGCAAATAAGAAAACATAGCGTATGCATACGAGGGCATGTTATTCAGCCTTTTTAGGAAGGAAATTCTGGCAAATACTAGAATATGGATGAACCTTGAGGGCATTACAGTACATGAAATAAGCCAGTACGAAAAGACAAATACTGTGTGATTCCACTAATGTGAGGTACTGAGAGGAGTCACAGTCGCAGAGACAGAAGGTCGGGGGCGTGGCGGGCAGCCCGGGGACAGGAGGGCCGGGGGGTTCCTGTTTGACGTGTACGGAGTTCCAGTTGTACATGAGAAGAGCTTAGAGATGGATGATGGTGTGGTTGTATAATCATGCAAATGTACTTCATGAGACTGAATTGTATACTTAGAAATGGTTAAAATGGTGAGTTTTATGTGTATTATACCACCATTTTTTTTAAATGTTTAAGAGTTAAAAAAGGGGGGGGGCACCTGGGTGGCTCAGTGGGTTAAGCCTCTGCCTTCGGATGGGGTCATGATCCCAGGGTTCTGGGATCGAGCCCCACATCGGGCTCTCTGCTCAGTGGGGAACCTCCCTCCTCCTCCCTCTCTCTCTGCCTGCCTTTCTGCCTACTTGTGATCTCTCTCTCTCTCTCTGTGTCAAATAAATAAAATAAAAATCTTTTTTTTAAAAAGTTAAAAAAAAATAACAAAATTGGCAACCCCTTGATTAGAGGTCAGTCCTTGTGGAAGCAGCTGTAAAGAAGCCTGTCCAAAAAACTCCTGACCTCAGGGACAAGTACCACACTAGGTTAGACTCATCCCTGGGGGAGGGGGTGGGGGTAGGAAAACACAGTCTATAGAGGCAAAAGTAATTTAAAGGAAATTCCGTTTTTACTGGAACTCTCTCTCCCTTTGCTCCCTCCCCACAGCCCCCCCACAGCCTCCCCCCTTGGAGCACTCAGAGGCTTCACACTCGTGTGCTCTCTGCCTGCCCTGCCCGCTGTGGCCCAGCTCCGGCTCCCCGAGCAGCTCATGCCCTCACCTCCCTCTGGTCTCTGCTCAGCAGTCACCTTGTGTGAAGCCAAACCTGACCACCCTTCCAAGGTAGAACACCCCTCCCAGACTGTTCGTCTCCCCTAGCCCGTGTTGGTTTTTCCCACTGCACTTGCCATATTCGAGAAAACCCTGCACCTATCACTTGTTTTTTATGTTCATTGCTTATCAGCTACCGCTCTTCCCACTAGGGTGCAGTTCTCGAGAGAAACGACCTCTGTGTCTTTCAGGGCTGCATTTTGAGCGTCTAGAATAGAGCCTGGCTCAGACTAGGCTTGCAGCACATCTCTGCAGAATGAACTAGGGAATGCCTCCAAACCCGCATCACAGGATCCTAGATTCTCCCCAAAAGCCAACAGCAGAGCTCTTACGTCAGTCTGGGAAAGAGGAGTAAATCTCTCATAATGACTTTTATCCCAGCACGTTAATGCACTCTGGGGCACCTTCCTTATAACACAAGTCTACCTAATAAGTGAAAATTATACCCTGTCAGTGAGGGAGTACCACCAATTTCAGTACCCAAATTGATATCTCTATTAAAATCATATTTCTGCCTAGTGGAGAAATGGAGAAGAAAAGATGCACGTGGCCCCCGGGAAAGGTTTCCCCAGGTTGTTGCAAGGACGAGATGAGATCCTGCATGGCGACAGTTTCTTCTGGTGTCTGGTAGGTATTTAGTGCTCTCTGAAAGGCAGATATGGTCATTTCTTTCATTTCTCCTAAATGCTCCTCTGTGTTAATCCAGGGAGCACCAAAATATCAGACAGGTGGATGTTAATGGTGGATGCATTTAATCTTTGATATTAAATAAAATTTATTTTCCAATGTTCTGTAATGTAGCTAAAATTACAATATTAACTGTATAAATATGTATTTACCTAAGGAAAAGGAGGAATACATTGTGAGTAAAATAAATTGGAGTAAAACACCTAGTGTGTGCATGGATAAATAATTATATAAATAGAGGTGCCTGGGTGGTGGCTCAGTGGGTTAAGACTCTGCCTTCGGCTCAGGGTCCTGGGATCGAGCCCCACATCGGGGTCTCTGCTCAGCAGGGAGCCTGATTCCTCCTCTCTCTCTGCCTGCCTTTCTGCCTACCTGTGATTTCTGTCTGTCAACTAAATAAATAAAATCTTTTTAAAAAATAATAATAATTATATAAAAATATTTTTCAATGCATTAACCAAGATGTTAACAGTAGTCAGGTTAACATTTGAACCAGGAATACAGGATTCAATTAATGGAAATCGCTATTAAAGAATTTTCTGATAGAATGGTGCATTCAATGCATCGATTTTTCTTAAAAGGCAGAACTAGGAAGCAAATTTAAATGGGTCAGTAGTAAGAGCAGTGACCTTTACTATAAGAAAAAAAATCCCTCAGCCAATCCGGCTGGTTTATTTGATCCTATTAGGGTCTGATTTCTCTGGCTTTCTGGAAACTTTTCAAACTTTAATGTTTGCTTCTTTCTTTGAAGGATGAAGTTCACCGACTCTTGTACATACTTAAAGAGATTAAATTTTAAGGTCTCTCATCTGATATAAAATGTACACCACCTCCTCTTCTTTCATGTACAGTTCCCACTGGGGCAAACTAGGCACAAAAGGTTTGAAGAAGCCTCAGCTATTCTTAAAGAAGAATACATGGCTGTGATCAGACTAAAGAAATAAATGGGTCAAGGAGATTTGAAAATAAGCCCATCCCTTAACTGTCTTCTATACATCAGCCACTTTACATCCATGAGCTCATTGAAATCTCGTAACAACCCTTAAAAGTGTAACTGTTATCATCCGTATTGTTCATTTCTGTACACTAAGGCTCCAAAAGATAAGATTATATGATGACTAAGTGGTAGAAGTAGGAGGTAAATGAGGATAGCAATCTTCCCAGAGCCTGTGCTCTAGTTGTGACCCTGCATATCTTCCAGCCCCTCAATGAAAGGCATGCCCAGAGAGACGCAGCACTAAGCATTTCTCCCCTGGGACTAGTGAGAGGAGCACATCAGCCCTGGCAGCACAGGGACCTCACTCTGGGCAAATGCTGGTCCTTGGAAAATGTTCCCCCAAAGAGAGATGTACCTGGTAAGAATTCTAAAGGTAAAGGTGAAGAAGCAGTTGTGGAAATGCACAGCAGTGGGCTTGCCCATGTAAGCGAAGGTCTGTTCAGTAGAAGACATTCTTGTCAAGTTGTTACTTAAGGAGTGATGTAAAGCCACTCAACATTTCCAATGATGTGCTTTAGTGTGTGTTTTTCTTGGGATTTTCTTTGGATTTATCCAGCGAAGGATTTGTGGTGCTTCTTGACAACATCATCGGTTTTGGAAAGTCCTCTTATCTCTTCAAATACTGCTCCAGTCCTAGCCTATGTCCTCCCTGCCTTCAAGGACTCCATATACATGTGTTAGATCTTTCATGATATACCATATGTGTCTTACACTCTTTCCTGTGCTTTTCCACTGTGTGCTTCAGTCTATTTCTTTCTAACCTGCCTTCTAATTCAGGATGCCTCTCTTCAGCTATAGTCTATATTTCCAATTCAACTCTATATCTCCAATTCTATACTCCAAATTGTCATCTAATTTTTTGATGGTATTAAGCACCATCATTTTTAAGTCTGTAATAACTCCAGTGTCTGGATCTATTGTAGGTGTGCTTTTTTCTTTTGATTTTCAGTCATGCAAATTGGACATTGTATATGAAAAATTACACAGAAAATTTGAAGCTCTGGGTGATAGTATCTTCCTTCCAAAAGGACATGTTTTGCTTCTTACAAGCAGTTCACATGAGGCCAAATCACCTTAATACAATCAGGGATTAAATGGATTTAAATATGAGCTTCAGAGCCACCTGGGTGACTCATTCAGTTGGGTGTCTGACTCCGGACTTCGACTCAGGTCATGATCTCAGGGTCCTCAGTCTGCACTCAGCAGGGAGTCTTAGATTCTTAACCTCTCCCCTCTAACCCCCCCAAGTCTCCCACCCCCCACCTTAAATAATAAATAAATAAATAAATAAATAAATAGTCTTAAAAGGAAAAATTTGAGCTTCAGTTTTTGTCAGGGCTGCCCTACTTCTGATTCATCGCTATCTAAAGGAAATCCTGCAGTTTTTATCAGAATCCCTCCTCCTTGGTGTGTTGTCAACTCCAATTTTGTCCCTTTGGTCTCATTAAAAATGCTGAAAGCTCTGCTGTCACCTTAGCTGTATCTCGGTCACCACCTGCTGCTTTGGAATTACCTCAAGAGAAGTAGCACCAGGGTCAGACTTACTTTGCCACACTTCCTTCTCTTTGGAATTTCAGTCCCTCCAGTCCTTGCTTCTTTGGTAGCAAGACATTATTTTCTATATGTCATATTTTCTAGTTGTTTCTAGTAGGGTGGCTGGTATGCAATAAGCTAGTCCATCATTACTGATAGTGGAAATCCTCTCTCATGGCATCGTAAGTGAAAAATGTGATGAGATGGGTATTGAAAATTGGGCAAGGGTGGGGAGGTAGGAGGCTGGGAGGAGCAGGGAACCAACAAGGGAACAAGTATGTTCTGGAAAATAATATTGCTTAGCAAGAGGAAACATTGGTCGGGCCACTCTGCTCCCCCTCCTCCCCTCTCATGTGCATAATTTGGATTTAAAAGCCTCTGGAAGGTATATTAGAGAATCTGGAAATAATATCTACAGCCAATAACTGCATTTTCTGAAATTCAAGCTGTACATTCAAGGACTAATTTCATTTTTAAATATTTTATTTATTTATTTGACAGAGAGAGATCACAAGTAGGCAGAGAGACAGGCAGAGAGAGAGGAGGAAGCAGGCTCCCCACTGAGCAGAGAGCCCGATGCAGGGCTCAATCCCAGGGCCCTGGGATCAAGACCTAAGCTGAAGGCAGAGGCTTTAACCCACTGAGCCACCCAGGTGCCCCACCAATTTCATTTTTAAATAAGAGTAAATAATGCCACAGATACTACAATCATCATTCACCTGAAGGAAAACAATCAGAAGCAACTCAAGTCATATATATTACACATGTGGGATAACTAAAAACTTTTTGAAATATAACGCCTTTCCAGAAGTTTTGGAAAGGCTCAGACACTGTATCACTAGGCTTCCATTACCATATGGGCAAGTGACATTTAAATGACATCCACTGGTCAAAACAGTTTGTGGAGTTAGATATAAAATGTCACCTTTTGGTAAACATATCCCTTCTAGGTAAATCGGACTTGGAAGTCACTGTAGGTGTGTTCAGTGGCCACTGGGTTCGAACAGAGGAATGCTTTCTGGAATTCACATTTCTCTCCTTTTTTTTTTTAAATTTGGCTCTTCGGTAGAATTTATTTTTGGCTTGAAAATAAAATTCCACTTCACTACCCAGCTAAGTAGCTGATGTTTAAATCTATAAGGAATGTACAGTCTGGGTGGATACCAACACTGCTGCTCAGGGAACAGGATCTTGAGGATCTATCTGATATGTCTTTTTTTTTTTCTGACATGCCTTTCTACATACATACACACACAAACACACACAAACACATGCATTTACACATATATATTTGGAAATCTGGAAATAATTCAAAAATCAGTTAATGGGGATTGGTTAAGTAAAAATCGATTTAATTTTATAGAAGATTTTTTTAATAACAGAGAAAAATTCAAGAAATAATAAATGAAAAAAGCAAGTTCCAAATATTATAATGTGATTCCATTTTTATAAGAGAAAAAAACTGGTGTGACTTCTATTTTCTCATTTATGCTTCTCTGTATTTTCCAAATTTTCTAATCCAATACGGTGTCAAGAGCTACTTCATATTTATACATTTTGGGGCCTGGCAGAGCTACCAATAATATATTGATACAAAATGTGTTTCCAGGGGCGCTTGGGTGGCTCAGTCAGTTAAGCATCCGGCTCTTGATTTCAGCTCAGGTCATGATCTCAGGGTGGTGAGATCAAGCCCCGGAGTTGGGCTCTGTGCTCAGTGGGGAGTCTGCTTGAGATTCTCTTTCTCCCTTTCTCTTGCCCCTTCCCCCTCTTGCATGTTCTCTCTCCCTCTCTGGGAAAAAAAAAAAAAAGGAGAGAGAGAGAAAGGAAAAAAATGTATTTCTAAGAAGCAAATGATGCCACAAAAAGAGGGCTGGTCTAGGATGGGAAGCTCTGAATTCCAGTCCCAGCTTCATCACCCACTCCTGAGTCATTTGAGTCACTGTGGGAAAGTCTCATTGCCTCTGGGAACCTCAATTCTCTCATCTATAAAGACAGAGATGATCACCCCTGTCCTGCTTCCTCCCTTAATTAGCACAAAGATCAAATACAGTGAAGCTCATGAAAGTATTCTGCCACGGGGAAAGTGCAAGCCAAGAAAAGAAATAGTTGCAACTTTATTAAAGATGTTCTTAACATTCTTGTTGGCTTGACTGAAGCTTATAAAGTTAAGGTTCTATATTTTATATCAGATAAGACATCCATTCCTACCTGTTCTTCAAATATAGACATGGGACCCTGCACAGAGGACCAAAGCAGGGGCATTGGACAGGTAGGGTAGCACCAGCCAATAAAGGGGGAAAAATGTATTTACAAAACTCGCTGAAGTGAAGAAACAGCTGTCCCTGGCCCCAGTGGCATATTATCAACCATTATATAAGGCAGGAAAGGTAAGGAGGTTGTAGGAGATACATCCCCATATGAGAGATCGGATATTTTTTAGATGATCAACATACTTGTCTCCCTTCAAAATCCACTAAAAAAAGAATTTTTGATCAACACACTGAGAGATTTTGTCCAAACGTGGGAGGAACATAAGAAAAGCCAGGAGTAAAATCTTTAATGTTCATCTCGTTTTTCCATTTTTTTTCTCTACTCTGACAATTCCACCACTCAATCACTGTGTGATCTTAGACAAGTTACTCCACTTTCCTAATCTCAGTTTATTTATCTATACATTGGACCTGTGCCATTTCTATGCCACAAAGAGTTAAGTGATGTAAGAGGCTGTCATTCACTTTTTCGGTTCCAGATGGACATAAATTGACTCGACTCGGGAAATGGAGCTCTAACACTGGCTTTGTTGTTATCTGCAACTGTGGCCAAGCCCACTCCAACACCCCCATAATGCTCAGTTTAGGACGGGTTAGGAAGACCCTGAGCCCCCAACACCCACCATAGTTCAAGGTACACACATCCTTTGTCCACTCAGGCTGGTTTATATACAAATGACCTCCAGCCTACCATCAACAGGGATTCACATGGGTTGGTTGGTTAGTTTTCCCAAGATTTTATTTATTTATTTGACAGGGAGAAAGACTGCATGAAAGCACAAGTAGGCAGACCAGCAGGTAGAGGAAAGAGAAGCTCCACTGAGCAGAGAGCTCAATGTGGGGCTCAATCCCAGGACCCTGGAATCATGACCTGAGCCAAAGGCAGATGCTTAACCAACTGAGCCACCCACGCACCCAACATGTGTTGTTTTAATACTTACAAAAATAAACACAGTACACTAAAAGGATTATTTATCTCAACCAAGAAGGATTTATTCCTGGGCTGCAAAGGTGTTTCAACATCCACAAATTCAATCAATGTGATATACCCCATTAATAAAAGAAGGGACAAGAACCATATGATTCTCTAAGTAGATGCAGTAAAAGCATAATACAGCAGCCTTTCTTGACAAAAACTCTCTGCAATATAATGATAGAGGGAACATACCTCAATATCCTAAAAGTCATATACAAAAAACCCACAGTAACTATCGTTCTCAATGGGGAAAAAATTGAGAGCTTTTCCCCTAAGATCAGGAACATGGCAGGGATGTCCACTCTCACCACTATTGTTCAACATAGTACTGGAAGTCCTACCCTCAGCAATCAGACAATAAAAAGAAATAAAAGGCATACAACTTGGCAAAGAAGAAGTCAAACTTTCACTCTTTGCAGAGGACATGATACTCTATGCAGAAAACCCAAAAGACTCCACCCAAAACTTGCTAGAACTGATATGGGAATTCAGCAAAGTGGCAGCATATAAAATCAGTGCAATGGATTTTGAGACACAAAGAATGAGGCAGAGAAAAGAGAAATCACGGAATCGATCCCATTTACAATTATACCAAAAACCATCAGATATCTAGAAATAAACCTAATCAAAGAGGTAAAGATCTGTACTCTTTTTTTTTTTAAGATTTTTTTTTTTAATTTGACAGAGATCATAAGTAGACAGACAGGCAGGCAGAGAGAGAGGAGGAAGCAGGCTCCCCACTGAGCAGAGAGCCCGATGTGGGGCTCCAACCCAGGGCCCTGGGATCATGACCCGGGCCGAAGGCAGAAGCCTTAACCCACTGAGCCACCCAGGCGCCCCCAAAGATCTGTACTCTTAAAACTATAGAGTACTTATGAAAGAAATAGATGAAGACACAAAGCAATGGAAAAACATTCCATGCTCATGGACTGGAAGAACAAATATTGTTAAAATATCAGTGCTACCCAAAGCAATCTACACATTCAATACAATTCTTATCAAAATACAATCAACATTTTTCACAGGTAATCCTAAAATTTGTATGGAACCAGAAAACCCGAATCACCAGGGGAATGATGAAAAAGAAAACCAAAGCTGGAGGCATCACAATTCCAGATTTCAAGCTCTATTACAAAGTTGTAATCATCAAGACAGTATGATACTGGCACAAAAACAGACACATAGATCAATGGAACAGAACAGAGACCTCACAAACGGAACCTCAACTCTATGGCCAACTAATCTTTGAAAAAGCAAGAAAAAATATCCAGTGGAAAAAAGACAGTCTCTTCAACAAATGGTGCTGGGAAAATTGGACAGCCACATGTAGAGGAATGAAACCAGACCACTTTCTTACACCATATACAAAAATAAACTCAAAATGGATGAAAGACCTAAATGTGAGATAGGAATCTATCAAAATCCTAGAAGAGAACACAGGCAGCAACTTCTGTGACCTCAGCCACAGCAACTTCTTGCTAGACATGTCTCCAAAGGCAAGGGAAGCAAAAGCAAAAATGAACTACTGGGACTTCATCAAGATGACAAGCTTTTGCAAAGCAAAAGGAAACAGTCAACAAAACTAAAAGGCAACCTACAGTGTGGGAGAAGATACTTACAAATGACTTATCAGATCAAGGGTTATTATCCAAAATCTATAAACAACTTCTCAGACTTAACATCCAAGGAACAAATAACCCAATCAAGAAATGGCAGAACTACTACTGGGTATTTAACCCAAAGATACAGATGTAATGAAAAGAAGGGCCATCTGTACCCCAGTGTTCACAGCAGTAATGGCCATGTTCACCAAACTGTGTAAAGAACCAAGATGCCCTTCAAGAGACGAATGCATAAGGAAGATGTGGTCCATATACACTATGGAGTATTATGCCTCCATCAGAAAGGATGAATACCCAACTTTTATATCAACATGGACAGGACTGGAAGAGATTATGCTGAGTGAAATAAGTCAAGCAGAGAGAGTCAATTATCATATGGTTTCACTTATTTGTGGAGCATAACAAATAGCATGGAGGACATGGGGAGATGGAGAGGAGAAGGGAGTTGAGGAAAATTGGAAGGGGAGGTGAACCATGAGAGACTATGGACTCTGAAAAATAATCTGAGGGTTTTGAAGGGGCGGGGGTGGGAGGGTGCGGGAGCCTGGTGGTGGGTATTATGGAGGGCACGCATTGCATGGAGCACTGGGTGTAGTGCATAAACAATGAATTCTGTTACACTGAAAAGAAATTAAATTTAAAAAAAAAAGAAAAAGAAAAGACATGGCAGAAGACATGAAGAGGCATTTCTCCAAAGACATACAAATGGCCAAAAGACACATGAAAAAATGTTCAACATCACTCAGCATCAGGGAACTACAAATCAAAACCACATTGAGACAACACCTCACACCAGTCAGAATGGCTAAAATGAACAGCCCAGGAAACAACAGATGCTGGCGAGGATGGAGAGAAAGGGGAACCCTCCTACACTGTTGGTGGGAATGCAAACTGGTACAGCCACTCTGGAAAATAGTCTGGAGGTTCCTCAAAAAGTTGAAAATAGAGCTACCCCACAACCCAGGAATCACACTACTGGGTATTTATCCAAAGGATACAAACATAGTGATCTGAAGGGGCACGTGCACCCCAATGATTACAGCAGCAATGTCCACAATAGCCAAACTATGGAAAGAATCCAAATGTCTATCGACAGATGAATGGCTTAAGAAGATGCGGTACACACACACACACACAGACACATATACATAGAGAGAGGAATATTACTCACCCATCAAAAAGAATGAAATCTTGCCATTTGCAATGACATGGATGGAACGAGAGGGTATTATGCTGAGCGAAATAAGTCAGTCAGAGAAAGACAAATATATGATTTTACTCATATGTGGAATTTAAGGGGGGGGGGGGACAGAGGACTACAGGGGAAGAGAGGAAAAAATAAAACAAGATGAAACCAGAGAGGGAGACAAACCATAAGAGACTCTTAATAATTGGAAACAAATTGAGGATTGTTGGAAGGGAGGGCGGTGGACGGATGGCATCCCTGGATCATGGGCATTAAGAAGAGCACTTGTGGGGCACCTGGGTGGCTCAGTGGGTTAAGCCACTGCCTTCGGCTCAGGTCATGATCTCAGGGTCCTGGGATCGAGCCCCACATCGGGCTCTCTGCTCAGCGGGGGGCCTGTGCTTCCCTTCCTCTCCCTCTGCCTGCCTCTCTGCCTACCTGTGATCTCTGTCAAATAAATAAATAAAATCTTTAAAAAAAAAAAAAAAGAAGAAGAGCACTTGTGATGAGCACTGAGTGTTATATGTAAGTGATGAGCCACTAAATTTCTACCCTGAAACTAATAATATACTATGTTAATTAAATTGAATTCAGATTTTAAAAATAAACAAATAAATGTAAAAAAGAAACAAAATAGATTCGTACTGACCTGTCCACAGGTTTTAACTGCCCAGTAAGACTCCTTATGCCCAAAACTAGAAATGTGTGAAATTTCAAGTCTTCCTCCCTCTTCTCAAACTTTTTCCCAAACTGACAATTTTGTTTCCAGTTCACTCTTAAAATAGTCCCATGATGAATAATCCAGGGTATATAAATCTTTGTCCATTTTAAGACTGTTTCTGAAAGTGTATCTAGAGGGTTAAGACCATTCTTAGGTTCTTGGGGCGCCTGGGTGGCTCAGTGGGTTAAAGCCTCCCAGGGTCCTGGGATCGAGTCCCTCATCGGGCTCTCTTCTTGGCAGGGAGCCTGCTTCCTCCTCTCTCTCTCTGCCTGCCTCTCTGCCTACTTGTGATCTCTGTCAAATAAAAAAAGACCACTCTTAGGCTCTTGACACACAATATACCAATTTGTTTTCTGGAAAGCCAGGAAGTACAAACTGATATTCTTATCAGCAATGTAAGAAGTTATGGGCCTGTCTTTCTTTTTTTTTATTTGCTATTATAAGTTTAAAAAAAAAGGATCCTTTTATTTATCTTCTAATTTGTATTTTTGAGATAAGTAATGAGGATGAACGTTTTATTTCAAGTGTACTAGTCCTTTTTAGTGAATTATCTGTTCATGTCCTTTTCATATATAAGTTGCTACAAGTTCACCATGAGAAACTTTGTGGAACAATTTCTTCCATAGCTAAAAGGAGCAGGAGACTTCATTCGAGACAGAAAAATAAAAAGTGACCACTTTCTTTAAAGTGGTTGGGATTCACACCATGCAAAATGAAACAATATCTACGAAATAAAACGGCTTAAAATATTCATTTCCCTTTGAGGCTTGGCCATAGCAAGATAATTCCAGTTTTCTGCGCAAGAAGAAAGTTTGCTATTAAAGAAAGCTTTCCTGGGGTGCCTGGGTGCCTCAGTTGGTTGAGCTGCAGACTCTTGATTTCAACTCAGGTCATGATCTCAGGGTCATGAGATCGGGTTCCACACTTGGCATGGGGTCTCTCTCTCTCTCCCTTTGCCCCTCCCCCCACTTGTACATGCTCTTTCTAAAATGAATGGATGAATCTTTAAAGAGAAAAAAGAAAGCAAGCTAGCTCTCCAGAACTTTAAGCGAGGCCAAGGAGAAGACTGTTGATGTTCTTTCGGCACCTAAGAGAGCAGATGTGACTCTGAATTCAGACCAGCAGGCTGGATTTCATTCTGTGCGTGAGACATAGCACATGTTTGACTAGAGATGCCCAAGGGTCAGAAACCTTAATCTTCATGGTTTTTGTTTTCTGTTTTTTGTTTTTTCTGGAAGAGGCTTATTGAGACTTAAAATCACCAATTCAGAACTCATTATATTTGACAACAGTTTAGGTAAACTCTCATTATCAAGTAACAAAACACTGTCATTTTATAGAGAATGGAACTCCAGAGGGTCCCGGTGATAGAAAGTGGTGACAGACGAAGATAATGACACACAGTCGCGGAGAGCCCACAGCCACGCGAGATGCAGGTGTTGGCAAAACTGATTTGGGAAAAGGGAAAACAACATAGGGCCATCTAAGGTTTGACTCTGAAACTTGCTGGAAAATAAAAAGCAGCATCAGAAATTGAATTTTTTTTTAAGATTTTATTTATTTACTTGACAGAGATCACAAGCAGGCAGAGAGAGAGGGGGAAGCAGGCTCCCTGCTGAGCAGAGAGTCCATTGCAAGGCTGGATCTCAGGACCTTGAGATCATGACCTGAGCCGAAGGCAGAGGCTTAAGCCACTGAGCCACCCAGGTGCCCCAGAAATTGAATTCTGAAGGCAATTCGAAGAAAGATGTTTGAGCTAAAAATAAATAAATAAGGCAGGTATAGTCTCAAGGGGTTAAAAAAAAATGACTGTACATTACAGCTATGTCTCAAACACAAGACTAAAGAGTCACCTGTCCAAAAGCTGAACGAAAAGACAAAAATCCCTCCTGCTCACGCACATGACCAAAACACCACCTAAAGGAAGCTCTAAAGAGAATGATAGAAAAGGAACACTTCAAAACAGACAAATGAAGAAATTTCCAGATGGGATCTAGAAAAGTCTACCCAGCAAAAGGGATCATGGGTACCATTTAAAGAAACTTTCTGACACCAGATGATACTTTGGGAGGAAATTCTGTATCTTTTCGCAGTTCCTGTTTTCACAGGAACACAACACATTCAATCCAGACCCCCGGAGTGAAGTGCAACCCCCACCCCACAGGGCTACCTCACAGGGTGACCTCCAGTTTAGAGGTGGCACCTGTGGCTCTGAGGGGCTCGCTGACCTCCCCTTGCCAGGTGATCAGCCACACATGGAAGCTGGAGAGCAGAAAAGACGTTCAGGTGAGAAAGCGTACTTCTAACATTGCTGTTGTGTCTGGGGCAGGGTACCAAGTCACGGACTTGTGGCAAGGTTAGAAGTGCCAGCAAAGAGGAACAGAGAAGGGTCTGCATTTGTTTGCCTCCCTTGAACATCATTTGAGGGCGAAAGATGGAATTGTGTTAGTCATTTCTCCCTGTTGAACTGTGCTTTTTTTTTTTTTTTAAGATTTTATTTATTTACTTGACATAGAGAGAGAATACAAACAGGCAGAGCAATAGGCAGAGAGAGAGAGAGAGAGGAAACAGGCTCCCTGCAGAGCAAGGAGCCTGATGCAGGAATCAATCCCAGGACCCTGGGATCATGACCTGAGCCAAAGGCAGCTGCTTAACCGACTGAGCCACTCAGGCACCCTGAACTGTGCTTTCTGAGTAACACCTGAGACCAGACTAAGGCTCGCAGGCTCGGGGAGGCGGCACACCCAGGCAGGTGGAAGCAGGTGGGACCGGGCTCTGGTTCCACACGGAGGCAGGACATGCAGCTCAGGGCAGCACAGCCCACAAGGGAAAAGCAACGGAGTAGAACAGAGAGCTGGCTGCGTGCATGGAGGGAGCAGAAGGCACAGCCGGAGAGAGGCTGGGCAGGACAAGAAGGAGGACATGAGATCTGGAATGAAGGAAAGGCCCTGGGTGGGATGGGGGAGTCAGGGATGGCGTCCGAGGACAAGCTGGCACAGCCAAGGTTTCGGACGCCTGAGCCAGGGCAATGTCGAGGCTGCCCTGAGCGGAAGGAAAGCCGGTACTAGAGGCGAGAATGGAGAACCAGCCCAGGGAGGGTGGAGCGGGCTGTGGCCACTGAGCAGCTCAGGATGGGCACACAGAGCAGGCCACTGTCTACACGCGCTGCGGTCAACAGACCGTCTTGCATTTACCCCACCCTTCTGAGTTCATAGGGGATTTGTGCATACATCCAGGTCCTACTTACACCCGGATTTGGGAATCTTCACTAACAAGAGCTTTTTAGCTCTCCATCAAAGAAAACAGCACTTCAGGCAAAAACAACAAATTATAATCCACAGCTCCTAAAATGTATCCTTTTCTTCCATAGGTATGGTTTCAAGATGTTTTGGCTCATGCGATAATGAAATAAGCCAGAGGCAGGCAGTCAATCCCCAAGTATTTGAAAGGACTTCCCTTATTTTTCTTTTTATTTCTGAGGTTTAGATGCACTTTTTTTTTAGCCCTGGCAAAACAGCTCGCTTCTAGAAGCCTCGATTCTCTCATCTGTAAAATGGAGTGGATAAGAGGCTCCTGTAAAGACTACAGGAAAGAGCTAGAGCGTGCACAGCGCCAGAACCTCAAGGCATGCACACCTCCGAGGGTCCCCCAGCCCCCAGCTCGAGCCCAGGGAGGAACGTTCCGGGGTCGACAGCAGCCTCGTGCACCTGAAGCTTCTCCCGTGGAACAGCTTTGTAAGTGCTCACCAACAAACACCCGCTGGGGAGGGAAGCCGGGGCTCTCCGGGGAGCAGGTGCACAGACCTGAGAGGCGCAGGGATCGAATACAGCTGAGCTGCGGCCGGCACGCGCCCACTGTCCACACACACACCGGGCTATTCAATCGCTACAGGAAGAAAAGGCGCCGCTAGAACGTGGTCTTTAAAACCCGCGGTCATGAAAATCACACTCAACACACTCATAATAGTTCTCTTCCGCATTTCACGCGTAACGACCTCCTTTCTTCCAGCGCCACGGCCCCCGCCAGCGTGCGACGCCCTTGTCCCCCGACATCTCCTGAAGGCACCCCCCGCCCCCGGCCCCCCGGCTACCTCCACCGACCTGTCCTTTGGGCGCTCTGCTCCGGAGGCCTCGCGTCCCGACAGCACGGCTGCAGCCAGGGGAAGCGCACGCGGGGCTGCATCACACCGTCCTCCCTGCTTCGGAGTAGATGCGCATGTCCCGGGCGCCTGGGTGGCTCGGGCGGTTTCGTCTGCCTCCAGCTCACGTCGTGATCTCAGGGTCCTGGGTTCGAGCCCCGCATCGCTCCCTGCTCCGCTGAGCCCCCGCTTCTCCCTCTGCTTCTGCCCCTACCCCCTGCGCATGCGCACTCTAGAGCGCAGGCGCTCTCGAATAAATTTTTTTTTTTTAATTCCATAATACAGTCTCTCAAAAGTCACTTTTTAGCATAAGAAATGACAGAAAAACACGGTGGGTCATCCCGAGTTTACCCTTTCCACCTGTCCGGGAACCCGAACTGCCGCTCACCCTCCAACCAGTCCGCTAGCGGGTGGCCGGGTCCTCGACACTCCCTGGCGTGTTTTATGTGTCATCACAGTTTCCGACAGGCTGAACATGGTTTACGGTAATTTTCGAGAATAGTAAGCATGTGCACTGTCCACATTCGCTTCCCTTGGCCTGAGACTGAAAGAAGAAAGCGTATTAGCTCATCTGCTCCCACTGGGGTTAACGCGAAGTCATTTCCCAAGGGTTCTGTGGGCCAACGGGCTCAGGGAAAATCTAAAAGGGCTGGTGTTTTAAAGCCTGAAAACAAACTGTCAGGGGGGGAAGAATTGATGAACGGAAAACCTGTTTTCTCGGAAAACGAGCTTAGAGAATCACGGCATGGGGAGGTTACACACAGGTGCTCAGCGTCCCGCCGGCCTGCGCGCAGCAGACAGAGCAGCGTGAGCACCCGCCCCGCCGCCCACCCCGCGCTGGCCCCACCGCCCTCATCCTCCTTTGGAATGACCGCCACCTCCTCCAGGCTGCCCCACTCCACACATGCGGAGCCAGGAGCAGCTCGCAGCTCCGAGAAACCAGGCCCAGGGACAGGAAGTGCCCGCCAGCGGGCCATGAAGGCCTGGGTCTTCCCTGACCTGAGTGCTCCTGGTGGCACAACAGAAGAGTGACAACAAGCGACATTCTGGGTGCTGCTACGTGCCTGGCGCTGTCACACGCATGTTAACCATATTTCCGTTTGGTCCCCCAACTCTGAGATAGAGGAATTTCATGGCAGAGGAAATGGACCAAAACAAACAAACAACAACAAAAAAAAAAAAACAAACAAACAAACAAAAAAACAAAAACAAACCACTTTGCCTGCAGAGACCAGAGTGGGTTAAAGTCTTGGCACAAGGAGCCACCGCTAAGAGCCAGGACACAAAGGCGGGTGGGCACCAGAGCTCTTTATGACGCTATCGAGGTTTTGCAAAGCTCAATTTAGAGATGAAATGCCAGGACAAGGTTGATAACCTGCTGGAAAGACAGACATCTTGGGGAGATGGTCTGCAGGGAGATGGAACACCCAGTGGGCCTCTCAGCTCCTCAAAAAGCTACATTCTATCAACTCCTCTTAGAGGACCCACCTGCAGAACGGACTCTTAAGAAGCCAGAAGCCCAACCGACCAAGTGAGGAGAACTTCAACTTGGTAGAAAACCAAACACTCAGGGTCTGCAGTTGAGTTCACCCTCCTCCCAGACAGCAAAATCTACACGGGAAACCAAGTCACCACCAGAGTATTGCTTGGTAAACACTAAGGTAGTGGGATGCCTCACGTCATAGGAATCTAGAGCAGTGACAAAATAAATACCAAGGCCAATCATTCTGGGTTTCTGGGACAGTCCTGATCACCAGTACCCTGTTTATAGTCAGACCATATGTCGTGAGTGACTGTCTCCTACACATGACCTTCCTGCCAGGATGGTGGTTATCTACCCTCTGCCTCATTGCCAAGGCTGTGTGGATCACACCTTTCGAATAACATACTTACCTCAAAAACCAATATAACTGTGTTGTTCGTTATAATTATGCTCCGGTTTTGAGAAAACACCCTTACTTGAGACTCAAAAAACACACGGGTCTGTCAGCTGGAAAGTACTTCCCCATTGTCACACATCAGGTTACCCAGCCAGGTCACCATCGTTCAGTGCTGTGAGGACTCCAGCCTCCAACTTCAAACACTAATGCTTTTTTGTCCCACACTTTGCATATAAAACCCTTTCACAAGGAGAGACATGACCTTCCCCATCTGGGGAAAAGGAGGGCATTAACCCAGATTAGGGGCTGGAGTGGAAGGTTGCAGGAGGGGGTACGCTCTTCCTGGGAAAAAGGAAAGGTCAAGCTTGACTCAAAAGCTATGCTCACATCTAGATTATGTTCCAGAATCTGGTGAAAGTTCTCACTTGAAAAAGGCTTCTGCCTCTTTTTTTAAAAAGTTTACAAACCACAGATCTGGATGATCTTCCACAGTCTTTTCCAAGTGTTAGATCATGTTTTTGATTCTTAAAATTCTCTTATTCAGAAGATTATTTGGAAAGTGCCTTACTCTGTGACAAGACTGCGTTAGGCATGGTGGTTCAACACTGTTCCAACAGTGAACAGCATGCTAACACGGACAGATTCTGCCCTCATGGAACCTACTAACAGTTTTCCTTTTTTCTTTTGTTTACAGAAATGGAAGAGTAGGGCACCTGGGTGGCTCAGTTAGTTAAGCGTCTGACTCTTGGTTTCAGCTCAAGTCATGATCTTGGAGTTGTAGGATTGAACCCCAGGTCAAGCTCCGTGCGGAGCAAGGCGCCCACTTGAGATTCTCTGCATCTCCCTCTGACCAACCCCTTCCCATAAATAAAATCTTTTTTATTGACAGAGAGAGAGAGAGATCACAAGTAGGCAGAGAGGCAGACAGAGAGAGAAGGGGAAGCAGACTCCCCGCTGAGCAAGGAGCCCGATGTGGGGCTCAATCCCAGGACCCTGGAATCATGACCTGAGCTGAAGGCAGAAGTTTTAACCCACTGAACCACTGAGACACCCCAAACCTTTAAAAAAAAAATTGAGTAATATAAATACATGTCCACAGGCAGAGCCACCCAAAAATTTATGTTTCAAGTGTTAAAATTTCAAGATTCCTGAAACCTAGCTAGTATATATTTCTTCTTTGGACATTGGCTCAAGTGTTTCTCCTCCTCTGCCCACAAATAATCAGACGACAGGCTGAACGATGCTGCTGAAACCAGCTGTAAGTTGAAAAATCAAATTAGACTGGATTTTATTAAGTATATATAAATAGCCCCTATTTTTCTTTATTTTATCACTTTGGGAAAGTTAAGTGGAGATTAGGTGAAAAGCAGTAATACTAGGTGTAGAGACATGACAGCCAAAAGGGAGTCAGTGAAACTGTATTCCAGCCCGATCTGCCACTAGGTCTGCAGCCAGCGAAAAGCAAGCAGTGTCACGTCCTCGCTGGAGAAGGAGGTGGTCAGCATAAACAGATGTTGCCCGAGATCACGTGCCGCTCTAAAACTGCTCTGTCCTAATTCAATTATTAGGCGATAATGCTACGAACTAACTACATACGGCAGGCACTCACAATGAAAAGTAAACGAACGATGAACTCAGAGGAATATTTAAGGAAGACGAGAAACATTTGCTGCTTTTTAAAAATGCAGTGACTATTTTATTCACACTAATTAGAATATATACACAAAAAAATGTGTATCATATGTTGCTTTCAAAAAATTCTATGTTCCATGAGAACTATGTAATAAACAGTGTAAAATGTTTCTACTGCATAACAAAGGAAGAAAAATCAGCATTCCCATGTAGTATTAGGAAAATATTTAAGATAATTTGAAGTTATAAGAAAACAAAGTGAAATATTACAGAACAGTCTTTTCAGGAAGTAGATGTTATAGTCTAGAAGCAATACATTTCATACTCTGAAACACTTTGGTATAAGTGAAATTAATACAAAGCAAAAAAAAAAGAACAACAAAAGAAAAACCCAAGAAACTCTACTTTGGTTCACATTAATTGAAAGTTTAGCAACAAGGCAACTGCACGGCTACCTCAGATGACAAAATGGAAAACGTCCCATTGGCTCCCCCGCCCCCGCGCCACCGCTGGCTGACAAGGATGTGCCGGGAGAGCGCTTCCCGGGACTTTGGGGCCACGGCAGCTTCTTATGTCCACCACTATGTGCTCAGCCAGTGCTTGAAAGGCTTCATAAAACCTCAGATTCAACTTGGAATATAAGCAATCTTGGTTACTTCCTCTTAGACACAAATGACCCCACAGTAAAGCAGCTCAGAACTACAACTCACATTTAAAGTAGAAAAGTAGAACGCAAATTTTTGAAAAATCATATAACTACAGTTTCTCAAGAAGTCCATACTTGAATAAAAGAACATACTACATTAATTTAAAAAAATGCAAGTTTAATAACCCACTGACAGTAAGTTTTTAAGAAACAGAAATAACCGTCTGCATGCCACAAATAGTTCTTCATCGATATCAAGCATTACTTTGACAGCTGCACAACTAACCTGATCTGAGGAATTTTTAATTGCATCATTTTTAAAATTACATTTTCTTATCCATACTGTCCAAACGTGGTACTGATTTTCTTCATTGTCTTTTTGTTCTGCATGTTATCTTTTAAATGGCTTCCTACTTGTGAGAATTCTTTCTGAGCAAATGTTGATGAACCACTTTTTCGTCATCCATCACAGGCGCAAACTGGGAATGTCCTCTGAGAGTTTTCTCAGCCACGTAATTTCTACTCCAACTTTCTGGAAAGACAAGAAAGTCTTTAAAAGAAAACAGAATCCTTGGTGAACTTTGCAAACTTAGAGTAATAATATACTAATGCACTGTTGCTCCTTCCTGAAGTAAAAGAATATTCTATCATGTGCTCAGCTTTACCACGTGTGCACCATTAACTGCCTCCAAAGAACACAGCCTGTGAGCACAAGACCTCGGGGCTCCGGAAGGGACAGAGTGCGGGAGGGAGTGTTCAGTGAGATTAACTAGTGGGTAGATCTTCAGAACAAAAAGAGTACAGAAGGTAAAAGAAAAAATTTCTGTCAAGTTCATGTGAGACTTTTTAAAGAACAATTCTAAAAAGGATGAAAGGAGATAAACATAAAGAATTATTCAACAGGGGGCGCCTGGGTGGCTCAGTCGGTTGGGTGTCTGCCTTCAGCCCAGGTCATGATCCAGGGTCCTGGGATCGAGTCCAGCATCAGGCTCCCTCTTTGGCGGACAGCCTGCTTCTCCCTCTCTCTCTGCCTGCCTCTCTGCCTGCTTGTGATCTCTCTCTCTCTCTGTCAAATAAACAAACAAAATCTTTTTTAAAAATCTCTTAAGGGCGCCTGGGTGGCTCAGTGGGTTAAGCCGCTGCCTTCGGCTCAGGTCATGATCTCAGGGTCCTGGGATCGAGTCCCGCATCGGGCTCTCTGCTCGGCAGGGAGCCTGCTTCCTCCTCTCTCTCTGCCTGCCTCTCTGCCTACTTGTGTTCTGTCAAATAAATAAAAATAAAAAAAATCTTTAAAAAAAAAAAAATCTCTTAAAAAAAAAAACAGTATCAGGAACTTAAGTTCTGCCCAAATTTAACAACCAAGTATAAGAAGAAAGAAAACAATGAACAATGAACAAATAATGTGTGAAATGAAAGGTCTTAGTTTTTCATATTAGGTGAATCCTAATTGAATTAGGTGATCCTAGAACTACATTGTTTGGGTTTTGTTTTGCTTTGTTTTGCGGACAGAGACATCAGGAGAACTTAAGTCATTTCAAAATTCATTTGGAACAAGAGCCAAGACTTACAGTATACGAAGACCTTGCACTGCCAGACGGTAAAATCCATCAAGTTACAATCACTAAAATACCATATTTCACGAAGTTTAAGACACCATCAAACGTTAAGATGCACTGTTATTTTATGTACCCACACAAAGAAAAGGAAAGTAGCTCAGGATACGGAATCTAAAGGAGACAGGGACCACCTCAAAAAGTGGGGACACTGGATGGCTACTGCCTCAATGAGGGGGAGAAAAAAATAACCCTTTCTCTACAAGGAACAGCAAAGAAGTCTCTGACAATGGGAAGAGGAGAAAAAATACTCCTTGGTATTTGAACTGGTCCTCCAGTCCTGCCAACCCATACATTTTGTGGTCTGAATTCACACTAGCAGCAAAGTCCAAAATATCTCAAGCAGAGAAATCAGGTTAAGACGACTCGGGTTGGTACTGCTCCCCCAGCCCCATAAATGGCAGAAAAAAAAAATGCAAACCATCTGGGGAAGAACTCAACTGCCATCCTGGCCATAGCTGACTAGAAGATGTAATCCAAATTTAAAGATAAAATGTGGAATTTATATGACTTGAAATCAGTAAAATACAATAGGCAGATAAGTAAGTCAGTAGAAGAGATGTCCAAAAGCCTAGAAAACAAATACTGGGTACACTTATCATGATGAGCACTGAGTTAAGTTTAGAAGTGTTGAATCACTACATTGTACACTTTAAATGAATTTAATACCATATGTTAACTACGCTGGAATTAAAATTTTTTAAAAAATCAAATTTTCTCATCAAACAAAACAAAACAAAACAAACACTGGGCATATAATAAAACTGTCAAACGAGAGCATATCATAGAAACATCAATGACAAAAGGGTACATTTTAATATATGGCACAGCCAAAAAAACTAAGAAAAAAGTTAAATCCCTCTATTCTTCTAAACTATGTTCTTCTAAACTATGAAGTTAAATGAAAAACAAACTCATTTAAGAAAAAATTAAGCATAATAATTGAAATGATAATCTCAAAAAACTGGCCCACATTTTTTTTTCTTTTTTCTTTTTTTTTTTCGGTGGTAGAGAGAGAGAAACAGGGAGAGAGGGAACATAAGCAGGGGGCGTGGTAGAGGGAGAAGCAGGCTTCCTGCTGAGCAGGGAGCACAATGCAGGGCTCGATCCCAGGACCTGAGCCGAAGCCAGATGCTTAACAACTGAGCCACCCAGGCACCCCCGGCCCACCTATTTTTAAAATATGCTCTTTACCCACCCAATGCCCCAAAAGCCAAAGCATAAGCAAAAATAAAAGGCAAATGTCAAACTGAAAAACAACTCCGCAGTGACAAAGGGCTAATATCCTTAAAATATCATAACTATAAATCAGTTAGAAACAAAAATACCCTACACCACACCTCCACACCTTTTGCTCAAAGGCCAAGACTAGACAACTGACAACAAAGACAAATGGCCACTGAAATATCCCAATAATGCTACATTTCACTAGCGTCGGAAATACAAACTAAAACAATGATAAACAATTCATGCAATTATCAACCAAATTTTTTAAATGGTAATACCCAGTGTTGGCAAGGATACAGGAAAACCAGCACTTACACAGACATGAAAATTGAGCAACTTTTCTGAAATGCAATTTAACAAGAGGTGTAGATTCAAAATCCTTTGCAAATGTGCAGTACGCTTAGATCCAGCAATGCTACATGTAGGAATTTATCCCAAACAGATTTGTGCAAAAGGTACATGCAACTGTATGTCAGATTTATAATAAAGTTGGAAATACATCTAAACACCTGACAATGGCAAATAACTTAGGTACTTTAATAGAACTCTAAAATGGAATACAATGCAACTATTAAATATTACGTATCCCAGAGCATTGTTTATAACTAGTGAAAGATTAGAATAACCTAAATGCCCATCAACAAAGAACTGGCTAAAAAAACTACAGTGTAGCAGTCAGTGGGACACTACACTATCATTACAAACAATGAGACAGCTCTTACATCCTGAGAGATCTACTTCTCTTGGTCTGAACTGATCTTCTCTCCCCAGATACCCACCCAGCTTACTTGCTTCAATGACACCTTATCAGTGACAGTGTCCCTCACCATCTTAGGATAGCAACTTGTCCCATCCCGAGTGTGCTCCCTCTCTCCCTTACCCTGCTGTTCTATTTTTACCATCTGGCACCCTGCAATCATGTACTTACTGCCCATCCTCCCCAGAGGAAAAGATCTTACCTGTGTCAGTGCCCACACTCCCCTCCTCCATCTGTTCCAGGAAAGATGTATCCCTGCTCCTCTCCTCAGGCTAAATGCTTCACGTGGCCTTGGCCCCTTCCTGCATTACCCTTTCAAGTATTTCCCTCCACAATTACCCCTTTTACTTCTGCCTTATCAATTTCACCCTCCAATACTGGATCGTTCTCAGTAGCAAACAAACACACCTTAATATCATAAAATGTCCCCGTCTCATTTCTATTATCCTTCACAGCAGAACTTTTTCCTCTCTGACCCTTACCTCTCCCTCCACTCACTTTACCTCAGCCATGACATGAAAACACCTTTGCTCAAGGTCACCAATGATGTCCTACGTTCGCCTCAAACCAATGGCCAAGTCTTGGTTCTTGACCTTGACCTCTCTCTCAGCAGCACTGGACACAGCTAACTACTCTCTCTTGAAGCAATCTTTTCTCAGCTTCCCTGAGCTCACAAGTGTCCCCAAATCTTCTCTCACTTCAATGGCTCCTCCTTGTCCACCAGACCTCTTCTCTACCTACATACTTCAAGGTGATCTCATCCCATTTCTGGCTTCAAATGACCACATATATGCTGATGATTGGTTTTAAGGTCATTACCTTGAGCTCTGAGCTTCAGACCCCCAGCTCCAGAACATCAACCACTGACTTAACAGAAGAGATTCCCATTCTCACACCTCACCAAAAAACTAAGCTCTGTCCACAAGCCTTCTCAGGAAAAGGTACCATAATCCACCCAGCTGCTCACACCAAAATCGTAAGAGTCATCCTCAACTTCCTTCCTTCCTCCCTCACGATGAACTTATCTGGAAGCCCTGGACTTCCTCCCTGTAAAACAGATCTGCACTCAACCATCTCTCACCACCCCTACTGCTAGAGCCCTAGTCAACGCCACACCAGCCTCTTAATTATTCTCCCTTCCTCTCTCCTTGCCAGCATGTGCCCTCCACCCAACACCTAGACAGAGCGTTCCTTCTGAAATCTAACCCAAGTCACATCACAACTCCCGTTAAAACCCTCCATGTTTCCATTATACTTAGAGTAGAATGCAAAGGCCTTACCAGCTTCCTCATAAGCAGGCCTGCCACCTCTGACTCCTCTCCCCCTGTGCTCCCCTTCATTACCCCCAGCCATACTGGCCTGCTTTCTGTCCTGCAGATGTGCCGTGTCTCTTCCCATCTCACGACATTTGCAGCTGCCCTTCCTCCTGCTTGGATTGCTCTCCTCATATCCTCAGATATCCACCTCCCTCTCATCTTTCAAATTTCAACTCCAATGTTGTCATCTCAGCAAGGCCTTCCCCAGAAGCAACCCATCACCACAACATCTTCCTAGACCTATCTCCACATGACCTATCAATATCTGAAATTTACTTATGGATTAGAGCATAGGTTTACTATCGGTCTCCTCCCAGTAGAAGATAAATCCTTTAAAGGTGAGAACCCTGTCTTATTTTCCACTTATCCACAGCATGAAAACTAGTGTCTGGCACATAGTAAGTACCAAATAAATATTTGAGAACCAAATAAGAGACGATTTTGTAATTGAAAATCTGAACTGGGGTAGTTTTTGACATTACCTTTAGTTTATTTTACTACTATAATTCCAGAAATGGTGAGAACTGATAATACTGTATCAAGAATCTGATTATAAAATGGCTTTTCAGACCTCTTCCCTACTCTGTTGACTAAGACTCTCCTATATACATTAGGAAATGATCTAAATGTACACTAACAGGAAACTGGCTAACTAAGATGGAACACAGCCACACACGAAATTACTATGTAGCCGGAAATTACTATGTAGCCGTGAAAGAGAATGAAAAAGATATAAGCTAACACAGAAAGTTGTGCAAGTTATAAGGCTGATCGAAAACATCAAGTTGCAAAATAATACTGATCGAAAACATCAAGTTGCAAAATAATACGTCCAATGAGATCCCTTTGTTTTTATAGGCACATGCATTTGATTGGATGTGCACGGGGCAATCCAAGGAAACCCTACTGAAAGCGGTTCTCTCTCCAAAATAAGAAGGTAGAGGCTGAACTTAACATTTATTACTTGAAAATTAAAAAGTGTCATGAACAGGGCGCCTGAGTGGCTCAGTCAGTTGAGCATCTGCCTTCAGTTCAGGTCATGACCTCAGGGTCCTGGGATGGAGCCCTGCACGGTGCTCCCTACTCAGTGGGGAGTCTGCTTTTCCCTCTGCCTGCCACTCTCCTTGCTTGTGTGCTCTCTCAATCTCTCTCTCTGACAAATAAAGAAATAAAATCTTTAAAATAAAATACAAGGATTAGCTAAAACTGCCAATGCCTTTTCCCCCTTACTTATGTCTTAAATGTACACACAATGTCTGGAACTACGGGTGTCATCTCATAACTATGGATTAAGAGTCAAAATGCAGTATAAAGATGCCACCAATGTGAAAGTCCAGTGACATCATTCAACAGATGAACCCTTCCCATTACACAAGAAAAATAAACCTCTATTCATTTGAGGTACTGTGAATTGGATTCTGTTACCTACAACCAAAGGAATTCCTAACTGACATTCCTGGGAATATCTTTCAGAAAGAAACTGAAAATAAAAGAAGTCAAATTTTATGCAGTATTAGGAAGAAAATTATAACATGTCAGAAATGCAGTCTGCAAACCAATTCCCCCTCTTTAATGTCTCTATTCTGAATTTTTTTAAAAAAGAAAAAAGAAACACTGGGAAGAAACAGAAAAGAGAAAATTATAGTCAACAGCAACTCCATAAAAAAGACTTCAGAAGGGCACCCAGCTGGCGCAGTCAGGCAGCATGCGACCCGTGAGTTCCAGCCCCACGTTGGATATAGAGATTACTTTAAAAAAAAAAAAATTTTTTTTTCAGGATGAAACATTCACAGTGTATGCACACAATAAAGATAGACTCACACAGTGCAACTGAAGTCCAATCAATGCTGGGGCTGTTCTGGACTGATGTTCATTGTTCGATAAATTTCTTTAAGTAACAACAGAGCAGTATCTTCAGATTCCCTATCACAAAGAAAAGAATATTTTTACTTAAGAGACCATTCGTAGAAATTAACCTCTATACATAAAGGTGGAAAATGCAGCCCTTGCTCTGGTCAACCCTACCTAGGAAAGGCAAATGACAGTGTAGTCTTAAAGCTGTCCTTATGAACTGGACGGACACCGATCAGCTACAAAATAGCTGTGTGCAATCCTCCACGGTGACAGGGGACATCTGAAAGGATGGCTTTTCAAAGTCCCTACCACTCCCGTTCTGTGAAAGGTATCCCTACAAAATTAGTGTGCGAGTACCAAAGGCCTTTGGTCAAAAAGAGATGACACACTGCCATCTTGTGGATAATAAAGGGGGAAAATACTGATTTTGAATATATGGCAGTTGTAATTAATATTCCATCATAAATGATAAATCAGCTACAGAGTCTCCCTGAAACGTATGTGCTAGCACCTAAAGGCCACGCAAATATTATCAAAGAAGAAACCACTTACCAATAGCATAAATGACTCTGAAGAGCGAAAAGATATTCATTAAAACTCTCTATTGGCTTTTCTTGAAGAACGTAGTCAATTCGGCGACCTCCGTTTAGCATTCCAACCTTTCCTAAGTAGTCCTCATCCTTGGAAAAATCTGGACTTTCAACAATCTTTTCTGCTAGAATTTAAACCATTTCAATATCAAAGTCAATCACTTAATCATTATCCTTTGACTTTAGCTGACTTTCTGGGCTCAAGAGAGTATCGCTTGACACACGTAGCAACCTGGGGAACTACCAGGCTCACTTCCCATTCCTCCAAAGAGCCAGGGGAAGGAAGAGGGGCTGGTTACCCGAGAGAGAGGAGAAAGAGCCAACGAGCTGACAGAAGTTTTGAAGAAGAGGGGTGAGAGAACATTGTAGAAAGAAAGGAAACAGAATTAGAATCTGAAAGAGTCAAAAACATCCTGGCACAATGATCTCACAAGGCAGACACAGTCTAGAATATAAGGACACCGTGAAACAGCAGCATCAGGACGATAATTTCTTACAGTGGGTCTTTAAAATGCCTGAATACAAGCTTAGCTGTTAACTCTGATATTCCACTCTGGCCTTAGAAATCTCAACAAAAACTTAAGAATGCAGAGTAAAAAGTCCAGCAACTTTCAGGCAAAAACCCAGAAAAAGAAATGATACGCATTGTGAAGTACAGTTAATCCTAACAGATTTTCCTTTACAAAAGAATCTCTAACATTTTAACAGAACGGAACAGAATGGAAAAGCATCATTAAATAATTCGGAAGTAATATGTTTACAAATAACATTTGTACTAGAAAATGCTTCTCAAATGTCAAATTTACCTTCAACTACTTGTTTCTCTTCTTCTTCTTTGATCTGATTGGCCACTTTCTCCAGTTCTTCTTGCAGCTGAGTTGAAGAGGTGTGAGCGCGGGCAAACTCGTTTAACGTCTGCCAAGCACTTTTCAGGGAGCTAATGAAGCCCTGCTTCAAATCAGATCCCATACGAGAGAGACTGTCTTTCAGCTCTACGGAGATTAAGATGACATACCATGTCGGTTAGTCACTGGATAAAATTCTGCACCACAAAAACTGAAACTAAAGTTAACACTCTTCTCAGACAGGGTAAGTCCTCTTTTAAACGCCATAGTTTTCGGCCAAGAACTCTCAATATATTAAAATGTTTTGTAGAGGGGCCCCTGGGTGGCTTAGTCAGTTAAGCGTCTGCCTTGGGCTCAGGTCATGATCCCAGGGTCCTAAGTTCAAGTCTCTCAACGGGCTCCTTGCTCAGCGGGGAGCCTGCTGCTTCTCCTTCCACCTGCCGCTGCCCTGCTTGTGAGCTCTCTCTGACAAACACATAAATCAAATTGTAAAAAAAGTTTTATAGAGCCTTATTGTCATTTTTTTTTTAACAGCTAAAACTAATTCAGCCAAAATGTGTACGCTTCCTCTCTCCACAAAAGTTAAAAATAGGGGCGCCTGGGTGGCTCAGTGGGTTAAGCCGCTGCCTTCGGCTCAGGTCATGATCTCAGGGTCCTGGGATCGAGTCCCGCATCGGGCTCTCTGCTCAGCAGGGAGCCTGCTTCCCTGTCTCTCTCTCTGCCTGCCTCTCCGTCTACTTGTGATTTCTCTCTGTCAAATAAATAAATAAAATCTTTAAAAAAAAAAAAAAAGTTAAAAATAAAAGGTGGGAAGGTGGAGTTCAAATACCGTAATAATGTGGGCACGTTCATGTGCCTTTTTTCCGTAAGTTAAAAGAGATGGGCCTCTCCCCTCTCATGCTCTCTCTCACTCTGTTTCTCTCTCTCTCTCAAAATAAATAAATAAAAATCTTTAACAACAACAACAAAAAAAAAGGGCGCCTGGGTGGCTCAGTTGGTTAGGCAACTGCCTTCGGCTCAGGTCATGATCCCGGAGTCCTGGGATCTATGAGTCCCGCCTCGGGCTCCCAGCTCCATGGGGAGTCTGCTTCTCCCTCTGACCTCCCCTCTCATGCTCTCTCTCACTCTGTCTCTCTCTCTCTCTCAAAATAAATAAATAAAAATCTTTAAAAAAAAAAAAATGAGCCCACAAGATTAAAAAGATGACTGTTTTTTTAATCTATAATCCTAAAATGGTTTTGAGAATTTGAGATTTTATTTTTTTTTTTAAGATTTTATTTATTTATTTGACAGAGAGAAATCACAAGTAGATGGAGAGGCAGGCAGAGAGAGAGAGGGAAGCAGGCTCCCTGCTGAGCAGAGAGCCCGATGCGGGACTCGATCCCAGGATCCTGAGATCATGACCTGAGCCGAAGGCAGCGGCTTAACCCACTGAGCCACCAAGGCGCCCCGAGAATTTGAGATTTTAATATAACAACAATATAAACTTCTGATTTAAAAATGAAGAAACCCCTACCCTTCCACCTTTTCTACTTTGTGGTCTAATAAACCCTATTTGAATTCAACGTATTTGAGTACCAAACTTCCCATTTTAACTCCAAAAGAGTTAAGTATTTTTTAACTGCACGATGTAAGTCCCCCCCCCCAAAAAAAAGGAACGAAGGAAGAACAGAAAAAAGAAAGAAAATCCAGTTTTCAACAAAAGGATCCGATGCCTTTCCCCTTTTCCCCACTGCACTCCCGTCCCTTCCACCCAAACCTTTAAACCTACGGATGACGGACACCATTAACAGGCGTAAGAGAGACATGAACCCCGCTTGGAATTATTACTGATCCACTATGTTTAATGGATGTTTTTAACTGGAAAAGTTTATATAGTTAGCAAGGAAGTAACAGCTCATTTGACTTAGCATCAAGTTTATTTCTTCGGGGTCCTTAGTTCAAGTGTTATTCTGCTTCCTAACTCCAGAAATTATGACTAAATTCTATCAATCTTTGCGTCTCATCACTTTAGTACTGACGTCCCTCATTCCTAAGTATCTCAACCATTAGAACACCATACCAAGAAGAAAGTCATCAAGGAGAAGCAACTCATTCAGAACTTTCTTTATAGCTCTTCTGAACATTTAATAAACAGGTTCCAAACACAGAAGGCACTTAAATAACATTAATTTTATGAGAAAGGATCTAGTGTTAAAATGTTCATGATTAAATTACAAATGACAGAAAGGACATAATTCATTATGACTAACAGATTACAAAATGACAGAAAGGAAACAAGTTTTTATAGTATTTGCTTTTTACCTAAATGAAGTCTTTTTCTGCCTTTGTGATGTGGGATGAGAACCGCTTTCAGGTCCAAATCTGGAACAATCATGGGCTCTAATCTATAAGCCACTGGATCAAGCTGTAAAGAAAAGTGAAATTTAGGAAAAGTTCTTTTATCTTGAGTTATGTATCTTGACTGGGTGACAAAACAGGTAACACCAAACCAGAGATTCTGATTTTTTCACAAGTGGTAATTATAAGAAGACTTACTACTGGTAATTATAAGAAGACTTCTAAATCTGTGAGTAAAACTGGCTTTGCAAGCAAAGCAATAGAATTATTTCCTTGAACAAAGGCTTCCTGGTAGAAAAGTTTATTGGACAGCATCAGACTATTCTCTATTAGGACAAAGAGTTGAGTTGTACATCAAAATGAGAATTAGTTCCTAAGAAATAAGAATCTGAGACTCTAGGGGTGCCTGGGTGGCTCAATGGGTTAAGCCTCTGCCTTCGGCTTGGGTCATAATCTCAGGGTCCCGGGATCAAGCCCTGCATCAGGCTCTCTGCTTGGCGGGGAGCCTGCTTCCTCCTCTCTCTCTGCCTGCTTCTCTGCCTACTGTGATCTCTGTCAAATAAAAAAATAAAATCTTTAAAAAAAAAAAAAAAGAATCTGAGACTCTATAAGGATGATCTAGTAAGTGTTTCTATGGAGGTGTTTCATCTTTTTCAAAATAAAAAGTAGTTCACGTCACTCACTGGATGATAAATATTGAAGAATCCTTTACACGTAGGAAGCCTGTAGTTCTCATCTATTCTATCCACTCCTCGAATAGTGAGAAACATACCAACTGGAGATCCCAAGGCAAAGAAAATCTCTGGCTCAAAGTCTAATGCGTTGTAAACAACAGAAACCTAGAAAGAATCAAAAAAACAATATTAGATCATCATTCCAAGGTCACAGAATAAAAAATTCAGAAGTTCAAGCTGGAACTGCACTTAATTAAAAGCATGTTAACACAGATGGTGCCACTCTAGGTATGGTTTATAATGTTTATAATCACTGTCAGCTATTTTAAAGGGACAAAAAATTTCTCTTTAAAATCTTCATAGAGGGCGCCTGGGTGACTCAGAGGGTTAAGCCTCTGCCTTCGGCTCAGGTCATGATCTCAGGGTCCTGGGATCGAGTCCCGCATCGGGCTCTCTGCTCAGCGGGGAGACTGCTTCTTCCTCTCTCTCTCTCTGCCTGCCTCTCTGCCTACTTGTGATCTCTGTCTGTCAAATAAATAAATAAAATCTTTAAAAAAAAAAAAAAAATCTTCATAGACTGGGGGCACCTGGGTGGCTCAGTCGTTAAGCATCTGACTTCAGCTCAGGTCATGATCCCAGAGTCATGGGATTGAGCCCCGCACTGGGCTCCCTGCTTGGCGGGAAGCCAGCTTCTCCCTCTCCTACTGCCTCACCTTGTGTTTCCTCTCTCACTGTGTCTGTCTCTGTCAAATAAATAGAATCTTCAAAAAAAAAAAGGTAAAATCTTCATAGACTATTACATCCTCTGTATATATTTTACTTGTTGTAGAGCATAACATATACAGTATATAGTAAACATTGTATTTATTATAATTATAAATATCTGAAATTATAGATTCTAGATTCAAACTGCCTGGGCTTGAATCCTGGCTCCACAACTTACTGTGTGACCTTGGGCAAGTTTCTTAACCTCTGCCTGTTTCCTCATCTACAAAATGGGGATAACAATGCCAAACTCATAATGGGGTTGAAAAATAAATAACCTCATCCACATATAGTGCTTAGCACAGAGCCTGGCCTATTTTAAAGCATCCCACAACTGTTACTTCTCTTATAACTACCACCTTTGTTTGTCCAAGCAAGTTTCTTTCCAGTAGAAAAATGCTTTGTCCCAAGAGAGCCCCTGTTTTGGCAGCTTGCTTTTAGCCCCTCACCTCACTGACAATGGCCCAGAGTAAGAGAAAGCCCCTACGTTCGTGGCACTCTACGGTTTACAAAGCTCTTTTGTTTGTTGCTCAGTGGTAGGATAGAGGTCTTTGTCACTCTGGTATCCTGACGATGAAGAATGATGAGCGACATAATCCGACCGCGTGACAAAGGCCCCCTGAAAGGGAGGTACAGCAAGATTATCGTGTCCATTTCTCAGATGGTGACAGTGACGCTCAGAGAGATGACGTCACTCACCGACAAGCACTCACTAGTGAGTGGCAGAATGAGAACTTTGAATTCCAAATCCAACGCGCCTTCTACTACCCTAGGCTGCCCCTTCTAACCAAGTCTAGGCTGTTCATCCCTTGGCTTGCCCTTATATTTCCAAATTCAACGGCTTCTGCTACTGATGAGGGCCACACGGGACATGCTCTCAAGATTATACATTTCCCCCAGCTCCAGATTTAAAAAAAGAAGAAGAAAATAGAAAGTTAAGAGAAAAATTACCAACTGGAAATTCAACATAGATGAAAAAAGAGCTAATATCCTTAACAGACAGAAATTCTTAAATATCCAAAAAGGAAAAAGAAACTCAGGAGAAAAGTAGGTAAAATCAACACTTCACAAAAGAAAAACGCTTAGAAGACATATGAGAAAACATCTAACTTCTCTAATGTTCAGAAAGACAGTGAGATGCCATTTCCCTACAAGGTTATCAGAGAGATGAATGAAATACTAAAAAGAAAGAAAGAATCTTCTGTTTTCATAAAAGTCATTTTTTCAGAAGAAAGTGATAAAAGTGAGAATACTACCTATCTGTAAGGGAGAATGACAGCGCCAGAGTTAGTGAGGAGAGAGAGGGGGATCAGTCTTATAAATTGCCTCTGAGAATACAAACCGACAAAACTTTTTCAGGGGCAAGTAGAAGTAACTACCAGAATTTTCATATGTACATTCTTGGGCCCACCTACCCCACTTCCACTTATTTAACTGAAGGAAATAACAAAGAATATGCACAGAAAATTGGTTTAGAAGTGTTCATCACTGGACTGCTTAAAAGAGTGAAAAACCTGAAACTGCCTCCATGTCCAACATCATGGGTGAACTGTGTCCCTCACAAAAAAGTCACACGTACCAGCACCTCAGACCTTATTCGGAACTAGGATCTTTACCACGGTAATCAAGTTAAAATAAGGTATTTGGGTGGGCCCTAATCCAAGACGCTGGTGTTCTCATAAAAAGGGGAAATGAGGTCACAGAGACAGACACAGAGGGAAGACGACGCGGACCCAGGCAGGAGCATGTGAAAACAAGGCTGGAGAGCGGCAGCTCGGAGCCAAGGAGCACCTGGCAAATGGCCAGAAGCTGTCAGAGGCCAAGAAGGGTTTTCCGCTACAGGTTTCAAAGGGAGTATGGCCCTGCTGACACCTCGCTCTTGGAGTCTGAGCTTCTGAGAACTGAGACAATAAATTTCTGTTGTTTAAAGCCACCCTGTGTGTAATACTTTGTCATGGCAGCCTGAACAAACTAATACACCCAGTAATGAATAAACGAAAAAATAAACCATTATCCATCCAAACAGTAAAACAGCAGTCATTATAATGAGAGAAATATTTCCTGACACAGGAATATATTTGTAATAGTGCTTGAAAATGGCAGTATCATGTTTTGGTAAAACATTTTATGTAGTATTTCCCCATCTTTGCTAAACCATGTATATAAATACATGCTTAAATAAAGGTCTAGAAAGCCTTGTTCAAAGAGTTCAGAGGTTAGTTCTGGCCATGAAGAGTATGGTATTTTTTGTTTTCTCTTGCTTAGCAGTTTCTTGACTTTCTGGCAAAGGGCTATTGTTTGCACTGCCCCACAACCTTTTGGGTAATAGACCCTACCTGCCCACACGGGGCCACCCACCATGGAGGTGGCAAGTGACTTGGGCTGGGACAAACAACCTGTGCCCCATTCCCCAGGCAGTACGAATTGGCTAAAATGGACCTATAACTCATACCAGGCCAAGCACATTTTCCTAATTGGACCTACCGGGGGAGATTCCTTTTCCTCTGTGGTCATAAAGCTATAAGGAGATGAGCCTATAAGGACACCCATGATTCCAGGTTCATGGAGAAGGTCAGCTCCCACAGAGGGACACACAGTGAGTGTGTCCTGGTCACATGGAACCCCTGGTTCCACAAATCTATACTCTGATCCTTCAGAGTTAAGTGAGAAAATATCTGCCCTTTATTTGCTAAAGTATGTTCAAGGTGGGGCACCTGCGTGGCTTAGTCGAGTAACTGCCTTCAGCTCAGGTCATGATTCAGGGTCCTGGGATAGAGCCTCACTTCAGGCTCCCTGCTACATGGGAGGCCGCTTCTCCATTTCCCTCTGCCTGCCACTGCCCTGCTTGTGCAAGCACACTCACTCTCTCGCTCCCTCTCTCTCTCTGTCAAATAAATCTTAAAAAGAAAAAAAAAAGTATGTTCAAATTCGGTCGTATGTAAAAAGAAAGATATTTTTAGAATGCAATCAAGGAATTGTGTTTAAAAGCTTGAAGAGGCTATTACAAACACCCTGTTCCATTTTCTGCCTTCTTTAAATCAGTCATGAATTCACTTAGGAGAATGGAACCTTACAGACACAATTGTAAGTATACTGAAAGTAACAAAGTCTAAAAAGATTTTAATACTTCTAAGCCATTGAGATGTAAGTATATTAAAGTGCATTATTAAATATAGCACTGTCAATTCCTTGGCCAATTTTTATAGAAATTTTTCTGAAAAAGGAAAAAAAGATTTTTCTGCAAGGGAAGAATTGTGAATACTAAAAAATGTAAGTTAAGTGAATGCAGCAAGTTTCTCTCAAAGAAATTTAAGAATACAGTAGTCCCCCCTTATCCAAGGGGATACATTCCAAGACCCCCTGTGGAGGCCTGAAACCTCACATAAGACCGTACTCTATACACTATGTCTTTGCCATACTTACCTATGATAAAGTTTAATTTATAAATTAAGCAGGGTAAGAGATTAACAACAATAATCACAAACAGAACAATTACAACAATATACTATAAAAGTTAAGT
Organism: Mustela putorius furo; assembly: GCF_011764305.1. Taxonomy (NCBI): domain Eukaryota; kingdom Metazoa; phylum Chordata; class Mammalia; order Carnivora; family Mustelidae; genus Mustela; species Mustela putorius. Next base: position 11,112,702 of record NW_025422057.1, read on the forward strand.
GCATGTAGTCTGGTTCTCTCGAAATGTCTTCTTGGACTGTGCTCGGCCTTCTTCTTGTGACGACGTAAGACAGAAGGCCTACGTGATGAGATGTAGCGGGGTGAGTGATGTAGGCTTTGGAAAGTAACTTTCGGTTACTACTGACCTTCTGACCACACGTCAGAAGGAGGGTCATCTGCTTCCAGACCACAGACGACCAGGTAACTGAAACCACAGAAAGCCAAACTGCCCATAACTGGAGACAACTGTATTCACATGATTTTCAAACTACCGTCACTCCGTTGCTAGTAGCTATGAGGGACTAATGTTATAAAATTACGAGCAGTGGAAAAACTAAAAATAAATTTACTTCAACATAAGTATTTTTTAACTGAGAGATGCACACAATCTTATGGAGAGACAATGTTTTCTCCACCCCCCATAAATGTTGACTATTTTAAGAATTTAAAGCCAACCCCAATAATAAAGATATGTGATTCCAACATAAAATGTGCAGCTCTAATCAACTTGTAAACTTACCTGTCCAGTGCCAACTTCGAAAGACTCATAGTCAACATGCACAGAAGACACATAAGCACCAACTGGAAGTTTCCGCTTGGACTCGTTAGAGTCTGAGGGGAGGGAAGTCATTTCTTTAGCTCTCTGAGCATTTTCCTCTTGTCCCTTTGTCGAAGCAGCCATCACTGCCTTCTTCTCTGCTGCTGCTTTTTTCTGTTCCTGTGAAACAGCAACATTTCACAACACAACCCTGAGGAAAAGTTCATCAACTAGCTCGATGGAACAAGCTATCTCAAAGCTAAGGAATGAGCAGTAATTTCCTAGGCAGAGTGGTGTCAGGGAAACATCCTTCTTAGAGTCACACACCAAATATTTAGGGAAGAAACGCCACTATTTAAAATTCTTAAGAAAAAAAATGATAAGAGACAGAAAAAACAGCAAAACAGCTACAGTTAAATCTAAATACTGGCTATCACTACACTATTCACTCTACTTTTCTATAGAACTTAAAATTGTAATACAAAATGCCAACTATTTTCCTTTATGAACTCAACTTTAGACAGATTAAAGTACCATATAATCGTGAAATACATATTTCCTATAAAGATGTGGATTTGAGGAGAAATGTCTTCATTCAACATGTTTACACCCAAGATGTCTGCGTGGAGACACTGACGAGTTTTCCTCAAACCCATTTTGGGAAAAACAGACGAGCACGCTGTGGTTAGAGTCCCACAACGGAGTATCTACTCAGAAACAGGAAGGAATGAACTGCAAATGACACAATAATTGGATCTATCTCAAAAACGCTGAGTGAAAGAAGCCAGATACAAAAGAGCACATGGCGCTGATCCCATTTATATGAAAAGGCAGAACAGGCAAAACTCAACAGTGATGGAAACCAGAGTAGTAGGAAAACGGAGGAGTGGACGAGAAAGGAGCCCAAGAGAACTATCTGGTGACAGAGATGTTCTAACCCTTGTTCTAGGTGGTGATTACACAGATGCACAAAGTTTCAAAACTTACTACGCTGAACACTTAGGATCCATGTACTTCCATAAATGAGGAAGTAAACCAAAGCCCTGGGGGCCTCTGGGCAACCAGCCTCCATCCCTTTGTCCTGCTCTATTCCCAGCTCAGCTGCTCTTTCAGCCATAGGTAAATACAAGCCCACTCCTGGAAGGCCTATTTCTCCTTCAAGCATCAACACTTGGGGGAGTCTTCTTTGAACTTCCTCAGCCCCTCAACCCTCTCGCCAGGCCAGAAATGCCACTCCCCTGGCTCTGACAGCACGGATAGCACTTTACAGGACCAATAAGTCACCTGTGGTCAAATCTCTGCCCCTAACTAGACCACATACCCTCAATTCATCTCCAAATCCCAAATATTGACATGGTACCTGAGCCAAAAGATATTAATTAAATCTTAAATAATTCAACTGCTTAGGCTAATCAAAACAAATCAGTCCCGACTTTATAGTCCTGTTACATGCAAAGTGATATACACTAAGGTGTAAATATATAATAAAAATAAAAGAACTACAGCAGTTCAAAAGATGGAAAGGTAACACAGATCATGCTTACAACAATAAAGTAGCCACCTTAAGAACTAATTTCTCTAAGTACTTAGAGAATCTCTATAAAATTAATTTGATTAGTACATGAATATTAGGGGCATTGGGGTGCCAGGATGGCTCAGTTGAAGCCACTGTCTTCAGCTCAGGTCATGATCCTGGAGTCCTGGGATCGAGTCCCACATCGGGCTCTCTGCTCTGCAGGGCGTCTGCTTCTCCCGCTGACCTCTCTCTTCTCATGCTCTCTCTCTCAAATAAATAAAATCTTTTGGAAAGAAAGAAAATTAGGGGCACCTGGGTGGCTCAGTTGGTTAAGCATCTGCCTTCAACTCAGATCACGATCTCAGGATCCTGGGATCGAGCCCCACATTGGGCTCCCTGCTCAGTGGGGAGCCTGCTTCTCCCTCTCCCTCTGCCTCTGCCACTCCCCCTGCTTGTGCTCACACTCTGTCTCTCAAATAAAATCTATGAATAAATAAATGAAAATTAAATGAAACAAGTTTTTCCCAACTGCTCTTCTTTCTTTCTACATGCTTTTTAGTTGTTGTTTTGTTTTGTATTTTTAAGAATTTTTGGTTTTTTTGGTTATTATTTCATGAGATTTTAGTGAGGCTATTCTTATCTCTTTAGATGGTGAGAACTAAGAACACAGAAAATGAGCTAATATTTATTGGGGGCTAAGCTTAGATGCATTAATCCAACCCTATAGGGAAGGTAGCAAAATTCACATTTTAGAAATTAGGGAAATCAAGAATCAAAAAAGTTAAGCAAACTGCTCATGAATAAGGAGTTAATAAGCCGTTGAACCGGGATGACTGATTCATCCATCTGTCCAGGGCTTACTCGGTTTTTGCACCAGGAAATCCCCAAATACCAATTTTAAAACTGAGAGTCCTTCACCCTGGGAATTCTCTCAGTCCCAGGAAAAGGGGGATGGCCAGTCATCCGAGCTGGGGTTGAAACCCGGTTCTGGCCGACTCCAAGGTCTGCGCTTACATCAGCTCCACACTGCGCCCTTGGGCAGGGAACACATTAGCCGGCTTAATCACACTGTATTAACAAGAACTCCCAAAATCTCAACAAGAAAGTCAAAGATGAATTTTGGTTTCTGTTTTTAGGGCACAAATAAACTTTACCAGTTTAGCTGCCTTCTGTTTTACAAAGTTAGCGATCTTCTTTCTGGGTCCAAGGGGTATGCCCATTTCCTTCAGGTCATCGACTGTACACATAAGCTTGAAAAGAAAATAAACAAGCACATTAGTTCATCAGTTTAATGACTGATGAAATGAAACTGAAATCAGGAAATGATAAAAAGAAACCAGATGAACGAAAGCAATCGAAGATCCAGTCAATTTTTTAAAAGTTAATTTGCTTTTAAATCCTCAATTAACTTACACTATAAACTCTGAGCCCTCCACATCTAAACCATTCTACTCATGTCTGGCAGAAAATACATGCACTCTGTACAAAATTAAAAAGCTACACAGTCAACCAGACAACGAAATCTCTTCCCTCTGCTCCTGTTCCAATCACCCAGCTCTCTCACAGCCTCTGCAATCTGCTCTTTCCAGAGACACCTTCCGTACACACAGCACCTTGGTGGTTTTCCTGGTGTGTGTAGTCTGCGAGGCAAATGCGACTGAACTGTGCTCTTTTCACGTAACGTATCTTAGAAATCACTCCCTACCACTACCTAGGACACTGCCTCATTTATTCAACAGCTGCATTCCATTACGTGCATGCGCCTTGAACCATTTCACTGGCGCCCCACCAGCGGACTGGTAGGTGTTTCTCAGGGTTTGCTATCAGGAACAGCACTGTCGCGAGTACCCTCAGATACTCTTGTGTCAATATTCCTGTATTTGGAATTATTCCTGGCAAATCGCTGGAGCAAAAGATTTTTTTTATTTTTAGCATTTTGGGGGGTATTTTTTGTATTTTAAAAGGTATTACCATCTTAACCATAGGGAACAAACTGAGGGTTGCTAGAGGAGAGGCAGATGGGAGGGATGGGGTCAGTGGGGATGAGCATTAAGGAGGCACGTGATGGAATGTGCACTGGGTGTGACATGCAACTGATGAATCACTGAAACTAATAATATATGTTAATTATACTGAATTTAAATAAAAAATTAAAAAAAGAAAAATTTCCAACCCTATCATTTTAGACTAAAATCTTCATCAAAAAGAAAGTTAATCCTGCAATAAAAAGAAAATAAAAATTAAAAAAATAATAAGGTATTACTAAACTGCTTTCCACAGAGATTGTACCAACTTAGTCTTACTAACCATATGTAAACCAGTTACCCTCATCCTGGCCCCATAGTATATGAACAAGCTTATTTTTGCCAAACCAAAGAGTTAAAAAAAACTCACTGCACTTTCAATCTGCCTTTTTCTCATGAGTTTTCTTATGACAAGAAGCCATTTGTTACTTCCTTTTCTGTACATCATTTCTTCAGTCTTGGCCTCTTCTAGTGTGTTGATGGTCTCGGTGCAACTAATTTATAGGAGCTTTGAATAATAAGGAAATAAGCCCTTTGTCTCTAACGTGTATTCCAAATATTCTTCTTAATCTATCACTGGCCTTTAGATGTTGTTTAGGGCATCTCCTGCTAAGCAATTTTTCTTTTATGGCTTCTGGGTTTTGTGGCATACTTAGAAGCCCTCCCAGATTACACTAAAAAACAAACCAAACTGTTTTTTTCAATTTTTAAACATTTAAGTCTCTGCCTTATCTGAAATGTGTACTCAAATGATTCATAATTTTTGATCTTATAAATAGGAGAAACAATTTTAAACCAAAATGAATCAAACTGGGATGCCCAAGAGGCTGTCAGTTAAGCATCTGCCTTCGACTCAGGTCATGATCCTCGGGTCCTGCGATCCCTGTGGCAGGCTCCTTGTTCTACAGGCAGCCTGCTTCTCCTTCTCCCTCTGCCTGCTATTCCCCGTGCTTGTGCACTTGCTCTCTCACACTGTCTCTCAATCTGTCACACAAATAAATAAAATCTTAGGGGCGCCTGGGTGGCTCACTGGGTTAAGCCTCTGCCTTCAGATCAGGTTGGGATCTCGGGGTCCTGGGATCGAGCCTCCCATCAGGCTCTCTGCTCAGTGAGGAGCCTGCTTCCCCCTCTCCCTCTGCCTGCCTCTCTGGCTACTTGTGATCTCTTTTTATATAAATGAAGTTTAAAAAAAATGGATCAGAGCAACCCTCTCGGGTCCCCTTCCTCTTCCAGAGCTTTGTACCATCACTTTACTATCTTTCAATGAACTTTGCTTTGCTGCCCACCAGAAAAGGAAGGAAGGAAAGGAAGAACAGAGGAATGGATCAAACTATCCTCAGTACCAGAGATTCCATATCAATCTTTTCCTTTTCAAAAGTGCTAACATATTCAGAGAGGCTAAGTGCTTCCAGAGTTTCTTGCAAACTTAGGACTTCTTCATTTTCAAGGTCAAGGTCACAAGACTCATCCAAAGTCAACTTTGGCTCTTCAGGCATCTTAAGGAAAAAAAAAAATGTCAGGGGAGCACTGCAAACCTCAGAAAAACTCCCATAAAATGTCTCCTGATCTACAGTAAATCCTAAACAAGTTTGCTCCATAGAGAAATCATAATTTTTAGGTAGTTTATCATCCAAAGTTTGAATATTCTAAGAAAAGTGTATCAATTGAAGAAATCACTCATTCCCATTTTCTACAATAATTTACTTAACATTTTTTTAATCATAAACTTTCTCTCACATTTAAATTTATAATCCATAAGGAAGACAAGTGAGCGACTCAAAGGAGCTAAGATGATTCTATCACACTTATAACCTCAGGGTACTTTGATTTATAAAAACATTTCAGGGGCACCTGGCAGACTCAGTCAGAAGAGCATAGGACTCTTGATCTCAGGATTATAAGTTCGAGCCCCACAAAGGGTGTAGAGACTACTTAAATAAACTTAAAAAAAAAAAAAAAAGAAATTCAGGAAACAGTTCAGACTTTAGAAAACTGTTTGGCTTTATCTCTAATCTAAATACGTTAAGTGGGCTATACCTGCTTTTCCTGAAAATGTGGCGGCTTCACGACGCCATTAGCTATAGCAAAAGGCCCAGGAGACTTTGACAAATTCAAATCTTTTTGATTAGACAGGATGTCAAAGAGTATTAAAGAACCTAAAAAAAAAAAATTACATTTTGCTTTATAATGACTAATACTTTTATACCACTATGTAAATTCTCCTTTTTTCCCCAAACTCCCTAGGCAGAAGTCATACAAAAGTTAAATGTCAATCAAGATCTGATCAATATTGTTTTCCCAAACATCAGAATAAATTAAAATATAAAGCATTCCTAGGAAACTGAAAATCAAAGGCAGAACCTAAACAACATATCCATGTCCACCCTTTATAAAACTTAAAATCTTTAATTCTAAATCTTGTATTAATAATGTCACCCTCACTAAAAGCAGTGATAACTCAACAAAAATTATGTTTAAAATGTGAGTATTTGACAGTTTTACCTAAACTGTGACCAGCAACAGAGACACCTCCTTTGAAGTCTGGATTCCGACTCATAAAAAGTGCATGTAGACGGTTTATCTCCATTCCCACTTTTTCCACGATTGTCTGACAGTAGGTGGGGCTATTGTAAAATAAAATATCTAGCAAGGTTTCATTGGTAAAATGACGAAACCGACCAATACTTGGTAAAGTAATTTTCTTAATGTTCCTGTTTTAGAAAGAAAAAAAGTATATTCAGTCACTAGCCACCTTACAACTACAGACGTTTTTAAAGCTTAGACAGTGATTTCTAATGAGTGTAAGAATCCCACAGACTAGGGCGCCTGGGAGGCTCAGTGGTTAAGCATCTGCCTTCGGCTCAGGTCATGATCCCGGGGTCCTGGGATCGCCCCACATGGGGCTCCCTGCGCTTCAGGAACCCTGCTCTCCCTCTCCCGCTCCCCCTGCTTGTGTTCAATCTCTTGCTGTATCTCTGCAAAAAAATAAATTTTTAAAAAATCTAAAAAAAAAAGAATCTTACAGACTAATTACGAGTTGATTCTGTAGACAAAGTTAGTATAAATGAACCAAGATAAAGCAAAAAGGTGTAAGTGTGCATACAACTATGCTGTGACTTTGGGGATTCTCCAAGAGTTATAACATAAGGCATATGTAAAATTTTTAATTTATTTTTCTTCTATTCTTCCATTTTTCTTCCATTAACTGGAAATCAGGATACCTGACAAAAATTGTGGTAGGAAGGACGACACGGAATATAACAAGGAATCAGAAAGGAGTTTCATGCACTGAAAATCTTTCTTGATTTGAGAATATAGCAAAGTCACGAACATCCACAGAGAAAGATTGCCCCTCATCATAATAGGACCTACCATGAAAGAATATACAGAAGAACATCGAATGCTGTTTGTAGAATTAGTGTTATAAACCACGTGCCCTGAAACATTATAATCTTCACTAAAATCCAGATACGTTATTACCCCTGTGTCCTCTGGTAAATATCTAAATCTGTGTTTCTCAATTGAGAGTATGCAGAACAGAGTAGGGCACGTTTAGTTGTCGGCACCATGCTGACAGAAGTCGCTGGCCTTTAACAAGGACTGGAGATATATTTGGCTGTTGGGAATCTGGGGTGTTGTCTAGTGGGTAGAGGCCAGGATGCTCCTAACCATTCTGCAACGTACAGTACAGCCCCCTGTCTGAACTGCTACAGATTAGAATAGTATTCTAAAACTAGATTATGTTTCTCAGATTCTCCTAAATATTTATACAGACATATGCATGCGCACATGTGTACAAACACACATGCATGTGCACACAGAAAAGCAGCATATAATCATTAACAGCCAGTGTTTAAATCATACATCAGAGCAACTGTATCATTTAAATAAAGGAATGTATTTTTTTAGCACATATGTTGAAGTTACAATAAACCACTTCATATTTTGGGTTAAATTTCGAATTTAAGTTTGACTAATCTAAACAACGAGTTATCCAAGTCCACGCACCTGTCAACACCGGCGGCATCCCCGCCCAAGGAACCATGCCAATGAACAGGAAGGAATTCCACTCTGCTTACTGTCCGATCGTCTAAAGATTTCTTGAAATGTGTCTGCAGCAATTTCAGAGAAACCACCCTAAAATCATCCACTTAAAAAAAAAAAATCAGGGAAGACAAATTAAAATGATTAAATTTCCTGACTTTATGGGTAGTTTATCAATTCTCTCAAATACACTAGTACTTTTTATTTAACAAACCTTTTAAGAAAAGAAATAAGAACGATGAAGTCAGTCCAAAAAGGAAAAAACCCAACCTTTTGGAAACTTTTTTTTTTTTCAATGTCTTAGCGGAATGTATAAATGACTGAAAAACATTTAACTACTATTCCGGGAAAGCAGCATGGCACTATGGGTACAGACTCCGGAATCAAACTGTCTGCCACAGGATCCCTGCTCTAGAACCCACAGACCATGATACGGGAGAGGTTCACTTAAGACTGTGGACTTCAGTGCCTCACCTAAGAGTGAGGAGAACAGCAAGCACCTGCACCCCCAAGGTTTATTGTGAGAGGTGAGTAATACAATCCGTGCAAAATGCCTGGCACAAATCAGGTAATAAATATGAATTATTATTATACAGATATGAAAATAAAACTTCAAAAATTTAAGTACACCAGGCACATTCATTGTTCCATTAAATGACTTCTTTTAAACAATTGACTTTAAATGATTTCAATGCATAGGTATACCTAGTTGCCAAAAGTGCCTAGGCAGAGGCTTTCTGTCAGAAAGGCTAAATTATTTCCAAGATCCCTTCTAACCCTTCAGTCTAAGATTTTAAGAGTTACATACATCATAAGAGCAAATCAAGTATAAATTATTTCCCAGTGACCATTTAAATCTCCTCTTACAGTTCCTCAGACAATAGTAAACAGCTGGAAACCATCTTAAAAATTAACATTTAAAAGTTCTCCTATTCTCAATTCATTCCTTGAAATAAAATGACTAATACTTACCACATTCAATAATGCTTCTAAAGCGCAAGTCACACACAGGTCCAATGCCATGCACCATGAACACCAAATGATCAACCCGAGGCATTTCCCCTACAAAAGAAATACATACATGCCTACATACATACAAACAACCTGGGAAATTGTTTGGGTTTTCGTATTTGAATAGCAATATTCTAAAATATCCTTTTGTCACCACAAACTGGGCAAAGAAACTGAAGGCCCTTCCAAGCTAATAAGCTTCATTACTCTCTATGAAATGAGAAGAACAAACTCAAGGTCCATCTTGGCAAATAACAGTGAACTAGACCGAGAGATGGAGGAAGCACGCCACCTCTGATCCCAGAGGCTCTGAGCACATGATAACCAGCAGTTTTGTACCTACCGAGGCTCCATAACCTCCGTGATTTCTTCAGAACTTCCCGAGACTAAGCCCCACATGGAGAAGCAATATGCCAACACAGAACTTTAAAATATTTCCCCCAATGGGGTGCCTGGCAGGCTCAGTCAGAAGAGCATGCGACTCCTGATCCTGGGGTCATGAGTTCGAGCTCCACACTGAGTGTCGAGATTACTTAAATAAATAAATGAGTAAAATATTTTCCCCAAATCCTTCCCTTTCCCTATATAATATACGTCCTACAGACTGCAACATCTTCAAGTTATATATGGGAAAACCAAGATAAATCTATTATTTTACTCTGGCATATAGAAACAACTACAGTTCAATCTATTTTACTCTGGTTATTTTGTTCACATTCATAATATGAGAACACTTACTTATATTTGTAATTTCATAAGACAATGAAACAAAAATGAAATTCGTAATTGTCAAAATAAAATCTGTATCTTCAATGGTTTAACAGGAGAAACCAAAGCTCATACACTGGAGCACTGGTTGCCCAAATAGGCCAAATCCGGCTCACCACCTGGTTTCTACAAAGCTTTACTGGAACACGGCTATGCTCATTTGTTTACAGTCCATCTACAGATGCTTTCACACTACACTGGCAGAGCTGAACAGATGCAGTCCATAGGGCCTCAAATATTTACTACATGGCCCTTAACAGAAAAAGTCTGCTACCTTTCCCATGGAGGAATACACACTAGACGAGACATGACCACAAAAGCCCAAAAATATTGCCAAAAGCCTAGTTTCAACCAGCAAAGCGCTTCTTCAGAACAATATATCTTTTAGAATCTATGTCACATGGTTTGTATATCTTCAACAGAATTCTAAATTTTAAAATAAACAGATATAAAAGTAATAGGAAAAAAAGAAAGATATAGGCCAGCCTGGCTGATTTCTGCATGTTATGGCAGGTAGGCCTAAGAAATGCTTATTTTTTTGTGTCCCTAATAAATGATGCTAAAATGGAGGAGTCTAAAAATGACCTTGGCCCTGAACAACCTATACGCACCGTCCGGAATCTCATCGAGGTTATCATCAATTCCACGCTTCACAACCCTGGGCCTCGTCTGTCCGTCTTGTGTGGTTCCCCATTCATCTGGCACTGACGAAGGCTGGAACTGAACAATAACCTTCAAGACAGGACAGAAAGATTATGAAGACCTCATGAGCAAACTGACTTCCATGACAGGCTAAATAAATTACTTCAATACATAATTATTTCATAGTATCAACAGTTACAAGTCTAGTACTAGTATTATTCTCCCAAAACAATTTTGTAACAATCCTGCTAGGGTTAACCATTAAAACTAGGCAACTCAATACCATCACTTCAATGCTTACACTGGAAAATACTACAACTAAATCTGAAGCAGTACACCTTAAAAACATAACATAAAAATCCAGGTTTACATATAACAAATTAAGAAAAATTACCTAGAATGGAGGAATCTTCATCTTACAAAAATATTTAAGGCGTAATTCTTTAAGTAGCAAGATTCCCAAGTAATGTACTAATACGATTTCAATGCCAAAAACTGATTTACCCACTTCTTAGGAAAAAATATATTCTGTTAAATCAATTAAATTTAGTCGCAAGTCACACAGAAATTTTTCTACTAAAAAAAAAAGGAGGCATGCAAGATGGTATGCAAAGTTTTGTGTCTGCATCAAAAATAAATAAAAACATAAGTTAAACGTAATTACCATCAGGGGGAGAAATGGGAAATGCAGAGGTGAGAGGCTTTTATTTTTTATTTGACCCCTTTTTATACTGTTTAAATTCTGTTGGCATATAAATGTTTTTATTTCAGTATCAGTAAGAACTACAGAAATGATGACATTAAAATTACTTTTGTTTTCTTGTATACTTCTCTGACATAAATAGCCTATGTTCTGAAAAATTACTATATGCCAAGCACTATGCTAGATGTTTTTGTATAAATTACTTCATTTTATCTAAAACATGACCCTGGAAGGTACTTACTACATGTGAGGAACCTGGGACTCAGAGTGATTAGTATGGTAAATGAAAGAACACCCTGAATTAGTATCTTTAAAAAAAACTAGTTCATGGGGACAACACAAGTAAGAAAAGGAAGGACATTATTTTTAAAAGTCGAAACAAACCACCATCAAGGGCAGGATGGACAAACCATTGCCTCCAAACCGAACGTGAGCTACCGCCTATATCAATAAGGTTTTACTACACTAGACACACCCCCTGCTTCATATATTATCTGCAGCTGCTTTCAGGCTACAGCGGCACACGGACAGCTGCAACAGAGATCGCACAGCCTATGAAGAAGTAAATATTTACTCTCCCGCCCTTGACAGAAAAAGCCTGCTGACCTCTGCTCAAGTGCAAACATTTATCAAACAACTTCAGTGGTGCATAATGAGCTTCAGCCAACACACTGCCATAAGCAGAAACTTCATGAGAAAAATTTTAATTTTGTTTTTGTTTCTATGATCAATATAAACAATGGCAAGCTTTTAAAAACAATGCACTTCTTATAAATACATCCCTACAAAAGTTAATTAAGATGAACATGTATCAACCACATTCAGCAAAATCATTATTAAAATGAACCTAACGTTTTAATATCTTAAACAATAACATTACCTTTGGATTGTGCATAACGATTGTCTCTCCACTTGGGAACTCTAATCTACGATGCCACTGATTTGTGGTTACTGCTTTTTTATATTCAGCCTAAAATAATGGAAACATAATCCAGTAAAACAAATTTATACCATATTGAAAAAAAGTGAGGAACATAAGTATAACTATGATGATAATAAAAATCACGTAACAGAGGCTCTCATGTACTAACTGCCACACTTGACAGTCACTTTATATAGGTTACCTTATTTAATTAATTACTCTCAATCACTCCTAAATAAGATTATCCCCATTATATAGAGGAGAAAACAAAGGTCTACACAGCCTGTTAGTATCCTAGAGCCATGGTAACAAAGTATCACAAACTGAATGGCTTTGCAAACAGAAAAGTATTGTCTCACAGTTGTGGAGGCTAGAAGTCTGATGTCAAGTATCAGCGGGCCATGTCCCTCAGAATCCTACAGGGAACTCTTCCTTGCCTCTTCCTAGCTTCTGGTGGTTTGCCAGCAATCTTTAGTGTCCTCTGGCTTACAGAGGCAACCCTCCCATTCTCTACTTTCACAGGGTATGACATCAAGTCCTATCGGATGAGGGGCCCACCCTTCTCCAGAATGATCTCATCTTAGCTAATTACATCTGCAAGCACCCTATTTCCAGGTAAGATCACATTCAGAGGCACTAGGGCTAGGACTTTAACACATCTTCTGGAGGCTGCAAAGGACGACACAATTCAACGCCTAGTCCACAAGTTCACAGCTACAGAAGATTGCACACGGTGAGAGCGCGGCAGAACTGCAGCTCACTCCCACCCTCAACTTTCTGACTGCAAAGACATGACTGTTGAGGGGCACCGGGGTGGCTAAGTCAGTTAAGCATCTGTCTTTGGCTCAGGTCATGAAGGTCCTGGGATTGAGCCCCACATCGGACTCCTCGTGCAGTGGGGAGCCTGCTTCTCCCTCTGCCTGCTGCTCCCCCTGCTTGGGCTCTCTCTCCCTGTCAAATAAATAAATACTTATAATTTAAAAAAAAAAAGGCTGTTAACTATTTTCTTACTCTTCCTCTAGATATAGTATTCTGCTTCCAACAAGGAAAAAAAAAAGCCTGAGGGCCTCTTGGAGAGAGACTCAAGATGAGGTAATGCAGAACCGCTGCCACACCCACTGTCTGAATTTTTTTTTTAATTATTAACAATGATTATTTGACAATCATGTCAAAATAGACGAGTTTCTTTTTGTCTCCTAGACAGTCACTGATTAATGACTCCCCTCCATCAGCCTCTACCCCTTTGACTCTTCCTCACCTGGCTTTTTGTAATTTTTACCATATTTACTTATAATTTTTAAAAGCAAGATTACAAATAAAAATGTTTAAAGAAAGAAGTTTCACTATCTTAAGAATTCTTTGCACTTTTACATATCCCCTTTCAGTCCACAGCTTTAGAATAAATGTTGTCTGGTAGAGCCAAGTTTCCACATGGCATTCTTTTTTTTTTTTTTTTAGATTTTATTTATTTATTTGACAGAGAGAGAGAGAACAAGTAGGCGAGAAGCAGGCAGAGAGAGAGAGGGAAGCAGGCTCCCCACTGAGCAGAGAGCCCGATGTGGGGCTCAATCCCAGGACCCTGGGATCATGACCCGAGCCGAAGGCAGAGGCCTTAACTCACTGAGCCACCCAGGCACCCCCACATGGCATTCTTTTTAAAGGGTCTTGGTTATTCTTGACACTTTGACCCTCCATATAAAATTCAGGAGCAGTTTACAAATTTTACCTTAAAAACTCTGATGTAATTTTGATTGGCATTACATACAATTTATAAAATAATTTGGGAAGAACTGACATCTTAATTGTGCATCTGTGAACATACTTAGCTCCACTTCTTGAGATCACCTTTTATTTCAATTCTGTTTTATAGTTTGCTTCCATAAGTTCCCACAGGTATTTGTCAGACGTTTTCCTACATAGCCTATAGTTTTGTTAGTGTTATAAATAGCATCTTCTTCTTTTTATTATGGGTGCTAGTTTTTTTCTTTCTTTCTTTCCTTTCTTCCTTTCTTTTTTTAAATGTAAGCTCCATGCCCAGTGTGGGGCTCGAACTCATGGCCCTAAGATCAAGAGTCACACACTTTACCAACTGGGCCAGTCAGGCGCCTCCGTCTAGTGAGTTATTTCTATTATATAGGAATGCCATTAATTCGTATATGTTGATTTTATACCTACAGACTTGCAGGGCTAACAGTATTTCTAAAAATTCTCCCAACTTTCCATGTACCTAATCATGTCATCACCAGAGAGAAGGTGTTTTCTGTTCAAACTCCTGTTTTGTCTCAGTGCTCTGATAGTGCAGGATCACCTACGCGATCTTGAGAAATGTCCGCTTCTCTTCTTCTGATCGGCTTTCTCATCTCCTAACCTCCTCCGCATCTTCCCTGATCCGGTTTAAGCACCATGAAAGATGCTGAAGAGAAGCGAAGATCTCCCTAGATTATGAAGAGCCGGGTGCTGCGGCGATGGTCAGTCCGTGGACAGCCGCCCCACCCTCAAGGCCTGTGTTATCCATGTGCAACACGGCTGAGATGAAGTGAATCCGCTGAGATAAAACTGCTTAGACTTTATACTTAGACTATGTGCCTTGGCTTCAAAATAACAGGACTAAACTTGGGATGTTATACCTTCAGTAGGGTCCTACCAGAGAGACCAAAAATTATAGAATTACAGCATACATTTGCTTAATAATTTCGGTCTGAAATTATGCAACAGATATCAGCATTCTTTTACACATTTTTTTTCCTCATTCAAATAACTAAGATTATGTTTTAGGAGAATGGTGCCTCCTGGTACATGATATTTCCAAGAACAAAATTAATTTAATGCCTTCTTTGCAGTCTTTGCTCTTCTTAAATGGGTTCTGACTCTGTTCCGTATCAGTGTTTTTCAAACTGTGCATGATGATGAGTAACAGATTATAAAATCAGTGTTTCAGATGAAACAGAAAATATCAGAGCAGCACCCGACAAGTCTAAGTACTGCTCTACAGGCCTTTGTTTTTAGTGGTGTGTGAGAGCAGGGTGACAGCAGCTCACAAGCACGCGACACAACTCTTCCCCACTGTGGCTACTAGCGTCCTGTTGGTAGCTCAAGGTTGGCCATGGAGGGAGTATGTATATCATGGAAACCAGCAAATTCTATAAATTTATAGAATTCTATAAATTCCCCAGAGTCTGTTACCACACATGACTATTTCTGATAATTAAATATACGTGTGTATATGTGCGTGTATAAAATACGTATACTAAATTTTAATGTCAAATGTATTTTTTACTATAGCTTGAAACAAAAAAAATGTGAACCCTGTGCTCTCAACAAGTTTCTTTTCCAATTTACTTTCCACAACTAACCTCTGTCTTACTTTAGGCCGACATTTATCTTTCGGTGTCAGTTTGGTTATAAAACTGTTTTTCAGAGTCACTATTATAGAGATTAGTATTTCCAGAACAGGTACAATTGATAATACCTAAGAAATGCATTTATAGGGGTGCCTATGTGGCTCAGTAGGTAAAGCATCAGGGTTTGGTTCAGGTCATGATCTTAAGTCCTGGGGTCAGGCCCCACGTCAAGCTCCCTGATCAGCAGGGAGTCTGCTTCTCCCTCTGCCCCTTCCCCTGCTCATGCTCTCTCTATAAAAAATAAATAAAATCCCTTTAAAAAATGCATTTATAATTATTTTTAAAAAACAAAACATGTCCCAAGAAATCTACGCTATTATGTTAGATTAACTGTCAAAATATTTTTTAAATATAAGGGTTCAATATGAAAGGAGGACATTAATTTTTTTATCTCTATTAAATATTACATCAAGCACAACAAAAATTTAATAATTAATAGTTAGCCGCTAAACTCGACTGTCAGCTCCTAACAAAACATAAAATCTAGTCCTTACTTGAAGCTATTCAAAATATGAACTAGGGAAGGTTAACATTTTAGAGGCCCCTTTTACCGATAACAAAGTATTATTTTAATGTTTTCTGTTAGAGAGGTTATCTAAGTTTTAATAACTACAACATTAAACAATAGTAACTACAGTGTTCTGTATCTCACTTCCATGTATGCAAATTGAATTCACCTAATTTATTTCAAACATTTAATTCAACCACGAAGTAGACTAATCATAAGAAATTAACACAATTATGTAAAACATTACCCAGTAGTTTCAGAATGGCTAGTAAATCTTGAGACATGTGTTCCTATTCTGTTTTCTACTTATTTTCAAAAATCAGAAGTTAAACTCAAGTCTTCTACTGAACAGTAATTTGAAAAGCATCCAAATGCTTGGCAATTGCTGTTAACAACAGATTTGATTTTAAGGTTTGCTACGAGTACCTTTTTAGATTTGTGATACGTCCCTGAAAAACAGTCTATCTTCAGACAGGGAAGCCACGATTCGTATCTCATGAACAACAGCACCCCTTCAAAAGCAATGCTCTTGTGAACAGGATCAAAACAAGCTCTTATCAATAAAACCAGCTCTCGGGGCACTTGGGTGGCTCAGTCGGTTAAGCTACTGATTCATGATTTCGGTTCAGGTCACGATCTCCAGGTTCTGGGATCAGGTCATGATCTCAGGGTTCTGGGATCAAACCCCAAGTCAAGCTCCACGCTCAGCAGGGAGTCTGCTTGAGATTCTCTCCCTCTGCTCTTCCCTCACACATACGTGTGCACATTCTCTCTCTCCCCCTGCTCTAAAATAATTCTTTAAAAAAAAAAATAAAGTCGGTTCCATTGTGAGTGGTGTTGTAGGAGGCTCCAATATATACAAAGGCCTATGTTTTTTAAAGAAATGGGTAAAGGAAATAAGCCCACCTACCTCTAGTTTTTCACTGAACTCCTCTGTATAGGGAATAAATCTGCTGTCCGTGTCCCCTTTGTAGAACCAAGTACAGCGTCTCACTTCAGCGGGCTCCTCCTCCCAGTACACAGCCTTCCTCACTCGGTCATAGAGATACACGTCATAGCGCCCTCCATCTGTGCCTAGAACCACGCTCTCGGGGTCTGGCTGGACTGGGGCACAAAGTTCACATTTTAACCCAACAGTAACAAGGCATGTTAAAAAGTAATAAATAATGAATATGGTGATTGGCTGATCCTAAAAGACAACTAAGTTCATTTTTGTTTAAAAACAGAATTTTAAGATGAATTTGTGCTGTCCAAAATTAAGACTCTTCTTAACTGAAGAAAAAAAGAGCCAGAGCGAAGTTTTAAAACATAATCATTTAAGGGGCTCCTGGATGGCTCAGCTGGTAAAGCACATGCCTTCAGCTCAGGTCATGATCCCAGGGTCCCAGGATTCAGTCCTGCATTGGGCTCCCTGCTCAGTAGGGAGTCGCTTCTCCCTCTCCCTCTAGTCCCCACCCAGCTTGTGGGCGTGCACATGCACACGTGCTCTCTCAAATAAATAAAATCTCTTTTAAAAAAATGACCATTTTTTTAAAAATCATAAAATAATTCAAATAACTGCCAGGTTTCCTTTTTTTAATCAAAGCAGCAATGCTCCATAAAGTATATTTCTAGGGGGTATTAACAAGTGACTTTTTTTTAAAGATTTTATTTATTTGTTTGACAGAGATCACAAGTAGGCAGAGAGGCAGGCAGGGCGGGGAGGGGGGGAAGCAGGCTCCCTGCCGAGCAGAGAGCCTGATGCAGGGCTTGATCCTAGGACCCTAGGATCATGACCTAAGCCAAAGGCAGAGGCTTTAATCCACTGAGCCACCCGGGCACCCCTAACGAGTGATTTTTAAGTCCCATGATGAATTATCAGGATAGAGATGCCTGGGTGGTAAAGTCGGTTAAACATCTGACTTCAGCTCGGGTCATAATCCGAGGCTTCTGGGATTGAGTCCAGCATCAGGCTCCTTGCTTAAGCATGGAACCTGCTTCTCCCTCTGCCTACCACTCCCCCTACTTGTGCCCATGCTCTATTTCTGACAAATAAATAAATAAAATCTTAAAAAAAAAAAAAAAAAGAGAGAGAGAAATATCATCAGGATAAATACACATATTTCTATACTCCCAATTCTCAGAGAACCTTAAGACTACAGCGCACTATCTCAAAAGGTGAATGGGGTTAAATCATTTCCAAAACTCACCTGACCACAGAACACTTTTCAGAGCATCTTCAGGAACAAGAGTTCCAAAGATGTTTTATAAATGCCCAATAGCTACAAATGAATAAGGGAAATAGAAAAATTGACACCCACATTATGTGAACTAGTCTATTTCTCTAACTTAAAACACCTTTAAACAAAGAAGAAAATTATTAAAACATTTCTTTAAAAACCTTGCTCAAATAACTCAGGACTTGCGTTCATATCACTGTCTTAAGGTAACGAGTCTGGTGGAGTCTACAGGGACTAATTTGACATTCACAAAAAAAAAGCCGTGGATAAATACTCTTTATTTCTGTTCTTCCTAAAATCAGATACAAATGTATCGTACACAATCAGTACTTACCTGAGTTATAGATTTCTTCAAGATTCGAAGAGTCAAACATACTGAAAGGCATCCACAGTTGTTTGTATTCTACCTCCTTGCAGTAAAACCAGTGGGGCTGAACAGGTTCATACTGGTTTTGAAGTAGAAAAGGAGATGGCGCTTGCACAGAGGGACCTGCTGGTCTAGCCAGGGCCTGCTGTTGCGTTGGAGGGGTCAACCCTGATGGCATTGAAGGAGGAATCTGGAGGACACAAAAAAAGTTAGAGAACTATGATGTTTGTTCAAGAAAACAATTCCATATATGCCTCGGACCCAAAGTGACATTAGTAATGATTATCCTACATGTATTTCTAGACAACTGTTCCGTTTAATAACTAGGCCTGAAAGCAACTAAAATTTTTTTATAAATCTAACAAAACCCAACACCATCTTAAAAGTAAGCTGGGCTTTCTCAAACTCAGGGCAAAGTAAATTAGCACCTTCACAGAAATCAACCTAGCAGTGTGTCTTCTACGATTTAGTAAATCTTTATAACGTGCACATTCCTTGACCCCTCTGTTCCATTTCTTAGAACTCATCCTAAAGATTTAACTAAAAAACAAGTAAAAATTTACCTAAAAAGATGTACACAACAGGTCATTTATAACAGAAAGTCACTGGACATAATTTAAATGTCTTACAGAAGGGCGCCTGGGTGACTTAGTTAAGTGTCTGCCTTTGGCTCAGGTCATGATCCCAGGGTCCTGGGATCAAGCCCCGCACTGGGCTCCCTGCTCCGTGAGAAGCCTGCTTCTCCCCCTCCCACTCTTGTGTTCCCTGCTTATGTTCCTTCTCCTCTCACTGTGTCTCTGTCAAATAAATAAAATCTTCAAAGAAAAACAGTCTTCTAGAGACCTGATTAAATAAATTATGTTACTTAAATCCTGAAATTCTCTAGAGCCATTACAAATGTTGTAGAAAAAAAAGTTAACATCTAAAAAATATGCATGGAAATATGTTTGTCTAGAAAAAATATAACAAAGACATATAACAAAATGAAAAGATGGGTTACAGAGAGACAATTTTGAATCATTTGACTTTTCTACATTTTCCAAATTTTCTGTACCGGAAATACTTTTAAAATCAGAGTCTAACTATTTTTAAATTTTTACTTGAAAATCATTTTGGAATGTATCAATGTTAAAGCTACTGAGGTGTTAACTGTACAGTGCTTATATGAAAGAACTTTCTTACTCTTAGAAAATACGTACAAGGAACGCCTGGGTGGCTCAGTTGGTTGAGCACCTGCCTTCAGCTCACGTAATGATCCCAAGGTCCTGGGATCGAGTCCCGCATTGGGTTCCCTGCTGAATGGGGAGTCTGCTTCTCCCTCTGCCTCTCCCCCTACCTGACTTGTGCTCTCTCTCTTGCACACTCTCTCAAATAAATAAATAGGATCTTAAAAAAAAAAAAAAGAAAATATTTAGGAGTAAAGAGTCATCATGTATTCAACTGACCAAGTATTTCCCAAAACAACTGCACACATACATGGTGAGAACAGGAGAGAGAGGACGACCAAATGCGTGGGAGTGCACGTGTGCACAAGCGACAGAACAAACGGGGGAAGATGGAATGACAGATCAACATGGGTGAAGGGTACCAGGGTGCTATTTGCATTTTTGCAACTTTCTTCCTTCTTTTTTTTTTTTTAAGATTTTATTTATTTATTTGACAGAGATCACAAGCAGGCAGAAAGGCAGAGGAAGGGAAGCAGGTTCCCTGCTGAGCAGAGAGCCTGACACGGGGCTCAATCCCAGGACCCTGGGATCATGACCTGAGCTGAAAGCACGGGCTTTAACCCACTGAGCCACCCAGGTGCCCCTTCTTTTTTTTTTTTTTTTTAAAGTAGACTCCATGCCTAGCACAGAGCTCAGTGCAGGGCTGAAACTCACGACACTGAGATCAAGACCTTAGCTGAGATCAACTAAGCCACCCAGGAACCCCTGCCACGTTCTTTTAAGTCTGAAATTACCACTTTTAAAATTCTTAAATTAGATATCTTTTCAAGAGTTTAATCATCAAACTAGTATGTTAACTATACTGCACACTGTGATTCCAGTTATGTTCCAATATGCTGAAATCTAACATTGCCAAGCATTTACATGTTGAAAGGATTTAAATTAAACAATAAAACAGAGCCCATTCTCTATCCCCAAGAGAGATGCGAGGTTATATTCTAACGATAATACTGCTACCCTTGCCACACTGGGTTGGGTTCTTAATTCTTCCTTTTAATCACTTCCATTTCTTTGATTCAGGTGATTTCCCTGTGGAAGTCAGTTGAGCAATTAGCTGGGAAAATGGCATAAGGGAATTTCATAAAATTTACCCAATGCAAATGTTGTTCCATCACCCTCCTGAGAGAGAATCTGACTGTCTAGACCCAAACTTCATAATGTAAATAAAAGAAATTATTGGAGTAATCAATTTTTAGTTCCTGTAATTGAATGGTCTGATTAAATAGAATAATTAAAAAGTGAGAAGCTGGCAGTCTGTTCATAACTGCTTCAACTCTCACATGTCCCCAGATGACATTTATTACTGATCTCTTACACTAAAATCTGGGAATACTGACATGTAGTTAACTCATGAAAATCAAGAACTACTTCCAAACACTGATAATATAAACCAATATAAGAACCATTTTACGAGCTACCTTTGAAAGAATGTTTCCTTCAAAGCATGTAGCTTACAAAGAAGGGCCTCTGAAAATAATGTCATCACGTTGATTATTAAAAGTGCAGTGTTTTAAAAGACACAGGCTAAGATGACAGATTAAAAAATCAGAGTGAATAGCTAGGATTTCAAAACACGTCTCCTACCGGTGGCAGAGATCCTCCCGGCATCTGGTACATCTGCATGGGGGGCCCCGGGGCTGGAGGATGGGCGGGATGGGCCGGGGTCTGGCACTGCTGCAGCTGCGGTGGGGCGATGTAAGGATTGGCCCTGCTGCTCACAGGGGTATGACGATACGGATTGTGTCCTTGTTGGGGTGCTCCTTGCGGTGGGCTCCCAAAACTGGAAGGAGGGAGACTACCCGGCTGAGAAGGCAGGTAAGCATTCATTCCCATCTGTGAAGGTGGGGCACCATACTGAGCCTGCGAAATGGGCAGTGAACACGCATTCAACCCATCTTGGGGTCCAGTTGTAAAAGGGAGAGCAGCGGGGGACTTGGAGAATGCGGAGTGCCCAGCTGACGTTGCCACGGTCGTTAACGGGGACTGTCCAATATTCCCAAAAGGATCACTACTGCTTGATACCTGAGAGAAGTAACTAAATGTCTGTGGGGTAGACGTGTGAGCAGAAGTCTGCCCGAGGAAGCTGTCCTCCTCACCGACATCCGTGGAATCCTCTGAAAGGGAACGGGAGAGCAAACAGTTTAAAGGTTCGTCTACGGCTCTGCAGAGAGGACCCAACACGGCAGATCTAGCAACTGTACCTCATTTTATTGTTCTATTTCTGCATTACAGAAAAAAAAAAAACAAAGATGAAAACCTTTTCTTTTCTTCGAAACGAAAAACTGGAAAATACGAATGAGAAACAAGAAAAAGAGGGAAAAATTAGATTTCATTCATAAGCCAATCTCTCAGAGTTAATCACTTTGGTACATGGCCTTTTACATTTTTTGAATAAATATAGTTAAGTATTTATTTTGTAAATATACATAGATCACACCTATTTATCTAAGGATGTTTTCAAGAAGGGAAATGAAATTTGGATCTACAATTTTTATATCTCATTTTTTCCTGGTAAAAAAATAATTCAAATATTATTCTACTACCAAATTACACATAATTTTATTTCTACAGTAATAAGAAACTCAAGTGCAGATATGACTGTGTTGACAAGAAGGGTGTGTTTCAGGACTCCTACCTACTACAAAGCACTCATTGTACAAATGAACATGTGGTATTTGTATTCCCAAGGCAAAGTAGGTCAACCATTTATTGCCATCCCTAAAATCACACAGTATCACATCCAGATAACTAGCCTTTAGAGAATGTCAAATCGTGAGAAAAGTCATTTTCTAACCAAAGGAAGTTCTCTTCACTTGCCTTTGCCAAAAATGATTTTCACTGCAGGTATTGTCAACCCCAAATTATCTTCTCTTCTGCCACCAAGCTGTAAAATAAAAGTCTGTTCCCTGGGACGCCTGGAGGGTTCAGTCAGCAAAGTGTCGCCTTCAGCTCAGGTCATGATCCAGGGGTCCTGGGATCGAGTCCCTCACTGGGCTCCCTGCTTCTTCCTCTCCCTCTGCCTGCTGCTCCCCCTGCTTGTGGGCGTGTGTGTGCATGTGTGTGTGTGTGTGCGCGCACACACTCTCTCTCTCCTCTCTCTCTCTCTCTGACAAATAAATAAAACCTTAAAAAGAAAAAGAAAAAAGCATGTTTCCTCTACACCACCTAAAAAGTCCAGCCTCTTCTTCCTTACTAAGCTTTTATACGCCCTTACCTTAGCTTGTAGAGACTTTCCTCTCCCTCATCTTTCCTCCTCCAGTCACATTCCCTCTTATCTCCTGCTGCTGGAGGCACGGAGCCCAACAGAGGTCCCACACCCAGCACACAGCACACTGTGATCCTTGCTCCCGAGTGGCCTTTCAAGCTCCAGGATCCTTCTCGACCTCTGTGAAGGAGGACACTTGGCTCACAGAGATTCTGGCTTGAGCTTCTAGGTTGCTCCCATTATATTTCTCACACATCAATTTAACTAAGATACTCCACTATTTAAAATACTCCTCTCAGTTGTTTCTTTGTAACTAAAAATAAAATACCACCTCCTGCACAAAGCCCTTTGTCTGCTGGTTCTATTCTCATTTTCAGATATATTTCCAGCTCCCACTCTCTCTTTTCAACTCTCTGGACCTCACTTGTCTGTATTTCTCAGTTTATCTCTCAACAACTAAAAACATGGAGTGGAGAAAACCTCTGTAGTATCCTTCTTCCTTTAAGACAAATTGGGATCAACCTGATCTCAGGAACTTTTTTCTGATTAGCATCCATTGTAAATGAAATGCTGATCTCAATGTGCTGCCAGCTCACCTCAGGGGCACTTTCTAATTACACGTGGACACATTTGGTAAAGACACCCACAACTTTAATGGGCACTTGTACACTTGTGACACTCCCAACTCTGTCTCAAACCGATACTGTTCTCAGGTGTTCCAGAACCTATTACCCAACTGCTTCCTCGACACTTCTGGCAGCTCAACCACATACACCTCGAACTTAGTAAGCCTAGAAATGAATTTGTCACCTTAACCGTCTCCCTTCTTGCGCTTTTACTCCACTCTACTATCTCAACAGATGTTTGTCAACAACCAGACACTCAAATCAAAACATCTCCTAGACTCCTCCCCTCCCATCATTTCTCAATTCCTTCATTTAATCATTCAGATACTCACTCAAGAAACATCTACACAGTATCCGGAGGCAGATACGTTGATTTCACAAACACTTACATAACGCTAGGTGCCAGACACTACACTCGGCACCTTACAAAAATCAACTCACTTCTCCTGACAGCTTTAGGAGGCTGTACAGATAAGGAAAGTGAAGCACAGAGAGGTAAAGTAACATGCCTGAGGTCACACAGCAAGTTACCGGCAGAGCCTGGGATGGACAACAGTCTGTGCTCCCAAATACCATACTCTGTGTGATGCCACACAATCATTAAACAGCAATACCCCTAGACAATAATGAAGAAGTGAAAGAGTTAGGGTGAACATAGGAATGGGGGACAAGAAGGAGGAAAAGCTCCTCAGACAACGGGAAGCACTGTCTTGAAAGAGGAGTACTGCATTCTGCACCTCTACTTTGCAAATATTACAAGTCTATCCCAGGAAAGGGAAGCTGTCCGTCCAGGACATTCCCTACTGCATCCTAGTTGAGAAGCACTAACTTCTCTGCATTCCCTAGCACACCAGTAGGTGTTCAACAAAAATCTGGGTGATGTCAGTGCCAGCGTGGAGCGGCCAGCCTTCGGGACAGAGGGCTCCTTGGACGAAGAGCAAGCCTCCTGATCTAGCCCCCGCTTGGGATATCTCAAAGCCCCCCGAGCCACTCAAACCTGGTCGCTCATGGCCCTGGCAAGCTACCCGGAGTCGGATACACACGAAGCAAAACCTCCCACCCGGCCCTCGTCGCCCCACGCCCCCCGCCCGCCTCCCCACACACACTCGTCCCACCGGATTCCCCTCTCCCTACTACCTCCGGGCAGGAGCAAGGAGGCCGAGGCAGCGGCGGCTTGGGTGACTGGGATGAAGGGCACGTTGAAGCTGAATTCCGTGGCCGAGGAGGAAAAAAGTAAGTTAGTGCCCGATGAGGAGGTGCTGGCGGGACCGCCGCCTCCGTTAGGTTTCCTCTCGGCCATGGCTGCCGCCCACCGTCCGTTACACGTCTCCTGGAAGCCGGTGTACTAACACCGGCCGGAAACCGGTCACACTCGGGGCCAACACACTTCCGCACTTGCGCACAAGGCCCGGAACTCCGGGACGCTGCTCAGCCTCCTTCCCTTCCTCTGGAAAGGGCCGCCAGAAAGCAACATGGCGGCGCTAGCTTCCAGCCCGAGTCCTAGCACGTAATACTCCCCGGTACTGCCGGGGCCGAGGCTGGGGCTGGAGCGTGGGAGTAGCGGCGCTGCTAGTTCTGAATTTAGGCGCGAGCTGATGCTGAGGGTCGCGGGGGGCACTCTGGGCTTCCTAAAAGTACGGTCGGGCGAGTGGAACTGGCAAAGATTTCGAAGGAACGGCAGAAGGCTGCAGGAGCAGACAGCGGAGTGCTACCCGCATTGGGAGGGAAGAAGGGGGGTGTGAGCCATTTGTAGCCAAAGCCGAGCCCAGTTCACCCACGCTCGGACTCACATCCAGCCCGCCCACATGTCTTTCTGGACTGAACTGAACTCTTTCTGTTGGCCCATAAATAGAAATGGCAAAAACTTTGGAAGTTTTTAAGCCGTGTTTAAAAGAGGATCCAGAGAATTGAAATTTAGAGGTGCTACTTTTTAAAATAGCTTTCTATATCTGTCTGCAGTAATCAGATTAGCTGAATCCCAAAATGCACTGGGGGTGATTTGATGTAATTGTCACCTTTCATGTAGTTGGAGATTATGAAACAAAAAGTAACAGAAAAGTAGCTTTTTGAAGAGTGGGAGAGGAAGACAGACCCCGAAAGAGGCTTCGAAATAATGAAACTCCTCCCCACAGCTGTTCACACGCCTGTATAGAACCTATTTAGTTAATTCAGTAACTATTTAGTGTGCTTACTGTCAGAGATAAACAAAGCCAGACACTGGCTAAAGCAGTAAGAATAGATTTTACTCAGTAACAGCAATTACAACAGGAAAGAGGGTACATCGTGAATTGAACTGAACTTCCCCCAAAATAAAAAACTGGAGACTTTTTAAAGTCTGGGTGCTACTGGGAAAGCATTGAGAGGTGCCAAGGGGTGTTGGTCCATGGGACTGGGCCACTTGGGCTTGTTAATTGGCGTGTACCTGGAGGAGAAACAAACTTCTCATCTCTTTATGACAGCCAGTTACACAAGTTAAGGCAATACACCACCAGGCAGGGAGGAGATGGGCCTTGAGAAGACAGTTCTGTGTGGCTGATTTGCATCTCAAAATTATAAGGAATTGATAATTGCAAGTTTTCTAAAATAACTATGCTGAAAGGGAGCTCAGGGGCCTATATGCCTATCACCAAGTCTGGGCTGGAACAAACAGTAAAATACCCTGGCAGTGTTGGGCTTTCTCAGGGCAGGCATTTTAAGGAGGATTGGTGTCAGTCTAGGGACATGACCTTAAACTGCTAGAAGGTTGCTAAATTTGGTCAAGGAGAGGATCTTTGTCATTCCTATGGGGTAGGAAAGAGTATACTAAACATTGAGAGTACAGTGGTGTATAAGATAGATACAAGACCCTCCCTTCTTAGACCGTATACTTTGGCTGGGAGACAGAAAACTAAACACATACTGACAGTAAACTATAGTGTGATGAAAGTTGTAATATAGAAATTCCCAGTGTGTCCTGTGGGATGGGCAGGCATTTTAAGGAGGATTGGGGTCAGTCTAGGGACATGACCTTAAACTGCTAGAAGGTTGCTAAATTTGGTCAAGGAGAGGATCTTTGTCATTCCTATGGGGTAGGAAAGAGTATACTAAACATTGAGAGTACGGTATGGTGGTGTATAAGGTAGATACAAGACCCTCCCTTCTTAGACCGTATACTTTGGCTGGGAAGACAGAAAACTAAACACATACTGACAGTAAACTATAGTGTGATGGAAGTTGTAATATAGAAATTCCCAGTGTGTCCTGTGGGATATGGATACCATCAGGGGAGGGAGGCCTAACCCTTCTGTGGAGAAAGATAGCAAATATTTAGACCAATCAGACCATCAATAAGGACTTGCATAGTGTTGAGTGACAAGAAAACCTTCTTTGAAGAAAAATTAAAGTCAGAATCTGGAAGACAATGAGGAGAAGCTAACTGGAAAATTTGGTGGGGAGGTTTCGGAGGAAGTGGTAAGAGGTCATTTCAGTCAAGTCGCAGTAGGTAGGGCTACCCTGAGACACCATGTTTGGGTGTGAAGAGACACACGTGTTAGAGTCTGGCTGGAGCCCAATGACCAACTGGGAGAAAGTGGGGAGATGAGAATGAAAAATTCGGCGAGGCCAGATGATGCGGGGCCTTACAAGTTAAGAGCAAAAGGGAATTGAAAAAGGGTTGAAAGGAGGGCGGGGAGATAACATTTGCTCCGCGGAGGGTCCACTCGGACTGTGGGTAGCAGCATAGAGGAGGAAGGAGCAAACTGCAAGTAGGAAGAGCAGCAAGCAGGCTGCGCCAGTGGCCCAGGCAAGCAGTGGCGGAGGCTCAAATTAGACCACGGCAGCGGGAATGAACAGAAATAGGAGTTACTTCTGGGGAAAGACGTTCAGATTGAACCGAAGTGTCATTTTCTTCCTCCCGAAGGCCTACTGAAAACACAAATAGGTGGGGGCTCCTGGATGGCTCAGTCTGTTAAACCTCTGCCTTCAACTCGGGTCATGACCTTGGGGTCCTGGAATCAAACTCCTCCGCTTTGGGGGTCCCTGCTCAGTGGGGTGTCTGCTTCTCCCTCTGCCCCTCCCCACGGCTTGTGCTAGCTCTCTTGTGCTCTCCCGCTCTCTCAAATATAAAAATAAAATCTACCCCCCCCCCAAAAAACAAAACGCTATTAGATGTGTTTGTTTTTTAAACCCATAAGGATGACGAGGATGGGAGAGGATTTGACAGCAACAAGATTTTGCGCGCGCGTTTGCATCATAAAATCATTTTGAGGCTCAGGTCCTGATAACCTCAGGCACCCCAGGAAGGAGCAGAGAAGCTAGAGAGAGGTCCTGTAATTAGGTAGATTGATTAAAACTGTTGGAGAAGTTAGGCCCCTTCCTCCTATTCCGAGTAACTGGACCACTAACCATCCCCCTTCTAGAAAAAAGACTGTAACTTTTCCCTTCTGGAGTGGGGAACAGAAGGAACACTAAGCAAATATGTGCTCACTGAATAATCAAATAATCTCTCCCACAACCCCAGCCCAGTTTCTCTACTCAGCTCTAAAAACACTGGCTGACAAGTCTTCAACCTCTAGGCAGGAGATTAGAAGAATCCTCTTTGGGGCATGGGAAGGAGAGATGTAGAGGTGCTGAAGTCAGTGTTCCCAAGGAAGACAGTCCAGCCAGATCACCTCATAATTAAGCTCACAGTCAACAAGCCTATTTATATGCTCTGGGCTCCCAATCACTTTGTTAGTCGCCATGATGTGGGACACAAAAGCAGAGGAAATGCAGATAAAAATTAAATCTCCTTGTCACACCACTGACAAGTACTTGAGATAGGTTGATTATAACTTTTCTCCAGGATCCTGAGTCTTCTTAAAATATGAAAGTCCTTTTGGAACTTCCCTTTATCATTTCTTCTCCCAACCCCAAGGTATATAATCAGTTGCTTCTCACAATCCCAGGGAAGCAGAGGGTAGCAGGCAGCGACTCTTTCTACCCATGGGTCCTGTCCCTAGGCTTTAATAAAACCACCATTTTGCACCAGAGACACCTCAAGAATTCTTTCTTGGCCATCAGCTCTGGATCCCACCAACAAGATTTAAAAAGATGACATCACCCACACTTTATTTTTTCATTTTTATTTTTGTTAAGTATGCCCTACACCCAATGTGTGGCTCACACTCACAACCCCAAGATCAAGAGCTGCATGCTCTACCTACTGAGCCAGTCACGCCCCCCCAAATCCCCACACTTTAAATACAACCACATGTTGAGAAGAGCCTTTAACGTGAAAGAGATCAAAGCAAGGTGCACACAAAAAAGGAAGAAGAAATAGCAATGTAGAAGGAACAACCCACCCAAGAAGAAAAAGACTTACAAAATCTATCAATAATAACCTCAGGGGTGTAAGAAGGTCTGTAACCAAGAAACAAGACCAGGGTGTTATTTTAAAAAGAAATGTTCAGGGAACAAACAAGCAAATCAGTAGAAGGAAGATAAATAATAAGGAAATTTCCCAAAAAAACGAAGTAAAAAGACAAACAGATGGGCGCTAAAAAAGAAACATAAGAGAATTTGAGTGCCGGGCAAGGAAAGCCAATATCTATATATTAAGAATTCTGCTAAGAATAGAGACAGAGAAAATGCAGGGGAGGATATCATCAAAGAAAAAAAAATTATTCCCAGAAATGAAGGATACAAGTGTCCACGTTGAAAGGGTTCAGAACCCAGCACAATTGTTGAAAATAGACACATACTAGAACACTGGAGACAAAGAGAAGATCCTTAAAGATTCCAGAAAGATAAGAACAGGTCAAATGCCAAGGAATTCAGCTCTCAGAACACTTACCACCCCCACCCCCCCACCAAGCACACCTTCTAAGAAAGGAAACAGAGGAAGAACTCCACCAAAATAAAGGAATACGCCAAGAAAGTCTTCTGATGTGGGATACAAGAAACACGGTGTCCAACACAAGCATACAGGGGAATGTGAGATGTTATAACAAAAAGACCCAAAAGTGCAACAATGGCTCAAACAAAATAAACGTTCATTTGTCGCTCACATAAGAGTACATGTAGGTAACCAGCTTTTCACCTTCAACATAAGGTTCCATGGCTGCTCTCATTCCTGCCAGCTGTGGCCACAGGAAGAGGTCAGAGCTGGGGCACAAACATCTCCTCTTAACAAGTGAGGCGGCCCTTGCCCGAGGTGCTTCTGTTCACATTCCACCAGTGCAAGCTCAGCAAAAGGCCCTCGGTACAAGAGCAGCTAGGAAGAGCTGTTCCCCACCTGAGCAGCTGCGTCTTAACTACAATCCTGTAGTTGTTCTGCAGGGAGGAAGAAGATTTAAATGAGCATATGAACAGCACCACGACAGTCTGTCCCTCTGGCCACTAAATACCAACCCATCTTCCCAAACATACTCACTCCCCAAAGGAAGCAACCAGCTGCATTCATCTTAAAAACCCCAGGATCGCTGGGGGCGGCTCAGCCTTTTCCATGAGGTCCAGATATGGCTCTTCCTGGGCTGTGACAAGAGGGGCAGGGTAATGGCCATGAAGACTCCCACTGTCCCCCAGAAGTAATGAAATCCTGCTAGGCAGAAATTGAAAATATTTCCTGCTCTGATCGTAGAGAATATTTATCACTAGTCCTGGCTGCCTCTTTTTTGGGATTCTGGATCTCTTACCCCAGTCAATAGTCTTCCCTGGCCTCAGCTTTGCCCTCAGGAGCTTTCTCCTTGTCCAGGATCTTCTGCGGCCACTGGGAAGTGACACTGGGAAGCATGTCCTCTTTGGGAACTGTATAGCTTTGGTAGCCCACCTCCTGCTCCTACCAGGATGGGGCTTGAGACTCGCTTTAAAGTTTGGCCAGGGGTGCCTGGGTAGCTCTGTCATTAAGCGTCTGCCTTTGGCTCAGGTCATGATCCCGGGGTCCTGGGATCGAGCCCCCCATTGGGCTCCCTGCTCAGTGGGGAGGCTGCTTCTCCCTCTCTCACTCCCCCTGCTTGTGTTCCCTGTCTCACTGCTCTCTCTCTCTCTGTCAAATACATAATAGAAATAAAATCTTTTTTTTTTTTTAAGATTTTAACTTAATTATTTGACAGAGATCACAAGTAGGCAGAGAGAGAGGAGGAAGCAGACTCCCCACTGAGCAGAGAGCCGGATGCGGGACTTGATCCCAACACCCCAGGATCATGACCCCTGCCGAAGGTAGAGGCTTCAACCCACTGAGCCACCCAGGCACCCCTAAAAATAAAATTTTTTAAAAAAGAAGAAAAATAAAGCTTGACCATTTGCAGACGTTTTCAGGCCAAGGTCCTGGTGTTTTATTCCTGATAGCTCCATGTTCCTTACTTCCATATCTGACCTTAGCTCTTTTTCTGTCAACCCCATGGGCATGGGTGGGAAAGCTACAATTTTGATCTGACCTTTGCTGTAAAGCTAGATCCTTTAGTTACCTGAGAGATCTTAAAGGACACTTGAAAATATCTTTGAGAAAGATTCTTACCTCCTTTGATCTGAATACTGAAGGCCTTCATTTCTCTTGTGCTGCCTAATCTGGTTGCAGTGGCCACCTGTGCCCATTGAGGAGAAATGTGTCTGTCCGAATCGAGGTGTGCTTTAAGTGTAAAATACACACCAGATTTCAAAGAATTCATTAAAAAAAAAGAATGTAAAATATCCATTAAAAATCTTCACACTGATTATTCGAATTATAATATTTTGGATATGTTGAGTTAAACATATTAAAATTAATGTTATCTGGGGAGGAGATATTCTGGGTGGCTCAGTTAGTTAGCCTTTGACTCTTGATTTTGGCACAGATCATGACCTCAGGGTCAAGAGATCGAGCCTTATGTCAGGGTCTGTGCACAATGTAGTCTGCTTGAGTTTCTCTTACTCTTCCTCTCCCTCTGCCCCTCCCCCCTTTCTCTCTCTGTAAAATAAATAAATAAAATCTTAAAAACATGTTATCTGTTTCTTTTTACTTTTTTTAAAATTCTTAAAAGTTATCTATTTATTTGACACAGAGAGAGAGAGAGAGCACAAGCAGGGGGAGCAGTAGGCAGAGGGAAAGGGATAAGAAAGCTCCCAGCTGAGTAAGGAACCAGATGTGGGACTCGGATCCCAGGACTCTGGGATCATGACCTGAGCCGAAGGCAGCAGCTTAACCAACTGAGCCACCCAGGCGTCCCAGTTTCTTTTTGCTTTTCAAATCAACTTTATTGAAGTATAATTTACATGATAAAATGCATGAACTGTGAGTATACAATTCTATGAGTTTTGACAAAAAATATCTATCAGTGTAGAATAATTCCATCCCCCAGACTATTCCCTTGTTTTCCTTTTTCCAGCCCTTTACATAACTTTGTAAGTTCTACTCCCAGCCCTACTCAACCACTGATCTACTTTCTATTTTTACATTTGTCTTTTTTTTTTTGGTGGCACCATTTTAAAAAATTTAAATTCAATTAATTACTTGGCATCGGGGAAAGTGATCATATTTGTATACAAATACAAATTGAAACCACAATGAGGTACTACCTGATGCCAGTCAGAATGGCTAAAATTAACAAATCAGGAAATGACATGTCGGTGAGGATGTGGAGAAAGAGGAGCCTCTTACACTGTTGGGAATGCAAGCTGGTGCAACCACTCTGGAAAACAGTGTGGAGGTTCCTCAAAAAGTTGAAAATAGAGCTACCCTATGACTCTGCAATTGCACTACTGGGTATTTGCCCTAAAGATACAAATCTAGTGATCTGAAGGGGCACTTGCACATCAATGTTTATAGCAGCAATGTCCACAATAGCCAAACTATGGAGAGAGCCCAAATGTCCATCGACTGATGAATGGATAAAGAAGATGTGGTGTATATATATACAATGGAATACTATGCAGCCATCAGAAAGTTGAAATCTTGCCATTTGCAGTGACATGAATGGAACTAGAGGGTATTATGCTAAGCAAAATAAGTCAATTAGAGAAAGACAAATATACAATCTCACTGATGTGTGGAATTTGAGAAACAAAACAGAGGATCATAGGAGATGAGAGGAAAAAATAAAACAAGATGAAACCAGAGAGGGAAACAAACCATAAGAGACTCTTAATCATGGGAAGCAAACTGAGGGTTGCTGGAGGGGAGGGGGATGGAGGGATGGGGTAACTGGGTGATGGACATTAAGGAAGGCACATGATGTAATGAGCACTGGGTGTTATGTAAGACTGATGAGTCATAGGCCTGTACCTCTGAAACCAGTAATACATTATATGTTGATCAATTGAATTTAAATTTTAAAATACTAAAAAAATAAATTCAATTAATTAATGCATAATGTATTATTGGTTTCAGAGGTAAGGTCAGTGATTCATCAGTCTTATATAATGCTCAGTGCTTATTACACGAGGTATCCTCCTTAATGTCCATCACCCAGTGACCCCACCTCCCCACCTCCCTACATTTTTCTTTAGTAAGTTTCATACAAATGGAATCAAACAGTATGTATTCTTTTGTACTTGGCATCTTTTGATTAATAGAAGATTAATATAATGTTTCTGAGGTTCATCCAGGTCATGTGAATCATAGTTCATTCTTTTTTCTTTATTAAATAAGGTTTTAGGGGCGCCTGGGTGGCTCAGTGGTTTGGGCTGCTGCCTTTGGCTCAGGTCGTGATCTCAGGGTCCTGGGATCGAGCCCTGCATCGGGCTCTCTGCTCCGCAGGAAGCCTGCTTCTCTCTCTCTCTCTCTCTCTGTGCCTGCCTCTCTGCCTACTTGTGATCTCTGTCTGTCAAATAAATAAATAAAATCTTTAAAAAAAAAAATAAGGTTTTATTGCATGACTATACTGCAATTTATTTTCCCATTCAGTTTTTTTTTTTTTTAAGATTTTATTTATTTATTTGACAGACAGAGATCACAAGTAGGCAGAGAGGCAGGCAGAGAGAGAGAAGGGGGAAGCAGGCTCCCTGCGGAGCAGAGAGCCCGATGTGGGGCTCGATCCCAGGACCCTGAGATCATGACCTGAGCCGAAGGCAGAGGCTTTAACCCACTGAGCCACCCAGGCGCCCCTCCCATTCAGTTTTTGGTGGACATTTCAGTTGTTTCAAGTTTGGGTTATTGTTATTAAGGCTAAAATGAACATTTATGTAAAAATCTTCATGTGAACATGTTTTCACTTCATCTGGCATAGAATTGTCAAGAATATTTAACTTTGTAAGAAAATGCTTTCTTTTCTTTTTTAAGGATTTATTTAATTTATTTTTTCAAGATTCCATTTAGGGGCACCTGGGTGGCTCAGTGGGTTAAGCTGCTGCCTTCAGCTCAGGTCATGATCCCAGGGTTCTGGGATCAAGTCCCGCATTGGGCTCTCTGCTCAGCAGGGAGCCTGCTTCCCTCTCTCTCCCTCTCTCTCTCTGCCTGCCTCTCTGTCTACTTATGATTTCTCTCTGTCAAATAAATAAATAAAATCTTTTTAAAAAACTCCATTAATTTTATTTTATTATTTATTTTTCTAAAGATTTCATTTATTTATTTGATACAGAGAAAGAGAGCACAAGCAGGGGGAGCAGCAGGCAGAGGGAGAGGGAGAAGCAGGCTTCCTGTGGAAGGGGAAGCCCGATGTGGGGCTCGACTCCAGGACTCTGGGATCATGACCTGAGCCGAAAGCAGGTGCTTAACTGACTGAGCTGCCCAGACACCCTTTATTTTATTTACTTAAAAGAAAGAGAGCAAACAGGAGCAGAAGCTGGAGGGGTAGGCAGAGGGAGAAGGAGAGAATCTCAAACAGACTCCATACTAAGCACAGAGTCCTGCATGGGTCAATCCCATGACCTTGAGATCATGACCTCAGCCAAGACTAAGAGTTAGATGCTTTATTGACTGCACCATCCAGGTGGCCCTCTTTTTTTTTTTTTTTTTTAAGATTTGTTTATTTATTTAGAGAGCATGCATGTAGTGGGGGAGGGGCAGAATGAGAGGCGGAGAGACTCCTCAAGCAGACTCCCTGATGAGTGCAGAGCCCAACACAGCACTGGATCCCAGGACCCTGAAATCATGACCTGACCCAAAATCAGGAGTCGGCCGCTTAACTGATTGAGACCCCCAGATGCCCCACCACTTTCTTTTTTTTTTTTTTTTTAAGATTTTATTTATTTATTTGTCAGAGAGAGAGAGAGGAGTGAGAGCGAGCACAGGCAGACAGAGTGGCAGGCGGAGGCAGAGGGAGGAGCAGGCTCCCCGCTGAGCAAGGAGCCTGATGTGGGACTCAATCCTAGGACTCTGGGATCAATACCTGAGCCGAAGGCAGCCACTTAACCAACTGAGCCACCCAGGCATCGCCCACTTTATTTTCTAAAGTGACTGTATCATCTTATTTTCCAACCAGTAATATCTATACTTGGTGTTGCCAGTATTTTAAATTTTGGCCATTCTAATGGGTGTATAATAGTATCTCACTATAGTTTTTTGTTTGTTTTCAATTTTTTTTTAAGATTTTATTTATCTATTTGACAGAGAGGGATCACAAGCAGACGGAGAAGCAGGCAGAGAGAGAGATAGAGGGAAGCAGGCTCCCCGCTGAGCAGAGAGCCCGATGCGGGACTGGATCCCAGGACCCCGAGATCATGACCTGAGCCGAAGGCAGTGCTTAATCCACTGAGCTACCCAGGCGCCCCTGTTTGTTTTCAATTTTTAATTGAAGTATAGTTGACATATAATATTATGTTAGTTTAAGTTGTAAAACATAATGATTTCACAGTTATAAACATTATGAAATGCTCTCCACTGTAAGTGTAATTTCCACCTGCCACCATGTGAAGTCAGTACAATATTATTGACTATATTCCCTATGGTGTTCTTTTCATTCCCGTGACTTCTTTATTTTATA
This sequence comes from Mustela putorius furo, assembly GCF_011764305.1. NCBI lineage: Eukaryota > Metazoa > Chordata > Mammalia > Carnivora > Mustelidae > Mustela > Mustela putorius. The sequence goes on from NW_025422057.1 coordinate 11,148,276, forward strand.
AGCAGAAGTTTGTACCTCTTAATACCTCTTAATGTAACTACTAAAACTTAATTTATATGTGGCTTCCATGTTATTTCTGAGACTGACTATACAAACAGTGGCCAAACCATATTTAACTATATTTATATAGAACTTTGACCCCCAATATCTGCAGCAATTGGCCTAGAAAAGTCAGGACTTGGTCAATGAGTCCAAATTTCCTATTAGTTGCCCCCACTTACTCTTCAGAAAACAAGGATAGTTAAGAAATCCCTTCTCCCTTTGTGTTCCAAGAAAAGGATAAATGCAAAAGACCAACTTGCTTTTGCATATTCCAACATAAAACTCACATCTCCCCTTCCTCAACAACTCCCTTGCTTTACAAAACCTCAGCATTTAACCCTCGTCTTCCAGATGTTTCTGGATGAAAGTTCTCCCTATTATAACAGCCTGAACGAAATCAGTCTCCTTCATGTTCTGGGCCATTTCCTCTTTCCCTTATTGCGACCTGCTCTCCAACCACTAAATGAGAGCCACACTTTCTGTTCGTTATAACACCCCACTTATACCAGCTCTCTGAATTCTTTAGAGTAATGTTAGCAGCTGTAACAAAGAGGCCACAGAATGCAACATTCCTATGAAAATCCAGGCTGTCTTTGACACAGGGTCATTCTAGTCATCACCATTCCATCCAATATGAAGGAGGAAAGAACGTATCCAGGCCAAGAGTTTTCTGCTAAGACACTGAAATAAAAGTTCATACACTTCATTCAATCCCAGTACATTGGTGAGAACCTAATCACACAGCCCCACCCAGCTGCAAAGGAGGCTGGGAAATGTAGTCCCTAGTTGGGTAACCAGCCTCAGCTATACCTCTGAAACTAAGCATTGCAGTTCTTCCCTAAGCAATCTCTCTGGAGGTAGGGAAGAAGAAGGGAACAGATTTTTTTCAAAGTCTCAATGAAAACATGAAAGGAAGAATCCTTAGGATAATGGTGATAGGAGACCCTAGGAAGACAGTTTTATACCAGAGGTAGAGGGCAAGAAGTCCAGATTGGAACAAGTCAAAGTCTCTGGGAAAGATATCCAAGAATATATGTCTAAACACCTAGAGAGGAAATTGAGGCAACTGATGGAAAATGTGCATTACCCATTAGGCAACCATTTATTGAGCACCTATGCTATGCCAGGCACTCTTCTAGGTGCTAGGGAATAAAACAGCACATAAATACCAAAATCATTGCTTCACGGATCTTACAATCGAGTGGAAATTCTAGGGCAGTTGGTGTTGAATTAATAACAAGTATGCAGAAAACTAGCAAATATCTTAAAAGGAAATTTACCCCACCCTGAAGGAAACTACATTCAACTCTTTCAGCCGATTCTTTTAGTATTTCTGTTTTTAAATTAATGTGGTTACATTGCCACTTCTGAAAATTTTCCCGTTTGCATTATGTGCTGATGTCCCAGATAAACAATGAGGATTTTGCCCCTTTTGATCTGTGTTCTCATCACTTATGAACGCTTTCCCCTCTTGCCTCTCACTAAAGTTAAATTATAATGCTGGTTAGAGCGACATTCAAATTTTAACAGTATTATGCTTATATAAAGACTATTAGTAGCCAAGTCATATAATACATTGTCATTACTTTAATTTTTCTTTGCAAGTTTTGTTTTCCTAGACTTGGAACACTCTTCTGCTCCACTTTTTGCCTAGTTAACTCTTATTTATCTTTCAAGTCCTAGTGTAAATGTCACATTTCAGGAAATCCCTTGAGCATCCTTTTCCTTTACCCGACAAAGGTAAAGGAATTACTTAATGCCTTCCTTAAAAATACAGGCTTGGAGAGTGGGGGCAGAAGTGCTGTTACTGGTGGTGGGGAAAAAATCGTGCCCTGGAGATGTATCTTTTGGACCCTGCCCTGGCCACTTATGTTTTCACAACTACTTAGTAGTAGTATCAAATCTTCCCACCAAGAAATTAGATGTTGCAGTCATTCACATTATAAAATAACGACATTTCAAAAATATCACAGTGTCTCTTTAAGTAAATCTGAGCAACTGTTTGTTTATAAGTAACTAAATACAGAGGGAGAAACCTAAAACTGCAGTGTCCCTAGCCACTGCTGACTTGGTATCCATCTGCAATTTCCTCTAAAACAAATCTTAGATTATTATGACTTAAATACAGATGTTTTCATGGCTGTATACATTTAATTTGCATGTTACTGGTCACAAAGCTAAAATATGGGATTTCTCCATTTGCTACGAGGTACTTGGCAACCCTCTCTGCGAAACAAATGAATAAATGAACCCAGTGGTGGTAGCGCCTTTGGATGTTCCATCAGTGTTCTCAACTCACTCAGACTCACAAGAGCCAGATGTATAATCCAGTATGCCGACTAATTAGTTCATAATGAGATGTACAAATGACCCCGCTCTTTGCCCCAAGTGGGACTTGAGATTTGAATTCAGTTCTTGTTCGTAGGCTCCCCACTTTCCCGACTCTATTCCGATCATTCTTCTGTTAATAAGCTCTATTTTCGGCTGCTGATACTGCAGTTTTCTCAGGTACATTCCAGGCCTAGGAGAAACATGCTATTTCATCGCCAAACTTGGATATTTTCCAAATTTCCTTGCTAAAAGTTTACCGCTAGATTTGATCTTTTGTGTGTACTGATGCCTCCATCTCCATTCTGAGGATATCTCCATACAGGCATGCATTGCTTTCACAGATACTGTGGGGATTTTTTGTTTGTTGGTTTTTTGGGTTTTGTTTTGTTTTGTGTGTTTTTTTTTTCTTTTTACAAATTGCAAGTTTGTGGCAACAGTATTGTGAGCAAGTCCATTGATGTTATTTTTCCAAAAGCATTTGCTCACTGTGTATCTCTGTGACAGGTTTTGTAATTCTCATGGCATTTCAAACATTTTCCTTATTAATGTGTTTGTTATAATGATCACTGATGGGTTATTATGACTTGCTGAAAGTTCAAATGACAGCACTTTTTTTTTTTTTTGGAAGATTTATTTATTTGGGAAAGGGAGGAACAGAGGGAGAGAGAATCTCAAGCAGACTCCCCACTGAGCGCTGGCTGTGGGACTCCATCTAGTGACCCCGATTGAGCCACCCAGAAGCCCCCTGAAGACAGTATCTTTAAGGCAATATATTAAAAAAAAAAAAAAGATTTTAAAATTTATTTGACACAAACATGGCGAGAGAGGAAACACAAGCAGGGTAGGTGGGAGAGAGAGAAGCAGGCTTCCCGCCAAGCAGGGAGCCCAGTGTGGGGCTCGATTCCAGGACCCCGGGATCATGACTGGAGCTGAAGGCAGCCGCCCTTTAGGCAATATTTTAAATTATGCACCTTCTTTTAGACATAATGCTATTGCACACTTAATAGATTATAGTATGGCATACACATAATCTTTGTGTGTATTGGAACACCAAAAAATTCGTTTGATTCGCCTTACTACGATTTTCGCTTTATTGCCGCGGTGTGCCTGTACACCTTCTGCATGAACCTGTCCAAGCTCCCTGGCTGTTTCCAGCTTCTAGGCAGAGGCAGACCAGGTAGGTTTTCAGTTATGACCTTGCCTCTCATTTAGGAACTGGTCCCTTTAACATAGCGCTGGAGATGACAAGCAAAGGGCGTTTGGGGTTTTTCAAAGTGCCCCTTACCAAAATGCAAACCTTCCTCAGTGGGATAAGATGTTATGTAGCTGAAGGAAAAATCACTGCATGGGTTTCAGGCAGGGCTACAGAGAAAGGAGCAAAACCAAAACCACATCAGCACCAGGAGGAGGTGGGTGCACCCCAAGGGCTGTTTCACCCTCTAATTCTGCCCAGAGAGGACCCCGGGTTCTCCTTGGGTTTGTACTTTCAGGTTGCTGCGGCCTCCTACCTGGGCAAGGCCTCCTATCATGAATTAATAAACTGGACATGGGCAGTTTCCCCCTTCACACTTGCGCAGCGTGATAAACTGCAACACGTCAACCTCGGCCACGACGCCCGTCCCCCCAAAGCCCCGCCTGCCCTTCCTTTTGCCCATCTCCAAGATGGCGGCGGTCTGCCGCCGCGTCGCGGCCCCGCCCCGCCCCGCCCCGCCCCCGCGCAAGCCGACCCGCCCCTCCTCCCGCCCGCGGGGCCGCGCCGCGCGTTCCCGCCGCCCCTCCCCGCGCGAGCTCCACCCAGGTCGCAGGCAGCGCGGTCGGCGGCGCCTATTTCCCGCCATTGTGCGAAGTGGAGGTTGGGGGCCCGCACGCGCCGCCTGCCCGTGGCCAGCTGCTTCTGGGCTGTCGCCGCCACAGCCGCGGTTCCCTGAGGCGCCGGGAGGCCGGGCGGCTCGCGCCCCGAAGCTCGCCGTGCGTGGGAGGGCGCGGGCGACGAGCGACCGAGCCCCCGAGGAGGAGCCGCGGCGCGGGACGCCGGGCCGCGCGGGCCCCGGCCCGTCGGCGAGATGCCCTGCGGGGAGGATTGGCTCAGCCACCCGCTGGGGATCGTGCAAGGCTTCTTCGGTGAGTGGCGGCGCCGGGGGCGGGCCGGGCGGGCCGCCGAGTTTGCCGAGCTCGGGGCCCGGCCCCGCCGCGCGGCCCCACGCGGGGCTCCCCCGAAGGCTCTCGCGGCCGGCCGGGCCTGCGCGGGCGACGCCGAGGCACCCCGGGGCCGGCGCCGGGGCGGGGGCCCGGGCCGCGGCTTCCCGGCTCGGCCGCAGGTGCCTCCCACCTGCCCGATTCGCGATTCGCGAGCGGCCAAGGTTACGCGGCGAGGAGCCGGGGTCGGCCGTGATTGCCGGCCTCGCTCCTCGCCGTGGCGCACCGGGGACCCGCGCCCCGCGTGCGGCAGTTCGCCGAGGGGTCCTTGAACCCTGGGGACCCGCTGAGTCGGGGCGAGGAAAAGCACTTTGCCTACGGGGAGCCTGCAGGATATTTCAAAACTTCCGGTGTGTGGGGGGAGTGCTCGCTCGCCGCAGAAGTTGGCTCCAACTACTGTATTGCACACATCCTCTCTTGCCGAGATGAGGTTGGGTGTCAGGGCTTAATTTTGCTCTTGGGATGACTTTTCCACCTGCCAGGTGCACGTCGCCTCTCGTGCCAGAGCTAGCGAGAAACGTGGGACCGCTCGGACGAGCTCCTGCGCAGAAAGAGCCGAGAATGCTGCAGACCAGCTTAGTGCATTTTAATTGCCGTTTATTTGTAAATGCTACTTTCCCGTGAAGCGTCCACGGGGGGAGTTTTAGGTTGGCGTGCGGTGAACTGGTCATCTTGGCCCCCTCCCTCCTTACGTTGCACTCAGGAGTGGTGGAGGCAAACCCGGAATCCCTTAGGTTGTAGCACCTGGAGATAACTTGGCGTTGTAGGAGTGGCCTCCGCTCCTGGGAAACGCCGTGGGGGATTGGTGAGTAGGGCTAGTGAGACGCTGAATAGTGTCCAGCAGCCAAATCGGTGGCGTAAAATCCATGTCTTTCTGTAGGAGGGACTCAGCAACTCTTTATTCATTTTTCCATATAATTTGAGCTAGTTTAGTTTTCTGGTTTTCTAGGCCGAAACTTAGAAGCAGCAAATTAGGAGGAGGCCTGGATAGGCGTCCGGATTGTAGCCCGTGAACACTGACAAGTGGTAAAGACGAAATCTACAACTATGTGTATATATATTTTTAAAAAGATAAAAAAAAAATCACTATAACCATAGGATGCTTTGAGGAAGGGGCACCTATACCTCCACTAAATTCTACTTCACAGTGAATACTGGAGCCCATAATTAATGTCCCAAGCAATGGCCCCAAAATATGGAGTGAAGATTAAACTGCACAGTTGGTGGGTGTAGATGCGTAGGTAATTTTTAGGGAAATTCCATCAAAAGTAAAAAGTTTTGGTGCTTAAGGGCAAAGTTCCAGTTACAGATATTTAGAACATTTATGAGAAATACCCCATGCCTTAGTCTTGACGGATACGTGGGATGATTTTATATTTGATGTAGTTTTGAAGGTGTTTGTCAGATTTTGCATACTAAGTGTGTGTTCCTAAGGGGCACGTTTCATTATAGTGCAGAAAGGGTGTGTTTGGGTATGAAATACTGGCTTTACGGTATTTTGCAAATTTTGTAAATTGTCGTGGGCACCTGGACCTTGTTGATAAGTTTCCCCACAGGATGCCTTCTTTTCCCATATAGATTGTGTGTTATAGAGAAGAAAATAATACGCTTTATAGTCATAATTTTTGGGGAGAAGCTGTTCTGAAGTATTTACCTTCACTGTATTTTTTTTAATCACCGTGAATATATTGAAAGCCTTTATGATAACAGCATTACAGGTATGTTTCTGTGAAAAGTAAGTCACAAGGTGTTAAACTTGTAGACTCTCTTCCGTTTTGTAGTAAATTGTTTTAAATTGATTTTCACCCAGATAGAGAAATGTCTCTAGTGGTTTATGAGACCTTTCTTGGCTCCTCCCCTACTCAGCTCTCATCACGGCATTCCCTCTCCTACTGAACCTTCTTTCAGTTCTTTGTTGTGAGTCTTCCCTCTAGGCCCTCTGCATCAGCTGTCTCCTTTGCCTCATGCCCACTTCGTTCCACTTGTACATTCCTGGCTAACTCTTTTCTTTTGGGAACATAAGTTAGGTATTCCCTGCTTCGATTACTATAGGATCCTATGTGTCCTGGAAAGTAACATGTGTTAATCTAAAAAATAAAACTGCCAGTTACTTTAACAGTAAAAATGGGTTTATGAGGAAATATCAGAAAAACTGCAGTTCGGGACATGCAAGCTGTGCAAACCGTAGACAAGTCCCACAAACAAAGGAGAGGAACTTTATTTTACAGATGAGGACGTTGGGATGGATTATTTTGAAGAAAAGCCCATTGGAGAAAAGCAGGAGTTGAGGGTGATGTCGGTTCCTCAGTGGCTGAGTTGTAAGGCCAGTAGATTTCCTGTAGGAGATGCGATGTACAGCTCTCCCTGTTGGTGCCTGTATTTGATTCTTTCCTGTTGCAGAGACTTCTTGTTAGGGGTGTGTAAATGACAGTTCTTATAATTGACATTGGGTGGTACAGCTCCCCTTTTCAGCCTCTTCTAGCTCCTTTACTTATTTTTCTTAATTAATTTTTTTTTAAAGATTTTATTTATTTATTTGTAAGAGAGAGAGAGTGAGAGCGAGCACAGGCAGACAGAGTGGAAGGCAGAGTCAGAGGGAGAAGCAGGCTCCCTGCGGAGCAAGGAGCCTGATGTGGGACTCGATCCCAGGACGCTGGGATCATGACCTGAGCCGAAGGCAGCCGCTTAACCAACTGAGCCACCCAGGCGTCCCTCTTAATTAATTTTTTAAAAAGATTTATTTTCCAGAAAAAGAGAGGGTGTGTGTGTGAGCACAAACAGGGGGAGAGGCAGACTCCCCATTTAGGAATGAGCCTGATGCAGGACTCAATCCCAGGACCCCGGGATCATGATCTGACCCGAAGGCAGATCTTAATGACTGAGCCACTCAGGTGTCCCTTCTTAATTTTTTTTTTTTTTAAGATTTTATTTATTTATTTGACAGAGAGAGATCACAAGTAGACAGAGAGGCAGGCGGGGGTGGGGGAGCAGGCTCCCTGCTGAGCAGAGAACCCAACCACGGATTCCATCCCAGGACCCCAGGATTATGACCTGAGCCAAAAGCAGATGCTTAGCCACCTGAGCCACCCAAGCGCCACCCAGGTCCACTTCAGTGAGGTTTCCTTTTATTAATTTTCACATACGTAAAGTAAGTTGTTGAAGAACTTGTTTCCTGGTTCCTTTGCTACGTTTTTTACTCAGGGAGTTGAGGGCCTGTATCTGACTTATTCACCAATATATCCTCATTGCCTGGAATACACCTTGTACGTTAAAAAATGCTCAATGAATATGTGCTGAATAGAGGCAGTGAAAAGACTGATTAATCAATCAAATGTGAACTGGGATGGTACTGTGACCACAAGTCTCAGACTTAGGACGGTCCTGGTGGAACTCCTCTTCTCAGAGGATTCAAGATCCTACCAGGTTTGAGTTCCTTCCCATGCAAGTCCTAATTCTTTCTTCTTCATTCAGATAGGAAACTTTGAAATTCAGTGAGTGGCCAGTCATAACTACAGGGATCATAATTCATTTTTGTGATACAATCTGTATTTTGATTTTGTATCTGCCATATTACAGTTGTTCATATGTACATTTTTTTCCTGTAAGCATTCATAAAATATCTTTAATGTTTCCCTCAGAGTTTCTTTTTTTTTTTTTTTTAAAGATTTTATTTATTTATTTGACAGACAGAGATCACAAGTAGGCAGAGAGGTAGGCAGAGACAGAGAGAGAGGAGGAGGAAGCAGGCTCCCCGCAGAGCAGAGAGCCCGATGTGGGGCTCGATCCCAGGACCCTGGGATCATGACCTGAGCTGAAGGCAGAGGCTTTAACCCACTAAGCCACCCAGGCGCCCCTCCCTCAGAGTTTCTAAAAGATCTTATGTACAGGACATTGAGATCCAAAGGTTTAAATTATGATTTAGAAATACTTTGGTTCAGCCTATCTTTGTTGGTCTCTGTTATGTGCATAGTGCTAATGGCTTAGTCCCTACAGTGACTGTTCATTTAGTGATCCATATCAAATCACTTCCTTTAAACAAAGGCAGGAATTGTAATTTTAAAAAAAGGTTCTATTTACTTTTCTTTCTTTTAATATTTAAAATAAATTTTCTTTACTTGAATTAATGACTTCTGTTAATTTTGGACAAAGCAGGATTGCATATGGACTCTGATTTCTTTCACTATTTTCTTTTTAGATTGTTGGTTCAGTCAAGATCATTATTACTGGTTACATTCAAGGTACTTTGTATCTAACAGACTAGCTCATGCAAAAAGCAGTGGTTTGCGGAGAAGGATAGGGAGAAGTATTTGATCACTAGTATTCTATTTATTTATTTTATTTTTTAAAGATTTACTTGAGAGAGAGGTAGAGAAACAGAGAGTGTAAGCTGGGGGAGAGGGGCAGAGAGAGAGTCCCCAAGCAGACTCATCACCAAGCACAAAGCCTGGCGCAGGGGCTTGATTCCAGGATGGGAAATCACAACCTGAGCCGAAACAATGAGTCAGATGCTCAACTGACTGCACCACCCAGGTGCCCCTTTATCACTATCATTTTAGAGAATTTAAAGCAATAATAAAATCGACTGAAAGTCAGTCTGCTTTTTTATTGTCACCATGATTCTAGATAATTCATCACCTTTTGTTTGTATCCACCTTAGATCTCTCCTATCGTCCTGATCTTGGTAGGCCACTGAAAAAAGGCATTTGTTAAAAGGCTGTAGAACCCAGAGATAGGGAGGGCATCTTGGCATCCCAAGAGCAGAATCAGGAACTGGAAAGATAGCAGGAATCTAAGCAACTCTTATCAGTTTTTCTTCCTTAGGCCACATTCATCTCTGTACATGAATTTAATTACCTCAACTCCGCAACTCCCAAATTCACTTGCTCTCAGTTCCACACTAGGTAGCATCTTTGTCTTAATCCCAGATGCTAGGGCTAGAGAATCTGATTGGCCCGGCATGGAGTCAGGAGTCCACCCATGCACCAACAGCTATGGCCAGGGCACAGAGTCTTGTAGGACAGTCCTGACTACTGAGGCCCACACTTCAACAGTGGGGCAAGTTCCCTGAGAAGTACCTGGGGCAAAAAGTACAAATATGTATATATGCATTTCGAGGTTATTAAATAATACCTTGCACATGGTTATAAAAAAAATCACAATGGTATTAAGTGATCAGTAAAAGAATGCTCTTTCCCCACAGAGGTGACCACTTTTGTTTCTGCTTTTAGTGCCTTTATTTATTTTTAAGATTTTATTTATTTTAAACAGCATGAGCATGAATGGGAAGGACAAAGGGAGAGAATCTAAAGCAGACTCAGAGCTGAGTGCAGAGCCCTATGTCGGGCTCCATCTCAAGGCCCTGATAATCACGACTGGAGCCAAAACCAAGAGTTGAATGCTTAACCAAATGGGCCACCCAGGCACCCCCTTTGTGTAAAGTAAAATAAAAAATAAATAATAAAAATAAAAAATATTTTTTTTATTGAGATATAACTCACATAACATGAAATTAACCATTTAGAAATGTACAATTCACTATCATTTCTGTCACCCCAAAAAGAAATCCTGTGCCAGTGAGCCAATCACTCCCAATTGCTCCTTCTTCCATTCTCTGGTAATCAGTCTACCTCTGTTTAATATTTACCTAGTCTGGACATTTATGTAAATGGAATAATACTATGGACTTCTGTGTCTGGCTTTTCACTTAGCACAAGATTTTCAAAGTTCAACCATGCAGTAGCGTATATCATCACTTCATTCCTTTTTATGATTGAAAATAATATTCCATTGAGTGGATGTACCACATCTTCTTTATCCGTTCATTGATGAATTGCCCTTGGTTGTTTCCACTTCTTGGTTATTGTGAATAGTGCTGCTGTAAACATCCGTGTGCAAATTTTTGTGTGAATGTATGTTTTAAGTCCTCTTGGTAATATACCTAGGAATGGGCTTGCTGGGTCATAAGGTAATTTTATGTTTAATTCTTTGAGGAACTGCCAAACTATTGTCCCAAGTGGCTGTAGCATTTTAAATTTTCATCAGTAATTTGTGAGGTTTCCACTTTCTTATATCTAACACTTGTTATTTTCTGCTGTTTTGTTTGTTATAGGCATCCTAGTGGGTGTGAAGTGGTAACTCCTTGATTAACGTTTCCCTACTGACTAATGATAATAGCCTTTTCAATATGCATGTTGGTCATTTGTATATCTTTCGAGAAATGTGTATTCAAATCCTTTAGGTTTTTGTCTTTATTGTTGAGATATGACTTTTTAAAATATTCTGCATACTAGACTTGTCAGATATATATTATTTGCAAATGTTTGTTACCATTTTTTGGATTGTCTTCACTTGGTAGTGTCTTTTGATGTAAGTTTTAATTTTTTTGTACGTAATATACTATAATTTATGTAAAGGACAGAAAGCAACAGAAAAGCTTTCATAACATTTTACTTGTATAAGTTTTAAATTTTGACAAAGTCATATCCAGTTTATCTCTTTTCCCTTTGATGGCCAAATCTAAGAACCCATGGTCTAATGCCAGGTCATAAAAATTTATACTTGTGTTCTAAGAGTTTTGTGGCTTGAGCTCTTAGATTTAGATCTTTGATTCATTTTGGATTAGTTTTTAATATAAGGTATGAGGTAGGGATCCAGATTCATTCTTTTGCATGTGGATAGTTAGTTGTCCCAGTATCATTTGGTTTTGGTTTATTTTTTACATTTACCAGTTTATTATACAGGATATGATGAACTTTACAGATGAACAGCCAGATGAAGAGGGACATAGGGTGAGATTTGGATGGTACCTCTCGCTTCTGTCTCCAGGGAACATGTTACTACCTCCCAGCAGGGAATGCATTCACCAACCTGGAAGCTCTTGCACTATTTGTCAAAAAGACCTCTCTCCCCAGTGAATGGTTTTGCCACGTTTGTCAAAAAAAACCACTGGATCATAGATGTATAGCTTTACTGAACTTTCAATTCCATCTATTGGTCTATATGTTTATCCTTATGCTAGTACCATGTTGTCTTAATTACTGTAGCTTTGCAGTAAGTTTTAAAATCAAGAAATGTAGGGGAAGGCTCCATAGCTCAGGGGTTAGAGCACTGGTCTTGTAAAATCAAGAAATGTGAGCTTTTCAACTTTGTTCTTTTTTGATACAGTTTTAGCTCTTCAGAGTCCTTCCCATTTCCATAAAAATTTAGAATCAAATCGCCCATTTCTGCAAAAAGTGACAGCATTTTGGTAGAAATTGCATTGAATCTGTAGTGCTTTTAGTTCTTTTGATAATAGAGATAATTAAGATTATAGACTCTAGAACTAGACTGTTTAATCAGGACCATATTTGGCTCCCTGGATCATTTTTTAAAGATACTTCCCTTTTTACTACAGAATTATTTTCAGTAATAATCAGTAAATAGAGCCATATACAATGCTTAGGGTATTCCACATTTCAAAATGGTTCTGGCATTGCTTTTATCACCTTCCTCTGTCCCCTGCTCCCCCATTTTTGAGTATTTTTTTGTTTGGTATCACTCTGGATGTTGTTTCATGTTGGTGGGTACCACACAGGAGATTTGAAAATTTTTGTGTTAATTGTATAATGAATTCTTTGAACAAAAATAACTTCCCAAGTTCTTGCAGTACAAAAAGGAAATAATTGTCTGATAATTAATAAGTGAATTCTAACAGAACAGGCAACTGCAAAAGACATAAGTGAGGCAGTTACCAAATCATGCCCCTGATGTTTGTGTATTTTATTGATTCATTCTTTAGTTACAAAGCAAGTAACTGAGAAGAATACATTTCAGTATTAAATCTATGATTCAAATTTAGTGAAATAGTTCATGTATGAGCTAAAATTTGCACTTATTATACCTCTTATTTCACACTTAAAAAAAAAAGATTTATTTATTTATTTACAGGAAGAGATCACAAGTAGGCAGAGAGGCAGGGGGAGAGAGAGGGAAAGGAAAACACAGGCTCCCCACTGAGCAGAGAGCCTGATGTGGGGCTTGATCCCAGGACACTGGGATCATGATCTGAACTGAAGGCAGAGGCTTTAACCCACTGAGCTACCCAGGTGCCCTCACACTGTTTTATATATTAAACACTACTGAACACTCCCAAGTTACCTCATAGAAGATAGAATTGAATGATTCAAATTTTGTTCCTTCATCTTTGTAATCACTGTGTTGTTTATTTAAAATCTGTCATATGCATGTGGGACTGTAGATTGCCACGCAGGGGTTGGGGGATGCTTATTACCCCCTAAGCAACTTTGGACTGTTCTGGACCATTTAAGATTTACTGTCCAAGCAAAGGCACTTAGCTGAGTTTTTGCTGGGAAGAACTGATGACTTGAAAATATTAAATCTTTCTATCCACGAATGTGGAATATTTCCCCATTTATGTGGTTCCTGAATTTCTTTCTCAGAATTTTATAGTTTTCCTTATACAGATCTTGTACATATTTTGTTAGATTTATACACAAGAATTTCATTTTGGGGGATGCTAATGTGAATGGTATGTGTTTTTAATTTCAAACTCTACATGTTCACTGATAGCATGTAGGAATATGATTGACTCATGTGCATTAACCTTGCATTTTGCAATCTTGCTATAATTGCTTATTAGTTCCGGGAGGTTTTTTTGTGGATTCCCTTTGGGTTTTCTATGTAGAAACATCTCATCTGTGAACACTTTTATTTTTTTCTTCTCTCTCAGTATACCTTTTATTTCCTTTTTTTGTCTTACTGCATTAATTTGACTTCTAGTAGTGTCGAAAAGGAGTGGTGAGAGGGACATCCTTGCCTTTTTCCTATCTTAGTGGGAAGCTGTTGGTTTTTCACTTATTTTTAATTCTTCGATTGCTTTCCTTTTGAATGTAAAGGCATATTCTAAAATTACTTCTTCTATCCAGCAACTTTAGATCCTATTTCAGGGTTTCTGTTCCATAAGATGAGAAAATTAGTATCTCTACGACCTTCTATTACTTCTGTCTCATTCGTGTCAGTCATTGTGCATTACTAGTTTACAGTACTTTAGTGCTTTATCTTATCATATTATAAAGGTCAAAACCCAGTGAATAACATGTGCGTTATTATGATGGTGTAATCGCTTTCCCTGCAGGCCTGGCTAGTGTGTTTGGACCAGTAGGGAAGGAAGCCCAATCCTGTCATTAAATTATTTTGCTTTAAGGACAGTGTTTCAAGAATCAAGGCCAAATGGTTTCTCTTACACTCCAGAGTTTACTATCAAGCCATAACTTATAATTTTTCATCATAAAATAGGTTTTATACTTTATTAAATACCTATTTTCCTGTCCCCGAGAGGGTTATATTTTTTCTTTTCTTTTTTTTTTTTTGATGGGAAGAGAGTGTGCACATGTGAGCATGGGCTGGGGAGCCGCAGGTGGAGGGAGAGGAAGGAGCAGGCTCCCCGCTGAGAAGGGAGCCCAATACCTGGCTTGATCTCAGAACCCTGAGATCATGACCCAAGCTGAAGGCAGACATTTAACCCACTGAAGCATTTAGGTGCCCCTTTTCTTTAATCTTTCAATGTCCTAGGTTACACTCAAAGATAATAGACTGTTTTTGTATTGGGATAAGTACCGCTTGGTCTAATTTTTCTTTTTTTTGAATACTCCATTGGATTCAGTTAACAGTTTATGTAGGATTTTTGCATCTTTATCTTTTGTGAACTTTGCTTCAAAATGCAAAATTATCTGGACTTGGGACTTCATGGAATCGAGAGGAAGAATCAGCAGTTTTTTTCCCTTTCATATCGATATTAAACATACGATGTTCTTTGACCAAGTTGTGGTAACAATATGAACTCTGCCAGTCTTGGCCTTTTTTGGCAGCTTATATTCTTTCAAAATTTATCCATTTCTGGGTGCCCGGGTGGCTTAGTTGGTTAAGCATCTGCCTTCAGCTTGGGTCATGATCCCAAAGTCCTGGGATCAGGTCCTATATCCCCATATGGAGCTCCCTCCTCAGCAGGGAGTCTGCTCCCCCCACACACACACCCCGTGGGCCCGCTCTCTCTTACAAAACTAAATAAATAAATAAAAATCTTCTAAAAAATTTATCCATTTCACCTGAATTTTCAAATATATTTTTAATTCATAATATTTCACACAGTTTTTTAATATTTCTGTTATCTGTATAACATTTCCCCTTTTTTAATTTTGTTCTTGTATAGTTATTTGTTTCTTTTAGTATTGTATTCTGTCTTCTGCTTTTACTTATTTGTACAGTTCTTTCTTTTGGATCTTCTTTGTTTTTCTTCTGAACAGTCTTGCCAAAAAAATTTGTCCATCTTAATATTAATGATTTTTATTAGTATTTTTGTTCTCCACTTCATTGATGTTTGTCCTTAACTCTGTTATTTTTCTTATTCTTTGAATTTGCTCTATTTTCTTTTTCTAGCCTCTTCTACACATCCTCCCCCCACCACCCCCACCAAGATTTTATTTATTTATTTGACAGAGACACAGCGAGAGAGGGAACACGGTCGGGGGAGTAGGAGAGGGAGAAGCAGGCCTCCCACAGAGTACGGAGCCCAATGTGGGGCTTGATCCCAGAATGCTGGGATCATGACCTGAGCCGAAGGCAGCCCACTCAACGACTGAGCCACCCAGGTGCCCCCTTTTTCAACTCAGCTTAAACTGAAGCTCATCCATTTCCACTCTTTCTTGGTACTTGATAAATTGTATTTGAATCTATAACTTTCTCTCTGAACACCACCTTAGTAACCCACAAACATTAACCCTTGTAGTTTTCTTTGTTAGCCATCTGGGAAAATTTCGTAATTACCCTACAAATTCCTCTCTCCGGATTATTTTTTAGTATGGGCTTCTTTGTTTTTTAAAAAAATCATTGTAAAGGGGCACCTGGTGGCTTAGCTGGGTAAGTGTCTGCCTTTGGCTCAGATCATGGTCTCAGGGTCCTGGAATTGAGCCTGGTGGAGAGCTCCCTGCTCAGTAGGGAGTCTGCTGCTCCTTCGTCCTCTGTGCTTGCTCTCTCTCTCTCTCTCTCTCAAATAAATAAATCATTGTAGACATAAGGGTGTTTGTATATTAAGCTTTCCTTTTGTCAGGAGTTCTTGTCAACATTTTGGACAGAGAATATATACCTGGCATCTATTGAGGTTTTCTCTATGACTAGCACATAGAACTTTCTGTGAACGTCACATGTGCTAAAGCAGTATCCTGAATATTTGTATTTATTGGAGAGCTTATTATCTTCATACCTGCTGTATAGTTATTTTTCTGTTTATGCTTGATATGTGTTTATGCTTTTGATATATGTTTCTGAGAGGGCTCTGTTAAAAGTCTCTAATTGTGGTTTCTGTTTAGTTTTTCTCTTTAGTTCTGGAAGTTGTTGCTTTGTGTATTTTGAAGCCATGCTTTCAGGTGTATGTGTATTTTATTGAGCAGGACTGTGTTAAAATTTAACTTACTTATATTTGTATTACTGCATTCTTTTTTTTTTTTTTTAAAGATTTTATTTATTTACTTGAGAGAGAAACAGTGAGAGAGAGCATGAACGAGGAGAAGGTCAGAGAGAGAAGCAGACTCCCCATGGAGCTGGGAGTCCGATGCGGGACTTGATCCCGGGACTCCAGGATCATGACCTGAGCCGAAGGCAGTCGTCCAACCAACTGAGCCACCCAGGCGTCCCATATTACTGCATTCTTATTGAGCAGAAATTTGACATTTTTATCAAGTTCTTCCAGCATTTCATTCATATTATTTACTGAGAACTATGATTTCTTTGTGGGTGTTTTTCAGCTTCGCCCTCTGGATTATTCCTCTTAATTTGTGCCAGTTGCTTTTTAGGTTTGTTGTTTGCAATGCTTGGATTTTTTCCCCCATTGTGTTCATGTGTTCTAGGATCTCAGATCTTCCTCTTTAGTGGACTCCTCATTTTAAATTAAAAAAAAATATATTTTTTTAAAGACCATTTTAGAGCATGAGAGCATGAGTGGGAGGGTCAGAGGGAGAGAGAATCTCAAGCAGATGCCACAGTGAGTGTGGAGCCTGACACAGGGCTCAATCCCAGGACCCGGAGATCACAGCCAGAGCAGAAACCAAGGGTCGGATGGATGCTTAACTGACTGAGCTACCCAGATGCCCCTTAAATTTAAAAATATTTTTTAAGAAAGGTTGTGTAAGGTTGTGTGAGAAGAGAACAAGAGATAACATCATACAATGATAAAACAGTTTGCTAAGAAGATGTAAGTGTACATGTACCTAACAGCAGAACTTCAGAATGCATGAAGTAAAAGCTCAGAACTGAAAAAGAGAAATCTGTTTTGGAGATTTTACCACTTCTCTTTTAGTAGTCTGCAGAACTAGTGAACAGAAAATAAGGATCTAAAAAAACCTGCACACTACCACCAACCAAGTACAGCTAATTACCATTTGTAGAATGCTCCACCAACATCAGCAGGATATTACACTGTTTTCAAGTGTATGTGGAACATTCCCCAATATAATCCACATCCTGGACTGTAAAACAAACATTAAGAGATCTTAAAGAGTTGAAGTCATCAGGTATGTTCTCTGACCATAATGAAGTTAGATTAGAAATCAGTAACAGATAACAAGAAAATTCGAACTCATGGAAATAATATTTCTAAACAATCCGTGGATCAAAAAGTCTCAAAGGGAATTTAAAAATATTTGAACTAAATGAAAATGAAAACATAGCATATCAAAATTTGTGGGATACAGCCAAAGATGTGCTAAGAAGCATTAAGTACACTTACTAGAAGAAAATGTCTCAAATCAATAATTTGAGTTACTACCTTAGAACTAGAAAAGCAAAGTAAACCCAAGTCAAATAGAAGGAACTACTGAAGATAGGTCAGAAATAAACGAAATTGAAAACAAAAGAAAAAAAAAATCAATGAAAGCTAAAGCTGTATTTTTTTTTGATATAAAAAGCTCAGTAAAATTCACAAGTTTATAGCCAGACTAGCAAAGGGGGGTGGGACACAAATTACCAGTCCCAGTAATGAAAGAGGAGATAATACTATAGACTGTATGGACATGGAAAGGATGATACAAGATAGCTCTATGGACATTAACTCAGTAAGTTAGTGGAGTAATTCCTCAAAAAACACTATTTTTTGCTATTTTTACTGTAGCAAATCACCACAAATTTAGTGGCTTAAAACAACATAAAGTTATTATTTTACAGTTATGGAGGCCGGAATGATGTGGGTCTTACTGGGTTAAATCAACTTGTCAACAGGACTGCATTCCTTTCTGGAGGCTTTCAGGGAGAATCTATTTCCTTGTTGTTTTCCAGCTTCTAGAATCTTCCAGTGTTTCTTGGGTTAAGGCCCCCTTCAAGTTCTTTTCTCATCTTACTAGTGACTGCTGCTTCTGTCTCATTTTCCCACAGTACCCTTGTGATAATATTGAACCCACCCGGAAAATCTCCCTGTTTTATCTTTTACCTAAATTTCCCCTTTGTCCGGTAACATATTCACAGTTTCTGGGGATTAGGATGTAGCCGTCTTGGGGAGGGGGTGTCATAATTCTGCCTACCACAATCTCATGTTATGCACACTCACCCAAGATGAAATAGATACCCCTCCCCACCAGTTCCCCCTCCTTCCTGTGTCCTCCTAAGGACCATTGTTCTAATTTTCATTTCGATGAGTTTGCTGATTCTTGGTACTTCATGTAAGTGGAATCCTATAATATTTGTTCTTTTGTGTCTAGATTATTTTACTCAGCATAATGTTTGTAAGGTTCATCCTTGTCTTCATTGTTTGACAGAGTACAAAGGTAATTCAATGGAAAAGGATCTTTTCAACAAAGATATTGGAACAATTAGATATTTATTTGCAAAAATACGAATTTTAACCAAAGATCTCATACCTTATACAAAAATTAACTCAACATGGGTCACAGATAGAAGTATAAAACCCAAGACTATAAACATATAAAGCTTTCAGAAATAGAAGATCTCAGGGTTTGGCAATGAGATTTTAGATGTGCATAAAACAAAACTTTGATAATCATCAAAACTAAAACCTTTTGTTCTGCAAAAAATACTGTTAAGCTATTGACTAGGAGAATATGTTTGAGATTCCCAGAGAACACTTGTATCCAGAATATAAAAAAACCCTACACACAATGGTAATTAACCCAATTGTAAAAAGGGCCAACATTAAATAGATGCTTCACTAACTCAGTATCATTAGCCACTAGGGAAATGCAAATTTGAACCATGATGAGATACTACACACCTATTAGAACAGCTAAAATTGGAAAACACAGTGACAGTACCAAATTCTGGTGAGGATACAAACAGCTGGATTTCAAATACGTTGCTGGTGAGAATGCGAAATGGTATAGCCCTTCTGAACACAGGCAAAATCTTAAAAATTAACCATACATTTACCATGTACCCAACTGTCCCATTCCTAGGTTTTTACCTAGAGAAATGAAAGCTTATGTTCGCACAAAACTTGTTGACAAATGTTTGTGTTTGTATTTGTTTTTGTTCATAGCTATTAGATCTGGAGACAATTCAAATGTTCTTCAACAACTAAATGGAGAAACATTGTCATTCAGCTATACCATGGAATACTATTCAGCAATTAAAAGAAATGAACCATTAATATACTCATGTGTTGGGGTTCCCAGGGTCATTTCTATCTTCAGAGATTCACTAAAAGGACTTACTGTGACTCCATATATATTTGTATTCAAGGCTAAGGTTTATTATAGCAGAATAGTGAAGATATACAGCTGGATCCTAAGGGAAAAAGAGACAGGTCGAGTCTGGAGGAATCTGAGTGTAGGCCCCTTTATTTTCTCTCCCAGGGAGAATTCATAGATTGGAAGACTCAGTTTTGTTAAGATGTCTCTTCTCCTCAAATTAATCTGTAGATTCAACACAACTCTTACTAAAATTTTAGCAGACTTTACACAGAAGTCAATAAAGTGGTCCTCAAAATTAGATATATTGAGGATGGGAATAATCAAGACAAACTTGAAGAACTTAAGTACTTGATTTTAAGACTCAAGGGCAAGCTGTAGTGGTTAACACAGTATGACTATAGTATTAAGGCAGCATAAAGATAGACAAATAGATCAGTTAACATAATAGAGAATGTAGAAATAGGCTAACAAGTACAGTACATGAGTTGATTTTTGACACAAATGCCAAAACAATTCGGTGCTAGAAAGAAAGCCTTTTAATTAACGCTGGAACAAGTGGATCTTTTTTGGAAAAAAATGAGCCTTGACCCCTCTGTCACAATATAAACAAAAAGATTAATTTGGTGTCAGTTACAGACCTAAATGTGGAAAACAAAAAACCTAGGAGAATATCTTCATGACCTTGGGGTCTGTAACTATGAAAGAAAAACTTGGCAAATTGGACTTCATCAAAATGAAAAACTTCTTATCAAAAGACATAAAAGAATATTAAAAAACAAAGTACAGATTAGGAGAAGAATGTGCTCTACATATATATCTGACTTAAGACATGTCTAGAATAAACAAAGAATTAGTATAATCAGTGATGCCACAACAAAACCATTTTTTAAAAATGGGCAAAATTGTGACTAGGCATCTCACAAAAGAATTCATTGAAATGGTCAGTAAACATGAAAAGTGTACAATGTCATTAGGAAAATGCATATTAAGACCACAGTGACATATCAGTATGTATCCGGCAGAATGACTAGGATTAAGATTGACAAGGTCAAGTATTGGCAAGGTAGAACCAACTAAAGCTCATACACTGTTGGTGAGAGCCTATATATTTTTTCCTAGTTCCTTTGACTCTTAAACTAGATCAAGATTGAGTGATTGAGTGCGGCAATGCTCAAATTCAGATGGCCAAGAATTCTTAGCAAATAACGATAGTGATACGCGTGTGCTAATTAGCAGGATTCTTGGTTGCAAGTGACCCAACTTGCAAAATGTAGTCAAAATGATGACTACATTATCTTGGGTAATCAAATTCACGAGTGGGTTAGGTCGGGCTGTCAGTTAAGCCAAATAATTAAGCCGTGTCTGCTGTTTTCCTCTGGAATGGTTTAATTTTGAGACAGAACTTAATCCTAGGTGCCACGTGTAGCTTCCGACGTTGCTCTGTGTACTTGAATATCTGGTAGTGCCATCCTTGTCCTGGCTTTATGTCTGGAATACACTAATTTCTTAGACCTCAGCATGTTTCAGGTCTACCCCTCTTTCAAGGCCCAGCTCAAGTACCCCCTCCACCGAGAAGCCCTCTCTGAGATTATTTGACCTCCTTGCTTTTGGCTGTTATTCTCTGTTCACCACTTTTCTGTAAGTTTGTCAGCTCTCAGTGTCCTTATTGAACCTAGTGGAGTGCCAGGCACACCGTAGGCTTAATAAATAATGGACAGTTATTGCACATTTGATTTTTTTAATTACCTGTTGCAGTCCTTTAATTGTCTAGCAGTACCAGATACTTGTAAGGTGGCCTTGGGGAAAATCCAGTCTGAATACACACACCTTCCTGCCTCCCAGTCGGTCTCTGATGGAGCTTCAGCATCTCTTAGGTGGCGTGGTCATGTTTGTTTGTTCATTTTCTTTCTTTTTTTGTTTCCTTTATTTTATCCGCACCCAGTGTAGGGTTTGAACTCACCACCCTGAGATCAAGAGTCCTATGCTCCACCAGTTGAACGAGCCAGCCAGCCCACCAGCCTCCCCAAGCGTGTTCATGTATCTTACACAAGTGCAGTCAGAACAGCAGTGTTGGTGTGCTGTCATGACTGTGTATCGGCCTTTTCTTTAATACCCATTTTCAGTGGAAGCAAAAACTCATATTCTTTTTTTTTCTAATTCAGTAGTCCTTTATTGGCATTAGTAATAGTGGTTCTCAGACTTTAGTGTGCATCAGAATCAGAGGGCATTTTCTTTATGTATTTGTACTATTTTTTGTCACAATTTGCCAATGGCACTTACTTTTTCTTCTCGACATCCTGTTCTGCAGCTTCCTTGGCCCTTTTTGCTTGCCTGGGTGCCAGAGCCGGGCATGGACACGGGCCATGTGAACTCTGGCCAAAACACCTTGCAGTTCTCCTCCACTGTGCCTCTGGCTTTCTCCTTCTCCTAGACATTGCATGCCGGCATGACTGGTCATGTCAGCTGAGTAGCCAGTTTGAGGTCTTCAGCAGAGCTCTCTCCCTGCTTAGGGACGGACCAAGGACTTCCTGGGAAGGGGTGGGCTTCAAGTCGTACCCCACAGCTGCTGTGTGCTAGCCTTCAAGGACTCTGTGGACTTTTTTTGCCTCTTGCATCCACTGAGATCCCAGTGGTCCATGCCACCTTCTAGTATATGCCAGCCACCTGTAACTCTTCCGAGCTGAAGCCCCCGCCAGCTCACATTTTGGTGTGATGCCTCACAGTGGGGCACCTCACTTTGGGCTGGAGGGGTCCCTGGGTCAGGCCTTTTGTCTGTGGATTTTCCGTGCTGGCTCGTTGAACCATGTGGCCATGCACCATTGCCAGTCCTTGTGAAAGCGGGACTTCGGGGTCATGCCATTCTAGCTAGGTGCCAGGCTGCTCCACGGGGAGGGCATGGCCAGCAGAAAGGGACCGGCACTGCAGAACCACTTAGCAGGCACTTTAGAACATCAACTGCTAGGCCTCACCTCCAGAATTTTTGATTCAGTGTGTCTGTGATGGGCTGAAAAATTAGCATTTCTAATACCTATTCAGGTGATTCTAATGCTGGTGGTCGAGGACCAGTTTACTAGTGAATTGAACCCTCATTCCACGTCAGAATCACCTGAGGGGTTTATCCCCCGCCCCTTTTCCAGAACTAGACTTTGCTCAATTTTGTAAAAGTGTTTGGAATCCCCGCTAAGCATGGTGTTAGTGGGATTTTATGAGTATTTCTAACAATCAGCTCTGTAACAAATAGAGACAGTTCCTTTACTTCACATCTGCAGAGCACCTAGTGATGAATATAAATGGCAGAAGTCTTGGCTCGCTGCGTGGTTTGCTCGCTCTCTCAAAATAGGTGTTCCTGATTCTGGCAGTGATTTTCTTTGGTCTTGACCAGTTCCCATAATTTTTTCCCCAAAGCCTTGGTTTTCTTACCTTTTTTTTTAAGGTTTTATTTTTTTATTTTTATTTTTTTAAGATTATTTATTTATTTATTTATTTGACAGAGAGAGAGAGAGATCACAAGCAGGCAGAGAGGCAGGCAGAGAGAGAGAGAGAGGAGGAAGCAGGCTTCCCGCCGAGCAGAGAGCCCGATGTGGGACTCGATCCCAGAACCCTGAGATCACGACCTGAGCCGAAGGCAGAGGCTTTAACCCTCTGAGCCATCCAGGTGCCCCTTTAAGGTTTTATTTTTAAGTAATCTATATACCCAACGTGCAGTTTGGACATAAAGCCCTGAGATTAAGAGTCACATGCTCTGCCAGCTGAGCCAGCCAGGTGCCCCGGTTTTCTTATTTTTAATATGACATCAGAAACACCTTTCTCATCATTTTTCACTCATGGTAAGAGTTGTCAGTGGCTGTTATAACTGGGTTGGGGCAAGAGTCATAAAACTTTTTGCATGGTCTTCAGGTGTCTCTGGCAGGTTACTTAATGGTTGCAAAGGGAACAAAGTAACCTACTGTCAGAAGACTGGCTGTCATTCTGACTGGGTGATTAAAGTGAACATCATCAGTGAGGGGAAGACGGACCTCTTGTCTCTAGATGATTCCATTACAAGGACACAGCATCACTAATGGAACAGTCTGACTGATTGTGCACAATGGCGGTCTGATCCTAAGTGGACATCAGACAAACCCAAAGTGAGCATTCTCTATTTCTTTTACAGGTTTTGTCTTCCTCTTTTTTTTTTTTTTTTGGAAGATTTTTTATTTATTTATTTGACAGAGAGAAATCACAAGTAGACGGAGAGGCAGGCAGAGAGAGAGAGAGGGAAGCAGGCTCCCCGCCGAGCAGAGAGCCCGATGCGGGACTCGATCCCAGGACCCTGAGATCATGACCTGAGCCGAAGGCAGCGGCTTAACCCACTGAGCCACCCATGCACACGGTTTTGTCTTCCTCTTAAACATAAATGCCATAAAACACAGATGAGGAAAGATTGAGGGACTGTTCAGACTGAAGGAGATTAGAGAGACATGAGCGCTGTGAGCAGTACGTGCTCCTGGACTGGCTCCTGCCCTGACGAGGAGAAAGGGCAGTCAGGTGGCGTTGGGAGTGTGGTGGTAGTTTAGAGAGAAAGTGTGGTATCGGTTTGAATTTCCCGAGGTGGGTAACAGTACTGTTAGCTACGTTAAGATAATCTCTTTGTTCAAAGGAAACACACATGAAAATACTTAGACGCAAAGGTATATGATGTGTATAACTTCATCTCAGACGGGCAGGAAAGTACATGTGAGGGATGAGAGAAAGCAAATGGAGAAAGTACCAAGTATTCTTTGTACTCTTCATGTGATTTTCTTGAAAGTTTGAAATTATTCCCAAATTGAAAAAAATTTTTTAGAACACCTTCTCATTTTAGGGTAGTTATAAAGAGGAAAATGTGTATAAAAATGTTTCCAAAGAGCACTGTGCTTTGTCCAGGTAGCTTCGTATCTCATCCTGTGGGAAGTCTCAACTAGGTTGTTGGCTCCTGAGAGCCTGCGCCAGGCCAGCACTGGCCGGTGTTGTACCCAGCCCCTCAACAGGACAGCTTCCCGAGTGCTCAGTGTGGCAGCGCTCCACGAGATTGTGACCTGAACATAGTCTTGTCAGCTATTGTCCCTTTGGCTCTGAAAAGTCTGTTTTTCTTTCAGCTCAAAATGGAGTTAATCCTGACTGGGAGAAGAAAGTAATTGAATATTTTAAGGAAAAGCTGAAGGAAAATAACGCTCCTAAATGGGTAAGTTTATTGCTATTTTCAGAGGAGAGGGTTGGGCTTTCAGTTTCTTTCAGTAGAGTGGTAATCCACACAGAATTTTAGTATATGTGCTGCTGAAGTAAGTGCTAAAATTTTAAACTGTATACATTCATGTGTAGTGTCTTCCCCTTTAAGTGCATATGTATTAAAAGATTTTGCACTTTTCCAACTGAAATTTAGATTCAAGCGAGTCAGTGCTTCTGTGTTGGAGTCTCTAGGTGGCAGTGTTTGACCGTGTTACTTTCTAAGACCAAAAAAATTAGTAATTGTGAGTCCTGAATATCCTTATTATCTTCATTTAAAGAAAATTGGTATGTACTAGTCTTAAGCGAAGAGCTCAACAAAGCAAATGCCTTTCTGCTGCTTGAGAAGTGTTTTGAAGGAAGAACATCCTTTTACGTTAGAGTCGGATGTCATTATACAAACTTGGAGGAACATAAAAAATACTTTCGTGTCCAGCACTTTTGTTATGTTGACTGTTGAGATCACTGGCTTCCTAATGGGGCTTGGTGGGAGGTGGTGCGGGGGGTGGGGTGTTTCTGGATATACAACCTCTGTATATGTACTTAACATTCTACAGATAAGAATATTTTATTGACTTGTTTTCCTTTCAGGTACCATCACTGAATGAAGTTCCCCTTCATTATTTGAAACCTAACAGTTTTGTGAAGTTTCGTTGCATGATTCAAGATATGTTTGACCCTGAGTTTTACATGGGAGTTTATGAAACGGTTAACCGAAACACAAAAGCACGGGTATGTATTGCTTTTCTTCATGAAAATTTCTGTTTCTAATTAGTGGTATTTTATCCTTGTGTTGTTTATGGTAGTTTTGATTCAGATATACTGACATGATGCTGTTATCCTTTGTTTTGGATCATAGGTCCTTCATTTTGGAAAATACAGAGATGTAGCAGAGTGTGGGGTATGTATTCTTAAGATATATAAAACATCTTAAGAACTTCTTAAGCAGCGAATTTATTTCTTTTGGTTGATCTTAAGTGTATTTATTTTGTGTGTAAATAAGTTCTAAGAAGTCATGTGAAATGTTTTATTTACCTTTTATTTAAGCTTCTCTGTTAAAGTTTTTGATCTTTTAAAAATCTCTTAAAAGGTGGAGTATTGTAAATAACTAATTTCTTTCTTTTCCTTATATCTGTACACTTGGTTTCAAAATTAGAGGGTTATGGTAAATTCTTTTAAAGTAAAAGTGGAAGATTAACTTAGGGCTTAACACTTGCTTAATTAAATTTCATTACGTCCTGCAGCTTTTTCTTAGGAGGAAGAAAGTTTTTAATAAATTTAAACTTTCTTTGATAAAGAGAAGTAAGGGAAACTTACATATCAGTAATGGGAGAGGCAAGAAGGTAGAGGACACTGGATATAACTGTGGTTATGAAAGGGATAGTCTTGAGGTAGAAACTTACTAGAAAAGCAGTTATAGAGACACTACAGTATATCTGTATTTTTTAAAAATTGTTTTTTTGTGTGGTTCTACTGAAACTGGTGGTAATTGTCAGTCGTTGAGGGGAAAAAAAATCAAAGTATCACAGGTAGGGATTGATCAGCAGGTGCTTAAGTAGAAAGATGGCACATTGGTGGAGCTCCCCCATTCTGGGTCTAGTTCTCTGCTTTGGTGATCCAGACTCCCAGTTTAATCACATTATGTGGGGCTTTTTACATTCTGGGAGTCTGACTTCTGCTTACCCAAACCTCAAGAGATTGATTTGTAAACCCTAATATTAGCACATTTACTCACAGTAGAGGCTGTGCCTGATTAAAATGTCCTAGCTCAGGGCCAGTCTGGACAGCAGAACAGCCCTAATATGGAAGGTTGCTGCAAAGATTCTGTAAAACAAAAATGTAACTTCATATAATTATTTAGGGGAACTCATGAGAGTTGGATTTGCTAATCTTTTTTTTTTTTTTTTAAGATTTTTATTTATTGACAGATCACAAGTAGGGAGAGAGGCAGGCAGAGAGAGAGGAGGAAGCAGGCTTCCCATTGAGCAGAGAGCCCAATGCGGGACTTGATCCCAGGACCCCCGGGATCATGACCTGAGCCGAAGGCAGAGGCTTTAACCCACTGAGCCACCCAGGTGCCCCGGATCTGCTAATCTTAACACATAATGAACTTGAGGTCTCCCAATATCTTTTTTCTTTGAGAGTGTTTCCATAAAGTAAAATGTGGTGCCTAGTCTAATGTGTCAACTTTACAGATAGTTGCTGTGTCCCTTATTTGAAGAGCCCTTAGTCATATTAGCCTCATCTATCAATACACTGTAATGGAGTATCACCATAAGCTAGTAATCTCAGCATCTGGAAATAGGAAAGTAAAATAGGTGAGTCTGTCCACGTGTGACACTGCTGAAGGCAAAGAGTTTGTATTGTGTTGCTAGAAATAATAAGTAGAAGCACCAAACCAGGAATACTTTGGGCCTGGAAAGAAAGAAACACATAGAAAGCCCTGCTTGTACATACTAGCTCAGATGAAACTTGATGTGCCTTGGCTTGGGTCCCTCCTCCCACCACCAAAATGGAGTATACGTTTTATTTTACTTTTAAGAGATTTTTTGGTAATATATGTGCTCAAAGTAATATGTGCTTATTGAAGTAATATTTTAATATTGCATCTTGGCTTCTTTCTATGTCTTAGGATTTTCTCATATTTGAAATGGAGAACATTCCTTTTCTGGGGAATATAATCTGACTGAAATCTCATGTCAGAGTTACTGCTAATGAATATTTCATTAAGTTCCTATTTTATAGGCTGATACTGATAAGGTCTATGAAAGAGATAGTGCTTTGTCTTTGAAAAAATAAAGTATCCTGTTTATTAAAAGATTTAATTTTGTGACAGGGTGAGATGTATTATGGACTTAAGGGAAGGTAGTATATTGATGGTTGCATGTGAAATGATTTTATGTCCTTTTTTTAAATGGGTTTGGGCTTGGTATTTAGTTTTTAATTCTTAATGTGAAGTATTTACTGTGGTTTTACAAATAACATGAATATGTGGTTTGCTAATTAAAGTTTTGTTTTTTTCTTAATAAAACTTTAAATATGCTTTTTGTGTATATCACAGCCTCAACAAGAAGTTGATTTAAACTCCCCACGAACTACCACTTTGGAAAGACAGACTTTCTATTGTGTCCCAGTGCCTGGGGAATCTACGTGGGTAAAAGAAATATCCTTTATCTAAAGTTTCTTCTGTGTTGAGTGGTTCCTGATTATATTCTTAATTGAAAAAACCACAGTTAAATTTTGAGTTTTTGAAACTTAGTGTGTTTACACCAACAAAATAAGCTGGGAAAAAATTGTTCTTCATTTACAGAACTTGGCTTTATTTTAATGAAATGTTTTTCGTTTGTCCTAAACAAAAAGGTTTATAAAACAACCAAAGTATGCGTCATTGAGAAATGATAAAATTGTGGTACATTCCTGTAGTGAAATACTGTTAAAAAGATTGAGCCCACCGTGGATTTAAAGATACTGAAAAAGTACCATAATTAAATAAAAACATAGTTTCAAATCTTAAGGGGAAACAACATGTTGGCTCATTGAGAGATGTGGAAACATCTTGGTATACTTTTTTTTTAGGTGTATTTCACATACCCTGAGATATGTAGATTTTAAGGGTGCACTTGAGTGGACAAATGCACACCCATTTAAATTACACCTGTGAAAGTAAAGTACTTGTTCCAGAAAGTTCCCTTGTGTCTTTCTAGCCACCTCACTCACCTTTTGTGACCACTGTCCTGATTTCTTTCACTGTAGATTGGTTTTACCTATTCTATATGCCAAAAAATGGACTCATGCAGAGTCTTGTGTCTGATTATTTGTTCTCCATAACACATTTGAGATTCATCCCTGTGTGTGTGTGTGTGTGTGTGTGTGTGTGTTGCTCATTCCTTTTTATTGCTGATTTTATTTGTTTATATTTTTTTCCACTTGGTAAGAATTTGGGTTGTTTCCAGTTTGGGGGCTGGCATTTTGTGAGAAGATTTATAGTTAGTTTTTTTTTTAACAGTTTTTTCTGTGTATCAGTTGTGATAAGTTGTATTGTTCAAGGAATTGTTTCAAAATCATTTAGTCTTAATTGAATTTATGTCAGTAACAAAGCTTTTCATAATATTAATTTCTTTTTCATGTCTGGAGGATATCTAGCAATGATCTCTTTTCATTTATAATAATGTTCATTAATTTTTTTTTAATTCTTGATCAGTGTTGTTAGTGGTTTGTCAGAAAACCAACTGTTTAATTTTCTGTTTTCTATCTCATTGACTTTTGCTCTTATTTCCTTTTATGCTAGTTTGGCTTTAATTTTTCTCTGGCTTCTCAAAGTGGATGCACAGATCATTAATTTCAAATCTTCCCTTTCTTATATTAGCATCGAAGGCTATATATTTCCTTCTAATCACTGCTTTGATTGTATTCCAGACTTTGATTTGTTTTTACCACCATTCAACTCAAAATATTTTCTAATTTCCCTTGTGATTTCTGTTTTGTTCCTTGATCTTTACAGCAGTTTACTTCCATTCATCCCCTCATTCTTTGTGTTGCTGTTGTCCTATACTTCATTTGTACTTAAACTATAGAGCCCACAATATATTACCCTGTTTGCTTTAAACATTTGTCTTGGGACGCTGGGGTGGCTCAGTTGGTTAAGCGTCTGCCTTTGGCTCAGGTCATGATTCCAGGGTCCTGGGATCAAGCCCCTGAGATCAAGCTTCTCTCTCTCTTTCTCTCTCTCTCTCTGTCAAATAAATAAAATCTTGAAAAAAGGGTGCCTGAGTATCTCAGTCAGTTGGGCATCTGCCTTCAGCTCAGATCTTGATCCCAGGGCCTTGGGATTGAGCCCTGCATTGGGCTCTCTGCTCAGCAGGGGCCTGCTTCTCCTTCTTCCTACCATTCACCCTGCTTTTACTCTCTTCTCTGTCAAATAAATAAAGAAAATCTTTAAAAAAATCTTTAAAAAATTTGTCTTCTACATAAATTAGGAAATGAGGAAAAAGTGTCTTGTATGTGTTTGTGGTATGTACCATTTCTAGCTCTGTTCTTTTTTTTTTTTTTAAATGGAGTCATTTAACTCAACTTTAAGTACAGATCTGTTGGTGATGAATTTTTCAGCTTTGGTTCAAGGAAAAATGTCTTTGTTTCACCTCTATTTTTGAAGGATGTTTTTGCTGGTTATAGAATTCTGGGTTAACAGCTCTTATCCTTCCCCAGCATTCCGGTGGTCTTGTTCCATTGTCTTCTGGCCTCCATTGCCCTTTTTTTTTTTGGATCCAGAGCGTGAGTGTGGGGAGGGGGAGAGAGAGAATCTTGAGGAGGCCCCATGCTGGGTGGGGAGCCTGATGCGAGGCTCAGTCCCCAACCCTGAGATATTATCTGACCTGAAATCAAGAGTCAGATGCTCAAACCATTGCGCCTGCCAGGTGCCTCTGATCCCCATTGCTTTTGGACGAAGGGCTAGCCGTCATTTTACTCTATCCTTGTGTGTGACATCTTTGTTTTTCCCCAGCTACTTCTGATGTTCTCTCTCTCTCTGTGGTTTTTGGCAGTTTGGCTGTGATGTGGGTCGGTGTGGGTATTTTTGTGTTTATCTTGCTTGGGTATTTTCGAGGTTTTGGATCTGTGGACTGGTATTTTTCAGATTTCAGCCTTTATTTCTTCAAATATTTTTCTGTCCCAGTCTCTTGTATTGTCTCATTTTCTAGGAATTCAGTCACATAATCATTAGATGTTACTGACCTCCAGGTAACTGAGATTCTGTTTGTTTTTGTTCTGTTTTGTTTTCATTGCAGATATCTTTCAGTTCTTGATTTTTCATTTGGTTCTTTCCCGTTGTTCCCATTTCTCTGCTAACATTCCTCATCTTTGACTCATCAGTCTTTCTTTAGGATTTTAACCATTTATTTGAGATATTGAGCATGTTGGGGGGGCAAAAGGGAGAGGGAGAAGCAGACTCCCCGCTGAGCAGGGAGCCCAATGTGGGGCTCCATCCCAGGACCCTGAGACCATTACCTGAGCCAAAGGCAGACACATTACCAACTGAGCCACTCAGATCGATCTTGTCTATATTTTCTTTTAAACTGATAAGACCAGATACTGCACTTGATCATAGCCAAAAGGCTAAGAAGCAATTATATTTTCTTTTAAAATTGTGAATTTTAAGGTTTAGAGGGAACATATCTCAACATAATAAGGTTTAAAGGGAACATAAACATAGCTCAATATATATATATGAAAAAATAGTGAATTTTAGATTGCCTTTTTAGTGTCCTTGTCGGCTAATTCCAATATCTGAGTCATCTTTGGGTTTGTTTTTATTGGTTATTTTTAATTCTGATTGTAGGTCATATTTTCTTGACTCTTCATATATAACTAGTAATGTGTTACTGTATGCTGATGTACAGCATTGTAGAGAGTTCGGTTTTGTCTTCCATCCAAGAATGTTGCGTTTTATTCTGACAGGCAGGTGATGTAAGTGGATCACTTTGACCTTGTCATGGCTTGGTTTTGCGATTTGTTAAGGTGGGTATGGAATAGCCCTTGGTCTGTAGGACACAGTCCTTACCCATGAAATGTGCTATTTCTGGTCACACCTCAGTGCCCAGGTTGTCCATCAGGGTCCAGTACTAGTATTGTAGAAGTCCCGAATCTCCATTTAGCTCCCAGCCAACTAGCAGCTGTTCCCTGCTAGCCCTCAAGGAATCCTGACTTGTACATCCATGGTGTTATGTTCACCAAAGCCCCTAATGGAGCCTGCACAGGTTTCTTGGTCTTATCTGCAACTCTTGCCTCTGTTACTTTCTGCAGCTTCCAGTTGCTTAGGAGCCCGGATCTGTGTGCTCTGTTTCTCTGTCGTGCAAGGGCGGGGTGCTTGCTTCTCTTTGTTGCGGTTTGGGAAATGTTCCCAAGAGAAAGCTGGGAAGAAGGGTGTGGAGTTTACTGGTGTGTTTCCTTATTGAAGAACTATAACCTTATGTTCCCTTATGATGTTCAGTTACTGAAAACAGTTGCTCATAACTTTTGTCCAGTTGTATAGTTTCTTTATATATAGCATAGGTAGGGGGCATGAGGTTAAGCTGCTACTCTCATGATCAAAACTGGAAGTCCAGTCTTTTAAAAGGATGTTTTAATTTTAGCCAAATTGCCAAACTAATAATCTTTTATTAGCCCTAGAATTAGCATACCTTAGGATATTCCTCAGTTCCTGATAGATTTTCCTTAACTTTTCATTTAACGCCTATGTTAATGCAAACCAAGCTCGAGTCAGTCCTTCAACATCCTACACTCCTAGTCGTCACAAGAGGAGTTACGAAGATGACGAAGATATGGACCTACAGCCTAATAAACAGAAGGACCAACATGCAGGTGCCAGGCAAGCAGGTGGTGTGAGCCAGCAGGCTTTCTGTTTACTTCTCCCGCAGGTCCATTTCCAGAATTAATTGTTGTGTGATACAGCTCTAGATTTAGGAAATGACAGCGATTTGACAACCTTGCATTCAAGTTCATCGCTGTTATAAACAGTCTTGAGAATTTTTGCAGTACTCTGGTCAAACCGTGCTTCATAACTGAGCAGTTAGGCATCACTTAGCGAGAAGTGTCTGCTTTCCTGTTAGTTTTTAAGAGTCTCAGGTGGTTAGTGGACAAAAGTCTTTTTCTCATTCTTTATATTTTTATCTCAGCTCCTAAGTAATATGGAAGTCTAGTAGTTTATCCTGAAAATGTTTTTTTTTTTTAATATCTGAAAACATCCTTTTTAATTTTCCTTTGGACATAGTAGAACTTTATTTTTTTATTTTTATTTTTTTAAGAGATTTTATTCATGAGAGGGACAGAGAGTGTGCATGTATGCACACAAGCATGGGGAGGGGCAGAGAGAGAGGGAAAAGCAGACTCCTTATAAGGCAGGGTGCCTAACCCTGGGATTATGACCTGGGCCAAAGGGAGATGTTTAACGGACTGAGCCACCCAGGCACCCCAAGATAGTGGTACTTTGATTGAAAACATCGGAGGAAAACCATGAAGTTGTGGGGCACTAGGTAACTTCATTCTCAGCTTGAGACCAGAGAGCCCTTGAGATCGTCACAGTTCTATTCTATGTACCCACATTTGTAGTGGTTTATCTTGAAACATGCTGAAAACCCAGTAAATTCTGATTAACACGGAGACCAAAGTTTGGAATATCCAAAGAGCATGAGATAGTTTCAGAATTAGCATATTTAATTCCTGGTTTTACCAATCACAGTGTTTAACAATAGTGAGTTTCTTTATTGCGGCAGGTATAGAAGTTTGTCATTATTCCTCCTTTTATGGCCAGTCATTTCTCTGTAGCACCATCCTCAGAGGGCAAGTTTTGAAGGGTTGGGGGGGTGGGGTTTCAAACAAATCAGTCTAGTCAGGGGGCATCTGCAAGATTGGGTTGAGAGTGGTAAATAAAGAATTACTAATGAATTTCATTTAGCCATGTTTTTCCTACTTTATATATATTTCCTTAGAGTTAAGGCATACTTTAATGGTTTTAACATCGGAATGTTATAGTAAATCTGTACAAATGTGGTGGTCTTTTTCTCCACCCCCCCCAAATGCTTATTAAAATTAATGGTGTATCATAACAATAAGTAACATTAGAATCCAGGATATATGGTAATTCTGTTATCTAAGCAACTGACGATCTCTCCCCCTTTTTGCTTTTATTTGGATGTCCTACTGTAGGGTTTTTTGTACATTTGGGTGCATCATTTATTTACAATGTAACTTGTTTGTTGGTTTCTCATTAATCTTTCAAGCTATATATATTTAAAAAATATTTTTGAGATAAGCGTAGATCACATGTAGCTGTAAGAAATAAGTTTCTCCTGATGGTAACATCTTGTATAATTCTAGTAGAATATCGTAACCAGGAAATGGACATTGCTACCGCCCAGTGACCTTAGATTTATATTTCCTACACACAGTTATTTGTGTGCGTGTATTTTGTTCTGGGCAGTGTCGGCACATGTAGACTAAAGGGACCACTACCACAGTCAGGATCCAGAATGGTTCATCGCCCACATCTTTCAGAGTTGTCCTTGTAGAGTCCTGCCCACTGCTCTCCTGCCTCTCCCCTCCCCAGAAGTCCTTAATCCCTAGCAAACACTAACCCATTCTTCATCTCTGTACTAATGTTATTTTATTGCAAGAGTGTTGCATAGTCGGGAATACTTCAGTTTAAAAAAAAAAAAAAAGATCCCGGTCTAGCTTAACCTTAAAAAATAATGGTAAGTTACATAAATGGAATCATACAGTATGTATACTTTGTGGATTGGCTTTTTTCAGTCAGCAAAGTTTGAGATCCATCCAGATTAATCTGTGTATCAGTAGTCTATTCCTTCTTATTGCTGAACAATATTTTATGGTGTAGCAGGCTATATGTTGATTTTAATTAGTTATAAGCCCTAAACTGTGACCACTTCAGCGATAGAGGGCATTTTAAAAATCATCCTTGTGTCCCCAACAATTAGTCTGATTCCTACTACACAGTGGATGTTACAAATATTTGGTAAATGAATGTATTGCTATATGATTTTATTTGAGTAGTAAGTAGAAAAAAGTATGTTCTACCAAGGTGGGTTTGTTGTTAGTAGACATCTTTAGATTAAAGTTGTCAAAGTAACTGTAAATATCAACTTTTAAAATATACTTGAGATTTGAAGAGGGGAGCTTTTTGCCATTGTGTTGTGTGGGAGAAATGATTGAATTTTTTAGATCTTCATAATCTTTGTTCTCTTTTAGGTCAGACAAAGGGTTTTGTTAGCATATCTTACTTCCTTAAGAACTGTAACAACTTGAAGTTTTTTTGTGTTCAGAAGCATCATTTATATCAGACTTGAAAGGCTCTTTAGGAATGTTCTTTCTCTCCAGGAAGCCTTAAAAATGACTAAGTGCAGTGCTGTTCTTTGAATTTAGGGAGTGTTGGTGGTCTTCAGTGGTGTGGAGAGCCAAAACGTTTAGAAACTGAAGCTTCTACTGGCCAACAGCTGAACTTCTTGAACCTCTCTTCTCCTTTTGACCTGAATTTTCCACTGCCAGGGGAGAAGGGCCCTGCATGCCTTGTGAAGGTACTAAACCTTTTATAGACCTAACCTTGATGTAGATGTGGAATGTGTCTCAAAGTTAACATGGAGTACTCTTAGCATTTGTGTTTATTTTCTGTGGCTGCTGGAGCGAATATTCACCACGTCAGTGGCTTTTAAAACAACAAAAATTTATCATTTTACAGGCTTTAGGTCAGAAGTCCAACATTGATGTCACTGAAGATAAAAATCAAGGTGTCCTTTGGGCTGCATTCCTTTCTAAATGATCTGGGGGAAAATCTGTTTTCTTGCCTTTTCCAGCTTCTAGAAGTGCTCACATTTCTTGGCTTGGGGCCCCTTCTTCCATCTTCAAAGCCAGAGTGTTTTCATAGTCACCTCTTCCTGGAAAAGACCTTTGTGATTCGATTGGGCCCAGCCAGATCATCCAGGATAATCTCTTCATCTCAGGGTCTTGAATTTATTCCTACCCCCTTTTGCTTATAAGGTAACCTATTCACAGATTGCAGGGAGTAGGATGTGGACCTCTTTGGGAGGCCATGTTCTGTCTACCACGGCATTCTTAAATTCAGTTGAAGATTATGGGGCGCTTGGCTGCCTCAGTCGGTGGAGCCTGCAACTCTTAGTCTTGGGGTTTTGAGTTTGAGGCCCATGTTGAGTGTAGAGCTCACTTAAAAAAACAATTGAAAAATATTTTGAACACAGAAGTATAACAGTTTTTTTTTAAATTCATGTGAATTCCTATGTCATTTCCAGCTTCCAACAATATCTAACTTTTTCAGCATTCTTGTCATCAAAATGTATTTCTCATTTGTATTTAAAATAAAATAGAGGCAAAAAATCTGTTGGCAGTTTGTTCTATTTTGCTTACCCTGGTTTTTTAATCCTGATAGGTGAAGCAAGCAATGTAAGTTTCAGAAATGATCATTGAGAATTTCCATTCTTTTATTTTGTGGTTTTAACTTAAGTGGCACTTCAGTTCTGTACCATACCATAGGGACCAGAGTGAGGACGGCTTTCCTGCCATGTTTCGGTTCAGCCTCACCAAGAGGAAGCTTTGACAGTTACTAGCATCCATCAAAGACACAACTTTGAAAGTTTTGAAAGTTTTGAAAACCCTCATGGCCTTTCTGAGTTTTGTGTTAACCCTCCTAATGGTGTGTAGTTGGTGAATAAGTCCAACGTTAGTAATCCTGCAGCTGTTTTTCTGTTTTTCCCCCCCTTCTCTTGGTGTTCTGAATAGATTTTGAGATACTTAGCACAGGATCTAAGATTTTGTTTTTTTTTTTTTAAGATTTTATTTTTCATTTATTTGCGAGTGAGAGGGAGCACGAGTGGAGGGAGGGGCAGAGGGGAAGGGAGAAGCAGACTCTCTCTCCTGGGGAGGGAACCCGTCGTGGGGTTCTGTCCCAGGATCATGACCTGAGCCGATAACTGACTGAGCCACCCAAGCACCCAGTCATGCACATTTGTAATGTTAGTCATCCATTGGGAAAGCCTCTTCGAAGTAGTGTGGTGTATTGACAACAGACCCTGGTCTGGGAGTCAGGAGTCCTCTGTTTTAGTGTTAATTGCTAACTAGGAGAATGACTTCAGGCAAGTATTTTATCTCTCTTGGTTTCAATTTATGAAACAAAAGAATGGCTTTAAATTCCATTTCCTGACCTAAAAATCTAAAATATTATTTCTTTAGCCTTAAAACTAATATTTTATGGTTTTTTTGGGTGTTATTTAGTCCTAACAACGTGATTTCTTACGATCTTCTGTCAGGTCTATGAAGACTGGGATTGTTTCAAAGTCAATGATGTTCTTGAGTTATATGGTGTCCTATCTGTGGATCCTGTGCTAAGTATACTGAATAATGATGAAAGGTGAGTCTGTTTGTTCTTTTTTGGGTAACTTTATTTTGATAAAATTTCAAACTTACAGAAGAGCTGGAAGATAATGTTACAAAGAGCTTTCTCCCTTTACCCAGATTTACCAGTTGTTAACCCTTAGTGCCCCATTTGCTCTGTCATTCGTTTGTTCTCTTACATGTGCACATTTTTGTATATGTACATGTTTTTCTGAAACACCGGAGAGTAAGTTGCGTACATTATCCCTTAAATACTTGAGTCCATATTTCCTAAGAACAAGGACTTTCTCCTATGTAGTCAGAGTACAGCTATCAAAATTAGGAACTTTTAGAAAATTAGTAACACTAATCCATACTTCATACTTAATTTCACCAGTTATCTCAATCTTGTTTCTTCTGGTGATGTTCTTTTTGTTTTTGTTTTTTTCTTTTTCTTTTTAAATTTTTTTCTTCTTTTCCGTGAGTCCGGATCCGTAGGGTCACATGTTCCACTAATCTGGAACAGTCCTCAACTTCTGTCTTTCCTGAACTTGACACCTTTTTTTTTTTTTTAAACTTCGCCAAAATTCGTTTCTCACTGTTCTGGAGGCTGGGAAGTCCAAGAGTAAGGTGCTGACAGATCCATTGTCTAGTGAGGGCCCGTTTCCTGGTTGCAGATGGCTGTCTTTCCTTGTCCTCACCTGGCAGGAGCCTTGACACCTTTGAAGAGTACAGCCAGTCATTTTGTAGAATATCTGTTTGGGTTTATGTGGCCTTTCCTCATGCTTAGAATCAGGCTGTCATATGAGGAGGCACCTTATGTCCGTGTGCAGCACTATTGGTGGTGGTAATTTTGATTGTTTGGTTAAGGTGGCATATGCCAGGTTTCTGTCCTATAAAGTTACTGTTTTTCACTTTGTAATAAGTGATTTGGAAGGAGGTACTTGGAGATTACATTAATATCCATTTTCTTATTTAACTTTTGTCCACTTATTTATGTAAAATTTTATTTGTCAGAGAGAGTGTGCACGGGCATGTGCATAAGCATGGGAAGTAGCAGGCAAAGGAAGAGGAAGGAGCAGGCTCCCCGCTGAGCAGGGAGCCCCATGTTGGGCTCAATCCCAGGACCCTGGGATCATGACCTGAGCCAGAGGCAGACGATTAACTGACTGAGCCACCCACGTGTCCCTCATCCACTTACTTTAATATCCATTGATGATTCTATTTTATTTTTCGTTAGAGCATGAGTGGAAGGGGCAGAGGGAGAGGGGGAGGAATCTCAACCAGATTCCGCACTGAGCATGGAGCCCGGTGCAGGGGTCAGTCCCACGACCCTGGGATGACAACCTGAGCTGAAACGAAGAGTCAGATACTCAACTGACTGCACCACTCGGATGCCCCTGTCCATTGATGATTCTTGATCGGTAATAACCGATGGTGATTTTCTATTTCAGTCATTCCTTCTACACTTGTTTATTGGCCTTCTCTTAGAAGAGAGATTTTCCTTCTCTTTTGTTTACTTAAGTAATTTGTTTATATCAGTGTGGCTGTTAGTCTGGTGCTCAAAATTCAGGTTTCCTCATTTGGCTAGTGAGAGTCATTGTAAGCAGGCTCTGCGTCTTTGCTGACATGACCTCATTTTTGAAAATGTCTTTCCTGGCACATATGCTGTTTCAACCTCATCTGTCCTCCCTATTATCTGGCTGCAGTAGCAGCCATTTTTCTAAGGAGCATCAGTTTGTTTTAGTGAGGAATTTTATTTAGAAGTCAAGATCTGAGTGCTTGTGTGCTCACTGGTATCAGGATGGTATTGCTTCTCTGCCCTTCTAATGGGCGGGGCTAGGAAATACATACACGCGCACACTGTGCACGTACACGTAAATGCACATTTAGATACCCATACACATGCATCTTCATGTATTTTCAAGTCTCTCAGAACTGTGAATTCACAGTGTTTCCAGTTCCAGTTCTGCACTCAGATGTTCTCCCTTCCCCCTTCCCATGTTTGTAGCCCCTCTTCTAACAGAAAGAGCTTGACTCGCATTGTTCTCAACGTCCTTCCACAGTGCAGAGAAGGTAATCTCAGAATCAGCAGTCCATACCGCTGCAAAAAACAAACTTTATAACTCGCATCCAAGATTGGTTTCCATTTCTTTTTATTTTAGAATGAGGCGTATAGTTAGAGTGCTGTGTCTAAAATCACCGGGGTGAGTTTTCTTCCCCTTTGGTCCTTTTGCTCATTATTCATTTTATGTGTTTAGGTTCAGTTGGTTTCCATTGCGTTTCTCTTCAGAGTGTTTCTTTTGTCCTTACTGTTTTTTTTTTTTAACATATTCATGAGTTTTTATTAGAGCATACACTAAGTTTGTGTGAAAGTGGTGGTACATGTTTTGAAGAGTTTAATTTTTAAACTTTTATTTTATTTTATTTTATTTTATTTTAAGATTTTTATTTATTTATTTATTTGAGAGAGAGACAGTGAGAGAGATCATGAGCGAGGAGAAGGTCAGAGAGAGAAGCAGACTCCCAGTGCAGCTGGGAGCCCGATGTGGGACTCGATCCCGGGACTCCAGGATCATGACCTGAGCCGAAGGCAGTCGTCCAACCAACTGAGCCACCCAGGCGTCCCAACTTTTATTTTATTTAATT
This sequence comes from Mustela putorius furo, assembly GCF_011764305.1. Taxonomy (NCBI): domain Eukaryota; kingdom Metazoa; phylum Chordata; class Mammalia; order Carnivora; family Mustelidae; genus Mustela; species Mustela putorius. Next base: position 11,187,320 of record NW_025422057.1, read on the forward strand.
TTATTTTTTTTAAAGATTTTATTTATTTATTTGACAGAAAGAGATCACAAGTAGGCAGAGAGGCAGGCAGAGAGAGAGAGAGAGGAGGAAGCAGGCTCTCTGCTCAGCAGGACTCAATCCCAGGACCCTGAGATCATGACCTGAGCCGAAGGCAGTGGCTTAACCCACTGAGCCACCCAGGCGCCCTAATTTTTAAACTTTTAAAATCTGTTAACATTTTCTCCTTTGTTTTGATTTTTTAAGTATAGAAAACAATGACATTGTTGCCCAAATCAGAGCTATATACAAAGAATGTAGGGGTGCCTTCTCCCCTGCCCTGTTCCCACTCAAGCTCCATAGAGAACCAACCTGTTTCTGCCTTTATCTTTACTGTATTTTTTGCAAAAATAAGTAGACACGTGTATATTTTATTCCCCTTTATTATATAAAAGATAGCATATTATATGTATTCTTTTACACTTTCTCTCCACAGCTAACAATATATCCTGAGAATTCAGATCTTCCTCATTCTTCTTGTTTTGTCTTGAGTTTGCCGAGGAATGGAGTCAGAACCACCCCCCCGCCCCCAACATAACTGTTTTTTTGTTGGGTATTGGACATTCAGCTTGGTTTCCCTATAAGAAGAACTTACTTTTCACTATTACAATAAAGGGGGAGACACAGACATTTTTAAACAACTTTAAATAAACTTAAATAGCATTCCTTAATAATAGTATTGCAAATTGCTTGCCTTGGCTGTTTCTGGTGATGATGATTTTCCTGCTTCAGTCACTTCATTGGTTGAAGCCACTTAGTGCCCAGAGAGAGCCGGATGGCTTGGGGTGCCATCCTGGTGTGGCCATTTACCGGCCACGTGACTTCTGCAGGGCCTCACCTTCCTCACTGGAGACCAGGGTAGGTGAGGCGTTAATGAATTGGTGTGTGCATGGAGAAGGACACTGCCCGGCACATGGTCCAGACCACGTACAGTTGTCGTCGTCCTCGTGTGGGAGGCAGGCGGTCATGTGAATGGGTAGCTCTGTAGAGCAGCCTGTGAAGTCTGAAGTTCTAAACACATCTTAGTGATTTGTTTCAGTTGTATCACGGTAAATCCATTGTCTGCTAATTTATTTAGCAAATCTGAAAAACTCACACTTTTTCATTTCACCGCTTGACTACTCACTATTCAAGGGAGGTGTCGTGGAGGAATAAAAGTTAGGAAAAACAATTAGCAAGATTAAGAGATGAATGGATCTTCCACACTGAGTAATAGATGCCTAATGGCTTATGAGAAAAAGACCCTGGTTTTTGAGACATGCTGTGAAGCGTTTCATGTCTCCGCTGAAGAAGTGATTTCAAAACACAGACGCTCTTCACCAGTGATGTGCTCTATCCCATTAACTGCAGCTACAGCATATTCAGTGGAAGTGTTCTTTTTCTTGAAAAACACATATATATCCTTGTGTGACCTAATTAGCCTGAGAACTGTGTGATCTGACCATTGAGAATGAGGAGCCATTTTCCGTTCTCTAGGGAGATGTACAGGTGGAACTGTTCTTGGCTTGAATTCTCATGTTCAGAGATGTGGCTGTGACTTGTGACTTTCTCCTCTCTCCACAGGGATGCCTCTTCACTCCTGGATCCGATGGAATGCACAGACACGGCCGAGGAGCAAAGAGTGCACAGTCCTCCTGCTTCATTAGTGCCAAGAATTCATGTGGTTTTAGCCCAGAAGTTGCAGCACATCAATCCTTTACTGCCCGCTTGCCTTAACAAGGAGGAGAGCAAAACCTGTAAGTGTAAGTGCTAATGCCTTGGGAGCCAGAGACCGTGGGCCCCTGGGCGGGAGCCGCCTGCGGCGCGTGCTCTGCTCACGGTGGGGCCAAGGCAGCCAGATCCTCGTGCTCAGCCTCAGTCTCTCTAGTAGTCGCCGTGACCCTGGCCCGTTTTCCTTCCCATTAATTCTCTTTATTAAGATGAGGCAAAAAAGAGTTTACACACTGTCTTATCTCAAAGATTGGCATCACTTAATGACCAGTATTTAAGTCTACACTAGTTGTCTAGTGACTTTAGTGCTTTGTTCCACTTGGGTTTGTTTTTTTTTTCCTTCTTAGCCTGAGACACTCAGGAGGGGCTGGTGTGTGTGTCTGAGTGGTCTCCCTCCCTTCTCCAGTCGTTTCAGGTTTCATGTCTGAATTGTCTCCTGTCCGCGCAGAGCTGCTTGGGTTCCTCACGCATGCGCTTCTGGGAGACAGCTTGGCCGCCGAGTACCTGATCCTGCATCTCATCTCCACTGTGTAAGTGCCGAGCTCCCGGCGGCTGGCGGTGGGGGGTGGTGCCGGCGGCGCAGGAGAGCAGGAAGGTTGCTCAGGCCGTCGGTGTTACAGTTCAATAGCTGCATCATCAGGTGGTTTTTATCCAGTGTGACAAGTGTTACATCAAATCGCACATTCTTTGTCCACCTTTTTTGTTTTACATGTAACCTTTGATTATGTCTCCCTTAAATATAAGAGCCACAGTCAGACCGAGAACCTGGCTGATAAGTAAAATGAGCTGTTTTATTCTTTCTGCATTCTGAATTCTTGGTTTATTCATCCCACAGCTCTGCAAGGCCCACGTGCGCACATGTCATTTGTAGGTGAAGGTGCTCACCTCCTTTCCACCCCACCGCAGGTCTCTGGTTCCTGATTTCCGAAGTGATGGGGGTTTTCAGCAAGTTCCAGGAGCATAAAGAAGCTGGAAACTGTCGGTCACCTCACCCACTGAGAGATGATCTCCGTTAACACATTTGGCTCGTGTTTGTTTCATCTTTTTTGTTTACATATGCGTGCATCCCTGCACAGGTCTCCGTGGTACTCTAAACGCTGATCTTGTTTTTATCATTTACTATGTCTTAAACATTCTTCCTTTGTAATTCTTCATGAACTTTTCAACGGCTGCACGGTATTTCATTGTAGACCATTGTCCTAGTTCCGTAAATGCTGGTTTCCTAACTTCCTCAGTTCCAAATGACCCTGCAGTCAGTGCCTTTGCTCTCCACATCCTGCCTCGGCTAGGATTTCAGACCGCAGCACATAATGGTTGAGTGCACAGGCGTTGGAGCCAAACCCCACAGGTTCAAATCCAGCTCTCCCACATCCTGCTGTGTGAACTCGGGCATGTTACTTCAGATTTCTGTCTCAGATTTCTCACCCGTACAGCGAAGGTGACTTGCCTCAGAGAGCCTGGGAATTACAGGAGACAGTTAAGCGCTGAACAGTCCTGGCGCATGCGCAATGCTCACGCGCAAATGCTGGCTATTATTGTTATTCTGATAAGTGAACTGGTCAGAGTAATTTGCTTTATTTTTAATGACAATATTTTGCTAATCTTTGGTTGCTTTTCAATGGAAATTGGAATCCACCTGAAATCTTACCGGTAGGTTTCTTTTTTTTTTTTCTAGGTATACAAGAAGAGATGTTCTTCCACTGGGAAAATTCACAGTTAACTTGAGTGGTTGCCCACGGAATAGTACCTTCACAGAACACTTGTACCGGATTATTCAACATCTTGTTCCAGCAGTAAGATCAATATAAAAATTATTATAAATAGTAATTATTAGAGATCTGAACACACTGGGGCGCCTGGGTGGTTCAGTCAGTTAAGCATCTGCCTTTGGCTCAGGTCATGATCCGATGGTCCTGGAATTGAGCCCCACGTTGGGCTCCTTACTCAGGAATCTGCTTCTCCCTCTGCCTCTGCCCCTCCCCCCTCTACTCATGTTCACTCTTGCTCGCTCTGGTCTCTCTCTCAAATAAATTAAAAAGAAAACCTGAGCACACTTTAAAAACTCATCTAATTGTCTTTCATTCAACCCAAATATTTAAATTTGAAATTGTAATAGATCTTATTAAGGGGAAACAAAGCCTGCCAGGTTCCACAATTTACATACTCACCCCGAAACACTTCGCTTTTCTTTTATTGCCTTAGCACAAATTTCTGTGACTCTTACAGCACGATTGCAAGTAAATCCCTTAAAATTATGCTGTTGGTTGATCCCAGTTTGTGCAACTTGGTATCTGTCCTTTGTGTGCATTAAAATCGTAAGTCTTTAAATAAATTTAGCCTGAATTACAAGAGCATAATTCATTTAGCTGAGGTAGTAAAGATCTTTATCTCCATGGCCCAATTTTTAATTCCTGTTTAGAAAGTCGAGCTGCCTTTGTTTGCCAGGGTGTGTGGAATGCAGGGTTTGTGTGGTGGTGAGACACTGGGAAGGAGAGAGTTGCTTTTGACTCGTCATGTGACTGACAATGCTGATCACTTCTTTTGGAGATTTAAGAGGTTAAAATAGATCATTCATGTGACCATGTTGTTGGAGGGTGCCAGGCCCGTAAACAGCAGAGAACCAAACAGACTAGCATTTCTCACACTCCTCGCCTCACTTGGCACTCTGACAAAACTATGGAGGACTCAAAGAGGTGTAGTTTATCTGGGTTGTTTTTATTACCAGTTTGCCATAGTAGAAATTAAAACTAAAAACAGACTAAAATATTCATGAAAATATATCAATATATCAATTACATATGAACATAAAATATTTTTGTTTAACAATAGCATTTTCCCAATTCAAAGAACATTAGTGATAAAAGTGACATGGTTTAAAATTTGTACCAATCTCTTTAATACCTGGATTAATAGAAGACCGCTGAATTGAAGAACCCTTTCTGCATTCAGTCTTTCGTAATAGGATGTTTTGATTAAAGTATATGACAGAAAGCTGGCCTTTTTGGATAGCTGTGGATTTCTTGGATACTGGACTAAAACTGCCCACATGACGTTTTCTTTTTCTTTTTTCTTTCTTTTTTTTTTTTTTTTTAATTTTAAGATTTTATTTATTTGTCAGAGAGAGAGCGTACAAGCACAGGGGGTGCAAAGGGAGAAGGAGAAGCAGGTGCTCTGCTGAGCAGCGAGCCCGATGCGGGACTCAATCCCAGAACACTGGGATCATGACAGAGCCGAAGCCAGACACATAACCGACCGAGCCACCCAGGCGTCCCCCTACATAACATTTTCTTGAAGGATAGTTGCAAGTGTGAAATCTCTAATGTCCTCAATGAATTTTTTATACTCTGCTGTAGTAAATTCATTGGTCTGTCTTGCATATCGAATGGGTCTTTTATCCATGCATGATTTTGACCTCGTGGATTCTATAAAAATTGTGTCAGCAACTCCTTGGGAGTTCCCTGGACCACATTTTGGGAATTGCTGAAATAGGTTTTAGATTATTGTAGCAGAACACCAACAGATAATAAGTAAATACAGAATCTGCCATTGAAGTGCCACAGGAAGAATAAAGGCCCAGGAGAAGGGGACTGGGGAGCACGGGGCTGGGGGAGAGCACGGGGCTGCTCACGTGTGCAGTGTGGGAGCACAGCCGCACGGCTCTGTTGGGGGGAATGTCCGTGCTGGGAGAGAGGAGAGGACAGGCACAGAGGCTTTGAGGCAGCTGTGCGCTCGGCAGCTGGAGGCACGCAGACAGGCTGGTGCGGCTGGTGCGGAGTGAGTTCTCGGGAGAAGGGAAGGAAGTCCAGTCTGAGCAGCAGCCGAGTGCCCAGACGGGCACGAGTTACGTTTCTAAATATAAGTTATTTCCTTTTTGATCTTTTTATTTTGCATCGCTTCGTAGTGGGTTTGTGGGTTTCACTCTTTCATTGTTACCATATCCTATTCCCTTCCATTCCTCTTGTGTGTTTTTCTGGGGCCGAACTCTTTCTGAACACTTGGCTCGCTCATATCTTGCTCGTTTTCACGGTGGGTTCCGTATGCACGACCTGCTTCTGCTGATGTGGACCTAGACCCTGCCGTGTGCCCCTTGTGTTTTGACAGTCTGGGCTTCTTTAGGGCTTGTTGGCTTCTAGCTATAAAATGTTCCCAGCCCTCTGCCCCATTTTCTTTGCATCACTGAGCCATAGTACAGTGATCCCGTAAATTCTGAAAGTTTCTCTCTTCCTTGGCCCCCTTCTTCCCAGTTCCAGTCCCCGCCCTGACCACACAAACTTCTGTTTAGGCTGGAGGGATCGGAGGGGAGAGTGGAGTGTGAAGCAGGGGCAGAGGGCCTTGACTGGGGGGCTCAGAGAGCCGGAGGGGGTGCGAAGGGGTCTAACAGACCCTGGGCTAAGGTCGGATGAGGAGGCGGCCTACAGCGCGTTCTAGGACCTGCAGTGCCCGGGCCCGCGCAGCGCGCGCTGCTCCTCAGCTCTCTTTGCGACAGCGGGAGTCTGAGGAATGACTGTGATTTTAATGATTTTAACTCCAGGAGCACCGAAGAAAATTAAGCTTTTCTCTTCCCATCTTCAATAAATAAATATTTTCTGTTTTGCTAGCCTGGAGTTGCATTAGATAGAAGAATTCAAGCTTCTGAATATTTGGCAGATGCATCTGAATTATCTATCGTTTGTTTCTGCTTTGCTGGTAAATTAGAAATTAAGAATACTGCACAAAACAGTTGAGAATAAAACAGCACATAGAATAGTGAAATTCTTGGGGCACCTGGGTGGCTCAGTGGGTTAAAGCCTCTGCTTTCAGCTCAGGTCATGATCCCAGGGTCCTGGGATCTAGCCCCGCATCAGGCTCTCTGCTCAGCAGGAGACCTGCTTTGCTTCTCTTCCTCTCCCTCTCTCTGCCTACCTCTCTGCCTACTTGTGATCTCTGTCTGCCAAATAAATAAATAAAATCTTTAGAAAAAAAAGAATAGTGAAATTCTTATTTAAGATGGAGCTTTATTATTTAAGGTGTATATATAACATTTTTGCTTTAAGAGCTCAAGAAGCCACGAAACTACATCCTTAGAAATTAAGATTTTTCCTTATACACAAATGGAAAGTATTTAACCCCAAATATGTATTCTGAAAACAAGGAAATTTTATTTCTCGCTCATTAAAAAAATTTCTCTTTGCAGTCTTTTCGTCTGCAAATGACTATAGAGAACATGAACCATTTGAAATTCATCCCCCATAAAGACTATACAGCCAACCGCCTGGTCAGCGGGCTCCTGCAGCTCCCGAGCAACACTTCCCTCGTGATTGATGAAACTCTCCTCGAGCAAGGGCAGCTGGATACACCAGGTACAGACACGGGTGTCTCCCTTCATGTCTAACCTCCCATGAAAGCCAGATCTGGTGATGACTTGTAGAAGAATCACTGATCGAGAGACACTCACATTTCACAAGTATTTAAGATCAAGGCTTGCCATGTGAATTTGTCTAATGGGGGAACTGTCCGCTCACAGCCCGTGTCCATCAGCTGGGTTTTGACCTGCTGTAAACATGGTACAGTGATGGGACAAGGACGCTGCAAGTTGCTCTTGAGAGGCTGAGAAGGAGATCTTGCCTTCAGTCATCTGTTAGCTTAAAAGAAAAGTGTAGAGAAGATCTAATAAACCATTTTTTACTGTGAGTGTAAGTTTAAAATTTTTTTATCAAAGACTCTGGAAAAAGGTTGGAAGGGTTGAACTAACCTCAGTTATGGAACTTGTTATAAATTGACAAGGAAACTGGTTGCTTTATTTGTGCTCAAATGACATTTGAGAAGACACTTTGTTGGCGGTAAGTTCAAAAGGTAAAGGTAGAAGAAAAAAATTAGTGTGGACGGGTATCCTTAAGACACAGATGAATATAAAAAATCTGTAAAATTCAGTAATTTTACTTCTTTGCATAAAAATCATTTTAGTTCTACCATATTGTTCTAGACCTGTGAACACACCATACAGAAAGTGATTATGCTTACTGGGAACCTGTCTTATGCCCAGTTGCATACAAGATGCTAGATTAGATTTTGGGGGGTCTTGGCCCCAAAATACATTTATGTAGGTTGACCAGTATTGTCTGTGAAGCCTATTACTTAGTGAACATTTAGCTTAGGAAGTTGAACAGTGCGTGAGATACTTTTGTTTGTTTGTTTGTTTCTTTCTTTCTTTTTTAAAGCAGTAGAAATGTCATGTCTTACACCATTTGTTTAGGTGATTAAAATCAAGTAAGCAAAAAAAAAATTTTTTTTCCCTAGGTGTTCATAATGTGACTGCCCTGAGCAACCTAATAACGTGGCAAAAGGTGGATTATGACTTCAGTTACCACCAGATGGAATTCCCCTGCAATATTAATGTGTTTATTACTTCGGAGGGGCGGTCACTCCTTCCGGTACGGTGAGGTATTGTAAGATGGACGGAGGTTACCTTGGAAGGATCCTGTATTTTTGTTTTGTTTCTTGGCACGACTTGTTATTGAGAGGTTAAACTTGTTTTACAATTGGGGCTGCTGATTATTAGTAAGAGAATTGATTATTTTGTCCCTGCCTGGAGGATGAACACCCATCTGTGAGGAACCAGATATGGCAAATCACAAGACAAGCAGAGGAAGGCTGTTGGCGCAGCAACTCCCGCATCCAGGCAGAGAAAGGAGTAGCCGTCTGATTGCCTGATTCACATCTGGACCTTTGTTCTCACTGTCTCGGTCCCATTGTTTTCTGTCAATCTAACGTGAGAAATACTTTAGAGTTCCTTTTAAAATGTTCCCGATGACATGGTAATTATTTTTGTGCTTTATGGTGAAATGCTCTGGTAAATCATCAGAGTGACTGATGAAGAGAGCTTTTAATTGAGTTTTTTCATGTTGAGAAGTACGCCCAGTTGTTTCCAAAGGTGTACAGTCTCTGAACTCGTGGTCACTGTGATTTATGAGAAATTGCTTGTGAACAAGAATGAAGTGGCCCGTGTGTAGGTTTTTTGTGGGAAAGTGTGGTTTGCTTTATGTGGTTTCTAGAAAGGCAGATCCAGTAAGACACAGAGTACAGATTCCAAGATTAAGGAAACCTTGAAAGAATTTTAAGTAGCTGCTTTTTAGAGGCTGGCGGCCTTTGTGTCGCTCGTCCTGTCGAGGAGGGGACAGGAGGGGTCGGTAACCAAAGAAGGGCTCACTCTAGCCATGAGCGCGGAGGGCGTCCCGGCGCTTGTGGGTTCGTGGTAAAAAGTGCCCCCCCACCCCCCCTCCCCCGGGAGGGACAGTCGTCCCCGATCCCTTCGCGGGCTGATGCGGACGCAGCCGCCTCCCGACGCACCCGGACGGGTGGTGGAGCAGCGCGGCGAACGGCGTGGGCTTGTCTCCGCAGGCGGACTGCCGGATCCACCTGCAGCCGCAGCTCGTGCCGCCCAACATGGAGGAGTACACGGACAGCCTCCTGTCGGCCGTGCTGCCCTCCCTGCTCAACAAGTTCCGCATCTACCTGACGCTGCTCCGGTTCCTGGACTACAGCATCTCCGACGAGATAACCAAGGTGCGTGTGCGGCGCAGGATCCGCGGCCCGGGCTGCCCTAGACGGTGCGGTGAGCGGTGAGCGCGGGCTCCGCGGCTCCCGGCCAGCCGCGTGGCCGGGGCGGTCTCCGTGCGTCGTCCGTCTGTCCGGCTCCGTCCCGCGTGCCGTTGTCCCTCAGCCGGCGCGGGAGAGACCCGGGACTGCTTTGTCCATTTGCCGTGTCATCCCCCGGACGGTCACCTGCGTGGACTCGCGGCGCCGCGCGGTCCTCTCCTTCCGGCCCGGGGGACCCGCGTGGTTCTCGAAGGCCAGATCGGCCGCGGCCGGTTCCGTCCAGTTGTCGCTTATCTGGGGCGGTCTTGGTTTCTCCGCGTTTGAAGACGGGTTCTCCTGGACGTAGAGTTCTCGGTGTGAAGACTTGTTCCTTCAGCACTCTGTCCGTGTGTCCTCCCGTCGCCCGCTGGCCCCGTGGGCTCCGAGGAGCCGCTGCTTCGGCCTCAGGGGCTCCCCCGCGCTGGTGCCGTCCAGACTCTCCCCGGGGTCCGGCCGGGGCTCCCCCGCGCTGGTGCCGTCCAGACTCTCCCCGGGTCGGGCCGGGCCGCGGGCGCCGCCTGTGGGGCTGCGGCGCTCAGGCCTGCGGGCCGGGCCGGCTGCTCGCGTGTGCGGGTGGACGCGCGTCGGGCCGGAGTGCGCGAGGAGTTTGGGGAGGCTTTGGCCGATGAACTTGTTGAAATTCCTTTCTGCCTCTTTCTCCTTCCTCCTTCCAGCACTGCTGGGAGTGCGGGCGCGCGTGACGGTGGCTCACAGTCGCGGGGGCTCCGTGCTGCTTCCTCCCTTCGCTTCCTCCTGCACCGGCCGGCCGCGGGCGGCCCACCTTTCTGCACATGGGCAGACTTGCTCCGCCTGCCGCGCACGGCTCAGCCTCGTTCCCAGGGAATTTTAAGTCTCAGTCACCTTGTTCAGCTTCAGAATTTGTTTGCTTCTTATTTTATTTTTTTTTTAAGGCTTTATTCAGAGAGAGCGAGTGAGTGGAGGAGAGAGAAACGATCCCAAGCAGCCTCCACACTGAGCGTGGAGCCCAGTGCTGTGCCCCGTCCCACAGCCCCAGGGTCATGATCTGAGCTGAAACCAAGAGTTAGACGCTTGACTGACTGAGCCAGCCACCCCTCTACTTGCCTTTTTAACCCCCAAAGATTTTATTTATTTATTTATTCGAGAGAGATCACAAGCAGGCAGAGCAGCAGGCAGAGAGAGAGGAAGGGAAGCGGGCTCCCTGCTGAGCAGAGAGCCGGATACGGGGCGCAATCCTAGGACCCTGGGATCACGACCTGAGCCGAAGGCAGAGGCTTAACCCACTGAACCAGCCAGGCGCCCCTCTGCTTGCTTTTAAAATAATCTCTCTCTATACTTTTTTATTCATGGTGACAGCATTCTCATGCTTTGTCTTAGTTCTTTATATGTGGTTTTCTCTAGTTCTTTGAATATATTTAAAGAGCTGATTTAAACTCTTTCTCGAGGGACACCTGACTGGTTCAGTTGGTTCAGCATCTGCCTTTGGCCCAGGTCATGATCCCAGGGTCCTGGGATCTAGCCCCGCACCAGGGTCCCTACTCAGCGTGCAGTCTGCTTCTCCCTCTCCACCATTTGTGCTCTCTCGTGTGTGTGCTTGTGCGCGCGCAGTCTCTCTCCCTCTCAAATAAGTAGATAAAATTGAAAAAAAAAAAAAAAATAGTCAGGGCCCCTGGGCAGCTCAGTGGGTTAAGTCTCTACCTTCAGCTCAGGTCATGATCTCAGGGTCCTGGGATCGAGCCCCGCATCGGGCTCTCTGCTCAGCGGGGATCCTGTTTCCCCCTCTCTGCCTGCCTCTCTGCCTACTTATGATCTCTGCCTGTCAAAAAAAAAAAGTCTTTGTCTAGCAAGTCCAATATTTGGGCTTCCTCGAGGACCGTTCTGTTGACTTCTTTGTTTCCAGCGAAGGGGTCCAGATACTCTTCTTTCTGTGTCTCATTTTTGTTTTGAAAACCAGATATGTGGAAGCCAGGATAGCTCTGCTCTGCTGCGGTGGATCCTCCCCACCTAGGGTTTGTTGTTGCTTAGTGACTCTTCGAATGAACTCTGTGAAGCGCATTCTTTGTATGCGGCTCCTGGAGTGTCTGCGAGCTCACTGGTCAGTCAGTGAGCAGATAGAAATTTAATTTCCTTAGATGCCTGGGAACAGGTCTCCCAGTCAAAGCCAAGGGCCCGGGCCCTGTGTGCACAGGGGGCAGGCCTCCAGCACTCCGGCACACAGTGTACAGCTGGGACCCGCTCTTCTCTTTCTGCCTGCACAGAACAGTCACTCAGGTCAGCTTAGGGCCTCCTCCAATCAGAGTGTGCGCGTGGCCTTTTGCACGTGGGTGACCTGCACTCCTGGGGAGATAGAGATCGTCCTTTGGGGGCTTTAGGGGGAAAATTTTTCATTTTCTAGTTTTTTCTTTTAAGGATTTTGGTGGGTTGTCTGTTTGCCCCGACTACTATCCAGTGTGTGAAGCAGCCGGGTTGATTAGTAATTGCTTCTGATTTTGATAAATTCCCTGGGAGAAGAGGCTGTTCACCATGGGTAAGCCGAGTCTGGCTGAATGAAGACAGCCTTGCACGTGGATTCTCGCCGGCAGAGAGTGACAGATCTCAGGAATGGTGCTTTGAAAGAACTCTCTCCTGCGGTCTCCAGGCTGTCCCTTTTCAGGGCGTGGGGGGGGGGGGGATGAACATGCCCCAGAGCCCAGTGTTCTTTCTTGAACAAATGCTCCCTGTGTTCTGGTTAATTTTCAGATTCTAGAAGAAGCAGATTCTGATAGTTTTTGCTAGTGTTCTTGTACCCGTCAGTGGTGGGCAGAATTTTCTGAGGCCCCCCCCTCACTCTGCCACTTTTGCTGACGTCACCCTGCCCTGTTGGCCTTGCACATTGCTGACCCGATGTTTGCCTGGACGCCAGCCTGCTCTGTGGGCAGCGCTGGCCTGCGGGTGAGGCGGGACTTTCACCCTCCTTTCTCTGAAGAAGCCTAAGCAGGGCTGATACCTCGTTTGCACATCGGCCAGTGGACCTTGTTACTTTTTCCCTGCGTAATCCACAGTGCTTGTTCATAAGCAGTCGTGCTCAAGTCCACTTACTCTCTCGGTACAGGCAGTTGAAGATGACTTTGTGGAAATGCGCAAGAGCGACCCTCAGAGCATCACCGCAGATGACCTCCACCAGCTGCTCATTGTGGCTCGGTGAGTAGTCGGTATCCGTGATTGCTGTTCTAGTGAGCTCGGTGTGTACCTTCTGATTTTTAGGAGTAACTGAGATTTGTACCAGTGGAAAGGTTTTTCCGTTAAGGGTTTAGTGAAGGGGGATTGTGTTTGGCCAGTGACCAGTGGAACTGGCTGGCTTTTTTGTCTCTAACCTTCAAAGATCCCTTCGTGGAAGTCTAACTTGGCTCTTGACTTGTCTGTAGCTGCCAGATGGTCGTGACCCCTAACCCAGCATATCTGAGGTTCTTTAAAAAAAAAAAGGAAAGAAAAAGAACTAGATCCTGTCCTAGGTCTACACTTAAATCCGTTTCTGTGTTTCACGCCAGGTTTCTGTCTCTCAGTGCCGGTCAGACAACACTGTCAAGAGAGCGATGGCTCAGAGCAAAGCAGCTGGAGTCTTTAAGAAGAACCAGGCTTCAGCAGCAGAAATGTGTGAATGGAAATGAACTTTAAAGATCTGACGCCTAGGAGAGTAGTGGGCAGATTGTGGCCACATTATTGTAAAATCCAAATACCATTTATACCACATTGTTTTGTAGATAATTTGTATCAAAAACCAATGACTTTTCCTGAAATCAGCCTGGTAACATCCGAAGTTTATATAATATTCAGTAAGGGCTTTTACCTTACTGATTTTATGGAACTTTTGATTGTTTTATAATTATATAAATTAGTAACAATGTACAAAAATGTATTTGATATTAAAAGTTTAATATTGATGATAATGTTGCTGATACCATTTCCTTAGTTTCAGCTAAGTCATAGTCAGTCAGACTCTGTTGATGCTAATGTCAACTTCACTTGAAAATGGTTGGAATTCCAAAGTCAGACGAGTTGTTCACTTGAGATTTTTACAATGTCTTTCCAATTAACGGGGGGTCTGAATGTGTTTAGTGGTCGAAGTTTGGGGAATGGTGTGTACCTGCCATTAGTTCACATGACTGTGTGAAATTCTGTAGTATCATTTCCCAAACATTTGACCACAGAAGTTTTTTTCCCACTTAACAGTTGTTAATAACCTACAGAATTAGTCTTTTTTACATGACAGTGGTTCCCAGACTTTTGGATTCCATGGACCAGTAACATTTCCAAAAATTTGGGGGACAGGGTTGCCAGTGTATTTTGCCAAGTAATCTGAAAGAAACCACTGTATTATATCACTTTTTTTTCATGAAAGGATAGTCTCAGAATGAGAGTCCTTTAAATGGAATAAATACAGCTTTTTTGGAAAAAAAACCCTACATTGTCCTTGTTTTTCTCATTTCACCCCCATGCATTTGGGAACCACTGTTTTATGGAACTTAAAGGAATGCTGCCCTAGGATAGGTTGTTTTGCCCAAATAGGAAGAAAGCAAAGTTAACTTTTTAAAATATGCCTTCTGTAGAAAATAAAGTTTTAAATTGTTTTCCTAATTGTCATTTAGTTGCTTTGATGATGGTGTTGGATTTTAAACTTTTGTGCAAGTTTTTCCATTAGTTCCAGATGTGTTAGTCAATGAACATGTCTGCTAATCCAGGAATACCCAAGAAAGCCATAGGTAAGTTTTTCCCAGACCAATTACAGATTTAACTTTTTTTTTTAAAGATTGTATTTGACAGAAACAGAGGGAGAGGGGGAAGCAGGTTCCCTGCTGAGCAGAGAGCCTGATGCCAAGACACCAGGATCATGACCTGAGCCAAAGGCAGAAGCTTAACTGTGACTGAGTCACCCAGGTGCCCCTAATGTAAAAGTTTTTCTTTTTTTTTTTTTTTTAAAGGTTTTATTTATTTATTTAACAGAGACCACAAGTAGACAGAGAGGCAGGCAGAGAGAGGAAGGGAAGCAGGCTCCCCGCCGAGCAGAGAGCCCGACTAGGGGCTTGATCCCAGGAACCTGGGATCATGACCCGGGCTGAAGGCAGAGGCTTTAACCCACTGAGCCACCCAGGAGCCCCTAAAAGTTTTAAAGTAGCAAAAATATAATTACCCATACTTAGAAAGCAATTTAATACAGTATAGTAGTGTAATTATGGTATCAAGAATGTTTGGAGAGTTTAGACCATTTTTTTAAGTTATCAGTGGTTATGTATGAAGATTAATGTTTGTTGGTTTTTTTTTTTTTTTAAGCCAGTAACTTACCTAGTGGGACACAGATCAGCTAAAGGATCTTGTAAGTATTGTTTTGGCACCCTTCCCCCACTCCCTCCAAATTGATATTGCTAAACATTAAGGAAACAGGGTCAGGCTTGAAAAGCAAGGAATTCATTATGCCTAATGAACTGAAGTAGAAATGACTAGCTGTTTAACTTTTCCTAAACTCCCAATCTATTTTTACAAACTAACGTAAATAATGTTTATATTTAGAATTCTAACTGGCTTTCATTTTTATAACTGGTAGAGTAAACTTCCTTAATCTTCTAGAAACAAAATGAAGATTCAACTGGATTTGTGGGAACAAAATTCCAGAGAGTAGATTAGTTACTGCGGTTATTGTGCAGACGTGAGTTGTAATTTACCAAAGAGAAGTACGTAATTTGCTTGATCTTGCAGAAAAGTTCCCTTGAAGGGAAAGTGCTCTTTCAAATAAACAAAACTTCCCCAATTATTAGTACTTTGGGTTATTTTTCATTATTGTAAGACCCCATAATGTGTGAAAAAAGGTCTGACGCCCTCCTTATGGGAAACCTTTACTAAAAGCTTCCTGTGGGAGGTTGTGCAGTCTCTTGTTGGGTTCTCACTGGGGAAGGAGCCTGGAACCTGGGCTTCAGAACCACCTTTCTTTCCTGGTTTGCCCACACACTGGACAGGAACATTTGCTATTCCTATTGGAGTCAGTGGGAAACTGACCATAACACCCTGCCTGGAATTAAACATTGCCTTCTTTTTAGTTTCCACAAATCTCTTTGGGACACATTTCGTGGAGCTTAAAAGATACATTTATCACTTGACCTTTGCTTTTATTTTCTCTCCCATTGTGCCACACTTTTAATACTTTCAAGACCGGAAGAAAAGAACAGAATAAAGGGTTCGGTTTGTGTTTGGATGTTTAAAATTCGATTTTTGTGATGCACTTCATTTTTAAAGTCTACATATAAACACTTAAAAGAGGAAAATACTGGAAAGGCTGAGACCCAAGTGATCAATTATAGCAAACTTAACCTTAAGAATTTTTTAACCCGATTTAGAGATCAACATTATCTTTAAAGTATTATTTAAGGAATTCTCATACACGTTGTCACTTTAAATTACAATGGTGTTTTATTTTAAATAGTCACAAGATTTGACACTTCCAAAAAAAAGATACCACTAATAAATAACAAATGTTGAAATACTTATCAAAGTTACAACAGACATAATGTTTAGCTGAGAATCACTTCAACAGAGTAAGGCTCTAAAGATACCAGACAAACCAATACTTGTTTGGAATAAGGTGTGCAACGTTCTTGTATGGGCTTTTGTGAGGCCACGGTTCCATGGGGTCAGGATTATAGTCATGAATCAGTTCTAGTACAGCTGTGCATCAGACTAAATTTTCTGCGGTTTTTAGTCTAGACAAGAGGTTAAGAAATGTTCCCCTGCAAAAAATTACAACCTGAACATTCATTTCAAGAATTGCCAGTATCTGATAAAATGTAGTCTTCCATTCCTAAAAACAGCAGAATAATTTAATAGGTGCTGGTAGTTACATCTGGTGTCTCAGGTTTTATGACTGATAGGTCTTTAATTCTAGACTTTGGGGTGTACAAGGGGCAGAGTATTTTAAATTTAAGTAGACTATGGGGAAAATGAGGATCAAATGGGCATACCTTTCTTGACTGCAGTGCCAGTAAACCTCAATTTACTCTTAATAGGGAATGGTTAAGCCATCAAAACTAAACTAGAGTTTTTTAATATTCAAATGCTTCTTCGTACTAGTAACACTCAAAAGTCACTAAAAACTAAATATTTAACACAGAAATGGATGGACAAACAAGACAAATTATGAAAAAGCTATTCCCCTCAATGTGTCCATGTTCACCCTTCGTGTTTACTTCCAACGCTTCACTTCTCCTCTCATTGCACAAAAAGTTCAGGTTATTATGTCTCTAAGTAATTATCCCCAAATTACTTTCAGACACCAACTGCTCTGTAGTGTATGAGCTACTCACGTTTACACGTTCTAGGATGACACGCTTCTTTCGTCCTGGCTCTCAAATCTGGAAATCTGCCCAAGTTCAGCTCCTTTTAAAAACTTTCCCGATAAACATAATTCGAATTTGTGATTCCTAGCTTCAAAAACAACAGGTTAAAATAGCCTAATATGTGAAACCTCTTTTTGGATTAAATAAAAGCCATAGGATTCTTTGTGGCTAAAAATTAAATCTGAATTATTCGTGTCTGGCATTGTGTAAACATATTTTTAAGTTCATTTTGCTGGACTTCATTAACCCCTTCAGGTTCTGCAGGGCTCTTCTGAACCTTTGCCACTGCGAAGTGAATCCCCTGGGTGAAGCCAGCTTGGGTGATACTAGCAACTTGGACCATGGAACTTCGAATCTTTGCAAAGGGAGAGACTGCTCTGCTGCTACTGCCCTCTGAAGGAGAAGGAGTTACGTGAAGGCCTGTCTCAAATTCAGCCGTGCTGGAGCCAGAACCAGGGGTCTTTTGAGATACAGCTGGATGCACTGGTTCGACGGACAAGTACTGGGGACCTGCTGCAGGAAAAGACACATCTAACTGAGACGGCCGAGAAGGTATCTGTGCTGCTGATTCAGATTGGGTTTCTTCATTAGAAATTTGATTGGTCATTTGATTTCCTTCCTCACTAACCTGCTGAGAAACAGACCCTGGTTCTGACAGCTGGGTCATTTTGTTTTGTGCGTCTTGTACAAATCTATGGCAGTAAACGTCCACAGGCTTGGCAAAGCCAGTCAATATGTATATGTTGTCAGCAGAAGGACTTTTCTTCAAAGGAGACTCTTGGCCTTTTCCAGACCCACTTCCAGGGGCAGCAGCCTCTGAAGGAACGTGAATGCTAAGATCAGTGCTGCTGATGGACTGGGACCGGCTGCCTAACCGAGGCGCGGAAGCAATAATACCACAACTAGGAAGAACATAGTCTCTTGGCCCGACGCTCTCTAAAGAATTAGCTAGCTGTTTGTCTTCATCAGATTTGGAATTTGTAAGGAATTCATCAGAGTGGTAGGAGTCATTCTCCGAAGACATTTCCCCATCCGACTCTGCCTGGACTTTGTTATCCATCACACCTGTGGTTTCCATGGTTTCAAGACTACTATCTGACTTCCAAAGATTCACTTTTAAGTTGGGTTTTAGAAAGTTAACTTTCATTTCAGGTTTGGCAAAGTTTCCTAGCTTTCGTAGATTGCCAATATTTACATTAGATTTGGTCTGTTTCACTTTTTGATTTAGAGATGAAAATTTGCTCATTAAAAAATTCTTTCCCTGTGCCAAAGAGCCTTGGTTTTGAGATCTGATGCCAATGATGTCTTCGTGAGGTTTACTGCTCTTCCTATAAATTAGAAGAGAAAAAAGTTCACTCCCTCTGAAATCCAATACACCAGTTATAATTACTGTAAGAGGAAGCTGTTACTTTGGGCCCAATTTCTGAAACCATGCACTGCTAATAAATGCAGGTAATCCCTTGGAGTTGATACTAGAACAGTACTGTTCAAAAGAAATGTAAACCAGATGTAGTTTTAAATTTTTCTAGCCATATTAGAAACATGAAATTTTGATACTTAATCCAATATGTACAAAATATTTCAACATATAATCCCTATTAAAAGATGATTAATGGGAGATCTTATTCTTTTTGGTCCCAAGTCTTTGAAGCAACCACTGTGTTAGCAGTTTACAGCTAGGCATCAGAAGCCTTTATAAATGACATGGACAAGTTGTCCCCGGGCACTGAATGGGAACAGTGCCCTGGCTGGGTGACTTTAACCCCAGTCCAGCAAGCAGTTTCCTGCATGTCCTGCCCTCAAGCAGCCCATGCAGTGAAGAGCCAGCCTGTGGAAACACTACATCTGTAAGATCTTAATCCTACATGGAAGCTCCTTGCAGTAGCTGGGTTAATCATGTTGAGTTCTTCTGGATCAAAACTTTGTCTTTAGATTTGATCATTATTACTGCATGTTTCCTTCAACTGGGTTCTCTTTGGCATTCAGAGGAGAAAGCAGTAGAGGAAGGGAAGGGAGAGAAGCCTCTCAATGGCTGCCTCAGCCTGCATTTTTGTGTATTTTGAGAATAAAAAACAAAAATCCCAATCCAAAATTCAGACAACACCAGTTCCTACCTGCCTTACCTGTGGGGAATATATTCCAAGATCCCCAACATCTGAAGCCACAGATAGGATCAAACCCTATATGTACTATGTTTTTTCCTATACATATATAACCTGTGATAAAGTTTAGTTTATAACTAGGCAGAGTGAGAGATTAACAGGAATAATTGATAAGACTATAAATAAAAGTTAATCTCTCTAAATATCTTATTGTACTCTACTCACCCTTCTGGTGAGGATGTGAGATGGTAAGTGTCTACACGGTGAGAAGAAGTATATGACACAGGCCCTGCGACAGTGCATCAAGAGCTCCCAGACCAGGGCTGACCACAGGTTAACAGGAACATGGATGGGGGAGGAGGGGAACTACTATGGTCACTTTCGTGGCAAGTGGCTACCATTTGGGCAGGTCTACCACACTGACAACCTAAACAACCAGCCAAGCCAACACAGACCATCAATGGGAATGTACAGCATTTTAACTAAATCTGTCTGCACCCATTCCAACTTGGCTGGATTCAGATGGGAGGGGGGAGAATTTGTTTCCTTGTATTTCCTGTAGATTACCTACAATTATTTTAAAAGATACAGCATATTTAACACAGGATTTTCTTATTTGGCATCCCTCATGATAGCTACAAATACAAGCAAAAGTGACTGGTATTTGCCACATGCCTCAGTATGGACTTACTGGTCATGAGCGTTTTATAAAAATTAGGATGTTAAAGAGCTGTGGAAACCATTCTCTCTACTAACACAAGACTGAACAATTTTTCTCTAGATAAGCAAATTGCTCTTTAGTCGAATGTGGACCATGAAACATAAGCAAATGGGAAATCCAAATTTTAATGTGAAATAATCTAGAGGCATTCTTAACCCACCGGCATTCATAGAGAAAATGACAGCGAGTATGTTTTAAAGTTGGTTAAATTATGGCCACAAATAATGTATTTCTAGATGGACTCTCAGAAGAGCAAATTTTAAAAGTATTACTTTTTGATCCACAGAAATTTGACACGTCTCAGTCTAAATACCAATATGTTATACCACAATTTGATTTCTCCCCATTTTGCAAATACTTCTAAAGAAATGGGACTTTGGATAATACTTTTTTTATACTTGAGAAAATTGTAGTAGTATACTTACCTCTCAAGTTTTTTCTCAATTATAGGTACATCTAATCCCATGGCTTGCTTGGTTATCTGTAGCATCTCTGCAATGCACTGAAGGGTATCTGAAACCCAAACACAACTGCTTGTCAGTTTCTCCAAAAACATACTAAAATAGCACTTGTAATTCAGACCCCTAAATGAAATTTGTGGTCCTACATTTAAATACAAGTTTATTTGCTAAAATTTACAGAAAATTGCTTGTTTACTACTCTCCCCACTAATTCAAAATGTTCTAAAACGTATTTTAACAGAAGAGTTAATAAAGGACAAATGAACCAAATCAATTGGAATTAAAAGTTTCTTCTCACTTGTCCCGTGTTAGATGCCAAGGCAACAGTGGTGAACAAGACAGAAATGTCCCCTGACTACTGTCCGTGAAAGGCACGCCTCGTAGGAAGCAGCCCTGATTACCCCGTGACCAAACACTGAGATTTCCTTACCCCAACTACATCAGTTCAAATAATTTCCCTGCTTTCTGGGGGACAGAGTGGCTATTTCGGGTCATAAAGCTATGTTCCGTTTATAATGGTATGGACTGTCCTCACTTCCACTTGTAACTTAGAAGAGCAGATCAAAAGTTATCACCGAATACGGTCATCTCCTCATTACCTTTCCCATCCTCTTCTGGACTGCGCACTACAGCTCTCAGGGTGTGGAAATAGCCGCTTGTTTCTTTGTATCTGTAGTGCAGTCGCATGCAGGAGAACTTCGGCTTACCAAAGAGAGTGGGCTCGGGACCTAAAACCCCAAATGTGAATATGGTTAAACCTTTCACATAAAATTCATTTTTCTGTATCTTCAAAATACTAACACTTATTCATCAGTTAGGTTTTAGCACATTTTTCTTATTTCTTCTAAATAAGAGTACACAATACAAGCTTATTGTGATGATTTGGTTTGATGAAACTAAATAAAGACTCTTCTTCGG
This sequence comes from Mustela putorius furo, assembly GCF_011764305.1. NCBI lineage: Eukaryota > Metazoa > Chordata > Mammalia > Carnivora > Mustelidae > Mustela > Mustela putorius. The sequence continues at coordinate 11,208,222 of NW_025422057.1, forward strand.
TCTCAAGTATTTAAACTTTCTTGATCTTTGCGTGAATTGTCATAAGATAAGCAATTAAAGAAATAATTACTAGACCATATCATTCACTGCTAATCTAAAGAATAGAAATGAGTCCTAAGAAATAGACCAGCTGCAATATCAGTATCCTTTTCTGATTTTAGTAAGTCATACTGCTTGCTCAAACAATGTGGCCCACTCTTGGAAGAACAGTATTTGCTTTCTAGGACTTGGTTAGCATGTTAAAATTTACCTATTTCTATTTTTTCCAGGTCTTCTAGACTTAGTCGTTGATACTGGTTTACTTTATCAACTTCATCATCATAACTGGATAAAGGGAAAGGAAGTAAAAATAGGATTAAAATCAAAACCATATTTGGCTCATCAGCTGAGACAGAATAGGAGCAACTTCTATGCAGTTACAATCTTCCAGGGCACAATATACTCTTGGGTAAAGAGTTTAAACATTTAAAAACTAGATGAAATGAGATTAACATATATGTAGTTCAGTAGCTAAAGGGGAATCATCTTATGGATCTTAAACTAAAATCAGTTAAGAAAATATAATTTGTTTTATAAAAACTTCTACAAAACAAAACCAACAAACTAAAAGGAAGGCGAAGGCAAACACCTACATATACTGAAAGTATGTGTTTGTGATTAACACAGCAGATAAACCTGCTGCCCAAACTCAAGAATAAAAAATCCATATAATCAATGCCAATGGGCACCTGGGCCAATGACTTTAAAAAATTGTTCGTAAAAGGCCAGAAAGAAAGAATTTACTTAGAGAAAAAAAAATTGATCTTGGTAAGGCAAACAAGCAAGTACTTTTTTTTTTTTTTTGCTGGTGGCATTGTTAATTAGTGTTTCTGGAGATCTGGCAGTAAACCACAAAAGTATAATAATTGATCAGACTCTTGTAACCAAAGAGGCAGGTGTGTGCATGTGTGTGTGTGTGTGTACAAACACAATTATCTGCACAAAGACAACTATTTCATTGCTAATAGCAATGAAATGGAAGTATCAGTGCTAAACAATGGAGAAATATGTATTGTATAGTAATAAAAAATGTATAGTTATTTAAAAGTATATGGAGTACATCAAAACATGAAATATAGGAAATAAGCTAAGTGCTAAAAGAATATTAAATAAGCTAAGTGCTAAAATCACATTCTCAAATTAACAGTGATGTAACAGTTATGTAGGGTTCCATGAAGTTCCTTAAAATATATAAAACCAGATTCTTAATGTCATGGACCCTAATAAGGATATGTACTCATATTACAAGAACCATTAAAAGCTTTAAATCAAACTTACTAGGCCACGTAGTAAGCAGAGTTAGAAAGCAGTAACAGCACATCCACATCTCTGTGAGTAGCGTCAATGAGGCTAAACAGACATGACACAGGTAATTAAATATTTTCATCTTTATCTGCATTTTCATCAAGATTACCCCTATAGCAGAACCACTTAAGATCATTGTGTCTGGGGGGGTGTGGTAGAAAAAAATCAGTGAATCCCACTTTTGAAGTCAGATGCATACAATCTATCCATGGGGGGGGGGCAGTTTGAGTTTTGTGGGGGGGGGGTTCAGGAAAGGGCTGCAGCTGAGAAGAGGTCCCTTCTCAGAGAGTGGTGGTCAAGGAGGTAGGAGGATTCAGGGAAATAAGATAATTTCCAGGGAAAGGGGATTGGGAAGAAAGGAAAACCCTCAGGCTCCGAGGAAGGAAACGTCTAGATTATCTCACAAGACCTAATCATCAAAAGGGCACTGCACGGGAAGGATATTTTTACACATGTAGGATGCATCTTTTGAAAAAAAAAAAAAAAAATTACATAGTTATGTATAGATAAAAATCCATAGATTTAGATGCAAAAATTGGAACCGAGCCCAAACCACTCTATATTTCTTACTCCAGATGTATCAATTTATTTGCCTTTTAAAGAACGAGTAAACATTTCCTTCTTCTAAGTCCGTTTTGCTGTATTTTACCACCACTCACAAATCAAATAACAAAGGGTCGGAAACTAGATGAGTGTTGATGAATTCATTAAACGTACAGCAAAATACATTTCTGTAAAATTACTAATAAAAAAATGGTTGACATGTAAAATCTACAAAAAAACAACAGATAAAGCAGGCAAAATGTGAACTCAAAACTTCTCTAAGTCATGTAATATCAACAACCTCTAATCACAAGGTGGGAATCCATCTACATTCTAATTAGTCTCAAAATTCCACTATCCTCCCTTTGAATTTCATCCCTATTTGCCAAGATTTACCAAAATGCTACTGAAAAACAAATGGAAAACAGTAGGGGGAAAATCACTTGTCGATGGAAGTCACATCCTTCAGCTGCGTCAGAATGAGGTCATCGTCTCCTGCGTACTGCGGGGACAGACGCACCAAACTTGGAACCCGCAGTAATTTACATCAGCGGCCCCTCGTCGCAGCCGACCGCCGGCGGGCTCACGCTAACGTAACACATCCCCCTCAGTTTTCACCCAAAATACGACCGAAAAATACGATGACTGAGACGCCAGGACCCGACGGCCCGAGGCCCCCGGTGCGGAGCCCCGCCCGCGCCCGCCCGCGCCCGCCCCGCCCGCCCGCCCGCCGCGGTACTTACACGCGCGCCGGCCGCGGGCGCCCCCGCCGAGCCTCCGCAGTCACGTCCGCACACATGTTCCCGGCTCGGGTCTACGCGTCCGAGCCAGCGCGGCCCCCCCGCCCCCGCCCGGGCGGTCGTATCTACACCAGTCCTCCCGGATCCTCAGTCACAAACACTATGTCTGAACACAAAGCACTGGGCACGGAACAGGCGGTCAGGAAACAGCCCCCCACCCCCCACCCGCGGTTTTACTGGGGTCGCCGCCGCAGTAAAGAGCCCCTCCCCCCACCCTCCCCCCGAAGCGCACAACGGACACGACTGTCAACACGGATGAGAAAAGAAAGACCCCCCCCAGGCTCCCCACCCCCCGCGGTCGCAGCTCCCGGGCTGCTCTACTCGTTCTTGTTCTCCTGCCAGTCGGGCATGCCCTCCTTCCACACGATGAACACGAACACCGCCAGCACCACATGCAGCCCCACCACCGCCACGATGGTCGCGTAAAAGCCACTGTCGTCAGGAGACATTAACAGGAGACTCTGGAAAAGGAGCAATTTGCAGGAAAAATACAAGCCCACAGGAACTTTAACCATCAGTCCTGCAAAAAGGAGAAAAATCTTGAAAGTCGTGGCCAGGCTGCCGCCTTCGGGCTTGGGCTCGGCAGCGTTGCCAGTGGCATTGCCTGTGGCGTTGGTGGGCCGCTGGGCGGTTGGCGGAGGCCTGTGGGAGCGCGGCATGGTGTCCGTCAGTCAGTCAGTCCGTCCGTCCGTCGAGAAGTCGAAGCTCAGTCAGAGCCGCCTGCACCCGACCTCGCGCCTGCAGCGACTGCGGAGACTGCGGCAACTGCGGCAACTGCAGAGCCAAGCCCCGCCCAGGAGCCGCCACTCGCTTCCGGCCGCCCCCGCTGCCGCGGCACCCGCCCAGTACGCATGCGCGCCCGTCCCCGCCAGCCCGCCCCCGCACAACGCCCGCCCCGCGGTGGGGCGGGGCGCCGAGGAGCCCGCAGTGCCCCGGACCCCCGCCGGACCCTCACCAGACCCTCACCAGACCCTCACCGGACCGCGCCCACACCCAAGGGGTCGTCACCCAAGGGACGCGGGTGGCTGCGGCACTGCGCTCTCCTGCGCTCACACGCCCAACAGCGCGGCTGCTCCTCTGAACCGGGGGAAGTGGTCCTGCACTCGGGGTGGAAAAAGCGGGTCCGGTGGAGCCGGGCAAAATAAGAAGGAGTGGGCCGGTGCAGGTCCCGATGGCAGCTGGGCAGGACGCCGGGCGTCCTTCCACTTTCCCGGCTCCTCTCGGGACCCGGAGCGCGCCCCCAGGCACCTGTCACCAAGATCCCAGTGTTTTGGCGGCAACGGGGCGCAGGGCTGGGGGAAGGAGCGGCGCGACCCGCAGGCCTCCGTGCCGGGGCTGGCCACGGGCGGTCCTAGCCGAGCTCGGGGCTGCAACAGAACAGGCCCCGGCGGCGGAGCCGGGGAGGCCCGCGGGCAGTGTGGGCACGGCGCGGGGCCGCGCGGGAGGGGAGGGCAGAGAGCAGGCGCCAGGAGCGGGCCGTTCCCGCTGCGGCAGGGCTGCGTGTGTTGCCAACTGCGGCCGGAACTGGTTTTTTGCCAGAGAGTTAAGCGGCTGCGACTGCAGTGCGGCAAGTCTCTGGCGCAAAATTTCAGAGGTCGTCAAAAACACCCAGCCATCAAGATAATTGTTAGTGCAATACTTAAAAAAAAAAATCAAAATTCCAAAATACGACGAACAAAACACCAGCGTTTTAGATAAAGACAGGATCCGACCCTGTAGCTGTACAAGCTTGCTCACTTCGCTCACGCAAACCCTAGCCCTAGCCCCTGTAAAAGTTTATTTACCAAAACACGTAGCTCAACTCTACAACAAAAAACCACAGACACCAGTTTTTAAAATGGGCAAAGGATTTCAAGTTTTCTAAGAAAAATATACAAATAGCCAAGAAACACAAGAAAAAATCCTTCCCATCCTTTGTTAGTAGGGAAGTGCAAACCAAAACCAGTGAGATACCACTTCACACCCCTTAGAAGGAGTACAATTTTTTTTAAAAAGGGGGGGGGAGGAAAAGGAAAAAGTATTAGCGAGGAGGTGGAAAAATTGGAACCCTCATACACTGCTGGTGAGAATGTCAAATGGTGCAATCACTGTGGAGAACAGCTTGGTGGTTTCCCAGAAGTTAAGCACAGAATTACACATGACCCACCAATTTCCACTCCTAGGTATGTACCCCCAGATAAAAACTGGTGTTCAAACCAAAACAGTATTACTATTTACTAAAGCCAGAAGGTGGAAACAACCTAAATGCCCATCGTGGAAGAAAAAGGACAAAATGGGCTCTAACCACAGGACGGAATACCATTCAGCTATAAGGAGGAATGAAGCCAGACACAAAAGGGAACATGTTATGTGATCCCATTTATATGAAATGTCCAAAACAGGGACATCTATAGAGACAAAAAGTAGATTAGTGGTTGTCTGGCCATAGGGAAAGGAGAACAGGGAGGGAGTGATCGCTAGTGAGTACAGGGCTTTCTCTGAGAGTAGTGAAAATGTGACCATACTAAAAGCTATTAAATTGTATGCTTTAAGTGGATGGATAATGAATTATATCTTAAAGGTGTTTTTAAAAACATATACACAGAACCCAGGAGTGAATGGGTAAGGCAGACAGGTACTAACTACTGAAGACCCCAAGCCTGATGGCTGGCTGGCAGGCTGTGAGCCAGCACAGGCATTCCCAGAGCTGCTTCTCCCTGCTCCGTCAGAGTCGTCTTGCTCTGGGTCCACGGCTCTGGCTCAGCTGATAGACTGTACAAGCGTTCTGTAGCAACTCAGCTAACCAAAGAGCCAGTTTCCACATATACCTTCAGGGGAAAACTGTCCACCATCTACAAAATATTCAAGCTTTTGCAAATGAAGAAAAATACCAGTGGCGACTTTAAAGAAATTTTATCAGTATTATAAAGCATGGCAACCACAAGATGAAGTAGAAAAGAGCTAACAAAGCGGGTTCTTAAAGAACTGTGTAATCACGATGCAGACACACAGTTAATTTTGGAAATTCCAATGGACGCGTGATACCCATCAGAGAGTCATCCACCTGAGATGAAAATGAAGTGAATCTGAAGACGGTAATTACTCTGTATCTGAAAAAGCATCTCCTCTGGAATGAAAGGCAGAAGAAAAGACTGTTCTGAAACACTGCTGGCTCCTGCTCCAGCTCCTCCAGGGCCCAAATGGAAGGCTCCAGATCACCTGTGCCTCCCAAAGGGGCCAACACCGGGACCAGCCACAGGGTGTCAAAGTTCTCCCATTACCACAAAGATACTAAGACACTTGATAGGCAGGTCTCGGCCTTTTCTCGAAGACAACAAACCAAAACATGACCTTCAAAGTCACTGATTCCAAAGCACCAGCTTCATTATCTACTCCGTCCGCATCACCTTGTCTTACAGTTTCAAAGGCAGCAGTTTCTAGTAAAACAGTAATGGTGGGAAACACAGGAGGCAAGACAAAAACTAGCAAGCAGCTAACACCTTGCTTGTAGCATGCTTTAAATAGCAGAGCTAAACACACTTCACATAGTTTTAACCTCCTCACCTAGGATACCAACTTTACATGGGAATTACAGGATTAGAAATCAAGTCAGCTGTGAATGGCAGTTCTACAATTTGGATTTTTTAAAACATCAAATATTGCTTTAAAGTATTTTTTTTCATTACTGTGTTGTTGTAATGCCCCCTTAATTTTGCACCCACGGTGAGTGCCTCAGTCAGCTTGCCTTAGTGACCAGCCCTGTATCTGAAAACTGCCACGCATCACACATCCATGTCCCTAGCTTTATGGATGACCACTAGTACTAGTGTCCTTAGTTACTAGAACATCAGTCCAACTCACCTAGGGTCACAGTCAATGAGGGCCCAGCCCCCATGGAACTTTTCATCATCAGGCAGCAGTAACTTCATATAACTTTGTAGCAGCTGGCTAATCAGTTCCTGGTGGCTTCTCTGAGTCTCCTTGTGCAAAGCTTCATGTTCTTTCTCCTTGGTAAATATGGAATAAAGATCTTCCGTCACTGGAATGCCTTGCATCAAATCTAGAGTAGAAAGTGTTAATATCTATCATCATCTTACTTGGCTATAACATTTAAAACAACAGAACTCATAAGAAAACATAGGCATGAATGTTGGTGGTCTTGGATATGGCTTTTTTGTTTTAGATATGACACTAAAATCACAAACAACAAAAACAAGAAAAATCAACAAAGTGGATATCATCACAAGAACTTTTGTGTCTCAAGGGCAAGATCATGAATGTGAAAAGACAACCCACACAATGGGTGAGAGTATTTACAATCATCTGATAGGGACCTGAATTCAGAATATATAAAGAATTCCTACAACTCAATAACAAAGACAAGCTGATTTTAAAATGGGCATGGGGGGGTGCCTGGGTGGCTCAGTCAGTGGGGTGTCTGCCTTTGGCTCAGGTCATGATCTCAGAATCCTGGGATCGAGCCCCACGTCGGGCTCTCTGCTCAGTGGGACCCTGCTTCTCCCTCTCCCTGCTGTTCCCCTGCTTGTACTCTCTCTCTATCAAATAAATTTTTAAAAACTTTAAAAAATGAAAAGTAAAATAAAAATAAAACGGGCATAGGATCTGAACAGACAAGCTAACTTCGTCATGGTGTGGCATGCAGCTCTAGCTTTAGGAAGCACTGTAATCCATTCCCCACAGACGGGCGGGACAGAGACTGGCAGCTTCTGGGACAGAGATGCAGACCACTGGCCTTACGAGGGGAAACAGTAGGCCCAGACTGCTACTGGCCTCTCTCTCTCTCACCTCTGAAGAAATCCAGCTTCAGGATTCAGGTGAAGCTAATGTTGTGGACAGAGACAGAGACACAGAGCCTGGGTCCGCAGTGACATAACAGTCGCTAGGTCAATCAACGGAGGAAAGGTATCCTATTTTTCCCTGACTAAACTGCTAAAATCCAGTTTTCCAGTCAATACAAATCCTACCTGTGGCAAAAACCAAACTTCTTTACACTAGACATCTCAAATTCCTAACTGGCCTGTGCCAAGGCCCTACTATGTCATGTATGACAAAAAATCAGATTAAAAAATAGGATTTAAAAAATATTCCCAGAGACCACAGGACAAGCTGTTACTTTGGTTTTAGTCCAGAAGACTCTGCATTTACTTTAATCCTATGAGGTAATACTTCCATGCAAATTAAATTTTAAAAAATTTGCCAACGTATATATTGCACTGGGCAAGCTACCCTCCATTTCCTCTTCCAAATAATGATAAGAATTGGTTAGGATTATCCCTAAATCTGATAGCCTGATACTATGTTCATTCATTCTTACAGGAAAGGATGCTGTGCTGTCCACAGCAAGAACACATGATAAATGTCACATGGGGGAAAGCAAGACCTCTCATTATATCTCACAGCCCTGAGTAATGGAAAAACAAATTGAATGTGGAGTGTTCAGTTGATGAGGCTCTAGGCTACCTTGTTCCATACTCCAGGACCTCAACTCTGCTTTCTGTGACATGAACAACAACCCGACAAATACATATGGAAACAAGCGGTTGCTTTTGTTGCCTCAGCCTAAAAAATTCATCAAATTCTAGTCATGTAAAAATCTGAACTTGATTTCTTGGGTAAAATGCTGAATATAGAAACACAAGTATATTAGAAAACATGAACTATATTAATGAAGTTGGTTTCTGTGAAACCCTAGTCACAGAGGAATAACAAATTTTAAAGAAAGAAAAGCATTTAGGTTTCTTACCTATAACAGCTTGCCTATAAGCATCCTTAAACCGATTCAGGTAATACCTATTTGCTGAGTTAACACCATCTTTCATAACTCCTGCTAACTTCCTTTCTCCTGTCCTTGTGAAGTCACCCTGTCAAGGAAAAAGTCATTTTGACAATTGATTCAAAACACAAGAATGTCCCCAGAGTCAGTGTAGGCTTTTAATACAAGGCCAAAATTCTGTAGGCTTTTTATTATAACTTCTAAATAATGTAGTTAAGTTAAAATATCTACTAGTATTTGGCTGTGACCCAAGCACATCAAATAATTAAAGTGCTATTTGTGGCATCAAGTCTTCACAGTTGGATGGTGCTTTAAAGTAAATCCTCTCTTGGCAGTCTGTAGAATTTCTATAATTTACAGGTCAAACTTCCTATATAACAAAAAGAAGATTTTCAAGCCTCAAACTGGTATGATACTCAAAAATCACAAATTTCTGATGTGGGAAAGGGTGGACAGTGCCCTAGAGTTTATTACAATGGGATGTAACCAGTGTGTGTGGACGTGTGTATATGGGGAGCAAGAGCAGAGAGTTCTGTCCCTTGCTGCCCATTACAATTGCTATAGAATGAGCCAACGAAGATTTAAATGGTTTTGTTTTGTTTCTCTTGCTTTTCACAACAGCAGTGTCGGAGCAAGTCCCTAGAGGGCAGTGACTTAGCTGGAAGTCTGTGCCGCTTAATCATCTCTCCATCTCCCCCCACCCCTGGCAAGCACCAAAGTCTTGTTTTTGAGTTTGGTTTTTTTAGATCCTTCATATAAATGAGATCCTGCAGCATTTCTGGGAAGAACTTGAGAAGAAATGGCATTAATTCTTCTTTAAATATTTGGTAGAATTTCCCAGTGAAACCATTTGGTCTTGGGCTTTTCTTTCTTGGGAGGTTTTGCTTACTGATTCATCAAATCTCCTTACTCGTTGGTCTGCTCCAATTTTCTATCTTTTCGAAAGTCAGTCTTGGTAGGTTGTATGTTTCTAGAAATGTATCCCTTCCTTCTACATTGTCCAATTTGTTGGCATATAACTGTTCAGAGCAGGCACCTGTGATTCTATGTATTTCTGTGATATCAGCTGTAATGTCACTTTCATTTATAATTTCGAGTCCTTTTTCCTCTTGATAAGTCTAGCTAAAGGTCTGTTGATTTTATCTCTTCAGAAAACCAACTCTTCAAAACAAAAAATAAAATAAAATAAAAAAGTTGTGCCAGAAAACCAACTCTTAGTTTTGTTGATCTTTTCTATTGTTTTTCCTAGTCTCCCTTTCAAATATTTTTGTTCTAATCTTTATTATTTCCTTCTTTCTGATAACTCTGGGCTTACTTTCTTCTTTTTCTAGTTTGTTGTAAAGTTAGTTCTAGTAAAGTTAGGTTGTTTGAGATCTTTCTTTTTTCTTAATGTAGGCATTTATAGCTATAAACTTTCCCGTTAGAACTGCTTTTGCCACATCCCCTAAGTTGTGTTTCCATTTTCATTTGTTTCAAGTTGGGTTGTTGTTGTTTTTTTTAATTTAACCCTTTTTGATTTCTTCTTTGACCCAGTGATTGTTCAGGAGTGTATTAATTTCCACATATTTATGAATTTTCTAATTTTTCTATTACCGATTTCTATTTTCATTTCACATTCATTTTCATTCATTTCTGACCACCACTGTGGTCAGAAAAGATACCCGAAATACCTTCTATCTTTTTGAACCTTGTTAAAACTTGTTTTGTGGCCTAACCTATCATCTGTCCTGGAAAATGTTCCATATGTGCTTCTGAAGAATATGTATTCTGCTGTTCCTAGATGAAATTTTCTATATACGTCTGCTGGGTCCAGTTGGTCTACCGTCCTGCTCAAATTTACTGTTTCCTTATTGATTTTCTCCCTGGATGATCCACTGTGGAGAATGGGGTATTAAAATCCCCTACTGGGGTGCCTGGGTGGCTCAGTCAGTTAAGCGTCTGCCTTCAGCTCAGGTCATGATCTCAGGGTCCTGGGATTGAGTCCCACATTGGGCTCCCTGCTCAGCAGGGAGTCTGCTTCTCCCCTTCTCTGATTGTGCTCTGTCTCTCTCAAATAAATGAAATCTTGAAAAAATAAAATAAAGTCCCCTACTATTATTGTACTGCTATTTATTCTTCCTTTTAATTTTGTTAGTAATTGCTTTATATATTTAGGTGTTCTGATATTGGGTGCATAAAAGTATTTCTCTTTAATCAGTAACTTGTACAAGGACTTCGAAAGTCCAATTTCCTTAATTAATAAAAAGCTTTTTTATATTTATCACTCAACCGGAAGATGGATTTGATGGCCTGTTCAGACTTGATACAATTTTTTGTAAGGAATATCCTGAGGAGTGCCTCAGTGGCTCAGTCGTTAAGTGTCTGCCTTCAGCTCAGGTCAGCCCGGCATCGGGCTCCCTGCTCAGTAGGAAGCCTGCTTCTCCCTCTCCCACTTCCCTCCTTGTGTTCCCTCTCTCGCTGTATCTCTCTCTCTCCCTGTCAAAAAAAAAAGATGAATAAATAATCTTTAAAAAAAAAGAAAAGAAATATCCAGAGATAAACTGTTACCTTGAAGGAAAATTAACATAAAACTAATGTAAACTAATTCCATCATTTCTTACTGGCCACAGAAGGAGTATTTGGTGCCTAGTAAATATGGTTTATATTTAAATTGAATTCTGTGAAGATTAGCTCTGTAGGATCTTCAAAAGACTTATTCATAACAACCACAAAAAGATAATAAAACATTTCGTCAGCATTTACTGAGTGCCAGGAAATGGTCTAAGCCCTCACATGCATTAACTCATATAATCCCACGACAGTCTTGAAGTGTGTCTAGTATTATTCGGTTTTACAAATGAAGAGACACAGAGAGGTTAAGTGACTTGCTCAAGATTGCGAAGCTAGTAAGGGGCAGGACTGGGATTCAACTTCAGCAGAGGCAAATATACTCGGGACCGTATTCTAACAGCAGACATGTTCTATCCGTGTAACATTTCAAAAACCAATTATTTCACACAGAACTCCGGATTTCCAAACTCCCTTGGGAAACTGGAAGATCTAGCCACCCTGGGCCTCTGTCCGCAGAAGGAAGCAGAACAGCCCCCTCCCGAGACAACAGGCGCTCTTCCTTAGGTCTGTCCCATTTCCTCCTTTAAGCTAATGGGTGCTCCCTTTTCCTGGCCAGAGGAGAGCTGGAATACGTGACCCCTGCATGAACCAAACTTTTCAGAAAGGAGTCAAGTACATAGACTACCATCTGTAGCCCAAGTAGCTTTCTCTCAAGAAGAAGGTTGTTTTAAAACCCCCTCCTGCGTCCCACAGAATGACCCACAAAAGCTGGCCTTCGGTGTTTACCTTCAGAGCGGCGGTGCCAGCATACTGTCTGCTAATGGAGTCCCCGTTGTTGGCCCACATTATCTGATAGATCCGATTACATTTCACTGGCAGTGGCTGTTCTGGGGGCATCACACCTAATTTTTTCAGCTAAAATTAACACATTGGTGGATTAGGTACATATTAGGCAGGAAACCATAGCATAAAATATACATTGCAGCAAAAAGAAGCATGTTCATGTACAATTTTGGACCCTCAAATAAAAGAAATGGTGTTTCCGGACGTTTCCAAAATAGAGCACTATTGAGAGAGAGTTTTATCAATTGCTACACATGATTAAACAGAATGAAATATTTCACTGTCTTGCTGTAGGCTTATATTCTATTCTGCCTTTGTTTTAAATTTGCCGATGCAGTGAGACTATCAAAAAAGCCTCTTAAAACAACAACATTAGCAGTAGCAGAGCCATGAGTGCCCAGAAGGTGCGAGCCCTGGGTGGAGAATGGGGTTCTGAGAGCGGTTTTTATACGACTTATCTCATTGGCTCCTGGTAACAACCTGCTGCAATCTATACTCTTATTACGTCCCTTTTAAGGATGAAGAGATAGAAGCTGAGAGAGGCCGAGCTTTTCCATGGGGTCAACACCAAATACGTGGTAGACCCAGGGCTTAGACTCAAAACCTGGCTGCTTTGTGCACAGTGAGAAGGAAGACACTCACCATCTCAAAACACAGTACCGAGGTTCCATCAAAAACGCCCAGACCCCATGCTAAGAATGTCTACCTTGAGAACGCAACACTCAGGTGTTGTGGGGCTGGAGATCTAAAGGGGGACACTGAGTAACAGATGCTGGAACTGCAGGAAGCATCCGCCACCAACAGGAGTGGAGGATAAAAGCTAGTTCTGTGGCACCAAAGGAGCCAACAGCTGCAGAGAAGGCGCCACAAGACAGGCGAAGCAGCTTGTCCCTTCCTCCTCCTCCAGCCTCACGGTCTTCCTCTGGCGCCTCCTACTGGCAGAGTCTCACACAGCGCCAGCTGGCTGAGCAGAAGGCGCCGCAGACTCCAAGCCCCAAACGTACAAGACCCGAGGTGGAGCTAAGAGGAAAAAGGTGTATGGCCACACAGGCCCACCCGATCGACGACGTTGAAATGCTGGGCCTCACATTTTTGAAATGAGTACTTAAGAAAATGCCACTTAAATCAACTTATTTCCACTGAAGGTTGTACTTTCCAGGTTTTAATGCAACTGTCTGTATGCTGTAAATGTTCTACAGAACGATTTTATGTACTTGTTTACATGTGGGAAAGAAGCAGAAATGAATACTTACAATGCAGCACCCTCCCCACCCCCCAATTACCTGCTGTTCCATGACCACGCGGGCGATGGCGGCTTGGACCACGTTGGTGCGATCCAGGCAGTCCATGCAATTGACACGAAAAATCCCTTCTTGTTTACATATCACCCCGGCTTGATCGACCCTTTTTCAAAAATAGATTGGGATTATTTTACAATATGAAATACCTTAATGAGGTTTTCAAAAACCACAGTTCCTTAGAATATAGCAGTAACTAATCAGGAGCACTGGTTATCCACTTGATGGAATACTATGTGACAGGCATTACTGAGCACTTCGTGGACACTGTTGTTAACTCACACAATAAGTTGATAAGACATTATTATCCCCATTTTAAAGACAAACAAAAGAAAATAAAACCGAAGGGCAGAATGACTTGTCTTCAGTCTCACTGACTACTAAGCAGACCTGACACAATCCTGGATTATGCTCTTCTATACATTAAAGCCAGAAGGCATTTTAATTTTTTTTTTAAGATTTTATTTATTCATTTGACAGACAGAGATCATAAGTAGGCAGAGAGGCAGGCAGAGAGAGAAAGGGAAGCAGGCTCCCTGCTGAGCAGAGAGCCCAACTCAGGGCTTGATCCCAGGGCCCTGGGATCATGACCTGAGCCGAAGGCAGAAGCTTTAATCCACTGAACCACCCAGGCGCCCCCAGAAGGCACTTAAAACACCATCTTGCCTGTCCCCTTTGACTGCAAGGAGAAATGCATCTCAGTGCATTTAGCTCGAGCAGACAAAGTCACTTTACCACTCAGTGAGGAGTCCTGCAGATGTCTTGTGTGTCTAATTTCTCTGTCTAATCAAATGTTCTCTCCAATCCTTTAATCCAGTTTCTTCTTCCTACAACTCCCTCCTGCTGATAATTTTCATTTTCCCCTCTCTGGTAATTCTGAAATGCCTGCACACTGAGACCAAGTACCTCGAAGCCATGTTAGGGATGTTGAGAGAGAAGAGAAAGAGGAAATGTCGACCACGGAACATCTACTGGAGTAAAAGAACAGCCAGAGAGCGCGTCACTCCATTTTGCCTGACCACCTGACACCTCTGCCCTGTTCTAAGCTATCACTGCCCAATGACGGCCACTCTTGAAAAGGAAAATGGGAATTGGGAAGCAAAATGAAAGAAAAATGCTTTTTCAGCTTGCTGCTATTAAGTAGTACCAAATACATGTGATTTCACAGACTAAGAGTTTATATCAAATTGACTTATGGAACACCTACCAACACCACTTCATGTCAAGGATAATGTCACAAATGGCATCTGTTAGTGTTTGAACATTCTCAAACTTCATTCCTCGGCTAAAATTCATGCCAAAGGAAAAAAAAAAACAACTTTAGTAACGGTTTTTTTTTTTTTCAGCTTAAGATACAATATTTAAAGTAGCTTGGAAAAATTAAAATTATTGCTTTAAGTACAGGCGGTTAACATCACTATAAATTATATGGGCAACTATATAAATGCTTATAATTAATCTGCATTGTGAAAGAAAATATATTTAAGAATACACTGAAACATATCACAGGTATCAGAAGCTTCTTTCCCCCACCAAATTTTCAATACCTGGGTAGATGAACCCACATTAGAGCCAGGATTATGACAAAAGAACCGGCTTTCAGAGTACACACAGGTTAAAGTTACCATCAAAATGATTCACCGATTATTTTTTTTCCGGAGCAAATGCTGGTAAGGTTGATCCATAGGGAAAGGAGTATTACTAATACGCAATAAAGGCGAGACAAGAGAATGACTTTTAAGTAAGGGGACTCCATTACTTTTGCCAGGCTTGGACCGAAGCAGAAAGGAAAAGCTCCAGAAGTTCTTCAGGTGACAAAAGGAAAAATGGAACTCTCATGTTGTTTTGGAAAAGAAGGACTAAATAATGCAGGAACAATTAAATTTTCAGCCAAAATAAAGCTCATGTGAAAATCAAAACTAAATAACAATGACAAGAAGAGATGTTTCTTTCCGATAGGAAGACAGGAAGCGACAGGTTGCCATGGCAGCACGTGCGGCAAACACCGGACCGGGTCAGAACTCCGGTCAGGAAGCCCTCTTACCAGTGCTCGTGGAAGTCAAATGAGACGTAAGTGAGCTGTGAACTGTTGTAGAGTAACACTTGCTTCAGGTACGCATCACCAATAATTTTCTCCCTGCCTGCTTGGTCTACCAAGTTAATAATAACCTGTGAGAGTAAGGAAAAACGAATTCAGTTTAGTCAGACGTTAAAAACTCAATGTGGTTTTTAATCACTTTATTTGGAATTATGTTTTAGAAATATTTTATAGCCACAATTAGAAATTTATCCCTTCAAGCATCCATTTTTTCCATAAAATTAGGCTTTCACTTGTTATATTTCAGTTTATGAGAATCATTTATGTAAATAGCATTAATAGCTATCTTATGCATCACGTATTTGCAATAACCAATTGGGATACATAATAAAAACCAGGTCCTTTATCATAACAAATATTTAAGTTATTTATAATAATTTTTAAAAGAAATATATGAGACCTACATATGGACACTATAAAACTGCTGAAATACCAAAAAGAAAATCTGAGTAAATGGGAAGACACTATGATGCCAGATAGCAAGGTCCAGTGCTGTAAGGATGTCAAGTCTCTCCAGATTAATTTGAACATTTAACAATCCCAATCAAAATTTGATCAGCTCTTCCTATGGACTTGACAAGTTAATTCTAAAGTTCATCCGGAAGGATAAATATGCAGAATAAGCTCTGAAAACTATTAATAAAAGAGGACTAGATCCACTGAAGAGCAAAACATACTCTTAAGTCTACAGCAGTTAAGATGGTAGTACTTGTGTAGAAACAGAGGAATGACCCATAGAACAGGACAAATAGCCAAGATACAGACCACGTACATTGAGGAATCTAAACTATGGTAACAGTATAATTCTGGGGGAAGTCCAGAATATTCTAGAATAGAGGGGAGAAACTTACTTTAGCCCCTACATCTCATTATGCATAAATTATAGCTGCATTAAGGACCTAAATATTTTTTTAAGTTATAAAAAAAGAATATTTGAGGTGATGTTTCCATAACTCTAGAATGGGACATGACTTTCTAAGCATAAGATTAAAAACCAGAGGCATAAACAAAAAGATGGACAAATGTGACAACATGAAAATTTAAAACCTCTGTAACTAATGACAATACAAGTAAGCAAAGGTAAAACAACAAAACAAAAAGAAACAAAAAACTACCTGGGGGAATATATCTGTAACACAAAACCAATAAGATATAAGAGTGCTATAAATTTAGTTAGAAAATAAGAATAAAGGATACAGAGGAAATTCACAAGAGAAAATACACAGAACCAACAGACATGAGGCTACAACTGTTAATAATCAGAAAGGGAGACAAACCAAGAAACGGACTCTTCTTAACTATGGAGAACAAACTGATGGTTATTGGAAGGGGTGCTGGGGGGGACGGGAGAAACAGGTGACTGGGGTTAAGCAGGACACTTGTTGGGATGAGCATGAAGTGTTGTGTGGAAGTACTGAATCACTATCGTGTACACCTGAAACATTATACCGTAGGTTAACTCACTGAAATTTAAATAAAAACTTTTTTTTTTAAGATTTTACTTATTTGTTTGATAGAGATCACAAGTAGGCAGAGAGGCAGGCAGAGAGAGAGAGGAGGAAGCAGGCTCTCACCGAGCAGAGAGCCTGATGTGGGGCTCCATCCCAGGACCCTGAGATCATGACCTGCGCTGAAGGCAGAGGCCTAACCCTCTGAGCCACCCAGGCATCCCCTAAATAAAAACTTTTTAAAAAGCCCAAAGAAATACAAATTTATAACAGAAAACTAGTTTTCACCTATCCAGAGGCAAACATTGAATCCTAAACAGAGTCAGCATTGGTGAGTATATGAGAAAGTGAGCACTGGCTCCCATTCTTGCTGAGAGTATAAACTGTTGTGATCTTCTGGGGATCAACCGAGGGGCAGGTGTCAATATTATCCACCTACTATTTGCCCTAGCTGTTCTGCTTCTAGAAACATACTCTATGAAGCACATAGAATCCCCAGATATATGAACGTTGCTTTCTGGAAAATTTTTACACTAGCAAAAACTATATCCTAAGCCTGCATCAATGGAGAAATAGAGAAAAAACAGCCAGGAAACATTAAGTGAAAACAGCTGCAGAATAGTATATATTGTACAGCCCTCCACTGACTTAATTTTATAAATGTGTATTTATGCAGGTGCAAGATGGTTTTTGCTGCAAATGACAAATCACTGATCAGATCTTAGAAAAAGAAGTCAGGAGGTTGCATGGTTCTAGAATTGCTTAATTCAGTGGCACCAATACCAAGTCTTTCCATCTGTCCTGCCATCTTTGGCATATTGGTCAGGGCTCAGGTTAGTTCGTTCACAGTTTTGACACTGAAGCAGCATCTCAAGTCCAAACACAACCACCACGGAGGGACTGTTGATTCCTGTATCTCTTTTTAGCACAGCAGGAAATCGTTCCCAGAAGCGTCCAGGAGACTTCCCTCACATCATACTTCACTGGCCCAGCTGCCGATGAACACACACAGGTCAGTGCCCAAACCGGTCACGGGCAACAGGAACAGTGGAGCCACCCTGAGTCAGACCGACCTGCGACCTGCGGGTCCGCCTCTCAGAGAGCGACTGGGGGAGGGGGGGTTGTGCGGAGCAGGTGGGTAAGGGAACATTACTGGGGTACTGTTAGAAAGGAGGAGGTGTCTGCTCAGAACATACACAGATAAAACTGATGTGTCCAAACAGTTTTTGAAAGTCAACACAGAGCAGGGATGAAGGTGCTGAGGAGGTTACTCCTTCTGCTTCCTTTACACATCTCAGTACTGTTACAGTTCGCACAATGATTATGGGTTACATTTTTTTAAAGTTTTTATTTTTTAGTAATCTCCATACCCAGCATGGGGCTCGAACCCACAACCCTGAGATCAAGAGTCACAGGGCTCCTCCAACTGAGCCGCCAGGTGCCCCTATGTGTTATATCGGAATCGTGGCTTACTTTCTGTAATGCTAGCGATAACTCCACATACTGCTGATACATGAACTTATTCACACTGTAAAAAGTTCAAATGTAGATAAAGGTCAAATCCTTCTTCACTTCAACACAGACCCACAGCCTTCCCCGGAGGTGATGAGGGTTCGCAGCGTGCTGTGTGCCCTTTGAGCCCATATAAAGGTGTGCTGATACACATGCGCATCCACATATGTGTGAGAACACAGATATGGAAAAGAATTACATGGTTTTGTTTTGTGGGGTTTTAAATGGCAACACACCATATGCTGTTACAGTCTTTACTCACTCTACTGTGTGATTTCAACATCTTTCCACGCTAGTACACACAGATCTACAGATCTACATCTCTGCCTCGTTTCTAAGCCATTGTATCCAATGCTTTACATGTGCCACACTTCATCCTCTGACCTCCTGATCAACAGTCGGGGTTCTGTGACGCTGCAATCAACGTTCTTGGAGAGACCTCGTGGATTGAACGCCGGTTTCTCTCAGGTAGACTTAAGATTTTTTTGTCTTGGAGTTCCAGTTTTTCCACGTCCTTAACAAAACTTGGCTTATACTATCTTTTTATTTTAGTCATTCTGGTGTGTCAGTGGTTTTACTTTGCATTTCCCGGATGGCTGATGAAATGGAACACCTGTCATATGTTTACTGGCCTGTTAAATATACCTTTCTGTGAACTCTGCTCAAGTGTTTTGTCCAGTTTTCTTTCAGGCCAGACATCTTTTTGGGGAGGGGGGTTTATAAGACTTATTTTAAAAATAAGTTTTAAATAAGAGTTCTAGATATGAGTCTTTTGTCTTAGATGTATATTTTTAAAAATCTGAAATATCTTCTCCTACTCTGAATTGCTTTTCCATTCTCTCAATGGTGCCGCTTAATAAATAGAAGTTCTTTATTTTACTATTTTTAAAGAGATTTATTTATTTGAGAGCGAGAGAGAGTGTGTGTGCTTGAACAGTGTGAGCAGAGTGATGCGGGGCTCGATTCCAGAACCCTGGGATCATGACCTGAGCCGAAGGCAGAGGCTTTAATCCACTGAGCCACCCAGGTGCCCCTTGGTTAGCACTTTTTAAGCCCTAATTAAGGCTTAATTAGGTCAAAAAGGTGTTCTTGGGGCACCAAAGAGAGGCTGGGGGAAGGCCGTGGGACTTTAAAAGGGAAAACAAAAGAACTTCTCTATTTTCCTTTAAAAGGTTCATGGTTTAACTTTTCAAAGTCAGATCCATATCCACCTGGAAATGATTTCTATATATAATATTTAGTATAGATATTAAAAAGCAAAACTACTGGACTAACGATCTAAGCAGATTTTGATTGATAATGCCATTTGTAACAGCTGTACCGACTTCTGTTTCCACCAGCAATGTGTCAGAGTTCTCATTTCCCCAATTACTTGTCTTTATCTCTTATTATCAACTTCATACTTTTTTTCAGTCTGAGGGCTTGCTTTTTTATTTTCCTGCTCAGGCTGTCTTTGCAAGGATTGCACAAAGTGCATATATTAATTTTGGAAGAACTGACATCTCTTCAGTACTAGTCCTTCCTGCCAGAAACATGGTATTTTCTCTCTGTTTATTCAGGTTTTCTTTTGTGTTCTAGTCATTCTTTCTCCCACTTCCCGCCTCCATATACATGTTACCTTTTTTGTCTGTTTATTAGGTTTTAGGTTATTTTTTCCTATTTTTTTTTTGTTGTTGTTACTGTTAGAAAAATGCATCCTATAGCATTACACATTCAGACTGGTCATTGCTGATGGGTAAGACTTACTGATTATTCTATAGGAATCTCATCTGAAATCTAGTCATCTTATTGAACTTGGAATTTTACTCAACAGTTTTCACTTGATTTTAGTCTATGTGATCACATTCCTACATATGAATATGTAAGAAAGATGGGCAGAGAAAAAAGACATTGAGAGATACATATCAAGTTATCTTCTGGAGGTGGGACTATAGTTGTACTGAGAGATGCCTTTCATTTCTTACTCTAGATAATTTCTGGCCTGTGGCAACTAACTGACAGACTGATCTCTTAGCTAAAAACAGTCTAAAGTAGCTGACTCAGTGATAATTCTTCTTAAGGAATATTGAAAATACTCTTAGCTTATGTGTTCTTCAACTTCATGACAAGATGCCATTTTGCTTAATTATGAATAGTACATTGTTATTTTCATGAAATTTAAAGAAACAGATATATAATCATGGCTGAATATGAAGGAACATTTTATTACTACAGATCAAAGCCCACCTGTTTTTTGTAAATTTTCAGTTGTTCTTCGAAATGGGCACAGAAATAGGCAACAGTGTCCTTTTCACCTACAAAGAAGTGATACAAAATCTATTTTTCCTTCTAATGTTTGAGACAGAAATTAGTGTCTATTCCATCTTTAATTTTACGTTTCAATAATTTATTGACAACCAAATATAACTAAGATGGTCCAAAACCACTATTTTAAAATAAAATGCAAAGCCAAAGATCCTAGATTCCTTTTTTTCCCAATCAGACTGAACTGAACTACATTGGAAGTACACACTGTGAAACTAGGACCTTTATTGTTCATGCATCTGGCCTATTGTTAGAAAGAGCTCCATGTAATTTATAGTAAGAGAGTAAAAACTGAAGGTCTACTGGATTCTCACAAAAATATACTAAGTTTTGAGAGAAAATATTCTGTGAACAATTTTCAAAATCAACCTCATTGAGTAATCTGATTAGACTGACAACATGACTTAGCTATTTCTGTGCTACAGTTAAAATACTGGAAGAAGTTAAATCCTCAGTATTTAAAACAAAAACAAACCTTTCACAGTGAGACATCTGAGTAAAGGCATCTTATCTATTTTTTGTAGATGCCATCTTCAGATATTTCCTACTTTTATAATACTGGCTACGTTTACCCTTTACCAAAAGTAAGCATTTAAGAAAGTATTCTCCAAGGAAACAATGGTTTAAAATCTGTGAAACAAGCTAATTTTACTCTATTGCTAGGGAATTTTTTCATTGTTAAATAACTTACTTAGATTATCAACAATCATTATTATTCCTGCAAATACTATATCACTACTAAATTTCACACAGTTTTATTATTTTAACTGAAGTACCAAGCCCAGCAAATCAAAACCCATAAAATAACTAATATTTTAAAAAATATTCTCTCTGAAATCATCACTTGCAAACCGAGTAACTGACAAGCTTACTTTTGTCCAGCCGGGGTCGCGGATTATATCGATACCCAACCTGGCTCCAAAAGACAGGCACGGAGCCTCGTGTTTGAATAAAGGACAAAGTATGATTATGAACATGAATTAACTGCTCAGTTTCCACATAATTCGCCACATTCCCATTTTTATCCACTCCTCTCCGTTTGTAACGCATTCCTAAAAGACAATTAAAACAGAAAACAGCAACGTAAAGAAATGATTTAGTCTGATCAGATATGCTCCTTAACCAAGGACGTCTTTTAGGATAGCTTAAAGGATCTCATGTGCAACCAGCAGGCAGAACAGTAACAACTTCCCCCAAACTCATAACGATATGCATCATTGTTTTTTAAAAGTTGAAGCGAAGATACTTTCTGTGAACTGAAAGGGAAGGGTTTTCCCAAGGGTGCTAGCACTCAGGAAGGATTTATTACCATGATCCAGGCTGTCAGTGGGAACAATGGTATTTAGAAGCACGTCCCAAGTGACTCTCTTCTCTTCTCCATATATATACCTCCTTTTCTTTCTGCTTTTGTTAACTCTCCCCCATGCACCTCCCTCCAGAAATTGGTCCCCAATTACATCACACTATTTAGAGTCACTGAGCACTTTGAAGCCAATTATGTTTCCAAATCCATTATTGTCATTAGCATTTCAACACATCTGAAGCTTTACCATTCTCATCTAAATTTCACTTGCACACGATTTCTGCCCTCTACTCACCTGCTCTGTGCCTACTTCGGCGTGAAATGAGAGCCACTAGAAATCGTGGGTGAATGTCATCTACACAGGTGGACTCCTGAGGGGGGGTCTCTGGGCTGCTTTTCTCATCATCAGATGATTCATTATAATTAACCACCAGTTCTTCAATCTGCACGAAACCTTGGATAATGGGGATAATCCAGAAGTCCACCTCTGGTGTCTGAAAACAATATGAGCGTCATATTGCTTCCCTCTGTACAGCACAGCTGCTCCCTTAAACCCATACAGAAGCTAGCACGTATTTGTGAGTTTACCAGAAGGAGAAACCTTCTATTTTTTAACCATGTTTCCTGCATATTGGAGGAGGGCAGGAAGGAAGGAGGGAGGAGGACAAAGGGGAGAGCCTTTCCTTTTCTCTGTGGTGACCAGTTCAAAAAGAGCTGCCTGACGGGGGCCTGGCTGACTTGGTTGATAGAGCACATGACTCTTGATTGCAGGGTCGTGAGTTCGAGCCCACTGTTGGGTATAGAGATTTCTTTAAAAAAAAAAAAAAAAAAGCTGCCTGAGAGGGCCCCCAACATAGACACCACACTGCCTGGGTACCAAACTCAAGCTCTACCACTTACTCACTCACTCAGGTAAATCACTTAACCTTACCGTGCCTCAATGTCCTGCTTTGAGAAAGAGGAGAGACCATTACCTCATTAGACTGTGTAGAAGAGTAAAATGTAAAAAGGGTTTGGCTTAGCTCCTGCCTTATCATTAAGTATTTAACAAATGTAGCGATTGTGATTATTCCCCTTGGCACAGAAACGGACGAACAAACAAAAACCAACATAGAGGTTGATTCTTAACTCCCCATTGCATCAAGGCTTTAATAAAATACAACCAACTCTGATCACCTTGTTATAAGCAAAGACTGGCTCTGTTTTCTAGTTTAGAAAAAAAACTTGCCTTGCCAAGCTAAAATCCACATAGCAAATGAATCAAAACAAAACAAAAAATCCTTCCACGAGTATCTTATTTTACCAAGTCACCCAACATAATTAGGAGTATATTAATTACACTTAGACACATCTGCTTCTGTGCTTTTCAGGCTAAGAAAACTCGAATTTCCCAGCTGACTGTGTGCAGGGACAGTAAAGGTAAAAATTGCTCTAGGCAGCTGCTCTTGCTCTTTCTCTCACATCTCCACAACCGTATCCAGCCTTAGCCTTGGCATGACCTTCAAACCTACCTCATTGTTCACAGCCACATAAGCCAGGACCTGTCCCACGGTTATGTTTTGTTTTACAGAGCACGCAGACAGGGTCTTAGGAAGGTGGTTAGAATTGAAAATAGTGAAGTGTCTATTTGCATTCATTATTCTTACCACCATCCTCATTGTTTGTGTTTTTGTTCCAGCAATCATGCAAAACTCTTGACAGGAAAAGAGAAATGTACACTGCCAAATGCATCTCGACTGCAAGTCATCAGTTTTAATGGTAATTCCAAGTGTCTGACAAAAACTCTGCCAAACATATTAGAACTCAGTATGTCAGCAAACGGCAAAAATTCGCATTATAGTCACCTTTCTTTTTCTCCCCATCACTGAATTTCTGTGGTCATAGTTTGGTCAGCCTCATAAAAAGAGCTGAGAACATTTTCAAGCCTCATTCTGAAGAGAGGCATGGTAGATATCTAGTGGTAGACACTGCTCAAGTTCAAAATCATTTATACTAACCACTGCCAAGGGGGAGAGGAAGAAAGGAGAAAAAGGGGTTGAAATTTTCGAAAAGTTAATGAAAAGACAATATGTTACCCATTCAGCTATTTGCCTACTTTGTGTGCAGAACAGTAACTAGCACCCAGCAAGCCTTCCATACATATTTGTGGACTGAGTGAATGAATTGTCCTTGGACGGTCATAACTCTGAAATACGGGACAAAGTAAAGGAACAAAGTAATCACTGACCTGGAAGGAACCTCAAGCAATAATCTCACATATTCCCTATCTTCCCAGATTCATATACTGGCAGTACTGGAACGTCCTTTGAGATTGGTCTCCTCCAATTCCCCGATGACACAGAAAAGTTAAATGACTGCTATCATTAAAGGAAATTTGGGCTTCAACATTTCCAATGAGTAAAAAAAAAACCCTGTCTTTCATAGGAACCCTATGGACATTAGTCCCACAGCCTTAAATTACTACTATCCTACAGGAACCTGTTAAAAAGCTAGGCCTTTGGCTAGGCAGTGGAGTTGTGAATTGCCTTAAATGATGCCTGGGCTTTCCTAGCTAAATGATTCCCATTCTAGAGGGGAAAACATTTTGTGAGATTTTTTTAGTTAAAACAAAACAAAACAAAACAAAGCTTTTAAAAGTAGGCTGCACACCCACTCAAACTCCCAACCCTGAGATCAAGAGCACATGGCCTTGTGAGCCTGGTGGAGTTGAGCCACCAGGGCACCCTATTTTAGTGAGGTTTTTTTTTTTTTTTTTTTTTTTAGTTTTAGTTTTTTAAAAATTTTTAATAAACATATAATGTATTTTTAGCCCCAGGGGTACAGGTTGTGAATCGCCAGGTTTACACACTTCACAGCACTCACAACAGCACACACATCCCTCAATGTCCATTTTAGTGAGATTGTTAATTCATCTTAATACAATTGAAAAATATTTGCTTCATAACTATAACTATAGGATATTTTTGAAACCATTACTCACACCAATCTCAGTAAGATCTTGTATCATATATTTATTCCAAAAAAATCGGTCATCAACCTGGAAAAGGCAGAGAATAGTTCAGAAACATGTAGTCTGAGTTTTCCTACAGAAGCCAAACAGGTCCATAAATTGTTCCACTCTGAGCTATGAGAGAAGTACCTTTTGCCAGAGGGGACGGGGATCCTTCTCCCCGGTGCTTTGCCTCTGCACCGAATTGGTCAGGTCATAGGTCAAGCTATAGTAAAAGGACTCTGAGTCCATGAACATCTTTAGCAACTCCTCAAGTAATCTCCTCTCCAACTTCTCCTTTTCTTTACTTTCCTTAACCTGTAAGAAATTGAGCTACTAATTACCACAGGAATTCAAATGTGCAGCAGCATGTGGATAATATCCAACTTCCTAGGAGACAAGGGAAAATGATCCCAAGGACCAGGCACAGACAGTGCTTTCATAGGATAAGCAGTTTGAAAACAAATTTACAGGGGAGAAAATTACCCTTCGATTTAAAACTAATCAAAGATGAATTCCAAGCCCATATCAATTAAACTCTTACTTTCTTTTTATTAGGAGCAGACACATTGGTTTTAATATGTGTGAAGGTCTTCAGTAGAAACTTTGAGTCATCGGGAGATGGTACAATCTTCTCTGGTTTGTTAATTCCAAAATGGTGCTTCTTACAGAGCTAAATAATTAGGAAGAGAAGAAAATTGTTATTTGTATCGGCTTGTTAAATGTTCAGGTATGAGTGCAGAAGGGGCTGCTACTGCTCATGCACTTTGGTCAAAAGAAAACCTCAAGGCTTATTAGTAAAGTGACCAAGTAGCGAGCTGATCGTAGAAAGCACAGCTCTGGTTTCAAGGATTAGAAAGTTACAGTAAAGGATAAGCAAAGAATAAAGGACAGGATATCCTTAGGATTTAGGGGTGGGAAATTCAGATTAAGGTCATAATTACAGTAAATTCTTATCAAATACAACCGAAGAAAAAGATCTCTGGTTGTTAATGCTCTGAAAATTGGCATCTAAGACTAAAACTATTGCAAAATACACATTTGCTATGCTCCAGGGGCATTACTTTCCAGCCATCTGTGCTAAACATTCATTCATGCTGGTTAACTGAGTATTTTGGTCAAGAAGATGTCAAGAGTCTATTCTACTGGGAATCTTATAAGCTGGACATGTCAACCACTCTCTCTCCACCTATCCTCACACACACGAAAAGAATCAGCATGAAAACATACTCTTTGGGACCACAGATTAAATTTGAAGAAGCTGTAAGCAGAGGCTGCAGGAAATGTGCGGTCCAGCTGACAAAGATGAGGAAGAGGGTGGGAACGTATTACTAGAAGGGCACAGAGGTTTAAAGAAGGCTACCTGGTTAGAGTCAAGGGTCTTACAAATAACTTCATACAGCTCAACATACAAAGCAAATATTCTGAAAGGTACATAAAGATTCTATTATCCATATGCAAACTAATTCCATTTTTTCAACACACTGGTTGTATTACTACACTAAGCAGTAGGCTCTCATTGAGAACAAACAGTTAATGCCCATTATAAGTGGTGTCTTACTAAATAATGATTACTAGATGATAAACAGGATAAAAAAAAAACCTTAACGAGAAGAGCAAAAGATAGTCCAAACTTTGATCTTATATTGAATAAAAAGGGTAAAGGCATGCCTGTTCTATCAAATTTGGAAGTGGACAATTCTGTCAATCATCTCTCAATAAAGCTGAGGGGAAACTGGAAGTGGAAACTGAGAACCGGTCTGTATTCAGACATAATGGAATCTTGCAGATCTTATGCCTTTTCAAGATTATGGCTACCAAACCCTCTCCTCCCCTGAGTTCTGCAACCTGATTACAACTTGGTGCTGCTCCTGCTCTACCAGTGAACACAAGGGGACTGAAGATGAGTCACTCACAGCCGTCCTGCCAAAACTGAGCTCATGGTTTCCCAAAAAGTAAGCAAAACTAACAGGATCTCAAGTTGACAGGGAAGGCGAGAAGCACTGAGCAAAAGGACACTGCTCCAGCATCTTCTCCCCACCTTGCACGGGACACTCCCATCAGCACAGAAACACGTGGATGTAGCTCTCCTCTTACACCTTCACTTGACGCCTCCTCCTATGCCAGCTAGCGTCGTGCTAGCGTCGTAGTCCTCTGTACTCCTCACTGCCCCCAACCTCCTGCTGCTCCCCTGTACACTGCTACCTTCACTGTGACCAATGACCTCCCCTTTGCTAAGCACAAGGGTAGAATCTTGGTCCTTATCTTAACCTCTCGGTTAGCATCTGACACAGTTCGTTACTCCCTCATCCTCTCTGATACACTGTACACCTGGCTTTCACCGCTCTCCCTTACCTCTTTTACTGGTTCCTTTCCAACCATTTGACTTCTTAATGTCTTGGCCACCAGGAGGTTCAGTTCTTGACCCTCTTCTCTATCTACATTCTCTCCCTCAGTGATTTCATCCCATATCATGGATTCGGATATCTTCCATATGCCAGCTTCTCCTTCCTAAATGGGTATTTCCAGCTCAGCCCTCTCCCAAAATTCTAGACTCACAAATCCCAACATTTCTGTTTGAATTTCCACCAGGCATCTCAAAATCAACATGTCCAAAACCAGATGTTCATCTTCCTTCCACTGCCTTTACCCCTGCCCCCACCACTTTCTGCCCCTTGCTCACTCCAGCGCATCTACACTGGCCTCCTGGCTGCTCCTCAACACGTCGGGAACACTTCCACCTTGGGGACTTTGTCCTAGCTGTCCTCTTCCCAGACCTCCTACCACCATCTCCACCCCAGGCACTCCTCCCATCACCCTTACTCTGCCCAGCTTTTATTTCCCAGAGCATATATTACTTCCCAACATACTACATAATTACTATCCTGATGTTTATGATCTGTCCTCCCCCCATTATAATGGGAGCTCTGTAAGGCAGACGTGTTTGTCTTGTGGCCTCCTGTATCTCTAGTGCCTTCGTAGCACCTGGCAAGGAGGTCTCAAGAAATATTTGTTAAATGAATGAATCATCTCTGATGCTAAAATATAAATGGTAACCTCCAGATTCATATGCAGGGCATGCGTGTAAGTAGTCCCGTGAAAAGGTCACTCCCCATCTTCCATGAATATCTCCTACACACCCCCATCTTCGATGGCGCAGAATTATTAGGGCAGTAGAGAAGCAGGTTTTTTTTTTTTTTTAAGATCTTATTTATTTATTTGAGAGGCAGAGAGAAAGCAAGAGAGCACGAGCAGCAAGGAAAGGGAGAAGCAGGCTTCCCACTGAGCAGGGAGCCTGGCGTGGGGCTTGATCCCAGGACCCTGGGATCATGACCTGAGTCAAAGGCAGACACTTAACCAAATGAGCCACCCAGGAGCCCCAGGAAGCAGTTTTAAAAAGAGGCTCTCCTATTAGTCCCCTGCCCCTGCTTGCAACACTGAACAACTGTGGATTAGCAATTTTTATATAAAATGTTACTAATTATCTAGTCATATTAATAACACTCTTAACAAAATTGAAAACATGCCTAAACTACTTATAAACTGTTGCAATTTTAATTTCTAAAACGTTTGTCAGACATAGTTATTCCTTAAGAGTATTCAAGCTAGGGGCGCCTGGGTGGATCAGTGGGTTAAGCCTCTGCTTTCGGCTCAGGTCATGATCTCAAGGTCCTGGGAGAGCCTGCTTCCCCCCTCTCTCTGCCTGCCTCTCTGATCTTTCTCTCTGTCAAATAAATAAATAAAATCTTAAAAAAAAAAAAAAGAGTATTCAAGCTAGCAAAATTTCCCCCAGGAATGTTTTGAAGCCCATGCTCAAGACCTAGCTATTCTAAAGTAACCTTGTTGCAGCACATCTCATCTGTACCCAGGTGATGCTCACTCTCAGAAGTCCCTTTTTCTTGGCAAAGCTAGTTTCCTGCTGCGTCCCTCTAGGACCAGGACTTTCCCTTCATTCATCCCCCTGTCCTCTGTTCCTACCGTCTTCTAACACAGAGTTTTAATCCATTCCTCGACTCTAGAATCTCCTATGAGTTAGCAGGGTACAAACACTTGTGAGAACGTGGTCTGGTTGGGGTAGGTCAAAGAGTGAAAGCCCAATGGGACCACTCAGGCAAAGTAAAATAAGGACCACCTCAACTCCAAAGAGTATACATCTTGTCTCT
Source organism: Mustela putorius furo (assembly GCF_011764305.1). NCBI lineage: Eukaryota > Metazoa > Chordata > Mammalia > Carnivora > Mustelidae > Mustela > Mustela putorius. Next base: position 11,237,190 of record NW_025422057.1, read on the forward strand.
AAGAACAGGACACTGACAATCACTGCTGTGGTCTCTTTCTCTGGTCCCCACAACTTTGGCTCTTCCCCCTCCTCTGACTGATCCTTCTCCGTTTTCTTTGTTGGCCTCTCTTTCTGTCTCTAAAGACAGTGGCGTTTCCCAATGTTCTGCCCTTAGCTCTCTTCCCCTTCATGCAGTCTAGAAAACATTTTCTTTCTCATTTTAACAGTGGCTGGTATGTTTAACTACACATTTCTAACGCCACTCTTTAGCTGAGTTCATGATATAAAAATGTAACATCTCCCAGCTACTGACACACTAGTCCCTCAAATTCAGCATCCCCCAAACTGATCAACATTTGTTTCCCAAATCGTTTTTCCTTTGGTTGCCCCACCTCACTAACGGCACTAACTACTGGACCCCTTTGGCAAGAAACCAAGTGACCATTTTCCATTATTTTCCCCTAGTAGCTCTCTATCAACCCCAACTACCTCATGCTGATTGCTAACAGATTCACTATCTGTTGCCCAGAGCAGTATTTCTCAAGGCAGATGCTACTACATAACAGACAGGAGAATTCTTTATGCATGATTATCCCACACTGAGCAGACAACCTAACAAGCTTCCTCTCCTAAGCTAGGGAGTCACACTCCAGCATTAGACCCCCAAGTACCCTTTTTAAGTTCCCTGTACCCCGTTTAAGTTCCCTTTACTGTGCAGTGGCCAAATCTCTTGCTCCCACTACCTCATTCCAGACCCAGAACCCAGGAGGCCTAGGGTCTCAGTTCAATCTACCACCCATGTATGGTCCATGATGCTGCTTCTCTCTAGGCCTGGAAAGGTCTTTTTATTTATTTTTTTCTTTCTCTTTCTTTAAAAGAAAGAAAGAAAGAAAGCCCATTCCTAGGCTTGGAACACAGCCCAATCCCAATATCCATTGACTTCCTTATCTATAACACCCAAATCTAAAAATCTCTGAAACCTGCAGGTTTATTTTTTAAGTTTGTTACAAAATTCATTTAATGGCCAAATATGGCCTGAACAAACATGAGACCACTGACGGTCATCCTTTATATCCCTTAGTATGAATATTCCTACACTTCTTCAGGAAATATGAATGCGTCGTATGACAGCATAATGCCCAGACTCACTGGGTGTAGACAGAATATTTGAAATGGACTTTTGAAAACCCTCAAATGCTGAATTCTAAGATAAATAAGGCCCCCAATTTTTCAGATAAGGACTGTGATCTGTATAGCAGAACACAAACTCACAGTACCATCTTAATCTGGAAGTCTATTTCTGTCTCTTAAAACCAATTTTTCTAAATAGAGATTTAAATTTACTTTAAACAATAAACATTTTAGAATCTTCGATGCAGTTACCTTTAGAACGGTATAAGTTATCATTTTTTAAAGGGTTACATTTTTTTTTTTAAGTAGGCTACCATTTTTTTCCTAAGTATTTTTTATAATCACCCAATGTTCATCCCAACAAGTACATTCCTTAATCCTAAAAGGGTTAAATTTAGTCCTACTGAAAAACAAGGATAGAGAAAATAACTTCTTGGGATCACATCCAGTCCAAAGATGCTTTGTTTAGACAGAGCTCTTGGGATTACAACATGCAGCGCTCTGATAGTGGGATCATCTTCCCCTTTCCAGAGGCCCAGGCAGTTCTGTGCAGTGTGCTTAGGTCCTTACAACTTTGATACACACAATCTCAAAAAGAAAACCACCACCATGAGCCCCATGATGCTCCCTTAGTTTTTCTATTAGTCTAGGAGCTTATGTTTTACAACCAAGATTAAGGGACGTTGCTGCTGATGTTTAAGAAAAGGAAAATAATTTTTTTTCCTTTAAAAGCTGATATCTATATCCATCTGGAGCTAAGATTTTTTTTTTTTTAATTTGACAAAGATCACAAGCAGGCAGAGAGGCAGGCAGAGAGAGGAGGAAGCAGGCTCCCCGCGGAGCAGAGAGCCTGATGTGGGGCTCAATCCCAGGAACCTGAGATCATGACCTGAGCCAAAGGCAGAGGCTTTAACCCACTGAGCCACCCAGGCGCCCAGGAGCTAAGATTTTAAACAGACATCTAAAGGGAAATCAAATGTGGAAAATGATGCAGTTATCTATTAAGGGCATTGAGATACAGCAAGTAAGATATGCAGACGGGACAGTAGCCTATAAAACTTTAAAGGATGTTTTCTCAAAAGAAAGAACATCTATGTTCTCATCTCTTTGAACGCCATAGATTGTTCATAACCTTGTATAGATTTTTTTTTTTTTAAATGCTATACCGCTTTGAAAAGCAGTCTGGCAGTTCCTCAAAAGGTTAAACATAGAGTTACCATACGACCCAGGAATTCCTCTCCTAGGTGGATGCCCTAGCAGGAGGCGAAAACAAATGCCCACCAAAAACTTGTGCATGAATGTTCACGGAATGATTCATCACAGCCAAAAAGTGAAAACAATCAACTATCCATGAACTGATGAATGGAGAGAGAAAATGCAACAGATCCACATAGTGGATGAAAAGGAATTAAATATGCTATATACCAATGACCAGCACTCACTTTGAAACACTGTGCTAAATAAAACGAAGCCAGTCACAAAAGGACACCCATTATAGGACTCCATTTATGAGGTATGTTCCGAAGAGGCAAATTTAGAGAGGCAGAAAGCAGATCAGAGTTTGCCTAGGACTGATGGAGCTGGAGTGTGGAGAGAAATGAGGAATGACTGCCAATGAGGTTTGAACCCAACAGGGTTTCTCTGTGGAGAACATAGGCGCATATGTTCTAAACCGATTATGGTGAGAGTCACAAAACTGAATATACTGAAAGCCACTGAATTATAAGCTGCAAATGGGTAAACTGTGTAGTATGTGAATTGTTTCTTTCTTTTTTTTTTTTTTTGAATTGTTTCTTTTTTAAATTGGCAAACAAGCCTTATACTTGAGGTAAAAAGGCAATCGAGGCAGAAAACTAGAAAAATCTATTAATTATAGTCTCTCTAATAAAATTGCTTCTGCTCCAATTACAGAAGACAGATGAGGCCCTAGCAAATCTGAGGACAGTGACCACACTAAAGAGCGTGAGGGCCCTGCTGGGCAAGGGTGAGAACAATGGAAGTGATACACAGGCAGCCAAATTAGAAAGATGTAGAATGAAATATAAGACTTGGTTTTGTTTAAAAACATCTTTTCATGTGCATACGTTCTGTATATTTATGAAAAATAATAGAAGTAGGAAAAATATGTAAAATGCAAAAAATGAAAACTTTTCAGAAAATTTAAAAGTAATATTGTTCCTTCAAAGTAGTTGGGGCAAATGGAAATAACCATTAAGACTCACTGGAATATGGACAATGATTATTTCTAAGTAGTGGGTTTTTTCCCCTTCTCATTTACAATTTACTACAGAAAAAAACCCCACAAAAACCAAAGCAAATAACAAAACTATCAAGCTTCTAAAACCTTTTAAATGGATTTATATGGAAATTGAAATAAAGATCCCAAATATTTAAATTAACGTGTCAGAAAATAAGAGAACAATTCATGATTTCAACATAGCCCTTCCTCCCATTGTTCACTGTTGGAAACTGCTTCTACCATAATACAGGACTAAAAGAAGAGGAAAAAGCTTAAGTCCAAATTTCTAAAATGATAATCTTTTCAGAAACAGGTGTGCCAAACTATTCCCTAAAATAGGATCTGGAAGTGTTTTCTCTATATCATGTTATCCCCCAATCAACAAGGATCATGACAGATTTTCAACTGGAGCATAAACCATACCTGTAATGTCCCCTGATAAGTCCTGTAGTTTGTAGGGTCCAACAGAGCTGTCAAAATATTCAACTATCTCATGTGGAGGGAAATCTCATTTTCATTTAAAGATAATCTGTTTTGGGGCGCCTGGGTGGCTCAGCGGGGTAAAGCCTCTGCCTTCGGCTCAGGTCATGATCCCAGAGTTCTGGGATCGAGCCCCGCATCGGGCTCTCTGCTCAGCGGGGAGCCTGCTTCCTGCTCTCTCTCTCTCTCTGCCTTCCTCTCTGCCTGCTTGTGATTTCTGTCAAATAAATAAATAAAATCTTTTTTTAAATAAATAAATAAATAAATAAAATAAAGATGATCTTTTTTTTTAAGGTGATATTAGCTTTATGAAAAATTATAACTTTGGGGTTTTTTTTCAGCTAAAAAAAGATAATCTGTTTTACTTTAGAATATCAAGATAGAAAAGAGGAAAATATGAAAAATGAAAAACTTCAAGTTTTCATAATATTCACATTTTTGTGCTTAAAAATTCCATGTAAATGTCATCTTCTAACCACCCCCCCCCAAGCTTTATCCAACAGTCAGCTACTAATCTCAAAAATGTTATAGATTGGTGGGCAAAAGGGCATCAGAAAACCTCGAAAAATCCAACACGGGGTCCAAGCTTCTCTGGACCAGGAGTAACAGTACATTTCCCCAGGGCTGGGAGTGCAGATGTGCAAGCTGATGACTGACAGGCGGGTAAGTGCTAGACAAGCCGGTCGCCTGCTCTAAATCTAACTTCCAGGGTCTCCAGGCTTAATGTTGACCGGGATGCTCCCCCTCACGGCGAAGATTGGTGACAGAAAGACATGCCTAGTTTTCATTTTGTCAGCAAAGCCATCCAAAGACATCGATAACAAATTTATTGGCTCAGAAAACTAACGGAATTTTTGCTTGTCTGTCTGCTCTTCCCTATAATAAAATGCAAACAAAACCACAGAGACCTGCTTTTAATAGGCCTAACTGCTACCGAAGTTATTTGTCTCTGGGTCAGCAATAATGAATAATGTTCTGGCTCTAGTACCAATAAAGGGGAATAGGAAGTACTCTAATCTTTTTTTTTTTTGATTCCTGTAATAAAGAGACTATCAGCGTCCTCTTAAATAAGTGTTTTTTAAAGATTTATTTGAGAGAGCGAGAGCACAAGGTGGGGAGGGGCAATGGGAGAGGGGAAGCAGACTCTCCACTGAGCGGGAAGCTGGCTGCGGGACCAAGACCCTGGGACTGTTTCCTGAGCTGAAGGCAGAGCCCTAACTGACTGAGCCATGCAGGTGCCTCTTAAATTCTTTTCAACGTCGGTTTCTTAAAATTAGATTGTCAAATTACCAGTAAAATCTGAAGCATAAAAACAGCTATATTTTTATTTATTTTTTAAAACTGTCTCTAAACTGTCTGTCTCTAAACTTCTACCCCAAGAGCCCGGCCTGGAAAAACATGTATTGAACTGTGGGGCCGTGGCTGCTATGCTACCTGTTACCCGCTCTTTACGTAACAACGAGGCAGCTCAGAAAGAGTGATACAGGACCAGACAGCCTGAGTCCAGGTCCAGACCCCACCATTTGGCAGCTGGGACTTAACTCTTGCCAAGCCTCCTTCCTTCATCTGTACAGCCTGGATCCAACAGTGCTCACCTCATAGAGTGGTCCGAGCGGCTCAGTTGGCTGAGCAGCTGACCCTTGGTGTCGACTCAAGTCATGATCCTAGGGTCATGGGATCAAGCCCCATGCTGGGCTCCCTGCTCATCGTGGAGTCTGCTTGAGATTCTCTTTCTCTCCCTCTGTACCACCCCCATGCTTGTTCTCTCTCTAAAATAAATAAATAATTCTTTAAAAAATAAAATAAAATAAAATAAAAGGATCGTAGGGCTAGGGCAGAGTGATGATACTCCTAGATGCCAATATCCACACCAATAGCAAACATGATACAACTCCCTTCGTGGGTTACTTCTACAAGGTGGCAGTACAGTGTGGTAAAAAAAAAATACTAGCCCTGGGAAATCTCATTATTTTGGACTTAAGTCCCTCTACTATAGGCTTGATTTCCTCCTGAAAAATTAAAAGACTGCACTAGGTTGGTGGTTTCTTTCTTTAAAACAACAGCAACAAACAAACAAAAAAACTTTTAAAAATTACAAAAGAAATATACACTTGAAAATTTTCAAGAAATAGAGAGAAAAGGCATATAGAGTAAGTTAAATTTCACCTTCTTGACTACCCCTCCTCTCCCCCAAATTAGGAGTTTTCAAACTGTACTATGCAGAGTCCTAGGGCTCCCCAGAAGCAGAAGGTGGCTTTCCAGTAGAGGCCACGTGGGCAGGGACCCAAAGATCCCCCCACCCCACCCGCCACCTCAACCAAAGCAGCTCAGCTTTTATGTATCTGATATACTGGATTTCACAGATTTTGAAACAAAGTTTCTACTACTAAAGTGAAGTTTGAAAAACAAGGACTAAATTACTTCAAAAAATCATCCAGCTCTATAATTATGATTTTGGCCTAATTAAACCAAATACTCATATTTGTTATTATATTTATACCAAGTTTCCATAAAATTTCCTTAGACTTCCACCTTACCTCTAGCTCAAGATCCTGAGGTTCCATCTCAGAAAGGGACAGCACAGCAATTTTGGTAATTTTACACACCTCATGGTCTCCAGGAAGTTTGCCCACCAATGCTTTCTGCCGAATTAAAATAAGCCACCATGGAAGATCTGAAAGAGAAACGTCACACCAATGTCTGGTATCCATAAAGGACCACTATCCTGGCAAGCTGAAGATGAATAATCTAACATAATACACATTAGAGATAACCCTTTAAAGTAAAGCACATGACAGATATATAAATGGCCCTCACATGTGAAGATATGTTCAATCTCACTTAAATTAGAGAGCTGTGAACTAAAATACAGTGATACCATTTTCGTCCATCAGACTGGGGGGAAATATGGAGATATGACAGCACATTCGTTAACAAGGCTGTGGGGACACAGGCAATGTCACACAGTGTTGGTAGGAATAAAAGTAGAACTTTTCTGGAGGGAAATTAAGTGATACCTAGTAATAAAACATATACACTTACTTTTAACCTACTAATCCCACTTTTGTGAGTTTACCTTGAAGATACACAATCAACCTAAAAGTATGTACACTCAAGTCTATTCATTGCAGCAGTTTGTAATTACAAAATATTGGAAACAACCTGATTGTCCAGACATAGGAGAATGGCTCAGTAAACTAGGACACAGCCACTCTGTGGAGTACTATGCAGATACAGAAAAGAATGAGAGGCTTGGACTAGTAACTGACAAGGAATGATTCCTGGATATAGCACATGGATAAACTGTATACATTTACAGAACAAGGAGATAATAAAATCATATAAGAATTATATTATCGAATCAAAGCACAAAAGAGTATCTAGCATGTGCCACCCATTATGTAAGAAAGAAGATCTGAGGAGTGTCTGGGTGGTTCAGTCAGTTCAGCACCGGACTCTCAATTCCAGCTCAGGTCGTGATCTCAGGGCCCTGCGACTGAGCCCCAGGGTGGGGATGGAGGCCTCTGTGCTCACTGGGGAGTCTACTTGGGGTTCCCTCTGCCCCTATCCCCCCATACAGGCTCTCTCTCTCCCTCTCTCTAAAATAAATAAATAAATCTTAAAAAAAAAAGAAGAAGATATGAGAAAATATGCATACATCTGCAAATTTACACAAAAAATAAGAGCAATAAATTAGAAGTTAATGAGACTGGTTACCTACGGAGGGTAGGCAGAAACAGGATAGAAGAAGGGGGATCAGGGAAAATGACAGTTCTCTGAATATATCCTTCTGTATAGTTCCGACTCTTAGAACCATGGTGATGTTTCATATCTCCTCAAAAATAAAGAAACAGTTCCACAATGTGTTTGTGGGGCTGGGAAGGGGACTCAAAACAAAACACAAACAGCAATTCAACTCTGCTTCGAATGGACAATGTTACTCTGGAAAACATGTTTTTTAAGGATAAAGACAAAAAGAATTATATATAATATTGTATGTATAGTATAATAGTGAATTTGTTGGAAGGGTATGATTTAGCAATTCCAAAACTACTTTAGGTGTACACTAGCACTGAGCAAATAATGTATTGAGGACAATGGGCGGGGCGGGGGGGGGTAATGTGGTAAAACAAACTAAAGAAATCTTTAATAAATACAAGAAAGAAGGAAAGAAAACACCCAGAGGCCCAAGTGTCTTTCCAATCCACATTTTTACTTTTCACAAAGATTTTTAATTAAATGAGAAATGCTCTATGAAAGACAGCATGCAAATGTAATTTTTCAGTTTATGAAATTATACCCTTAAGAAATACTACCTAAAAAAAAAAAAAAGAAATACTACCTAATTAGCACCAAAAAAAAAAAAATTGAAATAGCGTTTCACTAATTTCTTATGAAAAACCAGCATACATATTCACCATATGAAAAACACTCTTAAAAGAGATATATAGTATTTCAATTTCCCCCAAATATCAATCAACTCTCATTTTAGGGATCGTGCTTTGAAGATGTGCTTTAGGCATTTCATAAATGCAAGAGTTTGGAAGAGTTTCATAATTCTTTATAAAGTAGGGTGGAAATTTACTCCGAAGTTTCAAGTTTTTTACAGGCCATTTCATTATTCATTATCATGAAACATTAGCCAAGGTCCTACCAAGGGCTAGGGAGTATTTCAGGCATGGATCAAGATCAGTTATCAACCACCTATCATATAATAAATCAAACACATAATAAATAAAGCATATAACATGATACTTGTGCTTCAGAAGGGTAGGAATTAGCAACAAACAACATATGTTAAATGTCAATACATTTTGTTGAATAAAACAAAATAAAACCCTTACCATAGGTCTCCTAACCTCACAGGAATAATTTCTATTTTACACTGAACAAATTAGAGTGCTGGCAGTTACCCAGACAAGCCAACCCTAACGAAAACCTTTTCCTACTTTATGCCGAAGTTGACTTTGGATACATTTCATATTAACATTGCAAATTATAGTTTTAATAAATAACAGAAATGAATAACACAATGTGCATAAGCAAATGCAATAAATATCTTGCCAATAAACCATCTAATGGCACAGTGACAAAATATAAAAATATTAACCTTCTAACAGAGGTTTCACTCCATTCATAAACTCACTTGGGAAACCAAAAGGCATCATTTTTTCCCCCCAAAACACTGATACTGCCAATACTGAAATACAACTTACAAATTCAAATATACTTTAAAATGAAATATGCATGTTTTTAGAGTTTAGTTAGTTACGTCAACAGAAAAAAATGTGAAAAATTGAGGTGTTTTTAAAAAATATATATAGTATAGACTGAAGTTCAATAGATCTGGGAAGTTAGGATGAAGATTAAATCTGAGAAAATATAATGTACATGATCAAAAAGGGAAAAAGAATCTGTAAAGAGCAGCCTTCCCTTTTCAGGGAGGCTTTAATGTTCTGGACTTTGAGGTCAGAATTCAGACTTAAATTTTAGCTCACCACTTATTTTTCTTTTTAAAGGTCTTATTTAAAACGAGAGAGAGAGAGAGAGAGAGAGAGAGAGCATATGAGCAAACACAGGGGTAGAGGCAGAGGGAGAAGAGAATCCCAAGCCGACTCCACACTGAACGCAGACCTGATATGGGCTTGATCCCAGGATCCTGAGATCATGACCTGAGCCAAAACCAAGTCAGACACTTATCTGACTGAGCCACCCAGGTGCCCCTAACTCACTGCTTTTTTACCCTGTACTTGGCAGCACAATACTTGACTGACTTCTTGGTTTTCTCATCTGTGGAATGCGATAAAACTGCCTGCTGCAGAGAATAGCTATGAGGATCAAATAATTTTTGTGGTTGATATGACTGTTAGTTAACAACGAATGCTAACCATCCTTTGGTAGCAAAACATCCTAGAAAGCTGGGTAAATAAAACAATGGGGGTACTGGTAGAGGAACCACCAAATGAATACCAGCGTAGAACAGAGCAGACAGAAACAGACCCACATAATATGGGCACCTAGTACATGATAAAGGGGTGGGAAGAGTGTATATCATGAATTAGTTTGGAACACATACTAAAGCATTTGTGGTTAAACAGGTTACCTGGAGTCTGCTTTGAAATAATTTAGCAGCTGGGCATGTGGGGATCACGGATTTTAAAAAATGTCTTTTTTATAGTCGACTTCCAACCAGACCTACGAACGGCATTGGGTTAATTGCTCTCTTAAGTCTTTTAATCTCCGGTCTGTTTTCAGTCTCACACATGGATCAAACAAACAAACAACAACAAAAACAAAACAAAAAACCAAAACCATGAAAAGTAAAGTACAGGAATAGATATAGGCTAGTTATAATCAAAGTAATTTGGGATGATGAAACTTTTGGATTTAGTGCTGATGGTTGTACAACTTTGAGAATATATTGTACACTTTTAAAAGGGTAAGTTTTATGGCATGTGGATTACATATCAAACTTTTTAAAGCTGCTCCTTAAAAAAAGAAGAAGAAGAACTTGTTAGGAGTTTTAACCTAGTGAAGCAGAGAAAAAAACACTAAAAAGTGTATTTTCTGCCAAAACCAAAGGTAAAGCTAGGACAGCCTACTAATTCTTTTTTTTTTTTAAGGTTTTATTTTTTTATTTGACAGAAAGAGAGACGGAGCAGGGGAGCAGCAGAGGAAGAGGGAGAAGTAGGTTCCCAGCTAAGCAGGGAGACTGATGTGGTGCTTAATCCCAGGACTCCGGGATCATGACCCAAGCCAAAGGCAGAGGTTTAATAACTGAGCCATTCAGGCGCCCTGGCAGGCTACTAATTCTTGAAATATATCAACACTATTCCAAACAGCTACCTTTTCTCACTAGTGTTCAAAAAATGAATTGAAATTATCACAATGGAGGGGCACCTGTGTGGCTCAGACAGTTGAGCATCTGCCTTCTGCTCAGTTTGTGATCCCAGGGCCCTAGGCTTGACCCCCACATTGGGCTCCCTGCTGAGCAGGAAGCCTGCTTCTCCCTCTCCCACTCCCCCTGCTTATGCTCTGTTTCTCTATGTCAAATAAATGAATAAATAAGTTTTTAAAAATTCTCATAATGAAAAGAAAATGAAGATTTTTGAATTGGACACAGAGTTATCTTCAGGCAAAATCAATGACTCTAGAAAATAAAGGAAAACCAAAAAACCTCATGGAAAACATGGAAAAACATCTATGCTATATTTATTTTGCTTTAGGTGAAACAGCACTTAACAACCGCAGAAGCCTGGAAAGTCTGGTGAGAACGAGCATGTTAGTAACAGGATTAAATGACTCAAATATATGCTTTATAGTTCGAACTTCAAGACAACAAAAATGTGGAAGTATCCAGGCACTAGTGTTTAGCAGTCCCAGGATGTGTCAGGCATAATGGTGTAATTAAATTTTTAAAAAGCACCAAGGCAGGCTATTGTATTAATTTATATCACCCACCAGGAAAAGAAAATTTTTTTGGCTCAATTAAGGCTGCCACGTTGCGATGCAGATGTGTGGGAGAACCAAGAGTGAAGGGTAACTTAGGCTAGCAAGGTCCTTTGGCATAAAGACATTCTTTCACCCTTTTAAACACATTACGGTGGAAGAAAAAGTCAGTCTTGTAACCCTGGCTTCTCCAGGAAGAGACAGACAAGGAATTCTGACTTCCCAGCAAGATAAGAAAAGTGAGAAGGAAGGCATTATCTTGAAAAGCATGACCAGTAGAGCAAAACAATAGTCCTGGAAAAGATTGAACTGCTCACTCTAGACAAGAACTGACTCACTTAAAAGGGGACAAACCATTGTGGAATAAAGATTCTCATCAAAAAATTTTTTTCATCCAATTTCAGAAAAAACTGTTTTCAGAGAGACACTCATGACCTCACGTGTAGGAAGTATTCCATCTACATGTTTCTCAACATGTAGAGATCCTACATGTCATCCTTCTGACATGAAGAAAAGATCAGCATTTGATCCAACGATAAGTGTCCAGCAATCCTTTTTATTTTTATTTATTTTAATTTTATGGGGAACATATGAATACATTCTATTTGCTTAAAAATGTGAATGCTAATGGATAAAACTAAAGTTCCATTTGACCATTATTCTCCATTCCATGGATATTCTTTAGATCAAATCCAAACTCCCAACTTTGTGAGAGCAATTAGTTACCATTTTTGGCACTAGTCCTTTGAATCCTACTTGAAAGCTTAAAGAGGACTTAAGAAAAAAAAAATTCCACTTTATTTTTCCTATGAAACATTCAGATGTACATTGATTTACCAAAAACTTTTCTTTGAGGATGAGCCACTGATGGGTATTCGGGGCTGCTGTTTATGCTTTTTCTTTTTAATGCAACACAGTTTTATCTAGTATTTCCAGAGTATTCAGCTCAGCTTCCTTTTGCACGTAGAGCTGATGTGCTTACTGACTATTTAATTAAATTATGTGATTACAATAATGAGTTAAACAGATACAAACATGTTTGGGATCAAACACAAGCCACCATGCACCAGCCAAGACGGGGGCTTCCTACGGGCTCCCCCACCAGCCAGCAGCTTTCAGCCTTCAGAGCAGCCAAGGCACCCACGAACAGACTTTGCAGAGAGGCAAACTAATTCCTTTAAATCTGCCAACTTATTTACACTTTCCATGGATCTCCATCCCTTCTCACATCTCTATGCTCCCATGGAGTGTCATTTATTTTTTGCCTGAAGAACTCTCTTTAGTACTTCTTTTTAGTGCAGATACTATTGGTAACAAGTTCTCTCGGTTTTAGTTTGTCTCAAAATGTCTTTATTTTCCTTAGATTTTAAAGGTACAGAATGCCAGACAGGCACTTTGACAATATTGTTCCACTATCTTTTGGCTTCCATTGTTTCTCTCAAGTTTCACTGATGCTTCTGAACTTAATGTGCACTTTTCCTTTGCCTGTTTTCAGGGTGTTTTCTTTGTCTTCAGTTTTCGTCAGTTTCATTATGAGGCACCAAAGTGTGTGTGTTTTTTTTAATACTTTCCCCCTTGTGGTTCAAAGTACTTCTTAAAGCTGCGACTTGTATTCATAATTGGTTTTGGAAAATTCTTGGCTATTATCTCTTCAAATATTGCTTGTCTTTTGCTGTCAGAAACAGACTAATTTCTCTTGATCTCAGTTTTTTGAATGTATTAAGTCTCTTTAAATGATCCATTATATATTAACACACTATACATTATAAAAGAAGCTAATAATTGAGAAATCTTAATGGTTTATCTCAGGATAAATTATGTTCCAATTCAAGAGATCCTGTTTTGTTGCCTTTTTTTTTTTTTTTAACACAAATCTTTGGTAGGAATTTAAATTCAGTTTGATGTATGCATAAAAGCCACTTCACTGGGGTGCCCAGGTGGCTCAGATGGTCAAAACTCTGCTTTCAGGTCGGGTCATGATCCCAGGGTCTTGGCACTGAGCCCCACATCCAGCTCCCCACTCAGCAGGGAGTCTGCTTCTCCCTCTCCCTCTGGGACACTGCTCCCAGGTGCTCTCTTGGGCTCTTTCATACTCTCTCTCAAACCAATAAAAATTTTAAAAAAAAGTTTAAAACCTACTTCATTGATACACATTGCATAAGCTATTAATTGGCCAATTACTACTTTTATATGAATATGAGCATGAATCTGTAGGGTAGGTTTTATGCAAATTCATACCTGAATTTAAATTTCTAAAGATATGAATTCATGGTATATCTAATATAATGTTTTGTTTTTATATTTAAAGTCATTTCTGGGGCACCTGGCTGGCTCAGGCAGTAGAACACACAACTCTTGATCTCAAGCTTATGAGTTCAAGCCCCACATTGGGGATAAAGTTCAGTAAATAAATAAGTAAATAAACAAATAAAGCCATTTCTGTTTTAAGCTATATTAGCAGAAATGCTTTTGCCCCTCCTAATAGAAATAGAGCACTATACATCCCTGAATATTTTCAGGAAGCCTCGTGCATCAAGTAAGTGGAGTTACAAATAATACTAACACTACCCCAGCACCATTTTTTTTTAATCAGGTACCTGGTAGCTAAAAGCACGTCATACTGGGCTTCTAATTCTCTTACCAACCAAAAAGCCAATCATTAATTTGTTAATCCTTCAGACATAGCAGTTATTCAGTATTTCTTGACTGGTTGCTCTGTTGCCTACTAAAGGTTCCCAAAGTCTGGGTTTACAGAACATTTTGACAATAACTCACAAGGAGAGTATCCAGGGCAGGAGGCTTGTTATAGACAAATGGTGGAATCAGAAGCATATTCAGGTCAGCTTACAATGCTTATGATGAATTTAAATCTCTAATAATGACTGGCCATAAGATGAAATAATCTCTTATACCCTTTTTTGTCTGCAATAATCTTAGAGAACTAGAAAAGTCAAAGTATCCTTGGGCAAAATGAATTTGTATATAAAAACATTTTCCATATAACTACAGCTTATCCTCCTTAAAGTGCTACGTTTTCTTACATTTTTTGAAAAACCTCAATGTGTTACATGTTTTCCTACCTACTAAGTATAATTACAGATAAGTTTATAAAGTATAATTGGTTTTTTTTTTTTAGATTTATTTATTTGAGAGAGAGAGAATAGGGGTGGGAGAGGAAGAGAGAGAATCTCAAGCAGAGAGATCGGTGCTGTGCACAGAGATTGATGCAGAGCTCAACCTCATGACCATAAGATCACGACCTGAGCCAGAATAAACAGTTGGATGTTCAACTGACTGCACCACCCAGGTGCCCCATATTGGTCTACCGTCTACCATCATGAAGATAAATTACTGTTGGAGAGATGACACAAGCATGCTTCAAGGTTGGAAGTCACCTACAAGAGGGGTCCCTAAGCCCACAGGCTGTAACCAACTTGAGAACCAAGTCAATTCAACCAGTAAACTGTATTTTCTGCTCTGGATGGCTGACAATGGCCCACATCTAAGTAAATGAGAACTTACTAGGTTTATCAAGATTTCTTTTCTTCAACAATTAGACCTGATAATAATTTGATTGCAACCTCTTCAGAAAGATAAAAAGTTCAAAAAGAATACGAGAGGAAATATAAAAAGCACCTTTGTAGGTGGTCCATACATACAGTCACTCTTACTGTAACAATCCTCTTCTTTTTCCAAAGCTAAAAACTTTTAATATCACCACCACAGAAATCACTGAGGAGAACTGGAGTTTAAGAACAGATGGGTCTGGGGATGCCTGGATTGCTCAGTGGGTTAAGCAGCTGCCTTCGGCTCGGGTCATGATCCCAGTGTTCTGGGATCGAATCCCACATCGGGCTCCTTGCTAGGCGGGGAGCCTGCTTCTCCCTTTGCCTCTGCCTGCTGCTCTGCCTGTGATCATGCTCGCTCTCTCTCTCTCTAACAAATAAATAATTAAAATATTAAAAGAAAAAAAGAACTGAAATGGTAGTAGAATAACCTAAGAGGCACGCTGGCCCATCTCTAGAGAATCTCTCTGCCTGAAAATACGCGTATCTGCCAATGACAGACGGGCTCAGCAACAAGAAGCTTCCTTGTGTGCCAGCCCTTAGGAAAGCCCAGAGCTATGGGTCACAATCATGTGGCAAGTTCAAGGGTTGCTCCCGCCAGGAAGGTAGAACCATCTGCACCAAGGAGAATGGAATTCAGATTAGGGACAAGGGAGGCAATGGAAAATTCTGAAGTGTACAATAATGGAAGAGGCTGAAGGGAGCCAAGAGAGGTGGTAGGGGCCACTCAGCACCTATGTACCCGGGGAGAGAGTAAAAGGAGGCAGAAGGAAGCAGAAAAGAGCGAGGAAAGATGCCACTTAGCTGTCTAATTCCCAGACCCAAAGCCACTCATAAAACAGGTGCCCTAAACTACAAGTAAAGAGTCTTTTAAGCATTGGCCAGGAACCTAGTCACCAATGAAACTTTTACCTCCAAAATAAATAATTCTGAGATCCTCGTGAATAACAAAATGAATATAAAATGACTGGATTTGAATTACATTTTAAATCATTCCTATTTTGGCAGAAACAGTGTCAGAAGTAATACTGCCTTTGAATACTTCCCTCAAAGCAACTTTAATACGTGAAAAAAATCACCAGAAATTACCGAAAGAGAGAAGTGTTTAACTTTTTAATTAAGACAAAATCAGAAGTAATGACAACAGAATACATCAAAAGCTACTTTCTGATTTAAATGTTTTTAATGGCTTCATTGAGATATAATTTATAGGTGATAAAATTTACCCATTGTAAGTATACAACTCAAGGATTTTAAAAGATTTTTTATTTGTCAAAGAGAGAGAGAGCACACAAGCAGGGGGAACAACAGGCAGAGCAAACAGTGGGAGAGAGAGAGAAGCGGACTTCCTGCTGAGCAGGGAGCCTGATGTGGGACTCAATTCCAGGACCTAATATCATGACCTGACTTGAAGGCAGATGCTTAACCGGCTGAGCCACCCAGGCATCCCACAACTCAGCGATTTTAATACATGTATGGAGTTGTACAACCATTATTCCAATCCTTACGTGTTTGTAATAGTGAGTTGTAGGTAGACAATAAAACAACCTACTTCTCTCACAATGCAACCGTGAGCAATTATACTAGTATTTAAACATAAGAAGCCCTGCCAGGTTCTCTCCCTTTCCCTCCAATATCCTCAAAAACTGGGGTTTTCTAATGGCTTTTCAGGAAAGTATTGAAGCAAGGCTAGTAACCACTCATTCATCACTGAAGTATAAAAAATATTTTATGTCATTATCCCAGCAAAGTCTTCCCAGCAGACTAAAATCACACTTTGTAAACCATATGCATAATACATTCTACCATTTTAATGACTGAGACATCTTCACGACTTCAAGAGTGGAAAAACAGCAGATGGCAAGCACTATTTTAACAAATGAGAGCTACTTGGGTGAACGGTGTCTCTGAGTCTACAACACTTAGAGTAGTAACTCAGTCACCAAACCAAGAGCCTCTATTGCCAAATTAATCAAGATTTCTGACAGTTTTCAAACTACTTCTGAAAATATCACGGAATATATACTTTCGGTTTTTATGTTCTGATACTTCTTACCCTAATTGAGCTTATCTTCTTCTCAACCTTCAGAATAGATTTGAAAGAGTTTTTGTGACCCATTTAAAGTCTGCAGCCTAATGCAACCTTTTCATGGATATCTGAGTGAAGATAACAGCAATCTCCCCAACATCCCAGAGAAAACATCAATCATGTAGGCCTTTGCAGGGCTGCTGACTCTGCCAAGAATCGTCTCTCCTCTCACTCTCTGCCCTTACCTTGGCCTTGTCCAGATTATCTCACTCATTTTTCAGGCCTGGACTCAGACATCATATCCTCAGGGATGCTGTCCATCCAGGACCCCCACTGCACCAGTCAGGGCCCTCTATCCCGTACTTACAGCATCTCACACTCTTCTTCAGAAGCCTAAGCCTAATGATCGCACAGTGTGATCAGGTAAGTGAGGTCGACCTCTTGAATCCAATCCTACACTCCTGGAAGCTTCAAGTTTTATTCACCCCACAGTCCCCTATTCACCCCACAGTCCCCATCACTGAGTGCAGACCCTGACATGCAGTAGGCATTCCATAATTATTTGTTAAAGTCATAAGTATTTGCTGAATATTTATGAATAGCCCTGCTGTAGGCCAGCAGAGAGGGACACAGCCCCTGGCTCCCTGCAGCTTATCCTTAGGGGACGGGATAGGCTGCGACTAAGAGAAGAAAGGAAAACGAAAAATTAATGAGTAATTACAGTTGTGATGAGAATCTAACTATTATTCTTAAGTCCTCCTGGACCCGACAATGGATAAAATATGTTGATATTTCATGAAGCTTTTCTTTCATCTATTTAGCACATGACACGTTCCTTCTATTTTCTGTTCTTCATATTGATAAACCCCACTGATCAAACCAAAGTCAGACATTCAAATTGTGAAGAGACACTACATTACGCCCGAGCTTAAAGTCCACCTGCCCGCCAGAGAGGCCTTCCACATCCAAGGAAGGCTAATGGTTCTAAAAAGGTATTTCCTAGACACCAGGGTTAACAGAACAATTTTCTGGCAGAGCCTGCTAAAAGGAAGGGCACTTATCAGCCATGGATGCAACTAAATAATACTTTAAAATTCTTCCGCCACACATTTTTTAAAAAGGGGTACATAGATTATGGAATATAACTTACCCTGATGCTAATATTTAACCACTAAAAACATGTCTTTTTATAATCCCCACCATGTAGTCTTTTAATGACATGTTAATATCATTAGTTTCAGCAATATTAACATTACTGGAAAAAACAATCTAAGTTCAAAATTTATTCAAAATTATATAGCCGGGACTTAAGTGGTTCTCTGGTAGAATATCTGACACCTCTAAGTGACCTTTAAAACTAAGGAGGGGATATTTATAGCCAACATCTTTTGAATGCTTCCTAGTACCAGAAACCATGCTAAGCACTTAAAGGAGTTTAATTAAATCTCACAATGATCATATCAAGGAGGTGTTAGCTTTGTCTTAGAGTGGGTGACTGGCCGTTCAGGTGAAGTAACCCGACCCAAGGTTACTATGTGATCTTCGAGTTTAGTCCAACTCTGGGGTTGGTGCCTCATCAGTGATATCTGGTGAATGGCCTATCTCACCGTGAAATAAAGGGAAAGAATTCTCTTTGGTACACTTTTGTAATAAGCATTCTAATAGACATTAAGTTTCTGTTACGGGCTGAACTGTCTTGCCAAAGTTCATATGCTGGAGTCCTAACCTTCAGTACCTCATAATGTGACTCTATTTTAGAGGCAGGGTCTTTAAAGAGGTAATTAAGTTAAAATGAGGTTATGGGGGGGTTCTCATTCAATGCAAGTGGTGTCCTTAGAAGAGGAAATCTGGACACAGATGCACTCAGAGAAAGGGCAGTGTGAACACAGTCAGGATGATGTAAAGACACAGGGAGAAGACAGCCATCTACAAGCCAAGGAGAAAGAAAGAAGAAACCTCTTGCCAACACCTTGATCTTGGACTTCTAGCCTCCAGACTGTGAGAAAATAAATTTCTGTTAAGTCCCCTAGTCTACGGGCCTTCACTATGGCAGCCCTCACAAACTAATCCGGTACCTAAGTCATGCCTGCTTACATTCCACAGAGCTCAGAGTTCAGTGACAATCAGGAACGGTGGCATGGCTCACCCACGCCGCTGTTAGACTGTCAATGACAGCTGTTCAAATAAACTTATGTTCCCATCTCACTAGGCAAGAACAAAAATTCGTGCATTGAAATATGGAGAATAAGTAGGAGGGAAACAGGAGTGAGAAAGAGTTTAAGTACAGACACGTTATTTCCCCAACCTTTACCCCCAGAAGATAAGATGTTCCCAGGGGAGAATGCACTTGAAGTGACAGTGTTAGTTCTAGTCCATCCTGGGAGCGTATCTCCCACCAGCCAGGCCGAAGGTGTGACCAGAGCAGGAGTTTTAGTGGGGCTCAGGGAGGGAAGGGATGGGGATGAGGCATCCCAGGGCAGAGATGCAGGGAGCCAAGGGAGAAGGGGGAAGATGGATGCAGAAGGGCGGGGAGCTGGGGGCTGCGTGGAGGCGGAGTGACACACCGGGGTGTGGCTGCAGTTGTCTCTGGTGGGTGGTGGGTGAGGGAAGGAAGAGCAGCAGGGGGCCCAGAAAAGATGTTCCTTTGTTTCCTCCCCACTCCCTCTCTTAAGAGCCAAGCCTTAAAAGTGATGTGACAGGAGGAAAAAAAAAGTACAGCAATTACTTCTTCCTGCCTTTCTTATATTTTCTTTCTTCACCTCTCCCTTTTCCAAAACGTCCTGCAGACAGGAACCCCCACTGCTTATCACTTGCTCAGAGTCCAAACAAAGGCAAGCAGTGCCAGGAGGGAAAGCACGTGTAAACCAAGACTGACAGCAGGAGATGCCCATATTTACCACCTAAAATGACCAGACTTTTACTGTATCATAAATTCATCAATCAACAACTTATATTTGTTTGCTGTTTGTATGAAATGTTTGGGTTCTCTGCCAAGTCCAAGGCCTCCTTCTCTGACTGAAGAAGTAGACTTCTGGAGCGTGGTTGAACTTTGTGAGCAGGGAATGCCCTTGGCCCAGACAGGGCCGCTAAGAATCTCTGTCCCGAGGAGTCTGAACTAGACTCACTGCTCAGTCCTTGACGGCTAGGCAGGCTCCTGTTAGGGGCTTGAGGGTTGAGGGTACCATGCAAAAGCAGAAATTTTGTCTTATAATATACAGAAACAGAAAGCCAAGAGTAGAAAAATAAAGGAAATATATAGGAGAAGTGATGCTTAGAGACTACCCGCCCAAAAATGTAATCTCAGACACCATAAGGCATCCACTTCTTGGTTTTGGTCCTTTGGGTTCCTAATAAAACTCTGTTTTGTGTATGCAGATACACATAATTGCAACCAAAAGAGCCTTGATAAAACGGTGGTAATTTATTAAGTACCTTCCGGTATATTATCTCATTTAGACTCCTAATACTGCAGGGGAAAAAAGAGAGCAGTTATTTTTACTCTAGTTTTACAGCTTTCAAAGTAGAGGCTCACAGGCATCGTGGCCCCAGTGAATCAGCTTTTGGGAAGCCCACTCTGATGTTCACTCTTAGGTTGGCTACGTGACTTCCTTTGGCCAGTGGAGTATTAGCAAGCTCAGTGACACAAGTCGAGGCTTGATAAAACTCTGCACACTGGGACTGGTCTTCTTCTTTCCAGCCCCCATCTTGGAAAAATGTCCAGGCATCCAGTATAAAAAGAGGACCCAAGGGGAGGCCTTGTGAGATGAGTTACATGGACAGAGACGTGCCAGACAAAGTCCCAGCTGACCTCACACAACAGAAGATAAAGGGCAAAAGAGCCTCTAGGCCAATCCACAGAATCGTATAATATTACATGTTGTTGTTTTAAAGAATTCCTGGGGTCTTAGCAATAGACAAATGAAACCCATGTTAAGTAACCCCCTCTATATCTCAAAGCTAATAAATAAAGTTTGGATTCACATCTCCTGACTGATTTCAGTGATTTATTCATTGTTCCAGGATGTGATTGAAACTGAAGAAAAATAACTCAAAAGTTTCATGAGCTTCATTTAAACAATAGAAAATGAGTTTTAGCTCAGAACACTCAGCTATGAAATTATCCTGTCAGCATATAAATGAATTAAAAATATATTTATGTAAATGTGGACAGGTAGGAGAGTGTTACTAAAATACTTAGCACGGTTATACAATGTCTAAATGCTTTTCTCCTCATACAAGAAGAATTACAAAACTACCAAAGACAATACAACAATGTTTATAGCAGTTTTATTTCCAGTAGCAAAAAATAAACCATCAAAAAATTACCCGCTGACAGGAGAAAGGACAAATGACGATATATTCATACGAGGGTGAAAATAAAGAACTCGAGCTTCATACATCAACATGGATAAATCTCAAAAATATCAAGTTGAATGGAGGGGGACAGGGAAAACAAGGGGGACAGGAAACAAACAACAGCTCAATATCATTTACGGAAAGTCCCTCAAATACAAACCTCGGCATCATATTACTTAGGAAAACATATGTAATTAAAGCACTAATGAAAATCAAGGGAATAAACACAAAACTAGTAAGTGCTCTTGAAGGGAAGAAAGCAGGACACACTTGGAGGAAGGCACAGTGAGGGATCTAAAGACATTAGTTACGTTGCATTTCTTAGTTTGGGTGGCAGGTATGTGTGTGTTTTACAACAACCTGTACTGTACATCTGTGGTAAATAGCTTTTTGTATCTATGAAATACTTCATAATAAAAGCAAACCTTAAAAAATAACCAAAGAATCTAGCAAAGAAAAATTAGTCTCTGGCAATACATGCTTTATAACACACAGAAATCAACCTAGTTCCCAAATACACAACAATTTTATTTTAAAAGATGTTATTTTTAGGGACCTGGGTGACTCAGTAGGTTAAGTGTCTGCCTTTGGCTCAGATCGTGATCTCAGGGTCCTGGGATCGAGCCCCATGTAGGGCTCCTGCTCAGCGAGGAATTTGCTCGAGATTCTTTCTGTCCTCCTCTCTCTCTGCTCCTCCCCCTCCACTCGTGCCTACTCTTTCTCTCTCTCAAATAAATAAATAAAATCTTAATAAAAAAAAAAAAAGATTGGGACGCCTGGGTGGCTCAGTTGTTAAGCAGCTGCCTTCGGCTCAGGTCATGATCCCAGCGTCCTGGGATCCAGTCCCACATCAGGCTCCTTGCTCGGCAGGGAGCCTGCTTCTCCCTCTGCCTCTGCCTGCCATTCTGTCTGCCTGTGCTCGCTCTCGCTCCCTTTCTCTCTCTGACAAATAAATAAAATCTTAAAAAAAAAAAAAAAAGATTTTATTTTTAAGTAATCTCTACATCCAACCTCAGGCTTGAACCCATAACCCTGAGATCAAGAGTCACATGCTCTACCCACTGAGCCAGTCTGGCGCCCCACAACAATTTTATTTTAGAAGAGTAAGAAAGGGAATACTATAGAGGTAGCTAGACTCTCAATTACACGATGATGGTAAAGTCATCTATAGTTCATAACTCATTAAAACTGATGCCAAAGGAAAAACAGATATTTAAATACAGTGTTAAAATATTTCAGTTAGGGGGCGCCTGCCTTCGGCCCAGGATCCTGGGATGGAGCCCTGCATCAGGCTCTCTGCTCAGCATGGAGCCTGCTTCCTCCTCTCTCTCTCTGCCTGCCTCTCTGCCTACTTGTGATCTCTACCTGTCAAATAAATAAATAAAATCTTTAAAAAAAAAAAAATATTTCAGTTGGTACTTTTCAGGACTTTTTGGAACCTACCTATATAATCTCTCTTTTCTCATCATCAAAATTCCCTCTGAACCTCAGACACAAGTGTCTGTCTTCTAAGCAAGGGCCTGATGAACAACCTAGACCCTTCACCATTTTGCCTGCCCTGATGAGGGTACTTGGAAAGGGCTGCACTGCATGCCAGGAGAACCACACACTTCCCTAGCCAGAGTTGACTGTATCCAGAACGGAGAGCTGACTCAAAGTTGGACAGTCGTGGTCTGCCATCTGCCTACTTCACCAGCCTTCTTCCTACCACCTTCTCCTTTGAAATCAGTGCAGTTGGTGTATCTGTCAGAGCACGTACCACAATTACCAAATTATTATATATTTATTTCAGTGATTACTTACTGATGTCTATCTTCCTAAACAAGGGTGAGGTCAGTTTTTTCTCACTGCTGTGTTCTACCAACTAGCATAATTCCTGACACACAGCAGGTATTTGATACTTATAACTACTTTGGGCAGACCTAAAATTAGGGCAAAAGAATCAAAGCCATAACAAAATCCACATTTATCTTCAAAGAAGAAAATGTCATAGGATGTGCCATTAAATTTAACAGATTGAAGAACTTTATGGAAACATACCTGAATGAAGTTGAATTTTCCCAATAACACCTTCTACCAATCCCAAACAAATGGGATTCCAGGCAAGGAGTAGATCAGTAGCTAAAAGAAAATAAGAAGCAATCATGAGAAAATATTCATCAGAAAACATATTAAAACAGTATCTCCGGCAGTCTATTTTAAATGATCAACATTGCCAAAGGGTAGTTATGAATATCCAGAACTGAATACATTACTATAAAGCAATTTGTGTAAAAGTATTAAATCCAAGGCCTGAATGAGGTTCTGCTCTGAGGACAATTACGGGGAGAGAAATGACAAGCCGACACGCTTCTCGGAGAGGAGGCAGTACTCGGGCGCCCTGCAGTGGAGGAAAGAGGCTGCTACACTGCAAGAGGGCGAATCAGGGGAGTCCTCCGCAGCCCCGTAGCCCAGAGTCAGTCCCAGATTCAAAGACAAGATTTGAGAAACAGCCAGAGAGAAGGCCACTTACTGGATAACACCCTGGAAAACGCCCTTTCCCAGAGAAACTTACACACACACACACACACACACACACACACACACACACCAAAAAAAAAAAAAAAAAAAAAATCCAGAAAGCCAGTGCTTTTTTACGTGATTTCTGTGGCAAAACCATTAAGACCCCACTGCCATTTCCTGAGAGCCTACTCTGTGCCAGGCATCCCAATGAGGGTTCCTCAGAACAGAACAGAATGCTCTGGGTGACTTTCCGCAATTCTCCCAAAGACGGCATGTAACTGATACCATTCTAATCAACCAGGCAAGAGGCTCATTCATTACACTCAGTGGATGTAGGAGGACATCAGGGCTTAATTCTCTTGTAAAACCCAGGTTGCAAAAGGCTGTTATACACATGGAGATAAATGTAACACTAGTAGTAGCTCCATAGCTGGAAAAAACTAGCAAGGACGAAAACAGTATTTCCCTTAGTAGAAAATTAACATTACATTTTAATTATTACTATTTAAATTTTATTTTAGGGAAATTTATAATCAATCTGTAACTCATGGGGTAATTACAGACTTAATAATCCATAGTCTCCAAATTCATTTGAGTTTTGACTACTGTATCTTGAATGTCTTTGTTGTTAATGATACATTCAGTGGGAGGCAAATAAAGTTGACTTCTCTTTGGGCAGAACTGCAATTCAAAGCCAGGCCTACATGACTCATGGCCTGTGCTCTTAACCATTCGGCTACAGAACCCATACGTGGAACCAACCAATAAGACAATATTTACCTCTTAAATAATATGCATTCATATTATAAAAGTCATACTGTATAACATTGGAAAAATATTTTATCACTCCCATCCTCCAGCCAGAAAACTTACTTTGCTACGGTTCAGGTCATATGCCTGTGTGCTACTGCATCACAAGACCGCAAATATAGCAATGTGTGCTCATTTTTTTCTTGTAACATTTCTTGAGTATTGTCTTATGTCTTTAAAATACTCTTCAAAATTTTAACTTCATGACTACGTAATTTTCCACTAAAGGAAGCACTTCCTTACTCTTGGGCATTTAAGCAATTTCCAGTTTTCCCCCATTATTAAAAAATACACAGGGCGCCTGGGTGGCTCAGTAAGTTAAAGCCTCTGCCTACGGCTCAGGTTGTGATCCCAGGGTCCTGGAATCGGGTCCGCACAGACTTGCTGCTTAGGAGGGGACCTGCCTCTCCCCTCTCTCATTTCTCTCTCTGCCTACTTGTGATCTCTGTCTGTCAAATAAATAAAATCTTTAAAAAAAAAAACTGTGATGGGGTGTCTGGGTGGTATAGTCAGTTAAGTGGCCAACGCTCAGTTTTGGCTGGGGTAATGACTTCGGGATCACGAGATCCAGCCCCGTGTAGAGCTCTGCCCTCAGCGTGGAGTCTGCTTAAGAATCTCTCTCTCAAAGGGGAGTCCGTTTATGCTGTTAGTGGGAATGCAAACTGGTATAGCCACTCTGGAAAACAGTATGGAGGTTCCTCAAAAAGTTAAAAATAAAACAACCCTATGACCCAGCAACTGTACTTCTAGGTATTTATCCAAAAGATAGAAAAATAGTGATTCAAAGGGGGCGCCTGTACCTCAATGTTTATAACAGCAATGTCCACCACAGCCAAACTATGGAAAGAGCCCTGATGTCCACTGACAGATGAATGGATAAAGATGATGTGGGAGATATATATATATATATATATATATATATATATATATATATATGAATATATATATAGGACTATTACTTAGCCAATAAAAAGAATGAAATCTTAACCATTTGCAACCATGCAGATGGAACTAGATGTCATCATGTTAAGCAAAATAAGTCAGAAAAAGGCACCGTATTTCACTCATATGTGGAATTCAAGAAACAAAACATGAACATAGGGGAAAGGAAGCAAAAATAAGATAAAAACAGAGGGAAATAAACCATAAAAAACTCTTAACTACAGGAAACAAATTGAAGGTTGCTGGAGGGGAGGAGGTTGGGGGAAGGTGTAACTGGCTGACGGGCATTAAAGAGGGCATTTGATTTAAAGAGCACTGGGTGTTATATGCAACTGATGAATCACTAAATTCCACCCCGAAACTATTAATATACTATATGTCAACTAAATTGAACTTAAATTAAAAAATTTTTTTTTAAAAAACACTCTCTTTCTGCCCCTCCCCACACATACTTGCTCCCACTAAGATAAATACATCTTCAGGGAACCCTCTTACACTGTTGTTGGGAATGCAAGCTGATGCAGCCACTCTGGAAAACAGTACTGAGCTTCCTCAAAAAGTTGAAAACAGAGCTACCCTATGACCCAGTAATTGCACTACTGGATATTTACCCTAAAGATACACATGTAGTGATCCAAAGGGTACCTGCACCTGAATGTTTATAGCAGCAATGTCCACAATAGCCAAACTTTGGAGAGAACCTAGATGTCCAACAACACATGAATGGATAAAGAAGATGTGATATCATATATATATATATATATATATATATATATAGTGAAATACTATGCAGCCATCAAAAGAAATCTTGCCATTTGCAACGACGTGGATGGAACTAGAGGGTATTCTGCTGAGCGAAGTAAGTCAATCATCATATAGGAAAGACAATCATCATATTACCTCTCTGATATGAGGAATTTGAGAGGCAGGGCGGTAGGGAGAGAAAAAATGAAACAAGATGGGACTGGGGAGGGAGACAAACCATAAGAGACTCTGAATCCCAGGAAAGAAACTGAGGGTTGCTGTGGTGTGGGAGGGGAGGGATAGGGTGGCTGGATTATGAATACTGGGGAGGGTATGTGCTATGGGGAGTGCTGTGAATTGTTAAGACTGATGATTCACAGACCTGTATCACTGGGGCAAATAATACATTATATGTTAATAAAAAAAAATAAATAAATCTTTTTTAAAATACTAATAAATAATGGACATCCTGCAAATATTTTATTGCCTCTGTAATTAAGAGCTCTCGGACAGATTCCTGGGAATGAAATTAGTAGGTGAAAACATAAGAAAATTTAAAGCTTTCAGACATTACCAAATTGATTTCCACAGGGTTATACTAACTTAGACTTCTGCCAGAAACATAGGAAAATGCTTGTTTTAAAGTACTCTTGCCACCATTTAGATTTCTTTATAAATTGTTCTCCTTTGTTGGTATCCATTGCCTAAAATAATGTTTATTTTCTTTTCATTGCAGGTAAAATTTAACAATTACACAATTGGCTATTTATGTTTCTTCTTCTAGGATTTTCTCACTCATATCTTCTATCGCATCCTGTATGTTCTTTATTGATTTGAACCCCTTTCTATTAAAGATGTCGACTCTGACGTGTCTGCCCCTATTTTCAATTTTTAATTCCTGTACCACTCCTTTTTCCATTACCTTTACACTTAAAAAGTTATTCTTGGGGCACCTGCCTGGCTCAGTGGGTTAAGCCTCTGCCTTCAGCTCAGGTCATATCTCAGGGTCCTGGGATCAAGCCCTGCATCAGGCTCCCTGCTCAGGGAGCCTGCTTCCCCCTCTCTCTCTGCCTGCCTATCTGTTGACTTGTGATCGCTCTCTGTCAAATAAATAAATAAAATCTTTAAAAAAAAATTCTCTCTCAAAAAAAAGTTCTTTACCCAGTATTAAGTATTTATTAATTTTACTTCCTTGTTAAAAGTCTAGCTACTCTACTGGAATTCATGTTGGTGTATAGACTAAAATACCCTGATTTCTCTTCAAACAACGTGCCAGAATCTCCTTCTCAGGCAAGCCAAGTCTCAACATCTACCAACACAGATACCCCTCTAAGGAAATCGCTCCAACTACCCATAACCCTGTACCCTGAGCTCAGAAGAACAGACTACAGTTGGAGGACTCTACCCTTTGGGTACCAAATGAGCCCAGAAACATGGAAGAGGAAGACAACGTCAGAGGTAAAGCATCCAAGAACAGTTACACATAATTGGAACTTTAGGCAGAAGAAAAGCAGCAAGAAAAATAGTGCAGAGGAAAGTGCAAAGTCTGTTCTCAACTTTGTCCCTTCAGTGGTGAAACACTTAGCAAGTACCTGCCAGGAAGCAGGCGCTGTACCGGGCTAAGAAGATATAAAAATAAAGGAGCAAGCTGCCTGGAACAGAAGACCAGTGACTGCGGTGGAGATGTGGATTGATAAGATCGGAAAAAGTAAACTGAGGCCAATTACGAAGATGTGAATAAAAAACTAATGAGCATGTGCTTCCTGGAGGCCAGCACAGGCCGATAATGGCATAAATAAAACAAGACTGCAGCCGTAGACTGGCTGACAGTATTGACAGGAGGGAGAGCCTCAGAGGAGGGAAAGGAACAGCAGGCCTGAAACGACCTGGAGCTACATAGCCCAGGGGAGTGGGGTGGGAAGTGAGGAATGCGTAGGAAATTAACATGAACCACCAAAGAGGCAGCCAGGGAAGGACAGGAAGGGAATAAGTAGAATAAAAAATGCCACTGAAATATCTCTTCTCTCCAGAGTGGGAGAAGGAACAGAAGGGACAGAGTATACAGCAGCTGAAAGAGAATGTGGGTGAGAGCCTCCTAAATCAGTATTCTTTCCCATCTTTGGCAATTGGGGTCAGGGGAATACATCAGCCATTCAAAAAATTAAAAACTTTAAAAATAAAAGCTAGGGGTGCCTGGGTGGCTCAGTGGGTTAAAGCCTCTGCCTTCAGCTCAGGTCATGATCCCAGGGTCCTGGGATCGAGCCCCGCATCCAGCTCTCCGCTTAGCAGGGAGCCTGCCTGCTTCCTCCCTTCTCTCTCTCTGCCTACCTCTCTGCCTACTTGTGATCTATCAAACAAATAAATAAAATCTTTTAAAAAAAATTTTAAAAAGTAAAAAATAAATAAAAACTAGAAAGAAACTATCAAGACGACCAAGTCCTGTCCTCTAATGACTAAAAAGAATAGTCACAGATAATCTTTGAGGTCCAGAGATAGCCAGTTGAACCCATTAAGACTGAGTTCCTGGGGTGCCTGCGTGGCTCAGTCAGTTAAGCTTCTACCGTGGGCCAGGTCATGATTCCAGGGTCCTGGGATCCCGGCCCACGTCAGGCTCTCTGCTGAGCAGGGAGCCTGGTTATCCCTCTCCCTGCTTGTACTCTCTCTCTCTGTCAAATAAATAAATAAAATCTTAAAAAAAAAAAAAAAAAAAAAAAGGAAAAAAGACTGTGTTCCTAATAGGATGATCAAGGAGAAATATGAAGCAGAAGAGATATTCAAGGAAGAAAACAGAAGATGATGAAGTCAAAAGTACAGGTGTAAAAGCTGCCATCAGAAAGAAATGACACTACCTTTTTCCAGGTCGGGAAGGTGAAAGGCTAAATATAGCAATGGAAAAGCAGCAAAGGAAAAGATCAGATGGCCTTGACTCAGTAAAAACGGGAGTCGAAGTCCTCTTTCCTTTGCGGGGAGGTAGGACTGAGGGGGACAGAGAGGGGCACCAGAGGCTTGGAATGGTGAGGGAAATCCAGAAAGTCAATTTTAAAAAGGTCTATTTGTGCTTGGAAACTTGGTGTTTTCAAGGAAAAAAGGGTCAATCCATTAGCAGGTCATGAAATCTATTTTGTATAACAAGATCAGCATTAACATCAATGAAACAGAATAGAACAGAAAACTGGAAAACTGCACCAGGTAAAAAGAAACGTTCCATGAAATTTTCTTGCTTCCAGGTCCATATTTCACCAGGACATGATTTAAAAAGTACTCCTTATTAAGGATCTCAAACATCTGAACATGCTATTTAAATTTGGGGCTCATTATTTCAACTTTGTTGATTATTTTGAACAACACTTGTATGTATACTTGCTAATATTTTCGACTACTTAACTTTAAAGTTTTTGAGAGAGGGCTTATTTTTCTTTTTTACTCTCACACCTTGTATATATTTTCCCATTTCTCCTTCTTAATTTTTGCTAGAGGTTTTGAGACTGCATTGTTAGGCACATACACATTCAGGATTAATATACCTTTCTGGAGAACTGCTGTTTCCTAGGATGTAATAACTGCTTTTAAATAGTGCTCTGTGTCCCGAATTCAAGTTTGTCTAACATTAATACCGTGAAACAAATACAGTAGGCATTAGAAAAGGACAAATGAGAACATTGCTAATCCAAATGTATCGCTTCTACTCCCCAGAGCCTTAGGCACAAAGTCCAAATTCCTTGGAAAAGTCTGCATGGGCTGGTCCTGTCCACTCTCCTACTGCGTTCCCCCACCCCCAGCATCCTGGCCTTCTTACAACCATCCAGAAGTGTGAACACGCGGAGTCTGGAATGCTGCTCCCCACCCACTTCTGCCTGCTTTTCATTCCAGACTCAGAACAAGAGTCACCGGTGTGCCCTGATCTATTCCCCACTCCTCCCACCCAGTAGAATTCATCAGGCAGTCTTTTGTGGCCCTCTTGAACCTTGCCCGTATTTCCATCATGGCACCTTATTCTGGTTTCTAATTACTGGCATCTAGTTATTGACTTCCCTAGCTCCCTGACTGAACAGAAAGTTCATCAAGACCTAGTCTCATTGAGCTTTATATGTCCCTAGTACATGGTACACAGCAGGTTCCAAGATGCTGAATGGACAAATGAAGGTACAGCATGGAAATGGAGAGAGAAGTTGAGGTCAAGTAATTAACACTATGTGATTCGGTCACTTGGTCTATTTCAGATAAAGACATCAGGGCTGGCTGTGCCCAGTGTGACAAAGACTTGTCAAAATCAGAACACCATTTCCCACTTAGTGCAGGATTCTTTTTAATGTACCTCTATCACCATAAGTTTCCCTACAAAACGCACTGGAGTGTAACACCCTCGTTTCACAACTGTACAGGGCTTTCAGCTCAACAACATCATTTCAGTTGCACAAGCCAGAACCTGGGAGACTTCCAAAATGCTTTTCTTCCTCCCCAAGTCCTATTGATCTTCTCAATATCTGATGAATGTCTCACTTCTCTCCAACCCCACTGCCACTACCCTTGTCCAGGCCAAGACCTCCCCCATTCAGATCGTTCAAAACGCTCTGGTCAGCCCTACATCTGGCAGGCTGCTCAACACCTAACAGGCATGCAAATATTTACTGAATGCACGGAGAACTGCAGACAGTTTGGTCCTGTGGTGTGGAGAGCGAGCTGTAAGCAGGAGGCTGCAGAACTACACAGGGACCACTTGGGGGGACAACAGAGAGTAAACGCAGGAGCTGTTCCATCCAGATGAGGCAGATTTGCATAGGAGACAGAATGTGAGGACCAAGAGACGAGACAGTCAGGGGATGTGGGCACAATGAGGGTGCCGCCTGCTCTCTGTGGCCCAGGTGAAGACTGTCAGCTCCACGGTAGTCCCGGAACTCCTCTCGGCAACAGCTCCTCTGCTGTAAGTGGAAATACCGTCTAACTTGCAGAGTTGTAATAAGCATCAAATGAGAGAATTATGCAAGTGCCCAACACAACGTCTGGCACATAAACACTCAATAACCTTTAGCTCAAGTTGGAAAATCTGTATGTGTTTAGAATTTCAGGTTTCTACCACTCAAATATCTCCAAGATTTTTATTTCAAGGGTCTTACATATGGATTTTGTTAAAGAGAACAGAAGAAAAAAAAAAAAAGAACTTCAATATGTTCTTACTTATTAAATCTTACGGCAGGATCATAAATCCTGAAAGCCCTTTCAGAGTAATAGATGTTTTTTGAAACTATCTCAACGCCTAGATATGCCCCAGAATCCTGTTCCCTTAAATCATGAAACACAGACCTATAGCTCTGATGCACCTCCCAACTAGGCATCTGGTCTCGGTCCCAGTAACCCATCTGGGTCCAAATGGCAAAACTGAGCACGAGAGCCAGCTTTCTCCCTTCCTGTGATCCTCCACACACAGGAGAGAGGGAGACTCTAGAAGAGGTAAAATCTAAAGGTGGTAAAAATATACTTAGAGAAAAGACACGAATATTATACATGTAAAAATAAGTACTGGGTCCTAAATCATGAGAAACCACAGAAAAATATAAATAGAATGTATAACTTTTAGTCAGCAACAGAGAGACACCTGATGAAAATTTAAGTTCTCCAATGGAAGACAAAGAAAGTTGTAGGAAAAAGAAAAAACAACAACAGAAACCTCCCACATATATACAATAAATGGAAAACATAAATAAAAGGTAGAAATAACTCCTAATATATTAATGATTATAATAAATGTACAGTTTCAATTAACCACTTAAAGGAGAGACTTAAGTGTCAACTTTTCAGTTTATTTAATTCTATGCCTGTTTTACTTGCCACTGGTAGCAGATACTCACTTAATAGTTATTGAACCAAATGAATGAATAATTAAGTAAAAGTAAACATGAAAGATTGAAATGGAAAATGGATTTTCTCCTACCAACTGCTTATCTTCAATGACATTTAATAAGACTAACATCTCATTTTTACTGTTTTTAAAGGAAGCCCCAAAAGATCAGTCTTTTCCAATATGGTGCTTTTAATACTAAAAGCATTTATCTTTCAATAAATACAATAAATAGTGCAGTTGTAATTTCTCACAATGGAAGACTTACCTGAAAATTCTAGGACACTTTAAATTATCTTAAAAGGGTTAGCAGGGGCACATAGCTTCCCTGGCCCATGTAAAGACAAGACAAGACAAGACAACAGAGGAAGTCCTCAACAGGCAATGGAACTGGCAGGCCTAGGAAGTGGTGTTGTCTAAACTGCTGGGACTCTGCTGCCTGGTACAGCACCTCGCACACAGTTTGCCTCAAAATGTATATACCTTTTTAACCTGTTACTCTTCACCAAGGAAATAAGAAGTGGCCTTAGCAGAGTCTGTGGGTACACAGGACACACGCAGCTATTAGTCTGAGCATATGTGGCAACGACACTAAGTAACAGACACCTTGTCACCAATGTTAATGTCTACTCTGGAAGCAGAAGGCAGTGGCATTGCAGACAGCGTGACCAGTGGACATCCTTCCACAGAGAGCAGCCGTGTAATGGATCTGCTCCAACCAACATACTGCTTCCTCACCTTTCCTTCAAAAAGTACAGTCCCATGTGTCATGCGAATTTGAAAGAGAAACATTTGAAATTTGCAAATAGGTTTTAAAATTTAGGAATTTCAAATTTCTCTGGTAGAGTTGCTTACAAATTACTAAAGTACAGCACTTTAGAAATAATGTCAAATTTAAATTAGTGAAATAATTAAAGTAACATATACCCAAAGACATTTGGGTATTTGGTCATAGCTCAATTGTTTGACCCATTAGGGCAACATTTCCACGCTTATTTCAGACCCATTGGGCAGTATATGGCTTCTATTTTCATATGCCCTCCTCTTCCTGGTACACAGAAAACAAGTGATTAAATACGGTGTGCCTGCAGAGCCCATGAGTCATCCATTCCAAGAGCCCAGAGTGACTGGCACTCCCTCAGCCCAAGATAAGCCTGGGTCTCACACATCTACAGAAGTTTATAGGTAGTTTCACTTGTATCTTTAAGAAAAAAAAAAGGTGCTAGAGTATGCATAAATAATCAGACCAAGTTTCATTTCCTGCTAAAGACAAAGGATATTATTGCTCTGAAAAGACAATCACCAACACCAAATTCAAACAGATGACGACAAGGGTTCTAACATGAGGAACTGAAAGTTCCCAATCTTAGCTCATGCTTCAGTTCTCAAAATTTAATGAAGAAAGGAAAACATGTTAGGGAATAATTTGACTCAAGTGCTATCTTATCATTGCAAAGTTTGATATATATTTTTTTGAACTCTCTAACGGTTATTATTTTCCAGCATTCAGCAAGCTAAAGAGCTACCCAGTTTAGAAGTTCCAGCAGCTGGTGATTTCGTGGGGTGAACTCCAACTCAATGGCTGCTGATGATCCTGGCTTCTCAGGATCATCATCTGGGAGCTTTAGAAAATTCGGATGCCTGGGCCCCAACCCTTCAGAGAGTCTGAGCCAGCTGGTTAGGGTGGGACCCTGGCACAGGTATTTTGTTAATCTCCCCCAGGTGATTCTAATGTACCAGCAGATTGAGAATTACTGGTCTAAGGGATTGTGGGTTATTGGGTGGAACCTGCATTAGTAATTTTATCCTATCAGTTTGATTCTAGATGATGCCTGCTCCCGGAAACACTCCCATGAAATAAAGTACTAGGAACTCCATAAAGATCACATAACATAGTTAGTTGGCTTAAAAGCTGATCTAATCTAGTATAAAGAAATATTTCAAAAAAATAACCTTAAGAATATTTAAAAGATGAGACACTACTTAGGAAAGGGATCTTAAGAATTTCTAGACTTTTCTATTAAGATGGGGATCTAATTATGGTACAGTAACAGAGCCACAAAGTTTTGACTATGATCATAAAGGATATCAGAAATGGCTTTTTAAACTCTACAATAATCAATCTAAAAATTGTTATGATTCTCTGACATTGCAAAGTCCCAACTGTCACATCTCATGAAAAGGCCAATGCAACTCAAAAAAGAACAGAGGACAATAAAATAAAAAAGACTTTTGTGAAAGGTCAGACAATGTAATCAGGTTCTGGGAGGACCTGCTGAAAATGGAAACGTACAAAATTATGGAAGGTATGGACTTCACAGGGCATTCCGAATATTGCATAGGAGACACATGTTAAAAGACATGGCTTGAGAATAAATGAAGGCAAGTACAGCTTAAATTACGACTTTCCAAACTCATTACCTTAAGAAGCTGACAATATAGTCAGTTCAAATAAGGATTAGATAAAATCCTCAAATAATAAACTCTTAATGCATTACCCAAGGGATGGGATATACCCCACACCTTCTGTGTTCCCCCAAACTGTTGTTTGATGTATCTTTCAGATATAGGATCCTGAAAGCTAAATCAAAGCTAACAATTGGTATTTTCTTTCCTCATTTTAGAGCTTTCAACCAAGATGCATAAAATTAACACTTCAATAATTAAATAGATGCAACCTTTCTCCCAGCTGGTGTTCAAATGATTTCCTAGCCTTTCCCAAAACTCTATTCAAAACTCTTACTCTCTTCCATTGAGGATGGCTTGTATTGTTTATTCTGCCACCATACGTCCCCAAAGAAAAGCTTGGCCTTCAAATCCATATCAGGTCTAGAATTGGCCCTTTTAATAGGCCTCAAATGAAGATGCTTCTAGGTCAAACACAGTGCCCTGTGAGTGGGAGGTAAGGGGGAGAGCCTGTAAGATTTCACTCTGGCCATTAGGCACTACTCATTCTCATAAACCCTTTTTTTCTTTCTTTGAGTACCCAATTAGGATGAAGTCATTATGCATACAAAGAGTATTGTCTGCCAAGAAAAAAAAAGTCCTTAAAAGTCTACCAGTATATACAGCTATTTTTCCAGGGCTTTCCACTATTACAGACAGAAGCAACCCTATTATTTAGAGCTGGAAGAAACTTCACAGAATTAAAAAAAAAAAAAAAAAAAAAAAAAAGAGCACCTTTCTTCCCATTTTCTTTATTAGGAAGAAAAACAGATTTTCACTACCTTGAAAAAAAGACAACACTTAATCCTCAAATTTTAATACTCAACACAAGCCTCCCAACAGAACTGGGCCTTAAGCTCTGTCACAGCATCTGTCACTCTAGAACCCTGTGTAGGTCTCTCCCCGACTGGACCACGACCTCAGCTACAAGGTACAGTGTTCTAGCCACCTTTTTCTTTGGCACAATGCCCAGCAGACAGGTCCTGATAAGTGTTTAAAGAATAAATAAATGACTTCACAGAATTTGAGACTGTGTAGAATTTGGAAGGAGAAAGAAACAGAACACAAAATTACAGGGGGGAAACGAGGTGGCTTCTTTGTGAAAAGGGAGTTCAGGTGGTCCCCCGCCCCTTGATGGTCTGACTTTTTGACTTTACAATGGTGCAGAAGCAATATTCATGCAGTAGAAACTATATTTTGAATTTTAAATTTTTTTTTCCCCCTGGGATACTGTTATGCCAATATCATATGCTCACAATGCAGGGCAGCCCCGGCTACCTGTAGCTCCCAGTCAGCCATGCAATCCCAAGGGTAAACAGCCCACACACTGAACACCCATTCTATAGCCATACAACCATTCTGTTTTCACTTTCAGTGCAGTATTCAATAAATTACAGGCGACGGTCAACACCTGACTATAAAATAGGCTTTGCATTAGATGATTTTGCCCAACTGTAGGCTAACTAAAGTGTTCTGAGCACATTCAAGGCAGGCTAGGCTAAGCTACGTGTGGGAGGTTAGGGGTATTCAATGCCCTTTTGACTTACGATATTTTCAACTTACAATGGGCTATCAGGATGCAACTCCATCATAAGTCAAGGGAGATGTACAGTGGAAAGAGCTAAAGGGGAACAAATGAAAGAGCTGCTAGAAATGAATCCTGGAGTCAGGAAACACAGCAGCCCAGGAGGAAGAGTAGCAAACTATGACTCTGCTCAACAACTTCTGTACCCTGAGGGTGCGGGAGGTCTATGTGCCTGAAGTAGAGAGAAGAATGTATACACCTGGCATAAAAACAATGCATAAGGGGCGCCTGGGTGGCTCAGTGGGTTAAGCCGCTGCCTTCGGCTCAGGTCATGATCTCAGAGTCCTGGGATCGAGTCCCGCATCGGGCGCTCTGCTCAGCGGAGAGCCTGCTTCCCTCTCTTTCTCTCTCTGGCTGCCTCTCCGCCTACTTGTGATTTCTCTCTGTCAAATTAATAAATAAAATCTTTAAAAAAAAAAAAAAACAATGCATAATGATATTCAGGAGCATTAGTGATAGTATACTGCAAACTACTAAAACTAAAAGCATTAAGGCAGGGTTTTAAATTTCCCAATTATTTCAGATCTTCTGGCTTTTTCAAATTGTATATATTGACCACTGCACAAACTGTGAAATTTGAAGTTCAATGTAAGTGAAAAGTTGTTTCAAAAAAAAAAAAAAAGATTCATAAAGAAAATGTACTTTTAAATATCCCACTATCAAGTTATAGAAATTCATGATTCTGAAATAAAATGAATCAACTTAAAAGAAAAAACAAGGAACACAGACCTAAAATCAACCTGTATTTCATTCAACCAGCCTTACCAAAGAAAGCAGGCAGGAGTGGATGCTTTTTTTGTGAATGAGAGCAGTTTCTGTAAGGGTCTCACAGCAACGGGAAAATGAGTCATCCTAACAGAGCATGGGATTTAATTAAGATCCTACCAGTATGTGTTGTGATAGTACTATAATGCTAAATGTTCGGTGTTTATCATCAATTCTAAAATACTACTTAATATTATCAACAGCTACTGATAATTTTTAACATGTATTACTTCTCTATTTTGTTAAATATACTCCAAATGTTCTTCTCAGCTCAATATGGTCAGTTAATACATAATGATTATAACTTAGACTAGCTAACAAGTAATTATTTGTTTGAAGGCTCTAGAACATTGCTGTTACTTCTCGGGGCTTGTGTTTGCAAGACTAAATTTTTAAAACACTTGAACAGAAATAGACCAGTTTACAGCTTTTTCATACAAAAATAGTAATATAGCTTACAAAGATCTAACACGTTTAAATCCCCACGAAACCACACCAAACCACCCAACCAACAGCAAAACTAGTCTGATCTTCCAATAGTCTAGTATCTATCTGCAAATATGTCACCTAATTTTGTTATAAATTCAGCAACAAGTGAATTTTTTGTTTTGTTTTGCATAAGAGCCAGTTCAAGAAAAATAAAAATGTCTTTGTATCCCATTTTATTCAAAACAAGAAGAGATTTATTGAATCCCAGACTTAAAAGTTAGATTTCCCCCCTTTATGAGTAAAATGACAACAAGAATAGGTTTTGGTTTTTTGGGTTGTTTGTTTGTTTGTTTTGATTGGCAAGAGAGGCAGTGTTCTGGTCTTCTACTCTTATACTCTCGATTTAATCCTCCCAATAGAACCTTTGCTGCTGAAGATATGCAAGGTCGACCAGGGACTAGAATCATTTCAATTCATTCAATATGATTTATACAGAAGACCTGCTATGGGCCAGGTGCTAGGGAAATGGGGGTACATCCATCCTGCCTTTTCTTTACTGGGGCTGAGGTAGGCAGTTAGGACAAGGGGAGTCATACTTCTGGGCATCCGGGAGCTGCATGAATGCATCCAAATTTCTGAAACACCAAGCTGTCAGGACTCCCTGGTTTCTGGCACCTAAATGCTCTAGCCTACAAGGCCTCGACACTGCCTCTTCTCTGACTCCAGCCTTTGGCAAGTCCTGGCATCTGCTGGCTCAGGCCTGAGAACATAAGCATCTAGGAACCAGTGATTCTACAAAGGTTCTAGTCCGCTTTAAAGGTGGTTTTCCTGGAGACCTCTCTCTTCCACTCCCTCTCTGCTTTATGTGCTCTGCAAGGATGCCTGTGAAATTGGATCTGGGACTCTTGACGGACTGCGAAAGGCTTCAGGTTGCTCATCACTGGCTGAACTAGTTCCCAGTCAGTACATATCAAGGTTTCTGCTCCAAGATCTACCCTGTATCTATTCCCTTCCCAAACTGCAGATGATCTGAAAACTTAAAACTGACCATAACTTGGAAAAAGCACTTGGCAATCTATTCTATAATAATATTCTCCGCAACTACATAAACTAATTTAGCAACAAGAAGTCAGGGCAGGGGTAGGGCCCAAGAACCAACCCGTAGTCCCATTATCGTCCGTTCATTCCATATAGATCCTTTCTCAATATGCATGCTTTGACATTTGAGGCTTTTTTATTTTCTCCATACACTGCCCTATAATGATTATGATAGCTAAAGATATATTTCAGGTATTACCCATAAAAATATAAATCCTGTAACTGTAGTCAAGAAAGTAGAAAGGTTTGTAAAACACTTTTGTCATTATTGAGGAAAATTTGGCTTTGGAGTCATATACTGGGTTAGAAGCTTCATCCTCTTACTCTGTGAATCTGGACACGTTACCTGTTTGTGCCTCAGCTTCCTCACTTAGAAAATCAGGATAACAAAACTTTCTTCCTGATGTTTATTGTGGGGAAGAAATGATATAGAACCTATCAAGGGCTCAGAACAGTATCTGATTCAGAAAAATGCTCAATACATAAATACTGTATTTATAATATTTAATACAGTATCTGATTCAGAAAAATGCTCAATACATAAATACTCAATACTGTTGCTATTACTACTATTAAACTCGGTTGACAAAGTAGACAACAAAATATGCATAAAAACTTCCCCAAATCTGTACTACTTGATTGCAAATGTCATCATTCACTTTAGACTATTTTTTTGAAGCTAAAGAAGTGGGGGGTTACTTTAGAAAGAGGGTTCTTTTCTACTTTGCATGCATCAATGTTCATAAAAATAAATGTAAAATCGACCTAACTACTAGCCTCTTAGAAATATAAAATATTAATATAAAATATAATATATAAAATATGGGAGAAAAGTGGTTTGGGGTATAACACTGCTAAGCGATTTAAAAGAAGACCAAAAACATCAGGAGAAAAACCTAGTTATTCAACCAAATGGTTAAAAAGATTTTTACAATAGATTTAATAATCAATTTTTTTAAAAAAGTTTTTACTTATTTATTCCAGAGAGAGAGGGAGTGCAAGCACACACCTATGCACACTAGCAGGGGGAAGAGCAGAGGAAAAGGGACAAGCAGACTCCTCAGTTGAGCGCAGAATTTGATCCCACAATCCCAAGATCATGAAATGAAGTCACTGGGCTGAAATCAAGAATGAGTCACTCAACAGAGCCACCCAGGCGCCCAAATAATCAATTTTTAAATTAAAATACCCTACAGCACCTGGGCTCAGGTAACCATCTCAGGGTCCTGGGATCAGGCTCCTTGCTCAGCAGGGAGTCTGCTTCTCCCTCTGCCCCTCACCCGGCTTATGCTCTCACACACTCTTTCTCTCTCTCAAATAAGTAAATAAAATCTTTAAAAATAAATTAAAATGCCCTATTATGTTGGCATGGTAATTTGTGAATTTTTAGAAAACATGATTTTTTTTTTTTAAAGATGAAGTTCAGGGATGTGTGGGTGGCTCAGTTGGTTAAGTGTCTGCCTTCAGCTCAGGTTATGATCCCAGGGTTCTGGGATCGAGTCTCACATCAGGCTCCCAGCTCAGTGGGAAGCCTGCTTCTCCCTCTGCCTGCTGCTCTCCCTGCTTGTGCTCAATTGCTCTTTTGCTCTCTGACAAATAAATAAAATCTTCAAAAAAAAAATTAAAAGATAAAGTTCAAAATCATTTTTTTCCAAAGTAAATACCAAATGACACTGAAAACTCTAAATAAACTGAATCTAGTTTCATATGATTCTTCAAAAGAGATAAAAGTTCTATGTGGATTTTAATTCCATAACTATAATTTCTCATTCAAAATAAGTTAACTTCATATGACATACTAAAAATAATTTTCACACACACATACACAAAAATCTCTAAGAAGAACAGGAACACTTTTTAAGGTTTCTGTGAATTCTAACAGAGCTACTATCCCCTCCAAAAAATGTTCTCTGGT
Source organism: Mustela putorius furo (assembly GCF_011764305.1). Taxonomy (NCBI): domain Eukaryota; kingdom Metazoa; phylum Chordata; class Mammalia; order Carnivora; family Mustelidae; genus Mustela; species Mustela putorius. The sequence goes on from NW_025422057.1 coordinate 11,277,492, forward strand.
ATTCATCATTTAGAGTATCATATCTATAAATATAGTTTACATGCTTATGAATGTTAGGTATATGACAGATGCTTTGCCATCTTTTTATGGTCAGTCTCAGAATAGAAAGAAGCAATACTCAGCAGGAAATTACATAACACCATCATATCAGACAAAGCCACAAGGACTTAGTGGAAGCAATTTTAAGACTAAAGTGATAAGACTATATCACCCTTCCTATATCACCCTTCCCCAATAGTAGACTGTACTATAGTCCTTTTTAAGTCTTTAAATTATAATCTTTATTCTCAGATAGTAAAACACCACTCTTAGGAGATCACTGAATATTCACACAGAGCTTTATCATTTTTCCTAGTAGAAAATAAAACAATCTCTGGTAGTCATTACCCTGCAAAAGACATAAGCATCCACCAAAAAGCAGTTGCTGGATATGAATGCAGACTCCTCACTACCCTTAAGAAACTGGAAAGACCAGGAAAAAAAATAACAGTACTCAAGAGTTTAGCTAGAAGAAAAAATTGAAAAAATTTAAATAATGTTAAAGATGAAAATACGGAATATTACCACAAAGACTTAAAAAAAAAAAAAAAGGTGATGCTAAATCAGAGAAAAAAAACACAAGTGGAAATTCACTTTCCTCATATTTACTTCCTCACCCAGCTGCACAGAGATTTTCTGCCCCAATTAGAAGATATTCTAAAACAGGGCCTAAAATTAATATTAAGCATAACACAACATCATATTTTTATGGCAATGATATTACGGAGAAAAAAACTTGCACTTTACCTCAGCTCAACCAAAAAGACCTTCCTTGTCCTAATTACTCTAAAGTCCAGATTCCAAGATGAGTAAGTACGGTTCCTACCTTGGGGAATGCATTGTCCACTAGGGAAGAAGCAAGTAAACTATTTTCATATGATGATGCATTATGGACTATAAGAGAAGTGTGCACTAGGCATAAAAAGCACCTGGAAACACGATAAAAATGACCAATAATTCTACCCCAGGAACGTGGGCTACGGTGAGCACAGTATCTGAGCTATGCCTAACAAATTAGGCAGGCAAAGGAGCTGAAAGCATTCCAGGCTCAGGAAATGATCATTTTAACTTTAAATATCAATAGTGATTCTTCTGATGTCTCTAGGAAAAATTAAAGTACTGTTTCAGGTTGTTCAATAGCCACAAACAAAAACCACTACGCCCACAGGCTTTTTTGGTTTTATATAATACTGCCCTTTGGAAAAGAAAAGGACTTGGTCAGTAATCTATTCAGTTAAATAGCCAATAGGAAGCAATGAGATTTTAAATGCTGTCATTACAAACAACAGCAAAACTGTCCATGAAAGCAGAGAGAAAAGATCTAATAAAATGAAAACAATATTAAATGATCCTATAGAAAGAGATCTGAAAAGCACTTATCCAATTAAAATACCATTATTAATAGCCATTCTTTAAAAAGGATCTTGAGCACTGCATAGAAAAACTATTTGGTGAAGTTTAATGCATGGGATCCCTTACTCACTGGGTACCCTTGAATACCTAAAGATCAAAACAGACTGGTACTTCAGAAACATAATGGCCTCTTCCTTCCTCTAGATTTTTGTTCTACTTCTCTCTGTGGTCTCCTATATCCTCAGAAGTGATATAAACTTAACTGCAAAGACTACAGACATTTTATTCTAAAAATTTTTAAATTTGCCTTTTGATATGGACTTCAGATATATATATACAGTAATACAAATCACATGGCTTACTCCAAAAATCTAGGCCCAGATTACCCTGTGAATATTCCTTAAAGGCTTAATCCTGTGACTCATCTCAGTTTCTTTAGCTCAGAAGTATGGGTCTCAGTAGCCTTCCACTGAAAGCTGCTAGCCAGCATCCAAGAAGAGTTGACTTACTTCACTTGAGGGGAGTAATTTATCCCAAAGCAACCATTAGGACTGGAGAGCCTCCTGGTACAAGAAACAAACACAAACCAAAGAAAATGACAAATAATTCACTTAAAACCCCTCCTATTCTGAGGACTCCTGTGACCTTATCTCTTTGCATGTAATCAACTAGCTTGGTTCACCTCTGTCCATCTTAGAGGCTAAGAGAAAGGAGACTGGCCCTAGAAATGGAAATAAAGCCAAGACTTCTCTATTTATATATGTCTTAACTGCCCAAATTCACAGGTGACCACCTAGAGAGATCCTATTCCTTTACAAAATACATTAATTCTGGTCCTCCAAGATGTACACTGAACAAACACTGAACAAATTGGTATTGGTTTTTGTTTTATTTATTTATTTATTTGACAGACAGATCACAAGTAGGCAGAGAGGCAGGCAGAGAGAGAGGAAGGGAAGCAGGTTCCCCACTGAGCAGAGAGCCCGATGTGGAGCTTGATCCCAGCACCCTGGGATCATGACCTGAGCTGAAGGCAGAGGCTTTAACCCACTGAGCCACCTAGGCACCCCGGGGTGGTTTTGGTTTTTTGTTCTTGTTGTTGGCATTGTTTTTAAAAACATTTCTGTGATGTACAAGGACTCAAAAGCCCAACCCTCATTTTATAGTTGAGGAAATGAGGCACAGAAAAGTGCTCTGTCCAATGAACTGGAGATGATCTCAAGTTCCGTACAGCTGTAATCGTCAAGCCCTAAGAGTCTAAAGAGTTGGCTCATTGGCAGCCTCGAGAATTTTGCAATCTACCTTTCCTCAAGGAACATTTGAAGCCTTACCCCAACCTGGGAGGGGGGCGGGGAAGGCGGTGCCAGGCAAATGGTCAAATCAGGAAAAACAGAGAAGAGAATGACTGGAGACTGGTCACAATTATCCTATCTACAACGACTCTGGTCCCAAAATCATCAAGAACGTTCTCTGGGTGTAATCATTTCTCTTCCATTCTGAATAGAGGAATTAAATGTAATAGCTAGGAAATACACCCAGAGCCTTGGGAAGAATAACAAGTTTTCCTTCACGGCTCTCACAGATCAAGTAGGTCTTCTTAGGAAAGCTGGAGAACCTGCCGGAAAGTGTTCTGGAGGCTCTCTCTCTGTGAGCTCAGGCAAGTTACCCAAGTTTCACACCTGCCTTCTCACCTGAAAAAGAGGATGCCACCACTGGCTTCTGTAAGGCTGTTGTGGGGACTGGGAATAATACATTAAGGGGAAAGGTCCCTGGAAACCATCTTATACACAGTAACAGCTGTGATAAGCAATGCTCATTTGGACTTTCTCTACTTTTTTCCATTCAGACCATGTAATCCTTGTCTACATCACACACAAGAATTACACATAAATTTTAAATGTTCTGGCTATTTCTTTAGAACTCCATTCTCGCACTTCTAAAGTGAAAGCTCTCTGAGGTGATTAGGAAAAGGCAACCTCAAACGGGGAGGTGCTACCCAGTCTCCCCCACAAAGGAAGCCGCCTCCTGGACCCTTGTCCGCTCTCTGAGGGCAGGCGCTGCAGTCTGACTCACCGCTGTCAACTAATTTTCCTCACACAGACTAATCCGGGCAGACCTAGGCATCTCCTACCAGCTTACGCGACACCCAGACACGGCCCCACGATCCATGCTGTATGACAATACTGAGTCATACGAAAGTATTAAAAGTTCAACATTACAACGCAGTTCAGTTGTAATACTAAAGTCAAAGAAAAGGAGCTTTAAAATCGGGTGCCTGTGAGGTCACCAGAACGAAGTCACCCCTCTAACAAGAAGGGACCAGAAACACACAGATGTCAACAGGGAGTGACCCTCCCGCAGGACGTTCCACTGAACCAGCGCGATCGTTTCTGGCCCCAGATCGGGACAGGATTCGAACCCAGAACTTGTCTCAAAGGACGTGCCAGAGCCGCTCCGGAGTGGAAGAGGCCTTTAAGGCCAGGCGCCCCTCGCCCGAACTTTGCGGCTCGGCTCCGGTCCGCTCTCCCGGGCAGCAGAGCGGATCTCAACGCGGAGGCGCGCTCGGAGGAACGAGGGTCGCCGGCCCTTTGTCCCCCGCGGAGCGGCAGAGGCGAGACAGGCGCTCCCTCCCGTCAGGAAATAATGACAGCTCGAGCGCCTCGGCTCGCGCCCGCCCCGCCCCACCCCGCCCCGGGTGCCTGGGCCGCAGGCGGCGCCCGCCCGCCGGGCTGCCGGCGCCGAGGGGCGGCCGCGCCCCCTCCTCGCCCCCCGCCCCGCCCGGCTCCGCCGCGCCGGGCCCGGCCCAGGGCCACCCCGCGCCGCCAGCCTCACCGGGTCGGAGCTGGAGGCCGCCGTCGCGGCGGCTGCACCACAGCGCGCGCTCGCCCTGCTGCAGGATGTAGTGGTCCTTGGCTTGGAAGAGCTCCATGCCGGCCCCGGGCTCCGAGGGAGGAGGCGGCGGCGGCCAGGCGCGCCCCTGTCTCCGCGGCCCCCGGCCCCGGCCCCGGCCCCGGCCCCGGCGGCGGCGGCGGCTGCCCGCGGGGGGCGCTCGGGGCGTCCTAGTCGGCCGGGGCCGCCGGAGCCCGCGCCTCGAGGAACAGCGACTGAGGGAGCGCCCCAGCGGCCAGGCCCGCGGGAGGAGAACGCGCACCGGCGGCGGTGGCGGCGGCAGCGGCAGCGGCCTTAGAGGCCTCTCCCCCAGCTCCGCCCCTTGCCCGGCTCCGCCCCTGGCACAGCTCCAGGCCCCACCCCCTTCAGTGGCTCCGCCCCGGGTTCGACCAGGCTCCTCCCCCTCCCTGTCGCCTCCGCGCGCCTCTTTCTCCTTTCGGTGCCCCTTTCCGCCGTTTCCCGCCGCCCTCCAGCTTCTCCCGGGTTTCTCCTCCTGGCTCCTCCCCCAGGCTCTTCCTCCCTGCTCTCCTCCTCCCCCAGCCCTGCTTCGGCTCTCCTAGGCCCCGCCCCTGGTGGGCCCGCCTTCCCTCCCGAGGCGAGGGCCGGCTTGGCTGAGTCAGGGGCCGGCCGTCCTCACGCAGTGTAACTTCTCGAGCGGAAGCTCTCTCTTGGGATCTTCCCTCCCATACCAGCGGGTTATTAACTACTTTCACCAGCCCCGAGGAAAGCCCCGTCGACTCCTTACATCCAGCCTGAAACCTCCTCCTCCCGGGGCCTGAGTTGCCCTCAGAGACCCAGGCCAGGAGAGCCGGGAAATGCAACCCAACACGCTGGTTCCAGGGTCTAGCCCCAGCCAGGCTCTCCTCAGAGCAGGGCAGTCCTCTGTGTCGATATTTACTCTTAGAACCTTGTGACTTTTGACAACAGCAGGTATTCAACAAATACACATCCAGGAGCATGTAACAGTGAGAAACACACAAGTATTGGCACCGGGCTCTAACTAGCGAGGAAGGAGGGAGCAAAATTCAGAAGCTATCGTGTTCCGAATTAAGTAAGAGGGGTCTGAGAAGACGTCAAAAAAATAAGTCATCAGTGAAGTGGAAGGAATCTAGTCTGACAAGCCTCCCCCAACCCCAAAATCTTTGAGCTATTTTGGAAGTCCAGCTGGTATGTTGAACCGAATATGGCTTGGGAGTCAGGTCCCTGGTTCCAGGTCCAGCTCCAGGTGTGATCTAGTGTGTGAACTGGGGAAGCTCTCCTGGTCTCAGATGGTGGTGGAACTAAATGGTCTTTAAATTACACTCTCAGTTTTATATATCAGTGAGTCTTGCTACTTCTAGCTCCTGCATTCTATAATGTTTTAGAAGGGAAGGGGGAAAAATAAGGTACGAGACAAGAAAAGGAAGGCAATAATTTTAACCTTCTGCTTAGATAAAAGTGAGAGGGCCCCCAAAGCAGCAAGGAATTCCATATTACTAATTATTCCAGCCCACACTGATTTCTCTGCTGAATTTCCATAGCACAGAAAGACCCATGATGACAAACTGTCCTGCAATCTCTGATAAGTAACAAGTCTCCTGGTCTGCCCAGGTATCTTAAACATAAAAATCAAGAGGAGTGATACCATATCAAAGCTTTGTGATGTGAGTTGGACACAGAAGATAATGGAGACAAGATTCAGTAAAAGCATCAGTTTCCGCTTTACTGTTGAATTCAGCCATATGTTGACTTTCCTTAGCAAAAATGAATAGGTAATGAAAAAGCCCTCTGATGACTGTATGTTCTACAAATTATTCTGTGTTTTTTTTAATTAATTGCATTGTCAGATGTGACAAAAACAATGCTATTGTAATTGTTTGAAAAGAATTGGCTGGTTGATTGAAAATTTTCCTGGTGTTTCGAATCAATGATTCCAACCCTAGCTACCTATTAGAATTAGCTGGGGAGTTTTTCCAATCACACCAATGCTAAGACTTCAGGCCAATGAAATCGGAATCTAACTGGGTTAGGCTCTGGCATCAGCATTTTTTCCTAAGCTACCTAGAGGATTCTAACATGCAGCCAAAGTTAAGCACCACTTTTTAAAATGAAATTAATTGGAAAAAAACCTGTCTGAAGCAGCTTAGCAGAAAACAGCAGTCAATCATTAACTAATACCATTCCATGGGGTCGATTACCTATAAATCCAGAGTTAACAAGCAGAACCTTTAGGAGAGAGAAAACCTGAAGAAAAGTTGCTCCTAAACTTGACTTTCTCCCCTCTCTCTCTAAATGCATGCCTGGCTGAGCAGAATGAATGAAAAGAGGATATACTCTGTCCTTAGCAGATATCAGGTCCCCAGTCTCCTGCCACACCTGCCCTGCCTTGCTCCTTCTACATAATTCTTGAACCTCAGACCCTGCAGCTTCCCCATTCCATGGCTGGTCTCCCCATCTCCGGCCTGTGGCTATCTGCTAGCCTCCATCACTCTCTTCCAGCTTCCAAATTCGAGGCCCTCCTGCCCTTGAATGATGTCACCCAGGTTGTACCCAAAAGTCCATGTGATGCTGTACTGCTTTTTAAACAGGGATGACCCTATCTTCTTTTCCATGTATGGTGTCCTTATACTCCTTTAAGCATATTCACTAGGGAGGTAGGTTGTAGTATCCAACTCTGTGTGATCCCAGTCAAGTCAGAAATCTTAGAAGAGATGATTACCAAGGGCTCTTCCAGCCCTGAAATCAATGAATGTGAGGAAACGTGTCCACATAGTTGAACCTCCGCAAATAATGATGGTAAATGACTCAACTCTGATTATTGATTTGGCCTTCAGTATCAAGTTTATTATTTGTCTCTGAGATTTTGGGGGTTCTGATTGGACTCTAGTGTTCTCTGGTGAAATTTGACTTTTAACATCATTTCCTATCTACTTGTCCACAGTCTTGTATGCTGTTTGTCTATGAGAACTTTCTTCAGTCTTGTTTGTGTATGAGAAATCTTCCAAAGGAGGGACTTTTAACAAAATACATGTTCTGCCTGCCAGAAGGCTGCTCATTCTTAGCTCTGCCACGGAGGTGGTTACAGGCCCCGGGCACTTACAAGCCAAATGTTTACATTTGACCAATGCTCAGCCGGTTTCTCATGGATTTGCCTACCAGTAAACTTCTGCTACCTCCTCCCATAATTTCACCAGGGACAATTGGAAAGTGTCACAGCCATTCTGGAGCACTTTGACATACATAAAATTGTTTGACAAAAGGGGGAAGGCCTCTCAGGAGACTGTCACATTGGTCTGAAAGAAAGAGATTGCTTTGTTCACTGGAGAAGACCATCTCCTTAATTTCTATACTTTAGGGGGTTAAAAAGTACTCAGTGTTTAATTGGCCTGATAAAATTGTCCACCCAAGTCATTGTTTAACCAGCTATGATAATTCTTTTGTGTGTGTCTTTTTGTGTGAATCTAATCTCTCTGCATCTAATCTCCTTCCAGACGGAAGATAATTAGCCTTTACAGTGATCATTTCATATTTGTCTAAAGCCAGTTCTCTCTCACTTCCTCACCGTTAGGCATTTACTTTTCAATTAAATAAAATGGTTAAAAAATTAGTTCTAAAAAAGCTAATTTGAAAAAAATGTCCAAGATATACTGTTAAATAGAAAATGTCCAAATTGCAGAATAGTATTTTAAGGTATGCCATTTGGGTTTTTAAAAGTGGAGAATGAGAGAGAGATGTTTTTATAAGCCCAGAAGATTTCTGAAATAAAATACAAAGAAGTATAGTTCCCTCAGAGCAATGGGAAAGGGAAGTGGATGAGAAATACAAGGAGGGCAGAAACTTCTTTTCAGTTTATATTCCTGTACAGTTTGGTTTTTTTAACCATGTGTTTTTAATGCTTTAAATAAAAAACAACAACACCACTAGTTAAATGTGTGTGTATAAAAGTCCTTCGACCACACACAAAAACATTTTTAGGTAATCTACTGCCTAAGAGTCTAGAACCTCTGTCTGGACAACCAGAAATCCAAGGCATGGGTTTTTTGGTTTTGTTTTTTTAAAGATTGTATTTATTTATTTGACCGAGAGAGAGATCACAAGTAGACAGAGAGGCAGGCAGAGAGGGAGAAGCAAGCTCCCCACTGAGCAGAGACCCTGATGCGGGGCTGGATCCCAGGACCCTGAGATTGTGACCTGAGCCAAAAGCAGAGGCTTAACCCACTAAGCCACCCAGGCACCCCAGCATGGGTCTTTTTATTTTACATACCCTACTTAGTACTTTTGAGCTTTCCTAACATTTTAAATGCTGTCAGAGTGAGGTATGATTAAGTAGATAAGCCATTTTCCTGTACTGTATACTTTTTTAAACAGAGCATAAGGAACAGAGATTTTTCTTAAGCACATTTTCGAAACCACAGCCATAACTGTGGCTTGTTCTTCCCCTCTACCAATTATAACTCTCAGGTGGATGACCTATTGGGTTGGTACCATCATAAATCAATAACAATGGTCAAAAATGCTGTCTGTTAGATAATCATGTTAGAGATTTTTTTTTTAAAGATTTTATTTATTTACTCGACAGAGAGAGATCACAAGTAGGCAGAGAGGCAGGCAGAGAGAGAGAGAGGAAGAAGCAAGCTCCCCGCTGAGCAGAGAGCCCGATGTGGGGCTCAATCCCAGGACCCTGAGACCATGACCTGAGCCGAAGGCAGAGGCTTAACCCACTGAACCACCCAGGCGCCCCCTGCCTAGCAGATTTTAAATCCACTGTTTCTTTTCCTGGTGAAAGGAAAAGAAAATCTCCTAGTCTACCACCATTTTGTAAGGGTAGCACTTGGTAACAAGAAAATACAGGATTACAGTTTTCCTACTACTGCTCCATCCTTTTTCCTCAATTTTCTAGCCATTCCTCATTGAGCCTGAGTTAGCAGAGAAGGTGTGTATTGGGTGATGGGTGTTTGTAGGGCTCCTGACTGGTTGGGCAAGGGGGTGGGGTACACAGCTGGGTGGAGCCAAGAGTGAACGGGATTTGCAAAGTCTCTAAGATGATGTTTTTAACAAGGCTCATGATGAGTAACCCGAGATCAGCTGCAGATGTGGCAAAGATCTTTCAAAATTGGGTCCTCATCTAATTTTAGGATTAGAGTAAGGCTGTTGTTGATCTCAAATATGGTGAGATCCTAACATTTAAGTTGCCCATAAGCAGTGCATCATTTCTCACGTTTTTTCTCATCACTGTTCTATGAATTAATCAAGATTCTAGGTTGTAGGTGTGATGCTTTTAAAGCTACAGCCCACGGGACTCAGTCCAGGGCAGCACCGAACTTAAAAAAGGACCCATTCCATACAGCTAAAAATAATTTAAGGAAATGCAATCCTTTGTGAATATTTCTCAATTATTATAAAGCCCTCTGTAAGTTGTTTTTTTCAGTCTTACTTTTCTTCTTCTCATTGTCCTCATACAGCACAGATACCCCTGTCCCTTTCCTCTCCAGGCTCCTTCCTCTTTTTCAGCTCTTTGCTATGAAATCTGACCACTTAAAGATACCTTCCTTCTTAGAGGATGGGAGAGGGAAAGAAATAGCACAAGCCTAAGCCAGAAGGCTCTCCAGCTGTGGGGCTAAGGGGGCAGTCTGGGAACACTCAGACAGACATTAACCATGCTGTCCTGCAGTCAGGGCCTGCTACTCCCTTGGGACTCAGCATAATTATTTTCATTTTGAACTGGAAAAAAAAAAAAAAGTCTCCTGTAAACAATTTGGAGGTGGGGGCGGGGCTTACATTCAGAGCCCAAAGACCAAGATGTGGACTTTTCTCCCCTTGTGAGTTTATGATGAGAACTCCGGAGTTTGGCTCTGAGGAGGATAGCAAGCTTCAGGGATGGGCGTCCACCTGCAGAAATAGACAAGCTCCAGATCTGAAAGCACTTCACAATTCACTACCAGACCCTTGTTTCCTGCTGGCCCTAACTATGAAATGCAGTACTTACTGTTCTGCCTGCTGACCTTGAAGCCGAGAAATCCAAGGGAGATGGAGAGAGACAGGTAGGAGAAACAGTGTGATGCAGGCAGTTCTGATGGACTCTCTTCTCTTCTCTTCTCCCCTCCCCGCCGTCCTACCAGCCCTGCACCTGGTCTAGGCCCAGTATGCAGAAGTGTTTGCCAGTTGCATATGACCCCATCAACTCTGGTAAGTGGGAAGCCCCTGTCTGGCCACCTCCTCCATTCACCGAAGCTGTGTGGGCAGGCAAATCTCCCACTTGTCTCTAAGCCTGGCTTCCTTCATGTAAAATGTGGAGAAAATATAAAATTTTCTTTACAAGTTTCTCAGCAGGATTCAGTGAAGTCTGAAAGGGTGTTCTGAGCTATAAACTGTTAAAGAAATGTCATTTTATAATTTTGCAAAAATCTACTTTATGTGTAAAGTGTCCCCACTAGATTTCAGTTTATTTCATAGGTTCCTAACATGTCATATATACAGAATATGACATATTAGGAACCTATGAAATATACATATATATTTACATATAATGTTAATATATATTAAAATATATTATATTTATATTATTATATAATATATGTTATAGTATATATAATGATAATACATATTAAAGAAGAAATAGGGGCACCTGGCTGGCTCAATTGGTAGAGCATGGGGCAATTGATCTCAGGGTTGTGAGTTCAAACCCCACATTGTGTGTAGAGATTACTTCAAACATTTAAAAAAAAGTTAAAAAGAAGAAATATGTCAATATATACATGATTCAGATATTTTAGTTCAAATCACATTATTGGGGAATAGGAGTGATTGATATTAATCATATAACTTGAAGGTGGATGTTGGCCTTAATTCACATTAGAGACAGAATTCACCCTGAGCCTAATGATACATAAGCTTTGGGACTTTTGGATTTCATCCAAAGTCCTGTACCAAATTCTGTACTCATTTTGTATTTTCCTTTCTAAAGAGGATCCTCCATATTTTAAAAAGCATTAGGCACCACAAACCTTCCTCCCAACACTAGCATAAAAGAACATTCTGTGCTTCTGCATTCCAGGAGAATTTTATGCCTCCTCTTTGTCTTCTCTTGATTCGTCCTTCTGTCTTCAGATATTTCTCTGGCATCATTTTAGCCTCTCCTCTCCTTTCTAAACTCAGATATTCTTTTTGCCACCTCCAACTCTCTAAGCCACTAACAATCACGTGGTGGGGGAACACATGTATACATGCACCCACACACTCACTTCCATCAAGAGATAAATTTGGAGATCGGAAATAGCGTGTTCAAGAATAGCACCATTCATCCCAAATGACTCAGACGGAGACATTCCAGTTCATGGGGAGCCTTTCTGGCGAAATTGGAGCTAGGAAGAATTCTTTGATTTGATAATGCTAGGCTTATAGATTTTCCAGGAGAGGATTCAAAAGTGCTATTAATAGGAAGAAAGTGTTTTCATCATGTGATATCAGACTAGGCTGTCTCTGGAAAAAATGGAACATTCCTTGAGGCAAGGTGTTCTTGCCCTTGAGTGATTCCGAAGGAACTGGTCACACCCTTTCCTGGTCCAGGAACTCTCAGGAATTACGCCAGACACTCCAGTCCTCTCCTAATTCATGAAACCCAAGCTCACCCCCCAAGCTACAAAATGCACACACACACACACACACACACACACACACACACTCCAGAGCCAAGAGAGGAACACTCTTAGGAACACAGGCTGAAGGCCAAAGTAGTAAATACTTGAGGAGACAGAGGGTAGAGGTAGGTCCTAACCTGTTAGAAGGGTTGAAATTTTCATTTTCTTTTCCTTTCTTTTTAGGATTTATTTTATTTACTTTATTTTTTAAAGATTTATTTATGAGAGAGATAGGGAAAGAGAGAGAACCCAAGCAGGGTGCGGGGCAGAAGAGAGGGAGAGGCAGACTCCCCACTGAGTGTTGGTCTTTACTCTAGGACCCTGGAATCGTGACCTTACCCGACTGAGCAACCCAGGCGCTCCAGGGTTGGAATTTTCAAAAGAGGGACTGGGAGACATCAGACTGGGTGGGGAGATTGAATGAAGGCAGGAGGCAGACACTGAAAAACTGGAGAGGACACAGGTAGTATCCATTCTATATTCTCTGAAGGCCTAGACTTCACATCACCTCACCCTCAGTGGCAGGAGGAAAAGACTAAGGCAGATGAAGGAAGAGCTTCCAGCCCTTCTACTGGACTGCTTTAGATGCCTTATTGGACTTTTCACTAAAAGCATAGCTGAACCTCCCCCTACCCTAAGCCAGCTGAGTAATAGCCCTCAAAGTTATCAGAACCTAATCCTGGAAGGCGAGATCCATTTTCTGAGGTCTGTGTAGCTACTGCTGCTTGTGTCATACTCGCCACAGGGCTGATATCTCTTATTTGGACCTGTCCCTACTCTATAGCACTGAGAAGCCGTGGAGCCTCTGTCAAGCATTGTGCTTCTCCCTGCCCCACTAACTTTCCTGGGGCTGCTGTAACCAGCTCCCACAAACGGGTGGGGTGGGGGGGTTCAAACAACAGAAATCTATTCTCTTATAGTTCTGGAGATCAGAAGTCCAAAATCAGGGTGTTGGCAGGGCCATGTCTCTCTGGAGGCTGTAGGAGAGGATCCTTCCCTGCTTCTTCCTAGCTTCCGGTGACTTCTGGCCATCCTTGGCACTTCTTGGCTGGCAGCTGTGTTCCTGCCATCTCTGCCATCACTGTCACATGTCCTTCCCTCCTCACTCTAATCCAGTATGACATCATCTTAACAACTAATTACATCTGCTAACGCCCTATTTCCAAATAAGATTGCCTTCATGGGTTCCTCATGGACATGAATTTTGGGGGGACACGATTCAGCCAAGTACACTTGCCCAAGGAACCTTTGTAGGTCTCTTTGGATGGCTTGGTTTTCTTTCATTGCCTCTTTTAATACACCAACCAATTCCTTATGTCTTGAGAAGAAAAAGCCATAAAGAGTGTAACAGAAACCTATATGAATTAATTGTCTCATTTTCTTCTATTTCTAGAGAAAAAAGATTTTTCTCTTAAGGAAAGGTAAAACATCAGTCATAAGGGCGTTGAGTATGACAGCAGCCACATTATTAAAGTGTGAATATCGACAGCTGACTCCCTCTGTTCCAGGAGTCTCTGTTGGAAGTGGGCTGTTCCCTGAACTGCTTCTCCTTCCTTGCCCTCAAGGAGGGTCCCATGGTGATGTACCTAGAGCAGATCTCCAAATTGATGGCTTTGTCACCCATCCTTCTCCTCTTTGCCCACCCATGGCCCTTGAAGCTGAGACCCAGAGTAAGGAAGGGTTATGGCTGGTACCCAGCTGTCTTAGCAACTCAGCATTCCACAAGAAAGTGCCATTGACTGTGTGGCTTAACAAATAGGAATTTCTTTCTTCACCGTTGTGGAGGCTAGAAGTCCAAGATCAACATGTCCTCAGGGATGATTTCTTCTGAGGCCCTTCTCCTTGGCTTGCAATTGGCCATCTTCTGACTGTGTTCTCATATGATTATCTCTCTGCCATGTGTTAGACTGTCCTAATCTCCTCTTCTTATATGGACACCAGTCATATGGGATCAGAGCCCACCCATATGACCTTATTTTACCTTAACTGCCTCCTTAAAGACTCTATCTCTAAATACAGTCATAGTGTCATAGTCTGAGGACTTCATTGTAAGAATTTGTAGGGGACACAGTTCCGCTCATAATAACAGTCAAAGATTTCTTCAGCTTACATACTCCTCTTCCCATCAATCCTAGCCATGCTTGGGGGGCCATCCAATCACCCTACAAGATATGGAATCTTTTCTCTAAGCAGATAAATAGATAGATAGATAGATGATAGATAGATATAAACCAGATACTTGCAATAATCTACCCATGACTAATGTATTCTGTGAAGTTCTTGGATCATTGAGAATACCTATTAAAATGATCATTTCAGAGACATATTGCAAATATTTTATTAACTGAGAAAATGGAAAAAAACAAGAGTTGGGAAATTTAGTTTCATTATTAATCTAATTGAAAACAACAGGTTTGCTGGGTGCTAAAAATAGTACCCGTGTCTGAGCGAGCCAGATGACTGAGAATAATCAGTTTTTTAGAAAAATCATAAAAGCCTCAATCATAATGAAGACTGATGAGAAAGAGTCTTCTTCTTAGAGTACTCAAAAAGGGTAAGCAAAGGGCAATAAAAAGTTCAAATTTCAGAGACAGAATGAGAGCCAAAGTGTTGTGTGCCTAGAAGAAAAAGACATAACAGCTAACCATATTCACTCTAGAAGGAGTGAACAGTGATGCTGCAAAGTAGGCATGCAAAAAACATGCCTGGCACCAGGACAGAGGAGTTCTTTTTTTTAAAGATTTTATTCATTTATTTATTTGACAGACAGAGATCGCAAGTAGGCAGAGAGGCAGATAGAGAGAAAGGAAGAGAAGCAGGTAACCTGCTGAGCAGAGAGCCCAATGTGGGGCTCAATCCCAGGATTCTAGGACCATGACCTGAGCCGAAGGCAGAGGCTTTAACCCCCTGAGCCACCCAGGTGCCCCATTTTTTTTTTAATTCTCATTTTACAGCATCTTTTTTTTTTTCCCTAAGATTTTATTTATTCATTTGACAAAGAGAGCGGGAGAGCACAAGCAGGGGGAACAGTAAAGGGAGTGGGAGAAGCAGACTCCACTGAGCAGAGAGCCCGATGCGGAGCTGGATCCCAGGACACTGGGATTTTGACCTGAATGGAACACAGCCACTTAACCATCTGAGCCACCCAGGCACGCAGGACACGGGATTCCTATTTCAGCAGGTAAAACAAAAATTGTTTTGGAGGTAGAAGGCAAGCTTATCACTAATGATGATGTAATTAAGCCTTGGATCCTTTCTCGGGTGATCAGCTCAATGTCAATTCCAGGCTGTATGTGCCTGTAGCAGTAGGAGATGTAAAAAACAAAAAACAAAATAAAACAAAATAAAACCCCAAAACCAAAAAACCCATGAGGTCGACAAGATTTATATCAATTTCACAGATTAAACAATAAAAACCATAATCTACAGAATTGTCAAATCACTATATTGTACACCTGCAACTAATATAACACTGTATGTTAACTATACTGGAATTAAAATAAACACACACACACACAAAACCCCACAGTGCTAGGGATGCATGCCATTTATACTCATCTTTGCAACCCAAACAGTGAGGGAATATAGTCAATTAAATATCTTCCTCTGTTCTAAGTCTGTGCATGGATTGAAAGAAAACAGCTGAGCTCCTGATAGAATGGGAAAATAACGCCTTTGCCTAGGTGACGCCCATGACATCAGAACAAGAATTATTGTCAGGTACCAAAAGGAAAAGGTGTTAAGAGAAAAGATATGAACAAGTTCTGAGGAAAATCCATTTTTAAAAAGGGGCGTGGGTGGCACCTGGGTGGCTCAGTCGTTAAGCGTCTGCCTTCAGCTCAGGTCATGATCCCAGGGTCTTAGGATCGAGCCCCACATTGGGCTCCCTGCTTGGCGGGAAGCCTGCTTCTCTCTCTCCCACTCCCCCTGCTTATGTTCCCTTTCAAATAAATAAATAAAATCTTTAGTTTAAAAAAAAAAAAGGAGGCAAAGGAGATAATAATGTTACCTCTGACGATTTTCCACAGCAGCCCTGAGAGCTCAAATTACTTAAAAGACCTATTTTTATTCTGCGGTAATAGGAGGTAAGTATCAGCAGCATGTACAGATGGTTTCCGTGATGCCTGGGTTCTCCTGGCAGGATCTCCAGTCCTAGAGGGAGCAGCACAGGAGAGGACCTAGAGAGAGAATGTCTCTCTTTGTCCTGGAAGCATCTCCCCAGTCAAATATATATTATTTTAACAAAAAAATACTATGTAAAATACCATAAAATTATTAATTATATTAAAATTTCCATCAAAAATCTCAAAGCTACTGAGACGAAGAATTAGTCCTATTCTGTAGGTTAAAATAAGAAAGGGGACAGAAAGATATGGTCATTTGGTCAGCATTTTAGTTTCTTAGGGCTGCCAGAGTACCACATACTGGGTAGCTTAAAACAATGGAACGTTATTGTCTTACAACTTCAGAAGGCTAGAGGTTCAAAATCAAGTTGTTGGCAAGGCCACACTCCCTCTGAAGTCTCTAGAGGAGAATCCCTCCTTGCCTCTTTTAGCTTCTGGTGGTTGCTGGTAACCTCAGTGTTTCTTGGTTTGTAAGATGCATCACTCCACTTTCTGTCTCCATTGTCCCCATGTGACTGTGTCTAAATTTTCCTCTTCTTATCAGGCCACAAGCCATTGGATTAGGCCTTCAGTATGACCTTAGCTTGATTACATCTTCAAAGACCCCACTTCCAAATAAGGTCATATTCACATGTACCAGGGGTTAGGACTTGAATATATCTTTTGAGGGGATATAATTCAACCCACAATAGTCATTTTAAGAACAGGACATTGGTATCCAGGGGTAAATATACCCAAAGCCACCAAGGGCCATGTCTCTACAGGCAAAAAGGGAGAAAACGCTGTGTTTACTGGTGAAATGACCCAGCATCTCTCTCTCTGAATAAACTCTAGGAGTTCTTCCCTTTTCTAAGATTCATGATTCTGTGACTTGTAACTTATTGTCTATAGATAGATAGAATCTGTCTATAATGTCTTTTGTGACTTTTCCATTACAAAAAGTTCACATTCCTATCCGTAAAGCTGATATCAGTGCTTTTCCTAGGAAACTTCTTCCAAAATGGAATGGTCTGCTCTAAACGATTTATCTATTCTTTAGAATGAAAGGAGAAGAATGTCTGTAGAAGGAAAAACATAATAAAATGGATATTTTGAGCTTCTATTCAGCTTAAGACTCTGTGATTGCTCCATCAGTCTACTTAATGCCATGTACATAATCATCCCCATTAAGGGATATGGCAGATGAGAGGCAGAGCACTTGAGACCTTGCCAAGGTCTCCTAGGCCCTAAGAAGGTAGAGAGTGAGCTAAAGACAGGTGCATCCTTCCTTTGACCCTAGGAGAAAGACAACTGCAACTAGAGAGAAGAGAGAGGATGGTGTGGAAGGCCTGGAATGGAAGCATCCTTCCTTCCCTCTGAACCAAGCAATGGTTTGTTTAGGAGCTGCTGTCTCCGTTTGTGCAGTATGGCCACTGCCGAAGAGAACCAGAGTAAGCCACTCACGCAACACCCTACAATAGGGGCCCATTGTCATGTGAGTCACGTGACTGTGACCTAAGCATTATTCCCCTCAACTGTGCCATGCTTTGTTGTGAGGCTAGAGAAAACCATGAAATGTAATCATTCTTTCTTAGTCTGGAGGAGAACCAACAAAATTGAATGATTCATTCATGGGTGACCCCACATTGTTTCATTCTACCCCACAACATTCTTTGTCCACCTTCTCCTTAAAAGCATTTATTCTCTCAAGAACTAGTATGTACTAGTTTTCACAAGCTGATGACAGCTTAATGCAGCTTAAAACCCAATATTTTTTTTTCCCTTCCACTTCTCCTTTTTAACTTGTGTTACTTCACTTCTTCACTTTCTGCTCTTCCGAACTATTTTATATTGCCTTCTTTGTCGGTGGCGTTTTCCTGTATCCTCACTTTCTTTTTCCTTTCTTCAAACAGTTTCCAAATCATGCCAGATGTTTGACTCTCTCTTCCTTCTGGTTCTCTGCAGAATCATCAAAACTGAGAACTTAAGGGGAAAAAGGAATTTTCAGGTAGTTTAATGGCATTGTTTTACAGATGAAGGGCTAAGATCTAGGGAATTTAAGACATTTCCCCAAAGTGGGGCATCTGGGTGGCTCAGTCAGTTGGGTGTCTGCCTTTAGCTCAGGTCATGATCCCAGGGTGCTGGGATTGAGCACCACAGCGAGCTCTCTGCTCAGCAGGGAGCCTGCTTCTCCCTCTCCTTCCGTCTGCCACTCCCCCGGCTTATGCTCTC
Source organism: Mustela putorius furo (assembly GCF_011764305.1). NCBI lineage: Eukaryota > Metazoa > Chordata > Mammalia > Carnivora > Mustelidae > Mustela > Mustela putorius. The sequence continues at coordinate 11,295,724 of NW_025422057.1, forward strand.
TCTCTCTCTCTCTCTCTCTCTGTGTGTCAAATAAATAAATAAATAAATAAATAAATAAATCTTAAAAAGAGAGAGAGAGAGAGAGAGAGAGAGACTTTTCTCCAAAGTGCTACAGTTAATTTGTGGAAGGACCAAGCCCTACAACCCAGGTGCCTTGATTACAATGCAGCACTGATTCTGTCTCCGTACCTAATTCCACATTCATATAAGAAATCTGCATATCCCTGTCATCTGTACTGATCGCTTGTGCTGTGCAATAATGTCAAATCATAGGCTCTGGGTCCTTAAGGACCAAATTTTAAAAGGTATTCTGTACTTAAAATGTTTGAGTCATTCCTAGGTAAATGGCAGAAGTAGTCACAAAAATTTGTAAAATGTGACATCCTTATTATTTTTTACAAAAAAGAGAACTACAAAGGAGAAAAAAGTGGGGGGAAATCTTGATACAGTAATACCAACAGCAAAAGTGTTAAGAAAGTAAGAAGAAGTGAAATTATATGACTCAAAAATATACTCATGGTATACTCATAAATTTCCCTCGTGAGCACAACCCAATAATAAACATTTAGGTCATAGGTCAAACAAGTAACTAGAATCAACAGCACTGTTTTCCACGAACTAGAATGGGACCAAATGTTAGCCAGTGTTGTGTCCCCGATGGTCCTCACAGTTCCTGATGCATCATCACAAGTGCTCAGTGCACTTGTCTAATACATGCTGGTTGAAGGAGATACATGGTCTACAGAAAGCTAGGTTAGAAGATTGCCTTAGCTGGGCTCAGAGTTCTTTTAACACCAAGATTCCATAACTCTAATTTTGAAAAGCAGTCCCAAAATGTTACCAATTAGAAATAAAGAATCTGCAGTTATGAACTTCCTCCACTTCTCAGATGTTGAGATGCATGTATATATGGATACGATTTGAATCCCTTGGGTATAAGGACAGCAACCAACTCAAGCTAGCTTCAGCAAAAAAGAGAGTTTCTCATGTGACACGAGTGTGTTAAATGGAACCTGGTACTCACCAAAGATTCCATGTGTTCCTCCACATTCCCCAACCTCCCTTGCAGTCCATTTGGGGCCATGAGACTGGACCTAACCAATGGATTGTGACACGCATCACTTTTGGACCGAGGCAGTTATAAGCGACTCCACCTACTCGAAGACATTATGCTCACATGGAGTGAAATAAGCCGGTCACAAAGGGACAAATATTGTCTGATTCCACTTATAAGAAGTACATAAAATGGTCAACACTTGGTTGCCAAGGCTCAGGGAGCAGGGGGAGATGAGGAGTTATTGTGTAAGGGGTATGGAATTTCAGTTTGGGTAAATGAGGAAATTCTGAGATGATGGTGGTGATGGTTGCATGATAATGTGATTGTACTCAATGACACTGGACTGTACACCCAATAATGGCTACGAGGGTGAGTTTCATGTTATGTATCTCTCACCACAATTAAAAAAAAAACAGCAGACAAATAGAAAAGCAAGGGGGAGATAAGTTGTATGGCACCAAATCAAGAGGGAGAAGAAATTACACGCATATATTTGTTTCTGTTTTTAAAAGGAAAATAAACATAACTTTTTCATTGCTATCTTTAGTGGAAAGGAGGGAACAGGGTAGCGGGAACAGGGCAACAAATTAGATTTATCTAAATATACTTTGTAGATTGGATTTTGAAACTCTGCAGATATATTACATAATTATAAAATTAAATTAACAACAACAAAAAAAAGGTGGCTGCATCCCCTCTCTCTCTCTCTCTTCCTCTACTCCAGTAAGCTTGTAGGTCACCTCTTCTGGATGACGTAGGTATAAGAGAAGGAGCTGCCGGACTGCTTAAGACTTCAAAGGGAGGCAAGAAATAATTTTGGGTTAAGGCACTGAAATGCTGGGCGCCTGGGTGTCTCAGTGAGTTAAAGCCTCTGCCTTCGGCTCAGATCATGATCCCAGGATCCTGAGATTGAGTCCTGCAACGGGCTCACTGCTCAGCGGGGAGCCTGCTTCCTCCTCTCTCTCTGCCTGCCTCTCTGCCTGCTTGTGATCTCTGTCAAATAAATAAATAAAGTCTTTAAAAAAAAAAAAAGGTACCTAAATGCTGTGGGAACTAGGATAGAGTGCTTTGACCAATATAGCCTCTGATGTAGTGTGGTCTGGACCATGCTACGTTCTCAGGACCTGTTGCTCAGATTGTCTCTAAACTGGGGGGCACAGATGCAGCCAGGCCTCCTACAGCCCTGGAACCAAGAAGGACTGAAAACCATTTAGACTTCCTGTCAGACTCATATCTCTTCCTCTTTGAACTTCTGTTGTTTTTGTATTTCTTTCATGTAGAGACCAGTTTTCTCTGTTTCTCTCACCACATGATAAACAGAAGCTAACCAGCCCCACAACTCAGACATTTATATCTCCTCTAGTCAAGAGACAAGTTCAGATACTGTCCTGAGTCCCCTGAAGAAAGGACGCTACTGGCTTAGCTGGGGTCAAGCGTCTGTTCGTGGTCTGATAATACTGTCACTGGGGGAGGATTCCATCCCCCCTCTCACCCCTGTTGTGACTGGGGCAAGCAGTTACCCAAGAGAAGTCTCCGGTAGCCTGCAGAAGGCAAGCCCTGCAGAATGACTCTCGTGGTTAGGGTATGGGTTCCGCGATCCAAAATAATAATGGCATAAAGAAGAGAAAACAGGTTTTTTTCTCTTCCCTTGAAAAGGCATTTTAGGATTTGTATAGTGGGTATAGTGAGTTGAATAGTGTCTCCCCAAAATTCATGTCCATATGGAACCTCAGAACGTGACCTTATTTGGAAATACGGTCTTTGTGGATGTAATCAGTTAAAGATCTAAAGATGAAATCATCCTTGATTTAGGGTAAGCGTCATATTCAATGACTGGTGTTTTTATAAGAGGAGAGGAGGGGCACCTGGGTGGCTCAGTCAGTTAAGTGTCCACCTCTCGGTTTTGGCTCAGGTCACAGTCTCAGGGTCCTGAGATCCAGCCCACATGGGGCTCCACACTCAGCGGAGAGTCTGCCTGAAAATTCTCTCCCTCTGCCCCTTCCCCCACCCCTCTCTCTCTAAAATAAATAAATAAATATTTTAAAAAGGTAATAAGAGGAGAGGACACAGGAAACACAGAGAAAAAGGCCATGTGACAAGGGGGCAGAGAGTGATGTGATGCTGCCACCAGCCAAGGAACAGCTGGGGCTCTAGAAGCTGGAAAAGGCAGGAAAGATCCTTCTCTAGGGTCTTCAGAGAAAACATAGACCCCAGAACTGTGAAAGAATAAATTTCTGCTGTTTTGAGCCACATGGATAGTGGTGATTTGTTATGGCAGCCCCAGGAAACTAATCCAGTGTTTCTCTGGGCATCTGGGACCCACGCTACTTCCAGCTTCCTTTCCATCATCCCCAGGAGGTAGCCCTCGTCTGCATGGTCCAGTGTGGATCTCCAGTCTTTGTAGTCACTGAGCATTAGGACGGGAAGGAGGGCAAAAGGAGCTCAGTCCTTCCTTTTAAGGACATATCTTGTGGTAGCACCCACTTGCATTCCATAGCCAAGCCTAGCTGCAGACGTTACTCTGGGTCGGCAAAGGCTCAGCTAAAACTTAGGTTGCTATTACCAAGGAAGAGGAGGGGAAAAGATATTGATATGCAATGAACAGTTTCTACCCCTACGATGAAATATTTCTAAAGGTTTTGGGGTTTTGTTTGTTGGCTTCCTAGCCTCTTATTTTATATTTTAACAAAAAATTCAAGGACAGACTTTTGGAAATTTCGTTGCATCTGGATGTTGAATAATGGACCGGGGCCAGAGAAAATCGGTGGGAAAAGCATTCCAGCCCAAAAGGCAGCCTGAGAGAGCACACAGAGACCTTCACTTAAATTAATCACTTTGTCAGGAAATCCGGCCTGGTTCCCCAAATTAGGTTACCTCCCTCTGTCTCACACCCATCAGTCTGAAGTTCTCCTTTATAGCACTCACTGTTCTTATTCAAGTGTGTTGACCTGGTAAAGGAAAACTCGTTAAGGTCAGAGACTGTGTCCACCTTGATCACTCACCATGTCCCCAGCACCTAGTTCCGTACACGGCACACAGTAGGTGCTCAACAAATATTTGTGATCAAATGACTGTGGGGACTAAGGTAGGAGACTGCATGTTTCGGAAAGATCAGGAAGGCATAGGACCAATACAGAGGCACATTAAAGAGCTAACCAGAATGAAGACTAACTAGAAACTCGGGCCAGATTTTGTGAACAGTGGGGTCTACTACTTTTTTAAAGCAGAGGTTTGCTTTAAGACGGGATGGTAGTGGTATACAGGATTTCTTCTTTTACAACGGAAATAATGATACTTATTTGGTAGCATGTTGGGTGGAAGCAATGAGATCATATTGTCTGGCTCATTAAAGGTACCCAATCAACACTAGCTATTACTAGAGGAGGGAAAGGCTGGGGTACATAAATCTGGCAAATTTTTCATGAGAGCCCCAAGTGAGTCTGTAAGAGGGTCATTCACCCTGCCCCTCTCCAGGATGCACACCAGTGGAATATAGGTCCAAGAATCTCTAGCCAGAGAGGCAACCAAAAACCAACCTTCATGCAAAGCTCCAGTCAAAACTGGATTTGACCATGGCTTAACCCTAGGCCTAAGGGAGATGTAGTCCTCCTCTGTTGCCACTGAGCTGAACTGATAGGGCCCTCAGGGCAAGGGTCCCTGGACCTACCCTCCCTGCCACCGTGGAGGTGTTTGGAATGAGAGAATGACAGATCCCCACTCTCCTCTTCCTCAGGAGGGTGGCCGGGTGGCGGAGAGCTAACCATATAAGAGCATCACATGCGAATTCAGGAAATGAAAGAAGAGAGAGCCTGGGGCCCTGCCTTTAAGACCAGTTACCAACCCCCGCACCCGCACCTCCCCGCTGAAGAGAGCAGTGCGTCAAACTGGCCGTCTCCCCAGGAGGAGGAAGCGATCAAAGCAGAGGAGAACAGTGGTGAGATTGTTTCCTCCAATATTCTCCCAAAGGCGGAGAGAAGCAGGAATTTTCTCCCTTACCTCCTGGGTCTCAAGAGGAACTACAGTTTTACCTGGTTCTCTCTAAGCTGCCGGGCATTGAAGGTTGGGGAGGAGGTTCCTGGGCGAAGAAGAGGATATACACAGGTATGGAGTCATCAGTGAGTGTGGCAAGTCCAGAAAAGTCTGTAGTGAATTTTGTTGAAAGCATAGCGAGTGTGCAGAGGAAGCAACAGAACGGTCTTAACAGGTGGGCAGGAACAAGACAGCGTGTCAAGACTTACTAAGTTAAAGAAATGTGTCTGCTATGGTTTCAATATCTGTGTCCTCCTCAAATTCATGTGTTGAAATGTTCAACGCCACCCCATGTGATGGTATTAGCAGGTGGGGTTTTGACAGCAGATGAGGTCGGGAGGCGGAGTTCTCACGAGTGGGATTCGTGCCTTATAAAAGAGGGCTCCAGAGAGATCTCTAGCCCCTTCCACCCTGTGAGGACAGAGCAAGAAGTCTGTAATCCAGAAGAGGGTCCTCATCCAACCAGGCCTTGATTTAGGACACCCACCCTCCAGAAATAAAACCTACCCAGTCTGAAGTACTTTGTTATCTAGCAGCCTCGATGGACTGAGACAGAAATAAAAAATGAGAAACAGACATCATATTTATCCATGAAATACTAGAGGCATTCTCATTAACTTAAGACAGGACAAGGACGCCTGTTATTCCTGATAGTCAGCATTTTTCTGGAATTTCTAGATAATGCAAAACATGATTTAAAAAAAAAAAGAATAGGAGGTATAACAATTAGAAAAATAAGACAAGCTTATCATCACTTACAGGTGCTATTGTCTATCTCTTGCTTTAGGACAGAAACCGCTGAATTGGAGATTCTATTAGTGCCATAACAAAATAAGAGAGACAGGGGGCTTAGACAAAAGAAATGTTATTTTCTTCCGTTCTGGAGGCTGGAAGGCCACAGTCAAGGCGTCAGCAGGTTTGGGTTTTCCCGAGGCCTCTCTCCTGGCTGCCTTCTGTGCCCTCACACGGCCTTTTCTGTGTGTGAGCTCATCCCCGGTGTCTCTTACTCTTCTTACGGAGAACCCCATAAGGGCCCCGCCGTTACGATTTCATTTACCTTAATTATCTACCCATACGCCCAAAGACAGTCACACTGAGGATTAAGGCTTTAATGTATGAATTTGGGGGAGATGCCATTCAGTTCATAGCAGAGACTAAGGTCTATGGCCATTACGGGGCTTCTGGAGATCTTCTCTCCTGAACTGATCAAAGAGAGGGGTGAGACTGGGAGAGAGACAGAGACCCAGTTCGAGCAAGCAGGCGAAGCACTCCCCCACCCCCCGCCAGTCTGTCTACTTGTCCTGGGAAGAGCAAGTGGGAAAGAAAGGGAGCAGGTGTGTTACCCTCCCTTCGGGTTCTCTCCCTCGGGTTACCTGGAGAGCTTTACAGTTGTAAACTCCTGGACCCCGCCCACATAATTTTTTAGGTAACTGGTTTGGGGGAGTCTGGGCCTGGCTACCTTTTTTTCCATGGAGATACACTTCACATACCACAAAATGTACCTTTCTAAAGTTCTGTGACTATCACTGATATATAGTTCCAGAATATTTTCATCATTCCGGAAGGAAGCCGCAGACCCCTCATCAGTCACTCCCCATTCCTCCTTTCCCTACCCCCAGCAACCAGCAATTTACTTTCTTTTTCTAGAGATTTGTCTGTGGGAGACATTCATATAAACGGAATCATACAACATGCAGCCTTTTGTGTCTGGCTTTTTTCATGGGCTTGTGTACTTTTTGGGAGGAGGATCTTGCTTAACGTACAGCTGGAGTTAAGCACCACTGGGCTAGCAGAAGTCCTCTCATAGAAAGGACAGAACTTCCAGAGGAATTTCTCTGAGTCTCCCTTAGGGTGAGCCCATAGCAAAAGAGATTCCCAGCCGCTCCCGCAGAAAAAGCCGGTAAAGGGCTCAGATTGGCCGGCTTGGGTAACATGGTGGCCTGGACTAGTCACATGATCACTCCTTTGAACGTTAGCCTGAGAAAAATGAGGGAATCACTGAAGGGTTTTACACAGGGGAGGACAAAGTCAGATTTAGAAACATTTACTTGACTTAGGAGTTTAAATTACTAAGGAAAATCAATTAACCTTTAGACCCAGTGTACTAAGAGTCTGACTCAATGATGCTACTAATAAAAAAAGATATGCTCTGTAATGAAGTGAATGTTTGTGTCCCCCCAGAATTCACATGTTGAAACCTTACCCCCTACCCACCCTGTGATGCTATTTGGAGGTAAAACCGTGGGGACACAGTTAGGTTTAGATGAGGTCATGAACGTGCCCCCCTCCCCATGATGGGATTAATAGCCGTCTAAGAAGAGGAAGGGAATCTGAACTCCCTCTCCACCACACAATAACTTGTTTGCAAGCTGAAAGGAGCATCTTCAAAGAACCCAGCCATGCTGGCCCCTGGTTCTAGGAACTTTCCAGCCTTTAGAGGTGTGAGAAATAAATTTTATTGGTTAATCCACAGTATTTTGTTATGGAGCCCAACCTAACTAGAATATTCTCTAAATCCAGTTACCAATATACAGAAAATACAGAAGACAGGATCTAATGAAATGACACTGTGGGGTTGAAATCAGTGAAAACCCAGATCAGCAAACCCTACACCACAGACCACAAGTTTCTTTTTTTCTTTCACTAAATACCCTGCTAGGAAAAAAGATGGAGAACCAACAGATGAAAAGACTTGTAAAGGCACAGCAGTTGGGGCACCTGTGTGGTTCAGTCAGTTGAGTGTCTGCCTTCAGCTCAAGTCATGATCTTGGGGTTCTGGGATCAAACCCCGTGTTGGGATCCCTGCTCTGTGGAGCCTACTTATCCCTCTCCCAATGCCCCCACCCATGCTCTATCTCTCTCAAATAAATAAACAAAATCTTAAAGAAAAAAAAAAAACCAACAACTAATCACAATGTATGGATGTTACTTAGATACTAATTTTTTAAAAAATGTGTGACATTTATGAGACAGGTGAAAATAAGAACACTAGATATTTGATGATGTAAAGAATTATTAATTCTTTTTATGTGTGGTAATGGTATTTTAAAATCTCTTTTAGAAATCCTTACTGAGGGGCGCCTGGGTGGCTCAGTGGGTTAAGCCGCTGCCTTCGGCTCAGGTCATGATCTCAGAGTCCTGGGATCGAGCCCCGCATCGGGCTCTCTGCTCAGCAGGGAGCCTGCTTCCTCCTCTCTCTCTGCCTGCCTCTCTGCCTGCTTGTGATCTCTCTCTCTGTCAAATAAATAAATAAAATATTAAAAAAAAAAAGAAATCCTTACTGAAATATTTATGAATGAAATGAAGGGATATATGGGCTTTGCTTCACAATATTATGTGAGGGGGGAGTGGGTTGGGATAGGGATGGGGCAAGCCTAACCTGGGTTGATGGTTGTTGGGGCTGGGGGGGAAGGAACACAAGAACATTATAATCCGTCCCCTTTAGTGTATGTTCAAAATTCGGCATAACAAGAAGTTAAAAAGTAACAAAGTATATATTTATATTAAAGCAGCCAACATATTTATCCATGAAATACTAGAGGCATTCTCATTAACTTAAGCAACAGGATAAGGAAGACTGCCTTCACTGCTTGGTAGTAGTTTGCATCTCTGTGCATACGCAAAAGTACTAAAACTATATTTCTTTTAAAAGGGAGGAAGGAGGGGCACCTGGTCGGCTCAGTAAGTAGAGCATGTGACTCCACCCTGGGTCATGAATTCAAGCCCCACACTGGGCATAGAGCTTACATAAAAATGAATAAATGGATAATAAAAAGGAGGAAGGAGGGGTGCCTCGGTGGCTCAGTGGGTTAAGCCTCTGCCTTTGGCTCAGGTCGTGATCTCAGGGTCCTGGGATCAAGTCCCACATCGGGCTCTCTGCTTAGCAGGGAGCCTGCTTCCTCCTCTCTCTCTCTCTCTCTCTCTCTCTCTCTGCTTGCCTCGCTGCCTACTTGTGATCTCTGTCTGTCAAATAAATAAATAAAATCTTAAAAAAAAAGGGGGGGGGAGGAAAAGAACACTTTTGTGGGAGTAACTGGGTTTGGGTTTGAAAAACTGAAGGTACAGAGACATGTTAGGAGGCTGTTCGAACGACCCCAGGAATGATGGTGGAGGCAAGAGGGAGAAAGAAAAGTACATAGAAAGTAGACCACTGAGTGTTTGGTATTAAGAAATTATTGCAATTCTTTTGTGTTGGGTATTTGGTTGGTGTGGAGAGTGATGGAGAGATAGACATGGACTATGGTGTCCAAACTCTGGCTTGGGGGAGGAGGTGGCAGTATCTGCAGAAATGGAAAACAGCAGGAGAGGAGAAAGTCTGAGGGGGAGGTGGTGAGTTCAAGTGTACACACAAGGGCTGCAACATTCCTGTGGGACATCCAGGGCAGCTGTCCAGGTGGTGAAGAGGTCTGGGAGGAGGTCAGGCAGATGAAGTTGGAACCGATTCGTGCAGAGCAGGTAATTATGAGCATGTGGGAGAACGAGACTGCCCAGAGAGGGACTAGAAAGAAAGAGAGGAGTCTGGAGAAGGAAGGAAAATCAGGGCTGAGAGGAAGGTCAGCGCTGAGAGGAGAGGTAGGAGCCCGTAAGGCTGGAAGGAAGCAGACAGCAAAGCAGGAGAAGAATGAAGGACTGTCCATTTTATGGAGGCCATAGAAAAGGGAGCAGGAGCAAGGTCAATAGCTTCAAAGCTGCTAAACGTCCACATACAGAAGGAACTGAAACTCTCCATTGGATTCAACAACAAAGACCTTGTTCATGACCTCAGTGAGAGCAGATTTCAGGCGGCCAAACACATGCACCAATCGCCTTGGGTTAGAGAGGGGCATGGGAGGAAACAAAGATGCTTCTCATGGCCTGTTCTTCTCCCCACAGGCCCTTCTAAGGCAGGTTGCTCTGTCCATGATCCAGTGGCCCCCAAATAGCTGTATCCTGTAATATGAGGCCAGTGACCTATGACTTGTCTCAGTTGAGGAAGTTATCAGGCTAATTAAGTCCGATCTCCTCGGGCATCCGTCTGTTGATAGTGGAAGCCGAAATCCTGAGGCTGACTGGCGCTGCAGTGGCCATTATGGGATGGAGCTAGGTGGTTAAGTAGAGAGAGGAGCAGAAAGGAAGAGATGTTCAGAGAGAAACAAAGGAAGAGAGAGGAAAGTTAGGGGGGAAGGAGAGACGAGGAGCATCTGATCCTGATGGACTTGCAGTCCCCGTTCCAAGTTGCTATGAGACCAGCTGGGCGTCAGCTATGACCCCGTGTGCTTCTAGACTTGCACGTGGCTTCCAATGGGGGGGGGCAGCTCCCCTGAGCCATCCGGATGGGTTTCTACTCCCAAAACACTTGGGCGAAACAGAAAGCAAGAAAGCAGAGGTGGTGAATGTAGATGACTCTTTCAAGAAATATGGTTTTGCAAGGGAGGAGTGGCGTGGGGCAAGAACTGGGTAGCGTGATGAGAGTAGCCTGAGGATATTCTAATGGTGCCGGGGAAAGCAAGAGAGAGAGAGGAGCTGAATACATAAGAGAGCTGGGAAAATAGGAAAGCGGAGGCTCAGGAGAGGTACTCGATAAGATCACCCTCAAACAGAGCCCTTGAGCTCAGCGTCTCTGGCACCAATGCATGGGGCCCTGCGCACCCCAGGACGGGGTGGGTCCCCTGACCACTGCCCTTGTGTTCGTGCCTCATTGATAGGAGGGGAGTCGCAATGACCCTGTTGCTGTCTCTTAGTCCACGGTGCCTTTCTATCAGGCTTGTAGCCGCTCGGGTTCAGTGTATATCATGTCAAATGTCCAACAGACTCGCTAAATCACAGCCTGCACGCGTTTGTGTGCTGTATCTGATTGCTTACCATCGACGTCAGTAGCACCTGGCTCTAATACAGAGCCTCAAAGGCAGAGTGCTATATTCTGGTTGTTTCTAGCTATATCTTTCAATATCTGTGCTCTGTGATCCAGCTTACTTAAACTTTATTAAACACTGGTTTTAACAGATGAGTTGGGGGATAGACAGCCATGTTCATCTGGGTATGTGATATAAAACAAGGAATGAGGGACTGATGCTAAAGAAAATGCCACTCCTTATTCATTCCCCCGAAGTTGAAAGAGTACAGAAATGTAGAACTTACAATGTAAAAGTTTTCTGCATTTCATTTCCAGAGAAAACGTCTATTTATAATCTGACATATGTTTTTCCCAGACCTGAGAGGACAAACATAAGATAGACACATAAATGCAACCTAAATGCTGTCATGAACCTTCTCCTCTGCATCCTTTTTCACTTAACAATACTCAGAAGTAAAGAGACGGCCTAGTGATTTTGTAGAGTATATATGCATAAAAAAATAATAAAAGGAAATATAGGCAAATAGCAATTATCCCTGAGTGTTAACAGCATGGAAAAGTTTTTTCTTTATATATATTTTTTGTATTCCAATTTTTTTTGCAACAAAAGTACATTACTTCTAAGATCAGTATATATATATGAATACATTTATATGTGTATGGATAATTTATACATATACATATTTTCTCACATAGATATATAATATACTTGCACACACATACATACCCTTGAATACACATATAAAATACATATGTATTTGAAAACAAGAGGCAAAAATGGGGGCACCTGGGTGGCTCAGTGGTTAAAGCCTCTGCCTTCGGCTCAGGTCATGATCCCAGGGTCCTGGGATCGACCCCGCATCAGGCTATTTGCTCAGCGGGGAGCCTGCTTCCCCCCCCCCCTCTCTGCCTGTTTCTCTGCCTACTTGTGATCTCTGTCTGTCAAATAAATAAATAAATAAATAAAATCTTTTTTTTTAAAAAAAAAAGAGGCAGAAATGATGAATCTGTACATCCGGATTAGTTTCTCTTTGGAACGGGCAGTTTGTATTTCCACTAATGTTGATGTCACTATAGAAATCCATTCATATTTATGGTTAAATGTGGGCCAGAGTCTTTAGAAACCAAGCCTCCTTTCCATGTTGCTGAACCATGGCCTACCCCTTCGCGTACACCCTGTTGCCAGCATCATCTTGCTGGTAGGGTCTCCATAGCAGGAGGCAGTTACAGATGGGGAAGGAAAGAAATTATGTCACCAACTCAAGTGGCCTGCCAGACAAGCCCAAGGATTAACACTTGTGGGTCAGAAAGAGAAACAAATGCAAGTCAGAAATGTCTTAGTTCCAGCGCATTTGAAGTAACACACAAACCAAAAAATAAAGTGCATTGGTTTATACACTGAAAAGTCCAGGAGTAGATAGCCATCAGGCTTGGTTGGATCCAGGGATTCAAATGATGTCATTAGAACTGGGTCTCACTCCACCTCTCAGCTTTGTTTTCCTCTGATCGACTTCATTGAGGGGGGCCTGTTTTCTCTGCACAGTGGCCCCTGGAAACTCCAGATTCTCCGGACAAAGACTGATTCTCAAAGCTTCAGCAAAAGCCATGGAGCTGATGCTGGGACTCGGATTAGCCAAGCCTGAGAAATGGTAGGGGAGGGAGTTCATGTCAGCTGAGTCACGTGGTTTGAGAGTGGAAGGTCAGAGTTTTCTCAGAGTAAAACTGAGGTTCTTCTGTTAGTGGAAGAAGGGGAAAGTGTGAGCAGGAAACAGTATCGGATGCCCACATTGGTGACCTGGTTTATTCCGAGATCTGCCATCATGTCAATGTCAAAATAAAGGAAGAAAGAAAATTAATCTCTACAGAGATTATGCCTAAGACAGATTTTCCCCCCAAAAAACTGAAAATGAAGCCCTACTGACCAAGGGATCTATATGGAAAGAAATGTCCTAAGATGTAAGAAATTAGCCCACCCACACAGGGTGTTAACTGTGGAGCCTTGTCGATTGGTCAGGCCAAGCCTCTGCCCTTCACGGGCAGTGGGAGTAAAACAAGGAAAAACACTAACAGGGGGCCTCCATGTCCCACAGGCTGGAGCTCAGGTCCCAAGATCCATCCTATCCACCGAGTGCATGCCAATGTTCCCTCCGTCGTGACCTCCCATTTGGCCCCAAGGGAGACAAGAATTGAAGACAAGACAGGACGTTGCCTAACGCATCTATGTGTAACTTGCCACTTCCCCGCTCAACAGAATTCAGTAGCTCCCTATCACCAGTCAAAGAGGGCAAAAGAGCTCAGCTTGAACTTTATGGCACACTATGGCCCCCACCTAAGCTGACAGACGTGTCTGCCTCTAGTGCTTTGCCCTCTGTGCTCCAGCTACTTCAGACAGCTTGCTGGGGGAACTTCTCCCCATCAGGGTCCCTTCAGAGGGAGGGATCAGCCATTTTCCAACCTTCCTACTAGATCAGCCCAAAGGAACATGGGGGGAATGGACTGAGTCTTGGTTGCTAATGGAATCTGGCTCTTAGCCCGCTGTCTGGGACAGAGCAGGCTCTCAATCATTGTTGAATACAAATTTTCCCTGAGTGCCTTTCATAATTTCCCCCAGCAGGCTCTTTTGTTCATGTTACTTCTGCTCCCCTAAAAGATGCTCCAAGGCTTAACTGGATTCCCTTAGTCAACTGTCCTCTCTCTCCATGCAGCACTCATAGGAGTCTGGGTTCCACCTGCAGCAGATTGTGTTCTGCCAGGCATTGCCCTGGCACCCGGCGCCAAACTCCTGCCACATTTGTTCTGTTGCCGGTCAGCCCCTCGCCCCTGCGAGGCTGCAGCGAGCTCCCTGAAGGCAAAGGAGACACCTTATCCATCTTATCCCAGGCTTACACTCTCTGTTCTTAGCAGCACTTAGAGTAATGTCTGCCATGTAGCGGGTATCACTAGCACAGGCCCGTTGGCTGTATGCTAGGGTACTTCTCGCCAAAATATTGAGAAGACAGGAGAGCAGAGGAGAGGGGAGGAGGGAAAAAGAGGGGAGAGGAGAGGAGGGGAGGGGAAGGGCGAGGGAGGGGAGGGGAGAGGAGAGACGAAGAGGAAATCAGAGATTCAGTCCTATTTCCTCTAATTCAGTGACTGCCCTCAGACAGTAAGACGCTCCAAGTCTGGTGATACCCGGTGGTACCTCAAGGGCCAGGATGGGAGAGAATTCAGTTGCCACTCGATTGGGGACACCTCCCAGTTGATCTGAAAGTGCTTTCTGCCTGCCTTACTAGCCTCTGCTGACCCAAACATGGCTGAGCTACGACAGAGGATCTCACAGAGCAGCCAAGCATCGTCTTCAGAGGAAGGACTAAAAGAAACATCTGCGTGTGTGCAGGAACTTTGTGACACCCGTAGAAGAGAGGTCTTATAACACTAGGCTTCTGGAAAGAGGGGACCCACGTGACACTCCTTGCTCAGCTCTGATGTGTGGGGTTTTTCCATACCTCGAAGCCATTCTCCTTCAGCAGCCGGGTGTCCTACAGTTCAGCTCAGTTGGGATGCCACTGACCTGGAGAGGGCATCGGATTCCGCAGGTCAAGGGCTCAGTCCTAGGAGACTGCCCTCACCAAACCCCCACTTCAGATACCAATCACAAATGCAGACGATCAGCTGTGCTTCTGGCCAAGAGACTATAGAGTGGAGGTTCCCATTACCCCTCCTTGGGTTCAATTAATTTGCTAGAGTGGCTCACAGAGCTCAGAGACTTAACATTTTACTTCCTAGATTAGTGGCTTATAAAAGGATATAACTCAGAAACAGCCAGATGGAAGAGATACAATGTATGGGGAAAGGGCACTCTTCTGTGTGCTCTCCAGGCTGAACACTCTCGCCAGACCCCCTCATGTTCACTAACTGGGAAGCTCCCCAGGCCCCTACCTTTGGGGTTTGTTATGGAGGCTTCCTTACACAGGCATGGTTGATTAAATCACTGGCTATTGGTGATCTGAGTGCAGTCTCCAGCCCCTCTCCTCTCTCTGGAGGTCTGGGAGTAGGTCTGAAAGTTCCACCTCCCTGATTACATGGTTGGTGCCTCTAGTGACCAGTCCCCACCCTTAGGTGACTGAGGGGCTTTCCAAAGTCACCTCGTTCACATAACAAGACACCTTTATAACTCTCACCACCTAGAAAAAAGAACTAACTGTGCCAGGAACAGAGTCAGAGACCAAATATGTAGTTCTTATTATATATCACAGTATCATAGCCTCTTTCTTCCGAACCCACTCTTTCATGCAGCTAGATCTGATGCCCTCTCCAGAAACCCTCCCCTCTTCACAGCTGGGGAGTAAGGCTGTTGTCCAATCTGGTGGATCTTTTTTTTTTTTTCTGCGTATCCCATCAATTCTTGAGAAATGTGTCCTAGAATCTCCCACTATGATTGTGGGTTTGTCTTTTTGTTTCTGCCAACTTTATCATCTCTTTAGAATGATTTATTAGGTGCTGGATGTCATGTATGAAGAACTATGTATGTAACTCGAGGCTCTGTGATGGTGAGATTTATTTTTGATTCTGGCAGGCAATTAGGGTCTGGGCAGATCTGGTTTTAAAACAGAAGCAATTTTGCCCACCAGGGGGCATTTTGCAATGTCTGAAGACACTTTTGGGCTGTCTGAACTTAGTGGGGGGCGGGGATAGGGGGATGGGTGGAGGATGGGGGCGGGGGGCGGGGGTCGGTGTTGGTGCTAGTGTTATCTAGTGGATGGAGGCCAGGGAGGCTACTGAACTTTCTACAACGCATGGGACAGGACCTTCCCCACAACGGAGAATGAGCTGGCACAAGATGACAGCCGCAATGAGGTTAAGGGTCTCGGCTTAGTCCAACCAAAACTTGACTGACTGGAAACTGGGCTTCAATCTTTGTGAGTGTTTTTCTATTGTCACCGCTTTCTCTTGGGAAGTCCCAGCTGAAAGCCTGAGGGAGTTTACTTAGGTTCCTCCTCCTTGGTGGTGGTGAACTCTAATTTTTATCTCTTTAGCATAAAACATTGGAAGCTTCTCTGCCTCTTGAGAATGGGCAAATGCCTCCAAGCTGATCTGCCTGCTAACCCTTCTCTCCAGGATCTTAGCCCTCAAATCCTCACCCCCGACTGCTGGCTCACTTACACATACACATCTCATTATATGTTTAGTCCAGCTTTTCTAGCTATCAAGGATAGCTGGGGTGACCTGCCCTTCTACCTCCCTGGCACCACCTTTCTCCAAGAAAGAAGAAGCTGAGTCTCTCTCTTGTCTTGTATCTTTCAGATGCAGGCTTTAGACTTGACCATCACATTCTGTCTCTTCTCTGTCCATACTTTGTTCATTATGCATTGAAGGAGGCAGCTCTGGTTCCAAGAGGGGGGTTGATGATGGGTGCTCTGATTTCCCATAATTACTGCCACCACCAAGAGCTATGAGAGACAAGGTGGTGTGGGGAGCGGGGGTGGCCATGTTTTTCTCACAAGTTATCTAGAAACAAACATGGCTCATTGTTGATGTTTCCATTCTCATACAAGGGTAAAGTAGTCCAGTCACATACAAGGAAATCCAGTTATTTCCGGTCAACTTTATTTTGACCTCGCTCCTTATGAGACAATAAACCTGGCCTTAACATGCTTGCGAACATTTGCCTTTTCCCCCCACACTCTGGTGTATGTTGCTACAAAACCAACCAAAATGTGACTGGGCCAGATCTCAGTGGGTATCATCAGTTTCCATCATTAGAATGGAATGTTAATCAAATTGCAAATTCGATTATTTCTGATTCACAAATCTCCCCAGTTTTAGAAAAGGGGGGTGTTTCATTCACCCATGGCATGGAAGAGTGGACGAGTGCGCACCTAGGTTCTAATCTTCAGACCAACACCATGTCCCTGTACTTGCTTCCCTGACTTGGTTTCCAAATAAGACTTTAGTTTCTGTTGGCTCATCATCTGTATTATAAGAAATAATAATAACAATAAAAACAATGAAAGGGGTAATTCATTCCAAAATGGATCTCCCAATCATAAGAATGGCTTCCAGAGAAAGCGGTAAAGGATTCCTTCAGGTTGGGGTAAAAATGGAAGGCACGGTCATCAGTCGCCCCCTACTGGTCAAGAGGGGCTACCTCGTCTCAGATATTAATAATTTGTGTGGTTGAATTCTG
Source organism: Mustela putorius furo (assembly GCF_011764305.1). NCBI lineage: Eukaryota > Metazoa > Chordata > Mammalia > Carnivora > Mustelidae > Mustela > Mustela putorius. The sequence continues at coordinate 11,312,809 of NW_025422057.1, forward strand.
TATAAGAATCACAGAACCGAAGCAGAATGTCATGAGTCCAAGGGAAAGTGGCTTGCTGAACACAGAGTGAGTTACTGGGGGTGCTGGGATGAAGAGCTAGGAACCGAGAACCCCAGGGATCAGTTTAATAACCCCAGTCTGCTGAGGCCGCAGGCTACAACAGCCTTAACCTGTACTCTAAATTAATCCCCCCCCTACCCCGGGGATGATTTCACCCCTTTAACCCCTTTTGGTAAAGCCTTAGCTCTAAAGAGAGATTTTGAGTTTCATGTTCTAATGTATCACAAAAAAAAATCACATTTATCCAAAATCAACCATTTCAGCCACACATTTTGCACTAATTAACAATAAGTTATTCTTGGGGCCCACTTCTTCACTTCCAACCTACCCCCTCCGCTCTCTTTCCCCCTCTCTCTTCTGTGCCATTCTAAGAAAATGTATCCTTGAAACTCTTCATGAAATAATTACAAAATGTCATTTTATTTTGGAACTATGTATTTGCTGATATCTGGATCATTAGGGTTCAATGTAGTGAACAAAAAAATCAAAATGGAGGGTTTCACTCTATTTTTAATACTTTTAAGTCTGAACTATTTAAAAATGTATTGGGGATAATCTTTTTTGTTTGAAAGGACTTTGTGACCCAATAATTTGTCAAAATTACCTCCAAAAATGTTAATATAAGTGGACACCTGTTGGGAGAAATTTCTAAATCAATGCCAGCTGCTTCTATGTCAGAGTCACCTTAGAATTTTTTTTTTTTTTTTTACTCCGAGTCACCTTAAAACTTTCATTATTCAGGTAAGAATCCTTGTCTGGATTCTTTTAATTAGGAGAATGTAGGGCAAGTAAGCCCTCGTTGCCCTGAGTGGAAAGTGGTATAAAGCTTTTTGAAAGAGTGGAGAAGCCTGCCCCCGCCTTTAATACCTCTTGACGAGCAAATCTCGTTGCCAGGGAGGAAGAATGAGAAAGTGTCTAATAGTCAAGGAGTCTTCTGCAGGCAAAATCTCCAGATCGCAGCGCTTTCTCTCTGAGATCCAAAGACAGGAAACGCTGTTGGGGGAGATGCAGGGCCACTGACAGAAAGGGATATGGAAGTTCCTGAGGGAAACTCTGTGAGAGAGATCAGAAGTGGAGAGAGCAGGGGTTTGGGGGTGTGAGGGTGGGAGGTGGGAGGAAGCTTAGTGAGGGTTCATGAGAAGCCCAGAGACCCACGGGTTAAAAAAATAAATAAATAAAATAAAAGAATGGTTGACAGCATTTGGCTGTGTTCTGTTAAAGTTGACAAAGACTCTTGTTGAGGTGAAGGTATTTGGAGAAGTCCTGTTATGGTGACCAGCACTTCCTCAGCACCACACGTGGAGGAGATGTGGAGGGTCCATGTGCAGCCCTCTGAAGGGCTTCTTGGGGCCCCTCCTGGTTTTGCCACTGACCAATGCCACAGAGTCACAGACTGCTCTGTTAGCAGAACATATTTGCACATCATCTGTAACCCCTCTGGGCAGCCATATTCTTTTTTTTTTTTTTTTAAGATTTTATTTACTTATTTGACAGAGATCACAAGTAGGCAGAGAGGCAGGCAGAGAGAGAGGGGAAAGCAGGTTCCCCTCTGAGCAGGGAACCCAATGCGGGGCTTGATTCCAGGGCCCTGAGACCATGACCTGAGCCGAAGACAGAGGCTTAACCCACTGAGCCCCCCAGGCACCCCTGGGCAGCCACATTCCTCATGCTAACCAAACCGGTTATCGGTTTCTGGTAACAGGTACGTGAGTGCAGTTCAGTGAATTGGAAAGGTCCCTGTCCTCTGTTCCCGGGCCTCAAGGCGGAGGCACGGGGGCTTTCCCTGCTACCAACCGGTTGCCACAAGGCTGAGACTTAGTGAGGATCCCATGCCGGGTCCTGCCCAGGGTACGGCTGAGGCAGGGTATCTGGATCCACGTGCTGGGGGTATCCGTGCGTTTCAGGAAGTCTTTGCACTCGGAGTCGGGAACGCGGCCCTCTGCGGAGGCCTTAGGGATCCCGGCCAGGTTCTGCCAAAGGAGCAAGGAAGGGCCCCCTTTCAGCAGCAAACCGGAGCGAGCACTCCCCGGAGGGTGAACAAATGACACCTGCGATCTCTCCCCGCACCTGCCGCAGGCCTGACCCCGCCGACCTGAGTGAGCGCACCCCGAGGTTCGTGGGTGGGAGGTTCGAGGGAGGGAGAGGCCTTGCAAGGAGGGCCCTGGACTTCCCGCTCCCAGACACTCCTGCAGGTGCTCATGCAACTATTTGGAAAAATTAGACCTGATTCCTGGAGCCGAGGAGGGTTGGATGAAGCAGACCGAGCTGGTTACCAGGAGTGACTAAGTCACCTCGTTTTAACACCCAAGGAAAGCCGGACTTTTTCCTTTTCCGCTCGTTGTGTTCTTCAGCGTGTGGCCCTGCGATGGAGCTGGTGGGGTCCTCAGGCGCTCGGTCTCCAAGAGATCAAGGCTCTGCTGAGGGGACGGCCATCCAGCAGGTGTGGGCTAAAGCACATTCCTCTGCTTCATCACTCCGGCCCTAGCTGACCTTCAGCAGACAAGCTGGGAGCTGGTTGGCCAACTGCCTCGCCTGGTGGGAAGCGTTGAGCTGTCAGTCGGATCCACACATTTAAGCCTTTTCACTAAGATGTGGAGAGAATGGGGGTGCCTGGGTGGCTCAGTGTGTTAAGCCTCTGCTTTCGGCTCAGGTCATGTTCTCAGGGTCCTGGGATTGAACCCCGCATCAGGCTCTCTGCTCAGCAGGGAGCCTGCTTCGCCCTCTCTCTCTGCCTGCCTCTCTGCCTACTTGCAATCTCTGTCTGTTGAATACATAAATAAAATCTTAAAAACACACACACACAAAAGAAGAAGGAATGTAGAGGATGAATCTGTGACCTGTGGGACGGGATTCGGATGTAGCGACCACGTGGCCACGGAGAGCCTGTGTCGGCAGGGTCCGGCGTAAATAGAAGCTGTGTCAGGGGAGGGGCGGAAGGGGAAGTAGGGGAGAGGAAGGCCTTCTGAAGCTGGATGATGACCCTGATGCCAGTACAGTTGCCACCCTTTCTAGAACTCTCCACCTCACACGGCTAGAAGCTGACAGAGGCACACCACGTCCCAAGCAATCGGCTCCAACAGCCCGGGACCTTGGTGACTCCCCTCTTCACTCCCGCACTGCACTGGTCAGTCGCCGCTACGCGGTTTCAAGAGTCTGTCGCTCGCAAAGGCTGCGTTCCTGGAGCTTACCCACGGGCAGCTGCCACATGACGATGCTCAGCCTGGTCCTTTCTGCCGCTTGTCGAATCTGGCCCGCCCTGCCTGCATCCGGGGAGCAGGGGCAGGAAGGCAGGCCTGCGGGGCTGGGGCAGCTGAGCCTGTACACCTCGAGGCTCTGGGTGGGGAGCTGGCCCCCACGCCGGCTCTGTCCGGCTCAACCCCCCACCGCCTAGGGTCGAATCTGCTTGCATTTTCTTGAGAGCTGTATGAAAGGGCTTCCTTTATATGTCTCAGTTTTGGAATTGGAGTGTCCCCCTCAGTCCTGACCACGTATACACCATTGAGGGGTGCCAAGGGGTGACTGCCACGTTAGGCAACAAATGCCACGAGTATTGACAGCCTGTGTGCCCCTCTTGTCCCTATGTCTTCACTCCCCCGTGTTTGCCCGCAGTAAGTTCCAGCCCCCAGGAGCCATGATGCTTCCTGGTCTCCCTTTGTTGAGGTCATTCTCCCAGGAGGCCCATCTCGGAAATGGCCAGTGGTTGCCAACGTGAGGACTCCCCTCAGAGCGTCGTGTCCTGATTCCACTGTCCTCATCATGGGTGGGCAGAGGAGAGCAGAGCACTTCCGGGATTGCTGGCAGTTGAGTTCAGTGGCAGATTGTGGGCCCTTAGCTCTGTGCTTTCCTTCAGCCTCTGCTCCCCTTGAGGCCTGCCCTAGTTTAGGGCTCAGAGGTCTTGGCAGTAAACCCTGTTGCTTGAGGTCATTTTTTAGCCTGGGGCAGAAGAGTGTGTGGGGGGTGGTCTGTGTTTCCTATGTCTTGCAACCATAAATTCCCTGCCTGGAGTCCACTGTATGATGTCATCCAGACCCGAACAGGGAGGTAACAGAGATGGGAAGGGAGGGAAGAAACTGGCATGGGGTGCCATCGCCCACCCTTGGACCCACGTACCATCTTGAGGTTGCAGAGCAGAAGGACCAGCACGATGGCTCTGTTCCCTGGTTCCTTTGCCCTTGGCATTGGGTGGTAGGGAGGGAAGAGCGGTGGAAACTGTCCTCCTGTTGGTGACCGTCCTGGGTGAGCTGGTGTCCTCCAGACGATATGTTACCCAAGCAGAGTCCGACACACTCACTGTCACCATTTAACTAAGGGAGCCACTGAGGTTCAAAAAGGTGAAGAGGCTGCTGAAGGCCACAGAGTTACTGAGCGAAGAGGCTGGGATTGGAACTCAGTCTGACACGAGTATTGACTCACAACCACCCGTGACCCGGGCAGGCCTGTAAGACAGCTGGGGTGACAGGGGTGAGTTTGAGTTGTGTTTACACAGTGGGCCTGGAGGCATTTGCAGACTTCTCTAGAACGGAGGGGCCAGGGGCTGGGGCACCTTGAAGGCAGGCCAGCACTGAACTAGACCCAGCAAGGTGCTGTTGACAGTCTGTGAGTGACAGGATGAAGCCTTGGATGGGCAGAGGAGAGAGAAAGGAGTTCAGGGAGATGTCGAGGTGGGAGCGGGCAGCCCCGTTCCCTCGGTCCGCCCCTCCTTCTCCTGTTGACCTGCTTCACCCCAAGTGGGGTCAAGGGAACCCAGGCCACAGTCCTCACTCAGCTCACAGCAAACGGAGGCACAGAAGGGACTGGGGACGGAATAAAGTATATACAGCACAGTGGAACTTGCAGTTTGCTAATTAACAGCCCAAAGGCCAAATCTGGCCTACAGATGGGGGGTTGTTGGGCTGGCTGTGTTTTTAAAAACATTTAAAAATATTTTAAAATGGAGAGATCTCACATGAACCAATTTCTGGACTTCCTTGAACACTGGAAAACTCTAACAACACTGGAGCCCTGTCCCTCCATGCCAACTCCTGGGGGGGTGGGCAGTGCTAAGCAATGGCCTGTGTCTGTCCCCAGGCCCTCCCCCACCCCCGGGACAGCTGGCTCTGTCACTGCTGCCCCTGGTGGTGACCTCTGTATGCGAGCTTCACCCTGAGGAAGACCTGTGTTGTGACAGAACGGAGGTGCTGCTGAGGGAACCCCGTAGGCAACTGTGCATAGAGGTTTGGTGTTCAGGAGAAAGGGGGGGGTCAGTGACATAGATCCAGAAGTGACCACAGTGTGGAAACTGGCAGCCAGTGACCCGGTGAGGGCAGAGAGCATAAACAGTGCATGTGAGTCATGGTTGTCTAGAGAAACACTGTGTGTGTGTGTGTGTGTGTGTGTGTTAAGAGAATTATTTTAAAGAATTATTCAGGGGCGCCTGGGTGGCTCAGTGGGTTAAAGCCTCTGCCTTCAGCTCAGGACATGGTCCCAGGGTCCTGGGATCGAGCCCCGCATCGGGCTCTCTGCTCAGCAGGGAGCCTGCTTCCCTTCCTCTCTCTCTTCCTGCCTTTCTGCCTACTTGTGATCTCTGTCAAATAAATAAAATCTTAAAAAAAAAAAAAAAGAATTATTCACTCGATGGGGACAGTCAAGTTTGAAATCTGTAGGTCAGGCAGGCGGGTTGGAAACTCAGGTGGGAGCTGATCGTACAGTTCTAAGGCAGAATTTTTTCGTTTCCAGGAAAACAGTTGTTCTGCTAAAGGCCTTCAACTGATTGTGTGAGGCCCACCCCCATTATCGATGGTAATTTCCTTTATGTCAAGTCAACTGACTGTAGACATTAACCACATCTACAAAATGCCTCCACAGCAACTCTTAGGCTAGTGTTTGATTAAGTATCTGGGTACTGTCCCCTCGCCAAGTTAACACACAGCTAACTATCATGCAGCGATAAGAGCAGGAGGTCAGGGAAGTGAGCCTGGAAAAACCCACTGTTTAGGAGTGGGCAGGGGAGGAAGGTGAGTCTGGCAGTTCTGATAGGGAGAAGCACAGGGAGGTGTGGCACTGCGACCACAGGGTGCTGGGTGCTGGGTGCTGGTGGGGGATGCAGCTGGGAGAGCACTATGTGGGAGACCCGCTGGTGACTTTGGGTCTTTCACCATATTTCATAATAAAGGGGGTAAACTGAGGAACAAGGAAGAAAGGTTTCCTTCTGGTTTGTGCTTTTTGTAAGCTAAACCAGGAGAAGGAGCCCTGTTCTGAGAGAAGGAGAGAGGAAGCGGAAGAAAACCAGGAAGAGATGTATGGTAAGACTCCTGTTGGGACCAGAGAAGACCTTTTGCTGGGGGACGAGGATGTGGAGAAAGCCCAGCCCCCACAAGGGCAAGCAAGGGCATCAGGGCAGAGCTCTGGCTGGAGCAGGCAGGGTCAGGAACAGTAGTGCTCCTGACTAAGGCCCCTTCTTTCTTACTTGAGATGCTTTTTCCAATCCCCTCTGTATCTCCTTACGCCACCTTCAGGCTGGCCTCCAGGTACACCCGCGGTTCTGGCCTTTTTGGCCTGGGCTCCTGTCTGGAGAGGACCCCCATCCGCAGGACCTACAGTACCTGCGGCTGCCTCCCCTCCCTCCCCCTGAGCAGCATGGCAGCACTGCTGGCTTTCCCCACTCTGTGCTCTGCTCCTGGTCCCTGCTCCCCCTGCTCAGCACCCTGCCAGGGACTGAGGTGGCTCTTTCTGATCCCCACTGGTTCCTGGTGGGTGGTGCTGGACAACAGACGACCTGAGTCCCAAGAGAGCAGGAACATACCGAAGTGTGCATGTGCGGACACACACACACACACACACACACACACACACACTCTGGGAGGAATTTCATTTCCAGTTTTTAAAAAGCAACAGAGTGTCACCTGGCACATTGAGATCATCCTTACACTTACTTGGGGCTTACTACTGCTTTTTATTTTGAATCCCTTCTGGGTGCGTCACCACAATGCCGCCCCCCCCCCCGCCCCCACCACCCCTTAAGGCTTCCAAGAGCTTAAACCAGCCGCTCAGCCCTCTGCACTCACTTTTCAGAGCTCAGGGGAGGCGGCACACCAGGGGCGATCCAGGGAGTGCTGCTCCGGAAGGGCAGGTCCAACAGGGGCATGTGTGCGCCCGCTGGCGCCCTTTTGTGCCGCCTGGAAACACAAAACATGCTGGAACACGGAAAGAAAGGTATTTGCCGAAGTGACTCAGATATGTTCCAGCATTTTCCCACAGGCTCCTGCATATCCCAAAATAACTTGGACTCTGGATCCTGTTTCCTGGCGTATGATTGCATTTGTCTAATGTTACAGAACAGTGGGCAAACGGGCCATACTCACCCAGGAGCTCCAGGAACGCACAGCCCACGCACAGCCCACGGTGGGGCGCCGTGCTGCACAGAGACTCAGCCTGTGAGAAGCGTGGACTCACCAGAACCATCCAGACCACCTGATCAGGGCCCACATTTCATGCGAGGGGAGGAGGAAGTCCCGGAGAAAGGAAACAACTAGCCCACACTCATCACAGCCAGGGACCCTAAACTCTCATCAACTATTATTGATGCCCATTTTGGAGTAAATGTCAGTTGAGCCTTGGAAACGTAAGATCTTAAGTCAAAGGGACTTTAAGTCTCTCCTGGTCATCAAGGTACCTCAGTGCCCAGGTCTGGACAACAACGCCAGAATTAGGAGGTTTCAAAATGGACTGCCTCAGGGAATTTACAGTCTTCTCCAGGAAACGACTGGAGATGTTCCAACAGATGGAAGACAATTGGACCCTGGCAAACAGACAGAAGGCATGGAATTTGGGGGAGGGAAAGTCAGAAGGAAAGTACTGTCCAAGGAGGGCAGGTTTCACAAAATGGAGGGCTTAAGGGGGAGCAAGATCTGGACAAAAGACGAGAGTGGCAACGGCACACTCAAGGGTGGGAATGTGCTAGAGCAGTGCAGACCCTTGGTGAGAGGAAGTGGGGGTGCTCTAGAAAGTTCTGGAAACCAAGCCCAGGGACCTGGACTGCCAGCGTTGAAGGTGCAAGTAGCTTTCAGTGTGGATGCCAGTACTTGCTAGTTCCACGTCATTTGCTTCATCCAGGAGACAGGAATTTCACAGGATTTTGACACCAAATACACACACACACATATATATGTGTATATATATATAAAATAAATGTATATTTATATCTATAAAATGTATATGTATGCAAGTATGTATATATATGTATGTGTGTGTATACACACACACACACACACACACACACACAGTGTCTGAGATGAGAGGTTATTTTCAAATTTCCGTGATCCTTAGATAGTCCTGTTCCTCTTGACCCCCATAGCCCACTTGGTGCTAAAGATGATGCAGGGGCTCCTGGTGGCTCAGTCATTAAAAGTCCGCCTTTGGCTCAGGTCATGATCCCAGGGTCCTGGGATCAAGCCCTGCATCAGGCTCCCTACTCAGTGGGGAGTCTGCTTCTCCCTCTCTCCCACTCACCCACTCATGCTGTCTGAAATAAAATTTTTAAAATAATAATAATAATAATAATAATAGTAATAACAATAAGAGGGGCACCTGGATGGCTCAGTGGGTTGAGCCTCTTCCTTCGGCCCCGGCCATGGTCTCAGGGTCCTGGGATGGAGCCCCATATCCGGCTCTCTGCTCAGCAGGGAGCCTGCTTCCCCCTCTCTCTCTGCCTGCCTCTGCCTACTTGTGATTTCTCTGTCAAATAAAAAAAAATCTTAAAAAAAAATAAGAAGAAGATGGCGCACTGTGGTGAGACTAACGTGGCCTTTATGTCTCTTGGGGCTGGATTCAAATCCTGTCTCTGCTCCCAGCTCTGCGGGCAAGTCACTTCCTATTGTGTCCCCTGCTTCATGAGGACACTGAGAAGAAGTAACATTTGTTACATTCCATACTCCACCTCTCAATTTATTTAATCACTTTCCCCCATTTTACAACTGAGGAAACAAGGAAGGAAGAGGCTATGGGACTTGTCCGCTGTCCCAAGCTGTAACTGAACCCAAGAGTTCTGATTCAAGCCTGTGTTCTCCACAGCGATGCTCTCTAAAGGGCTCCTGGATGATTACACAGAAGAAGCCTCCCCCGGCCCCCGCCAGATACTCAGTGGAATCTGTGCCCCAATGCGGAGACCAAGACAGCTATGTTAATAAGAACCCTGCAGCCAGCCCTAGAGCCAACCTCTTGCCCCTGTACAAGACCCAGGGACCACCAACACAGGCCATAGAATTCCTACCCAGACAGCCAGGCACCATCTGATTTGGATGACTAAAAATCTAACCACAGTCAAGGGATATCAATGTTTAGTGATAAAAATAACATCAGTCCGATTCACAACCACCCAAGGAAACTTCACATTAAGGTCCATTGGGCATAGATGCCCAAGTCACAAAGAGAAGCAGTCACATTCTTTATCTTTGGTTCCTTTAAAAAAGTCCAGTAGAGGCCTTTCCCCTTTTTATATGTTCGGGTTTCTGGAATCAATGGTGTGTCATCGGCAGCCAGCTTGTACTCCCCACATGAGTTCACCCAGGAGCGATGCTGGCAGTTTCCCATCGGGATGACTGAAGCCTTTCTCAGCGGGCTAAGAGTGGCAACTCCAGGAGCATGTATTTTTGTACAGCACAGTCACACACCAATATTAAACTCAGTACAGTCATGAGGAATTCGGCACGGGGGCTCTACATCAACATGCCCTCTGAGGGTTCCAAGTTCTCAAGACTGTCTATTTTTTATTTACAAGAAATTAAAACACCCAAATCTAGCAGTCAGAGGCTGGTGGTCCTCCCCAAGCTTTCAAAAACACTGGCATACGAAGAAGTCTCTTTTGCACCCAGTGGCTTCCAAGTGCACCCGATCCTAACCCCAGTGGCTTCTAGGAACCCAATCTGAGAAGATACACCCAGCCTGGTCTGATGACTCAGAGGAGTGTCAGATAAAGATGACCCCAAGACTCTCACAGAACACATTCTCAGCCCCAGTGACCTGGACCGCACACACCACTTGGGTTGGCCTCGGGCATCACAAGGGACTGGTTTTCGTGTGTGCGTCTGAACCCTCCCAGCCCCTTGCTGAGGCGCGAGGGCGGCCTGAGGCCAGGTGAGCAAGGATGCTGCTGGGGCGGCCCAAGCTGGGCTAAACCGAACAGCGGCGTTCCCATCCCCTGGGTGCACAGCCCCGAGTCTTCCTGGTTCACAGCTGTGATCTGAGGATGAAACGTGATGGTCACTTGTTCTCTCACAAGCCGGACCCAGAGAGAGCTCGTGGATCCCAGAGCCGGCCTGCAAACACAGCTGCCACGGACTGTTACTGAAGCCAGTGAGACCCAGACTTGATGCTGCCGCTCCTCCAAACTTCAGAAATCACAAAAACCATCTTGAGTTATATTATTACTTTATTTTCCTTTTTTAAATGTAACATTAAAGTCATCCAACATATAGATATTCCTAGGGCTCCTTGTACATTTTATTCTATTTGAAGTTAGCTATTTTAGCTATGAGATGAAGAGAGTCATCCCATTAAAAGGGCATTGTTTCTGGAAAATGGGTTCCATACTTGTGCAATGGGAAATCAACACCCCACCCACCAGCCAAAAAGCTCCTTCGGTCCAGAGCCCCACGAAGACAGCTTACAACCACGGCTGACACGTGATGCCCATGTACAGAAAGGGCCCCAACAACAAGCAGTGGGGTTAAACTTCTGAAACAAGCAGCTTCCTCATTTGTACAGAATAAGAATACGGGAGAAAAGCATCATTTTCCCTTTAGCCCTTTAATTAGTGTGTTTGGCCTCCACCCAAGTTACTGTGTACCAAGTGCCTATGAATAGTAAAAACAAACTGATTTAAAGTCCCTGAAATGCATGCAACTTAAAATTCCTTAACACACACCAGCAGCTCCCAGCGCTGGGGTCTGCTGAGTGTGGCGGGGACTACGGGGCAGCTGTGTTTCCAGCTGTGTCTGCGGTGTCAGTGCTGCTTGGGTTTGCAGCTGCTGCTTCTCTGGCTTCCGGCTGCTGGCTTTCTGTCTGTGGATCTTCTCCATTTCCGGCACTTTTCTTATTCTTGTCTGTTGCCATGGCACCCATCTCCATGATCTCCTGCAGTGGCTGATCGGTTTCAAGGGCACTAGGCTGGAGTTCATAAACCTGGACTTGACCCGGGACATCTATTGCTTTCTGTTCAAGTTTCTCCAGGATGGTCTGAACCTTCCTGACACCATCTCTCCTGGCCTGACGGACGTCAGCTCGTCCTTCGGGGTCTACCGAATCCAGCGCCAGCAGCTCTTTGGTCAAATACTCTTCTATCATCAGGTACTTCTTGTCCGTCTTCTTGCCTTCGAAGTTGTCCACGGCCTGCTCCAGCCCCTGAACGTTCTGTAAGATGGCCTCCACCTTCAGCACGCCCGGGTGTTTTGGGGGCGCCTCCGCTTCCGCTGGTTTGGGCGGTGTGGCTTCTGTGGGGGCAGGGCCGGGGGCTGCCCCATCTTGGGCAGCCACATTCTTGGGGGGCTGGGGGACAGCAGGCGGGGTGGGGCTGGGAGGACAAGGAACCGGAGCCGCCGGAACCTTGACTTCCACCCTCTCCGAGGCGGGTGGGGGCTTCTGGGCGGCAGGTACCGAGTCTGCCTCCTTGCGGATCACCTGAATCGGGACGTGTCCAGGAAGGAGATCTGGTCCAACTGGGCCTGGCTTGCTTTCAGGTTTGTTTTCAGGTTGGGGAACAGGTGAAGATTCTCGATGAGTCATGGGCTGCTGAAAAGAGGCAAGGACACAAAGATATTTTTAATACCCGGCTGAGAGTCCCAGGCGGTTGTCTGTAGTGAGTACTACTGACGAGAAAGAAAACTGGGGAATGGCTTTAACAGTAGCAGAGATTTTCGAAGTCAGCCACATACAGTTACAGAATGAAAACATCCTGATCATGTACGGGGCCGAACCATTCATTTCCATTCGTCACCCTGGACTATGCGTCTGTTACCGCTCACTGAACTTTGCTGTAGATGGTATTCTTAGGGCAACAAAAACAAAACCGATACAGTTTTCAAAAATGAACACTTGCTCACCAAAACCTCACGGACTGCCGAGCTAGCTTAGCTCCAAGCAAAGTCCTGCATGACTCAGAATCTTGGCGAGGCAGCCATGGGGGAGTAACTGCCACAACCTCTCCCTGCCACCAGGGGGACTGTCTCTGTTCCGGGGAGGACAGTCCCACATCTCTTTTTTAAAATCTACGACAGCCTCGTGATTTCTGCCCAGACTGATGTATTTTTCTGAGAATAAGCACGATGCTCGAAATAGTTAGCTCTGGAAGGATGTTGCGGGGCTCCTCTGAGCCAACACTCAGCCATGTGTCCCCGCGCTGACTCCCGGATACATGGGCCGAGATGCTTTTTAAGGTAACTTGTACAAGCGGTAGTTTCTAGAATGAGCTGTAATTAAAACAAATCTTGGCTCTCCCAGCATTTCAGTGAACATCCCACCACCCCCCTTTCCTGATTGAAGTGGAGTGGACAGACGACACTGTTTGTTTCAGGAGCACAACCTGGTGACCTGACAGTTCTACACGTCCCGCAGTGCACAACCACCGTCCGTTCTCTTGATACTGACCGTATTCCCTACACCTCACTTCATCCCTGTGACTTTGTGACTGGAAGTCTGTACCTCCTAATTCCCTTCATATTCTGCCCATCCCCCATGTGCCTCCCCACTGGCAACCATCAGTTTATCCTCTGGATTTAAGGGTCTGCTTGGGGTGTTTTGGTTTACTCTTTTGTTTTGTTTTTTAGATTCCACGTATGAGTGAAATCATACGGTATTTCTCTTTTACCAACTATTCACTTTCACCAGATACCCTCTAGGTCTATCTGTGTTGTTGCAAATGGCAAGAGTTCATTCTTTTTCGTGGCTGAGTAATATTCCAATGTATACACCCTCGATGTCTGCTTTATCCATTCATCTATCAATGGACACTTGGGCAGCTTCCGTATCTTGGCTATTGGGAATAATGTTGCAATACACACAGGGGTGCATATAGTTTTCCTAATCCGTATTTTTGCCAAAAGTGTTTTGCCAAGTGTTTGGCCCCTTTAAAAATTTCACACATCCTCATTTCATCAACTGGAGAATAAGAGTTAGACTACATGGTTTCTAAAATACTCCTGATTTAAAATACTAAATTCCGCTATAATGTTGTTAAATCAAATCTCTGCAAACCTTCAAAAAGAGATCTTTGAACAAACGCTAAAAGGGAGGCCACCACAAACAAGGGTAAGGAAAAAAAGACTAAACATTGTTTCACCGATTCCGGGATCTATGCGGGAAAGACACGAGGGGAAGCATTTCCGCCTCTGCACATGGACATGCTTTCCTGGGATTCCTGAGCCCAAGTTAGGATCTGGCTGCTGCTATGTAGGCATCTGAGTGCCAAGAACCCCCTTTGCCACCAGACCTCTTTTGCCAATGTGGATGTCCTCAACTCTGGCTCTTACCACTCAGGGACCAGCCACACACCCCACTTTGAGTTTTAAAATGATCTCTCAGTAATAAAAATGACTTTAGAAACTCTCAAGAGGGGTTGCTCTACGGCTTATACACTTTGAAAATGTCAAGGTCACGAAAGCAAAAGAAGTCCGAAGAACTGTTCCAGACTGAGGGAGACTGAAGAAAAAGGATACCTAAATACAATGCTCATGATCCTAGATTAGCTCCTGGACTGGGAAAACCGCTATCAAGGAGATTTGAAAGTGGACTGGGTATCAGACAGCAATGTTATAAGGATGTTAAGTTTCCTGATTCTGATCATTGGACGGTGGTTATGAATGAGGTCTTTCTTAGGAAAAGATTTCCTGAATTATTGATGGATAAGAGGGCACAAGATCCACAATTAAATGTCCAACAAACGAACCACATGGATGATATGCATTGAAATAAGAAATGGCAGAGCAAACAGAGCAAAATGTTAACAGTGAATGTGGATGAAGGATATACTGGGTTTCTTGGTATGATTCTTATAACTCCTCCGTAGGGTTGAAATTATTTCCAAATAAAGAAGCTAAAAAAAGAAACAGGAGGATGTTATCACCATTTATAGTAAAACACCCCACGTATTTGCCTACGAGGGGCTTTCCTTCTAAAAACTGTGGCAGAGAACCAATTCCGCTGCTCACGTTGGGGGGCCCAGAGCTGCTCAAGGCTCTGCTACACTATAAGCTGCGAAAATGAATGACTTCCTCCTCCAGGATGTGCCCTACAAGTTGCCCCTGAAGGATGAATAGGTCTGTGCCTGGGACTTCACCAGGCTGGAAGCTTTCCCGGCCAGCCCGCCCATCATCAGTCAGACAACGTGGCCCTTCACCCCCAAGGAGAGAGACAGAAGACAGGTCCCTGTCGTTAAGCTCAGAGCTGAACAGATGAACGCTTTTGGAATGCACAGAGTAACCCACACCCAGCCATGAGGGCCTGTGAGGGAATGTCATGAGAAGGAGGAGGAGGATTCACAGAAGAGGCAAGACTGGCTGGTCCCTCGGAGGGCGGGGAGAACCTGGGCTGGGATGGCATTTCAGGGAGCTTCATCAGCATGAGCAAAGGCACAGAGGTGGGATGAACAGAAAGGGCTTGCGGAGCGAAGAAGGGGTATCTGGGAGAAAGGAGACAAGCTGCCCAGGACACTAGAGACGAGGCTGGGGCTGGGGTGTGGAAGGGGTCTCAAGGGCTCTGAAAAAATGTGGTGGGCACTAAGGTGCCCGGGTCCCCGGTGTGTGAGTGACACTAGACATGGGGCCGAGCTATCTGTCCTCAGGCAGCGGAGGTTCTGTCCCGAAGGCAGCCGCAATGACCCATGAGCAGAAGCTGCAGAAGTACTGAGCGTTCCCAGCGCCCGTCCTGCACTTCTGCGCATGACCGGCCAATTCCCAGATCTCACTTCCCTGAGGAACACAGGTGTGAGCCAGTTAGGACCCACGGAGGGCCCAGAGAGCCTGCATATTGCTCCTCGGCCCCTGGAGAGCCGCTGCCAGAGCCAGGCTGTGGACGCCGACTCCGTACCTGAGGCCTGTCGACCACGGTGTGCACACGGTGGGGCGACGGCGAGTGCACTGGCGTGCTGCTCCTGGCCGGAGAGCCCTCCCGGCTGGATGCACCCCGGACAGGGGACCGGAATGGGGATGCTGCTCGCATGGGCCGAGGCTCCCAGTCATCCCCTGGGACCCGGGAGTACATCGGCTGGTAGGTCTGGTATTCACCCTGCTGAGCTGGGTAATGGGTCTTCTGGGCTTGGTGGAAGGAGGGCTGAGCCGCCGGCCGGGTGACATTCTGCTCGTGTATCACAGGGATGGGGATATAGCCCCGGGGGAGCTGATGACTGCCCAGGCTGCTCCTGCTGGAGGAGGAGGGCAGGCTGGCCGAGGAGGACGAGGACGAGCAGTCCGAAGCTGCTGGAGACTGGGATTGCTGCAAGACAGAGAGAAGAGGCATGAGGGACCCTCTGCCCTGGAGCTCCGACCCTGCCTCCCTCATGTGCCTGCTCAGGATAACACATTCGGACCTTTTACCTGAAACCTTTCCATCTCCAGAATGTACCGCTAGCACTCAGGGCTCTAGAGCCAAGGGGCATTCCAATTCTTGCCAGCTCAATAGTCTCTTTAAAATTAATTAATTAATTAATTAGAGTGCATAAAAGAGGAGTTGGGGGGCAGAGGGAGAGGCAGACACCCCGCTGAGCAGGGAACCCCATGGGGGGGCTTGATCCCAGCACCCCGAGATCATGACCTGAGCCAAAGGCAAACACTTAACTGACTGAGCCACCCAGGCGCCCCTCAATAGCCTTTTGAGAATCTAAAGTATGGGAAAAAATGTGCCGTTGTTCCTGAGCTGAAGATTCAGTAAGACCATCTGTGGCCATGCTTTAGCCCAGGGCCATGCACAGAAGTGCTCAATGTGCTGCTTGTGTTGTTGCTACTCCTGTTGTTACTGACGTCGCCTCTTTCTCTAACCCCAGGGGATCGTGTTGGGCACGGGGAGCAGCACATCCCACGTGGCCTGAAGCAGGCCAGCCCACGACCACCTAGAAAAATAGGTGGGTGTTTCCCCAGCTGGCTTCAAAGGACCCTGTTCAGATTTCTCTGATTAATGTGTCACTTCTGATTTTTACAACAAAAATATTACAAATACAGGTAGTCCTTCAAGACAGGAAAAGAACAGAGCCAAAGGAGGCAAGGCTAACTCTGGGCACAGACAGAGCAAGCATCCGTGCTCACCAGCACTACAGGGCACACAACCAGACAGGCTGCAGATGGGAAAACCAGAAGGGCTTACTGCTTGGGAATCCTCCTGGGGTCCACGGGCCCTCAAATCCCAGCTAAGAACTGGATTAAGAACTCTTTGGTGTTGGGGCGCCTGGGTGGCTCAGTGGGTTAAGCCTCTGCCTTTGGCTCAGGTCATGATCCCAGGATCTGGGATCGAGCCCCGCATCGGGCTCTCTGCTCAGCAGGGAGCCTGCTTCCTCTTCCCCCTCTCTGCCTACTTGTGATCTCTGTCTGGCAAATAAATAAATAAAATATTAAAAAAAAATAATACCTCTTTGGTGATTAGTGTACTGAAGCATGGGCTTCAGGCTTAAATAAAATCCTATCGTCGAACAGCGGAACAGCTGACATCCCTTCTCTACTCTGGGTCTCCTTTCCTTTTCCTTTTTTTTTTTTTTTTTTTTTAAGATTTTATTTATTTTTTATTTGGTTATTTGAAAGAGAGACAGATAGTGACAGAGACAGTGAGAGTCAGCAGAAGTGGGGAGGAACAGGAAAACCAGGCTCTCCGCTGAGCAGGAGCCCGACATGCGGCCTAATCCCAGGACCCTGAGATCACAACCCGAGCTGAAGGCAGACGCTTAACTGACTGAGCCACCCAGGTGCCCCTGTGGGTTCCTTTTAAACCACGGGACACTGTGTGGGCAGGTATGAGCCGCCTTGTTTTCCTATCAGCACAGCTCCAAGCAGACTGTGACACGGAGAGCGGGAGGAGTGCGGAGCAGCAGATCAGGAAGCCGGAGGCCAGGCTTCCAGTCCCAGAAATGCCGCCCCTCCGCCTTCATGCCTTCGGACCAAGCAGTTTATCCTATCACACCTGTGAAATGCTGGGGGACGCTGTGCGGGCGGTCACGCTGTCTTTGCTGGGTGACCTCTGCTGCTGCAGGCAGGGCCCAGATGCCTGCGTGTTAGCAGGTGTCTGGCCCAGAGTCTGGGACGGGCCCTGGAACACACCGGCTCGCTGTCCTTACCTCAGGTCTGTGGGAGCCTGGGGGCTGGGCCGCCGCCGCTGCTGCCGCCGCCTGTCCACACTGTCTATCTGGCTGGGTGGCTTCCGCCACACCCCGCAGAGGTGACTGGGACCTCTGAGGAGCCTCTGTGGCCGCCTCGGTTCGGAATCGCTGTGTTCCTGGCTGGGGACAGACAAAGGAAGGGCGTGGCTGCCGGCCCTCGGTGCCTTCGTGGAGGACAGGAATGGCAATGTAGCCTGGTCGGAGCTGCGGGTACACGGCATGGCCCTCCCGAGCAGGCAGCCTGGGGCCCTCCTGGGAAGGGCCATTTGCAGAGGACGGTGCTTCCTGCAACACAGAAAGGAGAAACAGTCTGGTTAGGACGTGGGAAGAAAACACCCCACAGAGGCAAAAACATGGTGCTAAGTGCCATCTTCCCCAGTGATCCTGGGCCCTTCCCCCACCTCCGGCATCAGCCGTGCCAGCTGAGCCCAGAGGGTGAGGCTGCTGGCAGGCACCCCTGTGTCTGCCAGATATCCCCCCACGACAAGGCCAGCGTACGGGCAGCAGTTTACGAGTTCGGGGCATCCAGAGAAAGCAGGCGAGCCACGGTGTCCATTAAGCACAGGGAGGCCCCAATTTCCGAAACTGGTCGGACAGGTTTCTTTTACGGGTGACAGCTGGCAGCAGCATGCAGGACAGCCACTGACTGCCCCCAAATCAGAGACGCAGATCAGAAGGCGCTAGGCTGAGTCAAGTCCAACTCACTAAATTATTGCCGGCTTCCCCGCTTCCTCAAAGGTCCTAGCGTTTCCTAACACAGGGTTGTGCTGGACCCAAACACAGGACACAGCTTGGACATCCTCGCAGAGAGGCGGCAGCGGGGCGAGGCCACCTAGCCGGGGACATTTTCGGAACAAGCTGCAAGAAGGGGAGATACGGCACACACAGGCAGCGCAGCAGGAGAACAAATACGGAGGATGAATTATGCTGGTCCGATGACGCCAAGAGAGGCTGCTCTGGCGGGGAGTGGCTGGGGTCCCTCTCCTGTCCTCTCTGGAAGTTGTCCCTTCAGCCGCCTGGCTATTTTGGGACCCTTAAGAAGGCCAAGTTCCAGATGTACCACAGAGAGAGATCTTGTTTCAGACAACAAGGCCCGTCAGTCCCTCACAGGGCAATGTCATTTCCCACCAGGGGCTGAACAACCAAAGTCAGGGACCCCCAAGGCGTCCAGTCTTGACCCTCCTAGACGGTCCTTTGCAGAGGAGAACTCTGGAACTGTGCCGCCCACACACAGCTGGCTAGGTCAACGATGAAGGAGAACGATCCTTCCTGAAGGACGTATCTCTCCGAACTGCAAACAAATGCCAAAGCCTGAGAATCCGGGAGCCTGCAGGGTCTGCTTCTCACTGTTGCAGAACCAGTCACAAGTGAGGAAAGCTGATTTGCATTGTGAGGGATCGGCCATTGTACTTTTGCCTTCTTTCTGTGTTTGTGTGCAACAGGCAGCGATGGTGGGGCCTGGAATTTAGCTCTTTCAGACCCTGTCAACTACCTCCCTCCTGTGGCCCTGGGCCTCCCGGGCCTCCCGCACACAGGAGAGGCAAAGGTGTCGCTGTGTCCTTGGGGACACAAGCAGATAGGCACTCTCAGATTAGAATACCCACGTGTTCAGGGTGGCGGCATTATTTTAGCCTGCTTAGTTCTCAGGTCACCCAAGAACAGGCCGTGGGTTTAGGCCTCCCATTCAGAAGCCAATTCCTGCTGGGAGATGGGCACCAGGAGGGAAGCAGCAAGAGGCACCGAGGACACCCAGCGCTACTCGGTGCCGACTCCTAACCCGCCATCTCGGCATGTGATCCCCTCGCCGGGGCGCCCTTCCTTCCAGCCTGAAGCAAGGGCCCGGACAAGTCCTGGGCATCTTCTCTGCTTGCTGCCTGGGGGCTCACCATTCCCTCCCAGCCACATACAGAAGGCCTCAGCTATCCGTACAGTCCTCGGGCAGGGCAGTTAGGAAGCCTTCATCCACCCACCACCTCCTGGTGACCATCTAGCTATCCAGATGCTGGGTACTGTGGGCTCACCAGACCAGCCACGCACGATCCCTGCCAAATAGGGGCTTACGAGACAGTCTGAGACAGCAGGAAACACACAGGAAACAAAACCGGCTAGAAAGCATGGGAGGCTTTGTCAGTAGGGGACAGGCATGGGCTTTTCTAGCTAGGATGGGGCTGTCCTAGAGAGGCACACAATTGTGCTGCGCAGACCACAAAGACCTCAAAGGAATCAAAACCCAAGGACAAGGCTAACTGAGGGAAGATTCACAGCAGGGGCCGCCCCTGGGAGTGGGAAGTGGGAGTCCCTGGGAGGGTGCTGAACCTTCTGGCAGGACGGAAGTGTTCTTTCTCTGCAAGGTGGTGAACAGGCAGATACATACGTACAAACCTATCAAAGCACACACTTCAGGAACCCCACACCGGCCAGCCCCTGCCGCATTCCACCCGCACGATCCGATTCGAACAGGGGCAGGCTGCCAACCCCACCAGGCCCGCAGAGCCGGCTGTTAGCTGTGCCTCCAGCTCAGCCCCTTCCAGGGCCTGGAAACCTTAGATGGACCTGGCTGAGGCTTGGCTCCTCCTGGGGGAAGCCCCTGGATCCAGAAGGCCTGCCAGGCCTGCCAAGAGCTGCACACTTTATGCATCTCACTGAATCGATTCTGTACGGCTACAAGAGTAAGGGGAAGGCAAAGGCCAGCAGGCAGGAAGGAGGGAGGAAGCAGGAGGACTTCCTCCCGCCCAGAGGAGGGGACAGCGGGGCCTGCCTCCTGGAGCCAGGACGCCGCCTGGGTCTGGGAAGAGGTGCCTGGTCTCGATGGTTTGGTGGGTGGAGAAGAGCTGTGGTCACTGCTTGGACTCCCCAGCAGCAGACGGAACGGTCAGTGCTGAGCTGACGAACGTAAGGCCACAGTGCAGAGGCCTCACATCCACGGTCCAAGGGCTGCTGACAAGAGAGGCCTCGGCAAGACAGAAGGAGCCGAAAGGAGAAGCCCGGACGATGGGGAAAGGCGGGGAGGAGGCCGGGATGAGAGTAAGGAAGGGCAGGCACTGCGGGGGCTGACAGCCTGGAAAGGGAAGGTGCCCAGGGAGGGAGCCGGAGGAGAAACGGAGAGGCCTCCGTGGCTGGCAGGACAGCAGCAGCGAGGGGGAAGGGCCGGGACCAAAACCGAGTCCTGAGCCTGGAGTTCCCGGGGCGATGGCGCGGACGGCCGCAAGGGTTCAGGGCGGCTACAGGCCCTGACGTGCTGCTCTCTGGCTTCTGCGTGAGTTGACCCGTTTAGTAAAGAACCCCATGTCTCTCCACAAGCCTCACATCTAAAAGAATGCTCCTGTCCCATTCTGACTGGGGTTTTGTTTAGCAAAACCCTGCTGGGGGCAAGCAGAAAAACCACATCGGCTTTACAGAGTGCGAGACTGAGCACTTGTACAGGAATAAATAATTTAAACCAGCAACGAAGCGCCCACCTAGACGAAGCTCTGTAAGAGGAACGCTGACGCCCCTCCCCCGCGAGCCTCCGTGGCTCCCAGCAGATTCCTCTCAGCAGCAGATGCTTCCCTGCTGACTAACCAGAAAGCACCACCGGAAAGGGTTCAATGGCCCATTCTGCCTTCTAGAGTGCTTTTCATCACAATCTAACAAAAAAAGACACTTTTTTTTTTTTTTAATGAGAAAAATGGGGAGCCTGGGTGACTCAGTCCGTTAAGCGTCCAACTCTTAATCTCAGCTTGGGTCTTGATCTCAGGGTCATGAGTTCAAGCCCCTTGCCGGGCTCTAAACTGGGCATGGAGCCTACTTTTAAAAGAATTAGTAAATAAAATGAAAAAAGTATAAGAGACAAATATTACAGTTCATGATTCTCGCAGAATAGAACATGCCTCCTCAATCCCCTAAGAAGTTCCAGCATATCTGGAAGCCTATTGGTTAAGGCCAGCACTCCCAAGGCAGGACCCATGACTTGCCCCCTTCTGACCTCAGTGGGGACCAGGGACCGCTCCTGGTGTCAGGGCCAGGGATGGGGGTCGCGAATGAGCCACGATCACGTGACCAGGCAGGCCCCAGTGCAGGTGCTCCCCTCCTCATCGCCTGCCCCGCAGTTTCTCTAGCTATAATGACAGCACTCCAGGAACTACTTCCCAGGGCAGCTCAGCTCATCATCATCTTGGGGCAAAGACGTCAGGAATCCCTATTACAAGATCTGATTAGGAAACAAGACTTTCACTGCTTATCTCACTACATTCATTTATAAAATGAATTGGTCCATTCTTCTCCCTTGCTTTGCACTACAGTAAAACCCTGAGATGTATCTCAGGGCACTCAAAAGCTCCATGAGATGGCAGGATAAAAAGCTGAGAAAATTACCCCAGATGAGCCAAAATATGCCCTGTTAAGTACAAGGTACTATTATTAGAGAAGCCTGGGGTCAGACTCTGAGCTTGGGTGAGACCTTGGACATAGGCAAGTCTTGCTTGCTTACGAGCACGCTTAAGAGCACCAGAGCTTTGCTGCTGGTTTTTAATAACAATGTGAGCACTAAGGGGGCAGCTAGGAGATGTGGAAAGAGACGGCGTTCAGTCCTAATCCTGGATCTGCCCCTAAAGATGTGTGTTACATAAGCAGCTCATAAACCCCTCTCTGGACCTTACTCTCCTTAGCTGTAAAATGAAGGCAAAGCCCAGATACTCCATGAAGCCGTGGTTCTCAGACTCGAGGCAGCACCAAGAGCGCCCAGAAAATACATAAACATGCAGACCCTAAGCCCAACCTGGACCGCACTGAAAAACACTGATCCATGTGAAGTTCTGTCCTGCCCTGGCATCTCCATGACGCTTATTCCAAGGTCCCCTATAGCTCTAAAAAGCTACATAGAGCTCAGAAACAAGGAAAAGCTGAAGTCACAGAAATCTAAAAGTGACCACTCTTAACTCTGTTCAGTTAAATCGAAATGGAAATCACTGGGATTCAAAGTGTCCCAATGTTTCATGTCCCGAGTGAAGAGGTGGCCACTGACCCCCAGAAGGACTCCTTGTGCCTTATGTTTTTGTTGTTTTTTTTTTTTTTTTTTGTTAAAGACTTATTCATTGAGAGAGAGCAAGCAAAGGCAGGAGGGGCAGAGGACAAGAAAGAAAGAGAGAGAGAAAAAGAGAGAGAAAATCTCAAACAGACTCCCCACTGAGTGCAGAGCCCAACCTGGGGCTTGATCTCACTACACTGAGATCACACCTGAGCAGAAACCAAGAATCAGGTGCTTAACTAACTGTGCCACCCTGGCACCCCACGACTCCCAATGCCTTGAAAACAGGGCAAGAACACCAGCCCTTGGGTAGCTACCCTGGCCTATGCCAACCACCGGGCCAGACGCTGCACTTTCACAGCCTTCGTGGCTTTGGGGACAGCCGGGGAGCAGGGTTTGCCTTGACCTATCCACAATCGGCTCCCCATTCACTGAGTGGCCTCTGAACCCTGAAAATAGCCCCCGTCAACCTCCAACTCTATGGCAAAGCACTCTCCAAAGTGTTCTCAGCACCATAAGTCACAGGTCCCACCAGGGTGGGCTGAGCCAAGGGGTCCGAGGAGCGGAGGTTAACTTTCAGGGCTGCCTCAGAGCACTTCCGCCTCCACAGCCCTGGAGTCTCAAGTAGGACACACATCCTATAATTGGGTTTTGAGGCCAGAAGAGCTTTCACAACGGTCGGGTGTTGACTTTTACTAATGACACTTCAAAAACAAATGAAACTTCAAAAACAAAAACTTCTAAACCAAAGAAAACAAGATGGAGGAAAGCAGGAATCCTGAGGTCCCCATGTATCCATGGCCTGGATGGCAATTAGGTAGCTTGGCTCCCTTCCAGCAGGCAGGAAACAAAACAAAAGAAAAACTTCCTTCTAAAGCACGCACAGTTGAGTTTCAACATCCTTCCAAGACTTTCTGTTCGGTATGCTCGGGTCCTCAACATGAATTAAGTATGACTGCCCATCTGATGGGTCCCTCAGCCAAACTCAGTTCCCACCGCACCGTGATGAAGGGTCTCTCCCTCCGGCCAAGTCTGGGCATGTAATGGACACCCGGCAAACTCTGACCAGCAGGCAAAATCCTTCTCCTCAGAAGCCCGTGTACGGCGCTGCTGGTAAGACAAGAGTCTCTGCTCACCACAATGTCTGGACACAGCCCAGTGACAGGGCGGCTGGCGGCTGGACCTCACTGCCCGTTACCAGAGCACAGACTTTATCCTGGGGTCACTGAGACAGGTGTCCCAATGTGCTCCTAGTGGGGAAAGCTCTCTATCGGATCAACGCCTCTTCTCTTTGCAGCTGTGTCCAAACAAGCAGGAATGAACCCGAGTGAGCTTCAAGCTGTCACCCTCAGCTCCGGTGTCCCCCGCTGCTGCTCACCGGCTCTATGCCCTCAGACGGGACAGCTGGCTACGAAGACTCAGTTTCTCCAGCTGTAAAAATCCCCACAGCCCCCAGGCATTTTTGCAAAATATAAGTGAAATGAGGCATAAGGAAGGCTTTGTAAACTGAGCCCACCCCAAGCCCTACACAATCACGTTCCTTTATTCCACAAATGGTTACTGCTAGACCCAGATATTCTCGTTGGTGGAGCCTAGGGCGTACAATGCCTAAAACTTCAGTGGTCTCGCCAGTCGGTAATAAGCCTATTAGAGTCAGAAGCCCCTTTATCTGAGAGTCTTAAGGACACGAATTAGCAAGGGTGCCATTTTCTCTGCTGGGAACTGTATCTAATACTTTACAATCTGGAATCGAACACAGCCAACACTCTAGGGGCCCAGCCCTAAACTCCCATCCTGCTCCAAGAAGCCCCAGACCAGCACTCTGCAGAGACCCGCCCCAAGGACCAATCCACACTCAACTTGCACTGACCATGGCTCCTTGCACTCCTGCCCCTGAAACCTAGTGAGAAAGCCAGGCCAGGCTGGGGCAGGAGGATCTGTGCAGGAGCAGAACCTCCCCCTGGCGTCTCCCCAACCATCTCAGCGTGTCCCCCCAGCAGGGTGTGTGGGCACCTTCCAAACTAGGCACCAAAGACCACGGCTGGCATTTCGGCATCAGTCTCCAGCTCCCTGTTTCCCCCACCCTCTAGAGCCTTCCTCAAGGATTCCATGCAGCAGGTGTGGCCCAAGGTCACAAGGGCAGTTACCAGAGAGAACCCCAGTCACCCGATGCCCAGCTCCCGAACTCATGGCTTCAGGGAAATGAAAACCTTAGTTCCTCTTCAGAAAAAAGGAGCAGGGACACCTGCTTCAAGGATCTGAAATCAGGAATCACAGATGGAAAAACACCTGACATTTCCATATCAGGAAGCAAACTGAAGTTACATAAAGAGGCCCCTCATGCTTCTTCCCTGGGATCCTCAAGGTCTGGTCTCATACGGCGGGACGTTGACCAATCACGAGGCTCTACCATCTGCTAGACACCAGCTCTGCAAGTGTCTGTTGGTATCAGGATGCAGGGCTTCCCTAGATACACATTTTGTACAAAATCACCCCCCTACACACACACACAAATCTCCAATTCACCAACCGCAGTGAGGGCAAGGGTCCCTTTAACCAAGGGAAGCTTCCTTGAGGGGAATTCCTGGGGATGCTCCTTCCGACCCTGTGCAGCTGCTCAAGGCATTGCTCCAACAACCACACTCCCCCACGGGGGTGGTGGCAAGTAGCAAACCCCCCTCCTCCCTCCACCTGCAGTGACATTTCCACCCCTTAAAGCCATGCCCCTAGTTATCGTGACTCAGTTTCCCCACAACACCAACGGGGCACCTTACTCCTGCCTGGCAACAGCCCTGGGGTCTGTACAGAGATGTGGAGGGAGACACTCCCCTACAGGAGTCAAGATTAAGGGTTAACACATCACCCCATGCAGAAGAGCGTCTCCTGGCCTGTCGTGGCTGAGGGATGAACTTGGCTGGGGCTGTGCGCTGCCGGTTTGGTTGAGGCTCCAGAAGGCCCAGTAGCCTTCATCTGACCCCTCCCCACCCACTGTTGTGTCCCCAAATTAGGTGGGGCCTGGGAATCCCGGGGAAGGGTGCTGAGGGCATCCAGGCACTAGTCAAAAGACAGCCAGCTAAGGTAGTACGAGGGGGTAAGAGGCTTGCTTGAGAAAAAAGACTTGAAGCCTACCTGGGAGCCAAAAGACCCATGTCCAGACAGATGTGTCTGCCATGTGGTGACTGCCCTCCTACTTCACAGCAGAGGCTGTGACTCTGTCCACGGATTGAACACACATGTCCAGTCGGGCCCTGACTCGTCACTTTCCAGGCACTAGACCCCTGATCCTCGCAGTCCTGCTGGACAGGTAAGGTGGTGTTCCCATTTGACAGAAGGGGAGACTGAGGTTCAGAGAGGATGGCTGATTCATCTGAGATGACCAGATCCCAGGTTTGTCTGACGTCGAGGCTGGGGATGTGTTAACCCTTTCACTATTCCCTCCCCACCTATAGAATCTGTCATAGTAATTGTGGCTGATGTCTTCAAATTCTTCATCTTCCCAGGGTAAACCACAGCAGGGGAGAAAGCATTTAGTTTGCCCAGTCCAGCTGGGCTGAGGCTCAAGACCTGGAACATTCAGTTCAAGTGTGCTCTGGGCCAGGGAGCCAGTGCTTGGTGCTGAGTCATTGCCTGGCTGAGGCAGGGCCTGTGAGAGGGCCGAGGGCCCGCTCAATTCTGAGTCACCACAGCCCCTAGCGCCCCGCGTGGGGCCTCCGGAGGGAGAAAACCCAGCTCCAGCTGACCGGAGAGCTGGTCCCCCTCTTGACACTCAGGGTCTGTGGGATGAATTTGGAAGATTCAAAAAGTGATATGGCTGCCTTGTCTTCTGCACACATAAATTCTTTCCTAGCCTCCTGCTGTTTGGATTTAACTATTCACTCATCCATCCAGGGTTTAAGAAGAATCTTTAAAATGACAGGGGGGTGGAAATCTACAATTGGATCTTCATAAACACAGAGGACGTGATTTCAAAATAGGAAATGGCTGTTCTCCACCAGGATGCTTGGGAATTACCGGTGGCGAGTCTCCCCTCAGCTGCTGGGGACACCGCTCTGGGGCAGCCACTCCGTTTACAGGCACTTGACGGAGGCAGTGAGCAATCTGTAATTCTGGGCTTTTCTGAACGGACAGTGAATAAGAAGGCTCACTGTGCACCGTCTGGTCTTATTGTCAGCCACATGGGGAAAGAGAGAGAGAGACAGACTCCTTTGAGGCTGCTCTCTGTGCAGCTGGGCACTAGCGGCGTCTGGCTGCTGGGAGCTCCGGGCCTCTCCAGCTCATCTGCTCCAAGATGCTCATCGCTGGTGGGGACAAAAAAGAGCTTCTCTAGACTCAGACTAGATAGAGGAAATCTTCTCTAGACTTAGGAAATCGATACTAATGCAGTAAAAAGGAACCTGCCCCTGCGGGACCTTGGGGAGCCCAGGACAACACTTCAGTGCTTAAAAACCGACAGAAGGCTTCCAGCAACTTCCACTAACTCTGGGCTCCAGCCTGCACTTCAGTTTGCAATAAGGGCGGCTTTCCTTTTAGCAGCCTGTCCACTCCGGAGCCCGGCCCAGGTTTTACCCTTCTCCGCACAGAACCATTTACTGAGCCTGGAGACCCTGCCAGGCACTGAGGGGCAGAAAGAGGACAGTCCCCTCGCCCCCCCCAAGTCCAACTCTCAGCCCATGGGGATTAGAGCCCGAGGCAAAGCAGACAAGTGGCACCTTTTGGAAGAAAGATTCCAATCAAAGTAACATGGAGTCTGGAGCAGAGACGGCCCACTTCCAACTGGAGAGAGGGTCATGTCAGAAATGCGGCACGGAGAATGGCATGGAAGGAGACAGACCTGTCCTCCAGAGGCACTGAACACCATGACTTGCAGAGAGCAGGAGCTCAGGAACTTTCACATGGAATGAATGAACGGAGACTTGGGCCCATCTCCTAAGTTCAGACACAGGCTCAGGAAACGAGTGGTCTGTAACCAACTGGGGCCGTGCCTGGGATGCTCCGAGCATAAAGGAGTTCTAGAAGCAGCCAGGCCCATGGGGGGGCAACATTATCTGTCACCCCTCCTGACCCCACTGCCCCAGGTGAGGGTAAAACCTCTGGCTACAACAGTCTTTCCGTGGTGCCGCAGCCGACAGGCCTCCGATGCATCTAATAGTTTTCATCTTAGAGAGCTGTTCTGAGGATTTAAAGAAATAAGGTTTGTAAAGTACCCACCCAGCATTTGGCATAGGTATATATGCACATGCATGCTGTGTGTGTGTGTGTGTGTGTGTCTGTGTGTGTGTGTATAGAGAGATAAACAAGAAAACAATAAGGTTCATTCTATCCTAAAGAAATTCTCTCTCATGAAGCTTTTGCAAGCTGCCTGGCTTCTAAGGCCTCTGAAGAAATCTTCTCAGAAATATGTGAAGACTTGGTAACACCAGACATCCCATACAGGGTCAGGCGGGCAGTGAGGAGCAAGGTCCACGTTTGCAAAGGACAAGCTCTGGGGTTTAGCTTCAGAAGTCCAGCTGCGAGTTTGGGATCGGGGGCCGAAGAGGAGCCCGAGTAAGACTCGGTTAACCAGCAATGGGGAATGGGAGGGGCTCAGGAATTGCACGATCAAGCGATCAGGCGGACAGAGGTTTCCTCAATGCTCATCAGCACTAATGGGTCCTCAGAGGTTCCTAATAAGCAAGGCCTTTGTCTTCTGCTCCCAGTTTTCCTGTGTAAGATCTCTTAAGTATGTAAGAGCAACATTAAAGCAGCAAAAATGCAAAGGAGAGAGTGGGTTTGGGTTATTCATGGTTTCCTATTTTTGATGATAAACACCAGACCATTTAAAAAGGTCAAAGGAACTAATAAACACGTAGAGTGCCTTATAGAAGGCGACTGTGTGTCATTCCAAAAATGAGGACAGGAGGACAGGGCTGATGAAGCCTTAGGTGGTCTGAAGCTTTCTACCTCAAAACTAGCCCCAAGAGCATCAGACAGCTAAGCCCTCCTTGGCCCTGGCTAACGTCAAATGCCGCCACAGCTCCCGGGTACCGGCTTTAGCCTAGTAAAGGGCAAATCTACCCTACAAAACAGGGGCGAATTATGTTCAGTTCTTGCATAAGCCCAACACAGCCTGTTCTTTGGAGGGTAAAATGAAGGTCTTGGATGAGCTGGACATCTGAGGCCTCTGACCACGCTCTTCACCCCCCTCCCAACAAATCCCTGTCATCAGTCGCAAAGGAATTTGTTCCCCCATCATGCAACTTGCTAGAAAATACAAAGGAGAATGGCCGCTCATCTCCTGATCGTGCTCAGATTCTGCTAAGAGGCCCAAGAGCCTGCAATCGATCTGCAAAGAGCAGAATGATCTCATCTTTAAGAAAATTCAGGAGGCTCTGCTAAACCGGGAGCAGAAAATAAATGGGTCTCCCTACTTCAGTCATAAGTCAAAACGTTTCCAATTTCCTCGGAAAGGACATTTCTCCATCTCTCTCCTAGGACACAAGTGTAATCGGTCCGATTTTTATGAGGAGCTTCTGGTGGGAGGGCAAAGCACGAAGGAAATGCTCTGGCTTACTTCTCTCTGGGGTACCGGAGGGTCTCGGGACTGCCCTAAGTCAGACTCCGGGCAATGCCACCCCATATTCACACTCGCACAAGCCAGGTACAAGGGGAGTTGGACCAAGAAGGACAATGGGGCCTCAGGCAAAGGGTCTGCAGCTTAGATATTAAGCAGGCACAGCTTGTAGGATTCCAGGGCCTATCTGCAGGAAGGTGGGCACTAACTTGCAATTCCCCTCCCCCTACAAAATGGGATCACCAGTGGCTCCCAAATGCCAGTCTGGCAAAAATCAGGATCCTCAGAGAAACTTCTCTGACACCCAGATGTCTGGGCCCCATCCTGAGAAATATGATTCAACATGGGGGGTGGGGAGGCAGATAGGGGGATGACCCCGCTGACAATCCACATTCTTAAAGGCTTTCCAGGAGACTGCTGGCCTTGGGGATCTGTGCTAGTGACCTCCAAGATCTGCAAAGCTAGAACAGCCCTGCCCGTGAAGTGAGAAGGGTCTCCCTCTGGTGCCAGGAAGGTTTGTGAGAGAGCAGCACAGCACCCCAAAGCCGCTGGTCCGGGAGGTGCGGCTGCTATCTTCAGTGAGCGCCAACCTCTCTGCCAGGGAAGGGGCCTGGACTGGAACGAACTTGCCAGGAGATTAGTGGCAAACCCACGTGCTCAGAAAATCGACATCCAGGAAGACTGCAGGTGGGGAGGTCCAGTTGCTTGGAGCGGAGCTGGATCAAGCCCAAAGTCTTAGCCTATAGCCGCCCTGCCTCTTCAACAAAAGGCAAGACACTTGCTCTCACTTGCCCCCTCTGTAAAACTAGGGACAGAGTGTCACTCTAACTACCTCAGGGCATTGTGGGAGACCAACTGGAAAACCACAGAGAGTAAGACTCAGTGAAACACGAAGTTCTAGTCCCTTCCTTTCCCTGAAAGCCATTCCTTTACCATCAAGGTTAGACTGCAAACGCCCAGAGGCGGTCTCCCCCTCCCCCACACTCCCAGCCTCTGCCAAAAAAGGGCTTCCTCTGTTTTTTCATTCTTAACAAATGGCGCTTTATTGACTGATGGCATCTCCTCTTGAAGATAGGGAGGTTCAGAGGGTCCTTTTAGCTCAGCTCCTCCAAAATCGCCCTTTGTTTCATGCCAGGGCCCCTTCTTGTTATGCATTAAGAAGCCAGTTTCTAATATAAAACAATATTGAAGGATTTTCCATTGTATTTCATTCGGAGGAAGATGCCATTCATGGAAGTGAAACTGAATTAGTCATCCAGACGTTCTGTGCATCTCAAAACACAGGTATGAAAGCCGTGAAGCCCAAAGAGCCAATGAACTGAATGTTTATTCTCTCCTTCAATTCTGGCGCCATGAGGGCAAACCTCCGGTAGTTAACCTGGTAAAGAGAACTCGTCTCTTGAGTTACCACATCCAGTCATCGCCATCCAAGTCAGCATAGCACAGCAGTCAGCCACGCAGCACTTGGTGGCCAGGAGGACACAAAGACAACCAAATATTCCAGCCAGCACGGTTCACAGCTTCACAAAAGTTCTAGACACTTCTACCGTCTTCTGAGCAGAGGCCCTGCCTCTGATCAGCACCTTCTGGTGTAGCTCTCCTTGCTGTTAGCACCTGCTGAGTGACCCTTGGAAACATTTTTGAACTATCTGGATTTCTTTCTCTGTAAAAGGAAGAGGATGAGCTAAAAAGATCTTCGTGGGCCTTTCAAAACTCTGACTTAATTTTCAAATCCATTTTTCTGGCATCAGATACCTGATCTAGAAGCTGTTTTCTCTATTTGTGGACAACAATAGTAACTCAACCTGTTTTTTTCCCCTTTCAAAAGGTTTATGAAACCACAGCCTAACCAATCCACTGGATGGGTACACAAAGATCTCAGCTTGCTGGGTGAGTCTTATTCTAAAAACAAAGTGTTGGCAATCTGGGTATATGCTACACTTACAGTAGCTATGTTCAAATTTGACCTTCACTCACAACAAAGGGTGCTGGCAGATTCTGACAGTCCCTGTCTCTATATAAAGGAGGACTTGAGAAATTATAGTTTTACACCACACCAAAAATCTACATCCATGCAGAACACTGGAACAGGACTGGTTTGAAATGCGCTTCAGTTTCACCCAATTATGGGCTGAACAGACACAAAAAGGTATATATAATTATGCCCATCCTGGCTAATTACATACTCTTGTACTAATTTTCAGATAAAAATATACAATTAATTTCTCATAAATGTAAGTTGCTTAATGTTCAACATCTCAATTTTGAGCACCAGGCTCTCAACAATATTTTTAATTTAAAAAATGCATACAAAGGAAAGTGGATGATACAAATATTTCTCCTAAAATAATGATTTATAATGTACTTTTAATTTTGTGAATTTTTAAATCTTCAAAACAACTGACCAGTTCTTTATGGTTTTTTAAAAAAAATTTTGCCCAGACAGCATAAAAGGACCCTTTCTTTAAGTGTATTTCTTTCTTGACAGGCTTTTTACTTTAAAATAGTTCAAATTTAGGGGCGCCTGGGTGGCTCAGTGGGTTAAAACCTCTGCCCTCGGCTCAGGTCATGATCCCAGCCAGGGTCCTCTACTCGGCAGAAGCCTGCTTCCTCCACTCTCTCTCTCTCTGCCTGCTTGTGATCTCTGCCTTTCAAATAAATAAATAAACAAAATTTTAAAATAAAATAAAATAGTTCAAATTTATAGAAAATTGGAAGTGTAGCACACTTAGCTGTAATCAGACTGATTCCAAATTTCTTTTCTTTTTTTTACTGATTCCAAATTTCTATTTTCAAACTTTCATGCTCTTAAGAGTTAAAGAGCATATAACTTTGCATATATGTAAATGAGACATGCTTCTGGTGCGTTCACAAAAGTACTTCTGTATTAGTTATTTGTGTATTAGAAACTAATCCTAGGTATCTTAATACCATAACGAGAAAGGGAATGGATGTCATTAAAAAAAGAAAATTCTTTCATGCCAGTGTGAGGCAATGTCTTAAGCCAATGGTCAACCATGAGACAGTCTCATATCTTTAGAAATTGCCTGGGAGAAGAACAACTTATTTTCAACAAATCATACCGGATGTATTCTTACGGAAACCGTTTCAAACAATAATACAATTTTAACTGCAGATACAAAAAGGGGGACAAATGTATTTACATCAGCCCCTGAGTCACTCTGTGCCCGAGACAACAAAGTCAAGATGCCCCTCGACCAAGCTGAGGAAACTGAGGAGGCAAAAGTCCTTCGAGAGCACCCCGCCAGCTTGCGAGGGCCCCGCGCGGCGTCCGCCCGAGCGCGGACAGCAGTGAAACCCGGACCTCGGCCCGGGTGGGCGAGCGGCCGCAGAAGCCGCCGCGGGACCTGGCCCGGGCCTCCGGAGCTGACCAGGCCGGCCGTCCCTCCGGGCCCCTGGGCCGCCCCAGCCACCCGACCCTCGGCCCCTCGGATTCGGCCGGCGGGACGGCACCTGGCGCCACCGCGCGGGTCGCACTTCCCGGGCCGACCCCCGGGAACCAAACGTGGCCCGGGGAGGGAGTCCCCTCCCCCCCCCCCCGAGGCCTCCCCCTCGCCCCGACGCGGACCAAGGGCAGACCGCAGCGGGGTCTGCCAACACCAGGACGCCGGGCGCGGGCGTCCGCCGGCAGGTGCGCCCAGGGTCCCCGCAGCCCCGCCCGGTGCAGCCGCCCCTGCCGCTCGCCGTCGAGGGGGGCCGCCGGCCGGGGCGCGGCGCAGGCTGGCTCACCTTGGGGCTCTCGGGTGGCACGCGCGGGTCGTTCCACGTCGTGGTGCGGCTGTTGTGGTCCACGAAGAAGGGCCAGCCGGTCTGCGGATCGATCTTGATTTCCCAGCCGGGGGGCAGGGGGTCACCGGCGCCGTTGCCGGACGCCATCTGCACCATGGGCGAGTGGGTGGCAGCGCTCATGCTGGGTCGGGGTCTGCCCGGAGGGGCGGCCGCCGGGGTGCCGGGTCGCGGGGAGCCGAGTCGTGGGGTGCCGGGCCTCCAGGCGCCGAGTCGCTCGCTGGCCGCGGCCGGATCGAGAGCGGTGCGCGCCGCCGACGTGTCCGGGAAGCCGGCGCCGGGCACCTTTATGAATTAAAGGAGGGGGTGACGTGGCCCGAGAGGGGTGGAAGTGTCTGGAAAGGGCCTCCCCGCTGCCAACCGGGAAGGAGATAAAGGGAGGTAGCAACTGGCCGGCTAGAAACTTCTGGTCCTATCCAGAGAAGTTGGCGGCGAGCGGGCTGGATGCGGAGCTCCGCCCTGAGTCAGCGGCTATAATCGGGGCGGGGCGGGGCCTGGACGGGGGCCGGGGCGGGGCCGGGCCGGGGCGGGGCCGGGGCGGGGGCGGGGCGGGGCCTGGGCCGGCCGCCCCTCCCCCCTTCCCTGCCTCCGCGGCCCAGCGGCCCAGGCGGGTGTTCCCGGGCCGAGACTGGTTGGCGGGGCGGGTGGCCGGCAGGGCGTCGTCGGTGAGCGCTGGGCCGGTTTCGGTTTTCAAACTCCCTCCCTCCGCGTGGAGCCGAGTGGGTGTTCCCTGGACTGGGACCGCGCGCTGGGGCCTGCTGCCGCTCCTTCCTATAACAACAAAGCCACCGCGAGCCTTTAAAGTCGTGGATTTTAAACTAGAGTCTCGCGCACACACACCCCACTTTGCTCCCTTTATACACTGATAACTTGGGGACACTGGCGTCCCTCAAGTACGTATTAATCACTTTTTTTCAAGGGCGTGAGGAGCTCCGGAATGTTGATTTGACACCGTAACAAAGCCTGGGAGAAAAGGCAAATACAAATAGAAATTCACCTGTCTTCTTCGGAAGCCTAAAAAAAGATTACGTCAGCCGTGCTTCTCTGCATCTCAAATATTCAAACTGTCATTGCATTGAACGATTCTAAAGACAAATCACCTTCTTTTGGGTCTGGATCCTTTTTATAGTAGAGATGGTTTCTTGGCTATCTTAAATCTTGACCTTCATTTGGGACGTGGGGCCAAGTCCAACCATGAAAAATTCTTTGGTTGATTCAGTGGTGGTTGTGCTTGTAACTTAAACCAAGCAGTTCCCAAGAAGAGCATGTGCCCCCAGAGGGAGAATTTGGAGGAGGTTCCATTTCAGATTCTTGGGCAGGCAGACTCACTCCCTTCCCCTGAAATATTCTGGAAAGTTGCTTTCATTAAAAAGAAAATCACAGGTCAAAATGGTGTTACATGGACCAGGTCAAGTCACCAAACCAGGCCAGGGTTTAATACCTAACCTAATTTCAGTTTCCACCTCCCCCAGAAATATGTCTAAACCCATCAATTAAAATAAAAATAAAATTAAATTAAAAATAAATCCATCAATCAGGAGTTTTCTGATAAGCACAAAGAGGTAATCTGTTGCTTGAGCCTTCTCTATCCCCCAAAGGAAGATGAGGTTATTTGCAAAGTAGGAACCCCTGTCCTTCCTCATAAGGGAAGATGATCTTGCCCGAAACAATCCTTTTCTTTTTCTTCTTCTTCTTCTTCTTCCTCCTCCTCCTTTGTTGCTCCACCCTCCTTCTTATAAAAACCTTCCATTTTGTATCACTCTTCAGAGCATCTGTTTGCTAGATGGGATGTTGCTTGGTTCATGAATCTTTTTTAATAAAGCCAGTTAGATCTCCAATTTACTCGGTTGCGTTTTGTTTTTTAACACTTGGAACTAATATTGGACCTAATTTTTCAACTCAAATTCAGAGACTATCCTGGAACCTTTCTTCCTGCCTCAAGTCACTCCTTTTGGAAAAAAATGCGAGAATGGCCTCCTGATCATTCGTTTCCAGTGGAATGTTTCTCATTTGCATGGGTCTGCTTGTCAGCTCTGAAACCCAAAAACTCAATTTTGTGAAAAAGCACAGTTGAGTAAGCACACATTAAACTAATATACAATCCAAATGCCAGTGTATCAATTTACCATTAGAAATATTCCTGCTGAAGGAGCTGGACCCTCAAGTTCACAGGTCAGTGTCTAGTTTACTCTCCTATTTGAAGCTCTTAGCACAGGGCTGGGCTCAGAGTTCATATTCAATAAATATTGAAATTTATTGAAGGTTGAATGCAAAGCAAATATGTATCTTTTCCTCTGCTCACTTTGCTTTCCACCACAACTACAGCTTAAACACAGAGCATTCTTTACTGGCTTTTTTTTTTTTTTTTAAATCCTAGGCAGAAGCAGAAGAGGAAACAGTTTTCTCTGGGATTAATTTAGCTGTTTCTGAGACTTGTACTCCATGAGGGGCTTTGAGTGGGTTTGCCTAAAATGGAGCCGTAAGTCTTGGAGAGCTGGCTGAAAGCAGCTCCTTTGAGCCATTCCAAATAACAGGGAGCTTGTCTGTCTGTGGTGGCTTTTTAATTTTTTTCTTTCTCTGGGACATTTTCTTTCTTGAGACATTAGTTCCCGGGTGCTATGGACTGAATGTTTGTGTCCTCCCAAATCTGTATGTTGAAAGTTATTCCCCTATGTGATGCTATTTGGAGGTGGGTCACGAGAGTAGAACCCTCATGGATGGGGTTCCTACCCTTATAAAAAGGACCCCAGGGAGCTCCCTGACTATTCTACCAGCACAAAAGGACCCAGCAAGAAGGTGACAATCTGTGAACCAGGAAGCAGGCTCTCACCAGACACCAGCTCTGCTGGTGCCTTGACCTTGGACTTCCCAGCCACCAGAACAGTGAGAAATAAATTCTTGTTGTTTATAGGCTACCCCGTCTCTGGTATTCTATGACAGCCGCCTGAATGGATGAAGATACCAGGCCTTCGGGAGTCTGCCCAGATCAGAAGCTTAAGCATGACTCTGGGTTCCTCTTTCTCTCTTACCACCCAGCATTGCCAAGCCTAGTATTCTGCTGCCTCAGCATTCCTTGACTGTGTGCATTTGTTCTTGGGTACCACCAGCATGGCCCAGGTCACCCTAATCTCTTCTGTAGACCCAGGTGATGGCCTCTAATTTTGTCCATGTCCAATTCCTTGCCCATATGGCAGCCAGAGTGACCTTGTTCAAGTGCCAATGTACCATGTCCTTTCTCTGATTAGGATGATCGCATGGCTTCTATTGCCCTCTCTATGCTCAAGTCCACACTCCTTGGCCTGGTGGGCCCAAAACTCAGTCTCCTCGTTCCCTGGTGCGTACTCCGCGCTCGCCCTGGTGAGCCGTATCACACGCACACTTCTCTCGTCTGCACACACTGCTCCTTCCATCTTTTTCGCCACCCCCAGCACCTGTAACTCCCTTTGCCTGGGTAACTCCTCTTCATCTCCAGGTATCCCCTTTGACTCACACTCCTTCACCCTCCTCGTCCGGGTCACATGTCCCTTCTACGTGCCTCTGGCACAGTGCTTGGCAAATAACAGTAACAAAAACAGCAGTAATGGTAATGGCTGCCATCTGCTAGGAATTTACTGCAGGCTAGTTATTGTGTGATGGGCTTTATGCCGATTAGCTCATCTTTGTTGGGGAGGCTGTGATCCCCTTCCGGGAATGAAGAAATTATTCCCGCAGATGCTGGGAACACTACAGGAAGATCAGTCTCTTTTGTCCTTGGGGGACTGGCTTTGTTGAGGAAGACCGCCTCACGTAAGATCACCTGCGGGAGCACCCTTCATCCAGGGCTTGATCTATGGAGGGGCACAAGGGCCCTGCCTTTTGGTCCAACTCAGGGTAGAGATAATGAGCTCTCCCCTTTGTGGAGCGCTCTCTGAGGTGGCTGCTGCTTTCCTTGGGACTGCCTCAGGGCTCAGCTTCTCTCCCCGCCCCATCTTGCTTCCTGCTCTCCCTTTCACTGGTATCCCTCTTAAAAGGATTCCCTCGGGGCCCCTGGGTGGCTCAATGATTTAAAGCCTCTGCTTTCAGCTTGGGTCATGATCCTGGGATCCTGGGGTCCTGGGATCGAGCCCCATGTTGGGCGCTCTGCTTGGCAGGGAGCCTGCTTCCCTCCTCTCTCTCTGCCTGCTTGTGATCTGTCAAATAAACAAATTAAAAAAAAAAAAAAGGACTCCCTCAAGAAACCCAGCTTGCCAACTTATGTCTCACAATCTCCTTCGGGGGAACCCAACCTAGAACAATCCTCTCATCAGCCCTCTGGGAGGGTATTACTACGACCCCCCCCCCCCTTAACAGATGAAGCATTTAAGGTCTAGAGATGCTACCTAACCTGCTCAGTGTCGCAGAGCTCATGATCTGTGCAGGTGGGATTCGAATGTAGGTGACTGATTCCAGAGCCCATGCTGTTAACCAGCCCATGCCTGGTTAATGGCTTTGTCCCCCTAGTCACCAAGAAAAAATTTTAGAAGGCTACAATTCAGGAACAAAGTTTTGTGCACATAATTTGTCTGAAGGCTGAGGAAACAGGAACAACCTCAGGCTGTTATGGCCCATCATGTGAGGCCCCCTGATGTGGGGATGTGCCCGGCTGACTCACAGCACAGGTCACAGACTGTGGACTCTCGCCCAGCTCTGATGGCGAGTTCCAAATCCAAATGTCACCCAGAAGATTTTGGTGTCTGAAAAATCTAATCAATTTCTAATGGAACACATGAGTCGGCATAAGAGAACAGTTAGTTCTCCCCAATCCGTGCAAAACACTGGACATCACAAGTCTTTTTTTTTTTGGCCCGGGGATGCTATCAGAGAACGACACATGCAACCATGCACAACTTTACCAGCCAATCCCTCCCAACACGACCCTTCCACTCTGGGCAGCCTCGACCAGGAAACCAAGGCCACTTGGTTGGGAGCTCTGGCCTCTCCCCAGTGTCCTGACGGTCCAGTGTATCAGGGAAGAGAAGCCCCAGGCAGGAGGTGTTAGAGCAGAGGCGGAATGAGAGATATCTAGTTGTGTGATCAAGACCTCAATGATAAGCTCTAGAAATATCCTCTGGTGGAGGGGGAGGGGAAAAAACCAAGACAGTTGGCCCTTAAGCATCATGGGTTTGAACAGCATGGGTCCACGTATACATAGATTTTTTTCAATAGGCACAGTACAGTACTGTATATGTATTTTCTCTGCCTTATGATCTTCTGCACAATTTTCTTTTCTCTACCTTACTTTATTGTAGGACTACCACGTACAACACATGTAACACAGAATATGCATTAATGGACTATGTATGCTGTCTGTAAGGTTTCTGGTCAACAGTAGGCTATTAGTAGTTAAGTTTTGGGGGGTCAAAAGTCATAGACAGATTTTCAACTGTGCATGGGAGGTTTAGTGCCCCTGACCCCCATGTTGCTCAAGAGTCAACTGTACAGCTTGGCCGTAGAATTTCAGATTGTAGCATGAACTTCACATCAGTTTGTTATTAAGAGTTAAAGTCTGCCCGCTGAAGTCCAACTGCTCCCTGCTCTCTGACCCCCTGTGATGGGGTCATTCTGTACCAGACATCTGGGCCTTTAATCATAAATTATCCTGTTTTGCTCTTTATCTACATATCCCCCTGAAAGGATTGCAGGAGCCATGGAAATGGGGAGTCTAGCATTAAAAGCTAAGTTTAAAAAAATTTTTTTTTATTTTATTTTTTTAAAGATTATTTATTTATTTATTTGATAGAGAGAGAAACAGTGAGAGCAGGAACACAAGCAGGGGGAGTGGAAGAGGGAGAAGCAGGCTTCCTGCTGAGCAGAGAGCCTGATGCAGGACTCCATCCCAGGACTCCAGGATCATGACCTGAGCTGAAGGCAGATGCTTAACGACTGAGCCACCCAGGCGCCCCCCAAAATTTTATTTTTTAAGTAATTTCTACACTCAACGTGGGTCTTGAGCTTACAACCCCACGACCAGGAGCTGCATGTTCCACTGACTGAGGCAGCCAGGTGCCCCCAAAACTAAATTTTTAAAATATCAGGTGCTATGTTAAGCGAGTCAGGAGCTGATCTTATTTTGCCCAGCAAACCTAGGAGGCATTAGCCCATCGCACAGATGAGGAAACAGACTCAGAGTGAGTAACTGGCCCAAATTCACATGGCTGACGAGTAGGAAGAAGCGGGGTTGGAAACCAAGTCTGTCTGATTCCAGGGCCTGTGCTTGACGGTAAGGTTAAACACTCCTTCATCTTCTGCTGCTTCTCCACTCTCAGTGAGTCCCAGCCAGCTGAACAGCTGTACTAGGTTGGTTTCCTCCCAAAAATCCATATCCACCAGGAACCTCAGAATGAGGTCTTACTTTGTAGGTGGAATCAAGTTAAAATGAGGTCATGCTGGGGGTTCCTGGGTGTCTCAGTCTGTTAAGCATCTGCCTTCAGCTCAGATCATGATTCTAGGGTCCTGGGCTCCCTGCTCAGCGGGGACTCTTGCTTCTTCCTCTGCCTCTCCCCTTGCCCTGCCTCCCTGCTTTGCTCTCTCTTCCTCACACACATACTCTCTCTCTCTCAAATAAATAAATAAAATCTTTAAAAAAAATAAAAATAAAGTTAAGACAAAGTTATATTGGATTAGGCAGACGGTAATCCAATGACCAGTATCCTTATAAGAGGAAATTTGGACACAGAGACACACACAGGGAGATGGCTTGGAGAGGCTAGAGCAGAGATTGGAGTGACATAGCTATAAGCCAAGGGCTGCCAGCAAAGACCAGAGATGCAAGAGGAAGGTCCTCCCCTTGGGTCTTCCAGAGGGAGCCTAGTCCTGCCGAACCTCCATTTCCAGCTTCTAGCCTCTGGGACTGTGAGACAATGAATTTCTGTTGTTTTAAGCCACCCACTCTGGGGCAGGTACTTAAGGTCACACTACGAAACATGTTCAGCAGCCATACCATCCGCCTTTGTCACCTGCTCAGAGGTGGCTCCCATGATCCATAGCGAGAAGCTCCCTATGGACCATCTGTATGTCTTCTTTGGAAAAATATCTGTTCATGTTTTCTGCCCATTTTTAAAATGGATCATTTGTTTTTGGGTTTTTTGTTTTGTTTTGTTGTTGTTGTTGTTTGTTTGTTTGTTTTGTTTTGCTGTTGAGATGGATAAGTTCTTTCTGTATTTTGGATACTAACCTTTGATCAGATATGTGATTTGCAAAAATTTTCTAGTCCATAGATTGTCTTTTAATTTTGTTGCTTGTTTCTTCTGCTGTGCAGAAGCTTATATATGTCTTTAAATGATGTGTTTTCCTTCCACCAGTCAAAACTCTCCAAATTTTAGAGTCAGGTTTCAGCCATGTCCCCCTGACAATGAATAAAGGAATCGATAGCTTGTCAAGCTAAAAATCGATAAATAGTGATGGAACTGTAAGAAGACAGTGAAAAATGTCTAGTTCTCCATTTAGTCGTCCACTCCAGCGAACATCTGAGGGCCAATCTTTAGGAATATGATGATGAATAAAAGGTAGGCTTGGCTCCTTTTGTGGATGGGACAGTTAAATGATATTACAGTTAAATGATTACAGATAAACAGTTAAATGATATCACAACATGGTAAATGACATTGCAGCGAAAAAATATTCTCAGAAAGCAAAAGATGGAGCAATTGATCCAGTTCTGTGAATCTGAGATTTCAGAGAGGAAAGAACATTTGTATTGAAAAAAAAAATGTGTTTTAAGTTTGTAATATATGTGCATGATACAGAACGTAAGAGGCGCCAAAGGATACTGTATTCATTTGCTAAGTCTTTGTAACAAAGTACCACAAATAGGATGGTTTAGAACAATGGAAATCTGTTGTCTCATAGCTGTGGAAATCAGAAATGCAAGATCAAGGTATCTGCAGGGTTAGAAGTAAGGAGTGCAAGGAAAAAACCGTTCCATGCTCCTCTCCTGGCTTCTGGTGCTTTGCTGAGAATCACTTCAACCTCTGCATTCTTCTTCACATAGTGTCGTCCCTGTGCACCTGTATGTGTCCAAATTTCCCCTTTATATAAAGACACATGTCATACTGGATTATGGACCCACACTACTCCTGTATGACCTCAATTTAACTAACTTCATCAGCAAAGCCCCTTTTTCCAAATAAGGAAATTCTGAGATACTGAGGGTTAGGACTGACTCAGGCATTTTATGGGTCATAATTCAATCGCAGGTACTCAGGTACTCCATGAAAAACAAACCTCTTTCCTTTGGATGTTTCCATGCCTCCCACGTTCCTGCTCTGGAAGCAACCAGCGTTCCCAGGTTATTGGACATTCTTGCAGGGGTTTTCCACGCATTTACCAACATATATGCGCACGTGTGTTCCCACTCACAAACACACACCATGCACTGGCATCCTCGTTACTCTTTTCACTTAGCACGAACCCTGCAAAAGTTTCCATATCAATCTGTACAGACCTTCCTATTCCTTTAAGTGTCTGTACAGTGGTCAATTTATTTACACGGTCCCCTATTAATAGGCATTTAGACAGTCCCTGGTCTTCTATTAAAAACAATGCTGCAGTGTATATTCTTGGGCACACGTCATTTTGCATGAACGTACAAATTTATTAATACCTGGATGTGGAAGTGCTTGGTCATCAGGCCACTGCATTTTAAAATTTGAGATCTTTTGCCAAATTGCTCTCCAAGGAGGTCAGAGAAGGTCAGCCTTGCACCAGACCCACAATCTTACCAGATTTCATTACCTAACGTTCTGATCTTGGCTGGGCTGTTATATTCTCCTTGGACTTTTAATTTGCATGCCTATTATTGTGAATGTAACTGAGCATCTTCTCATGTGTTTCAGAGACATTGGGAACGTCTTTTCTTTGAACAGTCTGTACCTATCTTTTGCCCATTTTTTAGTGGGACTGAGGAGGAATGAGAAGGATTTTTACAGACACAGAAGGAATTGTAGTATATGTGCTGCCGAAGCGAGCATGACACAGAAGGAATTTTAGATGGGCACCAGATAACTGCAAGTACGTGAAGATGGGGCTGGCGTTTAAACAGGACTTGAGGACCCACCCCCTCCCCAGTTATTTGAGAGGTCTGGCCCAGGTCCCCCTCCTCTTCCAGTCTAAGCAGTGGCCTGCTCAGAAAACAAGGGGAAGCCCAGAAATTAGATTCTGGGTTTAGAGTTAAACATTTGAGCTAGAGGGATGCCTGGGTGGCTCAGTCAGTTGAGCAGCCTACTTGGAATTGGTTCAGGTCATGACCTCAGGGTCATGAGATCGAGCCCCATGTTGGACTCCCTGCTCAGCGGGGAGTCTGCTTGTCTCCCTCTCCCACTTCCCCACTAGTGCACATTCTCAAATCTTAAAAAAAAAATTGAGCTTGAACTGGGAAAGCAGTAACCCCTCTTCTGAGCCTGCTGAATCCCAAGGGGGCTGATCTGAGTTTGGTTTGGAGTGGGGAGGGGCAAGCAAGAGGTAGAGCTTGTTGCATAGAGTTAGTAACGGGGTTGGGAAAAAGAGGAAGCTTGAAACAAGTACGCACATCATAAAAATCTAGTCAGAGACCAGGGTCGGAAATTTCTCCCTAGGCCACAACATGCTTTGGTGGTTTCCTCTTGTCTTTCCTTCACTTGCTAGGGCTGTGCTGCATTCAAATCCAAGTGAACAGGCATTTCTTTCTAATTCTATGATTGTCCTGGGAAGTGTGACTGAGTATGGCTGAAGAGTCCTTTTCAGAGCAGAGAAAGGATCGGGTATGCCTTTGGGTTCTCTGCCGCCCTGTGGTTTGTAGTCTGGGGATTAAGAAGATGTTGGTCACACATCCTCTCTTTTTCCCAGAAGATGCACGAGCTTGCTTCTAGAGGGTCTATCAAGTCTCACTGTTCTATCCTTCCACTCTTTGGAGATTTTGGAATGCTTCCTGCCAATAACCTCTGAAGTAGGCCCTGTGGGAGGATTCAGACTGGTAAGAGCTCACCTGGGCCTTCCAAGATGGTATACTCTATTAGGGAAATAACACTACTGTGATGGCTCATTTTACGTGTCAACTTGGCCACAGGGCCCAGATATTTGGTCAAACATTAATAGAGATGTTTCTATAAAGATGTTTTCTGGATGGAATTAAGGTTTCATCAGTGAACTCTGAGTAAAGCAGATCACCCTCTACAATGTGGATGGGCCTCATCCAATCAGCTGAAGGCCTTAAAAGAACGAAGACGGATGGCCCCCAAGCAAGGAGTTCCGCCAGCAGACTGCTTTGGGACTGGGCCTGCAACTCTTCCTTGCATCCCCAGATTGCTGGTGTACCCTGTAGATTTGGGGCTTGGACCTCCACAATCCTGTGAACCCATTCTTTAGAATAAATCTCTCAACACACCTCCACGTGTGTCTATCCATACAGATAGTAGATATATAGATATAGATATAGACACGGGCATGTATACACACATATGCATATTCATACACACACACACGCTTCTATACAACACTTTGTTGGTCTGTTTCTCAGGAGAACTGTAACTAATACAACTACCAGCGACAGTGTGATTTAGCATGGGTTGGGAGAGATGCTGAAGGGAGGGAGGAAGTGAGGGCCCCTGCAGTCAGGGAGGCCTTGAGCAGGAACTGGAGATGTGAG
The DNA here is from genome assembly GCF_011764305.1 of Mustela putorius furo. Lineage (NCBI taxonomy): Eukaryota > Metazoa > Chordata > Mammalia > Carnivora > Mustelidae > Mustela > Mustela putorius. The sequence continues at coordinate 11,356,196 of NW_025422057.1, forward strand.
CAAGATTCTAAAGCAAGGTCACGTCTGAAGAGGTAGAAAAAGGAGGAAGGATCTATGGAGGGGGAATAGCAAGAACATGTGTGGACTTAGGGCCAAGCGGGGGGCCAATCCTAGAGACGCAGGTGCTTCCGGCACCAGGTGCCTGCCTTCCCCCATGGTGGCTGTCAGAGCGGCACCTGGGCACTTGTTAGGGGGAGTGTGTGTTTCATGCCTGTCTCCCTCTTAGGCCATAAACTGGTGTTTCCCCATGCCCACCTAAATCCGTTAACACAAGCCAGTGTCGAAGAAATACTTGCGGAATGAACGAATTCACTTTGTACTCCTATTGAATTAGGATCGGTGGCAGGATTAATTCCCTACCTTGTTCCAAAAGTGGACAAGAAATTGGTAATGACAGTTGTAAGAATCGCTTTTTTCCCCAATGTGGAAATCATTTGGTTTCTTTCCATTTCAAAGCACATACTCATAAACAATTCAGACAATGCCAAAAACCAGAAAATGGGAAATCCGTAGTCTTGTTGCCCAGAGACAAGATGGGAAGGACATAACATCAGGTAACACCGCTTCCTGTAAAATGTGGCACATTATTATCACTGCGCTCTTATCAGATCTTTCCTTGGTCTTGAACCAGGACCGTCCTATTAACTGACCACCTACTATTACGTGTTAGGGACTGAATAGGAAGGGAACATAATCAGCCGCAGGTCACCCTGCCTTCTCTGGGTGATCAGAGAAAGTTCTGTAGCTTTTCCGGACTTCAGTGTTTCTGTGACACTTCTTGGCTGCTGGACACAAGTTCTCTTGCTGACCCTGTGCTTGAATACTTGTTTTTCTTCCCCTTTCCAAGGCTGTGGCAAACAAACCTCGGAGAGCATTTCTGTGAACCTGCCTCCATTTTCTGGAAAATGAGTTGTGAAATTGGAAGAGCCCTTTTTATTTCTTTCCTTCGATCCCTCTGGAAGCTCAGCTTCCTTAGTTTAATGAATCTTTCTTTCTTTCTTTCTTCTTTGTTGTTATTCGTGTTGAAAGATCCCATTCTTGTACTGGGCAGCAGCTATTCACCCTGACAGGCCAAGCTGGTTTAGTTTTATCACTTTTCCCTATCAAAAAGAAGCCTATTCTTGGGAAACTGAGAGGAGTAATTAGCACTATTCCCTTTACTGTCTGAACTTTTTTTAATGTGAGTAATCTTTAAGTACATATATTTATACATCCTTGTTTAGAAACATGTTTTAAATTTTAAGTCTTGTGTAAATGAAACTTTGCACCCAACAAGCCTTAACCTGGTCTTTCTCTGCATACTTTAGGGTTGTTCTTATAGGCATAGGACAGAGGTTAACCCACTTGTACTGGAGGAAAAACCTGTTTTGATTGACCAGAATCCCTCTGTGCCCTGGAGTAATTTTACTCATATCCTATGGGTCACCCATGGAGCTATGCCATACAGCTGATTGGCTGTAAGAAGCCAAGACAGTCTCGGGAACTGGTGAGGAAGGCCCTCTGGGAAGGCCTGGTGGCCCCCTGGGGGTCCATACAGTACTGCAGGGCCTCAGCTCTTAGCTGGTAAAAGTGCGCTTGAAAGTTGAAAAAAGCATTTGCTAGTTAATGGCAGCCATGGAGCAAATAGCAGGCAGGGCCTAGGGCAAGGGAAGCCAGACTGTGCGCCTGCTGGCTCCCGTCACCAGTCTCAGGGGGGAGAGGAGGCCGGCGAGTAGATTTCTTGTTAATACAAATATATAAAAGTTTGTTGTTAATATAAAATGTAAAGGATTTCTAATAAATAAATAAATATATATTTATATATATATAATATAAATATATATAATATAAATATATATAAATATAATATAAATATATAATAAATAAAAATATATATATATATATATATATATATATATATATATATATATTCTGCCCCTAGTTCTGGGGCAGAACTAGGCTTTATAGCCAAAAATATTTTAAATGCATTGTTTTCTCTCTAATTATAAAAGCAATTTATATACACTCCATAAACATCAGAAAATACAGAAGTCACAGAAGGAAATAAAAATCTCACAAATGGAAGCATCTGGGAGGCTCAGTCAGTTAAGCTTCCAACTCTTGATTTCAGCTCAGATCAGGATCTCAGGATAATGGGATCGAACCCCACTTGGGCTCTGCACTCAGTGTGGAGTCTGTTGGGATTCTCTCCCTCTCCCTCTCCCCCTCCCGCTCCTGCTCATACTCACACACACACACACTCTCTCTCTCTCAAAAAAAAGGGGGGGGGGTGCTTGGTGGCTCAGTTGGTTAAGTGTCTGCCTTCAGCTCAGGTCATGATCCCAGAGTAAGGGGATCCCTCCCCAAGTGGGGCTCCCTGCTTAGTAGAAAGCCTGCTTCTCCCCCTCCCTCTGCCTGCTGCTCCCCCTGCCTGTGCTCTCTGTCAAATAAATAAATAATATCTTTTTTTAAAAAAAAGGAAAAAAATTCTCACGAATGGGTGGGAACATTTTAGGAGACAGAATTAAGGTTGAAATGGGGAAGAACTTGCTAACAATTAGGAGTGAGCTCCCAATCACTGGAAGTATTAACAAAGGCTGGGAAGGGGTTGTGGCGCAGGAGGATGACCGGCCTTTAATAGGGCCTTCCTGCTCTGATCTGCTAGCACGGCAGCCTGTCCTCAGCCTGTCCTCAACCTGCCAGGTTCCCAACAGCATGTCCCATTGCCCCTGCCGCCCCCCACCCCCGAGCAAGGGAGGGCAAAGTGCAGCAGGGCTCTGCCGGGTGGCACCTGCCACCAGACTCGGGCTGGGTCCTGAGGATGGAAGGCCACATCTGTTTAATTTATCCGTTCAATAATTCACAGTTCTTTAAACATTTACTGAGTGGCTACTGTAGGGCAGGCATTACATCAAGCTCTGCGGATTGTTTCGTGAACCGCATAAACTCCAGACCAAGTTCCTACGCCACCATTAAAACGATACAAATAATTTCATCACAGCTGTTAGCACCAAGAAGGAACAGTCTTCCTTGTCCAGAAGAAAGGGAAGGCGTCTCCGAGGAAGCCAGCGGAGAGCTGCCCTTGGCTGGGTGAGTAGGAGTGAGTTAGCTGAGTGGCAAGGGCATGGGGGTGGGGGGCGTGGGGCCGGGGGGAAGGCCTGTGCTGGGGAAACTTCATGATGTGAGACGAGGCCTGTGTGGTCGCAGCCCTGGGGAGCAGGGCTCTGGCTGATGAAGGAGGCTGGGCCGGATCATGAAGGGCCAGGGAGGCCTCTCTAGGGCTGCGTGACCTTATTCCAAGGGCAACAGGAATTTTAAGCAAAGCAGTAACATGATCAGATTAGAGTTTTTAGGAAATCACTCGGCTGCTGTGTAAAGAATGTCTTGTAGGAAGACAAGATTGGAGGTCAGGAGACTAGCTGAGAGGCTAATGGACACTGAAGTAAGGGAGGTTGTAGAATGGGAATAAGTCATGAAAAGTAGGTCTGGTTGAGTGTGTGACCAAGCGCCCCTGCACGATCATTCAATCCTCGCAAACCCCTCTCAAGTAGGTATCATTATTATTATTTTACAGATAACACTAAGACTCAGAGAGGTTAAGAAACTTGCCCTAGGTCACCCAGCCAGGATTTGGACTTCGGCACTCTGGGTCCAGAGCCTGCTGCATAATTACTATCTATACTGGAGAAAAGTGGATAGATTCAAAGTGTACTTGGGAATAATAAGCCACAGAGCTTGGTGATTGGAGGCTCTCTTCCATGATCATAGCCAGATGATCGGTGCCGTTTATTATGGCCAGAACAGCTAACTGCAAGTGACAATTTGTTACAGTTGCAGCTTAATGGGAGAAGAGTTACAGATGAATTAATTTGCACTAGAATAATAATAGCGGCAAACACATGAAGCTTTCCATGTGCCGGGCACTCCCGATCTTCTATGAGGATAATTCACTTAAGCCTCACAAGAACACTGAAAAGGAGGTATTAGTGTTCTCATCCCTGCTCTGGGGTGAAGGCTTATGAACCCCTCATAATTCCCATGTTGATATCCTGACCCCCAAAGGTGATGGTAACAGTAAATGGGGCCTTTGGGATGTGATTAATTCACAAGGGTACCTTATATAAAAAGGCTCCAGAGAGATCCCCAGCCCTCTTCCAGTGAGAAGGCACTGTCCGTGAACCGCGAGAAGGGCTTCCAACCAGAATGAGACCACATAAGCACCTTGATCTTGGACTTCTGGCCTCCAGAACGATGACCAATAAATTTCTGTTGATCTTAGGCTACCCGGTGTGCTATTTTGTTACAACAGCTTGAACAGACTAAGACAATCCCTGTTTCACAAATGAGAAACAGAGGTGCAGAGAGGCCAAGTGACTTAGCCAAGGTCACACAGTAGAAATTGTCAAAGCTAGGATATAAACCCAGGCAGGCTGGCTGCAGGGGGCAGGGGCTTAACCACAAGCCATGCAGTTTCCAGAAACTTTTGTAATAGAATGCTCCCCCCGACCCAAGGGACCCAAGGTTGGGCTTCACCAACGCAACACATTTCTCCAAGTGAAGGTCCAGGAGCTTGCTTTTGCTTCTGAACGTGGTCTGTGAGACATAAAATTGGCCCTAGGACATTGAAATAGTAAAATCTGGAACTCACGTACCTGCAGTGGGGTTCACTTGGTATGATTCTCGAATCAGCTCTAAGCTGCTTCTTGCCGGGGCCTGAACTGCTCCAAGGGATTTCTTCTCCAGACATTATTTTCTGAATTGGTTGGGAGGTTGTTTGCAGGAGGATGAGGAATTATTTGATGAGGAGCCCACCAGGAGATTTCTCGGGCTTCTGATGAAATCTTTTCATTATGCAGATGTGGCCTTCTTGGTGCTGAATAAAGCCTTGCTTAATTTGGATGCCTGAGGAATTATATTTGGAGGAATAGCTATTACAGGGAGCTAGTCATTAGGGGGAGAAGCCATTAGTTCTTCAAAAGCACGGGCGTCTTTTTTAATGGAGACTACCACTTTCCTCAAGTCCTACACAGCTCCTCGTGAACTAGACCCTGCAGGGGAGGATGCTCACATGTTTCTACAGATCTTCATAGGAAGCCTTAGACCCGACCCGCCTCTAAGGTTGCTGTTGGCGGCAGAGGGTGAGGGGGGCAAGACACCCACAGTCCTCGTTCCGTCGCAGTGTCACCGACCTCGCCAGCTTTTCTCCCATCTGCCCTCCCTTCCAGTCCCACCACAGAGTCCCACTCTCCCCAAATCATTTCTGTGGCTCCTTCCTGCTGAAAATGCCATCTTTGCTTCTTTTCATCTGGATCCTCTCCATCTCCCCCTTCAGGACCCGGCAGGGGTCTTCTTAAGACGTCTTCCCCAAGGGGATGCTTCCCTAAGAGTGGCCCATCTTTTGGCTTCGGCTCAGGTCATCATCTCAAGGGTCAGGAGATCAAGCCCAGCCTCAGGCTCTGGGCTCAGTGGGGAGTCTGCTTGAGATTCTCTCCCTCTGCCCTTCCTCCACTTGGGCTTTTTCTTTTTCTCTCTAAAATAAGTAAATAAATCTTAAAAAAAAAAAAAAAAAAGGAGGTCTTACCCCCGCTTGCTCCAGGGAACCTCCAGTATTGTCTTACTGTAAACAAATTATAATTATGTGGTTATGGGAATCTTTGTCCACAATTTTCTTCCTTCTCCCCACCTGTGGTCCCCTCTGTCTGGCACTGTGCCCGGTGAGCCACGGCCATGCTAAGCAGACATACTTCTTGAGCTCTGTCCCATCTCTTGAATTCACTCCCGCTGGGAGAAACCAGTTGCCACATTTGAAGACAGCCTTGTAGAGAGGCCCATGTGGGGAGCAGCTGAGCCCCCAGCCAGGACCCGCACCGCCTGCAGAGTGAGTCACCCGTGAAGTGGCTCCTCTCACCCCAGCCAAGCCTTCCAATGACTGCAAACCTGGCTGACATCTTGACGGTGGGAAACACTGAGCCAAAACCATCCAGCTAAATTGTTCCCAAATTCCTAATGCACAGAAACTGTGTGAAATCATAAATGTTTGCTCTTGTTTTGAGCCATTAAATTTTGGGGAAATATGCAACAATAGACAGCTAATATACCTTTTTGCTTCTTTACAAGAAAATTTCCTTGTGTTGGCTTGTGTGCGAATACTATTTACTCACAGCTGCCTTGTGCGGGTTGGTGGGTTCCCATCCTCATACAAGGGGCAATTTATGCCCTGGGATTAGTATCCACTCCACTAGAAGCACAGAAGTCTCTCTCTATCTTTCTCTCCCTCTCTGTATTACATATACCAATAACTCATTACCTATTTTTTTAAAGGTTTTATTTATTTATTTGACACAGAGAGAGATCACAAGTAGGCAGAGAGGCAGGCAGAGAGAGAGGGGGAAGCAGACTCCCTGCTGAGCAGAGAGCCCGGTGCAGGGCTTGATCCCAGGACCCTGAGATCATGACCTGAGCTGAAGGCAGAGGCTTAACCCACCGAGCCACCCAGGCACCCCTCATTACCTATTTTTGATGCGTTACAGTTTTCAAAGAACTTTTTGTACGCATCTCATTTGAACCTCTTAGCAATTGACATGGCTATGCAATTCTACATTGCAGATATACTTATCACTTACAGATTGACTTTACATTGAGAACTTTTACAAAAATACATGGAGAAAGCCCTTTTTGCAATTCTTTCATATATGTATAGGATCAAGAGGTTTGCTTACTCAATAAATGTTTACTGACTCCCTACTATGTGTAAGGAGAGGGAGTTGGAAGACATATAGAAAAGAAGCAGAAATTAATTTGTCTTCAGGGAATTTATAATCTGATAGCAGTATCACGATGTGTACATAAGTAACTAAAATACACAGAAACTTCTAAAGCCCCAACAGCTAGCTTTGTCCTGGGGGTTGCAGTAACGTTTACGTGGAGAATCTTTCCATACCAGGATGTGAGATCCATGAGGGCAAGGGTTTATCCTTAACTCTCACACCTTGAACAGTACTTGGCACACAGTAAATATTTATTTAACAAATCTCACTGAATCCTCACAATCTTGTAAAAAAAAAAAAAAAGGCAGAAGAGCAGAGTGGTTACTCCATAGGTTCTAGAATAAGTCTCCTGTGTTTGGATCCTATCTCCATTAGTTGTAGGGAAGTGATCTCAGAGAAGTTAGTGACCCTCTCCGTGACTGGGTTTCCTGCCGTGAAAAGTGGGGATAATAATAATACCTAGTTACAGTACCTAATAATATCTCAGAGTTATCCTGAGGACCATATGAAATGATTTCATGCAAAACACTTGGGACGTTGCCTGACACACGAGAAACACTGAAATCCCCATTTTACAGACAAAAACATGGAGGCTTAGAGATGCTTAGCAAGCCACGCCCATGCTTTTAACTGTATCACTCGTATTTCCGAAAAAGGTGGTAAAGGAAGGCAGACCAAGGTCTGTGTCAGAACATTTTCTTGCAAAGATAAGGAAGAGTTGGTTCCTGTCTAAAGATGAGGATGAAATTAATGGAGACATCCCCTGAAACAGTCTGTTCTAAAACAAGGGTAATTGGATTCTGGCCATGGGTTGCTTTTGCTGCTTTCCCTTTCAGGGAGTGGAGCCCCGCTGGGGTTGGGGAGAGGAACTCCTCAGGGCAGCCATTTCTGCACGACTCACCGGGCAGTTTATAGCACCCTTTAGACACACCATGGATAGCAGGATTACTAATCACGATGTCTGCTGATGTAAACTCTATTTGGATACAACAATGTTTTTAAATAACCTCAAATACAATTACCACCCTGAGGATGGGGTGGTTGAATGACTAGAGAAATATCATTTAGCTACTTCATTAACTAATTACAGTGCTCCACGAACAGTGACACAAGGCAGGGCTGTGGGGATGAGTCACACGGCTGAGCTCAGGGGCCACAGGGGGGGTTCCACGGTCTCTCTGGCACCAGCATCTAGAGGCATTCCTGAGTGGCGAAGAGGGACTCCTCCCTTCCTTGCTGTCTCCTTAGCATTCACGGGAGCTTGGGAGGCCCAGAAATCTCTCCAGGCCAGAGTGACCCACGGGGCTTCAACAAGCGCCACTCCCTTCCTCATTGCTTGCTGTCCTTACACCCAAAGACAGACTCTCAGAGGGCTTGGACTGGGCAGGCAGGTGGCTGGTCACTCATCGAGTTAATGAACCTGTCGTCTATGTTGTCTCGAGTGCTGTGTGCAAGAATGTTCGCTAGGGGCCAACAGGGCACCTGCTTCTCCATTGCCTGGGGAGCCCCTGCTGACCCGCCCTCTGGAGGAACTTGAATTCTCACTACACAGGGGCTGGCGGCGCTGTGGCTGTAGGGGGTTTTAAAAATTGTTTCAAGTTGTGAAAGTGTTTGCCAAGCACCACTTTGGACAAATCACCTTCTGAAACTTAGTTTCCTCAACAGTAAGAGGGGATAAAATTGGGCTCTGTCTCAGAGTTGTTGGATCACGTGACAGAGAGAATGTGAAGTTTCTAGCATAATCTTCGGCAAAAAGCCCAGGGCTCAGTCAACGTGGAGCTCGTATTTGTCATGTCATCATTTGACCACATGCACAGTCTTGCTGATGACATCCCACGACGGAGAGCAGATTCTGATCTCTGCTCCTCTCTCCCGGGGCACACCTTCTGTCATCATTCAGCCTCTCGACATCGGCCAGGGGACCGACTCTTCAAAATTCTCCTCCCGCACTTTGAAAACCAGTAACAGCTGCACACTGAGTCCTGAACAACAACGTTCCCCCAGCAGCTCCAGGTTCAAACTGGCAGACCACCACCCCCCCCCCCCCGTGATTTGTTTTGAATAAACATTCTTTAGGAGAAGTATAATGGAGGCTGGCTGGCGGTACTGACCCTATTTTTTCCTTCTCTTCCAAAGTGAATGCCAAAGACAGGATTAACGTTTCTCAGCCTAGTAAACACACCCATCTGGACTCAGCACAGGGAACATTAGCGCTCCAACCATTTCCTGTAATCAGCTTGAACGATCCAGGCCACAAGCTTGGAAATTAAATTCTAGAAGTGATTTTTCCATCCTGGAAGCTATTTCAATTACAGCTTCTTGCAGATGCACCTTGGATAAGCGGCAGACATACCAGCCCTGGCATTATGTAATGAATCTGCCCGGCGGGAAGCTTGCCACGACACTGCAGAGAGGCCGCCTGGAGGCTGAGAGCACCTCTGCCGGACTGGGCGCCCTACCTGCTCCCAACTCCCATGGCATTCCGGGCCTCCCGCAAGACCCTGAGCAGCCTGGTCCCCAGTGTGAGACTTGCAGTCCAAAGCGGGAGCCACATTTCAACGTCAGAGGCTGGGAACCCTGTGATGGGCAGTAAACCCCAGCGGCGGGAAAGCACTAGCCTGGCTTGAGGGAGAGGCTGAGCTCTCCAAGCTCAACGCCCAGTCAGTGGTGTGGAGGCAGGTGGAAGAGCAAGCCAAGACCCAGAGGGCGGAAACAGGGTGTAGGGATGTCTGTGTGGCTCAGCGGATTGGACATCTGCCTTCCGCTCAGGTTGCGATCCCGGAGTCTCTGGATCGAGTCCCACATTGGGCCCCTTGCTCACTGGGGAGCCTGCTTCTCCCTCCACCTGCCGTTCCCCCTGCTTGTGCTCTCTCTCTCTCTGACAAAAAAATAAACCTTTAAAAAAATAAAAATAAATTAATAAATAAAAGCGAGCGCGCGCGCGTGTGCGTGTGTGTGTGTGTGTGTGTGCTCATGCGCTTGGGTATGCACGTGACTCCAGGCAACACCCTATTCAAGTGCCAGGAGACTGGCGGGGTCTACCTGCCTTTGCCTATCACCATTGTTTTTAGCATTAGAAAGTCCTTTAGGACCTGCCCCAGGACCTTGCCTTTAAGACGTCAGATTTCTGGAGCGTGAGATTCAGAGCCTGATGTGCCCTTCTGAGAATCTCATTCTCGCAGAGGCGGGGCAGTGGAGTTTCTGAGCACAGAATGCGGTTGGGCAAAGTTTTGGAATTCGGGTTTGGTGGGCGGCAGAACCGGGCAGTTTGGGAGGTCGTCAGGCAGGTGGCAACAGGGTGATCTGAGAGCAGATGCTACTTTAGTCACTTTGCTCCAGCATGGGGACTCGGGGAGAGACAGACTGGCTCATGAAGCAGGAGCCTTGCATCTTTTTTTTTTTTTTTTTCTTTTTGGTATCCTACACAATTTGGGGGAAGGCTCTTAGGAAGGGAGGGCTGAACATTGGAGACCTGGCTGCCAGCAGCTCACCCATGGGAACCCCAGTGTTGGAGTCAACAGGGAGTCAGACAGACCCATCTTCAAGTCCCAACCTTGCAGTTTCCTGTGGGACTCAAATTATTGAACTGCACCAAGTGCCAGATTCTTTGCTGTTAAAGGGGGAATAATGGAGCTCCGGGTTATCATGGGTGTGGAATGAAGTGTGAGTGGGAGGCATCGTAGGGGGTGTTTAATAATAATGGGTTCTATCCAGGTAGTGCTAGATGAAAGGTTGCAGCTGGTGGCTAATGTTGAATTGTTTAGGCTACTTGGGGGATGGTGCTGCCCTTCAGTCCGGAGGCCTCCCTTAATGTCACCATGGTGACCAGTGGGATCAGCTCACCCAAAATCAGAAGGGCCTCCCCCTGCCTTTCCTGGGCTCCTGCTTCTACAGAATTCTGCAGATGATTCCAGCAGCCCCTCACCACCTCCTCCCTACAAGCCTGCCAGAAAAAGGGCACAAGCTAGAAGCAACACAATCTGGGTTTTTATTTATTATGGTATTTTATGTATTCTGCTGGCACAATAGAACTTGTTGGCCCTGAGTATTTTCACTGCCTCTCTTGGTCTCAAAATCCAAGAGGGAAAGATTTTAAATGATTCCTGAGTTTGTTTTTTATGATGGAAAAGTAATCATGCAAATTTAAGGTTAAAAAAAACCCTCAAATAATATAGGATGCTGAAGTTAAGTTACTTTACTTCTCCTGACCCAGTTTCCTCATCTGTAAAGGAGGGATAATAGTTAAGTCCCCGCTCTCAGGGTCATTGTGGGGACTAAATGCAGGCGTATGGGAAATGCCTGGTGCCATGGCTGGCTCAGAGCGAGCACCTGACATACGTTAATGATTATCATCCACCACTGTCCTCCTTCCAGCAATGGCTTAGTGTCTCCCTCTGGAAATAGTCTATGCTTGCAAGAAAATATATTTACATATTCATGCACATGGAGATATGATATCTACTGTTCTGCGACTTGCTGTTTTCACTTACTAATCTTGGGCAATAACCAGGTAACGTTTCACTGAATGGGTGTACCATTATTTCTATGACCAAAGGAGAAACATTTCAATTATAGAATTATGAACATTTATACAATTTAAACAATTACAGTATTTGTTGAGAAGTTTTATTTGAAAATACATGCAGAAAGCCATTTGAATAATCAAAACTTTTCAACATTTACAGGTTTTTTTTTTTTAAGAATTTTTATTTATTTAATTGACAGAGCACAAGCAGGCGGAGTAGCAGGGAGAGGCAGAAAGAGAAGCAGGCTCTCCGCTGAGCAAGGAGCCAGATGTGGGGCTCCACCCCAGGACCCTGGGATCACAACCTGAGCTGAAGGTAGCTGCCCAACCAACCAAGCCACCCAGGCGCCCTAAAACTTACAGGTCTTATAAACTTGACCCACACTGTATGACAACAGTGCTGCAGAGTGACAAACTGGAGCGTCACATTGAGAGCACCGTGGACCAGCCCGGACATGCCTAATGGGGCAGGTTAAAAACAGTGTAAGTTACTCTGCTTCTTCCAGATTAATTTGGAACAGAAGAGAACATGACAGGAGGTGTAATACTTGTTTGTTCAAGCTTTTAACTACAATGTAAAAGGACCAGTGGTTTTACTATTATTTTTCCATTTGGCTTCCTGGCACCTCGAATTCAATCAGTGTCCTGCTGTTCAGAGGTATTTTGAAGTGTGCCAAGTCTTAATTGAAGTGGAAGTGCCTGAAACCGAGTTAATACCACGAGCAACAGGGAGTCGAATTTATGGAGGTAAACTGTTGCTAGCTCTGCATTTCAACTACTTTTGGCTCCTGGGGTCAAGTTACATTTTCAGAGTAGCCTGGATGGTTGGGAACTGAGCTGGACTGGGCCAGGGGTGCAGATCTTGTGATTCTGTTGGGCTTTGGGTTCCCTTGGAGTGTACGCATTCTGCTAAAGGGTCCAGGGACCCCAGCTGGACAGCACCCGGCATGTGAAGCCTACTGATGACACCAGCGCGGTGCTGGGGGCTAGAGATCCAATGGGCAAAAGACGAGGTGACAAGGTGGGTCCTTGTCCTATCCGATTCTAGGCAGGGAGACAGACATAAATAAGCAAGCTAACAAAACCAAGAGAGCTTATGATTGCCACCAAGAAGGAAACAAATAGGGGTGAAATAGTAACTAGGGGAATCCACTTCCCATCGGAGGTGAGGGAGGAGAGATATGGGCTGGGATTTGATAGATGCCAAGGGCCTGGCACCAGGAAGAGCTGTGGAAGACCATTCTCAGCAAAAAGGAAGAACAAGGGGTGGGAAAGAGCTGGCTATGTTTGATGAGCTGAGAAAAATCCAGATGACTAGATCACGGTGAAGAAAAGAGAAGAAACTCTACCAGTGGGCTCCGTTGTCTTGCAGGATCTCACAGACCACAGCCAAGAGTTTGGATTTCATTCTCAATGCTGCAGAAGATTTTAAGCAAAACGGGGATGTAGTCTGATTCCTGTCTTTTCAAAAAGATCATTTGATTGCAATGTGGAGAATGCACTGAAATGGAGGTCGGGGGGGAGGTGGAGGCCACTTGCCACGCAGGAGGTGGTGGAGGCAGTGGCTACAGCAGTGGAAGGACAGCTCGGTTCTAAATCCGCCCCCCACCCCCACCCCAAGTAGGTCAGAGCCCACTGTAGGCTCTAGCAGACAAAGATTCTCCAAGGGTTCCCATCAGCTGGTTCATAAAACATCTCTCGAGGGCGTGCCCAGCACAGGGGTTAGGACTGATGCTGTCTCACGGAGTAGACCAACCCCCCGCGCCCCGACAAATTAAATTGTAAGATGCCAGGCCTCAGGCACTGGTGACCATGAGCACTAGAGACAGGGGTGTCAGGGAAGATCTTTCCCACGCCACAGACACCTGCTTTCAGGACCTTTGGCAACAACGTGAACTATATCCTGTCTAGGCCACCTTTCTTTTTTCTGGCCCAGAAATCCGACTGATCCCATCTCCCCCACCGACAACCATCCAGACCCCTTTTGCCCGCTGTAGCTACCCCTACACGGGTCTGATTTTAAAGTGGTGTTGTAACCTAAATGGATCTTCAACGTTTGGTGTGTGTGGGAGACAGATTTAAGGTCTGGTGGCCTTGCCAGCCCCCCTCGGGCTGCAGCTGAACAGGAAGGCCACATTACAGGCTTGGAATGCTGCATGGGTTCAGAGAAGGCCAACCTCAGGGCAAGACCTCTCGAGAGACGGGCCAGGGGCTAAGCCCCCGTTTGGAAGCTGGATCTTGGAATGCCGATGGGGAGCCATCCTACAGTTTTTGCGAGGTGTGGCTTTTCTCTCTCGTTGCTTTTAAGATCTTCTCCTTGTCTTTGACATTCAGCAGTTTCACTACATTGTGTCGGGATATGGATTTCCTTCTATTTGTCATACATGGAATATACTGTCATTCTGATCGTTAAAGGGCTGAATTGTGTCCCTTCCACAAAAAACATAGTAGAAGTCCTCAGCCCCTGGTGACTGGCTTTGAAGAGAGAATTTTTAAAAAGAGGTGATTAAGTTATATGAGGTCATTAGGGTGGGCCATGATATCCTTAGGAGAGGAGATTAGTACAGAGGTACACACAGGGAAAGACCACGTGGAAACACGGGGAAAAGCTATCTGCAAGCCAAGGAGAGAGGTTCACTAGAAACCAATCCTGCCAATACCTTGGTCTCAGACTTAGAGCCCCCAGAATTGTGAGAAGATAAATTTCCTTAGTTTGTGTTACCTACTACATCATGTTTTAAAATGGCATTTTGGCTAGGGGAAGTCAAGAATGCCCAAATTTGATCTTTGGCTTATTACTTCTACCTAGCCCTAGTTCCCAAACTGGAGGCCACGACAGGCAGCTGGGAAGCCACAGGATCTGTGATTGCTCCCTGCAAGCCCTGGTGCAGGGAGAGGAGGTACCGGGGCTGGCCCCCTGCTGCCCCCTTTACCCTACATCGGTTGGGCTGTGAAAGCTGCTCACAAGCTTCGAGGTCTAGTATTTATCTACCACCCCAGAGCTCAGACTGGAGTCTCAGGTTTTGCTGCTGTGCTGCGAGGAAGAGCTGGTTTCACAGAGACCCCTTGTCATCAGGGCGAGTGCTTCCAGAGCGCGGGAGTGAGAAGACCTCTAGAGCAAGGGCAGGGCTGGTGCAGCTCCGGGAGCCGAGGGAGCGGGAAGGAGAAGCGAGACAGTCACAAGCTCTCCCGGGAGGAAGCAGTCCATTCCTTCCTTCCTCCTATTACCACTGTACAGGAAGGGACTCAGGAAAGAACCACATGCGGATGGAGACAAGGTCCTTTTTACTCAGCTACTCTGTCACGGGGAAATGTGGTCGACCCCAGAGAAACTTAACCTTGGAGTGGAATCCAGCCCGAGCTGGGAGGAGGCCAGGAAGGGAACGTGAACTCCCTCTCTCGGAGGACCCTCCTGTTCACACAGGGCAGCTCCAATCCCATATTTTGACAATTTAAATGGACACATTTAAATTGTTCTTACGCGTCCAACAACTGTTACATTGCTTGTTTTCCCTTTCCCTCAAAGAGCCTACAGTCTCCAATGATGAGGTGCTCCTCCAAATCTTGTGACCGGGACGGGAATTGTCATCTTTTTTCCCCTCTGGGTCAGCCAGCCTCTGGCTGAGTCCTTAGGGACAGAGCTCCCTCTGCTGGTCAGGAGCTGGAGCCTTCTGGATCTTGAACAAAAGCCCTTCTTGCGGTGACATCAACTTCAAATAATTGTCCTCATAATCATCTAGAAAAACCCATTTATGGTACAGTACAGTTATCTATTGTCGTAGATTAATAGTGTTACTGTGAAGTATAGCAAGGGCTGCGGAGTCAGCCTGGGGCCCTTGTGAGCAGTGACCTTTGGCATATTTCTTAATTTCTCCGAACCTCAGTTTTCTCATCTGTAGAATGGATATAATAGCACTTGTGTCAGTGGGGTCCAGTCAGGAAAACAGAAATTACTCTGGTTGCGTTCACAAAGAGAACACAGGGTAATTGTGAAGCGTGTGTCAGAGGCCTGAGAGAACAGATCGGGTGTTTTGAGGTCCCAGAGAACAGCTGTGGGGAAGCAGCCACCATCCCCGCGGTGGAGGGAAGAGCCTGGATGACCAGAACTCTTTAGGTCCCTATTATTGCTCAAGAAACCTCCCCAAAGCTTAGAGACTTACCGCTCTCGGGGTTGGCTGGTTGGCTAGGCAGTTCTTCTCCTGGTCTCACCGAGACTTCAGTCCTGCACTGGAAGGTAGGCTGGGTCGTGTGAGAGGTAGCCCGCTCCTCCCAGCCCGACAGTCCGGAGAGGAGACACCTCAGAGCACAGATGCTCCTCCAGCCTCGGATTCCTGTCTGTCCCATTGGCCAAAGCAGATCGCCTGATCTAGCCATGTCCCGCCCAAGGGGACCACTCCAGGGCCTGGATATCAGAAGGCAGGATCCATGGGGGGGGGGGGGAGGTGTCACCGGTGTAATAATCCATCACAGGAACCGAACCTACAAATTTAGAGGAAGGGGCTTCCGGCCACGTACTACCTCGGGATCTTGGAGGAGGGGTGTCCTGGAGCTGGGCACAGACGTGGGGCGTGCAGGCCTCCGCCCTCCTTATGCCCCACCCCACCTCCCGCTTCTCCCCCTACTGTCCCCACACCGCCCATGCCCTCTGGCTGTGCTGGGAATGAGGAAAGAAGTTGGAAACTGGAACCATCTGCTGCTCCAGGGGAAGCAGTAAACAGATTTAAGAAGGGGCAAGTCTCTTCCTTCACCTTCCAAACTTCCTCTGACAAAGGAGACTTGTGGCTTGCGGACTCCCAGCCCAGCGTCCCGGAGCGCAAGGGGGGGTGGTGGGAGCTGAGACTCGGATGGAATGCTTCACAGTCTTTTTTTTTTTTTTTTTTTAAAGATTTTATTTATTTGACAGACAGAGATCACAAGTAGGCAGAGAGGCAGGCAGAGAGAGAGGGGGAAGCAGGCTCCCTGCCGAGCAGAGAGCTAGATGTGGGGCTCGATCCCAGGACCCTGGGATCATGACCTGAGCCAAAGGCAGACGCTTTTTAACCCACGGAGCCACCCAGGCGCCCAGTGCTTCACAGTCTTGCAGGCGTGTTGACGACTGATGGTGTGTGCACAGAGCTCAGCCCAGGTGGAACATTTGATAAGGGATAAGGACCGGTATTATTAACTTTTTAATTTTTTTTTTAATTTTAAAAAATTATTTATTTATTTGACATAAAGATATAGAGACAGACAGCACAAGTAGAGCAGCAGGCAGCGGGAGAGGGAGAAGCAGGCTCCCCGCCGAGCTGGGAGCCTGATACCGGGCTCAATTCCAGCACCCTGGGATCATGACCCGAGGAGCCACTTAACCGACTGAGCCACCCAGGCAGCCCTACGATTTTATTTTTAAGTGATCTCTACACCCAACACGGGGCTCAAACCCACAACCCTGAGATCAAGAGTAGTGCGCTCCATGGGCTGAGCCAGCCAGGCACCTATTATTATTAACTCTTTTTAAATCTTTCCTAAGCACGATGGCACTGAACTCTCACTTACTAGATAACCTCACCGTGGCATAACATACGGAGGTAACTGAGGCTTTATTCTGTGCTGACATCGTCTCACTGCCCTGTCGCCCTCATCCATAAAGATAGTAACATTTCTCATCTCACCGGGGAGAATGTCAGGGTCTGGCACAGAAGGCCTAGAAGGTCCTAGAAGTTCACAGGCCTTCTGAGTGGATTTTTTCAAACATTTAACTATAACAGTGGCCTTGAAAGCCACCACCTTTCCATCACAAGATCTGGGTTTATTCAGAAAGTAAAGGTTTCTTGAGGTCTCAGAGACCGGGGGCCTAGAGAGCTTAGAGCACCGCGCTCATACCAAAGGCGCAGAGAGGAAAGCAAGGTAGGAGATCCCACCCGGGAGGAGAGAACAGGGACCAACTAGCAGAAAGAATCAGAGGGGCTTGACTGGATCTGGTGTGTTGGGCCAGAGAGAGGGTCCCACACTCTGATCCTGGCAGGAGCTCCATGGGTAGACATAAATTGCTGGGGGAGTACCAAAAAAGAGGGCAAGGAGCTGTGCATTCTGTCTCAAAGAGCCACGTCCAGGCTTGTCGATATCCCGCAGGGCATGGACAACGCACCAAAAGTAGAGAATTGAAAAGAATTGAATCAGGATCTATTTCCAAAAGTGTGGGCAGGACTTAGTAACAGCAATAAGAAGTCGGTACAGGATCCTGCTACTAATAATAGCTGGGAGCTATTAACTACCACTTTTAGGCCTGACAGAGCAAGAGGAAGGACCAGTTTCTAGAACCTGTGAGCTGTGTGTTGACGGCAGCCAGGCAGATTCTGATGTGGGGCCTACAGCCAGTCCATTGCAGTGGTCCAGCAGGTGGGAAGTTTGGGGAATAAATGAGATTCTCTTTCCCCTTTCCTGCCAGTACAAAGGGTTGCCAGATTACATAAGAAATACTTCTGCTAAAAAAAAAAAAAAAAATTAAATTGCTTATCTGAAATTCAAATTTAATGGGGGGGTTCCTGTATTTCATCTGGCAAGTCTAGCTGGTATCCCCTTTGGTTAAACCCAGAGAGAAGCCAGAGTCCAGGACATCCTACTGATGTAGCCCCAAAGGTCCCCTTGGGTTTTATCCTATAGGCAATGGAAGTAACTAAAGATTTTCAGGAAAAGGACAAATATTTTATTAAATCATTATTTAATATTTGTAGTGATACCATACATGATAGCATAAAATGCATTATTAGAGGGAGAATGAATAAATTGCAGTGGGCACACAAGGAAATATTGTACAGCAGCGAAAAATCAACTATAGCCACATACAACATGGGGTTTTTGTTCTTTTCATCAGTTTCAATTTATTGACTTTTTTGTATAGATTTCTTAAATAGCAATATTTAAATTAAAAGTCAAAACATATTAACTTTATGTAGGGTGCCTATCTTAATTAAGTTTAATGACAGCATGTTTAAGATGACTACTATATTGTACACCTGAAACTAATATAACACTGGTTGGCTATGCTGGAATTAAAATTTTAAACATAGTAAGTAAAAGATAACTACTATATTGCAGAATTATTGTCAATCCCTATGTATCATTAATATATTTAAGTTGGCAATTTTGTGTTATCATATAGTTTCTTTTCAGTAGAACAATTTTCTTTTGCTTTTTCTTTTTTTAAAGACTTTATTTATTTGAGAGAGAGTGAGAGAGAACACGAGAGGGGAGAAGGCCAGAGGGAGACGCAGACTCCCCCGGAGCTGTGAGCCCGATGCAGGACTCCAGGATCATGACCTGAGCCGAAAGCAGTTGCTTAACTAACTGAGCCACCAAGGCGCCCTAGAATAATTTTTTAATTTTTTTTTTTTTTACTTGACTGCCTCCTGTTCATTTTTTAGCACATTTTTATGAAGGTATAATTTAGTCCTATAACTATCACAAAATCCAGTTATAGAACAATTCAATCACATCTCAAAATCTCCCTATACCCTTTTGGGGTCAACTCCTCCACTAGCCCTTCTCAGCCTGTGGAAATCACTGATCTGCTTCCCATTCCTACAGCTTTGCCCTTTTCAGAATTTCATACAAATGGAGTCACACAGCATGTAGCCTTTTGAACCGGGTCTATTTCATTTAGCATGATGCCGGAGGTTCATTCCTATTGTTGCCTGCCTAGCTAATTCCTCTTCCTAAGGGTTTTCCCACTGCATGATGTACCAGTTTGTGTATCCATTCCGAAGTTTAAGGACACTTGGGATATGTATCGGTCAGCGCTCTCCAGAGAAATAAATTCCATAGAATCATATACACAAATATACATATACAAGCATACATATGTCTATATCTATCTATATCTCTATCACCTGGATCAGTACCTGTCTCTATCTAGCACAAGAAAGAATTCATTTTAAGGAATGTGATTGGAGGAGAGGAATGCTGGTTAAGTCCAAAAATCTGTAGGGTTGACCAGCAAGCTAGGGATTCAGGCAGGAGTTCTATGTTACAGCTTCAAGGTAGAAGTGCTTCCTTAGGAAACCTGTTTTTGCTCTTAAGGCCTTCAACTGATTTGAGGAGGCCCATCCATATTATTGAGAGTAACCATTACGTAGAGCCAACAGACTGTAAATGTCAGTCACAACTGCAAATACCCCCACAGCAACATCTGGGCTAATGTTGGACCAGACAGCTGGGTACCATAGTCTAGTCAAGTTGACACATAAAATTAACTATCACAGTACATTTCTCGTTTTGGTGAATGTGAATAAAGCTGTTCTAAACATTTCCATATGGGTTTTGTGTGGATACAAGTTTTCATTTCAACTGGGTAACTAACTCAGAGTAGGATATCTAGCATTTTTGCATTTCTATCAGCAACATGTAAGAGTTCAAGCTGCCTGCTTGGAATTGTCAGATCTTTTTTTAAATTTTAGCCAAGGTATGAAGTATGAAGGAGTGAAAAAAGCAAGAGTACATATGGCCTTACATACTTTTCCACAGTTATAAGAAGAAAAACTAAATTTTATATATATATCTATGTGTGTATGTGTGTGTGTGTGTGTATGTACACACACATACACATGCATTATAATTCTAATTTAGAAAATAATGGTAAACTCCAACTTAAGGATAGGACTTCCATCTGTGGGGAGAAGGTAGAGGAGTAAGAAATAAAAGAATCCTATTAAGTCCATGTTAGTATTAATGTAATGGTTCCCAGGTTAGCTGACAAGATCATGATTGTTCATTCTTTCTTTTTTTTTTCTTTTTTCAGACAGGGAGAGAGAGCACGTCAGCACCTGAGCAGGGTGGAGGGAGGGGCAGAGGGAGAGGGAGAGGGAGAGAGAGAATCTTAAGCAGCTCCGTGTCACGTGGAGCCCGATGCAGGGCTCGTTCTCATAACCCTGAGACCACGACCTGAGCTGAAATCGAGTCAGACAGTTCACTAAGTCACCTAGGCGCTCCCCGCTGTTCATTACTTCACTAAAACATGAATACATTTTAAAAGGGCCACACGTGGACAAATGATGACAATGCACTGAAAACCAAGAATTGTGATAAATCCAGTTCTGTTTACTTGAAGTCCCATTTAAAAAAAAGAGAAAGAAAGATTAGGGGCAAAATGGGTAGTGGATTAGAAGCGGGAGAGATTAGAAGCGGGAGAGATTAGAACCGGGAAGGAAAGCTATTCCTATAACCCGTGGAAATTAGAGACCAAAGGCTTGGTGGGGGGAGTGTAAATGACAAATCAGAGGGGAAATGGAATGGACAGGGACTGTGGATCAAAGGAATATAGGGAGTAAGAGAGCGAGGAACGTACATGGTCAGTGTTTCTGGCTTGCAGGAATGATGTCGTTCACCAAGACAAAGATGCCAGAATGGAATTTTGAGGAGGGTGAAGAGCCCATGAAATTATTCAGAATTCAAGCAGGGAGCTCAGGAAATGGAGAGAGAGTCTTGGGAATAATTTGTATATAAAAGCTAAATGTGTTACCTGTGTTATTTCATTGACTTTTTACAGCAATCCTGTGTGCTATTTTATACATATTTGACAGAGGAGAATCAGAGGCACCAAAGGAACATTGAATGGAGTTAAGGGCCCTGTAGAGATCAGAAACTGTAAATCTGTAATGGTGACCATTGACGAGGTTATCCACTTTTTCTATGGCAATCCTTGACAGCCAGTGAAAAGGAGCAAAGAGAAGAAGCTAAGGTCAGGGGTTTGGGGTGAAGGACAAGGGGGTGAGGAGTGAGGGCAGTCTCCTGACTGATGACCCTGTTGAGCAGGACCCTGGCTTGCCCACTCTGAGACCAGAGAGTCCAAGGATGACACGGTGGGGCACGTCGAGACCTCTGGAGGACTAAGATTCCTGGCCCTCAAAGTCACAGACCACAGATTTGAGGACTCCTTCCTTTTCATGTAGGTCATCGGCTTGTGATTTTTCTAAATTGATTCTAGATGATTTACACACTGCAGCCTCTGATAACAGTAGGGGCTGAGATGGCTGTACTTATTTATTTGACAGAGCGAGAGCGAGAGAGCACACAAGCAGGGGAAGTGGTAGACAGAGGGAAAGGGAGAAGCAGGCTCCCTGCTTGGCTTGATCTCAGTACCCTAGGATCATGACCTGGGCCAAAGGCATCAGATGCTCAACCAACTGAGCCACCCAGGCGGCCCCACACAACTCTCTTTTTAAGGAGCTGGTAAATGTCTTATTTTCTGTTCATTGGGTTTTCTGTGTACTTATTATTAACGTATCCCCAAATACTCCCTCACTTGTTTGTTCTCCTTCCAATAAGGTCAAATAAATCAGGTGTTCATCACATTTCATATTCTTGAAGAAATCTCTGAGCCTTTCAAGCGATTGTGGTAAAATAAAACTCACCATTTGAGCCATTTTTAAATGTACAGTTTAGCGGCATGAAATGCATTCATATCACGGTGCACCCAACATCCCATCTGTCTCCAGAACTTTTTCATCGTCCTACACTGAAACTCTATCCATTAAACAGTAAACAGAAGCTTCCATTTCCCTTTTCCCCACCCTCGCAACCACCATGTTACTCTCTATCCTTCTGAATGTAAATGGAATCATATAATATTTGTCCTTTGTGACTGGCTTATTCTACTTAGGATGACATCTTTGAGGTTCCTCCATGTTGTAGCATGTGTCAAAATTCCTTCTTTCCTGGGGTGCCTGGGTGGTTCAGTCGGTTAAGCATCTGCCTTTAGCTCAGGTCATGATCCGGGAGTCCCAGGCGGGCAGGGGGGATCAAGTTCCCCATCAGGCTCCCCGCTCAGCAGGGAGTCTGCTTCTCCCTCTTTTTCTACTCTTCCCTGCCTCTCTCTCACTCTCAAATAAATAAAAGAAAAAATCTTAAAAAAAAATACCGTATTAAGGCCAAATAATATTCCATTGTATGCAGATACATTTAGTTTATCCAACCATCCAGCCCATACTTTTTTACACAACAACACCTGCACTGCTCAACATTCCCATCAACAGAGCACAAGGGTTCTCTGCATTGCTGTCAATTTTTAAAATTTTTTATTTATTTATTTTTTATTTTATTTATTTTTTATTTATTATTATTTTTTATAAACATATAATGTATTTGTATCCCCAGGGCTGTCAATTCTTTTTATTTTCAATTTTTAAAAATTTTTATTTATTTTTTATTTATTATTATTTTTTATAAACATATAATGTATTTGTATCCCCAGGGCTGTCAATTCTTTTTATTTTCTCTTTTTGTTTTCTGACAGTAGCCATCCCAAGCTGTTTCAGATAGCTTTTCTTTTTGATTATTCTATATCAATTTTTTTAGTTTGTTTTTTAGATAGTTCCTCCTGCTCTGACTTCTCTTGATAGGTTAGTGTCTTCCCAAGCTCTCAGCCCTCCTATCTTCTTCACCCTCCCCAGGTGATGCTTTCTCTCATACTGAGACGTCTGGACGACAATGACTCCTGAAGACTGATTCCTCCCAAAGCTAGTCTGGGCCTCTGCATGAGCTCCTGATGTCTATATCCATGTGTACATCAAGTAGCTTTAAATACGTGCCCCAGGGCGCCTGGGTGGCTCAGTCGGTTGAGCAACTGCCTTCGGCTCAGGTCATGATCCTGGAGTCCTGGGATCAAGTCCCACATCGGGCTTCCTGCTCGGCAGGGAGTCTGCTTCTCCTGCTGACCTCTCCTACTCTCATGCTCTCTCTCTCTCAAATAAATAAATAAAATCTTAAAAAAAAAAAATACGTGCCCCATCAGCAGATGCAAAACCAAACTTAACTTTCCCTGCAACCTGTTCTTCCTCTTGCACTTCCTGACTCAGTGAAGGGCTCGGCCACGTGTGCAGCCCGCCAAGCCATTACCGTGGCAATTCTCTCCTTTTTCCCTCTCTCCCACCCTTCTGCCTCCTGGGTATCTTATATCCATAACCTTCTGTCTTTTCTCATTGTTACTGTCGAAATTCACTCAATCTACACCCCCTGATCTCTTGCGTGGACTATGGAAATTACGACCCACGAGCTCTCTCAGCCTGAAATCTCCCATCCCTATAATGACCCACACATCTGCTTGAGTTCTTCGGCTATCGTACGGATCTGATCTGACTCCTCTGCTTAAAAGCTCTGCATACACATGAAGGAGTAAGGACCAAGAACAAGGACACGTCTGAAGATGTGACTAACGCCACCAGGATTAGAACTTATCCTTTGGCTAAGATCACGTGTAGAATTTATTAGGAGGATCTATTTTTGTCATGGCACAGGCATAGACAAGTTGGCCAATGGAATAAGAGAGCCCAGAAACAAACCTGGGCGGACAGGAAGCTCTGGTGACCAAGAAGGTGCCCAGCTGAGTCGGCCCTGCAAGAGAAGCTGCGGCACGGAGTGTAGTTGGGGGATGGCCTCCAGGTCTCCTCCGGGACAGAAGACCGCGGCTTCATCCCTGCACAGCATTCACGCAGGCGCCATCCTGCCATCTCCCAGGGCTTTCAGCCTGTCTGAGATGGCGGAATGACTGGGGCTGGGCCATTTCTGCTCCACACGGGAGTTTTTCTAAGGGCCACTCTTTGCCCTGGGGCACCTCGATGGCCTAGCCAAGACTTTGAGTCACACAATGTCTGAGGCTATTGCTAGCCAATCCTTCCTTCCTTCCTTCTCTCCTTTGACAAGTCTCCAACCTCTGCTGTGGGAGTCCTGACCTACTCCAGTTCTCTCCCCCTTCCATCCTTCACAGGGTTCCCTTGGGGCATCTCTGGCACATCAAATCCCATTTTGGTGTCTTCTTAGAGGACCCAAACTGCACAATGACAGAGGGAGCATATCCCATCAACTGGGGGCCGGGGAGAGCTATTTAGTAACTGCAGTTAAAAAATAATGGTTGGGGTGGGGGGGGATGGGTGAGCTCAGTGATGGGTATTAAGGAGGGCACCAATTGCATGGAGCACTGGGTGTTCTACACAAATAATGAATCATGGAACACTGCACCAAAAACGAATGATGTACTGTATGGTGACTAATATACATACATACATACATAAAATGGTTATCTGGGCATCTGGGTGGCTCAATCAATTAAGAATCTGCCTTCTGCTCAAGGAAATATTTGGAAAAATATTTGACATTATCTTTTAAATTGAATATTCATGTATCCTGTGACCCAACAATTCTACTTTAGGTACAAACCCAAACAGACCAAAGAAAGCTACCTATGTAGTAGGAGATAAACGAAAGTATGTTCATAGCAGCACCATCCATAACAGAAAAAACCCAGAAGTGACCCAAATATCCATTAATGAGAAATCAGACAAAGTGTGATTTATTCAGACACTGGAAATCACACAATAGTGAAAATGAGTAAGTCAGATACATAAAATATGGCTGCATCTTAAATTAGGAGAGAAAAATCTCAAAAGGATACAGAAGCACATTTATTCCTTTATAAGAGTCTTTACTTTTTTTTTTTTTTTTTTAAAGATTTTACTAATTTAGGGGCGCCTGGGTGGCTTAGTGGGTTAAAGTCTCTGCCTTTGGCTTAGGTCATGATCCCAGGGTCCTGGGATCAAGCCCAGCACTGGGGCCTCTCTGCCCAGCAGGGAGCCCGCTTCCCTTCCTCTCTCTCTGCCTAATTGTGATCTCTGTCTGTCAAATAAATAAATAAAATCTAAAAAAAAAAGATTTTATTAATTTATTAGAGACAGAGAGAGCATAAGCAGGGGAGAGGGGCAGAGGGCAGGAGGAGAAGCAGACTCTCCACTGAGCAGGAAGCCTGACATGGGGCTCAATCCTAGCACGCTGGGATCATGACCTAAGCTGAAGGCAGACACTTAACTGAAGGAGCCACCCAGGTGTCCCCAGGCTTTATTTTTTTAGAGCAGTTTTAGGTTTATGGAAAAATTGTGCCCAAAGTACAAAGTTCCAATACACCCTCTCCCCACCACAGCACACAGTTTCTGTAATATCACCATCTTGCATTTATTTGCTATGTTTGTTGCAAGTAATGAACCAATACTGATACATTACTATTTACTAAAGTCCCCACAGTTTACATTAGGATTCACTCTTTTGAGTTGCACAGTTCTGCAGGATCCACCAAACAGTATCGGACAAAATAGTTACACCGCAGTAAAAACACTCTGTGCACCACCCATTCCTCTTCCTTCCTCTGCCCCTGACAACCATAATCTTTTTAGTCTCCACAATTACACCTTTTCCAAAATGGCACATAATTGGAATCATACAGTATGTGGCCCTTTCAGACTGGCTTCTCTCACTTAGCAATATGCATTTAAGATTCTTCCATAGGCTTTTTTGGCTTGATAGCTCTTTTTTTTTTTTTTTTCTTTCACGGAATAATATTCTATTGTCTGAATATATCACAGTTTATCCATTCACTTATCGCAAGACATCGTAGTTGCTTCCAACATTTCGCAATCATGAATGAAACTGCTGTAAATATCCACGCACAGGTTTTTGTGTGGACTTAATTTTTCAACTTATTTGGGTAAATACCTAGGACCTATGTTTAGCTTTGTAAAAAAAAACCTGCCAAAATGTCTTTGAAGGTGGTTGTACCATTTTGCACTCCCATCAGCAAT
The DNA here is from genome assembly GCF_011764305.1 of Mustela putorius furo. Taxonomy (NCBI): domain Eukaryota; kingdom Metazoa; phylum Chordata; class Mammalia; order Carnivora; family Mustelidae; genus Mustela; species Mustela putorius. The sequence continues at coordinate 11,382,067 of NW_025422057.1, forward strand.
GAATGAGAGTGCCCATTGCCCTGCATCCTTGCCAGCATTTGGTGTTGTCAGTGTTCTGGAGTTCAGCTATTCTTTTTTTTTTTTTGGAGTTTAGCTATTCTAATAGGTGTGTAGTGGGCATACTCTGGGGGGGGGGGAGCATACTCTTTTTTATTATATTTAAAACAATTAAAAATATGTTGTATACACAGACACAACAGTCTCTCTCTGTATATAGTTGTATTCCGTTTAAATACATACATGGAGGGGTGCCTGGGTGGCTCAGTGGGTTAAGGCCTCTGCCTTCGGCTCGGGTCATGATCCCAGGGTCCTGGGATCGAGCCCCATGTCAGGCTCTCTGGTCTGCAGGGAGCCTGCTTCCTCCCCCCTCTCTCTCTCTGCCTGCCTCTCTGCCTACTTGTGATTTCTCTCTGTCAAATAAATAAAAATTAAAAAAAAAATACATACATGGAATAAAAAGTTATAAAAAGGAGGACAAGAAATGGTGAAGATTGGTGATTATTTTCACCCCATGAGAGGAGATCCAAGAGGATCACTTAGTGTGGGGGTGAGGGAGGCAAACCACACGTTTGGTTTTAAATTGTTGTCACTTTTTTTTAGGGTGGAGAGTTCACAGCTATTATTACACTGAAAGCAACTAAATTAATAAAGGTGGGTTGTGTGTCGTTGGCTGAAAAATGGCCTAGCAAAGTTGCCTAAATCCTAATCCTCAGAATCAGTAAATGTGTTTCAGGGGGGAAAACGGACTTTGCTGATGTGATTAAAGGTGTTGAGTTGGGGAGATTATCCTGGGCCTAGTGTAATCACAAAGGGTCCTTGCAGGTGAGAGGGAGGGAGGAAGATCAGTCAGAAAGAGGTGTCAGGATAGAAGCAGAGGTCAGAGAGGAAAGAAGTTGCTATGCTGTTTCTGAAGATGGTGGATAAGGCCTAAATATAAGGAATGCTGGCAGCCTCTAAAAGCTGGAAAAGGCAAGGAACCCATTCCTTCCCTAGACTTCAGGATGAACCAGCCCTGCCAATACCTTGATGTCAGGCTCCTGAAGCCGATTTTGGACTTCCGACCTCCAGAATTCTAAGATAAATAATTCCTATTATTTTAAGGCTCTAAGTTTGTGACAGCAGTAATAGGAAACTAATACAATGGGGCAGGCATGGATCAAGGATTAGGTGGATTATGATAAATCCAGTTCTACACCTAGGTCCAATAAAAGCAAAAAACCCCAAACAAAAAATCCTTCACAACACAATTCTTTAAGCCCACCTCTCTCAGCTCTCAAGACCCCTACACCATGACTTCCCCTCTTCTCCCTCCCCAAATAACTATATACTTTAACCCTGGATCCTGGTCTCTACGCCCTTTGCTATTCCCACTGACTAAATTAGGAGTTCAACTTCCTTGCCATCGAGTCTATGAAGCTTTCCAGGTTCAAATCCCCCTCAACCTCAGTAATTGTTGGCAAAGCCAACTCTTAAGGCGCTGTTTAACTGGGACCTTTAAGGTTGGGCAACAAGCTAAGAAATCTTTATCAGCACCTTTCACTAGGAACGGGTACAAATTCACTAACATTCTCCCACAGGTGGTGGGGAGAGAGGACATAAGCTACCGTGGACGGTTGTGGGAAAACAAAAACAAAAATATACCACAGGTGGCACCTGGGTGGCTCAGTGGGTTAAAGCCTCTGCCTTCAGCTCAGATCACGATCCCGGCGTCCTAGAATCGAGCCCCACATCGGGCTCTCTGCTCAGCAGGAAGCCTGCTTTCCCCCTCTCTCTCTCTGCCTACTTGTGACCTCTCTGTGTCAAATAAATTAAATCTTTAAAAAAACAAAAAAACATCCTACAGGCCTACAGCAGTTTGAAAATGGCTCCCTCCTCTCAAGCAAGACTTCATCTCCCGTCTACAGGATGGGTATCTGCAAACACAACCTTAAGTCTGTGCACGTCTCTGTCCAAAGATTTTTTTTTTTCCACTCCAAGAATTAAGTAAGGGGGTTGAGGGCATTATCACTGCACCTTACACGGCCTCGATGAGTCATTTTAACGGATAAGTAGAGCGCTCTACTCACCACCTTATCCGACGAGATGACGGGTGGGGGAACCTTTGAAACTTATAAAGCAATCTACAAACAGCCTGCCTAGGCCAGGAATACCTATTGCGGGAAAACACGCCCCAAAGACACAGCCGGACCTTAGGAAGCCCGAGGGGACCCAGAGAGCGCAGTTCCCAGCTCAGCCCCGACCCGACGTCCACCACAGCCCCTCCAGCACGTCGCGCGGGTCGGCGGTTGATGACCAGGGTCGGCTGTTTTGATGAACAGAGGACGGCTAGAAAGGCCGGCAGGCTCGGACACCACGCGGAGCCAAAGCACGAATCCAGACGCAGTTAAAGAAACCGCTCTCAGGCTGGACGAAGGCGGAGCCGTAGCACAAGCTGCGCCCACTGAAGAGCCCTAAAATGCTCGTAGCAGGGCTAGGACAGCCCCCAGCGCGAGGCACTCTGGGATTTGTAGTTTACTTCCCTGCAAGCGTTTTTTTCCCATTCCCGTCTCCCCGCCTTAACGTCGCTTTTATTGTCTCCCTCTTCTTCTAGCACGCCGACTTCCTGGTCGCCGCACGTCCTCACGTATGACTACACTACCCAGAAGTCTCTTCTTCGCGACCCAGCGCGCCGCGGGAACCGGCCTTCTCCTCTGGACTACAGTTCCCAGAAATCCTCTGGAGAAGTGTTTCCCTCTCTCATTTCCAGGACCACAATTCCCAGAACCTTCAGCTGCACGGCGGTTCCCTTTTCACTCGATCTCTTCTTGAGCTGGCTGGGCTTCAGCCGGCCAGCAGGCACTCAGCGAAGACGTGATTCGTCGGGACTGGGCACAGGGTTTCCTTAGCGGCCAGTTTTTCCCCCCACTCAGTTATTCCCTTTACAGGCCGTCGCGGCTGGCCTGAGCGGTGACCTGGCGGGCCGCGCCTGCGCTCTGCCCCGTTTCCTGCCTGGCTGGTGGCGGTGGCCATTTTGTTCATCCTCCTCCTCCTCCTGCTCCTCCTGGTTGGAGCGCAGTGTCCGGAGCGGGCTGGGGGGAGAGAGCCCGAGAGCAGGGTTCGGTGGCTTTTCCTCTGTCCCCAGCCAGTGCCCGGAGCCCCCCTCCCCTTCCTCCCCACCCCCTCCCCTCCCCAGCCCTGCCCTCCCCCTTGTCCCGGGATCGCTCCGTCGCACCCACCATGATGGAAGACGACGGGCAGCCCCGGACTCTGTGAGTACCCGAGACGGGGGTTGCCAGGCGCCGAGAGGCCCGGGCACCGCGGGACGCTGAGGGAGGGAGCAGGAGAGTGGGGCCGAAGCTGGGACTTACGGCGGCTCCCTGGCCGGGGTGGCGCGGACGCGAAGTGCATTCCTCGTCTGTCCCCTTTTCCTTGGGAAGGAAGCCCTCCCTTCCCCCAGTCACTTCCTGGGGTCTGGGGTTGGTTTCGACCTCTTCCTCTCGCGCCCTTCTTTGCACACCTCTCCGAGGCCGGGTTTCTGCACGGCTGTGGCTGTCAGGCCCGGGAGAGCTCCTGCTCCCCCTCTGCTGTGGGGGCCCTGGACTGGGCCGGGAGCTGCCGGTCCCCACGGGGGCAGGGCCTGGGTGGGGGTGGGACCGGGGGTGGGACCGCAGCCTCGTGCCCCGCGGGCCCCGAGGAATTAGCGCTCTCGCCCAGCACGTCCCCCAGCTCCATCGCTCCCGGCTCTTCTCCCAAGCTAAGCTCTCCGAGGAAACTGGACACTCTGACTCCACTCAACCCCCTTCTCTCTTTCTGCCCCACGTGCCCCCGCCCACGCTGTCAGAGATACTCGCCAAGCGCCCGCTACTTTTGAAGTGCAAAAGGGATGCCTCTTGCCGCGGGAGCATCTTTCCCTTCTTGGAAGTTTACTTTGAGCTCTACCTACGCTAAACTGACAACCAGTTGTTAAACTGCTTTTGCTCTTTTGGTGTTACCTCCTCCTAATCTGTGTGCGCTTTGAGACCTTCAGAATTGGATCAAGTGATGTCTAGCCACTATTCGATGTGTGTCTTCTGAGCGCCTTTTCTTTTATCTTGCTGTTTTTTTGTTTTGTTTTGTTTTTTACCTGAAGCCTGATCTAATGAATGAATTTCATCTTCCAACCGCTTATTCGAGTTTTCCTTTCTTTTCTAATGAAGAGTGATGACTCAGCATTTGCATTCCTTTCCGGATAGTGTGGCACTCCTTTCTTTTTCCTGCATTTTTTAAAAAAAAAAAAAAAATCGGAGTAATTGATAATCAAATGTTGGCTACCTTCGGTTTTCCTAGCCTCTGGAAGCTCAGCGCACCTACCTCGAGTACCAGGAGTCAGATCACTGCTTTGTTTTCTCTTGCCTCTGCCTGATATTGATATGATCATAGTCCACTTGGCTCTGCTCTCTGTTGGGGAAATTACTTTGGGGGAATAGATGAAGGTGGGTGGATACTCAGGAAGTTTGACTAGGTTCTCATCTCTTCTGCCAAAGAAAGTCCATTGGGTAAAGAAGATAGATAACTATTTACAATGGTTTGGCTTTTTTGTTTCATTTTGGGGGGGGTTGGGGTGGGCTTGCACTCTTTTATTCCTATTTTTCTGAACTAAAGTAATCGCCATCCTGTTTTGAGAATTTGAGGCGAATTTAAGCACATCAAATGCTTCAGCGAAAAGTCTGTTCCGGAGAACATTTATGTTTTTATTTTGTGCTGTCTCCCATTGCTTACTTTTCCCCAGAAAAGAGAGAATTGGGATAATTTGAAATTTGCCCTTTAAGATCTGTTGAAGCCAAGGCTGGGTAGTTAGCCACATGTGCTTTGATGAAAGCATCTGGGAAAGTTGAATTTAGTGCTAGCCTAGTGTATATTAAACAAAAGTTACATTGTATCGAAACACCTGAAATGTCATCATTGCATCATAATAGCTACTGAATAATTGGTAAATTCTCATGGTACCTTTCTCATTAACTGTATCTGTCTGTTCCTTAAGAAGGTTTTGTCGGGCTGAATAATATGCCATTTCACTACCTTTAATTCCTATAACTATCTTTGCATTTGCCTTATCTTCATCTCCATCAGATCTTGGACCCTTCTTAAGTAGACTAATGAGCTAACTTTGTTGCTTATTTCTTAACCTCTCCTTTCTCCAATCTCCTGTTCTTTCTCTGAAACACACTTAAGTCGTCTATGTTTACAGTTGTCTAAGATTATGTGACATGCATACATGTGAGTAAAGAAACATCTTGAGCTTAGTTGTACCTGTATGTCAGTACATTTTTACTATTCTGTCTTCCTTTTTCCTTCTCCCACTCTTCTCTATGGGAAGGGTTTTTTTTTAGACAAGGACTGCTACATCTTCCTAGGTCTTAACCCTGCAGCACTTAGTTCACTGCCTGGAACACAAGAGGTACTCAAATATTTTACAATGATTATACTTCTTTTCATTGAATTAATATTAAGTTTGGTTTTGGTTTTTTTTTAAAGTCCTGATTAATGTAAAATTATGAACTGACATGACTGTGTCATACATGGTGTGGTCTGTTGATTTGTATATATATTTTTTAAAACCTTCAAATGTGGAATTTTGAGATAAAAGCAAATGTTTCAGAATTGGGATTTCTTGGTCAGATTTTAATAAAAATAATGCACAGTATAGTTTTTTCTAAGCTTTCATTTTACCTAATTCCCCTCAAAGGGTTCTCTTAGGTCTAAGTAACATAACAAAAACTTTGAACGTGAACTTTAGAGGTTGACATCTAGTAGGGTTTTATTTTGTTGGTTTATGGAGATCCTTTTATTTTACATTGTGATCTGTGGGTTAGGTTTTCACGTGGCCAGTATATTTTAAAAGAATGTACTCTTAACAAAGCTTATCTTAAACTGTTTCCTTAAAATGCCTGTGTGTTACTAGTGAGGTTTTTTTCCTGCAGACACACACAAGCTAAGACATATGGTTCTATCATCAGAAAACAATATGGTGTTTATAGCCTAGGTAGGTCTTTAAATATTCATTACCTACAGTATTACTAATTTATTTGATGGTATTTAAAGTGGTATAGAATTGCTTTGATGTTGAGCCTAAAGTTTATTTATCCTTTAAAGGTCTGTTTTCTGATGTTCTTTGTTCTTATTTGACATTTATTTTGGGGTAATATGTATTTGATAACTTGTGATCTAAAAAAACAAACGAGATCATGCTGTGTAATCTGGTGTTGGAAATAAACTGCCTGACACCGACCTTGTGGGACCCACATTTCGGACTTGTGGGTAGCTTTTGAGTGCACAGATTTGATGCATGGTATATCTGAATCTATAACACAACATTAAATTACAGTGGTGTTCTATTGTAGTTTAATTAACTTCATTTATCTCATGCCTCAAAATGAGTAGGAATTGTGGATCTGGGATTACACCATGGTATGCATGCAGTGCCATCCTTTAAGGCTGTTCTTTCTTTCTGATAGAGGCTGTCAAAAGGAAGAAATAAAGCAGTGATTTAGAATATAATCTGAACATCTGAGGGCAGTAACAGAAGAAACTATTAGATCCTGTTATAAAATTGATGAGCTATATGATGGATTTTGCTGTATTATGGCTGTAATTAAGCACCTCGGCCAACTTAATCATATTCTGTTTCTTTAAAATGTGTGTGTCTATATCCCTTATGTAGGTGGTCAGTTCACTTGTACTTACCCTGTATCTTTCCTCTACCTTGCCTCCTTCCTAAAATGAAATACTGACAAATTGATCAGTTCATTAGAGGCCCATGGAAGGATATTGTTACAAAATCTCTTCTAACATAGGAGCTTGTCAAGAACAAAAGTAAAAATGTTACTTTCATGGAAATTTAGCTATAGTGTCTTGTGTAAAAGTGCATGAATTAATTTCAACCTTGATAGGGCTACTCTTTTCAGAGTGAGAGCACATTCAGTGTTGAAAAAGCTTGGTTAGCCTTCTGAAAGGCATGATGTTCTTAACTTAAAATTCTGCCCAGTTGGACATAGGAAGTAGTTTGGCAATGTGAACTTTTGCCTACTGTGAAACTGCCAAGTTTCTAGTCTCAAATTGGATTTTAACCCTTACGTTAGGGATAAAAGCAAGATTTCCCATTTTTAATGCTTTAGTTCCTACAGTTCCTGTTCATAGAAGACAAAATAGACCTAAGGTATGCCTTTTTTTTTTCCTCGAGTAAAAAATTGTTTTAGAATTTAAGTGTTTACTCTTTGAATTCATCTTTTAATATAAGAATTTGAGCCATTTGTCTTTTTCTATTATTTTGTATGTTCTTCAAGTACAAATTTTATACTTAAATACTTGGAATTTTAGAATATATTGACTGCTTCACAAGAGAAAGAGTGAAGTGTGGAAACTATAATTTAGAAAGAGAAAATAAACTTCAGTGTACTGCCAAGAGATGATATTCTTTCCAGGTCAGGTGTTGAACGTCTGCCTTAAATATTTTTGTTAGTATTTATTTGGGGACATAATTTTATGGTAATGTAAGGTACTTAAGCTGTGTCATACAGTATTTTAAAAGCTATAAGGAGTTTCTCTGTTGAACATTATGAAGGATGAAGGTATATGCAAATGAATGAATTACAGAACTTGAGTAAAGGAAAAGGCAGTCAGATTTGGGTAAAATTTAGGTGAAATAATATGGTGAATTACATCCCTTTCAGTCTGGTAAATTAAGATGTTCTGTGTGTTGTTATGGAAAACCTTTTTTATATTAGTTTTGGAATTTAGTTTGCTGCTTTCCCACTGAACTTTTAGAGGAGATACTTAAAAAATAGGAAACCTTAACCTGGATTTTTGTATTTCATGACATTCTAAACTTAGATTATCATTTTGCTCTTTGGCATCGGTGCTTGAAGTGTAAATTACTATATCGAAACATGCTTGTAGAAATTCTTCAAAATTTGTAGCTTACTCTGAAAAGATTGACTTGAAATAAAAATCCTATTAAACTGTAAGAGCTTTAATTGTGCCTGTTAGGTGTGGAAAGTAACTAATGCCCATGCAGCTTTTTTCTGAACAAATCAGTATTTAAGCAGTAATGCAAATTTAAAACTATTTAGTTTACTTAAATTTCATGATATAAAACTGGTGATCTATTTTAACTTTGTTATTAATGACAATATGTGAAAATCAGTTTTATCCATTCCTCTTTTTTTCTCTTAGAAATTGACTAACTAGCACTTTAGGCTAAATGAATATAAGATTTAGGAGACCAAGGTCACTTATTCATTTACTTTATAGATAGTTCTACCTTGTACAAAAAGAAATTATTCCCTGGATACAGGCTCACAAATCCCTCTGAGTTAAAAAGGGACAGGCAGTTGTCTGGCGAGCTTATGATCCTATAACCTTTTGCTACTGCTGGAAAAAGTGTGTCATTCCATGGCCTACCAATGGGTCTGCTCTACTTTAATTATAAGAAAAAGATGGCATAGTAGACCTAAAGCTGTTTGTCACTGGTTTAGTGGTTAAGTAACATCGGACTTGTGGTTCAATTTTAGTACAATGTAGATACTAGTACCCATTGTAGTGAAATTCTTACCTGAACGGGGAAATTGCTACTCATTATTAATCATATAATTTTTTTTTACACTTTACCTTTCTTGGTTTATTTTTCCCTTTTGGAATGTTCCAGCTTAAAGCAGTTATGTATTTAATATGGTAACCATAGATGCAAGGCTTATTTTGGTCTCAGTACTCAGTTTCCAGATGTTACATATTATCATTAGGAAAATAAAACAAATCTTTTTAATTTCCAGGAGAAGCTATGTTAAACTTTATAAATTAAATATTGTTTGGGTCATTAGGTTATTCACAACAAATGTGAGTTTTAGGATTTATACACCGAGTACCAGAAAGACTTAAAAGTTCAGCAAATTATTAAGCTAAATTAATATTAAATCCATGTCACAAGAGAAACCAGGTGGTCATTTCAGGGTGGTGGTGGTATTTTTTTCTGAGTTCTTTTAATTGTATTCTGAATTTTTAAATACAGGATACGTATATTCAATATGTAATTAAAAAAAAAAATCCCAGCTCTTTAAATAGGCATAGTGAAAAGTATACCTACATGTCTTAAATTTCCTCTGAATTTCTGAAAAAATCTTTATATTTGCTTTTTTATCTATATAATGATGTATTTTGTTGCTCTCATATATTTTAGACTAGGAAATTTTATCATTTTGTCCTGCTTTCCTAAAACAATGAAGATACGTCATCGAAAAATCTTGTTTAGCAAGACAAAACAACACCTTCTAATCTCTGTGTTTTGCTAACTTTACTCTAATTCTGGTCTTTGTTCATGTAATTGTTTTTATTGGAGGTCTAAGATAAACTCACCTTATGTCTAATGCCTCTTTATTGATCAGGTGTTATAATTAATCAGTATTTTTGGTGATATTTGTGTGTGTGTGTGTGTGTGTGAGAGAGAGAGAAAGAGAGACACACGTACACACATTATTTTGAATTGTGTTTTACATCCAGAAATTGTAGTTATGTGGAGACTGGTTTAAATTTTTTTATTATTTTTATTCTAATAAATAAAATGAGAGTGATATGTAGGATACAGAATAATAATGCTTTTGGGGTATGCAAGGTCATATTGATTTCTTTGGAAAATGTTTGAAGTGATACTTTAGTGGCCTAATTTAGTACCTTAGAACACTTGGGCTGCTTTTCTAAATGAGGGTTAATCTTACTTTCATAGGACTAGACTTAATTGGAAAAAATTTTATTGAAGACAGAGGAAGTTAAAATGAAATAAAAGGTATTAAGTGATAATGCATTAGCCAGAGCTGAAGGGAAATTGCTGATAATGTATTCTTTTTTTCCTTGAACAGATACGTAGGTAACCTCTCCAGAGATGTGACAGAAGTCCTTATCCTTCAGTTATTCAGTCAGATCGGACCCTGTAAAAGCTGTAAAATGATAACAGAGGTAAGATCTCCCAGTTCCATGTGCGGACAGCGTGATGTTTAATGTTGACATCCATGAGTTGATGAGTATCATTTTAAAATATCATTTTAAGCCTCGAGTTATTCTGATGGAGAGATTCATGTTTGTTGTGTTGACTTACTACTTGGATCTGGCAGATAAAGGAGGTTTAGAATGGAGTTTCATTCGAAAGGACAAAGTTTGTGTGCCGTTACTCTCATATGGTCATTCTTCAGGGTATCGTTACATTCAAGTGATTCTGCTTGTAAAAAATTGTTAGCACTTATCTCAAGAGTGCTGAGAAGCTAGATAATGTTTCATACAATTCCAGTAAGAATGTTCCTGATTCGGGTGATACACATTTAAAGTTTCGGAAGCGGTGTAGTAAAAGAACGGCAGGTTCTTCCGTGCACAGTGTAGCACCGTGCCCCTCGCGTATCGCTAGTGAGTACTAATGACAGCAGCTTTACACAGACTGTTAGGGCGATCGTTTTATTTTCCTTTTTGCAAAGAAAACTTCCTTTTTATACTCTCCTGGTTAAGATTGTGTATAGCAGTGCCCAAAGGTGTGTTTCAGTTTGTGCTCTTCTTCCTTTCTCTTGATTCTCCCGCACACTTCTTAGACTGTTTACTGTCTACCAGCCGTACCGTTAAGTGCTAGAGATTCGCTGCTGAATAAGACAGTTCTTAGCACTGTACAATTTTACAACCTGATGAAGGAGACAGAGTAGTTACCAGGCACTAATGACAGAGGATGAGAAATGCTGTGGCAGCAGGCAGCACCAAGTGCTGTGGGAGCACTGGGGTCCAGTACAGTCTTGGGTCCGGGAGGCTTTATTGGAGGAGTCAGTGTCTAGGCTGAAACTGAAGGATGGCCGTGGGATCCGAGGAAGAAGGGATTCCGTGGGAGAGAAGAATGTTGGTCCAGTGTGGTGCTCCTGAGAGTAAGTGGGAAGGTAGAGACCGTAGCGTGGTTGGTGTTCTGAATGGGTTAGTCATAAAAGGTGCCAGGAGGTGAGGCAAGAGTGTTCGGCAGGGGCCCGAAGCTATGTTAAGGAGTTTGTGTTATACCCTGGGAGGGGAACTATGGAAAACCCGTAAAGCAAATTGGCCTTTTGATTGTCTTTCCTAACTAATGATCGTCCTTACGCTGTTCCAGTACCTCATCTTCCCTTCCTGTCTTTGATTACTCATTCATTCATTCTTTCTTTCATCAAAAATTTACTTTGTGCTCAGAGCGCTGGGGCTATAGTGGAGAGCAAAAGGGAGGAGACTCCCGTGAGTTTTACATACTATTGAGAACATTGTTAACAAACAAGTAAACAAGGTCATTGCAGATAGGGATAAAAGCTGTGGAGAGAATAAAGCAGTTCTGTGATGGGGGTTGGAGGGTTGGTGTTTTTGTAGGCTAGGTGGTGAAGGGAGACGTCACCTCTTTGATCTGAGACAGGAATAACAAGATGGTGCCATCTAAGTTAAGAGTTGGAGGCAGAGGGAATGGCAGATACAAAGGTTGTGAATTGGTAATGAGCTTGGTGAATTCATGGAACCAAAGAGCAGGATGGCTGGAGTCTGGGGAGTAGAGGGATGTGGTGGAAAATGAGTGTAAAGAGGCAGGCAGGCAGAGTTCAGAATCACCTAGGGAAGTGTGCGCCATGACACAGAGATTGGATTTTATTTTGTTTGTGGTGGAGTTTTAAGTGGAGTAATGAGGCGCTCATTTGCATTTTTAAGATTATTTGGAGACTGTCACGGAGAATGGGTTGAAGGGGGCAGGAGTGGAAGGAGGGAAAGTTGGGCTTAATTTACTAGTCTAGGTAAGAGATGATGGGGGCTTGTTTTTTAGATGGGTAGGTGTAGAGATAAGTGTGAAATATAATTTAGAGTCGGAATCCGGAGGACTGGATTGGCTGGAGGCCGTAAGGGAAAGGAGGACATTAGGAAAGACATTTTGAAAGAGTCTTGTTTGTAGATGCTTGATACCACTTACTACTTACTTGCTCAGATGGGCATGAGCAAGGGAGGTGTAGGATGGATGGGGAGAATGGTGGGAATCCGGAGTTCTGTTTTGGCAGTGTTAAACTGAAGGTGTCCATTAGACATCTGAAGGAACATTATTTGTGAGTAGTTGGATAAACCGAGAGACAGTGGTGATGGTACCAGCCTGCGGTGGTGTTTAAACTATGAGACTAGATAAGATCTAGTTTCTTGATCTAAAGAGAGTGCTGATAGAAATAGGGTGGTCTAGGTCTAAGCCCTGGAGCATTTCATCACTTAGGGTGATGTTTAGAGTTTGAATAAAGAGGGAAGAGCTGCCTTCTGGAAGATCCTCAAGTGAGAAAACCAGAAAATGAAGAGGCTGTGTGGAATCTAAAATGGAATATTTAAAGGAGGAGGAGTCATTAGCTGTTTCGATTTCTGCTTCAGAGTCAAGGTGAGGACAGAAAAAAGATCACAGCGGTGGCAGAGGGGTCACTGGTGAGCTCAACACAAATTTTCAGTGGCCTGGTTGGGTAGGAAGCCAGCTGGAGTAGGTTTAGGAGAGAATGGGTTGTGAGAAAGTGGAAGTTTTCTAGAAAGTTTTTGAGAAACATTTGATAAATATTTATCTTAATAGTATTCTTTTTAAAACTTGTGTGCACAGTCAGCCATTTGTGGGGAGAAGGATTTGAAATGAATTTGAAGTGAATTAATTCATCCATATTCTACAACTCCTACATTCACACTTGTATATAGCTGCAAAATCTCGTATTTCTCTGTCTTGACATTTATGTCATCCAACAAAAATTGGTGACAGTACTTACTAAGGTAAGGACATGGTTGCTTTTTAGAGTGTCCCTTGGCATAAATGGGAAGCTTCCTAAGAGCGTGAATTCTAGTACAGACTATCTAGGTGTTTATTTTCCTTTCCATAAATTCCACTTCAGTACATGAAAAATGCTTTTTTTCCTTAGTTTTGTGATTTTTTACTTTAAATATTGTTTATCTTAGATTCTAGCTTTCTCTGTATACTGTTATGTTATCAGTTTTTAGGCTAAAAAATTCTCTGGTGGTTGGGTTGGGACAAAAATCAGTGGTGTCTTAAATGAGATGCATTATGATGTGAGTGAGTGTGTGTGGGGGGGGGGTGTGTGTGTACATTCGCATGTTCATACATTGAATGGGGTTAGCCTGTTACTGTTAGGTAAACTTGAAGTCATTCTGCATGAGTTAAGGTAGTTTACTAAAGCCTTTTGTTACTATGGATCTACATTGGATCTCTGTATGTCTTGATGTAATTACCATTGTTTTCTGTAGAGACCATCAATCAGGGCAGAAGAAATAGATGTAAAATGAAAAATTGACTAGCATAGTTTAGGTTGCTGTTTACCTTTAAATCTTTTCTACAAATGAACATTATTGGTAAATGTTAACTCTTTAGCAAGAGGAATTTAAGTGCATGTTTTTCTTTGGACTCTTTTCTCCATTTCCTTTCTCTACCTCTTCCGAACAGAATTCACATGGCTACGGTAGGATTTTTGTATGAGAGCCCGTAGTTTTCTTGTCAGTATTAATGATCACACTTTTTTTCCCTCAAGGAAATGCCTTCTGGTTGCTTCGCCACTATTGTTTTAGACGTCTTATTTTGGATTTTTCTTCTAAAACTTTCCTGGAATGAAAAACAGTGGTTGTTGAAAAGATCTTTATTTTATCTGGTATTTTGTACCCCTTGTAAGTGCAACTAGAATTCCACATTTTAAAATAGTTTTTTGTTTTTGTTTTTACACTGAACAGTGATGTGTTTAGCCTTATGCAAAAAAAAAAAATGTATTTGTACGGTTGTGTAGCTATTTGATACAGGTTGCAGTTATATAAAATTTATTTCCATTTTGGTTGTTAGATTATAAAGTTGCTATAACTTCGGTCGTACTTTCTAATTATCTTTATAAATGTCTATTTGCCAAGTCCTGTCAAGTGTAATATTGTTAGAATATATTTAATAAAGATTTCCTATATTTTTTTGTGACATAAAATTGTAGCATTGTCCTGGAATATTTATTCAGAAGTTCTTTTCTTGATTACTAGCATGTTTTTCTGGTCTTTCAAGACTAAATTAAAAGTATATAGCATCTCCTGTTCATTAGGATAGTTTGATAGTTCATTTCAGTAGCTGGTTAAACATTTACAATTTTTCTGTTCTTATTCTCATTCTTTATCCAGAAAAGGAATACATAATCTCCTCTCCTCCTGTGCAGTGCTCACCCTAGTTTCAATCATAAGTAGAGTTTGTAAACTTGGTTCATTTTTGTGTTTTCTTTTATCATGGGATATAGTTTATGAAGGATTATGAGGCATAAATAGAATTCATCCTTTTGAAAATAATGTTGGGAGAGAGAAGAGCAGTGGTAAGGAGTGGTCCTTAAGGTTTTGTTTGGCGTAATATAAACTTCTGTTTTACATTTAACATATTTCACCAGAATGCCATATTTTTTTTTTTCCTTTAATACTGACAATTAGGATTCTATACTGCTTTGATGGTTCTGCTTGAGTACAACAGTATTCTGAGGTACAAAGTCAGGTGTAGCTATAAATCTTATTTTTATAAGTGTTAGGCTTTCATAAGCTTATGCAATCTCACCTTGTACATTCCTAGCTGTCAGTAATGTTTTTTCCTGGATTTTCTTCTCAGCAACCCGATAGCAGAAGGGTCAACTCTTCTGTTGGATTTTCTGTTTTGCAGCATACAAGCAATGACCCATATTGCTTTGTGGAATTTTATGAACACAGAGATGCAGCTGCTGCATTAGCTGCTATGAATGGGAGAAAAATTTTGGGAAAGGTAAGATAATAGAATGATGGCACTTCATGAGTATATATTTTTGCTTGTCAGATTAGCGTGTGTGTGTGTGTGTGTGTGTGTGTGTTTTAGCTTGTGTACTTTTTAGCAAGTTTTTAAACAAATATTCAGCTTTGCTGAGTGGTGGTTTTGCTTTTATTCAGCCTAGTGTTTTTACAAAAATTATCCTGTTTGATAAATGATGTAATAAGTGGTAAGTGTTAATGGTTCATAATGACATGCCTAATAATTGTATTAAATATAATCTTTATTTTTAGGAGGTCAAAGTAAACTGGGCAACAACACCAAGTAGCCAGAAAAAAGATACTTCCAGTAAGTACTCCTGCTGCATTTTACTGTGGAAGAGTTCTGAAATTATCCTGGCAGCGCTACCAGCTTAAATAGGGTTTTTCTTCCCTTAGTGTTGCCTGAAAAAGGCTTATTAGTAGCTGGCTCTTTAAGTATTTGATTACCAAATGCTTTGATTTCAGATCACTTCCATGTGTTTGTTGGGGATTTGAGTCCAGAAATTACAACAGAAGATATCAAATCAGCATTTGCCCCCTTTGGTAAAATATCGTAAGTATCATACTCAATACTATACTCAATAGTGATAGGCAAAATTGTATATGATTAACATGTACTGGAATTAAGATTTTCTTTCCCTAGTTAGTGTGACTTTTTTGTTTGTTGTTTTGTTTTGTTTTGTTTTTGATTAGTAGATGTTGTTGAAAATGTTAATGTCATTTCAGTGTTCTGGGGTCTTGTTTTCATCTAATCCTGTGTATGATATGTTAAAATTTTTTAAGTGATTCTGTTTGTTATCTTTGAAGCAGATGTTTGGGTGGTAAAGCTTATTATAAAGTCCAACTTTCTGTCAGATGTTTTCAAAATTTGGTGGTTAACTAAAAGTGAATGTGATGTATACTGTGTATTAAATTTTATAGGAAGAGTTTATAAATTGGGAAAAGTAGGTAAATCCTTGGGTATATGGTGGTTAAATTGGAAATGTACATGTTTAATTACAATGATAAATGTGTTTTGATATTTTAGCTGAAAAGTAGTCTATTATAATACTAAAATGTTTTGTTGTCTGAGCCATAAATGTGGGATTAATCAGTAGATGTTTTTTTGTTATTGGTATTTGATTCTGGTAGTTAGGGCCCAAATGTGGTTTGATTTTAACAAAGCTTATGCTCAAATCTCATTGTATGTTATGTAATCAAATATATTGGAAAATTGAAAGTGGTTTTATAAGTTCTATAAAATGTCTGTTACAATGTATCTTTCTGATTAAAATCCGTATATTTTATGTACTTCCTGTAGATTTAAATGAAATGTTGTAGTACTACTTAAAGGAATATGTTTCACCTAAGAACAACAATATTCTTCTGTATACAGTTTGTTGTTCTGTAGATTTATTTGAAAGAAAGATTTAATTCTTAATTTTCTATTTTGATATTTGCTTTGCTTTTTAATCTTTTAATGTGGTAAGTAGTACTGTTTTAAAAATCAGTATAAAAAATAATACAGGTTGCTGTTTTTCAATCTTTATTTATACCTGAGACCTGCAGTTTTTCTAAAGTCCAAGTCACAATTAAAAGTAATAGCATTCTGGTTATTTTGCAGAATTGCTCATAAGAATGGACAGGATCTTGAAGGCTAACTGCAAGGAACTGTGCACACTGGAACTCAGTTGTAGATTTTTTTCTCATTTCTATTTATTCTTATTATACATTATTTATATATACATATTTTAGTATTTACATTTTAACATTCTATATTCAGTGGAGTTCTATATTTCCAATCATCTTAACTTACTCACTAAAATTTCTGTGTAAATTTGTTGTTTTCGTACTGGTGTGCTTAGCATTGTTGTTAGTTTTTTATTCTCCTTTCTTAAATTTCTGAAAATGTCAATTTTTCAAAATTTACAGCTGCCCAAACTCCAAAATGATGGTAGAGAATTGACCAAGAAAAATAAAGAAATCTGTTAACAGGCCATGTATGCCTTTTTAATTCCTATTTTTACCTCTTTTTCAATTTTTTAATATTTCATATATTTTGTATCACTAGGCAGAAGACATTTAACTATTTAGAGATTGCATGGTAAAGTAGTTAGCATTGTTACAGTAATTTATAGACCAGTAAACCTTAGAGGACACTAGCCAATAGAATATTAGAAAAGGAAACTATTGTTCCTATTAATCTTCAAATTTGAGCATTTAGTTTAGAAAGTGCAGGCTATTTGATTAGGTTGCATGTTTATTACATGTTTTTGTCCTACTGCTTTTTTCTAACAGGTAAAGAAGCGTTAGGGAGAGTTCAGGAATGGCAGTAGTTAATTAGGGCTAACTGGAATTTTATTTAAAAAAATGCTCACAATACAGTGTGTGTGGTTCCTTTTAGTTTTTATTTTGAGGATGACTCTTACTTCCCTCATTTAGCTGTGCTTCTTTTCACAGGGATGCCCGAGTAGTTAAAGACATGGCAACTGGAAAATCCAAAGGCTATGGTTTTGTATCTTTTTATAACAAACTGGTATGTTCTTTCAACTCAATATAAATTTAATCCAAAATTTAGTCGTTAATCGGAATCTTGAATATTCTTAGATATTGCCTGTAACACCTTTTAGGTAATTTTGTATGTTTTAATAGTAGAGTGTAATTGTTTTCTTGGAAATAAATAGCTGGAAAAAGATAGGCTGGTTGTAAGAAAGTGTATCACGGTTGCATTTATGCATTGGTGAAGATAAGATGTGTTAGAAGTCAAACTCAAGGTTAGGACATATGAACTCATCTCAGAATTTGGAGGGAAGTTAAATAATATTTAGCCTGAACCATGAAAATCTCAGTTTTAACTTTTAAATGGTCATCCATACTTTTATAGCTAGGATATTAATGACTACAGCAAAGTTTATAAATGAAAATGAAAACAATTCATCTTGATTTTTTGCATATATTCTTAAAGAAAGAGGTACCAAAATGTCTTAAGCATCTGTATTAACTGTAAGATCCGACAATAAAGTGGGTTTCAACGGTAGTATTTTAGACCAGTGTTAGCAACTTAGATTACCAAGGTAAAGGCTGGGAGCTGTATTCTTTCTTTGCTTAAATTCATTGCAAATTCCCATTAGTTGCAATAAACTCATTTTTACTGGCAGCATTCTAAATCCTAATGCAGAAGTCTTCTGTCTTAAAATGAGTTATTAATCTTGTGTCACAATCATAATCCATTGCTATAAGAATGTTGATTTCGGGCTAGGTGGTTTAGACCGTAGTATTGGGAGGTTCTATATATTCTTCAGTAAAAGTTACACCTCAGTCAGCCATCAAATTCAGATATTTTTGGCAGTCTTACTTTCCCTCTTTTTGGTAATGAGTGGGGTTATAATTTTTTCTTGCATATTTGAATTATGATCAATTTCACTTGTTGCTTAAATGTTGTACTAGTATTTTGAAATCTGTGAATAAATATAGTTTTGATGTATCACTGGAGTTGATACCAAGGGATAGTTAGTATCATTTTTGTGTTATTCAGTTTTATTTGAATTCATTCCCTATGCTGGTAAGATTTGGATTCAGGGGTGCCAGCATGTTATTTCATTTATTGGTCTTATATGCTACAATTTTCTTTTCTGTGTTTGTAATTGCTCTTTCTCTTTTTTTATCTGTAGGATGCAGAAAATGCAATTGTGCATATGGGAGGTCAGTGGTTGGGTGGTCGTCAGATCAGAACTAACTGGGCCACACGTAAACCACCTGCACCTAAAAGTACACAAGAAAGTAAGATCCGTGTACTGCATTTTGTTAAAATTATGGCTACGTCACAAAATCATGAAGTAGCATCTTGATTTCTTGAAATTTAAATTTTATTAGCTTTGTAAGGCTCAGTTCATCTTGAATTTAATTGTCTAGTAATAATTGGGCTTTGATAATTAATGTAGTTGGGGCTGTGAACCAGCTGATTCTATAGATCAAGATCATGGCATCAAGAAAAAAATTCTCTTTTTTCTCCCTCAATGAGGTGTATCTTTGTACACAGTAATCAGTTTTATACGACTGTATAATCATCAACATTTTTGTTTTCTTTCTGTATATAGATAACACTAAGCAGTTGAGATTTGAAGATGTAGTAAACCAGTCAAGTCCAAAAAATTGTACTGTGTACTGTGGAGGAATTGCCTCTGGGTTAACAGGTACAGTGTGTGGTCTTCTCCCCTTCTCCGAGGAGCTTTATCCCTCTTAGTGTCAGCGTCCTGAGCCTTAAGTATTTTATTCATGTGTTTTTGTTTCTCAGATCAGCTTATGAGACAGACTTTCTCACCATTTGGACAAATTATGGAAATAAGAGTTTTTCCAGAGAAAGGCTATTCATTTGTCAGGTAAAATTCTGTCTACAGGTTGCTCTGCTATTTGACCCGTTCTTTTCAGTTACATTATTTGAGCCCCTCGGGTATCCGCCTTCGTTGTTTTAGCAGTTCTTTGCGATGTAGAATTTTAGCCTACCTGCATAATGTACTTTAGGAAAACACCAAGTTGACAGTTATAAACTAATGAGTTTCTATTATTTATTGTGTAAGTTCTTTAAAAAAAAAAAAAAAAAAAAAAAGACAAACCCTCATATCTTCCCCTTCTAGATTTTCAACCCACGAAAGTGCGGCCCATGCCATTGTTTCGGTGAACGGCACTACAATTGAAGGACATGTTGTTAAATGCTATTGGGGTAAAGAATCTCCTGATATGACTAAAAACTTCCAACAGGTAATTCGATTTTTCACAGCACTTTTTAAGGTTTCCATCTTACATATCTACATAAAAGCTTTAGAAACTCTGTAAAATAAACAAACAGAAAATAAAGCATATAGCTGCTTTCAGTTTATTTTTATTAATGCTTTTTCGAAAGTGATTATTTTGCGGTATTAACTGAATCTTAATACTTTCTTTCCACAGGTGTCACCACCCCAATAAACTTAGACAATGATAAATAACAGAGTCCTATTCACATAAGGGTGCTTACTTAGTTTTTCTCTTCCTTGTCTCCCACTTTCTTCAAATACTGTGTTTCTTACTTACTTCCTAAAATGGTGATTTGTTTTTTCCTAGGTCGACTATAGTCAGTGGGGGCAGTGGAGCCAGGTTTATGGAAACCCACAACAGTATGGACAGTATATGGCAAACGGGTGGCAAGTACCACCTTACGGAGTATACGGGCAACCGTGGAACCAGCAAGGATTTGGAGTAGAGTAAGTTGTCTGGGTTTTTCCAGTGTGGAAACTGATACAGTTTTGACAAAAGAAATCAAAAATGTGTTTTTCTAGGGGGAAATCTATTTAAAGTAAATTCATCAAGCTATTCATCATGGTGTTACAGAAACCTTACGAAAAGTGATTTATAGTGCTAAAAATTTGCTTTTTATTACCTAGGTGAAAGGTGAGGTTGTGGTAACGTTTGATGCTTTCTACTGTCTCTATAAGCTGTTGGTAGAATTTCATTTACATTTCTAATCTATTTTATCATTTATTTTTGCATGGAAAGGGTCTTTGTCTAGATGTGTTTAGAAATTTAATGACTTGTGTCTGTTGGCTTGCGGGAGAAGTCTACAAGATTTATGTGGTACAAAGTAGCTTGCGTTTTTTTCCTTTGTTCATAGAGTAGGTTGGTCCTTTGCACGTTTCTCCCCAGGCCAGCCCAGATCTTTATTTTTACTGGTTCCTTCTTCCTTCTCTTTCCAACATGAATTTTGTGATTTTTAAATTTCTTATATTGATGTACAATGTGTGCAATACATGATAGGTAGGTGATTTTTCATTTTTTAAAAATCAGTTTTGAAATGTTCTTCAGAGAAGTCATTGTGTTGTGATTACGTTAACCAAAAATTTAAGACTATTGTTGGGATACGTATTGTACATGTGTGGATGCGTGTCATTTGTTTCTTCGCCCTTTGTTGTGGGTGTGTTGATTTCTTGTTGTCTATTCTATGATGGGGCTCTGCTTGTTTTTGTATAAATGGGTGGATAATATTTTCTTCGTGTTTGCTCAAGATTTTTTTTTTCCCCCCCAAGTCAATCACCTTCTGCTGCTTGGATGGGTGGATTTGGTGCTCAGCCTCCCCAAGGACAAGCTCCTCCCCCTGTAATACCTCCTCCTAACCAAGCTGGATATGGTATGGCAAGTTACCAAACACAGTGAGCTGGGACTCTAAACAAAATTGTAATTCATGATAGCTTCAGTTTCCTGTGACACTCTGAAGACATGAAAGTAGACATCGGAAAATGAAAATATTTATTTTAAAAATTGAAATGTTTGGAACCTTTAGCACAGCTTTGCTTTGGTGAAGGACACATGTCTTCTAGTTCTGCCTTTTTAAGTTTTTGTTCATGATGGATATGAACATGATTTTTCTTTGTGTACAAAAACTAAAATAAAGTCAATAAAGACAATTCTGACTACAAATTTTGATATAATAGGAGAAATGGGTAATACATTTTGATTCTTAGATACTATTCCATTTTTATCTTGCTGTTCAGTATTTTAACTCACTGTGTTTTTAAAAGAGCAAAAAAAGGGAGGATCGTGGAAAACTGGGAATCACATATAAGTTCATCCTGAACCTTGATACTCCCCTCCCTCCCCCTGAGGTGGACCACATTTGAAGTCAGCAGAAAAAAGTGTGATACTGAGAAGAAATTGCATGATTTTGGAGTCGCTTTGGAGGAAATAACCTTATGCCTAAAGAAACTGAAGCCAGACTGATAAAGGAATTTTACAAACTAAATAAGGAACAGCATTATCTGAGTTACTTGAGCGAATGTTGGTGGTCCACATAAAGACATGTTTTTAAACCTTTAAAAAGTGTTGATTATTAAAACTGTAGTAAATTACATTTCATTTTGGGGGAAATTCCAAGTATGGTGTTTGTATTAAAGTCAGACAGTCATACTTGTGCTTTTACATAAAGTTTAAATGATATACATTGTAAATATTGAATAACTACAGTGTTTAAAAAGCATGCTTCACCATAGAAGTAGCAGCAATGTAATTATTTGAAGTAACACTTAACACACTCCACTGCATTGAATGCCGTGGACTGATAAGAATGTTTAAGACTGACACTTCCAAGGTTGGCTACTATGTAAAATTAAAATTATACAAATTACTATACAGAAAAAGCCTTAATTTTAATTTCATACAAATCTTTGATGCATTAGTACATTTTAAAATGTCATTGGAAATCAGATTTCTTTTTTTTTTTTTTTTTCCTTTACATCACTTGGTATGTAAATACCTTGATTAAAACCTTGTAAACCTATTCCAGGGTTCCTATAAGTTGTATAGTACAAGTGTTTTTAAAAAAAAAAAAAAATCTTGGGGTGTTTTTTAAAATTAGATCTATTTTGCCCGAGAATTTTTTTAACAAGATTGCTAAAACATCTTATTTAGACAGTTTGATGTACCAATTTATAATTGGATATTCAGCTTAAGGTAGTACACAGAGTTGTGACTTTTATTTTTATTTAACGTTTTTCTTGTGGGTAGTGTGCATGGGATGGCGAGCCTGATCAGAGGCTGAGTTGCACGTGTGCAGAGTTTGTAAATGAACCACTTGGGTAGATGGAGAAGACAGAAGTTTGCTTCAGAGGTATTTTTCTGGCTATGTGGATAAAATCTGCCTCAAATTTCTCTCCTAACAAGAATGTACAAGAAAAAATCCTATGTATTCGAATTCTGACAGCTAGAGGGTGCAAATGTTTAGGGCAGTGTATTTGAAATGTTGCTTTGAAGCCTGGGCACCAAAATGAGAAAACCCTTACCAGAGTAAGATGCAATTAATACCCACAAAGCACGATTTTTTAAACGTCTAAGGTCTTAACAGTCAGCTTTAAAATAATGATGGGTTTATAAATTGGTGACTACAATAATTTTGGTATTATTCTTCCCCCATTTAGGAAAACAGATGTATTAAACATGAATATTTGCGGGGTCTGAAATTCATCTTCAGGCCAGGTTTTTTTACGGCACTTTAGTTTTAACCACAGGAGTCCTCTGTGATCCTCTTCTGTACAAAAGTTACCCTTATTTCTTTGTTTATGGCTAGTGTCCTTGGGGGATGTTATGGTAAAGTTACTTTATATTTTATAAGGAGAACACTCAAATTATATCAATTATGCCTCCTCGTTTAAAATTTCTTGAATATATGTGAAACTTGAACAACTAACGACTTTTTTTTTTTTTATATATCAATATTCTCAGTTTGCCTTTTTTGGTCTGCCAATAGATTAAGTAGCTGACTGTGGTAGCAGCGAACTATAGCTGCAGTGTTTTCCTGGTGGTTCTAGGATTTCATAAGATGATCCAAGCTAGTTCTAGCGCCATAGAAAACCTATTTCTAAAGTGTCCTTCGTCTCAATCTGAAACAAAGATTTCATGATCAGCTCAGTTAATGGAAGTTATTTCATATTAAATGGTTTTTAAAATACAAAGCTACTTATCCAAATGAAACGCACCATTTAAAAATTCAACTGTCAAGCTAACACAGACTCAAGTCTATTTTATAACAAAGTGAAGTCAGTGCTATCTTGATCAATTTAAGCCTAAGAATCGTTGCCTTTTCCATGTTCATTAAAAACAACAGCAGAGATTCTTTGGCATGCGAGAAAATGTTTCTTACTAATATTTCGAGATTTATTTTGGTGATGTGTTTCTGACTGCCATCTTTGCTCTAATAATCTCTTTATTAGTATTTCCCCCATACCATTCCCACGTGATTTTTATGTCTGCTGGCAGTGAGAGGCTAAAATGACTGGCCAACGTAAGCCAAAGCTGTAAACCACAGTTGAAGTAAGTCTTTCAATAAAGACTAGACTGTCTGATAAGTGGTTTTTTTCTTATTGTCGTTTATTACTTAAGTATTCCTTCCAGGCTGCCATGAAATAAGCAATTTTGTTTTATTAGTAAGGTATGTGGAATAAACATTTATTATTCAGGATCTGTTGCTATGTTCTGTGTGTCAAAAGTCCATTAGCTTTGTTGAATTAAAAAAATTTTTTAATTAAAATTTAATTTCTGGATATGGAACAGCAGAAATTTGCATCCTTCTAAAAAAGTATGCTCTACTGAATATTAATATAGTAAAATTTCATTAATTTAGAGTTCCCAGATCATGGAAACCCATTGTTTTACCACAGCTAGGTTGATCTTTGGTAGTATCTGTGAGTAAAGTTTGCACTCAACAAACAAAAAAATAGGAAAAGAATTTATCCTGAGACTTTTCTAGCTGGTGTGCCCAAATTAAATCTTCCTATTTGTTAAAAATCAGCATTTGGACTTCAGCTTAAAACATTTTGAACTTTGAAATTGCATTTTTAGTATGCATTGGAAAGCTGCAAAATGATTTAGACTTTAGTTTAGCCTTCTGTTAAGTGGTCCAAATGAGAAGGTTTTGTTAAATACAAATTCTGCTGTGTATAGTAGAGAAGTGTCCTACTTATGTGTCCAAATAGGTTACTATGAATTAGATTGCCATCTATTCTATTTTGAAACAAGGAAATTATGTGAATAATTACAACTTCAACAAATGTGTTAATAAGTACAGGTTGATAGGAAATCGGGGCTCCAGTCTATTTAAATGGATCTGCTGTGACAGTTAGTATGGAGGCTAGAAACTGATTCACAAGGTGAATTATTACTTTGTGTAAATATCTCTTTGCGGGGCAAGAATGATTTTTGGTTTTTAAACCCTAAATGTGAAAGAAGTTCAGTTTATATCTAGGAAATAGGGGAGGGGTGGGGAATTATATATAGTGGGTTTTTTTGTAATCTTGGGCAAAAGAGGGTGCTACTGGTAATCGACTTTTTGATCGTTAGGATTTTGTTGGAGGGAAGAGAGCTTAATCCACACAGGGTTCACAGTTTGGTTTTTAAACAAGAATGTCCATGAAAGTCACAGTTTCTGACAAAAGGTATGTATCAAATAAATGATTTCCTTGATGTTCTAACTCAGTTTAATACAGATACTGAATTTTAACTTTTCCAGATTGTTGTGTTTTTTGCAATTCAGCATTGTTTTGCTGGAGTGTTCCACTGGGAAAGTGATCCCCATATTCTAATATTTTGAAGTCAGCTTGGAAAGTCTACCAGACGAATGTAGCTGGAGAGCCGTCTGCTGGCAGGCAAGCAGCCCGGTGGGAAGTAAGCTCTTGCAATGGAGCTGTCCACTTGGTCTTGTAGCTGGACTCAGCTTGCCTGCAGATCTCCTGTTTTCACTCTGCTTCGTTCTGGTGAACCGATGAGCATTTGCAAAGAGCCTAATTCCCAGCTGATACTGGAAACTTGCATTTTTAAGGTAACCCAGGTTCTGCTATAAACCATTCAAAATCATAACTTGTGCAACTGTGATTTTTTCGCCTCTGTTCTTTCTTCCTTGGGTTTTGGTATACCAATGAAGAGAAGTCCAAAACCATCTGAACAAAATGGGCATATGAAGTATGTAGCCAGATGCAGCGCTGCCTGTTCTGAGAGGTGATACGTTGTATATGTTTTAAATTTTCATAGTTCATTTTACTGGGTAAGAGTTCGGAGTTGAATTGTTTGGTATGGGGTTTATATGATTACTTTTGCTCACAGAAGTAAAAGTAATTCATAAATCTTAACCTACCTAAACAAGATTGAGAATGGCCATGTAATCTTAGTTTGCTTTTTTTTGGAGAAGACTAAACTTGTAAAAACATTAGTTTCCTTTGACTAGGTTGTATTTTAGCCTGTGGCCCTGCTCAGCCTTGGTTATCTGTTTAATGAGAATTTGGACCTGGAAAGGGGTGGTGCCAAGGATAAAGAAGGGGGCAAAGGTCGTTGATGTGGGAACAGACCGGCCCCAGGCAGGTGTAGCAAACCTTGGTGATCAGGGCTTCAGTGCTGCTATTTCATGTTTCTTAATTTAAGATGACATGCACATATCACCAGGAAGACTAGGACACTTAGCAGGTCCTTGAAAATAAAATATTACCAACACCTTTGTCTTATTTACTGACCCTGGTCTTTTTTTTTTTCCAGTTTCCTTTAATAACGTGTATCTATTAATGTATCTAGAAGGCTCTTAGAACGTTGGGCAGATGCTGTGATTCCAAATACTGCCTTTGAGCATTTTCAGTAAAATGAGATTAAGATAGGATTCAAAATCCACATTTAGTTTATTATAACCAGGAATCTTTTATTTTTAAAAATGTTCAGCATTTCCAGATTGCTTTGCTACTTTTGTATCTTTGGTTCTGTCATCCTCCACTAGAATGTAAGCTCCGTGGGGGCAGGGATTTTCTTTCGGTGATGACCCAAAGCCTAGGACTTACAGATCAGTGCTTGGCACATACTAGATGTTAAGTAAATGTTGAATGCCATGACTATGATGGAGGAAGTGAAGGTAAACATATTTTAGTCTACCTTTTAAAAGCAGAACACCGGGCACCAGGGTGGCTCAGGGGGTTAAAGCCTCTGCCTTCGGCTCGGGTCATGGTCCCAGAATCCTGGGATCGAGCCCCTCATTGGGCTCTCTGCTCAGCAGGGAGGCTGGCTGCTTCTCGCTCTCTCTCTGCCTACTTGTGATCTTTGTCTGTCAAATAAATAAATGTAAAAATCTTAAAAAAAAAAAAACAAAAACAGAACACCACCTGGTGTTCTGCTGAACTAGAACTTGATCAGAATCAAGTGGGTGCTTGTCAAAATGCAGATTCTGAGGATCCGTAGTTGTGGATGAAGGTAATCTGAAATCAGGTTAATTGGTGTGGATTCCTTTTTTCCTCTTCTAACTCTTGTCCAGGAAAGAAGTCCCTGTTGCCATAGTCACACGTTTTCAGAAAAAAAAAAAAAAATGGTTTGGGGGGAGTGTATCATCTTTGCAATTGCTACCCACTATAGCTTGTCAAGCATCTTTGAAAAGTGATTAGGATGTACCCCTTCTGCTAATTCCCTGGGGTGCACCAGGTAGGAATCATAGCTGCCCCTGCATAGCGCGCTTTCAGGAATGTGAGTGATAACTGGGCCGTGGGGCCAGATAGCTTGGGGAGGATTACTTCTTTAGGAAGAGGGGCTATCAGCAAGGCAGGAATTGGGTTTCTGGACAGGCACCATTGGAGTGTAACAGACAACCTGGAAATAGCCATGGGAAGTGACACAGATAAGATTCTTAAAGTGGCAATTATATATATAGCACATAGACTAGATCTAAAGTCAGTGTGTGCCTCAGTGTATTTACTGATTAAACTGGTTAGAGCAGAAGGCAGTTTCTTTGTTGGTTAAGTGAGGATGAGAAGACAACTTACAAAAGACTTGTACAGTGTTGGAAACCAGTTCACCTGAACAGGTACTGGTCTTTCATGGCCTGGTGTCTGCCACGCAGCGCACAATTAAAATGGTGTCTTGGTTAAAGTTTGGTTTGCCCTTCAGTCCTGAAGGGTGAATATTTATTGAAGACTTTGTATTCTTTGGTTAACTCTTAAATGTTCTCTGAATCTAGCTCTTCTATCAAAGAGAAAGGTTTTAAATATTCATAGCTAGAAATTACTTCCATTTACTCACAGATACTTACAGTCTCACCCTAGTCTCCTACCTCTTTCAAGCAAATGCTTTGTTTTGACGTTAGATTTGCTGATGATTTTGTTAGACTTACTAGGCTGGTGACAGAATGCAAAAATGGAAATAACAAAAAGCCTGTCAGTTTATAGCTCTTGTCTGCACCCATCCCTGTCCTCCCCCACCGCCCGCCCAGTCCGGCCACCGCCCTTCATCTGCAACCCTGCAGGACCGAGTATGTATCCGAGCATTCCGCGGAGGAGTACACCTGTGTGCCCAGCTCCACTCACAAAGTGAACTCCGTCACACGTCACACGGTGGCAGGAGATCGGGCAACAATGTTGCCAGCGCCCAGAAGCCTGCCTGCTCTTCTGGCTAACGCCACTCCTCCCCTGACATAACTGGTAGCCTGATTTCTGTGACCATGGATCAGTTTGCCTTTTTTTCAAACTATATAAATACAAAGCTAAGCAGTTTATATCCTTTTGTATCTGATTTACTTAATGCTCTGAGTTGTCGCATGCCCAGCTTTCAATGCTGTCTGTAGTGTTGTGTGAATGGGTGCCGCGGTCTATCCATTCTACTCTTCGTTAAACATTTGGCTTTCCATTTGGTATTTACGTATAGTGCTGTAATGAATTTTTATAAATGTCTTGGGGAACAGAGGTACTCATTTCTGTTGAGTCTATATCTAGGGATGAAATTTGGCCTTCTACCGTGTGTGTCTGATGGGTTTCAGAAGATGCTGCCCCGCATCTCCCAAAATGGTTACATTAGTTTGCACTTGGACGCAGTGTATGAAAATTCCACTTAATCCCCACGTTGCCAACAGTAGATAACATCGGTTTTTATTTTAACTGTTCTAGTATCTTTCCTAAGTTTTGGGGTTTTTTTCTTCTTTCCTAAGAACAGCCAGTCACAACAGCCAGCGTGACTTTTTAATTTTTAATTTAGTTTACTGTTCTGTAGGTAATTCTTAAGCATGATACCTATTTCAAAAGATAAAAAGGTACACAGTAAAAACTTCCTCCCACTCCTCTCTCCTAGCCATACTATCTAGTTCCCATTTCAAGAAGCATAGTGTTACCGGTCTCTGGTATTTTTCTAGAGATATCCATTTATATATTAACGTTAATTTTCCCCTTCCTCCAGAAACGATAACATGTTGTATACACTGTTCCGCACCTTTCTTTATTCACATAACAAATCTTAGAGCTTATTCTATAACAGTTGCACTATTATTTTTTTTTAAACTCCTATTAACATGAATCTTGAAAATGCCTCAGTAACTTCGCATTGCACTTAGCATGAAATCCCAAGTGCTTCACAGGCTTCCCAGCTCTGCAGGACCAGCTGCTGCCTCTCCATCCAGCTTCCGCCACCCCTCCACCCTCCTCTCGGCTAGCAGGCTCCAGGCTCCAGTCGCCCTGCCTGTCTTTCACTTCCTGTATTCCCGGAGGTGGGAGGGCTCCAGGGAGGGCCCTGGCATATACCTTCTTAACCTAGAAGGTGCATCTACCACCACCTACCTGGCTGTTTACATCAGCCTATCATTGTTCTCAGAAGTCTGACAACGCCTGAGCCCTACATGTAATTTAAGGGTCCTTCATTTTTGCTTTCATTATCCCTGTATTTTTTTCTTTATGATCCTTGAGATTCTAGACATGTATTTATGTGATTATTTGATTAATGATATTCTACTAGATTATAAATTCCACAGGGGTAGAGATTTTATCTCATTTACCACTCATGGTGCCTATGTGCTTAATGAATAGTTGAGTGAATAAATGGATTTATAGGAGGTTAATTTGTAAACTAATACGAAGGGCTTAATGGCAAATAATAAAGTAGGACTCGGACAGAAGGGAGAAATAGGTGCTTGTGTACATTTGGAATAGCAGTCTGATGGTTAGAATAAATGAAGCAGTACAGGCCATTCTATTTTCCAAGACATAGTTGCTGTGCCTCCCACCTGCTGCTTAGGAATCTCCCAAAGTCTGGGGGGCCACTGGTAGCCTAAGAGGCTGCTGCTGGTGGTGGGAGCCGCAGTTCTTAGCTGTTCCGGGGAACAGGAAAGTCCCCTTCTTCCTAAGAGCTCCCATCGCTGTTCCCGAAGGTGCTGTTGCCAGTGACTGGGAGGGAAATCCCTGAGGGTGGCCAGTGCAGGACAACACCTTCCTTTCTGCCCTGCTCTGCCATTGGCAGCCCTTCCTGTGTTTACTGGTGAATGGGTCCTTCCTTGTCTTCCCGATGGACTAGAATAAGGCAGGGGTTCAAGAGAAGTTGAAGTCTAAAATTAACAAAAAGATTTTAAAGTTAAAATTTTTAAAAGTTCTGGGAACAATGATTCAATCAATGATGTGCACTTTTAAATATTTGAAAAGTTTTGGACAACTGTTTCCAAGTTCTTTCAACATTCAGTAACTTAACTGAAACCAAAAACTTTTCCATGGATATAAAAAGTATATCTGTGTGTGTGTGTGTGTGTGTAAGTGTTACTGTAAAGGGAACCCCACCCCCAAAACTAATAGGTGTTGGTGACACTGTGGAGAAAGTAGAACCTTGTGTGCTGCTGGAGATATAACAAGGGTCCGGCCACTGGGGGAAATAGCATGGAATGTTGTCGAAAATTAAACCCAGAATTATCGTAAGATCCAGCAATTCTATGTCCGGGTGTATGTCCAAAAAAGGGCAGATTTTTGGAGAAAGTGTTGTATACCTATGTTTATAGCTGCGCTGTTCACAAAAGCCAAGACGGAGAAGCTCCTCATGTACATCACCGCGTGAATGGAGACACAGAATATATATCCACACATGGGCCAGCTCTCAGCCTGGAATGGCAGGGACTTCTGACTCGCTGTGACCTGCATGAACCTTGAAGATCTTAACTAAATGAAGTAAGCCACTCTACTTTTTTTTTTAAGATTTTATTTATTTATTTGACAGGCAGAGAGGCAGGCAGAGAGTGGGGAGTGGGGAGAAGGCTCCCCGCTGAGCAGAGAGCCCGATGCGGGGCTCGATCCCAGTACTCTGGGATCATGACTTGAGCTGAAGGCAGAGGCTTTAACCCACTGAGCCACCCAAGCATCCCAAGCCGCTCACTTTAAAAAGACAAACACTGAACGATACTACTTACATGAGGTTTCTAAGGTAGTCAGATTCAAAACAGCAAATCATAGAATGGTGGTTACCAGGGCTGTCGTTTCTGATTGGCAGGATTAATTGTTCTGGAGATCTGTTTCACAACCATGGGAACGGGCACCATATACAATTATGCTGAACTGTATACTTAGAAATAGCCACGATGGGGCACCTGGGTGGCTCAGTTGGTTAAGTGTCTGCCTTCAGCTCAGGTCATGATCCTGGAGTCCTGGGATCAAGTCCCGCATCGGGCTCCTGGCTCCATGGGGAGTCTGCTTCTCCCTCTGACCTTCTCCGCTCTCGTGTTCTCTCTCAAATAAATAAATAAAATCTTTATTTAAAAAATGGCTGCGATGGTAAATTTTATGTTGTGTATTTTCACCACAGTAGAAGTACATGATTTTTAAATCGTATAGATCACATTTAAAAGTAATAAGCCCGAAAACAACTCCTGCCTGAGGCTAGTTACTTATCTTTCAGGTTCGTCCACTGCTTACCACATCTGGGTCTCCATGCAAAATTTATCCAACTTTTCTTTTGTTAGGCGACTGTTCTTAGATATTTTTCCTCTTGAGAAATACTATTCTTCCACATCTTTGCCTTTATATTAACTGCCCGTTTTATATGACAGAATTTAGACATTTGACATTAGGGAGAGTTACAATCTCAGCTAGTCACCAGCTTATTAGTGAATTTCCTCTTAAATTGCCTTACGGTGGCTTTAATCTGGCATTTTTAATCCAAAATATATCCATATCTAAAATATAATGTATCAAAAACACTAGACCTGAAGAAAGAAGGTGGGTCCATTACCAGGAAGTTCCAAATGTCTGCAAAATGTACCAGATAACAATCTTTATTCCTCAACTGCCCTGTATCTGTTTAGCCTGTAAAGTCACGAATGGTATGTTTGCACTTGGAGAATTTACTGCTGTTTATGTTAAGGGTGAAAAAACTCTCTGGTGACCATGACTAAAAAAGGTTGAGGGTAGTGGTGGCTGAGAACAGACTTGGCCTCAGCTGGACAAGATCGTGCGAGGTTGTAAATGATGCCTGGCAACAAATTTTACCTGTATCTATAAATCCCTTCAAAATATGGACTGGAGCCAAAAGGGCACTTTTATAGCCTATTATGTAAATGTGTGGGACTTAGAGTTATTAAAGAAAGTGTTTTGGTATTTATGACTGGAAGCATATGAAATGAAGTACCGTTAATGGGTTCTCTTGGTTTTTTTTTTTTTTTTTGGTCGATCCTGGCTATCTAATGATGCTAAGAATGAAGCTAAGAACCAGACATTTGTGGTATTTGCCTCCCCATACAGGTAACTCCTCCTTATGGAAAGATCTTTGGGCTTAAACTTTGGGTCTGATGATTGTCAGACCTCTGTGTGGAATTAATGCCTGCCCTTGAGAGATGAAAGCTGTACAGAGGTCTCTAAAATGCATTTAGCTGTGGGTTGCTGTCTCAGGTGGGAGAGTATGAAATGCTTGATCTCAGGGTCACAAGTTCGAGACCCACTTTGGTTGTAAGAGATTGCTTAAAAAAAAAAACCCACTTTAAAAAATGCATTTAGCAGCTGTGCCAACAAACCTCACTGCTTTTCAGCTTGCCTACATGCCCATTTAAGTATGTATATATGTACATACATATTCATACATGTTCACACACCTATATACACACACACATATTTTTCCACCCCAATATATTAAAAATCTTGAGTTATGGCTTTGTATATTATTTCAGCTTTTTTTCCTCCAGTGTGCAAAAATTCACATGTAACACTGATAAAAAAAATACCAAGTTTGTGAGCCTAAGAACACGGTCATCAATTCCGGAGAACTTGGTGAATGTATTATCTAGAAAGCAGTGATTCAAGAAAGTTTCCATTGAGCTAAAATTTAAGCAAGAACAATATGATTTATAGTCCCTGAGTTTTTGTCAGATGGTTTTCTTAGATATTTACTACCTTTTCTGATGTATTTTTTACAGCCACATATAAAGCAGTTATTAAATAGCTTTTTGGTCAAACTTGGTGGCTGGGCAAAAGGTACTAGGAAATTGCAAATGGGAGCAGTTTAACAAGTGATCTATCTTTTGAAGATGGCTTTCTAATTACCTTGGTTGGGTTTTATGATTTAAAAAAGCATTTTAAAGAGTTTTAGAGATTAATTTATAAGCATAGATGAATAACCAGAAGACAGAATAAAAATCATTAAAACTTCTGCATTTTTTAAAAATTTTATTTATTTATTTGACAGGCAGAGATCACAAGTACGTGGAGATGCAGGCAGAGAGAGAGGAGGAAGCAGGCTCTCTGCTGAGCAGAGAGCCCGATGCGGGGCTCGATCCCAGGATCCTGGGATCATGACCTGAGCCGAAGGCAGAGGCTTTAACCCACTGAGCCACCCAGGTGCCCCAAACTTCTGCATTTTTAAAATATCAATTAGACTTGGGTTTAAAATGATTAAAAAAATTTTTTTTATTGAATTCTGTCTTATGGGGCTGATTAATTCACAAAGTATCCATTGTTTTTATTGAGTAGTAAGGAACATTTGTAGGTATATTGTATGATGGCCACAAAATTTAGTAATGTAACTTTCTGCTTTTGTAAAGTGAATCTCTTTTAACCATGCCAGATTTCATATATCCAAGATGTGAAATATGTCACATTTTGGGGCTCGGCCTATAAGGCACACCGGTCAGTTGCGCAGCGATCTTCCAGCTCTGTCTCCTGTCCGCACCTTGGCCCCTCACTGTCCTCTCACACGCCCCAGTCCACAGGTCTTCACCACATAGCTTTTGGCCATTTCCCACAATTGCAAGATAGGTCCTTACGGTGGCTTCAATCTGGCATTTTTAATGTTCACGATAAT
This sequence comes from Mustela putorius furo, assembly GCF_011764305.1. Taxonomy (NCBI): domain Eukaryota; kingdom Metazoa; phylum Chordata; class Mammalia; order Carnivora; family Mustelidae; genus Mustela; species Mustela putorius. The sequence continues at coordinate 11,415,421 of NW_025422057.1, forward strand.
GTTTAGTGTTCACGATGAGAAATACCCAGCAGCATATGACATCCCAAAGGAGAAGTTTTTGAAAAGGTCTCAGCAGGGACGGCTACCCAGTCGCCTCTGCAGGGTGTCTGTGATCACACTGAATGGGTTGTGTGTTGGCAGTGCAATTGTTCAGGAACCCCAGAACAGTCTTACGGTCCGGTCATGCCTTACATGAGTGTGTGGAGGCGTGCACCCATGCACTTTTGTTGTTTCTATTGTTTGCTTTTCAGAGGACGTTTTTGAATCTAGATTGGAAGGAAGGTCCAGGTTAAGAACTCTGGATTCTTTAACATTTAAAAAGAACACCCGTGTATAGTGTTCCAAAGTAGACACCTGGAACAGGGATTTTTTTAAATCATTTTTTCCTGGGTGGGAGGCAGTCGTGCAAAGAGCACTAGAAGCCAAGAGACCTGAAGTCCAACCCTCCTCTTGCCCCTGGACCTAGGACATCGAGCTGTTCTCCAGACCTCCTGGACCCGGTTTCTACATTTATCAACTCCCCATCACCCTGTTAGTCAAGATTGAATGAAAATATGTGTGAATGTGCTTTTTAACCCATGAAGAGCTACAATTGACTTGCAGTTAGTTGGTGGTCTAGCTGCCCGCAGAGACGGTCTAGAATTGAGGACCCTCTGAGTGCTTGCTCAATGAGAAGCGCCTTTCAAAGAGCATTTAGAATGGAGCTGAGCGTATAGTAAAGGCTCCCATCTTTGGTGCAGCATATCTTCCAGTAGCTTTCCAAGGAGTCTGATGACTGTTCAAGTTCTGAACTTTTGTATGTGATCTGTCTTGGATCTTTGTAAATTAAACAATTTTGTTGAGATATTATTTGTATACATAGAGTTCACCTAATTGAACATACAATTAAATGATTTTTGCTGTATTTACAGAGTTGTGCAACCATCACCCTAATCTAATTTTAGGACTTTTTCATGATCCCCCCAAAGCAAGCTTGTACTTATCAGCAGCCCCTGCCCACTCTCTCCTTGCTTTGGGTTTAGGTAACCACTGATCTTTTCCTTCTCTACCAATGTGCCTATTTTAGACTTGATATAAATGGGATTATATGATGAATGCTATTCTGTGATGGTTCTTTCACCCAGTGCAACACTTTTTGTTTTGTTTTGTTTTGTTTTGTTTTGTTTTGGTTCATCTGTGTTGTAGCACGCATTAGAACGTCATTCCTTTTTATTGCCAAATAATACTCTAGTGTAAGGATATGGCACAGTTTATCCGTTTGTCAGTTGATGTGCATTTGGGTTGTTTCTACTTTGGGGCTTTTAACCATCATGTTGCTATGAGGGTGCCTGGGTGGCTCGGTCAGTTGAGCGTCTGCCTTCAGCTCAGGCTCTCTCTCCTCTCAAATAAATAAATAAAATTTTAAAAAAAATGTTGCTATGAACATTCAGGTACAAGTTTTAGTGTGGACACTTATTTTATTTCTTCTGAGTGTAGGATAGTAAGAAGTAGAATTTCTGAGTTAATGGTTTCTGCATTCCCATCAGCTGTCAGTTTGGTTGAAATCTCTCTTCCATTATTGCCTCCTTTCCCATACACCTTGTCCAGGTGGGTTTGTACCTTACTATAAAAATATACCTTGTGTTTAGCAGCTTCTCTGTCATCTGACTGGGGATTTGGGAGAGAGGGTGTAAGGATTCTCTCGGGTCCGGACGCCTGGGTGGCTCAGTGGTTAAGCATCTGCCTTCAGCTCAGGTCATGATCCCGGGGTCCAGGATTGAGTCCCACATCCCGATCCTTGCTCAGCAGGGAGCCTGCTTTCCAACCCCCCCCGCCCCAACCCGGCTTGCCTTTTCCTGTGCTTGTCTTCTCTATCTCTGACAAATAAATAAATAAAATCTTAAAAAAAAAAAAAGGATTCTTTTGGGTATCAACACATTTCATTGAGTGATCCTTGTGTGACAGGCCCCCGTTCAGGAGCTGGGACTCCAGGGAGAATGCAAGGTAGGGGGAATGCAGGGGCCCCTGTGGAGAAACAGCAAACATAACAACTAGAATGCGCTGTGCTAGAAGGTGCTACATGCTCTGCGGAGCCCCACGGCGGGGATGGAGGAAAGGGGCCGCGGAAGCACCGGAGGTGGGCTTGCCAGCTTAAACACGGGCGAAGTAACTTCTGGATAAAGACCTGAAGCCACAGAGGGAGTGTGACATGCACACTGGGCGCGGGGGTGGGGGAGTGTTCCAGGTTCCAGACAGAGGGACTAGCCAGTGCAGAGGTCATGAGGTCGGAGCTGCGGGGGTGTTTGCGGGGTAAGGAGGTGAGGTGGGAGCAGATGAGCTGCGGGGCAGAGGAAGACCCGGAGAGGGGTTCAGAGGGGACTGGAGGTCTTGGCCACGTGGGGCCTGCTCCGTCTTTATCCTGTGGGCTTTCTCCTGGGACAACGGGGCCCCAGAGCAGTCTGAGCAGAGGGTTGATATGCGGAGACTTCCCGTGTGTCAGTGCCCCCTCCGGGCGCTGGGTCTCCCGCAGACCGCGCAAGGCAGAGGCCGGGCCTGTGGGCAGCTGCTGCCCGTGGCCAGGCCGCAGGTGGTGCCGTGGACCGGAGGGAAACCGTGAGCGCGCGGACTAACGCGTTCAGTCCCAACCGCAGGACGCCTCGAAGGAGGACATGGGAGGTACGAGGAAAACAATGATCAGAAACGACTCCCAGTTTCTTAGTCTGAGCAGCCGAGACGCGGAGCCGCCCGGAACAGAGGAGGCGGCTGGAGGGGGCCGGCGTGGGGCAGCCGCGGAGGCTCCACTCCCGACACGCTCGGTCCGAAGGGGCCATCAGGCATCGGAGAAGATCGCAGGCCGGCCAGCCCCGGCTGGAGAAGGAAGCGTGTTCTGCGGTGTCCAGATGGGATTTCGTAGGGACTTCGGGGACTGTTGTGTCATATAGGTCCATCAGTTGTAACAAACGTACCGCTCGGGGGGGAGGTGGCTGTGGGGGGCTGTGCATGTTGGGCGGCAAGAAGCACATGGGAACTCTTCTGTATGTTCTGTTCAATTTTGCTATAAACCTAAAACTGCTCCCCCAAAAGTCTATTTTTGGGGTGCGTAGGTGGCTCAGTGGGTTAAAGCCTCTGCCTTCGACTCAGGTCATGATCTCAGGACCCTTGGATCAAGCCCCTCATCGGGCTCTCTGCTCAGCAGGGAGCCTGCTTCCTCCTCTCTCTGCCGGCCTCTCTGCCTATTTGTGATCTCTCTCGCTGTCAAATAAATAAAAATTTTTTAAAGCCTATTTTTAAAAAATGGTATCAAAAGGCTTTAGACTTGAGATGGTCAGGGGAGTAAGCGTGCAAAAGAAGAGCTCCAAAGACTGAGTGTGCAGCGCCCACTTGTATGAAGGAAGGGTGGGGGGGGGCGCAGGTAGCAAATGTGGCAGAAAGAAAACTAAGAGAGGGGTTCAAGAGGCCGGAGTCGGCGGGAGTGTGTGTGTGTGTGTGTGTGTGTGTGTGTGTGTGGAGAACGGGCTCAAATCTCTCAGGAGACCTAGTAGCACATTGTCTCCAAAGTTCTCTGGGCCTCAGTTTCTTTTCTTTCTTAAAAAAAAAAAAAAAAAAATTTATTTGACAGAGAGAGCACACAGCGGGTTGGGGGGGTGGGGGAGGAGGGCAGCAGGAAAAGGGAGATGGAGAAGCAGGCTCCCCACAGAGCAGAGTCCTGCTTCGATTTGGGGGCTCCATCCCAGGACCCTGGGATCATGGCCTGAGCTGAAGGCAGATGCTTAACTGACTGAGCTATCCAGGCGCCCCAGGCCTGTCTCCTGATCTGCAGGGTAGTATGCTGACCTCTGGCTGTGCTATGCCATGAATGTGTGAGTTGAAGTGCAAGGGAGATCAAAGATGGGAAAGGCCATTGGTGTCTGCTTGCTCCCTCCATGGAAATGCAGAGTTTAAAGACAGCAAAACTCATGTTGTAAAAATGTGGGTTTAAATATTGGTGGATTAAACCCCATAGAGATTTTGACCAGTTTCCAACCACTGATTATTGGTGGATTAAACACCATAGAAATTTTGCAAAACTGGAAAATGTAAAAATGAAAATTAAAACCACTGCTTATCCCATCTAGATACAAATGCTAGTAACATTTTGGTATAGTTTTCTGAAAGATTTCTATACATAAATCAACTATATTTCCTCTCCTTGCCCACTGAAAAATTCCTGTATATGTTTCCTGAAAAAACAAAATCAGTTTTTACAACTGGAAATATCCCATCATAGGAATATATTGTCCCTTAGTCACTCCATTAATGAGTACATATAGAATTATACACAGCACCCATGAAAGAAGAGTCCGGATGTTCAACAGTACCCAGAAATCTTTGCCTCTCTTAGTCTTTCTTTGGGATAAATGACTAGTTGTGGAAGTATTCACTGGTCAGGGGGGTATAAACATTTTGAAAGCTTTTATACATGTTGCCAAAAATGTATCCTAACATACCTGCCTCTCTTGGCTTCTGAAGAGGTTGTAACAATTTACTTGCTTCCTTTCTCTGTGCCTGTCAGTTGCATCACTGTTCCCAACCCCCTGCAGATTCCTCATATTTTCTTTTAAAAATGCCACTTCTCACTGCACATAGGATAAAGTTTATTTAAGCAGCACTGTAAGGGGGAGCAAGAGTAATTCAGATTCCAGTACATTTTTGTGAGCTTACATGTGCAGGGCACCTTGCCAGGTGACTTTCATGTTTATTGCTAGTAAACACCACACCCTTAGAATGTGAGTGGCATCCTTTCCTTGTCCAGTCCCGTGAGGCTGTTTGAAGACACTCAGCTAGGCTGCTCTATGCCCAGGACTGGTACCCAGGTTTCTTGACTCCAACTCAGGCCACTTCTTTATCTTACACTGGGCTAGAATATTCTTTATGAATGACTCTAAAATACAACATATATAATAAAGTATTAGAAATTCTATAATATATTCAGAGCTCAGTAATTTTTAGAAGTTTTGAGTAGAACAAAAAATATTGAACTTTGAAGTCAATGATCCCTCTGACATCCTAGGCTCTTTCTCCTGGCCAGGCTGAATACAGATTTTTCAACAAAAGATGGAATCAACAGGGGTAGGAAGAGGCCAAGCTGCCTGTCCTCTTCCTGTCCAGGTTGGTTATCATCATTTGAGAAGGCCTGAGATGAGCCACACAGAGTAAGTGCTGCTGCCCGGGTGGTGGGCAGTGTCAGCCCACATGCAAACCCCAGGCAGAACTTAATCATGTGTGTGTGTGTGTGTGTGTGTGTGTGTGTTTTCTTTTGGCAAACTTTAGAAACCATGAAGCTCTATATTTGTATATTTGGTCTTTTACACAGTGCCTGTTGAAAACTGGCTTTTGGATCTTTAGACACTTAGATATTTAAAGCAACTTTACTGAGACAGTCTCTTAACCTTCCAAAACAGAAATTTAAAACTGTGTACATTAAACCTTGACCCTGGTCTTTATTTTTGAACTCACTATCTGATACGCTAACAAGATTGCGAGAGTGGCTTGAAGCTGTGCTATTTCCCCCTTATTTTAAGCCCGGCTGCCTTCTTAGTTCCGGAGGCATTCATGGGTATGTCTTAGGCCACACCAGGGCATTTCAGGACACTGTGGGGTGGACCTGGCAACTGGTATATTTAGCTATGCCTGATGCTTCCCCACTCTGCCAGTCTCCTGGTTTCCTGTGTTAGGATTACCTGTAATTTGGTCTCCAGAGCGGTTTTCTGGGGAGATGTGCTGCACAGACACCCTTGGCGTTGCTTTGGGAAAGTAGCGATCTCGTTTGGATCCAGGACTCTGCCTGAGTTTCCAAGTCCGGCTCCTACAACGGGGGCAGCTGCTGCCTGTGGTTGCAGTATGTCACAAGGGTGTAGAAGCAGGTGGGGAGCCCACCCCCAGAGTTCGCCCAGGACAGGAGGAGGTGTTTTTAAATTGAGCTTTTGAGCTGGGTTCTGAGCTTGTTCCTGGTCCCCATAGTGACCATCCTGCGGTGCAGTTCAAAACCCCGCGCTCTTCACCATCTTCAGGAGCCAGGAAAACCTCTCCTGGCAGCAGGGGAGAGAGCAGGCTCTGAAATGCTGGGAGAAAAGTGAGTTTCAGAGGGCAAGGGTAGGGACAGCACTGAGAAGCAACCATGGAAAGCCAGAGATGGGGTGGAATTGGGACTGAGCGGGTGAGTAGAACAAGGGAGGAAAAATGAGCAGAATGGGCAGCTCAGAATAGAAGATATAAAAGAAAGTGCCAGCTAGTGAAAACACTGCAAAAGGAGGGTGGCAGGGCCCGACGACTGGGGAGCGGTTTAGAAAAATAGCAATTAGCACAGCTAAAAATAAAGACCAATTTGGAGACAAAGCCGGATACACAAGGAGAAAAATAAGACTCGCCAGAAAGACAATTCTTCGCAAACCGAAAGCTCAAGAAATGAGGCTAATGACACCCCTTTGGGGGCTGGTTTGCTCAGAAATGAGACAATAGATAGAGGGGGGCGCGGCGGGCCGAGCAGGTGACTGCTGGCGGGAGAGGGGGAGCGCAAAGTGGACCTGAGTGACTCCGAGAGTTGAGCAAAGGCCCTGCCGGGAGCCGCACCACGTGTCCCCAAAGTTAGAGAAGTGTCCCCAACCAGTCGCTGTGAGGGACAGAGGCATCTCTCGGCGGTGGAACCCGAAGGGTTCCCGCAGAACTGCACCGAAGCCCGCCCCTGGAGCCTCCAGGACTTGGGGAGAAGGTGCCCAAGTTCGCCCGCGCAGCGCAGCTCGGCTCGCTCCCCGCGGCCGGGACCCTGGCGACGCCCCACGAGCTTTCGCCGCCAGGGGAGGGCCGGGCAGCCCCGGAGTCGCGGGGCGGGCAGGCCGGGGCCCGCGGGGATCCTGGATCCCGGGGGCGAGGAGGCGAAGGCCGTGGGCCTCACCATGGGTTTGCAGAACCTCGAGGCCTCGGCTTCCCAGTCCGTGTAGCGGGAGGGGACCCCCGCCTGCCGCCTCGCGAAGGCGCACAGAGCCACCGAGAACGAGAGCGCTGCGCGCGCGGTGCCGCGCCCGTTTCTCGCGGCTGCAGAAGAGGGCGGGAGCCCGGGATGGTCGGAGAGCGGCGAGGCGGGCGGCCGGGCGGGCCGGAGGGGCGGGGCGGGGCCCGGGGCGGCGGCTTTGGCGAGCTCCGCTGGGCGGCGGGGCCCCCGGGGTCCGCGGGCAGGGCTCCTAAGCCACAGGCAACAGCGCGCGCTCCTTCCAGGCCAGCGCACGCCATCCCGGGCGCGGGGCTGGGACTCGGCGTTTGGTCACTCGCGCCCGCCCTGGGCCACTCAGGCCCCCGAGGCTGGAATGCTGGGCTCCTGCCGGGGCGGGCGGGCAGGGCGCACCGAGCGCGCCACGCGGCGCCTGGCGGTGGGGAGGGCGGCGGGGCGGGGGCGGGCGCGCCGGGGCGGTGCTGAGCGGGCTCCTCCTCCTCGGCCTCCTCCTCCTCTCCGTCCTCCTGCTCAGCCGCCCGGCTGCTCCTCCTTCCTCCCGGGGCGACCGCGGCGATGTTTAACCGCGCCGTGAGCCGGCTCAGCAGGAAGCGGCCGCCGTCAGGTAAGCGGCTCCCCGGCACGCGGGCTGGGGATCGGGGCGCCCGGAGGAGCCGCCTCGGCCGACGCTGCCCGCGCAGGGTCCCGGGCATCCTTCCCTCCCTCCTGTGTTCGGGCGCGGCTCGGCGATGCCACCCGACGAGGGTCCCCGCCGACCGCGCCAATGCTCGTTGCTCCATCCAGCGTCCCTGCGGTCACAGCGGCGGCGGGAGCGCAGAGCCCCGGGCGGCGCTGCGGGGAGGAAGTTTGGACAAAAGGAAGAACAGCAGCAGTTTTCTTTTTAGTGATGGTCTGGGAGAAGAAAGGAGATCCCATGCACCCCCAAACTTTGGAGGGAGTGTGGGCTCTAGATCCGAAAAGTCGCACGGGTCCCTTCCCTTGGGGAGTTCTCCGTCTCTCTCCGCTGCGGGCGTTGGTGCGAATGATGCCCGCGAGGCGCCCGGAGGTGGCAGGGCTGGACCCCCAGCATCGGACTGGCAGCGGGGCCCGGGCTGCCCAGCGCCTTCATTTCTGCGCTGCGGAGCCGAAATGTGAGGCCGCGGAGGAGGGTGAACACCAGGGTGGAGAGAAAGCACGTCTGTAGTTCGCTCCAGGGGAGCGCTGACATTACAGGGACTTGCCCTGGCTGCCACAATGGACCAGGCTGAGCCACAGTTTGCAGGGGTTTGATAGGACAGAGAATCCACGGTGAAAATGAGACCGTGCCTTTGACGCCAACCGCCTTACCCTTTTCGTTCACAGTTACGGCTGTGCTCCTTTGAGCTCTTAATGTGGGCGCAGGTCTCTGTTCACCCAGTTCTGCGTTCTCTCTCCACCCTTAGGGGCGCCCTTGTAAAACAGGTACTGTTAAGGCTACTTTCCAGAAGAGGGAACCGAAGCTCGGAGCTGTTAGGTAACCAGTTAGGGGGGGTGGGGTGGAGAATCTTTGAAACTCAGGTTGATCTGACTGTGGAGTTCAGAGGCTTTTCTGCTACCTCCCACTCTGACGGTGCCTGCTTTAGTGCTAAGAGTCTGAACATGTTGGTGGGTCCTGTTTTCACTAAATATCCTATTTTATGAGGGACACTGCAGTTAAGAGGAGGGACTGGGTGGGCGGGTGAACCAGACCCTCTGGGACCAAATCCCACCTCCACTGTTGTAAAAACTTTGTGTCTCGTGCAAATGAGGTTCTGCAGAATGGGAATAAAACAGCTATCCCTCTTTGAGTCCTTGAATGGAGCTGGTTTCCTGTCCATTGCCTTATGCAAATCATTGCATTTAATATTCAGGACACCCTTAGTAAAGTAGGACTTCACAGGGTTATTGTAAAGAGTTCTTATTGGTGTCAATGGGCTTGTACTTCTTTCTGGGTTGTCTGTGGGTCCAAGGATTCCTTTGGGTGTTCCTTTTAGCTGTTCCCTGTTGGTGCCTCTTCACAGGCCTATGGGACAGTAAGCAGAGCCTGGACTCCAGCTCAGCTCCTGGTTCCCACCTTGACTCTATCATTCAGTGACCTTGAGCAAGTTACTTGACCTCTGAGCCAATTGCTAAATTATTGGGAAATTTGAGAACTGGGTGCCAAATCACAGACAGCTTGAAACTGGCTGTTGGTGGATACTTTTACCATGGAAATGGGCAAAGACTGAAGATCAAGCTTTTTTTTTTTTATCTAGGAGAGCTGGTTTCCTGGCACACCTCTGCATCTGTTTTCCCATCTGTAAAGTGGGTTTCATAGAGTCTTGGGATTAAATACACAACATACGAGGTCTGTAGTGCAATGCCTGGCATGTAATATGTGAGGAATAATGGTTAGTTTCCCCCCTTTCATGTTACAAACAGAGCTGTTCTGAACACCTCTGCCTGGGTATTCATTGCTTCGCATCATTTGGGGGTATCCCTGGTTTGGGGGTGTTATAGGGATGAGGGTTGTACCCCAGAAAGATTGGGGCAATTTAGAGACACTAGTGGAGTGTACTTCTTTTAGGGTTGTCACTTTTCAGCCTTACAACATGAGATTAGGTGACAGATAGAAAGATTAGTAGCTAAGCACCATGGTTTGGCATTGGGTGCCTCGCCGCTGAGAGCCCAAACAGCAATGGATCTTTAGATTTAAAGTGTACCCCACCGATGGGAAAGGGCAAATGAGGCCCTGCCCTTTGGGCATCACCATCCAGCAGTGCGAAAAGAAGGGGTCAAGTGAGAAAGGGCATGTGGGCCCCGAGGCAGAGGTACTGGGAAGCTTGCCAAGTGATCCGTGGGACCCTGTCCTGCATTTTTACTTGGTAACTTTGAATTATTTTCCTTAAACTGGCTCTCCAAATTGTATAAGCTTCCAGCCCCACAAGTGCTGGATTCAGCCCTGCAATCGCCTGATACAGGCCCAGTTTCAGTCCTGGCTCCCAGAACCTTCGATTGTATAGGCTTTTCCTGCTTTTCAGCAAAAACTTACCGGAGACCATGTCTTCAAGCTCAGAGTTTGGAGTTCCTAAGCCCTAATTTCAAGGTTCAAAGTGGAATTCCCTTGTTTTCCTTAAGGGGATTTCTCAAAGTATGTTCTTGAACCCACCGGGGATGCCAAGGCCGTGGATAAAATGCAGCTTTCCAGGCCACACCCTGGACCCACTGATTCCATCTTGGGGACCCAAGGTCGGGGGAGAATAAGCTGCATTTTCAACAAATGCCTTAGTTGATTCTTGTGCCACTGAAGTCTGTCCACCCACTCGCCCCCTACAAGGACTCACACAGTCGGTGGTAGTTGTGATGCTGCTCACCTGGAAAGCAAAGCCGAAGCCACAGTCTTCCCTCTGCGAGCAGACCGAGGGGCGATCCGTGGAGGGAATCCCCACCCTGCCAGGCAGGCTTGGCTCTCCCCCCGGGGGCCGGTTGTACACTAGCCCGTTAAACCCTTGGGACCAGTTTTGGATTTATTGCTGGGCTTAAGTTTTTATTTAAAGATGACAGTCAACATAGCAACTTAAGGTCTTTGTTTTAACAACCCCACAGCCGGCAGTCTTGGCCTCTGGGAAAACTTTCCCTGCGGAACGTCATGGGCCCTGTTGGCCTGTGGCTGCAGGGAGAGCAGTCTGGGGACAGGGAGGCCGGGCTGGGCCCAGGGGTGTTGTTTTAGACTGGTATGGTTAGCCTACAAGCCGGCTGTGTCTGGGATGTCAGCTTCCAGTGCCACCAGCTCTGAATGCCGCCAAGGGCAGCCCGTAGACCAGCGGCACAGGTGCTACTACAGCTCTGCCTTCTTCATTGGCTTTGCATGTGACCGATGTCTCCTTCTTGCACTGTTAGAAATTTGGGGAACCCTGGCAGGTGCCAGGCAGGCTGTTTCCTGGGGGCTTCCTGGGTAGACTAAGGCACACGTCCTGCTGTGCTTGAGTAATCCCCTCGGCCTGGGGCGCTGGGCTTAGAAAGTTGCTGTTTAAATTGTACTAAATTTACTCTCACTGGTTGTCTTCTGCTTCCCCCAGATAGCTCTCCTCTGGAACAGCCCTAAGAGGGGTGGTGGGGGCCGAGGGGCCCCGGGGCAGGCGACAGCAGCAGTAGCTACCCGATAAGAGCCATCAGGAGGCATCCCCTGCGGGGGGAACAGCCCCTTGCAGACTTCCGGGGACTCATTTCCCTTCTAACCCGGTTCCCATCCCTCCAGGGATTTGCAGGGTGCCTGTGGGTCAGCTGTGCTGTTCCCTCTGCACGGTGCTCTGGGACCCCTCCTCGGGCCTGCCTTCTGCCCCAGGCCCATTCCTCCTGCTCTCACTCTGCCCCTGGGGGCTGTGCGTTCCCGCTTCTGCCCCTTTGCTTCCCAGGGGTGTCCTCTGTCCTGAGCCTTCTTCCAAAGCTGGGTCTCCCCCGGCCCCAGCAGGGCCTCTCTCCCCAGACTCCTGCCTCCCTCCCTCTCTGCCCCCGAAGCGCAGGCTGTTTTGTCTCTCTGTGGACAGCCACAGAGGCCAAGGGGCAGGGTCTTGTCTGGAGCCACCACCCATTTTAGAAGGGACAGACCAGAGAACTCAAATTTCTGACCCAAGCCCAGAGCTACCTGCATGAGTTCACACAATGTCCACTGAGTCATCTTGTTAAAATATATTTAGAGTTAGGATATATAAATGAATACGGAGCCGACAGCTTTTCTCTTTCCTCTTCTCCTGCCTCCTTCTTCCCTTCCTCCTCCCCTTTCTTCCTTTCTCTTGTCAGGACATTACAAACAAGGCCATCATCAACCATCTTTATCATTCCATAAATGAAAGGGCATTTGAATACCCAAGAGAGTAAAGACAGAATTTCATGTAAGGAAATATCCTGATCCACGGAATCTTCTAGAGGTTGTTGTGTCCAGAGAGAGGCACTGGGTGACTGAGGGACAGAGCTGACAGGAAGTCATGCTCCCCTGTGCTCCCACTGTCTCTTGAATTTTGTACCATGTAAATAAATATAATGATCTTTTTCCTAAAAACAACCCGTGGCCGCCTTGACCCTATCAAGACAGCTTACGTGGTGAATATTTTTTTATCCTTATTTTCATTTCTTTTTTTTTTTTTAAGATTTTATTTATTTATTTGACAGACAGAGATCATAAGTAGGCAGAGAGGCAGGCAGAGAGAGAGAGGAGGAAGCCGGCTCCCCGCAGAGCAGAGAGCCCGATGCGGGGCTCGATCCCAGCACCCTGAGAACATGACCTGAGCCGAAGGCAGAGGCTTTAACCCACTGAGCCACCCAGGCGCCCCCTTATTTCTTCATGAACTGGTGAAAAAAGCTTCCCGGCGCCCTGTGGCACTGTGGGCAGACAGCCATCTGGGAACTCCTGGTCTGGTCTTCTCAATTAATTTTAAGTTCCGTGAGAAAAAGGGCCTCGCCTTTCCCTTACTGCGTCTGTCACTGTTCTTCTTGACTTTGCAGGCTCTGCAGCCCGAGGACGGGGGCTGAGCCCCACCTCATCCACTTCTTTGCTTTCTCCTTGGAGCACAGGACTTAACCTCACCGTGCCTCAGTTTCCACCTCTGTAAAATGGGCCCCTGATGAGCCCAACGTCAGAGGGTCGCTGTGACTCGGAGACCAGATCCATATAGCGAGCGCTCAGTCCGGAGCTATTTTCATAGCCGTCCTGCTCTCTGTCTCGCCCCCAATCTATCAGAAAACATCCATCAACATAAACGTGAACATGAGCGCCAGACACGGCGGACCCCCGGGGGGACTCGGCTCCTCCTCAAGAAGTGCAGAATGTCACTGACTCGCCCAGCCGTGGGGGCCCCGGGGGGAGTGAGGGCACATTTGTGCGTGAGTGTCAGGCCCTCCGGGGGGGTGGGGGGGGCACAGGGCTTCTGGAAAGTGAGGGAAATGAGGACAGGGTCTTCGTTTTCACCCCCAGAGTAGGGCTCCTGGGTAATTTTTATTTTTTCTGGGCCTTTGCCTAGAAAGTAGAGATCTAGGGAGGCTACAAATAACAGTCTGGCGTTCTGATTTCCTTCCCTCTGGTAGAAACTGGAAGCCAGTGGCCATCTGTTGTTTAGTCCACTCAAAAGAGGATGTGGAGTCTTGTTTTTCCTCCAGACCCAAGGGTGCTCAGGAGCCCCACAGCCCCCAGCCTGTCTCCCACGAACCGTCTCTGAGAAGGCAGTGGGTTTCTGGGCTTCGTGAGACTCCTCAGGTGGACCCCAGAGCATGGAACGTAAGGAGCGGCCCCCACCCCCTTTGGCAGATGTCCTCCGCTTAAAGGTGCACCGGCGCCCCGGGAGGCACCGCCCCAGCCCTTGGCTTTCTCTGAGGTCTCTGGCTTCTTGTAGAAAAACGCCACGAAGCCTTTTCTGAGTCCAGCCAACCCTCTACAGCCTGCTCGCCTTCTCTGGTCTTTGATGCTTGCTATTATGATTATTTTAAAAACTTTTCCAATTTTTATTATTATATTCTGCTCCTTGCACTTCACGCAAACCTCCCCACTAAGGGAACTGCGTGCTCGAAGGGTGGTCATTCTCTGACCTTAGATGCTGGAGCCAGTAAACACTTAAGTAACCTCTAGATAGAGTGTCTCCGTGACTCACTTTCTCCGGAGCCCTACATAGATCTCCAGTTGTAACGAACTGATTCTCTGCTTCTAAGTTTGGATGACTTTAAAAAAAAAAAAAAAAGTAATATGTTTGATGCGGAATCGTTGATATGAGGTTTTAAAGATTTTATTTATTTGTGAGAGAGAGAATGAGGGGAGGGGCAGAGGGGGAGGGAGAGGGAAAGAACCTCAAGCAGATTCTGTGCTGAGTGCAGAGCCCGACCTGGGGCTCGATCTCACAACGCAGAGACCGTGACTTGAACTGATCCCAAGAGTCAGACGCTTAACTGGCTGAGCTACCCAGGCGCCCCTGATGTGAGGTTTCACGTAAGGTTCTTGGGGTGTGCACTTTTCCTTGAATGTTTATGGGAGTTTTGGGGTGTGTGTGTGTGTGTGTTGAACCAGACTGCTTTAGAATTGGGAATGAACATTTCTGCCTCTTCCTGGGCGTGAATATTTCATATGTTTTCTTTAATAATGCTAGAAGTTTTGGGGGGTACTTAGGATAGGCTCTTTGATGATGTACCCTGATTCTGCTTTGAGGAAGGTGGGTGTTGAGATTTTACTAGGACATTATCTGACTTGGGAAAATTGTCTATGCAGGATCATTAACCTAGACCTTCCTGCAGACTATTAGCAGGAATCCACGCTGTAAGCCTTTAGCTCTGATGAGTGTTACAGATGTCTTTTGAGTATGGATTTCCAAGGAATTAATGTCTGGAGAAAGTCTCTGGTAGATATGACATCATAGCATCTATAAATAATGCATTACGAAATATGCTGCAAGCCACCAGCCTCAGCCATCTGTATCTGTGAAATAATGGCTTTTGCTGAAGTCAGAAACCACACAGAACAGCATAAATGTAAATGGAAAGCGTATGTATGTTGTGTTCGCATGCTAGATGGTTCTAGCGGTCTGGTGTGGGTTTTTGTCTGTGCTGAATTCCCTCTTGGTTTTCTCAATCTTTTCCCACGGTGCAGTTGTCTTCCTCTTCAAGGCCGTTATGTTCTGGCCTTTGTGAGTGTGGAGATCGGCTCTTATTAAAAACAAAAATGGCAGTAGAACCTTATGATAAAGTGCATGGGCTCTGGAGCTGTGCTCGGAGCATGGTCTCCGCTCTCCTTGCTGGGCGACGCTTACAAGTTTCTGTGCCTCGTCTGTGCTTCCCCATCGGAAGTGGGGATATTAAGCACACCACAGGCTCATTGTGAGGTGTGAATGATCGAACCCACAGAAAAAGCTTGAAGCAGTCCCCAGCACACTACAAACAATGTGTTAGTGTCCCCTGTTGTTACTAGCTAATGGTAGATTGCTCTGAGCATAAATCTATTGAAAAACAAGTATTGTTAGGGCTCCTGGGTGACTCAGTGGGTTAAGCGTCTGTCTTCAGCTCAGGTCAGGATCCCAGAGTCCTGCGATCGAGCCCCACATTGGGCTCCCTGCTCAGCGGGAAGCCTGTTTCTTCCTCTCCTCCATGCTCGGCTCTCTCTTGCTATCTCGGTCTCTCTTTTTCAAATAAATATATAAATAATATCTTTAAAAAAAAAAGAAAAATAAGTATCATGCCTACAAAAGTCTGATCTAAAATGTTTTAAAGACCGCAGGAGGTTAAAAAAAATTTTTTTTATTGCAAAAATATTTTAATAGGTAAACTAAACAACAAGACAAGATAAACAGAGCTGGACAAAATTGAAACAAAAGTCATCAGTGATAGCTCCTTACTAGCTTGAGTGATCTTAAAGTTGCTAGATAAGTATGTTTGACTTTTTTTCCACCTGTGCATTCCAAGTTTAACTTCTTGTGTAATCCATCTAAAATGGCAACTTTTGTCAACAAAAAAGCAAAGAATATTGTTATTTCTTTATGGCTCCAGGTGCCAGGAGTTGGGAAGCTGGGAACTCTTGGCTTTGCTTTATTCTTAAGTTCAGAAGTAAACCTGCTTTTTATAGAGAAAGGTTATTCCTTTTTCTTACAATTGCTGGACTGACTGTAACATTTCAGGTGAACTTGTCTTAGGAGCCTTTACTTACATGCACTGGGAAGTAGGGGAAGTCTCCTGAGATAATAGAAATGGCCCGCGTTGAGGGATGATCTCTAGGGCAGTGCCAGATGGGGGGTGGGGGGGGGGCACACCGCTCAGTCTCCCTGGTGGTCAGGAGCATGACTTGGAAAAGAGATGCACCGTTAAATGAGTGGAGTTGCAAATGTGGTTCTATTTAGAGCTATCTGTCTATACTGATACCAATCAAGAAAGATTAAGGAAAAAAGGTGTAGCCAAAAGCTCTTATTGAAATTGAAGGGCAGTCAGGAAGTCTTGGAAAAATTCGAACCAATACTCCTGAGAAAAACAAAAACACACATCAGACAGAGTGCGCGTAGATTCCCACAGTAAAGGTAGTGGGGGCAGAAGGTGGGCAAAAAGGCAAGAAGGGATCTGTCTTATCCAGGGCACCAGAGCCAGACTCCAGTGGCTGTGGCTGTGGAGAGTAGCTGCATCTTGGTGGACTTCCTGAGCCAGCCCTGGAAATTCTGTGCCCTTCTGTAATCCTGTCGGGGTCAATGCAATTCATGACTTTCGAGGGCAGGGAGATGATAGCCCAGTCAAGAACCAAGAGAAAGGGCCGTTTATTTGCCAGGTACTATGTTCTGGAGCAGACCTGGGGTTCTGCGAGGGTGGCCCTGGGTCGGGGGACGGTCACTTTCACACTGAAGTCCCAGTACTGGTTCCATCGAGCTGTTCTCTAGTTGGGTCACCTTGGGTAGGTCACTTTACCCTCTGAACCTCTATTTCTCAGTCTATAAAATACAGGGACCTGACCAGACTAGTGTGTATTGAGTTATAAGAGTTTTCGATCAAGTGAAAGTTGGCACAGAAATTCAATATGCAAAGTAATTTGAGTATAAATTAAGGGTTGGGGGAGGTGGCAGTTATCAAATGGTGGGGTCAGAAAGCTTATCTCCTATTTAACCAAAGGAGCGCTCTTTTGGATTTTTAAATGGGAATCCACTGAGTGAATTTATTTGCAAGATACGTGTGGCAGCAAACACTAAAATGTGGTCCGTTTTTTTGTTGAAAAGAATGTCAGGAGCTTTAAAACCCTTTCAGACCAAGGTTGGAAACTTACAGGCAGAGTAGGTGTTGTGTGACAGCAGGAGAAATTTCTGGCTGCCTAAGACTGCTCCCGGGAGCAGCCTACTTGTGTCTCTGCATGTAAATACAGAGCCGATCTCCTGAGGGAGGGTAGCAAGTCGTGAGACTGTACTCACGAGCAGGATTAAGTTGGTGAAATGCTTGGCCGAATGAACCCTCTTGCAGATCTTTTTTATAATGGTGATCTCTTGATTCGATTTATACTCTGTCGGGAAGAAACCCAGTGTTCATTGTGTTTAGAGGCTTGCCGTTCTAGCATTTTCAAAGAGAGCAGGGGAAGTAATGTAATATCCACGGACTGAAGATTCACTTTAAAGAAGAATCAGGTCCATTTGTGCTGTGTTTGAGTGAGTTTACTTCTCCGTGAAAGGAATAGATCTGTCTTGAAAATTCTCTTATGTGCTCTATCACCAGTGCGCATTGAAACACAATCCCCACTCCCTGGCAGGCTTCTGGCTTCTGCTTTTCAGCCCCAGTCAGCCATCAAGTGTCTACAATCCAGGTGGTTCTCCCAGACCCTGGGGGACAGAGTCTCAGCTGCTCGAGAAATTAACACGTGGATTGACCCAATAGAACAGGAAAGATCATGGCAGCTGAGTTACTGTTAAGGCCAATGTATCCGGATACAACTTTCTTCCAAAAACGTTTAAAACTCTATGGCATCCTAGTGGTTTGCAGCAATTAATATTCATAGGACTTTTTTCATTTGTCCTTTTCAAATGGTCTGCTTTGCTGATTTTTAAAATTAAAAGCGTATTTTCTCCTACAGTCAAACTTTTCTTTATAGAAATAGGCATCTACGGGATGCCTAGGTGGCTCAGTGGGTTAAAGCCTCTGCCTTCAGCTCAGGTCATGATCTCAGAGTCCTGGGATCGAGCCCCACATCAGGCTCTCTGCTCAGTGGGGAACCTGCTCCCCACCCCCACCCCGCCTGCCTCTCTGCCTACTTGTGAGCTCTCTCTGTCAAATAAATAAAATCTTAAAAAAAAAAAAAAAAAAGAAAGAAAGAAATAGGCATCCACTTCGAATGAGAAAAGGCAACGGAGAAAAGTATTAGCTATAAAAAGAGTTCACTTGATACATCATTATTTTAGGGAAGAGGAGAGAGGAACTAACATTTGTGAGGGTCCTCTGTGAGCTTCTAGATACCCGATGAGCTTCCCGTTTTAGTCTTTTGGATAACCAGTGAGACAGGAAGATTATCTTGCACACAGAATTTTGCCCCTTACCACACAGTCTGAATTTGCTGAACTGGGTTTGGAACCTGGGCCCATCCGAAGTTACATTCAATGTTTTTTTTTTGCCCCTTGACTCCAGGAAGGGACCAAATTCTGTAAAATGAGGCATGTGTGTGCTGTCACTTCCTCTCAGGCAAGTAGTCAAAGTGTGTTAGTTGGAAGTCTCCTGTCCCCTTTCCTATAGTCAAGAGACTTTTCTGCTCTTGAGGAAGAGAAGGCAGCGGGTGTGCAGGTAGAGAGTCATTCGTCCAATCTATACACGTAGTAACGGTGTGATGCTGAACTGTATTGGAGACAAAGGAAAAATCAGTAATACCAATCCTGTTTTTATTCACAATTTTGTTATTTTGTTTGTTAAAGAATTCTTTTTCTTTTTTTAAGATTTTATTTATGTATTTGATGGAGTGAGAGAGCATAATCAGGGGGAAAGGCAGAAGGAGAGGGAGAAGCAGGCTCCCCACTGAGCAGGGAGCCTAACATGGGGCTCGATCCCAGGACCCCAGGATCATGACGTGAGCCAAAGGCAGACGCTTAACCAACAGAGCCACCCAGGTGCCCCACGTTATGGAATTCTTTGCATATTTTGATTTTTCAAAATCTTGCATGAAAATACCATTTATCTTGATGCCTGAGTTTTTTAGCAACCCCCTAAAATCATGTACCTGCAGCCAGTGTCTCCCTTTTCCCACCCTTGGCCCAACCCCGGTGCACACTTTTATTTATGTGCCGGGCAATGAACTACATGTGTTGCGGATACAACATAAAGATAACACAGAAGCTTTCGGACCAGTGCGTCAGTCACGCAGATCATCACAAGACAGCGCGATAATTACCAGACTGTGCCCAAAGCACAGTAATGGGGAAGCAGCCGCCACGGTGGCAGGGTTCCTGGGAGGAAGTCCTTGGGAGGCTTGAGGGCTGGCCAGAGGACACGTGGGTGGGGGAAGGATGGATGGAGAGTGGTGGGAAAGGACAAGACCCCTTGTCATGGCTCTGAGCCTCAGTTTCCCTCACATGTAAGATGGAGGAAATGGCAGTGCCTCCTTTCTAAGGTTATCATGGGAGCTAGAATGGGTTCCCCGTGTGAAGCGCCTGCCGTAGATTCTGGCACGTAACCTGTATTAGCCACAATGGTGATGACAGTGACCATTACTTGCAGATATTTTTACGTGAAAGTATCTTTGGGCCAAATTCACAGTCTGAACTTTGCTTTGCAGACATCCACGGCAGCGATGGGAGTCCCAGCAGCAGCCAGCAGAACCCCAAGAGCACAGCCAAATGGGCGGCCTCTCTGGAGAATCTGCTCGAAGACCCAGAAGGCGTGAAAAGATTTAGGGTTTGCCTTTTTCATTGTTGACTGGGATCGGTGCAGCCTGTGAAGAAGGGTAGACACCTGTTGGGGGGAACACGGACTGGTTTTTCCCCTCTGTGTGTCCCAACCTGAGAATTAGGACTTCTCACTTGCTATGGCCAAGGGGGAGACTCTCTCCCAGATCGCCTGGGGCCAGAGCGGAGGGGCACGCACAGGCTGTTTCTGGGTTTTATGTAGTTGGATGGGAGGGGGAGGGGGTGATGGGCAAAGACGTGCTTTGCTCATTGGCAGAATCCCCAAAGCCTTTCCAGCTCTGGGACCCCTGGGAGGGGGTGGTCTGGGTTTCGGATGTGAAGGTTGGTTCTCCGGGATTCTCGGGATTCATTATGGACCCGGGGAGAAAGGAAGACAGCGGCTGGAGAAGTGAACATGAACTCCCAGAGGAGGGCTGATGCATGGGGCGTGTCGGCGCTGCCTAGAAAGAGCCCTCTGGCTGGCAGAAACCCCAGGGGTCGCATAGAAGAACCACATGTGAATTTCAAGAGGGCCCTGTATCTGACCGAGTCCCACCGCCTTCTGCCTTTAAGTTTTGGCTCAGGTCAGCGTTAGCCCTGATGCTGTTGGTCCCTGTTGCAGCGCCGGGGGAGGGGGTGGTGGGCTGCGCTCCTAACATCCCTGGACATCCGGCCCCTGGGGACACCGGTCTAGATCTCAGGGAGGACCCCATTCTGCACCCAGTGGGATGGCAGACCGTGCTGCTCACCCCCACTGCTGCCCAAAGAAAACACACCTCCAGCTTAAAATAGTTTTCATCGTGGCATTTTTAGACATGCTTAATTTGTTTCTTTTCTTTTGTTTAAAAAAAAATGGGGCTGATTTTAGAGGAATGTACTTTGTTTAAACACTGTCTGGAAGGAACTAATATATCTCCCACTTAAATTTACTCTTTGGTAATTTATTGTTATCTTAGACTTCTGAGTAAATTCTTGCTTCATTTTTAGTCTTCCTGACGATGTCCGAGTCAGTAAATTCAAATGCATATGAAATTCTAGCTTTAACATTAAACATTGCTTTGTTTTTTAGGATGGAGTTTTCGAAGGGTGACAGAACCATATTCGTTAGTCCCATTTTGCCAAACTGGCCCTTGAAGGAAATTACTTGTTATTTTCTTTCCTTAAAGTAGAACATTGCTTGATATTTTCTCCTCTTTTTATCTATAGGAATTTTTAAAAAAAGAATTCAGTGAAGAAAATGTTTTATTTTGGCTAGCCTGTGAAGATTTTAAGAAAACACAGGATAAGAAGCAGGTATGTCTTCGAGTCTGTAATTAGTTCTTGAATTCTTTGAGTTCTTGATCATTTTTTTCTCTCTCATTATGAAGTTACAGCTTCCTTTCCAACAGACTTTGAAATTGCCTCAAGAAATCTGAACCATATTGGATTTGGGGAAGACTAAAGCTTCAAATTATGCAGTGATCAAATATTAATAATTTTTCAAAGTGTTAATTTTAATTTTTTTAAAGATTTTATCTATTTTTGAGAGAGAGAGAGAGAGAGAGAGCAAGCATACGGGCTGGGGGGAGGGGCAGAGGGAGAAGCAGACTCCTTGCTGAGCAGGGAGCCTGATGCGGGACTTGATCCCAGGACCCTGAGATCATGACCTGAGCTGAAGGCTGACACTTGACTGAGCCACCCAGACACCCCAAATTGTGTTAATTTTTAAATGGAGCTGTTCCAATGGACAAAGAGTTTAAAGTAAAAATAACAATTTCTGTCATTTCAAGTTTATCATTGCACATGATTTTTTTTCTTCATGAATAAGTTATGAGGATGCTTCCCCAGAGTTTGACATGTCGGCATTTTGTACGGATGTAGTAAAATGATAAACAGATGTGTGGCGATAAAAGCGCAACTCGAATCAGATAGATTGTCAATTATTCAACGTATCTTACAAAACATCCTGTAGTTGGCAGGCGTCCCGCATAGAAAGTTTCTGACTGTTCTCCTGGGTAAATGTGTGCTCTTTGCAGGAGGTAGCCTTTAATTCTGATGTCAGCAGATTTTCTGTCCTTGAAGATTGGGTGTAAGGGGGAGGTGGAGGAGATTATGGGGACGAAGGCCTGTGGGTCGGGTGTGTTTATGAGGCCTAGGCATGTGTATTTCTAAGAGGCTACCAGCTACATGCCTACAAGGGCCAGTGAGTAAACACTAATCCGTGAAGCTTTTGGTGTGAAGCTATAAGGAGTGGTGGGGACTGGGGCCATTGTGGATAGCCGGCCCCGCCTCCAGGAGCTGTGCCTGATGCTGTAGCTGACTTTGGCAGTGAACACTTTGGGGCCTGTGGCTGTCTGGGCTTTCTGTGCTTTGAGTTCTGCCCACTTAGGTCTTCGCTTGCTCACCCTTGCCCCCCAGAACCCTAAGGGTCTGGCCTCTTCCTAAGGCATCTTTAGCCCAGTGCTGCCTGGTTATCCAGAGAAGCTGGATGTTTGGATTCTTAGGAAACCATTAGATTTTATAAATGTTGGAACTAATTTGTAGAAAACGTAAAACCTTGCCTGCCAAACAAAACATATCCATGGGCAGATGTAGCTCGTGGCCTGCCAGCTTTTGAGCCTCTGTCTCTAAACCTAGACTCTGCGAAGCCAGCAGCCGGTACATGTTTGTAGACAGCAGCTTGGAAAATGTTCATCATTGATTTGTTCAGAGTCTTTTCCTGACGCAGACACACTTCCCCCAAGATGGAGCAGGGCGCCTTCCTTCTACGGTCTTCCTCTGTGTGGAGGCAAAGATGGGTGCTAAGATAGATTCGTTTTAGCTCAAATTTCCTAGGTCAGCCTAGAAAGGCTTCCCAGGGAGGACCCTTGGTATTTGATTCCTTCAGGCTTCTTCTCGTCCCTGGATGACTTTGTTTGAGCCTCCTGGGCAGTGAATGGCCTCTAGGGTAAAGCGAGCGGGTGGGTCTGCCAGTCCTGGAAAGCTGGGGTCCCGCCCTAATGACAGGAGTGCTCACTGTTTTCCCTTGGCCCCAGCACTCAGGGCAGGGCTCAGGGGCCACTGTCCGGAAATGCTGGACTGTGCAATTTGATTTGTCCAGACTCGGGCTAAAACCCTAGGTAAGAGCCAAGCAGGCAAACAGATATCCGTTCTTCTGCTATATTCTTTGTGTGTCAAGGGTGAGAGGGACCTCCGGGTCGGCGTCTCTCCCTCCACCACTCTGCCACCATGGAAGCTGAGGCCCCCACAGCTGAGCTGGGACTTGGACCAGCATTCCGAGGTCACCTGGGTGCTCTCCCTGCACACCAGGCTCATGTGTTCTCGGGTTCAGCAGAGTCCACCAGATCTCTGTGGAGGGCCTGCTCAGGGCCAGGCCTTGTAACGAGTGTGGAAGACATGCGGGGACAGGACAGATGAGCTGCTTTAAGGAACAGGCATCGAGAAGGAAAGCAGCTTGTTAATCAAGCTTTTGCAAGTGTGCTGAGCAGAGAAATGGAAAGTGGGGGTTCTGTGGGAGCCCAGGCGGGGGTCGATGGAGAAGCAGACACCTGAAGGGGAGTTTGGGGGTGGGGACAGCCTGGGGAGAAGAGCCGAAGGAAGGCCAGGTGGTGGGACAGTGGCGCTTGAGACACAGGCCAGCTCTGCTGGGCTTGAGGCTGGGAGGGAGGTGAGGTCAGACGCGGAGAGCCTGAGTCCGGGTAAACACTGCAAGGCTGCAGGGTTGGGTTCGACTGGCCCGTCCTCATCCCACAGACAGTGTTTCCAGAATCTGAGAACCCCTCGCTGTAGCCCCACCCCTGACACCCAGCATATGACCCCGTGAAGGTTCGTGTCTCGAAGCCTAGAATGTGAAGTGAGGGCCTCACCCCGCAGCCGCCTGAGAAGGCAGCAGTGCTGGGAAGGAAGCAAGCCTCCGTGGGGCCTGTGGGGCCCCGATCTCGGTCTGGGTTATCGCGCTCAGCCTCATGACCGCCCCCGTCCTTCCAGAGGTGTGGGCTGTGGTTTGGGAGAACACGCAGCGGCTTTGCCTACGCTGCCTGGCTCGGTGCCGTCGGGGCCAGAGCGCAGACCCGGGGCTCAGACTGCAGAGTCTGTGTGTTCTCTGGTGGGTCTGGCTATAGGGGAAGTAAAACCAGGAGTAAGCTCTGAAACACTAATTTTAAAAAGTGGAGGAGGACAGAGGCAGGAGGAGAAGTGAGTCCAACCGAGTTTCACAATAAGACGTGCCTCGTCTGGTCCGGCGGGGAGTCTGTCGAGGGGGGAGCTCTACAGTGAACGGAGGTGGCGGTGGACCGGTGTGAACCTCATGTTGCCTCCATTGCTTTATTTCTTATTTTTTGAAAAAAGATTTGTTTTAGAGAGAGAGCACGAGTTGGGGGGGCAGAGGGAGACAGAGAGAGAGACTCTCAAGCAGACCCCGTGCTGAGCGTGGAGCCTGATGTGGGGCTCCATCCCACGACCGACCCCGAGATCACCACCAAGAGTCGGACACTTAACCGACTGAACCACCCAGGTGCCCATTCCTTACTTCAAAGAGGCCTGGTGCTGGCTTGTTTTTTCATTCTTTTACTAGGATTATCCCGCTGGATCTCTCCAGAGTCCTTACCAATTTATCTGACCTCTTCTGGGTAGAGTTTCTTTATTTCCTCTCTGTACTGTCTTGTCTTCCTGCTACCACGCAGGCTCTGGGGGTCTGAGATCTGGGTCTTCTCCCCACTGTATCCAAGTGCCTAGAGCAGCCCAATGTCATTTACTTCCTGTTCTCCCCACTCAGGTCAGCAGACACCTGAGGACCCACTGGGGTGGGTCCTGGCCCCTGCCCTCCTGCCACGGTGATGGCCCTAGGGACAGACATGTTTCTCAGAAGCTCCAAACAGTGGGCCCACGCTGTGTCCCTGCTGCCTGCCCTGGCCCGTGCTTTCCCAAGGGAGGGAGAAGGTCTCGACAGGGATCCGGCTTTCAGGAAGTTGGGAAGGGTGACGTCCTGCACCCCCGCCCTCCTTGGGGCTTCGGTGATGGCTGTACCTTTCAGGGGGTTCATACCCAGCAGGCAGCTTTCAAAGCACTTCTCTCTGTTCCCAATTTCTTTATGGCTTGAAATTTTTCTGTAAAGTGCCTTTCCCTCATGAATTAACACGAGAGATGGATCTATCTTCTCAAACCGAGTGGTATTTATGAGTGATAAAGCCTCAGGACAAGCCCCAACAAGGTTTTGGGTATCCATGATTCATTCATTCATTCATTCATTCCAGCTGCATGGGCATACTGGGCTTGTTCACTCTGTGACATTGTGTAGAGGGATACAGCAGTTTGTACAGATTTATAAAAACCAAGCCAGGAATGGGGGTGGGGAAGTGGTGGGGCAATGCAGGTTTCTTTTTTTTTTTTTTTTTTAAGATTTTATTTATTTATTTATTAAGAGAGAGTGCACAAGTAGGCAGAGAGGCAGGCAGAGAGAGAGGAGGAAGCAGGCTCCCTGCTGAGCAGAAAGCCCGATGCAGGGCTCGATCCCAGGACCCTGGGATCATAACCTGAGCCGAAGGCAGAGGCTTTAACCCTCTGAGCCACCCAGACTCCCTTCCTTTCTTTCTTAAAGATTTATTTATTTGAGACAGGAAGGGGGAGAACATGTGGGTGTGGGGAGGAGGGGCAGAGAGAGAGGATCTCCGAGCTGAGTGGGGAACCTGACATGGGGCTCTGTCCCATGACCCTGAGATCATGACCAAGAGCTAGATGCATAGCCAGCTAAGCCACCCCGGTGCCCCACAGCGCCACTTTCTAATAATCATACCTTCGAGAAGGGCTTGCACTGGCACTTAAATAGAATGGTACCTTGCCTTTTTATAGTGTTTTAGAATTAACAGAGTTATAGGGGGAGGGGTCTATGGTATTTATGATTTTTATTACATAATTTAACACTATAAACTGTTTCAGGATTTAAAGTGTTTGAGGTTCTTATTTAACGTACCAAAGGGCAAACCTTCGTGGCTCAGTGGGTTAAGCCTCTGCCTTCAGCTTAGGTCATGATCCCAGGGTCCTGGCCTGGAGCCCCCATCAGGTTTCCTGCTCAGCGGGGCGTCTGCTACTCCCTCTGTTCCCTGCACCCCCCACCAAACTTTGCTCTCTCTCTCTCAAATAAATAAAATCTTTAAAAAAAAAAAGTACTAAAGCAGAGGTTTTCCTAAAAGGCTAAAACACCATCTTCTTTGTTTAAAAAAAAAAAAAAAAAAAAGTATTCAGACCTCCCCACGTGACCCACGCTTCTTCGGGAGTAAGGTGGGCTGGTTCCCTTCCCCCCGCAGCACCCTCCAGATTTCACTCGCCCCCTGGTTCGTGCTGCGCGTCTCGGCCTGGGTCCGGCTGGGTCCGGGCTGGCCCGCGTGGGGCTCCGCTGCCCCCGGCGGGGTCCGGACCCAGCACTGGCCGGCCGCGCGCCCCGGTGGCTTCCGAGCTACCGCGCCGCGTCGAGATGTTATCTCCCGGCTTCCCCTCGCTGTGACGGAGCCCGCACTTACCAGCCTCCTTGTCACTGTTTTCTCACCAAGGAGCCTCTTTTCTCTCCTGTTTGCGGCTGAGCCAAAGAGGATGCCTCCGTGACGTTTGCTCTCCTCGGACCCTCTTGTGCTTTTCTTACTCTTCCAACCTCCAGCGGCCTCTGAAACGCCTCCCGACACGGTGTCGCGTGGGCTCAGGCCTCTCGGTTCTCCTGTGCAGCCGGGGCTCCCCCAGGGACCTGCCTGGGGTGCTCTGACCGCAGTTGCCACCGGGGCGTCCCCAGGCCTTCCTCGGCCCCCACAGGCCTTCCCTCGGCCCCTTGCCTGCTTCGGGGACCCAGGACATCCTCTGTCCTGAGTCGCTCCCTGGTGCTGGGGCAGCGTGGCCAGGAGTAGCCTCCTGAGGAAGAGGACGTGGCCCGTGGACATTTCAAGAATGGTTGAGTGAAAATGCTATTTTTCCCTACTCTCCCACTTTACTGATACTGTGATGGAACGGAATTGAATTCTAGGTTGACACGGCCTTAGACCTTTGAACGCACTGCCCCGTTGTCTTCCATTTGTATTAGTATTTTATATGTCAACTCTCCTGTTTCATTGGCTCTTTTCCCTCCGGAAGAGCATACGCTCTTCATCACAAATATCCTACAGCTGTAGAGGCAGAAGCTCTGGGGGGTTGGGGTTCATCCCCTGTGTGGGCGTTTTGTGGAGCCTTTTAATCTGGAAATGTAGAGTTCTGGGCAATGTTAGGGTGTTAGGATTGTCATGACTTTTGGTCACTCCTTTCCGTCTGTTTTCTCTGGCCGCTTTCCCAGGGACGGCCCTGCTCCCCCGGACGGAGCGAGACCTTCACTTGTACCTTGTTTCCCTCTTACTTTTTTCATCTCTTTGGCTTTTGGTTCCTACTTCTCCTTCGGAGATTTCAACTTTATTTCCACATCCTTCTGTGGAATTCTTTTTCTGCTTTTGTTTTCTCTAGACGGGGGCCCCGTCGTCTCTCTGCGGCGGCCGCACGCCTGATTTGCTCACAAACCACACGGACGTCCAGCGTGTGGGGCTGGGAGGATTTTGCGGGGGGTCCGGGCCGTGGTAGGGCTCCCCTTAACCATTTGCTGTCTCATCCTTGCCCTCCTCGTGCCTCTGTTGGGCAGCTTCCCCCAGTTGGTTTCTTTAGTGGAGAAAACTCTAGTCTCCCATGGAGAAGGGAGGGGAGAACCGCTCTGGGTTGGGGGCATCAGGGCTCGGGGCGGGGGGTCTCATGGCTTCTTTCTGCGGCTCTCCTCTTCCCTTCCGTCCGGGGTACCTGACACCCCCGAGTTCCTGCTGTTGGCAGGTGCTCCCGTTGGCACGCCCTCCCCACCCCTGCAGGTGCACCTTTGTTGTCTCTGCTCTTGGCAGAACCATCCCCCGTCCCTCCAACTGCTTTCCATTTCCTGAGCCACTTCTCAGAACTATGCTTGCATCGTCTACTTGATATTTTCTTTGCCTCCTTCTTTTTCTGAAGCTGATATGAGTAAAGGTAGTGGCTCGATCCTTAAACTTTCCCCTGTGCCCTCTCCTGTCGTCTGTCTCCGGCTGAGGGGCAGGAGTGGACGGGCACCGGCTGTGCAGGCGTGTGCGGGAGGCCGGGTGAACCGGGTGCACAGATCTTGGTGACAGGCGCGGTTTTGGGGTGAGACCGGTGTTGGGGACTGTGCCTCCCTGCTTCCTGGGGTAGAGATGGCACTGGCCAGGAGGGGCCACTTTGCTTTTTGGTGTTAAGGTGGAGGTGTCTGTGGGACATCCAAGCCCACATTTCTAGAAATCTCCATGGTTAGGAGCTTGGGGAGAGAGGGTTGGGATGAAATCTTGGGAGAGCCCGTGGTTAGGAAAACATCCTCGCTAGGACAGAGGACTGGGAACTCCAGAATTCATGGGGGAACAGAGAGAGAGGAACCTACAAAGGAGACAGAAACAGGAAGGAGTTGGAGGACGCTGAGAGGGCAGGCAGGAGCCGGAGAGCGGATCAGAAGAAGGTCTGAGGGACTGAGGCACAAGCACACGTCTGGGAGCTGCTGGGAGGCTGAGCTGGCGGTTGTGGGGGGGCAGGGGGGTTGTGGAAGCCAGACTGAGGAGGCCAAGGAGGGGGTCACGGAGACGATGGAGATGGAAAGTGCGCACTTTTCCTCTGAGATGTGTCAGGAACAAGTCAGGGGGTGGGGAGGTCATTAGCTATAAGGGCACGTGGAGTGGAAGGAGCTTTTCTTTTCCCCAGGGAAAAAGCTTCAGTGCCCTTAATGGATGGGGGAGAGGAGTGAGGCAGTCAAAACAACGCTCTTCTGAGCTCTGGAATGCTGATGCTTCTGTTGTCCTGAGTTGATTGCTGTGTCTAGGGCCGATACTCAAGCGGATTTGCTTCTCAACATGCATCTGCTGAGGGAGCAGCGTTTGAGCGCTGACTTCTGCCTGAGTCTTGTTAGGGCTGACGCATCACCAGGCGGGAAGGAAAGCCCCAGATTCAAGCAGCGTCTGGGAGAAGCTCATCTGGGGGCAAACACTCCCACAGACAGGCCTCAGGTTGATGCCAGGAGTCATCACCTGGGCCCCGGGGGCGGGGATCCTTTTCCAGCACCTTCTAGTGGGGCAGGGTCGGACGCTGGGCCTGTCTGCTCTCCGCGGAGCAGGTGCCCTGCTGGAGGCTGGCAGGGCTGGGGAAGGGCAGCCTCCTTCCAGCTCATACCTGGAACCGTAGCCCTGGGCCGCTCCACCATTTTCTGTTCTCTTCCCGGCGGGAGCTAGAATAGGGTTAACAAAGCTATGGAAACTCTACCAAAATAACTCAAGAGACCTGGTTCTTCTTTTTTGTTAAGAGTTCTCGGCATGGGCATCAGGCCTTCCCGTGACTGGCTTGTGGTCTGCAGTCTAAGGGTTTCCCTTTTTGGTCACGCTTCCTATCCCAGCGCAGATAAGCTCTGGGGCTGAAGCCAGTCCCCTCTGTGTGTTCAGCCGGGGGTGGGGGCAGCCATGGACCAGGTTGGCCCCAGACTGTGTGCCTCGGGGACCCCACCATCTTTCCAGACAGACTCAGGAGGGGTGGCTGGGGACCTCAGGGTGGGTGAGGCTTAGCACCCCAGAGGCTAGCGTACCTTCAGGCCCCCAACCTGCTTCCTCTCCTTCTGCTCCGCCCCCCACCTCCAAGCCTCAAGCTACTCATTACACTTCTCCTTTGCGGAACCACCCAAGAGAGCCTGGATTCATCTGGAAAACATGTGTGTATGTGTGTGTGTGTGCATGTGTGTGTCTGTGTGAGTGTTCAAGGGGAAAGGGAGCCCCAGAGTGATTTCTATTTCCAGAGCTCTGCATGGAGTCTGCTGATCAGACTAGCTGAAATTGTATTTTCATGAAGTATTGTTAAGACAGGAAGTGGTTTCCAAAACTGCTCCTCGCGGACAGAAGGGGTGGTGGGAGTGAGGCTCTTGACTTCATGGAGTCATGGTGGGCCTTGGAAAGGCAAGAAGCTCCAGAGCGCTTGGATCTCTGCGATGGCCTCCAGACATGTCCCTTGGAGAAGCCCCGAGAGGCTACTGTGTTGCTGAGTTGGACATCAATTAATGGTTCTTGGCAATAGTTGATCCAGAAATGACACTGTGGCCTGAGACGTTGACCCCATACTGTCAAGACTTTCTTTCTGGGGGGGTAGGACCGTCATGGTGTCTTTTATCAACCAGTCCCTGGAACCAAAATCAGTTAAACTCCCCTTGTTTCAAGGCTCCTTTGGAGTCTTCCGGTGGTTTCTAGAAGTCTGAATGTTTCCAGAGCTTGGGCTTCCCTGAGCCGAGCTCTGCAGCCTGTGAGGGGTCCCAGGTGGGCTCTCTGAAGACAATGGCACTTTTCTGGGCCTCAGGAAGCCCCCCTGTCCCCACCCCCAACCGGTCATGGCTCCATGGCTGCAGGTCAGAAGCATTTGTCTCCCGACTTGCTGTGGGGCGAGGTACTGGGTAAGTCAGTGATGTTCAGAGAACCGACCCCCATCTTCGTTGCCAGTGAGGTGCCTCCTTTCTCTAGGAGAAAACAGAGCGCTCTGGGGTTGCCCTGGAGGACCACGCAGCAAGCAGGCGTGCTGTTTTTAAGACAGAGCACTTACGCTAAGTGTTTCTGCTCCAGGTTTTTGCAGCATCCTGAGTGCACGTGGGCATATCTTTTCCAACTGTGCTTAGAAGAATTTTAAGGGCCTGTCTCCACTTAGGACTGATGCTTTCCAGCAGGACTGCACTTGGGACTCAGGGCAGCAGCAAGCCTTTTCCCTTTTGCTTAGACTCATATCCCGGCACCAAAACATTCCCTGTCCTGGAACGTGGACCGACTGGACCCCTGGAGGGGGTGATGTCTCTCACAGGTGTGAAACAGGGACAGGGTGGGGAAGGGTAGTCAAGACTGGAATAAGCCACATCACCTCCTCTGTGTCCTCATCAGGGAAGTGGCGTCACCAGGAAATGGCCCTTTGCTGGATGCTCAGGGGATTAGGGAAATGGGGTCATGGCTATAAAGGGCATAGTAGGTTCTCGAAGACTGGTTGGCATACTGTGCATGGTTTAACTTGATGTTTTTAATGTTTATTTCTATGTTTAATTTTAATTTTACTTTTTCAGAGGGGGGAGGGGCAGAGGGAGAGAGAATCTTAAGACTCCACACCCAAGATAGAGCCCAACGTGGGTCTCCGCCTCCTGAGCCTGAGATCATGACCTGAGCTGAGATCGGGAGTTGGACACTTAACTGACCACGCCACCCAGGCGCCCCAAACTTGACTTTTTTTTAATTGCACTGTTACACTCATAGCACAAATCTTACTACTTAACCATTTTTTTAGGGCTTTCATTTTTACTGCTTTAAATCATTTTAAAGTACACAGTTCAGCGGCATAAGGTACCTTCACACAATCCAGTTCCAGAAATCTTTTACTGCCCTGCAGAGAAAGCCCTTACCCGTTTGCCACCAACCCTGGGCCACCCCTCAGCTTTCTGTCTCTGTGGATCCGCCTCTTCTGGATATTTCATGGGAATAGAGCCATGCAGTGTGGGGCCTTTAGGGCCAGGCTTCTTTCTCCTTCATTTGGGGACTTCCGAGGATGGTCCTGAATGGCGCAGACTACCATCCACTCTGGCCCGGGATGCTTTCTGTCATCATTTCCGAGTGGATAGTGTTGAAGTTTCCTGACAGGACAAGTGGCTTCAGATGTGTGGCAGGGATGGCGGCAGGGGCTGGGTCCAGCACGAGCCTCCCACACAGCGCTTAGCCCCGGGACGGCAGCCAGAGCCCCAAAGGGCTATGGGGCTGCTTTTCCTGCAGCTTCTGGGGCTGGCTGGTATAGAGAACTGGGCTCAGGCGGGAAGGGCTGGGCTCCCAGATAACAGGCTCCCCCTGTCTCCTCCAGATGCAGGAAAAGGCAAAAGAGATCTACATGACCTTTCTGTCCAGTAAGGCCTCGTCACAAGTCAATGTCGAAGGGCAATCCCGGCTCAATGAGAAGATACTAGAAGAACCACACCCACTGATGTTCCAGAAACTCCAGGACCAGGTAATCTGACTGCCCTATCTGCCCCCGGATGTGACACTTATTCCCAGGCTGGAAGAATGTTAGGTTCCCCAGAAGCTATCTCTCCGGCTGGGCAAGTTGAGGCGCACTGAAGGGCCGTGGTTGGTGAATGAGAGGGGACTGGAATGCCAGGCTTGGGATTTGACCCATAGGAGGCTCCCTCAGGCCTGCCTACTTTTGGTCTACACACAGTTTGAACCAGCAGGGTTATCTTTCTTCTCAACCCAGATTAGAAGGGAGGCTGGAGCTATTTGAGGGACCCACACTGAGGAAGCAACACGTAGCTGCTGCAGGTGGGAACAGAGAGAAAAATCTAGAAAGTAAGCGCAAGGACTCACAGTGGTACTCATCCTGGGGCTGTTTTTGTGCCAGTATCTAAGCACAGCCACCCACTTCTGGGGGCCCTAGGCTGTGAGTGAGTTCACAGTGAGGCTCCTGAGTTTTAAGGAAAAGGTTAATGTTGGGCACTCTATTCCACTTAAAGCAGGACAAATTGAGTTTAAGAAATGGACCTCTAAGGGGTACATTAGTTTTCTGGCAAGTTTTTTTATGAGCTATGCCAGTGGTAATAGGAAAAGGGACGAAACTACACTCCAGAGATTTTAGACATGAATTTGCAGATGTGACTCTTCAGAGTGTGCTTACGAAATGTTACCTATACACTTGTCGATGAGGGAACACGGACCAATATCAAACTTCTGCTGGCCCCTTCTGGGGCGAGGGAGCAAAGGCCTTCTTTGACTCCCAGGTGGAAATTGGCTTTTAGCTTCATTCAGCAGCCCTCCAAGGTGAGCAAGCCCAGACCCATCTGGAGGGCTTGATCAGACAGACGCTGGGCCTCACCCCCAGAGTTAATCTGCCAGTGCGATGGTTCCCGGGTGGCCTGAGACTTTGCCTTCCTAACTAGTTCCTGCTTCAGGTCCTAACACCACACTCTGGGAACCGGTACAGTGCCTCGGTTGGCCTTTTGTGGATCGTCTGGAGTAGAGAGCCCGGAGCCTGTGCCGGCATCCATCCTTACTCAGCGTCAGGTTAGGAAACAAGTATATTGGCACCAAATCCAAAGGCAAAAAGTGGCTCGGGAATGTTTTCAAGTTGACGTGGCGGCGACAGGGCGCGCAGTGCAAACTCCGTGCGAGTTGAATCCTGAACCAAGTTTAGGTGTTGAAGGAATTCCAGTGGGTGTGGGTGACTTGGTGAGGGCTTCCTGGAGGCGGTGGTTTTGAGCCAATGGGAAGGAAGCCATGGACATGGATTTGTGGCTGGAAAGGAAGTAGAATGGACGGTGAAAAGGCACTTCTTGTGTCCATAGCTGCATGAGGATCTTTGCCCCGACCTGGACCGCTGAGTCTTTTTTTTTCTTCTAAAGATTTATTTATTTGCGAGAGAGAGAGAGAGATCGAGCTGGGGTGGGGGAAGGGCAGAGGGAGAAGGAGAAGCAGATTCCCTGCCAAGTGTGGAGCCCCATGTAGGGCTCGCGTCCGATGGACCTCAGAGTCTTTTAAAATTTCCCAGGGAACTTGAAAGTACAGGCAGGGTTGAGAACCTGGACTGAACCCCCTGTGTCCTGGATATTTTCACTAAGAGCAGTATTTATTGTTCAGGGTACCTTCAGCGTCTCATGTCTGCTTGGCTTGTCCCATCTCATTAATCTTCTTTTTTTTTTTTTTTTTTTTTTGTCATAGAGAAGCGAGAGCAAGCACAGGCAGACAGAATGGCAGGCAGAGGCAGAGGGAGAGGCAGGCTCCCTGCTGAGCAAGGAGCCCGATGTGGGACTTGATCCCAGGACGCTGGGATAGTGACCTGAGCCGAAGGCAGCCGCCCAACCAACTGAGCCACCCAGGCGTCCCCCATCTCATTAATCTTCTGCGTGCATTATTATTACTCCCATTTTGGTGATGCAAAAAGCAAGGATCAAGGAGACTCAGTGGTTTGTTAGTACAGAGTCACACAGGTAGCAGGAGGTGCTGGAGGCCAGATGTGTTCTTGTCCACCTGCCTTCAAAGACCACGCACTCTCTGCCACGCCCACAGCCTGGATCCGTGGGGGCCCCTCATGGCTCTTCAAAGCAGCTGGAGCAGAGGGACTGGAAAGGCCAGGTGAATACCGGCAACCCCATCGTCCAGGGCCGCAGAAGCCGAGGTAGTAGGGAGGAATGCAGTCCACTGACATCACTCCACTCCCTGGGACCTCGGGCTCCCAAGGACCCAGATGTCCTGCAGTTGGGCCTGAAGCACGTCTCAGGGTGGACTGGAGCCCTGTGGCCGGGCACGCTCCACTTGCCGCAGACGCTGGGGGTTTTTGCTGAGACGGAAAGGAGGAGGCACAAGGGACAGAGGCCCATCTTTTTCTAAACGACAAAGAAAAAAATATTTTTAAAAGATTTTATTTATTCATTCGAGAGAGAGAGAAGGAGGGGGAGACAGACAGAGAGAACACAAGCAGGGGCAGATGCAGAGGGGGTGGGAGAAGAACATACCTGCTGAGCAGAGAGCCCAATGCGGGTCTCGATCCCAGGACCCCAAGACTGTGACCTGAGCCGAAGGCAAATGCTTAACTGGCTGAATCACCCCCAAAGAAAAATATTGTTTAAATTACCCTCATTTAACTATAAAAAGTCATACATGCTTAACAAAAGAAGCTTGGAAAATCAAAGTATAAAGATGAAAAAATTCATAATTCTGTACTTGGAAAAAAAGCCATGGATAATGTTTGACTTCTAGATTTTCCATCCTTCTCTTTCCTGTAAGTACGCATGTGCCACAGTGCAGTTCAAAGTGCTTAATGTGAAGAAAGCACTTGTGTCTCCTGTTGCTAAAATTCACTTATTTGAGAGGGAGAAAGAGGCACCATCTTCCAAAGGCACAACAGGGTGGAAACAAGGTATTTGGAATCTGAGCTGATGCCACAGGGAGCCCCTGGGGAGGGCTTCTGTGTTCTGTTCCACTTTGGGAAAACTCTGCCCCTCAAAAGCCTTGCTGGTGACCATCAAAATGTGTGCTCAGCACAGCCTGTGGCTCTCTGCTCCCAAAAGACGCCCCTGGAGGACGCTGTTTTTCTAAGTGCAGGAGTTTGAAGCCAGGAGGAACCTATGTAGAACCAAGAGAATTCACCTAACTCAAGCTCTGCCCCACTTGGTGGCTCTGGCTTTGTCCAGCCACCTGCTTCTGGCTCCCCGTCCCGCAGGGAGACCTCAGGGAGCCTCAACCCTCCTGGGGTGGGGGGAGGGCAGGACATTAGTTCACAGCCAGAGCCTAGAAGGGTGGCAAGATCCTCCGTGAGCAGTAAATTAGAAGACCCCTGTGTCCGTGCGTCTGATTTGAAGCAGGGCTTCTTGGGTCTTCATCCAAGTCCTGTTTATTCTTGCTGTACACACGGTTCCGGCAGGCTCAGCATCTTAGGTCATGGCGAGCTGGAAATGCGGGTGGAGGCTGTGCAGGGATGGGCAGCAAGAAATGACAAGTGACAGGCAGAGCGGAGGCAGAAAAAGGAAACTGAATATGAAACTGTAGCGATATCTGGAGCCACCGAGGGGGCCCTGAGCCCCACGCACTACACCAAGGGCATCCCTGTGCCGTGGGACGATGACACCATTTGTGATCCTGATCCCCCAAAGCATCAGGCCAGAATTGTGGTCGGCGTGTTCTGTGAAGGATGTGTTAGACATTTGACATCTTTTTTTTTTTTTAAATTAAGGTTATTTATTTATTTATTTGACAGTGAGACGCAGCGAGGGAGGGAACACAAGCAAGGGAAGTGGGGAAGGGAGAAGCAGGCTCCCCGCTGAGCAGGGAGCCCGATGCGGGGCTCGATCCCAAGACCCTGGGATCATAACCCGAGCCAAAGCAGACACCCAATGACTGAGCCACCCAGGCACCCCAACATTTTGACATTTTTTTTTTAAGATTTTATTTATTTGACAGACAGAGATCACAAGCAGGCAGAGAAGCAGGCAGAGTGAGAGGAGGAAGCAGGCTCCCCACTGAGTAGAGAGCCCCATATGGGGCTCGATCTCAGGACCCCGGGACCATGACCTGAGCTGAAGGCAGAGGCTTTAACCCACTGATCAACCCAGGTGCCCCAACATTTTGACATCTTAAAAGAAGTTTGGGGGCTTAAAACTCCATCCCTTTGAAAACTTAGGGAAGTAGAGAGATCTTTCTCTGATTTAGCTCAGTTCATGCAAACATTGTGTGCTCAACACAATGCTGGGATGGCCAGGAGCGGGCGGCAGCCGTGGGGGTGGGGGTTGGTCTTGGACTGTGGCTGTTTCCTTGGAACCTTAGCCTAGAATCAAAGGACAAATTTAAGTTGTGGGAAGCAGGAAGGAGGAGGCGACCTTACAAAGAACTGGTTTTTTCAATGAACTGCAATTTCCTGCAGTGTCTTTTCTTTCCCCCCCCTTTTAAAAACCCTCTGCTGGAAGGTCTATTTCCGTTCTGGTTGGTTTGCTGGTATTTGTTCTTTCATTCACTCCCTTATGTTACCATCTTGATGGAGAGCCTACTATGTACCAGGGACCATGCTAGGAGCTGTGTGTGCAGAGAGGAAATCAGCCGCCATCCAACCACAAAGACAGAAAAAAGATAAAGGCTATGAAGTAAATACAGCAGGTGGTGGGCTACGAGTGACTGGGAGGGGCCTACTATGGATCTTGTGGTCAAGGAGGGCTCCCTGAGGAGGTGACTGAGACCTGAGTGGCAAGGGGAAGCCAGGTAAGACCTTCCAGGGAGAGGCAACAGGAAGTGCAAAGGCCCTGGGGTGGGGATCTACTAGAGGAGGTCAGTATGGCTGGACTATATAGTCAGTGAGGAAGATGGTAGAAACTAAGTCAGGAGGGACTGGCTGGGGTTAGGCCTTGAAGCTGTGGTAAGCAGTTTATTTCCAAGGATTTTGATTGGTAACTATTTATAGAATGTGCCAGTCGGGCTAATAAGGTTTGGGCCTCGAGCTGTGCAAGAGGATGGTGATGACTCGGTGCAGAGCCATCTCTGTTCGAGCTGTGACCCTGCAGCCTCCTGACCATGGCTCATCATTCGTACCCAGATGGCCTGACACCTGCCTTCGTCCCCTCCCGCACTGCCCATCACTTCCTGGATGCTGAGCTCAGACTTCCCGTCATTTTCTCTGCATGTCAGGTTAGCTGGGAGGGGCACGTGGGGGCTCTCGTCCCAGTCCAGCCTTCCCTTTTCTTAGGGTGACCTCTGTGTCCACCTCTGTACCATGGGGCTTTTGGCCGGCGCTGCTGCCCCTCGGACCTGCACCGTGACGCCGTCTACAAAGTCAGTGCCCTGATGTTACGAAGTTGCTCCCTGCCAGCCACATCCTTTTTCCCTTAGACCCAACATTTCCCCCTTTCCTTGGACTTTAGAATTTGGTAGCTGGGAGGCTTGGGGGAAGATGCAGTCCCTCTCTGGGCGTCAGCTTCCTGTTTTGTGAAACGGAGGTTATGATAAGACACTTGGGAGGCGAAATGCATTTGTTATCCTCGGTGTGTTTACTCAGGACCCTCTGTGGGTGGGGCTGTGCGTGTCCTTTAGAATGTCACATGAAGATAAACTTGAACTTCGTGCAGTAGTTCTTAACCAGGGACGATTTGGCTCCTCCCTGCCTCCCCCCTGCAGGGGATCCTGGGCAATGTCTGGAGAGAGCTTTCTGGCTGTCACAACGGGGGTGGGCCGAGGGTACCACCGGGCTCTTTGGGTGGAAGCCAGGATGCTGCTAAATGGGACACATGGGACAGCCCCGCACGACCCAGAATTATCCAGCCCCAAATGGCCACGGTGCTGAGGTTGAGAAACCCGGGCTTGATGGGACTTCCGGAGCCGTGGCAGAGTGGCCGTGCCTCACCCTCCCCGAGCCTCCGTCCCCAACTGAAAGCAGCCAGAGCCGGGACCTGGAGCCTTGGCTCTTAAGTGAGAAAGTTCACCCCAGGGGCAGGTGACCCGACTAGCCCGAGGTCTCCACGCTGGGCGAGGGGAACCCGCGTGGGCGTGGGGCTTCCTGGGGGCCAGGCCGTCCTCCTGACCCTCCGCCTTGCCGCCTGGCCCTGCCGTCCTCCTCCGTGCCTGGGCCGCCACCTTTCTTTCACGCGGGCCTCACAGCAGCCCCGTCTTTGGCCCTGAAAGACCTGCCAGGGCTCTTGCCTTCTCCTTTCCCACATCTGTCTCCCTGGCCCTGCCGGGCTCTTCTGTCCCGCTGGCCTAGCTGATTCTAGAACATTCCTGTCAGTCCCTCAAGTACCAAGTCAGTTACAACACGAATTGGTCACAGCAGCCTAACATGTTTTCCTTTGTACAAGACATGACAGCGTCCGTCCCTGCTGGGCTTGTCGGCTCGGCGGGCTGGACCCATGGCTGTGAGCTCCAGGGAGGAAGGCCGGGCCAGGGGTCCACTTGGCCAGCAAGAGCCATGAGCGCAACCCGTTACTGTGTCACCTAGGATTCCGAGCACGTTCATTTAATTTAATTTTTAAAGATTTTACTTATTTATTCGACAGAGACACAGTGAGAGAGGGAACACAAGCAGGGGGAGTAGGAGAGGGAGAATCAGACTCCCCCCTGAGCAGGGAGCCTGATGCGGGGCTCTATTCTAGGACCCTGGGATCATGACCTGAGCCAAAGGCCGATGCTTAACGGCTGAGCCACCCAGGTGCCCCTGAGCAGGTTAATTTCAAAAATTAATTTTAAAAAAGATTTTAATTAATTAATTTAGAAAGAGCACGAGTGGGGGTGGGGCACCAGAAGGAGAAAATCTCAAGCAGACTCCGTGTTGAGCGCAGAGCCCGACATGGGGCTCCATCTCACGACCCTGAGATCATGACCTGAGCCAAAACCAAGAGTCAGACACTTAACCAGCCGAGCCTCCTGGGCGCTCCTGAAAATGATTTTTAGTAGATAAATAACTACGTTTGTTGTTGAGAAGAAAAGAAAATTCACATAACCCAGGAGGGGCTGAACCAAAGCGTTAAAACCCCTTAGGCCGTGCCTTCCCTCTCCCTAGCAGTAACACCTGTGTGTTCCGTATCCTTCCAGACCCTTCCCTGAAGGGGTAAGAATGGTGTGCCTTGAAATCTGCTCAGTGACTTGAGATCGTGCCATGTCAAAAGATTTAAAACACAACTCTGCTCCTAGAAGTGTCTCCGCACCATTTTACACACCTTTCTCGCCCTGAATCCTCTGGTCTGAATTCCACAGAATAGCCAGGTCGGCTCCCCCTGGGCCAACGAGGAGACTAGAGGCAGTGGGAGGGTCAAGTTCATTGCACGTGGCACCTTGAAATCATGGTTTCCTGGGGCCATGAAAGAGAATGTTCCTGAGGGAGCCAGTGCCTATACCTAAAGCAGGTTTCAAGTGCTGCCAGGACCCTCTCGCCCAGGCTTGGTGCTAAGTCTAGTCTGGGGAAAGCAGGAGGGAGGTGGCCTTCTCCACAGGAAAGGAAGCTCTCAACCTCTGATGCTTTAAAAAAAAAAAAAAAAGTAGAAAAGACTTTAGTGAGATGTCAATGCTCCCAGCCACATCCTTGACAGAGAAAGGAACCATGCGTCCGGCCGCTTGTTGGCAGTGTCTTTACTTTGAATTTCCCCAGAACCCAAGAAGAGAGAAACACTTCCTTTTTAGACATCAAGACGAAGGGGTGGGCCGGTGGGTGAGGACCTGGCCGTGGGGGGAGGGGCTGCCATGCTTCCGGGGGCAGGTCGGGGTCCACCCCCTCCCCCATGCCCTGGATCTCCAAGTCCACAGTGATGGCTGGGCCTGGCGCCTCTGTCTCGTGGGTGCCAGCTGACACCTGCCCCTGGATTAAATCCAGTCCCCAATTTGGCATTTTCCAGTGAACAAAGCTCGAAAGGGCAGGTTGTGGGTTTTCATTCAAATGGAAGAAAAGTTGGCTCCCTGAATCTCCCACAGCTGTTTGCCTCAGGAGGGCAGGAAAGACAGCCTTTGAAATACTTTGAGGTTTTTTTTTTTTTTATACCTTTAGAAAGGTATTTAGGGGAAGAAGGTCGGGTGGTGCTTTTAAGTCTCCTCCTTGGCAGAAAGCAAAAGAAAATACTTTCTCTCCACGTAGAAAGCACATCATTTGGGCTTGGGATTTGAGCGTGATGGACCCCAGGAAAAAGTGGACCAAGTGCCCCCTGTTCCATGGGACAGCATCAGACCCATGGGCCTGTGAGGGGTAGCGCCCTCCAGCAGGGGGCGCTCCTTCTTGGTCCATGCCCACCTTCTTTCTGGAGCTTCGATCCTACCCGTCTTGGCGTCCGTCTCTGACAGCCTGTCCCGAAGCAGGAGAGAAACTTCCACAGCCTGGTTGGTTGGGACAAGAGCTGAGCTGAGCTGCTCTCTGCCGGCCGCCCTCAGACCTTCTGAGTGGCACCCCACTCAGAAGACAGGGAGGGGGTCTTGAACTTGCATGGTATGGACATCCCTGTGTGTGCCCTGCCCCACGGCCTCTGGTCATTCCATGGCCTGAGGGCTAGAGGGAGGGAGCTTGCTTTCTTCACGCTTTCTGTCTGTCCACGTGGGTAGGAAAGCATGTCTGTGGTCTGCGTGTGTGGGCAGAGAGCGCGTTCCAGAAGGTGCAGTTAGACATGGCGCTTGCTGCCTTCTTTCAAGACCCTGGTTCTTGAAGCAAATACAAAATCTCACTACAAGCACTTCCTGTTGCATTGAAGGCTTTATTTCCCCCTTGCATCCAGCTGAAGTAACATGGCAGAGGGGTGTGGAGAGGGGGGGGGGTGCGCACCGAGGTCTTCCCATGCCCCTGCTGTCTGAGCGGCGTGCAACGATTAGCTTTGAAACGTGCTGCTGCCGACAGTGATGAAATCCCCACCGAGGGGCCTTCAAGCCTGGTGAAGTGTCCTGTCTTCTCCCCGGACGAAGGTGCTTCTGGAAGGGCGTCCTTTCTCGGAACGGCAGATTCAGAACAACCTCCAGTTGGAGCACCGCGTGGATGTTTTCCCTCGCAGAAAGGCCAAGGCTAATCAGTAGCACCCTGGGACCTGGGGACAGAGGGGCCTTGGTTGGGTGGCGTGACCTGGCCCACCGATGCCCGTGGGCAGGAGGGCTCCCTTTGCCCGGATCACAGAGAGCTCCTCCTCCAGCTGCCTGCAGGCGTGAGCCCAGCACAGCGGTGCTGGGTAGTTTACTGTCGCGGCAGGCTGCAGACAGCTGCATCGCTCTGCTCGGATGCCGTCTGCCCACGGGGGCCCCAGCCCCAGCCCGATTTGTCTCCACCTCCTGCTTTCTCTCCCCCGAGGACAACTTGAGGTGTGTTGGAAGGTGATACTCTCTGTTCAGGCCCCGTGAGGCCAGTTCTCCCCATCAGAGAGGGACCTTCTGGAACGCCAAGAGCCATTCCATTTTCTGCGCTCAGGTAGGAGCGAGCGGAAATCAAGAAGTCGACTGTTGGTTTCCAAGGGCTGTCTTAACAAATGGTTCTAAACGGAGTTGCTTAAAACAACAGAAATCCATTCTCTCAGTTCAGGAGGCCAGAAGTCTGAAATCGAGGTTTTGGCAAGGCTGTGCCCCCCCCCTGCGGGCTCTACGGAAGAATGCTTCCCTGCTCCCTCCTGGTTTCTGATGGGGGCTGGCGTCCCGGTGTTCCTTAGCTGGCGGCTGCTTCGCTCTGATCATGGCTTCTGCCTTCATGGGACCTCGTCTCTCTGTGTCTGTCCATGTCCTCTCCTTGTCTCAGGAGGACACCGCTCCTTGGAAGACGGTCTCATCGTGAGATCCTCAACGAACCCTATTCCAGCTAAGGTCACATTCTGAGGTTCCTGGTGGACATACACTTTGTGGGTCCCCTATTCAACCCACCACACTGACTTTTAGGGATATTTGTTTCCCATTACACATACAAATACATTAAAAAAAATTTTTTTTAAAGTAATCTCTTCACTCAACATGGGGCTCAAGCTTATGACCACGAGTTCAAGAGTCACACACTCTTCCAACTGAGCCAGACAGGTGCCCCCACAGATACACTCCTTTTTTTTTTTTAAAGGTTTTAATTTATTTGACACAGAGAGAGAGATCACAAGTAGGCAGAGTGGAGGGGGAGAGAGAGGGGGAAGCAGGCTCCCTGCTGAGCAGAGAGCCCAATGGGGGGCTCGATCCCAGGACCCTGAGATCATGACCTGAGCCAAAGGCAGAGGTTTAACCCACTGAAACACCCAGGCGCCCCTACACAGATACACTCTTGAGGAACATGTTTGGGATCATTGTTTTTCATTTCAGCACGTTTTTAAAATTGAGTGTTTAGACATGTAACATTCACATGTTGCATTCTTTTCGCGTCTAACTCCTTTCGCAGACTTCATTTTCAGTGACTGCCTCCTGGTCTGCCAGCTGAGCGGTGGGACAGCCTAGCAGTTCCGAGTATGGGCTCGGGGCAAGGGGACCAGCATCCGCATCCCGCCCATCTCTCTTGGGTTGCTGCCGACCGGGTCCTCTCCAAAACCTGGTGTCGGAGTCCCAAGCCCCAGGACCTCAGAATGCGACTGTGTTTAAAGGCCTTTTAGGAGATACTGAATGTAAAATGAGGTCATTGGGGGTGGGCCCTAATCCAGTATGACTGGTCTCTTTCTAAGAAGAAGAGTTTAGGACACCTAAAGAGTGTAAGGACACAGGGGGAAGATGGCCATGGACACATCTTCCTCAACTCAATATGGAGCTACATCCTGACAGTAAGTGGAAAATACTGCAAGTTAAAGAGGATATTAAACACATCTAACCTACCGAACCACATGGCTCAGCCTAGCCCCACTGAACGTGCTCTCAACACACATTAGCCCACAGCTGGGTGAAATCATCCAACGCAAAGCCTATTTCACACATGAAGTGTTGGATATCTCACGTCGTTTATGGATTACTGTACTGGAAGTGGAAACAGAACGGCTGTATGGAGGTAGGATGGTTGTCAGCGTGAGCCGTTGGCGCCCATGATGGCGGGTCCGCATCACCAGAGAGGGTCAGACCGCCTATCACTTGCCTGGGGAAAGACCAAAGTTCAATGTTCCAAGTACGCCTTCTACTCAATGTGTGTTGTATAAAGTCAAAAAATTGTAAGTTGAACCACCCCAAGTTGGGGCCATCTGAATAAGTCCGGGAGAGAGGCCTCAGAAGACGCCCGCCCTGCCAACTCCTTCGGTTTAGAGTCCCAGCCTCCAGAACCGTGGGAAAGAACTTTCTGTTGTTTGAGCCCCGCAGTCTGGGTTACGTCTCACAGCAGCCCCAGTAGATGGACATGCCGCCTGTGGCGCAAAGCCCTGAGTCTCTGAGGCCTTGTCTCTTCTCTCTGCAAGCAGGTGTCAGAGGGTCTCGGTGAGGGTTCGACAGAAAGGATGCTCCGTGCATGGCTGGAAAGTGCCCCCTCCCCATGTTGTCAGCCCTCTGTTGCTGCACATTAGATAGTTTCTGTTCATTCATTGAGTGAGGATTTACAGGACCCCAGTCACAGCCATTTGCTCTGTGACCAATGAGGCTGGGGCCTGGGGTCCACAGCTAGAGACACTGCCTTTGGGCACTTTCTGGGAAGGGATTTTTAGGAGCATTCTCTTTCACTCAGCAGCCCCATGGGGGGGTGGCTGGGACTTGAGCCCCCTGTTCCTGTGCACTCTGAGGCCAGTGCCCAGGATACCCTTTGCTGGGGGCAGGGATGAGCTGCTAGGCAGCTTGCAGCCTCGGAAAATGTGGTTCCTTCTCCTACAGGGGTCTGATGCCCGCGGCCACTGCATAGCTCCAGGAGGCGGGCGAAGGCTCCTGCCAGAGGCAACCTGAGCCCAAAAGCCTTCCTGGGCATTTCACACCTGCCCATGGCAGGAGTGGCCTTTATGCTCCTGTTAAATAGTTTGTAGCCCTGTCCCCTCGCGTTCGCTGGCACCATCGAGTGCCGAGAGCCTGTGGCCTCTGGGGATCTTCTGGAGGCCGAGTCCTGCCTGCCCTAGAGCAGCCCCCCTCAGCCGAAGAGACGCCCTGGCCTCCGTCCCCTGCCTGCTCCGTCCCTGGGGGCTTTTTTCTTCTCTTCTCTGAAGGGTGAGCCTCCGAGCACGGCAGGCAAACAGGATGCTATCCTCCCA
This sequence comes from Mustela putorius furo, assembly GCF_011764305.1. Classification (NCBI taxonomy): domain Eukaryota; kingdom Metazoa; phylum Chordata; class Mammalia; order Carnivora; family Mustelidae; genus Mustela; species Mustela putorius. Next base: position 11,458,844 of record NW_025422057.1, read on the forward strand.
CACGCGGAGACTTCAGACGAGACACTTGGGTCCAACCGCATCCTGCTGGCAGTGCTGGGTCCCATCTGCTGCGGACCTGGAGTGGGAGGGGAGCACAGAGCTGGGTGCCAGGAGGGGTCCTCACGAGGCGGCGTTCGTGAGTCACTCTGAGCCTCGAGCCAGACCACCAGGGCGGGCACGTCAGGGGGCCCCCTGGGAGCTCTGTGCCCGGGAGAGCAGAATCAGGCAGGTGCCTCGGGGCGGTCCCACCTGCACAGCACACTCGTGGGAGGCCACCAAGCGATAATGGCATTCCTCATCCCCCGCCTTGCCCTTGACTCTGATTTTTGTGTTTTCTGGGAGGGTTTTTTTTTTTTTTATTATTGTTGTTTTAAAGTGAATGATTTCTCCAAACGTCAGCCCATCAGTCTCAGATTGCAAGGTTGCTATAAAAGGTGACGGTCTCGGAGAGGCACAAGGTGGGGACTCACGGGGGCGTGTCCTTCCTGAACAGCTGCAGATCCGAGGCAGGGCTGGAGGGCACCCCGGGGACGGGCAGGCCATAGTGCAAGAGTTTAAGGAATACACAAAGTCCTAAATCTTTCCCTGAGCAGTGGACTCAGACGGCAGCAGAGTGATTCAGGCGCTTCTCCTGTGGGTGAAGCCGTCTCAGGAAAAGGAAGGTATAAAGGCAGAAGGTTCCAGGTCTCCCATCCCCCAGGCAGACGTTCTGAGTTCTTCGGCTCTATCCGACATTCAGTTTTCAAAATAGTTTGCGTGTGTGTTGGGAGAGGTCGAATTTAAACGATGTCAGGGTTTTACCACCCACTTGATAACCCCGCCTGGCAGTGAGCGACATTCTAGACAGCCCTGGAACTTCCCACTTGTTGAGCCCATCGCAGTGCAGGAAGCAAAGACACCAGGGTGCATGGTGTGGATTTTTCTTCTGCAGAATGTCCTGAAAATTCAGTTGAAAGGTTTGAGAGAGAGAAACAGAAGGAGGATTTCTCAAGAGACTGTATTCTGCAACAGCCGGAAAATGCTTCTCTTTTTTCCCACCGGTTTCGTAGGGCAAGGGAGGAGGGGGGCAAAGGATCTGGTGGGAGTGGAGGGGAGGGAGGCTAGAAACAGGGACCATGGCTAAGAAGAGGGGGCAGTTCTCTGAGGACCTTCCGGGGCAGGACGCAGCCTGATAATCCAGGAGAGTTAGGCTCCGTGAGGGGGTCCTCCCTTCGTATCTGAGAGTCCTCGCTTCCCCAGATCAGTGTCCTGGGCTGTGTGAGTGTGCTGGGGTCCGCCTGCCGTAGCCAGCGGCTGCTTGCTTTAATTAGGGCCTGTTCCCGGAGCCTCTCCTTGCTAACACTGTCATTTCACTCCCCGGCCTGCGTTCAAGTAGCCCCATTTTGTTTCTTGGCATCCCAACAGGCTCATTTGAGATTTTGGATGCCAGACTTCTGGGGTGGGGGTTCTTAACAAGGTTGGCATCATCTGAGATGACGGTGGCCTTTCCAGGCACCACCCCCTCTACAGGAATGGTTTCTGTTCCGCCATCTCAAGTTTCTGGAGAAATACAGCCCTATTTGTTATCTATCTGTGTTATCTAACCAAACAGAGTGGAGTTTTGTAACGGACCTCTTGATACAAGGGTGTGAATCAGTGTTGTGTGCATTTGTACTTCCAAGGAAGATAGAGGTAGATTCGTTCGTGTGGCTAACTATTATATTCCGCGGAGTCTGTCTCCTAATGACCAAAACCACCCAAGAAATCTTCCTTGCCCGGCACCAGACTTACTTGCTTTGTGGGTTTTGCACGTAGCTGCCCTCTTTGGCACACGATAGGAATTTGATACACATTTGAGAGAATGACTCACGGTCCGATTAGCCTCAACCTCAGATTCCTTTATCCATTTCTCCTTTAGATCTTCAACCTCATGAAGTATGACAGCTACAGCCGCTTCTTGAAGTCTGACTTGTTTTTGAAACACAAGCGAACCGAGGAAGAGGAAGAAGATGCCCCGGACGCCCAAACTGCTGCTAAAAGGGCTTCGAGAATTTACAACACATGAGCCGCCGAGGGGCTGGCAGGACTGGCGGCTTTCAGAGGCGAAGGAGCTCCCTCTCTTTCAGGACCGTGCAGGATTTATAATTGCTTTGTTTTCTGTAAGGACTGAAATGTACAAAACCCTCCCGTGGGATATGTGTATTTTATTAACTGCTTGACCAGTGAGTTTTGCATGATGACTAATCTTACATAAAAAACCAAATAGCTTTGAAGTTTTAGTTCACATACACACACACGAGCAGAAGAGTCCTTAAACACTGGATGCTTTGAGCATTTCGTAGTTTGATGAAACATCGTCTAAGGCCACCAGGTGAGACCTAGAACCACCTGTTACCCTTTATGCCCTTGCCCAGCCTCTGGGGGAGGGGCCATGCATGTCCACGGATTCCCTTGGCAAATCAGCTGGACAGTGAGTTGCTCTGACAAACGGAGGGCCCCAGGGGTGTGGGCTGTCAAGCGCCTTTTGGGTTAAGTACTTGTCAAGAGTAAGTTCACGGCTGGGAAGTCATCACTGACAGCCTCTCCAGATTTAGGGAGCTGTGTGTGCGCACCCCAGAGGGTTATTTCTTGTGTGTGGGTTTGTCTTGGTGTTGCCTACAGTCTGTGACATTTCATGCGACACAGATAAATAGTTCATCTTGACAGAAACAAGATCTCGTCTGGAAGAAAGATAAATGCAGAATTGCTCAGGGTCCCCATGGCAGCGCAAGGCACTGGTGAATGGGCTCGTGGCCTGTGCCGATGATGGAGTTGGGGCATGTCCTCTTCTCCCATAACCCGTCTGGGAACACACTGGAACCCTCTCCTCTGCCCTACGCTTTCCTGGACTTGTTAACTCCGGGCTTGACACTTCAGCAAGGGGAAAGAAGTGCTTTTTGAAAGTCTCTTTTGGGTAGAGAGGCTGTGAGGGAAACCCTGCTTGGCCCGGGCTGTCCCAGCCGGCCCAGGTAGCCCCCTCTTCGCCCCTTTGCGAGCAGAGCCCGGCAGAGCCCAAGTCAGGCTCGATTCCCTAGTGCCGCTTGCTCCCACCATCTGCTGCCAGACCTCTCCAGCCCGTTCGCCAAATCTTCAACTCCTGTTTGTACAAACACAGCGACCACACTAGGTTACTTGTGAGCCTTCCCACTCAGACTTTCCCATTTGCAAAACTCCCTGCTGTCGAGGGTGACTGTGCAGTTTATTAATCACACCAGGATCGCTATGAGAGAGAAGGGAACGGAGTTTGGTCATTACGGGATAACTGGCGGAGACAGGATCTGTCTGAGTGTGCCAGCTGGTGACGATGACCCACCCCTCATGTGACCGCTCTGCTGTCCCCCTGATTCCCCAGCCTCAATTGTCTACTTGCTGCAGTCGAAGGTTTCCTGTCCATCTCGGGCCTGGGGAAGGGGTGGCCTTCAGGGAGCCACTCACTGCTGAGAACCAAGTCCTCCGATCGAGCATTCTCCAGAAACTGCAAATGTTTGGTTCCCTTGTGGGGGTTCTCGGCCTTCCCCAGGACGTCCAGACAGGCCTGCTCTCTGCCCGGGACGAGGTAGTGACACTGAGACAGACAACCAAGGGACATGCCATCATCAGCTCGCAATTTGCCGTTTCCTAACCAGAAAAGTGCTGGGCTGCACCCCACCCCCCACTGTGGAGAGAGGGTAACTTGGGGTCACGAGAGAGTGGAGCGAGCAGCTCGGGGCTCCCTGTGGAGAGCCTTAACTGGGCAGGTGCCGGGCACTGCAGCGGGGCGGGAGCCCTCTTAACCCCTGGGCTCAGAGACCCCTTAGGGTGGTGGTTGCTTTGTAAGTGCTCGAATAAAGCAAACGGCCAGAGTCAGCCCCGAGACACTTGAGCAAAGGAAAGCCTGTCACGTGGGAGCCACCTGAAAAGCTGGGCGCCCGGGGGATGTGAGCCACGGACGTGTCACCGCCCGTGTGCTGTCCTGCCACTTCCTCCACCTGCTCCCGCCCGCTGCCCACGTCTCCGTCAGCTGCAAAGCTTCCTGAAGCCACGGTGAGAGCAAGCCGGAAGTGGGGGGAATCCAGGCAGCCAGATAGAAAGTTCTCCCCAGCTCTTCAACTCACCCCATCCGTCTGACCCCCCCCCACATGTTGATTAGGATCTCAGTTGTGTCTGCAGGGGGCCAGCGACTAGGCTGGGTACCCAGAGCCCCGGGGGTACAGCAGCCAAGAGGAGTCATAAGCTCGTGGCACTCGCAGGTGTTACCACATGGAGGCTTTGTTCTGACTCAGGTGTGGTGAGATCAAGAGATGATGACTGTTGCAAAGGGAGTTTGTTCCAGGTCCTGAGAGGAGGGGCGGGCCGTGCCACGCGGGGCTGCCCGGGGCACCACCAGGGCTGGTCAGGAGGCAGAGGGAGAGACGGGAAGCTGTGGGCAAAGGGCATCTGTTGTGGTTTCCTCGGGAGAGGGAAAGCGAGGCAAGCAGGCGTGGGATTGGCCAGTTTGAATAGCCTCCATGGGCCCTGGGGCCCCAGGGCTGCCCCTACCTGTCCAGTACCTGGGCCTAGGTGAGGAGGGCGGGTGGCCCAGTGGGCAGGAGCCCAGGGAGGACCTGAGAAAGGATGTGGGTGGGAGATGAGCTCTGGATTGGCTAGTTAGCCCCAGCGGCTTGCTCTCTCTAGGAACTGGCCAGCCCGGGGAGGGCTATCCCTCCAGGGTCAGCAAGGTCTCCCGTGTCAAGGCATCAGAAAAACATTTTTTAAAACATGCTTAGTACAACAGCCTGCAGGGTCTCCCACTCTCAGCCGGCAGGCCACAGATGTGGGTGACAGGGAAGCTGTTCTAAATCTTCCCATGCAAATGCCTAGGCAGAGCGTGAGTGTCCCCTCCAGGTGGCTGCCGGCTCTGTCACTCCCCATTGCCTATGATGGGCCACTCACAAATGCTCTGCCCGGTGCATAGTTTGTGCCCTGAGCTCCCCTTCCTTTGTGCAGAGAGCACGGTCTGGGGGATGTTTTCCTCTGTGAACTCGCAGTCCTTAGTGCTACCACAGGATCTACTCTCTGATGCACATGCCTTTCTAGGAGTGAGCCGTTGTCCGTGTCCCCTGCGTGGTCCCCACTACCCTGCCTTTCTCTCTTTTTTAAAAAAAGACTATTTATTTAACAGAGATAGAGAGCATGAGCAGGCGTAGTGGCAGGCAGAGGGAAAAGGAGAAACAGGCTCTCTGCCGAGCAGGGAGCCCAACACAGGGCTCCATCCCAGAACCCTGGGCTCATGATCTGAGCCAAAGGCAGCTGCTTCACCAACAGAGCCACACAGGCACCCATTACTACCTTGCCTTCTCAAGGGCAGCTCCCCCTCCCAGGCATGGGGTGGCAAGCTCACCTACATGCAGAGCCCCCTCCAAGTGCTTCTCTCCCACTGCCTCTTACAAGCAAAGCTTAAAAAGTAAGGGAACTTGGGGCACCAGGGTGTCTCAGTTGGTTAAGTATCTGACTCTTGATCTCAGCTCAGGTCTTGATCTCAATGTCATGAGTTTGAGCCCTGAACTGGGCACCATGCTGGGTGTGGAGCCTGCTTTGAAAAGCAAACAAACAAACAAACAAACAACAAAAAACAAGCGGAGGGGAGGGGAACAGCTACTTCCCCCATTTTAGAGAAGGGAAAACCAGAGCCTGTGATCTGAGTCAAACAGGCACGTGCCCGTGAGTGGTCGAGTCCGAGGCTGGAGCCGTGCATGCATTCTGGCCCCCGGGCCCAGCTCCCTTTCAGGCTCATCCTCTGCCTGGACAGAGGCTGAATGACACCTGTTGTATCCCAGCCGAATACTGGACACAGGAGTGACCAGTGCCCCCACCGTCCCCGGGAGAGGGGCCGCTGGGACCTGCCTGGCTGGTTGCGCTCCCTTTAGTCTGCAAACTCAGTGGCTTTAATCTTTCCCCTAAATATCAGGACGTCAGGCTTTACGTGGACCCTGGTGAAATGACTGCTTCCAAAAAGGCGAGAATGGCTGCTCTGTTCTTGGGAGCATCCGCGTTTCCTCCCGGGCGCAGGTGCATTCTGGGAAATGAAGAATTAGTTTGGCCAAGTTTCCCGTTGTGGTTTCGCTCACGAGGACAGAGGCCCCTTCCTGTGTTACAGCGTCACGGGCTGATGGATCGGTACCCACTGCCAGGTCCCGGCTCCGAATCTGGGAGCACGCTTTGTTTACGAGCTCTGTAAACGGCTAGGCAAGCACAGTCATGACTCACAGTCTCTCATTATTTACCTTCGTTCTGGCTGCAGATGTTCTAGAACTTGCATTTATTTAAGGCTAAATGGTCTTGTACCATTAGTGTCCAGGTTTTTAAATTTGTGTTTCTTCTCAAGTTAGTGGCTTCTATCTAAGGCAGTGGGCGCCGTGAGAGGGCAGGTGCCAGGGTTAGGAGGCCAGAAGCCTCATGCAGGGGGGCAGGGTCACTGCCCAGGTGCCCAGACCCTGGGTAGAGCAGGTGGGCTGTCCTCGGATTCCCATGGGCTCTGCACGCTTTGTGAGCCCAGATTTGCTCCAGCAGAAACCTGGGGGCCCCCTTCTTGGGGCCTCTGAGTGAGGGGTTTGTGGGTCATGCCCTCCCTGGGTGTTTGGCAGGGGGGCGGTCATGGTGTTGCATCTGTTTGGGGATGGGGGCCTTCACCTGTCCCCACAATACCTCTGGGTAGGGGCACCTGGCTGTGGCCTGAGAGCCTCCCCTTTCCTGAACTTCTGTGTCCGCTTCATCAGTTGGTCCTCTAGATGGTCTCCAATATCGAGCCCAAATGTGCCTCCCCGTGTCCACAGCTCAGCCCCAGACAGGCCGAGGTGCCTCCCTTCTCGCCAGCCCCAAAGCCCGGGGCAGCCTCCCTGGTGGTCCGTCCACACTGCACTCCTGCTCCCCGCTGGCATCCAGTAAAGGCAGGACCCTCACCGTGCTCCCTATACAAGCCCCTGCCGTGTCTCTCCTTGTTCGCAGAAGGAAAGTTCAGAGGCCAGGAGAGACGAGCCCAGCTCCCCTCACCTTCTGCCCCTCCATGGCTCCCAAGCCTACTTTCAGATCCGAGAGCAGGGCACCGATGCTGCTTTCCACAGCTCTCCTGAGCTGTGCCCTCGTGACCTGGGCATGGCTAGCTCTGTCCCTGGTGTCAGGCCACCTGTTAGCTCCTGGGAGGGGGCTTTCCTGAGGACCCCGCTAAGCCATTCTTCCCCCGCAGGCCCATTCCCAAACCCTTCAGAGCCTGGGACATGACTGTTTACCTGTTACAGGAGTGTGCTCTCTCTCCCGAAGGACCAGGACCCAGTGTGTTTCACCAGTGCCCGGCCCAGAGCAGCCGCAGAGCAGCAGGCCCTCCGTAAGTGCTTCCTGAATGAGCAAACGAAGCCACACGGAGGAGCATCTTGACATTTGGTTGACTTTCTGCACAGTCTGGCGCCTTGGTGTTGCCCTTGCTAATGGCCGACTCTCATGATTGTCATAAAAATGCAGAATTGGTAGGGTCGGAGAGACCCCCATGTCCTGGGCACCTCGCACAGGCTGGGGTGAGGCCTACTGGATGGTAGGACACCTCCACTGTATCCCGGGGGAAATGCTCTTCAGAGACGTGGAACCTGGACCGCAGCTCATGGCCGATAGTGGTGGGATTCGAACACGGGTCTTTCAGACACCCCCCTCCTCCCCACCCGGGGCACCACCTGTCACTGTCCCGAGTGGGGCCAGATTTCAGTTCAGGCCAGCCTCTGGCTATTCCAACTAGAGAAAAGAGAACCTCCTCCATGTTCTCCCAGGGAGCAGGCCGCCACCGGCTGCTCTTGGCCGATTCTCCCTTTCCTTCTGCAGGATGTGCAGAAGGGGCTTTGCCGCAGCGAGGAAGGTCGAGTCAAACGCTCCTTTCAGTGGACTGCTTTTGTATTTGTCACCAACTTTTTTTTTTTTTCCATTAGGGATACATCATGACCATCTTTCTATGCCAGTAAACATAATTATACACCATCCCCCCCCCCCAAAAAGTCCAGTTTCAAGATTATCTAGGGAAGATAAATGTTTCCCTTGAGCTAATTCCAGTACAGTTTATATGCTGTTTTGCAACACGGGCAAACTGTTTTCTTCTTATTTAAGCATTTAAACACTGTTTTTTAAACTGTTATGGCATACAGATCGCCTAAGAGTAACAGATGTCTGCTTGATAGAGATGTTCCCAGGAAAAGAATTTGCTGCTTCTTGGTCTCCAGAGGAAGGATGCCTTTGCGGATATGTGGCTTTTGGGCCACATGCTCCCCCCGCCCACCAACCCTCCTAAAAAGAAGGGGGGAAGAAATCCAGTGCTGAAGTCTGTTCAGTAAATATCTGTGTTCACAGAGCCTGGTGATGGTAGAGGCGAGACCCTGGTCCCCCCAGACAAGTTGATTCTGCCCCTCCCTGAGGGAGTATTTCTCTGAATTTTTTTTAGATGGATGAGGTCACTGTCCATGATCTGGAGATAGGAAAATGTGGGTCCATTTTTACTAAACTTGTAGCTTCCTCTAGAGTCTAAGCAGTGGAAGAAACTCAATGATCTCTATTATTATTATTTTTGTTGTTATTATTTTATGATTGGTTAGCAGGAGGATTTTGGTTAAGATCATGTCATGGAGTTTGAGTGCCTTAATTCTAACCCAAGCCCATCCCCTTTTAGCTGTGTGATCTTGGACAAGTCGTAAATCTTTCCAAGCCTGTGTCTGCACCTGTTTGATGGGGAAGCATCAGTCCCAAATGTAAGATTTAAGGAGATAATTCATGTAATGTGCTTAGCCGGTACCTGGTCCTTAACAGGTCAATAAATATTAGTGATCCAATAAATGCGGGCCAGGAAGTTGGATCTGCATGTCCTTAACGTGACAGAAGCTGAAAGCAGGTGGATCTCCAAGCCGGAGAGGGTGAGGCCTCAGGAAGAAGCCCCAGCGGAGGGCAGCCAGGAGAGTGAGGAGAGACCTGAGTGGGCCTGGGATTCAGTAACAAGGCCAGGAGATAGCTCCTTTGTCCACCTGGAGCCAGGTTCCTAGTCCTGCCAAGTGGCCAAGTGCAAGGGGAGGAAGACCGTGGGAGTGTCACTGCCAGCAGGGATTGGCATTCCACAAGGGAAACGCAGTGAATAGGGAGCCAGTAGTCTCCTCCGGAGGCCTTTTGCATCAGGAGGATGGGGAAGGGAGTCCAGGTATCCTTTGGGGAGCCTCTAGTAGCCTCGGTGACTTCCCCTTGGCGTGCATGCCAGGGAGGAGCTGTCTGGTTGGCCAGCGCTCCCCCCCCCCGCCCCCCCCAGTCCTCCGGGCAGAGGAACCCAGCAGGACAACCTTTCTGAAGTTCCTGGCTTGGGCTCACGGGGGAGCTGGTGAGCTGTGGAGGGAGTGAGTGGGCTGCGTCCCTGCCCCTGGAGTGCCCTCTGAGGCCCTGGGCACCAACCTCCGCCCCCTACCACTACCTTGGCAAATACACTGCACTCCTTCCTCCCCAGGTCCAGATATAAAGGGGTTTCTGTGCCAGAGCTTCAGAGAGCACAGACGCAGCGGTGAGGCCGCCCTGGAAATACTGGATCTGTGCCCTCTGACCAAGGTCACCACCTTGGGCATCCGGGTGTGTCACCAAGACTGGGACTGGGCAGGAAGGTAGGGCAGCTGCTCTACCCTTCTTGGCTCCCACAGTCCCATGGCTGATCAGGCAGGACGACGATGACCTCCGCCCACCTGTCCCCCATGCCCTCACCTTGGCCTCTGCTGGTTCTAGAGACTCCAGATAACCCCCCGGGCTATCAGTGGGAGACGGTTTTCTTCATTTCATTCATTTCTAAAGTCACCGCTAATATATATATTTTTTCTTTAAACCCTTGGTAAGAATATTTTGATGCAAGTTTATTACTTAAAGGACTCTAGGACTTGGTGGGATAAACGGCCCGCTACTTAAAGTTACATTAACAACGAGATCCGGAACTAACTGCCGTGTGCACAGAGGCTTAAAGGTTTAAAAATGGAGATATTAAGTCTCTCTCCCTCTCCCATGGCTGGATTTTAAATATATCTCCAAATCCCCGTCTTTCAGCTCTGGTGTTTGTTCTAAGATGTAATTATTATTTCTGAAGCTTCCAAGATAAGAGGCTAAAATTTTACTCTTTCTTCCCCTGTTCTCTGGGATGCATTATTATTGGGGGGGGGGTATTGAGATAAAACGAATGTTCAGTAGACAAATCTTAAGTAGGGGCTCAGTGGATATGGAAGCACCAGCAGCATCTGGGGTAGAGTTTTTAGGGGGACTTCAAGAAGTCCGTCCCACAGGAACACTGACCTGAGCCCTGGGACCAGGGGGAGCCGAGGAAGCCAGGGTCCCCACTCTGCTTCTCATCCTTCCAAGCTTCCATGTGTTCGTCTCTCAGCAGATGGAGAGTGTTTCTGCCCTGTCCCCAACTCCTTGTCTAGCTACGCAGAGTGAGGACTTGCACAGAGCTCCTTCAGACCTTCTTCTGACGTTTTTACCATTAGGGAAACCAGTCACGTGGCAAAGTCTTTAGCAGTCAAGGCGCCATTTTGCCTTTGGATAATGTGGTGGCCAATTTGGGAGAGATTTTCACGGGACTTGGCCCTGTCTCTTCATTCCTGCTTCTTCAGGGCCGACAAATTGTCTTGTTCAACTCACCACTAAACCATGATTTAAAAACATTTTATTGGAATAATTTCACAATATTTATAAAAGTTTAATTGTGATTATAATAAAATTGTCTACACTTAATAATTGTTGACATTCTGACGTGTTTCCTCTATCTGTTCATATTTTTTCCCTGAAGGATTTAAAAAAGTAGACAAGATGGTTCACCTAAAAGAGCATTTATTACACTTCATAAAATGAACAATTATTCCTGGTATCATCTAATACCTGCTCCGTATTCAAAGTTTCCAAGCTACAGAACACTTGGAAACGTCCTTTTTCCAAACCAGGATCCAATCAAAGAGCAGATATTGCAATGTCTCTCAGACCGGCCTCCCCATCTTTTTAAGTTTTTACAGAATGAAGAAATCAGACTAAGTGTAGTTCAAAATGCCCTACATTTCATTTCTTGTCTCTTCCTGGTGTCATCCAACTTGTATTTCCTTTACTCCCGAGGAGAGAGAACTTGGTCTCTCCTGACCTTTCCCGTGAGCCCAGAGGCTCCTGAGTGTCTCAGGAAATTTCACAGCATCCCTAAGTTAAACAAACAAAAGTTTAACTATTCCATTTATTTAAAAGGTCCAAACAACTTCATAATTATTTTTGCTTAATAACTTAGCAGCTGATTAGGGGGGGGGGGAACCCAGAAAGGAAAACCTAACACAAACTGAAAATTTACAAGAATGTTTGTTTCATTCAAAAATAACCAAGAATACTTATTAATGACATGTGAGGACCTGTGGGCCCCACACAGCTTCTCAGACCTTGCAATCAGATCGATGCCACCAGGCTTGTGTCCAGTCCCACAGTGGTTTCCGTGTGGGACTGACTTTTTGTCGCAGAAACAACCCAAAACCAGTTTTGCAAAGATAGGACTCCATGGAAAGGAATGTAGCACGATCTAACGTTGACATTGTGAACATGCGAATTCACAACGTTCGTTGTCACTGTCTTTCCCTCGAAAACTGAGAGCGTTCTGGGGTACTCCGGTTGATTTGCTGTGGCATCTGGGGGCCTCCGTATGTGGTTTCTGGTAGCTTCCTCTGTAAGGATTCCCAGTTGTTTGAAGGTCACGTGAACAAAGACAGATGGTCGGATGGACAGAAACACTGCCTTCTGATCTAGAGCTGCGCTTCCTAAGCCTGCTTTGCTTCAGAAACATCTTGGAAGCGTATCAAAATGAACACTCCTGAGCCCCCTGCCCCTGTCCCCCCATTTAACCAGCTTGTGCTGCGACAAGCCTTCTAGCTCATCTGACAGACTTCACTCTCAGAAGAAAATGGGGAAAGACAGGAAAACAGCGTCTCTGCCAGTAGAGACTGGGTCTTGCTCCAGCCGGGGGAGGGTGTTTGCTGGCCTCAGGACTGCCTCACACTCCCCTGATCTCTCGAACCCAGCACTGGGTAAGCGCATCTCTTCATCTCCCCAAGTGCTGGGGTGCGTGGCACCCAGAGATGAAGAAGTCCTGCCCAGCTCTTGAGTTCTGCCCACGGGGTAGGAGGAAAGGGGTGCGAATAATGGATCTTCAAGGCACCACTTAGGGTTGAGGGAGGTCTAACTTAATGGGGCCGGCACAGTGTTCCAGGGCTGCTGAGTGATCCTACCGCCTAGTTTTCTCCTTCCCATTCCATAGCAAATAAGACAATGTCCCCAAATCTCACTGGGGGTGGGGAGGGGGGGGAATCGGGGGCTCCTTTTCTATGCAATTATCAACATTCCCAGAGTGAATTATTTAAAATTCTAAATGGAAGTGTTGGGGGTCTTTCTAGGGTTTCTTTCTTCATTCCTTCATAAGTTTGTATCCCCCCAATTTTTTTTTAAAAGATTTTATTTATTTGACAGAGAGAGAAATCACAAGTAGGCAGAGAGGCAGGCAGAGAGAGAGGAGGAAGCAGGCTCCCTGTGGAGCAGAGAGCCCAACGTGGGGCTCAATCCCAGGACCCTGGGATCATGACCTGAGCCGAAGGCAGAGGCTTTAACCCACTGAGCCACCCAGGCACCCCTGTATCCCCTAAGTTTATGCAGATCTTTCCAGCTCACACCTACATCATCTCCACAGACATGAAGTGTACCCGGCGAGGCCACGCGGCCCCCATGGTAAGTGACCGGCTGTGCCTGGGACCTGCCCTCTGCAGCAGCTGCAGTCAGGGAACCCGCTCCTTCTCCCTCCTCACTGCAGCGACTTCCCCGTCCCCTGCTCCAGAACCGTTGCGGCTGCAAATCCAACAAGAACCTGATGGGTCAAGGTTCAGTCATGTGCCTTAAAAACATTCATCTGCTCAAACATCCCGGGCATGTCTTTTACACTAGGCACTGGGTGGACACTGGTGGGTCATTTCTTTTGACTTTCTCCAGCCCGCCACAGGGAGCCGGCCACGTGGGGCAGAAGAGGCAGACCCCGGGGAACGAAGGCCAGGGTGCCCTTCAGTAGAGTTTGCTGGGAAGAAGCCAAGCATCCTGGGCTCCAGCGGCAGGAGGAGCGTCCCCCCCTCCAGAGACACTCCAGCAGAGGCCTGGCACACACCAGTGGGATGGAGCCGGCCCGGCGATGGGCAGACATCACTTGCGATTCTACTGACCCTTGAAGCCTCTTGCAACTCTGAGAAGCTGTGGGTTTACGTTCTGGAAGATGCTTCTTAACAAAGACAAGAACTCACATCTTCATCTCCGTCATCTCCATCCAGAGGGAAAGCAGGAAGTGAGCTTAAAGGAGATTTAAGACAGAAGGAATATCCCGAGAGGCATGATTCGTTTCGACATTTCTGTAAGCTCTTAAGTCTGGACTCCGGAGAGCTTAGAGGACACCATCCAACGAAACAATTTCAGTGGGATAATAAATATTAACCCGGGAGCCTTCCTCTGTTACCAGCTGCCTGTGAGAATCCCATTCCTGCCAGTCGGGTCGCATCCCCCCCCACACAGAGGAAGGGCTCTTTCTGGCCCAAAGAGGTTGGATAGAGCCACATAACCCAGAAAGGTGAAGAGGGAGGGAGGGAGAAGCTGGGGGAGGTGCAGGCGAGCGGGGGAGGGCGTGAGGGAAGGGGTAGAAGAGAAACAGGGATTTTAGGAAGTTTCTGGACCTCAGCATCTTGATCTCCTTCAGGATTGGGGGGAACCAAAGGAAAACACGTTGGACTGCGGCTCTTCAGGGCTCTGAGACTGGACCGTGTGGATTCTGGGTTTGATGAGGGCTCCTTTATTAATCCTTGGGCTTCGTGAGGAGAGACCAGCGGGACTAAACCCTTGGAGGGGTTAGTGCTCGGTGCTGTGGGGTATGGTCAGGAAGGCGCTGGTCACTTGCTTTACCTTAGCAATAGTACCGTCTTCCGAGTTCCCTACACAACAGCTCGCACCCCACAGGTCACAAAGCGCTCACTCCTCCAAGCGCTCCCTTTGAGCCTCGCTGCAAGTCTGGAGGGAACACACAGGGTCCCTGTGCCCATTAAGCAGATGGCAAAAATAAGACTCAGAGGCAGATGTCACAGCTGCAGAAACACCTGAGTATTTAAGCTCACTTTCTCTCCCCGTGAACCTGGTGCTTCTCCTGCTGCCAGCCCTTTGGGCACGAGACTATCGATCTGCCAGACTTTGGCCTGAAGAGTCACCAGGCTGGTCTGGTTTCTCTGTCCCCAGAACAACTCTCAAGTAACTTTGGAACACAGGCTGAATTCTCTCACCCTGGGTCCCCCTCACCCCCACCCCCAGCCTTTTCTTTGCTGGTTGTAGGCAAAGAGTTTTTTATTTTTATTTTTTTTAAGATTTATTTATTTAAGAGAGCAAGATCACAAATAGGCGGAGAGGCAGGCAGAGAGAGAGAGGAGGAAGCAGGCTCCCTGCCAAGCAGAGAGCCCGATGCAGGACTCGACCCCAGGACCCTGAGATCATGACCTGAGCTGAAGGCAGAGGCTTAACCCACTGAGCCACCCAGGCACCCGGCAAAGAGTTTTTTTAAAAAGGTTTTTTTAAACCACCGAATTGTTTGTGAAAATGAGTGACAGTACGTTTGCCAAAGCATTATGTGGGTGGTGACATCTTGCTGTCTATTCGGCACAAAGAGACAGACGATGCTGCTAATTACATCGCTCCCGCCCGGATGTGCCCCTCGGCACGGTGACTGCTGCTGGTGTGCTCAGCTCAGTGGTGACAGGGACAGGGCCCAGGGAGCCGGGGCCTTATAAGCTCTCCCGGGTGTTTGCAGATAGCCAAGCATGCACGGTGGAAGTTCTCATTTCCATTTTGTTGTTGTTGCTGTTGAGGGTGGGGTAGGAGAGGGGAACAGGGGGCCTCTGACACAAATGGGTTGGGGGAAGGCCACATACGCGGCCACCGAGACATGGAATGGTCCACTGAGTCCCTTGCGGCAAGTTCAAAGGATACGCCAGGAAAATTTGCAGGTGCTGGGTTGGAGGCATTTGGAGTTTGGATGAAAAAGAAAAGCAAACAAACCGCTTGGCAGCTCGTCTCAGAGGACTCTGCACAGCCCCCTCCCCCAAGAACCTCCTTTGGAGGGTCCCCAAGGAGGCGAGGGTGCCAGCAGGGGGGAGAGGGACGAGAACGAGGCACAATAACATGAGTTTTTCTGAGACAACTCGTTGGACCACTTCTACGTGAAATGGAAGGGGGGCATGCTGGAGCGGACGCCACATCAGAAGGTTTTATGAGATGCAACAGAAGGAAAGAATTTCCTGATGTCCCAGCGTTGCTCAAGTTCAGGCTGCAGAAACCACACGGTGTCCTCAGAGGTAGAACGAGTTCACTGGCCTAGTTTTTATTTTCATGGAGCAGACACAGGTTCTAAGATGCTCTTTAGCCCAAAGAGCTTGCTTCAAGTGTCACAGAGGTCTAGAGGGGTAAGGGGCTGAGCGGTGACTTTTCTCTTTCAGTTCAGAGGTTGAGAAGCAGGAAGCCCGTGACCCCTCATGGGCAGTGCCCCCAGGCCCCCAACAGAGGCTGGCAGAGAGCGTGAGGCCCCGCTGTCCAGGCCTGCGTCCTTTCCACTCGACCTCTGGGTCCTTGTAGACTGCAAGTTCACGCACGCCGCCTTTAGGGCTTCCATAAATCTGCACTGGTCTGTGGAACAGGTTCGTCTCTGGAGTATTTTCCTAAAACAACGAGCCCCTTTGGCTCATGCTGCCAAGCTCCGGGGCTCTTCTACTCCTGGACCCGTAGTTTCATTTCAAGCCTGCCTCTTCTGTGGGGGCTACGTGACAGGGTCAGGAGGCCGAGGCCAGGAAGAAGGGGGTGGCTCCAGAACGGCAGCAGTAGGGCCCCTTGTGCTGCTGCATTAGGATGGCCTGGATGTCACCGTTGGGGGAGACAGGGGAGGGGTACTTGGGACCTTGCTCGGTCTCTCACCACTGCGTAAGAATCTGCTGTGATCTCAGAATAAAGGTTGGCTTAAAACCCAAACAGAGCAAAGCAGCCACAAAACCTTTGCATTTCTGTATTAGTCAGTTACGGCAGGATACTTCTGACCACGTACATTCTCGAGAAAGGCTGCTTCAGCTAGATGCTAGTGGAGAGCCACGATGGGCCCGCATAGAGGCTAACTGGCCCCAGGCCCTTTAGGAAGATAAGCTTGGATCCAGGGCAGTGGTTCTAACATGCAGAGCTCTTCGGAATTACCTAGAATTAGAGCAGATGCCCAAGCCTCGCCCTGAAAGTTCCCTGGCCCGGGAACCTGCATTTAAACATGGCCCAGGAGGAGCCCACGGAGGCCGCTTGCTCATTAACGGTTTCCCAGTTCCTTTCCTTCCCCAGAGTGAGCGGGTCCCCGTGGGGGAGTGGTACAGGTTGTTAGTTTCTATATTTAAAAAAAATAAATACACACTCACCTGTGCACCCACGCCCACGCACAGTAAATAAACGAGCACATACGCGTGGGAGTCAGCCCTTTCGGGATTCTTTTTCTGGTCGTTACAACAGCGAACGTGAATCAAGGACTCAGTGGGGACGTGCTACTCGGCTAAGCGCTCCGTGGGGATTAGCTCGCTTGGTCCTTAGAACTCCCGAGAGAGCGCGAGCACACGGCATTCGGGAATCGTGCCCGGGGTGTCGCAGCCCACACTCGTTAGACCCCGCTCTCCAAATGCTGTGGTCGGAATGTTGGGGTCTCTCCCGAAAATTCAGAGGGTCAAGTCCCAACCCGCGTGGGACCGTGTTTGGAGACGGGGATCTTAGGGAGGGGATTTGGTGGAAATGAGGTCACGAGGGTCACCGACCTAATCCAGTCTGGCTGGTGTCCCCCGGAAAGGGGGAGATGAAGACATGGAACCACAGTGAGGACAGAGGGGGAGACGGCCGCCTTCGAGTTGGGAAGCGGCCTCAGAAACCAGCCCCGCTAACACTCAGTCTGGGCCTTCCGACCTCCAGACTGTGAGAAAAGAAATCTCGGTTGCTTAAGCCCCTGCTCCACCGGACTCGGTGACCGCCCTCAGACAGGCTTTCCTTGTGGCCAGAAAAACTTAAAAATAAATGGCAAGGAAGTTCTTTTCCTCAGATGCCAATTTACATTAACGCTGGGTCTGAACACCACCCCAGAGCGTCTCGTGTTTCGGGGGAGGCGTGCGCATCTAATCCAGGGCCCCCGAATTTTCTAGGGGGATCTTTAGTCCCCATTTCACCAGAGACTTACGTAAGGCCATAAAGTGGGCGGGGGGGTGCTAAGGCCTCGGTGACGGGGAGGTGGAGTGGGCGGCCCACCCCGGGAAATGCCCAAGATTCATCCCAGAATCCCCAAGAGGGCCTGCTGGCCGCCAGCGTTGCCCAGCCTCCCACGGTCACGACAAGGTCCGTCTGAGGCCACTCCAGTCAGTCGGGATGGAGCTTTATTCTCTCAAGTTCCCAAGACCCAATAGACACCCTAAGTCCCAAAGACCCACCTTTGGTTCCGGGAGGTTCATGGTCCCTGTCTCCCCACTCCTGCGTGTCAGGTGAAAATCATGCTTGGTCAGAATTCCCCGTGGGAGGCCCCGAAGAAGGCACGAAGTTGAAGACCAACAGGTCATGCTTCCCGCCAGGGTGGGACAGATTCCCGGGTCTGAGGACGAGTGCCCCGCTTAGTGGTCGGCCTTGAAGGAGGGCCCAGGCCTGTCCTTGCTGGGGGAGGAGGAAGGGCGCCCAAGGTGGAACAGGAATCGTGGGGAAAGTGTCTCCAAACCCCTGGGGGCTGGAGTGGACGGAAGAGGGACTCGGGGGCACTTCCGGCCCTAGAGGCCATTTGTGTCCACCCCACAGGGACGGCCCACGTGGTGTCTGGAGGCAGCAAATGCTCTCAGGAGAGCCGACCATATGCATCTCTTCTGATGGCCCATTCAGTAACATCACGTCGGTAACGCGCCATCAGCCACGGTGGAAACACCCGACCCCAGGAACGGCCCGTGCGGCCATCGGGACTCCCCTCCCCTAAGCGCCGGTTGTCAAACCTTTATCAGCACGCCGCTGAGCACTCCCGGGCACAGGAGTCTCTATCGCCGACAGTGACACCTGTCTAGCTACCTAATTCCTGGGGCCAGCGGGGGCTCGTGGGCAGGAGCAGAAACACAGCCTCCGCTGGGCGCGGGGCAGATGGGAGAAAAAGGGGCTCACGGGGAACTCAGCCCCGGGCGGTGGGGAATGTGGACGCTGGGGGGCAGGAACGGGGAAACTCCTATGAAGCAGATTCAGGAAGACAGAGAACGTTCAGATGGATTCTTCTTTAGAAAATAAAAAGATTATTCTTAAAACTCACTCCTTCTTCAAGAGCTTTTCAGAATTTTCCACAAGGTAGGTTGCACGGAGGTGTGATGTCCCTGACGCCTTCCAGTCCTCCAGAAAAGGCCCCGACTCCCCACTTCTGGGCCAGCCGCCGAGAGGACAAGGCCTTTTCTGAAAGCACCGCCCACAGCCTGGTCCCCAAGAGGGATCGAACGCGACCAGCTGCCCCACTGCCTTGTTGTAGCTTGCTACATTGTTTATTTTTTTAAATTTTTTTTCTAATTTTTTTTTTTTTAAGATTTGACAGATCAGAAGTAGGCAGAGAGGCAGGCGGCGGCGGGGGGTGGGGAAGCGGGCTCCCCACCGAGCGGAGAGCCAGATGCGGGACTCGATCCCAGGACCCCGAGATCACAACCCGAGCCGAAGGCAGAGGCCCAACCCACCGAGCCACCCAGGTGCCCCACTGCATTATGTTTAAAGCACCTCAACTTTTCCCATTCACTCGGCTGAATATTGGGGTATCATTTACAAAAATACAAGTGAGATCCCTGAACTACACTTTCCAGCCTCAAACCCACCTGTTTTTGGCATCCTCAGAGAGGCCTGGGCTACTGGGAAGGGTGGCCTTTGTAGCTGGGCCAGTGACGTGGCCCAGATGCTCAGGCCTCGTCTCAGGCGCAGGCCGGGCTGCACAGAAGGACCTCTCTGACCCGCCGGACCTCTCTGACCCGCCGGACACCTGGTGTTGGAGTCCATCGCCCTCTTACTGTTCTCTTGTCCTTTTGTTGCTGCCGGTTTGGACCTTTTGTGCAACCGGCGTAAGTCGGGCTGTAGGATCCAAAGCTAGGTGGTGAGGAGGTTGGCAGAGGGCCGTCGGCTAGCTCTGTGCCAACCTCCTTCCAGTCAAAATGGGGTGGACAGCTAGAGGCCTGGACGTTGCAAAAGAGTGAACTTGGATGATCTCGGCCAGCTGATGAAGGTGCCTGGGGCCCGGGGCCACTGTGCCAGCTGGTGCCGGATACCATGGGGCGATGTAGAGACAACGGACAGGACCCGATCCTGCCCACTGGATCTGAGACCAGCTGTGCTGTCAACTGGGGCCCCAGGGCCCAGCAGCACCTCCTGCTGGGCGTCATGTTTGTCCCCATTCTCAGTGAACGCCTGGGTGTCAGACAGGTTCCTGCTAGACGAGGGTCTCCCACCAACTCTGCCTCCTGGCCCCGCGCATTTTCTGCACATGGTCCATTCTAGCCCCGGTGTGTGACAAACTTGGCTGATTGCACACCGAGGTGGGCCGGACGGCCTGCGGGAAACACCCAGAAAGCCCAGCTTGCCGCCCTCGACCCTGCCGGCTGGGATCAGGCTGCTTCAGCCCTCCCTGCTTGGGCGACAAGCAGCGCTTGGATGACAAAGGGCCTTGGAAGGAAGGGGCCCTGGGGAGAGGTGCGCAGCTCGGTGCTTACTCCATGTGGGATGCCTTAGAAGGAAGTTTAATAGGCCAGATGAAGGGGAGGCTAAAGCTGCTGTTTTGAGGGGCTGCCGACTGCTTTCCCTGCTTGGCTTCCGGGGGCTTGGCTTGAGTCCACAAACCCCACCTTCCTGAAACCTCAGAGGGTTGGGGTTTTGGTGCACAGGGAATGGGCTTCCCTTCAGAGAGAGAAAAACCTAGGAGTGAGAGGCAGGCTGGGGGGGGGGGGGGTTGGGCGAGATGGGAGCATCCCTCACACACAGACAGGGACACACACACAGGGACCTTGGGAGATGGGCCCAGAGACAGGAAGTGACAGAGATGGAGGAGAACCCAAGCCAGGAACACAGTCCGAAGAACCACTCAGATATGAAAGAAAAGGAGCAGAGACAGACACACAGACAAGGAGAGCAGGACGGACAGACCGCTGACGCTGTTCTCCAATTGGCCCCGCTCCTCTCAACAGTGGCCATTCCAGCAGCTGACAGGAGTCTCTGGAGTCACTGACCCTGGGGGGCAGTTTGGAGAATGAACAGAGCCGCCCCTTCTCCCGAGTGGGGCCTGGGGAGGCATGTAGGGCACCTAGAGGCTCGGGCGCCCCGGGGCACCTCCAGCCCAGCTGCACACCCCCCACTACATTCACTCCCTCTCCCTACTCCTTGGTGGTCCCCAGAGGGAAGCCAATCTGGGCGGCCACCCTAGTCCCTCCCACTGGGTCAGCAGGGTTGTGTGACCCTCCAGGCCCTGCCCAGTCCCCCCCTGCAGGTCTGGGACTACCTGGAGAACCTCCCTTGGGGTTCAGGAGCCCATCTTTCTCCAAGCCAGTTCTCCTTACCCCCCAGGTGTACCCTCGTTAGCACCACGCGGAGAAAGATGCTCCTTTCCTCTTCCCTTTCCTGCTTCTCAAGCTTTGTAGGAACAGGGGGCGGGGGGACTGAGAGCTTCCATGTATGCTTAGTTTGATTTGGTTAGGGCGAGGGGGAGGCCCTTCTGGGTTTGGGGTGACTTGCCAACCTGCTTGTGGCCTCGTTGTCCTGCCATTGCTTCGTGCCCAGGCGGCTCCCATCTCAGACCCCAGGCTCACGCCGCCCGCTGCAGAGCCCCCAAGCCATCCGAGGGCCACCTCCCAGGAGAGGCAGCACCGACCCTGGAAAACTGATCGCCACCAGCTCCACGCTGGGACGGCACCAGCCCTCTGCAGAGGGAGCATAAGGCAAGGGGACCTGACGTTACAAAGATGGAAAGAGTGGTCGTGAGAAGCTCTGGTCCCAGGACCAAAAGGACGGTTTGACACTGGGCCCACGGAGAGGAGGTGGCTCTCCTTGTTTAACAAGAGGCCTCTGTGGTGTGGGCAGAGCGTGGGCGCTGGCATTAGTGGTATTTGGGGTAAGAAAGCTCTGGAACCCCCCTAAGTGATCATTTATAAGAGATGAATTGAAGAGATCTGTGGGGCCACACCTACAAAGGCCACGTAGATAAAATGTGCAGAGGCAAATCTAGGTGCGCTGGGAAGGACCCGACTTCATGACGCACGGCTGCGTGACGACAGCCAGGGGGCACGTGGTCTATGTAGACCTCATTTCCAGTAAGACAGAGAGGAATGGATATATATGCAGAGCCTGTCTCCAGAGCTTCACAGGAAATAAAAACTCTTCCACTGGTAAAAGGGACAGTTTTTACCAAAAAAATAAAACAAAAAACCCCCAAAAATACAAAAGGAAAAAAAGATAGTAAGAACAATAAAAGGAACAGAGAGTCCCATGGACTCAGACTGGTTTTGAGTCCTGGCGGGCTGATTTGGGGTGGATGCTTTTCCTTCTCCGCATCTCACTGTCCCCATCTATGAAAGAGGGATAATAATCACAGTGATTGACAGGGAGATGGGTAGTTGGGAGAATTAAGTAAGAAATGCACGAAGTATGGTGCATGACCCCCTAAGTATGGCTACCTTTATCTTTATTAATAAAGACCTCTCATAGAGGCCACTGTTCCTTACAGACCCGAAGGAAGTGGAGAACCCCTTTTTTTCTGTGAAACTTGGTTGGGGAACTGTGACTGTCCCCCGGGTGGCCAGTGGGCAGACAAGTCTGAAACCGGGTGGTTCTCTCCACTTGGGGGCTGTTGGGCTCTGACTGCCTTGAGGTGGGACACCCACAGGTCCCTGGACTCGCCATCTGGGGCCACAGGGATGAGACCACCCACCCACCTTCCATGGTGCAGGCTTAGCCGAGGATACGGGGAGGAGAGTGTCTCCACCATCATCCTCTGTGTGGTTCGGCACAAACAACACACCCTCTGTGCCCGGTTTCCTTGCTCCAAGATGGCAATGACCTCCTAGCTGGCTCACCCCTTGGAGCTGAGCAGGTCTCTAGAGCTGGAACCAAACTATGAAATTCTTTGTAAAAGACACTGGCGCCCAGAGGAAGCGCTTTCCCCAAGATCACACAGCAAACATGTTGAAAGGTTGTCTGTTTCAGGCTTTTGGAGGACTCCTAAGGATTGGTTTGGGGGGGGGGCGGTAAAGGCTCTGTTGCTAGAACAAGTTTGGGGAAACCACACGTCCTGCTTGACTGCCTCCCCTCACACCCTGGCTTCCTGGGGAACAGATCATTAAAACCAAAAACAGGGATGAAACCAACAAGTTCCAAAGAGCAAAACAGGAAATGGCCCCAGCTGGTCTTACAGATCCCCTACAAGCATGTGGGGCACCATACCTCTGTAACAACTGGCAGCCAGAGAGGAGCCTGGTGCTGATCTCCGGGACTTGCGGGAGACAGGACTCACCGCTGTGCTTGGATTCTGTCCAAGGGAGGCCACTGCGACCTCGTGACGGAATTCAAGGGACATCACCACTGTCTTCCCCAAACCCTGGGCAGCCCCATGCACCCAGCCTCCAGCCACTTCTAGGTCTTCTTTTATTTTGAAATCACAGATCACATATCATGTCATCTGTAAAGATTTCAGTGTGCAGCTCCAAACGTTAGGGATTTTTAGATTTTTTATTTAATTATTTGACAGAGAGAGAGAGATCACAAGCAGGCAGAGAGGCAGGCAGACAGAAGGGGAAGCAGGCTCCCTGCTGAGCAGAGAGCCCACGTGGGACTGGATCCCAGGACCCTGAGATCAAGGATCAAGCTGAAGGCAGAGGCTTAACCCACTGAGCCACCCAAGGGCCCCACATTAGGGACTTTAAAAAAAAAACAGGACTACAGCAATATTGCCATATATACACCCACATGAATAGTTTTTATTTTTAAAAATTTAAAAATATTTGAGAGAGGGCAAGAGGGCACAAGCTAAGGGAGAAGCAGGCCCCTCACTGAGCAGAGAGCCTGATGCGGAGCTCCATCCCAGGACCCTGGGATCATGACCTGAGCCGAAGGCAGATATCAGTGAAGCCGGCCAGGCGCCCCTGTTCGCAGCATTCTGGACTCATGTTCTCCTTCACGAAGCCACCTACCAGCCCTCTGCGGCAGCTGGGGGAGCACGTGCTCTGCCCCGGACTTCCACACTGGCTCCTCTGTGGAGTGCCTGTACCTCTGCCCTCCTTGAGTTTACATTTCCCTACAGGTTAAATACAAACTTTGAATTTTGAAAGAATTCTAGAGTCCCAGCAAGTGGTGAAGACCGTGGAGGGGTCTCTCACAGCCTTTACTCAGTTTCCCCCAATGGCTGCCTCTCACGTCATGACGGGACAGCAGCCAAGCCAGGCAATGGACATTGGTCCGAGGTGTGTGTGTAGTTTATGCCATTTTTGTACGGATGTAGATTTGCGTGACCACCACTGCTACCAAGTTCCGGAACTCTTCTATCAACACCAAGATCTCTCCCGTGCTGCAGTCGCCCCCAACCCAGGCTCTGGAAGCCTCCTACCTGTCCCCAGCTCTGTAACTGGAGAATGAGCTCCACCCAGGTTATGAGTCTCAATACACCTGTCCCTCCTACTGTTGAGTGGTGGTCCACGATGGCAGACGTACGATGATGTAACCACGCACTTATCAAAGGCCACTGGTTTCCCTGCTTTATGATTTTATCCTGAGCATATGTGACAGACTTTGCATATATTTCTGCTTTTATTTAGTCTCTGTACCCTGTCTGGAAGGTAAGCCCCCTTAACGCTGGGACTTCCTCCTCTTTCGTTGTCATATTTTTAGGGCTGGCAGCCGGGCTGAGGAGGTCAGTAATCTTTTGCAGAGGGAATGTTGCCTGGGTTTTAAGAGGAAAAGATTTAGAGGTACGGACCGTAAGAGACCTGCCTACCATCCTGGAGCCAGTGGGCTGCCAGGCTGGGTCTCACACCGGTGACCTTGGCCCCACGCTGGGCCCTGCTCCGTCTTCTCTCTGGCCGAGCATGGGCAGAGGGGTTCCCATCTCTGTTTCCCCGGCTTAAAGGACAGCGGCAGGGGTTTTCAAACTGGAACTTTGCAGACGACCCTCAAAGCCAAAGAGAAATAAACAAGGGAAACGGGAGAACTGATAAAGTGTTGATCTTGTGAAAAAAAAAAAATTTTTTTTTAAAGGAGTGTGAAGAGTGAATGAGAGGAAGCATAGAAAATGCTCGGATAGAGCTGGGGCTTAGCGTATGCGGAGCGAACGGCTGCCCTTCCTCTCCTCGCTCCTCCTTCCCTAAGTGCCTGAAGCAACGCTAGGAACTGCTGGGGCGCACGAGCACAAAAGCAATTCAGACCCTTCAGGAATTTGTCATCTGGCCGGGGAGACAAAGAGGTAAATGGGCTTGGTATTGAGTGAGGCATATCCGGGGCGTGAGACACTATTAATACAAGGGCTACGTTCATTTCTGTGACTGCATTTGTTCCCCATTTCTGCTGTAACAAATTACCACAAACTTCGGAGCTGCCAACAACACACGTTTAGGGTCTCTCATCCTGGAGGGCAGAAGCCGAGAGTGGTTTGGCTGGGCGGTCAGGTGTCCCTGGCAGGTGGGGAGGGGCAGTTGGAAGCTCCCAACACTCAGTGCTCTGGGACCTCTACCAGTCTGGAGTACATTGCTAAAATGTTTTTTTTTTTTTAAATCCTAATAATAGGAATAAAAACCATAAAGGAAAATAAGCTTCATATTAAGAGACCCCTTGGACTCTGGACTCCAGGCTACTCCATTCAGTTCTAGCCCCCAGCTCCCAGATAGCAGGTAGGAAGCATTGGGGGATGGGAGGCCCTTGACAGCAAAGCAACACGGGGGACCTTGTCAGGGTGAACGAAGGGTCCTGTTATCCTGACTGGTAGATGAGCGACCGTAGATGTTTGTTAAAACTCACTGCACTGTACACTTACGATTGTTAAATTTCATTGTATGTGATTATGTGATGATCAAGCCAATGAAAATCATTCTCAGAAGGGCTTGTTCAACAGCCTGACCTTGAAGCTTGCTGCTCTGGTCTATGCTGAAGTTTTGGGGAGGGCGCAGGAGTCCCGGACACTTCTCCATTTGGCCCTGTAGTCCATTCTCTTGTCCTCCCGCCTGAGCCACAGCATTAGGGACTCCTAGTGTTCTGGGAACGGACCCCAACCCCCAGGTGTTTAGGGAAAGGATCTGGTCCTATGTGAGCCCAGACCATCAGAAGCTCCTCCCACAGGGAGTTATGCAAAGATGAATGGAGATTTTCAGATACAATCTGCTGGGCTATTTCGGCATGCAGTTGGCAGCCATCAGGAGCCCTGAGGGCAGAAGGCCCAACCCAGGGGTCCCTAAGGGACCTAGGGAGCCGCCTCTGCTAGGCACCCCCAGGACAGCCTTGAGACCCAGGTGCAGCTCTGGAGGTGCCGTGATGGCTGGTCAGGGCCCTGGGAGCTAGAGATCGCCAGGCAGGGGCAGTCTGACCTCAGCCAGAGCCCAGTGACCCGGCCATGCTGATGTCCCCTAGCACGGCTCCCCCCGGCGGAGTCAGGGATGACGGCTGCTGCTGGTGTCACAGAGGCTACAGATGGCCCCCGGGACGGTGGCCCTGCCATCCTCCTGCATCACTCTTTGATCCCAGCACTGCCCTCTGGGGAAAATCCCTGTGGTAGTTCCCTATGGCGCCTAACAGAGGCTCAGCGGCTTGGAGCGATAGGCAGTTGGCTCTGGAGCTCAGAAGCTGGCACGGGTGTCACTGGGTTAATATCTGGTGTCGGCCCAGCTACCTTCCTTCTGGGGACCCCAGAGGAGAATCGGTTTTCAGGCCTCTTCTGGCTTCTAAAGGCTGCCGCATTCCTTCGCTCGGGGCCCTTCCTCCATCTCCAAGGCCAGCAATGGCCAGTCAAGTGTTCCTTACAGCTGATACCGACTGTTCGGCCTTCTCTTCCACGCTTTTTTCCCTTTTTAGAGATTTGAGAGAGAAAGCATGTGCGTGGGTGGGGAGGGCAGAGGGAGGGAGAGAATCTCACACAGAACCCCCAACCCAGAGCCGGAAGCAGGGCTTGATCCCACGACCCGGAGATTGTGACCGGAGCTGAAACCAAGAGCTGGACACACAACGGACTGAGCCACCCAGGCGCCCCCTCCTCTTACACGCTTCCTAAGATTTTATTCATTCGACAGCGGGAGAGCACGAGCAGGGGGCACAGCAGAGGGAGAGGGAGAAGCAGGCTCCCTGCCGAGCAGGGAGTGTAATGTGGGGCTTGGTCCCCAGACTGGAGCTGGAGGCAGATGCTTAACTGACTGAGTCACCCAGATGTCCCTCCCCTTTCACTCTGAAGGACCCTCGAGGTCCTATTGCCCGCTCCTCACCCCTGGGAACTCAGAGCAGCTTGCCGATTTTCAGGTTAGCTGCCTGGCAACCTTCATTCCCTCCCAGCCTTACCTCTGCCTGGCCACACGATGGAACACATGTGGGTTCCGGGGACCCCTGTCCTGCCTGCCACACTCCCTCAAGGAGCTCATGCTCAGGGGAGAGAGAGGCTTATCGACTGCTAAGTTCAACACCGCGTGGGTGAGAGCGCCTAGGGAGGACAGCCGCCCCTCGCAGGCAGGCAGGGTATCGCTCCCCAGAGAAGGGTGGCCGACGGAGGACCCGAATGGCAAGTAGGGGTCAGTCAGAGGGCGGTGCAAGCCGCGGCACAGCATGTGCAAAGGCCGGGAAGTGAGTGGCGAGAGGCGGTAATGGGGAGCTACAGAGGGTTTTGCCCAGGGGAGACATGGTCAGCGTGTGCTCTGGAAGGAGGGTTCTGTCTGTAGCCCTCGGCCTCTCTTGGAAGCTCATCTTCACCCCGTATACTAAGAGCAAAGCCGAGGTGGTCAGCCACAGAGCAGCTGCTTCGGGCGCGAGACCCCTCCCTGGCTCACTTGCCCTCGTCTGGGCCCGGGCCCCTCAGCCACAGGCTCCTGCTGTCTCTTCTCCAAAGCCACCCGAACCCGGCAGTGGGGCCTGGTGAGGAGGGCCCCAGGCCTTCAGTCCCCACCTCCTCCCCAGCAGGAGGCCCTGCGTCTGTAATAGACGCTCCTGAAGGTGGGGCACGGGAGGAATTACATCACGGGGTGGGGGGGACCCAGCTTGATCCTGGGCCTAACACACATGCCCATGACCCAGAAGATCTGGGAAACAGGCAGAAAAAAAGTTATTAAATTTCCTTACTACCTAGAGCCCACTGACCAGTCCTTGAAACAGGCAGAGTGACATTCCTCTGGGGACTCAACTGCCTCCTCAACACTTTGCTAAGGGCAAAGGGCAATCCTAGCCTGACCGACCCCTACCAGGATCCTGTAAGTCTACGTTAACATAAAAATTCCTTTGGAAACTTTATCTCTAAAACCTCCAAGATAGGTGCTGGCAATCATCCCCAAGCATAGGGCCCACCGATATACATCTGAAGGGTTTCATGACTAAGGTTTTATTAGACGGTAATAAATGACCTTTTCCCAACAACAGCTAGCCCCTCAAGGTCCTGGAAACCTTGCTGCCAAAATCCCTGAGAGACTTCCACCATCCCTGACCCCCTCCCCACTTGTAAGTATGTAACGGACCACTCCTCACAACCCCGGGGCAGCCACACTTTCTGTCCCATGGGTCCTGTCCCTGTGCTTTAATAAACCACCATTTTGTACCAAAGAGGTCTCAAGAATTCTTTCAGCTCTGGACCTCACCCCGCCGAACCTCACTCATATTCTAAAACTTCATCACCAAGACGTCAAGAGTCAGCGCTTCCCAGTTGCTTCCCCAAGGACACACCCCAGGTCCAAGCCTTGTCTCAAGGTTGACCCTTCGCTGGGAGCAGCTCCAGAGCCAACCTACCTCTCCCACCCACTTCCCAAACGTTGAGTCGCCCGGAAGATTGGTCTTGTTTTCCAACTGGCTGCTTTTGCCCACTAGTGCGGCTCAAGATCTTAGCACCTAGACAGGGTCCCGAGTTCCTCAGAATATTCTCTGCCGGGGGGTGGGGCGGGCAGCAGAGGGTGGCATCAGCACCACCACCCAGTGGGTTTTCACCAAATCCCCTCTGTGGAAGTCTCCAGAACTTCTCCCAAATTTCAGGTGTGACACTAGTAATGGATCGCTGACCATGCCTCATGTCCCAGAGAGCAAGCCTCAGAGCCAGGGTCACCCCCATCTCTATCTGGAAAGGGGACCTTCTGCAAATGCAAAATTAGAATCATCTGTCCAGACTCCTGACGGGGAGTCCACGTGAGGACGCCGAGCATCTCATCCCTGCCCCGCTGGTTACCCAGACTAGCAGAAGCGAGGCAGCTGGTCTGTCCTTAACTAGTTTGTTGATTAGTTTGCTAGTCAGTTTGTCTGCAGCATCCCTCTCCCTCCCATTCGCTCTGCTGGAGACCACTCCACTTGGGGGCAAATGCTTATTCCTGCCACATTATAGGGGAACACCCAGTAGAGGAGTAAGTTTTCTGTCTTGGCTGCCTTTTTGAGAATAAATTAGAAGGAGGCAGGCTTAGGGAGAAGAAGATCATTTCTCCTCGTCCTGGCGCATCTAGTGGAAGGCGCCCCTCCCCTCCCCCGGTCATACACACACAGCCCCCACCTGTCTTTGAAAAAAGGCACAGATAATCCAATAGAGGAGTTATAAGAAATCCTAAAACATGCTCACTTAGACCCACAGAAGACAGAAAAGGAGGAAAAGAGAAGCCAAGAAAGAAGGGAACAGATAGAAGAGAGCTAATGAGATGGGAGATTTTTGTCCACCCGTAGTATTAAAGCTTTTAAGTTAGTTAACATACGGTGTAATGTTGGTTTCAGGTGTAGGACAGATTGACCCAACACTTTGATACAACACCTGGTGCTGGTCACATGTGCCCTCCTTAATCTCCATCACTGTCTCCCCCATCCCCCACCCACCTCCCCTTGGTCACCGGCAGTTTGCCGTCTACAGTTAGGAATCGGTTTCTTGGCTGACGCCTTTTCCCCCTTTGTTCACCTGTTTTCTTAAACTCCACACGCAGGGAGGTCATAGGATATTGGTCTTTCTCAATGTCCTTCCAGTGATATTGGTCTTGTCTTTTTCACTTAGTATAACACACTCTAGCTCCGTCCATGGTTACAAACAGCAAGACTCCATTCCTCGTGTATTTTCTCCCAGTAGCTGAAAAATCTATTTGCTTTGAAGACCTATTTCCAAGTCTGGGCAAAAGTCAAGTTCAGTTTTTTCCAGACCTCGATAAGCTCCACGATATTGGGGGTCTGAAGTTTGGCCTCCGTCCCCCACCCCGTGTTGTCTTGTGTATAATTTACTTTGAAGTAGGTTATGGCACAAACAGTGGAATGATACCTGGGTCGAAATTAACTTCAGTCCACAGCTGTGCGTCCTCAGTTTACCCAGACTCTCCTCAGGAGCCCACAGCTAGTGGACTCAGAAGCTCTGAGGATGCCCTTCCTACTTGTTTATCCATGACCAGGCCCGACCCAGGCCCTCCAAATTCCTATCCTTTGCCTCAAAGGATTAGCTGAACCTCCGTTTCCCACTGATCCTTCTACACAAAGTGCTTGGTAACCAAACTTTGGTTCAGCTTCTCTCCTTGCTCCAGGATCTTCTAGAAATATCTGGGTGTGGGGAAGTGGGACTTTGAGGAGCCTTGTCCCTCCTCTCCATGAAGCAGACCCCTTTCGGCCTGACCCCAAGACCCTGCAGCCCTGAGGGTCAAGCGTCCTCCCTCCGGCAGTAGCTCTACCCCCTGCTGCCACAGCTGCTTTCAAACAAAGGCCTCTCCTCACTAAAGCTCGATTTGTTTTTCATTTGGTACTTGCTTCCAAAGTCAAGTCTGCAAGACAGAGCACATGCGGCGAAGTCTGGCTTCTCCATCTGCCCCTCACCCTGTCCCCTGTCGGCCATCTTTCCCTAGAGGTAACCTGACTTTTCAGTTTTGGCTTTTTTTTTTTTTTTTTTTTTTAAGATTTTAGTTATTTGAAAGAGAAAGAGCGAGAGAGAGAGCGAGAGAGAGCGAGCCGGGGGTGAGCGGCCGACAGAGTGAGAGGGAGAAGCAGACTCCTGCTGAGCAGGGAGCCCGACGTGGACCTCCAGCCCAGGACTCCACGGGCTGAAGGCAGACGCTCCCCCGACTGAGTGACCCCCCCCAAGAGCCCCTCCTCTCAGTTTTAGAAGCGCGCGGCCGTGCGCTTATATACCCTCGTGTCCTGGCTCTTATTTGTAAAGATCGAAGGCGGCCAGCGATGCCCAGCGTTTCCCGTTCACAGTAAGAGCCTCGCCACCTGCGCCCGCGGTCCTCGTCCTCTCGCAAGGCTGCGGGCGGGGAGCGCAACGAGGTCTCCGGGCGAGGAAAGCGCGGTGTAGACCAGCATCACCTGCAGGCCTGGGCCCGCTCCCACCCCGGAGCGCCCCATCAGGTGCGGGCGGGAGGTTGAGAAAGCCCTGGGGGTGGCGGCCGCTGCCGGTCCAGGGGCTGGAGTTTGAGAACCGCTACTGAGGTTCTGAGCAAATGGGAGGATGAGTAGACACGTCTACTTCTGAATGCAGTGCCTGGAGGGGACAGCAGTGGGAACGAAGGTCCTGCTGGCACTGCAGACCTCGGCCGGACGTGAGGGCGTAGGCCTTGGGCCAGCAGCTTCTCCTGGGAGCGGGTCAGAAGCGCAGACGCAGACTCCGACCTCCTGAGTCAGGATCTGTGTCTTATCACACGGCCCAGGTGAGTCTGCGCTCCTCCCGGTGTGACAGGCTCTGTGCCTGGTGGTTTATCGGCTGGTGGTGGCCAGCGACCCTGGGATACAACGCCCGGGAGGGCAGGGACTTCATCCGATTTGGTTCTGAGGGCCGTGGGTAAAGCAGGAGTTCAACAGACACTGGTGAGTGAGTCAGGAGGAGAACTCAGCCGCTAGCCGCCCGGACGGGCCTGTTCCCTGCTGCCCCCGCCCCAGGCCGTGGAGCAAGGCCCTGACAGCTGGCCAGGCCGGCAGCGAGGCGGGACCAGGAGTCCTGGCCGACCCCACCTTGAGTGCCCGTTCCCAAGGCCCCGACTTTCTCTTGTCTTCACGGTCTCCGGGGAGGGCAGTTAGATCCTGACACCCCGTGGACGCCCCTTCCGGAGGAGGGGTAGCGGCCTGAGCCTCCTTGGTGTCCTGCGGATGCCCGCCTTGGACCTTTCCTGGAAATGAGAGTTGGAGACCATTTCGGTGCCTGCCCTTACCAAATCCACAGCGGCCTGGAGTGACAGGAGGGAAGGGGCCGGAGAGGTGGACGCAGCGAAGGGAGGGCGTCCCCTGCCCCCTGCCCCTGCCCCCTGCGGCCTGGGAAGAGCTCAAAGTTGCCGGGCGGAGGGGTGTAAATGGTGGGTGGGCTGGTGATATGGGGCTGGAATTTCTCAGACCGTACGTGCCAGGAGGATGGTGGTTTCTACCTGCTGGGCAGGCTGGCTCAGGCAGTGGAGGTTTCTGGAAGGCAGGGAGACGGTCCTGGAGAGAGCCCCTGTGATGGGACCCCTGGGTTAGAGGTTTGGAGCTCAACTTTTCCCCCAGTGAACTCTCTCTCGTGGTCAGGGGGAGGTCCGGGGGGCTTCGGGTGGGGCCAAACCGTAAAAGGTTAAGCAGGACAGCAAGGGCTGACCTCCTGGGGAAAACAGCCGTGCGCAGACAGAAAGGCATGCAACGCTATTTTCATTAAGGAATTTATTTCTCTTAAAAAAAACAACAACAGTGGTTTGATCTAGATACAGCAGCACAGTGACCTATTAGACGGAACGTACAAAGATTCAGAGCAGCAGAACAAAAGCCGCTATCTTCAGGAATGACCTCCAAAATGGAACTATTTTCTTTCAGCATCAGTGTGAAAATTTCCCTGAAAAAAAAAAAAAAATAGAAACCTTTGGATACTAGGATTATTACTGTAACACTACCAACAGCCACTAAGCTCTTCTACTTGAGAACATTTGCTTTTGATCTATTACAAAAATGACTTATTGACGGACTGGAGAAAGACCTCTAGATTCTTCTTTTAGGAAGTGTCTTTCTGTCCTGGGGAGAGCTAGCTTTTCAAGTGTTTGGACCACTGTCCACAGCACGAGACCAGCGGAGAACCCGGCCCGCACAGAGCAGGCTCTAACAGGCACAGCCCGGTCTTCCAAAGCCCATGGGCGAGGGGCCTCTGGGGGCGAGGCTGCCCTGTCCTGGTCCCTTGTGACAGAAGTGAACTCTCTGCCGGTCAGGACTCAACTCTGTTGCTTCAGAATGCACCGCGAGGTCACACTCCTTCTCTTTCCAACAGAGGCTGTGAGGTGAGGATGTCCTGTCTCAGAGGGTGGGGCTGGGAGGGCAGGAGAGCCCGAGGTTGTCCTTGGACGGTGCAGGTGATCGCAGGGACCTGGGAGCATGCAGCAGCCCAAGAGGAGGGCCGATGTCCCCCAATTAGCCCTTCCTCTTCATCTAGGGTCAGGGGGAGGGTGGGAGCCTCCTGGTTGTCCGCGAGGCCGCCAGTCCCTTTGGCCCAGCCTGGGATGCCAGGCACAAGGAGGCAGTGGTGCTCCCTCCAAAGCGAGGTCTGGGTCAGCGGCTCACTTGGGAGGGTCAGTGGGAAGCCAATGCCCCGAGCCTTCCAGGAACGGACGGGGTGTAGAAGAGTGGCAAGGAGCTTCGATGGCGGGCCGGGCTCCTTGGGGGGCACGGAGACCTTGGCCACTTCAAGGGCATGACCTGCATGTCGTTGCGGCTCCCTGGGCTCGCGGGCAGCTGGCCGCAGCCGGTCGTGACTTTGATGCCAAGGCGGCGTCCACACGTGTCCCCAGAACGCCTGTGTCCTGGCAGGCTACTGTCAAGTGTGCATAAAACCCAGATACCCTGCTCTCTCCCACGCGGCTTGCCCCTCAAGACTGAGGATTTGCAAAGAGCAGCGCATTGCAGGGCCCGAGCCTCCTGGGGCCTCTTGAGACGCAGCGAAGCTCAGCAGCTATGCCCGTGAGCAGTTCTCGAAAGTTCACGGTTTAAAGAGTGATTTTCCCGGCCTAGAAGAGTCGAGAATGGGTGACATGGGATGGGGAGGCCTTCCCCGTGAAGGCAGGGCTCAGGCGTTGGTGATACTGTAGGTGATCTTATGGGAGTGCCCCCCCCCGGGGGGCTCTATAAACATTTGTCGTCATGGTGCTTGTGGCAGAGATCACCCCTGTCCCACTGGAGACAGCAGCTTGTCTCCTGAAAAGTGGAAGCAGAGATGTTTCTGTAGGGCCCTGCCTCTCCCCTCAAAGGCACAAGGTCAGCGAACATCCGGTGAGGGAAACGTCACACTTGGAGAAAGAGAGGCCCTTCTGTGAAGAGCTCAAATGCTGGGGAGAAAAAAAAAAGATCCATTCACTGCCCAAACATGCCTCATCCCAGACAAGAGGATAGGGAGAAAGGTGGGGTTTATTCGGTTGTTTTCCTGATTTAAAAATATCTTTTAAAAATGCAGCTGTAGGAGACAAGTTAGAGGAGAAGCTGGGGCAGGGGCAGGACCTTGGGAGTCTCGGGGACTGTGCACTTGGTGGAAAGGAGGCTGATTTTCAGGCATTGTTCTAAATAATGACTTCCCTTCTCTTGCAGGAAATGAAGGTCCAAAAGGAATGGGTCCAAAAGGAACGGGAGGGGACAGCGAGACGGTGGCTGCGGCACCCCAGCCTAGGGCATGTGCTGGGGACAGGCCGCAAAGGCAAAGGAAGACCCTTGTCATTTAAGAGGCCCACGGAGGCCTGTGCGTCAGCCTCGTTCCAGCTCCGGGATGCAGAAACACACGGAACAGTCTGATGTTTTCCTTCTTGCTCCTTGAGGATTCTGCGCTGCCGGCGGCCAGCGTGGGGCTCGGAGGCGTGAAGAGAGACGCTCCTCAACACCATTCGGTAAGCGCGCAGCTGCTGTGAGCCGGGCAAAAGGAAGGAGGGAGGGTGGGAGCTTGGGCTGGTGACCGTCCCAGGAAGATGACTGTCCCTTCCATCGAGAAAGGAGGGTCAGCAGGAGCTTGATCTTAAAATACTGGTCAAGGAGCTTTCCACTTTCTTGGCAAAAACAAGTATGGCTGTTTGCGTTTACCTCGTACGCAGTCCAGGAAAGGAAACAGAAGCAGCCTCGTGAGGCCAGAGCTGGTCTTGAAGAAACGAGTTCTGCACGTTGGAAGGATCCTCGGGGAGCCCAGCTGTTGTTTCTCTGCCGTGTGTTGGTCGAGTGACCTAAAACGGTCGGTCCCAAAGGCGGCCCCTCTCCGGCGGTGAGCTCCAGGCCCCAGTGGCCGCCCGAGGGAGGAGCACGGACACAGGACAGGAGGCTGCCACGCCGGCTACGCTCTCCTCCCTCAAAGCTCGTGCTCCAAGCTGCCCAGGTCACAGGAAGAAATCGTTTGGGGAGAGTTGCGTCCAAAGCCCCAGTGAAGCTAAGGCAGCAGTGCCCTTCCTTGAGAGTATGTTAGAATGTTCTGGAGTGTTTCTTAAAGATGCAGATTCCTGGGCCCTACTCCCAGAGAATCCATTCCATAGGTCTGGGGTGGAAGCCAGGAATCAGCATTTTGACCCGTGCAAGTAGCGCAGGACCCACACTGGGAGGAGCCCTGGCAATGGTGGGCAGCCGACACCTGCTCTGAGTGAGGCTGACTCGATTGCCATGGACTCAGCCAGGCAGGGGAGCAGGGGTGTCAACCACTCCCCCTCCGCTAGGGCAGGGGGGAGGTGACACTTTGTGGAGCCAACAGGCCAGTGGCTCCTTGGTGCTGGTTGGCCATGCTCCGAGGGCCTGGGGACTGCCCTCAGAAGACCCTGGTCTGGGAAGGCCACCC
The DNA here is from genome assembly GCF_011764305.1 of Mustela putorius furo. Lineage (NCBI taxonomy): Eukaryota > Metazoa > Chordata > Mammalia > Carnivora > Mustelidae > Mustela > Mustela putorius. Next base: position 11,493,867 of record NW_025422057.1, read on the forward strand.
AGTCCTCCTGGGGGCTATTTGCGCCTGCAGTTTTGAGATGCCCTGTTAGAGCTTGCCGTTGTCTCACCTCTCCCAAGAAGGGACAGTGAGTGTGTCTTGGGCTTCTGTGGTACCCCGGCCCTCTCCTCAGCCACGCCACTGCTTGGAGAGCCAATCCCACCCATGCCTCCTAGGCCAGGGAATCTGTGGGGCCTTGGGATGCTCTCCAGACCCTGTGACCCTGTTAACGCTGAAGGAATGCACTTGAAGTCCCTGGGCAAGCCTCCCTCCCCTCTACGGACTCATTCAACAGGACCCCCCGACCCCCTCTCACTGATGCCTCCCTGGGCCACGGGATTCAGGAGAGCTGGGGTTCCCTGACTACTCCTTGTCATCGAGATGCATCCCTTTAAAAATGGAATAAAACAAAAATCCCCAAAAGCAAGCATCTTGAGAACATACAGGTTGTAGCCATCAGAACCTGTTTGAAAGAAAGAGGCCCAGCTCTGTGCGCCTTCCAGAAGGAAGAGGAGGCCAAGGCCGGAGAAACACAGGCACCGTGTGCCTCTAAAGGAAACATGAGCATTGGCCCCAGGTGACTCCAGAGACCCCATGGGGAACACTCTGATGGGGCCGAAGTCCCCAGTGTGTCTGGAGCACCTAATTCGGGTTGTTCTAAGCCAACAGCATGGTGACATCAACGTGAAGGAAAGGCTACAGAGATGGATACAACCAATCCTTTAAAGGTGGAATGTGAATCATTTTCTACATTTAATAAAAACATTTCTCATTTGAGGCTCTGGAAGTCTTGAGTCACATTTTTTTTTGGTAACCCCTCCCCGCCCCCCACCCTGCCCACTCTAAAATGTCTTAAAACACATGGCTTAACAGTGGCTGCACAGAAAATATACACCCTCCGAGTCTGACTTTCATTTAAATACAAATATACAAAATGTAAACTGAGACGATAGAGAAATTTACAAAACTTTTCTTTAAAAATAATAAAGACAAAATTCAGTTCTAGGTATGACGCTATCGAACTACGTGCAAGTTGTCGTATCCGGCTGGATTTCTATTGCAATGTTCCACGTCGGCTTGAGGGCCACCTCTGGAGACAGACCTGAGTGGAAATCTCTTTGAGAAACCTGGAGGCTCTGCGTCGAGGAGGTGGGCGGCCTCCTTCCCCGGCTCCTGGAGAGCTCCCCCCGTCCACCAGTTCTGCTTCTAAGGACAAGGGTCTAGGCTGGTCCCACCGCGGACTTCAAGGCCAGAGCTCCAACTAGCTGCTTCCGGTGGAGTTTGAACTGACATGGTTTGAATTTATGTGGTGGTTAAAACTGGTCTTGGGATTGGGTGAACTCTTGGAATTGTTTTGATGCTGGAGGAAAGAGCGGGTGGTGGAGGAGAGAGAGAGAGAGAGAGAGAGAGTCAGTCCTGGTGGATGCACCGGGGCCTCTGAATCTGAAAACAGGGTCACGGTCAGGAGCTGCTGCCTTGTGCCTTCTTCCACTACAGACTCAAAGCCAGGGGCCACTCCTTGGGGCGGGGGACAGCTATGGGATTAAGAGGACCCCAAGGCAGAGAGAGGGCGGCCCCTCCTAGAATATCTATGGGTTCATTACTGTAGACCCAGGGTCTGAAACCTGTCGCTTAGCTGCGTGACCTTGAGCAAGATCCTCAATCTCTTGGCTGCCTTGCGTGCCCCGTGGGATACGAGGTGCTTCTGTACAGGGCGGGTGGAGTGTGACAGGAGGCAGGGCACAGAGAGGGCTCAGTGAGCGCCGGACCCAAGAACCAGGAGCTGCGGGTTCTTACAGCCCTCCTGCTGGCCCCGGGTGCTGACCTTTCAGGAGGGCCCACAGACGATGGGGCGGGTGAGCACGGCGCCACCCAAGTGGCAGGAAGTGGCGGGGCCAGATCTGAACCCCGGGTCTGTGAGTCTCGGCAGCAAGTACGTGGTAGGGACCCAGCCGTGTGGAAGGGGACAGTCCTTTCTTTGGGGAGCTTCAATTTTACTCGGTGGAAGCATTCACAAGTTATATTTTTATAGTCTACCGACAGGAGTCTGTTTCGGAATGGGATGTGAAACTCACATGATGCTTTCAGATCAAACCCCAAACTTGCCCTCAGTCTGCCTTTTCTCTCCATGTGCCGATCCGTGCTCCCTGCCATTATCCCCAGATCCTTCATATGGGCTTACTAGCCGTGTGACCTTGGGCAAGTTCCTTGACCCTCCTCAGCCTCAGTTTCCCTATCTGTGAAGTGGGGTAAAGGGAGCCCATCCTGGGCTCGTGCTGCACTAGGACGCTCAAAGGGCAGGATCCCGGTCTGGCTTGCCGGTGCATCTCAGACCCTAAGGAAACAGCCTTGCACGCAGGGGCACTCGCTCCATACTGGCTGATCGACTGGACGGCTGAATTAAGGCCCAGGCTTTTGTGGAGAGTAAGAGAAGCCCTCAGAAAGCACTCGGTGCAGAGGGAGGTCCACAGCAGAGCACCAGCAACAGTCACCCCCAACCTCTATCAGGCTGGGGGCCTGGGGACCCGAGCGGTACTGCCTCTCCTCCTTCACCATCTTGGGGAGAGGGTCGGCTCCTTGGGGGTTGGAGTCAGGGCCAGATTGGGGGGTGTGTGTAAATAATGGAGACTCCCAGCCAGTTGGATGGACACAGTGGGGCCAAGCCTTCTGCAAGGCCCAGGCCAGGAGGGGGGCGCTGTTCTGGCCGCCTTGGGCAAGGGGGATGAGGTGAGGGCCTCAGTGGGCTCTCACAGGCCTGCGGGGACATTTCTTCCATCTGGCCTACGCGGAACCCTCAATCCAGGGACAGGCTCTGAGGAAGAATGCCTTTTCCTAAGGGCAAAGTCTCCTGGGGCTGCCAGCTGGAGGCCACAGTGTCCACCTTGGGGGTCCTGTTGCAGGAGCCATGAGGTTCTGCAGGGACCTCCTCTCTGAGACCCGTTCTGCCTTCCCATTGTCACGTGCCATTGTCACCTACAGAACTTGAGTCTTTACAAGGGCCGGAGAGGGCAGCAGTTCTCCGTTGGGGAGAATTCGCTCCCAGAGGACATGGGGCCAGGTCTGGAGACATTGGGGACAGTCGGGTTGGGGGGAGGTTACTGATGCCTGGTGGGCACAGGCCACGGAGGCAGCCCCCACAACGAGAACATACCCTGGTCATCCGCAGTGCCGAGGCCCAGGCCCCGCGGTGAGCGGTGAGCTTTGGGCTGGCCCTGCCCCTTCCACCGCGCAGATCCCCTCACTGGGCGGGGCCCCACACGTAGGGAGCAGGCCACCGGTCCAGTGTCAGGGAGGTACCTGGGCCCAGGCTGTCCAGGGCCCGACGCAGGCCAGCCGGGCGCGGAGGGGGCGACTCTCACCTGACGCTTGAAGATTCTCTGGAGCAGCCCTTTCTTCGGCGGCTCTGGAGGGTGGCTTCTGTTCAGGTCCGCTGAGAGGGTACCGTTGGGTCCAAACACGTTCAACTCCTTAAAGCACTCGGTTTCTATCATCTGGGGAAGCAGGGGCAGGGCGCGTGAGGGGCCCCGTTAGTCACCGGGGCTGGGCGAGAGTCCCAGCGACCGCCACTGGCCCTGAGGCTGCGCCCAATAGGCCCTCCACCTGCCCCGCGTCCTTCAGGGGCCCGGGTCCAGACCGCTCCCCGCCTGCCACGACCTGTGCCCCGTCGGCCTCCCCCAGCTGCCTCCACCGACGGGGGTGTCTCACCGTCCAGCCGCCAAACCCACGCCTCATCTCCCTCTTCACCCCCCTCCAAGCCCAGGTCACCCACGTGCTCTGCGCCCTGCCCCTTGTCGGGTCCCCTGCCCTCCCCTGCCCCACGACGTCCATCCCGTGGAAGCACACGGGCTTCCCTCCGCTCCAGCCCCAGTCCCTGTTCTCTCTCCAGCCAGACCTCCCACGCCAGTCAGCTGGGCAGCCACGTCCGTCCCGCCTCCTCTCCCTCTTCCGAAGCCCACGCCACCGGCGCCGTGGTCGGGCCTTGTCCTCCCGGCCCAGTGGCCCCCTGCAGGGTGCTGACGGCCACCACCCCGCTCACCTCACTCTGCCATGGGATGGGCACGGAGCCCGTGGAGAACTTGGAGTAGAAGTCATCGTCCGTGTGGTCCAGGTTGACGCCCTTCACGGTGGAGAACTGCTCGATGTCCAGCACGTCCTTGCAGTACACGGCGCGGGGCTGCGGGCAGAGCGCTCGCTTAGTCACACCTGGTGGCCCCAGCCTCGGGTTCTGAGGCGGGGCCGGGGGGTGCCTTTCCGGGGACTGTGCTGCTCTCACAGATCTGCCAAGGGGCTCCTTCCTGCTGTCACCCGCATGCCGGCTGCTGGTCACCCCTCTCTCCAGACGGTGACGGAACACGGCCTCTGACCTCACATTCTTCCGCACCTCCGGGGATGCCCACTCCCCCAGCAGACTGTTTCCCCGGAGCCCACAGGCTCAGGATTTCCAAGCATCTCCATGGGAATGAGGGCAGCCACAGCTGGGGCCTCTGGCCCATCCTCCACAGACAGAAGGGATGCCAGGGGCTCAGGGCCACAGAGCCACGTGGCCCAGGGAGGACCTCCCGCCCTTCGCACACCGCTGGGCACCTGGGCTCTATGGCTGGACAGTCCTGGCCTGGGCTCCCAGCTGTGGTGCTTGGAAACTCTGGGAAAGTCACACACCCCCTTGTAGGCCTCAGTCTCCTCACCTGCAAAGTGGGGACAATAGACACACACACACACACACACACACAGACACACACACGCACCTATGCGTGCGGCTGACGGCAGTGCCTGCCACGGAGCCGGGCCCCAGAAGCGCGAGCTGCCGCGGGTACAGCACACATACCCGCCATCCTCCCACGCCCCCTGGCCCTGTCCTCCTGGAGCTCAAGGATTCACGCAGTCAAGGTCGTGAGTGGGTGCACAGGCTCAGCCGAGGCTTGGGGTGGGAGGCTACTCACGTCTGGGATGAAGGGAGGGTCCAACATCCCGGCTTCTAAGCGCTTGAAATTCATGTTCCTGAAGAAGGGGTGTCTCTTGACCTCCGAAGCCCCCTCCTCCTGGCAGCCCAATCTCTGCTTTGCATCCTTGGTGAGCAGCTGTGACAAGAGAGCCCGGAGAGGGTCATGCCTGGTGGGCCTTTCCTCCTGCTGAAGGCCACAAGGAGCTTGGGGCTTCGAGCACTGTGGCCATGTCTCTCACGAGTGTTCCCCCTCCAGGCTCTGCAGTGCCCACATCACCCCAGGCACCCAGGGTGGTCTCACACTGGTGCTGGGCTCGGGTGCCTGGGGCCTGCGGGGCAGCAGGAGTCGCGTCCGCTCTCGCCAAGGTGGCATGCCCGTCTCTGCAGGCCTCCCTTGCTCGTTTACTCAACTCCTAAGTACTCTGCAGACGTGTTCCTGGTTGGCGCACACCACTGCGCCGAGAGGGAGGAGGGGCACCGATCAGGACCGTACAGGGACGACACCACGGCGGCAGGGGAACACAACCTGGCGGCCAGTTTGGTGGGGGGGGGGGGCTGGCTGGAGGCTTCCCAGGGAAAGGGTGTTTGCAACAGGCTTCCCAGAGTGGGGGGTGGGGAAGGCATCAGGGGAGGGTCTGTGCTAGCAAGGGCAGGGCGGGCCTGTGAGTCTGGGTGAAGGACGAGAACGTGGGGACAGCTCAGGGCGAAGGGGGGGCTGGGCGCGGGCTGGGGGCGGGCTGGGGAGGCTGCGGGAGGGTCCTGAAGGCCAGGTCAGGAGGGTTTTGATCTGGAGGTAGTGGGGAGACGGACAGTCAGGATGGAAGTGTCCTCGTCAGAACCCAGAGGTGGGAAGGTTCCTAGGAGAGGAGGAGGCTGCAGAAGCAACCAGCCAGGCCCCAGGCCTAAAGGTGTGAATGAGGCCGGGAGGCTGGCAGGAGTGAAGGGGGTGCTGGGGGTGCTGGGAAAGGGGTAAGATGGGGCCGGCTGTGAAGCCGGGGGACCACCACCGACCAGCAGGCATCCAGTGGTCAGGTGACCCCACCTGTGCTTCTCTCTTCCCTGCCTCACTGAGCACGGCGCCTGTATGCTGTTGGAAACCCCTGCTTGCTTTGAGACTGAAATCAAGGCGGACGGCCTGCACCCCAGAGGGGGTCCAGCCCTTCCTCCTCCAGGACCCCGGCACCCGCTGTGTGCTTTCTGTCCACACGCACTTGCTGCCCGCCGTGTGGGCTGGGCCGTGGTGGACAGCCAGTGCGCAGGTGGGCCTCCCGGGGCTCGTGGTCCAGAGGGAGAGACTTGCAAGAACCATTCCCCGGCCCCCCACTCCCCTTCAAACAAAGGAGTCAAAGGTGGCAGGAGGGCAAGCACTAGGTCACAGCCTAGAAAGGACGGAGCCCTGAGAGCTGCTGTCAGCGGTGGTCCAGCGACCCCCCACCCCCACCCCAGGCCGGTTCTGCCCAGAGAGTGGTGGCTCGAGGCCTCAGCCTCTCTTCGCCAGGCTTTCTTCCTTTCCACAAAGGCTCCAGGAATCAGCTCTGCTGGGCCAGGCTCCTCCTTGTTCTGAGCAATCCCAAAGAGGCGAGTCTCCTTGGGAAGAGGCTGGACCTCCCAGCCGTAGACCCCAGAGCCCGCACGGGCCAGGCAGAAGACACAAATAAGGACACTAAAGGCCAAGTGGGCGGGCTGGGCTGTGCCAAGCTACGCAGCAGTTCCTGCTAGGGCCCAGGGCTGAAATCCAAGCTTTTATGTGAAATCTCTCCAGTTTTAAATCTTGGCAACGAACCCACTATTCACCTCTTTCTACAACACCACACAGGCTGAACATCCACCAACACGCTGCCCGTTTGCAACTCTGGTATCAAGTGGACACCGGGAGAAGCAAGTGGGAGAGGTGGGGGGAGCTGGGCGAGTGGCACAGGCAGGGCGGGCTTCCTGGAGGAGGAGAAGGGGTAAGCTGGGAGGCCGGTGAGGCTGAGATGGCTGAAGGGCCAGTGCTGGGACTCAGCAGGGACCTACAGGAGGTCTGGGCCTAGGGACTGGACCAAGGGCCAGGGCAGTGACACGCATGAATTTCTGGACATCAGGGGCAATGGAAAGGATCTTGTGGCTGCCAAGATGGAATGGGGGAAGGAGCTGGCGGCCAGGGACCAGCTTCCTTGTGGTCTGTGGGAGTAGCCTTCTCAGACAGGCTGGGCTGGAGCTGCCAGAGTCTGGAAACTGGTCCATGCACCCCGAGCCTTCATGGTTTCCTCAGAGTCAGGCCCTGTCCTGAGCTGGCACCTCCTGGAGGGGACAGGGCCACCCTAGCTGCCAGACAGGCTGTGGAGAGGGGTGCCGGAAGCCCAAGGCTAGAATCCTAAGACCTGATGGGAATTTGGAATAAGAGGAAGCAAGGCCAGGGGCCCTTGTCTGTTCTTCCAGCGGAGAAAGATGAGGGGACACTGGTTTGACACTTGACACCCATGGGCCAAGGTTGGTCCAGAGCCTCAGGCTCAGCTCACCGCCTTTCCCTTGGTGGCCACCAGGGGGCAGCAGAGGGCCAGCAGTGCCCCTGGTCCTGGAGCCCCAAAGCTGGGCACCAAGGGCGATGACAGCGGGCAGGGAGGGGCCCTCCAAGTCTCTGCCCTCTATGTCATGTCTCATGTCCTGCTGCCGCTGCTCTGCTTCTCTGAATCCCCAACCCTGACCTGGGACATGGTGATGCTCTGACCATGGCTGATGACTTTCTTCTTCCCTCCTCCCAGTCTGGTCCCACTGGATAGACACCTTGCCTCCATAACCAAGTATTATTGGCAGCCCCAACCCCAGTTTTCAAACACCCTTAGGACCCCGAAATTCCACCTACCTGACTTCTGCCTCACTCCTCCTGTCTCCCTCCCCGACTCCGGCTGCTGTGACTCCCTGGATTTCTGGGAGCCCTGCGCGTGCGGGCAGGTGCAGCCAGCCCCTGGCCCTGTGGTTTGGGTGGCTGTCTGCATGCACACGCGCCATCCCTCCTTAGTCTCCCACACACCTAAGTGGCAGATCTAGACTCCTCTCCTTTGGAAGTGGTCCAACGGTAGCTCTTGCCCCAAAGCCTTCTTCCCGCGGCTCTGACATCAGACCGAAGCCGGTAGGAGGAAGTGGTCAAACAGCAGATAGACGGCCCCAGGAGAGGTGCCTCCTCAGGGCAGGGAGCTATGGCCCATAGTTCTGGGCCACTAACAGGGCAGCCTTGGTTTTTCTGGAAGCAGAAGCTTTGCTGCATTAATCAGCTCCTCAGGCCTGTTCTCTATACTCCAGCTTTGTGGTTTATGTCCATGAGTCAGAGAGGAGGCAGGGAGGGCAGCCTCCAGCCTCAGCCCTGCTCATCTGCTGTTCCAGGGGCAGCAGTGCCCCAGGGAGAGGAAGTCCATGGGCTCATGGGTCCCCGGAGCTCAGGCCCCTACTGTCCCCATGACACCAGCACTGGGGGGGCAGTGGCCTGCGGTGGGGGTACAGCACACCGGGCCCGGCATCAGAGGGAGGAGGACCCCAAGTGGACGCAGGCAGAAGTTGGGAGCCTGAGAGCCAGGCGAGAATGGAATATGGCCACCCAGCCCCAACCCCCAAAGCCTCTGGCCAGGGGTGGGCCCACCCGGGCTGAGGGGAAGAGCAGCAGGCCAGGGGTGCGCTCACTGCCAGCTTCGCTTCTGACGGCTCCTATCACTGCTTCCTCTAACCAGCTTCCCGGGCCCTGCTATCTGGCCCTGACTGCCCAGCCTGTCTAAACATCTCTCCCCACCTGCGCCCTCCCTGTGGATGGTCAAATCCCACTACCCATAGATTCCTGTCGTATGGGACCTAAGCCAGTGTGACCAGCATTCCAAGTAGTGGAAGGAAAACTCTGTCGTAAGATGAAAAAGACTGAAAACCCCACCACCTCACCACCTGTGCTGCACCTACTGGCCTTAGCCAGTGCCCAGGGACCCAGAGTTTGAGGCTGTAGGGGGCCAAGGTCAAGGGTAAGGGATACCCCAAGATACCTTTGTGTCTTGGGGAACTGGCTGCAATCACCTCCCTTCTCCTCCGTGATGATTTCCCCCAACAAAGCTGGATGGAGGGTGTCTTATGCAGTCCCCCTCAGTCCCCTGCCCTTGTCATGGAGTCTTCCTGCGACAACCTCGGTCCACAACGAGGACTGCTCGCTCCTCTGGCCTGGGGGCTTCCTGACTTGTGTGTCCTGACCCTGCCTGCTTCAGCCCTGTTTGCTGCTCTCGGCTGGGGCAGGAGGGGAGAGGCTACTAGACACCCGGCCCAGGGGGAGCGACTGGCTCACCAGGAGCTCACCATTTTGCAGATGGACTTGGCCTCCTCTGAGAACTTTTGGGAGTACACCTCCTCTGTCTCCAGGACCCGGCGGTCCACTTCCTCCCGCTTCACCTTCTCTTTGCGGCCCCGGAATGGCGACTGGCCCTCGATCATCTCGTAGATGAGGCAGCCCAGACCCCAGTAGTCAGGGCTCAGGCCGTATCTCTGGTTGTTCAGGACCTCTGGAGCTGTGGGCAGAGGAGAGGAGCCAGGAGGGGTAAGAGACAGCGGGTGGCAGGACAGAGCTGGGGCACAAGGGGCCAGGGCTGCCAGGCACACTGACGGAGCCTCAGCTGTCCTGCACCCAGCAGTGATGGTGCTGCTCACAGAAGGCCTGAAGCTTCATGGCAGGGACATGCTTGCCCCTGCTGACTCCTACTCGCCAACGGCCATAAACACCACCTCCCCCAGGGAGCCTGCCCTGACTGCTCTCCTCAGTGCTCCTGAAAGGCTCAGACTGTGGCTTTAGAAGCCTGACAGCAGACGGAAATGTCCCTCCCTCGAGAATCTGAGCTTCCTTATTCACTGCTGTGTCCCAGCAAGGGGTGTGACACCTGACACGGAGTAGGTGCCACAGCCATATTTATTTCTAGAAACGAGGGTGTGTCCACCCAAAGTAAAGATGATTTTAAGTTTACCCGGAATTAAAACTGCCTCTCGCTATGGCTTCCCTACTACTTCGATGAAAATATTCTAGATTAACCATCCAAGTGTGAAAAAGATAAGCTTCATGTCATCAGGCAGCTCTCAGACATTGAGAGGCAAAAGCCTGTGAGCCCGTGAGCGTATACCAGAGGCCCTGTGGGAGGCCACAGGCAATGCCCCATGCATTGGGAGACAGACACAGGTGTCCACAAACACCGACTGCTGTGTCACCCGTCCAACCATCCACCCATCCATCAGCAGCGGCATGGGGGTGCTCACCGCTGCGTATATGGCGGTACACCCCCCACAGGCTCCCAGATGACCATGCGCAGGAGGCAGCCCAGGGATGTCCTTCACTGGGAGGGGGGATTCCAGAGGACCAGAGGGAGCTCGGGTCTCTTCCTGTAGCCCTCAGGACGATGGTCCGGGAGTAAGTGTGCGAGGTGAGGGGCTTGGGGCAGGGCAGGGAGCCTAAGGCTGGTCTCTACTTAGCATCTTGCTTAGTGACATGGCACATGGTGCACTCCTTTCTGGGCCTTTCTGAGTGACTCCCTTCCTCTCAGAGCCTCTCTGAGAGTCTGCCTGCCAGCTCACCAGCCCCCCACCTTGAGCTCAGCCTCCCTTGAGCGGCACAGTATGCCAGCACTGACCTCTGACATGGAGAGCGGTTTGGCTTTGAGGCACAGGCAGGGCTGGGGTGAGGGGTTCAGAGAGCTCAGTTCAGGAAGGCTGAACCCTCGGCCCCAACACAACCCCTCCCTGGCTAGGACCTCCCACTGCCCACTGTGCCTCTACTGCTGCTCAGAGTTGCACAAAGAGGCTGGCGGCCCAAGCGGTGGGCTTGGGAGGGGCCACACCCACACTTACCCATGTAGCCGACGGTGCCCACGCGGCCACGGATCAGGTCTCCCTCAGGGATCTTCACAGCCAGGCCCAGGTCCGAGATCCGGATGTGGCCTGAGTGAGGAGAGCAGCGTCAGCAGGTGCCTGGGGTGGCTGTGTGGACCGCTCTGGGCAGGGCCACACACCTGCCGTGTGCCCCTGGGCAAGGCTCACGGACTCTTGAGTTTTTATCTGTCTGCAAGGAGGGGCATCACCATCAGCCCCTCGGGGTGACCACAGGCCCCTGGGCGAATCCAGGCATCAGAGCACGTGGGTCAGGAAGAAAACATAAACTAGGAAAGGATGGCTGGACTTGGCTGGACAATGGCCAACGCCCTCATAAAATGCCCTCGTGGGCTTTTGGGAAGGCTGAGATCACCAAGTGTAACACACCTTGGCCTCATTCTGGGATTGCTTCGTGGGGAAAATGGGAGATTTTCCTGAAATTTTACGATTTGCCTAAGAGGAAAAATTACAAAGCAGTTTGGGAGGCAACTCCCTGTCCTGTCCTGTTGATCTTTGGAGAAACAGAGTGAAGTCGTCCGGGCCTTGGGAAGACTGAGAGATGGAACAGAGTCGGGGACTGACGCCCACAGGCTGAGACGACACAGTGCTGGGACAGAGCTCGGTCTCGCTGTTGTGTCTTGTTCGGCGACCCACCCAGGCCAGGTCATGGCCACGTCTGCCCCCTCTTCCTTGTCTATGCCTGCCAGGACCCCACAGCCTGGACCCCGGCAAGGCCGAACATCAAGGACCCTCCCCACCAGGCCAGAGCTGTGTGGATTCCCTGGCTTGGCAGCCTCCAACAGACGGTGGCGGGGGGAGAAGAGAACACACAGGTTCCAGCCATTGGGCTGCAGACCGGGTTCTGAGACAGGGCACGGTTCTGACACCAGCAGGGAACACGAACCCCAGTGTGCACGGGGCTCATCCAAGGCAGGCCCGGGGCCCTCTGCCCCGTCCTCCACATGGCAGCACCACACTCAGACCTCCCGCCAGGTCACCCACGACCTGCCTCCCTTCCTCCCTCCCCTCTGCCTGGGGCTGCCTGGTGTCCGGGGTAGCTATGGGGGGAGGCCCTGGTTTCTGGTCTCAGGTCCCTACTGATACTGCTGGGTGACCTTGGCAGGCTGGCTCCTCTAAGCTTTAATCTTGTCATTTGTCAAAGGGGCCCAGGGATGCTGGCCCTGCCCCCTCTGCAGACAGGGGAAGATCGAGTCCGGTAACAGGTGTGAACACTATTTCCCTGCTGTGCAAGGTTGAAAAGCTGTGAGGGGTTACTGTAGCTGCTCTGGTTACCAGTGGGTGTGTACATGTGTGCGCACACACACGCACACACAAGCAAAAAAGCAATGGTCATGCACAAATAATACTGAACATGTCTGGAGCGGGTTGTAGCTGGTGAAAGTTTCCCTTCAAGTCATCCTGGAGCCACACTGCCGCCCCCACCCTCTGAAGCGGGCAGAGCAGGGCCCACTGCTTCCAGTTCACAGGCGAGGAAGACAGGGTGCAGGGAAGTCGTGTAGAGTTAAGTACTTGCCCAGGATCTCTGAAATTCCAGACCCCTCCATCAGTGCTCTCTTTCTCCCTGTCTCTCTCCTCCTCTCTTTTGGCCAAGCCATGCTACTTCTTCAAAAAGGAGGAGCTTTTTCTGTGCCCCTGCCTTCCTCATGCTCCCAGGAGTGGGGGAAAGGGGTGGGTACTCCCTCCTCCCCCGACTTGCCCACTGTCCTCCCACAGTCCCAGGGCTGTGCCTCTGAGAGGCTCTGCCGGAAGGCCTGCTGTTGCCTTTGGGTTGTGATGCTTATCTTGACTACACAGCAGGAAAGGGGTCTCTCAAGTTGCTCCCCAACTTACCATAATCATCGAGCAGGATATTTTCAGGTTTCAAATCTCTGAAAGGGAAAGATGGCAAGCGTGTGAGTGTGGGCATTCTGAGCAGCAGGACATGGCCACCTGGGTTGGCCTCTTTTCCTGTCTCCTTCCTATCTCTTGTCTCATGCTGTCTGGTCTCTCTCCGGATCCAGACAATCCTGGACTAACTTCCCTCCTCCCACTATCTAGAACAAATGCCGCTGTTGCCAGGCATCTTCTCGACCCTGGCGATGACTGAGAAGGGGTTAGGCAAAGGCCTGCCCTGGCTCCCATCTGCATACTGATGGCCCCAGGGCAGAGTGTGGTTCTGGCTGGCATGGTGAGAGACCCCTCCAGGGCTGGGATCACCTGGAGGTCTCAGGATGCCCTGGGATGAAGGCAGAGCAGGGCCTGGGAGTTAGTGAAGAGAATTTACTGAGAAGACTGGACCAGCTGCAGATCTGGGGCAGAGAATTGTCCAGGAGGGACCCCTTCTGGGAAGGAGACACCTGGAGCCTGGTACATCTCCCAGTCCAGCAGTGACACAAGCCTGGGAGAAAGCACAGCAGCAAGGCACAGCTGGAGGTGGGCCCCTATCCTTCTGTCCCTGCTGTCTCTTCTCTTTGATGACCTCATCACTGTTCATAAGACTGTGCGCCCCTCCTCCACGGAGGGTGGGAGGCAGCAGAAGTGTCTGGTTTTACTAGTTTTACTAGCAGGTCCTCTCTGTGGGTAAAAGAACAGTCAGTGGGATAGCGTGTGCAACTCAGTTAGCCATTAGCATCTGGATTGAGGATGCAATTCTCAACCAACAGGCTTTGCTTATTTAACTGATGGCAGCTGTCCTCATGGGGAATGGTTACTGTGTTCAAATCCAGTGGGGCAGCCTCACTAGGTGATAATGGGTTTGTACATAGTTATTCATTACAAAATACTTCGCCCCTGTTATTTAATTGGCATTCTGTTGATGTGCTAACAATTCCAAATAAGGGCAAGAGCCGTCACCTCAGCAAGCCAGCAGCCACAGGGTTGGAAAGATAGCTAGCCGGCTAGTGGGCATGGGCCAGAACCCAAACCTGCGGAGAGCCCGCGGCAGGCAGCGGAGGCCAGGGAGGCGCTGTGGTTCTCTTCTTCACGAGAACAAGAACTAGAAGTTGGAGGCCCGCCTTTCTTTTTGTTTTAAGTGAAAAGCAATCAAGTGGGGAGTTCTTTTTTCAGCCCATAGGGAATTTTTTCTCTTCTCACTTGAATGAAAACAGAGCAAGAGCCTAAATGGAGAGATGGTGGGGGTGGTGCGTGGGGGAGAGCCAGTCATCAAGACCGTTCCTTCTTGTTTTCAAAACTGTCTTGGACTTCCCAAGATCATCTTTGCCAAGAGCTCTGCAGCAAAGGTCTTCACGTTGGGGTGTGCGTGCCCGCTGGGTCTGCGGGAACCATCCAGAGGGCTTCCGTGTGCTGCCATTTTCAAGAATCCCGAAAGAAGAAAATTCAAGAATCTTCTGCCTTTCTAGATCCTCACGACACGAAAGCCCTGTCCCGGCATTCCCTGCGATCTCCCCTCCCAGTTGTCCTTTCTCCGTGGCACAGACGCCAAGTGACAGAAGAAAAGCAGGGTCCTTCCCGCTCTGTGACCTTGGTGTCCGGCTCCATGGTGTGAAATCCCCCAGGATCCCAATTAGAAAAGGGTTCTACTGATAACCATTACAGCGGCAACTCAGCGGACGTTATTTTAACACTTAGAGCCTGTGGTCAAAGGAAATTAAAAAAAAAAAAAAAATCTTATCCATCCCCGTATCGCAGGGCTGCGCGCTGATCAATGACAGACTCTGGGGGAAAATGACATTATAATAACATTCTGTGAGGATGGAAAAAAGGATGATAGGGAATCCCTTGCCTTTGAAGAATTTTCACGCATTTTTAAAATGCATAATGGTGGAAATCACTTTGCCAGAGCGATCAGATTCTACTGAATACCTTTAAAAGTGTGATGGAACTGTTCAGTTTCAGAATACTAGCCCCTATTTTAACAGATAATAAACTATTTCAGATGTTTCCGTAATGTATAAGGGCACACAGATATTCAAATTTTCTGGAGAGGGGCAGTGAGAAAAGGCTGAAGACCACTACTCGTGGAATCCATCCGGCGGGACGGAGAGGGACCGATGTCGTTCTGCGGCCTGCGCGTGTGCTGCTCCCACCACGGTCTTTCTGGAGCAGGCTCCCTGCGCTTCCCGCGCGCTGGGCCGGAAGGGACACGGGGTTTGGCCCGACTCACCCATTCTGGGGGAACATCGCCTCCTACACTTGGCCCCCAAGCAGTCCAGGGTGTGAGTCTCTATGGCAATGGCCAGGCCCCGAGTCCCAGGGCAGGGTGCCCGCCTGACCGAGGATGGGGTGGGTCCCCGGTGGCAGGACCGGACGGGGAGCCGGCTCACCTGTACACCGTGTTCTCCCGGTGGAGGTCTTCCAAGCCGCAGAGGATCTCTGCCGCGTAAAACAAGGCCCGCTCCTCCTCGAAGCCAGGGTTACCCATGTTGTAGATGTGGAACTTGAGGTCACCCCCGTTCATGATGGTTAGGACCAAGCACAGCGCGTCCTTGGTCTCGTAGGCATAGGCAAGGTTGACCTGGGAGCACAAGACAGCACGAAGGTGAGGTCCCAGCGACTGCCACCCACTTCCGCTCGTCCTCCTCAGGGTCTGTGAAGCCGGGGCGGGGGATGGGGGGAAGGGTGAGCGGGGTCCTCAGCAGCTCCATGCCACTGCCCCGCACCCCGCCAGCCTCATGGCGCCCCTGCCCACTGCCCCTCTTGCCCGAAGCAGGACACACGTCCGGATACTGTGGTTCCAGGTGAGGAGACAAAGTGTGGAGCGCAGGCTGGTACTCTGCCCTTTCAGAAAGCCTGACGGGATGGGGTCTGTGTGTTTACACAGACAAAAAAGCCTTCATGTGTCATTCAGTGAAGACTGGGTGGCCCTGCTGGCCATCCAAGAAAAGCAGGGCCCAGGTGCCTTTTGGGCTGGGGTCTCATTACCATAGGGACGCTGGGAGTGGGCTCGAGAGGTGGCCAGAGGGACTCTGTGAAGGGGAACACAGTTCGGCAAAGTCTGCCTCCGCCTGCAGGACACATCTGGTCCAAGGGACCATTAACAGGAAGCACTTAGTTCCCTGCTGATGGAGACCAGCTCAAGGATGCACGGAGGACCATGGGGTTGTGGGAGACACAGCAGGGCTGGGTCCGGGGTAAGGTCCGCTGGTGGTACTTGTCCTTCTCCACATCGGGAGCCAATCCAAATGAAAGCTGGCCACTATGGACCAGGCTGGGCACAAGCAGGGCCATAACACTTGGAGGCAAAGGCCAGGAACAATGGCAGTTATTTCTGAGGAAAGGACAGAACGGGCGCTGAGCAGGAGGCCTCTGGGGACGGTGCTCAGCGCCAGCTGCCAGGCCGGCCCGCCCTCCCACACCTGCCCACAGAGACCAAGGAGGGGCTCCTGGAGGGCGCTGGGTGAACTCCCTGCTGGGGGCAGTGGACGGGGCCCAGTCGAGGGTGGTCCAGGCCCTCGAAGATGTGCCACCCCGTTTATCAGGCAGACCACCCTCTTCCCCTCTGAGTAGCACCCACTGTCACCAACCCCGGTGAGAGCCGGCGCTGCCCCTTCCTGCAATGATGAGGGCTCCACGGGCAGCATCGAGGGGGTGACCTGTGGTCCCCACTGAAAGGGGCTGGCAGCACAGAGGGAGGCTGGGGGCTGGGGGCCACCCGAGAGGAGGCCCGGGGATGCACGCTCCTGTCGGCTTTGAGCGGTGCCTTAGAAAACCACCCCCTCTGGGGAATGACAAAAACATTAGGCTGCCAGCACCTCCTGCTCTCACACAGCTGGTGGGCGTTCGACCGGCACGACACTGACGACACTGACGGAGAGCCATTCGGGAACTGCTACCAAATGGAAAGGCACACGGCCTCTGATGCCACAGTTCCTCCACCAGGAACCCATCCTACAGACACGCTCCTGGACGTGCACCAAAGGGACGTTCAAGGCTGGACACGGCAGCCTCATTGGCAGTGTGACCTGCGCGCGGGGGTCCGTGGGGACCTGTTGTGCAGACGACGGGTTATCTCCATGCTGCATGGCAGGGAGGGGGGTGCACAGCATCAAAAACAGAGCTATGGCTGTAGGTCTGGCCACAGGAAAGGACCTCGATTCAAGAGGAGAGCATTGCAGCTTAGGGCGTCTGGTAGGACTCCACCGGCTAAAAACATCAGAAAGCCTCTTCGTGAATCCCCCAGGCTCGGACGGTTACCCGAAGAGGGAGGCTTTTGTTTGTATCTCAGACCTCTCTGTGCTGTGGGGGTTTCACCCTGTACGTGTTTTTTTATAGTGACATGTGGCAGGGGGACTGAGAGTGACCAAACACCCACATGCTCTTCCACATTTCCCTGCAGCTGGCCGGGCGCTGGCAGTGACTAGTTCTGGCCCACGGGCTGTGGGCGGGGTGAGGAATGTCCCGGCGGCTGAGGCAGCGAGGGTCCCTGGGCAAACCCGCCAGCGCACACTTGTAAGACTCTAGGTGGGCCAGCCGTAAGGTAGAGAAGGGCGGCTAGATGTGGCTGGGCTCTGTGTGCGTGACAACGGTCCTTCTCGTGTCCAGCTACTTGGCACTGGGGGCTGGTGTGTTACCGCAGCAGAGCCCGGCCAAGACATGGTAACAAAATGAACGCAAACTAGACGGCACTCCTGCAGGATATCGACACTCGGGTCTCCCCGATGGGGAAACCAGCCTACGGGGGTCTGTGGGAACACAGCTCCTTGGCTGGGCCCGGGGCGGGCTGCTTTTTCCACTGAGGAGTTTACAAGGTGGTTCTGGAGAACAGAGGCCTTGGTCCCACACACAGAGGGTAGCCAGGCCAGTTTGAGTGACTGGAGCAAGTCAGCCACGGTTGGCCACGGGGAGCCTCGTGATGGAGGGAAGGCCTGGTCGCCTTTCCGCTGCTTCACTCTCCCACGGCGGTCCACTTCCCTACAGGCTGGGGACCTGCCACTCTGGAGGACCCCCTCTTCCCAAGGGATGGGAGCCCTGGTCACTAGAAGGGGGGCCTGGCGCTGGGCCCTGGACACTCACCACGAAGCGGCTGTTGACCCTCTCTAGGATCTGCTTCTCGTTGAGTGCCATGGACTCCCCCTTCCTTTTCTTGATCCTCTTCTTCTCCAAGCGCTTGCAGGCATACATCTTCCCCGTGGCCCGAACCTGGCAGGCACAGACCTGAGGTGCAAGAGAGAAGCCAAGGGTATGGAACAGGTGAAGGCCAACCCCAGGCTCCTCCAAGGCCGGGATGCTGGGTGGGTAGGGCTGGGAACTGATGTGCCAGAAGCCTGGCCTGAGCGTGCTCCCAGTCACAGGACCCAAGGATGCCTGGCCTTGGGCCCACGGCTGCGCCGGGCCCTGCCCTCAAGCACTGGCTTCAGTGCCTGTTGGTTCCCTCCCTCTAGCCTTCGGGGAATCCGAGCTTTTCAAGGTGCACAACCAAACATTCATGCCGCTGTTTACATAACTGGCCAAAGCCTAAAGTGCTGTCCCTCTCTCAGAGGCAACTAGAGTTTCTCTGTCCCAAGCTTCCACCCAGATGTGGCCATTGCTAACTGGGGACTTCACAGCACCAGCTGCTGGGAAGAGAGGCTTATTTGGGTGTGAGACCTCTAACAACCCTGACTTTATAATTCAGTGGAATAGGAGCCAAGCCATTTAGGTTCTTGTCTTCTTGGTTCCCCCCCTTTTTTGGTTGTGTGACCTTGGCTGGGTCATCAACCATTCTGACCCTCAGTTTTCCTCATCTCTAAAATGGGCATACCAAGGCTTGCCTCACAGACTGGGGCGATCAGATGAAGGGCAACAGCATATTAATGGCAGCATGGGGCCAAGATTCTGGGGCCCCTCATGCCCTCATTCCTCCGTCCAAAGACAGCCAAGAACGCTCACTTCTCCCTCCAGATGCCAGCCCTGAGGCTGGCTCCAAGCGCACTTCCACCCTACGGGCCCTGTGGCCAGCCGCCTTTCCCACCCCTGCAGCATCTCCTGTTCCCGGGCCCACGCCTCACCTTCCTCCCCGCCAGGGGGCGCAGGACACCTTAAGCCCATCCAGAAGGGACAGAAACAGGGACAAGAGTAGGGGAACTTCCCACTGAAGACGCGGATGTTCACTCACCTCCCCAAAGCCCCCTTTGCCCAGTACTCGGTACTGCCTGAAGGTGTTTTTGGTTACTGGTTGCCTGAAAAAAAGCAAGAATCCAACACTGGTCTCATGGTGCTGAGATGCAGAAGATGCAGAATCCACAAGAAACAGACGACTGCATCCCTGCGTGCCCTCCGGATCATCGCTGCAGACGGGTCCCTCGAGGACTTGTTCTGGGGCTGGGAGTTCAAATCCCAGGCCACCTGCCCTTGGCCCCCTGCGGCTTGGGACCCAAGCAATCCTCGCTCCCTCGCTTGCTTGGAGGGAAGAGCAGAGGCGTGAAGGGGCTGCTTGACGCACTTTCTGTGGGGCTCCCTCTCTCTCCAAATGAAAATGCGGTGGCGAAGCTCAGAAAGCAGCTGCGCTCTCCGCAGGGAGAAGGGAGGGCGCCAGGAGCCGCACAGTTCGGTGTGCCAGGGAGGACACAATAGCCCTCCCCACACCTGCACATCTGGTCCACCTGCCCACCTCTTGGCCCCAGGGGGAAAGGGTGCTGGTCACCTTTAACTGCAGGTCTCCAGCCCTGCCTCCACCAAGGGCCCCTTCATCACAATTCCCCCACAGCTCTGCAACACTAGAAGCTCCGATCTGCCCAAAGCACTATTTACGAAGTAATCATTGCTTTGTATCTCCTCACCCCCATTTTGTTAAAAAGATTTTATTTATTTGACAGACAGAGATCACAAGTAGGCAGAGAGGCAGGCAGAGAGAGAGAGAGAGAGAGAGAGGAGGAAGCAGGCTCCCTGCTGAGCAGAGAGCCCTATGCGGGACTTGATCCCAGAACCCTGGGATCATGACCTGAGCCGAAGGCAGAGGCTTAACCCACTGAGCCACCCAGGAGCCCCACTGGCCCCCGTTTTAATTAGCTAAAAGCCATTTATGTCTAATCTGATCCTGGGGCAAGGGTGGGACCTCATGGAGTGAACAAACAGTCCTCTAAGATCACCTTGAAGAACTCCAGGGTGCAGACAGTCTGGGCTTGGTCATCACTGGCCTGTTTGGCTGAAAATAGTCAGCTGCCCCCAACCCAGCTTTTCTGAGGTATAACTGACAAATGGTACCCAACTGCTGCTTTGATACAGGGACACACTGTGAAAGGATCACCGCAATCAAGCTAACTGTCACCTCCCATGGCTACCATGTTCCCTCTTCCCCTCTCACTGGTAAGAACACTTAAGATCTCCTGTCTTAGCTGACTTCGAGGTACAGGACCATGAACTAGAGTCACGTCACTGTACGTCAGCTCTCCAGAGCTTATCCGTCCCCCGAACTGAAACCTTGCATCCCTCGACCTCCATCCCCCATGACCTCCCCTCACCAACCCGGGCCGCTGGCGTCACCAGCCACTCTCTGCTCCTAGGACTGGGACATTATCCGAGATTCCACATCTAAGTGAGACATGCAGGATCTGTCCGTGTCTGGTTTATGTCACTTAGCAGAACGTCCTCCAGGTTTCTCAATGTTATCACAAATGGCAGGATTTCCTTCTTTTTTCAGGCTCAGTAATATTCCATTGCATGTATCTACCACGTTTTCCCTCCCACGCTCACTGCAGCATTACTCACAAGGGCTAAGAGATGGAAACAACCCAAGTGTCCTTAGACCATGAACCGATAAAGAACAATCCACTTTTAGGAGGTCAAACTTAGCTCTTGGACCTCCAGGACTATTTCTGAGCATCCCCCAACCCCACCGTAGAGGCTGGACCAGGGCACACTCTGGAGTATGCCTGAGCTGCCCCATATAAGTGAGTCAGCTTGAGAAAGACCGGGGAGCCTCTGGTCACCCAGCAGCTCCTGAATGAACCCTCTGTTGCAACCCTTCTTGCCACCGGGTCCCAAAGGTCCTCACGCCACACCTCTCACAGGACAGCCCCAAAACCCCCGCCCCCTAGTGGTTCTCTCTGGAAGGCCTGTCTGGAGCTCATGAACCCTGACTCTCTCTTCTGTTTCTTTGTGGGGGAGGGGGGTTCGACACACGGATTACGTCCCCCCTGGGAGCACAGGGCCTCCCCCCAGTGGACTCTCCACGGCTCCGGGTCCTCCTGCTCGCGAGCGGCCCGCGACAGCAAAGCCTCCATGCGGCTGCGTGGGCCATGCGGCCCTGGGCAGCGTCCCTACAGCCGCCCTCGAAACCACATGAAGGCGCCCGGGCCTAACAGTTTACGATACATGAAGAACAAACAGTCGGTCGGCGTTACCACAGAGCTCCTCTGCGAGGGGAAATGAGTGTAATACAGTCTCCGAGGAATTTCTTGGTTAACCTTGGGAGGGAGAAAATCCCTTTAATATTTCAACAGTACAGCACGAACAGGCCATGATCTTGTTAGCAAAAAAAAAAAAAAAAAAGAAAGAAAGGAAAAAAAAAAGGAAAGGGAGGAAGTGGGGTGCTGTCAGTCATTTAGGGGCATTTCTCGGCCAGGCTCCTGCCCTAGTGGCTTCAACAACTTAATGTCCACAAAAGGGCCTAACTTCTTCACAGTTAACACAGATTTAAAAAGCCTGTTTCTCCATTTCAAGTGGCCAGGAGAGACAAGTAAAATCAAAGCCAATGGCCACATTCTACTGAACAGATGCTGGGTGGAGTAAGAGGGAAGGACTTGATCAAACGGCCTTGGCTTCAGGTTCCAGCCTTGCCAGGCCCTTGCTGTGTGACCCAGGACTGATCGATCAACCTCTCTGAGCCTTGGATCTTCAGTCAAATGACTCTGAAAAGGCATCTGTATCCCAGGGCTCTTTGTAAGCTGCTGTGTGAGTCCGGTATCATTACTAGAACTCTAGGAACAAGGGCCCCGGTGGCTCGGTCGGTTCAGTGTCTGCCTTCGGCTCAGGTCATGGTCCCAAGGTCCTGGGATCAAGCCCTGCGTTGGGCTCCCTGCTCAGTGCGGAGCCTACTTCTCTCTTCCTCTGTTGCTCCCCCTGCTTGTGTGCACTCGTGTGCTGTCAAATAAATAAAATCTTTAAAAAAAAAAAAAGAACTCTAGGGACAAAGGACACCTCCCTTCCGGAGTCTTTAGGGTAACAGTCCCCACTGCGTGAGGCACGTCGCACAGGCACGGTGTCTTCCACACAACTCCATCAGGAGGTGGGACGGCCCCCCCTGTGCAGCTGAGAATGTTTAGGCTCTGAGAGGGGACATGAGTTGCCCAAGGTCATGACGGTAAGGGAGGCTCTGGGGCTGGGATCCCAGGAAGCCTGCTGCAGAGCCCACATCCGGTGTCTCAAGCCCGCACTGCCGCCCCAGGAAGGTGGGCAGAGGTGGGGGTGTGTGGCACACAGCCTTGGCTTGGGATTGGGGGGCAGGGGGTGGCAAATACATCCCCACCACACTGTCCTGGGATCATTAGGAACACAAGGGCCAGCCGTTCCTTCCCATACCAGACACTTGAGGGTGACAGACACAGTGGCACTGATGATCTCACTGACAACCACAACTGTATCCTGCCTTTGACTCCCGGGCCCAGACAGCTGACCTCTGCTGAACACCTGCCTTATTGTAGGAATGGACCACGCTTACCTCAGCTCGTCCGCACCCAGGCCTACAAAGGCACGCACTGTTATGATCCCCATCTCACAGATAAGAAAACTGAAGTGGGGAGGGGTGAGCAGCCCTTGCTGAGGTCCCTGCAAAGGTAGAGCCAGGACGCAGACCCAAGCTGTGGACCCCAGGGCCCTCCCAGGATGTCTGCCCTGACCCTCACTTCCTTGGCTCTCCTGGAGCCACTGTATGCACGTGCAAGGGGGCCAGTGGCAGCTAGTGGCTCACAGAGAAGACTGACCCCTGCTCAACTGTCATTCCCACCAGTCGGGGTGGTCAGAAATGAACCCTCCGTGGTACAGAGGTGGGTGTTTCCCTCTGGGCTTCCTGAAGTGGGCAGGGGAGAGCCATGGATGGGCTCTTCGGGCAACTTGTCCTACAGCTTCCTGTGCATCTGCAGGGCACTCAGCCAGCAGAGGTGGGGACAGGCAGAAGCAAAGTGGCTCCTGGCTCTCTGCCCAGAGGGTGCCCAGATGCCTGTGGGGGAAGGCCTCAGGCACACGGACCCCTGGGCTGTGGAAGGGGCTGCTCCTGCCCTTGTCTAGCAGCGCAGCCCAGCACGGATTTAACGCAGGCAATGCCCTGTTCTGCCAATTCTGAACAGTGTGGTGGGCAGAGCCCTGTGCTGGGGTCCTGGGCCGGGGCCTCCTGCACCGCCGGCCTGCTGTGTGACCAGCCCACACCCTCTCTGCGGCTCTCCTTCCTCTTCAGTCACACGGAGGCCGAGTCACCGCCATGTCTGTGAGAGCACTTTGCAGAGAAAAGGCAGTAAACAAAACAGGAAAAGATGCTCAGTTTTATCCATTATTAGAGATGAGAAGATAAACAAGAAGGAAAGCTGCTGCTCACACGCCGGCCAGGAAAGCACGGGAACAGAGTGGGTGAGGCTGAGGGGAAGCAGGCACCCAGACACTGGCGGGACTGGAAACGGGGGGCCGCCGTCTGAGAGGGTAGCTTCGCGGTCCACTTTGGCCAAAACCCTTCTGTGGGGATTTCTATGGATTTCTTCATGTACTTCTGAAAGCACATGAAGATGTATCTACAAAGCTATTCATTATTTAGGGAAGATTGTACACAAAACTGAGAGCAACCTCTATGTCCATCAACAGGGGACTGAGCTAAACTCGTTCATGAGTCACTCTGCGACTCACTCAGAGAATACAGCAGCTCTTTATCTGCAGACAGAGAGAAGATTCCCCAAACCAGTGAACCAAACAAGTAAGGGTAAGTACATATATATTTATGAGTGTGAGTGCGCGTGTACCCTTTAATAAGCACAGAACATTTCTAGAAGAGCCAAGAACTTAATCAACAGGAGGATGGCTAATTTTACTTGGACCATGGAGCCACGGAGGCAGCTGATTTTTCTGGGCTCTCAGCTGGAAAGCCCATGGCCCACCCCTCCCACGCGCATGCGGGTACACGCCTGCAGATGGGGTGTGCCGGGGGCACTCACCTTTCCAACCACTTCCACTGTAGAAAGCGATCAAAGTACATGCTGTCCAGATACTCATGGAAGGGCTCCCCCTTCAGGTAGTCGTGGACAGACCTGGCTCGGAGGGAAGAAATGAACATTTTACAATCCTGGCCTGAAGCTGACGGGCCAAGCCATGTATTCGTATCCGCAGGGGAACACCTTGCCTCAGAGGCCCGTCTTCCTACCAGAGTGACCGCCTGACCCCGTGGGCACTTACTGGGGCCCCGCCACGGCATGGCTCTAGGCGCGGGCTAGAGCTGTGAGCGTGAGGTTGGTGTTGTACGTGGGACAACCGTCAGAGAGAGGCCCACAGAAGCATGTTATCATGACGGAGAGTTAAGTGAGGCCCCTGGGGGGCTCGGGTAGCGCTCCCTTTCTCATGAAGGGACTCTTGAGCTGCTGTGAGGACAGAAGAATACTTAAGCGGGTGCAGGGGAGTGTGTGTGCAGGGGTGGGCAGAGTAGGGATGCAGCGTCTGGAGGGCCCAGGCTCTGGATTTGGTCCAGGACCAGAGAAGCCCCTGGGAGCTTTCCATCGCCACAGCAGAGTTCACCAGTCGCCTGCTGTGGGCCAGGCCCCGGAAGCTGGCTGTGGTTAGGGGCAGATGGGCTTCTTTCCTTTGAAAAGCCATGACGCTGACCAACGCAGCCCAGGCACTTAGGACGTGTGGGTGGGGGCGGGGAGCCGTAGGCACAGTGGGGGCCATGTTGGACCCTGTCTCCTGCCAAACATGAGGGCGGGGCCAGTGTAGGGGACCGGGATGTCCATTTCCCTCAGGACCACAAGACAGCCCAGCGGCTTCACCTGCTGTCAGATCTGACCCTCAGCCAGCTCCAAGAGGACAGCAACCAGGTTTATTTCTGCTCGTGTGTTGTGGTGGGGGGTTCTCTCCTCGGCACCTAACAGGGCTGGGCGCCAAGCTGGCCCTCCCTCAAAGTCCGTTCTCAGCATGGGCTCCAGCTCTGCCCGCAGGGCCCAGGGCCACTGGTTTTCATGTCCTCCGTGCCTGGATGTCAAGCCCGATGGAAGCCAGGCCGGGGTTCTCGCTCACCACGGCAGGTGAAGCACCTGTCACAGCGCCAGGCACACAGCAAGCTCCCCACTGTCTGTGGGGCAAAGGCTGAACGGGGGCGCACAGCAAGCCGTGCGGGGCGATCAGGCTGAGGAAGGGGTCTGGCGTGCAGGCACGTGTCAGCTTATGAGGCAGGGCACCTGGGTGGGCTCAGGCATATGCGTGTATCTACTGGCTCGCGCCTTCACAGTATGTGTGCAAGGGACAGGTCAGGGCTTCCCTGGTGTCTGGCCAGCAGCACACCCACCGACTTGTCTCCTATTCCATCAGGATGGCCGTATGGCCTGCAGACAAGGTAACGGGGTGCGGCTAAGGTGGCCTCCAGCCCCCTTCCTGCAGCAGCGCTACGTGGCTCCGGCTGCTGGCAGCAGTGGGGTGTGGGCGCCGGGAAGGACTCCCAAACCACCCAGACGGGGTCAAGTTTTTGCACATTCCTCTGTCTCAACAGCCTGGAGAGCCACTTGCTTTCAACGCCCTTTGAGGCAGATGTTTTGTTTGGACTTGGCCCTTTGGTATCTCTTCCGATGGTAAGAAGTATACAAACAGCTGCGCGGCTTGGCTGGGGCCCCGGGCATGGCAGACCTGCCCCGGGGCCGGTGCTCCAGGTGGACAGTAGGGGTAGCCCCTCTCCAGGGCCGCGTGGAGGCCCGGCCTGGGCAAGGAAGGGAGCACTTACTGTGCGCAGGCAGAGAAGAGTTCCTTGGAGGGCCTCTGTAGGAGCTTCTCCTCTGTCTGGGAAACCAGGTCCCGGCCAACCTGGGCAATGCAAACTGGGGACTGGAGGAAGAGAAGAGGACATGTCCGTGAGGGGCAGGCGCGGGCTCCTCCCCCCTCCTGCCCACTCCGGGCCCTGAGCCACATGCCGCATTGCGGGGCACGCAAAGGTGGCTGGGGTGAAAGGCGGTGAACGAGCCTAGACTTAAGGCCAGGTTTCTGGCTCTGCCACTTTGAGTCTGTGTGACCTCGTGGAGGTCGCTAGGTTCCTCTGAGCCTTGTGGCCCTCATCTGTGGCACACTGAGAATGATGTCCCTGTGTCCTTGGCTTGACCCAAATGAGATGCATGTATGGAACTGTCCCGCATGGGCGAGTTGGTCAGTCAGCCCCTGGCAGCTTGTAGATGCCCTTTCCCAGGCTGGGCCTGTCTGCACAGAGGGCAAGCCTCAAAGTCCTGCACGAGAGGGTCTGAAATGGGTGGAAAGGCCAGCAAAAGCACAGCTCAGCAGCAGGGGCGGGGGGGCTGCACTCCGTGGGCACAGCTTTGATAGACTGCCCTGGGTGGTGGTGGCTCCCGTTCCTCCCTCCCTAAAACCCCATATGAGCAAGACTGTAGAAAAGATGCTCAAGGTTGCAGAAGGAGACCCCCAACCAAGAAACTGAAAGCCCGAGCACTGGGGTCACTGTGCGTCTCCATCTCTGCCTCTGTTACACGCAGAAGCTTCTGCGGAGATGGTTGGCTGCTGGGGTGGGGAGGCTGCTTCTAAGATTTGGGGAACTTTCTAGGGAACCTGGCAGCAGAATGTCTTGGAGTAACGCTGGGCTCTTTGAGAGCAATCAAATCCTAACACAAACCCAGAGGCCATGGGCAAATTTGCACCATGAGAGCCGATGGCCGGGCAACCTCGGTTTGAAGGGCCCATGCCAGCCACAGAACGGAGTCCATGGTATCCATGGTACGTAGGGTAAGGAGCCACCTGAAGCTGTGCGTGGTGCCAGGATGTGACCCGAATCTGGGAGGAGTCAGCAAAGACCAAACACACATGCTGGGCGGGGAAGTCATGGGGAGAAACCCCCAGTTCTTGGACCTCAGAAGAGGCAGCTGGGTCGCCCACCTGTACGCACCCCGCTGCACCCGTTTTGCCATCAGACGCCGCCCTGGGAAGACCCGCCCTTACCCAGAGTGGACCGAACCTGGCATCATGCACGTTGCAGGGGTGTTAAAAGGTGAAGCCAGTGTGGCCCTGACTGAGCACTTTTTTTCCAGGAAGATGGGAAAGAAATCAGGTAATACCCTCATGGGAATCTCTCTTGCCTCTGCAGGCTGCATGTGGTCATGTATAAAGGGGCCCACTGACAGACTATTTTTTTTAAACCAGCAAACTTCTTTTTTCCTCCTCCAAATGGACTTTATCTATAGACCCACTATTTCAAACCAACAGGTAGCCCAGGTTTGCCTCTGCCGAAGGCCAGCTGTGGTCCGGCACTGCGAGAAACACAGATGCGCTATGTCATCTAACCTTCGTATAATGTTCACTTCACAGACGGGGAAACGGAGGTCCAAAAATTTCAGCCATTGGATACCAGGTCACCCAGCCAAGGAGTGGCAGACAGGGGACAGGACAGAGGTTGGGAGGGTGGGTCTGGAGGGAGTCTGGCTGAAGACGGTGGGGCGTCTGGGCCCCCTGTGCCCCTCTCACCCATTCCCCAGCTCCCAGGAGCCCCTCAGGCCTCAAGGTGGGCAGGGCACTGTGCAGCCCTCCAGCAGAGGCAGGAAGAACTGAAACGGAAGACAACGTGGCTCAACGCCATGAGCCCCCCGCGCTCAGAGAGGGAGAGCATTACCAGGCAGGGTCATCCGGGAAAGGCTTCGTGGAGGACAGGATCAGAGCAAAGCGGAATCTGGGCTCAGACTTCCACCCCTCCTGGGCCTTCCCACGGAGGACCGTACTCTGCTTCCTCCCCAGCCAATGGGAGGGGCAGCCCAGGGTCTGGGGGGGGGGATCCAGCCGTGTGCATGGAGTCCCATTGCTCTCATTCTCCGCGGTGGGTTGGCGGGAGGGCTCTGGGGATGCTGACCACGGTAAAAGCCCTAATAGGACTTAATGAGTGGGTAGTAGTGCATTTGGTTTGACGACCATGGGTTTAAATCAGTCCCTGGCTCAACATGAAGAGATGAAGCGATTCCAAGCAAACCCCCTTTCAAGTGACTCCAGAGAGTAGCGTCTCTGCCAGTAAGGGAATAAGAAGCTGTCGGCCTGTTTAAGTTAGGAACTGTAACCCGAACTTGCCAGGGGGGTGAGAGGAGCAGCTGCCCAAGGGGACATTTCCACGGGACATTTGTGATTTGCATCGACGGAACTGTGGGCATGCTGGAAGGTATTGGTCTTTTCCCTCCAAGTCAGAGAAGTCAGTTTCCAAGGGAGGCCCATGAAGGCGACTCTCCCTAGCCCCAGTCTAGCACCTCATGGAAGATAAAGTGCCCCTAGACACTCAGCGTGCTCTGGGGTCTGAGCAGCCGCAGCCGCTGCACACCATGCCTGTGGCTTGAACGCAGAATTCCAGTTTCAGATCTCATTCCAGGAAGCTAATCTCTTCTGGTCCCAGGAGGCCTGTGAGGTGGGCTAGGGAAGGGAGGGGCAACCTTGGGGCCAGGTGGGCTCTGAACAGGACTGTCACGTGAGAGGGCTCAGGAATGCCAGGAGAACTGTGGTTCGCTCTGCGGCTCTTTCTAGCAGGAACTGTCCCTCTGGGGGGAAGCTGAGGGTCAGGGTGGGGAGAAGGTTGGGGACTGTCCTCCTCCATGCTAAAAACATACCCCTAATTTCTAATCAAACAGAAAAAGCCCTAAGGCCCTTAGATATTGGCAGGGCTGAACGTGGCCAGGAGAACAAGTCTTGGTGGAGGTCTCTGCAACAAGTTGCCCTGGGGTCTGGGAACCAATTAGGTCAGCAGTATTTTGAAGTGACACTTTATTTCTTTGGTCACCAGATGGTCTCAAGCAGCTCCAGCCATCAGGCCTTGACTTTTAATACCACAGTGTGAATTTAGGCACCAAGTTTCCTCCGAAATGTGTGGAATTAGCTCTTGGTGGTACTGCTTCTGAGGACAGGAAGAAGAAATTGGGGACAGGGTTTCTCTGCTGGAGGCCATCACAAATGGCCTCCTGATGGTCTGGGGCACGGAAGCTCAGCAGCTGGCCAGCCTCCGTGAGATCATATGCCCAGCCCAGCCCGAAAGTCCACTCTGATGACAGGATGACCCCCAGCTGCTCTTAAGGATTGCTCCGTGGCCAACTTCCAGGACAGCCCGACGCGTCTTGGGGACGTGGCTGTGCTTTCTGGGGGCCGCTGTCTCCCCTTCTGGCCAGACTGACAAGAAAGAACCCCGCTTCCCTGAGGAGCTGTTGGCTGCAGGGAGCGTCTGTCGAGCCCCTGAAATCACACCCGGAGCAAGCGAACCTGCACCCTGCTCCCTTCTTTGGCTAAGGCTCCTCTCCACTGCTTTCCCCCCAAAGTTGCTGGGGAACAGAGGGGGCAGTAACTCTCGGGGGTGCTTTGTCCACTCTGAGTCTGTGCCTTGGTACTCAACCAGGAAGCAGGTGATGACCCGCCGCACCCGAGGCTCTGCCCTGAGGGTGATCCAATGGCTTCACTGACTTCACCACCAGAGACAGGAAGCCCCAGGGTGGCCATAGCCCAGGCCCAGCTCGGCCTCCACCGCCCGGCAGCACGCCCACAAGGTGGCGCTATGGAGCCCCTCACAGCGCTTCTTGCGCACACTCCCCACAGGCGGCCCAGCCTCCGGGGCCCGGCAGTAGGGAAGCCAGATGGCACACCTGAAATAATCACCAAGTGATTCATCTCAGACCTGGGAGCGTGACCTTTGCAGTAACAGTTGAGGGGGAAAATGAGAAATCGGCCTGGGAGGGAGCCCTCGGGAGGGAAGGCGAGCGCGGGACCTTGAGGGATTGACACAGGTGGAGGAGGCCAGCACGGCACGGCAAAGGCCAGGAGGCTGGAGAAAGCGGGGAGGGGCTGCGCACAGAGAGGAGGACTCATCTAGAAGATGGTAAACAAGCAGCCGACACGGGTGCTGCCATCTCTGTGTGGCTGGTTCTCATGGACCTCTGCATCGTTTTAGCCCAAGGGTGGCATCGAGAGGGCGATGCTGGTCTGGTCCCCTGGGCACTGCTGTCTCCCTCTGCACTGGGACGACGGGCAGTAGGCAGGGACGTCATTTCCTGCCTGAGTGAGGAACCCCACATGTCTGAAAACCTTGCTGCTGAAACATCTGCTGGCTTCAAAGTGTCTGGCTTAAAGACGTCAGGCTGGGGAGGGGATCCGCTGTATGTGGCTGGTGTCTCTAGAGTCACCCGGGGATGGAGGCATGGCTGGGCTGTGAAAGGCTCTTCAGAACCACCTCCCACACCTCTTTAGTAGTCGTCAGTAATCCCGAAGCAAGTGCCCGTGGGGTCACCCTCAGAACATTCTGGAAACACATTCCCTACACTTGTTCACAGATTCAGGACCCAAGGTGGAGCAGGAGGAAGAGATCACAGAGGGCTCAGCTGGTTCCAGTCACTCATGGCACAGATGGGTTACCTGAGACAAAGGACCAAGAAGGGAAGGGACCCCTCCAAGGTCACACTGTGGCCCATGGTGCAGTGAGGATTAACACCTGGAGAGGGTCCATGGCAGGGCTGAGCAGATCTGAGCTGCCATGGCCCTGAACCAGGTGTCCTGGGCCAGCTCTAGGGGAAGGACATGGCTTTGGTCTCGTGGGTCCCACTCAAATCCAGCTTGTGCCCACCTCACAGACAGGACATGCACACACAGCAAGCCTCACCCTCGTATCTCTCTCACCCACCGCTCCCCTCTGTCCCCCCCTCACCGCCCTGCATTCAAGGATTCTCTTCTCTCATCTGCTGCCACTTCCTCTTGCAGTGACACAATGGCCGCCAAGGGAATGTTTCCGCACCACACAGCACAGATGGTCTCCACTCCAAAGGACAGAGCCCACTGCCCTCTTGACCCTGGCCCCAAATGCCCTTCTCAATCTGTTTTTCCTTCCAGCCTTCTGCTCATGGACATTCACCCCACACTCGTCTCTTCCTGGGAAGCTCTAGCTCTCTAGCTGCTGGACCTTTGCTTGTTCCCTTGGAAGAAGCCCTTCCTGCCCCATCAGGGCATGTCCAAATTCCACCCAGTCTCCATGACCCACTTCTAATACAACCTCACCCAAGCTGATTTTCTGAGCAGGCAAGACCTTCCACCCAGTCCCGCCTCCCCGTGCAAGTGTCACTGACACCATCACTGACGTCTCTTGAGTATCTACTGTATGTTAAGTCCTAGAAGCTTTACGTGGGGTTATCTTTTTTGACCCTCTCAAGTAAGTTTTAACCATTACAATCTCCATTTTAGAGATGCAGAAATAGGCTCAGAGAAGTTAAGTAACTTGCCCAAGCTCACGCAGCTAGCACGGGAGCAAAGACAGGATTCAAACCCAGGTAATCGAGTCAGAGAGCCTTATCACTAGGCACCACCATGTTCTCCAAGAACGTCACCATCCTTCTCAGATCTTGTGAGGTTGGGACTTTGGTCTTGGAGGCCCATGGGGGCTGGAGGATAAGACGAAATGGACTCTGTGTGTTCGGTCAGGTAAACGCTATTTGTATAGTGGTGTTAGACGTACCACACGCACACACGCACACACACACGCAGGCTAATGGCCAACATATGCTTCGCTTCACCATATGAAAACATCCCTCCGAAGAGCTCCGTGCTCATTAGCCACGGTTGCATCAGTGAACAAAAGGTCAGCCCAGGAGACTGTCCGCTCTATCTCCAGACGCAAGCACTTAGGGCTTAATGATGTGTATATTTTCATATGTGGGCAGCTGACATTCCCCATGTAAACTATTTGCAATTTCCCAATGTGGACAGACTCCGCTTTCAGGAAAAGCTGAGCGGGATAGGGGGATCTGGAGGGCCCCCTGCCTTCCAAAAAGGGCTGCTTAGAGGTTCGCCTGTCTGGCCCATGCCAGAGTGGAGGCAGCTGTTTCTTGGGAGGGGGCCGCCCCCACTTCCCACTTCTCCTCCAGGACAGGAACAGGGGAGGGGCACTCCCACAGCCATACCCTGGCTTCCCCTTGACCCTTCACAAGGGATCTGCGTCAGCCGTGGGAAGCCCTCATATGGAGCCGCCAGGGCCTGGCTGGGGGCGGGGGCAGGGGTGGGAATCAGGCCTCCAGCAGGAGCCAAGGCCAGAGAAGGTTGTGTGCGCCTGCGAGGGGGGCCGGCCCGATAGTTACTGGCCCCTCTATGTGAGTTTTCCCACAAATGTATACATCTCTTGCTCCCCAGAACAAAGGGCAGCTGGTGGAGTTGGTGATTTAGGGTCATGGACGTGGAAACTGAGCTCCAGACAGCTCCTTGAAGGGCAGGAAAGCTGCTGGTTCCCGTCTCCTCCGAACTGGCTATGATGCTCAGCGAGCGGCCAGGACTCCACACGTGCTCCTGGCCAGAACAGTCAGTAAAGGGGGGACCTGAGATTCAAATCCAAGCCTGCCCGGCTCCACAAGCTCTAATTTCTCTGCTCTGCTTCGCTGATGAGAACCGATGATGGCACACAGCAGGCGCTCAAAGTATCTACTGAATAAACGTGCGCGCACATTTGCATTCACTGCAGGGGAGAGGGAAGCGGAGAGCAGGCGTGCTTACCCCCCAGAAGCACCCTCACCCTCCGGTCCACTCTAACCTCACGACAACTGGGCCAGAGTTCTTGGGGTGTTCTTAGTTACAAAGGGTTGGAGGGCCTGTCTCAGGCAGACATTGTGGACTGGAGGCTTGGAGGAGAACCTGGAGCTGCCCTTGGGGGAAGCGTCCTGGTGCCAGCTTCCCCAGCCCATGTACAGCAGGGGGGCGCTCTCCAGTTTCATTTCATCATATCCCCACCCTTCCAGTAAATTCCTCCTTTGTTTGAGCAACTGGGAGTTAAGTATTTGCCACTTGCTGCCAATAATCCAGACTAATTCACTACCTGTAAAATTAGGAGGTAGGGCAGGGGACTAGGAGGACCCTCCACACACGACCCAAAGCACCGGAGGCTTCCTCTCTCCTCAATTTTCCCTCCTTGTCACCCCTCTGATTGGCTGGTTCTGAGTTCTGGGGACCAACTCGGCCCAGCCTGCCTGACTCTAAGGACAGGCCCTGGGACTAGCAGGAGGAGGGTGATGGGGGCTCGTTTCAACCCCAAATCCTGGCTTGAAATAAGACCTGCTTGTCCAATCACGACCAGGAGACAAAGGAGGGAGTTTATTGAACGGCAGCCTTGGACAGAGTTTTCCTCACTCAAGGGCTGGTTTAAGGTCTGGCTGACAGGAAGAGAAAGCACCATTCTTCCACCTTTTTAATCAAAACCTTCCACGGCATGTGGAAAAGCCACTGCCGTGCACTCTGGGTCCGTCTGGGGCAGTTCCTCTCTCCCACCACGGCCAGGCAGCAGACATGATCCATGAGCCCCAAAGAAGAGCCGAACTGAAGGGCAAAGTCGGGGTTTTGTTTTCTTGGTCACCGGGAAAAATAAATCAGCCCAGACAGAAGCTTGTGAGCAGTGCCGTGGGCTGAGGCTGTCTCCACGCAAGATCTCATGTCTGTGCCCTCCCTCTCTCAGCCGAAACGCCCCCAGGTCCTCCCCGAGTGTCTGCGTGGTCAGCCTGACTCGTGGCCTGGGCGCCGTGCCAGATGCAGCCCCGCTGGGCAGAGATGCAAGGCTGGACAGGCAGCTGGTGGCCACAGGTCCTCGGAATAGAAGGCCAGAAATGGACTGTGAAGAAATCGTGAAGAAAGGGGCACGAGTAATGACGGTGCCTCTTTTGAGTTCTGAAGGAGCTTATCGTTCCTCTCCGGGTGGGCACAGACTCCAGTCAGAAGTGAGTCACTGGAGCAGAGAAAGCTCAAGCTTCGGGGCTCTATACCTGCAGTCCTGGGGGCTACAGAGAGCTCTAAGTCGGGGTGGGGGAAGCATTCCTACAGCGGCACTTCTGGTAAACTGAGATCTCAGGTAAAAGGCCTGAATCTCCAAGGCTCTAGTCATTGGTTGGGATTTCTTTTCTCATTCTCAGGAAACACTTTTGTACTTCTCTACTCCTCCATTTTTTAAGAGGACGGTCTCCAGGTTATTTATGCTTCAAGCCCCCTCCAGACCTAGATCCTCCGTCTCCAACAGACAGCACGTCTCAGAGGGGTCTTCTCCAGAGGAACCCCCAGGGGTCCACCATCTGCCTGCCACCAAACTGTCAGGAGCCAGATCTTCACCTTTATCTTTCCATGATGAACAGCCAAAGACCCAGAGTCCGAGGAGCTCCTGGGGGCTCCCTGGAGCTTCCCGCGGCAGGAGGAGAGGGTGCGGAAGCCAACACCCAGACACGGTGCTGGGAAGTAACCCGGCATGCTCTGCGAGGCCCACGATCCCATTGGGACACACATACACGTGACCACCCTGGCACTCTCCCTGTCTTTGGGCAACAACCGCTGGCACCGCTGTGGAGATAGCTGGTCACCCCGCCAGGCTGGGAAGACTCTGCAGGGGCGGGAGTGGTCTTCGCAAGCAGAGCAGAGGCGGCGCAGATGTCGGACAGCCAGGAGCCTGATGCTTCTCCCGACGGGATCCAGGCTGCTTTAGTCCCTCGGCCACGCGGGCTCCCTGATGGTCCATTCTGTGCTCGTGGCAGGAGCTCCACCCAAGGACCTCATAGACCACCTTGCTTGGCCAAGGGCACGAAGGAGTTCAAGACCGGCGGGGACAAAGGGTGGCTGAGTGACGCAGCCTCTCACCCCCAGAAGCAGCCTCATCAGACAAGAGCGGCTTCGTGGCGGGGAGGAAGGTCTGACTCAGGCCCGAAGGAGGAAGGGGGTTTGGCTGAGCAACAAGGAGGACCCTTCGTGTTTTTAGCTGCTGAGATTTGCATACTGAGAAGTATTCTGAGAAGCCCACGGCTCTCAGGGAATCAGTCTTTTCCTGACACTTTTCTGGACAAACTTAGGATGGCAGGGTCACCTGTGAGGACCCCAAACAGCAGTGTCACAGAGGTCACCAGCCGAGTGAGGGGCCCAGAGGCCAGGAAGTGCTTGGCTCCAGCCCTGTGCGATGGTGCCCCGCTGACCTGGCCACCCCCAAGTCATAGGGCGTCACGTTTCCGGGGTCAGCAAAGTGGAGAAACACAGCCCGTGAGAAATAGCCACAACTCTTCAAGAAGGAAAAGCAGATTAGGGCCTAACGGGTCTTGACCCATATTTCCTTTGCTATTCAAGTGGCTTTGCAGAAATCAGGAGGAAGGAGTTTTAGGGGTCGGAAAGAGAAAGGGACATTTTTAAACATTGGCAGAACTTAGCCAGGGGCCCAGAGCACTAGGCAATTTTAATGAGAAAGAAAGGAAAATACATGAGTGACCCTGACCCAGGCCTCGACTCTTTACGTCAAAAGCTAGAACCGATAATTAACAAAACAAAACGATGGGAGTGAGGGGCCAGCCAGGCTCTGTCAATTTGATAATCCCTGGCCATGACCTGTGGGCCCAAAGCACTGGATGGGAGATGACGTGCTGTTTACCCAGGCTGCCCTGGCTGCTGGGACCCTCAGGAGGGTGACTTTTTTCCTGGCACGTTGCTTGAATCCAGCCCTCTGTGCTCTGAGTGAGTGCGGCTGTGGGCAGGTAACTCGGAGCGGAGCTCTGGTCAGAAGGGGCCTGTTGCAGGACACTCACGGCCGGGAGTGTCCCTCATTCCTTGTGCGTGAGAGGCCACGGCACAGCAAGCCAACTTTCCATCTGCCAGAACACCCTCCCTCCTGTTCCTCGGCTTCCAAACCGGCTTGAAATTGTGTTGGAAATATCTTGGCCTTGGAAGATTTTTCTCCAGTGAAGATTTCATTCCATGGGGCTTGGGAATGAAGGAGGGGCAGGTCTCTCCAAAGATCCAGGGAATTGAACCGAAACCCCCCACCCCCTACCCCCCATGATGTCACTGTTCTGCCCAAGGCCCAATGAGGCCCCAGCATGGCTGCCCACCCAGGGTAGATCTGGGGGGGTGGGGTGGGGAGGGACTACGTCCTCAGGAAGCCTAAGGCTGATTTCTCTGTCTCCAGCCACTCTAAAGAGAGGAATGCTGAGCAGGAAATACTACACACACACACACACACACACACACACATACACACAGAAATGGGGATCAGAGGCAGAGCTGGCTCCACCAGCATCAAAGAAGCGTCCCAGTTGCTGACCTGGAAGGTCAGGAGAAAGGAAAGGGACCCAGACGGGCATGCTGAGAGGAGCCCCTGCTGACACAGCAGCCTCAGGGATGTCAGAAGGAGCAGAAAAGAAGTCAGGCTGCGGGCGATGAGAATTTGTTTTCCAGGAAAGTCACGGAAGAGAATAAGTGTGTCTCTTCGAAGGACAATGACACAGTTCTTAAAAATGCCGTGCAGAGAGACTGTGACATGGGACCATGCAAATGACATGGTACGAAGTGGAAGCCGAGCCCCAGGTTGGCCCTGAGCAGGGCCAGCAGCCGGAAAGGGCCGGGAGGCGGCAGCCCGCGTGTACAACCTACAGACGGCAGCACCCTTGTCCTCCCAGACCTGCTTGTCCCTGCGGCACCTGGGAAGCTGATCCGGGCGGGGGGAGTTCTGTCTCTGGCTAACTTTAGAGAGGACAACGCAGTGGAGGAGGCAGAGCACAGGCTCTGAATCAGACAGACTGGGCTTGTAGCTCAGCTTCACTCTCTTTCTGTACTTTTCCTTTTATTGTAAAATATTTGTAACATAAAAATTGCCATTTCAACAATTTTCAAGTGTACAGTTCACTGGTAATAAATATATTTATAATGACAACCATCACCACCATCTCTTTCCAAAATTTTCTCATCACCCTATTAAGCAGTAACACCCCATCTCTCCCTCCCAGGAGCCCCTGGTAAACTGTAGTCTACTTCTGTCTTCACAGATTTGCCTATGCTGACATTTCGTATCAGTGCAATTACACAATGTGTGGTCTTTTACGTTTGGCTTCTTTCACTTTGCATAATGTTTTCAGGGTTCACCCACGTGGCAGCCTGTGTCAGGATTTTGTTCTTATTTACGGATGAATAATATTCCATTGAGTGGACAGGCCACATTCTGTTTATCCGTTCATCTGTTGATGAGCACTGGGTTCCTTCAACCTTCCGGCAACTCTGGATTGGCTGCTGGGAATGTTGACATACATGCATCTGCTGGGGTCCCTGCTGTCACTTCTCCCAGCCTGGCCCCTCAACTGCTACGGACCTCTGCCAAGCATAGAAGGCCAAGTGTGTCTCCTACAAAGCATGCTCAGGAAGATGGAACAAGAGAGAGGTGTAGAACATAGAGCATATGGTAGGTGCTAAATTAACCTGACCCGCTCACACCTGCCCCATGAGAATCCACCCTTAGTAAAGGAAAGGGCTAACAAGATTCCCCTTCAAGGGTCTCCATTTAAAAAGCACAGGTGCTAAATGATGTAACTTTCAGCACCAGCAGCTTTTCTGCTTTGCCCGGATGCTCCAAACGTTGCAGCATTTAGACACAATAAACCCCCAAAATAAGAGCCTTGGGAGAACTGAAGACCAGTTGTAGGCCAAAGACAGTAGAAATCAGAAAACAAAGTCAGTTCCTTCTAGTACCTTCTCTCCAAGCTTCCAGTATAGGGTTGTGGAAAGCCTGGCAAGGAACGGTCCTGCCTCCTCTCCCAAACCATGCAAACCTTGGAGGGGAGGGGTGCAGCCCCTCTCTGGGCCTCAGTTCCCTCACATAGGGAATGAGCAGTTGGGCTTCGCTCAGGTTTTAAAGCTGGGTTCCACCAAGCCACGAGTGTTCTTTAAAAGCCAGGATCTGGGCAGCAGGAGGGAGGCACAAGGGGGTCCAGCCTCCAGGCTGCTCAACCGTGGCTGGTCTCTGTGTCTGCATACTAGAAATATGGAGCTAAAGATATCCGCAAGGCCCTGGACTGGGCACCACAGCCTGAGGCTGCCCTGCGTGCCTGGGCCCACCCCAGGAGGTATCCTCTATCCCCTCAGGGTATATGGGAGGAATGATCCCCCAGGATGGGCTCTCGGCTCCTCTCCCAATGTACCAGGACTCCCAGAGGCTGAAACCTCTGTTCAGAAGGTGCCTTACGCAGCAGGGGACCTTCATGGGGAGAGGTGCTGTGCTGGGCACTGGGGCGAACTTGAAGGGACCGAGGAGCCCTCAGAGGCCCTTCTGTTCTCCAAGCAGTACTCTAGCTCCCTGGTGAGTGCTCCTGGGTCATTAGGAAACCCTCAATCAAAAAGAGACTTAGGCAGATTCCAAGGCAGGGAGCCAGGTTAGGTCATCTTAAGAGAACAGGATGGGGTAGGGTTAAGAGCCCAGATGGAAGTCCCAGCTTCCCCATCCCAGCTATGTGACCTTAAGTGAGTTACTTAACCTCTCTGTGTCCATCTCTTCATTTTTAAAATGGAGACAACAACCCATGGGGTAGATATGAGGCCAAAGTGAGTCATTTAGAGCCCTCAGAATCCTGTCTGGCACACAGTAAGAACTGCTTCTGGGACCGCAGGGGTGTCTCAGACGGCAACCGGGCCAACCTCCTCACTCTCCAGATGGAAACTGAGGCCTAGGGAGACCAGGCATCTGCCTGTGAGGGGAAGGAGAATAGGCAGGCTTTGGGGCTCAGGCCTGGCTTCAATTCCCCACTCAGCCCAAGCTTGGTGTCCTTGGGCAATTACTTAACCCCCCTGAGCCCTTGCTTCTCATCCGTTCAGACAACCGCCACAAGGACCGAGTGAAACAGGGAACACGAAGTTCCAGGCATGCAGCAGTTGCTCAATAGATGCTAGCTCCCTTCTGTCTTGCCCTAGTATAGCTAGTAAGCACAACTGTGCCTTTATTTGTTTTGCATTCTGCTTCTCTGCTGCTCCCAAAAATGGAAGAGGAAGATGTCCAGCCTCCCCTTCCCCACTGCTGCTTGAGAAAACTCAGGAAGTTCCTCTCTTAAGTTTTCTTTTCAGTCCTCTTCCACGGAGTCATTTGGCAGGGCTGTGGCGAAGTGGGAGAAGCCAGGGTGCGGGCCCGGCTGCCCCCTCCCAGCCCTGCTGCCTGCAGGAATCCTGCCTTGCCAGATCCTGCAAGGAGAGGCCCAAGTGAAGGCGACCTCCATGCTCACTGGATTCACTGACAACAGGATGGAGATGCTCTTCTAGGCATCTTCTGGGAGACAGATGAGGGCGAAGCAAGCTAGAGATGAAATGTGGGTCCAGGGCCAGCGTCTGGAAGCCCAAACCCCATGGAAGATGGGGCAGGCCCTGGGAAGGGAGTGATCTGTCCCAACCACCCATATCCCATGTCCCGGGTTGCCGTGGAGACCGAGGAGTGGTTAGCCATTGGCAGACTCTCTAGGCCAGTTCCCAGCCGGTCCACAGAACCCAGGCAGGGAGATGAGGAATGAGCCTGACTCCTAGTCTGGTGCTCCTGGCTCCAGGCCACGCTCTCTCCAGCAACAAGCCAATGTTTGTAAAGTGCATCACAGTTGGGAGGTAGTTAGCCCAGCATTTTCCGAAGATGATGGGATGGTCATGGGGGGTGCAGGGACACAGTTTAATGACACTGAATCACTCAGTGAAAAAGGTATTCCCTGTTCAGTTCTCCTCTGAGCCTCCTGTCATCAAGAAGAAAGCCTCAGTGTGGGGCACCGTCTTGTTAACACATCTCCAGTACTCACTTAGTCTCTTCCAAACAAAGAGAAAGGTGGCTTTAGGCTCAGAGCCTTAAGCAGGCAAAAGAGGCTCCGGGAGGACTTAACGCCAAGACTTAACTAGCTCAGACTCCTAGTCGGCTGCCGGGGCCGGGAAGGGGGAGGTGCCGGTGAAGTGAGCAGGGGGCTGGGGGCCGGAGAAAGAGGAACTTGGAATAATTATTATTTCCTTTCATTCAAGCTCTTTACTTTTTACAAGGTGGATGTTTTCCGGAGAGCCACACCAGCACTAGGAATAGATTTCTTTTGTGCAAAAACTCAGGCTGATGGGTAGCTTCCCCTTAACAAGAACAAACTTCCCTGCCTTACCCTATCATTGTTTACAGAAGCAAAGAGGCCTGTGTCTGTGTGGGGCCCAGAGAACAACATCCTGCCAGCAGACCTCCAGCAAGAAATGCCCTCCAAAAGCTGCCTGCCCCCGGCCTTTGCCAGCAGAGGCTGCCAAGCCGGTTCAAGTCAGAAGTCTGCCCTGACCTACCACCGCACCTTAGGTGTCCCTGCCCCCTTCAACAGGACCCTCCATCAGGTCTGAGCAGCCCCTGGAGTCTGCTGATAATATATTAAAACTGGGAGCTACCCACCAGGTCTCAGTGCCTGGG
This sequence comes from Mustela putorius furo, assembly GCF_011764305.1. Lineage (NCBI taxonomy): Eukaryota > Metazoa > Chordata > Mammalia > Carnivora > Mustelidae > Mustela > Mustela putorius. The sequence goes on from NW_025422057.1 coordinate 11,533,955, forward strand.
GTGGTGCAGCTCGAAGACAGAGACTCGGCACCACTGCTCATGGACCCAGTGAACACAGGTCCACGATGGGCTACAAACCACACTGCCAAAGCAGGATATGCAGGGCCTCACCTGAAGCCCTGCCTCCACGATTTGAAACCAGCCTCTTCCCTTCCCAGACCTTAGTTGCCTGATCTGTAAAATGGGTACACTAACGCCCAGCTTGGAGAGTTGCTACGGAAAATGAAAGAGCAGATCAGTATGATGTCACTGCAGTGTTGGACATAGATGGCCTAAAGGACAGGATATTGTTATGTCAACCGGAAAGACTGGAATAATTGGGAAGGACCAGGCCTGGCCCTGCTTTTCCCAACAGGCAAGGGGGCTTGGATTCTCCAGAGGAAGACAGATCCATGGGCCTAAAATGTGCTACTATTTGTTTACTTTGTCCCTATATGCACTCTGTTCCCCCAAACCCTGAGGCCTTCTGACAAGGAACGATAAGACAAAATGAAAGCAAGTCATTTAAAAAGAAGTACTGAAAATGAATCTGAATCTTATCAAAATTAAAAACCATTGTGCTTCAAAGGACACCATCACAAAAGTAAAAGGACAGCTCACAGAATGGGAGAAATATTTGCAAATCATGTATCTGCCGGAAGAGTTATATGCAGAACGTACAAAGAAGGGTTCGGATTCGGCATTAAGAAGATGAACAGCCTAATTTAAAAATGAGCAAAGGATCTGAATAGACATTTCTCCAAAGACGATCTAGAAATGGCCGGTAAGGATGTGAAAAGACGCTGAGCGCCATGAGCCATTAGGAAAATGCAGATCAAAACCATGATGAGATACCACTTCACGCCCTCAAACATGAACACAATAAAGAAGACAGAAAATGCCAAGTGCTGGTGAGGATGCAGAGAACTGGGAAGCTTGGGCACCGCTAATGGGAACAGAGAATGGTGTGGCTCCTTCAAAAGCAGTGTGGCAGGTCTTCAGAGGACTGAACACCGAGTTAGTTATGACCCAGCTACTCCACTCCCAAGGGAGATGAAAACCTACATCCAGGTGGAAACTTGTACATGAATGTTCACAGCGGTATTATTCATTCTAGCCTAAAAGTGGAAACAATCCAAGTGTCCATCAACTGATGACAAGATTCGTAACAGTAGGGTCTATCCATACAGCGGGATATCATCTCACCAGAAAAGACTGAAGTACACACATGTGTTACAACACGGATACACCCTGGAAACATTATGTTCAGTGGAAGAAGATACAAAAGGCCACCCAGTGTATGATTCCATGTAGACGAGATGTCCAGAACAGGCAAATCCACGGAGACAGGAAGCAGATTAGTGGGTGCCTGGAGCTGGGAGGCATGGAAATAGGGAGTGACTGCTAATGAGTAGAGAGTTGCTATTGGGGCTCATAAAGCATCCTGGAAGCAGACAGTGGTGGTGGTTGTACAACTCTGCATATTTTAGGCCAACTGAACAATAGACCTCAAAAGGATGGATGGATTTTATGGTAGGCAAATGAATGGTATCTCTATAATATTAATATTTTAAAGTCCAAAGTGATGGATGATATATCACACTGCTTTTTATTATCACCTATTATTATTTATTACTGTAATTAAAAATACTGCCCAGCCCACCCCAGCTCAGAGCAAGCCTGCCCCCTCCCCACCCCACACGCAGCCCCAAACACCTATATCACCCCTGGTCTGGGTACCTGGAAGGTGAACTGCCCAGATCGCCACAGAGCCCAGCATTCAGATCTGATCCCACCGAGGGGCCTCACACCTTTGAATATTTCTAGGGCATGGCTGTCTCACCAGCACCAGAGGACTAGCCTGTCATACAATATTTTCGGTTTGGGGTTTGGGGGGCTGAGAAGGCAGGAAGCTGTACACGCCGTACGCCGCCCCGAATCCTTCAGCCTCCCTTGCTTGACCAGGACCTCCAACAAGGCAGTTAATGCTCATGCCCTTCCTGCACTCCCCTCCTCCCCTTTGGCAGTGACCACAAGGCAACATCTTCAAGATGATGGGGCCGGAAAAGTAGCCAGGACCCCTGGTCTTCACCCACGAGAGTTGAAGACCCGATCAGACTGTGCGTAAGAAAGACAGAATCTCTGCTGTGGGATGCCCCTGGGATTTGGGGGTTGTTTCTTGTGGCAGCTAGGATTAATCATCCTGACGAATGAGCCGCCTTCTAATGAGCCTGGGCTCTCTGGCCAGCCTCTGTGGCTGGGGGCCCTCCAGACCCCTCCTTGGCCTCTCTCAACTCCACAGCTGGAGTTCATGTCGGAAGGATTTCCTCATTCAACAGCCTAATTTTGAAAGCACAGAGAGGAGGGGAAAGTCAGATGCTAGCCACCACCGAGTATCTCACACGGACCAGCTCCTAAGTTCTGTACTTGCTGGTGTATCTGTGACCCTTACAGCCACCCCGCCCACTTGACAGACGAACCGCCCGAGGCACTGGAAGGCTAATTAACTTTCCCAAGGCCGTGCAGCTAAAGCAAACCAAGTCTGGCTTCCAACCCAGGTCTACCTCGTTCTAAAATGCCTTCTCAAAGCGCTCTGCTGCCTCCGTGTTAGAGCCCCAACACTTCTGGTGCGCTCCAAAGCCCGCCCAGGACTGGTGTCTCTAACAGAGCGAAGCTGGCCACGTTTGGGCAACTGATGCAAAATCTGGGCAGTGTCCAAGGAGTGGGCTTTGCCCCCTAGGAAGGAAGCTTCTCACCAGGGCTGGAAGAGCCTCATCACACAGGGAATGAGAACTCAGCTCCCGGCATAAAGCTCTGGCTTCAAGCAGGGACTTTCCAGCCAGACTCTCAGCAAACACACCGTGTCAGACACCGGGGAACACAGGCCAGCCAAGTGGCAGCTCCCCAGGAAAAGACATGAGGCAGGCAAGGTGAGGGGCCCACAGAAGAAAGCTTCCCAGCGCCCCCTCACTGTCTCATTCAAACCAGCTCACGAGGACCTTGAGAGCTTGTTTGGAGGTTCTAGCAGGGGAGCGCAGCTACTCGTATACCCTTGACCGAAGAACGGTCCTCTCCTCTATCGGGGAAGGTCGTCCTCTTCGACTGAGCGCACAGCTTCGGGAGGGACTCCATGGCTCAGTTGGTTAAGCAGCTGCCTTTGGCTCAGGTCATGATCCCAGCGTCCTGGGATGGAGTCCCACATCGGGCTCCTTGCTCGGCAGGGAGCCTGCTTCTCCCTCTGCCTCTGCCTGCCATTCTGTCTGCCTGTGCTTGCTCCCCCCCACCCCCTGCTCTCTCTGATAAATAAATAAAATCTTTAAAAAAAAAAAAAAAAAAAAACCAGCTCACGAGGATTGAGAGCCAGGAGTCCGGCACGGCGCCAGAGCAGGGGACCCCCGCAGAGAGCCATGCCGTCACCTCTGCCCCGTGAGCTAATAAGCCGGCCACCTGTAGCCATGACCTTCATCCTCTGCACGCTCTCTGTCTCTCTCGGGTGTGGGGGCAGGGCAGCCACTCAGGAGCTCGAGAGGAAAACCAGGGAGTCACCTAGGACTCCTTCCGCCCATTCTCCTTCATGCCCTACACCGGCCGTCCCCTAGGAGTTCCCTCTTCCTAACCTTTCTGTGGACCCTTGTGCCACCATATCCCTAGGGTGGTGTGGCCCCCAACATGGGATACGGACACTCCCACAGTGCCTGCAGCAGCTCCCTAGATGGTCTTCTGGCGCCAAGAATCCTTTTTCAGGGACCGTCCTGCGCATCGTAAGGCACTCATCAGCACCCAGGCCCTGCCCATCCAAGGCCGAGCACACGCTCCCAACCATGCTGGTCAAGGCCATCTCTGGACGCTGCCGGCTGTCTCCCGGCGAGGCAGGACAACCCCAGCTGAGAAGCACTGCTCTGTACCTTTGCCATGAAGGGCCCTTCTTTCCTCTCATTCCTGTCTGGCCTTCTCCTCACCACATTAACCTCTGATTCAGCGGCAGCACCTCCCAGAAGCCTCCCTGGCTCCCTCAGGCTGATGGAGGGCAGCTTCCCTGCGCACACTGCTGTCCCTGCTCCGGTCACACAGCGGTGCACTGACCCACGGATGTGCCATCACCCCATCTGCAAGGCGGGCTCCTCGGAATCCCCGCGAGGGCACAGGAGCACTGGCCGCGGGTCCCTGGGTAAGCACAACAGGGTAGCGCGCAGAGATCCCCCCAGTAGCTGCAGTAGCATCTGACCAGACACAAGAGGCTGCGTGCAGCTGCAGGCTGCTGGCTGAGGTACACAGAAGGGATAACAACAGAGCAGGGTCTAGGTGAAGGGCCTTGCAGGAACAGCCTGAACAAAGGCTACACGGTGTGCTCTGCAAGATGAGGCTGGGAATGACGTGGCCAGAGCCCAGGGTGGGGCTTGAGGGAGAGGTATCAGGAGAAAGGATTTTGAAGCAGAAGGCAACCGGGTCCTGAAGACCTTCAGAGGTCTTCTGCAGCCACAGAGGTATCCAGCAGGATGTAAAATATAAGGGGGAAAGATTTCTTGGTCAAACAAGTTTGGGAAATTCTTTGTCTGCAAACAGCTTTCTCTACTGCAGGACTTCTCAGAGCCTTCAGTAAGCTCACATGCCAGATGAATCTTTACAAGCAGAAGATGTAGCACTGTAGCACGTCGTGCCGCCCACACGGAACTGACTACAGAGCCTCTCAAATGATCAGCATCCTTCAGCCTGCCCTTCGGAAATGCTGTTTGGAGCTGAGACACAGGAGCTGCGACGTGAATAAGAGCTCAAGGTAAGGACAATCTGGGTTTGGGGACAACGCTCTGGGAGTTCTTCAAAGACCTCAAAGCCAACACTGAGGCCTCAGCCACTAGCTCGAACCTCTCCCAGCCCCGGAGCGGCTGCAGCACTAAGAGGTAAAAACAGCTCTGGAGCGATTGTCTACAGGAAGGACTGGGAGGCAGTGCGAAATTTATTGTAGGAAAACAGTCACCCCACGGGACTGCTTCGACCACCTCCCCCAGGCCCCTGGGCCACAACATATGGTGTGGTTTAAATTTTTTAAATTGAGGAGTACTTAAGGAAAAAATGTTGGCAGGCTTGGAGGCACTTGTAAAACCGTCTGAGGTGATGAAGAGTCTGGGCCGCATCCCCCCAGGAGATGGAGGCAGTGCTGAGCAGGGGCAGGGAGGCCCGGAGAGCCCCGGAGAGCTGGACGGGGGTCGTCAGGTTTCTGGGTGAGGCTGGCCAGGCAGGGAGACAGTGGAACAGCCCCCTGCAGCGGCCCCTGGATGGGCCGAAGGCGCCAACAAGGCTGGACAAAGGAACCACGTCATCTTTACTATGGACCACAGCCGGGCCGGGGGCAGCAGGAAGGCAGTGAGGGACCAGGTGTGGGAATCAGGGCACCACAGGGTTAGGGCAGGGGAGGCTCAAGTCCTGGCTGCAGAACTTGGGACAGTGACAGCCCCTCTGGAGCGGGCCAGCCGGTGTGCCCAGGGCAGCTCCTGGCCCTGACCAGCATCTGGGGCTTTTCTGAAATGTGCAGAAGGACTGGGACTGCTTACCCCTCATGTGCAGAGAAGGGTACGCTTACAAAGGAAGTAGAAGCAGAGAGACACCAAGGGGAAGCAGTGTGAGAACAAGTTGGGGGGGGTCGCTTGGGGGGAATGGGAAGAAGTGACAGGCGACCTCTCTGGGTGCGAGGCTGAACAGGCAGCCCTGAGACGGCCCTGGCCGCCTGCAGATGCTGGACATGAGCACACCTGCTCCAGAAGAGACCCGGTGTGGCATGGGAGACTCCAGGGTAGGGGGGACCCCAGATGCTCAGGGGCCCCTCGGCCTCCATAACTCCCGAGGGGGCAGCGAGGGTGTGGGGGGAACCAGACCTACCGAGGACCCCTGGGACCCTTGCTGAAAACATCAAGGTGGGAGTTACAGGCCTCAAGGGATTTCCATGCTACGTCAATAAAACATACAAATCTGTAGAGATGGTCTGTATGTGCAGGGGAGAGGAGGCCTGATTTTAAACTCTGAAGGAGTTACCATGAGTGTAAAGGCATTAGGTCACCCTGGATGCCCTTGCTAGGGGGTCATGCGCTGTCAGAAACCCCCTGACCCAGATTCCTTGTGTCCACAACCCTGTCTCCGAGCAGTGGTGGCAGACCTCTGTGACTGCATTCTGCCTCAGTGCCACTGTGAAGGGACCCAGCTAGGTGACAGCACCTAGAAGAAGGCAGACTGGCAGAGCAGGGGCTGCCTTTTATCCCAGGACTCAATGTCACGTCCAGGGGGTCTCTACACCCTGTTGGCAACACCTCTCTCTCTGACCAAAGCGTCTCTCATCTTCCTCATTGTTTGGTTCTTATCTTGGGACTCACTTGTCATTCCCTCAGTGTAGGCTTGGAGAGAACGGAGTTTGTGAAGTCTGTTTGCAGGGACCCAGTGACATTATCTTGTCAAGCCTCCCCCCATTTTATAGCAGAGAACACTGAGGCCCAGGGAGATGAAGACCAAGGTCATGTGGTAAATTAGGGGTGAAGCCATTTCCTGACCCACATGCCTATGTGTTGCCGCCCCCTGCCACACTCTGTGAGGACGGACCGACAGGATCCTGTCACAGTGGCTGTGGTAGCCCCAGTTCCCTGGCAGCCTGGGACAGAGGGTGTACCCCGATGCTGGGTAAGGACAGAGCCACCGCTGGTTCACAGGGGTCCAGGACACACCTGGATGCAGGTCACATCTCAGGATCCTAAGGCCTCTAGGAGATAGGTCTGGCGGGGAGGACCACTTTTAAGAAACAGAAACTGAGGCCCAGGGAGGGAACATGACTCAATTGTATGGGTAGAAAAGCTGGAACTAGAACCCCAGGCTCCCGAGGCCAAGTTGTGAACTGGAGGGAGACCATGTTTGTCTGTCAGGTTGGAGATGAGGAGGAACAGGCTCCAGGGAAGCAAGGTCTCCAGGCCCCGGGGGGTGGCGCTCACTCTCTGCCTTCAGCACTGGGGTGGGTGTGCCCCTGAAGTCGGGTCCTGGAGGCCCTTGCCCTTCAGGAGACTGCAGAACATGCTCCCGGTACTCTGCATTCTCTGTGTATCAACCACTGCTGCCCCCGCCAGCACAGCCTCAGCCACTTCCTCTCCCTCTTGATCACCCCCAGACCCTGACGCTCTGCACCAAACCGCCCCTGCTATGCCCTTTCTTTCGGCCAGGCCGCCCCGGTCCAGCTACAGACACTTGGGTGTGAGCCATGGGCAGCGTAAGGGTCCTGGAGGGCCTGGGCCCCAGCAAGCAGGCCTCCCCGCCCCACCCTGGGTGCGGCCTGGCCCACCTGCCTTGGCCTTGCCCGTCCCGGGCACTCTCTGATGGAGGATGAGAACGCTGGATCCCTGGAAACCCAGAGCAGCCTCTAGCTGGGGGCTTTACAGCTCCCCATACGGCCTGGCCGGGATCTGGGGCCCATATTCCTCCTACTGTGGGGTTTGGGTGGTGGCCTCTTACCTTTGGAGTGAGGTACTTGGTCATAACTTCCTTCCCTTTTTCCCCCAGTTTTTCATCTGGAGTAACTTCATATTCTGCCTGAAACAGAAGAAGGAGAAGAAGAGTAACAGATCTGCTCCTGGGCTGCTTCTAGTTACACAAGCTTCATGGCCCCTGGAGAGGACACCATGGAAGTCAAGTGACCACCCCTCCCCCACAGAGCAGGAAGCTGAGGCCCAGACTGGGGAGAAGACCTGGCCAAGGAGCCCTAACGTTCAAGGCCAGCCTATTCCGCACCATCCGCGGGCACGTGCTCGTTAGCACAGGCGCTCTCCTCTCGGGCTGCCCGTGAGGCTCACCGAAGCAAACACCGGTGCTCGGGCCCCACCCCAACCACCCACCCCACAGACTCTGACCCTCTGGCCAGGAGGGCAGGGCTCTGGGCAGCTGGGTTGAGAACCACTGACTCCGATAAATCACAGGAAGCCACTGGAAAATAACGAGCCACCAAACTACAAGGTCCCTGAGAGGCTGCCTCGGGTCACTCAGACCTCACGGCTTCATGACCTTAGATGATTTCCTTCACCGCCATGAAGCAAGGACTGAAGAAGGCCCCGCTACAGGGCAACTGTGCAGACAGAGTGTGACCGCGCTCTCAGCCCGGAGCCAGGCACACAGTAACTCGATGAACAGTTGCCTGATTATCACCGTTGTCACTATCGTGCCTTGTAAGACAAAACGCTATTAAGGATGCCTCACCTTTTGCAGCTTTTCAGCTTATAGAAAGAACATACAGAAATTTTTCAGATGTTCAGAGGGTGCACACACACACAGAGGGAGAGGGAGAGGCAGACGCCCCGCTGAGCAGGGAGCCCAAGGCGGGGCTTGATCCAGGACCCTGGGATCACGACCTGAGCCAAAGACAGACTCTTAACCGACTGAGCCACCCAGGTGCCCCTTTTCAGATGTTCTTATCTGAACCTCAAAAAAGCACAGGCAATGATTCGGGAGGTTCGGATCTCCCACTACACCCCTCCGTCTGCATATGACGAGCAGGGGGCTCAGCAGACTTGGCCAGAGTCACGCAGAGGAAAAGCCGGGCTGAGGCTTCCATCTCCAAACTGGAGCTCTTTCTCAACAACTCCAAGGAACTTAGGACTCCAGATCACTGGCCAAGTGGGCGGGACCTCCAGAAGACAAACCTTTTTATTTCCTTTGACCTCAAGAGGGGCTTCTTCACTCACATCTGACGTACTTGCCAAGAGGATAAAAGGCCTCAAGTTAGCAAGAAGCCTGGGTAAGCCTGCCTTTCTCATTTAGACAAGAGAACTAATTGCAAATTGTTTATAACCATTTCAAAATCCACCACCCAAGGATTTGTCAACCTCGGTCCAAAAATGTAGCTATTTCAAAAGAGAGAGGAAATGACATCAACACAGGCTGAAACACCGTGGACGTAGGTGCCCGGCCCTCCGGACCCAGTTCACGGCAACCCCACAACCCACTGTCTAGGGCCCAATCTCCCCCAGGCCAGTCCAGAAGCCCCTCCAGGAAGGAAGCAAGGTAGCACGTGGAGCGCCCGCGGCTGCAGTCAGGCACTTTTCCATCCAACAGCAGTGAGTTTTCCTGTGTTACCATTGCTCTTCTAATAGAGAATCAAGACTCAGTGATATTTCTCCAAAGAAAAATGTTAATGCTTCAGTCATTTGGATGACAGGGCTATGGGACAGTCATTCTGGAAAGAATCCAACCCCCTCAACTTACAGAACTGGACACCAAGGCTCAGAGAAGCCAAGACTGGGCCCAATACCACACAGCTGGTGGTGGCAGAGCCAGGAGAGGAGCACAAGCCTCCTGACTTCCACGGGCCACTGGCCTCAGTGCGTCGCCCGCCTCAGTGCCTCCACACCAATACGACTAGCCTTGTGGGGCTCATCGTTTCTTGCTGAATTGATTTGATTGATGATTTCCTGAGACTATTTATGGGGAGAAGGTGGCTCTTTCGCTTGAGTTTTTCCTGTTATTTTTTTCCCCGCTGCTCACCGACAATCCTCCCAAACTAACACACACGTGTGCACACCCGACACAGTATGGAGCCTCACCCTCAAGGTAGGTATTATTATTCCCAATTAACAGATAAAGAAACTAAGGCTCCGAGAGCACAAATAACCAGTTCAAATGCAGCCAAGTGAGCACGTGAGCGGGCTGGAAGCTATGTCTCCAGAGGGGCTCAGACTTCTACAGCACGACTGACCACTCTTTTTCTAGGGTGAGGAGAGAAGCACCTAGTGTCCTGCCACTCTGGAAACCCGCCTAGTGGTCTGGCACCATGGGAATCTACCCAGACTGCTTTGCAGGACCCAGACCCCGGGCAAATGGCCGACCACCTTTTGGGGTAACTCGATCCCATGCAGAACCCTGGATTTGCACTGTCCCAAAATACATCTGTGAAGGCGGCTCTATTTAACCAAATGGAGGCTTAAAGCTCATTAATCAGCCTCAATAACCAGCTGAAAATATTATTGCTCTGGGTACTAAAACCCACGTTAAAAAAATAACATCACTTTCAGGTCAGCTGCCTCCCAGCAGAGGCCCGGCTGGGCGGCTGGGCGCCACGGTTCCACAGGGAGGCAGCCGGGAGCACGCGGGGACAGGCATCCCCAGCCCAGGATCAAAAGGCCTTTCTTTGAGAGTCCATGTCAGGTCACCACCACTTGAAGAGCATTTGTGTTGGGAGGCAGAAAACCAACAGAAGGCTTCCAGCTGGGCTTTCCACACTGATTAAGTCACCTGGAGTGACAGGCCATGTCTCCACAGTGACCCCCGAGAGGCCTCCTATGGAGAGAAGGTGCCACGGTGCTTCAGCTGGGTGGGCAGAGCTCAGGCAGATCACGCCACCCGAGGCAGGGGACCACCCGGGGAACCCAGTGCTAGGGGAATACCCTTGCTCAGGTAGTGGGCAAAAGCTGCTGAAATCAGCTGTGACCAGAAAACATAAGCAGCAAACAAGAGGTTGGGCCAATAGCCCAGAATTTTACAATTAGCGTTGGGGAATGGCAGCAGGACAAAGACTTCAATGGAAAGAGAGAAAACCACACGCGAGGAATGCCCCCACGGCCTCCATCAGTAAGGGAGTTCTCTCCAACCGGAGACGGTGCTAGGTCTTATCCTCGTCCCCCAACAGAGGGGACATGTGCCGTCCTCTCTGCTTTAAGGCCTATTTGAAACCTCGGAGCTCAGCCCTAACAGCCAGAGCACCAACGGCCACCTATGCTAATCCACTCAGAGGATCCCTCTCCTCCCCAGATACAGCCAGGCCGAGTCGCCCATTTCATGAGCCTCGCCTCCGACTGTGATTTACGCCAAATGCAGAAATGGCCTTTGGAGATGAGATGCTGTTACAACACAAAGAGCAAAATGCTACATTGAGTTTAAGGCAAAACGAATTATTTCTAGACCTCTGCCTGTCAAAGAGTATAAACACTGGTGTACATCCTAGTTTATAAACCTAGTATTTCACCCTCTTGGTCTGCTCTAATTTCATCATCAATCTCAGAAAATGCCGGTGAAAATATGTCCTCTCTATTAAAACACACTTCTCTCCGATGATTTTTAAAAACACGAAGACCACAGCCAGTGAAAGGGGACCTGCCACGTTTTCGAAGCAGCCCCCGTTGGGCAGAGCAGAGTTATAGCTGGATTCCTCTCGGCCTCTGACTCACTCCAGATGCCACCTCCTCCTCCTGGGAGACCTTCTCCGGCCCTGACAAGAAGATGAAGTCAGAGATGCTATGAGGTCTTGCCACCTCCGGCTTCTGTAATTACCGAATGTGGTCAGCTTTTCCAAAGTCCTCGCGGCAGGGACAAGTGACGCGCTTGGCTGGCAGTGCTGCTCAGCATGGCCCTTTCTGGAGAAACACCCAGCTCCACCCACACCGGCCTCGGCGCCTTGCCTGTGCTGCCCCTGCGGGCTGGAGGTCTCTGTCTGCCCCTCTGGAGTCACTCTCTACCCGGGTGTGGGGCAGGCGAGAAGCAGGATGGGCAATTACCCCCTGCCACCTGGGCATCACGGTTCCCTGCCCCCTCTTCTGAAGACCCAGCTTGCGTATGCTGACCTGCGTCAGTCCCTCCCCTTGTCCCTGCGGACGCAGAGGCAGGAAAGGCTCCCACTTACTGCGTCAGTGCTACTGACTTCCCCATCCTGCTAAGCACTCCATCAACAGCCCTGCACTCGTTCGTGGGCAGGCTGTCCATCTCCTGTCAGGACTGAGCAATCCTTCAGATGGCTGGGCCCGGGCCTTGCCCCCTCTCTGCTCCCCAGCTAGAATGAAGCAGCACTGCAGGGGGTGGCGCATCGCCCAGGAATCCCAGGACCGGGTGAGTCTAGTCAGTCCCAAAGCTTGTATCTACCTTGGCAGACTATTCTGCGGTCTCTAGCTGGCATGAGGCGCCTGCATCAGGAACAGAGTCCCTGGCCCCCCTCGGGTCAACAGATGGGATGAGACCAGAGAAAGAAGAGAGGGAGGAGCCGACCCCTGGCCATGTTGGAGTACAGCCTGGGAGTGGGAGGAGTGACTCCAGGGGGACCCCAGACCATACCGACAGCTCTGCAGACACCAGCTTGTGCAAAATAGCCTGGCTCGGGCAAAGGCTTAAAAGAAGGCAGGAGGAAGGGGGTGTCACACTTTTCCCTTGGGGGAGGTGACAAACCCACCAGCAGCTGTCAGAGTCCTTCGCAGAGGGGTCATGCTGTCCCCTCTTGCCTACCCCATCACACTCTCCCAAGAGCCTCAGCCCTGAGTGGCTCTTCCTCACCCTCTCCAACACCCCTGGACCCCCTAGCTCCTTCTCCTCCTCCCCCAGCCCAGAATTATTTCTCTGTCTTCACTCTCCAAGGCTGCCATGGACAGGTCTTTGACTCTCCCGGTTAGTCTTTCAGTTCTAAGTGAAAAGAATCCCGTTCTATGAGCGCCTGGGTGGTTCAGTGGGTTAAGCCACTGTCTTTGGCTCAGGTCATGATCTCAGGGTCCTGGGATCGAGTCCCACATCGGGCTCTCTGCTCGGCAGAGAGCCTGCTTCCTCCTCTCTCTCTCTCTCTCTCTGCCTGCCTCTCTACCTACTTGTGATCTTTCTTTGTCAAATAAATAAATTCTTAAAAAAAAAAAAAAAAAGAATCCCATTCTAGCCTAGTTCAGGCAAAAACCGTTATCTCTTAGCTTTTAGAATTCAAGGATGGACTGAACAACCAAATTGTGGGAGAAATGAAATGCAGCCAGGCCCCAATTAACAGGAACCAGATTCAGGAACCAGAAACAGGAGCACTTCTGGAACCCACTTTGTCTGTGCATGTGCACATGTGTAGGCACGTACACGTGCCTCATTCTCTCTCAGTGCTGACTGGCTTGCTCCAGTGGAACATGGTAGTCAGCAGCTCCCAGGCTTTTTATGTTAAGCATTCTCTACCAGAGAAGGACCTCCACTCAAGTTTATATATCACTGGCCTACATTGGCTCCCAGGCTCACCCCTACGCTACTTGACTGTGAATGGGGGCAGGGGGGTGGTTACACCCATTAGGAACATGGCAGCTCCTAGGAGAGCCATGCTGTTCAGGACTATGGGTGGGGTACCCAGGAGACTGGACAACCTCACAGAGGTATACCAGATGGACCCACTGTATAAGTGGTACTTCTTCCAGATGACCCTGTTCCCAGGGTCTGGCTTTATCAACTGTTCTGAGGGTCTCCATGTCCATCTGAAGAATGATTACTCCCCTTACACCCCCTCCCTCTTTGGCGAGAGCACAGAAGTGATAGAAAGCCAAGACAACTACTGGGTATGACTCATCAATAAGAGAAGTAGAGTCCTTGACTCCTCTGGTGAGGCCCAGCAAATCGTTTCATTTTACAAATAATTTCAGGATAAGCGGGCATATTTAATGCTAAGTGATAGCCCACTGATTTCAAGTAATTTCCTACAGTTCTAGGCTAATGAATGGCTTGAAGTGCCTTTTAGCATTTCCTGATATAAGACTTCATTTGTTGTATCCCCCTATCTAGAGCTGCCAGTCTCCAAGATGGGGACTGTAACAATCCTTGCCTCTGGAGAAGTCTCTTTCATACTGGAAAGAGCTAACGCATGTAAACATCAAAATACTGAGCACAGGACAGTATGGAACCTCTCAGGCTAGGTCGTAACACTCACTGCAGCTTCTAGCATGCTCTCTGGAATCACTACTGTGGGGAAAGCCAGCCATGGACAAGGACACTCAAGCAGTTCACATGGACAGCAACTGGGGACTCCAACCAACAGCCACCACTCACCTGCCAGCCAAGCACACAGACTTCAAAGCAGATCAAGCCTTCAATGACTGCAGCCCCAGCCAACATCTTAATAGAACCTTTTGAGAACCTTTTGAGAAAAGCCAGTAGCATCTTGGTAAATCATCCAGAAATTCCTGACCCACAAAAGCCACAAGATAGGTGTTTCTTGTTGGTTCAAGCTGCTGCATTTTGAGGTTATTTCTTATACAGCAACAGGTAACGAATGCTTACATATGTGAACTCATAGCTAGTATCGCTTACTTTATTGAAAGCTCTCTTCATTTATTCATTTCTCAATCCTTCATTTAATCAGAAAGCAAGTTCCATGAGGGCAAGAACTTCCTCTCCTCCTCAGCGTATAGTCTCCAGCTGCTAGAACAAAGGATGATACACTACAGACATCCAGGAAATAAGTGCTAACCAGCTGACTGGGTACGTGCCACATATCTCCCCAGCCCCAAAGAGAAGGGACCTGAGAACTTTCAGTCATGCCACCCAAGAGAGGGGACAGGAGGGGTCTAAATGAGCTGGCATGCCACCAATGCTCCCAGAAAACAGTGGAGAGAAGAAGTACATTGATCTTGACGAAGTCTGTGGAAAGGCCATACTGGCCTGTGGAGGTTGACCCTGGAGCCCCTTCTGGTCCCAACCAGGTGGGCAAATCCTCTTTGAGGTCAAATCAAGTCACGGCTTTGACTTTAGTCTCTGATCCCGTCTCTCTGTGAGAAGGGCAATGAGGGAGTTCTTCTCAGGATCCCAAGAGGCCCTTGACAACTAAAACTGAGGGGTGCGTTAGCCCTGCGGCCTGCTGAATGACACGCGGCAGTTCTGCTGCCCCTCCGTTACTCAGTCCCCGCTTCGAAACAGCCACGGGTCTCCTGCTTGACTCGAGAAACTCAAACACTGGGACTGTGCAGGACAGCAGCGTTTCCTGGGGACTATGTCAGAGCCTGACGAGGACGGGTTATTTTTAATAAACCCTACTTGGGAGAAATTCAACATAGAGGTGGGAACGGTGTAGATGGTGCCGGCTGAGCCAAGGAGCACCAGGGCTGTATGCGGCCTCCTCGGAGGTCCAGTCAGGGTGGAAGGAAAAAACCCATTTCAGGCGAGGGCTGCGCCAGCCCTGGAAAACTCAATAAAGCCTTCCTGCGTAAAAGAGGTGTTCCAAAGCCTGGTCATTTGACGTCAAGATGGGTGATGAAAAGGCCCTGCTAGTTCCCAGAGATGCAGACAAAATGCGAGGGGCGGGGCCGGCCTCTCCGAGCAGCGACGGTGTTAAGGCGAATGTAAAGACCGTTTGTCGCATCAACGCGGGGAGCCAGACTCACATTTCCTTTCCAGAAAAAGAGCTCTTGGTACTGGCCCAGCAAAAGGGAACGTCTGCACGACTAGAATGAAAATGGGCATCCATTGGATTTTTTTTTTCTTCTTTTCCAACTGACTATAAGCGTCTAACAAGACACGTGGCTGGAAAATTCCACTGGCTCCTGGGTTTAGCCTTGCCCTGCTCTGCCTCATCAACTCTCTAGACGAGTCTCAAAGCTGGCAATGCCTCATCTTTTCCAAATGGGGAGCAGCCTTGGTCCACGGCTCGGTCTTTGGTCCTCACCTCTCCTTCCACATTCATCTCCTGGGTCAGCTCACCCAGCCCATGGCCCTAAATACCAGCTCTACGTTGACAACTCTCCATCTTCCATATCTAGCCCAGACCTTTTTTGCAGACGCCAACTCGAACATCCATCTCCCCTCAAGCATCTCCATTTGGATGTCTGCGAGACCCTCCGGCTGAGCGAGCCTAAGATGGAGCTCCTGGTCTTCTCCCAAACACACCTCCCACAGCCCTTCCCTTCCTCCACCCTTCCATCTGTTCAGGTCAACGCTTTGAAGTCATCCTTAACTCTTCTATCTACCCACAAGGCATCCAAAAATACTGTTCACTCTGCCTCCAAAACATGCCCCAAATTCATCCGCTCTCACCACCGCCAAAAGCTTCCGTGCTGGCTTGAGCAACCATCGGCCCTCGCCTGGACTGCTACAGTTGCCTCCTATCAGAGCTCCTGTGCCCACCCTTTCCCCTCCAATACAGGAGCCAGAGGGATCCCTAAGAATCCTGTCAGACCATGCCACTGTTCAGAGCCCTCCACTGGCTCCCCGTTTCACTCAGAGTCAAAGTTCTTTAATGGCACAAGGTCTTGCACAACCAACAAGTCCCCTAGACCCCTCTCTGCCCTTGCTCCCTCCATTCCAGCCACCGATGCTGGGCCTGTAGGCCTTTGCACTGGCTGTTGCCCGGCTTGCCTTGCCCTTCCACCACATACTCCCCTGGCAAACTCTCACAGATGGGTTCAGCACCCACCCAGAGCCAGCATCGCTCCTTTGGTCTGTCTGTGGAGGCTGCATGCCTGACTAACAACGTCATTCTGCCGGCACGGCCCGATAGTGAGGCTCAGGTGCGGTTTGGAGCCAGCACCTAGAGCAGAGGGCACAACAGGGCGGGGCGGCTGGGGAAGGCTTCTGAGAGTAGAATATGAGAGAAGAAGGAACAAGCAGGCATTCTCCTGAGGGTTACATGGGGGCATTTCAGAAATCAGAAGTGAGGAAGCCAGGGCCCAGAGACTTCAACCTCGGTGGTGGCAAGTCCAAAAACGCTGGGCTCAGGAAAGACCCCGGTGAAGGTCAAGGATGAATAGTGCAGGTGGAGGCCTGGCTGTGGAAGTCCTGGTACTCAGCCTCAGAACTTGGGACTCTATCCTAGGTGTCAATGCTTCCCAACCCTGGATACACAATATAGCCAGGGGCAACTTGAAAAATGCCAATGTCTATTAGAAATCAGGCCCAAACCATGGGTGATGGGCAAACTGTGGTCTCCAAGTACCATTTCCCAGGAGAGGAACCAGGGCTCCTTGGAGATACAAAGGACTCTAAATCTAGGGCAGGAAAGATACAAGATGAGCTGTAACATCGCATCCTACAGGATAGCAAACAGATGCCCGTGACTACTGCATCCTCTCAAGGGCTGAGAATCCATCCTGGTGGCCAACAATGAGATCCCAGAGCATAAGGAAGGATAATGACCACCACACACTGAAATGCATCCATGTGTAAATCCATGCCTTTAAAACAAACTGGTTACTACTACTGGAAGCTGCCAGTGAACTGAGCTGGTATTTAGAAAACATAAATACAGGGAAAGAATGAAGCAACGCCTCCATGAACTTTGCCACCGGGTAACCAAATAGTAATCAAAAGGAAGTGCCCCAGTTAACAAATGAAAAAGGAATGACAAAATGAGAATGTTGCCGCGCTGCAACCCCTACTTAATCAACACATTTGGGTACCGCCTAAATCAGCCGCCATCTCTGACAGAAAGGCAAGCAGAGAGTAACGTCCCCTGATGGAAGAATAAGAAACCACTTATGAAGTCACCCTGCCCCTGCCAAAAAACAACAACCACCAAAAAACCCAACTGAAACTGAATCTGGTCAAGTTTCTTGATTCAATCAGCAATTTGCAAGCAATTCAGAGACACCCGTTACACGACACGTGGGATGGCAGCAAATTCCCATTATGGGACACTCCTAAGGATGAACAAGGAGAGATGGTTCTAGCCTGTTAAAACATGCATTTACAAAAAGTGAGAAAGTTGGACATTTAAACACTAATATTTGATGATAATAATTACTTTTCTTAGAGCCACACGAAGGGTATTGTGCTGATTTTTTTGTGTGAGAAAGAGCCCTTATCGTTCAGGAATACTGAAAGGAAATGCTCACAGATGAGATCCTATGTGTGAGATCTGCTATGAAACACTACAGGGGGCAGGACCTGGCGAAGCAAGACTGGCCATGAGTTCATAATGGTTCAAGTGGGGTGAGCGGTGCATATATTGCTCTCTGACTTCACTTTTAACCATTTGAAATTATGAGAAGTTATGAAACTACTAGCCCCCACCCCCACCCCCTCTAAGATTCGGGTTAATGAGTCTGGGCTTCAGCTTCAGCTTCAGGCACTGGTAATTATTAAGGCTCCCCAGGTGTTTCTATTACTCAGCCAAGGTTGAAAACTCTTGTAGTCACTATGTGAGACACGCTGAGAGCCTCCACCAAAACCAAGACAGAGGCAGTGGAGGGAACTGGTCTGCGAGGGGTCAAGGAATCAAGCATATAGTCCTGGATTAGATGGGGGAAGGGATGATGAAGAGAAAGGGGTCAAGGACATTCCAAAGTTTTTAGGCTTAGGTGACTGCGGGTGCTGGTCACTGGATTCAGGCACATGTCAGGCCTAGTGGGTTTGGGGGTTGAGGGGAAGGTGACTTCTGGGGGAGCTACTTAGTGGGCAGTTTGGTTTGTAAATCTAGAGATTCACACTGAGACCCTGAAGCAGACACAGAATCCTGGGCCCCACTGGACTGCCCCCTAAACCTACACAGAGGTTGGGATGGCCACAGCCAAGAGTGGCATCAGGGCCTCTAGGAAACAGCAGCATCTTGGTCCCCTGCCCCGGGAAGGAAGTCCTGGAAATACCCCATTCCTTCATGGCTGGTTTCCATTCCTTGCCCTCCCACCCACTGTCCACCTTCCCTGGGCAGACACCCAGAAGGCAGTCTGCCAGGCTGGGGCGCCCTGCCTTCCTGCACAAGTGCTGAGGAATTCCTGCATAGTCCTACGTCTTGTCCTAACAGCCCATGCAGACGAGGCACCGTTTGTTTAACAGATCAATGACTGGTAAATGTGAAGGAAGTCTCCATTTGGCATCAAACACATCCGTACATGCCAGCACTTGCTGGAGGCAGTAACGGTCAGATTGGCTTCCAATGGCCAACACATGTTCATTCCACAAACGTTTACTTAAAGCCTGTATGTGCCATGCTCTGTGCTACACAGGGGTGAAGGGGAAGCCCAGGGTCCTGGCCTCAGGGAACGTACATTCTAGTGGAAAAGTAGACAGTAAATAAGCAAACAAACACAAGGTTTGGAATTTTAGGAAATGGGTTTTCAGCTGGAAGAAGGGACCAAGGAATCCTACTGTTACCTTGGGGTGTTATCCAACTTCCCCAGGCGCCACCTTGCATACTAACCCAGGCTCCCAGAATCAGAAAAATGACAGCACTTCCCTTTAAAGCAGCAGTAACTGAGGCCGAGATGGAGGTGACCTCTCCATAGTCACCCAGCGGGTGCAGACTTACAGACAAGTCAGCATTCTCAAAGTCTGCACTGGAAATTTCTTGAGCAACAACTTCATTCTTCACCCTTCTAAATGATGTGGTCTATTTTTCTTCTCTGGACAAAAACAATCACTAATCATAGAGGACCAAAGGGCCTCCCCAGGAGCAGGGACTTACCACTGAGTCCAGGAACTGAATGTAACACTCCAGCCCAGGTCTGGTTTCACAGAACTGCCGGAAAAGCAGTCTCCCAATTGGCTGCTTGTCACATAAACTGCAGTAATCTCTGTCTGGAAACAAGAAAAGAAGAATGTGGTGAGATGCAGGCGAGAGGCAGGCAGGGCCGTCCAGGCAACCCACACCTGGATCCAGAGCCCCAGAGGGATGGAGCAAGACAACTAGCAAACTCTCAGGACCCCTCATTTCTCTCCAAGCTGTGCAGACTCAGAGGGGACAAGGGCATTTTAGAGGATGGCACCAGTGATGCCCCAACCTCTAGTCTTAGCCCATTCCCCCTCTCCAATGCCCTGATTCCTGTATGCCAGATGCCAGCAGTTCCGGGGACAGTGACGCCACTGCCTAGATGGCTGATCACCATGTCACACTGCCCACTTAGTGACTGGATCAGGGCGGCAGGCATGTAATCCAAACCAGTTCCAAATGGAGTGGACCACACTCTGTGCTTGGACACACTGAGCAGAAATGCTCTCTTTTCCTCTGAGAGCTGGGGTGCGCGGGTGTGAGACCAAGGTCAGCTGCAGTGCCCTTGATACTGCAAGGGAAGCTGCCATGATGACGAGGCTCACACACACAGGGGGTCGGGGTGGGAAAATGATGAAAAGTAAAGTTGGTGTCCTTGCGGTGTCACGAATCTCTGGATCAAGCCGTGCCTGCAGCTCAAACCACATCTGAAAAGTTTATTTATGAGCTTTGTTTAGGGAAGTTTGAAAAGATTTAAAAATTACTTGTAATTCAAAGCACTTCAAATTATGAAAACCCTGCATTTTCCAGCTGAGCAGCTAAAGGCATGGAAACAAGAAGTGACCAGCCCTCAGCCACACAGCAGCCAAGAGAGCTCCAAAGAGGAAATGCAGTGCAAGACTGCAAGCCTGGAGGCCTGGAGACCAGGTGCTGGCCAATGACTTGCTATGTGAATTCAGGCAACTCACTTGCTCTCTCTGGGCCTTAGTCTTCCTCTGGACAATAAAGGTGCCTGTTGGAGGTAAGATGGGGGGTGGGGAGGGTGCTGCAGGTGGTACCTTCTGGCTCTTCCTGCAATGATGCTAAAGCCTCTGCAGGTTTCTCTGGCCAGAAAGATGCTCAATGGACTGAGTCATGTTACCTCGAACCCTCTCTAGCACTCCTCGCTGGACCTTTGATTGCGTAGCTGCACTAAAACAGTCAGCTGTCCTCGTGGGCAAACCAGGAAGAGGGTGAGTTAGACCTGAGGAGAGCCACCCGAACAAAAGGAACGATGATATCCTCGCCCAATGCAGAGGAGGAACAAGGACAACCATCCCCGGAGAGGGGATTTCTCTGAAGACAAGGAACACAAGAAGAAGAGAGGACCACAACCATAAGGTCCACTCACTTTCACACCCGAAGAGTTTATCCACAGCAAGTAAAGCTGTGACTTGTAGGGAGAGTGGTGGCTGTGAGCATGGGCTCTGGAGCTAAATGCCTGGGTTCAAACGCCAGCCCCACTGTGTGCCTGTGTGTCCTGAGGCATCTGACTTAACACCTACATCCCTCAGTCTCCGCATCTGTAAACTGGGGACACTAATCATACCTACCTTCTAGGACTATCCTGAGGATTAAATAAGACAATGCATAGAAAAGACTCAGAGCAGAACCTAACCTACAGAAAATGCTTACTAAACACCACCTGCTATCATGGAGTTGGCGGGTCTCTCGGTCTCCATTCCCATTCCTTCAAGGAAATCTCCGTCCCCGCGACCATAAAAATCCAGCCCTAGGCTCTAAGGGTGACACACAATGGGCCTGTGACCCAGTTCTAGCCAACCACAGCCTTCATCTCCCAGCCATATGATAGGGTGAGGATGGGCACATGATTCAGCCCGAGCCAATCAGAAGTCCCTATTTTTATCACAGTGATAGGTTCAGAAACAGACATGTGACTTGGCTCCCAGCCAATCAGAGCCCCCTTCTGTATCCAGGCCACCATGATAGGTTCAAGGCACATGACCTGAGTGGGTCGGAGTTTTCTAGAAGTTAAAGGAGAGATGCCTCTTCTTCCCTGGGGTGCCCCAATGTTAGGCTCAGTCAGCCAAGTGCTGCCACAGCTGTGTTTCCCGTGAGGCAGTGAGAGCAAACAGCGAGTGAAACGGGAAGGCGAGGCTGAACGCAGAAGAAGGAAACCCGGCGCTGCGACATGGCAGGAGCCCCCTGAAGCCCGCCTCAGCGAGGCCAGCCTGGTGCCGGCCCTTTCGTTTCGCCGACAGAGTGGGGAGTCAGCCGGCTTGGGCTCGTGTCCGCGGCAACTCGGACAGCAAGTGAGGAGGCGTCCAGGCCGGAGAGCTCTGCAGCCCGCTTCTCCTCTCAGGGGTGGACGGCCCGAGGGCAGCCACTTTCTGTGGGATTCAGCAGTCCTAAGTACCACGCGTGTGCGGTCCTCTCCCGAACCGACACTTCGGTCAACACGGAGAGCCGCCTTCGGGTTCCCTTCTTGCTCCGCTCCCCGAGTGGTCTGGACTGTTGCCTTAACTCGGTGACCTCTCCCCGCGCAGACGGTTCCCAGAGAGCCGTTCCCTGGGACCTTGAACCCACCTCAGCGTGGGCCAGAATCGGCGGGGAACGGGCTGCAGTGCCAGCCCTCAGGGAGCTTGGATTCCGCTGGAAAGGGTAGAGTGTGTGGGTGAGCAGACAAGATCCCAAGTGACAGTAATAAAATGTCACGTCAGATGAGTGTTATCGTCAGCCACAGCAGGGAATCTGGGAGGAGGGAGCCGAGAGGTGACAGGTCTGTAGCCCGCACCTGTGAGCGTGATGCGGGGAGATGGAGCCTGCATTCTCACTGCCTCCCCCTCGACCTGATTCCCGCCCTGCCCCCCCCCCCCCGCCCCAGGTGAGGAAAACAGACCTCCTCACGCTCTCCCAGTCAGCCGAACCTCCCCAGCACAAACACAGAATGGAAGCACATTACCCAGCGTCAACCTCCAGTCTTATTCAATTATGGCAGACAGACCCACTCGGCTTATGTGATTTGAGCCATGTGCCCCTCCCCATTTCCAAAAGCAATTAAGAGATTTCATGTACCATCTTGTGATTCCTTACGGGTTCATCTGACAGGATTTTTTCTCTCCATATGGCATTTGCTGTCAGTATGGAAACAAGGCCGTTATAAACTCACAGCACAGTAAACACCATGTGATTCCAACACAAGCTGTCAGCACCTCAGTTCCGCGCCTCTCCCAGCTGTACAGAGGATCCCAGGCAAGAAAGCCACTCACGGGAAGCCCAGAAAGAGATAAAAGAGTCAGTAATCATCTCTCTGGATTCTTTTCTTCCGGGCTTCTATCAAGATAAATGGGCCTATCTTCTGAGGCAGCATCGTCACCGCCACCAACAACAAAATCAGAGTGCGACGTTTGCAGTTCCTTTAGAAGTGAAGAACGAGGGCACAGAAGGGAGACTAGGAATCTGGAAGTTGATCAGCGTGATGGGAGGAGATGCACATTGCCATGTGCAAACCCAAGGTGTGGGTCGCTTCTACAAAGTGAGATGACACAAGTTGGAAGCTTGGGGAGGTCACCAGTACATCTTCAGAGCAGACCCTTTTTTCTTGGTTCCTACCGAAGCCTTCCTATCGTTTAAATCCAGCTTGCAGCCCCCCCCCCCCCGCCCCACTCCACATCCCTCTCTGAAATGTGATCTGTTGGGTGTGGTGGGGAGGGCCATCCCGGAAAGAAGGGCAGAGCTTTGTCTCTGTCTCTGAATGTCTCTCTCTCAGGCCAGGGGAACCCTGAGATGTTATACACACAGCCATGCATGCACTGTACACACACACACACACACACACACACTCCAGCTCTTCTAGAACATGAGAACCCTGCTTTGGGCTATGTGCTTCATTGGCCCTTCTCTCTAAGCCAGAAAGAAACTCTCATATAAGTTATGAGGGGGAATCAGACTCCTCTATCCCAAAGTATCCACCAATCATGTAATTATTTGACTTTTCTGGGTCCATCATTTAACAAACTGTCTCCTGAGGTCTCTTGATTTTTGATATAAGTCTTAACTTTAAGACTTTCTTGAATTCATAACCTGGGGGGTGTGGGTCTATATGAGTGGGAGGAAGCAGGTTACTGGCAGGTTAATGATCCAGTAAGCAGGTTACTGGCAGGTTAATGATCCAGTAAGAGGCTTAGAGTTAACAGCTGGTGGTCAGTTAGGACCAAGAATTGGGGTGTGGCCTTTGTGATGTGACATTTGACCTTGGCCATGGTAATAGAGGTCTAGTGGACACAGCAAACTGAAGCATATTTAGACAAAAGTGACTGGAAATAGGGAAGGGTCTATGAAGCCCCTTGTAAGCTCTAGGACACTGAGCTGTGCTCTTGATCAAAAGGAAGAGTGCCCCAAGGAGGGGTTGGGTTCACCATGCACACAGGAGCATAGTGAGAGGTAACATGTTGCAAAGGCAGACTGGGCCCGGGAAATAGCCGGGCTCCAAGGTCAAGGAGACTGTATGGATTCAATGTCCCATCAGGGATTACTGATTTTAGAGCACATGTGATTCAAGTAGTCCACAGAAAGGTGGATGACAATGGGGTGGAGAGCAGAGAGCCTGAGACATGCCAAGAGGAGGTCACTGGTTGGGCAGCCATTGATGTATGGATAGGGAGGGCACAGTCCCTTTGGTAGGACTCCTGCTTTGGTGATGACCTAGACTGAACTGACTTTAAGAAAACCACGTATGTCATTGGTGTGGGTTTGACACCTCCTCAGCATGCCCATGAACAGGAAGGCAGGATCGCCACACTTTCCTCTAACCCTGAACTGAATTCCAGCCATGTCTTCAGACAGAACCATTTCTTCCTAGGAGATAATCCCTTTAGCAAATTGGCAGCTGCTTGCTGAACCCTTAATGGGCACTGTGTTCTGGGCCTTGTTATGAGCATCCCTTAGAGCAGACAAGGCACCACACACTTTGTTGTTGTCCTAAGAAGTCTGCTTAGCAGTCAAGACAGGAAGGAGGCATGTTCACAGACAGGGATAGTTTCATGGACATGAAACAAAATTGCATAAGGCAGGCCTGCTGGGAATGGTCAGGAAGATGTCTCAGCATAGACGGCACAGAATGCTCTGGTGATGGTGGGCCCATGGCAGAGGTGGTACCCATAGGAAAGCACCCTGGAGCATGGACTGGGAATTGACCACCTTGCTGAGAGCAATGCGAGCAGAGGCCGAGTGCTGGGGAAGAAGGAGGAGGAAGGTCAAAGCCTAAGAAATGGGGCCAGAAGTTGGGGGGCGGGGAGGGAAAGGAGAAGCTACAGAGGAGGCAAGTCCCCATGTGAGAAGCCAGGAAGGCCAGGAGGGCATGGCCAAGCAGTGTGGAAGGTGTGTTAGGGAAAGAATTCAGGGCTAGGTCTGTGACCACCACAAGGAACAAGTGAGTAGACCTTCAAGAATGGCTTAAAGTATTCAAAGTTTCCTCAACAAATTACAAATAGAATGACCAGAGGATCCAGCATTACCACTTCTAGATATTTATCCAAAAGAATGGAAACCAAGATTTCAGAGATGCCCGCACTCACTCCATGCTCATTGCGACACACGTCACAATGGCCAAGATGTGGAAACAATCTAAATGTTCATGGACCAATAGATGATTTTTTTTTAAATGTGGCATAAACATTCCATAGAATATTATTCAGCCTTAAAAAGGAAGGAAATTCTGCCATACGGGACAACTAGAAAGGACCTTGAGGTGCCAAGCCAAATAAGCCCACCATGGAAGGACTTACTTCATGATTCCACATATACTTGTGTGTGTATCTAAAATACACAAACTCTTAGAAACAAGGGAAAATGGTGATTGCTAGGGGCTAGGAGATGGGGCCATGGGGACAGGTTGCTTGATGGGTATAAAGTTTTAGTCCCACAAGATGATTAAATTCTAGAGCTCTGCTGTACCATGTCATGACTAGTTAACAACAGTGTATTTACATTTTAAATTTTAAATTTTAACAGGATAGATCCCCTATTAAATGTTCTTACAAAAATTTTTTTAAAAAGAGAATGGGCAGGGAGCCTGGGTCCTCCACTCTCTCTCTACCTGACTCTCTGCCTACTTGTGATCTCTTGTCTGTCAAGTAAATAAAATCTTAAAAAAAAAGAGAGAGAGAGAGAGAACGGCTTAAAAAAATAAACAGAAAGTGATAGTTGCTTGGGGATGGGAGATGAGGCAAGAAGGGACAGGAATCAGAATGTAGTGTTGACTGAGGGTGTCAGCAAATAAATGTACTTGGTAATGAACATAACTGCCTGGGAATACACAGGCAAGCACGCGGGCATGTGCACGTAGATCTGCTACAAGCATGTCCTGAAGATCTAGGCACAGCCACGTCACTTTCAGTTTTACCCCACATAGTCGGGCATGACACCAAGTTACAAGACAAGGGCCCTGTCCTCACCGCTGCCACCTCATGGTGTTGGGTGCTGTGCTGAGAGCCTCTCCTGGTCTCCCGGCCTGTTCTCATGGCACCACTACCTCAGGACTACTGGAATGGATACCTGCTATAGACTAAATGTTTGTGTCTCCCCAAATTCATACAAAGAAACCTAATCCCCGCTGTGATGGTCACTGAGGCCGGGGCCTTTGGGGGTGATTAGGTCATGGGGGTAGAGCGCTCACGAGTGGGATTCATGCCCATATAGAAGAGATTCCTGAGAGCTCCCTCACCCCTCCTGCCAAGTGAGGACATGGCAAGAAGATGGTCATTTATGAAGCAGAAGGCAGACTTTCACCAGACGGCAAATCTGCCAGGACCTTGATCTTGGACTCCCGGCATCCGGAACTGTGAGAAATACATGTTCATTGTTTAAAATACCCAGTCTGTAGTATTCTGTGGGGCCCAGCCGCCTCTCGTCTCCCGCAGGCGGGCACTCCGGGTGAGGCTGTCCATGGCTGCCATGGATGAGCACCACAGGAGTGCGCCTGCCCACTCTCAGCACTCAGCAGGCCCCACGTAAGCTGTAGCTGTAGCCCCTAGCCCCTGTAGCCCTTCTTAGCTCCTTTAGAAGATGCAAGAAATGGTGGCTTTTAACTTCTCCGAAGGTTCAGGAAGAAAATGGGAGGTAGCTAGTGAAAGGGCACTTGACTCCACATCACCAAAGAAGGCAAAAGCCGCCCCTCCTGCGCGGAGCCATGGCCTCCCAGCTCGGATCGGGCAGGGGCCAGGGCTCTGCTGGCCTCCTCTGCCTCCCGGGGAGTCCCCCTCTCACAGAGAAGCCACATGTCCCCACAGCACATGGCTGAGGTTAGACTCTCACAACCCAGTCAACTCCTTCACGACTCCCAACCCCCGGTGGACTCAGAAACAGGAATGTTATCGATAGTGAAGAGAAATAAATGCTGTCACTGTTTTCATTCTTTTCGAGTGACATGAAATGGGAACATACTTTCTTAATTAAGAGCTGTGGTATGCGGACGCTTGGAGGGCAACCAGATTTTCCCAACTGAAGGCCAGAACACAGGCTGGCGAGGACAGCGTGGCTCCCCTCAGAAGGCCACAAACCCAAGTGAGCGAGGCCACCACCCCCTCCCCCGGCTGGGAGAGTTGGCGTCAGTCCCCTGCTTGCGGATGGGGAGCAAGGAGAAGTCGTGGCTTGGGGGCTGGGGTGTCGCTGACTGGAACCTGCTTGGGATGGATTTCATTGTTGCCCCAGGCACTCCTTGAACTGGGGCCAATGAAAATGCACGTTCCATTGCAGAAGTAAGAGCAAGAAAGGCGGCTTCCTGAGGAAATGGAAACGCTAACAGGCTCACACCGGAGCCCTTGGAAATGAAACCACATGTTTATTGTACATGGGGGGTGGGGGGGGTCCAAAAGCGATTTCTGGAACCATCTTTCTACCAACTGGAGGTTTATATTAGTTTGTGCTGTTTCATTTTCATTTTATTTTAACATTGTTTTTCCAACGTACCAGGGGTCGGCTGTTGCTGTTGTTCTTTCTTTCTTTTTCTTTTTTTTTTTTTTTTTTTTTTTTTTTTGGTTTTCATTTTTTTCGAAGGGTGGGGAGGGGCTGATAGGTCCTAAGGCAATTTAGCAAAACAGATGTGAGGAGACTGGATTAGGCAGGGCCCATGAGCCCTTCACTTTGCTGTACTCCAGGTCTAAAACAATAAACAGAAAAGTGATTTGAAAACAGCTTTCTCTTAAAAATTCCTGCCAAAGCTGGAAAAAACAATTGAGTGTTTGCTCTAAGGAAAAAGCTCTCTGACGTTTGAAAGGCAAGATAGCATCACGGATAATGGCAATTCTTCACAGCCCACCTCTTGGAAGGAGCAAGGGAGGAGAAGGGAAACATTTGGTATTTGGTTAGCAACAGCTGAGTGGGCTCCTAGTGCTTCAAGAGAGATGTTTTCATGTGAAAAGAAAATGACATATGGCACATTACACAAACACACCCAAGCCAAGCCCCATCTTCCTGTGCCTTTTGTCCCCCTCATTCTGGTCTCGAGTTTTACTGAGAGTCTGGGAAGGAGCAGGGTGGGGGCTGAGCTGGACAGGACACAGAGCATATGCTGTCACCGCGGGGCCCTCTGAGCAATAATGGGGCCCCAGAGTCAGGCAGTGACCTCTCCCTCATCCTCAAGGCCAAGAAAAGCAAACAATTTAGAAATTCCCTTGCAGTGGTAATGAAACTAAGAATCGGGTGGATAAGTGGAGGAGCCGGTGGCCTCAGTGGACCCAGGCAGACAGAGGAACTGGAGGCAATAGCTAGAATGAGTTGGGGGCCCAGAGGAAAGCCAGCTCCAGGCCTGGCTCTTTTACCCACCATCTGCAGATGAGAGGCCTGAAGCCCTGCACTCTGAGCCCTCTCCGACACTGCAAGCCCACCGCCCGGGGATCGGAAGCCTTCCTTCCACGCCAGCACCAGGTGAGCGTGACGACCGAGAGGTTGGCAGAAGGGCACCTGCTCCATCAGCAGTGCGGGCTCTGGAAAAGTCCAGGCAGGAAGGAGACACACCAACATGTGGCCTCTGGTCCTTTCTATTTCTCTAGATTCTCAGTATTTTCACAAATGGGAGGAACGCAACTATTCTAAAAACACAGCTGCAAAACCACTGAGCCACCAGACATGACTCCGGTTAGGGTGCGGGGCCTGGGTCATAAGCCAGGTTCTCAACACTCTGTGTTCACCCTGAGTGGCCTGTGATGGAACCTTCTGGAGAGCTGGGACCAGGCCTGCAGTGGTACCACCCACTGGGACAGTTCCATCAACGGTGCTCTCCCTTCTTGGTGACCCAATGCCCTCCCTCGCTCCACTATGCTCACAACCGTCCTGAGGACACTATATTCTACAGCCACAGTCTTTCTACAAGCTTTTTTCTCCTTGAAAAGACATTTCCATACAGATACAGGCAGTTTTAGAAACTGAAACACCCAGGCCAACTGCATCAGATCTCTGGAGATGGTGTCCGGGGTGTTAAAGCTCCCAAGGTGATTCCAGCTCTGTGTTCGCTCACAGTCTAGCTCACCTTTCATCCCCAGCCCCCGGGTCAGAGCCTGGCTGGAGCAGGGCGCAGGTGCAGTGGTAATGAACCAGTGATGGAACAAGCGAAAAAATGAATCAATGTCATGTGAAGGCCATTGGCTTCCCAACGGGGGAGAAGTCTCAGGCCCACACTCCCTTGACACACCCCCAGTGCTGAATCTGCCACAAATGAAGGTCTGCCTGTGTCACCAGATGATAGAGTTGTTCCTAGCGGGGCTTCAGTCCAAAGGAAACAAAGGAGCTTGCGGTGCCTGGGCCCGAGGTGACGTTGGCCAGGCTGTGAGCTGCACTTGGAGGGGAAGCCGTGGTGGGTCCAGAGGCCCCAGAGGTGAGGTGGGCCTGAATGTGGGGCCCTGCCTGACTTGCTGCTTTCCAGAAAGCTCAGCCAGGGCCATGGGAATGGAGCCCGGGGACTGGAGTTTGCCTCCAGCTCCTCCTCTGATCCCTGTAAGACCTCAGACCCATCATTGTCCCTGGACCTTGGTTTCCCCTTTTCCAGAATGATCCCGATGAATGACAGGAGCTTCAATGTCCCACCTCCCAACTTGGTAGTTCCCCAGGGAGACTGTGAGGAGCCTGGTAGGGTGGAGGCACCACAGAATTGGGCCTTTCTCCAACATCAGAGCTCCGAGTAGAGTACATAACCTTTGGAGTCCTTTAGCCCACAAAGCTGCCTTCCCACCCACACCTGCACTGTGGCCAGAGCAGGAACAGAGCAAGCATGAGCTTAAAGGTAGTATTTCTAGAAGGCCCAGGAAGGTGATGTCTGAGGGCCAGGAACCCGGGCTTCCAGGAAGCCCTGGCTTCTGTAGCAGCCTGCCACCGTTTGGTGGGAGGCCCTGGCGTTGTTAGTCCCCTTCTCTGTATCTCAGTCTCTCTCGAGGGCTCTTCCAGTTTACCCCTGAGTAGCAATGCCTGACCCAGCCCTACTGGGAGCTGCCGTGGCCTGGGAGGTGAGGGCGGTGGCGGGGCCATCCAGGGCCCTGGGGACTGGCTTCACCTGGAGCTATGAGCTAATGAAGCTAGAGCCGCAGGAGGGCGGGGCCAGGAAGTGGTGGGGCCGGCGCAGGCCAAGGCAAACAGCAGCCTCCGCGCAGAGAGGCGGCCCCGCTTCTTCCTGGGCCATAGGCCAGGGCCCAGTGAGGCTCACAGCTGTGCTGGCCAAAGGCACTTGAGAAATGAATGTCCGGGAAGGTGAAGGCAACTGACAGTCTCCCGAAGGTCCAGATGTCTCGGGGTCTGAAGACCCCAGCTCTAGTGAGCCCCAGTAGGGACTCTGCCAACCTTAGTCGGTGTCCTCCTGGGGACTGAAAGCACAGCACCTGCCAAGTGTCCAGCGCTCTTTACCAGCATCATGTTGAGAGTCCATTCTTTTTTTTTTTTTTTAAAGATTTTATTTATTTATTTGACAGACAGTGATCACAAGTAGGCAGAGAGGTAGGCAGAGAGGCAGGCAGGGAGAGAGAGGAGGAAGCAGGCTCCCTGCTGAGCAGAGAGCCTGATGCGGGGCTCGATCCCAGGACCCTGGGACTATGACCTGAGCTGAAGGTCTCAGAGGCCTTAACCCACTGAGCCACCCAGGTGCCCCGAGAGTCCATTCTTAATTTGAGGCCAGACCTGTCCTTCCGTAAGACCTGCTCCCTGGCCCTCATTCTTGGGACACAGAGGACAAATGTTAGGTGACAGATATTCTCTGCTTCTGGACTTTTCTCTCAGGTAAACCTCTGTTTTCCCCCAGCTGCTTTCTCATGAACCTAGAATACCAGTCACCCGACACACCCAAAGTCTGTTTCCCCGAGGAACAGAGCTGGGAGGCCTTGGGCCACTAGAAACTGATCCAGGTTTTTGGTAATTAAACATGAGACCATGTCAACAACTCCCACCAAGCCGTCTTTGCCTAAGTCAGCCCCAGACCCAAGAGGAGCTATGGTGGTGGAGACAGGCATGTTTGCGGGTGCACAGAGCTCCCCCAATGCCCGTGTTGCAGATAAGAGATGGAAGAGGCACGCTGCTTCTGCAGAAACAAACACAGACAAAGCTAGAGTCTCAATTCAGACTTTGCTCAGCTGTGTTATAGGTCAGGGGTGTCTGGATTTTAAATATGGATTTTTTATAGTATTTGGCAGAGCTTGTTTTCAGAAAGAAATGATTTTCGGGCCAGACAGTGGCTTTCCTACTTTGCCCCCTGATGTATAGTGATAATCACAGAAACAGTAAGAGCTAACACGAATGGGGCACGTGCTGTCTACCAGGCCCCTAGCTAGACATTTTACATGCTTGTCTCCTGCAGGCCTCAGAATTTTCAGATGAAGCCAAACAATGAGGCAGTGAGAAGGATTAGGCCTTCAGAGCAGCAAATGACAGAGATAGGATCTGAACTCAGCTCCTTCTGATACTAGAACAACTGTTCTGGAACTTTGAGTTTCTAGGGACCCGGAGCAGCAGCCCGTAAGGACCTGGGACCCTGAGAGGTGGATGACATCTCACCAGTGACACCATTTGGTGACCTCTGGGAGCCCACGGGGGAGGGCACACCCTTGTAACATAGACATACCCATGACCGGTGGTCATTCCACTTCCGTGGGTCCGGGACTGCTGTGTACACCATATCTGGGAGCTCCAGCCACATACTAAGGACTAGAAAAGCCGTGACAACTCAATGGCTGGCGATCAGCCGGACAGTTACCCTCCGCAGGCTGGGCGGGCGCAGGAGAATTATTTGGAATGCTCTCTTTTCCCCCTACCCCCTCCTCCTCCAGAACACCTGATCCAAGTGTGCTGTCCCCTCCCTGGCTCTGAGCTCCTACAGCTCTGACGCCTGTGGGACACCTGTGATCACGTAACTTCTGCGCTGTCTCATTCCTCTGGCTGCTGTCCTCAGACTTGGCCTTGGCTCCTCGGTAGAGCAGCAAATTCTTTCTCCACTGCCACCCCCTCTGCACCCCCTGCAGAGTCTGGGACAGTGTGGACACTATGAGGTCACCAATAAATATACGACTGATTAAAGCAGGAGCAGCCATGAGAAAAGTCATTCACTAGGATCCTGTTTACACTTCTTTTGTCAAAACAAATCCTTTGCTCCTTGAAGATAGAAGTCTTAAAGTCCTCGGTGTCTAGAAGTAAATGCTTGGCTTTTAAGAGGGGGTTGGAATTGCATTTCATAGCACATTCCTGGGCGCGGACCTACATGGAGGCAAGTCTTTCAGTCAACAGGACAGAACTCCAAGCAGGGCAGGACCCAACCCGGGGCAGACAGGGCCCAGGCTGCCTGGCTCCCCAAGAACCCCAGCGCCGAGCGCGGAGCCTGGCATGCAGCTAGCACACAGTGACATTGCACGAGCGAATGGAGAGAATACATTAGCGACCTAACCTGTCCATTCACTTGCTCGTGGTGATACGCTAACATACTTATATCCAAATTCTGCCCTGTGCTGTGTCAAGTCCATGAATGGGTCTGCACATGGGAAATGAAGCCCCTTTTCAGCACTGATATCGCCCCCCTTCACCCCTTCTCCAGTAGTATCACAGCTGGAGAAAGGACACGTCACAGAGCATGCTCTGAGACCCGGCAGAAAACCCGAAGAAAAGCCAGTCCGACATCCTCCCCTCCCAGATGGGGAAACTGAGGCCCAGGTGGGGAAAGGGTCTCAACTTATTCATTACCCCAGGACTTGCTCGGCTGCCTCAGTCGCTCACAGGCCCTGGAATAGTGTCAAAAGGGAGCCAAAGTCCTCTAGTAAAACTCAAAGACCCCCACCCAAGAGCCCACCCCCAGGTCTGGCACAGAGAGAGACCCAGTCAAGCCTCTCAAAACTCCCTCCTGGAATGTGGCACTTTGAGTGCTGTGAAGTGTAGCTGCTTCCGTCATCCTGGAGACCTGGAGGCGAGGCTGGACGGAGGCCTCACGCAGGTCGTCAGGGGCTGTGTCTCTGTGTGCAGCCAACTAGACGCTTTTAATTGTCAAGAAGAAAAAAAGCAAAAGACCTCATGCGTTTTCATTTTTATCTAAGTAGAAGGGAACAATCAGTTTGCCAGCGTGCCATACCACCTCTTGCCAAAACCCACTTATTTTAAACTAAAGCTTTCTCAGCCATCCAAGTACAGAACCAAAGCACGCAGGCCCCAAAGACACATGCTTTTCTTTGGTCCCGTCATTCCTTCTTTCTTTCTTAAGAGCCCCACATATCTTGTAGCTGTCTAGACCGCCCAAGTTCCGGCTCAGCCTGGAGCACAGCCCTCTGTTAATGCTTTTTCTCTTCCCTTTGGCTCCTGGCTCGTAGTAGACATTTCGACAAATATTTATCCAACGCTAAGCCTCAGAGGTATCCTCCTCAGCTACTCAGCACAAGACAGATAGCCGGGAACAGAAAAGAAAAAAATAAAAAGATTGGGATGATCAGAGAACACCCCTATTTCTAAATGGTCTGAAAATGTAACCCACAATGGCTGTTTGTTTTAAATTGCTCCTTGCCAAGAACAATGTTCGGATGATAGAAAAATTCCACACTGGAACCTCCAATGCTTACTTATTTTTCATTCTGAGCACCTGCATGGAAAAGCAGCTTTGTTCAGAAAATGTAACCAGTAAAAAGGGACGGGGAACTCACAACAGCTCCTGTTCAGCACGCTGGACCAGAATGCCTTTGAGGACGTCTTACTGGGGGGACCTGGGCTTTGACCGGCCAGGCTGGGACTGCATTTTGCTCTGAGTCAGGGCCAGGAGGTGAGCAGAGCATCACAGGAGGAAGGCAGAGACCTTTTCCTTGCAGACAGGGGCTGCATGGGGGCCAGCGGCAGACAAACCAGACCCACGCGTAGTTGGAACCCAATCAGGAATGTATGTTGCATAGCCCAAGGGACCCACAACTAGGAGAGAATCCAGTTCCTTCCAAAAGGGGCTCAGAATCACATTTCTAATGGAAGCACAGCTCACAGACGTCATTCATGGTTGGGGTTAAGCCAACAGGATACCCTGAAGCTCTAGTCCAGACCAAACCAGCTGCAGAGCTCCACCCTCAAAGGGAATCCTTCTGGACCTGGCTGCCTTCTGGTGGTTGGCCACAGAAGTCTCCAGTGCCCTTATCTTTACAGCCACATTTGTTCAGCACATTAGCTGGGCTGGATCTGATAAGCCAGGACCCCCCTCTCTCACCCTTCCTTTAAGACTGACTGAGCAACTACTTGGTGCCTGGGCTGTATTAGGCCAGAGGATCAAGAGATCACCAGAAATACCTAGCATCCCAAGCACCCAAGAAGCCGGTCCAGCTCTTGGCTCTTTCCCTTGGCGCTACCCCAGAAGTCCTCCAGGATGAGAAGCAGCGGAGGGGTGAGAGGCAGAAGGATGAACTCATCTCCTAGCCACCTTTGCTGCTAGGTGTGGCTCGATGACCAAGCTTGCAAAGGAATGTGCCCAGAAATCATGGCTCCAAGTTAGAAATTATGCCCTTAAAGGGAAAGGGTATGTGCCTTTTCCTTCAGCGCCCCCCTTGCTACAGCCAGACATACCTCTAGGAAGCAGACACAGTGGGCTGCCATCTGGGACCAGGAGGAAGAGGGCAACACCTGAGGGACAGAGGAGACTGGAAAGGAGTGGTCACACAGAAGTTCCATCGCTGCCCTAGACCCCTACCCACGCCCTGTTCCAGGAGAGAGAAATAGGCTTCTCCCTCGTTTACACTGGCTTAGTCTGCATCTTTGGTACAGCAGCCAAACCTCTTCTTGATCCGACCAACCATGTACCCACCGTCTGGCCTTTTCCGAGACGCATTTTCTTGCTCCTCGAACGGAGATCATGGTAAAATGACCTACCTCCATCGAGGCGCCTAGCATGGAGCCTGGCACGTCCTAGGCCCCCAGTAAATACTGTCCAGCCACTGTTATCATAAGGGGCAGCTGCTGGCCATTCCCAACCTACTCCCCTGCGCCCGGCCCCTTCGCTGCCCAACCAGGAGAGCGTGTGAGCACACCCTGCCACTGAAAGGGTGAACCCGAACCGCTGCTCACCCCCCAGCCTTGTCTAATAAATCAGGCGCCATTTCACACGCTCCTTTGCCACAGAGCGGGAGACCACCGTGTCGCTTCAAACACAACGCACCCACCCGACTCCCCCTGTGCGAACCAGGTGGCTGTAATATGGTTCTAAGGGCCCCAGGCTCCTCTGACAGCCCCTACACGTAAGCAGAAAGAGGACTATTTCCTGATAGAGTAACAGCACCCACGTCTCAAAACACTTGTGTTCTTTTCTGAAGATGGTGACTTGAGGGGCGCCCGGGTGGCTCAGTGGGTTAAAGCCTCTGCCTTTGGCTCAGGTCATGATCCCAGAGTCCTGGGATCGAGTCCCAGATTGGGCTCTCTGCTCAGCAAGGAGCCTGCTTCCGCCTCTCTCTCTCTCTCTGCCTGCCTCTCTGCCTACTTGTGGTCTCTGTCTGTCAAATAAATAAATAAATAAAATCTTAAAAAAAAAAAAAATAAAGATGGTGACTCGAAAGGCAGAATGTTATTCCTCCCTGTTGGACACAATTCAGTCTTCCTCCCCTACAAAATCCTGGGTCATCCACATTGAAAGAATATTTTATTAAGAGTACAGTTCAGATGCTGGAAGGTTCTGAAGTCAACAGAATTGGTTTTGCTGTATAATACATAAAATAAACACTCTGGTTCCAGGAACTCAAGGGAGTGCACTGAGAACCACATTTGTTTTCCCAAGATGCAAGTGTTGTGGCCACTCGTGTGTCTCTAGGGTCCCCAAAGGGCACAGGCGAGGGGCAATCCCAAGCTGACCACACCAGCCCCTGGGCTGATACTGCATTTACTTAGGAGGGCTGGGAAGGTGGGTGAGCTACAAGCACCCGAGGGGCAGAAGCCCATGCAGGCTCTGACCCCAGGCTCTGTGTAAGTGGCTAACCACCAAACTGTATACAGGGCAACCAAGGGCTTCCTGAGAACCGACGTTCCTGTCTTTAAATATGGATTTCCTTCTTGTAGTATCACTGCCTCCAGTGGTCACAGCACAGAGTGGGGGGGCCTAGAGCTGGGGCTCACACTTCCAGGAGCCGCCTTTCCCGTCAGAACCCCCTCTGAGCCTCACCCAGGGCTAGGCACCAGCATGGGCCCCGAAATCTGGGCTCCTATCACTGCCCCTCCAAGGCACTCAACACAGGGGATCTTCGAAATCTGCCCGGGGTAAGATCGCTTGATGACTTCGTTCCCTCCTCACCTTCTGCCTGGAAATGGAGCCCAAGCCCTGCTCGTTGGGTTCAGGGCTGTGCTCCCGAGAGCGAGGCCGGGTGCGAAGCAGGTTCTCAGAAATGGGAGGATGGATGAATGGCGACCAGGGTTTGCTGAACACGGGAATGACTTTGATCCTGATGAAGATGAGGCCTCCCCATCTAGGCAGTCAGAGAGCAGCAAAGACCGTCTGCCGACAAATGTGTGGGGTCACCTGCCCACATGCAGCCACCCGGGCATGGGCACACGCCTGCTGTAGTAAGTGCACATGTATCTGGCATCTATTAGGAGCCAAATGCTTTAAGACTCCCTTCTCTCACTTAATGCTACCCTGTGGGGTGGAGAGTACTTCCCTCTAGCACAGCCAGTCTAAGGGACTTGCCCAAGGTCATAAAGCGGCAGCGGAGAGGCTCACCCTTGGGAACTGAAGGGAAGGCAGCAATTTGCTCTTCCCTTAAGAGGAAGCCACCGTTTCCCAGCAGAGAAAGAGGCGAGCACCAGGCTCAGAAACCCTCAGGACCTCCACCATAGAGGAGGGGAGACTCAGAGTGACATGGGAACAGAGGATGACCCCAAGCAAAGGGCTCTGGGCCAGGTGCAGAGGAAGAAGACAGGGGTGGGAGATGCCAGGAGGGTACATATGCTCGGAACCAGAGGGCTACAACCACTTTAAGTCCTTCAGCATGGAACTATAAGAGGGGCTTCTCCTTCTCCTTCAGCCTGGGGTTTACACTCTGAAGAGCAACTTCCTGAACACCTTTGGAGCCCACCAGGGGCCCAGGTGAGCCAGGCTGAGGGACAGACACAAGAGAGGCCAAAGACAGGTTCTGCACCGCTCAAGTGGATGGGCTCACAGACTTCTTTGGGGGAGGCTTGAGGACTGTGGAGAAACATCAAGTTCCACCACAGGAGCAGCTCCCCCCAGCCTCCCCAACCTCTCTCAGCCTCCCCCAGCCTCTCCAGCCTCCCCCAACCCCCCGTTCTCCCCCAGCCTCCCCCAGCCTTGCCAAACCCCCCTGCAACCCTGCCTGGAACCCATGTCTCTTCTGGACTTGGTGCATGAACCCAAACCCCTGCGCTGGGAACACTGTCCTCACTCTAGAAACAAAGACACAGCAGAAACTTAAATTCTCTAAACCTGGCAGCGAGCACTCCCTTCCTCAGTTGAATCTGGCATGTGAGTCTAAAAGAGGGGGTGATGCAAGGTGAGGAAGGCAATAAAATCGACAGCAAGGACCTGTCCGCACAATCCTGTCCTATCACAGTCCATCTTGACGGAAAGACTGGCCTCCCTGGCAGCGGGGCCATGGCAGTGGGGCTAACCACCACGTGCGGCCACCCGGCTCTGCAGATGTCTCTCTGCTACAGGAGGGCCACCCGGGTCCTCAGCTATGCTTTGGCCTGCCTAGGCCCCTCCCTGCTTACCTGGAATTGCATTCCCCCATTTCCCTCCATGTTAAAGACCAGCGGGCCCTCCTACTTAAATGGCTGCATCAAGCTATAGCTCCCTTGCTGGGCCAAGGAGGAACCAGAGGGTCCCCTCTTACCACAGCCGCAGAGAGAAAGCAGCTCCCGGAAAACAGCCACAGCTCATCTCAGTTACTGGGAGGGACTGCATATGGGGTGGCCTGAAATGGGCCAGATTCTCCCTAAGCACACATGCTACCCAAGTCCAACATATGTGTGTGCATACACCTCCTCCAGGAAGCCTTCTTGGATTGTCCCAGCCCCATTTCTAGGCTCCTGCACAATCCCTCCAAAATGATTTCCTTGATGCGTAGTAGCAGTTGTTTCCTGCTATGGCCTGGGGGGGGCCAAAACAGTGAAAGGGGCTCAGGGTATATTGTGGGCCGAGTTGTACCTCCCCACCAAAAAAAAAAAAAAATCCCATGTTGAAGTCCTAACCCTCAGTACAACTATATTTGGAGACCTGGCCTTTATGGAAATAACAACGGTTAAACCCGATTATAAGGTAGGGCCCTCATCAGAGGGGTGGTGTCCTTAGGAGAAGATAAAGAGACACCAGAGATTGCTCTCCCCCCTCTCTGTGCACACAGAGCAAAGGGCCTATGAGGACACAACAAGAAGGCAGCCATCTGCAAGCCAGGAAAAGAGTTCTCGCCAGAAATCCATCCTGTCAGTACCTTGACCTCAGACTCCCAGCCCCAAGAACTGTGAGAAAATAAATCCCGTTGTCTAAGCCAGTAAGCCCTTGTCATTTTGTTCCGGCAGCCTGAGCTGGCCGATAGCAGGCGGGTGATCAAAAGAGCAAGGTCTGTGGTGCAGTAACTGGCCATTTATAAGCTCAGTGATCTGTGACAAATCACTTGGCCTCAGTTTCCTGGGCTGTGAAATGGGGGCTACTAACCGTCTATCCTGCCTGCCTTCCTAAGAGGCCTGTGGAGGCCCTGGGAAAAGGTGGCCAGACCGCAGGGTAGGAGGGCTGGGGCATGAGAGGGACAGCAGCTCAATCCTGGCCCCCCCACTCACCACCTGGGTGACCCCAGACAAGTCACACGATCTGAGCGGCTTGATTAGCTGAGCATTTGCTGTGTGCTAGGTACAGCACTGGGAGTGTGAATACTGCTGTTCGTGGGAGTGACAGCCACACACTACCGTAGGCACAGCCTCCAAGGCAGGGCCAGCCATGCCTTCTGGGCAGCCTCCCCAGTATGCTGCCTCCCAGCCCTCACCACTGCTGGCCACGGGACATCGGCTGGTGCTCCCGGAACCGGGGAAAGCTGGCCCTTTGCTCCTTCCCACTGCACGATGGGGATATCAGCTGGGGCCTTGGAAACAAGGGGCCAAACCATTCCAGGCCACCTGTGGCACTATCCAAGACTTACACACTTTCCACACCGAAGCCTCTCTCCTTTGGGGTGTCACTGACACAGCCACCCCGGGAGGATGGGAATCTGCTCAGCAGACACTTCCCAGCCTGGCTCAGGAGGCTTCCTTAACACCTGTCCAAAATCCAGTCCCCATGGGACTGAGGTAGGAGTCAAGAAGTGCACCCCCAGGCACCCATCACCATGCTGATGGCCCCTAAGGACAGGAGGCCTGATAGGCCACGTGGCCACGATGGCAGGCAGGGAGCTGAGTGGTGGGGTCCCTTGCTTGCATGGAAAGAAACACATGCTGTAAATGGTGGGGGCCAGCAGAGGAGGACGGTGTTTGAGCTGCCA
This sequence comes from Mustela putorius furo, assembly GCF_011764305.1. Classification (NCBI taxonomy): domain Eukaryota; kingdom Metazoa; phylum Chordata; class Mammalia; order Carnivora; family Mustelidae; genus Mustela; species Mustela putorius. Next base: position 11,573,039 of record NW_025422057.1, read on the forward strand.
TTGCTAACACTGAACGAGTTTCAGTCAGTCTCTGGCCCCTGGACACAGGTCTCTGGAGAACAGCCAAGAATAGTGCACCAGAATGGAACATTCCACACCAGGGCTGGAGGGACCCCCTCCCCGTTATTGGTCATAGCTCTCCCAACGTCTCCCTGACCCCAAGTACCACCTAGCACAGGACACTCCCATGTGGGCCTCAGCCTCCATCTCCTGGGGGCCAATTTGTAGACACGACACAGGTCCCTCTAGACGCACTTCTCCGTCGTGCCGAGGGTCTCAGACTTCAGGGAATTTGCCCAGAAAAAGGGAACAGCTTCCAAATGCAGTGGAAGGCCAGAGCCCACCCCGTCTCCCATTTGTTGCTTTATCTTTGCAGCATAAACAAGCTTCGCCTACATTTATGGTTAAATTGGTCAAATCCTATTCCTCAGCCAGCCCTGCTCTGTCATTTAAAAGGAAAAAAAAAAAAACACCACTTACAGATCACTTTCATTACCTTGGATAGGGCAAAGCGCTTGGCATCACTTCACTCCGCCTGGGCTCTAGGCTCTGGTTGGCCCCCACTCCTTTCACACCCCACTGGTTATTAAGAATTTTCCCTTCCCTAGCCAGGTCTCACCCACATGCTGTTCTTTGTGGGCGTGGAAGCTCCTTGTCCTGGGGCTGGGGCTTTGTTGACAATGCCATAGAGGTATCCTGAGACAGCCCAGAACTGGCAGGTTGCTAAAGGGAAGGCCGGCCATGCAAATTTCAGGAAAGCAAAGCCTTTTTCCTTTTGTCCGTTTTGAGAAGGATTCTCCCATGAGAAGACAAATCCTCCCATAGACGGTGCTGAAAACTTGTGACAAAAGGGGTCAGTGGTGGGTTAGGCTAAGCCTTGGCACACAGAGGGTTGCAGTTCTGTTTTGTTGTTTGTTTGTTTTTTGGTAGTTCTATTTCAGGTGCTTCCCTGTTGATGGTTCTGGGGTGCAAATGGAAATAAGCCTGGGATCAAAGGAGCGAGAAGGAGTTGGAAGAGCCCAAAGTTTTCACAAGTTGGATCCATGCAGCGCTGGGAGGAGACATGTGGCCATGCTTAGGGGACTGCTCTCATAAGGCATCAGGCAAACAGGACTCTAGATACCCCAACCTGGGAAATCAGACAGGACCCCAGAAATCAAGAAGGTATGAGCCATGAACATGGTCTAGACAATTTCTGGACCAGATATTGTAGACATGACTATGTTCCTGGAGAAATTTTAAAATTATAAAGGTCTGGGCCCAGAGACTCTGTAAAGCCTTAGAACTATTTACTTCTTAAAAGCTTCAAGGTGATTCTGACGTTAGGCTCTACTCTAGGCTCCCCCTGTTGAAACCACTAATTTTGCACCAAACCGAGGAAGAGGGTGCACAGGCAATGGAATTGTCATTATGTCTTTTTTTAGTTGTGCTCTGTTTTGCCTAAGAATTTGTTTTGCCTAAGCCTATCATAATGTCATACTCTGCCCGACAGGATTTGCTCTCCTCTATGTCCATTTTGGTCTCAAGACAGTATTGACTCTTGCTCATACTTTGGTCCATAGAGCTGGGTTGTAATACTGTTGTTGTTCAGTAGGTGTCGTTAAAACACAGGGCGACCACGACCTAGTCCTGAAATTCCCCATCTGTGTTCTTGCCTTGCACCAACACATTAGTACCTTTCTTCCTCAGTGTTCTGGATTTATGTATTTATTTATAAAGATTGTATTTATTCATTTGACAGAGAGAGAGAGAGAGAGACAGCAAGCACAAGCAGGGGGAGAAGAAGTTGAGGGAGAGGGAGAGGCAGGCTCTCTGTCAAGCAGGGAGCCCAATGTGGGGCTCAATCCCAGGACCTCAGGACCATGACCTCAGCCAAAGGTGGACACTTAACTGACTGAGCCACCCAGGCACCCCAGTCCTCTAGATTTAAAAGTTTCTATCTTGAATTATCTTAAAATGAAGAACAACCATCCACCGCCACTTGTTTCTCAGAGCTCAGGAAATGTGATTTCACAGGGATTCTCACTGGTTCTCTTCTCCTTCTGTCCCCTGTCCTACAATGATGCAACTCAAACTTTAGGGACTCAGGACATCTTGACACCTCCAGAAATTATCGAGCCTCCCCTCCCACCACCAACTGCTTTTGTTTATGTGGGTTACATCAATAGTTTCCATATTAGGAAACAAAATTGAGAAAAATCTACAACACAGGAATACGCAAGCACATATTCTGTTAATTGCCAGAGTGATGACATCATCACGTGTCATATAGGCTCTAGAAAACTCTACGCTTGTGAGAGAATATGAGTGAGAAGGGAGAATAACATTGTTACGGATTATTATGTATCATTATGAAAACAGTTCTGACTTTGTTAAAAGAGTCTCAGGGACTGTGTCTGTTTTTAACAAATCAGGTCAATCAACATCTTTACTTTCCTTCTGAAAAAGAGAGAAGGAGCTTCAAACACTTTAATTCTGATGACTACATCTTTATTTTTAAAGATTTTTTTTTTTAATTTGACAGACAGAGATCACAAGTAGGCAGAGAGAGGGGGCAGCAGGCTCCCTGCTGAGCAGAGAGCCCGACGCAGGGGTCGATCCCAGGACCCTGGGATCAGGACCCAAGCTGAAGGCAGAGGCTTTAACCCACTGAGCCACTCAGGTGCTCCTACATCTTTATTTTTAAGTTTTCTTCCATTTTTAAAATCTGCTTTGCCATTCTTTATAGCCTCTTCTTGCTTGCTCATATTCCAAGTCTCTCCTTTACTTTTTTGAAATATAACTACATCCCATATGCTCTTCAAACAATTTGACTGACACCCTCCCCTAGCCAACCCCAGAGCTGGGGTGGGTGTTCCCTCTCTTTGAATCTGGGTAGGGGCTTGTCACTATTCCAACCAATAGAATGTGGGGAAGGTGATTCTTTGTCACTTCTGAGGCTAGATCACAAAAGGGACACAGCTCCTGGCTAGCTCTCCATCTCTGGGAAGCTTACCCATGGAACCAGACACCATGCTGTGAGGAAGCCCAGGCCACATGGTGAAGCCACGTGGGGAGGGACGCTGGGGACCCATTAGTCTTCCAACCTGCAAGTCTTCCACTCAGGCCTTGAACAACATGAAGTAGAAACAAACCATCCCTGCTTTACTCTCTTTGAATTCTGGACCTACAGAATCCATGAGCATAATGTTTATGTCACTGCATCACTCAGTGGTGATAACTGGGACATTCCCCCAATGTATTTCTGGTGCCTAATTTAGTAGATGCTTAAATATTTTTGAGATTTATAAAATACATTATAAAAACATATTATTCTTCTATAATCTATAGCCTACTCTTCAGAAAAGTCCCACTACCTTCACTGGATATCTTTAATCCATGACTGGAACAAGAGCTCACTATCTCGTTTGCCAGTGAATGAAAGCCCCCAGATCAGAGAGGGCTTCTGTCCCACACAGCTCTTCAGAAAGTCAAGGAGTATAGATTCCCTGGGATGCACCCTCAAAGCAAATAAGGCACTCAGCCCTCTGTTTCCCAAGCAAATATTTGCATTGTCCTTGACTGTGGGTGCCATTTTGTTTTCCTCCTAAACTGGGCACTTCTAGCACAAAAGTGGTGTGGGGAGAAAAAGACATTTCCAAAGAGCACCTGCATCATCCAACCTAAAAGTAAATCCAGTATAACTGGTTTTAGGAGTGATGCCACTGCTAAAAATAATGCTTACACATATAATGACATCAGCAGGTAACCAACCTGGGACCTGCAGGGCCCCAGTGTCTACCAACATCTTGAGCTCCTGCCTGCTTTCCACGGAGAATCCATCGGTCCTCTCTCTCTCTCTCTCCCATCTGGCCTTGATTTCAGGAGCCCAGGGCTAGACCTACTAAATTCAAGGAAAAGGCTGAATTTAAGGAAGCTCTGGATTTAGAGTTTTCATAAAAAAGTAATATGGACTTTCTATTTCAAGAACAGAATATCTAATAGTGTTGCCAAGGAGAAGCTCTCCAGGACCTGCTTTAATGGTACATATGAATGGTTGTAATTAGCATATTAATAGCTGTTTGATTTTCTAACGCCATATGAAAGCATCTCTCCAGCCTCTTTACAATACTATCTGCTTGGAGGTAATTATAGAACAGAGACAGAGCACAGGAGTACAGAAGCCGGCTCTCCCCAGTTCTGCCTCCAACTGGCCGTGGCCAAGTTTCCAGATCAAGAACATGGAGGCATGGGGGTGCGGGGGCTCATGCCACCCCTCGCACCCCATTTTAGCCCTAAGCTTCTTTCCACGGTCTGACAACCCGATTTCCAAAAAGTGAAAACAGAACATTCCAGAACCCAAAGCCCAGCAGAGAGGGCTTCCCATGAACAAGGACCAACCTATGAACAAGTCCCAGAACAACTCCGGCAACTCGCAAGAGCATCAGTGATTTTTAAAGAGCTCTCCAAACCTGACATTCCTGGCAACCAGCCAGCCTGCACTCCTGCGAGCTGAGAAGGGGAAAAAGCCAACTCACAGCCCCAGGGCCTGCAGGCAGGCGAAGAGGCAGGAGGACGGGTGCCGGTGCCGGTGCCGGGCGGGCCACGGTCTCCAGGTCTCACACTTGCCCGTGAGCTGCACGAACACCCCACACTCACCCTGAGGCTTGTGAGCACCCCTCTGGGCTGTAAATCACAGCCCAGGATTCAGTCCTGGGCTGCGGGGAAAAGCCGGCTCTGTGGCTCCAGTCCTGATTGCACTGCAGGGCAGAAGGCTGGGGAGCTGAACCAGTTTGTACTCAGGAGTGGTTCTTGTTATTTCCAGAGGCGCTGATGGGACGGCAGGCAGGAGCCGCCTCGGGCAGCCTGATCGCTGCAACTCTACACTCCAAATAAACACCAAATAAACGTACTGAACAATCCAAAACAGCCCCCAAACAATCCAATCCAAGCTTACGGGGTCCACTCCAAAAGCAAGTTCTAGTTTGGAGGTGTCTTTTTCTTCTCCACCCAGCTTCTATCTCCTCCAGCGCCTCAAACTGGAGGCAGCTTACTCTACTGGAAGCACCTTGAAGACAGGACTTTTGTCCTCCACTCACATATGCCCAGGTCAGAGGAGGCAGCCTCCCTCATAACCAGAGCTGGCCAATGAGATGAAGATAAGCTCTTAGGTTCAGCTTCCAGAAAGCTCCTTAAAGTCCTTTCTTGCATTGAGAGAATCATACATTTATTCTTTTCCTTCTATTTTTTTTTTAACTGCCTGGAATACGAATGTGATAGCTGGACCTGCAACAGCCATTTTAGGCCATGAGGTATTGGGTAGCGCAGAGGGATAGAAGGAGCCTGGGTCCTTGATGACACAGAACAGCCAACCCACAGCCTACTTCAAGACTTCATTTATGTGAGAAAAAAAATATGGGGTTCAAACTATCAGCCAACTATCATGAGTATCTAATCCATGGGATACTCTGTCTTATCACCAAAACTTCCTTTGCTACATCCTACCCCCAGTCGAGGCCCCCCTCCTCCCACCCTAGCGAGGAAACGATCACTTCTTTATTTGACCAACTGCAGAACTTTATCATATGGCACAGCGGTTAAGAATTTATTATCAGGAGTCAGACAGCTCGGAGTGCAAATCCAAGTTCTTCCATTTACTAGTCACACGACTTTTGGCAAATCATTTCACCTCGTTCAGACCCAGTTTCATCGGCTGTCAGTTGGGATGGTAACACTACCACCTTCCAGAGTATCCTGAGGCTTGGAAGACAATAGAGGCCAAGCCCCTGGCATTCCATCAGCACAGGATAAACAAGACCATCAGCCTTTCATGAGCCACGAATTTTGTCGCCATACTCTATCAATGGCAATAGTTGCCACCATGATAGTATTTAGTTGATATTTTTCTTTAACCTAGGTGTTAACTGACTCTCCCTCCCACCTGTGGAGAAATTACTGCTATGGTTACTGTTAATTTTTTTAGGATATACATTAAAAACATTTTAAAAATGCATAACCACAGTTCAGAGTGCTACATCACACTCATGAAGAGGCTTGCCTGTCCCCCTTCCTGATAGCGTTCTGATTCTCTGAAGAAAAGAAATGCACATATGCCCTCTGATCCCATGCACCAGGCTCCTTGAGGATGGGACCTGGGTTGTCTCTGATTAACCCAGCATCTGGGACATCAACGAAGCCCATTGAGTATCTGCCTCGTGAGCAGGAGAACATTCTCGAGTAGCCGTATCTGAGACCTGGACAGAGGGCACAGCCAAATTCCATTCTAGCATATTCTGAGCCTCGTCCAAATTCTTCCGCTGTGCCGGGTGCATGTTCCATAAAAAAAAAAAAAAGTACACGTAAGAAGTGGCTGTCAGCAAAGGAGTCTGCAACTGTTTCCACAAACATTTCCATGAACCTGAAATGGCTTTTGCTGTAATGGGATTTGATTCCTCTCAAGGCACCCTGGAGAGACCTGGACAGAACAGTGAAAACGTGGCACAGACTTCACAGAAAAGGGGTCCTTCTCTGAGCTGGACAAAGAAGACCTTCTGAAGGAGTTCTGCACCACCTTGACAGCTAAAGACATTCTTGCAAAATATTTCCATCAGGGAATTCAGTCCTGATGCAAGGCAAGAGGCGGTGACATTCTGGAAACACTGCATCCCAAATAAAATGTGAGCTGTGACAAGGATGCAGCGGGACCCAGCTTCTGGGTCAGAGACACTTTTTTATGATGGAAATGTTTTGATGGAAAATGGTGCACTTGGCCTGTTAAGAAGTAACCAAGCAAAATGTTTTGGGGCATAAGTAAAATGTTTTACTTGGCAAATTCATGTCAATTCGGACTGGAAGGTAACTCACTTCTCCTACCACCTCAACCTTCCATGGCCAAATGGCAGACTGAAGAAAAAAAAAGAAAAAGACAGGTGTAGGCAGCTGGCTGCTTGAGACCAGGGGGCCAGAGACCTACATGCAGAAAGTTCTGGAGCTGGAAGATCCCTGCTTGGCAGGAAGTGCATCCAGCAGGAATGAGCTTGACCCTCCAGCCCCGTTAGCACTGTGTCCTCACCCCATCCCAGGTGAGAGGCTGGGGGGTGGTGGTGGTCACAACCATGCATCAAGTCTGAGAGGCAGCCATTAAGCATGCATGTTTAGGCTTTGCCTGTAAATAGGTGACTCAGGCAAGTTCTAGAAGCCCGATCTGTAAGATGAGAACGAAAATACCACTTCCCGCAGGACTGCTGGGTGATGACGTGCGCTCAGGGAGTGTGAAGAGAGCTTTGCAAGCTCACAGCAGCCTCCAGCCTCCGCGGGGAGTGAGACAGGTGCACTCCGAGCCAACAGCCAGTGGCATGTGGCCCGAGCGAGCCCCACAGGCAGGTGGTGGTTTTGAGGATCACGGGACACCCTGGAACTCAGAGGCATAGGAGGAGCTGGCAGCTGAATCAGTCCCGGGAGGAAGCGCCAGCTCTCACCATTCAGACCTAACTGGGGAAATGACTGGCTGCTGGCCGAAGACCCCAGAAAGCCTGTCAGCAGAACTGGGTAGAGAGAGAGCCCACGCACACCGCTGATGACCATCTCGGGTGCTGGCGGGGGCCGCCCCTGCACGCCAGGGGTCCTGAGAGGGGTCTGAGTGGACGTTCATGGAGCCCCCAGGAGGGGTTACTGATTTAGACCAGGGTCCAGGTGAGTAACTGCTTCATGAAGGTGATAGATTTGCCCAAGGCCACTCAGCAAGTTAAGCGGAAGAGCCAAGAAGGAGCCTAGTCTGGTTTTAAAGACACTCTTTCCTTCCAGAACCATTGGAAATACAGCCTGACATAGCATCCCCTCAGCCCACCTCCCAGAGCCATGCCCCTGCCTGTAGCTGCTGTCCTTTTTTGTCTACAGCTTTATTAAGCTGAAGCCCAGAGAGGACCAGCCTCGGCCTGCTGCTAGCCCAGCCGGCCAGCTCCCTCCTCGCATCCTTCCAGCAAGAGCTCCTCTCTGAACTCGGCAAACGCACTGTGTTTAACCTCTCCGCCTAGAGCTCATTCTCTTAAATTCTCTCTTTTGATGGTGCAGGGCAGGGGGCAGGAGGAGGAGAGTGGAGGACGGTGGGGGATTGCTCACTTCTCATCTCTTGCCAACTCTCAACAAATCTGTCTCCTGCCGGTGGCCGGGACTTCAAGAGCAGCCCTCCTGTGGTGGCCAAGGGCGTGAGCAGAGCCGCCCTGTCATCTTCCCCCTGCCCCCGCCCACCATTCTGCCCCCAACACACACACACACACACACACACACACACGCCTATTTATACCCCTCAATTGAACCATCTCCTTTTTTGGACAATGTCGCCGTTTTGGCTCACTGTGCCTGCTCAGTCATGGCATCTCTTTACCAGGAAGGGAGAAGCACAGCAAAGCTACAAACGTACTTGGCGGGCCACCAGGGCTCTAACGGATGGTGTCTGATTCCCCTCGGGGGCACCTTCTGATGGTCTGTCTAGCCAAGCGCTCGGCCAGCTTCTCCACCATGGGGCAGTGCCCAGCCGGGCAAGCTCAGGCCCCCTCCGGGCTGGTTGTCCTCCAGCCAAATCCATGGAGGCGCTTTCCACCTTCCTGCCTGAGTCACCCCACCTTGCAGAGCCCTGGGGGGGACCCGGGCCTGGCGCTGGTCAGCACACTGGCCACTCACATCACCTTCCTCTCCTGCATTCCTCGAGGCCGGCGGGGCGGCTGCCCGTGGGCCCACTCTGCGGACAGGAGGAACAGAACTCAGACACACCTGCTTCCCGGGGGACGCAGGAAGCCTTTTCACTTTCTCACTTCTAATGTACGGATTTAGTGATGGCTTGCTTACGTCCCCAAAGGATCCACAGCCTTTCCCAATAAAAGCACATTTCAATTGTTCCATGAAAGACAAAGAAGAGGAAGTATGCAGTGAAGCGGGAAGGGAGACTAGAAGGAGCCCCTCTAGGACCTCTGAGGAGGGAGAGCTGTGCTTTCAGCTTGAAACTCGCCTGTGGGCTTCCCAGTAGTCTGAACTAAGAGAGGGGCAGGCGGGTGGGTGGTGGTGGGGATAGATGACAGCCAGGCTTCAGGCTGACTTGGGAAATAGACAACAAGCACCTACTGTGTGCAGGCTTTGGCCACATGTTGGGGAAGAACTGAGATTCAGCCCCTGTCCGTGCGGGTGGGCAAGCAAAGTCTGGCGGGTGAGCGAAGGGCACACTGGTGGGGCGTCACTCTGCCCTCCCGACCAGAGCAGGGACGGTGGACGCTGGAAGGCGATGGGGCAATTGATAGACACACCGGGCATTTCCGGGCTGCGCTCACAGGGGCAAGTGAGGCTGCCGTCTCCACTCGCCAAGCTGTCCCTGTCCCCTAGGTTTAGAGCCAGGAGAAAGGCCTTCTCTAAATCGGAGGCTGCTCCCACCAGAGCGTGTGGCCGCGCCTACCTGCCCAGCGGTTACATGGAAGGCACGGTGTGAGGACATCAGGATATCAGGCACCAGCAGCGCGTTCCTTCCTGCTACAGGCCCAGGAGTCCTCCCAACTCCAACCCAACCCCCCAGGCACTGAGATGCCACTGCTGGGGCCCTCCAGGCTCCTCAGCCAGGGTGCCTCCAGGTCCACGGGGCCTGGCCACGAAGCCAACAGACCTGGTCCCTCCTTGTTTCCGGCCATCCTCAGCCCTAGCCTGCTCTAGCCGGCCCTTCGCAGGGTCTCAGATTCCCCCCCGGCCAAGGGAGGGAGTGGGGCTAGCACAGGGCGGAGGCCTTGCAGCTCTAATGTTACAGAAAACTTCTAACTTGTTAGCAGGGAAACTGGACCAGAACTCAGATCCCCAGCACCAGGCCCTGGCACCCCCACCAGAAAGGAGCCACCGGGACAGACATGTGAACTCAGTGGCCACTGGGAGGGGCGAGCTCACTTCCTGCTGTAAAGCAACATGGCAGAGGTCAAAGCTGCTCCTGGGGAGCTCCACCCCCCTAGAAAGGCCTTACACCCCTTGGGTCCCACTCAGCAGGAGACAGAAGCAGAGGCAGCTCATCCTCCCCCTGCACACACAAGGCCTCTTTGGACTGTTGGGTTAGGCTCTCCCACTCAGCACCCGGGGGCCCTGACAAGTCCCTTCTCTCTGAGCCTGAGAGAGGTAGCGTGACTGATAATCAGGGCCCACGAAGAATTTGGAAGGTCTAGCTTCTGGCCTGGGAGACTCCACACTCTAACCACTGCCTTCTCTTGCCAGGTCAGCGTCTCCAAGTTCGAGTTATTTCTTTCCCCTGATATCCGTCGAGGTGGGAGGGCTCCAAGACACCCGGGAGCCTACCTTCAGGATACTCCATCTGGTGACAGACCATCACACACACACACACACACGCACGCACGCACACACACACGCACGCACATGCACATAATACAGAAGGGGGTCACACATGTCAGGCTGGGTCCTATCAACAGGAGGGAAGCCCTGCAGACTCTTCCAGAAGGCTGGACAGCAACAGAGAGCCCACAAACAGGCTCTGCTCAGGTAAGCCGGGAGGCAGCCATACCTCAGCCCTCTGGACTAGGCCGTCAAAGAAATGAAATGGCTCCCAGAGATCATGACTGCCCCCTTGATGCTGAAGTGGGGAGAATGAGTCCCATAGACAGTACCTCAGGCTAATTTCCTTCTAGTCCTGAGTGAAAGATTCTAGCCAACACCCCCTGTGTAAGCCTGAGAGAAGGCCCGGCCAGCTCTGTCCTCAGAGGGGCACAGAGAACAGGCAAGGCTAGCTCATTCTATGTGGATTTCTGGTGAATGAGTTCCATCAGGCCTCCTGCCCCCCACCAGGGCCCGGGGATCAGGTGGGCAGCAAGGAACCCCCACGGAGCCCACGAGTCAGCCATCTAGCTGACGTGCCACAGCCTTGTCACTGCAGCCCACGCAGGTCACAGGGACTCAAGGCCACTCCCGGAGTGGAGCAGTCAGGACCCCCAGGCCAAGGCTCGGAATCAGGTCCCACAAGCAGGACACCAGTGGCAGCAGGAGACTGGTCACCCTCCATAAAGCCAGCCCCATGGGGTTATTCCTCCCTATCCCAGGAGATGATAACTCTGAGCCAGGAGGTCAAGGTCAGGAAATAAGAAAAGGCCCCAAACTGCAGATCGTGGAGGTGTGAGGACAGGGCTGCCAGGCCGGGGGGTGAGCAGCTCCAGGTCCAGCTGCATGGCTCCAGAGGGACAACCCCTCAGGTCCCGCCGCGACATTGGCCTCTCATCACTCACTCTTCCCTTCCCTCATGGATTCCTTCACTCACTGGCTGGTTCTGGGGACCCCTTCCCAGCTCCCACAGAGGACCGGGCCCTAGCGGAGAGGCAGGGCTTACAACGGTGTCACACGCCCTCTAGGTAAGCAGTCAGACACCCAAGGCCTACTGCTGTTCCCTGTAGCTGGGGTCCGGTGGTGGCACGTGTGGAATATTCTAGGACCTGGGTGAAGGGGGTGGGTGGTTGTTTCAGGCAGGGGTCCATTGACTTTGGGGGAAGGACCTGGCCAGGTAGGGAGGAGGGCAGAGAATGTGGCCTGAGCAAAAACCAGAAGCAGGAAGAAAAGCTATTTACCAAGGCCCCAGGGGCTCAGCCCTGGGCAGGTGCTTCTAAGTACACCAATGCGATTTAAACTCTCCAGCAACTCTGAGAAGTTGAGTGACATGGTCCGCATATCTATAGGCAAGGACCAGGCTCAGACAGATCTGAGTCTGGCTCTGCCTCTTTGTGTTGTGTGACCTCAGGCAATAGGCTTTACTGCCCCAAACCCTCATTTCCTTATATGCCAAGTAATCCTAGAAACAGTGACTCTCTCTTAGGATTATGGGGTAGGTACAAAGAGGCAAACATAATAAGAACCTGACCAGTGACAGCTATTACTATCATTTTTGTTCTATGTCTGTAGCTCAGAGAGGTGAAGCAAAGTGTCCAAATTTGCACAGCTTCGAAATAAAGAGCAAGGATTTGGCACTGTGCTGAAAACTACCATGCCAGTAGAGGTTTACTCAAGACCACGAGAAGCCCAAAGGTTTCCAGGGGTGGAGGGTTACGGGGAGAGGACCACTCTGGGTGGCTTTATACAGCAAGTCAGAGACCAATTTCAGAGGGGCAGAGGACAGACTTGATAAGAGGCCCTGCCTTAGGGCTGTTTGGTTTGGACTCTGTCCTATGGGCAGTGGATAGGCCCTTTATATCTGCTAGAAGTCTCAACTTTGATGTCTTTAGAAAAGTCAAGGAACGTCTAAGTGCTAAGAACAACAAACAAGAAGGCTAGACTGGATGGGCAAGAAGGAAGAAGAAACCAGCCATCAATAGTGGACCAACGAAGAGGCTAGTGCATCAGTCCTAGCAGGGTGATGCGTGTCAAACCAGTGGGTTGGAGAAGAGGGTGCTGATCCAACCAAGTGGGCATAGGACTCTGAGGTTTCCACCTGGCGAGGCTGATAAAGCCACTGTGGGACTTCATCCCTTTATCCAGGAGGAGTGCAGATTGGGAATGGGTGAGAAGTTAACACAGCAACAGGCGAGTATGGCTGAGAATGATTCCTTTCGTGTTAAAGCCAAATGGGGACAGAGGGTAGAAAAAGCCTGAAGAGAGTAAGTCTCATGGCTGGCTGGCCAGAGGAGGCAGCCAGGGGACAGTCAGGGTGGAGAGCTCCCTCTGCACTCCACACTCGCATCCTGACCCTCAGGTAGCCCGGGCCACCAAGCCCCACCTGGGTGACACCTGAGGTGGTCTCTCAGAGACAGCCAGGGTGACATTCCTGCCCATCTGCCGCCTTCAGAAAGGCCCTGTGGAGGGTAGAGGGAGAGAGGACAGACAGCAGGGGTGTGAGAAACCACCCCCAAAAAGAGGGGAGGGGAGAGACAGGTGGGCGGCAGGAACAGCTGTCAACTCAGAGACCTCATGGGTGGTGTGAAAGGCATCCCGTGACCCAGCGTCACAAAGAGAAACCTGCTCGCAGCCTGACGCCGCAGATGACAGAAGCTCCAGCAGCCCCTGCTTCCTAGGGCACAGCGTCATCAGGAGTGGAGGCCCTTTATGGCACATTCCAGGTCCCGGGCTGGGTCCTTGAGAAACACTGTCTCATTTCTTCCTGGCACACAGGAAATGGTAAGTATCTGGAGAAGTGAATGACTTACCTACCATTCCCAAAGCCCAGCCTTCTCTGTCTGTCCATGGCTTCCCTTTGTTCTCTGTTCTCTACCCTGAGGACTGCTATGGGGGCTCTCAGAGGAACATTCAGTGGCTCCCAACTACCTGTGGCACAAAGACTTAACCTTTTGGGCCAGAGGCACAGAAGGGGTCTTGGACCTGAGCCAGCCTCCCCTGGACCTCTTCCCTCATGACTTTGCTGCACAAAGCCCATCAAGTGCACATCACTGCCCAAACATGCCCCGTGTTGTCCTATCTTCATGGGAAAGGCACGGCAACCGTGGTGGAAATCCACAGGCCCAGGTCTGAATCTGGACTCTGCTGCTTCCAGAGCTCTGTAAGTGCGAGCAACTTACAAATCTCTCTGAGTCTCTGCATCTCCATCCATAGAGTAGAGGGTGGAGGAAGTGGCCGCCAGCCCACAGGGTTTTATAACGATTCAATGAGTTGTGCGTCTGTAAAGCCAAGAGTCCAGTTCCCAGCCACGGTAAGTGCCTAGGAAATGCTTGCTGGTTGTCTGATGCTTCACTGCGGACTTTTTCTCCCACCTGCTCACCTGAACCTTTCATCCTGCACAGATGCCTCTGTTTCCCTTCCCTATCCCGCCTCTGGGCCCTTGGCACTGAGGAAGAACATGTGACAGCTGCCCACTTTCACATGGCTGTCACTCAGCATCATGTGTGTGCTTTCTGCCCTGTCTTCCCAACTTCTCTTCCCTGAAGAGACCTAACTGTCCTTACAACCCCCCTTGGGGGTCCCCTGGGGGGCCTTGCCCAGAGTGAAGGCTGAACAGGGGTTCATGGTTGGGATTGGCTATCACCCCACGTGTCTGAGTTCATTACAGTCCCTCCTGCCCAGAGGGAGGGGGACGGGTCACATGGCCTTTGTTGTGGGGAGAGGGTCCCATCCTGATCTTCTAAGTCTGCAGGGAGTTAGTCAGTAGAGCTTTGAGGGATAGAAGTGGGACTAAGGGGGAAAGGGTCATATCCGGGTTACATAAAGCAATAAATGTAGCCCAGCCCGTGTTGCCAAGAGCCACTCCTGAAAGCAGTTCTCCACCACCTGGCAGCTCCCCAGATCCCTGGCACAGAGCACGCATATAACAGAGTGAATGAACGAATGAATGAACAGATAAACTTAAACCCAGCAGGACCTGGCAACCGCCACTCACAGGAAAACCAAGAAACAGAGCTCTGAACTGAGCAGGATTCTTGCTGACAGGGACGATGACAAACAGCAGTGATGACGAAGCAGCGGCCACGCTGGAGGGCTCACTGCGTGCCAGGCCCTCAGCAAGACCCTCCCCGTGCAATTCCTCATTTGATCCTTGCGACAGGCCTGTTCCCATTTTGCAGGTAAGGAGACTGAGGACTGAGAAGGTAAAGCATTTGTCCAAAGTCACAATCGGTAAGGAATAGAGGCTGGTCCAAACCCAGCTCCCTCTGACACCAGAGCTCACGCGCCTCACTGTTGTCCCCACCCCAACTTAACGGAGCTGGGTTAACCCTTCAGTAGCTTTGTCCCTGAGGGATTAGCACAGGGCCTACAGCCCCCGCACTCCAAGGCCTGATGAGGGAGTCTTCTGGCAAAGCCATTCTCTGTGCCCTGCTCTGCCCCAAGCTGAGCTCAGCCAGAGTCCTGGAGCAGCACTTCTTGGCCCATCTCTGCCTGGCCAGTCAGGCTCTGACAGCCGGAGGGGCCAGCATGGTGGCTGGAGTCATGAACCCCCTCTTACCTCTCCGGTGCCTCCCCTTCATGTCTGCCAGGGCACAGCAGGGGAGAGGACAGGGCCCATTTAAAAGGACTCAGAGAGAAAAAGAAGACCCATCAGCAATCATTCTAGGACTTGGGAAGATTAAGATTGTTTGTATTCCATCCCCAGAGGAGAACAAAAACATCTGAGCAATCAATGAAAGAAAATTAAGATTGTAAAAGGGCCTGGCACAGAGACACTGGTGTTGGGGGCCGGACATGGCAGTGGATGATGGAGACCAGTCATCAGTCATCAGACTGCTGCCAGGGTAAGGAGTCATCAGACTGCTGCTGGGGAGGTCCACAGAGAAGGCTTCCTGGAGGAAGTAACCTGCAAGGTTGAGTGGTTTACCAGGCAGAATTAGGGAAGTGCGTTTGGGAAAGGCTTGGAGAAGGGAGGAAATGCGAAGGAGCGGCTGGGTAGGGGGACAGGTAGGAGCGGGGGAAGCTGGAGCAGTAAGCGAGGGCAGGTAAGGCAGGGCCTGGTCGGCTTCAGTAAGACCTTAGGGCTCCATCTTGACCGCCACAGAAAGTCACTGCCGCAGGTGGTGGCACGATCAGATGGACGTTCTAGAATGAGCTTCCTGGCTGCTGTGTGGAGCCTGGTTGGACACGGGTGAGTCTGGATGGAGTTGAGGGCAGGGGAGACCCGGGAGTTCAGGCAGGAGAGGAAGGTGGCCAGGGTGAGGGAAGCAGTAGGGGTCGGGAGAGAGGAGCCACCTCCAGAGATAGTATGTATGCAGAGTTGCCTTGGAAAGGGATTAGCCACGTGCGCTGGGCAGAAGAGGGCAGGCAGGGAAAGGGACGCTCCCAGGTCTCTGGGCCGTAGGAGGGAAGGCAGTGATTTTCACCAAGACCAGATACAGGGGCAGCTTTAGAAGAACGGATCGCCGCTCTTCAGGGCGACAGGAAAATTCCTTTAGCCACTTGTCTTCCTGAAGGGTCACATGACCACACTGAAAAGCATCAGTGGGAGAGGCCTGAACACCTCAGTCTTCTGCCTCCCAGTCCCGTGGGGGATCCTATAGCCGTCTATGTCAGTTTTTAAAGATGTCTGGTTTCGGGGCAGGGAGACCCATGACAGGGGGGACAACTCTCTCTCCGTAAGCAGAACAGACCATGACAGGGCCGCAGACCAAAATGCTCACGGCGGTGAACTTACTGGCAATTTTTATTTTCCACTTTTTAGATTACATTTTGGCAGTTTTATCAATGGATGTATTTTACTTTGTAAGGAATGGGGCGCCTGGGGGCTCAGTGGGTTGAGCCTCTGCCTTCGGCTTGCGTTGTGGTCTCAGGGTCCTGGGATCGAGCCCCGCATCGGGCTCTCTGCTCAGTGGGGAGCCTGCTTCTCCCTCTCTCTGCCTGCCTCTCTGTCTGCTTGTGATCTTCTCTCTCTCTGTCAAATAAATAAAATAAAATCTTTAAAAAAAGAGATAATTCTAAAAACAATTTTTAAAGATGATAAAAGGACAGCACGACCGTGGAACACAGAAACACCCGCCAGCGAGTGCTCCAAATGCTTCTCGATTTTGCATGTTCCTCTCTGACATGGGCTGGAAAGGGCCACAGCTCGGGGCCGGCAGCAACCCAGACCCACAGGAGCTCTTGAAGGGATAAATTTTTTGTTGTTGTTCTTTGGTTATTTTAATTTTTTTTTAAATTTAAACGTTTATCCTGGCCCCAAATACGCTTCTACCCACATTTTTTCTTCTCCCTCTCTTGGGTGCTAGCTCCAAGGTGCCCCGAACAAGGGGTGTTTAATGCACTGAGGCGGACACCGGGGGACATGCTGCCAAGGCGTTGCTGAACAGACAGAGCCCGGGAAATAAATTCCGTAAATAGAGTCTGGGCAGAGACCATTAAAAGTGTTGTCCTAGTGTCTCTTTATGGGGCAGAACGCTGTCCTGCTCAGGCGGCCGCGGGTCAGCTGGACTCTTGTGCCGGTTTGAGGTCCCCGTTGCTGTATAAACTAGCTTGTTTTTCCCATTTTCGGCGACGGGCCTTGAAACAGACAGAAAAGCCCTTCTCAGGCCTGTGACTGCCATCACTCGGGGCTGGCCGGCGGGGCCGGGGGTGCTCCACGGACCTCATGTGCTTTGTCCATCACAGGCACATTTCAGGTTAATGGCGTCAGCAGATGTAAGCGCAGAATGCAAATGGGACATTCCAGAGGAAGCAAAGGAGGCGGAGAGGCCACTAGACTTACTGCTTGGGTTTCGCTCATGTGTCTGGCCTTTGAAAAGACAGCGTGGGCTTTCTCACCTCTGAGCCTGAGATCAAAATGCCACAATGAAGTATGAAGATGTTAATCTGAACGCCAACTGGGAGTGGCAAAAACTAGAGAAAACAGAAAAAAATAGTTCTCACTCTCTCTCTGGATCTGTATGTACATGTGTAGATACGCCTATATATATAAAATCAATATGAAGCTTTTAAAAATCAGGTTTATGCTGGGCAGAGGGGCAAGGGCTTATTTTCTAGATGGCTTAAAGGAAGCCTCTGCCCAGGAGAAATAAATAAAGCCATCGGGAGGGATACAGTGGGGGTCTGGACCAGTGCCAGCTGGAGGGCAACAGGCCGGTTCCCCATTGTCCACTGGTGTGCCCACTCCCCCAGAGGAGGGCAGCCCACAAGGATAGGAATTTCTGTGTTTTGCTTACAAATATATCCCCAGTGCCTGACGCTCAATAAATAGGCACCAAATGGAAAAACATAAATCACATTTATGCGGAATGTTAATGATGTGGGAAAATGCTTTTGAAATTGCATTAAGAAAAAAGGTAAAAAAAAAAAAAAAAAAACCTGTAGTGTGTATATGCATGTGGAAAATGCTAGAAGGAATTACATGAAAGTGCTGGCTGTGACTACAGCTGGCTGAGTGGTAAAATTATGGGTGACCTTTCCTTAAAATTTTCTGTGTGTTTTTAAGCAAAGTAATTTACCAGTTAGGATGACTTGAACAATAACAGCAACAAGAATAGAGGGAATTAAAAAGGGCCACATCCTTGGTTCCAAAAGCTGCCGATCCTCCCTAGACAGTCCTGTGGCCTGTGGGAGAGCGGTCGGCCTGGGTGGGCTTGGCCAGGGAGAGGTGGGTCTACACTCAGACCTGGTGGGAACTGGGGTCCTCTGGCCCCTTGAACTTGATCTCCACAGACCATTAAGAAAGTGGGTTTTAGGGGCTGAATTGTATTCCCCAGAAAAAACTCCTAACCTCTAGTACTTCAGAATGTGACCTTATTTGGGAATAGGGTCTTTATAGAAGTAATCGAGTTAAAATGAGGTCATTAGGGTGGGCCCTAATCCAGAGTGACTGGTGTCCTTATAAAAAGGGGAAACACGGACACGCAAACACATACACAGAGAAGGCCACATGAGGGTGAAAGCAGAGATCAAAGTGATGCCTCTACAAACCAAGGAAAGCCAAAGATTGCCAACAACCACCAGAAGCTAGGAGAGAGGCTTATCCCAGATCCCAGACCCAGCCTCCAGAACTAGGAGACGGCCCATCTGTTGTTTAAACCACCCAGTCTGTGGCATGGTTATGGTAGCAAAAGCAAACCAAGACAGCAAGGGAAAGCCATGGAGTCAGGTCACAGGGAGAACTTGGCAAATCTCTTCTCTCTCCAAGACTCAGTTTACTTATCTGGAAAATGGGAGGCCTGGCCTAGAGCAGTGGGTTTTGAACTTGGTTTTAACCCTGGAATAAAATCTTACAAAGAGGCTCAAACACAAGACGTAAAAAGAAACCCTCATCAGTTAGAACCTGCTATGGATCATACCCACCTCCCCGCCCCAACCCCAGCAGAACAGCTTTTGAGAACAATCCCAGATTGTTAAAACCTTGATCGGTACCCTAGTCTAAGCCTCACCAAACGTGAAGCCCACCAGCTAGGATCACTGAACCTCTCACATGCACCCAAGCTTGTGCTGGACACAGGAGACCTGACCCCTTGCCTTCAAGAGGTGGCTGGTCTTGGTGGAGAGGTGAGACTAATACCAGGAATGCAGTGGGCAGACAAGCCAGGCTGCCCTCTCCCTCCTGAGAGCTACAGCTGCAAACAGGTCACCTGATGTTCTAAATCCGCCACATCTAAATTTATCTTGCCCTCCAAGGACGAGCAGATGCTGTGCCTTATCAGAGCATGGTAAGCGGCAGAACGACAGACGTGACGAGCCCTTATCACCCCCAAGGACGAGAATGACGTCTGCAGAAAGACTTGGTCTCCCTGACGGTGAAATCAAGAGCTCACGTGCCAGCAGACCTGAAGGGGACTGGGTCACGCAGGCCCTCAGGTGGGGTGGGACCCAGCCCAGGAGTCCAGATTCCTTTCCAGACGCTTCTGTGTCCCTGGGGCAGAGTCGAGGGAGCTGCTGCCCCTGAGGAAGGGCGCACAGAAGGGGAGGCTGTTTGCAGGGAAGGACAAGTCCCATTGCATCCCCATGGAGTGGAGACCCAAAGCACCCCATTCTACACAGGAGAGGCAGAAAGAAAACGCTCCTGAGGACCCGTGTGCAGGCTGACCTCCGGAGACTGGACTAAGAGGCCCCTGCGGGTCACAGGGCAGAGCTGAGCAACCCAGGAGGAGGCTGGACTCTAGGCTATGGGCACCGGCTCCCAAGCAGAACAGAGCTGGAGCCCCTCCGCCACAGTCCCGCAGATCTGCGAAGAGGAGGAGGCTCTGCCCATCCTTCCAGAGCCCACAGACTCATTAGGGGACACAAAGTCAACAGGAAAGAAGGAAATGGTGTCACTGTCCCCATGCCCCACTGTGGAATCAGGTGGGGGATTCAGTATTCATTCAACTTTTAAGTACACAGAGAACATGCCAATACATTCTCCTTTTTAAAAAACCACCTTACAGACAAAGCTGACATCCTCTCTGACCTCCATGCCTTCCCCTGGGGTAACCATCGTTAGGACTCTGAGGTGGAACCTTCCAGAACATCCACATGTCCTTTCAAAGAGACCCAGCAGGCCAAGGGTCAGGGCAGGGTGTGACTTCCCAAGGAGTGTAGTGGGGCCAAGGCGAGGAGAGAGTGGTTGAGGGCTGTAGGAATCAGGGTGGGCCTCCAGGAAAAGGTGTAGAGGCAAGAGCTCAAGGAAAGGTAGGATTCAGATGACCCCAAGGCAGGGGTCCCTGGGGACTGGACCCAGGTGATAATCAGCTCAGAAACAGCTAGCCCTATTCATCATTTGTAGTCAATTCTGCGTCTCTGGGAAATTCTAAAGCCTTTTCAAAGGGTCCTCACCTTTGCCCTCATACCACTAGCACGTGACGAGGATGACGATGACGATGACGATGACAATGGAATAGTTGCATGTGCTGGGCACTCTGCCGGCCCTAACAACAGTTCTACGGCACTGGGATCAGTGTTTCCATTTTCCAGACAACACCACTGCAGCCCAGGGAAATTCAACAATGTGCTTAGTGTCCCACAGCTGGGGGTGACAGAGCCACCACTGACCACGGTGTCAATGATGGGGGTCCCTCCATGAGGCCGCCCTGCTTCTGTGGCCAATGGTACAGTTCTTGTGCCTACGACAATGCCTAGCACACAGGAGGGCCTCCACAAGTATCTGTAGGCTGGTGTCTTAGTCCAAGACCATGGGCAATGTTGAGTCAATAATCAAGCACTAGGTAATCCAAGGCCATCTTCATGCTATTACAGGGCTTAGGGGGATGTGTTGTTGGTATTTGTTTTGTTTTGTTTTGTTTTGTTTTGTTTTTTAAGTTAAGGATCTAAATTTTCTTCTAGGAACGCCCCCCTACAGCCTCGAGCTTCTGCTCCTGGAAAGAGTTAAGGCTTTGGCAAGAGGCTGTCCCACAAGGCAAACCAAATGTCCCCCATCCGTCTGTGAGAGCACAGGGCAGCACAGCAGCCACTTTCTGTGAATGGCCTCCTCGTGGACGTCAGTCCCGCCAGGGGGTGGGGAGGGGGCCTTGATTTATTATATGGCTTTTGGACAGTTCCTCCAGAAATACTGCCAAACGGTAGAATAATCAACTCTTTCACTCAAGCCCCTCATACTTTTTTTTTTTTTTAATGAAAGAATAAAGTATGCAATGAGCCTGAACTAAATAAATAAAAATGCCACACTTTTGCCCAACAGAACTTTCTGCGTCACTGAGGAATATTTGCAGACCTCAACAATCTTTTATCTTCACAATGACGTTCCAGCCCTCTCCGTTTTGGATGTTCTGAGAACTTCTTTGATTTGGGCTCCCTAATTATCTTATGAGAACAATTAGCTTATTAACTAATAATGTCATTATTTGATGTTGCTTAGAGCAGACATTAGAGAACCCCTTCTTCCTCCTGTGCTCTGTCTACTGTCCACCGGGACTGTGTGAAGTCAGCTACTCGTGTCCAGGCTCACATTGCCAGCAGATTTGTCTGGCAAGGATTGTGTGTCTTAGCAGTCATCGCTGACAGTCACAGGGCTGGTTTCTGGGCTGGGTAAGGGGGACAACGTCCAGCCACAGCCACTTTATCTATCCATTCACTATGCCAGCCATGGAGATCTTAAGATAGAAAGGACATGACCCCACTAAGAGATGCCCTAGGAGGCTCAGAGTGAGGCCACCTCCTCCAGGCATGTTCCTGATGGGTAGAGACTCTCAACTCTGTTCTCCAGCTCAGCATCCTGTCCTCCATCAGGCAAGTCTCCTGAATTGTTATCAGCTCTGTGAGTGAGCTCCCAGAGAGGACAAACCAGGTCTGGCTCCCCAGCGGGTGGCAGGTAATAACTGCTCAGTAAATACTGGCTGGAAAAAAAAAAAAAAAAGAACATGCAGCCCATTCACCTGAAATAAAGACAGAAAAAGACCAACAGAAATGTCTATCCCTCTGGGTGCCAAAAGGTTCTCTCTGCTTTAAATACTGGCTGGATGCTGAGGCCTAAAATGTTTATGGGTTGTTCAGACGCTGGGGAGTGGAAAGCCATAGCTCAGGGCCGGGAGCCCAGACTGTCCTGGGCAGGTCACTTCTACTCTTGGAGCCTACTTACTCAGGTCTAAAGTGTGTGGTTGCATAAGATGCTTTGAGTTCTCTGACATTGGGACTCTATGAAAACCTCACATCCCTATGATGATTTGTAGCCTCGGGGGACGGGGGCCTGGGTCACAGTGGCTGGCCTCCCCCGCCAAGTAGATGTGAGACCATGGCCAGGGCTCGTAAGTGTATGAAATTTCCTCATCTACAGAGTAAGGGCTGGGGCAGGGGTGCTACAGTGGGTGCTTCCTAAGTCTGGACTTCTAGTATTCTCAGTGGAAAACGCTGGATAGATTAAATTTGGGCACGGTACGCACATGTCACACATCTTCTCAAAAGAGCCCCGGTTTCCAATATTGCACACACTTCATTCATTCCTCGATTCACCCAATATTTAGTGAGCCCCTACTGTGTGCCAGCCACCGCTCTGGTGGTGAACCAGACACCCAGTCACTACTGTCATGGGGCGCCCAGTCTCTTTGGGGAGACAGAAAATACACACGTCAACGACTAAACAAAAGTTGATTTCAGATATAGTTACAGGCAAAAAACATCAAGAAATTGCACACGTGAGAGGGAGAGTGGGGCTCCTTTCTAAAAGCTGGCTGTGAAGGCTTCTATCTGAGCTGAGACCTAACAGCTCCCTAGAAAAATGTAGGGAAGAGCATTCTGGGGTGGGGGGGGGAAGAGCAGGTGCAAAGACTCCAGGCTGAAACCACATGGCGGGCATCTGGAGAGCAGAAAGGTGAGCTGTGCGGCTCGTGAAGGGGGCAGGAGGGAATGACTGGGAAAAAGGGCGATGGCCGACTCACGTAGGGCAGGGTGGAACGGTCAATGCCAAGAAACCCACGGACATGAATACAGGGGTTTGGATGGAGAAAAGCGTCATCTCTCTTTTCACCAACCTCTACCTGAAAACCAGCCCTTCCTCCAGTCCCGAATGTTGACAACAACCAACAGTGACATTAGGGGCGCCCGGGACGACGACAGAAACTGCTCGTCCATCCCTAACACCACCGTTGCAGACCTCTGGAGACGGCACTTCTGCTCGTCACAAGTGCAAAGTCACAGGAGCTGAGAGGCCAGCGGTTGGCCATTATGATTTAAAGTCTTAACAAAGAAGGACACATATTTCAATATGGTAAAATTTGAAAAGTATCTAAGGACTGAATCTGAAGAGAACCGGTTTCCCTTGTAACCCCATGGGTTTTGTTGTAGACGAGAAAGAGCACTGCTCTAAGATGGGGTCCCCAGGCTTCGCCCGATGGCCCAGGTGCTCACAAGCCATGGTAGGGAGTCTGACTCCTACTCCAGGCGGGACCGAGAGCTGCCATTCCAACAGGTTTCGTGGGCTACACTTTCTGTGCTTCAAAGGCCCCCCTGGCTTGTGGGGCCTGTGGTTGTGCAGAGCAGTGCCAAGGGCAGGAGAAGGCACAGCCTTCCCTGACCACTGTCCTGGGCCGTCGAGAGTGGGCAGCGTCCTGGATCCTCACGCTCTTGCCTCTGACCAGGAGCCCGCCTACCACCCCACTTCACACTCACCTCTGGGCCCAATGGAACCCTGTCCCTTGGCCCGAAGGCCCCGCCGGGGCACCCTCCCAAAGAGCTTCTGAAAGTGAGCTCATGTGTTCCCAAGAAAAATAAATGCGGCATTCGCCACTGTTCGGTGTGTCTATTGGTCTAGCAAAGAAATGAGATTTTTATTTTAGAAAAGCCTTCCATCAGGACCCCAGCGGAGGCCGGGCAAACACTGGGCGGGGGGACGGACCGTGACTGCTCGGGGAGGCCCAAGCACTGGAACCCACTGCCACGAGCGGCAGCCCCGCCGTTTACGGCCCCTTCCTGTTTTCCCCGGGCCCCTCTCCGCGCTGCTCCCTCACACACAGAGTCTTTTCAATGCCCTCCAGGAGAACAGAAGAATCCATTTGCACACGCCGGCACGCACGTTTCCCCCACCCTCCCCGGGGAGCGGGCCCTGCCAAGAGGCCTGTTTATGGACATACGGGGACAGGCGGGGATGGGGCCCGTGGGGTGGGGTCCTCCGACCGAGCCAAGCTGAGGGCTGAATCCTATGCTCCCAGACGCCCCAGACCGGAAGTGAGAGCGGGGCCAGGCCCACTGGGAGCTGAGGGACATCTGTGGCTCTTCTCGGCCAATGCCTGGGAGCCTCGTCGGGGGACAGGGATGCCGTGTGGGGTGTGGAGGGTCTGGCTTTGGAAGGAGGGAGCTGGAAGGCGCAGGGCTGGTTCACCTCGAAGGATCAGAATAGGAGTGGAGTGGAGAGTGGGGTGGAGAGGAACCCGCGGGTCTTTGGAACGGGGCTAAGCGAGCTGCTGAACGGGAAAGCGAGGCAGCCGCGCCGCTGGTGGGGACCAGCGCAGAACAGTGACTGCTCCAGGGCCCAGAGGCACCCACCGCTGCCTGTTCAGCCCCATGCCCCCTTCCCAGGTCTCCGGTTAGAAAGAACAGGCTGGGTTTTGGTTTTCTTGGGAGGGGGTTCGTTTGTACCCATTGGCATTTCTGGGTTGGGAGTTTCTCCAGCCTTCAAAGTGGAAGGCGGGTAAGGAGAGCCCAAGGGCTTGCTGGCCTGTCAGCCCGCGCGGTCCCCAGTCCCCTTGCTGGCCTGTCAGCCCGCGCGGTCCCCAGTCCCCTTGCTGGCCTGTCAGCCCGCGCAGTCCCCAGTCCCCAGCCAGTCTGCCTTCATCGCTCCACTTTTCATCAGTTTCCTCTACTTGTTTCACAATATAATGTCCAGAGCTTTTGCCTGTCCTTTCATATTGTTATGCTTTATACATATATTTTTAAAGATTTACTTAATTGAAAGAGAGAGAGTGCAAGCGAGCACACAGAGGGAAAGGGAGAAGCAGACTCCCCCAAACTGGGGCTCCATCCCAGGTCCGAGGGACCATAACCTGAGCTGAAGGCAGACGCTTAACTGACTGAGCCACCCGGGCACCTCTATGTTTTATATTTTTAAGGAACACATGAATCAAATATAGCAGAATACTCCAATGTCCTTAACCTGTCTGGCAGTTATGGAAAAGCCCTTACATGGCTTTCAAAACTCTTCCTTTTATTGGAAACATTGTATAAATGCGGTGTTACACACACCCCGCACACCCCTTCCTTCTTTGCGCACTCACTCTCCCAACCTCTGCTTTGCACCTCCCGGCACCAGCTATACAGTGGCGAATTGAAAAGATCCTTCTGGAAGAGCCTTTCACACTTGGGGTAAGCACACAGCAACCAACAGCTGAGGCAGGGTGCTCCCACAGCAGAGGACAGTGTGCTCTGAAAGACCCTGGCCAGGAGGCTAAGTCTGACGAAGTCTGACCGCTCTGAGAAGTGGTCCTTGGGCCCATGTGCTCCCAGGGCATTCCTGGGATGGCCGCCTGTGGGCAGTCGACCCAAAGGCAGAGAAGCAAGTGGCTTCCCAAGAACGAGCTTTGTGGGCGAGGCCCCTCTCAAGTAAGCTGGGTCTCACACAATTACCCCACTTCTCTGCACAGCTCCCCACTTCAGGGAGGGGGTCTTTCCTCCTATTTCAAGCGCTCTCCTCCAAATCAGCACCCCAGAGAGGTCTCTTGCATCAATCCTTTGACTGCAAGCGTGAGTGGGAGCCATTCCCTGGGCCCGTCGAGGAAAACCAGGCTCAGCACCCAGAACAGGCATCCTGGTCTCCAGTGAACTTGCTCACCCCAGACAAGAGAGGGCTTGTCTCCCCAAGGGTGTATGAAAACATGGCAACTGAAGTCCCAACCCCTAGACCCTCTTCTCTCCAAGTCTAAATTACCATGAAGAACAAAATGGCCCTAGGGAAATAATGGCCAGACTCCAAAGGGGCTCTTCCTCTCTTCTCTCTGAAAGCCACTTGGAGCTTAGCTTGGTAAAATGCTCCCAGGCCAGGAGATGTGCCCTTCCTCTCTCTTACCCTGCCCCAGGGATCCCCAACAACAAGAGTGACCACGACACCCCCAGCATGGGAAGGGCCCAGCAGAGTGGTGGCTGTTGGGCATTCCAGAAGGAAAGCTTTAGTGCTAAGGGAAGGGTGCCCTGGGCTCCTGGGGAAATTTCCAGTGAAGCCCCATTTACACATGATCTCACTGGACTGGGTTCATGATCACTTCTTTCACCTGAGGAAATGGAGGGTCAGTAAGATTAAGTGACTCGTCAGGTGGGATCTGAACCCAAGTCTGTCTAAATGCATTGACCTGATCCCTTAGGCCGGCTCCACTTGCCCCCGGAACACGGTGGGGGACCTGATCTGAGGTGTTAAGGTGAAAGGTGGATCTTGAGGACATTTCTCCGTCTTTTTACCTGCTCACATCTGCCTTCACAAGGTACAGGTGGCTTCCCCTCATTTCATAAACTCTAATTAAGGGAGCTCCAAGGTCGGCATGTGGGGCACACAGAGCAAACAGTTGTCACCTGCTGTCATAGCAAAGCAGCAGAATCTGGAGGGTGGGCCAAGTGGCCAGGACTGAGCAGGTGTGGGACACCATTCAGTCCTGCCCCCTAGAAAACTGCAGGAGGAGGACAGGCCACCTGGGAAAGCCATTCAGAAAAACTAGCGATCACGAGTGGTCTCACATTTCACGGCAGGCACTGGGCAGTCCACCCACATCCCCAGCAAGAAGTCCCAAGAGCAGCTAAGCCCACAGAGTTCTGGAGAAGGCCACCCTATGTCCAGTCCTCAATGCATGTCCATATAATAAGAAGCAGTTAACATGTCCATGACCTCCAATGGTCAGGAGCAGATAAGAAGCCTTCATACGGCAAGGGGCGCATACACAGCATACGGGGAGAAGGGCCAGGACTCCCTCTGGTGTGGAGGAGCCCCATCATGTCCACCCCCTCCCTGGGAGCCCTGTGCCCTCATTTGGTGAGGCCCATGAGAAACAAGGCCCCCCCGTTGTGTGGGTGCCCAATAAAGAGGACTGGGCTGTCCCACTGAAAGGGGGGCCCCTCCGTGAGCACCAGCATGCCCAGCAAGAGGAAAGGGAACCCAGATATTCACCCCACCCTCAGCTCCCAAAGCCTGCTTGGTGAAGGCAGGATAGGAGGCTGTGAGGGCGCTCAGTGCCAGGCCTGGCCCACCTCCACCACCCCGCCACGAGCTGTGCAACTTCAGGCCACTTACAGATCCTCAGTTTCCCCATCTGAAAGATGGAGTGAAAAAACCAGTACTTGCCTCCAAGGGTAACTGGGAGATCATCCTGCCCAGCACATACCAAATATTCAATGACCGTTACTTTCCTTTTCTTTTTTTCTTTAAAGGGGGGTCTTGGGGGGAAGGGAAAAGGGAGGGGGAGAGAAAGAATCCTAAGCAGGTTCCATGACTAGAGCTCGGGGCTCAATCCCCCAACCCTGAGGTCACGACCCGAGCCGGCACCCAGAGTCGGACGCTTAGCCAGCTGAGCCACCCAGGCACCCCGTTAGTTCATCTTTCCGTCCATCAGCAAGGACGTCAGCCTGCAGCTCCTATGTGGAATACTTTGCTGCATCAACGGGCTGGCATCTGACTCACCGTATAAACAGTTTGTTGGCCAACGGGCTTCTTGCTCCCCTCCCAGCCCCTTCCCGCACCCCCCACCCCAGGAGGACAGCTTACCTATGGTCCTTCGGAGGTCTTCGCACTGGCTAATGTGAGGAAACTTCAGGATCTCCTTCCACTTCTTGCTTTTCCCCTTGCGCTTTCCTCCACCCCCTGCAGAAATGGGGGAAAAGATGTTGGGCTGATGTTGGTCTTGTCCAAGGCTCCAGAGCCTGTTTCCCATCCCCAGCGCGTCTGTCTACCAGCTTCGGGGGCTGGGAGACAGCCAGGGAGCTCAAGGTCAAGTCAGTGACACAGCCCAAGCCCCAGCAGGCACACGCATTCCTTCCGGGCCAGCATCAAGCCTCTGTTCTCCCCACACGATCGGGCCTGGGCCCCTCAACCAGCAGGAGCAGACAAGCCCCTCGAGTCATCCAGGCCTGAGCCCACACCGGGTGCCCTGTTCTTCGTCATCATCTCCCACTGCCATTCAGACCCACTGGGTGCCCAGCCTCTGGCCCCAGACCAGACTCCAACCTGCCCACGGCAGGGGCCAGACCGGCTGGACTTAAAATTGCCTTTGGGCTCGGGAAGTCCTCGCAGAATGGATATATAAGTAAGTAGACTGCAGCCCCTCATTGCCTCATTTTGTCCCCCCGTTTCCCGTGGAGAGTCCCCTTCCCCAACTGGAGGCCGGATGTCAGGAGCAGGGACTTCAATTTCCAGTCGTCTCCTGTATGCCCTTCTTC
Organism: Mustela putorius furo; assembly: GCF_011764305.1. Taxonomy (NCBI): domain Eukaryota; kingdom Metazoa; phylum Chordata; class Mammalia; order Carnivora; family Mustelidae; genus Mustela; species Mustela putorius. The sequence goes on from NW_025422057.1 coordinate 11,601,224, forward strand.
TCTCTCCCCACAAACCCCAGGGTCATGGAGGATGCCTTCTCAAGGCTGGAAGGACTCAGGAAGGGCCCCATCCTGCCTCACGTCCTCCTCGGTGTGCACGTGTGATGGGCACACGCATGCTAGGGACACGCATGTGTAATGTCCACGCATATATGATGAACACACATGCGATGAAGGCACACACGTTTGGAAGTCCTGCACACACAGTGGCCATGCGGTGAACACGCAAAGCTGAATGAGGTCCACACACGGGACACTGCTGTCACCAACGCTCCTCCTTAGCCATGGACCATGGACAGACGTCAAAACAGCGAGGGGAAATGTCCATTCTGGCCCATGTCCCGGAGCCCACCGAGCGCTTGGACCTCAGACCCACAGGCCCCTCTGTGTTGCATAGCTGGGATCTCAAGGGACGGAGATGCCATCACCCACCCCCACCCCCAGAGCGGCCTTAGATACCATCTTGCTAAAGGACATGTAGCCCTTTAGGCCCCTCAGTATCTTGGGATATTAAGGGCCTTTTACCTTCCTTCACGCAGTCAACACCTCAACCCCTGTGGGGTTGGGACCCTACTTAGAGATGCAGGATCTGGGGCAGAGCCTGGGCACCATGGGCCTGATCCCCGCTCTGGGTGGGTGTGCAGTGCCTCTGGTCTCTAACCCTCCCAGAGCAGGCCTGGGCCCCTCTCTCCAGCCAGCAAACTGAGGGATGCAGGAAGAGCTTAGTTTGTACCCACGCTGGCCCAGTGCGCGCCCGGGGCCTGGCAGGAAGCTGGTCTCCGTGGGTCCTCACTCTCAACCCTGCCGCCCTCTGGAGCTCAGGCGGGGTCCCCATCAGCGAGTCTGGTTAGCTTCTGAGACCAGGACCAGAACCCCCACCCTGGGAGGTGGGGAAGTAGGAGAGAGAAGAGCTGATGGGGGTTGGGGGAGGCAGTCCTTTCTCTGCTCTTTGCTCATCCTGCCTTCCTTTCTCTCCAGTATTGGCAGAAGGCAAAGGCCTCAGACTCCAGGGGCAGAACAAGGGTACGCTGGGCACTTGCTATGGCCAGGTCCATTAGAACATTATCTTATTTAATCCTCAGAATGACTCTTTGAGGAACAGATCACCGGACCAACGTCGCAGATGAAGAAACAAATGTCCAAAGTTGAGCAACTCGCCCGCTGATGGCCTGTCCGGTTCCATATTTGCTCTTTCCTCTAGCCAGGGCCAACACACAGGCATGCAGAGCAGAGGTCTTCCCCGAACCCTGGCCTGAGCCAAGCCACTCACGTGCACTCCCTGGAGCCCTCTGAGTCTACAAAGCGGAACTGTGACTACTCCCCCTTGACAGAAAAGGAAACTGAGGCATGGGGAAGAAAGAAGCAAGTGGCTTTCTTCAAAGGCTCATTAATGGCAGAGCCAAGACCCCAACTTGAGTGGACTCTAGACCCTAGGCCTGTGTATAGACCTTCCTTTGAGGTTCACTGAAACCCAGGGAAATTCTCAGGGATTAAAAAAAACTGTTGTCAGGCCACAGAAGTGACGGAGTGTTGAGTAAGAGGAGGAGGAACGGGGATCTCTCTAGATGGGGCCCCAGCCCACAGGCTCCAAGAGAAGACACCACCCCAGACGCCAGGAGACTTGTTCTGCTTGACCCACACGTAGCTTGTTTGCCGGTTCACTGAACCAGCTGTCTAGGTCTGAAACCACAAGGAAACTTCCCATGTAAATCCAGATTTCAGACTTCTCTCCATAGCCAGGCATCCTGCGTGGCAAGCATCAGCAGGAGCTGGGGAGGAGCTGCTCCTGTGGACAGGCACTGTGGCCTCCATGCAGCCAGCCTGCCTGGCCTCCAGTGGGATTAAAATATGCACCCTCCAGAAAAGGGCTGCCCTCTAGAGACACAGGCAAAGTCAGATGCTGCTGTCTCAGCCTCCACCAGGCAGGGAGGTCAAGAACAGCCATCAGAACACATCTGAGTCGGGGCGCCTGGCCGGCTCAGTAGGTCGGGTGACTGATTGTGGCTCAGGTCATGATCCTAGGGTCCTGGGATCAAGCCCCATATTGGGCTCCTTGCTCAGAGGGGAGCCTGCTTCTCCCTCTCTCTCTGCCTGCTTGTGCTCTCTGTCAAATAAATAAATAAGGGGCGCCTGGGTGGCTCAATGGGTTAAGCCGCTGCCTTCGGCTCAGGTCGTGATCTCAGGGTCTGGGATCGAGCCCCGCATTGGGCTCTCTGCTCAGCGGGGAGCCTGCTTCCCCTTCTCTCTCTGCCTAGCTCTCTGCCTACTTGTGATCTCTCTCTGTCAAATAAATAAATAAAGTCTTAAAAAAATTAATTAATTAAAAATAAATAAATAAATAAATAAGAAGTCTTACACACACACACACACACACACACACACACATCTAAGTCCTTGTCCCCTCCCATTCCCACATTATTTGCTCCCAGATCTGGCTAGAAGAAAGCACTTTGTGTGTGTGTGTGTGTGTGTTAAAACATATACAACATGAAATCTACCATATTACCCGTTACTAGGCACACAGTTCAGGGGCAATCAGTATATTCATCTTGTACAACCATCACCACCATCCACCTCCAGAACTTCTTCATCACACCAGACTGGAACTCTGCACCTATTCAACACTAATTCCCTCATCTCTCCCAGCCCCCGGCAGCCACCGTTCTACTTTCTGTCTCCGTGAATTTCGCTACTGGAGGGAAAGTAAGTGAAATCGCAGTGTGTGTCTTCTGACCGGCTCACTGCACTTTCATAAGGTCCTCAAGGGTCATTCTTGTTGCAGCGTCTATCCGATTTCATCCCATTTTTAAGCCCAAATAATAGTCCCTGTGTGCGGGAACCACATGTAGTTTATCCATTCATCTCTTGATGGACACTTGGGTTTCCCACCAATTGATTTTCGTGGTGGATGCTGCTATGGATATCTGAGTCCCTGCTTTCCCTTCTTGTGGGTCCAGGCCCAGGAGGGGACTCGCTGGATCACACAGCAGTTCCATCTTTCTGTGGAACAGATGAAACCACCAGGCTGTCCCGCAACTCTCTGGGATCAAAACCCAGGGATGTGACTTTTGAAAAGTCTCCCCAGGTGATTCCCAAGTGGCCAGTCTACACAAACCAGGGGTCTAATTTGTGCAAACTTTTTATGGATTAATTTACCCATTAGGGAAATTAATGCAGACTCATGAATTCACTCAACCAAAACATGCTGAGCATCTATGAAATGCCAAGCTCTCCGCAGGTGCTGGGGACACAGCGGAAGGCAAGAGACATGAGGTGTCACCATTCCGGGGGCTTCCAATCTAGCAAGAAGACAGACATCAAAGGCTTTATGTCAGTGGTTCTCAACCAGGGCAATTTGTCCTTTGGGGGCCATTTGGCAACATCTAGAGATATTTTTGGTTGTCATAGCCAGGCTGGGGGTGCCACAGGCCATGAGAAGGGTGGGCCCAGGGATGTGGTCACACACTCCACAATGCATGGGACAGCCCCCCACCGCACAGAGTGATCCAATTCGAAATACAAGTGCCGAGGAGGAGAAACGTTGCTCTATTTCACAAGCATTTCGACCACTCAGATGTGCAGGGTTTGGGGGAGATGTTCGTACTGGAGCGATGCGTCACTGCAGCTGGAGTTAGGAAGAGAGGGAGAGGGTCCCACACAGCCAGCCGGGGCTGCCCCAGGGTGAGAAGGCAGACTTCCCAGCCCTCCTGGGGCTTCTTGCCTCCTCTTCCTCACCGCCTCAGCCCCCAGAACACGGCAGGAACTGTGGTAGGCAGGACAATGCTCCCAGAGTGTCCCCGTCCTACTCCCTGGAGCTTGTGGATATGTTAGGACACATGACAAAGGGGAATGACTCTTGCAGATGGAAGTAGGGATAACGGCGAAACATTATCCCAGATGGTCTCTGTCAGCCAGCATAACCATTAGCATCCTTACGTGGGGAAGGAGTAGAAGAGTCAGTTTAGAGCGAGGCTGGGTGAGAAAGACCAGACAGCCACCGCTGGCTTTGAAGGTGGAAGGAGCTGCGAGAAAGACGGCAGCCTCTGGAAACCAGAAAAGGCAAGAAAAGAGATTCTCCCTGAGAGCCTCCAGAAAGAACAGAGCCCTGCCAACACCCTAGTTTTACCCATTGCAACCCACGGCAGACTTCTGTAACTCAGTGATGTGTGTTCCTTTAATCCACGGGGCTCGCGGTACGTGTTCCAGCAGCGATAGGAAACTAACACAGGGACGCTCCCAGCAGGGTGACCCCCTAAATGACCACAGGGATCCTGAATGGCCTCCCCACTCACCTGGCCTCCAGTTCCTTGAAAAGGAACATGACATAAACCCTGCCCCTCCATAACTCGGACAGGTTGGAGCAAGGTACCCTGTCTTCACCATGACCTCCTCCAAGAGGTCACCACCTCCAGACAGATACCGGCCTCTGGAGTCTGCTGCTGGGTTAGTAGTTTTAACAGGATGTCATTGTCTGAGGGAGCAAGGGCCACCATCCTGCTGCAGAAGTTCCTCGCGTGTCCCCGCCCTGTAGCCCCAACTGCCCCAGCCCCACCCCACCCCCCACTTGGGAAGGGGGCTACAGCCAGCACCTCTCCACCACTCAGGGAGGCCCCAGCCACTGGGACGGCTAGTTCCCAGGTCTGCCCCTCCACCACCCATGCTCACTGGTCAGGTTCAAAGCCCTCCGCCATGCGGTCACCATCCCCTCAAGCTTTATTTCCCTCCCTGCCATTGCTCTCAGGGCCTTTGCACTGACGGCGCCCTCTGGCAGGAGCATCTTCTGCCTACCCAGTGAGAGTGTTTCTCCCCCATGCTTCAAGTCTAACACCAGCATCCAGCTTTAAGACTGTCCCATGTCCTGTATGAAGGCCACCCCAGAGGGCCTTCTCCGACCTGAGCAGCTGAAGGGGGCCCCCTTCTCTGCCTTCTCCACTGCCACCAAACAGCACCGGGGAGGCCCTGGGCAGATGAGCAGTCTGTCTCTCTCTTGCACGCACACGCTTGTTACCTGACAGATTCACTTATCCATTCTCCCAACACAGTCAGCCCATTTTTACAGACGTGTCCAACCTCTACATGTGAAGTCACTAGCAGATTCCCAGCACGAGCCCCAGCTCTCATCAGCACCTGACGGCTTCCGATCTAGTGCTTTACGTGTCCAGCCTCAGTCTCCCTGCTCGACATGGCTGCAGGGACCTGGCTTTCTGTGCTCTCTGTTGCTCTCTCCTTGGCCCACTGCAGATGCTGGAGCAGCATTCTCCAAGCGGATGCAAGTGTCGTCCCTCTGACCTCCGTATGCATCATCCTCTCCCCTCCCCCACCCCATGACCCCACGGAAGAAATCCCTGACCCTCCGCCTGCAGGAGCCCTGCTGCTTCCTCAAGTCCCCACTTAATGCCTCTTTTGGGGCTGCCCTGGAGGGGCAGAGCTCCCTTGTCAAGCCCCCCCGGCCTGCTCCCTGCTCCAGCCAGACCTTCTCTGGGTCCCTCCCGGCGGGGGGGCGGGGGCAGCCCACACAATGTCCAGTTCATCACAAGCTTTCATTAAGTCAGGATGACTGACTGGGTAAACGAACGTTTGCCGGAACCACTGACAACCTCCGCCCCGGCCCAGCCCAACCGTGGGAGGTTAGCCCCAAACTGGGCGCTACCTGTTTGGTGCTCATTAAAGTGGCATTAACCCATTTCACAGATGAGAAGCCGGAGGCTCAGGGAGAGGAATTAATGCGGATGAACGGGGGCCCGCCCCTGCACTGACTCCCAGCCGTTTCTCATCTTGAGCAGCTTTGGGTTTTATTTGCTTCACCATCTGACCCACTGCTGCTCATAGTTTATCTTTTCATGGGCCGGAAACGAGTCGGTGACATGATCCCTGCCCTCAGGGACATCCAGCTCAGTCCAGGCTTCAAAGAGCAGAGATGAGCAAGTCTGCTGCTCCGAGTGTGCCTGGTAGGGGCTGGGGGGACGCACGGAGGAGCGGCAGCTCCAACCAGGGAGGGGATGGCAGCCACACAGGCCGGGGGGCTAGACAAGAAGGGGTCTGTCCTGCTCAAGGAGGGACGAGGCCGAGATGCCAGGGACACGGGCTAAACTCTGCCGGCTCACCACTCTGAGGAAGGTCACCATGGGATCAGGTGGCAAGCCTTGCTCCTGGAATGGGAATGAGTCCAAGGCGAAACCCACAGAAAGGGGGACAACTGGGAGATACGAGTGCTCCCTGACTTGGGGCCTCAGCCCCGGCTGGCCCCATAAGAAGGAGAGGGCAGTTTCCAAGAAGGAAATTGTTTAGCAAACGTTTCTGTTTCTCCCACCCTGGGCCACCGGCAATGGCCTCTTACAGGTGTACCCCAGGAGGACTAAGGCAAGTGTGATACAGGGGTGGCAGGGCAGGAGGCAGAGTAGCCAACAGAGAGGACTGGGGGCTCCTCTGGCAGGAGGGCAAGTCCTAGCAGGGACTAGAGTGTGGGGACAAAAGGCAAAGTAAGAGGTAGCTACCATTTCTTCTGCATGGGCCAAGCGCTTTTGTACACTGGCATTCCTTTTGCTCCCGTGCATGCCCCCAGGGAGGAATAAAATGATCGCTCTGAAAAAGCTGCCATGAGAAAGCTGTCACTGTGGGGGAGGAACTGGCTTACGGTTATTCTTGTTGCTTGTACTGGGCTCGAGGGAGGGGGTTCGTGCTCTGAGGACAGAGAGAGCAGAGCGAGGCGGACCCACGCCTATGTGGGAGACAGTGCTGGTGGGGGGAGGGCTGAGCTCTTCGAGGGTGCAGGCTCCGTGGCAGCTGCATCCCAGTGATAAGGGGCTCTGAGCATGGAGAAGCCCCCAGCACCCCCAGGGACTGTGGCCAGACTGGCCGGGAGGAGTGGAGCTGCCCGCAGAGGCCCCTCCTTCAAAGGACACTGACCATACCAGCAACAGCCGGCACCCTGACAGCCTGTGCTCTTGTTGGCTGGACTCCCTTGAGCCCTGGGCCTTCTCTTTCCATCCTCAGAAGGAAGCGGGACCGACCTTTGCCAAGCAATTGACCCTGGGACTCTCACTAACCTTATGGTATGATATATTTGATCTGGAAATTACAGAAACACAACCCTTCCTATATTCTGAGGGTCCGGGAACAATCGGTGAGGACAACATCACAGTTAATTCTCACATCAAGTCCAGAAGGCAGGTCCTGTCCCTGAACCCATTTTGTTGATGAGAACATAGTCTCAGAGGGGCAAGAACCTTGCCACAAATGACTCAAGCAGCACATCACAACCTGAGCCAGAGCCCTGGGGTTGGACTCTTAGTCTAAAGTTCTTTCTTCCCTCCTGGCAAATGAGCCACTGATCAGAGGAAGGGTCCTTGGGAGAAGCGGAGGAAGCCTCCCTGCATTTGTTAAGAAAACCTTCCTTCACAGCCCTGGATCAGAGGGTCACAGTGGTCCTCGGATCAGCAGCATCAGCGTCACTGGGTAACTTGTTAGAAATGCAGATTCTCAGGCCTCACTGTGGACCTGTTGACTCCGAAACTCTGAGAGTGGCCCCCAGCCACCTGTGTATTAACGAGCCTTCCAGGTGATTCTGATGCTCACTCAAGCCTGAGAACCACTGCCCTAAAGTAAGAGAAAGTTCCTGAACATCACCCAGGAAACAGAAGATGGGACTCCTCTCGCTCTGGGAATGTCTCTCTCTGATCCGAGATTTCTGCCCTGCCGACTTCTAAAAAGGATTAGAAGAAACAGTGGGATTGGGACAGACTGGTCCCTCCAGCCACCCCCAATGCAGTGATCCTGGGATCTGACTGACAAGCTCCTGCCTAACTTGAGTTGAGTTTCTTCTCCCACAGACACTTGACAGCATCAGCTATGGGCCACCAGCCAGGGCGAGGAGCAAACGGTATAAAAGCCCTCCTATTTCCAACATGCTCAGTGCTGGCCTCTAAGGGTCCATATTGGTAAGCGGGCCTCAGGGAACCCCGCTCTGTGCCCTTAGGCCCTGGCCTGGCTCCCTAGCAGGCTAGGCAGGAGCTCCCTCAAACCACTCCTCTATCAGGAGTGCACACTCCCTCTACTGGGCGTCTCTGCGTTCTGATGGCCCCTGGACCTTGATGGTTCAACAGATCCCGGAGAGGAAAGAACCATCTATGAGATGGGCCTACCAGGGTCTCCACAGAGGACCTGAGACGCTGTGTGGGCCCTGAGGACGGAGGACATTTTCTCACAGAGTGTGTTCCTCTAGGATAGACTTGTCGGCTCAAAACAAAAACGGTATCGGTGGTACAGTTCTAGCCATGGGCAGCAGGAAGAGAGACTCACTTGAGTTGACCTGCAAGGAAGGGGACCGCTGTCAGGATCACAGAGGTCTCTAAGAATCCAAGCAAAGGCTGCTAAGAGCAGCTGGACTTGTGGGAGTCAGAAGGCCATGGACCACAGAGAAGCTGGGGCTGGGGTGTCTGCCCCTCACGCCGCCACGTGCCCCCTCTCCAGACCATACCGGGCTCACTCAGGCCCAGTTGGCCATGGGTATACCATGAGGAAATTTGACTGGCCTTTGTCCTTGGTTCCTGGGAGGTGACCGCCAAGTCCTTTATGTCCTTGGAATTTTCCAAGTGATAGAGTGTTGATTTTACTCATGGTGGGTTCCCCAAAATGTACCCGAGTTTATGCTAATGAGATGGCCCAAGATGGGGCTGGCCATGCCAGAATGCCACCCCTATGATTGGGCAGGGTCTGAACCTGGTGATGGCATCCTGACCTTTGAGGAGCCATGGGGTGGCTGAAGACTGAGCTCATGCACATGGCCAACGATCCAGTCACTCACGCCTAAGTCCTGAAACCCCAATAAAAACTGTGGGCACCAGGCTTGGGCAATTTGCTGCTGCTGCCAGGAGGGTAACACATCCCTCACACGCCCTAGGCATCTCTCTGTTTTGCTGGTTTGGCTTTGTGTCCTTCTGCGCTGATAAAATTGCAAGGAAAGTGCTCTGAGTTCTGTGAGTCATTCTAGTGAATGATCAGACCTGAGTGGGTGAATTCCTGAATTTGTAGCCAGTTTGTCTAAAGTACATGCGACCTGGGACCCCCACCCCACCCACCAAACTTGCAGCAGGAGTCTGAAGGGAAGGCAGACTGTGGGACTGCACCCCTCATCTGTGGGGTCCGTGTTCATTCCAGGATAGTTAGTATCAGAAATGCATCACAGGGGCGCCTGGGCGGCACAGTGGGTTAAAGCCTCTGCCTTCAGCTCAGGTCGTGATCTCAGAGTCCTGGGATGGAGCCCCGCATAAGGCTCTCTGCTCAGCGGGGAGCCTGCTTCCCCCTCTCTCTCTGCCTGCCTCTCTGCCTACTTGTGATCTCTATCAAATAAATGAATAAAATCTTTAAAAAAGGAAGAAAGAAGGAAAGAAAGAAAGAAATGCATCACAGCTGTCAAGGATCCCCAAGTCCTCAGGACTGTCTGGCCCAGCTCACCACCTGCCTGCCAGAGCCCTGATTGTAAAGGCCCATGGAGCAAATCTGATTGGCCAACTCATCTCTTCTCTCCAGGCCGCAAGTCACGGGCCAGCCCAGATTCTGCACAATCCACTCAGTTGTGGCCTTTGCAGAGGGGAGGCCTGGGGTGATACAGCAAGCAAGCACCCAGCCTCGCAGGCCTCGAGCTCCCTCGGAGCAGGAGCCCCCAGGGCAGGGCCAGACAGCACCAGAGGCAGCACGAGCAAGACCACAGAAACAACTACTAGCACTTCTAGAATAGTTTGGGGTGTTGCCTGCTGGTCAAAGGCACAAGAGGTGGGGGGAAGGGGCATAGACTACAGCAGCCCCAGGATTCCCACAGGACCCCTTCCTCCTGCTGCCTTAGGCCCACCCTCCACGGAACGGCCTGTGGATTGCTGGGGGCCGCGAGGCTCAGAAAGGTCCGCCTTACGGTAATGCTAGGGCCCGACCTTGTTAGAAATCCAAATGCTGTTGTAAAGCAGGTCTTTCTGACACTCGTGGGGCGAGGGGAGCATGAAAACCGGAGGAGCCTCTCTCTTAACCTTGATCAAGGTCTGGGAAGTTCTCGAGTATCCTGGAGACTGTACGTGGGTAGGACGTCTCTCTGTGTTCCGAGCCACAAGAGCCTGGTGACTCACCGCCCCTGGCCGGTCGAGTGGAAGGTGGTGTTACAATTTTGCCTGTGACGTCTGTGGGGCTAAAGAATCTGTTCAACTCCCTTCCACCCAGGTGAGCTTTCAGGAGTTGGTTTCCAAAGCGCTGCCAGCAGGCGAGCTTTCCAGAAAATACCACCGCGGGGAGGCTGGCAGTGTTCTCAGAGGTCACAGGCAAAGCGGAGGCAGCCAGTTTTTCTGATGAGGTGGGTTACCTCTGTGCCTGCCTCCCCCACCCCTTGCCCTCCACACCACTGACACTTCTGTCCCATCCCCCCAGGCTCTGCCAACTCTGCCACCGCCCACAGGGCGCCCAAGCTGATGAGGTAGGTGTGCACCATCTCCCTGGCTCAAAGTCTCCCCTCATCCAGCCCCGAACAAGGCACGAGTCCAATTACAGGACCCCGTTGGGTCCAAGGCCCTCCCCATCTCCCCAGAGACCAGCGCAGTCTCTGCCTCGGGGTACCCCCCTCTGTGAAGTTTCTAGATGCCTCTGGATCAAAACGACTCCTGCCCTCAGTTTCTCCCTGACCACACTGGCCCACAGGGCTCACACTGGGCAGTCAGGGTGTGGTGGGGCCAGGAGGAGACGCCCCCATAACTACTCGCCGCTGGAAACGTGTTGATAGAAACAGCACGGGAGGGGCCACCAAAGGCACCCAGGGCCCAGGATGTCCTGACCTGGGGGCTGTGCCGCTCATGCTGGGCCGAGCCCGAGGTACCTTGGACCAGGAAGCATGACGTAGCTTAGTCTTCAAGTGTGTTCAGTGCCGTCCTACTGGCACGGGACCCCCAGGGTGGGCCAGCGAGGGAAGCTGAGTCTCTCCCCACCCCAGGCCTCCCACTTCCCACAGCCTGACACAACCACCAACCTCACCCCCAGGTAGACACTGGCCCTTCTAACCATGTTGGAGACCTAAGAGATAGGCCCAGAATGCAGCTGAAGCCCAGGCTCTGTTCGAAAAGTTGCCCGTCTGGGGCAGGTGCAGCCAGGCCAGCGAGCGACCTGCCCAAGTCCGTACAACAGGGCGGCAGAGGAGATGGGGAGGGCCCGCGGGCCGTTCCAGGCGCCGTTAACCTGCCTGGGCGCTGAACTCAGCTGCTTCGTTGGAGGCTCCCTTTGTTCAAGGAGAGCCCCCACCACGAAGCCAGGCAAAAACCAAGGTGGTGGGCACACGGGAGTGCAGCATTAGCACACCCCGGGCCTGGAGGACAAGGGGAGGCAAAGACTCACCGTTATCCCGACCCCAGGATGTTTCAGGGCCGCTGCCGGGAGAACCTGAAACCTCCACTGTGCTCTCACAAGGAAATGCGGTGTTGAAGTGGTATGAAGCCTGGGGGCCCGCACCGGGCCTGTGGGGCCTGTGGCCTGTGGGCAGGTCCCAGCACCTCTGGGCCCCCCTCATGGCCTCACCACAGTTGGGTTTCCAGAGCAGAAGAACTTCAGCCACAACCAGAAGGATCCCGCAACCTCAAATTAGGAAAACCCAAACCAACACCAGGCCTGGTAAGTGGTCACCATGGGGACAGGGAGACATGGCCTCTCTCCAGCATGCTAAGCCTGAGAGCAAGGAGGCTGCCGGGCAGAGAGGCTGGGAGATCGTCCCTCCTACGAAGGCTTGCTGCTGACGGCGGCGCTAAGCTAAGGCTGGGCGGCCTTGACCAAAGGCTGCTGCCCTTGAGTGACAGCTGGGCTACTTCCCTGGGGCTCTCCTGCCCACTGCCTCGAGGCCTCTTCACTGCCATCTCCAGGCGTAACCCCTTCACCGTTATCTGAGCCACGTGACACACCCGCCGTGTGGTCTTGCTAAGTCAAGGCTGCTGCTGCTACCCAATTTGTCTTGCTGGCTTCAGAATTAGAGCCAAGTGTACAAAGCTCTTAGCATACAGTAGGGGCTGACTAAGTGCAGCCATTGTCCTCACGAGCATGACAACCCGCCAGAACACCAGCCCCACTACCATCTCCATCACCATCATTGCTGCCATCAACGTCACCATCACCACCATCCGCACCAACCGTCCCACTGCCATCCCCCTAGCATCATCACCACCACTACCATCCGCCCCACCAGCACTACCACGACCACCACCACCCCACCACCATTATCACCGTCACCACCATCACCGCCCCTGCCATCCCCACAACCACCATCGTCACCATCAACACCAGCCCCATCCCCACCACCACCATCACTACCATCAACATCACCACCATCGCCACCACCATCTTCCCTACTACCGTGACCACCACTAAAAATGCCATCACCATGACCACCAACCCTGCCACCACCACCACCATCACCACCACCATCTCCCCCGCTACCACCACTCACAATACCATCACCACCACCGTCATCGCTCTATTCCCAGTATTGCCACACGACTCTTACACATAAGAGAGCTGAGAAGAGACAGCAGGTCTCAAGCCCAGATCTTCTGAATCTGAGTTCAGCCATCTCTCTATCCAACCACGACTCCCCCCAATGCACACACGTACAACTTTCCCATCAGCATGATGTCAGCGTCTGTCCAGTGTTCGTCGGAGGACGCCACAGAGAAGCAGGCAGGGGCTACATGATTTGGATCCCTCCCTCTCTGACCTCAGCAGCCCCGACTCCCTGGCTTGGTCCCTCACTCCCACTACACTCTCCTTGAAGTCCTCAAACACCCCGGGCGCGTCCCCACTGAGGCCCTCTGCTCCAGCTCAGGAGTCCGCAAACATTTTCTGTAAGGGCCAGATGAAGTCTCTGGGTCACAGACAATATGTAAACACATGGGCTGTATTCCAATAAAACTTTATTACCAAAGCAGCCAGCAGGCTGGATTTGGCCCACTGGTCTGTGGTTGCCTGAGCTGATCTGCCCGAAACCCTCCTCCCTCTCCTGGGAAGAAAACACCTTCAGGGTTAAGTAAGCCCTTTGCCTCCTTCAAGTTTTTCCACAGATCTCGCTTTCTCCGTGAGGTTGACCCTGACTGCCTTTTTTTTTTTTTTCCTAATAATCAGAAGTGAAATAAATATAGTACGAAATTAACCAGTTTTAGATGAATAATGAAGTGGAATCTAGAACATTCACAATGTTGTGCTACCACCACCTCTATCTCGTTCCAAAACTTTTCTTTCCCTCCAAAGTAACACTCACCAATCACCCTCTTTAGTGCCACGACCTGTGCCCACCTCTCCTCAACCCTCCCTTTCTGTTGCTTTTTCATTTCTCTTGTACGTACCACCTTGTAACATTCTGCGTGGCTTGTTTATTCTGCTCCTTGCTTCTTCCCTGTCTCTGCCCCTCCCTTCCACACGAATGTGGGCTTCAGGAGGTTAGGGATCTTGTCCCCTCCCCTGCTATCCCCCGAGCACCCCCGATGCCTGACACAGAGCACATCACGGATGAGTAGACAGAACAACAGATAGAGAAACAGGCCCAAAGAGAAGAGATGGTTTCCAAATGGACTTTAAAATAAACACACACATCAAAAAACTCATCACGCACAATAGTCTTTTCTGAGCCTGTATTTTCCTCCCTCAAAATGGGAACGCAGGAGTCGCCTGGGCGGCTCAGTCCATTAAGTGTCTATCTTCGGCTCAGGTCATGACCTCAGGGTCCTGGGATGGAGCTCTGTGTCAGGCTCCCTGTTCACCTGGGAACCTGTTTCTCTCTCTGCCCCCCCCCCGCCACCCCGCGCTCTGCTCGCCTTCTCTCTCTCTCAAATAAACAAATAAAATCTTTAAAAAAACAAAGTGAGTAAAAGCCTCTGCCTTCAGCTCGGGTCATGATCCCAGGGTCCTGGGATCGAGCCCCGCATCGGGCTCTCTGCTCGGCAGGGAGCCTGCTTCCTCCTCTCTCTCTGCCTGCCTCTCTGCCTACTTGTGATCTCTGTCGTCAAATAAATAAATAAAATCTTTTTTTAAAAAACAGAAAAAATGGAAACACAACAGTCTTCCCTGGGAGGGGCAGGGTGCAGACCGTCTCCCCTGCCCCTCCCCTCAGTTAGGTCTCCCCCAGTCCCAGCATCCGCTGTCCCAACCCTGAACTTAGACCCCTTCTCCCTGGGCAGTGTGGAAAGAGAAGGTCGGGGCTCCCATCCAACAGGGAGGGTTGGGCTCCTGGCTCTTCTATCCCTGAGCTGAGTGACCACAGGCCACCTCGCCAACCTCTCTGGGTCAGTTTCACGATTGGTTTGAAGAATATCCAGATGCCTACTGTGAGGGTCAGACAGAGCCTGTGTCTAAAGCCGTAGAGCCGCACCAGGCAGCAGGATTTAAATCCTGTTGCTCCCCACCCCGGTTCCCCGCACTGCCTCACGCTGGGGCTTCCCATCTTCTTCTCTACTCCTCTTTGTCTCTTTAGGAGTTTAGAGCAATTTCCTTTCGGGGAAGGCAGACACCTCATCGTCTTGCAAACACTGATGACCTTCTTTAAAACGTCCTTTCCAAGGAAAACCATATTTCAAATGTGTGTTGGGGCTTACTATACTTTGTCCACACCGGTTTTCACAGTTGAAAAAGTTTGGCCACAAAAACTAACTTTTCACTGCAAAAGTCATCGTCTTCTCTCAGCAAAGCCCAAATTTGGTCACTTTTGTCTTCAGTGTGTTTTCTCTTGGTTACAGAAGAGCAAGGCTGGGTGGGGGAGGAGGGCCAAGCTGACCCCTGAGAAAAGCCACTGGCAGCGGAAGCTGGCCCCTGCAGCCCAGCTGTGGCTATTTTGTTGGAGAAATAAACAGGACTATTTGCTCAGGAAAAAAAAATGCCCTGATTTTTCATAGGATATTCGTAAAAATATTTGCATTTCCCTATGAGTAATAATTACTTCTGCTGCCCCCAGAATGTCTGCATCACCCACCTAAAAGAAGCTGAAGAGACTCTTTAGAAATCCTTCCCAATCAAAACCCACCCAGCGACCTGGGTATGTGATGATGAAGATATGACAGCCCACAGGAGGGCTGGGAGCTCTGGGGTACAGATAGGAAAGGGAGAGCCCGGCCCTGAGCTGAGTGTTTCAGCTCCATTTCCTCTGAGGTTTAGGATGCCAGAGCAAAGTAGATATACTGTGCACATGAGGAAACAAGCCCAGAGAGGACAAGTATCTGGCCCAGGGCCACACAGCCACTAAGTGGCTAAGCGGGGATTTGAACCTAAGAATGCCTGGTTCATAACTCCCAGTCCGTGAGGCTGACATGGAGTTAGCTCAAGTGACGCATGAGAACTGGGCCCTCAGAAAGTTTCCCCAAAGACTGAGACCACATAAGCCCCAAACCAGTGCAGCACAGAGGCCATTAGAGAGAGAGAAGAGTTTCCAGTGCGAGGCGAAGTCTCCCAAACTGGAGTGCAGAAGAGAGTTCTTGATTCCCTCTACCGACACCCAAAATGTGCTTCTCCTACAGCCTCTCCTTCTCGGTGAGTGGCACCAGCCACGTGGGCCAAAATCCTAGGTGTCATCCCTGATCCAATCTTTCTCCTGGTCTCTACGGTAAACAGCCTCCAAGATGGCCCAGTGATTCTTGCCTTCTGGTAGTCACAGCCTGCCTGATTCCCTCCCGCACTGAATCCATATGACCAACAGGATGTTGGTGGAAGTGACGGAGTAGAACTTTGAGGCTACGCCATGAAAGTCATTGTGCCTTCTGCCCAGCTCTCTCTTGGATCATTTGCTTGAAGGGCTTTCGTGCAGACCTATGAAGAGGCTTGGGGAGGGAGGAACTGAGAGCTCCTGCGAACAGCCAGCATTCGTTTGCCAAGCATGTGAATGAGCCCCTTAGAAGTGGAGCCTCCAGCCCCAGTCAAGCCTTCAGATGATAGCAGCCCCTGCCAACATCTTGACTACAAGCTCATGAAAGACCCTGAGCCAGAACCACCCAGGTAAGTCACCCCTGAATTCCTGACCCACCAAAACCATGAGACAACAAACATCTGTTGTCATTCTAAGCTGCTAAGTTTGGGGTAATTTGTTACACAGCTATAGCTAACTAATGCTGCCTTCTACCTGCAACCATCCATCAAGTCCCATCATGTCCGGCATGGACATATTGACTCTGCCATCTCCCTTCAACTCTGTGGCCATGGACCTGGGCCAAGCCACCATCACACCTCACAGGGTAATAGCAGCAGCCTCCCTGCCTCCATCTGCTTTCTGCCCAACCAGCTGTCCATTAAAGCCTGTGGCATTCTAAGAATGCAAATGACTTCCAGTCCCCCCAGTAGCTCCCCATGGCCCTGAACTCTTGGCCATGAGCTAGAAGGCCCTGCCGGCTGAGCCCACCTGTCCTCCTCCGGCCTCATCTCTGGGTTCACTCTGCTCCAGCTGCACTGGGCTGTCTTTTGCTTCTTATATACACCAGCTCTTCCTACTCCGAGCTATCTCCTGGCTGTTCCTTCTGCCTGAAACACTCTTCCCATGACTCTACCTCTGGTTTCCAACTGAGAAGTCACCTCCTCTTAAGGCCTTCATTGATCACTCTGTCTCCTGGGCACTTTCATTATCCCATCACCACATCTTGTGGATTCACTTTATAAACTCTAACAACCTGAAATAGTTTTATTCATTTATCTATTAGTCCTGCTTATTACCATCCACTCTTCTTGACCCATTAGGTTATTTTCTGGAAGCCAGGACCGTGACAGTACCCAGTGCCTGGCACCAAGCAAGTCCACAATAAAATGTTGTTGAAGGAAGGAACGAGTGAATTTCCTGTCTTAATGTGAGCAAGAAAGATCCCCTAGCGGTTCAGATCTTGGAATTCCCATTAAGGAATCCTGGCCACATTTGCCTGAGTGTGCCTTCCCTTTTCCGGGCCTCAGTTTCTCCAGACAAGGAGCTGGGTGGAGGAGCTCTCCGGTCCTAGGCATCCTTACGATGGGTCTATAAGCAGTTTAGCCACATTCTAGTGAAGGTAAAGGGACCTGGTGCTGTGTGCTCCTGGAAGCAACTAGATGGCTTCACCTTGGGTTCTAGAGAGCTGGTCCTTGGGTCCTTAAAGATCAGCTCAAGGCAGCAGCTCTGCAGAAAGAACTGCCTCCTTTAAACTCCTGACCCAGCCAAGCTCCTGGGCTACTTCTCCCACGAGCACACTGGTACTGGGAGTGAGCCATAGCATCTGCGTTACCTGCAAGGGCCTGGGGCACAGCCACCTGCTGCCCTGCACTGTGGCCCCAGCTAGGAAAGTGTGTGGCCCACCAAGATGGGCTGGGCATACGGTACAGACCCCGCTGTAGGTGACCACTCCCAGGAGACTAAAGACGATGCCTGGGGAAGGGGAGTGTCCAGGTGGGGACTTACAGAGGGCAGAGTCTATGCGGGGGTCCCACGCCCCCATGACTACTTTCCCTCTCTGCCTCCTCCTCCTAATTCCATTCACAGCAGATTACTATTCTGCAGCGATGAGGCAGCTGACCTTACAAAGTCTTCCTCTGAAATGCTTCGGTAATTGTGAAATGGCCAAGGAGAGCTCTATCTGGCCGATTAGATTTCTACTCTTAGGAATTCAGAATCAAATTTGAATGCAAAAACCAGAGATTGCCATGAGGAGACAGTGCATCAAATATGATGGTCTGAGCCCCCTATCGATGCTCTAACAAATTACCACAAATCTAGTAGCTTCAAATAATATGAATTTATGATGCGAAATTTCCAGAAGTCAGAAGTCTGAAACTGGGCTTAATTCTTGGTGTGTGCAGGACTGGTTCCTTCTGGAGGACACTCTGTCCCCTCACCTTTTCCAGCTTCTAGAAGCTTCTCTACATTCCTTGGCTCGTGGTCCCTTCCTTGGTCTTCAAAGCCAGCAGCCTCATCACTGACCTCTCACTCTGCCGTCAAATCTCCCTCAGCCTCCCTATTATAAGGATTGTGATGACCCTGGCCCACCTGGATAACCCAGGATAACCTTCCCATCTCAAGATCCTTAACTCCTGAAAAGTCCCTTTCACCATGCAGAGGCAACGTACTCACAGGTGGTGCGTGGGTGTCACCATCTTTGAAGGATCCTTATTCGGCCTAACACACTGGTGATTAAGATCCTACGTTCCAGGGGCACCTGCGGGGCTCAGTCAGTTGTGTCTGACTGTTGATTTTGGCTCAGGTCATGATCTCAGGATCGTGAGATCGAGCCCCAAGTCAGGCTCCACACCCAGCACAGAGTCTGCTTGTCCCTCTCTGTCTGCCCCTCTCCTCATTAGCAAATCCTCTCTCTCTCTCTCTCTCTCTCTCTTTCTCTCAATAGGTAATTTTTTTTTTTTTTTAAAGACCATCTGTTCCAGAGCCAGACTGCTTGGCTTCAGATCCCAGCTGTGTCCTTTCCTAGCTGTGCCACTCTGGGCATATTACCCAACCCCTCTTCATTGCAACTGACTCCTTTGTGCCTCACAGACAGAAGTCCCGAGATGATGCGTGTAAAGCCTTTGGCAAAGTGAAGACAGCTCAGTGAAAGAGGGCTGTAATTATCCCCTTCTCTCCACCAGACTCAGAACTAATGGATGTCAGAGCTGGGAGGGGCCCCTCACTGAGCGGCTAGGGACAAAGAGGCCCAGAGGGGAGGAGTGAGTCACACAGGTCATACAGCATTTTCTCAGACAGCTCCCCATTACCCTCTAACCACCACCTGGCACAGACGCCTGCAGGAGGGATTGGCAGGGTGGAGGTCACGGCCCCCAGCACCCTGCCCTGCACCCAATACAGGCTGGAGGCCATGGCAGCCGGCGAGTCACACGGAGGAGGGGGGAAGTGCTCCCCAGCGGACCATTGGCAGGAAGCACCTGCAGGGGGTGGCCCCAGCCAGAACCTCACATGCCCGCTTCCCACCCCACCCACCAGGCTCAGCGGCCAGAGTCAGACACAGTGCATCTTTCCCCAGAAGAGGTCAGCAGGACTCATCTTGGCTAGGGACACAGAGACCCAAGATCAGGATCAAGGCAAAGTGCTCTGGAGGGCTGATGTCAGCCAGGCCCCTTGTTTCTCTGTGCGACCTCAGACTGGACACCTTAGGGCCTCCATTTCTATCTCAGAAGAGCAAGGTGCCAGACAGGTCTGTGGTCCTCTGTCTGCAATCCTGGTCCCCAGGGCCCAAGAGCCCCTGACCCAATTCGGTGAGTTCTGGAAGAGGCGCACATGGACACGGAGCTGAGGGACCTGCCTGGCTTGCTCGTCCAGGCATCCAAGCCCATCAGTGCGTGCAGTTTGGGCAGAACAGACCTGCTCAGAGGTGTCTGTGATTAACAAAGAGGGGGAAACAGTGATTCACTCCACTCCGACGGCCTGTTTAGCAGGCAAATTGCTCCACAAAAGGAGAAAGGAATCACCATGGATCCTTGGCAGAAGCTCAGTTAGGCTTTCTTTCTTCCAACCAGAGGGCTGACTCACCCCAAAGGCTTTCCCCTCCCATAAATCTGGCCTAGGCAGGCACTGCCCCAACAGTTCAATTTCCCCCACCATCACACCGTCCTTGAACTCACACCAAGGACTCCTAGAAAGGCCTTCCCAAGGCTCTGTACGGGCCTCTCCCCAGCCCAGAGGCAGAAGACTTTTGAACAGAAAGATGCCCAAAGTGGGGTGGCCTCTGGGCCAAAGCCAGGCCTTCACTTATTTCCTTGTTGAGAAACGTATTTCTTCTTGCAGATGCCATCTCTTTGCCAGATATATACCCAGTATCATTATTTATTTTTTAAAGATTTTATTTATTTATTTGAGAGAGAGAGAGAGAGCAGAAGCAGGTGGAACAAAGGAGAGGCTGACTCCCCTCTGAGCTGGGAGCCTGACACAGGTTGGATCCCAGCATCCTGAGATCCTGAAGTGAGCCAAAGGCAGACACTTAATCGACGGAGCCACCCAGGTGCCCCAGTATCATTGTTTTTAATGACACATTTCAAGCTTAAAGAGAGTAACATTTTTTTAATATGTATCCTCACGGGTTTTGTCAAAACAATTCAACCACTCTGCACGGGGAGACACATAAGTTATTATTTCCAAATTTCTACCATTACAAATAAGGCTGCTCTGAACACCCTGACCCAAGTCACCCCCACTTCACTGGCCGAGTGGTCACATCTCAATTAGTGTCACAGCATTCCCTGAACCCTAGTGCAATCAGTCCAAGAGTCACATCTCCACTTTTCTCTCCCACTGTTCCCCAGTCTTTCCCTTAAAGGCGATGCTGGAACTTATGTGTTCACTAGGTTCCCATCCAAGAGGACAGGGACCGCATCCCTCCTGCTCACCAGGGACCGGTGTCAGGGACATTGCTTGGCACATAACTAGATAAGTGTTTGCAGGAATGACCGAGCAGAGGTGTCACCCCAGAAGCAGGTCGTGCTATGCTTCTTTCCACTCAGGACTCAGAAATGAGCCTGACCCTTCTTCCACCTGCTCCCCGCTCTGCCCAGGGGGTTCCTGCTGCTTCTGAGAGCCCTGGGCCTGGAAGCAGGGAGCCCCAGCTCCCTGCGAGGCTCCGGGTGCTGCTCCAAGCATGGCAGGATTGGGGAACACGCTTCCGGGCCAGAGTCTGAACCTCATCATTGCGTCCCTGTGCAGCTGGAACGGACCAGCCCTCACCACTGGCCGCACCTGACCTTGGGGTCAGGCCAAGGAGCACGTCCAGGCAATGTGCCTTCACTTGCTACCCATCACCTAAAGTCTCTGTTTCCAAAGCTTCTGGAGAAAGTGCTGGATGCAGAAAGCTTGGGGGATGGCCAAGAAAATGACACGAATAACAGCCATTCGCTGCTACTCCTGGGGGACGTTCTTCACAGGCCGACCTGTCTCCACCCCGTGACTAGACAAGGCAGGTCCGGCTCTGATGGAGGAGAAAATTGAGGAATGGTGAGCCGCGATTTTATCTGCCTTTTTACTTCACGCCCCCTCCAGTTCATCATTACAGCCTGTAACCTAAGTCCCAGGAGCGGGCGTCAGTCAGAGCCTGGCTAAAACCCCCCGGAATCAGAGCCCGCCTCCCCGAGAAACATCTCGGGCCCACAGACACGAGGCACTTCCTGTCTCCTTTCAATTCCGATGTCAGCTCCTGAGGTCTGGCTGCCCGGCCCCATTTCAGAGGTGAGGAAACTGAGACTCGGGGTCCTGCTTTTGGTAACCGTCAGGAATGGTAGAGTCGGGATTCCAACCCAGTTCTTTCAAAAAAAAAAAACCAAACCCCTCAGCCAAGGCCTTGGAGCCAGAAGGTCAGAGGCTCCGACTGAAACAAGGCAGGTCACGTGGGCAATTTTAAACTGGCTGGGAGCCACCTTAGAAGGGAAAGTGAAACAAGTAAAATTAATTTTAATAACGTACATTACTTAACTCCATAAATCCAAAATGTTACCACTGCAACATGTAATCAGCATTAAAAAAGTGTTAATGGGACATTTTACTTTCTTCATCCTAGGTCTTGGAATTCCGGTGTATATTATATGCTTATGGCACATCCCAGTTCAAACTGGCCACATTTCGAGGGCTCCGTGGCCGCACACGGTGAGCGGCTGAGCACCTGACTAGTACCCATCCAGGCACAGAGACGTGCGGAGAACCAGGGGCAACTCATGCACTCCCTCCCCCACCTACTCACACTCGCCGCGCGCCCGCAGCAGACCCGGAGGCAGAAGCCAGCCCTGCATCCGTGACTTTACCCGGGGACGAGGGCAGACACAGAAAGGACACCACGCCCCGCTGGCTCAGTCCCAGAGTTTCGCATCCCGTCCCCCATAAGGACACGGATGGTCACCTTTCAGGGCCAGCGCCCCGAGCTGAGGTTTGGAAAATGCAGGCCCGTCGCGCCCTCCTGTCCCGGACACCCGAATCATAACCACTTGCCCTCCTTGCTGAAGGAAACTTGGCAGCACGACTTCCTGATACCATTTTCATCCTCAGACCCTAAGGGAGTCCTTCGCATTTGTCCAGACCCGATGCAAGAGATCCCCAGCCCCCAAAACTAGCAGGCAGAGGCCGGTGGCAGAGGCCATGCAGTCGCTCAGGTGTGTCCCCGGAGGTGGCAGCTGTGAAGGCCCAGCTGCCCTAAAAGGCAGGGCTGGCAGAGCTCCATCCCAGGCCCAAAGGTCTCGCCTCCCTGTAGCTGCCACCAGACCTGCGCCTGGCAGCACGTCTTCCGGGAAAGGAAGGGAAGGAAGGGGGGAGGGAGGAGAAGGAAGGAGCTGCCCAAGCGACTCTCATGAAGAGAACTGCTCCGTCTGCAAATGCCCTGCAGTCTCATCTGTCTGTACGGAGGGAGCACTTCGGTGGGGGTGCTCAGGCCCCCACCCCTAGACGGGGACGGGGCCCGAAGCAGGCCCAGAGCAGACAGCTGGGGACACTGAGGACAGGGCTGGGTGCTGGTCCTCAGATCTTCACTTTCCCTCCCTGCCTTACATGCCGCACCAAGTCTACCCATAAGCGTGTGGGGTTCACGCAGAGCGCACAGCTGCACCTTCCCTCGGTCTGCCCCGCTGCTACCTGGACCAGGCTGGCATCACCTCTGGCCCCCACCTGGACCGGCCGCCTTCCTGCTCGGCCACCTCCCTGTTCTCGCCCCTGTAGACCGTCTCCACCCAGCGGCCAGACCTGGCCAGACCCAAATCAAGTCACGGAATTCCCTCGCTTACAGTCCTCCAATGACCTCCGGCATCCAAACGCCTCCCGCAACCTGCACCCCCTGCCTCTCTGCTGGGCCCCTGCCACCCCCAAACCCGCAGGCCATGGGACACCCCAATGTCCTCCTTTGCCCAGCTCTGAGCTCCTGCCCATCTCCCACGATGACTCCTTTCTGACACCTATTCTCGCGTGCCCCCCATGGAGGCTCCCCGGCCCGCTCTACGGGAACACCTCCCCTTGCAGAGACTGCCCCCCCCCGCCCCCTCGACCCCAACGAATCCTGCCACATCTCATCAACTCCACAGTATTCATCACTATCGGGAATTATTCCTGTATTTATACATTGTTTCTTTCCACATGACATGATCTTATGTGCTTCCTGGTCCACTGTCCATCTACCTCTGCCCAAGGGCAGGGATGGCATCTGCCTTGGTCACTGCTGATCCTCAGAGTCCAGACTAGGTGAAAAGTTAGCCCTCCATAAATGCATGCAACTGTCCTCCTACTCACAGAGCCATCCTGAGATGGTCACATCTGAGCCTCTCTGAGTTCCTCCTTGTAAAATGCTGCCTCCTGTCACTGACTCCGAGGGAGAGTGGGGAGAGGGAGGGGGCATTGGGGAAAGAGGAAAGGAGCAGATACTGTCACCACCAGAACCACCTTTGCCCTAGTGACAGCATCCACAAGCCGCAGTGGGAAGGTGGGACACTGGTCGCTGCGGTGACCGGTGGCTCCTCTAGAGGCCTGACAGAGGCCCCAGGGAACCCCAGACCTCTGTGGAGAAGGAGCCTGGCAGGTCCCACCCACTTCTCGGGCTCCTGAACTCTGCTGCCTCTGCTCAAACACCTGGAAAGACCTGCTTTCTGGCCCCAAGAAGTATTTACGTTTTGATTAAGTCTGGTTTTAAACCACCAGGTGGGCTGGCTGGAGGCCGACGCACCCCAGCCAGTCCAGCTGTAAAAACACAGCGCACCGGGTGGGGATTTGGGGGGGGCAGGTAACAAAGGTGGGACCGGGGGAGGAACTGCCAGCGTTCCAAGGGGCCCCCAATGCCGCCCTCAGCCACCAGAGAGAAAGGACAACCAGCTCTCCTGAGCAGAGCCGGGAAGGACTCCGGGGGGTCCTTGGAAACAAACGTGCAGGGCAAGGAGCACAAGGCACTCAGACCAATGCCACTCAGAGAGTGACCGCTACCCTCAGGCTGCCCCGCTCCCAGTAAGAGCCACCCTTCCACCACGTGGTGTCTCACCCAGGAAACAGAAGTGAGTCTGTTCCAAACTGGAGACTTGCAACAAGTCACACGTTTATCTCTGATGTATTCTAAGGACTCCACTAACCGTCTATGGTTATGAGACCCCAGGAGGCTGGGACTGAGCCCATGTATGGATGCTACTATCTTCTCACCTCCTTGAAAGTGTGATTCCGGAGATCAGTGACATCCCAAAGGAATGTGTACTCCTGAATTCAAAATGCCCACTAGCCAAGACCTGCCTCACCACCCACTCCCTGCCCCCTCACCGGAAAGGGGAAATGTCCAGGGAATAACAAATCCTTCAAAAAGGCATCTTTGGGGCGCCTGGGTGGTTCAGTGGGTGAAGCCTGCCTTTAGCTCAGGTCATGATCTCTGGGATCGAGCCCCACATCAGGCTCTCTGCTCAGCAGGGATCCTGCTTCCCCCTCTCACTCTGCCTGCCTCTCTGCCTGCTTGTGATCTCCCTCCCAGTCAAATAAGTAAGTAAAATCTTAAAAAAAGAAAAAGAAAAAGAAAAAAGGCATCTTTCATTCATTTGTGAGCCTTTCATAGGAAATCAAGTTTCCTTGGCAGAAAGCAGGATTTCTGTTTGTACCACTTGGAGCTACAATGGCAAAAAGATTTCATGAAGCCTGGGAGCTCCAAATAAATGGTGGTGGCTGCCTGGAATGCCAGGACGTAATACAAGCCTTGGGCTCAGTGGACAGGAGTGCCATAATTGATTAGCAACGTCTGCCACTGGCACAGGCAGGGGGAACAGTGCTGTGCACACTACACATTTACTATTTAGGTTTGGCTAAGAAGCAAAACCAGAATGGGAATTCAGAAAACCCAGACTTCAAATGGCAAGGAAACATGGTCAAAGTAACCCAAAGGAGAGCCAGGGGCTTTTGGAGCACCAAAGAGCCAATAGCAAAATTTCTAGGGCAAAGGGACAAATCACTCCCAGAAAGATCAAGTCACTTCCTTAGCAGCTGTCAGATGGGATGTATCCCAGAGCCGCTCCCATCTGGGCCATTGCTCAACCTACAATCCTGCCTCAGCTCCTCAGAGGGACACAATTCCAGACTTCTCCAGGAAATGAAAGGGTGTTTGACCTTTAGGGCCCAGAAATAAATGGCCAGAGTTATGAACACAGTTCGCTGCTGTGATGGGGAGGCCGTGGTGGGGCGGGTCTCCCTGACAACAGACATCCCATTTAAAGACAAGGAACAAGGAGCAGCTGGAGCACAGAACGTTCCCTGAGCAGGCTTCCAGGAGTCAGGGCTTCGCAGGAATGGCGTTCGCAGCAGGAGAAAATGACAGGTCCTCGTAGCAGAGCACCATCAGTGTTTTTTTAGGACAAAGTAGGTACTTCTGCCTGTTTCCACCTCAACACAAGGCCCAAGGAAAAGGTTCCCAACATGATCGCCGGAGGCAGCCTTCCCAGGAAAGCCAACCCCGGGAGGTTTTCTAGCTGGGTTCCCAGTTTGAGAATCATAGCTAACTAAGGAAGGACTTGAGGTGAGCAACATGGGTAATTACAGGGTTGGAGGGACGGTGAGTTCAAGGAGGCCAGCATCCCTCAGCCAGCCAGCCGGGGGTGACTTCGAGGGAATGTGAGTTAGTTCGCAGAGGAGCAAAGGACAGTCTCCATCTCTATAGAACAAAAGACTACGTGGAATTGAACTCCTACCGCAACCAGAGGATTTGCGGGAGACCGGGGTTGGGGGGGGAGGGGGACACGTTCCAGAATATACTCCATCAAATTAGAGGAGGAGGTTCTCACTGTACTGTTACGGGGTGTGGAGATGAGGGGAAGAGATACCTGGGGAGCCCCAGCTTACCTCCAAAGAACTGCGTGACCTCGCCAGGCAGCCTCCCCTCCCCAGCTGGGAGCTTCCTTCTCTACAGGACGGGAAGGACCCTCCCCACCCCGTGTTGCCCTTGGGGTTGCCGTGAACATCCAATGTGCGTGCAAGACAGTGGGGTACTATGCGGTACAAGCCAACTGCAGCTCCATGTCACCCCCGGGCCAAAACTCAAACACTGGGGTGAGCGAAAGAAGCCAGATGTGGGACAGCAGTCATGAGAGGACTCCACCGCTCTCGCATTCAAAGGTGGCAAGATCAACCCCTGGTGCCAGAACCCCCTTGGGGTGGACGGCGACTGGAGAAGGCTCTGGGGGGTCTGTGTCCAGGATGTGTGCGCCTTGGGGAAAACCCAGTTCATTATGGCTTCTGTACTTTTCTACACGGACCACACGCCTCAATGAGAAGCTTGCCCGGAAAAACTGCCCGGGAGGCTTTTGTAAATCTCTAGGTCAATACAGTAATTTAAGGGAGAGTGTTCTAGAACACGGGTGCTACGGACCTCCTCGGGACAGAAGGCAGGTGAGACGATCTCCTGATGGGCTATTTCATCCCAGGATGGGGAGGAAGCTGCGGGAAACTTGTTCCCTTTCTGGCACTGTGAGTTTCTAAGCTGAGCCACTGTGTAGGGGTCAGTAAGGCAGCCTCTGCCCTTGGCTAACTGCACCCTGATGTCTCTCTCCAGACAGGACTGCCGGTCCTCCTCTCCCTCCCCACTACACACGTGTGTCCTTGCTCTTCTGGGGTGCAGGCTCCCGCCTCTTGCTGGAGCAGCCGCCAGCAGTGCCGACCCCGGGGGTGAATCGTGGAGCTTGCCCTCTAGAAGGTGACATGCGCATCTTCAATTAAGCATCCGTGGTGCGTGCTACAAAGCAGAGTATTTGTTTTCTCCTCCCTCCCAGGCCTACTTCCTGTGCACCTCACAATTTTAAAAACCCAGCTGCCAACTCGCAAGCACTCCTGGTGGCTGGGCTCGGAGGGCAGGCGGATTTTTCACTCCTGGGTGGCATTTTGCTTTAGGGAGAAGGCCACTTGGAGGTGGAGAAGAAATCCACAGTCCTGACACGGGAGCATGTGCACTGGGCTGCTCGCTGTCACTGGAGCTGGGCGCACTGGGAGAGGAAGGGGCTGCTCAGCCAGGGGCGGAGGGATGGGCAGTGGCACACAGGTAGGCACTCCGTCAAAATGTCATCATGAGGCCGGAGGCACCTTCTCTCCTCCAGACTCACTGACCACACGAGAGCTGGGCTAGACCACGGTTTCCAAATGACTTCACGAGGGCCCCACAGGCTGCCCCTGGCATCCCTTAGGAACCATTCCAGTGAGTAATTTTGCCTGAACAACATGTTTCTAAGACACTGAAAAACAAGTCCGGAAACTCTTGAACTGGAAGAACATAGTGTGATGTGGTCCGAAAGACCCCCACTGGGATCGGCGTCTTGGCCTCTGCCGGAGCTCCTCGGCTCACTGGAGCCGTGGCCCTCGTAGGAAAGAGCAGCTCTCTGCTGCTTTCCACGGCCTCTCACGGACCCACTGGGATGCAAGCTCCTGGGGGAAGAGTCTGCTTCCTCAGCGGGCGGAGCCCCAGAATCCTGACGAGCAAGTGAGTGAGCGGATGAGCAGAGCACTGACCTCAGGGGGCTGTGCTGTGAGGGTCCAACAAGAGATCACGCGTACACAGCAGGTGCTCAATAAACACCAGCGGAGTCTCGAACTGGGTCTGTGCAATGTCCTCTCACCACCATCAAGTCAAAATGATTGGAGAGCCCCACCCCATCCTGGCACATCGCATCCTTCAGTTTGTGCACAACTTCAAACCCACTTATTCCCTGAGGGTAAAAACTAAGTTTGGGGCTTATTTATTTTTTTTAGAACTCTCTGAAAGACCCCCAGCATAGCGACCGGCCCGAGGCACAGCCTGAAAACAATGAGCGGATAAGCGCTGAGCAAAGGCACCAGGCACCTGTGAAAGGCAAGGAAGAAGGAAGAGGTCCTCAAAGACGGTTCCTTCCTGGCTCGGCAGAGCGGCTCTGGGCCCACCAGCGCCCACAGAAGCCACGGTCACACCCTGGGCAGCTGAGGCCTTCACTCACACCCACTCACCCAGTACAACCGAAACGGCCGATCCCAAAAGGGGCTCATATCCAGACACCTGTCTTTCCAAGGATGCCAGAGACGTAGCTAACAGGGTGCACAGGCTTCACTGGGCGTCCTGCTGAATTGGGTGCCACCTGGGAAGTCCAAAGGACCCCTCCTTTGCCTCTGATGCCAGCTCACAGAAGTGGAAGAGAGCGATCCACAGGAAATGTAAAGATGACGGAGAAAAAGTCCCCGTCAGATCACCGCCCAGAGCTGCTCACCACTGTGGCTGGGCCTCCAGGTCTCCACCTGCCACAGGTGGCTCCGGCAGCCCCCCTCATGTTGTTCCCACCCCCCAACACCCTGCACCCCAAATCCAACCACCAATCTAATGTCAACTCACCCCTTAAGGGCCAACTCAAGTCTCACTTTCTCAAAGCTTCTCCCTCTCCCCACGCCAGAGACCACCTTTCCTGTCCCTCTTGCTTTGCAACAACCCTCCCCATCTATCCCGGGTGCACTTACTAAATAAACACACTCCCATCTTAGACCCACACAGCCCTGGGCTTGCTGCCAGGAGAACAGGGATGAAAGCCCCCAGACAAGACAGACACCGGAGCAGAGGGTTATGCCCAACAAGGAGATCTACGGGACCTGTGCGAACAGAAGCCTACAGAAACACAGAAGGACAGGCAGGTGCCTGTCAAGCAGAGGGTGGGAGAGCGCTCCAAGCAGAGAGGGACCCCTGGGGCTGGCTGGATCTCGGGGTACCTGGGAGGGAGAGGAGTCTGGGGAGAAGCAGGAGCCAGCTTGTGGAAGGGAGGCACGTCAGATGCGGGCTTCAGAACTATCACAATCTTGTCAAGACCAGGAGGCATGTCAGGGGCTACTACAAAGGTGCAGGAGAGAGAAGGAATGAGACTGAACCAGCAAAGTGGCAGCAGAGGTGACAGAAGGAGACCGAGGTCTGAGAAGAGGCAGGAGACAATCTTCTGGAAGCCGTGCAGCACTTTGGGGTTATCCTAATCCAAACTCCTCTGCTAATAAGCATTCCTTGTGAGCAGAGACCAGCTCTTCTGTTTTATTCAAGCACACAGCAGCTTCTCAATCGTTAAGTAATCACTGGACTCAGTTTCAAATTCTAGAAATATTTCTGAAAAGATGTGCTTGACCTCCCTGACCCTGATAGTGGCTAAACAAAGAACATAGCGGTACAAACTAAAATCTAGAGAACCACACCGAGGCTATCCCAGCGAGACCAAAGCTTGGCTCTCTATTTAAAGCAAAACACCTCCAGGAAGTCAAATAACAAACCCCGGCTGGGACTCAGGGAGATTTGGGAGGGGGAGGCAGGCAGCACAGGGACCAAGGAAGCAGGGAAGCCGCTCCGGTCCAGGACTCCATCCATCCTCACCCAAGTGGCTGTGAGACTGTGGCCAAGTCATCGACCCTCTCCGGAACTCTGATCCTACAACCCCTAGAAGAGAATCCAGAGATGTGAACACGCCATGGGCTATTGCCAACTTGACCCCCTTGGTGCGAGCCGAGTACAAGCCCTGCCCAGCTGGGAGCACCTGATCTCAAAAAGCAAAGACATTAAGCACTTCCTGCCACAGGAGGGAGTGCTTCTTCACAGCCCTCCTTGGGTCCAGCCCCAGGCCTTCAGGGGAGGAAAGGCGCCCAGAAATCCTTGATCACAACAATGACCAAAACAGCTGTAGGCTGGTCCTGCAGAGCCCCTTCGGAGGCTTGGGGCAGGGTCCCTGGAACGGGCGCAGACCCAGAGCTCTGGGTGCAGAACAGCCCCCAGCAGTCCCCACAGCCAGCACCACCACCACCACCACCAACAACAACAAAAACACACCTTTCTTTCTCCATCCCCCAAAGACTATTTTTTTAATGAAAAAAAAAAACAAAAAACAAAAAACAAAAAACACACCTTTCTCCAACTCCCAAAGATTATTTTTTAATGAAAAAAAATCTTTCAAAATGATAGTTTTAAAAAGAAAATATGCTCCCTTACCATATTTTCTCATGGAGTTAAAAATACAAGTAAGTGTTGGAGGAAAAAAAGTTTTGTTTAAGGTCAAAAGGAAAAAAAGAAGTCAAGTTTTTTGAAATCTCGGAAAATAAACAGACTGAGCCCTCATGTGCAGGCTCTCTGGGAATGTGACCTGTGGTGCTGCTGGGGGTCGGAACGCCATTTAAAGGGAAGCTCTAGGGCATGCCCGAGGCCGGGGATTAGTGGCTTGTCCACTGTGTCCCCCTCCCCAGAGGACCAGCCTGCTGGCCACTTGGGACAGGGGTATCCAGGAGCTGAGCAGCTGAGGCGGGTTCGTGAGAAGAGAAAGGGGAACGCAGAGCAGATAGCCCAGCCACCCTGGGAAACAATCCCAGGGCCAGCGAGGGCTCCAGCGGCTGGGGGTGGACGAGGGGATGCTTAGCTGAGCAAGCCGCGTGATGGGGACACGCTCTAGGCAGGCAGAACTGTGACACCAGTGAGGAGCAGGAGGGCTGCTGTCCACTCAGGGGACAAGGTCACACCGGGTAGTGCCTCAGCCCGGCCTACCTGCCCCTCAGTAGCCAGAGAACCCAGCCAGCCCTGGAGGAAGTCAGGAAGCAGGGCCCAGCGGTCACTCATGCACTCAGTACATGTTTATTAATCCTACTTTGTCCTGGGTCCTGCAACAGACACTACAACTACAACAGACAGCTAGACAAAGCCCTCCTCGTCTGCAGAGTTGACGCTGGGGTGCTCGGAGCCCCTCCACTCTTTCCTTCTCCTCCCAACCCTGGCGGACCTGCCGGTCCCATGGGAATCTTACTACCGTGTGCTGAACCCTCTTGCCCGTGGGCTCCAGTAGGCCATGCCCCTCCCCCACGGGGCTCATAAACTCCTGGGGAAGTTGGGGTGGGGAGGGGAAAAGACCCCACACGGCTGTCCAGAGCCTGGAGTGCTGCAGGCCATCCACAGAGAGGCAGCCCCATTCGATTACTATACCCCTCCCACATCCCTAGCTCTGAGCTAACCCGGGGAGCAGCCGACACAGCCACGGGCTCCATTCCTACCTACGAGGCGCGCCGAGCCTGGAGAAGGAGAACCAAAAGCAAAGGACAAGGACGCACCTAGCAACCGCAGGGACAGACGGTTCAGAGCCGGGAAGGGCGGCCCAGAGCAGCACTTTGGAATTAGACAAGGCTTGGTCTAGATCTAAATCCAACCATTCACTAGCGGCATCCACTGGGAGAGTCACTTCCCCCTTTCTGAGTATCAGGGTCCCCTACGGTGACGTGGAGATGACCTTGCCAGCCACGCAGGTACGCATCTAAGGACCAGCTTGCCACCAGCATTGGCAAAGCAGAGCGATGGTGTCCTCTCTGGGCCTTACAGAAGTGTGAACAACGGTGTGGGAACACAGGGGAGGCGGCTGCGGATTTTGCCAGAGAAAATGCAAAACATTTGAATTAAAAGATGAAATGTCACTGGAGAAAAACCTGGGATAAGAACATAATTTCCTGGGGCAACTGGGTGGCTCAGTGGGTTAAAGCCTCTGCCTTTGGCTCGGGTCATGGTCTCAGAGTCCTGGGATCAAGGCCTGCATCGGGCTCTCTGCTCAGCGGGGAGCCTGCTTCCTCCTCTCTCTCTGTCTGACTCTCTGCCTACTTGTGATCTCTGTCTTTCAAATAAATAAATAAAATCTTAAAAAAAAAAAAAAAAAGCGGGGGGGGAGAACATAATTTCTACAAAAAAAAAAGAAAAAGTAAAGAAGGCATTCCAAGCCCAGAAGAAACAGGCATTTTTTTCCTCAGGGGCCTTTTAATAACATTTCCTTGTTCTGAAATGAAAGATCTGTGAGGAACAGATCAACGGCTGTAGTTTTTCTTCCTTCCCTCGCTCTGTTCCCTCTCTCCCTCCTAGTCAACATGAATTTATTGAGAACTTACTATGTACCAGATGCTGATCTAGGCACAGGGGACAGATCAGTGAACGAAACAGACGGTCATCTCCTGGAGCTTACATTTGACCCTCACACCCACCCGGAGTAAGGGCGGCCGAGTACATCATCAACCCCACTTTATAGACGAGAAAAGGAACCACAGGTTAAGAAGCCTCAATTACCCACAGGCACTTTGAGCCAGAACAGACAAGAGCAAGCCCAATCAGCCTTCCCCTCTGA
Organism: Mustela putorius furo; assembly: GCF_011764305.1. Lineage (NCBI taxonomy): Eukaryota > Metazoa > Chordata > Mammalia > Carnivora > Mustelidae > Mustela > Mustela putorius. The sequence goes on from NW_025422057.1 coordinate 11,633,279, forward strand.
CTCCCCACCTCCCAACCTTTCCCCCCAAACCCTTCACACCCAGACAAGGACATGCTCGATCCTCCCCCAAAGTGACCACTTCTGGAGGCAGGTTGGGGGGTGCAGGGGGGGAGGGGGCGCCTGCACGGCAGGCCAACCAAGACAACAGACTCCCCAGCTCCTTCATTACTCCCGCCAGCCACTCCCAAGGTTCTCTAGTAAATAATCATTTAGACTCCAGAACAACATTTTCCCTTCAAATTACAGCCAGTTGGAAAGCGGCGTCAACAGAGGCCCCCAAACTCCTGAGAGAATGGGCCTTGCCCTCGTGGTTTAAGGGAGGGCGAGGGGACCACGGGACTGTCCAGGCCCTGCATGTGATTCCACACTGTCCACCCAACAGCTAGACATCACAGAAGAGTCAATCACAGGCTGCAGTTAGTCCTAAACACCTAACAGACAAAAATAGTCTTTTTTCCCAAGAGGGGACAGAGATTTTTTTTTTTTTTTTTTTTTTTGTTATTGGTCCAGTGAGATTTTAGCTCAAAGGACTTCAAGCACTTTTGGGAACTCAATTAATGAAAGGGATTATTATTATATGAGCTCGAAATTGCCCTGATGAAATATTAAGAATCGCTGAAGCACAAGGGCATGGGGATTCCGTACCCTGGCCTCTCCATCTCTGAGCACTTCTGAAATTTATCATAATGAAACATTTTAAAAGTCCTGATAAACCAACAACATGGTAACTTAAAGCTGTGGCATGAATAAAAACAAAACACCCATGCGGGGAGCCCCCGGATTCGTGGGGTGCTTTGCTCCCCAAAGTGCTTCCACCTGGGTGGCATGGAAACTGAACTTTCAAGGAAGGGAGGGGTTATTATTAGCCCCATTTTGCAGACCGAGAAGCTGAGACTCAGGCTTGCCCTAGGACTTTCTACCAGGAAGCCAAGCCGTGAGGACGTGAACACAGGGACGGTACATGGATTGCTTCTGACCCTGCCCCAGCCCAACGCAGCTCCCTGCTGCCCTACTCCTACCTCCAGGAATGTGGCTGTTATCAAACAACCTTGGCAGAGTTTTTCTTAATGCTCAAATATTTGGCCCGCCACCACTCCATTTCCCACGCTGCCACCCTACTGCCCCATCCCCGTGCAGGATTTCAAGAATTATGTCGTGGCCCCCACAAGCCACACGGCCTGGGGCATTCAGTGGCTCCCCAGGGCTCCCCGGGCCCAGTGTCCCATCCTCCTGGCTGGACCTTTCAACCAAATGCTTGTCTGGCCAGTGGAGGGTCCTCTGTAGAAAATGTTCCCAGCAACATAAATCACCAGAAGGAAAGCTGCCCCTGGCCAGCCTTAACTGTTCCAACACGGACTCACTTTTCAGAAACCCCATGTGGGCAGAGACTGGCCATAGATTCCTCCAATTTTGGCCCCCAAGGCAGGAATCAACCTGGGGGGGGCGGGGCATCGAGGGGTGGGGGTGCAGGCAGTTCTTCTCACCATTGACCCTCTTCGCACTGTACCTTAGGACCAACCCAGAAAATGCTTGAAGTGATAGTCCTAACCCTGTTCATTGGAGACCCATTTGAGAAGACACTAGTTCACTATTGCCCCCGCCACACACCTCCCCTCCAAGCTCAGGAATTTCTAGTCCCCACCCCACCCCCCCACAGGCCACCTCCAAGCCCAAGGTGCCCTAAATGCGCCAGCCAAAGCTGACCCCGTGATGTATGGGTCTGATGACTCCACTTCTGACACCGGCCCTGGGACGTCCTCTATTTGTATACTCAGGACCTCTGTTATGTCTGAAACCTCATAACCTTTTCTGAAGAACACATCGTACCTGGTCTGTGCTCCAGGAGTTTTGCAACCGCCCTTGGCCAAAAGCAACACTGCTTGGAGCCAGATCCCCACGCAGACAAGCAAGGCCTCCGCGTAGCTCAGAGGCCGAAAGCCCGGGATGTCTGCGTTCTGCAAAGCCCTGCCCCTCCCCTCCCAGAAAGTGGGCAGGATGCTGGACTTCTCAGGGGCAGCCCCCAGGGAAACACTCCTTTGCCAAGGCGGGTAGGCAGCTCTAATCCAGGACTCACACTGGGGAGAGAGACCCAGCAAGTGCTTTCTGGAACCCACTACACAGGCTTGGGTCCATTCGATCTCTGTTATGCCCCGTTACCACACCCTCATGCCTCCCTGGGCTCCAAATGGCCACTCCCAGCATTCATTCATTGGCTGGCAGAGTGGTCCAGAACTGCAATGCCCAACACAGAAGCCCGTGGACAGAGATAGGCACCGAGCACTCAGAATGTGACTGGTCCAAATGGAGATGGGCTGTAAGTTAAAATCATGCTGGATTTGGAACGCTTTGCAGGGAAAAAAAGAATCTAGGGGCACCTGGGTGGCTCAAGGGTTGAAGCCTCCGTCTTTGGCTCAGATCGTAATCCTGGGGTCCTGGGATCGAGCCCAGGGTTCTGGGATCGAGCCCCGCATAGGGCTCTCTGCTCAGCAGGGAGCCTGCTTCCTCCTCTCTCTCTGCCTACATGTGATCTGTCAAATAAATAAATAAAATCTTAGAAAAAAAAAAAGAAAAAGAAAGAAAAAAGAACATTACAAACCTTACAAAGAACAAAGAACATTACATCTTACAAAAAAAGATGGTGCTTTAAAAAAAAAAAAAAGATTTATTCATTTTAGAGAGCAAGAGAGAGTGCCTGAAAGTGGGGGGCGGGAAGCACAGAGTGAGATCGGGAGGCTCTCAAGCAGACTCCTTGCTGAGAGCAGACCCTGACACGGGCTCATTCCCAGGACCCTGAGATCATGACATGAACCGAAGCCAAGAGTCAGCCACTTAACGGACTGAGCCACGCAGGCCCCCAAGATGGTGTTCTTTGAACAAACACTGCCTAGCAGTTCTCCTCAGAGGGTAATGACAAAATTTATAAGAACGACTGATTCATCACGTGCTCCAGGCAGGGGGGGGCTGTGATGACAGAGTCCCCCATCCCTGTGGCTGAGCACAGTCCCATCTGGAGATGATACAGTGTACTTGACCTTGAGGCTTCCGTGAAAGGGAGGCCAAGGCCCCCCCTCCCATCCTCATCCCCTCTTTCCCACTCCCACCCCCAGCCCTTTAGGTCCTGCTCTCGGGCTGGGAAATGAGGAGAGAGGCTGGAGCCTGGGAGAGGGAGCGAGTCACACACACTCCTAGGGCTAGGAGTGGCCAGTCTTCATCCTGTCCCTGGGCTCCCTGGTCAAGTGCTGTTGGGGCTGGGGTTGCAAATGCCATTATCCAGGGCGGCTGCTCTGAGCTCTGAGGCCTGCCTTCTGGAAACAGGGCCTGCCCCGCTATGGCACAGTTGTGCCAATGGCCTCAGAGTCATCACGGTCTATCTGAGCTGGACGTCTCACCTTTCCCTCTGCAGATGGGACCATGTGTCCCCCCTCCCTGCAACATGACTGACTCAGGATCACATAGTAGCAAAGCTCAGGTGTGAACCTACTTCTTCAAGGCCTGAGCTGCGGATGCGCCTGGTGGGGGCATGTTTCAGGTTCAAATCTGTGTCTCTCAGGCTCAGCACACACCCCAGCCTGTCAGAAGAAGATCAGGAATTCTCTGTTGAATGAGCAACGGCAGCCGACATGTACCGAGTGCTAGAACCGCTGGAGTTACAACTGTGTGATTTCATTGGCTCCTTCCCCAGCAGTACCTCGTCCCGGGGGAAGCTGCGGCCCACAGAGAACAGAAGACTGCTCAGCCTCAGATAACTAGTAAATGGAGTGGAGGTTTGGACCCAGATAGTGGATCAGAGCCACAGCCTTGACCAGCATTGGCCAATCAAAAAATCACATGGGGGGGGCACCTGGGTGGCTCAGTGGGTTAAAGCCTCTGCCTTCAGCTCAGGTCATGATCTCAGGGTCCTGGGATCGAGCCCCACATTGGGCTCTCTGCTCAGCAGGGAGCCTGCTTCCCCTCTGTCTCTGGCTGCTGCTCTGCCTACTTGTGATCTCTCTCTCTCTGTGTCAAATAAATAAATAAATAAAATAAATTTTAAAAAATCACATGGGCCTTCTGTGAAATTGAAACTTTAAAGAAAAAGAGAAACAGCTCAAATTACTTGATAATATTTTGCAAATATTAGATTAAATGATATATTTTATTTAATATCTGCAAAATATTACCATTTTAGCATGTAATCCATATAAAATTATGAGTAAGATAGTTTAGATTCTTTTATTTATTTATTTATCAAATATTTTATTTATTTATTTAACAGAGATCACAAGTAGGCAGAGAGGCAGGCAGAGAGAGAAGAGGAAGCAGGCTCCCTGCTGAGCCCCTATGCGGGGCTCGATCCCAGGACCCTGAGATCATGACCTGAGCCGAAGGCAGAGGCTTAACCCACTGAGCCACCCAGGCACCCAGGTTTGTAATGTTCGTTTAGAATTTTTTTTTTTACTGAACTGGGAGACTCAGAACAAAACAAAAACTGGAAGTAGGCCAGGCCTCTTGTCAACCAAGATATGCCCCTCCTGGAGAAGGACCCTCCCCAGTGGGTATTTGTGACTGTCCCGGCCTAGTGGACAGATGGACCCAGGTCAGCAGCCTGGCTCAGTAGACCTGGCCAGACCTGAGCCAACTGGAATAAATGCTGGCCCCTCCTAGCCCCCCCACCCAAGACCTGCCTGCTTACAAGAACTTGCCTTTACAGGCACCTGCGTGGCTCATTCAGTTAAGCATCAGCCTTCAGCTTGGGTCATGATTCCAGAGTCCTGGGATCGAGCCCCACAGCGGGCTCCCTGCTCAGTGGGGAATCTGATTCTCCCTCTCTCTCTGCCTGCTGCTCCCCTGTTTGTGCTCTCACTCTCTGTCAAATGAATAAATAAAATCTTTAAAAAAAAAAAAAAAAAGAATTTGTCTTTAAGATTAGACAGTCTTATTTGCTCAAAAAACAGCAGCTCAAATGCTTCCAGAAAGCCTTGTAAAAGCCTCAAAGGCCTTCACCAACCCTCGATCCTACTGACAGCTCTGTGCCCAGCTGCTGCATGTGAGAGCAGGACCTGGTCACAGATCCTCTGGGCCCACCCTTCCCATTCCCAGGGGAAAACTGTACCCACAGAGGGCCTCAGCCCACCCACTGTCTGCCTGTCCATCTGCCCATAAGTCCATCCACGCAAGAGCCCATCCACCAGGCAAACCCTCCGCCCTTCCGTCCATCTGTTTCTCAGTATATCCACCGTCCGCGTGCATTCCTCCAGCCCCCACCATGCCCAGGGCCTGGCCTCAGAGCTGGGGACACGAGACAATTCGTGGTGAGGTCGGCGAAGGAGACAGAGGAGAATAGACCATTGTAAGGCAGTTTGGTGAGTAGGGCTGTGAAGGGAAGCAGGTGCACAAGTTGTGGGGACATCAGGGCTGGAGTCAGAGAATGCCTCCCGGGATGGAAGGCTTATTCCAGGCCCTGCAAACAGCGCAGGGCAAACAGGACAGGGAAAGGGAGAGCTGGGGGCCCAATTGGGGGGGCAGGGGTACCAGGGAGTGAATCAGCACCTTGGAGGGAGCAGCTCAGCTGTCACTCTGGGAAGGCTGCAGCGTGGGTAGGCCGCCTGCAGTGGGAGCTGAGCAGACATGCGGGGACCACGCAAAGCCCCCACAATCACCTAAGCCAGAGGCACGGCCACGAGTTTCCAAGGAAGAGTGGGCGGCATGAGTGAGAAGCTGAACGGGCTTGCCAGAGGACGCTGGGCTTCTGGCTTGGGTGGGAGGCCACTCAGGCTGCTCTCTGTACCCCAAAACAGCCCCAAAGGAGCAGCGGCCCCCCGGAAGCTCAGTAAGTGGCTGCTTGCTCCTTTGTCACTGGCTCCCAGCTGGACCGCTCAGCCGGCTTTGGAGCCACGGCAGCGCGGGGGATTGGGTGGCCTGAAGGCCCGGTTCAGGGATGGCAGGGCTCAGGGGCATGCTTCCAGATGGGCAGGGACCCAGGAGGGGAGGCAGCCAGTCACCAGCCTGGGAACCCGGGGCGGCCTGCCAGCACGGAAGGCTCAGCTCAGCACGCTCAGGCTGTGGCCAGCCAGATTCCTCCGTGTGACAAGGACGCCACGTGAGGGAGGCTGACAGCAGAGCAGTGGCCTGCACACAAGCCAGGAGGCCCAGGCCAGGCACAAGACATCCGGATGAGCCAGGCCCGGGCAGGGCCACAGGGAACAGTCCGTGGTTGCTCTCCGTGGGCTTGAACCCCCACGTGAGCGGGAGAACAAGGAAAGAGGAGCAGAAGAGCGATCTCAGGGCAGAGATTCCCAACCCGAGCTCTCCAGTCAGTTGGGATCATGGATCCCAGAACGGCCCCGGGAGCAGCAGCGAGGGACATGTTCCTCCAAAGGGGGCAGCGAGGGCAGGATGTGCAGTAGGTCCAGGAGGGAGGTGAGGGGGCGTCTCGGGGGAGAGGAGAGACCTGGTCCAAGGACCAAACCCAAATCACTCCTTGAGAAGAGTCCTCAGGGCAGGAGGCAGGCCCGGAGGCTTCTCCCTGCGAGTGACGGGACACCACCCACGGCCTCCAGAGCACTCTGTGAGGAAAACGGGTCAGCATTGCCTCAAAAAATTAAACACAGAACATCCCTATCATCCAGCAATTCCACTTCTCCCCAGAGAACTGAAAGCAGGGACCCAGATCCTTGCACACCCCATTCGTATCCACAGCATCACTCACGGGAGCCCAAAGGTGGAAACAAGCCAAGTGTCCGTTGATGGATGAAGGGGTCAACAAAACACGGTACATAACGGACTAGGATTCAGCCATAAAAAGGAATAAAGTACACAGCCTTCCTTCCCCTTCACTGTCCCCCCACAATAAGCAGCACTGACACGTGTGTCAGCGTGGGCTCCCGGCCTGGCACACGATCCTCACCCCCAGGCATGAGCCAGCACCAGCCGCAGAATGCCGGGGGGCTGCAGGCTGCCATGCGTCACTCCTCAGGAATCACAGCACTCTGTGAAGGGTCTGCATCCCCGGGGACAAGGAGCTTTTGCTCTTGCCACCAGAGTCAAGTCGAACTTAACCGTCCCGCCGCCACCCCCACTGGCGGCACCACGCCTGCTCCCTTCTGGGCCTCCTCTCATCAGAAAATGTGCCCCTCCTGTCCTCTTTCCCTGGATGCTGAGCCCCACCTGGGACAAAGCTACCACGTTCATCCTTCTCCGATGAGCACATAGCTCAAGGTCTGGCACCCAAGGAGGCCAATCAGTGTTGGGTGATGGTAGAAGCACTGGGAGGAGGCAGGGGAGGGGAAAGGAACGAGGAGCTCTCCGAAGAGGACCCACCTCTTCCGGCCTATCAGATTACAGACTGTCCCTTCGGCGGCTCCTGCGCCTCCGGAAGTCATCTGAGAAACGACCCTTGAGAGATCCAAGCATTCACAAGGAGGCCACCCACGTTGGCCTCCTCCTTAAGGCCTCTGTGTGAGACACTACGGCAGTGCATACGGCAGTTCCTTGCCACACGGCTTGTCAACCCCATGGATAGCCAATGCATCTCCTGCGGTGTGGGTGGGTGGAAGGCCTGTGTGGACGAGAAGAGTCTGCGTTGCCCCCTCTGCTTTGTCAGCGCCCCCACGCAGAGGGGCAGCCTGCACGGGGGTGCCGAGGCTAAGCTGCCCCTGACAGAACAGGTGGGAGAGACAGGCGTCCAAGCCCTGCCGATCAGGGCCAACCCCAGGGCCATGACATAGATGACCTCAGGAAGGAAAAGACTATAGGACAATCACTAGGGAAGCTTATTTTTTAAAAAAAGAGGATTCCTTGCACAGTGGTACAATTGCTTTGAGAACAGTTTGCCAATTTCTGGAAAAGCTGAATGTGTACCATATGACCCAGCCATGCTACCTCAGGAAGCCAAGCAAAAAGGAAATTTATGTCCACAGAAAGAATTATATACAGTGTTCCCAGTCGCTTGATTTATAATAACAAAAAAAAAAACTGGCAACGACCCAAACATCCTAGCAGATGAGGGGCTAAGCTAATGGTGGTACACCCATCCATGGACTACTACTCAGCAAAGAAAAGGAATGGACCATTGATTCACACAATGACGTAGATAAATCTCAAAACCCTTAGGCTGCGTGAAAGAAGCCAGACCTCAAAAAAGTACTTATTGTCTGATTCCATTTCTAGAAATCCCAAAAAAATATCAGAAAGCAAGATAACAGAAAATAGGATAATGAGAGGGGAGAGAGGGGTCAGGGGGGCATCAGGAAACCCTTAGGGGTGATGGACGTGTTCACCAGCTTGTTTGCAGTCACGGATTCACAGGTGAGAGCATTTGACCCATGCTTCTCAAATTGTGGTATATGAGTATGTATGATTTATTCTCTGTCAATTATACCTCAGTAAAGTGATTTTAAGAGAATACAGATTCCTGAATGCCAGTCTGGAGAGAGAAGTTAGTCATGGTGGATTCAGTGACAGAAGAGAGAAAAGTGGGGGTATAGTGAAGGCCTTCCCCAACACCCTGGAGCAGAGAGATGAGAACCAGCCACTGGGGGACCCCAGGCTGCCACCTCCCCCTTGTCACTTCTGTTTGTTTCCAGAATATTCACAGGGATCAAATTTCAACATCATCAATTACCCTTCCTAGGAAAGTGTAATGGACATCAGTATTTTTATTTTCAGGTCTGGCAGCTCCCTCGTGTTCTCCACAACTAGTGTGCAGAACCACTGCTAAGTAGAAAGCGCTCCTAGCCAGCCACTTGTTTGATCTCTACACCATGATGGGCTGGTCTGGGAGCTCACCTGTGGGTCTGGGTAAACCGATCCGGATGTCAGTAACCCATGGACAGTGTCCAGCGAGAGGCTTCCAACCAAGCCACCTTCAGGATCCCCACCTTATTCTTCACGTGAGGACATTTAGGTTAAAAATTTATTCACCAGATGAGGCGAAAACCTGGTCATATAATCCAGAGGTTTGGCCGAGGAACATCAATCTCCCCAAGTCACAAGGACAAGGCAGGAAATATGGGCCATCAGGAGACTCCAAACTCAATTTCTAATAAACCTCCAGGTCATGCTAAATAACAGGTCTGATAACACCACAGTTATATCTGCTTGTATATGTACTTTATGGGCCTTTGTTTCTCGCTCTCCTCACGCACTTGCCCAGGCACAAATGAAGACAGACAAGAAATGGGCCGAAATGCTAACGGTGGGTGGACTTGGCTCTTTGTAAAAAACATTCCTGTAATGTGATTATGTCCTTTAGGAAAAAAACACACATCATATGGTATTACCTTTATTTGTGAATAAAAACTGGAACAGAAGTGACAAATGGCATAATAACAATCAGTCACTGTAAGCATCTTGTGAGCTGCAACAAGCTCCAGGCCGTTCCCGGGAGAGTCCAAGATTACATGTTAATGAGAGTTGGGTTCGGGTCTCAGCTTGGCCCTTACTAGCTGTGCGCTGTGAGGCCTTCCACTCACCCTCTCGGGGTCTTGGTTTCCTCACATGTAAAAGGAGAACTTCTCCTCCCAGAAGTCCCTCCCCTTGCTTTGACTTTGACAGTCTGCAGCTGATCTCACATCCCGTTGGAGTTTCCTACTGTGCTCCGCCAGCTGCGCCTCTAAAATGTCAAAGCATCTTCAATAAAACCCAAACCACCCTCCAATTCCACTCTAAAACTGCTTCCTCTGCAACGGGCTCTCAGCGGCTCACCTTCCCAGCCAAAGCCCAGCATATCCCATCTCTGGAGCTAAATGCGTCTTCAGTGTTAACCTAGCAAAGAGAGAAAGAAGACCACCAAGACTTCCTTCGAACCCCAGCCAGGGGCATCCTCAACCAGCGTCGATGCTGGGACAGCTATGAACAATCTGATTCCTGTCCGCATCTTAAGGACTACCCAGCAGTGTGCCAGGAGGCCTTCTTCTCCTATCTGATGTGGATCCTAAGTGTATAAGGCCCATTTTTACATATGCTCAGCCCTGTCCCCCAACAGATGTTGCATTTTTACTCCAATGAGTAATTTCTGGATGCCTTCCAACAGCACCCATCTAATCTCTTGGCATCTCCTTGGATCAGCAGCCAGAAAGAACAGCAGCCAAAAGAATAGCACGTTGTGACTTTAAAACCACAGCAGGGGGAAAAAAAAAAAAAAAAAAACAACCAACCATCCTGTCTTGGAAAATTCAGACTTGACCCCAGTTCCAAAGATCATCATTTATCACAGGAAATAAGGGGTTCACCGCATGTTTTCTTCCTTTGTATCAAATCTCCTTCACAGGAAAGTTTAAATAAATGAAACACAAAATTGAAAGGACTGGCCGTCTCCAGGAAGTAGTAACATGATCAGTGGTCACAGATCCAACTGCAGCCCAGTGTAAAGGAGCCTCTCCCAGGCTGCCCCGAACAGGTCAGGTGCAGGTCATGTCACCCACAACCAGTCCAGACCACGACTTGCAGAAGGGAAACCAACGATGCTGATCACCCGTGAGCCCTTCTAACTCAGCTCTGGGTGCTTATCTGGGCTGTAACCTCAGGGACCATCAGGAGCCTCATCACTCTGCACTGAGTGATGGTCACACCCCCGACGTTGGTAATGGGAAGAGCCACCACCTGAGTCTTAACCAATGGCACCAGCAGCTGTGTCCATCTCGGTCCACCTTCGCCAGGGACTGTCGTTAGCCCATGTTACAGGTGAGGAAACAGAGCGCCTTAGGAAGCTAGCACGTGGCTGAACCATAATTCAAATCCCAGGTTCTCTCTCCAAGAAGTTTTATGTTAAAAGAGTTTTTGCTGGGGCACCTGGGTGGCTCAGTGGGCTAAGGCCTCTGCCTTCGGCTTGGGTCATGACCTCAGGGTCCTGGGATCAAGCCCCACATCAGGCTGTCTGCTTGGAGGGGAGTCTGCTTCCTCCTCCTTCTCTGCCTGTCTCTGCCTACTTGCGATCTCTGTCTGTCAAATAAATAAAGAAAATCTTAAAAAAAAAAAAAAGTGTTTGCTTTTCTGTAGCAACTTCCTTGTAAAAAAAAAAAAACGTGCAGCCTACAGAAGCCAGATTTGTCCAAGGTTGCACCTAGCAAGAGCCAGGGGGCCAAGGCGAGAACCCTTGGGTGCTGACTCCTCTGTCTGTGTTCTTGGTGCTACAGCCCAGGCCTCAGCGCCCACCCAGAGGGCGCCAGCTCCTTTAAAGGCTGCAAGAGCCTCTCAGCCAAGGGGACATCGAAACCAAAAATTACAACTTCCTGTGACAGCCAGCACTCTGGAGAGGACCCACCCAGCCTGTGCTAAGGAGGCAGGCTGGTGTCACTGAAGGAGATGGAGCCATCAGAGAGCAGTCACATAAAGAGACCTGTCCTGAGTCTCTCTGGTTCCTAAGGACCCAGGCACCCCTTACGGAATCAATGCACTGATCACCTTCTGAGCAGAGCACAGTGGGCTAGATGCCTAATGAAGCCACGAAACCAATACCGGCGTCCCGTCTGGAATATCTCTCCACACAAGTTCTTTTCCCTTGATGTGCTACCCCACCCCGGCACGTTTATCACTTGCTGGATCCTATCTTCCAGCCTTGTCAGGGTCGGATGTCTCAAAGATAAATGTGGTTTGTGTTCCTGTGCCCCAAGGGAACCCACTGGCCTCCTGTACCATCTGGGCACCAGCCAGTGCCTGGGACCCACTCCTCGGAGCCATTGGCTGTGTTGGAACCAGTCCCCGACCAGATGTCAATGGCAAACCAAGCCTCACTTTACACCAAGCACCTCAGTGCTCTCTCGTGGGTGACATTCGCCCGGCTCGACTAGCTGAAGGAAAAGCGAATATATGGGATTGAGCAAAGACTACTCAAAAATCCCAACCGGGGATGATGGTGACGCCAATGAAAACCTCCAAGCATCAGGAGAAAACCTATATGACCTCATGTATGGCGATGACTTTTGAGATACAACACCAAAGGCCTGATCCGTGAAAGAAAGAACTGAGAAGCCAGACGTCACTAAAACTAAAAACTTCAGCTCTATGAAAGATAGTATCAAGACAATGAGAAGACAAGCCACAGACTCGGAGAAAATATTTTCAAAAGACACATCTGATAAAGGACTGCTCTCCAAAATATGCAAAAACCCTTCAACTCAACAGTAAGAAAATGAACAATTTGATTAGAAACTAGGCCAAAACCTTAATAGACCAGTCACTGAAGAAGATATACAGATGATAAAGAAACACAGAAAAAAGATGCTCCACATCCTAAATCATCAGGGAGATCTGAATTAAAACGACAATGAGCTACGGTTACCCACTAGCTGGAGTGGCGGAAATCCAGGACCCTGGACAACGCCCAATGCTGGGGAGGACATGCAGCAGCGGTGGGGAGGTCACTTTGGAAGACAGCTCAGCAGTTTCTTATAAAACTAAGCAAACTCTTACTTACCTACAATCCCATAATCATACTCTTTGGTGTTTGCTCAAAGAAGCTGAAAACTTACGTCCACACAAAAACCTGCCTGCCGATGTTTTCAGAAGCTCCATTCATAATTGCCAAACTTGGAAGCAACCAAGACCTCCTTCAGTGGGTGAATGGATAAAGAAACTGTGCTTTGTCCAGACAATGAAATGCTGAGTCCACACTAAAAAGAAATAGGCTAGCAAGCCATGAAAACTCACGGAGGAAACTTACATGCCTATTACTAAGTCACAGAAGCCAATGCGGAAAAGGCTGCGCATCTCACAGCTCCGATGACATGACATCCCGGAGAAGGCACAACTATGGAGACAGTGAAAAGATCAGTGGTTGCCAGGGGTTGGGGGAAGGCAGGGATGAACAGGTGGAGCTTGAAGGATTTTTAGGGCAGTGAAAATACCCGGCATGACACTCTAATGTTGGAGACATGTCATTGTGCATTTGCTCAAACCCAGAGAATACGCAATACCCAGATCGAACCCTAAGGAGAATGACAGATTTTGTATCACTATGATGCGTCAGTGTAGGTTCCTCACCTGCTAACAAATACAGCACTCTGCTGGGGAACGTTGATATGGGGAGGCTGTGCACATTTGTGGGCCAAGGGTACATGGGAGCTCTGTGTTGCTTCCTCTCAAGATGGGAACCTAAAACTGCTCTAAAAAAATTAAGTCTTAAAAAAGCAAAACCGGGGTGCCTGGGTGGCTCAGTGGGTTAAGCCGCTGCCTTCGGCTCAGGTCATGATCTCAGGGTCCTGGGATCAAGTCCCACATCGGGCTCTCTGCTCAGCAGGGAGCCTGCTTCCTCCTCTCTCTCTCTCTCTCTCTCTGCCTGCCTCTCTGCCTACTTGTAATCTCTGTTTGTCAAAAAAAATAAATAAAATCTTTTAAAAAAAAATAAAAAGCAAAACCAAACAAAATACCTATGTATATGGCCCAGCCACTTTCCCACCAGGTCCCTCCAGAAGGGTCTTGCCTCCTGCTACTCTGTCCTATGAGCTGGACCACAAAGGACACAGATAGGGTCAGGCCTTGAGAAGTTTTGGGTTTTAGGGGTTTTTTTTTTTAGATTTATTTATTTATTTGAGAGAGACAGTGAGAGCAGGGGGAGGGGCAGAAGGAAAGCAAAACTCAAGCAGACTCTGCCTAGGAGGGAGCCCAACAAAGGGCTCGGTCCCAGGACCCCAGCATCATGACCTGAGCTGAAGGCAGATGCTTCACCGACTGACTGAGCCACCCAGGCGCCCAGTGCAGAACATTCTAAACAGTTTCTGGCAAACAGACCACCACCATGACATCCAGAAGGAAAGCATCAGCCACCATGATGGACTCTGTGATTCCACTTCCAGGTCAAGTGGGTCCGCAGGAAGCCCTTCCCTCTCTGAGGAGAGACAACAAAACAGGCTCCAACAGACCCACAAGAGCAGCCAGCACACAGCAGCACCAGGCTCTGCACCAGATGGTCCCCAAACATGAACTTCCTTGAGCCCTCGATGACCTTGAGGTAGGCACTGTTTTCACAGATGAGGAAACACGTGTATTGTGGGGGAGCAGCTTCCCCTAAGGCACACAGCTGAGAGGAGTGCTGGTGTGGGGACTCCAGCTTGACTGACTTAGTTCTGGGACACAGATTCGCCCTGACCAATGGGAGACCCAAAACTACCCCCCATCATCTCGGCTGGCTGCGTAACCGCTGCCCACAGGGGCCAGTGGGGACGGCGCGAGACGGGTTGCTGGGCTCCCCAAGGCCCTCCCGCTCCAGGAGTGGTGACTCAGAGCAGCTGCTGGTCCAGGACTCCACAGATATTTTTCTTTGTCGAGTGCACGGATCTGTATATGCTCCATGTCTGTTTACCGAAGCAACACAAAGAAGTCAACGCCGGCTAACAAAATCTGTAGGAAACACATTGTTTGGGCAAGTCACGGGGGGTGGCAAACAATAGAAGGGAATGGAAGGGAGAGCCCAGGCAGGGATCTCCGACAGAGGCCTGCCTCGCAGACCCTCTGCTTGGGCTGGAGCTGGAGGCAAGGGGCTGAGAGCCTCTAAGAGGCAAGGCCGCTCGCTCTGAATGGCCGGCGTCCCCACCGGGTGTGGAGGATGTGGCCAGGGTGGGGCTTCCGGGCCACACTGCGTCCCTCTGTGGTGTTAACCAAGTCGGCGCCTCCCCAGGGCCCACAGTCCTATCAGACAGCCGGAGCTCAGAAAGGCGCCTATCTGCTATTCAGCAACTTCTAGGCGGGTCCTGTTATTATTATTAACAAAGATAAGATTACAACTAATAATAACACTCCTGACATTTAAATGCATTTTGTCCTATCACTTCAGCCTCGCTCTCTGAGGGCGGGTAGAGTTCAAACTCCACTTTTGTCCTGCTCCAGAGGTCCAGCGTGCCAATTCGCCCAGACGCAGATGAAATTTCCAGAGCCTTCCTAAGCACCAAGTGAATTTTTTTTTTTTCATCTGAACTAATGTACCAGGCACACTGCAGTCTGAGCTGCTGGGAGGAAAACGCCTCTGGTTTGAGTTACAAATACCATATTTAACTCTCCACCTCATACCTCTCAGAAGAAACCTCTGAGAATCTCCTAGAGACCCTTATTCCCACTAATTCACGCCTTCCCATGAAGCTTGCAGGGCTCCTGTGAGCCCGGCTGGCGCTGGCATAGAGCAAGCAGTGGGCAGCTCAGGGACCCGCCGTGGAGGCAGACAATTCGCGAAGCCAAACAACAAATGCACCAAGACCAATGCCGCTGGGTACTGGGGGGGAGAAGGAAGGAGTAAGGGCTGTGATTAAGAACCAGTGGTCCACAAAGGAACCCAGCTACCTAGGACAGCAAACGGGGCCTCTGGAGAGTTGACACCAGACTCTGAAGGTCAGTGAGGAACCTGAGGCAGGAAGGGCAGGGAGAGGAAGGAAGGGGTTCCAGGTAGTGGGGCCAGCACCCAGGAAGTCACACTCAAGGAACGAAAAGGAAGGGAAATTGGCCTGAGATGTAGCCGGCAGAGCAGGCGGGGCAGGGCGAGCCCCCTCCCTGCCAAAGGTCGACATCCCAGCCCTGGCGCTGGCCAGTCTCTTCCAAGATGGTTCCCAGGAAGAGGCCCGCTCCAGTCCTTGTCACTGTGACAGGGTCAAAGCTCGTGAAGTCTCAGCACAGGGCCCCTGGATCCTGTGGGCCCTTACGCTCACACAACAGGGCCGTCGCACAGGGATCCCTGGCCATGCGGTAGGAGCTGCGGGACACTCTCAGGAAATCCCTTCCTTAGGGACTGGGGCCTCCGGACACCCACCTGTGCCCGTTCTTCCTGCTCACAGGAAGCAGGCCTCGACCATTGTCTATTGTTCTCAAGCAAGTGCACCGCATTGTCAGAGAAGAGGCCACACGCCACAGCGAGCAGGAGAAGGTGTCAGGCCTACAAACTTCCTCTGAAAAGTCCCTCCTTGCTGGGAAATGATGCCAGCTTGTTTCTGTGTTTCCATGAGAGAACAAATAGACACTCGCCCGGAAGAGTGTGGAGTGAGGTAATGTTAGGACCAAGGCCCCACTTCTGGCCTGAAGAGAAGCCAGACCCCCTATCCCTCTGCAGGATGGTCTCCTGGGTCCATAGGGGCTGAGCTGCCAGAGGAAGGCAGCCCCTTTGTTACCAGCTCCCAGTCACCCAGGCATGAGGCCAGCTGGGGCCCAGGCCTCTGAGGAAAATTGAGGAGTCCCACTTTCAACCTCTGAGCCTGGAAACGGATCCAAGACAGCATTCCACAGGGATCACAGAGACAGTGTGACCCATCCAGCCCTCACCTCTCCTCCCTGTCCTGAGAGGCTGACTTGATGTCAGTGACAGCTACTGCCACACAACGCGGATGATATCGGCCCACACTCAGCATTTATCAGGAGCCATGCCTTACTGATTTAAATCTCAGCAACCCTATTAGTATCCCCAGTTCACAGAAGTAACAACAAGGCTCAGAGTAATTAACCAAATCACCTGAAGTCACGTCCGAATTGGCAAAAGAACTAGGATCCGCGCCCAGGCCTTCTGGCCTTCTGGCCATAACGTCACACCCCGTCTCGGGCAATGAAAGCAGCAGTGGGGCTGGGGATAGTTCATGAATGGGCTGCACTCAATAAGGCAGGTCCACACAGGGGGTCTGCCTAGAGGCGGAGGGAAGCCCAGCCGGACTTCCCCGACAGTGAATTCACTTCTTGGCACAGAAACATATCGCATCCAAAAACTAGAAAAGCACTACGTTGGCTTTTGTTTTTTTAAATAATCCTATTATTTCTACCTAATTAACACAAAGGTTGCTTGGAAGTTGACTTTGCTAATGCTGTGTTTCCATCTGTTGCTCCGGCGTGGGCAGGAGAAAAACAACAAATAGAATTTCTCCATCTGGGAAGGCGCATGGGAGTGCGCCAGTGAACAGAACGGGGGCCGCGCTGGCACCTGTTACCTCTGCCTTGTTCTTTGCCACCTCGTAATACACCCTGCCGGCCCCAGAACCTGGCGGGCTTCAGAGAGGACGACACTCACCCGGGGGTCAGCACAAACGAGGGCACCTTGTCCCCTCTTCCTCGTGTCTGCAGAAATTCAGTCAGATTCTATCCATCTCCCCAGGGAGCCCCGCTTCCTGCCAGGCGAGGCCACATCTAGGGTTTGGGACCTGGCTGAGGGGAGAGGCACTCTGCTTTCTGATGCTCAAATGGCCTCCCTGGCCCATGCAGCTGTCTGTGTGACAGAGCCAAGGCAAAGCTCCCCATCGAAACCATAGCTCTGAGAACATTCCCAGAGGCCATTTCATCTGACCTCTTCGTTTCATGGAAGATAAAACTCAAGCCCCCAGGAGTCATTACTGGACCTACTTACTGTGGAACCCAAGTCAAACCCATTTTCTCCCTATGCTGCAAAGGCCGCCTCTAAGAGCACTAAGGTGAATTTGAAAGGTTCTCCAAACAGCAGCCGAAAGACCGTGGCCTAAGCCATCCCCCCTTCCCCTCACCTCCACTCGTCAGTTAGCAGCGCCAATCACGTGTCTGCTGGGACAGGGACAGACCCCTGACCCGAGAGAGTTCCATAGCCTGGACAGGACAGGTGCGCCCTCCGTCCCAGGGACTCCAAGAGCTCATGGCGCTCAGCTGTGGGGACATGAGAGCCACGGGGTCACACGCCTGGGGAATGAGGCTGCCGTATTGGGGCATGTGCTAAGTCAGTAAGAAACCCCTGAAATATGGGAAATCCCAGCCCCGGCCCCTTATTTTCTGGCCCATGTTGAGTTCTCGTGGAGCTTGTCTTGAGACGTCTGATGTACCTGTGCAGGAAACTCCATTTGACTGATTTGGGCTCTGATGAGGACTCCCTCCTGAGACCAGACCAGCCCCAGCCAAAATGGAACTCATTCCATCCTGATGCATAAAAGCCCTCGGGGGAGCTCAATGTGGTGGGCAGAGCAGAAAGTTGAGCTGAAAAATGTACACACGATCCCTGCAGGTCAGAGTCACATCCCAAGCACAGCCGCTCTAGAGGAATCGCCAACAAGAAGGTCTGGAGCACGGATGTGGTACCTAGACCCAGACTAGAGAGGAGACAGAAGTTTTGAGAAATGCTGGAATGGAAGCAGGGTGCCACAGAAAGGAAGAAAAAGGCCGGCTCGGGTTTTGCAGGGTGCGGGTCCAATCTCTTGTAGCCTGTGAAGCTACATAGGGCCACAGGGTCAGCTTTCTGAACCACTCGTTGCTCTTACATTAAAACCTTCTATGGCTCCCTAGTGCTAAAGCCCTACTTCTTCACTGAGGCAGCCAGGCCCTGGCTTGGACTTCCACCAGCCAACTCAACCCCTCCTTTCCCACCTGACACTAGCCACCCACAGCAGCCTGAAGGTCCCTGAACAGCCTTGCTCTGTCACTCCACATCCAAAGAGACGGCACAAAGGCCACCCTCAGGTGACCTGGTCTAAAACTTTGCCTCTTGACCTACCACCACCCTCAATCCCTCAGTCAGACGTCAGCTCGGCCTCCAGCCTCTTGCCAGCCTGTGGGGAGGGCTGTCCAACCCCAGGTGAGAACCCCTTGTCTGGCCAGGATGAGAAGGCCTGCAGCCGGCGTAGCCAGCAGTTATGAACCTAGCTCCCAGACTGGTAAACTGGTGGGATGGGCCCTGGAAACCAGACCTACATAATAAAACACATCTCCCCACCCCTACCCCAAACCCCTGCAAAACTGGCCAATCCAGGCCTCACAGGAAAAAGGCAGAAAAGGCCCTCTGCAGGGCACCTGGGTGGCTCAGTGGGTTAAAGCCTCTGCCTTCAGCTCGGGTCATGGTCTCAGGGTCCTGGGATCGAGCCCCGCATCAGGCTCTCCGCTCAGCAGGGAGCCTGCTTCCTCCTCTCTCTCTGCATGCCTCTGCCTACTTGTGATCTCTGTCTGTCAAGTAAATAAAATCTTAAAAAAAAAAAAAAAAGTTTTACAAAAAAAAAAAAAAAGAAAGAAAAGGCCCTCTGGTGTCTCAACGAGCTGCCCGGCAAGAAACAGCCACTAGGCCTCACTGGCTCCATCCCTAACCACCCTCACAGCCTCCTACCCCAGCCACCACAGGATTCGAGCTAGCGCGTTCCCTTGGCCGGCCCTACAGCTTTACTATTTAAACTGCTTTACCTTTAAAAACCAACAAGTTAGGAAGAGAGGGAAAGCCCATTGGATGGCAGCTGAGCACTTGGGAAGGGCTCTCCCAGGCACAAACAACCAGCATTGCTTCTAGAAGTAGGTTAAGGCCTCAGACTGCTCAAGCCCACAACAGCCACAAATAAAACTTCCCCAAGACATTGGGCACAACTGTTTCACCTCAGAATGTCCTCCTAGGAGAAGCCAGGGGTGCCCTGTCTCCAGGTGGTCCCAAGGTCAGCTGGGGATGGGAGAGAACCTCTCCATTTGGTGGAGGTTGGTGGCTCGGTTGGTGGGGCAGGGGCCACTTAGACCTGGCCTGAGCAGCTTCAGAGGCCACCTCGAGTTAAAGGCAGCTCCAAGGGACCAGCCAGTGGTTCTAGATGGGACCAGCAAAGCCCAGGGATTTTCTAGAGGATCTGGAATGCCTGGAAATACACATGCCTTTCCAGAGGAGGGACTCCTTATTTCTGCCGCGGTGGAACCCAGTTACTCTGATGGGGGTTGAACCCAGTGGCCTCAGTCAGCTCAGGCTGCCATAAAAAGTACACAGACTGGGCAGGGCTTAACCAGCCAGAATTTATTTTGCACAATTCAGGAGCCTGGCAAATCCCACATCCAGTAGCCAGCCAACGTGGCTCCCTGGTGAGGGTCTCTCCCTGTCTTGCTGGCAACTGTCTTCTCACTATGTTCTCACGTGGTAGAAAGAAATAGCTCTGGTCTCTCTTTCTTCTTCCTGGAAGGATGCTGGTTTCATCACAGGGTCCTGCTTACATGACCTCATTCAAACCTAATTGCCTCCCAAAGGCTCACTTCCCGATATCATCCCATCGGAGCTTAGGGCTTCAATATATGCATTTGGGAGGACACACATATTCAGTCCGTACCACCAACTTTGGATCAAAATCCCTTCTCTGTTGCTTCACTTGTCCAGGAGCCTCAGCAAAGGCCTGCTCTATCCTGAGCCTCAATTCCTGCACCTGCAAAACCAGGCTGTGATGTCCAGCTCACAGAAGAGTTAACAGGACAAAAGAAACTGAAAAACAGAGAGCAGGAAGGACAGAGCCTGGCACATGAGGAGGGCCCCCCAAATTACAGGCTAGGAGGGGAGCACTTTGAGACCAAACATG
This sequence comes from Mustela putorius furo, assembly GCF_011764305.1. Lineage (NCBI taxonomy): Eukaryota > Metazoa > Chordata > Mammalia > Carnivora > Mustelidae > Mustela > Mustela putorius. The sequence goes on from NW_025422057.1 coordinate 11,653,483, forward strand.
CACGCCTGATTCGCCAGGAGAAGTCCTGGGGTGCCGGCTGGGAGGGTAAGATGGGTAAAGGCTGCTGATTTCCCCAAGAGGCAGCTGTGAGCCCCCGCTAGCCTAACACGGAGTAGTACAACAGGAGAGTAGGTGTTTCAGTCTGCCTTCCCAACTAGACACGGAGCTCCCTAGGACATACCTGCAACTTTCTCTGTAGATCTGTAGGATCCTGTACAGATAATTGTTTATAGTCGGTAGTAGCAACATTAATAGTTAAGTACTTGGTGGGAGCTAGACCCTCTGCCAAAGGCATCCCACACATCATCTCAATGGAACCTCAATATTCTCCCCATTTTGCAGATGGGCAAACTGAGCACAGAGTGGTTACGGCAATTATTCAAGATCAGACAGCTATTAAGTGGTGGGTGGAAATTCAACCCAGGTCATCTGATTCCCCAGAGGACCTTCAAGAGGAGCATCCACTGTTGGCCTCCACTCCACCATCAGCTGAATGCATACGGGTCTTCTGCTTTACCTCTTCTATTTTGGTCCTGCTCTATCTTTTCCCTCAACAGCCCGAGCTATGAATGACAATCTCTTCTAAACTGCCTGGTAATGTCCCGGGTGGGCTTGCACCTGGCTCGCACCCACCCAGGCCAACTGTGAGCATCTTTTCCCGTGTCCCTGTTGAGTGAGGTCAGGTTGGTAGCTTGAACTAGGCCACAGAGGGAATAATGACACCATGGAAAAGAGGCAAAAGCTATAAGTCAGCACATTTTTATTTCCAGAGAGCTGCTGTTAAATGTTGGACACACCAATGGCCTCACAGCCACGACACATGTGGTCGAGCTCCGGCCTCTCACTCAAGAGCAGACTCAAACCTGAAGACCCCCTGTCTGTCTGATCAGGTTTGTAGTTTCAAAGCCCAATAGCAAAAACTGGAGATCAAAGAGGCCCACCGCACCACGGCTGCTCACGGTGCCCTTGGCCTCAAGGGGGAGTCCTTGGGTGGACTGAAACAAGTCCACCCAAGGCCCCTCTCTTGGCTAAAAAACTGTCCTGCCCTGAACTAGCTATGCTACATGGCCACCCACTGCCCGACCACCTGCACAGGACTCCTAGAATCCCAAACCATGTTCACAGGGATCAATTCTGGGTATGGACACGAAACCCAAGCAAAGCTGATCAGCATGCTTTAATGAAGACTGATACACGGGTGTTGTTGGGACAGGGTTGGGGGGAGTCTTTGCTTGGGAGATGGGGGGCAAATCTCAAAGAACATACAGCAGCAGGCCATCCTTCCCATGATGGGGAAAGAGATAAGCTACTGCAGCAAAGAAAGAGGCCAACTGTCAGAGAGAAGCAGCACCCGTACAGAGCTTTGGAAGTGGGGAGATAAGAAACAAGCAACTACTAGATGACAGAACATGAACCCCATCTGGGACTCAACTTCCCAGACACATGTGCCACCGAATTCCCTGGGGTGGGCTGGTTGACTGGTTGGTGGTTGGTTTGTTTCACTTAAGCTACTTGGAGTTGAGCTTCTGTCGCTTATAACACAAAGAGATGGACCCAACCTCAGTCATCGTGCCAAAATTCAGAAGATCCAAGCTGCACCAGGACACAGAAACAAGCTGAAAGCACCAATAGAGAGCACTCGACGTGGCCCGCAAATGGCTGAGTTTGATTTAAAAAAAAAAAAAAGAGCCTTTCGGAGCATGTCCCATTTGAGAAAAGCAATGCTGTGCTGTGAGTCTCTTCCCAATGAGCTGCCCCATCTTTCTCAGAATGAGTATTAGAAATAAAGGAACAAAGAAAAGACCTACAATTAGTAATCAATGAGGTTTTTAATACTTGGGAGAAGAAGGGGTAGAGAAGGGATCAAGAAATGAAGATTGGATAAGAAATGCTGAGAGATCGGGCGCCTGGGTGGCTCAGTGGGTTAAGCCTCTGCCTTTGGCTCAGGTCATGATCTCAGGGTCCTGGATGGAGCCCTGCATCAGGCTGTCTGCTCAGCGGGGAGCCTGCTTCCTCCTCTCTCTCTGCCTGCCTCTCTGCGTACTCTCTCTGTCAAATAAATAAAATCTTTTAAAAAAAAGAAAAAGAAAAAGAAATGCTGAGAGCATGATGGAAAAGACAACTTCCTCTTTAGCCAAGGGCTCAGACTTTTAGGCCAGAACAGTGTTAAGAATCACCTATTCCTGTTTCCCAAACTGACGGATCTATAGAACAGTATCTAGGAGATGCCAAGAGTTGGTCCACAAAAATAAAACAACATTAACAAGCTCAAATAACCTTGGAATACCAGGTTTATACAATGAAAGAGAATATTTTATTCCTCTGCAGGACTTGTCAGAGCCTTTGATATAAGAATGTGCGTTGGGAATATCCAAAAAGACATAGGAAGCAGTATTTCCCAAATACTTGACCATAGAACCCTAATTCTCAGGTATACTTATTAACATTTCCTGCAGTGCTGTGCCATGGAACATTTATAAAATGTATATCTACTCAAAATTCTGTATTTACAGAGATGAAGAAAGCAAGGCTCAGGAAAATGCAGTTACTTGTTAAAGGTCATGAAGCAAGCAGATCAGTTGTACAGCTTGAGTAAGAACCCTGGTTCCTTGACTCCCTGTCCAGAGTTCCTTGGAAGCTCCATCTCATTATATAATGGCCCCAAAAGAATTTAAATCAGGCGTTTTTTGGTCATTTCCTGAAGCTAAGGCAAAGTAACATTAAAACAAAAGGCTAAGACACTCATATATAATCTTCAGATAGTACAGAACCTAATTTGGCTCTGACTTCACAAATTCACACCTTGGTTGCTGTCAGGAATACAACTCATGCTTCCGAATTCCAACAGACAACTACAGCCCTACTTCCTGGTGGGCCTGATCAACTGCCAAGCGTCTCCGTGTGTGTGAGAGGGAATATCAGTCACACACACATGTTTGACAGCACAAACTAGGTATAGTACAAATGTGAGAGTGAGTTACAGAATTAAAGTGAGCTTTTTTTTTTAAAGATTTTTATTTATTTATTTGACAGAGAGAGAGATCACAAGTAGGCAGAGAGGCAGGCGGGGCGTGGGGAGGGAGCAGGCTCCCTGCCAAGCAGAGAGCCCGAAGCGGGGCTCGATCCCAGGACCCTGGGACCATGACCTGAGGCAAAGGCAGAGGCTTAACCCACTGAGCCACCCAGGTGTCCCTAAAGTGAGCTTCTGAGAATAAAATGTAAATATATCAAAGGCAGCCGCAGAACAGAATTCATACCAACGTATCATTGGGTCAGGTTTGACTTCATTGCCTACAATGACAGTATTCCCAATTTTTGAAGCAGACAGCAAAAAAAGATTTTAAAAAAAGATTCATAATCAGAATCATAAAGATTCTGGGGTGCCTGGGTCAGTCAGTTAAGCATCTGCCTTCAGCTCAGGTCACAATCCCAAGTCCTAGGATCAAGTCCCAGTATTAGGCTCCCTGTTCAGCAGAGAGTCTGCCTCTCCCTCTCCCACTGCCTCTACTGCTCCACTTGCTTGTACTCTCTCTCTCTCTCAAATAAATTAAATTTTTAAAAAATCATAAAGATTCTGAATCAGGTCTTAATTAGCTTTCAAAAAGAATGTTGCATCACATTGTATGTTCAAGAGGAGAGGCCAACACCCCTTCTAGGCCCGTGTTCTAGAACTGTGCTGCCCCATAGAATAGCCACCAGCTACCATATGAATTCATTAATTAAATTTAATGAATTAAGTAAACTTAATGGACTGATTAATTTGTTGAATTTAATTAACTTAATTAATTGGTTAAATTTAACTAAAATTAATTAATCAAAATTTAACTAAATGAAAAGTTCCATTCTTCAGGAGGACTAGCTACATTTCAACAGCCACACAGGGCTAGCAGCTAGTATAGTACGGAACAGACATAGAGAACATTTCCATCAGTGCAAGAGGTTTTACCTGACAGGGGCTCCAAACTCTCTGACACATCTCCCTGGTCACACACAGACCAGGCCACCTGACCCTAGGGCAGCCAAAGGACAGCCAGAGTCTCCATGGCATTACCTACATGGAGGACTTTGCCCGATGGAAAGGCAGTGACTAACTATCAACCAAGCTCTCTCTTTGGGGAGGGCGAGCTCCACAGACTTAGTTGTGAGTGGGAACCTGAGACACACAACAGCAGAAGTTATGAAGCAGAGAAGGAAGTCCCAAGTAGACAGTCATGTTGAAAGAGAGAGCGTGGGGAGCGGGCCTGGCTCTTTGAGTGGGAGAGAACTCAGGCTCTCTACTGTTTCTCAGAGTTCCCAGTGGAATGGAGCGAGCTGCCCAAAATGGTGACTTTCTTGAGGAACATGCCCTTTATTGGGTTGCTTCCTTCCTTTTCCTCATTCCTCCATGCCTCTGGTGTTTTCTGGGACCACCCCCCACATAAACCACTTACACTCCAATCACGGCCTCAAAGTCTACCTCCGGGGGAGCCCAAACTAAAACAGATAAGGTAAGCAGAGTGAGCCCTTGTTCCTTGACACCTAAAGGCAAGCACACACTGGTTCTGATGAGTTTGGGAGACTAGAACATAATAACACATAATCAATGTTCATATATCACCAGTGAAAATGCAAAATGCTACCGCTCTTTGGGAAACACCTTAGAAGTTTCTTATAAAATGAAACATACACTCACCATATGACCCAGCCATCCCCCTCCTAGATATTTACCCAAGGGAAATAAAAACTTATGTTCACACAAAAAGCTGTTCATGGATGTTTATAGTGGCTTTATTCATAATCCCCCAAAATTGGAAGCAACCCAAACGTCCTTCAACTGGGCAAGAGATAAACAAACAATGGAATAATACTCAGAAATATAAGGGAAACGATACACAGAGCAACACGGATGACTCTGAATGCCTTACGCCAAGTGAGAGAAGACAGTTTGGAAGGCTACATTCCATGTGATTCCATTAAATGACATTCTTATAAAGACAAGACACAGGGACAGAAAACAAGTCAATAGTGGCCAGGGGCTGGGGGTGGGGAAGGAGGTGACCAGAAAGGAGTGGGGGGAGTTTCAGTGGGTAAGAAAAAACGTTCTTGATTGCGGGAGCAGTTACATGACTGCCTACCTTGGCTCAAATGTGCAGAATTGTGAACTTTGAAAGGGCGAATTCTATGGTATATAAATTACATTGGAATGAAATCAGTGGGGAAAATAAGAGCCAATGAAGGGGATACTCTCTCCAGGGGCCCCAGACATGCTCTGGGACTGACTGTGCCACAGCCCATCTTCCGGGAGTCCCAGGCAGCATGTAAATCAAGACACATGCAGGTCGGTCAGACAACCCATCCTGTCCACGGCAGCCTTTCCAGTGGACTCGGCCACTTGAGATGTGCCATCCTCCCAGGTTTACCAGTGACCCAGAGGAGTTCTATCAGCTCTGGCGAGCTGGGGCAGAGGAGCCTCTCCTTCCCATTTCAGAATCACCGCCTTAGCTTCTCCTTCAGGTCTCTTGGACAATGTGTCCAATATAACCAGCCTACCAAGTGGAGAATGTCGACCGAAGTTTCCATTAGAGAAATGAGAATCAACTTCCAAACACGCGTCAGAGAGCCCAGTGAGACAGCGGCGCTGTGAATGGAGTGATTTCAAGCTCAGTTTCATCTTCCTGTAAAACAGGCTATTTGGCCAAGATGACCTTCAGAGTCCCTTCCCTTGACCCCAAACTGAAACACTGTACGATTCTGAAAGCATCTTTCAAAGGCACTTAGAATTAAGAGAGTGTCATTGAAAGGGGACGGCCACCAGCCCAGCAGGCTCATATGGGCTCATGCTCTCCAGCTGGGCTTTGGTTTGGTCTAAAGGCAAAAGAGTCAGAGGAGGCACGCAAGCCCGCTGACAAAGGCGTAATATTTTCCATTAGGTGTCACAGCATTCATCCTGTGTTTTCTCCTTTTCCCCAGGAGACTCCCAGAAATGGTCCATGCGAGCATCTGAAAATGTGTGCCCTGTGAAAAAGCACGCATACCACACAGGCCCACATCCCTGGGGCAAAGAACCACCAATAACCAGAATGCAAAACACCCTCCGGGCCCTCCTCCCCCAGGCAAAGCTCCAGAAGTTGTATCCGGGAGATGCTGCATTTTTGTAGAATTGTGTCATTATTCATAGAGGAGTTCACTCTCAGGTCTCACATCCAGCCTGGAGCTGGGCTGGGCTGCCTAGAGACACAGCGAAGAGAGAACTGGCCACTCACACCATTTTTCTGGTGAGCTCTGACCTCCAGATGAGCTGTGTGTGTGCGGGGGCTGGAGCCCAGGCGGCCGGTCCAGCTCGGAGAGGCTGTGCCTTCCGCCCTCTGCACACAACAGGGAACAGGTCTGTGCGGGGCTTCGACTCAGTCAACTGAGCACATACGGTAGACAGGCTATGCTGCGGACTCCAAGCTTCTGATTAAAAGGGTGACAAGGGGGCAGGCTTGTCCCTCTTCTCCACAGGCCTGCCGTGGGCCCAGTTCATGGGGCTCAGGAGACCACTGAGCCTGGAGAAGTAGACATCAGTGACCTGAGGTGACTTATTTCCTGAAGCAATGCTGAATTGGTGCTAGTTCACGGTGGCTCCCATCCGCCCCCGCGGCCACCCCCCCCCCTTCCTTGGAATCTAGGGATTCCAACAAAGGCTGTATGAAATCTCTCTACAGCTGAGGACGCCTATGAAGCTGAGAGGCCCTGGGTGCTGGGGACACCACGGTGCCATCCCTGGGCTGTCACCCCAAGGCACTGCTAGGCTCAGAGCTCCCTCCCTGGAGGTTGGGACAACAAGGGTTTGTGGCCAGCCTGCAGCAATGACAGCCAGAGTCAAGGAAAGGCAGGCCAACATCCTCTACTGGGCATGGGGCTGGGCCTCTGCAGTCTACACTGACCTTGACCCTTGCCCTCCATTGTTGGTCCTGTTCCCTAAGGACTCTTGGCCTTGGGGACAGTACTTACTGGCCCCAGGGGAGGAGGATGACTTGCCTGATAAATAAATCTGGGTAAGCTCCAAGGTTCAAACCTTCAATCAGTTTGTTCAGGAAGAGATATGGGGTCTCTATGACCCCCATAAACATAAGGTAAAACCCACCAAAAGACCCCCAAGCCCCTTACATACACCCCCTTAATTAGGAACTCACAACTAAAAGCAAATTCAGAAGAGCCTGGATGGCTCTGTCAGTTAAGCATCTGACTCTTGATTTTTGTCTCAGGTCATGGTCTCAGAGTTGAGAGTGAGCCCTGAATTGGGCTCTGCACTCAGCGTGGAGTCTGCTGGAGATGCTCGCCCGCTCTCTCTCTCTCTCTCTGTCCCTCCTCCGGCTCATGTGCTCCCCAAATAAATAAATAAAATCTTTAAAAAAAAAAATAAAAGCAAGTTCAGGAAGGTCACAATTCTGTCTCTTAGTAGTATCACCTTTGCCTGTAAGACAGGAGAATAATCGAAATATGGAGAGTACTACAGAAACAAGGGAAGGTTGCTCAAGGTCATGTTGCTACTGAGGGTAGAACTGAACCCAAATTCAGGCCTCACATTCTGCCTGCCCTGCCAATGTAGCCCCCTGCACTAGGTCTCCGTGTTCTGGAGGTTGGAGGAGCCACATGTCCCAGGGAGAGAGATTTCTAGAGCTTCCCTACACCCTGGACCCAGGAAAGGGCTGTGCTCCTGCTCGCTGAGATCCAGCCAAGCCCCTCCTGGGAACTTCACCATATCTGCCCTTCAGTCTCCAAAAGTGGAAACAGTAGGGCAGCTCTCTGCCCATGCCAGGCCTGGGCTGCTGGGGGTCAGAGCACCCATCAGCTGCCCATGTCACCAGAACCAGAGGCCGGAGCTGCTGGGCTCCACTCCACGGCAACCTGACGTTTCCCTTCTGCACTCTGTCCCCCGAGCATCTCGCTCTGCACACACCTGCTCCTGGCAGGACCTCACACCCAGCAGACCAGCAGCAAAAGGAAGCCCCAGGGAGAGAACTTGCCTCACTCCAGGTCTTACGCCTTATTTCAGTTACCTGGGCCTGGGACGAGCTTGGCGCACCACATGTAGCAGTACCTCCAGGCAGCGAGGGTGGGAGAAGAAGAAGAAAACAAAGCTCCCTCGGGGGAGAGCAGAGGGTGCACAGACAGAAGCAGAAGCGAGTTCAAGACGACCAGGATCTAAGCCAGTGGCTTTCAACACTGGGATACGGGGCAGTGTCTGGAGACGGTTCTGGTTATCACAATGGGGGTGCTCCTGGCACTTCCGGGCATCGAGGGATGCTGTTCAACTTCTCCCATGCCCGCGACAGCCCCCCATGCCAAAGGACTGTCTAGTCACAAATGTCAGTGGGGTCGAGGCTGGCGAACCCCGCTTTGAGCACATACCTTCTAAAAGAAGGTTTTTCCTTTTATTTCCTGTTCCCTGGAGACCCCTTTCATCATGGCTGCATCAGATAGCAAGGGAATAACAGGGGAACCTGACCATTACCACTTCAGATAAATGCTCACAGCCTATCAGAGTGGAAGCTCTGCCTTTTCATCTGTTCCAATGACCATTCGTAACTAGGCTGCAGAAAGGAAGGCTGCCTTTTGGGAAAATAACTCAGAGTAAAGACAGGCTAAAGAGGAAGTTCTGAGTGTGTTCTTAAAAAGTTTAAGCATCAAAGAAAGGCCTCGGTGAGGCCATAAACAACCCACTTGGGCTGCCTTTTTGATTAAATAAGAAGCGCTCTTACCGGGTCTTTGGGTTGTAGTCTGCTTTTTGTTTTAATGTGGTTTTAATCATGGAATCGTGGCTCTTTGTTCCTTCAGGAAATTCTGTCAAATGTTTCGCATTCCTCATAGAGAACTACTGTCCATGCGAGTTAAGATCCCAAGGTCTACATTTTGGGGTGAGCCACATTTTCTTGTTTTTTAATGTCGATGTGAGGGGGAAAAAAAAATGCGCAGGGAGGAAAGAATGCAAATGTTCGTCACTGAAAACACACACAAAGCCAGAAACATCTCCCTAGTGCACAAGGTCAAGAATATCTGGGTAAATCCGCTTCATGTTTCGCAGGCGTGCTAACGGGTCATGAGAAATGCTGGGGCAAAGGCCCTTGACAGGAGCACAGGGAGACGCCTAAAAATAGACATTTTCACCCAAAGAAGGGTTATCTGTTAGAACTACATCATTCTCAGCAGACCGAGCAGCAGAGACTCGCACATCGGAGCGTGAAAAACACTGATGCCCTGTTACCAATCCTCTTCATTTAGCTTGAAAGGAGATGACGTCGGCCGCGACTAAGGCTCCTCCTGCAAGGCTCATGGCAGATCTTTCCCATAGCTCTTACCCATTTCTGAGATGCTGATTTGGAAAAGCGGGGAGAGAAGATAGGGTGCGTCTTCCCTCTCCTCCTCCCTTCCCGGAAGCGGAGGAGTCAAGTAGCAAGTTTGCTGGCGTCTACATCTCCTACAACTGGGTTCAAACCCCACTTCCATACTAGCAGCTTTGGGACCTGGAGCAAGTTACTGCACTTCCCTGAGCCCCCCAGCTTCTTCCTCTGTGTGACACAGAGGTGGGAGTGAGAACTAAAAATGAGGATTTACAGGCTCAGGGCTCAGCCCAGAAGAGACCCTCACTCAAAGGACAGTGAGCGTGGGCGGATCTGAGGAGACACCTTTCCAGCGATGACCACAGCCCAGAGGTCTGGGCACAGTGCTCTGAGGGGCAGGTCTGCCTCCGAAGAGCTCTTTCCAGATTCAGCTTCCTTATCTACTCCATGAGCCCCTGTGTCCAGCAGTGTCAGGCACGTGGGAAGACAGAGACTCCACTTCTAGGACAAACCTTGGAGAAGCGTTCTGGAAGGAAGTTAGGTAGCACTTATTAAAACACCCTTCACCATCCAGTCCACTCCCGGGCAGCTGGGCTATCCCCGCATACGTGGATAAAGAGTTAGGAAAATACCAATGAGGCAAACATAGCCCCTAACCTTCACTGAGCACTTAAAAAGTCCTAAGTATTTTACATGTAATTTACGTATGTACATTTCCTACACAAGCAACACATCTGGTTTACGCGATGTGGGATATTTCTTTGATATATGTAGGAAGTAACTTAGCCTTACAAGGTGGGTATTATGACTGTTCTCTCCATCGCACAGAAAAGAAAGTTGAGACATGAAGACGTTAGTTATTTGCCCTAGGTCAAGGGTCAGCCAATGTTTTCTGTAAGAGGCCAGATGGTAAATATTTTAGGTGGGCCAGATGGTCTCTGTCACAACTACTCAACTCTGCCATTGTAGCAGGAAAACAGTCCCAGACAATAGGTAAACAAACGCGCATGGCTGTGTTCCAATAAAACTTTATTTATGGACGCTGAACTTTGAATCTCGTGTGATTTTCATGTATCAGGAAATACTGTTTACTGATTTTTTTTGATCATTTAAAAATAAGAAAATTATTCTTGGCTTGCAGGCCATAGAAGAAATGGGGGGAGGGGGTGTTTGGTCCAAGGGTGGTAGTTTCCCAACCCCTTGCCCTAGGTCATTTCTGTGAGTCCATGAAGTCCTGTGTCCAAGTCACACACTTGACAGACACCAAATCAGCTCCAGAGGCACATTCATGATCTCACACTGTCATTACCTCTTTTAATAGCAAAAAGGAAGAGTAGCCAAATAGTTTGATACATTATGCATTTATAACATGGGAAGCTCTGCCACATTAAAAAGTCATACACAGGGCACCTGGGTGGCTCAGTGGGTTAAGCCGCTGCCTTCGGCTCAGGTCATGATCTCAGGGTCCTGGGATCAAGTCCCACATCGGGCTCTCTGCTCAGCAGGGAGCCTGCTTCCTCCTCTCTCTCTCTCTCTGCCGGCCTCTCTGCCTACTTGTGATCTCTTTCTGTCAAATAAATAAATAAAAAATCTTTAAAAAAAAAAAAAAAAGTCATACACATACACACTGACCGGAGCAGGTCTGGGCATGGTAAGCAAAAAATGCAAGCTGTCCATGAATACACACATCATGACTCAGTGTACTAAATTAAAACTAAGTATGTACATGTGCATGTGTTCATGTACGCACACGTGTTCACAGACACATAAACAGTGAACGTAAGATAAAGATCTAAAACGAGCAGGAAGGGCACCTGGGTGGCTCAGTAGGTTAAAGCCTCTGCCTTCGGCTCAGGTCATGATCCCAGGGTCCTGGGATGGAGCCCCACATTGGGCTCTTTGCTCAGCGGGGAGCCTACTTCCCTTCGTCTCTCTCTGCCTGCCTCTCTGCCTACTTGTGATCTCTGCCTATCAAATAAATAAATAAAATCTTTTAATAAATAAATAAATAAAATAAAATAAAATGAGCAGGAAGCATTAAGCAGCCAGGAAGGAGGTAAGGTAGAGCTATTGAGGGTACGTACACTGCTCCACACACAACTGGAATCTTTTCCATCCCAAACACATCCTTCTATTTCTTACGTAATAAAAGAAAAAAAACGAGGTGCTGGTTACAAGGCATCACTTGCCAACATACTTTGAGCTCTCGGAGAAGTTTCCATGAACCCCATCTAAACAAAAGCTGCTTAAATTAATCACGGCAGGACAAAGACATGATTTCTAGAGGGAAAAACAAACAAGCAAACAAAAGTGGCCTGAAGGACAGCAAGCAAACACAGCTAGGTCTCTCTCTGACTATCCACGGGGATTTTCTTTTCAATTGCGTGTGTGTATAACCTGACCTTCTCTAGACACCATTAACCTTCAAACCAAGGATGTCAGCCGAACACAAAGGCTTCAAGGTTTTCATCTGCTGCGCGATAGTCCAGGTGTCGTTTCTTGCCTGCATAGACTTTAATTTACGAAGTTGTTTCGGTTTGCTCCACGGCCGCGAGTGCAGCTGAAGGGGGAGTCATCGACTGGGAAAATGAGATCTCCCTCGGTGCCAATTTTTAAATCCAGCCTTCAGGTCATCTTATTTTCTTGGATGCTTCCCATAGTCACATTTTTTGTTTGTTTGTTTTACATGAAAGAGTACATTCCCTTTCCTCAAGCCAGGTTGACCATTTTCCATTGCTTTTTATTAAAAATGCATCTTATTCAAATGGAATGTTCTCAGAGTTTCCGCCTCTCATGAGTTAGAGAGCCCAGGAGTGGAGGCCTCAGAGGGTCACACAGACCCCGTGCTCCAGGGTGCCTCCACGCACCATATGATCCCATGTGCAGAAAATAAGTGGGTCCAAAATCCCATCTCTGGCCCCAGGACCCCAGACTCTTTCTCAGATCTGGAGCAGACCGCAGGGGGGCCCTCTGTGCCCACTAAAACAGCACCTGGATGCAGCAGAGCCTGAGATGCTAAAATGCAGATGCAGGAGAAGGTCCTTCTCGGGTGGCACTCCCGTCAGAGCTGTAAGGGCCTTCTGTTGACCAAACAATGAATGTTTTTAATCCCAAGCACCACCTGGTTTGGAGGGCACAGGAGGGAGCTTTAAACATCAACTCCACACGCCACTCTAATCCCAAATTCGTGACAGAATGGCATGCACAGCCCAAACTGGCAAGACAAAGCTATCCTGGCCGGTGTTTGAACCAAGCCACCTTGTCATGGCCTCTAGCTGCCCTGTCTTCGTTGTGACCACAAGTGACCTCTCCAGTTGCTTAGTTCGTGATAGAACATTACTCACCCCGCCTCAGACAGGGCAATTCTAATCCTTTGCTTTCGTGATGGGATCAATATTATGTTTTCCAAATGTTCCCAGCCACATGAGGAACAAAAAATAAACCGTTAACACAATTCAGTTTATATACATTTTTGTGATTAAAAAAAATAACATGAGGGGCGCCTGGGGTGGCTCTGTCGGTGAAGCATCTGCCTTCGGCTCAGGTCAAGATCTCGGGATCCTGGGATCGAGCCCCACATCGAGCTTCTGGCTCAGCCGGGAGTCTGCTTGTGGATTCTCTACCTCTCCCTCTGGCAACCCCCACCCCCACAACTCATGCGCTCTCTCTCAAATAAATAAATAAATAAAATCTCAAATAAATAAATAACATGAGATCTACCCTCTTAATTTTTTAAGTATACAACCCAGTATTATTAAATAGGCACAGTGCTGTCAGAATATTTCTAGAACTTTCCCATCTTGCATAACTGAAACTCTATTCCAATTGAATACCAACTTTTCATTTCCTTTTTCCTCCAAGCTCCTCGTAACCACTGGTCTCCTTCCTGTTTCTATGAATTTGACTACTTTAGATTCCTCATATAGGTGGGATCATGCCGTGTTTATCCTTCTGCGCCTGGCTTATTTCACTTAGCATGATATCCTCGAAAGCTAGGTAGGCTGTTAAATTTAGCAGAATTTCTTTCTTTCTTAAGGCCAAATAATATTCCATTGCATGTATATATGAGATTTTCTCTCTCTTTTTTTTAAGATTTTATTCATTCATTTATTTATTTGAGAGAAAGAGAAAGACTAAGGAGAGGAGCGGAGGGAGAGGGACAAGCCAACCCCGTGCTGAGCGTGGAGCCCAACAGAGGGCTTGACCTCAGGACCCTGAGATCATGATGCAAACTGAAATCAAGAGTCACACACTTAACTGACTGAGCCACAAGGCCTCCCTATATATATGACATTTTCTTAATCTAGTCATCATTTGAAGAACATTTAGTTTGTTTCCATCTATTGACTATTGGGAATAACACTGTAATAAACACAGGAGTATAAGTATCTCTTTGAGATCCTGATTTCAATTCTTTTGGATAAATACCCAGAAGTGGGATTGCTAGATCATCGGGTGATTCCAATTTTAATTTTATGGGGAAAAAAAAGAACCGCCACTCTACTTTCCATATTTCCATAATGGCTACACCATCTTACGTTCCTACCAACAACACACAAGAGTTCCAGTTTCTCCAAATTCTTGCCAACGCTTGTTATTTTTTGTTTTTGATAATGGCCATCCCAACAGGTATGAAGTGACTTACCATTTTGGTTTTGATTTGCATTTTCCTGACGATTAGTGATGTCAAGCATCTTTCCATGTACCTGTTGTCTATCTGCATGTCTTTCTTTGATGAAATGTCTATTGTCCACTGTCTGCTTTTTAAATAGATTATTTGTTTTTTTCCTATTGAGTTATAGGAGTTCCTTCTGTATTTTGTATATTAATCCCTTACAGATATGTGGTTTGCAAATATACAGATTATAGGAGTGTCTTATGGCCTCCTGGAACATAAAAGTTTCAGATAGGGGCACCTGGGTGGCTCAGTGGGTTAAGCCTCTGCCTTTGACTCAGATCATGATCTCAGGGTCCTGGGATCGAGCCCCGCATCGGGCTCTCTGCTCAGCAGGGAGACTGCTTCCCCCTCTCTCTCTGCCTGCCTTTCTGCCTACTTGTGCTCTCTCTCTATGTCAAATAAATAAATAAAATCTTTAAAATAAATAAGTAAAAGTTTCAGATATCTATATGAGGGGTCAACAAGATAATGTGTGTGGTAATCTGGCCCAATATCTGTTAAAATTAAAAGTTTTATTGACATACAGCCTGGCCATTTGTTTAGGTATAAGCTATGGCTCCTTTCAATCTGCAATGATTGAGTCTAGTAATTGCAACAGAGACCACACAGCCCATTAAAGTAAAATATTTACTACCTACTCTTTATAGAAAAGGTTTGCTAGGGGCACCTGGGTGGCTCAGTGGGTTAAAGCCTCTGCCTTCGGCTCAGGTCATGATCTCAGCGTCCTGGGATGGAGCCCCACATCAGGCTCTCTGCTCAGCGGGGAGCCTGCTTCCTCCTCTCTCTCTATCTGCCTGCCTTTCTGCCTGCTTGTGATCTCTGCCTGTTAAATAAATAAAATCTTTAAAAAAAAAAAAAAGAAAAGGAAAGGAAAGGTTTGCTAAACCCTGGATTATTAGATCAAGGCTTAAAAGTATATAGACATATGTCTACTTTGGCCCCAATCAAAATATGACAGGAAGGACAATTCTGAATCAGATTATTTTCATTTAAACATTGTGACTTTTGGGGTGCCTGGGTGGCTCAGTGGGTTAAAGCCTCTGCCTTCGGCTCATGTCATGATCTCAGGATCCTGGGATCAAGCCCCACATCGGCTCTCTGCTTGGCAGGGAGTCTGCTTCCTCCAATCTCTCTGCTTGCCTCTCTGCCTACTTGTGATCTCTCTCTTTGTCTGTCAAATAAATAAATAAATAATCTTTAAAAAATAATAAATAAAAATAAATAAACATGTGACTTTTGTCACTGAAGACAACTTTAAAATCCAAGCTCTTACCACCTGGGCATGTAAGTTACCGTTGAATCTTTGGTCATACCTGGAGGCGCCTTATTCTTACACGGTTGAGGTGGACGACTGTGGCTCTCACTTGCCTGGTACTCCTTCTCTAACAGCCCTCCTGTGTGGCCCACACCATCCTTCCTTCCCTCCAACTCCAGCCACCACACAGGCAAGTGACCTGATGTCACCAAAGGGAGTCTTTTCCAAGGCATTCCTGCTGCTTTTCAGAAAAGTAGTTCTCTTTGCACTGAAGCTGCATCGAGAGCAGCTATGAGACCTCCCAACCCGCCGAGAACGAAGCAGAGGAGAGACCAACATTGCTGAGAGATGGGGACAGAAAAACCCCAGGATGCTGTTTGATTCTTTGGATCCAGAAATCCAGGAACACCCCTAGATTCCCAGACACATTTGCATTTCTGTCACTCACTACCACAGGATTTCGGAGTACTGCAATTGTCATCTTTGCATTTTGGACTCCTTGTATTCAAGAGTTTATGTGTTGTGGGAGGACCTGGGTGGCTCAGTCAGTTGAGCATCCGATTCTTTTTTTTTTTTTAAGATTTTATTTATTTATTTGAGAGAGAGCATGAGAGGAGAGAGGACAGTGGAAGAAACAGACTCTCTGGCGATCAGAGAGCCTCATGTGGGCCTCCATCCCAGACTCCAGGATCATGACCTGAGCAGAAGGCAGTTGTTTAACCAACTGAGCCACCCAGAAACCCTGAGCATCCGATTCTTGATTTCAGCTCAGGTCATATCTCAGGATCATGAGATCGAGCCCTGCATTGGGCTCTGTGCTCAGTGCAGAGTCTGCTTGTCCCTCTCCCTCTGCTCATTCCCCAACTTGTTCTCTTTCTCTCACAAATAAATCTTTAAAAAAAAGAAAAAAGTTTATGTTATTTTTCATGTTTCTACATAATCTTAGTAATTTTCATTTTTTTAAACAAGACATTGTACCTTTTTTTTTTTAAGATTTTATTTATTTGAGAGAGAGTGTAAGAGAGAGAGAGAGAGAGCATGAGTGGGGGGAGAAGCAGAGAGAGAGGAAGAAGCAGACTCCCGGCCACAGGGAGCCTGACACAGAGCTTGATCCCAGGACTCCAGAATCCCAACCTAAGCCGAAGGGAGAAGATGCCCAACCAACTGAGCCCCCTTAGGTGCCCCAATAATTTTCATCTTTAATGGGTACATAACCCATTACATGGGACAACGCCCCCCCTTAGCACCCAGCCTCCTGACGCCAGCACAGAGCTCCGGGGTGCCATGATACTGGCTTGGCAAACCTTTCCGAGCGTGCGGCCGACACAACGGAGGACCAGACTGCCACGGGCAGTCCTCGTTACGCTGGAGACCACCTCCAGCCAACCGCGTGCCCAATAACCGACAAACCCAGGCATCACCAGAGAGGCACCAGCGCTCAGCGAGAGTACTTCCCCAGGGCCAATGATGCACAGCTCCCGGGGGTTTGGCTATGGAAGACCTATGCCATTTCTCTAGCCACCTAAACTTCATCCCTCACAGCCAAGACCCAATGCCATCAGGCTCCCCACCCAGCAGTAAGCTTAGTGCTCAATTGTTGGTCTCTTAGTCTTCATTTTTTTTCTTTACTAGATTGTAAGTTACTTTACGCTGTAAGTTATAACATATTATAAGTTACGTTGTAACTTATAACATATCTTAAGTTACTTTACACTGTAACTTATAACATATTGTAAGTTTCTTGTGCTGTTTTTGCAGGTTGTTGCCTCAAGGAGGCAAGTTCCAGATCAGGGCAGCTACCACGTCTGCCCACCCAGCCAGCCACCCCAATTGTCCCAGTGCCTGGGACCTGAGCAGGGCTCAGTAGCTGTTTGTTGGGAGGCCGGGTGAACGGATGAGTATATCCTACGCGCTGCCCGCTGTGTCGTTCTTCACAATCATATAGAACACTGCCTCTTTCTACAGCTGTGCCAGCTCCGTTTTGGCAAAAGATGCTCCCAGCGAAGTTTGTGGTCGGCAGGGTGGGACAGAGTTTGAAGAAAGACACGTGTTAGGAAAAGCTACTTGAACATTCTGGCAAAGCCTCATTGAACCTGTCAGTTGCTGACAGGGCTGGGAAGAGACGGCACTGGAGGCCGTCTGTCATGTGTCCCTGACACGAAGGTGGCTCAGTGTCACTCCTCCCGCTTGCCTATAGGAAACACCAGCCCTTGTGACCACACAAGGGCCACAGAGCCATCGTCTCGCATTGGCATGCCTTACCCCAGCTTACCAATGCCTTCTCCTCTCCTCTGTTCGCTTCCCACAGAAGCCCTGGAGCTAGGTGGTGGTACCATCCCCATTTTACAGAGGAGGACGCTGACACTAAAAATGGAGAACTATTTGCTTTTAGATCACTCCACTTAGGAACTGTTAAACTAATCAAACGAGGAGGCCATTAGATTGAGTGGCAGTATAGTAAGCACACCAAAACCTAAATCTGAAAATGCCTCAAGATTATGAAAAGAAAAATGCTCAGGACAGCCAACCATAAATAGCCAACCAGGCTTTCAGCCACAGCCAGTGCAATGACTGTCTCCTAGTGCCTGGTGCTCCATACCTTCTCTGTGGGAGCCTTTCCGCCGCTCCTCTGAGAGGATCCCTCCCGACCACTTCCCATCTGGCACTGCCTGACTTGAATTGATTTTCAAATAAACTTAAAATCTGTCATATGCCTTAGTTTCCCCTTTAACAGAAGTGCCTAAGGCTTACATTTTTTTCAATCCCTAATCCCCACTCTTGCAATCAACCATGATCAAGGATGGGCTCAGTGGCCCCAGCAAAGCACTAAGAGGCCTGGCTGCATCCCACTCCCTCTGACCTCAGGGCCCGTCTGCATTCCGGGATGTTCCAGCTGTGCAATGTCAGGTCAGGGCCCCGTCTGCATCCTCTTTCCTTTCAAAGCCATGCTCCTTGGGGGCCCGCTGACAGAAGGGGGCTCCAAGCTTTCTTCCAGCCCCCACAGCCATAGCACAGGTAGAACCCCTGGCTGGAAAGCTCCTGGTTCTTTTATTTTATGTTACTTGGTTTTCTTAGTTTAGTTGTTTTGTGCGTGCGTGTGTGTGTGTGTGTGTGTGTATGCATGTGCGTGTGTGTATGTGTGTGTTTAATGAGCTTTCTCAATTACAAAACTTCCTTCCTCTCCTTCCAGCAAGAAGTCAGGCTCTGAATGCTATAATGTCATTTAGGTTACAAAAAAGAATAATATATGTTTATTTAAATGGAAAATCACATATTTCAAAGGCCTTAGTTTCCATGCCCCCTCCCAAAACAGTTTTCTACTGAATTTTTTCTTTTCTTTCATGGTAGACTGACTATGTAATTTATTGCCCAAACAGGGACCCCCTTTTTTTTTTAATGTTTTATTTATTTATTTGACAGAGATCACAACTAGGCAGAGAGGCGAGAGGCAGGCAGAGAGAGAGGATGGGAAGCAGGCTCTCCGCTGAGCAGAGAGCTCAATGTGGGGCTCGATCCCAGGACCCTGAGATCATGACCTGAGCCGAAGGCAGAGGCTTTAACCCACTGAGCCACCCAGGTGCCCCAACAGGGACCCTTTTAAGGATGACAGAAGACGCTATAAATCCTGACACCAGCCATAAGATCACCCTTCTTTAGGGGGGGTGCGGGTCACCATTTCTCATCGGAGCCCAAAAGAATGTGGCAAACCACTTCCAGACAGCAAATTGAATTAGGGTATATTAATGTCAGGCCTTGAAAGAGTCAACAACTGTGCAGTCCACTTTTAAATAAGGGTAAAAGACTCTCTTTGCTCTATTCACTGACACTAAAATTCAAGAGCCTGGTCTAACATAAGGTGGGTGTTTTCCTGCTTGTTGCCCAAGAAGCCAAAGGATCCAGTTTTAAGGGTCTTTATTCTCTAGCAGCAATCCTAATGTGCTGAGACCAAACCTTCCTAGTTCCAGAAATTTCTCTAGGGTGGGTGAGGGGTGGGGTGTCTAGTCTCAGAACAAAGAAGGCTGGGGAGATCACTGGGTCCATCCCAGCGCCAGCCAGGGCCACACCCATCGTTCCAGATGGAACTGAATCTCTGCTCTTTATTTTAGACCTCCAGAGGAAGTCATGCCACCTCCCTGGGTAAGCCAGTCCAAAGTTTAATTGAGATTTTTCAGGGCGAGGCACCCCTCCTTCCGGTCCATACTCCACCCAGGAAACCGATAACATCTCACCCTCCGCCCACCATCACCTCCGCCTGCAGGGCCTACAAGGGGTGTCTTCTCCTCAGCAGACCAGAAAACCCTCTCTGGGTCCAGAAAATATTCAGAAGCGAAACAGAAACACACACACCTCCTTCCTCCCACGCTCAGCAGCCGGGCACCCCCCACCACCACCACCCTTTTAATCCCCAAGCAGACTGTAAATGGAAAGACAGGAAATGCAAGAAGCAACGCTTAGAGTCACTCCTTCTCAAGTCCAGCCCCGCCCCCTCACCCCCAGCCCCTCTCTCCCCTTGACAGGCAGACAACCCATTAAGCGCTCACCCATAATAGTCTTTCCTGTAAGAACTTGTAAACAGCATCATTCAGGCTCGGACTTGGGTATTTCCCAGCTCACTTTCCTGCTTTTCCTTTGTCGTGGAATGTCCCCACAGCACACCTACCCCTCCCCAGCTCCCTCTCCTTCAGTCCCCCTGAAGTTTAAGGGTCTCCCCCTTGAATACTGTGTTGATCACTTGGTGTCATGCATTACTTGTCACTTCTTTAAAGGAAGCCCTTCACTTAGGGGGCTGGAGACACCCAGACAGCCCCCTCTCTGTCTGTCCTTCCTTCCGACAGACTCCTGCTACTGGGTAGTCCCAGGCCCTTCTGGGGGCCAGGTCTCCGCATTAAATGAGCAAACTCAGTGCCTGCTGAAATTGCGTGTTAAGTAAACCCTGTGCTGTAAACTGTTCTTTTTTTTTTTTTTTTTAAGAGGGAACTTGTTATTATATAACTTAAAGTTTGCAAGGCAAATACACCACAGAAAAGGACAGGGGCCCCAGCCCAGGGGTTGGCCAGGTGACATAACACAGTAAAAGGTGCTGCGCCTGAGGCCAGAGGGAAGCCTGTGGTCTGTGTGAAATGTAAAGCCTGGAACTTTGCCCCGAGACAGACAACTAATATGGCAGACAAACAGTGCAATGCAAAAATTCTTACCTAATACTGCTAGAACTTCCAATTTTCTAAAAGAAATCTTAAATCAGGGACACGAGGTGAAATTTTCTAATTTTTTTTTTAAGTTTTTATTTATTTGACAGAGAGAGTAGGCAGAGAGGCAGGCAGAGAGAGAGAGGAGGAAGCAGGCTCCCTGCAGCGCAGAGAGCCCGATGCGGGGCTCCATCCCAGGACCCTGGGATCATGAGCCGAGCTGAAGGCAGAGGCTTTAAGATATGGTGTGGGCTGAACAACTGACCAGTCCCAGACTAGAAGGTAAATAACTCCTGCTACAACCAGGGCTCTGGCGCTCTTGGGCGCTGTTCCTATCTGCACAAAAGAACAGCACCCAGGGCCTGGTGGGTAGGGGGGTAGGGGAGAGCAGGCGTGGAGGTGAGCATGTGGCCAAAGGCAGATCCCAGACTCCCATCCTCCTGGGACACCTTCTGGGAGCAAGCTTATTTTTTTAGGAAGGAAACCGATCAGGAACTAGGATTCACTTCACTGTAATTCACTTTACAGGAGCTCACTTTACAGAAAAACACTTTACAGTCAGCTTTACTGAAACAGATCTATGAGAGATATGATGGGCGGTGGCCTTTTCCCAATAAAAATATACAAGATACATCAAGCGTAAAGCCCTTAACGAGCTCATAGTCCCCTGTGATTGAGCAAAAAAACAGTCACTTGAATAAATAATCCTGCAAAACAAAGGCCTATACCTTCCTTCGGAAACTCAACGTAGGGGATTGGGCCCCAGACCCAGTGGAGAAGGAAAACGGGTTTAAGAGTCACATTCCCTTGCTTGGTTTAGGCGACTGAGAAGACACATGATGCTGGACAAGGTACTTATACTCTTTAAGCCTCAAATTTCCTCAGCTGTGAACTGGGATTATGACAGTCCCATCCAGATAGGATCCCTGTAAGAAGGAGGAGACAAACCATTCTGAGCTGTAGATCGCTGCACGGAGGCACTAACGTGTTTTGTGTAACAGACAGGAAAACAGCAAGAAAAGGAACTGCTGAAGGGAGGGGCGCTTGGGTGGCTCAGGCTGCTGAGCGTGGAACCGACTTTTGATCTCAGCTCAGGTCATGATCTCAGGGTCCTGAGACTGAGCCCCAAGTCTGGCTCTTTCCATGCTGGGCTTAGAGCCTGCTTAAGATTCTCTCTCTACCCTCTCCCTCTACCTCTCCCCTCCTTTACCCCCTCCTCATGCTCTGTCTCTAAAAAAAGAAAAGAAACCAAAAGTGCTAAAGGGAAAACCAGTGAGACTGCAGTCAGTCCTTAGCATGGGGCAAAGCACACCTTAAGTAACCAGAACAAAGTTAGCTCTTAATTAAGACGGCTCCCCAGGGTTGAGGCTGAAGGTGACCTGGAGGTCCCAGAGGGTGGAAGCAGGGTCACCCAGGGAAGGTCACCACAAGGCCCAACCTCACACCCTCTGGGAACAGCCAGGCCAGGAGCCCCTGTCTGGCTGAGGCTTAAGCCAGCTCTAAGCCAGCTCTAAGCCAGGCCCCGAGGCCTCCTGAATCTTTGCCCGTTTTCCCCTGGCCCAATCCCCTCCTTGGTGGAGAGGGACTTTTACCCTTTCTGACAGAGTGATGAGAGCTGAGACTAGGCCTGAGTCTCAGGAGGAAGGGGGTTCTCGGGCTCCCAAACTGGGCCACCCTGTCTAGCAGTCCAGAGCTCCGCCTTGGGCCCCCAAACCAGCTGGAACTTTACCGGAAGCGTCTATTACCCCTTGGCCATCTGCCAGTCTAAGGAACCTCCTCAAGAGGAGTGGGCTTAGCCTGGGGCAGAATACAGGCCTTCCTAAATTCATCATTCATTTAAAAAGTATTCATTCAGACCCACTGGATACAGACACATGACAAAGGGCATAAATAATAAGCAGTAAATAATAAGGACCCGTCTTCATGAAGCTTCTAGGCCACCGGTCCCCAGATCCACTTTTATTTCCAACAATAAATCCCAAATGTAACACGTTTTCAACAAGAAAAAAAAAAAAGTCAGAAATTACTCAGGCAGATGTTCCTGCACCTTCATATTAAAATGATTCATGCTTTTTGTTATTGAACCAATTCACGAGTTTGGGGGAGTTTAAGCAGCCCGAGTGTGTCTTATAATGGGCCCTCAATGGAAAAAAAATTGTCACATACTCCCACCCCACAGCATTTGTAACACGTCCAGCCAGCCCACAAACAGTAGTACATTTGGTTTTTCCTTCACCAAGAAAAAGAATTTGCATAGATTTTAAAGGTGTGATTTTGTTTTCAAAGCTTTTTCCTTTGCTTTAACACTGTCCAATTACTTACATGTTAGTGCATTCCTGAATATGGTTTTCTAATGATAATAGACAAATCAAGTTACTTTCCTCTGTCCACAATGTTCACCCCCCTGATTTAATATAAATCCACACATGAAGAACATCACAATTGATGAGAGCCAGATTTAGAAATTACAGTGAACACACATCCTGGGCTTCCAAAATAATTTTCAGGCACATCAGCATTTCAAATCCATCTGAAAAAATAACCTCAAAATATATTTCTGCCTCCTACTGACTGTGGAACTTGGGCAGGATTCCTAAATCCTCTGTGCCTCCCTTTTCATTATGAAGTGGGATTAACCAGTTGCGCCTGCCTCATCGGTCTGTGGTCGGGACTCAATAAAATAAGACACGCAAAATCAGTATTAACTGCTTCTACCAAAATTTTGGAACACCAGTGTGAAGTGGCAGAACATGGCTACTGAAAGGGCGTGGACCCTGGGGCCTGGGTACAAGTCTCTCCTTTTCCACTAATAGCTGTGACTTTGGGCAACTTAAGGAATCTCTCTCCATCTTTCTCATCTGAGGGACTGGGACAAAGAGAGTCCCCACCAGCAGCTGTGAAGAGAGCGCTGGTATGCACAAGCACCATATTAATTTTATTGCCATTTTAATGATGATGAAACCAAGGCTTATCAGAGATGTTTCCCTCTCCAGGGGAAGCTGTCTATGTAACGAGTTTATGGATATGTCCGGGCTCCCACAGGGACGCAGGTTTGGGGTCAAAGCAACTGTGGAGACAGCGTCCACTTCCGGACTCACACACGGCTATTGTTCCTAACACCTTGGGTTTCCATTTCCATGGTGACCAGCCTATTTGTTTACTTGTTTCCTGATTTCTTTCTTTTTTTTTTTTTCCTACAGTTAAGAGTCCCACAGAGGGAACCACACTGGGAATTGTATTAGGTATGGCCAACGTCAAATGCACCTGCTCCTATGCTCAGGCAAGGCCTGGGATAAATGCTCCCCAGCCTTCCTTGACTCGGGGCACCTTCTCTTGATCCACATCCCCTCCCTCCAGGCCTGCCTTCTTGGGCCCTTTAAGGCAGGTATCCCCTAAAGACATAGCTTCTAATCCTGAATGACCCAGGACCCTTCGACTGGTAAGTGTCATATTACTGGCTCACCCCAACAGGAAGCCCAGGGTGGTCCATGTCGCTCATAGGATAGCTGGAGACCAACCATTGATTGGGAGACCAATCAATCTCTCTCTCTCTCTCTCTTTCTCTCCCGCTGCCTTTATTCTCAGGCAATGACTACCAGTAGCTCCAGGCTCCCCTTCCACCAGCCTGGCAACACCAGAGGCAGAAGGGCATGCCTTTCTGGATGGTGAATCATCCTCGTCCCTAAACCCATGGAGAGGGAGGTCAAAGAAAGCAGGGCTCTGACTGGCCACGGCTGGGTCCCACGCTCACCCATGGAGCCAATGAGAAGTCATCCCCCCCAACCTCAGGGACTGAATACCGAAGAGGGGTGGAGCCCCACAGCACAAAGGGAGGGGCTGTGCTGTTAGAAGAAAAGGGTGCTGTGCAGGGAAAAACAAAGCCATCCGCTCCCGTGTTCTTTGAAGCTGCTGCTGTGCCTTCACCCCCCCACCCTCCCCACCCCCCCAACCCTCGCCTCCCGCCGGAAGGTTCTCTCCAGCCTCCACGATTCCTCGCTGGCCATCCCTCCACCCCGTGAGACCCAGACCACGCCCGCATCTTTTCCCAGAGCCAGCAGCATCTCCTGGCAGCTCTACCGCGTCACCTGGGTTCAGACTCAACAGTTTGGTCCTTCCACACATCTCCATGTCCCATGAGGTGCCGAGTTCTGTAGAATCAGCCTCCCCAAAGCCACTCCCACCCACCTCACCCCTCTTCTTTGCAGGACCACATACTTCTCAGAACCACTGCCCATTTGGCTTCACAGCTTCTGCTGCCGGATTCGGTGTCTCCCGGCTCAGCCAATATCAGCCTCCTCTGCTCAAAAACTCTCAGTGGTTCCATTTTGCCTAAAAATGTAACACCCAGTTTCTCAGCCTGGCTTTCCCATATGCTGGCTCAGCCTTCCTGTTCCATGCTCCCCTACAGCCACTCCATGCTCCAGGTGAACAACGGGCATGTTCTAGTCCCCCAGTCACCACCGTCTGGCTCTGCCCTCTGCACTCCCAGGAGTCCGGCCTCACCACTCTCCACATGGTAACATCACGTGATGGAATTCCCACCACACTGGCTTTAGGGTCAGATCCAAGCTTCAACGCTTACCTCACCCTGGACAATCACTTCAGCCTCTGTGGGTTTGTTGCATGCAAATGACAGGGATACGTGACTTATCAAATTGTAATAAACAGTACATGATCTATAAAGTCCCCTTCACAGCCCTGGCACCCAGAGGAGGGGAGCCACTTTAATGGTGGCTTCAAGCCCACAGCCACCAGCCTTCATGGCCCAGCCCAAATGCCCCCGATCAGGACTGTCTTTATAGCCAGATTCTACCTTGTAATGTCGTTGGCCATGTGCCTGTCGCTGCCCAACTAGATCAGAACTCCCTGAAAGGGAAGAGCACTCTCTTTCATCTTTACCCTCTAGA
Organism: Mustela putorius furo; assembly: GCF_011764305.1. Lineage (NCBI taxonomy): Eukaryota > Metazoa > Chordata > Mammalia > Carnivora > Mustelidae > Mustela > Mustela putorius. Next base: position 11,678,814 of record NW_025422057.1, read on the forward strand.
AGCACCCCTGCTAGTGTCACATACCCAGGAAGTGGTACTCGAATCATATCAGTGAAACAGACTCTGATTTTTTGCATCCCGAAATATTCCGGCTTGTCAGTCATTAGTCCACCAGACAGGGCTGACAGAAACCCAGTACCCACTGAGCACGTCCCTGGTTGCAGGATTCCAGACTGTCACGCTGTCTCTCTACCAAACTGCCCGGCTTGTCATATAAGAATCAAATACTCACTTCCCACAAACGGTAATGTGAGGATAAAAGAAGCAACCGACAGCGGTTACCATTAACAGTGAACACACAGTGCCTGGGTGATTTCAGATAAACCCCCACCCTGGCCAGAGCACTGGGAAGGTTCCCAGTCTTCATTCTCGCCCTAGACTCGCCAACTCCAAAACGGTCACCCAGACGGGGTACCTGCTTTATGCACCAAAGCTAACAATAATGGAACATAAGCTTTTCCCAAAAATCAAATTCATACTTGAAAGAGATGTGTTGCCATTTAGCAGAGTCCAAAAAGTGCGCTAAATGTGCTAAGATATGTATTTCAGACTCAGTCAAGCCAGTCAGTCAACAAAAACGGGTCGAAGGAGAAATTTCAAGAATCATTTAAACAAAACGGCTGGACTAATCTTCTTACTTCCTACGGTGAAATGCCAAGGGCAACCCTTGGTGAGATCCAGAAGGCATAACATGCTTTTTGTTTTGTTTGTCTTTAAGATTGTATTTATTTATTTGACAGAGCGAGAGAGGGAACATAAGCACAGGGAGTGGGAGAGGGAGAAGCAGGCTTCCCGCAGCGCAGGGAGCCCGAGGTGGGGCTGGACCCCGGGATCGTGACCAGAGCTGAAGGCAGACGCTTAACGACTGAGCCACCCAGGCGCCCTACATGCTTTGCTTTCAGAAAGATTTTATTTCTTTATGGTCCCAGCAAGCAAACTGACATTTACAAGGCACTAATTCCCATCCCCCTTCTCCAGATTACCTGATTTTTCCACTTGTATGTTGCAGGTTCACTATACAAAATCCAGGTTATACCAACCTCCATTCACTATGTCATGATCATTTCTCTGGGTCGGTAAGACTAGATCTCCATTAATTCTTAATGGCTACGGAGCAGTCCATTATTTGAATATGCCAAAATTCCTACTATCAATCCCCTAAAATGGTCAGTGAAATTGTTTCCTATTTCTGTCAAAAATACCCTCTACCATTTATAATATTCTATATACCATTTGTGCACTGTTTCTTTTTTTTTTTTTTTCCTTTAAAGATTTTACTCATCAATTTGACAGAGAGACAGCTATAGAACACAAGTAGGGGGAGTAGGAGAGGGAGAAGCAGGCTTCCCACCGGGCAAGGAGCCCAATGAGGGGCTCAACCCCAGGACCCTGGGATCATGACCTGAGCCAAAGGCAGATGCTTACTGACTGAACCACCCAGGCGCCCTTGTGCACTCTTTCTTTCTTTTTCTTTTTTTTTTTAAGATTTTATTTATTTATTTGACAGAGATCTCAAGTAGGCAGAGAGGCAGGCAGAGAGAGGGGGAGAAGCAGGCTCCCCACTGAGCTGAGAGCCTGATGCGGGGCTCAATCCCAGGACCCGGAGATCATGACCTGAGCCAAAGGCAGAGGCTTAACCCACTGAGCCCCCCAAGCACCCGTGCACTGTGTTTCTTAAGATGAAATCATAGAATTGGAATTTCAAGGTCAAGGGTTATATAATTTTAAGCCTTTTGATATATATATTGTCAGACTCCTTGAGAAAGACATCAATTTGCACTCCTATCAGCAAAGGGAGTGTAATGTTTGAAAGAACCTATCTACCCACACTTCCTTATCAATGTGTTACATTTTTGCCATTCTAAGATTCTGCATATACACAAGATTCGGTTTACAGGTGGGCTGAATATCTTTTCTTGTATAGTGAATCCCTATATAATGCCTCTCCTCTTCCCCTGGAAACTACCTCTCCACTTAATACCCCATCCTCCCTAGCTGTAACCAGAGCCATCATGTTGTTACCATTTCACCCCTACGGACTTCAAACTAAGAATCTAAGAATTGAAGCTTGCAATCTACATAAATTGTTCCAGAGCGATCCACCAACACAAGACAGGTCAAGTGGAGTCATTCCTTAGTTTTTCAAATCAGAACTGGGAGGAAAAGACCAGTCTCCGTCTACTGGTGCAAGTTGTAAAATAGGAAACCATGACATGTTCCCCTAACACACAGAAAGTGATGAGGAAATAGGAGGCTGGGAGAACACGAAGCAGATGGGAGAGAAGATGGAGAGTGCTAGAAGTGTTCAAGTTCTGGGTTACGGTGCTTCTGAGGCCATCCGGGTCTCTGTACCTCCCACCCTTCCTTGACATGCAAGACACCCCAGTTTCCCCCCAGATGAATTCTCATTTGCCTGTGCTTGCTCAAACTGGATTGCGGTCATTTGCGACCAAGATTGCTGCTTAATTAATAGAGCTTCTTTTGTAGCTATGCTTTCTTTTGTGAAATGCCTCCTCATGGTCTTTGGACATTTCTCTACGGAGCATTTCCTCCTTTTGATGGATTTCTAGGAGAGTATCTAATAGATTAAGGCAATTTTTCCAGTCTTGTCACCCAACTTTCAATTTTTGTTGTGATCACTTTTGCCAGAGATTCTTTTTTATTTTTTGCATTGTCAGCTATGTTAGCCTTTTTTCTTATAATATTCACTTATACTTTCTTCTAGAATTTTTATAGTTCTTTTTTTTTTTTTTTTTACAAATCTAAATCTTCACTTCTGTAATTTGTTTGGTTAGCATGGGGTAGGAATCCAACGTTACGTCTTCCCCAATGATTCATTAGTCCCTTACCTCAGCACCAGTTCCTGAGTGAGCCATACTTTCCCCTTTTATCTGAAATGCTTCTATTACCATAAACTAAATTTTTACCTACACTTGGGTCTATATCGACATTCTTTTATTTGTATTCTTCACTGGGTTTCTGTACTCATGAGGGCATTAACCCCATGTGATGATGACAGAGATACCACTTTTTGCCACATACAGCCATAGAAAACCTAAGGGAAAGAGAACCACCAATCTTCTCAGCAGCCCCCTCGACTGTAAAATATGTGTGGCCAGTCAAGACAAGGCGGACGTCTAGACCAGACGTTGTGGGCAAATGAAGAAGTGGGTCAGGATTTGCCCAGAGTCTGCAAGAATGCTCAGCACTGCCCACTCCTATTCTAACCCCATGGGTGACAGCTGTGTCCCCAGTCACAAGCTTTGAAAAGCAGGCAATGCTTATCAACCTCTAACTCCTTGTGGGATGTCTCCAAGTCCACATGGCAATGTTGCTGTCACTCGTGCCTAGATGGAAAAGTCTCACATTTTCTCAACAATATTTGCTTATTGTTTTCTCTGGCCAGACAGAACACTGTGTATTTTTAAATTTTCCAGGAAGACTGTTTATTAAGACAATACAGTAAAGAGCAATCAAACTGTTTATTTTTGACTTCTGATTTAATTTTCTTTTCTATAATCCACTAAAGAAAATACTAGAATCATGCATTTGCCCTTCTTAGATTGCAGGCATCAGTTAAATTAGCAGTAGTAGGGTTTTTTTCCTGTTTGTTTCTATTACACATGTAACCCCTCCCAGCTCTAATTCTTTCCTTGGGGTAATTTTCATTTTAATGTGTAATGGCTGCTCTTCAAATTAACATCAAATCTTATTATGAAGCACCCACAGATGAATTACCATCAGTGGAAAATGCACCAGCAAATTCTCAGATCTTAAGTGAATAGAGCTCTAGAAATCACTCGGGCAAGGTGTACATTTATACATCTCTGAGAGGTCAAGCAATGTGCCAAAGCTCACACAGCATGTTGGTGGCACCTTCTTCCTTCCTCTTCAACCTCTTCATTAGAGGCATCAATAGAGCTTTCAGGGGAACTGAAACATCTTGGCTCAGGACACCTAAGAGCAAGAGAAGATACCCATATTACCTCGAAAAGGAAGAAAGTGGGTGTCTTGACCCCACCTCAGGAAGAAATTATTTAATGGCTATGTCCTTGACCTTTGTAGATGTGAGCAACACAATCTCCTCAGCTGATAATAGATTCTGATCCTAGGCTGAATGTGTCAGTTACTTGAATGTGACAGGCAAGGAAAGCACCGAGCTGGGAATCCAGAAGCCAGGGTTCTGGTTTCAATTTTAACGTGGGAAGCACAGTTGTCTTCTAATATTAGAAGGGCCCCAGGCGTTCTTTCTGTCCACAGGTCCTGTCCCCATGCTATAATAAAACACCTTTCGGGGTGCCTGGGTGGCTCAGTGGGTTAAGTGCCTGCCTTCAGTTCATGTAATGATCCCAGAATCCCAGGACCAAGCCTTAGGGCTGGCTCCTTGCTCCACGGGGAGCCTGCTTCACCTCCCATCCTGCTCACGATCTCTTTTTCTTGCTCTCTCTCTCTTGCAAATAAATAAATAAAATCTTAAAAACAAAACAAAATAACTTTCTGCACTGCGCGGGGATAAAACGGACCCCCACCCCCCAGCAAAGTGTGCTGCATTTATTCTCAGTGCCTCCAAAGGGCAGAAGCAGAACTCACTGGCCCAGGTGTCCCTGGGCTTGACTGCAGATTTGGGTTTACCATCAGCATTTCTTGAGGCCCAAGGAGATAAAGGGAAAGAAAAAACCCAAGTCCCAGCCCTCCGGGAGGTTGCCATTTAGTGGGTAAAACAAGAAGCCTGTCTAATAAATATTTTTCTTACTTCAGTAGTTCAAAATAGGAGGGGCCGCTTGAGAGAGGGCATGAGTTCCCCAACCCTAGAAAGATTTGAGCAGAGGACAGAAACCAGATCCCAGGGAAGGTGCAGAGTCCTGTTTGGAGAGCCGGGTTGGAACAGAGGCTCAGCATCATCTCAGGACAGACTCCTAAAATCTTCAGAGTGGTGGTTCCCATGCCTGGCTTGGCTGATCCTCGGGAGTTTGTAAGATACAAATTCCTAGGGACTGCCCACGAGCTTCTGATTCAGATCATGGGCAGAGGTTTTTCTTATGGGCTGAATTGTGTCCAACGCCCCCCACCCCGCCCCTGCAAAAAAGATAGGTTGAAACCCTAACCCCAGCATTGACCTTATTTGGAAGGAGGGTCTTTACAGAGGTGAGTAAGTGAAAATGAGGTTAGTTTCTAAGGTACATAAAGGTTGAATCCCTATGTTGTACACCTGAAACTAATGTAATATTGTATGTCAACTACACCTCAATTTAAAAAAAAAAAATTTTTGAGGGGCACCCAGGTGGCTCAGTGTGTTGAGCCCCTGCCTTCGGCTCTGGTCGTGATCTCAGGGTCCTGGGATCGAGCCCCGAGTCGGGCTCTCTGCTCAGCAGGGAGCCTGCTTCCTCCTCTTTCTCTGCCTGCTGCTCTGCCTACTTGTGATCTCTCTCTGTCAAATAAATAAATAAAATTTAAAATAATAATAATAATAAATAATTTGATGTTAAAATGAGGTTATTAGGCTAGGCCCTAATCCAGTTTGACTGGTGTCTTCTAAAAAGGGGAAATTAGGACACAGAGGCAGGCAGGCACAGAGGGAAGACCGTGTGAAGGGAGATAGCGAGAAGACAGACATCTAGAAGCCAAGGAACGCCTGAAGCTACCAGAAGGAAGGAGTGAGACCTGGAACAGATCCTTCCCTAGCACCTCCAGACGGAGTGTGGCCTACCCACAACTTGATTTTGGCTTCTGTCCTCCAGAACTGTGAGACAATAAATTTCTGTGGTTCTAAGTTGCCCGTGGTATGGCACTTTGTCATCCTATTGGGAACAAATGCAGCCTGAGAATCGGCATCAGAGCTGCCGAGCTGCCTCAGAGGACAGAGGACAGTCCTGACTGGGGGCCTGGTCCTCTGCTGGAGATGGGCACTACTCTCTGCCTGAGCTTCCTTTCGTCCCTCCATGCAGAAGAAAGGAGCTCACGGAGATGACAGTGAGTTCACCGCCACCATCAGACTCATCATCCAATTAACGGGCCGTTTTTCTCAGTTTGGTCCACTCTGCTGCTCCCAGGCAGCAGTAAGCACTGGGGTATGAGCCAACGATCCACAGATGCCTCCAGGAGGAAAATGCCACCCTCCCCTCCAACGGTTACAAAAATACTGAAGACCCAAGGCTTCAGACGCTGGCTTCATGCCAAGCTTCTCTTGGAGGGAGACAAAAAGGGGAGGCAGGGCCAGTGACTTGTTTTTGTATTACTGTTTTTACTTGTGCTTTTGATTCTCAAGGTGGGACTCCTAGAACCCTCGCCAGGTAAATCACGTGCAAACCTTCAGTCAAAGTAGCTACCAGAGGAAGAACCCAGAAAATTCCACAGAGGAGAACGCCGTACTGGGTAAAAGGCCCGCAAGAGAGATTAAGGGGCCTCCCAAAGGGAGCACATGTGACACCTTTGAGGGAATTCGGGAAGAGCCTGCCTACCCCCAGATACACTTACAGATCTACGGCCTCCGTGAGCTAAAGTGTACTTCCCTGACGTTGTGCAAGTCCACAAAGACCCCGGGAACGGATGCACTGGGTGAGCGCCAGAGGAGAAGGGAGAGAAGTAGGTCCTTGCTGTGTGCCCTTGGAAAATCACTTTACCTCTCTGAGCTTGATTTCTCTTTCACAAACCAAAAGAAAAAGATGGAGAAGGACTGGCCAAGTCTAGGCTGGGGGGATGATCAAACGAAATAAATACCAGACCGTTTTTACGAAGCTGTGGGCTTGTTATCAGAGTCTTATGTTCCCTGCCCAGCCCACAAATGCAAAACCCAGGGGCCATGACATGGTCGCTGCCAAGGAAGTCTTTGACTGAACTTGATTTCCCTAATCCAAACTTTGAATACCACAGAAAAGATGGCTGTATTCTCAGAGGTGAAGGGTATTACATCCCAAGGTTTTCAAAAATGTCTTATCACACGTCCTCCTGTGTATCATGCTCCTTTCTCATAAGAAAATGTATTTGTACATCCCTAGGGCCACTTAACTCCACTTTATTTATTTATTTGACAGACAGAGATCACAAGTAGGCAGAGAGACAGACAGAGAGAGAGAGAGAGAGAGAGGAGGAAGCAGGCTCCCCGCCGAGCAGAGAACCTGATGCGGGGCTCGATCCCAGGACCCTGAGATCATGACCTGAGCTGAAGGCAGATGCTTTAACCCAATGAGCCACCCAGGAGCCCCTTCTTATTTATTTATTTATTTATTTATTTGACAGACAGAGATCACAAGTAGGCAGAGAGGCAGGCAGAGAGAGAGGAGGATCCACTTTAGAAATTAGTATTATTTTTCCCAAAGTGGAGTGTGGGGTAGGGGGTGAGGAAACGCTATTAGGCAGATACCACCACAGGAAAAAAAAAAAAAAAAGCAAAAAACAAAACCTCAATCTTTAAATAAGTGTAACAAGATATTACACAATGTACAGGACACTCCCACACTATTTACAATATATTTAAAAATTGTAACACTGAGAGGCCTGGGGTGGCTTAGTAAGTTGAGCGGTTGAGAGACTGACTTGATCACAACTCAGGTCTTGATCTCAGGGCCATGAGTTCAAGCCCTGCATTGGGCTCCATGCTGGGCATGAAGCCTACTTAAGAAAAATAAACAAGGGCGCCTGGGTGGCTCAGTGAGTTGAACCTCTGCCTTCGGCTCAGGTCATGATCTCAGGGTCCTGGGATGGAGCCCCGCATCCGGCTCCCTGCTCAGCGGGGAGCCTACTTCCCCCAACCCCGTCAAATAAAGAAACAAAATCTTTTAATAAATAAATAAACAAACAAATAAGTAAACTGTAAGACCTAAATGGCCCACTGTAGGGGCTTGGTTAAATACACGATCAAACCAGGCCAAGACAAATGGCAACCACAGACCCCTTTGGAACCGGATAACCCTCAGGGTTATGCCAGAAGACCCCCAGCATTTCACTGAAACGATACTTGGTTTCCAAAGTGATTCACAATTTTTTCGCAGCACCCATCCATCTCAAGGGAAACTAGACACACAGATGTGGGGAAGCCCTACAACATGTTGTTGCCTGAAAACAGCTGCAAAACAGCATGTATACAGTCTGCCACTCGTGTAAACGGACGAGTGTGCTCACACGTGCACAGACACAGAGATCGGGAAGAATGACCCCCAGATGGGGATGGTGACTACCCCTGAGAGACAGGACTGGCAGCCGAGACACCTGGAAGGACAGAGATTTTTGACTTTCTTCTTGCTGATTTGCACTGCTCTTTGAACGCTTCTCTAGCAAACAGGTAGACTGGAGGAAATTTTTTTAGTCTTAAAAATGAGAGAAAATGACCCCTATTTAGCTGTGAGTCACAGCCGCGCACTGGATTCTTTTTCAAACGTCTCATGTGTGTCAGTACGGATGTTCCCAAGAGCTGGTAAAGCTGCAGAGGGCGACAGCTGGGGCGGAGCGTGGAGAGGGGTGGGTGCGGGGTCCGGGCTCTGGAGCTAGCAGAGGACCCTATGGTAAGTCACTCACCACTCTGAGCCTCCAATTCTTCACCTACAAGAATGGGGGAGGGGGCGCCTGGGTGGCTCAGTGGGTTAAAGCCTCTGCCTTCGGCTCAGGTCATGATCCCAGGGTCCTGGGATCAAGCCCCGCATCGGGCTCTCTGCTCAGCAGGGAGCCTGCTTCCTCCTCTCTCTGCCTGCCTCTCTGCCTGCTTGTGATCTCTGTCTGTCAAATAAATAAATAAATAAATAAAAGAATGGGGGAGAGCAAAACACACTCACAGGATTACAAAGATCAATGAAAACCATGGACACAAAGGACTTTATCATTTTTAAGTGATTCTTTTAGAAAAAATGGGAGGGACTCCATTGTTCACCATTTCTCTTATCAGAACCTGCCACGTACACTGTAAGTATACACTAAATGCTGGATTTATGACTCTGGCAAGATGCAGAAGCCAATCCAAGGCTGTTCCCATCAGAATTTTGCTTCTGGGGAGTCCCTGAGCTCTCCTACTGAGAGTGGGTATTCAGAGCACAAGGGCCCGCACCCTGGGCAAATGGAATTTGAGCAGACACACATTCACTTCTAAACACCTGCCCAAGAAGAACCTGACTCTGAAATCCTTGACCCCCTCACACTCACTCCCGAGATGTCTTCAAGCTGCCAAAGAGACGAGTGAGAAGACCAGACACGATGATATAAAACCATCAGCCACCCAGCAGTTACCAAAATGTAAGCCGAGACGTAGACTCGAAGCGTACCCAGAAACTAAGCCACACCTTCCTAACCCGTGCAACCACTGAGGAAATCAGGTTTGTCCTTCTTTAATTTATATTCTGTTATATGTTATAGAGAATTAAGCTTTAATTTTAAAAATCCCTCTAATTGGATACTACTGATGGGAAGACATCTGGGGCAAATATCTAGGCTCGGTGCATTCCATCCCAAGCAATGGTTAGTGGTCTGCAGAATGAGTGTGTGGCAAAATAACCAGTGGTTGCTAATTATTATATATCTCAGGGTTTGGCTTCATCCATAAAGCCCCGTCACGCTGGCTTCTTCCTCTCCAGAGAGGATTACAGAATTGACTGTTTAGACATTTTTTTTTCCTCCAACTTAACATACATTTTCCTTGTCTTAATTGGATCCAGCCTCTTTGGCCATAAGCAGAAAGGCAATTTTTCTATAACGATCGCATCCCTCGCATGGCAGGCCGACAGACTTTCCTAGGTCTGGAAGGATCGTTGGCTTCCTATTTTCTTTCCATTTGCTCAACCCCGTTCTAGTCGTGATGTGAAAAACATGTGAAGATTGTGTCCTAAGGTGCCTTCGAGTTAGCCAAAAAAGGTATGACGTTACCGGCATGAGACATCTCCTCCAACCCACACAGAGCCTCAGAATTCAGGAGAACTGTTTGCCCCGAGTGTTTTGGTCTAATGCAAATATTTATTTCTTCCAAAACAAGTAAAACAAACCACTTCCAAATTGGGGATGGGGGTGGGGGAGTTTGCCAGACATCTTTCACAGTTAAGACAAACATGTGGGAAACATTTTCCAATTTGCCCTAGACCCTTAGTTAATCTTTCTTAACTCATTTAATTGAATCATTGAATCATTTCCTAATTTACCATCTACTGTGACATCAAGGCCATTTCTTGAGGATCTTACTAACTTTCTCTGTTCTCCTCCTCTCCTCCATGTAACTTAGGTAAAACATCAGCCCGGCATTTCTTGAACACACGGGGCACACACGCCTCTGACAGACACCCTCCCTAATCTGTGACTTAGAGACGTGGGGGTAGGGACGCACGGCAGCACCAGGCCTGAGAAAAGTTGGATCTTGAGACATCCTTTGCCAGTCAAGTCTGGAGCCCCATTCTCTGTCCCCACCCCACCGCCTAGTTTTCCTAGAGCTTGGTTGGAGTTCCTTCCCACAGATGTTATCTGAACATCCCCACAAGCTCTTCCTGAATGCATTAACAGACAACATTAAGATGAAGCAGAGCACGTTTCTGCACCAGCCCTCCCAAAGCTGTTTTCCTGGGCCATTTGTTGACCTCTCCAGCTTGTTTTCATTTTACAAGTGGTGTAAAACCTTTGCCAAGACGGAATTCCATTTTCAAATGAGGTTTCACAAGACCTTTTATCAGATAGGCTGACCAATTACACTGGCTGGGTTCTCTCTGGCCTGTACCTGGGCAACCCTGTCCTTCACCCCTCTTCTCTTCTTGAAGTGGTGAAGTCTGGAGGCTCACCTTCTCTGCAGCAGCAGATCAAAGGCTTGAGTTCCTGTCCCCTCACTACCAGGCAGTGACACCATGCTGCCTCCCCTCCAGCACCTCGGTTCTGACAGGGACCCCTAAGAAGAGACTCTCGGTTGGCAAAGATCCTCGAAAAGGAAAGCTGCTAAGTTAATGCATCCCGTAGACATACATACACACACACACACACGTTAATACGGCCTCTAAGTGCAAACACCTATAAACTTACCACTGAAAAATGGGAAGGGGTTAACACTGAGAAGCCTCTCTGGGTGGAAAATGCTGCTTCACACACTCTCTCTGAAACGGAGAGGGGGACCCCCTGCAATCGGGCAGAGGAATCACTCTGGTGGGTCCCCCCCTCCTCTAGCACCCTAGTCCGATTCTTTTGAATTCAGTGAAGAAAACTGCAACCATCTGGGCACACACCTAAGGTACCATCAGGCAGAGACACCTCGTGACAAGGGTTTCCCAGGGGGAGCAGGTATCTAAGGAAGGGCGGACAGGGGGCAGATGTGATCTGCACGTGCTATGCTGATGCCAGCAGGAACTAGCCTGCCCGGAGCCCATCTATGGGTTCTGGCAAGGAAACGGAGGAACATGCTGCCAACGACATATCCCCACCACCACCCATCTGGTTTAATGCCCTGTCCCTTGGGGACAATTCTGCGGCTTCTCAAGATTCTCTCGGAGCCCTGCCAGGAGGAGATGCCAAGAGGCTGACTGTCTCTTTTGATGTGTCGGTATGTGCGAGGGATGGGGGAGACCATGCAGGTGGAAGAACACCAGTAACGGGGCTACAGAAAGGACCAGAGCTGCCTTGCATGCGTGCATGCATGCGCACACACACACACACACACACACACCAATCACAGATTCATTTGAGTTGGTAAACAGTTCTACTTGTTTGTTTGGGTTTTGTTTTTTTTTAAGATTTTATTTATCTATTTATTTGAGAAAGCATGAGCACGAGTGCTGGAGAGGAGCAGAGGGAAAGGTAGAAGCCGAGTCCCGACATGGGGCTCGATCCCAAGACCCAGGAATCAAGACCTGAGCCAAAGGCAGATACTTAACGGACTGAGCCACCCAGGTGCCCCAACAGTTCTACTTTAAAATGCAAACACCTATGGGAGGATTCACCTATCAGTAGTCACTCACAACCTAGTAAGAATTACCACAACCAATGGCTCTCAAATTGGCATTGACCTGAAATCAGGATCCATGAGGACAATTATATTCCAATTACACCCCTTTCCTAGGAAATGGGACAGAGACCCTCTTTCTCTTCTGTAATTGCAACCTCATGGGCATTCACGTTTAGAAACCATACCGCCCTGAGCGACAGGTTTGTTTTTTTGGCTTACGTTACACGGGAGGGGAAAGATTTATTTTGGAACATTAAAGGATTCTGGAGGGTCGCTCTGCGAAAGTCCACAGTTCAAGTGACTTCCTTTCATCTCCGTCCCACTGTGAACCAGAGGAATCTCCATTCTAGCAAGTGGAGACCAGACAGTAGACCAACTGAGAAGACTGGGGGCAGTCGGTGTGCCCCCTCCCCGGGCTCTGCCACTTCACAACATGGGAATCATCTTATCTGTTTATCTGAGTTTCTTTGGCTTTCTGCACATTCCCTGGAAGTTGTCCTTTGAGTTTCATTTCATTGCTGCCTTTTAAAAAAAGACTGATACTCCACAGATTACAAATTCCTAGGGACCAAGCAGGCCCTGTGAAATTAACCTAATTTATTACTGACTTCTGTCAGGAGGATGTTACCAGTTGATTCTTTGGCACAACTTCAAATAGGGTTCCTTGCTTCAGACACCGAAGAAGGGCAACTAACTATTTGAGTGTTTCAAATGCTTACGCCGCTTTCTAAGTGTGCTCTAACGGGGTTATCTTCAAAATCTTTTAAATATCACAGGAAACAGTTTTTAAGGAGAAAGCATTTTAAAGTGGACACAAAGATGCTGTGTTTTTGACATCTCTCTTTATGATTTTATTTCAGTCTGTACTGTTCAGAAGACATGGAAAGCCATAAAATTGTTTTACCTATTTTCACCCTCCTTTAAAACAACTTTCTGAAGTCCATAGAAAGAGCTGGGTTGTTTTTTGGGTTTTTTTTGTTTTGTTTTTTTCCTTCCTTCCGTGGATCTACCATACATACAATGTTTTTTTCTCAATAAAATGACTGTTTCAAAATATCCTCACATCAGGAGTTTCAAGAAGGAACACAGGGCTCTGTCGGTATCTATAATACACACTTAATTTGAATCAGGAAAGTCGGTTGCTCAACCTAGGCAAATTTCCCAACAAGATATGAAAAAAAAGAAAAAATATGGCTGGCTCACCACCACCAGTATCTGTGAGTGTCCCTGAACTAAATTTGTCTCCAAAGTGACTCAGTCCTAATCCCTCATCCCCCAGCTCCCACCCTGCCTCTGTCTCTTTCCCTCTCTTCTCCAGACCCGCCCCATTTCTCCCTCTTCCCCGCCCTTACCTCCCCGCTGTTTTCATGTCAGAAGTTTAGGGGGTTATCACCCTCTTCTTCAATTGAATGTGTAGAACTCTGAAGCAGCTATGTCCAAATGAACTTTCAGCTGTGCTGGGAATGTCCCGTATCTGTGCAGTCCAACAAGGGAGCGAGCCGCTGGCTGCATGAGGCTCCTGCGCACTTGAAATGTGGTCAGCCTGCCTAAGGAACTGAATTTTTTCATTTTAATTCATTAAAATATAAAGAAGCACATGTAGCTAGTAGCTACCACGTTGGACAGCACACCGATTTAAAGGACTAGAGAGCTTTAACCCTTCCAGGTCATTCCAGGTGACAGGCTGCATTCCTCAAATCAATCCCAACAGAAAGCTAGAAAGGAAGGCGCCCTCCAGCACCTTCACTCCAGAACTGTGGCCCAGCCACCGCACCCAGGCCACGGCCCTAGAAAGACCTCCAAAGTTCCACCTGGAAGGCTCCCCCGGCACACCAGTTCTCCTCTTAGATCTTCTCATTTCCCCACTAAATGGTCCTCTTGCCCTTGTTTTCAGTGTTTTCCATCTGTAGGAGCTGACCATAATCAAACACAATGTCTTGGAAAATTAGCGGTTGTCTTCCACATTTCGGGCCTATCCCTCAAGTGTGACCTTTGGATTATCCTTAAATCCTATTTTTGGTCCCTCAGGCTATTTTCCAAGTTCTTGGAACAGCTAAGTCAATATGGTGACCTAGCGAAGCAGGTCACAGCACTGTGGACTTTAGCTTTGGGTGGGGGGGAATCTAGTTCAACTCAAATCTGATTTACCAGTTTAAAAGCCTGAGATGATGATGCTGTTGACAGGCCCAAAGCCACCTGCAGCGGCACTTCTGTGAGGCTGACACCCCCCCACAGGGCCCTTCAACAGCCAGATGTTGAATGAATGAGTGAATGAGTGAATGAATGAATGGTTCCACCCTTGTAAGAATCCCCAAAGACAATTTGAGAACGGTTTTCTGTAAACGAGGAACTGAGGAGGGGGAGGTTATGATCTAATTTTAGAGGTAACTGCCTTCTTTTTATTTTATCTTGTTTTATTTTTTTATTTTTGTAAAGCTTCTATTTATTTATTGAGAGAGAGAGAGAGAGAGAGAGCCCAAGCTAGAAGAGGGAGAGGGAGAAGTAGACTCCCCTACTGAGCAGGGAACCCAGCTCCAGGCTTGATCCCAGCACCCTGGAATCATGACCTGAGCCGAAGGCAGATGTTTAACTGACTGAGCCACCCAGATGCCACAACTGCCTTCTTCTTAAAACACAGCATGATGGGTACAAAGTGGAGTGGATCCTCCAGTGTTTGGATGGTACCAATGGAACAACATGGTCTTCACTCCAAAAAGACCGGTTTTAAGAAGTTTGATTTACTGATTAAAATTTTTGCAATCTTTAGGATATTTTTAAATAAAAATTTTCACTGAAGTAATACAGAATGTGGGTTTTGTTTTTTTTTTTTTTAAGATTTGAGTTTATCTATTTGACAGAGAAAGAGAGACGGTGAGAGAGGGAACACAAGCAGGGGGAGTGGGAGAGGGAGAAGCAGGCTTCCCGCTGAGCAGGGAGCCTGATTGGTGGGGGGGGGCTCAATCCCAGGACCCTGGAATGATGACCTGAGCCAAAGGCAGACACTTAACGACTGAGCCACCACCCCCAGAATGTTTTAAAGTAGCAATCACTCCTACTATCTAAGCCTGTACAATCCATTTTAATCATTTTAAAATCACATTTTAAAACCCTTTTTCTTCACTATTCTATTTTGGTGTGAGGTGTGGGGGTGGGGGGAGCAGGACCGGAGAAACTCTTCTTGGTTGGTTTCCTTCTGTCTTTCTTTCCTTCTTTCTTCCTCTTAAGATTTATTGATTTGAGAGAGAGAGCAGGAGTCAGGGAGAGGCAGAGAGAGAGACTTTCCAGAAGACTCCCCACTGAGGATGGAGCCTGGTGAGGGGCTCCACCCTATGACCCTGAGATCATGACCTGAGCAGAAACCAAAGGTCGGAAGCTTAACGGACTAAGCACCCCAGGCGCGCCTCCTGATTTCCTTTTCTGTGGGGTCACCTGTCTGTGGTCACGGTCTATGGTGCTCTCAAGTTTCTGCTCAGTTGCATGGTCGACTGTGGTTAATATACTTTTGTAACCATAGATGGTTTTTATTTCAAAAAAAGTCTAAATATTATAATGCTTTACCTTGAGCCACAAATATCTCGGCAACAAATATGAACTTTAAATACTGCCCACAGGGGTGCCTGGGTGGCAATAATCAGCTAAGCATCGGACTCTTGATCTCAGCTCAGGTCTTGATCTCAGGTCCTGAGTTCAAGCCCCATTTCAGGCTGCACGCTGGGCATGGAGCCTACTTAAAAAATTTAAAAGACAGGGGTGCCTGGGTGGCTCAAAGGGTTGAGCCTCTGCCTTCAGCTCAGGTCATGATCTCAGTGTTCTGGGATCGAGCCCCGCATGCATCTCCCTGCTCAGCAGGGAGCCTGCTTCCCCCTCTCTCTCTGCCTGCTGTTCTGCCTACTTGTGATCTCTCTCTCTGTCAAATAAATAAATAAAATCTTCTAAAATTTTTTAAAAATAAAATAAAATAAAAACAAATACTGCCCACAGTCCTGGATGGTTTCCCAAGAACACTGGAAGTTCCCAGGTATGGGCTGAATAGCCCTTGGTAAAGGTAGATTTGGACGTAGCTCTTCCCTGAATCCTCTTAGACATTACTGAAGTCTTCAGCCCAGACCCAAAGGCTATCATTTACCAAGCCACGACAAGAGCTACAGCTTCCGAAGACATCATTTCAACAAGGATTAGTTTGGGCACTGGAAGAGTTTGGGCACTTTGGAGTTTAGAATCTGACAAGCAGCAGCTAAGCTACTGAAAGAGAAGAGTCTTGTGGGCATTGATCTGATGATTTTCAAAACAAGCCGCTGGATTAATTAAAATCATCACTTGAAATCTTTCTGAAAGAGAGCGAGCCATTCTGAAAACACCGCTTTTGTTTCCTCTACCTCAAAGTCATCAGTACTGAAAAGACACTTGGAAAAAATAAAAGGCAGGTTTCATTTAAGAGCATTGTACTTAACAGGGCAGGCAGTTTCCTACCAGGGGTGAACCCTGCAGCTCTCAGCTCAGTAAGATTGAAGGGAGAAGCCCTAGGGAGGACCAAGTATGCCTGCCTGTCGGTGACAGTGAGGAAGGAGTCGGTAAGTTTCAGAGACATTCCAGTGTTCTCATAATGAAATACACTGACATGTCGGTTTCATCATCCTGAACCAGGGGTACGAGGGAGAGGGAAGGAAGCACGGGCTTCCAGCCGTGTGATGGAATACGGAGTCGGTCCTGGCAGAGGCTGCCTTTCACCAGCTGGATGTAGGTTCCCACCCCCCTCCCACCATCCCTAACCTCTGCTGGCAAGAGCTTCACCAGGTCCCTAATCTTGATCATCAGGAAGATCCAGGCCAACAAGCCACAGAGTTCTCTGAGAGAAAAGTTCCTATACATTCTGCTTCTCGGAAATTTGGACCAATGGCAAAGTCATTACATTTCTGACTTCTGGCTTCCTGGGCTCAGTGCCTGCTAGGATCATGCTCAGGAAAATGTGATCAGTACTCCCTCTGTCATGGTTATTGATCAGATATGGCTATGGCTGGCCTGTGAAGAAAGGTGAGCCCTTGCAAAACTGCTTCTTCACCACCGTTCACTCAAGAGTGAGGCAAGACATCTAGAATATGAGAAAAACATAAAAACCTTTACTGCAACAATAAAACCAGAAAGAAACACACAAAAGACACTCTGCAAACACTCTTTCTCCCTCTTATTTCGACACCAGGTTGCTTGCCACTTTTCTGAGATTCTAAAATGTAAATAGATAGATAGATAGTCTGGGTCTCTTTTCATTAAATGCTTAATCACTAAGCTCATTTCCATAAATTGGCATGAATTCAGTCTCATATTCTTTTTTTTTTCTTAATCACTTTTTAGAAAAGTAATCTAAAATTTCTAAGAGTGACCAAGTCATGAGACTTTTCTCATAAGACCAGGACAAACAAACAGCCCACAAGGTACATTTGGGAGGTTTAATATTCTGAACTTAGATGATCAGATCTATCTTTTCTTATTTCAAAACAACTTTCATAGGGGCATCTGGGTGGCTCGGTGGGTTAAAGCCTCTGCCTTCGGCTCAGGTCATGATCCCAGAGTCCTTGGATGGAGCCCCGCATGGGTCTCTGTGCTCTGTGGGAAGCCTGCTTCCTCCTCTCTCTCTGCCTGCCTCTCTGCCTACTTGTGATCTCTGTCTATCAAATAAATAAATAAAATCTTTAAAAAAAAAAAAAACTTTCACAAAGGTGTGATTTGTTTGCTATGTTTTATAATTACTTACAATGACTCATTTTACTCTAAACCACTTACAGATTTCCTATGTTATTGATATATTCACGTTTTCCCTTTATACATATTATGGTAAGAATCTGAATTTACGGTGAACTAAGAAGCCATTTGCCTTTAAGAATGCATAACAATAATGAGAGATAGGATCCAGAATTACCCACCAACATGGACAATTACAATTTCCTTTACAGCATTTGTAAAGTGCATCTGTCTTTCTTCAAGGCCTGTTTCTCTATTGTTCAGGACAAATGTGACTTTTACTTGAAAGCCACATTTTAAATTGTTTACAGTATATTTTGTTAAGTGAAGTAAATTAAATTTCACATATGCCCATTATATTTCTCATCTGTGACCTTTCATAAGAGACTTCATGTAAGAAGAACTTTTAAACATTCTAAACAACTCAGATTATTAAGTATACTATAAATTTTACATTAGATGTTTCACTAAACTGACTGAAATTTTCATTTCCAAATATCTGGATAATGGGATTGGGGGGGTTCCTTAATTTAAAAGAATGACTTCAAGAATATGATAACTGAAAAGAGAAAAATAAATTGATTTTATTTCTAAAATCTTCCATACTAACTAGAATATAGGTGCTCAAAGATTTAATAAAGACCCAAAAGAAGAAAGTGGAAGCACATAAAATCGGAGATTCTCTTTAAATGTAAGAAAGGAAGATGAAGAGAAACGCAAATTCAGAAAATGAAGTGTCAATGTCAGTGATTAATTTTTTCATTCATGTCTCTCCCTTTCCTTACAGACAAGGACCTCTCCATTTCAAAGGGATGAAGCTATTTTCTCACCATGAGATGATTCCCAAACTCTCCAACAGAAACTGAAAAGACTTTCAAAGGCAAAGGAAGTGAAAGGCACATTCTCCAGCACTTTTGATCACTGTAATTCAGTCATTCCATAGATGCTTCCAGCCTGCAGTTCTCTTCCCTAAAGTTCTGAAAAAAACAATCTGTTAGCCTGCCAAACAAAAATATCAGGCAGTGAAAAAAAAAAAAAAAAGAAAGAAAGAAAGAGAGGAAAAACTAGAGAGACCGATTTGGGGAGAGAAAATTGACAACACTTTGCCAACTCCAAGCAAAACATTTTAAAAGAAGCAACCAGGGACGCCTGGGTGGCTCAATGGGTTAAGCCTCTGCCTTAGGCTCAGGTCATGATCTCAGGGTCCTGGGATCAAACTCTGCTCAGCAGGGAGCCTTCTTCCTCCTCTCTCTCTGCCTGCCTCTCTGCCTACTTGTGATCTCTCTCTCTCTGTCAAATAAATAAATAAAATTTTTTAAAAAATAATAAAAGAAGCAACCAAAGGCTGAGGGAAGAAAAAACCCAGGAGAACGAACGTATAGAGCATAGATCTAAGGAACAGGATTCCTCCTTAAAGGAGTAACCAGTGAAACTTGCAAAGCCTCCAGCACTATCATATCCAGTGATTTCCCAAGAAATAATTTCAGAATGGAGGGAGGGTGGAAAACTTTCCCAGCCCCCAAGCCCTAAGATGTACAACCATGTCCCACCACTAGGTGGCGGTTGCAGCGGCGGCGAGAGCGGGGGCTGTTTTCTCCGCTTCTTTCCCTCCCGGACGCACAGCCCTGTCCAGGGGAGAGTCCACTCGTCCCCACCTTGATCCAGTTCGCTAAAACGGCAGGTTCGGTAGAAAGAAAGCAGCTCAGGCCTTAGAAACCTGAAGTCCTCAAGTAACAGCCACTCCTACAAATCTGTTCACATTAAAGCTGAGCAAGGGAGGGGGGGACGGACCAGCATATTTTAAACTCTGCTGGGGTTTTCAAAGCAAACCTTCCAGGAGGCTTTAGAGCGACAAGTGACGACAAAATCACGACGTGAACGCTGGTTTGAGTTACTGGGCCGCGCATCACCCACCGGCACAGCGTGTACATAGCCACAAGGGGATGGAACTGCCTGGGTAAACATGAATCGTTTTATTGCTGGCCAGAAATTCTTCCTTCATTCATCAAAGTGGGTGAATGAAAATATTAAGTAGGTAAGGCATTTTCGTGGACTGCTCCCTGAGTAGCCCTCTGAAGTCAAGACCTTACTTAGGCTGCCTTCTACCTTGGGTGTCAAAGAAAGCCTCCTCCCATGAAAGGGAAAAACCACTTCCCCTTTTTGTAAAACGGCTGCACGCCAGAGCTCAAATCTTGGCAAAAGAGATGTTACATAAATTCCAGGTGTTCCTAAATATGTATGTTTACACGCAATCATTTTAGGAAGCATCTAAGTTTCTGGGCCACTTTTCTTTTCTTTCTCTCACTCTCTTCTTTTCCGTCTCATGGAAGAGTTAAAATGTGTGTTTACAGCTTTGACTTAGGCTCTTACCCACTTCGTTTTGACGATATTTCCTGCCAGCTAAACGCAGGAAATCTAATAATTAGCACCCAAAACGCATCTAAGCACCCAGCACACTTACCTTTCTTTTCTTAACTGAACCGAGATCAGACAGTTCAGTTATCTCTTCCTCCCATCACCAAAGGGGGGGGGGCAACTCTGAAATTCTGAATTATTTTCTAGGTGATTTGTACAGCCATATCTCCCGTAATTCTATGAACGGGCTAATTCCTTAACATCTCACTTTGCCTTTAAAAGGCTTCCTTCCACACGACGGGATTTCCCTAAGAAACATTCCCAGCGGATGGTTTCCAGCAATAGCCTATATCAACTCAGCCTGCGCAAGCAAAGACTTGGCTTCTGCTAATTCCCCCCCCCCACACCCGCCCCAACACACACACCGATTCACACTCACAGAACCATCCCGGGCCGACTCGAAAAGCTATTTTGTTTGCATGTTTGCCCATCTCTTCCTGAATGAATGCTTTTCCAACTGACCTTTCAACAGCTGCCGAGATGGCAGGGTCTGTAAGGTTAGAGCCGGAAACTAAGGGAGATTTTAGCATCTTAATCCCTGCAACCTCGACCTTTCTGCTTCTCTACCCGAGTCCATATTCTCGGAGCCCAAGGGCAGGACCCCTGAAGCGTTTGCAGAGCAGCCCTCCGAGGTGTCCTGCTCGCGACCAACTCACTGCGGGCATCCTGCACACGCACAGCCCCAGCTTACACGCCGCCCGACGCCCGCACCCTGGCCCGCGGCGAATACGCCAGGCACGCACCAGCCCTGCCTCTTACCTTCCCTGGCTTTCAGCAAGACCGTGTTGGCCACGATGTTTTCCAGCTCCATTGACAGTCGGCGGTCAGCGAGGGAGCCTGCCGGCGGGGCTGTCAGCTGCTGGGGGTGCTGCCGCTGCTGCTGCCGCTGCTCGGGCTGCCGCCGCTGCTGCCGGAGCCGGGAGCCGGGAGCGAGCAGCCCGCCTTGCCTACCGCATTATTCCTGCTCTTATCCCTCGGAGTTTTCCCCCTCTGCAAAGAGGAGCCGCCGCCGCCGCTTCTTCCTCCCTCTGTGTCCCCCCTCCCCCCTCCCTCAACAGTCTCCCCCCCACCCCCCACCCTCCGCGTTTCTCTGTCACTCCATTCTCCACCCCTCCGTCTCCCTCCGATGCTTTAATGCTTCGGATGCTTCTGCCTCCCCTCCGTCCCTCCCGGGGGTGTGGTACTAGCAGGCTCGGGTGGTCGCACTGCGCAGGCGCCAGGCGGGCCGCGCCTCCTGCCTCGGCGATCGTGGCTCGGGGCCTGCTGGGACTTGTAGTCCCGAGGGCGCGCCGCCCGAGCCGGAGTGGCGCGCGGGCTTCCTGGCTCGGAAACCTGCCCGGGGACTTGCACCCGGTCTGAAAGCGCACGTGGCCCGGGGAGGCTAGGGGTAGCCCGGGGAGGCCCGGGCTGCGTGGGGCAGCGGGCGAATCAAAGGCGGCCCGGCCGAGCCGTAGCCCCCAGTCCTGGGGCCAGGCTCCCTCTGGTCCGTTTCCCGCCTTGCCGAGAGCGGGGAAAGCGAAGTGCACAGGCCACGGCGGCGGCGGGCGAAGCGCCGTATTCCGGCAGGAGCCGGTGCGGGTCCTGGCAGCCCCTCGGGGCGTGCTGGAGTGGGAGGAAGGTCAGCCCGGGGGGGCTGCGCACGCTAAGGCCGGCCCGTGTGCGCCGTCTCACACGCACACGCGCCGGGACGCTGACAAAGGTGTACTTTGTTTCCTCCGAGGGCGCGAAGGGGTCTGCGAGTCGGCGGCCTCCCCGCGCTGGTGGCCGCGCGGTCCGAGCGCCCCCTGGTGGCCGCGGGGGCGGCTGCGCGGCGGCGGGTCCACGCGGACCGCGCCCCCCTGGGCTCGGGACCGCCCCCGCGCGCCTGGCCGGCACTCGGGGGATCTGGGCGTGGGAAGCGGCTCGTTCAGCTAATAAAGTGCCTTCCGGCAAGCGGGGCCCGTGAATTCACGACCCTCATTACAGTCAAATATTACGGGTTAGAAGAAGGTACCGGAATCGCCCGGGTCGGCCGTGGAGAGCGGTAATGAGTAACCACGCGGAGCCCTTGTTGGAAAGACGCTTTCAAATGACGGGTTTATTTATCTTGGGGCTCTGAGCGCCTCTCCGCGCTATGCTCAGAACATGAGATTTCAGAACTATTCCGCCTCTCTTTCTTGCTTTCTTTGAAGGTCCCACTCCTGGGAAATGGGCCCTCGGACCCCCGAGGTCTGCGAGGCCTACGGGAGGTGGGGGAGGGGCGGCTGGCCCCAAGGAACAATGAGGCCTTTGCCTCCTCTGCATCCTGCGGGCCGGATATCCGCTCAGAAGTGGCTCTGGGCCCTCTCTGCTAAAAAGGAGGAAACCTTCTGTCCCCAGGGCTGCCAGG
This sequence comes from Mustela putorius furo, assembly GCF_011764305.1. NCBI lineage: Eukaryota > Metazoa > Chordata > Mammalia > Carnivora > Mustelidae > Mustela > Mustela putorius. The sequence continues at coordinate 11,701,226 of NW_025422057.1, forward strand.
AAGTGCCAGGGGGTGCTGGGAGAAACGGAGAACAATTACTACACATGGGAGAATGTGCAGAAACCAATACTTTCGAAGCCTTGGAAACCAGAATGGGCGCAGATTTTAACAGCACAGAATTGTCTTGTTCCTGATGCTATATACTCACCACCGCCGCCGCCGCCACCGCTTCCTGGTGTGTGGATTTGGGTTAGTGGGTCTCCCTGGGCCTGACTTATCCCGTCTGCAGAGCCGGGACAATCACAGTTTGCCTGCAGATGACTTTTTAGGAATCTTCCACTCCAGGAATTACTGTCCTGAGCAACCCAGGCTTCGTCTTGACTATATATGCACCCAGAGCCCTAACTTATAACGATAGGGTATTTCTCAGAGAGAATCCTAGAGCTGGCAGCGTATCAGAGCTCGCCAACTACAATGGTCACTTGCTACTTAACCGGGAACCTAAGGCCTGCTGTAGCCCAAAGTTTTTGTGGCTAACATAAAAGCAAAACAAAACTAAAGCTGAATGCCTTTTAGGTGGTTTGTGCCTCGTGGCAGCCTTCCTAAACTTTATGTACATATAGATTACCTGGGGATCTTGTTAAAATGCAGATTCTGTTCCACTAGGTGGGTCCTGAGATTCTGATGTTTCTAACAAACACCGAGGTTCTGTCAATCCTGCGGGTCAGTGGACCACACTTTTGAGTAGTAAAGGTCTACAGTTAGCCATAACTCCCCACCACTCTATGATCTCTCTCCCAGCCCAAGTCCCCAGTGATTGCCTAAGTTTACCTAATTGACCTCTACAAGTTTTGAGTTTGCAACTCTGGAAAATCTGGCCTGTCCACCTGATTTTACAGATCTGAAACAGACTCAGGGAGAGTAAGTGCGTTCTGCATGGTCATTGAGCAAGTGAAAACCTATCTACTTTCTCAGCTACATGGTGATACAACCTGCCTACAAAATAAATGGTTGTATTTCCAGTATCTGTGCCTCTGTGAGGAAACTAGGACATTCCAATGGGAGAATAGAATGATAAGGGCTAGATTTAATGGATCCAACTGTGGGCCAGGCCCTGTGCTGAGTGCTTTACATGGACTACTTCATGGAACACAACATCCAGATGAGGTAGAGAACAGAGCCCTGTTTCACAGATAGTCACCAGGTTAGAAGAGGTTTTAGAAATTGCCTAAGGTCACACAATGAAGAAGTAGAAGACGTGGGATTTGAACCTAGTAGTCTGACTCAGAGTCTATGCACTTAATTTCTGGCTAGCTCAGGCTAGCCAGCAGAACTTGGCTGCAACTGTCCTGTTAGACTGCCAGAGTGAACTTAAATTGTACTGTAAGAAAGCAAAGCAGGCAGTTGGCTAAGTGATTAAGACTTAAGGGGGTTTTCCACTGTACCATTATAGCTTCCTATAATTCTACCACTAAAGCTTCATTCCTTTCAATTAACTGCATTAACAACAGCAGTCCTCTAGAGAAATGGGTTTGATTCAAGAAAGAGCAGGCTATTAAATATCAATAGGTAAGTTAGAGCATCTTGCTGGCTGAAAGCAAGAATGCAAATCCAAACGAAAAAGGGGGTGAGTTTGAGAGGGATGGGAATATGTCAAACACTGACTTCAAGATCCACTCGGAATCCGCTGAACCAAAAATGCAAAAAAAAAGAACCAGGGAGTCTTACTCTTCTGTTGGCACCTGCATTGCACAGATAAAGCTGATCGGTCAGAGTTCTTTTTTTTTTTTTTTTAAGATTTTATTTATGTGCTCGCTTCGGCAGCACATATATTAAAATAAGATTTTATTTATTTATTTGACAGACAGAGATTACAAGTAGGCAGAGAGGCAGGCAGGTGGGGTGGGGGGCAGGCTCCCTGCTAAGCAGAGAGCCTGATGCAGGGCTTGATCCCAGGACCCTGAGATCATGACTTGAGCTGAAGGCAGAGGCTTAACCCACTGAGCCACCCAGGCGTTCCCTAAAATATAGATTGCTTTTGCCCGAATAATCAAACTGGCCTTCTGAATAAGCACTGGATCTGGAGATTTTAAGTTTTTCCTGGCCACACAGTTTTCTAATCAGCAGGAAACAGCTGGAGACAGCGCTCTCATTCTCCTGTTTATTCCTTCCTTCTTCGGCGGTTACCTTCACGGGCCAAGCACTGCAGGGAATACAAGGGCGAGTGGAGAACTCCCCACGGACAAGGAAAGCAAACTAGAAGACAAACTACCCAGAGGAAATGCAATAAGGACCATTTGGGACACATACACCAGGGCTTTGGAATCAAAGAGGAGGAGTGATTTCAGGCACCTGGAAGGTTCCAAGAGAGGAGAAATGAGAGCTGTAGGTGGGATTGGAAGTATGAAGTTCCCAGTTACATTCCCTCCTGAGAAGGCTCCTCACTGATAGTTCCAGTGGTCACCACCAAATATGACATTAAAAAATTTGCCATGCTGTAGACCACCAATCGTTCTTCTATTGATATTTTTCTTTAAAAGCAAGCCACTTAAAAAAAAAGTTTATTCATCCTAACCAATAATATTTGTGAAATGGGGGTAGTAGTAGAAATATCACAGTTAGGATACAAGTTATCCCCAAGCAACACGTGGGGCCTTAGCAGCCCTTGTTTTCACGATGAACCAGGTGATCTTCATAAATCTTCTGGGAGGCTTCACCCTGGTGTTGTCAGATGACTACAACCGCGAGACTTCTGAACACCTACCTGCTGGGTTCTGATGCATGTTCAGAAAAGTTTCTTGCCAATACTGCCGGTCTGCTGATGGTGCCAGCCACATGTGGTCTCTGTGCTCCTGGCACTAGGGCTGTTTAACATGGTCTTTAGTGGGAAGGAAAGGCCCCCTTCTTCGCACCATGTTCAGTTAGGAATATCTCCACCACAGACCAATTTGTGCCCTGAACAGCTACAAAGTTGTTGCCTCCGTTGTACATAGAAGAAACTGAACCTTAGAGATTTAGTTCTGTTGCCCAAGGTCAAATGATAAGTAAATGGTGACACTAGTTATTTAGGTAAGTGTCTGCCTTCCCTACTTGAAGGCCTGAAACGTGTCTGTGTCATCTTTGGATTCCCTTCTCTACAGAACCTAGATCGTGCCTTATCCATAGTGAGCATATGGCAATATTGGTTGACTTGGAGCAAATATGGCGTGCCTCAGTCCCACCAAGACCTCTGGGATGCTAGTTATTCCGTTCTAGTTAATTATCAAAATCCCCAAATCCCTGCAAGATCAGAGATTCAGAGGGAAAGGGAGGAGACCCACCCCGCCTTGTATCAGAGGTTGGCATCACAGAACATCCGGGGATCTTCCAAGCTATCTGGCTGTACCTACATCCTCAAATCCAGCTGTCTTCTGCAATCAACCCAGTAGTTAAACGAATCACACAAGTTTTTTTAAAAACTAAGCAGACCAATTTTAATTCAGACTTTTCAGACCGAGTGAAACCCAAGATATTCCCTCTAAACATGGCGCACAGAAACCTGGACATTTGTTTGGTTTTGTTCAGTGCTGAGCACTCAGATTTAGATGGAGGAAGGATGTTTAAATTGGTAAGGAACTTACACAGCAAAAGCATAAACATTAACTCAGAGTGTGAGGAGGAAGAACAGCCTCTTTTCTAGTAATTTACTAGATGCCAATGATTTTCTGTTAATACAGAGAAGAAAAGAATCTAAACCATCATTAAAAATATATATATATCCACTTCTGGTCTTTTTATGACTAGCATCTATCAGGCAAAGACGGGACCAAAGCCAGGTTCATTTGTTTGAGCTCAGATGCCCACAGTGAACTGTGGTTACAATCATGACAGCAAAGGTGCAATTGCTTCTTAATGAGAAGAACGGGGCGGGAAGGGGGTGCCTGGGTGGCTCAGTCATTAAGCCTCTGCCTTTGGTTCGGGTTATGATTCCAGGGTCCTCGGACCAAGTCCCGTGTCAACCAGGCTTCTCCCTCTGCCTGATGCACCACCTGTTTGTGCATGTGTGCTCTCTAATAAATAAATAAAACCTTAAAAAGAGAGAGATAGAGAGAAGGAAGAGGTAAGATGAATTGAATGCAGCGGTAGGGGCCTTTAAAGCAGATGACTCACAGGAGGAAGGAGCTCCAGCAGTTCCGACCTTAATGCTGCAGTAACATCAACATTCTCTTGCTCCAGAGACTCTGGGCCTAATTATCTCTGAGACATTAGTATGAAGCTTTAACTGTCCTAAGAGAAGCCATTGCAGACATGTGAATATTTAATTGACCCCATAAAAGAGAGCATATTTGCTCCCTCCTTGAAGTCACAGCTAGTCAGTTACATGGTAAATGGAATTTATCAAATCCTCAGGTTTTTTTTTTTTTAATGTAATGTTTTGCACAGATTGCTTTTTTGACAATTACATAAAATAGAATATGAGACCTAATTTAGCCCAACTGATCTGAAGCAGCTTGGTCCCCTCCTGTAAAAGCAAAGTCACGGGTTACTGTGCTGTAAAAATGAGCTTGGCTGGAGCTAGCGGGTTAGAGCGCACTTTCCACATAGCGGGGATAGTGTCCTCCATCCACAGAGAGAGGATGCCATCTAGCCTGAACTCTGGAGAGCTGCAGCCAGCTCCAAACGGCAGAAGTTACCCTCAGGTTCCCTGTTTTGTGGCCTAAAATCTGTCCTTGAGTGTTGTGAGCCACTAGGTATGTAATGCAAACCGTTCCCACATACTACAAAGGGAATTCTGCTCGTGAAGTTACTGGGTCATAGAATGTTTCCATTACTCACATCTCAAGCTCTACAACCCTCATGTGCTTCGGGATCCAACTAGGATTCCAAGGACTCCCCTCCTCTCCAGGCTGAACCTGGCCCCTCTTTGTTTGGGGGGAGGTGGGGGGAAAGGTTACTTGTTCTTGTTAAGGACTCGGGATATTCATTCCATTGAATGACTGGACCATAATTCATCTAACTTGTCGTTTATGGATGAATGTATTTATTATTACCAATCTTTTCCTGTAAGAATGAAACAATGGTTTTTCTAAAAACTCTATGAACATTTTCTTGTCATCTAACTTTTAAGTTTACAAGGAAATGGAGTGCTTTTTTTTTTTTTTTTTTTTTTTTTTTTTGGTGTTCAGTTCTATGAGTGTAGACAAAGGCATATGCTTGTGTTACTACCAGCACAACCAGATGTAGCATTAGTCCATCACCCTGGGTTTGTTTTTTTTTTTTAATTTTTTTAAAAAGATTTTATTTATTTATTTGACAGAGAGATCACAAGTAGGCAGAGAGGCAAGCAGAGAGATGGGGAAGCAAGCTTCCCGCCGAGCAGAAAGCCTGATGTGGGGCTCCATCCCAGGACACTGAGATCACGACCCGAGCTGAAACCAGAGGCTTAACCCACTGAGCCACCCAGGTGCCCCAGCCCTGGTTTTATTAACAGTCCTTTTTTTCTTCCCTCAAAACACCCCTGAGTTCCTGAAAATGCTAAATAGAATTAACACGTGGTCCAGCAGACCCAGTTCCATGTCCGTACCTGAAAGAAAGAAAACACGTCTTCACAAAAACTTGTACGGGGCACACCTGGGTGGCTCAGCTGATTAATCATGACCTGCCTTTGGCTCAGGTCATGATTTTGGAGTCCTGGGATGGAGGCCCACATCGGGCTCCCTGCTTGGTGGGGAGTCTGCCGGGCCCTCTCCCTCTGCTGCTTCCCCTGCTTGTGCTCTCTCTCTAAATAAATAAATAGAATAATAATAAATAATAATAATAACAAATAAATAGAAACAACTAAATAAATAATAGAATCAACTAAATAAATAGAATCTTAAAAACAAAAACAAACACTTGTACACAAACGTTCACAGCAGCACAATCACGACAGTCAGAAGGTGGCAACAGCCCGAAGGTCCACCAGCAGATGCATGGACAGGCAAATCGCGCTGGGCCCAGACCATGGAATGTTACTTAATCATAGCAAGGAATGATGGACAAGGGTGTCCAGGGAGGCTAAACCTCAGAAACGTTTTGCTAAGTGAGAGAAGCCAGACACGAAAAGACAAATAGTGAATAACTCCACTTATGTGGCATATCCAGGAAATTCATAGAGACAAATACAGAGTGGGAACAGTCAGGGGCTAGGCTGGAGGGAATGAAAAAACTGACTAACCGGTATTGGGTTTTATCTTAGGGTGATGAAAATGTTTTGGAACTAAATAGAGGTGGTGTGAATGTATTAAATGCCACTGAACTGTTCACTTTTAAATGATTAATTTTGGGAGTGCCTGGCTGGCTCGGTCAGTGGAGCGTATCTCCAGTTTGTGAATTCAAGCCCCACACTGAGTGTAGAGATTGCTTAGAAATTTTAAAAATCTTTAAAAAAAAAAAAAAAAAGATTCATTTTGAGGCGGCTGGCTGGCCCAATCAGTAGAACATGTAACTCTTGGTTTCAGAGTTGTGAGTTCGAACCCCACAATGGGTATAGAAATTACTTTTAAAAATTAGGAAAAAAATTCTTTAAACAAAATGATTAACCTTATGTTACATGAATTTCACCTGAATAAAAAATTTTTAATCCAAGTAAGAGTTGAATACTGGGATCAGAGCAAATTATGAATATTAATGTGCCAAACAATGAGGTACAAACTACCTGAAAAGTAGGTAGATATTATTAGTCCAATTTTAAGTACGAGGACATTACAGGCCAGAGAAATAAGAGACCCCTAACCAGAAAGCTGCAGGGGTGGGACTCCAAGACCGGCCCCTGATTCTCTAAGCAGCATTGCTTCTACTCTACTGCATGGTTTTCCCGAAGGACAGGAACACTGTGGCATGTTTCCGGAGGGACAGCCATCTTGTAGGAAAGAGAGAATATGGCAGGAGTCCGGGAAGGTGGAGGGAGATAATAGACAGGGGGTGAGGCAAAGGAGAGGAGGAAGAAATACAAATAGAGGACCTTAGGTCAGCTTGATGACGAGGGGAGCGAGGGCGGACAACAGGCAGACTGCCTGGCTTGGTGTGGGGCAGGACTCCTCTGAAGGAAAAACGGTTGAGCCACGTCAGGTTCTCCCCATCAGGAAACTCCAAACTAGGAGCTGCACTGCCCCACGGACCTGGGGGACACGGTTCCACAAGCTCCCCTCCCCCAGCCCTCACAGCCTCCTTCCTCCCTGAGAGACGTCAGTTTTCCCGGTGCGGGTTGGGGGCACCAGAGACAGGGCAAAACCTGAACAGTGTCTTTATGTTCTGCACGGTCTCCGGTCCCATCTCTGCTCAACCTCTCACCCTCTGCCTCCAGCATCTTGAACCCTTGGAGAAATGAAAAGCAGCTTCTCCTTGCACAGGATTTGGGGCCCCTAATCCCAAGCAGCCTTAATGGAGCCGAGAGGTAGAGCCCATGATAAGGCTCGGGACATGGTAACGTTGGTGTATTTGCTACATGCTCTGTGTCCTGGCACCACCTGCTCTGAAATATTGATGACTAAAAAGAATCACAAACCTTTTAAGCAAAGAGTAAGTCCTTTTGTTGTTGTCATTGTTATGGACTGGATGGAGGAAAAATTCATCTGAGGGGGAGGAAGGCTCTTTTATTTGGGGAAAACATTTGGAGGGGCTATTGGTTGTTTGAAAATGAAGTCCACTTCCTACTCTGGCTTGGAGAAATTGGGAAGAGTGAGGATTTATTGTGCTGCCTAATTCTCTGAAAGAAAGAATTCTCTCTTCCTAGAGAGGCAGCTTGAGGCTGGGGATCATTCTCTTTCTGGGGGAAGCTTAGAGCCGGGGAGGGGCGCAGGAAGTCTGGGCTGAGGGAAGAGATGAGAGCAAGATCCCTAGTGCTTCCTGCGGGAGCAGAGGCCTCAACCTGAGGGAAGGAGGGTAGAGCAAATGAGGAAAATGGCCTCTAATGGGTCCCAATGAAGCTAGAAAGGTGACAGAATACATGAACAGGACAGCCCACACTGTGTTTGATCTTTGCCTTTGTCTGCATTGTAATTCCCATCTGTTATCCCCATGCCTTCCTTTAAAAACCATCACTTGTCTTAGCCGGCACTGGGGAATTGAAAGAAAGGCAGGTGACCGTGCTGAGACCCGGAGGGCTGTGCAAGAAGACCGCAGCAGCCCCGAGAAGCTTCTGGAGCAAGGGCAAAAAGGGAGCCGAGAAGCCTAGAGCAGTCGTCTGCAGCGGGGTGGGTGTCTCAGGTGAAGAGTATGCCTGGGATCAACATGGACAAAATTTATGATTCTCTGGGGCTCTTCAGAGCCCCTGGAACAGAACCTACTAAAAGGCTGGACCACTCGCTAATCTAGGCTAGAAAGGGCTCAGACTTTGGGCATTCCAGTGTGAATGCTGTTTTTGGTAGCCCAGCACGTCAGAGCAGAATCTAACAATCCCATAAGGCATCATCATTCAATCATGTTATTTCCTTCCTCTGGCATTTACTTGAATGACTGTGAAGCAGAAAGCCTAGTTAGGTACTGTGGGAGACCCAGAGATGAACAACACAGACAAGCCCTGCCTTTAAACAGCTTCTAGGCTCTTGGGACCAACCAGTTACACATACAAGAAATTCAGCAGTAGAAACTGCTCAAAGAAGGATGTTTTATAACTGTTTGGATCCAGGGCACCTGGGTGGCTCAGTGGGTGACGCATCTGCCTTCACCTCAGGTCATGGTCTCAGGGTCCTGGGATGGAGCCTCTCATCAGGCTCTCCATTCAGCACAGATTTACTTCTCTCTCTCCCTCTGTATTTCCTTCTCTCTGTCAAATAAATAAATAAAATCTTAAAAAAAAAAAAAAACTGTTTGAATCCAGTGTTGGCAAAATCTAGAAACCACCACTTTCACTCACTGTGGAGGGAGTGTAAACTAGCACAGCCTTTCTGGAAGGCAGTTTGGCAAAACATAACAAAAATCATAAATACACGCAGAACCCTTAGTCATAGTAGTTTCACTTCTGGAAATACATCCTAAAGACATGGATAAAATGTGTAAAGTTTGGTTACAAGCATGTATAAAGTTCATAATATGAGGAAAAATTTGAAACAACACAAACCTCCACCAAGAGCAGATTGGTTAAGTACATTCTGGAACAGCATTAAAGAGGTATTCCTGTCAGCAACGCCGAGCCCAAATCTAGTCATGAGGAAATACTCGGACAAGCTAACAGAGGGCCACCCTACCAAAGAGTCCTGTGTTCTTCAACACTGTGAGGGTCGAGGAAGATAAAGACTGAGGAACTATTCCACATTAAAGGAAACTAAAAAGACCAGACAACCAAATGTGGAGTGTGATTTTGGATCGGTTCATGGAGGGGCAGGGTAGATTGTTGGCTAGTGACAAAGGACACTGTTGGCACAAGCGATGACATTTGAATATGGTCTGGGGATGATGTAATAGTGTGTCCATGTTAACATCCCTGATTTCGATCACTGTAACATGGTGATTCCGTAAAAGAATGTCCTTGTTTTTAGCAAATCCACTTTCAAGTAAAGAGGGGCTTGAGAAAAGCGAAGTCAACAGTCACTCAATCTGCAAACTAGGACAGCCACCAGGAATGATGAAGACACAACACGAGATTCAAAGAGTAGCTCGAGGCAATGGCAGAAGAAGGTTTGTGATAAAATACACGGGATTTATTGCCCAAAGAACTATTTTGATGAAGGCTGCTGGAGGCATTTAGGGGAAAGAAGTATCAGCTGGGGAGGTCAGAAGAGCCTACGTACGTGACTTTTTAGCCACATTCTTCTAAATTGGTGAGGAGTTTGCCGAGTACCAGGCACTGTGCTAGGTGCTGAGGACAGAGTAATGAACAAAATGGAAGTGGCTTTTGCCCTGTTGGGACTTCTGCTCCAGGGGGAGCCAGACAAATACCCAATAAACAGATAAAGTAATGGTAAATACAAGTTTCTGCACACAAGATACAAACAAGGGCCAAGACAGAATAACGCACACGGGGCGTCTGGGTGGGTCAGTCGAGTAAGCAGTTAAGCATCTGCCTTTGGCTCAGGTCATGGTCCCAGGGTCCTGGGATCCAGTCCTCGCACTGGGCTCCCTGATCAGCATGGAGCCTGCTTCTCCCTCTCCCTCTGTCTGTCTCTCCCCCGGCTCGTGCTCTCTCTGTGTATCAGATAAATAGATAAAACCTTAAAAAAAGGGGTGCCTGGGTGGTTCAGTTGTATAAGGGTTCGCCTTCAGCTCGAGTCATGATCCCACGGTCCTGGGACCGAGCCCCACATTGGGCTCCCTGCTTGGTGGGGAGCCTGCTCGTCCCTCTCCCTCTGCAGCTCCCCCTGCTTGTGCTCGCTCTCTCGCTCTCTGTCAAATAAATAAAATCTTAAAAAAAAAAAAAAAAAAACCTTAAAAAAAAAAGAACACACACAGTCTTTAATGAAGTCCTCTTGGTGAGGATGACAGCTCAGCTGTGACCTAAGTAGGGAGGAGGAGCCAGCCAGATGTGAGTTTTTGTGTTCCACAGGACAGTTTATTTAAAACAAAGGTGGCAATGTGTAGGAAGTAGGGAGAACAATTCTAACATAAAAGCACGCAGGAAGCACCTCGAAATTTTTTTTAAAGGGGGGATGGCAGGGAGGAAGCCATCTCCCAGACATATACAAACTGCTGACCTTGACTGATTATTTACATCTGAATTTTATAAAATAGCATTTCAAGTCAGCACTTCAGCCAGTGTTATTAGTTTTCATTACAAAAAGTTAAAGCTACAAACTTCACATTTTTAAGTTGTACGTCAGCAATAGCATTTAAAGCTTTAAAAGAGTCAGCCCATGCCTGCGGGTGCGGGGGTGTTGCGGAGGGAGGAGTAGACCAATGTGGCCCGAGCAGGAGTGGGGGGGGGGGGAGTCCAAGGTGAGTTTTCTGAAAGGAGGCAGGGGCTCAGACTGTAGGGCCCTTGCACGAATTTGGGTTTTGCTCTAATGCAGTGGGGAGCCACTGGGGAGTTGTAAGTAGGCGATGAAATGACCTGGCTGGTGTTTGAAGGAGAGCCACTATTGCTGCTGAACGGAGACTAAATGGGAAAGAGGCTGAGAGCGAAGGCAGAAAGATGGGGCAGGAGGCCTCAGGGAAGGGGCGAGCGTGGGGAAACAGACTGAACTGCTGTGATGTCTCCAAACCCAGTTCCAGCTGGCACCGCAGAGAGGAGCGGACAGGACCGGAGAGGATGGCATTCATCCTCTGCCTTCAGCCGAGTTCCCATGACCAGCACTTCCAGCCTGAAGCATATTCGGAATAAATATTTCCACCTAAATCCTAGAACCAGGCTAGGGATAGCATTTTGTATTACAATTTTTGTTGTGCTGTATTCTAGTTTGGGTTCTCATAGACCCCGAGAGAAGGGTTGAAGGGTAAGTAGTTTACAGGGGAGGTGGAGGAAGAGCAGGTGTGGGAGGGGGACATAACGTCCATGGGCAGCTCCAACTTAATCCTTAATCCGTGTGCACACTCTGGGAAACGTGGCTCAGCTCGGCCACCCCTGGAGCATCAGGGGAGCTGGGATAACTCTACACCAAGTCCTTTCACTAGAGTGTTGCAGGGCTGCAGGGCAAGGGGTTAATAATGCTCTCTCATCTCTGCCTTTCTGCAGGGATGGGCACACTGCCTCCCCCAGTTCTGAAAGGAGACCTCAGCACAGAGATGCGAGCGTTGACAGTCGGAAATCTTCAGAGCCCAAGAAGTGGCAGGGTCTGAGGGATCCCAGAGATATGTAACAGAGTGGCCTGGACTCGGAGTTGTGTTTTCTTTCACTTTTGGAATCAAGCTCAGATGATGAAAGGGACTAAGACTTTTTGACCACCCAGAGCCCCTGAGAAGCTGGAAGAGAATTCCAGGGTGAACAGATAGAGGCTTGGATGGAGGAGAGTCCTGGAGACAGAGAGAAGTCAATGTCTCCTTTGAGTGCTGGTTGAGGGTAGGGAAGGCAGCAAGGAATAGATTTGAGGAGAGAAAACAAGAGTTTGGCTTCGTGTTTGTTAAGTGTGCAGGGAGGAAGGAACATCGGAGGGCAGATGTTGGTAGGCAGGACAGGAGACGCAGCTCCAAAAAGGGAATATAGGTGGCCAGGGTTGTTAGGGGGAGCACAGAGGATGGTCAGGGCAGCAAAACTATTCCAGGAAAACAATTAATAGAAGTGTGACCTTACGTATTTGTCCAGACCCATGGAATATACAGCATCAAGAATGAACCCTCGGGGCACCTGGGTGGGTTAAGCCTCTGCCTTCAGCTCAGGTCATGATCTCAGGGTCATGGGATAGAGCCCTGCATCAGGCTCTGTGCTCAGCAGGGAGTCTGCTTCCCCTCTCCCTCTGCCTGCCTCTCTGCCTATTTGTGATCTCTCTCTTTTTCTCTTTGTCAAATAAATAAATATTTAAAAAGAAAAAAGAGTGAACTGTAATGTACTCGATGGCCTTGGATGATAACAATGTATCACCCAAGTATCAGTGTGGGTTTGTGCACTGTAACAAATATCCCCTGTGGGCTGCAGATAGTTGAGGGTGGGTAGGCTGTGTGAGTATGGGGTCAGCGCACAGAAAGGTGCTCTTGGAAAGTTCACCCAATTTTGCTGTGAACCTAAAACTCCTCTAAAGAATAAAATCTCTTGGGTGCCTGGGTGGCTCAGTGGGTTAAAGCCTCTCTCTTTAGCTCAGGTCATGATCTCAGGGTCCTGGGATGGAGCCCCGCATCAGGCTGTCTGCTCAGCGGGGAGCCTACTTCCTCCTCTCTCTCTGCCTGTCTCTCTGCCTACTTGTGATCTTTCTCTGTGTGTCAAATGAATAAATAAAATCTTAAAAAAAAAAAGAATAAAATCTCTTTTTAAAAAGTTTTGGGGGGGGTTGGGGAATAAGAGAAAGATAGGCAACCAAGACAAGGAGGGAAAGGTTCAGAAGAAAGCAAAGATGTGCGAGTTAGAGGGCAGAGGAGGGACGTGCCCAGGACAAACAAACACTACCTAACCACTGGCCTCCTGTGTGGAGGCATGTTCTCTCTCCACAAGAAGCCTGAGAAGTGGGTACCTGGGTACCTCAGTTGGTTAAGTGACTGCCTTTGGCTCAGGTCATGATCCTGGAGTCCCAGCATTGAGTCCCACATCAAGTTCCCTGCTCTGCAGGGAGTCTGCTTCTCCTGCTGACCTCTCTCCTCTCATGCTCTCTCTCTCTCTCAAATAAATAAATAAAATCTTTTAAAAAATCTATTTAAAAAAAAAGAAGAAGCCTGAGAGGTGGGTGTCCTTAGGTGGAGACCCCCAGACTCTGAAAGGTGAAATGGTCCATGAGGGGTTTAACGTGAGGACAGCAGCCTCCTTCCATCGCTCTGCTGCCTGCATCAGAGAGACCGTCCTGGAGCAGCATAGGACAGTGTGGGGGCTGCTAGGGGCTAAGGCTCAAAAGGAGAATACCTTGCTAGGAGACATGGCTCTGCATTCGGGCTTCATCCTCCCTGAACGCAAGAAAGACCAGAATTGGGGGCTCCTCGTCAATGAGAAAAGAAGAAACAAAAATGAATGCTTTTTGCCCTGGAAAGAGGAAGACCTCAGCAAGCCCCAGAGTCCTGTCTGCCATCTCTAATTGTAGCCCCGGCGACCAGAATGTAACTTGTGGTTCCAGGGAGGTCTTTTCCTAATCACCAGAGAAAATAGCATTTATCTTTTCATTTGCCTTTCCCTCCAAAAGTTCCAAAAAATTTTCTCTCAAACTCAAAAGGGAGAAATTCAGTGATTTTCTACGCTCTTGGTGATGCGGATGGGGTCAGTTTGTCTTCCTCCCTTAGCAGAACAATTTGTGTCCTTGTTGTGACAGCTAGGGAAAGCCAAATAAAAAGATGTTTTTTTCCGAAACGAGTGTGGAAAGAACGTTCTGGCCACCACGCCGGCCACTGCTTATTCACTTGACAAATTTTTTTGAGCAGTTGCTATGAACCAGGCACTAGCCTGGCCCTTAGGACCACAACAGTAAGTAGGACAGGAGATCTATCCTCAAGAAGGTCACAGTATGGTTAAGACCTAGACAAGGCAACAAAGAATTCCAATGTGATATAACAAGAGCAAGGAGAACCAGAAAGGCCTGTGCTTGGTGCTTTCTCAGTGCCTGGGAGATGGACGGGAGAGGAGGGAGGAAGGTTGGCCGGACAGCACTGATATTGGTGATTAAATACCAGCCATGGTAATCTTTTCATGGAATGAAGGACTAGAGGACCCCGCTTACCGTTTCAGGGGAAGTCTCTGGCTGTAGCCTGGAATGGACGGAAAGCCACTCACTTTGTAGTTCTGAACAGACCATTGGAAGGTTCTTGTATAAAATTCCTTCTGGGCCTCTGGGCCAGAGACTCTAGGGTATTTTATTCCCTTTAGGATAAAAGAAATCAGGCTTGAGATAGACAGCAGCAGACAAGGGGGCCAGCATGTCCACTGGAAGATTCTTGGCTCTAATGGTCCCCAGCCAAAGAATCCCTGTGTCAACTTGAAGAAGGCTCGTTAACCACAGGCAGCTGCCTCAGCTTTCTGCTTGGAAAAGAAGCCATAAGCAGTGGGACTTCCTCTCCAGTGGCCAAAGACTCAAAAATTGTGCTGCTCTTTTGGGCTTCTGCTCAGTGTGAAGGAAACAGTAATACTTTGTTGAGCATCCTTAAGATGTCAACATGAAGCATGACTTTTGGAACGACTAAGATTTATGGAGATACAAATCGCAAAATGTCTTAGCTTGATTCACATTAAGGGAAAAGGCAGAAAGACAGCTAGAAGGCAGTACATTCCAAAGATGGAAATTCAACTGTATATTAAAAAGAAAAGATAACAAATTTAAATACATACACACATACACTCACACAATGTAGACACATAAGTCAATACAGTAGAAATTTACGCTTTCCATTTGACAAAGAGAACTTTTTTAAAAAAAGTTTTGTACCAAGCTATTGAATATCTAACAAGTAAGAAACAGAAAACTCCATCAGTCTTAGATATGAGCAAGATTTCTTCCTAATCAGAGCTGAAACTCATTTCAGGTAGACAGGGGTCTGATAAGTATCTTACCATTATGGTCACCCTTATTCCTCAGAGTTAGCTTTAAAAGAAAAAAATAAATAAATAAACAACTCAAGGTCCCTCAAGTAAGAGTTAGGCAGAGACTCTGTTAAGCAGAGAAGATTGAGCCCCACTTAGCTGGGATGTGATTTGCCTTCTTACCTTCCTTGACTTCATGTCCCTCTAGCGTCCAAAAGAGCCTAACGTGAGGTATTTGGAGATCAGAGCTTGTGCAAAGCCTCGTTCTTCATTCTGGAATGAAAGGAAGAAGAGCAACTTCGTCACTTTGAGAAAAACAAAGTGTATTCCAAGTCTGTGCCTGCTGTTGGAAAATGGAGCTCGTTTGCTTGTGGGCAAAACAATAACCCATATCTTTTAAAGCCTACCTGAGCCAGGTACCTCCCTAAGCATTTTGCTTGCACTGGCTCTCTCCACACAGCTAATGCTTTGAGGGAGATGTGATGATTATTCTTATTTTGCAGATGCAGAAACAGAAGTCTAGAAAAGTTAAGCCACTGATCTAGCCACCGTCGATGCTTGATGCCTAAGACACGTGCCCTACCCTCTAAGACCCTAAAGGACAAAAGGAAAATGTGATCCCATGTCCTGGTGGCTGCAAAGCCTGTGCCATTAACCATGAGAGCAGTGGTTTTTCAACTGGGGACGATTTAGTCCCCTGGGTGATATCTGGCAATGTCGGGAGACATTTTCGGTTGTCACATCTAAGTGGGTGCCTTTCCCTCACAAGTTCTGCAGGAAGACAGGAACAGACAAAACCTAGAAGAAAAAGTCTGAAAATAGAGTAGCAAGTCCCTACCGTGGTAACCATCAATGGCACAGGCAGAGTAACTAGAATTGCTCAGACAAAAGAGCCGAAAGAGGCAGCTGGGTGGCTCGGTGGGCGAAGTGTCTGACTTTGGCTCAGGTCACGATCGCAGGGTCCTGGGATCAGCCCCACATCAGGCTCTGTCCTCAGCGGGGAGTCTGCTTCTCCGTCTCCCTCTGCCCCTCTCTCCACTCATGCTCGCACGCGCTCTCTCTCGCTCTCTCTCAAATAAATAAAATCTTTTTTAAAAAGGGAGGGGGGCAGAACACATAAAAGGAGAGCAGTCCTGCCAGGCTCAGGAGCAGAGTATTTGGGGACATTTCACTAAGGATAGATGGCCAGCACTGGCCCGTGCTCTGACACAGACCACCTTTCTACAAGCATTTCCTGGGAAGCAACCATCCAGCACTTTATGCTCCAACAGATACAGCAGGAGGGGAGACAACATTGTGTGGGGAGGGGGTTTTGCAGTCAGCTTTTGGAGTTTAAATCCTGGCTCCGTCCCTTTGCAGTTGTGAGAATCTGAACAAATTACTAAACCTCCCTAAGCCTCAGTATCCCCACCTCTAAAATGGGGATGGTGAATTTAAAACAGTACCTATCTCACAGGGTTGCATGAAGATCCTATCAGTTACTGTATTCAGCCTAGATCTTGGCCCATTAAGTTCTCAATAATTGTTAGGACTGAAGGGACAAAGGTCACCAATTACGGCTATCTGCCATCTTTCCCTTTATCGTCCCCACTCCTCCCTCAAGGACAGAATCCATTGATTCTGATAACACTTTTTTCCTCTCTGAGACGCTTCTTGAGCTCTGTTTCTCTAAGCACTTTGCCTGGACTCTCTCATTTAACATAACAAGCACTTAGAGTACTCACTGTCTACCTGTTTACCGTGGTAAGCGCTTTAAAATTTAACTCACTTATTCCTCCCAACAACCCTTGGGGGAGGTATTAACATGACTCCCATTTTTCAGATGGAAGAACAGGCAAGGGGTAACTTCCCCCAAAGAATTAAGAGCTAAATGGCAGAGCTGGTGTTTGAACCCCAGCTGTCCGCTCTCAACCGTTATGCCCCTCTTATGCTCCTTAAAATGATGGCTCTTGGATTTTTGGTTTTCTACAATCTTTACTCTATGTTCCCTGGATACACGTGGACTTCCTTGGGAGGAGGGCCTGTATGATTCCCCCCAGAGATGCTTATTAACTGATTAAAATCCCATTGCTAATTGATGCAAATTCATCCAACACAGAAGGAACTGAAACAGGAAAGAAAATGCATTATTCCCAAGGCTAAAATGAGCTTGGAGCAAGGAGAATACAGAAACCACACTCGGAGCTGAATGGCAGCCCGAGGAGAATGAACAAATGGAAGACAGAAAGTAGTGTCACCTTCAAGCCTAAACAGGCCCCACCCAAAAAGATAGGACTAACTAAAGCTTCTAAACTTTAAAACTGAAGCCAAGATGAACAAGCCAAATCCTGAGGGAACAGCAGTCTGTTCTGCTGTTTGGTTTGCACTGTGATTTACATCATCGTGAACTTTAATTATGAATCCAACTGCCCATGTGCGGAAACCAAACCGCAGGTGCATAAAATAGGAGAGAGAGGTGCCCTCCAAAATGCTAGAGAAAAGGAGAGGTGGCCAGTAAAGGGCTATCGGTGTAAGGAACACGGAAAGAGAAAGCTCCCCCTCACCTTTTCCAGCTCACATACTGGCTGGTCGGGTGCGAGGCTGTTCTGGTTTCTAGTCCCACCTCCCCTTCCCACCAGCTAGGTGACTTTGGAAAGGACTCTTTATCTCTCTAAAAGTCTCTGTCTTCTTGTCTACAAAATCACTGGGCTAGACCATAGCATCTTTTTGTTTCTATTGTTAGTCCCTACTTCTGTTTTTTAAATTGAGGTAACATTCACAAATCATAAAATTAACCATTCTAAAATGCACCATCCAGTGATATTAAGAACATTCACAATGTTAGACAATCGCCACTTCTATGCAGTTTCAAATCATTTTTGTCGCTCCCAAAAGAAAACCCTGCACCCATTAAGTGATCAGTCCCCCTGCCTCCTCTTCACAGCACTTGGCAATCTGTTTCTATGGCTTTAACTCTTCTACATATTTCGTCTGAAAGGAATCATACATTTGGTCTTTTGGATCTGGCTTCTTTTACTCAGCATAATGTATTTTTTAGTTCATCCATATTACAGCATGTTGCAATCCTTTGTTCCTTTTTATGGCTAAATAATACTCCTTTTCTGACTACACTATGATTTTGAGCTCCAACATTATGATTGCCTTTCCTTTTCAAACATCTGTTCACAAACACATTATGAACACGAATTAAACACAAGGCAAGTATTAAGGGGAAATGACTGAGAAATGTGTAACTCCTTGCTATAATTGGACTATGACATTTAAAAGTACCCAGATCTGGGGTGCCTGGGTGGCTCAGTGGGTTAAGCTGCTGCCTTTGGCTCAGGTCATGATCTCAGGGTCCTGGGATCGAGTCCCACATTGGGCTCTCTGCTCAGCAGGGGGCCTGCTTCCCTTCCTCTCTCTCTGCCTGCCTCTCTGCCTACTTGTGATCTCTCTGTCAAATAAATAAATAAAATCTTCAAAAAAAAAAAAAGTACCCAAATCATAAGTGTACAGCTACATGAATGCTCACAAAGTAAATACTTTACAAAGTAAATAACTTTAAATTAAAAAAAATTTTTTTAAGATATTTATTTATTTATTTATTTGACAGAGATTATAAGTAGCAGAAAGGCAGTCAGAGAGAGGAGGAAGCAGGCTCCCCGCTGAGCAGAGAGCCCAATGTGGGGCTCGATCCCAGGACCCTGGGACCATGATCTGAGCCAAAGGCAAAGGCTTTAACCCACTGAGCCACCAAGGCACCCCACAAAGTAAATAACTTTAAGCAGGGTCAACAGATAAAATATTACTTGCACCCGGTTCTTGTCTTCTCATTACCCTCTCCCAATTCTTGTTTTCTCAAGGTCACCAGCATTCTGACTTCAAACACGATACATTAGTTTTTCCTGGTTTTGAACTTCATATAAACTGAACCATATGGTGTCTACTTTTTCATGTCTGGCTTCTTTCGCCCAATATCATGTTTGTGAAACTCATTCACCTTGTTGCCTGTCATGCATTCATTCTCATTGTTGTACAGTGTTCATAATATCCTAATTTATTCAGCCATTCTATGATAGGTGGACATTTGTGTAGTTTTATCTCTGTGCTATTATAATACTGTTGCTATGAACATTCTAGCCTATGTCTTTTGATATACTGACGTACACACATCTCTGGGGCATATGCTTAGGATTGAAGTTATTTGAGTCATATATTCAGTTTTACTAAATGCTGACATGAATTTTCCAAAATGGTCAGACCGTTTTAGATTCCAGTCTCTTGCTTCTAAGGTAGTCCTTTCCGAAGCATGGGGTTGGTACCCAGTGCTGTACTAGTAGTGCATGAAAGGATTGATGTGAGGAGCAAAATAAATAAGTCCCAAAGTGAGAAAATTATTACCCTTTCAACGCTTTTTAAGTGCTTCTGATTACAGAAAGAGAACCCCACGTGATACCAGGATGCTGCTAGCCACCCCTCTGTCTCCCTTTTAACAAAGTCTCAGATTTTGAGCAACTGTATCTAGTTGATATTTAGTAACACTTTGTTTTAATGTATTTTAAAATTTTATTTATTTATTTATGTATCAGTGAGAGAGCATAAGCACAAGCAGGGGGAGCAGCAGGCGGAAGGAGACGCAGCTCTCTGCTGAGCAAGGAGCCCCAGGCAGGACTCAATCCCAGGACATCAGGATCCGAGCCAAAGGAGGACAATTAACCGATTGGGCATCCCTAACGTATTTAACTACTTTCTAGTCATAGCAAGTTACAGGGTTTTTCCATTTAAGTTACTTAACATTTTCTTTCAAATGAATTCATTTATGGTTTTCAAAAGTGAGTCAACTAAAAGAAAATAGCAAATAATATATGCAGACTCAAGAAACTATGTCGGTAGTGGAATGACTGGGGTCTGGAAAATACCTACTTAGAGTCTGCATTTACCGTAAGGCCCCCGTGTGATTTCTATCTGGGTTTGATGAGCTTACTTCAAAGTACCACGCTCAGCACTGAGCACTTGGCTTTACTAATCGACGGAAAACGGAATTTAAATCTGTCCCAAGTCTCCCAATTTGGGGAAGAGAGGCCAAAATGCAAGTACACACCATCCCAAAGATTTTCAGAACACCAAAAACTTGACATGTCTGACCCACTTGGCTTATTAACAGACAAAAATGGCATTACAATTAATTCCATTTCCTGCAGAATCCAGAAGGCTCTATCTGAGGCCTAAACAGTAAGAAAAACCTTTTGCAGATTGGGTAGAAACCGTCATCCACACACGTTAACCATAAACATCAAAGACTCCCCACCTGGATTAGCCCTTTCTAGGTTGGGGCGACAGTTAGAAACAAAGTGTTGTTTTCCTAAGCATTTCGTTACTTAGAAGCCGCAGCAGGACTTTTCTCCTCGGAAATGGGCCCGGGGCACCCGACAAATAAGTTGCCCGGACAAAAGTCCCGGCAAAAACGTGGAGAAGACATTTTCCCGCCCCGGCTCCAGCCCAGGCCCCGCCCCCAGCCCAGGCCCCGCCCCCAATGCCCCGCCCCGTGCCCGCCCCCGTGCGCCCCGCCTCCTCCTCTTCCCATCCAGTCCCGCGAATCTCGCGCGCACTGAAGATGGCGGCCGCGTTGGGAAGATTTCTCCGGGCTTCGGTGAGTGGCTGCCGGCAGGGGACAGGAGCGGAGACACAGTAGTGGCTCCGACACGTGCTTTCCAGACAGAATCCTGCTCCCTGCGGTCTAGGGGCCTTTCACGGTTCTTGGAGGGCACCAGCGGGTAACGGACCCAGGGGCCTCGCTTCTGGGAAATGCGCCTGCGCAGAACCGCCCCTCCCGTGTAGTCCTCCGGATCGCTCCTCTCTCCAGGCCGGGGCCCGCAGTCCTCCCTCCACCTGGACACCTCCACCTGGAGGCAGGACCCCTGACCCCTGTTCCCTGTTCTGTAGCTACTCTATGACCTTGGACACGTGACTTCACCTTTCCGAGCCTCCGTTTACTGTCCTCTCCCAAAGCTAGAAAGAAGGATGCCTGCAGCAAGGCTTTGCAGTAAGCATCCCCTCCCGGGTGGGCGGACACCAAAGTGGTAAAGTGCACAGTGCGGCAGTGCAAAAGGCACCCCCCTCCTCCCATCCCCCAGGTCTGCCCCTCGCTCTCCTCCCGACGAAGCCGAGCACTCTCTTGGTCCCCTCTCTCTCCCCTTTGTCCTGGCGGGGTTGAACACAAGGCGCTTTCTTCTTCCTGAGTCATGCTGGACACTATAGTTGAGCAAACAGTACCGTTAAGCGCTGTACGGATTTTCCCAGAGGGTGAACTTTGCTCTACTTGTTTGCTTGTCTGCGGGGGCCTTGTGTTTTCTGGGAAAACCTTGACATGATAGAACAGGCTGAGCAGATCAAGCTGGCAAAGGGCGTAAATACACAGGGCCCGGCCAAGTCCCCTTGGTTTTTGAACCCTCTGTGTTGTTCTTAAGAACATGGAGTCTTCATGGTCTTAGAATTCCCCTCTACCTAGCAGGGTTTTAAAAAATGTATATATTTTTAAAATAAAAGTTATATGCGTTTAAGCAGTGCATTGTGATTTGGTATAGACATAATGAAATGATTACTACACACTAACATCTCTAGACATAATTACCTTTTCTGTGTGTGACGAGTGTGCCTGAAGTCTGCTCTCTCAGCAAATACAGCATTATTAAGTACAGTCATCATGCCACTGCAGTGGATCTCCAGGCTTACTCATCCCACATGACTGCAGCTTTGTACGCTTTGACCAACATCTCCCCACTCCCCTCTTGGAGTCTTGAAGAAGGAAGCAGAAAGGAATGTTAAGAACATGGAGGTTCATTCTGTACTCTTAGAGCCTGGGGGTTGGTGTTTGGTTCGCAGGAACAAGGAGAGTGGAGGCGACCAGTGGCCTAATGCCCCTTCCCCAGGGCCAGCCTTGAGGCTACTTCCTAATATAAAGTATTTCTCTTTCCAGATTGCCCGACATATGAGTGCTGTTCCTTGGGGCATCTTTGCCTCTGCAGCCCTCAGACCTGCTGCTTCCCAAAGAACATGCCTGACGAATGTATTGTGGTCTGGTTCTGGTCAAGCAAAATTCGCTTTTAGCACCAGTAAGTGTTGTGCCTTGGTTTGACCTAGGTAATATGAACCACCATCTCAGAACACAGGCCCTGAACCCTGGCTATCCATTAGACTCAATACCCATTAGCTTTTGAAAATAAACCACTACCCCAGCTGCCCCGCTCCCCACCCCAGACAAATTAAGTCAATTTCTGAAGCAAGACCAGGACATCATTTTGTTTTGTTTTGTTTTTTAATCTAAATATAGTTGACATTGCAATTATTAGTTTTAGATGTACAACAAAGTGATTCAAGATTTATATATGTTAGGTGTTGACCTCCATGATAAACCTAGGTACCATCTGTCACCATACAAAGTTGTTAGGGTTTTATTAACCGTATTCACTGTGCTGTACCTTGCACTCTCCTGTCTGTCTGTAACTGGAAGTTCATACCTTTTAATCCTCTTATCAGTATATTTTAAAAGCTCACCGAATGATTCTAACCTCCAGTCAGGATTGAGAATGACTGAGGCAGACTGCCCCTGTATCGCATTTCTTTGTTGGTCACCAACACCACTACATCTTCCAACTCTTACCTGAAAATCTCCAGTGACTCCTCTATCTCATCTTTTAAGAACAAATTCTGTGGGGCGCCTGGGTAGCTCAGTTGGTTAAGCGGTTAAGGGTTTGCCTCCGTTCAGATCATGATTCCAGGGTCCTGGGATTGGGATTGAGCCCCAAGGTGCCACCAGCTCTGCTCAGCGGGGAGTTTGCTTCTTC
Organism: Mustela putorius furo; assembly: GCF_011764305.1. Taxonomy (NCBI): domain Eukaryota; kingdom Metazoa; phylum Chordata; class Mammalia; order Carnivora; family Mustelidae; genus Mustela; species Mustela putorius. Next base: position 11,724,029 of record NW_025422057.1, read on the forward strand.
CTCTGCCTTTCCCACAAGAAAACTTGTGTTTTCTCTCTCTCTCTCTCTCACACATAAATCTTTAAAAAATAATAACAAACTCTAGCCTGATATTTAAGGGCCCTCAGAGTGGCCTTCAGCTGTTCATGCTTTGTCTCTTATGCTTCCTTCCACACACACCTGCTCTGTTCTGTTCAAACTACCCCGGGCTGTTCCCCTCACCTGCCCTGTTCCCTCTTCCCTGTCCTGTCTGAACATGGCAAAATCTGAACCGTATTCAGAATCCGTCCCTAGGCTCCTTTCCTCCTCGATTCTATCTTAATTTCGTCCCTGCCATCTTCTCGCATCATCTTCTTAGTCTTTTCAGTCCCCACAGTACTTTAAACTGGATTTGTGTACCATCTAGAACTATGGAAGGGGGGGATATTACGTAAGATGTAGAGTTGAACGGAACCCTTTAGTTAATTTATACTGCTAATTAATTACTGTGAGAGATTTGAATAAAGTCAGGTGTGTGATTTAGCAGATGATGAACTGCACGTGTGTGTGGCTTCCTTCAGGTTCCTCCTACCACGTTCCTGCCGTCACCCAGCATGCACCCTATTTTAAGGGCACCGCCGTTGTCAATGGAGAGTTCAAAGACCTAACCCTCGATGACTTTAAGGGAAAATATTTGGTACTTTTCTTCTATCCTTTGGACTTGTAAGTGTTAATTTCTGCGATGCTTTAATGTCATTTAAGGTCCCTGTTTCCGCCCTGACATTTCCTATCTCTGGCTGCTCTTCTGGCCAAGGGAAGGGTTCTTTTGGATCCTTTTATCACTGGTGGCCTTGCTGAGTACAGCCTGCATCTGCAGCTCATCTGATAAATTTAGAGGAGGGGGTGGCATTCTTTTTAGTGGGATAGGTTTTGACACGGCTTTGTTTTGTTTTGTTTTGTTTTAAAGATTTATTTATTTATTTAACAGACAGAGATCACAAGTAGGCAGAGAGGCAGGCAGAGAGAGAGGAGGAAGCAGGCTTCCCGCCGAGCAGAGAGCCTGATGCGGGGCTCGATTCCAGGAACCTGAGATCATGACCTGAGCCAAAGGCAGAGGCTTTAACCCACTGAGCCACTCAGGCGCCCCAATGGCTTCGTTTTATGTACTCTGGAGCCATGGTTTCCATCAGCCAGTCCATAAGGAAGTTTTCACTGGCTTGAAGGAAAACAAGAAAAGTTAAGATAATAAAATGACTTTTCTCATAAAGCTGCTGCTTTATTCTCAGAATATGCCTCTTTTCCCTTGCCCACCCTCATATTTTGATATGACTCTTAAATGGAGAGGTGAGGGGGTCCCTGGGTGGCTCAGTCAGTTAAGCCTCTGCCTTTGGCTCAGGTCACAACCCCAGGGTCCTGGGATCGAACCTTGCATCAGGCTCTCTGCTCAGTGGGGGGCCTGCTTCTCTCATTGTTTCTCCCCATGCTCATGCTTTCTCTCTCTCTCTCCCTCTCTCTATCAAATAGATAAGTTTTTTTAAATAAAATTTTTTTTAAAAATGGAGAGGGGAGTCTGGTGAGGGTGGCTAACCGTTTTTGCCTTTTTCACCTTCAAGCAAGCTGAACTAGTTTTTAGGCTGCCTGTTGTTTAAATTTTAAATCCTTGCTTTTAAATTCTCTGATGGGAATTTCTGCCCATTTTTTCCTAGCACCTTTGTGTGTCCTACAGAAATTGTTGCTTTTAGCGACAAAGCCAATGAATTTCATGACGTGAACTGTGAAGTTGTTGCAGTTTCAGTGGATTCCCACTTTACCCATCTCGCCTGGGTCAACACACCAAGGAAGGTATAAACCTCAGTGGCCCTGCCTTTGCACCGAGGATCCTAAAAACTGAAAAGATCCCATAAAAGACTCATCTGGAAGTTATTAAAGCATGACTAGTCTGAAATGGGCTATTTGTAGCTCCTAAGCTCCTGGCAGATTCTGTCAAACTCTGTCCTTATCTCCCTTAACATTACCTGGATTTAGTGCCCACTACACTTGTGTTTTCCAGGTACAAACAGTAACGGAGATCAGGCTCAGAAGGTTGGGTGTGGGGACAGTTGGGGTTCGCTGCCTCCTCTCTCTTGGGTACCTTGTAGATCCCACATGCTCTGCATGGCTTGTGGGACGCTGGTTAGGTTCTCTGAGGTCACTCCTCTACATGACCACTATTCCTGCTGGAAAACACTTGGGAGAATCAAACTTTCTAGCCATGTTGCTGGTTTATCAATACCAATTTATTCAGTCTTTTGTTATGCTTCCATTTTTATGATACAGAAGTTAATCTTCAAGTAAAAGAATACATCAAGAATTAGAAAAAGAAAGGTCTCCAGTGCTGGCTGGGTTTAAATCCTGCCTCTGTCCCCTTCTAGCTGTGACCTGGAACAAGTTACTTGATCTTGTGTGCCTCAGTTTCCATATATGTAAGAGAGGCGATGTTCCAGGATGGTTGGGAGGAGGAAGGGAGTTAACAGAGTTAAGAGCAGTGCTCAGTCCACTGTTGGTTCTCAGTGGCCGCCACCTGTCGCCATTCTTGTTGGCCTCAGACATCAGTTTACTTGGCTGAGTACAGGGGGAGCACACGGTGTCACAGCCAGTCATGTTCGCATCTTTGTTAGAATGGCGGCTTGGGCCACATGAACATCGCACTCTTGTCAGATCTGAATAAACAGATTTCCCGAGACTATGGCGTGCTGTTGGAAGGCCCCGGAATTGCTCTGAGGTAAGATCTTGTTTCTTATAAACTTAAACTTGTTTTTTTATGTTCAGCATCATCCCACTTCTTAGAGGATTTTGAGAGCCCTCAGTAGAGTGTTTTGAAAACCAAAAAGCTTTCATTCACTTTAGCCTTTTGTAAGCACTGACGAGAGAGCCTCCTGCGCACGTTGGCAGTCTCTGGATGGCTGAGACGTGTCTGACCCCTGTAGCGCCCTGTGTCTCCTTCCGAACACCAGTGTGTCTTGATGGTCGCACCATCGCGCTTGCCCGCACTGCCTGGGAGCTGCTCTCCTGGGAGGCCCGCTCCTGACATGTCCCGAGAAGGGGAAACTAGCAGATTGTAGGAGTCAGTGAGCTGGAATGGTGGAATGGGTGAGATCTTGTCCCAGCCCTGGAATCTGACCAGAGTTTGATGTTTTTTCTTTTTTTTAACTCACCTATTTATTTAACAGCTGTATGACTTTGGGCAAGTTACTGAACCTCTTTGAGTCCCAGTTTCCCATAACTAAAATGAGAATGGACCTCCCAGGTTGGTTGTGGGGACTAAGTAAGTTAAGGCAGCCGAAGATTTTAGCACAGGTCCTAGTAGCCGTTATGACCTCTGTCCCAGAATGTCATTTCGTCCTCATTCATTCAGTGGCTAGATCTTTATTCCTTTGAGTGGGAAAGTTGTCTTTTTTTTTTTTTTTAAAGATTTTATTTACTTATTTGACAGACAGAGATTACAAGTAGGCAGAGAGAGAGGAAGGGAAGCCGGTTCCCCACTGAGCAGAGAGCCCGACTCGGGGCTCGATCCCAGGACCCTGGGATCATGACCTGAGCCGGAGGCAGAGGCTTTAACCCACTGAGCCACCCAGGTGCCCCAAAGCTGTCTATCTTTAACGGTCCCATATTCAAATACAACCTTCTGGGGGCCAGAGGGTGAGGGGATTAGACCTTAAGCCTTCCAGTGGTATCTTGAGTGAAGCGGGGGTTGGTCAGAACTTGACCCCCAGGGAATAGCCAAGGACCCCACTCTGATGTGCCTCACAGTTTTGCTAGGGGCTGGCTTGAACCTGCTCACCTTCTCTTGTCACATCAACTCACTCTCCTCTGGCCTGCTTTCCTCCTTGATGACAGCTGGACCTGTAGTTCTGGGAGCCACTTGGAGCTTGGGCCCCTTTTATTCTGGGAGATTCTGTCTTCCTTTAATACACTTAAAGCCCGACATTGACAAAGTTGGCAAGGGAAGGAGAAAAAGAGTGCTGGCTTTGGCCTCCCAGGACCCCCTTCCTTGAGGTCTTGCTCATTTTGCCAGTACGTCCCTGCTGGTTTCACTGTTGGGATTGACAAGGGAAGGTAGCTGAGTCTGGTTTGGAAGATAAGACTTGCTTTCCAGAGCCTGGGGCCCAGCCCCGTCCCAGCTCCGTACCTGCACCCGCACTGTGGACTCCAGCTTGGCTCCGCTCTTGGTCGAGCTTGCAGCAGGACCCTTGAGCCTTAACGCCTAGACGCTCCCCTCCCCAACCCCCCCCCCACGTCCCCCCAGCCAGGCTCAGGGAGGAAGTGGCGCCTTTTCACCTTGCCTTTTTCTCTCACTTGCACTTTCTCTGCATAATTAACACTTGGAATGCCACACCGTTTTAAGTCGGACTGTTAAAACCTGTGGTTGAAACATCTGCATGTGTCATGTAACCCCAGCACTTGTGCGGAAGATGAACACAGACCACAGGCCAGGTCTTCTCATTATGCTGCTGCCAAGTGTTAAATAGTCTCAGTTTGTCCTTTAGGGTTATGCTCTGCCTAAACTTAAGGCCAATAAATTCTTTCTGCAAAGATTTCCCCAGGGGATTTTTTTCCCTCCATTTACCCAAGATTTCACTCATCTCATCAGTATTTACTGCATATAGATAAAGTACACCTCTGTTTCTTCCCCTCTGCCTCTGGTTTCTTGCCAGCATTTGATACAGCAGCCCAAAGAACACCCAAATCACTAATGAGTTAAAGAATTCTTTGCTCTCTGTGACTTTTAGACTCTGTGTAACTTTTCTCTGTGGGAAATACTGCCCGTTTTCCACGTTGGCCTGGTCCAGTCACCCCTGTGTGTGGTGCGTCATCAGTAAATGATAAGCTGTTAGTGTAACAAGGAAGGCCCCATGTTTAAGCATGTTTAAGTTTAATGCTTTATGGAGGAGAATTAAGGATTGAAGCGGGTAGAAGTTAGAGTTTGTCATTGTGGTGGCGCTCAGGTACTAATGGGGGTAAATCCTGATGCAGAGGCCTCTTCATCATTGACCCCAATGGCATCATCAAGCATTTGAGTGTCAACGATCTCCCCGTGGGCCGAAGTGTCGAAGAGACCCTCCGCCTGGTAAAGGCATTCCAGTTTGTGGAAACCCATGGAGAAGTCTGCCCAGCGAACTGGACCCCGGATTCTCCTACGGTAGGTTTCCTTTCCAAAAGCAGTGAGACCCCAGCACAGGGTCCCAGGCCCTCACTGCCTCCAGGGCTGCTGGCCTAGAGCACCTATAAGAGGAGCCCATCCTTGGAGCAAGGGTGCAGACGGGGTGCAAGTGGGTGAGGCTGCCGAGGGGCTGGTGTTGGGGCGGGACCTGGAATCAGGCAGGCTCTTGATGTAACCTTCATCCATCTTTTAAAGGAAATGGACCACGCTTCAAAAAGTTAAAGAACTTTGGATCAAAAACTGCGAGCTTTCAACTCATTTTTGAGACTGTTATCTTCAAGTCAGCTCCCTAATTAAATGTTTTTGCATTTTCAGATCAAGCCACATCCAACTGCTTCCAAAGAATACTTTGAGAAGGTGAATCAGTAGATCATCCTGTGTGAACCCACCTCTTCTCACGTCGGGAGAGAGCCACAGCTGGAACTCACTTTGAGCATTTCAAAGATGATTATTTATAGAAGACAAAACACCAATTATGCTTGTACTCTTAAGTAATACTCTAAATGTTTTGTTTTTGTAACATTGGTGGAGGCTTTTAAATGTCCTCACACACATAAAGCGTCCTTTATTGGTAACCTCCTGATGGCTGACTAGTTTATAGGATGCTGGTTCACCTGTTCCTTTGATTGTGTCTTCAGTGGGAAGAGGAAACATTCTTTGTTGGTCTTACTTGAACCTTTATGTACACCAGAATAGTACAACACACACCGAAGCTTCTGATCAAGGGTCCTGAAATTTCTTCTTAAATTTCTTTGTACTAAACTGAATTTTCTTTTAAGGTGACAAAGATACATAGTTTTAAGGTATTAACATCAGTGGTCTAATTTAACTCTTCCAATGGATGTATGTGTACTTGAAACAAATGTGAATCATGTTTTTTAAAAAATACACTCTGGGGGGCGCCTGGGGAGCTCAGTGGGTTAAATCCTCTGCCTTGGGCTTAGGTCATGATCCCACAGTCCTGGGTGGGGATCAAGCTCCGCCGCAGGGAGCCTGCTTCCCTCTGTCTCTGCCTGCCTCTCAGCCTACTTGTGATCTCTGTCAAATAAATAAATAAATAAATCTTTAAAACAACCAAAAAAAAAAACCACTCTGGCAAAGTGACTTCAGTGATCGTGCATGTCTCTCTTCCCTGAGATTAAAATTTTTCTGTAGTTGTTAGCTGCATAGGGTCTACATACAATTCTGATATTGATTGGGTATAATTATAAAGGCTATTTATCAAATTGTATTTTGAAATCATTGTAATTCTTTTCTGAAATGCTCAATGTAAAGTACATAATAAACATATTTTAAAATATTTGCATGTATAATATCATTAATTGTTGGCTCAGCTTATATTACAGGGCTCTAGTTTTTCTTCTAATTTTATCAGCCAGCATTTTTGGAGCATTGAACTCAGGGCCCACAAAAACGAGTAAGACACCGGCTCTACACCCAAAGAACTCAGGTTCCAGCAAGAGAGAGACAGAAGCATTTAATCGTTATTTCAGTAAATCCCGAGTGCTTGCCACACGCCCCATGCTGGAAGCACTAGGGTGAACAAGGAAAGACAACCTCCTTCCTTCATGCAGTTCCATTCTAGAGGGGGAAACCCAATAAATAGAATAAAAATACATAGAATGTCTGGAAGGGAAACAAACCGGAGCAAGGGCTAGAGCAGAGACTTGAACAAGCTACTGACTTCGGATTCTCTTCTAAGATGGGGCATGTAAGGAAGGTTTCAACAAGAGTCACATCAGCTGGTTCTAGGAGGATCACTGTGGCTCCTTTGTTAAGACTAGACTGTGAGGGTCCTAAGAAGAGTGGCAGGGCTGGATCTGTGACATGCTTGAGGGTAGAGCCAACAGAATAATATAGGTGTGCTAAACACTGGCACATGGGAGGCATTCCTGGGGCGGAAGAGGAACACCGAGGAAGGACACCTTACCCAGCTATGGCCTTGGGGGGGAACTTCCTGGGAAAGGAGATGAACTCTGGAGGCTACAGAAAATTGAGCCAGATGAACTGAGCAAAAGAAGCTGTCAAGTTATGTTGGCCTGAAGAAAACCATGAGCTGGTTTCATGTCCCTGGAGGGGAAGGCAAGGCAAGGGATGAAGAGGCCAGCTGAGTATCAAAGGTCCAAACAACATTTTCAGTGGACCCAGTGTCATTAGGACTCACATGTTTTATCTCATAGAACCTCAACAAAACCTTAAAATAGGTACAATTATTGTCCTCATTTTACAAATGAGTAAATAGACCCACTGATATTGACTTGACCAGAACCATCCAACTAAGTAATGGGTGGTGCTGGGTCCTCAACCCAAGTCTTAAGAGGACCCCTGAACTCCTTAAACATCCAGGAACATGCATTCAACAAACACACACAACCCCCACCCACCCTAGCACAGGGCTCCTGGGCTAGGTGAGGCAGCCGCAGGAGGAAGGCAAGTGCCTCTTTTCTCTACAACCAGCCAGTCAGCCCCTGTTTGAGCTGGTATGCAAAGGAAGGAACTGATCTGCCCCAGACAGCACTTTGCACTGTGTGCGGTGCCCCCATCACAGGCCAAGGCAGGGACCCTCACTTTGAAAGGAACTGGACCTTGTTTAATTCTCTGGTTACTTTTTAAATTATCTTCTTCTTCTTCTTCTTTTTTAAGATTTACTCATTTATTTTCCAGCACAACCAGGAGGGTCAGAGGGAAGAGGTAGAGAATCCAAGCAGACTCCACACTGAGCGATAGCCAGGGGCAGGGCTTGATCCTTCTACCCTTAGATCACAACCTGAGCCAAACCAAGAGCCGGAGGCTCAACGCACCGCACAACCCAGGTACCTCTAAGTTCTCAACTTTTTTAAAATAAGAGGAACCACATTTTCAAATTTCACCGTGAAAATGAAGTAGCCAGCCCTGACTATCCCCAATGTCCTCTGCTTCGGACGTGAAGGGCAACTGAAGATTTTCCACCATAATGTCCAAAAGGCAGGCGCACCTGTCATCTGGGTCAGATGCAGGCTCTCAGTAGGTCCTGTGATACGAGGATTCCCGTAGGTGACCCCACCCCCCCTACCATCCCGACCCCAGGCTGGAAGCGGCCCAGCTACCCTAACGGGAGTTAAGGTCGGGAAGACTTGGTGGGTGGGAAGGTGGGCAGGCTCACGGGGACCGGAGCGGGGGTGGAGGCGTGGGATCTGGGGCGCTGGAGCGCCGGCACGCGGTGACAGCGGGCAGCGGGAGTTCGGAGACCGGGCAGCGGGCACACTAGGCGCGAGGGCAGGGCGCAGGCACGCGGCGACACGGAGCCGCGGGCGCGCCAGGAAGCCGCCGCGGGGAGGGGGACGCGCGCGCGCGCCCGGGGCGGGGCACGTTGCCCGACTCCTCCTCCGCGCCTGGCCCGGCGGCCGCGGCCTCTCCGGCGGCCACACGGGTCCCAGGAAGCCGAGCGGTAGGAGGAAGCGCGGGGGCCGAGCGGGTCCCTGGGTGCGGCGGCGCGGCTCCCTCATGGAGCCCAACGTGCGCTTCTGGATCGCCGAACGTCACGTACGGCCCGGGCCCGGCGCGGCTGGGGGCGGGGTGGCTCTGGGCCCCGTGAAGTCGCCGCGAGGAGTCGCCGGCTGGCCCGGGTGACCTTGGGCAGGCCACGTGGTCGCAGCACCCGCCTTCCCACCACAGACCCGGGGAGGGGACGAAGGGGAAACCCATGAGTGCGGGATGCGGACAGCCACGGCCGTTACCGCGTGTCATCTCCGCCCCAGGCCTGGCTAGCGAGGGTCGCCACTAGGTCGCCCTGCCCTGGGGAGTCAGCTCCCCCGTCCCCCGCAGGTGTGTGTCCTCTGACAGGACAGCCTGAGCTGTTCCTGAGCATCAGGTTGGAGAGGAACAGGTGCTCTCAGGAGCCCCCAGCCTCCCAACCGGGTAGGCTCGACCACTCAAATGACGCGGTGGTCGTGGGGCCCGCCAAGGACAGGAAGTCGCTGCGGCCCCGCCTCCAGCCGGTGACGGGGCGGCGCTGCCCAATGGAAATGTGATGCGAGCCGTATAGGTCATTTAAAATTTTCTAGTAACCACGGTCAAGGGGGTAAAAGGAACAGCTGAAATTAATTTTAATAATATATTGTATTTAGCCCAACAAATATAAGATATTAACATTTCAACACGTAATCGATATAAAAATTATTAGTGAGGTATTTACATGCCTTTTTTTTCCCCCCCTAGAAAGTCTTTGAAATCTGGGTATATTTTACACATACAGCATACTTCATTTTGGCCTGGCCACATTTCAAGGGCTCCATAGCCACATGGGGCTAAATGGACAGTATAATTCTAGAGTGGTTCTCTTTCAACCTTACCTAAAGTAGGGCCCAGACAGGTTTTCTTAGGTGGGGAAGTTGAAAGGGAAAGGGAGTTCAAGCTTTCTTGGCAGAGCCAGGGCTCAACGTTGGGCGGAGGGTGGGGGTGGGGTGGGGGGGTATCCTTGGGAGCAAATCATGCCTCCAGGTGTGATCAGGCAGCCTTTACTAAGGCCTTGCTGGGGGTGTCCTGTTCTTTACCACTCAATTTAAGCCTTATAACAAGGATAAGAGGGTAAAGAAACAAACGCTGAGACCCTTCTAGGTAGTTGGTTCAAGGTCATTTTTGGGATGGGGACTAGGCCCATTTGACCCCCAAATCTGGGCTTTTAACCTTCAAGAGTAATTTGATGTTGGAGTGGTTAAGAGCACAAGCTAGCTGGTCCTTTCCTAGCTGGATTTCCCTGGGTATGCTCTTGAGCTTTTCTATGCCTCTTTCCTCACCTTTAAGATCCGGGGGCTGTCCTGAAGATTCCTGGAGGTGCTTCCATTGAAAGGCCCTGTAAGGGTCTCAAAAATATTATTATTATTATTAGCATATTGTCTATTTTTCTGCCACCATTAACCTCTCTGGTGCTTTTCTCCCTCTTAAGTCTTTCATTCAGAGATTTCTTCAGTGGACAGAATTGTTGGATCCTACAAATTTGGTTGTTTCAATTGTAAGTACTTCCTTGTTTTCTGAGATAAGACATTTTACATTTTATTCTGAAATGTGAAGACTGCATCCCTTTGAAAGCAATTGAAACAGAATCCATATATATTATGTTTTATTCTTTCCAAATGAGCTCATTAGATTGGAAGGTTGATAAACAAAAGCAGACCAGTAACACCAAGGTTGGTGTTGCTGCTTCAGAAGGGATCAAAACAAGTCCCTGGTAACGGAAGACAGACGGACAAAGGTGGCCACCGACCTAGACCTAGGGTGCTATGGGAGGGGTGCGGCAGGAAACTCGGGGAGGGTGTTGAGGGAGAGCTGGAAGGAGGAGGCAGGCAGGAAAGGCCAAACAGAGGGGACTATAAGCTAAGCCCAAGGGAGAGAGCAGGTGGTCCAGTCAGTGGGGCTTTTAATGTGGGGGAGCAGACAGGCCCTCAAGGGCTTCATATGGTCCTTCATATGGGAGGGATTGTATTTGGCCTACAGGGCCAAGGTGAGGTTTGTGTTCCAGAGGGTCTCTTTGGTCACCATGTGGCGCGTAATCAGAGGGGACCAGACGGTAGGTAAGGTGATCTGCTCAGGGGATGGCTCGGCTGTCCAGGCGGAGACAGGGGTTTGCACCAGGTGTGGCTGAAGGCTCAAGAGGAGGAGATGGTGTATCCCCAGCAGCAGTCCTTCAGGGCCAGACTCACAGGGACACTCCCATCCTTGTTCGCAAGATCTTCCGCGCAGCCTTGTTTGGAATAGGGAAAAACAACCTGAATTCCCATCAGTAGGGAAATAGAGAAGCATAACGTGTTATATTCATACCGTGGAACACTCATAAAAGTTAACAGTGATGATCTAGTTATCAATGTATATATTAAGTGGGAAACAGCATACATGATGCTAAAGGGAAAACATGTCTACAGTGTTTACTGGAAAAAGCGGGTGCTTGAGGACAATATTTATTATGCAAATTCCAATACAAAGACCCAATACTACTACTTTGTTTGCAGATACATGTATTTGTGTATATATAGAAGTATAAAAAAGTGGACTCGGATTAATACCTTGAACTCATAATAGTGGTTACTTCTGATAGAATGGGGAGACACAAAACTGGGGGTGATGGCTTTTGGGGGGAAAAAAAGAGAAAAAGTTGGAAGCAGATAAGACTGAATGTTTACTGTTGTTAATTCTGGATAAGGGGATTATGAGTGTGTACTCATTTCATTGTCTTTTCTGTATTTAATTCTTTTTTCTCAAATAAAGAAAAAATGAAGAGAGGAAGTAAGCCTGAGTGGACCAGATGTGGGAGGAAGAGAGAGGAGGGACTTCCAGGTTCCTAACTTACAAAGCCAGGCGGATGGGGGTAGCACTCAAGGAGACAGCTGTCCTCAGCTGTCTAGGGGCAGGGGGAGGTGGCAGCCACCAGTGGGTCAAGCTGCTGGAGCTCTAAATCTGGGTGACACACAGCACTGTCCTCATGGAAACTATCAGGGAGTAGAGAGACTTGGCCACGTGTTGCATTGAAATCAGGTGTAAATGAGCGTGGGATTCCTAAACCATTTGGACAGATCTAAATCATGGTATCATTGCTTGATTTCTTTCTATCTGATTATAGGAAAAAATAGAGAAATCAAGGCAACTATTGTTAAAAAATGAAGATGCAGCCATCCGGGACTTGGAGAACCAAAGGGTATGTCTCCTGTGCTGGGTTCAAGGTTGGGTGTGGTTGCCTTCAGGAGATCTCTGCTTGCATGGTCTGAAATCAGGTGGAGTTTTTTCATTAGTAAACACCACCCAAGGGATCTGCTTTTCAAAACTTGGTTAGTGTTTTTAGATGTAATTAGTATTCTTTTTCATTAACCAGATTACTAGTAGGAGAGACTAGTATTAAGCAGAAAAAAAAACTCCCAGGGTTCTTCTGTGCTTAGATATTAGTGGGGATTCTCTGTGGCTGATCCCTACAGCCCCACGGCAAACTCCGGAATGCAGACAGTCCTCTGAAGTCAGAATCCATTGCCCATTAGAAGCAGTGTTCCAGATCAGGGTCACACTCCTGCCCCAAGACTTAAACCAGTATTTGTTGTCTATCTTGCCGTGGATGGGGCTTTCCAGAGTCCACAAACATCACTCCCATCAAGCAGCCTGTGGAAATCACACAGGCGTCACTTGCAAACGGCCTGCTCTTTTTTGAGCCAGGGGTAGGCTGGAGTGGAGATGGGTTTTTTTTCTCTTTTGCTGCCAATTTACTTTTAAGAGCTCTTGCTTATTTTTTCTCTTGTTAGATAAAAGATGCCTGGAAGAGAAGTCTCGTAAGTTTCAGCCCTTTTCTAATTTTTACCCTCTGACAAAAACAAAGCCCAACATGAGTCTAAGCTTTGTGTTTACTTTTGTGAAGTCAACAGTGCATCCCGACAGCAGCAAACTGATCCCCGTTCCTTTTCGACCTGCAGGTGAGCTGATTCTAATTTTCAGAAGTGGGTTGGGAAACCATGGTTTGTAACAGTTCAAAAAGTCTGCCTTATTATTATTATTATTATTATTATTATTATTTTCCTAGAAGGATTTCTGACAGTGAGTGTGGAAATCATAGCTTAAAAAGGATGGTTGCGGGACACCTGGGTGGCTCAGTTGGTTGAGCAGCTGTCTTCAGCTCAGGTCATGATCCCAGCGTCGTGGGATCGAGTCCCACATCGGGCTCCTTGCTTGGGAGGAAGCCTGCTTCTCCCTCTGCCTCTGCCTGCCATTCTGTCTGCCTGTGCTCGCTCGCTCTCCCCATCTCTCTCTCTGATAAATAAATAAAATCTAAAAAAAAAGGATGGTTGCATCAGAGTCTGGGGTTGATAGTGGAAAAGAGCAGGTTTGGGACCTGGAGTTGTGTCCAGTCCTTGGAAAGATCTGGGCATTAGGGGTGAGGGCACAGGCCTGGGTGTGGAACCTGCTTCGCTCTGTCATCTCCCAAGAAACGCACAATCATTTGGTGGTGGTTCCAGAACTTGTAACTCAAAAGTGTTTTGAACTCTGTGTATTATTTTCTCTCCCTGTATGTTAAGTATCATGAGGGGAATAAAACCCATGATTGTAAAGGGCCCCTTTAACTATAAAATTCTCTCTGTTATAAACAAGAAACTGAAAACAACATGAATATCCAACAATTCAGACTGTAGTTAAATAATCCATTAAAAGGACTGAGGTACCGGGGCGCCTGGGTGGCTCAGTGGGTTAAAGCCTCTGCCTTCAGCTCAGGTCATGATCTCAGGGTCCTGGGATCAAGCTCTGCATGGGGCTCTCTGCTCAGCAGGAAGCCTGCTCCCCCCCTCCTCTCTGCGTGCCTCTCTGCCTGCTTATGATCTCTCTCTCTCTTTCTCTCTGTCAAATAAATAAATAAATATTCTTTTAAAAAAAAGAAAACATTTTTAAAAAGTCTGAGGTACCTCCTGTGTGTTAGTGTAGAAGAATGAGTCTCTAGGAACCAGTATTAAGGAGGAAAAAGGCAAAGTATAAAACAGCATATAGTAATCCTCTTTGTGTGAATGAGTTCTGTGGGCAGAAGAGAGTGTGCAAGTTTGCATCTGTCCTGATAGATGTTGTGAAGGGAAAAACCCTTGCTCCTCCTCTCGATGCTTCACTTTTTTTTTAAAGCCTATCCGTGTGAGTTGGCATTCTTTTAAGTAATCTCTACACCCAACATGGGGCTCAAACTCATGACCCCCGAGATGGAGAGTTGCATGTTCTACCAACTGAGCCCACCAGGCGCCCCCGAGGTTTCACTTCTGATACCCGATATGCAGGCTTTTCCCACAGCCTTCAATTCTGCAGCACCTGCCATATGTCCTACAGTTTTCACTCTTTCCACTCTGATCCTCTTGACCTGGAGGCAGCAGGAGACCCCACGAGTGAAGGGCTCAGTCCCACAAGACCACCCCACTTCAGATGCCAATTGAAAGTCCAGATTCTCACCTGGACGTCTGAGCAACCCGCTGTAGGTTGGAGCTTCCCACACCTCCCTCCTTGGGTTTGAAATTGCTGGTATGGCTCGCGGACCTCGAGAAGATGTTTTCCTTACTAGGTTCTCCGGTTTATTAAGAAAGGGAACAGATGGAAGAGATGCTCAGGGCTTTGGGGGTGGGGCTGGGGAGGGCGGGGCTTCTCCCGAGAAGGGAGGCTTTGTTAGTATGGTGGACGAAATCCCAGGCCACTGTGACTAGCCCTGCTTCCAGCCCCTTTCCCCTCCCTGGAGGCAGCAGGTGGGACTGAGAGCTCCAACCCCCACTTCCCCCACCTGCCCCTTCCCCTAGCAACCAGCCCCCTCCTAAGGGGCTTTCCAAACATCCCCTTATTAACATCAACTCAAGTGAGCTGGAAAGGGGCTGTTAGGGTAAAAAAGACACCCATTTCTCCTTTTTTTTTTTTTTTCTTTAAGATTTTATGTATTTATTTGACACAGAGAGAGATCACAAGGAGGCAGAGAGGCAGGCAGAGAGAGGGGTGGCGGGGGGAAGCAGGCTCTCTGCTGAGCAGAAAGCCAGATTCAGGGCTTGATCCCAGGACCCTGAGATCATGACCTGAGCTGAAGGCAGAGGCTTACCTCACTGAGCCACCCAGGCGCCCTCCATTTCATGTTTTTATTGCTATTCTCAGGAAATTCCAAGGGTTTTAGGATCTCTGTGCTAGGAACAGGCATGAAGAGCAAATCCAGGTTTCTTCTCATAAATGACGGCATCACGAGTATGCTCGGTTTGCCGTGAAGGATGAATAGGTTATGATACTCTTGCCTCCGGTGAGAAGGACTGCGAAGGCCGGAGGGGGCCTCCTTAGGTCTTTCTGGATGGTGCTGACTGAAATGCTTGCCTTACGCACTTGGTTATTATTAGGAAAAATAACAGAATGAGTAAATAGACTGTCCTTTGGTGCCCGTGCTTTCAGGGTGCTAGAGGGCAGGTTCTCGGGTTGGAGGGGCGCCCCTTTCTGGCCTCCTCTCTCGGCCTGGGCAGCGGCGGTCACTGACCCTCTTCTCTTCTTTGCCAGCTTTCCTACCTTTCACGGCACCCATGGTGAGTCGGCTTGACACCCCAGGTGCAGGAGGATGACCCTCATCTCCTAACCTCAGTGGTTTGTGTCCTCCTGCTCTGGACCCCTGTCCCACCACAGCCTGGTAGATGTCTGTGGACGCCCTGTCTCTGGCCCTTGTCTGCTACTCACGTGACTTCACCCAGTCCGCACGCTTCCCTAGTCAGGCGCTCCAGCCTGTGCAAGGTCCCAGTGTCATAAGGTGATCCTTTGTTTGGATGCCTGGTGTGCACAGAGCACTACCAAGGAGATGGAGGACAGGCTCCCTGCCTCCAGCACACGTTATCGTCCGTTACCTTCTCTCCCTTGACCCTTAGCCCCCATACTTCCCCTCATTTGGGATCTGGAATGGCCCCCCAGCGAGGCTGTCCCACCTGGACTCTCTGTCACTTCTTCCACACTCGCCCTGTGGCTGTGTCCACTTGGGAGTGCGTGCTCCCCAGCTGCCCCGTCCTGTAGCATTGCACAGCTTGGAAGCTGGGACCACTGTGAGATGCCCCCAGGTGTCCTCAGTGTCCTGTAGGTGTTCACTGAGCATCGCTCGCCACCGCCTGGCCGCCTCCTCATCCCAGCTCCTGGCGGGGGGTGGGAGGGGGGGCGCCTCAGTGCAGCATCTTCCCTGCGAAGTTCTTTGCCCCCTGGCAAGCTCTCCCTCCCCCCAAACACTTAAACTCCGCTTTATTTTCTTAAAAGGTATTTTTCTCGATGGTGTCAGTAAAAAGTCTGAAGTCTCTGGTTTTACCTCAGGTAAAAATCATTTCTATTTCTATTTCTATTTCTATTTCTATTCCTGCATTCTTCTGTGCTCACATGATCGTAGCGTGTGATCTGTGTGCCTCTGTCTTTCTGCAGGTTTCCTTCTATACCTACACTACAGCGTTCAACATGGTCAATGGGAATGCAAGTTATGTGAGTATTATGAGGCCCAGGGGATAGGCCATTCTGTGTTATTTCTTTTAGAGTTTGTTTGTTTGTTTGTTTTAATAATCTTCCCTGGGTAAAACCATGGTGTTTGCTGAATACTTACTTTTGTTTCTTCCTTAGAATCGTCACCTATATGAGAGTCTGTTACTAGGGACAGGAGTGATCGCCTCTTCCTCCTTTTTTGGAGTGGGTATTTTAAAAATCTGTCAAGTCTGTTTCATTCCTCAGATCAAAAGAAACTATTCTGAATTACAGATTTGTTTCAGCTTAAACAATTTAGAAAGTATGACCAAGGGGTACCTGGGTGGCTCAGTCCGTTAAACGCCTGCCTTCGGCTCAGGTCATGATCCTGGGGTGCTGGGACCAGGTCCCACGTCAGGCTCCCTGCTCAGCTGGGTGTCCGCTTCTCCTTCTCCCTCTGCCCATTTCTCTCCCTGCTTGTGCGCTCTCTCTTTCTCTGTCAACTAACTAAATAAAATCTTTTTAAAAAGAAAGGAAGAGGGGCGCCTGGGTGGCTCAGTGGGTTAAGCCGCTGCCTTCGGCTCAGGTCATGATCTCAGGGTCCTGGGATCGAGTCCCGCGTCGGGCTCTCTGCTTGGTGGGGAGCCTGCTTCCCTTCCTCTCTCTCTGCCTGCCTCTCTGTCTACTTGTGATCTATCTCTGTCAAATAAATAAATCTTTAAAAAAAAAAAAAAAAAAAAAAAAAAAAAAAAAAAAAAAAAAAAAAAAAAAGAAAGGAAGAAGGAAAGTATGGCTAAGACATAAGAAGGGAAGTGGTCCCCTGTCATCCTGTCACCCCCTGAATAACCATAGGAGTATCCCAGGTGTCTAGGCATATACTCAGTACTCCAACCTTTTTTAAAAATTTACTTAAGAAAAAAAGAATTTACTTAAACTACATAAACATGTTATGCATGTTGTGTATTGCTTTGGATATCAGGATACTGTGGTTAAAAATATAAACATTAGAGTCAGATAAGCCTGGGCTGGCCCCAAGACTCAAATTCTTAGCAGCTCAGAGACTCGGGACAAGTTACCTCCCTAAGCCTCCGTGTGTTCCTCTGATAACCAGGCGAACACCTCAGTGTTGCAAGAATTAGAAAATACATGGAGAGCACTTGTGGTGGCCCGCACTGGGATAGGAGCTAGGTCGATGCCAGCTCTCTGCTACTGAGTGTGTTCAGCTGACTCTTTGGTCTGTGCAATAATGGTTTTTCTCTCTTCTTTTTCTAGTTATTTCCTGTTTTGTTCCAGATGCGGGTGAATCACGTTTTGTTGAAAAGAGCCCTTCCCATCATCATTCTCAGTAAGCAGGAAGCATGTGATCTCCGTGCCCTTTGAGCCTTCCTACACCTTCAGGGACAGCCTGGTCCCTTGGCCACATGGTGACTGATGACAGCTGCTGCTTGCAGCTTCCTGAGGCCTCCAGGCCCAAGTTGGGTCCTTGGTTTGAGAAGTGACAGTTGCTTTATAGCTGTGTTTTCCACTGTCAAAGGATGAACGCACACCCGGGAACACAGATTCACCCTAAAGACAGTGCCAGCCCTCTGCGTGTTCAGTTTCACTTTGTCCTGCCAAAAACGTGTGGGTAGTAATGTCATTCCTCCATTTCCAGATGGGGAGGCTGAGATAGGAAGGACTTTAAGGAACTGTCCTAGGGTCATACACGGAGCAGTGGGTGGCTTAGGGAGCTCCATCCTGGTGGGCTGACTCCAGTGGAAGTGACAGACATAATTAACCAATAATTTGAAGCTTGCCAGCCCGCAGGTACACTGACTCACACCCCAGATTTGAGTTTGAAAATTGTAATGGGGAAACTGTTAACAGAAACCTAGTCAGACCAGCTATAGCACAAAAGGGGGCCATATTTCAAGGACCCAGGGATTTGTCCTGGAATCCTGTCAGGGGGCTGGACTGGACCTGCAGGGGTGCCAGAGCCTGGCGCTGTCGTGGTCAGGACCCCAGAGTGGGAGGCCAGCGGTTCTGACCCAGCTCCAAAGCCCCGGGACAGAACATAGTTAGCCAACTCCTGACCACTTGAGGGGTGGGGAACCATGGCCATCAGAGAAAGACGCTTGACACCAGAAAGGATGTTCCTCCATTGGAGCAAACTCACCCACCATGGTGCATTTTCTTCTTCACACCCACAGCCCACGTTAGTGGAATGAATGTTGTTGCCACCCGAAGTCTGGAGCCCATTCGAGGCATTGAAGTCATGGACAAAGAAGGCAATGTCATGGGCTATTCCAGAAAAGCCGGGACAAAGGTAGGAGGATGCCATGGATCCCTAGCTGGCTTGCCTTTTGGCTAGAGCATGGAGTTGTCTGTTTGAGAGCTGGGAACAAAGTCATATCTCCCTTCAATCTTGCCTTATCCTTTTTCCCCGCATGTGGAGGGAGTGGTTTTACATTTTGGACCACGATGTTTAAAAGATGATGTGTTAGTCTGGGTTTCCAGAGAAACAACCAATAGGATATTGATTGATTGATTATAATTGGCTCACGCAATTGTAGGGCTTGTAGGCTAGTCAGGTGTCAGCCCCCGCGGCAGGGGCTAGAAACTCTCCAACTCCCGGCAGCTAGAAACACAGGAGCCTGTGCTGTCGTCTTTAAGCAGGTTTTCTTCTTTGGGAAGAAAACCTTCTAGATTTTGCTCTCAAGGCTCTCCAGCTGATTAAATGAGGCCCAGTCACACTGTGGAAAGTAATCTTATTTAAAGTTAACGGACTGTAGATGTTAGCCGCATCTACGCAGCGGCACGACAGCATGACTGACCGCCACAGACGGGCCCCCGCCAGACGCTGGGCCTCTCTCTTCTGTTCTGGGCCACTGTTCTTCCAGCTGAGCTTCCGGCCCGCGGGCTGCTCTGTGCTCGTGGAAGTCGGTGAACCCCTCTCTGGGTTTAAGAGAAATGTTTCTTCTCCACCTCACAGCAGATTTTCTTATAGTCTTCATCTTGAAGGACCAGTTTGCTCTCAGAGAGTGGCCTTCAGCGCCTGGGTGGCTCAGTCAGTGAAGCGTCTGCCCAGGGCTTGCGTCATGATCCCAGGGCCCAGGGGTCGAGCCTCGCTTGAGTCGGGCTTCCTACATGACTGGGAGCCTGTTTCTCCCCTTCTCTCTCCCTCTGCCTCTCCCCCTGCTTGTCCACATGCTCTCTCTCTCTCTCAAATAAATAAACAAAATCTTAAAAAAAAAAATGGCCTAAAGAAATTCAGTGCTCTGACCAGAACGCCTCTAACAGGCCTCAATTTTTAATAAGATTTATTATTAACTATTTTATTCTTTTGATCAATTCAGCACAGTGGCTTCTGTGTACATTCAGCTTAGAGAAACTGGGATGGTCTAGGGTATTCTCATTTTGGCTGTGGACTTTTTAAAAAATACCTTCTTAGCAGGTGAGTTTTTTTTTTTTTTTTTTTTTTTTTGGTCTCCATGAAGTGACGTTAGCTAAAGAATGGAATTTGAGGCAGTTGTTTGCAAATGGCATGAGGAACAGCACGGAACAGCCCAGTGCAAAATGAAGGGAACAGCTTCTCATGGTGTCAGGACCCCTGTCCGGACACCTCCTGCCCCCTGTGTTGGCAGAAGAGGAGGTCAGAAAAGATGGCTGCTCGTTCAGTCAGTAAATACATCACTGCTCACCTCACAGAGCACATTCCTCTAAACCCTATCTGCAAGTCACAAGGCGGATCATAAACCATGAGATATGTGCACCAGATTCCTGCCAGCCCATGCAGTGACATGTCTGAAAATAGTGGCCACTCTCCTAAACGAATTACAGTAGAAACATAGTAATTACAGGTAACAAGGGGAGAAGTGGCTGCCAAAAATAAAATCCTTGCTTTTGAAATAAAGATTTTGTGCCTAAGAGCCACCCCAGCAAGCTGTTTTTATTGAGATATAATTTACATACAATAAAATTCATCCATTGTGAGATTCTAGTTTGATGAATTTTAGTAAATGTAAGCAGTGATGCAGTTATCACCACAGTCCAAATTTAGAACATACTCCTCCTAAAAATTTCCCTCGTGCCCACTGAGTCACTCCCTTTTTCCAGCCCCAGAGAAACACTGATCTGCCCAATGTCTTCACACTTTTGACTCTGCAGAACTTTCATGTAAGTGGCTTGTACAAGCGTTTTTGGTGCCTGACTCTTCACTCTGAAGTACTGTGTACCCACCAACAATCTGTTGCTTTTTTTCTGGCGGGCAGCCTCGCATGGATGGCCATACCGACCGCATCTGCAGATCCCTTCCCCAGGCAGCGGGTGTCTGCACTGTGTCCAGTCTGGGCGGCTCTCAGCGTGCGCGGGTCTTTATGTGGGCGTCTGTTTCTGTTTCTCAGTGGCTCCCTTTACCTGCAGGGCATTAGAGCTGCTGTAAACTGTGCACACAGCTGAGGAGAAGAGTTGAGAGCACCTGTTTAATCTGCGACTTGCCCTTGTGTGCCACACACCGCCAGGAGCTGTGCTAGGCTCACCTTGGCCACGCCCTTAGCTGCTCAGCCACGCCCTCAGCCAGCTCGGCCACGCCCTCCGCCGCAGGTGCTCAGCCTTCCAGGAGAGGCTGAGGGCCTCGCACCCCACGAGCTGTGTGGATGTCTAGCCCAGATATCTAGGCCGTCTCTCAGGGAAGAACTTCATTTTCTGCATGAAGGCCAATTTAGGATAAAAGGAAGATTTGATGCTCTGCCCTTTTTTTTCCCTGTTTTGTCTATCTTCCTCTGAAGAACAGAGTCTGTAGCTGTGCGTAAGCATAAGCATTCTTTCATCATTTCCCCGTCACCAAATGGCTATGGTCTTCGGCTAAAATTTCAGAAACGACGCAACCAGCACTATCTGATTGTAATAGGGCACCTTTGATCAGATTTCAGGAGCTGATCCATGCTGTTTTCCTGGGGCTGGCCTTGGAAGTCACTCCGCTGCAAACTGTCCAAGGCCTCCCGGTGCCCCTCAGGACGGGTGTCCTGTTCACACACAGGGGGACAGTCCCACTGACATCGAAACACACCACCCTCGGCAGCCGCTTTTCTCTTCCTGGAGTGGTTTTATTTTATATTCCTGAAAGTTTATTTATTTTTAAAGATTTTATTCATTTATTTGAGAGAGAGAGAGTAGGAACATTGAGGGTTGAGGTGGCAAAGGGAGTGAGAGAAGCAGACTCTCCGCTGAGGAGGGAGCCGGTTGCAGGGCTCAATCCCAGGGCCCAGAGATCATGAACTGAGCAGAAGACCGATGCTTAACCCAGTGATTGAAAGGTAAACACGTGGTAGTCCTCAGGGACAAACCCAGCCTTCCCAGCAAGGGGACGATTTTTCTACAGGCTTTGCTTGTGCTTAGTGAGTATTGTAATGGGCAGTTGGCAGACCGAAAGGGAGACCACAGTGGAGTTGGTGGAAAGTAAATACTTTTTTTTTTTTTTTTTAAGATTTTATTTATTTATTTGACAGAGATCACATGTAGGCAGAGAGGCAGGCAGAGAGAGAGGAGGAAGCAGGCACCGTGCCGAGCAGAGAGCCCGATGCGGGGCTCCATCCCAGGACCCTGGGATCATGACCTGAGCTGAAGGCAGAGGCTTTAACCCACTGAGCCACCCAGGCGCCCTGGGAAGTAAATCCTGGCACCAACCCCCGCCGTCCTCCAGCTCTGTACAGGGAGGGCCTGCCTCTGCCGCTCTTCATGTGCGGTATTTTCCTAAGTGAGACCGGAGAGCCGCTGTTTGCTCATCTCTGTCTGAAGTTGCAGGATCCCGGGCCGTGGTCTCACTCCATGTGCTAAGGTGCTTCCTTTCCATTCCCGCTAGGCCGTTAAAGATACAGCGACATCCAGGTTAGTACTGTTCGGGACCACCGCTTTCATCCCTGAAGTCTTCTCACACTTTTTTGTGAGGTAAGAGGCAAACACACCTCCCCAGGTAGGAATAAACATTCGACCCTCAAAATCCTTATGAAACTCGTCAAACACTGAACCTGGTGGGAGGGACGGGAGAAGGTTGTTCAGTCATCTTCCCGCTAAACTCTTCATCACAGCTGATGGTTGCACAGCGCGGATACCAGACGTGCACGTTCCTTAACCCTGGTCTCTCACCCAGGCCCTGTCCTCTGTTAGCTGTGTGTTCCCTGGACACGCCCCAGCGCCTGCTGAGGCGTGGCCCCTCGGGTCTTGAACGCCAACCTGAGGTGGTTCACAGGTTCTCCCCGCTCCGATGTGCTGGGCAGATTGCTGCAGCCTGCCTTCCCCCTGCACGGCAAGCGGGTTTTAAGTTAGCCTGAGTGGCCCAGAGTCAGTGGACCGTCATCCCGTTTGAGAAGCAAGAAATGGCCTCTTCGGAGGAAGGCCTGGGGACCAGCCAGTGTGAGAAACCCAACACGCAGTAGCGTAGGCCAGAAGGCAGATGTGTTGGTTTAGATCCTGGCTGTGGGCAGGGGACCTGTGTAGCCTGTGGCCGCCGAGCAGAAGCTCTGCTCCTCGTCTCCATGCTGTGAGCTCCCTGTGTCCTGCCATACCCTGGCTGCTCCGTGTTGCGAGGGACGTGACTGCCCGCACCTCCCAGCTCATGTCCTCTAAGCTTCCTGCCAAGGGATGAAAAACAGCAGACCCCAGGGAAGGCAGAGAATGTCTTCCCCTCAGTTGGAGTCCGTTGGCCCAGATGGGGTCACCTGGCCAGTCCCCTCTGTCCAGCGTGGCGGGCTAGGAAGCCTTTCTTACAACCACGTCAGGAGCGCATTTTTGAGAAGCAGGCGCGTGCTGCTTGGAGCCAAGTGTTCCTCTCTGTGGCCCAGCGGCTGGATGGGGGTAGAGACTTCTGCTGGCCCAGGCTCTTCCTGGACCCCACTGGCTGGGTCAGAGCCAGGGCGCCTGTGGAAGCCAGGGCCCTCCAGTCTGTCCCTTAGACCCCATTCGTGGCACCAGCTACCTGGGGGGAGAGATGGCGGTTGTTTCCCAGTGGCCACCACAGCCACGAGAGTATCCACGCTGGAGTGACCTCGGTGCCCCTTCTGACTCAGCCCTTTCATCCTGCGTGTGAAGAAACCCCAGGCTCGGAAAGGGGAAGTGACTCACCCGACACCACCTGGTCTGTCCATGCAGACCCCCGCCGGTTCCAGGACCCTGGGTCTCTGCCTCCTGGGCTGGGGTTCACAGGCAATGCCTGTGACTTGTGGGCTTGACGCAAATCGAGCAGTCGGTCAGTGCTGCCTCTTTGTGGCTGAGTGGGAACTGAGGCATGGGCCACAGCTGCACGCAAGACCATCCAAGCCTGGGGCCAGCCCCCCCAAACAGTCTTTAACCTTGTCTCTTACAGGACCGAGTTTTTCCGGCAGTATCCATGGTCATTGTGGACCTTCAAGCTGTCTTGTACTGTCTTAGTCATGGGACTGATGGTGCCACTTTCTTTTAGTCTATTCCCACAAATGGGACGGGTAAGTGCCCCCATTCAAATTTCTTTAAAAAAAAAA
The DNA here is from genome assembly GCF_011764305.1 of Mustela putorius furo. Taxonomy (NCBI): domain Eukaryota; kingdom Metazoa; phylum Chordata; class Mammalia; order Carnivora; family Mustelidae; genus Mustela; species Mustela putorius. The sequence goes on from NW_025422057.1 coordinate 11,747,609, forward strand.
AAATCAAAAAACAAACAAAAATACCCCAAAACCTTTTTTCTTCTCCTTGTCAGAAGAGTAAGATAAATAATTCTAAAAAATCTGCCAAGTGTAAAAAGTATAAAAATAACTTTATTTAATCCTGTCCCTCAGATCACTCGTGCAGTTTTGAATTCTGTTTTTCCTAGTGGGGTATCAGAAGCATTTTTCTGGTACATTTAAAACACCTTTGGGATAGTTTGCATAATCATAATATTCCATTGTGAAGTCCCATACAGTGGGGCTTTCTTCAGTGACAGAAAGGTTTCATCTGTGGGCTCATATGACAGCCACTAGCCACTGTGGCTCTGTGGCTGTCGAGCACCTGCCATGTGGCCGATGTGGCTGAGGAGCTGAATTTTTATTCTGATTTAAGTTGTGTCCCCACGTGCCACTAGTGGCTACTGGGTTAGCACAGTTCTGTCGACTGGGATATTCTCTAATTTATGATGAGTCAGATGACCTGGATTCAGAGTCCCAGCTCCTCCATGACCTTGGTCAATTTTCTGAAAGTCTCTGAGACTCGGTTTCCCTCTCTGTTAAGGAGAATGGAAGAGAGTAGCATCTCTGAAAAGGGTTGTTGCTGCTGTTGCGGACATTGCTGATATAACAGATGTCACTGATTTCTGGCATTTCTGAGCTGGAAATTTCAAATGCCTGTTTCTGTCACTGAAGTTAAAAATCAGTGATGGCTTCAAAAATATTTAAATTTCTGCAGCGAGCTTGTTCCAAACCCAAATTTTATCATTCTAGGTTCACAGAATCATTAGTTCGGGCAATTGAGCCAGCCTATAACAGAGAAACTTGAGGCTACCGTAGATGTCTGCTCTCCTCACTCTAAGAGTGCTAAGGGATGGGATGGGGTGGGCAGCTTCTCATTAAAATAAAATGTTAGAGAATATTTTTACTCTTTACAGGCCCATCTGTTAGAACACGGTTTGTCACAGTAAGATTGCAGTAACAGTGACCCTTTTGCAGATACTTACTGTGGATCACGTTGGTACTCCAAAGCAGGCAGCTGACCTGCAGGTTAGGTCATTGACAAAAGTCTTTCAGTCTTGGGGGAGTTCCTGCTGCTCTGCTTCCTCAATCTGGCTTCCCCCTGGGCTCTTGGATCCTGTCCACACACACAGAGGGCCTCCCCTGGTGGACCAGAAGCGAGGTACGGGGCCAGCTGTGAGTAAACGGGGCCTTGCCCTTGAGTAGCTATGAGAAAGCAATGGCGTGTGGCCACCAGAGTCTTTGATCTGGGGACCTGGGGAGGGAAGGAGCCACAGAGCCCAGGAATCCTGACCTGGCTGAATTCCAAGGGAATGACGGGGTGCCTGGGTGGCTCAGTCTTTAAGCGTCTGCTTCGGCTTGGGTCATGATCCCCACATTGGACTCCCCTGCTCAATGGGAATCTGGTTCTCCCCCTCCCACTCCCCCTGCTTGTGTTCCCTCTCTTGCTGTGTCTCTGTCAAAGAAATAAAAAAATTTTTTAAAGATCTTTATTTATTTATTTGACAGAGAGAGACATGAGAGAGGGAACAGAAGCAGAGGGAGTGGGAGAGGGAGAAGCAGGCTTCCTGCTGAGCAGGAAACCCAAAACAGGACTCGATCCCAGGACCCCAGGATCATGACCTGAACCAAAGGCAGGCGCTTAATGACTGAGCCACCCAGGAGCCCCAAATAAATAATATCTTAAAAAAAAAAAGTCCGAGGGAAGAATCTTCTGCAGAGCTCCTTTCACTGGCGTGGGGGAGTCAGAGTCTAGAACCAACGAGTTTGTTGTTTGATAATTGGGTCTCTTTCTAGTTGTCTTGTACATGTCATCATAGGTCGTGGGATTCGTTTTTCCGATGTTAGGAGTAACTCGGTTCCCTCCTCTGTGATAGCATTTTGGTGGCTCATGACTGCTTTCTGTGACTGGGGACCTTGCAGGTACAAGGTCACCTGTCTTATAGAGAGGCACACAGATGAAACATTTCCGTCACTGCAGACAGTCCCACTGGATGTGGCATCAACTATGGAATATTTTGAAGTATTGAAACCATCCCAGGTTTTTTTTAAATGTCCCAGAAAAATGCTCCTGATCCAGTGGCCCACCAGTGGCCAGAGCAGCCCTCCCCCCTTCACCGCCAGCTCTCTCCCTGGCCTCCTTGAGCCTGGCGGCCACTGGACTTCAAATGACAGGGCTGAATGGATGTGTTTGGGTCATTGGGCCAGCGAGGGAGAGACCCCCTGCACACAAGTAGCCGCCGATGCAGTGGGAGGGCAGGGGGACACAGACACGCACGGGGTGTGTGGGCACAACAGAGGCAGCGTCAACAGTCGGGCACTGGGGGCAGTGGCAGGGGATAGGACTTCTGTTTATCCAGCACCTTCTGTGTCCTGGGGACTGTGCCAGGCAGTCTCTTGTCTTCAAGACAACTTTTCAGAGTAGTTTATTCCCATTTTACAGAAGAGGAGCTTGGGGCATGGGAGAAGATCAGAGTCCCCTGTGGGCCGTGGGGCTATGGAGGGGTGGGCTAGCTGGTGAAGGACGTCACAGGCCCCCCACGGTGATAGAAGCTCATATGGAGCCGGTGACGGAGAGGTTTCAAGGGGGAATGGCTGAGTCGGGTCGTATGTTAGAAACATTGGATGCCACCCTGTCAGTGGGGCCATCCTGGAGGCCGGGAGAACAGCTGGGGGGCTGGAGACATTTCCTGTCTAGAGGTGGTGGGGGTTCGGAGTAAGTCCGTGGTGGTCGGTTACAAGTAGTTGAATTGGACAAGTTAGAACCTGTGAGCATTCAGATTGGGGGCGGGAGGGGAAGTGAAGAGAAAGGCATGGGGTGGGGGGGTACCTGCATGTGCGGGTCAGGTTTGATGCCAGTAGCCGGGAGTGGGGGGAAGGAAGGGCTCTGTATTAACTAGCGTTGGATTCGGTTGGAACTGAGATCCAGAATAACCGTGCCCTCAACGAAGCAGAGGTTTGTTCTCCCTCACATGAAGTGTGGGTGTCTTGAGCCCACTGCGCAGGTGCACACACCTGTGTCTTTCCACATCAGCTTGATTCAGTCATAAAGCAAAGTTGATCATATGATGAAGCAGGTTCAGGATTCCACTCACTGGCTTACCATGTGATGAAACTTGGCTTCTTACACGGTGCACAGAGCAGGACAGAAGGCAAGCCACAGCGAACCAATAACAGAAGGATGTAGGATGTGAACAAACCAAATGCAGGTGTGGTTGAGATGAGGCCCAGGTCCCGTCCAGGTCAGCTCCGGGCACTCGCGGCTTCTGATGTTCAAGAGGGGAGGATCTCGGTTCTGTCCGGACATCAGTCTGGCAGAGCCTTGGTGGCCAGTTGCCTTTTTTAAGTGGTCAGACATAGCGGGATCACGTTTGAAGAGTCTGATGGCAAAATTTCTCCTTTTAAAGAGATTTAAATGGGGGGGGGGGTGCCTGGGTGGTTCAGTTGGTTAAGCATCTGACCCATGAGATCAAGCCCAGCACTAGGCATGGAACCTGCTTAAGATTCTTTCCCACTGCCCCCATCTCCCACTCACATGCACTCACTCTCTTAGATCAAAGGCTGGCTGGGCTGGCTGGCTTTGTTCGGTCTTGGACCCCTGCGGACCTCCTCTGCTTCTGCTTGTTACCAGTTCTGGGGTTTCGGCTGATGCTGGTTCCATCGATACTTCGTAGCTGGTACGTTTAGCCTTGTACCTTTAACTGCTCGCATCATTGCTTGACACTGGCTCCTGCTTGACATGAGAGACTCCATTCTGCTCTCTACAGTGAGGCAGCCAGCCCAGTAAGGCAGCTCTGTGTCAGAGTCCGCAGGGGTCTAATTCCTTCCAGCTCCGCAGCCACCATCCCTAGGGTTAGACCCCATCTTCAAGGTGCAAGATGGCACCTTCCTCATTCCACGTGGCCAGGTGGTACTTCCACCTCTGGTGCATTGGCCCAGTCATGTGGCCAAGCCGTACTGCAAGGGAAGCTGGGAACTGAGGTCTTCTGGATCTACTTCAAATTCTGCTGCTGTAGAAAAGAGCAGGTGTGGCAGATGGCAGTCTGCTACAGGCTTTTGCAGAAAGGGTAACATGTGACATGTGGAAGTAATGCTTACCTGCTAGAAAGTAAACATGACCAAAAGGCTGTAGAGAGATTAGGGAAAGAAGAGAATTGCCAGCCAAGCCAGGAAGGCTACATGGAAGAGGTAGGCTGTGGACATGGATGGATGTGAACAGGCAGAGACTGGGGAGGGAGGGCATTCCAAGTGGGGGTACAGGAGAGCTGAGTCCAGTGTAGCTGGGCACATGTGGCTGAGTATGACAGGCCAGAGGCTGGGGCCAGATGGCAGGTTCTGCATGGCCAGGCTGAGGAAGCAGCCTCTCCCCTGAAGGTAGCAGGTGGGACATGCAAGGCTCTCAGGGGCCAGAGTTGAGGTGAGAAATGGAGTCTGTTGGGTCGTGGACATTGGGTAAGGTGTGTGCTATGGTGAGTGCTGTGAAGGATAAACCTGATGATTCAGAGACCTGTACCCCTGGGGCTAATCATGCATTATATGTTAATTAAAAAATTAAAAAATTAAAAAAAAAAAAGAAGACCGGCAGAATGTTAATAAACCAGAGTGACGACTATATGAGGGTTCACTATATTCTGTCTGCATTTGTTTGTAGTTACAGTTCTCTGTAATGAAGTGTTTCAGAAGTTAGGTGTCTTGCTATCTACCGGACATCCCTGAAAAAAGCGGGACTGGGAAACAGATGCTTTCTGAAGTTTTTTTTTTTTAACTTCTAAGGCAAGGAAAGTTCTTCACATAAAATATGAAGAATTTGACTTTGTTTTTCAGATACAGTGCAGTGAGCTCGAAAAGGAAATTCAGTCTGTGACCGAAGAAACAGAACTCTTCTATAACAGAGGGGTATAAGAACGCGTTTTCAGTGAGTTTGTTTGGTTCCTGCTTGAACACCTTCCTCGCTGCTTGAGGCATCCTTCGGAGAACCCTGCGGGAGGTCTGGAACCGAGGTGTCCGCGCCCACATGTTGCCTTACACTTACACAGGCCACGACCGACTCCAGGCTGGTGCCTGGGCTTTCAAGCCTGGGTGGACGAAGAGAAAGGAGAGGCTGTCCTGTCTGACCCCCCGCACGGGGCGGCAGAAGGAATGGCTGATGGAGGAGTCAGTGTTCTGGGTGTTCATCAGCCTCGGAAGGATACTGTGAAATGACTAATAAACTTATCGAAAGTTGAGTCGTTGAAAAAATCCAGTAGGAGGGTCCACCAGGCCCAGGGCCCAGGCATTCATTGCACTGACGGCCCATCTCACGGTAAACAGGAACTTCTGGTGAGCACTGAAGGCCTCCGAGCCCCAGAGCCATCCCGTCTCCCTCAGCATCCTGCCATTTTGGACTGCTTAGAATCTTTGCCCTCAGCTGTCCGCCTCCTCTCCCCTCATTGGAGAATAACCTTGCCTCCTCCTTCACAGTGAAAACCAGGACTGCTGGCTGGCAACAGAACCTCCCGGAACCAAATCTGCAGCCTCTTGCCACCCACGCCCGGCCTTCCCTCCTCCTCGCAAGGTCAGCTGGGCCCTGGCCTTGGGCTCTGGGCCCCTCCCGCCTCCTGATTTCCTCAGGGCCTCGCTCTCCAGCTCCTCCCTCCTTCCCAGTGGCATACGAACTACTTGAGTCACCAGCCTTATTAAAAAAGCAAACAACTTTTGAGAGCCAAACTTTGTCAAAGATCATCTTTCCTCACTGTTTCCACCCGCCTCACACTCTGCTAAAACTGCTCTCTCCTCCCGGCTCCACCCCGAGGCCCAAGCGCCACGCTGCTGGCTGCTCAGACCCAGCCCTGGGCTTGCTCATGGAGCCACAGGCCCAGGCCCGTCCAGCGGTGCCATGTGCTCCACCATCCAGATGCCCACTTGAGACCATCTTCCCGCCCAGTCTCAGGAAATGGCACAGCCACGTAACACAGTATCGTCACCCTTACTCCTCCCCTCCCCTTCAAGCCCTTTCAGTAGCTGAGCCCAAAGGGATCAGGTCTCTAAGCCCCATTCCTCTGAGGTCAGTGCTACAACCTACCCAGTCCAACAGCGTCCCCTGCTGGTATCACTCTTCTGTCCTCTGGCTCCTCCAATCCGGGCCCCAGCCTGCTCTGACAAATACTTGCGTAAAAGCCTTGGAGGGCTTCCCAGTACATCAGTTCAAGTCCAGAATCCTTAACAGGCAGGCGAGAGCCTTGACCGTACTCAACTCTTGCCACTCCTTTTCCTCACTCTTGACCAATACCCTGTTCCTCGTATGGACTATGGTCTTTCCTTCCTGGACCTTCATATCAGCTGTTCCCTGCCAGGCTAACTCTTGCCTATGCATCAGGTCTGACTCGGACATCACTCCTTCCAGGAAGCCTTCCAGGATTCATAGTATGAATTCGTTGCCCCTTCAGTGTGCTCCCATAGCACTCATACTGTATCTGGCACTTGCCACACCACAGCAGAACAGCCTGTTTGTTGTCCCTGAGCCCCTGTAAACTGTGTGCCTGGGGCAGGAAGTGTGTGCTGTGCATCAGGGAGGCCTCAGGATACAACACCATGCATGGCAGAGTAGGCACCCAAACACTGGCATACTGGAAAAATATTTCCAACATACTCTGCCTCAGATCATCAAGGACTCTATCTGTGGCTTTCAGGCAGGGTTCCCTAGGCCAGAATGATGGTTGTCTTCACACTTCGTTAAAAGGGTTTCACAACAGCCTAGAAGAACAAAAAATGTTCTACTGGGCGCCTGGGTGGCTCAGTCAATTAAGCGTCTGACTCTTCAGCTCAGCTCAGGTCTTGATCTCAGGGTGGTGAGTTCAAGCCCCACATTGGGCTCCATGCTGGGCGTGGAGCCTACTTAAAAAAAGAAAAGAAAAGAAAAATTCTACCAGACGGCTCAGTATTGCCCTAAGTGTACACTAAACAAAATTAAAGAAAATTAAACATACAAAGGCCCCAGGTGGAGGCTTAGCCACTATCAGATGACAGAGCAGAAATGCTAGGGCATCTTTTCAGAGGAGAAGACACTGAAGTGCCAGGCCTAGGGAGTGGGGGAGGGAGAAGGGTGAGCGCAGGGAGGGGGGTGGGGGGTTGATGAGCCAGGGGTGGAAGAAGGGAGCCCAAACCCCTTGACTTTCAAACACATCTTGTAAGAACTCCCCAGTATATCTGCATTGACCAAAGGGTTTTATCTTTCCTTCGAAGTGGGGAGAATTACAGAAAGAGGGCACAATTCTTCAGCTCCCTAGAACTGTGTTACAGAGCATCAAAATATTTCCATTTTATTTCTCCATCATAAATCTGTAATTTTAACAACGTTGATCATTAGCTGATAGAGTAATACAAAAAATGAGGGAGATAAAGATGTTCATATTTGTTTTCATAAAGTGCAGATTTAATTTTCAGTTGTTTGCCTTAGAAACATCACCTCATTCCACATCCTCCCCTACCCTCACCCAAGGAGGGAGGGGAAAAGGCTATTTTTTGTATTTTTACTCAAGAAATGTCTAACAGAATAAAAGAAAGATCTAATAAAGACAAGATTTTTTTTTTTTTTGCAAACATTTCTCTTGGTAAGATTTCTAAGGACAACAGTAGTGAGTGTAAAATAACCTTTCATAACTAATTTGAATACACAGAATAAAATAACAAATACGGAACTTAGACCTCCATGCTTATTTTGCAACTTTTAAGTCTCCAATTATGAAAAAGATACATAACCTGAACAAGAACGGTTACCTTAGTATGTGGCCAAATTACTTTTCCTGAAGTCTGAAGACACTCTCTGGTCTTGGCCTTGGCAATTATGGGAAGTTGCTGTTCCATTCATACAGACCTTTACATCCAAAATGGGCATCTTATTTTACTCTACCATATAATCACTGGCATCTTTTTAAAAGAACATTGCTAGCAACAGAGTTAATTAAAGAGTACTAGTGGCTTCAGTTTGCCAAATGCTTACCTCTGCGACAGTATAAATGTGGATTATTAAAGTTGTCTACTCAAGTATAAAATCTATGCAAAATCCTCATAATATAGGCAAAAATGTTCAAAGGCCAAGGAAAAAAAAATTCTTTTCTTTTACAAGAAAGTGCAACTGCAGGATCTTTTCTGAATGACCTTCTAGACTGTTCTGCAGAAAACTTAGTTTGGCTCAGAAAGTAGAGTTCCTCATGAGGAATAAAAGTTCTTCCTAGAAGAATATGAAGCAAAATTTCGGCAGCTTTCTGAAAATAAACTGTTAGTTGGTGGCTACGCAGTGAGACAACTGGAACTTATCATAATGAAGGCTTTTGGGTTTGCTGTGATTTGCACAAGAACTTGGCAGAGCTTTTTCTCTCTTACTCCAGGACGCCACGCCATTGCTAACGTTATACAAAATAGTTACAGCACTTTGTCCAACACTGAGCCCAGGCAGGAAATCAATCAGAAGAAAATCGGAAGGGTTTTCATACGTGCTTCAGGACTCTTTCAGGTCAAATCGCAATACTTCCAAATAAACCGTTAAAAATATAACATTTTGTTATTTTCAGTATTTTACATAGTGGATAATCGTGGTGCGAGTGATCATTCATCAGTGTGATACGTCGTCACAATCAGATTTTCAGCATCTGCTCCGCTGCTGCAAGATGGTAAAGGAAGTTTTCTGTTGCTGGTGGAAATCGTCTTTGCTTTAGGGCCTCAAAATTGAGAACCAGCTTTTCTCCATCACCAGAAACTTCTGAAAATGGTTCCAGGTTGGTGAAGATTTCTCTCGTTTTTAGGGAAATATCCTTCAATGGAACAGGAAAATATGAATTATTGTTGCATTCAAAGAGAATCCTTCCTGATATCTTTAAGTTTATCACACTATAAGTTAGGAAAAATGAAACAAACTTAAAAACAACTTATGAAAACCAGTGTCCTGTTTTTGCCATTTTAGCCATTTTTAAGTGGATGATTCAGTGCCTTTAAGTACATTCATAGAGTTTTATCACTACTATCCATTTCCAGGACTTTTTCATCCTCCTAAACTGAAATTTTGTGCCCATTACACAGTAACTCCCCATCCCATCTCCCAACTCCTGGTAAACACCATTCTACTTTTTGCTTTGATGAATTTGCTTACTCTAGGTACCTCCTATAAGTGAAATCACACAGTATGTGTCTGGCTTCTCTCACTGAGCATGTTTTCAAAATTCGTCCATGTTGTAGCACAGGTTAGAACTTCATGCCTTATTTTTTTTTTTTTTTAAGATTTTATTTATTTATTTGACAGAGAGAGATCACAAGTAGGCAGAGAGGCAGGCAAAGAGAGAGGAGGAAGCAGGCTCCCCACTGAGCAGAGAGCCCGATGCGGGGCTCGATCCCAGGACCCTGAGATCATGACCTGAGCCGAAGGCAGCGGCTTAACCCACTGAGCCACCCAGGCGCCCCAGAACTTTATGCCTTTTTAAGGCTGAATAGTCTTCCACTCCATGCATGAGTTTGTTATCCATTCATCCACGGACGGACATTTGGGCTATTTTTTTACCTACTGGCTACTGTGAATAGTGCTGCTATGAACCTGGTGTACAAGTACTTATCTGAGTCCATTTCTGATTCTTTCTCACATAGATCCAACAGAACTGCTGGGTCTATGGTAATCCTGTGTTTAACTTTTTGAGGAACCCTACGCTTGTTTTTAGGACATACGTCCTCTAGAAGTCCTCTGCTGCCTGGCGTGAGTGACCCAGCACCTGTCACGTGGGCTTTGTTCCTCCTTACTGACTGACAGCACTTTATATGGCTGAAGAGTCACCAGAGCTCACATTAAGTCATGTCTTTTTCTTGGTTTGTTGACATCATTCATTCATTCAAATATTTTCAAACCCCTACAATATGCGAGGCACTTTCCTCGTACATTATACCGAGTCACCTCTGTATCACTTTGAGCCCATAAAAAACACACGAATTCAAAACTCACATTTATACTCACAGTTAACCAACACTGTAAAGAGTCAATGTTTTGGGGGCGCCTGGGTGGCTCAGTTGGTTAAGCCCCTGACTCTTGGTTCTGACTCAGGTCATGATCTCACAGGTCTTGAGATCGAGCTCCGCATCAGGCTCCCCACTAAGCAGGGAGTCTGCCCCTCCCTCCACTCACTCACACTCACTCTCTCAAATAAATAAATCTTAAAAAAAAAAAATGTTTTTACCCAAATGTTGACAGAGGGATGGATGGGCAATGATGATCCCCATGGAAGGAGAGGAGAGTCTCCTTGTTCAGGTCCTTAGGACAAGACCTGCCCACTCTTCCTGGCCAGAGCAGAATGGGCCACCAGCACCGAACAGAAAGAACAGTGCTGCCGCTGGGTTCTTGTCAAAGTGGTGACTCCTCTCATCCTTTAACTCACAGGTTGCCTCTTTAGACAGCTGTCTGACCCCTTCTCTAACATTCTCTACCTTGACCTCTTGTTCTGTCATGGCATTCATTCATCATGGCTCGCAGTGATCTGGCATTAACAGAATTTTCTATTCATCTACTCCAATAAATACAGGCCACAAAGGCAGGAGACTTTGCTCCCCACAGTATCCCCCTTTCCTGATGCCCGACAAAGAGTCAGTGTTCAATTCATATCTTCAGGGTAAATGAACGAATAAATGGAGAAAAGAGCCAGGTCCAACCAGGTGAGTAGGGTCTGCTTATCGGAGGAGACCCCCGAGGTGGCACAGGTGCAGACAGTGGGAGACAATCCTTCCAGGCCTCTGGCCCCCACAGAGTGACACAAGGGTCCAGATGAGCCAGGATGTGGGAGAGGCCAGGCTGGGAGTATATCCCAGAGGAGGAGCGAAGAGCAGGCTGTGGTGCGGAGGAGGGGCTCCATCACCACATGGAGAGACTTAAAGACACTCTCTGACTATCCCAACCTGGCAAGGGGAAGGGGCGGGTCCACACAAACACCATGGTCAGCTTGACAAGTAGAGCCCGCAGGCAGGTAGCCCCCGCTGGCGGCCGGCCAGCCCTGCAGGGTGCGATCACAGAGTCTGCTCACTTTGGCAGGGATTTGATTATATGCTTTCTGATGTTCTGAACACAATACATCAAAGCTAGATAAAGATGCTCTCTCTAAGAAGGGAGTTATGGTCAAGAAAAGCATGGGGCATATGGAAACAGGTACCAGGCTGTGAAGAATCTTGAGGACAATGTTAATAAGGAGTTTGGGCTTTTATTTGGGGTAACAGTAAGCTCATGAAACAGAGGAGCAAAACAAACAAACAAACAAGAGGCTCTCTATATCCCCCTGCTCGCTTTCTGACCAATTTGCACAGCAACCTTCTCTTTACAACGTGTTCCTCCATGAAAATTCTGCTGGGGGCACGGAATGCACTGGCTGGCCCACAAAAGCATTCTAGACCACTGGGAAGTTACACTTCCCACTAGGAATGCTGGCCTTCAGCACTGGTTCCCTGTGTACATGTGTCCCCAGAGCCCGCTAACTCTTCAGCCATGGCGCCCCTCACCCGTTCATCAGGGCCATCCTGCAGACCCTCATCTAAGCATCTGTCCCCTGGCCACTCAGAGTCCCGTGCACTCCATGCAGCCCCGCCGCCCCCTACCCAGCCACACCGCTTTGGGACTTTCAGTGTCGGAGCACTGAGGACTTACCTGTATAACTTGGCTGTCTGATTTCTCAGGATCTTCTGCAGACTGAACAATGAGCTGGCCAATGTCTTTGTGCAGTTTGCCCATTGTCATGGCCTCTGGTGAGATCGAGTACATGTGTGACTATTTAAAAGTTTACATAATAAAAACAATGCCATCCACTTGAAAAGGTCAACGATCACCCAGAGGGAACTTTCAAAACCACCTACAAACTCCCACACTTCCATCTTATTACCGAGCACAAGTGGGACGCTGTGCAACAAGGTGAGGCATAACCATGACTTATACTTCATGTTCAAAATAAAAACTTCTCTGTCACTCCAAGGACCAACCCCCATTCATGTAATGCTGGCTGGGATGGGCTCATTTTCTAGAATCAGAGCAGCCGCAGGCAGCAGGGAGAGGGCCCCCCCCCCCCCCCCGGCCGGTCCTAATGCTTTCCCAGTTTCAGTGGCCCCGGCCACTGCTGGCCCCTGCCCTGGTAGCTTTACAAATGGCTCTTACCTTCATTCCCCTGGGCTTTCTGACACACCCTTCAAAAAGATTTTCCAACACAGGAGTCACGCTCAGCCCTTGTGTGCTGCTACATTTCTACACCTCTTTTGATACTCTGTCCTTCAAGGGGTGGAACCCGGTTTCCCTCTCTTAAGTGTGCATGGGACTTCATGATTTCCTTCTAACCAACAGAATATAGAGGAACTGGCGTATGACTTCTGAGACCAAGTCATAAAAGGCACCGTGGTCTTTCTGTCTCTCGAATCACTTGCTCCTGGGGAAGCCAGCTGTGGTGCTATGAGAAACTCTAGCTGCTCTATGGTGGTGAGACCTCCTGCGAAAGCCACTCGAGCTCACTCAGAAGTTGAGCCTCGGGAGGACAGCAGCCCTGGCGGTAGCTTGACTGAATCCTCAAGACAGACCCTGAGCCAGCACCTCTCAGCTAAGTCGGTCCTTAGACTGAGATAATAAGTATTTGCTGTTTTAAATCACTAAGTTTAGAAGTGATCTGTTACGCAGCAGAGAACTAATACAGCTTGTTTAAACAGAGATGTGGAGGAACAAGATAAGGAGACTATCTTATTAACATGGATTGCATGGCCTAAGCACCCCGAAGGTATCAGTACCATGGCGAGGCCTGTAAGAACAAATGCTGTGTTCAAGACACAGAAAAATCCCTCCAGTTTCAGCACAGCAGGCTACGCAGGCCCTCAAATACCAGTTTTAGAGGATCAGTCTGAAAAAACAGAACTGGTTAATGCAGGCCGGGGGGAATGGGTGAAACAGGCGAAGGGGTTGAGAGCACGCTCGTCCCAACACGCACCGTAACGTGCGGAACCACCGGATCGCTCCCCTGCACACCTGAAACTAACCCGACATGCTGTCAATTACACTGCAATCAAAAATGTTTAGAAATGAATTAATTTTAAAGAGTACAATGCTTGGCTGACATTTTGTATCAACAACAGAGCAGGAGAGAGAACTGACCTTTCGCAAGCGGAGCGATGGTGATCTCACTATCCGCCAGGTTCACGAACACGTCATAGAGGTCTGATCTACTGCTCACCTCCAAGTCCACAAACCCGGCGATGTAACCTGCATTGCGAAGAGGACTGACATTACCGGAGTAGGAACAAGTCCTGCTGTGAACATATGAGGAGAGAACCGAATCTAAAAGCTCAGAAGGTGCTTTTCTTCACGGCTTTATTCAGGGTACGTCAACAGCAGCCTGTGCCATTTTCTTAAGACTTCACTATTGTGGAGCACCTGGGTGGCTCAGTGGGTTAAGCCTCTGCCTTCAGCTCAGGTCGTGATCTCAAGGTACTGGGATCGAGGCCCCGCCTCTGCACAGCAGGGAGCCTGCTTCCTCCTCTTTCTCTGCCTGCCTCTCTGCCTACTTGTGATCGATCTCTCTCTGTTAAATAAATAAATAAAATCTTAAAAAAAAAAAGCCCACACTATTGTCAGCTGCCTGAAGAAGCTCATTCAACTCCAGATGACCCAAAACCAAATTTCAGTGTCAAGGAAGAAGGCGTTTACTTTTCAGACATTGCTATTCAGGTCAAGAATGATGCTGAGGCAGAGGGAGCAAGGGTTCTCTGGGCCAGTGTTCCCCCTTAGGTCTTTGTAGCTAAGAAACCACAGCCAAACACCTGCTTTGTCAGGGATGGCATCATCCGTTTCAGTTCGGATCTGATAAACACTCAAGGAATCAGGGCAACTCAAGAATCAGCAGATCTGGGGTGCCTGGGTGGCTCAGTGGGTTAAGCCTCTGCCTTCTGCCCAGGTCATGATCTCAGGGTCCTGGGATCGAGCCCTGTGTCAGGCTCTCTGCTCAGTGGGGAGCTGCTTCCTCCTCTCTCTCTGCCTGCCTCTCTGCCTACTTGTGCACTCTAAATAAATAAATAAATAAATAAATAAATAAATAAAAGAATGAGGAGACCTGTGGAACTGAGGCTAAAACAAGAGGTACCAGACTTTTCAGATTTCACATAGCAGAACAATTAAAAACAAAAAAAATTTTTTTGAGGACCAATTTATCAATGCTAAGGTTTTGCTTTACCAAGAGAAAACATTAAAAAAAAAAAAAAAAAAAACCACAACAGTGACAAAAACAAAAATTTAACTGCAGGCCAGGCAAACACAGACTCACTCACTTGAGAAACTGTGACATATGACAGAAATGACACTGATTACTGGAGAAAAGAGAATCCTATTCACTCAGTAGTCCTGAGCCAAGTGGCGTTCCAGCTGGGAAAAAAATTCCAAACTCACTATTAAAAAAAAAGTAGTTCTAGGTAGTACATTAAAGACTTAAATTGGGAAGAAAAACACTCCTTAAATTTTCACAAAATTTGCTTCTACCCTTGGTATAAAGATTTTCTTAAACAAAATATCAAAACTAAAATCATAAAAGAAAAGTTTAATAAATTCCAACACGTTAAAGTTAGGATTTCCAAAGTAAGGGGATGGGCAACATGGGTGAAGGAGATGAAGAGGGATAAATTTCCAGTTACAAAGTAAGTAAGTCTCAGGGATGAAAAGTACAGCGTAGGGAATACAGTCAATAATACTGTAATACCTTAATGGGGTGGAAAATGGTGAGTAATTTATTATGGTGAATGTTTCATAATGAATGTAACTGTCAAATCACAACTTTGTATACCTGAAACTAATAGCGGATGTCAACTATACATCAATTAACAACAAAAACCAGGGGGAGAGGTGCCTGGGTGGCTCAGTGGGTTAAGGCCTCTGCCTTCAGCTCGAGTCATGGTCTCAGGGTCCTGGGATCAAGCCCCAAGTTGGGGGGGTCTCTGCTCAGCAGGGAGCCTGCTTCGCAACCCCACCGTCTGCCTCTCTGCCTATTTGTGAGCTCTGTCTGTCAAATAAATAAATAAAATCTTAAAAAAAAAAGAAAGAAAGAAAGAAAGAAAAAAAACCAACGGGGAAAAAACATGAGAGATACAAGGTAAAACAAGATTGTAAAATGTTCACAAATGTTAAAGTTGGGTGACAAGTACATGAAGCATATTATACTTAATAAAAAGTCTAAGAAAATTTTCTATTCATTTTAAGATATGAGAATAAATAAAAAGCCCACAAACTCAGAGACTTTTTTGAAGCATATATAACCAACAATGGGTTCATATCCTGAATATAAAAAGAATTTCTATGAATCCATAAGAAAAACAACCCAGTGGGAAAATATGTAAAAGACAGTTACTTTGCAGAAGAGGAAACACAAATGGCAAAAACCGAAAATGTTAAACCTCATTAGGAATCAAGAGAATACAAATTAAAAGCACACAAAATAACATTGTACAGCCACCAAGTTGGCCAACACTGTAAAGTTTGACAGTAACCGAGAGTTGTTGATGACATGAAACAGTGGGACTTCTCCTCCCCTGCAGAGGGTAAACTGGTACAGTTTCTGAGGAAAACATTTGGCATCACCCTGCAGCTTGAGGACCTGCACCCCTTATAACCCAGAAATTTTACTCCTCGCCCTATAACCTAGAGAAAGTCTTACATAGGCGCACCAAGAGACCCATAATAAAAATGCCTATAGTAGCACTGTTTTGTTTGTTTGTTTTTTTAAAGATTTTATTTATCTATTTGACAGACATCACAAGTAGGCAGAGAGGCAGACAGAGAGAGAGGAGGAAGCAGGCTTCCTGCTGAGCAGAGAGCCCGATGCCGGGCTCAATCCCAGGACCCTGATAGCGTGACCTGAGCTGAAGGCAGATGCTTAACCCACTGAGCCACCCAGGCACCCCAGAAGCACTGTTTAAAAGTGAGTGACGAGAGGGGTGCCTGGGTGGCTCAGTCCGTTGAGTGAATGCCTCTTGATTTCAGCTCAGGTCATTACCTCCGAGTCCTGGGACTGAGCCTGGGTGGGCTCCACACTCAATGGGGAGTCTGCCTGAGATTCTCTCCCTCTGCCCCTCCGCACCCTCCCACTTGCATACTCTCTCTCTCTCTCTCTCTTTCTATCTCTCTGAAATAGATAAAGAAATCTTATAAATAAATAAATAAGAATCATAAGAAAAGTCTGAGTGAATAAACTTTGGCATATCACTTAATGAGATTCTATACAACAGTGAAAATGAGTGAAACTACAAATATTCACATGAAAATACATAAATCCTGGGGCACCTGGGTGACTCAGCAGTTAAACATCTGCCTTTGGCTCAGGTCATGATTCCAGGGTCCTGGGATCAAGCCCCACATCAGGCTCCCTGCTCTGCGGGAAGCTTGCTTTTCCCTTGTCCACTCCCCATGCTTGTGTTCCCTCTCTAACTCTCTGTCAAATAAATAAATAAAATCTCCAAAAAAAAGAAAAAAAACGTAAATCCTACAAAAATATTGTTAAGCAAAAATAAAACAAAAGCCAAAGCACAGGTCACAGAAGAATTCATTCATCATGAATCCACATATATAAAGTTAGTTTAGTAAAACTAAACAATATATTATTTAGAGCTCTGTGTTTCCGTGTATGCGGCTAGAGAAAGGGAGTGAGGAATGAGATGAAAAGGCACATGAGATACTTCAAAGTACAAATAGTATTCTACTTTTTCATCTCTGGTGAGGCTGTGAGTATTCTTTCTATTCTTTTATAACTTGCACAAATATTGCACATTAGTTTATATGTGAGAAATTTTTCATAATTGAAAAAGCAAAAACAAAAGCCCCTACTATCTATCATCATCAATATCACTTCATGAAAGGATCTTTTAAGACCACAGAAGTAGAAAGGGCATGATATCCTTAAATTTAAAGAAACAAAAACAAAAGACTACATCACCACAACGTTAGAATTCCTACAGATATAAATAATACTGTTATTAAGTTGTTCTCAGAATCTTACCACTGAAAATTTTTATACAAGAGTAACTACATCACTTAAAAATAATTTTATTTTTCCTTTGAGAAAAAAATATGGAAAGGCACAAAATAAAGTCTTAAATCAAATAAATCACTGATAGGGAAACTTTTAAAATGAGAATTGCATAAATTAAAAATAAATCGTATTTGGTGATGGTTGTGCAAAGTGAATGTACTTAGTGAATCTGAATTATATCCTTAAAAATGACTATGATGGTAAATTTTATGTGTATTTTACTGCAATATTTTAAAAACTTACAAATAAATTTTTTAAGGGAAAAGGATTGGTTGCATTTACCAAAGAAATAATAAATCATCGTTATTCCCTTTAAGAATGCAAAAATACTCCCTCAAACCAACAACAGCCCTGGCTATCGTCAGGCTGAATTTCACTGAAATGCTGTGTCTACCTGGGCACATCTGCAGGGCCTCCAGCTCCTCCGCGTGGAGGTGCACATAGGAATGAAGTATGGTCCAGTCCTGTCGATGCCACACCAGGGCAGGCAGAGTCCTGGGGAATAAGGCAAGAGCTCAAATGGTTGCTAGCACTGGCGTGACTCAGCCCACCCTCCCCCCTCCTCCTCCTCCCCAGAAGGAAACTGGCTACAGAGGCAGAGCGGAGAAGGAATGCTAAACCTGCCGATGCAGGTTAAAGTCATGCAATGTTTTAAACTCTGCCTTTTTTGGGTCAGATGAGCTGCAGAAAGCTCAAGGTGAAGTTTCAAACGATCTCCGTGGGGGGCACAAAGCTGCGCTGCAGAAGCTTTCCTCCCAACACCTACTCTGCAAAGGGCCACCGCGGGAGTCTGAAGGTAGGATCCAAAGCAGAGCCCCACAAGCAACAGAAATTTTTGAAGTTCTCATTTCACATTTAAAACTCCAATGAGGGGGTGTTTCAGTGGTTCAGTCTTAAGCTTCTGCCTTCAGCTCAGGTCATGATCCCAGGATCCTGGGATTGAGCCCAGCATCGGGCTCCCTGCTTGGCAGGAAGCCTGCTTCTCCCTTTCCCACTCCCCCTGCTTGTGTTCCCTCTCTTGCTGTCTTTCTCTGTCAGATAAATAAATTAAAAAGAAATAAAATAAAAATAAATAAATAAATAAAATTCCAATCAGGGGCTCCTGGGTGGCTCAGATGGGTTAAGTGTCTGCCTTTGGCTCAGGTCACCATCTCCTCCTGGTCCTGGGATCTAGCTCCACAGGGAGTCCGCTTCTCACTCCCTCTCTGCCTCTCCCCCTGCCTGGGCTCTCTCTCTCAAATGAATAAATCAAGTTAAAAAAAAAAAAATCCCTACCAAACTTACAAACTACTTTGTGTTTGTTTCTATACAAGACAAATTTCTTTAAAAATTTCCAATAATAAAAACAGCAACAACAACAACAACAAAAAACCTTCCAATAATACAGCTCCTGCAGGAGGAGGTGCTGAACTTAACAGTGATTTGGTGAACCTGCTGGTGCCCAGCTATGTATTTCAGATGCTGTGGACATCCCAGTTTCAGAGCATAAATGTAGAGGAAAAGGGTAATTGGGTGACTAAACAGAGGCTTCGGGGATCAGAGCGGAGTGAAAGTTCCAGCCCTCTCACGTAAGATCTGAGCCAGTCGCAGCCTGAGCAATCATTTCCGACATGCACACAACAGGCAAGGTGCATGCCAAGTACTTTACAGAGAGTATCTCCAGTCCTGACAATAAGCTGACCAAGTGTGCACTGTTATCTTCATTTTTCAGATAAAGAAACAGAGGCTTAGAAAGCTTAAGTATCCTGGTCACAGAGCTAGGAGGGTGCCCTCCCAGGACAGGTCCTTCTGACTACCAAGCCTTTTTTCCCTCATTTTCTAACTGGTAGCCTTTTGGAGCCTCAATTTTCTCATCAGTAAGAGAGGGCAATAATACTTCCTTGCAGACTTGTGTCGTAAGTAAATTTAATAATTTAAGGTGACTTACACGATACCTGGCCTACAGTAAGAGCAAAAGCTAGGTCCTCCTGCTTTTAAAAAAGAATCTATGAATAAGTTAGATTTGGTAAAGAAAGAAACTTTAAAAAAAATCTTTGTTATAAAAATAAGAAAGGGGGGCAGTAAGTATCGAACTCTTTTTTTTTTTTTTTAAAGATTTCATTTATTTATTTATTTATTTGACAGACAGAGATCACAAGTAGGCAGAGAGGCAGGCAGAGAGAGAGGGGGGAGCAGGCTTCCCTGCTGAGCAGAGAGCTCGATGTGGGACTCGATCCCAGGACCCTGGGATCATGACCTGAGCCGAAGGCAGAGGCTTAACCACTGAGCCATCCAGGCGCCCCAGTATCAAACTCTTGATTTGTCTTGGGTCATGATCTCAGGGTCTTGAGAGAGAGCTGCACATCAGGCTCCGCGCTCAGTGTGGAGTCTGCTTGCTCCTCTTCCTCCCCGTCTCCCCCGTGTGTGCGCTCTCTCCCTCTCTAATAAATAAATAAAATCTCAAAAAAAAAAAAAAAAAGAAGAAGAAGAAGAGTCGGTGATAAAAGTGAAAAAATGGATTACTTAAGAGTGGTCGCTCAGTCATTAAGCATCTGCCTTCAGCTCAGGTCATGATCCCAGGGTCCTGGGATGGAGCCCCGCATCGGGCTCCCTGCAGAGCAGGATGCTTGATTCTCCCTCTTCTACTCCCCCTGCTTGTGTTCCTTCTCTCGCTATGTCTCTATCAAACAAATAAATAAAATCTTAAAAAAAAAACAAACAGGGGTCAGGAACCTGTGCCCATGGATCAGCTGCCGGTGTTTACACATCAAGTGTAGAACACAGGTGCGCTCATTCATTTACATATGCACTGGCTCTGGCATTTTGGGTGGTTGGGACAGATACCCTATGGCCTACAAGCCTAAAATATTTACTGTCTGGCAAGGAAAAGTTCAAACTCCCCATTCTAAAGTATTCATGTTTCTAAACTTAAGGAAGAATCTGCCTAAATTCAGTGACCTTCAACAACTAAATCTCACCTGAAACATTAGACCAAAATGGCATTTCACTCATAGCTAACGCGTTCTATTTATTCCAAATGTGCAACGGAACAGAGCGCATAGGAACGCAGACTGCCCCAAATTGGCTGCCAACAAAGCCAGAGACGATACCTGGTGAACTCCTGGACAGCTTCTATTTTGGGGTGATAGACGACAATTCTTTTCTTTAGCATCAGCGCTGTGTGTAAGATAACAGTTTCCATTCCAAACTGAGATACAATGTCTTAAAAGACAAGAAATTAAAATGTCAGTGCGTTAAATAATATGTAAGGAAATAAAACTGGAAAGGATTCTTTCCAATAAACACTGAGATTCTTTTCTATATACAGAATACAAAAATATTCTCAATACAGACAACAAAGAAGCACCTTATACCCTTGATGGGCATAGAAATCCCTACCTGCTCCCTAGGATGAACGCTATGGTAGCCTAAACCTGCCCCCAAGAGATTCTGGGCTGGCTGCACAGGAGAAGCCAGAGTCACAAGAAAGCAGAGTAAATGATATTAAAGGAACCAGCATCTTTCCATCATGAAAAATCCTTAAGTTAAAAAAAAAAAAAGTGCACCCTTTGCCCTCTGCCCTTGACACACACACGTCATGACTTAGATCCTCTTGAGAGAGCTGGACAAACCTAAGGCTCCAACGGGAGGCTTTGAAACGGTCTAGAACAGGAGGATCAAGAGCAAAGACAGTGCTGTGGGAGGGCAAGAGTGAGAGCCAGTGGGACCCTCAGAGCTCCCCTCTCCTCCCTTTCTAAGGAGCTTGAAGTCTGTGCTCAGCCTCAGAATGCCATTTTGGATGCTCCAGTAGGAGAGAAAGGCCGGGAGTTCGAGGAGGAACTCTGGGCCAGGGGCTGGAGCTCTCCACTTGGAAGTAGTAACTGCTAAAATGTAAGGACAGGAACACTATGGAAGTCAGTGGTGACTCGAGCTGTGAGATGCCGCTTTCCCGTGAAAGAACAGTTCTGTACTGTCAGAATCCTACGGAAAGGACGTCCACAAAAATCTGCCTTCCTACGACAGCATTCTAATCAAATAAGGCAATGTAGAAGTTGAACTACCCGCCTGTTTAGCAAATAAAAATCACACAGATGAAAGCAAACAGGAAAATGGATTCTCAGAGCCTAATGGGGACTGCCCTGGGCTTGGGGATATTATTGTTGTTGGGGTGGAACGATCTAGGATGGGGTTTTGTTCTGTGCTTTTGTTTTTCAGCTTTTGGGGTTTTTTTTGGTTGGCTGGTTGTTTTTTTGTTTGGTTGTTTTTTGTTTCTTACCTTTGATGGAGCCTGCAAGATAAGCCTTTCGGGCATCAAAATCCTTGCTAAGGAAAGAGCCATTTTCTTCACTCTGGCATATCCCCTTTGTGAGAACTGCAATGTAACTCTCCATCATTTTAACTGGGCTCCCGTGTTTCAGGTACATTCTGTAAGAAAAGACAAAAAGCAACCATGCTCTTCTTCAGCATGAACCACATAGAGCAATGCAACCCCAGGCGGGTCCTTGTTAAAAAATCTGAGTCAGCTTGCCAATCTAGTTCTGAATGCCTGAAATCTGTACTCCTAGACTACTTCTAAAATTTAATTTGAAAATGTATCCAAAAAATAACCACTCAAGAGACCTTCAACAATTCCTGGAAGGTGGCTTTCTGTTTGTATCTGGGGAAGCCTGTTATCATCCACTCAGGCAAGAGAATGACCTATGGACTTGTTGAGGCCCCATTATTCTTAAAAATATGGTATACTTATCTCTCTGTATGTCTTACGTTTCACAAGTGGTGTTTCTAGTCAGAACAACTCTATCTTATCACTGGGACTTCCTTTGACAAGGTAGGAGTTTTGCGTTGTTCACAGAGAAAGCACTAATTATAGAACCTATATTTATTATCAGAGTTCCCAGAGGTAGCTATATTTAAATTAAGAAACCAAACTCCTTTAAGTTTCTGGTGATAAATGCACTCTAGATCTATTCATCATCAAGTTCCAGAAAGTGCTGACAGGAAACTGGCTACATTTATAGCTCATTTGTGAAATCAGTCCCTTCCCCTAAAATCTCTCCCAGTGAATAACTAAAATCTACACTGCGCTTGAGAAGCAGCCTCAGCCTACTTGGGTCTTTTAGTAGCTAAAGGGATAGAAAACTGGAAAGAAAATAAAATCATGGTTTAAAACACATCAAACTGAAAGTGATATTTATTGTACATTAAGTGAAGAAAAGCAAGTGTTTTAACTACTAACCAAATTTTGTCGATCATCATTTTTTTTATTTTATAATGCACAAATAGAGAAAGAAAGTAGGTAGAGAACAATGACTATGTAAGCTATCATATATATAAAATAACTGAACCCATGAACTCACACACACATTCTATATGGAGAAAATGTCTCCGTTTGGAGGTTGGGGATAGGGGAAGGAAGGGACTTTCTGTATTGCTTGTATTTTTTTACTATGTGCCTAGATTACCACCACCAAACAACACACCATTAAAACTGTAAGACAGACAAAGGGGCGCCTGGGTGGCTCAGTGGGTTAAAGCCTCTGCCTTCGGCTCAGGTCATGATCCCAGGATCCTGGGATCGAGCCCCACATCGGGCTCTCTGCTCAGCAGGGAGCCTGCTTCCCTTCCTCTCCCTCTGCCTGCCTCTCTGCCTGCTTGTGATCTCTTTGTCAAATAAATAAAATCTTTAAAAAAAAAAGGAACTGTCAGATAGATACGATATACGGTAATGAAGAAGGGAAACACAGGAAGGGTAGTAAAACTACTTTTTCCATGACAACCCTGGGCCACGAAATACTGAAGAGAGGGAGACATTCCCCCAAGTCATTCCATAGAAAAAAACAAAATCCAACTTAGGGGAACTTAAACCGATGGGACGGCCATAGCTGCAGGCTGTCTCATGCACGGACAACTGACTCTACGTGTGTAGGCAACCCAGCTACTCTGCCCCTGCCACTAGCTGGAGGCACAAAAAGATGAAGGCGGTCATGGCAAATGACCCGGACCCCTTCCCATGGCAACCATAAGCAGCATGCAGAAGGCATACCTGCCTGTTCCTCTCCCCCGAGATGGAAGGGAGCCCCTCCATGGTAACCTCAACATCACTGAAAAGTGCTGTGTGCCTGTGCACACAGACACAGCAGTGAGGAGAGTAAGTGTGTATGCATGTATACGTGTGTGTGTGAGAGCACGTGTGCGTGCAGGAGTGTGTGGGTATATACACAAGTGAGAGCAAGTGCAGTAAGGGGTAGGGGCAGAGGAGGTAGCTGCCAATAGCTTTGAGTCCTCATTTCTCCTAAACCGTGACAGGAGAAGAGTCCAGAATGCAACAATGCCATGGCACTAGAGAAGCCGAAGAACCCTTTGGGCTTCCTCTCGGGCAGGAAGTGGGCTCTAAAGCAACCTTACATTCTGGGCTCCAGAATATTTCCCAGTGAATTCAATGGGTAACCTAACCTGGACCCAATCCAATGAAATGAGAGTCCAGTATTTGTTCAAAAACAACTTTGCTGAGTTTTTAGCTCATGGCTTCTAGATGGTGTCTAGGAGATAACAATCTCCTTTGGTGTCAGTACCATAGTAGCAGACAATTGTTTACACCCCACAGTGAACTGTTTACCTGCAACTTATCTTTGGAGAGCAAGAAGCCTCTCTTATCATAGCTGGCTGCAAAACTGGTGAAACTTCATTTTGTCAAAATATAACCAACCTGAAACCCTTAAGTAATGAGAAAGTAGACTTCTGCTACAGACAGATATATATACGAATGTGCATACACAAAAAAATGGCAAAAAAAAAAAAAGTATATTTATCAGGCTTATAGTGAGAAAAACAAAAACAACTCCGTTTCTTCCCCACCCCAAAACTACTTATTGGGCATAAGCCTGAGGGGTGAGGTTGTTACACATAACAGAATTACGAAGTCTATCTCGTGACAACAATATTAAAAAACAAACAAAATGTGTCAAAGCCCTAGTTAGGGAAAAACCAATGTCCCTGACAAATACGAAAGATTTCATTAACTCTACTGCATATACTTACCGAGGCAAGAAAGCAGATTGACATATCTTATGTAATTTTTTTCAACATCTGGGATGAAACTAAAGTTTACCCGAATCACAATTAACCAGTTCATTAGAGCCTCAGCTTCTCAGCATTCCTGCTGAGAAATACTTTCCAGGGCTTTAGCATAATTCAAAATGCCCATTAATTTTCTCTAAAATGACTCCCACACACAGACTTTTGCATTTATGAACCAGCTTATCGCTTCACCAGCATTTAACTTATCCATCTGCTAAGGAAAGTTCTAAACTGGAAGTTAGAAGCAGCAGAACAAAAGCAGCAAGTGACTCAAATTCCCCAGGAACTGTTTGTAAATTGCTTTTTCTCCTCCCTTCTACCGTTTTCCTAAATAAGAGGAGCAGTGTCATCAAAGCAGAAGAGAAAGTTCCTCTTTACAAAACAGTTTCTGGAGGGCAAGTAAAGATTAAGTTGGGGAGGCAGAGGGCTGAAATTTGCTTTGTTGGTGTAGAAATCTGCTATGTAACTATTGAGTAAGATCTTCATTTTTGTGTGATAGCATTTAATACAGTTTTCATACAGACCTACACAATATCCTAGTGAAGGCGGCATATTTCTCTGGGTTAAAATCTTTGGCGGTCAGAACAATAGAAAAATGAGTCACCTGTCCAAAAGAAACAAAAAAGTATACTTTTTAAAGACACTTTCACAGATTTAATTTTTATTACTATATTCTAGCAAACCTCTGTACAAGACAGATTGGCATTAACAGGAAAAGATCAAAATGTAACCAAGTTTTCACTTGCTTCTTTATACTTTTATGCTCACATACACATGCATATAAAAGACATACACTTATATATACATAAATAGAGTTAATTTCCTAGATAAGAATGTAATAATTTGAGTTAAAATTTTTTTAAAAATACAAATATATTTTAAGTATAAAAAATGTGAGTTTTCATTTAAATTTCCCTAACCTCATCAAAGCAGAATTAGAAATGCCATTAGACCCACCAATTTATCAACTATTAATTAATGAAATAGGAGGATAGAAAACAAAAGTACATACAGTAAAAATCACACAGTTCCTTGGGGCACATTGGTGGCTTAGTTGATTAAGCATTTGCCTTTGGCTCAGGTCATACCCCAGGGTCCTGGGATGGAGCCCCACATCAGGCTTTTGCTCAGCAGGAGCCTGTTTTTCTACCTCCTTCTGGCCCTCCCCCTTCTCATGATCTTTCTCTCTCTCTCTCTCTCTCGCAAATAAAATCTTTAAAAAAAAAACAAAAAACAAAAAACACAGGGGCACCTTGGTAGCTCAGTGCATTAAGGCTCTGCCTTCGGCTTGGGTCATGATCTCGGGGTCCTGGGATTAAGCCCTGCATCAGGCAGGGCTTCAGCTTAGGTCATGATCCCAGGGTCCTGGGATCGAGCCCCACATTGGGCTCCCTGCTCAGCAGAGAGCCTGCTTTTCCCTCTCATCTGCCTACCACTCTGCCTACTTGTTACTTGCACTCTCTCTCACTCTGACAAATAAATAAAATCTTTATTTTAAAAAAAGCAAAACATTTAAGAAATTTATGAATTTAAGAAAATTATTATGAATAACATCATTTTTAGAAATCGTATTTTAAAGCATAAGAACTATCTCTAAATCTTGCTGTTCTTCAATCTGAAAAACAGATTTGAGATCAATGTTGCTATTGTTTGGCAGACTACAGGCAAAACACAGATAAATCTACTTCAGGATACATGAAGACCTCTCAGCAAGAACTTAACGAACATAAACCAAAGCTTCTGTAACACACTGAAAATTATCTTTTTTGCAAATTTACATTTTCTAATTATGAATCTGTTTTGGCTTAAACCTGTAGCAGTTTTATTTTTTTTTATTTTTAAGACTTGATTTATTTTGAGAGGGAGTGCACATGTTGGCGGGGGCAGCAGCAGAGGGAGAGGGAGAGAAGCCACCCTGGGGTTCGATCTCAGAACCCTGAGATCTTGACCTGAGCCAAAATCACGAGTCAAACACTTAACCAACTGAGCCACTCAGGGGCCCCAAACCTTTAGCAGTTTTAAATAGCTGCCTTCCTGTTATTTTAAATGTAATTCCTTAAATTTAAATGGGTATTTTGGACATGCTTCTTATAGTCTGGTTATTTGCTATAAAAGTAGCCCTAGAAGGTAAAAGAAATCCCTATCCAGGAACATGCAAGGAGCTTAGCCACTTTCTAGTATTTCTTTTCTTTGAAAAAAACATGCTGGTTGCTTGGGATTAGGATCATCGTGGCCCACAATGACCACATACTGATTTCCAACATGTCACATGGATACTGTTCATATCAAATGACATACACAAAAAGCCTACTGAATACATGAGTTTCCTTACTTCTTCTTTCTATTCTTAATAATATCCTTAACATCCACAAACAAATGAAAAAAGTTTTCTTGATTATGCCAAGGATTTTACCCTTTAAAAGTTTTTAATTATAGAAAAGTGTTTCTTTCCACTTTTATTAATCACAGTCATGACTTTGAAAGTACTTCTACATTTCTAACTCCAACAGAGTATAACCTGGAAAAGGCTTCACTATACCAAACACAGGGTCAGTCATATTTTACACACTGACAAATGTTTATAGAATAAATGAGAGTGAAACCTGAAACGGAACATTCCCAGTGAAAATTGTATTTAGTATTTTTTTCAAAAGTGTATTGTGAACAATAATGTCTAAAGCTAAGAGTTACCGGAATGTGACATCGCTTTAAATATTTTTGGCCATTTCACCTTTATGCAGTCATACCTTTATCAAAACTGAAGAATCTGGAACTTCGACTGTTGTGATATAAAACCATGTTCTTCTGTACTGACCAAAGACAAAGGGATGGAGAAGTTTGCTTTCATCTGTAAGGCAGCATTTTCTCAGCAGTAAATTCCTTAAAGTTGCTGTCGTGGAAGGGTAACACCACACCCACAGAACTTCTCCATTTGTGTCCTTTTCTACGGTGGAAAGATGGTCACTGTGAGAATGTCAAACAGCAGCAAGGAAGTGAATTGATTGGTTACTCAGAAGCACTTAGTGGAATTAGTTTTAACATTCCATTTCATAAAGCATCCTGGAGCACTTGTGACCCCAAATTCCCACCTACCTCTACTGGTCAAATTATCTAGCTCTCCTGATCTTGACTTTTAGGCCACCTGAGTAAAAAGCTTTTATAATAAATCATGAATGAGTATTTAGCCTTACAGCTTTGGTAGAGGTCTTCCCCTTTACCCTTCCCCTCCCACACACATTTTCATAAACTCATCATTACATTTTTTTTTAAGATTTTATTTATTTCTGGGGCACCTGGGTGGCTCAGTGGGTTAAGCCCCTGCCGTCGGCTCAGGTCATGATCAGGTCCTGCGATCAAGCCCCGCATTGGGCTCTCTGCTCGGTGGCTCAAGCAGAAGGCAGATGCTTAACAGCTAAGACACCCAGGCGCCCTCATCATTACATTTTTATCTAGTGAGAAGGATTTTTAATAAATACATAAGAAGGGTTTATTAAGAACAAAACTGGGGATGAAGAAAATGGCAAAATCTCTCTTAAATCATAATACTGCTTGTGCAAATTCTGTATTTAAAGTAGTAATAATAATGGTTATGCCATCATGTATGCAGTTTCATCATCAAAAGTGAACACTTTAATAACGCAGTCAGCCTTTAGAAAACCAGTTACTGCACATACAGCAGTAAGGATGGATTTTTATCTATTCTATAGATTAAAAAAAACACTTTTATTATGAAATATATCAAGCATATAGGGAAAAGAATTTTAAAAAATGAATTCCCCCATCTCCATCATTCAGCTCCAGCAACCAGACACACTGGCTCCTCCTCCTCTCATAAGGGGGAAAGAGAGTCCCCCCCCCCATTATTTTGAAGCAAATCCCTTTTAAATCCGTGTCCATATGAAAAATACAAAACCTGCTGAATTGAAAATGATTGTAAGTCATTTTCGTTTTTGCTGTTACCAGATAAATTCTGTTATCAGAATTTATTTAACCCAGCCTCATTCAGAAGTACCTTCAAGCAGGACTAAGATGCCTGAAATAATTGGGTTTTGTTTTGAAGCAGTTTGCAAATCACATCAGAAATAAATACAGGAAGCCATTCCCAGATAAATGCACTCCTCTGAGACACTGAAAAGACACAGTTTTGCTAAACGCAAGCGATGTTCTTCTACACTAGAGGAACAGAATGTTTAGGGGTTTGTAAAAATCTCAATAGAATATTATTTCAAAGGACAATGGCACTCAAGGAACCGAGTCATTCAAGCAACCCGGTGCTCACTGCCGCCTATGGGATGAATGGTTCCCTGAAACACCCAACCCTGAAACGCTGCACACGGCTCAGGCACACCCAACGATGCCAACGTACTTCCTCAACCACTATTTCCTCAAAACTGACCGGGATCCCACCATATGGGATTTTGTGGACACTCCGGCTACATGCATGAGCTTTATCTCATGATGCAGGATTCCTCCACTAGCACGAGTTGGGGCTCCGCGTCTAATCTGCAAGGGTCCCAAACCGGGCTCCACCACTTCCTAGCGTGCGTCCGGCACAAATGACACCCTGGGCCTCCATCTGCTTCTCCCAAACGTGGCCATCAAACATTACCTACACACCCCCCGGGCTGTGGTAGAAGTTTAACGGGAGGTAATTCGTGCCTATCTATGTTCAGCACTCGGGCCGTCACAGTTAGCCACGGAGACTCGAACCGCTCAACCATACAATCGGGGCCAGCCGGGCGCAGGGCAGACAGCCACGCGTGGCTCCCCCACCCTCAGAGGTCAGCCCGGCCGCCTCCCAGCTGCGCGGCCCTCCACCGACTTTCCGCCCAGCCCCCGCCCCGGCTATGCAGCGGCCCCCCGGCAGCCTCCGGAGCTCTGTCACCCTCGATGTCCGGCCGCGTTTGCAGCACCGGGCGTCCGGAAGGAAGCCCGGTGTCCCTCCGCCCCACTGCCCGGCCAGGGCAGGTCCCACGCGAGACTGGCCCAGGGCCACTGGCCGAGTCCCCGCGCCGGGGAAGCCGGGCCCTGCAGCCCCCGGCCCAGGCCCAACAGAGAGGGGGGCCGCGACCTCCTCACCGCAGGTGGCGCCGGAGGCCGCGGGAGCAGAGACCGCCCGGGCCCAGGCGGAGGCGGAGGCGGAGGCTGAACTGGGGCGCGGGCCTGCGGGGCAGGGCGCCTTCGTCCTCACCGATCAGCCCAACTCCGAGCATCAGCTGAGTGTCCGCCGGCTCAGCCGCAGCCATTTTCCACCGCCACCGCCGCCGCTGCAGCGCACGGCTCCCAGCAACCCGCTCGCAGGCCCGCCCCTGCTCCGGGGCAACGCCCACCCCGGCCCCGCCCTCCATATGGCCCCGTCCTTCCCAAAACCCCGCCTCCAGAGCCCCACCTCCTCCCTGGAGGCCCCGCCCCTGACTCGCCTCCACTTCCTGCTCCCCACTCGCCTAAGAAAAGAACCTCCGCCTCTGCAGCTTCCCTTGCTTCCTCTAATCCAGATCTTCTTCTTCTTCTTTTTTTTTTTTTTTAAGATTTTATGTATTTATTTGACAGAGAGCACAAGTAGGCAGAAAGAGGGAGAAGCAGGCTCCCTGCTGAGCAGAGAGGCTGATGTGGGAATCTGATCCCAGGACCCTGAGAGCATGAGGCAAGGGTAAGGCCACCTGGCCCTCTGAGCCACCTGGGCACGGCTAATCCAGATCTTCCTAAACCCTCTCCTCAAACTATTCCAATCTTCCCTCCCCTTCTCAGGCTTTTCTCATTCTACCTCTGCCCACCAGGCGGGCTAAAGAGAGGCATCCTGAGTTTGGAGGGTCTTCATCCATCCATCCATCCATCCAGTCAGTCATCCATCCCCAAACAAAACAAAACAAAACAAAGATTTTTTTTTTTAAGATTTTATTTGTTTATTTGACAGAGATCACAAGTAGGCAGAGAGGCAGGTAGAGAGAGAGAGGAGGAAGAAGGCCTCCCGCCGAGCAGAGAGCCCGATGTGGGGCTCGATCCTAGGACTCTGGTCCTGGGATCATGACCTGACCAGAAGGCAGAGGCCCTAACCCACTGAGCCACCCAGGCACCCCAAAACACCTGAAGATTTGAAAAGAATTTGGGAATACAGTGCTGGGCAAGACAGAACATTCTAGTGGAGGGAGACAGACAATTGCTGAGTAAAAATATCCTAAAACACCTTAGAGTGATAGGCCCATTGCAATAAAACAGTGCAGTGTGTGTGTGGGGGGGGGTTGCTGCTTTAAAATAGCTTTGGAGGGGGGCGCCTGGGTGGCTCAGTGGGTTGAGCCGCTGCCTTCGGCTCGGGTCATGATCTCAGGGTCCTGGGATCGAGTCCCACATCGGGCTCTCTGCTCGGCGGGGAGCCTGCTTCCCTCTCTCTCTCTCTCTCTCTGCCAGCCTCTCTACCTACCTGTGATCTCTCTCTGTCAAATAAATAAATAAAATCTTAAAAAAAAAAATAGCTTTGGAGGAAGGTTTCTCTGAGGAAGGGGTATTTAAGGCCAGATCTGAATGAGGAAGAGGAGCCAGGCAGTTTGGGTGGCTCCAGGATCCCTCCTTGGGGAGCCTCTGTGCCTCTTACCCAAATCTCACAAAACTAGTTAATAAGGGAGGGTCTTTGGTGTCTATAGGAATACGAACCCACCCCCATTTCATTTGCTATATGTTTTAAAGTATTTAATATGAAATATTTCATAAATATATACCAATAGAAGAAAAATATGTGGTTATCACCCTGTTTCATAAAGTATTACAAATGTAGTTGGGACGCCTGGGTGGCTCAGTGGATTAAAGCCTCTGTCTTTGGCTGGGGCATGATCCCGGGGTCCTGGGATTGAGCCCCGTATTCGGCTCCCTGCTCAGCGGGAAGTCTGCTTCTCTTCCTCTCTCTCTGCCTGCTTCTCTGCCTACTTGTGATCACTGTTTGTTAAATAAATAAATAAACAAAAATCTTTTAAAAAACCCAAACATGTAGTTGAAGCCCTTCCCTTCTCTTCTTTAATCTCCTTCCCCTCCCTGTCCCACAGAGGTAACCACTGTTCTAAATGTGGTCATCATTTTCCTATACGTTTTTAAGTTTCTGTTTATTTGTCTGTTTTACTCAGCAAAATATTGTACTCGTTCTTTTAAAACTTTATACCAGTGCAGTAGCTAACATTTATGACGGGCGGACACTGTTCTAGGTATTTTACTTGTATTACTTCCCTAAATCCTCACAACACCTCTGTGTTTAAGTCCTATTATGAGCCCCAATGTACAGGTGAGAAAACTGAAAAGTGGCACAATTTGTCCAGGATCAAACGGCTTTCAAGTGGTGGTAGCAGGATATGGACCCAAGCAAGGGGTCCCCAGCTACACAAGAGATCCCTTGTGTATAAAGCTTACCATTCCATTGCATACCATTTGTATTCATTCGTAAATTGCCTTCTTTGCTCGATTTTGTTTTTTAAGATATTTATCCAAGTTAACACTCATAATTCTGGTTCAGTAATATTAACTGGGTAATGCTTTGAGTATGGAAATATGATTAGTTCCATCAGCTACTAATGACAATATTTTTCCTGCTTTTTGCTTTATGATCACAGTACTACTGTAATTTGAACAAGTCTCCCTGTTCTATCTGCTCTTTACACTGGGAAAAATTCTACATCTTCAAGGTTCAAATAACATTTCTTCCCTAAACCCAGGCAAAATTAATTTCTCCCTCTTCCAAGATCTAATAGCATTTGGCCACAGAATTAGGATTGGAGTATATCTGGCTCTCCTGTTCTCTCATGAGACTGAACTTCTGGATGGCAGCACCTTTATGCCCCTTGATTGATTTCCTGTACTTGCTATTATAGTACATAATTGCTAATGCTTCTAGTTCTCAAAGAAAATACAAATGTATTAGGGGCTACAGAGTGGGATGCAGAATCACAACCAGTTTGGAGGCCAAGTAGACACTTGCACTCATGTTTCATTGGCCTTTGCCATCTCTTGCAAGGTTCTATGGTTGAAGTGTTTACAAGGAAAATAGATGCTCTTGTAGACTCCCTTTAATGTCAACAATACACCAATCTGCATCGATCTGGACCTCAAATATCTGCTTTTTGTGAAGGTGACTATCTCCAATAAACTTGGGTAATTACACAAAATCCTACCGTATCTCAGCTGCTATTATGGGCTGGAATGATTCTCTAATTACGTGCATAGCGCTAACCCCACTGCCTTGGAATGTGATCATCTGTGGAGACAAGATCCTTTAAAGAGGTTGTCAGTTGAAATGAGGCTGTAAGGGTGGGCCCCACTCCAATCTGACCTGTGTCCTTATAAGAAGAGGGAATTTGGACACACAAAGAGATCCTAGGGGTGTGCCCCCACAGAGGAAAGACATTTGCAAGCCAAAGAGAGCGGCCTCAGAAGACATCGAACCTGCCAACACAGTGATCTCAGGGTTTCAACCTTCTGAACTGTGAGAAAATAAATTTCTGTTGTTTAAGCCACCCAGTCTCTGGTAATTGTGGTGGCAGCTGTAGGAAACCAGTATAGCTACTCTTCAGCCACTTGTCTTGGATGTATCTGAGGCTCCCTCCTGGAGATTATATTTCTGTGGATTTCACCCCTGTCCTCTCAAGTAAAAGAGAAGCTTGAAAAAATTGCCTTTGAATCACCAAGGGTTACCTGCTCTTCTCTCTGCAGTAAAGGTATAGGCCCTTTGAGTTCACTGGCAGTCTTCCTGGGATGGGCAGTTGCTCCTTTGTTTGGAACTGGTATGTATGTCACATCCTTTTGTGGTTGGGAAGTTTATGATGTGCCAAACACATCGAGGGACTCCCCATAGCTCCAAGGAGAGAAAGCAACAAAGGGCATGTGTGCTTGGAGTGGTGGACTGCGAAACATGCCTTAGCCTTCTGAAGCCAGAGTAAGAGTTCATCGGTGAATCAGGGAGAGCATTCCTCCTCTCCCTTGTACTCAGAGCAGTACAAGGATCTGTGCCGGAGGAACATCACAGGTCCTGTCTGGTAGCCAGATGCTGTAGGCTGTCTTCCAGAGTGATCTG
Source organism: Mustela putorius furo (assembly GCF_011764305.1). Classification (NCBI taxonomy): domain Eukaryota; kingdom Metazoa; phylum Chordata; class Mammalia; order Carnivora; family Mustelidae; genus Mustela; species Mustela putorius. The sequence continues at coordinate 11,780,771 of NW_025422057.1, forward strand.
TGAGGCCATGAGAGTCACAACCAGAAATAGAGTGCCCAGAATGACTTCACAATCTCCCTGGGTTTGTTTGCTGGTCCAAGACTAAGTGCCTGGGATCTGGGACAATTGGAAAGAAACCCTTACGAAATACCAAATTCAAGGGGTACCTGGGTAGCTCATTCGGTTAAACATCTGACTCTTGATTTCAGCTCAGGACATGCTCTCAGATCAGGCTCCATGTTCACCACATGGGGGGGAACCTGCTTCTCCCTCCCCCACTCACCCTGCTTGTGTTCCCTCTCTTGCTGTGTCACTCTCTGTCAAATAAAGAGGTAAAATATTTTTTTAATGCAAATATATTAAAAAATGCAAATATACATATTTGGAAATGTATATTTATAAATATGTATAAATGTATATATTTAATGCATAAGTGTATTAAATGTACTAGTATAAGGTCCATAACTGTAAAAATATCATAGAACAATACTGAGAAATATTCTGGTGCTAATAACAATGATTTTCTTTAGGTGGGTAAGACCAGGTATTTTCCCTCCTCCTTTTACTTACACTTTACAATTTCAAAAACACTGTATTTATTGCTTGCAGTAGTTCAAATCTTAAAAAATCTCTGAAAATAGGGATGCATTCTACAATTATGACTGAAAGTGTTTTTTTTTCTTTCTTAATGGTATATAAAATGACAAGCTAGTCACTGATAGCTTTTCTAGATTTTATGAACAACAGTAAACAGGAAAAAATGAGAAAACATGTTAAATCTGATGAAGTTTTAGAATATAGGTGAAGTTCAGTGGGGTGGAGTCTGGAGCTGACGACCAAGAAAGAATTCTTGAGACATCTTTGGTGCAAAGTGGTGGTTTATTAAAGCACCAGGACAAGACCCGTGGGCAGAAAGAGGGGCTGCCATGGGGTTGTGAGGGGTGGCAGGTTATATAGATGGGGTTGGGGAGGTAAGGAAAAATGGAAGTTTCAAAAGAATTTTCATATGCTAAAGAGGACCTACAAAATGCCTTGTCATTATCAAGGTTTTTCCCTCTAGCAAGGTATTAACATTAAGACTGGTGGGAGATTCCTAAAGAATGTCACATTTGTCCCACCCAGGAGTGGTGTGGGGGAAGGCTGCAGGGTGTCAGCTTTTGCTTTGTCCTCAGTCAGCCTTCTGTTCCCTCATCGAAATCCCAGATCTCCTGAACTTTCCATTTTACCAAGGTCATTTGCTAAACTTTACAGAGACATATTTAGCTCAAAATACAGAATTTTCTGTGGTATTGGGGCTTGGGGAATGATCTTCCATTAAATTAAATTAAATCGGCAGGAATATAGGATCAGGAAAACGCGACTTCCCTTACACAGAGCGTAAACATTTGCAAAAGCGGACCGTGCACCATGGGCCAGATGCTGGGGAGATGGACACGCAAGATAGCCAGAGCAGAATTCTTGCCCGTGACCTCCAGGTGACCATCAGGTGAGAAAACAGAAAAGGGGAGCGAAAAGGCATGACCAGTTCTATTGCTCCTGGGATTCCAGACCTAGAGATCCAAACTTGAGGAAAGAGAAAAAGGAGAAAATCTCAAAGGCAGGAGAGCATGACAGCATCTTCAGTGTCCTGCCTCTCCTTGCTCCAGGTTGGGTTGCTCCTGCTGTGCCTCCTAAGGTCCCTGGTACATGCCAGGAAGCCTCTTTTCTTTGTGAGTGAGTTAAGGAGTGGCCCACGTGGCCAGGACCCACAGGTGCCATCTTTAGGCAGAATGCAGAAAGTAAATGAGATTGGAGATGAGGATGGACAGATAATAAAATAAAGGATTTGAGTTAGGTGGTGGTGGGGGTAGGGAGGGAGGGACAATGAAGGCTGTGGCCAGGCTGAGGACACCCGGCAGGGGAGGAGCAGTTATCTACAGGAAGGTGGAAGAAGAAATTGACACCTCCCTCTCTTCAATTTCACTCCTGGTGCTGTCAGACCTGCCAGACAGGGTCACAGAGTTAAAGGAAAAGGACCAGAGAGGGTGGAGAAGGGGAGGTATTCTTAACCTTTAGCAATAAAGCTGCACTGTCCTAGATGGAAGGAGCTGGGGTGTGGAAACAGATGAGCCTGAGTTCAAATCTCAGCTCTGCCCATCTTGGCTGTGACAATTCATTCATGTTGCCCACCTTCTGTGCGCTCATTTCTTCAGTGACCAAATGGAGCTAATCATATTTTCTTCTGTGCCTCTTCCAATGAAAGTTTGAATCAAGAAAAATCTTTTTTATTTCATATTATTTATTTATTTTAAAGATTTTATTTATTTATTTGTCAGAGAGAGAGAGGAGCGAGAGTGAGCACAGGCAGACAGAGTGGCAGGCAGAGGCAGAGGGAGAAGCAGGCTCCCTGCCGAGCAAGGAGCCCAATGTGGGACTCGATCCCAGGATGCTGGGATCATGACCTGAGCTGAAGGCAGCTGCTTAACCAACTGAGCCAACCAGGCGTCCCTATTTCATATTTTTAAAAGTAATCTTTAAAAAGAATATTTTTTTAATTAAAAAAAAAATAAAGTAATCTTTACACCCAATATGGGACTCAAACTCACAACCCTGAAGTCTCAAGTGGCATGCTCCACTCACTGAGCCAGCCAGGTGCCCCTCAAGAAGAATCTTTTTTTTTTTTTTTAAAGATTTTATTTATTTATTTGACAGACAGACAGAGATCACAAGTAGGCAGAGAGGCAGGCAGAGAGAGAGAGAGAGAGGAGGAAGTAGGATCCCAGCCGAGCAGAGAGCCCGACTCTGGGCTCGATCCCAGGATCATGATCCCTGGGATCATGACCTGAGCTGAAGGCAGAGGCTTTAAACCCACTGAGCCACCCAGGCACCCCAAGAAGAATCTTTATATTATTATAGATAAAGGGGTCCCCAAAAGAAGTCCCAGATTCAATGATTTCTTTGGGGGGACCCACAGGATTCAGCACCTAGCTGTGCTCATGGCCAGGCTTTATCAGGAAAGGGAAAAGGCACATGGAGTGATAGCCAAAGGAAAGTAGGTCCAGGCTTCCAAGAGTCCTCTCCGTGGAGTCACACGGGACATGTTTCATTCCTCCAGCAACAAGCTGTGACAACGCAAGCAAAATATCATGGATGAGGGAAGCCTCTTAGAGACAGGCTTTTATTGGGGGCAGTCGTGTGGCAACATGTGCCTAGCACGTACACAAATTCCAGACTCTCCGAAGGAAACAGGTAGTCGGCATAAACACCATTGTTGGTGCAAGCAGTCTAGATAGTCACTCTAGTCAATTCCAAGAATGGCGGGTGAGCTCCTGAAATCCAAGTTCATGAATAATAGCCAAGGGCCTACCTTATCGGTAGGCTTTTCTGATGATAGCTGGTTGAGCCTGCTCGGTCTCGTTCACACAGCCTGCTTGTTCTCTGGTTCCCAAGAAAAGAGTAAGCAGATATTGGCACTGATACAGATATGAAAAATGCCCAGACTGTCTGGACATGTGGATAAGGGACCTCAGCACCTTCTACAGATGTTCTAACTCCCAAGTCCTGTGAGCCCTGGCTCTTCTTTTCATTATTTTTCCTTAATCACATTTAATCAAATATTAGGTATGTGTCAGTCAGGAGAGCATTGGGATGTCAACTCTTTTAAGGGATTCCAGGCTTGCTTGGGGCCCAAGAAGTCCCCTCTGAAAGGGGCTTTAGTCAAATGCCTAGACACTCTGTCCTGATGATTAACTAGCTTCCTGTCTGTGTGAGCTTTCCAGAAGATTCCCAACGGAAAGTCATCCTTCCTGCGTTCTCCACAGTATCAGGGTGCTGATGTTGGAACCTGAGTAGATCCCAGGCCCAAAGAAGCCCGGCTTTCAAGCTGTGTTGTATTAAAAGAAACAGATCAGTAAGAAAATGTAATTGAGACAAATTCTGATCTGTATTTGGATTTTCCAGAGAATATGAAAGAGGATAGAATTCATTACCTACAGTGTCTTAAAATCCCTTTCCCCTCATATTTTATAAATGGACATTTTCTTTTTCTTTTGGAATCCAAATTCTTTTTAGAGTAGTTTTAGATTTACAGAAAAGTTGCAAAGATAGAACGGAGAGTTACCACATACTCTTCAGTAAGTTTCTTCTTTTAGTAACATCTTACTTCAATATGGTACCTCTGTCACAACTAATGAATGAATACTGATACATTAGTATCTAAAGTCCATGTTTTTTCCTTAGTTTTTACCTAGTTTTTATTTTTTTTAAAGATTTTACTTATTTATTTGACAGAGAGAGATCACAGGTAGGTAGAGAGGCTGGCAGAGAGAGAGAGAGAGAGAGGGAAGCAGGCTCCCCGCAGAGCAGAGAGCCCGATGTGAGACTCAATCCCAGGACCCTGAGATCACGACCCAAGCCGAAGGCAGCGGCTTAACCCACTGAGCCACCCAGGCGCCCAAGTTTTTACCTAGTTTTTAAATAGGATCCCAGGATCCTATTTAGGATAACATATTTAGTCAAAATGTTTCCTTTGGCTCCTCTTGGCTGTGACAGTTTCTCATACTTTCCTAGTTTCTTGATGACCTTGACAGTTTTGAGGAGTTCTGGCCAGGACTTTCAAAGACCATCTTTCAGTTAGGATTTGTCTGATGTTTTTTCTCATGATTGGTCATGTGTTTTGGGGAGGAAGACCATAGAAGTGCTGCTGTCGTCACATCAGATCGAGGCTGCACTGAGATATAAACCTTGGTCATCCCGCTGAGGCAGTATTTGTCAGGTTTCTCTCCCACAAAGCTACTCTTCCCCGTTTCTTTTTTCTAAGATTTTATTTATTTATTTGACAGAGACAGAGATTACAAGTAGGCAGAGAGGCAGGCAGAGAGAGAGAGGAATCAGGCTCCCTGCTGAGCAGAGAGCCCGATGAGGGGCTAGATCCCTGGACCCTGAAGGCAGAGGCTTTAACCCACTCAGCCACCCAGGCGCCCCTTTTCTTTTCTATTTTTTTAAAAGATTTATTTGGGGTGCCTGGGTGGCTCAGTCATTAAGCATCTGCCTTCTGCCCAGGTCATGGTCCCAGGATTCTGGGATTGAGCCCTAAGTAGGGCTCCCTGCCCAGCAGGGAGCCTGCTTCTCCCTCTCTCTGTGTCTGCTGTTCCCCTTGCTTGTGCTCATGCTCTCTCTGCCAAATAAATAAATAAAATCTTTAAAAAAAATAAAAATAAATAAACATTTTATTTGAGAGAGAAAGAATGTGAGTGTGAGGGGGTAGGGGGACAAGCAGACTCCCCGCTGAGCATGGAGTCTGATAATAGGACTCAATCATGCCTATTTCACAGATGAGAAAATGGAGGCTTGGTGAGATTACTTTCCCAATACCCTAGTGCTAAATGGCAAAGCTGGGGTTTGAAGCCATCTGGCTCCAAATGTGACAGACTTATGGGCTGAACAGAGATGCATTTATAATCCTAAATTCCCTAGGAAATGAAGCTTACCCCCCCTAGTTCTAAAAACAGTAGTATGGAGTACTATAACATGTGTTTGCAGTCTCAGATTCCTTCTGTAGGGCTTTCACTTCATTTGTATAGTTAAACCTTTCTCTTAATTTGTAGAGTTAAACCTTCACAGTCTTGCCCTTTCCTTCCACTGAGTTGTACTTTTGTATTCATTTCATGCAAAGCAAAGTCACTTTAGAATGACTCCATGGGGCACCTGGGTGGCTCAGTGGGTTAAGCTTCTGCCTTCGGCTCAGGTCATGATCCCACGGTTCTGGGATTGAGCCCCTCATCAGGCTCCCTGCTGAGCAGAGAGCCTGCTTCTCCCTCTCTCTGCCTACCTCTCTGTCTACTTGTGATCTCTCTCTCTCTCTGTCAAATAAATAAATAAAATCTTAAAAAAAAAAAAGAATTTGACTCCACTTATATTTTATTCTTCTTTCTCTAGAAATTAATATGGGGAAACCGTCTCTGTATTAGTTTTCTTTTGCTGTGTAACAAATTACTACAAACTTAGTGACTTAAAACAACACCCATTTATCAGCTCACAGCTCTATAGACCAGAAGTCCCAGCATGGCACAAGGTCTCTGCTCAGGCTGTTGCCAGGATGAAGTCTGGGTGATGGCAAGGGTGTGTTCCTTCCTGGAGGCTCTGCAGAAGAATTTCCCTTTACATTCATCCAAGTTGTTGATGGAATTCAGCTCTTTCCATTTGCGGACTGAGGCTTCTGTGCACTAACTGGGTTTACCTGTAGGCTGCCCTCAGCTACTAGAGGTTGTCCACATTTCCTTGCTACGCAGCTTTTTCCATTTATCCTTTCGTGTTTTGAATCTCTTACTTCCTCTGCCTCAGGATTTATAGGGCTTTTGTAATTGGCTAGACCCACCCAGATAATCTCTTCTTAAAGTCAACTAGATAAGTAATATAACCTAATCAGAGAAGTAACACCCCATCATGTTTGTGGTCTCAGGTTTTATACAAGGCGTGTACAATCAGGGAGTGGAAATCTTGTGGACACCTTGGAATCCTGCTGACCACAGTCTCCATTCCTTTATTTATTCACACATCACGTATTTACAGAGTTGACCCATGCCCAGCATAGTTCTGGGAGTTGGAGCTACAGTGCTCAACACGATGAACTTGGTTGCTTAAAGCTTACCATTTAGTGTGGTGCGGTGGGGAGGGAAACCAAGGAAACAATGAACACTATCCACGAGTGATAAACGCTTCGCTGAGAATTAAACTAAGGTAGTCTCAAGCTTTAGACCATGTGATCAGGAAGGGGTTCTCCAAGGAAGTGTCATTTTAGTTGCTTCGTGAGAATATAACACAATGAAAAGGTCCGTGTGATTGTCTAGTACACACAAGCCCAAGATGAAAGCCCACACCCTGCGGTTCCAGGGTTCCTTCTAATCATAGTTCACACATTTAACAGAGAAGCCCATTTTCAAACCACACCCTAAGCTACTCTGCACGGTATCTTACTCATTCTGCTCTTGGCCCTAAATGGATTGTGTGGCTTTGAGCAGAGTCTCCTAAATTCCCAAGTAGGAGCTAGGCTGTGTGCCATGACAATGGCATGTGTGACTATGTATGCCAATTCCCACAAACATGCTTCTCTTCTTCCCCTCAGACTTGTCCTGGAGGCTGGCAGAATATTAATGGGTGAGGACTCCCGAATGTAAGATGCTTTTCTCCAATAAATAACAAATGCTGCCGGGATACGTTCCTGCTAAGAATATACTTCACTGAATCTGCATTCCAATTTCCTGCTTTAAATTTGCACAACCTAGGGGTGACTGGGTGACTCAGTTGGTTAAGCGTCTGCCTTTGGCTCAGGTCATGATCTCAGGGTCCTGGGATCGAGCCCCCTATTGGGCTCCCTGCTTGGCAGGGAGTCTGCTTCTCCCTCTCCCTCTGCCACTCTCCACTGCTTGTGGACTCTTCCTCTCTCCCTCTCTCTAATAAATAAATAAAATCTTGAAAAAAAAATAAATAAATTTGCACAAACTAAATGTTCAGCAAGAACTGCCTGACCCAGGCACCATGCACCCCACATCTGCTCTTGGAACACTACTATTAAAAAGATTTCCAACCCTCATTGGGCACTTTCATGATTAAGAATGCAAGCGTGTAAGGTTTTGGACTTTCTTTATCATCAGGCAGTTGGAACCATCAAGGTGTTCTGAAATATACGCTGAGCAAATACTTCCTGGCTATTGACCATGTGCTAGGCACTGTCTACACACAAAGATGAAATGTCCCAAAGGACTTCCAGTGTCATGGAGGCAACTAACATGCAGATGGGCAATTATAATACAGAAAGCTTGCTTTAACCCATGAAGTCATTTTTTAAGCAAATATTATTGAGGGGCGCCTGGGTGGCTCATTTGCTTAAATGACTGCCTTTGGCTCAGGTCATGACCTTAGGTTCACGGGATCAAGCCCCATATTGGGCTCTCTGCTCAGCGAGGAGTCTGCTTCTCCCTTCCCTCTGCTTTTCCCTCTCCCTCTGCTGCTCCCCCTGCTTGTGCTCTCTCACTCATGTTCTCTCTCTCTCTCTCAAAAAAATGAATAAAATCTTCTAAAAAAATCCAAATATTTGTTGAGTGCTTACTCTGTGCCAGGCAGTTACAGATGCTAGACAGACAGCTGTTGAACAAAACAGACGTCAATCCCTGCCTTCATCAATCTTACATTCTAGAGCAGTGGATCATGAAATATATCAATGAAATGGAGAGAACTAAATAAATGCTGTGGAGGAAAATCAAGAAAAGGGTGCTTGGAAGTATGGAAGGAAGGGAGGTTGTTATTACTTTAAGAGGTAAGGAAAGACACTGGCCTGAAAAGGTCACTGAAAAGGTGACACTGGCCTGGCATGGCAGGAAGGGGGAAGAGAAGGAGATCTGTAGGATCTTGTGGGCCACGGTAAGGACTTTGACTTTGCCTGCCTGAGCTGGGCAGCCACAAGGGGACCTTGATGAGGGGACTGACATAATCACCTACCTTTTGTTTTAAAAGATCCCCCTGCTTGCTGTGGTGGAGGGTAACAAGAAGGGGGCTGAAGAGAAAGATAAAGACAAGTGAATAGGTTATTACATAGTCTGGGGGAAACAGACTGATGGCTGTGGAGGTGGTAGAAATGGGATTGGCTGATGGATCAATTGGATGTAGGCCTGTGGCAGAAAAAGTAGAGTTAAGGATGATGTCTCCAGTATTTTTGGTTTGAACAACTGGAAGAAGGGGATTGCCATGATTTACATGGGGAAGATAATGGGAGGAGTTGATGGGAGGCCAGAGAGACCAGGAGCCTGGTTTGGGGCAGGTTGGGTATATGTTGTATGTCAAACTCTTAACGGATGTATCATTTAGTCACTGGGGTGTGAGCCTGGCTTTCAGGAGAGACGTAGAGCCCTGGTGATGTAATTTTGTAACTTCTAAGCACAGGGATGATATCTAAAGCCATGAGCTAGAACCAAGGGATGGATGCAGTTAGAGGAGGGCAGACGTCCAGGGGCTGAGCCCTGGGGCTTTCCAACCTCAGAGGTCAGAGAGAAGAGGAGATGGCAGGTCAAAGAGACAGAGGAGTCAGAGAGGTAGGAGGAAAATCAGGAAAAGGGGATCTTGGGAGCCAAGTGAAGACAGCGTTTCAGGGAGGCTGGAGTGAACAGCCTGCGGTGTGAGAGGAGATGGAATCCAGGGCACCAGTACAAAAGGCTGGCTTTAGACAGGAGCACGGACTGAAGGTAACAGGAGAGAGGCAGTGTCGAGAAGAGGAGCAGGGGTGGGTCGATGGCAGAGTGCAGAGCCACGTTCTCTTCTAACGGCTCCACTGCTTGCCGTGCTATAGAAAACAAGGCCAACAGCTGAGGGGAGAGGACTGGAGAGAGGCCAAAGTATGGCACAGTCACCAGGGAGGATGGGGACAGAGCCTCGAGAAGCAGAGTAGTAGGAGGGCTGAAGAGCCGCACGGGGCCTGCTGCAGCTTGTGGTCAAGAATTTAAAGTGGGACTGGTTGACACAGTTGTATATTTTTCCCCAGTCATGTTGGGCTGTGGGCAAGGAGCAGAAGGATGCTTGGTTGGCTAGGGTTGGGGCCAAATAAAGGGAAAGCAGAGCAAGGAAAGAACTAAATGATGGAATCCGAGTTGGGTGTGGGGTTAACAGGACATGAGGGGGGCACCTGGGTGGCTCAGTGGGTTAAGCCTCTGCCTTCGGCTCAGGTTATGATCTCAGGGTCCTGGGATTGAGCCCTGCATTGGGCTCTCTGCTCGGCAGGGAGCCTGCTTCCTCCTCCCTCTCTCTCTCTCTTTTTCTCTGTCTGCCTCTCTGCCTACTTGTGATCTGTCAAATAAATAAATAAATAAAATCTTAAAAAAAAAAAACCAAACCAAAAAAAAATTAAAAACCACAGAGGACACGAGGGATGGGGAGCAGCGGTGAGTAAAGGAAGGATTGATGGCCAGATTGCAGGTTCATCAGGCAGCAGGATTGTTGGGGGTTGTGGTGTACTGGAATGAACGAGAATGTGAGATGCTTCAAATCAAGATCTGGAAACTGAGAGAGCGGTGTGACAAGGTATAGTGTAGGGGTCAGCAAACAGAGCCTAGGGGCTCAAGTGGGCCCACTGCCTGTATTTACACAGCCTTGAGCTAAGAACAGTCCTTATAGGGTGCCTGGGTGGCTCCATCGTGAAGCGTCTGCCTTCAGCTCAGGTCATGATCCTAGGGTTCTGGGATTGAGCCCCACATTGGCTCCTTGTTCTGCGGGAAGCTTGCTGCTTCTTCTCCCACTGCCTTCTCTGGCTATGTCTCTGTCAAATACATACAATTTTTTATTTTTTTAAAGAATAACAACAGTCTTCACTATTTTTAGTCATTACATTTACATTTTTTTAAAATTTTTAATTTCAGTATAGTTAACATATATTATTATATTAGTTTCAGGTATACAATAGAGTGATTCACCAATTCTATATATTGCTCAGTGCTCACCAAGATAGCTTTTACGGTTTTAAAAAATATTTTATTTACTCATTTGAGAGAGAGAGACCCCAAGCTGGGTTGGCAGGGGGGCAGAGGGAGAGGGAGAAGCAGACTCCCCACCAAGCAAGAAGCCTGACGAAGGACTTGATCTCAGGACCCCGTGATCACGACCTGAGCCAAAGGTAGGCATTTAACTGACTGAGCCACCCAGACGCCCTAGTTTTTACAGTTTTAAATGTAATATACACACATATATACAAGGACTATTCTTCTTCTTCTTCTTTTTAAGATTTTATTTATGTATTTGACAGACAGAGGTCACAAGCAGGCAGAGAGAGAGGAGGAAACAGGCTCCCTGCTGAGCAGAGAGCCCGATATGGGGCTCCATCCCAGGACCCTGGGATCATGACCTGAGCTGAAGGCAGAGGCTTTAACCCACTGAGCCACCCAGGTGCCCAAAGGACTATTATTCTTTCAGCAAGAACAGTTGCTTCAAGAATTGAAAATATGGGGCACCTGGGTGGCTCAGTGGTTTAAAGCCTCTGCCTTCGGCTCAGGTCGTGATCCCAGGGTCTTGGGATCGAGCCCCGCATCGGGCTCTCTGCTCAGCAGGGAGCCTGCTTCCTCCTCTCTCTGTCTGCCTCTCTGCCTCCTTGTGATCTCTGTCTCTCAAATAAATAAATAAAATATTAAAAAAAAAAAAAGACCCAAGTATAAAAAAAAAAAAAAAGAATTGAAAATATGGCCTCGTGGCCTGCAAAACCTCTAATATTTACTACCTAGTCCTTTATTTTTTATTTTTTTTTAATTTTTATTTTTTTTTTTTAAAGATTTTATTTATTTATTTGACAGAGAGAAATCACAAGTAGATGGAGAGGCAGGCAGAGAGAGAGAGAGGGAAGCAGGCTCCCTGCCGAGCAGAGAGCCCGATGCGGGACTCGATCCCAGGACCCTGAGATCATGACCTGAGCTGAAGGCAGCGGCTTAACCCACTGAGCCACCCAGGCGCCCCACTACCTAGTCCTTTAAACAGAACAAATTTCCTGTTTCTTAGTCTAGACTCTAGGGTATCACCATGTGTATGAGTGAGTGAGGTAAGGTAGAGGACACAATTGTGAAGGCCAGGTGGCCAGGATACTGGCAGGACCATCCACATGGGTATAGAAACCACTAATAATTATGGCAATTGTGTTGGTGATAGAAAGTTAGAAGTAAGAGTTAAGGAATGAGGGGTTGTGACCTGCAGATCTGCAGGTGCCTATAGAGGACTGTCACATAGAGGAATCACGTGTGGTCTAGTCTAATGGCATGAAGTTCACTATTCACAGTTCAAGGGAGGAGAGAGAATGTTCTAGAAATAGCTAGAGGGAAGAGCTAGTCAGTCACTGATTCAGGCACCAGTAGTTTGAGGGAGGAGTAGAGCCACCAGTTGCCGGGGCAGCAGAGTGCCCAGAGCTGGCCTGGTTACTCGTTAATGGTGGCGTGAGCAGCCGCCCACTGGCTTTAAGGCTCTGCAGAGGAAGTCTTTTTTTTTTTTTAAAGATTTTATTTATTTATTTGACAGACAGAGATTACAAGTAGGCAGAGAAACAGTCAGAGAGAGGAGGAAGCAGGCTCCCTGCTGAGCAGAGAGCCCAGATGTGGGGCTTGATCCCCAGACCCTGGGATCATGACCTGAGCAGAAGGCAGAGGCTTTAACCCACTGAGCCATCCAAGCGCCCCCTTTTTTTGAGAATCTTATTTGCTCTATTCAAAACCTCCAAACATTATATTAGAGAAATTATCCAGTTATATGTAGTACAAAACTAGGTTGGTTAGGGAAACACCTTCACTAGCCTGATCATTTCCCTTTACTACTTCCTAAAGTGGTTTCCAGCATATTCAGGTTACTTGCTTTCTACAAAGTGAGCATTAATCAATAAGCAATTGTGCTTTTCTTCTGGTTCAGAATAGATCCTATCTTGCTCCTCATTGTGTACACATCCATATTCACCAGTGATACATCAACTCCTTGAAAACAGGCTATTAGCTGGTACTTAATACCTACTGGCTGAATTAAAAAAATTTTTTTTAAAGACTTTATTTATTTATTTGCCTGAGGGAAAGTGAGACCACAAGCAGGAGGGAGCTGCAGGCGTGGAGGGAGAAGCAGGCTCCCTGCTGGGCAGGGAGCCCAATGCCAATGCACGGAGGATGCTACCCCAGGACCCTGGGATCATGACCTGAGCAAACACTTAACCAACCAAGCCACCCAGGCATCCCCTCCTATTGGCAAAATTTAATAAAATTTATTCTGGAAGTTGAGACTATTCACAAATACAGTACTAGACACTAATTGTACTTAATGCACTTAAATGATCATTGGTTATTATATTACCAAATGCTTTATCTACTTTAACTTGAGAGAAAAGACTGAAGATGCAGAAACATTGAATTTCATTTTTTGCTCCAAATTTTCTAGTGTTTGTCTTGTTTTAGGTCTACCACATAATGAGTAATAATCAATGATATTATTTTACCATCTTCTTCAAGATATGAGAATGAAAAGATAAGAATGTTAGAAAGCTTTTTCTGATATTTAGGTCAGGTTTCCTTTTATTTTATTCTGTTACATTTCTCTATGGCCTACCAAATAGTTTTCTATATAGAGCATTTAAAAGCTTTATTTGCTCTTATGTTTAGCTCTTTAATTTTGACTTAATTACTGCATACACAAACGAGTCTCTTGATCCTTCCCCATAAAACAGTTCCTATAGCTTCTTAGTACTTGTTTTTCAACTCTGTCTGGCTCTTAATTTGGGGGAAGTAAATTTAGACATTTAGAGTGGCCCAAGAATTTTGAGGTTAGAACTCTTTGAAGTTAATTTTTAAATAACCTTTTTTTAGAATCTGTATGTATCTTTGATCTTTTTTGCATTTCTTAAGCTTTCTTTATAGGGATAAATTTAATTGAATAGAAAAATCTCTTTGCTGAGGCAGAAACAATGAGCGGAACATGCTTTTTGTGTGTATGTGCTGTGGATTCCTTGTTCCCCTGTTACAGTACTGTCATTCATTCGCATAGTCCATGCATCATTACAAAATGTGTTATAAAACTGGAACAACTTATTCCACTGCTGCTTTCTGAATTTTTCTTTTTCTTTTTTAAATTTTATTTACCCATTTGACAGATCACAAGTGGGCAGAGAGGCAGGGAGAGAGAGACGGGGAAGCAGGCTCCCCGCGGAGCAGAGATTCCCGACGCGGGGCTCGATCCCAGGACCTTGAGAGCATGACCTGGGCTGAAGGCGGAGGTTTAACCAACCCACTGAGCCACCCAGACGCCCCCTGAATTTTTCTTCTGAACTCCTCTTAATTTCACACGTAGGGCTTGAGTTATTAGATTCAGTTTAAATGGCTTTCAAGTTCTAGGTGTTCTAGTGAGTGACCGAGCACTAAAACTGCAGATCAGTAATAAACGACTGTCGGTAGCAGGGGCCCGAGAAATGGATTCCCTGCAGCTAACACCGGTTTTTCTCGTGCTTCTTTGCGGCGAGTGCCGAATGTCAAGGCTAGAACTCGCCCATGTATCTTCAAACACTGTGCGAAGCCTGCTCTGATGCAGAACGTCTGTCCTCTTGCCAGAGTACGGTCTCCAGTCTGTCCGCGTCCTTCAGGCCTCAGCTCCAAACTCACCTTCTCTGAGGGCTCCCATCCTCCGGACAACCTTTGTGTCAGCAACTTTTTAATTGTACCGACATGAAGTAATAAGCTTGCTCATGGAATTACCGCGTCCCTCCTTCCTCTGCTAGTCCGTCAAGGGACAGGTCACTGCTGTTAACCGGCGGCGGGCAGCGCGGGCCTGGCGACGGCTGCTCAGCGCATGTCCGATAAAGCAATACAGCCGGCATTTTCATTCAGCGGCGACAGACCGTTCCTTGGGCGAACGGGACCTGACTGGAACTTTGCATGACTCCGCACAAAGCGCGTCCAAAAATCTGTGCACACGCCTTCTTTCTCGCCAGGCTGAGACTCTGACACAAGTATCACCTTTCTCACCCCCATTCTCCCTCAAGGAGAAAGAGGCCGGAGAACCTGCTCCCACAGCTTCTCCCCGACGAGGCGGGAGGGGGAAGCGGCGCGCGAGCAGGATGGCCGCAGCCGCCACGTCAGCCGGCGCGCGCGAGAGCAGTGCGCCTGCGCGCGGAGGACCGCTCCACCCCCCCGCACCCGCTCCCCTACATCCGGGGCCTGGGCGGTGGCGGCGCCGCCGTGCGGGGGTCACGTGGCTCCTTCCTTTCCGTCTCTGGCCGGCTGGGCGCGGGCGACTGCTGGCGAGGCGCGTGGAACCTCGCGCTGGTTCCCCTTCGTCTCCTCTCCCGGCCCGGGCCACTAAGGAGTTCGCTGACGCCGGGTGAGCTGAGCCTGCCGCCAAGATGCCGGCCTATTTTCAGAGGCCGGAAAATGCCCTCAAACGCGCCAACGGTGAGTAGGGTAGGGGATCGGGGTGCGCCGGGCTGGGTCGGCCCGAGGCCTCGGAGGTCGAGGAGCCCCGGCCTGCTTCTCGCTGCTCCGCTGCCCGGCTGAGGCGGGAGAGGTGGCCGTATGCGACCTGCCCGCCGCCGCTCGGGTCCGTGGGTGGGCATGGCTTCCCTTCTCGCTCCGACCGACCGGAGCGGGTGGGAGGTGCGGGGCTGGGAACCGTCGCTTTGGGGGCCCTTCCATCCCCCCGCCCCCTCCTGGTGGGTCCCGGGGGCCGCGGTCCGGGAGACAGGTTTCCGGGGCCCGAGTTCCTTACCCCCCTTGTCCGCCTCCGCCCGGAGCCCCAGGTCGCCGGGCTTTCGGTTGCTTAGGCCCCGCGCCCCCAGCCGCCATCTGGGAGTGCCGGGGAGGAAGAAACATGGCTCCCTCCCGGGGACAATGCACGCGAGAACCTCGACTCCACCTCCTGCGGGCGCCGGGAGCCGGGCAGTCCCACCTCCGGCCCTCCTGCAGACACCTCCGCCCCCCAAATCCAGCGCCGGCCTTTGCTGGGTCAGGGTCCACTTACCCTTTTTCCAAGTCACTGTATCTCCACCTCGGGGGCTCTGACCCGTTTAACCTGTTAACCTGTTTTTTTCTGGCATTGATTATTGGCAGCCCCAAAGTCCATTCCTGATCACATGAAGTTGGAACAGAGTTAATTCTGTAAAAGAGGGACTTCAGTTTCTCGCTTAAAGATAACGAAATGAGGCCTAGAGAGAGTGTTTACCCAAGGTCACTCGGAGTTAGTTGTTGAGCCAGGAGACTAGAACCAAGGTCTCTAGACTTTCAGATCAGGCGTTTTTTCGCCACAGCGCTACTGCCTGCGATTTTTTATTTCTAGGTGTACTTAAGCCACGGGCCCTCTTCAGGAAAACTTGTGCGTGTGCTGGTGTATTCAAGAGGCATTTATTACGTTGGCATTTTTGGGGTGCAAATGTATTATGCATTGCTCTGGTTTTTAAAAAACTTTATCGTTTAGTGTTTTTTAAGCCCAGCAATTTCTAAGTGTGTAGGGCGTTCATGGCTCTTATTTTCACCCTTTCTTTACCAAAACAGTTTTTTGGGTCTTATCCGTGTTGTAGGTGGACATACCGCGCCTGTTAAGAGTTTTATGTTTATGGAGCTTGTTTTGTTAGCTTGTTTGAAAATTCCTCTTATGAAAAGTTCAATTTCAGTCAATACATAAAATTAATACTGCTGATAACTTGTCAGGACTAAAGGTGTGTTTGTCGCATCCTTGTTATTTTAAAAGTAACAATTTGGAGGGTTGGTAAGAGTGTGGGATATAATTCCACATTCTTGGGAATAGAGTACAGTAATTGTTTAAAAAAATCAGTTAAAACCACAACTTAGATCTGATGACTGCTCATTTTAACCAGTGATCTAATAGAACAGGCAAGAATTAAGAATGTTAACTTCTTTTTTTTTTTCTTTCCTAAGATTTTATTTATGTAAGAGAAAGAGTATGCAGGAAGGGGTGGGGGAGGATCAGAGGGAGAGGGAGGAGCAGACTCCCCGCTGGGCAGGGAGTCGGAATGCCAGGACCCCAGGATCATGACCTGAGCTGAAGGCAGACACCCAGCCACTGAGCTACCCAGGCGCCCAAGGATGTTAATTTCCAGAAAAGAAAATAGATTGAAATGGAAATTTATCACTATAAAATGAACTGTAGCAACGTTAGAATTTTTTCCTATGTTTAAAAACTTAGAATTATATTATGGTATACAGAATGACTGGGATTCAGTTACTGTTCTAATTGCTATTGTAGATCTGTTTCACAGTCAGTTGGTTTACCGACAGGCGTTTTCCTATGCTAATAGTTTGAAGCGCTGTAGTCTTGATGGCCTAAATATTACACATTTGTTGTGTTCAGGCCTTGTTTCTTTCATTACTCCTCCCTTCTGTATCTAAATATGAGCTTAGTGTTTTCACTGATTTTTTTTAATTAGAAGGGTTCTCCAATGTGTAGCAAATC
Source organism: Mustela putorius furo (assembly GCF_011764305.1). Classification (NCBI taxonomy): domain Eukaryota; kingdom Metazoa; phylum Chordata; class Mammalia; order Carnivora; family Mustelidae; genus Mustela; species Mustela putorius. The sequence goes on from NW_025422057.1 coordinate 11,797,682, forward strand.
ATAAATACTTTTATATGTTTTCTAAGTTGAAATAGATTTGATTCGTGAAGGAAAGTTGGGGAAAGCATCTGAAATTAAAGTAGGCAAGATGAGCAAGAAGGTGAAGGGACACCCCGGGGGGGGGTTAATTTTGTGTAGGGTTTTATAAGGCTGTACTGTCTCCTTGCTGCAGTCTTTTAAGAGGTAGGTTGGATGTTTCTGTAGTAGAGGCCTTAGCTTTCAAGTAGTACCTTCTGTACCTTTGATCTTGTGAATGAGAGCTGCTGTCTGAAAGTGTTAAAGTGAGCAGAATGTGGATGGCACATGGCACTGCTTACAAAACTTAACAAAAGTAGGATTATCAAAGCACATTTCATTTGATGGAGAGAATCTCATTTTATGTATGTGTTTTATCTGTAACATTTGTGGCCTCAAACATTCAGAACTAATCCATTTTATTTTAATAAAATGTGAATAAGTTTAGAATAGTTCAGGTTACTCTGAGTTTGTAATTCAGAACAGTATTTTTGGAAACAATAATAGTAATCATTTGGGAAGGTGAGAACTTGGCCTAGCAGTTACAGGAAAGAAATTCATGCACCAGAATCATTTGGAGAAAGCCCCTTTTCCAGATTATGTTGTCAGTAGTATGGAATTAATTGTTTCTGATCTTGTAACAGCCTTTTAGTTTAGATTCTACCAGTGATTTATAAAGTTGTCATTAAACCCACAAATTGTGTAACGTTGTAGCTTGTCCTCGTCTGTAGCACAAATCAACTAGTAATATTGAAGGGCTGACCTAAACTTTATCTTTTAGGATAGATACAGTTTGTCCTTGTGTCTGAAAGGTAAGCTCAGAATGCCTATCCTCTGAGTATTAGTTCATAATTCCAGATTTTAATCTTTATTTCAAGAATATGAGGGAAGTGAACATTTTTAAAAACACTGTAATAGGTCCTTTAGTGTGTGGTATTTCTAGCCTTAAAAACTTTCTTTTTCCTTATTAGATAATTAAGAGGAACTAAATTCTCCCAGTATGTAAATTAGGGTAAAGACTGGAACTCACCCCTCATGGATTATCATGGTATCTGTTCCCATTCCATTTTTTTTCCTTAAAAAACATCTTTGCTTGGTATCCATGTTTTTTTTTTTTTTTTTTTTTTTTCTTGGTGTTGGTGGTCCTAAAAAATATTTTTTAGTGCATTTGCTTTGGTTTCTTTAAACCTGTTGTTCAGAGTTTGAGAGTGGAACTTGGAATCATAAATTTTGATTGGCTGTTTAGGAAGTGAAGATTACTTTTAGGGATGTCTGGGTGGCTCAGTTGGTTAAGCGTTTGCCTTCTGCTTGTGTTATGATCCTGGGGTCCTGGGATCCAGTCCTGCATCTGGCTCCTTGCCTGGAGGGGAGCCAGCTTCTCCCTATGTCTGCCATTCCCTCTGCTTGTGCTCATGCTCTCTCTTTCTCCGACAAATAAATAAATAAAATCTTAAAAAAAAAAGAAAATTAATTTTGCCTCTGTCCATAAACAAGATTAAAAAAATCACACTCCCCTATTTAAAAATAAGAGATTGGGTAGGTGAATTATTTTTAGACAGTTTATTATTTTGTCATCACCATGCTGCGGTCAGCTCTCAACTTTAACTCTTTGTGCCTGTTCTGTGTTATTAGCATTTTGACAAGTGTTTATATAGAATACTAAAAGATCTAAATCCTCAGTGTAAGACTGGGAATTGGATACAGTGGATTGTTTTGGGTGCTGCTGCTGTGGTATTTATAACGTGAATGATAAATTTATCTAAAAACATTTGCTTCCAAATTTTTGGCTGATAGAAACCTTTTCTGTTAAATAGTTGTTAAAAACACCTGAGGTACTGTTGGATTTTACAAAATAACCTTGCATAGGTATGCTTCAGGAAGAAGATAGGCAGGTCCTCCCCTTAGACCAGGAAAGGCTTATTATTCTAACAAAGTATCTAGTTGTATTACATTTTGTTCCCTCTTAGGTGTTTTTTGGTTTTGGGTTTTTTGTTTTTGTTTTTGTGATAAAATGGACTCCAATGAAAATGGACTTTTCGCCATTCTGCCAGGATTAATGTTGACATTGACTTGAATTATTGTGGAAGGGTTTGTTTTCATTTGCATATGAAGAATATGATTTGAGGGGCACCTGGGTGACTCAGTGGGTTAAGCCTCTGCCTTCGCCTTCTGGGATTGAGGCCTGCATCAGGCTCTCTGCTCAGCAGGGGGCCTACTTCCCCCCCTCTCTCTGCCTGGGGCTCTGCCTACTTGTGATCTCTCTGTCAAATAAGTAAATGAAATCTTTAAAAAAAATATGATTTGGTATAATATGGGGTGACATGTTACTGAGTAAAGATACTTATTTTTGTGTATTTTGTGATTTATCTCATTGCAAACTTGTTAATATACCAGAGTTGGAGTTTTGTTTGTAGTTGTCCTGCTGGAAGGAATGTTCAGAAGCAACATTCCTGAAAGATGGGATAGTTGGGAGAAGAAATAATAGAGAATTACTAAATCTGTAGATCTAGTAAAACTCCCAGTTAAGGGACATTTCTTCATGTTGTCTTCCTAGCACAGTTACATGGTTTATAATGTTGTATGGTGTTAACTCTTGAAAATAATTCTTTGTTGGGGCGCCTGGGTGGCTCAGTGGGTTAAAGCCTCTGCCTTCGGCCTAGGTCATGGTCCTGGAGTCCTGGGATCGAGCCCCGCATCGGGCTCTCTGCTCAGCGGGAAGCCTGCCTCCCCCCCCTCTCTCTATCTGCCTCTCTGCCTGCTTGTGATCTCTGCCTGTCAAATAAATAAATAAAATCTTTAAAAAAAAAAAAAAAGAAAATAATTCTTTGTTAAAGATTTTTTCCTTATAAGGAAAATAGTGATTTTTTTTTAAAGATTTTTTTTTTTTTTTAACTTGACAGATCACAAGTAGTCAAAGAGGCAGGCAGAGAGTCTGATGCAGGGCTTGATCTGAGGACCCTCAGATCATGACCTGAGCTGAAAGCAGAGGCTTAACCCACTGAGCCCCCAGGTCCCCCGATTTTTTTTTTTTTTAAAGATTTTATTTATTTGACAGAGCAGGAGAGCACAGAATGGGGAGTGTCAGAGGGAGAAACTGGCTTCCCGCTGAGCAGGGAGCCCAAGGTGGGGGGCTAGATTCCAGGACCCTGGGATCATGACCTGAGCTGAAGGCAGTCGCTTAACAAACTGAGCCACCCAGGTGCCCCGAAAAGAATGGTTTTTTAACAGTGGAAATGTAGTGTTTAAGACCTTTTTTAAAAATGGTGTAAACTAGTGTTTTGGTTCCCCAAATTACTTTCCAAATGTTGGTGGAAAGATTTTTTTTGTGTGCAGTTTGGCAGTTACTGATTTTTAAGTTGGACATAAGGAGATGACTTAGGTTAGATTGCTCCCCCGCCATCCATTTACTGAGTTTTATGCATAGGAAAATAAAAGATGAGAAAAAAATAGGTTAAATTTTAACCTTTGTCAGAAATAACGGGTTGGAGGGTGCCTGGGTGGCCCAGTCGGTTAAGTGGCTGCCTTTGGCTCAGGAGTGATCCCAGGGTTCTGGGATCGAGTTCCACATCAAGCTCCCTGCTTGGAGAGCCTGCTTCTCCCTTTACTTCTGCCTGCTGCTCTACCTACTTGTGCTTTCTGTCTCTCTGTCAAATAAATAAAATATTTTAAAAAAAAAGGAATGTGATGGAGGAGTCTTTGCTTTGACTGAATTTCAAAATGAGCTGTATACATAAAACCTGGATTTTGAAATACTGCCATATGCAGACAGGTTTAGGTGGTAGTAAATTCATAAGTATATAATTTTTTTTTGCTATGCATTCTAAAATTTTTTGTCTTAAAAATAAACTTTGTTTTTTAATAAACTTTTAAAAAAAGATTTTATTTAATTATTTCAGAGAGAGAGAGAGAAAAGCAGGCTCCTGGCTGAGCAAAGAGCCTGATAAGGGGCCCCATCCCAGGACCCTGGGATCATGACCTGAACCAACGGCCAGTGCCCAACTAAGTGAGCCACCGAGGCACCCCTATTTTTTTTAAATAAACTTAATTTTAGAAGTTCAAGACTTATTTTTACAAAAATAATAGGGTGTTTCCATATAAACCAAGCCTATTGATATTGTATATCATTTTGTTATATTTGTTACAAGTAATGAACCAGTACTGATACATTGTTAACAAAAGTCTATACTTCCTTCACATTTCTCTAGCTTTTTCTTGTGTCCTTTTTTGAATTCCAGGATCACTTCTAGGATACCATATTACATTTAATTGTCAAATCTCCTTAGACACCTCCCCTTGTTATGACAGTTCCTTAGATTTTCCTTGTTGATAACCTTGATAAGTTTGAGGAGTACTGGTCAAGTATTTTGTGGAATGTCCCCCTAATTTCGGGTTTATCTTAATATATTTTTTTTCATGTTTACACTGGAAAAATAAGTGGAGAGCTATTTTGTAGATTGGAAGACTAAATGTTGTTAAATTGTCAGTTCTTCCAAATTTGATATGTAGATTCAAAATCAAATAAAAAATTTGAATGAAAATTCCAGTGAGCTAATTTTATAGATACTAACAAACTAACTCTGAGTTTATATGGAAAGGTAAAAGACTTAGTAGGCCCAACAATACTGAAGAACAAAGTTGGAGTACTCATACTACTTGGTTTGAAGACCATAGTAATCAAGACGGTGAGGTATTAGCAAAAGACGAAAAATGCTGGAATAGAGAGTGATCAGAATAGAGAATCTAAAAGCAGGCCCACATAAACAGTCAGTTGATCTTAAAGGGAACAGAGTCAATCTAATTGACTGTCAAATTGCCAATCTAATGATTTTTCTACCTGGAGTCTTAGCATGAACTAGTAAAAATTTCCTCAGCCAGATCACTGTGACTGAAGATACACTTGAGTTTATGGTGTTTGCTGGGGAGAGATTTTTTTCCCCTCATGACTTCAATTTCTGGAACTTAAAACACATTTGGTACAATGTAATTGAGTGAAATCCAGTTTTATCTGTAGACCATATTTTGAGATCGTACCAGTTTTTCATTGTTTTAACTCAGAATTTTGGCATAGCTCTAGATGTCAAAAATAAACGTGATCTAAAAAGAGATGGTAGTGACTTCAGAAATTAAAATAGCCAATTTAAGCAAGATTTAGACTTCTGTATAGTATACATAATGAACTTTGATTTTCCTGAATTATTTTTCCAGAATTTCTTGAGGTTGGCAAAAAGCAGCCTGCTTTGGATGTTCTTTATGATGTTATGAAAAGTAAGAAACACAGAACATGGCAAAAGATACACGAGCCGATTATGTTGAAATACTTGGAACTTTGTGTGGATCTTCGCAAGAGCCATTTGGCTAAAGAGGGATTATACCAGTATAAGAACATTTGTCAACAGGTATGAAGCGAGCTGGGTTTTATATTTTTTAGTAAGTGCTTTTAGTAACTTTCAGAGGCATTTACTTTCCAGAGTATATATAGTACGTTTTATATCCTAAAATTAGCTCTTAAAATATTTCATGGTTTGTTGAAAAAGTGTTTTAAGGCTCCTTTCTCTCTTTCTCTCTCTCTCTTTGGTTAGGTGAACATCAAATCTCTAGAGGATGTTGTTAGGGCTTATTTGAAGTTGGCAGAGGAGAAAACTGAAGCAGCTAAAGAAGAATCTCAGCAGATGGTCCTGGACATCGAAGATCTGGATAATATTCAAACCCCTGAGAGGTATGGAGGTTCAGTTGCTGATAACATTTTCCTCAGTTTTTCCTCACATGTGTCTCCATCATCCTCATTTGAGGTGTAGATTTTCATTAGAAAGAATGTTTATCTTCGGAATTCTAAATGTATAGTAACAAAACTATACTATTCGAAATTTGTAAGACTGGTAAATCTTCAGATAGAGGCAGATACTGATTTCAATGGTTGTAATATGTGTTGGGGATTCAGATACTTGGATGCGTGACAGCTTTACAGTGCATCCAGAGTTGCAGGAAGAATTTGCACTTTTTTATATTGACCGTTGTTGGTTTTGGTTTTTTAATCATGGAACAAAGTAGGAAATCATGTCGAAAATGCTTTCAACTTTTTAAATGCGTTTTTTGTTTTTTGTTTTTTGTTTTTTTTTTTTTGTTTTTTTTTAGTGTTCTCTTAAGTGCTGTAAGTGGTGAAGACACTCAGGATCGTACTGACAGACTGCTTTTAACTCCATGGGTGAAGTTCCTTTGGGAATCCTATAGACAGTGTTTGGACCTTCTTCGAAACAATTCTAGAGTAGAGCGTCTCTACCATGATATTGCCCAACAAGGTAAGATGAAAACTGATTTGAAAAGTTGACTTTAAGGAAAATATTTTGCAAAAGATGGACAGAGTTAACCTGATTGTCTCCACAGTACTTATTTTATAGTTTTTATTCTTATTGAAAGATGATTGGTGTTCATTTAAATATTAAACAAGTGACTATAAGAAATTTGTTTTACTTGTTAGGGTAATTCTGTATGAAATCCACTTCATGACTATTTGAAAGACAAAGTCATTTTGGGACTTTACAGGTGACTAAAACCATAATGGAACTTTTTTGATTGCTTTCCGATAAACTTGAGTTCTTCTTTTGATTTCACTGTTTATATTCTCAACCATGCCATGGATTTCTAAGGTCTTCTTAAACTTTGGACTTCTAGGATTCCTTGAAAAATGCATAGTTTTATTTTCTTAAACAGTATCACTGAATATAGAACTAAGTGATTTTGACGAGTCAGGATAGTCATAAAAAGTATCCAGTTGTTACCCAGCATATACAGATAGTGCTTGAACAGCTAGAGGGGTGGGTTGTTAGAGGTGCTGGCAAACATACCCCTTTTCCCCCACTCCTGCACTATTGAAAATCCGCCTGCGACTTGACGACCCAGAACCTTAGCTACCACTGGCTTGTTAATCAGAAGCCTTATCAGTAACATAAACAGTTGATAAAACACGTATTTTGTAGGTTATATATGTTATATACTGGATTCTTAAAACAGGAAGCTAGGGAAAAGAAAGTGTTAAAATCATAAGGAAGAGAAAATAAATTTATGGAACTATACCAAAAAATCTACATGTGTTCATGTACCTATGTAGTTCAAACCCTTGTTTAAGGATTAACTGTACTTTGAATCTTGAACTATATGAAGTCTGTTTTCTTGATTTTGTATCTTTTCCTTATTGTCACTTGCTGTTAATGCAGCTTTTTAACTATATATAAATGGAATATGCGTGATTTGAGAGTAGCTTTGGCTTTTTCTTACTTTGCCCTTAGTACAACCTTGTATTGCCATTCTTTGCAATTTGGGGACAATTGGCATTTGTTTATTCAAGTTGTAAGTAACTTTAAGAATATTTTACTGTTACGGGCGCCTGGGTGGCTCAGTGGGTTAAGCCGCTGCCTTCGGCTCAGGTCATGATCTCAGGGTCCTGGGATCGAGTCCCGCATCGGGCTCTCTGCTCGGCGGGGAGCCTGCTTCCCTCTCTCTCTCTCTCTCTGCCTGCCTCTCCATCTACTTGTGATTTCTCTCTGTCAAATAAATAAATAAATAAATCTTTAAAAAAAAAAAAAAAAAAGAATATTTTACTGTTAGTATTAGAACCTGTGTTCTGTTTTGCTTACATGGCTAGCATATGTGAATTTTTATTTAACATAAGAACATTTGGGGTTTTTGATAATTGTTGATACAAATGTTAACTTGAAGTTAAGCTGCATCCCTTTGTTTTGGGCCTATTGAAATAGAAATCTCTTTTTTTTTAAGAGCAAAGAAATTCTGAAACAGTTGTTATTGCATATATGATGGTAGAAATTTATTTTAGTACAGCAAATAGTTAAGGTACACATCTATGTACACAGTTGAATCAGGTTACCATAAGCCTGCAGTTTGTTGATAGCAAGACTTTTTATATTTCAGGCTAGAATTTTTTGTTCCTTTAGGATTTGAAGTGGTAGATCTTGGAAAGGTGAGTCCCTTCTACACTTTAATTTCAATGGCTTCCCGTTTGTAAACTCTTCTAGAACACCAGAACCAAGTTCTAGTTCTAGGCCAGGACTATGTCCAAAAGATGGTCAGGACATGAAATGAAGTGACCATTGACTTATGATTTCTGAAGACTGATAATAAGTTTGATAAAATCTTGTTAAAATAACTGATTTTAATATTCGAAATAAAACTAATTCAGATACTTGGTGATGGTGGAAAGTACTTGACATATCTTACAATTATGCTTGTAGCTTTCAAATTCTGCCTCCAATACACCCGTAAGGCGGAATTCCGTAAGCTGTGTGACAATTTGAGAATGCACTTGTCACAGATTCAACGTCACCATAACCAGAGTACAGCAATCAATCTTAATAATCCAGAGAGCCAGTCCATGCATTTGGAAACCAGGCTTGTTCAGTTGGACAGTGCTATCAGTATGGAATTATGGCAGGTATGTTTTGAACTGTTTGCTGTCTTTTGTAGTCATAATAACCCATATTACTTTTTTTCCCCCTTGTGAGTAAATGAGTATCTTCATCTTGATACTTACTGGTTAATTTCAGTAGATAATTGAGAAATTTAAGATTGTCTAGTGGATAACCAAGAGTTCTGGACAGGCAGTCTCAGGATATGGGTTCTAGTTGACTGCTGTGAAATCAGAGCCAAATCAGGTAATCTCTTGGACCAGGTAGCTTTCCATATAAAACAGTATATTCTCATTGCTGCTCAAAGTTCAGTGCCTGTCTGCGAACTATATACTGCTCTAGGATGAAATAATTACAGAGGGGAATATACATTTATTAAGGGTGGGGTTTTTTGTTTTGTTTTTGGTAGCAGTTTCATGGTAATTTCATGTATGTTTGTTTACTCTGTTTAGGAAAACTAAGCTTGTCTTTTCAATTTATTTTTGTAATAATTTAGCTGTATTTATAAAAATATTGGCCGTAGTAGGTTGGAAGCTTTAAAAAAACAATTTGTCCCTTTACTGTGGATGTTGGAGAAACACTATAGTAGATGGTCTCCTAGATTTCTTAGTGTTGCTTTGGCTTAGTGTATCTGTGGGGAGAGCCTACATTGGAAATCTCGGTGGTTTTGGGAGACTTGTCAACTACTTGGGCTTTTTATGTTAAGAATTCCACAAAGATACTTTCACATGATTTTGTAGACCTGTTGGAAGCTTTCAAATATTTGACCAAAGAAAAAATCTAATTGAAATTACAGAGAAAAGGGGCGCCTGGGTGGCTCAGTGGGTTAAGCCACTGCCTTCGGCTCGGGTCATGATCTCAGGGTCCTGGGATCAAGTCCCACGTCGGGCTCTCTGCTCAGCAGGGAGCCTGCTTCCCTCTCTCTCTCTCTGCCTGCCTCTCCATCTACTTGTGATTTCTCTCTGTCAAATAAATAAATAAAATCTTTAAAAAAAAAAAAAAGAAAGAAATGGCAGAGAAAAAAGATTGGTAGTTTTTCTGCCAATTGAAACTAGGATCTGCTCTCCAAAATATTTTCCTTTCTGTAGGGTCACCCTTAGAACACTGCCTGATGAAATAATGAAAAAGATGTTCTATAGAAGACAAACATGCTCATTATTAGAACAAGTGGATAAGTAGAAAGGAGAAACTATTCACCCCTTATCTTATTACTCAGAAATAACCTCTATATTGTACTTTATGTCCTTCCAGATTTTTTCTTACACATTTTTCGAAGTAGTATAGTGATGCACTTAAAAAAATCTTTGTCACATTTGTTAAAGTGTAATTGACATTCCGCAAAACTCACCCTGAAAATTGAAAAATAGTCATCACTGTAATCAGGATGTAAAACATGTCCTCAAAACTCCCTTGTGCCCCTTTGCAACTGACTCCACCCTTATCCTTAAGAATCCATTGATCTGGGGCGTCTGGGGGCTCAGTGGGTTAAGCCTCGGCCTTTGGTTCAGGTCATGATCTCAGGGTCCTGGGATTGAGACCTGCCCCCCCCCCCCAATCCGGCTCTCTGCTCAGCAGGGTACCTGCTTCCCCCCCTCTCTGCCTACTTATCTGTCATATAAACAAATAAAATCTTTAAAAAAAAAAATTCTTGATCTGTTTTCTCTCAGAAGGATGATATTTAATCAATAAAATGATCTGTCATGGAAAAATTTGTAAGCATATAATAACATTTTTTAAAGTATATTTTGAAACATTTTCAAGACAGTCAATAGAATTTAAAAATAACTTTTGCAAATTAAAGCACAGTTGACAAAGTTGTCAAGATAGTTGTTAGCTAATCTAGTTAAGTCAGGCTTCAGGCTGGGGCTGGTTGGTAGAAAGACTAATAAAATTGAATTTTAAAAAATTCTCTGTGGGGCAGATATATATCCTTGCAGATAATTGGCATCTTCTTAAAATTCACCCTTGCTGCCAAGAAAGGGACAAAGAAAGCAACGGCCTCTGTTCTGTTTATATTAGTTGGCACATGTTCAGATATACCTTATCTACTTTAAAAGGTTATGAGCACCAGTGCTGAAGTTCATTAGCATCTTGAAGTGGACTGAGTGGAGTGTCGTGTTGTGGCTGAAAGGCAATGCCCCTCCCCCTTTTTTTCCCTAAGTCTCTTCTAATTTGAAGAAGTTTAAGGATTTAGTATTTTTGTGATAAGGCAGTTTTCTGGAATATATCAGATACTAAATTAAAGGTGAATAAAAGGAACCACACATAAAGGTTTACTTTCTACTTTTTGTAATTCAGTATTTTGTGTTTTGATTTCATAAAGAGGAGATTTGAATTGGATTTGTTTGTTTAGAATGCAGTGGCTAATTTATACTACTAATTTTAGGAAGCATTCAAAGCTGTGGAAGATATTCATGGACTGTTCACCTTGTCTAAAAAACCACCTAAACCTCAGTTGATGGCAAATTATTATAATAAAGTCTCAACTGTGTTTTGGAAATCTGGAAATGCTCTTTTTCATGCATCTACTCTCCATCGTCTTTACCATCTATCCAGAGAAATGAGAAAGAATCTTACACAAGAAGAGATGCAAAGGTAAGAGTGTTACAGTCAAATAGTACTGGAATTATGAAATAAACACCTCCTACTAAATGGCATGGTTCCAGGTTAGGGTTTCTCAGCCTCTGCATCATTGACATTTGGAGCTGGATAATTTATTGTCATGGGGACTGCCCTTAGGATGTTTGGCAGCATCCCTAGTATACCCACTGGGTGTCGGTATGATGCGTACACTGCTCAAGATCAGAAGTGTCTCCAGGCATGGTTGTTCTCTGGTAGAATTCTTGGTCTTCAAGTAACTGTCTTTTGTCTGATAACAACTCTGCTGTAAACCTGACTTGAGAAAATAGAATATTAGGAAAGACAGTGTTAAGATATGAGCTTTCTATCCATATAGGGTATTTAAAGTCTAGTCATAGGATAAAATAAAAAATTAAAATAAATGCTGCCATGAGGTCACTTTTTCTCCATTATAAAATAAAACTGATTGTGTGTTCGAATATAGAAAAGGGGTCTATAACCTAGCAGTCTAAAGGCCACTTTATTTTTTTTCAACAGTACATGCAGCCTATTTTTTTTCCATCATGTTTGTTTTTTTTTTAAGAGGTACCTTAAGGTACCTCTGTACAGAATATCCCTTTAGAAAGTGCGATCATAATAGTATTATAATAATAAACATTAGGCTATTTAACTCTACATAAATTATTTGCTTAATCTTCACAGTAGCCTCCTGACTCAGAAAATTAAGTATCTTGCCTTAGGTTCCAGTCTTAAAACTGGTGAGGCTGATATTCTAACCCTTGACCCTTGGGCTCCAGAGCCCACTATCCTTAATCTACTATATTGCTCTGAATTCAACCTGACTTCCCTCTTGTGTTCTAAGGAAGCTAAGATTTAGCCCCACCATGAGTCCTTGCTCGACCACACAGCCCCCAGTCATGTTCACCTACATTTTATTTTATTTTTTTTTTAAATTTTTTTTTTTTTAAGATTTTATTTATTTATTTGACAGAGAGAGATCACAAGTAGGCAGAGAGGCATTCAGAGAGAGAGAGGAGGATGCAGGCTCCCTGCTGAGCAGAGAGCCCGATGTGGGACTCGATCCCAGGACCCTGAGATCATGAACCGAGCCGAAGGCAGTGGCTCAACCCACTGAGCCACCCAGGCGCCCCACCTACATTTTAAACCCAGTCTTTTTTTTTTTTTTTTTTTTAAAGATTTTATTTATTTATTTGACAGAGACAATGAGGGAGGGAACACAAGCAGGGGGAGTGGGAGAGGGAGAAGCAGGCTTCCCGTTGAGCAGGGAGCCCAGTGTGGGGCTTGATCCCAGAAAGCTGGGATCATGACCTGAGCTGAAGGCAGGTGGTTAATGACTGAGCCACCCAGGCGCCCCCAGAGTCTTTTTCTGTAGCTGGCAAATATTGACAGTAGTAAGTGGGTGGGTGAAGGTCTGCTTCTCCCAGGTATTTGTTTTAGCACAGTCCGTTTCTCTTCATCTCATGTTTTGATGAATAACGTAGATGAATATGGTCCACCAGTATGGTATACGTGTTCTGTCACTCGCGTGTCTTGCCAGATAGTTAAGAAGTGTTTTTTTGTTTTTTTTTTTAAATCAGTTAACATAAATTTAACAGATTTGTAATTTTCTTTTCCAGAATGTCTACCAGAGTCCTTTTGGCCACTCTTTCTATCCCTATTACTCCTGAGCGTACTGATATTGCTCGACTTCTGGATATGGACGGCATTATAGTCGAGAAACAACGTCGCCTTGCAACACTGCTAGGTCTTCAAGCCCCACCAACACGAATTGGCCTTATTAATGATATGGTTGGTATAAGTTTGAGCATTCTTACAGCTCAGAATGAAAACTTTATGGTCAGGTTTTATAATTCATGGCAGATGGTTCTGATGGATGGTCTAGTTTGGGTCCTCATCGTACCCATAGATAAGTTCAGAATTTTATAGGAAGGGTAGTGGTCGATGTCAGGACAATAGCTGACTGAGTCTATCATAGCATATTTCCTCTTTGGGGAAGGGATGCTAAATGGCGAATCTAGAATAATTTTTTTAAGAGACTTTATTTATTTATTTAATTTCTTTGACAGACCGAGATCACAGGTAGGCAGAGAGGCAAGCAGAGAGAGGAGGAAGCAGGCTCCCCGCTGAGCAGAGAGCCCGATGTGGGGCTCCATCCCAGAACCCTGGGATCATGACCTGAGCCAAAGGCAGAGGCTTCAATGCACTGAGCCACCCAGGTGCCTCAAGAGTTTATTTATTTGACAGAGAGTGAGAGAGGAAATAAAAGCAGGGGTAGTGGGAGAGGGAAAAGGAGGCTTTCCACTGAGCAGAGGGCCCGATCCATGGCTTGATCCCAGGAACCACCCAGATGCCCCTAGAATAATTTCTTTTTTTAAAATTTTTTTTAATTTTTTATTTACTGGATAGACAGAGATCACAAGTAGGCAGAGAGGCAGGCAGAGAGAGAGGAGGAAGCAGGCTCCCTGCTGAGCAGAGACCCTGATGTGGGGCTCGATCCCAGGACCCTGAGATCATGACCTGAGCCGAAGGCAGAGGCTTAACCCACTGAGCCACCCAGGTGCCCCAATAATTTTTTGATAGGAATAAAATTAGAGCTGGAAGAATTTTATTTGAATTCTTATATCACAGCTAATTTCAGTAATAAGGGCATTTATAAAGAGAAGTATTCAAGAAATGTGGACCGTTAGTCATGCATGTGTTTTGTATTGGGGATAGACTAGAGTGTTTATGTGTGGGGATAGGATCTGCCATTGTTTGCCTCAGTCTCTCTTTTTTTTTTAAAGGATTTTTATTTTATTTATTTGACAGAGATCACAGTAGGCAGAGAGGCAGTCAGAGAGAGGAGGGCAAGCAGGATCCCCGCTGAGCAGAGTCTGTTGCAGGGCTTGATCCCAGGACCCTGGGATCATGACCTGAGCTGAAGGCAGAGGCTTTAACCCATTGAGCCACGCAGGTGGCCCTGTTTGCCTCAGTCTTGTGACTAGTAAGTAGGTCTGTATGGGAACACACTCCTGTGCTTGTAGGTCTTGGTGTGCCCCTGCAGTTAATCTGTCGCTGGTTGGCAGTTCCAATTTATGAAGGATAAAGGTCCACATGCATTATGCATTCTAGGTTATAGCTTAGGTGTAAGGTAAGATGTACTTATGGCAGTTTCGAGGTCTATGAAATTAGGCCACTTTTTTGTCTCCTTTTAGGAAATGTTATGCAGTGGCATACTTAGCTGAGTTCTAGTGCTATGTAAGAATATAAATCCTAAATGTAATTGGGTAAATTCTCATAAGGTGGTTTCTAGTCACTGCTCCCCCCACCATAGCCTACCCTGATTTGTAACACCAATACTAGTTTGCCTGTGTACTTTTTATGAGATTTGAGTTCTGTATATATGGAATATGTTAAATTCTTTTTATTAGCATTATATTTGTAAGACTTACTCATATGTTGCATGTAGCTGTTTTTTCTTTGATCATTTTTGTATAAGAACATCTTACTGGAGCGCCTGGGTGACTCAGGGTCTGCTTTTGGCTCAGGTCATGATCTCAGGGACCTGGGATCAAGCCTGGATTCTGGCTCCCTGCTCAGTGGGGAACCTGCTTTTACCTTTGCCCCTCCCCCTGCTCATGCTTTCTCTCTCTCTCAAATAAATAATCTTTTAAAAAAATCTTACATGTAATTTTTTTTACCCCCTAGTTTGGGGCTATTATGGGTAGTGTTGCTAAGGTAATTTTTGTGTGATACAGTTACTTGTAAGGTGTGGTATTTTACTTACTAGTGGTAATAAATTTGCTTGTACACATGAGTGGTCTTCGTAAATATTTTATTGATCATGTTGATTTAGAGTTTTTATATCCTTACTAAACTCTTGGGGGACATTTAACTGTAGATGTATAATTTGGGGTTAGAGACTCAAACATAGTTTTCCTTTGAGTTCTTCTGATGAATTTAAAGAGAGTTGAGGCCAATTTTTCAGATGTTTTCCAGATTTCCAATCCCCTGTTTTTCTTACTTCTACTCAGTTCAGTTGGAAATCTAGTTGGAAAATTTCCTTCAGCAAATTAAACCTTTTGTTTATTATAGGTCAGATTCAACGTACTACAGTATGTTGTTCCTGAAGTGAAGGACCTTTACAATTGGCTGGAAGTAGAATTTAACCCCCTAAAACTCTGTGAGAGAGTCACAAAGGTAAGACTTTGTATTTTAGTTTGGTTATACTATCATATAGCTGGCCCTTGTGCTATTACAGATTCTCTTTATATCAAGAGACAAGTATTGTCCTATACGTTTGAATTCAGTGCACATTTCATTGTCTTTTTTTCTTTACATCAGGAAAAAAGATATTTCTGATGTGCTAAATAAACCTTTGGAGGTAAATTAGCAGCATGACTGATTTAGCCATTGCTGTCAGTCACCTTCAGACAAGCCTCAGTATAGCTTCGTATTATGTGTGTATTTTCCCTCACTGTGCGATGTTTTTATGTTTAAAAAACCAGAAAAGTTTCACAAATGTTTGAGTGTTACTTAGAAAATATAATTCTTTTTAATGTACTGGATTGTACAGGTTCTAAATTGGGTTCGGGAACAGCCTGAAAAAGAGCCAGAGTTGCAGCAGTATGTTCCACAGCTGCAAAACAACACCATACTCCGTCTTCTGCAGCAGGTAAACAGTTGTAAACAAGCGTTCTATTTACAACTGTAATTTTTCCCCTCGGTTGTTTTTTTCATCACAACAGTAAAAAATGTAGGAACCACTAGAAAGTTAACCTTTCACCAGACTCCAGCCTTGCCAAAACTAGTCTTTCCGTTTGATTTGAAAAGCAGTTATTTTATGTAATTTGTAATTGCTTTTTTTTCCTTTATTGTTGAATATCATCTTTGTACATTTTTCCTCATTATCAGTGTAAATTTATTTTACTCCTTTTAATACCTTCATGGTTTTACATTGTCTAAAGGGTACTACTGTGATTTATTTATTTAGACCCTGTTGATGGAAGTCTGTATTTCTAGGGTTTTTTTTGCTGTTAGGAAATGTTGCAGCATTGAACATTTCCATATATACATCTTTGCATATTTCTGTGGCTTTCTATCATCTAGGAAGTGGAATTAGTTACAGGGCTTACACATTTAAGCTTTAGTAGCTCTACAAGATTCTGTTAATGAACCCTCCTACCAGTAGTGATTGGGAAAGCCTTTTCTGTTTCTCATACTAGTTACTGTTAGTCTTTTGTCATATTTTAGTTTGACTTAAATAAGTTTAAAGATTATGGTTTATAATATGGCTTCAGTGTTCCTATTTTGTCTTCATTTGTTTCACGGGGAGGGGCTTTTATAATACATTGGCTTGCAGTATTTGTGCACATTCCATTGGCCTGCTTCTCTTGTATAGGAGAGCAGTGTTATTTCTTATGTGCTACACAAATAGTTGAAGGTTAATTAGCAGTATAACTAAATTGTAATGCTGCCAGTCTCCTTCAGACAAATTTATTGAAAGTGTTTAAGTGAATTAGGTAAGTAGCCGGTCTTTATCTACAAATAAAAGGCGATTTAGGGCTTTCTGTTTTATAAAACTAGAATTTGGAAGGATTGGGCTTCCAAGGAATGGTGCAGTGTGGTGGCTCAAAGCATAGCATTTGGGATTTATAACCTTGAATTGAAATTCCAGCTCCAGCAATGTAGTGTTAACACTTAGTCTAAGCTTCAGTTTCTTTTCTCTGAGAAATGGGCATAATTTCTACTCTCAGGCTTGTGTAAGACTGTACCAAAAAAATACTGAATAGGGGCGCCTGGGTGGTTCATTTGGTTAACCGTCTGCTTTCGCTTCAGGTCATGGTCCCGGGGTCCTGGGATCGAGCCCCGAATCTGGCTCCCTGCTCAGTAGAGAACCTGCTTCTCCCTCTCCCTCTGCCTGCCGCTCTGCCTACTTGTGCTCTTTCTCTCTGTATCTCTGTCAAATAAAAAAAATACCTCTGTCAAATAAATCTTTAAAAAAAAAATGCTGAATAAATGATAGCTGTTGTTACTAACCTTGTGTTTCTTATGCAGGTGGCACAAATTTATCAGAGCATTGAGTTTTCTCGTTTGACCTCTCTGGTTCCTTTTGTTGATGCTTTCCAACTGGAACGGGCTATAGTAGATGCAGCGAGGCACTGTGACCTGCAGGTATGTGCCGGAAGGGACACAGAGGTGGGAGACTTTTAAGGACTGAAAAACACATACCCTTTGTTTCTCAGCTTTTGGTTCACTGGCACCATTTTAAAGTTGTACTGAGTGAATCTTCTGGCTTTTGTATTTAATTAACATTCTTATTTTTTTCCCCCTTACGATCAGTTGAAATTTTTTGTCAAAAGTTATTTATTTCTAGAATGATTTCATACTTATTTATAGATGAAACTATTGATGATGTTACTTGATTCTCCAAAGGTTCGTATTGACCACACTTCTCGGACACTTAGTTTTGGATCTGATTTGAATTACGCTACTCGAGAAGATGCTCCAATTGGTCCTCATTTGCAAAGCATGCCTTCAGAACAGATAAGAAATCAGCTGACAGCGATGTCCTCAGTACTTGCAAAGGCACTTGAAGTCATTAAGCCAGCTCATATACTGGTATGTATCTTTGGGGGAAAATGATCTACAGAATTTTTGAGGGGCCCTTATGCTATGTCTTACATACAAAGGTTTGAGACGAGTCTGAGAAAATGGGCTTATTCTATATTTCCTCTCCAGGTGTATTGGCTAGTTTTGGTATTCTACCTGTTACACACATGACCCCCACCGACACCCATAGGAAGTACTGTGCTTGGGCTTTTCCTCTCGGCTTAAGTTCTTCTTTGTGTGCTCCGTGAGCATGTCCCTGTGGCTTGCACACTTTAAAGTAGATGGGGTGCAGAGAAAACTTGACTTAGCAAATAAAGGTTCTTTAGCTGCATCACTCCTATTGATAAGACTGTATAGGTCATAGTCTGGTGCTGGGAACTAGTAGCTTGAATAACATCATCTCCTGTTCTTAAATGCAGACACGTGAGGGTAATGCACCAGGGTTATTTAATAATTATATGATGTCTAATGTCATGGTGTGTCACACAAGAATTTTTAAAAATGCATTTGTCTTTAAAGCAAGAGAAAGAAGAACAACATCAGTTGGCTGTTACTGCATACCTTAAAAATTCACGAAAAGAGCATCAGCGTATTCTGGCTCGCCGTCAGACAATCGAGGAAAGGAAGGAGCGCCTGGAGAGTCTGAATATTCAGCGTGAGAAAGAAGAACTGGAGCAGAGGGAAGCTGAGCTCCAGAAAGTACGGAAGGCGGAAGAAGAGAGGCTGCGACAGGAAGCAAAGGAGAGGGAAAAGGAGCGCATCTTACAGGAACATGAACAAATTAAAAAGAAAACTGTCCGTGAGCGTTTGGAGCAGATCAAGAAAACAGAACTGGGTGCCAAAGCTTTCAAAGATATTGATATCGAAGTATGTAACACGTTACTTCTTAACTTGAATCCACATCTCAGAAGCATAGTCCTTTACTGTTTATTGATTACGTTGGGTTGTCTGGTGGTTTTCACTCCCTTTGGTACAGCTGATTCATTAATCGGTGAAGTAAACATTTTGTTTTTAATGGCTCTGCAGTTTTTAACCCTTGTTAAAGTGGAGTTGGGTATGTGCAGTTTAGAGTAACGAGAAATAGATGTTAAGATCGTGTTGTTTTCCCTTCATTGAAGTGGAAATAAGACTATTGTAAAGCATTCTTAAATTACTTAAGTTTACGCAATGTGAGCATTTACTCATTGTATAGAAAGTAATTTAGGTTTTTGATTTTTGAAAAATCACATTTTCCATATACATTTTTCTTGTATTCTTCTTAGTGATTGTGCATTTGTAATACTTTCAGGATCTCGAAGAGTTGGATCCGGATTTCATCATGGCTAAACAGGTTGAACAGCTGGAGAAAGAAAAGAAGGAACTTCAGGAACGCCTGAAAAATCAAGAGAAGAAGGTAGGTGGAAGAACTGGTTGTTGATAAACTTAACGTGCCAGGTTAACAGAAAATTTTCCTTTAAATTGCATTTGTTTTCATGTCATTCAGATTGACTATTTTGAAAGAGCTAAGCGCTTGGAGGAAATCCCGTTGATAAAGAGTGCTTATGAAGAACAGAGAATTAAAGACATGGATCTGTGGGAACAACAGGAAGAAGAAAGGGTAAGGTTTTTGTTTAACTGTAACATTTGTAGGCTGTAAACTGTAATTAAATCCTCTGCCAGTAACGGGGCCATGGTTTCAAAACCATGATTATTTTGTGTTCTTTAGCCAGGAATGGTGCTTCAATGGCTGCGTACTAACAGATGGGTTGGCAGATAGAAATTTTCACAACAGAGTTTTAAGAATGAAACTTGTACAATACAAAGGACAGCTGAAAAGTTCACTAGAAAAGCAGCTTTATGGGCATATAATTCACATGCCATACAGTTCTCACATTTAAACTGTACAGTTCATGGTTTTTAGTATTGCATAGCCATTTAATTTTAAAACTTACCCCAAAAGAAGCTCCATACGCTTCGGCAGTCATTCCTCATTTCCTCCCCCTCCACCTGGCCTCTTGTAGTCAGCAGTCCCCTTTCTGTCTCTATATTTGCCTATTTTTTAGACTTTTTATATAAATAGAGCCACATAATGTATGGCAGTTCCTTCTTTGTGACTAGGCGGTTTGTTCTGTAGTTTTGTTAGTATATGTAATATTTACCCTAATGATTCAAAAGAAGGTTTGCGAATGCTTGTTGCAGCCCCATTCTGGTTAAAAATAAAAAGTAACTGTAGACAGCACATCTGTGGGGACTGGTGTCGGGGATGCAGCCTTTTGGTTGCATTGGAGTATTTGCATTCTGAGCTTTGTTTGCCAGTGCCTTGCATTTCTTCACAAGCTAGATTTTTTTTTTTTAAGATTTTATTTATTTATTTATCAGAGAGAGAGAGAGAGAGCAAGCGAGCACAAGCAGGCAGAGGCATAGAGAGAAGCAGGCTCCCCACTGAGCAAGGAGCCTGACTCGGGACTTGATCCCATGACCCTGGGATCATGACCTGAGCCAAAGGCAGCGGCTTAACCAACTGAGCCACCCAGGTGCCCCTAGAAAATTTTTTTTTTAAAGATTGTATTTATTTGACAGAGAGGCAGTGAGAGAGGAAACACAAGCACGGGGAGAGGGAGAGGGAGAAGCAGGCTCCCCGCTGAGCAGGGATTCCCAGTGTGGGGCTCGATCCCAGGACCCCGGGATCATGACCTGAGCCAAAGGCAGATGCTTAACAACTGAGCCACTGAGGCGCCCCACAAGTTAGAATTTTGTGGTAATATGTAAAATTAGGGAAATAAGAGTGCAGACCAAATAAAGTACTTGAGATGATCTGCTGTAGTCTTTGCCCTGAAGCCTTCCTTTTCCCCCTTGGAGTGCAAAGGAAAAGGCCTCCTTAAAACACCCTGCCTTAACCTCCAGTTTTCTTTAAGGGAGAAAATATCTTTTATCATTAAACCATAGTGCTTGTTATCTCTGAAGTATTTTACAGTATATGTTACAGTTTTGCTTTCATAAAAATTTGCAGTACTTTTGGCCTAAATAAAAACAGTTTCTTACAGATGCTCCCAGAACTCCCATCATCCATCCTCTGCCCCTGATTGCCTTCCTAGGGACATTGGGCATAGATGTAGTAACATTTCCGTATTTATGGCAAGATGGATGGAGCAGAGGAGCTGCTTGTCATTCTTCAAGAATATCTGTGAAGAATTAAGAGTAAATAAATCAGATAATGATTGCTTTGAAATTTAACTTTGTATTATGTACTTGCAGATTACTACCATGCAACTAGAACGTGAAAAGGCTCTTGAACATAAAAATCGAATGTCACGAATGCTTGAAGACAGAGATTTATTTGTAATGCGACTCAAGGCCGCACGACAGTCTGTTTATGAGGTGAAGTTAACTGATTTCTGGGGAACATTTATTCATGAGCTTTTTAGTTTTGCCTTAAGGTTCTTCTTTAACACAGTGGTATATTCTGTTTTGACTTTCTGTCGTGATCATTCAAATAGTATTTTAGTAGAAAGGTTCTTGAAAATATAGGCTATTAGTCAGCCATCACTATAAACAAATTTTTCTGAAGGTGAAAGTGAACTGGATAAAATTTGCTTTTGATACAAGCTTGTTTACTATTTGATTTAGAAAGGAAAAAGGCAGATCGAAGTGTTCTGCTCTTAAATTCTAATTTAATCCTTTGGTTTGTTTCACATAAAAGCAAACCCAGTAGGTATAGAAAATAGTTGTCAACAATTTAAATTTTAAAAAATTTGACATGAGGGGTGGGAGGTTGGGGTACCAGGTGGTGGGTATTATAGAGGGCACGGATTGCATGGAGCAATGGGTGTGGTGAAAAAATAATGAATACTGTTTTTCTGAAAATAAATAAATTGAAAAAATTAAAAAAAAATTGACATGAAAAAAGCTCCACAGTCATTTGGAAATTTTTAAAGATCTTACATATTTATGGAGGTGGGGGGCAGAGAGAATCCCAGGCAGGCTCCATACCTAGCGCAGAGTGTGGGGCTCAAACTCTCGACCAGGAATCAAATACGCAATGGACTGAGCCACCAGGCACCCCCGTTTGGAAGTTTTTATAACTTGAAAGTTGCTTCTTACAGTTTCAGGAAGTTTGTAGTGCTTTAGTAAACTTCAAATTTAACTAGTTTATAGGTCTTCAAAATTTTTGATTTTTGTTTTGTTTTTCTTGTGTCTGTTCTGTTAATAGGAAAAACTTAAACAGTTTGAGGAACGATTAGCAGAAGAAAGGCATAATCGCTTGGAAGAACGTAAAAGGCAACGTAAGGAAGAACGCAGAATAACCTACCACAGGGAAAAAGAAGAGGAGGAACAGAGGAGGGCAGAAGAACAAATGCTAAAAGGTATCTATAGACCACGATTGGAGGTAGTATAAGGCACGGTTGATACTCAGTTTATAGCGGTCATATTCAGGTTGCCTTGGTGGCTCAGTAGGTTAAGCATCTTGCTTTGGCTCAGGTAATAATCAGAGGGTCCTAGGATCAAGTTCCACGTTGGTCTCCCTGCTCAGCAGGGAGTCGACTTCTCCCTCTGTCTCTGCCTCTCCCCTGGTCGTGCCCACTCTGTGGCTCTCAAATAAATAGCACCTTTAAAAAAAGGAAATTTAAATGTAGTAGTCACATTCAGAAACAAAGGAACAAGGGAACAGGACCATTGGCTTCGTTTTTAAAAAATTTTATTTATTTGTGAGAGAGAGAGCATGCACAAGCAGGGGGCAGGATGCAGAATGAGAAGCAGGCTCCCCGCTGAGCATGGGGCCGGATGCAGGACTGGATCCTAGGACCCTGAGATGATAACCTGAGCTAAAGCAGATGCTTAACTGACTGAGCTACCCAGGAGTCCCAGATCATTGGCTTCTTCATTGCACCTAACTAGAGCCTGACTTTTAGTTGCCTGAAGTTTGTTATAGGCGAGGATGTTACTTCCTCTGCCAACTTATTTCCACATTTTTGGTGTTTCTTAAAAAAAAAAACAGTATCACTTTTTAATATCATCCCTGTATTTTATGTAGTTGTAACATTTATTGAGGAACGTGTGGCAGATGAAATCTGTTGAATGATTCTTTATCTGGAAATCCAGATGCTCAGGAGTTGGGGAGGGATTTCCATGGTCATTACAAAACTATTCACGTTGAATGGCATTAATATTTGTTTTACTTGATTATCTTCTTGCCCCTTGGCTGGTTATAAACTACTTAAAAATTCTAAAAAGAATTTTCCTTCTACTTTATGCTGCCTGCTGAATACCAACAAAGTAGACCTAGCAAAGAGGGGAAAGATGCAGGTAGAGGCGCACTTGATAACGCTACCTCCTACATTATGCAGAGCGGGAGGAGAGAGAGCGCGCTGAACGGGCCAAACGCGAGGAAGAGCTCCGAGAGTATCAGGAGCGGGTCAAGAAATTAGAAGAAGTAGAAAGGAAGAAACGCCAAAGAGAGCTGGAAATTGAAGAAAGGGAACGACGCAGAGAGGAAGAGAGAAGACTTGGTGATGATCCACTTTCTAGAAAGGTGAGTGTAGGGGTTACTCTGTTTCTGTGCGATGTGTTTGTTATCCGGCTCTCTGGCATGATCCATACGCCTCTGCACGTGTCAGTGTCTGGGCTTGGTGTGGAGAATTGGTGGCATTCATCTCTTAAAGTCTGGTATTATTTTGTCTTCCCAGCGATAGGTTCTTAATGGGGGAAGATAAGATAAGACTTACAGCAAAGCGGGGATTTTAGGCTTCAGTTTAGGAATCTGCTTTGTAAGAATGAAGTCCTTAGTAAGAATGAAGTCTTCTAAGATGTCAGTATTTGACGGAAGAACACTCTTTTGTTTATGGAAGGACTGTTGTACCTTCCTTAAAGGGGGTTGCTGTGAATTCAGAGATGATGTGAGTTCTCTCACTTCCTAATGCTCAGAGACGGTCCGCCAGACCGTTGCATATTGCAGCATATTCACCGTCTCCCGGCAGCTTGTTAGAAATGCAGAATCTCGGGGCGCCTGGGTGGCTCAGTGGGTTGGGCCACTGCCTTCGGCTCGGGTCATGGTCTCAGGGTCCTGGGATCGAGTCCCACATCGGGCTCTCTGCTCGGAAGCAGGGAGCCTGCTTCCTCCTCTCTCTCTCTCTGCCTGCCTCTCTGCCTACTTGTGATCTCTGTCAAATAAATAAATAAAAATCTTAAAAAAAAAAAAAAAAAAAAAAAAAAAAGAAATGCAGAATCTCAGGCCCAGTGCCAAACCTGAATTAGAACCTGCATTTTAACAATATTGTGGGGTGCCTGTGTGGGTCAGTGGATTAAGCCTCTCCCTTAGGGTTAGGTCATGGTCTCATGGTCCTGGGATGGAGCCCCGCATTGGGCTCTCTGCTCAGCAGGGAGCCTGCTTCCTCTCCTCCATCTCTGTGCCTGCCTCTCTGCCTGCTTGTGATTTCTGTCTGTCAAACAAAATCTTTTTAAAAAACCCCATTATTCCCAGGTGATTCAGAGGCTGCTCTGAATATTTATTCTAAATATGCATGCATGTCCAAAACTGACCCATGTTTCCCCTCTGTCTTGTGTCTCTGACTCCGGCTCCTGATTGGTGACTCTGTTACCCACTTAGTGGTAGAGTTTTTAATTTACCACTCCCTCTCCTTTCTTTTCCTGCATTACTGCCTTAGTTCAGAATTTCCTTTTGCCTGTATTATTTATTGGTCTCCTTACTATTCTCTGTGATTATAATCATTTCCCAGCTTCAGACCTTCCTCTACATTGTGGTCTGCTTGATTTTTTTTTCTTCCCCATAATGCATATTTGATTATTATACCTGCTTTTGGGTTTCACATCTCTCTTTTGATTGGTACTCAGTACTTCTGGCCAGACTACCTGCCTTAGCAGTCCAGGCCTTTCTAGTTTGCTGCTTGTAGTCACTGTCTCTTCCTATGCTTCCTATGTTCTATCTCTTCCAAGCCTTACCATGTTTCTGTGACATTATCTGCATGTTCTTTGTTTTCCCATGGATATGCCCATGTTCCCCCTTAAAGAAGATACTTTCTAAGTTAAGAGGTGAGTAGCTGGGAGATTTCTTGCCTGCCTTTCTCTATTCCTTTGTCTCTGCCATACCATTGTCACTTCTCTTTATTGGAGGGCCTGCTCTTTGATTTCTTTTTAAGATGTTTATGGGTAGATTTTTGGTTTTGTTACTCCTATTGCTAATTTTTATTTTTATTTCTTCGTTATTAGTGAATATGTCCTCTGTTATTTAAAAAAAATATGTTTAGGGGGCACCTGGGTGTCTCAGTGGTTGAAGCCTCTGCTTTCAGCTCAGGTCATGGTCCCAGGGTCCTGGAATCGAGGCACACATCAGGCTCTCTGCTCAGTGGGGAGCCTGCTTCCCTCTCTCTCTGCCTGCCTTGCTGCCTACTTGTGATCTCTGTCAAATAAGTAAAATCTTAAAGAAAAAAAACGCGCGTGCGCGTGTGTGTATGTTTGTATGTATATGTATATATATAAGGATGCCTGGGTGGCTCAGTCGGTTAAGCAGCTTTCGGCTCAGATTATGATCCCAGAGTCCTGGGATTGAGCCCCGCATCGGGCTCCTTGGTCAGTGGGTGGCCTGCTTCTCTCTCTGCCTCTGCCTGCCACTCTGCCTGCTTATGCTCTCTCTCTCTCTGACAAATAAATAAATAAAATCTTTTAAAAATACATATATATATATTTATTTGAGAGAGAGGGCGTGAACATTTGCCTGTGGTGGAAGGGGTAGAAGGGAAGGGAGAGGGACGACAGACTCCCTGCTGAGCCCCATGTGGCTTGATTTAACCCTGGGATCGTAACCTGAGTTGAAACCAAGCATAGATGCCTAACCGACTGAGCCACCCAAGCATGCCTGGTCTGTATAATTTCTGATTTTTTGGAATTGAATACATTTTCCCCTTGTGTCCTAAAACATGTAGTTAGTGTATTCTTTTTCTGTTGGGCACGAATTTCTGTGGGTATGTATGGAATCAGAAGTGTTGTGTTATTTTAATTTGCTGCATTCTGTTAATTTATGGGTACTTCATCTTCTGAAGAAAGGGAGGTAACTTGGGGCACCTGGGTGGTTCATTAAGTGTCTGCCTTAGGCTCAGGTCATGATCTCAGGGTCCTGGGATCAAGCCCATCGTCAGACTCTGCACAGCTGGAAGTCTGCTTCTCTCTCTCCCTCTCCCTCTCTGCTCCTCCTCTCTCTCTCAAATAAAATGTTAAAAAAAAAAAAAAGAGGTAGCAAACGTGCTGTGATTATGGGTTTCTTTGTTTCTTTTTTTATTTAGTTTTTGCATATCCATTCTTTTGTTCATTTTTGGCATTTTATTTCTTTTTTAAATTTATTTTTTAAAGATTTTTATTTATTTATTTGACAGACAGAGATCACAAGTAGGCAGAGAGGCAGGCAGAGAGAGAGGAGGAAGCAGGCTCCCCGCTGAGCAGAGAGTCCGATGGGGGGCTCGTTCCCAGGACCCTGGGATCATGACCTGAGCCGAAAGCAGAGGCCTTAACCCACTGAGCCACCCAGGCGCCCCTTTGGCATTTTATTTCTGTTTTGTGCCTCCCTCTCCCTCCTTTCCCTTTCAGTTCGAGAATCTTTAGATTTATCCGTTCATATTTAGCATGGTAGTGACTGTATTTGGTTTTATTCTTAACATTTAGTTTGGAGCTTTTAATTTACTTCCATGTTCTTGCTACTTCTTCTTCCTTTAAGCCAAATTTTAAGAAGTTTTCTCCATTCACTTTTGTTTTTTGTGTTCTTTTTTTTTTTTTTTTTTAAAGATTTTATTTATTTATTTGACAGAGAGAAATTACAAGTACACTGAGAGGCAGGCAGAGAGAGAGAGAGAGAAGGAAGCAGGCTCCCTGCTGAGCAGAGAGCCCGATGCGGGACTCGATCCCAGGACCCTGAGATCATGACCTGAGCCGAAGGCAGCGGCTTAACCCACTGAGCCACCCAGGCGCCCCAGTTTTTTGTGTTCTTTAGTGATTACCATCCCCCTTTCCCCCCCTAAAATTTATCTAAACTTAACAGACTGTATATTGATTTGAAGAACCTCTTCTCTGAACAAAAACTTCTGAGCTTGTCTTTACTTTGGTTTCATTGCAGTAAGTGCACTCCTACAGCTGTCTTGGCAAACACTGTTTAGTTTCAGATATGTTTATACTGTATCATCTCTTCTCCTTTGCAGATACATTTTGTTGGTTTTGTATATCCTTTTAGGTTGTTTTTTCCAGGCTGTCTTTGTATATGTCTCAAAAGAGCACCCCCCGCCCCCCAGTTGAAAAATTGTGCAGTGATTCAGTCCCTGCAGAATCCTCCCTCAGAAGTTTCAAGACAGTGCTTACTGTCCTAGTACACGGGATAGGAGGAGATCTGATAAAAGTCTTGGTCTTGTTACCTCTGTACATAGTTGTTTTATTCCTTGGGAACTTTCAGAATTTTCTCTTTCCTTGGAGTAAAGGGGAGTGTAGAGATTCTACTGAGACTGTCTAGTTACCTCAGTGTATATATACTCTGTATTATTAATCCTTTTTGGCACTTGTGCCTTTTTAGTCAGAGGATGTAATTTTATTTTTCTTAGAGAAGATTAAATTTCCTTAGCTGATAGAAGTTGTCTATATTTGCCTTTCAAAGTCCTGTTCTTTCTATTCTAAGTTTCATTTTTTTCATCTCTTTGTCCTTTTGTAACTGGTTCTCTGAGATTCTTGTTCAGTTTATAAGTTTATTAGCAGGGCCTGTTCTGTTTGATCTATCAGCTGAGTTAAAAATTTTTGGCAATCGTGTTACTTTTTAGAATTCTTTTTCTTTGTTTAATGGCAATCATAGCCATACCTAAAAATCTCTTTTGAGGGTTTAGTTGTAGGAAAACCTCTAATAACTTGAATTCTTTGTTGAGTGTGATTTGTAGAGTGAGTGTGAAGGGTAGGATAAACTTGGTCTTCTGGATATGTACAGTCCCTCCATTGTGGTGACTAAGTTCCATTGGCATTTGTGTTTTTTATCCCACGGTGTCCATTCAGGAAAGTCTCTTAGAACAATGTCCACCACAAGAGTTGAGAGTCACTTACAATGGCAGATGACTTACCATTCGGCTTTTTTCCTTCACTGCAGTTTATACTAGTTGTTGAGGGTTTTGTTTCCAGAACACTTTAAAATTTAAATGAAGATCTTCTTAATCATCTGCTTGGGATTGTTAAATTTGTCAGATTTTTATCTTTCTCTTCCCACCCCCGCCCTAGGTCTTATTTGGGTTTTCCAGAGCGTTCTTAATTGCTGGTTGTGGCCTCAAGTTAATGTTTGTTGGAGCAATCAAGCTGTGTCAGAGGTGTTGGTGGTAAAATTGTGTGCGTAGGTCTCTACAAAGACTGTACCACATTTACATTTCTACTTGAAGGGTGTTTATCTCCCCTTTCCATAATTTTTAATGACAGCATAGTATTTCGAAGAGGGAGGTAACTGTTAATTGAACCACTTCCCCATTTGACGTTTCATTTGTTCAGCCTCTGTTTAGTAGGAACTGTGATGTACATTTAGGGCACTGAGCTTTTTTCACATAATCTCAAAAGGAAAATTTGAGGTCAGAGGAAATCTGTAGATATTTTAGTAATTCCAGAGGGCGGGTGGGGGTCAGATTATTTTCAGGTGGTATTTTATTTGATTTATAAAGTCACTCAGAATAAGTGAGAATGCCGGTTTCACTGTACTGTCACTCTGACTTAAGATTAAAAAAGAAACAACTTTAAAACTTGTTTATATTTAAGGGCTTAAGATTGATGTAAGTGGTAATACCAGTAGTTGTAATAAGTGTTGCCATTGTAGTGCCTCATGTTAACTTTGGTGAATGTAGGACTCTCGTTGGGGAGATAGAGATTCAGAAGGCACATGGAGGAAAGGACCTGAAGTCGATTCCGAGTGGAGAAGAGGCCCACCAGAGAAGTAAGTAGAATCGAGGAAAATAGTATTAATTAGTCATAGGTCCTATTGAAAACCTTATCACAGTTTTTAAGTTCGGTTTATTTTGTGGAGTTGGGGAAAGGAGAATGGTGAAGAACTGTGCGAATGTTTGTTACTGAAATTTTTTTTTTCTGAAATATTTTTCATAGTTTACCTCAACAGTGCTGTAATTACCGACTTCTAAATATTTTGACAAATATATGCTTCAGATTTTTTTTGTTCCCGGAGTGCTGTAGAGATTACAGTAAGAGTGAACAGTTCTAGAGCTTTTTTTTCTTTTTCTTTAAATTTCTTAAGTAGATTGAACCATCCTTTAAAAATGACTGCTCATGATAAACAAGATTGCTGGTCATAAGTCTTACACAGAAATTAGATTTTGAAAGGCCATCGTAAAGATTAGAAATGGAATGCTTATTATAAAGTACAGTTAGATAACTTTTTAAGGCAGTTGTCTGCTTAATTTGTTGATGTGTAAGATTTTATATTGTGTTATTTTTTATCAGGAGCACATACTCTTTGAGGAGTAGGAATAATGAATTTAGACTGAAATGGTTTTTAAAAGGGAGAGAAATAATTCCCCCCAAATCATGTGCTTTTAAGAAAATGGACTCTTAAAGATGTTTGCCTTGTTGCTCTGTAGGGAGTGGAGACGTGGAGAGGGGCGGGATGAGGAAAGGCCTCATAGAAGAGAGGAAGATCGACCAAGGCGTTTGGGAGATGAGGAAGAGAGAGAGTCCTCTGTTAGACCAGATGATGATCGCGTTCCCCGGCGTGGCATGGATGATGACAGAGGTCCTAGACGTGGTCTTGATGAAGACCGGTTCTCTCGCCGTGGGGCAGATGACGACCGACCTTCCTGGCGTAATGCAGATGACGACAGGCCTCCCAGACGAATGGGTGATGAAGATCGGGGGAGCTGGCGTCATGCAGATGATGACAGACCACCTAGACGGGGACTGGATGAGGACAGAGGAAGCTGGCGAACAGCTGATGAGGACAGAGGACCGAGACGTGGGATGGATGAGGACCGGGGGCCGCGGCGAGGAGGTGCAGATGATGAGCGGCCTTCCTGGCGTAATGCTGATGACGACCGGGGTCCCCGGCGGGGCATGGATGACGACCGGGGTCCCAGGCGGGGCATGGATGACGACCGAGGACCTTGGAGGAGTGCTGATGATGACAGAGGTTCTAGGCGTGGTGCAGATGATGACCGGGGGCCTTGGAGAAACATGGATGACGATCGGATTCCCAGAAGGGGTGATGACTCAAGACCTGGTCCCTGGAGACCATTTGTCAAGCCAGGTAAGATTTTGGTATTCTGTCAACTTGCTTAGATGCTCCATAGAATCTGATGCGTTTTACAAATAGTGAAATCTTACGTGAGCTAATCACTGTTCCATAGTTGATACCAGGTTATTTCAAATAGGGGTCCTCTCAAATGACTGCTTACATTTAGATATCTAAATAAAAAGTTACTTTTTAGCTAAAAATGTGAAATTTTAATTATGTCTGACAGCAATCAGGCTGTATTATTATTAGTTTCCAGATGGATGGGTCTTTTATCTTTCCTTGGTTATCTGTGCAGTGATTTTTATGTTCAGAGTTAGACTTTCATGTCCCACACACCAAGAGAAGTTAAAGAATTTTACTCCTTTTTCTCCTTTAGTGATAGGCACTTTGTTTTCTTTCTGCCTGTTGACCCCTTTGGGGGCTCTTGTTCCCATGCCTATCCCCGAAGTATTGGTGTTCCTCTGGTTCTGTCCTAGACCAGCATTCGCACATAAACAATGAAAAAGTTACTTACTAAGTATTTGTCTTGCACTCCTCTGTCAACCATGGGGTTATTCTTTTTTTTTTTTGCCTTCTTTTATTTTCTTTTTAAAAGATTACTTATTTGAGAGAGAGCATGAGAGGGGAGAAAGTCAAAGGGAGAAGCAGACTCCCCTTAGAGCTGGGAGCCTGATGTGGGACTCGATCCCGGGACACCAGCATCATGACCTGAGCTGAAGGCAGTTGCTTAACAAACTGAGCCACCCAGGTGCCCACCCATGAGGTTATTCTTATGGGAAGAGCTCAGTTTCTTTCTTTCACAGTCTTGGGCCTGCTCATCTTTTCATATTTTACTGATTTCCAGTACCATCTTCTCCAGGGGCCTTCTTTGCTTACCTTCAGACCCATTTTTCCAGCTGCATGTTGCACATAGTACATTTCTACGTAGAAGTGTCTGTGACATGTTACATTCAATCTTTTGAAACAGTTCTCACCCACACCCATCTCTTAAGGGCCACCACTGTCCATCTGATTGTAGAAGTTAGATGTTTCATTTAGTTCAGTTCTGCCTTTTTAATGTTCTTCAGATCTGCCCACTTCTCTTTTCCCCTTGCACGTACGTGGGTCTGAGCAGCCATCATTCCTTCCTCGAACTCTTGCTGCTACTGGTCCCCACAGGCTCCCCACTCCCAGGTCAAGTCTTGGTGCAGTAGCCAGAGTAATCCATTCTGCATGAAGATTTCAACGAGTAGCCTCTTTCCCTTGCCCTTTGTGTTTTTGTCTCATATTTCTGTCTCTTCTGGTCTCAGTTGATTCCACTGTCTGACTGTTTGACTTTCCTGTTCTTGTGTGAGTGGGGAGAACAGTGTCATAGATTCTTATTAAGTCCCGATAAATGTTTTATGCGAAGTTGCTATGAATACTGAACCATTACTGTTCTCGTAAGTTCTCTGGTCACAAAATTTCTGTCAACCAATGAATGTGACTTTTTGTGCGTTTCTGTTTTAAAGATAACCTTATTTAATACACGTTGTCGGTTCATTAACATTGAACTCCTGGCCAGTAGTGCTGTAGCTTCTGAATGGGGCTTCTCTAACACGAGTATTTTTCCTGTAAGGCACATCCACTGCCTTCTTGTGCTTGGGACACTAGACAAGCAGCATTTGAGCACAGTGCCTAAGGGCCCTTTGGAACAGTGAAATCCCCAACAATGCAAGAAAATGTGAAAACCTGTCACTAAACAGACCACCAGAAGGGTACTTGGTTTAAAGTATGAGAGCTGCAGCGTGCAGCAGAGCGTTACCTCGTTCAGCCTCGACTGTGAGCGTGCTCTGCGGGCAGCTCAGGGACTCCGTGGGCTCTGCACGAGTGCGGGGGAGGGGCAGAGTGCCCAGGTGTCTGTGGATGATTTGCAGACATGTTTCAGCAAGTAGGTAAATTAGCGGGTATGGGATCTGTGTAGCTCAAAACTGGCTAGAATTAAATGAGTTCATACACAGAGAAGGTTTAGAGTAGTGCTGTTGGCACATGGTAATACAATTAGCAATAATCGCGCCTCGGATAAACCTCATTGGCTACGATACTGCCACTGCGCAAAGCTGGCACATGTTAATACAAATATAGTGACAGTAATTAACCTTGCAACAGATTTTCATTTATATTTGCTCCCTTTGACCTTTTTGTGCATATATATATATGAAGTTCCTTGATTTGGGTATCCCATGTCTAAGTGTGAGATAGTGGTCAAAGGACTTCTCTTTGTCCCATGATTGCATGGGTGGTAAGTGATGGAGAGCAAGAATAGAAAAGGAAGTTATTGGTAATATGTAATTTTGATAATATGTCGTTTTGAAAATGTAGGATGTGAACGAACTTATAATTGGGGCTCTCTCAGAGATCTGGCTCTTACCCCTGACTCTTTAGGTTTTTTGTTTAAAATGAGTTGTCTGTTTACTATCAGAACAGATTTTTACATCTGAAGTCTCAGCACATGGAACACTCAACCCAGACTATGTAAATGTCCCTTGTCTTACATGGTCCTCCTTTTATGTTAGAGAAACAGTGGTAGGTGGTCATAAATAGGAGCTGGTAATTCTGTAAAGTAACATAAATAGCTTTAGTTTTCTCTCTCTCTCTCTCTTTTTTTAAGAGTTTATACTTATTTGTCAGAGAACAGAAGCACAAAGAGCTGCAGGCAGAACAGGCAGAGCAGGCAGAGGGAGAAGCAGGCTCCCTGCTGAGCAAGGAGCTGGATGGGGGACTTGATCCCAGGACTCTGGGATCATGACCTGAGCCAAAGGCAGACACAACCTACTGAGCCACCCAGGTGTCCCAAATTTGGTCTTCTTTTCCCTCTCTTTTTGTTTTTTGTTTTTAAAGATTTTACTTGTTTATTTGACAGAGATCCCAAGTATGCAGAGAGGCAGGCAGAGACGGGGGCGAGGGGGGGAAGCAGGCGCCCTGCCGAGCAGAGAGCCTGATATGGGGCTTGATCCCAGGACCCTGGGATCATGACCTGAGCCAAAGGCACTGGCTTTAACCCACTGAGCCACCCAGGCGTCCCTTTAGTTTTCTTTGAATGAGGTTTGGAGTGTCTTAAATTAGCACCTGCAGTGGTGATATTAATGTCAGCATTCACATATCTATTCATTGTTCCTGAGTTTCTTGAGTATAAAAATGTTTTTCCTTTTTTAAAAAATAAAAACAGGTGGATGGAGAGAGAAAGAAAAAGCCAGAGAAGAGAGTTGGGGTCCACCTCGAGAATCGAGACCATCAGAAGAACGTGAATGGGATAGGGAAAAGGAGAGAGAGAGAGAAAACCAGGATCGTGATGAAAACGACAAGGACCCAGAGAAAGAAAGAGACCGAGAGAGAGAGCGAGAGCGGGACAGAGAGCGAGATGGGGATCGAGAGGACCGCTTCAGACGACCTAGGTTTGCTTTGGAACTCTCTGGAATTACAGTTAGGAGTCTCTTAAATTCTCTGGGAAACCATGTAGTCTTGAGAAATGGTGTGCCTCATGCCTTTTTTTTTTTTTTTTTTTTTAAAGATTTTATTTATTTATTTGACAGAGAGAGATCACAAGTAGGCAGAGAGGCAGGCAGAGAGAGAGAGAGAGGAGGAAGCAGGCTCCCTGCTGAGCAGAGAGCCCGATGCGGGGCTCGATCCTAGGACCCTGAGATCATGACCTGAGCCGAAGGCAGCGGCTTAACCCACTGAGCCACCCAGGCGCCCCATCCTCATGCCTCTTTTGAACGTTCCCCTCTTTACAAAGTTGAGAGGGTGAGGCTGACAGTGGGCGGCTGTCTGCAGGTGGGTAGGACTCTAGTTCCACAGGTATCTTTGCGAGTCCATGGCCTTTCCCCTGTGGTTTAGTTACTCAGTTTTAGAGCCCTTAAATTATTCAGAGCTCCTTGACTTTTATTAGCGGTAACAGTTCTGACTTGCTCCTTCTGACCTGAGTGGCTTTGTGCTAATGGCACTGTTCAGTGCCGTTTTCTGTGAGGATGAAAGCACACTGTCTGCAAGGCCCAGTGTGGTAGCCGGCAAGCACATTTGGTGTTGAACATTTGGAGTGTGGTTAGTGCTACTGACAGGACGTCTTGATTCTGATTCAGTTAATTGTATTTAAGTGGCTGCATACAAGTAGTGGTTGCCGTGCTGTTCAGCACAGGTCCAGATGTTCTCACTCAGCTTCTACACCTGAGGCACCAGATTGAGATCAAGTTAGAAATTCAAAGGTCATCCCGGTTACATTTGTAAACTCTCGAGCACCAACTTGGATGTGCTGTGTGGAGTCTGACGACAGAACTTAACATGTCATTTTGAATGGTTCCAGGGATGAAGGAGGCTGGAGAAGAGGACCAGCGGAAGAGTCTTCGAGCTGGAGAGATTCAAATCGCCGTGAAGATAGGGATCGGGATGACCGTCGTCGGGAGAGAGATGATCGCCGTGATCTAAGGGAAAGGCGAGATGATCGAGACAGAAGAGGACCTCCTCTCCGATCCGAGCGTGAAGAAGGTATGGATGTTGGGCACGTTGCTGACTATTGGAAAACCATGATCTCAGGAAATTGGCGGTTTTACTAACCTCATCTGTTCTTACAAGCATCAAAAATAAGATAGTGAATATTCAGTTTAGGTTTCACAGTTCTCTGGGCGCATGGGTGGCTCAATCAGTTAAGTGTCTCACTCTTGATTTTGGCTCAGGTCGTGATCTTGGGGTTGTAACATGGAGACTCACATGGGGCTCCACGCCTGGCAGTGAGTCTGCTTGAGATTCCCTCCTACCCGCTTCCCCCTCACCCCAGCTCGCTTCCTCTTTCCCTCTCAAATAATAAATAAGTTTTTTAAAAAAATTCACAGTTCTCATAAATTTCGTAGTACCTCTGGAAAGTAGCTCATACCTAAATTGAAAGTATAGTAGTAGGCTAATTGGAGGGTAAGCAGTATATATTGCTCTAGAAGTTTATGTAACTAGAAAACAGTTTGTCAGTTGTTTAAAAGTAAGATCTTGGTAGATAAGTGTAAAGTGTAAAACATTCTTACTCTGAAATTGTGATAGTTGAAACTTGAGTTTAAAAAAAAAAGTTTTAGGCGGGTGGGAGGTTGGGGGAACCAGATGATGGGTATTAGGGCACGGATTGCACGGAGCACTGGGTGTGGTGCAAAAAACAATGAGTACTGTTACGCTGAAAAGAAATACAATATTCTAAAAATTTTTTTTAAAAAAAGTTTTAAAGTTGAAAATGGCCATTGCACTTAACTAAGTAGTTACCTCACAAACGTTTTTCATTTGTACAGGGGGATTACAAGGGTTTTTCTTATACCTGTAAAGTACAGTACGCTAATGGCCATTTTGGTATTACGATTTCTTCAACGAGAGCCAAAAGGTTTTTTTTATTTTAAAGTTTTCATTCAGATTTTTTCTTACCTTATCTTAAATTATTGTGACAATTAGAACACCTCCCAGGCCAGTGGTTTCTTCTTGTTGGCAAATTTGAGTTGTCTCTCTCTCTCTCTTACTTTTTTTCCTCAAAGATTTTATTTATTTATTTGACAGAGAGAGATTACAAGCAGGTGGGAGGGGTGGGGGGGGAAGCAGGCTCCCCGCCAAGCAGAGAGCCCGATGCGGGGCTCAATCCCAGGACCCTGAGATCATGACCGAAGCCAAAGGCAGAGTAAGCTTTAACCCACTGAGCCATCCAGGTGCCCCTGAGTTATCTCTTAAGTCTGTATGTTATTTTGAAGGACTTGTCAAAAATTGTATCAAAGTGATTAAAATATATTTAGGTTTTACTGTTTTTTTTTTTTTTTTTTTTTTCTTAAAATGGGGATTCTGTATCCTTATTTCTACAGTACAGGATTTCTGAGTAATTGGAGGCATTCCTTTCGCTGAAGTTCTGTTTAGTCTGAGCCAGTACAATATGGTACAAACTTCACTCTTTTTCATTTAATTAAACTTTTTAGTAAGTTCTTGGAGGCGTGCTGATGACAGGAGAGATGAGCGGGCAGAAGAGCGGGAAGCGCCTCGTCGCGTTCCTCCCCCAGCTCTTTCAAGAGACCGAGAAAGAGACCGCGACAGGGAAAGAGAAGGTGAAAAAGAGAAGGCTTCGTGGAGGGCTGAGAAGGATAGAGAATCTCTTCGTCGTACTAAAAACGAGACTGATGAAGATGGATGGACCACGGTACGACGTTAAATCTCAAGATAATGGATTCAGACACATGTCTCACATAGGTTTGGTCACATTCAAGGATTATTATACTTGTGCTTCAACCAGTCTAAATTGGATTCTTTAGTGTTGTCTCACCGTAACACAAAAAGCATGAACTTGTATTAATCCTCTATAATAGATTGATCGTGCACTGTGTCCACAGGAGGTTGGACGGCCAGGCCATTTTCTGGAATTTAAGGTGTTGCATTATTTCATCAATCATTTGTTTACAAAAAAACAAAAACTAAAAAATAAATTTAAAATGTGAACCTGTCGGGTATGGAGTAACACCTGTATCTTGGTATAGAACTGATCTTTCTCTTTTGTTTTTGAAATACTTTATTGATTTGGAATGAGGTATGGTTCTGTTATAGAAAATGTATTTGAAGATTCTTCAAAAGCAGGGGCTGAAATGACTTCCACATCATTAGCGGTTGAGACGTACCTCTAGGTATTTTGAGGTATTTACTATATTAACTACATTTAGAAAGTTTTTAGGTTCACTATAAGTGCAGTAAACATTACAAACATTGGATACAGTGGGATTTTCTGTAGATTTTACTTGAGAGGTGAGTATAAAGCAATTTGCAGTCATTATTGTAATGACAAGAATACTACTCAAGTATGAATCCAAAACAGTTAGAGCTTTTAAATTTTAAAGCATTTGGTAAAACTATTGCTGAGTTTTTTCTGTTGCCAATAGCAGACTGCTTTTCCATTAATGGAGAATCCATGCCTTTCAAGCATTTTAAATATGACAATATTTATAAATGTGTGGTTTGGAGGAATTGTTTAAATTCTTTTTCCTAATTTCCTTTCTCTTCAGGATAGATTCTTTCAACAAGTAATTTGTAGTAATGACTGTGTTGACTTCAATTTTGGAGTGTCGTAGCTATGTCAAAGATTAACTATTTGGTTTTATTGAAGCCAACACAGAACTTGCTGCTGTGTTTTTTCTTCAATGATAAATAAAATACTTACAGAATTTGTTTTAGTGTTGATTTGTAGTTATAGTCAAAGTGTTGTACTTACTGTGGTGAGTTTGCATATCCAGTTGAGTTTGTTGTTTTGAAAATTTTTTTTTGTTGTTGCCATTAAATGTCTCAGCATTTAGAATCAAAATAACTCAACTAGAAAAACATGGCTAGGATGCTTCCTTCCTTAATTAAGGAACCCCTTAGTTTCCTTGTAATGCTGTCCTCTCTGTGAGCCTTGTATACAAGGGTAGGTGGGTTGTTTACTATTTTGGGTGTTCCCCTGAAATTAGAAAAAATACAATTTGAGAGAATGTTAGTAGCAAATTGATAGTGGCTACAGGTACGCAAATTATTTCCAGTATTGGGTGGTGGTGAGAATACTTGTTGGTACAGCTATAGTAAGGCCAGAAGAGGGAGTATTGATCCTTTTTTTACTTAAATTATCAGATGCAGCCTTTTCTGTTTGATACTACCAGTGACAGAAACCTCCTTTTTTCAACATTCAGTTTCTTAATATCTAGTATTTCAAACAAGTGGAAATCTTAAAAGGTCTTTGAGGAAAGGGCCTGCTCTTTTTAATAAATGACAAAACTTGGGGCAGTAACCTGCTGAGTCTCCCCATTCATTAGAAATAGGACAGCACTGATGGCCCCAGGGGACTGTTCATTTAAGCTGATTTTTTAGGTGAGTTATGGATGTATGTCTGATGATTAGGTTAGTCTGCAAACGTACCCTTCCTGTCAGCACAGGATGGGGGCAGAAGAGTCTGCTGCTACTTTGTGGTCCAGCTCTTAAGTTTCTACTCAAGGCCTCACAGCCTTCTCCTCCGTCCCCCAGTATTCACATGTGTCAAAGGAAACTTTGGATGTTCAGTCCAGCCTACTCAACTATGTCTAGAATGTCTTCATGTTCCCAGCGGCTTCTGCATTTTTAAAAGGTTTTATTTATTTATTTATTTGAGAGAGAGTGAGAGAATGAGCATGAGAAGTGGGAGGGTCAGAGGGAGAAGCAGACTCCCTGCCGAGCAGGGAGCCGGATGTGGGACCCAGGACTTTAGGATCATGACCTGAGCTGAAGGCAATCACCTAACCAACTGAGCCACCCAGGCACCCCCCACCCCTGCCTTTTTTTTTTAAGATTTTATTTATTTGAGAGAGGCTTCTGTATTTCTAAACAGGAGCGCCATTGCAGTTAATACATGTGGATCTGAGGGTGGAGACAGTGGCCCAGAGAAGACTACACCCCCCTAGTAGTCCTTACTGGCTTCCAGAAAGAGGTGGTAATGTGGCCATGTGTGGGGATGCTTTTATGTGCTTTACCTGTGTTGTTTTTTTTAACCAAAGATATTTTGGTTAGACATTTAGACATTTCTAATCTTACAAGTCTAATTGACATAGATACTGGACACAGGAAGGAACGCAGGAATGTTTCTTATGTGGCTAAGCACCGACTAGAAAGTGAGGACTAACACTGAACCTTCCCTGTCTTTTCCTTTGAGGTAGACCTATGTGTAGTATAATTTTAAAATAGACAATTTTGGCTTACAATTAAAGCCAAAAGTTGTAATCAAAGTTAATTCTGTACTTTCCAAAAGGGACTGCGTAGGAAAATTAAATTCCAAAGAAATAAAAAGCCACTCACTGCAAATGTGTCTATAGAAAAGGATAGGCAAGGTAAGGTAAGCAGTCTACCTGCACAGCTGGTAAAGCACTTTCAAGGCTTCCATCCATATGTTGTTTTGTTTTTAGCCAAATACAGACATATTCTTATAAAAACAAGGTAACTTTGTCACACTAATTTTTTTTTTTTTTACTTTTTAAAACTTGGGTTTCTAATTTTTTTTTTTTTTTAATTAAGTAAAGTCAACTTGCCAACATGGGGCTCAGATGTAAAACTCGAAGTGCAAGAGTGACATGCGTTATCATGGAACCAGCCAAGTGCCCCACACCCTAAATTTAATTTTTTGCAAGTACATAAAGTTTTAGATTGAAAGTTCTAGGCTTGTTCCTCTTAAGTGCCTTAGAGTGTGGTTAGTATACTTTCCCTAACAGATTTTTAGAAGATTAACTGTAGTAATACTCTGTGCATGCTCTCTCAGTGTTTTAATGTTAGCTGGAAAACGGGCAAATTTGAGGGGGGCCGTTATTAGTGTGTTTCAGATGAATGAACGTGATGGTTGCTGGTAAAACTGTAATGTTGTCAATATCAAACTCTATTAGGCACTTCTCATCACGGAGGGAGTGATGAGAACATTATTGAACATGTCAAAGCCATGTGCTTGACAGCTAGAACACAAAGTAACAGTTTGGCTCTTTGAAAATCCAAAGTAGTTGCCTGCTTAGTCCTTCTAAGTTGGGGAATACTTTGTAGTGCTCTTCGAAAAGGTAGAAGTAGGAGAGGTAACGAATTCTATGACCTGATAACTCCCCAAGACCAAAATTAAACCGCTATATCTTCTAGCACAACAAAAGAGAATAATCACATGCTTTTATTAAGCTACTTGAATTTAAGACTGGTCACATCCGGAGTTCTGTATTCTGGGGCTGAACTAGCAGGCATGGATTTTCTCTTGGCCAACGTACTGTCTACCTGCTGCTCCCCCCCCCCCCCCGTTCTGTTACCCCTTTGGCCAAAAAGGCTCACAGCCTTCCAATATTATTTACCTCTGCCTCTATTTGTATCCTCAAAGGAGTGTTCAAGCCAATTTGCTGTGGAGGAAGTTAGCTGTTTGATACAAAAGCAGTCTAGAGCTGAGCTCTACGACTTGAATCTGTATTCATGACTAAGTCTCTTGCTGGCATTTTCAGATAGTGATGTATTTTGTACATTTCATATGCATTCATCCTAATTCACTTCCATTTTTGCCTCTTGGATCTGCCCTGATGATAGCTACAAGCCATGGTGTGGCATCTGGCATGGCTATAAATGAGGGTGGGAGCTAAAGTTAGGGTTAGGAACGTGCATCTAAGGATAGGGTCTAATCTCCTTTGTGGTAAGTGGTGGGATTCCAGAAACAGACTAGGGTCGTCTAGGGAAAAAGGGAGCACGGGGGAAGCTGTGTTTGTCTTCAACCCCCATTCCACAATTTAATTCCTTCAGTGCTTATTCTGTTTTGAGGACGGCTTGCTCCCTAAAGCCAGACAAAGCCCATAGTGGAACCTTCTTGAACACAGGTTGTTACATTAGCCTTCCAGAGCTCAGGATGGCATCTTCCATTTAGTTTGAGAGGCTACAGCTGCAAGGAGCTTTCTGCTATTTGGGAACACTGAAATGGAGCAGGGTGAATTAATACTGTTCCCTTTTGATCTTAATGTCACAAATGTTTTTAAAGAACTGGAAATGGGGAGGTGGGTGCATGGACAAAAGGCCAAGTAGCAAAGTTATAGGCAAGATAAATGAATTCATATACTGTTACTGTATAAATACACAAGTCAAGTTTTTAAACAGCACCAATTTTCAAGTGTATACACAACAGGATTATAACTTGGCACAAATTTTCAAGGTGGAAATGCTAGTTGCTAGTTTAGTAATAAAAAGATCTGGTACATAAAAGATAAGGAGCTATATTCTACCTGCTACGGATTGTGCATTTTTATATCTCCAGCCAAGTCTGAAACAAGCCACAAGGAGGGAATACCCACACAAATTAATACTGGAAAGTTTACTAAACCTTCACTTCTCAAAAGGGTGATGCTGCCAGGGGCTTGCTTCACCTGGAATTAGAGTAACTGATTAAGGACAACTAAGAAATATTGTTTCTAAACAATAAAATAGTCATTTTGCCGACATTTCATAAAATCGCCAGTTTTCAGTAAAGTTATGAGGCTTTTAAAAAAATATTCTAGACCTAGTAAAGTGCCTCCATAAAATTAAACATCCGAGATTAGATTGAGACAATTCATACTGATGCGCATCTAAAATAGATCGACGTATACAGTAAATAAACAGTGCCATTAAGTTGCCAGATTTCAGGTAGTGGGAAACACACCCAGCCTTCACCGTCTGGATGTGCACAAACTAGAAACCAGAGATAAATCAAAATTGTAGCGTCCAGTCTCAACCGCTCTTCGACAGCAAAGTAATCTCCGCACGGCCGGCTTGCTTTCAAGAACAAAAAAAAACCCAAAACAAGACTTCCCCAGTGGAGCTAACTGCCGAGCTCCACGCCTCTCCAGCAGCGAGGGAAAGCTGGTGCGCAGACCGAAAATGAGAGCGAGCAGGCGGGGGCCCTGGTGGCGTCAGGTGGCAGCAGAACGGAGCCCAGGCCGTCAGCGCGGCTTCTTCCCGGGCTGGCAGTCCCTGGCGCTGCGCGGCGGCGGGCGGGCAGCGGGCGGCGGCGGCACTTTGGAGAGCGGGCAGTACTTGATCGTGTGCGCGTTGTCGCCGCTGGCGCCGCACAGGGGACACGTGTAGCGGCGCAGCACCGGGCACAGCACTCGCCCGTCGGGTCCCTTCAGGATGTGGGTGGTGTAGAGCGCCACCGCCTCCTTGTTGTTCCGGCAGAACACGCACACCTGCAGCTCGGGCTTGAGCAGTCGGGCGGCCGCCGCCCCGGAGGCGGCGTGCAGCCGGGGCTCGGCCGCCCACGCCGGGGCCCGCTCCTCGCGCGGCGCCACCTCGGCGGCGGTCGTGGCTGCAGCGGCGGGCGCGCAGCCCAGCAGCACGGCGGCGGCGCGACCCGCGAACGGGCTCAGCTCGGCGAAGCGCTCCTCCAGCAGCCCGGCCTCGGCGGGGCCCGCGGCGCACAGCTCCAGGGCGCGCAGCTCCAGCGAGCCGCCCAGGTAGCGGCCGCGGGACCCGGGCTCGTCGCTGTCGTCGTCGTCGTCCTCGTAATCGGGCGGCCCCAGCGCCGGCCCCAGCGCCCCGAGCCCGGTCCCCGCGTGGGGGGAGCAGCAGGACGAGGAGGAGGAGGAGGGCGGGGAAGTGCCGCCGCCGCCGTCCCCGCCGCGGGCGCAGCCAAAGCGCGGCTCGCCGTCCACCGCCTTGGTGATGAGCGTGGCGAGCCCCAGGTAGTCGTTCCACGAGCTGAAGGGCTGAGGGTGCGCCGGGCCCTGGGCGCTCACGTAGCGGGCGCTGGGCACGAGCGCCATGGGCGGGGGGGCGCGGCCGCGGCTGGGCGAGCGGGGCGCCCAAGGGAAAGCCTCCATGGGCGGGCTGCGGGCCGCGCGCACCGCCTCCCCGCGACCCGCGCGGGCCGGACGGAAGGGGAGCGCCGAGCCTGCCCGCCGGCCTGCCGCGGGGTGCGGCCGCCTCGCAGCCTTTTATCGGGCCCCGCTCCTCCCCGTCCACCCCCCCCACCACACACACCCCCTCGGCCCGCCTGCCGCCGCCCTGCCCCCTGCGCTACCCCGCCCCGGCCTCCTCGTCCGCGCCTCGGACGGAGGCGGAGCGGAGGCGGGCGCGCCGGGGGCGGGCGGGCAGTGCGCGCGCTCCGCTCCGGCCCGCGCCGCTCCCGCGCCCCGCGCGCTGCGCAAGGCGAGCCAGCTGCGGACGGCTTTCATTCTGCGAGGGGGCGGGCGAAGCGCCGCCTCGGGCCCCGGCGCTAATTGGCTGCTGACCAGAGCCCCCTGCGCCACCGGCGCCGCTCGGGACGCCGATTGGTGAATCTGGGGGAGGGGGCGTGCCCTGCCTGCGCTGCTGGGAGGGGAGGGCGAAGTAGGGGGAGACAAGGGGAAGGGAGGGGAGGGGCTGCTGCTGGGGCCCGCCTTCTCCTGAGCGCTGTGCTTTGAGTTTGGAGCAGGTGACCAGGCCTGAGTCTCCCCGGCCGGGTGGCGAGACTCCCCGAGGACACCGGTAGGCGCGGGGGTGGGGGAATGCCCCAAGGTTTGCGCACCGTCCTCCCAGCCCCGAATGCCCCAGGTCAGCCCTTCTCCCCGCTCACCGGCATCAGTAGGGCAGGCTGTGGGGAGGCAGGGTTTGGCGCGCTCTGAGGACGCAGTCATCTAGACAGAGCTGCCCAGCAGTCGAGTAACTTCCGTTTGCACAGTGCCTTGGGCAGCTTTCAGCGGGTGAAATCTTCGCACGAACGTCGGAGGTTGAGACAGGTTATGGTGGTCGCCGAAGTAAGTAGTGGAGGCATCAGGACTTCATCATGCAGCAGACTCCCAACAGGTGTTCAGAGCCTGGGTGGCCATTAGCTGGTGACTTAGGTAGGGATGGGGGCTGGGCCCCAAAATCTGCCATCCTCCGACAGTGGTTGGTGTGTGTGTGAAGGGGAGGCTGCATCAAAAAATGGGCTGTATGTGCAGCTTGAAAAATAAACCATATTCAGGGTCACAATTTAATACTTCAAAATGAGTCAGATATTTTTGTAGAAACGATGGAAAGCATATTGGAAGATTTATGCTTAGGAGGGTGCGGGGTGGTCATGCTCTTCCTAGGAGAAGACACAACACCTTTTAAAAAATGGAAGGTAGGAAAGACCTTAGGTACTGGGAAGGATTCTTCAGGGTTCTGTGGGACTGGGAAAATGCCGCCTCTGGTGACTGGGCGGCCAGGCAGGCGGGCAGGTCGGGACTTTCCTTTCCCTTTCTGGTGGAGTGCTCTGGCTGGGGAAACAGGGGCAGAAGGCAGCTGGGGCTGACAGCCCTCCTGGGGCAGGAGGCTATGCTTCTGGCTCTGTGTCTAGCAGGTTTAGAATGGCCCAGGAGGGGCTGCCCAGAACCTCATGCTGGCACTGGTTTACTTGAGAATGAATGAGGGAATCAGACTGTCAGCTGTGGAAGGGACCTTTGGGATCATTCAATCCAGCCTTACTTTACAGATGAAGAAAATGAGACCCAGAGAAGAGAAGGATTTCTTCAGGGTCACATGGTGAATATGTCACAGCCAGAACTAGAACTCAGGGCCCTTCACAAACGGCTTGCTGGCCTTCCTGTTACACATGGACCCCGAAGGTATGTCTGTGTGTGCGTCAGCAGAAACTGAATGTGGAACACGGGGGAATCAAGAGAAATGAGATGGGGCCCGTGTGCCTTTTGCTTGGACCCCTACCCTCAGGGAGCGGGCCGGAAGCCAGGTGGCCGGCCACAGGGAAGGACCTGGGGCAGTAACTTGATGCTTTTTCTAGCCCCCTGTCTGCACGAAGGGTTGAAGATATGTTTCTCAGCCTCTGCATCTCCTCCTCCCTAACGGTTGATTTAAGTCATGAAATCAGGCAGTAGTAGTCTGCATGTGCCAACCCAGTTCCTTTTTCAAGTTTGTGTTGGCATTCCAGTTAAAAAGTCATTCCTTTTTTTTTCCTCCCCCTCTCCCACCAAAAATAAATAAAAGAGCCCGCAGAAGCGTGGCAGGTTTGCTGACACTGAGCTCCAAGCTCTGACCACAAGAACACCGGCCCCTAGAGTGGTATGAAGATTATTATTCTATAAATGGAAAATTCCATTCTGTTCGCACAGCCCTGCAGCTTGCATACTTTCAAGGTATGCAGACTTTTCAGCTCTGAGGAGTGGGAGCCACTGTTGTGAAAAAACTTGTGGAAGGAAAGGAAAGTTTAAAACTGGCAGCTTCTGGGTCGGCTTCCCCTGGGTTGGGCCAGAG
Organism: Mustela putorius furo; assembly: GCF_011764305.1. NCBI lineage: Eukaryota > Metazoa > Chordata > Mammalia > Carnivora > Mustelidae > Mustela > Mustela putorius. The sequence goes on from NW_025422057.1 coordinate 11,842,250, forward strand.
GGAGTGTGGCAAGTAAGTGAGACCTTTCCTCTCCCACATCACATGATTTTTAGCCCTTGTGGGTTTTTTTTGGTTTGGTTTGTTTGCCAGGGGAATGAAAACTTTTCAGTGAACCCAGGTGAGAACAAATGCCATGCTGTAGGGCTGTGGGCCAAGTGAGTGGGTTGTGGGGACAGTGGAAAGATGCCCTGGAAAGAGGTGGAAGGAGCTCATGTGTCCTGGGGGGCTTGCTACCTGCCCTTCCCCCAGGCTGCTCACCTTAACTGCTTGGGGCCTTGCCCACAATGAGTTGTTTGATCTGGGAAGACTGTCTGGAAGTGGAGGCAGAGGGCATGAGGCTTCCCCCCACACCCCCCAGCACGTGCAGCCTCAGTGGACTGGGGAGCCTTTGCTGTTAGTTACCATAGAAAGGCCCAGGCGGGTGCCTGATCCAGTTCTGGCTTTAGTAAACAATTCCTTCTGTCACAGAACACAGACCTTAGCCAAGCCATGAGCTCTCCAGCTCTCTTTGAGGTGGTGGAACTCGCTTTAGAGATATTCTTAGTACCTCGGTGAGGTCTGCCGGCTTTTCATCCCCCTGCCACAAGTCTGGAACCAAAACAGGCAGAAACGGCCAGAGTGTGAGAATTTCTTCAAGGGATCCCCTTGGATAGGTGGAGGCAGGAGACCGGTTGGGACAGGCCTCCTCTCGGAGGCTGGAGGGTGTGGCTCGGTTTCTTCTGGAATGGGGCCTGCCCAGCATGGGCAGGAGGCTCTGGCAGGACAGGGGTGGGTGGCCAGGTGGGCTGCTGGGACTCAGCATTCCCCCTCTCCGCATGGCTCCCAGCCCCCAGGCCGAGAGGCAACACACAGGCCTCAGGCATCTCGAGGATCTTAAGAAATATGAGGTCAGCCTTGGGGAGTGAGGCAGCTTGGCAGGTGTCCAGGAGGCTCTAGAGATGCTGTTCGTCAGGCTCTGGGCTCCTGCTGACCCGCCTGCCAAGCTCTTTCCAGGTGGGTTGGGCATATTTCGGCACCTTGGGGGTGCTCTTCTGTCACAGGGTTGACTCTGTGTTGACTCTCTATATCATGCCTTTGGCCAAGCTCAGGGAGTCCCAGGGAAACCCCATCCCTGGGCTTAGAGTGAGCTAGAGTTAGCCGAGAAGCGCCATGGTGAAGTGGGGGTTGCTCCTTAAGCCGTGGCTATTTTCATCGTGGCGCTTCTGTAGAGTCCTGTGTGGCCTTGGCTGAGGCCCTTAACCTCTCTGGGCTTCAGCAACTTCCTCTGATCCTCGAGGGGCTCATCATGTCAAAGGGCAGGCGCTTCACCCTGCTCGCTGGCTTACTCCGGTTCCAGACGAGTCTCTCCCGTGGCCTCTGGGGTTGAGCTGTGACAGGTGTAATCCAGCCAGACAGATCTCATTTCCCCGGGCCTGATTGGTTTAGGAGGGGCTGATGACCCAGTTCTGGTCCCTGAAATGTCAGGGGAGGTCTGTTAGCACTCCGGGAGGGCATTTGCTCCCTTGTGTAAAAGGAAAAGAAACAAAGACCAGGAGCTTCCCTTTCTTCCAGCCACTGGCAGGTGACGGATCTGAGGCTGCCCTGAGGTGTGATAAGTCTCAGGGGCCAGAAGCTGGCACACTGGGGATGGCTTCTTTTTTAAGAAGGCGCCATGTGTAGCCCCACATGGGGCTCGAACTCACCACTGTGAGATCAAGACCTAAGCCGAGATCAAGAATCAGACACTTAACCGACTGAGCGACCCAGGTGGCCCCAGAAAAGTTATTAAAAAAAGCCTCGGGGACATTTTTGTGGATGACTTGGTGACTTGTTGCAAAAGACCATTAAACAACTTTATCATTTCAGCCACTGTCAGGAAGGGATTTTACTTAACAGCTGAGTTCGTTCTAAGTGAAACTCGTAGCACTCTGAAAGAAAAATGCATTTGGTAATTCTGTCAGAAAGGTAGGATTCCGCGGTCTGGCCAGATGGAGGGGACAGCCACAGGGGTGGGAGGAAACAAAAGGGGAGCCGGAGCAGGGGCTTCATAGTGTCTCCTCTGTCACCAGCCCTGTCTTGCACCAGAGTCTCCCAGCTGAGAGTAATAACCTACCCCTTCAGACCAGGGGCTTCACAGCGTCGCCTCACAGACCCCCCCACCTGCTACCTGGCTGCCCCGAGAGGCAGGTTCTATGACTGCCCTCCTGGTGCAAACGGAGAGAGTCAGGGCTCCCAACCAGTGTTCCTCTCACTCCAAAGCTGGGCTTGTCCCTCCTTGGAAGTACCTGGTCATACCCTGGCCACGGGATGTCTGGGGCCCAAGAGGTGGAGGCGGCCAGCCGGGAGGCAAAATTGGGCTCATTCCACCACGAGTCAGAGATTGTCCCCCAACAGAGACAATTCTGGTTGAAAGAGGTTAGATTTTTCTATTTATCCAGTGGCGAGTGCATTGGTCAAGTGAGGAAGGCTTTCTCTTTGTGACACTCGCCCCAGTCTTCCCAGCCATGTCGTCTCCTCTTAGAAACCTGGTTTGTCCCAGTTTTGTTTAAAGCACATACTGTCCAGAAGGCTGACAGCTGGCAAGGCAGGTATCCTGGAGTCGAGGATGCCCAGAGTAATCATAACAATAGCTCACAGGTATGGAGCCCTTTCAAGGCACTGAGCATGAACTCCTGTCCTTTCTTAGACCTTCCCAGCAGTCCTGAGGTGATACCCATTTCACAGAAAGGAAAAATGAGGTTTGGGGAAGCGGAAAGAGTGTACTACTCAGCTTCACCCAGCTAGTTAGTGGGTGGAGTTTCTCCATGGCCTGTGCTGTAGGCCTGGGCAGGCTCCTGGCCCGTGGACATTCATTCAGTTAGAATTCACAAATGCTGCCTCCCGTCTCAGGTGTTTCCCTAAATAGGACTACCGGCCTTCTCTTGTTCCTCTTCAACACCCTCTGTCTGCAGGAGGGGAGGAATCATACATAAAATGATAAGCTATAAGGTCAAGATTGTTCTCCAGTGATGCATGAAATGGTGAATGATAAGGTTAAGGTTGTTCTCCAGTGGGCCTGAGGGCTGGAGTGGGGGCAGGGAGGAGAAAAGGTCAATGAAGGGGATGAGACCAGAGTGCCAAGCGGGGCTGCTGGGTATGCTTCTGCAAGTTGTGCACTGCACAAGAGCTTTCCACGCAAGGGGGTACCGTTTACTTCACAGATGGGGTCATGTGTATGAGTGAATCTCAAATAGTTTTCTGGCAGATGTGGAGTAAAGTATCTTTTTCTGATGGACTCGGTATATTATGACAGTTTTTCTCTGACAGATGGTTAAAGATGTCGTGTGGAAGAAGTACCTTTTCTTAATTGGCCCAAAGCCCAAAGCTTTGGCTCTAGGCAGAGGCACGAAATGCTAAGCTTCTTGAAAGCAGACCTCATGTGTGCCATTGGCTAGGTGCCCAAGGAGCCTTTTTAAAGCTGCAGGTGGAAACATCTCGCTAACTGAGCAGACCAGGTAGGGGTCTGGCCCAGGTCTGCTCTCATAGTTCTGGGTGAATTTTTTCTGTCATTTTGGACATCTTCTCCTGGCCCTACCTGGCTTACATTTGTATTTTCCCAGCTGTCATGAGTTCCCCAGGGATTTCTGGGGTCCTCAAAGTGCCTGGCTGAGGATGAGTGGGCAGCGGAGTCTGTCCTGGGGCGTCTCCGGCTCAGGAAGCAGAAAGTACAGTGATGGCCTAGGACGGTTTGAGTTGAGTAGCCTTGAGCAAGTCATTTCCTTTCTCTGGACTTCAGTTCTCGCTCACTTACAATGACTAGTTGGGCTGAGTGGTTTCTTGGTCCTCTCTAGTTCTAAAATTTAGGTGTTCACCCTCAAGGCCTGGGACCGAGTCCCAGACCGAGTGGTGGTTGTGACAGATGTCCTTCTGACTTCATGGAGCAAACAGGTGATGAGGTTTCCGTGGGAGGCATATTAGTTTCCTGCTGCCACCGTAGCCCATTACCCCCAGCCTAGAGGCTTGAAACAACCAAGAACCTCCTTTCCTACCATCCTGGAGGTCTGAAGTCTGACATGGGTCTCACTGGCTATGGTCGAGGTGACTGCAGGGCTGGGGGCTCTCAGGGGAAGCTGCCTGCATTCCTTGGGCTCCTGGCCTCCTTCCTTTTTCAAAATCAGCAAGAGCAGGTTAAGTCCCTCTCTTTGTTTCTTCTGCCTCCCTCTTCCGCTGTGTGATTTCGGCAGACGTACCCTGATCATCCAGGCTAATCTCCCCATGTTCATGCCATCTCATTAGCAACCTTAGTTCCACCTAGAACCTTAACTCCCCTTTGCCATCTAAGGTAGCATTCTCAGGGATGGGGAATTAGGATGGGGACATCTTTTGGGGCCATTATTCTGCCTCCTCCCGGAGGATAGGGGGAACCCTTAGCAGAGGAGTGTCATCAGTCCCAAGACCTTATCATATCCAGAGGTCACCTGGGCTGGTAAACTTAGGTTTCCTTTGCCTGTCAAGACCTGACATGGTACAGGGGAAGCTGTGGGGTAAGAGGGCCCTGCGCAGTGTGCGTGAGTGTGTATGTGGCCCTCAGGCAGACGGAAAGGTCCGAGCTGCAGGAAGGAATGGAGAGCAAAGGAAGTAGTTAGTGTGTGTGTCAGGGCCTCTAAACAAACTTAAAATAACAGTTATGATGATGTCACTTAATTTGTGATTAAACCAGACAAAACAAACAGCCAAGTACAACAACAAAATAACCCCAGCTAGAATAAATGCTCTACAGTCCTTGCCTTGCTCAGGAGGAGGGTGAAGATACTGACAGCTGTAATATTCTTTAACTTATGGAAAATTTCAAGCATTACAAAAGTAAAGGTCATGGTAAAAAGAACTCTAACCCAATTCACCCTTGATATATGATGAATCTTATCTCCACTCTGATTTTTCACTCCGTCTCCCATGCCATGGATCATTTTGAAGAAAATTCTGAACATCAGTGTTCATTAAATTTAGATTTTGATAAATGAGGTCTCTCTATATAAATATATAGGAAACCAATGAAAAAGATAGAGGGTATAATAGCAGATGTAAGGAAATGGAATGAGGAAAAATAATTCAGGAGAGAGCATGACAGAAGGAAAATCATCACGGAAATGGGAGAACGAATTGGGAGTATACAATAAGATGGTGGAAATAAATCCAAACATAAAATTCCTTCTAGTAAATGTAAGTGGGCAAAATGGTTCTGTTCAAATACAAAATTTCAGGTCTGGATTTAGAAAACAACTATAAGGGCACCTGAATGGCTCAGTGGGTTAAGTGTCTGCTTGCGACTTGGGTCATGATCCCAAAATCCTGGAATCGAGGAGCCCCACATCTGGCGCCCTGCTCAGTGGGGAAGCTGCTTCTCCCTCTCCCTCTGCTGCCTCTCTCTCTCTCTCTGTTAAATAAATAAATAAAATCTTCAAAACAAAACAACCCAGCTATATGGGGGTATCTGAGTGGCTCAGTCGGTGAAGTGTCCAACTCTTGATCTCAGCTCAGGTGTTGGTCTCAGGGTCGTGAGTTCAAGCCCTGCATTGGGCTCCATGCTGGGCATGGAGCCTACTTAAAAAAAAAATACAGCTATAGATCCGCTGTCAAAAACACATATAAAATGTAAGGATGCAGAAAGGTTAAAGTTAAAAGTATGAGAGAAGACGTGCCAGTAGACGCTGAAAAGGAGCTGACAGAGCTGTGCTAACAGCAGGCTAATAGGCTTTATGGCAAAAAGCTTTACTAGAGATCAAAGGGTGGCTATGTCATGTAAAGGGTTCACTTTACCAGGAAGATATAACAATTCTAAGCTAACATATATCTAACAATTTAGCTTCAAAGCATATGAATGAAAACCTGATGAAATATCAGCAAGGATATAGGAGATTTGAATGACAATTAACAAGCTTGGCTTTATGTATTTTTATGTACCTGTATATAGACATACATGTCATTGTATAAAATCGTATGTAAACACTGCTTTGATAATTGCAGAATCTGGGGCGCCTGGTCAGTTAAGCATCTGCCTTCAGTTCAGATTGTGATCCCAGGTTCTGGGATCGAGTCCCACATCGGGCTTCCCGCTCCTTGGGGAGTCTGGTTCTCCTTCTCCTGCCCACTCATGCTCTCTCTCTCTCTCTCTCTCTCTCTTTCAAATAAATAAATAAAATCTTAAAGAAAATAATTGCAGAATTTACATTCTTTTCCAGCATTCATAGCGCATTTATAAAAGTTGACCGGATTCTGTACCATCAGCTAGTATTAACAAACTTGATAGGACTGCTGTCACATCGGATTTTCTGGCCGCAATTCCATTTCATTAGAAATCAACAGCCAATGATAACAAGAAAAGAACATAATACAGGTAAGCGAAGGAATCGATGAAATGGGGAACAAAGATATGATAGATGGCTGACAGAGCTAAATAGTAGCTTCTTACAAAAGACGAATACAGTTAATTTGGCAAGGTTTATCAAGACTAAGACATGATGCAAATGAACAGTTTCTGTGACTTGATGCTTCATAAATCTGAAAATGTATAGGAAATGGAAAAATTGCTGGAAAGCAAGAACTCCCTCAAGAAGCAGTATGTATGTATGTATGTATGTATGTACTTCTTTATTTGAGGGGGGGAAGGGCAGAGAGAGAGAGAATCTCAAGCAGACCCCCTCTGAACACGGAGCCTGATGCGGGGCTTGATCTCACGACCCTGAGATCATGACCTGAGCCAAAATCAAGAGCAAGGGGTGCCTGGGTGGCGCAGTGGGTTAAGCCTCTGCCTTAGGCTCGGGTCATGATCTCAGGGTCCTGGGATTGACAAGTCCCGCATCAGGCTCTCTGCTCAGCAGGGAGCCTGCTTCCTCCTCTCTCTGCCTGCCTCTCTGCCTACTTGTGATCTCTCTGTATCAAATAAATAAAATAAAATAAATCTTAAAAAAAAAATAAAATCAAGAGTATGATGCTTACCTGACCAAGCCACCTGAGTGCCCCAAGAATTGAAAAACCTCGATGTTCTGCAACATTTATATAAATTGAGTCAGAGTTTAAAAATCTTTTCACAAAACACTAGATCCAGTTGATATAACGTTTTTTCTTCAGTTGACTTCAGCGATAAGTTCTATTTTTCAAGGAATAAATAATTTCAGTTCTACACAAACCATTCTAGAGTTTAGAAAATGAAAGAATCATTTTCTAATTCATTTTACAAGGCTAGTGCAACCTGATATAAAACAACAAATATAAGAAGGAAAAATGACAAGCCACGCTCTGTTTGGACCTACAAGAATCTGAAACAAAATACCAGTGAGCAAGAGAATGAGCAGTGGGGAGGGGCTGGGGGAGGGAGAAGCACACTCCCCGCTGAGCAGGGAGTGGGACTCAGCCTCTGGGCTGGACCCCAGGACCTGAGACCAGGACCTGAGCTGAAGGCAGACACTTAACTGAAATGAGCCACCCAGGCATCCCAAAACTTTAGCTTTTAAAAGACAATGTAGAAAAATATCCTTATGACTTTAGGGCAGGAAAGGATTTCTTAAACAAGACACACACAAACTCCACTAACTGTAACATTAATAAATAGTACCTAATTAAAATTAAGCACTCCTGTCCCACAGAAAGCACCATATAGTAAGTAAAAAGACAAGTCACAGAGAGGAATTATTTGCAATACATTATGATTGATAAGGAAGGGACTTTGCACCCAGAATATGTAAAAGAACACCTAAAAAGTTGGTATGATTTATATAACCCAAAAGAAAAACTGATGAAAAGTTCCTGATAGCAAAGGAAATTTGAATGGCCAATAAATAAGAGAGTAAATACGATTATAATGTGGGAAGGAAATTTGAATGGCCAATAAATAAGAGAGTAAATACGATTATAATGTGGGAAGTTTATACTGACTGCTCAGTCCAAGGTTATGTGTGGTTTCAACTTCACTAGACATTGCCAAATTTTTTTCCAAATAGATTTTACCAATTTCACCCCCTGTGGCCATGCACAAGAGTTCCAATTCTGCCACTTTTTTTTTTTTAAAGATTTTATTTATTTATTTGACAGACAGAGATCACAAGCAGGTAGAGAGGCAGGCAGAGAGAGAGAGAGGAGGAAGCAGGCTCCCTGCTCAGCAGAGAACCCGATGTGGGACTCGATCCCAGGACCCTGAGATCATGACCTGAGCTGAAGGCAGAGGCTTAACCCACTGAGCCATCTGCCCCTGCCACATTGTTTTTTAAAGAGGTTTTATTTTAAAGTAATCTCTGTGCCCCACATGGGGCTCGAGCCTACAATCCGCAGATCAAGAGCGGCACACTCTACTGACTGAGCCAGCCAGGCGCCCCCGAGTTCTAGTTCCACCACATTCTGGTCAACATTTAACAGTAACAGAATATTTGATTCTGCCAATCTGGTGGTGTATATATACATCCTCTGATGTATCACTCTGATGATTGGGCTTCTCCAGTAAGGCTTCTCCACCAAGGCAGACACCAGTCAGGACTTCGGGTGGCTTCAAGGAGTTTCCAGTCTTCCTTCTGGTGGCGGCAGATCATGGATAGGGAAAGAAAGCGCAGGGAGCCCCAGGGTCGGACCCTTGGTCCTTAGTGAAGCTGAAGGTTCACTGCGGTGGGATGAGGCAGTCCAGGAAAACACCAGCGTCTACTCTGATGATAAAAACAGGAAGATGAGGAAATTTGAACCTGGGTCTGCTTGTGTGAGGAGCCCTGCTGGGCACAGCAAGAATGCTTGTAATTTAGGTGTGTCACATTTGGGATTGCTTCTAGCCCAAATTCAATGTCTCCTGGGTAGCTATTTGGCTCTGTTTACGGCTTTAAAAAGTTGCAGGGAACTTTGCCCTCATGGCCAGCAACTCTAGATCATAATGAAGTTATAAATCAAAGAGTTAAATTTAAGAAATGAAATGACACACAGACAACTGAGAATGAAATGCATGTAAACATTTCCCTATCTCTGACCTGGAAGGGTCTTTCTAAAAATTTAGATGATGGATGCAATCCCAAAGGCAAAAGCATTAGATCAGACAACATGAAAATGTGTAAAAAAGTAACAACAACAAATGCTAAATGGCAACAATTAACAGCTATTCATGGCAAATGTTTCCCCCAAACAAAAGGGTATGGCACATATTTCCCAGAACATATTTGTCATATGAAAATACAGGGTCACAATTTTTAAGGACCACATACATAGGGTCGTGTTAAGAGCTGAGCTTTGGGGGCGCCAGGGTGGCTCAGTGGGTTAAAGCCTCTGCCTTCGGCTCAGGTCATGATCCCAGGGTCTTGGGATCGAGCCCCGCATCGGGTTCTCTGCTCCTCGGGAAGCCTGCTTCCTCCTCTCTCTCTCTCTGCCTGCCTCTCGGCCTACTTGTGATTCCTCTCTCTCTGTCAAATAAATAAATTCTTAAAAAAAAAAAAAAAAAAAAAAGAGCTGAGCTTTGAAGTCATACAGACCTTCCACTGCCAAAGCCAGCAATGGCCAGTTGAGTCTCTTAATTCAAGTCTCACTGATACTGAGGCTCCTGCCTCCACCTTCTGTAGACAAGGACTCTTGGATTTACGTTGGACCCACCTGGATAATAATCAAGGCTAATCTCCTCTGTTAAGGTCAGCTGATTAACAACCTTGATTTCTTCTCCAGCGTTCATTAGCCTCTGCCGTGTAGGGTAACACACTCACGAGTCTGGGTGCCCGTTATTCTGCCTGCCACACCAGCTGTGTGACCCTGAGCAAGTTATTCTCTTGAACCTCAGTTTGTCTTCAGTGGGTTTTTTTTTTTTCTTCCCCTCCCAGTGGTGTTTCTTAACCTCAGCCTTATCAACCTATTGGGACAGATAAGTGTTGGTTGTAAGGGCTATCCTGCACATGATAGGATGTCTAGCAGCCTCTGTGGGCTCTATCCATTAGATGCCATAGCAACCGTCCCCCTCCTGACAATGTGATAGCCACATACGTCTCCAAACTTTGCCCCATGTCCCTTATGGGCAGAATTGCCCCTTGTTGAGAAATGGTCTGTACAACAGCTGTTCTCACCTCCTAGTGTAGCCGTTGCGTGTCAGACTAGATGGTACGAGTGTAGCCTTGACTGTCAGGCAAGACGGTACATATAAAAGATTAATAGAGTGGCACATGCCTAGCAAGGTCTCCCCACGTGGTATAGATCTGCAGCTTACTTTTCTTTTTTTCCCTTCTTTTTCAAGATTTTATTTAATCTCTACACTCAATGTGGGGTTTGAATTTAAAAACCTGAGATCAAGAGTCACAGGCTCCACTGACCAAACCAGTCAGGTGCCCCTAGGTCTGTTAGTTCACTCCCCCCCCCCCAAGATTTTACTTATTAATTTGTCAGAGAGAGAGAGAGTGCACGAGCAGGGGGAATGGCAGATAGAGGAAGATGCAGGTTTTCCTCTGAGCAGGGAGCCCGATGTGGGGCTCGACCCCAGGACTCTGGGATCATGACCTGAGCCGAAGGCAGACGCCCGACAACTGAGCCACCCTGATGCCCCTGCAGTTTGCTTTTTTAACAATGAATGTGTCTCAGAGGCTTTCCAGGTCAGTATATACAGAGCCACCCCACTCCGTTTAGCTGCTGAGCAGATGGACCTGCTTATTTCAGGGGTGGTGACAAGCTCCCTGCCCCCTCCTGTGTCTGGCAGGTGCTCAGTGAACAAGGGTTTCTACTGGATCGCTGACAGGGCAAAGTGCTCCGAGGGCTGGAGCAGCCTGTTGATATTTTAGTTTTCATCAACTGTGCGAAGCCTTGGAGTTCTTCTGGTTTGAGTGCGTCAGAGTCTGGTCTGGAAATCTACCCGAGATTATTTTTAGCCTACTTGGCCGGAGGACCAGCCGCTCAGTGCAAACGTGGGCTTGGGGCTGGAGCCCGTTCTCACATGCTGCCTCTAGCAGTGGCCACAGACTTGGGAAGGTCTGCCCGGGTCTAGGGTGGATCTGACCGATGTGGAACCTTGGGCTCCTGAATCTTAAAGCAGGACTGGGGATTTCCTGGGATCGGCTCCAGCCAGTAAGTAAGGGACCCCAGGGGATGCCTGGGTCCTTTCCTGGCCCTGCGGGGACCGTGTCTGTGTTGTTGGTGCTGATGGGACCTTCACACGCTGGCCTCAGCCTCTGCCCCAGCTCTCCCCGAGCTCCAGATAAGCTCTGAATGTCCGCCTCACTGTGCCTTTGCTCAAGCTGTTTGCTCTGCCAGGACCTTTCCTCCCTCCTTTTTGGCATTCAAAGCTCAGCGCAAATGTCCGCACTTCGGTCAAGCTTCCCCCTTTCCTATAGGGAAGAGCTCGTACCTGTTAACGTCCTGGTCACAAGGTAGGACTGACTTCTGCTATCTGCCTGCTTCCCTCCCCAGAGGGGGGCTTCTGGAGGCCAGGAACTTGGTGCCCATCCTAGAGCCTGGCACAGGGTAGAGCTCTGCGAATGTCTGCCGGCGGAGGGGAGCTCCCTGAGTTCAGGTAAAGGCCGGGAGGAAGGTGCCCGGGGAACGGAGTGAGTTGAGAAGACCAAGCTGAGGGATCATGTGGAAACCCCCGCTGTGCAGAAGAGGCCACACCGTGGCTGTCCTCAGGATAACGTCCGCATTGTCTTCAGAGTGTCCTTATGGGCTAAAACAAGAAACACAGCACATCAGAGGCTTTCGTCCAACTCAGAAGAAATCTCTCATTTCTAGAAAAATACTACAGGAAGACGGCCACCGTTTCAGGGATGATAAGGATACGTCTATGTGAAACCTCTTCAGCCACTCTCCGTGTGAGCAGTGTCATTAGGTAGACACCGCAGTGGTCACTTGTCTAGGGTCTGACCCCCAGACCCTCAGCCATCCACGTGCGCTGGGGCTGAGGAGCGGGAAGTGAGTGGAGAGGGCTTGGGTCACGATCTCAGAGTTCTGCGAAAGCATTTTTCTGTGCAGAAGGGTCGGGTCCTCGAAGAGAACCTATTAACTTGTACTTTCCGTGCCTTCGTAAGCAGCCCTTGTATCCTGTGCCTCAGCTCAGACCGCAAGCTGGTGGTGATGGAGAAGGGAGTGATGTTGAAAGCAGAGAACCCGGCCCGGAGGGAGGAGACCAGCAAACTGTCAGAGAAGCTCGCGCGCGGGTAGAGCAGAGCCACCTTGGGTTGGGTTACTGAACGTTTGAGCAGACAACTTGCATCCGGTCGTCTCTATAGAGAATACTGTGTGGGGGCAGGATATAATCATTGGGTGCTGAATTATCTGTGTAAGAAGGCAGGCTGTGTAGAGCACAGTTTAGAGAGTGATTAACACATAGACTGGTGTGTGGCGTCTATCCTGCACGTGTACTCACTTAGGTGGTCTCTTTCTGTTTAGTCACCAGGTAAATAATGGTTGACTGTGGGTCCTGTGTCCAGCAGTGTAGGAAGAGCTCCATGCTGTTACCTAATGTAATCTCCGGCCCGCAGGGGGATAGGTATTATGCATAATCCCATTTTATAGCTGTGGAGGGTGAGGCTCAGAGAGGGAAAGAACACCGCCAAGGTCACACAGCCAGCAAGGGCTGGAAAGGACTTTGATCCCAGGTCGATAGGCTCTGAAGCCAGTGCTCTTACCCCATTGGCCCTGACTCTCCTGTGGTCTTCCTCCCCGGCCTCAGTGGACTGCAGTCCTGTTGGGTGTGTCCCCTGCTGCCCTTTAATCTCTACACTTGCCCTGCTCGGGGAAGGGTTTAGCCCTGATGGAATTACCTCCCGGGAGGCTGGAGACACGTCAGAGCCCCTGAGGTCCCCTGTTGTGACATTTTGCTGATGAAAAGCTCCCTTCCCGGAGCCAAAGAATATTCATTGTGCAGGCCCAGGAAAAACACACCACGTGTCCCCTGACAGTCCAAGGATGAGTCCTGACTGTCTGGACACGCTCAGGGTGTACCCATGGCCTTTGGGTGAACTAACCGCACCTTGTCTCCAGGTCAGAGGTGTAGTCGAGGGCCATGGGTCTGCCTAGTGACTGGGTCCAGCCGGAGGGCCGGAGATAGCAGTCCCGGGAGGCAAGGCCCAGGGTCCTGGCCGTGGAGTCACGTGATTGCCCCGCAGGCTGCGGTGAGGTTGAGGGGGCGTGAGCCCTGGAATCCGCGGGGGTGTCTGAAGCATGTTGAACACAACTGTCAGGTTCAGAAGGGAACTCGCCACACAGCTGCAGCACGGACTGGAAAGGGCCCTCAGTGGGCCAGCCCTGGGGCAGCATGAGGGCCCACCTGTGTGATAGCAGCACGTTTCCTCCCCGGAGCTCAGACTCTCCGCTGCTCAATGAAAGGACAGGCACTGGCACGGGAAACGTTAATGCAGATCACCATTAAACAATATCATGGAACAGTAGAACCCCCCCCTTTATGGTCCTGTGAAACAGTTGGCATGTATATTTACCTCTGTATATGTTGTGTGAAAAATATAGAAATTTGTAGGAGCACCTGGTTGGCTCAGTCGATAGAGCATATGACTCTTGATCTTGGGGTTGTGAGTTCAAGCCCCACATTGGGCATAAAAAAGTATATATATATATATGTATATATAATATAATATATATATTTCATATATATATGAAAATATATGTAGAATTGCTATACAGTGGTTTTCTCTGGGTGGTGAAATTATAAGTGATTTTTTTTGTATAGTTATATATTTTACTTATTTCTGAAAGAGACACAAAATTCAAATCCAGGACACTAGATTCCAAATCCTGTGCTCTGGGCTCGTCTGTGCTACTGTCAGTGCTACTGAAGCCCAACAGTGACTGTCCCCGCCTGTCCCCCGAGACTGCAGCCAGCTTGCTGCTGGGACCAGGCACACCTGCTGGAAAGGCCTTGGGAGCTACACCTGCTCCTTCTCCTTCTTCCCACTGGGTCCCTCGCACTGCGCATGCGTGTGCTTTCAGCTGGGATTTTGTGGTGCCAGATTCCTTTCTCAAAACAGCCCAAGTGAAAGTCTGAGTCCTATATGTTTCTTCACCTCCCACCACTGCATGCCTGGCCCCCACCCCCAGATTCAAGCCTCATGATGGCCCTGGAGAGATGGGCTGGGAGAGGGAGGCAGGCGGATGGCGCTGGGTGATGTCTTCTCTGCTTTCCTCTGTCTTAGTTTGGGCTTCTATGAAAGACAGCAAGGTATCATAGATTGGGTGGCTTATAAACAACAAAGATTGAGTTCACTGTTCTGGAGGCTCAAGTCCAAGATCAGGGCACCAGCAGATTTGGTGTCTCGTGGGCATCCTATTTCCTGGTTTATAGACAGCCATTTTCTCCCTGTGTCCTGACATGGTCTCTTTTATCAGGGCTCTAATCCCACTCAGGAGGGCTCCAACCTCATGACCTAATCACCTCCCAAAGACCCCACCTCCTAATACCCTCACACGGGGGATTAGATTGCAGGTTAGGAATTTAGGGAGAACACAAACATTTAGTCTATGGCACTCTCCTTCTCAGCTACTCTCTGGGGTCACTCCTGTCCCACACCTCTACCCTCTGCTCTCCTCCGTCTCCCCCAGGAAATCCTGCCCAGCAATCTGGGCCAGCTCACGAGCAGCCTCCTCAGTGAGACCCTTAGCAATGGACTGGGAAAGTATGGGAAAATGGGAAAGTATGGGAAAGTATCGTCAGCCTCGCATGCTTTCCCACCCTTCTTTCCTCTAGTCCCTCATGCTTCTAGGTTTGGTAGGGCTGTCAGTCACAGCCCAGCCTCTGCCGGAGGGGTGGGCATATGATACAAGCTGACGCTGACCAGTCAGAGGATACAACACCCCTCGGTCCCAGAGACAGGACCAGCGATGGGCATGTGACTCAAACAGGACCAATCAGACCCCTTCCTGAGATTGGTAGGAGAGTATGGCAAGAGAGAAGTATTCTCTGCTTACCCATGATGCCATGACTCTGCAGCTGCTGATGGTCCTTTCGCCTGCATAGAAAGAACACTTCTGTGCAGAAGCAAACCATATACAGACAGAGCCTGAATGACAACATTGCTTCAGCCTCTGGATCCAGCTATACCTGAAGCAGATACTCTTGACTTCCCCGTTAGGTGAGCCAGCACATCTCCTTTTTGGTTGAGCTGGTTTGAAATGGGGTTCTTCTCCTTGCATCTGAAGGACAAATGACCAGCACAACTTCCTTGACACCCCCGGGGCCTCCCACCATGTGCCTCCTTGGAGTTAGTAACTCATACACTATTGCCACTGGCAATAGTCGTCCTCCTCAGTAGGACCTCCCTCCTCCTTTATCAGCCCACAGCTCTGAGACCATGTATCACTAAAATGAGTGAATTGAGCGATTGAGCGAATCGGGGGAGGGATGAGTGCATGGAGACCCTTTCTGCAGCGCCTGACAGTTCTACTCAAGGACAAGCTGGATCTGATCTTACCTTGCAAGGAGACTTTAAGAAAACAAACAGACCTAGCCCCACCAGCCAACATTCCTACTTCAGGAATGAGGCTGGGCTGGGGCAGTGCCTTGATGATCCAGTTCGGACCTGCCAGTGGCTGAGAGAAGACAGAACTGTTTCCGGAGGAGGAGTAAGAGAGCCTGAAGCTGTAGCACTGGCACCTGTCGGGGACAGAGCTGACAGCAGAGTGCTTTCTGGCCCCTTGGAGGGCAGCCAGAAGCTGGCCAGGAGGTCAGGGGCACATCCCCTTGTGGTATCGAGGCCAGGATCCAGACAGGAGTCCATTTGAAATGATGGACAGAAAACTGACTTCCTGCCAGGAATCTTAGCCATGCACAGCTTCAGCTCCTGGGGAAGAGTTCAGATTTATTTCGGGTGATGCAACCCTGGGACACAGGCACTGTTTTTAGAGTGGCTGCGAGAATAAAAGTTATGATGGATTTTTTTAAAAAAATGGAATCAAGTGATCAGCATGTTTCCAGGTCTGCAACTTGTTGAAACCTTGGTGGACAGTTGAAGAAATGTTTTCCTATAATAAATTAGAAGGTGTTTTATTTTCCTTTGGCTAATCTTTCATCGTAATTTCAATTGTGGTGTGGTGGGGCAGGATTCTTTTTAACGAAGTCTGCCCTGAAACATAACATCTGCTGGTCTCAAATTGCCAGAAAAAACTGTTGATAAGTCTGAAATCGATGGAGATTAAATATTCTACAATTTGTCCATATTTTATTTTCATCTGTGGACAGCACCATCTCCTCCTTACACTGGTTCTCCAATAAATACCACGATTGTGACTTGGGTATCATTAAGTCCATGGCATGGTGGTTTCAGCAAAAGCATGGGCAGCAGGAAAAGCAAATCCGTATTTAAATACTCTGTTCCAATGAGAAAACATTGCTACTTCTTCCGTGATGGAAGTGATCCATAGTCATCAGCTTGCCACCAGATCACGAGCTGGTCACCTTGGGGAGTGGAGACATTGTCCCCATATGAGCCTTAAGGAGTGGAGGGGCGTGTTGTTGAGCTCATGCATGTTTTCCAAGTGCCGGGTGTCCGTTCAGAGCCAGTGTCCAGTCGTCTCTACCAGTCTAGTTATTTTCCCTTCTCCAAAGCAAAACCTGGTAACCTGGTAGAAGGCTGTTTCAGGGCCGCCGAGTTCGTTCTCAAGGGGACTTGGCAGATTGTGTTTCCCAAACTCATGGCTCACGGAAGGTGATTCATCCCACACGGTTTTCTGTAGGATACCATGTTGAGATCCCTCCACTGAGTGGTAGGGCCTGTGATCTCTTCCTTTGAATCTGGGTCCGTCTTAGTCCTAAAACATGGGCTTAGTCCATGGAATGTGGCTGTGATGGTAAATTTATGGGCCAGTGTGACCAGGCTAAGGGATGCCAGAGTCCTGGTAAAACATTATTTCTGCGTGTGTCTGTGAGGGTGTCTCTGGAAGAGATCAGCAATTGAATTGGTGAACTGAGGAAATCAGAGGGTCCTCCTGGGTGTGGGTGGACGCATCCAGGGTGCTGAGAGTCTAACTAGAACAAAAAAGCTGAGGCAGGGAAAAAATTCAGACACCAGCACTCCTGGTTCTTGGGCATCCAACTCCCATCTGGGTTCACACCATTAGCTCCCCCCTCCCCACCTGCATGCTCAGGCCTTCGGACTCAGACTGAATGACACCCTGGGTTTCCTGGTTCTCCAGATGGCCCATCGTAGGATTTCTCAGCCTCCATAACCATGTGAGACAATTCCAGCAATAAATCTCTTCTGTCTATCTGTGTACATCCTATTGGTTCGTTCCTCTAGAGAACCCTGACTAGTACAAAGGCAGTAGTGATGATTGACGTGAGGCTAGGTTATAAAAAGCAATACAGTTTCCATATGGTTCTCTTTCTCTCTCTTTCTACACACACATATGTATGTATATACACACATATCACAAACACACACATGTTACACACACATGCACACATATATGTGGGACATGTGCCTTGGAAATCCTAGCCAATGTCTACGAAGTCAACCAGCTTCCCTGAGCCTGCCATCTTGGAGAGAGCACATGTGAAGTCCACATCAAGATAGAGAGGGGTGGTTGAAGGGCCCAGGGGTTCCAGGCCTCAGCTGTGTGCATGTTTACACCCTCTAAGCTTTAACAGCCAGACTTCTGGATGAGACTTCAGATGATTTCAGCCCCCTGCCTTTGCGCTGCCCAGTGGATGCCAAGTAGAATAGAGATGAGCTGACCATAATGCCAATTTATGAGCAGGATAAATGGTGTTTTAAGCACTGAGTTCTGGTTTGGCATAAGCATTATTTTCAGGGCCTCTGGGCCTCTGGACTGGCTAAAGTCTGGGAAGGGTTCAGGGGCTTTGACTCTCTGGTGCTATTCAAGCCAAACCTTTGTTCACCTGGCCTAGAGCTTTCCTCTTTATACAAACGAAATAAGTAGCAGGGTGCCCATCTCTTTAGGTCCTAGGAATGTCATGATCTTTAGCCAATGCCAAACATCTCTGTTTATCAGACCAATGACACTAGGTTCTGCACATTACAGAGGCCATGCTGACCTTGGCTCTGGTGATTGGATACCATCCCTTGGCTTCTGCTTCCTAGGATGTCAGCTTTCCTATTGAATTCGGGAAGCCCAGTTTGATGCCACCATCATTCCTGGTCTACAGAGAACAACCACTAGAAAGACCTTCAAGATGCTGTGCAACTCCCAGCAAAGTATTTCTTGGAGTTTTGGTGCAGGGAGTGTCCTCTGGATCCTCCCAAGGGTCTCAGTTTTAGGGTGGGTGAGCAAGTCTCCCACAGTCAACCCACGCCAGCATCCCAATCTCCTCAGGTCTTTGGACACCCTCCCCTACAGTGCACCAGGCAATTCTGACTCCTTAGCTTTATTCAAATAGACATGTTTGGGCCTAGGGCTCAGTCAACCCAACAAACCTATGAAAAACTGAAGCCCTGTGCCTGTGACAGTCTTCTGACTGAATTGAAACCCATGGTAGGGGACTTTTCCAACTGAGATAGTGATGTAAAAATGTAGTCCCTCCTAGACACCTTGCAGAAGCAAATATGAAACGTTTAATGGAAATTCTTTCATAACTGACATCCATGGGACTGCTGTAGATAAATTCAATCCCAAATCACAAAGGATATGATAGGAAGAATCACCAGGAGGAAGAGACAGCATATAGGATCAGAATTTTAAGAACTGGAGAAAATGTAAATGTATTCAAGAAATAAAATGAAAAGAAGCAGTAAGCAAAGAACAGGATCCAATAATAAGAGCAAAAGCAGATTTGAAAAAGAACTACATTGAATTTATAGAAATGAAAGAAAGACAGCCACCAAACTGAAGATACGCAGTAGATGGGTTGAATCGTAGATCAGACACAGGCCAGAGAACGTGAGTGATGACATTAACTCAAATGCAATACGAATGATAAAGGGAAAATGAGAGACATTAGGTGATACGGAAGATTGAATGAGAAAGTCCAGTATGCATGTAGGAGCCGTTCCAGGATGAATGGCGGTGGGAAGAATAAGAGAGAAGTAGTGTTCAAAGAGATACTGGCTGAGAGTTTTTTCAAATTAATGAAAGTGACGAATCGCCATATTGATAGCAAATAAAGAGTCCTCTGAAGATAAAAACAAGTAAGTCTACACTTCTATATGGTGAGTAAAATTGTAGAAAACCAAAAACAAACAGAAATCTTAAAAGCAACCTTATGGCATTGGTAGATTCCTTATACAAGGACGGTGATCAGGCTGATGGCAGACTTAGTAACCATGGAGGCCAGAAGACAATGGAACTGTATAATAAAGATGCCACTATATCAGAAATTATGTAGCCAGCTAAGAGTGAGAGCAGAGAAAGGGCATGTTCAGACAAAGAGAAGACTGGGGCTCTCAGACCCTTCCTGAAAGGATCGCTAAAGGGTGTGCTTCCTTAAGATGGAGTTTAGCCCAGAAGGAAAAGGTAAGACCTAAGAAGTAATTTGAGACAATAATTTGGTAATTGTGTAGGTAAATCCAAAGATATGTTGAGTGTATGAAAACCAGTCATTAAGTAACAGCCAGTTTTGAGGACCCAGAAACAGGTAGGACAGAACGACTAGATCACAACAACTCGGTGAGATGGGAAGCAAAGTGTTCTGGTCTTTGTGTCATTGATGTGGGGGATGGTGACGTTGCTTGACTTGGAACCTTGTTAAGTACTCATATTAAAATATGCTAGGAACTAGCTACAATAGTATAGAGTGTATGACTTTGAAATCAGCAGAAAAGGAATCTTTAAAACAAAACAAAACAAAACAAAACTCTCATTGGAGCACCAGGATGGGTCAGTTGGTTAAGTGCCTCACTTTTGATTTCGGATCAGGTCATCTCAGGGTTGTGAAATCGAGTCCCACATCAGGCTCTGAGCTGGGTATGGGGCCTGTTTAAGATTCTCTCTCTTCCCCCTGGGGAGCCTGGGCTCAGTCGGTTGGGCGTTGGACTCTTAGTTCTGGCTTAGGTCGTGATCTCTGGGTGGTGGGGTCCAGACCCAAGTGGGGCACCGGGGTCAGTGGGGAGTCTGCTTGAGATTCTTTCTCTCCCCCTGCTCCTCTTAAAATAAAACAAAACCCTGATTAATTCAGTAAAAAGCAGGAAAGGATTAAAAAGCAGCAAAGAAAAAGAGTAAATGGAAACCACAAGACAGTAGGAGAGGAAATCTAAACACTCCAGTCATCACAATACCTATCAGTGGGCTGCACTGGGTATCTAAAAGAAAATTTCAGAACAGATTAAAAAATGCAAGACCACCAACACCTCACATCCAACTTTGTACAGCCGACGGTGGTTCATTTAAAACAGTAGAAAGATAGAAAGGTAGTAGGATAGGGAAGAAGATACATCCAACAATACCAACCAACAGAAAGCCCCGGTAGAGATGTTATTATTGGACAAAGTGAATGAGAAACACGGCCTTCCATCAGGCAAAAGGAACAACTCACTAGGAAGATACACCTGGACTTGAATCCTCTACCGACATTATTACAAAATATACAGAAAGTACACAGAATTATGAGAAGAATTGGAAGAGTTACAGTTTTAGGGTGAGATTTTCCACAGCTTTCTGGAACATGAGAGCTCTTGTAGATAAAAAAAGTAGTAAAGATACAGAAATTTTGAATAACATCTTTATCAGTCTTGATAGGATGAATACAGAGAGAAGCCTAACCTTGCACTTACCATTTAAATATGCATTTTCAGGCATATGTGGGACATTTAAAATAATTGATCACTTGTGAGCCCAAAGCTAGTCTCAACAAACACCAAAGAATGACTATCATCTGGAGACTATATACAACAGAAGCAAGTTACAAAAGAGGTGAAAAGTTAGCCCAAAAGGAGAAAGATTGTTCTCAGAATTTCCAACCATCCTCTCCACATCCTGACATCGGACACCGGAGCCAGGCTGGCATTTACCGCTGTGGGCAGTGATCGTCTGTTATTCGGGGCAGATCATCCCTCCCTCGGCCAGTGTGTGCGTGGGAGGGAAGCCGGCGAAGTCCGCGGGCATAGTAGCAGGTGTGTGAGTCCCCGAGGCTGGTTCTCCAGTGGCCGCGGCTGAGTCAAGGGACAACCTGGGGATGACACCTCAGGTGTCTGCTCTTTCCCTTTCTCCTGGTTCCCCACCGACTCCAGATTCAAGTCTCCATGAAAAAAACAACCCCACGTTCAGGCTCCAGGCAGCTTCTGCCTCAAGCACTATGGGGCCCCTCTCTTTTTGACCTTCGCTTGTCTGTGGTCTGGACCCGGCCAAGTCTTGAGATTGGGGTGGGATGTTGCTGAATGAGCATCTCACTCTGTGTGTTGGCTTTAGGGTGGCTTTGGCTGTGAGCCAGTGCTGGACTTCTGGGCAGGGGAGAAGGAGAGGTAACGAGCGCATCATAGGGAGAACGCTCTGCAAGCTAGGCAGCCCTAGTTCTGGGCTCTGCTGTCTCGCTAAGCAGCCCCGTGACCTCAAGCAGGTCACCACTCCTTGTGCCCCAGGATGTATGCTCTCTAAGGCACTCAATACAACAGAGGTGAGTTAGGCATCTGGGAGTTTTATCCAGGACTCTTTGGTGGGGGGTGACAGAAACCCATCTCAGATGGCTCAAACCAAAGAGGGATTAATTGGTTGATGAAATCAGGAGGCTCAAGAAGGCCACTGGCTTCAGACGTGGCCGGATTCAGAGTTTCACACAAGATCATTAGGATTCTACCTTTCTCTCGGTTGCTCAGCCCTGCCCTCCTCAGAGCCGGCTTCGTCGTGGGCATGTGCTCTCCCGCATAGGGGAGTGGACACCTGCAGGTCAGGCTCCCACTCCCTCAGCTGCAGATCCCCCTGCGGGAAGGAAATGCCTCTTTTCTGGCCATTGGAGCACAAATCCCAGGACTGAATCTCACTGGTCTGACTTAGGTCACGTGCCCATCTCTGACCCCATCACTGTGCCCAGAGGGAGCCGAGACCTGCACTGACGCCTGGCTGACCCGGGAACCGGACCTGAGCCTCCGCTCCACCTGCAGGAAGACGTTGAGAACCGGCCGCAACCGTGCAAATCTGATTATGGGGAACAGAATGGCTTCGAAGGACTCCTGAGGACCGTGGTTGTGCACGTCTTAATATGGAAATTTAATAGCCATGCTCGTGCTAACCCTACATCTCTGTGCCGCTCCAGAGAGAAAATTCATCTTGGTGTTTGCAGTCTTACAGACATCAGGAACTGGGGCAAGAAACTCGGGTCCCTGAGCTGGCAGGTCCCAGGTGACAGCAGGCTGGGTTGTGGGTACAGAGTGAGAGACAGAAGGCCTGAGCAGGGATCCGGCCAGGGCCTCTTCGTGTGGAATCTGAAACACTATGTGTGTGTGTGTGTGTGTGTGTGTAAGTGCACACGTGTGTGCCGTAGGGAGAGGCTTCCTTGCTTTCGTCAGATCCACCAAGGGGTCTGTGAACACCAGAATACTAAGAGGCCCGAACTGGGCCCAAACCTCTCATTGGCTAATGGAAGAAAATGAAGCCCCGAGGAACCCCAAGAGAGGCCCTCGGGTCAGTGGCTAAGTGGGTACTGACCCCCAGACACGCAGTTCCTGGGCTGGCGGCTCTTCCTCTAAACCAGGGGTTCCGAAGCCTGCCAGGCCTCAGAACTCTCCGGGAGGCTTGTGAGCCACCTGGTTTCCTGGGTTGGCCCCAGACCCACTGAGGAGTTGAGGCCGGGCCCCGGGAACCTATGTGGTCAGCGGGCTCCCCAGGCAGTCGTGAGGCAGGCCCCCAAGACCCGGCAGTGGGATGGAGGGCTGGGTCCACAGCGTGGGGAGAACATGGCCTGAGTGAGTGAAGGGTCAAAGGCCATCTTTCGTGGGGGTGGGGTGGGTCGGTGAGCCTGCAGGGGTTTCATAAGATCACCCTCAGGTCTCCTGAGTCCCTACGGGGACCCCCAGGGCTCAGCAGGTAGTCACGGTAGGGGCACGGCTAAGATTTGCTACAGCAGATACAAAGGACAAGGGGCGGGGACGAAGACCGGAGGACACCGGGCCCAGGTCTCCGGGAGGCCAGACCCCGGGAGTCACCACGGACTCCAGAGTCAGATTGTGACGGCAGGTGTGTGTTGTCTACGCGGAAGCTTGTGTGAGCCTGGGCGTGCAGGCTTTCACGGGGGGTCAGCTACGTAGTTAGCCTCCGCCTGGCATGTGCCAGAACTCCAGACCCCCAGGAGGAAAGCGGGTGTCGGCCCAAGCCGCAGACATTTCAGACGTTCCCTCCCCGAGGACCTGAGACAGGCCCCTCTCTGTCCGGAGAGGCAGCAACACTAGGCGAGTCCAGGTTCTCGGATGAAGCCTTTCTTAGGGCAGCAGTCCCAGGTCTATTGTGGGAATTCCTTCCTGCCCCACGGGGACACCAGCTGACTTGACCTTGACCAGTGCTTTGTCATCAGTGCTCTGGAGGAAGGGCCGAAGGGTGGCCGTGTGCATCAGCCCACCTGTGTCTGCTGCAGGCAGGTGGTCGCTGCAGCTGTGCAGCCCCCTGGGGGCTGGTGTCCCCGGGACCTGGTGAGCCTTGGTCCTCTCGCTCGACTTCCAGTCCCAGGGCGGCCCCTGGTGTATTTGGCGCCTGCAGTCTCTCATCAAGGCTCACGGGGTGGGGGTGTGTTTATCTGCTGGGGACGAAGACAGGTGTGTCTACTTGCCTGGTAGACAATAGTGATGTCTTGTCTCACAGTTCTGGAAGCTGGGAGTCTGAGATCCAGGTGCTGGCAGATCTGGTTTCTTCCAAGGCCCTCATCTTGGCCTGGAGAGGGTGGTCTTCTCCGTGTGTTCTTGTGTGGTCTACTGCCTGTGTGGGCTAGCGTCCTGATTTCCTCTCTTTGTAAGGACACTAATTGTATTGGATTAGGACCTACCCCAAAGACCTCATTCAACATCCACGACCTTTTCTCCAAACACAGTAACGTTCTGAGGTCCTGAGGGTTAGAATTTCGACATATGAATTTGGGGGTGGACCCAATTTAATTGACAATAGTAGAGAATTCCCCAAACCTAGACCAGCGGCTTGGAAGTGAGGCATTCCCCCCGCACCCCGCAAAGGACAAAACTGGGATTTTAATGTCTGGAAGCTTCTGCGGTCATGGTCCTCGTGTTCCGAGCTCTTCCCCCGGCTAATGTGAATGTATTCGCCGCCTCCCAGCCTCTCTATAACCAGCCCGGGGTTTAGAGGAGAAAATGCAAACTGGTTTTTGTGCCATAAAAACAAACCCAGAATCCAAATACAGCCAGTCCGGAACTTGCGGCTGAGGTCGGAAACTGGCCTAGGGTCTCAGCCACACGGGGACTGTGGGAGAAGTCTCTGACCTGCGCCTCACTGGCTGGCTCGCTCCGCCGGCCCTGGGTGCCCTTGGCTCTGACTTGCAGATGGAAGAGCAGGAGGCAACTTTCCCAGCCCGCCCAACAGATCCTTTCTTGGTTTCCTGA
Source organism: Mustela putorius furo (assembly GCF_011764305.1). Taxonomy (NCBI): domain Eukaryota; kingdom Metazoa; phylum Chordata; class Mammalia; order Carnivora; family Mustelidae; genus Mustela; species Mustela putorius. The sequence goes on from NW_025422057.1 coordinate 11,866,639, forward strand.
AGAAAGCACCCTGGTTCCATAAATGAAAGTCCTTGGGGTGACAGCTAAAGGGGCATTTTGGGAGCAGTGGCCGAGCTCTCACATTTCTCAAGCGCAGGCCAGAGACCTCTGAGAGCCTGTGGCTAAAGAGAGAGAAGAGCCCTCAGGGTGGGCACAGGCCTTCCCCGCCTGTGCCTCCCACTTTGATTCTGCTCCTTGAGGTCCCCTAAGGCCTGCTGTGACCAAGAGGCAAGCTGTCACCTCCTGCACAGAGGTAGAGCCAGGCAGGCAGAGCACTGGCTAGGGGAACCTAGGAGTTTCAAGGGAGAGTCCTATGACTTCCTGGGCCTTCATTTCCCCATCTGCAAAATGGGAGCAATGGTCCTTGCTCCGCCTCCCTCACAGGACTGGGTGAGGATGGTACAAAGAAGGGAAAGCTTCATTCCCAGGGACCTCACAGGTGTAAGGAGGCTGCCTGCCTCTAGGGATCGATGACAGGGAGGCCCAGATTTCAGCCTGTAACTGCCCCAGGTGGGCTCATCGAGTAGGGCCCTACCCACCGAGGAGCCCTCCAGCCCTTGGGCAGCTCTTATGCAGAGGGCGAGTCCGGTGCTGGAGCAGAAGGGGCTGGTGTTGCGGCTCGGATTCCCACTGCGCTCTCACGAGCTCGAGCCTGCTTTCAGGCCTTCCCAGACCTGGTCCCTTAAAATGACAAAACACGTACCTTTTGGTTTTGAAGGGCAAAGGCTACTGCTTTCCAGCCGGCACACTACTGGCGAGAGACGCGCACAGAACTGTGACGATTTGCGGGAGTCTGCAGGCTGGGGAGGGCGGGAAACAGGGCACTAGTTCATAGTGCGGCCCGTCGCCCAGGCCAGGGAGGGTGCTCGGGATGCACTCGGAATGTGAATGAATTTGGATGACAGCAGGAGTAGCCAGGAGACAGGGGTCAGGGAACAGCTCTGGGAACTGGGACCCCGCCTTCCCAGGCTCTGCTGGCGGTAGCCGCTCGTGGCCTTCTTTGACAGTGAGTTCGGAGTGATTTGTTGTCATGCTGGGCTCACTGGCCCTTGAGGTCATTGTCAAGCCACAGATCCTTAACAGACTTGTTTCTCTGGAACCCATCTCCCCGGTCCCACGTCCTCTGAAGCTCAGGTGAACTCCAGACATCAGGAAGGTCTGTTCCCAAGGGCAGGGTGGGAGGGAGCTAGAAGCTCCCAACTCAGCAGCCGGGGTGGCGAACGGAAGATTCTGTCAGCTGTCTGAGCACGGGGCCCGGAATAAGGCCTTGACCATTCGAAATTAAGTCTCCTGTGCTAGACATGGGGCACCCAGCCACCTGGGCCTTGGGTGCGAGGGCAGACTTGCCCTGGGGTATGTAAGTAAGGTTGGGAGCTGCACCTCCAGCCCTTAGGAGAATCCTCTTCCAGGAAGAGGAGGCAAAACACATTGCAATTCAGATGGATTTTTAAGTCAGTTCCTGCACTGCTCCTTGTTTGGCTTCTAATACTTAAAGAATGTCTGCGATTATTTTTATGAAGACTTAAAAAGAGCAGTTTTAGGTTCCCAGCAAAACAGAGAGGAAGGTACAGAGTGTTCCCATATCCTCCTGCCCCCACGCGCACAGCCTCCCCCATGATCCACACCCTCCCCCCGCATTTCTTACAGTGGATGAACCTACACTGATACAACGTTGTCACCCAGAGCCCGTAGTCTACAGTATCGTTCCCCCGTGTTGCACACTCTGTGGCTTTGCCCACGGAGATGTCCCGTGTCCATAATAGAGGATCGTGCCCATCCCCCCCCCCCACCAGGTTTATATACTTTGCCCACACTTATGTCTCTAAACCGTGTCATGACGTTTCCCAAGAACCTCTTGGCAGCTGGGATCTGGGCAGTCAGTCGGCACGAGGTTCGGGTGTTGGCCTTTGCTGTCCACTTGCTGAGAGACCTCAGACAGGTCACCACCCTCTCGCTGAACCTCAGCCACACTGTCAACGACATGGGGGAGAAGCTCCTGACCAGGGGAGGCTAAGGGGAGGAGGTGAAGGCATTCTGTGAGCTGAGAGGGTTTTGGGGGGCGTTAGTGGTACCTCAGCCTTTCCTCCCAGTTGCGGACCTCTGCAGGCGGTTTTGATCCTTGTCACCTCACTGCCAGAGAGGAATGGGGGATAGGGACAGCAGGGACACACAGGGCCAATGGACTCCCGCCAGAGCGCAGGCCAGGGCTGGATGCGCTGTCTGAAGGGCGCCCCCTGGTGTCCATCACCCAGAGGATCGGGGCCTCGTTTGGCAAGACACAGTGATGGGTTCCCGTTCCCTGAGCTTCTAACCTTCTCTTTTCCTGACCGAACTGAAATGTAAAGTAGAACTTCATTCGCTGAGCAAATTCTGCCGGGCCGCCCTTCTACTTTCCGTGTGTGCCAGGAGAGACTGTGCATGGGAGGAAATGGGCCAATAACGCCCTTTGCTTGCTCTGAACTCCAGGAAGCTTACAGTTTCTCTGTCCTGCTTATGCAATTTTGGCCCACCCCAAGGTCGTGTAGATAGCCTAGGTACTTTCTAGAAGCTTCTGTTTAACTTCGTGTGGACTTTGCTTAAAAAACAAACTAAAATTTGCTTAAAGCATAGAGATTGGTTGGTCTGGAGTGAAATTCCATTTGGGGCAAAAAATAGGTGATAACACTTAAGCTTTGGTTTCCTTCACTGGGAAATAACTGGACCAGGACGTTGTGATTTTAAGGGAGATGATAAAGTGCTCAGAGTAGGGGCAGGCTCGCAGTAAGTGAACTTAATGTAGTCTATTACTATTGTTTTGGACCTAATTAGGTCCAAATTAGCTGTAGCTGGGGGGGCAGGCCTGGCAGAGCCCCCGGCTCCTGGGTTCCCAAACAGACCAGGTTCAGCCACTCACCGCTGACAAAATCCAAAGACAGAGAAAAACCAGTGGCGGGGAACAAAAAAAGAGAACTTAACTTCAGTGAGGCCAACACTGGTGACCTCTTAGGTGCTGGAAAGCCTTCCAGGTTTATATAAGGAAAAGGTGGGGCAAAGGTGGGCGGGTGTGGCTAGGTCAGCAGTGAAGGTCAAATCCATCCTTGTCTTGGAGTCATCAAAGGGGTGGGGCTTGAGGGAGTAGTTTTGGTTCCCATCAGGGGGTACTTGGCCTTAGGGTCTAACGCCAGAGCAGAGGGAGACAAGCTGGAAAGAGCCCAGCTAGAAAGTTTGAGGTCAAGATGGAGGCAGCCCAAGTCCTCTTTCGGGGTTCTCCCGTGTTCTATTTGACAGTGATGGTCACGGAGGTGGTTTCCTTTTTTTCCACTCTTACAAATCCAGGCTGCATAAATATGCTTGCAAACACAGGCATTTACGAGTATTTTTCTGCAAGACAGATTGTATCTATTTTTTTAAGACTTTTTTTTTTTTTTTTAGAATAGTCTCTACACCCAACACAGGGCTCAAACTTAGAACCCCGAGATCAACTGTCACACGCTCTACCAACTGAGGCAGCTAGCCGCCCCAGATCGTATCGATGCTCGATGATTGTGCCTTCTTCAAATGTCCCCACCAAGTGAACCAAAGGAAAGGGCGGTGCAGGTGTCCCCCCCCCCCCCAGGTTCCCAGCCCGTCTGCGGGAAAGGGTGGGCGAATTGCTGGCAGTGGAGAGGCTGCTGGAGGAAGGCCAGGAGAAAGACAAATCTGTACGATTTGCCCTCAAAAGGGGGAGAGTGGCCAGGATGCAGGTGGAGAAGGAGAGTGTTTGCTACAAATGGTGAGAAAATAGCTCCTGGGAGCCTTTGTTCCTTCCGAAGAGTGATTGCCTTTGATGGGCTGTTAATAGAAGTCATTACGTGGTTATTAAGAAGGGAAGACAATGAGCCCAGCTCCGAAAATGCTAAGTTCAGCGGTCTTCTGTCTTTCCCTCTGCAAGTAAGGTGTGCAGGTGCCATCGGTGGTGGTGGGGGGGCTGACATTTTAGCTTCGCAGGATGGATACTGCCTGCAAGGGCCACTCACCACCTGGGGTTGCTAATGGGAGGGCGGGGGTGGGGAAAGCGATGGGCTCGAAGAGGCCAGAAGGGAGGTGGTGGTGGGCATCAGGAACCGGGGTGATGGAGAGACACAGGAAGAGAGGGTGCAGGGGGGTGAGTGGGAGAGAAGCGAGCACAGAGAGAGGCAGAGAGCGGGAGGAAGAGGGTGTGGAGAGAGAGAAGGAGCGGGGAGAGGAAAGGGAAATAGGAAGACCCTGAGTCCTAAAGTCTAGAGCCTGGTTTCTGGCCCAGCGTCAGCATCAGCACCGCCCGCAAACGAATGCAGATGCCCACGGCGTCCAGCCCCGCACTGTGCTTTCTGTATTTAACAAGATCCTCTGGTGATTGCTGTGCATGTTCAAGCTCGAGGAGCCCTGGCTGGGAGCCCACCAGGGTGAGGCACCCACACTGGTCCATGGGCCTGGAGCTAGGGTTGGCCATGCCCGAGCCAAGCGGACTCTGCGCAGGGGCAGGCTGGGTTTGCTCTTGATCTGTGACACCAGAGATCTGCCCAGTGCCCGCTCTGGAAGACACCGGTGTTCTTTCCACAGCCAGACACCTCTGTGTGTCCGCCAAGAGGGGGGCTAAAAATGCGGTTGGGTAGTGGGTGGGGGGAATGACAATGAGGGGCTATGGGGGGACAGTTCCAGGTGTCCTGTACAATCCCTTTCCAGGGGCTGTGGTCAGGAGGGTGACCTGCTCAGGGTCCTTTGGAGACCCCTGGTCCCGCAGTCAGAGCCTAAACCATACAGGGACGCTGGCCTGTCGGAGCCCGGAGACGGCACCGCAGCCTTCTGTTTGGGGATCTGTGATGTCGGACTCAGGATCGGGAGGCCGGGCTGCGAGTTCAGCCAACGCCATCGGGCAAGTCCCTTTACTTGTCTGGCCTTCACTTTCCTTATCTGTAAAATGGAGGTATTAACAGCAGTTCCCAGCTGTCGGGCTGTTTAGAGCGTAGCTGTCAGCAGCCGGGAGAGATGCATTTTGTATCATTTTGCTCTCCTTGATGCTTTGCCTGCCTCCAGCTCTGGCTCCCCAGTTCCTGCTTCTGGAGAGGAGCCAGGGCTGCCTGCAGAGCGCCAGTGGTGCGGAGCCACGTGGGGGCCACGCGGGTCACCCACGAGCCAGGGCGAGCCTGGGTGAGGGTTGAACAAGGCCGGGAATGGAGTTCAGACGGGAGAACGAGGCCTCTGAGCGCAGTGGGGCCGCCAGAACCCCCTCACCCGAATTTGAGGAGTTTGCAAAGTTTGCAGCCACCTGCGGGGACCGGAGGAGGACCTGTGTTCCTCTGCAAGTTACAGTCCTTGGTAACACCCCCCTGGCCAGCTTTCCATCAGGTGCCCCAGGGGTGTTGGAAAGAGATGGCAGGCGTTGGAGATGTTTCATGAATCTCCCCAAAGGACTCTTACTTTCTTTTTTGTAAAGGTTTTATTTATTTATTTGACAGAGAGATCACAAGCAGGCAGAGAGGCAGGCAGAGAGAGAGGAGGAAGCAGGCTCCCTGCTGAGCAGAGAGCCCAACACGGGGCTCGATCCCAGGACCCTGAGACCATGACCTGAGCCGAAGGCAGCGGCTTAACCCACTGAGCCACCCAGGCGCCCCTCTTACTTTCTTTATACCTTCCGTCTATAAAGGGGCCACATGGGTGTGTGCCAATGACAGGCAGTGGGGAGTGATAGGGGGCTCAGTCCAAAATAGTTTTAAGTACATCCAGGGCTACATGTCAGGCTGGGGACGGCTCAGAGCCTCTGCCCCTACTGGGGGTTTCTCAGACCAGAGTCCAGCTGGCTTGGGCCAAGTCCAGACTCCTCTATGCATAGCCAGTAGCCCTCCAGGGCCCGGACTGGGCCTGTGCCCCAGACCTCCGTGCCCTGGCCTTCTCCCTCTCCTCACCTGAGCAGCTGGAGGCCAGGATATGCCTTCCTGTGTCTCCAAACGTTTGAGGGAGCTGGTCTCCCTGCCCAGCAAGCCCTGCCTACCCTGTTCCCTCCTGACTTCCATGGTCAGTCCCTGGGTGGGGAGGGTGCCCACAACTCTCAGGCAAATTGTCCTGCCCCCTCCCTGACCTGGCGGGCACTTCCCACCTGCTTGGGACCACCTCCCCCAGGCTGTGGGCTCCTTGCTGGGTCAGCATCTTGTTTCCAGACTTGCTGGCTCAGTAAGTGAAGGAGTGCTCCCCCGTCTCCCAAAAGAGATCCCTGTGTTTGCTTTCTAGAATTAAGGCTTTCTCGTTACAGTCTCTGCTCCTACTTTCCACCAAAATGTCAAGGAGTTCCCACTTTTCAGACAGATAGGGAGGAGAAAGGAAACTAAATTTATCTGGTGTTTGTTTTGCATGAATAGCAATGGAGCCAGGCTTTATCAGACTGTGTGTTTCAAACGAGAAGTTCTGGCTGAAATGTTATTTTTCTCCTCCGGTCCTTTCCTTTCCCTCCTCATCCTGCCAGGGCTGCGGCCCTCCTCGTGAACCAGAATCTCTGGGGAGTGGGACGAGGCTTGAATGTTTTTTTTCCTTTTCCTTGTCTTTCTTTTAGGTCTCCCAGGTAATTCTCAGGGCTTCAAGGAGATTGTTTTCATTAGGACCAGAAATCCCAGAGGCCGTACATGTGGAAGGGGACCAGCAGTAGCTGCAGTGATACCCTGGCATGTCTGTCTTTCCTTTTTCCTCTTGTCCTTTGTGTCGGCTTCTCTTTCAAGCCCTAACCTCAGAGTCACAAGATGGCTGCAGCAGCTCCGTGCTTCACAACCTCTCAGCTTCAAACCCTCAGGAAAGAATGGCTCGGTGATGACTGCATCTCCCCGGCTTGCCCTCCCCGGCTCTGGCTGGCTTGTTTCTATTTTCATCTCTACATGCAGGCTTTCTCCAGCAGGTGGACTGGTGTAGTTTCAGTTTGGAGGGGGAAGTAGTTGTAATCAGGGATGTGTGAGGTGCTGTGGGCGCAGAGAGTGGTAGTCCTGTCTGGGAGAGGTTTGGTAACAGTGAAGGGAGGCCTAGAGGAAAGAGTGTTCCAGCAGAGGAACTAAAATGTACCAAAGCTAGAGGGGAGCCTGGAAGGATTCAGGGCTGTTTAGATCCCGTGGTCATTATCCGGTGGGTGGAGGTGTGATATTGTGGTATATAATAAGAAATATGTCTTTGGGTGGCTCAGTCATTAAGCCTCTGCCTTTGGCTGGGGTCATGATCCCAGGGTCCTTGGATCGAGCCCCACATCGGGCTCCCTGCCCTGTGGGAAGCCTGCTTCTCCCTCTCCCTCTCCCCCTGCTTGTGTTTCCTGTCTCGCTGTGTCTCTCTGTCAAATAAATAAAATCTTAAAAAAAAAAAGAAAGAAATATGTCTTTGATCTTGGTCCTATTCCTGGCACCTCCTAAAACCCTTGGAATTTCCTAAGTAGTAAGGACAAAGGTGTCTTTTGTTATTTATAACAAGCCCCTTTCAATATACAGGAGTTTATGTTGGTGAGGGGCCTTTTGGAAAGCCCTTAAGGCTGGGGCCTGCTGACCTGGGGAGCCAACCAAGTAGTGAGAGGCTTGGAACACCCCCCCCCCCCACCTCCCCTCCCTCGACCTTGGGGAAGGAGAGAGGAGCCAGTTGCCCATGGCCCATGACTTAATCAGTCTTGGGGATATAATGAAGCCTCGGGTGGGCGCTCCCAGAACTTCAGGATTGGTGAACAAGAACGCACCTGTGTGCTGGGATGGTGACATCCGCACCTCCGTGGGGACAGACCTCCTGTGCTGGCGGCCCTTCCAGACCTTGCCCTACGAATCCCTTCTTCGGGCTCAGCCATTTGCATCCATCAGCATACAAACCGGTTATCTAGGAAGTCCACTTCCTAGAAGCTGGAGCCTTCTCATTTATAGTCCGTGGGTCAGAAGTACAGGGGACCTCTTTGGGATTTAGGATTGGCATCTGAAGTGTGGCTGCGGTTGTGTGGGCTTGGGTTGGTGTCAGAATTGCTTGGTGGTATGGGACAGCCTTCCCCCATGTTGAGCGGCCACACGTGCTGGACGTGTTGAGTACCGAGTAGACTGGACACAGGTGTCTCCCATGCTGGAGGTAATACGTACACACAGCTCAACAAGGTACAGAGTTCGGCAAATTAAACGTTAAATAGTGCCCTCTGAGGCTGACAATGTAAAAACTGCAAACCCTATCCCTGCCCTCATCTTGCTGCGAAGCGGTAACACATGTTTTCTGCTTTTTTCTAGAAATGTCTTCTAGGGGCACCTGGGTGGCCCAGTTGCTTAAATGTCTGATTCAGGTTATTGATCTCAGGGTTGGGAGATTGAGCCCCGTGCAGAGCGTGGGGTCTGCTTAAGATTTTCTCCCTCTGCCTCTCCCCTAACCTCTAAAAAAAAAGACAAAGTTCTTCAAATTTCTGCATCTGTATTCCAATATTTCTGCTGCTCCTTCTTGATGTTCCCATTTTAGACACTGATGACTTCCTACTCTGGAAGATGGGAATTTAAAGCTATGTCAGCCTCCCCTGCCCCAGCCCCTAGATGTCCATCCCTTAATCCCCCAAACCTGTATTACCTTATATGGCAAAAGAGATTTTTTTTGCTCATGTGATTCTGGTTAAGAATCTGAACATGGGAGATTATCCCGGGGTGTCTGGGTGGGCTCAGTCTAATCACCTGAGTCCTTAAAAGTGAAAGGCAGCAGAGTGAGTGGGTTGGAGATCTAGACAAGGGAAGGAGAGGTCAGGGTAGAGCTGAAGCCCCTTCCTCTGTTGCTGGCTTTGAAGAGGGCAGAGAAGGGGACCTTGAGTCAGGGACTTGTGGGCAGCCTCCAGAAGTGGGGACAGACCTCAGCTGAGAGCCAGCAAGGGAATGGAGACTTCAGCCCTACCTATGGCAAGGAACCAAATTCCACCAACAACCAGAATGAACATGGAAATAGATTCTCTCCTGGAAACTCCAGAAAGGATGCAGCCGTGCACACATGTTGATCGTAACCTAGTGAGACCCATTTCAGACTTGACATCCAGAATGGTAAGAAAATAAGCTGGTATTTTTTAAAACTATATTGGTTTGTTTAAACTACTAATTTGTTACCACAGCAATAGAAGACTAAAAGACCTCCCACCCTGACACCACATACTTGCTCTGTCCTTCTTCTGGTGTATTTATACATTCATATGCGATTACAGTGTTCTCATTAATAAGGTGAAATGTTGCTCCCAACTGGCCCATGTAGTGAATCATGATTATTGTTTTCTTACACATTTTGTTTACTTGGAATTAATAATGGTCCTTTAGGTTTACTTAATTTTTGGTATACCTATGAATTCAGCCCTAAGTATTTTGTCACAGCTGATCCATCACAGTTGCAAAAAATAACTCATTCTAGCTAGAAGAGGAATTCCTTACAGGATGTCGACCGGCTCTAGGAGTTCAGGTTTGGTGATGTCACGACCAGGCACAGTTCTCAGACCGCAGGGTTAAATGTCCGGGATGTCCAGCTTCTGTGGCTCTTGTCCCAGAAAGTTAGGTGCTTCCCCTGAGAAGCAGGGGACACCTGCTGTTTTTTCTCTTGAAATGAAATCTCACATGGATCCCCCAGTTGGTGGGGCCAAGGCCACATGTTCACACCCTCGCTGCAAGGGACTCTGGGAAAGCTCCACTGCCATCTGGATTAATGGCTTTCCAGATCTGCTTTACAGAAGTGATTTTGGGAGCTCCGTTCAACATCCTTCTAGGTGTTCCTTTTTTTTTCCTTTCTGTACCAGACCCCCTGCTTCCTGGATCCCATGTCTTCCTCTTCCTCATTTTAGTGGAACATCTCTAGTAACAAGAGGGAGAATGTTCTTGATTCTTGCAGGTCTGAAAATGTCTCCTCTAGCTTTGCGCAGTGGCAGTATCGTAGCCAATGGGGTTTATCCGAAGCGCGATTATTGCTAATTGAAAATGTCTCCTCTATTGGTGAATGGACAGTTTAGCTAGAAATAGGGTTCTAGATAGAAAACATTTATCAGAATTTTGAGTTGTTGCATTGTCTCCTAGCTTTTTTTTTTTTTTTTAAAGATTTATTTATTTATTTGACGGAGAGATCACAAGTAGGCAGAGAGAAAGAGGGGGAAGCAGGCTCCCCGCTGAGCAGGGAGCCCAATATAGGGCTCGATCCCAGGACCCTGAGGTCATGATCCGAGCAGAAGGTGGAGGCTTTAACCCACTGAGACACCCAGATGCCCCTTGCCTAGCTTTTAATGGGGAGAAACTTCATACCGTTATAATTCTTGATTTTTTTTTTTCCGCATGTAGACATTTTCCCCTCCTTATCTCTGTAAAAACCTGTGGAATCTTCTCCCTGTCTGAAATATCATTGTCACCATGCCTTCATGTAGGGTTGTTTTCCCACATTATGCTGGTACTTGGTAAGCCTTTTTGATCTGGAAGCTCAGGGCCTTCATCTTGGATTATTATCATCATCATACCGTTTTTTGGATGTTTCTCTTTTCTCTTTTTTGGAACGATGACAGATCTCTTGACAGTGTCCTTTACCCTTCTGTTTTTCTTTTTTCTATCCGCTCTGCTTTTTGGAGAGGTTTTTTTTTTTTTTTCATCTTCCACTTCCAACCTCAATGGACGATTTAAAAAAATTTTTTTTTAATTATTTATTTATTTGACAGAGAGAGAGATCACAAGTAGGCAGAGAGGCAGAGAGAGAGAGAGAGAGGAGGAAGCAGGCTCCCTGCTGAGCAGAGAGCCCGATGTGGGACTCGATCCCAGGACCCTGAGATCATGACCTGAGCCGAAGAGAGCGGCTTAACCCACTGAGCCACCCAGGCGCCCTCAATGGACGATTTTATTTCTACTGTCATAAGACTGTATTTGGTTCTAAGTATTCTTTTTAAAGTGATAGTCTCCTATTCCAATTTTACAGATTTAATGTTTTTGCTAACTCTTTGAGAATCCAAGAAATTCTCTCCTTCCCACAAAATATTTTTGTTCTCCTCCTGCAGTTTGTTTCTTCCTAATTGTTTTATATATAACTGACCCTTGAACAACACAAGCTTTAGGGGCACCGACCCACCGTGCAGTTGAAAATCTGTGTGTAAGTTTTAACTCCTCCAAAATTGAACTCCTAATAGCCTGCTGCAGATCACAGGCCTTACGGATAATGTCTATCAACACATACTTTGTATACATATCATATATGGTATTCTTACGAAAAGCAAGCTAGAGAAAAGAAAATGTTACTAATCCTAAGGAAGAGAAAATATATTTACAGTATTGTATCCAAAAATTTGCATCTGATGGAGTTTTGATATGTAGGGGAGGTTGGGTGGGATGAGGTCTGGAGCCAACGACCAAGAAAGAATTCTTGAGACATCTTTGGGGCAAAATGGTGATTTATTAAAGCACAAGGACAGGGCCCATGGGCAGAAAAACTGCTGTGGTGGGGGCAGGGGTGTGTGTGTGTGTGTGTGTGTGTGTGTGTGTGTGTGTCTTGAGTGGTGATTATAGACTCAGGAGTTGGGGATGAAGGAAAGTGGAGGTTTTGTTTATTTTTTTAAAAAGGCTTTAAAAATTTATTTATTAGAGATCACAAGTAGGCAAAGAGGCAGGCAGAGAGAGAGAGGAAGGGAAGCAGGCTCCCTGCTGAGCGGAGAGCCTAATGCAGGGCTTTATTCCAGGACTCTGAGATCATGACCTGGGCCGAAGGCAGAGGCTTTAGCCCACTGAGGCACTCAGGCACCCCAAAAGTGGAGGTTTTAAAAGAACTTTAATAGGCTAAAGGAGACCGACCTACAAGACACCAAAGACCTTGTCATTGTCGAGTTAAGGTTGTTTTCTCCTCTAGCAAGGTATTAACATTCAGATCTTTGGGAGATTCCTGAACTCACGCTGCTGTCCCACTCGGGAGTGGGAGGTGGGGAGAGGTTACAGGGTGTCAACCTCTGCTTTCTCTTCAGCTGGACTTCTGCTCCCTCATCACTTTTTTTTTTTTTTTTTGAAGATTTTATTTATTTGACAGAAGGACAGAGAGCGAGAGACGGAACACAAGGGCACTGGGAGAGGGAGGAGCCCACTTCCGGCCGAGCGGGGAGCCTGATGCAGGGCCTCGATCCGCGGACCCTGGGATCACGACCTGAGCTGAAGGCAGACGCTTAACAACTGGGCCACCCAGGCGCCCCTTCCTCATCTAAGTGGACCCACACATTCACATCGTTCAAGGGTCTACTGTCCTTGGTTATTTCGGTCTTTCACATTAGAGATCTTCCTCAGATGCCTGGTGGCCCTGGCCCATCTAGCCGTATTATTTAAAGGTAGATATTAGTGTGCTGGTTGGATACTCTGATTACACGAGTGGGCTTATCAACTCTAGGCCTCACCGAGGCGCTGTGGTTTTCAACTTGGGCTGCACGTTAGAGTCACCTGGGGAGCTCTGACCACGCCAAGGTCTGACCCCTCCCTGACTAATGAAATCAGAATCTCGGAGGGCTGGGCTCTGGGATTGGTTTGTTTTTAAAACTCCCCGGGCAATTCTAATTGCAATTAAGGTTGGCCACGCTGCTGCGGGGTGGTCTAGGTCAGCTGTCCGGGAACACTGATAACAGCAGAAATATAAGTAAAATTCCCTACCCTGGTAATCTGACGTGTCAGACCCACTGTACCCTATCCTGTCCTAAAATAGAAACTACAGCAAATAACAGGGAGTAGGTGGAAGAAACTGTGTTTTCTCTGACAGAAGTTAATTCTAAATTATGTATTCCTGAAAGAAAAACAGGGAAAATGTTTTTTACTTGTCTATCATTTGTCCTTAGAGGACACAAAACAAACACGTCCGTACCCGGAGCTCTTTTGGGTTGAGAACTTGCCCCACAAAGGATTTTCCAGGGGCATGTACGTAGTTCGCTCAGTAGGTTGAGCACCTTTTGATTTTTGACTCCGGTCATGATCTCCGAGTCAGGGGATGGAGACTGCCTCGGGTTCCGTGCTCAGCAGGGAGTCTGCTTCTCGCTCTCTCCCCCTCCCCCACTCACGTGTATACACACACTCTCGCTCTAAAATAAATCTTTAATAAAAAAATTTTCCAATCTCCTGCTTTTTTTTTTTTTTGGCTAGCATTCTGAGATCTGAGTGAAGGAAGAACACTGGGGTTCTCAATATCCAATATATAAGCTTTGATTTAATTTCCTGTTTTTGGCACAGGTTCCCCTCCCTTTCCCCATGGTTCCTGGATGTTCCCCAACGTGGAGACCCTGTTTACTGTCTCCAGGGAACCAGCCTGCTGTCTTCCACAGGGGCAGAAGGGATGTTTGGCGCAGTTACAGGAGGCGGAGAAGTAGTCAGGGTCTCACTGTTCCATAGGTGGGCTTTCAGCCAATCATCATGTTTTCAGTCCTTTTTCCTCTTGCGCAATGGGTACCCTGATTTGGTGTAGATCAGGTTGAGACTGTTTTCTCCATTCTGTTCTGTCAGTGACCAATTATCCCTCGGCTTCCCAGGTTCCAGAATCTCATTGTTGCTGTTTCTCTCATTCTTTTTATCCTGGTGCATTTTGTTCCTTGATTAAGGTTTTAATGGGATTCGGGGAGGAATCCCGAAGGTGAATGTGTCTTTCATCAGATGTTTTCACTGTGCCATAGTAAGAATTTATCGTATCGCTTTGTGAGTTATTTTAACTTCAGGGAATGGCTACTTGAGCAGTTTCACAGTTAACTGCTCAGGTGTAATTTATTTGCCTGTGAAGCACAGGTTTTGCTGCGAGCAAAATGGTCTTCTGAAACCTTCCAGGGTGATGGGCTGTGTGGGTGGAAAGGCTCTGTGTTGAGCATTGATGGCACAGACTTTTTAATTTATTTTTTTGGGACCACTTGGTTCCCGTTTAGCACAGAAATGTCATGGAATGTCTCGCAGATGCCGCTGCGTGGTGAGCTTGGGGATATATGGCATACTTCTGGCTTCCTGTGGATTTCCATTCACAATTGCTGCTGGAATGTGTTCTATGGGCTTTCTTTGCCAGAGAGTGGTACAACCACTTAAAAATGGTACAACCCCTTAAAAATGTGAAAGATGTCCTGAAATACTTGTACGTTTGATTTTGTTTGGACATAAACATTTTAAAAAAAGACTTTATTTGTTCATTTGACAGAGAGCACAGTAGGCAGAGTGGCAGGCAGAGGGAGAGGGAGAAGCAGGCTCTCCACTGAGTAGGGAGCCAGATTCGGGACTTGATCCCAGGACCCTGGGATCATGGCCTGAGCTGAAGGCAGCTGCCCAACAGACTGAGCCACCCAGGCAGCCCCTGAACATTTTTGTTGCCGAACTATTAGACTTGTAACCTTGTACTCTGCACTGTGGACTAAGAAATGTGTTTGACTGAAATATGTCTGTGTTCCTGGGTATTGGCTCCCCGGGAAAATGTCCTGAAATAGTGGGGATCCATGTGGCTCTATTTTTGACTAAGTAGTTCAGGCAAGAGTTGGAGGGGTGAGGGTGAGGGGTCCACGGGGAGAAGCCGTTGTCTCTGTGGCTCTTGGCCACCACCTGGGGATGAGTTGGGATGAGGATCAGTTTGCTTGAGAAAGGCCCCAGACAGCAGGTGGGGAAGGAGGCGTCCAGAAATCCGGACTCTTGGCTGCAGGCAGGCTGCCAACTCTGAACTTTGGATGCACCATTTCAGTGTTCTAGCCTCCCCAAGGTGGAAGCAGGGCTGGGGGAGCAGGAAGAGGCCGTATTACAAGGCCGGAACCCAGATCTTCTAGTTAGAGAGCTTTCTTCCCCTCCAGCTCCCTACAGGGGTCTGCAGAATTTTCCTGACCAGCACGACCGCGCACATGATAGGCTCTGTGGGCTGTGCAGTCTCTGTTGCACATATTTTTGGTTTGGTACAAGCCCTTAAAAATGTGAGTGTTTTCAGCTTGCTGGCATCCAAGGAGGCTGAGGGCAGGATTTGGCGGGAGGGTCGTGCTTTGCCAAACCCTGTGCTGTGTCACTCCGTGCATTTCCCTCCTGCGACCTCCCACAATCGGTATGATTTTATTCTGCTTATTTTTTTGTTTGCTCTGTGAACTTCACAAGGGTGAGAGCCTTGGCTGCTCTGTCCTCTGCTCTGTCCTCTAAGGCCTCGGGCCGTGCGTAGCGCAGAGGGGCCCTCCAGTATGAGCTGAATGATTGAATGTGTTATTAGTTCTAATTTCATCTCTGGTAACTCATCTGTGAAACAAGGGACATGACCTGGGTGGTCTCCAGAGGTATCTTCTGGAGCTTAAATTCTGAGATTCGAATTCACAGAGCAGTGTGGGCCTCGGGTTGGTATTACGGCTGCATGTGGATTCTCTGGGCATCCCAGCCCACGTCTGAGCCCCTCCTGCCCGAGCTCAACACAGGAGTTTTCTTTAAAAACAAATTGGATCCTAGCAATCCTAGTTTGCTGCTCTGAGCCCCTGCCCAAACAGGGTCTGATAGTCCAATTGTTTAACAGCTGGTCCGAGCACAGGTACTGACCAATCAGGACAGGTGCTGGCCACAAACAGTTGGAGTTGCCATGGTGACACCCACAACTCTCCTCTCTGACTGCTTCTTCAGCCCTACCCAGCCTGTCCTCCTGGGCACGAGCACTCCATACCTCTCTTCTTTGTCCCTGCTGATTCTTCCAGTTGGAATGGCCTCCCCCGCACTGCTTTTCTTCTGCCTAGCAAACTCCTATGCATCCTTTAAGACCCAGTTTGGCTCTCCGTGTGTCTGTCCCCCCGGCATACCTAATTGCTCCCTTGCCTGCATTCCACTGTACTTTAAGTCTCTGGGTATCACACTTCTCTGGTGAATGTTGTCGTTGACTTCTGTTTGTCTCTAATCTGGACTTGGTTCTCAAAGCCTGGTTCCTAAAAGCCTCAGTAAGTGTTGACAGAATGAAAGCAATTTAAATCAGATGAATGAGACTCACGTGGGACAATGTGTCTGGCGTGAGTATGACATTTCCTCACTTGGCTCCATCACCGTCGGAAGGAGGCACTTCTGTGAGGCTCTTCTGCATGTTGAGTTGGATGGCAGCACCGGGCAGCTGGTCCTTTAAGAACTGGCACCTGTTCTAATGGTTCCCTGGGGCCCTGGGGCTGCCTGCAGGGAGCGGCCAAGCACTGGGAGCTCCCTCACTTCTGGGGGCCCTGGCTGCCTTTCTTCTCCTCTGGAGGGATCACTTCTTTGCCTCTGAGGTCCCTTCCGGAAGTAGTGTCTGTGATTCCACAAAGGAAGGGTTGGGTTATTAAGTCGGATTCTTTATCTGCTGATCAAATACTAGCCCATCCTTAAAGACTGATTTATTTGAGAGAGAGAGAGAGAGAGAGAGAGAGAGAACGAGCATGAGGGACAGAGGGAGAGAGAATCTCAAGCCAGCGCTGTGCTGAGCCGGGAGCCCAAGGCAGGCTCACCTCATGGCCCTGAGATCATGACCCGAGCTGAAGCCAAGAGTTGGCCGCTCAAGAGTTGTGCCACGCAGGTGCCCCAAACACTACCCAGTCTTTAGATGCCTCCTCTGGGAAGTCTCCCAGGCACCAACCTGCAGTCCCTCTGCGGGATCCCTGTGCTCCGTCCCGTAGCTCATGGACACGTGGCACTGCTGTAGTTCTGGAACGTCGCGGCTGTCTGTGCAGAGCCCTTCTTGACTGCTCAGCACTGCGTGGAGAAGGCTTCTGAAACTTCCCACCACTCAGCCTTCCCAACACGTGTGCCCATTTCTCAGAGAGGTGAGGGAGTGGCTGAGGATGTGCTCCCCAGCCCATCCCTGAAGTCCCCTGGATAGTCCCTGCACCCTGGTGACATCCTGTGTCTCTTTCCAAGGCTGTTCTCGGGGGCATGTGCTGGTCTGTGTGCGTGGCTAGTCTGAAGCTCCAGGCAGTGGCTCTCAGTGGGACAACTCCGGGCAGCTCTGCCTGGTCTCCGGGAGTTTGCGGTGGATCGAGCCCGCCACCCCTGGTGGTCAGTGCCTCTCGCTGGCCTTCCTCCCTTCCCT
The DNA here is from genome assembly GCF_011764305.1 of Mustela putorius furo. Lineage (NCBI taxonomy): Eukaryota > Metazoa > Chordata > Mammalia > Carnivora > Mustelidae > Mustela > Mustela putorius. The sequence goes on from NW_025422057.1 coordinate 11,883,610, forward strand.
GCCGTACCTGCTTCAGGAGCCTGTGCTTCTTGTGATCGTGTCCCAGATAAACTATCTGTCCTCCCATCCTTCATCAGGGTCTCCTTTTGGGGACCCCACAAACTACTAAGCTCAGGCTGACTGGATCCCCTTCTCTGATAGGTGGAGACTTGGAAGGTCGAGGCCAGAGCCTAGCCCGCATCTAGGTCTTGTTTGTTTATGGCCCAGAGGCGTGATTTTGGGGTGGCCTGGACAACCTTTCGACGTTCGCTGACTGGATGTGTTTTCTTCCATGCCAGACCTTGAGGACAGTCCTGCCTCTTGCCTTGGGGCGGGCCGTTGGCTGCAGGAAGCAGGAAGGGGTAGGGGGAGGAGGGTTTGAGGGATGCCTCCCCTCTGCCTTGACTTTGGTCACTCATGTTCGTGTTTCTCTTTCCCAAGCTCATCCCGGCTCTCCCGGGGCATCCTAGCCACTGCCTTCAGGCCCATGAACTTGACAGGGAAAAAGGGGTTTTTCTCCTGAAGGGCTGACCAGCTCAGCCAGATCACTCTCTGTGGGCACTGTGGGAAGGTGAATGGTTTATACAGTCTGGTTCCTGCCCGGGAGGGCCAAAACGGCCTGGCCAACTGGACTAGTATCTGAAGACCTACTGTGTTCATTAGCGACTCAAGGAAGGAGGCTAGAGTCGTCCAGGGAGAACTTCTGGAGGTGGGAAGGTCATTTGGGCCTTGGCAGGAGCTGAGGGCACACCCAAAGGGGTCCCTGAGGTTGCTGGGCTTAGGGACTGCTCACAGAGGGGAGGATGGGGAAGAAAGGACTGCCCCCCCCTCCTGGGATGAGGTGCTTACCATGCTGGCCAGCTAGTGGTGTCCGAGCCTGGAGCAGAGCAGAGCACCTTATCCAGAGCTGTTGGCTGGAGGGTGGGGGATTGGGAGCTGCTGGTCTATAGCTGAGATCTCCCTTCCCCCACGACCCTGTCCTGCCATCTTACTCTCTTGCCGGGACCGCCACTGGACAAGCCCAGCCCAAAGCTGAGACGCGCAGAGCAGGGTGGGGAGGCCAGGAAGCCGTCCAGCTGGTCGGGTTGCCGCGGACCAGCCTGTAGTCGCGTCTGAGCCATCTCTGGTACGAAGCACCGCATCCTGTTTGCACGATCCCGCTGCTCCTGCTCAATCAGAAAATGTGCCAGTCCCGGAACGCAGTGTGTGGCTTTATTTCCAACTGGAAGCCTCCCTTTCTCTAAGCGTTAAGCGTCTGAACGCTCCCACGTTTGGAGTAATTGCTCCTTCTGTTCCTTTGCTTGTACAGCCCTGACCTTGAAAGAGCCATTTCCCAGGACTGCTGCTAATGGACCTTCACACGATGACAATAAAATATCCCGGCGCTCAGAGAAAAGCAAGGAGAAGCCGTCTTGAACGATTCTTCACATTAAACAGTGTCTTATGAATCGGCCAAGGTGACGGATTCCCTCGGCCGCGCTCCCACAGTGCCGCGGCCCCGTTCATTTGGCCCTTGTGGTGCTGGGAGGGAGGCCAGGTTTTAAAATTCTTTACCGTTTTTGCAAAACCCACCTGGGGTAATGTCATGGCCCACTGCTGACGCTCCGGGTGGCTTCACCACCCTACTGAGGGAAGGATCCTGCGTGGGGATGCGCTGGCAATGTTCAGTGAGTTATCTGAGACCTGAGAGATGCCTTTCCCTGGGGAGCTGGAACCTCAGGCTCCCATACTCATCACTTCCCTCCACTTCCAGCACATAGCTGACCTTGGCACCTGCTGCCTGTCCAGAAGGGCCGATAGGATATGCAGATCCCCAGCTGGGCCTGCTTAGGCCCTCCCGGCCAGAGGGTGCAAACGAATCGTTGTGGGACAAGCCTCCAGAGCCCTCCCTGGGAATGAGTTTTACCATGTGCTTGGCAGCCTTGGTATTTGTCTCAGCACTGTCTGGAAGCTGCAGGAGGCTTCCCTGAGATGGTGCGGGGCGTTGTGGGGCACCCGGTGGGCTTGTGAGCTCCCTTGGGAACCAGGTCCCCAGAGGCTGCGAGTGCGGGATACAGGGTTCTTGTGGGGCCCGAGATCTGTGCCTAGGTAGAAAACCTCCATCAGGAGCCCTTGCTGTGATGCAGGGAGCCTCCGCCGAGGGCTGCAGCTCTCTTGGCCTGCTGGCCTGGATGGTGGGAGACCTTGGTTCTACTTTGGCTCTGGCCTCTAACTTCCTAGGGACCCCGGACAAGGGTCCTTTCTCCGTCATGTTTTCTCCTTAGCAAAGCAAGTTTACAGGAGTGATGTGAGGTCCGACAGCCCAGCTTTCCTGTCCTCTGGGGTCCCTTTGCTCATGTCCCGGCCCCAGAGCAGTAACCACAGCTCCGAGCACCAGAAGTCTCCTGCCCCATGAGTCCAGCACCCAGCAGCCCTTCAGTGCAGCTGTGATGAGCTCCTCACTCGCTGGAGGGGACCCAGTGAGGACCTTTGCAGTTGGAGGGTGGGGACCAGGGTCAGCCTCGCTTCGCTTCTTAGACCCTGCCTGGGCCCATCCTCTTCTCGGGGCCAGAGTGTCCAGCTCCACCCACATGAGCTTTCCCGTGCTGCAACCCATCATAAGCTTAGTGGCTTAAAACCGCACAGACTGATTTTTCTAACAGTCAGGCCAGTGTTTGGCACAAGTCTCACCGGGCTAAAATCAGGTGGGCAGGGCTGTGTTGCTCCTGGAGGCTCAGGGACAACCTGTTTTCTTGCCTCTCCCAGCTTCTAGAGGTCACCTGCATCCTTTGTCTATGGCCCCTTCCTCCCCGCTGCAGAGCCAGGGGGTGGAGTCTCATATTTCCTACCGCTCCTTCCTTTCTCCGTCTGCCACCTCCTCTTTTAAGGCCTCCAGTGGCTCAGGTACCAGGTGATCCAGGATAGTCTCCCCATCGAAAGATCCTTAACCATCCTCACGTCAGTCCTGAGGCCGTGCAAGGTAATCCCGGGCATGAGGGTGTGGACATTTTGGGGGACGGCATTATTTTGTCTACCACGCTACCCGCCCTCTGAGGCTTGGAACTGGAGCCCTAACAGTTTTTCTTTGGTATCTCAGTTCAGGTGCTGGAGAGGAGTCCTGGATCGGAGGAGGCTGGGGAGCCGGGCTGTCCTCTGTGCTCTCCTGGCCCTGGGTGTACTGTCCTGCATGTCACTGTGGCAGGAGTGTGGCCCCGACTCTCAGAGGAGGTGGCAAAACAGAATTCTAACTCTGGCCTGCTCTCAGCCACTGTTCCTCCTTCCTCCATCTTGCTGAGTTCTTCTTCTCAGACTGCCGGTTGGGGGTTGAATGTGACCCCCACAAATTTCCATGTTCGAGTCCTGGTCGCCAGAGCCTCCGAATATGGCCCCAGCCCTCAGTGGTAAAGCCCGGCTGAGCCAGCCCCTCTTGGGCCTCCAGCCTCCTCTCCCGTCCCTCTCCGGCCACCCCGGCCTCCCATATTCATTTCTTAACATCTTTGGTGGGCCATCGTAATGGATGGTGAGTCAGCTGGACGTTGTGCAGTTCCACGAGCTTTGACACAAGTATACACCTGTGTAGCTGTCACCACCATCAGGATAGTGAACAGGTCAGTGACCCTTGGTAATCTCTCCCCTGTTCCGCCTCCCAGCCCAGGCAACCACTGCCACCACAGATGCATGACTTTTGCTAGAACCTTCCAGTAAGTGTTCTTGTCTTATATACGGTCTCTTTCCAAGTCCTTGGAATCCTGCTGCCCTCTTGCCATGGGGTCTAACCTTCCTCTTTCCTTCCTCTTCCTCACCTCTGCACCAGAAGGCCTCCATATCCTCCCCTGGCCACCTTCCACGGGTGCATTTTGTGTCGTCCGTGTGATGAAAGCCACCTTTGCTGCCAGCCTCCAAAGGCAGCAGGCTTGGGACGGGCTCTGCTGTCTGTGAGCTGCACCTGGCAAGTCTGTGGCACAGAGGAGGCAGCGGCTGGACAAATACATACCTGGCACAGGAGCTGGGTCTTTGCCGCCCGCTGCCTGACGATCATAGGCAAGATCATCCTGCTGCCTTTATGCCTTTGGTTTCCCGTCTTTAAAATGGGCACAGCAAAGTGCTCACTTCACTTTGTTGCCCTGAAATCTAACGGAGGTGACACACGGAAGGAATTTCAGAGAGCCCCTGACACCTAGTTTGCGCTCAGTTAATGACGGTCACTTTGGGGTTAATGAATATAAATAAGCTTGTTCTCTGACTCAAAGCTAAGCTTCTCTTGTTCCATATGATGAGTCTGCAGGGCTAGTTTTTTCCCCCTTCTTGCTAACAAGCCCATGGTTACAAGTCTCTGGTTGGATCGGTAATGGGGGAGAATTAACTGAGCGGGGATAAATCACTGTGTGAGCCTGGTTCCTGTCCAGGGCTGGGATTTCATTAGCTGTTGGCAGTGCTGTACACTCCTCAAGTCCTCTTCCCGGGGACTCGGGCTAGATTTACTCGGTGCATATGTTTATGCTGTGGACCCTGAATAATGGTCCTGCGGGGCGCATTGGGAAGTAAAGCCGAGGGGCGGGGAAGATGGGACTGCGGCTGTGGAAGGTGGATTTCCTGCTGTGCTGACCTGAGCACAGCCCCCCAGCCTTCTCCAGCCGGTCCTCATGGGTTGTACTGCGGCCTCAGATAGGGCTTGGTTTAGAGTGAGAATCGGTTGGGACCAGTAGGCTTTTGAGTGTGATTGTCTGTCCAGGCTGATGAGGCCATGCTCAACTGAAGGAGTCCAGAAGACCAGGGCACAGGGGGCATTGGGCTCTGTATAACTGGGGGAGATGCTGGGCCAGGCCTCTGTGGGGTCTGGACTCAGGGCAAAACTCTGGGCATCATACTCCAAGTGAATGGTACTCCCTGGAGTTGTGCAGTGTGCAACCTGTGTGGCTGTTCATGGTTGCTCTGTCCAGGGTACTGGTTTGCAGAGGACTATTTCAATGCAAGCACTCAGAGCCTTGGGAACATTAAGGAAAGCAGTAGAAAGTGGAAGAGAAAGCTGGCAGTCTGTGCACGGGGCAGATGGCACAGAGCCAGTTCTTCCATTAAAGCTCAGAACATCAGGCAAAGCCCTCAGAGCCTCTACTGTTTCATCTGTAACACAGGGATCCTTGGTTCTGCCCTGCTCACTGCACAGGGTTCTTGGGAGGATGACATGAGTTGGGGAAAAGCTGCTGAGTAGGATGGACAGGTACTGCTTTGCTTTCTGTACTCTGGTCCCCTCAAATTACAGTTGTCCCCGAAAGAAGCGTCAGAGCAGGCAGTGCCTTGCCATGAGGTCAAGAGAGAGAGCCAGAGCCTCTCCTAGTGCTTGTTGGGAGGCAGAAGGTGGCACGAAGGAGCCCCAGGGCAGATACTCCTCCCACATGGCCTCTTATCCCGGGGACTGTGCTGCAGAAGGCGGCCAGGGAAAAGCTGACAAAGCAGGCTCTTAGGGGCTGGGGCTTGGCGTTCCCCCGGCAGGTGCTTCCTGAGGCCGAGCAGTGCTCTTTTCAGTGTCCCCACATGACCTCAGTGCACACTGGCAGCAGGCCACGGGCCCGAGGTACCTGGAGCAGGTTCCTTCCCATCTCCTGTGGTATCAAGTAGTAAGTGTGTGGGTTCTGGAGTGAGCCAGAACGTGGTTTGAACCTCTCATGGCTCTCTGGCCTTGGGAGAACTGGTCTACCTCCCTGGGCCTCCGTTTCTCTACCTCAAGTGGGGATAGCAGTAGCCCCTCTCAGAGTCTGCTGTGAGAATTCAGTGAGCTTGATGCTAGGTTTCTCCATGTGGACTTGGCACTCAGGGGAGGCCAGAAACAAGAGATGCCATTGGATGTGACCTGTTTCCCCCGGGGGGTCACCAGGTCCTGAAAGCGGAGAACTGGGAGTGGCTCCCTTTGTGTCTGGGGGCTTTGGGACATAGTTGTGAACCCTGGGCTTTACAACTCGGTTGGGAAGTGGGGGTGACCTTGTCTGCTCACAGGCCTAGGAACTGCTAGGAATTTTTTTTTTTTTTTGAGGGAGAAACACCAGCAAAAAAAGTCCCTAGAACAAAACACAAGAAATCTCAAAGACTCCCATAAATGAGATGGTCCCCAAATACTGATCTGCCTTTATAGACCCCTAGGACAGACACCTGCAAAGAAAGTCCCAGATACACTGGTTGCCGTACCGTATCACAAACTCCTGGTGGTCCCACTTCTTACTTCTAAATTTTCAAGGCAGCCCCCACGGAGGAAAAAGCCAGCATTTCTCTAAGCTGTCACCAGCTGGTCGTGGGTGTTTTCAGGGTGTTTGGAAAAACAGTAGGTTGGCAAACACTCAGAGACACTTCTATCTTTTGGGATGAAGCCTGTGGCTTGAGGCTGCCCCTGGACTCCTGACAGATGAGTTAGGCTCCATCCATCAGCGTTCTGGAACCTTCTGGGCTGCCCATGGGTCCAATGGGCTGTTCATTTGTGGGTGCCGTGGCCTGACCAGGAGGCACCTTTCTCCGTGGGTCTCTAAACTCGAGGTACATGAACGCTCAAAAAGACAACAACAACAACAACAGGCACAGGCTAGGTTGGGTGTCCGTGTGGGGAAGGAGACTAATGACCCAGGGCTTTGGAGGCTTCTATTTGGGCATCCCCTTCCTCGGATTAAACAGTCTGAGTGGATTATTAATAACAGCCAAATAAAGATCATTTATTTAGTATTGACTCTTCCAGACACTGAGTTCGAGGTAACCGGGTTATTACCGGGTCCCCTGTGTCCCGGTCTCTGTGGGAAGCCGCTTTCAAGGAAGATAGTGTGGCACCTTGGAGGCAATTAAAGGTAGCGCAGATGCCGACTCTGTCTCTCGAGGAACATCAGAGGCAGGAAAGTAGTCTCCGTGTGGCGTGTGAATTTCTTCAGAAACACGTTACCCTCGTGCTTTCTGGTAACTTCCACATGGTTGCTCTCCCCACACTTGACAGTCAGTGGCTCAGTCCTCGGGGCCTTCAGGGGACATTTCTTCTCACGTTTCCCCTCAGCGGCCCCACCCTTCTCTTCTGACCGGTAAGCCGTGAGTCCAGAGAGGCAAACTGTAGCTGGTGGCATTTGTGAGTTGGTGAGTCGTTTTATTTTGTTTTTAAATAAATGAGATTAAAATCCCCTCCTCCCGCAAAGGGCAGTTTCTTCCGTATGATTTATTATAATCAGGGTTATTTTAGAGAGTCGGTATTGGGGGCGCCTGGGTGGCTCAGTAGGTTGTTTCGGCTCAGGTCATGATCTCAGGGTCCTGGGATCGAGCCCTGCCTCAGGCTCTGGGCTCAGTGGGGAGCATTCTTAGGATTCTCTCTCTCCCTCTGCCCCTTCCCCGTGTGGCGCTTGTGTGCGCGTACTCTCGCTCTTTCTCTCTTTCTCAAAATAAATCTTTAAACATAAAGAGGGGTGTTTGGAGGCTAGTTGTACAAACCAGAGTAAGACCTGGTTTCTCCTGCGGTGGCCTGTGCTCACCATGACTGACCAAGCCTGAAGGCTGTGGAAATAGCGAGGTCAAGGGTCAAGGAGCAGCCGCTCCCCCATTAGACCCAGGGTGGCTGAAGACCGGCGTTGGGGTCCTGTTTCGGAGGATTCCCACTAGCTGGGAAGGCCAGATGACCGCTTGAGAAGTTTCCTGGGAAGGTGTCCGCGACTCTGCCAGGAAAGGGATCCAGGTGCGGGTTGCTCCAGCCTACGGTTCTGTCTGGTTATTTCTGTTTTTGTTTTTGTTTTTAAGATTTTGTATTTATTTGTCAGAGAGAGAGAGAGAAAGAACACAAGCAGGTAAAGTGGCAGGCAGGCAGAGAGAGAAGCAGGCTCCCCACTGAGCGAGGAGTAAGGAGCCCGACATGGGACTCGATCTCAGTACCCGGGGACCATGACCTGAACTGAAGGCAGCTGCCCAACCAACCGAGCCACCCAGGCGCCCCTGTCTGGTTATTTTTAATGGTTACTTTAAATCCGCTGCTTCCCTTCCAAATTCAGGAGCCATGGGGAGAGCACACCCTTGTCCTAGCTCCTGGAGCCTCCTCCCTGCCTGTGCGGCCTGCCGTCCCCACTGCGGGGGCGCTCCACACGCATGTCCTGCTCAGGGACACAGGGGGTCTGGTGAAGAGCAGGCGGGTGGGGTTTCTCCCTGCCCGGCTGGCTTCCTCACGCGGAGAAACCGCTCCATGTTTTCCTCTGCGCCGTGCGTTTCTGCTTCGGGCTGGGGGAAACTCGCAGTGACCTTTCTTGGAATTTCAGTGCAGCTTCTGGGCTGAGCCTTCTCTTGGGAAGGAGGAGGCGACCTGAAGATTTGGGTCAGTCGTGGGAGGGTGGGTTTCCTGGGGTCTCGCTGATGCCAAGACTTAAGATTCTTCTCCTTCGTGAGAGCCGCAGGCCCGCCTCTCTGCTTCGCTGGACCCTGGGCCGAGTGTTGCCTTGTGTGGGGCTGACGCTCTCGGAGGAGAGTGAGGATGCCCGGAGCCCGGGCCTCTGGAGAGGCCAAGTGCTTGCTGCTCCTGTCACCTTTACGGAGCCCTCTTTGGGAGCTCCTGCTCCTTTCTGCATGCTCCAGACGGGGGGGGGAGCTGTGGCCCAGAGGGGTGGTTTGCCCAAGGTCACCCAGCTAGGAACAGGTGGGGTCAGAGTTCATATCTAGGTTTTCTAGCTTGAAATATGGCCGTGGGTCAGAGCGCTTCCTTGGACGCAGCTGGCTTCAGTCTCTTGCTGCCCCTCCTTTTCCTTCAAAGGCCCTCGCCATCTTCTGGCTTCTAGTCTACCGCACGTCTGCCTTTCTACCTGGCCAATTCCCACTCCTTTTCAGGACCTGACTCTGTGACTGCTTCCTCCAGGAAGCTCTCCCTGACCAACCCCCCCACTGCCAAAGACCAAAGACTGGGTGTTTCTCCTGGCTTTCCCTCAGTAGACTGTTGACCACCCACTGTTATAATTAGGGGCTCTTCTTGTCTGTCTCCTCCAGCAGAGCAACTGTCTTGAGGGTAGGGTGCTGCTCACCAAATGTTTGATGAATGAATGAAAGCGAATGATGAACCCCTGTCTCTTGCTGCTGTGTCTGGGATTAGCAACTCGTTTTGGGTCAGCATGCAGCCTGGTTGCTGGGCTTCCATTTCTCATCTAGAAAATGGGGAGGATCGTAGTTCATCCCTCTGGGCTGTCGTGCAGCTGGAACCAGTGAACACACGCAGCACTCAGCAGCTCTGGCTGCCCGCGGGCGGGCCGTACTCAGCCAGGCGCTTCTGCACCCCGGGCTGACCTACTTCTCCCTCAGGCCCTGCTCCGGGGGTGAATGACTCAGCATTTGGAAATCGGTTTTCTTTTTTAAGGAGCCAGATCGTTCGCCCCCTCAAACCAAAGATTTTAGGGGAGGTTAAATGTCAACTGATGGGGTAGAGGGGTTGGGGAGCTGGTTGGAACGGGTGAGGTTGGGGGTTGGGAGGTAGGTAACAAAATCAGATCAAACCAAGAGACCGTTTGCCATGGGGGAGAGCAAATACAGCTGAGAGTGTGCGTGCGTGCGTGTGTGTGTGTGTGTGTGTAGGGTGTGCGGGGGGAATGAGGCAGGGGATGCCTGAACATGGCCACGAAATGACACTTGAAGTAACCCTTGTGGCCACCGGTCTGTAGCTGCAGCAGCCTGCAGTCTTGTGCCCTGACTTGACCCTGGGGTGATGCCACCACCAGGCAAATGTGTCTTCTGGTGTTGGCAGGGCCATGCTCCCTCTGCCGCCTCCTGGTGGGTGCTGGCCTGTGACAGCTTCATCCTGGGCTCTGCCTCGTCTTCGTGTGCCCATCTTCCATCTGTTGATCTGTCTCTGTGTCGCTCTCTCCTTGCACTGGATTAGGGTCCCACCCTACTCCAGTGTGACGTCATCTTGATGAATTATATCTGCAACAGCCCGAGACGTGAGGTCACATTTTGAGGTCGACGGTCTTAAGTATTCAACATATCTTTGTGGGGGACATAATTCAATCCCTAAGCAAAGCCCTTTTGTGGCAGGTGGCTCTGGGTTGGGAGGGAACTGTCACCATCCTGAAAGACATCTTTTCCGCCTTCCACAGTCCGGCAGCATTTCCTGTGTTTTGAGGGTTCACTGTCCGCCAGTCCCTGTGCTGACGTACCCTAGCATCTCACTGAAACTTACCACAGGTCCCCAATGCTGGGTCCCATCATTATCCGGTTTAGAGACGAGCAGGCTCAGAGTGCGTGGACACAGCTAGTGCACGCACTGGAGTGTGTAGCTCCGGCTGCCCAGGCTTTTATGTTCTGTGCTATGTGGCCTCAAGTGGGCAGGAGTAGTTGGCCTCTGATAAATCCTTGTCCTTGTCATGTGCATCTTCCACTCCCTCCCTTTTTTTGGTCTTCAGATATTTATTAGCCATTTAGATTGGATTTTTAGTGAATTTATGAATGTATCCTTTGCCTACTTCTGTTGTCTTTCTTTTATCAATTTGTGAGAACTCTTTATACAGGACAGATAGTAACTCTTGATTCTCTCAAATGAAAATATTTTCCCTACTCAATAATTTTTCCGTTTACTTCTATCCTTTGCTATTCAGGACTGTTTAATATTTTTGGTTAAAACTGCTTTTATAAACTTGGAATTTTCTCTCTCCATTAAAAAGTTTCCTCAGGGGGCACCTGGGTGGCTCAGTGGGTTGAGCCTCTGCACAGGTCATGATCTCAGGGTCCTGGGATTGAGCCCCGCATCAGGCTCTCTGCTCAGCAAGGAGCCTGCTTCCTCCTCTCTCTCTGCCTGCCTCTCTGCCTACTTGTGATCTCTGTCTGCCAAATAAATAAATAAAATATTAAAAAAAAAGTTTCCTCAGGCCTCACTTACATTTTGTTTGGTCTCCTAAATTGTGTGATTTTTATTGTTTTACTTTCTTACATGTGAATACACATTCCATCTAGAACTTACTTTTGTGAATAGTTTCAGGTAGGTACCTGGTACCATCCAGTGGTTCTTTCTTCCAGAAGGAGAGCTACTTGGGCTAGCATCCTTTGAAAAGAAACTGTCCTTTCCAGTCAAATGACCACTTATTTGCTTTTTCTCCAGGGAGGCTAAAACTGGGAGAGTGTCCTGGAGGAGGTGGGATTTCAGGAGCTGCGGGAAGATGGGGGTGAGGGGTCGGGTCCTGTGGAAGAGGGTAGGGGGCCGGGGATAGAGGCATCTGGCCTAGACGGGGCAGGTGCTACGGAGACAGAGAGCCAGGCTGTGCCAGGTTAGGTCTTACAGGATGGGGCACCCCTCCCTGTCCAGTGTGGGCGGGCCCAGAACTGCAGGAACACGGAGGCCCTGGACAGAATGTGACCGTGTCCATAGGGTGTGGTCCCAAGTGATTGTCCCTGGAGATCTGGGGTGTTGACAGGAAAGCAGTGCACAGGGCCTGGGAATCCGGGGGATGCCTCAGAGGCTGGAAAACTAAGCGGAAGCCCAGTCGCCCGATGGGGTGGGCACACGTAGCTGCTGCCATTGGACCTGCCCGCCTCCCTGGGTGCTCACGTTTCTGTGAACACTGATGAGTCCATCCTGGAAGCACCTGCTGGTCTGCCTGGGCCTGTACTCGCCCAGCACGCGGGCAGGGCAGGAATGCTAATTAATTTCTCCAGGAGCAGCCTTCAACCCGAGAGGCTCAAATTTGGTGTGTAAACCCTTCGCTTGCTTGGACCTCAGGTGGGCGGGCATCTACACCCTCTCTTGGAGGTCTTGGGAGGGATCATGGTTACTAATGACCGTAACCCACATGGGGACACTCCTTCCCTATCTCATTTATTCACCCCCTGCCCCGACCCGTGCTTCCTTATCTCAGGCTCTGCTTCTGGGGAAACCCAAACACAGATGTTCGGTCAGGCCCCTGAAGGCTAGCGGGAACCTGTCTCGTCTCTCCTGCTGCACACAGTGGGCACCAAGGCTGGTGGAAGGGGCGCGGGAGCCTGTGGGGAAGGGGGGAGAGACTTACAGGGCTCGCCACCAGGGAAGGCTCAGCTTTGGAGGTCGTGAGCCACAGAAACTCCATGCTAACTAGTTTAAGCAACAAGGAGGAAATGTTGGCTTATGGAACTGAGAAGTTCTGGTGGTGACACGAACTTGAAGCATGGCTGGTTCATGGGGCTCAAATGAAGTCCTCCGTTGTCTCCATCTCTCCTCTGTTTTCTTGGCTGTTGGCTTCGTTCTGGAAGGGGGGATGTTCTCCGTGTGGTTTCCCTCTCCCCTAGCCCCAGTTTATATTCTACTGGCTGAGCAATCTCACTAGAAAGACTGCCTCTTTTCAGACGATTTTAGGAACAGTCCCAGCCCAGAACCTACTGAGTAAAGGACCAATGTCCGAAGCAGGCCCTGTGGCCAGGGAAGGGAGCAGTTGACTGGCCGGGCCTGGGGCTGGGCTGCCCGCTGGGGAAGGGGCTCGGCCTCCTGAGAACTAAATGGTCTGACACTGGGTTTGACATCCTTTCTCCTTCCAAGGATGGGCTCTGTTCCCTGTGGAGGAGGGACAGGGAAGTGAGACCCACAGATGAGGACCGTGCCGGGCTGAGAGGACAATCAACCACCGGGAGATGAAAGCAAAGGGCCAGGGTCACAGGGAGAGGAAAAACCATTTCGACAGCTCGCTTATGGGGCCCAGGCTGTCCAATGTCCACCCTGAAACACTGTTACACACACACACACACACACACACACACACACACACACATTTTTTCTTTTTTTTGGTGGGGGGAGGTGGTTTGTTTGAAAACTTTGTTTTGCAGTAATTTTAGGTTTAGCTGAGAGTTGCAAGGCTGATGCCGTTTTCCTGTACGCCCTCATCGGGTTTCATGGTAGCAGCTTACATACTTGTCACGCATTTATCAAAACTAGTCAGTGAACATTGCTGGTACTATTAACTGAACTGCAGACTTGATCCAAGTCTCCCCATGTGCCCCCCACTGATGTCCATTTTCTGTTCCACGATTGATCCAAGATCCTCCTTTGCTTTTAGTTGTTATGTGTCCTTATTTTTAAAAGGATTTTATAGATTTATTAATTTTTTATCTTTATTAACTTTTATTTTTACTAAATTTATTTATTTTTAATTTTTTCAATTTATTTATTTTCAGAGAAACAGTATTCATTATTTTTGCACCACACCCAGTGCTCCATGCAATCCATGCCCTCTATAATACCCACCACCTGGTACCCCAACCTCCCACCCCCCTGCCACTTGAAACCTCTCAGATTGTTTTTCAGAGTCCATAGTCTCTCATGATTCACCTCCCCTTCCAATTTACCCCAACTCCCTTCTCCTCTCTAACACCCCTTGTCCTCCATGCTATTTGTTATGCTCCACAAATAAGTGAAACCATATGATCATTGACTCTCTCTGCTTGACTTATTTCACTAGCATAATCTCTTCCAGTCCCGTCCATGTTGCTACAAAAGTTGGGTATTCGTCCTTTCTGATGGAGGCATAATACTCCATAGTGTATATGGACCACATTTTCCTTATCCATTCGTCCATTGAAGGGCATCTTGGTTCTTTCCATAGTTTGGCGACCGTGGCCATTGCTGCTATAAACATTGGGGTACAGATGGCCCTTCTTTTCACGACATCTGTATCCTTGGGGTAAATACCCAGGAGTGCAATTGCAGGGTCATAGGGAAGCTCTATTTTTAATTTCTTGAGGAATCTCCACACTGTTCTCCAAAGAGCTGCACCAACTTGCATTCCCACCAACAGTGTAAGAGGGTTCCCCCTTCTCCACATCCCCTCCAACACATGTTGTTTCCTGTTTTGTTAATTTTGACCATTCTAACTGGTGTAAGGTGATATCTCAATGTGGTTTTAATTTGAATCTCCCTGAGGGCTAATGATGATGAACATTTTTTCATGTGTCTGATAGCCATTTGTATGTCTCGATTGGAGAAGTGTCTGTTCATATCTTCTGCCCATTTTTTTATATGTTTGCCTGTTTCGTGTGTGTTGAGTTTGAGGAGTTCATTATAGATCCTGGATATCAACCTTTTGTCTGTACTGTCATTTGCAAATATCTTCTCCCATTCCATGGGTTGCCTCTTTGTTTTTTTGACTGTTTCCTTTGCTGTGCAGAAGCTTTTGACTAAATTTATTTTTATTAATTTTTAAAAAAGAGTTTATTTATTAGAGAGAAAGCATGAGTGGCAGGGGCAGTGGGGGAGGGAGAAGACGAGTCTTAAGCAGACTCCCCATTAAGTGCTGAGCCTGATGCCAGCAGGGCTTGATCCCAGGACCGTGGGATCACAACCAGAACCAAAACCAAGAGTCTGGATGCTTAACTGACTGCCGACTGTGCCACCCAGGTGCCCCTTCCTCATCTTATTTTATTTTTTAAAGATTTTATTTATTTCTTTGACAGAAGGAGAGACACAGGGAGAGAGGGAACGCAAGCCAGTTGAGCTGCAGAGGGAGAGGGAGAAGCAGGCCTCCCGCTGAGCAGGGAGGCCCACTGTGGGGCTCCCAGTGGACCCCAGCATCATGACCTGAGCCAAAGGCAGATGCTTAATGACTGCACCACCCAGGGCCCCTGTCCTCCTCTTATTTCTGAGTCCTCATGTGTCCCCAGCTGGTGAGCATTTTCTCCATCTTTCCTGGCCTTTCGTTACCCGGACACTTTCGAAGAGAAGGGGTCCGATAGACCTGATGTCTTCTCACGAGCTGACTGAGGTGGTGGATTTATGGGAAGAAACCCACAGATGCCCTGAATGGTGTGTGGGCAGCAGGGAAAAGGCCAGAGTGGAGGAAGGTGGCCGATTGTGACTGAGCCCCTGGTAGCCCCCAGGGGTTCTGGGGAGGCCCCTCCTTCCCCCCACCGCCGGGCAGAGTTTCGAGGTAAAGCTGGGACTCTGAGGGTGGTGTCCGTGACCTGGCAAGATGCAGGTTCCATGGTCACGGGGCCCACAGATAGTCCCCACCTGTGAGGGTGGCTGAAGACCTCTGGGTCACTGTGCTACCTGCCACCTAAGGCAGGGAGTTGAACAAGAGCATCCGGCAGCTCCCGGTGCTAGGACGAATGCCGTGCACCCCATCCAGCTGCCTTGCCATTGCTGGGAGACTTGGTTAAACATTTGTGAACTGAGGTTGGTGAGCGTGACCTCCTCCGTCCAGGGTTGTTAGGAGGATCCAATGAAGATTACTTCTGTGAGATTGAAAGACCAGCACAAAGTCCCACAGCTAAGAGAGTTGGACCAGCTTCGGTTTGACCTTGTGGTCCACGCTGCATCCCTGCTCAGCGGATGTGGTCAAAGGAATGAGTCAATACTGTTTCTGTATCCCATGGTGTCTCATTAGAGCTCAAAAGCCCTATCTGGAGGGTCCTGCCATGAGTACACTGCAGAGGAGAGAGAAGACGGAACCTGACGCACCCTTGGCAGTGAAGGCAGCTAGCGGTCACAGGGGGCTGGCCCCCATCCCCACCTACAGCACTTTGTTCTCTGTAATCCTCACAGGGATCCTCTGAAGCGGGTCCTATCCTGGGACCCAGTGCCCCTTGGATAGAACTCCCGTGGTGCAGAAAGAGAACCCCAGTCTTGGAGGGAATCTGCCCAAGGTCACAAGGAGGAAGGAGGCAAAGCCAGGACTGGAGGCAGGTGGTTTTCTTTAGAACCTGAAGTCTCCAGTCCTTGGCCATTTTGTGGTGGCTGAGACCATGGAACTTGGTCTCTGTTCCCAGTGGGTGGGCTGTGCCTACATGCCCCCCCCCGTGGTTAACCAACCCTGGACCCCGCTGTGCCACCCCGCCAACGAGCAGCTTCTAGGAGGTTGCTGCCAGGACACGAAAGACGTCAGGCTTCCTCCAGGAGCTACAGCAGGGGATTAAGAGGCAGAGATGGTTTCCGAAGAGCTATTGGAGCCAACAGTTATTATTATTTTTTTGGTACAATGGGTAAAATTTTCCTCTGCGTTCTTACTCCCCTGCTAAAAGACTCCATTGAATAAGTAAGAGAAACAGCAGCATGTGTTATTTGAAAACTGTTTAGTGCAATTACTGCCGCAGACTTTACGGAATTTGAGAATGATAGACGGCAGATCTTAATTTCCCAAGCTCTCCATCCCGGCGAGCAGTTTGTTAAGGACTAGCGATGCGGCTAATCGCCAGTACCTAATGCCCATGAATACACGGTTTTCCTTTTTATATAACACATTATGCTAATCACCCCATATTCCATTTTTCAATAAAAGGTCAGCAGAGCACTGTTTGTTCAGAATGTGCAATTTAAACTTCATGTCTGTCATTAGAGATAATCTAGGTTTGCTGTATCAAGTGGGGTTGTCATAGAAACCAGACCCGCAAGCTCTGTGTACGGCCTTTGGAGAATAAACACTTTGCATTTATTTCTCTGGAAAGAAAAAAAAAATCAGAAATCACCGAACAATTAAGTAAGGTTTGAAAACAAAGCAGTGATAGCTCAGAAGCGAGAGCTCTGTCATTCATCAAAAATCAATAACTGTCACACTGTTTGTGTACCTAGGCATTCAAGCAGGTGACCGACGGAAGTGGTCAAGTGTTTCCCCTGGGAAGAACAAGTAAGGGAGAGTGGCTGTGTTATTACGCGGAGTGCAGAATTAATTTAAGTGTGCTAATGGGTTTTATCCAAGCTATTATGCCCTTGAAAAACATTTGGTGTAAGTTGTACTGAGTGTCTGATCAGGCTTTTTATGGTCACTTGTGAACCCCAGATAGCTCAGATGATTCCATATTATGGTTTCTCTGATCTTCCTATCATTTAGAAGGACCTGCTCTGGAAGAGATTCAGGGGTCCTACACCTTAGAGTTTTTTTTTTTTAAGATCCTGCTTAAAAAGTATCACCATCTTTATTAAGTAAAAATACAGGACACCTGGTTCAATTTGAAACCTCAGAAATCACAGAATATCTTTTAGTATAAGTAGATCTCAAGTATTGCATGGGACATAGTTATGTTACAATTGTTTGTTGCTTGTCTGAAATTCAAATTTTAACTGGATGTGCTGTCACTTTGTGTCTGAGGGTCCAGGGAGATGTGGAGGCAAATCTCAGACCTACCAGCCTCAGGCTTTCTTTCTTTCTTTCTTTTTTATTATTTTTTCAAAGATTTATTTATTTATTTGTCAGAGTGAGTGAGCACAGGCAGACAGAGTGGTAGGTAGAGGCAGAGGGAGAAGCAGGCTCCCTGCCGAGCAAGAAGTCCGATGTGGGACTCGATCCCAGGACGCTGGGATCATGACCTGAGCCGAAGGCAGCTGCTTAACCAACTGAGCCACCCAGACGTCCCTCAGGCTCTCTTTAAAAGAGAAGTGTGTGCCCAGGATGTGCCTGCATGACTAATCCTGTTAAATTACAATGTAATTGTGGCTCTGATTTGCTGGAGGAACCAGCAAAGTCAAGTTGAAAAAAGGTCACCTGCGGGGCGCCTGGGTGGTTCAGTAGGTTAAGCCTCTGCCTTCAGCTCAGGTCAGGATCCCAGGGTCCTGGGATTGAGCCCCCCACTGGGCTCTCTGCTCAATAGGGAGCCTGCTTCCACCTCTGTCTCTGCCTGCCTCTCTGCCTACTTGTGATCTCTTTCTGTGTCAAATAAATAAGTAAAACCTTAAAAAAAAAAAAAAAGTCACCTGCTTGCAAATGACCAAACACCTGCTTGGCATAGCTACTCTGTAAGGGGAAAGCTTCTGCTTCTCCACCCGCCCCGACCTGGGGGTTTGTTGGAACCTTCTTTCCTGGGGGAGGAGCTAACCACTCCTGGGTATTTTTAGATCTGGTCTCTTTTTCTGGAGCTGGGCCAGGGGAAGGATCTGAGTTTATCTTTTGGGTATGAAGTTCAGTCTGGGGCTGAAAGGGTGGGGTTCTATGAACTGTGACGCTGCCCAAGGGCAACCTCATTGTTGTAACCTGCACCCATGGAACACTAGTCACAGAAATCAGGTAACTGGTGGAAGCTGCATTCATTAGACTACTCTCAGATTCAGGTTGATGGAGCTGCATAAAACCCAGTACACACACTCAGTTTATACTAAGTAGGAATTCAGTATCTGCTGCCCTGAGTCAGAAGCTCTAGGGGACCCAAAGCCAGATGATGGTTGGTCCTCCAGGGATGCCGTGACCAGGGGAAGAGGGTTGAGCACAGGTGCCACTTTAGAACCAGCAGATGGGGCCAACTGCCTGAGCAGAGACAAAGTGCCATGGGAACATGGGAGGAGAAGAAATGAATTTCAGCTGGGGACCAGGGGGCCTTCTTAGAGGAGGGGGATTCTCAGCTGATCTTGGAAGTGGCTGTTTATTAAATCAGATTAGTTAACACTAGAAATGTTTGTCTTACGAGGACACCATCACTGGATTTGGGGGGCACTTCACTTCAGTATGATTCCATCTGGATCCTTATACATACATCTGCACAGACCCTATTTCCAGATATGGTCACATTCTGAGTTTCCAGGTGGACATGAATTTTTGGAGGACACTCTTCAACCCATTCCAGTTGGAAGGGATCAAAACTTGATAGCTGTTCACAAACTTTAGAGATTTTTCTTGAACAATCAGCTTGTCCCAATAGGCGTGCAGTAGACCAGGGCAGAGGGGCAGCTGGCCCTTTCCCTAGGTATGCCTTCTCCAGGCACCTGGGTGCCCTGCTCTGTTCTTCACCTGCCCAGACCCTGATTCGGTTCACGTGGAGTAGTCACAGTTCAATAATTTGGAAAGATACTAAGGTATAAAAGTTTCTTTTTACTGCAGGACTTTTCAGAACTTTTAAAATGTTAATATGCAGTGTGAATTTCCTAAATTAGAATAACACATGGAGCATTTCCCAAATATATTTGGCCATAGGAAATGTCCCCTCACCATCCCAGTGTTTGGAACTAGCATGGTGTGGAGCTCAATGCTGGGAAAATACACCATGATTTTGGATGAATGGCTGTCCCTCCACCAAACGCTAGGCGTTCTTGTAGATTTTAGGAGGCCGCTAATGCTGGATGAAACTGTCCAGCTGCACGGTCCTGTGATTTTTGTTATTTAAAGGACAGGTTGCTCAAGGAGCTTTGGGCATGTAAGGAAATCCCCAGGCATGGAGACCATTGACAGATGTTACCTTAAGGGAACTGGGGAGAGATTCCTTCAGGCCATCGGCACACTGCCCAAATAGGAAGGGCTGGGGAGAGCCAGGACAGGGTCCCGCCACCTGACACAGGCGCTCCTCTCTCTCTGCTTCCACGTCCTTCCGCACCAAGTCTAATCTTCAGAGGAGCTCCTGGCAGCACCTGCTATGGTGCCTGAGCACAGATGGGTCTCCCTGGGGCTGGGGAGGGCCTGTTCCTTGAGTTGTCACCTTTAGGCGCCTTACCTCTCTGCCACCAAATCCCACCACTGACTCAACGCAGCAAACCCTTTTTCACCTGGGCCTGACAAGTCAGACAAAACCATCCACCTTAAATCCTTTTACTTGGACGTCACCTGGTATAATTTCTTCACTCGTAATTTTGGTAATTCCGTCCCATAATTCTCCTACCTACAAGGGAGGTTGGGAACTAGGTGTTCTTGTTCCCACCAAAAAAACGAGGCTCTTTTAAGAAGGAAGAGAGGCATACCGGGATGGTACTGGGGTGTAACTCACAGTCTGCTATCATATCCCTTACTTTGCACAAGACACTCTTTTTTTTTTTTTTAAAGATTTTATTCATTTGAGAGAGAGAGGGAGAATGAGCAGGGGCAGAGGAAGAGGGAGAAGCAGGCTCCCCACCGAGCAGGGAGCCCCATGTGAGGCTTGATCCCAGGACCCTGAGATCATGACCTGAGCTGAAGGCAGACACTTAACTGAGCCACCCAGGTGCTCTGGACAAAATACTCGTTTGATTTATTTTTTTTTAATTAAAAATTCCATATATGCTCATTGATGAAAATTGCAAAATATTGACAATTTTCAAAATAAAAAGAGTAATCAGTGACCACTAATACTGCTTCCTAGAGATAACCATTATTAGTACTATATATAGATGTTCCCCTACCTCCCAGTTTTCTTAATTTTATTTTACCTTAAAGATTTTATTTATTGGGGCACCTGGGTGGCTCAGTTGGTTAAGCAACTGCCTTCGGCTCAGGTCATGATCCTGGAGTCCCAGGATCAAGTCCCACATGAGGCCCTCTGCTCATCGGGGAGCCGGCTTCTCCCTCTGTCCCTCACCCCTTTCATGCTCGCTCTCTCTCTCTCAAATAAATAATATCTTAAAAAAAAGATTTATTTATTTGACAGACAGATCACAAGCAGGCAGAGAAGCAGGCAGAGAGAGAGGTGGGGGGAAGCAGGCTCCCCGCTGAGCAGAGAGCCCGATGCGGGACACGATCCCAGGACCCGAGCACAGGCTCAGACCATGACCTGAGCACAGGCAGAGGCTTAACTGACTGAGCCACCCAGGTGCCCCAATTTTATTTCATTTTTAAATGTTGTTTGTTTCCTTCCTTCCTTCCTTCCTTCCTTCCTTCCTTTCTTTCTTTCTTTCTTTCTTTCTTTCTTTCTTTCTTTTAGATTTCATTTGGGAGAGACAGAGAGTGAGCATGAACAGATGAACAGGAGAGGGCCATAGGGAGAGGGACAAGCAGGGAGCCCAATGCAGCCAGGACTCGGTTACAATAGCCTGGGATCATGACCCGAGCCGAGGGCAGATGCTTAACCAACTGAGCCACCCAGGCGTCCCCCTCCAGGTTTTTAAAAAGACTTATTCATTTTCTAGAGAGAATGATAGAGAGCATGAGTGGCAGAGGCAGAGGCAGGGAGAATCCCAAGGCGACCCCCCACTGGGCATGGAGGCTGACCCGGGCTCGGTTGCACGACCCAGAGATCACGAGCTGAAACCAAGAGTTGGGCACTAAGGGACTGCACCACCCAGGTGCCCCTTCTGCCCCCCAATTTTGAGGTCATATCTTACATTTGATTTTATATCCTGCTTTTTCACATTTTTGCATGTCACTGAAACTCTTCACAAATATGTTTTACCGGTGACACGAGAGTCTATCATATGACCGTAATTATATGTACCACGGTTTACTTAGTCATTCCTCTAATGGATGTTGAAATTGTTAGCAATTTTTCATTAACAATCACGAACATTTCCTGGGCTTTAGCCTCATTTTGGATTATTTCCTCTGGCTTGATTCTTAGAAGTGAAATTACTGGTTCATCTAGGCTGATATTTTAGAGTTTTCTTGACATGCAGTACTGGATTGCTTTCCTGAAAAAGCTGGTTCACATCCCTCTTATTGGGACTAAGAAGAAATACAAATTTAAAAAGTTATCAGGGCGCCTGGGTGGCTCAGTGGGTTAAAGCCTCTGCCTTCAGCTCAGGTCATGATCCCAGGGTCCTGGGATCGAGCCCCGCATCGGGCTTTCTGCATAGCGGGGAGCCTGCTTCCTCTTCTCTCTCTCTCTCTGCCTGCCTGTCCCCTGTGCCCCTTTAGCTCACTGGTGTGCTACCACATAGCTGATGCCATCATGTTGTGGAGAGGTTGGCAGCCAGAGGCATGGTAGCCCACAGACTGGGCAGCCATCGGGTCTCACTGACATTCCGGAGAGATCTTCAGCCTCAGCTCGGTGCTTTCTGTGTTAGTGTTGCGGACCGTTTCATCAGGAGGGATGTTTCCAGGCTTCTCTCTGTTTTCCTGCTGCTCTCTGCTCAGGGATGGTTCTTTGAGGACTCTGAGGACCAGAAAAGGGGTAAAAAGTTCCAGTACATGCCGGTCTGACCATTATGGAGGGTCAGTTTTACTGCTGTCCTTGGCTCCTTCCATCACGAGAACTCTTAGCCTCACCTTTAAAAAAAAAAAAAAATGAAAACACCCCTTTAATTTTAGAACAGTTTAAAATTTATAGTGAAATTGCAAAGATAGTATAGAGAGTTCCCATACACACCACACCCAGTTCCCCCTATTATTAATATTTTACAGTTAGTGTGCCACATTTGTTATCGTGGATGAACAAATATTGATGCATGATTTTTTTTTTTTAAAGATTTTACTTATTTATTTGACAGGCAGAGATCACAAGTAGGCAGAGAGGCAGGCAGAGATTGAGGAGGAAGCAGGCTCCCTGCTGAGCAGAGAGCCCGACTCGGGGCTCCATCCCAGGACCCTGGGATCATGACCCGAGCCGAAGGCAGAGGCTTTAACCGACTGAGCCACACAGGCGCCCCTCAATGTATGATTATTAAGCCATATCTTATTCAGATTTCCTTAGTTGTTAACCACATGTTAAAATCCCCATTCCATGGGCACCTGGGTGGCTCAGTGGGTTAAAGCCTCTGCCATTGGCTCAGGTCATGATCCCAAGGTTCTGGGATCGAGCCCCGAGTCGAGTCGGGCTCTCTGCTCAGCAGGGAGCCTGCTTCCTCCTCGATCTCTGCCTGCCTCTCTGTCTACTTGTGATCTCTGTGTGTCAAATAAATAAATAAAATCTTAAAAAAAATTCCCATTCCAGAATCCCACACAGGAGACCATATTATGTTAGTTGTCATATCTCCTTAGGCTCCTCTTGGCTGTGACAGTTTCTCAGACTTCCCTTGTTTTTGACGACCTTGACTGTTTTTGAGGAATACCTATCAGGTATTTTGTAGAAAGTCCCTCGGTTGAAATTTGTCTATTCTTCCCTCCGTCCCCCCTTGGTTTTTGGGAGGAAGACCACAGAACATTTAGTTATTCACATCATATCAAGGAAATGTACTACCAACATGATTCATCACTATTGATGTTGATCACCTGGCCTAGGTATTTTCTTCCGTGTAGAGTGGTTTTTTTCATCCCTCCTGTCTATACCGTGCTCTTTGGATGGAAGTCACTACATGCAGCTTAAGGACTCGGGGGTTATGTTCCACCTCCTTGAGGGCAAAATGTTTACATAAATTATTTGGAATTCTTTTATACTCAAACTTTGACTATGCTTCCCCATTTAAGAAAATTTTTTTTTCTTTTAAAGATTTTATTTATTTATTTGACAGAGATCACAAGTAGGCAGAGAGGCAGGCAGAGAGAGAGGAAGAAGCAGGCGACCTGTCGAGCAGAGAGCCCGATGCGAGGCTCGATCCCAGGACCCTGGGATCATTCCCTGAGCCGAAGCAGAGGCTTTAACCCACTGAGCCTATGCTTCTCCATTT
This sequence comes from Mustela putorius furo, assembly GCF_011764305.1. Taxonomy (NCBI): domain Eukaryota; kingdom Metazoa; phylum Chordata; class Mammalia; order Carnivora; family Mustelidae; genus Mustela; species Mustela putorius. The sequence goes on from NW_025422057.1 coordinate 11,906,711, forward strand.
ATATATTTATTTGTTCAATCATTTATATCAGTATGGACTCATGGATTCCTTTTGCACAAATTAATAAAGCTGTTATAAAGGTTCATAACAGCTTTATTGACACCATACAATTTGCCCACTTAAAGTATATGATTCAGTATATTTTTTTAAATTTAAATAGTCACTGTACCTGAGGTAGGGCTCAAACTCAGGATCCTGAGATCAGGAGTTGCATGTTCTTCTGACGGAGCCAGGCAGGTGCCCTTACTATTCAGTGGTTTTTAGTATACCCAGAGTTGTGCAGCAGCCATAGCCACAATCAATTCCAGAACATTCTTGTCACCCCAAAAAGAGACCCTATATCTATTAGCAATCTCTCTGCATTTCTTCCAAGTCCCCGTGAGCTTAGGTGACTACTAATCTACTTTTTGTCTCTGTAGATTTACTTATTCTGGACACTTCACGTTAATGGAATGATACAATGTGTGGTCTTTTGTGACAAGCTTCTTTCACTCAGCGTAGTGTTTTCAAGTTTCACCCATATCGTAGCTTGTGTCAGTAATGTCTTTATTGACAGTTGTATTCCATTGTGTGGATCGACCACATTTTATCTATTCATCAGTTGACGGTTATCATGTGGTTGCCATTTTTTGACTATTATGAATGATGCTGCTACAAACACTCACGTACAAGTTTTTGTGTGACATGGTTTTAATTTCTCTTGAATATATAACCAAAAGTGGAATTTCTGAGTAGTGGGTGTGAAGTACTATGTCCTTGTGGTTTTAATTTGCATATCTATGAAGGTTAATGATGTTGAGCATCTTTTAATGTACTTACTGGCCATTTATGTATCTTTGGAGAAATTTGGGGAGAATTGATATCTTTGTGGTGTTGAGTGTTCCAGTTTATGAACATGGGATATTTCTTTTTATTTAGAAATTATTTGATTTCTGTTGTCAGCATTTTGTCATTTTCAGCATTCAAGTCCTGTCCATATTTTTGAAGGATTTGTTAGATTTATACTCAAGGATTTCAATTTTTTGGAGTAATTTAAAAATGATACTATATCATTTTTATTTCAGTGTCTACATGTTGGTTGCTAATATATAGAAATACAATTGATTTTTATGTTTCCTGTCCTCTAACCTTGCTGAAATCATTTATTAGTTTCAAGTTTTTGTAGGTTCTTTTAGATTTGCTGTGTAAATAATCATGTTACCTGCACATAGAAACTCTTTTATTTCTTCCTTTCCCATCTGTCTGACTTCCGTTTCCTTTTCTTGCTTTACTGGTCTGGTTAAGACATCTAGCAGTATGTTGAATAAGAGTGATAAGAGTGAATATTTTCCCCTTGTTTCCAGTTTTAGAAAACGTTAGTCTTCACCGTTAAGTAAAATGTTAGTTGTAGGTTTTTTTGTAGATGCTCTTTATTAAGGAAGTTCCCTCTTCCTATTTTGCTGAGAGTATTTTTTTTTTAACATCCATGTGTTTTAAATTTTGTAAGATGATTTTTGTTTTTGCATCCGTTGAGATGATCATGGCATTGTTCTTTAGCTTGTTAATATGGTAGATTACATTGATTTTTCAGTGTTAAGCTAGTGTTGCATCCATGGAATAGACTTGATCTTAGAGTATAATTTTTAGAATAAATGGCTGAATTCTATTTGTTAGCATATTGTTAAGGATTCTTATGTTTATATGTATGAGGGATACTGGTCTGAGTTTTCTCTTATTGTATTGTCTTTTTCTGGTTTTGATATCAAGGTAATAATGCCTTCATAAAATGAATGGGGAAGTTGTTACTTCCTCTTCTGTTTTCTTGCAGAGATTGTGTAGAATTCAGCCTTGAAACTATCAGGGTTTATAGATCTCTGTTTTTGTTTTGTTTTTTAGGATGATTTAAGTAATAAATTTCCTTAGTAGAGGGCTATCTAAATGGATCTCTTCCACATTGGATGAGTTTTTTTTTTTTTTAAGATTTTATTTACTTATTTGACAGACAGAGATCACAAGTAGGCAGAGAGAGAGAAGGAAGCAGGCTCCCTGCCGAGCAGAGAGCCGGATGCAGGGCTCGATCCTAGCCGAAGGCAGAGGCTTTAACCCACTGAGCCACCCAGGTGCCCCTGGATGAATTGTTTTTTGACCACTTCATCTAAGTGGTCAAATTTATGTGTGTAGAGTTGTTCATAGTATTCCCTTTTCATCCTTTTGGTGTCTGCAGGGTCAATAGTAAGATCCTCCCTTTTTGTTCCTGATACTGATAATTTGTATCTTCTCTTTTTCCTTGTCCGTCTTGCTAATGGTGTGTCAATTTTATTGACTTTTTTCAAGGAAACAGCTCTTTGTTTTGTGGACTTTTCCTCCTATTGATCCTCTACTAAAAAATTTTTTTCCCTAAAAAAATATTAAAAGAAACTATTTTCCCTCTTCAATTTCATTTTTTTTCCCGCTCATAGTTTTATAATTCCTTTTGTTCTGCTTGTTTTTGTTTTGTTTTGCTCTTTTTGTCTAGGATCTTGAGGTAGTTTAGATTACTAATTTGACACTGTACCTTTTTTCTTTTCTTTTCTTTTTTTTAAATTTTTATTTATTTATTTGACAGAGGTCACAAGTAGGCAGAGAGACAGGCAGAGAGAGGGTGGGGGTGGGGAAGCAGGCTCTCCCCTGAGCAGAGAGCAGGATGTGGGGCTCGATCCCAGGAGCCTGGGATCATGACCTGAGCTGAAGGCACAGGCTTTAACCCACTGAGCCACTAAGGCACCCCTGTACCTTTTTTCTAATATATGCAGTTAGTACTGTAAATTTCCCTTTCAATACTGCTTTAGATGTGTACCCAAATTTTTGATATATTGTATTTTCATTTTCATTCACTTCTATTTTTAAAATTTCTCTTGAGACTTCCTTTTTTGCTTAGAAGTATGTGTTGTTTCATTTCCAAGTGTTTGCAGATTTTCCTGTTTTTTTTTTTTTTTTTTTTTGTTGTTGTTGTCGATTTCTAGTTTGATTCCGTTGTGGTTGGAAAACACATCCTGTATGATTTCAATTCTCTTCAATTTGTTGAGGTTTGTTTTGAGGCCCAAACTATGGTCTTTCCTGATATATGTTCTGTAAAACCAGAAAAGAATGTATATTTTGTTTTTTTTTAGGTAGAGGGTTCTAAAAATGTCAATTAGATTCTGTTGGTTGACACCGTTAACTTCTATTCTTGCCGACTTTCTGTCCAGATGTTCAATCAATTATTGAGAAAGGGTTTCTGAAATCTATAATTATAATTGTGGGTTTGTTCATATCTTTATCCAGTTTATCAGTTTTCTTTTCATATATTTTGTAGCTCTATTATATGGTATATACACATTTATTTTATTTTATTTTTTGGTATATACACATTTAGGACTGCTGTGTCCTCTTGGTCATTATCAAATGTTCTTCTTTGTGGCAATTTTCTTTGCTCTGATGTCTCCTTTGTCTAATATCAGTAAAGCCATTCCCATTTCCTTTTGATTAATGTTTGCATGATTGTTTTTCAGCCTCTTACTTTGAACCTGCCTGTATTATTATACTTTGAGTGAATGTCATGTAGACAGCAGATAGTTGGTTAATATTTTTAATCTACCTTGCCAGTTTCTGTGTTTTAATATGTTAGATCATTTATATTCAATTTTTGGTAGAGTAGGACTAAGTTTGTCATTTAACTTTTTGTTTTCTAGTCTCTCTTTTTATTTCTCTATTTTCTTTTTTCCTGTGTTCCTGTCAGTTACTTGAACATTCTTTAGAATTCCTTTTTTATTTATCTGTAGTATTGAACGTATCTCTATTTAACTTTTTTATTGATTGTACTATCTATAGTACAATAATGTATTACATTATATATATGTAACTTATCAAGTTAGACCAGTATTGTCATTTTTACCAGTTCAAGTGAGATATAGAAACCTTACTTCTTTTATGTCTCGTTACCCTTTTTCGCTTATAATATGATTATCTTCACGGTTTTTTCTACATGCATTTAGAACCACACTGACAGTTTTGCCTCAAGCTTTAAAAGGAATTTAGATAATTCAAGAGAAGGAAAGTTTATTGCATTTACTCCTATTTTTACTTAAGTGCTTTCTTCCTGATGTTCTAAGGGTCTTTTGTTTTGTTTTTTTTTTGTTTTTTTTTTAGATTTTATTTATTTATTTGTCAGAGAGAGAGCGAGTGAGAGTGAGCACAGGCAGACAGAGTGGAAGGCAGAGTCAGGGGGAGAAGCAGGCTCCCTGCGGAGCAAGAAGCCCGATGTGGGACTCGATCCCAGGACGCTGGGATCATGACCTGAGCCGAAGGCAGCTGCTTAACCAACTGAGCCACCCAGGCGTCCCTTTTGTTTTGTTTTTAATGTTTTTCTGTTTAGAGAACTTTCTTTAGCTATTCATTTAGAGTTACATCTGCTGGGAAAAATTCTATTAGGTTTTCTCAACCTGTGAATGCCTTTGTTTCCCCTTTGTTCCTGAAGGATATTTTTGTTGGGTATAGGATTCTAGGTTAACAGTTCTTTCTTTCATCACCTAAAAATTATTGTGCCACTTTCTGCTGGTCTCCAGGGTTTCTGATGAGAAATCTACTGTCATTTTAATTGTTTTCCCCTAAAGATAAGGTGTCGTTTTTTCCTCTGGTTACTTTTAAGAATTTTTGCCTTTGGTTAAAAAAATTTTTTTTTGAAGATTCTATTTATTTATTTGACAGAGAGAGAGAGAGAGAGAGGGAGAGAGAGGGAACATAAGCAAAGGGAGTGAGAGAGGGAGAAGCTGGCTTCCTGCTGAGCAGAGAGCCCAGTAGGGACTCGATCCCAGGACCTTGGGATCATGACCTGAGCCGATGCTTAATGACTGAGCCACCCAGGTGCCCCTAAGTTTAATAATTTTAATTATAATGTGTCTCCTTGTGAATTTCTTTGGGTTTATCCTGTTTGAGGGCTCACTAATCTTAAATTGGTAGATTTATACCTCTTGTTAAATTTGGGGAGTTTTCAGCCATTATTTCTTTGAGTAACTTTACAGCATCCCCTTTCTCCACTCCTCTGGGATTCTGCTCCTTTTTTTTTTGTTTTGTTTTTTGTTTACTTTCTGTTGTTCAGATTGGGTAATTTCTATGGTTTGTCATCCAGTTCACTGATTCTTTCCTCTGTTGGAGGAAATTTGGTTATTGAGGCCATTCACTGAGCTTTTATTTCAGTTACTGTATTTTTCAGTTCCAGAATTTCTGGTTCTTCTTTATATATTTTTCTTTGCTGATGCTTTCTGTCTTTTCATTGGCTTCAGGTTCATTTGTAATTGATTGTTTAAGCATTTTTGTTATGGCTGCTTTTAATTTTTAAGTCACATAATTCTCACATTCTTATCTTCTTGATGTTGATGCCTATTGATTATATTTTTTCATTTGGTTTGAGCTCTTCCTGGGTCTTGCTATGATGAGTGATTTTTGCTTGAAACCTGGACATTTTTGTATTATGTTATGAGATGCTGTATCTTATTTAAATCTTAGACTGGATTTCTCTGACACCACTTCAGTAGGGAAGTTGTAGTGCTACTTGTAGCTGCCAGGTGGAGGTAGAAGTCCAGGTTTCCTACGTGGCATTTGTTGACGTCTGAGGTGGGGGTTGCTCCTGTGACTGCTGTTTGGGAGTTCTGGATCCCTATGTGGTCTTCACTGACATGGCAGGGCTGTGTTACCACTCTGCAGGGATGAAATAAAAGCCCTGCTTCCCTACTTGGTCTTCTCTGATATTGACTGATATTTGGGGCACCTTGTTATAGCCTCATGAAGATGGAAATACAGGCTCCCCACTTGGCCTTTGCTGGCATCAGTAGAGGTGGGATCACAATTTTTATTATAGTGTTTGACTTAAGTAGAATGGTTATTGGCTAAAAATGTTCTGTCTTGCTGGACTGGTTCTTTCCAGACCCTTTGGCTAGAGAGAGCAGGATTTTTCTTTTTCTTTTTCTTTTATCTTCTTTATCTCCCTGTGTGTGTTGGCATTTCTGGATTGTTGGCTTCTTCATTCTATGTAGGGACTATATGAAGCAAAAAGAAAGCCGAGGGAGCTCACAATCTCATTTCTTGGATACTGAGATCCCTGGCTGATCTACCTTCTGTCCTTTACCTTTCAGTCTACTTATGTATTTTATATATAATGATACAATATTTAGAGTTTTTGGTTGTACGTACTGGAAGTAATAAGGAAAAACATGTCTATTCCATCTTCCTGGAAATGGAAATATCTTCTGGACTCTTGGATATTTATTTTATACTTTAGGTTCTAATTCAATATTATTTTCTTTTTTGCTCAGAGTTTTCAGGTATATTGGGAGTGTCGTTGGGAGTGGCTTTCCTTTTTTGCATTTGAATCCACCTGGGTTGCTTCAAGGGTCAGGGAAGGAAGGAACCTCACCTCATGGAAGGGCCAGACCTCCATTTCAGTGTAGAAGGAGAGGCTTGGCTTCTTTCAAGCCCTTCTTCCATCTGACAGCTTGGGTAGAGGCCTTACTTGTAGCCATTTCTGTGGCTCCCCAATAGTTTTCCTACATAAATTGTAGGTAGCTCATTAACTGATTGCCGGGCCAAGGCACCAGACTCCTGTCTCTTTTCCTTGGAGCCTTGATCTTGCCTATTTGATTTCGATGATTCTTCCTCCCATCTTAGCCGTGAGGAAATGGGATACAGCCAAGATGATCACTTATCTGGGGTGACAGCAAGTAAACATGAAAAATGTGCTAAGGAACACAAGAGGACAGTGATCAGAAAGGCTTTTTCTTTCAACCTAAATCATGATGTTTTGGGCGTCGGCTAGAGTTTTCCAAGTTATTTATAACTGTCCATCCCTGTTAGGGGATATATGTTTTATCTAAAAATAGGTAATCTCTCCTAATCAAATGATAAATGTGTGTGTCCCAGATGGAGGCCCCATAGTTACCCACCTCATTACGGAAATTAAGGTGAATAATGAAAATATTACTGCATGACACTGGATCAGATGCCTCAAAATACCCAGTATTTGGAATTTAGGGGTCTTTAAGTATTTTTGGTGAAAGGTCCTTCATGTTAGTAGAGGTAACACTTACAGGCCAAGTCCTTTTAGAATGATATTCAAAGTACTTCTTATTCCTAGCAGCTAATGATTGTGTGTGTAGGAGGTTATCTTGTGTTTCTTTGGAGTTATGTCGCATACAGCCAGCATCTGGCTCTTTATCTCCACTCTTTCTTGAGGGATCCCAATGGGGCATCTCAGCCCCAGACTTAGTGGGTGTCTAGTCCTCATTTCCTTTTCACACAACAGGAAACTCAGAGAGTATTAAAGCTGGTAGGAACCTAATTATTGTTTCTTAACCCTGGTTGCTATTTAGAAATATCTGGAAAAATAAAAAACACTAATGCTTCGGCCCCATCTCTAGAGATTTTGACTTTTTACAGCAGCCCATAAAATAGGTAGTGTTATTATTTTCACTTAACAGATATAGACCCTGAAACCTGAGCTAAGTTTCTTTCAGACCCCATAGTTACCCAGGGAAGAGCAGGATTTGAGCCCAAGTGGTCTGAGTTTGGAGTCTCAGATTATAATAATCCACTACCTAGTGGTGGGTCTTGACACACATGGTTTCCTTTTCCTAAGCTAGGGATTCTTTAGTTAGAATCACCTGGGAGATTTTGACAAACATAAACACCTAGATCCCAACCTCCTATTCTGGTCTGGGGTGGGGCCAGCACATTGATTTTTTTTTTTTTTAATATCTCCAGGTGATTTTAAAAAAATGAATTTATTTATTTATTTGAGAGAGAGAGAGAAAGATTGAGAGCAGGAGATGGGGGAGGGTCAGAGGGAGGAGATTCCTGGCTGAGCAGGGAGCCTGATGAAGGGCTGGATCCCAGGATTCCAGGATCATGACCTGAGCCAAAGGCAGATGCTTAACCAACTGAGCCACCCAGGTGCCCCTCTCCAGGTGATTCAAGTGGGCATCTAGGATCAAGAACCACTGTCTAAGCTTGATCATATGGACCACCTGCCACTTTTAGAAACAGACCCCAATGCCCAGGTGGAAGTGAGTCAGAGGTAGTGGTAGGACTCAGATGCTGCCAAATTTTCTACACAGAAGACGCATGTGCCCAAATGAGGCCCTTGATATTTTTATCTGTTTATTTATTTTTGAGGGTTGCATTTTCATTAAAATATTCTTTAACCTGTTGAGGGCATTGCAAGATTGGGAAATTTCACACAGGGTTCCAGATTTCAGAATTCACTAGAAATGTGAGAGGATCTGGTGACATTTGGCTGAAGTTGAGCTGTAGCTGATGCCTTGGGGCAGGACTGTCCTCACCCATCAGACCTACTCCACTGCCTTCCAGGCATTCCCGTTGTTGGCTACTAAGGGTATTGGAGTTTCCAACCACCATATTCCTCCCATGCTGTCCTTCATCACAAAGTGTTGTGTTGTTGTCTTAGTGGCTCTTCTAGATTGCAAACGCCTTAAGATTCTCAACCTGGGGCAACTGTGTTCCCTAAGAAACACATGTTGGTGTCTTAGAGATCTGTTTGGTTGTCATACAGTGGGGTGGGGGAGGCTGGGAGAACAGCACTACTAGCTTCTAGTGGGCAGAGGTCACAAAGGCTCATCCTACAACAAATAGGACAGCTCCCGCAACCAAGACTTAAATGGCCCTGAAGGTCCGTAGTCCTGAGGTTGAGAAAGTGCTTCTTGCTCACCTCCGAGTCCCCAGCCTGGCTGGTGGCACATAGTAGACAGTCAATTAAATGTCAGCTGGCGGCCTGACTGATGTCAGACTGTTGGCTTTTCCCCTGCTCCCGCTGAGCTTCTGCCTAACGAGTCCTTGCTTTGCTCTGTGGGCACCATATGGCCCCGCAGTAAATGAGTGAGTCAGTAGAAAGCCTGCCATATGTGAAGTCAGTGATCTTATGAATGGAATCCAGAGCAGGGACACAATTATTTCATCTGAAGAAGGAGACTAATTAAACACACAATTGCAGCAAGCGCATTTGTTGGGAGAACTGAAGGTGTTCTGCTGCAGGAAGATGTATTGCTCATTCCTAAAAAGGGGGGATAAGGAGGAAGTCTTAATCATGCTTTTAATGACCAAAGGTATCTTTAAAATCAATCCTTTCATTAACTGGATGAAGAATGATACAGACCTAGTGGGACATACATTTCAGGCCGTATGAATTAATTATAAATTGCCTCGAATGATCGGCCTGGTGTCTAGCTCCCGTACCTTTGCTGGAAGAGGTAGGAGGAAATTGAGTGAAGGCTCTGAAAGAGCTGATAATAAGTGAAAGAAGCTGGGGTGTGTTGAATTAAGGCTTCATCTTCGTGTCACCCTTTTGGTCACCATTTGGATCAGAGCCCATGCTGGACTTAGCCTGGCTACCACTGTGTGTGGCCTTGCAGCGATGTCTGGAGTGAGGTGGCAAATTTAGGCTTGGGAAATGACCAGCCATCTGGGTTTGTCTGGGACTGTCTCAGTTCTAGTCCTGAAAACCTGTGTTCTGGACAACCCCTCCCCAGGATGTGAAAAGTTCTGAATTTCAGTGACGAGCATTGAAGATTGTGGGAAAAGTACAGAAACCACGCTATGACCCAGAATATTGGGCTAAAAGGAACACTGTTTTAGTGTCCAATAGATATGACACTAGAGGTAGTCCTTTGCATTCTGTAGTTGCTGTGGCTGTTTTTGCCACTGGTTGCTGATGTTGGCAGCCACGGGCAGCCTTTAGAAAGTTCCCTTTGTTCATCCTTGCTCATCCAAGACTCGTTTTCCCCATTTATTCAGTAGAGATAAGAGACTTGTAATGAGTGTCAAATGAGACAATGCCATCAACTGCCTATGGGAGAGCTTGGTTCAGAGCAAGTGACCCATGAATGTTAACTGGCACTACTAAAATAATTGCCCTCCAGTGATTATTGTTCTTATTACCATTAGTGTAAACCACCTGGTGGGTGTGATCGGGCAGGATGGGGCTGTACAAGTCTCTGCTTGAACATCTTTCTTGCCAAGCACCCCTCCTCTGTGGATGCACAGGGGTGACAGGGACTTCCATTGTATGTGGCAGGGAGACATGTGACAATTGCCTTGGATCATGCTCTCTGATTGGCTTGAACTCCAGTCACCTGGGCAGGCATATGGAGGGTGGAGGTGGGAAATAGGGAGACCAGTTGGGGCCCCCAAAGACCCAAGTGTAGAGTGATGATGGACTCACTCATCCTTCCCCCAAGGGAAATCCCTTCCAGGAGTTGTGATCTTGGTGTCCTAGATACCGTGAAGCTATTACCGCCATCAAGAAAATGAACATATCCTTCATGCCCACAAGCTTGTAATCTCCCATTCCCTAACCTAAGGCCACAGAGATTTTCTGTTTTCATCCAGAAGTTTACTGCTTAACCTTTTATATTTAGATCTATGATCCATTTTCAGTTGAACTGCAAGGTGTGGATCAAGGGACATGTTTCTGGGCCATTTGTTGATAGCATTGCCTGTGTGTATGTGGCCATTTTCTCAACTCTCTATTCCATTCCATTGATCTCTTTGTCTATTTTGGTGCCCTCAGAACACTGTCTGGACTATTGTAGCTTTATCATCAGTCTCCAGTGTTGTTCCTCCTTTTCAGTGTATCCTCTAACACAATATTAAATAGAAGTTATGAGTTGGCATTCTTGCCTTGTTCCTGATCTAAGGGAGAAAGGCATTCAGTTTTTTTTTTTTTTTTTTATCAAGGATGATGTTGGCTGTATGGTTTTTGTAGATGCTCTTTATAAAAGTAGAGGTTCCCTCTTTTCCTAGTTCACTGAGAGTTTTTATGAAGAATGGATATTGGATTTTGTCAAGTGCTTTTTCTGAGTCTGTCGAGATAATCACATGGTTTTCCAATTTTTAATTTATTAATGTATATTGAATTTTTTTGAAAATATATTGATATTTTGATTTTTTGAAAGATTTTATTTATTTGACAGACAGAGATCACAAGTAGGCAGAGAGGCAGGCAGAGAGAGAGGGGAAAGCAGGCTCCCTGCTGAGCAGAGAGCCGGATGCAGGGCTTGATCCCAGGACCCTGAGATCATGACCCAAGCTGAAGGCAGAGGCTTAACCCACTGAGCCACCCAGGTGCCCCTGAGTTATATTTATTTTTTTGAATGTTATACTGGTCTTGCATTTCTAGGGTAAATCCTACTTGGTTACAATGTATATTATTTTTACATATTGTTGGATTTGATTTGATAAAATTCTGTTTAGAATTTTTACATCTATATTCATGAGGAATATTGGTCTCTATTTTTTTTTTTTTTTTTGGTGATATCTGTCAGGCTTGGTATTGATCCTGGCCTCAGAGAATGAGTTGGGAAGTATTCTCTCCTCTTCAATTTTCTGAAACACTTGTATAGTATTGGTATTATGCCTTCCTTAAATGTTTAGTAGAATTCACCAGTGAAGCCATTTAGACCAGGACTTTTCTTTGAGTATACTTAAAAACAATTTTTTAAAAAGATTTTGTTTGTTTATTCGTCAGAGACAGAGAGAGAGCACAAGCAGGCAAAGTGGCAGGCAGAGGCAGAGAGAGAAGCAGACTGCCCAATGAGCAAGGAGCCTGATGCGGGACTTGATCCCAGGACCTTGGAGTCATGACCCGAGCTGAAGGCAGCTGCTTAACTGACCAAGCCACCCAGGCATCCCCCCAAAATTGTTTTTTTAAAGGTTTTATTTTTGAGTAATTTCTACACCCAACACGGGGCTTGAATCATGATCCTGAGATCAAGAGCTGCACATTCTACCAACTGAGTCAGTCAGGTGCTCCTCTCTGTGTGTAGTTTTTATATAAAGTTTCTTTAATAAATAAAGGGTTATTCAGGTATTTACTCCTTTTTAAAAAAAAAAGATTTTATTTATTTATTTGAGAGAGAGAAGGATAGAGAGAGAGCATGACAGGGGAGGGAGAAGAGGGAGAAACAGGCTCTCCACTAAGCAGGGAACCTGATGCGGGTCTTGATCCCTGGACTCCAGGATCATGACCTGAGCCGAAGGCAGTCACTTAACCAACTGAGCCACCAGAGTACCCCAGGCACTTGCTACTTCTTGAGTGAGGTTTGGTAGTTTGTGTTTTTCAAGGAATTTTTCCATTTTATTTAAGTTGCCAAGTTTATTGGCATGAAGTTGATCATAATATCACGTTTGTTATCATTGTATTATCAGTAGAATCTATAATGATATTCTCGTTCCTAATGTTGGTAATTTGTGTCTGCTTTCTTATCTTTTTTCCTGAACAGTCTGGCTTAGATTTATCCATTTCATTCCTGTTTTTGAAGAATCAGCTTTGGGTTTTATTGATTTTCTTTATTGTTTTTCTTTTTTCTTTCATTGATTTCTGATCTTTCTGATTTCTGATATTTTTACTTACTTTAGGTTTGATTTGTTCTTTACTTCTTTTAAGAAGCTGAGACCATTGATTTGAGAATTTTATCCCTTATTTAAAAAATATTTTTATTTACTTATTTACTTGACAGACAGAGATCACAAGTAGGCAGAGAGGCAGGCAGAGAGAGAAGAGGAAGCAGGCTCCTGCTGAGCAGAGAGCCTGATGCAGGGCTTGATCCCAGGACCTTGAGATCATGACCTGAGCTAAAGGCAGAGGCTTAACCCATTGAGCCACCCAGGCACCCTAGAAATGTGTCATTTAGTCTCTAAATATTTGAAGACTTTCTAGAGATCTGTTATTAGTTTTTATTTTTAAAAAGAGTTATTTATTTTGACAGAGAGAGAGAGAGAGCACAAGCAGGGGGGCAGCAGACAAAGGGAGAAGAGGCTTCCCGCTGAGCAAGGAGTCTGATGCAGGACTTGATTCCAGGACCCTGGGATCATGACCTGAGCTGAAGGGAGATGCTTAATGACTGAGCCACCCAGGCGCCCCATTCTTTGCCTTTAAATGCACTTTGTCTGATATGAATATAGCCCTTCTGACCATGGAAACTGTGAGATAAAATTGGTTTTATTATAAGGCTCCAATTTATTATAGGTAGCAATGGAAAAGTAATACACAGGGTATAGAGTTCTAAGTTAGAGATTTTTCTCTTGTACTTTAGAGATGTAATCCCTCTCTCTTCTTGCTTACATTATTTCTGATAAAAAGTCTGCTGTCACCCTTCTCTTTTTTTCTGTGTATGTGATGTGTCTTTAAAAAAAATTCTGGCTACTTTTAAGTTTTTTTTTTAATAGATGGTTTTGAGTAACTTGACTACAATGTGTCTTGGGATCATTTCTTCTTATGTCTTATATTTAGGTGCATTGAGCTTCTTGATCTGTAGGTTTATAATTTTTATTAGATTTGGAAGTTTCAGCCATGAATTCTTCAAATATTTTTTTCTGTGATCCTTGCTTTCCTGTCTTTTCTCCTTTGGGGACTCAATTACACATATTTGAGGTTGCTCAAAGTTGTCCTACTGCTCACTGATAGTTTGTTTATTTAAATAATTTTTTTCTCTATATTTTTATTTTGAGAGATTTTATTGCTGTATCTTCAAGTTTGCCAATGTTTTCTTCTGTGATGTTTAGTTTTCCATTAACCCATTGAGTGTATGTTTTTTTTTTTAAGGATTTTATTTACTTATTTGACAGACAGAGATCACAAGTAGGCAGAGAGGCAAGCTGAGAGAGAGAGTGAGGGAGGAGCAGGCTCCCTGCTAAGCAGAGAGCCTGATGTGGGACTCAGTCCCAGGACCCTGGGATCATGACCTGAGCCGAAGGCAGCAGTTAAACTGACAGAGCCACCCAGGTGCCCCATTGGGTATATTTTCAAACTCAGACATTATAGTTTTAATTTTGTGGCTTCAATTTTTTTTTTTTTTACGTCTTCCACTGCTCTCCTTAACTTTTGAAACATATGAAATACAGTTTAATACTATTTTAACATTCTTGTCTGATAGTTCTAGTACTTTTGTCAGTTCTGGAGAAGTTTCAGCTGACTAACTTTTTCCTCATCATGGCTGTTATTTTTCTGTTATTTATTTTTCTGTTTTCTTTCTTTCTCTTAATTTTTTTTTTCCTTTCCTGGTAATTTCTCACTGGATTCTAGAATTTGACTTTTACCTTTTTTTTTTTTACATTGGATGTGTTTTCCTAAAAATACTATTGAGCGTTGTTCTGGGATGTACTTGCATTACTTGGAAACATTTGATCCTTTGGGGTCTTGTTTTTAAGATCTGTCAGGTTGGACCAGAGTTGTGTTTAGTTTGGGGTTAATTATTGCCACTACGGAAGCAAGGCTCTTGCTTTGTGAATTAGGAGGTTTGGTGGGACAGGAAATTTCTGGTCCTCTGAGTGCTGTGTATTGTTTCCTCTTATCCTTTTGGGTTATTCATTTTCTAGTCTTGGGTAGTTTCCTCACACACTGTGCTAATCAGTACTCTGCTGAATGTTCCTAGAGGACCCTCTGCAGGTCTCTAGAGTTTTCTCCCTGTATAGGTGTCTCCTTTGTGATACTTGTCCTGTGAACACTAGCTGTTCTATCTGCCTGGACTCTCCATTCTGTCTCCTCAGCTCAGGGCTTCTGGTGCTGCCTGGATTCTCCCTCTTAGTGCTGCAATCTGGAAACTCTGCTAAGGCAGCAAGCTTTCCTGACTCTCTGGACCCTACTGTCTTTCATCCTCATAATCAGTCTCTTGAAAATTGTTGTTTCAAACATTTTTGTCCAGATTTTTAGTTGTTTCAGGCAGCAGGGTAAATCTGGTCCTTCTTTTCCACCTTGACTGGAAGTAGAAGTCCAAACTTATTTTATTGATCAGTTTCTACCTACATTCTTTTTTTTAATGAAAGATTTTATTTATTTATTTGACAGAGAGACAGAGAACGGAAGCAGGGGGAGTGGGAGAAGGAGAAGCAGGCTCTCTACTGAGCAGGGAGCCTGATGCGGGGCTCAATCCCAGGACCCTAGGATCATGACCTGAGCTGAGGACAGATGCTTAACAACTGAGCCACCCAGGCACCCCTCTCCCAACATTCTATTTACACTCATTGTTGTGGTTGCAAGAATGAGAATATTTTGGTGTCTTCCTCTTTTTTTTTTTTAAGATTTTATTTTACTTTATTATTTTTTAAGATTTTATTTATTTATTTGATAGAGATCACAAGTAGGCAGAGAGGCAGGCAGAGAGAGAGGAGGAAGCAGGCTCCCTGCTGAGAAGAGAACCCAATGTGGGGCTCAATTCCAGGACCCTGGTATCATGACCTAAGCCAAAGGCAGAGGCCTTAACCCACTGAGCTACCCAGGTGCCCCTTTAAGATTTTATTTTTAAATAATCCCTACATCCAGCTTGGGGTTTGAACTTACACCCCTAGATCAAGTGAGGCATACTCTACAACTGAGCCAGCCAGGTACCCCCGTCTTCTCTTCTTATCTAGTCTGCTTTCCTATAGTGTTTTGGTGACCTCTATGCTTTCCCCTGAATTCTGTGACTTAATAAATTCTATTTTTACTCACTTACTAATCTTGATTGACTTTTACCCTCTAATATAATAAATGTCTTTCCTGACCAGGAAAGACATACACACAATGTGTGTATTCACTTTCATATCCATCAATCAAGGAGTGGCAGTACGGCCCTGCTGCCAGCGACTGAATCGTGTCCCTCTAACATCATATATTCAAGCCCTCATCTCTATCTAGTGTGATAGTATTTGGAGGTGAGATCTTTGGAAGATAATTAGATTTAAATGAGGTCATGAAAGTGGGACCTTATGATGGGATTAGTGTCCCCACTCTCCCTGACCCCTACCTTTTTTTAGTAGTACGGGGCCCAATACAGTACTTGAACTCATGACCCTGAGATCCAGACCTGAGCTGGGATCATGAGTCACATGATTGACCATGTGAGCCACCTGGCTGCCCCAGGATTAGTGTCCTTACAACAAGAGCTCCCTTTCTCCAGATGCACACACTGAAAAAAGGCTGTATGAGGACATACTGAGAGGTGGCTGTCTACAAGTCTGGAAGAGCTCTCACAAATCAAACCCTGCTGGGCCTTGATCTTAGACCTTCCAGGCTCCAGAACTATGAGAAAATAAATTTCTGTTGGGTAAGCGGCCCAGTCTGTGGTGTTTTGTTATGGTCACCCAAGTAGACTAATAGACCTGTCATCTTTATGCAGATGTTTGCTCAGTCTCATCAGGTCTTTCTCAGGCTGCCATCTTGGGGTCTTTTTTTCCCATTCAAGCTATTTTACAACCTGCAGTCTAATCCGTTTCTTCTTCTCCTTCCCTTTTTAACCCTTGAACTACTCTAGGCCAAGCCTTCCTGGTCTGTAACAGCCTTTATCTTTCTGGCCTTCTATTCTACACATGATACCATGGTATTTCTATAAAGCAGGGATCTGTTCATGGCACGCCTCTTTTCATATACCTTCAGTGACTCCCACTGTCCTCAGATGGGGTGTTCAAAGTTTTTGAATTCCTTCCTTCAGAATGCTATTTTTAATCTGCCAACTGGATGGATATAGTTTCTTCTCTGTGCCCCCATACGGGATTTCTTTTTTAATTTCCACAAAGATTTTATTTATTTGTTTTATTTATTTGTCAGAGAGAGGGAGAGATGACAAGCAGGGAGAGCATCAGGCAGAAGGAGAAGCAGACTCCCTGCTGAGCAAAGAGCCTGATACAGAATTTGATCCCAGGACCCTGGGATCATGATCTGAGCTGAACACTTAACCAACTGAGCCATAGGGGGCCTTTTTCCTCTGCAGTCATTGCACTTACCACTTTCTTCCTGCTAATTAGCTATAAATGCTGTCTTCTTACTAGCCTACAAGCTCCCTGGTAGTGCACCAGGATCAGGGCACTTCCCAGGGTTTTGCATGTAGTAGGTTCTCGCCAAATGTGTGCATCACATGATCTTGATTTCATGGTCTAGATTTTAAAATGACATTAAAAGAAATGTTTAGGGGCTCCTAGGTGGTACAGTTGGTTGAGTGTCCAACTCTTGGTTTCACCTCCGGTCATGACCTTGGGGTCCTGGGATGGAGCCCTGTGCCAGCTCCATGCTCAGCACGGAATCTGCTTGATATTCTCTCTCTTCCTCTGCCCCTCCTGCTCATACAGTCTCTCTCTCTAAAATAAAGAAATAAAATCCTTAAAGAAAAACCCAAAAGAAATGTTTAGAAAAGAGGAGAAAACCACCATAACCTCCCTACTTTAACACATCTTATCTTATTTTTGCTCTTTACCTCAGACTTGCATCTGCACTCTTAGAGCTATATTCACAGTGAACATACAAATCAAAGTTTGTTTTTTTTTAAAAGCTACTACCTTGCACATTTCCCCCTGTATGTAGCTTTACCATTTTAAGGAACTGTGATATTCCATTAAGTAGAAGTACCATAGTTTACTAGATTATATTAAGATTTAATGAATTCAAACCTGTAGAAATGTAACCTGATATCAGGTCCTCCCTTTTTCCTTAAAAGATTTTATTTATTTATTTGACAGAGAGCACAAGTAGGCAGAGAGGCAGGCAGAGAGAGGGGGGAAGCAGGCTCCCCACTGAGCAGAGAGCCCGATGTGGGGCTCGATCCCAGGACCCTGGGATCATGACCTGAGCTGAAGGCAGATGCTTAACCAACTGAGCCCCCCAAGTGCCCTCAGGTTTCCTCTTGTTTGGGGACTCTGACTCAGTTTTGGTTCCCACCTTGTCCTCCAATTAATATAGCTTAACCCCTTCCCTGGTTTCCATGAGAAATAAAGGCAGACAAAGCACTTTTTGGCCTTGTTTACTAAAAATCTAAGGGCCTAGGCAGGGATCACATCATGCAGTGGAGAGCCTTTACTTGAAAAATCTTCACTCACTATAACCTCTTCTCTAGAGAGAACTTCCACTTCACCCCCATTCCGCCCCACCCGACACCCGGTGTCTAGCCTTCCTTCTCATTTTCCCTAGAAGAGCACATTTCTCACTGTGTTATTTAGAGCAGGTCACTTTGCCCCAGTAACTTCTTTCAGTGAGTAGAACCAAACTCAATAAAATAATCCTCCAGGTGTGGGACTCACCCCCCTGAATGGACACAAAGTGTAGGGGGTTATAAATAACATCCCTCAAACCACTCTCCACCCCAGGCTATATAAGGGCTGGAAAGAAGCATGGTGGGCACAGCATTGGGCTGGCTGTGGGCCCCCCACCTCTCTTTTGGGGTGAAACTTAGTCTGAGTCTCCCTGGGGTGCCCTGCCCCTGAGTAGCAGTGGTGCTCAACCCAACCCAAGGTCTGTCAAGGTGGGTGCTGACTCATCTCAGAGGGTGTTGGCGGGGCTTAGCTTTTGGCATACGGGAAGGGGAAACATGCACGCATGGGTGCTTTCCTGGCAATGCATAAACTTGAACCAGGATTCATGTTGCCATGATATTGCCAAGTCAGGTGCGTCTCTCACCTCAGGGAAGTTGAGCAGCCTGCTTGTCTTGGAGGGGCAGCTGCTGCAGGCTGACTGTACCCGTCTTCTTTATTTCCACCTTCTGGGGAAACCAGGGTCTTAATGGTGCTGGGCCCGTACTTTCCATAGCCAGTTATTGGGATTCTCTGGGTTGAAGTAACCCCAAATCAGACGGGCGTCAGCAAGAGGGGTTTATGGCTTACATTGCTGGGAAGGCTTCTGTGACAGCTCATGGGGTTGGTAAAGGAACTACAGCAACCAGGTTTTGGGCTGACATTTTACTCACACCAACTATGGCTTGCTTTATCTCAAGTATGTCCTCATTTTATCTCATGCTTGGTAAATTTTCTCCAACTGAAAACAGACCCCTTTCTCCATGTTTCAGGGTGGGAAGCCAATGGTATCACCTCCCACCTCTGTGTTTTTCCAGCACCAGTACCTTCGGCTCCATATTGGTCTCAGGGGGTGACATTTCTGCTCAGTCTTTTCTGTTCCTCTGGACCAATCCCACCCTGGAGTACTGGGTATCTTTCTAGGTCTCAAGTCCCAGATGTAGAGGTAGATAGCAGAAGCGGGGTGATTAGAAAGCTTGTATGTCAGGGAAACAATTGTCTGCTCTGGCAACTGGGGGACTACTCCTTCCTGCATCCAGCAATGGCTGCTCATACTGGTGACTCAGTTTTGAACCGATGTCTCGTTAGATTCTGCACCTGATTCCAGATCATTGAATTTCACTTACCTTGCTTAAGCTCAGGTGCAATTATAACCTTTTTTTCTTATTCTAACCATTTTGAAACTCTCTTCTAGAAATTGTATTGAAATGAATGTGATTATATGATCTATCACACAGTAACACAAACGAGCCCCTTTCTACTCCCTTGTATAAAGGTCTTAAATCTCTGGGTATACTTTCCATACAATGCTTGTGTGTATGATCAAACACGTCCAATTCGAACTACTTGTGGAAAGAGCAGTCCGGACTAGAAAAACATCTGAATCCTAACTTCTGTTTTAAATAATTCAAGTTCCTGAGTTACTGATTAGGTTGCTAACTACAGACAAATGATAGCACTGTGGGTGGTTTAGGTGGAAATGACTCACTGGGAGATCTAGCTAGCCCACAGAATGGTTGGGATGGTGGAAGAGACAGTCTTGAGTCTATTCCGGGAATCACTTCCAAAACCGCACTGCAGAATTCAGTCGCCACGGGAGCTGCTGCCTCTCCATGGTCAGAGAGCTTCTTCTTTTTTTTTTTTTTTTAACTTTTTATTTTTTAAGAGCTTCTTAACAGGGACGGCACCTGCCGCAGGTCCTGGGCCAGACCTGCACCATCTCTGCTAGGATCAATCAGCAGGATGAATGCCTTTGCATCTCTCTCTCCCCATGTAACTCCTTCCCAAGTCAAAGCTTGCTACAAGCACCTTTTCCTCCATGCGACTTCGTTCTCAATATCTTGAGATCTTAAGATGCAAGTACATGTGACTGTTGGACCTAAATCACACCGAAACCTCTAGCTGCCAGGAAATTTAGGAAAGCCCTTGCATGAGCTTCCTCTGAGCAGACCTCTGGGCAGCACAAGGGGGTTGGAGGTTGGAACAGACGTTGAATGAGCATCTTTTTTTGTTTGGATTCCCCATCAGGGCTCTTATAGAAAAGGTGCTTGATGGATGTTGGTTCCGACGTGTGTGTGCATGTGTGGGCGTGCCCACACTATGGGCTGAATATTTGTGTCCACCCAGAATTCAAACGTTGAATCCTAATGCCCAGTGTGATGGTATCTGGATGGGGCTTTTGGGTGGTGACCAGGGCATGAGGGTGGACCCGCATATAAGGCCTAGGTGCCTTATAAAAAAGATCTGGGGGCTGCTCGGCTCCTTCTACCACATGGAACCACAGTGAGAAGATGGTCATTTATGAACCACAGACCAGGCTCTCACCTCAAACAGGATCTGCCAGCACCTTGATCTTGGACTTGGTGATTTTTGTGGCCACCCAGTCTGTGGTATTTTTGTGATAGCAGCCTGATGGAGTGAGACGGAGTGTGAATGATAACAGGAAGGCTGACCAGGAGTCAGCCGATCGTCATTCTGAGTAAGTTCCCTTCCCTATCTGGGCAGCCCCTGTCTGTCAGGTTACAGGATTTGACTCAAGGGTCTTGAAGGTCTCTTCTAGTTTGAATGGTCCATGATCCTCTGAATTCTTTCTTGATAATTGAAATCCATTGAAGGAAATCAGTGAAGTCAGTAGAAAAAGCTTTGGTTTTTGATTTCTTGATGCCTGCCTATTTCTTTAAAAGGATGTGAGGAAAAGAGTGATCTTGAGATATTTTTACTCTGTCTACGCACACCCGATCTGGTCTTTACCTAAGGGAGAGTGGCTGTTCTTTTGAAAACATAAGCTCGTTAGCGTGGTAGAAAAGCCAGGGAAATTCCCTTCCTGTCGCTGCTGCCTTCTCCTATCTCAGAACGGCTCTGGTTTTGGGGATCAGAACATCTTGTGCCTGTAAGCTGGATAAAATATGTAAAGAAAATAAGATTTAGGGACATGGTGTAACACGTGCCTCAAGTGATCTCGCCGTGGAAATTTAATTTTGTTTCTAGTTATTTGGGGTTATAGATAGGATTATATCTCTCAGGCAGAGAAAGTCATTAATCAGGAAAGGGGCCTCTTAATCCTTCTCCCGATTTTAATGAGGCACTGTAAAATGCCTTCCAATGGCAAATGGCAAGTACCAACTGGGTGTGGTTAGCAGGCATCCGTGGCTGTGTGACCATGGTACTGTGCACCCGGTTACCCAACAGCATAATCTCATTTGCCTGTCTTGGGGGCAGAAATGGGCAGAGGCTTTATGGTCTCCCTCAAATGACAGGCGGACGAGCGAGGATCTGGACTGGGCATCTGGGACAGTCCTTAGGCATCAACCTCGGAACTGTAGTCCCTAAAGAGAATTTCCAAAGTGTGTATTTTATGCCAGGAAGAGAGCGTCAATGTCAGCCTGAGGGTACGTCCCTCCTTTGTTGAGGTCAGGACTTCAAACCTGCTAGAGTGGCATGCGAGAGCCAGTCTCCTTCCCTTCTCCCCTCCCTCCACATACGAGCGGCTGCCCTAGTCCCTAGGGAGATGGCAGTGCCTAAGATGTGGTTCCTATCTGTGAGAAGCCCAAAGAAGAAGAGTGACAGATGTCTCGCATGGTCAGTTATTGGGGCATAATGACAACCTTAAGATCTCGGTTCAAGAGTAAGCGCTTACTTAGCTCCCACGTCTGTGAGTTGGCTGGAAGTTGATTGATCTAGGCCAAGCACACATGTCCTCCTCATTATGTGAGGAGCAGTTCACCAGGGTAAGCAGACACGGGCCAGGCTTTTTAAGGCCTAGGTTTGGACTGGGCATGCTGTCACTTCTACCTCATTCTAGTGATCAAAGCAAGTCGCATGATTCTGCTTTGAAAAATCAAAGGACGAGCAAATATGCTTTGCCTTGATGGGGAAGATTCCAAAGTCATATGACAAATGGTGTTGACACGGGGTGAGGTTAAAAAAAAAACAAAACAAAATGGGAAAAAAATACAGTCAATCAGGATGAACCAATCAGAGCGATAAAGCATTCTTAGTATCACACACTTTCTGTTGCAAGTATCAGAAACACTGTGCATACAAGCCCGAGCTCACGTAGCTGGCAAGCGTGGCTCCTGCCTGGCTGTGTCTAGAGGCTCAGATGGTGTTGTCACGGCTCTGTCTTTCACCGCTTGGCCTGGCTTTCGGCTGTGTTGGCTTCATCTTGCAGTTGGTGTGTTTCATGCAGTTGGATAAGATGGCTACAGCAGTTCCTGTTGTGTCTTCTTCTGGCCTCTCACTGCCCCTGGAGGAAGACTCCCACCTGGTGAGTCTACACTGAAGTCTCAGAGAAGTCTTTGATTGGCCTACGGGAGGCCATGTGTTCATTTCGGAGCCAGTCATGCTATCCAGAGAGAGAACATTCTGATTGGCTAATCTGTGTCACATGTCCAACTCTACGTTAAAGGGACTCAAGGACCTGTGATAGGCAAGCCAGGTGCAAATAAAGTGGGGAAAGGTAGTTTTCTCAAAAGAATAGCAGAGTGTTTTTACCAGATGGCAGAGGAAGGGGTGCTGGGCACAAGAGAACACCAGATGTCACTTTGGCGCAGAGTCCAGTGGGCAAAAAGGAAGGAATGAAATAATCCTGCTATTATTTATTGATGGCAGACCCATCCCATTGCTATAAGAACAGCACAAGGGCCAGGGATGTATTTGGGGCAATAGGTCATCACCGGGAAAGAGCACTGGTCGGGCAGGCAAAAGATGGGTTTATGACCCTGCTCCACCACCCAGTTAGGGTTGACAATGGACTGTGCCAGCCAGATAGGTCACTAGGTAATCTGTAAGGTCCCTTCCTGCTCCCTTGCTTTGTGATTCTGTCATTGACCTTGGTCATAGGATGGGCTGGAGCATCTCAAGGGTGACTTTCTCACCTGAGCCATATAGATGGAGACAGGCATGGGGCGGCCAAGGTGGAAGATGGCGCCCAGCATTAGTGCCCATTCGGATGCAGCTTTTTGGTTTTTAGAGTAGGCAGTGGGCTTTGGTGGGGGACCATGGGGCACAAATGCTTTAGCTCTAAGTTTTTTTTTGTTTTTGTTTTTAAAGTAGGCTCCACACCCGTCATGGTGCCCAGTGTAGGGCTTGAACTCATGATCCAGAGATCAAGACCTGAGCTGAGATCCAGAGTTGGAAGCTTTACCGACTGAGTCACCCAGGGTGCCCCACTTTAGCTCTAAGTTTTATTGATCACCGCAGTCGGTGTGTCTGGCACAGGAAGATGGGCTTTGCAAGTTCACAAGCCAGATGCATGTGCTTTCAGACGGAAGCCCAGAGTTTCAGGCTTAGATGGTCACTTTGCCTCTTTGAGTCTCAATCTCCTCATCTGTGAAATGGGGCTGATATCTATCTTGCTTACATCTCAGGAGAGTTATTAGGGTTAGTTTATGGAAAAGCAAATGTGTGGCAGTATTGAGTAAAGGCATTATACACCTGTGGAGGATTATGTTAAGATGGGATAGTTATCTAGTCAGGAACAGTGATTTCATCTGTTGCTTACTGACACTCTCAGGATTGTCAGAAAACACTCACCAAATGACTGACATGGGGAGACTGGGGTGCAGAGAAGCAGTGTGACATAAGCAGGCTACATGGCATGTCCCAGAGTGGACTCATGATGTCAGATCTGTGATTCTTACCTGGAGCCCCGTTAATGGGAAAGCTTTGATCTAATAGGATCTAATTTGATCTAATAGGATTAGGCCCCCAAGTGGCATTAGAAGGCATCCCTGGCATCTCTTGGGCAGAGCCCACCTGAGCCCCTCTGGGAGGAGTGTGTGATGAGGGAGGGGGGCTGGTGATAAGATGATGATTCTCCCCTAGAACTTCTGTACCCTCAGCCTCCTACCTACTTCTTATCTCTCGCACGATGTTTCCTTTTCTCCTCTGCCCTTTGTTAACATCCTGAAGGTCTGGCCCTTTAAATAGCAGCTCTGCTGCACAGCAGCGGGAGACACAACCGTGGCTGCCTCCTCAGGGCACATTGGCCAGACTACGTTTACCAGGGCCACTTGTGTCCTTGAGCTCTGTCCCTACCTAGGGCTGGAGCAGAAGATTCTTCCTGCAGGTGGGTGGAAGCCTGGGTTGGCAGGACAAGGACGCTGGGCCTTCTTGGGTCAGGCCAGGAGAAGCAGCCATGGGATGCAGAAACTGCATTCTGCCTGCTTCCGTGAAGGAGTTGGAAGGGTTTCCTCTGCTTCCATGGGGCTTGGAGGACTTACGGTAAAAACACAACTGTGGGTAGACAGGGGCATGTAAATTACAGAAAACAAAAACTACGTGGCTAAGGAGAGATAGTAGCAGAAACAGAAATGAAGTGATTACTGTGATTGAGGTCTGAATTTGGTCCTGCACTTCCTGGCAGATGGAACAGAGGCGGAGATATGATGGGCTTCCGATGAGTCTCTTCATGGAAAGAAATGCAGTGTTCAGAGAAGGCATCTTTCCCCCTCTGGCACAAAGAGGGAGATGATGTTTACCGCCTGGGTCCTTATATCAAGGACGTTGAGTGACAAACGCCGCATGTACGTGCCCTTGATCTTGAGCTCAGAATTAGCAAATACCTCATGAGCTGATGCGTTTGTGGGCTTTGCTGTTTTAGTGTCTGTTTCCTCATGGACCGTAGGCTCTTTGTAGACAGCGGTCTGGTTTGTCTTGTCGATTGCTGGGACTTTGCATGGGACGTAGGCCTCCAAGTGTGTCATTAGGATTTAGTAAGTAGTATTTTGGGGGAAAACTAAGTATTTTGTGAGTCATGAGAGGGGTGTCCAAGCCAGACCTGTGTTGTCAGTGCAAGGGGACGATGGCTTCCTAGGGGAAGCCACGTCTTAGTGGAGACCTGCAGGACTAGTAGGGATTAGATGAAAGGGCAAGGGAGGGGGGTAGTTTGTCAGGAAGAGAGGATAGCGAGTGTGAAGACCCGAGCGAGAACGCCACTGGTAAAAGAGGCCAGCTGTGGGCTCTGCATGGACATAACATGGAGAGTGGGGAAGGGGAAGGTTGGCAAGACCAGCAGGGGCCTCCAGACAGACAGGAAGTGGGTTCTTCCCTTCAGACCAGGGGGAGCCCCTGAGGGGTGGGACATGATCATTCGGCCACGTGGCCCTCCGGATGTCCGGCTCTGGCCTCTCTAGGCTCAGAATGAGGGTCAGGATGGCAGGCACCCCAGGTGAGAGCCTCATGCGCATCGGGGCCCGACTGCAGGTGCACTGCTGTGCTCCCCGGACGCTGTAACTGGACGCAGAGCCCGGTGGCACTTCATCCCTCGCCCCGGGTCGGGTCCAGCTAAGCGCATTCAGCCCAGCCAGCAGACGGAAGCCGAAATATTCTCTTTATTCCTGTGTGAAGGTGGTGTTTGCAGATGTGGCTTGGGCTGATTTCCCAGAGACAGGTGGCCCTGGTGTCGATGAGTGAGGCAGGCCCCTTAGAGACTGTCATGCCGAGGGACCGGAGCAGACGGCCCGTTCCTCTCTCCAAACTCACCAACGAGGTCAAGCTCTTCCTCTCTGGGGAAGCGGGAGGTGGTGCAGGAGAGTTTGCTCGTGCAGCGCCTTCCACAGGGAAGGAGACATTAGAAGTAGGAAAAGCGTTACCTGAAAACCCGAAATGGTCCCTATGAATGGAAGGCACTCAATGAATTCTTCCAAAAACTGGATGGGAAGCTTGTACGCATTGCAGGTTGAAAACAGTCTTGTTCTTTACCGACCTGATTCCCAGAAGGGTCTTGCCCTCTGTGTTGACAGCTACTGCCACCCATAGACCAGGGCTCCATGTCTGTTCTTTCCCTGAGGAAGGCCATCCCCTCCCCTCACTCCCCCACCCCCGCCTCTGGAGCTCTTTGCTCCTGGTCCTTAGGTCCCCTGGACTCCCCTGTCCAGCCCACCTCCTTGGATTGCCAGCCCTCTGTGCACCAGTGGACCTGATGTGACCCATGAGTCATCTGCCATGCCATCTCATAGGTATGTGTGTGTGTGTTTGTGTGTGTGCCCGTGCTGACGGCTGTCAGCTGTCCAAGCTGGCCCTAGGGATCCATGTAGGCCTGACAGGGAGGGGAGTCAGGTCAGCTCAGGTTTGGGGGGCTGGAAAAGTCCCAAGGCCTGCGGATTTGCAGAAGGAGGGAATGGATTCATCAGTATTCATGTCCCTGCATTAATCCCTGAATTGAAATCCTTAAACCAAATCCGAAGTTTCCCTTCCTAGTCTCTCCGGAGCAGGAAGTTGAGGAGAAGAGAGAGGAAAACCTATAGATCAGAACATGAGGATTAAGTCTTGGGGAGTGTGTGTGAAAGCCCTTGGGGTGGGGGTGCCAGCCCGGGGAAGGGAAGGGTCCGTGTCCGTGGCCCATGGCCGGGAGCTGAGCAGCCCTGGGCTCTTCCTGGGCTCTTTCTGGGTTCGGGGCGGTGGCAGCAGGAGTGGCCTGCCCCCTTTAGGGAGGGGTGGCGTGGCTCTGGTGAGACGGGTTCTGATGCCACCTTCCCAGCTGATCGGTGAGAGAGAGAGGGGCTGGCCTGGGGGGATTCTCTCGACTGCGCTTCTGTCCCCACAGGGTTGTCGAATGTGAGTGCGCTCGTCTCCTGTTGCTGCCGCCATGAGTTACCCCCGCCTAGAGGATGAGAGCAAATTTATTCTCATGCTGTCCTGGAGGCCGGAAGTCCTAATACCAAAGTGTGGGCAGAGCCGCATTCCTTCCAGAGGCTCTAAGGGAGACCTCGCCTCCTCACCTTTTCCAGCATCAAGGGGACACCTGTGTTCCTAGGCTCGTCGCCCCTTCCTGTATCACGCTGCCTTCTCCTGCTTCGTGCTCCTGTTTCCTTTTCTTAAAAAAAGATTTTATTTATTTATTTGTTTACCACAGGAAAGCGGCAGGGAGAGGGAGAAGCAGGTTCCCGCTGAGTAGAGAGCCTCATGTGGGGCTCGATCCCGGGACCCAAGCCGAAGGCAGACACTTAACCAACTGAGCAACCCAGGCGCCCCTCCTGCCTCCTTAAGAGGATCCCTGGGAACACCTCGGGCCCATCTGGACAGATGTCCCCATCTCAGGATCCTTAATCACATCCCCAAAGTTCCTTTTGCTGTGTAAGGCCACACATCATGGGTTCTGGGGAGGAGGACATGGCCATCTTTGGTGGGCCCGTCACTGGCCTGCCACTGTGGGTATTTGGCTCAGAGTTTTCCAGACGATTGCTCCACGGGTCCCAGCACTCGGGGCTGGGGGGCTTCCAGGGTGGGTCAGGAGGGGCAGCCCTGATGCTCGTCACTGCCGTCACGAGAAGCTGTATTTTTGCCTCTGGTATCTGGCTTTGGTCTGATCTTGTTAGAAAGAGAGCCAGAGAAGGAAGCTGATTCACCCGATAATGAACAGTTAAATGGTGGACTCAGTGCTAAACTCTGGTCGCCGGACTCCCAGGCAAGTGCCCTTTCTCCGGGCCCTCAGGGATAAAACAGCCACTGAATGAGGAAGGGACGTGTGTGTGTGTCCTCATTTACTGGCACAAAGATCCTGAGTGAAAAGCAGAGGGCGTCACATTTTTGTGGTGGCCTCTTGTTTCACCTCCATTTATAGTGAGAAAGGCCGTGTCTGGTGACCGCAGGTGAAGTCCCTGGAATGTCACCAGGAAGATTCTGGAACCTGGCTGAGGCCTTCCCACAGGCCCCCATTCCCATGCTCTGCCCCCATGATGCCCCCCTGCCACCCCATCCCGGCTCTGCCTAATTGAAATTGGTGCCGAGTCCGACCCTCTGTTGCATTCCCGCTCTGGGGCTTCAGGACCACAGACTGTCACGAAATGAACTGTGAAGATCTTCTGTGTGCCCTGGGGGGTGGGGACGCCGGGGACACGGCAGGACTCGGGAGCTGTCATTTGCTCCTCTGGCCCCCGCTCAGAGCTGCTGCTGCCCTGAGTGCCTGGAGATGCGAGAATTCAATCGGGGGAGCCCTTCCTCCCCCAGCCTGGGCCGGGCCCAGACACACGGTCCCAGCGACCGGCAGCCAGACGGATTTGCGAAATGGAACAATTAAATCTAAAGCGAGCTGTCTGAACTGATTTTTCCCCTTCATCCTCAGCCAGTTCTGCAAACCCTTTCCCGGCATTGTCTTCATTAGCGGCCAGGACACCCGGGACAGGACTCAAATGCCTGCCTCCAGATGGTCCTCCGTGCCCTGAAACATCGGCTTCTGTTCTACGCGCCACCTGCCTGCCCGGCTTAGCTGTCTCTCTCCTGGCTTCTCTGACGTGAACGCTCTGGGGCATGCCGCGCCGTGTCAGGGGTGGGGCAGCTGGGACCAGCCACACGACTCTGCTGCACCCAACCCCCCGTGGCAGTGGTTGCTTGGGGCCCGGTGGGAATGGTGCTGCCTTTCCGGGCTCCCCTCAGACCAGAAAGGAGGGATCATTCGTGGGGTTGGTGCTTATGTTATGACTCTTGTGTGTCTGGGGCTCGGTGGGGATGTGCTGGAAGAAGGCAGGCGTTTCTCTCCACCCATTTCAGTGCTCACTTTCCGTTGGACCTGATGAAGGGACACAGGGTTGGTGACTCTCATCAAGGGGTTTACATTTCTTTGGGTTGAAAGTCCAGGGGCAGGACCAACAGGGCTGGAAGCTCTAGGCAGCATTCAGATGTAGCCTCTCAGATCCCATGTTGGTACTCAAGATGGGGAAACTGAGCCTCAGAGAGGAAAGTGCAGGCTTCCCAAGCACAGTGTGGAAGGAGATGGGTCAAGCCCAGCTGCTGCTGCTGCTGCCTTTTTTTTTTTTTTTTAAAGATTTTATTTATTTGACAGAGACACAGTGAGAGAGGGAAGGCAAGCAGGGGGAGTGGGGGAGGGAGAAGCAGGCTTCCTGCTGAGCAGGGAGCCCGATGCGGGCCTCCATCCCAGGACTCTGGAACCATGACCTGAACTGAAGGCAGAGGCTTAGTGACTGAGCCACCCAGGTTCCCCATCTTAGCTTCTTTGTTGTTCCATGAGCTCCTGGGCACAGAGCTCACCTGGCGCTACTGTTTGTGGGTCAACAGAATTAATGGGAGTAAGAATGAAGTATTGGAGAAGAAATGATGACTAGACCCTCAGCCAGGGTCACGTTGTTTTCATCTCAATATTCCTGGAGCCCAGAACAGCTGGGGATGCAGTAGATACTCAGTAAGAATGAATTAAAGGCAGGGCGCCTGGGTGGTCACTCAGTTAAACATCTACGCCTTTGGCCCAGGTCATGATCCCAGGGTCCTGGGATGGAGCCCCACACATCAGGCTCCCTGCTCAGCGGGGAGTCTGCTTCTCCCTCTGCCCCGCCCCCCATCCATGCTCTCACTTGCTCTCTCCATCTCTCCAATGAATAAATAAAAAAAATCTTTAAAAAATGCATTAAAGACAGTGTAATTGGGAGCAAGATGGCTGGTCTTGAGGCAAAGAGGCCATCCCTCCCCCATCTAGTAGTAGTTTGGGTAAAGTAGAAGGAGCTGTTCTCACTGGGATTTTTGGCCCGCTGCAGGGAGTTCCAGAGTGAGGCACATTCTTCAGCATTGGGGCGGTTGTCAGGAAAGTTGGACTCTGGTCCCCATGATGTATTGACAGCTGAGTCCCTTCTCTTCTCTTTGTAAAAGAAGGTAGTCAGGCCAAGTGGTCCCCTGGCCCCACCCCGCTCCAACGTCTTGAGAAAGCCTAGGGGAATTCTGATGTCGCCAAGACCCAGGGCACAGGAGGCTGAGCTGCTGGCTTCTTGTCCTCATGACCTGGGAGACATGGAGAGTGTCTTCTTCCCAAACGCTTCCAGTTACTAGTGTCTGGAGCAGCCTGGGTCTCAGGGCCGGGAATCTGGAGGGCAAGTGAAGTCAGGCCCTGGTCTTTGGAGTCGTGAGGGACCAGCTCTTTAGCTGCCCAAGGAAGGAGGGCCTCTGGGAGGAGGCAGGACCAAGCCATCAACTGGACCTTGATGGTCCTGAGACCGATGACAACCCAGCTCCACATGGGACTTGTTGCTGACCTTGGGACACCACGTGACAAAGTTGCCGTTTCAAATGCCACCGTTGCTGGTCCTGTGGCAGGGGCCGTTTCTGGGGAGACAGGCTGGGCCCTTAGAAGGACTCTGGTTTCTTGGTATTCCTGAGTGAACTCCAAACTGCTCTGCGAGAGCTGAAGGAAGACAGGTCGTCCCGGTGACCTCAGGTTCTGTTCCTGGAACTGCTGAGTGACCGTGATCTGCCACTGAAGCAGGTCCCGTGCAATGACTCATCTCTTCCCCAGCAATCTTAGGGTCAGTTTTTCTCCTCTAATTCATTCTTTGGCCATATTTCAACATTTCTTATGGTAGACCTTATCCAGGCTCTAAATAACATCATCTCAATAGCTGCAAATGCCAACGTTTAATTATTGTGGTTATACACACATGTGTAAATACACGTATATGTATACCAAATTAAAAAAAAAATACACAAGCTCTCGATGCTTACATGAATCTCTGGAGCCTCAGAGGCCAGAAGCGTCTGAAGCTGTTCGATGAGGCTGCACCACATTGCCTGTGGGCCCAGCACAGCAATTCACTGAGAAACCCAGAGTTCCTTGTTCCTTACTCATGCATGTGATTTACCTCCAAGCCCTGTTGTTTTCCACTGTCTAAGTGGCTCTGGATTCCCGTGCACCATCTCTGGGTTTTCTGGGCCATTGGCTCCTGCTCTCTGATTCAGCCCTATCTCGATGCTTCCCTCTGGTCTCCATGGCTCAGCCATTCCCAGGCCTCGTGGTTCCTTGAAGAGCCTGGGCTCCTTCCTTTGTCTGCCTTCCTCTGCTTGGAGTAACTTTCTACACCTCTAGAGCCCTTGAGCATTTCTATGACCAAAGTGGATTATTTTTACCGATTCCTCTGGATTCAGCCTAGACATCTGTTTCTCCTGCTGCCTTTTATGTTCTCTCATGTTGCTGGGTAGTCTTCATTATAATCCCTTTTGTGCCTTCCTAGGATTCTGTCAGCTGGCGTCCCCACCATCACATGTTACTGGGAAGAAAATGTTGCACTGTTGTTGCACCATTGGAGACAGTGCTGCCTAGCATTTTCTTGATCTTTGGGGGCACTGTAGATTAGTAATGAAGAAGACTGGCTCTAGATTTGGCTCCCAGTTCTGTGGCTGTATGAAAAGTTGTCAAAGTCTTAGTGCTTCAGTGTTATCGTCTATAAAATGGGCATAAATAGTATCCATCTCATAGGGTTGTGAGAATTAAAGGAGAAAATGCATAAAGTGTTTGGAATAGTGTCTGGCTCAGCTATTATAACCTTTTATTTCCTTTCTTACTGTGGTTTTTGATTTGCTCTTTACAGATATATTCCCAGAAGTGAGATGATTGGACCAAAGGTTAGAAGGTTTTATGGCTCTTGAAATGTTTTGACAAATTGCTTTCGAAGAAATTATGCCTCTTTCCCTCGCATCAGCAATGCCCAAGCAACAGCTCGTTGCTTTCTCCTGTCTACACTGTAATTCAAAGGGCAGGTCTTAGAAGACGAAAACTATGATGCACTCCATGTCTGTGCTTTTGGACCCTCTACCTGCTTGCTTCCACTCGGCTCAGTCCTCCACTTCTAGCCCCGAGGGTTCCCTCTTATCTCCTCAGCACTGCAATTTTCAGTAATTGTTTGGTGCTATAATGACTTATTGAGATATTAATTTATGTTTTGCTCTCACTGATTATTCTCATTCCCTCCCCAATTCAAGATGGCAGCCAAGCTTTTTCTGTCCCCTTAGTGGGTTTGTGTAGAGGCATCATGGGACCCATGTGCAACATGGGGGTGGGCAGGGGAAGAGCAAGGAGATGATGGGCACTAACATGACCACTGGGGCTGCCGGTCAGGATTCAGGCTTCAGCTGTTGAAGCACTCATGGATGGGACCAGGTGGGCAGGTGGTAATGTGGAGTGCAGTAGAGCTGCCTTGGGGACCTGGGAATGCAGGGAGTTCATCTGTCTCATTCCCTGTTGGATCCTGAGCACTTAGCACAGTGGTAAGTGTTTAAAAATACTTGTTGAATGAATGGATGTATATTGAAGGTCAGATCTCTGTGGGTGGGTGTGAGCATGAAGCCAGGGTCCTGGTCAAAGGCCCTGGGCCTGCTTTGGAGGGAGTGGGGCACCAGGCAGATTTTTCAGAGTAGAGGTCAGAGTAGAAACCCAGGCAAGGGGAGTTATCTACCATCATGGAAAGAGGGGATGGTGGGATTTGGGACCTAGAGTGGTCCTGTCTGCTCCTGGCTCGGGCAGGCTTGTAAGTTGTCATTCCAGGCCATGCTGAATGGTAGCCTGGAGTCACCCCCCATAATGGTCATGGTAGTTCTGGCCTTCACCCTCAATATGAATAGCAGTGGCATGACTGGAGAAGGCAAAGGTCCCAAGGTCATCAGTCAAGACCAATAGCTGTTGTGGGCATGACTGTTGTCCTGACAAGCTTGGGTGCGTAAGAAATGCCCCAGTACCTCTTTAAAACCGTACTGGCTCTCACTCCAAGCCCTTCATCCTGCCAGGCTGGCGATGTCTTCTGATATGATCGTGACTCCTTCCCCTGGCCAGGGCTGTGTGCAGGTCTCAGGGGTCTTGTGCTGAGCAAAGGCTTCTGTAGCATCTACAACTGCCCCTGCTTGGCCTTAGGAGACCTGGTGCCCC
This sequence comes from Mustela putorius furo, assembly GCF_011764305.1. Classification (NCBI taxonomy): domain Eukaryota; kingdom Metazoa; phylum Chordata; class Mammalia; order Carnivora; family Mustelidae; genus Mustela; species Mustela putorius. The sequence goes on from NW_025422057.1 coordinate 11,939,388, forward strand.
AGCCAGCACCTCGGGGATCTTTACCATCACCTCCTCCAGAGGATCTTTGGGTTACTTTGGGTCTGTATCTAATATCTGCAGACTTCTGTCTTCCTGACCACTCAGACAAGCAACCTCACCTCCCCCAGTTTCCTGCCGTTCCTGCTCTGCCCCTCTTCAAAGAGACTCTGCCCTCCCTTCTCATGTCCTGGACCATTTAGCATCAGCCACTAATGAGCTGATGGTCTCATAGAAGCGAGCAGATTTTCTGCAAGCAGCCTCTATTTCAGGTCCTGGGTGAGCAAGCTGCCTTTGAGCCAAGGGGCCCTAGCCACCTTCTTGGAGGGCAGGGTAGGGGTGTGGGGAAAGTGCTTCCAGAACAAAATGGAGATGGAGATGACAGCAGATGACCTGTCACCCCAGCATCAAGCCATGCTGGGAATATGATAGGGGTTTCATAAATTTATACCTGTTAATCAATAATTCAGGTAAAAAAACAATATCCCCTGACATTGTAGAAAAAGGGGGGCCTTTTGTGTGTGTGTGTGTGTGTGTGTGTGTGTGTATTTGCTCTGGTGATCAGAGTGTCTGATCAGAGTGTCTGGAGCACGATTTGCAGACATTGAATTCAGCGTGTGCTACCCAGAACTTCTTGGAGACTGCGGGTTGGTGAAAAGGTTTATAATTAAGTTAATACTGCGCTGTCATTTCAGGTTTCAGACTGGGAGATCTTTAACCCCTCTCCCCCCCAACAGAAAAACCCTCAAATCTACCACTAAATTACAGTCAACACAGCGTTGATTTAAAAGAACAGCATGAAATTATTCATTAGGCATCGGGTCCAACAAATCTGAGTTGGTTTTCCTAAGTCATTTAATAGCTAATTACATGCTGCATGATGTAAAAATGCAGAAAGGCCTCATTAAGAATAAATCCAGTTGTTTGCAAGGCACATTATAGAAATTCCAATTCAGCCGCTCCTACCTTCAGTGACTGCATACAGCGTACCATGGTTTTTGGCAAATGAAAGACCCGGAAATAGAACCGCTGTTTTTATAACAACCCTGTTACGTTTAATGACCATTTTCTTCCCTTAAGTGCAGCAAAGTATGAAAATATTGCCATGCTCTTTGGTGCAATTTTCCTACTGTGATTTTTTTTTTCTTTTTTTGCCATTAAAAGCCCAGAGAGAGTGCATTTCTCTACCTACTTATTTGCTACTGTCAAAAGATAGCAAAATTCATGAAAAAAAAAAAAAACCCTCAACTGTCAATCTCCAACAAATATGCAATTATTTCAGGCTGGTGTTTTAAGCAAAATTGGTTTTTTTTTTGTGGCAGAAACTTGCTTCTATTTTCTGAACCGGGATGGGGGGGGATGTTTTTGCTTCTGGCTGTTCCAGTTTCTCTGGACATCTCCCAGGAGCACCTGTTCTCACACGCAGAGGTGAATTTCCACGAGCAGGGCCCTGACATTTGGGCTGAATTAAATGCCAGTTTTGGTGCCCTTTGGTGCATCCACTGGTGAGGGGAGAGCACAAAGTAATTTCTCTAACAGCCTCACAAAGCCCATCATTCCAGGACGTTACACCGGGATGCTGGGCAGTAAATGACGAAGGGCTTGGGAGGGAGGGGAAGATAGATGATCTCGTCCCTACAATAATACACGGGAGATATATAAAGGCAAGTAAGTGGTAATGTTCTTGAAAGATAAACAATTGGCTGCCTGTCACAAATAATTGATGACTGAGATCTTGAAGAATGTGGCCGTGATAAAAAAAAAAAATACCTAGAGGGGTGTACACTCACCATATTCTCCTGACATATCGTTGCTTTCCTCTTTGTGGGAATCTTTGCAGGATCAAATTAGAAGTACTGTTTGCTGAGAGGCAATATTCTGCACTCTGAAAGCAGAGCTCCTCGTCTCCCAGGGAGCCTTCATTTGACTTTCATCTTGATATTGAATTTAAGCTGCGCATTTTATGATCAACACACGTGGCCCTTGGCCCACCTCGTAATACCTACTGCCCTACAGTGGACGTTTCATTCACCAGAAGGACTGGGTGGGGACTTGTCTGCTCACGCGCACTTTTTGTATTAATTAATGAAAATATTCCTCTGGTTTGCACAGTCCTTTGTGGGAATTTTTTCCCGAAGAGCATTTGCTTGCTTTGCTGTTTTGCCTGAGTTAAGAATACCATCATGAAGGGAATTGAATTCCTGGAGGGAAGAGCCTTCCTGTGGATCTGCATGGCTCAGAGGGCAACGCCGAGACCAGCAGGTGGAAGCTGCAGAGACCTTAATGTCAGGTCCCTGGGGGGTGCGAACTTCCTACCCCAGAAGGCTCCCCGGAACAGAAATGCTGGGCTGCCTTGGGAGGTGGGTAATGGGTTCCCTATTACTGGAGGAGATCGTCAGTGGTTCCCTATTACTGGAGGAACTCTTGGAAGGTCTGCTTACCAGCTGGCATCACAGAATCACACAGCCTTTAAATTTGGTGACGTCATGATCCACCCAAATGCCCGCATCCTTACCGAGTTAGGGCAGGAAAACCTGACTTCCAACCCTGGGCCCTGGAGGGCAGTTTGAGGCATTGCAACCATTTTATTTACCTGTGCTGCTCATGCTGGAAACACTGAGGAATTAGTGCCACCTCTCTCTGGGACCCCCAGCTGGCGACCGGTGGGTCTGGGTAGCTTGGTGCCTTCACCCCTAGGGTCTTGCATCTGTGCACACCATGCCTCCATCCCCTGCAGCAGGAGCTGGCCTGATGAAGCACCGTTCACTGGATGAGGGTGACGGGTGCCTTCTGCACACCTGTTCTTCACCTCCCAAATGCACCACAGATCCTTATCTCTGAATCTGCTTCTAGGGGAGCTCCAGTTAAGGTAATGACTGTCCTTTCCTGACACCAAAGCAGGCCAGTCCCTGACAGTAGGGCATATTTGAAGTCAGGATAGGTGAACGTGGTGCGGAACTCCCAGGCTTTCTCAGGCCTGATGAGAACAGAACGAATTCTAGGGTAATCCCTGTCCTCACACCCTTTGCCCTCAGCCCACAGCCAGTGGGGACCTGGTACCTGCTCTGCTCTGGCTACGTCCTGCCACAATGCCCAAGTTCCAGGAGATAATGCCCTGGCTTTGTTTCTTTTGATGCACTTCTACCTTGTACTCCTGTTTTTTCAGAACTGAGGATGCCCCCCACTTGGTACTAGGGTCCGTCCAGGTGCCCTGGGCTAATTTCCTGCTCCTGGGCATTCCTGAGAATGGCTCTTGACCCACTTGGGTTTTCCCTTGCCTGTTCCTGAGATTGCTCTTGGTTCTGGCATCTTCTGTTTAGCTGCCAGTATTAGGGTGTGGTTCTCACGAGTTTGTAAGGCCAAAGAGGCACCATTCTGGATTTTGAGTTTTATTGTAGATTTAAAGACAGAAACAGGAAAAGACTGGGGAAGACCAGACTGAATGTGTCTGGCCTTAACTGGATGTGAATGCATTTGGATTTCAGGGTGTCTGCCTCCGTGTTTTAAAAGTTCAGAACATGGGTCTTGGAATTTTGGTAAACTGAAGCCCGTGGTGCTGAACATACATGAGTTTGAGTTCTACGCTGGATGAAAATCACGGGCAGTGCTTGTCTCTGGGTGTTTTCATGGAATGAATGGTCTTGAGTCAGCTTCTCGTTTAAGAGCCTGGGGAGAAATACTGGACGCAAACACCGTGACCCAGTCCTAAGTGCCACGCTAAGTCGCAGATAGCTTTCAGAGCCTCACCATCACTGTGTTCAGGTGGCGTGCTTCCCGCTCTTTCGGCTTCTGTCCATGGTACCCAATGCGGGCCTTGTCCACTTTTGGTGCATCAGAATGGGAAGACTGAGCCTGGTTGTCTCCTCATGATTTATGACCCTTTAAATGATGATAAATGTTCCACCTCATTCTAGACTAGAATAGATCTGATGTTTCCTGCTAACTAGTCTCTCTGATATTACTTGCCTTGTCTGCTTTAGATAGTCTTTTTTTTTTTTAATAAAAATTTATTTATTGGGGTGCCTGGGTGGCTCAGTGGGTTAAAGCCTCTGCCTTCAGCTCAGGTCATGATCCCAGGGTCCTGGGATCAAGCCCTGCATCAGGCTCTCTGCACAGCAGGAAGCCTGCTTCCCCCGCCACTGCCCCCCCTCCCCCGTCTACTTGTGATCTCTGTCTGTCAAATAAATAAATAAAAATCTTTTTTTTAAAAAAAGAATTTTTTTATTTATTTGACAGGAGAAGACACAGCGAGAGAGGGAGCACAAGCAGGGGTAGTGAGACAGAGAGAAGCAGGCTTCCCACTGAGCAGGGAGCCCGATGCAGGGCTCTATCCCAGGACACTGGGATCATGACCCAAGCCGAAGGCAGACACCCAACAACTGAGCCACCGAGGTACCCTTGCTTCAGATAGTCTTATTTGAAGTATGGACTTCACCAAATCAATACTGTTCTAGCGAGGAAGGAACACTTTATTTCCCTTAGTTGGGACAAGGATTTTCTTTTGGCTTCCAGTCATTTGCTAGAAAGTACCCAGTAGGCTGCATGGTTTGAGTCTGTAGAAATAGCATAGCATTAACATGAACACCAAGAACATTGGGCGCCTGGGCGGCTCTGTCGATTGAGCATCCAGCTCTTGATTTCAGCGCAGGTCGTGACCTCAGGGTTGTGAGATTGATCCCTGTGCTGGGTTTAAGGTGGTGTGGAGCCTGCTTATGATTCTCTCCCTCTCCCCCTGCTCGCTTGTTCTCTCTCTCCACCTCCCCCCTAAATACTGAACACCAAGAACATTAAAAAAAAATTCTCTGACTATGCCTCTTCCCAAGGCAATTCCATTTTTGCATGTCAGCCTCACCCCATGTCTACCATGGCTTTTTCTCTTAACGTTCTATCAGAAATGTTTTCCCATGTTCCTACAGAGGGCTTTGTAGTGATTCTTCCAAGGGCTGCAAAATCACTTTGCCAGTTTGCCCAACTGCTCCCTCGTTGTCGGTAACTGAGGGGGTTTCCAGGCTTGGGTTACTATAATGAACGTTGTCACAAAGAAAACTTGTTTTCATTTAATTACTTCCTTAGCATGTTGTCCACAAGTGGAATTTTTGGGCCAGAGGCTGGAGACAGCTCCTGGCTTCTGATGCTTTTCCAGACGGGTGAGCTGATGTCCTCAACCATCCCGGTGGGCTGTATACAGCCCTTTAGATCGGCATGTGTAGAAAACAGTTCGTAAGGGTTCCTAGCTCTCACTTTCCTTCAGAATGTCAAAAATTAGGGGTACCTGGGGTGGCTCAGTGGGTTAAAGCCTCTGCCTTCAGCTCGGGTCATGATCCCAGGACCCTGGGATCGAGCCTTACATTGGGCTCTCTGCAGAGCAGAGAGCCTGTTTCCTCCACTCTCTCTCTCTGCCCGCTTCTCTGTGTACTTGTGATCTCTGTCTGTCAAATGAATAAATAAAATCTTTTAAAAAAATTATCTCCATCTGCCTGAGGAAGAGTTAGAAATGACATCTTTAACAAAAAACAAAAGCAAAAAAACCACAAGCAAACAAAAAACCGAAAACTCTGGCATTGCACACTCCCTAATGAAGACCCTATGTGTCCCCAAAAGATTGGTGATGGCGGTCATAAGGTGTCCTGTGTGCTAGGCAGGAGCTTGCTGTCCCTCTCGTGTTATTTTACTTAATTCTTAGAATAGCTATCTAGAGCATATTATCCCTTTTTAAAGATGAGAAAATCGAGCGTTGGTGAGGTGAAGTAACTTACCTCAGATACGTAACTAGGGTCAGAGCCATCTGGGTCTATCCTGTTTTATGGAAACAAAAATGGTGATGTTAGGGTATTTAAATGTGGAGTTAAAAGGATGACGAGGGATATGGAAACAAAAATGGTGATGTTAGGGTATTTAAATGTGGAGTTGAAAAGATGATGACGGAGACCATGAATGTCAGTGCCTCTTAAAGAACCAGGATGGTGACTACAGCTGTCGGGGCGAGGCCACCCAAGGGTCAGCCTGAACCCCATTCAGTCTAGACCTACAAGCCAAGGTGACACTGAGGTTCACAGGCCCTCCTCACAGGGTGTGGCTGAGTAGGCGGCCCACTCTCTGCTAACGATCAGCAGATCCTTACTGCTAAGTGAGCCTCTAATTGGGGAAGTTGATCCTGTCTGGGGAGTTAGGGAAGGCTTCCTGGAGGAGGCATTGTTTGAGCTGCAATTCAAAGGATAACATTAACTTGAAGAGGGTGGTGGATGGTGAGGTGGGGAGACCATTCTAGCAGAGGGAATGCATTGTGTGAAGGCCCTGTGGCTAGGGAGAACTTGGCACTTTTGAGAAACTGAGAGAAGGCTGGTGTGGCTGCATTGAAAGGTAGACTTGTGTCCATCATTGGTAACTTCCACGGGCAGGCAGAAGGGTGGTCATAGGTGTGCTTCCCCTCTGAGAAGCTCTGGATGGCGATGAACGCACAAACTATGTGTGAGTCATTAAAGAGCATGATAGATAAGGCACGTTGGCTTCCCCCACCTCCTTCTACCCTCCTTCCAGTTCAAGAGTTGGAAAGCTGAATACCACATTGCCCAGTGGTCTGACAGCTAGCATTCAGGATGTGAATCAGGGCCTGTCCATTAGACATAAGCACACGAGACCCCCTTAGGCTGCTTTCTGATGATTTGGGTCATGGAAACTGAGGATTTCTGCAGCCGTGTTGCAAAGCCCATGTTGTAGCCTCCTGGCTGTGCAGAGATTTGGCGGGAAACCGCCAACAGCAGTGGTGACATCACAGGGCAAAGGTATCCTGGTGAGTCTGTGCTTTTTTTTTGTCTGGGAGTCATTCCTGGAGACCAGCCGAGAAAGGCTTCTCTGGCCCTTGCAGTGAGTACCTAATTCCTGTTAAAATGCTCTACGGGAAGGCCGCTGATCCCCGCTTCCCTTCCGAAGTGGCTGAGCCGAACTTGGTTTCTGACTCAGGGCTGTTCCTTTACCTCGAACTCACTCTGCTAAATGCAGGGGCAAGCTGGAGGGTGAAGGTGGGAATGTTCTGGGGGCAAATTTCAGCCAGTGGGGGATGGGGTTTTGCAGTTAACGGCACAGCTTTCTGTCCCCGTGGGAAAATTCTCGGACACGGTTGGTCCTCCGTGAGAGTGAACCCCACTTGCCCAGAGTGGTAACCTCTCATTTTTACACCTTTTATAGATTTTTTTTTTCTCCCCTTCCTGTCTCCTTCCTCCTACCAAATAAGCCACGTGCACCTTAACCCTTATTTCAAGGTCTGCTTTAGGGGGAGCTCAGCCTATAGAAGTTTCTAATTTTTGTGTTCTGCATCTAACTAGGGTGGAGAGACCCAAAAGACTAACTCACAGACACAGGTATTGATAATTTTTAACCAAGTCAAACAGATTCCAGGCAATCGTATCTCTGTGTTTTGAATTTATGCCCCAGGCTTTTAGCCTCTCCGTAAGGAGATCAGTGTCTCAACCCATTCAAATAAACTGCTCAAGGTGCACACTGGTCCAGCCAACCATTCATCCATCTGTCCCTCTGTCCAGCCAGCGATCACTGACCAGACATCTGCTGTGTCCAGCACTGGGCTTGGGGCGGAGGATGGAGGAACTAATTAGACTGTCGCCTGCAAGTTATTCACGGTGTGCTTAGATCCAATGGCAAATGTGGTTCTGCGATTTTGAGTGTGACTGATTGCTGTTTATAATGCAGTTAGCCTGTCCATGTAAACTCAGCACGAATGCCAGCCAGTGGTCTTCTTATATAAACATACTCCTAGCATTTCCGTCTACCCTAAAAACTGTCTCCAACGTTCAGACTGTGTCTCTATTTTATTAAAAAGTCTTGTATTAAGACACTGCTTCTAAGGAACTAAATTTAGTCTGAGAAGCTGCTCTGAACTTTGGAGTCATTAAATGTAGCCTGTGTGTGTGTGTGTGTGTGTGTGTGTGTGTGTGTGCGTGCCTATGACAGAGAAAAATTACAGCCAGCAGTGTCTATATTGAAAATCCTGCATTAGATTGCCATCAGTTGCTAATAATACATCATAATTATTCTTATAGGGTTAAGCGTTCCTCTTTCCTCTTCCACCTGCCTTGCTGAGATAACCTCTAAGGATGTCCTGGAAGATGGTAGGGCTGGAATTCAAAAGCTTTCCTGACAGCTGAGCTCTCCATGCAATTCATTATGTTGAAAAGATGGGGCGGAGAGGGGTTGTCTGCAAAGATAATGACTGTGCAATTTCCAGTCCATTCTCTTGCAGCCAGATCTTGGAGGCAGCCCTCGGACCAATTTCAGCAAGCGGACTCTGCTCATCTCTCTTCCATCTGTATTGGGAAAGAGGTTGTGTCTGGCTCAAGCAGGAGCCTGGGCCAGTGTGGGGGAATCAGGATCCGGAGGTGGCTGGGGAAATCGAATGGGGCTCATCCCCAGAGTGCTTGGTGGGGGGAGCTTAGGCATGGTTCTGGCTGACATCAGTGGCAAAGGTGCTCTGTTCAGGGGGTGTGCTGAGAACACAAGACGGACTCCCAGTCTAGGCCACGGTTCTGAGCTTTCTCTGTTTTCCCAGCTTTGAGCCCAGAGCCAGGCAAAGCAAGAGCTCAATAAAGGTTGCCCCACTGAGAAAGCACTGGTATAGGGTTACATGCAGCAAGGAAATCAGTTGTGGGTGTTTTCAGTGGGAAATGAAGTCAGGGTCCTCTCCAGTTCTTGCCTATGGAGTGAGAGTCTCCAGAGGAAAATTCTAGCCCAGTAGCAGTGTCAGCTTTGGACTGTTTGTTGTCAGGAAGATCTCCTGTGTCTCTGGCAGACATCCCTAGCACTTCAGTCCCCTGCATGGACCCAAGACTTCCAGGGACTGGGAATGCTCCTGTTGCTGTGTCTCTCATTACAGGTTAAAACCAGAGAAAGCCTGTGTAGCCCCCGAAGGAAGCCGGGTCAAGCTTTAAACACAAAGGGAGGCAGTTTCTTCTGACTAGAAGGTGGCAGATGTCACGCATGCTGAGTCTGCGGTGTAGGTTTTCATTCACACTCTCAAGGCTGTTTCATTTTCCTCTCCAGCCCTGCCACCCTCCTTCCTTTGGCCCCTCTCTGTTTGTCACCAGCATGCCCTTGGCAGATTCTCAAGGTTACGGTCATTGCAGCAAGGGTGGACTTGCTTATTACAGTAAGGAAAAGGAAACATTGAAAAATTATAGAAAGTAGCATGACAGCAAAAATTGGAAGAATTATTAAATTAAAAGTGTCTGAAATCTTCCTTGAGGCAGTCCTGCCCTCTCCCCACAAAGAAGAGTCATTTCTTTGCTTGGTTGGCCAATAGCAGAGACTATTAGTTGTCCCTCTAAATCAAGTTTCTGCTTCTGCAGTCAAAATACCCCCTAATTTTAACAGAGCATAGAGCTACTGGGAGGAATGCCTGTAGCTCCTCGTCTCTCTGACAGCTAAGCATGGCCACGTGACTAAATTTTAGTCCTTGGGATCCAGGCAGCAGTGGTAGGTTCAACTTCTTTTTCTTTTTCTTTCATTATTAAAAAAAAAAAAAAAAAATGCAGTAGGGGCACCTGCGTGGTGCAGTGGGCTGACATCTGATTCTTGGTATCAGCTCAGGTCTGATCTCAGGATCATGGGATCGAGCCCCAAGTTGGGCTCCACGATGCTTGTGCTTCTCTCTCCCTCTCTCTCTGCTCCTCCCCCTGCATGTGTCCTCTCTCTCACTCTATAATAAATACAAATAAATCTCTTGTAAAAAATGCAGTATAATTTACATACAGATCTTAGGTGTACTGCTCAATGAAATTCGACAAATGTATACATTCCAGTCGAGATAAAGGACATTGCTAATACCCATGAAAGTTCCCTACATCCCCTTTCCAACTAATCCTCTCTCCATGCCCTAATCCAGACAACCTCTGACCCTCTGCTAACCACTATCCTGATTCCCAACAGCTACCTTAGGTTTGTCTTTCTTGAACTTCCTATGAATGCAATTACACAGTGTGTACCCTCTTGTATCTGGCTCTGCTTCTGTAAGTTTCATCCTTTTTGTTACTTGTATCAATTCCTCATTCCTTTTTACTGCTGAGGTCTTGTACTGCAATGGATGTATCACATTTTCCTTGTCCATCTCCTATTGATAGACATTTGGGAGGTTTCTGGTGCTGGATTACAGGATTAAAGCTGCTATGAATGTTCTTATACAAGTCTTTTTTTCAGACATATGTTTTCATTTGTTTTGGGAATAAGATTGCTGGGTCAGTAGGTAGGAGTATGTTTAACTTTTTAAGAAATTGTCGAAGAGCTTTCCAAACTGGCTGTCCTATCTTACATGTGTGATGAGACTGCCAGCTGTTTTCTGTTCTCACCAACATTTGGTATGCTCCGTCTTCAATTTCAGCCATTCGAATGGGTGCAAATTGGTATCTCTTGGGGTTTTCATTTTCAAACTAATGGAAGTCAATCCTGTGGACAAATGATATTTTGTCAAAAAAATAAAAATGACCTTTTTATTTGCCTCTCCATGTGTATTTTTTTTAATGAGATGTCTTTTTAAGGGTTTTGCCCATTTTAAATTTGGGCTGTTTGTATTTTGGGGTGGGGGAGGGGGCTGCTCCTATTTTTGAAAAACCTAATTTGTTTTTTTAAAAGATTTTATTTATTTATTTATTTATCCATTCATTCATTCACCTTAGGAGGGGGCAAGGAGGAGGGAGGGGGAGAGAATCTCAAGCAGACGCCATGCTGAACCCAGAACCCAATGTGGGGTTCAATCTCACCACACTGAGATCATGACCCAAGGTGAAACCAAGTCAGCTGCCTAACCAACTGAGCCATCCAGGCACCCCATAAGAATCCTAATTCGTTGCATGCAAAAAAAAAAAAATGTATCAATTTCTAGTGTAGAGTTCAAAGAATTTTCACAAATGCATATACCTTTAAACCAGCACCACAAGCAAGATACGGAATATTTCCATCACCTCACAAAGTTCTCCAAATGCCTCTTTGCAGCCAATTTTCATTTGACCACCCTACTCCCAGCCCCGGGGCAGCCACTGATGTGCTTTTGCCCTAATAGATTAGTTTTCCCTTTGTAAAATTTCAAATGAATGGAATCATATGGTATATGCTCTTTTGTGTCAGACTTGAGTTATATCGACATAATTGCATGTATCGATATTTTTTTTTGGTTACAGCTGGGTAACATTTATGGACGCGCCACAGTTTGTTTATACGTTCATTGATTGATGAATGGTGGATCAACTGGTGGGTGGTTCCCAGTTCGGGGCTATTATGATAAAGCTTCTATGAACACTTATATACAAGACTTTATGTGGATATGTTTTCATTTCTCTTGTGTAAACAAACACCTAGGAATTGAATTACCAGGTTGTACGCTCAACTGTGTAAGAATCTATCATGCTTTTCCCTGAAATGATTGTACCATTTTACATTCCTGGCATCAATGTACAAGCGTTTTAGTTCTCCATAGTCTCATCGTCACGTGGTATTGTCATTTGTTTTAATTTTAGCCACTTTAGTGGGTGTGTAGTGGCATCTAATTGTAGCTTTAATTCACATTTTCCTGTGACTAATAATGTTCACATTTTCATGTGTTTATTTGCCATTCAATATCTTATTTTGTGAAATATCTCTTCAAATTGTCGCCCCCTCCTTTTTTTATTTGGTTGTCTTCTTACTGAATTGCAAGAGTAATTTATGATTCTAAACATAGGTCCTTTATCATGGACATACTTTGCATGTATTTTCTTCAGTCAGTGTTTAACAGTATTCTAAAAAAAGCAAAAGTTTTTGATGAAATGGAAGTTGTCAATTTCCTTTTTTATGTTTTACACTTTCTGGGTGCTCTTTGAGACATTTTTGTCTACCTCACATTTGTGAAGGTATTCTCAAATGATTTCTCCTAGAAGCTTAATGATGTTAGCTTTGGGGCACCAGGATGGCTCAGTTGATTAAGCATCTACCTTCACCTCAGGTTATGATTTCAGGGTCCTGGGATCAAGTCCCACATTGGGCTTCCTGCTCTGTGGGGAGTCTGCTTCTCCCTCTCCCGTTGCTCATGCTCTCTCTCTCTCTCTTAAATAAATAAAATCTTAAGAAAAAATAAGATTAGGTTTTACCTTATGGTCTGTGACCCATCTCAAATTAAATTCTGTATACGGGATGAGGAAGAGTTGAGGTTCATTTTCTCCCCCCATGGATGTCTAGTTGTTCCAGCACAATATCTTGAAAGCACCCCCTCTAGGCCTTGAATGACCTTAGCGTCTTGTCAAAAATAAGCTAGCAGTATATATTTGGATATAGTTCTGGACTCTGTTCCATTCATATTTTTGTCCTTATTTAAATACCACACTGTTTGGATTACTGTGACTTTGTTGTTAGTTTTGACATCAAGTAGTACGAGTTTTCAAATTTTTTTTTTTCCAAAATTGCTTTGGCTTGTCTAGGTCCTTTGCATTTATTTCTATTACAGATGTTAGAACCTGTTTTTCAATTTCTACAGAAATGAAGTATTTATTAGAGTTGTTTTGAATCTGGAAAGAATTGACATCCTAAAAATACTGAGTCTTGATAATCGATAAACAACACTACACCATTGTATGTTTTTAGGCCTCCTTAAATTTTTCTCAGCAATGTGCATGATTTTTCAATGTAAAAGTTTTGCATGTCTTCTGTTAAATGTGCCCCTAAGTATTTTAAAAATGCTGCTGTAGGTATGATTCTTCTAAAAATTTTATTTTGTGGGGCGCCTGGGTGGCTCAGTCAGTTAAGCATGTGCTTTTCGGCCCAGGTCATGATCCCAGGGTCCTGGGATCAAGCCCTGCATTGGGCTCCTTGCTCAATGTGGGGTTCGATCCCAGCACCCTGGGATCATGACCCGAGTCAAAAGTGGATGCTTAATTGACTGGGCCACCCAGGTGCCCCTGTAGAAGGTTTTAAATTATAAATGCATTGGTTTTGGGGGCAGATATAAGGCTCTTATGTCAATTTTGCAAAATTATGTCTTACAATGCATTTGTAAGAAGTCAACTTTATTGCATAGGTTATTCATGTTCCCTTATTACCATTTAGTATATATATGATATTTAGTGATGCCCCATTTTTATTCCTAAGACTGGTAATTTTTTTTTTCTTGCTTAACTTTGCTAGGGTTTATCAATTTTATTAATCTATTCAAAGAATTAACTTCTAGATTTATTAATGTTTCTGTTGTTTATACGTTTTCTATTTCATTGATTTTCATTCTTTATTATTTTCTTCTACTTATTTTGCATTTTTATTCTTATTTTTCTAGCTTCTTAAAGTGGAAGCTTGGGTTATTGATTTTAAATCTTTCTTCTCTAATATAAGCATTTAAGGATATAATTTTTCCTCTAAGTGCTCCTTTAGCTGCATCCCTCAAGTTTTGATGAATTGTGCTTTTATCATTCTATTGGAAATATTGTCTAATTTCTCTTGTGATTTCTTCATTGACCCATGGAGTGCTTAAAAGAGTGTTGCTTAATTTTCAGATATACAGGGATTTTCTTGATTTTATTATTGATTTCTAATTTAATTACATTTGGTCAGAGAATTGAACTCTGAATTATTTTGATCATATAAAAATTTTAAGGGGAGCCGGGGTGTCTCGGTTGAGACTCCAACTCTTGGTTTTGGCTCAGGTCATGATTCCAGGATCCTGGGATCAATCCATGCATTGGCCTCCATACTTGTCAGGGAGTCTTCTTCTCTTTCTCTCCCTCTCCCTCATGCCCCCTCACTTACTCTCTCATTCTCACAAAAATTAACAAATGAATATTTAAAAAAATTTTTTTTAGGACTTTTATCATGGCTTAGTATATGTGAACATCAATTTGGTCCAGCTGGTTGATAGTGTTTTTCAGATTTGCTATATTCCTATTGATATTTTGTCTGCTTCTATGAATTTCTGAGAAAATAATGTTAAAATATATTTTATGGTTATGGATCTATTTCTCCCATTTTTGTCAATTTCTTGCCATATGCATTTTGAAGTTATGTTATTAGTTATATATGCATTGAAGATTATTGTGTCTTTTAAATTAATTGATCTTTTTATCATTATGAATTCTCTCTTTTATCTCTGGTAATATTTTTTATCATAAATTTTACTTTGTCTAATAGTAGTATAGCCTCTCTAGTTTCTGTATGATTAGTTTTCACATGGAATATTATTTTCATCCTTTTACTTTAATCTTTGTAGTTAAAGTCAGTCAGCATATAGTTTGGCCTAGGTTTCATAGCTAGTCAAACAATTTCTCTCTCTCTCTGTCATTGTTTTACAAGATTTTTTTTTTACTTTTGATTATATGTATTTATTTGGATCTATGTATATGCTTATGTGGAATTTAGGTTAAACAATACATCATAACTACATAATATATCACCTACATAGTAAAATATATTTGAATTTCTGTTAAATATTTACATTAATATATTTTACTTAATGCATTTTGTTAGCTTAATGAGAGTAATACATAATTTAATATAAAAGTATTGAGAATCATTGTCTTCAAATATTTTTTAAAAAATTTAAAATAATAATTACAATCATAATGTTTACAGAAATGTATTGGGTACTCACTATGGTTTTTTGGTTTTTTTTTTTACTTTTATTTTTTAAATTTCTTTTCAGTGTAACAGAATTCATTGTTTATGCACCACACCCAGAGCTCCATGCATACATGCCCTCCATAATACCCACCACCAGGATCCCCCAACCTCCCACCCCCCACCCCTTCATAACCCTCAGTTTGTTTCTCAGAGTCCGTAGTCTCTCATGGTTCATCTCCCCCTCCAATTTCCCTCAACTCCCTTCTCCTCTCTATCTCCCCATGTCCTTCGTGTTATTTCTTATGCTCCAAAAGTAAGTGAAACCATATGATAATTGACTCTCTCTGCTTGACTTATTTCACTCAGCATAATCTCTTCCAGTCCCGTCCATGTTGATACAAAGTTGGGTATTCATTCTTTCTGATGGAGGCCTAATACTCCATCGTGTATATGGACCACATCTTCCTTATCCATCGTCCATTGAAGGGCGTCTTGGTTCTTTCCACAGTTTGGTGACCGTGGCCATTGCTGTTAAAAACATTGGGGGTACAGATGGCCCTTCTTTTCACTACATCTGTATCTTTGGGTAAGTACCCAGTAGTGCAATTGAAGGGCCATAGGGAAGCTCTATTTTTAATTTCTTGAGGAATCTCCACACTGTTCTCCAAATTGGTTGTACCAACTTGCATTCCCACCAACAGTGTAAAAGAGTTACCCTTTCTCCACATCCTCTCCAACACACGTTGTTTCCTGTCTTGCTAATTTTGGCCCTTCTAACTGGTGTAAGGTGGTATCTCAATGTGGTTTTAATTTGAATCACCCTGATGGCTAGTGATGATGAACATTTTTTCATGTGTCTGATAGCCATTTGTATGTTTTCATTGGAGAAGTGTCTGTTCATGTTTTCTGCCCATTTTTTGACATGATTATCTGTTTTGTGTGTGTTGAATTTGAGAAGTTCTTTATAGATCCTGGATATCAGCCTTTTGTCTGTACTGTCATTTGCAAATATCTTCTCCCATTCTGTGGATTGCCTCTTTGTTTTGTTGACTGTTTCCTTTGCTGTGCAGAAGCTTTTGATCTTGATGAAGTCCCAAAAGTTCATTTTTGCTTTTGTTTCCTTTGCCTTTGGAGACATATCTTGAAAGAAGTTGGCTGTGGCTGAAATCGAAGAGGTTACTGCCTATGTTCTTTTTGATTCTGATGGATTCTTGTCTCACGTTGAGGTCTTTTATCCTTTGTGAGTTTATCTTTGTGTATAGTGTAAGAGAATGGTCGAGTTTCATTCTTCTACATATAGCTGTCCAATTTTCCCAGCACCATTTATTGAAAAGACTGTCTTTTTTCCACTGTATATTTTTTTCCTGTTTTGTCAAAGATTATTTGATCATAGAGTTGATAAGTCATCTCTGCACTCAATGTGGGATTCAAATTTACAGCCCCAAGATCAAGAGTTGCATGCTCCACCAACTGAGCTAGCCAGGTGCCCCTGAAAATTTTTCCTTTTAGTAGCAATGTTTGATCCATTTACATGTGATGTAATTATTTTTATAGTTGTATGTGTGTATGTATTTATTTTTTAAATTTTATTTATTTTACAAAGAGAGAGATAGCATGAGAAGGAACACAAGCAAGGAGAAGCAGACCCCCCATTGAGCAGGGAGCCTGATGTGGGACTTGATCACAGGACATGACCTGAGCCACCCGGGTACCCTATAGTTGTATATTTAAACTTACCTTCTTCTTATTTGTTTTCATTTTGTTCCATTTGTTCTTTGTTTCTTCTTTCCTATCTTTTGGATTAAGCCAGTACTTATTTCATATTTTATCTTCTAAGTTCTACTGGATTTTTAGCTGTATATATGTTTTTTAACTTTTGCAGTGGTTTCTCTAGAGATTAAACATGTATTCTTAATTTCTCATAGTCTACCTTGAATTCATGAATATTGTAAAAACTTTTACTCTCCTTCATCTTTGGTGCTATTTTGTCATATTTTACTTTTACATACATTATAAGTCTATAGTACAGAATTATTATTTTGCAGTTCTAGAGTTTCTATTTTTTCAATTTTTTCTTGAAATAACCCACATATTCAGCCATTGTATTCATTTTTTTCCTGTAACTTATCTAACGTATTTATAACACCTAATTTAAATTTCTTAACTGTTAATTCCAACAACTAGTTTGTGAATCTGTCCCTACTGACTGTGATTTTCCTGACTTTTGGTTATATGTTCCTGCTCTTTCCATGTTTCATAATCTTTTGCTGTGGAGGTGAAAGTGTAGTATTTGTTTGTTTCCTGGAGCAGGCACGCCAACTCCTCTGTCTCGCAGATAGAGTGCAGGGCTAGTTGGTCAGACTCTTCCTTGAGTCTGGTTGGCTTGCAGCCTTAATGAGATCGAGTTTACAACCTTAATGAGATCGAGTCCACCATGACTCCTGCCCTGTACCTGGTCAGTAGTTGACTTGGGGGGAGATTGGATTGCAGTTCAGATATTTTTGGTTCATTTTGGATTTAACTCCTCAGGGCCCCCAAATCCAATCTCCATGTTCACGATGAAGCTGAATGGGACTAAGGGGTTTGTCTTTGCTCACCTGCCCTTTCTTGATGACTCCTTCCTTGGCAAAATTTTTGACGGGGGCAGCATTGCGGAGCTGAGTAATTTACTATTGCATTTGGAGCTCTTCCAGATGGTAGCCCATCCTGCCAGCCCACACAGTCTGTAGTAACTCTGTATTTTGTCAGTGTGGTTGAACTGAGAATATTTCCCAAAACTTCCCTCCCTGCACTTCTGGGTCAGCTTAGACCACAAGAAACATTTTGCACAAGGCTTGAAAGATGGGAGGTAAACTGCCGCTGTATTGTTCTGCATTCTGGGGCTCAGCAGGGGCACCAGGAAGGTTCACTCCCTTGGTGTGGGACATTTGACCCCAGCTCCTCTAGGTCCCATGAACTCCCTTTTCATCTTTGAGTTGTGGGTCAATTGCACAAGGCAAAGGTTATTGGCTTTTCCTATCGATAATTCACAGGATTAAGCTTGGAAAGTGTGAGCAGCAGATGTGGGTTCTAGTTTGTCCCCATAAATCCTGGTACATCCTACAATTCCAATTTGTCCTGACCTTCCATCCGCATTCATTTTTCCTTTCTGAAGGCTAGTCTAGCTGGCCTCTAGTGATTCGGGGCTTAATACTAGTTACAATGGCAACACCCTGTGTGGACCGTTTGCTTGCTGCCCATCTTGCATAAGGTCAAACCCATGAGATAAATCCCTGATTTTGTACCACAGGTGGTAGCTCTGTTTCTCTGATTGACCCTGACCCTGATTGAAGAACTGACTGAGTCCAGTTCTTCCTCCTTCTTGGAAAATCTCTCCCCTCCTGGAATGCCCCAGGTACCCAGACCAGCTCCCCATCCCTTCTCAGGTAGGGAAGCTACTTGGCCTTCTGTGTACGTGTGACAGGTTGTTTCTTTCTGGAATTCAGTTCATCAAGGTTTCCTTGAATCCTTCCCACTGCTAGACTCCTAGAAAAGTGTGATCTTAATTTTCATCCCAGTTTTTCTTGTCATTACCACAGGATCAAGTCCTATACATCCTTTTAAATTATAAACAGTGGCAAAACTGGAAAGTGTCCTCGGAGGGTGGGTGTGGGATTTCTCACCCCCCTTTCTGCTTTCTGGGCCTGGGAACAGACATCATGACAGGTGCTACAGCAGCTGCCCTAGACTTGGTGACCGAGACCACTCCCGGCGGTGCACAGGGCAGAGTGGAAGGTTTAAAGGGCTTGCTGTACTAGCTCTGGACTGCTGATTGCCAGAATTGTGATGCGGGAAGCTAAGACCTTGAGTGTTTAAGCCAGTGATACTTTTTATTTTCTCATTCATGCAGCCAAACTTGTTTCTGAGGCTATCGGCAGCTACTGGGATTTTGCAGGGCTATGCGGAGTGGGTAGCAGAGAGGAGAAGGATAGAAGCCGGGAGCAAGCCAGGAGTCTATAGAAGACACGTTGGGAAGGTGTGCTAAGGTTGGCTTTTGGCTGTGGCAGGGGGGACTTGGAGGTGTGTTGAGGAGAGGGTTTGCAGGCAGAGAATGTAAATTATTTTTCAGCTTTGCTCTATGTAGCGACTTCCCTTTTGCTACTTCCTGTAGAGTTCTCCTGTCTGGATCTATGTTTCTTTCCAAAGCTGTGAGCAATTGGACTTGGATGACTTTGGATGCAGCCCTGTGTTGAGATGGGCTCAGTTTTATTTGGGTTCCAGCAAATTATTTGAAGAGAGCCCTAGGACTGGGAATGGTTAGGTTATTGTGTGTCCCCTGGGGAGGGGTGGTTCAACAGCCTTAGAGACATAGAATGTCCATTCTGGAAGGGTCTTGGGCAACTATCCTTCCACATTCCTCTGTTGCAGATAAAGGCAATATGTGCCTTGGTTGAGACTTGCTCTCACTGGCCATTTTCTCCATTGGATCAGATTTTTTAATGATGAGATTTCCCACCTAGGTTTTTTGGTCCTAATGGGGGGACACATCTCCTCTTCGCCTAGCTAGGAGTTGACAATCAAGAGTTCAATCTTATCTGTATCTAGGTTTCCCAAATGGGGATTTAGCATGTGAAGGTGATGAGTAAAACTTTGATCATTTCTATAATCTTCATTGAATGAATGAAATGGAGAGGAAATCCTTTGGCCAACCCAGAAGAGGAAACTGAGTCTCATGGAGGGGAAGTGACTCAACCAAAAGCCTATAGCTAATAGGGACTGAGCTGGCTTTAGAGCCTGTATCTCATAGCTCATCGACCAGAGCACTTCCTGCTCTCCTCTGACTTGGGGGTAACAGTGTAATGGAATTAACATGAGCTTAGATGCCAGATAGACTGGCTTTTTTAAAGATTTTATTTATTTATTTGTTAGAGAGAGAGAGCGCGTGAGCACAGGCAGATAGAGTGGTAGGCAGATGCAGAGGGAGAGTCAGGCTCCTTGCCAATCAGGGAGACCGATGTGGGACCTGAGCTGAAGGCAGCCGCTTAACCTACTGAGCCACCCAGGCGTCCCTAGACTGGCTTTTTATCCTGGCTTCCTTATAAGTTCTTGTTGAACTTCCTTCCAACCCTGTGGCAGCAGAGAACAGGATGTCATTGCAGCAGCAGCATCACCCTGAGCAGAAAAACAAATTCCACATACATGTCCCAGTCCTGGGTTTTCCTTCATGTACTGATGGTCCCAGGCAGAATAGATGAGGCAACATGAATTCATAAAAATGCTTTATCTATCTAAATGCTTTAACTGTCCTTCTACTTCTCAATGGAAGGATACCTACTTCCTCCCCTCTGTCTGCCTGGGAATATTTGGCGATGCCTGGAGACAATTTGGGTTATCACAGCTCATGGTAGGGATGGGAGTGGGAAGGGGAGGAGTGTGGCGAGGGATTGGAGACATTACTGGCATCTAGTGGATAGAAGCCAGGGATGCTGCTAAACTTCCTACAGGGCATGACAGCCCCCACTGACCGCAATGGAGTATTACCCAGGTTCCATTAACACCACCCTGGTAACCTAACCGTGACCAAAGCAGTGGGAGCTTGATCAGGCCCGTGGTACCCAAGAAGTACCAAGTGTGCAGGCTCAGTTCGAGCCCTTTCATCGACAGCCTACGTTTGTCTTTGTCGGATTTCATGCTTTGTGGACATCCTCATCCTTCCCCCAGCTCCCCCATTCCCAAGCACAGAACTAGGAAGACCAGAGCTTTCCAAAGGGTTCCGTGCACATGAATCACCCAGGGATATTGTAACATGTGCATTCGGAGTAGGTGAGTCTGGGATGGCATCCGAGATTCTGCATTTCTAACAAGCTCCCGGGGAGTGATGCCCAAGCTGCTGGTCCACAGGCCAGACTTTGAGTGTCAGGGAATAGGAACACATGTTGCTCTTTCCCTAATTACTATTTACTTCTTGCATGTGGTTTCCACATTAGATCACGAATATGCCGGGGGCGGCGTGTTTTGTAGCTGGGAGACCCTGGAGAGGGGGCTGCCGCGTTCAGTCTCAGCTGTGGACCCTCTCCTCCACTGGCCGCGATCCAACTTGGCTGGCTTCTTCGAGAGACTGGAAGGCTGTAACGAAAAGCTCAGGAGGTTTGATGCATTAACGCCGGCAGGCTCGTCTTACTGATTGTGGCTGTTTGCCCTCATACCTTCTCTGAATAGACTAACTTAACATATTTCACTCCCACTAACTAAACCCACTACAGTTTCCTCCTAAAATAAAACTTGTAATTTTCATGTATAGTACTCAGCACATACCAATATCTGTAACACTTGCTGTATCTCTGTTAAAAAAAAGTCCATTGCCCTACCCTGAGCTCCTGATCAGTATTCCCTCTTAAGCAGCAGCAGCAGCGAGGTACCCAGCCCTCTGAGCTCCACTTTCTGCACGTGCAAGATGGAGCTAATGGTTTCTACTTTGCAGGAAGAGTGGGGTAGACATTACCCAAGACAGTGCCAGCTTCGTCTTCCTATCTTCCACATCTTCTATATTTTGAATCTCTCTCCCCACCGCTTCTCTCTCTCTCCCCCTCTCCCCCGTCTTTCTCCTTTCTTCCTTTTCTCTCTTCTTCCCTCCATTCTTTCTTTCTTTTTGTTTTCCCGAGTGTTTTCTTTTTCTCATCTTGCTGATGTTTTTCATGGCTTGTCCTTATCCCACTTTCTGCTGCTTTGAGATGGAGAGGGCAAAGTCTCCTTGCCATCCTCTTAGGTGAGCTACTGGGAGGGCAGGGTGTGCTTTCTCTTCATCCTGCTAGGGTGCTGGAGTTGATGACTGCGGAAACCAGGCTGAAACACAGTGCCACCCTGGAAAGGCACAGCTCGGTTCCTGGCTGGGGTCCTTTCAGATGTCCTGACTGGAGTTCCCCACCTCCCCAGCCAGCCAGGGGTGCAGCCCTCAGTCATGGACTTCTACATGCTTTACTCGCTTCATCCAAGACATGTTCTCAGACGCCATTCCAAGCCTTTCTTATACTGTGGATGTGGCCAGGGGACCTGACTTCTCTTTTCCTGGCTCTTTCCAATGTCGGGTTATCTGACTTTAAAAAAAAAAAAAATCTGCCTGTTTTATTTCAGATTTGGTTCATTTTCACTTTGTGAGCTCCTGTTCTTTTCCATGAATGTTATCTCTTTGAGGATTATAAACTTACATATTTTCTAGTTTTTATCAGGTTACTCTGCTGTTTTTCTTTTGTCTGACGTGAACACTTCTCCTGATTAAATTTATTAGGTTAGTTTTTATATTCTTCACTGTTTTGGAATTTGGATTTGTGGGCTCATCTTTTTTTTTTTTTTTTCTTCCTTTTAGTTTTCCAGAAAAAACACCTAGTTCTCTCTGGCCTAATTCATAGCTACATCGCTAGACCTTCCCCCACTTTCTACAGCACTTGGCGCCACCACATGGGGGGTATTTCGAAGCCTACCCTGGTTAGGCGGAGGACTGGTTCCCAGTGAGTGGACTTCCAGAAACCTCCATGTAATCTACTTCAATATACTGTTGAAGGTGTTTCTAATTTTTCCACCATTTCTGGTACAAGTTCTCCTATTTTAAAATTTGATATCTCTCTTCATAATAGTTTGTCTTCTAGGTTGCACGTGGTTTTTAACTGTGAACAGAAGTGTGTGTGTGTGTGTGTGTGCACACGCACGCATGTTTGAGACAGGCTCATCTGGAATGGAAGGTTTTCTCTTTCTCCTTGGAGGCCCGGTTCAAAGGCCAGGTCTTGCCTGTTCCTTCTGACCTCTCAACTTTCTCTACTCAAACAAGCTAATATGTGCTGTAGCCCCTGGCAGTGGCAAGATAGTTTTTTCAGTCACTGTCTGAGCTTAAATCAAAGAGCTTGCTTCCCATCTCTGGTCTTAAATGGGGCATATTTGGTTCTCAGTATGCCAGGTAACCAAACTTTTTCTTGACCAACTCTGCCTCCTTCCAGACCTATAGGCAAGTAGCATCAAACTTCAGCCCATTTAATGTTTTATTTTGGAGGGGTTTGGTCCACGGACATATTTATCCTGTTTTCAATGAGGATATATTATCTTTAATTTTTTCCTTTTATATATTATTTGTTATTGCTTTGAGTTTGGAGTCAGAGCACGAGGCTTAATGTAGGTCCTTGAATGGTGTCTCGTCTGGGTTCTGTACAAACAACGGAGGGGAAGGGCACTTGGGGGCTCAGTGGGTTAACCGTCTGCCTTCAGCTCAGGTCATGATCTCGGGGTCCTGGGATCAAGCCCCTCATGGGGCTCCATGCTCGGTGGGGAGTCCGCTTTTCCCTCTGCCTCCTCCCCTTCCCCCAACACTTGTGTGCAAGTGTGCCCCCTCTGTCTCTCTCTCAAATAAATACATAAAATCTTTAAAAAAATGACAAAACAGAGGGGAGTGCTCCCCAGATGGCTGCTTGACCACAAGAAACAATGTCCTAATTTAGCCATACGTGCCAGGGTGGCAAGAGAGGAATGACAGATGCACCACTGGGCAGGGATTCAAGAATCCTGGGTCTTGTTTCCTTTAGTATCCTCTACGTATTAACTTGCTGTGTGACTTTGGACAAGTGATTCAACCGCTCTGGGCCTCAGTGCCCTCCCTTGAACAACAGTGATGTTGGACTACTTAACCTCCACAGTCTAGAGTTACAGGAGTCTACAGGGGGGTTGTTTCAAACAATGTTCTCTGTTGCACTTAGAAGGACTGCTGAAACTATTTGTTTAGTTCAGGCAAATGGTAAATGTGTCCGCCACTCTAATGAAATGAGTACATTTTTGCTCTAAATGTCATGGATGTTTATTATCAGATTAAACTACAGCAGGCCTAATTTTAGCTCTTCCAATTCAAGTGGAGCAGTGAAGATTAAATGTTAGGCATAATTAAAGATGCAGATGTAGTTATATTGAATTATAAACCTCATTAAGCACAACGTCCCAGGAAGGCCCCTGAGACCAGCTACAAAGGACTTCCAGTTGCAATGCTGTGGTTATTAAAATATTGTAAAGTAAATCTCATTCCAAAAATATTATGAGTTGTGTGGAGGGTTTTTTTTTTTTTTTTAACATGGCTGGGGTTGGTTCTGTGGGTAATTTATTTGCTCTGTTTGCACAAGGTTGGGAAGGGAGACTTTTCCCTGACCCTCTCCAAAGAAAGCCTCCCTGGAGCAAGGTGCTGTCCCCTCCCCCCCACAGTGGGTTCTGTTCTCCTGGGCCAGTGGCGGGGAAAGGCAACCTCAAGGTCAGTCAGTCAGAGTCCGTCACAGAAGTTGGTAGCAAGGGAAGCTGGGGGAGAGGGCAGAGGTTTTCTCAGGACTGGAAGGCCACGGTTTTTACGTAGAGAGAGAAAGCTTTTCTTAGTGACATTTCCATTTTTACCCCTTTGTGTAAAGATAACGTTGTCATTTTGCAGATTCATATACTACTGGAATAGGATAAAGAGTAAAAAATCCAACCACTCCAAGATAATGGCTGTTAATATTGTGATGCATCTCTCTCTCCAGAGTTCACAGAAATAACAGATCATAGCTTAAAAGCTGTTTTTCTGTTTTTAAAAATGTAACATGCAGTGGATGTGTTTCCTTGTCAATACATATTGATATACATGACCTTTTCTCTTTTTTTATAGGTTTTATTTATTTATTTGAGATCAAAGAGAGAGAGTGCGAGTAGGGGGGCATTGGGCAGAGGGAGAGGGAGAAGCAGACTCCCCGCTGAGCAGGGATTCCTGAGGCAAGGCTCCATCCCCAAATTCGATCCCAGGACCCCGAGATCTCGACCTGAGCAGAAGGCAGATGCTTAGCTGACTGGGCCACCCAGGCACCCTCTCTAATAGCTAATGACATTGTAGCTAATGACATGTGGACTGGATTTTATTTATTTTTTTGCATAAACTTGACTGAGCATTCAGATTTTTTTTTTAAGTTGTTTTGTTTTTTTAAAAAACTACTGGAAACCAATGCTGTAAAGGATCCCCTGTTCCCACACCTTTGGATGTTTGTCTGATTAGCTCCTTGACAAGCTGCCAGAAAAGGATCAGGCGGTGTCAGTTATGTATCTGCGCAACAAAGCCACGTGACAGACCACCCCACACACCGTGGCCGCCGACAGTCGTTTACTTACCGTGTGAGTCTGAGGGCCAGCAGTGTGGTAGGTCTGTCTGAGCTGTTCCGGGCTCACTCACGTGTCCTTGGGTCCGCTGCAGGTGGGGTGATTGGGATGGCCTCAGCAGGGACGGCTGGGTGGCCCAGCTTTGTGCCATGGCCCAGATGTGTCCTCAGGGCAGAAGCAGAGGAGTAAGAGAAAACACAGTGACACTGGTCTACCAACATCCCGTCCATCAAAGCAAGTCACATGACTGAACTCACCATCAAGAGGTACAGATGAGAAGAGCTACACAGTTATGGTTTTTTTTTTTTTAAGATTTTATTTATTTGATGCACAGAGAGAGAGATCACAAGTAGGCAGAGAGGGAGGCAGAGAGAGGGGAGGAAACAGGCTCCCTGCTGAGCAGAGAGCCCGATGTGGGACTCGATCCCAGGACCCTGAGATCATGACCTGAGCCAAAGGCAGAGGCTGAACCCCCAAAGCCACCCAGGCGCCCCTACACAGTTATGTTTTAAAAAGCTTGGTTACAGGGTGGGATGTAGGCTGTGGGGGGGGCACTTAGGAGATCCCTGTCCCATCAGCGGTCATAACACAGGCACATTTAACACATTGACACAAATTTGTAAACTGTCCAGCAGGAGGGACCAATTCATGCCGCCACCAACAAAGTGTGAGGATATCCTCTGTGTTTTCAGTTACTGGACTCTACTTCTGCTTCCACAGGCTCTCACTGCTAGAGCGGACTGATTCCTCTCCTCACTTCCCCACAGGCATTCCGGTCTGGTCTTCTTCCAGAAGAAGGATCCTCGTATCTTGAATGTTCTTTCTCCATCTACCCCACCATGTCCCACCACCATATATCCGAATGGTGTGCGATCATCAAGGTCCACCTTTGTCACCGCTGCGATTCCCGTGGATCCTGCCTTCCTCGGGACTTCTCTAGAGCAGGTAGGGTGACCAACGTGTCCCGGGTTGCCCAGGATTTTACTGGTTTCGAAACCAAGTCCTGTATCTCAGGTACACGCTCAGTGCTGGGAAGACCCAGACAGTCGGTCACCATAAGACAGGGGGTTGGCGAGCTTTAAAGGGTCAGATGGTGAGGATTTTAGGCTTTGTGGATCACGTGGTCTCTGTCACAACTCCTCGGCTTGGTCACGGCCGTTTGAAAGCAGCCATAGAGGATATGTAACAAATGGGTGTGGCTTTGTTCCAATAAAACTTTATCTACAAAAACAGGTGGTAAGCTGCTTTGTCCACGTACTATGGTTTCTTGACACAGGCTTTAGAGCTTACCATTTGGAGTGCACAATTTCACCTTCTGTCCTGTTTTCCTCTTAGGTTGTTTCACGTGGGTTAGTCTTGCCTCCTTGGTTGGAATGTAAGTTCCTGATTTGACATCATGCTTAGTCACGTGACAGCTTTGTGACCTTGGGGGAAAGTTACTTAAATTCTTTGTGTCCTCATCTCTCAGATGGAGATAATAAAGGGACCGATCCCACGGGTATTTCTGAAGATTAAATTAGGTAATCTTTGTCGGACACCTGGCCCATAAGGAGTGTTCAGTCCGTGCTAGCTGCTGTCACCGTCACGACCACTGCGGTCGTCATCAGCATCACCATCCCATGGGTCTTTTCCAGTAGCTAGCGTAGTTCTGGTTACAGAAGAGTCCCGATAAGCATAATTCTAAAGGTGTTCAAGTGGGAAGGATCCTTAAAAACGTCTAATTCAACACTCATTTTAGAAGTGAGCATCATGGAGTTACGCTGTATGAAGGAGGGTTGGATGCTGTCAGTCGCCTCCGACCGTGCCCTTCCTCCGGTGTCGCCCCTCCGCATTTAGTGGTTGGTTACCTGCCAGCTGTGTGTGCCTAGAGACGAAATCGCAGCTTCCACGTCATGAGCACTCCGTCCTTGGAGAAGGCCAGATTTGTCTCATTGTCCATCTTCTGGTCTTATTCTGAGGATGTTTCCAACTATCTGGGCTGTGTAGGTGAGGCTCAGATAAGGGACCAGCCTGAGATGGTGGCTGGAAGGTTCAAAACAGGTGAAATCAAGCACAAGGAGTACACTGAAGACAGTGGTCAGAACTAAGCCGGGGGTACACAGGTGTCCGGGGTTGGCCTCCAGCTGGGGCCTGGCGTGTGCTGCGTGGGCAGACCCTTGGCTCCAGCGAGCCATGCAGGGTCCTGGACTACAGTCTTAGGGTGCGATGGGAGGAAGGGATGAACCCTTGGGAGATGCTGGTCCAGGGACCAGCATCTGGTCTGGACCCCAGTACCTGGTTCTTCCTCAAGCGTATCTCATCTCATCAGGACACTTCTGCCATCTTGGCACTGGCTCAGCTTTGATCTGGGAAAGTCCAGGCTGGGTCCCCTGCTGCCAACTTTTGCAGCAAGAGTGAGACTTCATGATCCTGCTGGCTCAGGCGCATTTCATTTCCCGGTAATTAAACAAGTGGAGATCAAAGCAGACAAATCTCCCCCATCTCTCAGCACAGGAGATGAAAGGTAAATATTTCCAGCAACAGTATTTCTCCTTCATTAAAAGTGAGATGTGAACTGTCTTCTCCTGACTTTGAAGAATACTGATAAGTTCAAGGTCACTCCAGAAAAGATATCTGGTCTCTGTACCTCTATTATTCCACATCAATTTTTATCTTACATATATTGGGCTAACTTAAGGGATTTCAGAGCCTAAATCATATCAAATTAGTCAGAAGACAAAGGAAAGTAAAAGATACCAAAACGTAATGGGTCAGTGCTGGAGAAGCCTACACATATGGCCGTGCCAAACGGAATTTCTCTTTGTTGGGCGGGTTTGAGGGCTTCCAAGGCCAGCATCTAAACTAGGTCCTGGAGTCCTATGTACAGGATCTCAGGCAGATGTCCAGTGCCCTCTCAGCGGGGCTTCTGAAGAGGTCATTTGGGACCTGCTATTTTCTTTGTAAGGAATGACTTCTCAGAGAACCCATCCCTAAGGCCATGAATCCGAGGGTGTTCTCATCAGATTCTCTTAGTGCAAAGAATGGATCTCGCTCAGATGAGCTCAGGTGATGGGCAGGTGGTTACTGGGAAGATACCACAGGGACTCATGGGAATCTGAGAACAGGAATTTGAGTGCAGTCAGGGAGGCTGCAGCGCCACTGGAAGGAAAGAGGCCGACCTTCCTGCTGCCTACTCTTCCTGCTCTCCTCTGACAGTCCTCCTGGGCTTTTACATCATTGCTGCTTCCCCCTGACTTCTGCCCTCTCACCTGCTCCAGTGGCTGCTTTGAATGTCGGTCGTCCTTGTGTCCTCTCCACTCATGGTGTGTGGTTTCACTCTCTTGTGCCTCGTTCTCCGGTTCCAGATTCCAGAGAGATCTGACTTAGATAAGCTGTCATCTCCAGCCAGGCTGTTGAGGTCTCAGGTTTCTGGGCAGGCTGTGGGGGTTGCAGCTCCCCCCCCCCCAACCCTATCAATCCAGTTAGCTGTAAGAGTGATGTCCCTCTCTAGATCAGGTGATAAAACAGTGTCCCTTCAGCAACAGATGTGGGTAGCAAAATGCCTCCTGGCATTCCCCCCTACCCCCCGCCAGAGAGACTCTGGTTGTATTAGGCTGTAATGGACATTGTGAGTGATGTTGGAACAGAGGATGGTTGAATAATTACTTGGGTTGGGCTCTTGGCTGGCTTTTTATCAGCTGGGCTTTTTTTTTTTTTTCTTTTTGAGATGTAATTCACATATGATAATATACACTGTTTAAAGTGCACAATTCAGCAGTTCTTACCGTATTCATGAGGCTTTGCATCCATCACCTAATTCTAATTTTGCTTTTGTTTCCCTCGCCTTTGAAGACATATCTAGAAAAATGTTACCTTGGCCGATGTCAGAGAAGTTACTGCCTGTGCTCTCTTCTAGGACTTTTATGGTTTCAGGTCTCATATTTAGGTCTTTAATCTATTTTTGAGTTTATTTTTATGGATGGTGCCAGAAAGTGGTCCAGTTTCATTCTTTGCATGTAGCTGTCCAGTCTTCCTAATACTGTTTATTAAAGAGACTGTCTTTTTCCCATTGCATCTTCTTATCTATTTTGTTGCAGATAAATTAAATCATGGGTTTATTTCTGGGCTGCCTATTCTGTTCTGTTGATCTGTGTGTCTATTTTTGTGCCAATACCATACTGTTTTGATTACCATGGCTTTGTAGTATATCTTGAAATCTGGAATTGTGATACCTCCAGTATCATTCTTCTTTTTCAAGATTGCTTTGGCTATTTGGGGTCTTTGTGGTCCCATACAGATTTTAGGACTATTTGTTCTAGTTCTGTGAAAAGCGGTGTTCTTGTTTTGGTAGGGATTGCTCAGATCTGTAGATTGCATTGAGTAGTATGGACATTTAAACAACATTTGTTTGCCAATCTTTGAGCATTAAATGTCTTTCCATTTGCTTGTGTCATCTTCAAATACTTTCATCACCAATATTTTATAGTTTTTCAGAGTACAGGTCTTTCACTTCCTTGGTTAAATTTATTCCTTGGTATTATTTGATTATTTTTGGTGCAGTTGTAAGTGTTATTGTTTTCTTAATTTGTATTTTTGATACTTCATAATTAGTGTAAAAATGTTGTGGATTTCTGCATATCGATTTTGTATCCTGTGACGTTACTGAATTAATTTATCAGATCTAGTAGTTTTTGATAGAATCTTTAGGGTTTTTTATTTTATTTTTATTTTTATTTTTTAAATTTTTTTTTTAAAGATTTTATTTATTTATTTGACAGAGATCACAGGCAGGCAGAGAGGCAGGCAGAGAGAGGGGGGAAGCAGGCTCCCCGCTGAGCAGAGAGCCCGATGCGGGGCTTGATCCCAGAACCCTGAGATCATGACCTGAGCCGAAGGCAGAGGCTTTAACCCACTGAGCCACCCAGGCGCCCCACTTTAGGGTTTTTTATATAGAGTATCATGCCAACCTCAAATAATGGGGATTTTACTTTTTCCTTACCAATTTGGATGCTGTTTATTTCTTTTTCTTGTCTGATTGCTATGGCTGGGACTTCCACTACTATGTTGAATAAAAGTGGTAAGAGCAGACATGCTGGTCTTATTTCTGATCTTAGGGGAAAAGTTTTCATTGTTTCACTACGGAATCTGATGTTAGCTTAGCATTTTTTATATATGGCCTTTATTTTGTTGAGGTGTGTTTTCTCTAAACCTACTTTGTTTAGGGCTTTTGTCATGCAAGGATGTTGTACTTTGTCAGATGCTTTTTCTGAATCTACTGAAATGATCGTATGGTTTTTATCCTTTCTCTGGTTGGTGTGATATATCATGTTGGCTGACTTGAAAATATTGAAATATTGAATCACCCTTGCATGACAGAAATAAATTCCATGTTATTGTGGTGAATAACCTTTTTAATGTATTATTGGATTCAAGTTGCCTATATTTTGTTGAATATTTTTATGTCGATGTTCATCAAATATTCGCCACAGATATTGTAGTTCTCTTTTTTTTTGTAGTGTCTTTA
Organism: Mustela putorius furo; assembly: GCF_011764305.1. Taxonomy (NCBI): domain Eukaryota; kingdom Metazoa; phylum Chordata; class Mammalia; order Carnivora; family Mustelidae; genus Mustela; species Mustela putorius. Next base: position 11,969,590 of record NW_025422057.1, read on the forward strand.
TCTGGTTTTGGGGTTAAAGTAATGCTGGCAATACATTTGGAATCTTTCCTTCCTTTTCTATTTTTTGGAATAATTTGAGAAGAATAGGTATTAATTCTTTAAATGTTCAGTAGAATTCACCTGTGAAGCCGTGTTCCTGAACTTTTGTTTGTTGGGAGTTTTTGTTTTTGTTTTTTACAGAAACTGTATTTTTAGTAAGCAAGTACCTATGCTGCCTTCCAAAGTTTAAGCATTACTGGTTTGGGAGAAATTTGCTAAGGAAAAGAAAAGGCTGTGTATTTAAACCCAACTATTTAAACCTGGGTTAGAAGGAGGCACTGTGTTCTTTCTTCTGTAGGAAGCTATCAGGAAATTTGAATATCTAGAAAAAGTCCTTCAGATTTGTGTAAGAAATTGTTACTTTTTTCTAAGTATAAGTCACCTGACTTTCCGAAGATCTTAGCAGCCTATGCATATAGAAGAGTCATGTTACAAGTTACAATTCCAGTTAAACTTATTCTACCCCAGCTGCACACACAGGATCTCTAGTCCGCAAGCCCAAGAAATTTAGGAAGTTCCCATGAACTAACTTAAACATGCCGAGGTTCAAGTCCTTTTCCACCAGGTGGCGCCATGGGCTTCCCAAGGTTCTGCTAGGCATCTGCCATCTTTGGCCAGATCTCTCCTGGGTACCCCAGGGCCACCTCAGCACCATCACCCCCACTGAAGCCCAGGCCCTGAGGTCTTCCAGTGACCCACATATTCAGAGTTCAACTAGAGTCACTGTAAATATTTCAGGATGCATCTGAGATAATGATGCCTCAGATAAAGACTATTTGTAAAACACATATCCATAACAGAATGACCACCTCTAAAATAAATTAATAACGATTCTTAAAATATCATCAAATATTAAGTCAGCATTCGAATTTCCAGTTACCTAATAGATGTCATAGACTTTACCTTCCTCAGTGAGTCTTGCTTGAACTGAGAGGCTACTTGGGTTTGATGTGAAGGCTGAGGCACGAGAGTATTTCAGGATGCTGAGGGCCTTATCGCCATGGCGTAATGAAAAGAGCACAGATTCAGAACTAGCTGACTTTATTTCCAGCCCTCGCTCTGCCTCAATAACCTCCCTGAACCTCAATTTTCTCCACTGTAAAATGGGACTCCATGTGGCAGATGGGGTGGTGACAAGCCCTCCTTGCCGGGTGATTGCGGATTCAATGGAATTCTGTATAGGAATGGGGCCATGACTTGGATCCGTTGACCAGTTGTTGCCCAGGGTGCAGAAGACGATGCTGAGAAGGGGTTTGGGTCCCAAACATCATTTGTTACTGGTAGCACATCAGGACCAGAGCATCTGGCCTGCCGAGGCTGTCAGGGAATTTATTTTCCCTCTAACTGCCCTGGTAACCCAGCAGCCTGCGTGATCCCCTTGCACGGTGGGTGTCCGGAGATAATTGCTCAAGTACTTTGTTAAGAGAGAAAAGCTCTCCACATGTCCATTAACTCCCTGCGTGGGGCAGTTACAGCCCATGGCTCCAGGCACCATTTACAGATTCACAGTTCAATTTCTCCATCACCATGGACTGAAATACCTGAGACTCGCCTCTGCTTCCCTCCATAACAACACACATCCACAAACAGCAGATTCACCAGCTCACTTTTCCGCTGTCCCTTCTCATAATCATCTGCTCCTCCTGATCTCTCTCCCCCTCCTCTTCAGCTGATAGAGGCATAAAGGCAGTTTCACTTTGAACTTCAAATGTCCCAAGAAGTGCTTTCATCCACAGTGGGGACTGATGAGTTAGGTGCTTAGGAAATAAACTGAGCACACGGGAGTGGTTATAATTCCCGGCCCAGTGCCAACATCACAAAGAATAGCACAGTAGTGCATGAATCTACTACTTGCATATGTTTACTTAATCACATTGGAATTCTCTTTGAACTTGACCCCAGGGGATAAAGATTGCAGAACTGGCTAGTAGCTCAAATAATCCACTGAAAAGTTCAGCATCACACAAGAGCTTCAGGATAAAATGTCGAGGGGCTACTTAGGAAGAGCTCCCGAGCAATGCAACTTCTGACCACAGGCTTACCCAGGGCTGTGTATGCCTCTCCACTCCAGGCTATGGGTTGCAAACTGGTTGGGAGGGTATGATTTTCTCTGAAAATATATGTGCCTAAACTTGGGTTTCCATGTAATGTGCTGCTTAAGTGTTTGGTCTCTCCAAAGAACGGTGGTCTGGGGGCTGTGGGCGAGGCTTGGTGAGGCTGGGTGATACAGTGGGTAGTGCCGACTCCACGTTCAGGCACAGGTGGCGAGTGGAGATCTGAAAAGGAGGTCAGGCTGGGCAGCTGTAGGGACAAGCAAGAAGGAATATGTATGAGTGGCTTGGGGTTCAGCGGGAGGGGCAGTGAAGTGACAAGTCCCAGAGCAAAACTGCCCACAGGGTCTAGACACTCCTCTCATTGCTATGGAGAGTTGCTGGCCGGTTGCGAATGGATTGGTATAGGAGTTGGCAAACTATGCCCCGCGGACCAAATCTGACCTGATGCCTGTTTTTGTATGGCCTCTGAGCTAAGAATATTTTTTTAAATGATTGGGAAAAAAAAATCAAAAGAAGAAAAATATTCTGTGACTTAAAACATAGGAAATTCACATTTCAGTATCCATAAAGTTTTATTGGTACACAGCCATACTCACTCATTCACATAATGTGGAAGGCCGCCTTTGTGTCATCACAGCCGAGTTAAGGAACTGCAACCAAGGCTGTGTGGACCGCCGTGCCTAAAATATTTACTGTTTGGCACTTCACAGAAAAATTCTGCTGACCTGTGCATTAATGTCCGTTGGAAGCACAGATCTGAGACAGTTTGGGTTCTGGGGGATGGCATTAAAGCCAAACGCAATGAGCCATGGACCAGCTGGTGTCACAGGGGTCCAGTTTCCTAATCTGTGAAACGGCATATTAACAGTACCTGTTTCACAGGTGGCTGCCTCCCAAGAACCTGCTCCGGCAAGTCCCATGTGTATTTTAAGGTATTTGCATGGTTGGGAGAAACCAGAGAAATTGGCTGGAGAATGTTCTCAGGCTTGAGTCATCATCTGAACCGCTTGCTGAGCTTTCTAAAGCAGTCCTGGGCCACCATTCCTTGGAGAAACTGATTTGTTAGGTCTGGGATGGGGCTGAGAGTTTATTGTCACCAAGCTGCCTAGGGGTGAGGAACCTGTGATCTTGCCCATGTACTCTGAGCCACAGATGAAGAGACACAGGGGTTTGATCAGTCCTTCTGGATCCAAATTCAGTGGCTTCTATTCCTGCATTCCTTCTTACTGAGAGCTCACGACCCCATGTTTCTTTTGTCCCCACACGGAACTCAGGTTGTCCTGTGGTGTTGTGGCTTGTGGACACTATTCTCTGCTGCTTTCTGAGGCCAGGCTCCGAGGTGCACATAAGTCTCTGCACCAAAGCCCTGGGATAAGGCCGCACCTGGTTCTGCAGGGCTGGAGGTGGGAGGTATGTCTTTGACTTGGACTTGGCTCCTGTCTAGCTGGGAGCCCTTAGGCAAACCATTCTACAGTGACTCTCTGCCACCTCAAGCCTTAATTTCTTCATCTGTAGTACATGGCTGGTCCTCTTCGTCTCATGAGGCTGCTGTGGGGCCCAGAGAGATGATAGTGACAAAAGCACTCTGTAAATGGAGGATGTTGGATGGGGCTCTCAGATGCTCAAGAAATGTGTTCCATTTGGCCCAGAACCTGGGTGATGATGCCCCTTTAGCTCATACTCTGGACATTGGGATTTACACTTTCCAAGCTACCTGCTATCTGCTGTTGGACCTCCACTGCCCACAAAGGTGATACTGGGCCTAGGTTGACCGGCACCAAAGGCCTGCATCCTGGGAAATCCCTTCAGTCCTGGTCACCCTGGTGGGTGGGGCCTGACCTAGGAACTGAGCCTTGTGCAATCAGCTGATTGCAGGGAGGGCTTGGAACTGCGGTGGAACAGGGGAGTGGGCCTTCGGCATCCTGTTGAGGCCCCTTTCCTCCTGGCCAGAACCCCAATCCCACTCCTAAAACCTCTCTTCTTCTGGGCCCCCTCTGAGCTGAAACACAGCCTAATTTAAGGCTGTATTTAGAGTTTATCCGCTTTTCTCCATCTCCTTCTCCCTCCCAAGTCTGGGCCACCATCATCTTCACCTGGGAGCAGCTTTTGAACTTATTCACCTGTTTGCACTCTGGCTCTCATCAACTGTGCCCGTCATACAAGTCTACACTTATTGTTTATTAACAATAAGTTAATTAATTAAAGTGTAGACTTAATTAATTATAAGTCTACACTTATAGTTTATTACTAACACACCTGTTGCATCAAAATGCTGTATAATCATGTAGTCTATGCTTAGGTTTTCCAAGGTCACCCCAGTTCTCTTAGCACACAGAACAAAGTACTCACCTGGCCTGCAGGGCCAGCCCCTGGTCCAGCCTCCCTTCCAGGCTTAGCTGCCGCCCCCTTGCTCACCCTGCTTGCTCACCTCCCTCCCGGTTTGGGGTCCGACTGATTCTTTTTTTTTTTTTTTTTTTAAGATCTTATTTATTTATCTGACAGATCGAGATCACAAGTAGGCAGAGAGGCAGGCAGAGAGAGAGGAGGAAGCAGGCTCCCCGCTCAGCAGAAAGCCTGATGCAGGGCTTGATCCCAGGACCCTGGGATCACGACCTGAGCCAAGGTAGAGGCCTTAACCCACTGAGCCACCCAGGCGCCCTGATGTCACATCTTTTTAGGCCTCAGCTCCAGCAACACTTCCTCTAGGAAGCTTTCTTTAGCCTTCCAGATGGGACTGGTTTTACCTGTACTTCTTCAGAGCATCTAACACAAATGTCATTGTGGTCAGTATTTGTGTGTAATCACTTGTCGTCTGTCTTCCCTGCAAGGCTTTACACCTCCTGAGAGCAGGGACCACATATCTCTTGTTCCTGCTGCATTCCCAGCAGCTAGCACAGTGCTCAGTAAACCTTCTTTGGATGAATGGGTGGCTGAATGGATGGCCAGATGGACAGATGGATGAAAGCTGAGGGCGGTGGATGGTGGGTAGATTATGGTCGGATGGTAGCTGGAAACATCCATGGAATGAACGGGTGGTTGGAAGAATAAGTGGCTTGATGGCTGGACTGATAGAAAGATGGATGAGATGGGCGGTTGCATGGATGTACAGGTGGACAGGGGCTCCTGAGACCCTGTTCTCCCCGTCCTTGGGTTGCTCTAGTAGAGAAGATTATTTCTGGTTCCAGTCTCATGCCATCCATTGGTTTTTCCTCCTTCACAGTAATAGCTACCAACATGGCTGGCAGAGGGGACATGCCTTTCCCCATCTCTTTGGGAAGATGGTTGTCTACAAGGTGGCAGCTGAGTGGTTCCAGAAGGCCCTGGTAAAGACGGGGTTCAATGCCCTGACCTCATTTCTACCAAATTCTAGTACCTGTTAGGATTACTTGCATGTCACCTAGGAAACTAGCCCTCAGCAACAGCTTCCTCTGGGCTGGGCCCTCTTGAGTCAGATTCTGCATTGTGAATGGCAGTAGTCAGCTGCTGGTCCCTTGGCTGTAAACACTTGGGGCCCCACTTATCTCCTATAGTGGGGGTGAGCAAAGCTCTTTGGTATACGACCAAATAGTGAATACTTTAGGCTTCCCAGACTTTAAGTCTCTGTTACAACTCAACTCTGTTTTTGGAGCATGAAGGCCCGCCATAGAGAATATGTCAGTAATATGGCTGCATTCCAGTAAAAATTTACAGAAGAGGTAGATTTAGCCCTTATAGTTTGCCAATTCCTGTTTTAGAGCAAGAGTTCTGAAACTTTGGACCAAAAGCCTTAGCATTACTGGGAACTTGTTAGCAATGGAAGTTCTTGGGCCTTGCTCTAGACCTAGTAATTCAGCAACCAATATTTTCTGTTCACAACCCCACTTCCTTCTGAACACCAGTGACACATATATTAGGTTGCTGAGAGTTGTCTCAGAGCTCAATGATGTGCTTTTAATTTAAAAAAAAAAAATCTTTCCCTCTGTGTTTCATTTTGGGTAATTTCTGCTGCTGTCTTTAAGTTTACTAATCTTTTCTTTTGCAATATGTAATCTTCTCCTAATCCTATCCAGTGTTTTTTTTTTTTTTTTTTGAGTTATTGTAGTGTTCATTACTAGAAGGTTGATTATGGTCTTTAAAAAATATCTTTTATTAAAAAAACAACCTTTCATGTTCCTTTTTCTTTTTTGTGAGAGAGAGAGAGCGAGCGAGCTCATGGGGTGGGAGTTGGGGGCTGGAAGAAGGAGACAGAGAATCTTAGGCAGCCTCCCCTGAGCGTGGAGCCTGGCAGGGGCTTGATCTCACGACCTAAGGGGCTTGATCATGACCTAAGCCGCAATCAAGAGTTAGACGTTTAACTGACTGAGCTATCTGGGCGCCCAAAAACTTTCATGTAACTTTTCGACATATGGAATACAATTTTAATAATTGTTTTAGGGGCACCTGGGTGTCTCAGCGGGTTAAAGTCTCTGCCTTCGGCTCAGGTCATGATCCCAGGGTCCTGGAATCGAGCCCCGCATCGGGCTCTCTGCTCTGCAGGGAACCTGCTTCCTCCTCTCTCTCTGCCTGCCTCTCTGCCTACTTGTGATCTCTGTCTGTCAAATAAATAAATAGAATCTTAAAAAAAATAATAAAATAATTGTTTTAATGTCCTTGTGTGCTAATTCTAACACCTGTGTCAGTTCTGGGTTGATTTCAATTGACTGAATTTTTTCCTCACTATTGTTCTGCTTTTCTGTTTCATTGCATGTCTAGTCATCTTTGATTGGATGTCATGTATTGTGATTTTACCGTGTTGGGTGCTGGGTTTTTGAATTCTTGAGCTTTTTCCTGAGATGGAGTTAAATTACAGTTCGACTCTTCCGTGTCTTGCCTTTAAGATTGGCAGGCACGACCAGAGCAGTGCTCACTGGGGCTAACTATTCCCACTACTAAGGCAAGAGCTTTCTGAATACTCAAAACCCGTGAAGTTTCCAGTCTGGCTGGTGGGAATAGGTACTATTCCTGGCCCTACGTTTGGGAGGTTCTTTCCATGACCTATGATAGTTTCCTTGTATGTATGTGCTGATCAGTCTCTGCTAAGTGCTCAAGGGGGACCCTCTGCAGGTCTCCAGAGCTCTCTCCTCTCTAGCACTCCATCCTTCAACTTGTAGTGGCCCAAGCCTCTCTAAACCCTTAGTTTTTTTTTCTTCAATTCAGGGAGTCTGTGGAGCTCCTCTTGAGTTTCCCTTCCCTGCACCTTGTCTGGAAATTTTCTGAAGGCAGCAAACGAGGCAATCGTAGGTCTTAATCGTATTTATTCCCTGTGTCTCAGGATCATTGTCTATCATTCCTTGAAGTCCAGTGGTGTTGACAACCATTACTCCATCTTGGTTGAATGTGATCTGTAAGCTAATGTGTTGATCTCAGATATAAGCAGTAACTCAGACTTTATAAATTATAGTCCATTCATTCCTCAGAAACCACGATGAAGAATTTATTTTTGGGGCGCCTGGGTTGAGCAGTCTGACTCTTGATTTCAGTTCAGATCACGATCTCCAGGTCATGAAATTGAGCCCTGCTTTGGCCTTTGCACTAGGCACGGAGCCTGCTTAAGATTCTCTCTCTCTCTCTCTTACCCTCTGCTCCTCCCATCCCCCTGCTTGCGCACTCTCTCAAATATATAAATAAATCTAAAAAAAAAAAAAAGAATTTATTTTCATTTTATAGCTCAGGAAATCAAGGCTCAGACATGTGAAATAACTACTCATTTGACACCCAGGCTCTCAGATGTTCATTATTTGATACTGTTTCCATATGCGTCTGGGCTGTCTCCTCTTCACGCCACAGCACACACTGGGAGCACAGTAGACCGGGTCAGAGCCTCCTCACTACTCAAAGTGGGGGCTGGGAGCCCGAGTCCTCCGCATCTCCAGGAGCTTGTTAGCTGTGCGGGGGGAGCTTGGCCCCATCCTACCCGCTGCATCAGAACCTATGGGTCGTTAGCAAGATCTCAGGTGACCTTCTGTAATGCATTACAGTTTGAGACACATTAAGTTAGAAAATAGTTCCGGGTCCTTGATCCCCCGGCCCAGTCCTGGTTCCCTGGTTGCACAGACTGAGTGAACTACGAGGTGGCACGGCCAGACACCGGCGTGAAACTGTAGGTCTTCGCCTCTCTTCCGGTGGCGGTTCTCGCGCTGGTAGCAGTCCACCCTGGACATGGCTCCTGGAGAAGCCGGTTTGTAAGCAGAAAGACACAGGGGTTCCTGGGCAAAGACAGAGCTTTCTTGGTAAGACAAGTCCTTTTAGGCCCTAGCCATCTTTTGAAAGCGGGTAGGAACAAACAGCCCCTAGCAGGCCAGCAGGTGGCCTAATCATATCAAAGACAATGAACCAGTGCAAAAGTTCCTGGGCTGATTCAAAAGTGAAGATTGACATCCTCAAGCTATCTTCGTAGGATCTAAACCCCTTTGAGCACTAGGGTATGAGACCAATTAGAGCCAAAGAATTGATGATGACTGCCCCTTGCCAGCCCTCATGACTTTGACCTGGGCTCAGTCACCTGCAGATGACTTTTGCCCCAGTTCCACGCTGTATTCCCCATTGTGCAGGCCCTTCGGGAACATGTACGCATGCTTAGCTTCAACCGTCCCCGTGTTATTGTTCGAGGAGACGCCCTATGGGAAACATCGTTGTGTTCTCCTTACTTGTTGCAAGTAAAACTGCTTCCTATTCTTTGGCTGGGCTGCGTCTTCTGTCTCGATACCCACCTGACCTCTGAGAGTTCATCTAGACCCCAGTTTTGCAGGAAGGGTGACTCACTCTGCCTTTGTCTACCTGCCAGGTGCAGAGGCCAGTGGACTGATCTCGGAGAAGGAGCCAGGAAGGCCTTTGGGAAGGGAGGGCAGGAGAGGAGCAGAGGGTCGTGGAGAGGGGCTACAGGCCCTGGTGCCTTCCCTGGGGTGGGGAAGGGTGGCGGGGCAGGGGGGGCAGTGCACCATTGCCTGCCCACTCCCCGGTCCCCCGGCTGACCACAGCCAGAGCAGGCCATCACACAGCTGCCCAGGCTGCCATGCATTTTCCTTCTGAGGCTTCGTCTTTGCATTTCAAGGAGAAAACGTCTGGAAAAGCCTCTGGATTCCTTCTCAGTAGGACACAGGGCCTTTTGAGCAGATGGTCCTACAGGACTAAAATCACAGGGGAGGAGAGGCCAGGCTGTTAAGAAGCCATTTATTTCTTGTTTATTTCCTCTGAAGCCAGTACCAGGCAATTCGCATAGTTTGCTCCCAGGAAGAATGTGGCACCCTAAGGTCCAAAGAGCTCAGAGGGGAGCGCTTGGGTGGCTCACACAGTTAAGTACCTGACTTTGTTTCAGCTCAGGTGGTGATCGCAAGGTCATGAGATTGAGCCCCCCACTGGGCTCTGTGCTTAGCTCAGAGTGCGCTTGGGACTCCCTCTCCCTCCGCCCCTCCCCCTTGAGCACTCTGTCTCTCTCAAATAAATAAATCCATCTTAAAAAAACAAAAACAGAACTGGGAGATGCTTAACAAAGTTCTAGACCAGCCTCCCCTTCCCAGGCAAGCATGCGCTTTGTATAGACAGAGAGCTCCAGACACAAGCAGAACTTCTCTTCTAGCCAGGAGACTCTGCAGCCCCTCTCCAGGCATGGGGGTCCCAAACTCCTCTTTCTACCCAGAGGTCACGAGCCATACTGCAGCCAGGTGCCCGAGGAAAGTGAACAGCACTCTGTGCAGTCAAGGTGACCCTGCTTCAGATCAGGAAGGCACGGTCTTAGCTGTGAGGCTTCTGGCAAGCTTAGAAGCTTTGGGTCTCCCGTTCTTGATCTAGACAATGGGGTGATCATGAGACCCACCTGAAAGTGTTTCAGTACAGTGAGTTACTCTAGGGGCCAGGTGAAATGGTTAATTTTATCCATCAAAGGTCAAGTTGATGGGGTCATGGGGTGCCCAGATATTTAGCTCAACATTATGTCTGGGTGTGTCTCCAAGGGTGTTTCCAGATGCAGTTAGCATTTAAATTGGGGGAGTTCAAGTAACTAACGAATCCGGGCTAGAAAACCACCTAATTCAACTATGAATACGTGTCTGATTTATCTGGCATTTTGCTTCAAATCCCTGATTTTGTCATCTAGATGCACCTTGTCATTAACCCAACCCTGCATCTTATTACCGTCGCTGAAGAAATGAAGAAATAACTCCACTGTGATATTTAGCAAATTATTTTTAATCTGATGAGTAAACTCACATTAGTGCAGCTGTTCATGTCAAAGAGAAAGGAACAGAGTGAGGGGTGTTTGGGGCTCGTGCTGGGCGGGCTCCATCAAAGGGGGCTTGTTATCTCGCATTCTGTCTCTGGTCATGCTATTTCTGCTGGAGTATGCTGTCACTGCCTTGTCGCTGGTGGCAGTTATGACACTTGAAGAATGGGGAAATGTCCTAATTCAGTACGAAGGCCCTGACTAAGCAAGTGAGGCGGTTTTCCAGACGAAGGAGGATCCTGGCCGCAATCTCCTGTTCCTCAGTCTTGTGCTAGGCGGGCTTCCTGCCTGGCCCCTTCTTCCCTGGGTGTTCTCCTTCTTCTGGAGAACTCACTCCCCAAGCGGAGAGCGTCAGCTGCCTCGTTCGTTGGCCAGGTGGGTTCGCCTGCCCATGGGAGAGCTTCCAAAATAGAGCTCCTTCTGGAATGCTAGCCTTCATAATTGCTGTGGAGCAGGTGACAGACTTCTCCCAGGCATCTGGATCGCTATCTCTTTCCCATTCAGGCCTCAGCAAAAATGTCACCTCCTCAGAGAAGCCCTCCATGATCACCTGTCTAAAGGGGTCTCTACCCCTGCTTGCAGTCTCATCCACTGTCAGCCATGTGACTGAGCCACTTCAGACACCCGGCTCAGGCCTCGAGATGACCGTGGCTCTAGCTGATGGCTCTAGCTGACTGTAAGGACAGGAGACTTCCACTGCGAACCACCCAGCAGAGCCTTGTCAGCTCACTGACCCGAGGGAGGTAAGCTATTATTGTAAGCCAGAGTGGTAGCTAATTTCACTTCAGTACACCTACCTCACGGCGGGGGGGGGGGGGCATCCTTCTTATTTTTTAATTTTTTAAAAATTTTAATCACTTGGTGCTCATCACAAGTTCCCTCCTTAATCCCCATCGCCTATTTCCCTGCACTCCTACCCACCTCCCCTCTGGTCACCGTCTGTTTGTTCTCTATAGTTAAGAGTCTGTTTCTTGGTTTTTCTCTTTTTCCTTTTCCCTTAGCTCATTTTTTTTTTTTCCTTAAACTCCACATATGAGTGAAATCCTACGGTGTTTGCCTTTCTCGGACGGACTTGTTTCACGTACAGTACCATTCTCTAGCTCCGTCCATGTCGCTGCCAATGGCAAGATTTCATTCTTTTTATGGCAGAGTAATGTTCCATTGTATATATACTCCACACCTGTTTTATCCGTTCATCCGCCGATGGACACTTGGGCTGTCTCCATATTTGGCTATGGTAGATAGAGCTGCTATAAACATAGGGGTGCATGTATCCCTCTGAATTAGTGCTTTTTTATTCTTTGGGTAAATACCCTGTAGGGCGATGGCTGGGTTGTAGGGTACTTCTATTTTTAAGTTTTGAGGAACCGAGGAGGGACAGTCTTATCCTCTTTAGAAACGAGGAAATGAAGCCACAGGGAGTCTGTTTATCCCTGCAGCCTAGATGCTAGGACGCATTTCTAGCCTCATTTGGTAGAGGATAAACTGAGGTCCTCGGTGGTGAAAAAGCTTGCCTGGGAGTCGTTGCTGGTGGCTTTGGGGTTGCTGAGAGGCCCAAAGCCCTCAAGGCCTGAGCCGCCAGCCTCCAGCCTCCAGCCTCGCCACTTTTCAGGCCTCCTGTCACAGGAGGGCCGTTTTCCAGCGGCCGTCTGCGTTTCTCACCTTCCCAGGGAGCCCCACCCTCGCCGAGCCAGCACCAGGGGCTGACATTTTGTGAGCTGTGCTAGGAACAGGACTGGGCAAAAATAAACTCCAGATGGAGCAAAGAGCTAAACAAACAAAAAGAAACTAAGATAGAATATTTGCGGAATATATAGGAGAATCTTTTTGTCATCTTGGGGAGTGTCAGCCTTCCTCACCAAGTCGCCAAACCCAGAAAAGATGGACACTCTTGACAACATAAAAAAAAAAAAAGCCCTTCAGATCGACAAAAGGCACACTGAATGGAGGGAAACGCCATCATAGACGAGAGAAAACTTTTTCTTCGTACCTCACAAAGAGTTAATATTCAAACTATTCAATGAGAAGAAGTTAAAGTGCCGAATTTAAAAAATGAGCAAAGGATGGAAGACAATTCCGAGAAGACCACTGTAACTGGCCATCAACCTTTAAAAACGTACTTGGCTGTATCTTGCATGGTAAGGGAAAGGCACTTTGTTAAAAACTCCAATGGACAATTTTTTTTAAAAATTGGCGGAACCACATGGTATCGGGGATGCAGGTCAAAAGGCATTCTCAGACCTGGCTGGTATTTGTCCACAAGGGGCTCATGTCCACAAGGGGCATGAAGTTTTCCCACGAACCTTCTAGAAGTGTGCCATTCCACAGGGTAGCCATTCACACCAGATTTCAAAGACTTGATAGGAAAAAGGCAATGTAAAACACCTCATTGCTGATTTTCTAGGATGGCTAACCGGTTGAAATGATAATCTCCTGATATATTGAAGCAGATAAAGTATTACTAAAGTGAATTTTATGTGTTTCCTTGTTCTTTTGTGTGGCTCTTGGGAAAGTTAAAATTCCATATGCGACGTACATTTACCTCACATGCACAGCACTATTTCAGAGTATGGCTAAGTTAACACTTTCTGCGGACTCTACAGAAGTATGATTTGGCTCAGCTTGGGTTTAGGTCCCCGCCAGGCCTTAATTAATGGCCACATGACTGAAGGCTTCTGTCCTCCCAACCCAGGATGGGCAGCCAGAGAAGAGGGGCAGGGGGAGCCCATGTTGGTGTCTGTATCTGTCCGGCTAGATGTCAGTCACACGCGTCCCTGCCTCTCCTAGTCTTTGTTTTCCTCTTGGACGTGACATGGAGGAGTGAGGCCACCTTCAGGACCTCAGCTGCCCTGAGAGAGGAAGACTGGATGGCTTCCGCCTTCTATTACCATGGTGGGTGCAGGCGAATCTTGACAGTAGCCATTCCGGGCCTCTCTACGAGGCAGATGGACAGATTTCTAGGACTTAGAAGGAGGCTACCTCCCTACTCAGTGGCCCCAGAGAGAGGGCTGCCAAGCAGAGCGGGGTGTGGATGAGGTTCTGAAAGCGAGGGCCATGGCAGCCCAACACACACTCAGGCTGTGTTGGCCCCGTTGACCTGAACACATGGGCAAAATGGGCTTGAACTTTAGAGGAGCTGGAATATTCTGAACCAGTGAGAGGAGAGCAGAGGGAGTGTGCTTAGCGTGTGTGTGTGTGTGTGGTGTGAGGGGAGTCACTATGACCAGAGTCCTTCCCCCGTCCCCTGTTCCACAGGTGGTTCCCCCTCACGAATATTGTTTCTTCTTCCAGCCTGACAAACTGAGAGAATCAAACTTTTGGGGTCCCCATTGCAAAGGCCAAAATGTCCGTAGTCCTTATTGTGTGAGTTAGAGACAAAGAGACAGCCTCCTCACACCCCCCAATAAAAACCCTAGCACAGACATACTACCTGAGGTGTTCTGTTTTGTTTTGTTTTCCTCTCTCACACAGAAGTCCAGAGGCAGGCGTTCCAGGGCTGGTGTGCTGTCCCAGAGTAATCAGAGACCCAGACTCCTTCTGCCTTCTTGCTCCACGATTGTTAGTAGCTTTCATCCCTAAGTTTGCCTCTGCTTCAAAAGGATTGTTGGAGCTCCAGCCATCACACCTGCATTCCAGGCAAGGAAAAGAGGAAGAGAGAAGAGCAAAAACGTGCATCCCAGCTTTCTATTCTCCAAGATATTGTACCCAGTAACCTCTGCTCACATTTCATTGACCAGAATTTCACTACTTGGGTGCAGGGGACTCTGGGAAATGTGGTTTTTCGAGCTGGGTGCATGGCCACCTGGACTTAAACAAGAGTTCTGTTTCTAAGGAAGAACAGGAGAATGAAGTTTGGTGGGCACCTAGCAATTTCTGCCTCACTTAGCGCAGCAGTCAAGGCCTTGAATGAATTTTCACACCAGCGAGCTCATTCTGTTCCTTCTTCCTGCTCAGCAGGCATGTCTTGCAGATGGGTCAGCAGGGCAAGTCCATTATTTGGCCGTTAGGTTTGGCTGCCCTGACTGACATGCACCTCCTGAACAAGCCCGAGCTTTCTGCCTTCCGGTGCAGCACTTCTGCTGCTTCCAAGGTAGCATCTGGAAACCCACGTAAAGGGCAGAGCCGCTAATGACTCTCACTCTGTTCCCCAGCGAGCAGAACAGTCTCCATCCCACTGCCCTGGAACTGCCCACTGAGAAGACCCTGAGTTTGCACACGCTTGCCCGTGCATACACACACCCCTCAAAGAAAGAAACCTCTTCTAGTGTTAGTACCTTCTCACCTGGAGCAGGATACACAGGTAAGCGGCTTCCCATCACAGGGGCCGATCTCCGTAGGACCTGAGCCCAGAGGAGGGGTGCAGGTGGCCTGCTGTCCAATCCCGGCAGGCCCCCACAGGCCCCTGCGTCACCCTGCCAGCTGCACAACCTCACAAATCAAATATCACGTCTAATTCTTAAAGCTGTTTTCATGACAGCGGTTTTCCATTTAATCCCCAGAGCTAACAATATGTAATCAGTTTTCCTTAACAAATGACCTCCTTTAACTTCATTAGTTCATAATTAATTTGCCAGCCTGTAACCAAGATAATGAACACTGCAGATTAGGGACAGGAATACTGATTAAAATCTGAGCTGTTTCCCTAATTTTCCTCGCAATTTAATTCATTGGTGGTGGCTGGTGATTGGTGGGTTTGGTTGAAAAAATCCACGTGGAGGCCAGACGAAGGGGTCTTGCTCCAGAGCGCTCTACTCTGTTGGTGACTCCCGTTTTGGATAATTTTGCTTTCTCGTCCTAAGGTACAGAGGTACGAAGTCAGATAATCTAGTGGCAACTGAACACGGTTAATGGGGACTTGAAATTCTTCCGAGCCCTTCCGCTCAGGAGGCAGGTAGGGCAGGGGAGAGGCGCTGGGCTGCACGAGGGCCATCCTGACCTGTGAGCATCGTCTCTCCAGTGGTCCGGGGCCTGTGGTGTACAAATCCCACACACGCCTTTCTCTTGTTTGCTCCCCCAAAAGCTCCAGGCTGGGCATGGTGGAGAGGGGCCACCGTGATGAGCAAACAGCCCTGGAGAAGCGAGAGAGGCTGCACCCCGCCTGCCCGCTGAGAACACCCATGCAGACGTTGGCCAGTGCCTGGGCGCTGGGCTCTCTCACACGCCGCACGCATGCGATCGGCCGGGGAAGCCAGGTGCTAGGACCGGAACCTGAAGGAGCCCTTATTCTCAGGCCCCTGCATTGGGTGCCCTCACTCCCTGCTGGTTTCACCCCAGCCCTGCACCCCAGCTTGCTTAGCCTCTGTTTCAAGCTTACTCCCTGTCCGGCCCTGCACTACTCATTTTTAAATGTGTTACCTCATTTAATTCCTGCTGTCCTAGCGATGTGGGTGCCATCGGTGTCTGCGTTCCTACAGATGAAGACGGCGGAGCTTAGAGAGGGAGGAACTTGTCCAAAGTCACAAGGCTGGAAAGGCACAGTTTGATTAGAGTCCTGGCTGGCGGGCTGTAGGTCCTACTCTCTGCTAAGCAGGACCCCAGATGCCCCACGGAGAGAAATAGGCCGATCTGGACATCATCTCCCCATGGGCTGCTTGCTCAGCCTGTAATGGCTGGGGGTTCCCTGGAGAGAGGCCGGGGAAGGGACAGCAAGCCAGGTGCAACGCAGCTTGGGAACGCGGCCCTGGGGGTGGGGGGGGGTGTGTGTGCGCCCGTGGAGGGGGGCGGTGCCAGGCCAAAGGAAGGGGCAAAGAATCATCCTTGCCCTCAGTCTGCTCAGGTCGGTGGACCCTGCTGGTAGAGACAGACCTGCTTTCACCCTGGCCTCCTGCAGCCTCACAATCTTAAATCCGGAATTCCTTTGTGTTCGGCTCCTCCTCTGGGTGTCCACAGCTGGAGCCCTTCCCCGGGGACAGAGGATGGAGTGGGCATGCTCAGTGCGGCTCACGCTGTGGCCTGCCCCACGTCTTGGAGGCTGACGGCAGGGCAGCTTTCTGGGAATTCTTCTGGGGCACCCCGCCTCCCCAGCCCAAGGAGCACTTGCTCTTTGGGAGAGGAAAGCTGGGGGCAGGGATCCCTTGGGCCATGAACAGTACTTTGAGGGAGCCCGCCCAGTCCCCCGCTGCCCGCAGTAAGGCGAGAGCCAGAACAGCAGCAGATCTGAAAGACTGTGATCTATAATTTATATTCAGCTCCTTCCAGAAAGGACTGGCGGCTGCCTGCCAGGGGATTTGTAACTGTGGGTTTTGCTTTGATGAAGCTAACGGGATTTCAGGTGGTCCCTCGGGTTAGGTGGTACTGAATGAAGACTGTCTGTGAAGCATATTAACTTCTCTATCTTCACACCGCAGTGGCAGAGTCAGAATAATTCTCTCCTTGTGGCAGATGGGGAAACTGAGGCTCAGAGGGTGACATGACTTGCCCAAGGTCCCACCCCTGGGGAAGGCAGGATGTAAGTCTGGGTCTCTTTGATTTGGGCATCACCCAACACTGTTTCCTAGGGAGCAGATGTTGATATCATTTAAAATCTCTGACCGAAATTTCTTGGGTGCCTACAGGCATTTTCGGTACCACCCAGCTCTGCATGTTGCCCAGATAATTCTAGCCACCCACAGAACTCTGGCCCCTGTCTCCTTGGGGACATTTCCACCTAAAACCTGGGTCTTGGTGAGTCCCAAATAGTGGCTTTTGTTAAGTAGAGTAAGGAGGAACTGGGGTGAGATTTGACATCTGTGTACTTTGTACTCACAGACCTGGCGGTCAGGAGCGCGCCTCCCCTCCTCTCCAATCAAGGTATTGTAGACGATGAGGTCCTTAAGGATATGGCTCTGAGGGGCGCCTGGGCGTCGGCCTTCAGTCCGGTCATGATCTCAGTGTTAGAGATCATGATCTCATGACGGAGTGTTCACTGGGCTCCCTGCTCAGTGGGAAGCCTGCTTCTCCGTCTGGCCCTCCCCCCACTCGTGTGTATGCTCTCCGTGCTCTTTCAAATAAGTAAAATCCTCTTTTCTTTCTTCTTCTTCTTCTTACTTTTTTTTAAAGAACACGGCCCTGAAGTCAGATTGCCTGGTCTCCGTGTCGGCTCTACTGTTGGGGGATGGGTTTGTCAGCTTGGGTGGCCTTAACAAAGCACAGACTGGGTGCCTTGAACCCAGAGATGTATTCTGTCCCAGTTCAGGCGGCTGGAAGTTCAAGTGTCAGCAGGATTGGATTCTTCTGAGGTCCCTCTCCTTGGCCTGAGATGGCCACCTTCTCGCCATGTTTTTACGTGGCCTCTCCTCTGTGCACGTCCCGTCCTCTTCTCGTAAGGACCCTCATCCCCTTGGCCCTTACTGGATTGGGGCTATACCCTTATGACTTCATTTAACCTTAGTTATCCCCTTGAAGACCTCATCTCCAGCTACAGTCCATTGGGGGTGAAGGCTTCACATACCTATTTTGGAGGAACTCTGTCCCGTCCATCGTCGGTGAATAGGGGCAGGAGCCTTGCCAAGCCTCAGTGACACGAGGTTAAGAAAAGTGACTCTAATGTGGAGCTGTGGAGGGAGCTAAACGAGGTAGCCAACGGGACGACACATGGCCTGTAGCAAGAGCTCAGTGGGCGAGGGGCCAGCCCCGTCCTCTTCAGTATCACGCCTGGTATCACTACTGCATTATCTCTGCCAGTCTGGAGGGAATTACGAGGACCCAGGGGGCTGCTGGGTTCAGGCCTCTAATCTCAAATAGTCCTGCTTGTCATTCTTGGCTCAGGCTTGCGGTCACAGAGGACCAGAGCAGCAAGGATCTTGAGCTTTAATACCAAATGCTGATTTTTTCCAAATGGAAAGACTGAGGCTGAGTAAGTGTCTCACCTCGGGTCAGAATATTGGTGCCCTGGTGCTGTTCTGGTGTTCCCATGGCTTTTTGACCCATCTCAGGGACCCCTAGTGGCCTGAGGGTATCCCCTCCTTGTTGGAGCCACCATGAACTATCTGGACAATTCAATTAGGTTCCCCCTGTCCCTCATGTTTTAATGCTGATTTCCCTCCTGTCTGGACTGAGCACCTGCCACACAGTGAACAAAGAAAAGCCTTTAATTAGTTACCAGCGCCCTACACATGGGTGCCCGGCCCAGCCCCCGTCCACAGACCTAGCGTCCCAGCTCCTGGTGTGAGGACAGCACATCCTTCCAAGGGCAGCCTGACATCTCCTTGCCTTGTCCTATCCAGGCATCTGTGTCTCCCCAGGAATTTGGATGGAAGTATTAATAATCCACCAGGTTTCAGTGAGAAGGGCATAGTGACTCACTTGTTTTGACAGTACAATATCTCCAGTTAAAAATAATGCAAATGTGAAAAAAATAGAAGTCTCAACAGGGCCTGGCAGCTCGGTTGATTTCTGACCAAACATCCACCCCTTCCCTCTTCCTTCCAGCAGAACCCCAGCTGTGCTCAGCGGGTGCCGTGTACTCAGCCTGTCTTGCGTCAAGGCTGGGCACATGACCCAGTTCTGGCCAATGGGACTTGAGGGAAGTCTCCTGGGGACTTTATTTAGATGGGAAGGCCCCTGCCCCCCAACTTTGGGTCTTGGGATGCAGTTGTTTGTGGGAAGTGATGGCTGCAGCAGCTCCCCTGCATCCTGAAGGCCAAGGTCAGGACTGGGAGCCCGGAAGTCACAGAGCCATGAACCCACCGCAGAACCTCCTGCCTCCAGCTTCTGAACTGAGGTGTAACCACTGTTGTCTGAGCCGGGTTTGCTCGGGTGTTCTTGCAGCCAAAGACATCCCAAGCAAAGCTAAGTTAGTGATGAAGCCCGGGCCAGGTACAGCCAAGGGAAGGCGTCTGTTCCTCCTCAAGGGTAGAGGAATTCGTAAGGACCCTGGATACATTTCTCCATCCTGATGTCTCACCTTGTGACAGGTGCTCACATAGTTGCCCCACAGCCCCCTGTTTCCTGTCCCCCTCCCCCCCTGCATGCAGCAGACTAGTGGGCACCACCCTGAGAAGTGAAAGGGAGGGTCATCCCCCCCTTCTCCAGCTTCAGTCAGTCGCCTCTGCTTTCCCATGACTGTTTCTCCACCACCATCTCCTTGGCTCACCCTGGTTCTGGACTTCAGTTTTCCTTACAGATCCAAGAAGCAGCTACTGAGGACTACACATGTTGCAGGCCATAGATGCCCTACGCTGGACCCTTCCACGTACAGATTTGAATCCACGGGCCCCCAAGGCAGTCACAGTGTTCACCAGATTTTGCAGATGGGAAAAGGCGGAGCTGCAGGAGGCCAGGTGACATGCCAAGGTCCTGTGGCCAGGTATTACACCTAGGTCTCTTACTGCTCATTTTTCTCTTTAAGATGGGGCAGGGTTGGGAATCTAATGTCCTTGGTGAGGCTGGTGACCTCATTGGTGATCCAGCATAGAGGCTGAGTGGATTCAGATGTGGCTAGGCGTGGCTGGGTGTGGGCATGGGGAGAGGTGGGGGCTGATGGCCTAAGGAATTTGCTGGGATGAGAAGTTATCTAAGCAGAGAGTCAGCAAGATGAGCTCAGCTCAGGACTGACTGGGGTACAGGGGAGGGGGCTACGGAGGTTGCACTGAGCCTGAGTGCAGTTTGCGATCTAGCAGTCTGGGAGGCATGGGTGGCATTTCAAGTAAGGACCATGTCAGGTTGGCCACACTACAGCTCGGGGGCCTGTGGGAACTGTGTGGGGAGAGAGCCCTCAGCGGGCCTGGTGGCAGGCCAGGACTGGAGAGAGGCTGATGTACCAATGGGCAGGTCCAGCCCCCAGGTAGGGTAGGTGTGCCGTGGGGGCTGTGTAATCCCCCAGACTTCTGTGGCCCCCACATTTGAAGGCTTTGCCTTGTAGGAAAGCTGTAGACAGCCTCTCCTGCCGGCTTCCTTGCTTGGGGACTGGAGTCCAGGAGTTGGCAAATCCGACCCACCACCTGCTTTTGTGTGGCTTATGAAATAAGAATGGCTTTTAAATTTTTAAGTGGCTAAGTTTTAAGTATTTATTCAAGAACCTGCACAATGTACCCTGCCTATTTTGCCTCTTGGCCTACAAAGCCTAGACGTAGGCCTTGACAGAGTTTCCTGGACCGTACTGTGGTCTAAGAGTCCAGCCCCAGGGACAGCTGGCTGCCAGTGGAGAGGCCTGGCTTTGCCCATGTCTTGGTCCCGAGAGTGGGATGCTGGGCTTCCTTGGCTTCCGGCTCAGCGTACCGACATGCCCCCATGTCTTCCCTGAGGTCCCCCAAGTAGAGAGCGGTAGGTCTGGGAGAGGGTGCCAAGCTCTAAGAGCAAGGCCCATGGCTCCAGCCTTCCCACAGAAGCCGTCCCAGCACCATCAGTGCTCCTAGCGGCCACTATTGCTGGGGGCAGGTGTGTTCCTGCCAACGGAGCAGCATCTTACTGATAAAACCTAATGAGCTGCATTTTAACCACAACATGGCCCTGCCATGTGGCTTCCCCCCCCCCCCAGGGCTGCCCATCTGTCGGCCTTGGGAGACCACTCTCTGTGCAGCTAGAACCTCCCCCACCGTTGAATCAGGAGAGAGCTGAGGTCCCCCAAGCCAGGCCCAGCACATAGGCCAGCAAATCTCTGTGCTTAGCCTGTGCCAGCTCCTGGCCACCTTCCAGGGCCTCAGTGACATCGCCAGATGGTGGCTAATGAAGGGTGAAAGCTGCCGGGGAAGGCCTGGGCACAGAGGAGCGTGGGAAGGCCAATGAAACAGAAGGCACCCTGACCCCGGTGGTGGGAAGGGCTCCAGGTGTGGCCAGACTTTGCTTGGGGTGACCAACTTTTATTCCCGACCCCTTGCCAGCGGCCCTTCCTTTTCTCTTCCCATCCCTGTCTCCGGGGACCTGCCTGTTGGACGCTTTTACATTGCAGAGGACAAGCCAAGGCAAGGCGTTAGCGGATATGTGGAGTCCACAGGCCAGGCCTGCGTGTTCTGGGAGGTTCACTGCTCTGTGGTCTTCTCACCCGCAGAGGTCCTAGCAGACCGAGCCCTTCCTTCTTCCTGGGGTGAAGGGTTGGGCCTCACACATCTGGGATCTCTGTGGTTCATCGTGTGCCCCTGCAAGCTGCAGGCTGACCTGTTCAGGTAAAATAATTTGGCCTAACGTAATCAGAGCCGTGGCTGATGTTCCCGTCGTCCCCTGATGCTTCCAAGTGTCGTGCTAGAGAGGCCCGTTCACAAGTCCTGTCCCCACCTGGGCCAGGGTTGCCTTCTCCCGTCTGGAACCCCAGAGGGGCAGGTGGGTGGGGCCAGATTGGAGAACGGGGCGGGATTAGGGCAGATCCAGCTCCACATAATGGAGAAAATATTGTTATAAAACAGTCCAAGCCAACTCCTGGATGCCGGTGGCGTGCTTCCCCCGGCTGTGAGGAAGTGAATGTGGGCCGGAGGCAGGAGGCACCACAGGACGTGCTGGTGCGTTAGGAAAGCGAGCCATGGTCGACAGGCCCGGGGCCTCGTGGCTGTTAGGTGGCTGGAGCTGAGAAAGCTGGGGGGTCCGCGCAGCAGGGTGGGGGTCCGCGCAGGAGGGCGGGAGTTCTTTCTGACGTGGCAGGGCAGCCGGTAATGAAAAAGGACCCCGAGCATCCTGGTAGGCGTCGGCTGTTGGGATGGCTGAGGTTCTTTTCGGGAGTGGGCCCATCCGAGAGTTAATTTTAAGCTTGTTTTGCGGATCTATCTGCCCTTCCTCTTTCCAGATCACCTGTGCAAACTGCTGCCTTCTCAAGGCCTGGGGTGGGTCTGTGGCCCGTGGTTGGACAGGGTCACGTGAGCACACAGAACCAGCCAGGGGACTGGGAGCAGAACACAGGAATTCAGAGGAGGCAGGATGAGAGGGAGAGTGACCACGGGCATGTAACGCTTTGGGAATGTAATGCTTTGGGGGAGGCACAGGGTTGGGGTGTGGGAGGTGGCTCTGAGGCAGTGTTGTCTAGATCTTAAGAGGCAGAGAGACCCCAGGTGACCCATGGGTTAGAGCCACTCTAGAAAAGTGAACAGAGCCCTGAGCCCACAGTGGGTGGACGATGGTTTTGCTCTGTGGCACGTTGACCCATTTTCCTGGCAGTTTGCCAGTCAGATGCCTGTGTCTCTATCTCTCTGGCTTTGGAAGCAAAGATCAGAGTCTACAGCCCAGGGCTTTGTCAGGCGGAGCAGAGCTTTGAAAGGGCCTCGGTCATCCCTCTGGGTAAGGGAAGGAGCTGGGCATTTGGGGCATCTGCTGACTTTGTCTCACTGCTGGGGAGTCGATGGCAGAAATGACAAGTCCAAAGAATCGTAAAAGCTTTAAGACAATGGGGATGGGAATCTGCCTGGGTGGGCTCCAGCCTCCTTGACCCAGGACCCCTGCAGAGGCGGACATGGTTCTGGAGCCCGGCTTCCCCAGGCCTTCCCCTGGCTCTGCCTAGCCCTGCTCTGGTGGAGGTGAGGCGGTGGGGAGAGAGGCTGGCGCCAGAGCTACTTTCCTGCTATGGGCTTGGTGCTTTCTGGCTGGAGAAGGTCTTGCTTGACTAGGGCCTCCAGGGCCAAAGAAGGTGGAGCAAAAAACCCAGATGCACCCTCTCAGTTTTGACTGGACAAGGAGCTGGGCTTGCTGGTGAGCCCAGGCTGTAGTGACGTTTGTCACCAGGCTTCCGTCCAGGCCTCTGGGGAGGCACCGTGCTGGGTGGGGCACGGGGCAGACTAGTTTGCGGAAATGGCCATAGCAGCAGGCACCCCAGCTCATGCTCTTCTTCTTACACTGTGACATTGACCTCCATCATGCAGGGAAACCTGTGTTCCACCCTGGTGACCACCTCCAGCAATGAACTGTGATGAAGTGACTTCTGAGGCTCGGTTGTAAAAGGTCATCCAGCTTCTGCCCAGTTCTCTTTTGGGGTGTGCACCTATGGAGCCCTGAGCCCCCAGGTAAGATGTTTTAGTTACATGGAAGACACCACATTGGGGAGAGCATGTGGCAAGACCGTGGAGAGAGAGAGAAGCTCAAGGAGCCTGAGCCACCACGGTGGCCCAGCAGAGCAGTGGATCTGAGAGGGAGTGAGCCTTCGGGGGGCCCAGCCCCATCGTCCATGTCTCCCCACCCAACGCTGAATGCAGCAGAAGAGCTCCCCGCCCAGCCCCACCAACACTCCAGCTTTAGAGGCAGAAGAAACATGCGGCTGTTCTAAGCTCA
Source organism: Mustela putorius furo (assembly GCF_011764305.1). Classification (NCBI taxonomy): domain Eukaryota; kingdom Metazoa; phylum Chordata; class Mammalia; order Carnivora; family Mustelidae; genus Mustela; species Mustela putorius. Next base: position 11,993,083 of record NW_025422057.1, read on the forward strand.
CAGAGTTTTAGGCTCTTTGTTATGCAGCCGTAACTGACTGATACAGGGCAGGAGGAGGCCATTTCAGCAAGAGAAAGGTAAACACCGCTGCTGGTCCACCTTTAAAGATGCAGACACTGGGAGTCACAGGAACAAAGTAGGTGGACACAGGACACCTGCCTGGTGACAGGATCAAGACTGGGACCCAGAGATGAGCTGGAGCCAAAGCTGTGTCCCCTGGTGGTACCTCCCAGTTCTGGAATTCTACCCCCAGCTCTGCTGCAAACTGATTGACCAGCCTGTAACAAGACTGTGTTCTCACCTGGGCAACAGAGACTCGCACCCTTGTACCTGTGGCCTGGCCCGACCTCTTCCTTTGGATGCATGAGGCTGGCCCCTGTGGGCCTATAAACTTAGGCCTTTTTAGGCCAGTGGAGCAGGACCCAAGGACACTTGTAAGGAGGGGCTCCCCAGCAACAGTGGCAGTGGGAGAAAATTGTGCTATGGACCATGGAGCTTTCTGCGAGGGAGCTAAGAAGTATCTCTTTTGAGGTGCCTGGGTAGCTCAGCTAAGCATCCAACTCTTGATTTCGGCTCAGAACATGGTCTTAGGGTTGTGAGATCACGCCCTGTGTCCGCACGCCCAGCGTGGAACCTGCTTAAGATTCTCCCTCTCCCTGTACCCCTCCCCTGCCTCTAAAAAGAAGAAGAAGAATCTGTTTCTCAATGTCTAGCATTTACCCTGTGTGGAGCACTGCTCTAAGGGTTTTGTGTAACCCTAATTAATTGTTACAGCAGCCCTGTGAGGTAGAGACCTGTTGGTAGGGATAAGACAATGGAGACACAGAGAGCTTACTGAATTTACCTAAAGTTACGTGGCTAGTGAGGGCTGGGACTGGTATTTGGATCCATCAGTTTGGTGGAAGAATCCCGCATGGAGTGGTGTTAAAACAGCTCTATTCTCAGGCTGGTCCAAGCAGATTCTTGTGCTGTGTTTTCTTTCCTCTTCACATCTCTTGTTCCTTGATTGGAATCTCTTAGAAAACAGGGAGACATGGGCTGGAACCAAAAGGGGAGATGGGGTGCTCTGGGCTTCTGTCTGGTCCCTGGGATGCATTCAGTGAATAGCCCTTCCCAGCCCAATGAGAAGACAGAGGTCTGAAATGTCCCCGGAAACATCTTCCCATCTGAGCAGGCTCCGAGTCTCCGCAGTGCCTGTTGCCATGACAAACAGCCATTACCCAGAGCCAAGCAGATCCTTCCAGAAACCCCGCACCACCCGTTACCTTGTGACCCAGCCCAGTAAATAGGCTGAGCTTTGAAGATGCGAAGTCTCATTAACCTGCGTCTGAGCTCAGTGTTTGGCTTCACCCTGGAGAGGCACATGCCCGTGCTCCCGCTCTGGACCTGGAAGTAGCTTTCCTCTCACCCCGCCATCTGGAGGGAGACAGTGCAGTGTTCAGATGCTCACGGCCCCTCAGCCTTAGAGAAGCACAGGAACTCTCCAGGCTCAGGAGACTGAATCCTTGCATTTGAGCTGTTGCTGAATGCCAGTCCTGAGCTAGTTTCCCCCCAGGCCTTGCATGTCCCCACATCAAACACTCGGGAGCAGTTCCCTGTCCAGTGACTGAGGCTGGGTTATTGTTTCGTTGGATTAACCAGAATATCTCCCTTTTTGGGCTGATGGGTAGATAGATTGAAGTACAGTGTATCGAGGATTTAGCATAGGGCCTGGCCCCAGGAAGGGGCAAATTCATGCTGGTTCCTGTTCCTTTGTCCTGTCCTGCTCCTCATTCCTCATCCTGCTCCCCAGCATACCCTCCTTTGTCCTCTCTTCCCTGAAAAGTACTCCAGAAACTTGAAAGAAAGCCTAGAGGGCTTCCTGAAGGCGATGTCCCTATACCCAAAGCAGGATGTATATTTTCCAATAAAACAATGGCCCCTATTTCTAGAATATCTGCTGTGCGCCATGCCCAGTAGTCGGTGTGCCATCTCACCTGATTCTTATCGCAGCCCTTCCAGGTTTCAGTTTGCCCGTTTTTCAGTTGAGGAAATTCAGATGAGACGCAGAGAAAATGCGTAGCTTACCCCAAGGCCACCGAGGTTATCTGAGCCTGGGGAGTGTGACATCAGAGCCTGGGCATTTAACCCCCACGGGGTCCTTGTTTGTGTCATATTTGTGTCTGTGTCGGCGTTGAGCCTCTTCCCAGCTGCCCTTAGTACCCTTCTTCCTGCTCTGGCTCCTCTGAGCAGCTGTGCCTACCTCCCCGAGGGACTGGGCCCTTCGTACCTCTGCCCCCCACTTTGGATCCTCTATGCCTTCAGTCAAGCAACGGCCATTTGTCCTGGACCACACCTTTCAGTCCACTGAATGAATATGGAAAGAGAAGGGAAAGAAAAGAGACCAGGTCAAGTGTGAGCCTGGCTGGGGCCATAGCCATGATGGTTGGCAGGCTCATGGGAAGGGAAAAGGCCCCAGCGATGGGGCAGCTGGCAACGCCAATTGGAGGGTCACTATTTAGGGCCCAGCATCAAGCTCTGGACAGTCTAGGAAGCAAACTCCCACTCTGAGAGAAGTAGCTGGAAAAACTCAAGCAGTGTTAGGTCCCCAGTAAAGCAGACAGAGGCGTCAGAGCTGGGCTCCTGATCTGTGGGGCAACAAAGTGCTGGGAGGGAAACTGAGGCAGGAACCTTGTCCTCCATGCTGGCCCAACCCAGGGGTCCACATGCAGGGTTCTGACCCCTCGCATGACCTGGCCGTGAAGCCTTAGGCCTGGGGATGGAAGAACTTTATCCCAGTCCCAGGGGTCATTACTAAAGCTGTTGAGACTGCCTGTTCGGATGGTCCCAGACCTGGGTAGTGCTGGGTCCGCAGGTGGGCGTGTGCATTCCAGCTCAGGGGGCTGGGAGAGAAAATCGGGTGAGAAGAGGTGAAGGTGGCGCCTCTCAGCCCCCCATCTCCCCTGCCATAGTATCCTGCATGCACAGAGCTCGGCCTCCAGACCTCTGGGGTGTGCTCTCCAAGGATCCTTAGGATTGATGTCACCGAGGGCTTAGGAGAGAAGGACCTGATACTCTGATTGTAGAACTTTATACTAAAATGTTGATGAATAGTTGTTCTTTAGAAAAAGGGCCCGAGGACCTCAAAGAGGCCCTTCTTGTTGTGATGTGGGGGTGGTGGTGTTGACTAAGCTGGGGGTGCCGTATATGCCAGTGCGGGGTCAGCCATGCCAGGGGTCAGCTGTGCCGGCGGGGGGTGGGGTGGGGTGGTCCAGCTGGGCTGGGGTCCGTTTGTGGAGGGGGTCAACCAGGCCAGGGTCAGGTGTGCTGGGGATCAGCTGTGCTGGGGTCTGGCTGTGCCGGGCATCATCTGTGCCAAGCGGTCAGCTGTGCTGGGGGGTCAGCCCTGCTGGCCTCTGCCTACAGCTGTGGCCGCCTCCATTCGACCAGCTTCATTCCACCTAATGACTGCTGGGCACCTGCCCGGGAAGATAGATGGCTGCTGTCACTCAGGCAGGTGTGCGACCCAGAGGCACAGACTATGGGCCACAAGGGCAAAGGTGCAGTTGCAGTCAGGCTGGGAGCCGGTTTGGGGTTTCCGGGAGGACGGGGGCTCCAGCCTGCACGCTCCTGAGAAGTGCAGTTGCTGCTCTGTCCTTCCTGCCTTTTCCTCATCACTTCCTTCCTGGAAGCCAGCCAGCTCTCCCTGCCAGGGCCGTGGGCAGCGTGGGCTGTCCTGCAGCTCCTCTGCTCCCCCACTCCCTGCCCCCAGGGATGAGAAGGGGGGCGCCTCAGTCCCACGTGACCCAAGTGCTGGCTCCGGCCTTCTGTCTTTAGCCTGATGTCATCATTACAGTTCTCAGGGGAGGAGGAGGAGAAGGAGGAATAAGAAGCGGGGGGGGGGGGGAGAGGAGCAAGGGTCATTGATTCCCATGGGGCACTGTGCTGGGAGAAATCCCTTCCCACTGAGCTATGGAACTTGAGTGACCAACAGGTTCAGTCTTCCTGGGACCAAGGCGGTGCTAGGAGGTGGGACTTTGAGTTTTAAAACCAGGAAAGTTCCTGGCAAGTTGGGATGAGTTCACCCTGTGTGGAAAGAGGGGTTGCATGGGGCTGGAGGCAGTGCCTTATTACCCTGGAAAAAAAGTGTCTGCTTCCCTTGTTCCCTGGACCCTCTCCAGGAATGCAGCTTTTCAGTCCCCTGGCTATGTGAACCCAGGTATGGCTCCTGGGGGGGATGAGGTCTTGTCTTTTCTTCCACACTGGGTAAACCTCTGGTGAATTCCATGTTCTAAGAAGTGGTGCACTTGGAATCTTGGCAGTGCCCTGAGAATGAGATTGCCCCATTTCACTGGCACTTTCCCATCCCTGGGTGGTGGCCCAGAGCCTATCCTTGAGAGCGGAAGGTCCTAACCCGAGAAGCAGAGGCACTGTCAAGTCCAAGGGTAAAGGTGGGAAGTGAGGGGTCAAGGACATCTGAGAACACGAGACAAAGCCAGGGTCAGGACTGTGTTTGAGACCCACGTTGATGACTGTCTGGTTTGTAAAAGTCACTGTCACCCCCCAAAACATCAGATTGCCCACGGAGTCGGTGCTAGAGCGTAGGACAGGGAAGAACTGGATTAGTGACGTCTTTGACACTAGCTTTGCGGGGGGATGCCGCAGGGCAGCAGGGCTGGGTCCTGGGGAACGTGGTCAGCTGGGGAGGTCTCATGTGGCCTCTGTCCCCAAGAACCAGCTGCCTGCTCCCCTGAAGCTGCGCTGAGGATTTCCAGCTTCCTGGCCTGGAACCTCTGCGCCTGCCCACTAGTGGCTCTTCTGGAAGACTCAGCCCAGCTGCCCACCCTCCAGATTAGCACTTCTGCTCATTCCTTCACAGGGAGCATGGGGAAGGTCTGAGACCTCACGCAGAGACACAAAGGCACACAAATGAGCTTACCAGGCACACAAACAAGCTTCAACTTTACTCAAAAACAAGCAAACAAAACCCCCCAAAATCCAAAAAACCCTTAAAAAAAAAAAACACGCAAAAACCCCTCCCCCCAAAAGCAGATTTCCGGTTTGCTTCAGTGAAGAGGAAGTTTTCTGTAACTTCTCAAATCTTTCAGATCCCAGTGCTGGCTCTTCTCCCCATGAGGCACCTACAGGCCCAGACCCACCGGGGCGAAGGGTTTCCCTGTATGCGGTCGGCATCAACGACATTCAGCTTTTGCACAGCTGATTCCTGCCAACCTTCTCCTCTCCCCATTTCCAACCCCAAGAACACTGCAGAGATTAATTAGAGAGGAGCTCCTGCAAGAAGGCAACCACACCGAGTCCCTTGAGAGCCCAGGGCCCCTGTCTAATTCAGCTGTGTGTTCCATAATACGGATGGAGTGCGCCAGGCATTCTTCTAGGTGGTAGAGAAGAGCACTGACGGGCCCGGGCTCTGGAGCAGGACTGCCTGGGTTCTTCCCTCAGCCACACCACTTATAAGTTGTAGGACCTTGGGCAAGTTAATTAACCTCCTTGAGCCTTCGGGATAATAATATTAGCTACTTCGTAGGGTTTTAAGGATTAAATTTTTTTTTTTTAAGATTTTATTTATTTATTTGACAGAGAGAGATCACAAGCAGGCAGAGAGGCAGGCAGAGAGAGAGGAGGAAGCAGGCTTCCCACTGAGCAGAGAGCCCGATGCGGGGCTCAATCCCAGGACCCTGAGACCATGACCTGAGCCAAAGGCAGCGGCTTAACCCACTGAGCCACCCAGGTGCCCCAAGGATTAAATTTTATAGATAGATTGATAGATAGATTTCTGAGAACACGGAATGAGAACATATTTCCAAAACTTGTACAGAAATGTTCCTAAGAGCCAAAAAGTAGAAACAACCAGAATGTCCATCCATCGATGACTGGACAAAATCTGGTACCTCCGAACTGTAGATTGTTCAGCAATAAAAGGGAATGAAGTCCCGACAAATGCTACAATAAGGATGACACTCAAGAACATTCCACGAAGTGACAGAAGCCACAAAGAACCACATATTCTATGATTCCATTTACACGTAATCTCCAGAAGAGTGAAACCTGTAGAGACAGAGTGGGTGAGTAGTTCTCTGGGCAGGGGTCGAGGAGAATGGGGAGTGATCGCTAGTGGGTACAGGGTTTTCTTTAGGGACAATTAAAATATTCCAAAAGTGACTGTGGGTATGGTTGCCAACTCTGTGGACATAGTAAAAGCCACTGAATGGAAGCTTTAAAGGGGTGATTTGTAGGGCACGTGGGTCCTATCTCAATAAAGCTGTTTTTCAAATGTCTTCGAACAAGGCCGGGCATATATTAAGCATAAATAAGTGTTAGCTAGGATTGCTTGGAGCTAGGAAAACTGAGAATGGAAAAGATGAGCAGATTCTCCGCTTTGCGAAGCTCACACTCATCAAATCCACGTCTGTATCTTGTGCATCGTGGAGTGCAGGGCTGGCTCGCCGCCTACACTAGCCATCGTCAGACTGCGTGCCTCTGGGATGTCCTGTTGTCTGACTTAGGTGGAGCCACGGCTTCTGATGTCTGCCTAGCTCCATCAGCCTGTCCGTCCTTGGCCCTGAACAAAGCTCTCCACCCTCTCATAGCCCACAGGTTTGGCTCACCAGTTTTGCTTCTGGATTTTCTCTCCTCCTGACCTGGCTTTGTCCTCCTCTGAAAAGCAAGCAGGAACTCAATGTCTCCTCCATGTTGCTGTTCAGAGTGTGGCGCCAGGATCGGCAGCATCTGCAGCACCATGGAACATGTAAGAAACACATCCAGATCTCAGGCACCACCCCAGAACACCTGAATTAGAACTCAAGTTTGGACAGGATCCCCAGGTGATTCATTGGTACATCGAAGGTTGAGAGGAAACTCTGAAGCCCCTTCCGGCTGTCAAGCGCTCTGATCCTATGGGAAAGGATCCGGTAACACCAGCCAAGATACATGGAGCCCTTACTCTGTGGCAGGCCTCTCCCGCGATTCTATCTCCTCTTCACACGAGCTCTAGGCAGGGCAATCGTGCTGCTGGTTTTACAGGAGAGAAGCTGAGGCCTGGCTCAGGAAAGCTGGCCTTCTCTGCGGAGGTCACCTCACTCACTGGGGACAGAGCTGGATCCCAAAGCAGGGGGGCCTGACTTCACCCACCCTCCATGCTCTGTTGCCTCGGCTTCGGGTGAGGCACTGGAGAGGAACTGACATCAGAATTTTGCATCACCAGGTGATAAGACGTTCGTTAGGCATTTTGCCAGTTTGCACTGATGGCAGACATTCCAGGGAAAGCAAGAGCAAGGGCAGTGGTCCAGGGCGGGGAGAAAGTTTGGCAAATCCAGAGAGCCGCCTGAAGTGTTGTTTTTAGTAAAATGAATGATAATTTGGCAAGCGCTGGTTTCTGCTGGGCACAGCATGGGAGGAGGGGGAGATAGCCAAGTTACATAAATTATCAGCAAGTTTTGATAAAATCTAATGATATTTTAATGTGTTTTCTGAAGATGCTATGTACTGAGGTGAAATGTATCATACTGAGCAAATGTATCATATGCTCATTGTGTGGGAGAGAGATGATTCTTGTGCACTGAGTTTGCTTTTTATAATTCAGCTTCCATTTGAAAAGGGTTAATTTCACTCTAGCCAGGCAAGCATCTCAAGGGTCATAGACCCAGAATTCTCTCCTTGGACAGCGGGGTCATCACCAAGGAACTCCAAGTTTGTTGGAATACTTTCTGTGTTTGCCGGTCCACCCAAGGTTCTGAACTTGTCCTCAAGGGGTCCCCATATCACTGGGCAAATGTCACAGAGTCATAGTGGTGAGGCCAGAAGTCATTTCATAATAGATTGTAGCCATGGTGAAAACCCTCAAAATCAAATCTCAGAGGTAGCCACTGGAAGGGACATTTTTAAGCCCATCTTTAAAGATTTTGTTAGAGGCTTTGCCCCAGTGACATATCACTTGGTAAAACCAAAAGAAAGAAAAGATAATCAACACATCCTTTTCTTTAACTTGGATTTTCCTCTTCTGAGGAAGTGTCTGAATCAGGAAGAATTGTGCTGTAAGGCACAGAAACTGCAAGGAAACGTGGTCTAAATAGAGAAAAGATGTAGTAAGTAGCTCCAAGTTAGGGCAGTTGCGAGGGCTTACTATATGGGATGGCTTCTCAAGGATATCCTGTCCTTGGGTTCGTCCCAATATATCTGTCCTCTTGTTGGTTTCCCTCGTGGTTCCAGGATGGTAGCAGCAGTTCCAAAAATCTAGTTACAAAAAAAGGAAGCATCACCTTATGGGTTTCTTTTAAAGGTTTGCTTTTAAAGGTTTGCCTTGTAGAAGGCCCCTTACCAGTCTCACATTTCTTTGGCCATAACTGTGTTATATGCTTGCCCTTCCTTCCTTCTTTCCTTCCAGATTTCATATATTTGAGAGAGAGAGAGAGAGAGGAAGCGAGCGCACAAGTTAGGGGGTGCAGGTAGAGGTAGAGGGAGAAGCAGACTCTCCATTGAGCAGAGAGCCCAATGTGGGGCTCCATCCCAGAACCCTGAGATCATGAACTGAGCTGAAGGCAGAGGCAATCAGTAAGATTTGCTAATAATCACTTAATTCATGGCAGTGGAAATTTTCTTGAAATTCTGAAATCAAGGGGTGTTACAGTCAACTATTGGTACAAAGTGCTGTATGACAACCACAAAAATTTCCAGATGCATTGGAAAAATAACCATTTATTTAACTCACTGGTCTGTTATCTAATCTCCACGGTGCATGGCTAGGGGTCTAGACTCCTCTCCGCCTGACCCTCACCCTCCTCCTGTGACCATTAGACTAGCTTGAGCATAGTCTTCTCATGGAGGTGGCAGGGGTGTGAGAGCCCAAGTCCCAGTGAGTAAGCGCGTCTCAAGCCTCCACTAGCGTCATGTCTGCTAATGTCCTATTGGCCAAAACAGGTCACATAGCCAAGTCTGCAACCTCGAGGGCTTCACCCATTTAGTGGGAGGTGCTTCAGCATCCGATGGCTAAGGACCAGGATTCAAGGAAGGGGACAAATTGGAGTCAAAGATGCAATCTCTAACAGGAGGAAACAAAATATTAAATCAACAAGAAAACAAAGGGTAACTTTAACAATATTTGCTTTTAAATTGCACATTAAAGATTCAAAACCGTTTCAGAATATAGAGACATTTGGGGATGTTCCGTGAATACAAACATTTAGAAATGTGTGTGTGTGTGTGTGTGTGTGTGTGTGTGTGTGTGTTTGTAGAGACTGCAAAGGATCCCAAAAAGCAGATTTTTCTTTTTAAAAGATTTTATTAGAGAGAGAGCAAGTGGGGTGGGAGGAGGGGCGGGGGTGCAGAGGGAGAAGCAGACTCCCTTCTGGGCAGGGAGCTCAATGATGTGGGGCTCTATCCTGGACCCCACGATCATGACCTGAGTTGAAGGCAGATGCTTAACCTCCCAGACACCCCAAAGCAGATTTTTCTAGGTGTGAATACCACCAGTATCTGTGGTTGTATCAACACCATATAACGGAGTACTAGTTTCCACGGGCTGACTACCCTCATTACCCTATCTTTCTCTTAAAAAGCGATACCTATGGTCTATACTGAGGAAATAAATAAAGACCACATAAACAAGAACAAACGAGCCATTTGCTTAGAGCAGAAACTCAAAAGCAGGCAGGGGAGTTGGGAAGCTTTATAGGAGGAAGAAGGAAGACTTTGAGCGTGCCCCAGTTGGAGATTGTTGGGGAAGTTGGAGGTGCGTAACTGGAAACGGGGTGTTTTGTGTCATTGGCCCTGAGTTGGAAGTAGGAGTGAAAAATAGGGAAGCTGGCAGGCATCGCCTGAGCCACAGAGGCTGTGCTCTGGCTTCCTGGCGAGGTTGCTGCGGAGGTCTGGTCAGAGTTCTGCCGTCAGCCATGGTCTGGCCATCGTCTCTCGATGCACTGATGGCAGGAGAGAAGCCCCAGCTCCCCAGCCTGGTGCAAGGAGCCCTGCACTCTGGGCTCCAGACTCTTCTGTCCCTCCTCCAGACATCAATGCCACCAGCACCCCAGAGACGCATACAGCTGGCCCCTCACCACCCTGGCCACAGGGGCTCCTCCAGAGTCCCGGAGTATAGTATGTTCCCCATGTCCTGCCTGCTTTGCACCTGTCCATCCGGGTTGGCTCAGGAGCCCCACCTCTGCACCTCTCCAAAGCTCTTTCCCTCTTCCTGCCGCTGGACAGAACGAATTGTTCTTGCCTTTGTGTCACCCAGTTGTGGGAGCATTTATTAGGATGGGACCGGATCCCATTGTGTAAAGGGTGTGCGTTACCAGCTGGTCTCCTCCCCTGTGCTGTGAATACCGTGAAGCAGAGCGTGCTGCTTTACCGGGGCCTGGTAAAGGACTTGGCAGAGGACGGGCTCAAAACAAAGGCTTATGGACATTGGGGAGGGTATGTGCTACGGCGAGTGCTGTGAAGTGTGTAAACCTGGCGATTCACACACCTGCACCCCTGGGGCTAACACTACATTATATGTTTATAAAAAAATAAAAACATTATAAAAACAAACAAACAAAGGCTTTTTGGAAGGCAGGGTGGGAGAGAGGGCCATAGATTGGTTTGATGGATAAAATGCAGGATACTCAGTTAAATTTGAATTTCAGATAAACAATTTTTAAAATATATGTTCCAGATACTGCATCAAAGGGTGCCTGGGTGGCTCAGTTGGCTAAGTGTCTGTCTTTAGCTCAGGTCGTGATCCCAGGATTGAGGCCTGCATTGGGCTCACAGCTCAGTTGAGAGTCTGCTTCTCCCTCTTCCTCTCCTCCAGCTTGTGCTCTCACAAATAAAATCTTCCAAAATTAAAAAAAAATTATGCAGTATAAGTAGATACAACAATAATGCATGGGGGCATACTTACACTAAAAAAACAAAAACAAACAAAAACAAAACCTACCCATTGTCTGTTGGAAACACAAATTCAGCTGGGCATCCAGCATTCTAATTTGCTAAATATTGCAACCCTGACCACTGGGCAAATGCCTAGTTAAACTTCAAAATCGTTTGACTCCGAGGCCAAGAGGAACTTTTCCCTAGTCCACTCTTCCCTTCCTTGTGAGGCCAGAACTCTGCCCCTGGGGTTGGCCAGGCTGTGCTGCTGTTAGTGCCCACTGTTCAAATCCCAGATGGCTGGCTCCTTCCCCAGAGATCAGAAATTAGGCTACTAGTTTCCCAGAAAATGCTTTGAAGATTCCCAGAGACGAAGTACATGGAAATGGTAGTGGAAAGACAGGAGGAAGGAGGCTTATGGTCCTTAAAGGGCAAGAAATTGCTTCACGTTGCCTTCACTGGAGATACAGGAGTTAATCCTGAACGGCGACAAGGAAGTGCTTCTTTGCATGGGGAAGTCTTCTGTGATGAAGCATGGTTTTCAGAGAAGCCCTGCGTGGTCACGAGAGAGGAAAAGACAGAAGTTGGTCCACGTTGCACCCCAGTTAACCTTCTGGGCTCCACTTTATCTGTAAAGACTGTGGGGAGGATATGCACTGTGGGCTGAATGGTGACCCTCAAAACCTGCAAACGTGATTTTCTTTGGCAGTGGGATGTTTGCAGAGTGACTCAGTTAAGGATTTTGAGACGAGAAGATCCTCCTGAATTATCTGGGTAGACTCCAAATCCATTGACAAATGTCCTGCTGAAGAACACAGGAGAAGAGAGACCCACGGAGGGAAAAGCGATGTAAAGGCAGAGCTGGGTGAGCTACAAGCCCAGGAGTCATCACCAGAAGCTGGACAGAGTCAAGGGGGGATTCTCCCTGAGGGGCTCGGGAGCGAGCATGGGCCTGCTGACACCTTGATTTAAGACTTCTAGCCTCTAGAATTGTGAGAGACTAAGTTTCTGTTGTTTTAAGCCATCATTATAGGATACATACATATATTTATATATGAAATGGGTTATAGTAGTTGTGATGATGACTACAGGAAACTAATGCAACACAGGGCTAGGGTCCTACAGCTCGGTGCGTGGACTGAGGTCTGGAGTTAAGGATGTCTTCCCTGAGGGCCACACACTGATGGTAACAGGAAGCCTCTCTTAGTTTCTTATGAGCAAATGGCCTGTCATCCCACAGACTTCCAATTTTATGTAATTTATGTACCTGGTACTTTATATTAGCTACTCGATTGTTAAAAACATTGTACAAGGTGGGCTCTTGGGTGACTCAGCTGGTTAAGTGACTGCCTGCAGCTCAGGTCGTGATCTTGGAGTCCCAGGATCAAGTCCTGCATTGGGCTCCCTGCTCGGTGAGTCTGTTTCTCCCTCTGACCCTCCCCCCTCTCATGCTCTCTCTCTCTCTCAAATAAATAAAGTCTTTAAAAAATAATAAAAACACTGGGTATAAGGCATTGTTTTAAATTTGAATATGATGTGAAAAATCTCACATATATATTTTTAAAGATTTATTTATTTATTTAAATATTTTTATTTATTTATTTGTTTGACATAGAGAGATCACAAGTAGGCAGAGAGGCAGGCAGAGAGAGGAAGAAGCAGGCTCCCTGCTGAGCAGAAAGCCTGATGCGGGGCTCGATCCCAGGACCCTGAGATCATGACCTGAGCTGAAGGCATTGGTTTAAACCACTGAGCCACCCAGGTGCCCCTTTATTTATTTATTTTAGAGAAATCGGAGCGAGAGGCAGATGGAGAGAGAGAATCCCAAGCAGACTCCCGACAGGGGCTCGATCTCACGACCCTCAGATCATGATCTGAGACGAAACCAACAGTTGGACGCACAACGGGACTGAGCCACCCAGGCGCCCCTCACATTTTAAAATCAAGTTTAATTCTGTGAATATGGGGAATCCATATAAATGTGAGATTCTCCTTATGTTTGTTTTTGACAGAGCAAATCAGTCATCTCCAAATAGGGGAGCTCAACACAATCCACTCGGCTGCAGGAAAAATGGTAGAAATTGAGGTTAAAAAAAAAATAATAAGAAAGCAATGATCCTTTCCCATTTCCCAGTCTTTATCCATTGAAGCCCTAACCCCTAATGTGACTATATTTGGAGATAAGACCTTTAAAAAGGTACTTAAGGTTAAATGAGGTCATGAGCATGGGGTCCTAATCTTATAGAATGGGTGGCCTTCTAGGAGAGAGAGAGAGAGATGGATCTCTTGTAGGCGCACATTGCGAAGGCAACCGTCTCTAAGCCAGGGAGAGTGCTCTCACCGGAACCTGATCACCTTGGCACCGTCCTCTCACACCTCCGGCCTCTAGACCCGGGAGAGAGCAATTGCTGTTGTGTGAAACCCCCAGTCTGGTATTCTTATGGCAGCCTGAGCTGACTAATCCAGGGATGTGTTATCAAAAATATCCGGGGGCTACTGAAGTGCCCACTGTGTGGTCCCCATATATTCCTTTTCTAATTCTTACCAAATTCCTTTTCCTCTGAGAAGTGGGAAGGGCTCAGAGAGGTTTCGGCAGCAGTGATGGCTCCTGTTCTTGCTTCCTTTGTTGATTCCCTGTGCGTGAGCCCCGCCCACGTTCGCCTTGGCCTTGTGGCTTGCGTTGGCCAATACGGCGATAGGTGCTGTGTCATAGGCAGAGGCTTGGAAAGTGCTTATGAGTTGGAGCTTGCTTCCCCTCTTACTGTGGGGCCTTCGGGCACCTAGTGAACAAGTCTACTACATCTCAGAAGGCTGAGAGACCATGAGGAGAGCAGCCGAGGAGGGTGGGGCCTGTCCCTGGGGCCACCCTGGCCTACCCAGCTCTGACCAGCTGGCCCTGAACACAAGAACTGCTCAGATAACCTGCGGAGTCATGGGAAAGTAAGGAGATTGGTCATGAGAGCTCACGAAGTTTTGGAGTGGTTTGTTCCAGGACAAAAGCTAAGTGACCCTCGGGGTAGGTAGAGTATAGGGTCTTTAACCCAGTTTAGAAGAGTTGCAGTCCAAAATGTGGATGGTCACCAGATGAGATAATTTCCAAAGGTCTTTGCACATACTACACGCTCAGACACAGTTGTCAAGGGAAGATGGATCGTAGCAAACACCCACCAAGCATTTCCTTAATATGCTTACATGGATTGGGGTGCCTGGATGGCTCAGGGGTTAAGCCTCTGCCTTCAGCTCAGGTCATGATCTCAGGGTCCTGGAATCGAGCCCTGCATCAGGCTCTCTGCTGAGTGGGGAGTCTGCTTCCCCTCCCCCCTCTCTGCCTACTTGTGATCTTTCTCCCTCTCTCTCTCTCTGTGAAATAAATAAATAAAATCTTAAAAAAAAAAGAGTATTTAAAAAAATATGCTTACATGGATTATTTTACTTAATCCTTCACCCCAAATATGCAGTGGGTACTATGATCACAATGCTCATTTTAAGATGGGGCAGCTAAGGCTTAGGGAGGTTAAGTAACTTGCCTACGACCAGACGGTTGGGAGCAGCCAAACTGGGACGTGCTCTCTCCGATATGTCTGCTTTCGCACCTGCATGACACCACATGTTCTAAGCTGCCCGTCCTCTGCCGGGAGAATTCTGACGAAAGCCAGGAATGGCAGTTTCAGAGTCCTTCTGTAACTTGTGTTGTATTCAGGACACACATCTGGCTGCTGCAGGCATATGGTGCCGGGCAGGGTCTGAGCACTTAGCTCCGAGGACCCCGTCTCATGCTGGTGCAGCTGTGGCCCTGGTGAGACCTGCCTGATTGAGAAGAGGTCACCGACGGAGGTTGTTAGGAGTAAATGACATGCAGCCCAGGAGCTGGGAGCTCCCAGTGCCACTACCTGGGAGGAGAGCCAGAGCGCCCCTGTGGTTGGGCTCACTGAAAACTAATTGATGCCAACTGCCTTCCCTGGGACCCAGGTGGTGCCCATTATGCAGAGAGACCAAGCCAGCTCTGTGGAAGGTGTCTGCCAGGCAGGGTCTGCAGCCAATAGTTTTCCCTACTGGCAGTCTGTATGAGGCCTTCTGTCTGTCCATCCTGCTATCCATCCTCAGATGGGCAAAAAAAGCACAGATTGAGTTACCTTGGTTGGGGCTGTGCACGAGCTGCCTGGGGTGATGGAGGCACTTGGGCTTTGTGCACGGCAGATCGCTCTCCGAAGGGAATCGGTCTGGCAGCTTCCAGGGAAGGGGCTGTAATAGGAACTGGGAAGAGTGCTTGGAGCTTTCACATGACATTGTTCCCTTAGTCCTTGCAGGGGATGATTTCCCAGTTCCCTGTGCCCCTGCACACTGTTACTCTCCATCATCGTGAACTGTTCACTATGATTATTTTGTTTGCTTATTCATTTGCTTTTTGCATCCGCTCTTCCTCATGGGATATGCAGCTCCAAGAAGGTGGAGACCTTGTCTTCTTCTCCATGGCATCCGAGCATAATGTCACGTAGGTAGCAGATGCACAGTAAAAATGTGTTAGGCGGACTCTTCAAGACAGACCTTATTCTTATTTAATAAAACAGAAAACTAAAGTTCAGAAATGTTGGGTAACTTGCTTAAGATTACACAATAGCGAATGGTAGAAACCAAATTCTAAGCTGGGTTTGCATGACTGAAGTCTGGGAGCTTTCTCTAAAACGTGAGATCGGTACCACCTCTGGTAGGAGAGAGAATTTCGTGCCCAAACACATTTGAATAATATTAAATCATAATGCAAAATTCATTTCCTTTCCACTTATCTTTCGATCCTAATTATCTCAAATAATTTTTTTCAAGAAGGAGCAGGCCCCAAACTTAGAGCCAGACTATCAGCATGAGGTTTGGCTGTGAGGAGCAGAAAGTTTGAAAAGTTTGAACAAGGGGTGCCTGGGTAGCTCAGTGGGTTAAGCCTCTGCCTTCGGCTCAGGTCATGATCTCAGGGTCCTGGAATCAAGCCCCACATGGAGCTCTCTGCTCAGTGGGGAGCCTGCTTCCTCGTCTCTCTCTGCCTGCCTCTCTGCCTACTTGTGATCTCTGTCAAATAAATAAATAAAATCTTAAAAAAAAAAAAGAAAGAAAAGTTTGAACAAATAAAGTATGTTTCTCTTTCATGGAAATGAACCATAGGCAAGTAGCCCAGAGTTGGAAAGGCTGTTCTATGATTGTCAGGAACCCACCTTTCTACTCTGTTGTTCTGGTGCCTTTATAGCCCAAGACAGCTGCTGCAGCTCCGGCCATCATGTCCACCTTCTAGCTATCAGGAGAAAGGGAAGATCCTGCCCTTTTCATTAAGGGCCACTTCCTGGAGGTCATGTGCAACAATTTACTTTATATTCCTTGGCCAATGGAGAATTTTATTTCTACTGCTGTTCGAGGAGTTTGGCTTTCACAAGGCCCATGGGCTCATTGCATTTGGCAGAGCCTCCAAGACTGGAAGCTTTGATAAGATCAAGAAGCCTCTGTTGTTGGACAGGCTATAAAGTAGGACTTGCTCTATGGCTCTGGGCCCAAGACTGATGAGGACAGGAAGTCAATCTGTATGGGGCTGAGTGAGGAAGGTCTGTGAGGGACAACTTCCCCCCCACAGTATGTGTGCATCGGTGGGGGAGCGAGGGAGGGAGGGGCTGCTCCACTGTGTTGATCCCCTCATTGTGCTATGGAGCCCAGTGAAGGGGAAAGGTTTCAAAAGAACCCCTTGTAGGGACGAGGGTGCCCGAAGGAGGGGGAGCCTGGCACTCCGTCCTGATCAGATAGTGCTCAGGCCCTGGACATGCTGATCTCCAGATGAGCCTCACTGAGCAAGGGGGAAGGGGCTGGAGAGAGGTGGCCGGGTAAGGGCAGGCACCTGTCTACCAGTGTGTTCTCTGAAACCCACGTGTGTGAGTTTCTTAGGAGTCCATGGGACATGGTGGGAGGCGGCTACCCCGGGGCCAAAGGACCCCACCAATAAGTGACTATAGGTATAAATGCCAAAAGGGGCAGCTTTGGAGTGAAACCAGATGGAGTGAAACCAGATCCCTCACTCAGAGAACTGCAAGCAGGAGACCTCTTGGATCCAGGAGAACTCAAGCCTAACCCGCAGGCACTAGCATCTACAGGCTCCCCCCAGTAAGGATTAGCCAGGCACCCGCACCTCCTGACCCAGAGAAGACTGCGATGTGCCAGCTCAGCAGGAGACCTCGGTCCTCTTCCCTGAGTTGCCAAGTCCCACCACCCAATCCCAGACAAGCTGGAGAAGGAAAGGGTTTTCTCAAAGGCACACCAAGTTCTCCTTCACTAATAGGTGTGGGGAGGAGGAGAAAATAGCCTGCCTGTCCTCACTCTGGTCCCCAGACCCCAAGCCCAGTTTTGATGGGGCAGGGGTGACCTTGGAATCAGACAAGAAAATAGCATTCTTAACCAGACTGGGCTGTTTTAATGAGGAAAGGGATCTGAGAGTTCTGATACATGCCCGAGATCTTGTTAAGGGACGGGGAAGGGGTCACAGCAGAGGCTGCCTCATTGTTTTATTTGACTTAGGTACTTACCCATCTATTTACTATGTGCTAGTCCCTGCCAGATGCATTGGTCCCTGCACTCGCCAGGGGGTGCGGGAGCCAGAGGATGGAAGAGAAACCCATGCTCCTGGGGTGGGCCGTGAAATGGGCTATGGAGGACTTTGGGAGGACATGGAGGTAGGTAGCTGCGTCTCTGAGGAGGGGAAATTGAGCAAGGGCTTGAATGAGCACGGGAGGAACTCCGCAACTCTTGGGGACTGAGATCAGAGTTTTGTCCCTATTTCCTACTGGAAGAGGCCTCGCCAGCCTGGTGGGGTATCCTTGAGGGAGGGCGTCAAAGCTGGTGATTATTAGAATCTCAGATTCCCAAGCCCAACCCTGGGATTTTCATCTGGTTGAGTCAGAGATGGGCCAGAACCTACCTGAAAGCTCCTGATATGATTCTGATCATTTGAAGGTCTGATCTGAGGACCAGATGGACTTAGTGATCACATTTGCTGCTCACCATGCACCTGCTGGGTTCAGTCAGGAGCTGGAATTGAGCTCTCGCTGTGTATCAGGAGTGCCTTGCCAAGTACTTTGCTAACATTATCTTTTATATCTATGTATATCTCTATCTGTATCTATCTATCATGTTTGCAATAACACTGAAGTAGGTACTATTCTTCTACCCATTTTATAGATGGGGAAACCAAAGCTCATTAATGTTGTCACTTGCTTGAGATCACAAGGTGGCATGTGGGGGTGCTAGCTTCTGACCCCAGCATGAAACTGGGGCTGTACCTTCTCCCTGCAGAGATGAGATAAACACTCACTAAAACAGGAATGAGCCACCCAAGGCAGGAATTCCAAGTGACAGATAGGAGTGGACCAAACACTGTACAACTAGCAGTGTCACGTTCAACATATCTAAGAATAGTAGTAACTCAGTACACAACTGAAATAGAAAAAGTGGTCTCCCTGAGTCTTTGTGACGGGCACTCAGGAACCTGTGTCCCTCTGCTCTCCTCCCTTGCTGAGTCTCTGATTGTTTGCATGATGCTTGGATATACTTTGTCTCCAAAGTCCATGAGAGCCCAGTAGGCTCATGATAAATGCTTCTGCTAGTTCAAGTGGTTTCTGATCCCTGCAAGCAACATATCCTTGTCTAGCATAGAAATGACAAATCTGGTGTCTGGTCTGGGTCATGTCTGGGGGTAGAATCATTCAGGGAGACCTCTACTAGGAAGCTGGGAATTAAAAGATGGACTTTGAGCCATGCATTGAAGATAATGCCAGCTGCTGTGACAGATAGACCCCAAAACCTTAGTGGCTTAACACCCTAGAAGTTTATTGCTTTGTTTACACCATGGTGTGTGCATGTTCCTGGTCAGGCGTGTTTCCTCATCCAAGGACCCAGCTCCCTCCATGTTGTGGCTCCTCCCTCCCTTCTGTGCTCAGCCGGGACTGTGCTGAGCCTGGGGGAAGCACCTCTTCCCAGATGTGATGATGATCCCTTCCACTCACCATCGGGGATACTGAGTCATGGGTCACACCATCTCACCAAAGTGCAAGGGGGCTGATGCTGTGGAAAACAGTCTGACAGTTCCTTGAAAGGTCAAACACAGGATTACCAAATGACCTAGCAATTCCACTCCTAGGTATGGACCCCAAAGACTTGAAAACAGATGTTTAAACAGGTGCTTGTACATGAGAGCTCACAGCAACACTGTTCACGGTAACCCAAAGGTGGAAACAGCCCACAGGTCCATCAAGAGATGAAGGGATCCGCAAACTGTATGGAGATCCATACAACAGAATATTATTCAGTCACAAAAAAGACTGAAATATTGGTAAATGCTACAACATGGGTGAACCCAGAAAAGTGACGTTAGGTGCCAGAAGCCAAACACGAAAGATCCCATGCTGAACAAATGATTCCTTTTCTTAATAAGAAATATCCAGAGTAGATAAATCTATAGAGACAGAAAGCTAATTGGTGGTTTCAAGAGGTTGAGGGGAGGGAAGAATGGGGAGCAATTGCTTAATGGGCATGGCGTTTTCTTTTGGGATGATGAAATGTTTTAGAACTTGATGTAGGAGGTGACTGCATAACACTTGTGAGTGTGTGGAGTGCTGCTGAATGGTACCTCTCAATACGTCAATTTTAAGTTAATTTCACTTCCATAAAGCAAATGCAAAGGGGCTGGGAAATGTCATCCCAGGGACAGCTCCACACTCCTGAAGGGTGTCAGGTGCCCTTGGTGACCAGCTAAGCATCTGTGTGCATCTTTCTTCATCTCTCCCCCAGAACACATCACCTCCCGAAGGGGGATAATTCAAAAACCTCCGTGGTTACCCTATCTAGCTTAAAGCTAAGGGTATCCAGTCCTCTCTTGAGTTTAGATGTGGCTTCGCTTGCTTTGGTGTCATATAAACCAGAAGGACAAGTTAGCTGAATCTCCCACCTTCACAGCCAACACACAGAGGTGTAGCAGACACAGCAGGACTACAATACAAACTTACATTCAGAAAGGGGAAGCCTGGCAGACAGAGCAGCGACTGGCCCCTGCGGGCACATGTGAGCTGGGCTGGGCAGGCACCGAGGCGGGTGGGACCATGGGTGGAGAATTTCCCTGATGAGACTCTGTTCTAATTTCTGGGAGGAGCTCCCGGTCCATTGTTCTTTACGGCCCGCACTGGCAGATTTTGCCTTGATCATTATCTCCCGGGCCACATCTAAAGTGCATGTTGGAGGGTTTGCCTGACTTTGCGGTGGGCGGTTGCCCAAGCCAACTTCCTGCCTGTGCAATTTCAGGGCCCCAAGGGTTTTTTAATGCTTGAACAGTCACAATATTGGCTAGTTTGGGTTTGTCATTTCTTTGGCAATGAAACACATAAAAATCGTAGTAGGCATCTTATGAGACACCAAGCAAAGTACCTTGTATATGATTTTAGTTATTTGATGATCAAAAACAGGCAGAACAAATCCATGATGACATCTTGTGTTGGACCCGTAAGGCTCAGAGGGGCTAAGTGGCTTGCCTAGAGTCACACAGCCACCAGTGAGAGCAGAGGCAGGACTAGACCCAGGTCTCCAAATTACAGCCCAGGAAGCTCGCTGTCACCCTTGGCTCTCATAGGGAGTGAGCAGATACTGCAGTTTCCAAATGCAGCTTTTTCTTTTGGTGCTTTTAATTAGCATATATGAAATACACTGCCAATCTAATTTAATTATAATTAGGTAACCAGAAGGCTGATTATGTTGTAAATTTAGATTAAAGAGCTGTTGTTTTCAATTAGGTTTGATTGTAAAGTGCGTTGACACTTTTCCTGGCCTCCCGGAAAGTTCACTGAACAACTTCCCACTGACTCGAATTTCGCCCACAGGTCTGGGATGGTATTAGCCGGACTAAGTTTCCCAGGACACTCCCAGTGTGGTGCAGATTTGGTATCTGGTACCTACCCATTGTGGCAAGGGCCACCAGATGCTACTGGGCTGTTGTATGAGGGTACTTTCAGCTGCCTGTAAGTAAGGGTCCAACTGGAAGAGCTCAGACCTCAACGGGACTTACAGTTTCACGTGGTAAGACATAGGGAGGTACACAGGTCCAGGGTGGGTTAATGAGCTTTCAAAACATCCTTGGGGACTCGGGCTCATTTCATCTCCCTGCTCAACCAGCGTCATCATGCTGGCTTCTGTTCTCAGGCTTGTCCTAAGAGGCTATGTGATGATGGTTGCTTCAGCCCCAAGCTTTCTCCTGCCCCCAGAAGGGGACGTTCCTTCCTTGCATCCCTTGAGCCTCCAGCAGCCTTCTCATGGCTCCTTGGCCAGGACTGCGATATGGGTCCATCCCTAAGTTGGCCACTGTTCCTGAGGAGTCACCCTGACTGGCTTGGGTGTAGAGACTCTCTGGGAGCCGAGGGTGGCCTGATGCCTCCCAGCAAATTAGTAGAGGTTGTGGAGACAGGGAGTGGCTGTTGGCTGGGCTACCAGAGGTCCACGCCAGAAGCCTGTGTGGCCATACCCTGGGCAGACCTGGCTGAACTCAGCTCAGGTTCTTGACTCTCCGTCACATATCTGCTCTCTGTTTCTGAGGGCTAAGCTTTGGCATTGTTTATGGGTGGTGTTGGCAGTCTAGGGTATGGTTAAGCAAGAACAAGGATGAAAAAGAGAGGACATTTTAGATGATGCAGGCTGACTAGAAGATGAGAGAGAAATGCACACAGCTGGGGCCAAGCCACGCCAGTTGTCTCTGGGGAATATAGGGAGCACGGCCTTATAAAGAGGCTATCAGAGAACGGGTTCGACCCTCAGCACCTCAGGTAATGCTCCCAGCAGTCCTCGGAGGGATAATCTGACCCAGACTCTACTGTTCTGCCATCCCAGGCTGCCTCCAGAAGAGACCGTCCTTTTGCTGGTGGGTCACCGGAGGATCCCACTTCCTGCTGCTGCATGGCCCACTTGTGGACAATGGAGTAGGGGGGACATGTACATAGTTCCTGGGGTCAAACTCCTTGTGCTCACATTCTAGATCGTCTCACCCCTGACCTTGGGAGTTTTCTTAAACTCTCTTAGCCTCAGCTTCTTCATCTGTAAAAACTCTACAGCGTTCTTACGAGGATTAAATAAGATAATCCATAGAAAATGCCTTTGTGCAGAGTCTAGCACATAGCTAATAGGCAGTAAGTATTTGCAATTTTTACCACTCCTCTTGGTAGCCTTAATGTTACTATTATTATTATTCATGGTGTTCTGGGCCGTGTGGAAGAGCTGGCGAATGCTCTGCTTTCATGACCTCCATAATCCCTTTTAGCATGGGTGTTAAGGGTTGTTCTGGGCACAGAGAAAAGGCAGCCCAAGCTGGCTGGAAAGAGCCCTGGTACGGGACTGGTACATAGTAGGTGCACAATAACTCGTCATTGTCTTCCCTGCCTTAAAATTCTACAAACAGCTCAATGGCTTTCCCGTTCTCTCCTGCCAAGTCTTGGAACGATGCTTCAACTGTCACCTTGCAGACTAAGTGCTCCAGGAGAGAGGTTTCCATTTTGACTCTCTGATGACTGCCCTGACAACCTCTATTTATTTATTTTTTTTTTAAAAAGATCATGTTCCTCAAAATATTGGTGCATCCGAATGCATCCAAGTTGAACAATGGATGATCCCCGTAGTTGTAAAAGGTGGTTCCATTCTCAGAAAGCTAAAAATATAAAATCCTCGGTCCTAAGTGTCCTTTTCGACAGTCCTTGATGGTGTTTTGTTACCTTCTGAAATGAATTTTGTTCTTTCATTTTGCAATGAAACACTGGAGTAACTGGCTGAAATCCAGTGTTTGGCCAACAGGGGTTCAAGGCTCTGCAGCACTCCTGATGGTCTCCATCTGTGACTACAGGGGGTGAACTTCACAGCTTTCTAAAAATCGGTTCATCTGGTTCATCTGGTATCAGTTCATCTGGTTTTCCATTTTCCCATTTTTACCAAATAATAAGGCAAAACCATGCAATTTTCATGACCATAAACTGTTGACCAGATAACAAAACGGAGCTGCCCAAACCCACCTGCTGGCTGGCAGGTCTGTGCCAGAGCTGGAAATGTTTGGGTTTCACATCTAAAAGACAATTTGGGGTATATAACGTATGTGAAAAAAGTGAAGTTGAGACCCATTTATATCTGCCCCTTCTTGAATATGACAAGATAGATACTAACTCCTACCAGATAATTGGCGTGGCCTCTAAAAGGGGCTGGCTTCTGCTCTCGGCTGATCTCCTGGGGCTGCTGGCCCCATGATCACCTGGAATGCCAGTGAGAATTGCCGAGACTGCCTGGCCATGAAGAATCGGGTATTTTGTGCTCCTTCCTGCCAACCACAGACATGCCCACGGCACCTGCCAGTGCTGGCTGATGGCGGAGGTCCAGTCCTGAATTCCACCCACGGGAAGGGGCTCACTCCCAGGCCACCGCTGAACTGCCTTGGGCCCAAGCGTTCCCTTCCCCTAAGGCTCCCCTGGGATTAGATGCACACTGGGTCTTTCCAAGCTATTTCATCACTCAACGCGCCAACAGTGACTTTTAGTAAACTTCTGCATTTTCATCTCGAAAGTTTCCTGTAACCTCCTCTCCTGTCACCCCACTCCTCCTTCACAATCCCTTTCACTGCTGCAGGATCAGCACGTTTTCTGATGTTTTTTTTTTCTTCAAGTTTTCCCTCCAAGTCTCTGCTTTAACCCATCGTCACTGTTCTCTGAGCACAGCTTCTCTGCGACCTCTCAAGGAAACACGTTTCTCGTACACTGTAGTTCTCCAATGGGACAGTGCTGTTGGCTCCCCCTTGTAAGCTCCACTGAGACGCACACCACGTTGTGTGTGAGTTGTCCCCCCTGCTCCCACGTGGTGACCATCTCCAGGTTATTAGTTCTCCTCACTTTGTTTTGGGGTGACCTTTATCTCCACATCAACTCCTGTCATCGTTCCCATGAGGCAAACTTCAACATGCATGTGGGTGGCCCTTCTAGTCTTCTGAACTCTTACAGGACCCGCCCCCCCACTCCCCTAGCCAGGCCCAATTCTAATATTTGCAGCAGGAGTACAAATGGAAGCTCCTCTGTATGTCCCGATATTTAAATGTTATACATGCAGTTGACCAACTGTTAACACATACCCTATTCCCTCTCCTTGATACAAGAAAAGGTACATGTAATATTATGGTAAAACATCTAAGATGATGGAATTAAGCTGCTTTTGTATATGTCTGGGCACTCTTTCCAGGAGCTTGTTATTTGGGTAAGTGATAAAATGAGGTCATACATAATTCATAAATTATATTTATTCCATAAAAGTTAATTTTCTTGGCTTCATTTAAGTAAATTACTAATTATGTTGTTACAATCAAGGCTTTCACATAATTTGTGTTCTATTGAGAGTAATGACTAATTAGAAAACCTTCTGGGGACCCTGTGATTCTTAGGGTGTTTTTCATTGATTTCAAAGTGGAGAAACTATGTTTGGCTGAGGTTGAAGAAGCTGGAATTGTCCATTAAATTCTTGAAGCAATGCTTGAATTGGATGGGAACCATGAGTTTACTATCACTTTCATAGGATCATGTTATATCACGAGTTTAATATATGACATTTTGATGGGGTTGAGCTGCATATGATCAATTGGTGTCATAGAAGATAGATATTTTAAATCTCATTATATAAATTGTTTATCACCAATATCATGAATTTCATTGTCACTTGAAAGAAATATCCAGGTCCATACAGTATTTTAAAGTATTTTCCTTTTGAATTCTCCAATGCTGACAGTAGCACCATGTTTTTAATTTGTTAAAAATTTTCTCTAGATTACATTTTGAGCTGTAACTGTCCAAAATAGTCTCTATAGAAATTTGGGGAAATTTTGTATGATTTTCCTTCATAATCATGCAAACTTTTTTTTGTTTCCTTTAAAGAGTAAAAAAATTAATGCTTTAAAAAGTGAAATATACAAACTTAATTCTGGTTTTCTTTTGTAGGCAACGCTTTGTAACAGGTAGCTGTGGGTAGTGCAAATACACTTTCTACGAATACATTTTGTACTGAAGACTATACTTCACTCACAATCTGAGGATTTTCTGTTGTTTCATTTAACTCTTCAAGTGCATCTCATCTATCTTGTCTAAATTAAACCAAATTGCTTTAACACAGCGAGTGACTCTAAGGCCGTGAATTAGAACATGAAAATGGACAGTTGGCACAACTGGGAAATGTTACTTTGTTATGCTAGAATCCGTTGCATTAATGCCAAGTGGAAAGGATTTCAGAAGTTAATTAATTTGTCTTCTCTTTCAGTTAAGTGCCTCTGTTGCTCAGGTCCTCCCCGCATTCTGATAGATCGCTATTTTGTATGTAGGTGGTGGGCACCACTCAAAAGCCTTCAGGTATCCAGGAATGGTCACTTGTTTTGGGGACATGGGGTGTAGAGAAGCCATACCAAATTGTTAATTCAAACAGTCTACCTTTTGGTTATGACTTATCCTCTGGTTTCTTAATTAAGGACAGACATCCTTGTAGTAGCTCTTTGACCTCATGGAGACTTCTTATCCAAAAACAAGTTTATTTTCTCTCTAGCCATCTGCCCCATCTGGTCTTTATTTTCTCATCCAGCTTGAAGTCCCGGACCGATTCATCGTTGCTATCACTCACCCAACTCTCCTTCCATTGCATGCATTGGATAAAATCCCAGCTATGGATGAGCCTGACCATCTACACAGGTCTCTATCACAGTGGCTGTGTTACCCTTCAGATCTTCAGTATTTAATGCAAGCAATCCTGTCTGGCCAAACTCCAGAATCAATCTGCAGTCCACCATCTCTTTCCATGCCCACTGACATCTCCCTAGTTCAAGCCAGCATTGTGACTTGGCTTAAGTATTTGCATAACTCTCTACTTGGTCTCTCTGTCTACTCTTTCCCTTCCTATGAGGCCATTCCCCTCAGGGCAGTTGGACACCCTTATAAAACCTAAAGCACATCACAGCGCGTCCTTACCCCTTTTCCATTCAAGCAGAAACACCAAATCCTGGGGCACCTGGGTGGCTCAGTGGGTTAAAGCCTCTGCCTTTGGCTCAGGTCATGATCCCAGGGTCCTGGGATGGAGCCCCGCATCGGGCTCTCTGCTCAGCAGGGAGCCTGCTTCCTCCTCTCTCTCTCTCACTCTCTCTGCCTGCCTCTCTGCCTGCTTGTGATCTCTGTCTGTCAAATAAATAAAATCTTAAAAAAAAAAAAAAAAAGAAACACCAAATCCTCAAAAGGACGTACAAGACTTGTATAATCGGTCTCTCTTCCTTCTCCCTTCCCTCCATATGCCACATCCCCTTCCCTCTCCCTCACTCCAACTGAGTCTCATTACTTTCTTTAGGTTCCTAGATGATGGCAAATGCCTTTTCCCATGTTGATTTCCTGCCTGGAATGTTTTCTCCCCAAATTGCTGAATGACGAACTTCTACCCTCCTTTCATCTTAGCAGAAATATGCTTTTTAAGGAAAGTTCTCCTTGATCACACAAAGTAAAATAATTCTCTGTGACACCTTCTCATAGCATCTAGTAGTTTCCTTCACGATGCTTTGTCATACTTTGGCTCCTGTGGTTGTTTAATACTTGACACCTCAGTGGAAAAGAAACTTCTCGGGAGGCAGAAACTCTTTTTGCCCGTTTGCTCTTCTAGCCCCAGCACGTGCCCGGCCCAGAAAGATTTGTGAATGACTGAGTGGAAGGGATAGGCCTGCAACAGGGTGTGGATGGAAACAGCTTTTACTTGATGGCCTCCTGCAGCCTAAAGTCATTTTCTTCAGCTTCTAAATTCACCATGTTTATAGAGAGCATCTGCATCATTATCTGTTTCCCTGCTGGAGTGGAGTTTAAGATTCAGACGCTAAGATGTAAAAGGAAGGAACAAAATCCAATGTGGAAAGAAGTACCGAATAGAGAACACTCCCCCGAGTGGCTAGACATCTTCACTGTAAGCAGGAATCTCAGTGTGCAACTGTTAAGGCTTGAGTTATTTCTCTGTCTCTAATCCTCTTGCCTTCCAGTCAAGATCATTCCAATAGCTTGGCCTTTAGACTTCCAGTGGCGTTATGCATCACAAGTCATTTCTTTGTCAAATGCTGTATTAGTCTATTATAATCTTCTAAGGATTATAAAAAGCATTCTTCCTGAACCTAATATAGTTTATCTCTAGCAAAGTCATGTTTTTAAGTTTTCTGTGCTAAAGGCTTTGTGAACTTAATAGTAAATTTAAAGTAAAACAATTAAAACAAATCATTTATGTGCTGTATGTTGTCTACCACATCTTTTGTTCAGTTCTTGCTTAACAACTGAGAAGAGGCATGTATGGCCTATGGATTTTTTCACATCATTTTTTCTTGTCTTCTTTCCTCTTTTTTGCTCACCTCTGAGCAATGTCATCCTTTACTAACAATGCAAGAATTAGGAGGGTAGAGTAGATAAGAAGATGTAAAAATGGCAATAATCATCTTCACTTTTTCTTAGGGAAAATGTATCTCACTGTACAGATCACGTTTTAAGAGTTGACCAAAAAAAAAAAAAAAACAAAAAAAAGAACTGTTGATATGAATAAGACTTCAGGTAGAGTTCAGCTAGCCATGCACGTATTTATTCAAAAGTATTGTACAATCACAATGAACTATTCCATGGAAAAAGTGACATGACGGTATTTAAAGCCAAACAAAGAGAAATTCTTTTTTTTTTTTTAACATTTTTAAGTCTTTTTTATTTTTTTTTTAAAGATTTTATTTATTTATTTGACAGACAGAGATCACAAATAGGGAGAGAGGCGGCGGGGCGGGGCGCGTCAGGGGAAGCAGGCTCCCTGCTGAGCAAAGAGCCCAATGCGGGGCTTGATCCCAGGACTCTGAGATCATGACCTGAGCCGAAGGCAGAGGCTTTAACCCACTGAGCCACCCAGGTGCCCCCAAAGAGAAATTCTTAGTGACAAAGTCTAGCTCCCTCACCCCCTCCAAGTTTTAACTATTTTAGACAGTCATATATTTATCTAATCAGTGTATATGCAGTTTTGCATAAGTATGTTAATTAGGGAGGTGCTAATGAAGGGGACAGAGTGGAGAGGCTGGGATGAGGCTTTGTAGTGGGCAGGCTCCAGGAGATTAGGTTCCTGGGCCTGTGATGGGCACTGTTACATACCTCGCACCTATTTAAACCTCTCCACTTGACCCCAGTTTTTTTTTTTATATCCATTCTTCACTTCTCAGCCAGGGTACTTAAGGAGAAGCTGATCACACTCTGGGCTTCCGGGGTGGGCTTATTTTCCAGAAATAAATCCATACCTTTCCCAGTAAATGGCTCTGGAATATATCTAAAATGTCATCGGAATCGGTTGTGGAAGGAACCAATGAGACAGAGAGGAAATTTCTTGAGGGCTTCTGGGAAAGAACTTGCTGTCTCATAATAGCTACCAGAAGTTATGGGCCTTCTTCTTCTTCTTTTTAAAGATCTTAATTTACTTATTTGGAGAGCGAGAGCTAGACATTGTGAGCAGGGGGAGGGACAGAGGGAAAGAGAGACTCAAGCAGGCTCCATGAGTTGGATGTAGGGTTTCATCTCATCACCCTGAGATCAGGACCTGAGCCAAAATCAAGAGATCAAGAGCCAGTCGCTCAACTGACCAAGTGGGCCCTCTTCTTGATATCTTATCCATTATAAGAGGCCCAGAGCTGTGACAGCCATTTTACCAACAGCTTGAGGATCAAACTTATGAAAGAGGAGATCAGGACAAAGACCAATGCAGAGAACAGAACTGGAGCCCTGGCTGAACCACACCTTACCTTTATCCTGCTTGTCAGTCTGGTGTCAATGAAGAGCCTTGATTTTTATGCAGTTTTTACTTGAGATTTGTGTTTCTGGGAATCAAAAGGAACATTTTAATGCCCAGAATCCCAATTTATATTTTTTAATGTTGTGTTTATTTACTTTTTAAAGGAATTTATTTGAGAGGGAGAAAAGATGATTGGGGAGGGGGGAGAATGCACGTGGATGCTCGTGCCTCCGCAAGCAGGGGGAGAGGGAGAAGCAGGCTCTGCGCTGAGCAGGGAGCTTGATGTGGAGCATGATGCCAGCCTGGGTCATGACCTGAGCTGCCCAACCCAGGTGCCTCTGTCTACTTTTTAAAGTTTTAGAATTTTTTTCTGATTATAAAAGTAATACACACTCATTGTAAAGAACATAGAAAATATTGAAAGATACAAAGATTTAATCCGCCCATAAGCCCATTATCCTAGATAACTGCTATTAGTATTTTGAATCAGTCTTCTCTTTCTGTATACAAACTTATGATGCAGACTGGCCAGGTCTGAGGAGCCAGAGCAGGTCCCACATGACCAGCCAAGAGGGTCCCTGGTTTTGCACAGGACAATCAAATGCAAGCCAAGAGGAAGTAAGAGCAGAGTTTATTGAAGACACAGAGAGAATACAGAATGTCCAGGAAACTCAAAATCAAGGGAACAGGAGTCTTGTCTTTGCTCAGGGGTCTGGAGTTTTTATTGAGGTGGTGGTCTGGTGTACGTGTGCTCTTAGGCATCCAGGGACTGGTAGAACAAGGATGAGTGCTCAGGTGTCCTGCATAAGTCATTTATGCCCTGGAGCCAGGGGTCTTGGCATTAAGGTGTTTGTAGTCAATGGTCTTGGAGAAGTTTATGACCCTGACCCATCACTCCTTAGATGTTATGTATTGTGCTGGAAGACTCCAAAGAAATCATTAACTCCTGACCTTTATAAAAATATACGTTAAGGCATGTGTAAGGCAGGGGTGCAGGTCCTAGCAAGAACAGAAGCAGGAAAAGGAGCAAAGAAAATGGCTTTCTTCCCTCCATGGGGTCCCTTTATATAGATCTATCTTACATATATATTTTATATATATCCTGATTTAATGAAACCGATAACCTAGAGGGAAATAGACACCAACCAGCCAATCAACCTAAAAGCCAAACAGATACATCAATACTTGCAACCATGGGAGCTTGCAGTAATTACTAACATGTGTTATAACTGTCCAATGTTGGGTCGCTAGTAATGTTATTGCCTATCTCCATATCCTGCAACAAATCATCTAAGATTTTAAGTTAATAACTATTAAAATATACTTTAATTACAGCATCTTATATTATAAAACATTGTAATTTTAATATGTAAATTATATTTACATATTACAAGTTGCCTTAATTTACATATTACTATATGTAAAGTTGTATTTTTACATGTGTAATGTAAGAAATAATGCCTCATAATGTCCATAAAAATAACCAGTTATCAATGTACTCATTTGGTTTCCTTTTGGTAGGTGGTATTTCTTATTTATGGCAAGTTGCACCCTGTTAGTGGTTGTTTTGGCCCTGTCATCATTAGCTTTTTCCTTAATGGTGCGTTTAATTACAACTAAAATGAATGTCTTATATTGGTCATTTTGTCAGTATACATGTGAAGGGTTCAGTGTTCACCAGTATGCGGAGTAAAAATCTCTGGAGTGAGGCCTTGCCAGGATGGAAGCTTTTTTGCCGAGATAGTACCAATCCCTTAAGTTCTAAATGTTTCCCAATTTCCATTATGATTTTCCTGACCTGTGAGTTGATTGGAAGAGTAGAAATACGAGGGTTTACTAGTTGTTTGTTGGTTATTGATTTCTAATTTAACTCCATACTGGTCAGAGAATGTGGTTGCTATGATACCAATCTTTAGACATTGTAGAGAGACTTGCTTTATGACCTAGTATGTTCTTTTGTCGACTTTTCACATGTTCTTGTGTATATTTATTCTATGGTTGTCAAGTGTAATGTGCTATTTGTATACATTAACTCAAGCTTGGTCATTGTGTTGTTCAGATCTTCTAGTTCCCTAAAGATTTTTTTATCCTCTTAATCTATGCATTAGTTTCCTGTGGTGCTATAACAAATTACAACGAATGGTGTGGTAAAGAACAGAAATGTATTCTCTCACATTTCTGTAAGCTAGAAATCTGAAATCAAGGCACTGGCAGGGTGGAATTCTCTGGAAACTCTAGAGGAGAATCCATGTTTTGCCTCCTCCAGATTTAGGTGGCTGTTGACATCTGAGTGGAAATGTAGCTTCATCACTCCAATCTCTGCTTCTGGGGTCACATTACCCTGTGTCTGTTTTGTCTTCTCACATCTCCTGCTGCCTTTCTGTTAGCAGGACACTTGTCATTGGTTTTATGGCCCACTAGGCTAATCCAGGTAGATCTCATCTCAAGAACTTTAATTTTATTTGCAAAGACCCTGTTTCTAAAATAAAGATTCACAGATTCCACTGATTAGGACACAAATATATCTTTTCGGGGGCTACTATTCAACCCACTGCAATCTACTAGAGATGTGCTAATCACTTACTGTGATGGTAGATTTCTTTCTTACACCTTCATGAACTTTTGCTTCATATGTTTTGTGATCATGTTACTAGAAATATATTTATGATTTGTATCTTGTGTATTGAATATTTTATTATGTAGAAACTGCATTATCTCCAGACATACCCACCAACCCACCTACACAGAAAGTCTGTTGATTAACCACCAGTTGCTGTTTGTAAAAAATTGTAATTTGTTTTCCTTTTTCCATCTTCTTCTTCTTCTTCTTCTTCTTCTTTTTTTTTTTTTTGCCTGGCACGGAATTCTGAGGTTACATTTTTTCCACCCTTGGCATTTGACTCAATTCTCTTTCACTTAAGAAAATACTCCAAGAATTTCCCAGGGCCGGAGAATTAGTATAGTTCCAGGTTCAGGGAATTCAAAACATGGCAGTGCTTCAAAGGGTATGTGCCATTAATATGTGGGAGCACTGTCTAGAATTAAATCATTGTTAAGTGACTGGTGGACAGTTGCCTTAAGTATAGCACAGAATATAGTGGGAAAACATGCTGAGAAGCCCAAATACATGTGGACACTGAAGTGCACCCGAGACAACGGTTTTTCAGTGGCTGAAATGATTCTTCGCACTAATTACATACCTCTGGAAATAAAGATTCATTATCTGCTAGAGTAAATAATAACAGGTTTTTCTAGACAACGTTAACACCAGTAGCTGGGATGACCTATAAACACAACAGTAACGTTTGTTCTCCTATAATATACTATTGCTGTCATTTGAGAAAGCAGAGAAGTTAAAGAAATTATAATATAGTTACGTAACCTCTCTTTTTTGCCCCTCTGGACTCTGAAACATCATCTCAAATTTGTAGTCAGATTTACGGAACATGGCGTGAAGCTTGGCATTTAAAAATCTAAAATTCCCGGCCTCTGTGTATGGAGAAGTTAAGGAACTTTAAAAAAAAAAAAAAATCCATGAGTAGCTCAAACGCATTTTTTTTTTTTTTTTAAAAGCCACCTTGCTATGTTTCAGTTTTTATTCTTGGTTTTGAAGGTTTCGGTTAGTGTGGGCTGAGGCCCATCAGCAGGCCCATCAAGGGCCACCCAGGGCAGTCCCATCCATTTGTAATGCGCGACCCCAGGCCTCTTGTGGCCTCGTAGCTCCGTGTCGACCAAAGGTCTGGACGGCGAGACCCTGTGCGGCGCAAAGACACAGTAAATCCGGCGGGCGTAAGAAAAACACCACGCAAACGGGGCCCTGTGCCGCAGCGAACGCCAGGTTTGGTGCGCATCTTCAGCAGCCGGCCAGATTCCGGTCGCCCTGGTAACCAGACACAGAACGCGCGTGCGCAAACTCCCTTGTCACGTGGGGCCAGCCCGGGGGCGGGACCGACGCCTGCTCCACCCGACCCGGGGCC
Source organism: Mustela putorius furo (assembly GCF_011764305.1). Lineage (NCBI taxonomy): Eukaryota > Metazoa > Chordata > Mammalia > Carnivora > Mustelidae > Mustela > Mustela putorius. The sequence continues at coordinate 12,025,737 of NW_025422057.1, forward strand.
CCTCCCCTCTCAGTGCGGGTCCAGCCGGGGCGGGCCAAACCTCTGCCCTTTTGCGTGGGGGTGACTTACAGCTCCTGCCCCTTTTTGCTTTGCTTTCTCCTGGCTCATTCCTCGCACCACGTGCCCTCTTGGCCGCTCCCCCAGCTGCCCTTTCCAACAGCCTGTTGGAAGTTGCTGTAAAATGTCGTGAGGGGCGCGGCCGCTTTACGGCTGCCTCTCCCAGGCTAGAGCCCGGGAGCGCCCACCGCCGTCAGCCCTGTCTGTAAGAGTCGGCCCGGCGGAGACGGAGAGACCCGGCGCCCAGCTCCCCTCTCCGCCGCGCCCGTGCCGGCCTCCGGCGATGTGAACTCGAGGAGGCTGCGGTGCCCCCTGGCCCGGGGTTGAGACGGGCGGCAGGTGCCTGTGAGGCGGGCGGGTGCTGGGGGCCTGCAGGATGGAGGAAAGCATGGAAGAGGAGGAGTGGGGCAGCTACGTGGCGATGATGGACGACCAGAACCACAACAACTGGGAGGCCGCGGTGGACGGCTTCCGGCAGCCCCCGCCGCCGCCGCCGCCGCCGCCGCCCCCCCCCTCGTCGATTGCAGCCCCTGCGCGAGAGCCGCCGGGGGGTCAGCTGCTGGCGGTGCCCGCGGCCTCGGTGGACAGGAAAGGCCCTAAGGAGGGGCTCTCGATGGGGCCGCCGCCACCGCCGGAGGCCAATGGGGTGATCATGATGTTGAAGAGCTGCGACACGGCCGCCGCCGTGGCCAAGGCGGCCCCCGCCCCCACCCCCAGCTCCACCATCAACATCAACACCTCCACCTCCAAGTTCTGTGAGTCCAGCCTCTCCCCAGCAGCCTTGGCTTTTCTCCTCCCCACCCGGACGTCGAATCCACCCTTCTCGGCCAGCCCCGCTTCCTTTGTCTCAGGCCTGGGTCTCTCCTCTCCTCCCCGCCTCCCTCCCCACCCCCCCTCGTTCGGTGTCTGCGGCCAGCGCCGGAGCGGCCCTGGCTTCTTGTGTTACCTGGCCTAGAGGAGCAGCCGGGTGCGCACCCAGCCCCAAGTTCTCCTCCAAATGCGATCTTTATCACAGCAGGCTGTCTCGCCACGTTCAGAAGCTCTTTTCTTCCCCGTGCCCCCTTTCAAGTTTCGGCCTCAAACGTGAGGAGAAAATAAGGCCGTCTGAGTTTCGTTCGGGAGAGTCTTTTATTTATTTATTTATTTATTTTTTTGGTGACCAGATTGAAATCTGGCAATTGTGTTCTTGTGCTTTTACCTTGTCTGCGTTAACCAACTCAGAAATTAGAAAGTTGACCAATATCTGCACCTCGTTCTTTCCCTTCTAAAGTGTGCACGTTCTGCGTTCTGATAGAGAAATGTATGAGTTGTTTCTTGGATAACACCAGTGCGGTGGGAGGGACGTCCCGTTTTGAGGCCAATAACGTATAAAATAACTTTTCAAAGCTTACATTCATAATAAGCCATTTACTGTGTCCAAGTCCAAGATTATGTTGAATATTGAACTTTATGTTAGTGATCTGCCTTGCCTTAATGCTCAGTTTCGAGCAGAAAGATTGAAGACTAAAATCTTTTGTAATTTTGTCCCCTAACCAGGAGGTATGGTTCTATAGCTAGGGAAAATAAATGCTTTTGCTTTGAGTGGGGTTTTTTTTGGAAGTGGTGGCAGTGGTGAAAAGTGACCATGGCAGCCAGATTTTAGTCTCCTATTAATAACTGCAGGTTTTGAATAGCATCTGGTAAAGCAACTGGAGATTTCATTTCTAGTTACTAATTTTATCAAGCGGTACCAGTAATTGTCCAATTAGCTGTGCGGAGGAAATATCTGCCTTGGTTCAGATATACAATTACAGCCTTACACTTTTGTTTTTTTTGGTGGGGACAAGCACATAATCTAATTTATTTGCCTTCAATATAAAGCTTTCCTCAAGGATATTCATGTGTAGGTATGATTGGTAATCGGGTCTAATTTTTTTTTGTATCATGCATATGTGAGAATAATATAGTTTGTGTACTGAAGTCTGTATAGTGAAACCAGGCTTTGAATACAGTGGCTGGCTGACTCTTCTAAATTCTGACCAGAGCTTGTTTTAGTGCTTACACGGTTCATTTGAAGAGTTCAGAAAATACCATGAAGTTAAGAGCAGAAACCAGTGAAATTAGGAACAACAGATTTGCTGAACCAAAAGATTGTTCTTTGAGGATTAATAAGATACGCTTCTGATAAGATCAAGAAAAAAGATGCAAATATAATTAAGGAGAAAATGGGAAATAACTACAAGTATGAGAATTTTAAAAAGGATTTTATGAAAAAAAATTTTATGAACTATAGGCTAATATGAGAGCCTAGATGAAAAGTATAAATTCTTAGAAAAATACGAACAAAGTTGGTATCAGAAGAAACGGATAACTTGAGCTTAATATTTAACAAACTGAAATGGTAAAGACCTCCCCTTTCAGAAATTGTAACGAGATCGGTGAGTTGCATTGAATTTTAAATAATAATTTGTTTTTACAAGTCGTTCTGGGACATAGGGAAACAAAAAGATGGCTAGCTCAATTTATAAGGTTAGTGTTAGTGAAATCTTGATTTTAAACCTAGATAAGGACAGTATGAGAAAGTTACAGATCTGTTTCAGTTATTAACATAGGTATGAAAATCCTCCTTCATGTCTGTGTTAAATTGTGATCCGTGGAGTTTAAGAATGTGGATATGATTCAACATCTGTTTACTATTAATTTATCACTTTAAGAGACTCAAGGAGAAAAATCTTGAATCTCTTGATACCATAAAAATATTTGATAAAATCCAACAACGATATATGATAAAAACTCTTAGCAAGTTTGGAATATGAGATAACTGATTAAGGTCATTACCAAAAACCTACAGCAAATAATAATACTTAATGTAGAAATTTTAGATACATTCATTTTAAGATTACTAACAATGATGCCCTCTATCACTGTTTTTTAACATGGTAAAAAAAAGTCCTGGCTGACATTACAAAGGGAAAAAATAAGAAATACAAGGATATGAAGGGAAGCGTAAGAACTAATTATTTGCAGATATTGGTCACTTACCTAGAAGAACCATTAGAATCCAGAGAAACTATTACAACTAGTAAGAGTTTCGCATGGTTACTGGATTGAAGATCAAACTATAAGAATTAGTAGCATTTACTACATAAGCTATAACCAACTAGGAAAGGTAATCAAAAGTAAATATTGTAAAAAATAAGAACATCAAAACTGTAAAGTCTCTAGGAATTAACACAAGCATACTTAAAAATTTTAAGAAGAAAACTTTAAAACTTTAATAAAGAATAGAAGAGGATCTAAGGAGAAACTTTCCATGTTCTTGGGATATATTTATTATTATGAGTGTCAGTTTTCTCCATTTTAATCTATAAATTCGATTAAACTACCATCAAAATTCCAGTTGGTCTTACAAACTTAGTAACCTAAATCTAAAATTCGTATGGCAAATGGGATAAAATTTGTGAATAGCTAAAGCAGTATTAAATATTTGTGTTGGTGGAGCTTGGTTTATCAGAAATTAAGATACTGTTTCAAGGCTATAGTAATAAAAACTATAGTGTAAGTACATGAGCAGAAAAGTAGACTTGCGGAACAAATAGGAGAGACTTACCCATATGTGTTCAGGAACTTAAGGGTGGCATCATAAATCACTGGAGAAAGGAGTCATGTTGGGAAGAGTGGCTCACTACGTGGAGGAAAAAAACAAACCTTAGCTATAGATAGGATGGGTTATGGATAAGTTAAAAAGACCTAAATGTAAGAAAAAATATTGACATAAGAATTCTTGAAGGAGCTCTTTCTTTAAGAGATAAGGACTCCCAAAGCTTCAACAATTTATAAAAGTAAAAACTAATGACTTTGATTATATAAAAATTAAAGCTTTTTATTCAGTGAAAGACAAGAATGAGAGAAGATATTTGCAGTGCTCAAAATTGATAAGGGATTAATATGTAGATCAGACAAGGAACTACACATCAGGAGAGGGCAGCAACCTCTAGAAAAATAGTCAAAGGTTATTCATAAGTAGGTTGCAGAATAGTAAATCTTAACATGCATAGAAAGAGGTATTTGCAATTATTAAGTAATCAGAGGCAGGCAAGTTAAGAGAGTAGTAATGTCTTTTCCCACCTGCTAGGTTGGCAAAAAGTAGAAAGCTGGATGGCACCAAGTGTGGGTGGGGATACAGGATTTGCTGGTTGAACCAACAATATATGGACCTGTGAGGTGTCCAGATGCCCACAGTCTCTGTGGACCAGATAATGAGAGATAGCTGGAGTGTTGACGAAGCCCTGAGCTATGACAGTCACAAAGTGTGTTTCTGGACTGTAAGATGAGAACAGCTTCTAGTGGTATGTTTTTGGAATAGGTTAAAAAAAAAAAAAAAAAAGCATTTCTTAGCTTGATGGATGCATATGAGGTACCAGGGATTGTGTTGATTTGTCCCAATAGAGAGTTTATCTGGAACAACTACCGTTGGAGTCACTACTTAATTTGGTTTACTTTAATCCACAGTCAATCACCAAGATCCAAGTCTTCTGCACTGGCTGCAGTAGGCTAGTGAAACAGCATGTCTTTCTGACAGTCCCCATCCTGCCATCTTTTAAGTCTTTGGAGTTGGTATTATCCTCTCCAGTTTCCACAGAGATGTACAGTTGCTTTGGATTTATTATTTTGTTAGGAAAGAGCACATCTAGGACATTTTAGTTGCCCCCCCTTTCTCCCCCCCCACTTAGCCCTTCTTATGCTGTAAACCCTTACTCCATAGTTTAGGGAGACTAACTGTGTTCAGGAACCCGGGGTGGGTCCATGGAATCACTGGGTCCACTGTAAGATGGAGCAAAGCCAAAACACTTCTTTCTCCATGTGCCTTCACAGCTGTTGATCTGACTGGTTTACCACAGTGATGTTCTGGTCCCTAAGGGTTAGCATGGGCTTAGAGCCAGTGTTGAGTAACCCCTAAAAAGCCCAAGTGATTCTGTTTCCCACATGCACTGTCTCCTTATGAAAAGCTGCATGTTCTCTCGGAAAGGCTAGGAGGAAGACTCCCAAGTATTCTCTTGATGAAATTTTGTAGGGTTCTTACTCAGTGGAACCCACTGTTTCCTTTTTTTTTCCAGGGGCTCTAAGTCTTTGAACAAGCTCAGTCTGTGTATTACGTGACATGCCATAATTCTTACATTGTGGCCACTTAAGGCACGCCTCAGTTTGATATACCTAGAGGTTTTTTTTGTTTTTGTTTTCCTTTTTTCTTCTCATCACGTGTATTGCCCACTGTTTTTCCGTAGGACACCATGGTTAGCCACCACCAGGGATCCAAACCATTCTGTTGACAGATCTGGTCCTCTTGCCTTTTATAACCATGCCTACTTTATATCTGAGGATTAACAGCTTCTACTTATCCTTTGTCACTCTGGGAACCCACTGTCCCATTGAAATCAGGGAGCCCTTTTTAATGGCAGTATTGACCATCTTTAACCAGAACTACAAAGGACAGCCACCATAGCAGTTTTCAAGGAAATTAGTACATCCTTCAACAATACATTTAATTCCTTGAGAAAGGGTCTTCTTGGAGAACAATTTAAGTGTGTTGTGTGTAAAGCACTCAGACATTCTGCATAAGGCTGGATTGATTCATTCTGCGTACTAAGGAATATCTGTTGTTTCAACCTCTGCTTCCCTCCCTCGTCCTGTTCATTCTCCTCCTTCCTCTTTTTCCTTTTTGTCCATTTCCTTCTTTCTTGTATACCTTTTCTCCTTTCTCCTCCATTTATATTCAATGAATTGTACCCATTTGAGGCATAAAATTTTATCTAGGATTTGAGCAAGCTAAAAGCTAGCCTGTTACTGTTACTACTGGATGCTGGCAGAAACGGAGACTCCTGGATCAGAGAAAGAAATGTGTTATTCATGGCACAGCAAATAGTTTGAAAATAAGTGTATTTGTATAGGTTTCCCTTTCCCCAGGTCTCCAGAGGCAATAAAGTATGGCCAAGATGGATGCTCCCTTATTGGGTTTGTGTTGCAGCTGAAGAATATTGAACGTGGGGAATCCACTGCTTTTATAGAAAGTAGTAAGCGAGCTTGCTCTTTGTTTAGGGGAAGACATTACCTCATCTTTCAAGGTTACCAGCTATAGGATGGCTCAAGTTCAAGAGCAATTGGTCTGGGCCTTGCAGTCTTAGCACACTCAGCAAGACATGTAGAAGTGCAAGAAGCCCAAGGAAGACTCTCTCCAACAGTAACCACTAAATCAATCAATAGAACATGTTCATCACTGAGATATGTTTTATCTTGCTTTGCTTTTAGTACTCTTGCCCCTAGCCCCTCTGCTTTCTGTTAACTAGGTTTTACTGATAAATGGTATCATCTGTATTATTTTATGCTTGGCTTCTTCACCTTGTTTTTGAGATTCCTACATGTTCTTGCATATTACTACATTTTAGGGCAGAGTTCTGTTTTGGAGGGGATACCACAAATTGTTTATCTGTTCATATGTTGGTGATCATTTGGGTTGTCTCCAATCTCGGTTATGAATAAAGCCGTTTTGAACCATCATGTAGGTTTTGTGTAGACATAGGTTTTCATACAAATACCTGTAAGTGGAATTGCTTGGTCCTATATTGGTTGTATATTTTACTTTATGAGAAACTGCCAGTCTGTTTTTCAGAATAGTTGTATCATTGTACATTCCCATTCAGAATGTATAAAAGTTCCAGTGCTCCACATACTTACTGATATTTATTTATTTTTTAAGATTTTTTTTATTTGACAGAGAGAGAGAAATCACAAGCAGGCAGAGAGACAGGCTGAGAGAAAGGGGGAAGCAGGCTCCCTGCTGAGCAGAGAACCTGATGTGGGGCTCGATCCCAGGACCCTGAGATCATGACCTGAGCTGAAGGCAGAGGATTAAGCTGCTGAGCCACCCAGGCGCCCCCTCACTGATATTTATACCGGGTACATTTCCCATTCTTGGTATTGTAAGGTTTGTTTTAATTTTAGCCACTTTAGAGGAAGAATAATAATTGTGGTTTTATTTTGCATTTCCCTTTTACACATGCTATTGGCTTTTTCATGTGCTTATTGCCCTTTAACGTAATTTTGTTTGTGAGAATCTAAGTTTTTCTTGGGTTGTCTTATTGCAAGGCTTCATCATTAGTTTTAGATTCATATTCTGTGGGATAATATGTATAGTGAATGTTGTATCTGTGACAATGTCCTGTGAAGAACAGAAGTTTTAAGTTTTGGTGAAATCTGACATCAGTTTTTCTTCTATGGTTTGTACTTTTTTTATCCTAAGAAATACTTTCTTTCTTCACAGTTAGGAAGATTTTTTTGCCTATATTTTATTTTAGAAATCTTACGGTTTTAGCTTTTATGTTTAGGTCTATGATCTAAGTTATGAGTTGAACCTGTGTGTAGTATTATAATATGTATAATAAGGATTGAAGTTTTTTTTTAACCTTTATATGGATTTCCAGTTGTTTCAGCACCATTTATTGAAAAGATTATCCTTTCCTCACTGAGTCACTTTTTTTTTTTAAAGATCTTATTTATTTATTTGACAGAGATCACAAGTAGGCAGAGAGGCAGGCAGAGAGAGGTTGGAAGCAGGCTCCCTGTTGAGCAGAGTGTCTGATGTGGGGCTGGATCCCAGGACCCTGAGATGATGACCTGAGCCAAAGGCAGAGGCTTAACCCACAGAGCACCCAGGTGCTCCTACTTTGGCAACTTTGTTGAAAAATAACTGACCATATATGTGGGGGGTCCAAAGTCCATTAATCTGTTGGTGTATCATATTTAGGATTGTTCTGTCTTCTTAATGAATTGGTTGCTTGATCATTGTAGAATATCTTTATTCATCTTTGGTAATAGTCCTTACTCTGGTAATAGTCCTTACTCTGAAGGCTGCTTTTTTTTTTTTTTTTTAAATAAAACATCCTTATTTTATTATTTGCATAATACATCTTTTCCTATTTTATTTTAATGTATCTGTGTATTTAAAGTGTATTTCTTGTATACAGTATATGATTTTGTTTTGCGTTTCTAAGTCTAGTCTGACAACCTCTGCCATTTATTTATTTATTTTTAAGGATTTTATTTATTTATTTGACAGAGAGAGACACAGCGAGAGAGGGGACATAAGCAGGGGGAGTGAGAGAGGGAGAAGCAGGCTTTTTGCTGAGCAGGGAGCCCAATGCAGGGCTCAATCCCAGGACTCCGGGATCATGACTCAAGCTGAAGGCAGATGTTTAATGACTGAGACACACAGGCACCCCACCTTTGCTTTTTCTTTCTTTCTTTTTTTTTTTTTAAGATTATATTCATTTTGAGAGAGCATGCAAGCATGCACGCGAGTTGGGGGAGAGGCAGAGGCAGAGGGAGAGAGGAAATCTCCAGCAGGCTCCATACATAGTATGACCTGGAGTTTAATGGCATGACCCTGAGATCATGACCTGAGCCGAAATCAAGAGTTGAATGCTTAACCAGCTCAGCCATTCAGGTGTCCCAATCTCTGCCTTTTAACTGGAGCATTTGGACCATTTACATTTAATGTAATTAACAATGTGGTAGGGTTTAAATCTACTGTCTTCTGATTTGTTTTGTCTTTGTCCTTTCTGCTCTTTTCTTTTTCTTAAATTTCCTCTTTTCCCATCTTCTTTTTGATTAATTTTTATGATTCATGTTTGTCTTCAGTTTGGCTTATTAGCATGCCCCCCTTTTTTTTTCTTTTTAGTGCTTATTTTAGTATTTACGATATGAAAATTAAGCGCATCACAATGTACTTTCAAGTATTGACCACTTCACATATAATGTAACAATCTTATATCAGTATACTTCATTCCTCCCTCCTGTCCTTTATGCTGCATTGCCATTGTCATAATGGTACTTCTAAGTATAACAAGCATCAAATATACAGTTATTAGCTTTGTTTGAAATATCCATTTATCTTAAAAAAAATTGAGGTGAAATTCATGTAACATAAAATTCATCATTTTAAAGTGAACCATTTGGTGGCATTTAGTACATTCAGTGTTGTGCAACAATCCCTTTATCTGGTTCTAAAGCATTTTCATCACCTTAAAATAACATCTGGTACCTGTTAAGCAGTTACTCTCTATTCCTGCCTCCCCCTGCCTGTGGCGTCCAGCAACTTGCTTTCTGTCCCTATGGATGCACCTATTCTGGATATTCATATGGATGGAATCATGTGTGAAATTTGTCTTACGTAATCAAAAACTGGAAAATAATTCTTTTTTTGTTTACTCAGAGTTACTGTTTCTGTAACTTTTTATTCCTTTGTTTAGACCGGAGTTTTCACCTCTTATTTTTCTTCTGTCTTGAGAATGTACATTGATATTTCTTACAGTACAGTCCTTTTGGCCTTGAATTTATTCAACTTTCATTTGTCTGCAAGAATATTTTACCTTCATTTTCTAAGGCTATTTTTGCTGGATATAGAATTCTAGATGGGCAGTCTTTGTTTTGTTTTTTCAACACTTTAAAGATGTTTTTCCTTTGACTTCTGGCCTGCCTTTTTTCTTATAATACATGTCCATATAGTCTTATCTTTGTTCCTCTCTCTAACTTGTCCTATTTTTCGGGCCACTCTGAGGATTTTCATTTATGGATTAAGTTTTCAGCAGTTTGATTGTTATGTTTCTTGGGGTAGGGTTTTCTTTAGGTTTATTTTTATTGTCCATTGAGCTTCTTGGATTTGTAAGTTTTTAGAATTTGTCAAATTTAGAGCATTATTGTTCATCATATATATACTTAATTATAGTTAATGTTGTATAATTACATCAATACATAATCATAATTATGTAATTGTAACAATACTACAATTATATATAATCTTAAAAAAACTTTACCACTCACCTCTTGGTTACTAATGTGTTAGACCACTTATTATTGTACCCTAAATCACTAAGGTTCTGTTCATTATCTTTTTCAGTTCCTTGATACATTTTCTTCTCTGTTACTCTTGCTTTTATTCAGCAGGAGTTCTAGCTGTTGTTGTTGTTGTTTTTAAAAGATTTTATTTATTTATTTGACAGACAAAGATCACAAGTAGGCAGAGAGGCATGCAGAGAGAGGAGGAAGCAGGATCCCCGAGGAGCAGAGAGCCCGATGTGGGGCTCGATCCCAGGACCCTGGGATCATGACCTGAGCCGAAGGCAGAGGCTTTAACCCACTGAGCTACCCAGGCGCCCCGAGTTCCAGCTGTTTTTAATGTTGGCTCTCATTGAGTCCAGGTTTCAGTCAGTTAACTGAGCAAACTGTTACAACCATATCTAGTTCCTTGAGGTAGTACAGTAAATAATCTTTAGTAAGTATATTCCTTTTGATAAGTCTTATCTAAAGTTGTTTCGTTCTTACTCAGTAACCCTAGAATCTGATCCTACCTGCATTCTCTAGGTTTTTGTCAACAAGGTGTTAAAGTCTTTGAAGTCTTAAAGTCTTCTGAAGTCTCTAGTTTTTTTGGAATGTAAGCTGACTCCTGTTGGTTTAAATTTGGTACTTGTTATCCTAGGAAATCTGATTTGCTTGGAAGTTTAGGGTCAGTGAGGGCTGCTTGCAGGTAAGGCATGAGGAGATATTTTCACAGAGTCTTTACTTAGGTAAAGACTAGCGTCATGTTGTGGAGGAAGGGTACTTCTTAGGCAGGGAAAGCTCAGTGACTTTTGTGAGGTCAGGGTTCCCAGATGATCAGACTCCACCAAGCTGGTCCCATTTCAGGTCTCAAGGTCCTACTGTTCTACAGTCAGTATCCTTTCAGTTAAAAGATTTATCTAAGCTTTGAATTATTTTAGTATGGTAATTGTTTAACTTGCACAATCATTCTCTTTCTCATTTTTGGGCTATGTCAACCCTGTGCCTATAAGAACTAAGAGATTATTTTTATTTTTATTTTTTAAAATTTTTTTAAAAAGATTCATTTATTTATTTGACAGAGAGAGAGATCACAAATAGGCAGAGAGAGAGAGGAGAGGAAGCAGGCTTCCCACCGAGCAGAGAGCTTGACGCAGGGCTCGATCCCAGAACCTTGGGATCGTGACCTGAGCCGAAGGCAGAGGCTTTAACCCACTGAGCCACCCCAGTGCTCCTAAGAGATTCTTTTAATGACAGTCATGGATGCTCTTTAGTCTTTGTTCATTGAGCTAATCATTTTCTCAAAGTTTTCACCTGTTAACAGAATCAGACAGCCCTTCATAGTCTTTGTTTCTCATTTCCATCCTAACTTCCATGTTGTTTCAGAACAGTCTGCCATGTTGTTTCCTCAAGAAGAACTTTATTCTGGGTCAGTGCAGGTGATAATTTGGGTACCTCTTTGCTGCTTCCTGCCGTGTACTGTTGCATTGTGTTATCTGATGTTGGCACTGCCATCATTGCCTCTAAATCCAACTAGATTGGTAAACCAAAGCCAGCTTCCTGGCTTTAGAGAATGTGCCCTGTCACTACTTCAGTATTTTATTGATTATAGTTCAGTGCAAGAAATCACTCTAGATACCCAAAGCAAGAAGATATTTAATACTGGAAATTAGGTCCTCTAAACATTGTTGAAAGGTTGGAGGTGTAGAAGTCGGTGAGGTGGCTCCATTCAAGCTGAGGGCAGGCTGCGCCACCACCATCCTGTGTCAGGATGCGTCGCTCACCTCTGAAGTGGATCACTAGACACTGGTGCTTGAAGTTTTTTAACTTTACTTGGCAGAATCATAAGCCATAATAATATGCTTTGTCTCACTTTGACCTTCCAAATTCCACTCAAATGTGTCTCATTGGTGGAATCTAATTTGGGAAGTGTAATTAGCTCAGCTTTCCATTCTGCATTGGTTAGCTTTCTATGATGGTAACCCCCAAATAACCCCCAAATCTCAGGAGCTTATGGAACAACATAGGTTTACTCTTGTTCATGTTATATTCGTTGTTGACAGTTGCTTGTGGCTTTTCACGTGTCATCTCATTCTCAAGAGCAGCTCTTTTCAGGGTCCTGTCACTCTTGGCAGAGGCAAACAGAAGAGAGTGGACAGAAGCACTAAATGGCTTTTAAAGCTTTTGCTCAGATGTAGCACATGTTACAGCTGCTCATATTGCAAATATATTAAACAGAATAGAATGGTTTCCTGTCACGGTGTATTGAGGATGGAGGCAGGTGGGACTAGGGTATGAGGATAAAGGGCAATGAGTGGATCGAGACAGGGAGGGTGTGTGTGTTGGGGGGGGCGGATCTTGCATTAACTGATACTGTGCCATGATCTCCAGAAAATTATTGACCAGTGCACCAAAAGTTTCTCTTCTTCAGATGAAGAAAAGTTTCATGGGATTTTAAATGGGATTTGAATTCCATGAAATTATTCTGTTTTTTAAAATTAATGATTAAAAAAGGTGTTAAAGTTGACTTTTGAATTAAATGAAAGTGTTAACTGATTTTGGTAAATCCTGCCCTTTACATCTGCCAGTTTCCAGATTGGCTGATCCTTTTACAAGTGTATCAGTTAATGCATTCAGGTCTTAAAATATGCACTGTTTGTAGCATCTGTGGTGGTTTGGTATCTTCTTGCCTTCCAGCTTAGTGGAGTTGTGCTGCAGTAAGTGACACTATGATATTGATTAATGGGCTGAATTTCAGGGTCTCATTGGGAATCTTGTCTTGCTGTTTTTTGACACGTTATTGTACAAAGTGACGTCAGTGAAGCTTTAAGAGAAAGCCATAGTAATGTTTATATAAGGCCCAGTCCCAAATCCCTAAAGGAATGAATGCTGCTTATTTCTTCTTTAAACTGTAACTCTGAGCTGTAGACCATATGTAATCACATGGTAAACTGTTAAATACTATATAAAAATTATTGTGGATAGCCTTTTGTAACACTTCTTAGCAGGACAAACTGGCCTTCTGTTTTTCTTCCTACTTTTATAGTCATTTGGCTATTAATCTCTATAGATAGAGTTATAGATCCCATAATTTGTAGATGCAGTTGTGCTGACCAGACATCTGAATGGTATTTTATCCCATAGATATTTATTTAGGGTCTTCTGTATGCCAGGGTAGTATTTTAGACTCTGGTGATGAGACAGAGTTTAGTGTAGGAGATGATGAGAGATAATTATGATATGATTAAGTGCTGTAGTAAAGCTGTGTAAGTACATGGTAGAGGAAAAAGAGAATCTTTTTATGAAAATGAATGAAAGCTTTTCAGAAGAGGGGCCCTTGGGTGGCGCAGTGGGTCGGGCCTCAGGCTCTTAGTTTCAGTTCTGGTCACGACTGTGGGGTTGTGGGATTGGGCCCTACGTCCCGCTCTGTGCAGAGTCTCCTGGGGTTTCTGTCTCCTTCTGACCCACTCTGCACTGTCACACTCTCTCTCTTTCAAATAAATAAATATTAAGAAAAAATAAGTTTATCAGGAGGATTGAGGAGGTGGGACTGGGTTCAAAGAAACTTCCTTTGCAGAGGGGGTATTCTGTGCCTAATACCCAGAGCTGACATTGTTGGAACACGGGGTATGCAGATCAAGTGGTGCAAATTAAACACAGATAGAAAGGTGTGTAGTGAGGGACATGTCATGTTAGGGGCAGGACTTTCTTCTGTAGGAATAGGAATAACTGAAGGGTATTAGGGGAGCTACCTTGGCAAATATGTCTTATTTTGTTAATTTAGCTTGGAAAGGATCATGAATGGAAGCCTGGAGACGAGTTAGGGGGTTGTAATTGTTGTAGTCCAGACAAGAGATGATGACCTGAATAAATAAAGCATTGGAAGAGGTCATGTCTCAGATTTTGGAAATATTTGGGACTAGGATCTACAAAATTTGGGGGTGAAGGAGGGAGGATACAGATCATAGGGGTGTGTGTGTGTGTGTGTGTGTGTGTGTGTGTGTGTCTTTTTTAAGGTCTACGGAATAGTAATGTAGAGAGGTCTAGTGGCCAGTTGGTGAACTCTGAGCTTTCTCATTCCCCGTGACTTATTGGAAATACTAAAACAAAAATGTCTTCTCACTAGATTTTTTTCCTCTTTCTGAGGGCTTGAAATTTACCAAACTCTTTGGCTTTAAAACAACACAATTTTTTTTTTTTTAAAAATACAGGTTTATAATTTATAAACTCAAATTGTATGAAAAAATACATAATGAAAATCAGTGGTTCCCTCCCCTGCCCTTTCCTATTCCTGGACCTGTAACCCAGAGTCAGTCACTTAGCATTTATTTAGCTGAGTTCGTTTAGCTGTTTCTTCTAGTATTTATCCACACACTTCAGTGTATTAATGTTGTTATTGCTTGATTTATCACTTGTATATGATCAGTTGACTTCCAGTTACTAATATGAGGTTTTAGTTCCTTTATACCTCTACCTACCTTACCTCTTCAGTTCTTTCAATATCACAACTTTTTGTTCATTTAATAAACCATCCTTACATTATGACTCTCTAAATAATTCACCAGAAGGCCAGAAGTGCACTCAGATTCCATTTTCTTTCACATAGATCTTTGTTATTAGTTGCTTTGTGTGTACTTACATCATTTTTGTTAAACTTATTTTTAAAACCTCAATGGCTTCATCAGATCCACCATATTTCTGTCACTGGTGTTTAAAAAATGTCCAGTTAGGGGTGCCTGGATGACTCAGTGGGTTAAGCCTCTGCCTTCAGCTAAGGTTAGGATCTCTTTCTGCTCAGCCTGTTCTCTGTCCCCACCCCTTGCCTCTCTGCCTGCCTTTCTGCCTGCTTGTGAAACTCTTTCTCTGTCAAATAAATAAATAAAATCTTTAAAAAAAATGCCCAGTTAATCAGCATTTTCTTTTTGTCTTGAAGTTGTTAATCTTTTTCTCTTTATTCCTTACAGCCACTACACAGTTGCCTTGCAGGGGCTTCCTAAATAGTTGGAATGATTGCTACTTGATGTCTTCCTTTTTATTGTTTTCCTGTGTGTGTGTGTGTCTGTGTGTGCACGTGCACACGTGTGTGTGTATAGAACATACCTTCTAGTAGCTTCCTGAGAAAATTTTAGTATATTATAAAGTTTCAGGTTTCTCTTTCTAAAATTTTTGCCTTCACCAATTGACAGTTGAGTATAGAATTAATATTTTTTTAAAGATTTTATTTATTTATTGGGTATAGAATTATTAAGTAAAAACTTTTCCTTGGAATTTTTTGTGTTGCTTCATTGACTTTAAGCTTGCAGTATTCCACTGGGGCATTCAGGTGTCATTTTAATTTTTGTTCTTTGTATGTGGCCTTTTCTCTCTTTGAAAAAATTTCTGAGATATTTTCTTATATCAATGTGTCAATACTTTTTTCCCTTTACATTTTTTTTCTATTCCTTTTTCCTGAAATGATTAGTAGTCAGATGTTGAGTTTCCTGTTTTTGTCTTCTATCAACCACTTTTTGCTATATCCTCTTAATGTTTGGGGAGAATTTCTTAATATTTTCTACGTTTTTTTTTTTAATAGCTGCTATATTTTTATTTTAAGAGCATTTGGATTGCTGCTTTTTCATGGCAGTGGCTTTGATTTTTGTCTTAACCTCTTTAAGGATAATAATTATAGGGTTTTTTTTCCCCAAGCTTTTAAAGTTCTCTTAATTATCTTTTTTTTAAACAGATTTTTTTTTTTTTTTAAGATTTTATTTGATTCAGAGAGATCACATGTAGGCAGAGAGGCAGGCAGAGACAGAGAGGGAAGCAGGCTTCCTGCTCAGCAGAGAGCCCAATGCAGGGCTCGATCTCAGGACCCTGAGATCATGACCTGAGCCAAAGGTAGAGACTTAACCCACCAAGGCACCCAGGCGCCCCCTCTTCCTTTTTCTAAGGGAGGATCTTCCATCTTGGGGGAATGGTGGGGGTAGTAGTTAAGTGGAACAGGAAGTAAAGTACATTTCTCCTGATCCATGGTATCCTAGAATTTATGAGAAGGAGCAGGATTAGATGTTTGAGTGTTTCTTATGTTGATTTTTGGCTTTTACTTAATCCATCGGCCCTGAACTTCATACAGACATGCTTGTGCATGTGCCCCTACCCTCTTTATGTATCTTTGTCTCAGAGTCCCAGCCTTATATCTTTCAGTTTCTATACAGATTCCTTTTTCTTTTTACTGTTTTGTCTACAGATTTTCAGCCAGTCTTCACCTCTCCCCTCCCTACCCCTATTCTCTGCCTCTATTCCACACTCATTGTATCCTGTCTTCAAGCCCTGAACTTCTCTGGATCCTGCAGGGCTAGATTAGCTCACTTACTGGTGTTTCCAACTCAGCACACACTGCCTTGTACTACTATTTCAGTTAAACTTTCCTGGTTTTAAATGTCATGGAGAGATTAACTTGTAGGAAATCAACAACAGACTTTTAAAACTACAGCAGACCTACACTTAGAATGATTTACACCTATGTATTCAGTTGAGCAGATGCTTCCTATATGAATATTAGATTTTGGATTAGTTGGAGTTAGAACTATAATAGATGATAACCCCTTGACTTTTTCATATGTACTGTCATAGCATGTTCACTTTGTCTCAAGTGTGATGTTGTAATTGTAGAATAATAGCTCTCCTGAAGGTATATAGACTTCAGTCTTGCTGTAGGCCCCAGCAGCTGGTTTTCTGAGACAGTAGTGATGGATGTTTGTACCATTACATTTTGTGAAATTGAGAAATGTGTGGATTTTTAAGCAGTAAAACAATAATGAAATGCATTTCCTATATAATTTTTATAGTGTTTTGAGGAAAGAAACATGATATTTGAAGACAAAGCAGGTTATATAGTTTGACATAGTATGTTACAAGCCTTTTGTGGACTAAAATGTTTTCCTTTTGGGGAGAATAGGATAGGATGGGGTAGGAAGCACAGAATCCTTAAACAATGAATTAATGAGGACTTACATGAAATAAAAATAAGATATCAGTGTTACCTGTTTATGTGGGTGTAACTTCATTTTTACATGGAATGATTTTATTTTAAGGTTTTATTTCTTTGTTAGGGAGCACAAGTGGGGTGAGGGGTGGAGGGAGAAGCAGACTTCTTGTTGCCACCGTGTGTCCATCCATCAGTAAAAATCTAGGAAACTTGTGTTGTCCAAAAGATTACCACCTGGTAGAATGCTCCATTCTCTACACCATGTGGGGCTTGATTCCAGGACCCTGGGATCGTGACCTGAGCTAAAGGCAGACTCCCAACTGACTGAGCCATCCAGGTGCCACCATGGAATGATTTCTTAATAATCAATCACAAATAGACATTTTATACTGTCCATGGCATTTAATTGAATTTAATTGAATTAAACCACAAATTCTAAGCTTTCTAAACAAACCAATACCTGAAGCATGCAGCTTTGAAAAGGTTTTTGCCTACTTTAGGACTTAACATTAAGTTAAGTTAATGTTCGTTAACATTAATGAACTTCGTTAGGACTTAACATTAGCCGCTGTCCTCTATTGGCAAATGGAAATACATCTGAAGAGTAGGGGTTTTTGTTTTTTTTTTTTTCCTCCTAGTAAGGAAAAGGATATTTAAGGTATTTGGTGATTTCTTTTTACTTTCTTTTAAGATTTGATTCAGTTTTTAAAATCACTCGTTCTCTTAGGAACAACTAAGTATTACTATCTCTTGTCAGTATTAAGTTATTTTCCTTTTGAGAGAAATAACTCGATTTTTTTTTTTTTTTTTTAGTTAATACCCCATTTATTTACTGGAATATACTAACTCGTTCTGATTCAGATTCTCCTGTTTCTTTTAAAGAAAAGAAACAGAACACCACCTTCACCAGAGGCTTCCCCCATCCCCTAGACTTTGTTCTTGGCCTTCAGCTTCTCTCTGTCCATTATTTGAAAGCATTGTCATCCCCTTGTGCTGTAGAGAATAGAGCATTCTACCAGGTGGTGATATTTTGGACAGCACAAGGTTCCTAGGTTTTTACTGATGGATGGACACACAGTGGCAATAAGAAGTCATAATTTTTTTTTTTTTTTTCCGAGATCACATAGACCAGCCAGAGTTAAATAGAAAACCTAAAGTTTTTTTTCCTAGTACACTCTTTCACCTTATCTGGTTGTAATTAATTATGGTTAATCTAAAAAGTCATTGCTTTTGAAACAACTTGACCTCTTAAATTTGGCTTGATCATTTAATTCATAATTGCCTTTGCTGCATTCTTAAGGAGTCAATTCTGATTGAAGGTGGTGTTCTTGGTGGGAGAAAAGGGATGTGGAAGAGTAGAATGTTAAGGAGTCTTTGATGTGAAAACAGTTCCTAGTTGTTTCTTTAAAAATTTTCTTTGATGCATTGGCACCTGTATTTGACTCTCCCAAGTTGTTCGGGACAAAGCATGTGCTAGCAGTCGAGAACAGAACACACCTGTGATGCTGGCTGTCCTGTGGCTGTCAGACTTCAGCAGGTGTAAGAATCCCCTGGAGGGGCTTGGTAAACAGATTCCTGTATTGTGAATCACTGCCTGCTCCTCCCCAAGTTTCTGATTCAGTAGTTTGGGGTTAGGGCCTGGCATTTGGCATTTACAACAAGTTTCCAGGTGATGCTGATGCTGTTCTGGGTATCCTGATGCTTTGAGAACCACTGATCTAAGGTAATGAGAGGTCTTTGCAGTAGACTAAGTATAGATTAATAATACCTGATATGATTTCTGAATATATCTTCCTCTTATAAACAAAGAAATAACAAAGACATTCAAAGGAAATAGTAGAGCTTCAAAGCCTGGCTTACTTCAGCCTTTGTGAAAAAAAAATACACTTTAAGCTTTAATTCCAGAATGACTAATAAGTGGTATGCTGTCAGCTGTTTTTATAGTAAGGATTTATTTTGATTTTCATTAACTTAATTTATTTCACATATGTTATTGAGTACTTTACCATGTGCTAGGCACTGTTCGGAGTTGGGACTCGAGTAGTAAATTTCTCCTCTGGGGGCTTATGTGTTATTTGAGGGAGATCAATAATAAATGTCAAGTTTTGATAAATTACTTGAATTACTTGAATAAAAAAGTATGAGAGTTGAACATATTAACTCCTATATTATTAACTCCTGGTATAAGTTATATATTTCTAATAGTTTCTTATTTATTAGTAACCTGCTAATATTTCTTGAACCTTAGATTTCAACTATTCCATGTGTTTTAGACTTTTATTTCAGTTTATTTTAGTGAAAGGTCATTTAAACAGCTCTCTCAGTAAGGGTTAGACTGCGTGAACTTGTTATCTTATGTGTTCCTAGTTTTAAGTCTTGTGGCCAGCACTAGGGTTTTTACATATTTTGAACTTCACTGTCTCCAGAGAGCACTGCATGCTTCAGTTCTTTGAAGTGTTCATTGCTTTACTCATTTGGGTTCCTGGCCTAGGCTTGTTGGCTTTTGAGTTTTATAGCACCTTCTTTAAACTTCTGAAAAGAAGTGCATTATTTTCAGCTGGAAAATCTAACCTAGATAGAATTTAGTATTATTTTTTAAGCTTTTATTTATTTGAGAGAGAGAGAGAGAGAGAACGAGGGGTGGGGAAGGCAGGCAGAGGGAGAGAGAAGCAGACTCCCTACTGAGCAGGGGAGCCCTATGTGGGGCTTGGTCCCATGACCCTGGGATTAATACCTGAGCGGAAGGCAGATGCATAATGGACTGAGCCACCCAGGTGCTCCCCAGAGTTAGTAATTTAATGGTAATTTCTTTTTTGTTTAGTTCCCATACTTTGTATTTTTTTTTTGGCAGTCTGTACTTTCTTGTGGACAAAGTTAAAAGTGATTGACTGCATTTCTCCAACAAGAAGATCTAGTTTTAAAATTGAGGACTACATACCACACAATTCACAGACATGCTTTGTATATATGTGTATATATTTTTCAATCAGGGGTGGATTGAGATTAGCAGGGAGATAACAGATACCTTAAAGTTTATGGGATTGTTATTTTAGTGTTGCCTGCAGATTATGACTGCAGGTGTGAAGAACCTTCCTGATCTTTGGCTGAGAGTATATACCAATGTTTGTTCATTCTTCGGACTACCTCCAGTTCCTCTGATACTTGTCTGTATTCTGTTCTTTTACTACAATGGTGAAGATTGGCTGGTTTCCTAGAAGAAAGTTATATTAGCTAATATCTTAGTCCATTCAAGCTGTTACAACATGTCAGAGGCTGAGTGGCTTATAAACAGCAGAAACTTATTTTACATAGCTCTGGAGGCTGGGAAGTCAAGGCGAAGGTGCTGGCAAATTCAGTCTGGCAAGGGCCTGCTTCGTGGTTCATAGTAGACTGTCTTCTTACTGTGTCTTTACATGGTATAAGGGGCAAGGAAGCTCTCTGGGGGCACTAACTCTCTTCATAAGGATCTCACTCTCATGACCTAATCACATCCCAAAGGCCAAACCCAGCACCATCACACTGGAGGTTGAGATTTCACCATACGAATTTTGGAGGAAGGGACACAAATATTCAGTTTACTACAACAGCTGTCATTTAAGGTCAACTGAATTGGTTACTTACGTGCTTCTTTCTCATGCCAAATACATGTAGAAATAGATTTTTATTGTATTTGTATTTGGAAATGTAGAGTGGAAATAGATATGACTTTTTTGATATGGAAATAGGCTTTAAGATTTTCCATGATCATGGCTTTTTCATTTTGGTTTTAAATTCTCTTTTTAAAGATATGTAAAAGCAGAACATTAAAACAAAAACATGCCACATGAAAGACACCTGAGAGGCATCAGCAATGACCACTTCTGTAGCGGACTCCGTTCTGTACTTAACAGCTGCACGACTTTACATTTTAGCTTCTTTTCCCTCCTTTGTATCTTTGACTTGGTAATTTGCTGAGGTGTAGAGCCTGTGCTGGAGAAGTGGGAGCGCTCCCCACCTGTAACAGAGGTGGAGTTCATTGAAAGCAGCAGTCGGGGTGCCCATGGGATTATGTTCGTTCTTGGCTTCTGTACTTGAAGTTTTCTTTCTGAGGATGTCACTTACCTTCTTTAAACTTAAACTTTTGGTGTAGAGCAGGTATGTGATATGGCTTAGGTGATAGAATGATTGGAGATTCAGTAACCTAGAATCCCATAGCGCAAAAGGGATGTTCTTTTTAGTTATTTCCAGTTTTCTTTTTTGGTTTCCTTTGAGTCTTTCAAAAAGCAGAAAGGTGGTATTTTGGAGCTAGTGTGTAACACTTCTCCACATTGGGCCAGTCTCCAGTTTTCACAGGGAAAGCAAGCGCCAGCTTCAGAACCTTTTATCAGGCGGGAGGACACGGCTAGAATTTAAATAACAGCACTGTATTTATTTCTGTACCACCTTTTGTTTAGTGGAAAATGACACTGCTTTTCTATTTTTTATTACTTTTTCTTCCTCCTTTTTAAAGCACAAATAGTTGTAAGCACAAGGGGGGGATACTAGGAAGCACCTGCAGGGCAGTGGAGAGAAGAGACAGAAAAGGTAAGGAAGCCAGTAAGGAAGTCACCACTGTGGACAGCGGGAGTGCAGACGCGTGGGGAGCTCTGGGAGTCCGTGTAGCACCTGCCCCTCAGCCTTGTCTTACTCCAGAGCAAAGGGAGCTGCTGGGATATTTATACCAAGTTCTCATTCGTTGTTACTTGAAGGCCCCTGGGGTTGTTGATTATTCAGAACTTCCAGGCTGTCCCTCCTTCATCAGAGCAACTCTGATGGCCAGAGAGAACCCTGAGGCAAATAATGGTTGGTGTTGACAGTGGCCTTTTTGGACAGAGTAAATGGGTGGGCCACCAACCGTTTCCACTGGATTCTCAAATATTCTAGGCTGCTCTTACAGCCTCCTCGTCCTAGTAAACAGTAGCCCCATCCTTTGATGCTCAGGCCACAAACTTTGGAGTTGTCCTTGACATTTCTGGCACTTCTCCCTCCAAACCATCAGCAGATCTGGTTGGCCCAACCCCTAAAATTTATTCGAAATCTGACCTCTCTCACCCCCACCACTGCCTCCTGCTTCAGCCCCCATCATCTCACAGCCTCCTGACTTTGCTCACTTCTAACATAGCAGTTGGATGAGCCACAGAAAAGCTAGGTCAGATCACCACATCACTTCACCCAAAAACCCTCCAGT
The DNA here is from genome assembly GCF_011764305.1 of Mustela putorius furo. Classification (NCBI taxonomy): domain Eukaryota; kingdom Metazoa; phylum Chordata; class Mammalia; order Carnivora; family Mustelidae; genus Mustela; species Mustela putorius. Next base: position 12,047,816 of record NW_025422057.1, read on the forward strand.
CCCCATCTTACTCAGAGTAAAGGAATGGCCACTAAGGTCCTCTGTGATCTGGCCATCTCTGTCCTTATGCGTGTGCGTGTCCGTGTGTATATGTGGATTCAGTTCTTTTTGGTTTTAGACTTATGTGTAGTCAAAATATTTGTTCTCCATTCCTTTCAGTGCAGGAATTCATTTGTCAAGATTTTCATTCCATCTTTACAACTACATGCTTGCTGATTGTCTTGTTTTTAAATTTTCATACAGTAGAGGCGCCTGGGTGGCTCAGTGGGTTAAGCCTCTGCGTTTGGCTCCAGGGTCCTGGGACCAAGCCCCGCATTGGGCTTTCTGGCTTAGCAGGGTACCTGCTTCCCCCCTACCCCCGCCTGCCTCTCTGCCTACTTGTGATCTCTGTCAAATAAATAAATAAAATCTTTAAAAAAAATTTCATATAGTAAATACACATTCTTATGATGTACAGTTATGTTGGTTTTGCCAAATGCCTGGAGTGCTGTATCCACTAGGGTGGTTCTACACGGGAGTTCATTCTCCCATGCTGCCCTTTGTAGACTGCCCTCCCTACCTTCCAGGCCCCAGTCTGTTTCCCTTCTTACAGTTTTGACTTTATTAGCATCATATAAGTGATTCTTTCTTATTTATTTTTTTAAATTTTTGAGAATCTTCTAATATGCAGCCATTTTGGTCTGATTTATTTTTCATTTGGCTAAATACACTTATGATTATTCCATGCTCTGTGAATCAGTAGTCATTCCCTAAGTGTCCTTGAGAATAAATTTAAGCAAGAAAAATGAATTGATTTAAAGAAAATACTGAACAACAGTGACAGAGGTGGTACATACATAAGAGAAACATTTTGAACCTGAATTTAGAAATCAGTAATGTGATACAGAAAGGTGCTAGATAAAGTCTTTATGTGGTACTTCTGGCAGTCATTAGCTATGTACTCTTGGGGAAGTCAACTCTTTGCTTGCCAGTTTCTGGTAAAAGACATAATAAAATACCTGACTGAGTATTGTTAGCTCCTATCTCCTGAGATAGTGGAGTTTCAAAGACACATGGTATTTGGGCACCTGGGCGACTCAGTAGATGAATCCTCTGACTCTTGATGTCACCTTGGGTCATGATACTGGGGTTGTGAGATCAAGCCCCATTTCTGGGGCTTGTCCCTCCTGTACCTCTCAAATAAATAAAAATAGAATCTTAAAAAAAAAATACACAGGGTATTTTTGGCTTTGGGATAGCTCTTTGCTCCAGGGCAGGTGGGTAGTCGCTCTTTTTTTTCACACTAGCATTTCATTGTTGCGAAGCAGCTGTTGGTCTGGATTTCAGAGTTGTTAGGACCAGCTGTTATAAAAGCTTTATGACCTTTGGTGAAGGACTTAGAGCCAGACAGTAGGAATGAGGTAAGCCTCATTGTAGGTCTCCCAAGTCATTGACGTTTTTCTGTTGGGCTTATCAAGTGTAAGATAGGTAGAATCTGAGTCAGAGCTGTGGAAGTGCTGGTGGTGCCAAAGATCCCTGCAAGTTTCTAGCAACCTCTTTTGTTGAGGTAACGTTTGGACTTTAATCCTCGTAGCCCTGTTGTTAGTTAGGTTTCCTCAGGGGTGTCTCAAAAGGTTGATTGTTGGGGTTTATAATTTCATAGAATTTTATTGTGGTTCATGGATAGGCCGTCTTGTCATCTCATTGTCAGTGTATAGCCAAGAGTGAGTGTGTATTGGAGAATGTCCCACTGTTAATAGATAATTGGAAAAGGAAACCAATGATGCTTGCTTGTTTTGTTTTTATTTTTTTATTTTTAAGGACAGACTCATGGTCATTCCTTTTTACATCATAATTAATGGCTGCTTTAAAAATCCCTGACAAGATTGGTGTTTTCTTTGTTTTTTTTTTTTTTTTTTTTTTTTTTGAAATGAGCAAATGAAAGGAATCTGAGAGCACAAAATTGCTGTGATTTGTGTTTACTTTACATGTGGTATATAGTAATCTTTATTTTACTTTTTACTTTTAGTAATGAATGTTATAACTATTGAAGATTATAAGAGCACATACTGGCCAAAATTGGATGGTGCCATAGATCAGCTTTTAACCCAGAGTCCTGGTGACTATATCCCCATATCCTATGAACAGATATACAGGTAAGTCAAGATTTCATTTGCCTTGGTTTGAGAGGGTATATTAAGGTCCATGACACCTTGGAATATGACAGTGTATGTACACATGTAATATCAGGTGAGGAGGCTCTCTATGTTAATTGTATATTCCACACTTGGAGGTTGGAGTTTGAATTATACTTTCTGCATCAGAATTGGCTTTCAAATCAAGGTAGAGTTAAGCCGAACTCTCCTAAACTTCTTCCCACCTTAGCCTGCTACCCCCACAATACATAATGAAGAAACTCTGGAGGTCTGCGAATACGATGAGAATGACAAGTATCTGGTGCAGAAATACTTTTTGTCTCACATGGAGACCCTAGTTTAATCTGTTGATGTTTATTGATATACAGTCCTAACTATTTCTGGTTATTTTGTTGGCCAGTTCCTGATAAGTGGAAGCTGGTTTGTGAGTAGTTATCGTAGTCAGATTTTCAGATTATCACCCAATACTAGGTTATCTAGTACTGACAAAATGTGTAATGCAGTACTCAGAAGGATTTACTGCTTGTGGTAGTATCTCTTTCATCTGAACACTGATTGGGGCAAGGTAAATGTCTTCTTCAAAGTGATGATTGGTCGGGGTGTCTGAGTGGCTCAGTTGGTTAAGTGTCTGACTCTTAATTTCCGTTCAGATCATGATCTCAGGGGTTTGAGATGGAGCCCTGGGTTGGGCTCCTTGCTCAGTTCAGAGTCTGCTTGAGATCTTGTCCCTCTGCTCCTCCCCTGTTCGAGTGTATGCACTTTCTCTCTCCGTGTGTGTGTCTCTCTCTTCAAAGATTAAAAAAAAAAAAATTGTATTTAAAAAAAAGTTGTGATTGGTCACTTTTTTTAGGTGACCAATTAATTATTGGTCTGCATTAATTATTAGGTGACTGAATTAATTATTTAACTAGTGACTGTGTATCCAAAGTATGCATTCCTCTTAGGTTGAATAAAGTACTTCATTGTTAACTTGGTTTTTCTGTTTTGGTTTTCCCCCACAGTTGTGTGTATAAGTGTGTCTGCCAGCAGCACTCAGAACAGATGTACAGTGATCTGATTAAAAAGATAACTAATCACCTAGAGCGAGTCTCAAAGGAGCTGCAGGTAAAGAACCGATTTTTGCTTCTGTGGGATTTTTGGACTGGTTGGAATTAGTATATATAATACATATTCGGAGGCTTATTAATTTGATAATTGTATAAGTTTATAAATATTTCCTAGATGAATATTGACCAAATTATCTAAGCTTTAAAATAAATTGTTGGAAAATTAGATATAAATTGTAGAGCTTTTTAGATTGAATATACTTCAGACTTTAACTGATTCCAATTATTACATGTCAACGTTTCTTTTTTTTTTGCATTTTAATTTTTAATTTTTTTTTATAAACATACAATATATTATTAGCCCCAGGGGCACAGGTCTGTGAATCGCCAGGTTTACACAGTTCGCAGCACTCATAGCAAATACCCTCCCCAATGTCCATAATCCCACCCCCCTCTCCTAACTCCCTCCCCCCAGCAACCCTCAGTTTGTTTTATGAGATTCAGAGTCTTATGGTTTGTTATGTCAACGTTTCTTTTATTTAAAACTTTATTTCTGCTAACTTCAGTATTTGATGGCTTTTGTAATATAAATGTATGTATATTTTAATGTTTTACTGTAACTTTTTTTGGTATTCTTTTTGAAGAGTGGTGTTTGCTTGCTAGTTTATGATGTTTGCTAATATAAAAACAACTGATGTCAGCATTTTGTTGATAAACCTCTAGAGAGGAACATCATCCCAGCTGTGAAATCTGGGTGGGAGCAAGTAGTAGAAGTACTCTGTTTAAGGAAGCATTTGGCTTCTGATCCTTACCCCTTCCTGCCTTGGTGAAGTTTCCAGTGCTTGAAGGTCAGGGACTATCTTTATGCCAGGGCCAGATGGTATTTTAGTTCTGACGTAGAAGTACCATGATGTGTAGAAAAGTCACTCAGCAGTGGATGAGCACGGTACATACCAAACCTACGTACCACACCTAGAAAGGGCTCTTGCAATTCTGTAGCATCCGCAATTTCCAGCAACTGCTGGGGCGGGCTTTGGCCTTGAATGATGTTCCTCCCTTACCTTGTGGTCTGAGGTATCTTGGTCTTGTTTACCCCAAACAGTTGTTGCACTAAAGTAGCCTTTTTTTTTTTTTTAATTATAGTGAAAGCTATGTTTATCATAGCCAAATATATACTTTTCCTGCTGTAAGAGTATAAACTGTTTTCTTAATCTTTTTGGCACTAAATATGAAATCTTTACTCATGTAACAAATATATTTAGCACCTAGGCATTGTATCTAAGCTGTAGATGAAACCCAGGATCCATGCATTCCAGCTTTTGATTGTCTTGCTTACTGATTCTTGACTCTACCCTTGCCCTTATTTCTCTCATCCAGTTGATTACCAAACCTTGTTTACTCCCTGTTTCTCTCTTGGCTCTTGTCCATCTCTGTTCACTTGCCGCTACCAGTCTAGGATACCATCCATCGTTTCAGTGTTGTGCCGAAATGCTCATCTTAGCTGGCTCTGCCTGTAATCTTCACATCTCTTACTTGTTCTTAATTTCTGTCAGAGTGGCTGTTTCTAAAGCACAGATTTGATGATCATTTTTCTGTTAGATTGAAGTTTCAACTTTTTAATATGATTTAGGAAGCCTTTCATTATCTGATACCTTCTTATTTCTGTGGCCTGATGCATTACGTCTCTGCTCCTGCATACTGAACTTTTTCACTTCCTTGAACAGTTTATGTAACCTTTCACTTCTTGGTTTTTGCCATGTTAACTTGACTGCCTGGAACACTTTGTTTTTCTCTGCCTTCTTATTTTTTTGGTCAGTGTGAACATACCATTTTGGCTGCAGGTTGGACATCATTTGTTTTGGAAAACATTCTCTGATACCTTGTTCTCCCAAGCCTAGATTTGGGGACCCCTCATCTGTGCTTCTGTAATATGTAGCATATTATTGTAGTTCATCTGTGTATTTCTTGTTTAGCTGTGTCTGTCCCTCCCTCTGTCCCCTATATTCTGAGAGGGCAGAGGAACATGTGTGCCTTCTTTGTTACTGTGTTGTTAGTACCTGCTGAGTGAAATGTATATCAAATATTTACCAATAAATAATTTACTGCTTGTTTGAATAAAGTTTTTCTAGTAGAACTCTGAATGTGATCCTGCTTTTTAATATCAAGTTTTGGGGTTCAGGGAGTACCACGGCTTTCATTAGATAAGCAAAGAACTCAGTATCCTCAAAAAGGATTGTTTTCATAACACTGGTTTGCTATTACTGAAATAATACTAAATAATCTTCTAAGACAGAATGCAAGACAAAGTATGTGACTTGCCTTATTTATATCTATCAAATGTGAGTCGGATATTGTATTATACTTGGGCTCTAACTTCATGTATAGATCATAAATAGATCTATATGTGAAGTTAGATCTATCTAATCAATAGAATTGTGATTCGCTGAATTCATTTGTCATCTTGGAGTTTTGCTTGAGTGGATTTTTCTTTTTCTTTCTTTCTTTTTTTTTTTTTTTAAGATTTTATTTATTTGACACACAGAGAGAGATCACAAGTAGGCAGAGAGGCGGGCAGAGAGAGAGGGGGAAGCAGGCTCCCCACTGAGCAGAGAGCCCGACACAGGACTCCATCCCAGGACCCCGAGATCACGACCTGAGCTGAAGGCAGAGGCTGAACCCACTAAGCCACCCAGGCGCCCTCTCTTTCTTTTTTTTTTTTTAAATATTATTTTTAAAAAAGATTTTATTTGAGAGAGAGAGAGAGACAGCATAAGCAGGGGAAGGAGCAGAGGGAGAGGGAGAAGCAGATTACCTGCTGAGCAGGGAGCCTGACGTGGGGCTCCATCCCAGGACCCTGAGATCATGACCTGAGCCAAAGGCAGAGGCTTAACCGACTGAGCCACACTTGGCTACATTTTTGCCATGTGTTTGTTTGACCAATTGTCAGTAATGAAGGTAAACTTGTTACTTACCCAGCTGGGCTCTCTGGGGTGCCAGTACTTTGAAATCACTGAGGTTCAGAGAGTGAGTTTCTGAGGTTTTGGAGAATGGTTCCTGTGAGTATTCATTCTTTATCATGAATGTCTGAATGTTCATTATACCTTTATTGATGCACCTTCATTTATTTAGCTGTTGTTGGACTGAGGAGCTTTTGCATTGCTTCCAGTCTTTGGCTGTTACTACCAGTGCTGCAGCGTTCACTATATGTGAACATATTTTAGTTCATGAAAGTTGTACCAGAGTTGCACTCTAACCATTTACACGTATATCAGTGAAATGTCTGTTTTCCCCCACCCTTGCTAATAAAGCATATTACAAGAGTAAATAATTTTTGCATTATATAATAAGAATTTTGATTAAAAACTAAAACATAAGAGTGCTATCTCCTTTGTGTTAGCATTTTGGAAACCATCCTGATAAATGTAATATATGATGTAAAGCCAGGGAATTTAGTTGATTGTTAGAATCAATACATGTTCTACTTGGAGCTCAGCAGTATGGCCTGAAGGAAAAATCTTACTGCAGAATGATATCTTTTGTAAGATTATAAAGTCTAACCATTATTAAATGGCACGGTGAAGTGAATGAAAACATGGGGACCTTGGTTTCAGTCTCAATTCTGCCATGCAGCTGCTGTGTTCCTTTTGATTAAACATGGTAATAACAAATTGTAAATTTTCTCAGCGTCAAAATGAAATGGCTTTACTGAAGTACCTGGTTGCTCTAAGTAGTGTTCTAAGATAACCTGTGTCCTATCTCCTGCTTAGCCAGTGCTGCTTTGTTGTTTTTCCAGGTGTAAACTCATTAGTGTCCACCTGTGTGGAATGTTCTGGAGTCTTCATGCTCCCCTCAGAACAGAATAGGCCACTGTCATTTCTTCTATAGTGGACTCCTAGCATCTTGTCAGTAACAACCCTATCAGCAGTGATTGTGCTGTGTTATTTCTGAGTCATGTCTGGCTGCCCCACAGGTTCTCATTTGAGGGCAGGGGTTCTGTCATGTGTCTTTTTATCCTTCATGTCTGGCACAGTCACAACTCAGCAAATGATTGGTGAGTGATTGCTCAGCAACCAGAATTGACCTCTACCATGGAAAGAGTAGCATAATTAATTTCATATGATCACTAATCTTTATGTTCTCTAGATGTTTAGGCATTTTATTAATTTATTTAGAGTTTAGTTAATTTGGTTTATTAATTTATTCAGTATCACAGATATGTAGCATAATGTTCTTATTGAGACCTTAAGGGTGCTTTTCCCGTGAAATAGAACAGGATCCAGGAGCCAGAAAAGTTGTATTCGGTTGGAATGGTTTTGTTTATCACTCTGATTTTAGAAATGAAATATTGTTATTATGAGCTAAATGGATGAGTTATATTTGGTAGATAATCAGAAATGTAGTGCCAGTGTTGATAAATCAATAAGCTGGACCTTCAGGGTGTGGGCCTTTATCTTTCAAGGGTATCTTAAAATAGTTGATGGTTTGTATAGTTTACGTGTCAGAGTAATTTATTCATCTCCATCAAAAGTCATATTCTCATGGGGAGACTGAACAGTATATGAAGTAACGTTCCATGTTCTCCAGTTATTGACTTAAAAACTAGAGAATACTATTTTCAGAGATTTCAGAAGGTTTTAATTTGTGTAAACCTAAATATCCTTAAGGAAGGGTATAATCTCATGTGCTACCTCTTAAAAATTTGTTTCTTTCTTAAAAGAAACAATGACTTTTCCAGTACATAGTAAATTTATTTATTTATTTATTTGTTTTTAAAGATTTTATTTATATGAGAGTGAGAGAGAGAGAGAGCATGAGCAGGGGGAGGGGCAGAGGGAGAAGCAAGCTCCCTGCTTGGAGCCTGATCCTGATGTGGGGCCCATCCTGGAACCTGGGATCATGATCTGAGCTAAAGGCAGATGCTCAGCCAGCTGAGCCCCCCAGGCACCCCTCACTTCAGTAACTTTAAAAAGCATTTTTTGTTAAGTTTATTAAGTTACTAAAATCACTTAACTGGCTAACCCCACTTATTGTGCTTGCTATTATATTACACTGCATGTAAGTTTCTGCTTTTCTGTCTACTACTAGGTTGTTTGAACTGTGACAGTGTATTTTGCCTTAGTTTTTTAAAAACCATTCTCCCCTGCCCCTGACTTTTGCACTTAACTCCTCTCTTCTTTAAATGTGATAGTCTCTCTTAATATATTTTCCTTTTTCCATGTCTCCAAAACCTCAGATGTGACTTGCGAGTCATGATTTTTTTAAAATTTTTTTAAATATACCAATGACTGCAAATAGATGACAAGTGTCCTAGTTTAGTGAATAATATTCTGTAAGTTTTAGAAAATTCTGTTAAAATATTTAGCAATCACCATACTTTTGGTTGAGGGCTCAGACCGGAGTCTCTAAATGTATGCCGAACATTTCAAGTTGGATTTATTCTTGTGGATGCCTCTTCTTGTGAATTCCTCTTCACTCAATTAATTTTCACACTCAGACTTGAAATTCATGTTCATCTTCGACTCCTTTTTTCTCCCTGACCTCTTGTTTCCAGGTGATTGTCACGGTTGGTAGAACACTGTCCTTTCACTCGCCTCTCCCCTTTCCTTCTCCATGTCATTGGCGTGTGTCTCCAGTATTCTCCTAATTGATTTGTTTTCCTCTCTTACTTGTTTTTGGGGGAATAAACTTCTAAAAACACTAATTTGATGGGCATTTTTTTTGTTCAAAAACCATAAAGACTCGCTGTTGTCTTTTTCAGTCACCATTGATTTTTTTGATTAGTATAAAAAACTGAGCTGGTTGATCTGTTGAAGGGGTTCCTAGAGGGCAACCTGATGTACCCAGAGCCTTCCATCCAGGTGTGCAGGGGACTCTGTTAGGTATAGCAGCAGATATGTGATGGATAAGACTAGATAATTTGGACCAACCCTCCTACGGATAACAATTTAAAACATAAACGAGGTTGCTGATAAAACAATAAGGAATTATAGAACCAAGATCTGAGAGAGGAATGAAACCCAGAGAGAGGAGTGTAGCATTTCAGCCATTTTTCCTCTAGTGGCACTTGTTTATTTTGGAAGAGGAGGCTAATAGGCTAAGAAATTTAATAGTGTTTTGATGGACTTTTGGGGGTAGAATGATAAAAATTGGGAATTTAAGGTCCATCACACTTGAAGGATCACATCCCACAAGTAGTAAGAATAATAAGTTACACTGTTGTAGCTGGAGCCTGACTTCCTGATCCATTAAGATGGTCTGGATTTACTGGTGCCTCTAGTTGCTTACCAAAAGCAAAAGTAAATTATCTGGAGAAAAATGACATTATCCTAGGCATCAAATTAGTTGCCTCATATTTCATAAACGGTATCTGGCACTCAGTCAGAATAACTAGTCATATTAGGAGGTGAGCATAAAAGTAATAGAAATGATTAATACATTTTTAGACAAGAATTGAGAGAATCCATCACCAGTGGTCTCTAACCTTAAAGAAATAATGAAGAGTGTTTTTCAGTTAGAAAGAAAATGTTCTAGATGAAAATTTGGAGAATCAGGTAGGGATGAAGAACAATAGAGAAAATAAATACGCAAGTGTAGAATAATAATGATAATGTCTTACATGGCCTAAGATATAGTTAATCAAAACACATGACAGTTGCATATAAAGTGGATGGGAGTAAATGGAGGGGCACCTGAGTGGCTTAGTTAGTTAAGTGTCTGCCTTCAATTTAGGCCATGATCCCAGGATTCTGGGATCGAACCCTGCATCAGGCTTCCTGCTCCTGCTTCTCCTTCTCTCTCTGCCCCCCGCCCCTGCTTGTTCTATCAAATAAATAAATAAATAAGATCTTTTAAAAAAATGTTCTAAGGCCCTAGCATCATGTAGGAAAAGGTAAAAGTACTAATTTAGTTTATTAGACTGATAAAATAAGGATGCAGTTTATAATTTCAGGGTAATCACTAAAAGAATGGTAAAAGAAAGTGCAATAAACAGGATAATAGAGAGAGAAAATGGAATAATTTTGAAAATAAACAAGGAAGTCAAGAAAGGATAAAAAAGTACAGAGAACAGATGGGACATATAGAAAAAACCATAAGATAATAAATTTAAACTTCCTTGTATTGATTGTTATGTGAAATGTTAAAGACTACTTTAAAAGAAGTAAGCAGATTATTAAACTAAATGAAATTCTGCAACCTTACTAAATGCTGCTAATAGGAGGCAGAATATTTAGCATTCTTTTACAGGCAGAAGGATTGCAAATAAATGATGGAAGAAGATACACAAACATCAGCCAGAAAGAAAGATGATATAACTACATTGATTTTGTTAATAGTGGTAGATTCAGAGCAAGAGGTATTATTGGATATGAAGAAAACGTCTTGTAATAAAAAGTTCAAGTTCCAGAAAGGTAACATTTCTAAATGTGTATAGATCCCATAACATAGCCACAAAAATTAATAGACCCAAAAGGATAAACAGATAGATCCACAGTCATAATGAGAAGTTAACACATCAATGACATTAGTAGCATTTATTTCAAGAAATTAGAAAAAGAATACAAAGGAAACCCAAAAGAATACAAAAGGAAAAAGAATTAGGTCACAATCTTTGCTAGTAGACGTTGGGAACAATAGTATTCAAGGAACTGTCTTTCTGCTTTGAAAAGTGCCCTGTCTGTCTAAAGGTGAAATAACCTAAGCCAGATGGAGGAATAAGGAGGAAGCAGCATTAAAGTGAATTGCCATTGGGGGGGTCCAGGTGGCTCAGTCAGTTCAGTGTCTGCCTTGGGCTCAGGTCATGATCCTGTGGTCCTGGGATCAGGGTCTGCATCACGCTCCCTGCTCAGCCAGGAGTCTGCTTCTCCCTCTCCCTCTGCCCCTGCTCATGCTGTTTCTCTTGCTCTTTCTTTCTCAAAGAAATAAAATCTTTAAAAAATGAATGCCATGAAAAATGGTGGGTGTTTGGGGAGGGAGCTGTTTAGGCTGAGAGAACTTCATAAGCAAAGGCTGTTTTTGGAGAGGTTTGGGTAGAAAGGAGTGGGCCTGTGAGGATAGAGAGTATTTGAGGGAGATTGGGAGGAGATGAGGCTGGAAAAGGAAGATTGGAGCCCGTTTGTAGAAGCCCTTACATGCCAGGAGTTGCACCGAGCAAAGACTGGTGTGGAATACAAGTGAGTACGTGATGGGTTGAAGTAGGAAAGAAAGGGAGGCAGGGAAGTAGTGGTTACGATAGACCAGGTGAATTACAGGTCCACGATTCTTTATCTGCAATTCCAAAATCACAAAAAAACCTTTGCAAATGGATGTTTCCTCTTAAGTTGGTGTCAGAACTCATGTGGTAGTAAGACTTGGTCTAAACTCGTGATGAATTTGGGGGGAACATTTATATATTTCTTTTCCTGAAATATCAATGTGTTATGTGTTTTCTCCTAGAAATATCAGTGTGTTGATATTTCTAATCTCTGTTGGGTATTTTACATAATACATTGTGTAGATATCACTATACCGTCTAAATCTGTGAAGTTCTGAATTATGGCACACATTTGGCCCAAGGAATCTTGGAAAAGAAATTGTGGAGTTGCTGGTAATGGGAAGAAGTATCTAGAAGAAACAGTATAGCTAGAACCATGACCAGCCGGAAGAGAGGCAGGGTAAGAGGATTGGGAGATCTATTTGGTTTCCATAGAAGTGTTGGCAGTTACTAGAGGGGACTTGGGGAATAGGGAAGGAGGGTGATAGTGCTTTGAGAACATTCAGGTCAGCAAACATTGAATGTCAAAACATTGTGTGAGCACGTGTGCTAGACTTAGCGTGCACTGCAGAGATCATTAAGATGCGGGTTTATTCTTTAGTACTGCTTAGGCAAAGGATGTAATGATCATTTTGATAGACTGGAATGGGATGAATAATAGGATAGAGATAGGAAATGAATCACAAATCTTGCTAATTTTCCTCCTTGTAAAGTCTCAAATTTATCCCATGCTGTGTGCCTAGCTTAGGTCCTCATGGGTACTCCGTGGAAAAATAGGAAGATTTCTAGCTTGAATCTTTACTGTGCAAGACTGTTTTGTTGCCTCAGTCCTTTTTTTTTTTTTTTTCAGACTTAGGTCATCTATTTTCTTTTTTAAGATTTATTTATTTATTTGAGGAGGTAGGGGCAGAGGGAGAGGGAGAGAGAATCTCAAGTAGAGTTGCCGAGTGCGGGAACCAGTGTGGGGCTTGATCCCATGACCCTGATGAGAGCATGACCTGAGCTGAACCACCCAGGTACCCCTCATATCATCTGTTTTCTTAATCTTTCGACTCTCTTATTTACCTAAAGAGCAAAGACCATACTCCTTATCAAGGATTTCAGGGCTCTTCACACTGTGAACTCAGCAATATAGTGTTAACGTTTTTGCTATTAAAATTTAAATGGGGGGTGCCTAGGTGGCTCAGTGGGTTAAGCCTCTGTCTTCAGCTCAGGTCATGATCCCAGGGTCCTAGGATCGAGCCTCGCATTGGGCTTCCTGCTCAGCGGGGAGTCTGCTTCCCCAGCCCCGCCTGCCTCTCTGCCTACTTGTGATCTGTCAAATAAGTAAATAAAAAAAATCTTTAAAAAATAAATAAATAAAATTTAAATGGGCTGTGTGTTTTCATCTTTGTGTATTTTCTCATTTACTTTCTTTTGCCACTGTAGTTGACCCTTGAACAATATAAGGCACCAATCCCCCACGCAGCTGAAAATCTGAGGATAACCTTTCACTCCCCCCAAACTTAACCACTAATAGTCTACTGTGGACCGGAAGCCTTACTGACAACATAATCGATTAACACAGATTTTGTTTATTTGTTATATACTGTATTTTTATAATAATAAGCTAGAGAAAAGAATATATTAAGAAAAAAAGAAGAGAAAATATATTACAGTACCATACTGTATGAAAAAAATCCATGAGTAAGTGGACCCATGTAGTTCAAATCCATGTTGTTTGAGGGTCAACTCCCCCCGGGCATTCTCCTTGTCACGGTTCGCTGAGCTTTTAATTTCGGTGTCCCTGACAGTATTCAGAATCACTTTGTCTTCTCTGCTCCTAGAGCACTGTGTGTGTGTTGCTACTCTTGGCCTTAGTTTAGCACTTTGGCACAGGTTTAGTTACTAAGCAGGATGCCATCTTTGCAGCATTGTGAGCTGCTTGAGGTCCAGAATCCTGAGGTACTACTGTTGGTTTCTTTTGGCTTATTGTAATTGTGAACTAGCTGAGTACTCGTTAGACAAAGTTTGCCTTTCTCTTACTTTTCAATGCATGGTAAGAATATACGTCTCTATCCTGTTGAAATTAGACTCAGGCACGTGACTTGCTTTGGCCTCTGAATTGTGAATTCAAGTGAGGTGTGCATGGTGAAGTGTGTACCCAAAGATCTGAAGCCTTCAAGATCAGCTGTTCAGTTTTCCATGTTTCCATTTGCTTGCTGAGGGAATGGTGGCAGATGATAGAGGCTCTCTTATCCTGGGTCCCTGAGCAAGTTTGACATGGGGTAGACTCTTAAGATGGGCCTGTAAAACCTGAGAAAGAAAGCTTTGCTATGTTTTTTTTTTTTCAATTTTTAACCCATTAAAAAAATTCTGTTTTGAGATATAAGCACATTTAAGATACAAGCATGTACTCTAATAACATTCATCTTTTTAAAAGTGTACAGACTCACTGGTTTTTAGTGTAGTCACAAAGTTGTGCAACTGTCACTGCTAATTTCAGGACATGTTAGTTGCCCCAGAAAGAAAGCCAGTCGTCACTGGCAGTAATTCCCACCTTCCCCTTCTCCCAGCCACTGGCAGCTGCTATTCCACTTTCTGTCTCTGTGGATTTGGCTCTTCTGGACATTTCATAGAAATGAAATTAGACAATATGTGACCTTTGGTGTCTGGCTTATTAATTAACTTACAGTGTTTTCAAGTCCATGTTTATATCATGATTAATACTTCATTTCTTTTTATGGCTGAATAACATTCCATTGTACTATATTTTATTTATCCAAACTTTGTCATTTTAAGTCACTGAGATTTTAGGGGTGGTTTTTTGACTGATAACAAAAAGTATTTGAGTTGGCAGTATTTAGAATATCCTGTTTGCCCCACCATTTGGACAATTGAGTTTAATGGATAGAACATTCTTTACTCTTAAAACTGTCCTTCTGTATTTTGATTATTTTTGTGTAGGTCTGAATCCAGAATCCATTAGAGCAGTCATGAGGCTTTTGCCCCCACATAATGCTGATAAATTTATGTATTAATGCACTTTATCCTGTTGAGAGTGTATTTTCACTTTCACTATGTAAAAACTGTTTTGCTGTTTTGATCTGCTAGCTTTCTAGCCAGTAACCCATTAACAAGTGTGTTTCTTCCAGCAGTTTTTCAGTGATTTGTAACTTACACTGAACATTATGTACATGCACAGAGTGTTTAAACGGACTTGGTTCCCAGGCCAGGCCAGAACATTAAAGTGTTAGGAAAACCACCTATAATACTAACCTGAGTTCAGGTCCCCAAGAGAGACCACAAACACAGAGGTGGAGAAGAAAAATGTTGCAGTGTTTATTCTTCCAGTAGGGCTGAATTTGGGATGGTTTACATGACTGTTGGTCAACTAATTACATTTTAACCACTTATTTTAATAAGATTACAGTAGAGTTGATATCTTTTGAGTTAAATACATCTTTGTTAAGTTATAATTCGACTCTGAAATCATCTACTAGTAATAATGGAAATTTATAGAGACTAAACCATAATTAATCACCATTACTTAACTTAGTTTTGTTCTTCACGGACATCAGATTACATATAAGGTTTTACTACCAAACTGCCAGCAAACTGAACCAGATTCTCTTGGTTTTTAAAATCAGAGCAAGGTTTGCTTTGCTGTTAATGTTCTGTCCGGTGGGTGGCAGCATAACGCAGCTGGTTGTCTTGCATGTGGTCATTGGATATATATGTATGTTTTAAAGGCTGTAATTTCTACATCTGTTGAGCTGCACAGTGTGTTTTTAGAAAGACTTTCATTCCCCCAAATATGCTATTCACTCTTTGTGGAATGAGGATGATTTTAGGTAATAAGATAATTGCCTGTTATCCCTAAATGGATTTCAAGTAAAATAAATTTCATTGCCAACTGGTAGGTATCTTCATATGTGTATTCTACTGAATTTTTTTCTAAATAAGTTATTTGGAGATTCATTTTTTAATTCAAACTAAAACTTAAAGCAGTTATAGCAAAGTGGTACTTATCTCAACAGAATTTGCCAGTGAGACCCTCAGCCAATGTAACCCTCAGCAGACCATAATTTTAATAAGTTTACTATCATATTTTTAAGATGGGGACTGCGTTTTCTTTTTATATGTCCTCATAGGGCTTAAGATAGTGCCAGACCTAAAGAGAGATTCAGTAAAACACTTACTGGTTGATTAAAAAGCTTATGCTTGAGGTTACTAGAACCATCTACTTGTCTGAATTAAAACAGCATCTTGAAAATGGAATTTGTGATGAGCAAGAGAGATCGCTTAAATAATGAGCAATTATTTGCAGTTGTCACCACAGTATACAGAGTGCACTGTGAGTTATATTCTTTTTTTTCTTTTCTTTTCTTTTTTTTTTTTTTTTAAGATTTTATTTATTTACCCGCACACAGAGATCACAAGTAGGCAGAGAGGCAGACAGAGAGAGAGGGGGAAGCAGGCTCCCCACCGAGCAGAGAGCCCGGGGCCCGATCCCAGGACCCTGAGACCATGACCTGAGCTGAAGGCAGAGGCCCAACTAACTCACTGAGCCATCCAGGCACCCCAAGTTATATTCTTTTTAAAATAAACTTTAATTTTGAGACAGAGTTTTGTACTTGGAAAAGGTAAGGAAAAAAGTTTTCTTTGAAAAAGAAACACATGGGGTAAGTGGTAATTTTTGCTAAGTTTTAAAAGGGGTGAAGTGTGTAGGAGAGTGAGAAGTCATCCTAGTCCACCTGACTTCTTTAGGCATTTTCCTCTGTTATGTAATCCTTGGACCTTTTGTAACTGCCGTGTCACCTAGCTTAGTTATTGTTATATGGATAAGCTAAAGGAATCCAGGATCTCAGAAGCTGGACTTTTAATTCCGTTTACTCTCAAAGACTCAGTGCAAACTTCTATAAAGAAACTGGAGAGAAGGTGTGGACTGTCCTTGTGCGGAGACTCCCAGGGATTCTATACTATTAGTTTACACTTGGCCTTGAATGATTAGTCACAGCTTCTGTTGTTTTCTTACCAGCTTTTATGGCTGCCATCACCGATGGAGAAACTTTCCTTAAAAGAACTGGTCATTTAAAAAAATTTTTTTTAAAGGTTTTATTTATTTATTTTTTAAGTAATCTCTACCCTGGAACATGGGGCTTGAACGCATGACCCCCAAGACCAAGAATCACATGCTCTACCAACTGAGCCAGCCAGGGAGTCCCAGAGCTGCTCACTCTTTAGAATTTGTTTCACCTGGTTGGACTGGGCAGCTGTAAAACACAGAGAACCCTGATGAGCTTGGAAAATAATGTAGTTTAACTAGGTTTTTTTGTTATCAGGGTAGGACTGATGTTCTTTAGCAGCTTTCTGCATTTCAAGTAGATGTGGAACTTCACTGTTACATTCTAATTACTTTCTAAGCACTAAATTTGACAGCAGTCAAGAAGCAGTTAAATCTAAAAGAAAAATTTATGTAGAGTTGTACCACTAATGTTAAAATGCTAAGATATCATATTTTTACTGATTTTATATAGTTTGTATAATATATGTATATATGTATAGTTTGCAGCTAAATTGTTGCAGTTGTCCTGCAGTAAATCACGTCTTGTGTTAACTCAGCCCTTTCTTTAATCCTCTAGATTTCCTTCCCATAAAACTTCTTTTCCTGGCATACACTTGAATTCTCTAAGTGTTTAACGGCTGCTGGACTGGCTGTTTAAAGAGTCTCCTGAAGTTCTCATTAAAAAATACACACTTCTGGAAGGTTTCTTGAGTCAGGACTTAGGAGTGTGGCAGAGGAATCTGTCCATCATTAACAAGCCCTTCAGATGATTTGGAGAAGAGCATTCTTCGAGATTCACTGGCCTATGGAAATGCAGCCTTGTTCCTGAACCTGCTGTTACTTAAGCAAGGAGTGGTGCCATCTTGGGTTTAAATATAAGATTGTTTTGTTGCTGAGGCCACACAACACTTTTGCACCACTGAAGTTCTAGTCTGGAGTAGAAGGATCCATTCGGACCCAGATAATATACATAGTTAAGCCTAGTTTAAGTGTCTCATGAAGAAGGGCAAATGGAATAGACAGTGGTGTGTCCAGATGGTTCATTATGTTGTAGAAATATATTTGACCTGGCAGATGATGATATATAGCTGGGTGATAATAGCAAATTAGAAAATAATATAATTACATATTTTTTAAAATAAGCATACACACATAAACGCAAGAACAGAAGAAAATGTTAATGGTAGTTATCTACCAATGTCAGTAGTGGTGGTTTTTCTATAATAGCATTTTAAATCTTTTAAAATTTCAGTAAACATGTATTACTTCTATAAAGATACAGGTTTATGGCCTTCTTATGTTTTTTTAGTCTTCCTTCCCATCCTTTCTTCCTCCGTATTTCATTTTAACATGCAAAAGTCATTTATTTGAAGACAAAGTGTTTTTGTGAACATAAAAGCACGTAGTCCTTAACATTTTTTCTATGTTTCATTTTGGTGGGATGAGGCAGAGGTGGAAGAGGAATGATATAAGTATGAAATTGTGGAACTTGTTTGTATTTTACATCTGTGGTGTCCATTTTGGTAGCCCCTAACCACAATGAAAATGAAATAAAAACTTGGTTCCTTGGTTTTCATTAAATAGGTTTTAAGTGCTAAGTAAACCTACATGGCTAGGGGCTACCATATTGGATAGTGCAGATATGGGACGTCTCTGTCATCACAGAAAGTTCTCTTGGCCAGTACTGACCTAGATCATAGTATTTTCAAGTCTATTGGCTGGGAAATTATTTAAATAAATCAGTTGTTATAAAATTAAATATACATCTAAGAAGAATAACTGACCAAACTTCCTTATCTGGCTTTCAAAAGTAAGGATAACAAACTTGTTTTTCTTTCCTTTTATGAAGGCGTGGTATGATATAGCAAATCTTAGCCTTATGTCCTTGCTCTAAGGAATATACTTAGTAACTAAATATACATATAATACTAGTGATATTAAGCAGGTTAGGTCTTCAGAATTAGGGGGGGTCAAATTATTTTGTAACTATCCATAAGGTTATCATCTAGTTCTTTATTTTACTTAAATTTTTTTTTTAAAAAAGGCACAGTCTATTAAACAATAGCTATAGGAAGTTAATAATTGGTAACATTGTGGTAGAGAAGATTAGCAACAGGCTATTCATGTGGAGATTGGTTAAATGGTAAATTCAAACATTTTACTTAGAGGAACAGATTTCTTAAAGTATGGTTTGAGGACCTCAAGAGTTCCTGAAATCCTCTCAGAGGGTCTGCAAAATTGAAGCTTTTTCTAGTACTCCTAAGATGTTATTTGCCCTTTTTTGTGGGTTGATATTTGTTCTGATGTTCTGATGGTATGGTTCTGATACCTTACCACGGTATGGTTGTTGATATTTGTTCTGATGCCCACCAAGCCAGTGGTGGGCAAACTATTGATGCCGTTGCACAAATCTTCCACCCTTAGAAAATGAAAGCATTTCACTTAAGAATATCCTAGATGAAGCAGCAATTTTTTTTAAAATTTCACAATTTTATTGTGATTTTTAATATACTTAAAATATTCTCTGTAGAGAAATGGGAAGCTGCATATCAAAGTACAGTGATTGTTTTAAGAAAAAGCACTTGTGTGGTTGGTGAATTTTGAGCTGAACTAGATGGGGTGTTTTTTTCCGATAGAATAGTGTTTTTATTTGAAAGAATGACTGACTGACAGACAAACTGGTTATTTAACTTGACTTTGGTATTCAACATTTTCTCAAAAATGAAGTGTGTCACTTCAAGGAAAGCAACTGGCAGTCTTTGTTCCCAATGATAAAATTTGAGCTTTGAAGTGAAAATTAGAATTTGGAAAGCCTGTATCTACTACCATGACCTTGATGGCTTCCCAGTACTTAAAAAGACTCTTCTGATGAAATAGGTGGTGATAATAACAAATGTAAATTTTTTTCTTTTTGATGTATAGTGAAATGCATCAACATGTGGAAGACATATGCAACTCAGTATTTTACAAATGACCAATTTCTGATGTTATAAAATGTATGTATTAAAAGATTCATTCAAAGTAGAAGATAGACCAATGGGTTTTAATGTAATAGAGTACAGAGAGTTCATTAATAGTTTCAGATTTCCTGTTTCAACTAACCTTTGAGAATCTTGTTAAGTTTTAAAGAAAAACATGCACAATTATCTAAAAAGGATACTGAAGTATGCCTTCCTTTTCTGCCTACATATCGGTGTGAGGCTAGGTTTTCTTCATTTACTTCAACCAGAACAACATACCACATCTATATGAGAATTAAGCAGACTTCTATTAAGGCAGATGCTAAAGAGACTTGCATAAATGTGAAAACAGTGCCATTTTTCTTCCTTTTTTGGGAAAATAGTTATTTACATATAACTAGTTTATAATATAAAACATGTAACTTTTATCATTAAATGTTAAAATGCAGACTTCATTAATACCATTTTAGAATAAATTAGTACATATTTTTATATTTATATATTATATGACCCATATAATAAACAAAAGCTTTTTGGAATCTTCAATTATTTTTAAGAGTATAAAGATCCTAAGACCAAAATGTTTGAGAACCACTAGAATAAAAGTCTCCAAGGTATGTTCTTAGGAAAAGTATAGATTGGTGTGGTTTTATGTTAGCATCTGTGTGGAAAAGGATATATGTATATATATATATATATATATATATATATATATATATGGGATACTTATTTTCATATATGATGTTTAATTCTTCTGGAAGGTTATAAATGAATTAAGTGTTGGTTCAGTGAGGAAGGAATAAAGGTAAACTCTTTATTTCCTTTTGAATGCATTTAAATTTTAAACCAGATGAATGTGTTACTCATTTAAAGAAAAAAAAGCAGAAGAAATTGAAGCATTCCTACGAGACACGTTATATGGGCCCAGCACGCTTCCGCTGCGCTACTCTGCTGACTGAGACACGTTATAAATTTTGGGGAATTTGGCTCAGTTATGAAGTCAGAGCAGGGTTGGAGCAATAGTTATTTTTCTGGCAGCTTGCGTTTCCTTCCTTCCTTCCTTCCTTCCTTCCTTCCTTCCTTCCTTCCTTCCTTCCTTCCTTTTTTTTCTTTTGAGAAGAAAATGAGACTTGCTTATTTTAGGGTAAAAAATATCATTTAATGTCCAAGCCAAATACATTCATGTTGAAATAATGTAAATCAAATAGGTAGCAATTTCCCCCATGGGGCCTAAGGTATACTGAACTTAAGTTTTAAGGAGGGACGATTTGTTATTTTTTAAATGGCAGTTATTTCTAGTTCCTTGTAAAGAGATTGGATTTATTTTAGAAGACTTATAATTTATAGTCCTGTCATTTGAAAGGTTTTGAGTAAGTGCTGCGTGAAATGTGGAACTAAAAAGCTAAATAAATGTTCTGACATTTGATTTAGTACAAAAAGTGCTTTTTAATACTCATAACCTTTGAGGCTTTGGGAATTCTTGAAAAGAATAACTAAGGAATTCAATTTTATTTATTCTCTGCTGTTAAGTGTGCCTTTTGATCAGTGTTCATACTTTCAGCTTTTGAATAGATAAAGTGTCCTTTTATGAAAAGAAAAATTATTTTAATGCAAAAACTCTTCAGATTTTCTTTTTCTCATATAATGCTTCTAAAATTTATTTCTTTGAGTGCTGAAATATCATTTCCAGAGTTTTTTGCTGCAGTTTAGAAAAAGATATTACATACGATTCTGCCCAGTAGTTAGAGTTATAAGTTTGCCCATAATGTAGAACCATTTTCCCCAATTTCTCTAGTTAACAAAGAATGCATTTAATAATATTAATAGGTTTTTCTCAAGTATTAGGCAAATAGATAGTTAATTCATAAGGGAGTTTACTTACCCTCACTAGTTGCATATGCCCTTATAACATCTGACATTTTTCAGAGCATACACATATCATTTTCTTTGATTTTTGGCACATCTTGGAAGTAGCACAATTAGTATTTTTCCTTTTTTTGTATTTATGGAAATTGAAATTCAGAAGGCTAAATGCATTGCCTGATGTCAATACAATCTTGTTAGGTATAAGGAAGTAGTTTCGATGGAAACAAGACAAGGTTAGGATTTAGATTTAAGCAAATTTATATTTAAGCAAGACCGTCCTTGCAGAAAAACGGATTTATCTCTGCATGCTTTCTTGCAGGTTTGCGGTCAGCTGTGGAGGTTATAAAGACAAGACAGAGGTCTTGCCCTCTAGGGGCTTGAAGTTTAGTAGCAGAGGCGACCTGGTGGGAAAAGTGAAGAAGTGGAATGGTGCTCTATCTGAGGGCCCTGTGTCTCCGGCAGTTTGGAGGAAGTGACACAAATCTAGAAGAGTGAATAGAAGTTAACTAGAGTGACTGATTAGGGGGTGTGGTAAAGGCATTCAGGAAGAAAAGATTCGAGAAAATCTAAAACAGCACATCATACTGTTAGTGCGGTGGGAGTGCTCTGCTGGGCTGCGTGCGAGAAGAACAATCCGTGAAAGCAGAGTGCGCTCAAGTTTTCTAAAGTTCTCAGCCTGCTAAAAGAGGGATGCAGTGTAAATGGCTGCGAGGACTCGGATGACTAAGGTTTGAGTCTTCGTTCTTGGGCTTACTAGCTGTGGGACTGTAGATCTGTGACTCTGAGCCCTAGTGGCCTCGTATGTACAATGGAAATAACATTCAGTTTGCAGGTAATTAGGAAGACTAAGAAAAATAAATTAAAAAAAAAAAAAGGATCTTGTATGTGCCAGATCTCTAAATGTGCAATCGTGGAAGATGAATTAGAAGTAAGGAACATTCACTACAATATTCTAACATCTCAGTAGAACTGAAAAAAATAAATGAAATCTTATATTAAAAATAGTATTGGAACGTTTGGACGTTTTAAAAACAGCTTAGCTGAAGTGGTTTTACAATTTAATTGTTTAGTATTCTGGAACCTCTCAGTGTGACATTTCCTTGTTTTCGTTGTTTGAAAGTAAGACAAAAGGAAAAGTAAGACTTTTCCTTTTGAAAGCACGGTATGTTTGTCAAGTAATGAGAATGCCATGGGTTAGAGTCACTTTTGTTTGCATGATGATTTGTGCCATGCCCATCTCCAACTCTCTGTGTCTGGAATGAATTCTTAGCTGGAAGACCTGGGTCTATCCTCTTTTTTTTCAGATAAGTGACTTGCCCATTTGTGTGTTTCTTCAGTATTAAAATGATACCTAGTTAGTTTAGCTTTAGAGAATAAAATGAAACAGTAGATGGGTATACTTTCCTAAAACATAGTGCCTTAGTCCGCTGGGGCTGCCGTAACAAAATGCCACAAACTCTGGGTGGTTTAACAACAGAAATGTACTTCTCCTGTTCTTGAGGCTGGGGGGTCTAAGATGAAGGTAGCAGCTGATTTGGTTTCTGTTGAGAACTCTCTTCCTGGCTCGTCCATAGCTGTGGGCCTGCTGTGTGCTCACATACAGTGTGTGCTGGGGGCGGGTACGTGGTGTGATAGAATAGAGGAAAAGACAGAGGAAGAGATGGGGAGGGAGAGGGAGCCATTTGGTGTCTTTTTTTTTATGACCCTAATCTTAGAGGATCAGGGCTTGACTCTTAAAACCTCATTTAGCCTAATTGCTTCCTTACTCCAAATACAGTCACACTGCTTTGGGCTTCATCATGGGAATTTGGGAAGGGGAACACATAATTTAGCCCATAACATGCAGTAAAACAGGAAGTGTTTCTTTTGATGGCCTTAGGACTTGGTGTTTTGATAACAATGAGTTAAAAGCCAGGCATGTATTATGTTTATTTGATTGCTCTTTAGAGGTGAGGATATATATGGACCATTTAAGTCTCTTCATAGCTAATTGGTTAGCTATAGAAGTGGTTTACAGTCAAGTTGGTATTGAAGTCAGAATATTATTGTGCCTAAGGTAACTGTAAAAATTCAATAGCTATTTTAATAGTATGTCCTGTACCATTTCCTGAGTATTTTCTCTCTTTCTTCATATTCTAGGCTCAAATATGGTTTGGTTCCTATAGGAAATGTCCACATAGCTCAGTGATAATTTTTAAACTGATTTATTTTAATAAACACAACTTGTGAATGCAGCTTTTTACTCACTAACTGAGTAAGACTTTTAGCTAACATGGTATAAAGTTACACAAGTTTTAAAGACTGCTAAACCACACCTCAGTTTTGCATAGCGGATTTTGGAACAAAGATAGACGTCTTAACCTTTAGCCTTCTCCCTTTCTTTATTGTAAATTTCAATATGAATTTTGACTTGGGATGTGCTTGGGTGACTCAGTTGGTTAAGTGTCTGCCTTCAGCTCAGGTCATGATCTCCAGGTCCTGGGATCAGGCATTGAGTTTCCTACTCAGCCGGGAATCTGCTTCTGTCTCTCTCTCTCCCCCCCTCTGCCCCTCCCCAGCGCCTGTTCTCTCTGTCATAAAATCTTGGAAAGAATGAATTTTGACTTAGACTTCTGAGTCTGCATTTTTTTTTAAATTTATCTGAGTCTGCATTTTAGATTAAAGGTTTTCAACTTGGTTTCCAAGAATAATCACGTTTAATGTTCTTTCTCACAGGCCAGCCCTCCAGATCTCTATATTGAAAGATTTAATATAGCCCTTGGACAGTATATGGGAGCATTGCAGAGCATTGTGCCTCTTTTCATATATATGGTAAGTTAGAGCTGTTTTCTCTTTCCAGGTATCTCTGTTGGTCCAAGTGCAGATAGATGAACTGTTTATCTTTTGCTATGTATTATGTTAAAAATAGAAATTCATCTATTTTAGTAATGTTTGATTGTATTGACATAGAATTGCTTACCCTTTTACTGCATAAAAATTCTATAAATAACACTGCTGAATAGACAGGCATACAGGAAGAAGTACTGAGTGATCAGTACTCAGCATTTATTTTATTTCTGCTGTATGGAAGACACTGTGCTTGGAAAGTAAAGATATGTGAGAAAGCTTTCTCGTTCTCAGAAAGTAAGAGTTAAGACAGCTGTCTAAAAACATGACATGATAAATGTCAAGTAAGTCATTCCATAAAACAAGTAGAATAATAAAATTTTCTTCCATTATGGTGATGTGCTCTCTTTCATTTGGAGAATTATGCCGCGAGTATAATTTTTAGTCTCTATGGACTTTATTGATTAGTCCCTTCTTCTTCCTAAATATATAAAACCATAGAATCTTAATGTTAGTGTTCCTATTGAAGGCAGGGGCCCTTAGCAATCATTATCTCAATTCCTTTTTGTTTATTAGAGATTGGGACATTTGGGTTGATCCTACATTCTGTAGCATAAAGATTGCTGTATGTGGAATACTAATCTTCAAAAGGATTTCTTCTCCATGAAATACAGTTTACTGAAAGAACAAAACAGAACATTGAGAGAAATCTGTATTATCAGCAGAGGACTATTAATTTGTGGAAAGATGCTTATAGTAGAAAAATAAGCGGTGAAAGGTAATGACTTGTATGTATGCTTAGAGAGAAATCTTCTCCAAATACATTAGCTGAAAAAGAAAAATGCAAAGCAGTGTGTAATATTCTTCATAAAACGTGTTTCTTTATTAGGGAAAAAAAAGCATATACACACACACACACACAAACACACACACATCCATGTATTTGCAAGGAGCATTTTAGAAAGAACATACAAGTTTTCCCAGTTGAATGGGGCCTTTGAGAATGCAACAGAGACTGGTTTTTATTGCATGGTTTTATTTTGTTACCATGTGCATGTTATTTTTATAATTTTCATAATCTTCTGTTTAGGAGAATCAGTGAGCAACTTATTAACATTCCTGTTTTTATTTTCCATACCTGTATATTGAGTTAACATTTAACATGAACAAATTTAGTCTTGTTTGGCTGGTCATTTTTTTTTTTTTTTTTTAAGATTTTATGTATTTATTTCAGAGGGAGAGAGAGTGCGAGCACAAGCAGGGGGAGAGGCAGGCAGGAGAGGGAGAAACAGGCTCCCAGCTGAGCAGGGAACCCGATGTGGGACTTGATCCCAGGACCCTGAGATCATGACCTGAGCAGAAGGCAAAGGCTTAATCGACTAAGCCACCCAGGTGCCCCTTGGCTAGTCATTCTAATCATGATGCTTTTGGCTGCAAAAAAAACAGAACACCTGATTCAAAGTGGTTTAAGTAAATAAGGAAAAGTTTTAATCTCTTGTAATAAAACTAAGCAAATAAGGCAGTCTCTGCCAGACTTCAATAGGCAGTCTCATGGTTCTATAGTGTTACCAGGGACTCAGGTTCTTTTCTCCTTCATGTACACAGCATCTGTTTCAGTTTGTTCTAGTGGTCATAAATGAGTTACAAGATATTTTGCACCGAACTAGGCTTTGCTTAATCTGTTTGCTCTATGTTGGGTCACATGTCTGCCTTTGAACCAAAGACCGTTCCTAAGAATGCCATAAGCTGAGTAACTTAGAGGAATCAGTGAAGCAGATTGTATGTTGGGGAATCAACCAGTGCATGTCCACTGCCTGCTCTCAGCGCAGATCATTGATAAATGGGGTACCTTTTATTAGTGTTTCCTGTTGTTGCCTTTTGGTGGTGATACAGTATTTTTAAAGGGCATATGTGCTTGTTACACAGTGTGGTCCGTTTGTCTATTCATCTCTGTATAGTTTATGTTGAATGTCTTCCTGTGTTCTTTTGGAGGTGTATGGTTCATAACATTTTATCTTTATCTTTATGTGCTTTAACTCCATGCCAGAAAGACAAATAATAGTAGCAGGGCTTTTGTTTTTTAATGTTGGGTTTTTTTTGTTTAAATAGATACCTTTATTAATTATTTCCTAAAATAATTTATTTTTTGGTGCTTCAGCTCATTAGACAAATCACTTCCCCCTAATTAAGTCACTAAAAAACAATTTATTTTCTTCTTCAGAATAAGTTTTACATCGAAACCAAGCTTAACAGAGACCTAAAAGATGACCTTATAAAGCTGTTTACGGAACATGTTGCAGAAAAGCACATTTACAGCCTAATGCGTAAGTAATTCAGCTTATAAGGGTGAGATAACACGAGCGATGATCTTTTTGATTTTTGATCAGAGAGCATTGGCATGTGCAGCCATTATTAACATCTGAATCGTATAGCAAGAGGTGTTACAAGTCCAGCTATAGAGACCCTGAGGAACTGAAAATGGAGAGCTGGGAGTAGCTGAGCTAGGTCATGGGACAGTGCCTTTATATCTGGCCTGATACTTACCTTTTTTACCGTCCTGACAACGGGGGAAATATTTATAAGGGGTTCACCCTAACTTTGTTACTCGTAATTCTAGAAGGAGCGCAATATTTTATCTTTGAAATGGTAGCACAGAATTCTTTCTGATTTTTACTCTTTGGTGTAAAATCCCTTGTCTAGTCTAGTCATTTATTAACTATATTTTAGGCAAGCTCTTCAGCTTCTGATCTTGAGTTTTTTCTTCTATGAAGTGAGATTTATAAAAGGTTTAACTTGGTAATGTAGATTGGTAAGGAAGCAGATCAAAACACCAAGTTCAGTTAGTTTTTCTCTCCCCCCATTCTTGGGCCCCCTGCCCCCTCACGGTAGGTGGCGTCTTATCCTACTTTCAGTAAAAATGTATACCTCTCTAAGTGGAGTTTAGGAAGTTCCTTCAACCTAAGGTCTCAGCATCTTTTAAAAGTTCATGTTTTTTGCAGTATATCATTGAAGTCATTTTTTAGATTTTGGCACATACTTGGATTTATAGTATGTATTTTTAGCTTTTCTAATACTCATAATTACTTTCTGCCACAGTGAACTTTTACCAGTATTTACAGAAGAATTGTTCTACCCTTGACCATCAACTTTTTTATTTTTGAGTTTAAGAGAACAAATTGTTAAACTTTGGGCCAGTTTCTTCCAGAAAGGCCAAGTTTTCAAATAATACGGTTGATTAAGGTAATATTTGTTTCATTATTATATTCCCAACGGATTCTATCAGAATAGAGACCAAAATCTTGGGAGCATGACTTTCTAAAAATTTGGACAGATGTTTATAAGCATCTTTAAATATAATCTTCTATGATATTCCAGGTCTTATAACCACTAAAGTATTATCTCTGATGTTGACATTTTCTTTACTTTCATTGCAAAATGGAACACAGCATTTTGAAGTCTTTCTGTTAAAATTCTTTAAAGAAATGCTACTGCTTTTTTTCTCTGTGAATCTGTTTTTATATTTATCAGTTAATTTAGAAATCAATGTTATTGGGCATATGCGAAGAAAATACTCGAAGAGAATATATAGTCTTCCAGATCTGATGAGAGAGATCTCTCTTCTTAATCTGTGTGAGCTTTCCATAGATTCATGATATTTTACAAGATCACACCCTGTGAAGAGTCTGCATAAAGGCCTGTTGATGTGAAGACATAAAGTCAGGGAAAAAAATGAATTTTTTTTTCCTCTTAAACCTTCAATTAATTTGCACTTTATTTTTCCAAAAAAGTAATAATCTTCCTCTTGTTCATTATATAGTTTGGTTTTCATTCAAAAGTATACTTAAAGGTAGATAGGCCTTTCTTTTCCAAGTAAGGTGTAAAATTCCTTAAGCTTTTTTTTTTTTTTTAAATTTCATTTATTTATTTGACAGAGAGAGAGAAAGCACAAGCAGGGGGAGCAGCAGGCAGAGGGAGAGGGAAAAGCAGACTCCCCGTTGAGCAGGCAGCCCGATATGGGACTTGATCCCAGGATTCTGGGATCATGATCTGAGCCAAAGGCAGACACTTAACTGATTGAGCCACCCGGGCGCCCCAGCTTTTTTTTTTTTTTAAAGTAGGCTCTACTCCCAGTGTGGAGCCCAGTGCAGGGCTTGAACTTACGACCTCAAGATCAAGACCTGAGCTGAGATCAAGAGTCGGACACTTAACTGACTGAGCCACCCAAGCTCCCCAAATCTTTTGTAAATTGTATAAAACTGAGCTTATCACATGTTTATTGAACAATTACCAAGCATTGTGCTTAGAGTAAGGGATTCAGACAGTGACCATTCGCCTCATTGGTTTGGGCTCTATAACAATAAGGGACACTCTAAGTATTTATTAATGCTCTAAGTATTTATTAATGCTCTGTATTTATTAATACACTTGGGGCACTTGGGTGGCTCAGTGGGTTAAAGCCTCTGCCTTCGGCTCAGGTCATGATCCCAGGGTCCTGGGATTGAGCCCCGCATTGGGCTCTCTGATCAGCAGGGAGCCTGCTTCCTGCTCTCTCTCTGTCTCTGCCTGCCTCTCTGCCTACTTGTGGTCTCTGTCTGTCAAATAAATGGATAAAGTCTTGAAAAACAAAACTTAAAAAAAATACACTCACTGCTTACTCTGTAGTGGGACATGTTCTAGATACTTTACTAACATTTATTTCTCAGTTGTAGTAGTCATTACTTCATGTTACAGATGGAGAAATTGAGGCATAGAAAGGTTAATATTAATTAAATTGGAAAAACGGAGTTATGAAGAAATGATTTCTCATCTCTAGTTGTACATTTTCCTATACTTGCCCCTCATTCCAACAAAACAAATAACTACACTCAAAGTCAATATTCTAAATTCTGATTAGTTTCTGTGGCTTTAGATAAATTTGAAGATGCTGGTGTTTCATTTATTATTACAGTTATTATGCTACCCCAAAACATAGTCTTTTTATAAAGTCTTTTATTTTGCTCACAAACCTGCAGTTAGGGCAGGACTTCGTGGGGTTCTTTATCTCTGCTGCACTCACCATGGGCCGATGTGATTTGCCCAGGGGTTGGGGACTTTGAAGATGGCTCACTCATGTGACTGGCAAGTTGTGGTGGCTGTAGTTTCCTCTCTTGTGTTTCCTCTAAGAGTGAGTGTCTCAAGATGCAGGAAATGGAAACTGCCAGTTTCTTAAGTCCCGGGCCTAGAAATTGGTACAATGTCACTTTTGCTGTGTTGTGCTGACCAGGCAGTTATCTGTAACTGGATTCCAGGTATGTGGGTGTGAGTATAACTCTCCATGGGAAGAATTTAGGGAAGAATTTAGGGGCCATGTTTTGCAGCAGAGCCAAATGAATACCCCCTCTGCTAAGGAATAATTGGTACTCTAGTGCCCTGTGTCAACAATTGTTTCATGAACGAAGACAGTGACTTCCTGCTGTAAATAAAGGTCGTTTTCTACCATCTCTCCATAACATATGTGCTTATAAAATAAAATCGCTTCTACCTTTGGCTGGTAACAAAATTGTTTTCCTTTGAATTTGATTTTTACTTTCATTAAACTTTGAAAACAGAAATACTTTTACCTTAGCCAGGGTATCTGTAGTATTTCTATATTGCTGATTCGGAGCAAATGTGAAAAACAGGCCAGTTAATGGTAGAAGTTTCTTAAGAAAATGTAGTATGTTGAGTTGCAGTAAAGGTTTGTAGTTCACTTTTGACAGAGGGCTTTAAAGAGTTACGTGATTATCAGTTGTTCTTAGGTTCTGCCTTTAGTTCAGACTGATGTAGTTTGAATTTCTTTTTTTTGTAAGATTTTATTTATTTATTTGAGAGAGAGAGAGCATGAGAGGAGAGAGGTCAGCAGAAGAAGCAGACTCCCTGCCGAGCAGGGAACTTGATGCGGGGCTCCATCCCAGGACTATAGGATCATGACCTGAGCCGAAGGCAGTCGCTTAACCAACTGAGCCACCCAGGTGCCCTAGTTTGAACTTCTTAAATGTCAAGGATATTTTTAATTTTAGTTTTGATTTTAAGAATTACTGTTCAAATTAAAAAAGGAGAGAAGCCATCAGGTGAAGGTATAGCTCTGAGGAAAAATTGAAGGAGGAGAGGATCTTGGTTCTGGCTCCAGTTCCACTGTTAGGAAGCAATGTGACTTTTAGGATGGTATTTCATCTCTCTAGATTTCAGTGTCATAAACTATAATAAAAGAGGTCAGTCCTAGGAGTTCAGGAAGGACCTAGTCTAGTTTCAAAACTGTTAACTTAAAATCAACAATGAGTGGAATTGTTGTGGAATTCTTGTTTTTTAGTTCCATAATTTTGGGGAGAAAACGAAGAGTAAAACTTCATTAGTACCCATCACATATAAGATCTGTATTTCAGTGGTGGCATGGTTAACTAGAAAGAATACAGAATTCAGAGTGAAACACAGGTTCTTAGACCTCTCTGCCACTTAGCTCTGTGACTTTGGGTGAATTATGCAGTGTTCTTTATTTTGTTTTGTTCTTAGCCTCAGTTTCCTTATTTTTAAAGTAGTTGATAATTAAGTTTGTAAGAAAGTAAATCCTAAATAAAGTTTAAAAGAATTAAACTTATAAAATACCTAGCAGTTGTTAAATACTCAAGAAATATTTTCTTCCCAGTCTCAAGCTGCTGCCCGTCCCCCCAGATGCCCTTCTTTTTCCTTGAAAGAGGAGACCAACTAACAAATCTCTTAAGCACCGTTCTCCTAAAAAAATTTAGGTGGAGAGGATTTTAGTGATTTTTTAACACCTTCTCAACTCTGTAATTGTTACTGAATGCAATTCTTTTCAGTAATTCATCCCAGATAAATTTTTATGTATTTTATATATAATTTAATCTGTGAATATATCATTTCTTCATTTACAAATATATATATTTGACTACATAATTAATGTGTGATTGAATGTGAAGAGTTAGTGGGAATAAGACTTACGAAGGCCAAAACGATTGTCAAAAAGTAGGGAAATGAATGAATAGAAAAAGAGCCTCCATATGGGGCACATGTTGAAATTAGAGATAACCTTGAGTTGAAGAGACTCCCAGAACCTAAAATTTAGAATTGCAGTTTTTGAACATTATATCCTGAAACGTGATTTTCTGCAGTGCTTAACATTTGTCATCCTTAAAACTTACCTGTGGCATTCAGAGTTATCACTGTCTATTGCTGAGAGATAGAATCTGAAGGATCCACTGGAATGGTGCACCCCTGTCCTTCATCATATAAATTCAAACGTAGCTTGCATTGTATGTTTAAAAACTATAAAATCATTGCTGGTCAAGTGAGGAGGCGCTTTCATTTTTGAAAAGGCATAGCCTATACAGCTTTATAAGCCTGGCTTAGAATAAAATTATGCCAAGTCTTGTGAATTTTGGGGCTACTAAATTACAGGCGGTCTTTGAGAGAGAAATTAAAAAATTAGCTGTTTGGAATCATTGGTATCTGTTGTATCCACTCAAATAATGTAATACATTTGTATCTGTTAATGGTATTATCTAGAGGAATCTTCTTACTTATTTAAAAATGTTCTAATAAAATCTTTGTTGGAGAATGTAACCTAAAAGAAAGCTGACTTGGTATGGTCGGTCAGGGTCATGTGGTTGTGAGAGTTAGGAAAGTGAGGATGAGCCCCGCGATCTCTTGCCTATATGTGCAGTAAGGAAGAAGTACGTGCCGCTCTAGTGTTCGGGAATGTGAGTCTCTGACTCCCATCACAGTTACTAAAATTACCAGTAATGTGTCTTTCAGAAAAATCCCAAGAGCCTCTAATATGTTGATTTGGGGAAAGAGGAATGGTTGGAGGAGTTAGAGAACATTTTATTTTCCAAATGTAAATTTTCTGACTCATGAACTTAATGGGGAGCACTTTCAGTGCACTCGCTAAGTACCATGAATACTACTGCTTTTGGAAAGCTTATTTTCAGAACCTCCATGAATTGAATAATCTCCATTAGTGTTTTAACAGACCTGCACATATTTACTTGTTAGATTGAGCTCTACTGCAGTGGATTAAAAAAAAAATCTTTAGCTTATAGACTTGGTTTGTCCTCTGGGGCTGTTTTTCTTGCACTTGTTTTACTTTAGTTTTGGGAGAAATAATAATAGAGAAACTTGCCATGTTCTATCATTTTTATAACCCATTTTCTCTTCTTTCAGCTTTACTTTTAGAAGCCCAGTCAACACCATTTCAGGTCACACCTTCGACTATGGCGAATATTGTGAAAGGCCTGTACACTCTCAGGCCAGGTAAAGAGCCATATATCTTTTGGGGTTAGACTTGTTTGTTTATTTATGACAGCTCCAGCCTTATCCAAAGGTCAGAGTTTGTCTATGTGTTTTTTGAGACCTAATGGTATTTGGATTTGTTATAGCCAAAAAAAAAAAAAGAAACTCACACGAAAGCAAAAACTCAGTAGATAGTGCACTCATCATTGTGAAATGTAAACTCAGGACTCCCCTGGAATTCCTTCTGTACTGATGAAAACCAGCTAGTTTAAGAAATACAAGAACTAATTGGTAGCAGACATTTTGGACAAAATTGATTCTCATATCCAGTATTAATCTCTGTCTTTTGTGTTGTGGAGTTTCTCCTTTACTTGTACCCCCCCCCACTATAGATATGCATCGACATACATCTTCCTAGGCATCTCATCTTCCTAGGCCCATTGTAACTTGTAGGGAATCTAGAAGTGTTGGTAAAATTACAGTCATTTCATAAGTTTACTGTGAAGAAAGAAATACTGAGAAAAGCAGAACCAAATGTCAAAGAGCACTATATTCAAAGGCATGGTTGATAAATTATCTCAATGTATCTATCTTAAAAAAGCTACTGAATTTAAAGGAATTCCAAGATGTTTTGTATATATCTTCCTGTTTGTAAGCCAGAATGTCAAAATTTTCATACAGTTGTATAGCAGATTTTTTTTTTAAGATTTTATTTATTGATTTGACACAGAGAGAGAGATCACAAGTAGGTAGAGAGGCAGGTTGGAGGCGGGGAGAAGCAGGCTCCCCGCTGAGCAGAGAGCCCGATGTGGGGCTCGATCCCAGGACCCTGGGATCATGACCTGAGCCAAAGACAGAGGTTTTAACCCACTGAGCCACCCAGGCGCCCCATATAGCAAATTTTAAAAAAATCTGTAGTAGAGAGATTGCAAAAGTTCTCAGGATAGAACATTGTGCTACCACCTAGAAACATAAGGGATGCTTTCTTGACATTTCTCTTGTCGTTTAAGGATTAAATGAAATAAAACATTATCTAAAGAGCTTAACATAGTACTTAAACATAGCTAATAGCATTAGCTGTTTTTATTACTATCCAGTTAAGTCCAGTAGTTATTTTAATTAATTGATGGCTTGATTGTTTGCTTAAAAATATGTCAGAATTTAGCTTGCTGAAATGGAAACCACTTAAAAACAGTGGTATTGTAGGTAGACTGTGATGTCAGAAATACCTTCTTTCCCAGGCTACTTTAAGCAGTTAGTCTTCTAGAATATCCAGATGTCATGTTACCTTAAATTTTCATCAGGTCTTAAACTTTGTTCCTCATAACTTCATAAACAGGTTATTCTCAGTAATTCTATAAAGTAGCAAAAACATTTTATTACATATGTCCTATGAACTAATGTTTGTAGTTTGACAGTTTTATGTTTATTTTACTAGATGTGCTAAAAATGGCTCATGAATTTTTCTTTTAGTGCTAGGTTATGAATGATTTTCTTTTATTTTGGAAGACATCCAAGTGCATTATAACAAATTTCTAAATTCTGTCTCCCAAGTAGGCAGCTTTATCAGCTCTGGCTTTTATCGTAAATAACAATATTGCAGAATAAAGCCAGTCACTACATATAGAAAAATTCATAGGTATATTTTTATCTGGGTTTGAGCTCTTGTAATAGGATTCATACTACTTGTGAGGAGAATTCTGTATTTGAGAGTTGTCCTTTTGAAAAGGAGAATTTTATCAGAGAATAACCTTTTGCTGCCCTAGGCATTTTCGGAGATACTGTTAAACATATTTTGATATTTACATGCCTTCCCAGTACCCATTGTGTTCCTAGTTTGTTAAAGTAGTTTTATTCACCTGACAGATTAAGGTTAAAATATTTTAAAGTTATTTTAAATATTTTAAAAGTTGAATTTCAAGTGTAAAAGTTGCATTCATTGCACTGGTTCTCAAGTGCTGATCTTTGTATGATGAATACATTTGAACTTAAACTAAATTCCTGAGCCCTAATCTTTGTAGGTTCTTAGGACTATTAAAATTTTTGGTGTGTTTCCATCTGATCTTTAGAAGCTTAGTTTAGGCACAGTGCCAGCTCTCCCATCCTGCACTTCTTCATTTAATACACACTCTTTTCTTTGATTTCTTCATCTTTATTTTAATGATTGCCTGGAGTTCCATAAAATGGCAGATCAGTCTGTCTCCCGCCACCTCTCACTGATGGATCAGTGGTTCTCCTGGGGGCCGTACTGAGACTCTGAAGGTATATTTGAGTTGAGCTAGAAGGAGGGACACTGTTGAGAACATTTTGCCATAAGTTTATACAAGGGAAGAGTGGATTGTTTTTTGTGGTACTTGTTTTTTTGTTGTTGTTGTTTTGTTTTGGTCATGTCTAACTTAACTGTTCTCCTGTTGGACATGTTTTACTTACCATTGACCCAGCACTGCACAGCATCAAACATGTCCGCCCCGCCCGCCCCCCCCCCCGCCGGCAACTCCCAGATTTAGAATTATTTACTCAGATTACAGTTTTTAAAGTGAGTTTACTGGATTAAACCCAGATTGACATTTTATGGTTTTTTGATCTGTACAGCGAAGATGTTTTCCAAAGGGAAAATTTGAAAGGACAGCCTTTAAAAGGATCTGAAAGGGTAACAGTGCTAAATTAGGACCAGCAACAAGGAAGGCAGAGTACCCTTGTTACAGGTGGATGTTATTTATATTTAGTGTTCACAGATAAAGGGAAGAGAGTGTTCATTTATCAGCAAAATGTAAAAATATCTGCTTTCTTTGTACTGTTAGTTCTTTTTAGAAAGGAGATTTAACCTGTTTGTAGATTTCTTGTCAGAATGGGATTGCATTGCTTTTTTCCCCACTTTAAGTTTGGTTTAATAACATATATTCTTTCTGTGAACAAAGAAAGCTTTCCTTTTTTCATGTAATTTGTCTTTATGATTTCCTTAATGGATCTTTTCCTTCCCTCACAGAGTGGGTTCAGATGGCTCCAACTCTGTTTTCTAAATTTATTCCAAACATTCTCCCTCCGGCGGTGGAATCTGAACTTTCTGAATATGCTGCTGAAGATCAGAAACTTCAAAGAGAACTTATACAGAATGGTTTTACGAGGCAAGTTTTTTTTTTTTTCTTTTTAAACAAAATCTGTCCATTTCCTTTGGTCACTTGGTTTGACGAGGGAGGCCAGAGTTCTTAGAATGGGAAACAGCCACCAAGTAGTCAAGGTGATGCTGCTCGGGGAGAGGTTAGCTGCCGGTCTCTGGAAATGGTGAAGCTGGGATTTGAGTATATGGAAACTGCCCTTCACTAAACATGGATTTGGAAGAAAGGAGCTCTTTCTGGGGAGCAGTGAGGCTGGGAAGCCTAGAAGGGCTCTTCCAGTTGTGACCTTCTCCACTGTTCTTAGCATTGGTGAGATGTTATGATTACTTATAATGTACTTCTATGACTGAACTAGTAAATGACTAGTTTGTGACTAGTCAAAGCAGCTTTTCGATTCTAGTTATCTTATTTTTGCTTTTGCCCTAAAATCTACTTGTTTCTCCTTAAAAAAATAGGATATCTCTTTATATGTGTCCAGAAAATTTGCCTTGCTTGGTTTTGATATACACGTGTCAAATTTTAGGGGTGAGTTTTAGTTTTAGGGGTGAGTTTATTGATGCCTGATTTTTCTGAAATTTGCAATTCAGGATCCTAGCTATAACCCAGAAAGTCTTGAAAAGTGCATATTTTCAACCGAAATAGAGTATTCTGTGGGAAAACACCCAAGTTGCATCACCAGATCATTGAAGGGTACAGTAAGGCCTTATATTTTCATGATCCTTACTTTTTACTCAGCTCTTTTCTATATCTTCTCTTATTTAATTCCTGACATTAAAGGAAGAAAGTTATGGAAAGTTAAGACACCTTGGTTCCTCCCTGAGGTATAGTTGTGATCACAAATAGTAGGTTGAATTTTGACTCGCTTATCTGACTAGGGCTGGGGATGGACATTCCTCTTTTATAGTTTCTGAGGCCAAGCTAAATCTCAGATAACCAGTCTTGACCAAGATTATTTTTACTGTCTCTGGTCTCAGCATAGGTTAGGAAAGAAAGCAGAAAATCTGTTCTTTGCAGCCTTACGCATTGCTGTTTATTCCTGTTTTGTCCTGGTGCCATCTGTATTCCTGTGGATGCGGGGGCACTGAGTAATCCACGGGTCATTGGCTCACTCACTGGCAGCTCACAAAGGAAAGGCTCCTGGAAGCTGTGTAGGTAGGTCTCGTAGACCTGACTTTCTTGGGTCAAGTTAAGGGAAGGCAAGGTCATAGAAAATGCTGGAATGTTGGCAGGTAATTTTTCTCCTTCAAGTCCAGTGGTCAGGTGTTTTCTGACATTAATTACCATATCTCTAATAGTGGTATTATTTTCATATAGAGAATGAGCCTGTTTAATGCCATAGTAATTTTGCTTACTTATTTTTAAAGAGCTATTATATTCATGTGGTTCAAAAGTCAGAACGATACAGGGAGTACACATTGAGAAGTTTTGCTCCTACTTGTCTCCCCATCTATTCCTACCCCTTTAGGTGACTGTTTTATTAGTTCCTTATGATTCCTTTCAGTGCTTCTTTTAATATACAGATACAGGCAAACACAGCATGTATTCCTACTTTTACTCCTTTCTTATCCCTTCTGTCGTGTAGATAGAACTTGTGTAACTAGTCCCTTGTGGATGGCAACTGGACTTATTTCCAGTTCTTGCCGTGACAGAAAATGCTGTGATGAGTACCCTTGCACATGCATAATTATGTACCTGTTGCCGGTTTATCTGGAGAGTAAATTCCCATAAGTGGGATTGCTGGGTCAAGAGTAAATGCGGTTGTAACTTTGATTAATATCACCAAATTGCCCTTCATAGGCGGTTCGTGCCATTTTGCATATCCACCAGCATAGTTTGAAAAGTTCCTCTTCTTCATGGCCTTGCCATGGCTTTGGATTTTCACTGGTCTGGCAGGTGAAAAATAATTACTCAGATTGTTTTAATTTGCATTTCTCTTACTAAGAATGAAGCTAAGAATATTATCAGGTTTGTATTTCTTTTCCTGTATATGGCCTGTTTATGTCCTTTGCTCACTTTTCTATTCGTTAGCCTTTTTTCCTTGAATTCTAGGAGCTATTTTTATATTGAAGAGATTGACTCTCTGCCTGAGATAAAAGTCTGTTAGTTTTCGCAATTTGTCTATGACTTTGCTTATAGTGTTTTTTTGTTTTATTTTAAGTCATGCAGAAGTTTTTTATTTTTGTGTAATTTTATCAGGTTATATCTTTATGGGTTATGGGTTTTGAATTGCAGTTAAAAGTTTTTTCTTAAGTAAATTCAAAATAATCTGAGTCTACCTTTTATTGTTTTCTCTAGGTTTACCATAATATTGACATCTATGCTTTTATTAATGTTTTTATTTAAATGGTTGCTTTTAATTTTAGGGGTGAGTTTATTGATGCCTTTAAAAAATAAACAGGCTTCTGAAAAATTTCATTTCTATGAAGCAATGGATGAAGGTAGCTCTTGTGGATTTCTCTGAACACCTTGAACTCACCTTCCACAACAGTGTGTAGAACTATGTAAACATATCCAGAGACATTTTCCTAACCCTTATTTTGGAACTGAAAGAAGACACTGGGGTGCAGGGCTGCATTTAAAGTTCGTATTTCAAGAGGTGATGTGATTAACCTGTTTTGTTGCACAAACCAGATTGGGCCATTTCTAGAATTAACAACATACTATACATTAATATGAGAACAGATTATCCTGTTGGGTACTTTGCACATTGTAGGTCTTGCCTAAGCTGACATTCTCGGACTTCCTGCAGTCCACTGCTGAGCTGGCCCACACCTGTCGGAAAGGATGGGCACACGTTCTATACTTAGCAGTTGAGAGCAAGTCTGTCTATGCTTCCAGCTCTTGTGTATGGGCCTTCCACATTCTGCCCTGCCAGACTCAATGCTGCCTTTGACCATTATTTGACTAGGATTGTTTTGGAAAAAATGGTGTCCATGGGTGCAGAAAACCTTGAAAATATAATACGGGCTATTTAACAAGAATTCTGTTACTGGCTGTTCTGATTGAGCAGTCATTTTATGGTTTATTCCTAATCAGTCACATGATTCCTGTTCAGCTTTGTGAACTATTTTTTCATTTAGGACTATGTTCTGTTTGCGTGGATTGGTCCTGAAAGGCAGCACCCAGCTTTGATGTAGATGGCACAGAATGTCTTCGAAGTGTTTTGAAATGATGTGAATATTGTCAAATATATCCTCGACTACAGTTAATGGGTGTTTCTCATTTGAGCTGGAGTTTATGTGCAGCATCTTTAGATACATGGAAATAGACTTATTTGTAAGCTAGAATTAACATATAAGCTAAAAACAGCATTTTGTTTTTTTCAGTTATCTGTGTAATAGAATTGATTATTGGAGGGTGGGAGAGAGCAGGTTGGTGTCTATTACATTATGGAGGAAAGCTTGTTTGGGAACTTCTAACATGCATGCCCTCAGATGGAACCTTCTCTTTCGAGCTGGCCTGTTGAGCCTCTTCAAAGCTTGTAGTAAATAGCTTTTAAAGGCAAGTATTTTGCAGAGTAATTGTTACTTGGATTTCTGGTACAAAATGGTACCTTGTAGGAGTATTGTTGATCTTTTCAGTTGAGAGGGTCACTCTGGAATTGGCACTTTTTCATCTAGTAACAAGGGTCTGGTTTTGAGGACAACCATAGCTTTCTAGACTTGGGGCGTTAGGAGATGTCTTTGGCAACCTCTTGAGTAGATCACATCTACATTATCTCTCTGTGACTTCTGTTTTCACGGCTATATTTTTCTCCTATTAATTTTGCATGTTCAGTTTTTATTTAACCTTTCAGGGGTGGGAATGAAAGTTATCTATAGAAGTTGAGGTTCTGGATAGAAAATCCTATGTCTTCCTTTTTGATCAGCATTAACTTATTTAGAATATTTGGTGAATGTTACTGTGATGGTACTCACAGAAGATAATATATAAGTGTAGTTAATAATACAGGTTACCAACTGGCTTTGTAGGCACAGTGTTAACAGGAGGTGTTTAAAAAGTGGCATTAGGACACAGGTGTTGTGAGCTCTGTAGGCTGTCTAAGGCTAATACATGCTAAATGTGGTGCATGGTTTTCTCTAAATGCCCAGCCTAGAGACGAACCCTCAGAGGCCATTTGGTGTCTTCTCTTCCTGCCCGGTCATTGAGACTCCTCACCTCGCCCAGCAAGAGGTTTCTGTCCTGGGAAACTGCTAATCTAGAAGATCACTCTGAAGCACGAAATAATCACTTGGGCTGTCATCTTCATAGTCTGTCTCTAGAGGCCATTCATCAATTATTCACTGATTTGTTAATTCAGCAAATACTTATATTTTTGCTAGATACTGTTCTTAGGTACTAGATAAACAAATTCCTGTTTTTTTGTTTTGTTTTGTTTTTAAAGATTTTATTTATTTATTTGACAGAGAGAAATCACAAGTAGATGGAGAGGCAGGCAGGCAGAGAGAGAGAGGGAAACAGGCTCCCTGCTGAGCAGAGAGCCCGACGTGGGCCTCGATCCCAGGACCCTGAGATCATGACCTGAGCCGAAGGCAGCGGCTTAACCCACTGAATTCCTGTTTTTATGGAGCTTATGTTCTAATGTTGGGAGATAAATAACAAACACGTAAGCAAATTATTTCAAATAATAAAAAGCGCTGTGAAGAAATTGAGACAGAGCATGGGCTAAAGAGTGAGGGAGTGACCAGGGCATGTGTGAAGGGCTGGTCCAGCTAACTGGGACATGAAATGCCTTCGCAGGGCCAGATATTGCAGTGAGGCCGTAGGTGATAAAGAGACAGGCACATGGCTAACTGGTGGCACGAGTGCTACCAGCAGGGAAGACGTCAAGTACCAAAGTGCTGGCAGGTCCCAGGGAAGAAGGAGAGCCAGCATGGCTGACATACAGTGGGCGGTGGGGAGGTAGGCAAGAGCCAGGTCTCATAGGACTGGGAAAATGAATTTGAATTGATTCTTAACTGTAATGGAAAGCCACTGAAATAATCTAATTTATGCTTTTACATAAGATTGCTCTGGCTCTGGCCTGGGCTAATAATAAGACTCTTGCAGATTGAGTAGGGGAGAGATAATAGTGGCGTGGGTTGGGAGTGTAGCCATGGAGTTGAAGGGAAGTGTTTGATTTTGGATTATGTTTTGCCAAAGAGTGCTCCAGAGGGAGAGGAAGAAAGAAATCAGGAATGAGCTAGGATTTTGGTCTGAGTAGTTGAGTGGCTAGTAGTGCCATTTATTGACGAGGACTAAAGAAGGAATAGGGATGGAGTGGAGTCACTGGCCATGGTATACTGGCAGTATTTAACCATCATCTAAGTGTCAGTGGTGAGGAAACAGTTGGACTTACAAGTCTGAAGTGTAGGGAAGAAATGAGAGCTGGAGACAGAAATCTGGGAGTCATTGGCGTATGGATAGTATTTTAAGTCACAGGACTGGTATGATTGCCGTCCTCAACAGTGTAGAATATATACACGGAGAAGAAACAGTGACCAAGGACAGTGCGGGGTAGAGCCAAAAGTGTTTTGGGAAAGAGGAGATGAACTGTGTAGATGATACTGAGGGACCGGGCAAGAGAAAGCTAGCAAATCCATTGTTCTTACTCATAACTTTAGTTATTTGTCTGGATTATTGTCTGAGAAACTGGAAAGATAAAACTAGGATATATAGGCAGCACAGGACCTAGTCAGGACTTCTATTTCCTTATTTGTAAAGTGGAACTAGAACTTCTGTAGGTGGAGGAGAAGAACTGCTTAATATATGTCAAGGTTTGTGTTCTTCTACCTGCGGGAAGGGTATTCGTATACATTAAGATTCTGAGATGGTGCGGGTACCTGGGTGGCTCAGTCATTGAAGTGGCTGCCTTCAGTTCAGGTCATGATCTCAGGGTCCTGGGATTGAGCCCCGTATTGAGCTCCCTGCTTAGTGGTGAGTCTGCTGCTCCTTCTCCCTCTGATCTCTCAACTCTCTTCTCAAACAAATAAATAAAAATCTTAAAAATAAAAATTCTTAGATTTTTCACGAAAGCCTTAAGCAGAGTTTGGTCGTAAGGCTTTCTGCGGGGAGGGTTGCCTGGGTGGCTTAGAAGATGGAGCATCCAACACCTGATCTCAGGGTCGTGAGTTCAGGCCCCATGTTGGGCTCCCCGCTGGATGTGGAGCCTACTTAGAAAGGGGGGTGCATTTTGAGGGAACATTTTGGATTCATATTTGAAGTTTGTCCTAGTATAAGCCAGGTCACTAACTATGTTGGTAGCAGAATCCAAGTTTATCTTCAAAGACATTTTTAGTCTGAACCTATTCCTAGAACCCAGTATAAACCATTTTTATGGCTAACCCTTCCTGCATTTAATAGCTTTCTGTATTTAAAAGGCAGCCCCTGGGGTGCCTGGCTGGCCCAGTCATTAAGCCTCTGGTTTTGGGTCAGGTCATGATCCCAGGGTCCCTGCTCAGCAGGAAACCTGCTTCTCCCTATCCCCCTGCTTATGTTCCTCTCTTGCTGTCTCTCTTTGTCAGGTAAACAAATAAAATCTTTTAAAAAATAAAAAATAAAATAAAAGGCAGCACCTCTTAGCTAAGAATATTCAGGTTTAATGTCAGTTTTAAGCTATGCTGTTAGAACTGAAATACCTGCTTTCCTTCTGTTATGGGTTCCGTCCCTTCATTTCTCTTCTTTTGGTGTATGAAGATGTCTGCGTGTTCTGTTGATTCCTTCTTCTTTTCTTATCCCCAGAGGTGACCAGTCCCGGAAGAGAGCTGGGGATGAGTTGGCTTATAGTAAGTAACAATGTTCCTTACCATTTCTGATGGCTTCGTTATGCCAGGCAGCTCCTGGTGGGGGCGGTGTGGGGAATCTAAGGAAATGGTGTTCTCCAGGAGGCACTCTGTGTGGTCAAGGCCAGACTGTAGAGCAAGCTGCGGCGGCTCTGGAGTCTAGTTGGTGGCCGTGGTTTCCAGCAGTTGTCAGGGGCCTCCCAGATCCCTGATCATACAGCCCCTTTCACTTCAGTCAGCTTGTTTATATATATATATATATATTTTTTTTTTTTTTTTTAACCTCCTTTTGGGGATTGCAAGAGGGGCGAGAAATACATATTAAATAGATTCTTACCATTATCAGATGCTATTTGCTATTCATACTTTTTTCCGTTGCAATGTTTTTTTTCTAGACAGCTCGTCAGCATGTGCAAGTTCCAGAGGGTACAGATAGTGAATGTATTGACTGTACTTTCCTTCCCGAAAAGAGGACACACTGGAGCTGCAGAGACTGTATTCGGAGCACAGCGGGGGGCCTGCAGACACTCAGGAGCTCTGTCACAAAGTTGTTCTTGGAAGAGGATGTTGGACTTCTTTCTTTGGTTTGTAATTTTAAAAAAAACAAAAAAACTAACAAAAACAAAAAACAGTTGCTGCTAGACTTGGGGATGATTTTGAAATGGGACAATCTTTTAATGAGTTTATCTACAGATTCTGTGAGGAACAAGCATCTTGAAAAGCGACTATTGCTAAGGGAAATCCAGCAGCCAACATCAGCAGCTTCCTCCAAAAATACAAGAACAGAGAATCTTTTTTTTTTTTAAGCACTTGTTTTGTTCATTCATGGACTTGGCACTTCAGCACATTGGCTTTGCACATCAGAATCTCTTGCTTTAAAATCAAGCAGATCATTACAGTACAGTGTTTTTTGCCCATTACCAAAAGAAACAACCCCTTTAAAAAGAGTTGGTCTTTGTTTAGCATTAGAAAGTCTCGTTAAAGGAAACCGCTAACTTGGCTTCTGCCATAACTTTCCCCCTCACCAGTTCACAACTTTTTTCTACTCTGTGCCTTGAGCTTTGTGCACTTTGCAACTCTGTGACCATGGTGTTCAACTCACAAATGCTTCGTGAAAAGGTTTATGGTATCACAGACTCCCCCACTAAGGTGTCAGGTGTGACTTTGTAGCAGGATGCTTAATAGGTGGGAAAGTAGAAGCGTGTTGCTCACTGGTCGGATCTCCCCCTGCCTCACTGTGGCATATTCATGTTCATGTTGGGGACCAACTCTGTAGAACATATCCATTCCCTCTGTCACATCACATGATTTCACCAGCTGCTGGAGGACTGGCAGGATGCTAGTGTAGGAATGCACTGCTCGTCAGCACTAAAGCTCCCTTTTTAATATCGTGGAGAAATTTCCAGTGGTAACAGCTAGTTACTGTGATGCTCTAGGAAGCAGATACAGTTATTCAATCCAAATATAATAAATGGTGTGGGCTTCTGGATCCATTTCATTTTAAATGGGTGAGATAGGTACTTTGAAAAACAAAGTTTGCCGTCTGCATCTTTTTTAGCATTATATTCAAGTATACTAGAGAAGTAGCATTGCTGTTTCAAGCTTCCTTCCAGCTGTGGCACAGCTATATATATATATTTTTTTTTTCCCTACACCCACAGTGCTGTTTAGGTTCTTACAAAAGACTCGAAAGCTTATTCTAGTTGTTTCTGGAAGGCAAAGAAAAATAGATGTGGCAGGTGAAAACATTTTTCTTCTCAATTTTGCTTGACTCTAAATTGAGCCTATTCTCGACTTTGTTTGGCTATGTCGTACTACTGTTTATCTCTTCAGAGAACTTGGGGCAAAACAAGATGTATCAGGGATAGTGTCACAATTCTGATTGTCAGGTTTCTCGTAGAGTTGCCTTGTCAATTCAGTCTGTCTTTTCTCGGGAGCAGGCTGGATGGGAGAGTTTGGAGTGTGATGATAGAAGCAAGGAAGTCATCTGATAGAAGTCCTCTGGTGGCAAAATTACTGATCGGAGAAGTAAATGTAGAGATTGTCAGATTTTTTAAGTACTTATCAACGAGAGTTGGTGGATTTTGCAGAGGACTTTGACCCAGACTCGTTTAACTCTGTGAGCATGTTAGATTGTATTGGTAAACACTGAATTACTGTAAGGATATACACAGGCTCTCACTGTGCCCTGTGCAGGTTGATTTGGTACCCCAGCAACATTGTGGTGTCAAGGAAGAACTCCACTCTATCATGAAGTCCAAATTTTACTTTATGCCATGGCATGCTTGCTGCGGGCTTATAAATAGAACACCTGCGACTGACGTCTCTCCTGAGTGGTTTTAATAATACTTCTGAAAGGAATAAAATTGGGGTGTTTCTTTAAATGTGGATGAATTCTTCATTATCCTAATAATGTGCCCAAATGCTTTTTCTGGGAGAGTATTCTTCGGTCAACAATGGAACTTTCTCTATAAAAGCATTGTATTATGATGTGAATTGGCATTAAAATCTTTGGATGCTTTAGCATTATTAAGTTAATGGAGAAATATTTTATATTGTCTTATTATTATTATGT
This sequence comes from Mustela putorius furo, assembly GCF_011764305.1. NCBI lineage: Eukaryota > Metazoa > Chordata > Mammalia > Carnivora > Mustelidae > Mustela > Mustela putorius. The sequence continues at coordinate 12,092,664 of NW_025422057.1, forward strand.
TTATGTTAACAAAAAGTGGGCAAAGTTTGCAAAATTTAGTTTCTTTGAATATTTGCACAGCGGCTGCAGCTCACAGTGGGCCAGGGCTTGGTACTACAGATCCATGAATGGGAAGACACTGTAGAAAGAAAATACTCATCTTCCTAGCGCATGTGACCTGGTTGCTACTCGTTATCTTGGCCCCTTGAGGCACATTGCGGGATGAAAACCCTATTTCTTTATGTAGAAATTGACCTTGCTTATTTAATTGGGTTTCTTAGCAAAATTCCGAGTTTGCAACATGAGAGGAAATAAGATTTGCTCTCCATTTTGTATTGACTAAGCATGGTCAGCCAGAAAGTATTTTCCTCTCATGTTTACTTGTATTCTTCTTGCTAGTACTGTATCTAGTTTTTCCATCCCAGTTAAGTCCTGGCTTTTGTGGGGCCCAAATCACTGAGGACAGAAAATTGTACATTGATTGTCTCATTAGGCTACACGTAGTTGATTCGGCGAGCCTGACTGGTGTGTGTGTGCAGCCTGAAACCAGACTCTCCAGAAGAAAGCCAGCTTGGTCACCTTGGAATAATGACCTGTCAAAGTAAATGACGATGGTTCTGAGAGACGGTACTTACTTTCAGAGTTGGCCTTGTGCTTCAGTAACAGTGTCCTCTCCTGGTCTCTGTGGTCACAGCTGTACCCTTACCTGACAGGAGCTACTTTCCCCCCTGTTTTCCGTGGGGCGGAAAGCCAAACCTCATAGAGTGTGACTCTTAATCTAGTAGTTCTTAGGTAGATTTAGAAGAAACTCAAACCTGGATGCATGAGTTGTGCGTTATTAAATTTTGTGGGAAAGTTACTTTTTTTTTTTTTTTTCTGTCCCTTTTACAAGATTGAGGCAGTTCCTCTCCCTTTCTTTGGGGTATCGGAGGGAAACGGTGGTAAGTGAGCCGGCAGGAGGGTGGGCGCCCAGGGCGTTCCTACTGTGTGCGTCTCTGGTGCCACAGCCTCATAGAGCTGCCACTCCCCTGGCTACAGACGCCGTGCTTTCTGTCAGGTTGCAAATTTGCACACAAGAAGAATTCCTCAGGAAGAGTTTGCACATGCATCACCTTGCAATATTCTGTAATGACCGAACAAGGGACTTGAATGTTTTTCAGCACAAAAGGAGAACTTTAGAGTGGTGGTCTGTGCACACATACTGGCAAAGGTCATGGTGATCTAGCAAACACGATTGGTTTCTGCAGCATAAAGTGAGCAGGAGCACTTGTATCATAGTATTTAAATAAGCCTGTTTAATCTCCAGAGTAACCCTTCCGGATTTTGTCTTCTTTTCTTACTGAGACTGGCTATATTTTCCTCTGTGTTTTTTCTGTTTTATGGCAGTTAATTATTTCCATGATTATTATAGAAGCATTGCCCTTGAGCTGAAATTCAGTTGTTTAATAAGCAGCTATTATTGAAAATAACTGAACATTGTTTTATGAATATACACTAATCTGAGATAATAAAGTATTTTAAAACTAAGAAGCAAAACAAAAAATGTAGGTTAGGTATCCAGTCAGTTTGGATGTTTTGAGCTGATTTTCTTTACGGCGTCTCATTGTGCTTCACAGTATTATGTTTACTTTACTCCAGGTCTAGGCCTCTTAAGGGGACTTTAAAATGTAAGATCAGAATGTGAATCCCTTGACTGACACCTAGAATAGGTTAATAGGACCTTTTCAATTGTGGTTGCAGTTTTCAGTAAGATTGCGTAAGATAAAGTTCATGTTTATCAGAAGTTAAAATAGGAGTTCTTGGAGAAATGGCTTTCTTGTTACTTTCATTACGCTATGGAAATTTGCCCCAGTTTCTGGCCACCGGAATTGATGAAAGGACCCCTGATTTTTTTCAAGGGTAACGATCTGTTTTGTCCCCTTAGTTTTGATGAACTAAGTCACTGACACTTTCCCTCCTCCCCTGACCAAGACCCTATTTTGAACTTCTTTCCAGAGCTGAGTGGCACAAGTACATATACTATTTCTGCTGATGTTGATGGTGTGGGTGTGGGAGAATTAGAGAAAATCCTCCTCAGAGGTATGTTCTAACAGGACCTCAGTACATGTTGTACTCCCTCTGGTCGAAAATTATCTTCATTTCTGGTTGGACTGTGTTGCTTAGAAAAATGTTAATGGTTTAAAATTCTAGGAAACTTATAGTGTGGCTCTGGGGTAAATTTTGTGGTTTAGAAAAAAATAAATATTTTGTATTGATTCTAACATGTCATTTCAATGTGGCGACGATGTACTAAATGCAGTAAGACTGTGGATGTTCCCTCAGAAGGGTATGTTTTGTTAAACAGATGGCAATTTAATTGCTCTCATTAGCTCTGTTTGTCAATATTATGACCATGCAATGCAGGAGAAATTGCTCAGATGTGAAGTTGTGGGAGCTATGGCTGGAAACAGGAATGCTTATGAGTAAATGGGAGGTCGAATGCAGACAAGAGGCTCTTGCCACCCACCAGCACAGCCAGAGCAAGGATGAAGCAATGAAGTCTAGTCCCTGGTGGTGCTTATTTGTTGGAAAGCATGGTGGAGCTTAGAACAGGGTGTTATGTACACCAGCTCTTCCCAATCCAAGAAAAAATGGTGGATGAAACTCTTCTTGATGGGGGATTAAAGCCACTGACTTTGGCTCTGACCTTTAACTCTTGATGGATTTGGATTCACTCCTTCTGTATTAGGGTGTATACCATCACTCAAAAACATTGTGGTTAATGAAAATAAATCTTGTACAGATGTCCTTGGCTTGTTATGTTGATACTTGGTTCACTGTAACTTTGTTAAAATACGGAACATACGATTTCCCTTACAGTATATTCATAATGCCTCCTAAATAATAACCACACTTAGCACATTGTCTGTTCTGTCAGCTGGTTAATCAGCTGGCAGGGTGAGTGTCCATCTTGACCTTTGTACCAGTGATTGGAAAAAAAGGGCGTGTGTAGTTAATTATATACATTGAGTTACCTAGGCTGCATATGTATGCAGTATCTATACATATGTACATATATATGTCATTTTTCTTCTTTAAACACTGGCACATTATGGACCTTTATCAGAAGTTTCTGACTTGTGGTTTTTTGCATTGATGATACCATGCTTTTAAAAAATAACCCTTTTTTCTTGCTATGAAATTAATATTATTTCCTAGGTTTTATGAAATCTCACTTTGCAATTTTAGTTCCTTTTCGCTTCGCTTCGCTTTCTCTTTTCAAGTGTCCTTCCTACAGTGTTCTCAGAATGCCAGTTGTCATCCTCCTCTTTTTTTAAAACCCAAGCTGTGTTGTACTGGTACCTTCTTTTTGATTACTGCACACAGCAGGATTCCGTGACTGTCTTTTCTCTTTCTCTGCATTGAAATCACCTGACAGTTTCCTCCTTCAGCTTTTTCTTTGTTTCAGCCATGTAGGGAGTTATTTAAATCCTCTCCCTTCCCTTAGCAGATTTTCTTTTTTAACTGAACATTGAACTTTTCTACTAGAGTCAGTTCTTTGAGTATGTTAATATGTGTTTAATTTATTTTCTCTGTTGGCTTATGTCTTCATAATCTGAAATTCTAAAACATTTTGAATTTCAAAGAACATGGTTTCGTAGAGGAATATCTTACAGATAATCTGAGAGCAAAAGTCTGTCTTAGCTTTACTGAGTTGTGTGTTCTTGCTTGGGTAAGGTTATTTTTCTCAACCTTAGTCTCCCCATATTAAGCCCTCTTTCTGCCCTAGATTACTCATGATAGAGCATCTTCCTCGGGCAATGGGTTTCATTGGCAAGAGGAATAGAACAATTCTAAATTTCTTAATTATGCACCTTAAGTGACTAATAATATACTTCAAAACATATATTTAAAAAAACGGCCACAACTATAAAGAGAAATAAGGTAATCTACCAATATAATGGGCATCTTAAACATACCTCCCTGATTAATTAATAGATCGTGAAGACAAAATCATGACTATGAAGGGCATGAAGATTTAAATAGCATAACTAATAAATGAGACCTGATGGAGATACAGAAAATCTCCCTGCACTTCCCAATGAGAAAATAAGCGTTTTTTGCAAACCAAATCTAACATTGCATTTAAAGTACAAGGAATGATGACCAAATTGGATTTATCCCAGGATGTAAATTGGTTAATATTAGAAAATCAGTCAGTGTGACTCATCTGTTAATGGACTAAAGTATGATCAGATTGTGAAAATCCAAAGAGTCTACAAGGCAAATTAAAAGACTTAAGAGCTTATCAAGGTTGCTGGAACAAAATCAATATGCAGATGTCAGTTACATCTCTATGCATCCAGCTACAAGCTCTCATGTCTCCACAATTTATTTTTTTTAAAGATTTTATTTATTTATTTGACAGAGAGAGATCAAAAGTAGGCAGAGAGGCAGGCAGAGAGAGAGGAAGGGAAGCAGGCCCCCTGCTGAGCAGAGAGCCCAATGTGGGGCTCGATCCCAGGACCCTGAGATCATGATCTGAGTCGAAGGCAGCGGCTTAACCCACTGAACCACCCAGGCGCCCATCCACAATTTAAATATAATTAAAAATTTATAGTAGGAACAAAACAATATAGAGTATGTAAGAATAAATCTTAAGAGCTGTGTAAGCCTATTAATGACAAATGGTGATTAAAAAAAAAAAACAATACTTCTATTGATCTAAAGGACTATGATGGAGAAGATTATCTTGGTCTCAACTCTTTGTCCAAATTGGCTAATAGATTACTGCAATTCCAACAAAAAGTCCCAATGGTTTTCACTGTGATACTTGACAAGCTGATCCCAAAATGTAAATGGAAGAGCAAAGGGTTAAGGATATTCAAAACATTATTAAAAAAGAATGAAGAGTGAGGGGAACTAGCACAACCAGATTTTAAAGCTTACTCTAAAATGAAAAAAACAGAAACCATTACTCAGACATCTAAAGAAGCAACAACAAAAACTTTAAAATGTAGTGATTAAAACAATGTGGAATTGGGATAGAGATTATGAGTAGATGAATAGACAGGGACAGATTGCTCAGAAACTGATCCAAATTAATACGAGAACTTAATTTTTAAAAGGGCAGTCATGGCAGACCCCAGGGAGAAGGATGGATTATTTAATAAACGGGGCCTTGGTAATTTTTCACAAAGGGAAAATGTGAACTGGACCTTGCCTTGCATCAGGCACAAAAAGCAATCCCGGGTGGATTAAAGGTTCACACAGTAAAATTAAAACTATAGAACTTTTAGAAGACAGTATAGAAGAATATTTTTATGACTTTGGGGAAGGGAAGGATTTTATAAACAAAGGAGGATGTGCAAACCACTGAAAAATGAATAATTTGGCTACATTGACAGTACTTCTGTTGACTGAACATTTCAGAGTGAAAAAAATGAGCCCAAAGTGGAATATGATACAGATGTTCACAGTATACCTAACTTGTTAACGAGCTATCTGCATATAAACCAGTAACAAAAAGAGAAATGGCAAAGATGCAGACATTCATAGAAGAAGAAACAGAAATGACCAAGCCTGAAAACATGTCTAACTTGATTAGTCATCAGGAAATTATTCCATAAGTATCATTTTCTGGCCATCAAATTGTCAGTCACCCAAAAAAAAAAAAAAAACCAAAACCAGAAAATACCAACAATTAGAGAGATGACAGCAGGGTCTTTTTCATCTGCTGCTGTTGGCGTGTAAGATAGTGCTACCACTTTGGAAAACAGTATTAACTAGTTAAGTTGACCACAGATATATCGTACAGGCAAGGATTTACGTTCAGAGAAACTCCTGTGTAGGTGTATACACCCAGGAAACCCACAGGAATAGTGCGGTGGTGGTGTTTGTAATAAGAAGAGAGCCCAATGCCCATCCACAGTATAATTAGTAAGTGAGTCTCTGTGTGGAATTCTGGAGAGCAGTGAGTGTAGTGTAGAGCTTTGCACATCGTGAGTGAATCTCAGAAGTGACGTTGGCTTACGTCAGAATGATTCATGAGTAGTAAAGCTAAAGAAAAGGAAGATTAAAAAATCTTTGTTAATTTTGACAAAATTAACAAGGTCGTGGTTTGCTTAGGGATGGGCTGGAAGGAAAGCAGAGCAGCACGGGCTTGTGAGCACTTGATAACAGGAACTTCTGACCGTTGTAAATACGGCAGTTCTTGAGTTAATATGTATATTCGATGCAAAATCAAATGCCAAAGAGTATTTATTTTTAATACAAGTTAAAAATTCATATGGAAGTAGAACATGAAAATAGGAGGATCTTCATTGAAAGGGGAGGGAACTTGCTGTACCAAAAAAAATTTTTTTTTCTTTTAAGTGCAATTAAATTTTTACACTCATACAAAAATAGACCACTCAATTGAAAATAGTATTAAAACTAAACTCAGATGCTTCTAAGAATTTAGAATGCATTAAAGGTCGCTTTTTGAAATAATTCCGACCATGACGGATTACTCAATAAAGGTGCTGGTTTCAGTAGAGAAATTTATTCCCATCAGACCATTCACCAAGAGAAATTCCAGTTGGACTAAAAGTTTAAGAATAAGTTACAAAAATGAGAAGACAATATAGTTCATATCCGGGGAGATTGGAGAAGTTTATTCTAAGGATGTAAGCAGTGGCAGGAAACAGCGCTGTCCAAACCTGAGTGTGTGTAGAGCACCACCCCGGCATGTGCATATAGACGTGTATTTTTAAGTTAATGTTTATGTACTATACTGATACACATAAGGCAAAAAAAAAAAAAAAAAAGTGAAAACGTTTAAAGTATCTTTTGTGTGTATTGTAAAAAAAAAATACCTTTGCTCTTTCTAAAACTTTTTTTCTTTTAGTGAGAGCTGTACAATTAAAAGTGCTTATTATTTTTGAAACCTCTAGTTTTAACATTTTGTGATAAAAATTACTTAATTTCTGATTCTAAGGTAAGTTTATTCTAATGCTGGGTTTTAACGGCTATTGTAGCTTAAAAAGCCACTTCATTACCATCTGTGGATCCAAATAACTGTGCTTAACCAAGAAACAATGCTCATTTTCCACTTCATCTACTAGTCTTCAAAAGTGTTTGTTGAAATCTTTATAATAAATTTCCATCTTTCTCACCATCAGTACCTTGTTCTTGCTCAATTGCAAGTGTGGCATTTTTACTGGTTAAAAAAAAAAAATGGGTTCAAAACTTACTGAGGGGCGCCTGGGTGGCTCGGTGGGTTGGGCCGCTGCCTTTGGCTCGGGTCATGATCCCAGGGTCGTGGGATCGAGCCCCGCATCGGGCTCTCTGCTCAGCAGGGAGCCTGCTTCCTCCTCTCTCTCTGCCTGCCTCTCTGCCTGTTTGTGATCTCTCTCCTCAAATGGAAAAAAAAAAAAAAACAAAAAAAAAAACTTACTGAAAGTCATTTTTGGATTTCATTTCCCAAGTTTTAACTTTGTACTTACAAGAGTTTTTAATAGGTACCAGTTCATTTTCATAAAGCTGGAAACACAGGTCTCACCATTTTCAAAATGCTTTTAACATGAATTTGTTTTGGAAAAGGTAGCTACTTTCTTACTCACTGTTAAAATATCCTCTTTATCTTGAGGGGCAGGTAAAGTCCGTTTTGTTTTTTTTTTAAATACTTTTTACATTGTATATTACCGACACGCACTTGTCACCACAAGAAAGGTTGGCAAATTGCAAACATTTTCTTTTTCTCAATAAATATATATCACTTTAAGTTTGACAGTACTTTTTAGAAAACCAGCAGCCTCTTGGGATTTAAATTTCCCCTTCTCAACAGGTTCCACAGGAGAAGCCCTACAGAAAGTGGTTTGATCATTTTTTCCTACTGTTCCCAGGGATGGTACATAGCCAGCTCCCAGATGCGCACAGAGAAGTTCCATGTAATGGTGACTTCACAGCATAAGGGCTGAATTCTCTCCCGACCCCCCCCCCCCTTAAGACGAGTTGGGAGGAGAGAGAAGCAGAGCAGGAGAAGACTGTGAGCTGTGCTCTGGGGAGAAAAACGCCTTGGATATCCCCTAGAAGAGATTTTCCTCAGGAAGCAGCCTCCAGAGCTACCCGTGGAAGGCAGGGACGCCCTGTGTGCACAGAGTCCTCTAGGGCCAGCTCCAGGCTGGCCCGTGGCTCTCCCCAGCTGATACCGGGCCAGGTCTTAGCTGGATTGGGTGCTTCAATCCCACTGCTAAGGTTTCCTGCATTTTCCAGGGACATCTGGAAGCAGGTGAACCGCATGAAAGACTCTGGGGAAGGAGTAGAGCCCTGTCCGATTCAGGGAGCCAGAGCAGTGCCCCCATCTCTGCGCGGTTGGTGCCGGCCGGCCGGGGCTGTCCTTTGCTGGCAACCCCCTTTCTGGCCTCCACTGCCTCCCGCTCGGGTGAGTTCTCCAGGGATGGACCCAGGGTGCTTCCGGGCCCCCAGGAGGAGGGGCTGCAGAGGTGCAGGTAGTTTCCTGCCACCTCAGAGGATGCCTCTCAACCCTTTCCCTCACGGGGAGCGCAGTCAGGGCAGAAGCGCTTGCCTTGGCTCTGCAGAGGGCCATCTGTGGTCGTGCTGATGAAGTTCTAGAACCTAAGTGAGGTTCGGTGGGCTGAGGTCCGGAGCCGATGACCAAGAAAGAATTCTCGAGACATCTTTGGTGCAAAATGGTGGTTTATTAAAGCACGGGGACAGGACCCGTGGGCAGGAAGAGCTGCTGCCCCGGGTTTTGAGGGATGGCAGGTTGTGTACCTTGCGGTTGGGGGGCGGCGAGGGAGGGGAGGTTTCGACGGAGTTTCCGGAAGTTAGGGAGTGCCTGCAAGGTGCCGGGAGGAGGCCTTGCCCTTGGGGCGTGATCACTGTCGTCTTTAGGCCAGTCATTAACATCAAGATAGTTGGGAGATTGTTGGTGGGGTGTTCCGATCCTGCTGTCATTTACATTCCCTTCTACCTCAGCCTCCTCAGTCTCATTTATGGTGGGCAGGGAGACAATTAGGGCTTGAGGAACTGAGAGTTATTTGCCTCTGGAGATTTGTGCTATTGACAAGGTAACCTCCCTGTTTGTAGATCTCTAGGACTTCTGTAGAGCAAGGGAGATTGCTGTCCTGCAGGATTGTGATCTCTGCAAGTGAACTCTTTATCGTTTTATGGCAGGCAGGGGTGCCTGAGGAATGCTACACACATTACGGAGGGGAGGGGGTGCAAGGCGCCAGCTTTTGCTCTGTCCTCAGCCAGCCTCCTGCTCCCTCATCAGTGCCCTCGAGGACAAGGCTTGGTGGCTCGGCCAGCAGGCGCGGTTAGCCGACCACTGCCACACCCCCTCCCCGCGTGTGTCTGCCCCTCTGGCTCTGTGCGTGTGCCGAGGACATCCTATAGATGGAAGTCGAGTGTGGGTTTGTCCTGCAGGAGCCTCGAGGGGGGGTCAAAGCCCACAGCAGTGGGAGGAGGATTCTACACCCTGGAGAATCAAGCTGGAGGCTGCGGCTTCTGAGCAGCGTCTGGCGCCCTGCCTCCGCCTCCCCCGGCTGCTCGCCTGCGGCACCGCGCAGAGGCCAGCGCCCCCAGGGGCCCCTGTCACGGCTTCACTGTTCTCCACGGCAGAAGTCGCGGTTTTCCCTTCCGTCTCTCTGGGCAAGGTTTGGCGTTTTCGCCAAAATCCGTAAGCTCAGTCTACACAAGACGACGTCCGACAGATCCCAAGTGAGAGACTCTGTGCAGGACGCCTGGCCACTCCCTCAGCAAAGGTGTCGTGGGCATGAGAAATGAGGAAAGACCAAAAACCCGTGGTGACCTTGGAGACATGGTGATCACAACACAATGTGGCATCCTGGGACCGAAAACGGACGTTTGTGGAAAAGCTGGAGGAATTGGAATAAAATCTGCGGCTTAGCTAGTGGCGTGGTACCAGTCATGATTTCCTAATTTCCAGAAATGACCCCCACATCCGCTTTAACGCTCAGGGAAGCTCTGTACTATCTTCGCAATGCTTCCATAAATCAAAAACTGTTTCCCAAAAGGTTTTATTTAAATCCCATGGGTCTCTCAGGGCTGGAGAGGGGTGTGACATAACAATCACCAGTTTGTGCTGCAGAAGCTCACAGCGGCACACGGTGTGGGCCCGATGGCGGGTCGCCGAGCCCCACCAATAAAAATACCTGTGTTTTGAGATAAATGTTTATCTTCAAATCAAAGGGTCTGAGCTTAACAACACCTGTGTTTTGGTCCTACTGTTCTCTTGCTGGTGTTGACAGTACATTCCAGCTTCTAGTCAGGGATTGGAGAATTGGGTTGGTATTGGTATTACCAGCCCAGCTTAGCCAAAACAACCCGGCAACTCATCAACTGACGGAGGAAGCTTTGGAAGACGGGCAGTTGAAGTCCTTGGCCCTTGGGTCTCCTGTGGCTGGGAGGTCTTCCCCCAGCGCACTCGGGGAGTCCCTCTCTTCTGGGTTCCTTACACCCTCTACTCTCGGGCTTTAGTCACATACTCCCTGGTTCCCACAGAGCTGGAGTTTGCACTTTGACCGAAAATCATGCTAAGTCAAGCTGATCCAAGGTGTGAGACCAGGAAGTACTGTGCAAACACGGCAGGAAGGTTACAGGCCCCAGCCCCACGTGCTGATAGGAGAGCAAGCCGAGGAAAGCAGGCTTTCTGCTGGGAGGGCTATCTTAGCAGGGGTATGGGGGAGCCTTGGAAAGAAACAATGGGCAAATGTGAGAGGCAGGTGCTCCAGTGAAGATTGGATGTAAAGGCATTTTTTAAAAATTTATTTATTCTAGAGAGAGAGTGCGTGTGCCAGAGGGAGAGGGCAAATGAGAACCTCAAGCAGACACCCCCGCTGAGCACGGAGCCCGGCGCAGGCCTCGATCTCATGACCCTGAGATTATGACCTGAGTCAAAATCAAGAGTCAGCTGCTTAACCAACTGAGCCACCCAGGTGTCCCAGCCATGAGGGCATTTTTGAGAGCTGAGACTGCCAGTCATATCAGGCCATCCCGGGCCAGGGCCCATGGGGAGCCACTGTGGCCTGGACACATGGGGTGGTGCAGGGCTTGGGACTCAGGCTAGGGGAGCAGGTGGCAGAGCTGGGACAATGGTTGGGACCTCTCTGGCAGCGTGGAGCAGGAGACAATGGACACGGAGCTGCGTTGGGGTCAGCTAGCTCCCAGTCTATGAGCAGTGCGTCCCTGTGTAGGTCACTCCAGCTCTCCACGCCTTGGTTTCTCCTGCTGTAAAGCCAGAGGGCTCAGGCTTTCGCTTGTTCTGTGGCTCAGATGCTTCTCATCCTTCAAAGGATAAGAACCACCACCGTGGGGACTCTTCCACTGTCCCGTCACCCAGCGTCGGCTGTGGGCTGGGCACTGTGTGAAGCATGCTATCCATCGTCTCACGGAGGCTCACAGCAGCTCTGGTTTCCAGTGACAAGGGTGGGGCTCACAGATATGATGTGATCTGTCCAAGGTCACCCACTGGGGACACAGCAGCCAGTCCTCAACGAGTGCACACTGTTGGTTGATGTAAGGGCTGCAAGATGTAACCAGAATGCAGGCTGGCAAGCCCAGCAAGTGCTCGCGGGCTTCCCTGCGGTGGCCCTGCTGCTCCTGGGCACAGCTATCTGGAAGGCAGAGGTGTCCCAGGGCCATGAACGGCCTCCCGCCTGGTGCTGAGTCCTCAGCCTGCGGGCTGTCTCGTGCCAGCAGTGTTCTCTGCTGGGCAGTGCCTTCTAAGCTCTGGGTGGCCACTTGGCCTCCAGGCAGAGCCCCACCTGAGTGGCCAGGCTCAGGGAAGACCAGACTTTCGGGGCACACGAAGAGGAGCCCCACAGGTGGGCAAGAGCTCGCTCAGCAGAGCCAGAGACTCCCAAGGCCAAAATGACGTCCCTGCCAACAGCCAGAAATCGCAATTGAATGGCTGATTGTTGTTTGCTGTTTGGAGGGACAGAGATCAAAGCCAAGAGCACACAGACTCGGGGGACATTGCACCCTGTTGCAGGGAGAGCTCAGCTTAGAATCTGCAGCAGACCGGGGGAATTTTGGCTTTACCTTTAATTCATCAGGCAAGTCACTGAACCACTCTGACTTGCAGTTTCCTCATCGACAAAACCAAAAATTGGCCCATGGCGGTGAACACCAGTTAGGGTCCTCTGACCTTCCATTTCCCTTCGTATAGTTCTCTTCAGGGGATTGTTCCTCCTGTTTACCACAGTCTTGGGGGCACTGCTGGGGAAGCCCTGGGCGGGGAGACTGCCTGAGCTGGGAGACTGCCTGAGCCACCTAGGCTTTCTCCCCCGGAGCTGGGATGGTGTGCGGAGTGATCGCCGTCTGAAACCGGCAAGAGCAGAGAGAGAGGGACTGGGTGTGGGTCCTGCCACGGAGATCCCTGGCGCCGCCAGGTGCGGGGGCTGCAAAGCATGGCTCTCAACACTCCTTCCACCTGGTGACCACCCTCCCTTTGCCCACCGTGGCCTTATCTCCGTCTCCAGGGGTGGCAGCCGGTGACTAGTACTCACAGCCCAAGCTCTCTGGCTGGACCCCCAGAAGATCCCTTCCCCAGAGTGAGGACTCTGCTACCCACTTTGGAGCCTTTCTTGTTTCTTTTCTTTTTTAAATTTTTATTTATTTGAGAGACAGAGAGTGAGAGAAAACATGAGAGGGGACAGGGGCAGAGGAAGAAGCAGGCTCCCTGCTGAGCCTGGAGTCTGATGTGGGACTTGATGCTGGGACTCCAGGATCATGACCTGAGCTGAAGGCAGCTGCTTAACCAGCTGAGCCACCCAGGCACCCTGGAGCTTTTCTGAAACAAGGTGGTGGACAGATCAGTGAGCACACTGAACATTTCTTCCTGCTCTGCATTTTCTCTCTGGGCAGTAAAGGGAGACATTGCAGGGGATCCAGGATAGAGTAACCTGGCGTGGGGTCCCTAGGAGCCCCCGTTCTTGATCTGGCCCTGTCCTTGACCCGCCTAGTTGGCACAGCCAGGCCTCTGGTCCACGTGAGCAGGTGCCCCTGTGCAGCTTTGAGAGTCTCTCTGGTTACCAAGCCTTAATGAACTGCAAAACACTTCCCCCCGCCGCTCTCCTCCGGCTGACTGTAAATTGCTTTTGCCCTGGTGCCCGACACAGTGAAAATCGCATTTCCAGTCCTCAGGCAGCAGTAGGTGTTCTGCGGCTGCAGCCGGAGCTGGCAGGGAGGCCCGGGGCCCCGGGAGAGCGGGAGCCTGAAGGGCGGGGCGGGCCATGGACACCTTGTGGGGACATCGTGGGCTCTTGCAGGTGGGGATGGGTGTCTGGATGTCCTGGTGTCTGGAAGGAGCCCCTCGAGCAGGACAGTGACATTCAGGCCTCAGTTTCTGTCTCTAAATGAGGTCACGTAGGAGAACAGCCCCACTGAGCGAGTCCTTGTTCCAAGCTCTGTGTCCACCCACCCTCACCCAGCGCTGGGAGGCACCCCATTTTCCACATGAGGTCCAGTGCTGGTCCCAGGCAGAGCTGTCTGAGTTGAGAGGGCCTTCTGCTACACCGTGGTCCTGGGGAGCCAGTGGGCCATCGCCCCAGGTCTCCCGGCACCAACCCCTGGGCCATCGCCTCTCCAACACTGCTCCATCCACGTACCCGTGCCTGGCACGGCAGCCCCAGGGGGGTACCTACTTGCAGGGGGAACGTTGGAGGGCTGTCTGGGGCCTTGTCATGGGTCCCCTGCCACCTGGCGAGACAGAAGTGGAGAGCTGGTGCTGTGTTAGCTGCTGTGAGGTTTTCTTCTTGACGTTGCATACCGGGTGCTGGGTAGCTGATTGGTTCTTAGGAAGAAGGCAGATCTCAGTACTGCCCCTTAGGGCAGTGTAGTAGTGGCCTGCCTTTTCCCCACCCATACAGCGGCCTTGCACTGGAGGCGCGGTTAGTGGTCATCCCGGGAAAACCAGGGCGGCTCTGATCCATTTCTTTCCTTTAAAAGTTGTGACCACATGACGAAGAACAACAGAGGTTACGATGATACTGTCTGGCCAAAGTCCACTATCCAAGTTGCTTTTTTAACTTTCTCTTCTTTGGGCTAAAATTAGGTGCCTGTTTTCCTTTAACTCAATAAACAGCCACTGAGCAGCCCCCACGGATTAGATTAGGCGGTCTCCATGGTAGTCGGTGTGTCTACACATCTTATTAGACCCATACCTAGGCTGTGGGCTCAGAATGGAAGTCCTTGGGAAAAAACAGTAGCTTTCTATTGTTGCGTATGTCTGTTGCCAGGTGTGAGCTCGGCACCTTGGATACACGATGGCATTTAAGTCCCAGAGGAGTCCTAGGAGGGGGCTACTAGCATTCTCAATCCCATTTTACAGAGGGGTAAGTGGGCTCCAGAGAAATTTCGGTAGCCCATCTGAAATCCCCCAGCTGCCAGGGCATAGAGGTATGTGTGGTCTACCTTGAGTGTGTCCCCAGAGGCTGTGCACCTAGTCCTGGGCCACCCTGAGGACCCCGGAGTGGGAAAGAGGCTCTGAGCCACCTCGGTTTTACAGGACACTGCACAGCAACCAATCATTGACCTCCAAAAGGCTGCTCGGGCTGGCTCACTCTGCAGCTGAAATGCTTTTAACTCTTTATGGCCACCCTCGGAGTCTAATTGGAGCCTAATTGGCCCTGATGGGCAGTTAAAGATGTGATTAACGGAACAGAGGGCGAGTTAGCACTTAACTGCACTGTGGGCTGGCCGCGTGGAGGCTGGTGGGGCTGGGAGCCGGGAAGGAGGCAGGAGGCGGTGGAAGGGCTCCGGACCTTCGGTCTTCGAGCTCCTGTTCTGCCCTCCTCCCCTTTGTCTGCACAGGAACAGAGAGGGGTGAGTGTGGGCGGCAGCGAACCAGAGAGGACCTGAGAGGCGGACACAGCCGAGCAGCCTGAGCCATCTTGGGCTCCGCGCACAGCTACCCCAGGAAGGAGGAACTCACCCAATTCCCCGTTTCCAGATGAGGAGCGGAGGCTCAGAGAAGCAGGTACCCAGGGTCTCACAGCCAGTAGGTGGCAGAGCCGAGACGGCCGGACCGAATCAGCCGCACTTGAACTGTTCCCTGCGCTGTCATCCCCGCGGGTGGTGGTGGCCACCACGCGCCAGTGGACCCCACACCAGTAGCAGAGCTTGCTTATTCCCGAAGGTCCCACTGAGCTGAGCCTCCCTGCCTGGCTGGCATCTACTCCGCAGGCTAAAAGGGCTGCCGGATCCCCGTCCGCTTATGGGCGGCTGAGACCCATCCTGCTGCCAAAGCTCAGAGCCTTATGTCGACCTGCCCCCAACGAGCTGCAGTCTGGCCCCAGGTGTCTGCCCCTCACCTCCTCCAACATGGCTTGCATCAGAGCTGGGTCGAACGCCTTCTCCCGACATGACTTTGCAAGGGGTCCTTGGCCAATAGGCAGCCCTTCTGTTTTCTCGCTGGCAAGAAAAGGGGGGTTCCTGAGCTATGGTGTGCACAGCTGGTACCTAGGAGGCTTGTAACTCCCCTCACCTCCACGACCCCGATACGATTCTGATTCTGTAGGTCTGGAGCAGGGCCCGGACACCTGCATTTCAGCTGCGTGCTCCAAGGTGTCTCGAAGGCACGTGGGGCCCACCACGTGTGGGAAGGGGATGCCGGCTTGATCCGGTCTAAAGTTTGAATTTCCATGTAGTCTAATTGAAGGCTGATTCTTAGTCACCCTCAACTCTTCTGATCCAGGCTAAAATTAGAATCCCCGGCGCGGCTGACCTTTCCATTCACCTGTCACCGTGCGCTGAACACCCACTCGGGTGCCAGGACCCGGGATGGGGAGCTGACAGGGACACAGGGCGGTCCCCGAACGCCTGCTATAGGGTTCTCATAACAGAGCCCTTGGCAACAGCTAAGTGGAGCGGAACGTTCCATCGGGGGCCCAGGAGGTAGGTACATGTGTCCTGTTTTCTGCACTTGAAGGTGCTTTTCTCCGGAGTGTTCTCAGTCTCCCCAGACAGGGGCTTGGCCCCGGCTCCCTCCTCCCCTGCCCCATGAACCCCACTGCAGCTCAGCGTGCACAGACCGTGTTCGGGGGAGCTGCTCCGAACCCCCTGCCGGCGGGGGAGCCTGCTGTCTGCTGGCTCCCTCACCGTGGTGTGACAGCCCAGTTAGCAGGGGATAGGATGGGCCGGGGGTGGGAGGTGCTTTGGAACGGAGTCCCCCAGAGCCCTCCGCAGTCAAGGGCTTTATTAATATAGATTAATGAGCATAAACAGGATTCTTGATTTCCTCAAATAAATGGATTTTGAGTGGTTACTCTGGCAACGAGGCCTACTTACATTCATTATCCAGGAGAGGGAGAGGGAGCGCGGAGGGGTCTCTCCTCTTATCCTTGCGTTTCACAGTCTCTGAGTTTGGGGTGGGGAGAGCAGCGGTGGCGTGAGGAGGGATGTCATTCAAGGGGCTCCGCTGGCCTCTTGGTATCAGGCCAGGCCCTGTGGGGAAGTAAGGCAGATCTCATGTGAACTCCTAGGCCCCCAGTTCTGGGCCAGTGGGCCCGTCCCCAGGGGCCATGAGGGCAGGCAGCCGTGGTTCGGACATCGGAGGACACACGGAGCTTGTCCATGGAGCACCAACAGGACATCTCGTGCCCAGAGGTTTCTCAGCTGTCGTGGTACTGGGGGGGAGGGCTCTAGCTGGGAGTCAGGGTACTTTGTGGAGGGTGTCCCCGAGCTACCCTCCACCCTCCCTGCACGAGCGGAGCTGGGTAGCACCGGGCCACCCTACCAGCCGCTCAGAACTCTCACGGCAGACACAGTGCTGACCCAGCATGAGCGGTGACTCCAGACCGAGGCCAACGGCCCATCAGACGGAGAGCAGTCTTCGGGCTCAGCTGCGCTTCTCCCCCTCACCGTAGCAGCCCCCCTTCCTTGGGCACTGCCTGATCTGTTTCTGCCTCCCAGGAGCAGAGGGAGGCTCAGCGAGGGCGGGCGCTGGTGCGAGGTGGCACAGTCCCCCCACCCCGCCCCGCACAGTGCAGACCCATGCCGTGGGCTCCAGCGCCCACGCCCGTCACGTGAGTGGTCCCTTCAGCTCTTTGTTGAGTGTCTGTTTTGTGCAGGTGCTGTCCTTGAAATCAGGGAGAGCCTAAAGCTGCTGAGCACGTGTCTGGGACCCCAGCGTCAGTCGCGTCCCATCCCTGTGACCCCCTGTCCCCAGGGAGGCGGTCGGTGTCCCTTGGTCAGTATCACGCACCCACCACACAGAGGCAAATACCCCCACTTCAGCTTCTGGAACGTGGCAGAGAGATGGTCTTCAGAAGCCTCCTGTCGGGCTCAGATGGGGAAACGGCAAGAGAAGAGCTCACGGTCGGTCCTCGCCCTCCGAGCCAGGCCTCCGGGGAGGAAAACCAGCACAGGCAGGTCCGGGTCCTGCCAAGGAGCATGGCTGGGCTTCTCGCCTGTCCCGGTGGGGAGTCTGTCTTTGCAGGCAGCACTTGGGCGCCTTCTCCGTGTCTTCGACTGGCTCTTGCGCAGCCCTCCCCAGGACAGCCTTACCACTGGTGCCCACTTGTGCGGGCGCGAGGACCCACAGCAGCAACTCATCTGCGAGGCCCTGCGGGGACGCAAGCTTCCCGGAGCCGACTGTGCTGCGGACTCGCGCCCCTGCTTCCCCCCACCCTCCCGGCCTCGTTCCTCCTCCTTCCCGGCTTCCCCCCTCCTCCTCCCCTTCCTCTCTCCCTCTCCCCTTCCTCTTTCTTTAACTTGATCATCCTCTCGGGAGTTCAGCCTGAATGAATGCCTTGCACGTGTCTACCCCTCATTACCATGTTGAGCACAGTTAAAATTTCGCTTCACGATTCTTAGCTGCCATGCCCGAGAGGCGATGGCAGACCCAAGAACCGGATGCGTGAGAGCAGTCACGTCCACTACGGTACCTACGTGGCGCGTGTGGCTCTTTCATGACAATGGAATGAAGCATTCCGTTGCTCCCATGCACCAGCCCCCTTCCAAGCAGTCAATCGTGCTGCACGGCCTGGTGGCTTCCATCTTGCAGGAAGGTCCCTGGGACGGGGCTGGTCTGGAGGCTGCGGTGTGGGGAAATGCTGGAGGGCTTGGGGCGCGAGGAAGCCAGGTGTGCCATCTCTTGGTGGCTGTGAGGCCAGTGGCTCGGGCTTGGCTGCTGAGGCTTGGCGTGTGCCTGGAGCCACGAGGTTGGTGGTGGGGCGGGGGGGGGGGATGGAGGCCAGGCAGGCCCACAGGAGACGCCCGCCTCCCAGTATTGTCAGGAGGATCACAAGTCCCTGCACCTGCCACAGGTCTCAGTGCCTCTCCTCGTGCCCATCGGCTCTGGGCACCTGCAAGGGCTGTCTTTACTCTGTCTTCTCGCTCCCTCTCTTTCTAAAAAAGTTGTGCCCCAGATCCCCTCACCTTTCCTTTGTCCACCGATAACCAGCCACATTAATCAGCCTCGTGTATTCTTTTATATTGAAAATAGGTGAATAAGCAAATACATGCGTATATTTTAATTCATTCTCCTCCCTACCCGCTCCTTCCTCTTGCTCAGACACCCCTCCCCTGCAGTTGGAGGCCACGCCCTCTCTCCTTTTCTCTCGGTGGCGGTGGCGTGGCATCCCTCCACACTGCTGCGCCTGGCTGGTCCCTTACCCACGAACATTTGGGGGCCTCCTTGCTTTGCCTGCTGCAACCAGGCGGCAGTGGAAGTCCTGCACGTCTGCCGTCTGGACCATGACCAAGTTCATCGAAGTGGTAACAGTCAGCTTAGCCCCCTGCTGGCCCATCTGAGCCTGCCTGTCTGCCCACAGCCCCACTGCAGGGCGCCTTGCTAACTTTCTGGCTTATTCTCAGTCGGACAGGCAGATGGTGTATCTCAGTCTAGTGTGATTTGTGGTTCTCTAATACTGATTAGTCTGAGCATCTCCTTACGTGGTCAGGGGCCCTTTCTGTTTATGTTTCCTTCATCGAATCAGCGTTGCTTTCTTCCTGATGATGGACCAATGCCCTCTTTTTCTCCTTCTTATTTGGAAAAAAAATTAAAAATGCAGGATAGTGCGGAGAACAGTCCGAGCGAAGCTCTAGAACCGTGCTGTCCCACAGAACTTTATGGGAAGATGGGAATGTTCCAGAGCTGTGCCCTCCCGTAAGGCAGCCCCGGCCAGGGGTGCCTCTTGAGCTCTCGAAATGTGATTAGTGAGACTGAAGAATTGAATTTTAGGTTTTGTTTACTTTTTGTGCGTTTCAATTTCAAGGTCAGTAGCCACAGGTGGCTAGTGGCTCCTGTACTGGACGTCGCAGGTATGAAAGCATTGATTTGGGTAGCCTGCGGGCCCCTGCTCCAGGACGCCGAACCATTTTCAGTGCTTCAGGACCCTCCTGGACGCAGGTTGTTTGCAGCCACAAAGGCTGTGCAGGCTGCAGTCACATAGCAGTGACTTTGAATAGAATATTAGGAGGGTGATGAAGTTGGTAGTCAGGGTTTGAATCTAGGCCCTGCGCCTTCCTAGCTGCGTAGCCTTGAACAAGTTACTTGACCTCTCTGAGCAGGCTTTCTAACCTGTGAAATGGGGTGCAGGGGTGGGGATGTATCACTGGCATCTGCTTTTAAGTGTTTGAAGATTAAAAGAGATAATTTAGTAAAGTGCACTTGAACCCTGGCAGGGGCCAGGCCCACAGGAGGTACAGACACAATTTTCCAGGTTTGTCCTGACCCCAGCTCAGTTAATGAGCCAAGGGGAGTCTCAGGGCTCCCGGCACCTGGTGGATATTTTCTTATTTATTCTTCCCTAAACCCCCTAAGGCATAGCTGCGGTCCTTGGCCCCAGTTAGCAGGTAGGCACAAAGGGAAATCGAAACAGTGAGGTGAAATAACCTGCCTCAGGTCACACAGCTAGGATGCGGCAGTCTGGGCTTCAGGCCTCCTTCCCTCCGGAGTCAGCTCCACACAAAACAGGCGGCTTCAGCGTATATTCTCAGAGGCAGTTTCTCTCAAGGTGGTCCGGGGACCTGCAGAATCGGCATCATCTCACAAGGTGTTAGAATGGTCAATTCTTGGGCCTCAGCCTAGAACAACAGAAATTCTGGGGAGGGGCCAGCCACCTGTGTTCTGAGATGCCTCCCAGGTTGATTCTTGAGCCCTAGAGCTTGAGAAGTGTAGCTCGTGGTGGGGCCTTCAGAATGCTGGCTTTGAGTTCCACTGGGGTTCATGGCTTCAGCTGTCTCTACTGGCCCCATACAATCCACTCCCCAGCCCAGCGTCTCCTTCTTGCCCTGGCAGCTCCGATCCATGTTCCTACAGTGCCCTCCTCTCCAGGGCTGCTTGTAGACGCAGAGGTGGGTGGTCAGTGAGGGCTGGCCTGGCCCCCGTCCCCTCCACTGCTGGTCCAGCTCCAGGATGGGTACCACGAACCTACTGTCTGCAATAGGGCTTGCTTCTCGGGCTGTTCTCTGCCCAGTAAGTAGCCCCATGGAAAGCAGCGTGGACGATGATGTTACCGCTCTGTCGTTCGCAAAGGGCTGCATCTCTGGCTGATGATGACTCAGGGTGACTGACTGTCAGCCTCAAATGACAGAGATCAGGGGCCCTGATGAGAATGCCTGCCACCCCCGGAGCTCCCAGACCCTCAGGGGAACGGAAGGGAGGAGGGCACGGAAGGATGCGGGCCCCAGACAGCCTGGGGAGGCTCTGGTGCTGTCTCTGCAGAGCTCAGAAACTGGGAGCCTGGGCCTCCTCCCAGGCTGGGAACTCAGACCTCCAGCACCAGCAACTGGCCGCTGAGTGTTTTGGAAGTGGCCTCAGAAGATTCTTGTCCCACCCCTGTTTTACTGAGATATAACAACTGACATAAGTTTAAGTTTAAGGTGTTAAGTTTTAGGTGTGTGGTGTGACTGATGCACGCCTAGATCACAGAGCAGTGACCACCATAAGGTGAGTTCACGCAGGCGCCGCCCCAGTTGCTGTTTTTGTGGCGGCAGTGAGAACATTAAAGATCTACTCTCACAGCAACTCACAAGTGCGCAGTCCAGAATGGTTAGCCACCGTCACCAGGCTGCATGCTAGATCCCCAGACCCTCCCCGTCTTCCGGCTGGAAGCTTGGAGCCCTCGACACCATCTCCTTCGTGCCCCCACCTCCAGCTCCCGGCAGCCCCCAGTCTACACTCTCAGTTCCTACAAGCTTGGCTTTTCTGGATTCCACATCTAAGTATCGTACAGTATTTGGATTCTCCGACTATTTTACTTAGCATAATGCCCTCAAGGTCCACCTGTCCTGGCAAATGGCAGGATTCCCTCCTTTTTTATGGATATCTGTATCTACCCCATTTTCTTATCTGTGCATCCACCGATGGATCCTTAGGTCGTTCTCGTGTCTGTGGACAGCGCTGCGATGGACGTGGAGGTGCAGGATGCTTGCGGGAGAGTGACTTCACGATCCTGCTGTGCAGCCACGGCTGGAAACCACTGAAGAAAAGCAGCACGTCTCACCCTTGAAGAGAGGCTGGGACAGCCTGGAGATGCCATTTCAGAGGTGGGTCCTGGACTGTGAAGTTGCACCCCCGTATCTGATTTAAGAAAAGTCACCCATCACTCCGCTATAACCCCATGTGTCTGCATCAGCAGCTTTCCTGTTTGATTTGGTGACGGTGCTATTTGGTAGCTTATTAAAGGGCAGTTCATTTTTGCTTAGGAGATTTCATCAGCAGAAAGCCAATTACCACCACTTCCTTAGAGAATTTTAACATTTATGCTAATTTTCCATGGAAGGTATTTTCGATTCATTTGCATGACTTGCTATTTGGCAAGATGATTCTTGGGGAATGGACTGCTTATGGTGTTCAGGTTAAGCCACTGCTTATGGCGCAGGGTTCAAAGTCTTTTGGCCAGCCCTGGGGAGAGAAACCATACAGGTAGTTATTTGGGTGAGCCCCTGACTGTCCCAGAGCAACCCCCCACCCCCAAAGTTATCAGGCTCTGCCCTCACTTCTTTTACTTTTGGAGAATCTACTGCTGAATGTGTTTGAAAACTCAATCTTCTTATTCAAATGCTGTAGTTGACAGCCAGAGAAATATGAGGCTCAGAGAAGTTAAGCAACTTGCCTAAGGTAGCACAGCCAGGCCATTAGACCAGAGAGATGCTGCAGGCCCTACATTGCCAACTTGCCAGCAGTGTCCAGCCCATGGCTAAGCAGCTCCCCCATATACCAGGTGGCTGGTGTACCCCCAAGCAATCCCTGATACACTCTCCTGGTGGCGGGATCCCTGGGTCACAGCCAGACTGCCCAGAAGAAACGCAGACTGGGAGCACGAGCTGGGAGGTTGGGACCCAGCACCCTCGCTCTCCCACTCTCCTAACAGCATGACCATCTCCCCCTGTCCTGTCTCCTCCATGGCAGTGCCAAGGCAGGGTCAAAGGTCGTTTCTTAAGACTCATTGAGGCATTCGGAGGCCAGAGAACAGAGATGCCTATGCCTGCCCTTCCTTTGCTGCCTTGTTCCTTAAATGTCCTCCAGCTGCTCTGAACACCCAAACGCTTGTTGGGGAGCAGAACACACTGTTAGGAGTTCGTGGGCTCCGGGCCTCTGCCTCGGACTAGTCAGTAACTTTCAGGTCCATTGCGCAGATGAAGCAACTGAGCCCCAGAGATCAGTCTGGATTGGAGGGAGGCAGGTCTGAACCTTGTTTGGGGTGGAGGGTTGGGGCGAGACTAGTGTTGCTGGCTGTCCCTCACATCTGGCCATCCCTTCCCCTCCCCTGGTCTCCGGTGGATGGCAGAGTGAGGAACAGGCTGGACAGAGAGGGTATCAAAAGCTAAAAATGGAATGGAAATGACCAGGAACCTTTTGTTGGGGTTTTGGGGATGGAGCCGCTGCTGGGGCCTGGGGCAGGACCAGTACCCCCATGGCTGAGCTCTGACCCACAGGGTTGGAAGTTTCCTGGAGATTGGGATCCCCGTCCTCCTGCGGGGGAGGGGTCAGGTCCAGGCATGACATCATTGCGGCTGCAGGAAGCCAGAACTTCTCTGGCATCTGCTCCCTTTGGGCGCCAGGCCTCCAGCCGGTGTGTAAAGAGCCACACTGGGCAAGTCTGCCATGTGCCCTGTGTCCTCTGAGAGCTGGTAAGGACTGTGGCTCCTCCCTCCCGTGACCACTGACCGGATGAAAGCATCCGATGTGGGTGCCATCAGAGCGGCACCTAACGGAGGGGCTGCTCGTTCCCACCCCAGTGAGATGCCCATGCCCCTAACTTGGGACCTTCTGCACCTTGCCCACCTGTCCGGCTCTTACTGCATCATGCTTGAGAGCAAGTGCAGGGTTCAAAGCCAGCCGCAGCCTCTGCCGTAGCCTCCACTCCTTAACTGGGCAGTTCTGTCAAGCTGTCGGCATCTCCACTCCTGGTCTGTGCAGGGGGACGGTATTAGGACCTGTCACACACACAGACAGATGGAACGTTACCTGAGATCATCTGTGTGAAAGGTTCAGGATGCTGCCTGGCACATAGTAGCTGCTCAGTGAGTGGTTCTTGGTCATGGGGCCATCGGGGGAGTGGGGAGGGAGGGGGCACCTAGAGGCAGCCCCGGGGAGGGGCAGGGTTGGGGCTGCTGTCTAAGCTAGGAGGAAGCCAGGAATAAGGACAGAGGGAATCAGCTGGAGGGCGGCAGCCACCCCCCCCCCCCCCACACACAAGGTTTTCTAGGCTGGCCATGCCCTCCTGTCTTGGGTTCCCCACTCTGGAGGCTTTAGGGCCCAAGCCAAGGGCAAGCACCCAGGCTTTAAAAGCACGTGGGCTGGGGGCTCAGTCGTCCTACCTCAGCATCCTGCCGATTTTTGTCCACAGCCCTGGTGAGGGGAGCTGGGCCTCTCATGCCTTCTCATTGAAGTGGCATTTTTCTATTTCTGAGAGGCTTGTGTTGGGCAAAGGCAGCTGTGGTGGGTGTGGGGAAGGGGAGGGTTGGTGCTTCAAGCAACCGGCCTGGGTGATGGTGGGGGCACACTTTCCCAGCCATAATTTAAAAAATAGAGCTGAAAAACAGTCAGACCTCCCATGTGACTCAGCCCCATTATCCCTAATCACGGGAAGAATTCACCAACCTCTGCCCTGCAAGTTCCTGCTTGCAGGGCTTCCAGAACGCTCCAGCTTTGGGGTGGGGGAGTCCAGTAGGGGGGCGGCTTATAGCAGCACAACTTGCTCCTGAGCCCTCAGAGGAGGATGCTCCTACCCCAGGAAGGAGGCCCTGGAGAGGGGTTCTGCGGGGGGGGGGGTTGGGGGTGTGGGCTGGGGCCGTGTGGCAGGTGGGGATGTGGGCTCTGCAGCGGGGGCTCTGCGTGGGGCCTGGCTCCTCCCGGCTGGAGCCATTCCTGGTCTCACGTCCTGGCAGGCTCAGCCAACAGCTCTCAGGATTCCCTGCCCCGAGACAGGAGGCATGGCTTTGACACACGAGAAGCCTCCATTTCAGAAACCTTTAGTATACGCTGAATAGAGGCATTAGAAATGAGGAGGCAGCCCTTCCAGGGAAGGACTCTAAAAGATGTCTACTATACCCTATCATGTAAAAAAAAAGCAGTTTAGGGCGCCTGGGTGGCTCAGTGGGTTAAGCCGCTGCCTTCGGCTCAGGTCATGATCTCAGGGTCCTGGGATCGAATCCCACATCGGGCTCTGCTCAGCAGGGGGCCTGCTTCCCTTCCTCTCTCTGTGATCTCTTCCCTTCCTCTCTCCTACTGTGATCTCTCTCTGTCAAATAAATAAATAAAATCTTTAAAAAAAAAAAAAAAGAAAGCAGTTTATAAGACTGTGCATAGAGAGAGTATCGTCTTAGGCTGCTCCGGCTGCCATGACAGACTGCCATGGGCCGGGCGGCTTCTGCATTTGCTTTCCCAGAGTTCCGGAGGCTGGGAGTCCAAGATCAAGATCGAGATCCAAGATCAAGGTGCCGGCCAGGGTGGTCCCTTTGCAGCCTCTCTTCCTGGCAAGCGAAGGGCTGTCTTCTGCTTTGTCCTCTCTTACACAGGACGTCAATCCTATCAGAGCAGCCGCCCATAGCCTCATTCAACCTTAATTACTTCTTTAGAGACCTGGTCTCCAAGCCCAGCCACACTGACCGGGCCATGACTTCTGGGGGCGGGTCCAGATGTCCAGACTATAACAAGGAGGACACTCCGGAGCCGGACCTACCAGGCTCCAAACCGCTGCTCTGCTTGCACGTTGGGTCGCTTGGGTGGGGAGGGACGTGAACTCTTTGAGGTCCTCAGTTTCCCCTCCTGAACTCTTGGGGAGGTTGTACCTCTGCTTCCCACCTTCCAGAAGGGTCGTGAAGACGCCGACGACCATGAGGCTGGGAGAGAGCCTTGTAAATAGTCGGAAACCCTGAAATGAGAGGTCGTCTTGTGAGAAAGGAGAGCTGGGAACCATGGGGGACCCCCACCGTCAGGCTCAGCTGGGGTCGGGAGGGGTGTCGACAGAGGTTGCCCCTCCCCTCCACCCCACTACTCTTCAGGTGCAGCACAAACACAGGCGTCTGAAGGCTGGGCTGGTCCCCTCAGTGGGGGTGGGGTGGGGTGGGGTGGGGTGGGAGGTTGCCATGGGCGACAGGGCACCGGGAGTCTGTAGGCCCCCACCCCCTGCTCCAGCGGGGGAAATCAGCTGTTTTCTGGACTTACTGAATTATCAGGACGAGATGGAAATTTGGCTTGTCTGCTGGTAGGTAGCTGATTAGAGCCTTTAAAACTCTAGCAAACCAAACCCAAACAGCCCGGAATGGCCGCCCCCCAGCAGCTCCTGACCTCAGCCGTCAGAGTTCCTACTGAGATGGTTGGGGGAAGGGGGTGATCAGGCTCAGAAAGGACAGAGTTGCCGAAGACAGAGGGTGCTGGGGTGCTCCCCGCATCTGGAGGGCAGAGGTCTGAGTCCTCGCGTGCGTGGGACAGGCCCCACAACCAAGAACTAACTGGCCCCAAATGTCAGTAGTGCTGAGAGCGAGAAACCCTGACGTATATGGGGTTGGGTGACTCTTTCTTGTTTGGGGCTGTTCTATGTGTGGTAGGAGGCACCCACGTGAGCACCCTTAACTCAGAGCCAGGCACCTGGGCGTTAATCCCTCAATGACATCCGAGGCCACCTCTGCATCTGGGAGACAATCAGGCAAGCAGCAAGCTGTCTGCTCCTAGCTCAGAAAGCAGCTCTACGAGCTAAGATGTTTCTACACGTTTAGTGTTTGTTCTCAGCCTCTCTAGGAGAAAAATACGCCCCCAATATTGGTCATTATCATGGTGACAAGGTTTCTGGGAGATTGTATCTAAAATGTTTTATCCCAGGTGTTATCAACTGGGTTCCTCAAGAAAGAAATGAGCTCCTTCCCATTTGGAACCCAATTCCCTCCCTGTCCCCGCCCCCCCACGGGGATCACGCCGCCTTCTCAGGCAGAGAGGGGAGGCGGTGGCCGCAGGTGCTCAGGCTGGGCTGTCTTGGGCTTCGAGTCCTTAACAGCTTCCGAGGCTACTTCTCCATGAACCAGCAATCTCAGGAGTGTGTCTGCCATTTATTATTTGATTAGCCTCTCCAAGGGCATCTTAATTTGTCCTTCCCAGGCACGTACTCTAGCCAGACGGTTTGAGAAATGATGTCTCCGAGTCTGCTATAATAAGACAATTATTCTGGCAGCGTCCCACACCATGGCAATAAGTCCTGAGCCTGGTCAAGGCCTTAATTTCCATCTGGGGTGAGAATGCACGGAAATTTTGAGAAGCCATAGCTTTCAGACGACCAGTGTCCGGAGGGAAAACTCAGGCAGGGCCTCGCGTCTGGGGCGAGGTCTGTTCCGTTGGCCGGTGTGTGTACTGTGGAGACCCGGGAGTCGTGCATGGGAAGCACCTGGACCTTGGAACACAAAGAATAGAGCTGGAGTCGCAGTTCTGCCCTAAGTGTGTGCCTTTGGGAAAATGATTTAACTCCTGGGGACCTCCCCCGCCCCGAGTACCCTTGCACCACCCTGGGGAGAGTCTCAAGGCCAGGAGCAGAAGCTGTGATGATTTAAATTTGCATCTCCATGTGCGGAGATGAGCTGCCTGAAGCCCCATCCGTTTGCTTAAACCTCGGAGGAGGCAGGCTATGTGGGGCCCCCCTGGACAGCAGTCACCGGAGCCAAGTGAGACAGCGGGCACCACATGTTCATTGAGTTGCATGAAACGTGCAAAATCACTTCCCAGTCACTACCTCCATTTCTCAAAAACACAAATCCATTTTGTGAGAAATTAAATTCCACAGAAAAGTAAGCACAAAAAGAATAGAACCAATACCCATACTGTCACCACTTAATAGTTGTTAACATATTATCCTATTTTCTTACCTGCTTTAAAAAAAAAAAGTTTATTTATTTAATTTTAGAGGGCGAGAGAGGGAGGGAGGGAGAGCGAGAGCAGGGGTGAAGAGGAGCATGGAGATGGGGAGAAAAGCAGACTCTGCTGTCAGTGCAGAGCCTGATGTGGGGCTTGATCTCGTGACACGGAGATCATGACCTGAGCCGAAACCAAGAGTCAGACGCATAGCCAACTGAGCCACCCAGGTGCCCCTTTATTTATTTATTTATTTACTTATTTAAAGTGAATATTAGCAATGGATAAAGTTTTTTTTTATCTTCCTTATTCCACTTCTGTCCTCTATGCCCTTGAAGTGACCTCCAGCGAGGCTGCTGTAGACCCTTCCGCACATAGATGATACACAAACTTCATTTTAACTTCTGTTTTCACTGTCTGAATAGACCCCTTTCTGCTGCCCTCTTCCTGGACATTCAGGTGGAGCTTCCCCCAATTCTGTGAGCGCGCGTGTGCGTGCACCTGTCTTGTGTGTCCGCCAATGTCAGAAACGTTCGGATGCTCGTTTCCAGCTTTACCAGATCCTGCTAGACGCCACCACTGTGCTCTCCCTGGCTGCTCCTGCCCGTGGGGCCTCCTCTGGTCAAGCCCACGGGCTGCTGACCAGCCTCATCTTCTCTAACGACGACGACCTTCCTGGTTTCTCCCCGCTAGTTCTTCCTGCTTCTCTTCTGGGCTTCTCCTCTCCCCCAGCCCCAGCCCCACAGGCTCTGCTGTTCTTTTCTGCCTGGACTCTCAGCTCACAGAGAGAAACCGATCTGGCTGAGTCTTGTCTCATCTGGCCAGCACGACGTTCTTGAAGCATTCAGAATGTGAACCCTCGGCCCCCAGGGACCCCCAATATCTTACTCCAGCCATACTGATGTAACCCTTCTGGTATCCACCGTGGAGACGTAGGTTGGCTCATTCAGTGTCTTGCTCAGTTTTCTTCTGGGATAACTTCTTCCACGGCAGAGGCTGGAAAGCTAAGATCAGTGTTTTCCTAACTCCCTGCGGGTGTGGCTGCAGAACTGAATCAGAGTCACTCAACCAGGTGCATTTCTTGGGATCTCAAATCAGAACTGAGTCAAAGGGGAGATTCGCACCTGTTTTGCTGCAGTGTTTCCATCAGGCACAGTGGAGCTCGGGAGCAGGCAATTCTAGGGGCAGCTTCCTGACCCCCAACCACTGGTGGTGTAGACCCAGAGCCAGCAGTCGCTTCCTGCGTCTGCAGCTTCTTCCTAGGCAGACGGGGTAATTCCTTTTCCCTGGTGAACCAGTTCTGTGAAGTTTTCTTGGAATCTCTTCTTAGCCTAGAGGTTATTTATTCTTCAGTCCCTTCCAATGACTCGGTAAGCACTTGATTCCTGGAATTGGAGCCACTTCTGCTTAAACTAGCTAGAGTGGTTATTATTGTATGCGACTGAACCCCGACTGATTGGGGTCCCGAAGGAGCAAGTTTTTGATCCCTGATTTATTCCTTTAATTTTTCTGAGAGCACATTCTGACTTTACTTTTATTCATTTATTTATTGAGCCATCCAAAAATATGAATTAAATATCTCCTAGGTGTCTATGACTATGCTGAACGTGGTGGATACAAGACCGAGACAAGATGGTACCAACCAACATCCCTCTTCCAGTCTTGGGGAATGCTGTTCTCCTGTCTTCTAAATGAGGAACTACATGTATGTCTTTGATGCCTTTTTTTTTAAAGATTTTATTTGTTTATTTGACAGAGAGAGAGCACAAGTAGGCAGAGCAGCAGGCAGAGGGAGAAGGAGAAGCAGGCTCTCCACTGAGCAGGGAGCCCGAAGTGGGGCTCGATCCCAGGACCCTGGGATCATGACCTGAGCCGGCAGCCACTTAACAACTGAGCCACCCAGGCACCTCGATGCATTTTTTTTTTTTTAGCAACACTCACTGCCACCCTCCCCATGGTCCCTTTGTAAGTTCCAGCTTCACAGTGAGCTTCAATAAATCATTGGTTAGATAGGACCCTGTGACCCTATCCCAGTGTATCCTCGTGCAGATGAAATGACAGACAAGCCACGAGGAAAGGGGCTGCTACACGAGAAGGTCACCTGTGTTTCTGAGGTTTCCAAAGGGCAACGGTAGCATCTGTCCCCCTACTCCAGTCAACTGGGTCTGAGGCAGCTGATAAATTGCTACTTTTTCCCCAAGACAAAAGGCATTATCAGCCCAGCTGACAGAAATAGCTGCTTCTCTCGCAGCCAATTTGGAATCACATCTGGGATGGTTTAAACTAACCAAACATTTCTTTTTGTATACATGGATGTTCTAAGTGTTGAGATATGTCATGTGCCAAGAAAGGAAATGAAAATAACCCCACGGAATATCTCTGACTTAAAATGAGTCAGGGCTGCTGAAGGGACATGCACACTTTCTTAACTTTTTCTTTTTTAGGTTGAGAGGGAGCTTGTGAATTATTTAACCTAGACTTCAAGATAAATATTGCAAAGGATAAAGAGGGACCTTTCATAATAATGAAAAAGGCCAATTCATCAGAAAATGTAACAAGCCTAAAAGTATATGCTACCAATAACAGAGATTCAAAACACAAGAGGCAGAAGTGACAGAACTAAAGGGAGAAATAAATCAAAGCAGGAGATTTTATTACCCCCCACTCCATAACTGATGGAAAAGCATATGGTAGACTAAAGCATATGGAAGATATGAACAAAACTATCACCCTATTTAAACTGGTTGACATTCATAGAACCTCTGCCCATCAATAGGAAAACACACATTCTATTTCCCTGCAAATGGAAGATTCTCCAAGATAGATCACATGCTGGACCACAAAACAAGTCTCAATAAATTTCAAAAAGTTAAAACCCTAAAAATCATGTTCTCTAACCAAAATGGAATTACACTTGAAATAAAAAATGAAATATCTAGAAAACCTCTAAATATTTTGGAAATTAGGCAACACACTTTTATTTTTTTTTTTATTTTTTTTTTTAAGACTCCATTTATCCATTTGAGAGAGAGACCGTGAGAGAGAGCAGGAGAGGGAAGAAGGTCAGACAGAGAAGCAGACTCCCTGTGGAGCTGGGAGCCCGATGCGGGACTCGATCCCGGAACTCCAGGATCATGACCTGAGCTGAAGGCAGTTGCCCAACCAACTGAGCCACCCAGGCACCCGGCAACACACTTTTAAACAATCCGTTGGTCAAAGAAGAAATCAAAGGAGAATAAGTAGCATAAATTGAATGAATAATCAGGTTCCTTTTCACTCTCAAAAGCAGAGTGACCAAGTGATCTGGTCTGCCCAAGGGCTATCCCAGTTTTATTACTGAAAGTTTCGTGTCCCAAGAAATTCCCCAGTTCTGGATAAACCAAATCATTGGTCACGCAGTGAAAGGTTTGCACTCACTATTAAGTTAGGTGGCCGCCTTAGGCATGGGGCTTCTTTCTCTTTCTTTTCCCCAGTTTTATTGAGTATGGTTGACTAATAATTGTATGTATTTAATGTATATGAATTGATGCTTTGATAAATGTATCCATTGTGAAATAATCACCTCAATCAAGCTAATTAATATACCCATCACCTCACATAGTTACCTTTTCTTCATTTATAGTGAGAACAGTTGAGATTAATTTCATTTTCTCTATCTATTCTATCTCTATCTATTCTCTATCTATTTCACTTTATCTATCTATTTCTCTATCATATTCTCTCTACCTATGAATAGATAGAGAGTTAGGTTGTTTCCATATCTTGGCTATTGTAAATAATGCTACAGTGAACATGGGAGAGCAGATATCTCTTGGAGATCCATTTCCTTTGTATCTATACTGAGAAGTGGGATACTGGATCACAAAGTAGCTCTATTTTTAATTTTTGGAGGAAATTTATATTGTTTTTCACAATGGCTACACAAATTAAATTTTGACTAACAGTGCACAAAGTTCCCTTTTCTCCACATGCTTGACAACATTTGTTATCTTGTCTTTTGGCTGATAGCCATTCTAATACCTCTATGGTGATATCTCATTGTGGTTTTGATTTGCCTTCCCCTGATGATGAGTGATACAGAGCATCTTTTCATATACCTATTGGCCATTTGCATGTCCTCTTTTGAAAAATGCCCATTTAGGTCATTTGCCCATTTTTTAATTGGGTTGTGGGGTTTTTTTTGCCATGGAATTATATGAGTATTTTGGCTATTAACCCATTATCAGATACATGCTTTGCAAATATCTTCTCCCAATCCATAGATTGCCTTTTTGCTTTTTTAATTGTTTGCTATGTAGCTTTATAGGTTGCTACAATCTTGTTTATCTTTGCTTTCATTGCCAGTTCTTTTGGTGTTGTATCCAAAAAAAGTGTGCCCACACCAATATCAAGAAGCTATCCCCTTTGTTTTCTTCTAGTAGTTTTATAATTTCAAATCTTATGTTTAGGTCTTTAGGGGTACCTGGGTGGCTCAGTTTTAAACATCTGCCTTTGGCTCAGGTCAGAGGGGAGTCTGCATGTCCCTCTACCCATCTCCCTGCTCATGTTCTCTCTTTCAAATATATAAATAAAATCTTTTTTAAAAAGTCTTATATCGATTTTTAAAAAATTATTTTTATTAACATATAATGTATTATTTGCCACAGGGGTACAGGTCTGTGAATCACCAGGCTTACACATTTCACAGGACTCACCATAGCACATACCCTCCCCAATGTCTATAACCCAACTACCCTCTCCCTAACCCCCAACTCCCCAGCAATCCTCAGTTTGTACTGTGAGATCAAGAGTCTCTTATGGTATGTCTTCCTCCCAATCCCATCTTGTTTCATTTTTTTCCTTCTCTACCCCATAAACCCCCTACCCTGCATCTCAAAGTCCTCATATCAGATTGTATGATAATTGTCTTTCTCTGATTGACTTATTTTGCTCAGCCTAATACCCTCTAGTTCTGTCCATGTCATTGCAAATGGCAAGATTTCACTTTTTCGATGGCTGCATAGTATCCCATTGTATATATATATCTCACATTATTTTTACCCATTCATCTGTTGATGGACGTCTAGGTTCTTTCCATAGTTTGGCTATTGTGGACATTGCTGCTGTAAACATTCATGTGCACATGCCCCTTTGGATCACTACATTTGTATCTTTATTAGTGTGATTGCTGGGTCGTAGGGTAGAATTTTCAACTTTTTGAGGAAACTCCATGCTGTTTTCCAGAGTGGCTGTACCAGCTTGCATTCCCACCAACAGTGTAGGAGGGTTCCCCTTTGTCCACATCCTCTCCAGCATCTGTCATTTCCTGACCTGTTTGTTTTTTGTTTTTTGTTTTTTTGTTTTTTTTAGCCATTCTGACTGGTGTGAGGTGGTATCTCATTGTGGTTTTGATTTGTATTTGCCCGATGCCAAGTGATGTTGAGCACCTTTTCATGTGTCTGTTGGCCATTTGGATGTCTTCTTTGCAGAAATGACTATTCATGTCTTCTGCCCATTTCTTGATTGGATTATTTGTTCTTTGGGTGTTGAGTTTGCTAAGCTCTTTATAGATTTTGGATACTAGCCATTTATCTGATATGTCATTTGCAAATATCTTCTCCCATTCTGTCAGTTGTCTTTTGGTTTTGTTTAGTGTTTCCTGTGCTGTGAAAAAGCTTTTGATTTTGATGAAGTCCCAATAGTTCATTTTTGTCCTAGCTTCCCTTGCCTTTGGTGATGTTTCTAGGAAGAAGTTGCTGCAGCTGAGGTCAAAGAGGTTGCTGCCTGTGTTCTCCTCAAGGATTTATTATTATTTTTTAGATTTTATTTATTTATCTGACAGAGATCACAAGTAGGCAGAGATGCAGGCAGAGAGAGAGAGGGTGAAGCAGGCTCCCTGCTGAGCATTGATCTGGATGCAGGACCTGATTCCAGGACCCTGGGATCATGACCTGAGCCAAAGGCAGAAGCTTTAACCTACTGAGCCACCCAGGCTCCCCCTCCTCAAGGATTTTGATGGATTCCTGTCTCACATTGAGGTCTTCCATCCACTTTGAGTCTATTTTTGTGTGTGGTGTAGGGAAATGGTCCACTTTCATTCTTCTGCATGTGGCTGTCCAATTTTCCCAGCACCGTTTGTTGAAGAGACTGTCTTTTTTCCATTGACATGTTTCCTGCTTTGTCAAAGATTAGTTGACTGTAGAGTTGAGGGACTATTTCTGGGATCTCTATTCTGTCTTCTGGGCTCTCTATTCGTCTTCTCTATTCTATTCTCAATGATCTATTTGTCTGTTTTTGTGCCAGCACCATACTGTCTTGATGATGACAGCTTTGTAATAGAGCCTGAAGTCTGAAATTGGGATGCCACTAACTTTGGTTTTCTTTTTCAACATTCCTCTGGTTATTCGGGTCTTTTCTCATTCTGTATAAATTTTAGAATTATTTGTTCCATTTCTTTGGGAAAAAAATGATGGTATTTTGATAGGGATTACATTAAATGTATAGATTGCTTTAGGTATCATAGACATTTTCACAACATTTATTCTTCCAATCCATGAGCATGGAACGTTTTCTCATTTTTTTGGTGTGTCTTCCTCAATTTCTTTCATGGGTACTTTATAGTTTTCTGAGTATAGATTCTTTGCCTCTTTGGTTAGGTTTATTCCTAGGCATCTTATGGTTTTGGGTGCAATTGTAAATGGGATCAACTCCTTAATTTCTTTCTTCTGTCGAGCTGTTGGTGTATAGAAATGCAACTGATTTGTGTCCATTGATTTTATATCGTGATACTTTACTGAATTCCTGCATGAGTGCTAGCAGTTTTGGAGTGGAGTCTTTTGGGTTTTCCACATAAATTATTATATCATCTGCAAAGAGTGAGAGTTTGACTTCTTCATTGCTGATTCAGATGCCTTCAATTTGTTTTTGTTGTCTGATTGCTGAGGCTAGGACTTCTAGTACTATGTTGAATAGCAGTGGTGATAGTGGACATCCCTCCTAACCCAACTTTAGCAGAAAAGTTCTCAGTTTTTTCCCATTGAGAATGATATTCATTGTTGGTTTTTCATAGATGACTTTGATGGTATTGAGGTATGTACTCTCTATCCCTACACTTTGAAGAATTTTGATCAAGAAAGGATGCTGTACTTTGTCAAATATTTTTTTCAGCATCTAATTGAGAGTATCATATGGTTCTTGTTCTTTCTTTTATTAATGTATTATATCATATTGATTGATTTGTGGATGTTGAACCAACCTTGCAGCCCAGGAATAAGTCCTACTCGGTCGTAGTAAATAATCCTTTAAGGTACTGTTGGATCCTATTGGCTAGAATTTGCTGAGAATTTTTGCATCCGTATTCATCAAGGATATTGGTCTGAAATTCTCCTTTTTTTGATGGAGTAGGTCTTTGTCTGGTTTTGGGATCAAGGTAATGCTGGCCTCATAAAATGAGTTTGAAAGTTTTCCTTCCATTTCTAATTTTTTGGAAGAGTTTCAGGAGAATAAATATTAATTCTTTAAATATTTGGTAGAATTCCCCTGAGAAGCTGTCTAGCCCTAGGCTCTTGTTTGTTGGGAGATTTTTGATGACTGCTTCAATCTCCTTACTGCTGCTTATGGGTCTGTTCAGGTTTTTTATTTTTTCCTGGTTCAGTTTTTGTAGTTTATGTGTCTCTAGGAATGCATCTATTTCTTCCAGATTGTCAAATTTGCTGGTGTATATTTGCTCATCATATGTTCTTATAATTGTTTGTATTTCTTTGGTGTGGTTTGACTTCTTTCATTCATGATTTCATTTATTTGGGTCCTTTCTCTTTTATTTTTGATAAGTCTGGCCAGGGGTTTATCAATCCTGTTAATTCATTCAAAGAACAAGCTCCCAGTTTCATTGATCTGTTTTATTGTTCTTTTGGTTTCTATTTCATTGATTTCTGCTCTGATCTTTATTATTTCTCTTCTCCTGTTGGATTTAGGCTTTCTTTGCTGTTCTTTCTCCAGCTCCTTTAGGGGTAGGTTTAGGTTGTGTACTTGAGACCTTTGTTGTTTCTTGAGAAAGGCTTGTATCATTATATACTTTCCTCTCAGGACTGCCTTTGCTGTGTCCCAAAGATTTTGAACAGTTTTGTTTTCATTATCATTTGTTTCCATGAATTTTTTCAAATCTTCTTTAATTTCCTGGTTGACCCATTCATTCTTTAGTAGGATGCTCTTTAGCTTCCATGTATTTGACTTCTTTCCAACTTTTCTCCTGTGATTGAGTTCTAGCTTCAGAGCACTGTGGTCTGAAAAAATGCAGGGAATAATCCCAATCTTTTGGTACTGGTTGAGACCTGATTTGTGACCCAGGATGTGATATCTTCTTCAGAATGTTCCATGTGCACTAGAAAAGAATGTGTGTTATATTGCTTTGGATGGAATGTTCTGAATATATCTGTGATGTCCATCTTGTCCAATGTGTCATTTAAGACCTTTATTTCCTTGTTGATATTTTGCCTAGATGATCTGTCCATTTCAGTGAAAGGGTTGCTAAATTCCCCTACTATTATTATATTATTGTTGATGTGTTTCTTTTCTTTTCTTTCTTTCTTTTTTTTTTTTTTTTTTGGTTATTAATTGGTTTATACAGTTTGCTGCTCCCATGTTAAGGACATAGATATTTAAAACTGTTAGATTTCTTGTTGGGATGGGGCACCTGGGTGGCTCAGTGGGTTAAAGCCTCTGCCTTTGGCTCAGGTCATGATCTCAGGGTCCTGAGATCGAGCCCCACATCGGGCTCTCTGCTCAGTGGGGAGCCTGCTTCCCTCCTCTCTCTGCCTGCCTCTCTGCCTACTTGTGATTTCTCTCTGTCAAATAAATAAATAAATTCTTTAAAAAAAAAAGATTTCTTGTTGGGCAAACCTTTTAAGTAAGATATACCCTTTAAGTATGATCTCCTTCCTCATCTCTTATTATAGTCTTTGGCTTAAAATCTAATTTATCTGATATAAGGATGGCCACCCCAGCTTTCTTTTGATGCCCATTAGCATGGTAAATTGTTTTCTACCCCTCACTTGATATCTGGAGAAGACTTTGTGTCTAAAATAAGTTTCTTGTAGACAGCATATCGATGGGTCTTGTTTTTTTTTAATCCATTCTGATACCCTGTGTCTTTTGATTGGGGCAAATGGGCTAAAGGTCCATTTACATTCACAGTAACTATTGAAAGATATAAAGTTAGTGCCATTGTATTGCCTGTAAGGTGACTGTTACTGTATATTGTCTCTGTTCCTTTCTGGTCTACTACTTTTAGGCTCTCTCTTTGCTTAGAGGACCCCTTTCAATATTTCCTTTACAGCTGGTTTGGTGTTTGCAAATTATTTCAATTTTGTTTGTCTTGGAAGCTCTTTATCTCTTCTTCTATTTTCAATGACAGCCTAGCTGGATATAGTTTTCTTAGCTGCATATTTTTCTCATTTAGTGCTCTGAATATATCATGCCAGTTCTTTCTGGCCTGCCAGGTCTCTGTGGCTAAGTCTGCTGACAATCTGATATTTCTACCATTGTATGTTACAGACTTCTTGTCCTGAGACAAGAGCTGTTTTCAGGATTTTCTCTTTGTCGCTGAGACTTGTAAGTTTTGCTATTAGATGATGGGATGTTGATCTATTTTTATTGACTTTAAAGGGGGTTCTCTGTGCCTCCTGGAATTTGATGCTTGTTCCCTTTGCTATATTAGGGAAATTCTCTACCATAATTTTCTCCAATATACCTGCTTTCCCTCTCTTTCTTCTTCTACTGGGATCCCAATTATTATTCTAATATTGATTCATCTTATGATATCACTTATCTCCCAAATTCTCCCCTCCTGGTCCAGTAGTTGTTTGTCTCTCCTTTACTCACCTTCTTTATTCTCCATTGTTTGGTCTTGTATATCACTAATTCTCTCTTCTGCCTCATTTATCTTAGCAGTCAGAGCCTCCATTTTTTATTGCAGCTCAATAATAGCTTTTTAAAATTTCAACTTGGTTAGATTTTAGTTCTTTTCTTTCTCCAGAAAGGATTTTATTTTTCCATAAAGGGACTCTCTAATATTTTCCATGTCTTTTTTAAGCCCAGCCAGCACCTGGATAATCATCATTCTGAACTCTAGTTCTGACATATTACCAATGTTCATATTGATTAGGTCCCTAGCCATTGGTACTGCCTCTTCTTTTTTTTGTGGTGAGTTTTTCTGCCTTGCCATTTTATCCAGATAAGAATATATGAAGGAGAGAATACAATACTAAAAGGGTGGCAAAGACCCCAGAAAAATATATGCTGACCAAATCAAAACTGGGGGGAGAAGAAAGGGGAAAAAATAAAAATAAAAGAATGAAATATATATATGGCTGTTATATAGAACAGAGCCACTCACTTGATTTTGGGTATATTCTGGTCTTTTAGAAGAAACTACCTCCCAAAATTATAAAGAAGGAAAAACTTATATACAGACAAAAATAAGGGTAAACATGATGAAGGGATGGAATATGACTGTAAAGGTGAAAATTTAAAAATATTCTAAAAAAAGAATTGATAAAATAAGAAGTGGTTGAAAAAGAAAAAAAAAAAAAAAAAGGAAAGAATGTGATCAGGTTGGAGACTAGAACACAGCCCTGTGCTAGATTTAGGGTATATTTTGATCTATTAGAAGAAATTGCATCCCAAAATTTTAAAGAAAAAAACCCTATATATGTATTAAAAATAACATTAAATACAACAAAGGGATAAAATATGACAATGACAATGAAAATTTAAAAAGATTTTTGAAAAAGGTATTGATAGGATAAAATAGTTAAAAAATATTAAAATAGGAAAGAAGAAAAATTTAAAAAATAGAATAAGAAAAAATAAAATTAAAAAAAATTAACTTTGAAAGACTAACAGATCATGGGCAAAAAGCCATGAATTCTATGTGTTGCTTTCCCCTAGCTCTGTAGTTCCACTGTTCTCCTTGATTGGTGAACTTGTTCTTGGCTAGATATTCTTGATAATCTTCTGGGGGAGGAACCTATTGCCATGGTTCTCACATGCCTTTGCCAGAGGCAGAATTGTACCACCCTTGTCAGAGGCCAGGTTAATTAATTGGCTCGGGTTGAGTTTGCTCTTGGAGCTTTTGTTCTCTGAACGCTTTCCATAGAGCTTTGGAGGATGAGAATGAAGATGGTAACCTCCCAATATCCAGCCATATAGGAGGTAAGAGCTTGGGGTCCCACTCCTCTGTGTGCCCTCAGAGGAAAGCAGTCAATCTCTCCTGTCTCTGTAGTCTCTGGCTGCACTTAGAGCCCATCTGGCCCATGACTGAGCATTTCTATCTCTGACGCATGGCACCTTTAGGAGTCTCCAAACCAAGCAGATTCCTGCCGCACCTCTCCACCCGGAGGAGGAAGGATGGGGGTCTCTCTGGATCTGCCACTTGTGGATTCCTTGCTTGAAGAGCAGGGGCCTGACTGTGTTTTGGATCACAGTTTAAGGTAACCCCAAGCTGAGAGCTAACTCCTTGGCTCTGTCTCTGTAGTTGGCTTCCCCACTCTGATACCTGGCAGCTCTGCCACACTCAGACCCTCCGGTCTCTCTACGACCCCATGGGTCCTGAGACCACACTGTCCCTGTAAAGGCTCCACTCCCTGCTTAGCATCTGGAGCAACATCCCTCAGTGGAGCAGACTTCTAAATGTTCTGATTTTGTGCTCTGCTGCTCTCCCTTTGCTGAGAGCCGGCCCCTCTCCCCATCGTCTACCTCCCCAACACTTTGGATTCACTTCTCCGCATGTCCTACCTTCCAGAAAGTGGTTGACTTTCTGTTCCTAGAATTGCTGCTCTTCTCTTCTGTCTCCTGTTGAGTTTGTAGGTGTTCAGAATGGTTTGATAACTATCTAGCTGAACTCCTGGGACCTGATGATATTTTAGTCTGCTACTCTTCCTCCCTCCTGCTTCTTCCCCTTAGATTGATTTTGAATTGATTTTTGTATACGATGTGAGATAAGGATCTGTTTTCATGCTTTTGCATATGGATCGCCAGTTCTCCTAACTCCGTTTATTGAAGAGACTGCCCTCTCCCCATTGTGTGCTTTTGGCAACTTTGTTGAAGATCAGTTGATTGTTGAAGCTTGGATTTATTTCTGGGCTCTCTATTCTAGTCTTTGGGTCTCTATGTTTATTTCTTGTGAGGAGTGTACTGTTTTGAAAGGGCTTCTCCATTTTTTATAGATGTGGCTTCAGTGGGATAATGAAAAGGCTTGGTTTCCAGTTCAAGCTATGCCATTTGTTAGCTGGTGACTTTGGGGGGAAGTTATCTCACCTTTCTGGGCTTCAGTTTGGTCATCTCCCAAACAGGGGCTGAGATCCCCTGCCTTGCAAGGTGTGTCTGAGAAGTAAATGAAACTATGTGGCTCTAGTGGCTGGCATGTGGGTGCTTAGTCAACAGTGTCTGTGATTATTACTGTATCAACTTGTTACAAACAGATGTTTTGCTTATTCCAACTTAGGGAGGGTCATTAATCCAAATGCCCTATTCAACATTATCATTCTTGTCATAAAAATAGCTAATATTCCTGGAGCATTTGCCGTGAGCCTCTCACTGTGTTAACTACCACTTAGGCATCTAGGCATCTTATGGGGAAAATAGTCACAGGGAAGGGTTGTAATTTTCCATAATCAGACAAGTCACAAGTAGATATGGCATCAAATTTTAGACCTTGTTAGCTCAGGGCTTCTTTCCACAATGTCCTGGAGGGTCTCTAGTTTGTGGGGGCATCAGAAAGCTGAGGGCTGAGGGATTGGGGAAGGTCCCAGCAGCCCTTCTATGAGCCCCATCCTTTTCTGAATATCCAGTGCATGCTCAGAAATGAGTATGGGAATGGGCTGGCTGAAGAATCATCCCTACTGCTCCCTGTGAAAGCCTGGGGAGAGTCAGAGTGGAGAGGGGCTGCACTGGTCACAGAGGTGCTGTCCCCAACTCTTTTCTGCTCCCTGACTCAGCGCAGCTGATCTGCAAGCCAGCGAGGAGATCCCTGCTCCTCTCTGAGCCAGAGCCCTATTCTCCAGTGCTGTCCTTCTCGCTGTGGGGAGGGCAGAAGTTGCAGACCCCACCGACCTCCAACTGCTCTCTTGGGACCTTTCTCTTCCTTCCCACCTGCGACTTTTCACAGAGTTTTCATGCTGGCTGTGTCAAGGCAGTTATGTCTCCAGAGAGTCCTTACTGAGGTGAGAGACAAGAGCCTGCGTGAGGCTGCTCTGACCTGGCAGAGGATGTGGCTCTCTGGGTGCAGGGTCTCAGCCTTTCTGTTCGCATTTCTCATGAAAGAGCAGCCGCGCTAGATTCAGAGCATGTTTCTCTGGCAAAAATGTGCTGATCACCCTGATGCTTTGTTGGATGGCAAAAAACTTCTTTGGTTCCTATTTTCTTCCCTGGAATTGGCTGATCCCATGGCTCAGATGCTCCAATGGCTCGCAGGCATCAGAATCCCCCATGACATCAGGCTGGGCAGATGGTCCCTGCACATGGCTTTACCTCCCATCTGTACATGAAAGCACCCATCGAAGTTGCTCATACAACCATATGGCATCGTCACCTGGTTGGACGACAACACCTCAAACACAGCATGCCCCAAAATGAAACAATCTTCTTCCCCCAAGGGTGCTTCTCTTCTCATCCCTCAAGCCAGAGGCCCTGGAATCTGCCACCTGTCCTTCCCTCCCCTTGGTGAGAATCTGTTTTCTCAACGTGATTGATATGACTGCTGATCAGAAAACTAGCTATGTGAGCGGATAATAGAAAGGCATTAACATGAGCCAGTAGAAATAGGAGCTCAACTCCTGGTTATTTATTTATTTATCTCCTGGATAAATGTAGGAGAAACTCAGCGGTCCAGCCAGGTCTTGATGAGAGAAGGACTTGGGGGAGGAGAGGGAAAAGAACTGAAGACAGGGGGACTAGAAGAAGACAGGACTGGGCATCAGCACCCAGGTGCATTTGAATCTGATGCATTTGAGTTCCAGGAAACGTTTGCGTGGGAACTATGTAGACAGAATCCAGGAGTTAAGAGCAAACTGTTGAGCTGACAGGTGTTGAGGTGACTGCTGAGTGTAAGGGCCTATTTAGCCAGAGCGATTCCATCTCGGTCAAACAGTGATTTTGTTGTTTATGCAGTAAAACTTAAACTGACCCTCCCCCGCCCACCCCTCCATCCCCCCAGAGGAACTTACTTAGAAGCAAGTCCAGGAAACCAGTAAAATATGGTCAACCAGTCCCTGATAACAGAGCCCAAATCCAAGGGCGGGTCAGGTCAGGTGGAGATAACAGAGTCCGAAGGCAAGGATGAGTCAGGCCAGGTGGAGACATCCAATCACTATCTCCCTAAAGAATGTGGACCCTGCCTTTTGGGTGCCAATTCTGACCAAGGTGATAGGCTAGTTCAAATAGCTACTATAGGGTGAACTGTAATTCCATTGGCCACCTGTGTGTGACCTAGCATGACTGTGC
Source organism: Mustela putorius furo (assembly GCF_011764305.1). Classification (NCBI taxonomy): domain Eukaryota; kingdom Metazoa; phylum Chordata; class Mammalia; order Carnivora; family Mustelidae; genus Mustela; species Mustela putorius. Next base: position 12,134,419 of record NW_025422057.1, read on the forward strand.
AACTTTCTCTGTGTGTTACAATCTCATTGGCCACCTGTGTGGGGCCAGGCTCAAGCACATGACCTTTGCTCTATAAAAGCTAGTCTGTGAGGCTGGGAGGGGTCGCTCTCTCTGTAAGAGCCGGCCCCGACCGGTCGGGTTGATTCTCAGTGCTGGCGTGAAATAAAGCTTTGCTTGACTTTCACTTTGTATCAGTCTCGCTCCTTTGATCACAGACCCTAACACTGAGGACAAGGAGCCAAGCCGAAAGTAACACTCAAGCCTTCGTTTCTGTCCTGCTAGGGTCACACCAGTGGCAACGGAGAGAGAGGCATTAACTCCCCAGCAGCGCTCTGGGCAGGGCAGATGGTGGCAACAAGCAGTGCCGTGGCCTGAAGGTTGGAGAGGGATCTTCTTACCACTTAGGGACCCTGAACAAAAGCCTCCTCGACTTTTCATGGACCGTGGGAGCTGGGGTAAGGGAGCGGGAGGAGGGTCGAGCAGAGAAGTACTGAGTCCAAGCGGAGGAAAGATGTCAGTTGCAGTGTAACCTTCCATGAGGTGGCCTCTGAACGAAGGTACTTTATGAGTGTAGGCCCAAGTGTTAATTCATGCAGATGTTTAGATATTTGCACCAAAACTTTCTATAGTGGTAACTTGCTGAGTTTTGTTTTATTTTGTTGTGTGACTCCCCAAACTCCCAGGGATTGGAAAAAACAGGGTAATTATTTGTAAGGATTTTGAGAAGTATCAAAATGAAAGGTCAGCATGGAATTGAAACTGTCTTAATCTGTATCTTAGCCTTTTGTGGGTTAATTCTTGGGGAGCACAGTAGTGCATTTGGTGAAAGGTATATAAGGCATGGCAGTTGTTCCATAAACTTCCTGGCTGGAAATTTTAGAATTATTTTACTAGGCACAAGTATAATATGGGGTAGGCTGACCTGATTAAGCTCCCCAATCTCAATGGCTTAATACAGTAAAATTGTATTACTTGCTCATGTCACCATCCACTATGGTTCCGTTGTGGTCATTGGGAAGGGGGAGGAGGGCTTTGTCTGCTCTATAGGATCCTTAGGGACCCATGTTTCTTCCAAGATATGGTCTTCCCTCTTCAAAGGCCCTCTTTGTATTCAGCTGGCAGAAAGGAAAAGAAAGGTCACAAAGAAAAGAGGATATTTTTAGGAGCCAGATTTGCAAGTGGTGTTCAGCAAGCCTACCTGCATTCCACTGGCCAGCACCTGGTCACATGGCCAACCTGATTGCACAGGAGGCTGGGAAATGTAGTCCAGCTTGTGTCCAGGAGAAAAAGGAAATTGAATTTGATGAGAACAGAACAATCTCTGCCATTGCACATTTCTTAGATGACTTTGGGTATTAATTTGATTCTTCTTTTGATAGTCTTGGTTCATTTAAGCCACTGTGGGACAGCACTAAGGTTGGTATCCACATTCCTCTGAGAGACTGGGTAGGGCTCTGCACTAAAGGTGCTTATGACAGAGAAATAGAAAATAACAAAAGTGAAAACAAAAATTAAAGAGAAAAGAAAATTGTGGTATTGTGATATAATAAGATAAATACATATTTTGGTCTTCCTCCAAGTTTCCTGGAATAGAATCTTTAAAATGCCTGCAACTTCCAAAGTGATAAGAGCTATAGAGCCATTTTTTGTTACAATATTTTGGTTTAATGATACTTAGTTTGTGTTCCCATTTCCTGACATAGCTCCAGAGTGATGAAGGTAAAATGGGTATTTTCTGTTATTCACAGGGTCCCTCTTTCAACCTCCCCACTTTATGTTAATGAGCGACTAGGGAGGGGGCAGGTTGCCAAGGGAACCACCCCAGAGGTGGGGGTTGGGGATAGGGTGGGGGAAAGTCACCTTAGAGAGCTGACTACCTCCTGGGAGGGGAGAGGGGCTGGAGATCTACTCAATCACCAGTGGCCAGAGATTTAATCAATCCTCCCTGTGTAACGAAGCCTCTGCAAATAGGCTGGTTTGGTGAACAGAGGGAGGGGCTGGAAGGGTGGGAGGTGTGGAGAGGCCGTGGTAGCTGGGCACTCCTGTCTCCAGATCTTGCCCTATTCGCCTTTCCTCTCTGGCTGCTCCTGAGTTATAATCTACTGGTATAATGTTTCTTTAATTATAGACCCATAATCTAGTTAAGTAAATTGTTTCCCTGAATTCTGTGAGCCGCTCTGGTAAATGACCAAACCCCAGGCAGGTGTTGTGGTTTGTCACGGCTGGACGTAAACCTCCAATTTATAACCGGTCCGAGGCACAGGCAATAATAGCCTGGTGTCAAAGTGTCCAGGGGCAGCTCGTGGGGCTGAGCCCTTACCCTGGGGATCTGAAGCTGTCTCCAGGTAGATGGTGTCAGAACCCAGTTAAATTGTAGGACACCTGCTGGGGTTGCACAATTGCTTGGTGAGGGGGTGAAAAAAGCCTGCACTTCCAGTCACAGGAATGTGAACATGATAGACGCCCAGTATGAGAGTAAGGGAGAAAGAGACTTTTTTTTTTTTTTTTTTTTTGTCAAAAACATTCAAATATAGAGCTCCCGTGGAGCAAAATGAGAGGAGGATTTTGAACAAAACCGTAGGAGCTGATATTTTGTATTCATTCCCTTTCAGTTGTATCTTTTGTTGGAGTGCATGGAAATGTTCTTTTTTAAAATTACATGGGTGGCTCTGTACCTTAGCGCTCCTGGGTGGATCTCTGGGGAGAGGGTAAGCTTTCTCTCTTCAGATCGTTGGTCTGCAAGTGATGCCCTAGGACAGGGGATGTCTTCACCTACGCACTTTGAAGTCAGGTTCAGAGAGCCAAGCCAAGAGTCAAAATGAGCCGAGGAAATGGAAATTTGTAGACCTCAAGGGAAAGAAACACAGTTATTTAAACACAGGTTCTGTTGAGGTAGGAGATGCATGGGCGGCCCTTATGGGAAAGGTGGATTATGTGGAACAGGGTGGTGAAATGTGGAAAGACACGCGTAAAAGGAGGTGGGTTGTCGAGTACTGTGCCTGGTCCTCGTTGTGAGCTCACTTGGTGACGGTGCTGCTGGATGGCATCAGGGCGCAAGGGTCCCCACCAAGACTTCTGGGACTGCTATGGGAGAGCTGAGCCAGAAGTGGATGGGGGCTGGGTCCTGCCCAGCTCCAAGCACGGCCTGAAGGAAAGTAAGGCTGTGCCCCACCTCCTAGCCTGGGAAACGGAAGCCCATCTTGCTTCTTGATAGGACGCTGAAGCAGTGGCCCCTGGAGAGAGATCGCTGAGCCCTTTTGGAGGAGAGGGTGCCATGGGCCTGTTTGTCCCAGGCTCTGTTGTCCCCTGCCCCCTGCACTCTCACCTGGGGGTTACCAGAGGTGCCCTGTGGAAGGACAGGGAGGAACTCTGTTTGGAGGAGCCCACAGGCCGGAGTGCTCCTGCCCTGGGTTGTATCTGTTCCCGCCCTGAGGAACAGGTGCTTTTAAAAGGACATCACTCTTGACATCTCAGACGGCCCTGAAATGCAGTGGCAAAAATGAAGTTGCCTTTTCTCATCATGAAAGATATTTACCTTGACCATGGGCAGCACAGCACTTAAAAAAAAAAAAACAAAAAAAAACAAAATACCACTCCAACAAATGGCAGGGGTGATGAGGTACACAGGACAAAAGGGGAAAGAAGCAAGTCAAAGTCCTCCATCTGCAGTGGTAAAGAAAACAGCTCCTTGATGTAGCAGACAGGCTGGGTACGAGGGTGCCCCTCTGCCTGAGAACGGGGTTAGGAATTGATTATATAGCATCATCAGGAAATCATGTCAATAGGGACAGTGTTATTATTTTATAATACATTTTAGTATAGAAGTACACTAAAGTACATTTTAGTACAGAACATTTTAGTGTAGAACAAGAGGGGAAAAAATGAAGCAGAAAGAGCAGGTGGAAGAAATAATGATATCTGGGGCACCTGGGTGGCTCAGTGGGTTAAAGCCGCTGCCTTCGGCTCAGGTCATGATCTCAGGGTCCTGGGATCAAGCCTTGTGTCGGGCTCTCTGCTAGGCAGGGAGCTTGGTTCCTCCTCTCTCTCTCTCTCTGCCTGCCTCTCTGCCTACTTGTGATCTCTGTCCGATCAATAAATAAAATCTTTAAAAAAAAAAAAAAAGGAAGAATGATATCTGAGCTCCTTTTTTTAAAGAGATAAAAAGTTGGGGAGAATTTGGGTCAGAGGGATTCTCTGGTTTAGAACAAGGAACCAAGTTCTGCCTGTCGACATAGAGCTAAATTGGCAAGCTCAGGACCAGAGCACGGGCCCCGCAGACCTTGAGGGGAAATACTCCCGGCTGGTATTTGAGGAACCCGGGATGGGCAGGTGTGTGTGCTAGGTGCTCTGCGTAGCATGTGAAGCAGTCAGAAGGGTGCTGCTTGTGCCCATCTGCCTTCCCTTTGATGTCCCTTTCCCCACCCCCAGCCCTACACAGAAGTCTGGCACACCCTGTGTATGAAGGCCTGAAGGGCGGTTCAGGGACTTAGCAAAACTCTTTCCATCGCTCCCTGCCTCAGTGGGCTCCCCTCGCTGCTCCCCTGGAACCCCGAGGCAGCCTCCCAGCGGGTGCTCCACCTCCTGCTTTTCCCCATTCAGTCCCCTTCATCCTCCCCACCCCCCCCAATGAGTCCCAGTTTCTAGAGGGGAAAGCTCCAGATTCTTAGCCTGGCTTTGAGGTCTCTTCCAGATGTGGCCCTGTCTCCCCTGCTGGCCTTTTCCAAGCATCTAACTCTCTCCATCCAGAGCGCCCAGCTACCTGCACCACTGGCATCCTGGGGCTGGGCCACTCTGACCCAGCAGGTCTTTGGATTTTTTTTTTCCCTCTTTCCATCTCTCTCATATGCTAAGAATCATTCTGGGCATGTCCTGACTCATCCATTGAGACTCAATCTAGCTACCTCCTCCTCCCGAGCTTCAAGACGAGCTTCAAGAAGGGTGGGATCCAGGTGCGTGGTCACTGTCAAGATGCTCTTTTGCTCCATGTCATTTACCACTCTCTGCTAGTCGGCTCTATTCTTTCCCTGCAGGTGGGGGCTTATCTCACCTGGTAGATGAAATGAGAATCTGTCTTAGGGAGGGCTTGTTCCCACTTTGAACTTGAGAAGTCTTAGGGAAGAATTCTGATGGCCTCACTTATGTCAGGGTCAGGGGCCCGAACACCTCTGATTCAATCACCCATGGTCAAGGGGAAGGGTCATTATCATTCATAATGGTATCTAAATATGGATCACTTTCTTTCTTTTTTTTTTTTTTTTAAGATTTTATTTATTTATTTGACAGACAGAGATCACAGGCAGGCAAAGAGGCAGGCAGAAAGAGAGAGATGAGGAAGCAGGCTCCCCACTGAGCAGAGGGCCGGACGTGGGGCTCGATCCGAGGACCCTGGGACCATGGCCTGAGCCGAAGGCAGAGGCTTTAACCCACCGAGCCACCCAGGCACCCCTGGATCACTTTCTTATTAGCCAATGTACCAACTTATTTCTAATGACCTTGATACCGACGAACACAGTGAGTTCGTACTGGACTTGCGGCCAGCTAAAATGCACACCTTTCTACCTCTTCCATATAACCTGCCACCAGGCCAATTCATGGAAGATCAATTTCCTGAATACCAATGTCCATTCACCACACTGACTAAAAATAGAATAAAATAAAATAAAAAATCAGATAAAACTAGGTAGTTTAAACTTACTGATTTTCCCTTGGTCTTCATAGAAGTGTTTTAAAGAAGTTCAGTTTATTTTTGCCCTCGCTTCCTGTTGCTGACGTCAGAGGCTATAGACAGAGGCTGATGGTGAGGACCGCAGAGGTGGGAGTCCCAGAGGAAACAGCGGGCAGAGGAGGCGACATGAATATATTTATAAGAACATGTTTGTAAGACGATAGCCTTAAGATGATACAGTCATTGAATATAGTTAACTCATTTAAAAATATATTCAAGAAAATATATGCACAAAGAATATTTTTGCATGTAAACGATTCTGCTTGCCGTATTCTTATGAGTAAAAATACATTAATGAAGAATATATTTGTAGGGCACTTCCTACTGAAGACACTCTCATGCATACATTTGTTGGAACCTCAGTGTCTCCCGCTGGGCCCCTAGGTCTTGTTTACTCTTCTTTTGTTTGTTTTTTTTTAACCTAAATAGTTCCCGTGCCTTCCTCTTTCCTCCTGCATGTGGCTTGTAGGTTTCCTATCAGTTTCCCATATACGCAATAGTCATATACACACAAGTTTGCCCCTGTCTTTCTTCCAGACTGGCTCCAGGGGAGGTTGAGCCTTAAGCTAAGGAGTAAAATATGGGGACAGGCATTTCCTTACACTCAGACTCTATGTTCCTATTCATTATCATCATCATTGTCATAATTACTATTATTAATATGACCTACATGTGTGTTCATTCTTGATGACTGCCGACCACAGTGAGCTCGGGCTGGGCGTACAGCCTGGAAACCTCCTCACACCTCGTCCACACGGCTTGCCTCTGTCCGGGGGAAAAGATTCTCTACTTACTAGACCTGTGACCCTGGAAAAATAACAGGGACTTCATCTTTGTTTTCCAGACCCTTATCTTTGAGTGGGAAGAAAAGGTTTGAAATCTGACATCATTCGAAAGTGAGAATTTATACTACTGATGTTTTAAAATAGTTTCAGAAGCATCAGGGTCTCATACACAGTTTGGAAATAGTTCTCAAATTTGTAGACGGCGCTGGCTCTCAGTTTTATATAAATCCTGGCAACACCGCGTCTTGGTGGCTTGAATCTGTGACTGCGTGGTCTTATCGCCCTTGAGCCTTTTCCTGTTTATTAAATCACATCGTGCTTTCGTTGGAGTTCTCTGTGGCAAACTCCGAGACTTAATTAGATTTTTATCTAGTCAGAAAAAAAAAAAAAAAGCACATCATGTTTCCAGACAGTGTTTTCACCTGAGCTTGAAGGCACTTCCCTTCCTGGTCTAGAATCTGAGCGTGCCTTCAACCTGCTTGTTTCATCCTGACTTTTCTTGCTCAAGGCGCACATCAAAATTAGCCTTTCAATGCTGATTTAATCTCTGTCATAATTACATGGCTCTTTACCTTTGAGACTTAAATTCTTGATTTGGGCTAAAAAACCACAAAGCTGCTGGAAATAAAAATACATCTAGTTAATATTTTTGTAAGAATCCCATGATAGTAGGAGGCATCATGCCCGGATTCGGTTAGAGGGAGGTGGTTGCTCATTTGGGCGGGCGGCTGACGCAGGCCCTGCCGTGCTCCAGCTGGCGGGTCTGGTCTGCAACAGATGGGCCAGGCCCTTGAGGGAGAATGGGAAACATCCTACAAACTGAGCTTCAAGCCTCTGCTCCCCTAGCATTCAGGTTCCCGGCTGTATTATGTGGGTCATGCCGGCTCCTGTTCACTGAGGGCTAAGTCTGTGCCAGGTGCTAGTCATTTGATCTTACGAGATAGGGATGCAAATTACTGAGTCCATTCTAGAGACAGGAAAACTGAGGCCACCTAGAGATTAAGTAATGGCTCATAGCCATATTCCTGATGTGCGGCAGAGCCTGGAGATGAAACCAGCGATCGGGCTCCTCATCCCCACTCTTAACCCCAAGCTGTAGAGCGAGAGAGCGGCCCTCTCTATCTTATGAAGGAATTAAACGGGTGACTCTGTGTGTGCCGCATGAACTGCTTTGCAAGGTCAGAAGCTCCTTGGCATTCTTAGCAGCACCCGCCGCCCTGATGCCCTGCCCTCGCGTGGAGCAGTGGGGTGAGGAGGCTGGAGGACCCAGGGTCCAGGTCCTCAGGAAATCATTCAATCTCTCTGAGTCTCAGCTTCCAAGTCTGGAAAAGGAGCACAACAATCTTACCTACTCCTCAAGGCTACTGTTTCACAGAAATAAAACGACGCCTGTTGGGAACCCCCAGAACCACCCCAAGGGGCTGACAGGACTGCTAACTTTGAGCGCTAACCACACGCGAGGCCCTGCCCGGAGCCCATTATGCTCGTCTCCTCTAGGCTCACGGGAGCCCTAGGAGGTGAGTGTGGTTACGAGATTGACTTTACAGAAGAGGAAACAGGCTCAGGGAGACTGGGTGACTCACCCAGCACTGTGGCCAGAAGGGGTTAGGACTGAGCCCCCACCACATGCTCCCACCACAGTCCCTCCCCCCTCCACAGGAAGTGGTTCCCAATGACTCCCTCTGGGTACCCACTCACCCCAATGCCTCCTCCCGTATGTGTGTGTGTGTGTGTGTGTGTGTTCCCACCACGACAAGCTTATTCCCAAGCATAGCGTGTCTCTTTAGCAATCCTTTTCCCAGGCCTGCGTCCTGTCTCCCATGAAACTCTAACTTCAGAGCAGTTGTTTTTTTGGGGGGGGGGTGCGGGTGGGCTGCAGCGGGAGTGTTTTCCCATTTCCCCGTTCCTGTTTCTGGGTTCTGGCTCAAAACTCTGCCCAGAAGGGGATGTTTGGAGCTTCCAACCTTGAACCACTGAGCTTAGGGATGGCTGCTCTGGACACAGACGCGGCTGGAATAACGAAGCAGGCCAGCAAAGGCTAATGCCGCAGGGGACGTGAGCTACGCTCTCCGGATTAAATCAGAATTAAATCAGAGGCTGTGCTGCCTGAACGCCTCGGTCTCGGACTCCTGGGATGGCGGGGAGGGAGCTGGGCTGGGGAGGGCGCGGACACCTGTCAGCACCAGTCCTCTTCCTGCTCATCATGGGGACTGTCCCGTTGGTTCTCCTTACATCTTAGAGGAACCAAAGCCCACCTCCTCTCCTCCAAGCTGATCTCTTCTTCGTGTGTCTACTTCGGCTCTGAGGTCCATTTCGGTGAAAAGAAGGAAGGTGAACAGACATTGTACAAATCAATCCTTTCTCTTGTAAAATCAGTGCTTTGCCTTCAAGGGATGTTAGGGAAAAGGCAAAGGGTGAATTTGCAGATACAGTGCTGTCTCCTTCTCTCTTCAGGGAAAGAAAGCTTTTTTCCTCGATGCGTCCCGACGGACTGGAGCCAATAGCGTGTCTGACAGGTGGCTTCATCTGGGTTTAATTCAACCAGAACTTACAGAATACTGTGGAGAACTGAGAAAGATAAATCACCGTCCCTGGCTGGTCTCACAGGGACCATCAGGCAAACAAGCCAAAGCCGTACAGGAAGCCGTACAGGCCCAGAGAGTGGGTGCCCGGGACACAGGGGGTGGGCTGCAGGCATTGGAGGGGCTGGGCACTGGCACAGAGGTCAGTGTGGACTCAAATGGAGAGAAATTGTCCAATTTTCTCTTGGTTTTATCAAATAAGCTGGATTTTCCAAGATAATCATGATTGAAGATGTTCTTACCCATGTGGGTTGGGCACAGCCTTGTCGCCAAAGGCATTGAGCCGAGAAGGAACCAAGCCGACCTCTGCATCCAGCCCTTTTCTCTACTTTTCCTACTGCATGGGCACAGCCAGCCTGGGTTTCTATTTTGAATGAATAGAAGAGACATGTCCTAAAGATGCGGGAAACCATATGGAAACTGTGACTCTTCCAGTGGTCACTGGCATCAAGGAAGCACCGGCACCCCAAGGAGAAAGCACAGGGTAGGGCTTCCTGAGACCTGGAGGCGGAACTTGGTCGCACCACTGATTAGCTGGGTAACCTTGACCTATCACTCATCCTGGTCTCAGTCTCCTCACCTGGAAAAAACTCCTTTTGCCCTTGAGCTGTCTCTCCCTGGGCTCCTTGGGGACAGACCTGGGGCAGTGGCCGAGCACCGTTAGGTCGAGCCAGTGACCCAGCAGCAACACATTCTCAGCAGTTGGAACCCCCTCTTTCCTAAACCGGAAGGATCAAGGCTGGTTTGGACATGTGGAATTTCAACCTGAATTGACCGGGACCCCAGGGGCAGCCTCTGCTCTTACCTTGTGCCCAGCTGCAGGCCAGACTGTTTGGATCCAGTCCTTACTTGCCCTGCTGTCAAATGCTAAATGCACTGGCAAAAGGTTTAGGGTTTCCCAAGGTTTCTGAGACGTTACTTCTTAAAACAGGAAAGCTGCGTCCAACTTCCCTCAAGATATTTGTGGGTTTTTTTTTCGCCCCATGACTCTGTTGCCCATCTCCCATATCTCCATCCTATTCCCTAGGCAGGGCACCTTCCCCGCTTAGCAAACGAAGGATTCTTTCTGGGGCCCCCTCTCCTGAGAATGCAGGCAGATTATAAATAAAAAATCCTTTCCCCATCATGCAGAAATTAGGGAAGTGGGGAAATCAGAGAGGAGGTAGAGCCAGATGTGAGAAACAACACAGACAAGTGTGCCTCTTGCATGCAAATAGGGACCTCGAAGCCATGTGCGCAAGACAGCCCCAGAGGGGAGCCGTGGGCATCTCAGAACAGGGAAGGACAATCAGGACCACGGACCACAAAGCACAGCCTGCCCACCCACTTGGGAGCAGTGGCGTGTGACAGATGGTTAGCTGTCCCAGGAACCGCTCCTTTGACAAGGAACAGAACTTCAGCTGGGCATGTGTGACATCCCAGTCTCCCTTGCAGCAAGGAATGGCCATGTGGGCTGTGGGCAGAAGAGGTATGTTACTCGTGGGTCTTGCCAGGAAAAGGGCTGGGAATGTGTTTCCTGGGATTTCTGACGCCTTCCTTCTGCCCAGGGAGCCAGAAGAGCTGGGCCCAGAGACGGGGACCACATGTTAGATGGCAGAGCCTCTGGAAGGGAAAAAATCTTGTGTTGTTGAGAGAGAAATTGCTGTGTATTCGAGGTCTCTTAGAAAACCAGCGCAGCCTGCATTCCCATGAGGCAGCTACTGCTGTACCAAGGCAGAGATGCTGTCCGTCCAATTCATCTCTTCTACACCGATTTGAAGAGTCCCCTTAGACGCAGGCTACATCATCTCCTCGGGAAGACAAAGCAACAGGTGCAAGTCATGAAGTAGAAAACACACTGGGAGGGGTGCCTGGGTGGCTCAGTGGGTTAAAGCCTCTGCCTTCGGCTCAGGTCATGATCCCAGGGTCCTGGGATCGAGCCCCCGCATCAGGCTCTCTGCTCGGCAGGGAGCCTGCTTCCTCCTCTCTCTCTGCCTCTCTGCCTACATGTGATCTCTGCCTGTCAAACAAAAACAAACAAACAAACAAAACACACTGGGAAAGGGATAGACCTTAAAAGCTAGTGTGGCATGAAAAAAATGAGGCCCCAGATCAAGATTTATGGCACAATAACATTTATGTAAATTAAGCCTCCCTTCAAGCTCTTAGCACTTATTTCAAGGATTTACATGTATATTCAAGGATATATATATATATGAAATCATTAGAATAAATGCCTATTAAGGGAGACAGGGGGAGAAAATAAAACATTGACAGGGAAGGGGCCTTGCTCAGACAGATGATGATAATTGCTGGGATCTGAGGAGTATGGCTAAGTCCCCACCTGATGTTCTCACACACACACACACACACACACACGCACTTTTTTTTTAAATAAAGATTCTTGCCTAAGAAATATCTCAGGTTGCTCTCTAGCTATGTTTAATTTTCTGGGTTTAATGTAAGAGGGAAAAAAAACTCTTCCTTCTTTAATTACATTTTTGAAATTTGTGATACAAAAGCAGAGTAGCTGGGGAACAGTAGACAATTACAACTTTTTAAATCTTGCAAGCACATGCATCGTTGGTCAACAGGGGAGCCTTCACCTGTCCAGAAAATGCCTGCAGAGTGGGAGTGAGGACTTGGGTTGGCTGGATCTGTTGAATCATAGGAATCAAGCCAAATGCAGCTCACTTAAACCCTGAAGCCTGCCAACACTGACCCAGGCTGATTTTCCTCTCCGTGCTTGGGGCTCGAGGGCTGACGCGTCGAGAGGTGAGCGCAGGTACTCAGCTCTTTCCTGCAGGGGTTCTTCCTCAGTGAAGTGTGAATCCGAGGGCCCAAGGTTGTTTCCTAGATGTGGAAGGCCAGACTTGTGGTGAGCAAAGCCACAGTGAGGCTGTGAGGGGTGTCCAAGTACATCAGACTGAAGGTGGACCACCTTCTCTTAAGGTAGAACTGGAGACAAATGCCGGGCAGGTGTCTGGTCAGATGATGGCATGTAGATAGTTGACTATCTCAGGGCCACAGTCTTGGGCTCCTGGACTATGAGAGCTTATGGAGACTTTCCAATTATCTAGGTCTTCTCCCCAACCTGCTTTACAGAAGAGGACGTGGAGACCCTGAGTTGGATAGGGCTTGCCCTGGGTGTCTCAGACAGTTAATGTAAGTGTGGGAGTTTGTACCCAGGTGTCCTGATTCATAGGCTGGAGTCACGAGTGTCCCCCTTGGCACCTCTTCAAGCAGTAGCTCTTTGTCCCAGCTCACTCCTCTAAGAGCCTGGATGGCGATGGGCCCAGACTGTCCTATGGATTCCCCCTGAACAGGGATTCAGTAGCTTAGATTTTGCCTTGGGTATTTCGTTAGCTGTTAGTTGGGAGGATGCAGGGCTGTTCCTCACATCCATGAAGAATGTTGCATTCATTACCATAATTATCTGACCATTAAGAGAACTCATGTCATCTACAATGAGCTCTTAAAATTCATTAAGTGAAAGAGAGTTCCCTGCAGCGCTGGTGGTCAACATGAATTGGGTCCTAGCTCGTGACTTACAGATTCCCTTTTGCTGAATGGCCCCAGGAGAATTCTCCCCAAGGAGGAATATGGGAACATGTTTATTTGATTTGATTTTCGTTTCTCTGAATTCAAATCTGGAGATTTTACAAAATAAGTAACAAATGCAGGGCTGTATAAGAATATCTGGGGCAGCCAGAAAACGTCGCCACTGATCCTATGCTTTACCGTCAATCCAAATATTGATATGTGGAATATTCTTTTCCAGCTTTATGGAGATATCATTGACATATAGCAGTGTGTAAATTTAAGGTGGATAATGGGTTGATTTGATAACCTTACGTATTGCAAAATGATTACCACTGTAGCATTAGCTAACCCCTTCATCATATCACATAATTACTATTCCTTTTTTGGGATGAACATTTTAGATCTACTCTCTTGCTAACCTTAAAATATATTCTACTTTAATATTATATACTTTAATGTTATTTTGGTTATATTAACAATAATGACCATACTGTACATGAGCTCCCCAGAATTTGTCTTATAACTGGAAGTTTGTACTCTTTGACCAACACCTGGAACATCTCTATCGTAGTAAGTTTTGTAGGAAACAAAAATTTGCACACAACCTATATGTCTGTCAGTACTTCTTTTCTATGGGTTCAAACATATGTATGTAAATGTGCAGGGGAGGGGCCTGTGTCTCCTTTGAGGGAGGGACTGGGATTGAGGTCAAGGGGACTGTAGGTTTACCTGTTTCATTTTTATTAAACAGGAGAATGTACTTATGTGCTACTTATGTCATTAAAAACAACTTGAAAAAGGTAAACTATAGAGAAAGCACCGAACTGGTATAATACACTTATCTTCCAATATCTATCATATAAGGAGAGAGGGAAGGCTGAAATTCATTGCTGGGCTCCCTGGCACTGGCTTTGTGGCCCCTTGGCTGTAATCCCAATCACGCTGGGGAAGTAGGGAGGCAGGATTATATAGATTGGCCACTTAATGGCAGACAATAGGACTCACAGTTTGGTGTACATCAGATAATAAGCAGTGCCATTTTCCTAGGCATCACCATCAGTTATTCTGACTTCATGGGTCTGTCTTGTCATTTAGCGATCTGCATTTTAAATAAGCACCAGAGTTGATTCTGATGAAGGTGGTCTTCGGCCACACCGGGAGAAGAAAAACGCTTTCCTGCTCTTTACCTTTTGCAGGCACACTGCTCACGATCTCCTCCCATGATATCCAGGACTGCTCCATGGTGACAAAGATAAGACACAGGGAAGACACACCATCCCAGACATTCCAACTCTCAAGTTACCAACTCTGAATGTCATGTATGACTGCACACACATGCATAATACCCTTGAAAAACACCATGAAGACCATTCCAATTCTGCATTTTGTCTAAAAAAAAAAAAAAATTGGAAAGGGCCTCTCACCTTAGATGGTGACACTAGAATGAATTTAGATGTGTCTATGTAATAATTCAGAGATGGACATAATGAGATGTGGTTTGGGTTCATCATTGAGTTTTGTCAGCAGACACATTTTAATGGAAACCCAAATGAGAGGCTTCTGCAAGGTCAAGGTTCCCACCTAAAGGTGACAACAAAGAACGCTTCACCGCTAAATGGCACAATGCAGATGCAAGATGATTTTTTTGCCATCCATAAAAGCCATTTCTAGTGGATAATGAACCAGAGTTGGAATCAAAATGGGAAAGCAAATTGCCTTGTCTCTGCCTTTCAAAGAGAACATAATAAAAATGGCTTTCAAGTGTTCTGTCTCTGCGTTTTATTTCTCTGTTTTTGTATTTGTAAATATTTTCTACTCCTCATAGATGAAACTGAGATATCCCATCCATGCAGCTGATATCTAAAGTATTGATGAAAGTCGAATCAAAAGTGAAAAAATAAAATGTACTGAGATCTTGAATATGAGAAGTTGGTCAAGCCTTGTGAGGTTCTTTGTACAGAGTATCACCAGAGAAGGTGACCTGCTTGGGTTGTGGATCTTTAGGAATGCAATGAAGTTCAGGGATGGTTGCAGTGAGGCCATCTGTGATGAGAAATCCCAGCTATGCCATAGACAGGCAGGGGCTAGAGCTGCTCTAGAATGTTCTAGGGCCCCAGAAACTCAGCCAGACTGGATCACCCCAACCCTGCATAATTGCACCAAATACAGGCTGTGTTGTCAGCATCCTTCATGGACCACTTGGGATATTGTTAAAGACTATATTTCAAAATGAAGCAATCAGCAAAGAGGAAGAAGGAAGCAATTTTACCCAATTATTCCACCCAAGGCCCTGACAAGGGAGCAGGGATTGCTGGCAGTCCTCCTCTGGGAAGAAATGACGTGAAGCAATGGCTAGGGAAAGAAGGGGAACCTGACACAAAGCTTCAGCCTGAAGAACATTTTGATGATTAGAAAGACATAATGAGCACTCATTTCTTGTTCATTTCCTGCCACCTGAGCGCTTAACTCATGCACATTCATGAGGGTCCGAGGTTGTGCATGGCTCACATAAACATTGGAAGGGGAACATATTTAAGTAACATGGGCAAGGTTGAGATGGCTGAGTTAAAAATGCTATGAACACTTTAAAGACTCTTGTGCTTAAAAATAAGTATGATCTACAAGGATAAACAATTCAAATTTACAAAAGTAATTAGCAAATTTCCTGGTGATCATTAATGTCTTTCTTTCACAGCAAGTGGTGGTAGTGGCATTGACCATGGTCACACATCTCAGTGATTTTTGTAGCTGTCTTACTCCATTACAGGTTTTTAGACAATAATGTCCTTCTCCTCCTCCACCCTCCCTTCTTCTTGTTTTGATTCTTCTTACAATATCTTGCCCTGGACTTTGCATACCTGGTAAACAGTGACAAAATGAGGAAAAGCATTTTTTTAAAAAAATTTATTTATTTATTTGACAGACAGAGATCACAAGTAGGCAGAGAGGCAGGCAGAGAGAGAGAGAGGAGTTAGCAGGCTCCCCGCAGAGCAGAGAGCCCCATGCGGGGCTCGATCCCAGGACCCCGGGATCATGACCTGAGCCGAAGGCAGAGGCTTTAACCCACTGAGCCACCCAGGCGCCCCGAGGAAAAGCATTTAGACTGAGAAAGGGAAAATTCTTCTCAAAAAGACTGTCTTCTGGAGTAAAGTTTAAGTGGAAGAGTTTGAGAATGTCCTCTAGAATGACCCCCTCTTGACAAGAGGAAGTGACATAAGTCAGGACAAAGAGTTATCCAAGACTAGTCACCATTACTGTGTGCCCACTATGTATCAGTTCTTCCATTCATGTTGGATCTTTTCCAAATCCTCCAGAAGTGGGCATCATTGTGGATTTGTTATATTTTCAGAGTGGGGGTTCTTTCAGGATAAAAAATTTGCCCAGAAGCTCACATTTAGTAGAGGTACAGCTGTTACACAAGCCCAAGAACCCTGTGCTATTCCTTCTTTGGGCTCTGGGACCAGTTCTCGTCTCCATTTGGCACACTTGGGCTTACCTTATCTTTGGAATTTTTTTCTTCCTCTTAAATATCACCTTTGTCTGTTCGCCCTGTTGCTATTTCAGGAATTGATGAGACATGGGAAATGAAATGTTTTCCAAATGCAGTGCTGGGGTCAAGATGTCTGAAGAGAGTTGGCCATGAAGGCTCGTAGTGTTTCTAAGGAGGGTACTTTGTGTACTTTGCATGTGCTGTATTGTTGTAAGGCAGTGGTTCTCAACCAGGGATGATCTTGTCCCTACCCCCAGTGGATGTTGGCAATGACGGAGACATTTTTGGTTGTCAAAATTGGGTATGTGTGCCTACCTTCCAGGGGGTGGAGGACAGGGATGCTGCTAAACATCCTATAAGGCTCAGGACAGCTCCCCGTGACACAGAATTTTCCAGCCCAAAATATCAATAATGTTGAAGTTGAGCAACCCTGGGATAATGTGGTGCTATGTTCCTAATATCTTTGGAAACTAGTTTTATTTGGCATTTTATTTTTCATAAAGAGGAACACAATGTCATATATTAGGGTAGGTTAAATTAATATATTATAAAATATTCAAAAGTCAACCTTAATTCTCTCATGTTTCTCTTGACATTTTCATTCAAAAGGAGGGAGAAGCAGGGTAGGAAATGAAGAGAGCATGGGATCTCCTCCTAGCTTTTGGTCTTTATAGTGTCACTGCTATTAAACACCCATAACAGGGGACACTGAATATTTATCATGACTCATGACCGCTCATCATGTGCTTGTATTTGGAGAAATTCCTCATTATATTCCCAAAGTGGAGGTCAGACTCCAAATTCCCAGAATACTTTGCAATTAAAACTCAGGTTTGGCATCCTGGCTCTGCCACTCTGATGTGCCCGAATGAGACTTGCATTCAAAAGTGAATGACCCGAGGAAAGGGGGCCTCATTTTGTTGGACACGGTGCAGCAGAGGTGCCTGGATTTTAGGGACGGTGATGGCTGCAAGATTGCATTCCTAACACGGAAGTGGCCTTGGTGGAGGTGACAGAACCAGTAATAGGTGGGGCTTTCTTCACCAGTGATGGTTTTAGAAGCTTAGTCTTGAGGCTGGTTGCCAGTTTTTCCAATAATGTGGGCTAGTGCCAATTTTTTTTTCTATTTACACCAGCCAGAGTGCGTTCTAGTATTTGCAAGGAGGGACTCAGGCTGATGCACCAAGTCTGTCAGCAGCAACTTTATTTGAAACCTACAGTCCTTTCTAAAGACTCTTCTTTCAGTGACGTTGTGAGTTTTCAGTTTAAAAGAGAAGGCAGAGGGCTCTCCTGTCTTGATAGCCTCCCGATGTGGGGTTGTAGGACTTTGGTAGCAGACAGAAGAGGTGGCTGCTGGAGATGTAGGTAGCTCCTTCAGGCCTAGAAGAGGTGAAAGAAAACTGGAGGAAATGAGACATCACCTCTTCCCCCAGCCAAGGTGGGGAGCTCTTAGTCTGCTGTGGCACAAGCTTTGCTTAGAGAAGGCTTTTGTATTAGATTTCAATTTTATTTTATTTTATTTATTTATTTGACGGGGAGTGGGGGCACAAGCAGGGGAAGTAGCAGTGGGAGAAGCAGGCTTCCTGCTCAGCCTGAAGCGGGACTTGATCCCAGGACCCTGGGATCATGACCTGAGTCAAAGGCAGAGGCTTTAACCCACTGAGCTGCCCAGGTGCCTCATGTCTTACTCATCTTTTTCTCACTCAGGGCATTTTGTCTACCCCTTCTCACATGGTAGGTGTATCACAAATATTTGTTGAATTAGCAGGTTTCATTGTTCCCTTTTCTCTGGTGGCAGGGAAGATTTTCCTACTCTACCTCAACTTCGTAGGTTACTCTGGGAGCTCATCCACTCCTTTCCCAGGGAGCCCACATTCAAATAGGATAGAAACAAGTCGTGTGTCCCACAGGCTGCTGTGGAGGGCATGAGGCTATTTGGGGATCACTTTTGATTTTGAACAGGCTGAGAAAAAAAGCCCAGCCAAGGACGGTTTCTAGGCAGCAAAAGAGCTGCTTCTTCTTCTTCTTCTTCTTTTTTTAATTTTAAAGATTTTATTTATTTGAAAGAGAGAGAGATCACAAGTAGGCAGAGAGGCAGGCAGAGAGAGAAGGGAGTCCGAAGTGGGGCTCGATCCCAGGACTTTGAGATCATGACCCGAGCCAAAGGCAGAGGCTCAACCCACTGAACCACCCAGGCGCCCCAGCAAAACAGCTTTTAAGCCTCCACGCTTTTCAGGCAGAGCTGTGTTGGAGAATTTAAAAACAACTGGGGTGTGCAGGACAAAGCTGGAAGTGATAATTGATATGTCTGGAGTCTGTGATGAAAAGCACTTTCTCAAAGTGATCTAAGGGAAACATTTTTTTTCCACTTTAGTATGTGACTTCAGGTCACTTCTTACCTGCTGGCTCAGGTTGTTGTCTTCTGCAGGCAGCTAGCCCCACTGTACCGAGTGGGCGTCTAGACCTTCTGCATAGATCAGCATGAGAAGCCTGGGCAGGGGAGGGGAGCCTGGCTCTTGGAATCCACGCAGGACAGGCTTAAAAGAGAAAACTCTTTTTTTTGGTTGGGGGGGGGCATCTATTTTGTTATTGCCTGGACCCAGACAAGTCTCAAAAAATTGCAGTCTCCCAACTAGTAATTTAAATATATGTATATATATGTTTCTCATATGTTTGGGCTAAGTGCAATATATCAGCATGAACTTAGTTGGCATAAAATTTTCAGATCCCTTAATCCAATTTCCCTGTGGTCCTTATCTCTGTTGACTCTGTCTTCTGTTTTCTATATCCTGTTGTCTCCTGCCATCATAAAGCATAATACCATCTTCTGAAGTTCATACAGCCCACGAGTTTTATCTTAAGCAAGGGACACTTAGGGGAGCCATAAAGATCTGTTTAGCTTAGGGACGCCTGGGTGGCTCCGTCAGTTAAGTGTCTGCCTTTGGCTCCGGTCATAATCCTGGGGTCCTTGGATCAAGCCCTGCATCAGGCTCTCTGCTCAGTGGGGAGCCTGCTTCTCCCTCTCCCTGCTGCTCCCCCTGCTTGTGCTCTCTCTGGTTCTTTCTCAAATAAATAAATAAAATCTTTAAAAAAAAAAAAGATCTGTTTAACTTAAACACAATAATGCTAGGGCTGCAGTCGGATTCGTTAGAGCTTCCTTTGATAAACCATAACAGAGGAGGATTCCTATATTTATTTAATCCCATTTGAACCTACTTGTATTTTCAGTGTGTGCAGGTGCTTCTCTCATTCATTAGGAGGCAGTAAAGTGTGAAGTACTTTGGCTCTAGAAATCAGGTGAATCTAAGTGGAAGTTCCAGCCTCACTGCTTAGAGTTGTGCCATTATCCAACTGGCCTTGAAGAGCCAGTTTCCTCATCCCTAAAATGGATATAATAAGAATTTTGAGGCGCTCAAATAAGATAAATACGTAATGTACTTAGCCGAGTGCCTGGTAAGTATAAAGCCTTCAACAAAGAGTGGCTATTTTTATCCATTCAATCATAAGAAACATTTACTGGGTATCTAGAAAACTGTTTATTTATGATCTCTCAGGTTTCTAGAGCACTATTAGTTCAGACAGGAAAGTCTAAACATTGGTATGGTTTAATTGGTATGGTTTAATCATGATGTCTGGCTGAGTGAGAGGGACTAGCCTTCATTCCGGTGAAGACCGGAGAGAAGAAAGATTTAAAGTGGACTATTCTAGTCTTAGATGTTTACTTAGATGTTTACTTCCTTTTTACCCTGAAAATACTGACAACAATAAAACTCATACCAGATTTGATCTGGAACTTGGCAAATAACCGACTTTCTTGTCTGGAAGATGTCCCAGTGGTTAACTTCCAAATACTGACATTTGCATGCAGTAAGCATGTCTACAAAAAGAAGGTTGTCTTTTTATTATTTTTAGTATTATGTATCAGTGATATCGACCAGAGTGATGGCTCTAGTTATGGGGACTAACCACATCCCAAATCCCTATTTTACCTTCATTACCACGATTTCCTCTGCTTAAGATATTTTGAAGCAAAAGGGTGCCTCTGCTTTTGGGTGCATTTAACTCTGTTTGTGAACATGATGGGAAACATTAGCAGGTAAATGATAAGGCAGACCCAGACTGCATTTCATTCTGATGTTTTTGTCCATATCAGATTGGCTTCAGCTATATTGATTATAACTCAGGGAGCTTGTGGGTTTAGAATAGATACAGTTGTATCACATTGATTGCTTTTCTTCCATTGTTGACTTTTCCTCTGTAGGAGTCAATCACTTGAATTTGCAAAGTGGACTAATTTTGCTTCTTTCCAGCCCAACCCAGGCATCTGCAGCTAGAGGACAAAGCACAAAAGCTTACCGGAGAGGGGACAAGGAGGGGATGAGGCCGATTCAAAGGAGGGAGGTTACAAAGCCTCCTTCCTTGACCTCCTCCCCACTGTCTTTCAGGTTAATTTGCATTTCAATGAGAACTTGCTGCTGCGGGAGATTTTATGTAACGTCTAAGCTTCTCAAATGTCGGTTACTTTTGTTATTCTTGTGGAAATCCTGCAATCACTAGTATCGTTTTTAATCCTAAAATGAGGTAAGGAGGCCTGGGTGTGTTATATGTAAGGAAGAAGACCGTAGGGTCCCAATCCTGAAGCTTGCCTACTGTCCTGGAAGAGTTAGGCAGATAAGGGATAGGTTATGGGGGCTGAGAAAGAAAGATCAGGGGCGCCTGGATGGTTCAGTCAGTTAAGCGTCCGCCTTCAGCTCAGGTCATCATCTTGGGGTCCTGGGATGAGCCTCAAGCTGGGCTCCCTGCTCGGCGGGCAGTCTGCTTTCCTCTCAGCCCCTCCCTCCTGCTCATGCGCGGGTGCTCTTTCTCTCTCTCTCTCTCTCCAATAAATTAGTAAAATCTTAAAAAATAAAATAAAATAAAATAGTTACAGAGTGAATAGGGGAGTACTGGGGCCAGGTATTGAATTGTGCCTGTGTAGGGTAACTGGAGTGAGAGCGGCACTCTCTGACCTAGGGAGGTGAGACAGCGTCGTCATTGGCACTAAGTGCTGGGACCCACAGCAGGAACGCGTCACCACCCTCCGACCCCCAGAGACCCTTGTTTATTTTCCTCCACTTCACCCTACTGCTCTCCTAGTCGGCTGCCCCAGCCCAGAAAACAGGCGGTGAGGCAGCTGTTTGAACCACGCCAGGCCAGTTCTCTGAAAGCGTCGGACGCAGAGAGAGGCGGGAACTCCTTAACGGTCCTGCCCCCCGGGACCCAAGCAACTCGCGGCGGCGGGAGCTGTCCGCTGTTCTGAACTCTGTTACTTAGCTGGACTCGCGGCTCTCCAGGCACGCCGCAGCCTGGGTGAAGGGCGCAGGGGGTCCCGGGAAGGGCGAGGGCCTGAAGGTCTGC
Organism: Mustela putorius furo; assembly: GCF_011764305.1. Lineage (NCBI taxonomy): Eukaryota > Metazoa > Chordata > Mammalia > Carnivora > Mustelidae > Mustela > Mustela putorius. The sequence continues at coordinate 12,155,920 of NW_025422057.1, forward strand.
GGCGAGCTCCAGACTCTAAATTTTAAATCCCTGCCAGAACGTCCTGTCCACTCCAGCCCAGACTCTAAGCAGGGTCCAGCTCTTAGGGATGGGTCCCTCATCTCTTCCTCACATCCCGTAGTGTAGCTCAGTCCCTCACTCCACTTCTTACCCTGCTCCAGGTCATCCTGAGAGCCTGGCGCTTGAAGCGGCTCCCCCCTCTTCATCCACCGCTCCCTCCGCCGGAGCAGGAAGGACTCTGCCAAGGCGCAGCAAGCTCCCGCATCGAGATTCTCTCTCGTCCCTCTCATCCAGGTTTGTCTGCCCTTCCTCCCTTTTCTGTTTCCATCGTCTTCACACTATCCTTCTACCTAGTTGTCTAAGTCGGGTGGTGCGCGCTCCGCCCCCATTTTCCATACAAGGGAGGGCTGGATGGGGGGGGGGCGGGGCGGAGGGGAGGGGCTCCCCAGTCCCTCTCAAAAACTGCGAGCCCACCAACCCACTGGGAACTCCCGAATCTGTTGAGCTCCCGCAGAGAAGCGAGAAGCCTGCACCGCCGTCGTGGGCTGAGGACCGCCAGGGGGACAGCCGGGATTCGACCCCTCCATCCCCGGAGCGTTTTTCCGCAAGCCAAGCCCCACTCACCGGGTAGGATCATGCTCCTGGGTCTCACCTGCGTAGGCTGCAAAGGCTCTACATTGAATAGGAGGCGTTTAAATAACCGGTGCATATGTAATCTCGCATAGATTTATTTTTACATAGGGGGGATGGCAGTACTTCTGATTGTTGTAATTTATTTTGGCCAGTTATTCTAAAGGGAGTATTTGGGTATTTGAGGTGGGGGAGGGAGGCACGACTGGTGTAGGAGGGGCTGGATGGACAATGGGAAGTGACGGGCTTTGATTCTCTTTGGACAGGTGGCCATGGCCTCACTGCCGACTCAGGAACCCCCGGTCCCTGACTTATTTTCTGGGTTGCCACCGGCGGCCTCAACTCCTGCCAATCAGAGCACAGAGGCCTCGGCGGTCAATGGGTCGGCGGCTGACCCAGGCGCTCAGGCCATCACGCCCTTCCAAAGCCTGCAGCTGGTGCATCAGCTGAAGGGGCTGATCGTGCTGCTCTACAGCATCGTGGTGGTTGTAGGGCTGGTGGGCAATTGCCTGCTGGTGCTGGTGATTGCGCGGGTGCGTCGGCTGCACAACGTGACCAACTTCCTCATCGGCAACCTGGCCTTGTCCGACGTGCTCATGTGCACCGCCTGCGTGCCGCTCACGCTGGCGTACGCTTTCGAGCCCCGCGGCTGGGTGTTCGGCGGCGGCCTGTGCCACCTGGTCTTCTTCCTGCAGCCTGTCACCGTCTACGTGTCGGTGTTCACGCTCACCACCATCGCGGTGGACCGCTACGTCGTGCTGGCTCACCCTCTGCGGCGGCGAGTCTCACTGCGCCTCAGCGCCTGCGCAGTGCTGGCCATCTGGGCGCTGTCCGCGGTGCTGGCGCTGCCCGCCGCCGTGCACACGTACCACATCGAGCTCAAGTTGCACGGGGTGCGCCTCTGCGAGGAATTCTGGGGGTCTCAGGAGCTCCAGCGCCAGCTCTATGCTTGGGGGCTGCTGCTCGTCACCTACCTGCTCCCCCTGCTGGTCATCCTCCTGTCTTACGTCCGGGTGTCGGTGAAGCTACGGAACCGCGTGGTGCCGGGCTGCGTGACCCAGAGCCAGGCCGACTGGGACCGCGCGCGCCGCCGCCGCACTTTCTGTCTGCTGGTGGTGGTCGTGGTGGTGTTCGCCGTCTGCTGGCTGCCGCTGCACGTCTTCAACTTGCTGCGGGACCTCGACCCGCACGCCATCGACCCCTACGCCTTCGGGTTAGTGCAGCTCCTCTGCCACTGGCTCGCCATGAGCTCGGCGTGCTATAACCCCTTCATTTATGCCTGGCTGCACGACAACTTCCGTGAGGAGCTGCGCAAGCTCTTGCTTGCCTGGCCACGCAAGATCGCACCGCACGGCCAGACCATGACAGTCAGCGTGGTCATCTGAGGGCCCCACGCCAGGGCTTGGTTGGGGAGCTTCAAGTCCTCTCATCTCCGGGGGTGCCCAGCTGAGACCGGACTGGAGCACTTACGCCCAACGCCAGGGCGAATCCAATATGTGGCAAAACTTCCAGCTTCGCCCTACTGTCCAGCTGTCTTGTTTTGTCCTTGTGTCTATGTAAAATGTGAAGTGGGCTTTGGTGGGAGTCTTGTGCTTTGCCTGGAAGAGGCCAGGGAGAGGGGAGAGGATTTATTATTTCCTCGTTATGCCCTTGAATGCCAAACAAAGCTCTTTCTCTTGGTTCCCAACAGTAAATCAGAACTCTGGCTGTCTTCCTTGCTTTCCCTTCTACTTGCTCAATGGTGAGATGAAGGAACAATGGGGGCGGGATTTAAAATGACTTGCGTTTGGGTTGGTGAAGCTTTTTGGGTTGCCTTTTAAAAGGACTCAACTGAGCTATCATACCTGATATTTATGAGTCAGTTTGAACCCATTAATTCTTAGGATTCCAGGGAAATATGTATTACAAATCTATATCTGGGATTCCAGCATTTCCTGAATAAGAACTTTCCACACAAAAAGTGTTTTACTTTTAGATTCCCTTGATTTTTTGGCACAAAAGTGCTCAGAAGCCAACTTTCAAAAGGTCTTGCTATTGTTTCCCTCCTCCTAATCCCCTAACTTCTATTTGAAAATGATAAGGTGTGTTAGTCAATGAAGTGGTAGATAAATAGGGACAAGAAAAATGGTACAAATGACTTAAAGGGGCATGTAACTGTGCACGGGACAGACATCTATCTATCTGTGTGTGTGTTTGTATATATATATATATGTATCTCCAGTGTTTGCCATACGGCAAGTACACAGATACTTGATTTTCTGAATACTCAGTATAAACCATGTTCCAAAGCATTCTTTGCATTCTCTAATGCTCAGTTGCAACAGATCAACAGCTGTCATCTGACTGCTCAACACCTGCTTGGTGGTGACATGCTTGGAACACAATCAACCCAGAAAGCAAGGACTGGGAGAAGTTTGCTTAAGGCCAGAACTGAAAAATCAACTACTACTCGATTGCCATCGAACACCTCATTCCTTCCAGGGTTAAGGCGACAGGTGAACACTGTTGGGCCATGATAGTAGGCTGATGATCCTCACCTTGTCCTCCTGAGAATTTTGTAAATGAAGACAAGTGCCCTGGGACAAGGGTTTTCACATTGTTGTGGGAGCAGTGAGTGGACAGTGAGGGTGAGAGTCTTGGGAAGTGATACACATTATCCACCTGTCAGACCAGCCCCCAACGCATAAAGGGCACAAACCAGTGCAGCAACTGCACATCTGTTACCATCTGTAAGACTCCAGTACCACCCTAGCTCACTATACAGTAAAATTAACCTCTCTCCTTGTCTTACTCTCTGAAATGAGCTCGTTCACTCGTGAAAGTATGCCCTGAAATGAAGGGAAAGAGGGGAAAGACTTGGGGATGACAAGGATTAAGTCCTATTACTTCAATGCCAGCAACCACGATGGGAGAGTTAAGTATTCATGGTTGGGCTAGTTAGCAGTATGCATCTTCAGTAGTTATATAGCTAGACTGCAGCATGGAGGAGGGTAGGGAAAGGCTGGCTTGGGAGAAAGGAGAAAGCAGGTTAACTTGGGAGATGCAAGTTACCTTTGGCAATGGCACCAATAAGTAATGTTCGGCTTCATCTGTGGGTGTGGAGAACAAAGCCTGTGTTCTAATAATGTAGCCCACCTGTAGCATTATGTCACTCGCCCATTCTAAATGAGCTTACCTCCCAGGCATCCCAGAGACTGACTCCTGTGCTTCTAGCAGCTCTATTACTTGGGACGCTCAAGGCCAGACAGACATTTCATGTTTCCTCAGAGCACTCTTTTGATGGAAATGTGTGGACAATGGAGGGGATGGGGGAAAGGATGGGGTTAGTTGGGGGAGAGATCTAATTGTAGTTTCTGTTTTGGAAAGTTTAAGTCCCTGGTTCTCAGCCCTGGCTGCTCCTAGAATCAATTGGAGAGCTTTCAAAAAACATTGGTGCCTAGGTCCTATGCACAGAGAGTCCAACTGATCTGAGATGAGACCTGGGCCTCAGCATTTTTCAAAGCACTTCAGGTGACTTTAATATGCATCCAAGGCTAAACCCCTTTAGAATTGTCCTCTAATGAGTCTCAGCAACATCTGAATGAAGCTTTGATTGTACCTGCCAAAGGTATAATGAATCTGGAGTTGAATTCTGACAGGGCATTGCATGCTACACTCGGGGAATAATACTCTTAGCCTTCAGACAGTATTCATCAATCACACAGAGGCAAATCTGTATAATCAGAATATATAAGTATTCATTCAATACTTTCCTTACAAATCTCCTATGAGTAAGGCAGTGCATGAGTCCAATCAGTTGTTTTTTTTCAACTTGAGATTCATTTGCATTATAAAGTTTTACACCATGAATTATTCCAAATCCTGGTTTCTAGGGTGTTAAAAAAAAAATTGAAGTGTTCTCTGATTAGCTTGATTTAAATCTACATCAACTGTGAGAAGAAAGTGTCCTCATTAATTACTAGAAAAGCTGCCCGCTGTTTCTATGCCTACAACTTAAGTTAAAAATTTAAACATTTGCATGGACTTTATGGAGAGCCTAAAGAGGCTGGAGAATTATGTTGTGTTTATAAACATCTTTACGAATGATCCAGATTGCCACCTGAACATCAGCTAATTAATTCTTACCCTATCTAAAATCTATCTGGGACTAGTTTGACTATAAAACAAACCAACTTTAAAAAAAATCACTCAGGAGTGAGTCCTATAGAAATCCACATAGCGCCGAGGTAGAAAATTTCATTTAGTATAACTTATTTTAGTTAATATGAAACATTTGGTCTTTTTACTGCAAGAAGTCATGAAGGCCATAAAGCTGGGAGCCGATCCAGCCGGGTACTTGGCAGCAGCCCGTTCCGAGGCCGACGGGAGGTTCTGTAATCCTCTCTGCAAGCATTGTCACTGGGTCTCACTTTTGGCAGCCAATCAATAGATTTATCTCAGTAAATCAGCTGGGGAGTGTTTCAATATGTGTTGGCAACAGTTACCTGGAAATAGCAACTCTGAGAGACTCTAAGGTAACAATATTCCAATTGATGCATGCTTCCTGAATTTTTGTTCTTGTAGATTTTTTCAGCCCGCTCTTCTATTGGGAGTGCTAAGTTCCAGGTTTAATTTCTCAGGTAGGCTGGTTAACCATCTCTGTTCCGTGGCTTGCATTTCTGAACATTTAGTAGTCTTGCAAAATCAAGGGGCCCCAGGCAAGAGCGTAGCTGGATCTGAAAGTGAACCCAGGGTCTACCAAGTAGATCTTCGATGGATTTCCCTCCATGCGTTGATGTCTTTGTTATGTGTGTAAGATGCATGTGTGACTGACTCACTATATGAAGCGCTTCAGGCTGGGGCTTGCACTGTTCGATGCCTTGTGGGTGCTCAAAAAATATTAAATCAGTAGTACCATCTCAAGTTATATACGTAGTATAAACTACATAACCTTGGGTTGGCCAGAGTCAAAGCAAAAATAAATCATGTCAAGGAAAATATGCTACTCAATCTGGATTTGTCATATCTAACTAATTCCAGGAATGAACTGTTCACTTGGGGTCTTCTATGACTCCCTGGCTCCAACCTCAGTAATGACAGCATTTCCATACATGGTACCAAGCTCTGTGCTTTTCAAAGTTGCATGCATCTCAATTGACAGGTCCATGAAAGGAAGAGTAGAGAATTTCAGGCTTAATTTCTATACTCATCCTTAATCTGGATCATTATTTAAAGGCTAGCATTTTATCACTCATTTCCATCTATCACTTAGGAAATTTAAAAACATCCAAAACATGGGTCTATAAACCAAATTTGATGATTTAGATTCCAAAATATTCATAACAGGGTCATGAAGAGGATTTTCTGACACTTCTAAAATAAGACTTAAAAATGCAATTGTGGACAACTTTCCAGGGATCCACTTACTTTGCAACGTGAGATAAGCCATATGCAGATGTTGGACCATGTAAAATATTCATTTGGATGGATCAAAGTTGTAATCTTGATATGTTAAAAGACTGCATCCTCCCTCAGTCTTTGGAAGTAAAAAGCCTTATTTTGAAAATTGAGTGTGCGCACTTCCAACAGCTTTTGAATCATTCCTCTCTGCTTTCCAAGTCAATTCCTCTTCATTTCCCACTCCTTATTTCTCTATTCTGGCCCCTCTCTGCTATTTTCTCATATTATCTATAATATACATCCAATCTAAAGCTCCCTCTTCTCAGGGGAGAGGTAGTGGTGGGATTCATATGGGTTCGTATAAGGTGAATCATGTTGGAGAGATACTCTGGCTAATTCTGTCACAGAGGCAGGCTTCACCAAATCAGTGGAGAGCTGCTGCCCATTGCGTTTCCTGCCCACTGTGGGGTCCTGGAGCTCACACCATTGATCGTTTCCCAGACAAGCTCCAGGCAGAGAAGGACAACAGGAGTTTGCACAGGATCTCCAGCTGGGCCCTTAATGTGCTAAATCTCCTGGAGAGCTCTCAAGAGGGGTCTAACAACAAAAGGTCAGATGTGTTTCATTTTGTTGTTTGGGGCTGGAACAAGAAAACCAGAGCCAGAAAAAGCAAAGGACAATCTCCTCTTTTAAGTATTCCTTGCCTCCCTCTCTCAGCTCAAAAAAAAAAAAAAAAAAAAAAAAAAAAGTCCTCTTCTTGACTTGTTGATGACTAAACCCCACAGTCCCAGAACTCATCTCCTCCTTCTGGAGTGACATCTAATGATGAATGGAAAGCTACTCCCTTCTCCCCCATTACACACATTCAGTATCGCCAAGTAATGAAAAAAAGAAAAAAAAGAGTCCTTTGAGCTGGAAAAATGAAATAAAAACTCAGGTCTGAGTTAGGAGTCAGGCTCTGGGCTTTTTCTCCAGCCCAGAAAACCACAGTCACCCTTGGGTCTTGATCCTAGAAAGACAGCCCAGTCACCTGAGTCCAGGGCTCAGCGGTTCATTGGTAACATGTCCTGGGGTGGGGGAATGGGTGGCCTGGCCAGGTGGGGGGTGGGGCCACTGTGTGGAGAAAGTCCTTCCCAGGCAACCGCCCATCGCCTGGCACATACTGGGGAGGGCACTGACCTCATTAGCACAGAAAGGAGCCAAGGGCAAGCTCAGGTGGGACGCTAGAGCACCTGAAGGTGACTTCAACGGCCGTAATGGTTTCTTTAAACCAAGCCTCTTTATTCCCCTTTCCTGGCTACCCCAGTCTCCTCCAGCAAAACCCCTTTCCTTTCTGGGATATAATTGCAGAACTTGGGCTGTTTTCACATAACCATTGCTTTCTGGGAAATGGGGGTCTTCCAAAGCCTCTCCTGAGACTAATAAGTCATCTCCACCTGCAGCTGTGGAAGCAAGACCTGGCCAGAACCCAGGTCCTTCTGCCTGACCTAACCGACCCCACCTTGAGGAACTGGCTCCATCAGGGCACCTAAGGGCCTGTCGTCTGGCACGTCAGGCCTGGGGCAAAGGAGAGGTCCAGCTTTCAGCGCTGGAGGAGGATCACCGGCCTAGGAGATAGTCTTGGGGACCTGGGAGTTCCGGTGGGGCCTGCCAGCTGCACCAGCACCGCCATCGCGGGCACCAGTGCTTCCCACTTGTGCAAGGGTGGGTTGGCCCCCAGGGACCAGCTGAGTGTCCATGGCCTGGCTGCTGGGGTCATTCTCCCGGCTAGAGGGCAGAGGGTGTCTCCCACCGCATGAGTGTGCTTTCAGAGGCTCAGAGGGAGTCACCAGCAAATCCCTCTGCGACCACATCCGCACGCGGTTCCTGCACCATAAGATTAACTTTGGCCCCCGAATTCCAGCACTGGGGGCACAGCGCCTTCCTGTGCTACCTCGTGATCCTCTTGCAGATGAGCGACAGCACTGTGTCTGGGTTTGGGTTTATTGTCCTCCCTGTGGATCTCTCCGCCCTCGAGGGGCTGCGCTCAAGGGGCTGCACGCCTCCGTTGCAGACCTCGTTGTGGCCCATAGCACTGGATCTACACTAAGGGCTTGCCAGGGTCCACGCTGTGGTGGCCTCCGTGCGGCCTCCGGCCGGGTCGCGGCCCTTCCAGCGCCTGTGTGAGCACAGACCGGCCCGGCCGGCGCGCGCCCCCAGGCGGAGCCAGGGCTCACTGCTACCGCCGTCCCGGCTGCCTGCCTGTCTGCAGGCCGGGCTCCCGTGCCTGAACGTCCTTCACCGGCTCCTGAGCCTCACCCGCAAAGCTCCTTCAGTGTCCCGCCTCTGCTCTGCCCCGGCACCGGCCTCGCCTGCGCCAACCCCACGCCCTCCAGTTCTCGCCCAGCTCCGGGGCTTGCCTTGGGTCTCCAGGCTCTGCCTCTCACTCTTCTGCTCCCTGAACCCAGGGGAGGCCGAGGCCGCCCTCTCTCTCGGCCCCGCTCCCTTGCTCTTCCCGGGTTCCAGCCCCTGAGCACTGCGGCGGGCCCCGCCAGGAGGTGGGCGCTTAGGGATGGGGGCGCAGCGGGGCAGGAGGTCTAGGCACCGAGGCGCTGCAGTGCGACGTCTGCAACCCGCCCCGTGAGGCGCGTTCAAGGTTCTTGGAGAGATTCTGGCATTGGTGGCGGGGCTTGGAGAGGATGCACTCAGGCAGTCCCTGCGGGAGCTTCTCTTGCGCTGGGAGGCTGTCCAGCCCTGGCGCGGAGAAGCCATACTTCGGGGCTCCTTTCCACCGCAAGTTCTGTCGCCTTATTCTAAGTGATCCATACTTAGTTTCTTAGGTGTCCCTTGGTCACCGTGGAAACAACGTCTGACTTTCGAGGAAGAAATCCGGAGTTTCCGTGGGGTGGAGCCCTTACCTGTGGGGCAAGCTGGTGGGGATCCAGCAGCTTCCAGGGTAAGTGGCTGAGTGTGTGTGCTTGCAGGGTGCTGCCCGGAGAGCGCTGGGCTCCCCGCGGGGCTTCTGACCAGGTTGTGTCACTTGATTGCCTATTTCCCGAGCATTATCTCTAAGTGGGAAATAACACAAAACCGTTTATACTGTGTACGTGTTGCGGACTCCAGAGATCTCATCCTTCCTGCTGGTGGAAATGATGAGGGAAGGAAGCGGATTCGCAGGTCCAGAGGAGGAGCCAGACCTTGGGGGGCCTCTTCCAGCCGAATCCCCTGGAGCAATGGATTCGGCTGTTTTTCCTGCGTACCAACTGGCAGCGCCCGGCAAGATCTTCACGGTGGGAGCTGAGGTTCCTGCAACCTGGTCAGAACACACTTCATGTTTCCGTAGATGTGGGGTCAGCAGGTGGAAGAGAGCTAGCCCAGGAGAAAAACAAAAATCACCTGTTGGCCCACTGCTCCAGGAAATTGTTGATTTAAAGCCAGGCTTCTTTCTGAATAAGGAACTTCATATATATATATATATGTGTGTGTGTGTGTGTGTGTGTGTGTGTGTGTGTGTGTGTGTATGTATATATATACATACATATGTTACAAAACAACAAATCTTTTACTTTAAAAAACAATAGGTGAGAATCTCCCATTCCTCTCTCCTGGGGAAGTTAACAGTTTGTGCTTTTCTTTCCAGACTCTATCAGGAGCTCACATATATGCAGTTTATAGTTAACAGAAATGGGATTAAACCGTACAGAATGTTTTATAATTTACTCCCCCTTAAAATTATATTAATAATGGACTTCCACGTTGAGATGTAGGGACGGCCCTCCTTCTAGGCTGGATGATTGAGGAGGAGTCGGTGGTCTGTAGGTATGACCATAGCCATTTTTCAGCCAGTGAGTGGCATTGGTTGAAGGGACAATTTCAGGACTTAGAAGGGCTCCCAGAGCTCTGCAGGAAATGCAGAGCAGTTTGACTTCATTGTAACCACAGAGACTAGGATGCTGCTCCTGGGTGGATGGGGGCAGGGCAAGGGGAGGATTCTTTGTGGAGACTTCCCATTGATACCATCTGAGCAGGTTGTGGGAACCTTGGCTCCCAAAACAAAGACCTCACCTGTTTCTCCTTGACTGTGTCCAGATCCTGTTGAGCACTTGATCATGGCTGGAGCCACCCAGGCTGTTCCTCAGTACACAGTAGTTGCTGTTTAAAATGATACACTGACAACCCAGGGTGTGATTTTCCTAGGAGCTGGGAGGTGGTGTTAGATTCCCTCTTGTATGTTGAATTCACAAATGTCAAAGGCCAGGGGGAGGGAAGTACTTCACCTTCTTCTTCTTCTTCTTCTTTTTAATTCTTATTTTATTTTATTTATTTTTTTATTAACATATAATGTATTATTTGCCCCAGAGGTACAAGTCTGTGAATCATCAGGCTTACACACTTCACAGTACTCACCATAGCACATACCCTCCCCAATGTCCATAACCCAACCACCCACCCTCTCCCTACCCACCTCCCCCTGCCCCGGCAACCCCCTGTTTTATGACATTAAGAGTCTCTTATGGTTGGTCTCCCTCCCCATCCCATCTTGTTTCATTTTTTCCCCAAACCCTCCACTTTGCCTCTCAAATTCCTCATATCAGGGAGATCATATGATAATTGTCTTTCTCTGATTGACTTATTTTGCTCAGCACAATACCCTCTAGTTCCATCCTCCATGTCATTGCAAATGGCAAGATTTCATTTCTTTTGATGGCTGCATAGTGTTCTAATATATATATATATATATATACATATATATATATATATATACACCATATCTTCTTTATCCATTCATATATATATATATATATATATATATATACCATATCTTCTTTATCCATTCATCTGTGGATGGACATCTAGGTTCTTTTCATAGTTTGGCTATTGTGGACATTGCTGCTATAAACATTGGGGTGCACATGCCCCTTCGGATCACTACATTTGTATTTCTAGGGTAAATACCCAGTAGTGCGATTCCTGGGTCGTAGGGTAGCTCTATTTTCAACTTTTTGAGGAACTTCCATACTGTTTTCCAGAGTGGCTGCACCAGCTTGCATTCCCACCAACAGTGTAGGAGGGTTCCCCTTTCTCCGCATCCTCGCCAGCATCTGTCATTTCCTGACTTGTTCATTTTATCCATTCTGATGGGTATGAGGTGGTATCTCATTGTGGTTTTGATTTGGATTTCCCTGATGTCGAGTGATATGGAGTACTTTTTCATGTGTCTGTTGGCCATCTGGATATCTTCTTTACAGAAGTGTCTGTTTATGTCCTCTGCCCATTTATTGATTGGATTATTTGTCCTTTGAATATTGAGTTTGATAAGTTCTTTATAGATTTTGCATACCATCCCTTTATCTGATATGTCATTTGCAAATATCTTCTCCTATTCTGTCAGTTGTCTTTTGGTTTTGTTGACTGTTTCCTTTGCTGTGCAAAAGCTTTTGATCTTGATAAAGTCCTAATAGTTCATTTTTGCCCTTGCTTCCCTTGCCTTTGGTGATGTTTCTAGGAAGAATTTGCTGTGGCTGAGGTCAAAGAGGTTGCTGCCTCTGTTCTCCTCAAGGATTTTGATGGATTCCTGTCTCACATTGAGGTCTTTCATCCATTCTGAGTCTATTTTTGTGTGTGGTATAAGGAAATGGTCCAGTTTCTTTCTTCTGCATGTGCCTGTCCAATTTTCCCAACACTATTTGTTGAAGAGACTGTCTTTTTTCTATTGGACTTTCTTTCCTGCTTTGTCAAAGATTAGTTGACCATACAGTTGAGGGTAATTTCTGGACTCTCTATTCTACTCTGTTGATCTATGTTTCTGTTTTTGTGCCAGTACCATACTGTCTTGATGATGACAGCTTTGTAATAGAGCTTGAAGTCTGGAATTGGGATGCCACCAACTTTGGTTTTCTTTTTCAACATTCCTCTGGTTATTCAGGGTCTTTCTTTCTTTTTAAGTATTTTATTTATTTATTTGACAGACAGAGATCACAAGTAGGCTGAGAGGCAGGCAGAAGGGAGGGGGAAAGCCAACTCCTTGCTGAAGCAGAGAGCCCAATGCAGGACTCGATCCAAGGACACTGGGATCATGACCTGAGCCGAAAGCAGAGGCTTTAACCCACTGAGCCACCCAGGCACCCTGGGGTCTTTTCTGGTTCCATATAAATTTTAGGATTATTTGTTCCATTTCTTTGAAAAAAAAATGATGGTACTTTGATAGGGATTGCATTAAATGTATAGATTGCTTTAGGTAGTATAGACATTTTCACAATATTTGTTCTTCCAATTCATGAGCATGGAACATTTTTCCATTTCTTTGTGTCTTCCTCAATTTCTTTCATGAGTACTTTATAGTTTTCTGAGTACAGATTCTTTGCCTCTTTGGTTAGGTTTATTCCTAGGCATCTTATGGTTTTGGGTGCAATTGTAAATGGGATCAACTCCTTAATTTCTCTTTCTTCTCTCTTGTTGATGTATAAAAAGGCAACTGATTTCTGTGCATTGATTTTATATCCGGACACTCTGAATTCCCGTACAAGTTCTAGCAGATTTGTAGTAGAGTCTTTTGTGTTTTCCACATAAAGTATCATATCATCTGCTGAGAGTATAGTTTGACTTTTTCTTTGCCATTTTGGTTGCCTTTAATTTCTTTTTACTATCTGATTGCTGAGGCTAGGACTTCTAATACTATGTTGAATAGCAGTGGTGGTAATGGACATCCCTGCCATGTTCCTGACCTTAGTGGAAAAGCTCTCAGTTTTTCTCCATTGAGAATGATATTTGTTGTGTTTTTTCATAGATGGCTTTGATGGTATTGAGGTATGTACCCTCTATCCCTACCCTCTGAAGAGTTATTGTCAAATGATTTTTTAGAATCTATTGAGAGTATCATATGGTTCTTGTTCTTGTTTTTATTAATGTATTGTATCACATTAATTGACTTGTGGACGTTGAAACAACCTTGCAGCTCTGGAATAAATCCCACTTGGTTGTGTGGTGAATAATCCTTTTAATGTACTGTTGGATCCTATTGGCTATATTTTGGTGAGAATTTTTGCATCTGTATTCATCAAAGATAGTGGTCTATATTTCTCTTTTTTGATGGGGTCTTTGTCTGGTTTTGGGATCATGGTAATGGCTGGCCTCATAAAATTAGTTTGGCAGTTTTCCTTCCATTTCTATTTTTTTAAACAGTTTCAGGAGAATAGGTATTTAAAAAAAATTTTTTTTAAAAGATTTTATTTATTTACCAGAGAGAGAGGGAGAGAGTGAGCGAGCGAGCACAGGCAGATAGAATGGCAGACAGAGGCAGAGGGAGCAGGGAGCCCGATGTGGGACTCGATCCCAGGATGCTGGGATCATGACCTGAGCCGAAGGCAGCTGCTTAACCAACTGAGCCACCCAGGTGTCCCAGGAGAATAGGTATTAATTCTTCTTTAAAGGTTTGGTAGAAATCCCCTGGGAAGCCATCTGGCCCTAGGCTCTTGTTTGTTGGGAGATTTTTGATGACTGCTTCAATCTCCTTACTGTTTATGGGTTTGTTCAGGTTTTCTATTTCTTCCTGGTCCAGTTTTGGTAGTTTATGTGTCTCTAGGAATGCATCTATTTCTTCCAGATTGTCAAATTTGCCAGTGTATATTTGCTCATCATATGTTCTTATAATTGTTTGTATTTCTTTGGTTTGGTTGTGATCTCTCCTCTTTCATTCATGATTTTATTTATTTGGATCCTTTCTCTTTTCTTTTTGATAAGTCTGGCCAGGGGTTTATCAGTCTTATTAATTCTTTCAAAGAACCAGCTCCCAGTTTCCTTGATTTGTTCTATTGTTCTTTTGGTTTCTATTTCATTGATTTCTGCTCTGGTCTTTATTATTTCTCTTCTCCTGCTGGGTTTAGGCTTTCTTTGCTATTCTTTCTCTAGCTCCTTTAGGTGTAGGATTAGGTTGTGTACTTGAGATCTTTGTTGTTTCTTGAGAAAGGCTTGTATCACTATATACTTTCCTCTCTAGGACCATCTTTGCTGTGTCCCAAAGATTTGGAACAGTTATGTTTTCATTATCATTTGTTTTCATGAATTTTTTCAATTCTTCTTTAACCTTCTGGTTGACCCATTCGTTCTTTAGTAGGAAGCTCTTTAGCTTCCATGTATTTGAGTTTTTCCAACTTTCCTCTTGTGATTGAGTTCTAGATTCAGAGCACTGTGGTCTGAAAATATGCAGGGAATGATACCAATCTTTTGGTACTGTCTGGGACCTGATTTGTGACCCCGGATGTGATCTATTCTGGAGAATGTTCCATGTGCACTAGAGAAGAATGTGTATTCTGTTGCTTTGGGATGGAATGTTCTGAATATATCTGTGATGTCCATCTGGTCCAATGTGTCATTTAAGGCCTTTATTTCCTTTGTTGATTTTTTGCTTAGATGATCTGTCCATTTCAGTGAGAGGGGCTGTTAATATTCCCTACTATTATTATATTATTGTTGATGTGTTTCTTGATATTGTTATTTATTGGTTTATACAGTTGGCTGCTCCCATGTTAGGGGCATGGATATTTAAAATTGTTAGATCTTCTTGTTGAACAGATCCTTTGAGTATGATATAGTGTCCTTCCTCATCTCTTATTATTGTCTTTGGCTTAAAATCTAATTTATCTGATGTAAGGATTACCACCCCAGGTTTCTTTTGATGTCCATTAACATGGTAAATTGTTTTCCACCCCCTCACTTTAAATCTGGAGTTGTCTTTGGGTCTAACATGAGTTTCTTGTAGACATCATATTGATGGATTTTGTTTTTGTTTTTTTTTTAATCTATTTGATACCCTGTGTCTTTTGACTGAAGCATTTAGCCCATTTACATTCAGGGTAAGTATTGAAAGATATGAAGTTAGTGCCATTGTATTGCCTGTAAGGTGACTGTTACTGTATATTGTCTCTGTTCCTTTCTGGTCTAGTACATTTAGGCTCTCTCTTTGCTTAGAGGAACCCTTTCAATACTTCCTGTAGGGCTCGTTTGGTGTTTACAAATTCTTCTAGTTTTTGTTTGTCCTGGAAGCTTTTTATCTCTCCTATTTTCAATGAGAGCCTAGCTGGATATAGTATTCTTGGCTGTGTGTTTTTCTCATTTAGTGTTCTGAATATATCATGACTGCTCTTTCTGGCCTGCCAGGTCTCTGTGGATAATCAGTCTTCTGCTGATCTAATATTTTTACCATTGTATGTTACAGACTTCTTGTCCCGAGCTGCTTTCAGGATTTTCTCTTTGTCACTGAGACTTGTAAGTTTTACTATTAGATGATGGGGTGTGGACCTATTTTTATTGATTTTAAGGGGGATTCTCTGTGCCTCCTGGAATTTGATGTTTGTTCCCTTTGCTGTACTAGGGAAATCTCTACTATAATTCACTCCAACATACCTTCTGCCCCCCTTTCTTCTTCTGAAATCCCAATTATTTTAATATTGTTTCATCTTATGGTATCACTTCTCTCTTGAATTCTTCCCTTGTGGTCCACTAGTTGTTTGTCTCTCTTTTGCTCTGCTTCTTTATTCTCTGTCATTTGGTCTTCTATATCACTAATTCTCTCTTCTACCTCATTTATCCTGGCAGTAAGAGCCTCCATTTTTGATTGTACCTCATTAATAGCTTTTTTATTTCAGCTTGGTTAGATTTTTGTTCTTTTACTTCTCCAGAAAGGGTTTTATTTCTCCAGACAGGGTTTCTCTAATATCTTCCATGCCTTTTTTGAACCCAGCTAACATCTTGAGAATCGTCATTCTGAACTCTAGATGTGACACATTACCAATGTCCATATTGATTAGTTTCCTAGCCTTCAGTACTGCCTCTTGTTCTTTTTTTTTTGTGGTGAGTTTCTCCGCCTTGTCACTTTTTTCAAATAAGAATATATGAAGGAGAGGATAAAATACTAGAAGTGTGGCAAAGACCCCAGAAGAATGTATACTAACCACTTCAGAAGAGACTCTAAATCAAGGGGAGAAGATAGGGGGTAAAAAGAAATTCAAAAATATTAAAAAGTATATATTTTAATATTTTTGAATTTTGAATATTTTGAATTTCTTTTTACTCCCTATATATAAATATAAATATATAATAATAAAAATATTAAAAATATATATATATAACCCTTTGTTATTGGGGTAATTTCTACTCTAACGTGAAAGCAAATAATATTAAAAAAATTGGCATAGATATTTGATCAGTAATGTAAAAGTTAGCTGACCAGTACATAAAAATATATAAAATTAGATTATGAATAAAAATGTATACTGTAAATATTTACCCATAAAAACTGAGATTCATTTAATTCTTGGTAAATCTAGAGGTAGATAATAAAAGAATCATATTGCTTTTCAAGCATCTCTCTAACCTTCTGTTATCCAAACTCACTGACAAGTTTTCCCTAAGAAAGATTAGCATGGAATCAATATGCTAGATTTCAAACTTGTGGGGTCAATGTTCCTGCTGTAAACATACAGCCCAAAACTTAATATCCCTAAAGATGTGCAATAGCCCAAAGAGAATACGGGATTCCTACCACCTCCCCACTGTAAATCTTGAATGTAGAACTTTGCCATTCAGGGTGTAAATACTTGAGGTATAAAATCTTGTAGAATAACTCAAAACTGTGACATGTGATATTCTGAAGAGATCAAATGATGTAGCTGGTAGTTTCAAGTGAATCGCTTAGCTAGAGCTTTGTATTTCCTAAATCGAGCTATGGATCAGAATCATAGTTTTTTAAAACCATACCTATCTGGGTGCTTACCTACTTGTCAGGCAGATTCTGAATCCATGGATCTGAGATAAAGCCTGAGGAACTATCCTTAAAAAATACACACACACACACACACACACACATATATATATATATATATATATATATATTAGACTGGTGAATAGAACAGAGCCACCCACTTGATTTGGGGTGTATTTTGTTCTCTTAGAAGAAACTTCTCCCAAAACTTTAAAGAAAGGAAAACATATATATACAAAAATAAGAGTAAACATGATGAAGGGATAGAATATGACTGTAAAGATGAAAACTTAAAAAAATATAAAAAATGAGTTGATAAGATAAGTTGGTTGGTAAAGAAAGAAAAAGATAGTACAGAGAATTTTCTCAGGCTGGAGACTAGAACAAAGCCTTGTGCTAGATTTAGGGTATATTTTGATCTATTAGAAGAAGTTGTATCCTCCCCAATTTTTTTAAAAGATTTTTAAAAATTTATTTATTTGACAGACAGAGATCACAAGTAGGTAGAGAGGCAGGCAGAGAGAGAGAGAGAGAGAGAGAGGAAGAGGCAGGCTCCCTGCTAAGTAGAGAGCCCAATATGGGGCTCAATCCCAGGACCCTGGGGTCATGACCTGAGCCAAAGGCAGAGGCTTTAAACCACTGAGCCACCCAGGTGCCCCTGTATCCCAACATTTTTTAGATGAAAAAACCCTATATATATATATACAAAAAATAAAGTTAGATACAATGAAGGATAAAATATGACTATAATAATGAAGGTTTAAAAAGATTTTTTAGAAAGGTATTTTTAAGAGAAAATAGTTAAATAATGTTAAAAGAGGAAAGAGTAAAAGTTAAAAAAATTAGAATAAAAAAATGAAATTAAAAAAAATTTAATTAACTTTGCAAGACTGAAGAATCATGAAGAGAAAGCCATGAATTCCATGCTTTGCTTTCCCCTCCTCTGGATTTCTGCTGTTCTTGGTCAGTGAGCTTGGTCTTGGCTGGATGTTCTTGCTGATCTTCTGGCCTGTTGTAGTGACTCTCAAGTGTTTTTGCCCCAGGCGGAATTGCACCTAACTTGCCAGGGGCCGGGCTGAGTAATCCGCCCAGGTCCGCGTTTGGGAGCTTTTGTTCCCTGAGCGCTTTCCGTAGAGCTCTGGAGGATGGGAATGAAAATGGCCGCCTGCAGTCCCAGGCCCAGAGGATCCGAGAGCTCAGGCCGCTCCTCAGTGCGCCCTCATTGAAAAGCGCTCAATCATTCCTGTCTTCCTGTTCTCCAGCTGCGCTCTGAGCTCACCCAGCCTGTGGCCGAGCCTTTCTGTCTCTGGAGCACAGTCCCGTTTGGAGTCTCCAAACCCAGCAGATTCCTGTCTCCAGAGAAGGAAGGTGAGTCTCCCCAGATCTGCCACTTGTGGGGTCCCTGTTCAAAGAGCAGTGGCCTGACTGTGCCTCGGATCATGGTTTAAGGTAACCCTGAGCTGAGCGCTCACTCCTCGGCTCTGTCCCTGTAGTCAGTTTCCCCACTCCGATACCTGTGAGCTCTGCGACACTCAGACACCCCCATCCTTCTGTGACCCCATGGGACCTGAGACAACATTGTCCCCGCGAGGGCTCCATCCCCACTTAGTCTCTTTAGCGATGTCCCTCAGTGGAGCGGACTTCTACAAGTTTGGATTCTCACTATGTGCTAGGTACTTTCCATTATAGCATTTATCTCTCAGCACATTAGGAGGTAGGCATTCTTCTTATTATTCTTAATTTACAGCTAGGAACACAGACATTTAAGGAATCCAAGCAAATTTTCAACGTGTCTCAGGTAGTAAGCAGTGGAGCTGGGCTCTGAATGCCAAAGCCTACATCCCTATCTGTGTAATACCCTAATTTGAATTTTCAACCTAAGGAGTCTGGATCTTTTGAGAGGCAGTAGGGAGTCATAGAAGGTTTAGAATGAGTGGGAGATTAAAAAAAAAAAAAAAAGACTTCTTCAAGACTGTGCTCTAGGAACCAACTCTGACAACAGGAAAAGTGTGGTTTAGGGAGAGACAGGAAGCAGGGAGATGAGTTAGAGAGTCATTACCCTCTTCTGGGAGAGGGAGAACAAATGTTAGAAGTAGGGCAGTTCAGGTGAGAATGGAGAAGAGACAACGTGTGGCAAAGGCCTTTAAGAGAAATTAGCATCGGTATCTGAATGTCAGGTTAGATGTTTCCTCTTTGCTCTATTTACACTGGGAAGAAAAGGTAAAATATGAGGTCTGTAGGTTCTTGGTCCCTGCGTTCGTCAGGAATGCTTTCTGTTGAAAGTCGGAGAATACCCAACTAAGCATAGAGCGTTCATCTTGAGGAAGTTTATTGTCTGACTCAAAAAGAAACCTGGAGGCAAACAGTTTGCAGAATGGTCCTCAAAGACCATTGTTTACTCAAAGAGGTTTATATCCCAGTAATATAAAGTACTTAAAATATCAGACAAGTCCCTTGGCAACCCCCCAAGTGGAAGTTTCTTATTGGCCTCATTCCTTGTAGCCCTTCCCCACCCTGTCCCCTGGCATCAGTCTCTAAACTATGGATCAGCCTCTTTCCTTCAAGACTAACCTCACAACTCATTACTTTTCTCTTCTGGGGAACCTCTTCAACTTAGTTCTTTAGCTCTCTGTGCTAGTTTGCTAGGGCTGTGTCTTAGCTCAGGCTACCATAACAAAATATCACAGACTGGGTGGCTTAGATAACATGAATTTTTTTCTCACAGTTCTAGAGATTGAAGTCCAAGATCAAGGTGTGGTCAGGTTAGTTTTTTTCCCCTGGGGCCTCTCTCCTTGAAGACTTCTTCTTTTTTTTAAATATTTTATTTCTTTCTTTAACAGAGAGGGAGAGATCACAAGTAGGCAGAGAGGCAGACAGAGGGAGAGGGGGAATCAGGCTCCCCACTGAGCAGAGGGCCTCACACAGGGCTTGATCCCAGGACCCTGAGATCATGACCTGAGCCAAAGGCAGAGGCTTAATGCCTTAACACACTGAGCCACTCAGGTGTCCCTTGTTGAGTTCTTCTTATATACTGTGTCCTTGCATGGTCTTTTCTCTTTGTGTGTATATGCTTGGTGTCTCTTCCTTTTCTTAGAAGGACTAGTCATACAGCATTGAGATCTCATCCTTATGATCTCATTTAATTGTCTCTAACGACCCTGTCTCTGAATACAGTCACAATGGAGCTTAGGGCTTCAACATATGAGTAGGGACAGGGGCACAATTTAGTCCATAACACTCGCCAACTCCTACTCACCTCAGAGTTAATCTTAACATATTCAAAGATTACGGTCATTGGTTGAGTTTTCTGAGAACCAGACTCTAAGAGAGATTAGCATGCAGGTTGCTTACTAAGGAGTTCTTTGAAACTCCTTAGTAAGGAAGGGAAGGAAAATGAAGGGAAAGGAAGGAGATAATTGGTCAGAGGGAGAAGCTGATCTGCCAGGTAGTCTCAAGGGAGGCCTCAGCCAACGGTACGGGAGTCTCTGGGATATCTTGTGTTGCAAACAGGAAGCATGGGACCAATCTCCATGTCAGCCAGTCATTGGATGTAGGTTGTAAGGAAAGAAGGTATGGCCTTGAATGAGTTGGCTGTCTTCAACTGAGGTAATCCGTGAAGGGGCTGATAGTTCCTGACAAGAACTCTGCCCGTGGGTCCATGTATATTCTAACCATGGTGAACTTCACTTTCCACCCAAAGTGTATATTCATGTATACACTGCCTGAAGCTCTCCTCAAGCCTCTGTTGTCTTCTAAGGCCATTACTGACAGGGACTAGAATGCAGCCGCCATCTTTTTTTTTTTTACTTGTACCAACATACTGAACCGACCCACTGCAGAACGTCAGGTGTTCCTGAGGAATTCCTCATGTGACCATTGGTGTGGGCTGATGGAAAGTGCTGATGTAACTGTGCTGAATGACATGGGGGCTGGTCCTGCACGTGCTCAATTCCAAATGTATTACTTTCATCTTGCTCATTTAGTCCAATGAGCACAATATCATTGGTTGTGAGCCAGTGTGATTTGTGGGATATTCAACTGGTCTACCTCTTTGGGCTCTATTGAGCAGGAGAGTTAATGGTCCTGGGACAAAACTATAAAATGTATACTGAATGCAAACTGTTTCTGATTTTTTCTTTTGATAGGAAAGAAAGGAATACATTTGCCTGGTCAAAGGCTACATACCACGTACCTGAGGCCGTGTTAGTCTTTTCTAGCAAAGATAACCATAACCAGCACAACAGCCTAAGTATGGGTGTGGCCGTGACTTTGCCTGCAGTAGAAAGGAGCGATTGCCTGAAAGTTACCTGTCTTGTGAGCTTCTTTCCTGTGTCTGACTAGCGAGAGTAGACTTTTTGGGGGACCTTTTAATTTTTCTATGCCTAGTGGTGTTTTGCATTGCCAGTGTTTGCGGCTGTAAGTCTGGGATCTATGAGGCAGAAATACAAGCCAGGGAGTGTGCTACTGTGTTGTTCTTTGGGTTCCAAGATTCCTGCCTGGTCCTTCCTTCTACCTTTCAGAATCTTATGTTTTCTTTATGTATAATATCAGAATTTTTAGCGGTACTTAGCAGGAGGAATCGGAAAAAAAGTACACCTCTCTTCCTTGAAGTAGAAGTTCCAGGAGAATATTTTTAAGTGCATTAAGTTTACAACAGAAACCAATATATTAAAGCATAGTTAAAATATTAAAAAACTTCTAATTGGGATGAATTAACATATCCATTTCTTAATTAACATACTAAATAAAATGCCTAGGGTGGGTCTGATGGTCACTGGAACACTGGAACCTGATTTGCATTCACGGTGTTTAGAGAATCTGCCCACGGTTGCAGTGTGGTGCCAGATAACCTGTAACTTCTGGTGACAGAGTTACTGACGTCTCTAATCCGACTGTGCCTTTTTGCCTACATTCATGATCCAAGGAAATGCCAATTTTCTTTTGTGATAGGTGAGTCAAAAAATGTAGGTCAATTATTTTCTGATCCCAGTTCACAGACCCACTGAATTCTTAACCTTGGTTAAACAACCCCGGCTTCCAAGGATAAAATTGGATTTACTCTTAACCTCAAGCCCAGAGCAACAATAGCAAACCTTGTAGGTAGAGATTTTTTCCAAAGGAAAAAAAAAATCCTGACAAGGCTGACAAGGAGCCATGTGTCTGGGCCAGACATTGGATCTAGGGATTCCTGCTGCCCAGAGCTGCGAACACCTCATCAGTGATGTTGGGGAAGCCCCGCCAAGCCTGGGAGTCGCTGGTCATCCAGGAGAGACTCCAGCTGAGAAAAGAATGGGTCTTGGGCAACTCAGCTGGGCTGAGTTTAGAAAGAAGAGGTTTCCCCCGCCCCTCCTGACCACCGGCCAGTTACCCACTTGGTGCCTGTTCCTGCTGCACAAAGGCGATTTTCCTCTGAGGACATTGTGTCCTGACCTCCGGTGGGACCTGCCTCCCACACAGTGATGATCCGGGTAGCCCCTGATAGGATTGGAACTGCACTGCGCTTTCATAAAAGGCAGGACCGCTTTGCGAAGCGCAGAATGCGACGTCTGCAGGAAAATGAAACAAGCACCCCAATTTACAAGCTGCCAATTCAATCCTGTTTGTCCAGGGCCCCGCCTGATGCATTTGAAGGGTGGTTAGAAGTTTCTTTTGCCTCATTCCTTGATTTTCCTCTCCTTCTCATTGAAGTTATAAATAACAGTGCCTCGCATTTTAATGAAAGGGAGTGTTGTGAACAACCAGAGGCTTCGAAGGGAAACCTCAGAGAATAGTGCAGTTGCTAAGGAACGGGGCTGGACAAGTTAATTTTGTTGGCATAACATCTCCCCGTGATTTAATCTCCTAGTGTATTCATTTCATCCATCTGTCACCATGTCACTGAAGCCGGGAGGAGCTGCTAATTGCAACACTGAGGCTGAGAACAGACCTGTCCGAACCTTGTGAAAATTTCAGCTGTCAGAGGGGGCCGTGAGCTTTGATTTTTCTGTTGGAGAGAACACCCTCTTCTAGTTCCAGTAGAAACCTGGTGAGGGCCTCACCACTTGGTTTCTGCCAGACCAAATTCTTGTGCGTCTTAGCTCCATATCCTGGCTGAACACTAGTTACCTAGGTGCTTAAAAAAAAAAAAAAATCAATGGCTAGGTCCCCTCTCTATGGATTCTGATGTGGTTGGTCTGGGGAGCAGGGTGCAGGAATGGGATTTTTAAAAAAAGATCCCCAAAGTGATTCTTATGTGCTGCCCAGGCTGAGAACCCCTGATTTCTAAAACCTCTACCACTGTGTCTCATTTTCTAAGTTCCAAAGATTCTTCTATTTTTGTAGTTCTCTAATCATTTTCTCCCTATCTCATATAAAATAATGACCATACTGAGCCTTTCGTGAGAGCTCTCGGAACACGGGCACAGCCATACATGCTTTACCTGCACGATTTCTTGGGATCCTCACAGCGATCTTGTAAAGTGGGTGTTTTCGTTAGTCTAGACACAAAGGTGGATGCTCAGGGAGATGAAGTGCCCGGCTGGGAAGGGGCAGATCCAGGTTTGGGACATGAGTCTTACTCCAAAGCTCCAAAGTCAAGTGGCTTCTCATCACAGGAGAACCTGCAGGTTCTCCCATCAGTTTCCACTTATGGGTCTGTCCCCGCAGACTCACTTCCTCCAAGCTGAGGACCACCTCTAGTCCCGGTTGTGGGTTTCGAGAGCCTGAGAGAGTGAATCAGATGACTCAGGAGCTGGTCAGTCACATCCTCAGCTGGACCCTGGGTCTGAACTTGGAGGAGGAAGTTCGCTTGGGCTCCTCCATTCAACTGTCTGGATTCCAATCCAGCCCTCCTTAAAAAAAAATGAACAAAAAAACACCCCCCCAAAAATCCCTAATGAGTGACCTTGGCCGAACTTTAAGATCCAGTTTCCTCCCCTGCTGGTAGGGATGACAAAGGGACCTGCTACAGAACCGTCATCAGGACTGAATGGAATAATACACATAAAACACTCAGAAAAGATCGGGCACACATGATTCATAAAAGGTTAGTCTGCCCCCTCAGCTTGACTGAGATATAACTGACATATAATATCAAGTAAGTTTAATGTGTACAGTGTGTTGCTTTGATACACTTCTGTATTGTAAAATGATTACCACCATGGTGTTCGCTCACACCTTTATCACATAATTACCATTTTTTAAATGGTGAGAATAAGTAAGATCTATTTTCTTAGCAACTTTCAAGTATATAAGACAGATTCACTCACCATAATCACGTGCTGTACACAAGGTCTCCAGAACTGACTCATCTTATATCTGGCAGTTTGTACTGTTTGGCCAACTTTCCAGCCATGCCTCTGTACCCCGGTGCCCCGCAGCATGTCTTCCTGGTAGCCGCCATTCTAGTCTCTGTCTCTAGGAGTTAGGCTTTTTGAGATTCCCCATGTAAGTGAAATCATGGTGTTTTTCTTTCTCTGCCTGGTTTATTTCACTTAGCATAATGTCTGCAAGATTCACCCTTGTTGTCACTAATGGCAGGATTTCCTTCTTTCTCATGGCTCAATAGTATTTAAATGGATAAAGAAAATGTGAGATTAAATATATAACATATGATTACATATATACACATATATGTATATGTATATATATGTATAAAATGTATGCACATAATCTCACATTTTCTTTATCCTTGTACTTGTTGATGCACACTTAGATTGTCTTCATATCTTGACTATTATGAATAGTTTTGCAACCAACATAGGGGTGCTGATACCTCTTTGAGATCCTGTTTTCATTTGAAAAATTAGCTTTTGTCATCCTCCGTACCACCACAGAGCGAGCACTCAGAGGTTGCCTTTTCCTTCTGTGCTCCTGAAGCCCAGAGATGTCTCGTACCAGTACAGTGTCTGGATTCCGGCTTCTGGGCAGCTCCAAAGCTGTCTCTGGGCTTCCTAAAGTGACTGCTTGAAGCTCCTGGTTCAAATATGGGCAGCTAACTCTAGAGACTGAACATATACTTCTGCCTTTGGTCTAGAAACTCAGATCAGGTGACAAGGACCTTTCTTCATGTGTGATAGTAAGAGCTTTTTCCATGTCAAGAGAGAGAGGACCCCACTGAGCCTGGCTTTAAGCAGATGAAAATTTATTGGCTAATGCTGGTTGAAGGCACTGGGGAGTCCAGAGCGGGCTTAGGCTTGGATCCTGGGACTCACGGGAGGTCTCCAACCATCTGTTTCCTTCTTGTCAGTTCTCAGAACTCTTTTCTAGAAGCTCAGGCTTACAGCCTTATGACTTGTAAGCCCACCGTAAAGGAATTTCTTAAATGTAGTAATTCCAATAAAGGTCATGGAATGGGCTTGGATTGGACCCATTAGTTCAGGGCCAGCAAGACAACAGTATCTAGCCTGACCTCCGCTGTCTCAGAACGGAGATGCTTGCTTTCCAGATAGCAGCAGATCAACCCCACATGTCCTGACCATCTAGACAGAATGAGCTCAGAATGAGGCTCAGACAATGAACGGAAGTCCATTTTACAGCTTGTTTACAGACAAGCTGGGTTTGGGAAAAAAAAAAAAACAAAACCCCACGAGATTTTGATGAGGCTGGGGAGGGGAAAGCTGATTAAGAACATCAGCTTCCCCTTCAGATATTAAAAACAAATAAAAACCTGGTGGGATTTACATGATCTTTAAGAGCATTCGGTGCTCCAGGTCTGTGTCCAAAGCTGTGTGAGCCGTGAGCGCCACCTAGTGATAAAGAGTGGTATTTTCATAGGATGATCTTTTCTCCCGGGGAAACCTTCCCCGCCCCTCCCTCCCCCTCAGTATTGAGTAGGGTTGGCTCTCTGCTAGGGACACAGAAATGACAGTCCTCACCAAGAGGAGCCCCCCGCCCAGATAATGCAATACTGCGTGGGGAAGGAATGTAAGTATCCTCTGGGGGGCCCCAGAGGTGGAGGCATCATCCCCCTGAAAGGCCAGCCCAGAGCCGGCATCCCATAAATGTTTGATGAATGATTAGTTAATGTTTTCTTCCAGATTCTCCGTTATCTGCTCTATGTCTTCTTATGAACACATTCCTTGGGCTAACAATCTCTGGCATATTCTCAGTTTTGTCAATGTAGACATTTCTTTTCTCACAGCTGGTCTATAATTTGTCTTCTTATCCAGGATTTTAGGATTGTTACAGCCCCTTACCATCCGCCCCTCAACCGATGAGAGAGTCATTATCTCTCCATGTCTCTGCAGAGGCTGAAGTCTGAGAACGCCCTCCGCTACCATCTGTGTTCTCGGAACTGAAATCATGTGTGTTGCCTTCTCTCTGCACACCCAGGCAGGGAGAGCCGCTCGGCTCGCTAACAGACCCAGAGCCCCGGGGAGTCTGCTTGGCCATCAAAGCTATGACTTTGTGCTTTTCTGACAAGCTGCCTCACCCACCACCAAAGCGGCAAGAGTCCAGGACTCTGGGACCCATACTTGTCAGTAATCTGCTAAGCTCGATGAGCACCTGATTTTCCTTCCGCTGGGAGAAACCCCATCAAAGGAAGGGGGCACCCGGTCCCTAGCCTTCTCCCTGCTTGTGTGCAGCCATGCCCGTTCTCACTCCACGTCCCCCCTCTCTAGTCCCACTTTGGGCTGTTATGCTCTCCTGTGTCACACTTGGCAGCTGCTTCATTTGTAGAAAGTACAAGAGGGGACAGCCTGCGTCATTGTAAAGGAATAATTAATTATGGAAATGAGTCTTGATGAGCCAGGTCCAGACACTGCTCCAGGTCATGAGGGTAGGGCAGCAAGCGAGATGAAAATGTTCCTTCTCAGAGTACCTGGGTGGCTCAGTCTTTAAAGCAGCTGCCTTCAGCTCAGGTCGTGATCCCGCGGTCCCGCGGTCCTTGGTCGGACTCCCTGCTCAGCCGGGAGCCTGTTTCTCCCTCTTGTGCTCCTCCCCTATTTATGCTCTTTCTCTCTCAAATAAATACATAAATAAAATCTTAAAAAGAAAAAGAAAATATTCCTTCCCTTCGTGGGGAGGACATTCTAGTAAGGGATTAACATTTTATTTTGGTTGCAGTGGGTCACCATTCAGAGAATTAAGCAGAGGCAAACTCGATCTGATTTTCTTTCTTCTTCTTTTCTTTCCTATTAAAAAATTTTTCATTTTCTGTTTTAAAGAATCCCTTCGGGCAATGGCCGGAGAGGCCAGGAAAGGGAGGAGGAGAGCGGACGGTTAGGGGCTCCTGTTCAGGTCCAGGTGGGCTGCGAGGAAGGCTTGGTCCGGAGTGGTTGCAGAGGGGACGAGCCTGGGATCTGATCTGTGCCAGGACTTGCCCGTGGATTGGATGTGGAGGATGGTGAGGGAGAGAGGGGAGACGAGGCTGGCTTCCGTGGCTTCGGTCTGGACAGCTGCGACAGTAGCATCATAGACGAAAGGCGGGGTGGAGGAGGGGCAGCAGGTCTGGTGTGGAGGTCAGGCGTTCTGGTTTGGGCATGTTAAGTTGGAGAAACTCCGAGTGAGCTTCCAAGGGGACCGTGTGGCACTTTGAGCCACAAGGCATGTGGCTCAATGACCAGGATGAGAAGTGACCTCAGGCCCTATCTGAGGCCCTGGGCTCTGGGAGGAGCCCAGGAGGCCCCCACTTCTTGGACTTTGTTTTCTGGTGTGAGGAGAGCCACACCTGGTGACCAGGGGTTAGTAAGACCACTCTGCTAATGAGGCAACACCCCCCGACTTGTGCAGGAAACAGTCACAATTTCCCAAATCAACCCAAAGTGAGCCATCACCTGGCATGCAGATTGAAATGCAGATCCCCACCCCTCTTCCCTGGCAGAGGGTCCCGGGGACACGAGATCAAGTCCAGAATGTGTGAGTGTAATGCAGCCTCCCGCTATCTGTCGTCAGGCAGTTTTGAGAACATCTGTTAGGATTGGATGCCCAGCCTACAATTCAGAACCCCTGACCCGAGCTCAGGAAATGCCTGGCAGCGGACTGGACGGATGTGAATGGCCCCCATGAAGACTCCCTCTCCTCCATGTCTCATTTGGCTTGTGCTGAGAGACAAAATGGCGGAGCTGGTAAGAACCATTTTAAAAAAAGAAGAAGAAGAACATGGTTTTGAAGTCAGACAACGCTGGGTTACATCCTCCTACTTCACCGCCCCGCTGCCCGACCTGGAAGAACCACTGCACCTTTCTCAGGGGCTGTTCCCTCATCTGAGGAAGCTCTCACCTACCTGGTGGCTGTATTTGAAAGAGTTGATGGGTTAGTGTAGAACCATCCAAGACATGGTGGTTCTTACTGGTCCGAGGGAACACCCTCCCTCCCCTTTGAGTTCGTTCTCTGGAACCTTCCTTTCAGTGCAAGGAAAATCTCCTGTGATGTCTGCCCGGGGCTCCAGCTACCCTCCTACATGATGAAATGTGCCACTTCCCCTTTCTCCACCAGATGTCAGGCCAAAGCTGTGGAAGTAAAGTGACTCCTGGGCTCAGCAAGGTGGCCACACCTCCAGCTTGGACTGCTAGCTTCCCACAGGTCCCCAGTTGGGGGAGCTGGGAGGGGCAGTGAGGGTAGGGAGGAGACATTAAGGGCTCTTGGCACCAGGTCTGGGCTGAATTTTTGCAGCTCTGGGCTCCACTGAGTGTGATGGGACACCTCTGCTGGCCCTGAGAACTCCGAAGTCATGACTAGTTGGGAGAAATACAGATTCCTAGGCTCTCTCAGAACTACTTTTTTGGGGGTGATGGTGGTGATAGGATATAGCACTTGAAACCAGTCTTTTTCTGTTCATTGAATTAGAGGAACAGCGATCATATTTCATTACAATTCCCTTCCCTTGGTGGGGGGGGGGCTACTTTTGGGGAAATACCTGCACACATTCATCTGCCTTGTGCCCAATGGGTTAGAACCAGCCCAGGCAGAGATTTGTGAGATATAGCACTTGAAACCAGTCTTTTTCTGTTCATTGAATTAGAGGAACAGCGATCATATTTCATTACAATTCCCTTCCCTTGGTTGGGGGGGGGGCTACTTTTGGGGAAATACCTGCACACATTCATCTGCCTTGTGCCCAATGGGTTAGAACCAGCCCAGGCAGAGATTTGTCTGCATTCTAGCTTATCTAAAAAGTAAGAGGGGATCCTTCTGTCTGTGAGGGTAAGACAGGGGCATCTGGGATCCTGGAATTTTGCTCTAGAAGAACTCCAGCCTCCCGATACTGCTGACTTGCTCAGCTGAATCACAACGTGTTCCCTTTTCATTCCCGGCATGAATCACATCTTTATTTTATAGCTCCTTTGGTTGCTGTGTGTCTGTATGTTCCGCCAGACTGTAAGAACTGGGAAGTCAGGAACGGTATCTATGTTGCCCACCCTGGTGTTTCCAGCCCCTAATGTTGTTTATTTGTTGGATAAATGAGAACCAAAGGCATTTAGGGAGACAAAATATAGCAGGATGCTCTCTGGTGGCAATGTAGACTCCTATGAAAAAGTCCAAGTTTTATAATCTACCCAACTTTTTGACCTTGGGCAAGTTACAAAAAATGCTTTGGGCATCAACTGCCTCATCTATAAGATGGGAAGAAAATAGTGTCTGTCACAGAGCGTTGTGGCAAGGGCTTTGGGGTATGGGAGACAATCCGGGTGCAGCGCTCAGCACCACTGCCTGGCCGGTAGTTGGTGCTGTAGAAGTGTTAGCTATTTGTTCTGGTTTCCTAAGTCTGTGTAGCAAACCACCCAAGACCAAGCAGCATAAGCAGCAATGGTTTTTATTACACCCATGGATTCTGTGGGTTGGGAATTTGGGAGGCACAGAGGGGTACTCTTTTCTGTTCTTTCATGTTGGCAAAGACCTCAGCTGTGACTCTTAGGGCTGGGGATGATGTTAAATTGTTGCAGGTGAGAATAGGTGGGGCGAAAGGATCCGCTTCAAGATGGCGTCTTCACTCGTTGTCTGGCCCCGGGGCTGGGGCTGCGCACCTGACACCATTGGCAGCTGGAAGTTTCTATGTGGTCTTTGCAGCATGATGGTCTCGGGGTGGCTCTGGGCGGTGAGAGCAAGCTTTCCAGTTATAAAGGTGAAAGCTGCATGGTCCTCTTTGCCGACCTGGTCTTGAAGTCTCATGGTGTTGTTTCCCTCATAGTTCAAAGTAGACAGAGACACAAGCACACCCGCTATCAAGGGGAAAGGACACTGACCTACCTCTCGGTAGGATGAGTACCACTGAATTCTTGGCTCTGTTTTAAAGCTTCAACACTCTTCTTTTTGTTTTAACTTTTTAAAATTTTCACACAATTTCAGACTTTCATAAAGTTGTAAGGATAGTTCAAAGAATTGGGATTACCCTTCCCCAAGCTCCAAATGGTAATCTTTAACATCTGCTTTGTTCCGCTCTCTCTCTCTATACTTCTGCATTATTTACTCTGCAGAAATGCTGAGAGTCATTTACTGACATGACTAATACTTTATTCCTACCTACTTTTGTGTGACTTTTTAAAAACAAAGACCTCCCACATAGTGAGAGAGCATCCAAAATTAGGAAGTTAACACTACCCATTAGTTCCAATATCCGACCACATTCAGGTTCCAAGTGTCCATGAATTCAATCATAAAGACACAAGATAAATGTTTTTATTGCAAAAGGAAACCCAGGATCATGTGTTGCATTTGGCTGTCACATTACTTTAGTTTTTAAAAAAACCGAAACTGTTTCTGCGACTTGTTTTATAGTTCGTGAATTTGTATTTTGGAAGACTCTAGAGCAGTCATTTTTTAGAATGTCCCTCCTTTGGGTTTGTCTGCTGTTGCCTCATGATTGGATTCAGAGTCTGGGCGCTTTTTTGCAGAAATGGTGTTGTGCTCTGTTCCTTTATCATATTAAGAGGAACATGCTATAGATCTGACCTATTACTGATGATGTTAAAGTTGATTATTTGATGGAAGTTGCTTGCTAGGTTTCTCCACTGTAAAGTCACTCTTTTGCCCTTTGTAAATAATAACTATATCATACAAAGATGCCTTGTGATCAAGTCAAAATAAAAATGTCACCCACTGACTTGAGCATCCATTGATTATTCTTGCCTTAATCAATTGCTATCACAATGGTGATTTTATAATGCCATTGTTTCTTCTACATTTATTCGTTGACTTTCCTCTGTAAAGAAGAGCTTTTCCTTATTTATCTATTTATTCATGTATGTACACAAATATGTATTTGCTCGTTTATATCAGTATGGATTCATGAATTCTTAGTATAGTCCATAAGATATAGTCCTTTACTATCATTATATATTTTGGTTTTCAAGTGTCCCAGATTTTGCCATGAGATACCTTCAAGCTCCCAAGTCCCTTTGATATGTCTCCATTATTTTTGAGCACTTTCTTATTTTTGGGCACAAGATGTTCTAGGTTCATCTTTGTACTTTTCCTATCCCCACCCCAGAATCAGCAGTTTCTCCAAGGATATCTTTCATTTTAATGGATAATAGTATTTAGAAACCAATATCTAGATGCTAATAACTTACTGCAACTGGGTTGTCATTGCTTCTAGGTCCTTGTAGTAGACAGAGGTAAGACAGACAGACAGACACACACACACACACACACACACACCCCTGTACCTGTTTTTATACTGAGTGGTCTGCAATGTTAAGACCCATTAGTTCACACTGATACCTCCAGTTCCATTCCAGCACCATAGGGTATATTCTAGACTTTCCCTTTTCCATTTCTGTAGCTCTTTTCCCTACCAGTGAGAAACCTGGTCCCCATGACGCCCAGTATATTATTTATTTGCTCAGATCTACCATATACAGAAAGTAGTTTCAGCATTGCTAACCCATGGCTCTGTGGGAAGAATAAAATTACAATTAGAGTCTCTCTATTTGTTTAGTATATTTTTAGTATGTAGTGTAAGGACATATTGTCCAAAAACTGTCTATAAAAGTTGGTTGGGTCCCACTCTCCTACATAAAAGGGAACTATGGGGAAGGTACATGCTATGGTGAGTGCTGTGAAGTGTTTAAGCCTGGCGAGTCACAGACCTGTACCCCTGGGGCTAATAATACATTTAAATTAAAAAAAAAAAAAAAGAAAGGGAACTGAAGTGGGAGAGGAAGCATGACCTTGGACCAAGCCAAGAAATCTCCTTCCAGTGTCAAATTCTCTAACTAGGACTTGCTCCCTCCGTGACCTCCTCACCCTGCTCCGCCCCAAAGCTCTCAGCATCTCAGCCTGGAGCTGCTGGGCTCTGTGGATACCATCCCTTGGGACCGTTTGCCACTTTGCTTCTCACCACAATGCTTGTGTGGGACCTCAGTGTATTCTATGTCAGGGCATGGTGTGAGAGGCAATAATTTAACAACTTGGATTATTTCATTATTAGCCAAAGATCAGGAAAACATAGAAGATAAATCTGATTACAAATAGAATAATGTAGTCTACCTAGAGAATCATATCTTTCTCCCTGTGTTTGGGTCGTCTTGGGAACTCACCAGGCAGACGTCAAGGAGATGATGGTGGCCATCAGGATCTTGTTTCTGATTTTCATGATTGTGCCTTTACTGTCTGAGTGGAATGATGCTAGTCATTAGTCTGGGATAGATATTCTTTATGGTGTTAAGGAAATATCCTCGTATTTGGTTTACGAAAAGTTTCTATGAGGGGGTGATGATGAACTTTCAGCAGCATTTATAGAGATGATACTTGGGTTTATTTTACTCAGCAAATACATGTAGAGGACATCCTAAACACCAGGCATGGGGGTAAACAGCTTGACAAATGTTAATTTATTTCCCACAACAATCTCATAAAGTAGGTCATGTTAGTCTCTCCATTTTACAGCGAGAGAACTGACGCGCAGAGAAGTCAGACTGCTTGATAAAAGTCAGCAATGGAGGAAAAGCCCGGTTTCCAACCCTGTGGCTCAGGCTTCAGGCTCTGATGCTTGGCCTCTGATTCTGCGCTCTCTCTGCTGTCTCTGTCTTTAATCATTTATTGATATGATAAATTAAATGACTAGTTTTCCCGCTAATGAACCATCTTTGTATTTCAAATCACAATTGGTTATATGTTATTATTACTTGAAAATTTGCTTATTGATTAACGATTTAAATTTGTATCTATATTTATAAGTTTGGTCTTTTTTTTTTTTTCCTCTTCATGGTACTGTGTCAAGGTTATGCTAAGCTTAATATATTGAATTGGGAAAGTTAGCATCTGTTTCAGAGTTATGGAATTATTTAGTAGAAAAATGATGGTTTCAGGGTGCCTGGGTGGCTTAGTGGGTTGAGCCTCTGCCTTTGGCTCAGGTCATGATCTCAGGGTCCTGGGATTGAGCCCTGCATCAGGCTCTCTACTCAGCAGGGAGCCTGCTTCCAACCTCTCTCTCTCTGCCTGCTGCTCTGCTCTGTGAGCTCTCTCTTTAATTAAAATCTTAAAAAAAAAATAAGAAAAATGACGGTTTCTTGAAAGTTAAATGAAGTAGCCTGTAAAACCATTTGGGCTCAGGGGCCCTGCCAACTACTTTTTCAACGCTCTGCCTACTCTCAGTTTTTTCAGAGTTGTTAGTCTGCTCAGATTTCTCCTTCCTTCCTCTTTTTTCTCCTTTCTTTCTTTCTAAGATTTATTTATTTATTTCTTTAGAGAGAAAGAGAGACAGAAGGGGAGGGGCAGAGCGAGAGGGAGAGAGAGTCTCAAGCAGACTCTGTGCTGGGTACGGAGCCAGAGACGGGCTCGATCCAGCACCCTGAGACCAGGACCTGAGACAAAACCAAAGGCAGAGGCTTAACTGACTATGCCCCCCAGGTGCCCCCCCACCTCCCCCACCATTAATTTCTTAAGAAAATTTGGACAGTTTACATTTTTCCAGAAAACCATGTTATCAAACGTTTCAAATTTAGCATTACAGAGTTATACATATTCTCCATGATTTAAAGTAACTTCTAGATCTTTGTTTATATCCCTTTGCTGATTCCTGATTCTCAGTATCTGTTTTCTCTTTTCCATTGATCACATTATCTAGACATTTGTTTATTTTACCATGTTCTCTATCTTGTTTTCTGATTAATGAATGCCTACTTTTTTATATTGATTTATGCTTTTCTCCTGCTTTTCTTAGTTTTGCTGTCATTGCAAGGAAAATTTTCCCTTTTTGTTAAGGTTGAAATCAGAAAACTGAATTTTTTTCCCCTAGAAAAATTTCATGATGTTTTATTAACAAGATTATCAACAGTGTGGCAAAGGCTTCCATGATCCTCTATCAATTAATCCATTTACACATTCAGTAAAGCAAATTTATTTTTTACAAAGGGTGTGCTACTGAATGGTTACATTAAACGTCTTTAGAGATATTTGGGCTATTATGGAAGATCAGTTTGTAATTCATATCAAGCATTGCAGGTAGCAGTTTCAATTTCCTATCACCATCTGGGTTGTCAATTTCCGTGTGCACACACATAGAAGAGCCCATCTTCATTTATCTTCCATTTGCAATTAAAAGCTCTGTTTAGCCTAATACTTCTCAATATGATCTGTGTCCCACTGTGCTATTTCAGAATAATGATAGCTCAGGATTTAGGGCTGTGGAGGCCGAGTCTTACATGGAAACATTTTTAATAGAGAAAAGGCAATTAAAACAAGGGTTGATTTGGTAACTAAGTTTTCAACTGTTGGATAAGAGCTAAATGAGTCAGAAATTTGGAGAAAACATCCAAGTGCTTGAGAAACCCACAGTTCTTGCACCAGCGATGAGCAGGATGCTTTTCTTGTGATTGTGAAAATCCTTATCACAGCTGCTCAGAAAAAGGTAAGATCAGTATTACCGTCTCTATTTTACAGACTAGGAGCCTTGCTTGGGAGAAGAGAAATCACTTACCTTTGGGCAAATAACTAGTAAATAGGTAGGTTTGGTATTCAAACTGAGGTTTCTCAGAGTCCAAAACCCACACCCCATCCTCTTCTTGGCAGTTTTCCAACTTCAGGAGCATAGTACTAGCTTTATATCTGATTTTTTCTATGTGTCTGAATCTGGCTACTTTCTCCTGACCTGGACAATACGGGACTAGCTTTTCTATCACCTGTTCTGTGTACTAGGCTTTCACAAAAGATTTCCTTTGAAGAGAGAGTCTTTTTTTAAAGACTGTATTTATTTATTTATTTGACCGAGAGAGAGAGATCACAAGCAAGGGGAGTGGCAGGCAGAGGAAGAGGGACAAGCAGACTTCTTGCTGAGCAGAGAGCCCGATGTGACACTAGATCTCAGGACCCTGGAATCGTGACCTGAGCCAAAGGCAGATGCTTAACTGACTGAGCCACCCAGGTGCTCCTGAAGAAAGAGGCTTGTGAATGTCTTTGCCTTCCACCATTAAAAATCATTCTAACTAGAGTTCTAGTTTCAGTCAAAGTATTGGGTTAGCCCCTCTGCTGATAGGGTACTCCGTCTCCCCCCACCAAGCTGGGTATGTGCACGAAGCTCTGCAGTGCCCACGTACGAAAATTCAGGCAACTGATCTACCCAGTGAGCTGAGCTAAGAAACGGTGAGAGAAGCAAAATTTGGGGTGATATTGAAGACTTGTTCTCCTTCCCCATGATTCTCAACTCTGACCTCCTTTTCTCCATATCATGGGAGCAGTAGCTGAAACCCAGTTCTTATGAGTATGGCTACCAAACTGGTGTTCTCCCAGTCTTGGAGTGAGAGTCACACCAAGGTCAAAGATCAAACAGCAACCTTGAAAGCCATTTCAGGGAAGACACAAGGTCCACATCCCAGTGACGGTTTGGTTGAGAAGGTCTCTTTGAGGACTTGCCTTGTTTTTTCTCATGGTCGAAATGAATGTAAAGACTTGCATTACTGGATTTCTGCTTTCCATTTGAAAGGTTAGAGGGAGTTCCACCAAAGGATACCCAGGCAACAAGCCACTGATGGGTCTTCTCTGGGCTGGATCTCAAAGAGGAGAAGCTCAAAGATGCATTACACCTAGGTTGTGGACAGCCTGAGCACGGGGAGGCACAGATTGCCCCTAGTCACGTGGGCAAGAGAGAGAGTGTTCGATGCAGGGGCTCAGTGGAAACTTCACACCAACAGAAACCAGTCTTAAAAACTGATAGTTGGAATTTTCATCATTTGAGCTTTTGCTAAAATAAGGTAATACTTTAGATGAATCTTTAAAGGGCAACTTGACAAATACAGAAAACATTCTAGACAGTTTTGGTTACTTTTTTTTAACTGAAAGAGACACGGATGGAAAAAGAAATGAAATGGTGTAGTGTGTGCACCCGATGATTAGCCAGTAATAATAAATAGTGCTGCCATTTATTAGCATCTGCCGTGTACTAGAGGGTTGGCACAGTATTGTCAAACAAGCCTGATGAAGAAATGGAGACCCGGAGACTGCAAGGGGCGTGCTCAGTGTGGCTCAGGTTGTAAATGGTAGAAGGGGTTTTAAATCCAGGACCTGGACACTTCCCATAATGCAACACTGCTCTCACCATAGGCATGGGTTGTCTTCAAGACTGAATATCAGAAATTTCCTCATTTATATCCAGTAGGTCCCCCTTGAAGGCACCTGTTGGCTCCAAGAGCTGGTATCCATGAAAGTAGATGCCTTCAGCATCCAGTCTGATAGAAACAAGTTGCGGACATCCCAAACCATCTGGTCCAGTGGGGCCAGGCAAGGGAGGCCTCTGCAGAGGGTGGGCGGGGCCATGCAGGACTGGAGCAGGTGTGGAGCCTGAGTGCAGTGAGGAGGGCGTCAGTGTCCGTGGGGTGGCGGTCTGGTGAGTAGAGTCGGGGCATGTCCTAGAGTCTGGGAGCCCGTGTGGCAGAGAGAAGCGTGAATATAGGGACTCTGAGGAGAGTGGGCGAGCATAGGACGTGGGAGCCCTCACAGGCATCTGGAGCCATAGGGAGTCTAGTGGGGGTTGGAGCCCCAGTACACGCAGCATGTACACAGTGGGGGAATATTGGAGCTGCTCGGCCCCTGAGGTTTCAGGACCAGAGTTAGGTCTGCGTTTTCAGTTCTTGCTGGTTTAGTTCCCGTTGATCTGAGCACCCCTCGGGAATCTCCTATTGCCCCTCCCCCACCCCTCCCCCACAGAAGCTGGGAAGTCAGGCACGAGCCTGTGGCCAGGGATGCCACCCAGACCCACGGAGACCACAAACACCCTGAAAAGCAACAAAAGAGGTCTGCTATGAGGCCTGGGAGGGACAGCCAGACAGTGTGTCCTGGCCTCATGGTGCCAGGACAGTCATTAGCTTCGTTTCATTCAAGTTGATGGGAAACAGCAGGAAATCACACTCAGACTTCCAGAGGCTTCTATTGGATATACCCCCAATCTACTTCTCCATTTATAATTACATGTATTAACAAGTTCATGGCGGTGATACATGAAGAAGCATATTATGTA
Source organism: Mustela putorius furo (assembly GCF_011764305.1). NCBI lineage: Eukaryota > Metazoa > Chordata > Mammalia > Carnivora > Mustelidae > Mustela > Mustela putorius. The sequence goes on from NW_025422057.1 coordinate 12,193,041, forward strand.
ATCAGATTGTCTTTGATGGTATAGTTAATGCTAATGTGATGATTATGTGTGAACATTTAAATATATGACACTCATTATCAAAAATTGATTTAAGGACCAGACACTAGTCCCCCTCCCTCCCCCGATTCTTTTATGTTCTTTGTCTTTATGTTCTTACTAATTCAGTAGGATGGCATGTGCCTAACTCATTCTTTAATGAAAGGACCTGGCTGGCATTCTGTTAGCTGTCACAGCCGGTTGTCCTCAGATCTTCTCTGGAATCACTGGGACAAAAGCTGACCCAAAAGTCCTTCTCTGCTACACACCCTGCTCCTGCCCTTGGGAACTGAAATAAATAAAAATTAGAAACTTAGGGAACAGTCTCTGGCCTGAGGCAAGAGGAAGTTTGAGTCTGGGGTCTATCTCTAAAGATCCATCTGACCTCACGCAAGCCGTTTAACCCCTCCATGATTCACTTGTAATGTGAGTAGAGAAAATGTCAGCCCCTAGAAGACAGGATACACATAAATTATGGTGTTTACAATAAAATACCACGCAGCTCTTAGGAAGACTGGGGCAGGTAGATCTCCTTGTTTTGGCAGGTCCAAGATCTGTTGCTTGAAAAAAGATTTCATGTGTACTATGATCTTATTTTTTTAAGAAGTAATTGAAATATGCCTCTCGAGAAAAAGTATCTGGAGGAATCGGCGCCACGCCATTACTGATATTTAACTCTGACAGGTGAGACTCTGGAAGATTTTTCCTTCTTAGACAAAATATTTTGAACATTTTATAATATGCAAATATTTTGTTTTTAGGCAGGGGAAAAATGTTAACAAAAATTTACAAACAATCCATATGTTCCCTATGTTCCCTTCATGCTCCAAATAACACTTAAAAAAACTTATTTGAGAGCAAGAGCAAGTGCTCGCTTCGGCAGCACATATACTAAAAACTGAGAGCGAGAGCAAGTGAGTGTGGGGGAGGGGTGGCGGGAAAAAATCTCAAGCAGACGCCACACTGAGCGTGGAGGTCAATGTGGGGCTCGATCTCATGACCCTGAGATCAGGAGCTGAAGTCAAGAGCTGGTTACTCAACTGACTGAGCCATCCAGATGCCCCCAGTAACACTTTCCTAAGGCCATCGTCTTTTTGGCAGCTACCTGCTTTCATGGAAAGTGGCGGCAAACGGGGTCTTTGAGAGTCTTTGAGACCTTTGTTAATTGCAGTACAAAATCAGGACCGCAGCAGCAGGAATTAAGTGCTTGCATATGGTCTGTGTAAAACGTACATGAACAGGGATGTCCGGGTGGCTTAGCCGGTTGAGCGGCTGCCTTCGGCTCGGGTCGTGATCCTGGGATCCTGGGTCTGAGTCCCGCATGGGGCTCCTTGCTCAGCAGGGAGCCTGCTTCTCCCTCTGCCTGCCACTCCTGCTGCTTGTGTTCCCTTTCTCTCTGATTTAAAAATAAATAAGTAAATATTTAAAAAACATACATGGGCAATGTTTTACCCTGTGGGTGACCACAGAACAGGATGTTTATTGAAACAAATGTTATCCTCACGGTTCATGAGAATGAATAGTGTTTTCCTCCGTCATCTCTGAGCCGCCGCTGAACCATCCCCATGCAGGGCTCTCCTGGCTTAACAGCTTTAGCATTTCAGAGTCAAAATGGCACCTGCCAGGCACATGGGAGGTAAACCCCCAGTCCATCTTGGCTTTGTCTGGGGATGTAGGTCCTTGGAGCAGCTAAGGGAGGTTGCAGAAGTGGTTTGGGCCAGAAGATGCCCTTGGGTTCCCCCAGGACTAGGAAGATAATAGATTTGTGTATGTGATTCAGGGGGAGTGGGGTATGGTCCACAAATGCTGTGGTCCTGGGTCCTACTGACCTGCTGCCGCCAGAGGCGGGGATGGCTTTGGGCTGCTCTAGACAGATTACTAAACCCAAGGTTTGGGGTGGAGAGGGAGAGGGAGTCTCTGGCTGACCCCTCACTGCATGGAGTAGGTGCCGTGGAGAACCTCTGTGCTTAGCCAGGCAGCAGGGCTGATGGCCAGCTCCACGGGAGTGTCACTTAGCAGAAGGAGCGATGGTGGGGCACCTGGATGGCTCAGTTGGTTAAGCATCTGTCTTTGGCTCAGGTCATGATCCCAGGGTGCTGGGATGGAGTCTTGGGTCAGGCTCCATGCTCAGTGGGGAGTCTGCTTCTCCCCCTCCTTCCACCCCTATGCCCTGCTTGTGCTCTTTCTCTCTCTTGCAAATAAATAAATAAATAAAATCTCAAAAAAAAAAAAAAGGAACAATAGTAACAGAGCAAACCCTGTACGCTCAAGATGGGCCTTATCCCCGTTTTTTGGGGCACCACACAATCCCCAGGATGTCACATGACCTTCCTAAACAAACCTCTGCTTTCGAACCATGATTGAGATGGTTCATATTGTCTAGGCAATATGTCGGAAAGAGAATTCAGGCTAACAATTATCCAGACAATAGCTAGGTTGCAGAAAGCCATGGATGACCAAACGGAATTGATTAGGGTCGAACTGAAAGCGACCAGACAGGATGTTCACAATGTTAGGGCGGAGCTTAAAGCTACCAAGGAGGAGGTTCACAATGCTCTCAATGAGTTCCAATCTAATCTAAACTCTCTCAAAGCTAGGGTAACTGAGACAGAAGATAGAATTAGTGATCTGGAGGACAAACAGAGAGAAAGGATCAGGAGGAAGCCTGGAACAAACAGCTTAGAAACCATGAAAACAGAATCAGGGAAATAAATGATGCCATGAAGCATTTCAATGTCAGAATTATTGGAATCCCTGAAGGGGAGGAGAAAGAAAGAAGTCTAGAAGATATAGTGGAACAAGTCCTTCATGAAAATTTTCCCAATCTCACAAATGGAACCAGTGTTCATGTACTAGAGGCTGAACGGTCTCCACCCAAGATTATATATTCCAAAAAGAAAAAAAATCACGACACCTGATAGTCAAATTGAGGAATTAAAATTGTAGGTATAATCTCTTGAAAGCCGCCAGAGCAAAGAGGCTCCTTACTTACAGAGGGAAGCCCATCAGAATAACGTCAGAGCTGTCCACAGAGACCTGGCAAGCCAGAAAAGGCTGGCAAGATATATTCCGGGCACTAAATGAGAAGAACATGCAGCCAAGAATACTTTCTCCAGCAAGACTGACATTCAAAATGGATGGAGAGAGAAAGTTTCCAAGACCGGCAAGGCTTAAAAGACTATGCAACCACCAAGCCGACACTGCAGGAAATATGAAGGGGGGTTCTGTAAAAGAGGAATGATCCTAATAATAGCATTGAACAGAAATATAGAGAGAGTCTACAGGAAGAAAGACTTCAAAGGTAACTCGATGTCAATAAAAACGTATCTATCAATAATCACTCTCGATGTGGCCCTTTTCTTATTGTCATCTGAGTATCGTGGAGCAAATTTACAGCCATCGTGTGTTCTTGAGCTCCCCTGCAAAGACCTGGCCCTGTCCCAGGCACTTCCTGGGCTTTTTTCAAGCCGGATTTTAGCAGGTGCTCAAATAGGGTGGGATAGGAGACTTCTTGTTACTGCCTGTCCCAAGTAGGTCACTGCATGTGACACATAAAATTGGTAATCACGCTGAGGGGCACCCCTGTATGCCAAACATCAGTAACCAGCACCGTGGCCCTTCCTAGGCAAGTGTTTGGAAAGTGCCACGAAGGCTCAAGGTGGCAAATGGCCCCAAAGAGGCCGACCAGCGCAATGTCCCATGGCTCGTACTCTCGCTGTGGTGTCCCCATCACCTGAGTCCTCCCTGCCGTATGGCCTCCCTCTGAGCCATTGGTCCCTGCAGTAGAAAGCCTGTGTCTTGTTACTTTGGGTTTGGTCTGGCATTTGGCTCATACTGGGTACTTGGTAAATGCTATTTAGCATGATTGGGCTCATGGATGATCTTCTATGAGCCTCTCCTGGGAGCAAACATCTCTCTCTGAATTAACAGATGATACGTTGAGTCCCTACCACGTGTCTAGGACTGCACGAATCGGCATCATCTCATCTGCCCGGAACCAGCACAGGTGCCTTACCTTGGCCCTCGACTCTCCCAGGAGTATGAAAGGGAAGGAGCCGAGGAAGATGGACCCTGACACCCAGGTCTCTTTCTGCATGCCTTTCTTATGCCAAGTGAAAAGAAATTTAGATTTCAAGGAAGATTCCCAGCCTCTGCCTGCCACCATCCACTCCTAGTCTGAGGAGCAGAGGTAGGCTCTGGCTGCAGAATCCGGGAGGATTTTGTCCTCTAGGACTTTCCATTGGGGATGAAGGCCACAGGTTGGAGGCTTTGAACATGATGCATACTGAAAGCCACTTGTTCAAATGCCCAATTCCCTCCTTAGAAGATCATTGTTTTCATCAGGCGATTGTTCATGGTACATGAGTCAGGTGGCAGTTCAGGCCTTGAACTCGCTGAGTGGGATCATTTTGCTGCCACGTCATCCCTGCTCTCTGGCTTTGCAGCTCAAGGCACTGTCATGTCATAGGCAAAGCCCCAGGAGGAACTCTGTCTGCTGTGTGGGCTCTGTCTACTCCCTGCGTCACAGCTTCCAGGAGAGATGGGTCCTCTTGTGCCAGGACCTGCAGGGTGGAAAGCCAAAAGCAGAGGAACAGAGTGGGGTCCAAGGGGGTACTGGGAGTCAGTTGTAGAGAGCCCAGATGCAGGAAAGACTTTGACACCAAAGGCTGACATGGAACAGGGAGATGGCAATCAGGAGCCAGACATGTTAAGTAGCTGGACTGGACAGGACCAGAATCCCAACAGCTAACACTTACTGTGTGCCAGGGACTGTGCTAATCATGGAGCTTTACATGGATTATCTTACTTCAGCCTCAGCAATCCTGTGATGTAAGTGCCATTAGTGTCTCCTAAAGGTGAGGGAACTGAGCCCAGAGAGGTTAAGTAACTTGTGCAGTGTCACAGAGCCTGTAAGCTGGGGTTTGCACCTAGTTTGATTCCAGAGCCTGCAAAAAACTCTATAATATATTGTCTTCTCGGGGTCTGTGTGTGTGTGTGGGAGGCACACATCAGAAACAAAATGTCCTAGACCCCGGAGCAGTCAGGTTCTTTTAGGAAATAATTTCCATTCTTCTAGCTGAAAAAGTTGACACTGGCCTTTTAGGCTGTGTCTAGCCTTAGGTTGCAGAGAGAAGATTTAGTGGTAAACTTCTTCACTGGAGGAATTCTGCATACAGTTCTTCCCAATACCTCTAAAAAACACCCAGTGGACTTCCTTCCCAAAGCCAAGGGCATGCTTAGCACAGATAGCAAGACAGCTGCTGGCCTGGTCATCCTGAGAAAATGATGATTAGTTAAACGTTGCCCTGCTTGTGGTTGACAAGTGGGGGTGGGGGATGGGGTAGAAATTTCCACAGGGAAAAATATGCATACTTCTTAAAGAGACTAGGTGAACAGACCCGGTGTAGGAACCAAGTGACCATGGTCAAGGCGTTCCAGAGCGTGTATTCTCAGTGGAAAGACACCTCACCTCATGAATGTTTGGGGAATAAAAGAGGTCAAATTCTAACCAGTTGCCCCCCTTCTGACCTAAGCTCTTTCGACTGACACGAGGGACGAGGCATCGCAAAATCTTTTCTTTTTTCCTTTGTGCTGAAATGGGGTGGGGGTCTCTTCTCTGGCCCGGGGTTATACCGCTATTGGGAAACCAGGAGTGACTGGAGAACGGTGGATGAAAGTGCAGGCGTCTGCCACTATTTCCCGGAGGGGGCATCTGTTTGCAATCACCCCTGATGCCAGCAAGCCCTGCTGTGCCTGCCCACGCTCCTGTGTAACGGTGCTGGAGAGGGGTAGACATGGAGTCAGCCTTCTCTTGGGCTGGCAGGTGCCTTTGACCTTGAACTTCCAGCTGCAGGGGACATCCAGCCTCTGAAAGCAGCATACTGGAGCAGGAAGCCTAGGATGTCAGTGCCTTCATGGCACAGGCTGCCACAGCACTGAAAATCACTTCCTCTTCTTTCCTGGCCCCTCTCCAGGCTGGGAGTGGTCCTTTCTCATCTGAATCTTGCCCCCCACCATCCCTCCCAGGGCCGACTTGCGCTGCAAATCAGACTTCCGCCGCTTAGAAACCCTGACCTCCAGGGGGCAGCAGATGCCTGTGGCAAGTGGAAAATGCCTGTGATAGCTCGTTGTCTTTAAAAATTGTACAAATTCTGCCATATACTTGATGTTACATATGCATTTGTTTTATTTAAAATATCTTTAAAACTGTTACAGTTTTTCCTTCCAAGTCTTTGACTGGAATAAATTCTCCAGAAAATGTACCCTGCTTCTCTCAGGGTTTTCACACCCCTAGCCCTCCACTGAGCACACTCTGGGGTGCATAGGCACCCTGCGTCATTCAAGGCCTTCTCAAGTGTTCTTGAGTCCCATTCCCAAATTTTTCCCCCAGGAGACCCCAGTCGGACCCAGATACTGATTTTTGAGGAAGCCTGTGAAGCAGGGACCTTGTCTGTCCACCATCTGCCCTCAGAGTCCACACAGCATCTTGTGCAGAGTGGGTGATTCCTTAAGGGTGTGTGCCTCCAGACACCCCCCCCCCTCTCAGGACCCTGGAACCTCCAGGGTGTCATACTCGAGATGGCCAGTAGATGGCACCAAGCTTTCTACCAGAGCTGCCGGCAGGTTTGTGGTTTGAGTCTGGATCGACAGCGGGAAAACAGACAGGCTTCCTCAGGCCACATTGCTGACTCTCCCTCTCAGCTCTGCCCTTCCAGGGTGGCCATTCAGCCTTTAGGGAGAGTAACAAGAGTAAAGAAAGCCAGGAGGGTTATCTTTCCATGATTTTTGTGTATTTGGGGACATCAGGATGCTGGCAGATTCATTTCCAGTAGAAGCCCAGGCAGGATTCCCCTCGTAGTCTCAGAGAGGCTCCGGGGAACATAGACAAGGAGGTTTGACACCAGGCAATGGAAGAGATTTTCTGTTAAGCAATAGGGTATTTTATCAGAGGAATGTGGAACCTGAAGGTAAGAAATGATAATATGCTGAAATACTACCACTGGGGCCACCATTACCATCCCCACCATCACCGCCACCACCACCACCACCACCACCACCACCACCACCACCACCACCACCACCACCACCATTACCATCACCAACATCACCAACACCGTCACCACCACCATCATCACCACAACCACCACCATCCTCAATACCATCACCACCATCACCAACACCACCATCACCACCATCATCAACACCACTGTCAACACCATCACCACCATCACCGCCACCACCACTGCCACCACCACCACGACCACCACTACCATTACCATCACCAACATCACGCCACCATCATCACCACCACCACCAACACCGCCACCACCACCATCATCACCACAACCACCACCATCCTCAATACCATCATCACCATCACCACCACCACCATCACCACCATCACCACCATCACCACCATCACCAACACCACTATCAATACCATCACCACCATCACCAACACCACCATCACCACCACCACCACCATCATCATGACTATCAACATCATCAACACCACCATTATCACTACCATAGGCATCCTCCCTTTCCACCATATGTTTAGAGCTTTGAAGACTGGAGAATACCTTACATGTTTTATATAGTTTCTATCACTTAGTCTCTACCAGAGACATTTCTTAGAGTTTGATAACACAGGGAGCTTGAAGAGATGATCTGGTAGGAGAATTGAGTTTTCTGTGTACATACTATACTTTTCATTGGAGACCCCCAGCAGACCAGAAGAAGGGTGACTGTGGGTGTCCCCAGTGTTAGAAGAAAAGACCCATTGTGCTTTAGAAGGAGAGGGAGAGCAGGTAATAGAGGAGAAAGACCATACCTGTCACCCTCTGCCCCCAGGCTCCATATGGATAGCAACAGGTGACTTGAACTTAAAGAATGGATGGTTTTGCTCCTCTTGCTTGGGCAGTGTGTACGTGACTGATCATTAGCAAAACCTTTGAAGTTTATTCCCAAGGTCTTCCATTTGATATTTCTGGCAGGAAAACAGGATTACATGAAGACCTCAATACACAAAGCCACTCAAATGTTCATAATGGTGGCAAAGGACACAGAAGAGGGTCACTATAGCTTCCCTTACGACAACATAGAAGGCCTGCTACAACCAGGTTTCCAGAAAGATCCCACACAAGGACGATTTTATCTGAACATTAGTAGGAAATGAATTCCAGGCCTCTTATTGCTGAAAGACCCAAGATATTCCTATAGGTCATGCCTGCCCTCAAGCCATGAACATTCTGAATGGGTAGGTATCCTGGGCTCAGCAGAGAAGCTCTGCACACCTTGTTTGGAAGGCCATCTTTCTCAAGGGAAAACTTGTATTAAGGAGTTGTGTGGTTTTTTTTTTCCGCCATGCCATCTGTTGGTTTGGGTGGCTAGAGGCCTGTCTTTATTTAGTGTCATTGTACGTATGTCACTGTGAGGACAGATCTGTATAACTCTGCTGTGAGCGTGCCCATGGGACAGGTACTGTTCAAGGTGGAAGACAGACAATATATGTCTATTACTCTAGTTTTATGCATGTAATATCACAGGCGAATATAGACACCTGGACATTATCAAACCAAAATTAAAAACTCATTGGCAAAAATGACAGTATTTGCACAGATTGCCTATAAATCTTCAATAGCTAATTCTCCTTGGGCATCGCATCAAATGTTCACTTTCTTTTTAATGTCTCATTAGGAAGGAAATTTATTGCCCAACTATTGAACTATGTCAATTTTTCAAAAACATTGTGTGAATAGTTCCAGGAACCACATGTTTGATTTTATATTAGCTTTATGCCACTGAACAGGAAGAGGCTTAGTTTTTCCAATGATGAAATGACACTAATCATGAAATTAAAGGAGATAGCATGTATGCGGTTGGAAGAGACAGCAGTTTCCCATAAATTTATCCTAGCCCTGGCTCCCTTTGATAAGTTAGAATGATGTCACTCCCGCCAGGGCCAGGACACATCCACTTCCCCTACTTCCCCCGTACCCGCCCAGCACACTCTTCCCCTATCTAAATGTGGATCCAATGAGAAGTCTTCAGAGGAACCAGATTCTTATGATGGGGAGTGTTCCCCAGCTGTGCTTGTTTGCCTGCCATGGTGGGAAGAGCTTACGAAGGTCCAGGAAGGAAAAGAAAAACGTTAAACAAAAATCAATGGATTGCATATGGTGCCCGTTAAAAGTAATAAATAGGCAGAAGATGAAGGGCCAGGCTTACACATGTGAACTTGACTCTGCAAGGGTCCTGGCATCCAGAGGGAGTGGGAGTGGCTGCTTCCTGTTCCTGTGGCCCAGCCTTGGACCACACCCATGGGGCAAGAGCTTCACTGAGCAACTGGGGGGGGCAGTTTCAAGGAGGAGGAGGAGGGAGTAGGGAAACTTGAGGGTTTGCCTGCCCTAGTCCCCATTTTTTCTGCAGGCTCTTCAGGCAGGAGAATGACTTATCCAGGTGGCCTCCAATCGAGCAAGAGGGAAATATGTGAGTGGTTGCAAACACTTTGGAAAACCAGGAGAACATGTGAGATTCTAGAACACTGAAATCCAAGTCTCTACTCATAGCTGAAAATGAGACTGGCCATGTTTGGCCAACTAAACGGGACTAATACATGCCCCAATGTATGTCTTTTTCTGCCTGTTCTATCATGTTGAAGATATATATATTTCCATACGTTATTATATATCCCCATATATTTTATATATACATATGTGAATGTATGTATCTACAAGATTTCTATAATCTAATCTATCTTCTGTGTCTGAGCCCCACAATACTCACATAGAACCAGAATGGGGGAGAATCGCTTCAGGATGACATAGAGGATGGGGCATGGAAAACTAGACATGAGCCTCACTTTCCCTCCCAGCTCTTTGATTTATGATTTGGTCCTTAATTAAGGATTACTTGGACAAATGCCTTTCCCCTTAAAAAATCATCTATCTCTATCAGTACGCTGCTACTAATGATGTTCATTTGTTTAATATGTTTTCCAGTATCTGCTTGACCAAAGACCCTGAGAAATACAAGGGAAGGATTCCCACACAAGCAACTAGTATAGATGTAGAACAGATGTAGGATACTATTAGAATAGTAGAATACTAGAAAAGATGTAGGATACTATTTTGAAACTATAATTTGAAGTTGTATATATGTTTTCATGTATGTCTATGTTTGTGTTTATACATGTGCTTATAATTATGAATTCTAATTTTTAAAAAAAGATTAGTTTTTTATTTTTAAATTTAATTTAATCTTTTAATTAACATATAATGTATTATTTGCCCCAGGGGTATGGGTCTGTGAATCATCAGACTTACACATTTCACAGCACTCACCATAGCACATACCCTCCCTAATGCCCATAACCTAGCCACCCTATCCCTATCCTCTGCCCCCCAGCAACCCTCAGTTTTTTTTGTGAGATTAAGGGTCTCTTATTGCTTGTTTCCCTCTCGAGCCCATCTTGTTTCATTTTTTCCCTCCCTAGCCCCCATGACTTCTGACCCTGCCTCTCAAATTCCTCATATCAGAGAGATCATATGATAGTGGTCTTTCTCTGATTGACTTATTTTGCTTAGCATAATTCCTCTAGTTCCATCCATGTCATTGCAAATGGCGAGATTTCATTTATTTTCGATGGCTACATAGTATTCCATTGTGTGTGTGTGTGTGTGTGTGTGTGTGTGTGTGTATGCACACTACTTCTTCTTTATCCATTCATTTGTTGGTGGACATCTAGGTTATTTCCATAGTTTGGCTATTGTGGACATTGCTGCTATAAACACTGGGGTGCACATGCCCCTTCGGATCACTACATTTGTATCTTTATGGTAAATACCCAGTGGTGAGCTCTATTTTCAACTTTTTGAGGAACCTCCATACTGTTTTCCAAAGTGGCGGCACCGGCTTGCATTCCCACCAACAGTGTAGGAGGGTTCCCCTTTCTCTGTATCCTCACCAACATCTGTTGTTTCTGACTTGTTAATTTTAGCCATTCTGACTGGTGTGAGGTGGTGTCTCATTGTGGTTTTGATCTGTATTTCCCTGATGCTAAGTGATGTAGAGCACTTTTTCATGTGTCTGTTGGCCATTTGGCTGTCTTCTTTGCAGACATGTCTGTTCATGTCTTCTGCCCATTTCTTGACTGGATTATTTGTTCTTTGAATATTGAGTTTGATAAATTCTTTATAGATTTTGGATACCAGTTCTTTATCTGATATGTCATTTGCAAATATCTTCTCCTATTCTGTCAGTTGTCTTTTGGTTTTGTTTAGTGTTTCCTGTGCTGTGGAAAAGTTTTTGATCTTGACAAAGTCCCAATAGTTCATTTTTTGCCCTTGCTTCCCTTGCCTTTGGTGATGTTTCTAGGAAGAAGTTGCTGTGGCTGAGGTCAAAGAGGTTGCTGCCTCTGTTCTCCTCAAGGATTTTGATGGATTCCTGTCTCACGTTGAGGTCTTTCATCCATTCTGAGTCTATTTTTGTGTGCGGTATAAGGAAATGGTCCAGATTCATTCTTCTGCATGTAGCTGTCCAATTTTCCCAGCACCATTTGCTGAAGAGACTGTCTTTTTTCCTTTGGACATTGTTTCCTGCTTTGTCAAAGATTAGTTGATCATAGAGCTGAGGGTAATTTCTGGGCTCTCTATTCTGTTCCAATGATCTATGTGTCTGTTTTTGCGCCTGTATCCAACTGTCTTGAAGATGACAGCTTTGTAATAGAGCTTGAAGTCTGGAATTGGGATGCCACCAACTTTGGTTTTCTTTTTCAACATTCCTCTGATTATTCAGGGTCTTTTCTGGTTCCATATAAATTTTAGGATTATTGTTCCATTTCTTTGAAAAAAATTGATAGTTTTTTGATAGGATTGCATTAAATGTGTAGATTGCTTTAGGTAGCATAGACATTTTCATAATATTTGTTCTTTCAATCCATGAACATGGAAAGTTTTTCCATTTCTTTGTGTCTTCCTCAATTTCTTTCATGAGTACTTTATAGTTTTCTGAGTTCAGATTCTTTGCCTCTTTGGTTAGGTTTATTCCTAGGTATCTTATGGTTTTGGGTACAATTGTAAATGGGATCAACTCCTTAATTTCTCTTTTGCTTACTTTTGGTGTATAGAAATGCAATGGATTTCTGAGCATTGATTTTATATCTTGAATATAAACTATAAAATATTCTTTACTAAATTCCTGTAGGAGTTCTAGCAGTTTTGGGGTGGAGTCTTTTGTGTTTTCCACATAAAGTATCATATCATGAGAGTTTGACTTCTTCATTGACAATTTGGATGCCTTTAATTTCTTTTTGTTGTCTGATTGCTGAGGCTAGGACTTCTAGTACTATGTTGAATAGCAGTGGTGATAATGGACATCCCTTACGTGTTCCTGACCTTAGCAGAAATGCTCTCAGTTTTTCTCCATTGAGAATGATATTCGCTGTGGGTTTTTCATAGATGGCTTTGATGGTATTGAGGTATGTACCATATATCCCTACACTTCAAAGAATTTTGATCAAGAAAGGATGTTGTACATTGTCAAATACTTTTTCAGCATCTATTGAGATTATCGTATGGTTCTTATTCTTTCTTTTATTAATGTATTATATCACATTGATTGATTTGCGGATGTTGAACCAACCTTGCAGTCCAGGAATAAATCCCACTTGGTCGTGGTGAATAATTCTTTTAAGGTAATGTTGGATCCTATTGGCTAGTACTTTGGTGAGAATTTTCGCATCTGTGTTCATCAACGGTATTGGTCTGTAGTTCGCTTTTTTGATGGAGTCTTTATCTGGTTTTGGGATCAAGGTAATGCTGGCCCCATAAAATGAGATTGGCAGTTTTCTTTTCATTTCTATTTTTTGGAACAGTTTCAGGAGAATAGGTATTAATTTTCCTTTAAATGTTTAGTAAAATTCCCCTGGGAAGCTGTCTGGCCCTGGGCTCTTGTTTATTGGGAGATTTTTGATGACTCTTCAATCTCCTTACTGGTTATGGGTCTGTTCAGGTTTTCTGTTTCTTCCTGGTTTAGTTTTTGTAGGTTATGTGTCTCTAGGAATGCATCTATTTCTTCTTGACTGTCATAATATTGCTCATAATATGTTCTTATAATTGTTTGTATTTCTTTGGTGTTGGTTTTGATCTTTCCTCTTTCATTCATGATTTCATTTATTTGGGTCCTTTCTCTTTTCTTTTTGATAAGTCTGGCCAGGGTTTTATCAATCTTACTAATTCTTTCAAAGAACCAGCTCCTGGTTTTGTTGATCTGTTCTACTGTTCTTTTGGTTTCTATTTCATTGATTTCTGCTCTGATCTTTATTATTTCTCTTCTCCTGCTGGATTTAGGCTTTCTTTGCTATTCTTTCTCCAGCTCCTTTAGGTGTAGGATTAGGTTGTGTACTTGAGACGTTTGTTGTTTCTTGAGAAAGGCTTGTATCACTATATACTTTCCTCTCAGGACCGTCTTTACTGTGTCTCAAAGATTTTGAATAGTTTTATTTTCATTATCATTTGTTTCCATGATATTTTTCAATTCTTCTTTAATTTCCTGGCTGACCCATTCATTCTTTAGTAGGAAGCTCTTTAGCTTCCATGTATTTGAGTTCTTTCCAACTTTCCTCTTGTGATTGAGTTCTAGCTTCAGAGTATTGTGGTCCGAAAATATGCAGGGAATGATCCCAATCTTTTGGTACCTGTTGGGACCTGATTTGTGACCCAGGATGTGATCTGTTCTGAAGAATGTTCCATGTACTCTAGAAAAGAATGTGTATTCTGTTTGCTCTGTTCTGAATAGATCTGTGATGTCCATCTGGTCCAGTGTGTCATTTAAAGACTTTATTTCCTTGTTGATCTTTTGCTTAGATGATCTGTCCATTTCAATGAAGGGGGGGTGTTAATTCCCTATTACTGTATTATTGTTGTTTTTTTTGTTATTAATTGGTATATATAATTGGCCACTCCCATATTAGGGACATAGATATTTAAAATTGTTAGATCTTCTTGTTGAGCAGACCCTTCAAGTATGATTTAGTGTCCTTCCTCATCTCTTATTATAGTCTTTGGCTTAAAATTTATCTGATATAAAGATTGCCACCCCAACTTTCTTTTGATGTCCATTAGCATGGTAAATTGTTTTCCACCCCCTCACTTTAAATCTGGAGGTTTCTTTGGTCTGAAACATTTCTTGTAGACACCATATTGATGGTTTTTTATTTTTAAAGATTTTATTTATTTATTTGACAGAGAGAGAAATCACAAGCAGGCAGAGAGTCAGGCAGTGGGGGGGGGGAGCAGGCTCCCTGCTGAACAGAGAGCCTGATGTGGGACTTGATCCCAGGACTCTGGGATCATGACCTGAACTGAAGGCAGCTGCTTAACCCACTGAGCCACCCAGGTGCCCAGGTCTTTTTTTTTTTTAATCCATTCTGATACCCTGTGTCTTTTGATCAGGGCATTTAGCTCATTTACATTCAGGGTTTCTACTGAAACATATGAATTTAGAGCCATTGGATTACCTGCAAGTTGATTATTACTGTATATTGTCTCTGCTCCTTTCTGGTCTGTTACTTTTTGGTTCTCTCTTTGCTTAGAGGACCCCTTTCAATATTTCTTGTACAGCTGGCTTGGTGTTTGCATATCTTTTAATTTTTGTTTGTCCTGGAAGCTTTTTATCTCCCCTTCTATTTTCAGTGACAGCCTAGTTGGTTATATTAATCTTGGCTCCATATTTTTCTTGTTTAGTTCTCTGAATATATCATGCCAATATTTTCTGGCCTGCCAGGTCTCTGTGGCTAAGTGTGCTGCCAATCTAATATTTCCATTCTAATATAACCATTGAATGTTATAGACCTCTTGTCCTGCACTGCTTTCAGGACTTTTTCTTTGTCACTGAGACTTGTAAGTTTTACTATTAGATGATGGGGTGTGGACCTATTTTTATTGATTTTGAGGGGGCTTTTCTCTGCCTCCTGGATTTTGATGTTTGTTCCCTTTGCCAAATTAGGGAATTCTCTGCTATAATTTGCTCCAATATACCTTCTTTCCCTCTCTCTCTTTCTTCTTCTTGGATCCCAATTATTCTAACATTGTTTTGTCTTGTGGTATCACTTATCTCTCAAATTCTCCCCTAGTGGTCCAGTCGTTGTTTGTCTCTCTTTTTCTCAGCTTCTGAATTCTCCATCATTTGGTCTTCTATATCACTAATTCTCTTTTCTGCCTCATTTATCCTAGCAGTAAGAACCTCTATTTTTGATTGCACCTCATTAATAACTTTTTTGATTTCAACTTGGTTTGATTTTAGTTCTTTTATTTCTCCAGAAAGGGATTCTCTAATATCTTCCATTTTTTTTTCGAGCCCAGCTAGCACCTTGATAATCATAATTCTGAGCTCTAGTTCTGACATACTACTAATGTCCATATTGATTAGGTCCCTAGGTCCCTAGCCATCAGTACTGTCTCTTCTTTTTTTGTGTGGTGAGGTTTTCTGCCTTGTCATTTTATCTAGATAAGAATAGATGAATGAGAGAACAAAATACTGAAAGAGTAGGAACTACCATGGAAAAATATACACTAACCAAATCAGAGGAGACTTGAAACTGGGGGGGGGGGATGGAAGAAAGGGAAAAAAAGAAAAATATATAATATGTATTAGACTGGTGAATAGCACAGAGCCACACACTTGATTTTGAGTATATTTTGGTCTGTTAGAAAAAACTACCTCCCAAAATTTTAAAGAAAGAGAAACATATATATACACAAAAATAAGGGTAAACATGATGAAGGGATGGAATATGACTATAAATATGAAAATTCTGAAAGATTTTAAAAATATAATTGATTAGATAAGAAGTTGTTTAAAAAAAGAAAAAAAGGGAGGAAAGAATGTGATTAGGCTGGAGACTAGAACAAAACCTTGTGCTAGATTTAGGGTATATTTTGATCTGTTGGGAGAAATTGTATCCCAAAATTTTAAAGAAAAAATACCCTATATGTATTCAGAAAATAAGGTTAAATACAATGAAGGGATAAAATATGATTATAACAATGAAAATAAAAAAGATTTTTAAAAAGGTACTGATAAGATAAAATATTAAAAACCATTAAAAGAGGAAAGAGTAAAAAATTTAAAAAATAGAATAAGAAAAAATAAAATTCAAAAAAAAATTAAAAAGTTGAACCTTGAAAGACTAAAGGATCATGGGAAAAAAGCCATGAATTCTATGTGTTGCTTTCTCCTAGCTCTGGAGTCCCACAGTTCTCATTGATTGGTGAATTTGGTCTGGGCTGGATGTTTTTGCTGAACTTCTGGGGGTGGGCCATGTTGCCATGATTTTCAAACAGCTTTGCCTGAGGCAGAATTGCACCACCCTTGCCAGGGGCCAGGCTGAGCAATCTGCTCAGGTTCATTCTTGGAGCTTTTGTTCCCTGAATGCTTTCTGTACTGCTTTGGAGGATGGGAATGAAGATGGCGGCCTCCCAATCTCTGGCCCAGAGGAGTCGAGAGCTCAAGGCCCCACTCCTCAGTGCACTGTCAGAGAAAAGTAGTCAATCCCTCCTGTCTCCCTGGTCTCAGGCGTGCTCTGTGCTCACCTGGCCTATGATGGAGTGTTTCTATCTCTGGCGCATGGCCCCATTTGGAGTCTGCAAACCCAGCAGAATCCTGCAGTGTACTTTCGTGTCACTCTTCCTGGAGGAGGAAGGAGGGGGTTATTCCTGGATTTGCCACTTGTGGGGTCCCTGCTTGAAGAGCAGGGGCCTGACTGTGCTTTGGATCATGGTTTAAGGTAACCAACCCCAAGCTGAGAGCCTGCTGTTTGGCTCTGTCTCTGTAGCCAGCTTTCCTGTTCTGATACCTGGCAGCTATGCCACACTCAGGCACCCCTGGTCTTTCTGTGACCCCATGGGACCTGAGACCACACCATCCCTGCCAGGGCTCCACCCCTTTCTTAGCCTCTGGAGCAAAGTCCCTCAGTGGAGAAGACTTCTAAAGGTCCCAATTTTGTGCTCCGCTGCTCTACTGCTTGCCGGGAGCTGGTGCCCCCCACCCCCTCTGAGGTCTCTCTTCCCGTATATCACCTCGGATTCACTTCTCCACACATTCTACCTTCTGGAAAGTGGTCGATTTTCTGTTCCTAGAATTGCTGCTCTTCTTCTCTTCCCTCTCTGGTTGAGTTTGTAGGTGTTCAGAAGGGTTTGATAACTACTTAGTTGAACTCCTGGGACCTGATGATATTTCAGTCTCCTACTCCTCTGCCATCTTGCTCCTCCCTCAACATGATTCATTTTTTTAATGCAGCAAAGACTAAAAAGGCTGAAAATATGACTGCTGAGAGGATCCCAAAGATCTAAGATATAAAAGTTATGGGGGTGCCTAGGTGGCTCAGTGGGTTAAGCCTCTGCCTTCAGCTCAGGTCATGATCCCAGGGTCCTGGGATCGAGCCCTGCATCGGGCTTTCTGCCCAGCGGGGAGCCTGCTTCCTCTTCTCTCTCTGCCTGCCTCTCTGCCTACTTGTGATCGCTCTCTCTCTCTGTCAAATAAATAAATAAAATATTAAAAAAAAAAGTTATGTATACCCATGAAAGTACTGAAAGGTGTGCTTCTCATATATCTGAAATATATATACCCAAACCCAAATTTGGACTTCCGGCAAAAAAACCCCAAATTTGCTTCAATTTAAAAACCCTAGTGTATCTGTTTGCTGGGCTGCATTAACACATTACCACAAATGGGGAAGCATAAGACAACAGAAGTTTACTCTCTCATGGTTCTGGAAGCCCAAATCCAGCATCCAGGTGTTGCAGGCCTGTGTTCTCTTTGAGAACTTCTGGTGGTGGTTGCTGAAAATCCTTGCCTTCACCCTAGTCCATGCCTTCATTGGCACATGGCACTCTCCCTTTGTCTCCACCGTGTGAGGACATGAGTCAGATTGGACTAAAATCCACCCTACAGGGGTACCTGGGTGGCTCAGTTGGTTCAGTATTTGAGTTCAGCTCAGGTCATGATTCCAGGGTCCTGGGATTGAGCCCCACATCAGGCTCCCTGCTCAGTGGGGAGCCTGCTTTTCCCCTTCCTTTTCCCTACTACCCTTCTGCTTGTGCTCTCTCTCTTTCTCATGAATAAATAAAATATTTAAAAAACCCCAGGGATGCCTGGGTGGCTCGGTGGGTTAAAGCCTCTGCCTTTGGCTCGGGTCATGATCTCAGGGTCCTGGGATCAAGCCCCGCATCGGGCTCTCTGCTCCGCGGGGAGCCTGCTTCTCCACCCCCCCTCTCTCTGCCTGCCTCTCTGCCTACTTGTGATCATTGTCTGTCAAGTGGATAAATAAAATCTTAAAAAAAAAAGAAATTAAAAAAAACCCCAAAGCCTAATCCAACCTACTCCAGTATTACCTCATCTTAATTTACACCTTAATTACAGCTGCAAAGACCTATTTCCAAATAAGGGGCCATTCCCAGGTATCATGGGTGAGGACACAGGCATATCTTTTTGGGAGACACACTTCAACCCATAATTGTTAAGAATGCTCCTTTTCCCTCTAAGGGTCGTGTGAGATTGTATGAGTGGAATCACTTAACATTTTCTTGTTTCAGGATATCCAGCTGAGGAAAAGCAGCCCAACATGCATCCCTGTGGTTTTCTTCCCTCTGTGTTCAGGTAAGTGTAATAAGCATAAGTGGGAGGATCTTTAAAACCACACTCTCCAGCATCGCCCCTGCTATCCTCCGAATGAATCCTAGGAAAGAACTTGGGTCTGAGGACTCTGCAAATGGTGTTTCTTGCCACACGATGACAGATGCCACAACTGACATCATTTTGTCCCAATGCTATTTGGGTCCACACACTTACAGCTACTTTCTGGATCAGGCCTAAGCAACCCCTTCTGCTGTTTTCACTGGGGGAAAAGTGTGCAAAGGTAATTTGAGGGCTTTTTTCCCCCGCATGAATGTTGTCTTGGAGAGAGCAGGAGGGCAAGTGATTTGAACTAAACATCCATCTTGGAACTGTTCACTTCTCTTGATTCCATCAGCTCCAACTGCCATCACTCACTCAGCTTTGTCCATTTTTTTTTAAAGATTTATTTTATTTGGAGGGGGGCAGTGGGGAAGGGCAGAAGGAGAGGGAGAGAAGAGGAACACAAGCAGACCCCATGCTGAGTGTGGAACTCTACACAGGGCTTGGTCTCATGACCCTGAAATCAGACGTGAGCTGAAAGCAAGAGTTGGACGCTCCTCCAACTGTGCCACCCAGGCGTCCCTGGCCATTCCTCACATGTGCTCAGATGGATTCCTTAAAAGCCTCCATCAAATCATGTCATTTTCTTGTTTAAATTTTCTATGATCCTTTTCTCTGTCCTTTGCATTTAAATGAATCCGCAAGGCGTGGTCTACCTGACTATTTTCAACATTTGTAAGGACATCTTGGAATCAGCCAATTCTTTTGGCCTGACTTGGGTTATGCACCTGACCCTATGGCCAGGACAGATGTGACCCTCTGATAACCAGATCTCTAGGATAGGGAAGGGGTCAGTACCATCCAGATCACATGCACTCCTGTAGGGGAGTACTGAGAACTTGAAGAAGATCGGTGAGCCATTGCTGGAAGAAAGGATGCCAGCAGGCTATAGAGACAAATGTCCACCCCATGATGAGGGGCCGGCATGCATCGTTCTCTGCCAGCCGTCTGGCAGAACTGGGACAAATGTAGTAGCCTCAGGTCTGTGGGGAGGTGGCTGGGCAGAAAAGACACGAGGCAAGTGTTTACTTAAGAGTAAACCACAAGGAAGATGTGGGAATAAGGAAGACAGGAAAATGAAGAGAAAAACGAAAACAAAAACAAAATGAGCATTCACAGCCCAGGGAAGGGTGCTACTCCCATTTTCTGGAGCATGTACAGTCCGAGTTCTAGAAAGGCACATTGCTTCTTGCTCTAGATCGCATCCAGGGTTGCGATCAGATGGGATGTGAGAGCTGCAGGGCAGGAACCAGGTGGGTAGGAACTTCCTGCCTTTCTTCTTGGCTCTTTGTATTCACTTCCTGGGGAGTGGTGGGAGAGAGCCAGCCTGTTCTTTGGGTCGCCCTAGCCCAGAGAGGACTCCAGCACACACACTCCAGAGAGAGCATCACCCGTCTGACTGGAGATGGCGAGCAGTGATCTGACTGCTCATCAGGCGGGGCAGTGAGGGTGGCAGGCCAGCCCGAGCTGCCGACACTAGAAACCCCACCATTCCTGGCTGGAGACGCTTCTGTTGGTATCGCAGCTTTGCTCAAAGCCATGTGTCTTCCTTCTGCAGCTCTGGTTTTCAGTTCTAGAGTTCTTTGTCATAATATGTTTACACTTGCAGGGTCAAAGGCTGAGTAAATATTTTGTGAGGCAGATTTGTATCTTAGGGAAGCTGAATATGCATGGGATAATGCTTTTGAGTTGGCAGTGGGGCCTTTGGTGAGGCAATCAGTGAGATTTCTACCCACAGAACAGCCTGTGAAGGTTCGTTCGGGAAAGGGCTCCCAGCTCCACTCTGAAGGTGGCCGTGAAACCACATGCTCTCCGATGTCAGAACTGGAGACAGCCCCAGAACCAGCCACATGTGTCTGCCTCATGCCTCCTTGTTGCCGTCTCCCTACTCCTGAAATGAGACAGCCCATGTGACCTGTGGTAAAGAACTGCCAGGTGGCCACACTCAGCACAGGGTCCTGTCCAGAAGACACATCCGTGTGACACCCACAAAGCATTGAAAATCCATCTAAATTGTTACCAAAATCATTCCAAGAGAAATAGAGACATGCGCCAAGTTCACAGCAAAATGTCCCCAAATAGCACTCCATTCTTCCAAACCTCTCGGAGTCTCAGTTTTCTCATCTGAAGAGTCTGGAAAATAATTTTGTCCACTTTGCAGGGTTTTGGGGGGCATCAGCTGCAACAGTACCTCAAAAGGGCTGGGCATGGTGCTTAGCTCATATTAAGCTCCCATTCTGGGTGTTGCAAGAATGCCAGGATCTCATAAAGTTCTCTTGGGCCTGAGAATGAACCTTGTGGATACAGCAACACATTGATCCACTCAGGGACTCGGAACACTAGCCATTTGCCCTCTGACTTCCTTAGAGGACACAGCCTCCTTCATCAACGAGTCTGGACACGGTCCGAGTCCCAAAGGAAAGATGTTTGCAGAGAGTTAGCTGGAGAGGGGCAGGCTTGGGGGGGGGTCCCTCTGCTTATCGCTTTCTACTTGGGGTGCTTAGGACAATGGCCATCTCCAGCTAGAACCAAAACCTTTGATGGAAGGTGCAGCATGATTGGGAAAAGTCAGGAATTTCCAAGAAACCATCCAGAAGGTTCTGATAACTGTTATAAAAGAATCATATTATTAATTAGGGCTCTCTCAACACCAATCCTAGCCTCCTCCCCTTTCCTCCCTCTATTAGAAAGGCAGGAAAATGAAAAACTCACCTTCCTTGGCTCCAAGCTAGGAGTGGCCATGTGACATGGTCCAGCCAATTAAATGGAAGTGATCAAGCCCTAGGGATTTCCAGGAAGACTTCTCTTCCTCCTCCTTCCCCTCAGAAATGCAGATGTGATAACTCAAGCTACAATGAGTTACTGAGGGTAATTCATGAGAATCACAAAGACTTCAATCCTGACATTGTAGAAGGAGTTGAATGTATACCATGAGAAGTCTACTGTACTTCTTGTACAAGAAAAAAAAAAAAAGAAAAGAAACCTCTTACATGCTTAAGGCATGTATCAGTTGGGTATAGTCTATGATTCCATAACAAAGAAATGCTAGAAATCAGTAGCTCAAACCAGATACTTCATTCTCTCTCCAGTGGAGCAGATCAGAGGTGATAGGTGCAGGGCAGGCAGGCTTCTCTGTTCCATGAATTCACCCAAGGTTCTGGCATGTTTTTGGTTGGGCTTTACCATCTCCCAGAATGTTACTCTCTATGACATATTCCAGGTTGGCTCAATAGACCCATGCTTGCATTTCAAGCCCTTGAAGGGGGCTGGAGGCCAATTAGTTGCCGTTGTAAGGGGTATGACCCAGGAGCTGTGGAAGTCACTACTGCTCACATCCCATTGGCCAGACCTTAGTCACGTGGCCTTGCCTAGCTGCAAGGGAAGCTGGTAAGTATCGTCTGTGGCTGGGTAAATCTATGAGGGGGTGGGGAGTGATTTTATTATTAAAAGGAAGAATGAATAATGGATATTTGGTGACTGGTAGTTGGTGATGGTATTTTTTATTTTACCTAAATGTATTCTCTAATGAAAACATTAACAATAATAAAAAAATCATTATATGTATTAAGCTCTTATTATACAGTAGGTCCTATTCTAAGTGCTTAAGGTTTAATGTTCCATTTATTCATAATTTTAAAAAAGATTTTATTTATTTGACAGAGAGAGACACACAGAGACAGGGAACACAAGAAGGGGGAGTGGGAGAGGCAGAAGCAGACTTCCCACCAAGCAGAGAGCCTGATGTGGGGCTCAATCCCAGGACCCTGAGATCATGACCATGCCTTCGGCTCACTTAACAACTGAGCCACCCAGGCACCCCTTATTCATAATTTCTAACATAGAGAGGTTTAGAGGATAATTATTGCAGAATCTTTCTTTAGAGCTAGGTTATTCCTGGAAATCAGAGAAAGGACTTCCAGGTGGTTCGTCATGACCTAAGCTCACTAGAAATTATCTTGGATGTTAAAAACACAGAAACCGAGGGTAAAATTATTTCAGAATTGGTTTAATTATAAGGTATGTGAGTCACAAGGGTTCTTCAAGTGGCCTTCTGTCGGGGATCTAGCAGGATCTAGCATGAGGATCCTTATTAAAAAATTATGAAGAATTTCGAGATGACGAGGGCAGAGTAGTTGAGCCAAGTTCAGGGCCCTTCTAAGTGTGGGGCACCGGGTGACTGCTCAGGTCACACAGCCATGAGGCCCAGAGTTAGCAGAGGGGATGCCACCATCCTCAGGACAGACAGTAGATGAGCAAAGACTGTGTGAGCCCTTAGGTAGTGAGATCTGGGTTCCAGTGTTGACACTGCCACTTGCCAGGTGTCTGGGATCATCGATGACATGTTCTGAGTGGTGGGGTCATCTGTAAAGTATTAAGGACCAATCATATTAAGCTCAGTGGGTGGCACATCATTGCCCTTAGGAAATGACAGTTCTATTTTCTCTTTATTCTTTCTGGGTTAACATATTTACTTGCATACTTTGTCCGTCTGGAATTCTATGGAGAACGCCACAGTGTGTAGGATGGGGCGAGACAAGCATGCGATTCTCACTGTGCAGTCACTTTCATGGAGCCGTGCTGATACCACAGTACCTCTTCTACGACAGTCCCGTGCCAACGGAAGGGAAAAAAATGGCTTCATTCCCGTTGCCAAATTCCCCGCCTCTCCATGCCTTTGGAGTTTCCAAAAATGCTCCCCTGAAAGTAAAAATTCATTTCTCAAATGGCCTGCATCCACTTGGCGGTAGTCTAGTGAAACCATCATGATCCCATGAGGCCCCCGGGTCCTGCAGCAGATGGAAGCAAACAGCTCTGAGCCCCTGGGAAGGGGCAGGCACTCCAGGCAGCACCTCGAGGGAGATTTGTATAATGTGCATCTGTCAGACAGTCATTTGGAGTTTGCAGGTTAGCAAGTGGCACCTGCGTGCCCAGGAAGCCACGCCTGCTCCCAGGAGAGAAGTGGTGGCCTGTGGTCTGGGGAGGCGCTGGGGCAGGAGGGCATGGCCATGCATTTCCAGGCCCTTGGTGAACTCTCTCCTGGAGCCAGGAATCAGTGGGTATCATGTGGAGGGTTTTGCTTTGTTTTTGTTTTTAATGAAAATGGTGGCTTTCTATCCTGGTTAAGTGAGGAACATGTTCATTCTATTGTTCTTAAAGCAGTGCTCAGAGGCTGCTGGGCTCCCACCGTCCAGGTAGAGAAGCTGCACAAGGCATGTTCAGTGATCAGTGGTCTTGCCCACTGGACACGATTTAATCAGGGGTTTAATCAGATGCTGATTTCTGAACCAGGCAACATGAACACAACCTCTGCTTATTGGAACAGACAGTGCTTAAAACAACCCGAGAAACGTGTTGATTAGGAGCATGGTAAATAATTAGGAGCTGCTGTGTTTTGGTTTTGTTGTATTTTTTTTTTTTTTAATGGCATGGTGTGAAGAAGTCTCAGAAATGAATAAATCAGAAGGGGTCATGCAGCTACATTCTTATGTCTCTCATTTCCATTTCCAGCTCTCCAGGTTATGCTGGTGTATTTGGCCTTGGCGTGTGCAAGTGGCATTTGGAGTCCCGGGCTCTGAACACACAAAGAGTGAGTTCGACGATCTCCCAGAGCTCTTTCTCCTACAAAGGGAGGTATACAAGAAGGTCAGTTCTTTTGGTTCAACTGCACAAACAAGTCCAAATGGCTGCATAATCATTCCCACCTCCTCTTGCCCCAGGTATACCCCCCGGGGAATATACAGCAGTCGGCATTACACTTTGAACTTCGTAGTCTACAAAAGTCAATTGTTCTCTCCAGCCAGTCCTGGAACCCTCCAGTGGTCTGATTAAGTTTTCCTGCTGCTATTTAAATGCCAAGGCAGAGACTCAGCATTTACCAAAAATAAATGTTGAGGTGAAGACTTGACATTTATTTTCCAAGTGAGAGGCCATCTTCCCATCATAGCATCCAGTTTGTTAGATATTCTTTTTATTAGAACAAATGATTCATAGGAGCAAATAAATATAAACCAGCTTATTAAGCTGGCAGGATAACATGACCTCCATTTGCTAGGCTTTTATTAAAAAGGTAGGTTCTGGTTTTTCAGAGGGATTTGAACTTGCTCAGTTATGACTCTCAGAGTAGGGCAAGGTCATGGTCTCGTAGATCATCTGATGCACAAATTTGTTGTATCTCTCCGTCAAGCTTTATTTTGTGAAGGCTGGGGTACGATGATACTCAAGGAAAGTAATAGAAAATGGAATAAAGCACTGGAGTGAGGGACTCTTACCTTCAATATGAAGACAATTCCGACAGCACTCAGGGAACCAAGGAGCAGATACGAGGAGAATGTATCACCTCCATCCCTGCTTATTTGAGACAAATCACAGACAAATCCAAATCAGGATTGTAAGAGCCTCCTTTGAACAGCCCATCACAGTTCACTGGTGGGGTTTTGGAGAATGACTGTGTGAATTAGTATGAGAACCGAACGGCGCTTGGCCTAGACAGTTTGGATCCTCGACAGCATCTTAGTGGTTGTACCACTGCTTGATCCGGTCTTTGTGGATTCATGTGGTCAAACCCACTCTGCCTCTCACCCTTCTTGGTGGTATTTGTTCTCCTGACCTCTCTTCTGCCTTACTGTCCACTTAATGCTGTTGACGGGGTTGCCTGGGATCTGAGGGGTCTGTGATCAGTCTGGTAGAGGACCAGACACCATTCTGCCATAAACCTCAGGGAAAAACTTCTGAGCAAGACTGGTTATGTAATTTGTGGGGTCCAATGAAAAAATGAAAACTGGGACCCTAATTCAAAAAATTATTAAGAATTTCAAGATGGTAATAGCAGGACTGTGCATAGGGTCCTTCTGAGCAGAGGACTGTGTGATCGCACAGGTGACATGCCCATGAAACTGGCCTTGCCTCTCAGGCTGGCGAGCATGGGAGTAGGTCCCACTGTCTCAATCTTGGCTCCACTTACTGAGAAAGTAGTAGGGAATTGTATATCTCAGAATTGGAAGGGTAGCCTCTCAACCTTCCAGTTCCTACCCAGTAGGAAGGATATATATAGCCTTGATGGAGTGGATCTATGCTCCGGGAAGGGATAGCTTTCCAGACAGTGCCACATTAAGCTCTCGGGGAGCAGGTGCAGAATGCTGGTCCCAGTGTCTGGTTAAAGTAGACTGTTCAGGGCCTGAAAGGAAAGTTGGTGAAGGACAAAGTTCCCTGCTGGGTCTGCTCCAGCCCTGATGCCCCTGCCTGCTCCTTGATCCCCTCCTCAACCCCAGACACTAATGAATCACTGACTCTTTTTTTTTTTTAAGATTTTATTTATTTATTTGACAGAGAGAGATCATAAGTAGGCAGAGGGGCAGGCAGAGAGAGAGAGAGGAGGAAGCGGGCTCTCTGTGATGCGGGTCTCGATCCCAGGACCCTGGGATCATGACCTGAGCTGAAGGCCGAGGCTTTAACCCACTGAGCCACTCAGGCGCCCCACTAATGAATCACTGAAATGGCACTACCAATCAACCTCAGCCAGACTCTTACCTTCAATATGAAGACAATTCCGACAGCACTCAGGGAACCAAGGAGCAGATACGAGGAGAATGTATCACCTCCATCCCTGCTTATTTGAGACAAATCACAGGCCTGGGAAGACCCGCTTCGAAACAGAAAACCCAACAACAGGGCACTCATGAAATGTGATACGTGGCAGGCAATAATGATGAACATATATTTGAAGAGATGCAGTTTAGATATGAAATCCTTATAAGAATGTAAAAAGTACTTATATGAAAGAGGAGAATATAATGAGACCAAAATAAAAGACATGTTGGCATAGGTAAGACAAAAATTTGTGGAAACACATAATGCCAAAATAGAATTTAAAATGATGTTATGATCATTTTAGAGTAGGACTGGCACTGCTGACAATTTTTATCAGATGTGGAAATTAGGCTTGAGAAAAACCTCCTGGATGCAGAGGAAAGTTCAAAGAGAAGTTAATCAGAGAAATGATAATTGCTATGGAGATGAGATTACAGAGCTATATGAGTCTAAATAGAGTTGCTCAGTAAGATAAGAAACATTCAGAGATATAATAGAAGAAAACTGTCCTGAACTGAAGAAAGATCTGAAACCCCAGATTGGAAGAGTACTCTGTGTATAGGTAAAATTAATTAAAAATTGCCAAGACTGAGACTAATATCCATGTCTTTAATTTTCTTGAATTTTTAAAGCATTCTTGGTTACTTAGAATGGGAAAGAAAAGTCAGGCTGGCTTTGGAATTTTCTGCTATGTTAGATTCCATAAAGCAATGGAACAATATTCCTAGAGGTTTGTGAGTAAAAAGACCTGTGAAGAATTCTGTGGTATCAGTCGAAGCAGACACTTTTTCTGCCCTGCACCAGGTTCTCTCTGGATGCCTATGATTTCAACTACCTGTGTGGCACCTGTGGTGGCAGTTCCCAGACGTGCTGTCAGCTTTACATTTCCAGCGATTTTGAGGGCTACCTGCCTCTGGGCTTTCTCCAAGGATGAGGAAGCCAGAAGTGAGAGAGAGTTAATGTTCCTGGGAGCAGCTTGGCCAAATGGAGATGGAACTTGGCAGCTGAACACCCTAGCCTCCTACCCTTTGCAGAACAGTTTTGAGACACATTCCCCATGTTCCCTCAGGGGTCCCCATCGAGCCCCAGTTGCCCCACAGTGGTCACCAGCTCAATCATACCTCCCTTATTGTTTGTTTTTCTTCTTCTATCTTTCCTTGCTTCCTTCTTTTTTTTTATTTTTTTTTATTTTTTATTTTTTTTTATTCTTTTTTTTTAAATTTTTTATTTTTTATAAACATATATTTTTATCCCCAGGGGTACAGGTCTGTGAATCACCAGGTTTACACACTTCACAGCACTCACCAAATCACATTCTTGCTGTTCCCTGGGAACGGCTCCCAAGTAAGCTACTCACACCCAAGTCTTCATCTCAGGCTCTCTTTTGGGCAAAACCTACATTAAAGCCTCTACCAAGCTGTTCTTTTTGTATGAAAGCAACAGAAAGAAATTCTCACATATTAAAGGACTCAGAAGATAAACAACTAAGTACTCTTGTGATAAAATTATATGAACATATATTGTAGCCAATGAGAGATGAGCAAAGGCGAGACCTCATGAATGAGGGAATGTGTGATGAAAATTTGAAAAGGACCAACAGAGAGCATAGAAACCAATTAAGCACGGAATTATCCAAACGACTGTAGTAAATGTGGTCTTAAAGCAATGTAAATATTACAACTCTGGAAAATAAAAGACAGTGAAAAACAACATAATAATAAACACCAAGAAATATTGTCTCTTGATGTTGATTAGTCAAGGTATATAGCATAAAATAGAAATTTTAAAGTCTAAAAGCTACACCACTAAGATTAAAACAATCTTATCTCTTCTACCTCTGGTTCTGAGTCCTCCAGTTCCTCATCCTGTAAACAACTACCATACTAGATTACTTTGCATCTTTCAAAAATATTCAATACATATTCCAGAAATTCCATACTCCCCTCCTTTTTTTCCCAACAAATGGCACTAGAGATCTTTGCTTTTCCCACTTAGTGAATTTTGAATAGTATGTTTTGAAAATCATTTTATTACAATTGCAGAATATTCCTTTGTATGGATGAATCTCAAGTTATTTCTTCAATCTCCCATGATGGGCCTCTAGACTATTGCTAATGTATTGCCATTATAATAGGGCTCCACTGAATAACCTTAGCACAGGTATGGGGTTACCTGTTCCCTTCCCCCTTGGAACTCTCTCCCCTGGAGGTTTCTGTGATACTGTGCTTTTCATCAGTCCTGAGACTTCTCTAGCTGCACCTGTTTCTTCTCCTCTACTAACTCCCCTTGTTCCCTGAATTTCCCCGGCGTTACTTGGAGCTTGCTCCCGGGATTTTACTTCTCTTTCTACACTTTCTCTCTAGGTAGGCTCATCCATTCCGGGGCTTCAGAACCATCTATATGCTGATGAGTGCCCAAATTTCTACCTTCAATCACACTTCACTTCTGAACTTCAGTGCCTGCATGATACCCTCACTCATTTCTCCCATAGACACTATAATCTTACACCCCAGTAGGACTCTGGAAGTTTCCCTCTAACCCTTTTCATCTCCCAGTCCTCCCCAAATCATATAGCCATAGCAACATCTTTTTAGTTTCTCAAGCCAAATCCTGGATACAATTCTCCATCCGAAATATATCTACCATCCTACCATTTTCATCTCGTCAGTGCTACCATTCCTGTAGACTGCTGCCATCTTTCTCATGGTCCATGGCAAAACCCTGGCTGTTCTGTCTCTTTCCACCCCTGCCTCAACAATCTGCTCCCCATTCAGCAACCAGGGGACTTTGAAGGTTGTAAGTCAGACTTCTGTCTCTGTGTTATGGCAGTTGTTACACTGTAATGTAATGAGTTGTTTTTGGGTTTGACCCTCTGAGAGATGAGGGTTCCTCTTGAGACACAACTTATCTTTGACTCTCCAGCTACTAGAACACTGGGTCTATTATTAAAGTAGGAAATCCACATGGAACTGAGTTTCCAAGTTACAAAGAGGAGCACATTTAAGTTAGGTGAAGAAGACATTTTCTGAATCACTCCTGAAACATGAAGGGTCTGCTAGGGCAAATATTGGGTACCTTGACCCATGTCCCATCTCAACTGCCTTTCCTCTTCTCTCATTCTTTGATCTTTAGGTGACTTGAGAGAGTGCTTTAAGTGAAGCAAAGATCTCTTTCTGGGCTACCATGTTTCTGAGTCTTTGGAAAGGTCCCCTGTCAGTGTGCACAGAATGCTTAACAATGAAACAAGAGTCCTGCTAGACTTTCAAGATTTTGTGTTATTATTGTATTTGTGAACAATAATGATTATCATGATCCATTCCTCTGTATAGACATTTTAAATACTGGTTAAGCAGCTGAGAATTAATTTGTTGGTAATGAACATTTTCAACTTCATTAGATACTCAGAAGCCTACTACATTATCATTATCTGGATGCTAAATTTTAATTGCATGCGCCTGGTCCCTCAATAATTAACACATTGTATATCCCACCTAATTCGCAAACTAATTGTCATTTCTTAGATCTTAATATTACTTTCTAATTTTGCCAAGGATAAAAAAAAATCTGACTGTCAAAACTCCAGAGAAAATGACATTGTACAGGCACAATAGTGACAAAACAAGTTAATTTATTGCAAAGTCACCGAGAGAAGGAGTTTTTAATTGCATATTTGTTACCTTCATAAAAGACATAAATGGCTTTTTAGTTACATATTTGCTTATTTCCTACATATTAAAAAAGTGTTAACAAGCCTGATTAAAATTAATTGCAAGGTCCAAGATCTGAGCGGAGATACTACCATCAGCAAACTTCTAATTGAAGCCGAAAGAAGAAGAACGCGAGGAGATGCTGGGTGGAACAGGGATTGGAGCAGATGTTTGACTGTGGAGATGGAAAATAATTAAATGACCTGCCAAGAAAAAGAGAACCTAAAGAGAAAAATCAAACTTGATAATAAATAGGAAAAACTTATCCCAACCATATTAACCATCAGTGATTTGCTTCTAAAGGCTCAAGATGGAACCATAACCAATATTCTCAGACAACTTTAAAAGAAGCCCACTCTGTGATGATTGTCTGGAAAGCTATAATTGTGAAAAGGCTTCTCACGTCACACAATCACTTGGCAACTTTCCAAATCAATGTTGATTCCTTCTATAAGCAGCAGGTTCTATGTGAGTTTCTATTGACAAAACATGGCCTCTTTGATGACCTGAGACTGCCATATGTTTTAGAGATACGGCAGATGGGAAGTACTCTAACCTTTTATTTTCATGGTTGGTTGTTGGTGGTGTTGTTTTGGTTATTTCTAATAAGAAAGAATACCATCATTCCTGATGTGACATTTCCCTAGTACTGTTTACATCCAAATGTCCTTCAATCCTGTCACTATGCACACAAAGGGAAGACTTTTTAAGCATTAACACATTAGCTGTGTCTCCAAAAATGAGAAGCAGCTTTCCTTGGTAATGACAGATAACAGAATATGTCTTCTGAAACAGGGTTTTCCCAGGAAAAGGGTTTTATAAGAAGAAAAATGTCCATGTATAGATATACCATGTGTAGAAGGATATGTAGATGCCCATATGTCCCATAAATCACTTACACTGTTCGACTTGCTGTTGTGGTACATTTGAACCAACATGGCTTTTCATTGTTTCAGCAAAAAATTAGAGGAGTCATCCATCCTGTTTATAGAGATTTTTTTTCTACAAGATTATTCATTGATTGGAAGTCCTCTTATCCAAAGCAATGAACAATGGCTATCTGTCAGTTCATTGAAAAAGTTGGCTAAAGTAGGGAATGGTTAAAGATGACATGAGGATTATACTCAAAATATTTTATTTTTACTTAAGACTTATATATGTGCATTAATTTACTAATATTCTCACACGAGGCTTTTTCTGAGACTGTGGGCTTGTTGATTGCATTCCATATTGGCTTTCTCACATTCAACAAATCCATAAGGCATAGCCTATCATTTCAGGAGTTAATTTCTTTAAACTTCCATATTGGCTTTCTCACGTTCAGCAAATCCATAAGGCATAGCCTATCATTTCGGGAGTTAATTTCTTTAAACTTCAGCAAGAATTTCAAAGTAATTGTGAAGTAATTTAAGTGCAAGATTATTCTAGATTTAATTTTTGCCCATCTTGTAGAGTTTTCTCTTCCGTAACTAATAGAACATTAAAAAGATGCCTCACCCTTCTCCAGCCTTTTCAAAGGCTACTAGATTTAATTCAGCAGTCATTCTACTTGCCTGGGGCATTTGCTAAAGCTTATACAGATGTGTAAGCAAGCTTCTAGTTTAACAGATAAATTTGGAAATAAGTAGTGGGAGTTGATGTTCTGTAAAAAAGTATATCTTGGTGACAGAATACTATAAAGATATCAAAACCATTTCTGTAACATATTTAATGACCCAGAAAACAGTTCATGATATTTTAAGTGAAAAAGCAGTTTAAAACACAAGTCTAATATTACCCCATGTTTGCAAAATAAGAAAATGTGTATGTGCAGAAGATTCTATATTAGGTTACTAAAAATATACTGAAATATCAACAGAGTTTATCTCTGAATAGTGGAATTAAAGGCAATATTTATTTTCTTTATGCTTTTCTGTAATTTCAAAATTCATCTATATTGAATAAGCATTCCTTCTGTCTTATAAAGGATACATTTTAGTTCTACGCTAAAAAGCAGATGAGTGTCATTTCTGGTAAGTCTTTTAAGGAGCCTCTATCCAAGGTATTCTGCTGGTCTTTGCACCTTTCTAAAGGGACAGTCTGAGGAAGTGACAAATCCATTAAGGGAAGCGATACCCCCTGTGAACTGGCAACAACTTTAGAAGTTGAATTCCTAGCCAGAGCACATGCGCCTCAGTCTTAAATTCTCTCTTGGTGCCAAAGACAGAGACATGGTTGATGGATTTCCAGGACCTGTTGTTTGGAACACTTAGTGATTCAAGGCAGAGAACCAGTTTTTTTTAGCCTAGGTAAAATCTTTGACTTTTGAGAGGGAAATTTAGGACCCATCCCACTTCATTCCAGGTACCAAAGGGAGGAATGTATTCTATAGAATTAAACTATGACAGCTTTCCTACAACATTCAAATTTACAGAACAAAAAATAAATGTATGAAACTCATGGCTATTTGGAAGTCCCAATTTTGATTAGAAAATTTTAGAAGACTGAGACCCAAATGTGTTTCTCCAGTGTTGGGCAGTGTGCCCTGAAAAGGGCATTCCTGCGCCCTGGGTCCAAAGCGTAACCTGAGAATTTCTTCCTGGAGATTTTGCCAAGGTGTGTCAAAAGTTCTAAAATGTAATTTATTTTGATTCCATAACTCTACTCTCGTTGTTTCCATAGGATACATATCTTATGGAAATAATCAGGAAGGTACAGCATTAAGAATGTTCATGGCAAAGCTATTTATATCAGTGGAAAATGAAAGATAAGTCAAATGTTCAACAACAGAAGATTTAGTTAAACAAAGGATACACCCACAAATGCACATGGTTAATTTATCAATAATCAAGCTTCAGAAGAATATTTTATAACATGGGAAAAATCTCAGATTATATCAGGTTATAAAATACCCACTGATCGAGATTTTGTTAAAGAAGAAATGTAGGTAAACCTATAGAAAAATATTGGAGTATGCTCCAGTGTTAACCCTTCATTCTTAAGTAAAATTATGAGTCATTTCCTAAAGACTTAATTAATTTAATTTAAAAAATGACATTCTAACATAATAAAAGGTATTTAGTCGAAGCTAGGACTCTTCCCAGCCTTATACCCCAGACTGCCACAACCCTTCCCAGTTTCTTCTGGTTCCTTCTAGAGACATTCTATACTTATTACGGTGGATTTGTATTTTCTTCATCATACTTTTATGTATTTTCCAAATCAAAAAGTAAAACATATTTCAACAGTGTATTTCACTTAGTTATTCTAAACCTCCACCAGCAATTTCCACCAGATCTTGAATTACTGTTATATCACATCAAGGATATGATGGCACAGAAGTTATTCAACATGCCACTTAATTTCCATTTCTATTGTGGAATGAAAAACAGCTTCTTACAATTTTACTTAAATAACCAGTTTTGATACTGTTCTATTAGCCCTTCTAATAGCATGAAGGCCCCGAAATTAAATTGTTCCACTTCCTTCTCTGTAATTATATACAATTAAAATGGTTACAGACCCTAAAGTTTTCTTCCAAGCTCCAGACCCTTCAACTGTCATTTTTTATTATCTTGAAGCCCAACACTTCTTAGTAACACTTTGTGTACAGTGAGTTAAGTGAAAGAGGAAGTATTATATTTAACTGATGTGGGTGTTCTTTAATTAATCTGAATTAGCTTTTGTGATATGGGTACTAATTGTTTTCTTTGAAAAAAATCACCATAGATGTGTGATTCTTCTATGCCTGTTGCTCTTCAAGAAAATAGTTAATTGCAGAAAACAGGAATGTTACCGTCTTCAAATAAATAATCAGCATTGCATCAGAAGAGTGGCTCTTAATCCAACTTTCTGGCTTGTGAGAACGGGAGACCTGTCGTGTTTGTCATCAGTAGTTTTCTCTGACTTTTGATGTTTGCTTTACATAAGGTATGAGGAATGATCACAGCATGAAGTTGGAGTAACAGGGGCTTCATTTGTTTATTTTTTAATGACTTCTAAAGGCTATACATCAAGATATCTAAAACTATCAGTGAGCGAGGTAAAAAACCAGTCCGTTTGGAACTAGAGAGACAAGGAAGCAAAATTACGGCCATTCTTTCAAGATTACTAGGTTCAGTTTATTACCAAAATGTAAACAGCTTCTACTAGATAGACAGACTTAGTTGTGATTACTATACTCCCCCGCCTCGTTAAGCCACTCTTTCTGAGATGTGTTTTGAGCATTTATACAGAAGTGTTATCCTAACAATAGCAATGAGTTAAGAGCACTTGGGAATCAAGGTACGGCTGAATCACTAAACTTTAAAGAGACCATTCAACCAATGTTCTCTTTCTTGAATTTGTTCACACCATTTTTTTTTTTAAAGATTTTTATTTATTTATTTGACAGACCGAGATCACAAGTAGGCAGAGA
The DNA here is from genome assembly GCF_011764305.1 of Mustela putorius furo. Classification (NCBI taxonomy): domain Eukaryota; kingdom Metazoa; phylum Chordata; class Mammalia; order Carnivora; family Mustelidae; genus Mustela; species Mustela putorius. The sequence continues at coordinate 12,227,505 of NW_025422057.1, forward strand.
GGCAGGCAGAGAGAGAGGAGGAAACAGGCTCCCCGCTGAGCAGAGAGCCTGATGCGGGGCTTGATCCCAGGATCCTGAGATCATGCCCTGAGCCGAAGGCAGAGGCTTTAACCTGGAGCCACCCAGGCACCCCTTCTGATTGTTTTTTAATGAATACAAAGCCTTCTGCAGGATCCTGCCTCCTCCCCCCAAAAGAAGAACCTTAAAAATGATTAAAACTTGATAATCTATTACACACGCTCTTTATTTACTGCATCTTTTTCCATTAGGAAACAGGAGAGCATCTTTGAATCTAGTCAGTTGTGGCATGTACCCGTGTATTATCTGTATTTTTCATCCGAGTGAGCAGGGCTCTGGGTAGAAGAAAAAGCCATGTGGAACACTGATGAATTATGCATGCCTTTCCCCCCAAAACAGTTCATGTATTTTAGTCGTTAGAGCTCAAAATATCTTCTTGTGCTCGACTTCATCATTTTGGACTTTGGCTCCCACCTCTCCCACAGACGACCCGGCTGCTCTTCCACACATGGTGAGCAGAGGTAAAATACTGTGGGAAGAAAGACAACACACAGTTTAAGTGATAAAAGCATGCCATAAGCCTTTTCCACTAGAAAAATGATTTTACAAACACGCAGGATCACATGTGCTTTATTTTAGCCCCAAATCTTCTTTGAGCACCACTGGCTTATTTCACAGCCACCGAATCAGGTCTTCTACCCTGTACGCATTTCTGGAGGGCCCACAGCTTGCACGGCTCGGGGTTAGAAGAAGAACCCGGGCTGCTGAAGTGGCATCCAGGGTTGCAGGGGACAGGTGTGAGACGTTACATCCCCGTGCTGGCCGGTGGGGGGGGGGTGCAGCGACAGTCCCTGCTGAGGGCTTCAGGGAAGCCACAGGTGGGCTGATGGGATGGGGAGTAGGGGCGGGGCGGGCACTTCAGGCGTGACTTGCACTGAGCCTCGGAGAATGCAGGAGGCCTATAAAGATGGGAAAAAGTAGGAAAGGCCCCGAGGGCAGGGGCAAGGCAGGAGCGAAGACCCAGATGAAGGATCAGCAAGGAAGGCCTGGGTATAGGACATCTGCTTGCTAGCGAGGAGCCCTGTTTTCTCAGATATGAGAATGTCATTATTGAAGATCGCTGGAACATAGGTCTTTGGGGTGGTTTTCAAACCTGTGGGCTCTGATGGGTGCCACTCCTATCAGATGGCGAGCAATGGTGGAAGTCCCCCTTGGGCCCTGGCACAGAGCAAACAACGTGGTCCATGTGGTTCGGCATGGGCCCTCTCCTCCCCGGCCTCTGGACTCCCCAGGCTCAGGCAAGGAGACGGACTCTTAGCGGAAAGAACAAGATTGGAGGGACAGGCCCCACCCCGGGTTGTGCCCTTTCTATAGCCCTGTGCCTTGTCACTCCTTGGCTTCCCAAAAAATTGCTTCTGGGCACACCAGCTGAGAAGCAGTGATGGGCTCTTTCTTTTCCCTGGTACCGTCGAAATCAAGTTCAATTTTTTTATAAGTTCAATTTTGTTAAAATTGTATTTGCTCTATGTTTTAATGAAGTCATTTGATTTTTCTTTAGATTTATAATTTTGATGCTTCTTCCCTAAGCAAGCCATGTAAGTGGACTTCTAGGCCAGGGAAGCATGGGGTTTGGAGTTCTCTGTCTGGTACAGCTCTGATGAGGAGGATAAGGGTAGCGACGCGGTAATAATCACGACTCTTCGTTGATCTCTGCTCCGTGCCAGACGCTGTTTTAAGAAGTCCCTCTATAACTATCTGTATCTATAACGGATACAATATCTGTAACTGATATAACGATCTATAACTGATTACATGTTCATAGCCACCAGTGAGGCAGTTGCTGTGATCTCCATGATCACGAAGGGAGGCCCAGAGAGGGTAAGCTACTTGGGCAGGGATGCCCAGCTAGTACAGAGTGGAGAGCCAGATAGGACCAGGTGATCTGCTTGCAAGTGCATGCTTTACCACTAGCTGTATGACCTCAGTGTGACCTCGGGCATTAATTTATTCATCCATGGATGGCCTGTTAGGCACAGGATGAGCACCGCAGCTTAACGTCGTTGGAAAACCCAGGCAAGGATCGCAATGGTTCCAACAACAGGGGGATACGAGGAATGGGAGGAATGACCAGCCCCTGGGGTGTGTGAGCCCAGAAACAGGGCATCTGAGCAGACTGTGGACTGGGGAGAAGAAAGTGGTGTCCGGGAACACCTTCCAGGGTGAGAGGTCCTTAAGTATTGGTCAGAGCAGAAGGGAAGAAGGGCATGAGGTGCAAGATAAGGAAGTTGTTTCCACCCTCCGAGTCTACAGCTTTTTATTCTTTTTAAGTAAAGCTCCATGCCCAGCGGGGAGCCCAACTGGGTCTTGAACTCATGACTCTGAGATCAAGACCTGAGCTGAGCCCAAGAGTCAGATGCCTCACCGACTGAGCCACCCAGGCATCCCTACAGCTTTTTCTTCTCAAAATGCAGGGGATGATTTCAGGGTTGCTATGAAAGTTATAGACATAAAGCATGTCAGTCGCTTGGACTGGCACCTGGCACACAGTAGGCCCTCAGCAAGGGGAAACTCTGATAGCCAGGAAGAGAAGAAGTAAGTAAACTGGTGTAAGGCTCAGATATTACAGGTAGTAGCAGAAGTGGGGACACAGGGGGCATGGGGGGTGGTGCTGGAGTGTTGCCAGGAATGAGTGAGAACCCGGGACAACTGCTGTCCCAGCTGTTTGGGCTTTGAGGCCCATGATCCAGCAAAACCATGAGCGGTTTCATGGAAGTTTCCACCTGTTTTCTCAAAGAGCAGATTGGCAGGCAGAGCCAGCTGGAGGGAAATAAAGGATCCCCGGTGATGTGAGCTAATGTGCTCGGAAAAGGTAATTTACTTACCAAGTCCAGGGCCGTGGGTGAAATTCGTGTAATAGGAGAAAGTTGTCCATCATAAGCAGGCTCCTAGGCAACCCTAATGGCCCTGTGGTTCGTTTTGGCTATGTGCATTTTGGCTGGAATATAATGGATTTTCCCCTTAATGATTGGAAATTAAAAAAAATAATTAAGAATTTCAGGAATGGGATTGCGTGGTGTGGATCCCACTGCGGACACTTGAAGTCGTGTGATCTCTGGTGTGTTCCTTACCTCTCTCTGCCTCTATGCCTTGGTCAATGCAGAAAACTGGTGTGAGCTAGTGAAATGGTATTTCCTGCAAGATCCATCTGAGCACCCAGGATTGCCTGCTAAGTGTCGGCTGATGCTCTATTTATGAGTATTATGTAGGGCCAGGCGTTATGTTGTGCACCCAACTTGGGCTGGCTCAAAGTTCTCATTGCAACCTTGGGAGGGAAGGAGATGGAGGGCCAGAGAGGTGAAGTGACTTGGCCAAGGTCACATAGGGAAGAAGGGCCTGGACCAAAGTCGTTTTTGCTTCCATTTCACTATCAACAGGCCTTACAGACCCCTGGAAACAGTGCGTTAATGATTTGAACAGAAAACTCAATGGATGCTTAAAAAAAAAAAACAAACCACTTTTGCATTATTCACTTCTCATTTTAAGTGGCAACAACAGAGTCCATAGCCTGAAAGGTACTTGTGCAGCATCAGTAAAAATGTGTTCATTTGTCATTTGTAGATTGTTTTATTTTTAGATTAATGAAGATCCAAATTAAACCATCGAAGTGCAATCATCCTGATAGTCCTTATCACGTTTTGCTCATTATCACTTCATTTATATTTATGATGAAGAACAGATGGTACCAATGTCATATTTCAATGTGTATCATACCCAGCTAAGAGGAAATATCTCATATTAGCTGCACTTATCAAAATATTTGTACTTAACAACAACAGAAATCTGAGCTTATGTCCTATCTTGTCACCATGTCGGAGCTACCGTTTGGAAAAGACCATTTAAATTAGATATGCGAGGGAGAGATGCATCATTCATTACTAGTGAATGAATGTGCTGAACTCTGAACAGCAATTATGGGGTAAGGAGAGAATCATTAAGCTTGAATGAAAAACAGCAATTAGAGTCTGTTGTCTTTGTGGCATGCTCAGTTTTTTTTTTTTTTTTAAATTGAAGATGCTTGCAGAGAGCACCAAGAAGGAAAAGGGCACAACTGGTGATGGCAAGAGAGAAGTTAGTGACACGGGGCGCCTGGGTGACTCAGTTGGTCAAGCATCTGCCTTTGGCTCAGTTCATGATCCCAGGGTCCTGGGATCGAGTCCCACGTTAGGCTCAGGAGCCTGCTTCTCCCTCTGCTCCTCCCCCTGCTCGTGCCCTCTTTCTCTATCAAATAATTAAGTAAAATCTTTTAAAAGAGAGGTGTTAGTGGGGCGCCTGGGTGGCTCAGTGGGTTAGGCCACTGCCATCGGGTCATGATCTCGGGGTCCTGGGATCGAGCCCCGCGTCGGGCTCTCTGCTCACCAGGGAGCCTGCTTCCTCCTCTCTCTCTGCCTGCTTGTGATCTCTCTCTGTCAAATAAATAAATAAAATCTTAAAAAAAAAAAAAGAGGCACTAGTGACAGAAAATGAACATGGTCACCAAGCTTAGAACGTTGCCTCCTTTTCTAAATGGTAGCTTGAAGAAGGCCAAGCAAAACTTGCTTTCAGAGATGAATTATAGAGCCTTTTAAAATGCTGCTCTGTTGCATGCTGTGTGTTGCAGAAAGTCTCAGAGGGTTGAGGACATGTAAGAGTCCCATGTTCCTGAAAATAACAGTACAATGTATACTTATGAACCATTTGTCTGATGGGGGTTGATCAAGAAGTACTGAGCATCTCTTATGTCCCAGGCATAGGAGGGCTACAAAAAGTCATAAGATAGGCTCTCTGACCTCGAGAAATTTATAGTCCCGTGTGAAAGCCAGACACAATAGCAAAGAAATCCAGTGACAAAAAACAATGTGGGTGTACGGTGCCCAAGTGGTCCAAAAGGAAGGGTACCTCCATTTGCGGGAGTCAGGAGGGGTTCCATAAGGAAGGTAATTCTAGAGCAGGGTTCTGAAGGCTGATTAGATGTTCAACAGCTGACTAAGGGCATGAGCACAAAGGATATTCAGTGAGGAAACAGTTTGTTGGAATGGGCAAGAGTTCAGTTTTGGTGTCAGGAAGACAGGTATTGAATTTCAGTTTTAACTGCTCACTAGTTGTGTTAACTTGGACAAGTCATTTATTGCTCTGTGACTCAGCTTCCCTGAGGTCTAAGATTGGGCTGATCACGGTACCTATATCCTAACGGTGTTGTTGACTCCTTTGGGACAGTGCCTGGCACAGAGTGTGTGTTCAGCTAATGTCAGCTCTTATTAGCCTGTCAGGCACAGGAGAAGTCATACGCAAAGGCTCAGGGGTGTGAAAGCACATGAACGCACCTGTCTTTTCCTAAGGCACATACTACTGGCAATTTCTTGTAACTATGTAAACAGATGGGCCCAGAAAGGGTGAAAAAAGTAAATGACATTATAAAAATTTTAATATCTTAAAATGGCATTAAAGCCAACTGCAGTTGATGACGCAATATACCAGTAATTTGTTTAGAAACCAGAAAGAACAGGAATCATGTTTGTTCTGAGCAAGGCTGTTGGAGACTTTCACAGGAGAACAGGCCCCTTTTGTCTCAGGCCCCTTGGCAAAGAGAAGATGCTGTCCCCCTTGAAGAACAGGGGCCCTATGGAGCCCCAGGCCAGGTGGCCCTCCCACTTCCAGGCAGGTCTAAGTTCCTTATTGAATGACAGGTACCCATCACACTGGGCTGACCACTCTCCAAAAGGGACTGATGGTTGGTGGGCAAGCTCCCCATGTAAAACCAACAAGAATTTTGCAAAAATCTGGTTTGAGAAAAATATAATATATTTAACGTGAAAAACAAACTTGACAAAAAGATGTATGAAAAAAGGGTGGTAATTTGGTATTCAATCGGGGCACATTTTCAGACACAGGCACATTTTGCTTGTGACTGGATCAGAGACTCATGGTGTGCTCGCCAAGCTGGCTGTCATGTTCCCTGACAGTAAAGTAGCAGTGCCACCCGGGGGGGAAGGCGGAACAGCAGGGCGCCATCTTGGGCCCTCACCCACTCATGGACATTTTAGCGAATGAGCTCTTCTTGTTTCATTTGCTCCTTTACTGAAGCTTCCTCTGCCTTGAGCTCAGCATGAGTACCTGGTGGCTGAGCATGGGGAGGAAAGTGGGAAGGACCCATGTCACACAGGACTACCCTCAGTTTTCCTCCCTCCTCCAACCCAAGCTTCTGTCCCTGAACTCTGTCTCCCTTAGGGCGAGACCTTTCCCAACAGGCTCCCGGTCCCTCATGCACACAGACCCTTGGCAGGCCTGCCTCACAGACCTTCCCAAATGCCCGGACATGCCTGAATCCTACAGAGAGCCCAGCTTCGGCTGCCAAAATGGGACTCCTGTAGCACAGTGGCCCTCCACACTCCAAAAATAACAACTTGACACGGCGGGGGAAATTTGCAGAGCACAGAGGTGGTAAAACTTCAATGACGCATACTTTTAGCACATCACTGCGTGCTCCCGGACAACAGACTCATTTCTGTAGCCTTTTCATTTAGCTTTGGGCCTTTGCTCCCATAACGTACTATGGACACGGCAGCCACTCCCAGGAGGACCAAATGGGCTTCCTGGCTCAGAGAAAATGTCCTATAAAGTTCCAAATGAACCTCAATTTCCAAACTCAGATAAACAATACCCCATGAAATGAGTATTTTAAGGTGTCCCACCCAGCCACACGAGGCCTTGAGCTGGGTCACGAGCATAGGCTTTGGATCAGACCAAGTGGTGTTGGCGCTTCTTTGACAACTTACTAGCTGTGTGACCTAGGGAAATTTGCTTATTTTGTCTCAGTTTTCTCATCTGTAAAAGGAGTAAAGTAAAATGTGCTTCTGGGTTTTTATGGATAATTATATGAGCTACCTAAGTGCACAAGGATGTTCCTGAGGTCTGGCACCCAACAAGCTCTTGGGAACAGGAGCTGTGACTGCCCTTCTGGGAGAAGACCCTGTGCTCTGGGTTGGGAGGCGGGCTTGTGATGAGGTGGGAAACAGGGACTCAGAGCATTTCCAGCAGGGGGAAGAGCAAAGCAAAGGCATGGGTGAATATGAAGTATTGGGCCAAGATTCTTGTAGAAGATCCCTATCTAGATTTCCTGGGGAATTTTCTAGATCTCAAGGAGGGGGTCCAGTTTCAGAAGACTCTCCTTACTTTCCAGCATCTGCTCAGCTTCTGGTTAAGCCCAGGCCAGCTGGAATGCTAAGGGCCAGGTGCGGGTGAAAGGGTAAGCCTCCAGGTGCTGGCCTTGTGTGCTTTGGGCCCGGCCCTGCTGCTGCCATCCATTCTAGCACATTCCTGGGGTGCCGGGGCACCGCGCCATGTTCGAGCCCTGTATTCCTTTCATTGCAAACCATCACTCATGCTAACAAGTCATTGACAGGCTAAAATTCAGCTCAGTTCACACTCACAAGGATTTATCAAGCATCTACCGTGTGCTGAACACTGTGCTTTTGACTGGGGTGGGGAGACTTAATTTACTCATGCCTCAGTTTATTCATCTGTTACAGTTTTACTGTCAAGAGAGGCCTCAATGGTCTCTAAGGGTTTTTATGCCCCCCACCAACCCCCAAGTCTAAACTTAGAGGAGCTCCTCAACGAGCTTAGAATTTTGCTGGGAAGGGTCATTTTACTTTTACTATGAGAAAATTTATATAAAACAAGATATTATCAAGTGCATGTGTGGTACTAGCTATAGGCTTAACTCTGAGTTCAAAATAGTAGCTGTTCAGCCTTATCAGCGAGTCTGGCCTCAGTAGACATCTGAGTACCTGGCATGGGGTGAGCTTTCCGGATTTAGGGTGTAGAGAACACAACCCCAAATCCAGCCTCAGATCCCAGACAGCTTGGAGTTGTGAGAGGCAATTGGGGGAGAGAACGTTCAGACACCACTTTCCCTCTGAGAGTCTGTGAACCCAGCATTGGCTTGACATGAAATCGTTAGAGGCGAGGGTTTTCTATTTCAGGTCTGATGGGAAGATTTCTATGTTTGGTGACTAATCACAGATGGATTGAGACGATTCGTTCTCATTCAGCTGCTTATGAACAAGCACAATTAGAAGTTGACAGCAAACACGCTTCACAAAAATTATCACATTTAGTGTGATTCCCATAATAAAAACAGGAGCAAACGCAGGAGTCTTTTCAATTTACACAAAGAGCCCTGGGGTCTCTTGACAGTCACTGCCGATGCGATGTTTCTGAGTAAACTTTATTAGGAAAACAGACTGAAAACTCCTGAGGTTTAGTTAAACCTTGGTTTAAAACACACACACACACACACACACACACACACACACACACACCATGCACACACTCAAGCCTTATTCTCTTTCTTTAGCCAAAGTGTTTATATAAATACTATGAAGATATTGGAGGAAAGGCGAGGCATGGAGGGTCCTCTTGCCCCTGTATCCTGTGTGCCCAGACATGTGCCAAGTCTGGAAGGTGTTTCCTACACAGAGCTGGCTTCCAATCTCATCATTACCAACACGCATTTGTGTACTGTTGTAACTTGAGATGCCTTTTACACATCTTATCTGATTGAGTCCTCACAACAAGACTGAAAGATACAAAACAATTTCTATGTCATTTTACAGGGAAGAACATATTCAGAACGGAGAAAATAACTTGTTCAAAATCACCCTATGAATATGTACTAGGGCAAGCTTGGAACCCCGAGATGGGCCTTGCCTCCATTTTCATGTCCTTGTCTCTTGACACATCAGGGAAGCAAGAAATGGACACGTAAATTATTCATTCTACAAATGGTGAGCAAATATTTATTGAGCATCTATGTTGTGATTGTCCCCTGGTAGGCATGGTGCATGCAGCTGAGTGGTATTTATTTATTGTCTGTCGGCTCAGCCTTCTTTGGGAAATGGCCCCTAACCCAGTTTATAACATTCCTGTTCCCTCTCCTTGATTGGGTCAAGTGTGACTCCATGCACCTGCCACAAAGAGTGGGTTCTGTCCCTGACCAGCCAATGAGAATAAGCTGCACACCCATACCCGCTCACGATTGGTTTGGGCTTGAGCATGTGACTTCAAATGGCCCAATCTGAGTCTGCTGTAGGGCTTTTCCTTAGAATTTTCAGCAAAAACATTGACATCTTCCTCTGGAACTGCCCCGGACCTTTTGCTTTGGTGGGTGGGAGTATCTGAGGCTAGAGCAAAGAGAAAGCAAGTAGTGCTGAGCGATGTGGGATGCAAGAGCCCTGGGGGTCCATCTGAACCCTGGATCCAGCGATGCCCCCTGGATTTCTCAGTCATCTGCGGTTACACTTCCCTGTTCTAAATTTAACGTAATCGGCCTGATTTAAGAGGTGAATTAGACAGAGAGGACTATTCTAGTTTACTAAATAGAGACAAGACGGAAGAGGAACCAGTACAGCACGATGGAAACTGAAAAGAAATTTAAAAAATAAATAAAAATTAAAAAAAAATTATATCCGTATCCCTCATATATAATTTCAAACTGTCATATGTGTTCCAAAGGTCAACACAGGCAAAAACATCTTTTCCTCACACAAAAATGCTGTTGTCAGAAGAGGACATTTTAAGGGGGGTCCCGGGAGGGGGGCAATGATTTCCTAGAGGAGGTAGCACTTACGTGGGATTTTGCGTTAATAGGAAGAATAACAGCAATGATCTTGACCCCAACAACTACCTCAGCCATCACAACGGACAATAGTTATTGACTTGCTGTACATTAAGTGCTATCTTCAATTATCTCATTTAATTTCCACAAGTCCTATGAGGTGGGAATTATTATATGTGAGTTTTACTGATAAGGAAAGGAAGGCAAGAACAAGGAAGTAACTCGCCCAACGGCCAGCGTCGGTAACTTGCACGGCCGGGCTTGAACCAAAGTCTGGCTCCAGAACTCATGCCTTCTTTCTAGGGTGGGTTGCCAGCAAAGACTGCGGTCATGTTCCAGATGGGAGGTACGATCCAGAAACGTTCCACATGAGGAAGGAAAGGGGAAACCTGAGAGTGTCCTGGGGCTTCTAGCAATGCTGTTCTTTAATATCTTAGCATACATCTGTTGACACAAAGCGTGTATCGACTCCTGGCGTATGCCTGGCACCTGATCCAGAGTGCACAAGACGCAGGCCCGGCCCACGGGCCCTCACCCCTCACCATCTGGAGAGAACGCAAACAACTGAACACATGTGCAACCCTGGGCTGGCTCTACGTTTCATTTCCCGTTGCTTCTTACTCAGGGCTCCCCTCGACTTCTCCCTCCTCTTCATTACCCCTTAGTTCTCATGGCTTACTTCTTTTTTCTCTTTCTGACTGGAGCTAAGTTGGAAATGGAACCTTTAGTGGTGGACAATTAGACGGTAAATCCCCCTGGCTTATGGACCGCTCCATCCATCACCCGCTATTTTGCTTTTCCATGAGTTACTAGGTGTGAATTACATACGAGCTGGATGTGAAAATCCAGTCCTATCAAACACAGACCTTGTTCCCTGTTCACTGCCCCGCACCCCTTTCACTGGGCTGCTCTCATTGGTGGCTGTTTGCTCCCCCCCCCCCCACCCCCACCCTCAGCTTTGACAAAAGCAGATTCTTCAAAATTGTCCTTTTGGGACTGTCTATTTCATTTTGAACTTGACACAAAATTACTATTTTTGACAGCTGAACTTTTCAGCATGCTTGATACAAATATTTTAATATCCTGTTACCTGAGCTGAGGGAGAGATAAAGTTTTGCACCAGACACCTACGGTGGCAAGGGAATAAGTTTTCTGGTGACTGATTTAAAGGTACAGTAATAGCAGAATGGTTAACGAGCTAACCATGCTTGCTAGGGCGAAGGTCGGCAGGGAAAGACAACCTGGTAACTCAGTCAGAGCTATGGGACCCACAGGAGGGAACAAATGTGCCTGTCACGAAGTGCAACAGTTTCTTCCCAAGAGCTTAGAAAGGAAAAAATCAGTTGACTTCTAGAATGCCGCTTGACTTAGCCCAAGGGAGCAGGGGCAGGTGGGGGGATGTGAATGTAGCCTGGTCAAGGAAGGCTCATGAGTGTTGGTGTGTTGGACGTGATGGCATGGCCACTGCTGTCACTGAAGAAGTGTTGTGTATAGGGCAGGTCACCCGAGTGGAAGAATAGTATCAACACATCAGACACGACCTCAGGTTCATACACTCAGTAACCCAGGAGAGCAGGAAGTGTTGGATATGGGAAGGCAGAGATGGTGGCAGAGCAAAGCCTCTCAGAAACTGGAGCTGACCCCCATAGCCTTAGAAGCCCCTAGAGGAACACTGGCCAGTAGAACTTTCTGGAATGATGGAAATCTTTCCTACATTGATTTGGTTGCCATTAGCTACATATGGTTAGTGAGCATTTAAAATGTAGCTAGCATATCTGAGAACTTGAGTTTTTACCTGTGTTCAATTTTAATTAAATTTAAATTTAATTGTCACAAGTGGCTAGTGGTTGCCACATTGGACAGCATGACTGAAGTTTGGGGGAGCCTCAGAGGAAGTCTTTGGTTGCTGGCTCAAGGCCTCCGCCACTAATGGGACTCGGTTTCTCACACATTTCTCTTTTCTCTCTGCCAGCTGGTGTCTGTCTTCTACTCTGGGATTTCAGTTTTCCACTCGGAGTTTCTGCTTACTCCTAGTGTTTACACTTCCCTCATTCTGACTTCTGTAAATCACCTTCCCTCTGTACCAGCAGTGTTCATTTTCTGTTGTTATATAGCAATACCACCTAAAACACAGTGGCTTAAAATAACACATCCTAATCATGTCATGATTTCCATGGGTTAGGGGTCCATAGGTCAAGGGCAGGCATGTTTTCAACCTTAGGGCCTCCCAAACTTGCAGTTGAAGCACTGGCCACAGTGGTGGACTCATCTCAGCTTTGAAAGGGGAAGAGTCGGCTCCCAAACCTGCATGCTTTTTGGAAGAAGTTAGTTCCTTGCAAATTTCTGTACTGAGAATCTTGGTTTCTTTCTGCCTGTTGACTGGAGGTTGATCTCAGCTTCATGCCATGTGGGCCTTCCCAATGGCCTGCTGACTTCTTCAAAGCCAGCAAGAAAAACCTTCTCCAAGATGGGTAGTACAGTCTTCTACATGGAATCATGTGGCCACATACACAAAATCACACATTCTGTCACCTTTGTTGTATTTGGTTGATGAGAGGCAAGTCACAGATCCTGCCCATCTTGGGCTTGGGGGAGGCTACACAGTCATGGACACCAGGTGATGGGTCATGGGGCCATCCTAGAGTTGGTCCTCGCCAGCAACATTTCCAGCCTAAGATCTTAGTGCATTTGGCTCATTTTCTTCGTATTTCTGTGTGTGAGTTCCAGAAAGAAAGAGTCAACCCATCTCATTCCTTTTCACCTGGCTACCTCACACATCCCAGCAGGTCAGGTGTGCCACCTCTGGACTGATCAGCCTCGTCTAGGGTTGAGGTCACCCAGTGAGCATGGCTGGGTCGGGCAGTGACTGGCTGTCTTGTACACAGAGTCAAATGGGGCATGCCCAGCAATGTGGGTGTGTGGTCGTGCCCTGCACATGTGAAAGGCACAGGAAATTGTATTCCCTGAGCTTGGCAGAGGCAAATAGGTTTTTCTTTATTCTCCTTCCTTTGCTCGCAGCCTTTATCTGAGGTCCAGAGAGAAGAGGGGAGCTAGAGAGAAGGGACTCTTTGAAACAGGATCCAGTTACATTTCAGACAAATGAAAGGAAATGTTACTTTACAGAGTACAAAGTAACTTCACGGAATGCTTCATTCCTAAAGGGAAGAGGGCTAGGAATATGAATGGATTAAAAAATATAAATGACATAGTCATAAATTATGTCTATGAAAATAATCCAAATGATTAGCAATATGGGAACAGTTAAACAAATTATGGTAAATTAACATCATTGAATGTAACACAGCTTTTAAGAATGATTATATGAAAACTAAAGGTAGAAAAGTATTTTGGTCCAAATCTATAAGAAAAGCCTCAGAATACACAAATTCAAATATGAAAAGATTACAACATTGCAAAATTATATATGCATGGAATGAAGTATGGGAAACATTTGATTAAAGAGGATACATTTTTCTTTAAATATCCTTTTTGTTATTATAAATCTTATTATGCAAAAAAAAAAAAAGTTTGGAAATAATGATGGGGGCACCTGAATGGCTCAGTTATTTAAGCATCTGATTGGGCTCAGGTCATGATCTCAGGGTCCTGGGATCAAGCCCCATGTTGGGGCTCCCTGCTAAGTGGGGAGCCTCCCTCTCCCTCTGTTCCTCCCCCTACTCATACACTCTCCCTCTCGCTCTTTCTCAAATAAACAAAATCTTAAAAAAAGAAAAAGAAAGAATGACTAAGAATAATAGCTAGCATCATTTGACTTGACCTTGTGCTAAATACTTTCATGCTTTCAGGGAGGTGGTCCCTGCTATTATCCTTAATTTGCTGATGTGGAAACTGAGGCTTCAAGAGGTCAAATAACTTGCTTAACCGGAGGGAGGCATTTTCATTAGACATGATGGGCAAAGCACGGGGAGCCTCCAAGCTCTCCAGTGACTTGTGGAAAATCTGAAACCTAAACAAAACCGAAACAAAACAATGCGTGCAGTTCAAATCCAAGCTCCAGCTTGATAAATGTAGAATGAAACGTCCACAGAATGTGCCATGATATTCATTTTATTAAGCTTAGGATTCAGAAGAATAAAAGTTTCTCTTTTTGCAAGAATTCCTGATCGCCTACAGTGATTGTGGCAAGATGATAACCCATTAAAAATCAAGTGAGTTGCTTTTGGCCAAATCATTTCACCAGTAACATTAGAAAAATCTTTTCAGGAGCACCTGGGTGGCCCAGATGGTTAACCGTTTGCTTTTGGCTTAGGTCATGATCCCGGGGTCCTGAGATCAAGCCTCGCATGGGTGGGGGGGGGGTGTCCCTGCTCAGCGGGGAGACTGCTTCTCCCTCAACCCTTCCCCCCTGCTTGTGATCTCTGTCTCTCTCATAAATAAATAAAATCTTTAAAGAAATAAAATAAATACTAAAAAAAAAAAGAGAGAAATCTTTTCCAAAAACTTAGCACTTAGTACAGTACGTGGGTACAGTTAAAAATACGTGTTACGGTGTGGGATGGAAAGCCTATGGAAGTCTTAGAATAGCCCCGGCCAGAGCCCATGCTGACAGCTGCTGTCTCCTCTCCCTCTTTCCTGCAAAGAGAGGTGGGGACGTAGTTCAGCAGGGCACAGTTCTCTGGGGGCATCGGGACGGAGGGAAGAAGGAAGATGACGGGGAAGAGGGGTCGAGGTGTGGCAGGTGGGAGGGAGAGGTAATTCTTAGCCACAAGACAGTGGACTTTGTGCATCACAAAGCTGACTCTGTGTGATGTGATACCCGAGTTCTTACTCTGCTGCTCTCATGAGGATACAAGCTGTGTGTGTGTGGGCACACATGCACGTGTACAGCCACACAAGCACGTGATGTGGCATAGGAGGGTGTTGCCCGAGGGTTGCGTCTGTGGCAGAAACACTTGAGGTAGGGCCCCTTCCCCTTTCTTTGCAATTACAACATTGTGGGTCCCCGGTTTCCAGCAGGTTGCAAACCCAAACTGTAGCAATCTCCAGAACCAATCCAGGGCACTAGAGGAATGGAACTGTGGGCTGTCTTTATTTTATTTTTTTTAAAAGATTTTATTTATTTGACAGAGAGCTAGAGAGGGAGAGCACAAGTAGGCAGAGAGGCGGGCAGAGGGAGAGGGAGAAGCAGGCTTTCTCCTGAGCAGGGAGCCTGATGTGAGGCTCGACCCCAGCACCCTGGGATCATGACCTGAGCCGAAGGCAGCCGCTTAACCAACTGAGCCACTCAGGTACCCCTGTGTGCTGTCTTTAAATAGCGGGGTGCTGGCTGTGGCACAGTCCTCCCTGTCAGCTGGGTGGGTGCTTAGCAAACTACCAAAGCTTGCTTTAGTCTTTGTGGTGATCAAGCGCATTTGAAAGCAGGTTTTCTCTGGGGCTCTGTTCTCTGTGGATGCCACACTCTGAGGAGTCTGGGTCCACCCACCAGCACCCTCGGTTGGGGGGCACTTATCAGGGCACTAAGGCTCTTTCCTCAAGCAAGTGACCCAGAATGCTTTGAATGTGAGTTGCTTGAGCTTTCATTAATGGGTGTCTGTCCCCTCCGTCCATCCTCTCCCGAATGCCTGTCTACCAGATACCAAAATAGCATTCTTGATTTACAGGTGGCTTTTAAATAGAAGTTTTCATTAAGTTCGAAGTGAGTTTATGAGAGGAGGCCTCTATGCAGCCACTGTGCGGCATTTACGAGATCTGGGTCCAAGATAACATCCCGGGCCTGGGGCCTCTTCCATTTCTAGCCCTGCAAACTCATTTTTGATGACACCCTTTAAATAACATGCATGGCCAATTTTTTGTTTCCATTCTGCCCAAGCACCAGGATCTCATTGTGATAACTCCGGGCCGTATGTTACTTGATCGCGGCAATGCAGAATAATTACCGGCCCATTGCACTTCATTACACGATGGTGATCGGTGGTGGGTCAGTGTTTGAACTGCGGCTGCTCTGAAACTGAGCTGACACGGATGCTGTGATGGGAATAATAGCATGGGGGCCCCATGCAAATGGCAGAAATTAGCATCCAGTCAGTAGGTTCTGAAATGCTGCATGCCCTCAGCCCAGGACACCTGGTTCGGGTTTCTCATTTTCTCTTGGATACAATATGACGATCATAGAATAAATGAATCCTTCAACTTGTGTTATGCTCCGAGAAAGGTTACTGAAATGCCAGAGAATGTTAAATATCATGAACGTGTTCGGAGCATGACATTCCATAACACATCATCTAATTGTTTCTAATGGTCAGTTTCACCGGCCCTGTTGATCCTTTGCTTCTGTGTATATCTAGTCTACAGATGGACTTTTAACTTTTACCTGTTACAAAACAATGACAAATGATCCAGAGCTGTAAAAGGGCTAAGGGTGACCACATAATTTATCTTACAAAATGAGAATAACACAGAGTGATATTAATAAGTATACTGGGACAAGGGACATATACCTGGACTGTTCCCAGAAAAATGAGGCACCCATGACATAAGGCACAGCTATGACCTTTGTTCACTATCCTTTCCCTTACAGCCATAGCTAGCATCATCTGGAGATGACAGAGGCTATGAACGTGGGCCTTCTCCCTGCTCCCCCAAATGAACCCCCTCTACCATCACCTGGGTAAAATGCATCCCACTGGCTTTTCTAGTTGAGTAATGAGTTGTTAACACAGGCTTGGAGTTTCTGAGAGAAACTATATTTATCTATATTTATATATAGATAAATATAATTTAAATATACTTTATATATTATGTATATAATATATATAGTTTATATATACCCACTATATATAATATATATAAATATAGTTTATATATACCCACTATAGTTTATTTATAAGCTATATTTATCTATATTTATTTATCTCTCTCTCTATAGAGATTAGGGAGTCATCCCTGCAATGTGGACATATTCATGGGAAAGCCTCACTTTGGAGAATACCGTCACGGAAATCACGAACAGAAGAGGGAGAACCAGGGAAGCAGAGAAGAATGAGGCAAGAGGAGAGGAGAACCAGCTTCCTGGAAAAGGAGGGAAGCACTGACAGGTGTTCACCGGCCTTGGTGAGAGGGCGGTGTGGCTGCCAGCCTCCACGACGGCGTCCAGGGGTCCCGCCTCCAGCCTTCCGAGCCCCGTGCGATTTCTCTCATACCAACAGGGAAAGCTGTGTCACGTACGGCTGAGACGGTCGAGTGTGACTTTCGAAGCTGGGTCACAGAAGACGTGGTGACTTCCGTCGTGCTCTCCCTCTGATCACTCTCTGGGGGGAGATCGCGGCCATGTCGTGAAGAAGTTCAGGGAGTCCCGCGCAGCTTCCTTTCGTGGGGAGGAATTGAGGGTTTCTGCCAAGGACCGTGGGAGTGAGCCCTCTTGGAAATAATACGGTGACAAAGAATATTCCTTCTGGGCTTCCCACCGGCAACATCCACGAACTTCTTTTCAAGGGAAATAATCCCTGAAGATGTGACAAAACATGTAACTTAGATTCCGTGTGCAAAAGCTACCTCATTCCCTTGTAGCCCTACTTCTCATTTTCCAGGGAAATTGTCTGAGTCTCGGTTTAACGAGTCTCCCGCCCTCTACCCCAGCATTTTTCATAGATAAAGTTTTATGGTGCAGACCAACCTATATAAAATGGACCCACAGTAATTTTTCTAAGTGGGTCAACTTACAGCACAGGCCACCTGGAATGACTGGACGATGTCCAAACGGCATAAGCATTTCCGAAAAGACAACTGCAGTGTCATCACGTGGTCTGAATCTGTTTGACTGGGAAAAAAATGGAGGCGTGGCCTTCTGGCCCTGCTGGAGTTTATTGACATTTACTTGCTTTGAAGAGGGCAAACTGTATGTGGCATTTGCGGGGTGAGCTGAGTTTTCTCTATTAGCTTCTCCAGACCCAGACCCTCCCTTTGCCCTGTGTTTCCTGAGCTAAATCACATCCCTCATCCACTCGAAGTCATGAATTAGTAAAGAACCCACCAACTGCCCTATCGGGAGAAGCCTGTTTAATCATTCATGGCTAGCTCCAGAAAGGATGCCCTTTGGATGGCTGTTTCTTTCATTTTTTCCCCATTCCTCTCAAGAGTTGACCAAAACAAATGCTGTCTTGTTCCCTGCCCCCAGGTACATTTTTTTTTTTTTTTAAATGCTTGGGCTCACAGATGAGAAAAAAGGGAAGGGAAAGCGACATCCAGGGCTGCCGTGTACAGCTGTACAGACTGCGCACTTTACAAGGTATGCAGCAAAAGGAGGGGAGGCAGCTGAAATTCAGACCACACTGCCCTTGTCCAAATGTGTGCTCTGGCCTGGAGCCACGTCCACTTAGAGGAGGGGTGGACCCAGTGGCCCTGTCTCAGAAAACACTGGTCCTGCCAACATGGTCTCTTTCCTCCTTCTTTTCTTTGTCTTCCCTCCTCTTCACCTTAGCAAAAAACCTGTATGAAATCTCTTGTAATTTGTTTTTCTCCCCGAGGAAAGGTTAATTCTTGTAGCCATAATTCACTCACAGGAAATTAGACACAGGAGCCGTGGGATGCCTGAGATAATTTGAAAAGCCCCTTTGAAGCCCTTTTCCTTCAGGTTCGGGAAAGTCTCTCTCCCCATCCTTAGTTCCCGAGGGGGCCTCGCCCAAGTGGGTTCCCTCTGTCAGGGCTGGCCTTCAGGGAGGGGTTGGCTGAAGCAGGACACCCACACTGGATGTCGGGGAGGAACCAGATGGGAGGCTTCCCAGAGTTTCCTGTGCTTCCTGTCCTCAGACATTTCCTTCCATGGGTTTTAATCAAGTGTTTGACTGTTTGGTGTTGGCCCAAGGTGATGAGTCTTTCCTTTGGGTTGATCTAGAATCACTGCTTCTGGGTTATCTGTTATTCACAGGGCCCTCGGACTGAATGAAGCCAACAGGCTATTCACTGGCCCGTGATGAAGGACAATTTTCGTCTCCTTTCCTTCTGAATTTTGTAGCCAGAGCAGGGGCAAGTCACAGAAATGCCAGATTTGGTTTTATCCTGTTCCTTGTCTACCTCTTGCCCTGGCAAGGTCCAAGGACTCCTTTAGAGAGGCTGCTCTATTTTATTTTCTTTGTGACACTGTATTTCCTTCTGCGAAGGGCAGCATTATGCAGAACGGCCTACAGTTCGTTCCTCATTATAATTTTTCTAATGGGTTTGGAAGCCTGAGGGGGCTTGACCATGACCAGGTTCTGGAAACAGATGATGCCAGGAGGGGAGCCCAGGTCTGTCTCACGGCTCAGTCTTCTTCCTTATCCCTACAGCTCGTCCCAGAGCAGGCAGGCAAACTTGCAACCGCATGCGATGTTGCTGCATTTCACTTGTTCCTACAGGTCAGCCCCACCCCCCCCCTCCATTTCCCTGTTATGACCAGAGCCACTCTGAGTGCAGGAATTGTCTTCGCAAAATGCTTATTGTCTTGCACACCACGTCGTAGTAGCAGTGATGGATGGCTTTAGTCTATAAGCGAGTATCTGAGGTTGTGCTGGCTTCAAAACGTTCTTTGTGCGCTGGCCTTATTAGTTTCCTATCTTTTTTTCTAAAATGAAGGCTGGGGAATTAGTCTTAAAAGTGCTCAAGGACATCCAGACGACATAGCAGCAGTCAGTGCTAAATCTATGAGTTATCAAGCCATGAAAAGATATGGAAGAAATCTAAATGCATATTACTAAGTGAAAGTAGTCAACCCAAGAAGACTACGCACTGTACAGGCCCAACTTTATGACATTCTGGAAGAGGCAAAACTGTGGAGATGAGGAAAAGATCTGCCGTTGGTGGGGGTGGGGTCTGGGGGAGGGATGACTAGGTAGAGCATAGAGGATTTTTCCGGTGGTAAAAATACTCTGTATAAGGATAGAGCCATGTCATTAGACACTTGTTCAAACCCACAGAATGTATAACACCCAGAGTGAATCCCAAGGTAAATCCTGGGATTTGGGTGATTAAGATGTATCGATACATGTTCATCCTTGGTAATAAATGTCCTACTCTGGTGAGTGATGCTGATAATGGGGGAGACAGCATGGGAGGGCAGGGGTAGGTGGGAAATCTCTGTACCTCCCTCTCAATTTTACTGTAAACCTAAAACTACTCTAAAAAATAAAGTCTTGAAAAAAAAAAAAAAGCAGTGTTCAAGGGACTAAAGCTCGAGGACATCTACACTATGACTCAGCCATCCATACTTGAATATATAAGAGAAACAAGCCCTTACAGTTGCTGAAAACAGGTATGAGAATGTTCACAGATACAGTATTCATAGGCACCCAAAGCTGGAAACAACCCAAATGACAACAAGAAGTAGGGCTGGAGTTATACAGTGGAATAGGACCCAGCACTGAAAATGAACAAATTGCAGCTACATGCAACCATGTGGAAATGTCTCGCGGACGTATTGTTAAGCAAAAGAAAAACAGACGCTATAGACGATGTACAGTAAAAGTCCACTTACATGAGGTTCAAAAACAGGTCAAAGTGATGTACGATGAAAGAAGTCAAACTGGTGGTTCCTGACTGGGGACGGGGTGGGGCGGGGGTCTGATCGGTGCTGGGAACATTCTATATCTTGGTTTGGTTACCTGGATGTACGCATCTGTAAAAATCTATCGCTTGAGATCTGTGCATGATTTAAAAAGATAACAATAATGACGACAGAACACACAAGGAAATGGGGGTGTGAGGAGTTGGTGCCGGTCCCTGCCAGTTGACCCAAGGTCTCTGAGGATACCCCTTGCAGAGCTCTCCCACTATATTCTTCTGAAGTTACTCCTGACCCAGAGGGCAGCCCTGATTCATCAGGAATGGATGGCATCATACTGCTAGCGACCCAGTACCTGGGGTGCCTGTGGCTCATTCTTTTTTTTTTTTTTTTTTTTTTTAATTTTTTATTTTTTATAAACATATATTTTTATCCCCAGGGGTACAGGTCTGTGAATCACCAGGTTTACACACTTCACAGCACTCACCAAATCACATACCCTCCCCAATGTCCATAATCCCACCCCCTTCTCCCAAACCCCCTCCCCCCGGCAACCCTCAGTTTGTTTTGTGAGATTAAGAGTCACTTATGGTTTGTCTCCCTCCCAATCCCATCTTGTTTCATTTATTCTTCTTCTACCCACTTAAGCCTCCATGTTGCATCACCACTTCCTCATATCAGGGAGATCATATGATAGTTGTCTTTCTCTGCTTGACTTATTTCGCTAAGCATGATACGCTCTAGTTCCATCCATGTTGTCGCAAATGGCAAGATTTCATTTCTTTTGATGGCTGCATAGTATTCCATTGTGTATATATACCACATCTTCTTGATCCATTCATCTGTTGATGGACATCTAGGTTCTTTCCATAGTTTGGCTATTGTGGACATTGCTGCTATAAACATTCGGGTGCACGTGCCCCTTTGGATCACTACGTTTGTATCTTTAGGGTAAATACCCAATAGTGCAATTGCTGGGTCATAGGGCAGTTCTATTTTCAACATTTTGAGGAACCTCCATGCTGTTTTCCAGAGTGGCTGCACCAGCTTGCATTCCCACCAACAGTGTAGGAGGGTTCCCCTTTCTCCGCATCCTCGCCAGCATCTGTCATTTCCTGACTTGTTGATTTTAGCCATTCTGACTGGTGTGAGGTGATATCTCATTGTGGTTTTGATTTGTATTTCCCTGATGCCGAGTGATATGGAGCACTTTTTCATGTGTCTGTTCGCCATCTGGATGTCTTCTTTGCAGAAATGTCTGTTCATGTCTTCTGCCCATTTCTTGATTGGATTATTTGTTCTTTGGGTGTTGAGTTTGCTAAGTTCTTTATAGATTCTGGACACTAGTCCTTTATCTGATATGTCGTTTGCAAATATCTTCTCCCATTCTGTCAGTTGTCTTTTGATTTTGTTAACTGTTTCCTTTGCTGTGCAAAAGCTTTTGATCTTGATGAAATCCCAGTAGTTCATTTTTTCCCTTGCTTCCCTTGCCTTTTGCGTTGTTCCTAGGAAGATGTTGCTGCGGCAGAGATCGAAGAGGTTGCTGCCCGTGTTTTCCTCAAGGATTTTGATGGATTCCTTTCGTACATTGAGGTCCTTCATCCATTTTGAGTCTATTTTTGTGTGTGGTGTAAGGAAATGGTCCAATTTCATTTTTCTGCATGTGGCTGTCCAATTTTCCCAGCACCATTTATTGAAAAGGCTGTCTTTTTTCCATTGGACATTCTTTCCTGCTTTGTCGAAGATTAGTTGACCATAGATTTGAGGGTCTATTTCTGGGCTCTCTATTCTGTTCCATTGATCTATGTGTCTGTTTTTGTGCCAGTACCATGCTGTCTTGATGATGACAGCTTTGTAATAGAGCTTGAAGTCCGGAATTGTGATGCCGCCTGTGGCTCATTCTTAGTGTCTTCATACCCAGTGACTCCTTGATCATGCCATTTTTTGCTCGCGAGCAGATTTCCAATTGGCTTAAAGCTTTGCCTTGAACCCAGACCCACCGCTGGGGACATGGATGCCATGCCTTTCTCTTACTAGCACCTTCTTCCCAGATGCCTGAACTGCATCTTCCACGCCTATAGTCACAAGGTACCAGATGGACTGGTCTTGCACCATGTATGTGTGACTTGTTTATGAGAACCACCATTACCTGGAGCTTCTTGATGTAATGGCTACTGCCTAGTTGACTCCTCCCCTCCCCTTTATTACTAACAGGTCCTCCTGACACCAATATATTGAGCCTCTAAGAAGCAGCCCTTCTGGTGGATCACTTCACCTATGCCCTGGCCCCAGCTTCCTCTCATTCCCTACTGGGTCATGTTGATGAACCCCCAGTCATGCAGCACACTCTCCAATCAGGATTGGGACGATTCACTCCCATCAACTGCTGTGTTTCTGCTATGCCCGTATAGGACAGAATACCAAAGAAACCCTGATCTGTCTTTAAACACCGAAACACCTAGAGTACAATGGACAGTGAAACATTTTAACACTTTCCTTTGAGCTCTTTCTTGTGGCATTTCTTTGGAGAGGAAAAGCTATTTTGCAACTGTCCATTAACCATTAATGTTTTTGAGGTACTGTGGGAAAAGGAGAAAGGCGGAAAGATAAGGGGATAATGTCTGTGAGACAGTCAACCTGAAAGGTTCACCACAATGTGAAGGGTTTCAAGCGTGTTCGATCTGTTTCTATAATTTTGTTATTCATGAGACATAGGGGAGCGAGAGAGCAAAGTAAACACAGCCACTTAGGAGATAGACAGAGCACACGAAGAGAAACTAAGCCACAAAACACAGCAAAAGAGCAGAGCATTATAGGCAGAAAAATTACATCTGGATTATTCTACTTAAGTGGAAGAAACCCAAACGACACCAAAGACTCATAGCAATGTGCATTGGAGTGATAATGAACAGACCAGCCCGGACCCCCTCTCTCTTGCTTACTGAGTCGAATCCTACACCTCCCATGTGATCCGGCAGGAGTCCCAGGAGTCAATCATCGTCCTGTCCTCCTGCTCAGTCCTGCCTGGTCCTGTCCAGTCTAGCCCCGCCTACTGTAGTCTTGCCCCTGCTCTGCTCTCTTTAAGCCATCACATTCTGCCCCTGCTGGTCTCTGCTCATCATAAAGCCTGGTGGTTATGTCTGAATATGCCTTTGTCTCAGCTTCTGTCTCAGACCATGAGACTCTTGAGGGTCCTTTTGTCTTTATACCGGTCTTCAACGCTCTAGGCTAAAATCCTTAAGTGTAGCAGGTGCACAATATACTCATATACTTGGATATACTCATCTATTGGTTGGTTGATTAATTTCAAATGCTTGTGTTGGAATTTTCTCTGCAGTTGGGTCTATGAGCAGAAGTTCCACATGCACAGCTCTTTTGGAAGTAGATTTATGGTTAAATTAGGTTAATGATCACTGAGCCAGCCCCTAGAGGACCCCATTTGGACAAGCACATCCATTTACAGCAACAGTGTCTCTTAAAATACATTTAACAGATCGATAAAATACAATGCAACATGTTCAAAGATCTTCAATAGTACATATTTTTCTCTACTTTTGTCTAGATTTCTCCAATTAAGTATATCTGGAGGGTTACTGAGACAGTCAATACCTTATATCCAATGAGGACATGGCAAAATCAGTGATCTGGGCATTCACTTAACTCTTTCCAAATATTACAATTCCTTTTGAATAGGAAATAGAAGAAGGGCTGATCTGTGTGTATGCCATATTCTACCTGGGTTCTAAAATTTTGGCAAATTAGGAATATCCAATTTTTCTCCTAGACCTATAAATGCTGACATTGAGTTCATCCACTTTTTAGCTTGGATGGTCAACATAACATAGGAAGAAAGGATGCCTAGCATTTGTTAAATTCTAGGCATGAGTTACACATGGTGTTCATTTCCCATGAATGAGGCAGTGAGCACAGAATCTTTTTTTTTTTTTTTTTTGGCTTTCATTTCCTCATCTATAAAATGAGTATAAAGAACTAATATCCAAGTGTTGTTATGAGGATAAAATCGGGTAATACGTGTAATATGTAGCCTTAGGTTGATGACTCATGCATGGGAAGCACTACATGTGTTGAAGAAATACAAATAAAAGAAAGTTCATTCTCACAGCAATGCTTTGTGACAGGTGTTTCTAAAAGCCCTTCTAGCAAGAATAGTTAAAAACCAGCTGATTCATTTGTTTTTTATCCTTAGATTTACAAGCAGAGGATATCATCAAGCAATCTTCTTGAACCTTTGGTGGCAATTATTTGTACAGCCTAGCAGTTTCAACTTTATTTGTTTTGAATAAATAAATATAATTATATCCATTCTCGGGCCCCTAGGAAACATTTTCCCAGCACTAGGAGTGAAAAGATACACCACCATCTCTCCTTTTTTTTTGTAACTGACTAAGTCAGTTTCACACTGGCAAAGGAGAAGCTTAGCAGAACTGGAAAATGTCTTAAAATATTAATTATGTATTAACTGAGTTTCATAAATTTTTTAATTTTCTGAAAGGCGTTAATAACAAGAACCCATAATGACTCAAGGGAAACAATGACACATTTGCATTTTATTAGTTAAAATAAGTGCAATAATACTTCAGTTATCTGCTTGTCACTGGATATGGGCCATTTAATGTGTGTACATTTTCCCAAGAACTAAACCTTGGTCTTCTGATCACAAGAGCTTTGATCATTTTAACTTCTGGGGCACCTGGGTGGCTCAGTGAGTTAAACCTCTGCCTTCCGCTCAGGGTATGATCTCAGGGTCCTAGGATGGAGCCCTGCATCGGGCTCTCTATTCAGCGCGGAGCCTGGTTCCCCTCTCCCACTCTGCCTCCCTCTCTGCCTACTTCTGATCTCTCTCTCCCTGTCAAATAAATAAATAAAATCTTTGAAAAAAAATGATAAAAATATATAACCACTCACTTTCTGTTATTCAGACCGTACTAAAAACTACAAAAAAAAAAAAATTGTCGAACATCATGTTACGTTTTTTGTATGGGAAGCAAGAGTCAACATTTACTTTACTAAATGGTATTACGGTTACATGTTCAGATATTCTGAGGCACGGAAGAACTTTTCCCCCTTTCTCTGAATGGCCTCACAATTATTGTGTTGGGATTTCATATTTTTAGTAGCTCACAGAACACTGTGGGGCTGTTGGGTTTCACTTGCGAGGTACCAGTTCCTGAAAATGATTAGAACTAGTTTTGGGGGATTGAGAAAAGGACTAAATAGATCCAACAGACATTATAAGGGTGTAAACCTAGAACTATCTACAACAAGAGCAGGTGTTGTTAGTGATCAAAAGGAAGGCGGATTTGTCAAGAGGGAATCAGTAGGAGGAGAAGAGGCAGAGAGCATCCGGGAACTTTTCTTTCCCACCTGAGACTGGCGTAAGATGTAAGATGGGGTCTGAGCCTGCGCAAAGCTGGGGAGTCTGGTGGATACAATGAATTCTTCTGCAAAGACTGGAGCCAGAGGGCGTAGACACGATTCCAGAGAACACAGTCTGGGTGCTGGTGGACGCACCCATGGCGGACCTTCTCTGGGGACACCATCCAGGTTAAGAAAATGACCGAGCCTTCTCCCTGCCTCTGGAGGAGGATCCAAGCCATTGAAAATATTTTCAATGTTTTCACCAAAAAAGAAGAGACTTTCCCTGGAAATTCAAATTTTCCCAACCATTTTAACATGGTTCCTCACTAAAGTTATTTATTGATCATGCTGAGTTTTAAAAGTTGAAGGCAGTGATGCCTTTGAGCTAGGGAAGACACAAAACAACAGAGAAATAGTGAAGGGCTTTATGTAGTCTAAGAAAAACTCTGGGCAACTAATCTTGCCTTGTTCCACTTGTGACATTTAGTTATCAAAGGTCAACCTGGTAAGGCTTGGTCATTGCTCTGGGATGCTTGGCCATGTATTTCTTCTTGCCTCACATAACTGTCCCTGGCTTTTCCCTGGCCTCAGAACTGATCCTGCTATGCCAGGAGCCCACAGACACTACTGGTGTCCCCAAATTGTCTTTCACTGCAAGTAATGATTTCAGGCACGTCTCTGGGAGACACAAACACGTATAAGGGGGTTGATTTTGACATTCATTTTTATTGTATTGGTATTGTGATTATTATTATGGTTTTCCTTTGTATATGGTCTAGTAACTTCCCAAAGCACTCGCACAGTGTTAATTTCCTAGCATGGGGCCACTGCTTGGGGGAAGAATCAGCCAGGAGTCGTCTCCTCAACCCAAAGAGAAGGAGGCAGGATATTTTCGTAAGAGGAGATTTTGCTAAATCTATTCCAGGCATCTGCTTCTGTGACCATATCAGAGCTTCAAAACAAAGAAACTTTGCCAGATATTGAAATCCAATTAACTGTTATAATAATGCTAATAGCTAACAGGTGCTGAGCATATATGCGGTAGCCGGCGTTGCTCTGAGCATCAGATGTGCATTAATTTACTGAGTTCTCCAGCAACTCTGAGATGCCAGTGTGATCTGGTCCCAGAAGAGGACAGAGACCCAGAGCAAGAAAAGGCAGACAGCCCTGGGCATGCCCTCTGGCTTCGAGGTTATACGGCCTCTTCATCAAGTCTGGTAGGAGATGACTTGTGTCTCAAAATTCAGCTAGCCCCAAACAGGCAAGAATCCAACTGTATGCTAAAAGGGCCTGGGGTGAGAGGAGGGGTGGCCCATAGAGTGTATCAAACTTCATGTATGTCACTCCATGTTCATAGGGCCTTCCTCAAGTAGAAGCTTGGCCTTTGCTGGAGCAGAGGGCGCAAGGCAAGGGGGTTTGCAGGATTGTCCTGCGAAGCTGGGGATCTTGTATGGAAATGAGAGGTGTGTGAAAGAAGCCACTCATATTGCATGATTCCATTTACATGAAAGGTCCAGAACAGACAATCCATGGGGACAGGAAGTACATTGGTGCCTGCCAGCGTCTTGGAGAGGGGCGGATGGGGAAGTGGGAATGACTGCCGGAGGGGTAGGAGTTTCTTTGGGGGGTGTTGAATATACTCTAGCATTGAGTGTGGTAATGCTCAACTCTGTACATATACTGAAAGCCATTGAAGTGTACACTTTATTTTTTTTTTAAGATTTTATTTATTTATTTGACAGAGATCACAAGTAGGCGGAGAGGCAGGCAGAGAGAGAGGAGGAAGCAGGCTCCCGGCTGAGCAGAGAGCCCGATGTGGGGCTCGATCCCAGGACCCTGAGATCAGGACCTGAGCCAAAGGCAGAGGCTTTAACCCACTGAGCCACCCAGGTGCCCCAAAGTGTACGCTTTAAATGGTTTAATTATATGGTATGTGAGTTATATTTTAATAAAGTAGTAATTAATAACAAAAATACTCCCAGAGTGTTGAGTCTGACCCTAACTCTCTCAAAGCAGAAGTAACTCAAGAAGACAGGGACAATGTGGATTTCATAAAATTTGCTTATTAGGGGAAGAAATGGCTGATTAATTAAACTTATATAAATAATTTATGTTGATCATAAAAAATTCAACACACCCATAATCTTGACACTTGGACATAATCATTGTTAACATTTTCAGGTTTGTCCTTGAGAACTTTTTCTATGCATTTATAAGGTACATGGAAACACCACATCCTGTTACCTCTATTGTAATTTGCTTTTCTCATTAAACGACACCCTGTTGCCTGCACCATGGGCATAAACATCATCGGGGCACCTCGAAATGTGAATTCTAGAGCCCCAGCCCAGGCTTCCTGAATGAGAAGTTCTGGCAGTGGGGCCACGAGTCTTGCTTTAGTGAGCCCTCTAGGCAATCCTGACATATGGTCAAGTGTCGGAACCCCTGCCTGCCTTAACTCTGTGTGTGTGTGTGTATACATGTGGATTTCTGTCATAATTTCTAATGATTGATATTGCAACTTTTGGATACTAGAAGTAATGTTGCAAAGATCATCCTTGGGCTATCCTTGCACACTTTATTTCCTCCAATTCATTCCCAGAAGTGTATGTACTGAGTCAAAGTCTCAGGTTTTAGATATTTATTTTCAGATTGCCCTCAAAAAAACCTTCTTAATTTACATTCCTACCTCCAATACAGGAGAATGTGTATATTTTTGACAATTCTGGTTGTTTTTTTTTTAAATCCATAATAATACAGTAAGTAAAAAGGGTAGGCCATTGTGTTTTAGTTTATATTTCTTTGATTACTGGCAATATTGAACATTTGTATGTGATTATTGACTATATTTCTTCATTTGTGAATGTCTTGCTTAAACCTGTTGCCCAAATTTCTATGGAATTTTTCATGTATATATACATAATATATGTGTGTATATATGTATAAAAATATATATATATATATTTCTGGTAGAATTTAATACATTTAATACATTGTCAAGTAGTAAGAATACTAAGCCCTGAATATCACATATGTAGAAAATAGATTTTCTTGTTTACTTGTCTTTCAACTTTCTAGAGTTTTTTTTTTGCTGTTTAGAATGAGCTTAAAGTTTTAATGTCATAAAGCTTTATTTTGGTGACATTCTTTGAAAGGATGTCCCATCTGTTTTTTTATAAATATTTACATATCTATTTCTGAGTACTTTAACATTAAATTGTTTAATCCATATGGAATTTATGTTGCTGTAAATTGTCTGTTGTTTCTTTCTTTCTTTTTTTTTTTTACCCTAAAGTAAATGGCTTTAATTTTCTTATGCCCACTATATTTTGTCTTAAAATTTATAGGTATTTATTTATTTATTTATTTTTAAATTTTTTATTTTTTCAGCATAACAGTATTCATTATTTTTGCACCACACCCAGTGCTCCATGCAATCTGTGCCCTCTCCAATACCCACCACCTGGATCCCCCAACCTCCCACCCCCCCCCGCCCCTTCAAACCCTTAGATTGTTTTTCAGAGTCCATAGTCTCTCATGGTTCACCTCCCCTTCCAATTTCCCTCAACTCACTTCTCCTCTCCATCTCCCCATGTCCTCCATGATATTTGTTATGCTCCACAAATAAGTGAAACCATGTGATAATTGACTCTCTCTGCTTGACTTATTTCACTCAGCATAATCTCTTCCAGTCCCGTCCATGTTGCTACAAAAGTTGGGTATTCATCCTTTCTGATGGAGGCATAATACTCCATAGTGTATATGGACCACATCTTCCTTATCCATTTGTCCGTTGAAGGGCATCTTGGTTCTTTCCACAGTTTGGCGACTGTGACCATTGCTGCTATAAACATTGGGGTACAGATGGCCCTTCTTTTCACGACATCTGTATCTTTGGGGTAAATACTCAGTAGTGCAATGGCAGGGTCATAGGGAAGCTCTATTTTTAATTTCTTTTCTTTCTTTCTTTTTTTTTTTTTAAAGATTTTATTTATTTATTTGACAGGCAGAGACCATAAGTAGGCCGAGAGGCAGGCAGAGAGAGAGGAGGAAGCAGGCTCCCAGCTGAGCAGAGAGCCCGATGCGGGGCTTGATCCCAGGACCCCGGGATCATAACCTGAGCCGAAGGCAGAGGCCCCAACCCACTGAGCCACCCACGTGCCCCTCTATTTTTAATTTCTTGAGGAATCTCCACACTCTCCAAAGTGGCTGCACCAATTGTCTTTTGTTTTTCAAAGGTTCTCCCTAGATTCTTTATTGACAAGTCCTAATTTTCCCACATGATCTGAAATACTAACGTTATTATATATTCATTTTATTAAATGGCTTTTGTCTGCTTTTGAATTTCTTGGTCTATGTAATTAATCTGTTTCTATTGGAGTCAGTTTTGATTATCAGAATTCTAATACATTTTAATAATTGGAAGGACATGGGCACCTGGGTGGCTCAGTGGGTTAAAGCCTCTGCCTTCGGCTCAGGTCATAATCCCAGTGTCCTGGGATTGAGCCCCACACTGGGCTCTCTGCTCCGCAGGAAGCCTGCTTCTCCCTCTCTCTTCCTGCCTCTCTGCCTACTTGTGATCTCTGTCAAATAAATAAAATCTTAAAAAAAAAAATAACTGGAAGGACAGATACACTCTCTTCAGTTTTTTTCTTCTCCCAGACTTTTTTTTCCTGGTTATTCTCATATATCATATAGTTTTCAAATACACTTTAGTCAAGTTTGAAAAGAAGTCTTAGACTTTTGACTTGAATTACACTAAATTTACACCACGATTTCTCAGTGTCAATATCTTTAAAGATAGAACATCTTTCTGTCGTGGACCATGTTATGTCCAATTTTTCACAATTATTCAGATATCCTTTTGTTTTTGTCTGTTTAGAGATTTACTGTCCTGAGGACAGTATATAGTTCTTTTCATAAAGATTATAGTCATTTCATGAGACATTCATTTCTAGACATTATGTTTATATGACTGCTATGAAGCACATATTTTCTAAGTGATTCTTGTAAGATAACTTTATAACCAGCCACCTCGCTGAAGCTTCTTATCAGTCCTAATATTTTCTCATGGGTTTTCCAAGCAGGACAGTGATAATTTTGTCTGCAGTGTCCAGCACATTCCTGCTTTCCTATTCTTTTCTATTGTATTAGCTGGTACTTCCAGGACAATGTTAAACAGTCATATGAGTAGGCATTTTTGATCTCTCCCTGCCTTTTAATGGCAATGTATTCCAATTTATAGTTAATCATGATGCTGGCTCTTAGTTTTAAAAAGGCATTATTTTATATGTCTGTATATGTATTCATACACACATATATATACACATACTCATATATACACGTACTCATACTCATATACACATGTTCCCTCCCTCCATCCATCCAACCACCCATCCATCATGTTTGTTAGCTGGTTTACTAAGATTTACTTTGTTACTTTTTAAAAATATTTATGTATTTATCAGAGAGAGAGAGAGAGAGGGAGAGAGCACAAGCAGGGAGGTTGTAATGCAGAGGGAGAAGCAGGTTCCCCGCTGAGCAAGGCACCTCATATGTGACCAGATCCCACGACCCTGGAATCATGACCTGAGCCGATGGCAGATGTTTAACCAAGTGAGCCACCCAGGTGTCCTCCCTGGGTGGACAAAAAAAAAAGATTTTTTTTTTTTTTAACATTGACTTTATATTTTATAAGTGTCCCTTCAGAATCTCTGAAGATGATAATGTATTTATCTTTCGTGGCCTTATTTCACAATTATTTTCAAAATTAACATTAATTGAGCATCTTCTAGGTCACCAGCCATTTTACTAAACAAACAAAGAGACGCAGAGACATATCAGAAAAGCTAAGTTGTTTGGTTCCCAGCTCTTAGCAGATAGGAGCTGCCAAAGAGAAAGAGGAGACGGCTGGGCAGACGCGGGTGTGGTCAGGCAGCCAAGGTGGGGAGATGCCAAAGGACCCACACAGACCCTGTATCTGTGCTGTTCACATCCTTGGTCCTCACTGAGATCTCTTGAAGGATCTCTTAAACAAAACAAAAAAAACAAAACAAAACAAAACAAAACAAAACAAAACAAAACAAAACAAAACAAATGAAGACGCAATTGAACGGTCGCTGTCCTCAGCGTCCTGCAGGGGGCGCTGTTAGCTAGTTATTTGACCAAACTGGGGCGGCTCCAGTTTGCTCCGGGATGTTACTGTTATTTTCGTGGCTGCAATTAGGACGTGGACCCATATGAAACAGCCATTTTTAATAGGCAAAGCATGGTCAACTGTATGATCTGACCTAACGTTATTAATAATGCCCATTTATTATCTATTATGTATCAGCAGTTGTTACTTGTATTTTCTACAGACCTCATAGTTTTGTTTCTATAACAGCTCCTTGAGGTAGGAACCATCATCCCAATCTACAGATGAGAAAACAAGCTCAGAGTAGTTAAGAAAGTCTTTTAAAGTCACACAGCGAGAGAGTGGTAGAGCCAGGAGGCAGATTCAGGTCAGTCTGGCCCCAAATCTGACGCTTTTTCTTTAACAACAGGCCAGTCTTAGGTCTGCTGATACTCGCTGGTGACCTGCTGACCCAGAAGGGGAGCAAAGTCTGCTCATTCCAAACGGTCCCTGACTGGAGAGGGATGTGTGCACTGTCGAAATTTTACAGCTTCCACTGCGTGGAGCAGGGGCTTTCCAAACACGGTCTGTAGACCCGCAACATCACCTGGGAACTTGCTAGAAATGCCCATTCTCACCGCGTCCTGAGTTAGAAACTCCAGTGGGTGGGGCCAGCAGTGTGTTTTAAGAAGCCCTCCAGGTGATTGTGATGCCTGCCAGCATTGGAGAACCACGACCCTGGGCCCAACTGTAATGACTGCTAAGTGGTACTGAGAACTCCCTCCGCACCAGATCTTAACCTGTTGGGGAGTCGCTACAAGGTAGGGGTTTATAACCCGTGTAATTCCTACTTCTGCAGTGGTGGCACTGGAGCCTGGCAGAGGGTGAACGGGTTGCCTGAGGCTCTGCAGGGAGCAGGTTGTTGAGTCTGGGTTCGAACCTGGCTCTTAAGAAAGAGCTGATGGCTGCCACCCTCCGCTCGTCACGTGAAGCCTGCGGTGCCGCATTCCCTGCAGATCGTCTTCGGCAAAGGGTGCGTGGAGAAGAGATGGTGCTGATGTAGGCCCAGGGCTTGCGGGGAGATGACGCAGCTCGTCCACCATGGGCATCCTTCGCATGGGGAAGCAGGGGAGCCGTGGTTTTGACATCCAAGTTCCCATCGAGGAGGCTGGGGCGTTCCAGATAAGGTGCCCTTGTTTTCCGTCCCACAGGCCGGATGCCTTTATTCGGGCAGTTTCCAGTGACCGCCCTTCATCTGCAGAATGCCCGCTGCGAGTCAGGGGCTTTGTATGTCGAGGGTCTTACTGGGGATTATCGGAAGGCAAGAATAATGGTGATATTGTTTGCAGAGCCAAGGAGGAAAATCAGACCTGGGTGGAGGATTTATTTTTTCTCCATAAAGCTGACCGGGGGGAGGGGGGGCGGCTCTTCAAAAGTTCACGGACTGTGGCGCTAAGTCTCTCCGTTTGGAAACACTCCTGGATGGCATGGGGAGATTCCCGGCTAATACTGCGCACACCCCTCTATCACCCAGCATCCAATTCCCGGCGAATTTTGCAATATAGTGACAGTAATGGAAAGCAAAATGATCTCTAAATAATGGTTTAAGATGGCTACTTGATAAAGGGGACTGCAATAATTATGATCAATGGAGCATGGATTCAATATATATTGCCCATTTAGATGCACTAGATTAGCCTAACAGCTTTCTTTAATGTTCTGAGTATTTTGTGTGTCTGCTTGCCTGTGTGTGTGTGTGTGTGTGTGTGTTTGTGTGCGTGTGTGTGTGTAAGGGGGAAGAAGGAGAGAGAGAAGAGAAGAGAAAGGAGAGAGGGCGGGCGAGGCAGCCGGAAAGCCGCTATGAGCGTGCCTTGCCTTCATATTGATCAATGTGGTTGGGGGGACACGGCGCGAAATTGAGATTCAGAAGTTGTGTGATCCATTACCGAGAGCAAGCCCTCAGGTGTCATGTGTTTCAGACGGGGCCTTTGTGGAGGGCGGTGGAAGCAGGGAACGGGGCGGAGGAGAGACACCTGATATGAGTTTAGTCATTTTGCAGAGGGCACTTTCTGGATGACGATTTGGTGTAATCACGGAAATTAGGCATGCAGGCAGCCAGCCAAGAGAATCCCTCAACATCCCAGAGCACCAGCGCCATCAGCTAAGTGAGCCGGACAGGACTTGTTTTAGAAAGCTGGGCTAGCCGTGGAAATGTGTTTTACCAGGAGGGGGGAGATGATTTACTTGACATTGGTCCTAATCCTCCCCTCTCCAGCATCCCCCCCTGCGCCCCCTCCCCCGGGAAGGAAATTTTTCATGACAGCCTGTCTAGAAATCTGGGTCTGTTCCCTACCTTTTATGTTTTTGGGTTGATCCCAGGTAACACACAGGGTCTGTGATCAGCGTGTAATGATGAGGGCAGTGTGCCATATGGGCTGAAATTCCTTGGGATAATGAGGATAAAATGATTGCAGTCTTAGTCCTGACTTGCTTTGATTTGTCAGTTAAAATAAAGGCCCCGTCTCCGCCCTTTCATGAAAGGACATCAGTAGGAAGTGTCACCGCTCACAGGAGGAGAAGCCAATCCCCTAAACCAGATAATCTCCGATGATGTCCCTGCTGATTGGGAGTGGGTGCGGGGCTCATGGGCTCGGTGATTGTTTGGCCTAGAAAAGCAGCTGGAGTTTAAGTCATCGTAAGGATTGCTAACTAGTTCACTGAGCATTTACTAGGTCCTGTGTGCTTGGGTGCAGGGCTTCCCAAAACTGGGGGGGCAGACACGCATCACCCAGGGAGCTTGTTAAAATGCAGATTCTGATTCAGTAGGTCTGGGTGGGGCCCGAGGATCCACATTTCTAAGTAGGATCTCAGATGCGCCAGTGCAACCGGTCAGAAGACCACATGTGGGGTTGCAAGGGTCCAGTGCCCAGCCTCGTTGGATTCTCACGCGGATCGCACAAGCTGGGCGCTGTTATGAACCCTGTTCTACAGAGGAAGCTGTGAATGGACACGTGAAGAGGTTAAGTGTCTCGCAGCATGTCTCGCTGTGAATGGACACGTGAAGAGGTTAAGTGTCTCTTAAATGAGTGGCGCCACTCGCCGCTCTTAAATGACCGGTCTGAGACTGGTACCCAGGCTGGCACCCAGGCTTTCCATCCCTCCATCCTTCTCTGCCGTCCAGGGTGGCGATCAGGGGCTGATGCAGGGTAGAGTGGGTGCAGACAGGAGCAGCCTGCAATCCTGGGGGCGGATAGTTGGAGGAGAGGCAGCCTTCAGGGTCACCCAATCCGGACTGGATGAGCAAGAAATGCACTTTGTTGTACAAAGCCGTGCGAGCCTAGGGCTCGTCTGTGCAGCGGCTAGTGTTTGCAACCCCGGCGAGCACTGTCGCTCACTCAACCACTCACTGCACACCTCATGATTCCCACTTGCCCCCGGTCTTCAGGCATCCAGATTTGTCTAAGCATCAAATTGTAAACCAGCTGTGCAAGCCGGGCCCGGCAGAAAATGGATGCAAGCGCGGCCCCTCCCGGAGCGCTGGGAGGGGGATGGCGCCGCTGGTGTTCCTCTTGAGCCCTCCGAGTGGTAACACCGAGCCTTGGGGCTTCACTCCGAGCTCATCAACACCTCAGACCAATTTTCGAATGCTCCAGGCTTGATTAAACCCAAGGCACAGTTTGCCAAGTGCTTCCTCCCCCACCTTAATTGTTTAGATTGTGTAGAATTTGAGTAAAATTTAATCCAGATGTTTCTGATTCGTTTAAGTTTAAATCACCAGAAAATGCTCTTAGGTTGCTATTTGATGTTAAGAGGGTTTTCAAGCATTTTCCCCCTTCTTGAGCGGAGAGGTCACATTTGGGTAGGGGGAGAGCTGTCCCGCGCACCTAGAGGTTTCATCGGATTTGATTTGAAAACGCATTTTTGTGAAATCTGAGTCCGAACTCCATTTTCCTTTGACCTTCTTTTCAAATCCCTACCACGAGAATCTCAGAGAGAGAACTAGAGTCATTTGCATGTAGTTGGTATCAGGGGTTCTTGTTTGAAAAAGATGGTAGCTCGGGACCTGGCCGTCCCCAGCCCTGGGAACTGATTGGAGCTGGCAGTGGCCATGCCCTTCATCAACTCCAGGAGCCACAGCTGGCCAGGTGAGCACACTGATTTCGCTTAATTTTGCTACCTGGGCATATTGCTAAGCTGAAGTCCATCAGTCTGGCACCAAGTATCTGGCAGCTGATAAATGAGTGCTTAGGCAAGGTTAGAATCCATAGTCCAGGGCAATGGTTCTCAAAGTGTGGTCCCCGACCAGTAGCATCTGTCCCCTGGGAAGCTTGTGAATCTGTGAGCCCATCTAGCCCATCTAGACCGAATCAGATTCCAGAGGTGGGGGCCAGCGATTGTGTTGGAATAAGCCTTCCAGGTGATTCTGTTTTTCCTCCCTGGGTAATACTTGTCATCTTACTCATAGGATTTTGCAGGGAGGAATGAGATAACATTGTTACATGATTGAAGATACTCAGAACCGGGCTGTATTTACACAGGGCTCCACGACTGACCTTTCCGATTGAGTTGGAAGGCTGAAGAAATCAAACAACCATTCAAGTTGACTTTTCTCCCCCCTCTGAATTAACTTGATGTTTTTGCACAGTGTCTGCATTGAATGGTTTGCTCAGGGGGCCGTATAGAGATAGAGCCCGAAGTCCTGTTTTAAACAGTAGCACCCTTGATGTGAAAATTCTTTTGGGAGTCACTGTAGGTTTCTGGATGTGAACAGTGCAGTCCCCTCAACATTGCAGCTTTTATGAAGCACGTTACCGGGATCACTGGAGTTGGCAGATGGGGTCTTCTCCGTCCCCGAGTTTGTTCATGCTCTTTGACATTTGTCACATGTTCAGTGACTTTTTCTACATTCTGGTACCGTCCTAGCAGCAGGTCTTGGGGGTTCCCATCAGACACTGAGCTTAAGTTCCCAGACTAGAGGTTGACTAGGACCAATAAACAAAGGGTCAATAAAACAAAGTTCTAGACAGAGCATTTCCCCGCAGCCGCGGGAGGGGAGGACAGCCAGCATCGGTAGAGGGCTTTTGTGGGGCTTTGCAGAGAAGACGAAGCCTGGGTCTTAGAGGTAAGGATTGGCCGGGTAGGCTACGGTGGCTCATGGAGTGGGCGAAGCCAGGATCTTTATATGCTTTAGAACCTTCTGGCATTCAGGGAGCCTGAGGGTGAGATGAAGCTGGAGATGGTGTGGCCAGTTCATGGTAACCTGGAAGGTTGATAGCCCACTGCAGCTCTGGCAAGCATTATACCCAAGGTTCAGATTTATTTTTCACAAGGAAACTAAGTCATAAACCATGGGCCTGCATTAACCATATTAACGATACATCATTATGGCTTTTTTTTTTTTTCTGGTATAGGAGAGAGGGGTTTGTTGAAAGTACAGATGTTTATTTCCAGATCTAAATCTGATCATAGGATTCCTCTGCTTAAAATCATCAGTGGCTCCATCTTTCGCCCCCAGTGAAGTTCAAACTCCTTATTAATGCTTCAAGCTGTGCACGGTGTGGGTCTCCCCACTGTTTTCCACCCCGTGGCCTTTGTGGTCCAGGCTCCTACAGACTCAAGGGCTCCTGGGGGCCTCAAATGGGCGTTTTCTCTTACTGCGGCACCTTCCAGCAAGATCTTCTCTTCCCTTAGCAGTTTCCGTCCTCAACTCTGTCACTTGGCTTGTCCTTGTTCCAGAAGGCCAGAGCTCCTGCCCCACCTGCTGCAGAAAGGGCCTCCTGCATACTGTGCGGCTGCTGGGTCTTGTCACGCCACAGACCACCCCTCACTGCATCAGTGCTTGCGCGCACGCTAGTCTCCCCAGGCAATGTCAGGACCCGTTTCGGGCCCAGGATGGGTAGGTTGGGGGCTCTCCGTTTTTGGTTCCGCAAACTTGGCCAAAAAGGTGGGAACCAGGGCCCCGCGGCTGAGCATCGCCCTCGCTATAGAACGCTTCCCGCATGTCAATTCCTGCTGCAGAGAGCGTGGGTAGCTTTTGGGCGTGCCGTTTGTACCCACAATAATATCTCCTACTGAGGGTTTCAGCAAATCCTCTTAAATGACTCCATTTCCGTGCCTTTATTGACTTCTATTCTTGCTTCTGAAAACCTGTCATGACAATTTTGCGTTTCAAAGTGCTGAAAGAACGTGCCTAGGTTGAAACTTTCGCCTGTTTGCCGGGATGTCAAGTTTTATTCCCGGATGCGTTTTTTTTTTCACCCCCAGCCAGCTTTTCTCTCCCTGATAATGGAGGGTTATAACAGAAATGCCGCCAGCATCCCCGTTATAATTCAGCCAGTGATGGGTACCCGAAGCCCACGGAATGACTCCCGACTGAACAGAAGAAGCAATTTGGAGGGCGTGATAAAACACGCTGGAGGACCGCATCGTTCCCTCGACAGAAGAGTTAAAGAATTACGATAAAGAAGCAGGGCACGATCCTTCTTTCTTTCCACGTGGCCCTAAACAGTCCTAATAACGTGGTATCTGAACTTTTAATGACACTGAAAAAGAGGGCTTGCCGTCATCACAAATGTTTGCAAAAGCACACAGAGACAAAATCCCGGAGAACTTGCTTCAAAATAACCTGCCAGCCAAACGTTTGCCAAATGTACTAATTAGTCACATTTACAACAACACTCTGGCTAAGGAATGGGATGAGGACTTCGGAGACGATAGAGCGGGTGATATACAAATATTTTGGGTGAGACATAATCAGTTAATTGGTTTATTAAATTATAAAACCATTGTTTGCCCGAAAGAGCAATAAAACTAACTAAATGAATAGTCACCTCTTTGAAGACTTCTTACATTAATTATGTTTATGCATCGCTTGGAGCAGCCGTGTTAGACAAAGGGCTCTTTATCTTTATATGCCAAAGCTACAATGTATTGTGGCTCAAATGATGGCACCGACTTTATGTCTACATAATTACAGAAATCTTATCCCTTTTGTGTTTGCACATCATTTTCGGTTTTTTGGAATAGTTAAACTCCATTTTACTTTTTAATAACATTTTAGAAATCATTGTGATTCAGGTAAACAGAATTTGATTGCTTTGATGGATTGAAAATGGTTAGCTCAGCCCGAGTTTATTTGATTTGTCTCTTCAGGGATTACAAAGAATAGGATTTTATCTCCAGACTGACAAAAGAGACAAACTCTGCATTTTTTGCCTATGTAGTGGCTGTGCCGTTAAGCCACACAGCCCCTCCACAAGGGAAATACATGAGGCAGGAGGCTGGATTTTTATTCATGACCAAAGTTTTCGTTCCATCATATGTTGGTGGGGGGTGGGGAGTGGAGGTGTCCTTTAGTCCCGTTTGACTTAACAGAATTTTTTAGTAGGAGAAGATCTGGATTATTGCACGGCGCTGAATACGACAGATTCCCAGGAAGATAATTTGGTGAAACAGTGCCTGTCTTTCTTAGGAATGGTCACTTTAGGCAAAAGCCCATCTGTCCATTGAATGGGTTTTGAGAGGCGACGCGCTGATTACTTGCCAGGGTTCACCTTGCAACACTCCTTGTGGATTTCCTGCAAGCTTGGATCCAAGACCCAGGCGGATTGCATGGTGCCTCCTATACACTGCTTTTCATTTTATTCGGCTGTGACCCGACGTGGGTATGGTGGGAAGATCTCAAGAATGTTGATGAACAATGGAGAGAAAAGCTGTATGTTGCAAATACCCTTTCTCAACCCGACTTTCTTGCTCAAGAGGGGCAGGATCTCCTTAATTCCTGGTTTTAAGAAAGCGCCCTCTGTGTCTTACCCCAAACTTCTTAAAATCCTGACTTCCTGGGGAGCAGGCTGCTGTGGAGCCAAGCAGGTAGCCAGTGTTGCGTTGCCGAGTTTCGGAGACCCGTCTAAACCCCGCTGTGAGCAGTAACAAAGAACAAGGGTTGGGTGGGAAAGGAGTGGATTTAGAAAGAAAGTTCTATCCAGACTCCTGCCCTGTCATCACCTGCGTGACCTCAGAATTCCAAACCTCACTCATCTTTGTTTTCTCCTGTGGTCCTTGGAAGGATTAAATTAGTCCACCCAGGATGTCCGATGCCTGCTTCCAAGTGTTTATCGAAGGAGTGGCCACAGCCCTGAGCTACTTACCATTTGGTTGCAGAGGCCTCCTACAGATGAGGGGCAAATACTTGGAAAACGCTGGCACCGTTTCATCCTCAAGGTCCTGTTGAGGCATAGTGTTGTAACACAGTCCCTATAGGATTACAGGAAATCCTGTCACCTTACGATGGGGCCTTTGGATTGTGACTGAAATAGACCAGTTTCGTACAGATTCCTTGCTAGGAACAATTGCAAACGTTCAGCAAATAACCACGTGTAAATAGGCACCGGGTCAAACCTCATTACAACCAGCCCAGTTTATAAAACGCAAAGAACCACCACCTAACGTGTCCCTAATGGCACTAAAACGTTCCCTCGCCTTATTTGCTGGTTAATTGACTTAAGAAAGGAACTGATGCCATGAAGGTAAGAGCTCGGGTAATGCTTTGAAATTTCATACGGTGCCATTTGGTTTTAATATAAACCCAATACTGGAAGTGCAGAGTAAACTCATCCTCAGAATGAGGAGAGGTTAATCAGAGAAGGCTCTCAGGTGGAGGTGGTTTTTATTTTTTTATTTTTCAAGAAGGGGAGGAGCATTAAGACAGGGAACGTTGTGTCAGGAGCAGTGAAAGTCACGGGGGAAGGAGAAGCCAGCGATGTAGTTGAGGAAGGAGAAAGCCTGGTTGGGGCTCAAGGCCGAGGACTCTGAGAAGTGGGGGTGAGCTCTTTGGCTGAGAGAAAGGAGAACCATGGTGGAGGAGGAGCAGGGTTTACAGAACATTCAGGAAACGGGCGCCCCCCCCCCCCACTGATTTTCCGTGGCTTCAAAGCTTCAACTGTACCAAAGGGCCCTGAGTCCCCAGATCAAAATGATTTCTTTCAGCATCACTTGCAAGGAATTGAAACTGTCTTCCCGATATTGGTGCACAGAACTCAACTCTCTCTCTTACACTGTTTACCCCATGATGCGTCTGCTCTGTGCTCTGCTCTGTGTTTGTACCCACGAGTCTAAGTTGGCGAGCCGGCCATCTCCCTCTGCTGATCTCCATTTCTGCACCCAGAGCTCTTCAGGGATATCAACACATGGCAGGACCCGCGGTGGAGGCAGAGCTGCTCAGGGGGCAGGGATGGGCCACACTGAGGGATGATTGAGCAGAGTTGATGAGCGGAGCTGTCCCGTATCCACGGCCTCCAAGGGTATCCCCGAACGTGTCTCCCAGGTACTGGCATGGCAGTCCTAAGTTCTAAGGAATTGAACTAAAATACAAAGTTTTTGCACCAGAAGTCCAAAGAGAGTCTAGACAAAGACCCAAACAGGTCAGAACCCTGAGCAGGCAGATTTGTGAGGTCAAACCAGCAGGGCTCTGTGTCGAAGATGACAGGTATCATAGGCATGAGACCTTCTACCCAGACCCCCATCGTGGGAGGATTTGCTGCCCAGCTGTGGGGACTGGGGTCAGCAGAGAGCCTCCAACCGTGAGCTCCTGGGCCTCTGAGCTGTGGACTGCCCTGACCCAGGGGCACACCCTTCCTTGGGGAAGCCCATATCCAGGGACGGGGTCATCTGGACGGAAGTCTAAGGGCTGTGCCTTTTCACCTCAACAAGGGACAGTTCTGCCAGGCAGCAGCTGTGCCAGAGCTCGTGGGGTGGCAGGGTTTTCTGAGGTCCCTGGGCCTGCAGCTGATGCCGCCCCTCTCCTTCCTTTCACAGGGCTTGATCCCCAGCAAACACTTGGCGGTCCAAACCCCACCACCCCTCACCTTCCAGAAAACTCCACCTACACACCAGCAGGAAAGGATGGTGAGTGCCAAGAGGGAGAATAAGGAAGCTTTGCCGACAAGAAGTGCTTCCCCCTTGGGAGCAGAGGAATTAAGGAACCCGCAGGCATCGGCTGGAGGGAGAGCAGACAACCGTCAGAGGGTTTGGAAGACAGGACAAGGCGAGGATAGCCAGATGGGCTGATTAGCCGTGAGATGACACCATTAGTGCTCCTAATGTGCTCCCTGGGCCAGGGGCTCATGTCAGGATACAGACAACCTGGAGCCGACAGGTGAGAGGGCAGGTGCTTCATCTCACCTGTCTGGAAAGAGGGACCAGCAAAGAGATGGAAGGCCGCAGTAAGTCCCGGTGACAGTCTGTCTCCTGCCCTGGTTAAGCTGAAGCATCTCATCCAGGCCCCGTAGCCATGTGTTTGCATGTAGCAGGTGATTAGTGAACTACTGAAGAACACATACATGTACACATCAATGTTGAAGCGTGACTCCCGAGGGGCAGGGAGGGTTGGCACCGTCCAGGCTCTTGGGGATGGCGGGTACTGGTGGCTGGGGAAGAACCCGGTCGGTTTTGCTGCATCCAATCTCGTCTATGGCTCTGAATACCTTTTAGAGGTTTGCAGGCCCCCGAGACAGAAAGCGATGGCTGACAGGCATGTTTCCAGCCAATTTACATATATGTAAAGTTATCTGACTTGGTACTGATTTCTTTGCTTGTCAAGCCTTCCCCTGTTACAGTTGGCATGCCATGTACAATTTTACATTCTTTTTGTCAATCTGCTCTTACAATCTACTCCACCAACTGTCCCGCAAATGAATTTCAGAAACAATGACCAATGGTACAGGAAATGGCTTTGTTTGTAGAGGGAGAGGGACCTCGAGCATCTTTCCCTCCATGGGGATGACTTTGTGTCTGAGCCTTGCTGGAAGGGGGAAAAAATGCATGTAGGTTTTGAGGAATAAAAATGACTTCACCTTGAGGACAGAATTCTGGAATGTGTTTGACTTTGAACCTAAGGCAATCAGCTGATGATTAATTCCTAATGAAAGCTCAGCATAGAGGAATTTTTCTCCAGGTTTCCATTTCTAATTTACCTTAATTATAATTTAAAGGGGGAAAGTGAGCATTTTGGAGACCTAGAGAGAGCAAATTGTGTGAAATATTATTAGGTTCAGTTTATGCCCTAGATGAACTTTCTGGTAAGGACCACATAAAAAAATCCTTTAATTTGGGTTTCTTACATAAATATATATATGATCTCTGGAGGGAAAATTCTTCTAGAGTGTAAGGTCTAGTCCATTATGCTATTTCTGTGTTGCTTTCAAATTCGGAGAGGCCTTTGAGCCATGACCTCTGAGGATAGCCACAGACAAGCAAAACCAAGACCAAGACCATAAGGGTTTTGTGTGTGTGTGTATGTGTGAATTTAGCAAATTGATTTTAAAAGAGGCTCACAGAAAATGATGTGACCCAAAGAATTTTATCTGCCTTTCCCACGCTCTGGCCTGCTCCTTTGCTGGAATGAACTTGATGTTGGGAAACCATCTTCAGTTTTATTTCTTTGAATCTGGCCTAACATGCTTCAGATCTCAACCCTGGGGTCATGGATGGACCAGCCCAAGTGCTTCATTGGGTGCATTGGATGGCTGGGTCTTCCCTTTGGCCGGGTTAGGAATTCAGCATCAGAACCAAGCGATTAATGGGATTCTTTCAAGTGATTAATGGGATGCCTCACAGACTTAGTGCATGTGTCTTCTTAATGATTAGAAACCCAGTCTGTCAGTGAGTGAGGAAATATGACGATTACCATGTTCCCCTGATCTCCACTGTCCATGTTAGCACGTTGCAAGGCCTCCAACAGGTGAATGATTCAGGGTTAGTGAGGTTCTTTCGTTTGTAATCTACTAGATGGTACAACTGTTCATGATGCTTTGGTTTTTTCCCCTATGGAACACCCTGACTGTCATTCTTCCTACCCTAAGAATATGTCTTTGAATGTTCTTTCTTGATTCCTGTCTTCCTAATCAGAAATGATAATTCCCCCTTACTCATTAATTATTAGTAATCCCCAGTGAGGTAGTCATAATGAGGATGAAAGCAATAGCAACAATTTATTGAGCATCTTCTATGTGCTAGGCACTGTGCAAAAGACTTCATGGATCTGCCATTTCATTTCCCCAATACTTTTAGGGTACAGACCTTACTCTTCCCAGCAAAAATGAGGGAACTGGCATCTAGAGAGATTATGCAATTGTTAGAGGTCACGAGCTACAAAGTGTATGAGCCTCCAGGTCTGTGCAACCCCACAGCCCATGCTTGTGTGCCATGCTGAACTGTTAGAGCACGCGAGGAGATCTGCGGTATGAGGGTTGTCTGAGGGCAATGTCTCATCAATTTCGTTACTGCCAACTCCTGAAGCATGTATGCAAAAAACTCTTTGGACCCAGAAGGGCGTGGCTGTACAGGATATGTATCATCAACTTGATTAGGTATTACTTGGATGTTTAATATATGTTCCTTATGTATTTATAAGATAACCATCAATTATTGTCCAATACCAATTAGGTATCAATTAGCTATTTATAACTCATTAGTTATTTATTAAATATTCAGAAATGATTGTGCCAGTTTAAGCTTTCATCAGGAATG
Organism: Mustela putorius furo; assembly: GCF_011764305.1. NCBI lineage: Eukaryota > Metazoa > Chordata > Mammalia > Carnivora > Mustelidae > Mustela > Mustela putorius. Next base: position 12,271,689 of record NW_025422057.1, read on the forward strand.
TAGAGAATTTCCACTTTCTCCACATCCTTGTCTACATCTGGATCTGGTATTGCCGGCTTTTTTTAGATGGTTGATGTGACGGAGCTGAATTCCATCTCTCTGAGGTTTTGGTCTTCATTTCCTTCACTGCTAATAGGTTGTGTGTATATATTGGCCATTTGGGTTTTCTTTTCTGTAAATTGCCTGTTCATGTATCTTTCTTTCTTTTCTTTTCTTGTTGGGTTATTTGCCTGTTAAAAAATGGATTTACAAGAATCTTTATATAGACTAGATACTAAGATTTCATTATTTATGTGTGTTGCAAATATTTTCCTCTTATCTTGTCCATTAATTTCAAGGTGATGTTGACAAAAGTTTTATGCTATGTAATTGTATAGAACTATCTTTGCTTTTTTGGTGGAGGGGCTAGCTATTTAGAGATAGTCTTCTATATTTTATTCTAAACTTTTAAGTTTTGGTTTTTACACTTGGGCACATAGGACCTCTGATATATATATTGTTACATTTTCTATAGTTTGAGGGGCAGTCTAAATTTATTTTTGCATGAAAGAATAACAAATTCTCTCAGTAGCATTTCCTACGAACCTATCTTTTTACTCTGATTTATATATAATACCTTTCTCTCCTCTATCAAATTTCCATGCATATGTGGATTTGTTTCTGAACTTTGTCTTTTCTTGTGCCAATACCGATTTAGTTAATGTACCTTTATAATAAGCAAGTCACGCTTATTTATTCTTCAAATGGCGTTTGTTATTCTTAGTCATATGGATTTTAGCCTCAGCATGCCAATAATGAACTTTTCTGATGAATTAAATTCACTGATCTCTGATGTTCAAGGGTTTGCTCACGATAGTGTAGTGGGTTTCACCCACCAGGTGAATTCATTCATTAGAACGATTCATCTGCAACTCACTTGAACTAGCTCAAACCTGAACGTTGAGACATATTTTTAAAGCCTGATTCTGTGTTTAATTAAATAAAAGTCAGGGTTTCAGTCAATTTGATTAGGAAACTGAACATTAGGTCTACAGGTCAGAAGATAGAAGCTTTGGGGCACTGTAATTGTAGATAAGAATTACATGAAATCATATGAAAAACGAAGAAAGTCATTCTTGCCTGCTTACAACATGTAGCCTTCTGGGTGCATTTTACAAAACCAGCCACCAGAGGGCAGAAAGAGCATGAGAGTCCTACTGGCTTCCTGGGGAGAGGAAAGTAAGTCTTCCTTGGTTCCCACTAGGACTTAGGCGTGCTCCCTGCGCTCAGCAGATACAAACGTTTTTTGGGAGAGAGCTGTTTTTCAGCTGCTAATCAAAACGGTATTTCCTGATGGTCTTATCTCACCTGAAGTATTTTTTCTCCCAGCACAGTGAAAGAGAAACTTACTTCCTAATTCTTGAGATCAAACCTTTGACTTTTGTCACAAGGAAATGCTGTTTCATGAAGTTCGAAAGGAAAAACCCCCTCCAACCACTTATCAGAATCTCAAACACCCTAATGGAAAGTCAAGGGACCCACCAAATGAAATAGAGTAATGTTTCCAACAGGGCAATTTTCTAGCTGAGCACACTGTTCCATTTCTACTGATAAAGGGCCCTATTTATTTAATTGAAAGGTGATGGGTGTGTATTTCATGGCCTGGGTATTATTTGGTGGCAACAAGTCCACGTTTTTTGTATTGCCAACCCAAATAGCTTGCTTTTCTAGAGTACTGGTTTTTCATAAATAGAAAGAATACACACTTTGTAATTCTCTCTGCCAAAGGAAACGGGCCATGATGCTAATATAGTTTTTTCCATTCAGGCTACATAGAGGGAAAGAGACGCCAGACCTTCTGTGGCGGAGGGGGGGTGTACCTTCAGTTCATCATGTCTTGCTGAATGCCCGTTAGGCATTCTTCATTGTTCGAGGCATCGTGGGGGCCACTGGCTTGCTTTTAATGCGCTGAATCTCATTTTGGAGCGATGTCTCCAAATTGGCGAAAATCATTCATAGAGCTAAAAGAGAAGATCATTAAAATGGAAAAAAAAGATGTTTAATATGGATCTTGGATTTGACTAAATATGCAGCAGCTATGTTTCTGTTTATTATTTTTATTCCCTTATTTAGGCTAAAACTTCTTGTCAGAGGCTTTCTTTTGGTTCTCCATGAAATTCTTTCATATTTGTCCTCATGGCCAACACTATACCTAGAACCTCAGCCCAAACATCTCCTCTAGGACACTTCCTGAGACTTCACCAGACAACTTCAGCTACTCTTTCTCTCAGTTTCCCTTGCTCTTGTCACTGGCTTGGTTAACACTGGTTTACATCTTCATGTCCCTGTTGGGACTCAAGGCCACTGAGAACAGAGACCATAGCTACTGTTCACCTTTGGGTCCCAAGCCCCAGCACAGAGCTGTGCACATGGCATAACCCAGCAAATATTTCTTGAGTTGAAGAGAAGGTCAGTACTTTCTCCCAGCCCTCATGTATAGTCTTTGGAAGGTACCTCCAAGCTTTCACTTAACCATCGTGGTGAAACCCAACATGCTCTTTCGACGCTAGGAGCTTTGGCCACATAGCTTAGCCTCATGCTGACATTCTGGTTGTACGTGTTCTCCAGGGCTCTGTGATATCTGAAAACTGATTTATACTAGCTTAAATCTAAGCCTTTTGATACTTGAAAAAGTTGAGTTTTTCTCATTCAACATACTCAATGGCTTTCCTCTGCCCAGGACTGTGAGGCGTGTGTCCTGGAAAGGCAAGGAAGAGTAATGAAAAGAACATGGTTTTCTGGGTCAGCAAACAGGTACTCAAATATTGGCTGCATGATGCAAAAATGAATGAATAAATGATACATAGGGTTGCAAATATGAAATGCACTAAAAATAATGCATGCATTGAGTCCTTATTACATGCCAAGTGCTCTGTCAAGTGATTGCTTTAAATGTGTATCGCATTTCATCTTCAAAACTCTTTGAGGTAAGTACTTCTGGAAGCTCTAGGTTGTGGGGAAGAAAACTAAAGCTCAGAGAGGTTAAGTAAGTCTCCCAATGCCACATAGCTACTAAGTGTCTGGGCCAACATTTGGACCTAGGTGTTTTGATGACAGAGCCAGTACTTTTAACCCCTGGCACATAAAGCAGAGTTCCTGGCACATGGAACACACTAGATAAATAATAGAAGGCTCTCCTTTTATTAGCATTAGACTCACCTTTAAGATTCCCAGTGGGGAACAACTTCAACTGGGGGGCATCACTGGGGAATGGGACAGAAGCCAGAATTTGCCCTCCTAAATCTGGCCTGAGCGATAGAAGGCATCTTTGGCCTGAAGAAGTGTAATACAAAGAAAATCCTAATTGCTACAGCTAAGTAATTAGAAGATCCAACCTATAAATCATAGTGCGTCAACCCCTTTAATTATGTGCACAATTAAATAGGTGACTAAGGCACATTCTTCCCTAGGTGAGCATATTTAATATCCTGTAATGGCAACAAGTTTCAGGCTGATTTATCGTTATTTTGTTTGGTCAGATGATTTTTCTGCATTTTAATGTGTTTTGTAGTTACATATTTGCTGTGAACAAACAATGCTTTTCCCAGGTAGTGTGCTGTAAAGGACTGGCTTCACGATTTGTTTACTATTCTTTTAGACCTCGCAGAAATCAAACAACATTATGTACTTATTTTTAAGTAGCTGCACTAAAATCTTAAACAGCCTCCTTAGAGCCTTTATTTCTTTGTCAGAACACACACACACACACACACACACTAAAATATTTGAAAAATGATCAGTTTTCTTTAGCCTCATCTTGACATATGCATAGGATGTTTTGATATGAAGCTCTAATAATATACAATCAGAAGTCTCTGTTAACTCTGACTGGTATCCCCATTCAAGGAGCTAAAGATGACACGTTTTGGTATGCACACAGTATTACACTAGGCACACCTCTGAAATTTAGAAGAGTAGTAGTAATAATATAACAAAATTTTAAACATGCACTTGACAAGCTTATGTCTGGATTCAGGGGAGTGTTGGTAAGACTCCTGACTTTGGAAGCCAAGACTTGGGTTCAAGTCCTGGCTCTGCCTCTCATTAGCCTACTGCAAGTTGCTTAACTCCATTGGAATTGAGTTCCAGTAACACAGGAAGAATCCCACTTGCTTGGCAGAGTGGCTGTGAGAATGAGAGATGTTGCATATGAGGCCCTGGCAAGGTGACTGGGACACAGTGGGAATGGAGTTGAGTGCTTGCTGTTTTAGTTGTAACCCGAAAAAATTGGGGCCTTTTTGTGCACAGAATCCAAAAGAAGCTCCAATCAGACTCCAAACTCTTATCAGTGATTTGTGTGTCCCTATAGGACCCTTCCTTGAGAGGGCAGCAGAGGAAAGATGGCACGTACAACACATGGCCAAACTTCTTACTTACCTTCTGTATTTCTCCTTCACCCCAGAATACCCTGATTCATTTTTCTCCCTTTCTTGCTGCCCCCATGCTTCCTAGATCTCCCTCTCCCAGGCCCTTGGGGGCTTTCTTTTCTCCAGGGGAAACTCTGAGCCCACCTGACAGAGGGGGGCTCCCGGGTGGGGTCTCAGCTTCTGATCTCCATTTCCCTCCACTGCCTCAGATCAGCAAAACCGGCCCAGAAGCCAAGTGCCAAGGACACTCTCCTCGTTAGCAGAGTGGGGGAGTTAACTGCGCTCGTGCTTTCATATTTATTTTTGTCTGTGAAACACAATCAAGCTTTAGGCTTGATAGACATACATCATTTAGAAGAAGTAGGTTAGGGTATTAGAGTTCATGCTCTCTCTTTTTGGAGACAGAAGAGGAAGTATAAGAAAAGAGTAGGCTAAGGGAGAAGATGAGAGAAGGAGTGGGGGGGAGGGGGAAGAATTGGGGGTTGGGGATGGCCAAGGGCAAAGGAGGAGGGAGAATGGTTCAAGGGAGCTGTGTGTCCCGCGTTCTGCAGAGATAGCTCACAGCTATGGAGCCTGCATCACTGTTCTAGGCCCCGTAATGTGTATCAATTTATTTAATTCTTACAACAACCATGGGAATAGGAACTTTAACATCCCCATAATACAGATGAGTTTACTGAGGCACAGCAGATCTAAATGACTTGTCTGAGGTTACAAAGCCAGAGCTCACATGCAAGCAGCTTGGCCCCAGAGCCCAAGCTCTTACCCTGTGTCATGCTGTCGTGTGGTCACAGAGAGCAGGACCCAGGGACAGTCTGCACTGAACAAGCATTTTGGAAGGAAATAAAGGAGGCTCTGGAGGGACAATGGTGTCCTTGGTGCTTAAAACTATGCTGGGGGCATGGCAGATCCCTCATGAACATCTGGGGACAGACGGACAGGCAGACAGGGGTATTCACTGGGAAGGGAATAAATGTCAGCAGCGGAGGAGAAGAAACAGGGCGCTCTCTGCAACTGTGCAACTGAAATTTTCCCACTGGCAAATTCCAGACTGGATGGGCCAATACCGGTGTTTCTTGTCACAAAATAAGCAGACATCTAGAGAGACACAAAGCCGTCAAAAGTTTGCAAAGAGGGGATGGTGGTGAAGGATGAGCAGGAATTGTTTTTCTGTTTTTCCTTAAAACATAGGGCCTGGGGGCAGCCAAGAGATCTCTTTCTAATGCCCTTCTGAAGAATGACACAAATCTCCTAACATCATTGAATGACGTGAATGGAAGCATCAGCGTCAGAACAAGCCAAGGGATAGCATCCCCGCCGCCCCCCCCTCCCCCAGGACATTGCAGAGTGGAGAGCAGGGACGTGTGTAGATGCTGTTTTGCTTTTGTTTGGAAAACAGTTCATAAAGAATAAGAAGGACTTTTCTAGGCCTCTGGCTTAGGGGCTCTGGTTAAACAAGTGCCATTGACAGCCAGTAATACTAACCCTAAGCCAGCCACAGCCCCACGGGACCTCTCTGCTCCTGCGGACACGGGAATTGTCACTGTGTTTCTTGATGGGAGTGGAAATAAAAGCAGAGGAGTCTTTGCAGACGGTTGACTTTTAAAAAGATTTTCTAATGTGGTTTTCATCCTCAGAGCGAGGCTTTAGATTAGTGTCCAAAAATGAGGGTTACTTCTTTTCTACCCTCCCCGCCCCCGCCCGCCAGTTCTGAATCTGCTGAGCGCTACCCGTCCTGTTCAGTGCAGAGAATCTCACAGGAGGTAAACAGCATCTGGGCATCCTTACCTCCTTTGATGTTTAACACAATTTACAATGAAAGCTTTGGGAGATGTTTAAAACCGTGCAAGGTCCTAAATCATTAAAGGAATGTGGTGCTAGCCTTAAAAAATGATAATAGAATGCATTCAACAATAAAGCTGCCAAATTTTAGTGGCCTGTTTGCTAGAGGCTCTTTTGGAGAAACTGAGCCAGGTTAAAAAAAAAAGGAAAAGAAAAAAGTGCATGGCAGAACTGTTACTACACAAATAAGGAATTGTCATTGTGCCAATTATGTGTAGATTAACACAGGTAAAAATGAAAACAAAAATAGATTAGCTAATGACATAAAAAATGCTAAATGATCCGTAAATAATCATGCAGGACAACTTTTGGGTGTTTGACAGGCCTATCACCAGCTCCCCAGGTCCCTGTAGGAACATTTGGACCATATATTCATAATTCCTTATCCAGAGGGTGAACGGCAGCCTGTTTTTGCCTGAACCAGTCCCAATTCAGTTCTGTTCTCCTGGTGTAAAGTGGGGGGAGGGGGTGGGGGAAAGCAAAACACTTTTTTCTAATGGAAAATTTCCAAAATATACAAAATTACACAGAATAGAATAACAAGGGTCCAGATAATCTTATTTTCTCTCCTGTACTATTTTTAAACAAACCCCAGTCACCATAATTATAAAAGATAGAAACGTAACGAAAAGCATCTCCACCATGGCCATTATCACACCTGAGATAATGAACTGTAATTCCCTAATATAATCAAACATCAAGGCCGTTGTTGAAATTTCTACTTTTCTCATAAGTGTTATAAAATGTGTATTTCTTAAGGCTTTTTGTTTATTTGAACTAAGATTCAAATAAGGACATGCGCTGCAATATTTTGACATATCCTTTGAGTTTCCTTCCCATGTATTTTTCCTCTCTATCTCTCTCTCTTTTTTTTTTTTTCCAACTGGTTATTTCGACATCATTATTAATTCATGGATGTAAATACATTTCATATGTTTTAATTCATTACAGTTGTTATCCTTATTGGTACTCAAACTATCCCATATTTTGGTTGGTGTGAATGTCTTCAACTTGGCTCTTCAGTTCTTTGACAAGAGCCCAATAGCTCCTGGTAGCTCCCTTGCTTCTAATATAAGAAGAGGTGTCAAGATCGTCTTGTATACCTCCCTTTGCGGTGTTGGAATCAGCCACTTCTCCAAGAAGCCCTGTGTCCTTTCAGTAGGACATAGTATACAGAGACCATGCTTGAGACACTGGGCTCCCATTTCTACTGTTTTGTTGTGTTTCTAGACCTTTTCAGTGGATATGGCTAAGAAAATTTTAAAGGTGAAACATATCATAAGTATATGCTGATACTTTTTTTTTTTTTAAGATTTTATTTATTTATTTGACAGATCACCAGTAGGCAGAGAGGCAGGCAGAGAGAGGGGAAGCAGACTTCCTGCTGAGCAGAGAGCCCGATGCGGGGCTTGATCCCAGGACCCTGAGATCATGACTTCAGCTGAAGGCAGAGGCTTAACCCACTGAGTCACCAGGTGCCCCTATGCTGATACTTTCAACTCAAGTTCAGGATTACAGGGTTTTTACTTAAAAATCTTGTCTTACATTTGTATGTCTGTGTTCTCCTGCCAGGAATACTGAATCACCAGTCCTCATGGCAATGTGTCCCACCATTTTGTCCCACCAAGCTTGTTATCTAGTAAATTCCTCAGGAAGAGCTCATGAGAAAAATATTTGGGGTACTTCCATGTTCATCACAGTTTATCTGTGGTATTTAGAATTTAATGTCAATTTGACTGGATAAAAAAAATATAAAATCACATTTTCCCTTGATCATGCCAAAGATAGTCTTTTTTCTCCTGGCATAAAGCATGACTATTGAGCAATCTAATGATATTCTTAGTTTCTTTCTCAGTGACTTTGTCTTTTTTGGGTGCCCAAAGGACTTTTTTTTTTTCTTCTTCTTAAAGTTCAGTTGGCTTTCAAGACTACATTTCAACATTGGTTGTTCTGTGTTTGTTTTTTTTCAGGTCCATGATACATCCCTTTCATATGTACAGTTAACCCTTAAACACTATGAGGTTTGGGATGCCAACCCCACATGCAGTTGAAAATTTGTGAATAATGTTTGACTCCCATAAAAAATGTAACTTGTCATAGCCTACAGTTGATCGGATAACATGACCGTCAATTAACACATATTTTTATGTTATGTATTACATACTATAGTCTCACAATAAAATGAGCTAGAGAAAAGAAAATGTGAAGAAAGTCATGAGGAAGAGAAAATACATTTACAGTCCTGCACCATAAAAAATCCACGTACGAGTGGATCTGCACACCGACCCATGTCGTTCAAGGGTTAACGGTATTTCAAGCAAGTTTTTATTTCAGGACTTTTTTCTTGAATTTTCCTTCTTAGTATTTGTTCTGCTCTCCTACTTTGGTTTCCTTCTTGGAGGCAGAGGGGGACCTCCTATAATACATACGTTGCTTCTTTTTCTTTTTGAGCTCTCTCCTATATCTACCATTTTCTTTTCATTCCTATTTGTTCCTTTATTTCTTTTTAGTTGAACAATTTTTGGCTTTTTTCCAGGGTGTTAAGTGTGGTTGGCTCACTTTTTATTTCCGCAGTTTGGTTTTCACTTATAAAATGATTATTTATTTCTAATTTTTTTCTGGGTTCTATAACTTTGTTTCTGAACTAAAAATATTCCAACTAATAATTTTCTTTCATATTTCCCATAATTTTAGGTTTTTTTTTAAAAATATTTATCTACCTATTTGAGAGCAAGTGAGAGAGAGAGCATGTGCACAGGGGAAGGTGCAGAGGGAGAGAGGGAGAGAATCAGACTCCTGGCGGAGTGTGGAGCCCAGTGCGGGTTTGGATCCTAAGACCTGAGCTGAAATCAAGAGTTAGATGCCTAACTGAGGTAGCCATGCAGGCTCCCTATATTTTCCATAATTTTACATCATCTTTATCTCTTTTAGTCCATTTCAAAATATTGTTTGCATTCTTATTTTGTGGGTGTGTCCTTCTGACATGCCCATCATTCTTTTCCTTACTCTCTTTTTGAAAAAATATTGACTTTGTGTAGGATTCAACCACAATCATAGTTTGTTGGTTATTATGTAAAATGAGTTTTCCCTTACTTTTAGGTGGAGGTGGGGGAGTCAGAATGTTTTTTTTTCCTAGCTTCATGGCTCTAGAACTCTCTTCTTCCTCCTCCTCTTCCTCCTTCTCAGTAAAAAATATGACTTTATAATCAGAGAACTACCCCCAGTGCTGCCTACCCACACTTTTATCTGGATCTTTTTGTTTTGTTTTCTATGTCCTGTCCTGCTCTGTATTCTACCCTCAAAGAGGAGCTTGATCTTGTAAAGAAATTTTTCTTTGTTTTTGGGTGTTCCCAGGTCCCAGGCTATGGCAGTCCCTTAAGATACTTTCATAAACCTTTGCACTCACCCAAGAATTCATTAGTACCAAAGTCTCTCCCAGATTCAATGGCTGTTTCAAATTGACCCGCCCCATTTCCAGTATAGACTTAGTGGGTATTTTGGGATTTTTCTGTCCTCAAGCCCATCTAGTCAATGCCCCAGACCTTCCATGTGCTTCTTCCTACACATATGCTGCATAGATCTGGGAGCTCTCAAATATTTAATGGCTTTTAGGGTTTTGGGGGAATACCTGTTACTTAGTTTTTTTTTTTTTTTTCCAGTAGATGCTGTCCATGGATTTTGGTTTTGCTGTCTTGGTGGCTCTCTCTGTAATTATGGGAAGATTGGAGAAATTGGGAAATTACATTGCCAGGTGCATATTCTCAGCCTTCCCTCCCGAGGCAATCCTTAATAGCAACCCCTTTACTCTCAGAAATGAAGTCTGCACAATAAATGGCATGGTTGTCCTACTCATCCTGAATCCGAAATCCAAATGATTCTGAAAATGGAAAGATCTTCCAACTCCTTTGGATCAATTCCAAACCCAAACTGAACTCGCTTGGTGGTAAAGGCTGACCTGGTCTAATGCTGCAAATATATTTTTATTTTTTTTCCATTTATTATGAATATTCATTCATTTTCCTTTAGAAGTGTTCACATGTTTCATTTTAGAATGTGGCCTCAGACCTAGTGATGATGTCATGTAATATACGGTGGAGATCACCATTTTAAAATATGAAAAGCTATAAAATCTGAAATACTTTTGGATCTACAAGGTTCAGATAGGGAATTACAGATCTGTAGAAGACTTCACCCCTATTGACACCAAAAATTATAGGAGGTGAGGGGCCCCTGGATGGCTTAGTAACTAAGCGTCTGCCTTCGGCTCAGGTCATGATCCCAGGGTCCTGGGATTAAGCTATGCATCAGGCTCCCTGGTCAGCGGGAAGCCTGCTTCTCCCTCTCGCACTCTTCCTGTTTGTGTTCCCTCTCTTGCTTTGTCTCTCTCTGTCAAATAAATAAATAAAATCTTTAAAAATTAAAGAAAAAATTATAGCAGGTGAATTTCTGTTCCAATCCCGTGGATCCTATTTTCTCTCCTTGAAGTTAGGAGTAGGACTGTGGCCACTGATGGGGCTTGCATGGCGGGTGACCATAAAGTCGCCTGGGGCAGTAATGTCCCACTCACACGCATGGAGAGACAGAGGGGTTCATGAAACAGGTACAGAAAGGCCAGCTGTGAGGAGAGACCATGGAACTGGAACCAGAAGATAAACACTGCTTATGTCGGCGTTCCAGTTTGTGATTTCAATCACTCATGAGTCCTTCCTTTTTTAAGGTTCATTGAGCTATCCCTGTGTTTTTCCAGTAAAGCCCATTCAATTGCTTTAGCCAGCTGGAATGGATTTTTGCTCCTTGCAACTGAAAGTCCTTTAATAAGCCACACATATGGGTGTCTTCTCCCAATGCCGTCTTCACAAAAGGGGTCTGTGGGATCTCAGCACAAAGTGGTGGAGAGCCACGGTCTAACCTCAGACTCGCTGACTCATTTAGTCATCAGAGAAGGTCCTAATCAGTGCCCAGGGATTTATCAGATAAAAAAAAAATAGTTCATTATTGGGAATAGAAGGCATAGTCACCACTTTTGGGAAACAAGTTTGATCCATGGCCTTGTCTTTTTGTGTCTTCTTGTCTCTACCAGATAACTCCCTCTAAGGCAGCTTGAACATCTAAAAATAGTCACAAGGGAAGCTGCAGATATGATCAGAGGGTCTGACTAGGAATAATCCTATGGGAAGTGCAAAAAGTCCTGACCTTTGGAAGAGCTTGTCATTCATTTATTCACCCAACAAATATTTATCAGATGCCTTCGTGTGTCAGGCACTGACCTAGGAGCTGGGGAGGCAGCAGTGAGCAAACTGGAACAAAATCCTGGCCTTTGTAAAGATGGCCTTGTCCTGTGGGAAGCCAAAAAGAAACAAAAAATAGTAGTTTAGATGGATAAGAATTGCGGAGAATAATAAACCAGGAAAGGGGCAGGGAGATTGTGTGTGAAGTGAGGGGTATAGTTTTAAACAAGGTTGTCAGGGAAGGCATCACTGAGAAAATCGCACTTGAGCAAGGACCCAGAGGAAGAGAAGGAACAAGCCACCGTCCTCCCTCTTCAGACATCAATCACAAGTCCATGTTGCCACCTGGGCTCCTGACTAACCAACCTGCTGTAGATCTGAGGTTCCCACCATCCCCTCTTTGAGTAATTTGCTAGAGCAGCTCACAGAACTCAGAGACACATTTTACTTATTAGACTACCTATTTATTATGAAAGGCTAGAACTCAGGAATGGCCAGATGGATGAGATGCTTGGGACAAGGTATGAGGAAAGGGCACAGAGTTCCTACGTCCTCTCCAAGCAAGCCATTCACCTCAGTCTCCACATGCTCGCCAACCCGGAAGCTCTCCAACCTGTTCTTTTGGGTTGTGACAGAAGCATTGTTACTTACGTAGGTGTGACCGATTACATCATTGGCCATTGGAGATTGATTTGCCTTCCAGAGGTTGGCTGGGACTGAGAATGCCAGCCCTCTAATCTTATGGTTCATTCCCCTCAGCAGCAGCCCCCACCATTAGGTGCTGTCCCAAAGTCACCTCATCAGCATGGCAAAGGACATCTCTGTCATTCTTGTTCCTTAGGTAATTCCAAGGGTTTTAGGAGCTCTGTGCCACAAATGGAGATGAGGACCAAATGTACACTTCATAGGATAACTCACAATATCACAGAGGGCAGAGTAGAGTCAGGGAGAGCCACTGGGGGGCTGTTATAGAAATTTGAGGAGAGGTAGTGGTGGCTGGGTCCTGAGGGGGTGGAATGGAGGCAGGGCTTTTTGCTCAGGACCACGTGTGTTCCTCTTACACCAAATATGCCCTGCTCTTCTGGGAGTTTTAACAGTGTGCTACTTTTATGATAATTACCTGTTGCTGGTTTATAGGGCGTCCCTTGTTTGATGTAGCAATTTAGGAAACAATGACACCATTTCACACCTTTCATCTTAATGTTTTGAAGAGGATGACACATTTTCTGTTCTGAGGAAGCCAATTAATTAACCTGATTCCACCCATTCCACAGAGAAGCGTGCTACTACGCCCATTTCAGAGGTGTTAAACTGAGGCCCCGAGCTGCCTCCCATGGAGCGCCTTTGCTCCCGGTCCATCCCTGTGCATTCTAGGAGTCCAGCTTTGATTTCTGAATATCCTCATCCAAACCTTCTTGAACTTTTGGAAAAAAACATGGAAGTAGAAATGGGAATTAATCTAGAATGATTCTGGGATCCTCACGGTGGGGAAAGGGACAGGAATTCTAAACAGGAAGTTGAGCCATCTTCCCAGCTATATTTGGGAATAAAGATTCATTGCCAAAGATGGGCCAGTTCAGCCCTATGCTTGGGGAGACAAGGCAGAAGAGAGGAGGGTGGCAGGAGGGTGCTCCTAGGGGAACTGAATCATGAATATATTTGCCTGTTTTAGCAATTCTGTGTGCCACTCCACTCATGGTAGCTGCCAGAGTGACACATGTCCTTGGTGGGTCCCAGTGTCCTTGCTTCTTCAGGTGTGAGTCTTGAGTGAAAAGATATGCATTTTGTGTTCCTAAATGCAAACCAAGGACTCTGTTGGGTGCTCAACTGAGGTCATGGCGGTTTGTTCCAGTACCATAGGAGAAGCTTCCCCTGCTGAGTGCCCAAGAAGCTCATGTGCACTCAGTAGAGGCTTGGAACAGTGCTGTACTCCATCAGGACCCGAGGCGTCTTTGGGATTTACATGATGGCACACGGTGTAGGGTCCATGCTGACTGCAGGGCCCAATCTCTGAGTGCCCCTCTCATTCTTACTTCTCTGTTGTGGGGTCTGAGGCTGAGTCAGGAGCCTTCTGAGTGGATTTTAAAAAGTAGTAGATGCTCCAGAAGAGTGATCCATTGTTTGTAATGGGAAGCGATGTGCACTTTTATGCCAAGAGGCCGTCAAGTTTCTGTCAGCAGTTTTCTTGTAGTGTCCTGTTTGCGTGGAACTACGTGGACTGATGCACCTCCAAGGAGTTAGGAACTCAAGGTAGTGGAGGGTTGTTGGGATGCAGGACAGATTTAATCATCTTTGCTTACTGCGGGTGAGAAACTGTTTCCTCCCTGTCTGCTCTGTCTTTCGCGGCAGCAGAGAAAACAAGGCAGTACCAGCCCCATATGAATGTGTGTCTTTTCTGATTGGTCTTGGTTTCAGAAACAGGCCAGCTGGCTGTTTAGGGGAAAAGAAAGAGCTCTGTACGCATTGCCTGCCTTGGTCTGAATTTCTCTGCTCTGCCAAGGACTTAGAAGGGGCAGCATCTGCATCCACGGCTGTCATGGGTATTCAGGCTCTTGGATAACAAGATAAAGGGCAAAAGCTGAATTTTCTTGTGCCAAGAGGAGGAAGAGTATCAGAGCCAAGAAGATCAAACCGCTGCAGCGGAGAGTGGCTCAATGGTACCTATTAACCTCTGTCAGTGCTGGAGTCCTACAGTGGGAATTTTGCCAGAAAACAGTCCTGAGTGAAAAACAAGGTTTGGCTGGTTCCATGTTACTCTAGGAAGGAGGCATGGGAATTTCCAGCAAAAGGAGCTAAGCTGTTCCATCCCCAGTCTACAAGGATGAACCCAGGGTTGGAATCAAACATCCTGGGAACTGATGAGATGCAGGTCCTTGTCTTGTCCCGTGGAGGAAGTGGACAAAAGGAGTTCCTGCTTGTTGTGGTCACGCACCTGGCAAGCAGCCATTTCAGATGGGGAGCGTGCATATCATCACGGGCCAGGAGTTGGCCCACGTGGAGGGTCTGTCTTCTGAGAACTGCTTCCACGTTTCCTGTTGCTGGCATCTGGGCGACTTGCAGTTTTCTGCTGCCATTCAGACTCTCTGGCTCTGTGCTTTCCCCCGGCGAGGAAGGAATACACACCACATGTTCAACAGTGGATGTGTTGCGACTAGGGTTTCGTGGGCTTTGCTAGAGAGAAGATTGGAGGTACTGATCACCTGAGAGCACCGGTGGAAAACCCACAAGCGAATACCTAAAAACCACTCCAGAAGACATTGCCCTTACTCGTTCTTTGGTAGACTAGCAGCCTGGCTTAACTTCTTAGCAAAAACCACCCTTTCCTCTGCTAGTGAAACGGGACTGATGAACTTGGGTGTTTCCTCTCACCCAAATAAGCCAACCACCAGGCTGAGTTTTATGGAGCAGTTACTAACAAAAGCCATTGATTCCAGGCCAAAGAGCCCTAAAATTCAGCCAAAAGCCCGGGTAAGCACCTCTGAAGTGCAGTGTCCCCCCCCATTGGCTGGACAACTCATATTTCAGTAGAGTTGTTTCTTTTGATTGCTTCTGGATCTTCTATCATTTGGGTTGTCTATTTCCAGACATTTCAGCTTTTCTGGCCACTAATATCAAGGAAAGACATGACTTGCTGGAGGAGTCAATTTTGTTCCTATCCAATGCAGCAGGTCTGCAGAATCCTGGGCTTGACTGGATGAGGAAAGCCATTGTACTCTGTGTCTTGGATGAGGAGGAAGAATAGGAGTTTATTTGTAGGAAGTCTTTATCAAAGGAAATCTATTAAGGCATTTTTGAGCAAAAGTGATCTAGAACATTGTTTTAAGAATTGTGCGTTATAACCATTAGTAGTTCATGAACTGTGTCAAGAAAAAAATAAGTGAAAAAGAATAAAATATAATAGATCAGAGCATATCACACATAAAAAGGGTCATAATCATTTCTTGAAATTTTGTTTTAGTTGCTTGGATGTAAATTTGACCGAATTGCATTGGAAAATATGTTGCAAACAGCAGTTCATCATCAATAAAGCTTGATAATTACAGTTCCTGGATAGGGGTCAGGAGTCTCCAGGTTCTAGTCGTAATTCTGCTGCTGCTTCTGTGAACTTGGGCAAGGCCTTTTACTTTCCCGGGTCTCAGTTTCTCAAAGGAAAAGTGAAATTGCCTATGAAGTCTTCTCAGTTCTAAAACCCAATGATTAAAGTAAAATTCTTGAAGGAATCGATTTCAGCATTCAACCATTATCAATAAAAAAATTATTCTGGGGCACCTGGATGGCTCAGTGGGTTAGGTCATGATCTCTGGGTCCTGGGATCAAGCCCTCCATCGGGCTATCTGCTTGGCAGGGAGCCTGCTTCCTCCTCTCTGCCTGCTACTCTGCCTACTTGTGATCTCTCTCTGTCAAATAAATAAATTTTAAAATCTTAAAAAAATAAAAAAAAATTATTCTGCACTGTTAACTTCTATTTTCCACATTTTGGGAAGAGATGATTTCCCAAAGAGCTCTGAAATGGGCAGACCACATATATGAACACAGTCCATTCAGATGGAGGTTACTTCAATACATTAACTGAGCTCAGGGACGATATCTCTGGGTTTCCAAAGAGGTTTTGTACTAGATTTCTCTAGTTACACTGCAATTATGTTTTGGCTATATTTGAAAACATATACAAATCCTCTTTTGGAAGGGGGAGGAGGGCGGATGGGGAAAGGCAAGTAATTGCTTAGGAAATGCTGAACTTGGTTAATTTGGAACCCCTTCCAGCTAATGTTGAGCCTCGGGCCATTCACAGTTCCTGCTTTGTATTATGACTAATGGAATGTCAAAGAAGCATTGATCTACTAAGAGCAACCAAGGAGACCCAGAGTAAGCTGGGCCTCTTATGGGGAATGACTGAGAGCTTGTTATTTCTGAGCCGAGGTGTTTTTCAAATAATCTTTTAACCTATTGATTATTTTGTTCACAAAGTCATTAGAACATAATTTGGAAGGCAACTTACACTGTTGCTTAACATCTCATTATGCTTATTGGGTGTCGTCGTTCAAATCAACGTCTCCTTAAATTCACATGGAGAAAAACCAGAGCATCTCGGGCACAACCACAAGTCAGCTGTGTTCCGGGAGCTAAAATGTGTAACTTTGGGAATATAGGCTCTACCGTGCAGCTGGTATGTGGGTTCTAGGAATGAGAGACAGCTTCAGGTTCTTAAATCAGAAATCCGAAGCCAAATTGTTTGCAGCAGAGAAGCAATGTAGCTTTTTGACTATCACCTGCATTCATGGTGCTTCAATTCCACCAGTAAGCTTTGTAGCCTCCCCGAAATGTCAGAACCAGAAGGGAAGCCTGCGGGACCGCCTTGTTAAATGCTCTCATGCTCAGAAGAGGAAAAGGAGGCACCCACTTCTACCGTCCTTTTCCATGTGAAGATGCATTAAGTGCTTTTGCCTTTTTCCATAAATTTTAAGGAGCTCTTGTTTTGCTCTTGAAGGTGGATGATCTGTAACCGTTGGCTAATTGTAGATGTAGCCTTGCTTCATGTTAACTTCTGCGATCCTGAATTTCAGTATTGGTCCACACAGTGCCCACCAACGCCCTACAAAAACATCCTGTATCCACAAGCCAGCCCTCTCAAGACTCAAAGCCTGAGACGCCTTGACATGTACAAGAAAAGTTGGGGAGGCTTTTATTAGCTTTGATTTTGACCCCCCTCTCATAAATTATGCAAAATGTGTCACTTATATGAACAGCCCAGAAGAGCCGTTGCCAGTTGTAATATAAAAAATGATACCACAGAAACGGAGACCTGGTTGTGGCAGATACCCTGTCAAAGGAATGATTTATAATCTGGGAATACAAGCAGCAAGAGAGGCCCACCAGCTAGGGCTGTATCATCTAAAGCAATCAAATCCCGCAAATATAAAGCAATTTTGTATTACCATTTCCAAGTGCTCCCCACAATAAGGACTCTTGTATGCCCAAGTTTAATATTCAGAGCAGAAACCACAAACTCGAGCAGCCGCTCCTGGTCAGGATACTTAATAACAGTTCCCAGGCAAAGGCATGCAGCAATAGCATCGCTCCGAGCAGCTGGGGATTTGCCCGTATGGCAGCCTCTCTTGCTGAGAAGGAGAAAGCGATGGTAGGTCAGACATCCATTTGCTTTATAGATTGGTATAATTTCATCAGAATTTATGATGTGGGAATTACTGCACAGGCAAGAAATGTAATCTAACCTTCATCTCACACAATGCAGAAAAGATATTATGTTTTTGAGAAAAATACACTGACTTGTTGAATCAGATTGTACACGTGCAATCCTAATGGATTTCAAGATTTCCTTGGACAAGTCATTGCTATTTGCACTGTCTGTATTAAATTGGCTTGTCTAGAAGACTTTTTTTTTTTTTTTTTACAAGTAAGAAAGACTTTTAATGCCATTTCTTCTTTCCTTTTTCTCAAGTTCTGGCATATGCATTCATTATTGGTAAATTTTAAACATCTGTGGGTACAGTAATAGTTTATCCTAATTTCTCTAGCCCATATTTAGACTTTTTAATATCCAAATAGTGCAATAACATATATGATTCTCTTTCATCCTTAGGAAGGGTTCATTGAGCTTTAATGGCCAAATAGGGTAAATGTTGATAGCCTTTGAGGACATTTTACAGTTGATTATCACAGTGAATCTGTAAGTCCTGTTGTTTGGTTCTTGAAGCCATTTTGGGTGCCATGGGTTCTGTAGTTTTCTTCCAATTGGAAATTGAATATAATGTGTGTATTGAAAGGAAGGGCTTTCAGGGTGTCTGGGTGGCTCAGTGGGTTGAGCGTCTGCCTTTGGCTGAGGTCATGATCCTGGGGTCCTGGGATCGAGCCCTGCGTCCAACTCCCCACTTGTCAGGGAGGGGAATCTGTTTGTCTTTCTCCCTCTACCTCTGTCCGCCGTTCGTGGTCTCTTTTGCTCTCTCTCTCTTACAGATAAATAAATAAATAGATAGATAAAATCTTCAAAAACAAAACAAAAAAGAAAAGAAGGGCTTTCCAGATGACCCTTACTCTCTTCATGTAGGACTAAACATTCCTTGAATCAAAAGTTTTTTTTCCATTGTGTATAAGAAACAACAACTTGCAAATATCAGGGAAGTGCCCCAAACCTGAATGTGTACAGAAATGTCCTTTGGTAAAGTTTTTGGTTTCTGCTAATGACATTTTCTTTCCCCTGAACCTCTGCAGGGTAGAGTTTGGTGATTGGCTCCTGGACAGAAGCCACAAGTAAGATGTTTATAGGGTCTGGTGACACTAGGCACAGGTGTGAAAGACTGAGAAAGTAGGGGCGAACACAACAATACTTGCTATCACTCGAGAATCACCTTATTTTCTTACTAAATCCATCCTTTTCTTTTGGGAGGCTTCTTGATCACCTAATAATAAAGTGAATAAAATTGCCATGCAAAGCCTCATGGGATTTAACTTTCCATAATCTCCCCCCAGCAGAACTGTCCAGCCATTTTTCCATCCTGGCTGTTCCATTAAAATTGGTTGCCAGATTTACATAAGATGCCCAGTTACATTTGAATTTAAGAAAAAACAATGAAGCTTTTTTTTTTTTTTTTTTAGTGTATGCATATCACATGGAATATTTGGTGTATAGCATCTTGTGGAATATTTGGGACATATTTTATCTGGCACCTTTAAGACTCTGTCCTCAGCCCAAAGAGTTTGTGGCAGGCCACTCCATGAAGCCCTTTGTAATTCAGGTGCTAGATCCCAAGTAATCTGCCTGCTTTGCTCTATTTTCCCATCGTCACCATCTTTTATTGTTTTTTTTTTCCCCTCACATTTGCTCAGCTCCTCCAGTTCTTGTGCCTCGTTGATGACCTCCATCTTTTAACCTTTAGCTCTTTATCAAAAGATTTTTCCTTTTTAAATATTTTATTTATTTATTTGACAGACAGAGATCACAAGTAGGCAGAGAGGCAGAGAGAGAGAGAGAGAGAGAAGAGGAGGCAGGCTTCCTGCTAAGCAGAGAGTCCAATGCGAGGCTCGATCCCAGGACCCTGGGATCATGACCTGAGCCGAAGGCAGAGGCTTTAACCCACTGAGCCACCAAGGCACCCCACTTTGGCTCTTTCTTAAGGACAGATATCTGCTGGAAACTCGCCCTACACATGCACACGTGTGTGCACACTCACATACAGGTGCACACACCTCTTTCCAGTCCTTCTCTGGCAGGCCTTGCCCTCACAGACAGTTCCCTCTGGCATGGGGGAGGGAAAACAGTTTCTCCTATACTAATGGACGTGACTGATTATTCCCATGCTGATGATGAAATGTTCTCTCATTTATTTATTGGACACACAGTGATTGAGCATATACTGCATGATAGGCGCTGTGGAGGAAAAAATGAATAAGTACCTGCCTGTGAAGAGTTGCAGAGATGACTAAAAGCAAATGATTATATTACAGAACTATCAATACTAATAGATGAATGGGCAGCCCATCATTATTACCTGCCTTTACTAGGGGCATAGATGTTACTCATCTTGTATGACTGTTCTTCTCACCCCCTGTCCAAATCTACTCTTTCCCATTCGCTCAGTTTTAGACAATTTCCCACTGACCAACCAGTTGCTCTCTGGATGCCTGGTACCTGCCTGGCACGTACTCTGTAAATTCCCTGAAAGCAGGCACAGGGTCCGTATTTGCCTGCCTCAGCGTCTCTGGCCCAATGAAGGTCTTTAAAAGTATTTGCAGTGTAGGACATTAATGTTCTTTTTAAAGTAGGGCTAGAGCTTTTATAGGGCTAGAGCACAAGTCAGTTGCTGACCAGCAGTTAGAGGTCCCAGCTTTGGAATTTATGGTCACTCATCAAATTGGTAGAGTCAGGCAAAAGTGGTTTACACATCATTCCCAGTTCTGTCTAAATTATACTATCTTGGGGCCATTACTTCTAGTTAACCCAAACAGATCTGATGTATTACATTCAGGCATTCCTAAACAATATTTGTATAAATTATTGCACGTGGAAAGTCTTCTTGTCTTTTGCAATGTGTCATCACATACACTTAGGGTCCCTGTTGGGATCCTTTTCGTGGGCTGGAGCCTCTGCACACTCTGTGTGTTTAGAGGATCACTTCTGCCTGTCTGACTGTTTTGTAGGTCTGTTTTTACTTAAGAGCGTGCAGGAATGGAAATGTAGCTGTTAAATTAATCTGGCCTTGGTGAAATATGTCTGCTTCACTAGTAAGATTACTGAAATTTACATTTTCGTCACTCTTCAGTGAAGGCAGGATTTTAACTCCTCTCTGCAAGATCTTTCCAGAACACATCTCAGGAGACTCAACTTCTCCAATAATGATGTCAGTAATGTTGGGGCAATGTGAAAGGAAGAATTAGCTCTATTAGTGTAGCTCACTTTTAAGAGTCACATAGGGATGAGAGGTGAACAGTGGGCTTGCAATCGACCAGGGTTGCAGAGTGTGGCTGCCTTACCCTCCTGCAGCTCAGGGTCCCATTTGGATTGTCATGTTGATTTGAACTGCCTAGATGACAGGGAGTGCTTGCACAGAGAAAGCTGATGAAAAGGCAGCTCTTCTAGATTTTTCTTTGGGGGAAATCTCTTCTCCTTACATGTGCTCAAAACCAATCCTGCTTGTTATTACTGTCCAAGAAAAGTGACTGTTATTCGGCATTTTGGATTTGTATAATGTCTAATGGGTTAAGTGACAGAATGATCCGTGTGTTCAGTTCATGCTAAAGAACATCTGATTTGGATAAAGTCAGTCAGAACATACCCCATGGCCAGTTTGTTTGTTTGTTTCCTATTCCACCATTATCCTAATCTAAGGTCTTAAATTGCTACAGACATGGTTTCCTGCAAAGCCTCCTCACTGTTCTGTTGCTTCCAGTCACTTCTGCTCATCCACCCTATGTATTGACTCCTAACCAATCACTTGAACACATCTGTTTCAGAGGGCCACATCTGGGATGATGTAGGAACAACAGGAATCTCTTCCATTTAAAGTCCATCAACAAATCTTCAACATTTCCTGAATCATAGGTCGCTTTCAGAAGTTTCAACTAAGTTTGGTGGGTGGAATTTAAGAATGAGTGAATAAACAGAATTAATTTAGCTTTGAAAAAATTTTTGCTGAAACAATTAATGGAAACCAATGAGAATGAAATGTGAAAAAGATACTGCAATCTGAAATGAATGTTGATCAAAAGACCCAAAATATTTCTGAGAATGGTTGGAATTTATATTTAAAGAGATAATAGAGGATGCATTACCATGAAGCATGTGTGGCCTGATGTGGGGAGAGAGAGAGGAAGAGGGAGAGAAGGAAGGAAGGGGAAATAAGAAGAAAGAAAAGAAACAACTAAAAGAAGAAGCACATCCCCAGGTCATCATTGGCAGTAGTAAAATTCAGAAATACAAAAATTAGATCAGTAAAATTGAAGATGAACTTGAGTCATATAAGCTGAATATATAAAAAAATTGTAGGTATGTAAAAGAAATATGTAAAAAAAATTGAACTGAAGGACAGAAAATAGATCCATCGGGTGAGTAGTAAATTCTTGAAGAAGACGTGATATGATACACAGGAGCCTGGAAGTTGAGAAGGCTCGTGGAGCTGATGTAAGAGAGACAGAGACCAACACCAAAACACATGAAAAGGACATTTCTACTTTAGTCAGAAACTAAGGTTACCCACCAGAGAGAACATTTTGGAAAAGATTTTTATCCCTTCCCACTTAAATGACCAAAGCCAGAAAAAATGAAACCAGATTTCAAGGAGAAAATATGAGACTAAAGAAAGATTTCATTCATAAAGACAGCTGATTCAGTAGTTCACGTATTTGATGAACAACAAAAAATTCCTTATCTGTCTGTCTGTCTCTGTTTCTCTGTCTCTTTCTTTCTCTCAATACTTACAAAGCTGTAAGGAAACATGGAAGGATTCTGGGTGAGCAATGGGGGCAGCTCCCCAGAGGTCTGTAGGAAGAGAGGAACCATCCAAGGAAAGAGATGGAGTGGGTGTGTGGAAAGGGATGGTGGAGAGAGGCTGCAGGTGAGCAGGGTAGACAAACCACATTAAGGACCTTATGACTTTACCCTGAAGACACTGGGGAACTACTGAGATGTTTCAGCCACGAGAATTATACAACAATTTTGCATTTTCAAAACTCCTGTGGATGCAAGGGGCTGGGAATGAATCAAAGACGAGTGAAGATTGGTGGGGAAGTGATGAGTAAAGACATTGTTGTAGTTGTTCAGACAAGAAATGAAGGCAGCGTTGGTGGTAGCAATGGGTATAGACCAAAGTAAATGTACTTGAGAGATATTTAAAATGTGGTTGAGAGGCAAACAAGGAATGGAAGAGGATGAAGTTGAAGATGACGTTGATGTTTCTGCTGGAGCAAGTGGACTGGGGAATTCAGAGGAAGGAGCAGATTTTAGGGAAATTTGGGGACCATACCTGTAGGTAGGGGACAGGATCTGTAAGTTTCAACTGGAGATACAGAGTTGAGTGACTTCTGTATGAAGAAGGTGATTATGTCCTAGGAGTAGATGCCTGTGGCCAGAACGCATATGTAGAATGAACTGAAACTAAAAGGTATTTTCAGAATAGCTACTTTAGAACATTTACAAGCCAGGTACCTTTTTTTTTTTTTTTTTTTTTTTTTTTAAATCAAAGAATATTGAAGGATGCAATGACCATGAATCAACAGCTGGTAAAAAATAAAATAATAAATATTAAAGAAAGTGTTGTTGCTGATAGATCTAACTAATAGGAACTACTATTAGGCTAAAATAATAATAATAATAAAAACTGACAGAGTGGGAAGCCTGGCTAGCACAGTTTGCAGAGCACAAAATCTTGGGGTCATGAGTTTGAGCCCCACACTGGGTGTAGACTTTACTTAAAAAAAGGTATTAAAAAAATTGAAGGGAAAAAATAGAGATGTTCCTGAATTTTGGGTTAAAATGAATGGATAAAGGGAAAAGAGGTAATCCCAGAGTGATAACAGTTTTTGCCTACCCTAAAAAGTAGTCCAAAGATATTTATGGCAAGTATAGTGAAATATAACATTAAGAGTGATTATCAAGGGGCACCTGGGTGGCTCAGAGGGTTAAGCCTCTGCCTTCAGCTCAGGTCATGGTCCCAGGGTCCTGGGATCGAGTCCCACATCGGGCTCTCTGCTCAACGGGAGCCTGCTTCTTTCTCTCCCTCTGCCTGTCATTTCCTCTGTTTGTGCTCTCTCTCTCTGGCAAATAAATAAATAAATATTTAAAAAAAAAAAAAAGAGTGATTATCAAGTGTTTTACAGTAAGAATTGTATGTGTCCACGAGGTGCCATTAGCCTACAGTCCAAAGAGGGAAAGAGAAATCCCCAATTATAGTGTAACCCTAATATATATTAGATATATGCAAACTAGAGGAGGGCCTTATCTTGTGGTAAGTGTTACTGATATCTTCATTTGATAGATAGGAAACTGAGACTCAATGAGGCAATAGGGTTTGATAGGCATTCTTGATTTTAAGCCCAATGACCTTCCCATGTTTTATTATTTTTTATAAGAACCAAACAATATAACAAAAGACAGATCAAGTGTAGTGGTAATTACTATATTCTTGGCAATTATGACTGTCCTGAGAATTTAGATACTGTCTACACATAGTAGGCTTTCAAATGAACATTTTCTATGTGACTGGATTAATTGATGGATTAGCCAATTAATTAAAACAATAAAGGTAAGTGCTTAAAATTGCTCTCATTAAAAGAAACATCAAAATATCAGGTGCCTGGGTGGCTCAGTCAGTTAAGCATCTGACTCTTGGTCTTGATCTCAGGTTGTGAGTTTAAGCCCCATGTTGGGCTCCACACTGGGTGTGAAGCCTACTAAAGTAGAAAAAATAAAAGAACATAAAAATCACACAAAAAAATAAAAGAACATAAAATGAAATAAATAAAATAAAAGAACATAAAAATCACACACAAAAAAGGAAAGAAATCTAAAATTGTAAGTGGAAAGCAGAGAATACCACTAGAGAAGATTTTGGTTTCATATTCTCTTCTATTTCTTCTTCTTTTTTTAAAGATTTATTTATTTGGCAGACAGAGATCACAAGCAGGCAGAGAGGCAGGCAGAGAGAGAGAGGGGGAAGCAGGCTCCCCACTGAGCGGAGAGCCCAATGCAGGGCTTGATCCCAGGACACTGAGACCATGACCTGAGCCGAAGGCAGAGGCTTAACCAACTGAGCCACCCAGGTGCTCCTATATTCTCTTCTTAAGTATCAAATCAAGTGGACAAAATAAAGACATTGAGAATGTTGAAAAGAGAAATGATGGTAGAATTAATACATTCCTGTTTATATATCCTCTGAATACTTAAAAACTGATCACAAAATAATTTCACAAGGAAAATCTCCATAAACTAGAAATTCCCAAAGTACAATTCATTAAAAGCATATAAAATGGACTCCAACAAACTACTCACTACCTCAGAATTTATACATACATTAAATACATATATATGAGTTATACAATTAGCTTCAGAACAAGTAAGAAAGTTAAAGATTAAAAATCTATATAGAAATAAACAGGTACAAGTTCTAACAAAGCAGAATTTAGATGTTTTTCCATTATGTGTTCTTATTCTAAAAAAAAGATAGACTTAGTATCTACTTTTAAGATCATAGAAAAGAGAGAAAACAATAAACCCAAATAGGTAAGTAGAAGGAAATAATAAAGACACGAGCAGGTATGAATAGATTTTGAATACAAAGTGGAATAACTGATAAATTCAAGCATTGATTCTTTCAAAAGATGGTTATGTTAGAAAAATCTCTGGAACATGGAACTGGAAAGAAAAATCAAGAAATTGGGCTGTCAGCCCAAACAGGATAAAGATAACAGAAAAGTTATAGATGTGAAATTTTGAAATAAAGAGCCCTATGAATAATTCAGCATCACTTTAAACAAATAACAGTCTGCAGTCCATAAGTTTACCCTTGGAATGCAAAGGAAGTCCAAACTAAGAACTAAGAATATAATTACTGAGAAATTAGTAATGAAATATTTCACACCTGTAGGCTAAATAAGAAAAAAATCCATATCATTCTTTTGAAATACAGCAAAAAAGGAATTTGAGAAAATTTATCATCAAACTAAAAAAATTATTTGGATAGTGTATTTTTTTAATATGATTAAGAGAACCAATTTAAAATATAAATGACGAGTATCAATAGACATTGTCCAGGAGTGAGCTCGAAATAATAAAATATAAGAGGTACCCAGGGTCAGAGAGTCCGTGGTGTTGGTGAACTACATCCAACAAAGAAAAAAAGTTCTATGGACAGCAGGACTGACATCTGATAACTATGGATAAGCCCGTGAAGACTACATGAAGGAAAGGAAGGCTGCTCACTTTGGGCCAAAGAATTTCGTTTGGTCAGTGGTGAGTTTCTGTGGCAGAGACAGTCACCTGTCAATGAGTCATATCCCCTTTTCTCTCAAATGAACAAAACCCAATTTTTAGCTGGACGCATTGCTGCTGAGTAAAAGGATGCCATCTGCCAGGCTCCATTATAGCAACTAGAGATGATGATGCACCTAAGTTGTGGCCAGTGGGTTTGGAGACTTCTGGGGTGTCTCATTGAATTAGAGGAGGTATCCGTTCCTTCCCCCTTTTCCTTCCTGTAGTAGCTTCGAATGAGGTCATGATGTTTGGTGCTTCAGCAACCATTTTGGAGCATGTGAGTCCTATGTGAGGGAATGTGAGTCATATTCCCTTGTAGGGTGAAGCAGAAAGGTTTCCCGTCAGGGACTCTCAACTTGGAGAAGCCTGGTCTTGAGAACTAGGAATCTGTCGGACTATGTTACTTTAGCCATGGTTTTCTGGGTCTCTAGTACTCACACTGGAATTATATTCTGAATGATAACATTCTTGAGAAATAATAATGAATTGACTTTAATATACAAGTAAATAAATGATCTAGATCCTAAAGTCTAGACTTCTGGCTTAGTTAAAATTTTTTTAAAAAAAGATTTTATTTATTTATTTGACAGATAGAGAACACAAGTAGACTGAGAGGCAGGCAGAGAGAGAGAGGAGGAAGCAGGCTCCCTGCTGAGCAGAGAGCCTGATGTGGGGCTCCATCCCAGGACCCTGAGATCATGACCCGAGCCAAAGTCAGAGGCTTAACAGACTGAGCCACCCAGGCCCCCTAGCTTGGTTAATTTTTAAAGGAATAGAAGCTTAACATCCAAGTTGGCTAATTAAAAACTAATCCTCTTTATATTTTTCAAAATTTTCTTCAAATTAGATACCACAACAAGATAATTTGCTGTGGGATACTTTAGGCTATAAACAAGTTAAAATCGGGCAATGTCCATTAAGATGATGGCTGAGGCATAGGTTTTATAACAGTTAATCTCCAATCTTTCTTCCTAGTAATAGTTATACATATATAAAATAAATATACATGTATTTATAATATATATTACATCAATACAAGATATAATGTACATATATAATATATATTTACTATAATATCAATATGAGATATATACATATAAAATATCATATGAATATACTATATATTATATATACACTATACATATATTTAGCTAAATACAAATTAAACATACAAAATAAGTTGCATTCTTTTGTACCAACAAAAAAAGTAATCCAAAGCTACAAAAACATTACAAAATATAAAATAAGTAGCATAATGAAAGTTGTGAGTGGCTTATGCAAAGAAATATTTAATGGGAAATATAATATGAATAAATGGCCTAGAAAAGGTGATATTAATGAGAGATACAGTAGTGTTAATTTGTCCTAAGGTGACACACCAGCTAAAGCAATCTCATTTGAAATTCTAGGTCATTTTAGAAAAAGAAAACAGGAATAATTCACAACTTCATTTTGGAAAATAAGTGGGTGTGGCTCTCAAAAATGTCATTTATAAAAAGCCAGTCCTATCAAATATGAAATTGCACTATAAAATAACAGCAGTACAAAAGATAAGACTGGGATACTGACAGATAAAAAGATCAGGAGAACAGGATAGAAGCTCATAAATTAAATAGAAAAATTTAGTATGTAATAAGGTATCATAAGCAAAAAGGAAACGAATTATTTAATAAATATTGAGAGGGAGAATTGTTTTCCTTATTCCTTCCTTCCTATAAATCCAAACTAATCTCCATTTGGAAAAAAATTAACCTGAAAAATCAATGAAAATTAGCTAAAAATGAAATAGAATCTCAGATATTTGGAAGCATGAGAACTTTCTTTTCTTTTCTTTTTTTTTTTTTTTCTTCAGATTTTACTTATTTATTTGGGATAGAGTAAGAAAGAGAGCATGAGCAGGGGGGAGGGACAGAGGCAGAGGGAGAAGCAGACTCTTCACTGAGCAGGGAGCCCAATGTGGGGCTCAATCCCAGGACCCTGGGATCATGGCCTGAGCTAAAGGCAGACGCTTCACCAACTGAGCCACCCAGCTGCCTTGTAAGAGTAATGTTAAGATTTCAATAACTATATGGACCAAAACTTTGCTCTGCCAATTTAAGTATGAATAAATACATATTTGTTTTAAAAATATTTAAATTAGTTAGTGACAAAAATGCAAATAGAAAGTTCCATTGATTTTTATTAAGTAAGGATAAAATAATCTAAGAGGAGAATACTGAGATTTTTAGTACTATTGGTAAACAATAATTGTTGGAATTATTAGAAGTTAGTAAACCCACATGGAAACCAATTTGGTAATACAGTTCAGTACTTACAAAATATTTGTACCCTGGCACAGTACAACCACTCTTGTGAACTAATTCAAAGGAAAAATTAGAAAGCAAAATGTGGTCTTTGGAGCAACATGTTTACTAAAGCATTATTTAAAATAGCACACACACACACACCCCACAAAAGGAAATAAAAAGGAATTAAGACAACAACCATTACAAATTATGGTAAAGATTGCGCAAAAACAGAGAAAAGTTTTACTTGATAACGCTAAATTTAAAAAGCATATCATAAACTTGTATAATAGCTGTAGTTATAGGTATAATAAAATGAGGAAAGCAGCTCCCCCCAAAAGCAAGAAGGAATTATAAGAGTAGTATTATGCTGAAATTATGGGTCATTTTTCTTTATTAAAGTGTTATTTAATTTTGTTAAGAAAATCATTTTAATCAGTCTGGGTGTGTGGTGTGTGTGTGGAGACCTATAGTATAGTGGTTAATAATTATGTGACCTCGAACAGATTACTGGAGATTTTTAAGCTTCAGTTTGCCCTTTGTAAGGAGGAGATAATAATAGGATCCACTTCACAGAGTTGTTATGAGAGTCGAATGAGGTAATGCGTGTGTCAACCATGAACTTGAGGGCCTGGCACTGAGTAAAAGCTCCCTGAGCTGCTGAGCTGGAGAGTGACTGACTTTGGAAATGACGATGTTGGGAATCGTGGTGTCCTGTATCCCTGTTTGGGTATTTCTGGTGGTTCCTCTGCTATGCTCAGAAGATTGCTCAAGTTTCAATCTTGACAATTAAAGGCCACCATCGTTCTGCCCATCTTATTCTAGAAGAACAAGAAAATTTCCAAATTTCCAAGCCAGGCTAATAGTCTGTTGTTCTACACTGTTAGGGTTGTGTGGGTTGTTGATGACAGGCGGGGTCACCTCCTACAGTGGGTACCTGTGCCGTACCTGTTGTTAAATGGTTTAAACATCATGCCTGCTGTCAAATATTTAAAATATTTAAAATTTTAAAAAGTGATGTCACATCCACACTTCTCTTTGGTTATGACTCTTGTTGAAAACATGTCTCCTGTCCTTGGCACCCATCCCAAAGCTTACCATCCTTCAAAGCTCAGCCCAACCTCTACCATCTGCAAGATCCCTCCTCCAGCAGTCTAGCCTGCTCACTTCTCCTCTCTCTGACACGATTGTCTGTTTCTCCTATTTCTCTAACTTGGCAGGGAGATCCTCAGAACAGAAAACATACTGCTGTTGTCAGTTGGTTGGTTGGGGGTTGTTTGCTTACTGTTAAGAATTTCTCACAGGGACACCTGCGTGGCTCAGTAGGTTAAGCATCTACCTTGGGCTTAGGTCATGATCCCATGGTCCTGGGATCAAGACCCATGGCAGGCTTCCTGCTCAGCAGGGAGTCTGCTTCTCCCCCGCTCCTCCCCCTGCTCATATTTTTTTTTCTCTCTCTCTCAAATAAATAAAATAAAATAAAATAAAATAATTTCTCACAATATCTATCACAATCGGAATATAAGCTATAAGCTTGTTACCCTCTGAAAAGTACTTGAATCGGTGGAGCATTTTAACTGAGAGGAAACCATTTATTTGTCATAATTCTAGGTTACTTTAAGAAGAGGTATCAAAATCGCCCTATAGAGAACTCCCAAAGGAGATTTTCTGAAATCATGTTCCCTGCACCACTTCCGTTAGGTGAGTGAACTGATGCCTTGGTTTATGCTCTGGGCAGAAACAGTGACAAATATTGTTATATAGTTATGGTACGTGAGGTGATTTTCTTACAATAAGGACATTAAAAATAAACCAATATGTGAGCAATACCTAGAATCTGGGAACTGTCTTGCCTAGCCAATGTGCCTTCTTTCTCATGCCAGCGCCTCTGGCCAATACCTGAACATCCAGCCCAGGCAGAAATATAAGAGTGATAGCTTAGTGCTTAGTTTGGGTAGAGACTATAGCTTAAAGAGAAAAGGCTGTCTCCTCCCCTTGTGAGGCACTTTACAACACTGCCCTGTTATGAAGAAATCAGTCAGCTTTCCGCTAGCACTGACCCATCTCTGTATTAACTCTCCAGATTAATGTCAGATCATACCCCAGGAATTATTCATGAAGCCCCTCTGTACAACATAATTGCAGATTTTGGCATTGGAGTGAAGTCTCATTGTTTACAGATTAGCTTCTCTTCCTGTACGACGGAGGAGACAATGATCTGAAACAACTTAGTCTATGGGGAAATGGAGTTCAGGGGTTTTCACTTGAAAAAAAGCATTTGTCAAACGAGAGGTCCCAGGTCTCACTTACACTCCATCTTGAGAGTGGGGGCCCGCAGCCACACTGGGAAGGAAAGAGGGGGCTGATGTCAGCTCCGGGCCCATGAATGGCTACTTTCATCATGAATCTTTCCCAAGTGAATGGAATGGCTTTTTAAACTATGCTTAAGAATTCATTGTAGCAAACCATAGCTCTGCTGATCTCGACTACAACATCACCAGGTAGGATGCCGTGTGTGTGGAGGAAGAAACCTGCTTGTTTCCAGGGAAGGGCGCCAATCAGCAAACCGTCTAATTGCAGTGAATCATTAGAGAGTACGTGATACAATCCAAAAAAATTAATACACCTCAAAAGAGGTTTAATATTTTACTGCAAATGTCAAGTTGTCCTAGTAATCACACCTTAATTGTGAGATTTTAGGCTCTTAAAATTTTTCAGATTGTGGCTTTGAAAGGTGAGGAAAGGGAGCTTTTGGTGTTAAGAGAAGCTTGCTTATTCTATTATGTTGACATCAAAGGCAATAGCCAGGAGCTATTTTCTGTGGGTCCATTTGGTACATGGGCAGCTGGCTTTCTATGGGGTAAATGTACGTGAGTGTGCGCACGTGTATGTCTAGGGATGCATATGTGTGTGCCCACTATGTACGTATACGTAACAACTTTTATAGAAAAAGAAGTGTTTCCTTTTGGTTCCAATTAAAACATTTTCTGGGGAAGTTGAACACAAACACTTACAAAATGGGTGATGTACTAACCTGAGAAGAGCTTTACATTTTTCTCCTCATTAAATTACATTAAATTAAAGCCATCAAAGGATGCAGATATCATAGGTTCTTGGTTGGTATTAGCAGGTATTAGCACCGTTTTGCCTAACTCTGGGGTTTTCTGGGTTCTGTGAAGTTTTCCCAGAAGAAAAAGTCTCTGAAATACATTTTCTTTGCGTTTGAATCAACATTCCCCTTCTCTGTGCACACCAATCATCAGGCCAAGCGGTTTTTCATTGACCTGTTAGTCTGAGGTTCTCTCTCTGCCTATATATAAGTAGAATGTTTTTTCTACATCATTTAATCCCATGATTTGGATGCTTGAGCAGTAATATTCTCATATGTATCTCATCCCTACCTGACTGTGTGTTTGTAGCTTTGACCTGAAAATGATTAGTTATTAAGGAAGGAGAAGAAGGAAGTGAGAAAAATCAGTAAAAGCAGAAGGTGGGTTACTAAATATAGGCGCCTCACACAGACGGATGAAAAATAGGCCACCTTGGGCTTGTTTTGTGACATAGAATGCTAACTGCAAGTTGTTTCCTTCCATGGAAACTCATTAAACACAGGAAAAAAAAACCATAATTCAATATATCCTGTATTCTAATATAATTTGACTTGAGGTTTCATACAGATATGATTTATCTTGGCCCAGTGAACCATAGGCAATTATTTCCTTCTTATATCACTTCAGTTATTTGGAAACTTTGATAAGAGAGGGGATTCACTCATATAGTACACATTGTACACATCTGTATCTTATACCTACAGACGTTCCGTTTCTTAGCAGAGAAAAAATATCTGCCAGCAGATCTGTAATATCCCTAGTTGCTCCTCAGCAATCCTTAAGAGTGTTGGAGTTAGCACCTGCATGAGCCTACCAGCCCACTTGAATTCTGAGAACCCCTCAAGAATATTCCGCACTGCAGTGGCATGTGTTTTATCAAGCACTGGAAATGCAATTCTACCTCATATAGATGAAACCTTGAGCCTAAGGTGCAATGTTTTGCTCTGGTTTGTTCCCAAGTTGGTGTTGCAAATCCATGATACTATTAGTATTTTTTGGGGCGGGGAGGCAAATTGTTGGTTTTCCTAAGTATAAAATCTCCCCCACCCTGGACAATGAGGACTCCTTCAATCTTCTGTTGCTTTTGAGAAACATGACATTTTCTAGCATCAAGATCCCTCCATCCAAAGGAATCTCTTATAAAATTAGAAAGTGGGACCTCCAGATGCGGTTTTGTGTTCTGTGGCTCCTGGTGCTTCTCCTTTTAGACCACCCTTCACATTTAATTACTCGTTTATGGTCTATATTTTTCATTAGCCTGTAAGCACTGAAGGGTCCGTCTGTCTGATTTATATCTATACCCTCTTTACTCAGCCCAGGGACCGTAGGGATGTGGTAGGCACCCAGTAAGTATTTGTAACAGTAAGTGAATAGATGGGTATGGTCTAGTCCTTAACATGTGCTTAATACATAAGTCATTTCAACTTTTAACCTTTCTTTATAAAGTCCTGCAAAGAAGAGATCAGTAATTCCTGAGAAGCTATCCTCCCCACCCCAAGAATTAGAATATAAAGCGTATTGTCAGTTGCACACTTCAATATTTTGTTGGTAGAGAAGGCAGAGAAAACACTTTCTAAGTAAGGTTTCGCTGAAAGTTCTATTTCTTTTCTTTCAATTTAGAAACTGTAACATTAATCCCCTCTGGGTACTTGTAAAGAAAAAAAAAATCCTTCAAACAAAAATCTGGAAAATCTCCACTCCTGTCTATTCTAGTGCGGGCACTTAACCTAGAAGTCTTATGTTGTGCCCTGCATGTGATACCATGTGACACTGACCTGTTTCTAGGTGCCCAGGACTAGTTTAAGTTATTTATATATGTTACCTCCTTACAACAACTGAAGGAGGCAAATATTATCATAGCTTCATCTTACCGAGGAGGAAATGGACCCTTGAAGAGGTTATTTAACTTGCCAATGTCACACAGTTATTAAGTGTGGAAAGAGGCTTTGCAGTCTCTCCCATGGTCTCAACCCCCTAGGCGCTCTGCTGTTGGAGGCTGCGAGCATATGATGGGAATGGCTCCGTCTTGGTATCATTTTTCCTCTTGTGGCCAGTTCATAGGTGCTGGGGCAAGGGCTCCTATAGCACGTGAGCATCAGAGAGAGATGTCCGGGTTCTTCAGGGTTTTCACTCTGACAAATGATCTCCACGTTTAAAAAACATGCAGCTACGCTTAAAAACAGGAGGCTGAGTAAACTGGTGCAAAAAGACAACTACATAGAGAAAAGTGCATTTCTAAGAAGCTGCAGAAGGGACTGTTTTATTTCTGAACACACTAAAAGAGAAAAGTGCATTTCTAAGAAGCTGCAGAAGGGACTGTTTTATTTCTGAACACACTAAAATGCTTCACTGCGGCTTAGGGAGAACCCGACGCAACCTAAAAGCAAAACCTTCCCTGGGAGTGTGCAGGCTCCCGTGCACGCAGGCGGCGGTCCGGCCAGCAGAGGGCGCACGAGGTAACAAAAGTCTCCAGTTGCCAGTTGTGCGGCCTGCACTGCGGGCAGCGAGGGTGCCCTCCCGGCCACAGTCTGGGGAGGCTGCCTGTGTGAGGGGCTTGATGCCAGGCCCTTGGGACAGGAATAAACATGCCTAGTGTGCAGGAAGAACTGGAACATGAAAAACCTTTGAGAGGAGGACTTGGCACGTCCCTAGCCTGGTCCTGACCTTGTGCATGGGAGGAAAATGTGTTGCTGGTGTGTTAAATTTGGAATGAAAACAGAGTTTACTCCAAGGACGCTCTGAATTCTGTTCTCATGGAGGAAATTGAGGCTGGGTGGGGGAAGGGAGCTGACAGGAAATCCCAGAGGTTAGCAGTGCAGGGACCTGGAGGAAGTTTCATCTTTTCTGCAGCTGACTGAAGCCATCCTTCATGAAAATAAACAACCTATTTTGTTTTCTGTTTATCCCCATTTTCACCATAGGTGGTGCTCAGACCAGGGGACTCAGAGTCAGGAGAGTAGGTTTAAGGCCTTCTGCCTCCATTTTGTACTTCCCTGACATTCTTGCCTCAGGACCCTGTTGGGGTCTCCTGAGAGGCCGGGTCACTTAATTCAGACCTAATATTTCCACAGAAAACAGGCTTCAAAACCATTAATTCGGTGCAGGGAGTATACAGTGTTATCATCTGGGAATTCTTTTGAACTCTAAGTTATTTTGAAAACATGTGGTGTGTGTCCTATAGCCCGAGACAAAACTAGAGATTCAGACTGTTGTGGGGAACTCCCAAGGATGACATGGAGGAAGCCATGATGATTCCACACAGATATGGACTGGCCAGCTCCCCAGTGGCCTGGCGCAGGGCCCTTTTTCTAGAACGTCTTTTTGAATGTGTTGTGGATAATACTGACTTTCAGGTCTTTGGAGGGATGAGCCCGAGATAGGATGACATACTATATAATTCATCTTTGTGGACCTTCTCTCCCCATATTTTATTTTTGCCCCACAATGTGGAGTGGACCAAGGGCTGTCATTTGGTCATTTTGGCAACAGCATGGCAATAGTAACGATAATAACTAAACAGAATATGTTCTCGACCAGAAATCAGTGGGCTTTGTTTCAGAGTAGTGCCGGTTTCCATGGCTGGGTTATCTGTCCGGCGTATTTAGAATGGCATTT
Organism: Mustela putorius furo; assembly: GCF_011764305.1. Lineage (NCBI taxonomy): Eukaryota > Metazoa > Chordata > Mammalia > Carnivora > Mustelidae > Mustela > Mustela putorius. The sequence goes on from NW_025422057.1 coordinate 12,306,657, forward strand.
CCAGTCCTCAAGCGTGGTCACAAAACACGCAGAATTGAAGCATGATACTCGAGTGTCTCTGGGGTCCCTGATATCCTGATTTTTTGCTTTCTTCCCTGGGACAGGTGAACTCTTCATCTAGAAGTTAGCACATTTAGTTTAGTCTTTACCCGAATGGACGCACCCAGGAGCCGGTCTGTCCTTCAAAGGGCATGCTTCCTTTCTGTGCGGAAAAATAGAAGCAGCGGCCAGAAACTTCAATCAGTGCTTTCAGATTCCAAAACTATGACACTGTCACACTGGTGTCATTAAAGCTAACTAACCATATTAAACGAATATTAAAATATGGGCTCCTTTGCATAACATAATGAGCAAAACCGCTTTTAAGTTTCTCCCTGTGCTTTGAGGTGAGGTGGCATTTCCATTCCCAAACTTTGAAGTTGGAACAAAATGTACAGGTAGAGGGTACTAGATCAAATAATAATCAACTTCAAAAAGCATTTTGGCTGTTGGATGTCCCAGGGCTAATTTCCTCTAGACATTTTAAATGTAAATGTCTAAACTCATTTAAAAATTGTAAATTGGTCTAGGTTCAATCAAAAAGCATCCTGACGCAGAACAGGGAGACCAGGCTAATTGTCATTTGTTTGTCAAATGAATTCCATTTGGGAAGCAATGAAACCTCCAAGCTAATTCTTTTAAGGTGAGCTGGTAGTTGTATTATCAGTTAAATGCAGTAAAATGCATAATCATACGATGATAATGAAAACTGAACCTGTGTTAGCGCCGGGGCTCTGCCTGCCAGGGGGCATGGAGTGATGGAACTTAAGTACTGTAATGTTGCCTTGGCCACAATGGCACCAAGTCTGGTCTTTAGCCTTACAGACACTTTCTTTGCATTTTAAAAAACTTTATCAAAGCACCATGGCAATATAGAAAATGTCAAAGTGAAATGCACTGTAGGCAAATTGAGATTTCATTAAGTTTAAATTTATTGCTTTTGACTGATGTATTACCATGCTTGTTAAGAACCAGTAATTTGGAATATCTGTCTGCCTAGTAAAATAGCTTTGTCTCCTTGCATATTACTTTGTATAGACTTTGAAAGACTACAATAATTCAGAGCCATCCTTCATGGGATGGGCTGTTTTTCAACAGTGTTTTGAAGATTGTAAGGCATTGGCCTTGTGCTCTGAGAAACTTCCACCCACTTCCTGAATATCTTGTCAAGGTATTGGGGGTTAATGGTAGAACTCAGATTTGTGGGGCTTTTTGGCGCGTTTGTCCAAATGGTATGATGGGTGCAAAAAGGGAGAATTGAAAACGTCTCTCCTGCTGGGACTGCTTTCTGCTCCATACTCCCGAAGTGGGGAGAGATGGGCGATGGAAGGCCAACAGTGGAGAGGTGCGCCATGTTGGTCAATGAAGGAACGGCGCTGCCGGGGGTAGGGAAGAAAGATGGCCTAGCTCAGCCCAGAAGTTTTGTAAACAAGGAAGGGGCGATCACGAGGTCACAGGGCTGGTGGGTGGCAGGAGAAGTCATTTAGGTCTCAGCTCCAATGTCAATACCCGTCAGAGCTTCCCCTCACTCCTTGAGCCCCGACCCTGCTTTGTCCTTCTTTGCCGCCGCCGCTGTTGGTCTGTAACTCACGGGTGGGCAAACTGCTTTTTAAGCTTCATTGGGATATAATTAATAGACAAAAAACTTTAAATGCATAATGTATACTTTTTGATGAGTTGAGACACACGCTTATCCCTGTGAGACCATCACCACAATCAAGGTACAGAACATATTTCACTTCCAGAATGTTCTTGTGTTTTTGTGTGTGTGTATTTTGTGAGGACACTTAACATGAGAATGATCATATTTTAAAGTGCACAATATCATATTGCTATATATATATATATATATATATATACATACCATATATAACTATATTGTACATACAGATCTCTAGAACCTACTCATTTTGTGTAGATAAAACTTTATACCTGTTGAGCAACAACCATCTATTTCCACCTCCCCCAGCCCCGGGCAACTACTATCTGATGCTCTGCTTCTGTGCGTTTGACTTTTAGATTTTAGATGCCTCATGTAAATGAAGTCATGTAGCCTTTGTCCAGTGTCTGCCTTATTTCATTTGGCATAATGTCTTCAATGTTCATCTATGTTGTAACAAATGGTAGGATTTGCTTTTTTTTTTTTAAAGGCTGACTTTTTATATAAAGAGATGCATAGGAGGCCAAGAGGCAAACTGATGATGTTCCATAGGTATGTGGATGACAGGAGGGAGAACAAATCTGCACCAGTTTTTATCAATGAAATTCAAAATAGAATGAGTCAGTTGAATATAATATTTTGCATTGTTGGTATACTAATGAGAAGAATAGAATTCTTTTTTGGGAGGATAGTATCTCACTCGGTTGGGGTTCCGATATAAAAACCCCTTTAGCTCACGGTGCTAATAAAAATGGACAGAGGGCTGGATTTGGTCGTAGGCCAGTCCATGGGCTTCTGCTTGAGCCTGTCATTCCACTTAATTTTCTCCACCGCCACATTACTCTCTAGCATCACTGCCTGATTGTTTGCTGCTCAATTATCAGTCTGTCTGCATGAGAAAAACAAGGTCCACGAGAATAGAGGCCTTATCTGTCGGGTTTGCCTCTACCACCCCAGCTCTCTGAATAATAGGATTATATCTGGTGAGCGGTAGATACTCATTTGATGTTTGGTGACTAACGAGTGAACCCAGATCTTACCACCTAAGGGAAGAGATGAGATCCGTAACCTACCAAAGGGATAGAAATGCTCATGGTTCCTTTAGCATGTCTGACTTTCCTATGGCAATGGTCTCACTGACATGAACAATTCAATCTTGAGATTACTTCTGATTTATGTCACTATTTCTGTTCATAGATTCCTTTCCTATTTTACTATGATAAGAAAAATGGCAGTTAACCAGAACATAGCATATTTTAATACCTTTATGATTCTGTAGGAGTTGGCTGTGTGCAAATACCCCTTTGGTCGTGGTCATAAATGCTCAGAACTCTCTGTCCAGTGTCCAGCTGCCCTTTGCCGCTCTTCACTTCTACGTCCCAGCTTCTCCACAGTGAGAAGCAGCCCCAATACAGCCAACCATGTGGGTCCAGATGCAGTGCCCTTCAGGAAGCCTTTCCTGAGGACCCTGGCCTTCAAGGAGCTTCCTTCTCCAAACCCTTTTCCTTTATCACACACTGAGCTCACGCTGGTCTTTTTAATAGTAGTTTTCTCATTCTTTTGCAGGTATCCATGTCTGTTATCTGCTCCAATAGATTGTGAGTAAGCCCTTGGAGGGTAACAGTTCCTCCCATACATCTCTGACATACTACCTAGTACCTTCAGGCATGAATGTATATTTCTTCATATTTTTTGAGTTATACTTGGTGAGAAAAGATGCAATAATCATAAAATAATGCCCAATCAAGAATTTTGCTTAGTTTTTTTTTTACAGTATACACTCACATGTATAAAAAAAAAAGAGCATTCATTGCTAGCTCTATTTCTTATGCCACCAAATGATGATGAAAATTCATAATTGGAATTAATACCTTGAGTCACTTTGATTGTGTCGCCCATAAATCATTTTTTTCATTATTCTCAATATAAAAATTATTTTATGAACATGTTTCACATCTAAGTGCTTAGTAAGGCTCTCTTGTTGACTTCCAGTTAATGAGGGACTTCATAGAACTGGTAAAGTCATTCTCTGAACATCCAGGGTGGGGAAGTTTGCCTAGACTGGGCACGGTAGAAATGCGAACCCTTCAGAAATGTGTGTTGTCGAAAAGAAAATCCTGAAAATTATCTGTCTGTCTGTCTATCCATCTACCTATCCTTTATCATCTATTACCTAAGTGACTAGCTTTACAAGCTCTACTATGAATATGTTTGTATCTGTCATGCGAACATAAGTCTACTCTATGAGACTGTGGGGATGGAAAAATATCTCTGCTTTGCTTGCTTAATCAAAAGAATTAGTAGGAAGAGAGAAAGGGCCAGACTCCCAGAGGAGTCTCAGGTCACTTCCATGCTAATTAAAAACAGAGGGAACAGCAGGAAGAAATATTCCATTGTTATTCAAACTTAGGACTGGCCTTTGAGGCTAGGGTTCTCAACTGGTGGGAGGGCACTCAATTTTGCCCCTCTGGGAACATTTGGCAATTTCTGGAGACATTTGTGATTTGTTTAACTTAGGGAAGAAGTTGTTACTGGCATCTTGTGGGTAGAAACCAGGGAGATGCTGAACACCCTTCAGTACACGGGAGTAGTCCCCACCAACAAAGAATTATCCGGCCCCAAATGTCAAAAGAAGCACTGTTGAGAAAGACTTTAAAGGCAAGCCTTCTTCTTTGGAAGCCTCCATAGTGCAGACGGGGAACTATGGCTTCTTGCCTTAATGTTTGGATCATGCATAATGGTGACCAAAGAACCCCAGCTATGAAGAGATCAGTGGAATCTGAGCTTCAGCATAAAGAGGTACATCAAAGAGTGTCCATCTTTGAAGCACATTAAGTCAATGAATTTGGAGGAAGAGGTACCTAAACATCACTTCCTACATGATCAGCAAAACCATTCATCGCTTGAGCAACCCACATAATGTCAGTTGAACTGTACCTTTTGTTCTTCCCCCAGTGCCCTGTGAAATATCACTACATCATCAGTTTATGAAGCCCTCCCTAATTAAATAGCTTACTTACTAGAATTTTTCCTGCATTCTAGGTTTTTGTTTGTTTGATTTTTGTTTTGTTTTGTTTTTGTGGTGAAGAAGCCACCATAAGAAGTTTAATTTATACTATAAATTATATATACATATCTAAGACCCAGGCCATATTCTAGAATCATGATTTACTCAATATGCTTTCCATTACCTTCTTTGACTACAATGACAAATTGATGTCAATGATGATCCTGAAGCAGTGTTCGGACCTAACACAACCATAAAAGATTATTTGGAGAGAATACATTACTTCATAAGGCGTGAGAGTTAAAGGGAATTTCAGCCAGAGTAGAAGCAAGAAGGAGCTTCAAAAAAACTTCTGTTGATCAGAAAATTAAGTCAGCCTTCATATTTTAATTAATCAATACTTTAGGAATGTTGTAATATTTTTATACTGAGGACTTTAACCTTTATAGCAAACTCCATGGCTTTTTTTGAAAGAACTATAGTTCTCCGACTTATCTCCAGTTTTCCATATTTGGTAGGATCTCATGGAATTGAATCTTTCGAGACAAGTAGATAATATTATGTTCCCACTATATATGTGCATTAAAGTAAGGGCTCTACATTTATAACCCTCACAACAATCGATTGGGGTTTATATTATTAACCCCATTTCATAAATCTGGGGATTGAGGCTTAGAGCCACTAAATGACTTGCCTAGAGTTACATAGCTGGAAAGCACAAAGCTTTATATGAATCCAAGTCTATCTGGCTTAAACACTGCATGTATTTATTGAAATGCTCAAATGCTCTATATGGTCATAGGGTAAAATTTTTATGATTCCATATCAAGGTGGTAAAATTTTTATGATTCCATATCAAGGTGGTACAAAACAAAACAAAAATCTGTTCATCTGATCAGTCTGGTCAACCTGTACTTCCAAGAGAATAAAGCAGATTTTGAGGGACAGAATTATTTGAATTTACATTAACCTGATCAAGTTAACTGAGAAACAAGCAAGCAAGCAAACCTTCACTTGTCTCTAGGGCAGTGGTTCTCAAAAGGTGGTCCCCAGACCACCCGCAGCAACACCACCTGAATTTGTTGGAAAACCAAATTCTTGGGTCCTACCAAAAACCTACTAAATCAGAATCTCTAGGAGTGGAGTCCACAACCTTGTGTTTCAACATGGCCTGAGGCTTCCTGATGATCAGTGTGTTTGAGAGCGTCTGCTGTGGAGGTGACTTCTGCTACCTACTGGTGTCTACTTTGCTTATCACCTCCACACTGTTATATCTCCAGGACTTGCATTAGACTTTTTCACCTCCCATGCTCCACTTTTACTGAAAAGAAAGAGCTGACAATAATAAACCTAAATATCAGATTTGTTTAAAAGGCCAACGTCCCCAAGTGTATCCTAATAAATTCAACACGTGGTCAGCTTAATCTTACACATTTTCTGCAGCTATAGGATTATGTCCTGTTAACTGATGGACACTGCATTCACAAATTCCTGAATTTAGGTGACTTTTATTCTGGATAGTTTTGGTATTTTTAAGTTGGCTAAGTTACTTTTAAAATTGGTAATCCATATTTGGCATATACGATGAGTCTTAATGGGGAATAGTTTAATATTCTTAAACCATTCTGAGTAAAAGAGAGATTGTTATTTACTTTTTTTTTTTTTTTTAACTCTGGAGCTAGCCAAACTTTTAATAACAAAGTGTCTCCTGTGAATGGTCATTATAATGGTCACTATAGGAGGGAAAAATTTGCTGAATCCTGGAGAGTTCTTGTTTCATAGACACAATCTCTGAATTTGAGAAATTGTAGGACTGAAAGGGTCTCATAAAAAAATTACAGCCCCTGTTTTTGAGAGATTATCTTTTTTATCCCATTCTTTCCTCCTGTGTTGTCTCTTGGGAACTATCCCAGGTTGAGAGGTTGGTGAAAGAAAACCAATGTTCCATGCAGCAGGCTACTGTCATTCCCCCTGCAGGGACATTAAAGACTTGCCTTGAATGTTTTTGTCAAAGGTTGTACTTAATTAACTTAATTCTGTTGGACTTGTAAGGTCCAGTATGTAAATTCATGTACATCAGTAGACTCCTTCATGGAAATTTTGTTTCTAGGCCAGAACCAGTCAAGATTGCCAGGGAAAGAAGTGGTAGCCCAGGTTAAAGGTAGCCAGTCTTCATCCTATCTGCTGGATCCCACAGAGATCATCTTAATTCAGGTTTAAAAAAATATGCTCCGAAAAGGAAAATTACTTAGGTCTGAATTGGAGCATATAAAGCTGTTGTGAATAAAAATATATTTACTGGAGTTGCTCTTCACATCACCATAGGTGGGAGATGGGAAAGCGTGCCATCTTGAATATGTTCTACCTTTTTCACATTATCTCCTAACGTGTTACTGAATAATGAATGGTTTGGGGAGCATGTTTATTTCAGCTCTGCAAATAAGGTCTGCAACTCAGAAGGAGAAAAAAGATAGAGGTTCCAAGCCACTAGCAGTGATAAGTGGCCCTGCGCGAATAAATTTGACAGACGGATGCTCTACAAATCCTGTCTATTAGCATCATGACACCTAGCAAGAAGAAACTTGTGCTCGAGAGAAAGTTGGAAGCAGTGTGACACAGAAGAGGAAAATCTCTGACGGATTGCCTGCACCCCTCACTGACAGACAGACCGACATAGGCACACTGCCCTCCCCCTCACCCCAGACACACACACACACACACACACGCACGCACGCACGCACGCACACACACACACACACACACACACATATCAGTTCAAGCCTTCAGGTCCTTCACAGTCTAGGAGCCACAGAGGCACACCCCCATTTGGCTCAGGGTCTGTAAATCCTGTTACCCGTCAGCTGTGAAAGCGTAGTCTGTGGGACAGTACGCCATAGATCCGTAAGAAACAGCGCCTATCGGACAAAGATATTGGAGTCATTTGCATAGCTGCCTCAGGAGTACGAAATCACTTCTGGTGGAGGCAGACATTTGGAAACAGATAAAGCCTATGAAGAATGCCTCTTTTTGACTTCAGAGATTAATGTAGATGTGGACACATTAGTTCTGTTTTAGGGAGACTCTTCTCTGTTACAGATAACCGGGACTGGGAAGGTTGGGTTACCCAGTAATGGGTCACTTATCAGGTACATTAGTTTAAAACCTGCAATTTTGAACTTAGCATTATTGAGCTTTCCAAAGATTAAGTTACCGAACTTTTGTTGGTGAGTGTCTCCATGAAATTTCCTGAAAAGGATAGTCCTCCTTCTTTGTGTGAAAGTGAAGCCAAATCACATACTTTATTGATATTTATAGACATACAAATGATAGTGCTAATGTACTTTAATGTCTGTCTACTTGACTGGAAAGGCTGTGGGCTGTGCTTTTGGGCTTTTGTTTTTCCTAAGATAATGTGAAGTACTGTAGTCTCTTTGTGAGCTTAATCGGAGTAGGTAGCTTTTTTTTTTTTTCTCTTCCCCTTCTTGTTTTCCCCAAAGACTTATTTCAGAAGGCTTACACCGAAAGTCTTTTTCAAAAAAAAGTTCTGTGTTTGCCCGATACGGGTACAGGCTGTACCGTGTCCTAGCAAACAAAAATATATCCCGGTGTCTGTTTGTCTCCTTGATAGCTTAGATGGAAAATGTAGGAATATTGATGCTTCAACAAAGGTGATCCGATTTTAACAGTCTGTACTAGAAAATGCCTCCACTAAGAGGTGAGTCTTAATCTGCAAGCCATGAAGATTTATGTTCTCAGAGTAATTTTACAGACATTCAGCTTGTCAATGCCTGGTGGGGTTTAGGGTTCTTGAGTCACCACGGGCTTAACAAGCATCCAGGCATGAACCAACTTTGTAATTCTGAGCGAGAGTAATAAATGTTGATCCGCGGTGACTGAGCAGAATTAAGAGATAATTTACCTGCTTGCTCTGGAGGGAGTTTGCACACACCCTCTCTTCATCATAGATGATTTACAAGCCAACCTCTGGCAAAGATAGGAAAGGACCAGAATATCCCAGCCAAAATGGATGATAAAATCTTGAATTTCTCTTAGAACAAAAATGAATATGCAAGGCTCATGGTAAGTCATCTGCACATATTGTTAAGTTGCTGGAGAAAGAGGGCATTTGTTTAAATCAAAACCAAAATAAAAACCTAGCGTACAACAAAGTTCCTGTCTGTTTCAGTCATATTTGACAAAGCTCAGGTTTCTGATAGTCATGGTTAAAATGGATTTTTGGTCACTGGTGTGTCTATGATAGTCATGGTTTAAATGTATTTCTGACCTGGACAGCCTCTAACTCTTGGTGATATATTGATATGAGAAATGAACTTACTGAAAAGTTTATAAGAAATATAAGCAGCGGGCAAAAATGAGTAAGTTGTTTTGGACCTAAGTTTTTCAATTGCAAAAATGGCAAGGGTCAAGCTATGCCATGTTACTGTTGTAATCCATGAAAAGTCGACTATGTATATAAATGGTATTTGCCACTTGAGTAACACAAAGAGATCTATCATAGAAAGACAGAAGACTTTAACTTGTTCCTGTATTGTTCCTAATTTCCTGGTAAAGGTCTCATTTAGGAGCACCTGGGTGGCTCAGTGGGTTACGTCTCTGCCTTCAGCTCAGGTCATGATCTCAGGGTCCTGGGATCGAGCCCGAATCAGGCTCTCTGCTCAGCAGGAAGCCTGCTTCCCCTACCTCTCTGCCTGCCACTCTGCCTACTTGTGATCTCTGTCAAATAAATTAAAATCTTTAAAAAAAGGTCTCATTTAAATCAGTAGATATTTTTAGCAGTGAGTTGCCTTAAATGGGGAGTCTAAAAGTAATACAGACAGTCCCCAACTTAGGACTGTTTGACCTAAGATTTTTTGACTTTGCAATGGTACAAAACCGATATGCGTTCAGTGGAATCCATACTTCAAATTTTGAAGTTTGATCTTTTCTAGGGTGAGCAATATACTGGTTGGTCTCTGTGTTGCTGGATGGCAGCAGCAACCACAGCTCCCCGTCAGCCACACAATCTCCAGGGTACACAACTGACACACTTGGAACCATCCTGCACCTACACAGCCATTCTCTAATTTACTTTCAGTAGACAGTAGTCAATAAATTACACGAGACATTCAACACTTGATTTTAGGATGGGCTTTGTGTTAGATGATTTGGCCCAACTGTAGGTTAATGTAAGTGTTCTGATGGTGTTTAAGACCGGCTAGGCTAAACTATGAGGTTAGGTGTGTTAAGTGCATTTTTGACTTATGATATTTTTAACTTACATGGGCTTATTGGGATGTAACCCCATTACAAGTTGAGGAAGGTCTGTATCCTTAGTATCCCACTGACATCAGAACATTCTGAAACATATCTCTTGGCTGTTTGGTTCTGAGTCCTAAATTTGGACATAACAGGAATCTTTCCAGGAGACTGTCTTCCTGGCCTGAATTAGAATTCAGAGTGGGCTGAGATATTTTCCCCCTATCTCTCCAGACAACCCCATCTTGAGTTTCTCACTGGTATACATCAGGGTGTTTATTACACACATTCACTCCCAGATATGGGAATTCATGCAAATACAATTATCTCCAATCTTACACACAATTCTTGGTCTGGCCAAATTCTCTGAAGGGGCTTGGCTTCAAATAGAGCTTGAAGTAAATAGACTATTTTATTTTTTATTTAAGTATCAGGAGACCATCTACTGAGGTTTTTTTCTTTTCCCTTGCTGTTTTAACCACATATGAATTAAGACAGTGAAGAGAATGGAGTATTTCTCTTTAAACAAGATATATGGTTTTCAACTGCAGAATAAAGGCAGGAGTTAGATTTTTCCTGGACACTGAATTCTGGAACACAAAGGAGCTGCAGAGGACAAATGAGTGCAGGGTTCACTAACGGAACATTGAGTCCTACAGTGTCTTCTCAGAGAGGTGACTCTAGGGAGGCAAAGAAAGGAAAAGCCAAGAGTGAGAGGTCACCCCTGATAAGTACAAAGAAGTTGCTTCCAGTGTTTTCTTCCATTGTGCCTGTTACACTTATTGGTGTGAATAATGTTGTTTTGTTTTCAGAAAGACAGTCATGAGCAAAAAAAAAAAAGAACGGCGAGTGATAAGCCGAGCCCAGGAAACTTGAGAATGACACATTTGTGATAATATATGTTAATTTGGCTGGATAGACATGAATATTTTCCATAAAGAACAAAGAGAAGGACGGACTACGGCTTAGAGTCATTCATTTCGAATTTTATATAGGTATTACCCGTGTTCAAAATGCACAAATCTCTTGGAAAAAAAAATTTTTTTTTTTTGGAAGAAAATGCATTCTGTTGCGGTGGCTTGTTTATTTAAAATTACCATAGTTTTCTTGCTTTGGAGATAAAAACTCTGGTGGAGCCAGACTTCAAATAGATGATGTTCTGAGCACATCAAAACAAAGAAAGTGTTTCTGAAACCCAATAAAAGCATTTTTTGAATGACTCCGTCGCCCATTCAAACGACCTTTCAGCTTAGCGCCACTGGCTCCGCTAAAGTCCCCAACACCTTCCAGCCTATTCAAAGGTATCAGATTGAACCGAAGGTGAAGAAAATGGGCTATCTGCAATATTCATGAGTTGGGAACTTCTCGAGTTTGACAATTGTCTGAATGACTTTACAACTGCTTGGGGGATGTATTACAGAACAGACAGTCACAGGCACCCAGCGCTCCTGATCAAGTCAAACCTTGTGAGTGAGTCCGAAGGGAGCACCCCCTTCCCCGCCCACCTCCATTCTTTCCTAATTCAGGTCCCAAGACAAATACTGCCCAGTCTTTGAAGTGTGCTATCTTATTCCTTGGCTTACCAGGCCGAACTAAAGGCCTCAGTAACACTTCTTCGAGTGAACTAACCGAGCTCAAATGTTTTGTTTTCATAGCCTTTGGGGTGAATTTTTTTTTTTTTTCCTCTCAAAAAAAAGAGGACAAGCTTGGGACATGCTAAGACCTAAGGAGAAAGTACTAAGCAGTTTGAGGAACCCTGGAAGGAAGGAGGGAAGGAAGTCAGTGAGTCAGTCAGTCTGGTCATATATTACCTAACAGGAGTAGGTTTCCAAGGTCCTGCTACTGGATAAGAAACTTGCAAGACAAATGATACCTACCTTTCGCATTTCCTCCTCAAAGCACCCATGGCCAGCCTGATACCCAGTCTGTAGCTGCAGCTAAGGTCAAACATAGCTACCTAGAATCTTGTATGCAGAGCATGGAGTAGTGGAAAGGGCCCCCAGATTTTAGTCCCAGCATTGTCACTAACTGTGACCTTGGCCAAGCAACTGAAATTTTCTGGCCATTTTTTTTCTGTCAAAATAAGGAGGATACTGAATCTCATCTGTAAAGCCACACCATGTATTATCTCCGCCGTTCCCTTTCTACCCAAAACAACATTCTAGCTAGGTGGCAAGCCACGTGGTAGGTTTAAGATTGACTTCAAACCTGGTGGAAACAATAGAGAACAAAGGATTTGGGAAAACCAAGGAAGCTGACTGGACATCTGTAGTAGGTTGAATTATGTCCTCCCCAATATGTCCACATGATAACCCCCAGAACCTATGACTGTGACTTTATTTGCAGAGATAATTAAGCTAAGGATCTTGAGATGAGATCATCCTGGATTATCTAATTGGCCTCCAAATCCAATGACATATGTCCTTATAAGAGACAGAAAAGGAGAAGACACGAACAGCAGAGGGAAGGCAAGATGAAGACAGAGGCAGGGACTGAAGCAATGTAGCCACAAGCCAAGAACGTCCAGAGCCCCCAGAGGCTGAAAGACACAGGGAAGCATTCTGCCCTAGAATTAGGACGAGCTGGGACACAATCAAGAAGGTGCTGAGTACGAAGGAGACACCTTGGCTTAGGACTTGTGGCCTCCACAACTGGGGGAGAATAAGTCACCCTCATCTTAAACCGCTGGTTTGTGGCAACTTGCGACGGCAGCCCTAGGAATCTGACTGCCGGTGAGGCTTCTCCACATTTTCTCTTGAGGGGGCCCAGGCTCAGGCTGTGTGCTTTCCCCAGGGCCATTCCAGGCCCAGAGAGCCACAACCTTTCTCCTTGGATTCCAGGATTGGACTCAAGAAAGAGCAACACATAGGAAAGTCGTCATGTTTCTGAGCAAGGGTGAGCTACTGCTTCCGGGGAGAACAATTTATCTCCTGCCTCACTGAGGGTTTTCCTCTCCCACTGCAGCCTGGCGACTCCACACTCATCACGTCGAGTCCACATGACTTGAAGGAACGACTGGTCCACTTGTGAATTTTCTTTTAACCTAAGCTCTACACTCAACATGGGGCTTGAACGTGTAACTCGCGAGATCGAGAGTCACATGCTGTCTGACTGAGCCGGCCAGGCGCCCCCACTTATACATTTTCAGAAAGGTTTTAGACCTCAGGAGGTGAAGGTTTCCGGAGGGGGCTCATATTGGCTGATGTCTGTGGAAGGCAGGGAAAAAGGAGGGAGAAAGGAACGCCCGCTCTCTCGTTGTTATCTGTGTCTGCTCGGCCACCTGCAAGGAACATCTGGATACCTGGTCAGCGGGGAAAGAGTGAGGGTGTCGTGGGGGTGGTTGACAGGCCAGACTGTGAGGGAAGAGCTCTGACTGGTGGCCCACCTTTAGAGAGCTTTTTCATAGTTTCTTCCACACAATTGACCAATTCTCCTAACTCCCAGGTTCTTACTGGAAGAAGGGAGAGTGGGAGGGAAGAATTAGTTGGAGGGGCTCTTTCCCCCCCCCATGGCTCCTCACCCTCAGGTCTGCAGCTGGGACACCCCGCTTCTTCAAGTGAGAGGCTGGACGCTTTGTTGCCCAGCAGACCTCCGAGGAACATGGGGTGCCCTGACACGGACCCTCCCTGCCCAGGGGGCTCTTGTCCATCTGAGCAGGGCTACCCTCCCTTCAGAGTTCACTTTAGGCACCACTGCTCTGGGGAAGCCCTCGGTGATTTAGACTGGGTTATGTGCCTTTTGGGGGAGGTTGCCAAACCACCATGAAATTTCTCTATCAAAGCACCTGTTTCAGTGAAATGCCAATCATATTTTTCCTCCCTGCCTTTATCTTCCATGTAAGATTTTTTTAAATTAAATTTATTTATTTTCAGCATAACAGTATTCATTATTTTTTCACCACACCCATGTAAGCTTTTCAAGTTGGGGGCCGTACCTGTGTTTTGGCCATCTTGTTTTGTTCTATGTGTCTATAATCATATACATGACACATGAACATGACCTCATAAGAGTTTTTCAGGCACTACATGAACATGATACAGTGCCCATCCCCCTTACCTGAACTGTGCCATCACCTGAACTGTACCTTCTCCTGAAGGTACATTCTAAAAACCATTGGGCAAGTCTCCTTCCAGACTTTTATCTTGGCATTCACAAACATGTACTCTTGCTATCTATCTGTCTCTCTGTCCCTCTGTCCATCCATCCATCCATCCATCATCTATCTAACTTGTCTACCTATTTAATCTTTAGTTTTACTCTGTGTCTTTCGACAACTTGCTTTCTCCTTTAATGTCATGTCTTGGAGACATTTTCATGTCAGTATGCAGTGATCTGCAGAATGTCACAGTGGCCCATTCGCCTGCTGATGGACCAACAGGTTTTTCACTGCCGTGAGTCAGGCAGCAAGGCCCCCCGTCACTCACACATACTGGTGTACACACGGAAGTACTTCTTAGATGCATGGAGAAAATCCCCAGTTAAGTTTCAAGCATACCAGCAACTCTTAGTCCCTCTGTCCTTTGCCTCTGTACTCAGAGCTCTTGCAGAATTGCTTCTATGGCAGTGGAAATTCTTCCCCTCTGGAGCTGTAGTTTTTGGTGGGCCTAGGTTTATTTTCCCTTTTATTTGATCTCTTCTTTCTATTTTTTGGAAATTCTGCAAGGTCCTTGGTTAGCCTTTGTTATTTTTCAGCACTGTTTATGAAGACACACACACACACACACACACACACACACATCCCACCTCTGACTTGTGGTGTGTGGTCTGGGATGGCATAGACGTGTGTGCTTAGCCTGCTATTTTTTTTTAAGATTTTATTTATTTGATAGAGAGACACAGTGAGAGAGGGAACACAAGCAGGAGCAGAGGGAGAGGGAGAAGCAGACTCCCTGCAGAGCAGGGAGCCTGAATGTGGGGCTTGATCCCAGGACCCTGGGATCACGACCCAAACCGAAGGCAGACACTTAATGACTGAGGCCACCCAGGCGCCCCTTCGCCTGTTATTTTGAGCCAGCTTATGACAAGTACCTTATTTCCCATGCCCAGTACTTGGCACCTGCTGTGCATGGACAAAGTCCGTGTTGAGAGAACCAATGGATTTTCACTTGAGGCAGGTACCAACACTTGATAAGGACAAATGTCTCCTCACAGGGACTGGTTTGGCACTGATTTCTGTGTTGGTGGATCACCCTTCCGTTAGCCCCTCACAACTGTAAGTTATCATCAAGCTAGCCACCTGTATGTGAGTCAAAGTGGGATTCGTTTTAGGGAAAGCATGCGCATCTTTAATTTCCATGCCACATTGTTTGTAAAGGCCTTGAAACTTTCTACTGGACAGCAACAAGTAATTTAACGGGACTCAGTTTGATGACTTGTGACATTGTGTCCCATAAAAGATGGTTGACATAACATGTCATGCACTAGGCTGCTTTGAAACTTTCCTCTAGAGAGCGGATCCCACTGAAATTTAAAGGGATATGTGATTGTGAGTGACTGTGAAATTTAAAGGGATATGTGACTGTGACAGCATCAAAGAATGCTTAAAAACAAGTTCGTGCCCAGAACACTTGGCTTAGACTTGCCAAGTTCCACTTGAGATTCACGGAAACACTCTAGCAACCTGGATTCTATTTACTAAACCCAAACAGGCCCTTCTGTGCAGCCCTGCTCTCTTGTGCGCTGCTGCGGACAGGTGTTGCAGATGTGAGGCCTGCTGGGCCTTCCTCGGCAGCCATCTGTCAGCGAGGCCCTCACTCCTCCAGGCAACAGGCGTGTTGATAAGAATATACACTTTCTGCAGTTGACAGACTTTGCTATTCAAAACACTGTAAAAAAAAAATGGCTATAGGAATTTAATTAGCAACTTCCATTAAGAGATTAGATGAGAAGAACAAAGAGAAACCAAAGGAAAGGCTTCTTAATAAAACTGGAGAAGCTGCAGAATATTCATAGCGTAACAAAGGAAATGGAGGATCTGTTGGGTGAATTGTTGGAGGCGACAGATAGGTTCTGATGTTTTCTCACAGCCCGGCTGGTCTGCGACTAATGAAGTGCGGTGTGAAGGGCAGAAAACCTCACACCGTCTCCTGTAGGTAACAGGTAGGGGGGGGGCAACAGCTCTGAGATGCGATAGAACTTGTGTAGTTTTGCGTGTCGTCACTGGGTGGCCCCTGGGGTCTGGGGCTAGTTGACTTAGCACCGGCGTTCAGGGGCTGACCCTAAAATGGGGTTGACTAATTTGTTGTTGGCCACCAGCTGCCTGTCACTCAGCTCACGGCTCTGTGCTGGGTCAATGGAGGGGGAGAGAGTATAAATGGACCAGAACAAATCCATTGCTTCTACGAAGAAAATAGATTCCTACAAGGCGTTCCTTCAGCAGTATCATTGGGTGTGTGTGTGTGTGTGTGTGTGTGTGTGTGTGTGTGTAGGCGGGGATGCACAATGCTCCTATAACATCAAGGGAGCCGCTGAGCTCATTTTGTTAATACCTATTAGACGGCAGATGGAACAGAACCCTGTGGCGAAAAACCAGGTATACACTCCTACGACCTCTTGATGCCGAGACTCTTCCTAAAAAAAAAACGCATAGTGGAGGAAGCAGGTGAAGAAGTTCATTTAGCGTTGCATTCTGGAAAGTGGGTTTTGGCCTGAAGTGCGACCAGCCATTCCTGTCAGAATCACCTGTTTCCCTGCCTGTACCCCTGAGATGGAAGGGTGGTTTCTGTGTTATAAGGTATTTTCTGATTTTGAGCTGATTCAGAAGGCCGACAGACAGATTCAGACGGGATGCCCCACACCATAATAGAGAGTATCAATGAAAACAATGAGCCCTATTATTCTTATTTATTAATTGGCAAAACTCTGATGGAGTAAGATAAATTTTGCACTTTCCAGTGGAAGTCCTGAGAGCCACAAGAAATCTGAAAAAATAAAAATTTATATGAACTTGGGTTGGCACCCAAACTGACCCATCCTATAGGCTTGCCGAAGGCATGTGCATTGCACACACACACACACACACACACGCACACACATGTGCACTCACACGCACAGATATGTATAGTAAAGCTGAAGTGAAATTCTTATGAGACGAACTATTTTAGCTCCAAAGTCAAAATTAGGTAAAAATTACTGTAATTAGTAACTGAGTCATAACCTACAGACTGTGAACACCAGATGCCCCTGTAATGGGTTCTAGTTACTAAAAGGTTAATTAATTTTTTTTGTATTTCCAACAAAAATAAGGCTAATTCAAGATAATGAGGTAGATGGGAGGGTTGGGTGCAGGGGGTAGAGACTAGAAACTTGCTGAGGTCTTGGCAAACAAGTCAGATGAAATTATCATCGTTGTGTTTTGTCCTTATGAACTTGAGGCCATTTTGTGTACTTGTTAGCATAAAAGGAATTAAACTAGAGAATGTGTGCTTGCGTGGCTGCTGGATGTAGTCCGCCTTCTCTATGTGGGTCGTATGTTCTGTGCCCAAGCTTCTGGTAGGTTGACAGGATGATGGCCCCGACGTCTCCTGGGGTTTCTGGTGCCGCTGCTCCTTCTTGCTGGCTTCCTCAGGAGCCCTTTCTTCATCTACTTTGAGTGAAGGTCCCTTATGACTTGTGGCTTAGAGTTGTACAGCCTCTGTAATCAACATGGAGAATTGATTACCTGTGTTTCCACAGGAAGAACAGGCTAGAAAGGGCCATTGGCAATAAACATTATTTCCTGCAATTCTTGGTAACAAGAAACTTCCTCCATTCCCACTCTGGTTTTCTCTCCTCAGTTGTACTATTATAAAAGACTGCCAAACTTATTTCTATGTGGATCTGCTTCTCTAGGCCTCGCTTCAGAATTGAACAAATGTCCATCTTTCTTTCAAGTAGCTGGGAAACAAAGGGCTTTCTTGATCCCTTCTACTCCCCCGGCATTTCTTGACCAGCCCGGTCTACCCCCTTGCGTTCCTGCTGTCATGCTATGAAGCTCCTCCTGCTTCAGCTCCAGACAAGAGTACGTTCATTCCTCAAATATCTCTTGAACACGTCCCACACGTCAAACTGGTCTAGGCACTGGAGACACAGCAGGAGAAAGCAACAACAACAACAAAAGAAACCGAGAAAGAAAAGACACACACACTTGCCCTCATGGAGCTTCCATTAGATTGGAGAGAGACAGATGATAAATTAGCAAAGAGCAGTGGCAATTGCTGTGGGGGTTCCATTAACCGAGAGAAGACAGACTGGGAATTCCTTTTGGCTGTGATAGCCTCTGTGGAGAGAGGGGGTTCCCAGAGGGGCGTCACTCACTGAGTAGACATTAGAGGGCAGGATAGGGGCCATCCATGGATTGTGTGCTTCGGGGGTCTGGTGAGAAGAATGCGTATCAGACACATCCAATAGAGAGTATCTATTGATAGAGAGTATCAATGAAAACAATGAGCCCTATTATTCTTATTTATTAATTGGCAAAACTCTGATGGAGTAAGATAAATTTTGCACTTTCCAGTGGAAGTCCTGAGAGCCACAAGAAATCTGAAAAAATAAAAATTTATATGAACTTGGGTTGGCACCCAGACTGACCCATCCTATAGGTTTGCCAAAGGCATGTGCATTGCACGCACACACATGCACACACACACGCACACCCACACATATGTGCACCCACACACACAGATATGTATAGTAAAGCTGAAGTGAAATTCTTATGAGACGAACTATTTTAGCTATTATTTAACTATTTAAATAAATGGTGGGAATTTGAATTCAGGATTGATGTAACTACTTCAGCTCCCTTGTAAGGGCCCCTGGGATTATGTTTCACCAATGAAGAGAAGCTCACACAGTAAAGAGTTAAACCTATATAGTCATCTCAAGAAGCAGAGGGCTTATGGAAATTAAACACGTCCTTGAATCAATCTCTCCCTTTCTATTTAAGAAACATGGAATGGGAGAGCCTGGGTGGCTCAGTCAGTTAAGCATTGGACTTTGGCTTTAGGTCATAATCTCAGGGTCCTGGGACTGAGCCTGCTTCTGGCTCTGCAGTTAGTGGTAGGTCTGCTTGTCCCTCTCCTTCTCCCTCTGCTCCTCCCCCTCATATAAATAAATAAAATCTTAAAAAAAAAAAAAAAGAAAAGCATGGGACAGAACATCTTGGAGTGAGGAAGCATCTTTTGGCTCTTGATCTTGAGAAGTCAGAGGTGCGCAAAGCTATTAGGGGATGGAGAGGGCTATCTGATCTTCAGGGAATAGTCAGGCAGCTTTCCCCAAGATTATCCTTATAGAAACAACACTGTCCCTCCATCCTGCAGTATCTCTTTTAAACTCATGTTTAAATAGCTATACTTAAGTGATAAGGCGCAGCCTTTCACCTCCAGGATCCTAACTGGATTCAAACTCTAGTCTTGTGGGAAATGAGTTTGGTCCTTTACGCTGAGCCCGGTGGACAAAAGTCGTTATCTCCAAGCTTCAAGCATCGTCCAGCCCATCATGGCAGGCCTGGAAGTCTGCTCTCGGGAAAGAAAGCGAAGGAGTGGGGGCATCGAAAGTCAATTACTGAAGTAGTTACATCAATCCTGAATTCAAATTCCCACGATTTAAGTTACAGTCCCTTTCTGTCCGACTACAAAACTGCTTTTCAGCCCCACGCTTTCTAGCATCATCCCAAAAGGCGGAGGAAGTCACTTAGAGCAGTTAAGCTTCCAAAAATGAGGTCAAAGCTGCAAAGAGGCATCAGCTTCAGCACCTTAATAAATTCAAATTTTCTTTGAAGAGTTTCCTTATCTACCTCCAAAGAATACAACTCACATTTTTGCCCTCTCTATGTTGCAAGTGACAACCCCGACTTTTATCTCCCATACGCACGAAGCCGTCTAAACATGTCAGGGAAACATCAAGTGCAAAGATTGTGTGTTCTCCAGCAAACTCAGTAAGTTTAGAATAACACAACCGGTGTTGTCCCCCAAACACTCCAAACACAAAAATAGAACGGAGCCAAGAAAAGGCTACGGGAGACCCCATCTCTAGCCTGCTTTGCTTGAGCCTCAAAAAGGGATAATTGCGGGCGAAGAGCTTTGAGGACTCAGCCTGTGGATAAGAAATGTGCTATTGAGGGATCCTCCGACGGTTTTGAATAGTTTGCTTTCCAGGTATTCAGAGTCAGGCTTGCTTTCCCGCCACTGGGCTGCTCCCAGCCCTCTGCTCTCTTCCCCTCCCGTTCCATTTATCAAGTTAGCATTTTGCTTACAATAAAATGGATGACAGTTTCATTACAGAACAGCATCACTTGTCAAACTTTGAATTACTGATCATAAAAATATCTGTTATGCTTTGAAGGATTGTTGGAGGACTTCCATGTGTATGTGTGTGTGCATATATATATATATATATATATATATATATATATTTATTTATTTATCAGTAGGACTGTTTAGAGCAACATGCACAAGGAGAGAGCTGGGGAGGAGGGAGAAGAAATCAAACCCAGCCCGGGAGCCCAGGGTTGGCTCTCTCCTCCCCATACAAACAAGCTTCTATCACAGCTCTAGACAGCAGAAATAAAAGGGAGCTTTTTGGCTCACAGCTATAAAAAAAATTATCATAGTGATGAAGTTCCTCAGCCATCAACAGAACTGTGATAACGCTGTTTGATGATGATTTTCCCATGAATGTTAAACAGCCGCCACTGCAGAGGGAAAGGAGCTTATCTGCACCTAATACTGATCTCTAATTCCTGCCCTTCTTGAACCATCCATTTTCTAACAGCATTAACTGGCAAATTTACATCCCATCTTAATGCTGCTAAAGAGGACAGGAGATGAAGAGTAAATGACAGCAGTGTAATGAGGGTGGCTTTTTTCTCCTTTCTCTTTAATGGCTGAAGATTTACACAATTGTCTGTAAGCTTATATAGAGAGCTTACCTGAACCTTTTCCCAGCATGGATTCAACTTACAGGAGCTTTTGTTAACTAAACACACAGAAATATTTTTAAGGAGGTTGAATAGTGTGACTTCAAAAGAAAGCCCAAGGAAGGAAAATGGAGGAAAAAAAAATTTAAATGTCATAAATAATATAAATATCTTCAAGGACTGATGATTTCCGAACAAACAAGGTGGGAAAAATAATGTTCTCTTGGGTTACCACATGGCTAAGAACGATTTTGAATATTAAGGAGTAATTAATTAGAACAAGGATTTAGAGAGAGTGATGTTCCACATGCCACCAGGACCCGGGATTTCTCTGATCATATAACATCCATCAAAATACTACCTGTTCACTAACAGGGTGTGAAGAGATAGCAGGTAATTTCAATGGTAAATCTGAATGTAGGGAGCTACAATAGCTAGATGTGGGAAAATCCCATTTGTGCATCCAGATGATAAAAGTAAAGCAAATAAAAATCACCGTGGGCGAGCCGTTTAACATCACAGGCTAGAAACCTTCAAGTTGTCTTTGACTCTCCCCCTCCTTTCATCCTCTTTATCCAACCCATTACCAATCCTGCTTTTCCTCCCTTTGAAATGTTTTTTGAATTTACTCGCTTTTCTCTCCCTCACTCTAACCCGTGTCTCGAGCCCCTCTCATGTTACATAGGGCGGATTCCTCTCATTTTCCCAGCTTCTAGCCTCTGTGGGTCCTTTCACTGTATCTTTAAAATAATACTTGGGTATTTTTCAGCATTTAATCTGACTTCGTAAAAAAAAAAAAAAAGCCAACTATTAGTGCCCTCTGCCCCCCACTGCTTGCGGCAATGGTTCTTAAAGGGTGGTCCACAATGAGAAATACTTAGGGTTAGATTTGGTGAAAGATGTGTAAGACCCAGGCACTGAAAACTACAAAACATTTTGAAGGGAAATTAAACAACTTAAATAAATGGACAGATGTGCCATATTAAAAAGTTAGAATAGAGGTTGACAAACTTTTTCTATAAAGGGCCAGACAGTAAATATTGGTGGCTTTCCAGGGCACATAGGTCACTGTGGACTATTCCTTTTTGTTTTGTTTTGTTTTCTAATTAACATATAATGTATTATTTGTTTCAGGGGTACAGGTCTGTGATTTAACAGTCTTACACAATTCACAGCACTTACCATAGCACATACCTTCCCCAATGTCCATAACCCAGCCACCCCATCCCTCCCACCCCCCTCCACTCCAGCAAACCTCAGTTTATTTCCTGAGCCCAGTTTATTTCCTGAGTCTTAAGGTTTATCTCCCTCTCTAGTTTCACCTTGTTTCATTTTTCCCTCCCTTCCCCTATGATCCTCTGTCTTGTTTCTCAAATTCCTCAAATCAATGAGATCATATGATAATTGTACCTCTCTGATTGACTTATTTCACTTAGCATAATACCCTCTAGTTCCATCCACATTGTTGCAAATGGCGAGATTTTGGGTTTTTTGATGGCTGCATAATATTCCATTGTGTGTATATATACATATATATGTGTATATGTGTATATATACATATATATACATATACATGTATATATGTGTATATATATATACACATATGTATATATGTATATATACACACACCACATCTTCTTTATTCATTCATCTGTTGATGGACATCTAGGCTTTTTCCATAGTTTGGCTATTGTGGACATTGCTTCTATAAACACTGGGGTGCACATGCACCTTTGGATCAGTACATTTGTATCTTTGGAGTAAATACCCAGTAGTGCAATTGTGGGTCATAGGGAGGGTTTTTTCTTTTCTTTTTTTTAAACGACCCTTCCAAAATGTAATAACCATTCTTAGCTTGAGGGAATACAAGAATAGGCTAGATTTGGTCTGCAGACTATAGTATATTGACGCCTAGGTTGAAAGAGTCAATGTTGTTATAATGGCAAACCTCCCCAAATTGATCTACAGATTTTATGAAGTCCCAACCAAATCCTAATGGGTTTTAAAAAGAAATTATTATGTTTATTATAAGCTTTGTATGAAAAAATCAAAGGCCCTAAGATAGCTAAAACAATTTAGATATAGAAGACCAGAAGTGGAGGACTCCTACCTGATTTTGTGACTTACCACAAAGCTAAAATCATGAACACAATTAGGCACTATGTAAAAATAGATCAAGGAACAGACTAAAGAATCTGGAACTAGTTCCACAGTTACATGGTCAATCAATTTTCATCAAAAATACCAAGGTAATTCATTAAAGAAAATGTTCTCTTCAATATATAGTGCAGGAATAAGTGGATAAATGCATAAAAACAAAATAAAACCTAACCATTTCCTCACACCATACACAAAACTTAAAACCGGTCATGGAGCTAAATGTAGGTTATGAAATGATTAAACTTCTGGAAAAATATATAAGAAAATCTTAGTGAATGTTGAGTTAGGCCAAGATTTCTTAAAGTGGACAAAAAAAATAGATATTAAACTGGATACCAAAAACAAATACAAAATTACAAATTTCTGCTCTTTGGAAGATGTAATTAAGGAACCTAAAAGTAAATTCACAAACTGGGAAAAATATGTTTACAATATATACATCCAAAAAATCCTTTGTATCCAGAATATCTAAAAAAACTCTAAGAACTCAATAATAAAATACCTAATTTAAAAAGAACAAAAGAATGGCATAGAAACTTCACACAAAAAAAGAGAGTCAGTAAGCATATGTGAACATGTTCAATATCACTAGTCATACGAGAAATGCAAACTAAAAGCCATAATGAGAAACCACTACAGATCTACCAGCATGGGTAAAGTAATGAAAATCGCCCATGCCAGGCCTTGGTAAGGATGTGGAGCAACGGGAACTCTCATGTAATTGGGGTTGGAATGCTAAATGGTGCAGCTACTTTGAAAAAAGAAAGTCAGTGACTTATAAAATTAAACATATATTTATGATAATTTGATCCAGCAGTTCTGCCCACAGATATTTACCTAAGAGAAATAAAAATACACATCTGCCTAAAAATGTATATGTAAATGTTCATAGCAGTGTTACTGTGTATAGCCCCAAACTGGAAGCAGCCCAAATATTTAACAGTTGGTGAATATATAAATAAATTATTGTATATATATACAATAGAATATTACTGGGCAATAAAAAGGAAAAATGTAGTAATACACACAACATGAATAAATCTCAAAAATATTATGGTTAATGAAAGAAAGCAAAGATAAAAGGCTATGAATGATCCCATTAATGTGAAATTCTAGAAATGACCAACTGTAGGGACAGAAGGCAGATCACTGGTTGCATGAAGCTAGGAAGAGGGGGAGGGAAATGCAAAGGGGCATGAAGGAATTTCTTAGGGTGAGGTTTTCTGTATTTTGATACTAGTACTAAATCTCTTCATGTTGGACATGTAAATGAGATTAATTTTTCTGGTTATAAATGTCTAGACAGAGGAGAGGTAAAGAAACAATAAATTTTCAAGTTTTAGGGTGGTATCAGAGATTATCCACAATTATCTGAAAACGCTATTAAGATACTCCTCCCTTGGGATTCCTGGCCCAGCTGGGAGAGCATGTACTCTTGATCTTGGGGTCATGAGTCCGAGCCCCATGTTGGGTGTGGAGATTACTTAAAAATAAATAAACTTAAAAAAATTACTCTTCCCTTTCCCGACCACATGTACAGATATGTGGAGATAGGCTTACTTCATAGGCTTCAACAAAAACAACATAACAAGAAAGATTATATGCAGAAGCAGATATTAGAATCCAACTGCCTTCTATTCTACTGATAGGCATGAAAGAAATTTGTAAACATGTAAAATAATGTCACCCTTCTCATTAGATCTTTTTTTATTTTGGAAAATAGAGATGTTCTTCATAAAAGCTATTTATTTTGTTGGTAATGGGTTCATTATTGTCATTTAATATTTTAATATTAAACATTTTAATGTTTAAAAAATTTCCCAGTTTTAATTTCTATATGTTATATATCAATAAATATAACCCAATAGCAAAAGCTCTTTGGGGTTTTCAATCGCCAAGTTATAAAGGGGTCCTGAATCCAAAGACTGTAAGAACTACAAACTAAAACTCAAAGTTCTGCATAACTTGGATGGCTTTGTTCTCAAAATTCTCAACTAGAATCTTTTCTCCTGCTGGGCTAGTGTGTCCCAATTTCCAGACCAGGTTCATGATGAGCTTGTGTCAGTCTCTCCCTCATCCTACCAGCTTCGTGACTTTGCAACTTTTTCACCCTGCAGCTCACAGTTTCCTTATCTGCAAAATGAGGATCATAATAGAATCAACTTCATAGGGTTGGTAGGGACTTTAAGTGAGTTTATGCAAAACATTTAGAGTAGTACCTGCCAATAGCAAACACGCGATCAACATGATATTGTAATGGTCATTGCACTTGTTACCTTCCCGTCTCCCCTCCATCTTTGTAAATGTCACTTCTCCGTGTTCTCCATATCCTCCTCTTCCATCTCCAAACTCGGACATCCATAATTAGTGAGTGCCACTTGGTTAGCTCTCTTTTTCTAGTTGTCTGAGCCGTTTCATTTTATCTCCCAAACTCTATCTAAAGCTCCTTTAAACCAAACTCCCTCTTAGGCACATTTTACTTAGCATAGAATTGGGCAAGCAGGGGTGCCTGGGTGGCTCAGTGGGTTAAGCCTCTGCCTTCAGCTCAGGTCATGATCTCAGGGTCCTGGGATCGAGCCCCACATAGGGCTCTCTGCTCAGTGGGGAGCCTGCTTCCCTCTCTCTCTCTGCCTGCCTCTCTGCCTGCTTGTGATCTCTCTCTGTCAAATGA
Source organism: Mustela putorius furo (assembly GCF_011764305.1). Lineage (NCBI taxonomy): Eukaryota > Metazoa > Chordata > Mammalia > Carnivora > Mustelidae > Mustela > Mustela putorius. The sequence continues at coordinate 12,332,344 of NW_025422057.1, forward strand.
ATGGATGAAATCTTAAAAAAAAAAAAAAAAAAAGAACTGGGCAAGCAAAAGACACTTAAGAAACATTGATTGGGTTAGAGGCTTCCCATTCTGTAGTATGGGAGCGATACTAGCCTCTTTTTTATCTGCTTCATAACCATGTTGTGGTAATATATATGAAGAGATTAAATTTCATTGAAAGAAAAAGAAAATCCATATGCCAAACCAGGCCCCTTTTTGGGGTCCTGATGTGTCTTAGGGCCATGATAAGGAATTTTTCCAGAAACAAATTATTGTTAAGCAGATGCTCCTACTTATATGTTCCCTTAGTATTCTGAATTCCTTTGGCATATTGAATTCTTCATACCTAACAATGTGTCCTATCCAATAAACATGTGGGAGAAATATCAGAACTTTGGCTTTATAGGGCACATGAAGATGACACTTTCTATCAACCTTGTTAAATAGGTTCTCACTAAAGATTTGCATTGTCAAGTTTTGGCCCATGATATTCTCAGGAGGGAAAGGATTAATCCATTAAAATCCTAAATGAACAAGACCTCACTGGCACTTCTGAGAACATGTTTTGCAGCATTATTAGAACTACTTTTATCTCTACAGAGTTTTTTGGATATCGTGGTCATCCAGTTTTAGGTAACATTCTAACTTTTCTCAATGTTGAGCTAAGTAATCTTCAGTAAAATAATTTCAGAGGCTGTGCATACGCCAAAAACACAATGCTGTAAGGTATCATACTAAACTGATCATAGTGAACCTATACACAACAGAGGAGGTATATAAATTCATTTAATAAACACTTTTTGAACATCAACTGTATACCCAGCTCCTGGGATGTATGGGGTTCAATTCTAGTAGCAGGAGACAGAGAAGAAATGAAAGCTAAATAATCGTAGATACTGATCAATGCAATGACAGGCATAAAAAAAGGAGAATGACAGGATAGAGGAAGACTGGGGACTGGGATGTTATTTTGATACAATGAGCAGAAATTGCAGCTCATTATCTCTGGGATTCAAAATATGCATCTAGTGGAAATGTTAATGGGGGTTACCTTTTTATTATCTTTTTTGTACTTTTTTGTATTGTCCTATTTATTTTACTTGATATGTACTACTTTCATAATCAAAGAAATGTTATATAAATAAAACTTTACTCTGATAGCAATCAAATTCAGATCATGTTGACCCTGTGAATAAAGATAGCATAGAGATCTAGGGGCACCTGTGTGGCTCAGTGGGTTAAGCCTCTGCCTTCAGCTCAGGTCATGATCTCAGGGTCCTGGGATCAAGCCCTGCATCGGGCTCTCTGCTCAGCGGGGAGCCTGCTTCTCCCTCTCTCTCTGCCTGCCTCTCTGCCTACTTGTGATCTCTGTCGAATAAATAAATAAAATCTTAAAAAAAAAGATAGCATAGAGATCTAAAATTTTAAAGAGAAAACTGTTTTTTAATATTTATTATTCATCTGCTTATTAAATAAGGTAAAGCCCCTAGAAAAGCCCCTAGAAAAGTGCTTAGCTTAGCATCTAGTTACTGCTAATAAAATCAATAATAACATTTAATAATAATAATGATAAATTGACATGTTGACATGATCACTCTTTCAGTTTATTTGTTTTTTTTTAAAAGATTTTATTTATTTATTTGACAAGAGATCACAAGCAGGCAGAGAAGCAGGTAGAGAGAGATGGAAGCAGGCTCCCCATTGAGCAGGGAGCCCAATGCGGGGCTTGATCCCAGGACCCTGAGATTATGACCTGAGCTGAAGGCAGAGGCTTTAACCCACTGGGCCACCCAGGTGCCCCTCTCTTTCAGTTTAACAGACAACTTTGGAGAACGTTACCATGTGCAATCCATTTTCCAAGTGTGGTGGAAGGTAAAATAATGAGAATGACCTGGTATGAAATTCAAATGGAAGTGAATGTCCTGTATCTGTTTTTTCTCTGTGTCACTGTCTGAGAGATGTAGCAGTTCTGCCTTCAAGAAATTTGCTAGGACAGAAAATTATGCACACAACTATCCATCCATGATACCAATAACAATGTTCTTTTTTTGTTTGTTTGATTTGTTTTTCAGCAAAAACTGAGTTACAGGTTTGGGTCAAGAAAGGAAGAGTTGAATTTTTAGGTCCAAACAAATTTTAGGGGGAATTTACTTACTTCCCTTTTATTGTTGAACTACTTCCTCTTATTGGCAAGAAATCTTAATGTTTATCCTTCCAATGGCATTCATTAAGTCCATATACTGACTTTGTAATAAACCTGTGGTTATTTGTGTAGGTGAAGTGTAGTGAGTTACCACAATGTCCCCCAGGATGAGACATTTTCTACCTGGGCACACTGGATTGTTTGCCAACATAATGTGATCCTTGATGTTTCTGGAAATGATTATCCACACACCCACGCTTGCATGACTTTGTCACATAGAAACAATCAACATGAACTTTATCCTGGAAGATACCAGCTAGTGACATGAAGCAAGATGTGTACACTCGGCTCCTTATTTTATTAAGGTATTTCCCATATGAGAGCCTGGCATTAATGGGTTTCCATCCATGGATGCAGAAACTGTTGACAGCTGTGAGCCAGTTGGAAGGGGTTTTTGAGGACAGCCTTAGAACCCCTTGCATGGAGATCTCTTCTGTTCAGCCCAAGGAAGGAGCATTTATAAGACAAGAAGGTTTCTTCCTGCTCTCACTTCTTGTCAACCCTTGGCCCAATAAATGTCGGCTTCTAAAAAGCCCATCTTGTAGATATTTTGGGGAGGAAAAAAAAATCACGGCAAACTTGAATCTAGCATAGACCGGCAGTTTTCACTTTTCACCTCCTCCTCTTCGTATCTCTGCTTATTCAGCACTGCTTAATATAGATCAAAACAGGAAGTCTCCAACTTACGAATGTGCTTGGTTCTAGAAATTTACCTTTGGGTCGATTATGTGGATCTGAGAACACAGTTTCTCTCAGGGGGAAAAAAAAAAGATGTTATAAATGGTTGTCAGATTCCCAGGCAGGCCCCAAAGCCAATTTAATTTAATGTTCCTGAACATTAAAAAGAGCAGCCTAAGGAAAAGAGAAAGTCTGTGTGAGATGCAGGCTTGTTTGTATTGGATTATTCGGCTCCAGAAGGATCCCCGGTCCACTGAATGTGGCTTTCTGGAGGTGTCTCTTGTGCCTTTTGAATTGTGAGCCATTGGAAATGTTATTTATTCTGAATGTTTTAGTTTAAAAAAAGGAAAGGCCACTTACAAATGTTACTAATCCTATCCATCTGGGCTGTGATCTCAGGAACAGGAAGTGAAATGAGAGGAAGAAGGAAGAGCCTTTTACCTTCCCTCCTGATTCACAACCGGTCCTAAGGAAGATAGGGGGGAGCAGTGACAAGAAACTGCTTTTTCTCTTCCTCGGAAGTCTCTTCTGCCCCCTGGTATCCCTGAGTATCCCTGAGTCCGGGGCCCAGGTGTCCTTGAAGCTTCACATCTCTCCCCACTGGAGCAACTGTCTATTTGAAGAAAGTTGCCCCTGGCTTCCTCATCTTGGTTATGTAACTTTTTTGTCCCCCACCATATCCTACCGAACTGCATATTCACCCTTTCCACCATTCTGTGCTAGATATAGAGAGGCCAGCGAAGGCATAGAACTACTTTACGATAGAATGGGAGCGATTGGACATTTTGTCCCTTTCCATAAATTATTCTCATATTTCAAAGGGAGGATTCTTAAAATAAAAAATAAAAGTCAAACACTCCAGGTAACATGAGGTTTGGGCATGGTGGGGCCCGGTGGGCTGTTCCTGGGTCAACGCCTCCTCTAAGTTCACTGTTTTCCTTCTGCTTCTCGCGGGCAGCTCCCCAAAAAGCTTTGGGTTGCATTAGTTTCCCTGGCTTCTGCCATGCTAGGTCAGCGCAGGAGGAATCCGGGTCACGGTTCCCAGCATGTCCTCGGCCAGCACCCTTCATCACGTAGGAGTAGTTGCTTTTGCCACAGAGTTCCTGCCTCAACTCTCCTGCAGCCAACATCTCTGTGAATAGAATGGCCACATCTCGGTCCATCTGTTGCTAGCAATAGTATTTCTATAGCACTTAGGGTTTACCATACACATCTACTTTGATATGCAGTAAACCCTATGAAATAGGTAGGTCCAATATTATCTTCGTTTACAGATGAGAAAGCTGAGACCCTCAGTTATTTGGTCTTGGAAATAGAGCCATAAAGTTACCTGGTTGAGATAAAGAACCATCATGAAGCAGATCTGAGTGTTTCTCTCGCTAACTCATGCTGCCCACCCCGGTGATGTAAGGTCACAGGAGAAAGTCAAGTATGACCCCTGGTTGGCAGATGATCTTGATCAAGAAGCTGGGGGTGACACTTATTCTTTCATCAGTAAATATTTGCTGAGTTCCCACTATGTGCCAAACACTATTCCAGATGCTTAGGAACACCTTTAGCAATAAAAGGGACAAAAACCCTACTGCATATAGCACTCGCATGATGGGGTCTATTCCTCAGGAACGTGACATCATTAGTCCTGAGGTGTGACCTGACTCTGTCCTTTGCTTAACCTCTGCAAATTGACCGAACTATCCTGGTGACTCTAGGCTTTGTCCAGCTTTGGATCAGTGACTCCGGGGCTTACCCCCTGAGGACTGTTTGCAGTGAGGAGCTGACAGTCTGTCCGGGAGTCCCTGACTCGTTCCCTTGTGCAAATCTGGACAATAGTCTAGAAAGTCATCTCGGAGAAGAGGCAGGAAATAAAATAAGGCTATTACTCCTTAGCGCAGCTGTTAGAAAGGGTTGGTGACGTAACAGCTAGGGCATCTCTTAATGTCAGGATCTCAAGCGAGGTTGAATGAGAACAGTGAACAGAAAAAAGCACCTCTCCCATGTTTCATTTTCAGCTGGCTTTACAAAACCTCTACGCTGATGAAAATCATTTTAGAGGAAAAACATAAAACCTATATCTGGGCTAAAAATATAGCATTTTTGTGGTGCATATTGAGTGTCAGCCCAGAAAATAATACATAGTTGATTTGATTTACAAAATAAGCCTTAAATATCTGTTATGTGCTATAATTATCTCAGAATTTTTTTGTTCAATGGAAGCATGAAAACCCAGCTCCGGGCTGTCATAAATGTTTTCTTTCATTCCTCTTTTTTTTTTTTTCTTTTTCTAATCTTCCTTAAAGTATTGGTGTGAATTAAACTCACCAAGGAGGAAACCAGCAAACATCTTCCATAATGCAGTTATGAAAATATGAAGAGTTGTTATAACTCCCATCTGGGCTGCCAGATGTTTGCAGACTGGGGTGGAAGTAGCACATTTCTGACCTACAGCCCCAGACCTGGTTACAGGTATTCAAAATGTCCCCCTTCCCTCTCCAAACAGGTAAATGCAATTGAGGAAGAGCAAAACCAAAAATAATAATACCTATAATCTGCTAAGAAAGCGGGAGAAATAGTCACCTCAAAGTGACGTGACTTCATTGTGGTCTGGCTGTGCGTACTGTTTATAATAGAGAAGGAGGGTGGTGGAAAGTTTGGGTCATACATGCCAGTCTTCTGTATTTTTAGAAAACCACACCCTATCTGTCTACAAAAGCAGGAAGTTCGGTACAGAAAGTATCCTCAGAACTTTTATCTTGAAATGTCAGAAACAATGTAAATTTCCTTTATCCATGTATCTACAGGGTCAAGAGTAAAGATCTGTAAGAAAACTGAACACATTCATTCATGAGTTGTGAAGGTTCTTTGTCACTTGCTTGAAGCCAGATAGTACACCCATTTATCATCTTCACACCAGAGTCTCAAGGAAACGCCTCACCTGGGACAGATCCTGTTACCCATGACCTCATCTGTCCCAGATCCTGGGAGAGTAGACCTCCATTTGTGTCTCTGAGAGATAGCAGGGTAATGAGATGTCTAAGAGAATACTGAGCTTCTGCTATCAACCTCTAGACTTCTAGAAGCTTCTTTTAAGTACAAAATATTTGAGAAATGCCCCTGATGATATGCATGTAACTTGATAGGTCTGTAGTACGGTTAGTTCATCAAAGTTCAGGAAAAACTTAACAGTAATTGTCTTGACCCACAATGGCATGAAATAGGTCTCATGACAGTTTGATGGCAAGGATCTGAGGAAAGAGTTTCTGTGCAGTAAAAATCACACATCTGCTTAACTCTGTTGACAATAAAACACAGATTTCAGCTTCTTCTGTGCCTCATGAATACACTCTGTTGAAACTCCAGTTTTATGTCTTTTCTCAGACCAACAAGTGCACGGATAGGACTTGCTGAGCAAACATCTCAAGAATTTCTCAAAAATAGCTAAACTTCAAGGAAACATAAATAAATCAGGAGAGAATTTGCATCCTATCGGGTTAATGAGTTTCTTAACATTTACATTTATACCCAGGTACTAGCGTACTTCCCTTCTCAATGTCATAGAGCCTACCTAGGATTTTTTGATGCAAATAATTTTTATATACACCAGATAGACTGTTATGTGAGTAAGCCTTAGACTGATTAATTTTATGAGGTAGAGGATTTATTTGCAACATAAAGAATCATTCCTTAATGTACCTGTTTTTGGAAGAATGGACTTTTATGGAGTATCTTCTCTTAGAAAATCCCAAATATGTCACAAAGCTTCAATATCCCATTCATGTTTTTATAATCAGTAGTTAAACAGGAATAAGGAGAAGGATGAAGATATCTCTGTTTTCTTGCTTAAGTGTGGAGAAATTATAGATCACTCTAGATCTCTTCTTTTTTTTTTTTTTTTTTTTTTTTAAGATTTCATTTATTTATTTGTCAGAGAGAGGAGCGAGAGTGAGCACAGGCAGACAGAGAGACAGAGTGGCAGGCAGAGGCAGAAGCAGGCTCCCTGCCAAGCAAGGAGCCCGATGTGGGACTTGATCCCAGGACGCTGGGATCATGACCTGAGCTGAAGGCAGCTGCTTAACCAACTGAGCCACCCAGGCGTCCCACTCTAGATCTCTTCTAATCCAAAGGCTCTATGTAAAGTTTTATTCAAGCCAATGTTTATTAGGACTTTACAAAGACTACATAATTCTTCTCAGCTACAATAAAGTTTTTTTCTTGCATAAATGGCATTTTAATGAAATCTTTGTATAATGTCAGCGCAATGGTCAGACAGCTTTCTACGTCAGTGTCTTCATCTGCAAAATGAAGAATTAAAAATTTCACACCTAATAACTCTCAAATCATGTGGTTATAAATCATTTCCAGTAGGTAGGAAAAATAGGTAAAAGTAAATTTGCAGGGCACCTGGGTAGCTCAGTGGGTTAAAGCCTCTGCCTTTGGCTCAGGTCATGGTCTCAGGGTCCTGGGATCGAGCCCCGCATCAGCAGGGAGACTGCTTCCTTCTCTCTCTCTGCCTGCCTCTCTGACTACTTGTGATCTCTGTCTGTCAAATAAATAAATAAAATCTTTTTTAAAAAGTGAATTTTCATTTATGCAGTTTACAATAGACTTTGAGCCCTAGAATTGAAATCTTCTCCCTCTTGTAGGTATGGTTTATATACGGACATGACTTCAATGCACAGAATACTACCAGGCACTTATTTATAATCAAGGGGGCTCATTATTGTAGTCTCCCACAGGTTCTGCCCAACATACTGCTATTTTCATCTGAATTTAAGACAGAGAGTCCTGTTCCTCACTCCCCTTGTGAATACAGCCAGTGATGAGAGGATGATATCCAAGTGTTCAACTACCAAATCTGAAACACATTCGGAGGGCTGTCCTCAGCAGATGTCTTAGTGAGAGCTTCTGAATGGAGCCAGGGAAGGATGGAATGTGAGGTCATACTGCCCAGACAGGAAAAAAAGGACAGAAAATCCTTGCCAAAGAGAGTGTAGAAAGCAGGAAGGGGTCCACGGATCTATTGCTTGAGTGTGGAACCTACTTCTTTTTCTGGGGACTAGGAAACAAATGCTCTTGCTGGTTCTATCCTGGAGGAAACAACTGAAACTAGATATACTATGCAGAGGAATTGCATGATCTTTCTAGAATGTTGAGATGCTCTGGAGTCCTCTTGTATGTTTCCTTTCCCAGTTCTAGAACCAGCCATTTATCTAAGCCCTGATTCCTTTTATTGGAGAATGTAACCAAAATCTGGGCACTTGGTGAGCTCATTGCTATTGGGATGTCATTGCTTCTGACACGTCTCAGTTGCCATAGCAACAAAATGTATATGTACACTAAACCATGTATATATGTATACCTGTAAATATTTCTATGTGTAATCATCTGTACCTATAGTAAGCTAAACAGGAGTTTACACTTATGTCTCCAAGTCTAGTACATTACTACATTGCTCTCCCTAGGCTCTTCCCATTGATGTTCTGTAACCTTCTACTGTGATAGTTAGTTTGTCTCATACTGTTGTCATTTGTTTGGCCATATTCCATATATTTCATTGTGACCTCCTAAATTATATTTTAAAATTTGCCTACATTAAGATTCACCCTTTGTGCTGTAAAGTTCTGTGGGTTTTAACAAAAGTACAGTTCTGTGTATCCACTGTTGGTGTATCAGGTGATAGAACTTTACCACCTTAAAAAAAATCTCCATTTCTTACATCTTTTCTTACATGTTGTCTACTTTTTCCACAAGAACCATTGACATTAATCATTATGATTTTAAATTCCTTCTCTGATAATTCTAACATCTGTTTCATATCTGAGTCTAGTTCTGTTTCTTGCTTTGTCTCCTCAGACTGTGTTTGTGTTCTTACCTTTGGCATGTCTTTGGTTAAAAGTTTAACATGTTATATTGGGTAATAGGAATTGAGGTAAATAGGCTGTTAGTGTAAGGATTTATCGTAATCTGGGTAGGAATTGGTCTGTAAGAAAAATATCATAGGCTGCATGGCTTCACAGAAATTTATGTCTCACAGTTCTGAAGGCAGGGGGGTCTGGGATCTGGACTTCCCAAGACCCTTCCAGCCTTGTTGGTTCTGGTGAATGCATTCTTCCTGATTTGTAGACAGTGGTCTTATCATATCTTTAAGAGGTGGGAAGAGAAGACAAGAGCAGAAGCAAGCTCTCTCCTGTCTTATTAGGAGGGCACTAATATCATCAACTTAATAGGTATTTTAAAAGTAAATGATCAGGAACAAAACAATTATGTCCACTTTTTACCATAGCTATTCAATATTTTACTAGAAGTTCTAACCAGAAAAATTAGAAAAGAAAAGGAAATAAAAAGCATCCAAATAGGAAAGAAAGAAGTAGAAAGTTCACAGATGTCATGATCCTATATAGAGAAAATCTTAAGAAATACACATGAAAGCTGGTAGAGCTAATAAACAAATTTATCAGAATTTCAGGATATAAGATCAATACACAAAAAAATCCGTGTTTCTGTATATCTGCAATGAAAAGGAAATTAGAAAGGCAATTTCATTTTCATCTAAAAGAATAAAATGTCTGGGAATAAATTTAATCAAGCTGGTAAAAGTCTTGTACAGTAAAAACTGAAAAACATTCTTGAAAGAAAATAAAGAAGACCTAAAAAAATGGAAAGACATCCATGTTCATTGATTGGAAGACTTAACAATGTTAAGAGAACAATATTCCCTAAGGTGATCTATAGATTCAATGCACTCCCTACCAAATTTCAAGAGAATTTTTTTTAAAAGATTATTTATTTATTTATTTGACAGACAGAGATCACAAGTAGGCAGAGAGGCAGGTAGAGAGAGAGGAAGGGAAGTAGGCTCCCTCCTGAGCAGAGAACCCGACGCGGGGCTCGATCCCAGGACCCTGGGATCATGACCTGGGCTGAAGGCAGAGGCTTAACCCACTGAGCCACCCAGGTGCCCCAAATTTTAAAAGACTTTTAATTTTTTTGACAGGTCCTCAAATTCATATAGAATTATAAGAAACCCCAAGTAGCTTACAGTCTTGAAGGGGAAGAAAGTCAGGGTATTCTCATTTCCTAGTTTCAAAATTTACTATAAAGCTACAGTAATCAAAATAATGTGCTGCTGGCATAAGGATAGACAAACCAATGGAATAGAATTGAAAGTCCAGAAATAAACCCAAACATATATAGCCAATTGACTTTTGTTAAATATATTTAATGGTGAAAGATCATTTTCTTCAGCAAATGGTGATGAATAACTGATTTCTACATGCAAAAGAATGAAGTTGAGTCCTGACCTCACACCATCTACAAAAATTAACTCAAAATGGATCAACAACTTAAATAAAAGAACTAATGCCATTAACTCTTAGAAAAAATGTAGAGGTAAATTTTCATGACCTTGAATTTAGCAATAGATTCTTGAATATGACCTAAAAGCATGAACAACAACAGAAAAAAAATTAGCTAAATTGGAATTCATCAAAATTGAAAACTTCTGTGCATCAAGAAGGTGAAAGACAACATACAGAATGGGAGAGAGTACTTGCAAATCATAAGCATAATAAAAATTTAATGTCCAGAATATAGAGCAATCTACAGATTCAGTGATATCCCTATCAAATATCAAAATGCCAATGGCATTTTCCACAAAAATAGAATATATAATCCTAAAGTTTGTATGGAGCCATAAAAGACTCCATATAGCAAAAGCAATCTTGTGCATGGCTTAAGAGAAATGCAAAATGGTGCAGCTGCTGTGGAAAACAGCTGGGAGGTTCCTCAAAAAGCTAGAAATGCCATTACCACGTGATCTAGCAATTCTGCTCATAGGTATGTACCCCCAAAAAATGAAAACAGGGACTCAAAGAGACTTACATGCTAATATTCACTGCAGCCTAATAGCCAAAAATGGACAATCCAAGCATCCATCAATGCATGAAGGAATAAATAACATGTGGTATATATATACAATGAAATATTATTCAGCCACAAAAATGAAGTTCTGGTACAAGGTTCAACATGGATGAATCTCTTTTGTTTTTTAAAGATTTGTTTATTTATTTTAGAGAGAGAGCACATGGGAGTAAGGGGGGGGAGGGGAGGCAGAGGGAGAGACAGAGGGAGAGAAACAGACTCCCTGATGAACATGGAGCCTGATGTGGAGCTTGATCTCATGACCCTGAGATCATGACCTGTACTGAAATGAAGAATTGGATGTTCAACCAACTGAACCACCAAAGGACCCCTTGATGATGAATCTTGAAAACATTATACCGGGTGCCTGGGTGGCTCAGTGGGTTAAGCCGCTGCCTTCAGCCCAGGTCATGATCCCAGGGTCCTGGGATTGAGTCCCGCATCGGGCTCTCTGCTCAGCGGGGAGCCTGCTTCCCTCTCTCTCTCTCTGCCTGCCTCTCTGTCTACTGTGATCTCTCTCTGTCAAATAAATAAATAAAATCTTTAAAAAAAAAAAAAAACAAAAAAAACAAAAAACATTATACCAAGTGAAATAAGCCAGACACAAAAGGACAGATATTATAATTATAATAATTATATTTAACATAATATAATTATAATCTAATAATTATGCCATAATATAATATAATAATTATGCTATAATATAATTATAATGTACTAATTATGTTATAATATAATTATAATAATTATGTTATATAATTATAATGATATAATTGCAATTATATGAAATATCTAGAATAGGTAAATTTATAGAGACAAAAAGTAGATGAGAGGTTGGTGGGACAGGGAATGAGGAATTATTGGTTAATGAGTAGAGATGAGAGATGGTTAATGAGGAGGATGAAAGTTTTGGAAAAATATGGTGGTGATGGGTTGCTGTGGTGTAATTACAAATATTTGGTCTTTGTCCCTGTTCCTGGCACAGGACAATGAGAACCCTTGTTTCCTAAATAGTAGGAGTGTCTTTTGTTATTCATAACAAGCCCCTTTTGAACACAGCACCTGAGTTTATGATAATGAAGTGACTTAACATGGGGCTCCCAGACAACTTTAGGATGGGGGCTTGTGGCAGAAAGACTAAGCCATGATTAGAAGATTGGAAATTTCAACCCTATTCCCCTGCCCTCCTCCCACCCCCATGCTCACATCTCTGGGAAATAGAGAGTGGCTGGAGATTGAGCTCTGTAAAAACTTAAGCAATGAGATTCAGAGAGCTTCTGAGTTGGCCAACACACTGAAGGAGAATGGCACACCAGGAACAGGAATGGGGAGTTATTGCTTATGGGATAAAAAGTTTCTGTTTAGAGTGATAAAAAATTCGGGGAGTTGTGATGATGATGAATGCAAAAAAAAGTCACTGAGTTGTATACTTTAAAATGACTAAAATGGCTAATTTTCTGTTATATATATTTTACCATATTAATAACAGCAAAAAAAAATTTTAACTGAAGATTAGGGAAGTTGGAGAACTTGTAATTGGTGGAGATGGGGTTCAAATCCAGGTCTTTCTGAATCTATGGTCTACATGTTCTTCCATGTATTAGAGCTAGATTAAACTGTGCAGAACCATCTTTCTCTTAGGATTTTTGAGCCAGTAAGTAATAGAACAAGGTGGCCTTTGCAGAAGATCACTATCAAGGGATGGATTGTTGTGGGTAAGAGTGGACCCCAGGAAAGAGTTAGAAGGCTAGTGCTGTAATACAGCGGAGACAGAACCAGTCTGGACCAGTGGTGTGGTAATGAAAATGGAAAGGAAGGTGGTGATTTGGACAATAGAATTCAAGGGAAGAATAGAGAGTATTTGACAATGCTTGGAAATAGATAGCGAAAGACACAAAAGGTCAACCTTGGGAAGACAAGAGTGGAATGCTTCTGTTAGCAGAAATGAGGTATTCAAAAAAGCCTCCCACAATCTTAATGTGCTCAGGAATGTGTTCTCATCTCCCAATCACATGAACTCTGGAGTCCCTAATGATACTGAGCTTATCAGTATTGGTTTCTGGGCACCAGGAACTGGGAATACAAACCCTTCTGTGGACTATCTCCCTTCCACAGAGACAATGATCAGTCCACAAGGGGGATTGGGGAAGGGAGAAGACAAAGGTAAAACACTAAATATGTTATTTTTCTATTTTCCACCTGGAAAAGGAGCTAGGCTTTCTTGTTGCTTTTACAAGTGATCTGTAACATAAAAATAGCTGAATACCTATCAGCGCATGTGATTGGTGATGGAGAATGAAGGAACGTAAGGCCAGGACAGGGTGGTCACAGGGTAGGGGAAGAAGGGGACGGTTGTGTGTGTGGTGTTGGTGCTAGATTGGGGTGGTGGGAGGTGGCGAAGTTAAATTTCCACTCACTTCTGTTTTCTGGCTTTGCATGCCATTCTGCACATCTACGGCTGAAAGAGAAGCCAGTCTTCTTCCATAGCTCCTGCAGCTGGTGTTAAGTTGATAAATCATCTTCTGTAGCCCTTGGAGACAGAACAGAGCTATCTGGAGACATGATGACGGCTGAAGCTTATGCTGTACTCCTTGGTTCTCACATTTTCCCCCAAGAGACCCAAGTGATAGAGTTTTAGATAACTTGCCAGATTTTTATATGCTAATAAGCCAAAAAGAAAAAAAAAAAAAAAACCAAAACAACAAAGCAGATCTATTAATTCAATGAGAATTTTACATATTTATGTGCTCAATTGCCATCCCTTAGGATTCTCAAGGCTTTTCACTACAGGGAGAAATATATTGAAGTTGAAGGAAAGTATTCCTAAAAATATAGCACAAAAGAGGTTTCGGATCCATTCCTCATGTTCTTATACAGCAAAACAACAAGAGACATGCAAATATAAATGTTTATGGGCCTATCACATATGGTGTTATTTCAAAAATAAATCAGAGTTCTCATATTAATAACACTTAAGAAAGTGTCTAGAAATGTGATGATTATATTTAACCTGATGTTCTTGAAGAACCATAGGAGCAGTGACCAAATCAGTTTATGTCCACTCTCATATCCTGGTGTCTAGCACTGATGATGTTCAGTATATATCCACCGAGTGGAGGGATGGTAATACCACTAATTAACTATAGCTATGTCATGTGATCACTCTAATTATAGAATGGGTAAAAGATACCCTAAATGGTGGCTTCAAAGTAATGGAGAAGAATTTTAATGCATTGATGGGGAAAAATGTGTCACTTCAGGGCAAAAATATTATTGCGATGAAAATTTAAATCCAAAATATTTATAAACATTTTAAGGCTACATCATAAACTGGAAGTTGATGTCAGTTGGCTCCTCATCTAACTGGGAGAGGAAGAAATTAGAAATTATTACCATAACTACTTCTCCAGTTTGCGTCTCTCTGCACTCATTCCCTTTCAGTTTTCTAAGGATCTGTTTTGTTGTGTTCAGCCAATCTCTCTCACTCTCTCTCTATCTCTATCTCTCTCTTTGAGAGAGAGGGGTTAGGGACAGAGAGAGAGGGAGAGAGAGAATCTTAAGCAGGCTCCATGACCAGCATGGAGCCCAACGCAGGGCTTGATCTCACAACCCTGAGATCATGACCTGAGCTGAAATCATGAGTAGGAGATTCAACTAACTGAGCCACCCAGACAACCCTAGCCAACTCTTACTTGTTGGAAGAATACAATGTCCTTGACTTTTTTGGACTAGATGTGGCCATGCCTCTTCTGATTTTGGTTGGCCTGAGGTGAATTGGAATATTTCAAAACTATCCTCACATACTCCATTTTGGAATAATATCTCATATCCTCAGTCACAGATGGCTCAAACGACATGGTCTCACAAAGCAGCACATCTCAAACTGTAATGTGTGTAGGAATCCCTGGGACAATGCAGATTTTCTCTCTGGAGGCCTGGGTGGGATGTCCAGGTGAGCCTGATGCTGCTGGTCCACAAACCACACATTGAGGAGCAGATTGGGTCTTACATCTGTCATTTCTTTCAGCTCTATGGATGTATGAGAGGCTCAGCTAAATACTTGGTCTCCTAGCCTAAAACAATTTTAAATCGATGACTTCACAATTTTGGTGGCATTCTCAGTCCCTTCCAAAATTTTCTTCTAAGTCTCAGCTCCAGAGGTGAGCCCAAAGACCACCCCCTTCATGACGCCGGGCTATTCTGAAGCTCTTTCCCTTCAGGGTTGGCCATGATGGCTGTTTTCCGAAGTGCAAAGCATCCCTCTTGTCTAACCCCAGTGATCCTTCTCCTGGCCTGTGTTATCTGCACTGACGTTGCCAAATTTTGCACCACCTGGATCCTACTGGCCTCTACTATTGCGTTTCCAGAAACCCAACCCTTGTCATTGATCTCTTTGGTTTTCCTGAGTCATTTTATAAGCTGCTTGTTGAGTTCCATTCTTCACCGACAGTGATAATTTTGAGCCTGGAATTAATCATGTTTACCAGTCATGTGGACTGGCTCAGTGGCCACTGGCCCCGTCCAAGCCACCAGAATGTCTCACCTGGACATTGAGCTTCTTACCTCACTTTTGCCCTCCACTAGTCTGCAGCTGATCTTTTTGAAATACGAATCTATTGGTCCCTCATTTTCTCTCCACCCCAAAAGGCAGACTACTTCCTCATTCTGCTGCTGTGCTTGTGAGTCTTCCTATCCATTCTTTCCATGTCTCAGCTTCACGGAGGGTATTCGAGCTCCAACAGCTGACCTTCTATGGCTCAAATTCTCATCATCTGTTAGTCAAACTTTGGGATTACTGAGACCCGTAATTCCTAAAGGGGCAACCACTGCATAGCTCACCACTTTTCCCAGTTTCATCTTCCATTCCAGCTGCTGAGGGTTTCCCACTCATATGACTACTGCTCTATAGGAAAGAGAACCTATTTATTCTGTACCCAGCACTTCCGGGTGCTTTAGTGGGGTGATGCTAGGTTGCCTACACCTCCTGGTGCCAGAAGCACCTGGCTCTCCACACTCGGTCTCCAGGCCACTCTCGGGTCTCCAGTGTTCACTTCCCTGTAGGGGGTTTAACACTGTTCTTGCCCCTGGGAAGATCCTCCTGACCAAAACTGGAGATCACGATGAAAAGTCAATTACATAGCAATGTTCCCTGGTTTCTTTGATAAAGTTGGGCTCCTCTTTTACCCGTGTTTCCACAGTTCTCTGAACTTTCCTTGCATAGCCCTTCTCATGGGGGTGTCTAACTGTCTGCCTCCTCTTCTACAAGCCGAGCTCTCTAACAGGATGGCAAAGGTGCATGGATCTTGTTCCACTCGGTAGAAGGTCCACAGCATAATGTGGGTAAAGATGACCATTAGCATCCACTGAGCTTTCTGTACGCCTCCCCACATCTGAGTTAGTGCTCCCATTTTGTAAGTGGAGAAACCAAGGGATAAAGAGATTAAGTTACTCAAGATTATGAAGCAGGCCTGGATTTAAACCCAGGTAGTCTGGCTCCAGAACCTACTGTCTTGTCCTCTTTTCATAATAGGTGATGGTTCCTCAGTAAATTTTTGTGGAGTGAATCTTCCTGAGAGCCCACGAGCTCCCGTGCTCCTTGCCAGAGCCAGCCAAAGACATCTCATTTCTTCATTTTTCACCGTGTGACACTTCTCTATGCTACACAGAGGTATGTACATGCTTCCTGGGGCTGTTCACCTGCTGCTCATTTGTGAGACAGGGATGGCTGGCAAGTCCCGAGCTTGGGCACATCACTGGTCTGCCTCCTCCCCCAGATTTTCTATGGGAACACATTCAAGTGACACATAGACAGGATCTTTTGGAACGCTGCAGTTAGTGATAAAGACAGATGCTGATTCAGTATGTCTGGGGTGGGGCTGTAGATTCTACATTTCCAATCATTTTCTGAGTGATGTTGGCGTTGCCGGTCCATAGATGAGGTTCGAGGGGTTGGGAGCTAGCGCAGCGCACTCTGCTCCCTGAGCTTCCCTTTCCTAGTCTGTGCTTACAGCTGATACCATTAAATGTTAAAATATTAAATGGTAATATTAAATGAAAATGAAAGAAGGTGTGTTAAGTACCCATTATTTATATAGTTTAGATGTCCAATTAATGGTTTTCTTGTTTGTCCTATTTTATTTTTTGAAACCTGTCAGTATCAAATTTGTAAAGCTCTTACATTACATTATACTAGTTCTGCTAGAAGTGAAAACACACGCACACACACACACACACACACAGAGCTTTTAGACCAATTATTTTGAAAAAAGGAATTCAATCAGTGCATTTAAAATATTCATCTAACATTATGTAGTATGAAAAAAAGTAGTCACCTTCACCCCTTTGAAACTTAAATTCATTCTCCGACCACCTAACCTCCGGATATTCTCTAACTATTAAAGCCGATGACGAATCACACCAAGAAGAAACTCTCATTGCTTCTGGGTTCTCACCATTACTGCAAACCCATAAATTGCCCAGAACAGTAGCTTTGAAGGTTGTTAGCTCCCAAGATTTCTATTATGAATTTGCACTTCATCTTTGATCCTGACATATCTTTTAGGCTTTCTATTTCATTATTTACCAAATACACTTCTAAAGGCCCAAGAAACCAGCCTTTCCTGTGGCCGCCGTCCACTGCTCTCACCCCTTGACATGTGCTTATGACCTCCCGACTTCCTTGGACGCTGCGCTATACCCACATTCAGGGATTCTGGGGGACTCTCCTAATTGACTGCTCAAGGAACTTCTCTTGGTCTGGAACTCAGTTACTGACACTCTGACTGACACCAAGCATGAAAATCCCATTACTCTGGTTGTAAAAAACCTTCACTGGCTACCTGTACAGTACAGGATTATGTGTAAAGTCCTCGTTATTAACTTACAAGTCCTTAAATTGACTTGGTTTTGAATACCTCAGAGACATTCTGGAACCATACATCCCTGTCGTCTTCTTTGGTCTCAGTCAATTGGATTAGTTCTTTTTGGCTGAAGACATTGAGCTACGGGGCATTTTTAATGTTTGCTCTCTACTTATGGAATTTATTAACCATGGAGTCCAGGCTGTCTTACTCTCTGTCAAGCTTTCAGTTGAAATTTAAGAGGTACTCTTTCCAGATTGCTGATTTGGTTAAATAAGCCATAAATTGACCCACTGTTTCTTAGTTTTTGAATCATTGTTCTTTGGTATTTTTATGTATCTGCTTGAAGAGTTTGTTTGACATGTCATAGTTAAATTTCACATTATTCCACTTTATATTTTTTTCCCCACATCTTAACTTTAAACCCTGTCAAAGTGAATTTACTAATTAAATGCTTTGCATGATATATTACCTTTTTCCATTTGCTTTAGAAGGGTGTCACAAGGGCAATGAGATGTTATATGTGAAAGTACTTGGATTGTGAAGTATCCGGTATTATCTTCAATTATGTATGTGTATATGTCACCTTATTTCAGTTATTAATCAATCACTCCACTTTTATGGTGCTCCGAAATTGTCAAGTGGATGAGTGAATGCTAGACCCAAAGAGGGGCAGAGGTATAGGTCTTATGGGATTTCTTTAGCAAATTTTAATCTAGCATCTTTTGATAAGGTATAAATATGTCTAAAATGAACTAATAATAAAATTTTAAATAGCAGGCCAAGAAAAGCAAGAAAAATACGAGACAGGATACTGCACAATGAGTGGCCAAATACATTCCTCATATAATTGTAGTTCTACAATCTGTGGGGAGAGCGACACTCCTCAGGGTATGGTATTGAGGAAGGAAGTCTGACTGAGAAGTGGGTTTACATTGGACCTGTGTCTGTGTGTGTGTGTGTGTGTGTGTGTGTAAATGGGCAGGCAAAGAAGAGGTGGGGAGGTCGGAAGGTATTACACAAGGATGGAATATAGCAGGAAAAAAAAAAAAACCCCAGATGACTTATTTTTCTTTGAAGTTGGATGAGGGACATCTAAATTCAACCCATTTGGCTGGAAGAGGATAATAAGAGATAATAAGTGGGGTCCATTACAAATTCATCAAAGTAAGATTTTCCATTTTCTTTTAATGAGGAAAAGATACTTTTTCTTGTTTCTTAGGGTCTTAAGGTGTTTAGCTGGGACCAGAGTGATGGAGTAGGCAATGATGGGGAAGTTGGTAGAGTTCTTCAGGGAAGAGGAAAATAAAGCATAGTTGCTAGGGAACACCCGGGTGGCTCAGTCAGCTAAGCGACCAGCTGGTGCTTTCAGCTCAGGTCACAATCTCCGGGACATGGGACTGAGCCCCGAGTCCAGCTTCGTGCTGAGCATGGAGTCAGCTTGGATTCTCTCATTCTCCTTCTTTTCCTCCCCCTGCTCGCAGGTGTGTGCTCTCTCTCTCCCTCTCTCTCTCTCTCCAATGAATAAATAAATTTAAAAAAAAATTTAAAAAATACTACTTAAAAAAAAAAAGAATCAGTTTCTGGTTGTATTTTTGTCCTGTTTGGCTTGTTTGAGGACTAGGTGGTGGGATTGGGGTGGTGGGTAAGGTCTCCTATCCATGCTAGAACTTGACAGCTTATTTGAGAATTACTGCTCTAACCGTTTTAAAATACAAAATATCCCATAAAGCTCTGCCATTGTCTATGAACATTGTTTGGAAAGAAATGTGTCCTTGAGAGGGTACAAGAAGTCAGAGCCAATGCAATCCCTCCATGCCCAATTCCCTTCAACAAGTAGGTAATGGTCTCTGTGCTCTTGGTCTCATCCTTAATGCTGTCAGGAGGCAAAGGGAGGAGGAAGCAGAACTTGGAATCTACTTGGGAAGATGAGTCTTACACACGGGAAGCATTTAACCATCAGACAAGAATGAGGCTGCCTGTGTACCACGATCAATACCGAGTATTGTTGGTTAGTATTGTCACCCTGTGAGCTCCCAGATTTCAGACAAGAACGGCGGAGGGAGAGAAAGGATTTATTTTGCGGGGAGAAAGTCCTGGAGCTTGGTTTCAGGAGTGGAACCCTCACTACTTGAAGTAATACTGGTAATGGACCAGCAATACCAGCATCACTTGGAAGCTTGATAAAAGTGCAGGACTTCGGGTCTCATCTCAGATATCCTGAAGCAAAATCTGCATTTTTTTTTTTTTAAGGTTTTTATTTTTTTTTTTATTTTTTTTTTTTAATTTTTTATTTTTTATAAACATATATTTTTATCCCCAGGGGTACAGGTCTGTGAATCACCAGGTTTACACACTTCACAGCACTCACCAAATCACATACCCTCCCCAATGTCCATAATCCCACCCCCTTCTCCCAAACCACCTCCCCCCGGCAACCCTCAGTTTGTTTTGTGAGATTAAGAGTCACTTATGGTTTGTCTCCCTCCCAATCCCATCTTGTTTCATTTATTCTTCTTCTACCCACTTAATCCTCCATGTTGCATCACCACTTCCTCATATCAGGGAGATCATGTGATAGTTGTCTTTCTCTGCTTGACTTATTAACAAGACTCCAGGTGATGGATATTTGCATCGTAGTGTAGGAGACACTGTGTTAGAAGACTCCAACCAGACTACGCAAGCATGAAAACATCAAACAAATGGACCACTGGCAGAAGAGATCAGGCCTATGGGGAACCCCAGTTGTAGCTGAGAACTCCTCAAATCCCGCCCTGCAGCACATCTCCCAGACTTTAATGGACTTGCCTGGATTATCCAAAGACAGGGTTGGCCTCATGTGCAAAGAAAGCGCGGCTTAATAGCCAACCCTTGGCTTGAAATATATTCCTGAGTTCTGACAGAAATGAAGAAATACTTGGAAGGTGGACACAGGGTTGGGAATGTGCAAGGACTGAAAATGCCCCCTTTAGCATGTCTAGTCCTACGCAGAAGTGCCTGCGGGGATGGATTTGAGCCATGGTTTCCAAAAGTTAAAAAAAATTATACACAACGCCAAAAAGAAAAAAATGCCCACCTTCCTGTTTCTGTCCTATAAGTTCATGCTTGTCTGGTTTGAATTAGAGTGGTTCCTTACGGAGCAGGGGCAGAAGAGACGTTTTAATGGAATTGGCAAAACCCAAGCCACAATGCCCCACAGAATAGACTGGAAGTAAACAGCTAAGGCCTGACTGTGTACATTTGAATAGGGTTTCTCAGGCCTAGGATTGAGAGCGCTTGACCGGCTACAGAGGCCACTTTTTAATTATTCTAATCCTCTCCCCTCCCCTGCCCTCCCTTCCTTACTCATAGCCTCCCGCCCCCTGCCCTCCCCCCACTTCCTCCGTGGCTTCCTTCTTTCCTTCCTTCCTTCCCTCCTTCCTTCCTTCCTTTTCCTTCCTCCTCTGCTCTCTATCCCCTTTCTCTGAGATTTTTAAAATAAGGTGGTTTCCATGCAAATCAAAACCAGCTGAAAGCTTGCCAAGGCCAAGATGTAATTGAAGCTGGCATTTAAGCCTTTGTGTCTCCTCTGTCTCCAGAGAGACCATCATAAAATAAAAGACTTCATCAGGTAATGTTTTCTTCATTATTCAACATCACAATTCTGAAGCGAAAAAAGATAATTAGACATACGGTGCTGTCGACACATAGTTTATGAGGAGCTTCTAGTTAATTAGTTATGGTAAAAGGTTTTTATATAGTCATAATTACTTCATATTTCAGAGAAAAAGAAGCAAACATACATGTATTTTATTTTACCTGGTGACAAGTTTATCAAAGTGAGGCTGGTATTTTGATGATCCTTTGGCACCTTCTTCAGACTTCTCAGGATATAATGCAAAGTGTCATGAGGAGGTTTTAACAGCACAACTCTTGTTAACTTTAATGGGAACTACACATCTGAAATCCTTACACATCGTCTTGCTAGATTCTATAAGAAAATATCATCTTCTCGGTGTCCTGAATTTCCTTTGTCACTGATGAAAGGCTCACCTATGGAATTGCTCAGAGAGGGTTCTAGTAATTTTGTGGAAGATATGAGACAACCCATCTTCACGAGAATGCTTTTTTCTCTTCAAATTTCTGGGGGCCAGCCCCTGAGGGAGAAATGATAGCAAAAATAACATACTGCGATTTGTAGCATTCTGCACTTTATTTGTTTAAAAGAATTTCAATTTATGAAAGCAATCTCTTTTTTACACTGGCTGTTTTAGCTGAATGGGTTGTTCATCTCAATCTAAGAAATGAAGAGAATTTAAAAATAAGATCGATATTCTCGGTCTTTCCCTTCGTGTCTGTACCAGTTTGGATAACGTCTTTGCTGAGGGGAGGACCGGAAGCGCTCCATCATGTCTGACACCCGCCCGCATGTCCTGGAGCAGAGATTCTCTTCTCCAGTGATGCCCACTCCTGAGAGAAAAGTCATAGGAACAAGCACTGATTGTTGATCTTCTGGGATGTCACATGACTGACCTGCCTCTGCTTGGGTATACAGTCAAGGTGTACTCAACCACAGGACTAGAACGCAATGTTCCTCCCTCTCAGTCCAGTGTTTTATTTTTGAGAGCAGAAGGCAGAAACCTGAGGTCTGTGCTCAAGAGGTCCCATCTCCTGTAGAGATTACTACAGGACAGTACAAAATGCTAGTGTTGTCTTAGCCCCCGCTGGGGCTGCTGGCTATCCTGTCCCAACGATAATGGCAGATTCATGCCTCCCTCTGCTCTTCCTGGAGTATTTGATAGCACAACACTTTTAGATAGATATGTGGGCATGATAATATGATAGATATTATCGATAGATAGATAGATAGATAGATATGTGGGTATGACAATGGTTGTCTTGACTGGTTAGCAATGCTGGCATTGTGTCACATACTACATGGGATATTTTTTTCCCCTTGAGGCGTTGCAACCTTTTAGGTCAAGGTTATTTCCAAGCTGCAGCTTCCTCATCTGTAAGAGGAGTGTAATAACAGGATGAAGACAGATAACAAACATCAGAACATTAGCACAATGCCAGGCACCCAGTAAATGCTTGGTAAATGTGAGCCGTTGTTATTTGTATTCTGAGAATAACTCTGAGTTAGGTGCTCTTATTAGCCCCACTGTGTCAATGATAAAACTCAGAGTTACAGAGGTGAAGTTACAGAGCTAGTATGTCGTGAAGCTAGGGTCAAAACCTGGCTCCCAACCGCAAGCTATTACCCTCATCGGAAACAACTGTGACAACCTGAATCGTCACCCTCTCTTGACTGTCCCCTTCATCTCCCATTCTGGTTGACAAGATCTAAACAAGATCTAAAGCTTCTGGTTTTGGGGACGTGGCACCTGACTGGATTTTGTGTGGCTCTGGAGGGCCTAGGAGCCTGGCGTGAGTATCCTAATATTGCTCACTTCAACTTATCCGGATTTGAGAGCCTCCCAAATTGTGTATTTAAAGAATGGGTGGGAGGAAGGGGAGGGGGAGGGGGAGGGCGCTGGAGGAGGACCCAACTAGAACTTCCTCCACATCCTTGTTCTCTTAGTGCAGCTGAACAGTCTTTTGTGTTGGATGACAAGGCTCTTACTGGTTTTCCCCCATAATCCTCTCAGTGTGATTTCTATCTTAATGTCATTCTCTGGGATGCTGCCATACCTTTCTTGGATCAATGAGGAAGGGACTCCTCATTTCCCTAGCCAGTCTCAGCATTCGGCACCTCACAGTCCCTTCCACTTTTTCAAATGGATCAAAAAAAGAGAATGGGCCTTTAGCCTAGGTTTCAAGGGAACTCGATGGAATTCTAGAATGTGCTAATATATATGAGATTTTCTCTTTAGATAGGTATCTCAATAAGCTACGGTTTTTACAGCCAAACCAAAGGAAATCTATTTAGAAAGACTAAATAAATTATATTCCATCTGGGGCATATCCAGAGGCTAAATAGTGACATCTACTAGTTTACTGTGTTGTCATGAGTCCCTATTACACCCTGAATCTAGACATGTGAGTTATACCCCAGATACGGAGTTATGACACTGAATTATATCTTAGCAAAGGAGAGCCATCCTCAGTCTCATTTCCTTGAGGTAATTAAGGCAATAGTTATGATTTCTATGTATTTTTAGGATTTGGGGAATATTTTTAGTTATGACTCTAATCACTAATAATTGTCCTATCATCTAGGAAAGAAATATAGCTTTAGAATGACAAAATAATGCTTGGAAATGCCCTCTTTCTTGTCTCTCCTTAAAGGAATAAAAGATAAAAGTGTATCCTTGGTATATCCAAGGATGAATGGTTTCTACAATTTGTGATATTTCAGGTCTAATCATCATCTTTAGCTTATTTACGTAGAATACTATAATATTTAAAATTCTCTCTCTTTTTTTTAGAGAGGGAGAGAAAGAAAATCTTAAGCAGGCTCCATGCTGGGCTCGATCTCATGACCTTGAGATCATGACCCAAGCCAAAATCAAGAGTTGGCTGCTTAACCAACTGAGCCACCCAGGCAACCCAATATTTAAAATTCTTGAATAAAGAATACTCAGCTGTGTTAATTAATTCTCAATTAATTATGGTAATTTATACTAATTATTAATGTAATTACAAAATTGAAGATTAACCTGGAAATTTGGAAGAGCAATGTTTCTGTTAACTACACAGGAATAAATAACATAGGCAAGAGCCGACGCAGGGTTCTTTTTATTTTGTTTGGCCAGTTCAATGCCTTTGACGTCCAGTATAATCTGGCAACATCTGATTTTTGCATCTAATTCACTTACAAGATGTGGAATCAACCCTACTCTCCATTTCATCACCACATGTGTCCTTTGTCTTCAACATTCCTGATGTTTTCAAAACGGTTACTAACAATGACAAGATCATGTCGAGATGCAAAGGGAAAAATAAGACTAGGTCCTGTCCTAGAGCATTTTGTCCGTGTCTGCCAAGGCCATAGGAAAGCCACAGAATTGCTGTATCTGTTGACTATTTAAGGGAATGGAGATAGTAGCAGTCATCTTTGCTGAACCCAACGTAAAGACTCTACAGACATACTCCCTGGGACAGTGCCTTAAATGGCAGAGACTGTTTTCTTGCTAAGGAAACAGATAGATGTATGAGAAAACTACAGTGGGTTCCCAAGTAATAGCAAGGCTTAGGTTGTTTGAGATGATAAGCAGTATCATTCATTAACCATTAGTAAGAAAAAGGGGTAATTAGCCCTGATTCAATTTATTGCTGTACTTTGAGAAATAATGTTATTTACAGAGTTGAAGGGTTTATATTTCTCCATGATTTACTGGCATTGATTCCTTTGGTTCAGTTGGAATGTGTGTGTGTGTGTGTGTGTGTGTGTGTGTGTACCTGAGAGAGGGAGAAAGAGAAAGAGGGAATTCCCCTGTGCCAGGTTCTAGATCTTGAATACATAAAGATGAAAAAGTAAAACTTCAGCCTCCAAGAAGTCCTCATTCAAGCAGAGGTGAGGGCCCACAGTTTTCTCAGTAGAAAATTATTGCTTAAAGAACACAAGTTATCAGCAAGGGGGGAAAAAGACCACTTTGAGAATATGACTCATTGAGCAACAATTTCCAACTCATAGTTCATATGTTGACCTACCCTTGACTCATAGACAAAAGGATTTTGAGGTTTGCATATGGTGGAATAATTCATCTCCTTCCTAAGCAGTAAAGAAAGGGTCATCTTTGCTTCTTTCACCTCTAGGCTCAAAGAGAAGTATTTTCCTGAGAGCTGATAGAGAAGAATCCGTTGGAATTTGGTGTAATCTTTATTTCCCATCCAAAAGGTTTGCTGCCTTATGTTAGGCCCTAAAACTACTTTTAACTCCTAATAAAACTCCATTTCTTCTTCTGAGGTGGACACCCAGGGCTCTGGAATGTTGTGCAGAATAACCAAAAAAAAAAAAAAATGCTTCTAAAGTCTTTTGAACGTCCAAAATGAAATTTGCCACATTAAAGTCAAGAATTGCTATTAATGACAAGAATTGCCAACATGCTAAGAACAAAGGAAAGCTCTAAGCACTTATCATTCATCTCATGCTTTTTTCTTTAAGAGCAAAACCTATCTTGTTGTAAATTGTTAGTTGTAAATTACTTCTTTAAAATATTAGGACTGTTCATTTGAGTAAACCATGAGGTAGATTTTTGCCTGTAATTTAAAAAGCCGGCAAATGAGCTATAATTCATTTACTATTAACATCCAAATAAAAACTATAAGCCATAAGAAGAAAATGAATCATGGTTGCATCACAAGAATTAACTTCAGAGTTATATTAAGGAATGAAATATTAGTTTCAGTACATTGGGATTAACTATTATTTGCAACTCAACCACTGGTAGCACTCTATTTTATGATAGAAAGCACAGAATCACATGATTAATCCTGACCTGGTATCGATTTTTTAAAAAAAGATTTATTTATTTACTTGGGAGATTGAGAGGGAATGAGTGCTAGCAGGGGGAGGCACAGAGGGAGAGGGACAGAAAATCTCAAGCAGACTCTACACTGAGTACGGAGCCCTCCACGGAGCTCTATCTTAGGACCCTGAGATCATGACCTGATCCAAAATCAAGAGTCAGATGTTTGACCATCTGCGCCACCCAGCTACCTCCTGACTTGGTATCTTTCAACATTAGTCTAGATTAGTGTCTCCCCGCCCTAGTTTGTTCTGCTGCAAGGCATTTCCAACAACCTCAAGGGATGATATAAAATTGTTCCAACTTGCCAAAGCAAAGTTAATTTTAATTCACATTAATATTAAAAATTAATGTATACCACATGGCAGATGAAGGGAAAGAACATTCTAGAAAGTCAAACTCATAACTTAGCAAAAGATTCCAACTCTTTAGCTCACTTAAGTGAGGATTTAGATAACACGTTTTAAGCCACAGATTCTCTGGAAAGAAGAATGTAGTTCTGGAAACTAAGAAAAACATGACTGAGTTTTAAGTCCTCAAATTGCATTTTGAGCTGTCTTGATGAAACACTTTTCTTTACATGAGCTAAATCTAGTTTCAAAAACGTTTACACACATCCTTGCTCTCTCATAGTTTTGGTAAGGACAGTGCTTTCCTCCTGTGCTTCGCAGATTATAAAACACTCCCATATACAGTATCTCAGCTGCTGAGTAATGCTGGGAAGCAGTCTGGCCACAGAGAGGAAAAATGAAAAGACTCTCTCCGTGAGAGATCTTCACTGAACTACATCTCAAGTAGACTAAGGTTACACTTCCCTACTGAGTGATCATATCCACCATGATGCACTTGGGAAGTTGGGAAAAGGGAATGTTGTTACTTTCTGTTACTTCTCCAGCTCCAACACCACATGCAGAAGCTAAGTGATCTGTAAACTTGGCCTCACTTTGTTCTTCTCTGAGTTAAACTGAGGGAGGAACAGTCAGGAATCAGTGGTAGAGGGGATAAAAGAAAGAAATGATTGCTTCAGTATAAATGGGAACTTAAAGCAGTTTGGTAATGATAATTGGAGAAACTGGGTGGGCAGTGGAGTGGACCCCACAGAAAGCTCAGATTGGAGCATTTTGAAATTAACACCTATGGACAAAGCACCCGAGACCCAAAAAGAGATCCAGGAAGAGATTCACTCTTTTAAAAAGACGAGTTCTCACACACAAATTTAAAACACAGATGTGCTTGTTACAACACTTACGGTGTGGAAGAATATTTTTTAAATCAAAATTTCATCCCCATTTGTGATGATATGGACTCATCTCATATTCCAGTTTTACAACTCATTCAGAGGAGTTAGAAACGATACCTAGACATTTTTAATATTTTGAGTATGGATATAATTTTTTTTGTATATTTAAAGTTAAGTGAATTTACTGAGGGCATCATTATAAGAAATTGAACATGAAGGAAGCTATTAATAATTTGGGAACCTCGGTTCTCATAAGAAGTGTTAAATGTACCTACTGAAGAACTATACCAGACGTATTTAACTCATAGAGCCTAGTATTGTTAAATGCAAAGCAGGCTGGATATGATTTTTCATGCTATTAGGCTAGCCTCTAAATTTCTTCCTGCAGGTGGCAGACAAAGAAAAGCATAAATAGATTCTGAAGGGATTTCTGGTCCTTGTATGATGGTCAAGAGTCAGAGCTTAACTCTTCTTAGTTGGTTCAGTAACAATTGATCATTCAACAACTTTTTGAAAACTCTTTTAGCAGTCTATAGCTTTGGCCTTCAAGAAGTCACAGTTCAGTGGATACAAAGAGATACAAACAAGTAAAGTTAACAAGATTTAGTAAGGGCTTCTGAAGAGAGATGGATGCAAGACCCTAGAAGCTCTTAGAAGGGAGTGAAGATCTCTTTGCTCTTGAGGTGGGAAAACTGTCTCGTAGAAGGTAGCATTTGCACTCCCAAAGGGAAAGCAGGAATTACCACATTTAAGAGAAGGTCGCTCAAGGCAGAAGGAAGAGCAAAATGAAAAGAAATGGGGGTATGAAAAGGTGTGCTCCAGGGAGGAGGGAGATGGCTAGAGCCCCGGACATAGAGCATGTGGCATACAAGTGGGCGAAAAGGCAGCTGTATGAAATGGCAGCAGGGTAGATAAAGAAGGGCTAAAATTTTAGGGAAAAATAAAAAAAGCATTGAGAGCACAAAAACCTTCAGAAAACCAGTGTTGGATTTAACATTCATTTTAGCCTTGTGCTTGTTCCTAATTCTGAACCTCCTAGTAGGTAGTTTATTCAAGAGAATGTCAAGCTGATGATAAAAATCAGCAGGAAAACACGTTTTTCTCTCTAGAAAAATACTTTAGTTTATTTGCTGGAACACACTTCTTTTATATTAAACTCATGATTGTTATTTTCATATTTGAAATTATTTACAAAAAAAAAAAAAAACCCTAGAAAGGATTTATACCTTGATTATTAAGAATTGCCAGATTCTCACAATTCTATTGGAGAACTAAAAAGACTTCAAGTATATGAATTTAATGAAACCACAATCCACATTTATAACTGAATACTTATAAATGAGACCAAATTTTCACCTCCTGTGTTTCCTCTGGCTATAATCTTCCCAAGTATACTAAAAAGCTGCTGGGAAGTATGCCTATCATGAAAATTGCTCAATTTTCAAAATGATCTATGAATCATAATGGGAGTCTTGGTAGTTAAGCGTCTACAATAACATAAAAATGCCTCCCAGCCCTTTAACAGGTGGTAGAAAAAAGTCAGAAGTGACTCTTACAATGGTCTTTTTTTCATCCTTTAAATGCCAGTATATCAGACAGTATTAGGAGAAATAAAAAAAATAGAGCATGACTATAATAAGATATATAAGCTTACAGTATAATAATGATAAGAGAGATAGGCCTTGTACGGTGGGGCCAGACTGCCTGGGTTAAAATCCTGGATATATCTTTTCCCAGCTGTGCAATCTTGAGCAAGTTACTTAACCTCTCTATGCATCAGTTGCTATATATATATATATATATATATATATATATATATATATATATGGCATCAATAGTAGCTACTGCATAGGGTTATTATGAATGTTCTGAGGATCTTCTCTTTGCCTCCCCTGATCCTCTTCTGACCCTTCTCCATCCTGCTTCTGGACCGCTGGAGGCTGACCCATAAAGTTGGAAACATTGAGCTCTTTCCCCTCTGGTTTTCTGACCTGTTTGGCTGATAGGAGGCAGGAAGAACATGAGGCTGGGGTTTTCTTCTTGTTCCCTCCCTGCCAGGTTGCTAGGATTGTCTGCCACCTGCCCATGGGGGTCGGGGGTGAGGGCCCCTCTCTGGGTCTCTCTAACCGCGCTTTCTGCTTGAGCCTTCAGGCAGGCCTAGGGGTGGAGAGGCTCCCTGCTGCTGTGAGCTAGCACAGCGTGCTGCACAGTCCCGGCTGCATTTTTCTAAATCCCACTCACACCTTTGTAAATATTCCTTTTGTTCAATTCACTTTGATTTACCCCATTTGAGTGTGCCATCTGTTTCCTGCCAGGATCCTGCCTAATAGAGTGAGTTCCCCTTTGTAAAGCACTTAAAATAATAGCTGGCCCAGGATAAGCACTATATAAGTATTTGATAGATAAATAAAATAAATGAGATTTAGAAACTTTTTTTTTGTAGTCAATTTTAGCATATCTTTCTGTGGCCTCTGCCATACAAAGCAAAATCTTCAGAAACATTCTCCCACAAGCAACACTGTTCCCTTCGGGAGACTTTCTGTGCATCACGTCACCATCGTTTTATTTCTAATCATGTTTTATTTCTAATCATCGTTTTATTTCTAATCATGCTTTGGTTTAAAAAATCCTAAGTAAAATATTATTAAGGTTTTTAATTCCATACAAGCCTATGGGGAATTTATATAACTATACTCATTATAATCATTACCTATAGTTATGTTCCCCTTTTTTTTAATACTCTTTGTGGTGTCTTCTCTATACACCTTTTATTCCATGTACAATATTATCTCCTTCGATGCTTTTAAAACAAGTTGAATTTCTACGCCATTGGTTAAATGTAACACCATTCCCTGGTTTCTAGAATTCCAAGTGTATCTCTTACAAACAATAGGCTCGTTACTTCTTTGTGTGAGAGATACAAGGTTTTGTATACTGGATTCCACTTCCCTTCCTTTTTTTTCCCCTTTCTTTCTTTTTTTTTTTTTTTTTTTTTTTTTTAGAGAGAAAGCCGGTGGGGGTGGGAGGGGAAGAGAATGAAGAAGAAGGGGAGAGAGAGAGAGAGACTCTCAAGCATGCTTTCCACTGAGCTCAGAGCCCCCCAACCTAGGCTCCACCCGAAGACCCTGAGATCATGACCCAAGGCAAAATCAAGAGTCAGATGCTTAACCGACTGAGCCTCCCAGGTGCCCCATCCCCTCCTTCATTTCTTAAATCTAAGGTTTGAAATGTTCTAGAATGTGTATCTATTTTGTGCATTGCTATTTTTAAGTCACTTGAACCAGATAGCAGAAGCAGCCTTCTTGTTTGAGCTCTTACTTACTTCTTAATGAACAGTGGTTGTCTCAGATTCATCTCAGCAGTACCATCTCCATTCAATTTTTTTTTTTTTTATTCTAACTCAGATCCTAATATTATGGAGTATGGCCTCCAGCAAGCTGCAGAAGAGTCTGAAACTTTGTGATCTGAGAATATCCTTCCTTTGGCTTTTATATCTAAGTGAAAACTTGACCAAGGGGCCCAAATCTTTTTCTAAGGGTCCTCTAGATGTTACTCTGGCATCTTTCAATACTTGCTGTAGTCGAGAAATAGAGAGGTAGTCTGCCTTTACCAATTTGATATTAAGCAAAGTTGCTGTCTAGAAGACTGCCTTACAAATATCAATTGTGTTTTTCTTTTTCTTTTTTTTTTTTAAAGATTTTATTTATTTATTTGGCAGAGAGAAATCACAAGTAGATGGAGAGGCAGGCAGAGAGAGAGAGAGAGGGAAGCAGGCTCCCTGCCAAGCAGAGAGCCTGATGCGGGACTCGATCCCAGGACCCTGAGATCATGACCTGAGCCGAAGGCAGCGGCTTAACCCACTGAGCCACCCAGGCGCCCCTCAATTGTGTTTTTCTACTCCAGCAGCAAACATTTGAAAAAATATGTAATCTTATTTTTTTTTAAGATTTTATTTATTTATTTGACAGGGAGAGAGGCAGGCGGGGGAGTGGGGAGCAGGCTCCTTGCTGAGCAGAGAGCCTGATGAGAGCTTGACCCCAGGACCCTGGTATCATGACCTGAGCTGAAGGCAGAGGCTTTAACACACTGAGCCACCCAGGCTCCCTGTAATCTTATTTTTAAAAGATATGATTGACAAAGTAACTAAATGCATAAGATATTTAGGAATAAATTGATCAAAAGTTATTTGAAACTTCACAGAATTTTTTGTTACAGTTCAGAGGTCCTGCTCTAGCGGCTTCAGTATCCCCTGGGATCTTATGAGCAATGCAAATATTTGGACCCCTTCACAGACATTTACTGAGCTCTCCAGGAAATTCTGATGCGCAAGTTGTGAGGCAGGACAACACTTTGAGGACCACTGTTCTAGAGCAACTCTCAAGCATGCGAATACGAATTTACATATGAGAATGTTCCCAGAAGCATGGTTTGGTAATAGCAAAAAACTATAACAAATAGTCACAGAAGAGAGAATGAAAAAGTGAAGTGCAATGTGTTTCTAGAATACTCTGGAGGAAGGAAAGTGAATGAACAGCAGGGATGTTCATCCACTTACTTGAATGAATATCAGAAAACACAACGTTGAGTAAAAAATGTAAGTTGAAGTAGAAAGCATACAGTGCAATACAATTTATTAGAATTCAAAAGCATGCAAAATTAAACTATATATTGCCTAACAGTAAGTGCACTTATCTTAGAAAGTCAAGGTGTTGATAGAACTCAATATAGTCATTACTATTGGGAATGTGTATATAGAAATACATTCAAAGAGTGGCGGCGGATGGTGGAACATTTGGTAAGATTTTATTTCTTAAATGAAGTGGAGAGTATGCAAAAGTTTGCCACATTATTTTGAAATTTTTTTTGATATATGAAAAATTTCAAAATAAATCTGAAATAACAATTATATTACATTTTAAAAGGAATCCAAGCCTTATCTTTCTCTTTGAAAGTGGAAAAATCTGGTATCTTAATTATAAGTGGGTACGAGAATATTTCTTATTTTATGACTTAATTGTTTTTTTAATTGGGGATAGTTTTACTCTTGTGTGACTTTGCTTATCTTTTGGGCCTTTACTATTGTTTGATCTGCAAACATCTATTTTTCACACTGTTTGGGTCTCCATGTTAGGATCCTTTCCGCATCAGTCATCTTTTCTTGAATTTTTCTTTTCTATCATATTCCAGATATATTTCTTAAGTTTATCTTTTGTATCTTTGTCCTACTTTCTAGCCTCATCCCTCTCATAAGAATTTTCAACTTATTTACAACTAGATTTGATCTGTTTGAATTTTGTTTTACTATGAAAAAAAAATCTATGGCAGACATTAGTTTTACTTCTAAGCCAGGGATTTTTAATTGAGACCCATGAAACATCTTAAATCACATACAAAACTCATGCTTATGATTTTATTTTTTTAATCCGGGGAGAAAATCCAGAATTTTATTGGATTTCTTAAAGTGGACTGTGACAGAAAAACGTTTGATTCTAAGAACTACTCTGTTCTTTTAATGCTGAAGAAAATTTGTCTCATCATTTTTCTGTTAATTTCTACTTGTTCACTTCCTCACATTTTCCTTCCTTATATTTAAAAATTTTCCTTATTGACAAGAATCTTGTTTTATTTTGCAGTTACCCTAACAAGGTATCACAGATTAATTTCTTGGTTTAGATTTTGATTAATATCCAGATATTTTTGTTCCACTGAGAAAAGAAAAATTAAAGGCTAAAAATTAATTCCTGATCATAGTTACTGTGAATCAGGCTGGGATTTCAGGTGCATCATAAGATATCAAATGTTCTTCATTGTTATCATACAAAATGACATTAAGTGAATACAGAAGTATTTGTTTGAAAGGAAGAGGTTATTTCCAGTTGCCAGAATTTGGGGAAGTGTGTTAGAGAGGCTGACACTCACCCTGAGCCTGCAGATGGGTAGGGATTGGAGAAGAAAGTGCTGTAGGGTTTAAAAAATATTTTAAAAAGGCAGCATACAAAGACAAGACTATCAGTAAAGTCTGCAAGAATGTCAAGCCTTTCAAGGAACCAACTGTAGGCCTTATTAACTTCCTATATTGTTTGTATGTGTGTGTTGTTTTTTAAAATTTCACTAATTTCTGCTCTTTCACTCCCTCTTATTTTTCTAATTAATTTGGGCTTACTTTGCTCTTGTTTGTATAGCCCCAAACATAGGCCATTAATCTTATTTTTATCCTTTTTTTTCTAATTAAAGCATTTCAAGCTATAAATTTCCTTGCAAGCACTGCTTTAGTTATAGCCCACAAATTTTGATGTGTTATATTTTCACTATCATTCAATTTAAAATATCTCCCTATAATTTGGTTTAAAATATTTTCTAATTCCCTGTATGTTTCTTATATTCCCTATATTTTCTTCTTTAATCTATGAATTACGTACTGTGTTACTTAATTCTGAAATAGCAGATGGAAGTGATCTAGATGTATTTTTGCTATTGATTTCTAGTTTAATTTCATTGTGGTCAGAATACATGCTCTACCTTCAAATTTTTTTATATTGATTTGGACTTGCATAATCCACATATGGTCTGCTTACTGAATTTTGTATACACACTTGAAAAATTGTGCATTCTGCTAATATTGGGGATAATATTCTGTAATCATCAATTAGGTCAAGATGGTTGATAATGTTATTTTAGTTACCTATGTTTTTATTAATTTTTAAAAAGATTTTATTTATTTGAGAGGGAGAGAGAGAGAGAATGAGACGAGAGAGGTCAGTGGGAGAAGCAGACTCCCTGCTGATCAGGGAGCCTGATGTGGGACTCCATCCTGGGAATCCAGGATCATGTCCTGAGTCAAAGGCAGCCACTTAACCACCTGAGCCACCCAGGTGTCCTATTTTCATTAATGATTTTTTTAAATCAGTTTTTAAAAATGAATTATTGAGAAAAGAGGGTTAAAATTTCCAACTATGATTGTGGATTTGTCTATTTTTGCCTTTAACTTGTTAATTTTTTAAAAAATATATTTTGAAACTTTATTTTAAGACACACATATGTTGACAATGATTAGGTCTTCCTTACTTAATATACATATGTATAATCTATAATTTAATAAATACATTCATATGTAATATATATGATATCTAAAATTATATTTTAGAATATGCCCATATTCCCATGGCATTTGTCATATATATTACATCTATATATACCAAATTTCCTTTAAATTTTTCTTTTTTTTTTAAGATTTATTTTTTTTTTTTAGGAGAAGGGGGTGAGGGGCAGAGGGAGAGGGAGAGAATCTCAAGCAAGTACCGCACTGAGTGCAGAACCTGATGCAGGGCTTGATTTCACAATCCTGAGATCATGACCTGAGCTGAAATGTTTTGGATGATATCCAAGAAACTAAGAATGATACATTGCAGAGCCTCTGGATTCTGTTGTGTTCCTCTGACGAGCACTGATTTTTTTTTTTTTAAAGGAATCGACTATCTTAACTGACCTCACATGCCAAATTGTCTCCCTTGTATTTAGCAGCAACAGAAATCTCTGTTCCTTTAGCCTTAGCAGGGCTGGCTGCTTGCACTCATGGTTGGGGTGTCAGCACTGATTTGTGTAGAGTTTATACTCAGAACACATTGTCTCCCTTCTTTGGATCTCTTCTTTGCACTATTCCCCCTCACTTTCCAGTTACTAGAATTACCTTGAACTTTATCTCCTGGCTGTTAATGCCAGTGAGACAACGGGGTTTCTATCCAAATTTTAGTCACTTCTATTTGGCACAGTTTGAGTCCTGCTTTCTGGTAAAAACAAACAAAAAACAGACAAACAAAAAAAGTAACAATGGGAAACTTGCCCATTGTCTTGCCATCTTCGAAATGCAGACTATACTCCTGTATTTGCATGCTTGGTTGCTCTCTAGTGCCTTTAGACAGCTGCTTTTATATTTTCTC
Source organism: Mustela putorius furo (assembly GCF_011764305.1). Lineage (NCBI taxonomy): Eukaryota > Metazoa > Chordata > Mammalia > Carnivora > Mustelidae > Mustela > Mustela putorius. The sequence continues at coordinate 12,367,632 of NW_025422057.1, forward strand.
CATATTTATAGCTGTTATGTGCAGGAGGATTACCAGAAACCAGAAGCCCATTCCATTTCTTTGAGTTTGCTTGTATCTCATGGGTTATTTCTTTTTATTATTATTTATCACTTTTCCCTCTGGGACCCAGGGGAGCTCTTCTGGTGCCCAAAGTCTCACAGTCTTTCCTGAAACAGTTCCAAAAGGCCTCATCTTTTGAGTTCCAGAGGCTCAAATCCAATTCAAGGGCCAGGCAGGGGATGAGGATAAGCTATCAATGACCTTGTCTTAGACCATACTTCAGCATAGACTATAAACCTAGAGCTGTTTATTCAACTCAGCAAATATTTACTGAGTGTCTATAAGGTGCAGGGTTCTGTTTTTGACCTTTTGGATACATTGATAAACAAAACTGTCAAATAACCTTACCCTTGGGGGAGTAAGATTATGAACAGGGACACAGACAATAAGCAATATAGATGTAATAAATAAGCAGGATAGTATGTTAGCAGGTGGTAAGTGGCCACCCTACTTCTCATCCTTAAGCAGTTTTGGCTCTTGGGAATCACAATCATTTCAACATCTTCATTTCCCTTAACTTTATGGACTTGTTCGAGCTGTTTGCCCAGAACTCAGAATTAGGCGGTGAGCCCTGAAGGGAAAGCACTGGGAGCCGGCTCTTGCAATGATTCCCTTTCACCACTGGGTGGGAAAAAAGGAAAGGAGCCAGGGAGTGATTGCAAAGAGACAGATGGCAAAGGAAGAACAATTGTTCAATAATTGCTAAATTCCACCTAATCTCACTCTCCATGAGATGGCTCTTCTACCTTTAGGGCAAAGGTCATACAATCAGGTGAAACAGTTTTATCAGAGGGTGGTTGGTTGGTGTCTAAAAACTGAGAAAGAGTTGGGTTTTTTGGCACTGGATTTTATATGTGTGTGTATGTGTATGTATGTATATGTATTTTATTTTATTTTTACATATGTTATATGTAATATATACATGTGTATGTGCATATGTGTTCTACTTGCACTAGTACCTAAATGTATATATTTTATATATTCATCATATGTGTGTACATTTTATACATATATAATCTATATATTATATATAATGTATAATAGTATATATAGTATATAATATATATATTACATCATATTATATCATAGGCCTTCAATAAGCCACTTTTAAAGTCTTTTTGGGACATCATGTTCCATGAATGGTGATTTTACCCATATATTCACCATCACCATCATCGTTGCTCACATTTAATAAGCTTACCATGTTACAGGTCCTACATTATATTTGGATATGTAATACAATAACCCTATAAAGTAGATGCTTTCATTATTCCCATTTTATAGATAAGGAAGCTGAGTGTAAAGAGGTTAACTCACCCAAGTTGGGAATAGGATTTTTTTTTAAAGATTTATTTATTTATTTGAGAAAGTGCGTGCACATGTGTTCATGAAGCTGGGGGAGAGGGAGAGAGAGTGAGAAGCCCAAGCAGACTCCTTGCTGAGCACGGAGCCCAACGTGGGGATCGATCTCCCAAGCCTGAGATCATGACTTAAGTGGAAACCAAGAATCAGACACTTAACTGACTGAGCCACCCAGTTGTCCCAGGAATAAGGATTTTGTCAGTTTTGACTGACAAAGCCATTTTTTTCTAACCAGAATCATTAAACTTTCTCTGAAAAGGGCCACATAACAAATATTTTAGGCTTTGTGGGCCATACAGCCTGTGTTGCTACTGCTCAACTCTTCTATTGCAGTGTGAAAGCGGAGACAAGAAATAAATATATGGGTTTGACTCTCTTCTGATAAACTTAATAAAATTGGGATTTGGGCAGGATTTGGCCTACAAGCCATAGTTGACCTGTCCCTACTCTTAATCACCAGGCTTCGCTGCCTTTGTGATGGCAAAGATTTAGATGAAAACCGGAAGTTCTTCCTCTCTCCTTCTTCACTATGGTGTTCATCAAAGTCATATTGCTTGACGACTCTGGGCCTCAATCCCTTGGTTCTTTGCAGGAAAAGAAAAATTTGACTGAGGATGTGGCTCTGAAATCTATATTCTGGGTTTTCAAGAACTGAGCACAGCTACAAGGAGTGGCTAGAACCACCCAGAGCCAATGGGTGGAGAAGTCAGAAATTCTGACGTTTGGGGAATTCTAAATGTTAGTGTGTCTAGGTGCGATGTTAGGCACTTGGCAAGGCTTCTTTCACTAACAATACCCATTTGTGGGTAAGTGTGGTATTCTGGGATGGAGGAGGAGAACACTTGGTTGTTAAAACACAGATGGTTACAGGCAAGGGTCTCTCAGGACAATACCTTGCCTGGGAACCTGGAAGGTCTAGAAACACAATATCATTAGTACGACCTGGGACGACAAAGTCAGCCACTAAATGAATAGGCCATTTGCCTGATGCATAGGCTGAGCTGTCAGTTTATTCATTTATCTGGGAGTATCCGTACCCAATGGGGAGAAAAGTTGATTCAACAATCACTTCTTGAATACCCAACATGGTCAAAGCCTCAGAAGCAGAGGTAGCAAAGAGGACCTGGCCTTTACCTAAATGAATTTTCTGAGTGGTCACACATGCTTCTCAAGGATGTGAGGATTGTGGGGTGGAGATGGGTCAAGGGCCATCTGAAAGTGGGTTGGACCCAATATGGACCTACCCTTTGAAGAACACTCATCTAGAGTCTATGTATAGGATGGAAAGGACACTAAACTGATTATCTAGGAGACCATCAACCCCTGCTCAGCCATAGTTCCTTTGGAGACCTTGGATGATAATAATAGCAGCTCATATATACTGAGCACTCACAATGCACCTGGTACTGTGTGCTAAGTACCTTACACACATGACCTTACAACCAAATCTGAATTCCCAAGTGTCTGGTAGAGGCTTCTCATGATGCAGCCCCAACATAAGGTTCCATTTTTTTTTCTCCTCTCCATGTGCCCTTATCTGAAGCCATAACACATTACTTTATATCATTTTTATTTCCAGCTTTACCTTGCATAATATTTTCCATCTGGATTGCCTTTTCCAACTCAGTCTATCAGAATGCTGGCCATCCTTCCAGGCCTAGCTTTCATGTTAACCCTTCCTTGAAAATTTTCTTTGGGAAGGATCTCTCTTATAAACACCAATGAAACTTTGTCCTCATTCGATAGCATTTAAATGCCTTTAAAAACCCCATATTAATGTTCTCAGTTCTGATTACAAAAATAAGACATAGCTCATTGTAAATACTCAAAGAATAATGGCAAATTTTTTTATAAACATATTACAATCTTCTTATGGTTTTAAGTTCCCTAGGGACAAGGACTATGTTTTAGTCTTCTTTATATTTCCCCAGAATCTTTCAGAATGCCTACCCCAGGCTTGATTCATAGTAAGAACAAAGTACATGTTTATTTGAGCTATTACTCCTATGCTTAGGACTTTAATAGCTAAACTAAGAGCTGATTTTCAAAACTTAGGTGAGATTTATGGTCAATGATGTTATTAACATGTCTTTATTCCTAATATTACAATACTTCTTCAAAATTTGCTAATAAAATCATTTTGTTGCTAGATTCGTGATATATCTTTGCTTTCTTGGAGCTTGGGCTGAATCCATCTCTGATCATCTGTTATTGCTAGAAATTCTATTGCCTCTATCTTCAGACCACTTTTGAGATGAATTATTTAATTCATGCTGAGAACATTTCAGTACTTTGGGTTGTTCACCTTTCAAAGTTCCTCAGGTATCTGTGAGAATTTGTGAGTGAAAATATTCTTGGGTTATAGGTCTTAACTTCATTGAAAATTGACTGCACATTTTTATCATTAAATCATGAGCATCACAGATGACTTTCACATTTCTGCTGAAGGCATGTTTCTTATTAGGCTAAAGCTTTTCAGTCTGTACAATTAATGGTTCATAGCACACTAGGGAACATTTATTAATTTTCATTTTCCTCGTTTTTTGAAGGTTATGGGGGTTACAGGTTCTAAGTTAGAGTTACTGAAATTTTAAAAGGTATAAATAGGTAAATATTATGGTTGCTGGAAAAGTGAGACTTTTTTCTTTTAAGCATGTGATTAATATGACTAATAAAAATGTCATCAACTTTCCCTGCCAGGGTCACACAGTTAGAAAGATATTTTGTATAGATGAGTGTGGTTTGGTTTCCATATCTAACAGGATATTTTAAGAGAATGCTTAAGATAAGAAAATTACTTTTAAAAGTAGGTCCTTGATGCTTTGTTGGTCTTATACAATAATTCTAAATGTCATATAGCATCTCCCTATGCGTTTACTAAAGATTTTTCCTGACTCCATTCGGCGGCTTATGTCAGCATGTGAGATGCAGGGAATATTTCCCTCCGGTCAGATGACTTGACATAAATACCATTCTTGTTGAAGGCTACAGATCTGAAAGGCAGACCTCTCTCCCACACTTTTGTGGATAGATTACCGATTTTATGTTTCCATTTAGTTTCATGTGTGAGCAACTCTCCTAAGTAGATACTTCCTCTTACTTATAGTTCATGATGTTGTTTATATATGGTAAAATATTTATTTTGGGCATATGTCAAACAGTAGTTTTTAAATACTTTTAGTGAAATTTGATTTATATGCCACACAGTTTGCCCATCTAAAGTGCACAACCTAGTGGTTTTTAGTCAATTCACAGATCTGTGCAATTTTAAAACATTTTCCTCTCCCCAAAAACAAATCCTGTGTTCACTGCCAGTCACTCTTTCTTTCCCCCACCTCACCTGAACCCTAGGCAACCACTAATCTATTTTCTCTCTCCGTAGATTATGTAGCCCTTTTTAGAACAACTTGTAATTATCTAAAAATGTTGGTGATTTTGAGACATTATTAAAGCTTGTACAGTCAATGCTATCCTTAGCTAATGCCATTTTTCTTTGCCTTCTTATCATCTTTATCTTTAAAATGAAGCATCTGTCTGGTTTGAGGTGATTTCAGATCTACTGGTATTTTACCTGCACTGCCCTTCCTCTTGGCTGGTGCTGTAGAACTCCATGTCTCTGTCTACACCAACGTAGAAATGTCAAGTTAGAAAAAAATGGTAAATAGTTAAATGGTCAGCATGAAGCACAATCAGAGAAGAATATCTCAAACTACTGTATTTTTCTTCCTTTCCATTCTTCAGTCCCTCCCCAACACACACACACACACACACACACACAGCACACACACACGCGAGTAGCCATGGTCACATATGGTGGAAAACGCTAGTGACTTTATTCAGTGACAACCCAAAGTAGTAATACACATCCAGTATTGATATATTCTTACGCATGCTATAAAAATAACATGTGTATTTTGACTGCATATACATATGGTCTATTTCCAAATCATAGTGGGAGTCACATTCTCTAGAGGTTGGAAGTGTTAACAAAGAAAGCAGAAATGTATAAAATACAATTCTAGGTCGATGCTTGTTTCTACTGATATTATTCATGGCATTATCAGAAAACCTGGAGGGTATTCATCTACTCACTCATTCTTGCAACACATATTCATTGACTAAAGACAATGTAAAGTATGTAGGCAGGGCCCCAGGTAATAAGGGATGCCTAAAAATCAGCTTTCTTGGGAAGTGTTGCCCAACCTCAGCACATAAAAGGGGGAGCTGTCTTCTGAGAAGGAAATAGCTCAAAGAATCATGCGTCTCTTCCTTTTTTCTTGAAAAACCACGGCCTATATTTTTCAGGAAAATTCAACATAATTGGTGTATACCCATCTTTTTAGGTGAATTAGGCCTTAACTGACAGAAAACCCATTTTGTTCTAAAATTCAACAAACTCTTGGAAAATCTTATTCCATACAATCTTTTGAATATGTCATTTGCCTTTTATATTTGATGGCCTTAAGCAAAAAAAAAGTTATAAAAAGGTATTAATGCAAGGAGATAATAAAGCTGCATTCTATAAATCTGTAGCAGCTTACAGTAATCATTAAAGCATGCAAAAGTCTTTCATCTATTCAAAAATATGCAGTGCACAGAATGTCTGCTAAGGTGCATGACAAGTCAGAGTTAAATATATATTAATAAATGAATTAGCTTCATAAATAATAGCCATAATGACATTTTAGGAGACAATAAGTCTGAGGATTGTCAGAAAACGGTTGATGTATGAGCTTCACGTCTCAGTGATTCTTCAAAATGAATAGGCTTTGCGAGATAGTTCAGACCCGCGACCAGCCTATTTCCTTGAATAATTTACTTGTTGTCAATTTGTACAGCCACATTACACATGCAAATTGTGCTGCCTGTGCAAACAGCACTTGGAGATGATAAAAACAAATTTACGAAGGCTATAGAAGAAGGATTTATTTCACTTTCTCACCCAGGTCAAGCAATACATGTATCTGACGATTGTGTGTACCCAATTTTGTTGTAATTATATCAGCAAATTATTCCTTATAATCTTATTATTTTTAGCAGTCTCCTTGTGCTTGGGATAATTAGCTTTCTTCACTCAGTGTAAAAACAATTCAACTTGCCAGCCAGGCAGGGCATAGCTCCATTATCTGTTTTGGGTTTAAATTTATTCCCTATATTCTTGGACACTTTGTGTAAATTAAAAATTTCATAGTCCCTAATACTGTACACGCTGTTCATTCAGTGATGAATTAAGGCCCCTAAACCTCTCCGTTTGCTATTAGATATCTCACCCACTTTATATGTTAATCTGTGCTAATGAATTCCACAACCCCTAGCCACAGCGAGATGACTAAAATTATTACCACTTACAGAGATATGCCTTTTTCATTTAAAGTTCAATTCAAATTGCTCCCATAAACAGTCTGCCACACAAAGATACCTCCTATAAAGGAGAGTTACTTACCTATAAGTAGAGTTCTCTGAAGGTAGTATTATCTTGGGATGCACATTCCTAGGTCACGTGCCCTCAGGTCTCTGGCCTTGGTGGGAGGGGGAGAGAATTCATAGCTGATAGGTAAGACTTTCTTTCCTGGGGCACTTCATTAGCTCTGAGGCCTATATTCCTGAGGGCTCTTTGTGCCACACCCCTCCACACAACCAATCCCTTCTTAGCAGAAACGCCCCAAGTGAAGCAGTAGGGCCATCGAACTACCAAAATAGAGTCAAGGCGCTGGTTGCCTACGATCAACAGTTGCTGATGGTCACGAAGCACATTTCCTGGGTTCACAGATGACACTTACAAACTCCTGCATCCGGTAATCAGGGGAAAAAATCTCATTTTTCTGGACAAATAATATGAAGTTTAAAATCTATATTTCCTTTTTTATATCAACAACATTTTTGTTGCAGAAATAACACATTTTTATTATGGAAGAATTAGAAAGTGTAAACCACAAGAATAAAAATCGCCCATGCGCCTACCCATGGTCCCACCACTTGGTGCCAACCACAGCTAGCGTCCGTGTCTATTTTTATAGACGAATTTAATACTTATGTACCCTCAAGTTGGCAACAAAACCACTAGTCTCTTCGCATTTTCTCTTCAACCCATTCCAATCAGAGGTTCTAGGCCATTTGCCTCCGTCTCTGACTTAACCCATTTTAAGAATGTTATTTGCTGTCTTCCTGTGAAGTTGAGTGCTTCCTAGAGTTTCAGGTGCTGAGCCCTCTGCCTCCCCTACCCCTATTCCCTCAAAAAACCTTCAAGCAAGTTCTCATCCGCCTTTAGCTCTCAGGTGCGGTTGGGGATTACCACTTTCCAAAAGAGCCGTCCGTGAGCAGTACAACAAGGCACAGGGTGTCAGGCACCGTCTGAAGTTGGTTCTTGTGCCAGATGGCGCCATATTTTGTAGGCATGAGTGTCCTATTGGTATGGGTACGGTCCCTCATTCATGGCTGCCTTTGCGCTTGAGCCTCATGGCAGTTGAGGAAACTGGTACTGTTATTCCTGTTTCACAGATGAGAGTATCTAAGGTCCAAGAGGTGAAGCCACCTGTCTGTGAGAAAACAATTAGTGCCCAGGTCTATGTGACTTCAGAGCAAAGCATGCTGCCTTTCCATTCTTGCCCTTAATTGTCCCTGGGACTTAGGGTGCCTGGTGTGTTTGCAGTATCTCTCCCTAAAGACAGAGTATTTCCAAAGGTAAGTCTTTGGAAGTCTTTTTGGTTAGAAATTCAGAGCTTCATACATTACTTTATTTTGAGCTTCCTTAATTATTGATTACCTCGAGAGGACTATTTACATAAAGCAAATACAGTGTTTTGCTTCAGGGGAGTTTATGAGTCTCCCTTTTATGGTATCCTCTGCTTAAAAGTCAAAACAACTGCCTGAGGATGAGATTTTTTTAGTCCATGGTCAAGAAAATACTCACAGTTTAACTTAATTCAATATCACACCTGGATGTAGCATAGTTAGATCTGAACCTTCCTCATTCTGTTTTCTCTTCTCTTTTTGCCACTGGGTCACACACAGCATCATGTACCCAAGCAGTTAAGATGGCGAATCACACATGACGTTCGGTGTGGGAGGAGCATCCACCTAAAAGAACGATGTGACGTGTCACTTAAAATTGTGAAACCATCTCATGAATGCTAGATTGGGCAGCCTGCTGCTGACTGAGTTAGTGTTTGGCCGAACCAGGTGGACTGATCCTAACATCTCATCTCACACTAAGCGTCATATGTTCTTTAGTTAATAAAACACAAATGCACTAAAAAACAAAACAAAACAAAACAAAACCCCCAAAAACCAAAACCCCCCCCAAAAAAAAAACCCAAAACCCCAAATGCATTTTAACTTTGGAACAGTGTATTCTTTGGAACAGTGTATTCACCTGATTGTCTCATCCCATTTGTGAATCATAAAGGTGAGTCTGGCTTTCGCAAGACCAAGCCCGGGAAAACATGAAGTAGGCAAGGTTGGTGTCCTGTGCCTCCACCTTCCCCAGGAGCGTCTTCTCCCATCCCCGTCCCCCTGGCCCTACCCTTTCCTCCTGTGGCCTACTGGTCTCCTTTTCCCTACCGAAGCCACCTGTCCTGACACCAGCTCGTCCTTCAGTCACAAAGCAGTGCGGTTAATTAATAAAACTTCCTGTATTTTCACTTCCAAGATTATCTTCATCTTGAGGGGGACAAATCCTGGCAAAAATATTTAGAGACCAGGTAAACATTCCCAAGGACCATCAAATAATGTGACTTAGCTCAACGCTCTTGGTGACTAGGGATATTTTACTCATAGACTTGTTGAATGCCACATGGAAGATCTGCTTCCTTTCCGGGTCCAAGTGACAACTTACTCTCTTTTGGGGAATAGTGTACTCATACACAAAACCAGGGTAACAAATCTCTCTCATACGATCGCTGTGATGACTTAATTAGTTGGTATGAGTAAAAGTGGATGGCATGGCACCAGCATTTAGGAAGTACTCTATTCATTTTGTGTGGATACTCTTCACCCCTTTCTCTTCCTCCTCCTCATCTTCCTGGTGGAGGCAATGTGGCAGAAAAGAAAACACAGAGAAGAGGTTGGAAATGAGACGATCCTGGGCTCAGATCTGGATTCTGCTATGTGATAGTGGGCCCATTACGTTTCAGAAGCTAAATTTCCTTTTGTATAAAATAGGGATTATACAAGTATCTCATCTTGTTATATTAAGTGAGAGAATGCATATGTGGTGCTTAACAAGGTGTTCTGTTGACATGCATTAATGAATTATTGTTGTTGATGCTAATAAAGGCAAAAGACATCCCTATATATGAAGTCAACAGCACAGTTTTCTAAGTACTAAATTGCCTCTTATAGTCTCTTCAGTAAATATGGTGGCAGCTTGTTTGCACTTAAATAGTAAGAGTTTCCAGGTTTATGAACCATAAATACCATCTCCTTTATGTGAATATTTTCCCACTATCCAAAACAAATAAACAACAGCAAAAAAAACCCAAAAAACAAAAACCTCACTAGTATTATTTGGGGAAAGCATTCCAATGAAATACTAAGAAGGTGCTAAGTGAGTAGGTTGTTATTATGAAGAAAGCTTTAATATATTGGAAAGTATGAAGTCTATGTTAACAAGACTTCAACAAGCAAAAAAGTAGAAAAAAGAAAATATAGAAATTTTGTTTGAAGCAAAATTGTGGAGAAAGTTTCTTGAGTTACTTCTTAACTAAAACATTAGAAAACTTTGCATCCAATGTCACTTCTAAGCAGCTGATATCACTTGCCGAAAGTCCTGCCAAAGAAAGGCCCACTACTTACCCTGTGAGGGAATTCCTGCCTCCTATAACTTGTTATGCCAGTTTTTCTATGACTCTCAGGACACATTCTTCAAACAATCAAAGGGATACTGAAACAGCTATATTTAAAGGAAAATTAATTTAAATTTTATATGACAAATTTTCACAAAGCTACATATAATTGCAGTGCGAGGATAAAAATATAAAAGTAGTGACAGGATCAGAATAAAACAATTAGAAGGAACAGAGAGAGGGCTTCTCTCTTGAGCATCTAGTACAAGTGTAAGGAGGAAAAGGTCCCAGGTTGAAATTGACCAGTTTATAACTGCTTGCTTTCATATAAATTCTAAAAAGCCTCACTCAACCAATTCCCACATATATAAGAATAATAGTAGATCAATCAATCAATCAATCAATCAATAAATTTAAAAGATTATTTTATTTCCCCCGTTGGGGGAAAAATTAGAAGACTTAAAAAATTGTTTTTTGTCTGGGCATCTTTAAAGTTCCATTATCACTTATAATTATGTTAAAATATAATATGTCAGATAATTGCTTTTATATCAGCAACAAGGAACCCAAGGCATGTACCGTACTGACATAATAACCGTCATCTACAATCTGGTTCTGGCTGTTTCCATTAAACTCCCTGAGTTTCACTTCTTTCTTGCATAAAATCTGTTGCCAAATCCTGTATGCTTGTAATGTCTTTTTCATATTTTTCCTAAAACAGAAAACATGGTTTTTTGTTTCCAGGTTCAGCTGTTGTCAGTACTTGTCACCTAGATCATTGTGCAGCCTGGTCACTGGCTTCCCCATGACAGCCTGAACACCTCCACCAGCCCATCTCCACGGTTTGATCTTTACTCAGCTTTCCCATTTTTTTTCCAGTGATGATGAAACAGGCTGAGGTTTAAGAACTTTAAGACATTCAAACTAGTCACTTGTATCTTTGTGACTGCAAAATCCCAAGTCTTACTCTTTTTTTTTTTTAAAGATTTTATTTATTTATTTGACAGAGAGAAATCACAAGTAGATGGAGAGGCAGGCAGAGAGAGAGAGAGAGGGAAGCAGGCTCTCCGCTGAGCAGAGAGCCTGATGCGGGATTTGATCCTAGGACTCTGAGATCATGACCCGAGCCGAAGGCAGCGGCCTAACCCACTGAGCCACCCAGGCGCCCCCCAAGTCTTACTCTTAAATCATGTTACTCTTCCCTGAGCATAACCCACATTTCCCTAAAGTTAATTTCCCTATGAGATACACCTATTAAATTTTTTACTCCCTCCTAAGATGAGCTGGTGGTAGCTTCCTTTACCAAGAAACTCACCTGCCCTCCCTATCTGATTTCAATGTCTCCTACTTATTGCAATAGAACACTTTGTTCTAATCTCAAAATAGCACTTACCATTGTCTGCTTTATATTAAGGTTATTTAACATCTGTCTGTCTCCCCACTAGCTTTTGGATTCTTGGATGGCAGGGACCATGTCTTATCTGTCTTATGCAATTATCCTTCCCTTTTATCCTAAAACAGTCAGTATTTCCCACATTGCTTTGCATCTAATAGATATTAAATCAGTGTTGGATAAATTAAATTAAAACTCCATTTTAAAATAGAAGAAAGTGGTGTTCTGTGTTTTTGAAAGAAATTTCAATGTTTTCTTTCAGATCCAATGGCAATTTTTATGAAAAAATAGCTATTATTAACTAAGTGTTCCTCTAGAGAAGAATTTTTCTCAACAAGAATATATTTTGTATACATTTTGAATGTATTCTGTATAGGTAGGGAAAAACTTACACTATGTTTACTCATTATTCATCTTCTAAATATTTACCAAGGACCCAGGGTATAGAACTGTAAGGCATGCAATAGTTGAGTTGTGCCAGGTAAATAGTATTAGTCCTTGATCTTAAAGACTATAACCTGAAATGAATAAACTCTTACAACAACAGGAAGAGTCCATGAAAAAGGCAAGGATGTTTAAGAACACTTGCACTTATCTGAATCAGAAATGCTTCCACATCCAGTCATGGCCAAGTAAGCTCTGTCGGACCAATCTATCCACTGATAATAACTTGAGACTCTGGAAGAAGCAAGGTAACTTCTTGAAGACATAGAGAGTGAATGAAAGCAGTCATACTGCAGAGGTTGATTACTTGGAAGAAAAAGATTTCAGGAAAAGTTTAAGTTTGTTTTACAGCTCTTATCCTGAGGGCAAGCCATAGTCAACACTGTGTAGAAAGTTTAGATATTGAACAGAAGTCTGATCTTACTGAGGAAAGGATTTGGGCTGATGACAACTACTAGAAAGTAAAAGGGAATCTTGAAAAGAGATAGAGAAGGTGAGCCTAAATTCTACTTATAAGCTATACCAAAATCTCTGGATGACCTTGAACTATGCAAGTGAAAGTTCAGACTCTAAGCATCCCAGCTAACCTAAAATAAGTGAGCTTGTATTTGGGCTTCCACCTAGCACAGGGAGACAGAGCTTTTACTCTGAGCTCACCCAGGAAACTGCCTGTTTAAAAAAAAATGGTGTTCTTTGGAGACACATAATATAATCTAGAGTTACTACAAAGTTTCTATCATTCATAATTTCCACAATGAAATCTGAAATTCTGTATTATAAAAAGAAACAGGAAAACATGAGCCATTTCAAGAGAAAAGAAAATCAGTGGAAACTAATCCTGGGATGACCCATGTTTGAATAAAGATATAAGAATTTTAAAATAGTTATGCTGAAGGTTGAAAAGGAAAATATAGTGAATTAAAACATGGGAAGCATCAGTCAAGAGATAAATAAAAATTTTGGAACTGAAAAATAAAATACACAAAATAAAAAATGTGCTGTGTCTTAACAACAGCATGGATATAACTTACAAGAGAATCAAATGACCTGAAGATACACCATTACAAACAATATAATCTGAAGAACAAGGAAAAAAATTGTAATAAGTGATCAGAGATTCAGTGCCCTGTAAACCAGTAAAAAAAAAAGGAGGAGTGGAATGAGAGAATGGATGAGAAAAAGACTATTTGAAGAAATAATGGCTCAAGACTCTCCAAATTTGGTTAAAGATATAAATTTTCTGGTTCAAGAAGTTCAGACAGCTCCAAGCAAAATATGCAAACTATAAACTGCAGGTCTGGAAATATTATAGTCAAACTGTTGAAAACCAAAGATAAAGAGACAATCTTGCAAGCAGCTGAGAAGAGTGACACATTTCATATGGGGTAAGTTTATGGAAACAACAGAAACTAGGGCGCCTGGGTGGCTCAGTGGGCTAAGCCTCTGCCTTTGGCTCAGGTCATGATCTCAGGGTCCTGGGATTGAGCCCCACATTGGGCTGTCTGCTCAGTGGGGAGTCTGCTTCTTCCTCTCTCTCTGCCTACTTGAGATCTCTCTTTGTGTGTCAAATAAGATCTTTAAAAAAAAAAAGAAGCTAAAAGCAGTTAAATAACATTTTTTTTTAAATAATGAAAAAAAACCAGCAAAAAGTATCCTTTAAAACTGAAAATGAATTCTACCTCCACCTAGCATGTATGAAACTTTGGAAAGAGCATCATTCATACCATAAAAAAAAGAAAGTGCTCAGGAGACTAAGTTTTCAGGATAAATAAATAGCTGGAGATCCAAGGAATGACAGAACCCATTAAGGAGAGGTGAGCACAAGCTCACTTGAATAAGGAACAGAGAAAAGCACTGATGTAAGGGACAAAGGAAATGTGGAACAGATAGAACATAACGAAAAAGATAGTAGATTTTAATCTGACCATGTGGATAATTACATTAAATATAAATACTCCAGTTGCAGTGAAAAGAAAGATTGTAGGATAAATATAAAAGACCCAAGTATATATTGTCTACAAGAAGAAGACTTTAAATGTAAATGTCTCAATGTTTTAAGAATAAAATAATGGTAAAGATGCCATGAAAATACTACTAAAAAAAAGAGGGGTTGTATAAATAACAAAGTAGTCTTCATAATGAAGAATTTTGCCAAGAATAAGGATAGCTGTTACATAATGACAAAGAGATCAAGTGACAAAGAAGTCAGAAAAACTTAAATATATATACATCTAAAACTAGCTTCAAATACTATAAGCAAATTGATATAAATGAAAGGAGATATAGACATATGCAAATTAATAGCTGGAGAAGTCAGCATTCCTCTTTGATAATCAATTGAACAAGTAGACAGAAAATCAGTAAAGAAGCAGAAAACCTAAATATCACTATCTACTAACTTGATCTAATTAACATTTATGGAACAGTCCACACAATGGTAAAATCCACATTCTTTTCAAGTGTATGATCAAAATTTAAAATTGCATTTCTATTTAATAGAAATTAACAGTTGGAAATTGCAATTAGAAACAGCACCATGTACAATATAGCACAAACACTGTGACATATTTGGGCAAAATCAGAAATATGTACATGACTTACAGGCTGAAAATAACAAAATATGAGAGAAATTTAAGAAAATGTAAAGAAGTCGGAGATAAATTACTCATGAGTTTGAAGACTCAGTAATGTTAGGGTGTCAGTTCTCTAAAAATTGATCTAGAGATTCAATGCATTCCTGATCAAAACCTCAGCAGTATATATATATTTTTAATAGCAACTGAAAAACTAATTCTAAGATGTTTATGAAAAAGCAAGGGACTAGAATAGCCAAAACAATTTTGGGGAAAAAAAAAGAATATGGTTGGAAGACTCATATTACCCAATTTCAAAACTCGCGTAAAACTACTGTTATTAAGAGAGTATGTTATTAGAAAAAGTATATACACATAGACCAAAGGGACAGAATTGAGGGCCCAGAACATAGATGTACATAAAGGTGGTCAATCTGATTTTCAAAAAAAGTGAAAAGAGAATTCAGTGGATGAAGTAGTTTCAGCGAATTGCCCCGACATCAACTTTGATTTATAATTTGGACCATACACATAATTAACTTAAAATGGATCGCAGGTCTAAAATCTAAAACTACAAGTCCATAGAATAAAACAGAGGGAAAATATCTTTGTGACCTTGGGTAAGGCAAATATTTCTTAGACATAACACAAAAAGCACAAACCATGAAAGAAAATATCAACAAAATGAACTATATTAAAATTGAAAACTTTTGCTCTTTAAAAGACACTATTAGGAAAATAAAAAGTCACAGACATCACTATTATTAGGAAAATTAAAATTAATACCACAATGAGAATCCACTATACACCTATTAGAGTGGCTAAATTCTGTTCACTGTCCCTGATAAGAATGTGGAAGAGCTGGAACTTCCATATGTCACTGATGGGAATGAGCAATGGTACAACCACTATGGAAAACAACTGGCCATTTCTTGTATAGTTAAACTTAATCTTGCAGTACAACCCAGCAATCCCACTCCCAGATATTGACTCATGAAAAACAAAAAGCTTTGTTGGGGCACCTGGGTGGCTCAGTGGGTTAAAGCCTCTGCCTTAGGCTCAGGTCATGATCCCAGGGTCCCACATTGGACTCTCTGCTCAGCAGGGAGCCTGCTTCCCTCTCTCTCTCTCTCTCTGCCTACTTGTGATCACTCTCTCTCTCTCTATCAAGTAAATAAATAAAACCTTAAAAAACATATATTAAAAAAATATGGTGGGTGGGGTGCCTGGGTGGCTCAGTGGGTTAAAGCCTCTGCCTTCGGCTCAGGTCATGATCCCGGGGTCCTGGGATCGAGCCTGCTTCCTCCTCTCTCTCTGCCTGCCTCTCTGCCTACTTGTGATCTCTGTCAAATAAATAAATAAATAAATCTTTAAAAAGCTTTGTTCACACAAGAACCTATATGCAAATGTTTTAGCATCTTTGTTTATACCTCATAATTGCTAAGGATGAAAAATAATCCAAATA
Source organism: Mustela putorius furo (assembly GCF_011764305.1). Classification (NCBI taxonomy): domain Eukaryota; kingdom Metazoa; phylum Chordata; class Mammalia; order Carnivora; family Mustelidae; genus Mustela; species Mustela putorius. The sequence continues at coordinate 12,383,712 of NW_025422057.1, forward strand.
TCCCTCATTTGGTGAATGGATTTTAAAAAGTACGTTATAGCTACACAATGGAACACCACTCAGCAGTACAAAGGAACAACGTGCTGATGCATTCAAAATGAATGATCCTCAAATTCATAATAGTACATGAAATAGAAGAGACAAAATTCTACATGCTATTTGATTTCACATACATGACTTCATTCTAGAAAAGGCAAAACTATGAGGACAGAAAACATCTCAGTGGTTCCAGGAGCGAGGGTGGAAGGGTGGTTTCCTGCTAAAGGGCGTAAGGGAACTTGGAGTGATGGCAATATTCTCTATATTGTTTGCGGCAGTGGTTACATGATTATATGTAGTCTCACAGATCGTGCACTATCAGGGGTGAATATTATTGTATGTAAATTCTACCTCCATGAATCTGACTTAAAAAAAAAAATGGAATGGACAGGGCACCTGGGCTCCGCAGTCAATTAAGCATCCAGCTCTTGGTTTTGGCTTGACTTTGGTCTCAGAGTCATGAGATAGAGCCCCGAGTATTGCTCCATGCTCAGTGGGGAGTCTGCTTGAGATTTTCGCTCTTCCTCACCCCTACCCCTCCCCACTGAGTGCAATCTTTCTCTAAAATAAATAAATCTTAAAATATAATGGAGGTGAAATAAAGATATTTTCAGAAAAAAGAAAACTAAGACAATCCAGGGCCAGCAAAACTACAGTATAAGATATACTGAAGAAAATTCTTTAGAATAAAGGTAAAGGAAAGCAGATTAAACTCAGGACCACAGGATGAGATGAAGAACGCTGGAAATAGTAAATATGTGGGAAAATGTAAATGACTTTTTTTGCTCTTTATTCTTTTATTTTTTGATTAAAAAAATTTTTTTTTAAGATTTTATTTATTTATTTAACAGAACGAGATCACAAGTAGGCAGAGAGGCAGGTGGGGTGGGGGGGAGGGGGAACAGACTCCCTGCCGAGCAGAGAGCCCGATTTGGGCCTCTATCTCAGGACCCTGGGATCATGACCTGAGCCGAAGGCAGAGGCTTAACTCACTGAGCCCCCCAGGAGCCCCTATTTTTTAAAAAAAGTATTTATTTGACAGAGAGCAAAAGCAGGGGGAGTAGCAGGTAGAGGGAGATGGAGAAGCAGGCTCCCTGCTGAGCAGAGAGCCCAACACAGAGCTCAATCCCAGGACCCTGAGATCATGACCTGAGCCAAAGGCAGAGGCTTAACCAACTGAGCCACCCAGGCACCCCCGCTTTTATTCTTTTAAAATACATATGTTGTTCAAAGCAAAACAAAACACTGTATTGCGGGATTTACAATACATGTAGATTTAATGAATGTGACAACATTAAAGATATGTTAAGAACAGTAAATGAGCTTGTCCAGTTTCAAGGTTCCTCCAATTTACAGGAACTGTTAAAATATTAACCTTAATTAATCTGTGAAATGTTAAAGGTAGATACTGTAACTCTTATAGTAACCACTAAAATATAAGACAAAGATGTAAACATAAAAAGCCAATATATAAATGAAGGATGTAGGAAGTGAGCTGGGGAGAAGGAAGACGGTCCTCTAGGGGTGCACAAGCCTAGAGGCAGTATGGCAAGGTCTGTGGGGCTGAGTACCAGATTTGGTTGGATCACTGAGAACATGCCTATTATTCAAGACTATGGAGTGGAATGTGCTTTTCCTAACTGGAAAAGATAGGTACACTCAAATTTTAAATCAAAGTTTAAAAATAGAAAACACTTCAAAACAATTTCCAAGATAGGACCTTGCAAGATTGTATGAGGCAGATCATTCAGGATGACCTCAGTTTAGCAAATACATAGTTGCAAGTAGTTATTTCTAAAGAATTATAGGAAACTCAGAATCGTTATTTCATTGGAGACAGTATCCTAAGTGCCGATTAGATTCCCAGGCCTTAGTAATGCCACATTGCAATAAAATCAGGCAAAATATTTAAATTATAATGCTAAATAAGAAATGACTCTCCCTTACTCTGGTGGAAACTTTGGAAGGCATTCTAAAGATTTCTTTTGAACACATTCAGGTGAGATGCTAGTTCTTTATTTAGCTATTTCACTTTAAACTTACAGCTTTCTTTTTCTTTGCAAGCACAGCATCATCTCGTGCTTGGCAGCTGGGATTGGTGTGGTGGGAAGTGGTGTTTAATAGGTCACAAAAAAGATGATGGGAGAGCAAGACACCAGCGCTACTGGGCTAAAACTGGAAAGAGATTTCTAGGTGGTGTACCTGTATCTGTGAAGAGGAGATTAGTTGACATGGGATTTCCAGACTCTGAACTGTAAGGATCAAAGGAGAAGCAGAAATCACATTCTCTCTGCGCCAAGCAGAAAATGTGTTGGGTTGCTCTGAAAGCAGAACACTAGGAGGCCACCTAAACGACCAGTATGTTCCTGGAACAGCTTTGTTATTCTTTCTTTTTTTTTTTAAGATTTTATTTTTTTATTTTTAGAGTTATTCTTAAGAATGAGTCGAGGATGTGGTGCTGTAGGTGGAAAAGAAGCAAAGTGGCATACAACAGGTTGTTTGTGAGGGTTATTTGAAAGACTGATTTAATTAAAATTGTTTTGTGGGAGTTCATAGTTCATAGTAAAGGAGGTGTCCCTGAAGGTTGGGTTAAATTTGTAAAACTGAATGCAGAATATAGATTTTGGAAAGCAGGGAGCCAAAATAAGGTCAAAAGCATGCAAGTAAGAATGAAAGGAAATGAACGAATGAATTAATGAGTGAATGAGGAAGATACTAGACTTGATGCTCGATATACCCCCAGCCTCTATGACCATTGCCTTTGTCCAGACTCTGACCACTTATTCCATCATTGTCTTCCAGCTGCGTGCCTTTCATGTTGGCTCAACTACCTCCAAAATCATCTTTCCTATTCATAAGACTGTCATATTAATTTCCCTGGGGAATCTGCATCATCATATCCTTGGCTCGAATTCTCTAATTCCCTCACTGTATTCAGGCAGAACCTGTCTGTTTGCATGACAGAACGCTCCCAGAACACCAACGTGGTGTTATGTTTTACCTAAACCACAGCTTTCTTGCCCCTCGGCATTGGTTCACGTGATTTTCCTATGTCACCTTCCCCATCGCTCTTCATTGCATGTATTGACATTTTTGTTTCTGTCATCCATCCGTCCTCTCCACAAACATTTACTGACCACTTACTACTTGACAAGGATTGTGCCTTCAACAGAACTCACAATCTATCTGTATAGACTGACCTATGACAACTAATTGTATCTTGATGGAATAAAGCCCTAGTTGTGCTATGTATCAAGTATTATGAAGACATAGAGAAGAAAAGCATGAACTTCACGAGTCAGGGAAGGTTTAACTTAAGAGGTAACATTTGATCTTGTTTTTGAAGGATCAGAAGATGTTCCACATGTATAAAAGAGAAACAGTGGCACGTGAGTGGCACAGTTGGTTAAGCGTCTAACTTGGTTTTGGCTCAGGTCTTGATCCCAGGGTCATGAGATCAAGCCCCACGTCAGGTTCCATGCTTAGCACAGAGTCTGATTAAGACTCTTTCCCTCTCCCCCTCCCCACTATGGTCTTGGTCTCTCTCTCTGTCTGTATGTCTGTCTCAAACAAACAAATAAATGAATAAATTTTTTAAAAGAAAGCTATCTCAGTCAGAGGAAATAGCCTGTGTTGAATCCCACCTAGCTTACGTTTCCATTCTATAGGATTTCTATAGTTTCTACTTATATCATGCACCTCACAATTTTAGTTCTTATGGTGTAAAATGTATAATTTATAATCACATTAGCTGTCTCAGACTACAAACTTCTTGACCAGCCAGTTTGTGTACTTCATTTGCATTCTCCTTGAACCCTAGCAGGATTCAAGGTTATCACTGGGCACGTAATATGGCCCATAAAGATGGTGTCAGATTAATCTGGTAATCTGTCAACACTTATGGACTCCTTACATTTTTTTGTGCATATGTTCTAACAGAACTTTATTAAGACACTAAAATTTGGATTTCATATGTTTTTCATCAGTAATGGACTATTTTTCTTTTGATTTTTAAAAGACTTATTTTTTTTGTAGAGCAGTTTTAGGTTCACAACAAAACTGAGGGAAGGTACAGAGATTCTTTCACATGTTCATTGTCCCCACACCTGCACAGCCTTCCCCATGATCCATATCAAGTGGTACATTTGTCACAGCTGATAAACCTACATTGACACTTCATCATCACCCGAAGTCGATACTTTACATTACAGTTCACTCTTGGTGTTGCATACTCCAAGAGTTTGCACAAATGCATAGTCATATGTACCTATTATTATGGCATCATATAGTAAATTTTCATTGCCCTAAAAATCCTCTGTGCTCTGCCTGTTCAGTCCTCCTCCCCCAAACACACACACACACACACACACACACACACACACACACCCTTAGTTCTTATGTGTAAGGGAAGGAAACTAGTATTTATTGCAGCAAACTGTTGACTACATGCTAGATTCTGTGCTAAAAGCTTTACACATATTTCTTCATTTACATTAATCATGCACTGGGCTGTTTTGGAAGATGAAGGTATTCTGGAAAGGTAGATGAACATAGGCCTCAGTGTAACAAACCAGAAGTAATTGAAGAGGATTCCTCTAATGGGATTTGATCACTTGCTATGTACTAAGGGGGATGCAAAGTGGAGATACATTTTGCTCCTGAAACCTCTCTTTTCATAAACTCTCACCAAGTATGCATCCTACTTGGTAGCAACAATGTCTGTACTTTTCTGACTGTGCTAAGCTGGGCTTCATTGGGAACTTCACCTTAAAAGGAGCAGTGTTGACCATGAAAAGAGCATGAGCTTCAGAATCCGGTGAAACTTCCCACCTGGTTTTCCATGTTGTGAGCTGTGTCACACTAGGTAAGTTTCTTAAATTCTTGAAGACTTAATTTCCTTGTCTGTAAAATGGATATAATAGTAACTACCTCATGAAATGATACGATATCTGTTGCAAAATACACAGCATACAGAAGTGCTCTAAAAGCCTCTCTTCCTATGTACAACCTATTGGAACTGAAGAAGTTGAAAGTGCCAGACGTGACAATAGGATGTAATAAAGGATGTTTGGCAACATCCTTTATTACAGAAATTTTGTTTCCTCAAATGTCAACTCTTGCTGATGTCATAGTGTTAGTTGTTCAACTTACCCTTGGAAGGCCAGCACTGTTTATAGATGGTTCAGTTTGTAAACTTAGAAAGCAAATCCAGGGGGAGAAATTGTCACACATTTCCAGAAATTCAGAACTCCCTTTTTTCTATCCTTTTGCATTAAGTTGCTAGACTACTTTTTCTACAATGCAGAACACGAAGCATTCTGTACAGGCGGAAATTAATTATTCTCTTTCTCAGTTTCAGTAAGAAGGACATTTATTATATGTTCCACGAAGTCATAGTCAGTTTTCCAAACTGAGAAATATTTCAGGGATTTCATTATATTTGGGGAAGTTTTCATCAATCAGAGACTTAACAGCTACCAAGAAAGAACTCCACAATTAATCTTTTATAACATGAGTGTGACTTGTAATCTCCACACTAAGAAAAAAATTACTGAATATAGGGGAAAACTCTTCATAAACTATAACATTTCTTGGCAAAGAAAAACTGCTTTATGATTTTTAAGATATGTTTGAGAATTTAAATGAAATTTACATGTTTGAAATTAGTGCCAGATGCAACAATTCAAGCCCAATTCACTAGCTGCATCACATTTACTGTGATTTAGTAAAAGGGATTCAATAATTCTATGTTTCATAGAAATCTCACAAATACAAGTATTTCATTCACAAAATGTATGGTTTGGCAGGTTTCCAGGGCAGGAATTTGCTGGGGGAGAGGTAAATTTATTGATTAAAATAAATCAAATGACTGACAGTTCCCCAGAAAACTGGCAAAACAATGGTATTCAGAGACTGGAGGTCTTACAACCAGAACCAGAAGAAAAGTTTGAGCTATTTACGTTTATTTACATTTATTATAGGAATCCAATAATATGACAGAGTAAACAATCAGACATTTGAGAATTCTCAAATTTTAAAATACATATTTTTGGATTAGGACTTTCCAAACTTTTTTTTAAAAAGATTTTTTTTTTATTTATTTGACAGACAGAGATCACAAGTAGTCAGAGAGGCAGGCAGAGAGTGATGGAGAAGCAGGCTCCCTGCCAAGCAGAGAGCCTGATGCGGGACTAGATCCCAGGACCCTGGGATCATGACCTCAGCTGAAGGCAAAGGCTTTAACCCACTGAGCCACCCAGGCGCCCTTTCCAAAACTTTTAATATGAAACCTGGTGTGTATGGGTCTTGGGATTAATTATATTTCTCCTCTGTCCTTTGTACATTTATATGTGTTGAAAAATGAGTACTCTGACAGACTATGTGCAGAAGCAGCTCTTAAACAGGTCAACATCCCTTCCCTTCTACCCTGTGTCTCAATTCTTCCCCCTCTGTGCTCTCTTCCTCCGCTGTGATCACACTTCCACCAATAGCATTTGTTATGAACCAAATGTTTATTGTACCCCCAAATTGTTTTGTTAAAACTCTAACTCCCCATTGTGGCTACATTTGGACACGGGCCCTACGAGGAATTAAAGTTCTATGAGGTCATAAGGGTGGAGCCCTGATCCTCTAGGATTAGTGTCCTTATAAGACGAGGCACCACATAGCTTTCTCCTGTGCACACGTTCTTTCTCTGCAAACACAACAGGAAGGGATCCTGTGAGTACACAGCAGGACTGCTGCCTACAAGCCAAGAGAACAGGGTCCTGAATGAAACTTGTCAGCACCTTGATCCTAGAGTTTCCAATCTTTAGAACTGTGTGAAATTAATTTCTATTGTTTAAGCCACCCAGTATTTTGTTATTGTAGCGTGAGCAGGTTAAGACAGTAATGAAGAGGCCCAAATGCATTAACCATAGCAGCACTTTTACTCACATCCTTTCTTTAACTGCCTGACTTGTTAAAGATTTGGATTGGGGAAAAATGCTATTTGAGACCTGGACACAGTTGGCCAGGAGACTTTCACACAGATCCTGAAGTCACTCGAGACTTTCACACAGATCCTGAAGTCACTCAATCTGCTTCTATTGTAGAATCAGAGAAGGTCAGCAGGAGAAGGACTTGTGTGACCTGATCTTGTCAGTTCGGGTTTTATTATGATTCTGAGATTACAGAAATCTATGCCATAAACCTGGCATATCCCTCTGGGAGACCCTGGGGGTGAGGTAATGTTTAAGCTAATAAGCTTAAACATCTGTTTACACTAAATCATGATATATTAGAGTGCAGTGCAAAAATTCTTACACATTTTCAGAATGCTTCAAATAAAGACATTATAATGTTAACAACAGTAACAAGTAGCTAAGACTAAAATTACTATAGGCAAGATGATGTGTTAAGGACTCTATGTGTATTTTCTTTTATCATCCTCACGAGGATAGGAAAGTGGTCTTATCATTATTATAGAGCACTATTTCGGAAAGTGGAAGCATTTCTAAAAATCGCCCGCACTCTCATCACTATTACATTATTCTGCTTTGTATTCTTCATAGCACCTTTTTCCTCTTATTTTCTATGCTCCCCCAAACCCCTCCTCGGGACCCGAACCAGTGGCTGTCACGGAAAGGGGGCTCAATAAGCTGCACATCTGATCAGTGCAGCAGATGGTAAGCACCAGGAGAGCAGGAGTCGGGACTGTTCTCCGCTAAGCAGAGGCTGGCAGGGTGCCTGCTCCATAAATATGTACAGAAGGAAAAGAGGAAGGAAGGGGGGGAGGGAAGAGGGAGTGAGGGGTATAAGGCTGAAGGAATGGAAATATTCCTTTAAGAGCCTATAGAGCATCTACAGCGAACCTCCCGCCTAGGTGGAATGAACTCAGTTCAAGGTCTAAGCCAGCAGTTTCCTCATTCCCAAAACCAGCGAGAAGCGGGGAATGGGGAAGAGAACAAAGCCTTTAAAAACGTCCAGAAGAAAGGGGGAAACAGTGAGAGAAAAGAAGCAGAAAGAACGAATCCGGCGCTACAAACAGATCTGAAAGCAGAGCTAAGCGCGGTCGGTTGCCATGACGACCCTGGGGCCAGAACGGCCCCCGTCCATTGGCTGAGATGCCGGAACCAATGGGAAGGCGCGGTGTTGGCGGGGTCTTAAGATGGCGGCCGAGCGGCCGGCTCCTGACGGGTGAGTACCGCCGATAGCTGGGCTGCTTCCCGGCCGCCCCGACCTCCGACTTGGCGGGTTCGGGAGGGCCGGGTGCGGGGAGCCAATGAGCAGGTGTGGGCGGCCTCACGGCCGAGCCGGCAGAGCCCCCGGCTAGGCCCACGGAAGCATTCGTAGGGCTGGTCGCTCTCTGCTTCGCTTGGAAGGGACGTAGCGCCTTCCCGAAGCCTGTTGGTGGGAGAGGGGTTCTCCGTCCCACCCCGGCCAAAGAGAGAGGGTGAAGAGGCTTTCGACTGGGGAAACAGCCTCCGGTTTACAAGTGCTGTAGCCCGGGGAAGAGCTGCAGTTACGGGGAGTGTCAGCGGGCTAGACGTCCTGCACCCGAATCTGCGGCGCTTAGTTCTGTGCCCGGGACGGGGTGCTTCCCGCTGGGGGACCGGAGGGAGTGTGGCCCTGCCGCCGGCGAGCCTGCCGAGTTCCGGGTCGTGCCGCAGGCGGGAAGCGGCGTACCCTTCTAGAGCCACCCTCTTGCAGTCTTGAACCTTGTAAGTATTCTCGCGGCGGCATCCGCCTTAAAGTGAGCCTCGAAATGTTATTGGTTAAGTGGAAATCTTTCCGTGCAGGGCCTTGGGACGTGTTTTCCAGGCCCTGACCGAACACGGTCTTTTATTGGAACGTAAGCCTACATACAAACTCCTGCCAAGTAAATAGTTTGGGTAATCAGACTGGGAGCTTAATTCGAAGTCAGGCCTCTGATTCAGTTTATCTTTTTGAGAAAAGACAACACATTTCATGAATGGGACTTTTACATGAAGGTTGATACATGCTTGAAAGTATTTTAGTTAGGTCATTCCGAGTCATGGAAACTGGTTGTTGTGTGAATTATTTAACATGATGGTGGGTGGATGGTGGTTTATGGTTATTATACAGGTTGGGATTAAATTCAGATCAGACAAAATTCAGGTTTCTGTGATTATTCTAATTGAATAAAAAATATGAGAAGACAGCTTCGTATGGTGAAAATGAGTTGAAATTCTGGAATAGTAGTGACAGGAGGCATTTACCCATTAAACTGCTCAGATTGGGTTTTGGTTGTAAGCAGTCGCCTGATCTTCCAGAAAATGAGACATTATTACCCAATGTCATTTTTATGTATACATTTAGTATAGGATCTTACGTAAGTTTCTGCTTTTAAAGAGTAAGACATTTTTTTTCTGAAGCAAAATTTTAACAAAATTAGAGGCTAGAGTCATTCTTTAGACCCACTCTCAAGTCTTTGTCTCCAAGAATATATTACTACTTAAATTGCATCCTCTAAAAGTTAGTAAGTTGATGCCCTAGAGTTCTGTTTTTGTAAAATAAGTGGATCACAATGCCTTAGGCAAGTCAGTTTCCTCACCTGTACAAGGGGTTTAGATAGTAATTTCTAGTGGAAGGGTCGTTGTAGGGATTAACGGTAAAAGAATTTCTGTCATCTTGTTTATATGTGACATTGTGTATATGCCAGATACATCATTGACTTGCTTTGTTTTTCTTCCTGGTTCTGCTTCTGTGTAACTGGGGTCTCCTTGGCTTTCTCCAGAGCATCTTTCAGGTGTTTTGTCTGACATGCAGTCTGACTGAAAACTAGAAATCTGTAGAAAGCTGTGGTAGCGGGGTTGAGGAGAGAACCCTTATCCTCTGGGGTATTGGGGTTTAACCAGTATTGCATCTGACTGGTACATCACATCTCTTGAGAATGGCTGAATAATTTTCACATTTAAAGGGTAATTTGGAATGATTTGCTTTAGAATAAAGGCATAGGGTAAGAGACATTTCAGAGAATTAGAGAATCATCTTTAAGAGCAGCCAAAACAAGTGAACACGAGGCCTAACCTAGTACCAGTTGGTACCATAGTACAGTTGGAAATGTATGAGTGACATGTATATACTGTGAATTCAGAGTGTTTTCAAATGTGAGCCCAAAGCAAGTCACAAAGCAGCCACTCCGTATTGGCTGATTTACAGTTGAGCTGCTGCTCACGTGGGCAGCTCCACTTTGCAGTCTTCTCGGTGAGTTATCTGTGTTTTTCGCTGACCATGGGGTTGCCCTCGTGTGTATATGTGTGTGTGTGTGTGTTTGCAGTCACAGGAGAATGGCATGCCACTTGAACGATATTCAGGGATTGAGTTCAGACGTGTTATTTGAATATTGCCTTACTTTATGGATTTGGATGTAGAATCTGCTTTCTAAAATTTATTTTAGTTCTTCATTTTTCCATGGGCACACACAAGAAATTATCATACTAGCCAGTGTCATACTGAAAACAGTACTTCATGCCACAGCAACAAGAGCTAAAAATAGATGATTTTGAGAAGGTCCAAAATGTGATTAAAAAATGCTTAAAAGCTGATGGTGACAGGTGACTCCAGGGCACACGAGAGTGTTCCTCAGGGTGAGGCTCATGTGGGTGCCCAGAGCACAGACACACCCTGTAGGCATGCTAGAGCAGTGTGGAGCAGCAGAACTGTGCGCATCAGAGAGGCACATGCCTTTCACTAGCAGCCACAACGGAAGTCTGGGCCAAGTGGTACTTGGCTGCTGATGGACAGACACTTGCCATGTGTGTAGAATGCCGGTTCCCTTAGATATTTTTGCCTGTCTTCATGCCTTAAAGAGAGCCTGGCACACAGTGGCCATGCACAGGCTGCTATGGACAGGGAAAAGAAACTGGTTTCAAACATAGAATCCCAATTTTGCTAAGAACACTGAATCTGAAATGTGTTACTATCCTTAAGTTCTGAAATGGATAATGAGCCTAAAGGTTTATTATTTGTCAGTGGCAAAGTCATGTTGAAGCTTATTATCATTCCCCCTCCATCTACTCCTCAGAACAGTAAAAATATTTTTATTGATGGCATAACATTCGTTTTTCAGTATTGGCATATTTCACATGATGTCTTTTGTGCTAACAAAGTATCTAAAGTTTACCCATTCCAACTATTAAAATCCTCAGTCTAGGTTTAGGCATCGGTCCAGGTTTTATGGTTGAAACTTATATTATGTTGGGTCTCCTCTTTAAAAAAAGGAATACAAATTCTAAATAGAAATTGGGTATAATGCTTTGGAAAGACCTGTGCAAAAGAGGAGCCTTGACACTTAGGCTCCATTGTCTTCCTGAATCTGGTTTTATTGCTCCATTCAGAAAACCAGACTCCAATATTTTTTTTTATAGAAACTTATGTTAGACTTTGGAAATCAGGGAGGTAAATGATTTGGATCAATTGCTAAGTGAATGCACCTCAAACTTAGAAACTTCAAAACTACCTTGTGAATGCTGCAACCCATAACAGAAATGATAAAAAATATAATACATGGCCACAGAAATACTAATAGCAAAAAGAGCTCGGCATTGATCAAGCCCCTAGAACCTCCTAAACATTGTGGTGAGTGTTTTCATAGCTTATCTCATTTAATTCTCAGAATAGCCCTGTACACAATATAATTATCCTTGTATTACAGCAGAAAAAACCTGAGGGTCAGAGGTGGTAAAAATGATTTCTGCATACTGCTAGTATATGATAGGTTCAGGATTACAACTGAAGCAGGTAGATGTCAGAGCCCTTCTTAAAAAGCCAAAAGAGTATTTTGGTGAGGTGGTTTTAGAGGGCTAACAGCTCAGGAGGCTGGGATCCATACTGCCAAAAATAAGATCTGATTCTTTGGATCTGGGAGGAGATCCTGAACCGGTATCTGGAATCCATTATTCAGATTAATGCAAAATCCCGTGATGCCTTTGTCTCAGAGACAATGGTGGTGGTTTTCTCATTAGGTTAACCACAATAGAGCGCAGAAAAGTCGGCAAAAATTTCCATCCTTGCATTTTATTCCTTCAGGTAAACCATGAGCGGGCAGTATAACTGACTTCTCTTATTTACGCATCTTTTGAATGAAGTGGTTTTGAGTTGATACATGTGCCATGTGATTAATATTGAAAATGTACTCCGTTATTATTTTAGCAAATGATTATAACTCCCAATTTTAAAGGTCATTTTTGATAAACTTAACAGTAGTTAATATTCCCTCTACCAATGGGCCAGATAGCTAATGATAAATATTATCCTGAACTTGAACTGCAGTTTCCTAAACACGATATTGTTACTCAAAAAAGCTGTATCTTTTTGTTAAATTGTTAGGATTAACATTTAATTTTCCATTTGGTATTTTAGCAGTCACTCATAAAATTTAAAACTAGGACATTCTTTTTACCACCATGCTTTCCTCAAACTACTTGCACAGACTAAAAATTTTCCTTTGCATAATTGTTTTTGTACTCCTTTGGCAGTAAGTCCCCTGAAAGTTCATTTCAATACCAGTGAAACATCTGACTTTGTTTTCTTTTTTGATTATGATAGCTTGAAATATAATATTATAAATCTTGAATTGTGTGATGTATATATTGTTAGGTTCCTAAAACAATGAATGCTTTTACCGAATTTACTTTTTTTAGACAAAATTATCTATATATATTAGAGAATCCAGGTCCTATTTTCTTTAAGTCATTCATCTGTAAGTTTGTCTTGTAACAAATTAACTACTTTGTACTCTTTAAAACATCTCATACAAGCAAATTTTCTTTATGTAATTATTTTTATTGACATATAATGTATTATTTGCCCCCAGGGGTACAAGTCTGTGAATCATCAGGCTTACACATTTCGCACTCACCATAGCACATACCCTCCCCAATGTCCATAACCCCAGCACCATCTCCCTACCCCCTCAGCCCCCAGCAACCCTCAGTTTGTTTGTGAGATTAAGAGTCTCTGATGGTTTGTCTCCCTCCCGATCCTATCTTTTTCATTTTTTCCTTCCCTGTCCCCCAGACCTCCCACCCTGCCTCTCAGATTCTTCATATCAGAGAGATCATATGATAATTGTCTTCTCTGATTGACTTATTTCGTACAAGCAAATATTTTAATTCTTTTAATATGGAAGATACATGTGATTTTAGATTAAAAGAAAAAAGTCTAGATGGACTGATCCCAAACCATTGGGATAATTACTACACTCTTGGGGTTTTAAATTCCTTTCCATGTCCACTTTGTATGTCTAAATTCATTTTTTTTCTCTTCAGAAGAAAAGATGTGGAGTGGGCTGCTACCTCCTGGCCTAAATGAAAGTGATGTTGAGTTGAATTCTGAAGATGAAGCCCCATTAGAGAACTCTGGACTTAACTTGCAGGAAGATAAAGAAGATGGGGCCATTACAAAAACAGAGATCTCAGATGGCCAAAATGATGGACCAAAACCTGGGGCAGAGGCAAATGTAAATGCATACAAAGAGTGCCCCTCTGGAATTCCCTTAAATATGTGGCATGTAGGTTTTCTCTGATGTGTTCTTATTAAAGCCTGTGCATGTGTGTTTGTGCACGCTCCTGTCTCTGCCAGGGTCAGAGTGCCTGCCTCTACTTGGGAGGTAGGGAAGATTGACTCAGAATACTCTGGGTTTGTGGTCAGCTCACTGGGCACTCAGATACTTACTCTCATCTTGGTTGTGTGTTTTATAAAAAGAGGAAGTAAAACATTTAGTAGGATTAGCTACTTTGCTCAACATAGTACATGAGCTTCTGTTTTAATTTGATCTCTTTGTCATCTGTATGAATCATCGAAATTTACTCTCAGCTAATCAGATTGACTTATGTCAAAATAAATGAAGATAAAAAATCAAGTTGTCAAAGAATCTTGGAAAATAGGGTATCTCAAGAAGAACTGAACTACTTTTGTTAAATTTGTATTTTTATAAATGCTAAAATATATTTTTATCACATGTTTGTAATTTTTGAATATATGCTTTGCTTCAAAATATATTTACTACTTTTTCTCTTTTTTTTAACTTTTATATAGAAATTTCAAGAATTGCATAAAAAACATGCTGAACAGAAAACCTCAACTTCAGGATTCAGAAGGAAGAAAAGGAAACGCTCCAGGAAAGGTGTTTTGTTTTCATTTAATTTTAAGTATTGCTAATGTTAAATTGTGAATGATTGAGCTCAACAGTTTTTAATAAACATTAATTTTGAAATAAATGAATATTTAGGTATTGACACTTTGTGAATTCTTTTCAGGTAAATTGAAGAATGAGGAAGAGACTCATAGGTAGGTTCTATGAATGAATAGGTAAAATATCTACTTACTCTATTATTATCTATTCTAGATAATATTGTAAAACTTGTACCAATAGTTGAACTTCTTACCTCTTAAACATAAGAACTAGTTTTTATGATTTATAATTGTATTAACCAATTAAAAGCACTAAAAATAAGTTATTGTCTGTCTTGCAGTGAACAGACCTCAAGTGAAACCCAGTGGAAGGAGCTTACTCAGTATTTTGGAATCAATGATAGGTTTGACCCCCCTGTTAAAAAGAAAAAAGTTGACAAGGTAAGATCTTTTTTTATCGCATCTTATATTAGCCAGTAGAAAATGGTTGTGGTTAGCCTTGCCTAAGGTGTTTTCCTCATTAATTCATTCAGTGAAAAAGTTAAAATGCCTACTGTACACAAAACAAGATATTAGGTAATAAAGTAAATATATAGTTAAAAATCATTAAAAAAAATGGTGTTAAGGATTTAAACAGGATGTTGCGAAGACATGAAAATGGAGATTCCACTTTAGTGTAGGTGGTCAGGGAGGACCTTTCTTGGAAGATGCCACTTCAGTGAGACCTGAAGGATGGGAAGGAAGCATCTATATACAGATGCCTCCTCCTGTACGCTCGTGTAGAGGTACTAACCTGGGTAATTAAAGGTCCTGGGGAAAAGGAGTCATCATGGAACATTGGAGTAACTGTAAGAATATCAACTTGGCTGGATGGGGTCAGTGAGGAGAGTGGCCCAGCATGGGTTCGGAGAGGCAGGCAGCCAGGGACCAAACTGTGAAGGCCCTGAAGGGGCAGACTAAGGAACTGGGTTTTAGTTACAATGGAGTTGAGAGTCTGAGGTTTTAAGTAGCTGAGGTTTTAAGTTAAGGGAGTGATATGATCGAAGTTATGTTTGTAAGATCGCTCTTGTGTAGAGAAAGGGCCAAAAAACAGAGGCAGCAAAAGTAGACAAGAAGAGACTCTTCTAGGCATAAGAGGATGGTGGCTTGAGCAGGAATGGTGCTCCTGAAGATGGAGAAAAGTGGGTGGATTTGGGGTCTCCTCTAGGAGGAGCATGGACAGTATTTACCTCTGATGCTTTGTGAAGTGGTGGAGAGGAAGCGGGGCGTAAGGAGAGGGAGAGACCCTTTCCAGTTTTTACCTTCAGCAGCGTTGTGAATAGTGACGCTAGGTACAAAATGGGAAGGCTGGGTGGGGAGAGGGGTGGATAGGGCCTGTCCAAAGTTCACTGGGGCATGAGCGATATCAGTGGGTAGGAGTAGAGAGATGGTTGGTAAAAATGAGGCAGGAACTCAGGAGAATCTGAGCTGGAGATCCACATTTGGATGTCATCAGTCTATCGATGATGTGAACACTTAGTAGAGTCTTGAATGCATGAGTGATTTATATATTCACATCAGGGAGTGTGGACTCCAGGAGCATGAAAATTGAGCACTGAATGATAGGGCTAGAGGTTCAGGGGCCTGCCTTATTGAAGCCCAAGTATATTGTATCCTGCCTGTGTAGACAGATTCCTTCTTCATGGATCATTTCTGTAGACTTGTAGACTACTGTGGGTACATAGAGACCATTCTGATCAATATTTCTTGTGAAACAAACCTCAGAGATTAAACCCATCATTGGGTGGTACTGCATCATTGAGGGTGTGTGCATGAAGGAACTGACAGTAGAATTTTGCATGTGAACCTTTTGATTCCAGTTTTGCTAAGAATTTTTGTCATTTAGTCCCCAGAACCCTGGGGAATTGGAACCAACACCACTTCCTTTTCTTTCTTTCTTTCTTTCTTTTTTTTTTTTTTTTCAGATTTCTTTATTCATTAGAGAGAAAGAGAGAGAGTGCATGCATGCGTGTGAGGGGAGGGGTAGAGGGAGAGAATCTCAGGCAGACTCCCCCTGAGTCGGGAGCCCGATGTGGGGTTCGATCCCAGGACCCTGAGATCATGACCTGAGTTGGAAATCAAGACAAACCCTTAACTGACTGAGCAATGTCTGTTTTACAAATGTTCAAGCAGGTGCAAAAACGCTTACATTCTTACAAAGAGAGATCACTGGTAGAGGTGACAGTAAAACCCGGGCTTTATGACCTCATGCTCCGTTCTCTAGCTTCACTGCAGAAGAACTGGTCAGTGCTTCAAAATGCAGTTACTCTGCTCTTGACCCCTGTGAGTCTGGTGGGTGGGGAGGAGGGATCTTGCGAGAAGGATACTCTGGACTGCGGAGGAGGGCCACGGCTGATGGGAGTGGGCTGGTCTCCAGCCGTCCTGCTGTACAGTCCCCACTGCTGACTCCGTTGTTGTTTTGAAGGAAGGAATGCTAAATATTGGTTCTAATAGGAAAGTATTTTTAAGTTTTACTCATGAATTAGGTGGTTTTTGATCTTCCCTTATTTATAGTATTTGTTATATTTTCTCAGAACTCTTGACTTCAGAATGTCTAAACTATTCCTTAGTGAAGCTGTAAACCATTCCAAAAAGTAAAAAATTAATGATTTTTTTACAATTTCTCCAAATTAGAATTTTATTGTTATCCTACATATAGGAAATTGTCCCTTCTTGATCCTGCTAGGTATGGCTAACTCTTACTCATTGTCTAGAATTTGAGATTTGCATAGAGTTATCTTAATAAAGGCTAGAATGACTTGGGTGAATTCTTTTAAGCAACTTGGTTTTATGAACTAATGTTCTGTTTCACATTATATGTTAGATGGACTCTAGGAAAAGAAATTTAAGTCAAACATCATTTTAAAAAACAAGATTTCTGTTTTAAGGAAGCCCCCCCTAAATCCTTTTGTGATCACTCATTAATCTATTTGAATGAGTTTGGATTTTCTTAATGACTGAGCCACCCCGAGTTGGATTTTCTGAACGGTAGACATTCCTCTGTATGAATGACAGCTAAGAAAGTCACGGCATTTTTCTAAACAAGGAAACTGGCTTTGGCCAGGCTTGCCTCTGCCCAAGATTTTGCCAGCACATACTATTCTATTAAAAAATGCAAGCATGAAAGGAAGAGAAGGATTTAATGGGCCAAATGATGTCCTCTTCTCTTGATAGTTCAGCATGAGTGTGCGCCCGCAGGTTTGTGCCCCTCCTTCGGATTGGGATCACTGTCTCCCTGTTTTACTTGCACCCCTTTTGCTGTCATGCTAAAATCACTGTGAATCCAACAGAGTAAATAGACATTAAGGAATGTCCACATTGGAGGCACCAAGATAAAAGCTAAGAATAAATGTAAGTCTAGCCGATAATAGCTGTTGCTGAAGAAGTACAGAGAGGATCATGAAAATCTGTGATGCAGTTTGGACAAAGCTCACATGGATTTCTAGCCCATTATTTTATTTCTCAGGAGCAGAGGCTCGTCTCTTACCATATCTGAAAGAGCCCTTTTATTCTGTATCTCACTCAGTCCCCAAGAATGGAAAAACAAAACTTCTTAATCTTGTGTCTGTAGTGCAGTCCTCCCCCCACCATGTTTTCTTTCTTGCTTGCTTTGCTTGCTTCCTTTCTTCCTTTCTTTGGAACCCTGCCAAGCTAAAACTTGCTCAACCAAGGATGTGTATTTACAACTGTGCTGTCACCTGCTTTCCTCACAATACAGAGAAGATTGTTTGTTTTTTAAAAATGTAATTTCTTAATATGCAAAGCTGTTCTAAAGTGTTCTTTGTATTAATTACAGCTTTAATACTGTTTCTATAGTACTGGGACTTAATAATAATTCTGTAATAATAATAATTATTATGAATCTATGTAGGAATATCTTTAGAACAAATTTAACTAATTAATTTCATCAAAAGTATCTCAAGTATTCTTTAGTTGAATCAGTTTGATTCGTCAGCAGTTACTATTGAAGTAGTTTTATATATACTTAATGTATACTTTTTGGCATGAAAAAAACCAGACTTAAATTTTAATAATTTTAAGAGTGGTTGCACAAGGTCTTTGATAATTTTTTTAGTTGTTTATGAGAAGAAACTCGAATTGTATAGTGTAGCTTTTTTCAAATTTTTTTTTTTAGTAGGATGCTTTTTCTAACCAAAATTTTACTTGAAACTCCAAAACACAGATGAGATAAAAGACTGACTGCCTGTGTAGGGGTTGGTGGGGGAGGGATGTAGGGTAGTGGTCTGGAGGAGGCAGAAGTGGTGGTGTGAAGGGGAGGGTTGGAGTGATTCCATGACCATTCCCCTGGGGTCAGTTACACAACTACAAAGCATTATCTTTTTTTTTTTTTAATATTTTATTTATTTATTTGACAGAGAGATCACAAGTAGGCAGAGAGGCAGGTAGAGAGAGAGAGGGAAGCAGGCTCCCCGCTGAGCAGAGAGCCCTATGTGGGGCTCAATCCCAGGACCCTGAGTTCATGACCTGAGCTGAAGGCAGAGGCTTAACCCACTGAGCCACCCAGGTGCCCCCAAAGCATTATCTTTTTTTTTTTTTTTTTTAAATCCCGCCGCCCCTGCCGCCCCTGCCGCCCCTGCCACCACCGCCGCCCCCGCCGCCCTCGCTCCCAAAGCATTATCTTTTGATCCCCAGGTGGTGATTCAGATAATTTAAGTAGGTATGATTTATACATAAAGGTAACACCACTAATTCTTCGTTATTTTCCTTCTTTATGGAGAGATTGCCTAATTTTTTTCTCCCTTAGATATTAGTTTTAATTAGACACAGCAAACTTCAGTGGATAGTTCATTTGTATTAAGCTTTAAACATTGAATATATTATCCAAATATTTAGTAGCAACATTTCTCTAGAAATATATCATACAGTTTGCCCGGAGGTGCTCTAATCGTATGTTCAAACAGATTCTGCATGTGCACATATGGGTGGTCGGCCCTTCATGTTAAACCTCGTACCCATACATTTCTTTGATATTTGTCTTCTTGAGATCTGCAACAAAACTGTTAATTAGAGGTTATTTATGGCCTCTTTTATTTAGGTTATTTATGGTTATTTATGGTTATTATGTGGGAACCTGTTAGATACTGGCGTAGGATGTTTTTCCACCTGTGGCCAAAATGCCGTCTCTAAATTTGTTTGCCTGTATTGAAGTGCATGTGTCTTAAGCTAAGTTCTGATTGTTGACAAGAGGCACCCGAGAAGCATACCGAGGACCCGCAGAGTATCATCAGTCCCACTTCTGTGCTATGAGAGACATCAGAGATAATTCCAGTAAAGGTACTCTTGGGTACCACTTAATTTACTTCATGAGACTACTTTCTGACTCAGAGTTGAATTCTTGGGTCTTAACGCTTGGGGTTGAGGCCTTGATGAGTTATGAGGAGATCTGTAGCTGTATGGAGCTAGACCGCCTGTTGGTTTTAATGGTATCCTGATATTTAGATAAAATAATATGAACAGCTTATTTATCGAATGATGCTATATTCTAAAGTTTCGCTCAGCATTTTACATCTATTTCCTTTGACCCTTACTGTAAACTTGCAGAGGATTCGGTATTACTCTCTTTTCACAAGTGAGGTAACTATAAGCTGTAGAGGTCTAGGAATCACTGAGTTTCTTAGCCATTAAGTAGAGGAGCTGGAATTTGAACCCCTGGGTCTGACCTTACCAGCCATATTCTTTGTAAACTGTTATTATGGTATTAAGATGATGGAAATGTTTTACCTTAAGATATTTTTTTTACTAATGCTGGTATTTTGAGTGTATTTACAATGTTAGTATCTTTTTAGATGGAACCAGAAATTTTTCAGAGCCAAAAGGAAGTATTATATTTACTTAAATATATTGTCCAAAAAAAGAAAGAAAGAAAAAGGGGAAAGGGGAGAGAAAAATGAAGTTTTACCTATTGAAATTTTGTTGAATTAAAAAAAAAACTTTTAAAAGAGCTGAAAACAAAATTGAACATGTAAGTGCAATTTTATTTCTAGGAGAGAATTTTGGTTATCATGCCTGTCATGTTATTTTTCTTGAAGGAAACCGAGGCTTTGCTCTTCCTTCGAGGAAATCTCATTTGCCGGGAGCCATGACCACTACTCCCGACCACCGCTCTGTTCCAGTGCTCTTTCTGCTATGTTGTGCCAGTGCTCTGAATGGCTGGGGGAATGGGAATTGGTTGATGGTGGAGAGATAGATGTGTAATTTTAGCTGACTTCTTTTTAAGTGAAAATTTATACTTATAAACTCAGCAGTTCATATAAGTTTCTAGAAGAGGGGAGTATTTTTGGTTTCTCCCTTTGTGACATTAACTATAAGCAGTGGCTCCTTGATAACCAAAGGGAACTTAGCAAGTTGATGCAGCAAAATGACTTGATAAGCAGACCCCTGGTTTATTCAGGGTATTGGTGGTAATAATAGAGTGGGTTCCTTTTTACTCACTCATCTGATTACTCTAGGTCCTAGACTAAAGGAGTATAGCACCCAGGTCTAACTAATCTTAGGAAAGCTACATAATTGGAGGGAAACATACAAAGCTATTATGTGGAATCAGCTGGACAGGCCCAAGAATGGATGACATTAGGGACCAGGTTGCTGAAATGAGAGGCTGGGATAGATGAAGTCTGGGTTGATTTAACTGGCTCGTCCAGAATTTGTGGTGCAGGGAAAATTGAAGTTTGCTGTTAGTATTTTATTTTCATATATATTTGAGGAGATAACTAATATTCTGTGCAGGAAGGAGAGCCATTTATTCTCATTTCTTAAATAAGATATTTTATTTCTATTGTAAAAACAAATAATAAAATTCTAGAGACAGGGACTGTGCTACGACTCTGGGAGTCCAAGACGAAGAAGATATTCTCCATGCCCTCAAAGAAATGCATTTGCCAGTAGTGGGAAAGATTTATACATCAAGAAGTATAAGAAAATGTGGCTCTTGTTTAGTCATAGGGGTACTATTACCCCAATATTACTGTTGTAGAATTCTCCTGGGAACTTGTCAAAGCAGTGGCTAGGTCACGAATGGTCCTCATTTGGGTGGGATCCTTTCAGTATTAATGCAACCATGGATTATTGCACTGTGACCGTTAACTCAGTAACAGAAGCTGACTGAGTGCCTCTCAGTCAGGTTAGGTGCTTAAACAGGTCTGTGCCTGGTGAGCCTAGAACCTGGGAGGGGAGAGAGACCCATGGGTGCTAACGAGAGTCATGGAGTACAGTGACAGCACAGCATGGGGAGAGCAGTGCTCATGGCACTTAGGTACTGGGCATGGGGCAGAATAAAGCAGGGTCTGTGGGTGTGTACTGGTGAGTGAACCTACAGAGGTAGGAAGGTAACATTTGACATGGGACGTACAAGGATGGTTAAGATTTTCCCAGTAGAAACAAATCAGATGCATAGGGGACAGTAAGAGAATGGTAGATGTGACCAGAGATTGGCAAGTAGAGCATTACCCAAGGTGGGACTGAGAAAGCATTATGGGAACCTATTGTGAAGGCATTTTGGTGCAATTCAAAAGGAATAAAGAAGTGATCTTGTTTTCAAACTGGCTAGTGACATGGTATCTCTACTTTAGAAAGACAGAAAACTAATTTGGAGAAGACTATCATCTTCCCAACAGGAGATGATGAGACCTTGAAGAAGCCCAGAAAGGAAACATGAGATACTCTACGAAAAAGAGTTAAAATAGGAGCAAAGGATTGGAGTCATTGAAGACCACTAAGGATTCTGTCTGGGGTGACTAAGTGGGTTGTCAGCTCTGAAGGGGAAGCAGGGCAGTAAGTGATGAGCTTGTTTTAGGCATAACAAGAAGTTAGAGACCCTGTCTTCATAAGGCTTCAATATGAAGATAACTAGCAAGTAGCTGGCGATATAGATCTTGGAATAGCTGAGATATTTTGAATTAGTCAGCGATCTGTAAAGCAGCTTATAAGAAGTAATTGAAGCCCTAGGACTGCATACATTACTGAGAAGAAGGAAGAGGAAGATGTTAAAGTAGTAGAAACAAGTGGTTGGGAGTAGCCAAAACAAGGTAACATGTGGAAGGAAGTTGAAGGTATTGCTTAGGTCAGTGGTTCTCAAACTTTGGCCTGGTTAGCGTCAGTGAGTTGCTGGGCCCCAACCCCAGTTTCTGATTCAGAGCATTTGTATTTCTGACAGGTTCCCAGTAGTGCTGATGCTGCTGGTCCAGACTTCAACTTGGAGAACTCCTGGCTTAGAGTTAGAAAAGATTAATCATGGGCGGCAAGCCAGAGAAGAAGGTTAGGAGAATCCACGGAGGGACTGAAGGACTCAGAATGAATACAGTGGTCCCGGGGCAGGGTTACAAATGAAGACAATGCAGGTTCTCTGGCTATGAAACTTGGGATAAGTCAAAGGACAGAATCTTGAGTTCAGAGAGAATTCCAGATTGTAAAGCTATGGAATTAGAGCTTTCAGGTGATGTCTCTTGCCTGGCCCAGAGCAAGCCTTTTCAAAGAATTGGTCCTCCAAGAGATACAGAGCTTGTATCTGAATATAGCTCAGTGTACTACTTCCTGATCTGAGAAAGTCTTGTTGTCCTTCTCCCTTTAAAAAAAAAAAAAAAAATCAAAGCTGAGTATAGTCATGTAGTTGATTTGCATTCTGGCACAAGCTCAGTTCATAGACTGGCACCATTCACAGACCTGAAGAGGTACACAGACCTGTCACTGGTCTGGAGTATGGACTGTGGGGTGGGGTATTAGTTAGAGGTCCCTGAGGATGAAGGATGTTGGAAAAGTGAGTCCAGGATGTTTTTTGGATGGTGATAAGAGTTCTTCAGAAATACAAAAAAGAATTTCTGTTTTGTTTTTTTTTTAAAGATTTTATTTATTTGAGAGAGAGTGAGCAGGAGAGAAAGCACAAACTGGGGATAGGGCCGTGGGAGAGGGAGAAGCAGACTCCCTGCTTAGTGGGGAGCCTAACCTGGGGCTCGATCCCAGGACCCTGGGATCATGACCTGACCAGAAGGCCGATGCTTAACTGGCTGAGCCACCCGGGTGCCCCTAAAAAAGAATTTCTGGACACTGGTGATCATAGGGCCAGAATGGGAAAAGGACAGGAGAGCCACCTGGCCTAGGATCAGAGACTAAGGCCTGCTGAGTGATGGTCTTAAGCTACAGCTGGGAGCAAGTTTGTCATCCTATCAAGACCTTAGGTAGGATGAGGGATTGTGAGAAGGGATGATCTTCATTCAACTAGTGATAACCTTACAGGTCTGTGTTCTATCATCTTTTTAAGCAGATTATGTGTGGGCATTTTTTTTTTTTTTTCAAATTTTCATTTAAATTCTAATTAGTTAACATAGAGTGTAATATTGATTTCCGGAGTAGAATTTAGTGATCCATCACTTACGTATAACACCCAGTGCTCATCAGAACAAGTGCCCTCCTTAAGACCCATCCCCCATATAGCCCCTCCCCCACCTACCTCCCCTCCATCAACCCTCAGTTGGTTCTCTACCATTAAGAGTCTTTTATGGTTTGTTTCCCTCTTTCTCCCCACCCCCTGCCCCATATGTTCATCTGGTTTGTTTTTTAAAGATTTATTTACTTGGGGAGGGGGAGGGTGTGAGTGAGCAGGGGGTGGTGGGAGAGAATCCTAAGCAAATTCCGTGCCCAGCGAGGAGCCTGATGTGGGGCTTGATCTTAAGACCCCCAAGATCATGACCTGAGTGGAAATCCAGAGTTGGATGCTCAACTGACTGTACCACCCAGGTGCTCCTCGTGTGTTTTGTTTCTTAAATTCCACATATGAATGAAATCTTATGGTATTTGTCTTTCTCTGATTTATTTCCCTCAGCATAATACACTGTGGCTCCATCCACATCATTGCAAATGGCAAAATTTCATTCTTTTTAATGGCTGACTAGTATTCCGTGTGTGTGTGTGTGTGTGTGTGTGTAAATTGGCATTTTTAAGTCTTGTTTCCACAGAGGCTGCACAGGAACAAAATGTCACTTAGTTGATGGGTGTAACCAAGCAGTACACTGACAGGCAGAGGCATTCCTGGCGTCCCATTTACTAGATGAGAGAGAAATTGGGAACTAAAAACATGGAGGACACACTGGCTAAGCCATTGTTCGGGCAGAATTTTCTTGTGGGAACCATACATTAGACTATTTTAAATATTTTTTTATTTTATATGGTAACTATTTCCACAGGCTAACCTCAGTTATTTAAGTCTAAGCTTCTTTCCATAAATGTATGATGAATCCTACCTGGTGTGTTTGGTAATCACATGAAAATATTAATTATGATTTCCCAAAGCATCTTCACCTAGTAAATAAAAACATTTCCATAAGAAAATAAAACTTGTTCTCTTATGTAGCATTATTCTCCTATTTAATATCTAACTTAATACCCATCGCCAAAGACTAGAGGGGCTGTTGAAGGAAGGCCTCAAACTACCCGAAGGGGCAGTAGAGAGAAGAGGCAGAGGAAAATGGTGGTCGAGAGCACAGGCTCTGGGCAGACCCATATTCATGCAGTGGCCTTACCGCTTCCAGATTCTGACCTTGGCCACGTTAGTGAGTCTGAGGCCTCTGTTTTCTCATGTTCAAAAACAGGGTAACAGTATTTTGTGAAGTTGTTTGAAAGATAAATGAGCTTTCTTACAGTTATAAGTCGGGGTCTACTACATAATAAGCGTGATATCATTTTAACTGTTGTTATCATTAACATTATATTGTTATCAAGGGAAAGCGTAGTCCTTGAAGTCACAAAAGTCTGTATTGGCATCTCCTTTTTCTCAGTTCAGGAAGTTATCTGGCCTTGAATAAGCCATTAGGTATCTCTGCGTGGCCTTCTCATCAGTAAATGGAAGTTGTACCAACTACCACAGGGGTCATCATGAACATTAAATGATCTAAGTATGTAACGTGTTCAGTGTAGCCCTGTGACATAGTCTTTGCCAGCAAATACTTGCCCTTTTTCCTGCTTTTAAGCTTTATATTTCTTTACTTTCTAGTCGGGCCTTGAAAAGAGCATAGACCAGGCTGTGGAAGAGTGGAACATCGAGAAGGCTGAGGAACTCAGCAACCAGCTAGCTACTCGGGAGGTGAGTCAACTGTAGTATTTCCAAATTTTCTAAAATGAATGTACATTCTTTTTGTGACCATGAGTTTCATATTCAGGTATTTTCTTAGCTTTGTTTGCTTGTTTGTTTTTTAAGTAGACTCCACGCCCAGTGTGGAGCCCAGTGTGGGCCTTGAACCTCATGACTCTGAGATAAGACCCGAGTTGAGATCAAGAGTTGGATGCTTAACCAACTGAGTCACTTAGGTGCCCCTCAAATATTTGATTTTAGATTTTCCTTTCTGTCCATTTTCTTTCCTCTCATGCTGCCATTTATTTTGAAGTGCTGGGTTTTTATTTTTGTCTTTAATGTTTTAAAATTATTCTGGTCTAAAACTTATGGTGGAAATAATCCATGATTGATATTCAGTCCTAGATTTTGCCTAGTTCAGAGAGTTTTTGCCAGTTATGATTAAAAGACTAGCTTTTTTTTTTCTATTTGCATCTTTAATTTGCTTTAACTCTCCCCGAAGGCAGCTGTGTGTTCTAATGTCATATCTCAAAGTTTCCTCGCCCTCACTTCCCCAAGTGCCTTCTTGCTGCACATTCTAAACTTTTCCCCAATCCTAAATAATTTTCAGCTTTTTAAAACTTATAGTCTAGAATATAAAACTAATAAATATATTGAATATTCTTTTTCCAAGTACAAAGAACCTTCCAGAAGGTTCTCACTTGCACCTTTCATGGGAGATATTTCTACATTCGCTGCTGCATGTCACTAGGCAAAGTCACACATTGAGTAAAGAGCTCATCTCAGCATATGTTGTTTGTTGTTACTGTGTTTTGTGATTCTTTTTGTCCTTTTTAGGGAAAGAGTTCTACCATAGCTTTCTTTTTTAGTGTATCCCTATGTTCTTCACCTTACTCTTTTTTTTTTACATTTTTTTTTTCAAAGATTTTATTTATTTATTTGACAGAGAGAGATCACAAGTAGGCAGGCAGGCAGAGAGAGAGAGAGGAGGAAGCAGGCTCCCTGCTGAGCAGAGAGCCCGATGCGGGACTCGATCCCAGGACCCTGAGATCATGACCTGAGCCAAAGGCAGAGGCTTAACCCACTGAGCCACCCAGGCGCCCTTCACCTTACTCTTAAACTACACTCCCTGGGGTTTAATTACCTGGAGAGCACCAGCAGTCACCTGTGCAAATGGCTGGCCACATGCCCTGTTCTTTCTTACTCACCTCCAGGTGAGCATTTGTTTTGAACCGAGACTAATGACAAACTTAACTATTTTAGTAAATTCTTCTGTGGAAGAACCGTTTTGCTGTTCCATCTGCTAGTGTCAAAACCACTGTTGATTGCTGTTTGTTGGTTTGTTTCCTATTTTTGGGTGCTGGCCATAAGTATCTTGTAAGCTATATGTTTTTATATAGGGAAATAAAGAAGTTCAGAAGTGGGGCTTCAGGATTCAGAAGTCATCTTTTTTCCCACAAACCTTTAAGATCAGTTGACACAGTAAATACTTCTGTTTGTAACATGTCTATGTATTTGTGCTTATTTATTAAATGGCTAATCTTCAGGAAATTATGAAGCTTGGAGCTTGAGTTTAGGACTTAGGCAAGAAGCAGCCTAAATGGCATTAGGGGACCTTTCAAAAAGTGACATTTTAAAAAATTAATGTTTACTTTTTCCTTGGAAGAGTCATTCTTCCCTTTCCAGCTTATGATATTTCTTGTGCTTCGATATTTGCTCTCTTTCTTTTTTAAAGGAGCCATATTTTGATTTTATTGATTATAACATTCATTGGATATAATAGCATTTTATCACTCTGTCTTCAAATAGAATGATTTAGGCATTACATGTTTTTAAAGATTTATTTATTTTTGCAAGAAAGAGTGCACATGTGTTCAGGTGTGCAAACACGGAGTGGGGGAGGGGGCAGAGGAAGAGGGAGAAAGAATCTTAAGCAGACCCTAAGATCATGACCTGAGCCTTAACTGAGTCGGACACTTAATGACTGTGCCATCCATGCACCCCTGTTACATTTTGATAAAATGAATTTGTTGAGTGGTACCACAACCCCCATAGGATTTAAGTGTCATTTGGCAGTTAGTATAGTGGCTTCTTTAGCTTGGTATATACCTGGCACTTACCTCTAAACATCAGCTTTTTGTTAAAGACCATCTTTAAAGTTCTGTTCAACAGTAGAGCACTTAATGTTTGTTGGTACTATTTTGGTACCTGGAAATTATTTTTCCATAGAACTGTTGTTAGAGGTAGTAGTTAAGTTTCTTGGGTAGCCTGCAAGTATATACAGTATAGCAAATTGTATCATTAGATCTCATCTTCAAATTTTGGGGAGTTGACCCTGAAATGTCAGAGAAGGAGGGGGAGGGACATGCTTTGGAGCTTGGAAGAGAGTCCAGTGGGAACGGTAGATATGGCTGCAGGGATGGGGAGGAGTGGGCACAGTAGGACGTATGAATGAGGGAGTGGCTGAAGGCATTGGTCGGCTTTCAGAATCTGAAAGGCACATAGGGCAGCAACACCAGTCATTAGTCTTGGTCATATCTAAATAGGCAGGTGTGGAAGCTGTTGGCAGCTTTCTCTGGATATCCACCTTATTTGGGTGAGAAGCAAAACTTTCTGGAGAACCGGTCCTTAAAGGCACCACTTAGGTCCATGTTGTGCCACATGTTTGAGCAGGTGTCTCTTGAATCTCTTTAAAAACTGTTGGTATTTGTGACTGCTCTCCAGCAAATGCTGTACCATTAGCATGTGGCTGCTCTTGGGATGACTGTGTAGTTCCAGTAAAGCTAAGGATAGAAGCATAGTAAAACCAGCAAGGCCTTAGGGTTTGGCCTCCTGATTGTTTTCAGAGACACTGTAGACTTCTTCGTCTTTACCTCTCCCTCCTGGATCATAGGACTCAACAAACTGATGTCCCCGTGTCATTGTCCATTCTTCCTTTTGGAAGACCTGAGAGTTGTGTATTTTGTAATCTCTACCAAATAACAGGCTGACTGTGACTCAGCCAGAGGCTCAAGGTCTGTAAGTTTTCTCAGATCTTGGCTTAGTAACAAGAAGGAATAAAGCAAGGCCTAGTCTGCAGCATTATAATGTGGGCTCCACATGACCCATGCATGGCTGGCTGTTCTTTTTGTCTTTTTCTGTTGGTTCTCACCCCCATCTGAGGCAAGGGGAATTCAGAGAGAATTTACTTTACTGCGGGCCCTGTGTGTTTTCTAGGTAAAGTTAGTAATGCTGAAATTTTAAGAGTTACATTTGACTTTTAAAAAAAAAAGTTTTATATTGAAATAATTTTGGACTTTCAGAAAGTTGCAAAGATTTTCTTTTTACCTTCCCCTAGGTACCCAAGATGTTAACATTTAATATTTTCTTTGTCATTCATTCCAACTTATATACCTCATTTAGATTTGCCAAATGTCTCACTCATTTCCTTTATAGAGGCAAGGATAGTTTCTTTTTCCAGGTCTAGGACATTTCATTTTGTTGTCACGTCTCTTTATTTTTCTTTAATCTGGGAAGTTCTTCAGTCTGTCTTTACTTCTCAGCACGGTAGCATTTTTGAGCAATAGAGCTAACTATTTTGTAGAATGCCTTTCAGTTTTGGTTTGTCTGCTATTTCCTCATGCATTTTTGGCAGGAATATCACAGAAATGATGCTGTGTTCTTCTCAATGCAAGATATCAGGAGGCACATGATTTCTGTTTGCCCCATTTATTGATGATGTTACTTTGAGCTTTTGATTAAGGCCAGGTTTCTCCACATTATAATGTTACTGTTTTCCCATATGTAGTTAATAAGTATCTCCTGAAGAGATGGGAGATAATTTGAGACTAGGTAAATCTTCTGTCATTATACTTTACCTACTAGTTTTAGCATCAGCTGCTGATTCTTTTCCTGTTTGGGACAGTTACTGTGGTGGTGGTTGCCTAACTAGATTTTTAAAACATTATTGGATTGTACTTTTCACCTTTAGCTGGCAAAGCAGACCTAAAATTTGTCTTAAATGAGATATTGAATTATGTAATCTTTTACGTATTTATTAAATCTTGCAGTAAAACCTGGACAGTTGAGAACTGAATATAGTTTTTTAAAATGAGGCACTGGGAACCTGGCCTTGTGCTCAGTAGCAGCTGCTTCGTCAGGGATCACGCGAGAGCTTTCCTTCCTCTGCCGTTGGAAGCTGCGTGTCAGAATGTACACAAGTAGCTCCTTACCAGCATCAGAGATGCGTGTTTTCTTTCAGGATATTAGTTTCTTTTTGTGTGTTTGGTTTTGTTATACTGCTGTTGTAGAAATGAGAATTGCATAGCACTGACTAGGTATTTTTTATTTTAAGAGTGTTATTTCCTATTACCTTTGTGATAAATGAGGTTGCTTCAGAAATAAAGGATATTTTCATCACTTGCAAGGATAGTAAACCTTTTTCTCAAGTGTTTTGTTTTTTTAACTTCCATACAAATATAATGCCTGATTCTAGTAAAATAAATTAAACTTATTTAGTGTGGGCTTAAAGAATTCTGTTTAGGAGAAAAAATAAAATGTATTTTATTCTTTTCCTTACGTAAATGGCAAAACATTTGGAAAGTGTTTGCTGTTCAGACAGACTTTGGAAAGACACCGATGCTGTGTTCATTAAACACCCGTGAAGAATAACTAAAGTAATCAAGATGGAATTCTTGAATAAAGAGTTTAGTTTGAGATTTAATTTTTTCTATTTATCCCTTTGGTGCCAATCACCGTGGATATGAGAGATGGGATTTTGAGAAGTAAGTAATTGTGAGTTTGGGGCAGAAACCCTTTATGAATTAACTGTATACGTGCATGGTAGGTGTCCTTTTGGAAATCAGGTATATTGGTTTTTAATCAGTTCCGTTTTCTTTTTTCAAGAAGCAATGACTGGGACCTGCTGATAAAGCCCGTGCTCAGAGGCACAGATCCCAGAGTTCTTAAAGCCTTTTCCAACCGTAATAAGTGAAACTAATTTTTGATGTTTAACATTTTTAAGCCTGTGAAACCAATAGGGCAGCATCAGTATTGAAAAAAAGGAAGCCAAAAGTAGGACTGTGCCTGCGAATGGGCCTTGAAAATTGTTCCTCAAAAAACAAAAATAAAAACAACCGTGTGCCGTTTGTCCCTGCGCTAGCATTGTGGCAGAGCAAATACGTATTTTCCAGAATCACCTTCCCTTAAATTAACGATCACATCAAGGATGCATATTTTCTGGTTTGAGGGGACAGCTCAAATTCGTATGTTTGAAGCGTAGATTCTGCTGACATCTTTGGTTTTTGTCATGTAGTAACATAGTTGCCTTGGACTGGCCCTCCTGTTGATTAAAACTTCTTTGTCATTAACAGTCTTGGAGGGGAGATAGTGGAATAATATACTTGGGTTTGTGTCAAAATGATGAAACTGTTCTGGTTTTAAAAAAAAAGTTGTTTTAAAAAAAATGTATCAGTTTTACATGCGCACAGAATATCTGAGCGTATTTGTGGCTTGTTAACCCAAGGCCTGGATTGGAAGTACATTGCATTCATTGATAGTGATCCTTAAAAATTCCATCCTTTGGTACTGGTCTTTCATGACATATTTTCTTTTTTATAATTCAAATTATACCAGTTAATAGAAGTGAGTAGAGACATATATTTTAAAATTAAGTGCTAAAGCCTAGATTAAATTAAGTAGGCAACACTTAGGTTGAATGTCACATTTTGGAAAGAGAATTTTCTCTGGCATTAGCCTGCTGTAGGTAAATGAGACCCCCTTGGTTTGGCAGCAGTGAGTTTCTGCTATGGAGTGGATCACGTCTCCGCTATCTAGATAGATTGCTCAGGTTGATTTCATTTATAACTGTACAGTGTCAGAGTAGAAATGAATGAGAGAGGTTGTCTGTGAATTTTGTTTGAACTTTGTATAGCTAAAAGTCCTTAAAAATTACTTTTTCTGTAAATGACTCCAGTAGGATAGTGTTTGGCACCGAAACATAGGTAAAGTTCATAATGTTGAAATATGGGTAGTTTGTTAATATTTAAATAACAAAGATGGGAATGGCCTTTAAAAAAAGAAAAACACTAATGTTTGAATTGAGTCATGTTCTTTTCTAGTTAAATAAACAGAATGCTCTCTGATTTGGGGAGATCATTAATTTATAGCCTGAGCTCTGTTTCTAGAGCAATTTCCTAAAAAAATCTGAAGGCATTCTCATCGAAGAGGGGCAGATATACATTGGAGGAGATCGTTGCTGCATTTTAGGTTCCCGTCTAAGAAGGGGTCCTTTCTCAGAGATGCCGTGAATGCTCCTGCAATTGCTGTCGCGTTCAGAATTTTTCCAGTGCGCTGCATTGTTTGGCTTTAGTTTCTCTGAGAGGACTCTGGCTACAGTTTACTCTTTTCATCTTGGGTTTTAGTTTTATGTTGATGTACATGTGGTGCTGTCTTAATGGAATAAGAATTTGAATCACCCCACTCTCCCCAGATAATGCGGTTTTGGCAGATTTACCTGTCAGAGTACCTGGAACATTATCATGCGTAGCATTCAGAATTGATGTATTTGTTTAAATTGTTGAAATAAAGATTCTGTCAAACTTGGTAAGTTTAAAGTTACTTTTTGTCAGTGCTATTTTCAAAGCTCTAATTGTTTGCA
This sequence comes from Mustela putorius furo, assembly GCF_011764305.1. Taxonomy (NCBI): domain Eukaryota; kingdom Metazoa; phylum Chordata; class Mammalia; order Carnivora; family Mustelidae; genus Mustela; species Mustela putorius. The sequence goes on from NW_025422057.1 coordinate 12,415,646, forward strand.
TTACATACAAAAAAAAAAAGCTGAATTGAAAAATATATTACAGTGAAGCAAATCTTGACATTCTGAGCTCTTTTAGGCTATAATCCAGAGAGCAAAATTATTTTCTTTTCATTTTCGTGAATACTTTTTTTGGGTAGAAATATCTTAACAACCGTGTTTCCAAAGGTAAAACAGTTCATTCAGATACAAAACTGAATGTACACTCCAGTTAGCTATTGTAAGAATTTATCATTGGAATGTGTGACTCTAAGAAAGATGGTACATACTCTGTTTTCTTAATTATTGTAATCTCTTACCACTAAAGATTGGGTATACAAAATATAATGCATTAAATATTATATATATAGAGAGAGGGACTCTAAAATATCCATTTCAAGGAAGGATATTATTTTTGTTGCTAATACCAGAAGGTGTAGGTGAAGAATACATTATTTCATACAAAATCATCTAAATGTCTGCCAAGTATTTTTTTGTGTCTGTCCTGCCTTCTGTCCTTTACTTTTTCTTTGGGTTTCTTTTTGTTTGTTTCCTATTTCCAGTTAGGAGAGTTTAGAACCATTTTCTTTGTGGTATGTTTCCCTGATACGCAGCGGAAAGGCATCTAGGACACTGGGGAGAGAAAAACCCTCTCGGAACGGCCTTCTGCTGGACGCGGTGTGCTCAGCCACCTGGGGAGGCTGGGCCTTCTCTGCTGTGGGGGGCTGTGTGTCTGGTAAGGATCATCTAGAACTGACTGACTTTCATTAACTTTGGTCATTTCTCAGTGGTTTCTTAATTTAAGTGTTCTTCTGTCTATCATTCCATACTCTGAGCATAGTCCGGGGGGCTTTTTAAATGGTGATTTTAATTCTTTGAAGCCTTGTTCTTCTTAGTTCTGAGGAGTAATTTCAGTAATTTCATATAGATGAACAGTTAGCGGACTGTATGGGAAATAAGCTGTGCCTATCCTGGTAAGGGAAGGTGTAGCTGTTTGAATTCCTTTACATTGAGTTTAAAGACATATTCATTCCCATAAAAAATTGTGTATAGCCTTGAAGTTGGAGCATATTAATATAGAAAAAATAAAAATGGGGCCGAGTGATAGGTTTTCCTCTCAGGTTTTTAGGTGTGCCTGCTTAGATCTCCTTGCATTGAGGATGTCTTCTTTTAACCTTTTCTGTATGATTGGGTGATCACCTAGAATGGTGTTCCTTATGCTCTCTTTTAATTATGTTTATCTGTGCTTTAACAAATCTTAAGAAAAGATTTCAGATGTTACAAGTCTAATTAAAGAGACAGACAAAGCACAGTTTATACTGTAGATTTTTTCTGCAGTTCAATTAATCAGCATGTTTTCTCTTTTAATTAAAACCATTTTAGTAAATTAAAGCCCACAGCAAAACACATATATAATTTGTTTGTAATTAGCTCTTAATTGGTGGTAGTTGAAGCTTAGCACCCTTGGTTTCTTTCTTCATGATTGCCATTTTATTAGCAGCCAGTCATTAATTAATCTTTTTCTAATTAGCTTATAAAACTGTTGATGGCACATTATTGTAAATGTGATTTTAAGTTCAAAGCTTGTTAATAAGCTTTCTTACTTAGAAGAATGGAGATAAAGAAATTGCTGAAAACAGTACTACAGTTCTTTAAAAAAAAAACTGTCTTTCTTATGGGGACTGTGTAAAGCATCTAACAGCTTATGGTTAATTTTTTAATGCTTTTTTTCCCTTATGAATGGGATAAGTTGCTTGAATATAAATGTCTATATCCAGGACTAATTTCAACAGTATAACATCTTTTCGCTCTCTTCTGGATTACTGTAATCTACATATAATTTGAAGCCTTAATAGTCATCATTAAAACAGGTGTTGTATAAACTATTTCACTGTGAAATCAAAGTTGAGTTGAGGAAGCAAAGTATATCTTCTTTACACCTCATGGACCAAACACATACTGTTTCTATAAATTGCAGATGAATCATATATGAGTGTGTATATGTGTACACACGCACTCACGGTATATATGATATGGCTAAAGATAAAGATCTTTGTGATGTGTTTGAAAAATAGAATTTGATGGCTAATCTTGGAAGTATAAAAACTACTTGGCTTAACTCCTAGACAGTTGAGGGTATAAAAATAAGTAATAGGTGTTTCTACAATTGAACACATACAGATAGGTGTAGCACACAAACGTGTAAACCTGTGCGTGCACATTTTAAGATGACAGTGAAATTAGTTTGTTTCTGTAACAGAAGACGACTTGATGTAGAAGGTGACTGGAGAGCGCGTGGCCTGTTTGCAGACATCACAGCTTTGGCATCTCAGGTGTGACCACGGAGAGGACCCAGTCTCAGTGCAGACACCCCGGATTTACTACAACACATCGCCACATTACATTGTAGTTTGAGTGAAACACATTAGCCACATCATATTGTTTGTTGAAATTTACTACTGATTTCCCAAAACTCCTTAGCTGCGTGGTGTTCTGAGCCATTTATCAATATTAGCGCAGAGTTTTGAAAGTTATAAAAAACAAGAAGCATCATCAGTCATTGAAAGAGCTTTTTCTTATTTGCTTTTTGAACTTTCCATGTTATTTCAACTTTGGCTATTTCTGTGCTTGTTTTTATGAAGGCATTTTATGATGCCATGCAAGAGACACTAGAAAGGGATAGCTGACAAGGAAAAAATTAAAAATTGGATAAAAAGTAAATGAATAATGTCATATTACCAAAAAGATGAGAGGCTAATTTGTGCCGACTTTTTGCTAATTTTGTTCAAGCCTCAAAATGAGGAGCTGTCACCCGTTCTGTGTAGCACTGATGACAGTGCCAATGATCCATGAAATAAGCTGCCGCTGGCTTTGTTCTGATAAGAATGAACAAATCTGCACAATGTTCGGCTCCCAGAATCTCATTTTCATACTTGCATGCAGGCTAAAAGAAATAAGCTGTTTGCAGGCTTGATTAATCAGACATTGGAGGGGTTTTTGTCTCTTTGATCTCTTTCGTCTCCTAGGTAACTTGCTTGACATTAATGTTGAGCTTGAGTAAAGACAATCAGGAATTGTCGACCAAACTGATATAAAAATTAAAGACCTTAACACTTTAAGTACTCCAGTAATGGTTCCGCTTTACTTCAGAAAACATCTGTTTTCATTTAATTAAAGAACAAAAGAGAATAGCATAAATATTTTTCATAGAGACCTATTACTCCATAAAAAGTTAAAGTATGATAATTGGTATTTTTAAATAAGTGCCTTGAAAGTGTTCAAAAGGGAAGAAAACTTCATAAATCTGTTACGAGCTAGTAATTTTGAGATGAGTAAAATATTTTATGAAATGGATAAGAAGTTTACAGTTACGCTAGATGAAGCTGTTTGAATCAGATGCCTCAAATGATTATCAGCAAACTTTGGAATGGCACAGGTTTAGCCGGAAAAACCAACTTGATTTTGAAAGTTTGTCTTTTAAAAATCTCTACTATGTTACAAGATGCTCCATTATGTCTGTTTTACAACCCAATATGATTTACACATGCTAAACCTGTAAAATTGAAAGGAATTAAAAAAATGTCGCCGTGCATTTGCTTGAGGTTATGCAGACGCTTTTACAAATCTTCCAAGTGGCTGTAAAGATGAATGCCCCAAGGGTCCAGCCAGGGCCCTGCTTTTCCAACCAGCTAAAGCCCTTATCTTAAATCCAAGCAAAGTACCATTAATCTTTTTGAAAGACCTTTTATGGCTTTTAATATATCCCAAATTAGAACATTTTACACCCTTGGTTCCTGAAATATGGTGATAAAAAGCCTTTAGAGCTTAATTTTCCTTACCGCTTGCTCTGACCAATTTGCAGTTCTTTGTGATAATGTTTAGACACCTTAATTAAAATGCAGCAAAATATTGGATGTTCTATATGGAAAATGCTGATACTTTGGCTACACATACAAGAGATTCTGTATATATTTTTATTCATTTAAAACATTTTCTTTCCACACTGGGTTGCTGTAGTTATCTGATGACCCAAAACATTTTTTTTTTTTAAATATGAAAACCATTGACCAGGCTTTTGTGATGTTTACTTTGGACATGAAGATGCATTTTTCTTTTTACAGAAGTGAAAGGGGGATTCTTGTTGGCCTATATTATTTGTAATACTGAAACATAGCACGATATTCTTTTATCTTCGGGAACTCGGGTTAGTCATCTTGCCTGGGAAAATGAGTTTCTTCTCAACTGTCTCTTCCATAGAAGATCTTATTATCCTTTCATATTTCCAAATATTTCTGTTCTTTTTTCTTTCTCCATAGGAATAAGTGAAACACATTTTAAGCATGTGAAGGACACAAAATTGATAGGACTTTCCATCATCATTACAAGTTAAGAGATTCTTTCTGTAAAATACATAAACGAGGCTTGTTGAATGTTTATCAGTTGAAGAACATTTCATTTAACCTAACCCAAGGCAAAATATAGTTGGAAAATATACCTTTTATACAGACAGGTCTGTTTGAAAGTATTACCTGTATTCCTGGACATTTATTATTATCTACTTAGTCCACAGAAATGATGGAGCCCTCTCGTGTAAATATGTGTCTTATACATTTTAATGAATTATTTTTAATAAATTTATATATGCCTTAAGAAATATATGCTCTAAATCCTTACTGTGATGCTGATTGTGCTGGTCTGGCCTAAACGTTGCCAGAAAACTAAAAGCTTTTACTTTCATAGGGTGTGTGACCATGTTGAGATGATGAGTCCCATTTAAATGAAACACATTGAGGTATCACTCTTCGGCTTATTGATTCCCAATCCAAAAAACCCGTGTTGGGAAATTTCAGTAAGTCAAAAATACAAGCTACATGTTAATTTACAACAGTTTTAGAAAATAATTTTTTCACATGCTTAATGGTACATGGCAGATATGGTTCAGACCATTTTTGCTTTATCCTCCAAGTATATTCTCAATTTAAATATAAGATAAACTTGCCAAATGGGACTTTTGTTGGGAGGTAGACTTGGCAAAACTGTATCATATATCAAATTTGCATTTGATACATAATACATAGGAATATAGCTAAATAGAAAAACACAGAGTTCTACATTTTACCTTTTGGAGGGTGGGGGCAGGGAAGTTGCTAAATATTTTGCAGGGATGTGGAGAGACATGGCGTGCATCTTCACACAGGTAGCAAGCTGGGTTTTAGGACAGTGGACAGTTTATTGGGTGCATCTGCTGCTCCCCTGGGAGCCCGCAGCCCCCACGTTCCCAGCCGCCTTACTTTAGGTGGAACTATGTGACTAGTTGTGAGCAGAGGACTGTGGGCAGAAAGGATGTGTGTTGCTTCTGGACGAAAGCATTTAAGAACCAACGTGAGACCCTCCACATCCTTCTCTTCTTCCGCACCAAACTGGAAAGTCATGCATTGAGATGCTGGCGTCACAAGGTGGAGGAGCGCCCAGCCATGCAGTGGCTGACTAGAAGGGACAAATGGAGAGTTTTTCTGGTGGAATCCATCTTCGTGATTAATAGCCACCGTGTCTTTCCGGCTGTATTTTCTCCTCAGGTGGTGCTGCTTTTAAGCCCTTTGATTTGTAGCCTTTTCTTAGTTGACTTATCTGAACTTTTCTATGATGAAGAATTGGAAACAAAAGGCAACCAGGGGAAGGAGACCAGTATTGAAAGAGTCAAACAGTTCACATCACTGGCAGCCCCTTCTGCCTAGGCCCCCAGTGTGAAGATCAGCTTTTTTTGTTCAGTGCTGTACCTTTAACGCCTAGAACAATGCCTGGCCAAACAGTGCCTTTGGGCCCTCATGATAGTTGTTGAATGAATGTTGTCTTGTGAAAAAAAGACGATGAAGGTGGCGGTGCTGGTCATATCGGTGTGAATTTGGGGACTCCGAAGTTAGTCTTTCTCAGGTGCTCTCCTAAGTCGCAGTGGATCCTTCTCTGGTCAGTGGTTTTCCTGTGGGTGTTGACCAGTTCAGCACTCTGGTTTGGTTGTCGGGTTGCTTCCATTCTTCATGTATATTCTTACCTGGACTAGAAAATGAAATCGATGTGTGCTGTCCTTCATCAACTCTAAGCAGTGCTCGATTCCTACTTGTTCGTTTCATCCTAAAGGAAACTGTTCTCCAGAATAAGCTAAAAGAAGTGTCAAGCGTGTCAAACCTCACTTTCCTAAATTGGCTTCTCATACACGTGCTCTTAACCCACCCACGATGCCTCACTATTGTCCCGCAGGTCCCTAAAGCTCGGGCTTTACCACCTGGGCCTGACAGTGGCTTCTTTCTTGTCTTCCCATCTGTTGTCCACTCATACGCATTTGAGTGAGTCCAGGGACAAAAAGGGAGATTTTCAGCCTTTGTTGTTCAACCTGGGTGCTTAACAGATATTTTTATTTTTGAGCTATCCATGTAGGCAGGCATTTTGGAAAATCAGAGCCACTACAACAAGATCACCCCGCTTGTCCCGGAGGTACTTGCTGAGCAAGTTCAGCAGCCAGAGAGCTGTGTAGAGTATGCAAACTGTATGTAGGCTAAAGGGCTGGAGAAGTACAGAAAGGAAGACTGTTTCAGGTTGATTTAGAGAAGAATGCAGAGGGGTGGGGTGGGGGGCGGGCTAGGGTGGGTCGGAGGCTTTGTTTTAATGGGACCTTACAGGACTGGTGCAGATGGGTGTCAGGCCAAGAAGGAACAGAGGGGCCCACAAAGGGAACACTTAGGTGCTCTGGTCCTCAGGCCTGGCCTTCTCGCCTCTTAGCACCCCCTATATTCTGTTTTCTATCAGTGAATTAAAAGCTGTCGCCCATCATACCAAGTGCGTTTATGAAGCAGTAATTAGCTTTCCCATGTTTTATTAATCACATCTATGACTGCCAATCAGAGCTTCTGATCAGCATGAGATAACTGATGTGACCATACTGAGTTGCTATAATTCTAGCCCAGAGCAAGGAAACTTGATGTCTCTGTCAGTCTGCGCAGCCTTATCAGGGGTAAATTCCTGTTTGGCCTACTGAAATGCTGGAATAGCTTGAAGATCTTCATCATATCCTTGTGGACCCTCGAGGGCCTCGGTTTGGGAAGGATTTCCATCCAGGAGACTGGTCTAACCAGGGTATAGGGTCTGCGGGAGGTAAGGGAATACGGGCCTCCTCCGTGCATTCGGTGACTTCGCTTCTTCAAGGGAACCTGAGCATAAGAATTTCTAATTTGTAGCTACGGCTTTCATACCCATAAGTTCTCAAGTATTTGTCTGACTGTCATTCTTGTATTAGCTGGAATTTTTTTTTCACTTTTTTTGTTTTCTCCTTTGTAATTCATAGCTGGGTGTAAAAATTGCTAAGGCGGTTGCCTGCCACAACTTTGTAAAAGCCAAAAAGGATGCTGAAAATTCACAGGTTGCCCGAAAAAAGAAGAAACTTGCATGGGGGTAAGTTTGTTTAAGACTTAGTAGTAATTCTAATAACTTCATGGGAATTACAGAAATCCTGGAATACATCATATGAGTCCAGTTTGTGTGTGATTGTTACTCATTTTATTCTTTGTGTCTTTGCTGCATATTTATCATACTGTAAATATGGAGGCATTTCTTTATCCTTTTTGATACTTACTTTGTCGTGGCAATGTTTCATTTTACTGTGGCACTTAGAAAGCATGTTTAAGAAAGCATTTCAAAAATAAATTGAGATTTCTATGTTCTTTATTTTAGGTTTGAAGCAAAGAAGAGATGGGAAACCAAGAGCAACATGGGATATATGTAGCTTGCCACAATTCCTCAAGACGTTGGAGTCTTGACTTGGGTTTTTGCTTGAGTCTCCAACTGCTCAATTTACTGAAAAGATTTTCCTGCTTATGTTAACTATGTCGGGAAACTGGTAGAAATTGGAAAAATAAGCATAAAATTTGGGAGTTGATTATTAAATCTTTTCAAGTCTTTCTAAAGAGTTGATTCGATTGAAGTGAATGAGATGGAGCATTCTGTTGTTTGTACAAGAAATGTCCGCATATGTAGCAGGAAAAAGGATAGGACTTTGTTTGTGTGTTGATTTATTTATTTACTGAACCCTCCAGTATAAAATCAGTTGTACTTTTCATTCATCTGGTGTAGCGTACCCAGTGAGCTCCTTCTTCTTTCTTATCTATATCCAGTGTAACTGCACTTATTCTGGAATCGTGTTTTTAAGATTGACGTTTGTTTATAATGGATTAGTCATAAGTGCAAGAAAGTCTCAGTTTATACTGTCTTTATAAATGACTTTAATTATATTAATGTTATAAAAGTAATTACTGGTTCTTTATTGGAAGCAGTAGAATTGATATTTCATAGTCAAATAATGAAAGCAACTGACTAATTTTTATATACCTTCAGATAAAATATTAATAATTTTTAAAAGGTCAGAATGTAGTATTTGGACAATGATTCAGCTTTGCCTGGAAATGTCTTCCTGAATATCTCTTTCAGCCTTACCATTTCTTAAATTATGAGATGGTTCTTAGAAGAGAAGAGGGTATAATTGTACTAGGCAGTTACAACTCCAGGCGATACAACTTGGAACCTTCTAAGAACAGTTTGATTGATTTTCCTCTTTCCCATTACTTTTTTTTTTTTTTTTAAGAGGCTTTATTTGAGAGAGAGTAAGAGCATGACCCGGGGGAAGAGCAGAGGGAGAGGGAGAGAGATTGCAAGCAGATCCATGCTGAGTGTGGAGCCTGACCTGGGGCTCCATCCCAGGACCCTGAGATCATGACTTCAGTCTAAATCAGGAGTCTGACGTTAAACTGACTGAGCCACCTAGGCGCCCATCCCATTACTTCTTAAAAGATTGAATGGATTAATGAGTATAAAGGGGATTGGTGCCACAGGAAGTAGTTTTCATTAGATGTGTGTTTCATAGACCTAACTAAAAGGGTCTTTGAGAAATCATATAAGAAGTAGGCAAATAAGACTGGATGTTTAGTGGTTTGACATCTTCGTGCCCAGCAAGTGCTCAGCAAAGGTAGAGAACTGCTTACTGCTGCTTTGCTCAGTTTACCTCCCTTCCTCAGCCTTCCTCAGAGGTTTGGTAGCTGCATTTTATTTTTTTATTTTTTTAAGCATTTTATTTATTTATTTGACAGGCAGAGATCTCAAGCAGGCAGAGAGGCAGACAGAGAGAGTGGGGGGGAAGGAGCCTGCTTCCTTCCAGAGAGCCTGATGCAGGGCTCGATCCCAAGACTCCGGGATCATGACCTGAGCAGAAGGCAGAGGCTTTAACCCACTGAGCCACCCAGGCGCCCCAGAGGTTTGGTTGCTGGTTGGTATGAACTTTCTCTGGGTTGATGGTATAAATTTGGGAACATTAGAAAATCAGTTGTGATTATTGTTTGATTATTGTTTTATTATTAGCAAAATTCTAATTTATGGTAGCATATTTAATGTTCTTCCTATGTTCTGGAATAAGGAAATAACTAGCTGCTATTTAAGAGAACTAATATCATATCTTGCTTCTATTTTGGTGAGAAGAACCATTATAGAAAAAGCAAGATTTTAGGAGATTAGGTATCTACTTATAGAATTCATCATAAAAAGGCATCCAGACCAAATATGAGAAAATCTTTTATTTTATGATTCAATATCCCCTGTTTTGTTTACCTACAGCGTTTCATTTCAGACTCCTTATAAGGGAATACAAACTTCCAGTATGGAAACCTTTTCCCTAAAAATCCCATTGTGGGGTATCTCTCTATTGTGCAGTCCGGTGGTTTTGCTGAAGCATTAATACATCACCGTGGCACAGGCGGGCAGGGTAGGTACCCGCACGCGCAGGGCCCGCACACCGCCGGTTCCCTGCAAGCTCTGTCTGTTTTTCCTTCCCCTTATCCACTTCCTTCACTTAGTGACCCCTGCAGGCATGTTTCGCCTCTCTGCTAGCTGATGCCTTGCCAGCGAGGCCTCTTGAGGGGCTGATTTGGGAGCCCGTGAGCAGAAGTCCAGCTGTAGAAGCCCTTCTTCAGCCTGTCTGGTGCTGGCGGTTGTCCTGCCCTCCTCCGGGCCCTAATGCAGACGGGAGCGTTTGAAGCCCGTGGAAGGCATCCCGGTGGGATTGAATGTAGCTGCGGACTCATTTGATGAGGGGGCCGCATCTCCTAGGTTTTCATTTTTGGGGGGCCTGGGTTGCGAAAAGCTCCAAAATGCGGTATAGCAGGAAAGCGGGGTCAAGGGAGGGAATTGAGGGAGAGGAAGGGACTGGTTGTCTGCGATGAACCCGGCTGGTATGTCGTCAGGACTGGATTTATTTTACCAGCTTTAATTTGAAGTAGACATTTTGCTCAGTAAAGCAATAAAATGGGAACATTATTCTTAGAGCACCCGTGTTGCCCAAAAAGTGTAGTCATTTGTCTTCTCCATCTGCTCACAGCAAAATGAGGATTCTTTTTGGATCAGTCATAACTTCAGTTCCTGAAGCTTCAGCGAGTGCATTTACTACTGCTTGAATGCCTGAAGTAGACGAGGGATGTAGACGTCAGTTACTGTGCACTGAGATTAGTACATTTCAGGCCATTGGTGTAGCATTAACGTAACTGTGATTTACGGTTTCAGTCCTTCAGGCTAAAACAACTTACTAAGGAACAGTAATTTTGAGCTTTATAGTGCTGGTTCTGAGAAGTAAGGTTGGTCGTGTGTTCTTGTTGGGAGCCCTCGGGTTGTTTCTGATTTTCAGCAGAACATTCTATTTCTTTCACCAAAAGGAGAGTTTGAATGTATAATCTCAGGTTTGCTATAATTAGTTCTGATGACAGAGTTAAATACCTTGGCCAAAACTATAAATCAGTAGTTAAACAGGTTTCTGCAACTGATCATAAATCTCAGACTCTGTATTTTAAGCCCATTTATTTTTTCAGAGAGACAGCTAAGGGAGGGGCAGGCCAAGGATGGGAATAAAATGTTATCTGAACTTTGAGTAACAGCCTAGAACTTCACCTTTAAAATCTACTGATTTCCCTGCTACCTTTGGTCGAAGATGTTCTCTTTTCAGTATTTTAGTAACCTCACTTATTTACTCTAAGCCAAGTTTGAATTTAATTCTTAAACTATGAAGGTTAACTTCCAAAATGTCCAGATTTTTATTTGCTAGGTAAAGATACTGCTGCGGTCCGGCTACCCTATTAAAAAAAATATTGTATGAGGTCGATATTTAAATAAGATGCAATTGCATGTGTTTTTTTATGAGATAAGGTTTTGGGGAAACAAGGTAATATTATGTCAGACCTCATTTTGGAAAATTAACTTAGTGTGAAACCCAGTAGTCAAATTCAGAACCAACTGAAACAATTCAAGTTTTTCCATGTTGGCAGAAGTTGCTTTTATTTTTAGTATCTGGCAGAGCAACAAATGCTTTGCATGTCAATTTAATATTTTTTCAAGCCAACTGTTTATTCATTGGCTTAAAATTTACACTCTACTAAAGTCTTAGTCCTGACTTTCATGAAACAAATAGTAATATTTGGACAAAATATGTACATGGAAATCTTTTTCCAAAACCAAATGTAGATTGGTATTTGTGGCATCAGTGCCTTTTAACATGGTAATGGATCTAAAAGTACTTTGCAAGTCTAAGGCATTTAGAAACCCAGGGCAATGAATTTCAAGGAATTAATTTTTATTACGAAGTAATCAGAGGATCTTTCTAGGTTTTCAGGTTTAAATTAGTGAGAGGCTTTCTGCTAGGAAGTGGAATATATGTAAGAGTAAATTTCAATGAATTATCAAAAGATTATTTTATCAGTGTGTATCTATTCATGACCTCCATAGCATACTGAGACAATAAGACCCATTTTCCGTTTTGAGGTTGGGATGTTCTCTGTAGCTTTGGATAAAATGAGCAGAACTGCCTTTTTCAGTCTCTATAATCATCCTCCTTCCACACTGCTCACCTTGAAAGAAACACACACACACTTATACACTCTCAGTGTTGGAGTTGTCAGCCCCAAGACTTCGTGGGAAAGCGATTTGTGACTCCAGTCAAGAACATGGTAGTATGTAGCCAGTCAAGATGGCCACAGAGAGACTGAGAAAGGAGCCTCCAAACCATTGTGCTCTAGGGTTAAAATGAAGTGTGTTGCTTCTTCAACAGTATCTCCTCCTTCTCCCTTTTGAGTATTCTAGAAATAAGCGTTCACTTTGCTAGACTTTCTTCAATAAAGTGGTGCCGTCAGAGTAGCTTCCTGCAGCATCGGCTTTTGTGATCTGGATCCCTGGAGCATAAGGACAGGCTTTGGGTTGGGGGGATACTCCATTAAATGCCACGCAGTGTTCTATATTTTTACATGGGCTTGTAAAATCAAGTAACTGAGGGATATTTCTCTTTTTTATTAGTATTAGTAACAAATTTTAGATTTAAGTAGAAAAGGCATAAAAAGATTCCTAGTGAGATGGCATTTTTTAAAAAAAAGATTTTATTTATTTATTTGACAGAGAACAAGCAGGGAGAGCAGCAGAGGGAGAGGGAGATGCAGCCGCCCTGCTGAGCAAGGAGTCTGATGCAGGGCTAGTTCCCAGGACCCTGGGACCATGACCCAGGCCAAGCCAACTGAGCCACCCAGGTGGTGCCCTGTGTGATGGCATTTTTAAGACATTGAATTTGGGTACCTGCCTTTTATGTCCAGAACAAGTTTCTTTAGAAGGCACAGAATTCAAGGGAATGGAAGGAGAGAAGAGGCTAGTGCCAAAGAGAGAAGCCTTAGCTCCTGGGAGCTCCTCTGCCAGGTTTCCATTTGTGCCTAGTCCCTGGCATTGTTCTAGAAGCCTCGGCCATTACCTCCTCTGGGGCCCATGGAATGTCTCTTGCTGAATTGCTGCAGGGGGCCTGCTGTGTGATAGGTATGGAATGAGGTCATCTTTTCCCACCTCTAATTTCTGAAGGGTGTGTCTGTCCAGTTATTACTTGTTCATTGAACTTAAAGGTTTAGAAACCAACAGCTCCAGTACAAGCTGTAATTATTGATGTCTGTTTCATATTCATCTCTACGTTCTGGCATTTGATCAAGAAGTTAATATATCACTTCATCTTCAGGCTGAATGTGCCTCAGTTATAAACATTTTATTGTTTGATGGATAGTGTATAATTATGACTGCCCAGAATAAAAAGTTCTCGTTTGTAATGTGGTGATACTAGAAGAAGTAATTAAGAATGTCACAAGGAGGAGTGAAACAATGCAGCCTTGGATTGCTGTGAATTCCTCCCTACATAACATCTGAGAAGCATTTACTGAGCACCTAACTCTTGTGGTTGCACAGTTGAGTCAGCACTGTCGGTTGGGAGATCGGGGTAACACATGTTTGGACAACTTGATTTTTTTAGGTGGGATATTAGAAAATCAGTGACTTTTTTCTTTGCCAAATACAAAGGAACCATGTACATGTAATAAATTAAGTAACTTTAAAAAATTGAGTCACGTGGATGGTTAGGACTTCTTCCAGGATGGAGTTTCCTAGCCGGCCAGCTAGCCACAGCCTCTCACTAGCTTAGTGACTGACACACACGTACACACCTCACCGTGAGTGGGCTTGATCCTGATTTTCTCTTTATTTCCCGGACTTGCTACAGGGGTGAGGGTCATTGACGGAGTTGGATTCAGGAATGGATGCAGCTCTTTTTGCACAATACTTGGTAATTTTAGGCTTTATGTTTTTCTTAGACTGACTTAGACTAACACAGACTGTCCTCTTTGTTAGAAACGCTGTGTCATAGTGTCGGTCCATGTGAGGGTGACGTTAACTACTGCAACAAATAGGCCGCCAAAATAGGATGGCTCAACACAGTAGAAGTGTACTTCTTGGTCACGGAACAAAAGAAGCTCTGTCAGTATGGCCTCTGCTCCATATAGTCACACAGAGACCCAGGCCGATGGCAACTCCCATCTTCTTTCCCTAGTAACGCTGGTGTCACCATCACCAGGAACCGGAAGGGACAAGAGTATGGGAGGGCACTCACGGGAAGTTTGGGGCCTGGCCTGGAAGTGAAACCCATTACTTGTGCCTCTGCACTGGCTCTGGCTGGAACTTCGTTAGGTCCCCACAGCTAACTGCAACGGAGGCTGTAAAGTGTAGGTTGGCTGTTCCCCAAGAAGAAAAGGAAATATATTTTAGCAAATCCCTAGCCGTGCTTGGCACCTTGCCTCAGTCGCATAGGACCTTGACTTGGAGGCGTAGCTAAGCTCTGCGGAGGCATGATGTTGAGTGGCGGCGACTGCTGTCTGTGACTTGCTGTGGGCATTCTCACTCGCACGTGCTGACAGAGCTGATCAAAATTGCCCCTCAGTTATCAGGCAATGTGCATGGTAGGGGTCGCGAGGATCTAGGATGGTGTGTTAAGTGCTGAAGTAGAGCTGTACGCTCAGCGAGGCCGCCAGTGAGAATGTAGTTGCGACCCATGGAAGGTCGATCAAGGCTTTGCGGCAGAGGCGATGCTTCACAGCATCCGAGGTCAGAGGTCAGAAAGGATAACTGGGACTTCAGCCCGAAGACACAGTTGAAGCACGAGGATCCCGGGCAGGAGCAGCGTGGCACAGCAGGAGCACAGCAGAGGGTCGGCAGCGGGGCGGATGGCCCTCTGGAGGTCAGTCAGCTGAGTGATGACACTGGAAAGGGTGCCCGGAACCCACTTGTACAGCTTGTGAGACACGCCAGGAAGGTGGGGGTGAGTGCAGGGAGTAAGGGGACCCTGACACCTAGTAAGTGAGAAACGCGCAAACTCGTGTATGAGGAATGGGGGGTTGGAAGGCAAAACCAGAGAGGCCGGTTAGGTTGTTCAGTAGCCCGGGGAAGAAGTGAAGAGAGCCTGAACCAGAGCGGTGGGCCTCGAGAGCAGGACTCCGGAGGTGCTCAGGCAGCAGACCCGGCAAGGCGCACGGACCGCACGGGGCGGGAGGGGCGCGGGCCGGACAGCCGCCTCTGGAGGCCCCTGCGGCATGAGGGAGGCGTTGGGAGAGCTGGTCATGCGGGTCATTTAGCAACTGAGTCCCATTTAGTCATGCCAAGCCCGACATTTTGTAGTAAGTCGTCTTTGGTGACGCAGACCCGGAATCCCAGTGTGTGGAGGTACCTGCGAACGTTGCTGAGCCGCCAGGCAAGATAACCGTGCGGGGACAGCCCTTAGACACAGCATCAGATAGCCCTGGGGATCCAGGCCAAATCCAGGATCAAGGCATGATCACAACAGACGGTGACTTTGTTCCAGTTTCTTAGAAGGGATGTCTCATATGCCTCGTGGAAGTTATTTTTAAAGGTGTGTGCTTCTGGAAAACCTGTAAGGGAGGGAGGGAAGCTGATGTGGAAAGGAAAAAGCTAGTAGAGTCTTAGATCTGTGAAACCCCTCCCCCGAAACCCTTGCAAGCAGAAGAGTCTGCCTCTCCTGCCCTCACCCGGGTCAGTCAGGGGCTGTGCGCTGCCCTTGGGGCGGAGGGTCATGGCTTCCCTGGGCAAGGTGGCCTCCCTCTGTGGTGAGCAATCCTCTGGAAAGGGGGACCTGCCAGCAGCCTAAATAGCAGCTGCGGGTGGGGGATGGGTACACCAACTCAGTAAAGGGGAGATACTGGGAGTGTGAATTCATACGGGTACGTGCACAGACAGTCCCGGTTGTGGCTTGAGCCCAGGTCTCCCCGAGCAGCGTGGGGTGGTGGACCAGAAGCCTGGAGCATGTAAACAATCCACAGCTCGCCTAATGTCCTGAGTAAATGTGAATTGATGTGACCGATGGTGCTACATGGACGCCTGCTGGATTTGAAATCCGAAGTGTTGGGAGTATTGATTCCAAGAATAAATTAAACCTTTTTTGAGATAGTATGAAAACTAGTGAGCTGTTTAAAGAATTAAACTCATGATTAACCTATAACTGTGCATACAGCAGGTGCTGTTCAGACAGTGGAAAAGGAGTAAAAAATAAACCTACTACAACAGGGTATGTGCTTATATATGTAGATAAATAGGTATCTACAGACACATACATAAATACAGATACAAACAGAGAGAGAGTAACTTCTGAAATAAGTTCCATGGAATCTTGTCCCACAAGAGGAAACAGATTTCTAGGGCCAGTTACAGGAAATATCACATGCTGTTGTCCCAGGGCATGTCATCAGCACATGAAGGGCTCTAGAGCTCAGGACACCTCTGCTGATATTCATCACGATGCTTATCAGTTTTTGTTTAAAAACATGTTTTTGTTTTGTCACATAACCATTTATTAACAGTCCACATATTTAGTTGCAGCACCCCGAGAAATCCAAATCTAACGTATAATACTGATGGAATGGTAACCTTCTAGACTAACAGCTCTCTTGCTCTGGGAGCTTCCGGAAGAGCCCGTGTGCGCTCTCCACTCTGTGTTTGTGCTGAACTCCTCCCATCCCCATCGAGTGGAACCCATCCTTTATTTGCGGCTCACCTCAAATTCTTATATTCCCAGGTTTTCCTTGACATCTTCCTCCAAGGCACGGAAATCACATCCTTGGTACTCCTCTATTATGTAGGTTTCCAAGTCCGACCCAGACCTACTGAATGACTATGTGGTTTGGAACTTTTGTTTTAAACCTCTCAGGTGATTCTCGTGCCCAGTAGCTAGCTGGGCACAGAATCTCAGGCCAACATTTTATGTGGATGAGAGGATGGATGGATGGATGGATGGATGGTTGGCTGGATGGGTAGATGGGTAGATGGGTAAATACATACATACTTGGTCCTTCCTGTTAAACCATTTAAAATCCTGTCTTGATGTTCTCACTAAATACTCATGACTGATTGAGAACAGAAACCTTGGGACTATTTTTCCAAGGAACTGTTCTACTGAATATTTTTTAAAACTCAGAATTCAGTGTTGTCTGTGTTTCTGCCTTAAAGAAACGCCTGAATTCCTCATAAATCACAGAAATGTCTATCAGGTTGAGAAGCTAATGTGTTCTCATTTACTCTTTCCATATGATGCTCTTGGAAGCCAAACACACATCGCTCCTGTTTTATAGATGAGGAAACTGAGCTGCTGGGACCTTTAAGAGAGAACTCGAAAGCCATACATGTAGCATAAAGCATCAGGATTGGACCCGGGCTGGGCCTTTCCTCTTTCTCCCCACCCATTCCAGTGATTCTCAAAGTGGGAGCCAGGCACTACCTATAAGCAGAAGAATCACTTGTTAAATGTGTAAATTACAGAGGGTGGACCCTGGAATTCTGCATTTTAATAAGCTCTCTGTGGTTAATGCATGCTAACATTGAAGAATCATTGTCCTGGAGTAACACCTCTTTGCTCCAGGGGGAAAGCTAGAATGGGAAAGAAAAACAAGCCATTGAAACTTGCACATGTCTTATCACAAACCGTAGGGAGGGAGGGAGGTGTACCATGTAGTATAAATTCTGAGTCTAATTCATTAATGTAAATGGTCAAATCCCCCAACTGGCCGGCTCTACTCAGCAAACCACTTTCATTAAAAAAAATAATAATAAAAACAAAAATAAGAACTGGAAAAAAAGGTTCCATGTCAAAGAACTCAATTGGAATCCTTGCTTGGTACTTGTGTCCTTGCCAAAAGTGCTCAAAAATGAAAAAGAAAAAATCCAAAGTCCCTGTACATAAAAGTTCCGTTCCCCATGGTGGAGGGCTTAATTAAAGTCCTCAGATGTTTCTCTGCACCTTGGAAGGCATTTTTATGAAATCCACAAATTACCAGAAGTGGCTCCAGCAATTCTTGAGGTCAGAAACTGTAAATTGGGGGGCTCCATCAGGAACAAGCCGCCTTCCGTCAGGATTCAGTGTCCTGGTTCCTTTACCTCTAGCCTCCTGGCAATAAGGACCACTCAGGGTTGGTGGCACTAGAACATTCTCCAAAGTTAAGGGCACATAACAATTTGGAAGGCATAAATATTTCTCCCATTGTCTTTCCTGATTCTTTCAATAAATGTGTATCGAGGGCCTGGGATGTGCCAGGCACTACTATAAGCTCTGAGGATGTGGCAGTATGGGGTGGGTGGGGGGGGGGATTCTGAACCTTATGGCTTTTCTGTTCTGGTGGGGAAGACAGATAATAAGTTAATTATATGGCATCATGGTGGTCCCCAGCATGGGGTGCTGGACCAGGAGCACTTTAGGAAATGTAGAAATTGCACATACTCAAGTCCCAGGCCAGACCCAAACAAATCCTCCAGGCGACTGATGCAGACTCACATTTGAGAACCGCTGGGCTCTGTAATGGTGAGAAGCTATGGAGAAAAAGAGAGGGTCCAGGGGGGTGTTGCTGCAAATGTTCAAATAGTGAAGTGGTTACACACAGACTCTGGAGAAACCCAGATTCAAATTCCAGCTCTGTCACTATGAATCATGTAACCTCAAGCAGGTTACTTAATCTCCTTCTGCAAACTGGGAGATCATAATAGTACCCACCTGATAGGGCTGTGGGGTGCTGAGATCCTGACACACAGCAAATAATATCCTTGTGGGGAGACAGTTCTACGGGGTCTCTTGTGTTTCTGCACATCTTTCAAGCAAGCAGTAACTGCCCTTTGTTTCCAAACTATCTTTTCAAGGATGTTTGTATATGAATCTTCGGAAGATTGAGATAGTGCCTCCCTCTGGAGCTCAGGCAGCCATGCCTAACTCCCATTATAAAAGATTCAGTTTTCTAAACTCAGACTTTCTGTCCTTTAATGAGAGCCATGTGGCTTGCAGGTAGCATCTGGCCCTCTTCATATCACACTGTAGGAATTGGCGTGAATAATGCCAGGACGGTGGCTTTCTACTCATGAGATAGAAACTGTCCCTTTGTCTCTGAATATAAAGTCTTTCCGCCAAGAAAATGGCAGGCTCACTTCCTAACTCAAAGAAGGGTGTCTCAGCTTGTTCTCAGCTCTTCGTGATACCATGTAAGTGTTTCTGTGTGTGTCGGTATCACTGTTATTACTCCCCATGGTGTGCCGATTTTCTGGAAGAAACAGAAATGTAACTGGTAGCTCCAGCCTTCAGAGAGTTTCCCAGTGACCCAAAGAGGTTAAATATTTATGTAAAGCCGACATGAAAGACAGTAAAGCTTGGGTTTGAATCTAGGCTCTGGTCTCTAGCTATAGGAACTGCCGAAGTCTCAGTATCTTATTTAGAAAGTGGTGTTAATGCTTACTTTGTAAAGTTGTGAACATTAAGATCATGCATGCAGAGAATTTACCAGAAGACCTGACATGCAGTAAACAGTTACCATTAGCTGGTTTTACTGCATTAATTTTGAGGCTAGAACAGAGCATTTTCTGTTTTCTCCCCTGGATCTTTAGGGAAATAAGACCCAGTCCTGTGCTAGAATGCAGGTCAAAGTTGTTTTGTCTGGAACTACCCAAACCTCAACTCAGTATATCCCCGGATTCTGTCCAGAGAATTCCCCAAAGCTGAGTTCCCATAGGTGAAGTGGATAAGGAACAGGACGTAGAGTCAAAGGCTCTCAGTTCATACATAATTTGAGGTTTAAGTACGATAATATAATAATTTGAAGTTTATATGGCTGTTGGTGAAAAATTATATTAGTGTTTGTAAAACTCTTAGGATACAGTATGTATTCAACTAATATTACTCAATCCCTTAGGCCTCAGCGTATGGTCATTTAAGGAACTGTCCCCTTTTCATGACCCTATCTGTAGGACCTTTCACACTGACAGGTACAGAGTAGATGCTCGGTAAATATTTGTTGAGAATTATATTCAGAAGTACCTACTAACTACTAACTAGTTAACAGATTCTTTCTTTCTTTTGTCTCTTTTTTAGAACATTTCTGCTTTAAAGCATTATCACTGTATTTGTCTGAACACACACACAAATCTTGACAAAGCCTCATTTCCTCATCTTCTCTGCCACTGGCTTTTAACCTCCTGGAGGCTGCAGACAGACCCTGCCTATGAAAGGAGACACGTGTAAACATACACACTGCATTTTGACGTGATTCCAGTTGTCCCCAGCCCTCTTGAGAACCCTGCTTAAACACTCCTGCCCTAGGAGACCCAGCCCACTGAGGTGGGTACAAAATCACATCCTGTCTCTCTATCAAAATCAGCAAGCTGTCACAGAAAATCTACAACACAGTACCTTTTCCTGTCTCTCTTCAAGGCTACACAAAACCCACTTCCAATCTATTTATGATTTAGGGGTAGCACAGCGTTAAAGCAATTCAGGTATTTTGGGTTCCTTACAATAGACTTGTGGTTTTTGAGATAAGCTAATGGAAATGTTATTTGTAAAAATAAGTAATTCAGTCTTACTGCTCATGCTTATAACCCTGAAAATTCTAAACATACTTTCTATAACCATATTTCTCTTCCCCCTCCATGCCCTAGTTGTGAGAAAACCCAATGGCCAGAGAATTACCAAGTTTCTCATGGCCCTAGGGAACTGAGCAGTCAAGACCCTTCTGGGAGTAGAAAAGAGGATAAGGCAAGGGAAGACTTTCTAAAACTAAATCATGTCAAATGCCTTGCTTGACCTCAGAAAAATACTTAACCAGGGTTGGTAATTGATTGACAGGAGAACTCAAGGGGGGAAATGGGGAATGTATGAAAACACTTATGTAGAACCGCCCAAAGGAAGAACCTATAAAGTTCAGCCATAGATTTTCTGAGAAGATGAAAGTGTAGGCATTAGTGTATTCAAGAATTAGGCAGTGAGTGTTCCCCATTTAGAAGCTAAAAAAGGAATGATCTGCTGCCCAAGACAAAGAAGAAAATGATTTGGGCCCAGAGGGAACTGTCACTCACATATACACTGTCCAGGGGGCTATAGAAGGATTATAGCCGCCATTTTGGCTTCTCTAGAGTGAAGCAGCAAAACAATGTCTAGTGGTTGCTAGGCAACCATTAGCCCATTGCTGCCCTTTTCCATTAAACATTATCTGCCTTCTTAGATTGTTTTAATTTATTTTTTTGAACAGGAAAGGTAACGCAACAGAGAATTACCGGTGCGACCTAACAATAAAAATGCATTTGAGGTGAAGGCTTTGCACATGTTAGATCACTCTTGGGGGGGATGTTAAAGATAGTGACAGTTCGGTGAAACCTCTTCCCCTCCAAAATTTCACCCTTTGACCTCATGCTTCCTCATGCCAAGAATAATAACACTGGAGATATCATGATAATCTCTGAACATTGTGAAACTTAAGGCCAAAAATATTTGTCCTGATCCAGTTTGAATGATCTTTGTGCTCTGCTATGACCTGCCCCAAGCTAGTTCTTGTCCTGAAGCAAGTCTATCAGCGAAGAATGATGGTCAGAGGTGCTGAAATGAAGTTCTAGCTCTGATCAGCTTTGCAGACAGCTAAAATCCTATTATTCACAGTCCTCCAGCATGGACACATGGGAATAACACCTGTTTATGAAAGGAACACTTACTGGGACATAAAAATGAAGAGCACCTGAAAGAGAAAACAAGAGTCTTTACTCAAAACCCGTTTGCATTCAAGTTTTAGAGCTACATTTAGGACTTTCCCAAGAGGATGAGGAAGTGCCCAGCAAAAGGATGTAAAATCAGGATTAGGAAAGAGTTACTGCTAGCCTGTCGTGCACCATGCACAAACGTGTTTTTAAATTCTGCTGGGTTCACTGTCTGCCTCAGAGGACCTGTCTGGGAAAGATTCAGGGAAGAAAGACACGTTGATTCCATGCACTGGGCTCAAACCCTTACAGCCACACATACCAAGTTAGCTCTCTCACTCCCACGGACCGCCAAGATAAAGAGATGGGACAGGGTGGATGGCCAGGGAGAAAGGAATATGTGAACACCTAGGTTCCAAGCCTGATTCTCCTGCTCAGCAGTTGTGAAGACCCTGGGAAACTTCTCTGTGTGTTTTTTTTTTTAACTGTGGGTGAAGGTAGTATAACCAGTTATCAGGGCTGTTATGAGAACTAAATGTGGAGGATGGTAAAAGGCAGCTACTATTGTGATTATTACTTTACTGTTGCTATTACCATCACCTCCACTACTAGTACTGTTACTCTAGAGCAGAGAAACACTGTTTCAGGTTGCCCATTTCAGACATCTTCTCTTCCTCCAGGCTGCCTATGGTGTTCCAAAGGCAGCTTCATCTGGATAGCAAGAATGTATAAATACATAAATATATCTACATGATATTGCTCAGATAACTGGCCTGTGGAGTAATTGACACCTTTGGGCAAAGGTGGCCCCAGAATGTGATGACTGCCAAGCTGTGGGGCCCTGGCTTGACAGGTGTTGGTCTGACTGTCAGTGTTTATGCTCACCCGTGCTGAGATATAGCCACCATAGTTTGACATGGTTCTAGGTATTTTATAGGCAATATCATTTAATTGTGCAACTCTGTGAAAGAGATACTATTATCCTTATTTTATACATATGGAAGCTTAAGTGCAGAGAAGTTCTAGAACTTGCCAAGACCAAGGCATGGTGAAGGTCAAAGCCAAAGTTCAAAGCCCTGCTAGTGCTGTATTGACATAATGGCCAGGTCTTGACAAGATCTTGATGAGGCGGGACATCTGGCAATAAGAGAAAAGAAGGCCTTGTGCAAGTCACACATCATCACAGAATTTTTAAGCCTCTCTATTGTCTTCTGATAGGTCTAGGAGGTACAGGACCACAGAGGACCCAACCAGTGCAAAAATGGCAGCTGTCAGCAGAATCATAAATATAACCTGAATTCCCATACAGCCAAAAGGAATGTCCTTGTTCAGGGTATTAGCTCAAAAAGAACAGCTGACAGGAGACATTATATGAGATGTGCATTTAAGCTCTGTGATTGGCTGGGGATAGAAATGAGTAGTGACTAGGAGGAAAAGGAAAACTGGAATCAGAGGAATTTGGTGTCTAGAATTGGCAAAATGAAAATAAATTCATTCATTTACTCCATAAGTATTTACTATTACGTGCCAGTAGATGCCAGGCACTGTAATAATCCTAGCAAGTTATTTACGGATATGGACACACAGACTCTCAAGTTCATATGGAGAGGCAAAAGACACAGAGTAAGCAACACAACATTGAAGGAGAAGAACAAAGTTGAAGGACTGACACTACCCGACTTCAAGACTTCACTATAAAGCTACAGCTCTCAGGAGAGTGTGGTACTGGTGAGAGAACAGATAGATCAGTGGAACAGAATGGAGAGCCCAGAAACAGACCCATAGAAATAGAGTCAACTGATATTGGCAAAAGGAGCAAAAAGCAATACAATGGAGCAAGGGTAGTCTCTTCAACAAGTGGTGCTAGAACTGGATGTCCACACAAAATAAAAAAGCAAATCTGGGCACAGACCTTACACCCTTCACAAAAATGAACTCAAAGTGGATCATAGATTTAAATGTAAAATCCAAAACTATAAAATTTCCAGGTGGTGCCATTTTAAATACAACACCAGGCATGAACCATGAAAGAAATAATCAAGAAGATGGACTTCACTAAAATTAAAAAACCTCTGCTCTGAGAAAGATAGTATCAAGAAAATTAGAAGACAAGCCACAAGTTGGTGGAAAATATTTGTAAAAGACAATCTGATATAGGAAATTATCCAAAATGTACAAAGAAGTCCTAAAATTCAATACCAAAACAAATGACCTGATTAAAAAACAGGCCAAAGTTGTCATTTTTGTTGTTGTTGTTGTTTTTAAGATTTTATTTATTTATTTGAAGGACACACAGCTAGAGAGGGAACACAATCAGGGGGATTGGAGAGGGAGAAGCAGGCTTCCTGCTGAGCAGGGAGCCAGAAGCAGGGCTTGATCCCGGGACTATGTGATCATGACCTGAGCCAAAGGCAGACACTTCATGACTCAGCCATCCAGACGCCCCAAATAGGCCAAAGTTCTTAACAGATGCTTTATAGAAGGAGATACATAGATGGCCAATAAGCATAGGAAAAGATGCTCTACATTATATGTCCTCAGGGAAATGCAAATTAAAACAACAATGAGGCACTACTCTGTATCTATTAGAAAGGCCAAAATCCAGAATGTAGACACCACCAAATGCTGGTGAGGGTTGGAGCAAGAGAAACTTATTCTTTGCTGGTAGGAATACAAAATGGTATAGTCACTTTGGAAGACAGTTTGGTGGTTTCTTACGAACTAAACATACTCTTTTCATATGATGTAGCAATTGTGCTCCTTGATTTTTACCCAAAGGTGGCGAAAACTTAGGTCTACTAAAACCTACACACGGATATTTATTCATAATTGTCCAAACCTGGAAGCAACCAAGATGTCCTTTAGTAGGTTAATGGACAAATAAACTCTGGTACATGAAGACAATGGAACATTATGAAATATGAATATGAAGAAATGAGTTATCAAACCATAAAAGGATGTGGAAGAAACTTACATGCATATTACTAAATGAAAGAAGGCTATGTATGATTCCAATGTCTATTTGAAATTGTGGAAAAGGCAAAACTATAGTGACAGTAAAATGATCAGTGTTAACCAGGGTGTGGTGGAGGGAGGGTAGGAGAGAGAGATAGAGCACAGAGGACATTTAGAACAGCAAAACTATTCTCTAGGATGAAATAATGGTGGGTACATGCCATTACACATTTGTCTCAACCCATAGACCACCAGGAGTGAACCCGAATGTAACCTATGGACTCAGGGCAATGATGATGTGTCCGTGTAGGTCCATTAATCATAACAAACATCCCATTCTGGTGGCGGGTATTGGTAATGGGGGAAGCTGTGCATGTGTGGGGGCAGGAAAATCTTTATGGGAAGAGATTTTGGGAAATCTCTGTTCCTTCCTCTCAGTTTTGTTGTAAACCTAAAACTGCTCTAAAAAAGTATTAAAGACAAAAAAAAAAAAAAATTAAAGGATGCAGCCTTCCTTGTTGCAGACACACACCTCCCTCTTGTACCTTACAGTCCAGGGCAGGAGAAAGACAAAGAGGCAGCTAACCAGATAAAAGTATAACTGGATAAGTGGTCTAAAGGATTTTGAAATTCCAGAAGGGAATCTGATAAGGAGATGTGACCTGATCGAGGAGGACTAAGGATGCTTCCCTGAGGACATGAGAATAGAGCTCAGCTCCAAGGGCGAGGGAAGCAGAACAGGTGGGCATGGAGGGAAACTCTGCCCAGAGGGAAGAGCCTACGCTATGCTCACTTAGAGGCATGAGAGGGGGTTGTGAGTGGAGGACAAAAAGGAGGGATGAGGTCTGAGATGAGCCTAGGGGGAAGGGTAGAATAAGTAAGGCTCAACTGCACAGCAGGATAGAGACCCAAGCCCTTCCCTAATCACTAACATCTGTCAAGCCTGTCGGTACCCAGGCTCTGAGACTGCCTGGTTGCTAACTGTAGTGGGCTGGCATCTGGACCTCCCTGTCCCGGCTCCCTTCAGCCGTGAGCTCAGCCTTGTCCTGAGCTTCTTCGGGCTTTGCCGGTGGCCCGCCATTCTGCACACCTGCCACCTACTCTTAGCTGCGTCGTTTAGCTACAGCCTGTGTTTTCCTCTGTGGTTGAAGAGGCTTTACCTGGGAGTTCTTATATCTGCTATGATCCCCTATTGTCCCAAAGGGGACTGTGGTTCTGGAAGTGGCTACATCAGATAGGAAAACAATCCTTAGGAATGCAACAATGTGACTGCTGGCCATCCAAAGAACTTGCCCTTCAAATCTCAGAAGAACTCGGCTCCCTATCGCCTCCCCTGCACTCTGGGAGGGTGATAGTTCACTGATCTTTGGTGTCAAGCAGACATGTGATATCATAAGAGAACAGCAAAACCGGTTCTCTGTTTACATCAATCAGGCTCTTATAAGTTTAGTCAACACAAGTCAACTTCCCCACCTAGGAATACTTTTGAGACTTTGGCAAGGCCAGATAACTGCAATCTCAGAGCCCAGGCAGATAGTAGACTTGACAGATGTTAGCGATTACAGAAGTGCTTGGGTCTCCATCCTGCTGTACAGTTGGGCCTGAATTTTTCTACCCCTGCCCCTCTCTAGGCTCATATAGCATGATAAAACCCTGTGCTGGAACATCACCCCTATCGCCATCATGTAGATGTTTTTATCATCAGTTATGTATGTATGTATATATTTATCTATTTATTTATTTAAATTCAATTTAGTTAACATATCCTGTATCATCAATTATTTAAAAGGATTTACTTGAAGAAACTCCAGGTTTATTTCATAAGCATGATTCAGTTGACAATTCATTAGCAAAATTAACAAATACTTGTTTGCAAATACAAAAACTATCAATTTGGTCACTATTGTGAACCACCCAGCTTATGGATATCAAGCCATTACATTAGAGGAAGGTTTTTCTTCCAGTTTCAATTTTTAATCAAAAAGTCATTGTTATAGAAAATGTCTAAACACAAATCCCCTTCATTTTTTGGTTTATTAGAACTTTGAAATTGGCCCGTTGTCCTAAGTATCTCATTAAATAATATTTTGTTAGGAAAGGATGAAGCTTTTCTGATTGGACAGCTTTAGGGGAACTTCAGTCCAGGTTTTAAATTGCAATAAGTCCATTTGAAGCCAGAGAATTTGGCATTGAAGATCAATATTTAAGGGTTTCCTGGTAATGGCACATGACTGGAGCTGCCGGCAGCCAGCCTCCTTCACAGAGCATCCCCGCTTATGTACTGCTCTCAGCTTGGCTCATAATCACACCCAGAAGGAGCCCACACTCCTCTGTCTGATTGCACAACCTAGGACCGCTGCCCAGGCCAGGTCCATGGTACATGCTGCCGCAGGCTGAGGCTACCCCGAAGACAGCCCAGGCCACCGAGACTTTCCCTGCAAGGCCAGGCTTTGCGTCAGTCTCACTGTGCAGATCCATTGGTCTCAGAAGTATTCTTAGGTGGGGCAGTTAACTCATGTTGACTAAACTTATAAAAGCCTGATTTATGTAAACTAGATGTTAATTTATTACTTTACATCAAGAAACAAAACTACCCAGGAAATGGACTCTGGTACTTCTTACCAGAGTCTCTTCTGGTAAGAAAATAACACAGGGAACCTAAATCACCTGTCATCTTTAGCCTTGATGACATCCTTCTCCATACTTCTATAGCTGGCCCCTGCTATCCACCCACCACCCTTCTGATGGGCGCCATCTTCCTTTTGCTATGTCAGTATCTTCTGTCAGGTTCCTGTCCTCTAGATCTTTCTGAAGTGACTTCTATGTTACAACCGTTTAAGTCTAGAATTAATTCTCTGAAACTAACCTATTTTTGGGTTCTTAGGGGTGGTGGTGAGGTAGGTACCCACTGATGTCCTATTGTACCTCTTCCGTTTTACAAATTGCAGTAAAATGTCTGGTCTTTAAAGAAAAACAAAACTAATTTGGGACTCTTTAGCCAAAGAGTCTGTGACTTAAGAGGGAAAGGAAATTAGTTATCATCAGACTTTTCCAGACAATGCTTTAGGTCATAAGAAAATGGGATAACAGAGGAATATGTTTAAGATACTCAAGTTAAGATAATGTGAGCCAAGGATTTTAATCCACCAAAACTGATCTTTAAGTACAAAGGTCATGAATGAACTAAATTGTCAGGCAGAAACTCCAGGAATATTGTTCTCATGAGCTCTTCCTAAGGAATCTTTAGAGTGGAGAGACAACGATGTAAGGACTGGTGGTGAGCATTCTTAACACCAGCAACTTGTAGAGTTGAAAACAAAGAGCATCAAGGAACTTTATAATATGTGATGGCTATAGGCTCTGACAATGCACATGTGAGACAGACAGAAATTGAGAGGAAAGGAACAAGAATTACATAAACCAGAGCAAATCCTAGCAAGGCATTAGGGAAAGTCAAATCTCTAATCCCAAATTCACAACCACTAGGATGACTATGATTAAAAAAAAAAAAAAAAGGGAAAATAAGTGTTAGTGAGTATGTGAAGATATTGGAACCCTCATGCATCTCTGAATTTCTGAGGAGGAGCATAAAATGGTGCAGCCACCGTGGAGGACAGTTTTGTGGTTTCCCTGAAGAGTTAAACAGGGTACTGGCATATGACCCTATGTGAATCTACCCCTATGTGGACACGCAAGAGAATTGAAAACAGATGTTCACACAATAATTTGTGAATGTTCATTGCAGCATTACTCATAAGAGCCAAAAGTTGGAAACAATCCAAATGTCCATCAACTAATGAGTTGATCGACAACATGTTATACAATCAAACAACGAAATATTATTCAGTCAGGAAAAAACCAAGTAGGGGCCCTGGGTTAACCAACTGCCTTTGGCTCAGGTCATGATCTCAGGGTCCTGAGATCAAGTCCCGGATTGGGCTCTCTGCTCAGCGGGGAGCCTGCTTCCCCCCATCTCTCTGTCTCCTTGTGATTTCTCTCTCTGTCAAATAAAGAAATAAAATCTTAAAAAAAAAAAGAAGGAACAAAGTACTAATACATAAGACAACATGGATAGACATTGAAAGCATCACGTTAAATGAGAAAGGCTAGATACAAAAGACCACATACTGCGTGATTCCATTCGTATGAAATGTCCAGAATGGGCAAATTCATAGGGACAGAAAGTAGATTAGTGGGAAGGGAAGTGAGAAGGGAAATGGGACAGAGGATGGGGAGTAACTGGTAATGGGCAGAGGGTTTCTTTCGGGGGTGATGGTAATGTTTTGGAATTAGGTAGTGGTGATGGTCGTACAACTCTGTGAATTTACTAAAATCCACTGAACTGTACACTTTTAAGTGGTATTTCTTACTTATGGGAGTTAGATCTCAATTTGAAAAAAAGTAAAATGCTGGCGGGCTGTAAATATGACAGCTGAGCTTACGTTTACTCAGCGATTAGTACTCTTGTTTAAACTAATGTTTTGCAGATGTGGTCCAGGAGCCACCTGTACGGAATCACCTGAGGTAACTGGTCAAAACGCATTTTCTCCGGGGTCATTCTAGACCTCAAACAGAATCTCCTAGAATAAGAGCAACTGAATTTGCATTTTTAGTGAGCCCTTGGGTGATTCTTTCACACAAAGAAATGTTTGAAAACTCTGCCTTATGGTTAGGGTTTTTGTTTTGTGTGTATGTGCGTGCGTGTGTGTTTAAATCTTTTAAAGCATGAGATCTAACTTGGGCTATAAGCCCCTAACAGGAAAAACAACTATTAATTACAGACCAAAGTTATCATCCTGGGATCTCTCTACATGATCATTCTAGCAATTTCTTTTTCCTTCCTCCTAAGTTGAGCTCTTATTACCGGGACCCCACATCTTTCTCAGTCTCTCTTTGTGGGGGAACACATCTTCCAGACATTCTCGAGAACGAGGACAGAGGTAATACGATTTATTGAGAGCTGGCCTGACTTATGCTTGCCTTATCCTACCCTGTAATTGATAAACAGGCTGAATTTGGAATTCTAGGTTGGAATTAATATTCCTTCTGAATTTTGAAGGTCTTGTTCCATTATTTTCTATTTTCTAGCATTGTTGTTGAGAAATCTGAAGAGGTCACAATTCCTGACCTTTGTGCCTTTGACCTGTTTTTCTTTTCTCTTCCCTCCCCTCTCCTCCCCTCCCCCTCCCCTCCCCTCTCCCCCCTTCCCTTCCCTTTTCTTCTCTTCTCTTCTTTTTTATTCTCTTTGGAAGCTTATAATCTCTTCTCTCTGTCTCCTGTGTTCTGAAATCTCATGTTGATGTGCCTTTGCAATGTCTTTTTTCATTTGTTGTCCTGGGCACTTAGTGGGCCCTTTTCATATACAAACTAATATTTGCCAATTATAGGAAACATTCTTGATATGTTTTATTGATTTCCTCCCCTCTTCTTCTTCTTCTTTTTTTTTTAAACAAGAAAATTCACCTATCTTTCTGGAATCCCTTGTGTGTGTTCATCCATTTTTTTTTCAGATAATATTTTCCAATTTCATCTTCTGAGTTTTCAAGTGAGGGGTTCATTTCTGCTATTTTATTTTTATAATTCTTAGAGCTCTTTATATAATCCTCAGAGTTTTCCCTTTTTATACTAGTGTGTTCTTGTTTCATGGCTGCAATATTTTCTTGGTCAGAGGCTTGCTTCAAATGGCATATATCTGTTTCCTCTGAATTACTTTATGTTTATTTGTTTTGTTTTCTATGCTTAGCATTGTCATCCTTGGTTGTCCTGTTATATTTCAGAGTTGGGGGGATGAGATGCTTACTTAAAGTGCTGAGAGCATGAGGGGAGCTCAGCTACCATGGCCTTATCTATGGTAGGATATCCTCACTGGGCTGTGACTTGATGATAATATTTTAGGTCTTTCCTTTCAGATTGGTCACATTTTCCAAAGATTCTACTCTCTCCTTGGAGATTGAAGGCTAGGCTATAAACTTTCTGGGACCTAAATGAGAAAATGGGCAGGAATTTCAACTCCCAGTGTGTCTACATCCTGTTGTTGCCCTGTTTTTGCTGTGTTTTTCCCTCCCTCAACCATGTCTGGTATCTCTCAGTGCCAAGCCACTGTCTTCTTCAGAGAGAGGGTGGGGAAGTCTATCCGTGTAAAAGTTGAATGTCTATGAGCAGGTTTTCAGTCAGTCTCATTTACCCCACCTACCTTCACCTTCATGACTAGAGGTAACTGGGGTCATTGTAATATTAGCCTTATCCTTCGTGCAGTGACGTGGTCTTGGCTGTTCCCACTGGCCCCTTAGGATTCAGTCATCTCAGGTTTACTCCACCTTTCCAGTTTCTATGAATTTGGTTGCTGATGCCTCCTTTTTCATGTTACTGTCTATATAGATATACATATATGTCTATATATGTGTGTGTGTGTATATATATATATATATATATATACATATATATATATATCCTACACCACTGGGAAGTGAAACAAAACATGTCAGTGAATTATCCAGGTAACTTAAATGCAGTTAGCATTGAAAATATTAAACATTTTATGGAAATATTTCCAGAATGAGTTACAAATGCCTTTATCTTCTCAACCAGATTTATCTGAACGTAATTGACACGTGTGTGTGCACGTGTGTGTGTGTATGCCTTTTTAAAAAGTGATTTTACTATTATTTGGTCAAAGGATGAAAGGAATAAGTTCCAGCCTGTATCTTTGTCCAGGAGTCCATCTTGGTTTTTAAGTATTTTTTAAAAATTTATTTATTTGAGGGAGAGACAAAGAGAGCACAGAGGGAGAGGGAGACTCCCTGCTGAACAAAGTGCCCAAGGCAAGGCTTCATCGCAGGACCCTGATATCATGACCTGAGCTGAAGGCCGACGCTTAAGTGACTGAGCCACCCAGGCACCCATAGAAGTCCTTTTTAGTTTTTAAAATCAACTTTAGTGCAGTGTGATGTATGTACAGTAAACTGCACCTATTTAAAATGTGTAGCTTGCGGCACGTGGATGGCTCAGTTGGCTTAAAAATCAGACTCTCTGCATTGCCTTGAGTCATGATCTCAGGGTTTCGAGACTGAGCCCCATGTAGGGCTCCGTGCTGGGTGTGGAGCCTGCTTATGATTCTCTCTCTCTTTCTCTCTCTCCCTCTTCCTCCAACTATGCTGCTCACACCCTCTCTCTAAAAAAATTAAAAAAGAAAAAAATGTGTAATTCACTAGTTTTAACAGAAGCATATACCTATAAAATCTCTACCACAATTAAGATCTAAAACATTTCTATCATCCCCCCAAATATTTCTTGTGCCCTATTTGCCATCCAAACCCCCCTCCAGCATCCCAGGGAACCACTGATTTGCTTCTTCTACTATAGATTAGTTTGCATTTTCTATAATTTTATATAAATGGAATCATATACCATATACTGTCTTTTGAGGGTGGTGTTCGGGCTTCTTTCACTCAGCCTGATGATTTTGACATTCATTGTAGTTGCCTTTGGTGGTAGTTCATTCCTTTGTATTACCAGGTCGTATTCCATTGAGTAGATAAACCACATTTTATTTATCCATTCTTCTGCCTAAGGACATTTGGTTGTTTCCAGTTTGGGGCAGTTGTGATAAAAGCTGCTATGAGAATTCATGTGCATGTCTTGAACCTTTACATGGACTCTTCTGGGAATTTTTCACCAAACTGCTTCAACCTCTTACTGAGTGGCTGTCTCTAGTCTTTCTCTGGGCCCATACAGCCTACATATTACTCCCAGAACATTCTTCCAAAGGCTCAGTCCTGATGATATCATACCTTTAATGATGTCTCATAGTCTACACGTAAGTCAAAACTCTTTATTGTCAATAACATCCAAGTATCTTCCCATATCACTCATAATCTACCCCTTGGCATTTTCCTCTGGCAACACTAAACCCTCCTGCTCTCTGAAAGTACCCTCCACACTCCTGGACCCTTGAAACTTCCCCTTCTTCTTCCAAGAGGGTCTTCCCCATCGCTGTCCAAATGATGCTCTGCAGCCACGACAGGTGTGGAAGAAGGGCTGTTATTTCCCTGAAATTCAAATTGGTTCTCTCTCCTTTGTTTAATTTTCCACCACCATTTTGTACTTCTTGTAGGTGGGACTCTACCTGTTGACTCCACAGGTAAGTGCATTCATAACCTGCGCGTAAGATGGTAGCAGAATGTGGTTTATCCCACATCTTTGGGAAGTGAAACAAAACATGTCAGTGAATTATCCAGGTAAAGTAAGTGCGGTTAGCATTGAAAATATTAAGCATTTTATGGAAATATTTCCAGAATGAGTTACAAATGCCTTTACCTTCTCAACCAGATTTAACTGAACATAATTGAGACATTGTAATGGGTCCGGGTAATCACTATAATCATCATTTATAGATTTGCATTGTGGCACGGGGATGTCCACGGGGCAGCTGTGTGTAGAGTTTTCAACCCTTCACTAAATGACCCCATACGGCGATGCTTTTGTACTTTTATTTCCTTTCTCCATTAGGCTGTCATTTCTTACCACACTGTGCCTAGTTACTGCCTTATGTTACTCATAATTACCCATGTATGGCCGGCAGGGTAAAGAAATAGGTTTTGTTCAACTGTATAGACATCAAATTCGTAAAGATAGAGATCATGTGGTTGCAATAAAATCATCCTAGGCACAATCTAGAGAACGGCTCATCTGGGAGAGCTATTTGTCAGCTCACATACATTACGTCCCAAGCAAGGGAGGGAAGGGTCTGGAAAAAGTGAACTGGTAATGGCTCGTTGGTTAGCTGCAGAGCTGAGATCCGAATCCAAGTCCCAGTGCTCACCACAGGACCGTCCCTCGCCACGTGCTCTCAGGAAGTAGAAATACTTACTTCTGTTCTGGTTTATCCTACATTTTGGGTGGCTGAGTTTCTGGAAGCATGGCCATAAGATACCTATGAATTGACTATGTAAATAGTCACAACTGTGGACCTCCTGGTGTTCCAGTGAACTTTTTGAGACAGTGAGATGGAGAACCATGCCAGCAGCTGGCAAAGGGAGAGGGGTTCCTTGGTCTGTATGTGTCCCCAAGGGGATCAGCGACTAAACGTGCCAGGGGCTAGGCCGTCGAATCGTTACGGGCTCTGCCCCAAAAGCTCCTCCTCGTGATCTTCCACATCAGCGCTTGGCTCCGGGCACGTTTTCAGACAAGAGTGGTAAAGATTCCAGGGGGACCAAACTTTATAGAGAGCTATTGCTTATGTGCACTTGGTGGCTGCCTGTCCAAAGCCCGCTGCCGTGTCTTTCTTCCTTATGTAATCCTAATTTTATTCAGGATGCAGAGACAACTTAAAATAGATCATCTCCCAGCCTGCTGGGAGCAATGTGGCCCATTTGACACACTGCTGGTTGATGAACGGGCAAGGCAAAGCCTCACGAAGATGCCAAAGTGTCCGGGAGGAAGTGTACCAATGTCCTCAGTGTACTTGGAAATGCCTCAAAAACCAGCACCGTGAATCAAAGCGCAGGCAGAGAGCCGGCTCGCTGGCTAGCTCCGCGATAAGGCAAGGTTGGGAAAAGGTTAAGGATAGAATCTAGGCGTCGGGGAGACAAACGCCTCCTGTAATACACTTGCAGCTTCACCATGTGGTAAACATTTCGTTTCAAAGGAAAATGCTGGGAGACCAAGGTCCCGTGGAGAAGGCATGCGGCCGGACCACTTGCAGGGAGGGGCCGCCATCCTGTGACAGCAATGCCGGGTCCGCGGCCCACAGGACCCGAGAGCAGGAAGACAGGGGAGGCGGGGCCTTGATGAAGTCCTTGCTTAGCTGCACCAGTGATTTCCTTCCGGGCCTCTTGCCACTTGAGGCAAGGGAATCCGCTCATGTTTGAGACCGGGCAGGCTGGGTTTTCTCATGAATGCTCCTGGATACTCCAGGAAAAAAATACTTGTTTGAAGTTTCAGAGAGAGTGTCTGCTGGAGGGACATGCGCCCAAACTGCTTTCCTCCTGGGCGCTGTTTGCAGTGCCTCGGTTGGCATTTCTGCTCTGGGATCTGGAGCCTGTGACCCTTGTTCTCATTACATGAACTTGGAGGGAGGATCTGAAGCCCCAGGAGGGCAGCAGCTGCACTTGGCGGGCTGGGGGCGGGGGGGTGTCAGAGATGGCCTGATTCCTCCTTTTGGGGAAGCAGCTTTAGTCAAGCGGCAGAGGGGTCATTCCTGTGGACACAGGGTCACCTCTGGGAAGGGCAAAGTAGAATGCAAAAGTGAAGCTGGGATCCTCTGTCAAGGACCGACGCAGTCAGGGATTTCCCCATCAGGGTGTTCACTCTGAAGGACTTCATGCCCCCTGCCCCGTGGGGGACTCCAACAGGCTGATGTCTAACTTGAAAAAAAGCAAGATTCCCAAAGTCGGGCCAACCGCAAAACTCCAAGTACTCTTGCTAAAAAATAAACTGCAGTAGGAGTTCTCTTTTGGTTATAGACAGATTTTTAAAAATTTATATTTATTAGATTTCCTGCATATTTCCTGGAAATGACCCAGCAAAGCATTCCCTCTCCCTTCCAAGCCAAGTCATTTTTTTTTTTTCATCTGCCTTCATTTCAGTTGTGTATCTCTTAGGATTCGCCCGCAGGAGAGAGACACTGCTGGCCTTGGACTGTTTGTACGCAGGTGCGGGAACTCGCTTACTGGTGCAGCAGCTGGTGGAGGTTACTACTCCAGTCTCCGAAGACTGCAGGACGGAAAGGGCTTCCAGAACATGGTCCAATCTGGCTCTCCCCTGTGCCCGTTCTTTTTTTTTTTTTAATTTTTTTAAATTTTATTTATTTATCAGAGAGAGAGGGAGAGAGCGAGCACAGGCAGACAGAATGGCAGGCAGAGGCAGAGGGAGAAGCAGGCTCCCCGCTGAGCTAGGAGCCCGATGTGGGACTCGATCCCAGGACGCTGGGATCATGACCTGAGCCGAAGGCAGCTGCTTAACCAACTGAGCCACCCAGGCGTCCCCCCTGTGCCCATTCTTATGTCGGAGAATGTACTTCCTCCACTCGGGCCTCTTGAGCTCCTTATATCTCCACCATCTCCGTGTTTGCTGGTGTGTGATCGATGGGCCAGCTCAGTGTCAAGGCCCTGCTGCTGCTGTGGGAAGCACAATGACACAGGTGAGACAGTCCTTTCACTGGAGCTCTCTGGGTTTCTAGGCTGTGGACCTCCTGAGCGGCCATGGGCATGTGCCGTGTAGATTGGTTCTGTCCCCCTAGTCACAAAGCCCCCCTGGGAGGCACCTCCTGGATCCTGGTGGGCTCAGGGCGGGAAAGTCCTGTCAGAGCTCCTTGGGACCAAGTGGCCAGGCGGTGTGGGGGCAGCTGCAACTGTCTGGGTCAGGAGCCTGACCACCAGCCTTGGAGAGAGCAAGCCTGGTTTTAAGACACACAGCAGCATCTGATCTGGGTTGGGGGTGGGGCAGGGTGCGAGTTTCCCTTGGGGAAGTCTTCTTGCGCTGGGCGGGGAGAGGTCCCCTAATTTATCTATGACATGCTTCTGATACTTATCTCACTACCTTCCACCCAGACCTCACTCTCCTGGGCTCAGACAAGAATCCAGTTGCCAGCTGAACATCTCTTAACTCTCCTTGATGAGAAGGCCCAAGGAGTCACAGGGGAGCTCGCTACCTCCTCCTCACCCTCCAGGACTCAGATGAGATGCCCCTTCCTCCAGAAGCCTTCCCGACAGAGTGTCCTGAGAGATGCCCCATCCTGTGACCCACACAGTCCCATACAGTCTCCATCAGAAGCTTTAGCATATTCTGCTGTGATTCCTTACCTGTGTCCGTCTCCCCGCAGGACCGCAGGCTTCCTAGGGGCAGAACTGTACCTCTGTGCTATTCACGGCTGGATCTCCTGCTCCCGGGTCTGGGCAAGGGGCCTGGGCAGTGCTCTGTCAATGTCTGTTGAAAGACTACAGGAATTACCATGCCATCCGAGCCCGCATGCACACGGGTGAGTCTGAAGCATGTTCCATTCCTCGGCTGACTTTAAAGGCACTTTCCAAAGAGAAATTTCCTTTTACAAAAAAAAATTAAAAAGAAAAGATTTTATTTATTTGAGAGAGAGAGAGAGCGAGAGCACGAGCAGGGGGTAGGAGGAGACGGGGAGAGAGAAGCAGACTCCCCTGAGCAGGATCCTGAGTTCACGACCTGATCCAAAGGCAGACGCTTAACCACCCAGGTGCCGTCCAAAGAGAAATTTCTAAGATGGTTTGAGCAATGAGTTAAAGAAATCGTCTAACCTAATTGCCTCTTTGAGAGAAATTTTGCGCCTTTGAATGAATATGTTTTAACATATTAGTTTAAAACAAAGCAAAACAGAAACAAAGAAGTCCTGTCGATATTGCCAAACCTCCAACAAAGATAAATGATAAAACATTGGTTCTTTCTCCTGCAACTGTTCTGCAGTTTTTTTCTGCAATTGTTTCTCCTTGCTGTCTCCAAAGGTCAGCGAGGGAAGGGGGTGTGGATGGACCTGCTGTCCACCAGCTCTTTCCTTTTATCAATCTTTGAGTTTAAAAAAACAGAAAAGGGGGCTCCTGGGTGGCTCAGTGAGTTAAGCCTCTGCCTTCGGCTCAGGTCATGATCTCAGGGTCCTGGGATCGAGCCCCGCACCGGGCTCTCTGCTCGGCCGGGAGCCTGATTCCCCTTCTCTCTCTGCCTACCTCTCTGCCTACTTGTGATCTCTCTCTCTTTAAAATAAATAAAATCTTAAAAAAAAAACAAAACAGAAAAGAAAACAACCTTGGGAACCTATTACAAACTGTTCATTCTAGACATTGCCTAGAGGAAAAGGCAGGGAGGGGAGGCTTCTTGAAATGATCTGAAAAAATAGCTATGGACCCTCTTTTGTTAAAAAAGTGTGCACATATGCATACAAATTAAGGAAGATGCAGAAAGCCCCAGAATTGGGAAGTGGTCAAGAAACCTGGTCTAGACACCAGACTCTTTAGGGACAATCTAGCTGTGCGTGTGCATGAGTGTGTGTGGGATTATACATGGAGTGGAGAGCGAAGCCAGGGAGAGGTAGGAAAAAAAAAAAAAAAAAGGCTAACTGCATTTTTCTGAATCTATCCGGAGGGTAGATTGGAACTACTTTCACGTGTCTCACCCTGTGGATGACCGCCTCCTTGAGGGTAGGCTCTCCCTGCCTGCAGCCAGATGCACAAGACCTTTAACTCACCTGGCTTTTGGTGGGTATTTGCTGACCTAACCAGCGTTCCTGTGATTCCCCAATCGCTTCACCAGCCTCCTACTTACCCCATGGCAGAGTACTCTGTATTACCGTAGAGAGATTGCAATGGGATCTGGTCCCCACATGGCTGTTTCTTAGACTATACGACTCTGGTCAAGTCCCTCCTATTTTCTGGTCTCGTTCATTCATTGAACTTGTATCTTCTGATGCATCAGAGACTGAGCTGGAAAATCACGGGGGTTACAAGATGGGTGATGCAAGGTCTCCAACCTTAGGGAGCTCTCAGTCTTGCAGAGTCTTGAATATTAAAAAAAAAAAAAAAAAGCAAGGGTGATATTTAAAATGTTGAACAAGCAGAGAGACATAGGGGCTAACCACTGAGCACACTCACACTGGGACATCCCAGCCGAGGAGGAAGTAGCCCTCTACCAGAAGACCATTGCCATGGTTCAATGTGAGATTCAGTGATGGCGGAAGGATCCCGAGGTCTCAGTTTCCACTTGTGCCCGAGGAGGGGTTAGGTTAGAGCAGAGGTCAGCCAGTGATGAGTGGCCTGTGTTTGTGAACCAAGTGAGACCTGCCAGCTGCTACTATGAAGAAAGTTCTGTTGGGGCACGCCACGCCCATTTGTTCACATGTTGCCTGTACCCGCGTTCATGCTACCACGGCAGAGGGAAGACGTCGTCATGCAGACGGTGTGGCCCACAAAACCCAAAATATGTACTATGGGGCCCTTTACAGAAAGGTTTTGCCAACCCCAGACTGGATAAGCTCTAATATTCCTTCCATCAGGAAACCTCCATGCCTTCCTGAGCAGGTAGAACATGGAGTTTGCATTAAGTGTGATTTTCTAAGAACTCCCGAGCGGACAGTGAGCATCATTCTTTAGGACAGCAGGAGTAGAGACCGAGTCCTTGGAAGACAGAATGTAGGCTGGGCTCTGTTCTTTGGGGAAACAGTTTTTTATTCTGTACAGAAAGTTCTGCTCATCCTCATAAGGATGCCCACTGGGGAACTGCTGGTGCTTAGGGGTTGAGGAGCACATGCTTGCAATTGAAAACAATGAAGCTTCCAGGAAGCCACTGTCGACAAACACACTCATTTGTGTAAGAAGTGATCTGCATGCACACTGAGGGGGTCTATCTGGCCTGGTTGCACTGGTTTGGAAATCATCAGTCCTGTGGGTATTCCTTGCAAGACTGCAGGAGAGAGCAAGAATCAGGAGCTTGGAGCTGGGCTGGCTTTAGGAGAGGCTCTGATAACAGCAGATCTGCTCCAGGAGAGGCTCTGATAACTGTAAACCTGAACCATTCTTGGGAGGGTTGGAGAAAGCCTTGAGCAAGTAGAGAGATGGGTGGAACCAGGCTTGGCTGCTTTATACTCAGGTCATGCACCCTTTCTTCTGGATGCCATTCCTCCCCCCAGACTATCCCTTTGCCATCTTTTCTCTTGAATCCTTAAAGGCAGGCTTCAAGTCAGATTTCTTATTTATCTTCTTTTTAAACATTTTTAAAAGATTTTATTATTATTATTATTATTTTTTACAGAGAGAGGCACAGTGAGAGAGGGAACACAAGCAGAGGGAGTGGGAGAGGGAGAACAGGCTTCCCTCAGGGCAAGGAGCCTGATGAGGGGCTTGATCCCAGGACCCTAGGATCATGACCTGAGCCTAAGGCAGGTACTTAATGACTGAGCCACCCAGGCGCCGCTCTTATTCATCTTTGAGCCACTGTGGGGACATTCTTGGCCTCAATACTTTATGCCTCCTGTATTCATCCTTTCCTAGTGACTTTGTAGTTCTTTCTCTATGTCCATGCAGAACGGTAGAATATCATTTCATGATCCTTGAACTTGAGTTTGGCCACGAGACTTGTTTGGTTGATGACATATAGGTGAAACGATAGCACGCCAGCCCTGAGCCTAAACTCATATTTCCACTTGTTATTCGGTACATCTGCTATGGCTGTAAGAAAAATATGCCCATATTGGGCATAAGAACCCAAAGGAGGATGGTCAGAGGAGGACGAGAGACATGGAGTGAGGACACCCCAACCAACCAAGAGTCCTGCAGTGAGAGCTGCCGGGATGTCTGAGGCGGAGCCCTTGGCTGAGCCCAGCTTAGGTCAGCTAAACCCTGACAGAAGCACGGACGTGAGCAGTAATGAATCCTTGATATTTTAAGCCACTGAGATTTAGGCGGTTTGTTACACAGTGAAGCTGACTGATACCAACAGTAGGAAAGTTTTTATCAGAAAGCCGGAAAATAGTTAAATGAAAGGGCCAGCCAGAGTCCATCTTCTATGTTCAGAAGCAAACAGCAAACATTTAATAGAGACCTTTATTCCTGGAAAGGAGGAAAAGGAGAGAGAGAGAGAATATGGGGGCATTTGACTGAGAGAGATAAAAACAGAGATGGCCTACAGCTTAGGAAGAGGAGAACAT
The DNA here is from genome assembly GCF_011764305.1 of Mustela putorius furo. Taxonomy (NCBI): domain Eukaryota; kingdom Metazoa; phylum Chordata; class Mammalia; order Carnivora; family Mustelidae; genus Mustela; species Mustela putorius. The sequence goes on from NW_025422057.1 coordinate 12,455,619, forward strand.
AGTCTAAAGTTGTAGAAGACCCTTATTCTGGAAAATATGTACCTATGGAGGCAAACAAAAAAGGTTTTAAAGAGCTTTCCCTTGATACTTATAGTAAAACTCAAGAAAATATGGACATTTGAGAATGAGAAATTAAACATACGACAACAGAATTAAGAATATGCACTGTCTTGGGGCGCCTGGGTGGCTCAGTCTTCAGGCCTCTGCCTTCAGCTCAGGTCATGATCCCGGGGTCCTGAGATCAAGCCCTGCATCAGGTTCCCTGCTCAGTGGGGAGCCTGCTTCTCCCTCTCCTATTCCCCCTGCTGGTGTGCCCTCTCTCTCTGTCCAACAAATAAATTAGATCTTTTAAAATAATAATAATAATAATAATAAAAGAATATGCACTCTCTTGGGGCACTTACTTTGGTTCCCTTGCAGGCTGCCATGTTGTGAAAACACTCAAGCAGCCCTGTGGAGAGGCCTGTGGAGGGTGGGGGGGCTGAGACCTCTGCCCAGCGGCCAGCACCGATTTGCCAGCCATGTGAATAAACCCCCTTGCAAGGGGCTCTCTGGCCTTCGGATGGTAGCTATTTGACCAGGTGCAAGGTGCAGTGACTTTTATGAACTATCCTCTGAGGTCATGCTCCCCCATTTCCTCAATGTCCCCGGGGTCGTCCAGTCAGCCTTATTCTGTGTGGAAGGAACCATGGAGAATACGATTGCTGGGAGGCTGGAGTCCCTGGGGCCATCTTGGGGTGAGATACTTGCCCAGTGGAAGCCTTCTTCTAGTAAACAGTAGTCACTAAACTAACGTCTATCCTTGTACTTGTTAGGTTATGCACACTGCTGAATGGTGCTTTTCGTGTGTACTGGCTCATTTAATCTTCCCAACAACCCTTGAGGTAGGTACTATTATCCTCTTTGTATAGATGAGGAAACTGAGGCACCAAGAGTTCAAGAAGCACTAAGTCACGTTCGAGATGTTAGTCGCTCAGTTTGCAAAAAAGGCAGGATTGGAACCCAGGCAGTCTGGCTCCAGAAGCCACGCTCAGAACACTTTGCTTCTGCCCCTTGGTCATACTAAATTCTGCAACTACAGCTTGGTTTGGAATTGTTTTGTGGGAGTGAAGGAGGGAATATCAAGGATAGGAGAGATCCAGAGAAATGGGGGTCACATGTTTGCGGCTGTGCTAAGAGCAACTCGGGAATCCGGAAGCTCTTGCTTGGTTGGAAAGATCGCGGTCTGCCCGGTGACCCTGTCTGCACAGGATGTCGGTGACAGCTGGCTCCTTGCCTCTCATCACTGCTCAGGAGCAACTCCGGTGTCTTCTGATGGTGTGTGTAGACGGCAATCATGCTACTGGGGTCTTCACTCTGCCTTGGAAAAGAATAAAATGAACATTTCCTTTTAAATAGACTTTCCAAGCCCATCTCTGAACAGATACGTGTTCTCCGCTCCCGCCACCAAAACTGGGGAGCGCAGCAGGTGGGGAGCCTCTCACACACCTCTGTTTGGCGAGTGTAGGCTGTAAATGGTGAATGACAAGTCAGCCTGCTCAGAAGGGTTCTCCTTGTACCTTTGACCCCAGGTGAATGTTAACTTAAACCACAAGAAAGCAGCTGATGTCCCAGGAACAGCCCATGGCTGCATCCGGGGCCCCCGAAGCAGGGCTGGGCTGGGGCACACCGGTTGTTGATGGAGACACAGATGGGGTTCTGCATGAGGTCACCTGCAAAGTCAGGGCCATCCCCCACCCTTGAGGCCCCTGTCAGTTTCCGGTGTCTGAAAAGATGCTGCACGGCCGGTGTCTGTGGGGGACACCAACCTGGATGGTCACAGGGAGCATCAAGCGTGACTCCGCGCAGGGAGGCGGCTAGAGAGGGAACCACCTGGAGAGGACAGTTCGCAGGCGCACTGCTAGTGCTCTAACTTGGTATTTCTTCTTTTCTCTCTAGTCAGGAGACAATCTCACATGTGGCTCGCAGCTGACTCCTGCAGGGGCTCAGATAAACGAAGCGAGGACAAATACCAGCTGGGCACCTTTACAGCATTCTGTGTGGGTAGGGGATGGAGCCAGATGGATGTTCCTCGGCCCCTTTATTTATGGAAGGCCTCACTCACTTTCCAACAGGATGAGAGAGGGTGGGAGGGGGTGCTGGGATGCTGTGTCCGGGGGAGGAAACGGGATGTATGAGCGAGGGGACTCTTGTGACCCACTGCGTGTGGGCGTGGTCACTGGCACCCGTCTCTCTCTTCCAAAAGCCCTGGGTGTGTTTGGTCCCAGCAAGTGATAATAACAGGAAACACAACATCTCCACGAGCCAAGTGCCCTTGTAAGTGCAGTAGGTAGCGATCTTTTGAGGTCCGTGTGCTAGCATTCCCATTTTACAGATAAGGCAAGTGAGTCACAGAGAGATTCAGGACCGTGCCCAGGTTCATCGAGGTGTAAGTGGCAGAGCCGGGACTACAGACCTGGGCAGTCTGGCTCCAGAGTTTGCAGCCACCATTTCCACGGATTTTCAAAGCAGGGGCATCCTTGAGGCCATGTGGCTCAGGCTGTCCCTAACTTACTCACTCCTGAACCACCTTCAGGATCTTTGCAAAATCTGTGTCCCACCTCTGATGTTATGGCTTGACTTTTTTCTTCGTGATTCACAGGTTTAGTTTCATGCATGTATCTTGAATGAAATCTTGATATACCTACGAGAGATAAAAAATCGTCATCATTTGCCATAAAAAATAGAACGGAAATGTCAGAATAATTCCAGTGAAAACTACTAAATTTTAGCCACGTACTGTTGCCCCCAGGTCCGGAGGCCCCCCCCCCCCCCGTGCCCGAGTTGAGGAATGAATAGGGAAGAGGAAGGGGAGTCTCTCATGGGACCTGCCCCAGGGGTATTCTGTGTTCCCTCTAAGCCATCTTGCTTGCCCTCTGCGCTTGGAGAAAGCAGGTTTAGGACAATGCTCCTTGTCACCCCTGAGGAGGAGATGGAGGCTCAGGGAAGGAGCTGCTGTGTCCGAGACCAGCACTTGGACCCCCAACTCCTGAGCGCGAGGCCCTCTACACTCATATCTAGGCACATTTTCACACACCTCCCTGCTTCTCTCATGTTAATTCCCGAGTGAATTTGTGTAGTTTGTATGTTGACGGTGGCTCTGCCACCAAAGATTGTCCTCCCGTTCTCGTGCTTCTGAAGAAATTCCAAACCTTGACAGATTTGGCTGTTCTGGAGGGAGCGCCAGGTCACCTGGGAATTTGGAATGGCGACCCCTGGATCTAGGTGGTCTGCTGCTACTGCGGGGGGAGGCATTTAATCCATCTGCCAAAGCATCTGTACGTTGAGCCTAACAGCACTTTCTCCATGAAGCTCGGAGCGTTGTTGTTGGGATGCAAGTGAGGTCACGGATTGGGAAACGCTCCGGTGGAAAACACAGCCTGACTTGCACACTGGCGGTCACCCGAGCCCTCAGGCACCAGGCGTCTGCCAGCGAGGAGAACCGTGAAGAAGCGGATGGGCATTTGCACGGGCAGGAGAGAGGTCAGAGTCGACTCGGGCATCTGTAGGACATCGACCGATCCTGCTGCACCGTGTGCCAGGGGCTCCCGGGTGTGAAAGCACGGGGACAGGACACCAGGCGGCCCAGACAGATTCACAGTGTGAAAGCTGAGAAACACACAGTGTAGACAAGGGTTGGGATTCCTCATGGTCCTGACCCTCAGCCTTCTTCCGACCCACGGCCAAGCAGGCTGGCTCATCTGTGCTCCCAGCTGACACAACTTCAGAGCTAACAGACGAGAAGGGAGCAAGCAGGGCTGTTTTGGGGGGCAAAACTGCCTTGGTGAAGAGGAGGGGCTGGCTTGGAGGAAAGTGGTAAGAAAATGGAGCGTTTGTGCACTGAAGTCTGAGGGTGCCAAGTGGAGGGTCGCAAACCCTGCGTACGTCACAGGCCCTGAGGTCTGTTGTTTCGTAGAATACAGCAACACATAACCGACCTTCATAACGGCCTCCTGAACCCCTGCTTGGGCCCTGTGCCCGGAATGCTCTTCCCCATCCCTCTGCTGGCCGGACTCCTCACCTGCTTCCGGCCTCTGCTGCAGAGTCCCCCACCTCAGGGAGGCCCACCCTGACCTCCCTGTTCTCAGTTAGGTTCCATCCGGGCTCTTGGAAAATGTCCTCTTTCTTCCTGTAGTACTTACCACCTTTGGACACAGTATTGGTCATCTCCCATCTGTCTATCTACCTATCTCTCACCTGTCTGCCATCTGTCTTTCATTTATTAGGTCTTCTGTTTGACTCCATCTCTAGAACACAAATTCCCCGGGTACTAGGGCCTTGGCTTTTCTCCCACATGGAGCTCTTTCGTGTATTTTGAAAATAGGGTCTTTGATATGTGCTTTTCACCCCTCTCCCCTGTTACCTTAGAAGGGTGTCCGTGGGTGCCCCCATTCCGGTCCTGACCCACTGATCTGCACATCCCAGGGTGGGCAGGCCAGGGATGGGAAACCGCTGTCCTTCTGTACCGGGGTCCTCTCGTAGACTTCCCCCGAGGACTTCCTGCAGAAGAGCTTCTACAGACAAACAGGTTTTCTTGATTTTTATTTTTTTGTTCTTGTTGTTTGCCATGGACCCAATTTTCTTCCAAATTTCCGTATTTCTTCCTATTCTTTTAGAAGTGATTAGAAGGTCTGTAAGCAGGACGCCTGTGGCAGGACTGGCATCAGAAGCGAAGACAATAAATACAGTAAGTATTGCAATTTACTCGTCCACACTCATCCACTTAAAAAAAAGAAAAAAAAAAGCTATAGCGGAAAAAGTTTCAGATTAACAACCTGAAATGCCTCGCTTAACTTAAGTACTTTTTAGGACTACTGTTGCCATAGCAACTTGAAGCCGCTCTCTGTGGTCACTGTACCCAATTCTATTGAAGCTAAAAATTACCTTAGCCTTGTGCATATGCTTGGCCAGTCCAGCAAAGACTGGGTTCCAGAAAATTAAAACTTTTTTAGCCGGTGAAATTACTTCTACTAGAGCAAAAGAAACCTCTCAAATCTAAGTGTTTTTCTTCTTTAAAAAAAGGGGGGGGGGCATAATTTGTCGGCCATTAAAATAACAAAAGGGCTTTGAGAAAGGATTATGGGTTTCTGATGTTTCCCCGCTAGAATAGATCTACCTTATATCCGACTGATGTTGTAATCTTGCGTTCCGAGGTAATGTTTTAGCTCTCTCTCTTCCCATAAATAAAGATCTCAACGATAGCACTCCATTCCTTCTCTAGAGCATTCCTTTAGATTTTTTGCTCTCCGTCTTGTAAACCATTTCACCAGGATGGCGTACAAATTGGATGCAGGACTTCTGTCGGGGGCAGGGAACTCATTACCAGAGGTTTTTATTGCTACAAGCTTCAAATGGAAAATGTTTCAAGTCTGGAGAGTTTCAGTGGAGATGCGCCACATCTGATGCTTTCCCCGGCTCCGAGGAGAAGCAGTGCCCTTCAAAGTTCTCTTCTTAACCCAAAAGGCGCCTGGCCCCGGTTGCTCACTGAGCTTGGGGCTGCTGATGAATACCCACGGGGGTGATTCTGAGTTCAGAAAGAAAGCGCCTGTTCACAGCCCTGGCCCGCTGCGAGTCACGTGCGCACCCCTCGCACCCCGGCTGGCCCACTGGCCTCCAGCTCTCCAGGGCACAATCTCTTTAAAAATTCACAGATATATCCCTCTCCATGCAAATCAACCGCAGAAACTACCCGGGCTTTGAATATCTTTTGAAACCGAAACAACTGTATGTAAATAAAGGGTTGTTATTTACCAACAAGGGGACAAAAGCCCCGGGCACCCCCTCGGCTCCAGGCCCCTGCAGGACTTCTGTGCCCGGCAACTTCATACTTATTAGCGTGATTGCCAACTTCGGTGTATTATTCACAAACTCACCCTGAGCCCGGCCTTTGAATGCGAAGGAAAAAAATGGTGTTTATGTTCCAGATTTTTTGCTTTATTCACATGACTGAAGTAAATGATGAAGTCTTTTCTGCCTCAGCAGAGCCAGCAGGGAAGAAACCCATATTGTAATTATCTTAAATGAGCAGGCAACGGACACTGCTTCTGGGGCTGCGTGGTAGGGGCCCCCAGAAAAAGTGGGGGACACAGGGATGTCCCGCCGTCTACACTCAGCCTTCCCTGCGTCTGCTCGCAGACACGGTCTATACCCGAGTTAGTGACAGAAATGCGCTCTCCAGCCACTAAAACGCATACTCTTAATTGGTTATTACTTGAATTTTTTTTTGGAAAAGATGGAGATGGATGAACACGTTCAAATGTTTTCAAGAAAATCATCGTATTTGAGCGACGTACAATGCCAGGAGCAAACCCAAACTTCACTGAAAAAGAAAAATTCCATTAAAAAGCCATCACTGACAATAAACTCTTAGGAATCTGTAACAAATACCTTCAGGGAAAGATTTCGATCAGGACAAACCAATTAGGCAATTATCGGAGTACAAATCGTATTCGATGTTGGGTCTCGGCAATAAAGTCAAATTCCAGTGCGGCTGATTTGGGATCTGGTTCCATAGACGTTCAACTTCTTCCATCACCCGCACAAAAGAACAAAAAATCTCCGTTCGACTCTCAAAAGCATTTATTACCTGGACTTAGGCTGAAAAGAAATATTTTTATGGAACAATCTTCTCTATTGTCCTCTCGGAGGTTGGGAGGGAAGCTGGTAGAGGCAGGCCTGAGCCGCGCTCCCGGCGGGCCCTGCGCGTCCTTCCTTCCCCGGTGCTCCCTCCGGAGAAGGGCGGCAGATTTATTGCTCCTCGGTTCTCCTCTACCAAGTGTGTTCCCTGTTCCTTCTACTACTAATTAATGTGAGAATAGAGAATCAAAGAGGGTATCCCTCCGAAGAGTTGTTTTTGAAGAGTGACAAATTAATCCCCTTGCATATGCCTGGAAGCAGGCAAGATATCTTCTGTTTTGTTTTGCAAAATTCTGCAATTAGATGTGCAAAAGTTCCATTTTTAGTAAAGATTTTGTTGTTGACAAATTTCATCCACTTCAGAACACACACACGCACACACACGCACATGTGCACACACGCACACACGCACATGCGCGCGCGCGCGCACACACACACACACACACACAGATCCTGTTTTCGGGGAACAATTTGACAGGGAATATATTTTTCTGGGCAAATGAAAAATTCCTGTATCAAGTTCTGCTTTTTGCCAACTCTCCCCATTCCTCCCCCCACACCCCCGGCAGCACCTGGCAGAGTGCTCTGGGCTCCGAGATGGAGAGCGGGCTCCGATCTCCTCAGGGTGGAGGAGCTTGAGGCCCAGAATGTGGACATTCCTTCTCTCATTGGATTCCTAAAATCACCCTGGGACATATTACTCTTGCCCCCATTTTACAGATGAAGAAACTAAAGCTCAGAACAGGTGAATAATTCACTCAGGTCAGGACTGGCGTCTGTCAGTAAGTCGGCATTGGAGCTGAGTTTCCAACCCGGATGGTTTTACCCCTAGTCCTGATCTGTTCCCTCCAGGTTCTCTTGACTTCTCACAGTCTTCATGGAGATGAGAATGGGGTTGAACATGTGCAGAATTCCCAGCTTTATGGCAACCCCTGCGAGAGGAAGTCTGTGTCTTTCTTGCAACTCAAAGATTGATCTCTGAGGTGAAAGATAATTACAGGTCGTGATTTAAAGTTTAGCATTTCATTTTCACTTAATGCCTACAGAATTAGGACATTAGTCCCTCATAAATCAATGCCCTTCAATCAGTTACGCTCTTAGTCACAAATAAACTGGGGTGAGCTATCATCACACGGGCTAACCACGAGCCACTGAAGTCTTTTGTTTTTTTCCCACTTAAAGCAGATGATTTACTTATGGAAATTCACTGAAACTGGAACACCTTTTCTGTTTCTTTTGACTACTTTGAGCCAATCGCCCCTCCTTCTGTTCCCAGTTCAGAAATGGGTGCTCATGGTGTATAATTTGCTTTGTCTTATTTTGTTTGGGGGGGGATTGGTTCTTTAAATCATTTGGCCAGACTGAATAAAATAAGACCAAGAGTTTTTTTTTTTTCTCTTTTTGAATCTGCAAGGTGCAAGGAGAAGTGACACTTACAAACCCTAGCTTCACACCCCACACTGCGTGCTTCCCTAGGGCACCCAGTCTTCCCCGCCATGCTGGGCGGGAAGAGTCGTGATCCTTGTTTTCGTGGATGCACCAACTGGGGCTCCTGGAGGTCGAGAACCTCATCAGCAAGTGGCGGAGGGCTGCAGTGCCCTTCCAGCCCTCTCTGTCCTGACGGCCAATCAGGAAGTTCATCCGTGATGTGCCTGATGAGAATATCCTTCTAGAAGCTTGGCTCTACCAGGTGTGGAAGACTGGCCCTGCGGACAGTCACCAGCCCCTTCCTCAAGAGCCCTCTGAAGGTTGGACGTGAAGAAGGGAAATGCTCTACCCCAGGTCTCACTACCTTTACTTAGCGCTGGGGCCTGGATTCAAATCAAGATCCTCTTCTTCTCAATCCCATGCTCTTTCCACTTAATGTCGTAACCCGACGCGAGTTGGGTAGGTCAAGAATAGTGAGCCGGTGGCTGACGAGGGGCTCCCTGTCCTCTGCCTCCTCTGAAAAGGGGGATGTTTGCAGATCTTCACCTGCTGCTGAATACTCAGTGTTCATTTTTTCTTGCTCCATGAGTCCGGTGAACGTGGCTGAGTCCCCACGTGTCCCTAGGGGCTCTGGGACTGTCGGGCATTAAGGATTTCTTCAACTATGTAGGTAGGCTTCCTTCTCTAGTCTTCAGGTTTTTAGTGTTTGTGTTTGGACAGCCTATGAGAGGAAGTTGTTGGGATATTTACCCAAAGACAGGACACTTTCCAAGGACTAAGATGCTGCTAGAAGCTCTGTCAAGCCTGGACCTATGGGGTCACTGGTGACAGGACCAGAGCATTTCAGTCATCCAACAGCCACTCTCTGCCATGTCCCTGTTCAGGGAGAGGACAGTCAAATGCGGGACTATGCAATTGGGCCTCGCAGTTCCAGGGACCATGCCTGGGGACGTTTGGCTGGTCGCTGGTGCCAGCAGGATGGAGTTTGCAAGACTGAGATGTGACCCAAGTTTCTGTTTGAGGCATCCTTTGTGGGCTTTCTTGGAGCACACTGGGGTCCCCATAGCTGGCTGCCTGTCCATACTCCTGTTCTTTGTGGCCTGGCGCTCCTGGGCTGTGCAAATATCAAATATGATATCAAATATCAAATATGATATGAGGTTAAAGTACTCAGTGCTGGCACATAATAGATGCTCATTAAGTGCCAGATTATTATTTTTATTGGCTATGTACTTTGAATATATACTTTAAAGAATATTAGGCTTAATATTGTATAAAGCATAAGACACTCTCTACACAGGGATGAACCTTGAGAACATTACATTAAGTGAAAGACATCAGGCACAAAAGGCCACACGTTGTATGATTCTATGAATATAGACTGTCCAGAGTAGATGAATCTATTGAGGCAGGAAGTAGAGTAGACTCAGGAGAGGTGAGTGGGAAGTGACTGCTTAATGGGTAGGGGTTCCTTTTTGGGTGGATGAAACTGTTCTGGAACTAGATGGTGATGGTTGTACTACATAGTGAATGTACTAAATGCCACTCGAATCTATACTTTAAAATGATTAAAGTGATAAATGGTATATGTATTTTCCCACAATTAAAAAAGACCGTAAAGCAGACCCACTCCCTACAGGATCAATCTGTGTGGTCACTCTTGTATCAGAATCAAAGGCCTTCACATTTCTTAAAAATACTTTTTATTTTATTTATTTTAAAGAGAGAGCACAGGCGAGTGTGAATGGTGGGGAGGGGCAGAGGGAGAGTAGGGGAGGGAGACAGGCAAGGAGAGGCACAAGCAGACGCCGCACTGAGCATGGAGCATGGGCGGGGGGGGGGGGTGCTTCATCTCACAACTCCGAGATCATGACCTGAGCTGAAATCAAGAGTCAGACGCTTAACCGACTGAGCCACCCAAGTGTCCCCAAATCCTTCAAATTCTATTTTATTATTATTATTATTTTAAGTTTTTATTTATTTATTTGACAGAGATCACAAGTAGGCAAAGAGGCAGGCAGAGAGAGAGAGGAGGAAGCAGGCTCCCTGCCGAGCAGACAGCCCGATGCGGGACTCGATCCTGAAACCCTGAGATCATGACCTGAGCCAGAGGCAGAGGCTTAACCCACTGAGCCACCCAGGTGCCCCGTAAATCCTTTGAATTTTAAATAGCACTTTATAACATACTCACATGAAACTACTTTCCTCACCGTCCTGTGAGGTTGGCAGCAAGAAACACTGTTTCCATTTCACAGGTTACAGACTCAAGGATCAATGCAAGAGAATTAGTTGTGGTTGTTACACATACTGTTCATTGTGGTGACATTTTTTGAGTTCACAGAGTGACCGGGGTCAGGGGTAGGGGACGGTGTCAGAGTCTGGACCCTTGTCTTCTGGTTCCCGGATCTGGGCATCTTAACCCATTTTGCTTTACCCATAGTTGTTGACAGTACAGTTTATAACACACACATTATTTTCGTTATACCTTTATAAAGGGTACCAGGTTAATGTTTATTCCTGGCTGACTCACAGGGAAGGGCAGATTGTGTCTTTGTGGAGAGTTTGTATTTGGGCTGGTGACTCACTTCATGTAACTGAAAATTGCTGCCTTCAGGAGGGGCCATTAGCACATCAAAATGGTGTTTGTTGAGCCAGGAAAAGTGATACATTAGGCTTGCATTATTCTTTGGTCCCCAAAGACCAATTGTTGGTTTGTGCTTTTAAACACCTTTCAAGTGCTAAGAGCCCCTAATGAGTTAAATTAACAAACCATTAGGGTTAAGAATAGTGGTGTGTGGGCACAGTGTTCTAGTTATGACACTGGACACCGGATGAGGTGTGTGGGCAAACACTACAAACCCTCTGCTTCTGATGCTATTTGACACTTGACAAAGTGTCTCCTTTTGTGAATCGACCCATACATACTGCAGTCCTTGACAGGGGCACTAGAATGGCCATTTTACAGATGAGGACGCTGAGGAGTCAGGGAAGTGTAGTGGTCAGCCAGCTGCGGGCTTGTGACGAGCAGCGGGGGGTGGTTTTGGCACCCAGGGCTTCGGCCCTATACCGGAGAGTTCTGCCGGTGAAGCCACACCCTGGGTTGGGTTTGGGGCATACTCAATGCTTGTTGCATCGTTATAAACTGCCCAGAGTCTACCTCAATACTGGCTTGAAAGCATCATTCCATGATTCCACTTATAGGTCTGACTTATGTGCAGAGGCTAGTCTCTTCGCGCAACTCAGTGACCCAAAGGAGGCTGAGATGAGCACTGTGGGAGGCTGCCCCTAATATCTGAAGAGGTGTGTGGCTAATTTCTTTGACTGGATAGAAACCCAACCCTGGTCCACAGAGATAAAGCAGCAGCCACGTTAGGGACACCTGGAGATACCCTCTGAGTGTTCCCAGGGGGCCCAGAATACCACTGTTCCGGGTTGATGTCCTTAATCTCAGTTATCACCAGCCTGTTCGCTTGCTTGGTATTGCGGGCTTAGCACGGTGTGTATTTATGATACTGAATCATCTCAGCTGTCTTGTGGATCGGTACTACACCTTTCCTATCTTGCAGAAGAAGGTATTGAAGCCCAGAGTAGTCTTTCCTGAAGGTGGAGTGGCCACCGTTCATACCATCTCTGCCTTACTAGCTTGAGATAGCCCAGCTTGCTTCCCTCTTTGGGCTGTTCTAGCATCCATGCTCGATCTCATGATTCTGCCCAGTTGAGCTCCAGATGGAGTGGACTCATCACCCGATCAAGCCAGGGCCAATGCTAAGCTGCGATGGTCACTGAGAATGAATCAGAAGGAGGTTCAGGTCATTGTCATGACCTAAATCAACCCCAGGAAGCCCTTGTATTTCGGGGCCCTGGGGGAGAGAGGCCAGGAATCACTCAGAATCAGAAGCCTCCATACTGGGGTGGGTGTCTGTGTTTCCATTGTATTTAGCGGAATAAACCATCTGGCTCTGTTGGCATTTCCTAACCAAAGTCTGGCTCCCTGGATTCAACCTCAACATCACCTATCTGCTATTTTGAGCAGTACGCTATCAGTGGGGGCTGCCGGGCACTAGGGGAATTCGGCTTCTTCTCAATATATAGTAATTGCCATTATCTTTCAATTACTTAACAAATAGCAAAGCACAGGGGCCATGCTATTTCAAAAGAGTCTCCTGAGAGTAGGGCTGGATATCTCCAAAATTACCCGGAATTAGCTGGGAGAGGACAGCCCTTTTAGCATAGACTCAGGGGGAAATGCATACTTTGTGTACTAATCACTTGGGTGGAGCCATGGCTGTTCGCCCGCCCTTTCACCTTAACCTCTGACTTCCTGCTGAGAGATCTGTCAACCCGGAAGAGATTTGGGTCAGGTCCCTTCTGCTGCTCTCAACCTAGCAGACCTACCAAATAGTTTGGCAAAGATGGAAAAAAAGTGAGAAGGAAAAAAAATCAATAAATGAAGGAGCAGGGCACCTGGCGGGCTCAGTCAGTAGAGCCTGTGACTCTTAATTTCCAGGTCCTGAGTTTGAGTCCCACATTGGGTATAGAGATTACTTGAATATAAAATCTTTAAAAAAAAAAAAAAAACGAAGTCGTGAGGGGAAAGAAGTTAAATTGTTTGGTGTTGTAAAGACCCAAGCAAATAAACAAAACTGGATCGTAGGTCCTCTCCCTCCTCCCTTTGGAATCATGGTAGCTACCTTCTGCTTTGGGTTTGCCAATAAGCAAGTGTTGTTAAAATTTTATGAAGAAGCTGCTTTGGGCGAATTAAACTTAGCCAATTTCATTGAGAAATACATTCTTTTCCAGGCACTTTGTAACATCTTAAACAAGCCCTGTTCCCTATGAGAAAGTAGGACCCCAAAAAGACCTTTTTATTTTATATACAAGATTTGATTTAGATTTAATGTAGGAATGCAACTTTGAAAGGAGCTTTGGTTTTTCTGGCGGCATCAGAACTAAAATTAAATTTGGGTTTAACTAAAAACCCTCATGCATAATGAGGATTAAATGTTAGGGATCTGTCTGCCCCTGCAACTTTTGATTTTGTTTTGACTGGCCTCTCCAACACTCAGGGCCGAAGGCACCCTTTTAATTTCCAGGAGCATGGAGCTCTCAGGTGCTCAGCCTGCCAGCCCTGTGTGGGTCTTAACGCTGCCAAGTGAATAGCTGTGCACTTCTTGTAGAATAAGGACTAAAGAAGTAAAGGGGAGAGGAGATTACCCTCCCAGAACCCTGATTCCCACTAAACCAAAGGCAAGCCCTTTGTAACTATTGATCAGGAAATAAATCCTCTTTATTATCCCACAGGAAACCTCTTCTCCCTCTGCATTTCTACAACTCTCCCCCCCCCCCAGATGCGTGGTTTATACCGACCTTGAGTTTCTTCTTGCACACCTGTCAGTTTGCAGCTCTCTGGCGCTAATTGCTGAATTCCCCCCTCCTCAAAACAAGAAGTGAAAATACCCCAGCTGGCACGTTAAACATTTCTGTCCCCCCAAAAAGGAAAGATCCAAACCATTTGTCCTTTAGAATTCACTCAGGAAGAAAAGGAGTGAGATATGGCAAGACTGGTCTGTTCCTTGCAGCCCCCCAACACCTCCCATTCAGTATCTTAGAATAATGTTCTTAATTCTATTCAAGAGGTAACGACGTCAGTGCTTCAGATTTTTTAATTAAAAATGAGAGATGATGACTCCGGATGGGTTCTACACCCTTTTGGAGGGACTATGATTTTTCTTATTAATGCCTCACACAGCCACACTCAACTTTGCTCAACTCACAAGGCTTTGGCCGTGGTGGCTGGTGATCAGAGGTGGTGGAGGGAGGGAGTGATGATTAGCGCATCTGTTTATGTTATTTTAGTCGAAAATCCATGTGCCATTGGTAATGAATTGAAGGTTAAGTGACAATTTTTCTTTACAACCACTCTTGTCGAATAGTCTGTGAACTGAAAACTGGATTAACCTTTAATTACCCTCAACGATCTCTCAACCCCGAGACAACATTACCACTCCTACCAGTAGTATCTGCATATACAATTTAATGAGAGAAACATCTGTTTGCATATTCGCTATCATTAATACTCTGCAGATGAATAGATATTCACAACATGATAGGCATTGGCGCTAACGTCTCATTTTCTTTCTTCGTTTCTAGTCTTTCTTCCTCCACCCACGGCTGCAGCTGGACTTGGATTAATTAGAATTAAGGGCTGTCTAGAGCCAGCAGCCTGGTACAGGGTACACGAACGCAATGTGATCTGAATGCCTGCGAAGCCACATTTTATTTAGCTGGGAAAACACCGCTGGGCACCACAGAACGCACACTGTATGGGCCTGTGTGTGTTCATGTGTGGGTCCATGTACTTGAAACAAAACTGTGCTTTTCCGTCTTTGGTCTAAATAAATAAATAAATAAATGGACCTGGGTATGTCTATTTTTGGAAATCCTTGCCTTCATACACAGCTTTCCTCTCTGATCGCGGTATCAAATGCTTCCTATATGGAGTCTGATGATTTTACTGCTGACAAAGCCCTCAGAGGCTGAGCCAATCAAACCTGTATTTCCCAGCGAGGCCAAGTGATTCGCCAGCAGTCACCTTAGTGGCTAGGGATGGAGCTGAGTCTGGGGGTGGGGGGGGGGGCCTGAGCCTCCGGACTTCAAGCATCATGCTTTCTTAACTGAAACATGCTGCCTCTCTGAATGGAGTTTCAAGATACAACAGACAGTAAACCCAGAAGTTTCATAGAAATCCTATGTAGTCACCTCTTGAAGTCATTTTAAAGGTATCTGTATGTGGATTACATATATAAAATGCATGTTATAAATATCACCTTTCTCAACACACATTGTATTTTCTACACCTATGTGTTGGTTCTTGCCTAGGCAAGGCTTCAGTTTTTGCACCGGTCCAAAGATAATGAAAGATTCCTTAAAGATATTCAGGGATTTAATTTCACAGTGCATTTTTCAATATGTCTTTCCATCCAGAAAAAAAAAAAAGTGTTGCTTCTTTATGCTTTTTAAAGTAAAAAACCTCTCAGTTCTAACTTCATTTCACCCCCTCTGATCATAAGCCTTGAGCGAGGCACTGTCCCCTTTAGAACCTGCAGCTTCTCCGCATACGCTGTGGAAATTATTTTGCAGAGCCGCTCCCCGTGACTGTATTGTCTCATCAGAATGAAGAACATTCTTGGCTTTCATTAGTGAATCTATCCTCATTAATTCAGACTAAATGATGGTGGTGGTGAAGGGGCAACCAGATTAACTAGCAAATACTTTGAACCATAGAAATTTTTTTATGGGAATGTCCTATTCTTACTTCCACGGATGTTCGGTAATTAAAGCTGGGCTGGGTCTTCAAAGGTCCTTAGGGCACACGATTAAATCAACTGGTTTGTGATTTCATGTCCATTATTTGGAGGCAGAGGTGTATTATGAAACTATTGGAAGCAGTTTATTCTCTAAGCATTTCAATATTACCCTGTACCTTAAATCCACCCCCTCCTTATTTATATTCTATCCAGTTACACCGTCTATAAAACAGCACACATTTCTTAAAAAAAAGAAATACAGAGTTAGTTCAGATAGCATCTGAGTTGCTATCATTTCCAAGTAAATAAGATCATTTTTAAACTTATTCTCCAAATAGAAATGGGCATAGTGGGATAATTTGATTTAAAAAGGCATTTTGATCCCCTGATGTGAAGAGAGCACTGGTCGAGAATGAGATTCCCATCTCTAGTAAGGTAATTCCCTACAATTATTTTAGATGCTCCATCAACTACTATATTGTCTGGCCCGAAACATTTAAACACGAGGTGACATACATTCCTTCCCATTATCGCTGTAAATACTGTGTGCGAATGCCTGACACAGCACTGATATTCAATACTAGTAAACATTTGTTGGGTGGATGGATTGGTGGTTGGACAGACGGACGGATGGATGGATGGTTGAGACAACTTGAAGCATCCTGACTCTCTTAATCATTTCTAGAATCTAAAGGAATACATTATTTTCAGGGACCTAAGTACCAATCCTAGTCCTGGGGTAAAATCTTGCAAAGAGAGTTGTCACTATGATTCCTGGCTCCTGCTAGTATCTGCTCTATCATGTATCTTGTGGGCATCCAATCCGGATTCCTAATCACCCTGCTTGGGTCATGGTTAAAGTTCAGGTGTGCCTATGTGTGTGTAGTGCCAGGATTTGTAAAGGATCTATGCAAATCTGTGCTTAACAGATAATCTGAATGCACAAATCAGTTTTCAGCTCTGTGGTGGCCTATATATTTTTAAATTTTGCTTAAATTGATTTTTGTTACATTTTATGTTAGATTTGACCTATGGGTGCTCTCATGTGATTCTGGCTGTGTTCTAGACTCTAGGGTCTGTAATACATGCTCTCAGGTGTGCTGAATGCACTGACTCCAAGATGCTAGCAGGTGCAGGGCTAGGTTCCCCCCATGGGACAGAGAGGGCACATTTGTCCATCTACTGGTTGTCCAGGCTCCCGCTGTAATGGCAGCTCACTTCCTTCTGACCTAGTTAGGTCACAACTCTTGGGAAGTGATCAAGCTTCTGGCTTTGCTCGAAGTGGATGCACTTATGCCTTACTCAGATCGACAGGAGGATCTTTGGGAGGCAGGCCTTGGATTTCCAAGGGCCCATCAGCTTTGGGGTATATGACTTTGTCCATCATCCATTGGGATGAGGAAAGAAAGCACTGGATTAACATGTTTTGATCAAAAAGCAAAAAAATAAAATAAGCATCACTAATATTTACACATATACTGGGGATGATCAACTCCCCCCTTTTTCCCCCTGGGATGGGGGATACCTGAGTCTGAGTCTGCTGTGCCGTTGGGTCCCTCAGCGCTTGCTCTCTTTTCAATTTTGGATTCTCTTTCCTTCTGCTTAGTCAATCTTTGTTTTACTTTTGTAAGCAGTTTCCTGTTTGTGGACCGTGATGCTCGTTCTGTGGGTCCTACCCCTCTCTTCTTAAAATCTCTGTTACAGCTTCTCAAGTTCGTCGCCCTTATGGTCTTCTGAGAAGCCTGAAGGCAGAGATCGTTTCTCCCACGTTCCCGTGTAAATGCTGCCCTCGGGAATGAACGAAGAAGGAAGGGAGAGTCACCTTGAGGACCACAAGCCACACCCTGTGGCTCCTCTAGGTCACCAGGAGGGGTCGCTGTTGGCACTGCCTGTAATGGGGAGAGCCCGCTGCCGGCCGGGTCTTTTCTGTGACACCTTCTTTCCCAATCCGGCAAGAGTCTAACTTCAGGACCTCCTTCCCCAACCGCTTCTCTCACCCACTCACACGGGAAAGGGAGAGAAACCGAGCCGAAAGGCAAGCCAGAGCCACTGACTATGGTGGGACGTGTTTGTGCCCTGGTACCCGGGAAGATAAAGACTGGGAGCCTGGGGCCCAGGCGTCGGTCCTTGCTGGGTGGAAACCCAGATGCTTCCGGAGAAACTGTGGATGCTGCCTTGCTGCTTCTTCCAGACCAGAGAGGCTGTTCTGGAACAAGCCGCGGAATATCAAAGAGGCTATTGAAAACGTCAGTGACTAAGAAACACCAACCAACACCCATGAGCAGATTTTTTGAGGCATAAAATCACATCGCTGCTCCTGAATGCAGTCAGGCCAGGGGATTGATTCATTGGCTTCCCTTGGAAAACGGGATAGAAAAATGCGCCGAACGAGGCAAGAGCTTTGTATTAACCATAATGTCAGAGAATGCATGGCCATTTGCCTTGACAACTCGAGTTTGTAAAAGACAAGTAATTACCAAGGAGTTGGTGAAAATAAAAAAGCGGGGGGGGGGGGTACAGAATGTCTCCGTCTCATCCTTGAATATGGCGATTATTTTTTTTTAACGTTAATTCAAGGATATTTTTATACCTTAGTAATAAATTAACATTTCAAAAGTACTTTTACCTGCTGAGATGGTTCATTCCGCTAATGTGGGTAGCTCTGTGGACTCGAATAATTAGTGTAAATTGCCTTTGAATAACACAGAGCTGGGAACAACTCTAACTTGCTAGGGCTTAATGCCCCTTGCCTACAGGATGAAGAGTCCTTAATGGGGCCTGGAAAAACAACTAATACCTACAAATCAAAGGAGAAAAGCCGTTTTTGATGCATTTGTCTGAGAGTGTGAGTTTTAAACTAAATTGTTAACACTTCCTCCCTGCTGAGGGTCATGGATTAGCTAGGCTGGGAGATTCTTTGAGAATCTTTCACACTGACCAGGGGAGGTAGGGGGTTCCAAATACAAGTGTTTTCTTAACCCTAATCCTTACCTCCCTGACCAGGACAGCTCTGCATTTCCCTCTAATTAGGTGGAGAATTAGGAGGTGGGTAAATGTGTTCAGGGGATGGGGATAAAGTGATTAGTTCACTCCAGACTATGATCGCGATTTCTAGGCGCTACTTAGTTCCTTTCAAGATAATAACTTTTCTCTTTTTCACAAAAACGTATTCAAGCAAACCTCCAACATGTATTTATAAGCAATGATAATTATCTCTGGGCGAGCTTGGGGCAGCACATCGACAAACTATTTTTGCTCTCTGCATTTCCTTGATTTTCATAACCTTATTCTCCTGTTGAGGAAAGTCCAGAGCTACGCCGAAATGGACCCAAGGAGTAGAATTATTTGTGCACTCTGAACAACATCTAATAACCAACCTATCTCCCTGCAAAATGTATTCACATTTAAATGATCCTTTCAGTGAAAGGGGGAAGGAGACATATTGCTTAGGAGCCATCTGCAGTAAAACCATTCTGACACTTTTTCTTCATATGAATCGATACAACCCTGGATGTATGCCTTTTTTTTTTTTTTTGAAGATCTTATAGATATTCTTCACCGATGTGTAATTTTAAACTTCAGATGGAACAAAGCAGTTACAGAATAGCTCTGAACTTTGGTGATATTAGCAAGCTTCATCACTGATGAAGATCCGAGGGGCACCTAGACCTCAAAATCAGTTTCAACAACATGAAAAACCCAGACAGGGACTGACATGTCATGTTTTACCCACAGGCGATCAGTTTGGAAACTGCATACACACCCACTTGTCCTCTGCTTCTGCCGTTTGAGCTCACTTGGAGACTAAACATCTTGCCCTTTTGTCTTACCTAGTATGAGTCTTAGGTGCTCTGAACAGAACCTCAGGATGAAGAAAAGTGAGAGCAACAAATAACAAAACATAACATTCTTCTGCCTCCTTTCCGAGGGTGTTGGGAGGCCTGAGGCAGTATTCTCCTTGGTCCTGTTGGAAGGCTGGGGAAAGGCAATGATCTCACGGTGACCTTCTGGAACACGTTCTCCCTGTTTCGACCCTTTTCTTGAACGTCCATCTATGAGGACTGTAAACATGCTAGAGCAAAACAGAAGTGAAAAGTGACATTCTGGTTTCCTGCTCCCCCATCTCCAGGTTTGATTTCTGAGCTAGTCTTAGCTGATCAGCCGTAGGCACTGCCCCGGCCCCTGGAAGGCGCATCACATTATTATTATTATTATTATTATTTTAAGCCAAATTGCTTTTAAACTGCAGTAAGCTTTCCCTTCCAGTCCTACAAATAGCACGGCTGGCTTCCGGTATGATGTGTGCACCATGCCCAATTATGCTATACAAGACAGATCACACTACATTACCCAGGATTATGTTGCCTCTTGATCTTATCAGCTTTGTTTCCTAAACTACAAAAAGATCTAACACAGTGCTGGTTAGCAGTTTGGTTTAGAAGATCTCCACAGCCATCTGTCACTGTCACCGGGGAGTAAGAGGCATTAGGCACAAAACTAGGGGACAGGAGGCCACTGACATGCTCTTCCCAAGCCAACAGTCTAATTTCACATTTAAACCAGCTCTTCCTATGCTTGTCCTTTCTTTCTACCGAGGCTTTCTTTTCCTTTGTAAGGGCAACTCTGTGCCCTTTGCCTTTTGAAATCTAATGCAGAGTATTACACATCTCAATTGTTTGTTTGCTTGTTTTCAAATTCTTAACAACTGTAGACAAGATGCAGAGCAAATGTATAGGGTAAAATGCACAGTCCCAAGCTAAAGAGAGGGTAGTACGTCAGGTGCCCAAGGGAGAAGAGGCTAATTAATAGATTCAATCAGACCAATCCCCTCCCCTGGGTAAACTCTGGACCCTTCTGGGAATCCTCCACAGAAGGGATACAGACAGTCTCATAACTAGGATATAGAATCTTTTTCATCGAATCTGGGATTATTCCCAACGTGTCCGTTTCTGCTTGAAAGTCTGGCCTTTTAAAAATAGCCCCAGAGTTAGCTAGGACATCTGGATTCTGACCCACTCTAAATCAGAGTAAAGAGCCCTGGAGTGAAGCGGGCATCCTGGACAGCCTCATCCGGAGATGTGACACAGCGGGAGATTTGAAAACAGAATCCATTACGCCATTCGCGGTCAAAATCTGATAGAATCAAGTATTCACAGGTCTCCCGGTAGAAATATCTCTGTGTCAAGTAGTAAACTTGATCATTGTAAGAAGAGGTTTAATGCAGCAGGAGAGAACTCCAGACCAGAAGATTAACATTTCGGTTATATAATTACGAGTTCAAGGAGTTCAGCCTCTTATCACTTTATAGTGAGTATAGAAAGTAGGAGTGATCCTCTTTAATTTGTAATTATTTAACTGAAATGTGAGGTCCAGCGGCCTTATCCTCGCCCTTCCGGGCCGGCTGACATTGGTATGCAGAATCCATGCGAGAAGGCACCGTACACTATCAGAGGGAGACATGTTTGATTACTCTTTAAAACCAACTCAGAGAAGTTAATCTCATTGAACTTCTTTTTATTCAACAAAAGAGTTGGATGTTTCCAAGTCTAATGTGACTATAATGTTCATTAAATGGACTTCTTTACACCTTTAAATGGATTAACGGCACATCTTCACAGTCTAATTATTATACGAGTCATTCAAAAAAATCACAGATCTAATTCAGGGGATGATAAAGGCCTTTCTTTCGAAACTATGGAAAAGACAGTGCAGTAAATGGATGTGATTTTTATCTGTGCCACTTTTTTTTGCTTTTTCGTTTTTTTTTTGTTTAAGGGCACATGTTGCTCCAAGGAGGTGGGAGGGAGGAACTGCACTGCATGCGCTGAGTTTTTCTGTCCCGGTAATTCTCGTTTTGAGATTCAGGAGCTGCTCATTCCGACGCCTGCCCCTTCCAGACTTGCTGTACCAGGTACCTGAGAGCTTCCTCCCACCCAGGCCTGCTCAGCTAATGACTTCGGTCTGTCCAAGACAGCTCCTAGTCAGATAAGTAAATTATGGCTGGCCCCCTTTTAGTCTTCGGCCTTTGGGGCATCTCTGAGTTTCTTCACCCAGACCTTTCTTGAAAGCAAGAGGAAAGCTCTCAGCAGGCCCCTAGAAACAGTGGTTCAGTTAACATGTGCGCATTTGATATCAACTATCTTTGGGGCTGTACTTGTCTCTCTTTTTACCGGGGGCACATTGAACTTGGTCTACTCTGGCAGTTCACTCGTGTCCTAGGGATATCACAGGCCTTGCTTGGCTCAGGTAGGGACAGAATGTTCTAGAAGCTATCAGAAATATGCTAGCAGCTTTTCCTTTCCTTGGGGAGAGGATCTACAGGGGAGGGTCCCAGAAATTCACAGTGAGTGATTTCAGACTTTTTTTTTTTTTTTGGCTTGCAGCTGAAGAAGGACAGGTTTGTCTTCCTTCACTCATTTCATCAAAATTTGCTGGGAAATTATTGTAGATCTGCTAACTTGCGTGGCCTATCACACGCAGCAGGAAGTTGAGCAGATACAGTTCTTGTTCTCAGGGAGCATTCAGCCTAAGAGACATGAGCCTATAATTTTGTAAATTGAGGAAGTCTCCCAAGTTTTCCCTAGGAGAGGAGTTAGAGTTGGCCATCTGGTTAGATGTTGATTCTAGAACTCCTGCTTTGAGGTTGTGCTTGCTTAGCAAGCTCTTGCCCTATTTTTATTTGCATTGTATCTTACATGGTTTACCATGTATCTTTACGTGGTGGTTTTCGAGTGGTGGACAGCGATGTGGGGGAAGAAAGGATGCACCTCTCTTTCCCTTAGGGTCGTCCCTGGACATCTTCCTTGGAGCCAGTCACCCATTTCCCCACTCCTGTCTTGACTCCTCCAAAGGAGCTTGAGAGGGGGTGGGGGACCCAGGCGGGATCACAGGTGGGAATGTGAGATGTGTCTTTGGAGCATCCTCATGGCAGAGTGAAAGAAACATACACTGGGTCAGGTGCTGTCAAGTGGGAAGGCCAGCGTGGCCACTCCGAGAGATGTGAATGACAAGTTACTCACTCTCTGGAAGCCTCGATTTCCTTATCTGTGAACAGGGACAGTGACGTCCATCTTACAACGTTCTTGTGAGCATTTAGAAACAATAACTAAGGTCTAGCGCAGTGACTGGTGCATAGTAGGTGTTCAGTAAACACGGGTCCCCGTGTCCTTCCCTCTCAGCTGCCCATTGCATCCTCCTCCCTCCTCTCCTTTGCCCCATGCCCCGTCATTAATCTTAATTAATCAATTAATCTTAGTTAGGTCTTACCTCCTAAATGAAGTGTAACAGCTCAAAGCCTACCTGGATTCGAAGTTTTCGGCTTTTGGAAGGAAAATGCTAGAGCATTCAAAATCCCCAGAAGCAGCAGAGTGCTAGCCCGTGGGGTTGGTGTTTGGGCTAATGGATACTGCACTGGCTTGTGTAGAACCCTGTGACCATAGATTCCCACATCCCGGAGCTCCATTTCAGGCTCCCTGGTCTCACTCACAGCCGGTACCTGAAACTCCATCTTGTGGCTGCCCCATGGGTGACTTGCTTTGGATTGTAAGTGAGGCTGCTGTGGCCCAGGCTTAGCCCGTGCTGTCCCCAAGCCTGAGCCCAGATACCGCACTCTCACTCCCCTCCCCCAGCACCGCTGCTTTCTGTTCTCCTTTTTGTCTGGGATTCCACAGGATTTGACAGCGATGGGTGAGGATACTCTTAGAGATGCCTGTGCTGAGACAGAAAACTCTTCCATAAATCATTTCAGATCCATGTTGAAGCAACATCAGTTATCAGAATCCATTTCTCCCTAAAACATAAGAAATTGTTCTGCAAAGAACCAGCCTTAGCTGGGGAACTGCGAGCCTCTCCTGCTCGTCTTCTCATGGAGCACGAGCAGGTACCTCAAGAAAGCAAACATCGGCCCTCCCGTTGTGCGTAGGTACCGGGTCCTTGTTTCCAAACTAATAAATACTGAATGAGTAAATAATTCTGTTTTCTCTTTGTGTTATAAAGATTCAGTTGTATTTGGCCAAGTAACTTCAGGGAATGTCATTAAATACTTTTCAAATAGTGCTTTCTCTAGGACGTATTCTCCTCTTGGAAAATGTCTCCATATCAATCTAGAATGAGGAGATGGAAGGAAGCAGAGGGTGAACCAGACTCTGTAAGAGACTGTTCACTCCCAGGAGAGTAATCGGCCGCGGGAGGCACCCAAGCACCTAGTTTCCCTCATTCATTCTTCAGTGGTCTTCTCATTCATTCCAAACAGGCTGTGGATTCGATGGCAAACAATGAAATATCAAATTACAGGGGTTAAAATCTTACCCAAACAGGGGTGCCTGAGTGGCTCAGTGAGTTAAGCCTCTGTCTTCAGCTCAGGTCATGGTCTGGGGGTCCTGGGATCGAGCCCCACATCAGGAAGCCTGCTTCCCCCCCTCTCTCTGCCTGCCTCTCTGCCTACCTGTGATCTCTGTCTATCAAATAAATAAATAAAATCTTCAAAAAAAAAAAAATCTTACCCAAACAAATACACTTTATAAATGATAGAAAACCAGAAAACAATTTAGTTATAAAAACCTGACTTCAGCATAGTTAGAATAGACTTCTAATTTTTTATTATATAGGTATAGAGTGTATATATGAATATCGTATTTATTGCATGAATGTGTGATTTTATGTATATAAATGATACACATGTTACATATGAGATGATGCTAACACAAGGGTCTATACTCATTAGTCTGTAAACATACATTATGACTTCAAGACTTTTCTCTACTAGGGCATTCTGTGATGATTCTATTTCCATCTTAGATTTATTTAATCTGTGTGATAAGAAAAGTTATCTTTTCTTATCATCATATTTTATGTTAATTTTGTCCTAGGTTTATCAGGTAATAGAAAACATGCTTTGATTTGTACTCATTCAGAGACCTGACACCCACTTCGATGCTCATGAGGGAAAGGATCTTTGTTTAGGAAGTTACTTATTGGACAACTGACATGTGGAAACTATACTAGTCAGTATGTGAAAATGCTGAGCTCCTGGTGAATTTTCAAAGGGTGGAGGCTCATTCTTACAAGACCATCCCAACTCTTGCTGATCGAATAAATGGGATCGTTATATTTCAGTCTCCAGGTAATTATCAGAAACGAAGCTTTGTGAATTCTTTCGTAACGGGGCCACCTGTCACCATTCAGTCTTTGTATATAGTGGCATGTTTTTTTGAAGACCTGGGCCCCAGTTTAGCTCTTCCAAATGGTGGGGACCATGTTCTGACTTCCCCTCGTCTCACTAGGATGAATAGATACATTTTCCGCCGGTTTCCCACCCTCTGCCCAACACGTGATTCTGCGTGTCCAGAGAGTCTGGGGCAGGTACGTGAGACTATGGCAAAGCCAGGTGTTTCCCCATCACTGCCTACTCATGGGTGGGCGGATGGCTGAGACATCCGCGTGCGGGTATGTGGGTGTGTTGGGAGGTGGGTGTTGGATGGAGGTTTACTTACCACAGCCACCCCTCATTCCCTTCCCCTTCCTGTCTCCTGCCGCCAGCTGCTCTGGGCTTGTGGCCACTGCAGCAGGCTACTGCAGAAAGTCCGGGCACTGGGGCTCCTGGCGCCTTGCTTAGGGCCCCAGCCAGCATGCCCGCCCCACGTCTTTCCCATGGACAGCCCGGCTCCACGTGCTCAAGGCTTTTCCTCTGAAGCTGGGCAAGGAACACAACTTGGCTCTGAGGTCCCTTGTGTGACCCACAGGCCCTTAGGCCTATAGCTGTCCGCGGATCTCTGGTCAACCTTTCAGGACTTATCTCTACCAGGGTATTCTGTGACAGCCTTATTGTCACTGTGAATCTGTTTGATCCATCGGATGGGAAGAGCTAACCAACCTCCCCGTAGATTGTGTCGATGTCCTCTTAGGAAAATGATAAGTTCATGTTGAATTTCCAAAGGGCAGAGGCTCATTCTTCTCATTCACACAGGAGCTGGTGTTGTTTGGTTCAGTCAAAGCTTCAAAGGGCAGACATTTGCCCAGAGCATGGGACCTCTCTGTGGCACGGCCCGGGCGCTGTCATTACTGGGAGCCCCTTTCAGAAGCACAGGACGGGAGTTGGGGGGGGCGGGGGGGCATGTGTATGGGGATGTGTTGTTTTGTAACTACAGTAGCGTACTGTCAATGTATTTTCTCTTCCTTATGATTTCGTAATAACATATTTTTTCCTCTAGTGTACTTATATATAGACTTGTAGATATAATATAACATATAAAATACGTGTCAGCTGACTATTTATGTAATTTGTAAGGCTTCTAGTCAATAGTTGGCCATTAGTAGTTAAGTTTTGGGGGAAGCAAAAGCTATACATGGGTTTTCCACTGTGCTGAGGGTAGGGTCAGTGTCCTTAAAGCCCACATTGTCCAAGGACCAAGTGTACTTCCACTGGGTCATGCCTTGTGTTTGGTCTAAAACAAGGGGAAATGATCTTGAGAGTCTTTTACATTTACATGATGATGCTTTCTCATTTGAATGAGAAAAGCCTTCAGGACTTGGGAGTGAGGATGGAAAACAGCATTTGAGTCCAGGTGCTGGCCATCAAGGGTGCCTGGACGATCCAAACACTCCCCCTACTTTGGGAATTACAGTCCTGGAGGTCTGTATGGGTCAGGGACCACAACACTATGGGGAAATGTAATTTCACTCTAATTAGGACTTCTTACAACCCACTTCCTGAAGCAAATTGCAATCAGTGATCAGAAGCGTTCACTCCTACAGGAGAAAGATCTTCAATACTTTCCTCTATGACCACCAGACCTCCTTTAAGCTGAACGTGGAACCAGTGAGTGCCGAACTGACATCTTAACCTGTTTAAGTCCTGAATTCTCTTGCAAATGATGGCTCTTCAGAAACATTCCCAACCTTCCCTTCCCTTCTCCCAGCTGGACAAGACACAGTCATGCCAGGCCCTGGGTGGCGGAACTGACATCTCCTTCAGTAGGTGGTGTGATTTTTGACTACAGCCCCCAAGTTGACACCTGTTGAAATAATATTGGAACCACATTTGTAACTAATCGCAACCAAGATGTCAACTCAATTAATCTGACAATAGGGCTGCCCAGGAGACTCCGTTCAGGCCCAGGCTGATGCTTGCAGTCAAGTCCAGGCTTGTTGTCTATTATCTAACAAGCCCAGGACAAAATTAACACTAAATACAAGGTAATTTAATTAACTCCTCCTATCCCAGCAGGCAGGTCCCAGCACCCCGGATGCCCCAGGCCTTCTAGCGAACAGAAGAGTGTTGAACCCCTGTGAGTAAACACTTAGGTTGTGCTTTCATCATTTTTAGTGGCTGATTTGCAACTAAGGATCTCCGTGAAATTCCTTAGAGCACTAAAACAAAAGCATAGTCTTTTCTTACCCTTCAGGCCATGGCAATAAACTATGAAAATCATTCACAGGAAAACTTACCTTGTAAGAGTCAGGATTCTTCAGGGAATGCTGAGAGTCCGGGACAGAGACAGAAGAGAGCTGAAAACCCTGCTTAAAAGGAACAACAGGAAGACAATCTAAAAGGCAAAACAAAACAAAACAAAACAAAACAAAAAAAACAAACTATAATAAATATAAGAAAAAATACACTTTGAAAAATTGTTTTATTATAAAGATCCTCCTTAGGGGACACAAAGGCCTCTTTTATTTCCTAATTTCAACAAAGCTGACCCTTGACTTCCTCATCCTCAGTGAGCTGAACATCCATCTATTTAATTATTCTTCCCATTTTCCTGCTCTCCAATATTAAGCCGACACAAAGGACGTGAAGCAACAGGTTATGAGTATTAGGAAAGCAAATTACGACTCTTCAGTCTGTAAAGATGGAGAAGTTGGCTGAGTAGTTGAAAAGTTGAAAAGCTGAGTAGGGAAAATGAGGCATCTTAGGGCTGCCAGCATTCACGGGATGAGCCCACATCCTGTAAACAGATTGCCCCTGGAGGTGGTGGAGAGAATGTGGGCTTTTCATGGTTGGCCGTGGAGCATGGGACCCCCGGGGGTCCCAGTGCTGACAACCCTGCTTCAGGCTGGCTGGGGCTCCGTGGGGTGGCTTTTCTCCATGTGAAGCCAATTAGGTTAGGCACCAAAGCGATAAGGAGGTTGTTGTACATATTCAAATGTAGATGAAAAAAGGTATCTGGGTCAGGGATACCAGGTCAATGAAAGCCTGCAGACCTCATTAAAAGGCAGATCAGCAGGAAGGACTGAAATCATTAAATATGTTAATGTGCAGTGAGGAAATGAAAATGTTGGGAGAAACTGGGTTTTCATCTTGGCTGCCTGGGTTCCCTGCCTGGGCAACCGGGTGCCAGCTTTCCGGTCTCTCGTCGGGGAGTTGGAATGCATGAGCTATAGCTCACCTTGGTGCCATTTACTTGGTGGCTCAGGGTTTGGGACACATGGCGCAGGTGCTTCAGGAAGGGTATCACATTGAAATCACCTAATATCCCAATATCCTAATATCCTAATACTCAGGCTTGTCTCAGACCAATACAATCATCATCTCTGGGGGAAATCCAGGAATCAGCATTTGTGTTAAGATCTTCAGAAGACTCCAATATGTAGCCAACACCGAGGACCCCCAAACTCTCATTCTTTCTAATACATCGGAACTATGTATTAGAACTATGTTTTCCTCCTTCCCCCAACTCCGCCATCTTGGAGAAGAGCTAGCATGTTCAGATGGAAGGGATCAAACCAGGTGCTCAACTGCACATCTCACTTTCCATTTCCTGGCCAACGGCTCAGGAAAAATTTGAATTGGTGACAGATGATGGGTATAGCTATCAATAAGTTACAAGGGCCCTAAAGCTGCCCCTTGGCTTTCTGATGGACAGACCAGGAGCCAGCAGCAGGGCCCATCCCAGCTGGGCTGTTGGAGAACATAGGGCTATATGTCTCTACCTCTTTACCACTCAGACTGGAGCTCCCAGCCCCTAACAAAGTATGGGCTGTTCTTAGCAGCCTTGTGTCCTTTGTAAAATGAGTGTCATGGTGTACATTGCCCCTTGGCCTCCCTCCAGGAGGAAGAGAAAATGGTGGCCCATAGAAAACACTCACCATGGAAAGTGGGTGAAGGTGAGCTACTCTTTCAGACAAAGCACGCCATATTGAATAGAGTTCTCCTCAGAGTTCATATCCTTCCAGGAACCTGAGAATCTAACCCTACGGAAGTAGTGTTGTCATAAAGTAAATTAGTTAAGATGAAGTCGTGCAGGCATAGAGTGGGCCTTTAATCCAGTGTAACTAGTATTCTTATGGGAAGAGGTGCAGAGAGACACATGGGGGTAAAGCCATGTGTGTGAGTCCACTAGGGCTGCCATAGCAAAATGTTAGAGACTGGGGACTCAAACAACAGAAATTTGTTTTCTCACAATTCCAGAAGCCAGAAGTCCAAGATCAAGGTGTTGGCAGACATACTTTCTTAGGCCTCTCTTCTTGGCTTACAGATGGCTGCCTTCTTGCTGTGCCCTCTCTTGGTCATATTTGCCTGTTATTTTGGGTCCTAATCTCCTTTTCCAGGCATACTGGGCCAGGGCTCACCTTAATGACCTCCATTCTTACTTGATTGCCTTTTGGCAGGCTCTGTCTATATAATGGCATTTTGAGGTCCTGGAGGCTAGGTCTTCAACATAGGAATTTTGGGGGTACACAACTCAGCCAATAACTCCATGTGACAATAGAGGCAGAGATCACAGTGACTTGTCTAGAAGCCAGGGAACTCTAAGGATTGCCAGGAGCCACCAGAGGCTGGGAATGGGTAAGAGAGGAGACTCACGTAGAGAATTCAAAGGGAGAGAGGACCTGCTCACACATTGAATTTGGACTTTCAGTCTCTGGAGCTGGGACAGAATATTCTGCGTTGTTACAATGCAGACCACTTTTCTTCTGCTTTTTTTCCTATGAGTGTCTACAACTGGATTTGAATGTCTAGACACAGTGAAAAGTCATGGCCTCCCAGTAAGCCTGTGAGGTCATCATAGGCCACAACACAGGGCCCCGGGAGACTCTCCTGCTTCTGGGTCACTCTCGCTGCCACACTCTCCACACCTCCCAGAGGGGAGCTGAGGGAAGGGCAGAGGTGGGAGGGGCAGGGCCTACAGGGAGTTGGGGTGAAGAGCTAGGTCTCTCTCAGCTCACTTTTCCCTGAGGAGTGGTCCTCTGAGCACAGTCTTGGCTGCAAACCACCCACATGAAGCTTTGCCTGGGTTCTGCCCTCCTGCTGGGACCAGGCCCCTGGAATGAAGATCTGGTGCTTTATCATTGCCCTCAGCAGCCTGCGCAGCCCAAGCTCCCGTGGGCGGAGTGGCCATGGTTGGCAAGACCTTATGAGGGCAGAAAGCGCTCGGGCCAGGCAGCCGCAGCAGGACGGGAAAGGACAGGTCAGCACGTGGACGCTCATGAGGCAGCAGGTTACTTCACAGAGGGAGACTGGTGTGCTCCCTTCCTTTCCATGGTGGAGCCCGGCTAATGGGCTTCAGACAGCCTTGGCGGGTTTCTGGTCATGTAAGTGCCTGGAGAGGGGAAATGGGCTCCCAGAGACCACGCAGGGACCGTGTCTCAAGAAGGTACTTGAGCTGCAAACCACAGGCGGCAGTGAGAACCTCCAGATGGCTCCGTCTCTCCCATGGGGCTTTCAAGGAGTCGAAGGCTGTGCCTGTGGGCCTCCGGTTTCCTAAAATACATCTCTGGAGCTCTGGGTTTGCCTGCCGTGGACCAGCTGCCCATCACCTGCTGAATGAACAAAGGAATGAACGGGTTTAAACTGGGAGGCCTTTTGCAGGTAGGAAGTCATATGCCCTGGGGTCTGCTCCTGGCTGTGTCCAGCCGCTGTGGCGCCTTGGAGTGGGTACACCAACGCCCCCCGCCCCCCCACCCCGCCTCTAGGTCTCAGGGAAGGGAGGGAATTAGGGAGCGGGCCCTGCCACAGTCTATGGCTTGGTCACTTCTCTTTACTCAGTGATGGTAGTAGAAGGATGCCTTTCTTCTGTTGCTTCCTTTTGGCTCTCAACATGTGGAAATCAGGCCCTTGAAGCCTCTGCAAGGAAGTGGGGCCCAAGAGGGGGTACCGGGCCGCCCCAGCATTCACTCCTCTTTGTGTCTGCAAATAACGAGGAAATAGAAGTTTGTGCAGAACCCTGGGCCCAGGGACTGGGTTTCGGAGCAGATTTGTAAACACAGGAGGAAGGAGAGAGGGAACAGGGGAGGGGAGGGGCCCCAAAGTGGAGAGCTCCTCCAATTAAATCAGGGACAGGCAGCCTTTTCTCCCCCGCAGGAAGCACCCCAGCTAGTGATGAGTGACAAGAAGCCGCTGCCTGCGAGGTGCTCACTTTTTCAAAGGGAAAATGCAATTTGTAAACAATCAACATCTTAACAAGCTATAAACAACCAGCCCCGACTTCCAGCAGATTTACTGATGCTCCAGTGACTGAAATTCACAATGTTTTTCCAAACCAGCTTCTTTCAGTCGTGGCCTGATAGTCATTAGGACAACAGGTCCCCAAGGGGACTGCTCCCCCTCAGCTTCTAACCCGATGGGGCAGGGCTGGGGTCCAAGCCCCTGCCTCTCATGGGTGTGGGCCCAGAGCCCAGCCACCTCCTCTCTTTCCCTTCCTCACTAGGGCCAGCCTCGAAACTCATAGGACAGGATATGTTTGTTTTGTTTTAAAATCCTAGTGTTTCAAAAATCACCCATCGTTTATCACCCATCTTAGATGAGCAGTCGTAGGTCGATGGGCTGGAGGCTTCCCTCCTCCTCCCCCTCCCCCACTCCCCCTCCTCACAGCACCCGCCCCCCCCTCGGGGAAATCAAGAAAAACAAGATTCTACTTGTCCAGGCCCTCAGAGACTCCTCAGAATTGCTGGATTCCTCACAATAAGTGGTAGTAATAGAACCATACACAGGACTGTAAATACAAACTGCTCCGTGGAGTGGCAAAAAATAATGAAGTAATTAGGTGAACTATTATCAGCACCTGTGACTGATTGGTACAAGCACATTTCTGGCTTTATTATATTATTATTTGTCAGGAACAATAAGCGGATCCTGACGTTGCGTCACTTCTGGCCCCGCACCCGGCTTCCCTCTCCCGAGGTCCCCGCGCACCCCGAGGTGCCAGCCCAGGATGCGGGGGGTAGGGGGGACGTCTGCGCAGCCGGCGCAAGACCGCGGTGGGGGAACGGGAGTCCTGCTTCCCAGCCCATTAGGGGTAATGCCACCTTAATTAGCCAATGACACGACTCCTAACACGTGCTATTTAACGCGCCGTTTCTAGAGCGTGTGTCCTGCGGACAGACAGCCCGATCCCCCGTGTGAGACGTTCTCAACCGCTCACTGCTGACTCTAAACAGAAATGGCCATTCAGGGGCGCCTGGGCGGCTCAGTGGGTTAAGCCTCTGCCTTCAGCTCAGGTCATGATCTCAGGGTCCTGGGATCGAGCCCCGCATTGGGCTCTCTGCTCGGCAGGGAGCCTGCTTCTCTTCCTCTCTCTCTCTGCCTGCTTGTGATCTCTCTCTTTGTCAAATAAATAAATAAACAAACAAAAATCTTTTTAAAAAAATGGCCATTCAAATGCTCCACGTGTCATCTTCTACCTGGCAGGCTGCCCTTCCTCCTCGTTGGGATTTCTGCACAGAAGTGCCCACTTGCCAGGAATAATACCAATCTGGGATGAGGAGAGTTAACACTGAGAGTGTTACTATGTGCCAGGCCCTTTCTAAGCATTGTATATTTGTTTACTTACTTAGTCCTCACAGTAATCCAGTGAGAGAGATACTGTTGCCCACCCCCCTGTATTACAGGTGGGGAAACTGAGGCATAGGGAAGTTGTTGAGTGACTCAACCAAGGTCACAGAGCTGAGACTCTAGGCCAGTGAGTTTGGTGGCAACGTAGACACTTCTTTTTTTCTATTTAAAGATTTTTATTTATTTATTTATTTATTTGTCAGAGAGAGAGAGAGAGAGCGCGCACAAGCAGGGGGAGCAGCAGGCAGAGGGAGATGCAGACTCTCCACTGAGCAAGGAGCCCGAGGTGGGGTTCGATTCCAGGAGCCTGGGATCATGACCTGAGCCGAAGGCAGATGCTTCACTAGGCATCCCGCAGTCTACGCACTCGTAATCTTCTGTCCACTGCTCTCGCTCAGAGGTTTCCTTACAGGGCTATGGACCACGGGATGCTCACCAGCGTGTCTGGTATGGCCTCGGAGAAGAAGTGCAAAAAGCATCCTGCCAAGGCAAGAAAACAGGTTCTTACAGACTGGCCAACACAGTTGGAAGAATCTACTACCTTCCATTAGCGGGAGTGGGGGTGGGGGTGGGGGAGTGGATGTCCAGGTCTAACTGTCATGCATCGCGAGGCAAGGATTGAACCTTCCACCGCTGGCTAGAGAAACGTGTGATGTTTGCTCTCTTCTCTGAGAGCCATAGAGGCACGTGAGCTCCTCCCAGGCTTCGTGCCACCCAGAACCTCTCCAGGTCCACAACACCGGACTGGCTTGTTGTCGTAAGGGTTTCACTCTTGCGCCAGTAGACTTTGTCGAATTGCCAGCCAGGTAGCTTTGTGTTGCAGGTTTTGCCCCACAGGCAGTGTCACCCAATGCTGATTGCCGTTCTGGGAAAGAAGTTGAGTGGTCGATCTTGCCCGGCGACCTCAGACGAGTTACCCAACCTCCTTCGACCTCAACTTTCTGACTGTAAGATGGAAATAATGATCCCATCTTCCTCTTAGCCTGACTGTGGGGATGAAGTGAGTTAGTAAATGTTAATCATTAATTATCACGGGCAAAGGCACATTGACTGTGGGGCTAAGGAATCTTGGTTTGGGGCCCCTTGTCGTGCATGTTCTCTCCCACACACTACTATATTTTGTTTTCATCATTATGTCAGTTTTTCTTGTGGAGGGTCCTAGAGTGCATAAGCTTCAAGCCCCCCCGCCCCCAAACCTGGACCCTCCCTATGATTATCCAAGAAAGGAAGTCTTTGCTTTAGAAAGCAGCTGCAGTCCTGCCTAGCTCAAAAGTGTGCAGTGTCTAGGTCTTGCCCATGAAAACATGGCTGAAGAACTCGCCTTTGTGGACAGGGACAGAAGTTTCTAAGAAGTCAAGAAGCCACAGAAGGCAGCAGGTGCTAGATTCATTACGGAGTGACCAACTCGGCCCCGTTTGCCAGGCACTGTACCAGTTTTAATGTCTAACACACCAAGTCCCAGAAACCCCCTTGGTCCTGGGCAGATCGGGATGCTCGGTCACCTTCCTTGTTGAGGACAGAAGCACGTCACTGTCGTTCACCAAAGAGCTGCCAGGCAGCTGAGTGCCGGGTGCCTGGTAGGTACCCAAGTAACTATTCTCTGAAAACACTCTTCGTCAACCAGCCATGGGGGCTGATGGGCTCGAGGAGCAACAGTGACCTGGGGTGGGCAGGCAGAGTCCATGGAAATCCAGTGTAAACACCAAGTCTGCTGTGGGGAAGTTGGATCTGGAAATTACCGTCACTGGGGGAGAGGGCTGTGGATTGTGACGTGTGCTCAGACCTCGGGGAGTTTCTGTTTTCTTCTGTGTTACCTGCTGACAAAGAGCAGTTCTTCCATTTAAAATCTCCACCACGTCGTTCTCAGCTCATGATCAATGCCTGTGTCCGGGCAGAACCCCGAACCCAAGCTGGGTCTGGCCGGGGATAAATGGTGCCCCAGGCGGGTCTGCAGCGGGCTCCGGGCGCTCGGGCGAGCTGCTCGGGCCCTGACTGCACATGCCGTGTAGTCTTCCAATTACGCCAGGACTCAGAGATCAAACAGCCCAACTGTGCGTCACAATGGAAGAGGAGGTCTTAATTTAACTTTGTGCTGCGCCCTCCAGCCAGACCGTGCAAAACAATGCATTGAACTGATGTCCTTCTGAGCCGCAAACCCTCCTGAAATTGTCTCCATCTATCCCAGCGACATCTCCTTAAAGTGGACAGGGGGAGAGTCAGATATTTCAAAGGACCCATGTGATTCCCGCCAGACTGCTCAGGGCATCACGGCAACCACGGATGGCTTTAACCACCTACCTACTCTTATCTTGCCACGGACAGAGAATTTTCAAATTCTATTTATTTTTATTTTCAGGTAGACTTAGAGGTGTAGCGTTGGCATGTGAGGAAAATCGTGTGCCTTGGCCCTTCGCTGAGCTGTGGCGCACACACAAGAGACTTGATCGAAAACAGAGAAGCCAGCAAAACACCAAGGCTGGAATTTTGCAAAATTTTATTTTTCTGCTTCCTCATGATACAGCTAGGAATTATAGTGAGGCACAGCACAGCCAAAAATTAGTCTGATTTCCTTTTAAGTGATAATGTCAGTTAGTGGATAAATATACCAGAAAATGCAATCACTTTGAACATTTAAGATTAAGGAAAGCAGAAAGGTTTGGGGAAAAAAATTCTTTGTAGACATC
The DNA here is from genome assembly GCF_011764305.1 of Mustela putorius furo. Classification (NCBI taxonomy): domain Eukaryota; kingdom Metazoa; phylum Chordata; class Mammalia; order Carnivora; family Mustelidae; genus Mustela; species Mustela putorius. The sequence continues at coordinate 12,490,484 of NW_025422057.1, forward strand.
AAAATACGTAGGCAACAATAGGGACCTAAGCCCACAAATCTGATTTGCTTTCACATATCAGTATTTTTTTCCTCATACTTCTAGCTTTCAGACAATGGATTTTTTTAAAGATAGTGCACTAAAGTGATGAAAAAATTTTTGATTGGTGACTTCATCTGTGTAATAATCAGATTCTTCGTGTTGCTACTTGTTCACAGTCTTTTCTAAAAATAAATGATAGATACCTTAAATTGATCAGTGCTTCCCTTACAATAAATAACTCTTTAACAAAGGAAGGGAAAAATTAATGTTTGAGAGGTAGCTGAAGCTTTATCAAAACATAGAGATCAGGATGATAGTTCAAAAGGCGAATGCAATTACTTTTCAGGCTGAGCATTACATACCGAAAGCATATATTTATAATGGAAATGGATCTTAGCACGAAGGGAAAATGATCTTGTAGGATTTTATGTTTTGGAACTAATAGGCAAAGTCATTTTTTATTTGATGGTCTCAAAAAGCAGTTCACATTACTTTGAAAGGAGCATTTTTCAAGCCCTGTAAACACGTTAGTGTAGAAAACTAGAAAGAAGCAAAATTACTTGGTCTGGGGGGTTCCTAAACAATTTGTCTTAATTTTAGTTTTTTACTCTCAAATATCAAATGTCCTTCCAACCATTCCCCAGCACCCATACTCTGCTTATTTAATGATCTCTCTGTGTGTGTGTGTGTGTGTGTGTGTGTGAGAGAGAGAGAGAGAGAAAGAGAGAGAGAAAGAGAGAGAGAGAGAAATTTACACCTAAATGATTTACCGTCTCACTCTGACTTGTCTTGAGGACATTTAAAGTTGATACACTGGAAGAAGAACTCAAAGTGTTCACTCTATTTTGGACTACTTGACACTGTAAATTTAAAAGTGGAGACACTTATCTTCCACTACTAATTTTGGATTTCTTAATTTCCTTTACAATAATAGCCCTAAATTAGAAAGTTGAATATCAGATTGTAGGTAATTGTGAAATGTGACATCGCAACCCTGTGCAAAACATCACAATTATGCACATGTGTAAGAATGAAGATGTCTTATGAATTAGCACCAAATGCTGGATAAAATTAGACACCTGCCACAGCTCTTTCCCCTGTGCAAATTTGGCAGTGTTAAGCAAGTATTCTGGGTTGAAGTCATGGCCAGATCATGGGTTTCTGTACACAGTCAAAGTGCCTGTGGGGAAAATGTAGCAGGGAATGTCATGCTACTTACCTTGCTTTATACCACATTTGTTGCCTGCAAAGTTTTCTCCAATTGCTTTCCAGTCTTGCTTATCAGGATCCGGAAAGAAACAGTTCTCACGGGTAGTTACTTCTTAGTTTCTCCTGAGGACGCAGAGATTTTGGAAGATAACTTAGCATGCTTTCTTCAGTGTTTCCTCTCAGTTTAAAGCCTTAAAGACGGATAGACATACGTTGGCGGCGCGACAGGCGGTGAAATTTAGAGCCGACTAGCCAGCTCCGAAAGCCTTTCCTATGGAATGAGCACAGTTCCAAGTATCGCCACTAGATGGCGTATGACAACCATTTGTATCAGCCACACTCGGGCTGCCCATCTGTCAATAACTTACCAAATGTGTCCTAAAACAATTCCTCCAAGACAACTTCACGATGAGATTATTATGATCATTTCACCCTTTATATAGGAATTTAAATGGCTTTGACTTATGTTTTGGAAGTAGAAGAAATCCTCCCTGGAAGAGAATATATCAGAAAGTGTACTGTTGAATTCGCTGTGCCTCAACGTTAATAAACATTGGCGCTTACAGCTGAATTAAGGCACAAATGCTAAATGTTAATGTGTATCCTACCCATTTACCTACCAATGCTTCGACACACATTTATTAGACGTCTGTTGGATGCAAAATGTTACTTTTGCTTCTAAAATATTGAGGGAATATCAGAAAACCATGAGTTCTCTTCCCCTTTATAGCAAAACATAATCCCCCTTGCCTTAATAAATTGTAAACTCCTGTAAAGAAAATCAATTAATAAAATATACAAGCCTTGCAGTGGAGTCAGTTTTCTCTTTTGTGTCCTTTGTCATGAAGTACAGGAACAAGATACTTCATGGCATAATTTTTTTTTTTTTTAGCCTGTTTGCTGTCGGCATTTAATAATAACACTGGCTTTATTGCAAAGTGTTCAGGGGGATGTGAGAAGACCCCCTCAAAAGTTAGCTCCACACCTGTGGAGATAATCAAAGCATCTCTAAGATCCTCTCCACTTTTAAGAAGCAATGATTTTTTTTTTTTTAATGAGTATTTGAATTCTTTAAAACCCTCACAAACTAGGTGTGATATTGCTTCTAAGCCAGTCTCTAACCAAAAGAAAAGAATGGTCTTATTTTAGAGTTACTGGCTGTTTGTTTGAACTGAAGAATTAGTTGCATTTCAAAATAAAGACATGCCTAATGAAATGATTAAAACATACAGAGCATTAAATTATAAGCAGATGGGAGTTGGGCGGGGGAGGTATATTTGCGGGAGAGCTGAGACCAGGAAACCTGACAGCTTTGGGTTTTTCTCAACAATACAGAAAATGATTGTTTAAGCAACAGAAGATAAGAACACAACCCCTGAAAGATAAATCCCTTTCTTTTTTTTTTTTTTGGTTTTTGTTTTTGTTTTTGATAGACAACAACACACAAGAAGAGCCAGAAGGTAAGTCCATGTGTGTTATAAGCATTCAAAGAAATGGCCACTATTGGAAGAGGGTAGATAGTCACAGTGAGGCCTGGAAAAGGAACCGGGAAATTTGCAAATGTATCAAAGTAGCCAGAGGTCCAGGAGATTGAAGAGGATCAGACAGGCCAGAGTAAGTCACGGTTCAGGGTTTGGATTCTTCATAAGAAAGTCAGATATCTCCCCGGCTGTTGTCTGGTCCAAGTTATTCCTGAAACGCCTTTTCTCTTCTGTCCTCTCTGAAATTTATCATTTTAAATGCTGCTCTGTATGGTTAAAAGATATTAGTTTGATGAGATGGAGTTTAGAACAGCTAAAAAAGAAGTTCAGTGAGTAGGAGTAGTTCAGAGACTGTGCAAATTGTCTGTTAAGTGGCACTTTACGGTTTGGCCAAATCCATGAGAGTTTTATCTTGAATTTCTATCAGGCTGCATTTAGCAGGAGCTGGTTCCCTGGAAACGGGCATTTAGAAAAAAGGAAAATCTGTGTTGTGTCTCTATCTTTCCTGGATATACGGTGGCAGTTTCGACCCATTTGAGCTGCCTCCCCAAACAGAGGCACTGATTGTCTTCAACTGTGGGTTAATGGATGTAGGTCTAGAGATAAAGGAAATAAACCCTCTAAGATTTTGTCTAATTTTTAAAAGGCATCTCACCTTCCTACGTTGTGTGTCTTCTTTGTCCTGGAGGTCTGCAGGGGAGAGGACAGCCCTGCCGTGGCCATGGTGGCTCATGCCCCGGGGCCACAGGCAGGCTCCAGAGGGAGGGTGCAAAGCACCTTCAGAATTGAAATCAGTTCTTGCTTTAATTGCAGAAAGAACACCCCAAAGATGAGGGTGGTGCACGGGCACACACAGACACTCTCTGCAGGGAGGAATGTGCTGTCCTCCTTCTGTTCCAGGTAATACCCCGTCCCCCATCCACACGAGCCGCCCCTGGCGGGGTCCACAGCCCTTCTGCGTCTGGCCTCGTGGCACACGGCACCACTCTGCAGACTGACCGATTCTGGGGGGGTCTTGTGTCTCCGGCTCCATCTGCTGACATCGAGCCCTGCTAGAACCTAAAGTTGGAGGTGCCAGATATCGATTTCACGCTGCCTCCTGCCTTATTAAAACTCTCCACGTCACCTCTGCTGGGAGACAATGGCTATGTGTTCAGGAGTTGAGGGAGTAGGTCTGCTTTCCAAAGACTTTGTCCCATTTACCCAAAAGGTTGGGGTTCAGTGGAATGCTTAGCTATACCAGCTGCGTTGACCTGGTTAAGGAGTAGCGTCACCCTCCCCCCTCCCTCGCCACAGTAAAATCTTACCCTTTTCTCTTTGATTTTTGAAGTTCTATTCAGTGTGTGCTATAGGAAGCCTCATCCAGTCCTTGGAAAGTAATGGACAATAAATGTATAAAGTTAATATTTATTTATTTAAAGATTTTACTTATCTATTATTTGAGAGAGAGAGAGAGGGAGGGAGACAGAGTGAACAGGAGTAGGGTCAGAGGGAGAGGCAGACTCCCCAGCGAGCAGGGAACCCAAAGTAGGACTCGATCCCAGGACTCCAGGATCATAACCCAAGCCGACGCCAGTCGCTTAACCACCTGAGCCACCCAGGCACCCTAAAGTTAACATTTATATATACAAATATGTAAGTAGTAACTATGAAATTCTACTTACAGAGATGCCTTCTGTGGAGGTTTGACATTGTTCCTGTTCCTTTATGAGAAAATAACACTTTTTTTTTTTTAAAGATTTTATGTATTTATTTGACAGACAGAGTTCACAGGTAGGCAGAGAGGCAGGCAGAGAGAGAGAGGAGGAAGCAGGCTCCCTGCTGAGCAGAGACCCTGATGTGGGGCTCAATCTCAGGACCCCGGGATCATGACCTGAGCCAAAGGCAGAGGCTTTAACCCGATGAGCCACCCAGGCGTCCTGAGAAAATAACATTCTTGAGCAGATGAACACTTTTCACCTTTATTAGCTACTGGCCAGTGCAAGGTGGGGGCCCCGGACGTGAGCTGCCTCTTCCGGCTGTGTGCACGAGGCCTTGCTCCCTCCCGGGTCCTACAGGAGCAAAGGGGTGACAGTGCCCCTGCAGCTGGACCAGGAGGAACTCACGTCCTGATCAGGCTCCGTCCACCAGGCATACCCATGTGAGGACCTCAAATTATGGCCTCTAAAAACTCAGTTAAGCCATTGTCCCCATCCTGGCCCCCCCTCCGCATCTTTACCGTCACAGCAATAGCAGACAGTAATGGCAGGAGAGCTCACCGCCGTCAAGGGGCCGTTCTAAGCCCTTCCCCCGCTTCATGCTGTTTCCGGCTCCCCAGCACCCTGTGAGGTAAGTGCCGTGTTCACCCCGAGTCCTGGGCAGAATAGCGCTGGCCCCCAAGAAGAGTTTGGGGAAGGACAGTCGTGGCCGGCATCCCGTAGGAAGCACTTGCACTTGCACGGGAGGCGTCCCCCGAAGGCTGGTTCAGCCACGCTAGTTCACTCTGCACCTGTGGAAAGTCCTTGTGGAAAGGGCTTGGCTGCTCCTCCGCTCCTAGCATGTCATGTCGAGCAATAAAGTGTGGCTGACTAAGTTTGTAGGGACGGCACTCTGAGCCATGGGAAACCCTGGAGACCTCGCCTTAGGACAAGGGGAGAAGACGCAGAGTGATGGACCCAGAGAAGGGAGAGTAGCACAAGGTAATTGCCAAAGCCGTACACCTCTCTGCTCCAAGCAGTTCTGGTCCAAGGGATGCCTGGGGAGGTGGTTAAGTATGCAGAGCCCTGGAAGCCATCCCAGAGGGGCCGATGGGCGGTGGCTGGGGTGGGTCGAGGAATGTGCACTTTTGACCAGTTTCTAGGTGCTATTGAAGCTGGGATCTGCGGACCTCACATTGAGATACAAAGACCTAGAGGAGACAGGTCAGAGCGGACTAAGGTTGTGTCGGTGGGGGGATCCTCCCAAAGGAAGGGGAGGCTTTGCATGGGCCCCGATATCTATCACCACTGAGATCACCTATCTCAACTCTTCCCCTGATTAAAAATGGCATTGCAATCAATCGAAATGGGGGGGGGGCATATTTTCCAAAAACACAATTTTCCAAAAGCACAATTCTTCAGGCCTGGGTGCCTGGAAGGGCCAGCAGAGATGAGACAAAGTCACGTCTCCTGCCCTGGGAGCCAGTAATGGTGGGGAAGAGGAAACAGGGCTCAGATTAGCTCTGAGGTCCCTGGGGTGCAGTTCGGGGCTCTGACCAGCCTTGCTCAGCCTATCCTCCAGCTGCCTGGATGGAAACAGCTGAACTTCAAAAGAAGCGTGGGGTTTACCCCAGGGCAGCTGTGGATGTGTGGGTGGGTATGTGCGTGGGGCACCCAGGGAGCTGAGCCGAACGAAGGCTGGAGAACAGGAAGGGGGAGACAGAATGACAGAGAGAGATTCAGGGTGGAAAGGAGCAGCCTCGGGTTTGGGCCTTATTTGTGGAGGACGTAGGCACACTTGGAAATGTCTTTCCTGTCTGTGTTTTAGTCCATGCCGGATTATAAGATCATCTTGATAATCCCTTGAATATCCGTGCAGGGAAATCGTTTCGTGAGAATTCCTCCTGAGATCCTTCCCTGCACTCCTACCCTAAGGCCTTCCACGGAAACGTCCTGAAAGCCCAAGCCCAAGAACCTGAGCATCCTTGTCACTCTCCACAAAGGCTTTTGCGAGCTCTTGTTTAAAAGCTGCAACAAACTTTAGAGAGTTCGGCTTCAGGAGCAGAGAAAACCCCACACCAACAAAAGAAAGGCACTCCGGATTTGGAAGACAGAACGGGGCAGAGCCCAACTGGTGTTCTGTCTTAGGAAGACAACAGGAGACAGGGCCCCTCGCACTTTCACAATAGGTGAGAAGATGTTATCAGAAATCTCTTCCCAGGGCTTGAGTTACAGGAGGGGAAACATGGGCTCAGAGCTTGAAAAAGTTAAAACAAAAACAAAAAACCAACAAAAAAAAACCCCACAACAAAACCCCAGGGATTGTACAGAACAAGAGAACAAGCAAAACAGGGAATGAACTGCCAAAGAAAGTGGGATTTCCATCCCTGGAGCTATTCTGGGCGAGAGGAGGGACCTCTTTATTACAGGTTGCTTAGAGGGATGAACGTGATCCCGCCGCGGTGCATGGGAACCAGCTCGATGACCCCGGTGAAGTTCCTTCCAGTCAGCAACTCCATAATTATTGACCCAGGTGGCCAAGGTTCGTCTCAGAGGAGAAGGAGTCCGTTTTCAACAGACTTGCAAGGGTTCCGGTGCCAACAATGCTTTGTCATTGACTGGATGGTTTTCAAGTCATTTTGTTCGGCAGCAGCTCTGAGGGGGAGGCCCACTCAGCAGCGGGGGGGGGGGGGGGAGCATTTGCAGAGAGCTGGGAGGACTCAAACCCTTCAGGCCAAATTGCATTCCCAATGGTCTCGTGCAGGTGTAGGAGAGGTCCTTCCCAGAGGTCTCCCGAAGAATCCTGCAGCTCCCGGGGGAAAGGGAGCCAGCAGATACCCTCCATCTTCTCTCTTGCTAGATAGTTCCTTTGCTTGGGCCTCTAAGGCTGGTTGATGGAGGGTTTCCCTGAGGACCGGGGAGCAGAATCTACCTCCATCCTGTTTTCAATCACTTGGCCGTGGGTTTGAAATTACTCTGGCTCTCTGGTGCACATTTTTGCTGTGTTTTCTCACCAGGATGTCCCACCCTTAAAAAAAAAAAAAAAAAAAAGAAGTCAAAAGAGGTTCACAACTGGTTTTAAGTCTCCAGGTTTCCCTTCGTCTACCTGCCTTAGGGAGACCATTTTAAAAGAAGTTTTAGGAAACCAGTTTCAATGCTTCACATTATAGAGTACATTACACCTTTTGCAATACACATTATACGGTAAATATTTTGTGATGATAATTTCATGAAAGAAAAGCACTGACCCTGGTTTTCTTAGGCTTCACCAGCTTGAGTGGGTAAATGGCCCCACTGTAATGACTAAACCACGCAGCCCCTGCTCTTCCCCCCACCCTATGTAATACCTAATATGGAGAGCCCTGTGAAGCAGGGCCTCTGGTAATCCCCAGAAGGTTCTCGAATGACCTCTCCCAAACGGTCACGGGTAGTCATTCTGCCTCTTCCCCAGGAAGCCACACAGAAGGGACAGTTCACCGCCATCCCTGCTGCCAGGACCTGTAGGAGTTGACAAAATGGATCCCCTGGCCAGAGTGCTTGCTTCCCGTGGCTCCGAAGACAAGATCAGGGGCCCCAACCGTGCCGAGTTCCTCGTAACGCTCTGCATGCTGAAGACACAAGCTGAAATCCTGCCCAAACACAGAACGGCCCCTCTCTCCCTTAGGCCAACTCTCAACCCCATCTTGATGTTTTGTAAGTGAGCCCCACACACCCGTGACTTAGCTCGAAGAAGGCACTGGTACCCAGGAGAGAGAAGCCCTGCGGGTGTTCTCCTCACCCAAGAAGCAAGACTGAAACGTCCCACAGCACGAGGCTCCCAGTGGCTCGACACACCATCAGATACGGCTCTTGGTTCTGAATTGAGTTGTGGTTCTTGTTGGCATTTCCCAAGTCCAAGATCATCACACTTTTCTTAAGTTATGCTCTTTGCCTCAGTAATTCCTTCTGAGTCACTTTTTTTTAAAATGGAAATAATTAAATACAAGAAAGCTGTTATGCACAGGCTTTGTCTTGAAGCGACATTTACAGGAGGGAGGAAGCAGAAACCCCTGAGTGTTCGATCATTAGAGAGTGATTGGGTAAATTACAGACTCTCCCCCTGAAAGGAACAGTCCATAGCCGATAAAAATGGTCCATCCCTACAGGGCTTTGTAGCAACAGGGAAAATGTTTGCAAGAGAACATGAAAAAACATCCAAAACTTAAATTTTTAATTTAAATTATTATAATAGTGTAAAATAAAACAGAACGCATGCATAAAAAGGCAGGAAGGATATAGAAATCAGCATTTACCCCAAATTTGTCTTTCAGTAATAGAATACGGGGTGGTTAAAAAGTATTTTTCGTTCTCCTTTTCTGAATAAATAAAATTTTGCCAAATGAGAGCCGTTCTCAAATTGATGAAAAAATAGGTAATAAGAAAAAGAAGGATACCTGGGTGGCACAGTCGGTTAAATGTTTGACTCTTGGTTTTGGCTCAGGTCTGATCTCAGGGTTGTGAGGTCAAACCCCACATTGGGGTCTGTGCTAGGTGTGGAACCTGTTTAAGATTCTCTCCTGGGGCCCCTTGGGTGGCTCAATTGGTTAAGAGACTGCCTTCGGCTCGGGTCATGATTCCGGAGTCCTGGAATCCAGTCCCGCATCCGGCTCCCAGCTCCATGGGAAGTCTGCTTCTCCCTCTGACCTTCTCGCCTCTCATGTTCTCTCTCACTGTCTATCTCTCTTTCAAATGAATAAATAAAATCTTTTTTTTAAAAGATTTTATTTATTTATTTCTCAGAAAGAGAGAGAGAGAACACAAGCAGGCAGAGTCAGAGAGAGAAGCAGGCTCCCTGCTGAGCAAGGAGCCCGATGCAGGACTCGATCCCAGGACCCTGGGATCATGACCTGAGCTGAAGGCAGCAGCTTAACTGACTGGGCCACCCAGGCATTCCAAATAAAATCTTTTTTTAAAAAAAGAAAAAGATTCTCTCTTTCCTTCTGCCTCCTCCCCTACTGCACTTGTCTCTCTCTAACATAAATAAATAAATCTAAAAAAAAAAAAAGAAGAAAAAGAAAAAGCCCCCTTGGATACACTGAGCCTAGCTCCCCCCTTCCTATCTTTCATGGAAGCTTCCAAATCTTCATCATCTGTTGTCTTCCCTTTGTTCCACAAGCCGTAGGGGTGGTTATTGCCTTCTGCAGTAGCTACCTTTGTGATGACTTTTGTTTTTTTTTCAAGATTTTATTCATTTATTGAAAAGAGAGAGAGATTGAGAGCACGAGCCGAGGTTGGGCCAAAGGGAGAGGGAGAGAGAATCTCAAGCGACTCTGTGCTGAGATCATGACCTGAGCTGAAACCAAGAGTCGGACGCTTAACCTACTGAGTCACCCAGGTGCCCCTACCGCCATGATGTCTTAAAGTTGTCCTTTTAAGCCTTTCAGTTACTTAACTGATAACTTTTTAATTTTATTAACAATTCTTTACAATACATAACTATTTGAAGAGCTTATGTGTCCTGATAGTACCCGAAGGGGAAAGTCACTTGGATGGGATTAAAAATTCTCAACAGCAAATACCCCCAAAACCTCAGTACCACACTCCCTTCTGCTTCACAGAGAAAATGGACACCTTCCGCTGAGAATCCCCGCCTCGTTCACCGTCCACACAAACAAACATACCCACACCTGTTCTCTACGCTCACCTCCCCTCCAGTTTAAACCTGAATCCTACATGCCTGCTCCTCAGCCCCATCCCCCTCCTGGCCTCTCAGGAACCTCCCTTCCCCCCCATTAATCAACCATCAGTGCCCTCCCACATAGTCGACATTTCTCAAATGGATCCTTCCTACTGGCTTTTTAAATTTGTTCAACTCTTACAGATGTGAAGAACGTTTCCTTGATCCCCAGTCCCCTGGCTCAACAACCATCATTTTCTCGTCACCAACTTTTATTTATTTATTTATTTGACAGAGAAAGAGAGAGCACAAGCAGGGGGGGAGCAGCAGCAGGGAAGAGGGAGAAGCAGGTTCCCTGCTGAGCAAGGGATCCGATACGGGGCTCAATCCCAGGACTTCAGGATCAGGACCTGAATCAAAGGCAGACTCTTAACCAACTGAGCCACCCAGGTGCCCCCAGTCACCAACTTCTTCAGTTTAATTCATTTTTATTTCCTCCATTTGTACTTCCTCCTTGTTTCCTCCAGTCTGGCTTCTGGTCCCACCAGTCTGCTTTGCTAATGTCACCCATGAGTGTTAGGTTCATAATCAAATGGACATCTTTTCAGCCCTCGTTTTATAGGACCACTTGGTTGCACTTAACACTGTCACACACCTTTGCTTGAAAGTGGATGCTGAGGCAGATCTAACCATGTGCGTTGTTCCTTTGTCCTCTGGGAGGGCACAATTTTCTAGTTTTCCTCCTACCTCTGTAACTATCATCTCACTGCAGATCCCCCTCCCCTCCCAGGAGGTGAAATGCTGGCCTTGTGGAAGGCTCAGCTTTGGGTCTTCTCCTTTCTCACTGCTGCTCAGATCATCTCATCCACACCAATCACTGCCATGGGCCAAGTATTTGCATGCCTACATCTTTGGCTCAGGAGTTCCTTCTGAACTCCCAGCCCATACATACCCGCCTCTCCTTGATCTATGCACTTGATGTCTCCCACGTACCTCTAACTCAACAGGAATAAGACAAAACTCATGCTCTTTCCCCAAACAGGTCATCTTCCAGGGTCCCCTTACCCTATCTTAGCCAAAAATACAATCTTCCATCTATGGCACAGCCCCAAAACCCAAGAGTCACCTTCCACACTCCCTTCTCTTTCTATTTCCAATATGCTACCAAACTTGTCCATTTTACTTTACACCTATTTCTTGAAAAACATCTCCATTGTTGCCATACTACCATATTCTTTGTCTGCTGCAGTGGTCTCCAACCTGATCTCCTCCCCCACTTTTCCCTCTCCCAGGGATTCTCTGAACTGTATAGCCAGGGCAATCGTCTTACAAGGAGAATCTGAACATGTCCCCCCTCTACTTAGAGCATGTCAGTGACTTCTTCTTGCTCTTAGAAAAGGCTGAAGTCCTTTCTGAGGCCTCCAAGGCATTGGCCACCCACCACGCTTGCCTGTTATCCTTCTCTTTCCCATTCTGTTTTCTGGCTGCCTGACCATCTCCTGCACTCCCTTACACCAGGACTTTTGCACATTGTTGGTCTTGTTATCTGAAATCTGTACTCATTTTTCATACCTCAGTGTGATGGCCATTTCTGAGGGAGGCCTTCTCTGAATCCCCCTCCTGCTGCCCCAGACTTGGTAAAGACTATTGCATAGCACAGTGTACCTCTCCTTGGAGGCTTTTCTACAGCTGTGACTTTACAGTTACTCATGTGATTGACTGGCTGATATTGGTCTCCCCACCGGTTGCATGTTCCAGGAGATCAGGAGCCATGTCTGCCTTGCTATGCTCTTGAACTCTCAGAGTCGGGTCCAGGATCTGGCTCCTTCTCAAATAGATGAGTATTTGTCGAATGAATGAACGAGTTTGGATTGAGGACTGCTGACCTCAGAACATTGTTCTCTCAATGCCTTTATACCATGGGATCTTTCCATGTTTTTGAGTGGAAGATGTTGCATGAATGTTAAGACTTGCAGTTTCAAACTGAAAGACTGCAGGTTAAGCCACTACCACCTGACAAGGGAAACCCTTGATAGAAGTCAGTATTTTCCTAATTTAAAACCAAGAGAAATTTCTCGTAGTGCATATTTTGTCATCAGAAATCTATTTTCAGACTGAAAGAAGGCAGATCTGTGTTTTGTTCATTATTGAAAAGAGCAAGGTTAGACATGCCATCATAATGGAAGTGAAACCTTTGGTGAGAAACACAACTGCAGTAAAATTGGCTCTCTGAATCCAGGAGAGAAGTGGCCGAGTGAGTGGAGAGTAATTTCTGTTCATAAACTGTAAAAGTACTTATTTCTATGAGTATTTATTGAGCACCTACCGTTTTATAGCTAAAGAAACTAAGCCTTGTGGGATTTAACTTGCTTAAGACTATACAACTAGTAGAAGGCAGAGACTAGTTTCAGACCCATCTGCCTGATGCCCAAGCTTCGCATATTAACTGTCCTGAGGAAATTCCAGTTAGTGTTCACGATCTGGAGAGATTGGTGTTGCAGTTATCCATTGTTGTATAATAAACCACCCCAGAATTAACAATTTAAACAACAAGCATTTTATTAGACTCATGATTTGGGGGGTTAGGCCACAGTGGAGATGGCTCATCTCTGCTCGGAAGGACTCCAGTTGTTAAAGGTAACCAGCATGGCTCCCTGGGACCATGGAGCCCAGGTCCTGGCTCTGGGCTGGGATTACTGGAAGACCTGGGCCATCTTGCTTTCTCCATGCAGCCTTCCCACACAGCTCGCTGGGGCGTCCTCATAGCATCATGCTCTCTGGGGAAGCTGATCATATGTGGCAGCCGGCTTCCTTCAGAACGAGCCCGGCAAGAGACAGGAGCTAGAAGAAGACTGTGTCTAAGACTGAGGCTGGGAACTGGCACAGTGTCACTTCTTCATTGTCAGAGCAGTCACGGAAGCCGTCTAGATCCAAAGGAGGGTGACACAGACCCCCCTTCTGGTTGGGAGGACTATAAAAAATGTGACCGCTTCAATTCTTCATAATCAGATACATCTGCATTTCTCTCTTTAAATGCTTTGGAATTATATATATATATATATATATATATATATATATAATATATATATTATATATATATATATATATATATATATTATTATATATATATAATTGCTCTAGACTCCATTTCCATTTAGGGTAAATACTGCTTCTAAATTCAATGTTACCACTGCCTTGTGTGAGTCTTTGGGTCCTTACAATGATAACTATATATTAAATAACTCAGGAATGTCCACTGTGTTCACAGCAGGCCATCAGGGTAGAAGGTAAAGTAAACAGACCAGTGGAAGTAGCAATATTCTGTCATTTCTGAACCTTGACAGCTAAGTCATGACTCCCAGCTGAAGAAGCATTGAAATGGGATGTGACTCCGTGCTTCCATGTCCTCTGTTCTCATGATTCCTTCTTTCATGCTTACCTTTAAAAAAATTATTGAGGTTTTTTATTTTATCATTTTCACTTGACTCTTCAAAATATCATTGCTCTATCTTATAGCTTTCTGAGCCCTTTCCCGTTTTTTAAAAAATTAACCTTTTTAATTTTGAGATAGAAATTCAAACAGAGTTGCAAAAAATAATGCAGACTCCTTGAATCCTGATTTCCCTGTGTCTCCCAATGACAACATCTTGTAAAACTATGGTACAATCACAAACAGGAAATTGCCATTGATACAGTCAAGATACAAGACATTTCCAGCACCACAAGGATCCCTCACCCTGGCCTTTTATAACCATATCCACTTCCCTGTCCTCCAGATCCCACCACTGATCTGTTCTCCCTTTTTGTAATTCTGTCATTCAAGAATGTAACATAAATGGAAAGCTGTATGCGTGCAATCTTTTGGGACTGCATTTTTTAACTCAGCATAGTTCTCTAAATATTCATTTAGATAGTTGTATATATTAGGACTCCCTTCCCTTTTATTTCTGAGTAACATCCCATAGTATGGGTGCACCAGAGTTTCCTCATTCACCTATTGAGGAACATCTGGGTTGTTTCCAGTTTGGGCTATTACAAATAAGCCGCCAAAAATCCAAACTTACAGGTTTTCTGTCAAGATTTCTTCAAGATAAATGCCCAGGAACACAACTGCTGGGGGCTGCCGTAATTTGGATGTTTAACTTTTTTAGAAACTGACAGTTTTTCAGGGTGACTATCTCATCTTACATCCTCATTAGCAATACACACAGGACCCAGCTTTTTTTAACATCATCTCCAACATTTGGTGGTGTTACTATTTTAATTTTACCCATTTGCATGGGTATTCAAGGTTTTAGTTTGAATTTCCCTAATGGTTAATGACATTGAACATCTTTTCGTGTACTTATTTGTCATCTGTATACTCTTTTCAGTGAAATGTTTATGTCTTTTGCCCATGTTTAATGGGATTGATTGCTTTCGCACTGTTGAGTTTTGAGGGTATGTTGTATATTCCAGATACTAGTTTCTTGGTCAGGTATGTGGTTTGAAAACATTTTCTCCCACTCTGCAGCTTGTGTGTTGATCCTCTCAACGAGGTCACTTACATAACAAAAGTTTTAAACTTTATAACGTATAATTTATCAAAATTTCTTTTGTGGTATGCAATTTCTGTTATCAAATCTAATTCTTTTGACCAGCCCTAGTTTCTGAAGATTTTTCTCTCCCCCGCCAACCCCTGGAAGTTTTAGTTATACCTTTTTCATTTAAGTTAGTGGTCTATTTTGAGTTAATTCTTGAATTAAAGTGTGAGACTTCGGTCAAGATTAATTTTCCCCACTACAGATGTCCAATTGCTACAGCACCATTTGTGGAAAAGGCTATCTTTCACCCACTAAATTGTTTTTTGCAAAACATCGGTTGTGTATATTTGTGTGGGTCTGTTTCTGGGTTTTCTATTCAGTTCTCCTGGTCCATGAGTCTGATTCTCTGCCACTGCCACACAGTCTTGATTATATACATTATTGTACAATGAATCTTGAAATCAGGTAGACTGATACCTTCCTATTATTTTTTTCTTTTTAAAATTTGTTTGAACTATTGAAGTTGCTTTGTCCCTAAATTTTAGAATTATCTTGTGTATATCTACAAAAAAATTGCTGAAATTTGGATGCAAATCATGTTAAACCTGCCTACAAATTTGGGTGGAATTAGCATTCTTGCTATTGTGAGTCTTCCAATCTATGAATAAAGTAGAGCTCTTCATTTATTTAGACTTTAATTGGTTTCTTTTATCAGTATTGTATAGTTTTCATCTTATAAGTCCTGTACATATTTTGTTAGATTTACACTCAAGGGTTTTATTTTTTCAAACAGTAATAAATAAATAAATAGTATTGTATTTTTAATTTTGGTGTTATGTTCATTGCTAGTTTAAAGAGATACGGTTGATTTTTGCCTATTTATCCTTGTAACTTTACTGAACTCATTTACTTAGCCTGAGAGTTTTTGGTTTTTTATTTTTTATATTTTGTGGCTTTGTTTTGTTTTGTTTTTGGTCCTTTCAGATTTCTTGAAATTTTCTACATAGACCATCATCTCATCTGTCAGTAGGGGTAGTTTACTTTCTTTCTTTTCTGTCTGGATGACTTTTATTTCCTCTTCTTGCCTTATTAGACTGACTAGAAATTCCAGTACTATGTTTTGTAAGAGCAGTGAGAATGGACATCCCAGCCTTGTTCTTGATCTTTAGGGGAAAGTCTTTTACCATTAAATATAATGTTAACTCTAGGGTTTGGTGGATGCTCTTTATCAAATTGAGAAAATTTCCTTTATTCTTATTTTTATGGACTTTTTTTTTAATCATGAGTGGGTGTTGAATTTTGTCAAATGCTTTTTCTGCATCAGTTGATGTGGCCAAGTGACTCTTCTTCTTTAGCATGTCATTCCGGCAGATTACACTGATTGATTTTTCAAATACTGAACCAGCCTTGCATCCCTAAAATAAGCTTCATTTGGTAATGGTGAATTCTACATGCCAATATTTTGTTAAGGACCTTTGCAACTCTACTTGTAAAGAATATTCATCTATAGTATTTTTTTTTGTACTGTCTTTATCTGGGTTTAGTGTCAAGGTAACATTAAGTCTACAAAATAAAATAAATAAATAAATAAATTGGGAAATGTTCCCTACTCTTCTATTAGTTAGGACAGATTGTGTAGAATTTATGTTAATTTGGAAATTTTGGGTAGAATTCTCTAGTAACAGCAGCTGGGCCTGGAGATTTCTTTTGGGAGAATTTTAAAATTATAAACTCAATTTTCTTAGTATTTCTAGGGCTATTTAAGTTATCTGTTTGGGGGTATCTGGGTGGCAGAGTCAGTTAAGCGTCCAACTCTGAGATTTGGGCTCAGGTCATGATCTCAGGGTCATGAGATCGAGTCTCGTGTTGGGCTCTGTGCTGGGTGTGGAACCTGCTTAAGATTCTCTCTCTCCCTCTCTCTCCCCTTCTCTCTCCCTCATTAAATGAATGAATGAATGAATGAATGAATGACTTATTTCATATTGGGTTAGTTGTGGTAGTTTTCTCCCCCCCCCCAAGTAATTGCTACATTTCATCTAAATTGTTAAATTTATGTGTATAGAATTTTTCAAAGTATTGCCTTATTATTTTTTTGATGTTTTCAGTGTCTATGGAGACACTCCATGTCTCACTCCTGATAATGGTCATTTGTGTTTTTCTCTCTTTTTCAGTCTTTCTTGCTAGACATTTGTCATTTTTATTAATTTTTTTAAACAACCAGGTCTTAGTTTCATTGATCTCTCCCTTTATTTTTCTGTTTCCTGTTTCATTTATTTATGCTCTTCTCTTTATTATTTGCTTTCTTTCAGTTTATTTTGCTCTTCTTCTAGGTCCTTGGGGTGGGAGTTTAGATGATTGATTTGAAACTATTCTGTTTTCTAATATATGGATTTAATAATGTAAATTTACCTCTCAAGATTAATTCCTCTATGCCCCACAAATTTTGACATGCTGTATTTTCATTTTTATTTGGTTTTTATTTCATTTTCTTGACCTATGAGTAATTTAGAAGTATGTTGTTTGGTTTCTCAGTGTTTGGAGATTTTTCTCTTATCTTTCTGTTATTGATTTCTAGTTTGAATTCATTGTGGTCACAAGACACCTTTGTTTAATTCAAATTCTTTTACCTAGGATTAGGGTTAGGGCCTGGGGCATGACAGGCCCAAGATGCCTGCACTGATGCGGGCTTCCCATGGGGGGTAACGGGCTGAGTTGAGGGCCAGTGTCAGGCTGTGCATCAGAATCTGGTGTTGTGCGGAGAGGGGTCATCGATTCTTGGGGTTTTATCTTTGTTGAGGTTTCTTTTTGGCCCAGAATATGGCCTATCTTGTTATATGTTCTATGGACACTTGAAAAGAATGGGTATTCTGCTGTTGTTGAGTGGAATATTTTCTAAATGTTGATTAGAAAGGTTGTTTAGATAAAGGTTGAGATAAATAAAACCAATAAAGGTTTATTAGACCCTAATGATTGAAATGTCATGGAGTTCTTTTATAGCCTTGCTGGTTTTTTTTTTTGTCTTGTCATTTTATTATTTTTTTCTAATTTTTTAAATCTTTTTTTTTTTTTTTTTTTTTTTTGCATACATACACACAGATTTTAGAGTGGGAGATAGGCAGAGGGAGAAGGAGAGAAAGAATCCCAAGCAGGCTCCATACCCACTGGGAAGCCCAATGAGGGGCTCTATCCCACAACCCTGAGATCATGACCCGAGTTGAAATCGAGAGTTGGATGCTTAACCAATTGAGCCACCCAGGCACACCCATTTTTATCAATTCCTGACTTATATCCACCTATAATTGTGGACTTGTCTATTTCTTTTATCAGTTCTATCAGTTTTTGCTTCATATATTTTATTGCTGTTTTGCAGTGCATACATGTTTAGCATTGCTGTATCTTTTTTGTGGATTGGTCCTTTTATCATCACAGAGTATCTGGCTCTGTCATGGGTAGTTTTCTTCACTCTGAAGTCCTGCTTTTCTTTGATGAATATTTGCACGAGACATCTTTTTCCATCTTTTTATTTCCACCTTGCCTTTCTTTTTTAATTTGAAGTGAGTTGTAGACAGACTACACTTAGATCATGTTTTCAAATCCGCATTGCCATTCTCTGTATTTTCATTGTTGTATTTAAATCATTTACATTTAAAATTATTATTGATAAGTTAGCTTTTAAGTTTGTCTTTTTTGTGTGTGCTGTTTTCATTTCTCAGTTTCATTTTTCCTGACTTGCTGTGATTCATGTAAACATTTTTAGAATCCAATTGTGATTTATTGATAGTGTTTTAAAAGTATCTCTTTCTAGTAACTTTTTTTTTCCAGTGGTTGCTCCAAGTTTTACATTATATAGACATAGTATGTGAGTCTACTGGTGTTGTCATTTGATCAGTCTGAGGGAAGTTTTCTTTCTTGCTAGACTACCCTTTCCTGGCCTTTAGCGAGAGAGAGTAGGCTTTATCGTGGGGCTTTCTGGTCTGCATCTGTGGACATTTCCAGGTCACCAGCTTCTCCAGCATGTCATCTGGGGCATAGGAAGCAGTAGGAGGTTCAGGGGACTCATCACTGTGCTGCTCTCCACATCCTGGATGCCCAGAGCATCCACCTCTTTCTGCCTTTCAGAGTTGTCTTATCCTTGTTTTGCAGATAATATCCAAGACTTTTAGCTCTATTTAGAGGGAAAGATGAGGAAAAGTACCTCCACTGTATCTTCTCAGAAGCTGAAGTTCTCACTTAATCTTTATTTTTAAAGAAAATAAATATTTCCACTAAAAATAATAATTTAAAAAGTATAGATGGCAGATTAGGTGAACAAAACAAACGTAGGGGCACCTGGGTGACTCAGTTGGTTAAGCATCTGCCTTCATCTCGGGTCATGATTCCAGGGTCCTGGGATCAAGCCCCTGTATTGGACTCCCTGCTCAGCAGAGAGCCTGCTTCTCTCTCTCCCTCTGCCTGCCTCTCTGCTTACTTGTGATCTCTTTCCGTCTCTCTGTCAAATAAATAAATAAAATCTTAAAAAAGAAATCAGTTGCCCATAATTGTAAAAGTTTATCTCTGGACTTTCCATTCAAAAAGACACACAATAACAAAAAACAAAAACAAAGCAAACTTAGATGTAAAACCTACTCAACAAGTTCTTTTAAAGAAATCTTCAGTCATTAAGGCTATCCCAAACCCTCACTGAATAAAAACAATGCTCCCTTGTATTTAGTTCTTTATACACTTTCAAATCTTTTATCTTATTTGATCCTGCTGGGAACCCTATAAAGGGGGATAAGGCAAATACTATTATCCCAGTTTTATAGAAAGGGAAACGGCACTACAAACATCAGAAAAACCACAGGACCCCCCCCCCCCAAAGATTTACACAAAACAATTGGCCTATTTGTTTCCCTCTGTTAAAAAAATAATTGTCTTCCACAGAAAATTATGTGAACTAATCTCCTCAGAGCGCTTTCTTCCCTATCATCTAAAAGGAGAATATTTTACCTGTTATAGTGTTTCCAGGTTCTGACCACGAGAAGACTTACTTGGAATCAATGAGAGAATGGGAATTTACTACCTCCCCACCCCCTTCAAAAATCCCGTGCCATAACTCCTCCAACTCATGAATCATCTTTTGAAAGTCTTGAGTTATATTCTGAATCCTCATCTGGACCCAAGCTGGAGAAATGGCATCTTCTTTGAATTTCAGATTCCTTCTGTGCAATGGAGGCCAAATCCTGCAGTGTCTCTTCTACCTGCCTTTGGATTTGTCACACTCTGAAACATGGAACCGTTTTGAGGAACATGTAATGATGAAGAGATGGTACCCACGTTGACCCCAAATTACCGACAAAGTACGCTGTAGCTGAATTTTTCTCGGGCACCCAAGAATCTTACAGGATGGAAACATTTTTCGAGACTGAATCTCTACCATCTGCCTACATAGCTCTGCAAGAGGCAGGAAGCTTAGAGGAAGTGGTCATGGAGGGTCTCTTGGGGATACAGTGTAAGGAATTTCTCTGTTGAATCTGATTGCTGCGTGCGGATTTAAGAGATTCAAATATAGACTCAATCGAAGAGGAGAGTGAAATAAAACAATACAATAAAATACAAGGTATCTTTTATAAAATCATAATGAGAGAAAGTGTTTGAGAGTAAGGAATTGAGAGCTTGCGGAAAGTAGCCCTCAGTTTACGGAGATACTCAATAATGGTTTGCTAATAGACCCAAGGCATTCTGAGGAGGAGAAACCATCTATCTAAGTATGCCAGGGTCTGGCCCTTCCCCTTTACTGTCAAGAACTATCTGTTGTCTATTACCTGTCTGATGCAATCTCTGGGGGCAAAAAACCTCAGTCTCTGTCTTCAGGGAGCTCTCAGCTGACTGAGGAGATGAGCCCTAGAGGTAAGAAGATGAGGGGGTGCTAAGTGAGTGGTACAGACATGTAACCATTTCTGTTATTTTTGGACTGGGTTGGCCTTGGAAAGTAAGCTTAAGATGTAGAAGGGGAAGAGACTCCAGCCAAAAAAGAAAGAAGGGAAGGCCCAAGGTTGGGTCTCTGCCTTCTTAAAGGGCAATGAACAGACTCCTGGACTTCTGCCAAAGGGTGTTTATGAAGGGTTACGGCAGGAAAAGGGGCCCAATGAGGTGGGACAGGTGGGACCAGGACTGTCCTTGTCCAGGAAGGAACACTGGGAAAGGGCAGTGGGGGAAAGTTAACGTATTGGGAGGACTGAGCCAGCAGCGGAGCGAAGACGGATTGCAAAGGAGAGACCTGGGTAAAGTGGTGACAGGTCATTTATTTAGAAAGAAATGTTTCTTTTTGGTTTAAACAACACACCCTCACAAGGGAGTAATTAATTTGCATCCTCTTGATCTGTTTACAATTAATATGGTCAAGTAAATGTCCAAAACCCCAATTCAGCCAAGTTCGAGTTTTGTCAGCTCTGGGGATTCCCTGATGCAATCACAAAGTCATTATTTAACATCCTCTGAACTTCCTGAGTCCCTGTGCTGAATTCTGCTTCTACATCCAATTTATGAGGCAGAACTCAACTATCATTTTTTTCCCACTCCAAAAAAAAAAAGGAAATATCTTACAATTCAAGGGCTAAATTGACTCAAAACTATAAAATTTCGCTGCATGTGTATGTTTGATGCATTCGCCGCCTGCCCTTGAGGGAGAAAAGGAATAAAAATTCAGATGGTTAAAAACAAACACGAAAGCCCCACGGCAAAGTCTACAGAAGACAACAAAGAGGTCTGCGGGGTTCCTCTCGGGGTTCAGAACTAGGAACACCCTTTGAGACCAGATGTTGCAAATCTGTCACTTCAGAGGCCAGGCTGTGAAGACCGGAGGGGACTGGGGGCCTGCCACCTGTCTGGACCGTGCTCGATCGACCCCACAACTTTACCTTCTGATGCTTCCTGGGACGCGGCCTCACACGCCTGCTGTCCAGGTCCTCACTAGGCCCATCAGACCCCAGGTTTAAGCATCAGCGTCCTGGTCTGGGACCCAGTGGACGGGATCTTAAGATCGCTTCTGGAGTGAGGTCCGTGGGGAGACCATTCTCAGGCTCCCCCTCCAGCTCATTTGCTTTTTCTGGCTCTCAGCTGTTTCTTCGTCAGAATGGAGCAGTATCCGCTTCACTTACTTGACAAAGTGTTGGTTAAGATCAGAGGAGATTGTGGATATGAACTTGCTTGAAGAATAGTGAACTCATGTTATGAATACTTCCCTCTTAATGAATTTATCCTCCAATTGAGTATAGATAGATTTGGTATAAAAAATTCAAAGAATTTTTATTCAATTTCTTTGGGGGGAAAAAATCCCCAAATTGTGGATTGATATAAACAGTTGGGTAATAACATTTTTTTTTAGAATATTTTATTTGTTTGTCTGTTTGTTTGTTTAAGAGAGAGAGAGAGAGAGAGAGACTGTGAGTTCAGCACTGGGAGGGGGCAGAGGGAGAAGGAGATGCAGACTCTCCACCGAGCAGGGAGTCCAGGAGCCCGGGCTAATAACATTTTTAAGGCACTTGGTTAAGTGTTAGTATTCATATGGAAAGCTTTGATCAGACTTACGCTGGCCCATAAGGTATCAGAAGACTGTGATAATTATTCAAATTGTCTTCCATCTCAAATACAGTAAGTATTTGTCAGGACAGACAGTGTCTTTCTTACTTTCAAAAATCGGTTCAACAGACTTTGCACAGGCACGGCTCCGTAGGAAGAATCATGCTAAGTGCTGTAGAGGTATGTGACAAAGACACAGCTGCTCAGGGAGAACTCACGACTCAGAATGGGGAGGAGACAAGCGTGGAGTTTATAAATCCCGGGCTGTGAGTCAGACGTGACCACTGGTAAACACACAGGCCAGCACAGGTGGGCTTGCCCTTCCGAGAAGCCACGCTTGGCCACTCTGCCTGGGTTTGAAGACAGCTGGGCCTGTAACTATCAGTTTAGGGCTCTTTGAAACCGTTGTCTGTTTGTTCTGTTTTTTTTTTTTTTTTTTAAGATTTTATTTATTCATTTGACAGACAGAGATCACAAGCAGGCAGAGAGGCAGTCAGAGAGAGGAGGAAGCAGGCTCCTTGCTAAGCAGAGAGCCTGATGTGGGGCTTGATCCCAGGACCCTAAGATCATGACCTGAGCCGAAGACAGAGGCTTTAACCCACTGAGCCACCCAGGCACCCCTGTTGTCTGTTTGTTCTTAAAAGGCATATCGTGCTTCTCCCCATTAGCAGTCACACTGGCCTCCTGTGGCACCCAGTTTGGGCAACTGTGACCCACCCCAGGCTTTTCTAGAATGCTTTTCACACACACACCTGCCGTACTTTAAGTCAAAACTCCCTTGGTTGAGTGGAAGAGCTCTTTAGTCAATTTCTTCTAATGCTTTTGCAGAAATTTGATTTTATTTACATAAATTACTATCCAATTTCTTTGAAAAAAAGAAAAAAAAGGTTAAGGCACCTAACCATGACCTAAGAGGGTAACAAAGTTAAAATGTGACAGTACGAATTTCCTTGGACGGCCATAACCAAATGCCATGAACAACAGAACAAAAGACATGGTTCTCTCGCAGCTGTGGACGCCCGTGTCAGAGATCAGAGGGCAGCAGCACTGCACTCCCTCTGAAGTTCCAGAGGAACTGTTCCCTGACCCTCCCTAGCTTCTGGTGGCTCCTGGCAGCCCTAACTTCCTTTGCATTGTAGCTGCATTAAGTCTCTGCTTCCATTGTCATGTGGTATTTTCCCTGGTCTCACTCTGTGTCCTCTCTTCTTAGAAAGACATCACTCTTGGATTCAGGGACTACTCCTTGATCTAGTATGATTTCATCTTAGTTTAACTAATTACATCTGCAAACAGCCTTTTCCTACATAAGACCACATTCTGAGGTTCTAGATGGACATGAATAGCATGGGGGTGGGGGTGGAGCACGATTTGGCCCACTACAGTAAGCAAGAGAGAAAATCAGCAACGGGGCAGAGGAAAATAGCTTGCCAGATACAAGAAAAGATTAGGTTGATATGTACGTACCGGCCGAATATTCCACACTTCGTTAAAAGACGGACTGAAAATGTGTCATCGAAATTCCTTTCATGGTAAAGGTACTTTGACGAGAGCTTGAGCTTAGAATCTGACCAGCAGGGTTTGAACTCTGGTTGATTTCACTGATGATCTCGGGGAGAAATTACATAAGATCCCGGTGCTTCACTTTCTTTATCTCTAAAATGAGATTCATGGCTGTTAGGGGGCTATATTAAATAATGAAGGCAAAAGATTTTAATGTTTGGAGATGGGTGAACAGATGCTCTATTCAGCCAGTCAAGAAAGCATAGGACTGGGGGCGGGGGGTGGACAGGGGCAAGTCCAGGTTGGCTTAAGCACAGAAAACAAGGGAAGAGGAACGTAAGTCTGATGGGAGAGATGGGCTGGGCCTACCCTGGCCCTCAGGGTGAAGAGGGTGACCTGACCGGCACAAGTGGTCATTGTGTCACCTGCCCAAGTTCTGACACCTGTGTTGGCACAGGCTCCCCTATGGACAGCCAGGATGGAGGGCATTCCTTGGACTGCAGGAACCTATGTCATCCTCTACACTGTAGCTCTGTATCCCCACTGCTGTTCCTTGTCATGCCTCTGCTTTGATATTCCTCAAAACTTTTCTCATCTCTCCTTTTTGGTAGAACCAGGACAGCCCACCAATGTTTTCTTCCAAACTCTTCAGTTTATAACCCCATATCCTATGTCTCTCCACCCCGTCGCGTCTTTATCTACGAGCAGGCTTATATATGTGGCTCTGTGTCTGGTCCACTGTGACCCCTGGATCGTTTCCAGCCTGTCTCTGTGATCTGCAGGCATTCTCAATCTTCTCCTGGCCTCATTGGCTTCCTCCTTCTCTGGAGGGCACTGTGATGCACTGACACACTGCTGTTCTCTATCAGGGCTGTGGCAGACTGCCCTCCCCAAAGCAAGAAGCCATAAAATTAAGACTGGCAAGACTCTCTTGATTAATTTCATTTGCCTCTCTTTAAATCTATTTAAGCAAATGCCTCTTTAAATCATTCTTTTGCAAGTGTGTTTGTAAATAATACTTAAAAAACACTTCATCTAATTGTTCTTGCCACCGCGGAATGTGAACAGATCGAAAATGAGATTTATGTTTAGACAGCATTAAGGTACTAATTTTTTCTCAACAATCGGCGCTGCAATTGACAAAATTAAAACGGAAAATGTAGACCAACAAAAATTAATTCGCACTAGGCCTAGTAGTTTCTCCGAGCAAATCCAGCCTCTCCTCAGCTGCCTAAGAAAAGCCATAAAAATTTCTGAGAAGAATCTGGAGTTTAGGATTCCACTCTAATTGCTTCCCTCCCCTTTTAGCTCATCCCCTTTTCTTGTTCATCTCGACTGCAGAGGGACATGCAGTTTCCATATCCAAAATGCCGTTGGCTCTGCTGGGGTAAGGAAGTCAGGGGGAGGAGGGGCAGGGGCAGGCCAGGAAACCACATAAATAAATGGGAATTTCTACATGGACATGAGGATTTTCGTTTTCGGGTTTGGTTTTTTTTTTTTTTTTTTTTTTTTTTTTTTTTTTTTTTTTTTAAATGAGAATAAAGCACGAATATAAATTCCAAAAAGAGCAATTTATTTAAGTCTATCATTTTTTGGCAACACAATAGAGCGCACATTGGGGTGAACAGTCACAAATCAAGTTCCTTCCCACTGTCTGTTTTCTCCACCATATGTTGTGGAGAATACAATTCACACACTGAGGCTCTGCCTCGTTTCCATGTGAGAAAGCATATTGTGATATCAGCAGCCTGGTCACTGAGCCAATGTTTTTTGGAGCAGTGGGGGTGGGAAGAAAGGCAGCAGGAAATACAACTAACCCTTCAGTCAGAATCGTGTTTAAAGCCTGGAGAACGTTATAGTTTAGTCTCCAGGGTATGGGCGGGACTGAGCTTGCCCGGGCACTTCCCAGGGGGCCTTTCATGGACTCCCAGAACTGCTGGGCTGAAGAGAGTTTGAGGGACCACCCGTGCAAACACGGGGCCTTCGTGTCCCATCGGTTGTTCATTTCGGGTGAGTTCACGTATTTACTCAGTAGGTAGAGGCTACCATGTCCTCATCGTGGATTCTCCTGGTCCACCGTGGCTGGTAAGGAGGACAGCATTTTGTCGAAGAAACGTCTCCTGGCCCTAACTTCATCCGTACTCCGCGGTAACCCCGTGAGCTGACACACCCACAACGCATCTGCGCGCCCACGGACAGACCAGAGCTCTGGATCGTCCTTCAATGCCCAGCGCCGCACGTTGTGGAAATGGGGGCTGGATGTTCTTTGGATTCTCACTTTGGAAGTCTCCCTTCCTTCCGGGTACAGGGCACAGATGGCCCTGCTGAAATGAGGCTTTCTGGAGACATTCTAAGCCGACTCAGTATGAGGTCAAATATTTTAATAAGCCCGGCTCTTTCAGTTGTTGAAGGGGGTGAGGGGGGGGGGTGGGGAAGAAAAGAAAAGAAAAGCTTGTGTTTTCATTTACGGCATGACAGTGTTCAAAACCATATTTTAAAAGAGTTTTAACTGGATGTATAAAACCTCTTGGAAAACAGGAAAAATATCTTTTTTTGAGAATTACAGGAATCCCAGGTAAAAAGTAAGTTTGAGTCCCTAAATCGTGCATCAAACTCCTTGTCTAAATTAAACTGAACAGATGTGGAAAAATGAGTCAGGGGCTCCCCATATAATTCGAAATGCGCTTTCAGGTTCCGCTTCCTATGGCTGATTTCAGTCTAAGCTGCCTTATTGCCTAAAATCTGCAACTTGATACTAAAAGCTTGTCAAAATTAAGTGCATGCTTTATAAGTTTACATTTTTACAGTCTAACTGTTTTTCTTTGATATTTGACAGGGACATAGGTTCCCATGTCATCTGGCCTTGAAGTACTTTTAGAACTTTCTCTTGGACCAATTTGAGGGAGCTCAAGGTTGCAGTGAATTACGGGGCTTGAAGCTGCCGGCCCAGCAGCCAGCCGTTGGGCCCACACTTGAGGGCTAACACCTGTTGGCTGGACAGAGCAATTAATTTTTTTTTTTTTTTTAAATGCAGTAAGCCGCCCAAAATCAAAGCTAAAGGATAAAAATATAATTTTACCTCTTGAGCTTCTAGGGGCGACCTTTGATCTCATCCAAAGTCTGTGTGGCAGGAGGCGCCCATCTTACATTTTCTTCCCGAAGAAACACCTTTGAAAGACACGAGCTGAGTGCTGACTGAATGTTTCTATCTTCTGTCATATCACTCGTGCTTGATGACTCACCCAGGGACCTGACGGAGAGAGTCACTCACAACAAAAAGGCAAGTCTACCAAATGTCCCCCTCTTCAAGAACATTATAATTGGGAGCTTTTAAATTATACTGCAGTCCTCTCCTTGTGAGATCAAATGTTATTTCTCTAAGAGGCGACAGTGGGGTTTTCCAGTTGATTATAATGTGGTATTTGTTTCTGTACATTAAATAGATAACTGTGAACTTCAAAGCGCTAAATACCAATCATGGGCTGGGGCATGGCCACACGTACAGCCTCCCTCCTTCTCTGAACCCTTTGGTAGCCAAGACAAGGTCACTGATCAGGGTAATTTGCAGGAAAAGTCAATTTCTCAAGTACTGAAGCAGGTGTTGTGGCGCTCTATGACAATTTACTGAATCTAAATTGAGGAAGTTGAAAAAAGCAAAGGTCATGATCCACAGGAAGAAAGGAGGAAAGGAAATCTCTTTGACTGTATTTTTAACTCCTTTTCAACCAAGACGTACTCACCAACTGAGACGATTAACGCTAAGAATAAATAAATGAAAATCAGAATATCTCACTCCAATCAGCAACTTATCTGATTTCTTTAACTAAGGAGAGAGGAATTCAATTTTGCTTGCATTCACAAAGAAATAAGCCCAATTTACAGGAGCTAAAGACCAGGTCTTTCTGCTCATGAGTGTTTGGAAACAAAAATCAAACCAAGATGTCTGAACTTTCCATCTTTAAAAAGCTCAAATATATAATATATACTGCTTAGCAGAGAGTATGAAGTATAGTTTAGCATAATATATCACAAACATAAAATCCATAACACTGGATACTTTCTTCTAGATTAGCACATTCCTTTCTTCCCCACCCCCGAGGAAAGAGAAAACAGCCAAAATGGGAAATGCTTTTAGGAAGAGAAATGGAGCCTGAGCCTCAGGATCTGTAATGTTGTTTGTGCAGCAAGGGGAACATGGGATAAGGAGTTAGAAGTTCGAACTTGAGTTTTAACTAATCACTAATTAACTGTGTAATTATAGCAAATCGGTTAACCTCTTTAAGCTTGTTTTTTTTTTTTTTTTTTCATCTGTAAAATTGGGGGTTGTTGTAAGGATTAAATGAGCTAATGTGGGGACTTTTGGCAAGCTATAAATATTATCATCACTAACCTTTAGGGCATTGTTACCCTGAAGGATGATAGGCATACCACTAGTATGCATGAGGTTATTGTAAGCATTTAAGATTTAAAAAAATGAATCAGAGGAAAGAAATGTTAAGTAAATAATAGTACAGGTGGAAAAATATTGAAGGTGGCATATGAAAGACTGGCGTTTTGGTGACTTTCCGAGATTTAGTTAAATTCTTCTTGGGAGGAAAAAAAAATGTCTCCTTGGGAGGTAGAGCAAAGACACGGAGCTTCCAAACCCTCTAATGATGTTTCCAGTACCAGATTTTTTTTTTTTTCTAAATGTAGACAAAAAGTAGAAAAATGAGTTATTTTTAGTTAATTCAAACACTCAACCTAAGAAGAAAGTACATTTGCTTGCATGTCAATTTCCTCTCATTAGAAAGAAAATTCTCATTAAAACAACGCTATTAACATAACCCAAAGACTTCAGAGTTCTAGCTGGTAACTCAACATTTTCAAGCAATAGTAGATGTGATAAAATTCCCATCCAGTATAATCTGAATGCTGGATTTCAGGTCCCCTGTCTAACAAAGTAAGTTCATTGGTGTTGCAGGCCAGAATCTGAGAGCCACAAGTTATCACAAATGTCATGTATACCGACCTCCTCATTTTATGGATGGACACCCTGAGGGCCAGAGAAACGTAGCTGTCTGGGGACTCTATGTAGGTCCCAAATCCAGGACTGGAATGGGCTT
Source organism: Mustela putorius furo (assembly GCF_011764305.1). NCBI lineage: Eukaryota > Metazoa > Chordata > Mammalia > Carnivora > Mustelidae > Mustela > Mustela putorius. Next base: position 12,519,215 of record NW_025422057.1, read on the forward strand.
TGGATCCATTAAGTCCAGGGCTCTTCCTAGATCCTAAATGTCAAATGCTTAATGTCCCAGCTAAGTCGGAAGGGACTATGAAGATGCCAGTCTTATTTGTAATATGTTGACATGTACATCTCCTCCATTCTTTTTTTTTTTTTTTTTTTTTTTTAATTTATAGTGCTAGTGAAAATCCTCAATCAAACACGGAGGGCAACCTAAAAAGCATTAAGCACTCAACACATTGAGAATTAAAATACAGGTTGAATATTACTTTTTCCAGACTCATATTCTCACCTGCTCTTAAATTTTATGATTCTTTTATACTCCTAGTTTAGTTCTGAAGTTACTTTCCATGTGTATGTTACCTCCCCTTGGGTATAAAATACACTTTCACAAAGATGCTTCTTAATCTTAGCCAAGGTGTCAGTTTTCCTCTTACATTTATTGGAATATTTTAATGTTTGGTACTGAAAGTTGAAAATTCAGCACACAGAGACATTTGTCTTTAAGAAAGACAATAATATAATTGTGGATACATGTTATTATCCTTGGAGCAGTTAATCTGCAAATACTGTGTTTTTTTAGTGTTGGTATGCATTGTTTGAGAGACATATTTTCCGATGGCCAAATAAATGGCTGGGAAATGGATCCTATTTTAGCTGTTGGGTTTCTATGGTCATTTTAGCTTCCAGAAACCAAGCTCCAGACACGTGCAGAGAAAGCTTTCCTGCAGTGATCAGTCTCAAAACACTCAGCATTTCACTTATATTCCTGCCTATGTGCACTCCGGAATTGGATGTCTGGTCTCAAGGCTCACTTATTTTACCATTTCTATTTTTATTACATTTTAAAGTTTTAAATAATTTTCTATATATGGGAAAGTTACAAAAATAGGACAAAAAGTTCTCTATATGCTTCATCCAGACCCCCACAATGACCACATTTGCCACAGTCGCTTTATTGTTCTCGATGGATGGATGGTTGGGTGATACAGATATATTTATTTTTTCCTGAACCATTTGAAATAAATTATAGGCATGATGTCCCTTTACTCCTAAATAGTTCAGTGTTTATTTCTCCTGTGCAAAATAGCCACAGGACCAAAATCCAAATCAGGAATGTAGCACTGACACAGTGCAGTACTGTTATCTAATCTATAGATCCATTCAGATTTCTTGAGCTGTTCCATGAATTTGGTCTCTAATACCGTCAATAATTCACATCGTCTTCTACATGCTTTGTTCTGCTCCACGTATGGTCAGTTCTAGAATCCAGAGACTCCTGAAAGAATTAGTTCACCTATTTAAAATAAACTAGGTATAATACATTGTTTAAAGGTATACACATTTGAATGTGTACTCTAGGGCCTGCTGAGCCCATTCTAGCGAGTTGGTGGGAATCATGTGATCTTGTCTCGAAAGTGTGTTTCATGCTACAGTTATGAAGTTGACTGAGAGCTTGCGCTTTGCAGGGATGGGTTCTGTGAGCACAGAAGTTAAGAACACACCTGAGACTAAGTGCCTTGCACCAATACGGCTAGCTGCTCTCTTGATGGCAGTTTCTCCACTGCCTCCACCTGCCCCTGGGCAGATTACTCTTAGAGCCTTGATTTCCTCCTCTGGTCAATGGAACACTTGAAATCTTCTTTCTGTCTTCATTAGGTGAACTACATGAGATAAAGAAGAATGCATTAGAACCGGGCTGGCCCATTAGGTGACCAGTCACCGATATGCTTATTTGATTTTAGTATTAAAATTAAGAGGAAAATACATTTTGTTTTGCATGAACTAGGAAATAACATCTCCAATCTGAAAATTCAAGTTATTGGCATATTCATTTCTCACAACTAAAGGCATCCTAGTCTTGGAACTTTTTAAGATACGTGGCTATATTAAACTAAGAACACAGAGCAGGGTGGGGGGGGTTATTTCTTTACTGCAGTGGACAATTTGCCTGTAACATGTTAAAGAATACACTACATACTTTCTAAGTGATGCTCAAATCATATTTCTCTTCTTCGAGAAGTCTTGAAGACAATTTATTGGAGAAATGAAAGAACAGTAGAAGTCTTTCCCTCCTTCCTTATTTCTTTTATGAAGGAACAAAGAAGGGGCACATCTAGCTTGGGAATGTGATCCCAAGCTGATTAGACGGGCAAATAAATAAATACAGTAGAATACACAAATAAAGGTCGCTACACCTGCAGACATGCGAGTGGGGTGAGACAGGCTTGGTCCTGGGAGGACCACGCTGGCCCCCTTTCTACCACCACTGACCATCCCTCAAGTGCAGCTGTGACACCACTTGGCCTCCAGCAAGGTCAGAGCGCAGGGAACAGGAACAGAGGCAGCATTGTCTCCATATTCACACGGAACACCATCCAGTGTTCTCTGATCTGCAGCTGCGACATGGGGTCCCCCATGGCGGCTGCACCAGGGTCTCCCTGGAAAACTATCTGCCATCACCTATTAGCCACCTTTCCCCCATGAACTTGCTTTCCACAAACCGCCTTAACTTGCCTTTTAAAACACATTTCAATCCTTTGGTGAATGTGAGAATTCTAACCTTTCCCATTTGTACAAATTGCCTTTAAATGAGAAGTTATTTGGCTGGTGGTGGGCTCTGTTACCTGGAGCCAAAACTCAGTGAAAGCTGTGATTAATGAATTATAAAGCCAGTTCATTGAGCCATGACATGAGTACTGCACTGTCGTAAGCAGGAGCTAATTATATATGGAAATAATCATTCAACCTGAGAAAGGCATTTCCTATCTATTAGAAAATACTATGAAGAGATAACGCTTAAAAAAACCCTTCCTATACTATTGGCCAAAAGAAAGGATTATTCCATCTTTATAATGAATTTGTTGAGAAACCTTAATTCTCAATTTTGGCTTAGTTAAAGGTTTTGCTTTTTTTGGTAAGAGAAGTGCTACTTGATTACTTGATTATAAGCAATTTAGTACATGGTTAGTTCTTAAAAAAATAATATATATCTTTAAATTAAAAATTCTTAATTTGTATTTCTTTATTGAAAGGCTCTGTGGTGGGGGTGGGGGTGAATGTTTTAAAGACTCTTATACAAGTTTAGGGAAAAATTTTGGTCATTATTGTTTATTTATTTTCCTTATTGAGCTAATTTAATTATCATAGAGACACAAACATTAGCTCCAGCACTGGGCTTTTCACATCTGTTAGTAAAGATTTGATTAGGGCTACACAAATGTGCTAGATTAAACTATCTAGTTGGTGAAATTCAAGCCACCTGGATATTTTAGCAACATCAATAAGAATAATTCTCTTTTTCAAAATCAGTAAATCCAAGCTATATTAAAAAGAATTAATTAATGAGTGCCAGATAGGCAAAACAAACATTTGACAATGAATCATATTATCAAAGGTTTTGAGGGAGATCCTCTCAGCTTATGTTTAGATGTCAAATTATATTACCAAAACTAAACAATCTGTTAAAATTATGTCTTAATGCAATAAGTCTCCTGTGCCATACGGTTTTTTTTTTTAACTTCTTCAACATTTTTAGTAGAAAAAAGGATATGCTCTATTTACCAATGATAATCATCAAATCATAAGACATTTGCCCCAAAATATTGCTTTGGATATTTCCAAGCGCTGTTAATATAATTTAAATCCTATGAGAAAAAGAATCTATTACAAAGTTTGGCTAATGTATTATACGTATCTTTTGAAACATCACAGGGCATCCTTCACAGGAGAAGCTCAGTAAATATACGGGGATTGAAAGGATTAATTTAGAAGAATTAGGTGTTTGAGAGAAATACATAAAGAATTCTAGGCTTGGAAAAGACTCCCCAAAATGTCTAGTCCAGGGCTGGCAAACATATTCTGTTAATGGGTAGATAGGAAGTATTTTAGGCTTTGTCCGTGAGGTAGTCTCTATCACAACTGCCCAACTCTGCCCTTGCAGCCACCGTGAGGTAGTCTCTATCACAACTGCCCAACTCTGCCCTTGCAGCCACCGTGAGGTAGTCTCTATCACAACTGCCCAACTCTGCCCTTGCAGCCATCGACGATAGTCAACTAATGAGCATGACTGTGTTTCAATAAAACTTTATTTACAAAAGCAGGCAGCAGACTGGATTTGGCCTGAGGGTGGTATTCTGGTGAACTCTCCTGAGCTCTACTTTCCTATTCTGAAGATCAGACGTCTTGGGCCTTCCGTGGGAGAGTAACTTACCCAAAGTTAAAGAACGGGTTGTGCAAGTGGCGTGGCCAGAGCTGGAATAGGCTCCTCCAGCTTCTAGGCAAGGGCTCACACTGGGCTGAATTAATTGTAATGACATGTGGACGGGTGGCCATGTCGAAAAGGAAGGTCTGCCTCTGTGTTAAAGCACATCCAAATGCTTCATGCATTTGAAGTCTATAGAATTGTGATGTGTAGATGATTCCTGAAGTCTCCAGAGAATAAGTTGCTTTTCAGAGACCTAAGCAGAGTCACAAAGAATATTTTTGGGGAAAGGAACATGAACGTACTGACAGTTAGCCAAGCATGAAAATGCTTGACTGAAAAGCCACACATGGTTTGCTTCATTAAAGACCATTTCAGTCCTGGAAAACTGCATTTCTATTGAATATTTATAACAAATATGATTGAATAAGAAGAATTTAAAGTGGAAAAAACCCTGTGTGTTGTGATTCCAAATTAAATCTTATTTTCATGGTTGACAGTGTTTTGTATTCCTGACGTTTGCGTTGTATAAAAAGCCATCTTATTACAATGCACGTTTCCAGCACCAAATAAGAATTTCTAGATTAACACTTGAGTCCCCAACATCTATTTCCCGGTGGGGTTTCCACCATTCACATAACTCATTCTTTCCACTTGGTGGGAAGTGAGTCCGTAGGAAATCCTAAATGGAGAAGTGGATCTGGGTCTCTCTCCGAGAATGTCTGGGGGTGTTTGCATGGAAAGGGTTGGTAATCATTGCTCTGAAACTGACAGTCCAGAAAGACATGATTGATGAAAGGGAATTGGATGTTTGAGACAAAATGGACCGTCATTAACTAACTGAACCAAGCAAACGAAAAGGAGTTTCCAAGGGGCAGTGGGGCACATTCTTCTGGAAAACATGGGTCCAATGTTCAGGCTGTGTTTCACCAAAGGGGGTGGGGGAGTGGAGGGAGCCATTACTTAATGGCTCCCAGCTTGCAAATGTGAAATAACCCACACCATTTTTTTTTCCTTTGGCAGTTCTGTACTGATGCTGATTTGCACATTTCTTGCCGAACAGATGAAGGTGCATCTTCTTGTGTGTCATGCATATTCTGGTCCTGAAATCAGATTAAAGTTTTCCATACTAATAAAAACAAACAAAATTCTGCTACTTGTAATTGTTTTCTAGCACAGGCATTTCAAACCAGGTTAGAAGTCAATTAAGCTGTATTATTTGTTACTTTCCCTTATGGAGGCAAATGAAATTGTATACATGCAAAAAATAAAATGATGCATTTATGTGGTCTTATTTTTATATATAAATCTCTTTTGATTAAAATAAAAGCTATTTATAAACTTTATTTTATCATACTTCATGTTAGAATTTAGCTTATAAAAGTAATATGCAGTTTTATAATACAATAAAATCCATACAATTATTGAAATATTGGAGCATACATGATTTTTTTTTTTTACATTTTCAAGTATGAAGTTGGATTCCCCCACCCCTGACTGCCCCCGGGGAAAAAAAAATGTACCAGATTTCTTTAGGTCAAGGATAACAAAAGCATGAATGATTCAGATGAACACCTTTTGAACTTTCCTCAGGAAGACTTGAGTGGTAGGATAACTTAAAGTCTTGACCAGAACGCATGCAGGTGGCCATTTCTTGGCTTGAAACATCTTGAAACAGTTTCCGTACCTAGCAAGGAGGCTCCTTGTGTCAGAGTGTGGCTTGCTCAAGAGAGAGGGAAAGAGAGTATGCAAATGAGTGCATATGTATTAGTTCAAGAGCAAGACTGGGCACCTTAAAGGTTAGGAGCTCCGAATTTCATTATCTTCCTCTCAGAAGCAGGCCGGAGTACATAAAGTGACCAAAAATGAATTTTACATTGTGTTTCATTAACTGAAGGAATTTCTGTTTTGGTTTCTGCAATAGACTATTAAGGAATATGGGATACCCTGTAATATATCATTTTGCAAGAATAAACAAACAATTAGTGAACTACTGAATTCAAGTGGATTTTCTATGGTGATGTTTAAACAAGAGTCTGTGCATCGATTTTCCTTGGCTCATCTATTTAAGCCATCTCTGCTTATAAAATTGAACCTGAGGCAAGTATATGAGACTTCATTGCACACATTTTTGTATGAGCTTTATTCCTGGCCCCATGTTATGTTCTTATTTTGTTTTTCTCTGAATATATGCTATCTTGAAGTATTTTATGTATTTTAGACACATGTTAGGTCTTTTTAGAAATAGAAAGTTATACATATAGTGTAAATTTTAGACAATAATAGAAATTTGAAGATGTAATCATTCATAGATAGGCACAAATTATTATAAGAAAAGCTGAAGTCATTAACCCAAATAAAGGATTAGAATTAACAATGGAATTGAACCTAGAGTATAATTAATGAATTCTCTAATTGTTCTTCCTGTGTTAGTTCATTAAGCCTGACTACTGAGTAGATATTTGGGCATCTGTCTCCAACATCTGTCATCTCACTGATTCCCCGGGTTGACTCCGTCAATGCCTGACAAGAAAGGTATGCTTTCTTTCCTTTACTCTTTTCTGTGTTTTCCTCCAAAACCTGAGCCTACTGTGAAAACAATAACCATTTTAAAATATGATAGCATGACCAAAAACCACCTTGAAGGAGGTTTAATGTAAGACTTACATGAAAAGATTGGAGATGATGTTAAATAGTATATAGTTCCATAAATGAAAACGATATGATTTTCCCAAGAAACCTGTTTTGTGTTCACATTAGCTGAATTCAATGACAATCCAAAGCACATGTTGAGCACCTGCTTTGCACAAAATGTTCTTGGTTAATGACAGCTCTCATCAATTAAGCACTTAACTTGTGCCAGACACAGCGCCAGGTACCATACATACTTTCCCAAGTTTAATTTACTCCTGTGCTGAGGACAAGGATTGTTATTTCAATTTAGAGATGAGTAGACTAAAGCTCAGGGAAATTACATGATTTGACCAGTTTTAACCAGTAGATGATGAAGTGAAACCCCCAACATGTATAGGCATGCTTCCAGTACTGAGCTTTTTATCCAATACTCTGGGCATAAGATCTTTCCCTCTAGAAAGCTGTTTGCAGAATGTCTTAGTCTGTTGAGGCTGCTATAACAAATATACCACAGGCTGGGTGATGTAAACAACAAACTTCCACTTCTTACAGTTCCTAAGGCTGGGGAGTTCAAGTTCAAGGCACCAGCACAGTCAGTGTCAGATGGGGGTGGCTTCCTTGTTCATGATGTCTTTTCATTCCATCTTCTCACACTGACCTCACATAGTGGGAAGGGCAAGAAAGATCTCTGGGGTTTTTGTTTTAAGGACACTAATCCCCCTCATGAGGGCTCCACCTTCCAGACCTAATCACCCCCAAAGGCCCTGCCTTCTGATACCATTACCTTTTGGGTTAGAATTTCAACATACGAACTTGGGGGAATCACAAATATTTAGTCCATAACACAGAAGAACTGCAGAAGTTTTTTTTTTTTTTCTCTCTCTCCTTTAATGGTCCAGGAATAAAAATGTGAACAAAGAGTTGAGATAGTAAAGCTAAGAAACAAAAATATATCACTTGCTACTGATAGCCTGTGTCATGGAGGGAAATAGACATTTCTAGAGATGTGTCCAATTTATTAGGCTCATTTCCACGTTTGCTTATGTAGGTTGTACACTGTTCACAGCATGGCAGCCCCTGGCCATGCCTCATCTTGAGGCTCAGAGCTTTCATGGTGATGAGATAGTAGATGGGCACACATCCGCTTAGACAGATGACTGTTCCCCAGTGCCATGGACTAATTTTTTAGGAACAAGAATTTTATGGAGAGTGTGTGGGCTGTACCACATGACCTCTCCAAGCAGGAAGCCTCAAAATAGTCTCACTGTGTTCAGAGACGAACAGTGTAGAGAAGAAGTAAGCTTATCTTGTTCTTATTTTATGATGATCTCTATTGGGCTGGTGTTCTAGATAACATGCTCATTAAGTATTGGAGGAGCAGAGAGACCTAGAAGAAAGCAGAGGCATAGAAAGAAGCAAAAGATGCCTCTATCATTTAATCAGCTTGTTAAGTTCCAGGACTTTACATTTAAAAAAAGAATAGCTGCTTAGGTGATTATTAAAAAGGAACAATAAAACTTTAGTTGAAGAATGGTTGGTTAGCAAAAGCAATTCCAGGATAAGTTAAAAGTTAGGGGCAGCATGCTGGGTGAAAATACTTTCCCTACAAATAAAGACCACTGTTACTTTTCAAATAGTTTTGCTTCAGCTTGCACCTGCAGATGGTTGTATGTATAAATATTTGCTCATGGCCATTACTATTATTAATGTATAACATTTGGGATGTTTCTGAGTTCCAGTTGCCTGGATTTATTAGGATATGCTCTCCTATATGGAAGATGTGGATTGCTACAGTTTTTCCCTTTCGCGGAAAAGCAAGTCCAGCAAACCCGTGGCACCGTTACAAGCAGAAGTTATTTATGGAGCTCCGTTTCCCCAGGCTATATTTCAAATTGGTCTACAAATGGGGGGCAGTATGGAAGTTGGGGACCTGGAGAGACAACAAGGTAGAAAATCAGGAGGTTTTGTTTCTAGTCCAGGTTCTGCCACCAAAGAGCATGGTGACCTCAGCAAGTCTTATCCTTGTTTCATCTCTAGAAAAAAGGGGCAAACTCATTGATTTTTAAAGTTGCCTTCTAATTCTGACTTAGGACAGTGTGTCCTTTTCCTCTCTGAAGAAACAATGGTGGTGGACCCAGAAATCACTCTTAGTGCGTAAATTACCCTCTACTCCCTGCTGTGGAAATCACAACCTTCCTACAATTAAAGTTGATATTTTGCATGATGAAACTGCTAACATAAACAGAACACTTATCAAGAGCCAACAGAGTGATCAATCAACAATGAAGATCCCATTTTATCATCTTATATATGTGAATGATTCATTCATTCATTCACTCATTGATTCATTCATGTAACAAATACTAAGTGCCCACTGTGGTCCTGCCACAACAAAGGGAATAAAGTAGAGACAGGACAGAGTAGTCCCTGCCATCCTAGAGCTTACAACCGAATGCAAGATACAGATTTAAAAAAAATACATCATTAAAATTAAGTGGGAGAAACAAAAATGACAAGGAGCTACAGGAAGCTATGGGAATATTTGTCAAGGGAGGTCCAGTGAAATCTAAGGGTTAAGAAAGGTGTTCCTGGAGAAGCTGTCATTTAAGTAGAACCCTGAAGGATGGAGCATAGCTAGGGAGCTGAAGGGATGTATAGTGGGAGCACAGAGGGTGAAAGTCATTTATCCAAGTGTGTAAATCACCTGAGAGGTAGAGGCCTTTGCCACAAGTAACAGGATCTTAGTGGGAAGTTCAAAGGAAAGAAGGAGCATATTTGAAACAGGGAAAAATAGGAAGTCTGATTCTGCCCTTTGGAGAGACTGATGGATTCAAACAGGATGCATCAGATGAGTTCTTAGTCGCTAAGCAATAGACCTTGACTCTAGAGGATATATAGAACAAAAGGTACTTATTTAAAAAGGTATTGGGCAGGGACTTTCTTTTGCAGTCAAAATGGAATAAGAGAAACTGAATTTACTCTCTTAAGGCAACCAAAAAACTAACAAAATATATTAAACAGCAGGTTTCAAAATGCTGAATATGAGGCAAGGAAGGACAGTGATCCTTGGGAGAGAGGTGAGCCCTATGGTTGCCCCAGATTATTGCCTGGAGAGAGCTTCCTGACTGTGGCACACGGAGATACAACCTGGTAGAGTCTAGTGGACTCCCAAGTTGAAGAGATAGATTTGAAAATCTGTGAAGACCGAAGAAACAAGCATCCATTGGACAGAGTGCCAGGGAACAGAGAGCAGCCCACAAGGAAAATTCCAGGAAACTAAAGAGGGCCCCTTGCAAATATTTAGCTGATTAGTGATTCTTGTAGTGTATGAAGAAACTATTCAAATCCTTTCACCCTCCTCTCCCCTCCAAAAAAGCCAGCTGAAAGAATTAAAGTATACATTCATGGTTGGGAAAATTGTCCATTTCCGCCAGTCAGACTGGAAACATCAGTCAGACTGGAAAACCTCTTGGTTTACAGGGCCTTGGACAGAGTGCGCTAAAGTGTCTTACATCAGTTCTGGAAAATAAACATCTCCGGATTGTGTACATCTCTGGTCCCACCTGAAAAATATTAAAATCAAGATCTAACAGGACTTCGGAACACCTGGCTGGCTCACTTGGTTAAGTGACTGCCTTTAGCTTGGGTTATGTTCCCAGGGTCCTGGGATTGAGCACCACTCTGGCTCCTTGCTCAGCAGAGAGACTGTTTCTCCCTCTTCCTGCTACTCTGCCTGTTTGTGCTCTCTCTCTCTCTCTGCCAAATAAATAAATAAAAATTCTTAAAAAAAAAAAAAAACACACAACAGGACCAAACTATTTTGAGGTAACTGTGTCAGAGAACAAAACGCAAGAATATTTACAGGAATATAAAAATATCAAGCATCCATGAAGGTGAAATGTGTAGTGTCTGGCACTCAAGCAAAAATAACCAGGCATGCAAAGAAGCAGGAAAATATAACCTGAAATGAAAAAGCAATCAATCAAAATGAACTCTGGGTTGACACAGATGTTAGAATTATGAGATAAGAACATCAAAACAGTTGTTATATGTATTCCATATGCTAAAAATTAAGTAAAGATGTACATGGGAGTTATAAAAATAATTCAGATTGAACTCAAAAAAGGAAAACTACCAAGTGTAAGATGAAAATACTTTGGATGAGATTAGATCTTGCAGAAGAAAGATTCGTGAACTTGAAGATATCAATAGAAATTTTCAAAAGCACTAAAGGAAGAACTGTTATTTTTTCTTAAATGAAGTATTTATGAGCTGTGGAAAACTTTACAGACTGAAGATAACAGAAACTGGAATCCCCAAAGGAGAGGAAAAGTGGGGAAAAGAGAAACATACTTGAAGAAATGATGTCTGAAAAATTTCCCAATTTCATAAAAAGCATAAATCCAGAAATCTAAGAAGCTCAACAAAACCCAAGCACACAGAGCTTAAAGAAGACCACACCAAAGGATATCATAATCAAATTGCTCAAAAGTTATAAAAAATGTTTTGTTTTAAGTAAAAAAATCTTAAAAGTGGATAGAGAAAAACATCACGTTTTCTACAGAGGAAGAAAGGTATGAATCATTGCAGATGTCTTGTTGGAAGCCATGTAAGTGACAAAAGAGTAGAACAACATCTTTATAGAACTGAAAGAAAAAGATCTGTCAACCTAAAGTTCTATGCCATAAAAAATGTCTTTCCCAAACAAAGGTGAAATCTGAAAATGTCAGATACACAAATGTGAAGAGAATTCATCAGCAGCAGACATTCAGAAGTTTTTTGGGCAGAAAGAAAGGATACCAGATGAAAATGTGGATCTTGACAAAGGAATGAAGAGCATGGAAAATTGTAAGGAGTTTGTTAAATAGGTTTTTTTCCCCCCATGGAATTTAAAATGTCTTAAACAGTAAATGAGTAAACAAAACAATAACAACTTAGAATGAGGCTTGTGACCTGTGTGATAGTAAAACGTATGACAGTCAATGCCTGGGAAGGAAGAAATAGAAGCATACTATTGAAAAAAAAAATTGTAACATCAGTAAAGTAGTATAATATCACTTGAAGGAAAGTTGCCATAAATTAAAGATGAATGCTATAACCTCTAAATAAACCACAAAAGAACAGCAAAAAGTTAGGACTAATAAACCAAGAAAGGAGATAAAATGAAATAACAAAAATAGTTCATGTAAAAATGAGGACAGAAAAGTAAGGAAAGCTGGGAGCAAGGACTAGAAAACAACAAGATAATGGACTCAAATCTAACTGCATCATTAAGTACATTAAATGTAAATGGTGTAATAAACTCACCAATTAAAAGCAAGAAGTGTCAGATTAGATATCTTGTCTACAAGAAGTGCACTTTATATACAAATGCACAAAGAGGTTAAAGGTGAACGGAGGGAAGAGATATACTATGCCATCCAATGGAAGAAAGTTGGGATGGCCAAGTCAATATCAGACAAAGCAGATTTCAGGGCAAAGAAGACCATGAGACATAAAGGTCATTTCCTTCTGAAACAACAACAACAACAAATGCCCATTTCATTAAGGGACATAATGATTCTAGCTGCTTAGGTACCTAATAACAAAACTTTAAATTACAAGAACAGAATTGATAGAACTTCAGCAACAGAGAATTCCACACTGAGAGAGTTTTGAGTAATCTTCTGTCAATAATTAACCAAAGAAGTAAACAGAAAATCACTAAGGAGAGGGAAGATGTAAATGACACTGTCAACCAACTTGATCTTATTGTCACTTAGAGAAGATCCCACCCAACAATGGCAGAATGCATCTTATTTTTTAAGGGCCCATATTACATTTTCTAAGGACCATATTCTGGGCCATAGGAATTTCTCAATACATTTAAGTCACACAAAGTATGTTCTTTGATCAAAACGGAAATAAATTAGGAAAAAAAAATCCCGAACAGTGGGATGATATCTTGAGAACCACCACATATTTAGAAACTAAATAACAGACTTCTCTATAGATGGTTAAAAGGAAATCTAAAGGGGGATTGGGAAAATGTTTCGACTGAATGAAGATTCACGTGCAGCCTATCGGACTGGAGGACACCATTAAACCATACTTTGGGGTACAAGTCCAGCACTGAACACCTATATTGGGAGAAGAAGGAAGGTCTCAAACCAATAACCTCATCTTTCTCCTTAGAAAACCAACAAAAAAGAGTAAATAAAATGACATTATAGAAAAAGGAAGAAGGGGCACCTGGGTGGCTCTGTCATTAAGCATCTGCTTTTGGCTCAGGTCATGATCCCAGGACCCCGGGATCCAGTCCCACCTCAGGCTCCCTGCTCCACTGGAAGCCTACTTCTCCCCCTCCCCCTGCTTGTGTTTCCTCTCTCGTTTTCTCTCGCTGTCAAATAAATAAAATCTTAAAGAAAGAAAGAAAGAAAGGAATATATGGAAATGTCAGGAAGATGGAAGAATAGAAGGTTCTGGCCCTCACCACCTGGCCCTACCCTGGTCCCCGAAAAATACCGGTTTGGGCCATGACCACCCAATGAAAACACTTTTGTGAGGGATTCTGGAGTTTAGCTGAGATTCCGGCATCCTGGTAGTGAAAACAAACAAATAAACAAAAACAAACAAAAAAACCCCAACCAACAACAACAACAACAACAAAACCAAAAAAACCAAAAACCCGTGGAGGCAATGAAGAGGGTAAGAAGAATCAAGAACAACTTTACCCACGTCGCACTCCCTCCGGTAGCACATCTTGGTGCCAAAAGAGGCCCCCGAGCCTGTGATTTCTCCCGTGGGGGTAAATGAGAGCCAAGGGAGCACCTGGCCTCGTCAGCCTTGCAGGGTGATGTCTGAGAGGCCCGTTTCAGTGCTGCCCCATGTAGAACACTGAGGGATCAGCACGGCTGCGTCACCTGGGGGCAGTCAGGAACAGCCAGGAGCAGAGAGAAAGGTTCACAAGTCACAGCAGCAGCCTGTGGGTCTCAACAGCTCGCCGAGATCCTCCCAACTGACTGTGCGGGCTCTAAGAGGCTTGTCCAGGAATCCTGCAGGATAACTTGCCTGTGGACCTCCCAGCCAGCCAGGGCATACCCCCTGCCACCCCGGAAGCCCCCGTGCATGGTACTCTCACGTCTCTGCAGATGCGGCGTGTGACACCGCCCCCGCCCACCACAGACAGCACATAGATCTCACTAGGAGGGAAGGATCTTAGCAGCCAGATGGACTCTGCTGGACTGGACTGGAACAAGGTACAACCTCGAACACCTCAGGGCACTCACTGCCCTACGGAAAATAAACAGTGGGTTCCCAGCACCCAGCCTGGCTTTGTGGGATCAAGAGAAGGCACACAATCCTGAGACATTTTCCCATAAGGGAACAAGGGGGAGTGGAGCTGAAGCCATTCTAGAGAAGATCTAAGAGCTGGTGGTTTTCCATGAGCCAGCAAATATTAGACTTTATCTATGTCTGATCATGGGTCTGGTGTCCAAGCAAGCAAGCATCTCACCAAAAGGTGAGAACAGCCCTCAGATCAACAGATAAATATGCACATTTCTCCCAGAAAAAAATGAAAAGATCAGACATAGATAAAGTCTAATATTTCTTTGAGCCCAGATAATGCTTACCAGCAGCTCAGAGGCATTCGGGAGGTCCCCTCTGGATGCTATGAACTTCTCATGTGTTTATAACCGAGTTGAACAGAGAGCCTGTTTTGACTTTTTCCTATAAGTAAAAAGTGATCATTTGATGATGGTTCCTTGTGCAATTGGAGAAGAAAATTATTAGATGTATGTAGGCAAGTTCCAACTTGTCTTGTCAGTTTCTGCGAAGATGTAGAATGTATCAAAAAATATATTGCCAGGAATTTTCTGTTTGTTTTTAGTATCTAATGTGCACTGGGTTTGTGGGAGGTGAGGGTATATATATGTGTGTTTCCATGTAGGGAGAAAGTGCAAAGTTATTAACATTTTCATCTGCAGCAGCTGATTGAAATTGTGTTCATTGACTCACAAGTGAGCTCCATTACAGGGCGCTGGTTGGCAATGTCTTCGGAAAAGCACCTCGTGAATAAGGAGTTGTCTTGCTGGGGTGGTGGGGCAGTGGTGGGCACTTCTGAGACAAGGGTTTCGAGGGGCAGTTTTAATAGGGCTTGGCTCGAATTGGAGGACCCTCCAGGCTCTGGCAAAGGGTTTGACAACAGCTAATAGGTCACACTCTGGCTTGTCACATCCTCAGGAAAAGCTGATCTGTTTTCTAAAGCCACGAGTGACAGGATTATTGTGTAAGTGCTTCCGAAACACTTTCATCTTGACTGTTTTCATCTGAAGCTGTTGGAAGGGGCTTTGCCAAGAAAAGCGGAGAAGAAAATCAAAACATGCCCTGTGCAAATGTCCTTGCGTTCACGAGGGCGTTGCCAGGGACCTCAGCTCCAGCCTGGGTGACCTTGAGAGGTTCTGCACGCTGGCGTGGAACCACATGCCGCTGAGGGGGACAGAGGGTGCTAACCACTTCTCATCCCCCCGGGGCACAGCTGTCCCACCTGGAGATTTTCCACTTCAGCTGGGAGTCTCAGAACTTCTGCAGGAACAAACTCATCCTGAGGGTACCTGCTGGTCTGGGGCAGGGACCCAGTTTTCTGCACAACCTGAGGGATAAGCCCATTTTGTCCCCCATCTTTCCTCTCTGGGGCCCGATGCTTTCTGGGTGTTCCTCTCTCCATCATAACACCAATTGCAAATGTTTCCTAACCGTAGCTGTGGTCCCTCTGTACCAGTGTGATAGGAACACACATTGACAGTGAAGGTTTGGGGTATAAGGGACCCGGTTTTCTTTTCTTTTCTTTTTTTTTTTTTAAGATTTTATTTATTTATTTGACCGACATAGATCACAAGTAGTCAGAGAGGCAGGTAGAGAGAGCGGGGGAAGCAGGCTCCCTGCTGAGTAGAGAGCCTGATGCCGGGCTCAATCCCAGGACCCTGAGCTGCTGAAGACAGAGGCTTTAACCCATTGAGCCACCGAGGCACCCCAGGACCCAGTTTTCTTAAGCACACTGGGGGGCCCCCAAGAAGACTGAGAGATGTGCTTTGGTTTCTTTTTCTAATCTTGCCATATGTTCTCCTCCTCTGGCCCCCAAACTAGAAACTGGGACACAGGACTGGGAGCAGGGGGACAGGAACATAGGACTCCAATCACATCTAACCATCTCCTGGGACTCAGAGTAAGCACTTTTATAAACATCTTTGGTCATCTCCTTTGGTCAGCTCCTGTCTCTTCTGTCCTGGGGTGCTCTTCAATCAACCTTTCCCACTTACCCCTGCCCTACCCGGAGGGACCGGGAGTACACCTCTTTTGTTGTGAACAGACATTTTCTTTGGACATTCCTCCTTTTTTTTTTTTTTTTAAAGATCTATTTCTTATTTTAGAAAGGGCAAGCATGAGTGGGAGGAGGGGCAGAGGGAGAAGGAGAGAGAGGAGAGAAGCAGATTCACCGCTGAGCACAGAGCCCAGCGTGGGGCCCGATCCCATGACCCTGCAATCACGATCCAAGCCGAAATCAAAAGTCGGATGCCCAACAGACTGAACCACCCAGGTGCCCCTGGACAACCCTCTTTCTGTCCTTGTTATAATTTCCATTCCAACCAGGAATGTCAGCATCTCTGCAGTGACAAATCCATCCAAAAAGTATGTTCTGGCCAGGGTCCGCGGACGGCAAGGTCCTGCGGGATGTTTGCCTTCCGCATCTCTCTATCACCTCTCTGACACTTGTCCCGTAACCTCACAGTCGTTGCTATAGCTGAAGTGTTGCCTCTCCCCTCCCCCTTCCCTCCTTGAAACATACATGTCATGGGTGCCAGTCCCACAGGGCCCTTTCAGGAGCTAAATGTAAAGTAGAACGGTTCATAAACCATTTGTGTAGTACCTTCTCTCTGGACACTTGAGAATTTCAACAGGGGCTCTCAGTGCTTTGAGTTAAAGGCTGGGAGCAATGTTGGCCTTTAAGGTTCCTAGGAGACCAGACGGGGAAGGAATTTGGAGCCCTGGAAGGAATATAAGGGCTGCTGCCCAGTGTCTTTTACATCATGCTTTGAGGTGGCTGTCCAGGAAACTACTGCCTTGAGAAAATTGCAGCAAGTCCAGGACACTTGGCACAATTTCTAAGAAAACCATGCAGCTTTTAGAATGCTCAAGAATTAGCCTCAGCCCCTGTGTGTGTGTGTGTGTGTGTGTGTGTGTGTGTGTGTTGGGTCACTGCACACGGTTGTGTAGGTTGAAAACTGCAGAAGGGCCATGTATAAGGAGGCACATTCATGCAGCAAACACTGATGCATATATTTGTTGTCACAGTCTGCCAGCAGATGTGTCAGATTCTATCAGAATCGGTATATTATGATAATGCGTTAAACACGGAAGGAAAGTGTCTTGAGGCAGAGACCTTTTTCTACTTTGGAGATGAGAGAGGCCAGCACAGGTTTCAGTGAGAGGCAGAGGCAGCTTCCAGCTTGTTCCTTTGGACTCTTTCCAACTTTGTGTCCGTCATTCCTTCCTGATCTGCTCTGGACCTTCAGAGTCAGCCGATGCACAAACAGGCATCTTGAGTTTCTCACCAGCTCGAGAGCTTGCTTGTTCCTCCCCATTCCTCCTGAGGTCCTGCTTGTGAGATGGCAGCGGACTGACACGCCTCCCCGCTGGGTTGGCCCCACGGCCTCCAGCCTCTCTGCACACCAGACCCTTTAGTCTTGTTTCAGTTCCTGGGAAGTGCCCCTCTGCCCCTTGCTGTCAGCATGGGTTATGGTCCTTGATAACTACCCAAGAATGTTCCCTGATATCCCTGTCCTGCTTTTCTTTCTTTCTTTCTCTCTTTCTTTTTTTCTTTCTTTCTTTAAGATTTTATTTATTCATTTGACAGTGAGTATGAGCAAGGGGTAGAGGGAGAGAGAGAAGCAGACTCCCAGATTCCCTGCTGAGCAGGGAGTCTGACATGGGCCTTGATCCCAGGACCCTGAGATAATGACCTGAGCCGAAATCAAGAGTCAGCCTCTTAGCCGACTGTTAAGAGATTGATATCCCTATCATGCTTTTCTTTTTTTTTTTTTTTAAGATTTTATTTTTTTATTTGACAGACAGAGATCATAAGTAGGCAGAGAGGCAGGCAGAGAGAGAGGAAGGAAAGCAGGCTCCCCGCTGAGCAGAGAACCGGATGCGGTCCCAGGACCCTGGGACCATGACCCGAGCCAAAGGCAGAGGCTTTAACCCGCTGAGCCACCCAGGCACCCCCCTGTCTTGCTTTTCCATATTTCTAAATTGCACCCAACTTTCAAGACACTGTGCACATACCCCTCCTTTCATGAAGTCTTCCAAGATCCTTTTTACCTCATGCCAGCCCAAAGAATCATCCTTACCTCTGCTATGCCATAGCCCTTTGTCTGTTTTTCCCTTTGCATCATGGATCAGTGTGGACCTTGTGTTGGTTCTGAGCCTGAACTGACTCTCCAGTTCTTCAGAACAGGGATAAAGGCTTCGTTTTATGTGTGGCTCCCAAAGGGTCATGCACAGTGTCTTACACACAACAGACTACTAGCAAGGTCTTGGCAGATGAATACTGAATTTACGGGATAGTTGGGAGTAGACTATGTTCTCTCTGGCTCCTTGACTAACGGTGCATGTGCAGCTATATTTTCTTGTTTCTTTTACTGTGAAGAAACTGAGGCATTCCCTACAGGTTAGCAACCAGAGAGAACTTGGCCCAATAATATCTCATGGGCCTACTTTTACCCTGTAGGCAGCTAAAAGCATGATGGTTGTATTAGTGTGGGTTCTCCAGAGAAACAGGGCCAATAGGATCCGTATAGATCTAGAAAAAGACATTTATTCTGAAGGATTGGCTCACGCAGAGGCTGGGAAGTCCCACTGTCTGCTGTCTGCTAGCTGGAGGCCTAGGAAAGTCTGTGGTGTAGATCCAGTCCAAGCCCCAAGGCCAAAGAACCAAGGGACCTAATGGTGGTAAGTCCTGGTCTGACTTCAAAGGCCCGAGAACAAGGCGTGGCAGTGTTTGAGGACAGGAGAAGATTGATAACCCGTCTCAAGCCGAGAGAAAATTTGCCCTTCCTCTGCCTTTTTGTTCTAACCTGGCCCTCAGCAGATGCCATGACGCCCACCCACACTGAGGAGGGTTGCCTTCTTCCCTCAGCATATCCATCCGCACCCTAAGCTCTTCCAGAAATGCCCTCACAGACACAGAAATAATGTTTCACTGCCTATCTAGGCATCTCTTAGACTGGGCCAGCTGACACATAAAATTAACCATCACCGTGACTTTAAGGGATAAAAACAAACAGGTGACACAGAAATGTTACGCAGCTCAATTACATCCTTCAGCATAAAGAAATTTGGAGAAATCTGAGTTCTAGTTAGTGAGGTCAATCCATTGGTGGGCCTCTATTTTTGGGACGACCCGCTGCAGAAGGCTCAGAGCCCCACAGCTCCCCTTCTCATGTCTCTGTGACACCGAGCAGGATAGGACAGCAGAAACACCATGATGCTCCTGGGTCGCCATCCAGCTTTGTGGAGCCAGAGAAAGGAGAGGGGACCGGGAGCGTACAGTGAGAACAACACTGCACAAGCCAAGCCTTTCATGTTTCAGATTAAGATGAGATGTTGAGGGAAACTGAGCAAGGAACAGGATGGATTTTTGGCCAGACCCTTAACTTTCTTATCAGACGATTATGAGAGACATGGACAATTCAAAGCATGCGTTGCCCCGATGAATGGAATCATGTCAGCTGATGTAAGAGCTACAGTTATTGGTAATTTTCTTTCTAGCTCATGAAATCAGCTGGCTCTGGGGTATGTCTTTGTTAAAGTGAAGTGGACTGTTCGAGTTATCTGGGGAGAGGCCAGAAAGCTACCCTGCTTTGGCCTCTCCTCTCACCTTGCATCATGACTCGATTGTCACAGAATGTTCTATTTGGAAAGAAACTTAAAAATTCTCTTATGTGTCAGTAACTATTTTAGTAGGCAAATGGCTTTTTTTTCCCCCAAATTGCAGGCCTCATTTCCTTTGAAGGGCATCTCAGCTTGGAGTTAGCATTGGCCACTCTTGTGTGTAGTGCTCTGGGAACACCTTGGGTGTGGTGGCAAATCAGTGCCATGTACAATGGCCTAACTTTCCATGACACATTAGAGAAGTTGAAAGCACAAAGAATTTAGGTCCTAGATGAATTCTGGGAAGAATACATCAGAGTCTTTACAAACGATTTAAAAACAGAGTGATTTCCAGATTGCCTACATTATACTGCCTGTTTGGAGCACTATACTGACCCTTGAATGAGAACTCATCTATTGATGGACCTAATTAGAAACTCAGAACTTTTGGACCAGGAGGGACCCTCTGGATGACCTGTCCTCACTTCTGTCTGTCACTCTCAAGTCTGCTCATCTTCCAACGTCTCCAGCTCAGGATATGACTTGCTTTCACTCTGTTGCACCCATCTCGCCCTCAATAAGCATCTGAACAAACACCAAGTCCACGTACATCCTGCGCCCACTTCTCCGTCCAATTCTCCACCTGATAGTGTGAGCACCACCATCATCACCATCACCACCATCCACATCCTCAGCTCTGGTCTCAGCCTCCCAGTAGCTCTCCCCGGTTCTTCTTGTCTTCTCCCCACTCCCCATCCATTCTCCATGCAGCAGGAAGGATGACAGTCCAAGACACCAACCTGAATGCATTTTGCACGTGCTTGAAATCCTTCATTGGGTTCCTTCATGACACTTTAGCATGGCCTCGGAGACCCAACATTGTGTGGTCCCACCCCCACTGAGAGTGCTTCACTTATCAAGCACATCAACCTCTTTGCATCTTAGCCACACAGACCTTCATTTTGTCCCCCAAATAGATTAACATCCTACTGAGTCAAGACCTTTACTCATGCTCTCCTTTCTATCTAAGACTATCCTCCAACTTTGTCTCAGCCCTTCCACTCTTCCCTAAAACTTGCCAGGCCAGCCCGTTTTCAATCTTCAGTCTCATTTTACATGTTGCCTCCTCAGAAAGTTCTCCCTGATCCCTGAGATTAAATTCCTTCTGTTAGATGTGCTGAGAGGTGGGCAACTCACTTTTTCTCTAGAGGGGCAGAGAGAATATATTTTGGCTTTGCTGACTATATGGTCTCTCTAACAACTACTCAACTCCGCGATTGTAGAAGAAAGCAGTCATGGACATTATGTGAAAAATAAGCATGGTTGGGTTCGAATAAAATTTTATTTACAAAGACAGACAGGGGGCTTAGATTGGGTTCACAGGCCTATTTGCCAGCTCTTGCCTTAGAACATCCTGCCCTTCCGTTGTGTAGAATTTATAATAACATGTAACAAAGGCCTTATATCTATGGGTCACATCTATCATTGCTTTTTGGATTTCTTTTCCATGAGGTCAGAGATCAAACCTGTCCTTTAGCATCCAGGGGGAATTACAGGCACTCAAATAAATCAACATGTGAGGGGCACCTGGGTGGCTCAGTGGGTTAAAGCCTCTGCCTTCGGCTCAGGTCATGATCCTAGGGGCCTGGGATCGAGCCTCACATCAGGTTCTCTGCTCAGCAGGGAGCCTGCTTCCTCCTCTCTCTGCCTGCCTCTCTGCCTACTTGTGATCTCTGTCTGTCCAATAAATAAATAAAATTAAAAAACAAAACAAAACGAAAACAACATGTGACTCAAGCCAAGCTTGTTTGTCCAATTGGGCTTTATCCCAATTCTTTAGCTTGAGCAATAAGGAAGAGACCTATAGAGGACTATAACCTGAGGATATATCCAACCTTGCAGCAACCTTGTTGGCATCACCCAGAGCCTGAGAATGGAGCCAGTGCTGGGGAAGTAGGTCTGAGAAATGGAGAAACTAAATTATATTGTGACTACCTCATTTAGGTCATGGATCAAGCCCTAACTCACTTAGTCCCTCTAGTTCTTGACTATAAAGTTACATGAACCAATGTATTCCAATTTTTTAAAATTAAACACATTTAAATTAAAATTTTTAATCATATGCATGGAAAATAATTACATAAGGCTGATATTTTCTCATTTATAAAATGAGGATAATAAAACATACCATGAAGGGCTATCCATCAAAGCATTAAAATATGTATATATATATATATATATATATATATATATATATATATATAAATATCTGAGTCTTGCACATAGCAGCCACTCATGTTTGTTAAATAAATGAGTACAGGTTTGCTCTACTACCCAAAAGTAGAGTGTTTCTATGAAACCTTTTATAAAGCTGAAATTCAGGTTTAAAGCAAAGAAGCAATCACCACTGATTTCTATGGAAGGTTTTTTGAGCATTCCTAGACCTCCCTTAGACTTAACTGATACCTTAGAACACATCTTGCTAATAGACACACAAAACAAATCTAGACAAACCACAGATGCTCACTGATACAGTTCAGAGCTCTGGCTGAGTGTCATTCCCAGGGGGAGGAGATTCAGGGTACCTCTGTGTTGGTGGTTGACTGCAAAACAAATACTGAATGCTATTTTTGCCTTTTGCCTTTTCTCAAAAAAGCAAAAATCCTCTTTGGATTTCTTTTGGTTAGTGAAAGCAGATACTAATGTAGGTCTTCTTTAAAACTGAAGTATCATAACATGAACTTTTGAAAAGTGGGGGTACCCGTAATTATTCTCACTAACAAATATATATAATTCTGTAAAGGGCTATTTATAATAATAGCTGCATTAATAATAATAACTTTACTATACTCCTCCTCTCATTTTAAATTGTGATTATAAAACACCTTGTCATTATGGCCAGTTGATAAGCAATCAAAATGGAGCTATCATCTTAATATATAATGCAAGTCACCATGCAAAGGACTATAAATTACAACTTGTTTTACTCACAATTTTGGGAATAAATATCTCATGTAAAAAAAGAGGGTTTGCCAACATCTCACCAAAGAATATAGACAAATGGCAAATAAGCATATGAAAAGATGTTCAACACTGTAGGTCATCAGGGAAATGAAAATTAAAACAACAAAATACATATCCATTAAAATAGCCAAAATCCAAAACACTGACAACACCAGATGCTGGTGAGGATGTGGAGAAATGGGAACTCTCATTCACTGCTGGTGGGAATGCAAATGATGCAGCCACTTTGGAAGATAGTTCAGCTCTTTTTTACAAAACTAAACATACTAGTACCATATGATCCAGCAGTCAGGATCCTTGACATTTACCCAAATGAACTGAAAACTTATATCCACACTAAAGCTGACACATGGATGTTGGTAGCAGCTTTATCCATAGTTGCTAAAGCTTTAAAGCAACCAAGATACCCTTCATCAGGTGAATGGGTAAATAAACTGTGCTTTGTCCAGGCAATGAAATATTAGCACTTAAAAAAATGAGCTATCAAGGCATGAAAATACATGGAAGCAATTTAATGCATATTACTAAGTGAAAGAAGCCAATCTGACAAGGCCACGTACTATATGATTCCAACCCTATGATGTTCTGTAAAAGGCAAAACTAAGGAGACAATAAAAAGATTAGTGGCTTCCAGGGTTTGGGGGAGGGAGAGATGAATAGGCAGAGCACAGAGGATTTTTAGGGCAATGGAAGTGATCTATATGATACTACAGTGGTAGATGCTTGTCATACATTCATCCAAACCAATAAAATATGCAACACCAAGCGTGAACCCTGATGTGAGCTACTGACTTCGGGTGATGATGTGTCAATGTAAGTTCATCAGTTGTAACAAAAGCACCACGGTGGTTCAGGGTGCCCATAGTGAGGGAGATTGTGTGGGACTATAGGGCTTATATGGGAAAATCTCTGTATTCTCCACTCAGTTTTGCTGTGGTTCTAAAATTGGTCTAAAATAGGTTTATTAATTTTAAAAATGACATCTATTTTTAAGAGGCATTTGTCCATATAATGATTGAAAATAAACTTTATTCAAAAAATCAAAATTCTCCTTGACACTCCCCAAAATTCTTTCTCTAAGACTATGTTTTCAAAGAACCAAAAGAAAAAAAAAAAAAAAAGCAGAGGGAAAAAGAAAACAACTGACCAAATTTCCAAACATACCTTAGATTGAATGCGTTGTGTCTGGCACCAGCTTTTCAATCTTCATCATGAGTATGAAGAGAATAGAATTTGTTTCCTTTGTCTCATGACCCAGGAACGTGAGTATCTGTTAACAGATGCTTGCCAAGACATGAAAATAGTGGGAATACATCTGACTCAAGGAGCAAACGATACAAAACTGAGAATAGAAGATGACAATACTTAATATATATATTGGAGCCAATTTCTTCCTATGGTGAGCCATCCACTGGCTCTTCTCATTTAGAATCAAACTCCTGTCCTCCCCAGGACTGCAAAGGCCCTGCATGAGCTTGCTCCAAACTACCCCTTCAACCTCATTTCCCTTCACTCCCACTGACTCCCTTGCTTTTGCCTGAGGGCCTTTGCACCTGCTGCCCTTGGTGCCTGGAAAGCCCTCTTGCACTTATATAACTTCCGGTCCCTTTGTTCTATTCTCTGATCAAAAGGTATTTCTGCAGAGAAGCCACCCTTGCCCATGAGACTTAAAATATCAACCTTCCTGCAACCTTTTTATTTCTTCTCCCTGCTTGGTGTCTCTTCGTAGCATGACTCATATATGCTACCTATTGCTTTGTACATTCATTCTATCTTTCTTCCCCTCCTCCATGTGAGCTCCTGGGGATAGAGTTCTCTGTCTGGCTCCTTTATCCTCACCCCGATATCTACAATAGTACGTGACACACAGTGACATCTAAATAAATATTTATTGATTGCATTTGTTGCGACCAGTTTCTATATGTCAACGTGGCAATCACATTAAATTCATTGTTTGATTTCCTAACAATAAGAAGAAATCTCAGTTACTACAAAGCTCCTTGCAGCAGCTCACCTGTCTCCGATGACTCAGGCAGGGGTGACCAAGAGTGCAACCTGCTTCATTTATTCCAGATCAAACTCAAACACTCACAATGTAAGGAATATCGCATGCTTCCTCACGGAACTGCGACATACTTTTCAAGAGGATTAGCTTATAAGAGTCAGATAATCCCCCAGGGTTGAATAAATAGATCTCATAGAAATTCCTGGGGCACCCTCTACATAAGGCCTTTCACTAAAATTAAATTAGCAACAAAATGAGCTTTTCTTGGGGTAAATTAAAGTGGGTTTTCTTTTACAAGCTGTTTTAAACTATTATAATCTGGGAGGTCGGGTCCTCCCTTAAATACACATGGTATTTTTAAATGTCTCATTTGGAGCCCTGTGTCCCCAAGCCCAGGGAAGTGGAAAGGAAAAGGAAGCTGGAACTCCAAAGGGGCCCTACTCAGGTTTGCAAAGAGAGGCAGACTGGGGACATATAGGAAAGAACCTGAGACTTCCAGGGATTTAGGAAAACTACATGTTTCCATTGGTGTCTGTGACAATGCGGAAAACACAAAGAAGGCGTGATGAATAAAATATGGCTATCTGTTGGCTGTCTCCTGGGCCCCCAACACACTGAGACAGAGACTTTGATTATGTCACAGTCCAGCGGTGTTTGTCAATAGCTGCCCCAGGGGCAGGGCCCTAACCCGGGGCATGCCCACAGACCGCACACGACACTACGGCTCGCTTCTTTCCTACAAAAATGGTCCTGGTGAGGCTAGCTGAGCGCCTTCCTCTAGGGTGCGTTGCTCTCTGCTCCCGACTGAATCACGCACTGTGCAAATATTTTACTTTCATGCATCATCTGTAGCAAGTGTAATACTGAGATTTAAAGGTAAATATCCAGAGAAATTGCCGCAGAATTATCAGCCCGACATTCCTGTCGTGGCAAATCAAATCCCGCTGTGCACAGCCAAAAGCAAACAGCGGTTTTAGTCAACACCCTTCTGGCGGGCTCCTTCAGACTGTATAAACGAGGCTGTGATGTTGGTCAACAAACAATTAAATAAACACATATTTTGTAGGGGTTTATCTCCGTTAAGGAGCTGCGCTCTATTTCAGCATTCTCTGTATTCTTTTCACTAGAAGGAATCAGAACGAAATTGGGGAGAATTAATGCACTCGGTAGGATTTAGAGAAGAAGAGTAAACTTGACTTGGAACGTTAGAGCACACGTGGTCCCCTGGAAGAATCTGGTTTGGTGTGGCAAGCCCCTTTCGATGGCTTCACCGAAGTGCTCAGGCCTAACATTGTCTCTCTTCTCTGATAACGAGCAGCAGATGAAACGTGGTGCCCGACATGAAGGTGAAGATCCAGACAGAAAGCCGTTCATTTGTTTCTTCCGTCCGCCAGTCAATCATCGGAGGTCATCCCTGTGCCAAGTTCCGTGCTGGGATTGGGAGGCACAGAACAGCCTCACCCCACCCAGTTACTTATCCAAGTACTGGGACAAATGACACACAGGAATCTAGGAATAGGAAATAAACAGCAAAAGGATTCTGCGAGGAGAAAGTCTCCCGAGTGAAGCAAGAGAAAAGCCAGGGGGAGATATTGAGGGCGTAGCTGGGCTGGGGGGTCCCCAGCATGGGTTAGAGGTTTCTGTATTTGAAATGCCCGTAAGCACAGAGGTGAGCGTCTCTTACTCCCAAGGGACCACAGAGGTGAATGGCGGAGGGGTTGTAAGTAGCGGGGTGGGGAGGGGGCACCCAGTGGAGGCGGTCAGTGACCAAACTCAACAATGGAGTCAGCAGCTTTATCACACATGCCCGACCCGGCGCAGTCCATGACGTCCTGTCTGACCGGTGTAGACCTACATCGCAGGCTTTCTACTGATTCCCGGGCAAAAACACTGGAGGTCCATGAGCTGAGGATGAGGGCAGGCTGGCTACCCAGAGAGAAGTCAGTTTGCGGTCACCCTGGTCTGAACAGGAACTGGGCCACAGGAACATCACATCTGCTCTGGGTCTGGCATAGCTTATTCAAGGTCACGTAGATGATGGGGACAGAGTAGAATTTGATCCTTGGTTTGCGTGTCTGTGCAATCCTTTTCTATGTATATCTGAGGTGAGGGGAGGGAGGGATACAGTTGCCTATAATTTAATCCAATTCAGTTCTGTTCAATGCCTTCAATTCCTTATGGGGTGACTGAGGACCTAACTGATTCCTAGCGGAATGGAGGATGCAGAGATGATTAAGGTAAAGCCTCTGGCACCCAGCGGACTGAAAAAGACACTTACCAGTAGGAAATTATGTAAAAAGCACAGGAGGCTTGGTGCAAGACTACCTCCCAGGGTGGAAAGGGAAATACCCCACACTAGTTTCTCTTGAAACTAGGCTGAGACATGTTGACCTAGACCCCATCTTGGTCCTTGAACTCTTGACTCAATCAGGGACCACAGAAAATTCTCTCCAGTGAAGGGGGAAGCAGCCATCTTGGTCCTTGAACTCTTGACTCAATCAGGGACCACAAAAAATTCTCTCCAGTGAAGGGGGAAGCAGAGGCATGATGCAGGTCCCCACTGGGGTGTTGACTATGCTCATAAGGCAGCAATCAGCACTAGGGGACAATGTCAAGTCTCCTAAACAAAGCAGTGCTCTGGCTTGAAATTAGGCAGTTTCTGACTGGTGATAGTATATCCCAGTGAGTCAGAGTACTGCCCACAATCCTTTTTTATAAAAATCAAAAGTGATTATTTCTCTTTTTAATGTCAACTTTGTTGATGTATAATTGAAAGACAATACACCCACATATTTAAAATGTATGACTTGATAGCTGGACATATATGCACAACTGTGAAGCCAACACCATGATTAAAATGAAGAAAGACCTCCCCAAAAGTTTCTTTATAACACTTTGTCGTCTGCCCACCCTGAACTCTCCCACCCCAACTGATCTGCTTTCTGACACTATGGATTAGGTTGCATTTACTTAAACTTCGTACAAATTTAATTATAATATTTCACTTTATTTGACTGGTTCTTTCACTCACCATATTTTGAGATTCATCCATAGAGTTGAGTGTATCAGTGAGTTGAGTGTTCATTCCTTTTTATTGCTGAATAGGGTTCCTTTACGTGGATCATGGCCCCCAGTTTGTTTACCCCTTCATCTGTTGGTAGACATTTGGTTTCATTCTAGTTTGGGGCTATTATAAATTATGCTTCTGTGAATATTCATGTCTTTCTTTCTTTCTTTCTTTCTTTCTTTCTTTCTTTCTTTCTTTCTTTCTTTCTTTCAGATTTTATTGATTTATTTGACAGAGAGAGATACAGCAAAAGAGGGAACACAAGCAGGGAGAGTGGGAGAGGGAGAAGTAGGCTTCCCACAGGGCTGGGAGCCTGATGTGGGACTTGATCCCAGGACCCTGGGATCATGACCTAAGCTGAAGGCAGATGATTAATGACTGAGACACCCAGGTGCCCTGTATTCTTTCTAGGGACATGTCTTCATTACTTTCAAGTAGACATCTAGGAAGGGAATGTCTGGACCATACACTCTGGTGTATGCTTAATGCTTTCAGAAACTGGCAAGATTTTCCATGCCAGTTGTACCATTTTATCTTCCTGCCAGTCATGTGTGGTGTCTGCCTGAGTTTATGTTTCCCTGAGGGCTCTTAATGTTGACTATCTTTTCATGTGCCTATTTGTCATCTATATATCTGCTTGGGTAAAATGTCTGTCCACCTTTTTTACCCTTTTTATTGGGTTGTTTACTTTCTCTTTACAGAGTTTGGGGAGTTCTTTATATATCCATTAATTTTCTCTATCATGTTCTTTCTTCTTCTTTTTTTTTTTTTTAAGCTTTATTTATTTATTTTAGAGAGAGAAAGAGCATGGGTAGGGGAGGGGGCAGAGGGAGGAGAGGGAGAGAATCCTCTAGCAGACTCCCTGCTGAGCCTGGAGACTTACACAGGGCTCCATCCTAGGACCCTGAGATCATGACCTGAGCAAAAATGAAGAGTTAGCCACTTAAATGACAGAGCCATTCAGGCACTCCTATCCTGGTCTATTTTTTGCTACCTTGATTTCGTTCTGATCTTAATTTTTTTTCTTCTTTTTAAATTTTAAATTCAATTAGTTAATATATAGTACAGACTTAGAATTTATTTTCTATTGTGGGTTTAATTTACTCTTCCTTTTCTAGTTTCTTAAGATAGAAAGTGAGGTCATTGATTTGAGACTTTTCTTCATTCCTAATATAAATATTTCTACTATGAATTTCCCTCTAAATACTGCTTTGGTTTTTCCCTCCACTTACAGAGTCCCTGGGCTCTGCCTTTTTTCATCCTTTCTGCACTGAGACTTAGAACTCTCTCAAAGCAGCAACCTGGGGTAACATAGGGCTCATCTTATTTGCTTCATGTCTCCCAAGGATCACTGTCTGTCTGGTTCAGCTCAATGTACAGGATCTTGAAAATTGATTTTACATGTATCATCATCTGTTTTTAGTTCCTTCAAGAGAGAAGATAAATCTGATCTATGTTCTTCTATCATATTCAGAAGTAGAAGTCCTTATGTTTGATTTTTAATTTGTAGGTTTGTTTTAACATAAATGCTTTTTATTTAGTTAAATATATTGATCTATTTATTTACATTTTCCCCATCTCTTTAGTTGTCAAGAGCTCTACCCTCCTCCAGAAGGCTGAGTCATGTACATTTACTTTTTTCCTGATTTTTCTTCATTCACGATTCATCTAGTTACAATGTGAGATGTTCATTAGTTACAATATGAGATGATGTTCTATATTATTTCCTGTGGGCCTTCCTCCCCTTCCAAATAGCCATCTCACTGTCTTAATATCATTTGTTATAATGCTTCCCTCTTTCAGTAGTTCAAGATATATTCTTTGTCATTATATTACACTTTTGTAGAGAATACAATCCATTTGGGGGATATTCATTATGTTACACTGATCTTTCTTCTCCTCTCTCCTTTTCTATCTTTTTTCTTTATCTCTCTCTCTTTTTAATAACAGTGTACTTTAAAAATCATTGTTTTACAATATTTTTTAATATTGTTTTACAGTATTGTTTTTATGTGACTCAGTCAGTGGTGTGCTAGAGCTGGGTTTTACCAGCTCACTAAAGCCAATTTTGTGCATCTTTTTCCAACACCATGTCCAATGACTTCATGTTGGTAGCTTGAAATTGACCTATGATGTGAGTACTTACACCAGAGAAATTGACAACACCGCATTTCACTGTTCCCTCCCTCTCTCTTTCTCTTTTCCTCTGAAAGCCTATTTACCATTAGGACTAGTTCTTCCTCACAAATCTTTTCTTTTCTTTATTTTTTAAGTAATTTTTTAAAAAGATTTTATTTATTTATTTTACAGGCAGAGATCACAAGTAGGCAGAGAGGCAGGCAGAGAGAGAGGAGGAGGCAGGCTTCCCACTGAGCAAAGAGCCCAATGTGGGGCTTGATCCCAGAACCCTGGGATCATGACCCGAGTCAAAGGCAGCAGCTTTAACCCACTGAGCCACCCAGGCGCCCCTCACAAATCTTTTCTTAAATAATTGTTTGCTATTCACAAGTATTGTAACACATAAACCTTTGAGTACTTTTATTTATGATTTTTATTGCCATCATACTCCAGTTCATTTACTTTGGAAACAATTGTTGTCTTCCAACTTAAAACATTCACTCTTTTAATTCTGATAAAAAAAAAATCCATAACTCTATTTTTTTCTTAAACAAATCTCTTCCAAAATGATCAGTAGTTTTCTTTGTGGGGGTCATATAAGTTTCCTACACCACACAACTAGCAGCATTCTAGACTAAGATCATGATCATGTTGTGAAATTCTTGACCTGAGAGAATTAAGAATGAGAAGAAACATACGGAGGTGTTCCTGAGAAAGTTGAGTTTCACTCACCTAGTGCTAACCACATTCTGCCTCATCTGACTCCAGAGAAGAAAAAGAGGTACAATGCTTGGGATGGTCATTTCCAAAAAGCAGACCAAGTTACAGAAAATGGGTCATATCAGACAAAGCCAAAGGGTCTGGAAGATTTATTCTTGAGAAGAAAAGGCTGATGTATAATTTGATAAAGAATACAAAGATTCCTTCAAAAAATATGCCAGGAGTTCATCCAAGAATGAACACTCACTGGAAACGGTGAAGAGGAAGTTCATACAATAGTCAGAGTGGGATGAATGGAACTTTCAGGTTCCTTTACCTCTGATAGGCTAAGATTTAAATTCTCTCTGCCTACAGTGAACAAACAAACAAAAAAAGCTGACTTACATCAAAGCAGAAGTTTCCATTCAATGTGGAGAGAATTCCAATTTTATTAATGCAAACAAATAGACAAACAACAAGAACAACAGAATAAACACTAGAAGGGGCTTGAAAAAGGCTAGGTGTTCTCTAACTCTGAGTATTTAGCAGCACTCCTAGATGACTTAGACTGGTGGTCACACACTGGGGAAGTGATGATCTCAATACAGCAACAGGGACATCTTTAAATTTTTTAAAAATTAATTAATTTATTTGAGAGACAGAGAGTAGGAGTGGGAGGGGCATAGGGCGAGGGAGAAAGATCTGAGGCAGACTGTGTGCTGAGCATGGAGCCTGACATGGGGCTCAATCTCATGACCCTGTGATCACGACCTAAGCTGAAACCAAGAGTCAGATATTCCACTGACTGTATCACCCAGGCACCCAGGGACATTTTGCTCATCTAACAAGGTAGCATTAAAAACCAAAATCACACCAGTAGTTCTCGGGTGAAAGATACATTCCCCCATTTGCCATGGTTCATTTACTCTCTCCTATCCCATGTCTTTCTACTGGAAGTCTGCTCTAGTCATTGCTATTACCTGCATGACTTTGAAGGTAGACACATCTGAAACTGCTGACCTACACATTCAGTGCTCTGAAGGTGAAGTATTAAAGCTTAATTCTGATCTTATAATTATAAAAATCTGAACACAGGACTTTAAGTTGGAAATTATTATCCGTATCTTCGATTTAATCTTTTTATTTTGCCTGTCGCTTACTAACATCATTCACGTTCATCAGCCATGATTTAAAACTAGCATTTAGGATTAGGTAGTGTTTTCTGCTCCCAGTTGAAAGTGGTAATATTTCCAATTTTATTTATTTATTTATTTGTTTGTTTGTTTGACATTCCCACTTTTAAAGATGAGTTTGCTAAGCTATCTTCTTGGTTGATCATGCCATTAAATATTGAACAATGAGGCCCAAAGATCAGTGATTAATAAAGAAATATGAAATCCTATACTCTTAAAGTACGTTTGTAGAGAAAGAAACAATCTTTGTTGTTGGCGTTTGGAGCTGTCCTGGAGCCATTGTGACAACCACATGGAGAAATGGATAAGGAACAGTTCTAAAAGTTCATCCGCTGTGAAGCAGAAAGTGGCCTTATAGAAATAAAGCCTAATCATTTAGGCAAATCACAGTCATTAAACTTCTCCTCGTGGTTCACGACCTTTTGAATCAAAGAGTAATGCATATATATAAAAATAACAAAACCGAGAACACGGACGCCTGGGAGCCCTCTGCCAATGATTCAACCCATTTGGTAGGTTTGTTCCTGCTCTAGCCCTTCTCTTCGTAGCTTCAACTTGGCAGGAGAAAACAAGGAGAGAAAAGACCTAATGGAGAGCAAATGTCGCACCCTCAACATGGCTTTAATATTTAATATATTAGAAACAATATAAATTTAAGTTAAAGAAACTGTTTTTTTTTTCTTTATATGGAGCAGCAGAATTCCAACACACAGTGTTTTGAAAACCAGAGCCTCCTGAATAAGAGTTTAAAGTTATTTCTTAGGACACATTTAAGGAGTTTTGGATAGGGTCATATTTTGAACATATGTATAAAACAGCATTCCATAATTGATTTATTAACATATGAGGTCATGTTTATGATTTCTTTCTGAAATATTTAAAAGCAAACTATAACTGCATAATCCTATAAAATCTATTCATCACAAACCTGCTTCAAAAGTTCATAAAAAGCACAAAAAGAGCCAGCATATTGTATTTAGTTACGGTTGAAGTTTGTACTCCAAAGGATAAATGAATACGATTTGTATTTGCTATGGATCAGGCTGTGTTTTATTCACATTGTATTACATCTCAGGAGAGAGTTTGCTAAATAAGTCCAAATGGCAGAGATTCAGAAATGCAGAAAAATGCAAACATCACATTTTTTTTTCCGTGATGGACAAGACAGGAATGATTAAGAAATCCTTTAGAAAATATTACGTTTTCAAATGTTTTCAAAAGGCCCCAAAATTCCTGAAAGCTAAATCCCTGCCAATCCCATTCATCTTTAACTACCCTGTCATTGCATGGAATCTTTCAAAATCTAATGTGCATACTTTGCTCTGCTAAAGCCCTTTTAATTTAGGTTTCATGGGTCCTTTATATTCAGATACATTACTTGTCATCATCCCCTGCTGATCTCAATGCTCACCAGAGAAAACCAAGACCCTATGTTGGTTCAAAAATAAAAATAAAATAAAAAGGTCAGCAAGTCCTTTGTGGTGCAATATCTGTGTTGCCAGAGAGCCCCTTCTTTCTACAAAATTACTCCCCCCAAAAGTGTGTGTTAATGCCTTATTTCTTTCATCGAAGGTGCCTGGAAGAGGTGACTTATGAACTAAATCGCCTCTAAGTTGTAAACGACTGCTATTAGATCTCTTTCGGAGAATAATTTTTCCTAGAGGCGGGGGAAAAGATCTGGAACTTACAGGAGTCTTCAGAAGGGGAAAGAAAAACTTTGTGGGGAATGGGCAAAGGGAAAGAAAAGAGAGTCAAGGGGTATCAAAGACAAATCACCTGGGGTGCCTGGGTGGCTCAGTGGGTTAAAGCCTCTGCCTTTGGCTCAGGTCATGATCCCAGGGTCCTGGGATTGAACCCCGCATCCGGCTCTCTGCTCAGCGTGGAGCCTGCTTCCTCCCTCTCTCTCTCTCTCTCTCTGCCTCTCTGCCTACTTGTGATCTCTGTCTGTCCAATAAATAAATAAAATCTTAAAGAAAAAAAGACAAATAACCTGCTTCAGAGTCCTCCAAAGAGACGAAGTAAAGAAAGTGGCATTGTCTCCACACTACTAAGTTCAAGGGTGGTGGTTTTACACATATAGACCATTTAACCTGATTATAATCTGGAGAGGCTTTATTTATTTATTTTTAATGGACAGGAGAACGAAAGGACAATTTTTTTATGAATAAAATCACAACTTTATTCATAATATTTTTTACCTCATGCAGAAATGAAAAATTCTTTCTTAATGAAATTCACATAATGACACCATTGAGGGTCTTTTGGAAGAATTTAGAAGCAGTGATGCTCCAGAGGCAATGAGCTCTGTCCGTGTCCGGATCTTGGTTTCTAAATACCCAAATCTCGATTAAGAGAAACCAGGATTCTACAGAGAAGCTTCCAGGGGAAAGAGAAGTACAGGGTGATCCCAGAATATCTTGAACCAGGAAGCAAGAAAGTACTCAAAGATGGATGGGGCCTTGTCAGAAAGACACAGGAGCCAGCTGAAGTGGTTCCCTTTGCCAAATTTAGGACAATTCGAGCTGCAAAAAGTTATGGATCAAAGCACAAAGAATCCAGAACTCCATAGCGATACTCAAAACAAAAAGAAAAACAAAAACCTTTGGGTGCTCGGGGAAGAGGGAGAAGGAAAGGATTTTCTTTACCAAAGAATGCCAACTAATGAATGTAGAAGGAATGACAGAGATAGTATCTATAGTTTGTCTGCATGGCTTTAATTTAATTTCCTCTAATCACCAAAGTAATTACATATTTTTTAAACAAAAAATAAATTTATCTATATATCTACCCATTTAGCTATGCGTATATATTTGGATTTTATCTTTAGGTTCCCCTGCTGAATTAAGCTAAAAAATCTATCATCATAAACTTATTTTTATATATTTTATTTCTATGTCTGCCTTGATTTCATTGTCTAGGTATAAGAAATTGAATTTAATCATATTTTAATTGTCAGTTTTAAGTATTTCTTTGTTCTGCTATAAATGGACATCTTTCTCTGTAACTCTATATATCTCCACCATTATTTCCAAATAAACTTAGGAAAACTAAGAACCAGTACTTCCTTCCAGCAGTGGGCTTGCATGACTTTGTGACTTATGAATAACAACAGTCAGGCTTATTACCATTTGCTAGGCACCTGTGTTCTGCCCTGCAGTTTACAGATTTCTCTCTTAGAGTCCCACCAACGATCTTGCAAGTTTGGCCATCTTT
This sequence comes from Mustela putorius furo, assembly GCF_011764305.1. NCBI lineage: Eukaryota > Metazoa > Chordata > Mammalia > Carnivora > Mustelidae > Mustela > Mustela putorius. Next base: position 12,554,268 of record NW_025422057.1, read on the forward strand.
CCCCTACTAACAAGCGAGACCCAGTTGTGCAGAGTCACAAAACAAGGAACAAAGCGTGCTGGCATTGGAAATCCTTTCTTTTCCCACTTGGCTGAGCTACCTCTATGTGCTGAAAACAGGTTCTCATTTCCTGTGACTTTGTGTGTCTTCATAGCCATTTTTTTGCAAACTATAACCTGCTTTTTACTCAGGAGAGGCAATAATCATTCCATTTTCTTCAATATCCAGTTTGGACCCATTCCCCAGAAGGCTAGCTGAGCCTAAAATGTACCACCCCCCACACTTCGCATGGGAGTGTGTGAACAGGACACACACACACACACACACAGCTGATTCTCTGAGGCTAATCCAAAATCACGATTCTCCTCTTTTCCTATTTTTTATCTCCCTTTATCCACAGGGGGGACCCTGGTTCCCAAAACAATCAGTATATTTACGTATTTTCTCAGTCTTACAAGATGCTCTCTACCAGTACCACTATCAACAACTAATCTACTGAGTCAAATTGATTTCTTTATATCTTCAGACTTTATACCATGGACCATGTATAGTCAGGAGTATGCTCAAAACTTATTTAGATTCTTTTCTTCTTACTGTGTGATTATGTTATCAATTTCATACACAGTTAGATAGGTTTATTTCCATTTGTATACAAATTTAGGATCATCTCCATCATTTCTGATTTGACTCTATGTGTGAATATAAACATGATTCAAAAGTCAAAACTATATACTCATAAAAATCTTATTTCCTCTTTATCTCTTCAACTGTGTTCCCACCCTCCTTATGAATAACCAATTTAACTCATTTCTTGGCTTATGCTTCCTGTATTTCTTTTGGGGGAAAATCTTACTTTTCCTTCTGTCTTATGCACAAGTAGAACACTATATACATTATATATAAATATATACATACATATATATGTATATCTTCATCTTGATTTTTTATCTCACTTAACAATATATCCTGAGAATTATTATCAGTTCATATAAATCTTCTTCATCCCTTTTTAAAAAATATCTGCATATTACTTCCCTGTGAGTCTGTTTCATTGTTGATTCAGCCATTCTCTTAAGTATTGTCATTGAGACTCCTTTCAATAATTTGCTATTATAAATCACAGCTTCAAGGAGTAATTTTCTGCATAATTTTTTGTATTCCTAGGGGTATATCTTCAGAGTAAGTTCCTAGAAGTTGAATTTCTAGGCCCTAGGTAGATGCATGCACAATTAGATGTGGCCTCCTAGCCATGTGTGAGGATCCATTTCCTCAAAGTCTCATCCAGAAGATGTTATCAAATTTTTGAGATTTTGCCTATCCGATTCAGGAGAAATTATATCTCTATGCCATTTTAATTTGCATTTTTCCTTATCTTATGTGATGTTACATGTCTCTTGACAAGGAAGGGTCATTTGTATGCAGTTGACCCTTGAATAGTGTAGGTTTGAACTGTGTGGGTCCATGTGCACACGGCTTTTTTCCCTCCTGTATACAGCACAGCACTGCAAATGGATTTTCTCCTTATTATATTCTTAATATCATTTTCTCTTCTATAGCTTATTTTATTATGGGAATACAGTACAGAGTACATATACAAAACATACATATACAAAATATGTTAAGGGATGGCTTATGTTATTGGTAAGTCTTTTTGCCAGCAGTAGGCTATTCATAGTGAAGATTTTGGAGAGTGCAAAGTTATACATGAATTTTTTACTGTGCATGGAGTTGGTGCCCCTAACCCCCATGTTACTCAAAGTTCAATTGTGTATACATTTGTATATACTATGTGTGTGCGTGTGTGTGTTTATTTGTATACTTTTTGTGAATTTTCTGTTTTCCTCTTTTGCCCATTTTTCTGTCGTTTTTTCTTTTTTTCCTATATTCTTAAGAGTCCTTTATAAATAAGAGGTAATAAACCTCTGTCTGTGATTTTTGTGGCAACTACAGTATTTTATTCCAGTTTAACATTTGTGTTTTGACTTATGATCTTTTTCACACACAAAACAAAGTTTTAACTCAATGTTTTCTTTGTTACATCTGGATCTGGAGTCGTCGTTGGAAAACCTTTCCCACGTCCATGTCCCATAATGAAACTCACCTGTGTTTTATCCCAGTCCATGTATGGTTTTGTGTTTTACATGTCAATTTCTCACCCATTTGGGGTTTCTTTTTGTGTATGGTGTGAGGGAAAAGAAGATTTTTAAATAATTTGAAGGTTGACATTTGCCTGACATGTGTTGTTTGTTTGTTTTTAGGAACTTGCTAGAATGTCCAGCTTATAAAATTTAAGTGCCATGAGGATAGGGGGCACTGAAGTGACAACATTAGTCTGAGGACTGTCATGTGTGGGAGATGTTCTGTTTCTCTGAAGGCGCTCGTTGGTCCCAGAGTGTCACCATTCAGAAGGCTCAGTCTTTATCAGCACTGGTGCTACAGCGGTGAGTGAGGGCTGGGTTGAATCGCTGTGGAACAGGCAGGCAAGCTTCCCTCTGCCAGAGGGGAAGAAGACAGTGACAGAGAAGACAGAGAAGGAGGGAAGTCTGGGTAAATCAGTGATGAGTTCAAAGGCAGGGGAGTTACCCCCAGCTGAACTGTGGAGGCTGATACAGAGGGGCCTCAGTGGTGGCGTGGCTGGTTCCTCAAAGGGTTAAAATAGTAAAGATCGGAATTAGGCAGAAGAGGTGGATCCTGGGTTGACTGTGAAGCCAGCCAGGAAGATGGTGGAACCGGCAGCCATGGTGCGCCTCTGCCAAGACAGGTCTTGTTAGTCCAAGTTCTGGGCGCTGGATCTTAGGGGTTGGATTTTACCCAGCATTTAAAGTGATCTGTGTTCTCCAAACTTGGGGGTGGGAAGAGAGAGAAACGTCAGCCAGCTGAGGGAGTTTTATGGATAAGTCCCATGGGCATTCAAAAATGCATCTTGTAGAATGAAACACAACTTATGAGGATTTAGAGAGAGATTTCTGATACAGACCATGAAATCTGGCTCACAGAGACACCCATGAGTCAGGCGTATGGCTCTAAGTAAAAAAGAACTAATTCCATTAAGTGAATTATTGCTGAATATGAGACCAAAAGAAAGTTCGTATTTTATTTTAATTAATATAATTGCTGACGCTTCCCCCATCCTCTCCTGCCCTTTAAAAAGGATACAAGGAGAACTCAGGACCTGGGCTGGCTTGTGGCCCAGACGGGATCGGGGAGCCCTCATCTCACAGTCACAGTCTAAAGGAAAGCCCAACAGAGTATTTTTCACTCTACAACGATATTGCTTGTCAATCAAAGCTGGAAGGACCCCATAATAGGGAGGCTGAGCCGCTCATTCCAAATCTAAGGGAGTGGACAGGGAGCCCCTGTTCGGCTCGGGTCGCACCCCGGAAATGGAACCCTAATGAGAGGTACTGATGGAAACAGAATGGAACTGGCTGCTGTTGGGGCGTGGGAGGCAGACAGGCTGGGCAGACCCTGTGAAATGGCTTCCAGTGCCAGCACGCCTTGTCCCTTGCTTTGCATCTCTGCACACCTCAGCCTCTTGGAGCTTCACACCCCCGTTTGTGTGGGGAGGGGTGGTCAACCTTGCAAGATTGTTGGTGTGACATCTGTAAACTGCAGGACGGAGCACGGAAATCAGTCTGCCTGTTGCTGTTCAGTGAATCACAAAGTCAGGCAAGCCCACTGCTGGAGGGAAGTATTGGCACTGAGTTTTTCTGGAAAATCCATACTAAAGGTTCTAAAACTCTCCATCCTTTGAATCAGCCATTCCACTTCTCTGCATGTAACTGGAAGAAACAGTCAAGATGGACACAGAGAATTATGGATGAGAATGTCCATTTTAGCATAATAAACTATTTTAATTTAGCATAATAAATTGTTTCAACCAATTAGAATATGGTTAAATTAAATCCCTCAAACTTAGACAGTAGAACTCTGAGCAGAAATAAAAATAATTTATGAACCAGTAATTTTAAAACTTCTTTTGCAGGGAAACTAAAAAAATTTTATATGGAATCAAAATACACATACACACACACAGTTATATATACACAAACATCTATATATACATATGTATGAAGAAGGATATATAGACAGATTTATTGTTAAATATATATAATATATATTAAATAAATATATATACATACACACGTGCTTTGGCAAGTAGAAAAATTATTTAAAATTATGTAGAAAAACTGTAGAGAAATTCATTCTAATGTGTTCATAGCTATATGAGATATTGAAACACTTTCTTACTGTGTCTTTGTCCCACTGGTATTCACTGCAAATATAATTAAAATTATCCTTTGTTGGGACAAAAATGCAAGTTGGGCTTTTTAATAAACATAACAAAATCAATCTTCTTATACAATCCACAATTGGCATTCACAAGGCTAGAACTCTTTCCAACCAACTCTTAGGGCCAGCTCACTGTTGAATGGACAGCTCTGTATCACCCATCAAAGGCAAGCCTGAGACTCAGGATGCTGGATGCCCAAGGCATGTTCTTCTCAGTCTCTTATGCTCTAAGCTTAAGGCAAGTCAGAGTTCCAGACTGTGATGTAGACACAACTTTCACCAAACTTTTCTATCATCGGTTGGAATTAGAAGCATCAATATAAACATATCTAGATCTTTCATAAAACTACTTTTTAATGAGATTCATTACCCTACTGTTATTTGATCAGGATGTACATCATAAACTCTAAGATTCAATACCAGAAACTTTGCCCCTCCTAAAGAAGTACAAACTAATTTTTACCAATTAAAGCTATGTGTCTTGATGGATTTTCCTTTTTCACCTTGGCTATCAAGGTGAAAATTCAGTTACAATTCAGTATAATTTTTATAATTATTTTACTTTTTATGTAATTTGTAATCTTATCCTACTTTATTTTAGCTGTCCTGACTATGAATTGTTGTTATTCAAAAACACTGAGATAAAGAAGTGTCATAGACATGCTTAGGCAGAGACTTCCCAGGATAACTCTGCAGTAAAAACCCAGACCAAGTCTGGTCCTCAGCCTGGTTGTCCTAGAAACTGAATGCTTTCTAGAACAGTAAACCAGAGATGATTATTCTCTTACAGAGTATCTCAAGCTGACTACACTCATAAGAAACCAAGAATGCTAAAATGCTAATGACCATGTTAGCTAATAATAGCTAATATTTATTGAACATCTATTTCATGGGATATACTTGCAGACAATCAGAATGGTACTTTATAGAACAATAAACCAGAGTTCATTAGTCTCTTCAAGACTGTCCCAAGTTAACCAACTTCACAAGAGGCCAACACTGATTGCTGATAATGATAATAACAGATGCCCTCTATGTGAAATATTCCTACTAATACCCAACATGATCAGTATTGAAGAATGGTTGAGATCGCGGTATTGCGACTTGAATCTGGGTTCAAGACCCAGCTCTGCTCTTTATTCAGTGTATGACTTTGGGCAATTACTTCATTTTTTGTGCCTGCTTTCTCATCCGTAAGATGGAGATAATTATAGTACCTACTCTAAGGACCACGGGATGATGCTGCATGGGGATTCAGCCCAAGGAAGAGAGGACAGAGCATAGCAGAAGCAATATACAAATGGGAACCACAATGATGAGTGGGTGTAGAGGTGGTGAGGAGAACTCCCATGGGAAGAGAAGTCTTAATCAAAAAGATAATCCGTGGGCAGGAATGGATTCACGACCAAGGGAGGTAAACTATCTTAACAAAGTGTCCACCAGCTCATGTGGTTTGACCAATGTTGACCTTCCCGGGCCTGAATCTTCAGGTTAGTGCATGAAGCCCACGGATTACATCTGCTGTGGTCCCGTCTGCATCTCTTTTTGGCTGGAAGTTAAACACAGCCACGACCATCGCAGCCTTCAAGGGACTGCTCACTTGCTTCTCTAGCGTTTAGCTGCCTTTCACCGCCCAGACTTCTGCTTTTTTGGGAAAGTGGCTCAGGCATGTTGCCTTCATAATTTTTCCCTGGTCATGTTCACAGACGAGATTGCTGTCACATCTCAAACGTGCATGCCATTTTTTTAAAGGGAGCTCATTTAAAAAATTGTGTTGAATCCATTTTGTGTTAATAGATAAACTTTCTTGTCTAGTTCTTAAGACTGCTTTAGCCCTGTGTGCTGTGCACCTAGGTGTCTGTGTCCTTTTTGGTTCTTTTCTTTTCTTTTTCCCTTTTTCTCTTTTTCTTTTCCTTTCTCTTTTCTTTCTCTTTCCTTTTCCTTCCTTCCTTCCTTCCTCCTTTTTTTTTTTTTTTAAACTGTAGATTTCTCCACGTTCTTTCTTTTTACCTTTGAAATGAGGCGCGGGTCATTATGTTTGGAATCTCCATCAATGGTATTTGCAAACACATTATTTCAAAAACTTTAAAATCACTAACACATTGGCCAAGGGAAAAAGAATAATTTTCTGACCTTTGAAACCTACACACCTATCAGGATGGTGGGAAAAAGCAGGGGAAGCAACAGCCGGTTTAAAAGCAGTCATGGCAGTGACACCATCAACAGCAACAGTGTGTGGTTTTCCTTTGCAGATCCAAGAGGAAGAGCCAAACTCGAGGAAACCAGAGCTGTGTGCCTTAGTACGGAAATAAGTCATAGATTATATTCTTCTTCGAGTGAAATACTATTCCAACTGAATATTTATATTCTTCCGTCCACTAAAATGCTGTTGAAAATGAATGTGAATCTTTTGGGAATATGGACATTGCATGTTGTTCAGTTGACAGAGTCATTTATAAAAGTTGGGATATCTTATACCCCATCCGGGCTTAATTAGGGTTTATAAAGATCACTGGCAGTTGCAATAGAAATATTGTATGTTTCCTCCCCCCGATGAATTTCCCTACTTCTTTCATGAGGCCTTTAAAACTCATTTAAGTCTTGCTGAAGTTATTCATAAAGATAGATAACAACGATTCTCTGGGACAGTCTGTTCCACTGCACCTTCCCCCTTCCCCCAACATTTCTTGGATAACTACACCCAGGTCAGTTCCAAATTCTGTCGCTTCTCCTAATAGGCTTTTGAAAGGAAATTCCTTCAAACAAGGAGGTCACTGAAAACACACACAAAACTTGAGATGTCTGCACTCAGGGAGTTGCGGCGGACTTGGGCCAAGGAATAAAAAATGAACTGTTGGGTATCTCCAAACCACAGAAAATGCTGACACACGGTGTCTTCACACAGAAGATATTAACACTCCTCGAGGGTGAAAACCAGAACAGATGGCATTTCTAAACGCGACGCTCATCGAATCTATTTCCACTCGGGTTTTTTGTAAACTTTTATTTTAAATTTGGTGCTAAGAACGACAACAAAAAAAGTGTGTGAATGGCACCATCCAGGGACAAAGTTGCACGAGCTTCTCTTTGGGAACTTAATTAATGTGCTTTCTGATTCAGCATGCGGTTCTCCTCCTTTTCTGGGAACTGATTAAGGAGAGGTTTAAAGGCTAACAAGTCACTGCTCAGATAACAAGGTACACTGAGGCTCATATTGAAGCAAGACTTCTGGAGGACTTTATATCAAAATGGAAACTCAGAGGGTTCTCTCTCTGGTCTGCCTGTCTTGCCCCTTCTTGGATGTCAGCAATGACAATACATTGAGCTGTGGCAACTGGTAAGGGACCAGATGAAAGTCTTGCTCTGTGACTACCATTGACAATGACCTATAACTTCATCGTCAAAGCAAACTGTCAAAGCCTATGCATCCTATTCAGTCTTGAGCTGACGCCGAAGGGTATTTTGGAATGTTACAAATCTACAGATTCCATCTCTCTGGTTATGTAAATCATTACTCGGTTTCTTGTATCGCTCAGAGAACAGGTAGTCAGGGAACTGGGTTTTTATCTCAACACGTGGACATGCCTCAGCTTCACAACTGAATCTTAAAGGCTCTCAGAGCAGGGTCTGTACCTTATACCTTTGTGTGGTAGCCCCACTGCCCTTGCTATGTGAATCATACTAAGCCCTCACTAAATGGGTGTCCACTGAGCTCTCCAGTGGAGTCTAAAATGAAGGTAGAAAGATCACAAGCAGAAAATTGGACAAATACAAAAAGTGAGAGACCAAATGTTTGGCAAAGTGTGTGCAAAGCAAGAGGACTGTAAAAAATGAACAAGTAAGTTTGGAAGTAAGCTCTAGTTCTAGTCCTTTGGAGGTACTTGGCATGTTAGCTACCAGAAATTCTACAGAATAATGAGGTAACTCCATGGAAGTCTAGGTGCATGGACCAGACTTACCCCTCTGTTCTGTGCTGGTCACAGAAAATTGCTACATCATGTGGGTTTATGAGTACAAGACACAGCCATGGACACAGGGCCATTTAAGCTTCTGTGGGCATCGTGTAAATTGCAGGACCTCTGGGGGCCCAGGAAATGTGGATGGGGATGGGCAGCCAGGAACGAGGTCCAGTCGATGCTGCAGGGCAGTCGGGGGACACCACTGTGGCAGTTACCAAGTACGTATCCCAAGCTTATACTGCAGAGCTCCCCCAACCACTGCCAGGTATTAGTGGCTGCCTCTGGAAGCACTGTGACAGCTGCCTCTGGAGCCTGGATACAGCTGTTACTACCGCTGTCGATCCCTATCCCCGGTAGAACCTACTTCTTTGCGGCACCAGCTTTGGATTCGAGACCAAGGGCGTCCCCTTCCTGTGATGGGTGCAGATGAAGCCGTGGGTTGAGCCTTAAGAGTAAGGGAAGCCGGAAAACAAGAGTCTGGTGCTTGGGGCTTTAGGAGGGTGAGGAATGCTGTGCAGCTTTTGGGGTCTGCCTGTTCTAGGGAGTGGTCTCCTCTGTGAAGAGGTTGGAGTTCAAATCCTGGGAACACAAACATAGTGACACGTGTCCACTACATTTACTGTTTCAATAATGTGGAGTTCACTGCTGGACTGGCTCTCCCTTTGCACTTCTCAATCCTTCTGTCTCAGCTGCCGTGATGCCCTATAGCGGTCTGCTTACCTCTTTCTTTCCCCCTCAGCCTGTAAGTGCCCCGAGAGCAGCAGGGACATCCCTTCTCTCATGTCCTTGGTGCCCAGCCCGGGTCCTGGCAGACTCAACCAATACTTGACTGATGAATACAACTGGGTCTCCTTGGAAGCTGGCCTCTCGGGAACTTACGAAGAAGGGAAGTTGGGACTATAGGAACAGATCTAGTCCTTTACATTTCTTAATGGCAGGCTTCAGGGCATCTGTGAGCCAGAAACTCCGCACAGGTGTTTGCGTGCATGGAGAGCCATGCATTTCCCTGGGGAGAGGATCCATTGTTCACACCATTTTCTCAGAAGACTTGAAGACCCCCGAAAGGACCCATAATACAGACAGCCTCTCTCTATGCTTGATACCTGTTTAAAGGAAGACATGCTCACTCTGAATACTTTGAAAAAACATCAAAATCCTGCAGTAGGGGGATTCTGTGGAACAGAGCACAATGTTCCTTTCTGTCTTTATTTTTTTTTTAGAAAGATAAAATGTCAGCACAGAGGCATCTTTCAAACTAGAAGAAATGTGGAAGCAGTAGCAGAAAACAGAGCTTGTTTGAATCCAGGCCCTACCGTTAGTTCTGCATCTTGGGCAATAAGCCAACCTCTCTGGACCTTGCCTTCTTTATGGAGCAATTCTTAATGGAGTCCTACTTTAGAAGCTTGCTGGAAAGATGAAATGAGATGGTCTGTGTACGCATTCGGCAAAGAATTAGAACTCAATGAACACTATATTTCCTTCCTCCTTGTTCAAAATATTTAGGAATCTTTAAGTTAAATGTACTCTAGTCTTAGAAGTCCAGTCCTAGAATATGACATTGTTCTTTGTCTCTGATTTCAGTGTTCAGGTGTTTGACATTGGGATTTTTCTCTCCACATTCAATGAGGCCCAAGGAACAGTGGCTGGTCAGTTACGGCCAGTAAGAGGCTGGCAAGTAAAGTTTCTTAGAAAGTGAGTGGCTTTCTTCCATGAGAGGAATGACCTGGGTAGCTTTTGGGGGTGGTGGTGGGCAGGACGAGGGCCCTCCCCACTCAGAGCAGAGGACCCTCAAGTCCTCTCTTCCAGAGATCCCTCCCACCCCCTCCTGAGTCCCTCTCACCTGCGACTTTCTTTCCTTTGGGCCACATGGCCGATGGGTTTGTGAACCAGTCAGGGATTCATTAAAAAAAAAAAAAAAAAAAAAAGATCAATCCATATTTTTGCCACCACCAGGTCCTGACAGGTAAGACTTTTGAAAAGCCCTTTCATCAGAAGATAGAAGTAATAACAAAATGGCTAACGATGAATTCCCATGCATTGTTCCTATGTGGCATGATGTAGCCGATGTCCCACTGGCTGGAAAATTGGGCTCACTGAGCAAAGGTGAAAGAAAACGAGAGCTGACCATGGTCTCATGGAGCCAACAGGATGGGCAGCCACTGCCTTTGAAAATGTGAATAATTTATGCACAGTCACACAGCTTAGGAGAGATAGAAGCTGGCATCCAACCCAGAGGTTCAGATCCCAATCAGATCCCTGGTTTAACCACCATGCCATCCTGCCGTTGAGGCTCTGGAGTGAGTTTAATATTCCCCAGAAAGAAATCTCCATTTGCTGCGTGGCCCCCAGTCCTGTCTATGGGTTCCTACATCATAGATCCTGATGCTTAAGAAAAGGGTGTTTACGACAACCAGGGAACCTGCCTCTTTTTCTTGGCTGGATCAGATCTCCCAAGTATAGAAAGATTCCCAAGACACTCGCCTATCAGAGGGAAATACCCCTATCTAGACTCTATTTTGAAGACCAGTGTCCCCTCTCAGACAAAAAGCTCTAAACACAAGGTAGAAATGGGAGTTTTCTGCCATAGGAACAAATCTTTGAGAATAAGTCTTCTCATTCATTTAAAAAAATTAAGGCAGGGTCATTTATATTAACGGACTAGGTTTTGAATTGTTTAATTTTCATATAACAGTTTCAGCAGAGATCCAAAACTCAGCATATCCATTGTGATGTAAATGGGATGGGTTTTAGATATCTTTTTCATTTTCAAGGAAAATGAAGGAGACTTATTTTGTGGTTTAAACCACCACCCCCCGCCCCGAATCCTTAAAGATGGGTAGGCCCGTCATACTTCCCAAGTTCACCCCCCTTCCCAAACCAGACGCATGGTCTCCCCGCCTCTTCTGATGCCCGAGTCTCCGCTACCTGCTCACCACTCAGACTGGGCCCTAGAGCAGCAGCATCTTCTGAGAGCCTTTAAAAATGCGAGGTCTGGGATCTCTGGTTATCCCAGCATCTCAGTAAGATCCCCAGTGGCTCATACCTGCTGTAGAGTTCTGGAAGCCTCTCCTCCGGCACAAGATGTCTGTCCTTATCTCACATTTGAATCACCTGAGGAGCTTTTAAAGTTACTGAAGTTCGAGCTCACCTTTAGCAAGTCTGGTTTAATTGTTCTAGAATGTTCCCTGAGCATGGGGAGTTCGAAATGTTTCTTAGATGAGTCTAATAACATAGCACACCTTGAGAGCCATGGCTTTTCTGCGTATTCAGCATGTGGTTGTCCTGCCTGGTCTAGAGTATAGCCCGAGACTGGCCAGTTGGTGCATTGCGGGACGTTGTGGGACAGCAAGCCATGGATGCTACTAGGGGAGAACTCAGCTTCTAGGTGACTTTTAGCCTCTTGGTCTAGTTTCTGTCCTTGGAGGATTTACGGAAATTGTCAAATCCCTGCTAAGATGACTGAGTCAGACTAGCTTGCCTAGAACCTTCCCAATGGTACCACTGCAAGTCCCATGTTGTAGAAAATGTTCAGTCCTCACAAGCTGAGATGGTTGGGATACTGATCTCCCTTCCATGTCTGCTCTTCCTCAGGCTAAATATCAATATTTTCTTAATTGTGTTTGTTAGTCCTTACATTTCTGGGGAAACATCTACATCTGTTGTCCTATAATAGGACATCTGTCAACACAAACTTAGAAGAGAATTTTGAACCCTTAGGTTATAAGCTCAAAAAGAAGTTGTGATCAATGCAAAATAAACCAACCCTGGGAGAACTTCTCCTACAAAAAAAACAAACAAATGAACAAACAAACAAAAAAAGCCCAACTGTTTTTGTTTGAAAATAAACAAATATCAAATCTCCTTCCAAAAATATCTCTTCTGTGTTATGGTCACAAATTTTAGGTGCAGAATAAAACACATATTTATTATTTTATTTGTTTCTCTGTCACCTTCCAATGTAATCACTGGTCATAATTTAAGTACTGTGAAAGCACTATAAATTAGAGAATTAATTTTTGAAACCAAAAATAGTCAACTGCGGGTAATTATTTTGGTCTATCTTAATTTTTAAAAATAGCCCTAAGTAAAATGAAATGTTATGTGAACACATGAACATTTGAGTTTGTTGCAGTGTTGCTTATGACTGTGAAGAAAATTGGAAATAATGGAAACATATGATAACAAGAGGTAAGTAAATTATGGATTGGTCACCTGATAAAATGTTAGTCTCCAATTTTATTTTTTATTTTATTTTATTTGGGGAGGGAGAGAGAGAGAGTGGGAGGAAGAGAGAGAGGAGGGACAGAGAGAGAGAATCTTAAGCAGATGCCTCACCCAGCACAGAGCTCTCTGCAGGGCTTGATCTCACAATCCTGAGATCATGACCTGAGCGAAAATCAAGAATCAGATGCTTAATGGACTGAGCCACCCAGGCACCCCAGTCCCCCATTGTAAAATATGGCTGTGCTGACTATGTAGCAGCATAGAAATGCTTCTGATGTCTTATTAATTAAATAAAGCAAAATACAAAATTAAACCCATGCTGTGATCCTGTGTCCTCGAATCACAGTTTCCTATGAACAGAGGAAACATGTTAAGTCATGACAATGAGGGGGGTATAAGCACCCATGACCTTATCCTTTTTTCAATCAGGCTTCTGTTAATGATATCAATCTATGACATTCTCACACACCTTAGTGATTATTTTTCATCTATTTGAACTCACTTAAAACAGTATCTCTATCTCTGAGGGGTGGCGGAGGAAGTGGGGAAAAGCACGTGCTTACAGCTGACACTCAACACGTCTGCACCTCAGCTACCTCCTCTGGGAGCTGGGAATTACGAGAGCATCTTTGTGGTCAGGATGACGTGGATTCATACAAATACTACTTTTGGAACAAAGTCTGGCACACAACAAACACATGGCTGTATATGTATATATGTGTGTGTGTATTTGTAGATATGTGTATGTGTGTACATATTTTATACAATATATACATATTGGTGTATGTATGTACTTTACATAATTTGTATATAATATTTTATATATATATATATATACATATATATACATATATATGTATGTATGTTTTTTTAAGAGGTTTAGGAAGAAGAACAATCCAAAAGTACTGCTTGCTAGGGTTGGCTCTCCTCAAGGGAGGTGTGTGTGTGTGTGCATATGTGTGTGCATGTACATGTGTGTGTGCATGCGTGTGCCTGACTTCTTGGTGCCTCAGTGGGATGAGAGATGTGAACACACACCTGAATCAATTCCCATATCCCAGTTTTTCCTGTTTTCTTGGGCTCCAGCCATGCCCAACAGCCTCCAACATCCACATCCTGGAAAGATACAATGAGCTTTGGTCAAATTGACACACCATAAAAATAAAACTGAATTTAAATCATTTTTCAGAATAATATTTTCCTCTGTGTCCCTAAGACATGGTTTAATCAGAAATTGACATATTATCAGAAGTACAAAGTGGGGGCACCTGGGTGGCTCAGCTGGTTAGGCATCTGCCTCTGGCTCTGGTCGTGATCTCGGAGTCCTGGGATGAAGCCCCGTCTCTGGCTTTCTGCTCAGAGAGGAGTCTGCTTCTCCCTCTCTCTCTGCCCCTCCCCGCCATTTGTGCTCTCTCCTGCTCTCTCTCCCTCTCAAATAAATAAGTAAAATCTTAAAAAAAAAAAAAAAAAAGAAGCAACAGCAGCAGCACAAAGTGATGGCATGGGCCACGCAGTAACTTCATCATTACTGCAGAAGCAGATGTCTTTCTGAGAAGAAAGCTGGGATAGCAATTTCTTTTCTCAGAACGACACTTCATAGGTCATATCATGCAGCCTTGGAGCAGAGACAGAATAAAGTGGAATCTTGAATATCTGAAAAGACAGATGCGTAGTAAAAAAAATTAGCATTCTTGCAAAACTGTTTATAAGGCTGCAATTCAAATGCCTAACCAAGCATAAAAATGTTATTCATCTGGGAAAATCTCACCCTGCACTTACGCACCGGCTTTCTCAATTTCTGTTTTGAGTTTTAATTAAGGAGTTAGAATTGGTCCCTTTCTCCCAGTCTCTACCAACAAGGCCCTAATGGAGTGGGCAGCCTTCTGTACCATAGGAAAGGGTCTTTGTCTACTTTTACGAAGGAAATCTCGATTCACTGGCAGGGCACGCTGCAAACATTTTGTGCACTGCAATGTTTAGGTGTTTTCCAAGATTAATTGTTTGCTAATATCCCAAATTACCCTCTGTAGGTACAGGCGGTCGTGTTTTCTTCCCCCCCCTTTGGCATAGTGCTTTTATTTTGACAGGAATGTGACAAAGAATTAATTGGACCCATTTATTCTTCAAATGTTGGACGCAAATGTGGATAATTCACTAGTTCCACTTCTAATCAAGAGCTAAACTGGCAAGTGGGTAGTTAGCGCATTTGGCTGCACATCTGCAAATATCGAATGTCTGCGAACGAGACTAAGAGCGCGCTCCCTCCTTTCTGGCCAGATGGTTTCATTTAAGATCCAAGGGGTCAAGGGTCGCAGCATGACCTCATCAAATTAGACCCAACCGAGAGAGGTGTTTAGCACAACAGAAAGGAAATAATCTGAAGGACATTAAATGCAAATGAAATTGCCATCTGCAAACTTCAAAAAACACCTGACCTAAAACAATAAATCTCCCACTTAGAGCCCAAAGCTCGCCTCCTTCCCTCCTCAAGAGTGGACACTGTGGCGTGTTGTCGTAGCAGTCTAACAATCACTCACCCTGCCAAAGTCCATTTGCATTTAATATTCCCCTCCCGACTCTTTCTAGTTGAAAAATTTGACAATGATCTCTGAGGAACAAGAAAAGTTCAAGCATGAGAATTATTTCTTTGCCTCTTGCATCTCCATGACCAAATTGGTCACAGGAAGCTTGTGTGTCACTCTGGGACAAGTTTGTGTGGCCTCCCCTGGCAGAACGGGCAGATTCATGGTCAGGGGATATGAAGAGGAGGTCTTGAGGGTGAAGGGAGTTGCCATGCATTTTTCAATGTATTGAGAATATAAGTGTTTACACGCTATGAGAGGTGCGGGTCCTGGGGATATGCTGCTAAGCCAGACAGACAACTGTCCTGGTCCTCAGAGAGCTCACAGACAATTAAGCAATGGCTATACAGCATGACAAGTGCTGGGAAAGTGTGGGTCAGCATGCTGGTCCCTCAGCAATATCCAAGCACTCCCAGGTGCTCTCGCCCTTCCCAGAGTAAATCCAGACAGTAGAGAATATGGCGGATGGTGGCCCCCAAGTACCTGATTCCTTGCCCTTGTCCCGGGAACAAGACTTAGGAGGGCCCGTAGATGACACAGTTCCTGGCTCTGCTGGCTCTGTCAGGGGGCAGGACCTACGTAGGACACCTCAGGGGGCTGGTCCAAATTTTATGAGGCTGAAAATGAAAGCTGATAGGTAGAAGCAGAGCCATTCCTAATAACATAGACTTCTGGCACAACCCAACAGGCTGCTTTGTGAGAAAATGAGCTTCTCTCTGCTGGCTCTGTTCCAGAAAAAGATGGAAAACCAGTAGCTAAGAATGTTAGGTGGCAAATGGGTGGGTGTGGGTGGATAATAGCTAAAGCCAGTCCCTGTTCCGGCATCCAGAAGACGGAGAGAGGTTTTTCACTTACAAAACTATGATTCTATTCATGTAAGAGAAATCACTGAACATTTCACCCAGATTGCATTAGAGAAAACCCCTCATTTTCACAAAAATATCAGGTGGATGGTGGTTCTCGGAGTCCTCCAAGGCTGTGACCCTGAATAACTTAAGACAAGCATTGCCTTTGACAAAATGTCAAGTTCCATGGAGAGACTGCCTCTAATAACTTCTTCAAATATCCTCCAGTGCCTCTTATAGAACATACACGATCAATAAACACTTGTGATTTTGACCAAGGTCAGTGAGAATGCTTCTGATGATGTGTAGGGCTTACCCTGTGGCATTGATGTTCAAGTCAGTGGCTCTGCCACTTGTTAGCTGTTTGATCTTAGGCAAACTCCCTAAGGTTTTGGAAACTCGGTTTTATTAGGAATAAATGGAATTGTTTAAAAAAAAAAAAATGACCTGCGAAGCACTATAGAGATGAGAGACTACCATTATTCTTTCTCAAAGTGGGACAAAAGGTTTCTCTTGAACTTTCCCCAGGAAGATCCTGGGAATGGGAAGGGGGATGTTCTTGGCATTAAGACTCAGATGTCATTTCATTGCCCAAGTGATCCGAGGGATGAACGATGAACAAATCCTGCTTCAGAAATAACAATAAGCTCATAATTATGCCTGACCTCCAGTTTTCCAGAACTGGATAGAAGGCAATAAGAGACTGTGGCCCATGAGAAAGACTGAAAAAACAGTTTACTGTCCTAAGTAATATTTTGTTTGTCTACATCCGAGGTATCTCGGTAACTCGTTTTCTGGGACTTGTTGATTAATTCTACAAAGGCATCTGAGCATCAGAAGGAGAGACATCTATAAGACCATGGAGCTAAAGATGAGAGGCGGACAAGATTCCTCGGATGATTTAGTGCTACTAAGTTCTGGAAACAGGCCCTGGGCTCAGTGTAGCAGCTTTCATGCCAGGGACACAGACAGTCATACCTGTTGCTTGGGTACATGGGACAGTGGAGTGGAGAGGCAGAAGGGAGGAGAAAGACGTGGATGAAGAGCAAGGAAAACCTGACCCCTCCCAGCTCTACCTTTATCCATTAGGAAAGAGAAAATCCTCAGACGTCCTGGGACTCAGCTCACTCAGCAAAACAAGTGAAGACTGAACCACATGAGAGACTTGGTCATGATACAGTGAAAAGTCACAGGATTAGGCAGTGGAAGGTCTGAGTTTGGAGACCAGCTCTGTCACTGATGGTTATGTGATGTTACACAAGTCCCTTCCACAGATCGGAGCTTTGCCTTCAGCGTCTGTAGCACATACCAGGATTACCTTGTAGACGACCCTGTAGAGAGCATTCTGTAGGAGAATCAAGTTCAAAATCCTTGGTTCAGCGCTATACAAATGTCAACTCATTTATGGTCCCACAATGAAGGGAAAAGAATGAAGGGGCAGAAAGCATTCTCTAAAATTAGAGATGGTTTCTGTCCAGTGAAGATGGATATGAAAGACTCAAACCCAAACAGCCTTTCCTGCAGCTAATGTACTAGCCTCAAGTGTTTTTTTTTTTTCACTACCAAGCATTTTTTTTTTTTTTGTAATGCATTGATAGATAAGAAAAGCCAGACAGAAAAATATAGATCCTGGCTGATAAGTCAGGGCCCTGAGGAACCGTGATGACGTATTGGACCTGTGTGGACGGGATACAAAAATACATCCCGTGTTGCTGGGATCGAGAAACTTCTGGACCCTGAGGTGGTATAGGGTGACTTCAACAGCTTGGTGCCTGCTAGAAAAGGAGGAGGATTTGGTCATGAGGCCTAACTGTCATCTTCTTGAGTTTGGGCATGACGACACCTCATCGATCTTCTGTCATTTCAGAAATTGGCCAATCGCCTCCCTGCCTTGGAAGTGGGTCAGGGAGCAGCGGTCCAAAGAGGCATTTGTTAGCGGCGAGAAAGCAGTCTGTGTGGGTAGCAGCGGATTTATGAATTCAAGCCCAGCAACGCTGGGTGTGGGGGCGCACATCTGGCCACAAGATGCTCTCTGGCTGCCTTGTGGATGAAGAGGCTTGGTCAAAGGAGGTCACGGCAGGTTCAGTGGGATTGCCAAGGGGTGGGGGTTGCAGGGAAAGTAAACAGGCCTCCCTCTTGGCTTTAGGGCCCCCCCCCGGAACAAGGCTGAGAAAAGGGGT
Organism: Mustela putorius furo; assembly: GCF_011764305.1. Classification (NCBI taxonomy): domain Eukaryota; kingdom Metazoa; phylum Chordata; class Mammalia; order Carnivora; family Mustelidae; genus Mustela; species Mustela putorius. The sequence goes on from NW_025422057.1 coordinate 12,572,351, forward strand.
ATGCTCACATTTATTTTCGGGATCACTGAAATATTCCTAAGCTCTTAGAAACTCAAAGAGGACAAATCCCTTTCATCAATCAATATTGGAAGTTTTATATAAAGACAATGACAACTGGAAAGCTACATAATTAGAAGAGTATTACCCTCAAGTGATTACCAAAAAAGTAGCAAAAAAGAATATATATCCTATATATAGTGGGCTCTCAGTCCTATAGAACAATCCTACAAGCAATGTCACATAATTTCTATGAATGTCCTTTGCTATTTTCCTAAATTGCTTTAAAAAAATTATATTGGTAAGGATTTAAGTCCATTTAACATGCTTTTTTTCGACTGGACTGTATTCTTTATTTTTTTTAATTCAAGATTTAAATTGGTAATAGAATTAATAATGAGGGCAGGAACTAAATTGACCAATCTGTACTGCCTTTGGTTGGGGGAAAGAACCCTCCCCCCCCCAAAAAAAAGGGTTAGTGACTTAGCTTGGGATTGAGTTCCCAAGACAATCATGTATTTAATGAAACTTTTGTAGCGACCACCAGTTCTAATGCCGTATTAAAAGAAAAAAATATATATGTTCAGCAACAAGGCTATTTCCCTTGTGTCCTAGGGTTTGAAAATACAGCTACAGAACCATCTTGGTTTTGCATCTGCTGAGCTTTGCAGGTTGGGGACTGGTTTTTATATTCATTTCCTGCTGCGGAATGTCTACACCACGCAAGCAGTGAAACTCAGCTTCTGTGTCTATACGAGAGTTCATTTGAATTTCTCCTGGGGGACCCCTACCAACCCCCATGCAGAGCCCTAGGCAGACAGACACCTCCTTGTTGCTTCCTTTATAAGATCTGGATCTTTCCCTTCTAAAACCCTTTCTGAAGGTTTCAGTTTCTTGCTTCCAACCCTGCTCAGGCTGAAAACCTATGACCTCACAGCAGACCCTCAACAGCTGGCAAGCTTTCTACCCTGGCTTTGCATTTGCTCTTGTATTTGAGGATTTTCCTTTCTTTCAAGCTCAGCTCTGTTTTTTTTGTTTATTTGTTTGTTTGTTTGTTTTAATTTTATCCTGAATTTCTATGAGTTCGTAGCAGAAGGCGAATATCCTGTTGGCTCATGGCATTACTTTCCAGGACTGGGGCCCCACTAAAAATAAGGTCCATAATACTCATTCCTCCATATGGTTGTCAAATAACTTTCTCGTGGTATTGTTTTTATAACAACACCAAAATATCATCTTTGTCTGTCATGTGAATAATAATGTATTTTCAACATTGGCCAGGCCTGGTAGAGTTAGAGAAAACATGTTGAAGACCAAAAGGTGTTCAAGCCCTATCCCTGTCACTTCTTAGCCACGTGACCTGGGATAAGCCACTGAACTCCATCTGTTAAATGAGATCATAATGCCTGCTCTTCACAAACAAGGAGTGGCTGTTATAAAATTTGAGAACTAAGTGTGATTTCTCATTTGTTTTTCACCAGTGGGAGAGCCATGGATCCTGGTGAGGGAGACACTTGGGCACAGAAAATAGCTCTACTATTTATAGAAGAGGGAGCTCCTGAATATAAAAGATAGATCAACTAGTTTCAATGAACTATAAAAGTAAAAGTCACTTAATGAGATGGAAAGAACTTTTTATGAAAGCAGAAGGAGAAGTGTTCTCCTGGTCTTTCTTGTATTGAATGTGGTTTCCTATGTACACCGTGGACTTACACTGCTCCTGTCCCTCATACAGATTTCTGTGGATTATGTCATCAAATGGAAGCCCACTCTAGTTCCATCTAGAGAGAAACGCCTAGCTACATGTGCAGTTTCAGTCTGATGCATTTACCCACCAAGTATTTATCTTGCAACACTCTCTTTCTTTAAGTTGAATTTTTTTTTTTAATGTAGTTTTGTTCTGCTCCCCATCTTCAAGGTAAAAACATCCCATGTCCCAGGTATTGTTAATAAAGACACAGCCCATGATTAATAAAGACCAATTGACACTTACCTAAAGTCTGGGACCTAGGGTCAGCCAGAAAGAGATGCTTTCTTCCACTTTCCCACATATTGAAGAGGAAATGGAATGAGTCTTCATATGTTCACCGCATTTTTGTTTCCTTAAGTGACACCTGAAAGAAAATGCGGTGGTTACCAAAGATTTTTGGTATAGTTGTAAAATGTCTTCAGATGCTTTCTTAGGAATCTTTCTATCTGGAGAAAGAGAGGAGCATGAAGAGGACTGGATTTCTAAGAAATGACCGGCTGGCTGGCCCATTCCAGGCAGAATGGACAGAGCAGCAGGCACTGGGGAAAGAAAGGGTTGAGGTTGCTGCAAATGCTTTGTGTATATTCGGGCTCTTAGGAAAACAAGTTTAGAAGCAGTAAACACACAGGCAAAAACGCAAATGCTCTGTAAGATTTCTGAATCAGATAGAACTACCCCAATACTGATCTCCCCCAATTAGCTATTCATCATGGAAGTTTCAAGCAGGGGGCATTCAAGAGTTTTCTCAATTCTTATCACATAATTTGTTTATTCAGTTTTCATGACTGAAAAAAGACATTGTTCTTTCAAAATGAAACTGGTCAGAGTTTTGAAAATCTACTTCATAGTAAGTATTAAGTGCAAAACAGAAATTGATATTTCCCAGAAGAGTTATACTAATACTCCATAGGGCAGCTTAAAAATTTATCTGAAATTTATAGCCAGAAGAGTCAATTGGCCCTTGGTCAATATATAAATTTGTGAAGTAATTGACATTTATAGGAAAAAATTCTTTTATTTTATCTTTGTGTTTTCTAAATTTTATGAATTCTTTATAATAAGTATGTATCACTTTTATAAAATGTATTAATTTTTCTTAACAAGTGAGGAGCAAGTAAATAAATAATGATTAATTGTAAGTGCTGGATATACAGATGATGGTTATTTTTTTCTGTGCACTGTATCTTCTGAGTTTCCCAAAGTTAAACAAGATTTGATGGTAATGCTAAAGTAGAAATAATATAATAACAACATAATCATTGTTGTCTATAATTTTAAGCAGCTTTTTAAAAAGACATTTTATTGAATGTCATCAATTAACTAAACATACAAATATGTAAGCTTTCAAAATCTATCTTATTAAGTCTTGAGTGATAGATTTTCATCACAAAGATATATGAAATTTTTAAGCTCAAATAATTTATGTGTTTTAATTTAAGACATCTGTTTTTCATTTGACTAGTTAAAATACCTTCTGTACAATGTGTAGATTTTTTTCTACTCAGCATCGTTTTCATTTGACCATCCTTTGAGTTTGAGAAATTTTAAAAGTCCCAATACATTGAATGTATAAATCATTTAAAAAAATACAAATTGACAAATCTGTCCTATCACACCACATCATTCCCCAAGCTGTAAGGCCAAGTTCTCAGGAGAGATCATTCCTCATGTCCATAAAACTACTCTCTTTCTCAACAACAAAAGGAGAAAAGGAAGCCAGGTCAGATTTTCACCAAGTTACCTCTCCTTCCTTTGTGCCTCTTTGAGCATTTGCTTTTCCTCCTTGGATTCAAGCCCTCCTAGCAAAGGCGAGAACATGTAATCAAAGTGCATGAGCTCTATGTACAAGGTACTATTCTAGGTACCATGGTCAAGTGTGAATTAGACATAGTTAAGTCGTCATGGAGCTTATAATTTCCTAAGGGAGACAGAGATATAAATAATTCATCAACTAATGGAAATATATGGTAAGTGCTTTGATTGGGCCATGAAGGAAAATGGAAGTGGGGCTCAACAAGAGATTAATTCTAAGTGTGTAAGGGGAAAGAATGCACATTTCCAAATCAAAGACTGTGATGAGCAAGAAGGACGATCCGAAGGGAGACAGGAAAACTTGTATCGTGTACAAAGAATCAAGAAGTCTGTTGTGGCTGATGCTTTGGGAAGTGGATTTAAGAGTCTTGTGAAACTGGAAGAACTTTTGGGTCAGACTATGAAGAGAGCCAAATAGCACATTACGGATTTGAAGGTTTATTTCAGATAATGGAGGAGAATGGGCATGGAAGATTTTTAGGCATAAAAATTACATGTTTCGATCTGCCCTTTAGAATGATAATGGACCAACAGTGTGGTAGATGAATGAGAAGACAACGACACTGGAGACATGGACCAGTTAAGGAGACACTGTAATGGTCCAAGTAAAATGTTTTTTGATGGCGTGAACTAAGACAGCAGTAGAGGAAATGGAAGGAAATGGGTAGATACTTCTATCAAGATAGATAGACCTTGGGTACCTGGGTGGCTCAGTGGGTTAAAGCCTCTGCCTTCGGCTCAGGTCATGATCCCAGGGTCCTGGGATTGAGTCCTGCATCGGGCTCTCTGCTTAGCAGGGAGCCTGCTTCCCTTCCTCTCCCTCTGCCTGTCTCTCTGCCTACTTGTGATCTTTGTCTGTCAAATAAATAAATCAATAAAATCTTAAAAAAAAAAAAAGAAAAAAGATAGATAGACCTTGAAGAAGACAGATGTACAACTTAGATATCTGTTAGATGAGAAATATGTTTTTAACTTCTTGATAATTATACCTTGATAGGCTTACAATCTGTAATAGGGAAATATTGAGACTTTCTTTGCATTAATAGAAAACACCATGTTAAAAATTATCCTAAATGGATATTAACAACTGGGAGAAAGAAAAGTACATATTGGTTGGGAAGGCAGTGTACCCTAAATACTTCAAAAAACTGGCCAGATTAAAAAAAATTGTAAGATATAAAACATCATAAACACAGTTAAAATATAGGCTTTCAACTGGGAGAAGATTTCTTTCCATATATATGAAAATAAACATTTAAGCATTCAGAATATATACATTTCTACCAATCCATAAGAAAAAGAAGAACACCCCAAAAGAAAAGTGTTTGAATGATATGAGTAGGCAATTTACAGAAGAGAATATTTAAATGGCCAGTAAACACATAAAATTTTCCTTAAACTCATTAGTAGTTATTAAAATACAAATTAATAATACATACCATTTCAGAGTGACAAGACTTTTAAAGATTGACAAAACTAAGTACTGGTGAGGATTTTGAAATATACTGCTGATAGGAAGATAAACTGATAAAAATCACTGTAGTAAGTAGTTTGTTTGTATCAGGTAAAATTTAAGAGGTAACCTCTGACCTGATTTCTAGAGCAACCTTTGCACATGTGTTCAAGATTTTACTAGGATTTTAATTTATACATTTCTTTTTCTGTTTTAAAGATTTTATTATTTATTTACTTGACAGACAGAGATCACAAGTAGGCAGAGAAGCAGGCAGAGAGAGAGAAAGGGAACCAGGCTCCCTCTTGCACAGAGAGCCCGACGTGGGACTCGGTCCCAGGATCCTGAGATTGTGACCTAAGCTGAAGGCAAAGGCTTAACCCACTAAGCCACCCAGGTGCCTCATAATTTGTACATTTCTTATTAACTTTTCTATTGTGGTAAAATATCTATAACATGAGATTTACTATCTGAACCATTTTTACATGTATCAATCAGTGATATTAAACACATTTTTAATATTGTGTGACCATCACCACCATCCGTCTCCAGACTCCTTCCATCTTGTAAAGCTGAAACTCTGTACCTACTAAACAATACCTCCTCGTTTCTCCCTTCCCCCAACCCCTTGCAACCACTATTCTACCTTCTGTCTATTATTTTTGATTACTCTAAGTATCTCATACAAATGGAACGATTTAGTATAGTATTTGTCTTTTGATGTTGGGCTTATTTCACTTAGCATAATGTTCTCAAGGTTCATCTCTGTTGAACCATGTGTTGAAATTTCCTTTCTTTTTAAGGCTGAGTATTATCCCATTGTATACTTATAAACACCACAGTTGGCTTACCCATTCGTTGCTGATGCACACTTGGGTTGCTTCCATATTTTAGATATTGTCTCATTTATAAATTTTAGATTCACTCAGCATCCCTGTGGAAGAAGCCGCGTTTTATTTATGTCTCAAACATTGAAATATCTGAAAAATAAAACCATGACTAACTAAAAAGTCTGAATCTCAATTCTCATTCAGAAGAACCTAAGGACATACTTATCTCACTCCCAGATATCACAAGAATTGGTATCCTGAGTGTTCAATGTTCCTAGTCAGAATCCTAAGGTATGCACAGCCCTTTTTTTCTGAATGAACTTGGAATTAGTTTCTATAAAAAGATTAACAACACAAATTTAATTAAATCCATATATTTTAAGTCTGTGAATAATATTGTTTCAGAAATAATTATTTTTTTTTGTTGTTTTGGATTAGCTGTTTAAAGACAAAAGACTTGAGGTTCCATTTAGCTGCTGCCAAAAATTAATTTAAGTAACCTAAATGACTACTTGCTGTAAGCTACATACAGTCTTGGTGCTTAAATAACTTAATTCTTTGCAAAAGCGGGTATGAGATTTACACCCTCTTATAAAACAATGCTAGATCATACTATAACCAAACACTCACTGAGCATCCATCTAATTACGCTCAGTTCTGGCACTTGGTATGCCCACAGCCTATGCTGTCATCTTTCACACACAATAGGTGCTCAAGGAGTATTTGTTTATGATCTGTGGGGGCCACAAAGCCAAGCCTCAGACTTGCCTTCAGGGAGTGAATGCTGGGAAGACAAAGCTTATGGGAAGTATAAAGGCCATCTATGATTCATAACCAAATGAGTGACTCTGCCATGATCCTGAGGGGAGAGAGTAAGAAGGCCAGGAATGCAAAGGCCTGGGGAAGCCTGCAGAAAAAGAGGAAGCTCGTTAAGCTGAGGAATCCTTGGCTGTGAAGAAAGAGAGGAGAAGGGAATGGGAAGGGAGGAACAGAAGGAAAAGGCAGGGAGAGGGAATACCATGACATTGGATGCTAAGTACCCACTCTTTTATTAGCTACTCTTGGGTGTTAGCTTTTGGTTATGTATCCATGATCTGGATCTCCAACCCAAAGGAGGAACTGTGCATAATGATGAGGATGATGATGATGATGACAAAGATGATGCCAATGACAACAATAACAATGACAGTGATGACGATGATGACAATGATGATGACAACAATCATAGTGGTGAAGATGTTGACAATGATGACGGGGACACCCACGGAGCTCTTACCATGATCCAGCGACTAAGCTGAGCACTTTACAGGTATTATCTCATCTAATGTTTACAACAAGTCTATGAGGAAACACACATGAAGTAAGCTCAAAGACATTAGGTAACCTGCTCTGATCATATAGTTAGAAAACTCCAAAGCAACATCCTGAATCCTGACCGTAAGATTCCGGGGTTACGGTTGCACTTGTTAAGTGGTCCCTCTTCACCTTTCCTAAAGCTGTTAACACAGGGTCTTGTTAAAAAAAAAAAAGCTGGGGGAGTTTGCCTGGTGGATTTTCATCTATTGATTTCTGAGTCACTGAAGCTAAGGGTGTTTAATGGAAAGCAATGCAAAGGGAGAGAAAAGGCCAGCTAAGAAGAGGGTGGGAACCAAGGAGGTTAGGAGGAACTGGCTTCCTGTTGGATGTGCCATTTCAACCAAAACATGGAGGAGGAGAAAGAATAGGCAAGCCAGAGAGGTGAGTGTGTGTGTGTGTGTGTGTGTGTGTGTGTGTGTGACAGAGAAAGAGAGATAGAGCTGTTTAGAGATGGAGCACTGGCAGGTGTAGGAAGGGAGAAGGATAAGGATGCTTCCAGCTAGGGGAAAAGTCTCTGCAAAGGGCCTAGTGTGTTCAAGGAACTAAGGGAAGTAGAGTGTTGTGGCCATGTAGAGAGCAAAGAGGAGAATGGTCTGCAAGAAACTGAACAGGCCAGTGGGTCCAGCACTGACAGGCCTTATAAATCAAATGAAAAGGTTTGGACTTGATTCTCAGATCATGGGAAGGCACGGAGGGGCTTTAGGCTGGGAGGACATATCATATTTGCAGTTTTGAGCATCACTGGGTATTGAATAGAGAATGGGCTAGAGAAGGGTGTGGGCAAAGATTGGAGACAGGCAGGAGGCTGTTGGAGTCATGCAGGGGAGAGATGTGGAGGCCAAGGGGGTGGGGAGGAATGGATGGAGGCCAGAAAAGGTTAGAATCAGTACGAAGTGATGACAGATTATATAGGAAAGGGGTCCCTGCTGCCTCCCAGGCTTCCAGCTCAAGCAGTTGGATTTTCACACTTGACACACCTCACTTCTTGCATTATTACTTCCCCACCTTCCTTCCTAGAATGTAGGGGGGAAGATCTACCCAGAAGCAGGGTGCGGGAAGATGGGTCATTTGCCTAAAAATTCAGACTTGCTGTAATATTAACTGTCTAAGTAATTTCCTCTGATGATCCCTACAAAATCTTATTCAAGAATTTATTATCCAAGAAATGAGACTCCTCTGGACTTTTCTTTCAAATGATCTTCCATAAGGCAAAGACTTACTGAAAACAAACTTTATACATTCCTAGTATCTTTCCACCCATGGAGATCAAAGTCCTCTGAGTCATTGGCTTGGGTTATAATGACCATTCAGAGTTTAGATAAAAATTAATGAAGCACAAATTTCGGTTCAACGTAAGGAAGGGCTTTTCAAAGAGGAAATGAGTGCCTCAGGGGGCAAGTACTATTCACTACTAAGCCTCAGCTCAAATATCACTTCTTAAGATGCCAACCCTGAGTCCTCCAGTCAGAGGCGGTCATTCCAGCCTCGGTACTTCATCACACTGTGTCCTCTTCCACTATGATGTTCACTTCCTCTTATTACATCTTATTACAAAAGACCACCAACTTCTAGCCTTAACCATTGCTGTGGCCTGGTGTATGGAAAACACTCAAATATCAGAGAGATGAATGAATGAATGATTTTAGAGGTTTTTAGAAGTTGGGTGGTAATGGAGCTGGGATGTGAGGAAATTCAACCAACTGTTAAGGGAGTTGGATTAAAAGACTTGAAGATCCTTCTGTAAAGTCAGCAACACCCATACAGCCATGAACAAGCTCCACTCTCCCTCAATCCTCATAATCATGGGCCAATTCTGTGGGAATTTCTTCTGACTCATCAGAGACGGACTTGGAGCCTGACTCTACCTGACTTGCTGACCCTACCTGTACTGATTTCACTTCATACCCCTGTTTGCATTTCTAATTCGGATTTGGTGAGTAGGACAGACCATTACAGATCTTATAAGAAGTGCCAAGAATACTCTTTCCACTTCCCTTTGTTCTATACTTTGCAACCAAGGACTAGCTTCCCCCAACACATCAGCTTAGTCTCAGTATAGCCAAGCCAGATGAGAACCCAGACATCCTCAAAAAGAAGGTTTAAATACATTCCTGAAACACTCTCTGAGTGCTACCTTAGGGTGGGTATTGAGTTGAGAATGCTTAATTAATATTCAATTCTTGGGCTTGTTTCTCTATAAATGTTCCTCTATCAGTATTAGAGAAAAATCCCGCAAAAGAAGCATTTTGTGACGTAACCAGATATATTAGTTTACTGTGGCTGTTGTATCAAATCACTACAAACTGGGTGGTAATTTAAAATAAAATAAATGTATTCTCTTACATTTCTGGAGTCCAGGAATCTGAAATCAAGGTGTTGGCTGGGTCATGTGTCCTCTGAAGTTTCCAGGAGAAAATCTGTTCTTGGGTCTTCTAGCTTCTGGGGTCACTAGGCATTCCTTGATTTGTGGCCACATCACTCCAGTCTCTGCCTCCATGATACACAGCCTCCTCCTCTCCTGTCTCAAAATATCCTCTTTCTCATAAGGATACATTTGTGTGTGTTTAAGGCCCACCCTGATAATTCAGGGTACATTCCTCTTCTTAAGATTCTTAACTTTATTTATTTATTTTTTTTTGCCATACAAGAAAATATTCATTTTGCCATATAAGGTGACATCCACAGGTTCCAGGGATGAGGATGGGAATATAACTTTTGGGGTAACACCACCCAGCCCACTACACTAGGTAAAACTTATTTTATACTATCATTTTTTAGAAGATATTAATATTTTTTAAAAGATATTAATGTGACTGAAAAACGTTATTCAATGCTAGAGCTGGCCAGCCACTGAGAAAGCAGATGAAGATGCTTGAGGCTGGCGAGGTGAAGTGACTTTCCAGAGGTCACCCAGTGGTAGATCTGGGATCACAGGGAAGACTCCAGGCATCCAGTCCAGGGAGCTTGATCCTATGTCACAGAGAAATTCCAGTGGAAATATTACATATGTAGGTATCCAGTTAAAGCAATTAACTGTGTTGAGCTTGCATGGGTGACAGGAGGACTTTATGGAAGGGATGTCACTTGAGACAAAGCAAGACTGTAGCCATTTCATTTATTACTGTCCCTTTGTCATCAGTAAATGTGAATCGGCAAATAAAATGCAAATGGCTGATATGTCACCCTGCGGTACTTAAGAGTGAGGTAAGCGAATTCCATGGCATACATGTGCATGAAGAATAGCGATTCCTGTTTTCACAGAAGAGAGCCTAGAGGGGCACTGGAGACAGACCAGCACAGGCTTGAGTTGTAGTTCCTCCACTTCGGTCGTGGATCTCCAGGAAGTTGATTAACTTCATCCGCAAATGGAGAAATGCTTATCACAGTGGATTGCTATGAGACTCAAACATAAAGAATCCAAAAACTACCAAGTAGAAAAGCCTGGCATGTGGCAGACTCTTTTTTTTTTTAACTTTTTAACTTTTTAAAAATTTTAAAATAAACATATAATGTATTTTTAGCCCCAGGGGTACAGGTCTGTGACTTGCCAGGTTTATACACTTCACAGCACTCTTCACAGCACATACACTCCCCAATGTCCATAACCCCACCACCCCTCCCAACCCCCCTCCCCCCAGCAACCCTCAGTTTGTTCTGCGAAATTAAGAGTCTCTTATGGTTTGTCTCCCTCCCGATCCCATCTTGTTTCATTTATTCTTTTCCTACCCTGCCAAACCCCCCACGTTGCATCTCCACTTCCTCATATCAGGGAGATCATATGATAGTTGTCTTTCTCTGCTTGACTTATTTCACTAAGCATAATACCCTCTAGTTCCATCCACGTCATCACAAATGGCAAGATTTCATTTATTTTGATGGCTGCATAGTATTCCATTATATATATATATCTAGATATATATCTATCTATCTCGTATCTTCTTTATCCATTCATCTGTTGATGGACATCTAGGTTCTTTCCATAGTTTGGCTATTGTGGACATTGCTGCTATAAACATTCGGGTGCTCATAAGCCTGGCATGTGGCAGACTCTTGATCAGCAGTAGAGCATAGTAATATTATCGTCCCTGTATGGTATTGATACACAGCGGCAGGGAGAGAAGTACTTGCTGAACAAATTACATATGTGTATCTGAAAGTGACAAAAAAACCATTAAGGTCAGATCTGGAAAAGATACCAAAAACATAAGAAAATACTTGGAAGTTCATTTTAACAGGCTATATTTTTAAAAACCAAATCATACAAATTTGGATGGCTATTTTGGGAATTGAAATTATTTTCAAACTTCACAGGTCTTAAGGATTCCTGGTCCATATTTTACTCTACAAAAAAATGTAATATGCCTATTTATGTCAACAAAACTCCATCAAACACTTAGCATGTGCAAAGAATTATACTGGGATTTACAAGTGCCAATTTTAAAATTGTATTGAGAACAAAGAGTTATTTCATCAAATAAATGAGGGTTCTAAATGTACCCGGACATTTGTGGACAAAACAACTTTAACAAAATTGTGGAACACGTGACTTTGGTGGAAGTCGTCATGTCTGTTTTGGTCTGCAGTGGGAGCAGGCAAGAGTCACTCATTGTATTGTACAAAATTGTCAGGATCAGCTCAGGAGACTGCTGTAATAACTTAACATGATATAGGATAAATACTGTATGATTTTTGAAATAAGGTAGGAAAATCAAAACAGGACAAAACTGGAAATAATTGCAAATGGTCAAATTCCTTTCAAAAGAGGCAATTGGAAGCAGCCAGAGCACAGATGTGAAACTAGCTGGTTCAGTTCCTTTATGGACAGGACCAAGGACGAGTGATTCTCTTTCCTCAATTTTCTCATCAGTAAAATGGGGATAAGAATGACTGCTTCAGGGGATTGCTGATAAAAGCAGTGTTGAGGGCTAGGGTTAATGAGGAACTGGTATGCAGTAAGTGCTCAATAAATGCCCATCTATGAAAAGAATTAGTAACAAAGTTAACGCCACTTGAAGAAATATCAGACCACTATTTCTGTCTAAATTTTAAAAAATCTATCCTTATCATTTGTATTCCTATTCTATTTGCATATAGTTCCCAACTAGAAGGTTTCGTTTCATTGTCCAATTGGTTCATTCTCATATTCATTTTCTATACACACACACAGAGGCAGGCAGGTCCCCACACCCTCACCACATGCCTACCGCAGTAGAGTTTTCTACCAGCTCCTTGCCCTGGAAGGGATATTCATCTAACTACTAGGTCTAAGCTACCCAGTAATAGCTCACCTGCTCACCTCCTTTGACACCCTTCCATTTTACACCCCAGAAGGAACCATCCCACATTGTTGTCCATTGTTAATCCTGGCAAGGAGGTCAGAATTTTCCACAGATTCTTGTTTTTCATAGTTTGAATTTTATGAGAACAACTCAAACGTTCAGTTCAATAGCTTTGCTTTTTTTTTTTCTGATAGAACCTACATTTCCAAATGCAAGTTAATTCATACTTGTCCATGGTCCTTGGCAGCAATAGAATGGATGAATCAACTAGTGTCATCTTGACCCGTTCCTTACAACTACCCCCTTCATGAAAACTTACTCCAGTGTTATTCAAAAGCAAAATGTATAGTTCTACCCATTCCTTTTTCATAATTGGCACTAATAAGAATGATCACTTGTTTGTACTGGGGGCAGAGCAAAAGGGAGAATTGAGTGCATTTGGGTAATCATGTAATGGGATTTTAAAAAAATTTACCCTAGTGCCTCTGCTCTGGACAAAGGAAAAACAAATTGCTGACTGCCTTTATTCCTCACAAAAAATGATGTGCCTCTCAAAAACTCTGCCTAAGAATAGGAAGTGGGGAAAATTAAAGGGGAAAATAAAATTGCAAAGTTTCTATTAATGTTTTGCCTTGCTCGGGGTGTAGAATCCTTTGCAAAAGAAAATACTTTGATACGTTTCCTTTGATGATTAAAAGTTTGGAAGGAGATGGTTGGTACAAAAGACTCAATTTACCTTAGATAGTTAAAAGCAACAAGAATCACAACCAAGAGGTGTTCCTGGGCCGTAGATGGGAAGGAAGCTTTGGAGAAGTGATTACTCTGAGCTGGGAAGAGAGAGAGTAGGCCCTGGCCATGTAGCAGACTGTTAAGCAGATTCTGAAGAGGAAGACAGTCAGTGGGCCTTCGCCACTGATGGGTATGGGAAAGAGTCTTTGGAGAAAAAGTGATGACTCCTATTTAATTTTCATGAGTTTCTTGTTGTGTGAGAGATTGTCATCTTCTCTAGTATTATCAACTTCTACAACTGTCATGCAGCAGACTTGAGTGGTGCTGCTTTGGAGAATGAAGAAGACACAGTGACCAGACATGAGGTAAAGTAGACGGAGAGAGGTGAGCAGTGGGAAGCAGGATGGAAATCAATGGGAGGTCTCCAGAGGAGAAATCTAGTACATTGTAGTTACATGGTACAGATGGTCCCTGACTTACCACGGTTTGATTGACAATATTCTTACTTTATGATGGTGTCCAAGTGATATGTATTCGGTAGAAACCATGCTTTGAATCTTGAATTTTGATCTTTCCCTGGGGTGGCAATATGCAGAGACTTTCTGGTCATGAGGCTGGGCAGCGGTGAGCCACAGCTCCCAGTCAGCCTTGTGACTACTAGGGTAAACAGCCCCCACACAGCCATTCTGTACTTCACATCCAGTACGGTGTTCAATAAATTACATGAAAGAATCAACATTTTGTTATAAAATAACCTTGTGTTAGATGATTTTTGCCCACCTGTAGGTTAATGGAAGTGTTCTGAATGCACTTAAGGTGGGCTAGGGTAAGCAATGCATTTGATAGGTTAGGTATATTCAGTGCATTTTGGGATATAAGCCCGATATAAGATGAGGAAGAGCTATATGCTCAATACATATTTGTTGAATGAATGCATGAATGGATAGACTTCTGGAAATATTGGGATAGGAATGCTTGACTTCAGGAGCCTGCAGTATTAGGGATTTGCCCAGTCATTTTATTTGGGTGTTAATAAAAAGGGAGCTCCCATACTGGGTGCTGTATGCAACTGATGAATCACTAAATTCTACCGCTGAAACTATTCATATACTGTATGCTAATTAAGTTAATTTGAAAAAAGAGAAAAGAAAGCTTCCAGAAACTTGTAGGAGTTGGGGATATCCAGGCTATAAATTGTCAAGATTTAGATATTGGGAAATGATCAATATGAAAAGGATACTTTAAAGCTGAGGATAAGAAGAGTGTGAAGCTGAGGATGCTGATTTTAGAGAGTTGTGTTTTGTACATCTGTTTTTTGCTTATGTGTTGCTGGGAGGGAGAAATAGGACATTTTTCTTAGATGGCTCTTTAAACTTTTGATTACATTTGAAATGGAAAGGGCCAGTTCCATTACTAAGAACCAATACTCAATGACATTTCCTTTCTCTCAAATAAAAGAAGATGTATCAAATGACACCTAGATATCATGTAACATCTAAGATAAGGTAGACAGGCACCATTAAATCTCATAGCCTTAGAGACCTGGACAAGGGCTGGGCATCTGTTTAAAATCATAAGGGCATTCCACTAAACCATCCAAGAGGGGTCAATATGGAAAAAACAACTGGTTTGCCAGTCCAACTTCTTGATGACAACAGAATATATGAAGCTGCCATTTTTTATCTCTATCCTGAAACTGTGGCATTTGGCCAACTGCAGACCAATGGCTCAAGAGAATATTGGCATTATGAGATGAACATGATCTTCTCGAACTAGCAAACACTGTGTTCTCCACAAAAATTCCCTCAAAATAAAATATATGCAGGGTGAAATGAAATAATGGCTGACAATACTTATTCTTAGATTCCAAGATTTGGAACAATATCATTCCCTATTTTTACTTACCAAATCATTTTGCATTTTAGAATGGCCTTGTCTCAGACTGTGTCCATCAGAAACAGAAGCTCAGAGGAAAGAAAATATGACTTCCTTTAGCTCCGTGGTTCCCAATAAGGGGAGATTTTGCCCACCAGGGGACATTTGGCAATGCCTGGAGACATTTTTGGCTGTCACAACTTGGGGAAGAGGGAAGCAGCTACTGGCAAGTGTGAGGAGACGCCAGGGTTGCTGTTGAGCTTCTTATGATACAGAGGACAGTCCCCCAAACAAAGAATTATCCAGTCCCCAATATAAATAATACCAAGGTCAAAAACCTCTGCTTTAGCATGAAAGGTTTGATGTACTTCTAATTAGTCTTTATTTACCAAGAAGCTCTTACAGAAGCTTTCTCTGTGCCCAGTATGTCCTAGTATGAGACTCCAGGGTTCTGTTCTCCAGGACCTCACAGTCCAGAAGGAGAAACAGTATTGATGAAGCCAAATACAATAACAAAAAAAGTGTGTTAGCAGAGGTATATAGGATACATTTGGGCAACGCAGGAGAGGAAAAGAGTAATAGACAATGATAGCTAATTAAGTCTTTTGAGGGATTGAATTGCTATCATTCTTAATTTATTCATTCAGCAACATTTATTAAACAGACAAGATGTGCCAAGCTTTGTGTTCTCTGGAGATTGTATTGTTCTGTGAGTCCTTGATTGGTGGTTTTCAAGGTGATGGAGCCAAGCATTTGAAAGCTCCTTTGATTGAAAACTCTTCTTCTGTGCAGATAGATAGAAGGTGGTTTTCCTTGTGCACAAGTAGTGATATTTCAGACTAAGTTTTTGATCTCCTGGGTTCCTTGGATTGGTCTCAGAGACTGCCCAGGGTGGCGACAGAAGACGGTGAAGCGTTAGTGGGAGGAGCTTCAGGTTCTCCTAGGCCTACCTCTGTCACTTCAAGGCATTTCCGTTTCTTACCTACATATGTATAATAGAGTATGTGAAAGGATCTCTTTTTTAAAGGTGTGAAAGTTATTGGTTTAAGGAATTGACATTGCCATAGTGGAAACCAAGACATAGCTCCTGCTGTGAGCTTTGAAGGACAACAGGCTATAATGGGAGTGTGTGACTCAGGCAGACAGGAAGCTCCCGTTCCAGGTCAGCTTTGCTCTTGACAAGCCGAGTGACCTTGGGCAGGGCACTTCATCTCCCCAGGCCTCAGTTTCTTCATCTGCACGAGGTAGTTATTATTTTAAACTGTCTCTGAGCTAGCTCTCCGCTCCAAGAGGACATT
Source organism: Mustela putorius furo (assembly GCF_011764305.1). Classification (NCBI taxonomy): domain Eukaryota; kingdom Metazoa; phylum Chordata; class Mammalia; order Carnivora; family Mustelidae; genus Mustela; species Mustela putorius. The sequence continues at coordinate 12,588,730 of NW_025422057.1, forward strand.
GTGTAATTATCTGATAATACTGATGAAATAGAGGGTGAGAAACTGTTTGCACTGCATCCATGACAAGAGTGAATAAAATCCTCAACCTAAAGGTTAGTTGGGATTGTCTTGGGAGTCCAACTCTAAGAGAATGTTCTAAGAGAACACTAGCTCTGAATCCATGTAGTAAGCCGATACACAAAGAGTGAAGCTTCCTAGTTTTCCAAATTCAAGGTCTGGGCAACATCCTTGGATCTTTCATAGGTCTCTCATTAAACATGTAAAGGAGAAAGAATTGACTGCTCTCAAGGTAACATGTCAATATTGAATCACAATGGAAGATATTTATTAAAAAAAAAAAACTCTGCATTTCACATACCAAATATACAGCTTAGTGGTTTCATCAAGGTAAGTAGCAAAATACTCAGCGTGACTGGCTCTTTCTTGCTGGTGATCTGGTCTATCCAGGAGAGGCTGTGGGAGGGCCATAACTGAACAGCAGAGAAGGGAAAACTTCTTCCCCACCCCCCTTTTTTTACGTCAACATGTGACATGGCCTCCTTAACTCACTACTTTGTTTGCAACGGCCCTGACTTCAGCTCATCAGAGGGGCACATTTCTGGTAACAAGAAATATCCCTCCTTTCATCCATTCATTCAGCAAAGACTTGGACACCTGTTATGTGCCCTAGAGGTTAGGTGCTCTCTTGTTCCTATCACCACCCTTACAGGAGAAGGTGGTTTTTAAACAATGACTGTGGCCCTTCCTGCAATCTGTGCTGTCCAGAGGCATTCCATTTTCTGAAACCACAAGTTACTGAACCTTAGCATTGCAATTTTCCCAGCATTTTCCCTTTTCATTTTATAACTCCATGAAGTCACATCTCCCCCGGGCTATTGGAACAGTTCAGCTGAGCCTGAAACCTCTTGAGAAAGAAGAAATTAGAAAAAAGAGGGGGAAGTTAATGGCAAAAGCTATTAGCAAGGCGCCACCCCCACAGGTCCAACAGGTTCTGTGATATCCTTACAAGCTTGGTTAGTGAGGCATGCCTCCCCGGGGAAGTGCCAGGACGCCCAGTTTCTCTAAAGGACCCGCCAGGCCAAACTTCCTGGAGAAAAACCCACTATCCATAAAACACATTTTGAATAACACCAGAGTGCACAGTGACCCTTAGCTTTCTTCTTCTGAACAAATTGTTTAAAGACCAAGATGTGTTGGGGAGATACCAGGCACTGGAGAATTAGCAGCAGGTGCTATTTATAGAGCCACTGGGCTCTGCCGAGTTCCCTCTGCCCAGGGAAAGCCATTAATCTTCTCCAGCAAAAGAAAAAAGAAGTAATAAACTTAATAATGATTTAGAGTAAGGAGGGAGAGAAAGCACTGAGGCTAATACGAAGGTGGATCTAAGCCAAGAGATTAGTTTTTCCCTGTGGAAAACAATGCACAGGAACACATGCCCACGCACACACATGCACACACGCACACACGCACACACGCGCGCGCGCGCACACATAGGCTCAAAAATGCAGGCGGGCCTTGTTCCCGCCCCCCTCCCTAAGCCCACCACTGCTGTTCAGCCTTTCAAAAGAAGCAGTTAAATGCCTTTCCTTTTTCTGAAGCTGACAGACATACAGTCTCTAAATCACACACTACTACAAAGAATACTTTCTAGATACGCTGCACTTAAAACAGAAAAGCAAAGGCATTCGGGCTTTATTAAAGCTCACAGTACTATTGCTTTCCCTGCCCAATAAACAGTATGGAAGTGAATTAATTCCTAGTCGATTACCTTTATCAACAACAAAAATGCCAAGACATATTTAAAGACATTTACGTGTTCACAGGGTTCTGCTCATTGTTCCAGTGTGAAGATCACAGGAAGCTTGAGAAAAAGGTTTCTGTCTTCATACAGAAAAGAGATTCGTCCAGGTATATAAGCATTAAAACCCCACTAAAGCTCCATAAAGAGTTTTTCACATTAAGAAATTCTCTTTTTGTCAAGTTCTCATGTTCTGGGAACATAAATAATGATGAGCAAAGGTACACAAAGAGATAACTTTTTTTTTCTTTTTCCGGAAAAGATGCATAAAAATCAATATGCTTCCAGAGGAAGTGACTGTCCTCATTTGAGTCTTTAAAGTTCTCGGAGTGCCAGTGAGCGGGAAGTATTTTCATTGCAAATAATTCTGCCTTTTTAAATGTTAAGTATCCTTTATTCCTGGACACCAACCCGAGACAATAGAAAGAAAGAGAGACCTGGGCATCCAGGCAGAAAACAGGCCTTGTCGCGCAGCCAAAATGAGTTTGGGATTCTTGTGCACTCCAATGTTAAGGCAGGAGTGTTGAGTAGAAATGTGTAATGAACTCCAAGTGGCTGCCTTTCAGATCTCAAGAGCTGAAACTGACTTGACGCTGGGACCGTTGCTTCCCCTGCTCGAGTATTCAAGCGACTACGGCACCCGAGAATAACAATGAGAAAGGCACAAAGACCACCACTGCTGCGTGGTGTTCGCGCTGGAGATGGGCTACGTGTGCAGGGGCAACAGACCCCGAGAGCAGTCGGTATGTGACAATTGCTAAAATTTGATAGGGCTTTGATATAGGAAAAAAAAATGGGGATGGATGGCCATTGATTAAGTTTATGTGACTTTGGGGAAGCAAGAACACTAGGGACTTTGCATTAGTATCACATAAAAAGGAGAATAGTATATCATAGGACTTGGTTAAGTAAAATGTCTAATGAGACCTGAGACTATCATTATGTTGTCTACATTGTTCATTATCTGAAAAATACCATCTCCTACTGTATTTATGTTAATCATGCCGATTAGCTCAACGATAGTTCATCATGACAAACCTGTCAAGTAGATGTGTTGGGTAGTATTATCTCTATTCTGCGAATAGGAACCCGTAGCATGGAGAATTGTTTGCTCTGTGTGAGTAGGACAGTCGTAGAACCTCTGCTAGAACCTGGATCTTCTGGGATTGATTTTACTGATCATTGTGCCATAGCAAATTTAACATGGAACACAAAGTCTCGAGATAACTCTAAAAGTCTCTAGGTGAGGTTATGGTGTCCTGGGTCAACTGGTAGGAACATGGTACTGATAAAGTCAAAGACAGTGATAACTGTAAGCTGAATTATAAAACAAGACAAAAACAAAAATCGCCACCAAATGAGTCCTGTTTCATTTGATAGCCACAAGTCACAGCCTTAACTTCATTCAGTGACTTCACAAGTATGTCCTCAGGATCAAAAGTATTTGAAATAAGGTGAGAGGTTACATACACTGGCCGAGACTTCTTATCACAACTGGGGAAAAGGAAAAAAATAATCAAGATAATTTTGAATTACTTGTAAGTCAATGATGAATTTTTGTAATAAGAGACATTACATGACTGGAAGGTGGTGAAACTTTAACTAATTTTGAATTTTTGCGCCCGTGTGGGAGACTACAATAGTGTAGTCTATGCAGTAGTGTAGTCCCCACCGCCGGGTGTCACCCAGTCTTTCACACATTCTCTAAACTACAGTCACTCTGGTACTTTGCATGTATCACAACCCAAAGGATGGAATTCAGATAAGGCAGAATTGTCTTTGTTTCCATTTAAGGCAGTTTCGAACTTTCTCTTCTAAGTTTCAACAATTACATGGACCCCTGACCCAGTTCCACAGATGACATTACAGTGAGTCTCCATCAATGTCTGGTCCACAGAGCCATTGGCATTTCATTAGATTTTTCGTTGACAGTTCCTTTATTTTCTGGGTAATGACCAATGCCTCTAATTTGCATTTCCCCCTTTCTGAAAACGCCCTTTTAAAAACTTGCTGACTAAATAGAAATGTTCCAGAAACTGGTTAATGAAGGGTAAGAAGCATTCTCATTTTTACTTCCTCTAAGACAAGATGATGTGTTTCTGAACACACTTTTTCAAAGCTATTAACGAACCATAACCAACTTCCATCGAGAGAGTTTTTGTTCCATGGGGCTTTGTTTCATTGGCTCCTTCATCATGAACATAACTCAGAACAACATCCATTAGTACCGATACAGGACACGATCGGAGGGGGAGAGAGAGGAGGGACATGGATGAAATAAGGACATACCCTGGATGTAAGAGTTATACTGGATTGTAGAATACCCCTATTCCAGTAGAAAACCCCAGTGCTGTGTCCGAACGGCAACATAACACATGGAACCCTCCGATCCCATTTTTAGAATGTTCTGTCTCTTCCAGGATCACAGAACTAGTTAAGAGACAGTGACTAGATTAGCCTCTCCAGTCTTTACTCCTAAACTGGGTTCTTGAATACTACGTGAAAGTTTATCAACAAGATTTTGGGATAACGTCCAATGAGTCATACTTTGCGTCAAAATCTTCTCATTTATTTTTCAGAGGTCCCAGCTCTAATGATCCATTTTTCTGGCAATTATCTCTTAGATATTGGGGGTAGGGAGAAGGGCCACCAGGCCATATATGAATCTGTGACTATTAAAAATCCACAATAAGAACCACACTAAAAGGAATTCAACCCAAAGGAAAGAAGACAAACTAGGAACATGAGTTTCATGTTAAAAGAATAGCTGAAATCAATGATATTTAATTCCCTTTGTTTAATCTCACAGTTTCTGCCATTTCCACTTATATATAACATGTGTCCAAAATAAGCAACAACAGCAAAATTACACTTGGCTATCCAACATTGTAGTTAAGATTTGTTGAATGGGGAGAGGCGTTTCCCCGCCCCCCCCCCAAGGTAATACTTAGTAAGAGTAATAATAAATAAATAATAAATTTAAAATTAGAAAAAAATTAAAATAAATAAAAAAACAAATTCCTGTGCTGAAGAGAATCTTTTTTTTTTCCTTAAAATAGGGAAAAGTTCATAGTATAGGTGGCTTTTAAATACTCATCTCTGTGAGGTCATGAAAGTTCGACAGTATGAAGATGCCCCTTAGAGAGAGCATGGACACCTGCAATACACCTTACAAGGCTGTTGTCCAGCCGTGACCGTGAAGTTTGAGGTCACTTGAAGGAAACAGACCTCAATAACAACAGGGCTACAAAGAAGGTAAGAAATCGTTCGTTTGGCAAGGAGGCGCCCGGGTTGTTGCACCTTGCTTTCTAGCCCGCGGTACCGACCGGAAGAACAGGGACGGTGGCATCCAGCCCGCAAACACCAGGGTTCTTTAGTCTTTGCCCCCAGGCAGGTGGGAGAGTGCCTATTTGGAAGGCTGATTAATCAGTAATTCAAGTAGATCAAAATCACAAAATTAAAAGACGGAGTTCAATCATATCCTTTAACAGAAGGAATGTCCTATTGCTCCGGTGCCCAACCCAGGACTTGAAGGGAGTGTGAAAGGCAGAGGGCCACTCCTCCACTAACCTGGGGGAAGCAATTTAGCTTTTATACCAAATTAGTCCTTTTATACCAAATCCCTAAAGTCTCCCTATCCCAATTCTCAAAAAAAAAACAAAAAAAAAATGAAGTTCATGTTTGCCCTCTTGCCACCAAGTAAGGCTCCTGTACCAGCAAACTGCTAGGATTTACTTTCTAATTCAGCAGACACACTCCGATGTATAATATGGCAAAGGTCTTGGGTCCTGCTTGACACTCACCCATGGCCGATCTGTGAAAGCTCATACAAACAGGACCCAGCTCAGCGCGGAGAGTGACACATCCACACGCATCCCCCCAGGGCTGTCGGAATCTCCGAGTCTGGTGACAACCACGCTGCATCATCAGACAACCCCAACGCCTGGTCCTGGGGCGAAGGGCACACGCCATCCTGTCGAGGTCCTTTGCGGCAGTGGGTCCCTGGCACCCACACAGGGGTCGTTGCTCCGGTAGAGTTCTCCCCTCCTCCTGCTGTGGAAGCTGCAACCGCGGGCCAGAATACTGCGAAGCAATTTCGGCACCTGCTCTGCTCCCAGGCAATTCGCAAAGTGTGGGAGCTGGATTTTGAACACTGCCTGGTGTTTACCTCTGGCTAACGAAGATGCTTTCATGGCTGTTAGTAAAGACGTGATGACAACAACTCTGAACTTGATGAGTCGCGTGGAATATTTACTTGGGCTTTTTATACACTGCTCTGAACAATATTGAGTCCTCCCATATGTCGCTTAAATACCTTTAGCTTCCTCCATGATGTCACATGAAGCTTGTTTTTAATAAATGTTTGGGTCTCATGACGATATTCTACCGGGACAAGACAGACACTTGTTTGCTTCTGTCCCTTTGCAGATGTTTTGAATGAGAAACCAGAATTGACGCTAAACCTTAGTGGAGGAAAATCTATGCGGTACTACTGGATAACCTTATAACCTGTAAAGAGCCTCATATTTGTTTTCCCTACCTTTAAGGGATTATTTACTCCATTTTTTTCCCCAAGTCGCGGTAATATTATTGTTTTATCATTTCCAGCGGCTGTAGAAAACTCCAGGGACCTTCTGTTAAGTGTTGTCATGACTGCTTCCAGATGGGGAAACTGAGGGCTTTTTTGTCGAAGAAAGTACAGCCTGTCCATGGTAGAGCTATGGAGTGAGGTCATCAGAAAATCTGGCAGGCCCCTCATTAAAACGCAGTGGACTCTGACTCCCTCCTCACTGTGATGAGATCCAGCCTCCCGTCAGCCTGGCCCCGTAGGGAGGGATGGATTCGCTGTCAGGATTTGGGGACAGTCATCATAGAAACACCACAGATATACAAGGCAAACTCTTCCAAAGGAGCATTTGCCTGTGCCGGATATATATATATATACATATATGTATATATATATATATACACAGATATATATATATACATATATGTATATATATATATATATACACACATACACATACATATATCTATCTATCTATACATTCTGATGTCTTTAATCTTTACCACTTAACTCAGTTGCTTTCCCTGCCCTTTGGAGTTAAGTGACTTTTGCAGTTAGTGAGATGGTAAAAAAAATAGGAATTAACTAAGGAGTTCCAAAAATTGTACTTCTCTAAATTTAAATACATGTATGTGTGTATATGAACTAACAAGTCAGTGACACGTTGTCACTTGTTTATCTTTTTAAAACTCTTCACAGTTTATTAGCAATGAAAACATAAGCACAAATGAATACACTTGGTGCGTTTAGGCGCATCAGGGTACGGAATCTTTGTGAGCCCGTGTAGTGTGTGATTTGGGGTATCTGACAGCAGTTCCAAGAGACGGCTCTCGCTCTCTGCCGACAACTGTAGCTGCTCTACCTGATGTCCCCTCGCTCCCCATTTCATACCCTGTCCTCCCCTCAAACGTATCCAACAAAGTCTGCTAGACACTATTTGTAAATTTGCATAAAACAATATTTTTTCTGTATTTTTTCTTTCTTTACTTTAAAAATGTTTTACTTCAGTTCAATTCAATTAATATATCTTGTATTATTAGTTTCAGAAGCGAACTTCGGTGATTCATCCTTTGCAATCAATACCCAGTGCTCATTAGATCACGTGCCTTCCCTAATGCCCATTACCCAGTTACCCCATCCCCCAGGTCCCCTCCAGCAGCCCTCAGTTTGTTCCCTATACTTAAGAGTCCTATGGTTTGCCTCCCTCTCTGTTTTCGTCTTATTTTATTTTTCCTTCCCTTCCCCTATAAAAATAATATAATTTTTATGAAAATGGAACAAGATATGCTAAAGTAAAATAATATATAGAATATATAATAATAATATAAACCCAAAAGCTGTGTTGCAAAAGAGACAAATTAGAAAACTTACATTGATTTTAGAGCCAGACTGAAGGCTTCCCTTTAAGGCTACACTCGGGCAGGCTTACGTTTCTGAGTCACTTTGGGTTTCACAGATGTTCCATGATCATTGGCCTTTAAGGGCACTTAGCTATTTGGCAGTGGGAGCTCTGCAGACCCAGGACGATGATTATGCCAAAAAGGAGGGATAAGATCTTTCTGGTCAGAGGAGTTTTGCTCAAAACAGAAATCCCCTTGAGATCCATCAATTGATATTAAAATTTGTTTAACAATTAGTTTATACAGTGCTTGGAGCAGAAGCAAGAAGGTCCTCGATGTCCAGATATCTTAAGACTGAATTTCTTATGGGAAAAAAAGAAGAAGAAAAATCCTTGTTTTTTCTTTTGTCAGAAGCGTGTGCATAAGGAGAGATCTTGCTTGGCAGAATTGTGGCTAGTTGTGCTCCCTTATGTCTTTAAAACAGAATACATGTCAGTGAAAACATAAACAGGTGACCATCGTAGTGGGTCAAAGAGATTTCTTTTTCAAATGACCTGATTTCAAATATACCTTTTTTTTTTTTTTTTTTAATTGACATCTGAGTGCTATCTCAGCAGAGAGACTAGATCTTGGAATTAAAAACCCTGTAACTGTTTTTGTGACAGACCAATTGATTTTTCCTTCTGGTATGACTTCACATACCATACCGTTTCACAACCACATACATCAATACACAGCGATTTTTAAAAAAGCTCGCGTAAGAGTCATTTGTGGGCCACATCTGTGTATAAATACGAGTAACAGATATTTTTTCCCCAACACAACAAAATAATAAGGAGCGTATCATAGTAAAGTTAACTTATTTCTTGATGAAACACTGCCCTGCTTTACATCGTGTGATGCTGTTCTTTTTGCGCGGAAAACATGAGTAAACACCAACCCCGCGGGAAGAGTAGGGCAGGGACGCGGGTTTCCTGCTTGATTTTTTTAAACTGCATGTTTGTGGAAATTATTATTCCAGTTACTAATTAAAGAAGAGCCTTGCTATCAAAATGCCTTCCAGCCTGTCGTTTGGGGCCAGGTAGCACAAATCCCGTTTGAGACGGAAAGAGGCCGCACAATGTGCTTATTAAGGAACTTTCCTGGCGGACCCCTGAAAAATATCATAAAGTGTGACTCATCACATCTGCATCAAGTTATGAAAAAAGTAAGGCTTGTTAACCTGCTGTTTGGAAACCAGAACACTTTTATCAGTTCATATAATTGCTAACCCCTTATTCACTGCTCAACACTGGAGAGTTCTTTACCTCCTAAGATCCCACTAATTGCTGACAGATTTGATTTCTCCCTGACAGCAGGAGTCCTGTTTCTGGCCTTTAGATCAAGTAATTGCTTTATTTTTCTCCCTCTGCTCTAAAAAACGGAATTCCCTTCTCCCCTGCTTGAACCCCCTTAATGGCTTCTTTTTCTGTTATTAAATCCTTGCCATTTAAATCACATTTAGCGATGTTTTGAATAACTGATTCCAATTACTAAAGCTCTTACCAAGAAGCAGCTGAAAACGCAAGTCATTACTTGCCTACAGACAAGCAGCTCTACCTTGCAGCCAAGTCTCTGGTGAACCGTATTGTGTTTCTCCCCAGTACGGGGCAATTTCTCCGCACAGGAGGCTGATGTTCAGCAAATAGACAGCCGCTGGAGCTCTCCTGCACTATCATTTGTGCATAATAGATAGGAGATTTTATATTTATTTTATAAATAGCCCAATTCCTTAAAGAAATCATTCCCTTCTTCCCATCGTGGCTGGGGCGGGCCACTTGGAACAACAGCAGAGATGAGCAGCTGACCGCTCTGTGACCCACCGTAGAACGCACGGCGGCCCAAACAAAACAGCGTGACCCGGCCGCCAGGCCTGCCAAGCGCGGTGCTCGGTGGCATCAGATTTTGCTTTGACAGTCTGGTTTGCTTTCTCTTGATATTGTGGAATTAAAAAAACAAAAACCCAAAACAAAACAAGACAAAACAAAACAAAAAAATCCTCTCTCTCTGCCCGCTTGTCTTCCCCTTCGTCCCATGCTGTCCCGTGTTGCTTCCTTTCTGTGTTCTTTTTCTACTTGGCAAAGGGGTACATCTGCTACGTTTCATGACATGACCATAGTTCTGTTATCATCTCGTCCTTCATGGCTCTGCCGAGATTCCCAGGCGTGCTCGCATCGGATGTAAGATGACCAGACTTGTTAACTTCGTTCATTTTGGTCCCTCTCATCTGACACTGGCATTTACAGTTGGAGATTTCCATGCTTGGTTGGTACTAATGAAACATGATTTTGTTGGACATAATATGTCATGCAGAAAAGTCTTGATGACCAAAGGTAATTTAGCAGGTATGGCATAATTTACACATCGTCAGCCTTCTTCTTTTAAACACGGAACAGTCAATTAATTATATATGCTATGTACAACGTGTTGGGTTTAAAGGGTCGACAGGGACTGGTCCTCACTGCTAGTAGGCCCATCTAACCAGAGGAACTGATGAATGCGAAAGCAGAGCTCATCCGTCTAACTTGAGTCACTAAGGCTGTGTCTCAGTGACCCCTGGGGCGAAGGAAGGTTATCACTAATTCCAAACTTGACGTTGTTAGGGAAATTGAAAAGTCCCTGAGTTTTATGTATTACATCTAAACGTAAAATAGTTTTGTGTATGAGGTTGTATCACAGAGGTTTCATATCACCCTTGTAAAAATAAGTGACCCATGTGACAGTTAATTAATTCTCTAGGTTGTACTGGACCTTCCTCTCTTTTGGTGGGTCTCCCACTGGGCAACAAGTCAATTCTGTAGAAGAGAGTGGTAACTTCTCTACCTAAGTCACTGACATTTCAGTTTTCCTCTTTTTGTCAAAGTAGTTAATTTAAGATAAAATTTCGAGATCCATTATTCTATTATTTGACCCTCTTCAAAACAGTGACAAAAAGCATTCGAGCCTCTGAAAGAATTTAAGTGAGATGTCAGAATGACAGCGATTCGAAGGTCTCACACAGCCCGTGGTGTACAAGAGGGGCAGAGACGCCGAGAGAGAGGTAAACAGCAGATTCACCCGGGATTTTGTCTTTCCTGGTTTTAAACATTGCCTCTTAAATTATTGATGCTTGATATTTGTGGAAAGTGCTACCTTGGATGGCTCAGAAACCTCGGTCTTCTATTTGTATACGAAGAAGGACGCCGGGATGGTGACGCTGTCTATCCTAGAGGCTGTATTATTAATGTGCTTCAGACCTAAAAGCCATTACCTCATTCCCCTCATCGAGCCTCGGAACCAGGGTGGTGCCTACTCGTCCACAGAGACAAGCCCTTGTTACGATTCTGGGGCTGAGTACATATCTGCAGAAATGGTCCAGCCTTCCCCAGCAGCTCTTATAAATAGGAAGCCCTCCATTTCGGCCCGGCACCTGGCCTTTCTTTCACCTCCTTTTCTGCTTTTTGTTGGGAAATTCATTTACAGAGGGCTGCCGAAACCTCAGTGCTCGAAGGTTCTCCAAATCGAGGGCAAACAGTGTTCTGTAGGGATCATCCAGACAGCGTAGCTCTGGGACTTTAAGTCCCAAACTCATCACGTCATCCAGATGGGAGACAGGGAGGAGTCTCATTTGAGCTACTTCAACGGTGAGGAAAAACCAGATAATCAATCAGGTCATCACAACGACAAAAGAGTAATGCAGATGGAGTAGTCAGGGCCCGGACTCTGGAGCCAGATGACTGATTTGAAATCTGTTGGTTATGAGCTGTGTAACCTTGAGCATTTTGCTTCACCTCCCTGCGTCCAGGTCCTCATCTCCAGTGGGGATGATTTTAACGGTATCTACCTCATAAGATGGAGGATTGTATGAATTAAGCTCTGAGAGCAGCTCATGGCATGAGATAAAATCTCCAAAGTACAGCTTTCATCAGTCAACCCAGCACTGCCTCTCCCTGGTCAGCTCCTCCTTGAATGGCATTCATTTCTACTTACCTGCTGGAGGAACTCAGGGTCCTCTGGTGTGTGCTTTTTCCTTCCTTTTCAAAACTCATGCTCTAAGACTTTACTGAGCTTAAGGGGGAAACTGACCAATAATACCTTAGGTTATTCTCACCGGGGGTACTTTTGCATTACTAGGGATCTAAAACTGGCACGAAAGGGATATGAACAGTGTCCTTTTAGAGGCCAATCAAGAGGTTTGAGGGCATAGGAGGGCTATAAAGGTACAGGAGGGGTTTTCCTATGGCCCTGAAATCATGGCATTCTGGTTGGAAGGGCTGCATCCTCTATGTGTTGAAGGTCACCTCCATTGCCAAACACCAGTGGAAAGAGAAAGATGTTCATCCATCATATCATTTTGCTGAATAGTCCAGATCAGCCCACAGGGCCTTTTGATCTGCCTGTCTGCACCTAGAAAATCCTCTGAGAATGAGGACGAGAAAATGATGAACAGTTTCCTGGACATGGAGTCAGCACCGTCCTCCTGGGGTTGAAAAGATGCAACTTGACATTCAGAGCCTTCTCAGTGGAGCTCATGACAAGGGTAAAGGGCGGTTTGCAATATGCTTTCATTTGCATTTCATCGTAACACGTTTACGAATGTTTCAGCATTCCATATGGCAGTTGCTTTTTGATCCCGAATATCTCTACAGACTGGTATCAGCAAGGATGGGAGAACTTGCACCTCTTCTCAAAGCGCAGGCCTTTCCCTCGGAAGGCTTCCGTGTAAGGGGAAATTGTTTTGTTTAGCCTAGAAGAGAGAATGGCCAGAAAGGAACAAGGGCCTACTCCTCCTCAGGACAAAGAAGCCATCCTGCTGGTCTTGGGGAAACGAACGATGTGAGACTGAGATTCGGAAGAACTGTTTCCCTCCCCACTGATGAGCTAGGTGGTCTTTGGCAAGTCCTTTCCTTTTGGCCTGAGTCTTCTTAGTCAGAGGACATTGAACTGAATGATATAGTCCTGTCCACTTTCAATATTTAATGTTTGGTGATAAATGAGTCTTCTGTTTCCAGGAATCCAGTATTTCCTTGCTTATCCTATTTATAACTACATAGTCTCCTAAAGAGAGAGGCACATGCGATATTATTAGAGTGTATTAAATATTTCAAAGAGGGCCAGCTGGGTGGCTCAGTTCCTTAAGCATCCGCCTTCAGTCCAGGTCATCCCAGGATGCTGGGATTGAGCCCCCTACTGGGCTCCCGGTTCAGTGGAGCTTCTGGTTCTCCCTCTCCCTCTGCTCATGCCTTGTTTCTCACTTCCTCTCTCAAATAAATAAATAAAATCTTTAAATTAAAAAATCTTTAAATAAATAGAGATTTCAAAGAATTCTTTCAGGTTTGAGTGTATGTGTATGCGTGTTTATATACATATCCTTATTAGTCACTTTAAGTTAGCTCCACTAAGACCATCATTGTTTCTCTAGAGCTGGGTTTTGATATTTGAAAAGAGCATGTAGGAGAGGCGTTGAGCTTATCAGAGTAAGGTACTTCAGAGGTGCAACGCTTCCCTAAATATTTAGTGCCATTTATAAGAAGGAAGGAAACCGGTTAGACTATTACATCGTTACCTCTGAAGTTCTCTGAAGGCACAATGCTGCTCGAGCTTCGTGTTTGAAATCAATCTTAGAACTCATCAGGAAGGGGTGCCTGGGTGGCTCAGTCGTTACGCATCTGCCTTTAGCTCAGGTCAGGATCCTGGGGTCCTGGGGTTAAGTCTCACATCAGGTTCCTTGCTCAGTGGAGAGCCTGCTTCTCCCTCTCCCACTCCCCCTGCTGTGTTCCCTCTCTCGCTGTGTCTCTATCTGTCAAATAAACACATAAAACTCTTTAAAAAAAAAAAAAAAAGAAAGTTCTTCAATATTAAAAAAAGAGAGAGAGACCTCATCAGGAAGAAAGATTTTTTTTTTATTCAACAGTAAATATTTTTTACTTGGATTTAAACAGACATCAGACAATACAATATACTATTTACTATTCTTTATTAATACTATATAGTGATATCACACAATATTTTATGTCATATATAATACTTGATGTTATATGTAAGATGATATTGTTAATAATAATAATGGTACAACACCAGGATTGACCAAACTAGTGGGGTTCTTCAGAGTTTGTCAGTTCTTTATAACCCGGTAAAACTATCATGAAATTCGTTTAGAGCATTTCATTTAACAGAGCACATCTGTGCCCTTAATGAATAGTAATTAAAACTCCCAGCAGCATTCCCATTAGGTGACAGAGGCTTATTATACATGTCTCCTAAAATAGGTAGACTTTAGACCTTGTAGTCTGCCCTTCCACGTGGGTGCCAGAACTTAGGAGGAAATTGAGACTTAATTTGAATTTTTCCATTTCTGGAGGAGTAGGCACTCTTCTCCAAAATAACTATTAAGACTAAGAAGCAAAATTCTGGCTTGATCATTTGCTACAACAGCATGGAGTGGTAAAACAAAAAAACAAAAAACAAAAAAACCACACCAGTAACAGATTCTAGTCTTGGTTCTAAGTGCTGTTTGACCCAACTGGGGTAAAAACACGCTCCTTTCTGATCCTCAGTCCCTCATCTATACAATGAGAGGGTGGATTAAATCCTGCCCAAGGTCATGTTTGGCTCTATTTAGCACTGAATTCCTCTCTGCTTCAATACTCCTTCTGACATCAGCCACCATGGCCAGCAACATTTCCTTGTAGACTCCAGCTATCTTCGGGAATCAAACCTTTCTATTAAGAAAGGTATAAACAGCCCCTGGGTACCCCAGCCCTTCCCCTCAGGGCTTTAGTTCCTTCTTGTTAGGGGCTGATGCCTCTTTTCCCTCTTTATCCTGTCTGGCATGTGGCCCCTGACCCTTTCTAGATCATGGTTCCTCAACTGCTTTCTGTTTTCAATGTCTGGATCCAGTCCAGTCTGCTGTCAATCGGCAGGCTCTGACCTACTGTTTCTGGTGAATTTCTTAGCTGTGGTGAAACTTCTGGGTGTAGACACTTTCCATCTTCCCGGCCCTTTCCTTAGCTTCCTTGGTCACTGGCCCTGCTCCTACAAGCTGTGGCTCGTCCCCAAGATGGCAACAATCTTCCTCAGCAAGATGTGTCTTGTTTGGGTTCCTCCAGAAGCCCCCTCTGAAACAAGACTCACATGATTCTGTGTGGCCTCTCTCCCGAACTGTTTTATGAAACGTCCAGTGGCTTAGCTTTCCAGTACCTTCCCATTTTTCCCTGGCTTTGGCCTCAGAAGGTCAGGAGTAAGGTTTAAGGGGTCTGATAATTCCATACCTCACATTTGTAAGGCACTTGATGGTTTATAAAGGAATTTCATGGCCCCTTATTAAAGAGCATGGAGACGAGAGTCAAAAGCATTGAGCTTGCATCTCAGTTCTCATACTTGCTGACTCTGCGATGTTGGGTAAATCATTCCTCCTTGCTCAACATTGGTTTCCTCATCTATACCTATTCCTATATTATAAGAATAATAATGGGGACACCTGCCCTCCTATGTCCCAAGTTTTGCTGCAAGGTTGAGCAGGGCAGCAACCATCAGAGATTGGGTCTACATCTTAGTTACCTGGTTTTCCATAATTTTAGTGCCTGTAGCAGCCTTGTGAGGAGGTTGGTAGGATGATGTTCTTTTCTTGCTTTAAGGACCAGGGAACAGAGAATCTCTTCAAACTCTAATGCCCAGATCTATAGCTAGCTCTCCACTGCATGTGGGACATTAGTGTAGTTTCAAATCTAATCAAATCTAAAGTGCATTTGTAATGTTACATTCTTATTTTTTAAATCTTTTTTTTTTTAAATATTTTATTTATTTATTTGACAGAGAGAGATTACAAGTAGGCAGAGAGAGAGAGGAGGAAGCAGGCTCCCTGCCGAGCAGAGAGCCCGATGCGGGACTCGATCCCAGGACCCTGAGATCATGACCTGAGCCGAAGGCAGCGGCTTAACCCACTGAGCCACCCAGGCACCCTGTAATGTTACATTCTTGAAGAGAAAAGCAAATACATGGCATTCTTTGAATCAGTTCAACCACAAATCTGAGATCTGGGAACAACTGGGAGACTATGATACTTGGATCCTTTAGAAAAAGTTTTGCTCTCCCTCTGCAGATTAGCCACACAGTTAACAGGATCAGTAATTTGAGATTCTAAAATGTACTAATAGGGTTGGGCTGAGAGACCGTGAACTGTGTACTTATCTGTTATTGCTTTTTTAAAATAAAATTCTCCCCAATGACTTTTAATTTCCTAGAGAGGGGGCAGCCAGCCTTTTGAAGAAACTCATTTATTTCAGGGTCAGTCCGAGTTTCTAATGTAAACGTCTTTAGGGGCTGATTTGGAGGAAATAGGGCAGGACATCTCCACTACTGCCTGAAGGCAATTTGCATCTCTTAAAGATGAAGAGGCAGAGATTAAACATAAGCTGAAACTCATCATGACTTATATATCATGGGATTTTTTTATATATCATTTCTCACAAATCCATTTTTAAAAGTTGAATATGTGATTTTTAAAGTCAAATATCTGCAAAGGAAATTGGACTGACCCGAATCTGCCTTCAGTGTTTAATGGTAAGGATGTTGTGAAATTTGAAGCAATTTTGTTTTCCATGCACATATTCTTTTTCGAGGAAGAAAATCTTTCTTTGCTCCACATTCCTCTTTGTGCCCACAGAAATGCTTGATTTGGTTTGGTATGAGTCAAACAAACTGTTCTCATCACAGTGGAGCAAAGGAAAAAAGAGCTTTTCATTCAAGTTATGGGTTCTGGAAAAATTTGTGTAAAAGCATTCTGTGTAACTGTAGTTGTTGGACACTCTTTTGTGAGCTAGCTGTAGAATAGTTATTTTCTTCTGCACCCAACAGGAAAATAATGGAGCACGAGAAAATTCAGCCTATTAAAGTGTAGGGAATATAGAGAAAGAGCTTATAGAACTCCTCCCCCCCACCCCCATCATATGAATGTTTGTGCACATCTATGGAGAATTCTTTCTCTCTTTCTATGCTTTCCTCGGAACTGTGCCCTGTCAGCCTCGTGGGTTTAAGAGGTGAACGACAAGATGGGAACCATAACTAAAGCTGAATTTCATGTGAAGGTATGGAATACATATTAAATCTCTTCTACCACTCATTGTCATGATTTGGTTAACATATCTTGTGTAAATAATTATGATTCTTGATTCACTTTATTTAAAGGTAGATTTCTAATAAGAAGGAAGGTAAAATGAGCCCAAAATAGAAATTACACAATTAGCCATTTCCTCTAATGCAAAAAGGCTTCTTAGCAAATGGAAACAGAACAAAACAAAACAAAAAAACAGCATCAGTGATCACAGGGGAATGAAACTGAAACCTCAACAAACCCTCTTAGAGATGGTTAAACCCAATCATCCAGTATAATAATCCAGAAGAGAACAGAGTAGCTTCTCCAATGCACTAGGACACAACTAATGTCAACTCTGAAGTTCTTTATAAATATCTAGTGTATCAGGCAAAGCTGGGATATTAAAACTGGAGCGTGAATGGACCAAACCCAGACTTCTAGAAACCCCATGATACTTACACATTGTCATTCAACAGCATTGCTGCAGAAGAAACCCTGAAAAAAAGGCAATCCTTTCGCTTTCTCCTTCTGAAAAACCTCCATCCACCTAAAGGAGTTAGTTAAGGGTTCTCACATCATTGTTGATTCTCAGATGAAACATTGCACAGAAGTTCTGGGCCTCATCATTCACCAGGCCCCCCCTTTTCAAACAAGCCTTTGGAAACACTTAAGTCTTGGATGTTTTGTCCTTCTGGTTTGAGATCTAGCATGACTTAAAAACACTAACCAACAAGTAAATGTCAAAAGATGAAAAAAATCTTCTGCCATGTTCTGGTTTTCATAAAAAATATAGATTTAATAAGTTTCTAAAGGAGAACAGAATGGCCACATTAGAACCCTGCCAAACTTACAAACTTTGACAGTCCCACATAGAGAGATGAACAGGAAAACACATTTCACAAGAAATAAAATACATTTTTCGTCTTCTGGATTCATTGAAGAAGATGAAGAAAAGACACATCTGTCCCAAATTTATTTGAGGGAACTGAATGGCATTTCGTTTTCCTGAGCAAGTAAGCTTACTCTTTCTACTGGATTACCTTCGAGGGCTTTTAAAAAATAATTTTAAAGCTATCATCAAACAAAATCAAAGAGGCAAATTGAAAAATCTTTGTCTCTATTAACGTCTCAGGACTGAAAAGAAAAATTTCCGTAGATGTAGAAAGAATATCAATATAAGAAATTAAATATTTATGCATTTGCTCACCACAGGGTTTCTTGAAATAAGTAAGGTATTTCGTAGTATTATCACTTTAAAAATGGGATAATTATAGCCATTTCATAGCTCTTGTGAGGATCATATAAAATTAATGCATCTAGCTACAGAAATGTGAGGTCTATTTATTGTTACCCAGTGTAAGATTAGTTGATGGCAGCACGGGGAAGAGGGTCCCAGTGTGGACGCTGGAGCAACGTTCTCTCGGTTCAAACCCCAACTCTGCTTCTCACTACTTAACAGTGGGCAAGTTTCTTAATCTGCCTATGCTTCATTGTCATCATCTGTAAAAGGGAGATACTAATAATGTGGCTGTTTTAAGAATTAAACAAGGTAGTATACATATGTGCTGAGCGTCAGACATATTGTAAACATGTAAGTTATTTCTATGTCCTTACTGTTGCTGACATGGCCCTCACCATCATGGTCATTGTTGTGTTAATATTCCATGCTTTGTAACTGGCCTCTCTGGGGACAGATAACAGTAACCTTAGTAGTCAAGGTTACAAGCAAGGATGTCTGAAAATAAATCCCAGGACTCATGTTCTCTGGATTTCCACATCATATGTGAAATGAATGGGAGTAGTTTACCAAGTCCCCTTTGGGATGGGAAGGGCTATGATCTGAGTCTAAGAAGCAGGAGGAAGTGTATGAGAAACCCAGGACTGAAAACACTTCCTCTCCCCTACTATTACCAGCACTGCTTTGGGTCTGGACCCTGAGGCTACAGTCAGAGAGTTGCCCTGATGACCTAAGGGCAAGGCACCAGGAGTGGACACATCCCATCATCATCCTTGTTCTGAAGGATTTTAAGACCTACTCTGGAAAAATCTTACCAAGTAGCAAATGTTGAATGTGTTTTAAAGCAATTCTCCAAAATTGCAAGGAAGTCTGAATTTGATGTTCATATAAGTAAAACTCATTGTACGTATAAATGATGTATCAGGATCTCGAAGGACCAATTCAAGCAACCTCTCCAGATAAGGTAACCTTCTGGTATACCAGCAGACTCATCTAATCCAACAGTGCCCACTCCAGGAAGAGAGCTTTCCCACCATATATATAAATCTGTGTCTAGTTTGCAAATTCAGTAAATGTTGTAGGAAAAAGCCAAATCATCGAATACGTCAGTAAAACAGACTGGCATTTCGGCTGTATGTAGACAGAAGATCTGAAATGTTGATTTTTAACTTGCTCTTTTGTCCCTATATAAACTGCTATTACGGATACTTTTCCTATGCTTGATTATAGTCCTTTTCTCCTTTTAATAGGAAAATCATTAAAAACTCAGTGACATTGCCAATTTTTGTTTTTATTTTACTTATATTTGAGGAGAACAGTTAAAATATTTCCCTTAGGTAGTGCCTCTCTATCTTCAGCCTGCTTTGGAAACATCCACAGTGCTCTTTTAAAAGGCAGATTCTCAGGCCCCACACTATGAACAAAGTCAGCTGCTTTGACGTGTGGGAAAAAGTCGATAGGTATAGAAATAAATATTAGGGCAAGAAGTACTTTTCAGAAAAATTAATGACATGTGGACTGCCTCTCCATTTGCAAAATGAGAATTAAGAGTCTTATGCTGAAATGTGTTTTAGATGTTCTGATACAACTATCCCCAAGACTCGTTCCAAAACCTAACTCATCAGTCCTTCTTATTATATATTCTGTCTGATTATACAAGTTCTGTTTTTCATAAAATAGAGATTTAATTATTTCTAAAGAAGAGCATAGTTTTATGGTAAGTTGTCTTTTTTGGGAATTAATTAGTATATAAGTAAAGGAGTGAATGCCTAGAAAAAAATATATAAGAATGAGAAGAAAAACATTAGCTGGAGACAGGATTTTTCTCCCTTTTGAATATATATGTTTTACATAACAGGAAATTCTGTAGTTTATTTTTAGAAGGATGTAACATACATGCCTAAAGAAATAACCGTAATCTGCTCTTTCATGAGAATATAGATAAGACCTTCTGAAATTCCTAAATACTACATTTTCTGGAAAGTTCCCAGCAATCACAAAGATAGCCTGGTCCAAACAAAACTAACACACTCTGAGAATATGGCCACCAAAATCTTTAAATTCACAATCATCATACATTTTATTACTTGAAGTTTAAGAGTAGAATATTCCTTGAACTAAAATGGCCCCTTTTTTCTACTTTTGATAAGTAACTCCAATCTGATGATCGCTCAAAGACGGTAATATCTGTACACCCAAGTACTCTCCCTTAGCTCATTGGTACCGACCTTAATATTCTCTCTGTCTCTGCACCTAGATTACACTTAAGCTCTGAGGATTGCCTCCTGCCCATCCACCCCCCAAATTTCCAAGCCTCTAAATACCTGTCAACACTCTGAGTGACGAAAATCGAGTGTGGCTACATTCAGAATTATTAGTGTTTTTGATAGGTCCAAAAGCAGAGATGAGAAAGAAGAGGCAATTGTGATTGTATCTTTGTATCTTTATTGACCTCATAGCCTCATGATAGAAGTCTAATCAAAGAATTAAGTCATCTGAAGCCATGGTTCCCATTTTCAATGCCCATGGATTGAAGACATACAGTCTTCAAGGAGCAGCAAGGAGAAAGAAAGCACTGGAACAGAGTCAAGAAGCCGGGATCCTAATTCTGACCTTCTGACCAATTAGCTCTGTAGCACTGGGCAAATCATTTAAATCCTGTTGGAATTAATTTCCCCACTTGTGAAATAAATGAATTGGACTACATAATCCCAGAATTCACATCTAGCATTAAAGCTTTAGAATGGACAAAAGGGTGTGCGTGCACGTGCGCGCGCACGTGTGTGTGTGTGTGTGTGTGTGTACTCTCCATGACTAACAACAGAGCCAGCTAACAGTAAGCAAGGGAGTAACCAATAATACTTTTCAGTTTGTGCAGTTGACTGACAAACAATGCTCTATGCAGATATTCATTGTTTTACAGAAATGCACCTAGTCTGGGAGGTACAAGAATGGGATAGCAGAAGAAGTTAGGTATTCGTCTCCTAGTCAAACCAACCCTATAAACTAAATCAGATTGATCTAAATGTTAGGAGATCTCCTTGGAGCTGTCTGTTCAGAATGCTTAGACAGGAAGCAAGAATGGCTTCTTTGCAACAACAGTGGACAATTTGCCTTTAAAAATTATTTTTATATTTCTAAAGTAGCTTAAATAACCAAGCAAAAATACACAGAAGTGCTCCAGCTACAGAAATTATTATTCCATACTGAATGATCCATTGATGGCTCCTTTCTGTGGAAGAAAGACCCTTTGTTCTTTAGGGCTTTAGCCAAAGTAAAGAGAACCATACCAACCAATAAGCACATTAAAGTGACAAGAATTTTCCTTTTTAAGTAAGTGTGCATAAAAATTTGTGTGGTATATACAGATATGCTACTGTGGCAATAATTTCCATTCAATGCCATAAAAATGATGAGATGTGCTTCTTCCTACTGGAGAAATGTTAAGTGTCACCTATCACCCTTGTTCTGTCCTATTTTGCCACAACCTCTGACTCAACCAGGCTGTCAAAGGCCTCAGAAGCTTTCACTTATTTTCTTCTACTGGAAAGTACTAGAGTTACCTCAAGAAGTAACCCCAGGATTAATAAACTCTAGTCCACATTCATTTGTGCTTCCTGCCTTGCAAGAAGGTGAATGGAAAGGAGATGTGGTGAGTCTTCCCAGGAGCCCCACAGATTAACTGACTAAATGAGTTAAACAGAAATGTCAGGAAGGGAGAGGGAGTTTGGAAGACAGTTTGGAAGCCCAGCCTCCATCAGAGGCATCACTATGGGAGGTCAGAAAACATGTCATCCTCCAAGATGACCAACAAGCTCTCAAACTCAAGGAACACCCCCAACCTAGCAGGACATAGAATCTGCCTCTTACCAGATGATGGCTCTTAAGCCAGTGCGCTAAATTTTTGGCAGAAATGTAGCTCTGCAAGGTATGCAAGCTGACCTCTTGTGTCTGAACAATGCTGCAGCTGAGAGTCACTGAGTAAAAATAAATAGAAGACAGATTTGTTCCAAGTCCATAGAACATTTGACAGACACTGTCATGAAAGAATTTGCTATGGCTTATCACATCTATCATCTACTTGTGGATTCCAGAAGTTATAGAAGCTTGGGTTTTGTCTTCTGTTTTTAATTTTTTAACCCTAAAAAATTGTTTTCATTATCCTTATTAAAGTTCTAGAGTTAGTATCTTAAGGAATTGTTAGCACCAGGCAATACAGAGAAGTGAATAATTAGCATGTTTGGAGAATTGATATTAACCAATCTGGGTGATACAGGAAGAGGATATGTTTCCCTTTGTAGCAGCATACGTTGTGCAATTTAGTCATCTAATGACATCGTATTTCCAGTCAGAAAATGGTAAAAGAGATTCTGGAAGCCTGTTTGAAGTGGACAAAGTTTTGGTAGGTGCCAAGATGGAATTCCCACAGGCTTAATTCTACCTTCATTCCTTTGAAAACATTGAGATTATAAGCTGTCATAAAATGAAATTGACCAAATGTTCTGCAGAAAAGGTAGTTCTGCAGTTCAAATTATTCCACACAAAACAGTCATTACTCCTTAAACAAAGCCTGAAAATTCTTGCCTTCTGGTCTCTGTGTAAGCTGTTTCTCCCACCCAGGCTGTCCTCTTGGTATCGACAGCTACATAAGGGAATCATATCATTCATTTAACAAATATTTACTGAAACCATAGTCTATGCGAGGCATCGATCGAGATGGTGGGTGGTGAACAAAAGACAAAATGCCTGCACTCCTGAAGCTTCCATGTAAGTGGAGAGAGATGGGTGGTATCAAGTTTAAATGACCATAGCGAGGTAGACTCGGTGGGAGGAAGTCCAAGCTTCCCATCCCAGGCTTATGATCCATTCTTGCCACTGTGTTCTCCCACACACACCTGTTCCCATTTCACTGACCTGACCCAGCAGTAGGTGGCCAAGGAAAGAAGCTGCCTGGTAGGCACAGGACCAACTTTTTGTCTGCCCAGCTGTCAGCTCTTTCCTCTGCCATGGTTTCATGCTGGTAGACATCCTTGTGAGACACAGGATGCTTTGTGTCCATTTCCCAAGGTCCATCCCTATGCCCCTTCCAGAATTTTGGGTCTCCCATCTTCTAGTTTTACTCATTCTAGGCTCCTGACAAATAATGAAGCTATTTGTTTCTGCCCCAAAGTGTGTGTCTATCCATACCTCTCACGGCAATTCTGCCTCCATACAAAATGAACAATCAGGTATACTGCTCACAGCTATACCTAGTGCAAGAAGTTCCCTTCTCCAATGACTTTAGGCTAACACCAACACATAGTGCAAACCCATCTGTGAACTAAGCCTGCATTTTTTTCCTGAAAGTAGATTGTATCTTCCTTACCTCTGTCCCATGATATCATAGGTGTGAGTTGAAGGGGAGGTATTGGTGCAACAGAGGTGAATGTCATGGACATCTGGGCTATGTGTTTATATGATATATTTATGTCTTCTAGACACCATATGCTACACACACACACACACACACACACACACACACACACAGTATATATGTATATATATTATAGTAACATTGCAAGGACCTTCTTCTAGAACAGTTTTTCTCAATTGTAACACAGTTGACATTTGGGATTAGATTATTCTCTCTTGTGGGGGGCTGTCCTGTGCGTTATAGAATGTTTAGCAGCTTCCCTGTTCTACCCACTGGATGTCAGTGACATCCCACTACCCCAAACCCTAGTTCTGACAACACAAAATATCCTTGGGTGCAAAAATGTCCCCAGCTGAGAACCACATTGCTAGAGGACTCAACCTCCTTTCAATCAGCAGATGCTGGGTCTGCAAACTGACTTGGATCTGGAAATTGGGTGAAGCACCACGATTTTCTAATCCAGAGCTGACATCAGTTTTCTGCTTACCAGCTCCTATTTTTAATTATCATTACATCAGCCGGGTAACTGGCAGTGGGCTCTTCACTTAGCTCACTCTCTTATGAGCCATAGCCACAGGTCCCTCTAAGGTCAAGACATCCAGCTTCTACTCCAGCCTCAAAGCTCATGTTAGGAATCGCATGTGTCTTGTTGCTAAGGATCAAGAGCTGTCACTTGGCCTCTGCCACTCCACACTCCCGTGATTGCCAAGAAGCCTGTTTCCATGAAATATCTCTTATCATCCTTCTAGCCTGGAGTGGTGAAATGCTTGCCCTGAATGAACAGTTTGGAGACACATTCCATAAGGTTTTTATGAAGGTCCTGCTGGATTAAGATACCCATAATGGTTTTTCCTCCCGATCTCCTGATTTACTGTCCTAGATATCACATTTCAAAATAGGCCACCTGTATTAGACCTTTGTTTCAGGTGTGTCTTTTGAGGAAACAGGACAGACTCATGTTATCCAGAGTGACCCTAGGAAGCAGATTCTCAGAGTAGGAGTTTGTGGCTGGATCACTCACTAGCCATTTCAGAATAAGAATCCCATTGCTTGTGGTTAAGTGGGTGCTGATAACCTCCTGGATGTAGATACAGGCAGAAATTATTTCTGGCAATTGTTATGGGAGGAATAATATTTATACAGATTATGGAGTGCCCCGGCCTTTGTTAAGCGCTTATAGAAATCTGGAAAAGGGGAAGAATCAAGAAGCTCAGGTCATTAACTATCAATGTAAGTCATGTAGGGAGATCCTGAAGGGCTCTCTGGTACATTAAGATGCCTGCATATCACAGAGCCACAGGAGAGATTGCTTAAAATTAGACCCAGGCTCTGGTTGGGAAGGGAGAGAACTAGAAAGGAATCTGTCTCATTTATCCATTTAGGCTTGTTTCTACCTCTGCCTTACCTCAGAAATCTTAGCTGGGACTCCCTTAAAGAAGGAACTGAAGAAAAGGCCTAGCAGAGGTGGTTTATTTTGGAAGGTGAACCTCCTGGAGGACCAAAGGATCAGGAAAGTAAAACAGAAGAGTTCGGGTAGGACCTTCACACAAGCCTTACGAAATGCATCTCCAAACTGTCTGCTAAGGAAAGAATGGAAAAAGCATTTACCCCTTGGCTCCTATCCTTGGTTAGTCAGAGATTGCTCCAAGGAATGTTAACTCCCCTACACTTCTGGATCACGCATGAGTTAGTTCCACCTGTTTTCTGTGGGATGTCCCACTCCATGGGTGTCAGAGAAGCCCTGGGGCAGGAAGAAAGAGACACGAGACATGGTCAGCTCACACATGCACGAGACTGGTTGAAACCTTCACATAACTCTTCCCCAGAGCATGGCTAGAGTAAGAATGAGGGCCCAGAATGTTCAAAGTAACGCACATAATATACCTGCTACAGCTAGGAAAGATAGTGTTTCAGGGAATGGGATATGATTAATTGTGTCCAAAGCTGCTAATAAGATGAGGGCTAAGAGTTAACCTTCAGCAACATTGGAGGTCATGGTGACCTTGACAAGAGCAGTCTAATGGAGGGATGGGGGCCAAAGGCTGATTCATCCACCTGGACTCAGCTTCTCTTCAAGACGACTTTGAAAAAATAAGCCCCAAGATAGTAACACCCTCAGTTTCTGCCATGTAACAGTCAAATCTATCTTGGCGATCATCTTTGGCTTCTCCCCTTTAGTTGCAAGGGAGGAGACAGTCCTTTTCCTGCCCAAGGGCTATCCTGTCCTCTCCCAGCTTCTCAGGGTCTTCAGCCTCTTCATTATTTGTTTTCTGAAAGGATGGAGAACAGGAAGCATTTAAACATGTTCAGGTTTTCCCCAGCTCCACATTCCTTTCTAGATACAACTTGTTTTTCTGTCTCCAACGTAACTGGAAAGGGCTTCTACCTTCACTACCTCTGGGTTCTCACCGCTACCTGCCCGCCCACCTTTTCACTTCCTCACCACATGATTTCAGCCCCTCCCCCCCCACCTCCCCATCCCGCCACTACACTGCCAGGGATCTTGCTGCGCTGAGCAATGACCTCACTGTCACTCCACCTTCTCGGTCTGATATTCCCTCCTTCTCTGTCTAAACCTCTTTGCAGCATTTGGTTCCTTTGACCCTTTCCTTCTTCCTGACACACTCTCTTCCATTTGCTTCTGTGACCATGCATTCTCCTGGCTTTTGTCTCTTCTTCCTCTGCCTAGACTGCAAGGTGTCTCTATCTGTGGTCTCCCTCGCTTCGGACTCCTTTGGTTCTCCTCCTGTGAGCTCATTCCCTCTTCTGGCTTCTACTACCATTTCTCTGTGTTAATGACTCCCAAATCCATACCCCACATCCAAATCAGTCTTCTCCCTGGCCCAGTGGATGTCCGCACTTGCCTGTCTTTGAAGCACCCTGAATGTCAGCTTGACTAGAACAGAATGCAAAACTCACTCACCAAACTACTCCTCCTACTGAGCTCCTTACGTATTAAACAATGTCACCGTCCCTCCACAGAAGCACCCTGGCCCTTCTCTCTCTCTCTCTCTCTCATTTCTTTCATCTAATCAATGAACCAGTCTTGTCAACACTAAGTTCTAAATTGCTCTTGGATCTCTCCAGTCCTTGCCATGCACACAAGCAGACAAATGTCCGCTGGTACATACCATCACAGCTACAAGAGGTGTTACAGCCAGAGCTCATTTTGATTGGCCAGTGGCCCTAAGACACTGATTGTGAAGGATTAGTATCATCCCTGTCCACCTCCTCTCTCCCAGTACAGGCTGCCACCAGGTACTGCCTGGACTGGAGCATGACTCCTGCTCTTCTTGCTTTCAGTCTCTGATTCGTTCACTCCTCATTGTCGGCCAGAGTAATGTTTCTGAAATATAAATTTGTTCAAATCATTGCTGTACCTAAAATCTGTTGCTTGCTTCTTATGTTCACTATGCCTAGTAGATTCTTCCTTCCCCCTCTCCCAACTGGCTAACCTATACTGAGACTTCAGGCTTCAGCTTAGACGTGAAATCTTTCATGACATGACAGCTTCCCTGAAATCCTTCTTGACTGTCCACTCAAGTCTTGGTTGCCTCCCATTTCTCTATTTGAGAATAGAGACAAATTCTCTATTGAGACAAATTGGCCCTTTCTTCATTTCACATTCTGTCTGTAATCCATGCCACTAAGGCTTTGAAAAAATAAGCCCCAAGATAGTAACATCCTCAGTTGCTGCCATGTAAGGCTTTCATCCCCACCACTCTATGGAAGCCACACACATCAAAGTGGCCCTCTTGCCAAACCTAGTGATGAATCTGCTGTTCTCATAGTCTTGGACTTCTCAGCCACATCTGATGCTACTGGCCACAACTTCCACCTTGAAGAACTTTGCTCCCTTGGCTCTTGGGAGACTTCATTGTTTCAGTTTTCTTCCTAATTCACTGTCAGTTCTCAGACTAACCATGGCACTAATATGGGCTCACAGGCCCCAAACGGTCTGGCCTTTGCTGATGCCCAACTTCATCCTCACTACACTCCCTCTTGGCCACTCTGCTTCAGCTGCTCAGGCCACCTGTCTGTTCCTCGAGAGCACCAAGCTTCTCCCTCTCACAGGTGCTTATACTTGCCACTTCCTCTGCTCAAAAGGCTCTTTTCCAAGGTTCTCTCCTGGTCTGTTTCTCTCATCCATTAGACCTCTCTCTTCAGGGTCTTCCTAGACATCCTATCTAAAATGACACATCTTTTTGTCCTGTACCCTGCTAAACCAGTTTACTTTCTTCATAGCACCAATTATCTATTATCATATGCCTACTCATTTAGTGAGTGTCTCCCCTGCTATGATGTAAACTCTGGAGGGAAAGGGTTTTGTCTCTTGTTCAAACAACACTTAGAGTCTAGAACAATACTTGGCCTATGGTAGACCCTCAATATGTATTTGACTGTTCAGATAAATGAATTTTAACTGCCTCTTTATCTGTATCTTGCTTACAACAATCCTTAAGCATATGTATTAAATCAGTGGATCTATAAATGAATATTTTCTTGATTAAATCAGCTGGAAGAAATCTTACCCTCCTCCAAACTCATACGTGACATTCCTTCACAAGTCAACACATTAGCCTATCCTGAGGCAGTTCATTTATATATGCCATTTCTCTCATTGACCATAAACTCCTTAAGCTCAGGACCACAGTTTCTCACATCCTGAGTTCCACACAACGTATTTTGTCGTACGTGACGGAGAGTGGTGCCTCAACAGATATTTGGTGACTGAATGAAGGCATGAATGGCTAAAAAGGTCATAATCTGCTGACTTACGAACTTCCACATGTTTAAGACTGTTGAATCTTTTCAGATTTGTCCTAGATCTGTTATAGCTCTCCGCCAAATCCACCACTCGAGTCTCAAAAACTTCATTCCTTCCCTCTGAGCAGTTAATACAAGAGGCAGCGAGTAGCAAAACACTCATGACACCCATGGGCCTGTTGGACTCTTTTTTTGGCCACTAACTCACTTAATTTGATGTACTTTAGCACATTACAAGATTGTTCAAGAGTACTATAAATGATATCAGACACCATCAGAAACCACTTCAGAAAATCATTGCCTGTAGCCGGATCAAAAGGTGAATACCTGGAAACTAGCAATGCTAGAAAAACAGAGTAAATCATTTTTTCCTCTACCTCCTAGATATTTGCACCTTTTTGCTCTAAGGAATGCCTATATGAACTTAAATTTTAAGCTTCTGTCATATAGTTATAAGGGGTTGGTGTAATAAGAAAACACTTTGGTACCTGAGTGAAGAGGCATCACCCCGGGTTCTCTCACTCCTCTGCAAAGATTCGGGGCTATTTTCAAGTTGTTTTATTTATTCAGGTCATTCTTTCAAATAATTCTATTCTGATGTTATTTCCAACACAAAGATGGTCATATTTTGCGAAACTACTGTCATCATCTTGAATTTCCAGTAAGTGGACTTCATCGAACTTCGTATATTTTAACTTAAATATTTTAAATTGACTTTAAAAAGCAACGTGGCTATGTTGAACTGCTTTGAGCCTCCTACTTAGGCAAAGTGCAGGGCTCAGACCATGATGCTTTTACATCTTTACCGTTTTCTTTGTATCTCAGAAGACAGTTGCAAAAAACACGTTGGCCAAACAGAGTTCTTACACGAATGACGGCTAACGCACCCCTGTTTAATCCAGTCCTTTATTTCTTGGAGTGCTCCCTTACTCACTGCTACCTCCTTAGTGCCTCGCAAAATGATAAATGTGGTCACGATGACCTCCCCTCGGCTGTCAGAGTGTCTGGGAAAGGTAACTTAGACTAGACTGTGAGTGGCTCTCCAGCCAGCATCCAGCCACAGATGTAGCTACAGCAACTTTGCTCACTGAGAGATTCTAAAGCTGGACTTTCTTAAAGTAGTGTGGGAAAAGGAAATGAGATGTGGGAAAAATTAAGCCTTTTTTGGTCGTTTTATAGCTTGAACGTGGTTTATCTGAAATTTTGTGAACTTGATATGCTATTGTGTTAATGCATAGAGGCTGCAGAGTTCAAAAAGAGATGGTTTGTTTGAAATTATGGCACCAAAATGTGTTTCCACTTAGGCTTTTACAAAACAACTGCTTTGGAGATTTGGAGAAGGGCATAGCACGGAAAGAAAGATCTTTCACATTTTATGTTAACATACACTTCTCAGTGCTCAGAGGAATTCGGCCCTGTACGCTGCAACAATCACATTTGTGAAGCCCCTTTTGGATTCATCTCGGTCTTGAGTGGAACATTCAAAAATGCCCAGGAGAGTTTTATTCTTCTGAAAAGTGAACCTGCTTCACTCCAAAGACACTTATGAAATAAGATTGTTACTTTCTTGAAATGTAACTGGACTGGAATGTATTATGAGTTATATGTGCCTGGACTCCCTTGTCTAAAAAATGTAAAACTATGAAATTAACCAACTGATCACAAGTAGGTTTCCAAGTGGACAGTTTTGTCCCAAGATATTTTTTCCTAGTTTATATTGAATGATCTTCAATATAACAGATAAGGAAAATAGGGATGTGAACAAGTATGTGTGTATGGGGGAGGGGGGACACTTTGTCGTGGTTGGTAGTCATTCATTCATCCCCTCTACCTCCACACCATTCACAGAGGGACGGGGGAGGAAGAGAGGCCTGGCAGACTGTTGGAGAGGAAGAGATGACGAGGGGCACAGGCACTTGACTTTCCAAGTCTTTTCTGCTGAGATTATATCCCCACGCTCTTCAGAATCTCTCCCCCATACTGTTGAGCTTTAAAAGGCTGAAAGATAAAACCATAAACAGAAGCTCTTTGTAAAGATATATTTCTTAAACTTGTCATTCACATCTGACCTTCAGAATTTTTGGCATATTCAAGTATCCCTAGCCTGTTCATTACTTAATCCTTGTTAGCGTATTTGACACACATGGGAAAACAAAAAAATACCTTAAATGAATTAATTTTATTAAGGGGAAGATTTCCTTCACTGCCATACATAGATGTGCTGCTTAAACATGTATTTTTATATATTTATATTTTATATGGTATATTGGCATGATTTTGCATATAAATATATAACAATATTTTATTATGTGTTTTATATAAATATAATAAATATATTAAATAGATATAACAAATACATATCATATAGTAATATATTTATTACAGAAACAAATTTATTAGTATATTATAATATGTAATATATGTTTTTCTGAAATACGACATGTTAAAAAGATAAATATTCAGGAAAGGTTTGCCACCTGAAAGTAACTGGTCTGCCGCCTCTGACACTCGGCAAAGAAACTTCTCTAGCTTTCTTTAACACAATGTTCTCAAACTTACTTGACCGCGTGTACCAGTTGGTATGTTCAGAACATGATTTGGCTAATGCTGAAACAGAACATTTCTTTGGTTCCTTACAAGTCAAAATATTGTAATAGGGAAAGGAGTTAGACTTGTAAATACTCCCCTAATTTCAGGAGAGAGTTAACATGGAGTGGGTCTGAATTCTCATCCTTTCCATGCTGAGTCACCCACCAAAGAAACGAAAGAGCCAAGATATTCTCTGCCGTGTCTTAAAAATGAAACCAAACTTCTTTGATTGATATTTATGAGATACAAACCCATCAGAATAACCAAAAAAAATAGATCGTTGGCAAAACAACATGACAAAGGATAGCATGAAGTTCCTGAGGAAAGAATGCTAAGAAACATTCAGTTCTCCCAAGTATTGAAACCCGGGCTTCACCGCACATACATGAATCATTCCAGCTGCCACAGTCCTCGCAGTCACCAGCAGGATCTAGACGGACTCCAGCGTGAAGTCTAACATGGAACCTTGCTTGTTTGCACGTGCCTGTGTATGGCCTTAAGTAAGAGAAACAGGTTTGGCTAGGAGAGGATGTATTTCTTAGGAGACCAGGGAAGATGAGCTTGCCCTTCTGAGAGGCGTGCAGTACAGGTCTGCCATTCAGAACAGGGAGCTTTGAGCATCTTCAGCTGCATCTTGAATTCTACTCCCACCCACCAAGTTCAAGTTTGGGGAGCGCTGGAAGGAGCAAGGCCCGCAGGTAGAAACAGAAGCTGCCGAATCACTCCATCTTCACTCCCTGTCGCCTGAGATGGACATCAATGCCAGCTTTGTCCTAAACGAAGGCTTGGGTCAAACAAAGGACTCCTGCAACACACCTATAGCTTTGGCTTAGTTTCTTCATTACTCACCACTGAATAGGACGTGAATTCAATACGCTGTCAAAAGCAAAGGGCGTGGTGAGCTGAAACTGTCTGAGTTTTTCTTGGAGCTTTTTTTTTTATTATTATAATTCTGATGATTGCTGGTCTATGGTTCAGATAGCATCAGAATCCAGAATATATGGCCATGCTTTATAACAAATGGCGTGTGAACTCTAGTGTAAGCCATGCCATTTTAAATAACAAGTAAGGGAAAACTGGCTTTTAATTATTTCACTATTAAGCTCTAAAGTTTATTTTACTAAATACCAGTGTTAATGTTATAAGTTGACATAACTTTGGAACAAAGGAAATATCGTATGTTGATGACTGTAAAGAATCACATGCATATCCATTCTCATGGTCTCCCAAAGTTAAAGGTACAATATGAGATATATCATTGAATACATAACAGAATCCTTGAATGGTTCGATGGATGGCTTGAATTAATAAAGACATAGGGAAATTATTCTTTAAAACCATGAATTCACAACTACAAAGCCTATTTTTGCTTCGCTATTATTAATACAATAAGAAGTTTGACTTTGACCTTGGAATCACAAACGTGGAAAACATTAACAGTTTTATATTTACGTGTTCTGAGCCTCTCCTTTTCTGTATTAAACTGAGGCTTCTGATAAGTTTGGAGGAGTCCTTGTGGCACCAAATAAAACTAAACAATGCATACAGTCGAAGATCAAGGAGGTCTAGTGAACCAAAAGATTCCAGCTCCTCATAAAAGGAAGTCTGTTTGAAACCACTGGCAATTATTAATGTTTTAAAACTATAATTTAAGAAATCACCCTTGATAAAAATAAATATTAATCTTTTGGAAAATATGTCCTTTATAATGTGCTATATAGCAGGGTTTTCAAAGACATTTCAGACTCATGATGTTGATAAGAATGTCTTCCTACTACTAACCTAGACTTTTTCCTTTCTCCAAGACATGCTTCTGCTGTCTAAGGATGAATTTAAAAGGCAGAGGGTGTCTTTAATGCAATAGCACCTCCCTCAAAATAAAATAAGCCAACTTTTAAAATGTTATAATTTTTCCTGGAATTTAATACTTAAGGTCCGGTTTTGGTAACATAAAATAAAATGTCTTGCCGATTGTCAGTTAGTCTCCTCTGGGGTAAGAGAGGGGCAGTTTGTTGCAAATGGTGAGTTGTGCAAAGCTTCTCTGTAACATTGCAACAGGAACACTGCCTGCGGTGTCATAGACTGGAGAGGGAGACACAATGCTGGCTTTCTCTTGCTTTGCGGTCTAAATGACCGATAGCCATGAATCGGGCTTTCATGGAACATACTCCAGAGATGGGCATATCACAAAAGGAAGTAGGTAGGAAGCAACTGTCACTGGTCGTCTGGTCGTGATCCCTCCTGCAAGAATTCAATACTAGCCTTCCTGAAATAGGAGAACAGGCTGGAAACTTGGTCTGAAGCCTGTCACAGCCTGAAAAGACCTTGCATGAGCCCAAGTGTCTGTAAATATTGCTGACTTCAGCTCTGTGGTTTCTTAGACAGCACGTTTCCTTGGATTTCCTGCCGAAATAACCACTTTGGAAAAGCTTGCAGGATGAACCACATTTCTGAAGGTAATTTCTATCAGAGAACTAAATGATAAAGAAAAAGGAATAGATACATAAATAAAAATTCAATTGTAAGTCTTAAAAAGTTATTTCCTTGTCAGGCTGGTTAAAGTATACGCAAATCGTAATGATGTTGACAAATAATCAGAATGGGTTTCCAGCTGAGTTGGTCCTTAGACACATTATAGAGATACTGTTTCATTAAGAGATGGTGAGTGCTAAGTCTAGTTTTTGGTTGAAAGTTTGGTTAATGTTGATTTCTTAACGACTAAAGTAGGCCATTTCCCAAAGAAACAAACACAACAAAAAAAGCAGTTTGGTTTGCCTTCCTTAATCTCCAAAAGGATGTGTTTTCATTCCAAAAGTGTGTATACTTATTATGGTAATTGACATATTCTGTTGATTTACTTGACAACTGTTAATGGGCCCCAAGTTACCAGGATAATTTGTCTCCTTTTGAAACTCCTTGAATGGAGATATTTTCAAACATCTTGGGTTATAGTTGATACCAGTTTCTGGTGTCCTTTGGAATAGCTTTTGTGTATTCAAAGGACTGTTTCTCAATTTATTTATTTATTTTTTAAAATATTTTAAATTTATTTATTTGACAGACAGAGATCATAAGCAGGCAGAGAGACAGGCAGAGAGAGAAGGGGAAGCAGGCTCCCCACTGAGCAGAGAGCCTGATGCAGGATCCTGGGATCATGACCCAAGCTGAAGGCAGAGGCTTTAACCCACTGAGCCACCCAGTCGCCCCTCTCAATTTATTTTTGATTTAAACAATTGGTGACTAATTTACCTAAGGAAAATTTTAAACTTAAAAATCTCTTTAGTCCATATATAAGTATAGCAAATGTTAACACATTTTTAAAAGGGGTTTCGAATAATGTTTGGTTTCATTAGTTAAACACCTTCAAACGCTTTAAACTTGGCTTATAAATTTAGTATATTATATTTCTATTTTAAGTATTTCAATTATCTGAGTTACAGAAACCCTGGTATATACTTACAAAGCTTTTATATATTTAGTACGTTAAATTTAAAGGCACACTGACACTGAAGTTCTCTTAGATGATACAATACCGTATATGAGTTTAGTAAGATTTCATTTTTAAAAACTCAAGTTTAAATTAAGTGACCAATCCAATCATCTTAAACTGGAGGATGTCCAGGATGCAGGATATTCAATTTAAAAACAAAGTCCTGGAGGGTGGGGTTATGGACATTGGGGAGGGTATGTGCTTTGGTGAGTGCTGTGAAGTGTGTAAACCTGGCGATTCACAGACCTGTACCCCTGGGGATAAAAATATATGTTTATAAAAAATAAAAAATTAAAAAAAATAAATAAAAATAAAAAAATAAAAACAAAGTCCTGAGCGAATCAGGACAAGTTGGTCATCCCAAGTAAAAATCACACAATTACAAATTTTCAATTGATGTTATAAGACTGTCATTTCAAGTAGGCCAAGTACCTAAAATAACAAATACGAATGGTTTATTTCTTAACTTCCGGATATTAGTACTTCAGTTGTAATCACTATAATCTTTTCTATACTAATTCTGAATCTTCCCAGGGTTAAAAGATTGTTACCCATTGAAGGAAGTCTCTTACCATCCCAGATAATTTAGGTTACCTCAACAGATTTGGGCCTGGATGGGAACTGGATTTTTGTTAAAGATCCTGATGAGTCTCACTGAATCTTGTTTTATGTTTGAAATCTGGGCTCATCATATAGGTGAGCTCAATGGTACTAACTGTTAGGAAAATGCAAATGAAAACCACAGTGAACTATTACTTCACACCCATTAGGATGGCTACTATCACAAACAATAACAAGAATTGGAATGAATGTAGAGCATTTGGAAACTTTGTGCTCTACTGGGGAAGTGTGAGATGGTACAGCCACAATGGAAAACAGTATGAGAGTTCTTAAAAAAAAAAAAAAAAAAAAAAAAAAACATAAGAATTACTGTGTGACCCAGCAATTTTACTTCTAGGTATATACATCAAAGAATTGGGTATACAGGGTCTCCCAAAGACATTTGAACACCTATGTTCATGGCAAAATTATTCATAATAACCCAATAGTGGAAGTAATTAACTCATGTGTCCATTAGTGGATAGATGGATAAATAAACAAAATTTTGTGGAATACACAGACAATGGAATATCATTCAGTCTTAAATGGGAAAGGAATTCTGATTCATGCTTCAACATGGATGAATCATAAGGACATTATCCTGGGTGAAATAAGCCTGTCATAAAAGGATAAATATCATACAATTGTATCTTTTTGAGGTACTTAGGGTAGTGAGACTCACAGAGACTAACATAGAATGGTGGTTTCCAGGAGCTAAGAGAAAAGAGAATGGGGAGTTGATGTGTAATGGGTATAAAGTTTTGGTTTTGCAGGATGAAGAGAGTTCTGCAGAGTTGTTGACTAACAACGTAAGCATACTTAAGATTGCTGGACTGTATGCTTGAAAGTGCTTACTGTGGTAAGTCTTCCATGGTGTGTGTTTTAAATTAAAATTTTAAAAATGAAATTTATTCTTATTTGTGTTAAGAATCAAGATGTTCAATAATGAGAAGCATTGAGGATGTGTAGAAATAAAAACTTTCATGGTCTCCTGGTGGGAAGGTAAAATGGGGCAACCACTTTGGAAATGAGTCTGGCAGTTGCTCCGATGATTACTGATGGAGCTCCCATAAGAGGATATGTCCGTAGAAACTTCCCGAACTGAAAAGCAAAGAGAAATTAGGCCAAAAAATGGAACAGAAGGTTCAAGGACCATTGGACAAAAGAGGCAACATATGCATAATGGGAATAGCAGAAGGAGAGGAGTGAAAAGAACAGAAGACATTTTGGGAGCAATAATGACTATGAATTTCCCCCAAATTACTGTCAGACACCGAAACACAGATCCAGGAAATTCAAAGAATATCAAGCAGGGCAGAGGCCCCAAATACTACATTTTAGCATATCATATTCTAACTGCAGAAAATCAAAGATTTAGGGGAAAAAATCTTATCTTGGAAGAAGCCAGAAGAACAATGAATAAAATGCTGGTCCGTGCTATAACCCGAATGAACACTGAAAACGTCATACCGAGTGAAAGAAGTTAGTAACAAAAGGCTGCCTTGCCTCTGAGTCTACACATGTGAAAACCCAGAACAGGACAAATTTATAAAGACAGAAAGTAGATTAGTGGATGCTTAGGGCTGAGGGAGACTGGTGGGAGATGGAGGGTTGACAGCCAAGGGTACAAGGTTCCTTTCTGAGGTGATGAAAATGTTCTAAACTTGACTGTGGTGGGGTTGTGTCTATCTGTGAATATACTAAAAATCACTGAATTGAACATTCGACATGGATGAATTGTAGCCTAAGGGAATCATGTCAATGTCAATAAGGCAGTGAAAAATGCTTTTGTTCAACGTGAAGGTGGTTGTTCTCAGAGCCCATAGTGTCTAGTTCTTTGCCTGCCCACAGAAATCTGAAACTCCTATCCAGGTTAAGCCCTTGATAAGATTTTGCATTTCTCTGACTCATTATTTATACACAGGCTCTTTTTTTTTTTTTCAGATAAAGATTTAATTATTTTTATTTTAGATAAAGAGAGCACGAGGAGGAGGAAATGCAGAGAGAGATGAACAAGCAGCCTCCCCACTGAGCAGGCAGCCTGATGTGGGCTCGATTCTAGGACCCTGAGATCATGACCTGAGCTGAAGCCAGACCCTTCATCAACGGAGCCACCCAGGCGCCCCTACACGTGTTCTAAAATACTAATGACCTTTGGATCCCATGAAAACCTTAGACACATGCATTTTCTATTGAACCTGATGTAATCTTGTACTCTTCCCTATTCTTGCAACTTGTAACTCTTAGGGAAATTTGAAATAATATCCAAAGAATTCTGGAGACCTCACCTAGGCTTGCCACCACCACACAGGACCTCTCCACTGCCAGCTGTGATATGGTGAGATAACAATTATTCCTAATTCACTTTTCTGTGGCCAAAAGATAATTTACAAATAATACTAATTCTCTGAATCACCAATTTTCCAAACTTATAAATTCACCCAAATTATTTAAAATTTGATTATTTTGCCTATGCTAAAGTTTACATAAATTAGTAATAGAGGGGGTGATTTCTTTTTTTTTTTTTAAAGATTTTATTTATTTATTTGACAGAGAAAGAGAGATCACAAGTAGGCAGAGAGGCAGGCAGAGAGAGAGAGAGGGAAGCAGGCTCCCTGCTGAGCAGAGAGCCTGATGCAGGGCTTGATCCCAGGACCCTGAGATCATGACCTGAGCCAAAGGCAGAGGCTTAACCCACTGAGCCACCCAGCACCCGAGGGGGTGATTTCTATAGCTTTCACAAGAATGTTAAGTTTGTCAGGGTAATTTAATCTCATGAACATACTTAATATTCAGAAAAGGAACCAAAAGCCATAAATGGGTATATGTGATCATGGGATTTATGATTTTAATTCATATAGAAATGTTGTAGTTTATACTGTTATTGGATGAATTATTTCCCCCAAGATTCATAAGGTGAAGCCCTAACCCCCCCAGTGTGACTGTATTTGGAGGTGGGACAGTAAGGAAGTAATTAAGGTGAAATATGTTCATAAGGAAGGGACCTTAATCTGATAAGGCTAGTATCCTTAAAAGAAGAGGAAGAGCTACCAGCAGTGTTCTCCAACAGAGGCAAAGTCATGTCAAGGCAGTTAGAAGGAGCCAGAAAGATCTCACCAGAAACCAACCCTGCCATCACCTTTAGCTTAGATTTCCAGCTGCCAGCACCGTGAGAACAGAAATTCCTGTTACTTCAGCCCAGCCACTCAGTCTGTGCTGTTATGTTATGGAAGTCTAAGTGGAATGCAATACCAATTTTAAAAAACTATTCTGATGACTTACTCTATTTTGAGGAAACTTTTAGCCCATTTTACGATTACTTCACCATTTTCCCAAGTTACATGGCAACTTTAGTGTGTTGTGTTTATTAACTGGAGGCCAATATTTAAGATGCAATGTGGTGGTCCTTGTATCTTTTTAGTTATTTTTATATTTGTTTTTGCCTTACTTTTTTCATCTTTAAGCATTCTTTAAGGATTTGTTACCACTTTACTCTTTCTTGAATAATTCCTTTTTTTTTTAATTAACTTATTTATTTGAGAGAAAGAAAGAGTGGGGGGAGGGGCAGAGAGACTCTTCAAGCAGACTCCTTGCTGAGCTTGGCGCCTGATGGAAGGCTCAGTCCCAAGACCCTGTGATCATGACCTGAGCTGAAACCAAGAGTTGGATGCTTAATCAACTGAGCCACTCAGGCACCCCTTGAATAATTCTTTATTTATGGCTAATGTATCTCAACTACATATTTTGAATTTCTACTCACACATGAGAATTCCTTCTTAGGATCTTCATTTCACTTCTGGATAATAATATATTGTCCAGACAACATAACTGCATGGCTCCTGGTAGAAAGCAAGATTTCAGCAAATTGTATAACAAGGTTTTCAAGAGTTTACCCGAGTTTTGATTTTAGTTTTGGTTTGGTTTGGTTTGGTTTGGTTGGTTAAGTTTTGCTGTATTCCTTTTTCTCCAGCCATTTGCAATGGATTTGTCAGTATGGTTCAGTTGTATATCAAGTTCACTGAGCAACTGAGACATTGAGCTCATTCCCAACAGCTTTAAACACATGGAAATGGTCAGATTGCATTGGTCTGATTAATTACACAATCAATAAAGAGAAATACAGAAAGCTGGATTGAAAATACATTAATAGAGAAACCCATCCCATTGTTTATAAATTATAGCAGTCCACACAATTATATTGGTAATTTGAAATATATAAGAATATTTTTATTCTCTGAGGTTGGAGTATAGTAAAGCCTGTGATACTCTGGTTTGGCTAACCACTATAGCTTCAGAAAAACTCAAGCCAAATGAAAGTTTTGAAAGAAAAGAGAAATCCCAGGAGTGGTTTGACCATCTCATGCATCACATTACTGATAGTACGAGACAAAATGAATGGAAACTATTTGATTTCCAGCAAACTGTCTATTAGACAAATTGGTTTTCCAGCAAGCTTATTTTCTTCTCTCCCTTCCTGAAGGTGTATGCCACCAATATCCATACAGAAGTTTAAACAGGACGATAAACTCATTCACTAAACTGTGAGTCTTTTTACAGGGTATCATGTCCGTAGTTGACACAGAGGAAAACAACATGTTGGTCAAAGAACATGATACATTTGCCATCTGAAGAGACCTTCAAGTTAGAAACCTCTTTAAGCTTCATGGAGGTTACTAGTGACAAATTTATTCTCAATGGAAACATTTTTTGTGCGCTCTCTACTAACTAGAAAGATAGCTTTATTCAGCTGGACATTTTAAAGCACTTAGTAAAACAGCTACTTGACATGTAACATTTTTTCCTCTTGAAAACAAATTTATCTTTATAAGGGTTTGAAGTGATAAATAGAAGGAACGTAAGTGAATACTTCTCAGTGGCTTCACATGGTTGCCTGCCCTGCACTGCTAATGTGTAATAAATAGATGTTTTAAATATTTGCTCCTCGAGGTCTCTTCTTGAACTCAAGCATAAGTTATCTAAACAGTTGAAAAAAGATTTATAGTTATGAAGAGGCCTATATGTCAAGGAAAGTTTTATGATATGTTCCATAATAAATTAGCAATAAATGGATACAGGTGACTGTGGAATTTATGACCTTTAATGCTTTAATACTGCACTAAAGAAAAACTAATTATTAAGGTCTTAAAGGGTAATATAAGAATACCATCTACAAATTGTCAAATTAAGCCATTCACGCTAGTTTTTCAGGTAGGTACTTTTTAGGGGGCTTCACCGGAGAGCCAGATGCATAGAAATAGCAGAAAATTCGATGCCATCAGGTAGCAGAAAAGCAACAGTCAGACCTTCCAGCTGAAGTGAAAGAATGACTTCCAAACTTTCTTTTTCTGCTTAAAAAAAATCGTTCTTTCAGTACTTTAGTGATGTGCTATTAATACTGGGGGGGGGGGGGAGGCTAATTTCGTGAGATTCTCCCATGGCATTTTTTGTACATCCCTCCCGCCAAAAGTCCCAGGAAGATGTTTGAAGACAAGAGGTCCCAGAAAAAGTTATCTGACTGAAAACATCAAATTGAAGCTACTTGCAGATTTTAGAAACTGTCCCTTCCAGAAGGGACTTCAATTAAAGCCCTCATGGTGGGGAGGCATCTGTACTTTCATCTTTAGTTTTTCATAAGAAAAAAGAATTCACCCTTTTATTCCTAATTTGAACCTCACCAGGAGGTAGATGAGTTTATTTCCTAGAGGGAAGAGGCTATTGTCAAAGCCGGCCTCCAAAGTGATCTTCCTGTTTCCAATCTCTCACCCTTTTAATCCATTCTCCACACGAACACCAGAATGGTCTTTATTTTTAGGGGAAAAAATGCGATTACAGCACATCTCTACTTAAAATCCTTTGACGGTCTCCAACCACGTTAGCCCAGCTCCTAAGCAAGACAGACCGTCTTTGGGACCCATTCCCATCCATCCTTCCAGGCTCGCTCCCTCCTGGGCCCTCAGCTTCAGTGGGCTGGGCCACTAGCCGTGCCTGCGTGGCTCGCTCATGACTCACTGGGTCTTAATCCTTTGTGTCTGCTGCCCATTTGCCCTTCTTCCTTCTCCTTCCTCTTCTTTCAAGGACCAGCCCAAAGGCCACTTCATGGGTCTTGTCACCAATACAACCTGTGTCCTGTCAGAATCCACTGCTTTCTCAATGTTTTCATGTCATCGTATCCTCTTCCTTGTGTTGTACTTAATTGTGTAGACATCTGTCTTGCTACTAAGTTGGAAATCGTGGAAGGCAGGGCCTTCGTCTTGTATCTGTTCATCCCTAGCAACTCAGTGCATGGGTATAACGGTGCTCAATCAAGATTAGTTGGATGACAAAGCTAAAGAGAGTGAGTTGGAGGTAGACATGAGGGGACATGGGTTATGAGTCTGGGACACGGGTCAGCAAGCCTTTCTTTCTTGTGCGAAGAGTAAGGCGAAGTTTTGGAGACAAACCAGAGTGGATTTTTCATGTTTCCTTGTTTCCTTAAGAGGCTCCTAGATAAAATATATGGGATGCCTGGGTGGCTCAGTCAATTAAGTGTCTGCCTTCAGTTCAGATCATGATCCCAGGGTCCTGGGATCAAGTCCCGGTTGACAGGGGGCAAAGGGGGTGACCCTGCTTCTCCCTCTGTCTGCCACTCCCCTTGTTAGTGTTCTCTCTCTCTCTCTCTGATATATAAATAAAATAAAATCTTAAAAAAAGAATATACATTATCTGAGATTGAAAGCTATTTATGCACAGGGAAAGTTAACCAGGAAATTATAACTATAATAATAAGGGAAATAAGAAGATGAGGTCACCAATTCTGAGAGACTGCTGTGTGCCAGGGAACAGGATTTAAAACTAGAATCAGGAGACTGAAGAGAAGTCTCACCTCACTTTGTGATCTAATGGCAAGTGGGTTTTTTTTTTCTTACCTCGTTTCCTCCTCTACAAAAATAGGGATTATGATGAGTACTTGCCAATGTTTCAGTGTGGATTAAAGGAGATCATATATATGAAATGATGATAATACCTACAACTTATTGAAGATCTACTATATGATAGGCTTTGTGCTTTAAAGATATTATCTTTAATTTAATTTTTAAAAGTGCACAACGTGTCTGTAACCATCCTATCTATCGAACAGGGATTGATACTCCTTCCCAAGTAGTCATAAGCAGCTTGATTTCTTCTGGCTTTGTAATATCAGATTCCCAGCCAAGAGACATGCTTACTGATGTCTTTACCTTAGACAAAAGCATCTCACAAATATTTCTAGTGTGTGCGAGTGGCTGATATTCAGCATTTAACCATGTGCCTCCTTAGAAACAAGGCCAGCTACAGTCAAAACCGCGAGAGAGGCAAAGATTTATGTCGTTTGTATATCGTGGTTTTTGTCTCCTCTGTTCCCAAGGGCAAAACTGTATTGTCACCTGTGATCTGCACAAGGACTTTATCTCTAATGCCCCAAAATGACCTCCTATCCATCCCCTAACCTAGTAAGTGAACCAGAGATACAGATGAATCTACTTCATAGCAACTGTAGATGTCAGCTTCAGTCCTTCTGGTTGAGTATTTATCATTTTAAAGAAGGATACAAATTAATAGATCTATTAGTCAAGATTTTTTAGTTCAAGACTAATCCAGAGGCAGATTTGCTATGAATTAATGAAACTTAAGCTTTGGGGTCCTTCATTGGTTTGAATCCCTTCTAAATAAACATTTACTCAAATCATTTATGTTTTAAGCACCACAAAGTCCTATCTATAAGGACTAACCCTTAAACAAGTCCTATCTATAAGGTTCCAGCACATTTTTTCTCTGTTTGTACCTTGGCCTCTGGGATTGCTGCTTCCTTCCCGATTACTACTTATGATCTTTGACTCACTGTACACACCTTGGGTAAATCTAAGTGTAGGCAGGGCAATAAGTGTTATCATGGAAAACTCCAAATATTACACAGGCTCTCTGTGGCTCAAGGTATGCCCTTCAACTTCAATTCCCAGAAAATTCCATCTTTCCCCTCTACATTTGAAGGAATATGTTTATGATCACTCTGCTAATAAAATAAATTATTAAAAATATATAATGCAAAGAGGTAGCCATGGGCATTTCTTTGTGGCAATGGAACAGTTCTGTACTGGATGGTGA
Source organism: Mustela putorius furo (assembly GCF_011764305.1). NCBI lineage: Eukaryota > Metazoa > Chordata > Mammalia > Carnivora > Mustelidae > Mustela > Mustela putorius. The sequence goes on from NW_025422057.1 coordinate 12,631,764, forward strand.
TGGTCATTACATGAATCTATACTTATGATAAATTTCATAATATTAAGCATTAAAAAATGCATGCAAAAACTGATAAAATCTAAACAGGGCTTGTAGTTTAGTTAATTGCATTGTATCAGTGTCATAAGGGATATATGGGAAATTTCTGTAGTACTTATACAACTTCTTGTGGTTCTTAAATTATTGCAAAAGAAAAAGTTGAAATATGTAATGGATTATTTCTAAACTTATCTGAGTAATTCTCAAGTTTGGAGCTTAGTTGGTAATACTGGTAGAAAACAATCTCTAAGACACTGGCTCACTCTACGAAAGCTGCAGCCCTTTTCCAAAGATGGAAGACTAAAGCAACAAAGAATGTAGAAAAAGTCTCAGTTTTCGACAGCACCTTGTTTTAATGTATATTCCAGTGCAGAATAAAACGTCCTGACTTCTACCTTTCTCTAAGAGCCTGAGAGGTAGGCACAAGTTTTGGGGGGGTCTGCTGCTGTGATCCTCTTTTCCACCTGTCACTAATCACAAGCAAGTGTCGGCTTGTGAGGGCTGGATGCACAAGAAGCAGATCTTCCAAGTGGTTGGTTGGTTGATTTATTTATTTATTATATTTGAGAGAGAGAGAGAGAGAGAGAGAGAGAAAGTGCACAAGCAGGGGTAAGGGCAGAGGGAGAGGGAGAAGCAGACTCCCCATTGAGAGGGAGCCCGATGCAGGACTCAATCCCAGGACCCTGGAATAATGACCTGAGTCAAAGGCAGATGCTTAACGGACTGAGCCATCCAGGAACCCCTTCAAAGTGGTTTAAAGAGGATGTTTGAATTTGAGTGGAAGTTTAGACCAGCCTACTGATTTCTAAAATACACAGACTGTGCCGGGATGATATGATTTGCTGCATCTACGAACAAGCAAAGTAAGGAGAATAAAGTAAACAAGTAGTTTTACATCTGAGGTTCCCATCTGGGGTAAGGATCAATTTTTTATCCCCAAATTGTGTCCTTCAAATTTTTTTAGTGAGTGTTGAACTTTATTTTTAGAACTTATTTTGTTTTTTATACTGTTTCATGACATACTGATGATAGTAGATAATTGCTTACTTAAAGTTCTTGGCAAAATAAAAAACTCCTCCCCATGTTTTTCCTTCTTATTTCACCAACCTGTAAAATCCAACTAGATTAAATGTCTTTAAAACATTTTTAAATTCTAATAATCGTTCATTCATATAGAGGTTTATTTAGGGCCTCTTACTTGCAAAGCACAGACTTAGGCATTCTGGGATTCTGCCCTCCAAAAAGTCAAGATAAGACAGGTGCAGAAATACTAATAATGTGAGGTAGAAAGTGAAAAGTGCTGTGCAAAGTTTGGAAAATGAGCTGGAAATTTATTCTGACACCTACAAACACACGTAAAGCTGGAAAAGGTGAGAACTGAGATGTCAAGTGGTATGAAATTCATTGGTTAGACCTTTTGATAGAAAGGAAGCCTCATATCAGGATCGACAAGGGTGAAGGCTGGAGAAAGGCAAAGCCTTTCTATTTGAAATAAACATGCACTAAACTCGAGCAAGTTTCGGGGGGCTTGGACGTGAACGAGAACACACATCTCAGGGGTACTCACAGCACGAAGGGAATGAAATCATTCATCTCTGTACTCTTAAGCAGGTTAGCAATGACATTTCTTTACATGCGGAATCTGAAAAATATATACACATTGGCTCTGACCGTATGGAATTATTTGGTAGTGGATTTTTTTTAAGCTGAATCCTTAAAGCCAGGAAATTTTTTAAAAAATCAGTATCTCGATACATGGATTTATAGAAATGACGAGCAAAAGAAAACAAAAAAGCAAGAAAAGGGAGGAGCGGGTGAAAGGAAAGGCCAATCCCAGAAGTGACCACTGCAAGAACCGGGGGGTGGGCAGGGAAGCAGACGAAGGTTGGTGATGGAAAAAGTCAGAGATTCTTTCATTGAACAGAAGGTTTCGTTTTCTCATTCTTATTGTCACTTAACGGCTTTGCTCACAAAATACACAATTCTCTGTGAGTATGAAAGCTCCAGGGTGATGCCTGTATTTGTTTTAATGTCTACACGGGTGAAATTCCAGTTGTCAGGCTCATCATTAATTGTGCTGACGTTTTATCCAGTATAGTTCTGGCAATTTAAAGCTTAGTCCAACAGTTTCTTTCCCCCCCCATGTCTAAGGTCTGCTCTATAATTCTGTAATAGTAAAATCTTGAAACTATATTTAATACGACTTTATTATCTTAAAGTTTCTGCGGTTCAGGAATCTGGGTAGAACTTGCGTGGGTCCCTGTCAAGCGGGCCACCATTATAGTATCTGGCCTCATTCTTATCTGAAGACTCAGCTGAGTCTTAAGCTTATTCAGGTTTTGGGGGGATTCATTCCCTGGCTCTGTATGACAGAGGCTCTCGGGTCCTAGAGGCTGCCTACGGCTCCCTGTGCCATGGGCTTCTCCACAGACAGTTCATAACAGCAGCTACTCCTTCCAGAACAGCACGGAAGTAAGAGCTAGAACAGTGAGTCTTCTATACTGTGATATAACATGGGAGTAACACCCCATCCCCTTTGTCATAGTCTAATGGTTAGAAGCAAGTCACAGCTCCTGCCCATACTCAAAGGGAGAGGATTACACAAGGATATGAACCCCAGAGGGCAAGGCTCACTGGGGGTTAATCTTAGGGTCTGTCTACCACAGCTGCTAAAATCAACTTTTCATATTTCAGGTATCTTTTTATATGTCAAAAGTAGACATAACTTAGTAGGTGAAAATGATAATATGGAGCAATGCTTTTAACAGAACAAAACAGATAAGGTAAAGAGAAAAAACTTTGAAGGCGCTTTTTGTAAACTCAGAACACGGTAATATAATTCAAATTTACATTTTTAAAAACTAAATAATAATTAAGTCAACCGAATAAATATGTTAGTTAACTGATTTCTTGAAATGTTTATGTGTTCGCAATTTTTCTTTCTTTTTGAGATTTATTTATTTTTAGAGAAGGGGGAGGGGCAGCGGGAGAGGGAGAAAGCATCTTAAGCAGACTCCCCGCTGAGTATGCAGCCCGGTGGGGGTGTGGGGGACAGAAGGGACATCCCACAACCCTGATGCTGAGATCATGACCTGACCTGAGCTGAAATCAAGAGTCTGCCGCTTAACAGACTGAGCCACCCAGATGCAGCCTTGCTCGCAATTTTTTCACATGCTCAAACAAGGTTTAGAAATCTACAAAGCTAGGGACGCCTGGGTGGCTCAGTGGGTTAAAGCCTCTGCCTTCCGCTCAGGTCATGATCCTAGAGTCCTGGGATAGGGCTCCGCATCGGGCTCTCTGCTCAGTGGGGAGCCTGCTTCCTCCTCTCTCTCTGCCTGCCTCTCTGCATACTTGTGATCTCTGTCAAATAAATAAATAAAATATATATATATAAAAAAAGAAATCTACTAAAGCTAAAAAAAGTAGCATAAATTAAGAGAAAATATTTGCAACATATTTAAGAGAGAGAGAGAATTAATATCCAAAATTCATGAAAAGTTTCAACAAATCACTGCAGAAAAAGGAGACACTCCAGAAGAAAAATAGGCAAAATATGAATATGCAATTCTCAAAGAATATATATAGTAAATAAAGACATAAGTCCTCAATTGTTCTTATAATTAAGTAAATAAATTATCAAGATAATAATAAATATTAATGTTCATTCACACAATTAGAAAGATGAAACAAAAGAAGATTTGTAATCTCAAGAGCAGCCCAGGATATGAGAAAACAAGCACTCATATATTTAGTGAAAAGATAAGCTTTTTGGAAGGCCATTTACCAAAACCTATAAAACTTTAAAAAGCCTTACCATTTGACCCAGCAATTTCATTTCTGGGAAACTGTCCTAAAGTGTTTCTTTAGGAAACGCTCCCAGTTTTCAAAAAGTAATAGACAGAATATTCATTTTAGAATTTTATAGCAGTAAAACACCAGGAATGACTTCAATGTACTATAATAAAGAACTGACTGTGATAGATTCATGTCATGAAATTCTATGTAGCCAATAAAAAGAAAGAAGTTGATTTGGGAGTGCTTACTTTAAAAAAAAAAAAAAAAGTTCTATGACATCTGGAGTGAAAAAAACCTAAAGGATAATATATAGATCATGATTTGTGCATGTGTAAACAAGATAGGCAGAGATATGAACTTAAGTGTGAAACATATGGAAAGGGAACTGCAAGTACACACACTGGATCTCAAACACCCACACCTCTGAGTGGGCTGTAGAAGCAGGAGGGTGACCAGACAGATTCTCATGCTTTGTTTGTGAACGTAGGTTGCTCGGGCTCCTGTGCACTGAGAGCAGAAATAAATAAAGTGGTACCGCTTTTCTCTTTACCATTCTAAGTGGGGGGTGGGGGGAGGAACCCACTTCGGTAATTAAAAATAATAAATATTGAAAAAACCAAACACCTAAACGTATTTTTGTCCTTCCTTGGCAAACTTCTTGCTGAGTCAGCTAATTTTCTGGGGTATGATAAACATAAGCAAAAAATGTAAAATTAAAAGGAAAGTTCTAGTATCTACTTATGGATTGACATGTCTACCTTTCTACTAATTTTCTTTGTTCTATTCCGCTATCCGTATTCTCTGCCTTTCCTAAATTATTCGGTCTGCCCTGTTGTCAGTCCCCCAATTTGTGCCTTTTTCCCCCTCAGGAGGTTTATTTTTCAAAAGCCATGAGATAACAAGAGTAGAATGGCAGATAACAAGAATTCAGTAGCAAAAATAACCAGATCAGTAGAAGAAATGTATCAAAGTACAGCTTTAGAATTTTGACATCATCTGAAAAAACTGTCTTGTCTATGTTCAGCTTCCACATAGAAAAGATTCAGTAGCTCTGTTTTCCTAGCAAAATGATAACAAGCAAAGGGTTTGCCATATAATTCTGATGTATTTTGTCACAATGAAGAATTTTTTAACATGGCCTCATGTCACATTTTGCTGATATGAGTGTTTATTGGCATAGTTGGTGCATTTTATTATGATACAAGGAAAATTTTCTAAAAAGCGAACCCAACTTTTTTTTTTACGTAAAAAAAAAAAACAATGACTAAAAAGCTTAAAAATTAAACCAAAAATTAGAAACACATGGCTTTGGGTCTTTAGATTTGATTGGGCAAATACGTATATAAATTATACTTAGACTCGAACGTACTCATTGCCCATTTTTGCTTTATGATTACCTTAAGTCAATGTAGTGCCTTGTAAAAACGTACCGATGCTGCAGTCATTCCATAAACTCTATGAAATAAAACACATCTCTCTGGCTCAGTGAAGTTCAGAAGATCTGGGTCTTCGCTCCTATAAATGTATCATATTGCATTTACTGCCTAATAAAGTCTCAAAGAACAAGATTGCCTTTCTTTTCACAACTTGATCCTTTACAAATTTACAAATGTAATGCTTTAACCTACTTGAACTCACCTCTGGCTCCCTGAGGGGAGATGTGAGGCAAGTAAAAGTGTCTGTTCTGGGTTAACCTGGGCCTTGGCTAGCCGCGGTGGGTATCAGGAGGGGCGGGCGCCTGCTGGTGGGGTACAGCTGGCCTCTTGGCCTCCACTAGAGGTCTGTGTAGCCCGAGTCAGTGAGGTGAAAATAAGACAAAGGGAGTAGGCACTGAGAAGACGAAAACAAGGGCCTGGTACCAGAAGGTGAAGGTCACAAGGAAGGGCAAGAGCCATTATCAAGATGGAAGCCAACTCCCGGAAAACCAAACAGAGATAAAACCAAATAGGTGACATTCTTCAGAACTGAGGTATGTGTTCCTCCCCAGCTGTCAAGTGCTTAGAGCAAAATTTCTCTGCAGAGCTTCTGTATTTGGGCCGTCTCAGCCTGAAAAGAAGTTGGGACGTTCAGGTGGCTTTGTGGAGGGTCTCGTAACAATAACGAGCTCTCCCTCAAAGCCCACCCCGAACAAGAGATTGCAGTTTATCTTTTGTTAAAAGGTTATGGTTTAACACAAGAAGCTCCAGGGGCAGTAAATATGTAAGGAAGGAACTCTAATAATGCTGCAGGCAGGAACTTGAACGTGACCTTGCATAAAAATGGACATTTCTTTATCAAACAATGAAATGTTTTGTCTAAAGGACTTAAAACGTGCTGAACTCAGAACAGTAAAGCAGTGAGTTTGTGTAAGAAGTAGAGGCAGACGGAGAAAGTAAAGACCAAGGAAGAGAGAAGAAGGAAGAGATAGCCAGACTATAGAGGAAAGCATTCCCTCTGGGGTAGTGGGGGCAGGGGGGTGCATTTCACCCGTCAGATAAGAGGAGCCACGCTCTGCTGCCACCTCAAAGCTTTGAAAATCATCCTCACGTGAGCCTGGACATTTTCTCAACTCCCTGGATGTTTGACATCGAAACCACTCACTTAGGAAAATGGAAATTAAAGTTGTTCCCTAAATCATTCAAAGAATCGCTCCAGTGTCACCACAAAAATTCAACACATATATCATCCAGACAATTTCAAATCAAAGCATTTGTATCTAAAATAATTACCTAGCTTTCCATTCTCCTCTGCTAGTTGATGCACACTAGGAAAAGTACAAATGGTTTTTTAGAGTGTGAAATGCACATACTCGATTCGTTTTGAAGTTTTAACTGGGCAGATGCGCCCATCCATGGTGGTGACAAGCCATCTCTAACTACTTCTCTACCTCCTCAGAGAAAAAACAGTCCATGATCACCATCCAAATGCTGACAATAGAATCTGTCTGTTTCACTCAGCTTCAAAACAAACCACCAAAAGCACTCAATGACCACTGGCCACTTTGTGCATGTTTCCTCCATCTTTTAACAATTCAAAATCTTACGGAAAGCACATAATTTTCATCAAAATGGTTGTAGTTCTGGCTGTCTCTGGATGAATGAGGGGCCCTCAGGAAATAACTTTTTCATAAGGCCTCCAATGACTAACATTTTAATCCAGGTGAAAAATCAAGTTACACGAGTCTTTGTGGCAACCCTAAAGAATGAAACGAGGTCAGCCCGAAGGTGGTATGTGGAGGTGATGAGGGGCAGATAAGGAAATATTAAAAGGCCGTATTTTCCAAAGAATGTTCTCAGGGAAACGCACCCCTCCCGTTTCTGTCTCTACTCCATTCCCTGTGATGTGAGAGAAGAATCTCTCTCTTTCTTTCTCCCTCATTCCCTCCCTCCCTCTCTCTTTCTCTCTTTCTCCACATAGGGAGAACTGTCTCCACCATTCCATGAGTTGGTGTCTTAGTCTCACCGGGCATTTGGCTGAAATAACCATCTTTGATTAGCATATGCAGAACAAAATCCACCCTTGGTCTTGGAGCTGACATGCCCATTGGTCTTTATTTTACACAGCTGAGACACCATGTGTGTGTGTGTGTCTAAGATTTTGAACATAAGAGAAAAACTTTCCAGTGAAAAATCTGCTTGCAATAGGGATGTGCAAAATAACTTGTCTGCTTGATCCAGAAAGCAGTTGTTCTGGAGGGTAAGACTATAAACCCATTCTGGAAGATAAGACTGTAGAACTGCAAATAGCTTACTGATCAAGCCTGGGAACTTGTTCAACAAGATTTCTTTCAAAACCCTAGCCTTGCTTTGTACTTCTCAGAGCCATTCTGGCACAGCCTGCCCCTTCTCCCCCGGTGACCTCTACTCTGGCCTTGCAACACTCCCTTCAATATCACCAGCTCAGGGGCTAATCCCTTTCCCAATTTCCCCACTTTGAAGCACCCCTGGGACCGTGTCAAGGTGGTGTTTACTCTTGTAATAGATCTAATAAACTACTCTTAGTCTGATCAGCTGCTTTTTCTGGTGGTTTTTAAAGATGTAATGGCCAGCACATTTTTTAGTTTCTGCATCAGGTTTCATAATGGGCCATTCTGGAACTAAGTTCTGGCTTTTAAACTTCAATTTATAGCCCCTTCAAAATCCTTAAACTAAGCCTTACCTTACCCCAGGTGAATGGCTCAAGGGACTTGAGATGGGGAGGCAGCTTGGCTTTCACTTTTGGTGGGAATGGGGCAAGAGGAGAGGGGACATGCGGTTTGAGATGACCCTACCCTGTTTAAAGTCGTAACAGCTCTGGGAAGAGGAAGAATCTTTATGGATGAGTGGTCATTGATCAGCAGCAAAAAGAGGTTCATTGTCATTCTGCTGCTCTGGCTGGCTCCATGTGTTTCTGTGCCCGGTAATATGGTGGCCCCAGTGTGGATAGAGCACATGGGTTTCTTTGAGCGGAGTCATTGTCACACTGTCCCCTCTATCACTGATGGTCCACTGAAAGACAATCGTTTTTATCAGTCTCCTAGCTCTAAAACATTTTGGTGTATTTTCTCCCTGTCCTTCTCTCTCTTATCAACTTTGTGTTCCTTTGTAAGGAGACACAGGAACCACTGAGAGAATGAGAATAAAATGGAAGTGTTCTGAGAATTAAACACATTTTTAAAATATGTGGCCCATAGACAGTAACTGGTAATCTTTCTTTCCTATTTTACACAATGGATTGTGTTGGTGATAATAATAATTTATAATTAAGAATTTATAATTTATGTTTATATAATTTATTATTTCTAATTAAGAATGAAATGTGAGGATACTGTATTAATTTACCAATTTTAAGAATATAAGAAAAGGTTCACAAGCATTTATACTTCAAAACCAAAAACTAACTGACTTCTGTGTCATTGAAATGCACACTAATGCAAATTTACCAACAAGTATTTTAAAATCCTAGTTCAGAGCTAGAAAGAAGAAAATTTTGATGCCAGAGTGATATTTTGTTTGGACTTTTTTGTTGTTGCCCTTTAATAAATGTTCTTCAATTCGGTTTCTTAAAAATAGATATTTCATTGTTGATGTGGTTAGTCTCTATTCAAGGTGTGAAATTAGTATGTGCCAACACGAAAGGGGGATAGTTCTCTTAATAACATTTTCCATGACATGTCTTAAACATTAGGGCTATTTGGGGGAGATCCAAAAGAGCAGAGTGAGAAATAGTCATAGCATATGAGTGTAATAAAAAATGTAATCATGAACAAACAATACATTAAATTGGTAGGACATAGTTTACATTAGATCACAGGAATGAATATCAAAAATACAGTCAATATTTTTGAAAAAACAACCAGCAGTGAAAAATTTATTTATAATACAAACCAGACACTCCAAAACAATTTGTGGTTTACTTAATTCTTACCGTTCATCCCATATTCTTTTGAATAAGCTGAAGGAAGGCACCCGAGTAACTACCTCAGCTGTTTTTAATTTTGATATTAAATTTTCAGTGAGATGAAAACTCTAGTCTATATAACAAAAAGAGAGGGCATGTCATTTTTAGAAATTGGGATTTTCCCCCCTCAATGTAGATTCCTATTAAAAAGAAATGTATTACAATAAATTACTATATTTCCAAATTGTCTCATTATTTCTAGGCAAACAATAATTGCATATAAATTCTGAATAAAGGAATATCACATTGCATCTTATGTGTTCTGCAATATGCACTCATAGAAAATCATTACAGTAACAAAACCAGCTGCAAGTAATAGAAAGCAAATGATTTACAATGTTACTATGAGAAACTACTTTATTTCATATTATCATAAAAAGAGCAGAACTGAATATTTGCATGACAAACAGAAGAATCCAGGAAATTCCAAAAGCAACTCTTTTTTTTTTTAATTTTTAATAGGTATTAATGCTGGAAGGTGATTTGAAAACCTTCTACTCTAGAGAATATTAGCAATTATAATTTGCAGTCATTATTAGGCCAACAATTGAAAGAAAAAAATGTACAAACATTAATAGAAATAGAAAGAAATACTTGGAGTAATATATGCCTCTATCATACAACATCTATGTTCCAAGAGCTTACACTTAGTGATTTTGAACACTTTATTTCATTTAAGCTAAGAAGTAGAATGTATTGGTTCCTAAATGAAGCTTGACTCTGAAATTTGAACCACACTGAAAGTCTTCAGTGTCTATGTTTTAGTATGTTTTGTATGTCAATAATTGTATCTGTCTCCCAACAGCCCAGTCCTGGTGACTTGGCCCCGCCCACGTCCCTAATGAAGAGGAAACCCCGTGCAGCCCGCAGGTCCCCAGCTCTCTGCTTCCACCCTCCCCACGCACAGGTGATGGAGCCTGGGCTGCTGTGATATGGCCTGCCTCAAGAAAAGTTGCAAGCTGGAAACCTGGCCGCTGAGAATCCCAGACATTCCCCGTTCCAGCTCTGATCTCCGGGACACCAAGCCCAGAACTGGTTCCTAGGCTTCAACATCCATATCTCTATTTCCTATCTCTAATTTTCTTCCACATTTATCAATGTAGTAAAGCCACCGTAAGCAAACTAACTGGTAGGAATCTCAGGTTTGCACCGCCCAATTATATACATAGTATAAAACGAAGCATATTAATTATATATATCCCATAGATAGCTTATAAATAATATAATAATTGGTGTATAATATATTATGTGATTGCATATTTTATATTTTAATATAGTATAGTGTAATGTTTATAATATATAATATTTTTATATAGTTATAATAATATATAATATTAACTATATTAGTAATTGCATATCTATTACTATAATATTACATACATAACACTGTAGGCTTATATAATAAGTGTGTGTGTGTGTATTTATATGTATATATATATATATATATATATATAGGCCCAAGACTCAAATATATATGCCTGAAGTCCGAGTCCCAAGTTCTTTGTCAGAGCTATCAAATTAGAGTTCTCTTTAGTGAACACGGTTTTTAGAGAATCAGTTGATTCAAGTTATTTAGCAAACTTTGTGGTCAGAGCAGTGAATGAATATAAAATGTATTTTAAGCACAACTTAAAAAATACACCAAATGAGTACAGTAAACTGGTTTATGGTTTCATTACTCACCATTATGTGTCACAGTGATGTTATGCTACAAAACACCAGATGCTACAGCAGGGGAGGCAACCATCTGAAACTTGGTGTTCTTCTAGGACGTTTTTGCTTTAGAAACTTGAACAGTAATGGTACCCAATGGATGAAAGATATAGGCGATTAACTATACCAGGTGCTGCTAATCACCCAAGGAAGATGACTGAAAATTGACCCAGGCAGAATGTAGATGTAGAATGGCCAAGACAAAAATCTGATTAGAGCATATTCAAGAGAAAATGGGAGAAAAAGAGAGCAAGTATAGACAAGTCTTTCAGGAAATTCTTCTCTGAAAAGAAACAGAAAAGTGCGGTGGTAGGTGAAGGGGATGTAGGGTCAAATGAATCATTGTTTTAATCTGAGAAGTATTTGAGATATATTTGTAGATGAGATTTGGTCCAGCAGAGAAGAAACCAATTGAGGAAGCAGAGTGAGAAGGGATAATGGCAGACACAAAATCTCAAGAACACAAGAAGGGATGAGTTCAATTCCTCGTGCTCAGGAACCGTCCTCAGATGAAAGCACAGATGGATGATCACTGTTAGAGGACAGGAGAGGGAAAGAGTGTATGGAACATCTTCATGGACAATATTTCCATTAATGCACCCCAAATTTACATTAACTTTGCAAGCAGCTCCGCCGCGCTATCAATGTCAGTGGCTGTTAGGATCAACGGTGGCCTTCCATCTTTTTCCTGTTTGCTGCTGAGAGACTGTCCAGTCCATCCGCAGGTGATATTTTTAGGCCAAGATCGTTAGAGATAGCACTTCAGGATAATACATTTGTAATACATTTTATATATATTAATACATCTTAATATTTAGTTCTAATGTACAACCATAGCTGATAGTAAAGGAGATCCAACACCATCTCATAACATCATGGAGTGGCCCTCATGTCCATGGGCAATTCCCTCACTTTTCTTCCAATATATTATACCTTCTAGGAAGTGTAGGATTTCAGGCCACATACTCAGGTGATAGGCAAGATCAGTAACTCCATGTCCCTGTCACTGAACTTAATCTCTATTTGGATTCTCCCATTTCTGCTTCTGTCAAAATTCATCCAGAAAACATCCTGACTGGATATGGTCAGTCATTTCAGGTTTTACACTCAGTAAGGGATGAATTTCTGCCTCTCTAGTTTCCTCCCTGGGACAGACTAAAATTCTTTTTTTTTTTTTTTAAGATTTTATTTATTTATTTGACAGAGAGACAGAGAGAGAGAGGAAACACAAGCAGGGGGAGTAGGAGAGGGAGAAGCAGGCTTCCCGATGAATGGGGAGAGTGATGGGGGGCTCCATCCTAGGACCCTGGGATTGTGACCTGAGCTAAAGGCAGCCACTTAACGACTGAGCCACTGAAGCACCCCAGAACTGAAATTCTTAGGGCTGAACAGAAGTGGAGGTCCCAGGGGAAAAGCCAGGGTGCATCCATAGGTGTAGGCACCTACTCCCACTAGCCTATCCTTGAGTACAGACATACATGTAGGTCCCATCCTGGTTGGTCCCTGGTCCTTGATCCTGGAGTACACTCCAGATCCAGATCCAGACTTGGAGCATCATTGAGGTCTACCAGTTGTTTCTTAGTAATTTTCACACTTTTCTGGGGAGGATAAAATTCTCAGAGTTTTTCTGGTTCTTCATTTTAAATAGGGGCTTCATAGGGTTGCCTCCAATCTTCTCTGCCTAGAGTCTCACTGCCCTGCTAACCTACTACCACTGTCACTGCTCCAAGTCAGCATGGTGCAAGGCCCTGGGGGCAGTGGGGAGGGTGTGCTGTCAGACCTTGCTCATCTTCAAAGACCCTCCTTGAAAACAAGATACAACTAACGGCTTCTGGTGTGCTCAAATTGTTCTGGAGGATCTATAAACAATTGTCCAGTTTCCATGCCAACAAGGGGAAAAGGGAAAAATCTTGGAGATATCCTAAAAAATATGCGACAAACTTGATCTTCTCTCCCAGTCTCCTTCCCCCTCCCCACCCCCCAACCGGTGATGCTTTTCGTCAATTTCCTTCCAAAATTCTTCATTTACTGCATGAACTTTGGTTTTTATACCTCCCCTCCTGGCTACTTTGAAATAGAAAAGTTGAGAATGGATTCTGGAGCAGCAGTGAGTTTGGCTCTGCCAAATATTGCCTGAAACTGGAAGGAAAGTCACAAGGGGACTGGGTCCTACTGGGAATGAAAAACACATCAGTTATTATCAACATATTATCAGCCTTACAGCCACATGAGCTTGTGAAAGTGTGTTTTTCCAAGAAGGCACTAGGCTTTTCATTTCACAATAAATTTGAATTTAATCTGTCAATACAATGTAATCTATCTTTTCTGCAATGGTCAGCCAGTTTTGATCTATCACATATATTTATTCACTCAGCTATCAAGTTCTTATTTATTCATTTCCTTATAAAATTGATTGGGTTTAACATAGTTTGAGTGACGGCAAACTAGAATTTTCTTGCTTTTAAATCTGTTCAAGTCTTAGTCATTTTAAGCAACTGTTGATGCTAGGAGAATGTGTGACTGTTAAGAGAGATATATTTAACAGACATCTACCTAAAATTATAACAAAATCTTATAAAATTCTCAATTTATTAAAAAATATTAACTGTATAAAATTCTTATGATAAAATCTTGTATTTATAAAATTCTTATATTTATAAAAAGTTTAATGAAATGCTTTTACATAGAGTATTATGTTTTACTCAGCAGCAAATGTCCAATAAATGTAATAGGTAGGTTGAGGTGGTGTGTGGGTTTTATACCCCTGCATGAGAACCCAGTATTTGTCCACAAGAGACTACATACTACCATTTTGTATTTTGATTATGAAAGTGCAAGAATTTGGTAATGTAAACAGTGATTTTTTTTTCTCAATGTGTTCACTAATACATTTCAATGCCTCTGCATTTGGATGTCCAGCTGCTGCTTGACAGAAGACGATCTGAGTTGCAAGATAGATCAATTGTCTTTTGCTTGTCTGTGATTTCACTAAAGCAGCGCTAGGCTCCGGGATTGTGTCAAGGATATTATGATAAGGCTTAAAGCCAACTGAAGTACGAGAGTTGTTCAAAGGATATGAAGGATTTGGTCCCCAAGTTTCCTGCCTCGTCCTGATGAGAGCAATGCCTCAAGAGGAGAGTTCACCACACAGACTCCCTTCATTCTTCGTGATGGGTTAGGAAAACACAGTGGAAATGTTTGTGTGGACTGTAATGTTACCTCTTGGAAATGAAACAAGTCGAGATGTTAAAGAATTCAGCGTTAAGGTGAGCAATCAGTGAATGTTAGCTATTGTTTTTATTAAAAGAGAGAACATGGTTAAAATAAGAGGAGTACATGAGAGTCAGAAAACACTGATTCGTTGCCAAACGTCTGTTACTAAGTGTAGCAAAGGGTGGCATACCTTTTTTAAAAAAATTCATTGTTTTCATAATTCAATGTGAAAATCTGGTATATTAAAATATTATCTGATCTATGATCTATTCAGTTTCTAATTCAGGTACTTGTAGAGATGGAAGCTGTGTGATTTAGGGAGTCCTTGTTTTTCTGTAACCCAGAAATCAGATTAATTCCTATGAGGATGTTCAAATGATAGTTTAGCAAATCATTATTATATTTCAAATGAAGGTTTGAGTAATATTAAGGTGTCATTTTATTTCTATTTTTGTTTGGAAAAAATATCTAACAACATTGGGTTTGGCTTAAGACAAAAGTAATTCAGGGTCTCCCCTCACTGCTATTGCCTGCTGGGTACCTGCTGCAACCCCAGATCCTTAATTATATGGTGAAGAACAACCCAGAACAACTGTGCTGTTCAGTCTCTGCCTTCAGAAAAGAGGAAAGCAGTTGCAAAGAGAAGTGGAGTTGTGCCACTAACCAACCCAACAGCAACAAACATCTTTTGAGGCCTTCCCATGTACCAGGACCTCCCTGAGCTGTACCCAGCCCTTCATTGAATCCTCCCAACAATCCATTTTGTAGGCAAACAAACCTAAATTTAGAGTTGACATGATTTGCCCAAAGTCACACAGGTAGTTAGTGCCCAAAGGATGATACCTATCCTGGGCTAGACACTCAAGGAAAGTTGAGTGAATGTCTGTATCCAGGGAACTTTGGAGAAAACCCTTGTCTTAGAAAATGTTGCCAGCTCTTGATTCTTGAAGTGCCTAATGCACAAGACTTCATGAAGCCAGTTTGCTCTGTTCCTTTCTAATGTCCAAGTGCATATAGAAAAGGAAAACAAAACCCCTCAAAATTACAAAGATGATTTGGCAAAACTTTAACTTAGAAATTCACATGATGCACTTCATACTTGGATGGCAGTGGTCTTTTTTCTTTTTTTAAACGTCAATTTTTTAAAGACCTTGGGTTATAAGAGCACAGTTATAGGCACAAATTACACAAGGTAAACACTTTGTCCTCCTGCATAAGCTTGGTAAGCAACCACCATAAAACACAGTGGCTCATGGATGTCAGACTATTGGGAAGATGTTCTGGGTAATCTGAGGTCCAAATCTGGCAATAAAAGAAATTTACAGCCATTGTTTTATTAAGGAAGAATTTAAGTTGCTCAAGGTCATATAAGCCATTAGCTGTTTGAGTCAAACAACTTCTCTCAGTTCAATGTTGCTTCCATTATACTACTTAACTTCCTCAAAGCAGGTGTTTCTTTAGGTCTGCATTGCCAAGCTAAGCCCTATATTTAATTTTGTATCATAAATGATGATTCTGATAATTAGAAAGTGATTATAATACAGTCTTATAACAGGTCTTCTCTATATCCTAACCTGTAAGTGTTTTGAAGGTGACCTAATTTGGGCTGGGTAAAAGATAAGCACCCAGTTCCAAGCCAAAACTATCTTTATTATCAGATATTCAGATGAACTAAAACATTGTTCTGGCTGCTTGGTAGCCAGCAGCATTGAAAACTGCTTGGTAGAAATGATATAAAATCTTCTGAATAAGAAGAGTAGTATCTATTCCCCAAAATGCAATCCCCCACGCCACCCAGCCAGGCTTGGTGTAATACACACACACACACACACACACACACACACACACCATAGATAGATAGATAGATAGATAGATAGATATCTTAAATACTTATAAAGCCCTTTGCTTTGTTTAGCATAGATTAAACAAGTAGAAAAGGAGGGACTACTAGATTATTAGATCCAATGTAGGGGGAAAATAAACATGACCACCAAATGTTTTGCCAACTGCCCACTAGTTAAATGTGTTCCAAATGAACACATATATTAGTTCCAGAAATATTACAATTCTAATCCCTTATTATTTGTTAAAAAATCCTTCATCCTGGATTTTAACTGAAAATGAAAAAATGCTAGCATGTTTACAAAGTATAAAGGTGATATGTTTACGTAACTGTGGTAAATATTACTTATATATTATATTACTTATATATATATTCTGAATAATGGAACATTACTCAGAATTACCCCATCTCTGTTAACCTCTACATATGTCTGCCTATATAGGTTGCAATGTTCTGGGAGATTTCAGAAAGGCTCATCATGATGAGACAACTGAAACGTGAAATATCTAAGTCGCACAAAATTTTCTTCCATAACAATAATCTTCGCTCTTCAGTACTTTCAGATATATGTAAATTTATTTGATTTTATATATAAATATAACTATATAAATTAATACCTATGAGATATACTTAAAATATATTGTAAATTATACATATTATATGTTAACAGTGCCTACAGTATAAAGAGATATAAATAGTATATATGTTGTTATGAGTTAATGGATATTATATGGCATATATAAAATGCATAACTTATAATACATATTACATTGTATGTCATATATATTACATAATACATATTATATGTCATACATATTATATGTACATAGTACATATTTGTATATATGCAATAATATACATTATATAATAGACAAATATATATAGTAACATATAAAGGACTTTGAGAATTCTGAAGATAGAAGGGAACCCAGTGGCACAGAAAGATGATGACTCGTCAGGATTACAACTCCTCAGTTGCAGACCCAGGAATAGAGCGTAGATCTGATGCTCAGACCCGTGGGTTTTCCACTACCTATCATTCACAGATTCCTAATAATTTCACTGCCAGTTGTCAAAAAAAACAAGGCAGAATTATGAAAAAAAATTCCCTGTGCATGGGCATAGGAGACTCATACAGGTGTCTGTGAAGCATTCTTTATGATAGTGAAAAATTGCAAACAATTTAAACATCCTTTGGAAAGTAAAAGAGCAAATGGGGCTTATTCACCTGGTCCAATACCATGAAACAGTTAAAGTAAATCGATTCATGCTCTGTGCATTAACATAAATTTTGTTGAGGGCACAAAAATTGCACAACATAATAGTATGAGAGCATGAGGAGGAAATTAAAAGGCAGCCACACAAAATATTCTGATGTGCAAATACCTATTCTCTTCCATAAATTTCTACCCTCCTCAGTTAGCATGTCTTCATAGCTTGAAAAAGCTACAACTAATATGAATAGCAATTAAGTTAATTACAAGTGAAAAGTTTAAGTCTTTCCAAAACCACTTATACTTATGTGTGATTTCTTCCAAATCTTGAGCTGTTAGTGTCAATTAACTCATGCAAAGTCCCTTAATAAAAGTTATATTTACTTCCTTTCTGTGATGATCATTTTCACTTGGAAGAGAGAACTCTCAAGACATTTGGAAGATTTTTTCTCTTGAATTAGAAGATCCTTTATTAATAAGTTACATAGAAAGGGAAACTGCTTTAGTGTACTGACCAAATTCAATTAAATTAAAATGCCATTTTCTTCTTCATGTTGTAGATGTACTACTTAGAATTTTTAAATATTATAGAATGCATTAGTGGTTCCTATTGTAGTCTCTTATTTTACAGTGAAGAAACAAGGAAAATTACTTCCCTAAAGAGATGTAGCTAGTAATAGGCAGACTTGGGATTAAGACCCAGGTTGCTGACTGGCGTTCTTTATATTATACATCACACTGCTTCTCATGCACCACAAACGGTGTCCATACATCGCACGATCCCAGAAGACAAATCAATCAATTCATTGATGAAAGCAAAATGATTATCAAACCCCCCAATTACTAGCTTATTGTGATTGTAGTTCCAAATCAACATGTCAAATACCCCCCCCTTTTTTTTTTGAGTGGTTATGTGAAGATTAGTCTATCTGTATGTATCTTTAACATAATTCTGGAGTTTTGCCATAGGTATGTAAGTTTTGTATATATTTGGGTTGAAATGTGTGTGTGTGTGTGTGTGTGTGTGTGTGTGTGTATTTGAGGTCTAAAGATCATGATGATGTTTCGGGAAAGCTTCTTGTTGCTCTTATGTCTCTGAACTTCCAACTGGAAAATAACTAGTATCTGTTATGTAACGTACATGGGAGTGACCTAGTGGGTTATTTAAACACTAAAAACACTATAATTGTCCTACAATCGATTCACAAGGTGCAATTTTAGAGATGCTGATGTCCAAAGGGAGAAATCTTTCACAATGCTTGGAACAAGTCTCCTTAAGGGACTTGGCTTAAAGGGCATCACTTAGTAAATATTTTCAACTGGTGAAATCTTCCACAATTGGAGAATAAGTGTTGACTATTTTTACTTTCTGGTCAAATTGTTCTTACTCATTGCAACAGACATTATAAGAGTCTAAAATTAGAAATTTCAGCATTTTACTCCTTTAAGATGTGTTATCTTCCCAAGCCCTTGTATTTGGTTTCCCAATACCAAATATCTCTGTTTACGTCATTAGGCATAGGATATGGGCAGGTTAAAATAAGTGACTCTCTTTAACTCCGGTATGTTGCCTTTATGTATGCAATCCTTCTCCCCCTTTTAAACTGCTGTCCCTGTATATCTTAAAATTAGTAAGTAGGATTTTTAAAACTGTAAGACAATAAACATTTTGCAGAACCACTTTCATCCCAGATCTGATATAACTGCCATTATTTCTCTCTCTGAACCAACCACGTATTTCATCCAACTGACATGTTTTTACTCTTAATAAACAATCAAAAAAGAAAAAAAAAACACGTTCTTATAGGAAATGACTTCACTTTTATAATATAATTCTGGCTTCTATTTAGCTCATTTTTGTTGCTGTTGTTTATTTTTTTCCCTGGGGCAAAAATATGCTATTTTCTTATTCTGGCTTACAAACATTAGGTCATAACTTCTGATCTTGCCAGAGAGTAAATCTAAAGAATTTTGGCTCCAGCTAGGTTTCGGGGAAAACACAATAAATGTAGGTGCTACAGGAGATGTTATTAATTCTAGTTGTTTAGCTCTTGTCTTTAGAGTACTCCCTGAATTGTGTTGGAGGAGTATGTTATTGTGTTGCTGTGAACTGTTGCTGCCAACGTCCACCCTAGAGATAACTATATTTCAGAGATGAGTGAAATGATACTTGTAAACAAGTTTATAATCATTAATAAAGCTTACCAAACAATTTAAGCTCTTTAGAAACACACATCCACTATTATAATTAATTGTGTATTGTTTATTGAATTACAACCTTCCTAGAGACAGGAAGACTTATAAAAATGCAATTTGTGAAAATTCTAAACTGAAATTTGTTTTCATGATGTTTATTTTGTTTTTGTAAGTTTCAGTTTGTAAGTTTTGTAAGTTTCCTACTCATTTCTCTCTGGAGATGCTGGTTGAAATTCCACCACTGACTACTCAGTACACTCTTTAAAAATCCCAAAGAATATTTT
Organism: Mustela putorius furo; assembly: GCF_011764305.1. Taxonomy (NCBI): domain Eukaryota; kingdom Metazoa; phylum Chordata; class Mammalia; order Carnivora; family Mustelidae; genus Mustela; species Mustela putorius. The sequence continues at coordinate 12,651,479 of NW_025422057.1, forward strand.
TCTTTAAAGTAGACAACTGCCCACTCTGGGATCCAGATACTATATTCACCGTATGATGATGGTTTTGTTTTATTTTCCACACATGGCCTTTTCATGCACTGTGTCTCAGAGATGGAAAATTCTGCTTTTTTTTTTTTTTTTCTAATTTTGATAGTATGCTTTCCCTAGAATGACCTAAAGCCAGGTCTTTTCATTCTAGATGGAGTCTAGCTCAGGATTATTTATGATTTATCTGTAGTTCATTTCCCTGAAGATTCTGGTGGTAAACTAATCCAGTGTCTCTTTTTGGAGCACCTACTTCATGCAGAACTCACACCAGCCACTGTGTGCAAGCAACACTAAAAAACTGGGAGTTCCTAACATGAAAGGAAACCTATAGACACTAGTAAGTATCAGTGGGTCCCTGAAAGAATATGCTAGAATCTGGGTGTTCTTTGAGGTTTGTGTTGTTGCCATTTAGTGTTAGTAAAGTACTTTCCTTCCACAAGACTAAAATAATATAGACGGTATCCCTCCCCCACTGAGGTTCTTCAGTGACTGATCTTCTGACACAAATATATTGAGGACTTGCATACATCCACTCAAAAAATTTTTAATGAACAGGCCCTTATTTAGAACCATATATATTTCCTTATATAGAAACAGAGGGGCAAAAGGAGACTCAGTGCCACACGATGCTAAGAAATGTACATTACCCCAGTTTTAAGGGCTGCAGCTAGTACCTTTCAAGCATGGGAAACTGAGGAACATGGAGAACATAATGTCTTTTTTTTTTTTTTTTGGTGTTAATGCTTCATCCGTTTATTTCATCAACTTCCTTAGCTTATATGCGGCAGGGTGACGGGAACATAATGTCTTTAAATGGAAAAGTTTTGAAACTTAGAGAGTAAAACAATTTGATAGATATGCATATACTTTTCCAACTAACAATGGTCATAAAAACAAAAAAGATAATAAACACCCTTTCTTATTTTTATGGCCATTGTTAGTTGGAAAAGTATATGCGTATCTATCAAATTGTTTTACTCTCCAAGTTCATCCTATAAAGGGAGAAGAGGCATTAAGTCATTCAAGAAACTGAGTACCTACTGAACGCTAGGGACTGTGAAGGGATGTTCCAAGAAACACAAGGCAGTCCAAAGGATTTAGAATTTCATTGGGAAGATAATACATGAGCAGAAATAAATTTTAAAAAGTAGTCATATAGGGCGCTTGGGTGGCTCAGTGCGTTAAAGCCTCTGCCTTCAGCTCAGGTCACGATCTCAGGGTCCTGGGATAGAGCCCTACATCAGGCTCTCTGCTCAGTGGGGAGCCTGCTTCCTCCTCTTTCTGCCTGCCTTTCTGCCTACTTGTGATCTCTGTCAAATAAATAAATAAAATCTTAAAAAAAAAGTTTAAAAACATGAGGAGGCCTGTATAGGTAAAAAAAAAAAAAGTAGTCATATAAATGTCTCTTGTAATTGAGAAACAGAGGGGCAAAAGGCGACTCAGTGCCACACCATGCTAAGAAATGTACATTACCCCAGAATACTCCTCCAAACCATCTTAGTCACAATAAAATAAAAAGCTATCTACAGCCCAAAAGCCATTTTATCTACAATGCATGGACAAGAGATGGAGGTTTCCAGAATCTCGATTTCTTGCCTCAGGAAGCGAAGTGCCCATCACAGGCTACATATTGAACTTCCAGCAGAGGCAGGACACCCCAGCAAGTCTCCTGACTCATCAGCTATTACCCGTACTTTCCCCACTAGATCTGGTTAGTCCAGGAACAGCTCGGGATTAACACATCTCCATTTCCTTCTCTTAAAAACCCCCCTCCTTTCCAACAGCACTGGTGTCCATCAGGTTGTGCCCTCAGGTGCAGGTAAGGCAACAGGCTGCAGCCCTTGGTGAAGGAGAATCATCTCTGGTTTTGTCTTCGGAAGCTGGATGGTCCACCAGGGGCTCAGGAGCCCAGTGGAGACACAGTCTTCTTGGCCCTGAAGAAACTGAGTGTCGGGAAGGGAAATGACGTGTCCAAGGTCACACAGACTGATGATGGCGGCAGACATGGGGTAGGAACCAGGTCTTTTGATTCTAGCCCAGCGTCTCTCCCGATCTTTTAAAATTCCTGTGTTTTTTGGGCTCTTTTTATCTGCTTGCCTTTCTTCTTCCATTGGGGGTGGGGGATGTGTTTCCAGCGAATTAGCGAACAGTGGGTAAGGAGTTGGGGAAAAGCGTGTTTTCGGTCCGGGAAGAAGGCTGACGCACCCCGCCACCATTTATCCGACGCCCGCTCCGTACCAGGCTCCAGGCATCAGGGTACAGCCAGACCGTGTTGGTTTCCAAAGACCGAACCCGGGTCTCTCCCTAGACCCGGCAGGCCCGGGCCTTGCTTGCCTCCACTCAGGAGCACTCCGCCGCTCCCCCTGAGCCCCCCGGCTGGCCTGTGCAGGCCCCACGTCCCCGGGGACCCAGCGCCGTGCCAGGGCCCAGCAGCGCCCGGGAAACCTAGGAGGGGCACCCAGCCGCGGGAGGGGAGCTCGCGCAGCGCGCCCCCCGGTCGTCACGGCAACCAGGGAGGCGCTGACCCCTGACCCTGCGGCCCCGCCCGGCCCCGCCCCGTCGCGTTCCCGAGATCAACATGGAGACGGCCAACCCGGAAGTGCCGCCGCCGCCGCCGCCCGCCGGGTGTTAGGAGCAACCGGCCGGCGAGGCCGAGCCCCGTGCCCGCCGCCCTGCAGCCCGCGGCCCGCCGGCGCTGGGGCGGCCGTGTCCCCTGCCCCCCGTCCCGCTCCAGGGCCAGGCGACCCACCCCGCCCCCGCCCGAGAGGAGGAGCCGAGGCGAGGGGGAGGAGGAGGGGGAGGAGGAGGAGGAGGGAGAGGGAGAGGTTTGCGAGAGGGAGCCAGGCCGCGCGAGGCGGCGGCGGTTCGTATTACCGGGGTCGGAAGGAGGAGCCGGGCCGGGCCCGCCGACAGGCGCCGGCGGGCGGGAGGCGCGGAGGAGGCGGGGCGGCCCGGCCGCGAGGAGACAGGCTTGGGGCCGGGGGGCTGCGGGTTTGGGCGGGAGAGCTCTAGGCGGCGGGGCGGGGGGCGCCCTCCCTCCCGCGCAGCCCTCCGCGGGGCTCTGGCGGCCAGGCCTCACCTGCCCGCAGGCCCAGGAGCCGCCCGCCGCCGCCCAGGGTCCGTGCCCGCGGCCGGCGGCGCGTGAAGGTGCGGACGCCAGGCGCGGGGGTCCGCGCGGAGGCCTGGGCGGCGTGGCCGGGGGATGCTGGGCCCCTGGGCTTCTGCAGCGGAGAGGGCACCCCCAGGACAGCCGTGCCCCCGGGCTGCCCCAGCGAGGCGCTTGACAGTGAACCCTGGGGAAGTTGGGCAGCTGTGAGTTTGCCTGTCGCCCTTAAGTGCCCTTAGGATGCAGTGATTAAGGAATTAGGCTCTCCCTCCGGGAGGGGCACTGCCTGTGCTTGAGAACTCCGTGCAGAGAAAAAGGACAGAATGATGCTGTCCGAGCAAGCCCAAAAGTGGTTTCCTACCCACGTGCAGGTCACAGTGCTCCAAGCCAAAGATCTTAAGCCAAAAGGCAAAAGTGGCACCAATGACACATACACTATAATTCAGCTGGGCAAGGAAAAGTACTCCACCTCTGTAGCTGAGAAAACCCTTGAGCCAGTGTGGAAGGAGGAGGCCTCTTTTGAGCTACCTGGATTGCTAATGCAGGGGAATCCAGAGAAATACATTCTTTTCCTCATAGTTATGCACAGGTCCCTGGTGGGTCTGGATAAGTTTTTAGGGCAGGTGGCAATCAATCTCAATGACATCTTTGAGGACAAACAAAGAAGGAAAACAGAGTAAGTTATGTAATTTATTTTGAATTGGGGGAGATTAACTCTATCTTATTTATGGATATTGTGTTCTTGGAAATTATTTGTATAGCTTGGACATTGGTTTTTGCATTGAAATATGACCTAGTTTTAAGCACCCTATCTGCACGAATCTGAAGTGAAAATAGCCCTTGTGAAGAAATATTTTTTAAATGAAGGCGTTAATGATCCGTTACTCTCTTATTTTTGTTTAAGGTAAACATCTTAAATAATTGAATATCTTGCACTGAATTTTAAGTAAACTGACATTGTTTCATACTTACAAGAGGACTGGATCACATTGTTGATCAACCCAAACTTAACATGTGTTCAAATTGTTGTGATCATTAAACATCACAATTTTCCCGGAAATGTAACATCAGAAAATTAAATCTACCAGTGTAAGGTCTCATATTGAACTCTGAAGCTGTCAAAAGGTAAATTACCAAATTTAGAGCTCAGTATTTCATTGCAGCTCTATAAACACAAGTTGGCCTTTATTTTAGCTTAACCATCTTTCGGGGTCAGTACATCTCGATGGAGTCTAATGCTGTTAAAAGAAAAATTTTAAAATGTGTACAATCTTAACCTTGGATAACATTTTTCTGTGAATTTACAACATATTGGAGTTAGTATATTCATAATTAGTTTTGTAGATCCGGCGTGTTTAGACTATGTTCAGTGCTTTCAGATTGGAGACAGTGATTCAATTCTTGTGATGAAGTGATTTTAATGACATCTTCACTGCAAACATGACCTTTAACCTACGACTTTAAAGCTTAGGATAGATATATTCTCATTTAAAAAAGGATAATATAAATTAGCACTTAGATATTATGTCTTAAGTTGAAAAATAATATGTTTTTAGAGATTGGTTTACTCACCCTTCCTTAAACCTATAATTATTCTGATCTGAGAGAACCTTAAGATTATCGGAATTAATGAGAGAAAAATACAGGTTGAATTTATAAGAGGACAAGAAGTTTCCAAAGCAGCTTTGGTGTTTTAATCATAATTGAAGTTTATTTGGCTTTTAAAAACTTTTGATAATGGTAACTTTCTTGAAGTTCATGTTAATTTCTTATATTTTAAAACAAGTGTCACTTAATATTTTCTGTACGCCTTCCTTTGATTAGAGTTTTTAGTAGATTTTTTAAAAAATCAGGACTTCATGTAAAGTTTATACATGAAGGGTAAAAGGGTAGAGAGATAAGTACTAGGAATGCAGGAGGAAAAACGGTAAATATTTAATTAGGAGATAACAATATTTTAAGAAAAAGGAGAGAAAAGTTTCAAAAAATGTGAAGTTAAATGTATTCCAATGATTTTTGATAACTGTTTGTTACCTCCAAAATGGGATTGTTTCCTCTGAGGGGTTTTCCATCAAGTTGAAACTGAAAAGTGGATAATCACTAAATAATTTGCTTCAAGTCACCAATTTTGGATGACACTTACTCTCTAATATTTCAAGTGTTTTGAATGTAAACTTTAAGTATATTGTGACTGCAAGTTTTATCTGCGCTTTTTGATACTTTTTATGTTAATGACTTATTACAGGCCTTCTCTAAAATCTAAATTTTCTGAGTGAAAGTAGGCCCAACTGTGAATCCAGAGATTCAGAGGATGAAATGAGCTTTTAAAATTCCGTCTTGTTTTACTCCTTATCTTTGGCAGCATCCGAATAACAGTATATTTGGCCGTAAGCAATTCTCCTGTTGTGGTTTCCCTAAAGAAAATCTCTTTTGGCTACTATATAAAATTGATTAGAACTTTCAGGGGGAAAATGCTGATGTTATTGCATGCAAAGTGATTTTCAGATGTTACCAAATCCCATTTTCGTTGTGGATAAATGAGGACCACATATTTGATGAGATGTCTTTATTGGTAATATTTCTAGTTTTTTAATATATTTAATAGCTTTCTTTTCCAGCACAGCTGTGCATGTGGCACAGTACAAGATGAACTTGAGCCACCGGTGTATTGCAAGAAAGATATTTAATATTCTGCACAGTGCTGAGCCTTGTCGGCATATCCCCAAGTGCTTTTTAGAAAACTGGTATGAGTGATGAAGGCTACCAGCTGATTTAGAAGTCCCATGAAACTGCTGGGTGTGACACTTTATACTCTTTGACACTGAAGACAAGTATTTACAGCTTGTTTTCCAATTGTGTCATGATAGGCAAAGAAGTGTGATGGCTAAAACTATTACTTTACTTATTTTTATAATTTGAAATTAAATACCTTTCTTTCTTTCTTTTTCTTTTTTTTTTTTTTTCTTTTAAGGCAAGGGGAAGGGCCTGAGCCAGAACATTTTGAATGGGGCATGGAAAGAGAACTTCTGTATCTCCCACTTTTACGAGTGTCTGGGTTGGTTCTGGCATGAGATTTAAGGAAATAATACAATGTTTAATAATAGAATGGTAAAATCGTTCATGCTGTTATGTAATATCTATTGATTTTTTTTTTTTTTTTACAACAGGAATGGGTGATGTTATGTTTTTGGGTTTTTTGTTGTTTTTTTAAATGCTCATGAAAAGTAATAACAATCAGAGTTCCTAGAGTTAGGTATGACTCCAACACATGCAGATTTTAGGACTTTTGTGTGAGTCTCTGCAGTGCACCTGTGTCCTGGCCCCTGGCACCCTTCCTGCCAATCTTGTCCCGTTCCTGACCACACAGCACCAATTGCTTGGGAATAGTTCCCACATGTGTGGTGGTTTTTGAACATGGACCTGTGCCCACTAAAAATTGAACAGAGGCCATATACAGTTTAAAAACAGCACTCCAGAGGTGAAAAAAATCAGCATTAATCCACTAAGCCCCAAATGCTGTGTCTTCATTCTATCTTTTTGAAGCCTGGGAAAGTAAGTGCTATCTCCGGAATGGTTCTTGACGGCCTCATTAAGACTTCCCCATTATATCACTTTCAAAACAAAGCAGCTAAAGTAGTTTGTCATGCCTAAATTTTAAGTTTTATATATTTGTTAAAATTCTTCGCAGGTTTCTTTGGTTTTGTTTTGTTTTTGTCTTGAAGTGGGGGGAGGGTGGAGAAGGCACTGTATTTCAAGTTTGTATTCCAACACTGACTTGCTTGATTCTTTAAAGCGTACTTGAGTTGTGTTCCCTACCGTAAAACAAAATGACACAACACACACACAGAGTTGTAGCCTGGTTGTGTTAAGAGTATAGTTTTAGCAAAAAATATTCAATAAATATTTATGGAGCGCAAGGCAGACTGCCTTCAGTGAGCTTACCCTTTGGCAGTAGAAAACCTGCATTGCCTTCCTCCTTGGTTGTCACTGCCTCCTGATTGAACACAGAGCCCTGTAACACATGGCCAGCCCTGCCTTTAACCTTATTGACATATGTGGTTCATCAACTAGTAAAGAACTTCTATTTTCATGCAGATGTTATTCATCAACTTGGAAATTTTCCTTACTGATTTTAATCTGACATTGGGATGTTACTTCGCCTTTGTGCCTCAAGTCCCTCATCTATGAAAAATGGATGTTAAAAAGTAGATGATTGATTTGGTCTTATTTCTGAAATTCAGTGAGTTTTGATTATTCCTCCTTCCATCTATTGGGTTTTTGGTTTATTTTTTTTTTCAGATTTGCTTTGATTTGTTATATACATGGAAGAGGACATGCTTGGGTTTTTTGTTTTTGGCACACTTCTTCCACAGTGTAGTCATTAGTTTGTGTAAAGCCTAGATGTTTCAGAGTATTACCCACGTACCATCCATCAGAAGCATTTCTTTCCCATTGAAAATGGCTTTATTTCCCAGAACTGGGAATTAATAACTGGGGCTATAACCTTGCTTTTCAAGTGCTAAATGTATCTTGTTCAAGGTTCTCTACTCCACAGAGTTTATTTCTGTCATTTCTCATTTCTAGTCCTGTGTCTTCAGACTTCACTGTTTGCTTCAAGGGGGGGTCTCAACTTGGGGTCTTGGGATAATGCTTCCTACAAGAAAATATTTTATTTTTAAAAAACTGCTTGTTTTGATGCACCTAGATCTTAATTGACTGAATTGCTTCAAATTAATGAGGAAAATATTTCTCTTGTGTGTTACTTGCCGAGATGGAAGTGGTATGGATGTTGTGTGCCAATTTTCCCTCCTGCCTGGAAAGATTCATGAACTAATCTTCCACCTGATGGATAGTAAACATAAGCTTCTGGATATCTTCCTGGTAACAAGGAGAGAAAGTACTAATGTAAAATTAGATCAGAGTTCCTTTGTAGCTAAGAAAATTTGTTATACTCTCTTAGAACCGTATTTAAGTAATAACCTGTCTGCAAGTTATGCTTCATTGTTAAGTAATGTGAAAACACTGTAGAAACTCTTTCCTAGGCTTGATTTTGTCTTTTTTTTTTTTTTTTTTTTGCTGTTTCCCTGTGGATTAACCACTTGTATCACTGACCCCACCAGAGGCTTTCTCATGGATAACAATACTATGAACAAAACCAAAAATAAATTTGGCTTATATAGTAGCCCCCTTATACCCACAGGGATACGTCCCAAGACCCCCATGGGGGTAGAAGCCGTAGCTAGCACCCAATCCTAGATATAGTGAGTTTTTCCCTGTATGTACATACCTATAATAAAGTTTAATTTATAACTTAGGCACAACAAGAGATAGGTAGTACAATAGAGCAGTTACATACTGTAATAAAAATAATGCGGATGTGGTCTCTCTATCTTATTGTCCTCTACTCACCATTCGTGGGGGTGATGAGAGCTGATAAAATGCCTCTGTATTGAGACAAAGTGAGATGAATAACGTAGGCTTTGGGACATAGCATTAGGCTACTACTGACCTGAGGACACAGAAGTTCCAGGACACAATTGACCGCTGGTAACTGAAGCCAGGGAAAGCGAAACCATGGATAAGGGGGGACTATTGTAATATCATTGACAATGGGCAGTGCGATTCAGCGAACTGAATGAAAGCACAAGATTTGGCTCCAATTAAAATTATTTTTCTTTGGTGCTGTTACAGTAGCAATAGTAAGTGAAGCAAATAGATTCTAACAGGAAGCATTTAAGCTTGCTTTTTCAAAAACTTCACAGGATTTGTGACTATTTGTCACTTCCTACATTTTACTCATTTTTCATATTTTATTCAGGAGAAGGCTTTGACCCACTTTATATGAATCTAAATTACATCTTATGTAATTTTCACAGTTAGCAAACCATAATGCAGTGGTCTTCGATGTTAACAAGATTCTTTCAATAGATTTTACAAGAAGAAAAACGGGCTAAATATTTAATTATTAAAAATGTGGTCATTATTGTATGATGTTCGGGAGTAGTGTGTTGATGAATTCTTTCCTGGCCTTTACTTCAGTGTCTTTTAACATGAACAAATGTTCTTAGGCCACTAGCAGTACTTATGTCAGATGGATACATAATAGCTCTCCTGCTTAGTTTGCCTTGATGTGGAATAGCTTAACCTAAAAAGCTCTTTGTATATACCAAGCTTATATCCTTTCTTCCTTACGTGTTACAACCCAGTTTTTTTTTTCCTTCTCTTTAAGGTGGTTTAGATTAGAATCCAAACAAGGAAAAAGAGCCAAAAACAGGGGTGAGATCAAAGTCAATATTCAATTCATGAGGAACAATATGACAGCAAGTATGTTTGACTTATCAATGAAGGACAAAACAAGATCTCCTTTTGCAAAATTAAAAGATAAGATGAAAGGTAGAAAAAATGATGGAACATTTTCGGATACGTCTTCTGCAATCATTCCAAGTTCTCACATACCCGATGCCAGTACTGAATTTTCAAGTGGTGAAATACAGATGAAATCCAAACCAAAAAAGCCTTTCCTTTTGGGTCCTCAGCGACTCTCTTCAGCACATTCAATGTCTGATTTAACTGGGACACACATATCTTCTGAGAAACTCAAGTCCGGCACCATTGGTCAGACGCATCTTCTCGGACGGCAGATAGATGCCTTTGGAGCGGTTCCAGAAAGTGGTAAGTAACACTATCTAATTGTATCCTTAGTAATCCGAACTACCATTTTAAGTTTTAAAGTCAAACTTATGAAGTTAGAAAATGAAAATTGCAATTTCTTCGTAGTTTCTTAGTTGTCAGCCCTTTATTGGGTGTCAAGTACGCTCAAAATTGGTAAGTTTATTAAAGGCAGAATTTGTCTGGTGACAAATAATGGTGAATATAATTCACTGTTGTGTTTATATTATTAAATGATAACAAAAATGAGTCCCAGTTGCTTTTCATGTCCTGGCGTCTTTTTTTGACTGCTGTTTCTTTGGTCTTGAAAGCCTGAAGCATAAATAAATATTCCATTTAATCAGAAAGTTCCTATAAAAAAATATTGTATGTTCAGAAGTAGCAAAGTATGTTTAATGCTAATGATGAAAAAAGTCTTTGGGAATTTATAGCACCATTGTGCCCCTCAGAACCTCTAGTTTTGACATTATAGTTTGTGTATGTGATTGTTTTTTTCTGAGCTGAGTCAATTCCTGATTGTCTAGCAATATGCTAATTATTATTAGCCTACCTACTTGAGACTGCTATGCTTCACCATTTTAAGATTGTTTTCCTTGATTATTTTAAAGGTTAATATCTTTAAATAGCTAATTGCTCTCATTCTAAAAGCAGCAGTGTGCACACAGAATGTGTCAACTAGTGTGATGTAATGTGTCACTGATTATGTACTAACTACAAAATTGTTTTGCAGGAAGTCTCAAATCTCCACACAGAAGAACATTAAGCTTTGATACTTCTAAAATGAACCAACCTGACAGCAGTGTGGATGAAGGTGAATCGTCTTTCGGAAGACAAAATGACCCATTTACAAATGTGACTGCTTCATTACCCCAAAAATTTGCAACACTGCCAAGGAAGAAAAATCCATTTGAAGAAAGCAGTGAATCATGGGACAGCGGCATGAATTTATTTTCAAAATCAGTTGAAGTAAGAAAAGAAAATAAAAGAGAGAAAAGGGAGAAAGTTAGCCTATTTGAGAGAGTGACTGGAAAAAAAGATAGCCGAAGATCCGATAAACTTAGCAATGGGGGATCTGATAGCCCTTGTGACTTGAAATCACCTAACGCATTTAGTGAAAATCGTCAGGACTATTTTGATTATGAGTCAACTAATCCGTTTACAACAAAATTCAGGGCTTCACATATAATGCCATCTTCAAGGTAAGCCTAACATGGGGGAAGTTGTGCTATTTTGAAAAATACTGTACTTGAAAGTATCAAATATCCCTTTTAAATACTTGAATGTTTTAAATTCCTTTTATTTGATTTTAACAAAAATCTTATTTTTATAATCAATTAAGGAACCAGGCAACATTGCATACATCTTTGGAATTGAACTTTTTATCTTACAAGGATAAAAAATTCTTAATCCCCACCCTAGTCTATCTCTACTTAAGTGAGCCAGAAACATACTGAACCTTAACGAAGAGAACGCGTAGCTTTTGGTGACCCATGGTGAGAGTGAATCACCACTGGGTGTTAATTCAGGCCAGAAATTCGGTGATATGTTACGTTTCTGGATATTGTTTTCCAGGGATTAGTTCAGGGGCTCTCTGGAGAGGATTAGTGGACCAATAGCAGCCCATGGGCTGTTCTTTAAGAAATACTGGCTTAGGTTAAGTATTAATGGTTTTCATCATAGATGTTAACTACCCTTATCAAATGTCTATTTAGAAGTAGCTTTTATTTGTGAATGTTTACTGGAATTTTGTGACCCTTGTGGGTACTATAAATTTATCAAAGAGTTTTCTACATGATGACTTGTGGTCATAGGAATAATCACTATCATGATAAAGATTCGATTTTCAAAAATCGTAGTTCGCAGCTACACGTGTAACGGTACTTTTCTTCTTCCTTAGTGCAAGTTGGAACTATATACCTTTGAATGAGATTATGGATTTTGCAGAAGTGAACGGTGGAATAGCTGATTAAAGAAAACCTAATCAAGGAATAAGATGAATTTATTGGAGTCCTAAGCAGGATAGAGTGTTTGCCGTTGAGTGTAGACGTTTTTCCTTAAGGCAGTACCGTATAGGATGCTGACCTGAGTGGGAATCCTGGCTCAGTAGCTCTGGGACCTCTGTGAACCTCGTCGTCTCCATCTTTGAAACAAGGAAAGGAATACCTGCGTGGTAGGGTTGGGTGATGATAAATTATAAATCAAGTACATGGTATAAAGCCAGTGAATGGTGGCTGTTACTATGTTTTATATACTGTCATATCATCTTTTATTCAAAAACAGTGCCTTGTTTTGTCCCACCATTCACAAAAGAATATAGTGTGAAGGAGCGTCCTGTTAGACGGTGCTCGCCCACCTGTCTTCTGATTTTCTAAAGATGGGTGAAAGTAGGCATTTAACATTTTCAAGGGAAAAGTGTATTTCTTTCATTTTCTTTTAGTAGTAAATATTTGCTAGGGCTTTAAAAAGTATTCAGTTTTCTTTATAAACTGTACACCAAAAAATGCATTTTTATCATGTGGTATTAATGTTTTAATCGAAGAGTCCATAGTTTTGTTATGCTACTCATATATTTTATGTTGGTGTTTCATATAGCGTAGTCTACATATTGTCTTAAGTCCTAAATTACAGAGGTAAATAGAAATGTACTTTTCTCCCTTTGCTAAACTTTTTTTTTTTTGAAGAAGAAGATAATTAAAAATAACTGTCTGTGATAACTTGGAGATTGGGTAAGTTAAATAATTTTAAAGTCAAAGAAAAGCAAGAAAAATGGGAACTGGTAAGAAAATAATGTTTTTACATCATGGAGGCATGTGGAAAAATAAGTATCCTCAAATCTTTAATTGCCCTCTACTTGGGCTGTTCACGTGGATTGCTGTGGGCTTTAAATGTGAGTGTGGCATCTTGCCAGATTTAGGCTTTGTTTGGGTGACTTCAGGACAAATGCTGATTCTTTCAAAATTAGAGCTATTTCTTGATAAATGCATAAAATGCTTGCAAATGTGTAAGAAACAAGATTTTTAAATTTTAAGTCTTTCTCTTCTTCGTGTTCTTTGGGATGCCAGGTATGAGGACAATATTGTACTCTTTCCCTATGTGTTGCAAACCATGTTCACGGTAAATACGTTTGCAATTAAAGGGTCGCTCTAATTTACAGTGTAAAAAAGAAGGATTGACTCTAAGTAGATCAAAGAAGAGAGTGCAGTTCAAAGTTCTGGAAAGCAGCTTGATCTTGAGTGGAATTTGGGAGGATACAGTCGAGGGAGTTTCGTCTGTCCGTGACCGTGACCGAGTGTTCCTGTTTCTCCTGCTGACATCAGCCCTCAGTGAGAGGAGACATTTTAGATTTCCCAGGTTCACATCTCAACCACATGCACTTTGGAAGCCACAGACTGCCATCACTAGGACATGGGCTGTGGATAATTTTTTCCAGTAGTGCTGTTTTGAGTCTCCTGGACTCCTGTGACTGACGTCTGTGAGAGTGCTGACTGGAGTGAAGGCAGACCACTAGGCTGGGGAGCCAGGGGGCATTCTCTGAGTGAGCGGCTCACCTGGGATCGCAGGTGCAGGGGTAGTGTGCTGCTGCCCTGTGAGTGCACACGGTGTGATTGAACCTGGAGAATTTTCTTTATTCCAGAAAACTTGAAAGCACTGAGGAATGCTTTCTTAGAAGTCAGAGTTATTATTTCTTGGTAAAGAAAAAGTAAAATCCACCTGACGAAATCGCCTTGTAAACCGCAAAAAATACTACCTTGTGCTACCATTCTTGGAATAGGTCTGATAATAGTCTTGCATAAAACCAATAGAAGAAATGAAATCAGTTCTTTGTAAGGTTACTCCAACAAGGAATAGGAAAATGGGCTACTTTGAAGCCCTTTGCTGCCCTGTGTTTACTAATTCACAGCTTCTTTCCTCTTACCTGCCCCTCTTCTTTGAAGCCTTGCCTGCTTTCTTTGGAAGAGGTCCTTGATCCTTGTGGGGACAGCCTTTTCTTGTGTAAGTCTGTGGGCATCCCTTTGTTCACTAATGGACCAGTCACTGGTCTCCCTTCCACCACCAGGAACAGCTTGAGGGCGAGGGCGTTTCATTCATCTTTCTGCCCTTAATCTCCAGCCTGATGCTTGGTAGGTGGTAGGGGTTAGAGCAAATCACTTTTGAATCAGTGAACACAGGATAGCAGACCCATTTCCTAAAATGTGCTTTTATTCCTTTAGGCTCCTCTTCCAGCCCAGTATGGGCTGGGAAGACCTTCTGGCACACCAAAAATAGACCCACAAAGGCAAATAGGTGCATTTTTATGTAAAACTAAGCATTATTCAGCATCTCAGTGAGTGTCAAAGGGATCTTGAAATTTAATATTCAGACCCTACGTAGCAGTTTCTGGAGTTTCTTCAGATCTCTGTGTTAAGTAGGTTATCAGCTGTCATAAACAACCCCAGATCTCAGTGGCTGATCACAGTCAAAGTGTGTCACTCACTGTCACCTCCTGATTCATGATGGCGGGGAGGAGGGAAGTGGTGTTTTGCTCCTGCGGTCATTCAACTGCACAGTGTTATTCAGGAGCCAGGCTCCTTCCTTCTTGTGGTGCCACCATTTACCACCCAGCTGGCAGGGTCGAGCTTCAGGAGCGAAGAGCCGAGGGTCCCGTGTGGCACGTCTCTGTGTCAGGCCTGGCTGCCGTGTGCATCACCTCCACAGCTGTCCCCTTGGCCAGAGTCCGTCACGTCCCAGCCCCAGGGCAGCCAGTGAGGAAAGCCGGTTCCGTTCCGGGGTGGACCCAGAAGAAAGCTGAGTTGGGTGCGGTGAGGGTGCCGCATTGTGTGTGTGGTCTGCGCGGTTCTGAGAAGTCTGGTTGCTGTCTCACACTGAGCATGCCGCGCGACCCGTACTGCACATGCGCTGCAAAGTGTAGGTGGATTTCTTGGCATTTTCAGGAAGATGGTTCATCGGTTTGTGACTGGGCCGGAGTTTGTGTTTTCAAATCACGGCTACTCTTGCTTTTTCGTTATAGTCGCAGGTAGTTTGGTGTCATCAGGACCAACTGCGGTGTCGTGTGTCTGACCCCACACAGTTTGTAAAGTAATGCTTATTTGCATCGGCAGTTTGATCATTTTCCAAGAACAAAAAAACCCGTGTGTGTTATGCCATTTTTAATCATTTGTTCACACCATGTCTAATTTAACACCAGGCTGGTCTTCCAGTGAAAAGTGGACATGGTATCTATGTTCAGCAAACAGGATGTCCTTTTTTTAGAAAAACAGAGACACACCTAGAGCCTTAGCTGGGGACAGGTGACGAAGTTCTGGCTTACAGGAGTGAGTGAGAGAGGAAATCTACCACGTCCAGGTCTGGTCCATGAAAATGTCCTGTGCGGTCATCTCGATTGCCTGTCTTTCTCAGTACCTTAGGCCAGATGTTGGCAAACCATATTTTTGTAAATAACGTTTCAGCTTCGCACAGCCCAGCCACTGGTTTGTCTACTTTTGTGCCATAGCAGTGGAGTTGAGTCCTTGTAACAGAGACTGTGTGGCCTGCAAAGTTTACTGAAATAGTTTGCTGAGCCCCAGGCTGACTGAATGGAGATCTTCATAAAAGACAGAGCCATAAGACACGGGTAGCCTGGGTCCCTGAATGTGGAAGGCCACCTCACCAAGCATAAATGATTAAACCTTATCTGAATGAGACATTCTGAGAGTATTAAGTGAACTGCAGTTTTTGCATTTTATTTATCACAACACTTAGCATTACTACTACTTAGTATTAAGGGCACGGGAGCCATGGTAACTTTAGTCTGTTGGAAAAGCCTAGTTCAAGAAAGTTTAAGAACCTCTGATTTGTAACACCAAATCCAAACTCTTCTAACTTTAAAGACTTACTGTATTTTAGGTTTTTATTGATTCGCCAACTTTTCTTTTACTGTTCCTTATCTCTCTGTTCTAGGTAAGTTAATTTCCTTACCTCTCTCCTCTGAGGCCCTTCTAAGCCTTACTGTGCCCATTTCTTGGCTCAGTCCTGGAATGTCCTCTTAACTCATCTGAGTGTGCTCAACCCGTCCTTTAGGCTAAGAACTCTTTAATTCATTCTTGGTTAATAACATAGTGTTTCCTTTTGGATTTCTGCTGATACAGAACATAACTGCTCTAGGATATATATTGTGTCTGGGTCTTAGTCTACCTTGCTAAGCTGTCTAAGCTTCTTATAGCTATGCTGAATCTTCTTTTGTGGGCACCCCATACCACCTAGATGAGTACATGTCCTCCTTTGTGCTGATCGTCAGCGGCTCCTGGGGCTTTCTCTTCAGCTACAATTTGTTGGGTCCTATCTCAGACTAAATTAGAATCTTTAGGATGAATGGGCCCTGAAATGAAAGTCAACATTTCTAAAACTTCCCACTGATTCTCAGTCAGGTTTAAAAATTACTCATCCAACTTATATCCTTTATTTCATAAGACTAAAGGAAGTTCTAACTAATGAATAGAAATCTGGAGTTGTTTTGGTGAACTCATGGTTGAATAGATGACTTAGTCACTGGGCCCTAAGTAAGGTGGAGGTCAGCCAGACTAAAACAGGGACATGGAGAGGAGTATGAGATTTGGCTGAATAGCTAAGAAACATGTAAATTATGGTAGGTATTGAAGACCAGGCAGAAATGTCTGAGTGCTTAATACTTGTGGCATCTGTGGATGAATTGATCTCAGAGTTCAAGTAAAACCTAGACATCAGTAGTGATGAACACCACTTAGAAAATACGCTTGTGTTTATACGCTCTCTCTCATAACTTGAAAAGAAGATCTGTGATGTATTCTTCCGAGCCTCCATGAGAAGATTCCGGATTGAAGAACTGCCCCCAGTCAAGAGAATTCACTGTGTATGTCTCATTCTGAAATGTTTAAAAAAAAAAACTCTCTCTCTCTCTATATATATATATTTTTCCCCCCAAAATATTAGTGTGCTCTGTATGAAGAGCTGATGTTTGATTTTGGAAAGGAGGCTCACTGGAAAGCAAGAACTTATGGGAGGTATTTTTACCACAGAAATTTGATTGGTGAATATTCTGTATGTGACTCATACAAAGAACATGCTTTCCTTTCATATTTTCCTGTTGTATTGTTGTGAATACAACGTAGCAAACTCCTAGTTGTTCTATGTTAACTTAATGGTATGTCTTATAATATCATTCCTGGTGTTACTGATTTTATTAGGGCATATATACATATATTTGCATTTATAGTATTTACTGTGAAAAAACCTGCTTGATGCTTAGCTGGTGAAACAGTTATTTTTTTAGGACAGTACAGAAATAGTGTCTAAGATCAAGAATTCCTGTCTATCATTAATATTTTATAATTTTGCATGACAGTATGCCTTTTACTTTTGGGATCAGGTTGACCTACTTCTCTTTTTCCCTTCGTCCTTTCTTTCTTAACTCAATTCCTGTCTAAATTGTATCGTATCTTTCTTAGAAACTACAAAAAAATCAGTTACCTGGAATGTATATTTAAATGTGTTTCTAATTTTTACAAATCACGTAGGCATATAAACATGTAGTCATTATTATGAAGTTATATAACATGTCCGTGAAAAAAAGAGACTGTTTACTGTAGGCCTGCATTTTGATTTTAAAAAGTTAGAGTAAACAAATGTTCCAAAAGAAATGATCCTATTCATAGTTTCAAAACTTTCATTTTTATAGTGGTCCTTAAGGGCCTTTTCTTTTTTTTTCCCCCTGTGTGAGTTTAAAGCTCAGTCTCTAGTATAATAAATATAATAAACCTTAACATGTATAAGGTTTATTTTAATAACAGTATTTATTTTTTGTTCCTGTTTGTCTAATAGTAAAGATAATTTTGCCTCTCATTCATGACAGGCCATAAATCTTTTACACAGCTGAAAATTTGTGGCCTCATTTACAAGACAGAAAACAAAAACTTTTGAGATGATTTTTAGAGCCATTAATCCATTAGTGTCCAGGGATTTGCAGAATGTATCCAATGAAACAGTGACTAGGAACATGAAATATGCAATATGATTAGTTCCCTTAACACTAACTAGAACTTTTATGCTAAACTCCCCAGATACTACTTGAAACTTTTTTACCCTTTGTCATCCTAATACTCATTATAATAGCTCTCATTAATTGGTACATCTCCCAATGGGTTAATTTGCAGATACCAACCATGCCATCCTTTTGCTAACTCACTAATGCAAATTGATATTTATAGACTTCAAAATTGAAAACAAAAAAAGCTCTGTAACAAAAAAAGACAAAAGTTTGCCGAGTTGTTATTATTATTATTATTTTGAGTTGAGAGATTGAGATACAGAGAGATTTTGTGAAAGAAGAAAACCAGCCCAAAAAATCCACAAAAACTACTGTAGGCTAATAAACTGATGTGAAAATTTCTCAATTTACAGCACTTGACAGGTGCTAAAAGAAAAGCATCTTTAATTTTAATGTGTTGTTAGGACCTCTTTAGAGAGACTGTACAAGTTATTAACAAGGTCCTCTGAGACAGGAGACGGGTAATTAACAAGACCTATGGAGATATAGTTTAGGTAATTAACGAGCTCTTAGGCACTGGACACAGGATAACAGGACGAGTCCAATAGTTAAAGAGAACAGGTTGTTATGATATGATCAAATACAAGATATAGTATGTAAGTCCTCCTGAGGTTTCTGATAAGAAAGTATTAAGATTATATTCTAGTGACCCCAGTGCAAATCAATATGTAGATTTTAACTTTTAAGGTAGAATTTGAGAGGATTATTTCTTTGTCAAACCAACAAGCTTGTTACATATAGATTAATAATCTTCATTAATTACCATGAATGAACATGTATATTTTGAGAATAATACATTGGAAAGATGTAAAATTATTTGATTCCAAATTATTTTAGTTATCTGTTGTTATGCTTCTTTTTCACTGGTGGCCTGTTGGCTAAAACTGTCTATTCTAAACCAGCCTTACTTTTCTTATCCCCTTTAAAGTTGTTGGGATCTAGGCCAGAGAGGAGGCTCTTCTTCACCAGCATAGTTTTTACATGATATGTACAGCTCCTATCCTGCTCTTATGGTACTCTCTAGTTGAGACTTGATATTCCCAATTTCAGACATTTGGCAGTTATTTCCTCCATAAATTTGAAATTGTTGGGTATGAATCGAGTTTTGTTTCAGAAAACTCCCAACAGTCAGTAGACCTTTATTATCATAAATATGTTATATTTTGAAGATTAAGAACAAAAAGAAAGCCCTTGCAGGTCTCCTGATTCATTCCTTTGCCTCCTCCGTGTGACTACTCCAGTCCTTCTAGATGATTTTTTTCTGGATTTCAGGTCTGATAATCAAATGGCACTTTCATTTGTGTTATTTTTGGATTATTTACTATATAAGAAAGTCAGAGGTTAGTAGAATATAAATTCCTGCTCTTAGACTTCATAGAAATGGGCATGTAAATATTAGGTCTCCATTCCAAGCTAAGGACTGGACGTTGTAGAGGCAGTGGGGAACCATGAAGATTTTTAAGTTAGGCTGTGATATGATCAGAGTAAAGTCTTAGATAGCCCTGTAGCATGGGAGAGTCTGGTGGAGACAGGAATGGGAAGGGGGAGGACTTGGGTCAGGAAAGCTAGTTAGAAAGTTAGCAGGGCTGTGAAGGTGAGAGTTGATGTAAGTTGCTTGGCGGTGAGGATGGAAAAGAAGGGAACATCTTGGAGATGTGTTTCTTTTGTATGTGGAGGTCGGGATGGTGGGGGGTCGGTAAAGGAGAAGAAACAATGAGAGCTCTGATGATGTGTCTTTAATCAGTGTGTTAAATTTGATGAAATTGCATTGTAAATGGACAGACCGTCCCCCCACTCACAATGGTTCAACTTAACAAATTTTCAGTTTTATGATGGTGATAAAGTGATATGCATTTGGTAGAAACCATACTTCAGAATTTTGAATTTTGATCTTTTCCCAGGCCTGGGATATGCCATAGGATTCTCCCTGGTAAGACTGGGCAGCCGTAGCAACCACAGCTTGTAGTCAGCCCCGTGATCGAGAGGGCAGACAACTTAAAACTATTCTCCACTCATCCAGCCATCTTCTTTTCCACTTTCAGTACAGTATTGATGAACTACATGAGATATCTACCACTGTATTATAAAATAGGCTTTGCCTTAGGTGATTTTGCCCAATTGTAGCCTAATGTAAGTGTTCTGAGCACATTTAAAATAGGCGGGGCTAGCAATGATGTTTGGTAGATTAGAGGTATTAAGTGCGTTTTCATTTTACAGTATTTTCAGTTTACAGTGGGTTAATTGAGATGTAACCCCCATTGTGAGTCAGGGAAGATCTATCTTAGCAACAATGTCAAGTCTGTTATCTTTGAATCAAAGTTGGCATTTTCATCTTGTTGGGAGAGGTTTGAGTTTTTCCTTTTTTCTTTCTTTCTTTCTTTCTTTCTTTTTTTTTATGAGGTCCTGTCTTGTTTATTTTAGAACTTTGTTTTACAGATAGAAATTATGTATTTTGAGTTGTTGAAGACAAGCAAGTTAGAATCCACACACTAAATACAGTTCTTGAGCATTTGTTTTTAAATACCAAAACACACTTGGCTTCTTTGAACATAGCAGTGCAAATTTCAGTAATTGCTTATGGATTTAATGCATTTCAAGTGTGCTCACCTTAGAATTGTAATTACTGCATGTATTTCTCTCCAGCAGTTTCGGCTTTACTAAATCTTGTCCCCGCTGGACCCCTTTTGTTAGTTTCTCACAAGAGAATAACTTCTGTTTCTTTTATATTTAGCCCTACTTCTGTGAACTCTACTTTTTCAGGCCCCGCTTCTGTGTTTAGAACCCTTCCTTTTGGGCCATTGTGACCACATCACCTGCAGTTACTTTTTGCCATAATAATAAAGCTTTAACTTTTGAAATACATGGACTGTTTCTATATTTTAATCGGCGGTAGTGGTGGTACCTGTGGAAGGGGTATTCTAAATAGCAGTGGCGATAGAAAATAAAGCAACTAATTTGATTATGAAATAATTTTCTTTTGACACATTTAGCTAGTTTCTAAGAATATCGGGATGCAGACGTTTGACAGTTGTCTCCTCGAACTTGTATTTTAAGGATAAATTATTGCCCTTTGATTCAATGTGTTAAATATATTCTAGTATTAATATATGACATAACTGTAATATAAATATTAAAATGTGATCTATAAATATGTATTATACTAAATATAATGTATCTTCTTACGTCAGGTAACAATGTTTGTTTTTTATGTATTTGTTTTAACCTTAGAAATCTTTTTGACAAAAGTGCTAATACCACTTAAATAGCAGTTACATGAATCAGCTCAGCCTAGAGTAAAGCTTAATTCAAGTTGCCAGTTTTTAAAAATTGTTTTAACAGACATGTATGTGGAGCCCTGCCAGGGCTTAGGGGTGGTGGCTTGAAGACAGATTCATAAAGGACCGAAGTCCTAGTAACTACACAGCTAGGGATAGGAACGTGTAAGCAGTGACCCATATTCCAGTCAGAAGGAATTGTGTCAGACAGAATTTACTGTAGAAAAGGTAAAGGAACACTTCACTAGAAATTCAGAAATGCTTCTTCAAGGAAGAGGCCTTTGAGCTTGTTCTTGACCATCAAAGATGATTTTTTAAGTTGGAGAATGAGTGGATAGACAGTTACTTCAGTAAATAACCAGAAAGCTTGTTTAAAAAAAAGGCAAGATGCATTTTGAAGGAATATTTTATAAATAATGACTAAGTACTCTTGTATCGTTAGCTCTTCACTCACTGTTTGGTAATTCTACCATTTCTTTCTTAGTTGGAGTCGTGGAGCTGTACTCCGTGCCTGGTAGGTTCCTGAGGAAGTGTGTTTGCTACTTTAGGCTACCAAGGAGCCAATTAGTGAGTGCCCTGCAGTGGGCCTCTGCCTCGGGTATAATGACCTCTTTGTTAGGATCCTGGTGTGGGATTGGGGGTGTTCAGGTTCATCACATATTTTGTTGACCAGAGGTCTACAGTATATTTTTGTTTCATACAGATCTTTTCATTTTCAAAAAATTAAATGCCCCAAGTAAATGAAAAACGAGAATCATGCTGAACATAATTTAATACTTGATCCAGAAAATATATTTGATTACCTTCTTCCCCTCAAAGATGTTATAATATAATGTGAAAATATAAATATAGTGATAGTAGAATGTTCTAAAGGAAGTAAAGGATAGGTATTGAGTTCAAATTTTGGACTCGGGTCTGGATTTGAGTTTGAATAGCCAGCTGTATGACCTTATTTAACCTTTCTAAGCCTCATTCTTTTTTTGTTTTTGTTTTTGTTTTGTTTTGTTTTTTTCAGCTGTAAAATGGGATAACAACCTTGGTGACCTTGGTAACCTTGATGTTCTAGGAGGGAGTAAATAGTGTCATGCCCGTGGAGCACTGAGGGTAGTTTGCCACAGGGTGAGCCCGGAGATGGTAGCTCTCACTCTGACCTTACTGTGCCGTGTCTCCAGAATATGTAATAATTGCTTTAAATAAGCTAAATTATTTCCAAGTAATAATGTATTCTCAACTTGAAGTAGAATTTAGGAGCTCCTGTTTCTCACTGACTGGTAGAGGACATATATATTTGGCAGAAAATAATAAACCTGGTACTTTTTCTAGTTGCTTTCAAGATGTATGCTCAGTAATAATCTTTGATAAACTAAACACATTCAGATTAAGTAAAATATTCCCTGTATTAAGTAGAAAATTTGTTTCATTGCTTTATAAGGGAAAGGTATTATAATCAATATTTCTATAAAATCCTGTGTGAAATTCTTGCCTAGTGCTAGTAAGGACAGTGCAGGGTAGACAGCTAAGTTTTGGCTTTTCCTTAAGTCATGATGAAATTTTTCTAAACTCACGTGGCTGAGCTTAGATTAAATTGTTTAAGAAGACAGTTCAAACTATCATCATAAGAAGGGATAAATGCTACTTATGGAAAACTCCTTGAGAACATTCCAGAGTCATCTTTGGGAAAAGGGTCTCTGCCTTAGGAAATTCACACAGGCACCAGCATATCCTTCTAACCAAGATTTGAAGGTAGGGTCTTTCTTTGTTGGGGAGAGTGCCTTCTTTTCTCTCAGGTTTTCACTAAGAATATAAGATCCTGTTGGAGGTAATTCTGAGCTCAAGGTTCTTTAATATGCCTGAAATAATAATATAATTTCATTTATAATATTGTCATTCCTGTTTTAAAAAATATTCCTCACTTAAGAGAAAATATACTTATAAGCAGAATTTAAATGTAAGATATTTTGTATTGCCATCACTTACTTTTATGGAATAATAGGGATCGGTAGGGTCTTAAAATGTCACCTTTTGTGCCTTTCACCTTTAGACTATAAGGAGGCAATATGTATTAGGGTAACATTCTAAAAAATGATATTAGTTTTAGAACTTGATAATAAGGTATGGACAATTGCTCTCCTGTCTTGTATAAGAATTGTTAACAGAAATGCATCAGGCAATGTATCTGTCTTTAGATCACAGGCCGGTAGATACAAAATATGTAAGTAATTGTCCTCATTGGAGATGCAGTTAGTAAATGCTCAGAGAGCTACAAATGACAGGAGATTAAATGGGTAAGGTCAGGCAGTCTAGGCATCACGGAAAAGGTAGAATTGGCAGAGTTTCAAAAGATGGATCTATGAAGAGAGAGAAGAAAGTGCTTTTATGAATGGAGATTAAAATGTGGTTAGGCAGTGTGTTAGAAATACATGTTTTAAGTGGCTATTAGGGACCCAGCCTACCTGAAATTAAGGTCGGAGGTAGCAGTGGAGATTGTACCTTGTTAAGGGGAATGTAGCATATCAGAATGAAGACTTTGCACCTAATTCTATGGTAAGTGTAAAGATAGTTTGGCCTATGAGTGATGTGATGGAAAACCAATTTTGGGGACACCCAGAGAATAGCGATACGGGTAATACATATATAATATGGGCCCTGAATATGGAGAGACACTCAAGAAATCAAAGAAAGATGCCAGTGAGACCTTGTTTCTAAGTGTGATTTTTAGATTCAGAATAAAAACTGTTTGCAGTGAAAAGTAATTTTATTTATATAGTTTGTAGGAACAGGACAATGGGGAAGTTATTGTGGCAGCAGAAGTTTGCAAATGTGACAAGGTACACTCAAAAAATCAGTGGGTGCCTGTGTTTAAAATGTTCTTAGTGTTGTTGTTTTTTTTTTTTTTTTTTAAATAACCATTCAGAAAAAGCTGGCTGAGGCATACAGTATAATGTGTAATTTCCAATAAAATTATTATATTCATCAACTTCTGGAGGCGTTAGAGAGTATATTTTTATATGAAACAATATATTCTTTTCCAGGAAAATTTTATAATTTCTTAGCTCCGTGAAACCGGCTCTTGATCACCAAGAATGGTTTTTAAGGCTGGGGTTCTCATATGAGGGTGTTGAATGGCCAGGAATCTCCCAGTCACCCCAGCAGCTCTGCCTCCAAGGAGTATGCATGGGAGTCTGGGGTTCGTGTCGCCTGACGGAGGGGCCCCAGTTGGTCTGGCTGCCTCGGGAGCCCCTCATTGAAGACTCAGCAGGGGAAGCGGATGCTTTCCAGCCAGCGGCCTTGTTGCAGGCTGCTCTGGAACATCGGAGGCCTTCCTGCTGACAAGAGGACACTATGGCTTCATCTCCAGAACTTGGCTTTGTCCCAGGTTCCAGCTTGGAGTGCCCTTGGTCCACAATGTTGTGGGCTCTCCAGCCTTCTTCACCTTGGCCAAAGGGACCCAGGGCCAACTTGCCTTGCCCACCCCTCATGGAGGAGTTCCTTGTGCCCATGTTGTCCTCAGCCCTCAGCATTTTACAGGAAAGGGCTGATCAGGGTACTTGGGTTGGCCTTGATCACACAAGCCATAGGCCTTATGTTTGGAAACTTAGGAATGTATTTAAAATAATTATTTCATTTCTTCACCAGGAGAAAATGGTAACTTAAACTGGATTGAATATGATACTCTTGATGAAATATATCTTAACTTCATAGATCTCTTTAAGTCATCAAGTTTTAGGACTTCTTTAGTGACATATTCATTACTATTCATGATTGAAAAGCAGCTTGCTCTTAATTTGCTGTCCATGATCTCTTATTTCACTGACCACAATTTTTAATTGTCTCGCCTATGAGATCTCATGAAAGACATCCTGTGAGAATATTAATAAGTAAATTACAGTTAATCCCCATAGACATTTATGTATTAAGTTTTGTTTTGCTGTTCAGATATTCAGTGTGTGTGCCCAGTCCCAGGAGAGAGAATGTAATATTTTAATCTATAATATCATTAATTTGATTTGTGCTAACGTTTTTACTTTCCCTAAAAAGAAGGAAGAAGCAATATTGAGTTGTACCTTGACTCTTAAGCCCTTTTGCATGTGTAATAAAACTGAAATATGTTATGGGTTGTGTTTGTTAGTGGGATCTCTCTTTGGACACCTTATTTTTTAGGGCTTTTAGAAAGAGGATCATTAAGGAACATTTCTTTAAACTCCTTTCCCATTGAGCTTTTGTGGAATAAATGTTTTCAGGATTTACTGGAAAAATCTCAAAATTCATCTGTATTGTGGTGAAATTCCTAAACTGGTAGGCCTGGTTGGTAAAGTGCATGAACTGGCCATTTGAATTGATTTTATTGTAGGTCATCAGTTTGAAACTTACTTCAATTCATATTAGCAGTTGTAAGTATCAGAATAATTCTTCCTATCTTAAAAAGAACTGAAAAACATTCCATTAATATACTATCTGGTCTAGATATAATTAATCTTTGTTACTCAGTGAAAACAATTTCCTCTGCTCTTTGAGGACGTGATATCTTATTGTTAAAACTTTTATTGACCTACCATCGATTTGCTCAGTCAACTATTAGCCCAGTTCTTAGAGATTTTTATTAAGCACTGGCTATTGACTCATTCAATATATATTTGTTAAGCATCTGCCATACTTAGGTCAGATGCCGGGACTGAAAAGATTAATGAAATATCATTCTTTTCTTCAAGTAATTTATAGCAGAAGGGGTGGGGAACCCAGGAATGAAGATAGAGGCACAAAAGGCAAACTTTAAATAAAATTTATTTTTAGAGCCATTTTACGTCATAGCAAATTGAGTAGAAAGTACAGAGAGTTCCTATAATAAGTGTCCCACCGCCAACACGTGCATAGCCTCTGCCATTATCAACACTCCCACAAGGGTGGCACATTTGTAACAGTTGATGGACTTATAATGACACATCATAATTATACAAAGTCCATGGTTTACATTATTCTATGGGTTTGGACAAATGTATAATGATGTGTGTCCACCTGTACAGTATCATACAGAGTATTTTTACTGCCCTCAAAGTCCCATGTGCACTGCCTGTGCACATGATCATTCCCTTCCCCCAAACCCTGAAAACCACTGATCTTTTTATTGTCTCCATAGTTTCTGCCTTTTCCAGAATGTCGTATAGTTGGACTCATACAGTCTGTGTTATCGGATTGGCTTCTTTCACGTAGTAATATGTATCTGAAGTTCCTCCTTGTCTTTATAGCTCATCTCTTCAGCACTGACTGACATTCCATTGTTGGTATGTACTACAGTTTATCCGTTCACCTGCTGAAGAACATCTTGGTTGCTTCCAAGTTTTGGCAGTTATGAATAAAGCTCTGTGTAGGTTTTTGGGTGGACATAATTTTCAAAACCTTTGGGTAAATACTATGGAGTGCTATTGTCATTGTGCATGGATTGTATTCTAAGAGTTTATGTTTAGTGGGGAGCATGGGTGGCACAGTCAGTTAAGTGTCCCAACTCTTCGTTTTGGCTCAGGTCATGATCTTGAGGTCGAGATAGCCCCACATCAGGCTCCTCCTCACTCAGCACAGAGTCTGCTTAAGACTTTCTCTTTTTCCTCTCCCTTTGCACGCACTCTCTGTCTCTCTCTCTCGGACAAATAAATAAATCTTTTTTTTTAAAAAAAAAAAAAGGTAGGTTAGGTCTGTAAGAAACTGCAAACTACCTTCCAAAGTGGCCATACCATTTTGCAGTTCCACCAGCAGTGAGCGAGAGCTCCACATCTTCATCGGCATTTGGTGCTGTCAGTGTTCCGGATTTTGGCCATTTTAATGGGTGTGGTAATGGTACCTTGTTACTGTTTTAATTTGCATTTTCCTGATGACATATGATGTGGGGCATCTCTTCCCATGGTTATTGTCATCTGTGTCACTTCCTTTGTGAAGTTGTCTGTTGAGATTTGGGGCCCATTTTTCCATGGGGTTGCTTGTTTTCTTACTGTTGAGTTTTAAGAGTTGTTTGTATATTTTGGATAACAGTCCATGATCAGATGGCTTTCGTAAACACTGTCTCCTAGTCTGTGGCTTGTATTTCATTCTCTTAATGCCTTTCACAGAGCAGAAATTTTTCATGAAATTCAGCTTATCAGTTTGTCTCATGGATCATGCCTTTGGTTTTCTATCTACAAAGTTATAACCATCCCCAAGGTCATCTGGAGCTCCTCCTGTGTTATCTTCTAGGAGTTTCACACTTTATGTTTTACACTTAAGCCTATAGTCAATCTTGAGTTAATTTTTATGAAGGATAGAAGTAAGGTCTGTGTCTAGGTTTACTTACCTTACATTAGAGTAGCACTTTGTCATAAAAAAAATTTCGTATTCATTTCTTTTAACCTTCTTTCGATCCTAACTTTTTGAAATAGGTGGCATCTCTTATTTCCTCATTAAAAATTTAAATTTTGGAGCAAGTAGGTTTTGCCTGGGTACTAGGTGATGAGCAGTAAGTTTGGAAAGATAATTTGAGTCAAAGCCAATTGGCTTTGAAAGCCAAGCTAAGAAATTGGTTATTTAGGAGGAAGTTGAAGGACAGAAGTTTTTTGACAGATGAATGCAAGGTTAGACTTGAGCTTCAGAGTGTCCTGCCCAGCTCTGTTGCTTAGGCTGGATTGGACAAGGAAGGACTGGCAGAGACTGGTAAGAAGCCGTTGGCAGTAGTCTAGGCTGCGGGTGATGTGATCTGCAGGTCTTGTGATCAGAAAGGTAGCAGTGACCCTGAGTAGCAAGGAGACATGAGAGATCCATGTCCAGAAGCTGAATGGGGAGAATCTGGCAGCTTACTGATGAGACAAAAGCTTTCAACCTGAATGAAGGCAGGTGTCCAGTACATCCCTGAAGGCTTTACCTTGGGCGACCAGGATACTTGGTTATGCCAGAAATTGGAAAATCAGATCGAACTGATATCAAAGTCAAGGTGATGGTTAGTCTGGGACATACTAACTTTGAGGTACAGGTAGGATATCCAGTCTGAGACTTTAAGCAATTTGTAAAGGTGGTATTCAAAGGTATTCCATAACTGTAGTGGAAAACAGAAGATTGAGCAGTCACTGGTCCATATCGCTTTGGCAGGGGAGGTGGAGGGAAGAATATGAAATGACCAAGGTAGAATACAAAGAGAAATACCCAGTGTCTCTCTTGCAGGGGTGAGAAGACAAAGATGACAAGGAAAAGGAGGAATTGGAAACATAGGAGAAAATCTCAGCTACCAGATATCACAGAAGAGAGTCTCAAAGAGAGACAGTCATTGGAATCAGATGGAGCTGAGAGATTAAAGAGAAGGAGGCTGTTGCCTTTGATAAAAATAGTTGGTTGGTGACCTTTATAAAAGCAGCAGTGAGTGTTGGTGGTGGGGGATGTGTTGCAGATTACAGAAGGTGCGTGAGTGACAAAGTCAGCAGGGGTTACTCAGGAGGGATTAGAAATTGGCAAAATAAAAAATGGGGCAGCGTAGGAGGGGTAACAGGTTGTCAGCGTGCTCTGGGGGGAGAAGTGTGTAAATACAGTAGATGAGGGAACAGTTGGGATGGTGGTGGGTCCACAAAAGAGGTCCCTCAGAGGGAGCGAGTGGGGGAATCAGAGACGAAATGGATCAAATGTGGTTTTGATTGAATGGACCTGACCATGATTAGCCATATTCCCCCCTTGGTTACTTTTCCTTTGGAAATGTGTTTAGAGAAATTCAGTTTGGGGAAATGTGTTATAAATTGTACAGTAGTATATAAATATGAGGTGGTATTATTCAAATTCAAGTCACTTTAAGCAATTACACCATTTCAAAACCACAAGAGCAGTCTTTAATAATGTAATTTGAAATCGAAAATAATTCTGAACATAAAGTGCTCTAGCTCTGTGAATGTGGAAAGTGTTGTTAAATGAAGGCTGGGAACTTTTTTGTGGCCAGCATGTAAATGTGAATTATCATTTACAAAGTAGAAGACAGTGTATATCCTGGGAAGAAAGAAAAGAGTGTTAAAATAAGCAGTTGGAAAGCAAAAGCCAGAAGTTGAAGGGAGAAGGGAAGTGTAGATAATTCGTAAGAATAATTGTGGGATATGGTTTTTTCTTTGGCTCTCTCTTCTTTCTTTTCAGTAGATAAATAGGACAAACCTTTGGCCTTAACTGCTTTTTATTACGAAGTTAATAGTTTATGGTATTTATTGCATATTCCTGTATCAGTTACAGAGTCCCAGCCGGAACCAGATGACATACTCAAAACGGATAAGTCCCGAATGTTTAGTAAGAGGCCATTTACGGGGGGTGCCTGGGATTGAGGGAAGGAGGATGGAAGGTGTAGCCCCAGGAGCCAGCAGTGTCTAGAAGGGACTGCCGTGTTCCGTGCGAAGGGACCTAAGCTACTGCTTAAAACTGTAGCACGGTGGGGAGGGCCTGAGGCAGCAGTGAGTGGGGGCTGGAGCGGGGGCCTTGGGGGTAACACACGCCTGCCCCCTGCCGCCCGTTGCTGTCCCCCTGTCTTTCAGGTGCCTCCCAGGGCCAGAGAGTAACTGGAAGCCACTGGGGAAGGCGGCCCAGAGGACTGCACGCTGCAGGGGTCGGCCTCCTGGGGGCTGGGCAGGGGCAGAGGGCGGAGCAGCAAGGGCACACAGGGCGGCGGGCACAGTTCTTTCCCGGCCTGTTGCTTTGCAGCCCGCGTTGTACCTCTTTTAAGATCGTCGTGGACTTTTCTTAGTCACTTCTGATTGGGAGAAACCTCGGGAAATTATCCTGCATTCCCCGAAGCGAACCCTCTCTGAGCTCAGGGCGGGACTGAGGGTTTAGAACACTTGAGGGCAAGAAGCCCAGCCCCTGGCTAAGGAGCTTGGACTGTGGAATCCGGCTGCCTTTCTTGGCATCCTGACTCTGCCCCTTGATAACTGTGTTACCTTGAGTAAGCTTCTTAACTTCTCTGTGCCTCTTTCTGCTGCCATAAATGGAAACAAAAACTGCATGTTACAAGGATTAAGTGAGTTAGCATGTGAGGTGCTCTGAAAGGAGTCTGTCAGCACAGTTACAGTCAGTAAAACACCAGTTGTCGCAAGGCTTACTGTCAGTCTTTGCCCCTGCTTCACTGTCCCTGCGTTATTTTTCCTTTTCCTCTTTTCTGATCCTTTACAAGTTTTCCTACATTAGAGTTCTCTGCTCCCAACTACATTTATCACCAGAGGAAGCCCTGGGTCTCTAGTGTCCACTCTCACAATTAAACAAGAGCAATAGAATAGTGTCCTTTGCAAATGATCTTTGAAGTTCTTCTGTGATAGTTCAAAGTTACACTTCTTTCCCCTCCACAATAAGGAATTGGATTGTGTCTGAAAATCGGCCTTCTCTGCTCCACTGCCCTTCCTTCTTCGCCCCTTCCAGCCGGCTGAGTCACCTCCGGGATTTTGCGAATAGCTTGAATTCCCTTCTCCAACACGAAATGGGCCAAGGTATACGCCAAAAAATGCATTTAGCTTTATAATTTTCAGCAGTAATGGGGCTTGGAAAGAGATATTATGGAAGATGTAATAATACTTCAGAATAATAAATGCCTTCAGAAGAGCTTCCAGTGTGGTTAAGTGACTTCTCACTGAAAGATCGAAGGTCCAAGAGCCAGGAATTTGCACAGTGTGCATTGTCTGATGCTAACAAACCGTTACTCAGCTTTGTTCTTCGGTGGGGCTTTTGGGTTTTTTTCTTGACAAGTACTTTATGTGTTTTCACTCTGAATAGTCTCTACTCTTCCTTAGGTACTCTTGTTCTCAAAGAGTATATTTGGTAGAGAAAAGGAAGGACAAAGAAGAAAATGAATGCAGCCAGCTGCCTTAGTGATTCGTGCAGTGGTTAGTTTTATCACTTTGTAAAAGTTGGTTGGCCTTTGTGGCCTCTCTGTGGAAGGCTGGCCCGTCCGCTATTTTAGGACAGTTTCAAGTTCTTACCAATTATTTCCTTACTCGGTACTTTAACTTCACAATAAACTGATAAGTGACGTTATAGAAGAGACACTAATGATTTCTTGAAATATATTTGAACAGTATTCATTTAAACTTGTAAAATAGAGTTTACTTGGGAAAATCTTTAAAATTTGGGGAATAATCAGGAGGTAAAAAAATAAACTTTGACAAAAACTTCAGAATGTTCAGGTAAAACACCTTCTTAGCTTAAAATATTTTGGAAAATGCAAATTTAAAATATTTCCATCAGCTTAAAATTTCCTTTAAACTTCTTAGTCACCCTCAAACTCCTTCCGGTTTTGACTTTGAAAATTAATTTTCTCTAATCACGAAGTTGAAATTTGTATAGACTTCTTGGGTAGGAGCATGTCTCTCTTACACCTGATTAAAAATGCCATTTCCCTTAACCTGTCAGCAACTCAGTGAGCAGTCAGACCGCATTGTGCAGTATCTTGTCTGACAGGAGGACAGCAGTCCAAAGAGAAAGATGACACAAATTGGTGCCACACTTCCATAAATAGGCACATTTTATTTTTCACCAAGCTAATTCAGTCCAGTTCAGTTAACTCTTTTTTCCCCCCCTTCAGGACAGATCAAGAAAGGCAGCCATGAATGACTGAGTGTGTCGTGTGTTTGACACGTCAGTGTGTGAAAATAAAGCTGGCCACAAGGGAGGGGCCGTGCCTTTGGATTGCAGACAATGCCCCAGGCGAGGGCCCTGTCCCTTGGCTCTGCTCTGCACACTGCTGGCAGCCGTGGTGGGGGGCAGCCGGGCTGGCTGCGCACGACACCCTTGCCCCTTCCCGGAGGCGACCTTTGTGATTTCAGCATTTTTAAGAATCGCAGACATTTTTCCGGCTGCCACTCAGTCTCACTTGGGCTCCACAGGCCAAAGCTCCTGGATATTACACACTGATAGTTTTGTGATTCGGGTAAAATCTGTGTCCTCCATGTCTGTTTTTGGAAAAAAAATCTTTATTACAATAAATATAATGCAGGCAGTTCCGTTTCTCAGTTCAGTGCTTTCTTCCTGAGACACAGGATGACATTTGTACAGTCATAATACTGCTCGTGATATTCATAAAGTCATCGTAGTTGTCAACCGTAACACTGTGGGGTATGCTACCGGAGTGAACTGCCTAAGTAGCATTTATGAAAGATTGAAATTGTCAAAAACTCGCCCGCTTCTCTAAGGGATCAGATCCGAGAACCCCATCTTTTGCATCAAG
The DNA here is from genome assembly GCF_011764305.1 of Mustela putorius furo. Taxonomy (NCBI): domain Eukaryota; kingdom Metazoa; phylum Chordata; class Mammalia; order Carnivora; family Mustelidae; genus Mustela; species Mustela putorius. Next base: position 12,683,830 of record NW_025422057.1, read on the forward strand.
AGCCCTCAGGGCTGCTGCTTCCGCACAGCCTTGTGTTCTGGTCTCTTCCGTGTCCTTCAGTGGCCCTGCTGTCTTGCGCCCCAGGCCACACGTCTGTCTTCAGAGCACGCGCGCTTGCTCTCTCTCTCTGGCAAACCTGTGTAATCTTAAATCCAATTTTTTCCTTGACTTTGGCCTTTCTTTGACTTAGCCCTCCAAGACTAACCTGACGTTGACTGCCTTGGACTCCAAATCGGGGAGGACGGGGACCCCATGTGTTAACAGCCGCTCCCGCGGCTCTCCAGGCCTGTGTGTGCCGTATGATCATGGCTTTTGGATTTTATTTTTGTTAATTTCTTTTAAGCCACTCTTTGGTCACCCTCTTGAGGGTTTTGCTGGTCCACTGACGCTAGGCTGAAACCATCCAGAACACCATAAAGACTGTGGATGAGAAAGTGGATCAGCTGCATTAGCCTGTTGCTGCGGTGTTCATTTGTGTGTAATTAAAATATGTTTTAATCTTCTCCACCGTGTCACCCAGCTCTACTGAAGTACTCAAATTTATCCACAGGAGTTCTGCTAGAAAAGGTCAGTCATCAGTTGGGGAAGCTCATACTAGGAATCTTAGTCACACAAATGAAATGTTGGACGTGTGAGGCATTCTCTCAATCCAGAAACACAAGTGTGCCCCATGGGTTTATAGCTTGGGACATGTGCCTGTAGGAATAGAGTTTGTCCAGATGTTATAGCCAGTGTTCAGACTTTCCGTGTGTACCACCAGAAGTTGTAGGTGTGAATTTCTTCAGAGGATCCCAATTATTTGGCTGATAAAACACAGATAATGAAGAAAAAATGTCTATTTTACAGTTAAGTATTTTTGGAGGGAGGAGGGGGATAAAAAGGTTCCTAAGACAGTAGGGCTTTGTAGAGGCTCTAATGCCCAATACTCTTAAGTGCTGGGTAAAAGTTAAACTTGAATAGCAATGATGAAATATTTACTCATCAGATGGCTTTGAAGTTTAGCCTCTTTTTGGTTGCAGTCCCTTCCTAATGGACACGTTTCAAAGAAGAAAGTGATTACAGCATTCAGCTGTGATGTTCTCTTAAACTCTCCACCTGGAAGAAATCCATCTTGTTTTGGTCCATTTGGATATTGAAATTTTGAGGATCACTTACTTAGAAATCACATTAATGACAGAAATAGTTCTTACAACTCTGAACTCATTCTCATTGTTAGGATAATGTTTAAAAGTTAATATTTCTAATGCCTATATAATTTTTTTTAAAGATAGCTTTAACTCTGGCATTCTACAGTCTTTCCAACTAAAATTTATTGAATTCTCCACAGTTTATATCAGAAGAGCCTCAGGTGAGTGTGTGTGTATAAAGTGAATAGTAAGTGATAAAATCACTCAAGTTTAAAGATTTTTAGAAACTATACATTTAGAGATACAGTTCTTCAGTTCTGATAATAACTGAAGGGTTTTCCTTTAAGGTTTAAAATTGTAGGTGCTTTACAATGTTGAGTAAATATTGCTTTTCTCCTGCATCCTGGGTTAAGTTTCATTTATCCACGTCATTGAGGATGTTGCAGTGTTGGTTAGAAAGGTTCTGTTTTATGTTCCCTCAACCACGTGGACTGTGCAATACACTTTTAACATTTGTGTTTGTCTTTTGTTCCTTAGTTTTCATATGAATCCGACAAGTAATGAGGAGCTCAGGAAAATCCCGGTAAGTTATAGAGGGGTTACTGCATTACGGGAAAAGAAGCTACAAGCCTGCCTTCTGTCTGGTACACATTTTTAAAAAGACCTTCATCCCGAATCCCCCAGTTACCTTTGGATTATAGTTTAATGTGGCGATCTGGAGAGAAAGAAGAAAAGCAAAATTCCAGCTTTGTCTTTAATATATGATTAGGGTGTGACTTTATGATCTGTAGAAATTCAAGCAAATATGATTGTTCTCATTGAAGCCAATTTAATATCCACATATTTTGTTTACAGATTGTTTTAAAATGGATGTGAAAGCTGTATGTCAAGGTCAACATTATAGTTAGGAAATAAGAGCATGTGGAGAAAATGAACAAGTTTTTGTTGTTGTTGTGGCAAAATCAAAGAAAGAATAAAACTGCCTTAGTAAACAATAAGGAAAGCATCCTGGCAAGAGGTCTAGTTAACTGGGAGAGGCTTTGAAGGGACCTTTAGGACACTTACTTTCTTAGTCCAAACAAAACCAAAATATATTTATATTTTATTTTATTTATTTATTTGACAGAGAGAGATCACAAGTAGGCAGAGAGGCAGGCAGAGAGAGAGGGGGAAACAGGCTCCCTGCTGAGTGGAGAGCCCAATGCGGGGCTCGATCCCAGGACCCCGAGATCATGACCTGAGCCGAAGGCAGAGGCTTTAACCCACTGAACCACCCAGGCGCCCCCAAAACCAAAATATATTAACAGGCTTGGAAGTGACCAGCCGGATTAACTCACAGATTTTGCAAGGACCGTTCAGATATCTTAACTTCATTTTGTTATTATTTGAAGTCCAGATTTGACTTTCTGTTCCGAGTTCCACTGCATCTTCAGTCAATTAGTTCTAAATGCATCAGACCTAGAGAGTAAGTTACTTTACAAAAATATGGGCACATGTTCTTGGTAGAAAACTGAATTCTCACTGAGTAACAGAAATAGAGTCTTTATTCCAAAAGGCTGGTGGTTGCTGTTTGAACCATCTGTCCTTAATGTGTGTGATCCAGATGTATAATAAGAATTTTTTAAAGCAATAACATATCACAATTTTCTGTGATGTGATACGCCTAGAAGACAGTGTGGCTTGGTGTATAAACCATTCTAAATGTAGTCATTTGTACTTAGAATTGTAGAAAACATTGTAGAAACCGAGGACTTTGTACTGCGTTTTTGCTGTTTTATGCAAATGATTTATAAGTTTTGATGTTTCATAAATACTCAAGTCTTTAGAATATGGCAGTCTGGTGAGAAATGTCAGAATATATGAAGCCAGCCTTTGATCAGATAGTAAAATGAATTCTATCAGGCAGTTACTTAATCTCAAACAAAATGCAACATCAAAAAATCGATCGAATGTGCAGCTATTGTTTATTAAGTAACCTTAATTACAATTTCTCTGTGCTTGTAAATGTACTTTTCCCAATCTTGTAATTTATTGCTGTAAAAGCATCCTTAGAATTCTTTAAAGAAATAAAATGTGAAAATTGTTTTAGTTAAAGGATTTAAAGGTGATAAAAGAATCCTTGATGTGTGATTATTTTTCTCCAGAATACTAACTATTCTAAATGACAGTGAAAGGATTACTAGGTGTTGTTAATTTACTGCAGGATACAATTAAGAGGAGCCAGCTCATCCTTCTAGCGAGCGTTCTTGAGGGAAAGTATTTGAACGATTTTTGTGTTGAAGATTATAAGATGTTTGAAGTAATTTACATTAAGTTCTCTGATAATAGCCATCCACCAAGTTATTTTTTCCCCCTTCTGGACGTAGTATTTTGTAATTAAGTTTGTATGTCTTCCATGCTGTTGCCAACACCTGTCTGTGAAAGCGCAGTGTTTAAACAGGACCAGTAGCCAGTTGAAAGGGCAGTGCGAGCTCTTTAAGGCCTAATTAAGAACTGAAAGGGAGATGAAGGCAGTAGGACAAAAGATGTGAAAGTAGCTGAGATGATATTCCCAGAGCAAAGTTCCTCATTAGAACAATAATGAGATGATCAGAGAATGCCAAGCCTTCCTCTTATCTCTCTCTCTCTCCTCGAGCTGCCTTGGATGTCAGTTAGTGCCCCACCAATATTTGGTTACCAGGACAACCTTTCTTTAAATCTTCAGTTATTTTGAGTCCTGATAATTTGCTTTTGTTGAAATTTAAATATTGCAAAAAATATACATTTCCTAGTTTAAAAGGCGAGGCTCTCTGTGAAGTAAAAATAGATCACTAGGAATTCTCCAAAGTCTTTTGTACAAGTCTGCTATTTAAAATTCCGATCGGGAAACTTCGTGTAATAATTCTGCTATCTCTCACCCACTCCCTATTTGCTGATATCTGCATATGGAAATTTTGAACAGAGGTTGGGTGGGAATGACAAAAGGATTGGTTGTGAAAGGGGAAGAGAGAAGACAAATTTACATTAAATTGCAATATAAGAAGACATCTTAAGAACACATGTGCTATCTGTGTGGAGCCCTGGGAGTAAATATTAAGTAGTCCGGAGTCCCACTGTGGGTTACGCGAGTCTCTACCAGTTTGGAGGTTTCTCAATTTTAGAAGTTTTTCCAAGGACAGTATTAGACTATCCTTTGGAAAAACAACCAATTTTTGTATTTGCCTGAGAGTTTTCCTTTTTAAGCAAAATAATTTTTGTGACCATAAAATTATTTAATATCCTATTATATTGATTAATATTAATCCTTATTATTTTGGGGGGAACTATGTCAACACCAAAAGGAGACACAGATCTATACACATGTATTGAGTATATCAGTCAGTTTGAGAATCTTATGCCTGAAATTAGAAGGGTTAAATGCTTTTCAAATATGGGATAAAACCTGAAACTAAGCACAAAACTGTTTTTAATTATTTTATATTCTTTTCCAGAATATAGTTTATAGTACATGCATTTCTAAGATGTTTTCCTGCCTAGAAACTTGATGCAGAAATTTGGGGGAAAATTTTCATATAAAAGGATAAATGGAAAATATATTGAAAAGGTCAGAAATGTATTTCCAGGAATCTGACTGTACATAAGTATTAGATGGTCATGGTGGCAGGGGGATAAGCCAAATAAAAGAATGGCTTTTCTACTCTAGATTATGACTTTAAAGCATTGAACAGTATCTTGGGATGATGATTAATTATTTTGAGAGATTAAATTGTTAGATTGATTCATATCATGGCATTAATGTAAAACTATGTATGTCAGAATAAGAATTTTTCAACATGTCTTTCATCATTGTCTTTAGAGAAATGTTTAAAAAAACTTTTAATCACATTATCTGGTAGGCTGATGTGGTTAAATATAACAATATAAATGATTTTTCTAACTGAATATCATCACTTAATTAGTTTGGAGAAATTAGTTCATATATGTATAATTTGGTTAAGATTAGAGAGCTGCTGTTATTTTGTTAAACCAAGAAAACATAAAACAGTCAGCTAGTCAGTAATGAAACCCATTTAGTCGATTTCATTAACCCATGCAATTCGCACAAGAACACGTGTTTTTAAGTATATATTTTATTAGATAAATGAAATCACATTAGTTGGATGTTATTACTTTTCTAAAATGCAGTTCAAAAAACAAATTACTTTATAGACTAGGAAATTTTAGAGTTGAAAGGAACCGTGGAGAACATCTCATTTAAGTGAGGCCTAGGCCGGTATCACTCTCAAATCTAGGCAGAATTACTTGGGTTACAGTAAGAAAGTTAGCTTACTTTTAATACATTTAAAAAATATACTTAAACCTCAATACTGTATCTTGTGTTTTCTATAGAAATTTGCTTAATATAATAAATGTTTAGTAAGAGTGTGGTTAGGAAATTGTAAGGTTGAAATGTCTAAACTGTTCATGACCAATTAAAAAAATTAGTAAATACATGAGAGTGTGTGTGTGAGGGGGTCGTGTGTATACTCTAATTATTACAAAAGATTGAGAGAGAGAAGAAAAGTAAACCAACACTTGTCTCCAGAGTTGTGGTAAAGCAGTATTTTTAAATGGCTTTTAGGGACAAAGGTAATATAGCTACTAAAGTTTTATCTGTCCCCAGTTTCTTATGCTAAAGTCAGTCGTTTAAATACAGTCTTACAGAACCGAAGCTCACTTTCCGCTGGCATCCCCTCTGCTCTTTCTGTTCATCTAGTGGAGGCTCACTTTCTTTTCACTTTTTCACTTGTCTTGAACATTTCAGCTGCTTTACACGGAATCTCAGCCCCTCCAAATGAGCCTCCCCACTGCCGCCATTTTAATTTTCCTAGAACGTCACTTCAGTCGTATCCTGCCCCTGTTTAGAAACCTTCAGTGGCCTCCCGGTTTCCCTTGCAAGAATCCAGCATCCTTGACAGTCTGTCGGAACCTCCCATCTCAGCCTCGCCGTGCTCTGCCCCGAACCCTGGTTCCCGGCGCCGGTCCTCCCCGATCTGCTGTCCAGCCCCCTGTGCCTTCAGCCCGGTTTCCTCCTTTAAACAAGCAGAGCCCACTGCTTGCCTGTTACCATTTCTGCTTGGCCGAGTCTCTGAAGGCCTGGCATGAGCTCTCTCTTCCCTATAAAACGTGACAGATTCCATGAGGTTGGAGCAGTTTTCGATCCTGAATTTTTCCCTTTTTGCTTGAGAAGGAAGTGACTCTGGGAACAGAAGCATCCAACTGCCACCTGCTCTTCAGGTGTTTCTCTGGATGGCAGAGTTGGGGTGTCTGGAGGGGGAGAGGCTAAAAGTTACACTTTCGCTTTCCTCATGAGTGCGAGACATATATCAAATTTAAGTAGATCCTGAAAATGAGTCAAGACAAATTTAATCCAATGAAATCAAAAAAGGGAGAAAAGCCTTTTCGCATTTACCTTCCAGTCACTGCTCTCCATCCTCCGCAGCATAGATCAGAAGCAGGTAGTCCTCGGAGCAAGGCCTGTTTCCTCAGTGTTAGCTTGTTTTCCTTAAAGCTGAATGGAAATGTTTTGAAAGAAAGTGATAAAAACCATTTCTAAGCTGTTGAGTTTTAAGGCTAGAACTATGAATAAAAAAGCATAAAGGTTGCTGCTTTATATTTGGGTGTTTATATGACGAGAGATCTAAATCCTAGACGCTGTAGATGATGCTCCAGTGCTGTTTTGATGAAATTTCCGACAAATATATTTCTTTTACTATTTGAGTGCCTTGTAGTAAAAATGAATTAAATCAGCGTCTTTTTCTGTTTGTTTATATTATTTTTGTATAAAAAGGAATACCGATAGAATAAGGTTAGCAAAATAAGTAAGTGAGTGAAATGCAGGGACACAGATACACTGATTCTCAGTGTTCCTTCACATGATTATAGCTGAATTCTGAGTTTCCCAATAACCAAGGCAAAAAGGGAAATAAGTTATGTGGGGATTAGCACTAGGAGGAGGAAATAGACTGGTTCCTCAGGGGGAAAAAGCTCCGTTTGCCTCTAAATTAAAACAGAAGTTACCCCCATGGGGCTTCTTCCAAGGCTGCTCATTGATTTAATGCTGGAGGCCTTGAACAGTTCGTAGCAAAGCGGAGAAGCACACTTGATACTGCTGCTGCTTGAAGCCCTCTTCAATAAAAAGCCGAAGTCATAACATTAAACAACAGTTTGTTGGAAGCGATTCCAAGAGGACGAAGCCATTGTCCAAAGGAATAGTTTCCAGTAGCTTCTTAAGAGTTTTTCCAAGTAAACTCTTAGAGATCTTTAGTTTAAATTTATTTCAGTTATATCTGATATAGAACATTTTATCTCTTAATCCTAAATTATATGGTCAGTTCCGTATATTAGGACATTGTCCACAGTGTTTAAAAAAAAAATGATTCTAGCAGGATTTAGAATTACAGTCAATGGTTTGGTGCATCTGCCCTACTTCTTGCCTCAGGACTCAGTAGCTGCAGTATGAACGGTCGCATTGGTTCTAACCACGGACACAGAAAAAACTTGGTCAGGGTTTGAAAAATCAAAAGTTGTTCAAAATAATTCTGAATTTGTCCCCCACGTTCTGTCTCCTAAAGTGACCCATCTTTTCTGTTCCAGGACAGCAATCCTTTTGATGCCACGGCAGGGTATCGTGGTCTGACCTACGAGGAGGTCCTCCAGGAGCTAGTGAAGCACAAAGAGCTCCTTCGGAGGAAAGACACCCACATCCGGGAACTCGAGGACTACATCGACAACCTCCTCGTGAGGGTCATGGAGGAGACCCCCAGTATTCTCAGAGTGCCGTACGAACCGTCCCGGAAAGCTGGCAAATTCGCCAACAGTTAATCAGCCAGGAGTACTGCATTTGTGATTGGGGCAAAAAGGAAAGAAGAAAGAGACAAGAAAATCTTGGTACTGCAAGAAACTACATTATCAGGCTTCATTATATACTCGACTCCGTTGCGAAAAATTCCTTTACCTGTAAATATTAGCAGGGACCATCAAGAGTGACCTTTGAAGTGAGCTAAATAATTTAAACATTTAAAGTGAAAATGGGCCAGATTCTCAATGAATAAGCAGTTCCTTAGGATTTTCACTGAGGTGCCGGCGCCGGCCTCCTAACCTGCCGTAGGCCTAGGGATCACTTCAGAAGTACGCGACTTCTTATTCCTCAGGACTAGAGCTCATAAAGCAGAATCGATGCTGGGGCTGGTTTCTTAGAAGTCAGTTTGTAGACTGACTTAGCTGCAGGAATACTGCTTATTATAAACACTAAAAAAAGTTCACATTTTATATGCATATATATGTACATGAATATATGTTCATATATCTTTGTATATAAAATACATGCATATACCTCACATATACATGTGTTTTTAGAACATTTAAAAACAGCTGATTGTCTCGAAAATTAGGATACCAGCTTCTTAATTTGGAAATCCGTGTGTGCTCTATCAATGCAAAAACAAGCCATCATTATTGCTACTAGTACAGTTTGTTGTAGGGAAGCTGCTTCAGATCACTCTTGACTTTGCAAATCTTGGTTTCACAGTGAGGGCCGCTCCTATATATTATTCCAGCATCAGATGTTTGCTCTTTTTCTAAAAAGAATGATTCCAGGTTTTTTTGGTTTTCTTTTTTTAGGCATGACATATTTAAGGAAAATTGACTAGCATCACAATAGTACAGATTTCTTAAGTTCATCTTTTAACATTTGCGTTTCGTTCAGTAGAAGGGGAGCTAATGTAGTTTGTCCTGTTGAGATTCCGAATGTCTTGAAGGACATTATTAGGAAGTTAGATCTGAAAAGAATTCTGGGGCGGGGTGGGGGGGGGGGAGTAGGGGATCGTCTGATGCCTGATAACCCAGAGCAATGGGCAAATTCTAGGAATGAAGAATTCGGTGTGGTTTCAGGTTACGTAAATAATAGAACAGATGGTTGCATTTGGGTCTTGAACCAAAATAAGAGTCACTAAAGGAGCAGTGAGTTGTTGGAACTGCCCTTCGCTAGCATGGCACCGTACGCACTGTTCTACATGGACCCTTAAGAATTGGTTTATTGCAAAATTCTGTGTCAGCTCTTTTAAGTCTCTCCCCCAAAATATCGATTACTTCCGTGAATTATCTTCATAGATTTGTGCAAAATAAGCCTGAAATGTAAAGTGGAAAACAATGGTATGAAAATATTACTAGTCATCTGCTTATTTTTTCCCTTAAAAATCTGAAATACGTTTTCTATGAAACACTGAACCTGTGTTTCTGGTTTTAAAAGAAAAAAACTTCATCTATATGTGGAGACCTGTATTCTCCAGGCTTTTAATGAACTGCACTGTTGTCGAATATTTCTCTCCACAAAGACTTTATTGAAAATTCGGTACAAAGCAGATAGAATAGTTTTGCTCATTTTAATATTCTGAGTCAGATATCTTGGCCAAGTATATATTCGTGAGCTAAAATTGCTCATTTGTATTTTCTGAGTTTCCTTAGTTTTCCTATGGGAACATACGTTTTGAAATTCTAGGAAGTTTTCCTAAACACAAAAAAATTAAATAATTTTTTTTAAATGGAGAAATGGAGAAGGAAAAGTAGCTTCTACCAACTTTTTTTTTTCCACTTCTGAATTTCTGTACTAAACCTCAAAATCTGGTTTAGAATTCTATTTTCTTCTTGAGGTCTTAGTACTTATTATTTTTTAACACAGTGCCATTTTTAGTTAGTGTTTTATTCAATATTACGAAATTTTTAGCATTTTTTTCTGTTAGTATAACTGAACCTCTTCTTACACTTTTGTAAAATACTAAAATCCATGTGTTTTCAGTATTATGCCAGATTATCTGCAGATATTTTAATATGCTTTGGCCAAATTTATTCTTTATAAAATGAACCAAGATGCCAGTTTTGTATTGGGGATTTGTTTTATGTAAATAGAATTTGTTAAAAAGTATTGTTCAAATACTACTATTCTTTTTGTGAGGAAGTTCATTTCTAAGGAGAGGTTCTCTGCCAGGTTGGAAGTGTTTAGGATTAAATTTACCAGACATGAATAATCTGGTTATAACCGAATCAATGTTTTTATCTTTCAACCTGACACAAGAATTGTGCTGAAAATGAATCCGCACTTGTCACTGCCTGAAAATGTGCTGTCCCAATGTTTATGAACTTCCGCTCATGACCTGGAGTCAGACTTATGTGTTTTCATAATTTGGTCAATAGGAAACACTAAAAAAAGTAAAAATGAATTCCCAAGCAAACATGTCAGTGTTTCCTGTGTTTGGGCAGAAGAGCAAACAGAGTAGTTTTAGTTTCTAGTATTGTGGAGAAAAAAAGCCAAGAAGTTCACCTTCAGTTAATTTCTCCAAAATGTAACTTTTAAGTATTCTAATGGTATATTTTGTTAGTAGTTTAGACATAGAAATAAAAGATACGCACTCGTTAAATAATGCACAGCACAGTAGACTTACAGACAGATTTTGCTTTTAGGCATAAACAATGCATGCTGAAGAATATTCCCACCATAAGAGAATTTTTTTTTAAATCACAGAACCCATGTTTGTCCTAAACCTATCTTGAGCTAACGTATTTCTGTTACTGACTAAAGTATTTCTGCTGTTATTTTCAAAGCAGTATTGTTTTCCAGCCGATTCCCCTACCAGTTCTAAATTTGGCTTTGACAGTATTGAATCTCCTGTCTGACCACTTAGGCTTCAAACTGCATTTACTGAATCCCAGGGTTATAGCTTAGAATTGTACATAAAGTGACATGTCACCCATTCATGAAAAACGTTCAAGTATTGCTTTTTGCTACTACATTGTGCATAGAACCTCGTTTTGCCACACCCCCCCCCCCCGTGAACGTAGTAGTATCCAGAGATTATGCATAACTACATCTCTTGCTTTTGGCAGTAAATGAAGATTTTGTTGTAATTTTCCAGCTGTGAAAATGTTGCCTTGTATTTAAAAGGATTTCATGAATGGAAACCTAAGTAAAACTCAGCTCATTAGTGACAGACTTGCTTTCCTCCATCCTACCTTCACCTACTTCTCCATCCTCAGAACCCCCTCCGCCCCACTCCTTCCACCCCCATAAGGGTGCTTATTCTTTAGCAAGGAGAATCTTAAAAAGCTGCTGTCTTTAATGTATCTAGTAATTGTTACACTAGAGCTTTTATTTTCCCCTGTAGCTTTTTAGGAGAAGCAACCTACTTTGGATTTGTAATTCAAGCTGAAACTTTTTGATGTCCATGTACTCATATGTCTTATAGATATAGTGGGTGTCTGTGTGTGTGTGTGTGTGTGTGTGTGTAAGTGAAGTATAAAGCATGTTCATTCACTCGAGCTCTTTGAAGTAAGAGGTAAAGGACCACAGTGCCGCTGGTTCACAGAGATGTAAGGGTCTGTCAGCACCATCGAAAGCCCCCATTTTCACAGATTTATAACTTTAATAATCCAGATGCAATCATTGGAAGTATTTAATATGCAATAGGTAGCACCTTAACTAATTAATCTGCATATGAAGGGTTTTCTGATGTATTTAATAAGAAGTGTAGAAGCTTTCAAGCATTAAACTAGAGTTGACGTTTTATTTCATTTATTTTCTGTGTTGAAAATTTCCACTCTTACAATGGAATTGAGGTCTGTAAAAAACGATACATTGGACCTATTAATCTTTGAATCTTCCAGGCGGTTTGTATTTTGAGGTACAAAAAAAAAAAATGCTGCAGATCTAGAAATGTATATATTTAGCAGGTACTTGAAAGACACAAGCATTATTTATAACTGAAGAGTATTACATCCTATTAAGTAAAATGCTCTGGTAACTTGTATACATTTTTACAGGTACAAACCCAAAAGTCTGTAAGCATTGCATAATGTGACAGTTGTATAATTTATGTAATCTGATGCATGAATCAGAATTTTTATATAATATATAATTATCAATTTATTATAGTTGATTAAAGTGTTTAATCTTAATTCAGTTGTTGTACGTTCTTAATGCAGAGAAGACTGTACGACGCACACATTCGTACATGAGTCCTGCTTATCTTTGAACAATACTTAGGATGCCTCTTGGTTGGTGTATCACAGCAAACGTATTGTAAGACCTACAAACTCAATTCACTGTGAAAGTAGTTCTGAAAAGTCAGAGAATGGTTTCCAAGCACCCGAGACTGGACATTCTTCGACAGGTGTGGATGCCTGCCTTCAGAGGGCTGGAGCTCGTGGTTTGGGTAGAAAATGACATTTGAGTATTTCGATGGAGGTTAAGGCCGAACCCGAATGCTTCCTATTTATGCACTATTTCCTTTATTCCTCGCAGTCAGGACCATTTAGGGGTTCAGAGGAAATGTAAGACAACGAATGAACAATCGATTGGTGAAACTCAAGAATCAAGTTGACAAACCTACAGCATTTGTCACCACTTCTCATCGTCCATTTTACTCAGAAGTGACTCGTCAACACCCCTCCCACCCTCCCAGCTCAGCAGTGCAGGGCCGCACCTGTCCGTCCCATGTTAGCTGCGGGAGGCAGGCACGCAACGGGGCCAGGACAGCCGTGGTGTGGCTGGGCGCGGATGGCAGCGTCTCAGGCAGCAGTGTTACCGCAGACTGGGAGACACGATCCGGATGCAGTAAGTTTTTGGACACAAATACACATTTGGAGCAAGGGCTTTCTCAGCAGCCTAGAAAGTCTTCCTGTTTTTAACTGCTCTCTGTTTTGGGGGGCCCATTTAACACACCTCTGTATTTCCCCCGTTGTATCTCTAGATTGTTCCCCTTTCTGCCTCTCCCCAGGTTTGTAATTCCTTAGTCTACTGAGACAGAGATGTTTTGGGTAATTTGCGAATAGGGACATATTAAAGTGGCCATTTCCCCTGTAGGATTTGTTGTAACGCAATGCCTGTCTCAGAAATGTCACTTTTTCAAGGTAATGGCCTTGTAACCTGGATGCCTAGCATTCTGCATTTTTTCCCCCAAATAATTTTACATGGTAACGCAAATGTCATGCTTTCAAATTTTTACTTAGAAGCAACTTTTTTTTTAAGATTTTATTTATTTATTTGACAGAGAGAGATCACAAGTAGTCAGAGAAGCAGGCAGAGAGAGAAGAGGAAGCAGGCTCCCCGCTGGGCAGAAAGCCCGATGCAGGGCTCGATCCCAGGACCCTGGGATCATGACCTGAGCCAAAGGCAGAGGCTTTAACCCACTGAGCCACCCAGGTGCCCCTAGAAGCAACATTTTTAGAAACATTTGTAATTACATGAACTAGAAAGTCTTGATTCTATTCTTTTACTCTTCACACCCTAAAATTCGTTTGATGTTCAATGGTTTCATCATTTTGTAGGCATACCCAAAAGCCAGAATTGATGCTGGGAAACACAGAATCAAATTTCTCTATCAGAGGTTTTCAGGGATAATGTGTTGTGGCCAAATGGGAGCTGTGGTCCAGTTTGTTACTAACATTAGTACCAAAGTTTGCAAACGAGTTTTTTTTTTTTTCTAACGAATTAGAACAGAATCAAGATTTCACCATTAGAGCGTTACTTGCATTCTGTTAGGCTCTGGCAAGGGACAGGGGCATGCAGGAGACCAAGCCTTTATTTGTGCAACAGCCTTAGTGCAGTGATTGCAAACTCCAGAGTCAACAGAGCCAGGTAAGAACGATGGACAACCAGGCAGGCCAGGTATAGCAGAGTAGGACTTAATGGGGCGGGGCGGGGGGTGTGCAATCTGGAGAGGGGACAGCAGCTGTTCAGCTCAGGCTCATGTGGCCGCATGGAAATGAAGATAAGTCCAGGGTTGCTAAACCTGATCTTCCTAGAGAAAATGAAAATACAGATTTCTGTATGAAATACGATTTCCAAGTGTTGGCAATTAATTCACTTTTTTTAAACAAAACCAAGGGCTGCCAGTGTGCAACATCTTGAGTCACTATTTTTAATTTACCATCTAGCCATCGTCAGAGCAGTTCAGACTATGGATGTTTTAGTTCCCCCACAAATGAATCCCAGTTTAATCATAAACTGTGTTGGCCAAGGGGTGTGTGGGCTATGTGTGGGATGTAAGAGTCCCAGCTCAGGACCCTGGCAGGGGTTGAGAAGGAACCAATGGGTATGAAGTTTCCCTTCTGCTAGATGACTACATTCTAGAGCTCTGCTGTACAAACTAGTGTCTGTAGCTAACAGCACTGTTTTGTACACTTAAAAAGTTAAGAGGCTGGGTCTCATTACATTTTCTTACTACGCAAAAGAACAAAGACTTTCCCTGATTAGCCTGTCCCTGAGCCTCACCTGCCATTGCTTTTAAGAAGGAAATGGTGCAGGTAAATCCAAGTTCCAGTAGAAGGGCCTCTGCTCTTATGTTCAAAGCATTTTAGAATGCTAGCTCGGGATCTGTTACGTGCCCTTCTTGTGGCAATTATAATTTTTCAATATATATGATGGTCTTGCTTTTGGCAAAAATTGTATATATGATGATCTTGCTTTTGGCAAAAATTGTATTAGTGTCCCCCCAAAAACAGGGCTGTGGGGTGGCTCAGTCACTTAAATGTCCGACTTTGGCTCAACTCCTGATCTCAGGGTCCTGGGATCAAGCCGTCTCAGGCACCCTGCTCAGTGGGGAGTCTGCTTCTCTCTCTCCCTCTAGGAGAGAGAGAAGGATCCTAGGTCCTAGGATTGAGCCTTGTGTTAGGCTTTGCTCAGCTGGGAGCCTGCTTCTCCCTACTTCTACCTACTGTTCTCACTGTACTGTCTCTCTCTGTGTGTCAAATAAACAAAATCTTAAAAAAAAAAAACTATAAAACTATAAAAAACTATAAAACTATGAAAACTATTTAAAAAAGCAAAACTCTATGGTATTTAAAATTCTTTAAAAATCAACCAACAACCCCTAGAAAAAAACAAACAAAATCCAGAAACCAAAAAGCTCAGTGTCCCAAAGATCAGTTACGCTCCTAATATTGTGCTGTGTGAAGGTCATAAGGCATATGACAATTGCCAGTAGTACTTAATTTGTATTGAGTAGATGTGTTTTCATGTTTTTTTTAGGACCTAAAATACATATACATTTCAGTGAAAATATAATTCCATAGTTTGCTTGATTTTATACATTAGTCTTTTAAATCTCTACTATAATAAAAAAGAATAATGAAATAAAAATTCTACCATATTTGACTCTGACCAGATAAGGAAAGGTGCATAGTGTGGAACCCTGGTTCTTACAGTGTCGTCCCTAAAGCTGCAATGTCACTGTCACCTGGGAATTTGTTAGAACGCATGACCTTCAGCCCTTTTCCAGACCGGACTAAATCAGAGTCTGGCGGTAGGACCCAGACTGTTCTTTTAATAAGCCCTCCAAGTATTCCAAATGGGCTTTCAAATTTGAGAACCATTGAGCTAAAGCCCCTGCCCTTTTTTGGGTAACTTATCATAGAGAATCCTTTTTTTTTTTTTTTTTAAGTTAACGTAACTTTACTTGCCAGTCCTGAATTTATGAATCGGGGAGAGTTTTTTTTCTTTGTTTGTTTGTTTTTATTAGTTTGGTTTTTGGTTTGTTTTTGTTTTTGTTTTTTTGTGGGTTTTTTTGGTGAAATGGACGTCTCATATTTTAACTTCAAGTACAATGAAATGTCATATAATAGAATGTCTTAAGATAAGTATAGTGCATTATGTAAAGTAGATACATAATAAATACTATGGATTTATTGATGCCATATTTTGGTTTGTGCAGTAAGATTTGGGATTCTGATTGAGACTATGGGCCTCCCTGCAAAAATGCCAGAGTGTCTTTCTTTTGTGGTGACATGGCTATTCCACATTTGGTTAAGGATTGTAACAGTCTCTTCCTCACAGAGGCCTTTATCTGAAGTCAAAGATACGAGATAGAGAAGAACTAGAGAATACAGCAGCATTATGGAATGTAGAAGGATAAAGTCTGACTCTGTATATAAAATCAGGTAATGAACCTTAATAGGACAAAAGCAGGCAGCCTATGACTGTAGGTGAGAATACAGATCTATTTAACGGGCACCAATAGTTACGAAAGCTTGTATTGTTTTCACAGTCAAAACTGGGTTGAGTTCTCATTTCCAGGAAAATCTAGAATGAAATTTAAAAGTCTTACAAAAATCCTGCATCAGTTACTAGAAATGCCAACGAGTTAGAAAACACCATTATGCCTTAGGTTTAGGTAACATCATCGAAAATAAGGGTGGTAGGACAGAGCGAATCCAGCAGGAGAGCATTTTATTGGTTTTTAATTCCTCAGTGGAAAAAGGGCTAGAACAGGAACTGCATAAAATGGATTCCGAGCCATCTGAACACTGGCAAAAGTTGTAGGTTGGAGTTGTTTGTTGTTGTTTTTGTTCGTTTTCTCCGTGGAGACATCAGTGCCAAACACCTGCTTAGCCGATTGTGGATGGGGAACCCAGAGCTCAGGGCATCAAAGTCACAGCCAGTTCAGAATCCTCAACTTGAACTTGTAGTTTGAACCTCTTTCAGCAAAACTCTGCTCAACTTTGTCCAAAGACTACCAGAATTGGCTCATGCATTTCCTTTCCTAGTTATGAGGGAGGTATTAATGAGGGGAAGATGGCAGAGGAAACCATGGAAGGTGGGTGCAGGAGGTGAGGGTCGAGACCAGGCCTGCAGGTGAGCTAGCTGCCAGCCTCAGATTAATTTAGGTTCTAATCTCAGACCGTACAAGACAACCACCTGTTCTAGGAAAAAATTCATTTGTCATAAACAGTTGACTGATCCAAGAGCAGAATTTAATGTTTTTATGTTTACATTTAAAGATTTTTTTTTCATTAATGTACTGTTATTGAACATCTTTCATGATTTATAAGCTGTAAAATATTTTAATCCTTGACTCATTTGTTTACCAAGCTATTCACTTAATGCTATATAATATGTAGCACTTGCAACCATCTGTTGGGAATATTTGAATAATACGCGTGCTGTGAAGATCTGTGCAGCTAGTAAAGCACAAAACACATGAAATATTCAGGAAGAGTTTGTGAAGACAATCCGTGTATTTTAATTAAAAAAAAAAAAAGTGGACAAATCTAGCAGTAAGTCTTTCCAAAAATGCAGCTCACTTCTTATTCTGGGCAAACTGCTCTGCTGAGTGGCATTAAGATGTCATTTTGACTTTAAGTGAATAGATTTTAAATGAAAACATGGGAATTCATACTAATTGGAATTGCGCTTATATGAGCTCTTCATTAGGCGTGAGGGGGGCTCGCAGAAAGACAAAGGATCCATGGTAAGCGCATTGCTTTGTGCAGAGGGGCCCGGAGCGGGACCAATGCCTGGACGAAGGGTTTGCAGGGAGCATTGGGTTTAGTTGGGTGGGCTTGGAAACACGGGGCCGGCAGGGTGGCACCCGAGGTCGTGCAGGATCCTTTAATTCCGTTGCAGGTTGAGGCTTTTTCTTTTCTCTGGATGGCGGAGGACGGAAGTGGGCGGGGTCAGGTTGGCACCATGGATGGGGGCCCCCAGAGCAAGGGACCTTCTGTGAAAACTTGAAAACAGAGGTGTCCTAAGTCACGCAGCTGCATGGAGACCCCGGCCTCTTACACCACCTAACTTTCCTTTTAGCCAGAAGGGATTCCGAAGGAGACTTGCCCATTCCTGGGAGGCTTGTCATGACTTTGGGGTCACACCACTAGAGGAGGTAGCACAGAGACACCTATCAGGAAGGCACCAGAATGTGCCTTCTAAGAATGTGCCAGAATAGTATATACATGAGACAAAATTTAGCCCCAACCAGACCTAGGGAATGTCCAGCTAACAGTAGTAAGTCTTCAACCTGGGATTCACCTACCGGCGGTGCCTTCTCTGACTGCGTTCGACTCTTGGGTTTTGTAGCCGAAACCAGACTCCCTTGGAATTAAACCTATTTTTAGTGCCTATTATTTAGTGGCCTCATAATGACAGGCGTGACCTTACTCACGGGTGCCCCTCAGACTCCCAAAGCACATCTCCTGTCAAAAGCCAGGCTAAGACCACAGCAATGGACCACACCTGAATTTCTGATTCGCTATTGCAAATAGCTCTCTGTTTTAGGATACCAGCAGAATGCTTCAACATTTTGTCTGATCCTTGCTCTCTCAGTGTTTTTACAGACTCCGCAGGTATTTATTATTAGGCACCTAAAATAGTTTGGGATTCTCTCGTCTGTTGGTTCCCACAAATGGGCCACGTTATACAGGCCTCTCCGTTGTCTCCCCACTGAGTGCTTCCTATATCTGTAGGGAATCGTCAAGTTGAACAGACTTTCCCAAAGTTACCCTTCAGATTGGCAATCACTAGTGTTCGGCATTTCCTAGTAACTACATGAATTTCAGTATGCATTTTTAAATGGTAAACTTACGCCAATCTTTATTATCTTTATATCCTTATTTCTTTGTCCCAGCTCAGTTTGTTTCGTCATTTTTGAATCCTACGTATCTTTGCAAGTCCCCTCAGCTCTTCTGTGGAATGAGTTTTCATGAAGACATTTACGTCATTTGAGTACATTTCTTCCAATCCTGCTGGTTTCACTCCACACAAATTGCCACATCTGATCTCTCCTGACCTCCAGCAAACCCCCAACCTACACATTTATTTGCCCTTGTCTTTGAGTCTAATCATTATTTTTAAAAAATATTACAAAAATACACCAAGAGTTCCCGGTGAGGAGTTGAGCCTCTAGTCATTGGAGCCCCGGCATTGACAGGGAGCACGATGCCTGGTATATAGGCTGGTGCTCAATAAATATTTGTTGAACGAGTGATCAAATTACTTTTACCAAGATCCATTTGTTATTACTAATATGTATTATAAAGAGGGATTTTGTCTTAGAAGAGAGCCCTCTTTGAAATGGATGAGAATAAGGGTGTGGGATAAGTGGACGGAATTGGGTCTGGAGGAGGAATGACAGCTACTGAAACATTGCTCAGGGGAACCCGGGAGCAGGCAGAAATAAATCCATCTCAAATTATAGGCAACCTATCAAAATTTAATAAGCACGCTTAATCAACTTCTTCACTCCATATTTTAGTGAGGGCTTGCCGTGTCCTGCTGCAGGTGTTTGTTCACTAGTCTGCATGTCCTGCGCGTCATGAGCCCAACAGAACGGAAGAGCTGCTCACCTTTGCTTCGCCACCACTCATGGGCCACGCATCGCGCTCCAGGCCCTCACTGGATGCGCACTGCAGAAAGGAGTGGGGGAGGAGTTCTGTAGCTCGTTCTTTGAAATACGATATAAGGTCTTACTTTTTGTATCCTACGTGGTTTGCATGGCAGCATGCTGAGATTTTAATTATCTGCACTTTAAAATATTGCAACCATGGTTATTAGAAAGACACTCCTTGTCCTTGATGAAGGGAGGAGCTCCCATTCTAATATGGTTTCTATTTGTAATTAACGAGAAAAAAAGAAACCTTGAGTGGTCCCTAATTGAAACGGGGAGTACTTCGATCCACTTTTGCTTAGGAGTCTTATGGAAATTCTAGATATAAACACAGTTTATTTATAATTACATCATGATGCAAAAACATGCCATCTGGATGAGGACACTAAGCTAGGTGGGCATTTCTGACGGAAGTGCTTTATGTAATGCACCTATCTTTCATTGCATAGTCAGGAAAAACGAGTCGAGAATAAAACATCGGTGCAACAAGGTAAATAGATTTCCCCTCCCGTGTTAACTGATCAATAAACAGTTACTGCTATGTTGTGGACATGGGCAAAACCTCCCACCCATCTGCTGATTGCACCCTAGAGCCCCCCTGTCCTTCCTTCCACTCAACAAATTCAATACCTGCTGTGTGTGAAGTACTGTCCTAAACAGGAATGATACAGAGTTGAACAGACGGAAGAACAAAAACAGAGCCATAAGAATCAGTGATGTCTACCAAGGTCTTAGGAAGTTCATGATCTCTCTTCCTCACCCTATGTTTTAAGAGACATTCATTTTTTTTTTTTTTTTTTTTAGTCTTTTAAGGTCTACTCAAGTTGGAGTAACCAGTTAGGTGTTATCTTCTTATGAGCATAGACATTTATGTCATCTGGTGATGCTGGGACTAGCCAACAGCTAATGACAGATAAATCCAGGATGACAAAGAAGTAATGATGAGCTCACGTGCAATTCTTCCATGACTCTCTTAGTTAATTCTCAAGTTTAATTTTGATTAAACTTAGTTGAAACCTGAGAGATGTTTCCAAACAAGATTGAAGAAATAAAGGAAACACTGAAATGTCTCCAGTATAGAGACAATTCTTGAATGATTAAGGGTAATGATGTAAATGGACTATTGTGAGCCTTTTCTTTCATTTTTTTTTTTTTAAATCTGTTTATTTGTTTGAGAGAGACAGAGAACAGGGGAGGCAGTGAGAGAGGCAGAGGGAGAAAGACAGTCCACAAGTAGACTCCCCATTGAGTGCAGAGCACCATGTGGGGCTCGATCCCATCACCCTGAGACCATGACCTGAGCCAAAATCAAGACCCGGATCCTTAACTGACTGAGCCACCCAGGTGTCCCAACTGATATCCTTTTCTGCACTGCGGAAAACTCATTCTCCTATGACCCTCTCATTTAGAAATAAAAGATGAAGAAAGTATATTTTATTTGAGAAAACTTCATTAATGGGTGCCTAGGTGGCTTAGTTGATTAAGCACCCAAATCTCAATTTTGGCTCACGCTATGATCTCAGGGTTGTGAGATCCAGCCCTGCATTAGGCCATAGTGGGTGAGGAACCTGCTTAAGATTCTCTCTCTGTCTCACTCTGTCCTTCCCTGTCTCCCACCACATTCTCTCTCTCTCTCTCTCTCTCTCTCTTTCTCTCTCTCTCTCTCTCTTAAAAAAAGAAATAAAGAAGAAAGGAAAAGAAAAGAAAAAAACCTTCATCAACATTAGGACACATAATTTCTTTGGTTTGGAGAAAAATAAGAATCAAACTGCTGAATGGATTAAGAATTGTATACAAAAAGGAATTTTCTTCAGTAGCTTCTAAACTGAATGAACTAACTGAAAAATTTTCATACCCAGGATCTAATGATGTCTGATTTAGTCTTTTTATTGAGAATAACTACCTTCAAAAGATGAAAACCGAACATCAAAGCAATGGGAAAAAGATGGGCCAATCAATAAATAGATTTATGGCAACTGAATGCCATCTGGAAAAAATAGAAATTCAAATCCAAACCCTACTCTTTATACCAAAATAAATTCTATCTGTTTTAAAAATTTAAACATACAATACGAGAAGCACCAAAAAAGCATGGGAATCTCTGTTCTGTTTTTGTCTTGTTTCTTAATGTGAGAGCAGAAAAGACCTTTCAGTTTAAGTCACAAAACCTAAATTCTATGAAGGAAAACATAGATATATTTGACTATATAAGCCTTTTGAAACATTTGATCAACAAAGTACCTTAAAGTCAAAAGGCAAATGGTAAAATGGTGAAAGACTACCCCCCATGTGGCAAACATGGTCTCACTTTTGCCACCACACACCTGTAAGAGAAAGGCAAACCGGCAGGAAAATATTCAGTAGATGAACAGGCAGAAGAAACCCCAAGATCCTTATAAACACCTACAAATAGAAAAAACAAAGAAGATGCCATGTTTCATCTAGCAGACTGCTCGGCCGTATCAACACACCGGCTGATCAGGAGAAGGGGATGTGGGTGCTCAGGACATTTGCAGTGTAACTGGAGATGCTCTTTGGAAGGCAATTTCACAAGACCCATTAAGGGCAATTTCACCAGACCCATTAATATCTTCAATGCCTTTCTTATTGATCCAGTGATTTTTTTTTCTAATCCTTAGATAAATTCTTTATCTTACGAATGTTCTGGAACATATACAAACATGTGCTTGCCAGGATGCTGACTGTAACATTGTTGATGAAAACGAAAAACTGGAAATGGGTCACTAGCCAAACATTTTTGGTCTCTAATGGAGTACTATGCAGCAATTAAAAAGCAGGACATCTCTATATAAGCTGATACAGCAAAATATCCAAGGTACATTGTAGAGGGAGAAGGAAAAGGCAACAGAAAAATACCGAGCCCCAATAATTTTTTGTTAAACTCTGTGTGGTACGGCTATGTGTAGTTGCAGGAACATTCCCGGAAGACTATATGAGATGGTGGTGATTTATGAAGCATAAGACTGGGTATGTGCATAGAAGACAAGATTAATTTTTCATAAGCCCTTTTTGGCCTGTTTTAATTTTTCATCATATCCATGTGCCATTTTCAGAATGAAATAAGATACATCTTTTGCTCCATTTCAGGAATATTTGACTGTTATCTGATGATAGATGTAAGCCATTCTTTATTTAATTTGGGGGCATTTGGAAAATAACACAGAGAGAACCTCAGTTATACCGCTGCCCTGCTGAGGTGAGGGGTTCACCACCTGGCCAAGAATAGGAGTCAGGCTCCACCACTGTCAGCTTTCCCACTGTCACATCTGGCATCCAGAACACGTGGGGCCCTTCTTCTTGGAGCACAGAATCCCTGGGACCCAGACCCTTCCTGAGGACTGATGCTTCTCTGCTGGAGAACCACAGGGAAGGTGTTGCCCGTTATGTTTCTTAGGATAAATTTCCAGCAGAAATCAGTCCAGGAATTTCTTTTTTAAAATTTCTGTATGAGTTGTTCCATGAAGTTCTCAAATTCAGTTTCTTTACCAGAATGTTGCCTTTTTTTTTTTTTTTCATGGAATCCTAGCCCCAAATTCAGAATTCAGTACATAACTGGATGCTTAATGACTATTTACGGATCTGGTCTGGGACCAAGACATTTACTGTAAATCTTTTATGGGGGAAACCATGCCAGCAGAGTAAACTGTAAAGAAATGATCAGGCTGAATGTCACTCTGATGAGAACCTTTTCTGTCTTCTAGGTGAGATATAATTAAGGCATGCTCTCCTTCTAGGAAGAAAACAGTTGCCTCCTATGCAGTATTCTTGCCAAAGATATTTAATTTTAATCTAATTATGAGAAATTAATCAGATAAATCCAGAAGTACTACATTCTAGTCATTCTAGTCTAAATCTTCAATGTCATGAAAAACAATAAACAAACATGAGTTGCTCCAAAGTAAAATAGTTTAATGAGACGTCACCAAATGTATTGCTCAAATAATGGATCCGGATTAGAAACCAAAAAGGAAAGAAGAAAAGAAATTTGGGGGGCAATAGAGAAAATTGAATATGAACTCTTATTAAGTAAACTTAATGTTAATTTTCTCAGATATGTTGGATGGTTATGTAACAGAATGACCTTATTAGGTAAGGGGCTTGCTAAAATGTTTAAGATGGGAGCATTTTGATGTTTGCAACTTATTTTAAAATGGCTCAGGAAAAAGTGTACAGTTAGAAAGCTAAAGCAAATATAGCAAACCGGCAACAATTTGTAAATGGAGGGGAAGGGTCGATGGGCGGAGAGCGTATATTTCTTTCAACTCTTTCAAGAAAGTTTAAAATTTTCAAGTGAAAGCATGGAGAGGAAAAAAAGAAATCTGATTTGAGTCATAAAATCACATTGTTAGTAAACCAATACAGCAAAAATAATAATATTATGGTAGTTAAATTGTAATAAAATTACTATTTCAGAAGGATTAAGTGGCAGTAAATAGCAATCATAGCATTTAATTCTAGTAGTAGCAAATAGTAATGCAATAGTAAAAAAGAACGAGGAGTTTTGAGGTTAGACTCCTTTACTTTCTGTCTCCTACTTCGACAGATACCCCGATTCCTCTGAGGGCAGGACATTTTCTTGGTAAGGTCCCTCCCAGCATTGTCCGTTCTTCCTGGTCCAGTTGATGTCTTTTGACTAACAGCAGGCCAGCTCCAGGGCAGCACGTGCCCTCTATGCGGCCTCCATTCCCGCCAGCCTCGCATCTCCCGGAGGGGGTGTTTCCATCAGGGTCCCAGGTGGCTGTTTTTCTCGACCTTTGACCTGACCGCCCCCCTTCTGCCTCACTCCCAGGTGTCTCTGCCTCCAGACCTCACCCCACCCCTTAAGCCTTTGTCTAATTAAAATGAAGTGGTGTCACCTGGCGAAGTCTTCCTTCCTGGGCCTCTTCGGATGGTTTTTCTTTTTTTCCTTTTCCCCCTCTGGGGCTGTCAGGAATTTCTTGTCAGCATCACTGGCCTTTCCTGCCCTCCCTTCCCCTTCGCTGGGGCTGTGGCATCCCCAGGTGTCCCGTTCATGGCTGTGATGTAAATTGCTGTTGGCCATTTCCAAAACCAGGAAGGCCCAGTTGAGACTGCCCCGTGCCTTTCCAGACACAGGTTCCCAACATGGGTGTCCCGGTAGGTGTTCTCAACCGTCAGCATCTGTTTTATCTAGCTAGGGTCTGTCTGGGTTCGTGCTCCCACTTGCCAGTAGCCTGGGTGGCGAGGAAGTTTCCATGGCTTCTTCCTGGGGGCCCCTCCCACTCCTTCTCGCCCTTGTTTGACCTTTTAATTTTCGCACTTAGAAACTTAACGCCAAAACCTTTCCTATCATTCCCCTGGAATCCCTGAGCCCAAATAATACCAAAAGCAAATAAATCTTAAACAGTTGAGGCCAATTTAATGATTTTCATACTGGGTATGGAAATAAGTCCTGGATAAATCATGGAACCCCAGCAAGGAAAGAAGTCACGGATAACTTCTTACCTGGATTTCCCAGATCTGAGCTGTGATCTGTCCAGTAGGTCAGATTATTAGGATAGGGATTATAGTATGAAAATCTACAGAGAAGAGAAATGAAAACAGGAAAATTGTGGGAACCAAGGGACAGTCATGCTCCCAGCTAGAACATGCTCTCTGCAATGTAGATTTAACCTTAAATACTCCAACAAATTAGCAGTAGACGCAAAATACAGGTAGCTAGGTGGCATTGACCTGCCTTCTTCTCTTGACTCTGGATATTCTTCCTCCAAATTTCCAACATTTGAGAAAGGAGACTGATCAAGATAGTTGGAGCATCTGAAGAAGTGAATGCTGACCCTGATCGAGTCCGCGATGAGCTTTGTAATTTTGTTCAAGTTAACAAATTCCTTTGCATCTGTTCCCCCTTTTTGTAAACCGAGGAAGTGGGGCAAAGGCTGATAGATTTGATGACCTCTAGGGCCTCCTCCAGCCCCATCACCCTATGAGGTTGGTCTGGGATTTTACTTTCTTCCCAGATAGTTTCTATAAAATGCCTTTTAAACACTCAGGGGCCTTTGTATTTTTCATAATTCTGATAGCTCCATTTTGAGCAGCCAAACATCAGAACCCAGGGTGAGGACAGTATCAAAGAACTGGGTGACAAGCAAAGGCCAGAGCATGGGGCAGACAGGGCAGTGAATGGACACCGGGTATCTCCCTCATTGATCCAAGTCCCAGAGGAGCCTCTCTGGGAACACCACTGGATCCCCACGCCTGCGCGTGTTAATTCTACACCCCCCAGCTGTGCCTGAATTCATCACCTCGCCCCGAGTGTTTGATGATGGTAACTTTGATCTGAGCCTGAAACCCCAAATCAAAGTGATCATTTGTTTAATATTTGTCACACATCCGGAAATTCTAAAACCCCAAACAGAATAGAATGCACTATAACAAGGATTTTTTCTTTCCAGCCAATTAAGGTCATTAAAGAACAGCGTCCTGATTCAAATAGTTGCCCAAGCTTAGAATTAGAGAGTTTCCCCAGCAACAAGTTACAGAAAGAGTACACCACACCATGTCAGAGAACAGAGGGAAAATACACACGTAGAAATAAAAGTATGATCAAGCAATTCCTTTGACAACCACATAGTTTCATCTCAGTGGAAGGCAGATCTAAAATGTGGCTCTAAGCAACGACATGAATGTTAACATTACTTGGAGGAACACAGTTTCCCCCTATCCAAAAGCAGAGTGCTCCTCTGAAAACTTTCATAAGCTGAAAAGGCATAAAGCGAAGAAACAATTGCCATTAATTTATATGAAAACATTTTTGAGTATTTCCAGACCCCAAAATAACCGAGCCTAAGTTTTTCTGGTACCTTAGGACACATCTTGCTAAACGGAGGCCCCAAACAAATCAAGATAAAACACAGGTGCTCACGGAGAGTTCCGACTGTGGGGCTGGATGCTGCGACTCCCGGTCGTTCCCGGGGAAGGAGCTGGGCGGCGCCGCTGCGGCTGCTGGGGCCGCACCGCCTCCCCCCTCCTACCTCACCCCCCCCCGCCCCAGCAAACAGCGCGGGGTGCTATTTTCGCTCCCCACTCCCCTTTCTTTTTGCAAAAGTGAAAATCCCACTTCGGTGAGCGAAGACAGGTACTCATGTTGGTCTTTCAGAAAAGCAGAGGGGCAAAATGTGAAATTTGGAAAAGGGGGAGACGCCTGTATTTGCCAAGAATTATACTCTGATTACCACCACCCTGACTACTCAACTAGAATTCTCAAGTTGAGAATTCTAGCCATCGTGAAGCCCATAGAGAGTAATAAAATCTACCATGTGACCCCTCCTATTTGACCCTCCCCCCCCCATTTTACTAAACATTCGCTTCCATGGCAGTAGGACTCTATAGCGGCAGCAGTCCCCGCTCTGCTTCCAGAAAGGAACAGCAGCGGAAACCCGGCAGCTTCTGTGCCAGGTAGGGGCGTGGCTTACCTGGTCGGTGGGCGGGGGGAAGGGAGGGGAGCATCTTTGACTCTGAGGCGGGCTGCCCCCAGGAGGCATGCATTCTGGGGCATCTCTGCCAAATTGTGAGCTCCTGGGTGTCCCCGCCCCCCATCTGCAGGGGAACCTTTAGTTGGCCAGAGTTGACTGTGATCGAGTGGCCAATTTTATCAACTTCAGAACGAAGAATTAAGAAGCCTGTTCTGGATGCACGCCTTTACTTTTATTTTTAACACAGTGCATATTTTTGACTCTGTTGTCTCATTTCTCCTCTGTCTCTGGGTAGGAAGAAAGGGGTGTTGTTCTGGCCCCTGCAACTGCAGTTAAGTCAAGGGACACTTACCCACAAGGAGTCAAGCTCATTCCCAGGAACCGAGTCTATAAAAAAGGCTAAACCTTGGTCCTTGTCCTGAGCAACCTGCCGTCTAGGATTATGAAATTCAATTTTATTACTTTTAATTGTGAACAGTATTCTCCCTCACTCTTCTTTTGATCTCTTTGGGTGTTATCATTCTGTCCTATAAATAAATAGCATTATGTTTCCAATATGAATTATGGCAGAGTTATTTTGGTCCTCTTTGTATTACTGTTGGGTTTTAACAGCTCACACAGAACAAATTTGATTGTGTTTATATTTAAACCTTCTTAACAAGGGAAACAGAAGGATTAGATTCAAGAAAAACAGGAGCAGCATTCTGAATGTATTTAAACAAGTTTTCCCCACTGATAAATAGAACTATTGAGTATCATTTTCAACGAGACTGACAAGAAAAAAGAGGCATCCGTTCCCCCTAAAGAATTTGTACAATGCTCCAGGCAAGTTACAGCTGGATCCTCTTAAAGAAATCAATCTTTTCTAGTAAATGACTCGTAAGACCATTTAAATCTATGAAGCTTTTCAGTAAATTTATTCAATTAAAAGGATTTTCAATATTTTAGCAAACATTAAATTACTTATAATATTCTTGCGACGTCAGAATGAAAAACAAAACACAGCTCGCACCCAACAGCCCCTATCGGAGCCACGGCGGGCGCCCACAGCACCCTGCCAGCCTCGGGGCATGTCTCGGAGTAGACTGATGGGAGCTACTTTGGCGCGCTAATGCTGACAAATTTACTTATCATTCATGATAATCACTCCTGCAGCTTTAGGGGAAACATTTTTTAAGCACCTAAGTATTGGGGGATTACATTATGCCATAAGAAAAGGAAGAAAATAATTTCTGTAATGACAAGGCAACATCAGTCAAGACTCTGGACCAGATCATTCTATCATCCTGTTCTTAAAGTACAGCAACTTCTCTGTATCAAGAACACACTTCTTTTCACATGGGGACTGTGGCTTCTTCTAGAAGAGTCTACGCTTGGGATTTCTTTTAAGTACCATTCATTTTTTTTTCAATCGACAAAACATCCTACTCAGAAGTAGGTGTTATTGTTTCCACCCGAGAAGTATATGCAAGTGATTAGCATACAGAGCTGAATCAAAGGAGGGATAGATGACAGGAGAAGCAATTCTCATCCCTTCCTCCTTGCCGGTGAAAGTTAGAATTTATGAGCTGTAAGTGTTTTGGTGCATACTTGAATCAACGTCAAGCGGGGAGAATCACCTACCTTCCAGGTCTGAGAATAAACACAAAGAGGCTTTTTTTTTTTTTTTTTTTTTGAGATTTATTTATTTAGTTGAGAGAGAATGAGAGAGACAGAGCAGGAGAGGGGGGAGGGTCAAAGAGAAAGAAGCAGACTCCCTGCTGATCAGGGAGCCAGAGGCAGGACTGAGTCCTGCAGTCACCTAACCAACTGAGCCACCCAGGTGTCTGAACACGAAGTGTTTTTAAAATCTTTCGAGTTCCCCACCACCCCCCCCACCAAAAAAAAGAAAGAAGGAAAGAAAGGGAAAGAAAAAAGAAAAAGTAAAAGAAAGAAAGAAAGGCTGTGTTAGTTCTAGAAATACCCTTTGGAACCATAGAACAATGGGGTATCACTTTCCATGAGGCTGGGAAGAAGGAGGTCGGTGGGTTCACAGGGTGTGAATGCATTCCCACACTGCTGGGCGCGTCGTGCAGGGGAGCCCGTGTACTGTATCTTTCAGCAAGTCTGCCCTTCAAGGTACATCCCAAGCAGATGCTCATCCAGGTTCTTACAGGACTGGTAGAGGGTGGTTTCCTTGCAGTATTATCTTTCATAGGGGATCCTGGAAAGACTGGAGAGTGTGGGCAGGTAACACATGGTGGAATATCTCATAGATGCTGCATAGTAATTCCAAGTAACAGAACAGATATCTACACAGCAAGACGACTGCCTGGAAAAAATGTAGTCCTGACCCCACTCCCCCCCCCCCAAAACCACCAAGATCCAGAATGAGATCTATATGACAGCTCCATTTATGTAAATCAGCAATACTCGCCTTGCATACAGAAAACAGTATGCATTTTGCAAGAACACTTACAAACAAAAGACACTAGTTCATTAGACTGGTTGCATGGAGTGGAGATGGGTGATGGGAATAGGGCAGGAGGAATAAATAAATAATGTAATTAAAAATACAGGAAAGAGGACTATGCATGGAATGTTAGTGCATGGGATAATGACGTACTATGAACTGAGTATGATGAACCCGTATCTCTACATTTCAAGAACTGTCTCTCTCCCAGGTACAGTACATACACATGCATGCACACACACGCGCACACACACACACACACACACGGGATTGCAAGGAGGTGACACATGGGCCAAATCAGTACATAGAGATGTTATATCTTGTTTGGCTCTTGCAGCATATAAAAATGGTTTTGATTAATTGCCAACATTTAAAATGTAGGTCTTCAGCTCCCCTTAGAAGATCTAGCAAGCTTGGGTTGATGGCATCCATCCCCAGATGTGCCCAGAAAGGGCCCCATCCGAGCAAGCATGCCGCGTCCCCATCACCGCCCCCCCACCCATCTTCCCCCACCCCATCCCTGACAGAAGGTGAGGGTGGCTTGTCTTTGTGTTGTGTGCTAAATCAGACCACTTCTGTTCTACCTCCCACGGGGCTGCCGGAAGATGTCAGCTGCTCTCCCTCACCCTCCCACCATGTCCTCTCGGGGGTTTGTTACCCCAGACAAAGCGAAGGAAAGGGAGGAACAGGGGTAACTCCTAAAATGTTGGTTAAAGTGACTGAGCCGGTTTGGGCCTTTTGCTGAAATGGGCAACACCCGGGCAAGGATCAGGCTTGGGGGGAAATTCACAAATCTCCCTTTCCAGTGTGAGATGCTTCGTGACTGTTGGACAACCAGGTGATGGAGTCAAAGCACCAGAATGATGCGAGTGTGGGCATCCAGGGAGAGGTCAAGGTTGGAGGATAACCAGTTGGGGCGTCATTGCCCGGAGTGTGGTGGGTGAAATTGTGGGACTGAATGTGATCACTCCAGCCAAGTATAGAAGTGGGGGAGGGGAATTAGGGAAACAGGGAATTAGAAACAATCTCTGTTGAGATGGGGCATGTGAATAAAAAGTGAAAGTTTAGGAGAATTCCCAGGCTGCATTGTTTCACATTTTTTTCTCAGGCAATAGTCAATTGAATACATCTCGAAAATAAAATGTATAGTATGGTAGCATTTATGACCATTGAAAGGGATATTTATGATTACTGAAAAGAATATGCAAAACAACCCAGTGTATCTTTTATGAATATTTAAGGCACAGCCTTTTGAGAGGGACAAAGGAGAGCAGGGCTGGGGAAGAGATGGGGGCCGCAGGACTATAGCCCTCTCTAATGTTCTAGTTTTATTTCTGAATATTTAAAAATAATCAGTTAATATGATAATGAGCACCAGGCCCACCGTGTGTACCAGGCATACTGCTGGCCTCTGCAAATCTCCTGGTAAGGATGAGGACGCCATCCTTGATCACATGAGATTTCCAGGTCAAGGGATTTGGGTGTTGACATTGAGCACACACCCAACATGGTACATGATTGCAAGTTTTAAGCTTGAGAAGGAAAAGAATGGACCTCTGTGAGTCAGTAAAGTTGGGGGATCTACTTCAGACCAGGAGTCTAGATGGCTTCTAGATGGTGACCTTTATGTGGAGTCCTAAAGACAGGAAGACTTAGTCCAGTGATGGGGGAGAGGCAGATGGAACAGCTTGTGCAAAGGTTTTAGGGCAGATGAGAGTTTGACACATCTTTTCATTCTTTGCTTTGGGTAGGATTAAGGGAGACTCATAATGATTGGTGGATATTCAAGAAGGCAGCCATTCAAAGAAAAGGAGATCACACCCCACATTTGATCCCTAGGTTGTCCAGGAAACTACCTTTGTCACTCAAAGTTATTCTTTAAAAAAAAAAAAAAAAAAAAAAAAGGTTTAAGGACACCTGGGTGGCTCAGTCAGTTAAGCTTCTGCTTCAGCTCAGGTCATGATCCCTGGGTCCTGGGAAAAAAAGAAGAAAAAAAAAGTAAAAGTTTTAATTTATTCATTTGAGACAGAGAAAGAGAGCATGAGAGGGAGAGGGAAATGGAGAAGCAGACTCCCTGCTGAGCAGGAAGCCTGACTTAGGGCTTGATCCCAGGACCCTGAGCCAAAGGCAGACACTCAACCCTCTGAGCCTCCTGGGAGCCCCTTCCCAAAGTCATTCTTGATTTCCTGTTGTAGTTGAGTATCACCTGACTATTTCCAGTGAGGAGAAGGGGAAAAGGTGCCTTTTGAACTGACAGTAGGGTTTGACTTGGCTCCATACCTTCCTAGGGAATATCCCATTTTGAAAAATCGCTCCAAAGACATCTTATTCCAGGTGGTACCACAAAGCATTTACTTGGTTGCTTTCCAATGAAGCCAAGAAACTCATCAAAGGCAATGAAAGTATGAAGTTTGATTGTCTGACCTTCATGAGGAAGGTGGGGTAAGATGAACTACATTGTTAATGTGTGTTGGTTTTTTTTTTTTTTAAAGATTTTATTGATTTACTTGAGAGAGAGAGAGAGAGTGTGTGTGAAAGAGAGAGCATGAGCGGAGGGGAGGAGCAGACTCCCTGCTGAGCAGAGAACCTGAGTGGGGCTCGATCCTAGGACCCCGAAATCATAACTGGAGCCAAAGGCAGAAGCTTAATGGCCTGAGCCATCCAGGCATCCCTGTAATATGTGTAAGCACCTATGAGCTAGCCCCCTGCGGGAGGTGCAGGGACCCCATCTCGGTATCACAGAAACAATCCCACATCCATCAGAGAATGAGAAGAACATTTCGACAACAAATCTCCAAGCATCCGATGTGTATATTCCAGGCCATCCTTGTTCAACAACAGCAGAGCTCTTGCCTAGTCTTCAAAGCTGTAGTGAAACAGGCCAGGGATTTAGCGAGTTTTCTTTATTTTTGTTTGTGTGTATGCAAACAGGCACTCACCAGTCACTCCTGGCAAACTGAACATCTGCGCTCATGTCCCTTCTAAAAATAAGTGACAGATCGAATTCTGAAAACACAACTCTTCATCTCGATGATCATCTCGGGGTCTTGGCCATCCTTGTTTGCCGGCCCTTCATCTAGATGGGGCAGGTGACGTTCATCAGGTCTCCAGGGCAGCTTTTATTATTTATTTGACTTTTGCTTTTCGTATGACCTTTTTATTGTCCAAAGTTTCTCTGTAACCTTTGCTTTGCTTCCAGTGTTTCAAGCTGCTCCCAGATCCCCTCGTTGCCCGGGATTCCTCTGCGTTTTCGGTCTTTCTGGCATCCGTCTTTACTTTACTTTCCTTCTGAACTTCTGACCTACACTTCTGGCTCTTGTGGGCTTCCCCTTATGCATCTCCGTATCCCATCTTCCCTCCCATTTTATCCTTCCCAGTGGTTTCAGCATTTGGAAAGGTGTCAAAGTCGCATTAACTTTATCCAACACCCACTAGTCTCTGCAAAGCACCACCAGCTGAATCTAGTCACATTCAAGTCTAATTACTGTGCTAAGTGGATTATGATTACATAGTCCGGGGCTTTGGTCTGTGAAGTGTATTTCCGGTGGGGTGAAAACTTGCCTCTTTATCTGGGAAGAAGTTTAAAGAAAAGGAGGGTACCAACTCTTCAGCTAAAATAATACCTGTTTATTCACTCATTGAATGCTTATTGAGCTTCTATTATATGCTAGGCACTGTGCTAATGATTGAGTATAAACTGATGAATAAAAGGAACGTTGGCTCTGCCCTTAAGGAGTTTAAGTCTGAGTGGAGACACAAACATTAATAAGCAAAAATACAATACATAATTTAAAATTGTTGGCGAGCAAATGGAGGAAATGAATACGGAGCTTGGTTGAGAATAACTTGAGGGAACTACTTGGGTTCCTGAGAGAGGTGCCAGATTAGCAAATAAAAAACAGGATTCCCAGTTATATTGAAATTTCAAATAAATGATAATACATTTTTGGCATAATTATATCCTATGCAATGTTTGGGATTTACTTATACTAAGAAATTGGTTATATTTGTTATTTATCTGATATTCAGATTTGACTGGGTGTCTTGTAAAACACAAGACACCACTAGCTTACCTAGTAAGCTGGTGGTTGCGGAGGACCTCCGTGAAGAGGTGCTATTTAAACTCAGAACTGAAGGATGAAAGAGTGGAGTTGAAAGCCCCAAGGGTGAGAGCTGGGCATGATTGAGGGGTGGACAGGGAAGCGGTCCCCAGTCAGGTTGGAGGCGTGGACAGAGGCCAGATCATACGGGGTCTCTATGTGCTGGTAAGGAGGGTAAATTTTATTTGAAATACATTACAAAGCCTTTGAAGCATGTTAAGCAGGGGTCGGGGGAGGGGTGAAAGATCGAATTTAAGTGTTAAAATTATAATCCTGGCTGCAATGTGGAGAAGAGCCTGGAGGGGACAAGAGGGGAAGTGAGGAAAAAAGTGAGATGGCGATTACTGCCATCCAGGGAGAGAGGAGAGCTCTTTGGATGGAGGGGAGATGAGTAGGTGGATCCAAGATAGATTTTGCAGGTAGAATTGACTGTATTTGCTCATGTATTGGATATAGAAAGCATGGGGGAGGGGAGAGGAAAATCTAGAGAATACATTGTTTTTGAATGGAGGACCTGGGTAGATGGTGGGGGCACTCCTGAGATGGGGAAGACTGGGGAGGTACAGTGAGGAGGCGGTGGGACAAGAGGAGTCAAGAGTTCACAATCAGAAGGGTTAGGTTATACCAGCAGTGAGACACCCAATGAACCCCACCAGGAAAACCTATAGGGAGCTTCACGGTTCATAAGTGTTTCCCATGTGATCATCTTGTTTGACATGGCACTTCCTTAATTTTGGCATTTTTGATTCCTGTAGCTCTGCAGTGGCAATATTATATCTGAACCCAAAATATTCCTCGCTTGACATCTTGCTTGTGCCCTCTTGGTTTGTGCCCCAAGTGATATAGGACATCTGGCTTCATACTGCTTGCAGTGTGGATGCTTTCTTTCTTCTGTAAAGCCAGGTCACCATGGTCTTCTGTTACACAGATCCAAATCCAGCTGGTCTTATGGTTTAGTGGTGCCATCTACACATTGGACTTCAAAGAAACTAGCCATTTGGTGTGTCAGTTTTGGGAAATGTTGAGCCCCCAGTACCTCTGCCTTCTTCCTGAGAGAGAAACTCTGATTTCCCTTGATGTAAACCTGACCAAGGGACCAAACCACAACCCTTCTACAGGCCAATGGCCACAGTTATGGGATCTGGCATCAGGAGACCTGGGTTCAGGCCTGGGCTCCTCTACTAACTAGCTGTGTGACCTCAAATTATTACTGATTGCTGTAGAACATGAGCAATGTTACAGTATGAAATCCAATACACAGTCAGTGATCTGTGACTGTGGTCCTTTGTGGCCTTCTTTTATATTACTGAGGAAAGGTATTGGTTAGCCCCCCAAAACTGAGTGAAAGCGATGAGCCATGATGATTCTGAATGATGGAGAAGTCAGCGTAGTGGTTAAGAATATGGAGCCTGGAGCCAGGTTCCCTGGATTTGAGTGCTTCCTAGCTATGTGGCCTTGAGAAGTCACTGAATTTCTCAGAGCCTCAGTTTCTTGATTTTTAAAACAGACTCATAAGGTTGTCATGAGAATTAAATGGGTAATATATGGGAAACACCCAGAAGAATGCATGATGGTCAGTAAGCTGTTACAAATATTAGCAACTGCTATGGAAGGGACTTGATTGATGGGAGGCAAGAGAAATGGAGACTAAGTTGAAGTAAGCTAAGTTTGAGCTGTCACCCCCAAGAAGACTGGACCTATTCCGCAGCGCCAAGGCACTTGGTAGAGTTGTTAATGGTGGTGGTCTGTTTTTCCCCAAATTCCTTCTCACTTCTTTCTCTAAAGTTCTAAAATTACAAAAAGTGAAGTTTACTTTGATGTTCATTAGGAAGAGGCTGTCAGCTGTCTGGAGTGATCTGCCCTTGCAGAAGACAGAGTCATGCAGAATGAAAAAGAATAAAGCATATGGGGGGGGGAGCAGGAGGAGACAGGGAAACAGGTTTCCCTGATGGACCACCGAACATCAGTTATGGACCAGAAACTGAGGATCAGGACCAATTAGTGTGTGCTGCGGGACGTAGTCATGGGGGACACGAGAAGAAGAACAAAGTGGAGGAATGGAGGCAATATGATCTCAAAGTTCACGAGCAGAAGTTGAGAGGAAAGGGTTACGTTGAAGAGGGATCCCCACCAGAAGACAAAACTACGCCCTGCGTAGAGTTCTCACTGAGGGCTATCACCTTGGTAAATTCTCCAGGTTCCAACCTTCGTGACAGTCCACATTTCTATGTGGGGTTTCCTGTGATTCCAGGGAAGGTGACCCCAGCCTCCTGCCCTGAGGTGAAGCTCCTTACCTAGTTTAAGCCACTTCACCACCTACATTTATCTCCTTGTACTCTTCGCCCAGCGTCCGCTTCTAAGGAAGGTGTGTGACCCGAGCTGGTCCAATATGTTAATCTTAAGTCTTTGGTTGGGGGGGTCCTAGGATAAATAAGAGCAATGAAAAACCATTTCACACAAAACAGGTACATGAATGTTATAGCAGTTTCGTTTGTAATTTCTGGAAAAAAAAATGGAAACAACTATTAACAGGTGATTGGTTACACCAGTGTTGGTACACTGATGCTGTAGACCATTGCTCAACTATAAAAATAAGTGAGTGAGTCATTGACAAAACAGCCTGTGGAAACCTTCAGACAATTAAGCTTAGTGAAAACATCTAATTCCAAAAGATGACTTACTGCATGATTACATTTATAGAACATTCTTCAATGACAAAATTAAAGAAATTAGAGGAATTAGTGGTTGCCAGGGATCAAGGAAGAGATGGGGCAAAGGAGAATTGGATATGACTATAAAAATGTTATATGATGCGTCCTCGTGATGACTGAGATGTTGTGTAAATATCCTGGTGATTGCATTCTCTGCAGTGCAATGTAGGTTTGCAAGATGTCACCATGGGGACAATATCTTTTCATATTATTCCTTAGAACTACATGTGAACCTATAATTATCTCAAGATAAATAGATTAACTTTTTAAAAATGTTCAAGGTAACCATTAAAATAATAATACTGTATTATATATATATAGTACCATATACATAATATATAATACATAGTACTATCATTTTAATGGTGTAGGTAATTGCACTTAATTAATGGTATTTAATGGTATATGTATTTCACTATAAAGCTATTACAGGGTACATTCATATAATAAAATACTACTAAGTAATGAAAAAGTAATAAACTCCTGATAGAAGCAAGGACATAATTTGATCTCAAAGCCATTATACTGAGTGAAGGAATCCTGATACAAGAGACTATATATTTTATAATTCAATTTTATGAAATTCTAAAATAGACAAAAATTAATTTATGGTAGAAATAAAATTAGAATTGTGTTTGTCTCCTTAGAGGGGCGAGTGCAGATTGACTGAGGAGGGTAGCAGTCATGAGAGAATATTCTGGAGAATAATATTTTCTTTCTTATTAGGGTTTTGGGTTACACAGGTGCCCACATTCATCAAAACTCATTGAATTGTACTTTTAAGATATGTTCATTTTGTTGTATATAGAGTTTATCTAAAGAAACTATAAGCAAGTATTGAATTCTAGTAATTTTGTACATTCTTAAGTGATTAGGGATAATATGTATCAATGTTTGCAACTTACTTGAAATCCTTCTAAAAAACAAAGTGAATGTTGAATGAATAGGGGGTGGATAGATGGATAGTTATGAGAAAACAAATACAATAAATGTTAATGTAGAATCTAGGTCATGGGTATTTGTGTTTTCACTGTATAATTCTTTCAATTTCTCTTTATGTTTGAAAATTTCTGTAAGAGAATAAAATGCTAACAGAGGGAAGATATCATAATAAGAACAGGAATAATAACATAAACTTTGTTAATCTAAAAGAAACCAGGAAAGGAGGAAGAAAGAAACAAAGAATAAAAAGGTCACATATCAGTGCCCACATTTGATCTAAATGAACTAAAGAGTCTAATTAAAAGATAAAAAATGAAAGCTTGGATTTAAATAAAAACAACTCTATGCCATTTACCAGAGATACATTTTAAATATAAGGACACAGATGGATTTGCAGTAAAAAGATCAAAACAAAACAAAACAAGACAAAAAAACTAACCAAGAAGAGGTAGCATAACTATATTAGTATCAGACATAGGATGTTGTCTTAGCTTAAGGCATATAATAAGATACTACTGACCAATTGTCTTAAACAACAGAAATTTGTTTTCTCGCAGTTGTGGGGGATGGAAGTCTGATGATCATGGTCATTTTCTACCGAGGACTCCTTTCACATTTTTCAATGCTAAAGATTCAATTCAATAGAAAGTTTAATGATCCTTAATTTGTATGCACCTAATAACAGCTTTAAAATATATAAGGAAAATGTTGACAGATCTAAAAAGGAGGAATGGACAAATTCACAGTTACGGGTTTTTTGTTGTTGTTGTTGTTTTATTTTTTGTAGGTGACTTTGTTATGAATCTTTCTTTGGAATAGCAGAAACTAAATCAAATTAGCTTAAGTTAAAATTATCCTCTGGCTTCTGGTAAAACTGTTCAATATTTTTTAATGTGTTGCTAATTTGAATTCTTTTATTATTGAATTTATTGTTCACTGTTTCTATCAAAGTAATGTAGCAATTACATTTTAAATGCCCCCTACTCTTCCCTTATTTTAGCTGGTTACTAATGATTGCAGTTTTAGTTTATAGATTTAGAGCCCTCTTGGATCTTCATTAATATGAAAATTTCTCAATTTTGTGTGTGTGTGTGTGTGTGTGTTTGTTTTGTTTTGTTTTGTTTTGCAGTAAATGTGAATTAGAGAGAGAATTCTCCTCCAGTGTCATCTTCTCAGATGTCTTCCAACCCAGCACGCTTCAGGGAGTGCTTCAACCTTCTCCCTGAGGCTGAGCCCTTGAAGGCACCCTACTGGGCCATCTTCTTAAGATTTTTACCCTGAGGTGAGCCCTTGACCTTCAAACTGGGGAATGTCAGTGGGGACCTGTTAAGGTTCATTAAATTCCTTCCTGATCACAATGCTTTACTACAAGAAGTGGAATTAGGGGTTTGGCTTTTCTTTCTCCATCAGTCCAGCCTGATTAAGAATCTCTATGTGAAAGAAACCTTGAAGTATTTGGTAAGAAAATGACACCCTTCTTAGTTTTCAGAAGCAAGTTTGCTTTCTGGAGTAGTTTTTGATGGCTGGAGCTGTGGGGGAGTATATACCCCATCATCCCACTGGAGGCTTACCCCTAACATCTCAAACATCCATAGTTTGTTTATTCTTTTATTTATAAAGCATTTATTGAGCACATATACATACTGGGATCTATGGTTCACCCGATGGATGAATAAGTTAACGAGCTTGATATGGTCCTCACCTAATGCGGCTAACAAGCCGGCAGATTTCTCGTCTTTCCTGAGATCCTAAACGACTCATTGCATATGGCAGACGATCCACATAATCATTTTCTAATGACGATCTGCCACGTTGTGTTGGTGCTTATCCTTCTGTGTTGGTCATACTGGATTCCTTGCACGTTAAGTTCAGAGCAATCTCCTAGGCCCTGTTTCCATCCCCTTGTCTAAACCACGCACAGAACTCTTCACTGATTTAATCACTGTGCTGTGATGTCAACACGCCTGTATGTCTACGTTTTTTTTGTTTCTTTTAATTCTCTCCAAATGGGCCAGCCTAGTCTACCCAAAAAAAGTGCCAGAAGATATATTCCATCCACTTGAGGTCTTGATGTGGGAGTTTCATGATATTCTGTCATTGGAGGTTTTCCCCAAGCGGCGGTAGTGATATGTCTCATGCAATGGCCACTGCTTGGAACTCATGTCCCCAGTAGAACTGATGACAAAACGTGGGAGAGGACGGCTTGACTCTGAATAAACAAATCCAGTGGCAGCTGGCCAGGCCACAGCGGCAAGCCACTTCTGGTAGATTTGGCTGCTGAACTTTCAAAGTCAGCTTTGTGGAGTGTGTTGCTATGCTGATCATAGCTGTGACCTTGGTTACTTTTTGTGACAAACTGGGGTGGGGGGGAAGTGGGATTGCCTACTTATAATATTGATTTTTATCTAGAATAACTCTTCTATAAGCTCTTAGGGTTTAGCTTTTGTTTTTTATGCTTTTTAATTTCACCAAGCCAGAACTGTAGGGTTGGGGCTAAAGTAGGTGATGTTTCTGAAGGAAACGGGCTACTTATTGGTCCCAGGTGGCACTGAGGCTTTTGATCCTAATGCAACCATGTTTAAAGCAATGCCTGGGACCTGTAAAATTGGTCATTTTATTACAGAAATACATTACGCTTTCGATTAGAAAATGCCCTTGTTGGGAGCTGTCCCCTGATTGGCCAATGGCACACTCAAGATTTGCAGTTACTTTTTAATCAAATAATACCTTAGGTCTTAAAAACATATTTGCTTGTGTGGCTCAGGGAGAGAAAAAACATTCTAGATGTATGGAAAGATGGAACTGAGGGCACTTAAACAAGAAAACGATTCAACAAAGCCACAGATTATTTTAAATGACGCTGAAACAGAAATTTGCTAGTTCATAAATTGTTATTAACGATCGTGCCAATGCTTTGCAATTATCACTTGTTTATTATCTCACCATCTCGTTTGATCCTCATAACAGCCATATGGGATGGGAAGGGTAAGATCATTACGCCTGCTGGTGGGAGGAAGAAAAAGGTTCACAGGACAGAAACGATCCAGTTTCATGTGGCCACTGACAGAGGTGGGTCTAGAACTGATGACTTTTATTCCAATCATCCAGACCGTTTCCTCCAGGTTCTTTCCGATGCTAATGATCTAGAGGTCTGGGAGCATCTTTAGAGGAGTCTTCTGGTCCAAGGGTTCAGAGATGAGTGGAATTGGTATTCTGGGAAAGGGAAAAGCTTTAGGTGGCCAAGATGGAATATTAAATAATGAGACCCTTCCATTTTTTCCTTTCTTTGTTTTGTTGGCCAAGGAGAAAGTGGTAAAACTTGAAGACCACCAGAAACACACCCTATCATCTGTTATTTTGCTTATAAAGGACTGGCCCCCTTTAGTGACCAACGCCACCTGATCATCATCTTTCCAGTGGAAATAATTCTGTTAAGAGCCATCCTTCTCTACGAGTGCAACTTTATGGAGCAGACCAGAGGGAAAAGTAATTGAATTTAATAAAAGCTGTTCTCAATATAAAGCCACAGGGAAATACGTTTAACTTCAAAGCCAGGATGCATGGTTCCTAAATATAATTAATTGCCTGGCTGTTTCTTCCATCAAATCTCAATTTGACAGTAAAGAAGTGAATTCTTTGGCATTTTTAAAAATTTTATAGTAACATGAGTTCTCCATTGATAGTTATGGGTAGATTGGCAAATGCCCTTTTCAGAAATGTCATTCTTGCGATCTATCAAAGTTGCCCCAGCTGGAAGGTCCTCCCCTGTCTGTTCAGGAGAGCTAGAAAGCATGTTAGGTAATCTCAACAGAGCTGTCAAAGGGGGAAATTTGGAGAACAGCACTTTCTCCTTCTCAACCTCCTCCCCACTTCCTTTTTTAAAACTTTCCTTCAAAAGAAAAAAAAATATTCAGAGAAAATTCTTTTCTAAGCAACCCGGTGAGAGAATATTTCTGGTTTTTGGTGCCCTTGTTTTCAAGGACTAAGGATGGGTTAAACAGAGATTTTTAGAAGTTAAGAAGTTTGTTTGCCATTGTCTGAAGCCCACGGAGGGTGAATGTCTCCAACTCAGCAGATTACGAAAGTGGAAAGTGTTCCTGGGGGAAGGAGGAACCCGCAGGCTTGCTGGAGGGGCCTCTGACTTGGAAGACCTGTCACTCTGGGGTCAGAGCTCCTTACCAGGCGATCAACCATTGTCACCTAAGGGCTGGCCCCTTCCTACTCTCCCTACACCTCTCCCGTACCTGGGGAGGGGCACATTCCTGAGTCTCTGAATCCCCATAAGAAGAGAAAGTGGATCTAAGAAGGGAAAGGTTATTTTGAGAACACAGTCTATAGAAGACCTTCTGCCCCAAATTCGTTTCCACAAAGAACAAGCACAGGACATCCCAGATGAGCCTGAATGGGAAGTTTGCCAAAACAACATCTGTATCTTTAGCCTCACAAGTTGCTAAGAGAGACAGTTTTTCAGCAAGAGGCCACTTCCCTCCGCGTTGCTTGCATTGAGAAGTGGGAAAAATAACACGTGGTTGAAAAAGAGAGATGGTAACATATGCATGAACACGTGTATTTAAAAATTTAATAATATCAAATTTCCGACAAAATTTGAAGACAAAAGTTATATGTATGAAAGTATCGACTGCGGAGTTATCCACAATAGTAAAATACTAAAATCACATAAACGGGCAAATGAAAGGTATCGCTTAAAAAAGCTACAGTGCATTTACTTGGTAATATAATAATGCAGTTATTAAAATGTGAACTATAAAGGCTGGGAGGAATATGGAAAAGTGTTTATGACAGAATATAAAATTTAAAAACACAAGTATGCATATAGGGCTTGCAACTATGTAAAAGAGTTTAAGGGCAAAGACGAGAAGTAACTACTATATAAAGAGGAAAATATTTATGTTGGGATAATGAAATCACAGGTGGTTTTAAAACATCTACATTTTATTTCATGGCACGGTATGTATGTTTTATAATGAAAAAACACAGTAGAAGCGTTGGAGCCGCTATCAGGCGCTTCTTAGCCACTCATGGAGGAGTTTCAGCTTTGGGTGCTCTGTGCCCATAGTCAGCTATTGGATTCGAGCCACAGGCCCGGAGAGCAGGAGGGTCTGTGTATGATTGGAAAAGCATTGCGTTCTCCATCTGCCCTGTGAGCCAGACAGACCCCTTCATTTCCCTCTGTTCACAGCTCTCTGCACTCTCGGAGTTAGGTAATCTTCAGCTGGCCAGATGGATCAACAGTTGGAGGGGCCTCCTTTGGGCTTTATAAAGAGCAAGATTATTGAATGCTTTCTGATGACTCAGTTCCCATCAGAGGGAATTTATGGTGAGCAGTGAGGAGCTTGGCGGACTGCTGACCGCGGGGATGAGCCCATCTACCCACCTTCTCTGAGTATCCGCTCTCCAGAGAACACTTCTGGGATGACAGGGGGTGCCCTGGTCTGGGAGCGGGATGACAGAGCCCCCCAGGAGGCTGTCGCCATCAGACTGGAGGCCAGAGAGTCTCTGGACGCAGGCCTTCTGCAGCAGAGCCTGGAAAGAACTGGTCGGTGAGCCCCCTCGCAGTCTGGACGGAGAACTGGTGTTGGGGAGGTGGCCCATGTCACTTGGCAAGAACAGGAGGAGGAGGCCCGAGGTGGGGCTCCGACCCACGGGCTGAGCAAGCCGCTCTTGCACGACCTGGAAGGGGACCACGTGATCTGGCCCATGTTCCCCGCCCACTCTGGCCTCGCTCTGGGCCCTCCGCCCCGCTGGGCTTTGCTCAGTGTGTCCCACGTGACCGCCTTTGT
This sequence comes from Mustela putorius furo, assembly GCF_011764305.1. Taxonomy (NCBI): domain Eukaryota; kingdom Metazoa; phylum Chordata; class Mammalia; order Carnivora; family Mustelidae; genus Mustela; species Mustela putorius. The sequence continues at coordinate 12,726,584 of NW_025422057.1, forward strand.
CCTTCTGCAGGTGCTTGCGCCATCTCTTTCCAGTTCTGGGACGAGACTTCCCCTTTTCTCCACAGCTTGTCTTTTCATCCTTCTTCCTGCAAGAACACGCACAGAGGGGCGTTCTCTCTCCCCCATGCAAAGTCTGTCGTCCCCAGTTTGATTACTCTCTGTTTCGACGTCGGGCTTGTTTCTGTCAAGCAAGGTCGTGGCCACAGAGAGTATCATTTGAGTTGACTGGCTTGCTGCTCTGGCTTTATTCTCTCCTCCAGCGGGACCGGGAGCTGGGCGACACTAGGGGCTGCGTTGGTCTCATTCGCCCCTGCATGCCGGCTGCCAGCACGGGGCTTGGCACGTCGTGGGGGCTCCGTCAGGATTTGCTGAGTGCATGTGCATCGGGAAATGTGGGGTGAGCCAAGACAGCATTTTCTTCATCAGAGCCCACTCTGAGGGCCTGGCCTCGCTTACCTCCGGCACAAAGCTTGCTCCCTGTTGCTCATGGCCTCTGGGGCTCAGGACTTGATGTTCTTTGAGTCGGAGGCAGTCCAGACCACCTGGGAGATGCTGCTCTCCTGCTGAGCCCTCAGAAGGGGAGTGACACAGACTGAGGACAATCCACCTTAAAACTCGGGTCCCCTGCCAATCTGGTGGTGGGGCCGGGGGAGGGAGAAATGCAGGGGTGCGCTTGACAGTTGGAATAAAGTCTTGGTGATCATTGCTGAGTGACATAAAGATGCTGAACCAAAGGTAGTCAAAATGGAACCCCTGAGAGCCTGGGGTGCCTCGATGGCCACTGGAAGGCAATGCAGCTGTGAAAAAAACAAGGTTTCTGTGGAGGATGGGGCGTCGAGAATCACTGCTGGACCCTTTAGCGTCCAGGGGGAGGGGTGCTGTGGGTGGAAGAAAGGGAAGGAAAATTCTAGCACAATGCTGGTTACTGATTCGGTCTCTGGCTGGGAGTTTCTTGCACACCCAGCCTCTTGGTAGGAGGTGCAGCCCTCATATTTCTTCCTTAAGACTTTTGATTCAAAGTCTAGTTTTCTTGCTTATGCAAGTTTTTCAAGAGAGCCTTTTAAAGGCAATTTCTCATATTTTTAGGAAATGAGAGGTCAGTGTTAGTTACCATCATGCTCTTGTGGCTAGAGATCAAGGCAGGAATAACCCTGAAGTGAGCATCTCTGGCCAATAAATAGCACGATCAGCAGGAGGAATCCTGCCTCCTAATTTCTAGTCCAGCCTGTCTCGTGAGTCGCATTTTAGAAGGTGGCAGCTTTATTAACCTTCCAGTATTATAAACCAATAGCTCAGGACTCCAAAAAAAAAAAATGATTTTGCCAAAATTTATTTAACTCTCTCCATATGGGAATATTGTGGTTGGTTCCACTTTGCTCCAATAAATGATCCTATAATAGACATCCTTGTATATATGTCTTTGTATATATTTTTTCTCCTAGGAAATTCTTAGTTCCCAAGAATCAAATATATTAGGAAACTTTTAAATATTTTGTTGTGAAATGTAGCACACACAAGAGTGCGTATAACATGTGTATGGATTAAAGAACAGTTATGAAATTAACACCTGAGAATCCGCCATCCAGCACATCGCGCCCCATCTGTACCCACTCACTGACTACTGACCTTGTCCTGGTCTCTCCCTCCGGAGATACTCACTCTGTGATTATTGTTCATTATCGTGAATTTTGTTAACCACTCGTGCATTCTTTCCCTAAAATACATACATGCGCCTATTTTCATTTTGCATGTTTTAGCCTGTATATACATGGAAACAGACCCTATCTATTCTTCTGTGACATGCTTTTATTCACTTGATATTATATTTCTAGGGTTTAAGCAAATAGCTACTCACTGTTCCTTTTCATTGCTGTATATTATTCCTTCAAATAACAATCTCCCAGCTTAGATCGATTTTGCCGTTTTGGGATTTCAGGTGTTTCTGATTTTTGCTCCACAAACAACACTGTCATAGCTGTTTTGTCCATGTTTCTTAGTGCACATGGACAAGCGTTTTCTGTAAGTGAAATTGCGGTCGTATTCACACCCTGCATGTTCATTATTGCTATCCCCGTGTTCTGTAATGAAAGCATAGGTGTTTTTAAAGCAACCTAGGGAAAGTTCCAGGGTTTCTCTGACACTGAAGTTGGAGTGAACCGTTCATGGGACAAACAGACGTCCAATATCTCTCTTTCTTCCCCTGAGACACCAGCGGCCTACCCACCTGTGGGGAAAGCATCCCTCTGACCTAGGTAAGAGCCGTGTAGAGTCGGGGGTTTCCCGAGCTCGGTCGTACCTAAGCTGCGTAGCATGATGTCTCCCGACTTAGACGCAAGTGGGCACAGGGCTTTGAGCAACCTCCGGGAGCAGGACTAAGGGAAGACGTGTCGACTGAGTTCCTCGACTGTATGAAGCATATAGTCAGGCACTTTACATAGTGTTTCATTATCTCCTTTAATCTTGGGGGCTACTCTTTGACATAAAGAATATAGTCCCCTTTTGCAGGTAGGCAAACTGAGGCTGACGGAGGTTGAGAAATGCCTTCAAGGCCACTGTCCGCAGGTAGTGAGGGTGGGACTCCAGTCTTGCCTCACCTCGTCCTGTCTTCTTACCGGTGATGGTGACGATGGCTGGCCCAGGACGGGTGCTCTGTTGCTGTCTGTGATCGCATGAAGAAAGATAGGAAATGGGAGATACAGAAAAACCTCACCAAACCCCAACTCTGGCAGGCGTCAGTGTCCAGCGTTGGTCCACGGAGGGCTGGGACTGTTGTTCCCTCCCTGGCGGACGAGCAGGTAGGACATGTCCAGGGTGTCTTTGCCGCAGGGGATGACCAGGGCTCTGCACGGCCACCTGTCTTGGGGGACCCATCCTGTTTTCTGACCTTCGGAATGACCTCCCGTGAAGCAACAGCTGGAGGGGCAGATGTTCCCCTGTCTGGGTGAGGGCAGGGCACTGGCTCTTCTGTGCTTGCTCAGGAAGCCTCCAGACGGTAGGCCAGCCCCCTGTTTTTAACTGCGGGATTTCAAAGAGACTTGTAAAGAGGACTTCCTAATCCCGTCAAGCCCTGGGGAGGGGGTGGTATTATGTCCAGGTTGGGGTGGGGAGGGCCCCATGCATTGTGGAAGTCGTAAATCAGGGGCTGGGTAGCTGGGGGCAGCCGAGAAATCCTCGGTGTCTGAGAGCGAAAACGCAGCCCCGGGGCCCAGGTGCAGCCCCTGACTGAGGGGCTTCTGGCCCTCACTGTGGTCGCTGGAAGCCGGGGGAGGGGGTCCAGGTGTCCTCATCCTTTTAGTGTCTGAAAACCCATCCCCGAAGGTTGCCCCTCATCCCTCAGACCTCCACGGGCTGCCCCTGCAGACACTTTGGAAGACAAAAACAAGGAAGCAAACAAACTAGGACCTGTCGAGATGAACTTATGTTGATGCTGTCCTGGAAAGAGACACTGCGTCTTGTGAAAGAGACTCATTTTAAAACATGGATCTGTATTAAGGGCTCCATAATCAGCCTGCATTGCTACTTGAAAGACTGAGAACACTTCATAATAATAACAAATAAATGCGTGTACATATCTATACGTAATGTATTTATATTTTTGTCATACCTTATTTAAAATTTCTGAGGCCTTGGGCGCCTGGATGGCTCAGTCGTTAAGTGTCTGCCTTCGGCTCAGGTCATGATCCCAGGGTCCTGGGATCGAGCCCTGTATCAGGGTTCCCTGCTCGGCAGGAGGCCTGCTTCTCTCTCTCTCTCACTCCCCCTGCTTGTGTTTCCTCTCTCGCTGTGTCTCTCTCTCTGTCAAATAAAAAATAAAACCTTCCCCCCCCCCAAAAAAAAAATTTCCAAGGCCTTTACTCTAGACCAAGATAAATTCCAGCTTCTAACCTCGGCTGCCTTGGGTTATGAAGTGTTGCTCTTCTCACCTTATATGTGAATGGGTATTAACATATTTTTATGTACTCTATTTTTATGTCCGTACATAAAGAGGCAGTTATGTAATTACCTTTATATTATATACATAAATTTATGATATAATTATGCATATGTTACTGTATACCTACTTTTACAGTCTACATGCAAGTGTGTAAACAGAATATTTCAAGTTGTATACATTCATAGTCACATGATCTATATATAAGTTCATAAATATAGTAGTAACGATGTAGATCTATTTATGCATATTTAAACATATATTTAGAGGCATTATATGAATTAATGCACGTCATCATGGGCATCGGGGAGAGGGGTGATCAGTGTCTCAACTCACATGGGAACAAAGCGGAGTGACAGCAAACAAGAGTTTGGGTTTCCCCTTCCTGCTGTTGCAATCATACCAGATCTCTCAGCCGCCCAGGTATTGCATCTGAGCTCTCCTCGTGGAGCATATCAGCCTTGCAAGTCTTGTAAAGCTGCAGGCTTGTTAATCTAGAAGGCTGGGCAGATGGACTAACTGAAGCTTTAGTCATTATACTTAATTGGGCGAGTGGCCCTCAGAGCTGTCTATAAACTGTGTGTTCACAGTGAGGTAATTAATAACGCCACTTCCTTTCGGGAGACATATCATTAGCCATTATTTCTAGAAACATGACATTGATCTCTTTATTCAGAGAGGTAATTGCAGGTTTCTGAAAAGAGTGTATGGTTTACCCAACAATTCCCCACAAATGACATCATCTCTGAAAAGTAAAACCCACAAAATCTGTCATTTTAAATCTATAGTTGGGATTTTGTTCCCTACGTGGTAAAAGAAGATTCTGGAAAAAAAAAAAAAAAACTAATAATGAACTATTTTGGTATGGAAATAAGCACGAATGATAAGTTTTTTATTTTTTATTTGAAGATATTAGTCATCTCTTTATGAGCCTGGGTGAAGAGTTGAGTTTGTGCTTGCTAGGATTCTAGCAAGAAGCGAAACAAAGTCATGATAAAAGGAAAAAAAATTAAAGTTTTACAACTGCCTTTAGATAATAGTTTTCTGAATCCGTCTAACAACATGCTCACAAATAAATTCCATTTCAACATTAACATGTGAAAACCCACGACTTCCAAAATCCAATTCTTAACATTAAAAGGAAGTAGAGAGACGCAACACAGGGCTTGACATTTGCATTGATTGGATTCTATACTGTGGAGCAAGAATCAAAGGAGAATTTCAGAACAGTTTTTGCTAAACCCTCTAGCTGACTTACCGTCAACAATCCTACTTTCAGTGTGTACATTAAATTGAAAAAAAACCTCACTTGTCACTTTTCACTTTTTTAGGGTCGTTATAAGGTAATGGGATGACTAGAAAAAAACAAGACCTTTCTTCCTGTGGATTGTTTGCTTGCCAGTTTCAAATTCTTGTCTGGTTTGGAGAATACCCGAGTCCACTTGAGAAAGGGGAGGTCAGTAAATTCGAACAAGAAAGCTTATTTAAATCAACAGTAAGATCAACTGCTTCCAAACTCTTTTGTAAACTTTATAGTGTGAACCTTGTATTTGTTGATGAATTCTTCAAACTGTGATTTTCCAAAGCATCCTTCTTTTTATAGACTTGCTTGGCACTAACAGCCTTGCTTTTTCGGGTAGAATTCTAAATGGAAAACATAGAACCTCTAAACTTGACATAAACCAGCATTTCTCAATTATATTAGAGGGATACCAAATGTACAAGATACTGCAAATAAATTTAGAACATAATGCATTTGCTGGTCTCCTCCTGGGAGCTGCTTATGCCTGTTGCCATATTAAAGGTCCTGAGAAGTCCTGTAGAGAAAGAAGGTGCTTAGCCTTGTTAACCTGGAGGAGTTTTGTTTGTTTGTTTGTTTTGTTTCATTTTGTTTTTTAAATTTTATTTATTTGAAAGAGAGAGAACAAACAAGTAGTGAGGAGGGGCGGAGGCAGAGGGAGAAGCAGTCTCCCCGCTGAAGAGGGAGCCGGACATTGGGCTCCATCCCCTGGGATCATGCTCTGAGCCTAAGGCAGATGTTTAATTGACTGAGCCACCCATGCGTCCCAACTTGGAAGATTTTTTTTTTAAAGATTTTTTACTCTTTCTGTACTATTTTAGATGTGTATAATAATGGGTTAAAGCAAAACATTTTTTTTTGCATAATACCTGTTAACATACCTGCAGAGTCAATATATCTTGAAACTCTTAAGAAACATTGCCCTGAATGTTGCCCTTTAATCTATTTGTTGAGTTTCTTTCCTTTTCAGATACACAAGAGAATCACCTATCTAGGGATCTCTTGATGACGTATGAAAACTTTAAATTTGGAAACTATTGAGTGTCACAGGTGTGAGGTTATTTCTCAGATAAAAAGAGTTTTCAGTGTCCCTCAAAGCTGGCAAGACGGCATTGAGAACGGATTTGCATTCAGCCTGAAAATAGAAGGGCAAAGACGTGTTTCATTAAGGAGTTGTAATCAGCAATACGTCTACATTGCTAGAAATAAATTCAAAATTTGAAGAGGAACTTGCTGAAAGAAAATGTCTCTCTGTTAAATTTTAGGTTCAAATAAATGATGGAATTAAAAACGATGTTCGAATGCCTAAATAATTATTTTAAAGATAATCCTAAAATGTCATTTAATGTCTCAATACCAAATGGGTAGATACTGGATTGGATAATTTGGCATTTTAGGATTTGGAGACTTGGAGAGGGTATTTATGGCTTATGAGTTTTAAAGCCATAATCTCACAATGAATTTGGTTAACGTTATTAACAGCTACATCTTAAATGTCTATGGTTTGTTTAATATATTGAATTTATTAATACAGTTGTCTGTTGGATTTTATTTTTAACCTGCCAGGAACGTATGCATTTTAATCTAAATTTAATCTAAATGCTCAAATTTATCTTCAAATGCTTTACTTAGTTAATTATGCAGACATAGCTTGCTAATGCAGCAAACAACTCTATCCGAGATGTACTTTGGATGCTTAATTATCCATAAGAATTAAAAATCCTTTGATTAAAACAAATCACTCCCATTTTCCTCTCCCAAATTCAGATCCTAGGATGTCTTTGTTCATTATAACTGCCACCAGTGAGGCTTCACTAAGGGGGATGGGGACACCACAGGAGAGCCTTGGGATGGGGTTTGGGGATAGCTACTGAGATGGTCTCTCTGAAGAGAATCCCTTTAGGGTTTCTTAGTTTTCGGGGTATTAAAAGGTACTGATGAATCTAATGTTTGCCTAATGTCTTGGATTATTCTATGGGTGACAAACAATGAAAAAGTCTTCTGAGGGGTATTTAAGTTAAAAAAATGAATCTTAGCTATGTCAAATGAGTGCATCAAGATGTTTTTGTCTTTCCTTTCCTGCCTTGGCAGGGCTGATAAAATCAGAAACTTCACTACCTTTGGATTTTTAAGTAGGAAAGAAAGACCAGATTTAGGCCTGGATGCCTCTCCCTGGGCCCACTGAACCCGAACCAAGTGGTTGTGGATTTGCAGGAACAAGAGCTCCTTTGTCATCTTCATTAATCAAACCCACCGAGCCAGATGAATGGGAGGCTTTTTTTAAAGTAAAATAATGCACTAGAATTTGGATGTGTTTCTCTTTAATTAGTTTGATGAGCCCCGAGTCGGAGGACTTGTCAAACACCTGGCATTACCCCCGCGCTACTGACCTAGGGGGAAAAGGCAGGAGAGGCGACAGGGCGGAGGCAGGTGGAATTAGCTGAATGAGGGGCCTTTTCTGCCCGCCTGTGCTCCAGATGAAAAGAATCATTACCACAATGATACTTCTAATTATACTGTCATTAGGATACGTCTTCGGTTCGCTGTGGTGCGGGGAGACTTGCCTTTAGACAACATGATCCGGGAGATGGTGAGAGCAGGGAGGCCTGGGAGGCATTTAACCCCTTCACCAGAGGCAGCACCATTTCAGTCCTGGACGTCGACCCTAAGAGTTTTCCATTTGCCCGACTGCGTTCTTCCCACGTGACCCATGAAAGGTGTCAAAGCAGGAACTACCTAGGTCACTGTGGGCAAAGGCCTCGGTGAGGGACTCGGGGTGCACCCAATTACCCACCAAGTCACACGTGGCATTTCCAGGCCTCCGTGTTCAAAGTTCCCCTCAAGCTCAGCCAATGGACACGTTGACTGCGGGAGGTAACAGCGATCTAACCATCCATGCGCCACTGGGTAATAAAGGACCAATGTTACTTTGAGATAGATTCCCAATTCTAGCGCAGCAACGGTGGCTGCGACATTAAGGGTAGAAGGCTGTGTATCTGTCCGGGGGGGTTGGGACTCCGAGGGGACGGGTATGGGCTTTGGAGCTTGATGGGCCTGGATTTGAATCTCAGGCTCTCAACTAGCTAGATCTTTGACCTTGCATAGATTACAAATTTCCAAGCCGAGGTTCCCCATTTGCAAAATGGGGATTAGTAATCCTACCCATCTCACAGAGCTGTTAGGAGAAATAACAGATAATTCAGGTACACTGCTAGATAGTACTGAGAAAACACATAGTAAACACTTAGTGGATAGTTGTGAGACGACTGTGTAAAAAAAGTTTTTCCAAAGTGAGTCTTCTTCCTTGAAACGATCAGTCTATCGGAAGTTCCTGCCTGTCTTAGGATGAAGGAGGGCGCCACGGACTCCCTATTTCTGGGGTTTACTACTAGGTCCTGTCCTGCGCATTCCAGTTACAAAATGCCTGAAGAAGTCTGGTGGGTAAACGAAATTCTTTATTTTTTAAGTCTGCATTGAATACAACAAGCTCCTCAAAACTGTTTTGGTATAAGTACCTGATAAGACACATTTTTCTAAAAAATAGGACATTTTGGATAGTGAGAATGATACTCGTCAGAAGACTCTCTGAATACTTTTGGACTTTATTCTTCAGGATAATAAACCACGATGGCCCAAAAGGGGTCACGGATTTTAGCATGAATAAATCTGCCTGTTGACATCTTTTAAATTCTGTCTGCTCCCAGCCTTCAACTGGAGCTGAGATTTTAAAAAACGTTTTGTTTCATGTATTATGTATACATATAAATGGATTTACACTTAGGATGGGAATTTGAACTATTTGGAAAAAAGGCGCTATTTATATTGAAAGTATTCTTATGTTTCATTGCTATTCTTTTGAGAATAGCAATCATATCCATGTCTGTATTGAACAATGCTCTAGGGAGACCGCAATTTAAACTATTTTAAAATAAGTCGTTCTCAAATTTCATACTTAGAGGGTGTGGATGTTTCATGACGCATAATGACAAGACTATATTGGGATAATTAATTTAATGACAAATATCACTGAAGACTCACTGTGTTGAGTGGGATAGGGCGGGTACAAGCATGCATCCAAGGAAGGAGGTGTCATCAGAGGACACACATACACACACGCTTTCTATGCAAGTATTATGCAAAATATATTGTGTGTGTGTATATATATATATATATGTATATATATATATATATTTATGTGTGTGTGTCAGACAGTGGTGTAACTACATACGTATCCCAGGTAATTACTGACTACTGAAAAAAATATTAAGAGATTGTTGTCATATATTTCTCACTCAGTACTGGGATTTTCGTTCGGTGAGATCATTCTTCTTCCCCTCCTCCTCCTGCTCTCCGTCCCCTACTCCTTCTCTCTCTCCTACTCTTTCTCCCTCTCCTCTCCTTCTTCCTCCTTCACTTATTTGTTATTTTTAAGTCCCTGCCATGCTTATTTTAAAGTTTACACATATTATGGGTTTTGTATCATGCTAAACTCGAATTATTCTGAGCTCTCAAGGCTCGCTAAATCTATGAGCTAGTTAATTTCTACAACCATTGTAAAGATGACATTGTATTGCTATGAATTTTAATTAAAATGGCAGACTTTGTTTAATCCTTTTATTAAAAAAGCTCCCTACAATGCAAGTCAAAAGTTTATGTAAGAAAGCAGTTAATTTTTGAGATGTTTGAATATCTTTTCTGCTCAAATCTCATAAACGTAGTCCTCCATCAATCCGGTTTTCCTTTTCAAGGCCGTTTTCCACCTATTTTGTATAAAAAGTAGAGCCTGGAATTTGCTTTAAATATAATTAGGGCCCTAAAATGTATGGTTGCTCTCTGAAAACTCTATCTCCGAGCTCTTTTGCAATACAAGTTAATTAACTGGATTTAGATATTTGCAAGATGATATATTTAATGGGATTACCGCTCATATAATGTTCTCAGTGACTGATTTGCAATCTAAGCTCACAGAGCCGAGTGCTGAATTTCCAGCTCTTTGAGAGTTAATGTTGTGTTAAAGAAAAGTACAATTTGAACCTCATTGTTCATGAATAGGTGAGTTATTCCCGTGAAATGGAGCCGGGTCCTACAAGGGCTGCAGCGGGCAGATGCGTGATCAGGAGCTCGCAAACCATCACATTCCAGCCACAGCCCCAGGTAGCTGGATCCCCACACCTGAACTCCTGACAAGTTCAAGGCAATTGTGTGTCTCCTCAAAATATAATGGCCCCATTATTCACCGTCTGTCTCCCAAGTGGGATCAATTAGATGCTTCTGCTCCCCAGGCTTAAAGATAAACACCTATGTTTTGGTTGGTCGAGGGTTAAAATGAAACCATACACAACCATTCTGCACCCCAGATCTGGCCATTGTGAGCTCCAAATGTTCCAAATCCACCTCTCAATGCAGTCATTCAAAATATTTGTGATTATTTTATAAGACTGGGTGGGAAGGTAAGTAATAATTTGCTTTGAAGGAAGATCAATAGAAAGATGTCAGCTTTTCAAAAGAAAAAAATCCCTTTCCATTCATGTCTGCCTTTGTCTTACTCTCTCTCTCTCTTTTTTTTTTTTTTTTTGTTAAGCAAATATATTTCTGCCCGTCAATTGAGTTCATGCCAATGTTATGGCTTCAGTCATTGAACATGACATCACTAATGAACATAATTTAAATCTCTCTGATCAGAGAACTACTGTAAAAATAGCATTTTAACTAAAATGTTGAAACTTTTATTAAATGTATAAATATTAGCTCAGTCAATAACTATTAAGAGAACATTTAAATTCTCCCTTAGTTGGAAGGCTATATAATAGTATATCCAGTTTCTCATTTTCATTGGAACTTACTGAGTGAAACGAGTCTTTGTATTTGACCTAACGAGATAATTTCCAGGGATCCAGAGACATAGTCTGGGTCTGGTATCTGAGCCCTGGATCACCACTGAACTCTCTCAAGCAAAAGAATGACTTTAACAGTAAACATCTTTCTGTAATATAGACATGACAGCTTCCCTCATGAGGTATTGAGTACCTAGTTTTTAGCTAGGTACTCAATAAAGTGAGCTTCTAGGTAAAAAATAAGAGTATAATTTGAATATAGGTGTCAGACAGTCAGACACCAGAATCACTAAATGTCAAAAGCTAAGTTGGCAGAGACATCATTTGGTCTAAGTTCATTTTACAGATGAGAAGTCTGTGTAGTCCGAAGAGGCAAAGTGATTTCCTGGATCAGGTGGTTAGAGCTTGGAGCTTGTTCAGTCCTTGAGACTCCCTGTGTGGATGGCTTAGGCTGAGGGATGGTGGTATAGGAAGAGGCATAGGAAGAAGACCAGGAGTCTGACTTTGACTTTTGTTATTTCCCAAACACTCTACAAAGTGAGAAGTAGCTCGCAGGCACACAACACTCACCAGGTTGCCCTTGGCCTGCCATAATGCCCGTGGATGGGAAATCCCTCTTCCAGGAGTGGTTGGGGGTCACAGGAATTGGCACTTAACTCAATCTCTCTGTAGAGATTTGGGATGTGGCTCCAAGGGCTCCGGACCCAACTTATCGGGGTATGTCTCACTTTCCCACCCTTTCCCTTGCGCTTCTTTCCCAGCCTACTTCAAATGAGGCAATCCCTGCTTTTCCCTGTTTTCCTATGCTTTCTAGTTTTGGGGGTTCACAGAAAGAAGTATTTTCCTACCTTAGTGAACTTTTCCAAAGTCAAGGGATTTGGATTCAATCTCCCAGCCCTCTTCACCTCATTAACCTCTACTCTTCCTTTAGATCTCGGCTCATTATCAAGCCTTTCCTGACCTTCTCAACCAGATCAATCCCTCCATCGTGTCTCTCATAACATCATGTATGTCTCCTTTGTAGCACTCCGCATAATCGTCATTTTACAGGTACTTATGTGCTACTGCTAATATACCTTCTTATTCCGAAATACCGAAGACGCATAAACATTTGGAAAATTAACATTGAGAATTCCTGCATACTCGTCAACTAGGGTTCCTGATGGTAGCCTCAATAATATTGGATGTAACCACAGTAAATTGTCAAAAGCGGGAATTAACATCAGTATAAATACTATGAATTCAGGTGAAAATCCTACTATAATTTCAACAGTCTTTACATGAACATTGTGTGTGTGTGAAGTTTTATGAATGTTTAGATTCCAGTAACTATTGTCACAGTCAGGAGACAGATCTGTTCCCTCGCTTCACAATCTTTCCCCTCACCATGTTGTCTTTTAATAGCTGTACCCTTTCCCAGCTCTGATCCATGGCAATCATGACCTTTCTTCGTCACGATAGTTTTACAACACTGGGAATGTTCTATAAACGAGATCGTACAGTATATATTGACAGTGGCTCTTTCCATCAAGCCATTCAGGAGATCCATCCAAGTCGTTTGCATGTATCAGTAATTTGGCTCTTTCTACATTCAGTAAGATTCTTGGCATGGATGTTCCACAATTGCTTCTCCACTCACCTGTTGAAAGATGTTTGGGTTGTTTCCGGTTTGGGGCTCTTAGAAATACAGCTTCTATAAACATTCCTGTTTATGTTTACGTTCACATATAAACATATATTTTCATTTCTCTTGAATAAATACTCGAGAGTATTTATATATATATAAATACCTGAGAGTGCACTGCTAGGTGTATGGTAAGTGTGTCCGTTCAAAACTGTCTTCCAGTGTGTCTGTACCATTTACATTCTCACCGGCAGTGGATGAGAGTTCCACATGCTCGTCACCACTTGCTATTGTCCCTGTTCTTTAATTTAACAGTTCTGTGTGGTGTGCGGTTGTACCTTGTTGTACCTTCTCTTTGCCGAATCATAAGGGCTAACAATGTTGAACATATTTGCCTGTGCTCATTTGCCATCCCCATCTTCTGTGGTGAGGATCTGTTCAAGTCGTGCCCACTTTCTAACTGGGTTGTTTGTTTTCCCACTGTTGAATTTAGAGTATTCTTTATATATTCTGGATACCAATCCTTTGTCAGCTCATGATATGCAAATATTCTATTCTATGCCAAAGCTTATCATTTTATCTTCCTGAGAAGGTATTTTACAGAGCAGAAGTCCTTAATTTTGATTAAGTCCAATTTATCTGTTTTTTTTTTTTCTTTTGTGGATCATACCTTTGATATCATGTCTAAGCAAACTTTGCCCAAAGCTAGGTCACAAAGTCAGACTCAGGAATGCTAGCTAGTATGACATGCAAAGTGGTTCTTGGACTGGGGCTGGGGGGAAAGGCTGGTTTTACCATAGCCCAGGTAATCAACTTTTTCTTTGTTACTTTTGTGTGATGGTTATTGACTCAATGCAACTTTGTGGGAAGAGGGAGAATTATAAATGAGATCTGAAAATTAAATGTTCCTAATAATTATTTGTTATATGAATGAAAGAGGTTTCTTAAAATAAATTTATGCTTGTCCAAAATATCAGTTATCCAAAGTTTAGAGCAGCAAGAAAATGAATGCATGTGTTAAAATTATATTATAGCTTGCTTAGCAAAAAAAAAAAAAGATACGAGATAAATGTATAAAGGGATTGGCTTATCACCTAAGACACTTAATTGTATACCTACCATATCTCAAATATCTAAAAGCCTCCAACAATTTCAGGTGGAAGAGCTAATTCTACTTTCCCTCCCTGCTTTCAAAACCAGAACAATAGGGGCACCTGGGTGGCTCAGTGGGTTAAGCCGCTGCCTTCGGCTCAGGTCATGATCTCAGGGTCCTGGGATCGAGTCCCGCATCGGGCTCTCTGCTCGGCAGGGAGCCGGCTTCCCTCTCTCTCTCTCTGCCTGCCTCTCCATCTACTTGTGATTTCTCTCTGTCAAATAAATAAATAAAATATTTAAAAAAAAAAAACAGAACAATATGGCTTCTCTAAAAATTGAAGTTTATACTTGAGATAAGACCACATTCTGTGTGGAGGGGGAAATGTTTGCTCCACATCTATTATAAAGAGCCCAACCCCTTCTGGTGATCCTGGCAAAAGTGAAAGTTGCCCATGGGAACTTGGGCATGACTCACATCATGTTCAGTGTCAGCCAAGATCACTGGATAAGGAATCTTTCTCATGACCCCAAATCTAGGAAATTGCAGACACTCAAAGACAAAATTCTGAGTTTAGTTTTTAAGGAAAAAAGGGGAGGGATGAAGGGAGAGAGGGAAAGACAGAGAGAGAGAGAGGGAGGAAAGAAGGAAAAGAGGGAAGGAGGGAAGAAGAAAGGGAGAAAGGGAGAGAGAATGGAAAGAAGGAAGGAGGGATTCTCTTCAGCTCGTACATGTCCGTAAGTTATACCTGTGCTCCACCAGTGCTCACCGGCTTGGATGGCTTTAATAAAAAGTAGGTACTTACTCATCCTGTTACTTGTGGGAAGTCAATCGAGCAGGGTTCACCATTTGCCAAGAGAGAGGCTCACACAACTGCACATATCCGCACAGTGGTGTCTACACGACACTCCCTGTTCGTGTTTTGCTTTATGACTTCAAGCAAATTCCATAACTTAATTCCAAAGGAATTAAGGAATTAAAATATTGGCTTCTATACGATTCCCCCCCACGCCCCCAAATCTTATACCGCTGAGCTTTCCTATCTGTTCGAAGGTGCTGGTTCTCAACATCATGAGAGATGAGGATTCCCTGTCTTACTTTTAAGAGAGCAGGAGGAGAGAATCGACGATGGGACTTTTAGGAAACCAACACATGAGAAACAAAACAACCCATTAAAATTCAACACAATACCCTGAATTCCTGTTAGTCATTTATGAAAAGAGAAACGGGCATTGGTTACACAAAGATAAGGCCAAGATGCTTAACAGCAGGTAACTGAGAGGCTCTGGAGCAAGTGGAAGGAGGAAATGGGGGCCTGTAAAGATGCCTTTAGATTTTGCCAGGAGAAGCCTGTCGTGCCCGTCCAGTGCACATTCCGGTCTCTCTGTCGCCACCAACGTGAACAAACCCTTATGTGTCCTTGTGAATCTGTATCATGAGATGTTAGGGAAGAACGCTCCTTCAGTGCATTAATGAACAAGTGGTCAGGTCACCTTTGCAAGCAAATACTTAAAAAAAATAAGACTACCAGGGCTCTGGTAGGCACGCGTTGACTCCTTCCGAGCAGAGGCTGAAAAGCTGACATTCAGGATACATTAATCTGAAAACAAGTGTACTTTTGTGTCCAGGAGGATTCTTTACATTGCCATCAATTTAGTACATCGACAGACAGAGATCCTACTCCACTATCAGGTTGCCCTCCGAGCTGAGACCCCCGCCTCCACAGGCCACGCGGAGTGAAACCACGGGTCCTCTCGGATTTCTCCCCGTCAGCATAGACGCTCCTCTTTCCCTTTCCCTTCAGTGATCTGCTCCAAGTTTCTTGGGAGGAAAAGTGACATCTGGACAACGTGAATAGTCATTCAGCTCTGGGGCAAAAGAAATGCACGCGGGCACACGTGTGCACACACACACACAGACACACACATCCCAATACCTATAAAAGCAGTGAGCACCTCATGGTACAGTCACAGACCAGGGCACACTGGGAGTGATGTCTATCTAGGTCCCTGCCAGCCCTACAGCCCTTTCCTCCTCTGCTGTGAGTTTTCTGAGGATGCTAAGTGCTTTGAGCTAAAGTCTACTGAAGTTGGGGGAAAAAATGATCTTTTTTCCCCCTGTGTACTCATTGTATGCTCAGAAATCTCCATGGACATCAGGAGGTTTTGTTTGTTTTAATACCTTTGATTTCTTAGTAGTTTGAAGAGTTAGGGGGTTGGACGTATCCATGATAGAGTTCTGCCCTTTACTTGTATGATACTCTGTCCCTCTGGAGGAGGAGGTGGGAAAGGACGTGTGGCGCGGTCCTCCGCGGCCGGGTTCTGAGTTTCCTAGCCTTTCCTCTCCTTGCACCGCTGGGCTTCCCCGGTCCTGCTGGTGTCTGTCCCGCGGAGGGTCAGGGGGAGGCTGGCAGAATGCCTGTACTCCTTCCCATTGCTGCTCAGGGGGGTTCCTGGGCTTTTCTTCACTCACAGATTTAATAAATCATTGTGGAGTGTCTTTGCAGTCCTGGGCATTCTGCTCAGGACTGGGAACAGATAGGTTCATTACCGTCACATGTTCTATAAAACTCCTTCCAGAACTTCTGCCATCTATCCTTCCGTTAATTCTAGTCCCTTGGTTTGCTCTCCAGTCACTCCTTGGGCACCAAATCTTTGCTTTTCAGAGAGAGCTGAAGGAAGCCGAGGTGCCTTTCTATCTTTTTGCACACACTGTCTCCAGCCCTGGGATGCGTTCCAGTATCTGAGAAGGAACCCTTCTGTCCCACTCCAAAGTAATTTTCCCTCACCAGTATGTGAGGGAAAGAACATAAATGCTTATGTTCTTCCAAAATTGATACGTGGAAACCGAATCCACACTATGATGGTGTTTGGAGGGGAAAGCGTTGGGAGGTGATTAGGTCACGAGGGTGGAACTTGCACGAATGGGATTAGTGTCTTATAGAAAGGATTCTGGGGAGCTCCCTTGTTCCTTCTACCATGGGAACATAGCCAGAAGGTGGCCCTCCACGAACAAGGAAGTGACCCCTTACTGGACACAGAATCTGCCAGTGCCTTGATCTCGGGCTTCCCAGCCCTTCAGGACCATGAGAAGTAACTTTCTGCTGTTTCTAAGCTGCTCAGTCCCTGGTCCTGTGTCCTGGTGACCCCGACAGGCTAACACCCATACTCTCCTAATCTGGGAAGACGTGGCCAGTATCCCGATGACCTCTCATGGTGGATTTGCACATTCAGTCGTTCCCTGCCCAGGTTCATTTCCTGCCATTTCATTTAATCCAGCCAACATTGAGTGCCTTCTGTATGCAAGCTAGCTGTGTGAGAGGCATTCTCCTGCTGAGCTCTGTTGTTCCAAGCAAGTTAGTGCTGTGCACCGGACCCCGAACCCCTGTCCAGCTGCTCACTGCCAGTCAGAGAACAGGCATTGCCCGAGCCTCTAGTAATAAGTAATAGGTTTTGGGTGAGGGGAGATAGAAAGAGCCAACTTCAGCTCAAATACTACTTCTTTTCTTCCCCTCTCTTCTGTCTTTTTATGTAACATGCTCACAATAGCAACAACTTTTATTTTTAACTCTGCTTTTCAGAGAACATTGTAGCATGAACATGTTTCCTGTGGTTACAAAGTCTTGGGGAATATCTTTAAGGACTACAGCGCATTTAGGAAATCTCTCAAGGCTCTTACAGAAATATTTGTTTCCTCTAGCTGCTCCTAACTAATTTCACAAACGTGGTGGTGTAAGCAACAGCAACCCATTCTCTCCCCGGTCTGGAGGCCGAAGTCTAAAGTCAGCATCCGCACGCCCACATCAGCAGGGCAGCAGGACTGGGTTCCCTCTAGAGGCTCAAGCGGAGAATCATTTCCTTGCCTCCTCCAGCTCCTGGGGCTGCCAGTGTTCCTTGGCTTGTGGCCACATGACACCAATGTCTGGGGCCAGTGTCTCCAAATCTCTGTTCTATTTTCACCCCGCTTTCTCCTTTTCTACATGTCCAATCCCTCTCTGCCTGTCTCTTATAGGAGCATTTGTGATCATGGTTAGGGCCCAACTGCATAATTGAGGATAATCTCCCCTCCTGAAGATCCTTAAGTTAAACATATCTGCTAACACCTACTTTCCAAATAAGGTAATGCTTACAGATTCCAGGGATCAGGACCTCGTATCTTTGGGGACCATTATTCAACCTACTACACTGACATATGAGGAGGCCAAATCAGCAAAGATGAAAGTAAACTCCTGGCAGGAAGGTAACTAACCCAGAGAAAGTTTAGAGAAGGTAGGGATCAGTGGGCAAAGCTCCAGAGATCAGTGAGGTCTTTGCGGTGTAGACGGAAGGGTAGGAAGGATTTCCATGGAGCCCAGGTGGGTGAGCAAGGGCAGCACCCTCGGCCAGCCCCTGGCAGCCCACAGTCTGCTTCTGTAAGCATTCTTTAATCTTTATGTATTCTAGAGTGTTTATGAACCCAGACTTGATGTTAAGCGTAACAGGCTTCATGTGGCAGAAAGGCCACTTCCTACTGGAGATTGGTGAGATGAGGGCTGGCAAGATTGATGGGGCAGGTGCTGCGGGGACTTAAAGGGGATGAGGAGATGCCTCGGGGAAGCAGTCAGCAGAGTTGGTGTGGAAGCTGGAGCAAAAAGGGAGGTGGGCCTGCCTTCTTAAAGGTGAAGGGCAACAGCGGGGAGCAGCTGGGAGGGTGGACAATGCTGTAATTCTGGGACAAGGGAAGAGGAGCCTGGCTTTGGATGTGACCACCAGAACAAAATGGAGAGGAAAAGGATACAGAAAGGGTGAGCCTGGGTGGAAGAGTGGATGTAGAGATTGAGAGAAGCGATCTCAGAAATAGGAAGGATTTTAAAATCAAAGTCCAGAAGAATGGAGAGTGTGCTGGTTAATCGTGCCAATCTAGCCAGGCCACATATCCAGGTATTTGGTCAGGTGTTACCATGAAAGTATTTTGTAGATGAGAGTAATATTTAAATCAGTAGCTGAATAAAGCCAGGTACTTGTCACTGTGTGGGTGGGCCTCGCCCAATCAGTTGAAGAGGAGAAAGACTGAAGTCCCTGAGGAAAAGGGAATTCTTCCAGCAGACAGCCTTCAGACTCCAACTGCAACTCTTTCTTGGGTTTCCTGCCCCTTGGCTTACTTTGTGGGTTTTGGACTTGCCAGTCTCTGCAATTGTATGAGTACACTCTTTAAAACCAATATTCCCCCTTAGCCTCAACAAATCAGAAACAGACTCTTAATTATAGAGAACAAACTGATGGTCACCAGGGGTGGGTGGGGATGAGTGAAACAGGTGATAGGGATGAAGGAGGACTCTAGCCAGGATAAGCACAGGGTAATGTATGGAAGTGTTGAGTCCTTTATTGTACACTTGAAACTAATATAACACTGTATGTTACCTAACTGAAATTGAAACAAAAACTTCAAAAAAATCAATATTTCTCTGTATGTGTGTATAAAAACATATATTATAAATAATTATGTATAATACATTTATTTATTTTTATATTTATTTTATTTTATATATATACATATATACAGATATATTTCTAATCTGTATTCACACACATGCTATTGATTCTGTTTATCTGGAGAATGCTGAGTACTACAGAAGGCACTAGAAAAGATGGGAACCAGGAGTCATTCCTAATCAAACCAATATATAAAAATAGTAGGAAATGCAAGGAGTTCTTAAGAAGAGAATGAAAACACATGGGTGGGGAGTGCCTTGGTGGCTCAGTGGGTTAAAGCCTCTGCCTTCAGCTCAGGTCATGGTTCCAGGATCCTGGGATCGAGCCCCGTAATCGCCTCTCTACTCAGCAGAGAGCCTGCTTCCCTTCCTCTCTCTCTGCCTGCCTCTCTGCCTAATTGTGATCACTGTCTGTCAAATAAATAAATAAAATCTTAAAAAAAAAAAGAGAATGAAAACACATGAAATTGACCAAAAATGAACCCAAAACCACAACTGTGATTTGTCAGCCATTGCTGAACAAGAAAGCTGTCATTAATGTCATTGATTAAAAATGAGCCATCAGAAGTCCCGGTAGGCGAAAGGTCCCACCCAACACAATGTTGCAGGAACTTCCCAAGCGACTGGACTTCCAGGATGACCTCTGTGTTTTGGTTTGCTGCCACTCCTGAAATGATGAGAACACAATAAATTCCAGTGTATCCCAAGCGTCTTTCTAATGGGCACATTATTCAGTGACTAATAGAATATGGTTCCATCTAATGCTTGTGGTAAAGCTGCTCATGGGTTTCCCTGCTAATTCACCACCATATAAACTGTGATAATTTTAGGCTCGTTTCCATGTTAATTATGACTTGCAAGCACAGGGCTAGAAGTCTGCGGTGAGAAACATGGCCCCTGAGCTCGAATGGTAACTGTAAAAAGTCCATTTCTCTGGCAGGTCTAATTTGGGGTGTCTATTATACTGAAGGTGCATTTAAAAAAATAACAGCTTCCACTCTGTATAAATGCTTAATGGCCTTCTCTGGTCTTTGGATTCGGTCTTCACAATGCAATTTAAAATGCAGTCATAATAACTTTAATAAGGCACATATTAGAAATCGGTTGTTTTTTTTTCTTTTCACTCCATATGCACACGAGTTCTCATACACCAAGATATATTTTCTCCCAAAACTTTCCCCAGCTTCATCACTTTGTCGGAAAGAGAGAATGAGGATTAGCAAACCTGCTTGGGTAAACTTTGCCTGGCATCTGGCTCTATGCCCGGGGCCATGATGGGAGGATGAAGCTACCCCCTGGCCACTCAGGGTCCAGCAGGCGCCCTGCAGAAGTGGGTCACAAAAGGCACTAGGTGACAAGAAGCACCAAGAAGGAAGGGCCTTGGTTTTCCCAGCCTAAAGATGGCATTGGCATCTCTTTCTAATTAGCATTTCACCTGGTGGGGAGGTCTGGATCCAAACTGGCATTGTCACTTGATTCTGGCAAGTTAATGGCTAATTCTGTGCCTCTGTCCCTCATTTGAAGCCTGGGGTCAATAATAGCACCCATGTTACACTGTATCTGTTGTGAGGCTTGGTGCTAGGTTACCAGGAGGAAAGAATCTAGAACACAGATGAGATGCCCCTCCGGTTTTAGCATCATTGCTACTCTGAACCCAACCAATGAGCACTCATTGACATTGAGGTAAGCAGTTCAGAACAAGCTAATGGTAAAAAGTAAAAACGTCTGCCCCCCGCCACCCTGAGATAGCCACCATTTCTATTCTGGTGGCCATACTTTCACTCATCTCCTACAGAAGAAAACGATGGCCAGAAATTTTGTTTTATATAAATGGATATTATATGCTTAAAAAAAAAAACAAAAACCTTAAACCTTTATTTTTGATTCTTTTTTCCCAGCCTCCTGCTCTGGGATTATTGATACAAACATTTATGTGCTAACTTTTAAATCATTTTTTTTTTCAAGATTTTATTTATTTATTTGACAGAGATCACAAGTAGGCAGAGAGACAGGTGGGGTGGGGGGGTGGAGGCAGGCTCCCTGCTGAGCAGAGAGCCCAATGTGGAGCTCTTTTTACATCATTTTTGACACTCCTGTGATGGATGCAAACCTGTGGAGCCAGAATTGGGAGGCTCGTTTCTTTCCTAAAATGTAGTTACAGTTTTGTATTTCTCTGTTTGTGAGTGTGTGGGCTTTATTTCCTCTTACTTAACAATGTGAACCAGAACTCTCTCTAAATCAACTTGTCATAGTGCTAAGTCACTCTTTTTAATGATTGTAGACTATTTCGTAGTTCTTCTATTCATTCAACTATTTTGCCATTGGTTGACACTTACTCTGTGTGTGCGTGTGTGTGTGTGTGTCTGTCTGTGTGCACCAAGATCTCATAATAAGAGTACTGGAGTTTTGATTTCTAGTTTCACAGGAATGGGGATGCAAAGTGTTTGGGGTGCTGGATTGAGGGGCCTTGGGAAATAAACAAAGATGGAGACACTATCCCAAAAAGAAGCCAAATCACTCAGTCCAGATTTCTGAACCAAAAAGTACTGAAATGGGCCCAGATACCTCCAGGGAATGGCAGAGCTGGACTCAAAGCAGGGCTTCTGGCTCACGATCCATTTTGCTCTTTTTCCTCTGCTACATGGACAGAGAAGTGATATTAAACTTAGCCTTGAAGGATGACCAGAATGCAGAAGGTAGAAAAGAGGGCAAAGGCATTGCATGTCAGGCAAATAACATGAACAAAGGCAGGTTGGTGTAAATGTGCATAGCATTTGAAGGAACAGTACATTTTTCTTACTGCTTGAGCCCGCAGTTTTAGCAGCATGCTGAAGATGGGTGTTGTGAGCAGGTGAGACCAGATGAGTAGGCGGGACAGACCATGTTCAGGTGTTTTGACATTCCTGGGCAGACTGTGGGGAAATATCAGACCTAAGCCAATTTTTATCCTGTGAGTGTTTGCTGGGAGATCACTTGGATAACAGGTGACCCACCTGAATGATTTATTTCACCAGAGCACTTGGAGCTGCAAGCCAAGGAGACCAGGTAGAAGGCTAGAGGTGGAGACATGGGGACATCCCAAGGGGAAAGGCCATAACATTGATGACCAAATGCTCAAGACACTGATCATCTTGAGCATGCAGTAGGATCTCAACAAATACTGAAAGAAGGGCACTCATAAGGGAAGCTAGTAATGGATGGGCAGAAGTCAAGTGTGAATATTGATGCTGAGTCACTGCCAAGTTGCTATGCCCTTGCCTGTGGCAATCACCCAAGAAAGAGATACCATAGTGGCCCTTAGCCCCACTGCTTTGGAAATGTCTCCCCAAACTTTAAAGGATTACCCTGATCTCACATTTATGAAGTAGGATCTGTTACATGAGGGACTATCTTTCATAGCCTTGTGCTCTTGGCAATGAACAAACATCTCAAATTCCTAAGAAGAAAGCAGTGGTTCTATTATGAAATTAATTTTCCACTGACCCAGGTCCTCAAGGCTGTTTGAAAGATAAGTGTTGATTGATGTGCATATGAAGGCTTCCATCCAGCCTTGCAAAGTACGAAATCTGCAAATCTGCAAGTAGGAAGAGTCTTTCTGGAAAAAATATTAATACTGTACCTCGGTGTTACTGGGTGATTGCTTTTCAACACCTGGGAGGACTTTTAAATGAACAATTCCTATTTATATCTTCCCCTAAATAGCACTGGAACTCCCAGGCATCTTATAAAAGTTTGGAACAGGCCTGCCTTGCTGGGGTCATAACTTGATTAATCATATAGAAAACACAAGCCCAGGCATATTACAATTATAGAGGGATCACGTCCCAGAGGAGCCAGGCACCTGAAATCAGCGAACGTCTAAATCCCAGCAGTGACTCTGAAAACGAGAATGTAAGGGATGAATGCAGAGGACAGGATTGGAATCCACGGCGTGAGGTGAGTTTAGGAAAGACTCGAGACATGAAGGATGAGAGTAGAAGGGTGGAGGGAGGACCTCGGGGGTGAGTTTCTACTGCAGCAGGCAGCTCGGAGGGGGGTAGCAGAGAGAACAGAGCAGGGAGATGAGGACAGAAGCAGAAATGCACACGTCGGAACCTCTGGAGGAGGCGAAAACTGGAGAAGACCTTGGAGGTACTGAGTAAACTCTTTCTGCCTCCTACTCTTACAAACAAGGAAACTCAACGACCAATTCCAACAGTCGCCCCAACGCTCACTTCCCAGAACCTGCTGTCCTTTCTCCGGGGCGCCCTTCCTGGTTCTCTCTGGGCCTGTGTGAGAGATCATGTGGGGTGTGAGAGATCATGTGGGGTGTTAGGTGCGCATGGGTTCTGCCTCCTTTTGCCACAAACACTGAAATGAGACTAGAGGTTCTGTGGAACATGGACGCACAAATACTGATTCAAAGGAGGAAGCACATCTTTTGAATCAGATGCAGGGAACTTTTGTTTTGTTTTAGTTTGGTTTTACACATTGGCTTAAGAAATTGTGAGAGTGTATAGAGCCTCACGGTCATGGGAGAAATGACAGCTACAGCCTCAACATGTCCCTGTCCTGTGAACATCTTCCTTCACACTGCAGAAGGGACTCTGCCAATGAGATTAAAATTTAGGACTTCAGGGGAGGAGATCATCTTGGATTATTCAGCTGGGCCCCATCTAACCCTAAGTGTTCTTAAAAGCAGAGGATCTTTCTTGGTTACAGAGAGCCAAAGAGATGAAGCCTGAGCAGGAGTTGGCCCAACATTGCTGATTTTGAGGATGGAGGAAGGGGCCACAAACCAAGGAAAGCAGGCAGCCTCTAGAGAGTGGAAAAGGCAAGGAAACAGAGTCTCCGCAGAGCCTCCAAAAGGAACACAGCCCTACTAATACCTTGGCTTTGTCCCAATGAGATCCTTGTAGGACTCTGAACTCCAGAACTGTAAGATGATGAACTCGTGTTTTTTAAGCCACTACATATGTGAGAATTGAATACAGGAGCCACAGAAGACTGCTACATTCACCAACTGGTGGAGACAGAAATCCACCAAGATGAGAATATCCCAGAGGACAGAATGAATCAGAGTCCTACCAAAATGTCATCTTGGGATTTGTCTTGGCCAGCTCAGGTGGCTATAACAAAATACCATAGGCTGAGTGACTTAAGGAGCAGACATCGATTTCTCATGGACAGGCAATCTGGAATACAAGATCAAGGTGTTGGCAGATTGGTTCCTGTTGAGAGCCCTTTTCCTGGGCTTGCAGATGCTCACTCTCTTGCTGTTTTCACATGGTGGAGAGAGAATGCTGGTCTCTTCCTCTTCTTATCCCATCATGGGGATACTGTCCCATCATAGGGTCCCACCCTCATGGCCTCATCCAAACCTAATCACATCCGAAAGGCCTCACCTCCAAATCCCATCACACTGGGGGTTAAGGCTTCAACATATAAATGAGGGAGTGAGGGTGTGGGGTGGGACCACAAACATCCAGTCCATAGCAAGACATTTGAAACATTGATGGCAAAGATGAAAAGCAGCACAAAATAGAACCATTATTTAAATCTTAGGTCAGCTAATTTCCCTCAGAGGTAGGCATTAAATGTGATTACAACCGGTCTAATAAAATCTCTCTGAAACATGTGGTTTTCATAGGCTGGGGATATGCTTTTAACTGACTGCCTGCTCTTGGGGAGATGTGTGTATCCTGGAAAGCTTGCAGTCTGTTATGGCTGAAGATACATCTGACGACACAAAGGGTGTATGGGCTGGTCATCAGGATGAGGGGAGGATCAAGAAATGAAACTTGATCCAACCCGACGAAGTTCCACCTAGATTGTCCTGTTGGTGGTTGTGGTCATTTAAATACACAATAGTGACTGCCACTAACACAACCCTGGATTTCGGCTGCTTAACTCAACTGAAGTTGATTTCTTACTTACGCCATGATTCTGTCAATTAACCAACTGTCAGTTGGGCAGTTGACTTTCTGCATGATGATCCAGGAACCTAGACCTTTCCCATCTTGTGACTCTGTTCTTACCTCGGGCCTTGGAGTACTTCATGTTTGACCACAGTCCGTGGGGGAGGATGGTGGAGAAGACACCCGAGCTCCTAACCCTAACCATCATGGCCCCAGGGAATGTGTTATTCCACTCACATTCCACTGGTAACAATCAGTCATTTTGCCTTACCTTGGTACAAGAGGGATTGGGTCATATCTCTGGATATGTCTCCAACTAAGTAAAGGGGAACAGAAATCTTTATGGCGACAGCTAGCCACTTTAGCCACTGTGTCCAACACATTGTGTGCTTTTAAGAGTCAGTCATCTAGACTTGGGAAATGTACTGAGATTGGATAATTGTGTTCTGATAAATCTGTCCCGCTGGAAGTTGCAGGAAAAGATCACCATTTCCTGGGGCAGGGAAGGTGTGTGTGTGTTTTCCCCATCAGGTAATGGATATTCACACTCTCAGTCACCCTGAAAGAGGCTGCTGCTTGCTGCTCCTCAAACCAAAGACACAGAGAAACATCCGTCTCCCTTTGGGCTTTCCCAGTTGGGTCTGGACTAAGGTGCAGATATGATTTTTATTTTAATGGTATAAGAGTGATTTCTGTCAAGCGCAGAGAGGTCAGGAACAGCAAGCTAACCTATTGCAAGTGGCCAAGGGATATGATGTAGACTCTGAGACTTGAGACGTGCTTCTGTGCAGGAGTGGTTATGGCTGTTGCTTCCTCCCCTTTTCTCCAGACTGTTAGCCACATCACAATAAAAGTTGTGAAATGAGGGTGCCTGGGTGGCTCAGTAGGTTAAAGCCTCTGTCTTCAGCTCAGGTCATGATCCCAAGGTCCTGGGATGAAGCCCTGCATTGGGCCCTGCTTCCCCCCACCCCTCTCTCTGCCTGCCTCTGTCACAAGTTAAGTGTGATCTCTTGTGATCTCTGTGATCACAGTGCCTGCTTGTGATCTCTGTCTGCCAAATGAGTAAATAAACAAATCTTAAAAAAAAAAAAAAGTTGTGAAATAGGGCACCCGGGTGGCTCAGTCTGGATTTCGGCTCAGGTCATGATCTCAGGGTCGTGAGATCGAGTCCCATCCTAGGCTCTGGCTCCGTGCTCAGAGGAGAGTCTGCTTCTCTCCTTCTCCCTCTGCCCCTCCCCTCACTTGTGCTTTCTCTCTCTCTCTCTCTCTCTCTCTCAAATAAATAAATCTTTTTGAAAAAGTTGCGATGTGGTACACCCCTATTGTGTAAATTAAAGGAAGGGCCTTTGTTATGGGCCAAACTGTGCTCCTCCAGAATTCATCTTCTGGAATCCTAACCCTCAATATCTCAGAATGTGACTTTATTTGGAAATAGGGTCTTTAAAGAGGTGATGAAGCTGTAATAAGTTCACTAGGATAAACCCTACTCCACTCTAACTGGTGTCCTCATAAGAACAGGAGATTAGGACACAGACACACACACAGAGAAGACCATGTGAACATACAGGAAGGAGACAAGGCACCTAAGTCAAGGAGAGAGGCTTCAGAAGAAACCAGCTCTGGCAACACCTTGATCTCAGGCTTTTAACCTCCAGAACTGTGAGCCAGTGCATTTCTGTTGGTTCAGCCTCCCAGTCTTTGTTTCAGCAACACTCAGAAACTCATACTGCCTGGTTCACACTTGGAGCAGAAAACAAGGGGAGGGAAGGACACAATCCCAAGGGCTATAGTGCTGGTGTCAGGGTGATCATGGGGAGAGGCAAGGGACACCCAGTGAGCTGGGACAATGTCATGAGTAGCAGGAAGAGTGGAAAGATTGGGAGGCCAGGCAGGTGAGCAGGAATGAGCTGCTCCTGAGAACACATAGAACTCATGGAACTTACTGTGAGACTGAGTTCTTCTATGGCCTCGGGCCCTCAAGTCTTCCTGATATGTCATATTGGTGGACGTACAGGGGATTGCTTTTGGAAATTCAAACTGGTGAAGCCAAGCCTCATGCAAGTTGTAAAAGAATGAATGTTCTTGAGCGGCTTCAAGGAGACTGACAGTATAGTTTGAATCCTCAACTTCTCCTCTTCCTATGTGTGTGTTCTTTACTTAAGCTCCATGAACTTGATTTTCTCATCTGTAAAATGTTGACAATAATTTTTGCTTGAATATAATAACATAACATAGTCCTCTCATTAGCCTTAAATGCAATGTTGTAAGACTCTCAGTACGGGCTTGACATACATTATGTGCTCAGTAAAAGATAGCTGCTGTGTTTATTACAGAAAAACACTCATGGGGGGCCTGGGTGGCTCAGTGGATTAGGCCTCTGCCTTCGCTCAGGTCATGATCTCAGGGTCCTGGGATCGAGCCACACATCGGTCTCTCTGCTCACTGGGGACCCTGCTTCCCTGCCCCCCTGCCTGCCTCTCTGCCTACTTGTGATATCCAAATAAATAAATAAAATCTTGGGGCGCCTGAGTGGCTCAGTGGGTTAAGCCTCTGCCTTCGGCTCAGGTCATGATCTCAGGGTTATGGGATCAAATCCCACATCCGGCTCTCTACTCAGCAGGGAGCCTGCTTCCCCTCTCTCTCTGCCTGCCTCTCTGCCTACTTGTAATCTCTCTCTGTCAAATAAATAAATAAAATATTTTTTAAAAATTAAATATATAAAATCTTAAAAAAAAAAAAAAGAAAAAAATATTCACTCATGAGAAGAACACAGTCCCTGAAGCCTGGGCACATTTCTGAAGATCAGAAGAGATTTGTAGGAAGGACATTGGCCATTTGTGTTTTGGGGAAGAATCTGGCTAGCTCTTTGACAAATCTGGCCCTGCTTGGACCCCTTTTGCAATGAAAATGACTTCAGAAAGGAAGGAAGAAGGTAGAGCTATACAAAGATCCATGGTCCCCTTCTTTTATTTTTTTTTTTAAATTATTTACTTATTTATTTATTTTAGGGAGAGAGAGGGTGTGGGGAGTGAGGGGCCAAGAGGCAGGAAGAGAGAAAAACTCAAGCAGACTCCCCACTGAGCACAAAGCATGACACAGGGCTCAAAGCAAGACTCAATCTCATGACCATGAGATCATGACCTGAGCTGAAATCAAGAGTCGGATATATAACTGACCGAGCTCCCCAAACAGGCACCCCTCCTTTTCTATCTCAAATACCAATTTTATGACTACAGGTCCAAATTTGGGCACCATCATCCCACTAAAATCATTTGGCAGCATGCTTCTAGATTGTTTCTCATGGTTTTCATCTTTTCTAAAGAAGAGGCTATGCAGTGGGACATGAGTGTATTAGCCATTACCAGGAAGAGCATTCTTGAAGCTGGCTCCTAGAAGGAGAGTTGCCCAGCATGGCTAGCTGTCTATACTGTTTACTGTGTCTAGGATACATAGTGATACATGAGAATAAAAGGTGCATTCTGTGGGGAGGGGTTAGTATTTAGTGTCTGAGCATAGAAGCGTTAATCAGTAAGTATTCAATTCTTTGTTGAACTCCCTGTCATCTCCTCCCTCCATCTCAAAACTCAAGGCTTGCAATGCTGGTGCCTTTTGCTCTTGAAACTGATGGCATTCAGGACACTTTTAGAAAATTTGGAACAGAATCCCTGACATGAACACTGAACTGGTCTGTGCCTGATTATACAGACAGCCATATCTCGCAGATGCCACTGGGATCACAACATTCTGTTATGAAATCAGACTTTCAAGGAGTTGGAGTCAAGTGGCAAAGTCAGTGGCTGTCAACAGCTCAAGTGCAGACCTGAGTGAGCACAGTTTAATGGGGCTGAGGGGGTGGGGGGAGGTGGTTCTGGGTAGTCCCTCATGGCCCCATCCGGGATGGGGGAGAAGGATGAAGGAGAAGGAGCCAGGAGGCCAGGACGGTGGGGAAGAAGGGCTTTCTTTCTGGGGCTGAGGCTCTAAGTCACCCACCTTACTTTCAGGGCTCTGACCCTGTGCTCAGTCTGATGTCTCAGCTTCCGCCTTGTTCCCAGAGTCGCTGACTTGGTCATCTGTTCTATCTCCTCAGGCCTGGGACCTCCTTCCATCTTCTTCCCGCTCTGCCCTTGGACTTTCACCCAGAGAGAGGGCTGGGCGGGGTCAATAAAATGTGCCGAAGTATCCAATTGGCTACCAAGTTGAGGGCCACAAGCGACCACACAGTAGACATGTGACAAATGTTCTATTTCATCAACTTTGAGAGTGGGCATTGTTTTTATCCTCATTCTCGAGATGGGTGAACGAAGATTGAGAGAATCTAAATGACTTACCTAAAGTCACACAGCCCGTGCATGGTAGGAATTCCAATTCAGGACTGTTTGAGTCCAAAGCTTGTTTTATTTTTCATACTACAGTTATCCTCCATTCCAGAAAGGGGAGAATGTGAGAATCTTCGGAGGAGATATTTTAGGAAACTGGTGTGTGTGTGTGTGTGTTCCTATGTGTGTGTGTGTGCAGATATGTGCGCACACATGCTTCTGTGTTTTAGGGACGGAGGGGAGAAAATAGGAGCTAGGAGATGAAGTTGGACAGATAAATAAGGATGAAACTGAGGAGAATTTTGAATGGCAAGTGCAAGAGTTTGAATTTCATTCTGCACGACATGCCCATATAGGAGGGAGTACCAAATCTTGTGAGGAGAGGAGGGCCCTGGTTTCTGGAGGATCTTGCTGTTCAGCTCTTCAGGGATGGAGGGACAGACACAGGAGAGGCTGGAGACACCATGGTGGGTATCTAACCCCTCAATCTCCCAGCCAACACTCTCTCTCTCTCTAAGTGCTAGTCTCCGCTCTTCATCAGGACTGTTGATTCCTTGATGAGAGAAACTGCCTCATACTTTTTCACATCCCCCATAAACCTTAGGATGATGCTGAGCACACACAGGGACCCAATGAACACTTGTCAAAATAATGCACGTGATAATTCTTCTTCCCTTATGAGCACATCATAAGCTGTTGTCATACATACACACGTTACATATGAATCCTGAGAGAAGGAAGGTGATAAATCTTTTATAAGGAAAAATTTCCTTCTGTGCACTGACAGTTGTTAATCCTTTAGCAAATGTGTCCTAAGTAAGCTTGGAGATTTCCCAGTCCTCAAAATAAGGAATATCAGGGAAGTTTTGCTGTAAAGTCTTGTTTTGCTTTTTTGTTTTGCTTTTATTTCATTGTTTTATTTTTTCTGTTTCATACTAAATGAAGATCTTTGATAAATGCTGTAAAAACCCAGTGAAATCTTGGCTCCTTACCCCAACTCTGTTGCCTTCAAGTAGAATTTTATAACAAACACGCTGCTGAATTCATGCATAAGTGCCAAATTCCAGAATCTGCTTACTATCTCTAAATTTTCACCACTGAGATTCAACTTATTGGGAACCTGGTTATCTTAAACACACTTAGAAAGAAAATCTTGAGTTTATTTTATTTATTTATATAATTCAACTTTATTTCTATCCCAGTTCAATCCCGTCAAGGATTTGAGGGTTTATGGCAAAAACACAATGAACTGGTAACCTAAAAGTCAAATTTAAAAATCGGACCAAGGATAAGTAGAAATTGAAACAGACAATCATACCCAGGAGAAATATTGAATGCAAATATCTAGGCTCCAAGAGACTGCATTGGAGATTGCAAAATGGCAGCCTCTGTGAAAACTCAGCTGATGTTGCATTAAATTAGGTCCACATGGTGTGCAAAATCAGTGGGAGGAGGACTATCACAGTACAAAAGGATTTGGGAGCTCTGCCTAACAAACACAATGTATGGACTTTGTTCCGTCCAGCTACAAAACCTATTTGGCTTTGGGCTTGGAAATTCTGAATATACATTAAGAATTTGAGGACATAAAGGGCTTCACTGTTAATCTTCCGAGGTCACAACAATGGCATCCATACAGGTAAAACCCAGAGATAGCTAAGATTTACTTTGAATTACACAAGCAAAAATTAAAAAAAAAAATACAGTAGGATAGGTAAATAAGATCAGCAAAATGTAGACAATTTTTGAACCTAAATGATGGCTGTATGAGGGTTCATTATACCTCTATTTTTTGTGTTTGAGATTTTTCCATAATTAATATTAAAAAAGTTAAACTATGACTCCCTTGAGATAGGTTGTAGACTTTTTTTTTTAAAGATTCCATCCATTTGACAGAGATCGCAAGCAGCAGAGAGGCAGGCAGAGAGAGAGAGAGAGGAGGAAGCAGGCTCCCTGCTGAGCAGACAGCCTGATGCGGGGCTCGATCCCAGAACCCTGGGATCACGACCTGAGCCGAAGGCAGAGGCTTTAACCCACCGAGCCACCCAGGGGCCCCAGGTTGTAGACTTTTTAACCTAACACGGTCTTGATCCCTCACCTTCCTTACCGGCTTACCCAAGTTATCACAGACTCAGCCTCTTTCTTCATAATCACCTGCCCAGCCCACCTTGTTAACGCTAATTAAGATTCCCATGGGCAGATCGAAAAGGGAGATATGATCCATTGTTGAAGAGGAAGAAATATATTTCCCAACTGGGAAGGACTTAACTAGCACTTCACAGTAGGAGAAATTTCTTCCCCAGAGTTTCCTGGGGGCCAGAGTGATGTTGACAGTGTCATGGATAGCAACATGTCTCCACCAGCGTCCCGGAGGACCCAGTCCCACACCCCCACTTTGGGGACCAGTGAGTACACAGATCCAGGACTGGCCATGCCTTGATGCTGGCACCCCTGAGCAAAGGTCAATTGGAAGGGACCAAATCACCTCTCAGGAGAGCATTTCCGTGTGGACCCAAAGTGACAGGATCTGGGTCTGTAGCTCCTTGATGGGCTGGCGGGGTCTAAGGAAAGAATGTGGTATACTGGGGACTTGAGAAGAGTGGACGGGGGGGGGGCACATTCATCAAACAACCCTCTGTAAGAGCCACTCATTGTTCTGGGATGACTAGTGGTCCCCAAAAGATGTGTTCAAGTCCTAAGCCTTATCTCTGAAGGTGACATCATCTGGAAACCAGGTCTTTGCAGATGCCCTCAAGTTAGGACGAGGTCATACTGGAGTGGGGGGCCCCTGACCAATCATTGGTGGCCTCATTGTTGAGGGTAATTTGGACACAGGGATGTGCACACAGGAAGAAAACCATGTGACGACAGAGGCAGAGATTGGAAGGATGTGTCTACAAGCCAGGGAATGCCCACAGCCACCAGGATCTAGGAGAGACATCAAAGTGCCTGAAAATAACCTGGAAATGCATTTAAAAATTCAGATTCCTGTGGCTCTCTCCGCAGATGGATTCCGAGGTCTGGGGTGGGGCGCACGAACCCGTGACCTTCCAGAGGCTCTAGGTGATGTCCATGCATGTGGCTGGGCAATAGCGCTTTTGGAAAAAGGGACCCGGGTGAATTGTTTTAGTGGGAAACGTTTGCTGTTTGGATGGCTGGTGTCACTTGCTAAAGAGACAGCTCTCTCTTTGGGCTTCCTTTTCTCACGGCCAGACTGAGAGTAATAAAATGTGTCGGATGAAAATGGTGCTCATTTCCTTCTCTGAGCAAATGTGGGGTGTGTGCAGTTTTATTTTTTCAAGTAAAAATCCCCTAAACCCCTCAAAAATGTTGACTGGCATGTGGCAAGGATAGAGGCAGACTCTGCAGGGTTGAGGGGTTTTTTTCTACTTTTTTTTTTTTTAATCTGTCACTTAGCAACGACATATGTATGGCTGACAGTTGGAGTAATCTTTGAGTTGGCAACGTGGAATTGTTAGAAAGTTTAAATTTGTGTTTTATCATTGTTAGCGGTGTTGTAGCAAATCGTGTAAGGTACAATATGTGCATTCTGCTGTTTTGGACGGGAGACATTTTAAGTCAGAAATATTTGACTGTAAACATATTTTGCACTGAACCCTATTTTCCTTCTACATGGAAGAAAAACCAAAGCTTACCTAAGCACCGTAAGAAACCTAGTTAATCAGCACTATAGGATTAAGGAGAAAATGTTCTTCAAAAATAGTTTATGAAAGTTTTAATTACACACACAATCATAAAATGCTCAGTAATTGCTGCATATTGATTCCTCTTTTTTTTCTGGAAATGCTAAAACTATTTCAATATACACAGAATCAATAAACATAATTAAAATATGAGCTCATCAAAACAGTAATTAAATGTACTTAACAGCTTTTGTGGCTTTTCCCCATATGGTTACTGTGGGAGTGTGAATCTGGCGCGCTAGATAAATGTAACAAAATAAAGTGAAAGCCTCGGAAAAGATTACTGTCGTATCATAATACAATAAAACCCAGCTCGGCAGCAAGTTGCGTTAAATCAAAAAGTTGACAAAAGGAGTGATGTATGCAATTATTATACATTTTGGGGCTGTTTTCTATTTATATGAGATTAACACTATCATGGTCTGCATTCAGAAGGAACAGTGAAATCCTCCAACATGAAAGGAACGGGGGAGAGCACCCTGAATTCTTAATATGTCAGTTTCCCTTTTCAGATATGGCTGGAAGGGAGTTTGATTCCCGTGTCCACACCGCTCCTGCCCCCTGCCACCTCCAGTTGGCCAGGGTTGCTGAGCCACGAGACTCCAGAGCCCTAGACGGCTGGGTTTCTGAGTTACGATCTGTGAAGATGGTTTTGCCCGGCCAGCAATTCATCTCAGAGGGCCCAGCAGTAGGAAGATAAAGGAAATCTGACTTTGGCCTTCAAGGGGTGCATAGCCCATGCCCCCTGGAAGTGGTATTGCATCACCATGGAGGACATGAGCTCTGTCTTCAGTCCCTCTCCTCTAGAGGGGACCCTCACTTGACTGCAGAAATTTATATGGGATCCCATCCTAGGAAGCATGGCCCAAGGAGGGGAAGTGGGACAGGGAGGGAGGGATACAGTGGGAGGCGCGTTATCCCAGATGGCAACTTCTGCTCAGTCTCACTGAGAAAGATGAGAATTACAGTATCTCTGAGTTGTCTTATCTGAGGAGTGAGGAAGTTGGGGAATTTAACGGCAGCCTTCATCTGGATTTGCCTGTTGGCATTGACCCCCTGGTCCTTCTAGCCTGGCCCTAGCGCTGGCTGAGGGAGAGCACCCAGAGGCAGAGTCTTGAACACATGCAGGCAAATACCACTGGCAGATACTAGAATGGTGAGTCCTGAGGTTATAGGGGCACCCAGGGCTGCCACCATATGGTCTGTGGGAGGCTGAACAGTGCCCTCCCCGCAAATGCTCCCGTTCTAATCCCTGGAATCTGCGAACGTGAACTTATAGAAAAAACTTTGCAGATGAGATTAAATTCAGACTCTTGAAGTGGGGATATTTTCCGGGATTATCTGAGTGAGACCCAAATGCAATTCCAAGTGTCTTTATGGGGAGGAGGGCCAAGGGAGAGCTCCAACAGAAGAGGAGGAGGCACTGGGAACCTGGAGTGATGTGGACACAAAGAATACTGGCAACCACCAGAAGCTGCGAGAAACAGGAAAGGAACCTGCCCCAGGGCCTTTGAAGAGAGTGCAGCCCCTTGGATACCTGGATTTTAGCCCAGTGATGCTGATTTCAGACTTCCAGACTCCAGAATGGGGAGAGAAGAAATTCTTGCTGTTTTAAGCCACCAAAGAGGGGTTGTTCATTACACCAGGAGCAGGAAACCACAAGAGGGTCCTGGGAAGAAAAGGTTCTTTCTTAGAGGCAGGATGATGGTGAGAAGAAACAGAGCCAGGAGCATGTGGAGTCATCTCATGGAAACTGAGATCCATGTCAACACCACCGTGACTTCCTATTTCCTTCCTCTCTCCTTTCCTTACTTTCTGCAAAATCTCTTGCGGAACATTTTCTCAACAGGTTCATCTGCCCTTAATGACAGGATCCAGTTTCTTCCTCAGTGGAAATTTCTAAAACACTACCTGTCTTCCACTGCTTCTCCCTGTACCTTAACTGTGGACGGTGAGAGAATCCAGTTTTCTTCTGGATTCTCTCGAGGCTTTCTGTAGGCACACTCAGGCGTGCCCTGTGCTGTCTTTCATCCCTGGACACACCTGTTGTAGAACTGGAATCCATCTATTTCTCTATACTATATGGAGGAAATATACTGGGTTGCCTCCAAAGAGCCAATAATGAGATCTGACTCTTAAAAATCCAAGAAACTACCTCATCTCTGAAAACTGAACAGAACAACTAAGAAAGGAAAAATGCATGAAAAAAAAAAAAACATAAACTCTGAAACTTCTCGATGATTTTGGACTTGGGATACAGATGGGAGTTTCTCTTGTGCCAAAAAAATCCATTGAACAGCACCAGCTGTGTGGTAAAGAAAATTGGAAGGAATCACACATTGCCGTTCACGGGAGGAGTTGTATTAAGGAAGGAGGGAAAAGTTTTGCAGATCGGTTGATTTCTCAGTGAATCAGGCGGCCAGATGAAACACCCAGGACTACATCTGCAGGCGTATTGTACTAGTATTAATATTCATGCAGAAAAGATCTAGAAAGCTGTTTTATCTGAATTTTTAGCAGTATAGTAGTTCTGGCGTGGAGTGGGGGGGACGTTTCTTTTGTGTTAAGGAGTTTGCGCTGTATTACTTTCAAGCTTTATGAGGATTAATTTTAAAAGAGCACAGGGAGTGAAAAATATTAGGCCTTATGCAAGGGTAATGTTCCAAATATTACACAATTAGTAAGGCCAGAGCTGGCCAGTGAGAACAGATGCTGACCTAGAGACCCCACTGTGCCAGGTGTTAACCTTTTTCTTGCAGGATCATGGAGAGCACTGGGGATTTCTGGAGGATATTGGGGTGGCTGGAGGCGCTGGGGGCCTCCGGGAGTGTCATAGCCATCACTCTATGATACATTAAAAATGCCAAGCCTTCCTCTGGTCTTTTCCCAGCGAGGGAAGTAGAACAACACTATAGAGCTTCCTTATGTGATGCCTGCTCGTTGAGCCTACTATGTGCCAGGCTTCATGGTAATCGAGCGCCAGACGCACGGAGAGGTTGCCAACCAAAGAGCTGGTGGGAAGTGTCATTGTAATTATTTGTGAGAGATGTCCAAGTGCTTGTCTTTTTTGGGGACTTCTGTAGCTGCAAGTGGTGAAAAGCTAATGCCAACTGCCTTAAGTGAAACAGCAAAAGGGAAGGGGATGTGTTGGCTCACAGGACAGAAATGCCTCCTAGGGATAGATGCCTCTAGGGGACGCTGTGCGTGTGTGTGTGTGTGTGTGTGTGTGTGTGTGTGTGTATGCATGCTTGCATGTTTTCCCACTTGCCCTCTTTTGGCTGATAGCCTATTTGGACGGAGCCTGAGACCAGGACTGAAGTACAAGTAGTTTATCTGGTGGGAGGGAGCCCAGAAAGTAGAAGTGGCGGAGAGGGAAAGGAGAAAGGGAGAAAAGCCAGTATGTGTTGCAATAATGAGCTGGTGCTGTTGTGGGCTGCTAGGAAGTCCTAGGTGTCGCTAGGGGTCGCTTGGAGGAACCACGTAGAACTGAGCATTTCTGCAGAATTTCCCAAAATGGTAGATGGGAGAAGCTGGGACATTTATCTGCAGACCCCCATGTCCCAGTGCTAGAGGGTTGTTCCTAGGGATCTTAGGGTCCCCGTACTTCTGGATCGTGCCTCCTTGTGTCTGAGTGGCCTTCCAGGACGCATAGGACACGAAATACGGCAGCAGGCCTGCGACCCTCCACTACAGTTGCCCTCGAAACAGGTGGGCCGGGGGGACAAGGCATGATGCATGACACACGCCTGCTAAACTGGGCTTGCCTTGTGTTGGATCCAGTCTCAGGGTCCACACATGGCAGGACAGGGGCTCCTGTAAAACAGTATCCTCTGGGAACAGGGGATTTCTAGATCAGTGGGGAGGCCTGCTGAGCCAGTTTCTCTCTCGTTCATTAGCATAGAGTCGAAATTCTGAGCTGCCGGGTCATAATTCCAGAATGTCATCCAGATTTTAAATTTAGAGTTAGTCACCCTCTAAACCAGGCTCTGGATTTGTTTTTAGTCTATTTTAAACGTGGGTAACATTTCGTAGGCGCTTCCTGATCATCCACGGTGCACGTGGAGAGCTCCGGTGAGTTCCCTCAGACTTCAACAGAAACCAGTTTGGGGCTGGAGGAATCGTGATTGGGGTTTCGTTCTGTTATTAGGTAACTATAAGCCAACGTGGTTCTAAAACTCCAAAGTCAACCTCTCAGGAACCCCCACTGGAAATCCTTGCTGGGCTGCACTCGTGTTCCCGAACGATCGCATTGTGAGGCTTAAATGTCACATCAGGCCGGAACATTTGTTATATATTGGAAAAGAATGAGGTGAAAATTGCTGGGCTTCGCCTCTCACGGAATCTTTATTTGTTAGTTGGGGTTACCTGCCTGGCTCCAAGGTAAAACGAGACCCTTCCGGCCTGGTTCGCCTTTAATGTCAACCTTTACTCACAGCTAAGGGACCTGTGGGGCCTCAGCCACCCCCACCGGGCTTCATCCCAGCCACTCAGAGCTGTGAGTCTAGTAACCTTTAGGTCCGTGGACAAGGCATCCCTGAGGCTGTTCTTTCCTGGAGTTTCTAGCGAAGTCGACCAGCGTACATGGTGTCACTTAGGCTGGTCAAGATATTTTCTTTTCCTCATAACTTTTTGGGTTTCGGAAGGGGGAGGGCGTGGGTGTTAGTCAGTATTCTGGAGGACTGTTGCCTTTGGCTGAAACGATCTTGGCAACTGTCTCAACCCTTCACTGCCTTTGGTCTCCATGAACAAAATCTGCTAATATTCTTCAGGCCTCTAAGGTCAAAATAGTTGCCTTGTGCCTCTTGCCTCTGTGTGCCCGACTGTGTTTGCAAAATAGATTTTCCAGATGGACCGCAGGCTACAGAGCCTCACTGGGGGTGTAAGGGACACTTAAGCCATGTTTTACCTGCTGCCAAGAGCCAGTAACAGAGTGCTGCTACCCCCACAGCCCCCCTATGGGAGAAGGTGGGGGAGCTCAAAGGGCCAGGCTCCTATTCTGCATCCGGGCATTCCCAAAGACCAGATGTGCAGTGACACTCCTCTTTCATTCCAAAATCATTCAAGGTGGAGGATACTTTCTCAAAAACAAAACAAAACAAAACAAAAACCCGAAAAACAAAAAACAACAACAAAAAACCCCCACCAACCTTGAATTAATCTCTTGGTACCAATACATTTTCAAATTTGTTTCTGGACTTTTATTAACTTTCCTTCAAACATAATAGTCTAAGGGCTAGAAAAGCCCATGGAGAAACTTGAGTGAACACCTACTATATCTTGGAGTGGTTATAATTTATATCCTGTGAGGAATGGCTCGCTGAAAGTACATATTCGTTTCCATTTCTGCATTGGCTTTTTGGCTGATCTAATTCTTTATCACCATTTAGCTTATGAAACACCTATTGGTACAGTCTGAGGTGACCTTTTGCATTCCTACTGACAGTTGATAGATAGATACGCATAAATTGGGATACAGACATTTTCTTTTTGAAAATCAGTGGCTTTTAACCCTTCTGAGGGTCAAGTAAGCAACTAAAATGTGTAATCCTTATTTAGCTTTTTTTCTCAAGTCACAGCATGGTATTTATTGATGTTTGAGGTAGTACTTTAATACAGTATAACATCAATGAGTGGTTTTTCCTCCTGTGATCTATTGCTATCTACTAATAAATAGAGCAGACAACAACAATCTTATCCTCATGCACTGATGGGCGTGAGGATGATATCACAAGGAGAGAGGTTATTGACTTGTCTAAGCTGTTCGAGTATTTAAATGGTTAATAGCACATACTCTGAATTAGCCCTTCTGGTTGTGAATTCTAATGGCTCCACTTACTGTATACGTAACTTGGAGCAACTTACCCTAGCCTCTCTGTACTTTTCTTTCCAAATCTTTGACTAGGGATAATAGGAATACCTATCCTATAGAGTTGTCATGAGGTCTAAGTAGTAGCGTACATCTACAACTGAGGGCGGTGTCCATCACATGGCCAGTGTTAGGTCAATTTTAGCAAGACTTAGTATTTTAAAATTGTTGTTAATGTTACTACTGTGTGACTGTGTACCACTTGCTGTTTGAGGCTCTATGAGTACAAAGGTAAGCAAGATACACAGTTATTAACTAAGCAAACATATTTCAAGTTCCTGATTGAGGTCCTAGACTCTGGGAACACAGTAGTGAGCCAGAGGGAGCTCTTATTCCTACTCTGCAAAGCTAGATGGGAGAATAAACAAAGAAGCAAAAAAATACTGTGATAAAGTCAAGAAGGTTAGAGACAGGGAGTGAAGAGTGTAGGACCCATAGGCTTCTCTGATGTGCTAATGTTTGAGCAGAAGCATGCGGGAGCCACATGTGGGTATTTGGGGAAAGAGCTTTTTTTGGGGGGGGGGGCTTTTCCAGGTAGGGGAACAGGATGAGCAAAGTATCAAGCTGTAGGCAGCAAGCAGACCAGCGTGCTGGGAACACAATGATAGGGGGAAGATGTCAGGGGATGAGGTCAGAAAAGGCATGGGAGCTGGCTGGAGTGGAACTTGTACATAGTTAGAAAGACTCAGGTATTGACTCTGAACAAGCTGGGAGACATAAGGGAGTGGGGAAGGGGCTGTTGGATAGAGAAGCAGCATGAGATAATTCAGACCTTTACAGGGTCTCTCTGCATACTCTGAACAGCGGACAAGGGTAGAAACAGGGAGAGCAATGAGGATGTGAGTCAATCATCCAGGTGAGACGTGGGGTGCTTTGGGCTCAGAGGAAGGCTGGGATGCTGGAAAGGAGCGCCAGCCCACAGGATACATTCAGGGCGGACCTGATGGATTTGCTGATGTTGGGTGTGAAGCTTGCATTCTAGTGGAATGTGCCTGTCACCAAACATGAACTAACGCACTAAATAAGACAATCCCGACAGTGCCAAGAGATGTGTAGAAAATGGGAAAGAATAATGGGACAGAGGGGGTTGAAGAGAGACCTCTAAGAAAACATCTGAACTGAGATGGCAGTGACAACCAGGTATTTTAATCCCCTCTTTTTTGCACCATTTGTGAGTCCTACCCTAGAGCTACCAGGAAAGCCAGACACAGGACACTGAACACTGGACAGATGGGAGAGAAGTTTATGAGTCACATGTACTCACAGCCTGGGGGGGTGGGGAGGACACCAAGGGCCATGCAAGGCCTCACAAGGCTGTGGTAGGCAGGCTTTGTGGTACCAAGAGGGTGTGGTTCCCTCTAGTTCCTATAGGGGATGTGATTGGAAT
Source organism: Mustela putorius furo (assembly GCF_011764305.1). Taxonomy (NCBI): domain Eukaryota; kingdom Metazoa; phylum Chordata; class Mammalia; order Carnivora; family Mustelidae; genus Mustela; species Mustela putorius. Next base: position 12,767,006 of record NW_025422057.1, read on the forward strand.
AATTAGGGTAATTCTGTGGACTGGAGGGACCAATACCTGATGCTTCAGGATAAGCAGGAAATGCTTGGCCCCCTTAATAAAGAGAGTTGTTTGGGTAGATCTTGTCCATGGGAGCAGAGCTGGGAGGGGAACCTGTGGTTATGTCATTTGAGGCCCTTCCAGTTTCATCAAATGTCAAGGCATCCCATAATTCTGGGCCAGGCCTTTCAGCTTTAATAACACCAAGCCAAGGGAGAAGATATCGACCTGAACATGAACAAAGTTCTGGCTGTGGGGAAAGGCAGGGATTCGTTTGACATTTTGGGGATGGAACTAAAAGAATTTGCTGATGAGTTAATATTTGAGGGTGAAGTGAAGCAAAGAGAGAAATCAAGGATATCATCCAGGTATTTTACTTGAGCAACTGGTAAATTGAGGTGTCTTTTATCCACTGGGCAAGACATGGAGTAGTAAATAGATTCTGACTGGGAGTAATCAAGGGCTCATTTTGTACAGTTACTTTTAAAATGCCTGTTACACATTCAAGTGGAGACATTCAGCATCCATCTAGAACTCAGGGGACAGGAAGGGACAGGGAAAATGAATGCAAGAGCCATCAGTATAGACACAGTTTTTAAAGCCAGTGGACCTGGAGCACAGAACAACTTAGAGCATAAAACAGAGCCTTGAGTCCTTCAGCATCTAGAGACTGAGCAGAAGAAAAGTCAGGGAAGGAGACCAAGGGGTCTCAGCGAAGTGTAGGGAGAAAAGCCTGGAAAATACAATGCCATGGATTTCTGGAGAAGGAAGAATTTCAAGAAGGAAGAAGTGGTGAATGTTGTCAACTGTTTTCTCCTGAGAGATCAAAAAAGAGGAGAGTAGAAAAGCATTAGATTTGGAAAAATGGTAGTCATTGGTGGTCTTCAATACTGGAGATGAGAGAAGACAAGTGAAAGAATGAAGATCAAAGATCAAATTTAGGCAACTCCTTGTAGGAGCATAGCTCTAAAAAAGGAGGAATATTATGGAGGATAGTATTTAGAGTGAAATCTTTGAAAAATCAATAAAAGCTGGTAAGAGGGTAAAGAGATAAGATCTGGGATGCAGAAGCAATCAGAGCTGCAAATGTAGGAAAATTCTTGAGTAGGTGCTATGGTGTTTAACAAAGAGGCAGGTACTCTCACTGTACATCTTCAGGCTCATCATATAAGTTGGAACCATAGACAGTGCCTGGGAAATTAAGAACATCCAGGATGTAGATAGTTCTAAAGAGAAAAGGATTCCTGTGAGTCCCAAATGGGAGGATGGTGTTGAGTTATTCTAAATATATAGGTTGGAGGTATATGGCATAGCACTCACAGTATTTCACATAAGGAGATGTTGTCAGGTATTACGGGAACAAAGCTGGTCTACATTGACAATGTAAATGACATTAAAAATATTTTATTTATTGATTTTACGGAGAGATACAGAGACTGGGGAAGCGGAGGGAGCAGAGGGAGAGGGAGAGAGAATCCTCAGGCAGACTCCCTGCTGAGCATGGACCCGACGGGGGCTCAGTCCCAGGACCCCAAGATCATGACCTGAGCTGAAACCAAGAGTCGGCTGCTTTTTTAAAAAAATTATTTGTTTCAAGGGTACAGGTCTGTGATTCATCAGTCTTACACAATTCAGGAGTTGGCTGCTTAACTGACTGAGCCACCCAGATGTCCCTGTAAATGACAGTACTTTGCATTTGCCCATCCTTATTTAGTCCGTAACCCTATTACAGAAGGCCACTGTGGTAGAGGGTCACAGCAGTGCACTTGCAGTCAGAACATTGATGTGGGTGTGAATCCTGGATCCGTCAGTCAGCAACCAGAGGTCTTGGGCACTTCTTAGTGCTTCAGCTTTCTCACCTGTGCAATGGAAGTACCATTACTAGCTTACAGAGTGGGGCCAACTGGTAAAGGCTCAAATGACCTATTTGGCATTCACCTGTACCTTACGTTGATGGAACTGTCAGAGGGCATCACTGCTACCCTGTGTAAGATATGGAGAGAATAGAAGATCAAGAAGAATCCTGATGGTAGACTCCTCCTGCTATATTGAAGGCAACAAGACTTGTATTAGAGTCCACTATTTTATCTATGGAAGCTCTCATAGAGTTCTTCAACTTCATCAACTCTTTGGGTGAGAGAAGGGTCTCAGTTTCCTCCATCACACCTCCCTTTTGATACCCACAGCACATCTACTGCCTGTGGCTAAGGCTGCTTTCTGTTAAGTCTCCACACCACTATTCCCACCAGTTGTGACAACCAAGAGTCAGCCATGTGTGTTCCCACATTAGTGACGCTAGCAACTGTTTATACAAATATTCTCTGCTTACTATTTACATAATTTATATAATCTGATGAAAGATTTGGTGATGACAAGTTGTTATAATAAGTTGCTATCAAATAAGTATATGTAAAACACACATAGAAGACTGGGGGAAGAGTAAAAATGTAGAAAAATTGCTTTACACGTGTCTTTAATGTTTCATTCTGCCTTAAAGAAACCAAAAACTAGAACTTCTGGATGATGCATTATGGGTGGTTTTGAAGAAAGACCGCTTGGAACTCAGATCAGCAGACCCCGACACAAAGAAAGTGCCTTGGCTCAACATCAAAAGAGTGGCAAGTGAATGAACATCCATATGTTTTAAGTTAAAATTAAATCTTTAAGGTATGTATGTATCACATTTTATGATTCACTGCTTTAATTAACTTTTCCAGTTGACTTGCCAACTGCCAGTTCCAACTTCATTGGATAACAGTGAAACTGTAATGTTTATTTTTCAATTATTATAAATGGATACTCATTTTTTAAACCATTATAAAAACTGAAAACGTGTAAATAAAAGCTACTAATTCAGACTCAAACACCAGTCATAATTTAAGGTAGTTCCTTCTAGTCTTCTTTTCATAAATACACTTTTAAAAATAAAATTGTGAGTTTTATGTTTGTTTTTTATCTTTTTTTCATGAAATATTATATCACAAGTGATATAAGTGATATTAACATTGTTAACGTTAAACAATACAGAAAGTATACATAACAAAACCAGCAAACCACCCTGCAGGACTTACAAATAGCCCATGTTAAATCTTGATAAACACTATCCTTACTTTCATTCTTCATGAAGATATAGATAAAAGGACATGGATATAATGCATATTTTAAAGAAATATTTTATATTGGAATTGGATTTATTTTAGATTTAGGTATCAAAAATAGCACAGGGAGTTCCCACATGCCCCTCACCCAAACTCCCCTAATGTTGACATTTTATGTTACCCGGTGCATTTGTCACATCTTAAAAATCAACATTATGACAGTACTATTACCTAACATTCAGATTTTACCAGTTTTTTCACTATTATCTTTTACATTCTGTCATCCAATCTAAGATAGCATATGAGATTTAGCATATGGCAGATAAATTTTACTTATTTTTAACAACAACAAAAAAAGAGAATACAACATAAGTATTAAATAACAGATTAACATTTCTCTACCGTAAGAGTTATTGTTTCCTTTAAAATGAGTATTATGAGTATTATGAAGGATATTAAGTGGTTGGAGTCATTAGGTCTTCTAATTAACATTTTATTCATCTAGGTATAAATTAGTTCTTTTATATTTCTTCCCATCCGTCTCTTCAACCCTCCTGATATCATTGGTTATATTGCTTTGTAGAACTTTTCCAGGTGAATAAGGTGTACATTGTGTCATGCAATTAAATTCTCACCCTGGATTTTGACCTCTATGTAGGTGGATTCATTATTTGTCTCCAGTCTTTTTAACCATGGATTCTCTGCACCTCAATTCTGTAACTGATTAATCTCTTGGTTGTCTGTTTCCCTCTGTTGGAAATTCTTTTCAGAAACGGGGTTTGAGAATATCTACCTGTGACTTTTATAGTCAAACAATAAATTGTCTTGTTTTAACATTTTAGAAAATTATTTTCTTTTCCTTAGACTCTCGTAAAAATTCTCCATCACCTTCTGACATTAATAATTTATAAAATTATATAATTTATTATAAATTATAATTTATACTTTATAACCTCACAGTTCCCTTTTGCTGGTGGCTTGTTTTCCCTCTTTGACCACTGGGGGACTTCTTTATCTCCATGTGAATTCACCCATCAACTTTTTTTTTTCCCTAGACTCTAGTATGCCCTTTTAATAAGCAGATCTCATTTTTCTCTTTCAAAGACTTTTGTTTTTCACTATTACATCTTGAAAGAACTTCTTCTGTTCTTTTGGAGTATCAGTTTAGGGATACCAATTATCCTTATGTTGGATTATCTTCCATTTTCTTTCTAATTGCTTTACTGTCTTTGTTTTTTTTTTTTCTCCAGGTTCACAGTAATGATCTCCAGATTTCTTCATCCTAGCAATTTAATTTTTATTTACATGTATTCCTTTCCTTGCTACTCTAATTTATCCTGATGTTGCTGTTTTAGTTCTCAATTTTTAAAAGATTTTATTTATTTAATTGACAGAGAGAGAGACAACGAGAGAGGGAACACAAGCAGGGGGAATGGTAAAGGGAGAAGCAGGCTTCCTGCTGAGCAGGGAGCCTGATGTGGGGCTCAATCTGAGAAACCTGAGATCATGATCTGAGCCGAAGGCAGATGCTTAACAACTGAGCCACCCAGGCACTCCCAGTTCTCAATTTTTAATTTATTACTCCAATCTTTCTATTCTATGTGTTTTATTATTCTCATTTTGCTGTTGTGTTCTATTTACTTTCTATTAAGTTCTATGGCATGAAACCTGTAGTCACTTAGAATACAATCTTTTCTTCCAGCCTGGATTTCTCACCAATGTTCTCTTCTTTCATTCACTCTCTCTTTTTTCTTTTTCTTCCTTTTTCTCCTCCTTCTTCCTTTTCCTCTTCCTCCTCCTCACTTTGGTGAGAACATTTAAGTTCTACTCTTAGCAAATTTTGATTATATAATACAGAGCCATCAACAATACTCATTATGTTTTATATTAGATCCTCAGAATATATTCATGTTATAGCTGAGAATTTGGATCCTCTTTTCTAGCCCACATTTGTGTGGTTGCCCAGACCTTGTCTTTTCCATGGTATGATGTGGGTGATTTCCTCTTTATAACCTTCTCAGCTTTTGGGGGGCGCCCTTTGGGGGGCACTATTTTTTTGTGTGTGTTTGTGTGTTTGGTTTTTGTTGTTGTTGTTGTTATTGTTTTTTGTTTGGTTTTGTTTTTTCTCAGCCTAACAGTGTTGAGGAGTAGAATAAGGAGGTGCAAGAAGTACTTGCTAGAATAAACTTAGCTCTGCCCTTTCTTCTACAGTCCTGTACAATATCTTATACTTTAGCTTACTTCCCCAACTGACATAGTGGGAACACAGGCCTTACCAACTCCCCTTCCCTCCCCTGCTGACACATAGTGGTTGTAAGGGATTAAATTTGAAATAAGCTGTCTCCAGGTCACCTATCTACTCGTTCCTGCAGGTTTCTCTTCAAATTGGAAGGTATTAATGAGACATCTCAGTATTTACCTAACATACCCTCTTTCTTTCTTTTCTTCTTTTTTTAAGATTTTATTTATTTATTTGACAGACAGAAATCATAAGCAGGCAGAGAGACAGGCAGAGAGAGAGAGGGGGAAGCAGGCTCTCCACTGAGCAGAGAGTGAGATGTGGGGCTTGATCCCAGGACCCTGAGATTATGACCTGAGCCAAAGACAGAGGCTTAACCCACTGAGCCACCCACGAGCCCCACACCCTCTTTCTTAAGGACTGGGTGGGAGCATGGTTGGTCCCAGCACACCAGATTTATATGTTTCCTTCTCTGGCCCCCACCTTTAGTAGTTTATGACATGAATTTATACCTCTTCCCTTGTTTAGTTGCTGCTGATGAATTTTTAGCCGGTTATAAAATCTAATTGTGTACATTTTGCTGGGTATGAGGGTTGAATGCTCTAGTAATTCAGCTTTGATTTTTTTATTATTATTATCCTGTGGCCTGATTTATAATGGATCTTCAAAATTTATTTAACCATTTTCCATTTTATAGGCATTTACATTTTTGAATTTTTTGTTATAATAAATAATACTATTATGAACATCCTTGATAATTACTTTTTTTTTTTTACATATAAATTACTTCCTTATGGTGGATTTTTAAAAAGGGAACTATTAGGTCAAAAAGCATAGACTTTTTTTGAAGATCCTTGCTTCAAGTTGCCAATTTGCTTTCCATATTTGTTATATTTCAAAATATACTTCAAATAGCTCATGTCAGAATTCTCAAAATGAATTTATTGCAATGGGTTTCAGAGGAAATGGAAATGAATAGTCCAAGAAACAAAGATAATTGTTCGTCTGAAAATATAAGCTACCAAGGACAAGAATATTTCTGGAGCCAAAATGGAATGAAAGCAGTGATCAGCCAGGACTGTGGGAAGTGAGAAAGATGTTTCCTCAGCCATCCAGGTGGAATGCAGGGCCAGAGTCACCAAGAAGAAAACATGGGGTGTCAAAAAACACTCCAAGTTTACAACATGTTAATTGGATCTATAAAAAATGCTTGGAGATAGCACTCTTTTTTTAATTCCCACAAACTATCTGCTATGCTTTCAGCGTCTGCTGCAACAAAATAGTTTATTTTTACTTGCTTTTTTTCTCTCCCATAAAGAAAAATCAACAGAGTATTATTATGTTTCTTAAATACAACTGAACTCATCTTATTAGGGAAAAGCAAAGAAGGATGTGTCATCTTATTAAAAATGACATGATGTATATACAGCCATATGTTTTCAAAGGGTTTCCTGTCAGTGTTAATCAAAACTCCTCCAAATTTATGAACCTACAGAGCAGCATGTCAACCATATGGGAAATATCTCCCCTTCAATATTGAGAATTTGAATTAATAATAAACATTACTTAGTGAACCTAAACGAGAAAAACACATCAATGTTGAATCTCAGGAAAGGAGAAACTTATAAAAAAAAAAAACTCTTCCAGGTGTTAATTTTTTTAGCTTTCTGTCTAATATCTCAATCACACTGCTCTATCTTTATTCTCACTCCGCCTGCTCATTTACTGGACACAGAAGTGGCTGCAATCTATTTCATGATTGCTACTTAAGTGTCAAATTAATAACCAGTATCCCATATTCCCCCCCTTTGCTTTTTATTTTATTGGAAAACTTGGACTAAAAAGAAACCAGGAAGAATATCCTTCTTACAGTTTAGTGCCTGAAACCCACCACTGAGATCTTTCCTAATTTTCCATAGTCTTCCCAGGGCCAATTTCTACCAGTTTCTATGCCTACTAGTTACCACTGTTCTGTTATTTTGGGAGATAATATAATTTTAGGATCTGTGTTAACTTAGAGTGATGTCTAACATCAACTGGAGTTGTGGGAGTCTGTTGGGGTCTCGTCGGGCAAGCAAGTTCTTCTTAGTTGGAGGAAACAATTTTGATTCTTGCATATGGACCTTCAGTGTGAACTTGCAGAAGACTGGGGAGTGGTGGTCATAATTGGGAACAGGCTGAAATAAGCCAGAAACGTACCAGCTGTTGACCATAAACCAAGGCAATAGGTAGGGACTAGGAACCAGACCAGGGACAGGAAGGAGAAGCTAATCTGTCTTTATAGTACTTCATAGTTCTCCATTAGTCAGAGGATTATTTGGACAGAGATGAAGATGAAGATGATGATGATGATGGCAGGGACTAGACTGAGCCATCACAGTATTAAGAAAGTTATAGTCATTTCCAAAAGTAATGTGGCATACACATGCTAAGATGACCCACAATGAGCCAGCCCATCTGTAATCCCTTCCTACCAAATGTGAGCTGGACCCGTGATTTGCATCTAGTCTCTGGACTCTTAACAGAGGCAAAGGGAATTACCAGATGTAATTAAAATTCCTCGTCACTTGATTTTGAATTAACGAAAAGCAAGAATATCCTGGGTGGGCCTGACTTAATCAGATGAATGCCTTAAAAGAGATATTCTCTTGGCCATGAGGAAATCACCTACCATGTTGCAGGAAGGTCTGGGAGGGGAACAAATGTCAAGGCACTGTGATAGACTGGAGGGGCTGAGAGCAACTGCTGGAGGAAAGCTGGCAAGAACTGAGGACTTCGACCCTACAGTGGCAAGAAACTGAATTCTGCCATTCATACATGGGCTCGAAGGGAGACTCTGAGCTCTGCAAAGGAAAACAACTCAACTAACACCTTGACTATATTGTTTTGGGATCCTGAACCCTGGACCTAGATACCTGACCCATAGAAATTGTGAAGTAGTAAGTGTATGTTGTTTGAACCACTAAGTTTGTGATAATTTATTGTGCAGAACTAGTTAATACAAGGAACAACCCAAATAAAATAAAGGTGGGAGATTTAGTCCAGGAACTTGGTAATGAATTTGGGATGACTTATTCAAGAGAAACTGAAGCAGAATTCTTTCTACCACTTCAATTATAAATATTATAAATATGGGAGATATATAGGCACAGAGCTAATGTCAATTATTTTCCAAGATTACAGACAACTAAAAAAATCAATTTCACTTTTTTTTTTTTTTTCCGGAAAATTGTGCCCCTAGAGAATGTGGTCTAATTGATTTCAGGTGGAATGTAAGCATTGATGTTTTCCAAAGTTGCCTGGGAGATTCTACTGTGTGGTGCTGGGTGGACAGCTATTGCGCTTCTTTGTGGGAAGAAACATGCCCCTCCCCAGTCTGTTGTGAATAGTATTAGAAGTGTCTTAAGTAAAAGTGGGCTTTAGAAATGCTAATGTCATTACTAAGTGAATGGGGAGAAAATGTCAGGCCTGCCAGGATAGATCTGGAGGTTTTAACCAAGTGGAAAATGGGAGTAAAGGGTGAAAGGGAACAGCCTGGAGAAATTCTGAGAAGCCCGGAGGCCATTGAACTTGAAGGGCTGGTGTTACTCAGATCCTTCCTCATAAAACTTGATTGCAGAGCAAGCTACTCTCCTCCACCTTGCCTGAGTCCCGTCTCAGCTGTCAGAGCATTCTCTTCTTCCCTCTGGCCTCGATATTCTGTCTAGCAGGTTTTATTATTGTTGTGAATTATTTCCTCCCCAGGTCCTTTCTGTCCACTGGAAAAATGTCCTTAAGTTGCCAGCTGAAATACGCTTCTGGCTCAGGTGGAAGGTTTCTAAGGAAAAAAAGAAAAGTTCCTGAACCATATGTAGGAGATGGTAGATCGGGGTCTGGAAATACATTTGGGGGTCTTCTGTGAGCCCATAGAAGGTTACCAGGAAGATCTCAAGCTAACTGGGCAAGACGTACGACTTTGCAATCAGTGGTTGAGATACTGGATTAGAGGAGCGATCCATAAAGAACAAATAACTAACCATCGTAAAGGAGCACAAGCCAGGATCAACCGGGGTATGCTGCGGTAACAAACAGTTTTAGCATCTCAGTGACTTAAAATAAACCAACAAACAGGTATATTTCTACCTAAGTCTCCATAATTATGTTAGTTTTGCCACCATGGCTGGAGGCTTTCCTCCATGTCCTCTGTCAGAGCCTGGTTGATGGAAACTTTACCATCCACAACCTTGCTAGTAAGTGTCAGAAGAAGTAGCGACGGGGGTGGTGGGGGAGAGCGGTGGAGGCAGCATACTGGCTCTTAAAGTCTTTGGCCAGGAAGCTACACATGTCTCCTCACATTCACATCTGATTGGCCAAGGCAAGTCGTAGGGCTCTAGGTAACTCAAAGGGTCAGTCCTCCCCTCTACCCAGGAAAGAAGTAGATATTTTGGAGATGTAGCACTAATAACTAACACAAGGATTCAGCTGCCCAGAGTTTCTCAGAGGCCGCAGACTTTTGCAGGGCCACAGGAATACCACAAGGGGTCCACGAATCCACACTGGCTAAGAGCACTGTCTATAGACCCCCACATCACTATGTATCGGACAAATGCAATTCTCTTTGAAATAGCTAAAGATGTGCTTGTACTGAATTTCAAATAATTATCAAACTCAGAGTAGCTTTTACTCTTGTGTTCCTTTTCAAAGAACTTGTAGGAAAATTACAACTACACAATATTATACAGAAGACGGTTTTTGGAGTTTAAAAAACAGCACCCTTGTGTTTGAGAAAGTTGGAAACAACCACTGAACTATTTAGCTGAATTGGTTACAACTGGCAATGACGCAACAAATGTTGCATGAGAAGCGAAGGGTTGATGGAAACAGTTTAGTACCTGTGCACCTGTAGTTACATATCAAGTACACTTGATGGTTTTGTCGATCAAGTTCTGCCACATCTTCCAGGATCTACCTACATGTAAAGTTGCCTTTGAAACTGCAAGGTAGTGCAGGCACGCCAACTCTTTATTAGGAAGTATGAAACCTTTCTTTGTACCTTTTAGCTGCAATCAGTTGTAGTTCAATACCGAATACCCCGAGATTGTCGTGGCCAACTTGGTAAAAATTAATTTGAATTAAGAAGTGATTACTTTCTGAATGTCCACCTATAATTGATGGTTCCTGCTTGGGAGGAGCGAGAAGGGAGGACCTTTGTTCTGAAATCTTTTGAGAAATACTCTATCATGTTATTTTCTTCCTGCTTTTGAATTCGCCCTGCATCCAGTTCCTTTCACTGGTGCTGGGTGAAAAGATGTTGAATACAACCAGCATATTCTGAGGGGCCACTCCCCCTGCACCTGTTCTTTTCTTCTGATAAAGACTGGCCACAATGGAGCCAAGTATGAGGAGGAGAATTCTCAGTTCTTTCCTCTCCTTACCATTTCTTCAGTCTCTGGAATTTTCTTACACTATTGGTTATGCCATATGATATCCTAGAACTCCTTCACCCACGAGAATTTTCCCTAGGCTTGGAACTCAGCGTCCACCTGCATGTCGCCTGATGATTCAAAAGCGGGGTTCATCTTTTGGTGAGCTGTTTATAGTTTTGAAAAATTCTGCCTGGGATATAGAAAGAGAGAGCAGTCCCATGAAATTGGCATCTTTTAGTAAATTCCGCATGAGAAGAAAGGGAAGAATTTTCCAAATACAACTGGGCATGCCACAAAGAGAAAAATAAACTGGAAAACAACTTAAGCCCTCCAGTGCAGGTGTGTTGGCAGAAATTTCCATACGACTTTCACATGAGTCCTGGTGCTGAAAGAAAAAGTTGGTGCTGAGGGCTCTTGAAGGGAGAGGAGGAATATTAAGGAATGTCCTCTAACTGTTGAAACCTAGTTTTTATTTCTGATCATAAAAGTAACCTAAAATTTGTTAAAAAGACTTGACAAATAAGGAAAATTTAAAAAAAAGAAAGATAATGCTTCCTCAAGTAATCACATCACTCAGAGATCATGCGTATTAACATCTTGTTACATATTTTCCTAGCACACCTTCTATGCATAAAAGCGTGTATTTTAAAATAAATTTTATTGTTCTGTTTCTGTGTTTAAGGTACTAGATTTACGGCTGTAGATTCAACTTTAATTTATTACTTAAATACTCTATTATTAGTTTTTGATGTGTTTTTTCAGACAAGGACCAAGAGTGGTATATCAAGTACTCACTTGGGCAGCTCCTGTACTAAAACTGGAACTATACAGGAAAGATTTATTTTTTTTTTAGGTTTCTATTCAACTCTTTAAACAGACGAAATACCATCTATGCCTTTTACTTCATCTAGCTTCTTCACCCCAAGTTTTCCTTTATCTGGGAAAAAAAAAGTGGCACATTAAAAATACCTAATTCAAGAATTAGTATGTTGACTTTTTTTATTTTTAATATGTTATGTTCTCTATATTTTAATTATTTAACATTTAAAGGTACACAACTGGTATAGCTTTACTGTGTGTTGTAGCTTTAAACAAATCATTAAGGTATTTTGCAAAATACAAAGACTTTAAATATTATTTTTCTTATTTACCTAAAAAAGGATGCCTATTTTGAGGGGGAAAGAAATGGAATTCAGAAGATGTATGAGGATTGTGACATGGAATAATCCTTGTTTAACTTCTTTTGTTTGAACTGTACTTTGATACTAAAATTTTTTCCCTGCCTTTTTACAGTTTATATTTGCTCACTACATTTTTGCTTCTATTTTTGTTTTTATTTATTTATTTATAAAAGATTTTATTTATTTATTTCACAGAGAGAGAGAGATCACAAGCAGGCAGAGAGAGGGGGAAGCAGGCCCCCCCGCTGAGCAGAGAGCCCGATGCGGGGCTCGATCCCAGGACCCTGAGATCATGTCCTGAGCCTAAGGCAGAGGCTTAACCTACTGAGCCACCCAGGCACCCCTCTATTTTTGTTTTTAAACAAACAGGTTTTCGGGGGGAGGAGAAATGATGGTATATGTGTCGTCAAAAGAGAGAGCTGTATTTTTTTAACCTGATCAGAGACTTTACCTTTCATATACTTTCATTTTTACCGATTTGAGTTGCATGATACAATTCCTACATCATTAAGTTTACCATGGTTTCTTTGTTTCCCCGTGAAGCTTCTTTTTTCTCTTTCCCGATGGGAACTATCTTGGCTGGTCTTTTTTCCTCCAGGACAGCGACTCTTCATCTCAGTCCTTAGACATCCCCGGATACCGAGGATTGGGAGGACTTCCGGAAATAGTGCAAAATTCTGCGTGTGCGCCTGCGTCTGTGCGCGTGTGCGCATGTGCACGCATGCGCAAAGCTACACGTCGGCTGAGCGCTTGAGAAGGTCCACACCTCTCATTACATTCTTCTCTCTTCAAATCTTTCCCACATCCCTCCTTTCTCACTTTCAGCTGCTGAGAACATAGAGGCAATCAGCAGAGAACTTACCCCACCCTCCCCACTCCTTCTACCAACCCACCTGCTCAAGGGCCACAGGTCTGAAGGCTGTGCAAGGAGCCCCTATTTGAGAAGACGTAGGAGGTTTCCGTCCTCGGGCTGAGAGGTGAGTCAGAGCAGGAACGTCACAGGTGTTGGAGACCATCAAGCATGCCGAGGGGTGCTGAGGACGGCCGACTGGGAGTCCCAAGGCATACACAGAAGAGGGGCCTGCTGAGGAGGGGCAGAAGGGATGACGTCACACAGGGCAAGTCCGGGACCCCCAGGATAAGGTTCTGGGAGATGAAGGGAAGCCTGGGAGTCTGGGCTCCTGTAACAAATGAGTAAGCAGGTGAAAAGGGCCCGGGGAGACTAGGCCTGAAGGTTCTAGGGCAAACTATGGTGGTCAGTCTGAGTTGTTGGTGAGGGGGGTGGGGCAGCACCTGCCAATGCAGCTGTGGAGGCTAAAGGAGGAAGGGGTGGTCTTTAAATAAGTGTTGGGGCTGTTGTTGTTTTTAATTAAAAATACAGTTTCCACAGGCCTACTAGCTCAAGAGAGCTAACTTTTCATTTTGGAAAAAAACCTTACGTAGATACACGTTTTGTATGTTATAAGATAGTGTACCGATTGTTCTAGTAAATTTAACATTGCTATCATTAAGGCACATTTTCTATACTTCTACACAGTTCTCAAAATTAAACAGCTGCTTAAGACCCCATGATATTGATGGACCACAGTGGACTGAGACGTTCCCAGACATAGGACACTCATTTCTATTTGTTTGGCATTAGGAGCCAGAGCTCTGAAGGCCCATGAGCATGAAGCTTCTCAGGCATCAGGAACCCACCTGCAGGGGGACCAGCGCCACTATGCCTGTGCCTCTCTAGCTTTGCCCCTGGACTTGATCCAGCACAGCTGCCATGCTCTCACCAGCGACAAGGATGTGTAGGCATCTGGCCTCAGTGCTCAGCTTCGGGCGCTGGGGGAGGCCAGACCCAGGCTCGACTATCTGCAGGAGGAATCAAAGTAAGATGGTGGTGAAGTGTCTGGTGTCTGCTTAGGAAACAGGTCCCTCAAGCTGAGAATTTCCCAAACGCACAAGAATGTACCCAGAGTGCCGAGCAGGCAGGAAGACGGTGGGTATGGGGTAGAGGCTCTGCTGGTATGAGACGCAGCTGATGATGAATGGGCGCGCAGGTCAGGTAGAGCTGGGAGCGTTAGGGTAATGCCATTTGGAAAGTTAAAAAAAAAAAAAAAAAACAACTATCTGAATAGTTAGAAAGTGGTATCTCAAGATAAACTTGCTAGGCTCTAATCACTAGAGAGAAACTACTTTCTTCTTTTCTGGATTTCCTTTGGGCTTCGGGGACCTCATTCCTTATTCATCTTGGAACCCCCATGCCTAGCAGACTGCCTGGCACATACTGGATGCCAGACAAATATTGGCTGAATGGGTGGAATGGAAGTCAAGGAGACCCTGGTGAAGCTGGCAGAGCCTGTTCCTGCTGAGTCCCAGAGCTGTGTGTCCCTGCTTGCTGGGCATGGCGTCCTGAGTCTCCTCAGGCTGGCGAACTTCATCTTGCCCCAGGTTCAAACCCAACATGTCTCCATCTCTACCCCAGTCTTTACCCACGTACTTCCCAAACACCTGGAGGACGGAGTAGGATCCCTCATTCCCAGCCTCTCCCTAATCAACCCTGCCATCATGACCTGAGCCCAAATCAAGAGTCAGATCTTTAACCAACTGAGCCACTTAGACGCCCCTGGAGTCATCTTTCTGTCCTGATCCTATTATATTTCTGTTCTGAAGTCTCTCCTGGTTCTCCCTCTCCATGCAGGAAAGAGCTGGAAATCCATAGATTTTCGTAAAGAGCCCTTCACAACCCATTACTTCCCCTCTCTGGTTCTTTTTTGTTTGTTTGTTTTTAAAGATTTTATTTATTTGACAGATTGAGATCACAATTAGGCAGAGAGGCAGGCAGAGAAAGAGGAGGAAGCAGGCTCCCCGCTGAGCAGAGAGCCCGATGCGAGGCTCCATCCCAGGACCCTGAGATCATGACCTGAGCCAAAGGCAGAGGCTTTAATCCACTGAGCCACCCAGGTACCCCTCCCCTCTCTGGTTCTTTATCAAGTCACCCTCCAGCCCCTCACCCAGTCTTATCCTACTCACCCCACATTCCAGACACGCAGCTCAGTGACACCTGAGAACACCACGCACTCCCATGCCTTTTTGCCTTGCTTGTGCGGTTCCCTCTGTGTGGAATATTTCCACTTTCATGACCCAAGAAACTGACTTCAAAAAACCTGAAGTTTGCCTTGTTTTCTCCCTCAGCTCTCTTCTGGCCTCAACCCCAAAGAATCAATGACTCTTCATGCAAATCCCCTCAGCCCTTAAAAGTACCGCATACTGGGGCACCTGGGTGGCTCAGTGCGTTAAAGACTCTGCCTCCGGCTCAGGTCATGATCCCAGGGTCCTGGGATCGAGCCCCACATCAGGCTCTCTGCTCAGCCAGGAGCCTGCTTCCCTCTCTCTCTGCCTGCCTCTCTGTCTGCTTGTGATCTCCGTCTGTCAAATAAAAAAATAATAATAATTAAAAAAAAATTTAAAAGTACCGCATACTGTGCACACATCCTGTGTGTGTGTGTTTGTCTATGTGTCTGTCTCAGAACTCCCTTTGGGCTAAACGGGTAAACAATTTATCTTTGCATCACTAGAGCCTAGTTCACTGCCTGGAGTATGGTCAGCACTGAGGTTTGTGTGAGTGATATTGTAGAATTAAGTTTAATCTCTGGGACACTTTTCACCTGTTGCAATACTTACCAGTTTTTTGTCATCGTTCACATACCCCACGTTGAGCTAAAAGGAAATGCAAAGTCAAATTTTTCTCACATATCAGGCCCTAAATTTCACTTTCACAAGGAAGAAAATTTCTCATGATTCTGTCTTTGAATGCAGATGACCTCTCAGGAAAAAAATGATGCCATTGTGTGACAAAAGTCAGGAAGGCTGAACGCTATGTGAATGCCAACCAGTCTATCCGTGTTCACAATCAGACCTACCATCCCCACGCACAGGACGATGTTGGTTTGACCTCAGCAGAAATCAGATCTGCTCTACATGGTGATGATGATAGCAAACATATGGAATTGATTAAATGAATAAATAACCCTACTTAGTTTTGCATAAGGATATGTGGTACCCAGGTCAAAGATAATCCCTAATTTTTCTATGCATAATAGATTCCAAAGTGTAAACATCACCAGTAGCCTGAACCAAACTAGATGCTTTAAGTCAACAGTCAAAGGTGTGATTGTAAACTCGGAAATATTGACAATGTTTGTGAATATCACTTCTCTAAATTAGGTGAGAGGTCCAAAGCTGATGTGGGTGCCTAATTTATCTGACATCTCCGTCTCAAGTCTTGGTCAGCCTCAGAAATTTGATCACAGCCCTCTTCCTACTTCTCACCTGTGGATAATTCTCTAGATTCGGCCTGTTCTTTTTTGACCTATAAATGTAATGTGGTGTCAAATAATCCATCAGAAACTAGTCATTCTCTGCTAAAATGTCTTGAGTTATTTCTCTCTGAAGCCACAGCATTTCACTTTGTTTAACAGCTCAAAGTGATTTCTGCCAATGGAAATTTTATTTCACTCACTCATTTGGCAAAGTTTTAAGAGGCATTCTTTCAGTGACTGCTGGTGTTGGGTCACTGGGGTCTCTCCCTTCTGTGTGAACCTGGCTAGATTGGGGCATCATGACCCAGAGCCAGGGTGACTGGTGTGTGTGAGGTGGAGAAAGTCCGAGCATCAGGCCAGGGAAGGAAGGAGGCCAGGAAAGACATCATGTCAGAAAACAGGCATAGGGCCATTGGACAAAGGATCGACATTGGGGGATGTGTGATAACTTTCAGCATGATTCCTTGAAAAGAATTGAATTTTGTCCCTCCAAAAGATATGTCCAAATCTTAACCCAGGTCTCTGCGAATGTGACCTTCTTTGAAAATAGGGTCTTTGCCAATGTAATTCAGTGAACGATCTTACAATGAAACCTTCCTGGATTGGGGGTGGGCCTTTAATCCAATGACCGGTGTCATGAAGGAAGGGGCTGGAGATCAGAGATGCAGAGATTCGGAAGGGAAGCCGTGTGAAGACAGGGGCCAAGATTAGAATGATATGCTGAGCAGCCAAGGACCATCAACGGCTGCTGGTGGCCAGAAGAGACTAGAAGAGATTGGGGGACAGATCCTGCTTCAGAGGTTCTCAAGGGAATAACCCTGCTGATGTCTTGATTTCAGACATCTGGCCTCCAGGATGGTGAAGAGATAAAGTCACAAAGTTTTTGGTCCTTGGTTACCACTGTCCTATGAAACTAACACTGCCCACCGCTATGTACTGACTCTTCTCATGCACAGGTGCTCCAAATTGTAAGCTTCTGACAATGGGGCCTTGGTCATGTTCCCTCTATCTCCAGTCCTAGAGCAGTGGCTGGCATTTACTAAGGACCTACACAAGTTTGGTGCAATGAACAGAATAAAATCTGTTCTTCCTGCCTCCCTCTAAAGTAGATTTTTTTAAAACCCTAGAGATAGAGAATTATAGGCCCTTTCCTACAGACTCCAATAATATAAATGTTTGGGACTGACCATCTTGAATATAAGAATCAGCACTTAGAGAAGGTTAAATAAGCTTTTATTATCTTGATGTCAATAATGAAAGAAAACCAATTCTGTGGACTTCCGCTCAGGTGTGTGTTGCGGCTAAGGATGATAGGTTCATGATTTAGCTAAAATAAGACATTCATTCATTCATTTTTCTTTCAATCAACAAATATTTCCAATATTTCTGAAGCACTGTAACAGAGGTAAGCAATTTGCTCCAAGGAAGCATACAAGACTGCACAAATAGGGACTTATGAACAGCCTAGCAGAAGAAGACATCCCAGTGAATCAAATAAAGTACTCGCGTATCACCGTGAACTTAGGAAGAGTGGGGAAAGGGAAGCACAGCATGCAGGTCACAGGTAACGTGATTGCTGTGTTTTCCTGCAATCCAAGGTCCAAAGGTCAGGGGCCACCTCTCTCTTTGTTCACCTCTATTTCCCTAACACCTATTTCTTTTCCTGGTCCAGATATATTTTATTAAAGAAGAAATAAATGGTATTGTTCTATCATTTAGAATCCCAGGTAAAGTACCTCCTCCACTGCACCCCGGCCCTTCCTAACCGGTTTTCATGACAGAAGGAGAAACACATCCTTCTCCCAAAATCGAGATCATGATCTCTGCCAGCATCACCGGCAATCAAAAGGCAATTGGAAGCTAGACAAAGTCCATTCTCAGAGACACAGAAAGTTCATGTAGTAAAATGAGACTTCATCCGGGGAACAGCCAGCATCCTGCCAGGCCATCTGCTTTGGCACCTGTTAAAACACGACTAAACAGAGCCCATGTCTACAGTCACAACCGCTGTGGGCTGGATGGCCTCTGGCAGCCCAAAGGAAAAGGTCATCAAGGCAAAGGTTTGAACAGCTATGGTTTAAGAAATGTTTATTATTTCTGACTCTGGTGATATTACTCAAAAAAGTGTATGTGAGTAGTTATCAATCACTTGGTGCACTCATGAGGCCCCTCTTAAATGTACCATATGGGGCTCAGCCCTGGGGAAGGCGCAGAGTAGGAGCTGAGATTTCTGTCCTCAAGGTAGCTTCTGACTAGAGAGACAAGCCTTTAGCATACATTTGGGTCTCTGCTAACAGTATCCATTCTCCCTTTTTCCATGAAGTCACTCCTCCCCTGCCCTTCAGTCCTAGTGCTCCTGGGAGTTCTGACTCCACCCCTACTCAAAGTCTGAACAGAAGTCATTCTGCTTCCCACACTGCCCTGTTCGTGGGCTATGAGATTTGACTAGAAGTGGGGTACCAAGGTCTTCCTATCTCCCACTGCACTGGAAGCTGGAAGGACAGAGTCCTGGGAGATGCTGGCAGTAGCCTTATGCCCAGTTGAGGCCACAGAATGAAATTGACACTGAAGATATGGAACAGAAATGGAGAGAAGAAAACTGGATCTTGGGTACGACATTTGAACCCCGGATCAAGACTCGTCTGAAATGCCCTCCTGGAATCTGTTCAGTTACCAGAACAAACAATTATTTATTTACTTATTTATTTATTTTTGGCCTAAGTCAGTTTGGTTTGCATTTCTGGTCACTTGCAAGCCAAAGAATCTTAACATAGAGACACTACCTACAAAATGGTGTGAACAATGAAAAAATATTTATCATCATTAGCCATCAGGGAAATTCAAATCAAAACCACATTGAGATACCACTTTACACCAGTTAGAATGGCAAAAATTGACAAGGCAAGAAACAACAAGTTTTGAAGAGGATGTGGAGAAAGGGGAAACCTCTTACACTGTTGGTGGGAATGCAAGTTGGTGCAACTACTTTGGAAACAGGGTGGAGGTTCCTCAAAAAATTAAAAATAAGGCTACCCTATGACCTGGTAATTGCACTACTAGGTATTTACCCTAAAGATACAGATGTAGTGAAAAGAAGGGCCATATGTACCCCCCCAGAATTCATAGCAGCAATGTCCACAATAGTCAAACTGTGGAAAGAGCGAGATGCCCTTTAACAGATGAATGGATAAGGAAAATGTGGTCCATATATACAATGGAGTATTTTGCCTCCATCAGAAAGGATGAATACCCAACTTCTGCATCCACATGGATGGAACTGGAGGAGGTTATGCTGAGTGAAATAAGCACAGAAAGACAATTACCACATGGTTTCACTTACTAGTGGAACATAAGGAATAACATGGAGGACATTAGGAGAAAGAAAGGAAAAGTGAAGGGGGCGGGGAATCTGAGGGGGAGATGAACCATGAGAGACGGTGGACTCTGAGAAACAAACTGAGGGTTTTAGAGGGGGAGGGGGTCAGGGGATGGGTGAACTTGGTGGTGGGTTATTGAGGAGGGCACGTATTGCAAGAAGCACTGGGTAATATATGTAAACAATGAATCTTGGAAAACTACATCAAAAACTAATGATGTACTACATGGTGACTAACATAACACAAAAAAGGTGTGAACAATAAATGCCAAAGGTAAAGAGAGCCGCCATTAGGGACTTTGCAGGGAGTATCAGCGGAGGCAGGAAGAGGATGTCTGGGCTCCTGCCCAGGACATTGTGTCTGAGGGGCATCCTGAAGGGCACAGGTGGGAACAGTATGAGGTAGGCTCATTGGATAGCTGAACAATGAGTTTGAAATTTAACGTGTGGCCCTTGAATCTTTGTGCCGAATAATGACCAGATGAGGAGGAAATTGGTCCTTAAGGATCATCCATTTGATCCTTAAGGATCAATCAGCTCTTCACACCATTAGCAGAGAGGGCCAGGTCAGCTTCAAAGGCAACTTAATCTTTGTTTAACCATTCTTTGCACAGGCTTTTAGCACATTGCAGGATACTTTCGTTGTACTGTTCTCTTTGGTTGACAGGACAGCAAACACAGCAAGGGGCCCTCACCTTGCCCGTGAGGACAAAGAGCCAGGAGAACGAACCATGAGCTCCCAAGAAAGATGGCAGTAGCCTGTCAATAACCATCTAGGTGGCTTTGGGGGATGTCAGGCCTGACGGTCAACCACTATGCTGACTTTGGATATATCTTGTTCTTGAATGTGCATCTAACACCAGGTGGTCTTTTTTTTTTCTGGGGGACTACTGAGGCCAGAATCTCAAGTCTAATAATTAAAGGATTCTTAAATAAGAGCTTCTCAGTTTCACTCATCCAGAAGAACACAGAGTGTTTTAGACATTTGACAGTGGCTCAAGCACATTCGATTGAAACCAGGCCTGCAACTGGTCTCTAGAATATTCCTAAGTGAGTCTCCTATCATTACAGATTCTTGCTTATAAATTGGGGACAGAAGTGGGAAAATCAAAAGGAATGTTTATATTCTTTCTCAGTAGATGTGCAGACTCTCTGACTCCAGCATTGGGGTAATTATCTTTCAACAGCAATTAATTCCAAAGTTATAAAACATATGAGCCAACAGTTCCTTTTCTATGTAGCTCTCATTTTAATACACCATTATGAAGAGTGAGAAAAAGGCCTCCTTGAAGATAAAATTCCAAAGAAGGAGGAAATTATTTCAGAGAGACCGACAGAAACTGTGTAGGGTTTTAAGGATCACATGAGACTCAAGGTGGTATTATGTGAAAAAATGCCAGAACATCTGTTACATTAAATTTAACAACGGCAAAACCCAAATCAATCTCTAGTGAAGAAAAAACAAAACAAAACAAAACAAAACAAAACCCCAAACTCTTAATAGCTAATCGTGAGGCTTCTGCCCTTTCTGAACAGAAACTGGCAGAGGCCCTGGGGTGGGAACACGATGGGGCACAAGTAATAATATATGAAGGAAGTGATGCCAACTTCCAGGTCATCTAGCTCAGCCCTCTCATGCCTGACATATTTGTGTATCCAGTTCTGAATCAGGACAACCAGCTCCCAAGGCAAGCAGCTGTCAGTCACATGCAACTTTGTTCTCTCTTGTTTTCCTCATTGTTTTCAATATAAGCATTTTCTATTAATAAGAAAAGTGTGATCTGATTAGTGACAAAAAAAAAAAAAGCCACACACACGTTGTCAAGTCAGTCTCCTTCCATTCATTTTAATGTGTAGCCATGCCATTACAGATGAAGAGACTTTAGTCTAATCGGGCTAGCTATTAAGAAATAAACAGATGAAATGCTAAAATCATAGCAAGTGTTCAAAATCCAGATTGGCTCAATCTGACTTACAAAGTTTTTGAATAATTTTCTAAATACAGCTAATACAGGCAGACTCCCATCTCCCCAGGAAATGAAAGGCTCCTGTCCTGATTGAATCCGAGAAATCTTAGCAGCCTGTAATACATATAGAATGTTTGTGGAAATTTACCAGATTGGAGGTTTAAATTGGGCTAAACAGTAACAACTTGATGGATTCTTTATATCTTACAGTTTCTTAAATAGTTCATTAAAGAGCATCAAACATCTCCAAGTCAAATGTAATGATGTGATGTTTTGCCACTTCTCAGGTAAAGAATCTTTCCCTTTTGGAACAGAGTAGTTGGAATCTCAGAAATTTAGTAAATCAAAACAAGAAGAGACTGCTAAAAGATCTCCAAAGAAATTTGTCACACAGTATGTAAAAGTAGAGTCATAATGGGTTCTGTGCCCTTGGCCTAGAATGTTCCAATGATCTAACCCCTGCTGACTTCTCTAAACTCATTTCAAGTCTCTGCTGCCCTGGATCACCACCCTTTAGATACAATGACCTTCTATTAGTTTTTTTCAAGTGTCAATTTTTCCTGCAGCTCCTATTGTCGAATGTTCCCACTCAACTCTTCATGTGGCTAGTTTGTTCTCATTAGGTTTCAGATTGTCATCTCCTGCAGTGGACCTCTGTTGTGTATGTTTTCTGGGCATTTCTCCCCACTTTTTTTGATAGCAAAATCCAAATTTTCCTTTGGAGGGATCAACCTGCCCTACTCCTAATCGTGAGGTTTTGGAGGAAGAGGCTTAACCCTTTTCAAGAAGTTCCAAGACATATAATCTAGCTCTGGCCACAGTGATTGGTTCAGTGACTCACATGTGACTTACCACTAACTAGTGTGGGTCAGCCTCTGTAGTCTTTCTGGAAACAGTGAGAAAGAGGTATTCTCTTTCCACTGGGTCAGCTAAATTGGTAGGATGTGAACTTGGAGTTGCAAGGACTATTTTTGGCATCACAGGAAGGGACTTGGTGGCCTTGGGGTTGGTGGTAGTAGAAAGGAAGGGGAAGCAAGAGACTGAGAATGAAACAGAGAAGCAGATTCCTACCAATGACATTGATTAAGATCTCAAGGTGCAACCATACCTTTTCTCTTCCCTTTGCCTACCCACCTGCCTGCCTTCCTTTTTTCCTTCTTTCCTTCCTTCCATCCTTTAACTGATTCGAGTTAGTTTTTGTCACTTGCAAGCCAAAAAACATGGACTGATGGGCTTCCTCAAAGAGGTCACCTCTGCCCACAGTATCTAGAGCAACTGCTTGCCTCTTCTCATTATTCCCATGGCACACTGGGGTTTTTTAATAGCTCAAATCACAATTTGCAATTGTTTTGTGGTTTATGTGTTTATTGTCTGTGTCATTCCATAAGGTATCCGCTGCATGAGATCTGAGATGCCAGACTAAGGAGGAGACTATTCTCTACGGTAATGATTCTCTAGCAGGGTAATGATCAAATCTGAGCTTTATGCTTAAAATAAAATAAAATAAAATAAAATAAAATAAAATAAAAAACAAGTATTAAAGCAATGAGGAATAAAAGTCAGACATGGTTGAATAATAAGAGAACCACTGGGTGTCTTACAAGTCTGTGCTCACTGCTTCTATAAAGGAAGACCCTTACTTGTGCGTAACTGATATGGTTATCACAGGGGGTCTCTTCATGGATGTGGAGCCTTGAATTCCAAACCTTGCACAGCACTGAGCCTAGGATGGATGGTGAATGGTTTCAGTGGTGGCAGCCAGACCCGGTAGTCCACCATGCGTGCCTTGGGGACTGGTGTGTAATTAGTGGTCCTCAGAACTACAAGCTTTATTTATGCTGGTATTTGGTGAGATCACTGAGTGAGTCAGGAAGCAGGGAGGAGTTCATGGAAAGGGCCACGAGTTTTCCATGTCACCAACTTGGGGATATTTAGGGGAGAGGTGAGATTTCCGAGACTGTGTAAGTGGGTGTGGAGTTCTTACAGGGCGCTGGGTGGGGCTGGGGACTTCAGGCCTACAGCACTATGTCTGAGAGGGTAGGGAATTGGCTCAACACTTCCCTCTCCCCTCCCTAACACCACGACTTGGGATGGATGGAAGAACTGAGCCATCGCCCCTCTGTCTTTCTGGCTGAGACTTTAGTTCAGGATTCTAACACTTCACTGCGCATCAAAATAACCTCTGGGAAGGAAACAGCTTCCTCTTTGAAGGACCTTCTGCTTGGTGTAATGATCTGCAGTTAAGGTCTTCAAATTCTTAATAATGTTTTAACATTATTTAACATTAGCAAGGGGATCCAAATTCTCGTCTTGCCCTGGGCCTCATAAATTATGGGGTTGGTCCTGCTTGGGGGAATTTGTAAACTCAGAGCACCAGGCCTTGGCCCAGGCATCTTGTTCCAAAGGTCTTTATGGGTCTCAGAAAGTCCTTTCTAGTCCCTAGACTGTGTGATTTCTTTACTGTCCATCTTTGGAGTGATATTTGTGTTAATGCTAGGTATAGGTTCACTTAGTACACACAGGCAGTTTAAAGGAGTTTTCCTAAGAATAGCTGAGGCCTGACAGCATAGAAAGGGCAGGCCCTACCATTTCCACTCAACGGAAGAGAGCTTTGTTCCCAGTTGCCCTGAATACAACTTCTTTCTCTTGGTTCTGCCATTTCTCTAATGATCACCGCAGTGCTTAACATCTTCAGATTCCTCACTTGTCAAGAGGTCCCGTCCAGAGAAATTCAAAAAGGACAGGATCATTGTCATCCAAAAAGAAGAAGGGCTCAAGGATGCCAAAATTTGTGGGCTAAAAGAATCTCATGGTCACAAGCAGCGATGGCTAATATAAAGGATCCCTCCTTCCAGCCCTTTCTTTAGTGACTTCACCCATCACGGCCCCAGGCATCACTGAGCAATCACAGCACTGTTTCCTCTGAGCCTCAGGTTGGCCCCAGATTCCCTCTCAATCCCGGCAGCCCCTATTCATGAACCAGACTTGACAATGCAGGTGAGAACTCTTCCCAGTCTGTCAGCTGGAATGGGGAATGGGAAGCTGAGGCTGAGGGGAAAGGAGTTACTTTTTTCCCAGGCGAAATAGAACCATTAAAAGGATCACTCCTTCCGAGGATAAATTTACTTACCAGCTGCTTGTGTTGAAAATAAACAGAAACCCAACACTTTCAGGGGAATGATATTATCACTGAACCTCCTTCCCTTGGGGATTTTGAAACTCTGGGGCCCTCAAAGGAACTTGACCACCTTTGATAGGAAAAGTACTGGGTAATTATTATACTTAGTTTAACCAATGGTGTAGGGTCCTCTTTGAGTTTGGACAGTTGGGGGGTAGGGATCTCCTCCATTTAACTACATTTACTAATGACTATGCTTCCAAAGGAAATGGAGGAATTCACCTCCCTAAGTGGAGTGATAGCTACTGAGTTACTTCTTAAATCAGGATCTCATCAAGACACGACAGCACATCTTGAGAACTGTCTCATCAAACTGACATTCCTCTGAACTTCGCGTTTAGTTAAAAAATGTCACACATACTAAAACTCACTTGAAAGTATATTAAATTCCAAGACCCTGCTGTTGGTTAGAGAGGCCAGCCGATTCTGGGTTTCAGAGCTCTGGTTCCAACCACGGCATTATTGAGCACCTCATCAGGGCACAAGCCATTTCCCTCGAACACGAGCTTATTTGGCCACTTCTCACAATATGTTGTGGGGGAGGCTGTGGCAAGGCCGCAGTCAATCTGGCCTTCACAGAGGTACTCTTGGAGCTTCATGGCTTGGGCCGTGATGGCATCTGCATTGGAGAAACCAACCCTCCAAACAACAAACCTCGCTTTGTCATTTTCTATAATGTTCTATGTATTTCTCCAATGTTCTGAACATCATAAGACCTCTGCCAGGATGTGTGTTGTATTAGCAGCAAAGCCAGAGGGAAGGTCACAGGGGACACAGACACGTGAGCAACAGTTTAGCAAATTTCAGGCAGGAAGTTGCTCAAGCCGTGAAATCCATCACCTCAACAGTGTTTAACTTGAGTAGAAAGAGGAAACACTTTTCCCCATCAGCTGCACCAAAAGTCTGTGTGTTAGATGTACATGTGCAAATGGCTGGAGGAAGGTGGGAAGGAAACTCAGCTCCCAACCGCACCACTCATACAGCTATGCAAGTGGTAACCTTGGCAGGGAGACCTGGATCAGGAATGATGATTAAAGAGACCTTTGGTCTTTCTTTTTATGTTTGCATCTTTCTCAAGGAAAATGGACTCAGATAGAAGTTGTGACATTAAACATTACTTTTATAAAACATTTTCTATGATCTTCAGATGGACATTTCATGTCCAAACCTGCCTCTTACCCAGCATCATGCTGGCTTTTATGGAAAATACAAAAAGCTATAGTTATAACCTACAAATTAGAACACATCATGACAAAGAGATGAGACGGCCAGCTGGATGTGAAGGTAGGTTGAAAACCAGACACTTAAGCTGGGTGGGTTCCTGGTGGAGGTGGTATGTGAAATTAGGGGACCTAAAAGCCACCGCAGGCAACAGCTGGGATCAGAGGACCCCCGCCCCCACTGCCGGGGATTGTTGGCAAGACGATGAGAGTCTGTGTTAGGGCAGCAAGATAGAGGTGAGGGAAAGAAGGAAGGTAGGAGACCTATGTCCAAGGAGCTGTCTGTGTATGACTCCAAGATGATACTCTGGTTTTAACTCTAGAAAACCAGGAAACCTGGTACCACCAGCTACACTACCATGTCGGAAAGAAAAGCATTTGGTAGTTGAAGGGAAAGGTAAGCCAGTGAGAAAACCAGAAGGGGCCCTTAGGAAGCCAGGAGAAGAGTTACGAGTTTCATAGACAGGAGGTATGGAAGGGGTGATTTTTCAAGGGCGTTCATCAATGAGTTCTTCTGAGAGACAGTAGAGAAGAGACAGAAGGATTTTTCGTTTTCAAATACTGGGGTTAAACTCATGGTGCCATAGCTCAGAATTAGGAACGCCGGTGTTGAATTCATTTGTCTATTTGTCAATTTCTCACAGTTTAATGGGGGCAATTCCCTAAAACTAAGATGGCACTAGCCTCCAAAGTTAAAAAAGTTGACTGTGTATATATATGGGACTATATTAATATAGTATATATGTATATACATATGTATACATATATGTATATATGTATACATATATACATATATGTATACTACATACATATACATACATATGCATATATATTTTTTAATACAGTGTAAGTTAATCATATATAGCCATAAAAATTCATCTGTTTTCCTCTCCATGAAGTAATATTATGGTACATATTTAGCTTAAGCTTCAGAACTTCTCAAATTTCTTCATTAGATATCATTTCTAGTTAGGAAGCAGAAGTAAGGGAAATAGGGCAAAAACCAGATACAGGAAATTTCTCCTCATTCCAGGAACAATTGAGATATCTGAGTGTTTATTCAAATATTTTGCTCTCATGAAATCGGTTGAGCCCATTGCTCAAACTGCCATCTCTGCAGGTTATGACTGTGCTTTACAGACTTAAGTATTTACCAGTGTTTTTATCGAGTCATTTGAAAAATAGGTTTCTGCAGTTGTATGCCATGTGGGGGAAAGTCCTGGGTAAAGCTGCCCCACCAATGGAACTGGAAATAACTAGGTGACAATATAGATTAGCACCTATCCCATTTAGCTACCACTGCATTTAATGCAAAGATCATAGTGAAGTGTTTGTAGATCAACATTTTTATGTGAGAGCATATAGGTGCACTTAAAGCTAAAATATTAATAAAGCAATAAGGATAATAGCAAATAATAGCAAAGTAACATGACATGATAAAAAAAAAAAAAAGCTGACATCTCTTCAGTGTCTACTATGTGCCAGGCGCTGGATGAGGTATTTTATACCCATTATCTCATTTTATCTCACAGCTATTTAAAGGTAGATCAACATCTCTCTCTCTCTCTCTCTCTCTCCACAGATGAGTCAATCAAGACTCAGAGCCCAAGGTCACCCAGATGGTGAGTGTCACAGTGGTGACTTAATTCTAAATCTGGGTTCCAAAGATGATGTACCTTCTAGTCCCTCTTCCTGGCCTCCTCCATTGTATAGAATTTCCTAAACACCAATGGACTTTTTTTTCTCTGCATTTGATTGTCTAACATTTCCAGATATCTCCAGTGGGACCATCCCAAGAACATACATTTCTCTTTATCAGTGGTTTTGGACCACACTCCCCAGAGTTTGTTAGGCGACTTTCCTATCAAAATGTTCTTAATTTGGGGCTGTTGGGAGAGCCTAAATCACCACCAGGTAAGGAAGGATTACAGAGACTGCGTTTTCACAGCTGTTCACAGTTGCCCTTTGCTCTCCAGCCACTTCCATAAGCCTGTAGCGATCTCCTTCATCAGTGGTGACCATTCCATTCTTTCTGCTTACTCCAGAAGAAATCAAACATATCCATTTCCAATTGGTGTTAATTTTTCCTAGGCTTGAGCATATTTATAAATGCATATAGAACCATACAAATGATCCCCAAATAAGAAAAATCTTTGTCCTCTCTTACATTTGCTTGGTGATCAGATTCCTAACTAGACCTTTCTTCCAGCATTGATTGTTTGCCTGAAATATGCAAATCTTCTCTCTTGCCAGGCCAGTCTTGAATATATTTACAAGAGTATTGATGTCCATTACTTCAGTTATATATAGATTATGAATAACGACAAATACTTTCATTCAAAGATTTTGATCACTTTCAGATTATACTTCATACTAGGACTTAACCTCAGTCGACTTCCAACAACTTTTGAATGTATGTTCTCACACACTCTAAGTTTCATAAAAATGTACTAAATAACCTTAAAGCCCTTTATGAATAATTATGAGTTTTTAAGTTTTTGTGAATCTGCATATTAATTCTGTCCCATAAATAAAACATGAAGTGAAAATCCAGAATGTTGAGTGTCTGGGGGATAGAAGAAGAGAAGGAAAGATAATTATCAGTTTAATGTGGGAACATACTTAACCTAAAAGATTACCTCCAAAATTAGTGACATCGTAAGTATATATAATATACAAGCATGTTTTCATTTCAATAAAAAGGGGAAAAGATTCATATTGAGTCTCTGCCATTTTCACAACTCTCTTGGCAGCCCATGGTTGAAAAAGCAATTGTCAGAATTTTTATTTGCTAGAGATCAGTCCTTACATATTTAGTTCCTTTTCCGTCAAGCACTATGTGCTTCAGGGCCATATAATTCACATTTCCATATTTGGTGTGTATTATTTGGTGATCCATTCACTTTGGAAGTTCTTGGGGTCACAGGAACAATGGCAACCCTGGTGGAGATCCATGAATATCTCTCTTCTAGAGTAAGTTGGTCCTCGTTAGTGCCTTTAACCAGTTTGCCATCAAAAGAGTCAGTGAATGACTGACACAAGTCTCTATGGGCATGGTGAGCTTCTCTGATCCTTAAAACTGCTCCATTCAGGGGCACCTGGGTGGCTCAGTGGGTTAAGCCACTGCCTTTGGCTCGGGTCATGATCTCAGGGTCCTGGGATCGAGCCCCACATCGGGCTCTCTGCTCAGCAGGGAGCCTGCTTCCCTCTCTCTCTCTTTCTCTGCCTGCCTCTCTGCCTACTTGTGATCTATCTCTGTCAAATAAATAAATAAAATCTTAAAACAAAACAAAACAAAAAAAAATAAAAACACACAAAAATACTGCTCCATTCAAATGGACTCAAATGTGGTTTCCCAGGGTGCCAGGGTGGATCATTTGGGTAAGCATCTGACTCTTGATTTTGGTTCAGGTCATGATGTCAGGGTCCTGAGATGGAGCCCTGTATTGGGAGTCTTTTAGAGATAGTCTGTCATTCCCTCTCTTTCTGCCCCTCCCTACCCAAGTAAATAAATATATATTTTTTAAATGTGGTTTCCCAAGCCTTCAAGGCCGCCATGTTTATGGATATCCCCTGCAAAGAGCTCAAAGTCTTCTACA
The DNA here is from genome assembly GCF_011764305.1 of Mustela putorius furo. Classification (NCBI taxonomy): domain Eukaryota; kingdom Metazoa; phylum Chordata; class Mammalia; order Carnivora; family Mustelidae; genus Mustela; species Mustela putorius. The sequence goes on from NW_025422057.1 coordinate 12,796,597, forward strand.
GTTTTACTAACCACACCTGTCTCCATCATGCTTCATCCTGGCTTACCTGCCAGATTTGGACTGTCATCTGAGCTGGCTTCTTTCTCTGGATTCTAAGCTACCTTCCCTAGGATGTGAGATTGCTAGTTATGTGCAGTAGAAACGGGTTTTGCATGGGGAATTCTGCTACTTAGCTGCTTAAAAAGAGTGTCAAAGACCTTTCGAAAGTTTTCAAATAACCATAACCATAATGGTACTACAGATCCCCACTTAAAATGTTCTTTTCTAAATCATTTTCTACTCACCCCCCTCCCCACTTCTTGATTCCCGTGGAGCTGTGTGGGGTAGGCATCAGAAAGTCCTCATTATAGATGGGGACAATGAGGCAGACTTCCCCAAAGCCATAGAATTCAATCGAGTTTCAAAGACGTCCAAAGATCTCATGTAATTATTGACATTGTACAACTAGGTACAATGTCAATTGTACCTTTTCTCTTTTCTCTTTTATTTTTTCTATTCCTCTCCTATATTTTTTTTCTGTCCTACTAGCTCATTTATAATGAGTTGGGGTGCGTATAAGTTTGTGTAAATAATATTTGAAAATAATACTCACACCAATGACTTTATTTCACCAACTCTGCCCACTCATAGCAGTAAAACATGATCTCTGTTGCATTGCAGAACCAGTGCAGAATCAATACAGAAAATACCCTCAAGGAATTTCCCTCAAGCCAACAAAAGAGTGATTTAGTGTTAAAGCTCAACAAAACATACTTAGGTTTGACAAAAGGAATCTCCTGTTTGGCTTCATTTCAAAATGGATTTTAATCCCACCGTTGTTCCATATTCCCTGTCTCCTGTGGGTATGTTTCTTAATCTCCTGGAGCCTCAGTTTCCTTATCTGTAAAATGGGGATGCCTGGAAGAGTGTTGCAGGGATTAACGATGTATTATGCCATGACCTCTGAGTGGCTACATCTCCAAAAGTGTTCTCTGTTATGATTACCTAGACTAGAGTTTCCAGAGGAAAGATAAGGCCTTCTCCTAAAATAGAAGGATACTTTCATTGTTCAGTCCACTTCTTTTTGAAGACCTTCATAGTTCTAGTTCCTAGCACTGTGCTTGACGTGAGAGGTTCAACGTAGAATTAGTTTAGATTTCCAACCTTCACGAGCTCTCAGGGCAGCCAAAGACACAGAAAGACACAAGTCAGTGAACTAGAGGTCCCAACCCATGGAGGATGGAGATTTGAATTCTAACTTTTGGAGACTGCGGAAGGCTATGAAAAAGAGAGCACCTTATGCTGAGTCTTGAACCATTAGTAGGGCTTCCCTAAGGGAGGAAAAGGGGAGAGGACAACAGGGCAGAGAATACAGAGAAGCAGGGTCATAGAGGAAATTCTTGTGTTCTGGAGGACACATCTGATGTTCCTCTGTTCCCACTTTCATTCTGTGGACATGCACTTGAGCACCTACTATGATTGGCACCATTCCATCTTCTGGAAACACAGCAACAGGCAAGGTCCCTGCTCTCTAGGAGCTTAAAGTCCAGTGGGAGACCAGAACCAATGAATGAACCAATGAACCAATGCTGGCTGATGGTGCTGCGGGAGTGATGGGGCAGGGGGCGGCAGGAAGACACTTCTTCAGGTCACCATGCGACCTGTGAGGGTGACGTTTAAGCTGAGACCTGCTTGAGTGGGAATCAAGAGTCATAAGAAGATCCAGAAGAGAGGGTTCCAGGAGGAAGGAGCTGCTGCCGTAAAGGCCTTCAGGCATAACTAAAGAATGGGAGGAAGGATACAGACATTCACCCTTTCAAGACTGGGTTCAATAGAAACCACATATAAAAGGAGAATAAAGGATCTCTTTAACTGATTCTGAGACACAAAGGGGGTTAAAAGTTTTCAATTTTGGAGAAATCACCTTTCCAGAAACTCCTTACAAATGTCAAGCAACAGTTAATAATTTTGACTACCATGATTTCTTCTCTCCCTCTGGTTCTCCCTATTAGAAAGTGAATCCCTGCTTGCCATTAAACTTGAAAGTTCATAGAATATATAAATTCAACTACTCAAGTGCACCAATAGGTTCTAGTTCTGAGAAAAAAAAAAATGCGTGAGTGGGGTGGCCCTGGATAACAGTCCAAATTCGGAAAATCTGTTTACTAGAAAGAGAGTTCTTTTGAATATCACAATAACCATTCTGTACTTTGTGTTTGTAGGCTAGACTTGAGTGTGGACTGACACTAGCCTTGCGAGGTCTCTTCAGTGAGTGAGTTGCTAATTCAATTAAGTAGAAAAAGAAAGATTTTTAAAGATCTGAGTTGAGAAGAGACCTTGGAATTTTAACAGAGGAGAGCCCTCTCCGCCTAGCTTAAGCTGCATCTTAATAAAAACCTTCTTAGAATTTATGCTCTTGTTTATAAGTCTGTCACTTAATTATCACTAATAGATATATAATAGACAATAAAATTCCTCCTTTGAGCTACATTATTGACCTCACTACTGAAACCCCCTTAATTGAATCAATGTTTTATTGGCAGCACACAAATCATATTTGGGCTCGTTTTCTACTTGTATTCCAAGCTCAATCTTAGATGCTGAACATTTGGTTTCTACAGCCAACACTTTGAAACTATACTACACTGCAAAGGCCACGGTCAGGATCAAGCACAAAAAAAGGAATATTTTGATCATATGCTTTCCACTGTCACAGGAAAACAAAATCCAAAATGCGTCACGTAACTTAATGTAATCAACAAATACTGTGCTTCATTTGGAAGGGCCTGGAGCTATATTTTTCCCCTCTAAATTACAGTATTTTCAACTAACCCTTGTAGTTAACAGTTTAAGTTAATTCTGCCATGTGTAGGACTTACATAAATGCACGGACTTTATATTACAAACTCAGCTGCAGTTTAAATTATTAGGCAAGTTCTTTTCATGGTGCTCCAACACTTTAAAATCCACAGCTGCCCACACTACACGGAGAGACCCTCATTAGATGTCATTTGCATTCCATTAACCACCAAGCAGTGGGTCAGTCATTGCCTGTCAGGCGTTCAGCTCCCTCTTTTTGTGTTAATTAGCAGAGAAATAAGGAGTTAATGAAGATCTTATGATCTGTGATGACTCATCTGGTTGTTTCCGAGGTTCGCCACTCTGGACCACTTCAGTGCACCCTGCCCCATGCCCGGAGCGGAGCTGGAGGGGCGTTCTCAGGGGCCTGTGGCATGGTGGGCTTTGTTAGCTCAAGATTAGAAGGAGTTAATTGCTTCAAGATTGCTGGGAGATTAGGTTACTGGGTGGGATGTATCTATGTAAGCATATGTCAGCGCTAGTTAGAAGATAGGAGACGCTTATTTTAATAAACTTATGAAAAGAAGAATTAATTTGTCATTACATTGGAAATCTTATTTTATTAACTTAATTTGAAAATGTAAAGCTGTCTGAAACGCTGGTTTTTCACTCACTTTCCTTCTGAATATGTATGAATCACAGATTAGTCGATGTGCAACACTGTTCATTCAGGGCGCCTTTTCCTGGAGGTTTTTTTTTCCCCCTTAACTCATTTTGCTGATGGTGTCTGGCTCTAGGGGAGCGGGCTGCTCACGGTGACCTCACGTTCCTCTTATCCTGGATGGAACGTGGCTACTCAGGCACCCATCAGCAGTCCTGGCAAGAAAAGAGAATCCACTTCTGCCTGAGCGCCGGCTGTATACAAATGCTGCTTGTGTTTGGTACGTGGAGAATAGAATGAGAAAGAGTACAGGGCCAGTCTCTAAACGAAAGCCAGCAAAGATGGTTTCTAAATGTTTGCTTGACATTTTATGGCTGCTTGAGGACAAAGTCCAAGTTGTCCTTCTGTTCTGTCTGCCTCGATGCAGGCATGTTTATTGAGCATTTATTATGTGCCAGGATTTGCTCTAAGTGCTTTATTCTTACCACCTCTCTTTAATCTTACAAGAGTCTGATAGCAATGTGGGTGACGAGGACTAGATTAGCCTTGTTTTTAGATGAAGAAACTGAGAACACAGGGAGAGTCAGTAACTTGTCCAAGGGGACCCAGTGAGGAGAGTCAGCCCTCCACCCGGTGTCTTCCCTCCCCAACACTGCCCCACGCATTTCTGTGACATAATTGAGGTAACCTGGCTGGGCCGCAGTTGGGAGGGGTGAGGTCATGGTATCTCATTCCATGGCTGCCCCAGTGGCCGATGGGTGGGCTAAGTGTGGGCTCAATGTCATTAGAGCTTCTGAGGTCTTAGGTTCCCCCTGCCAAGAGGTTGGAAATCTTGAGTTTAAAATAAAATCTGATTTTTAAATATTTAAGTTGTGTATGTGTGTGTGTGTTTAAATACTTTGCAGTTCAAGCAAACAAACAAATCTGTGTACAGCAGTTGGTAACCCCCCACAAAATATTTCAAGGTCACTTTCCCCCCAACGTGCCTTGCCCACAGCAGGTACTCAGTGACTAGCTGAACGGATCAATGTGCAGTTGCATGAATCCAGAAGTGAGTCCCTGGTCTCATTGGGACAGTGAAACACTGACTTAGAAAGAGTGGTCATTCCAAGACTCCAGCCCCTGCACAAGGGTCCTTAGATCAGATCAGCCATCCCTTCTGTGACTTTTCTAAGAGAGGAAGCTTGTTGGAATCAGAGAGATTATAATTTCAGCAGAATCCACTGGAAGCATCTTCCTGGGAAATGTACTGGGTCCCCTTTCCTGTCAGGGTTGATATGAATTTGGACAAAAAAAACCTTCAAAATTTCGCAACCATCTAGCTATATAAGGGTAATGCACTGAGACCAGCCACAGGGACTGCAGGCTTTAGGGTCAGCCTGTGGCCTGTTACTTGGCTGGTGACTAGCTTAATGTCGCCTCTGTAAAAAAGTCTAAATGTAAAGGAAATAGCACACCTCCTCCTCCTCTCTTTCCTTCCTTCCTTCCTTCGTTCCTTTGTTTCTTCCTTCCTTCCTTTTGAACAGCTAACTCCTAGCTAGATGCCACCCACTTCTGCATCAAGTCTTAGTCAAGTCCAAGGCAGGTAGGCCTTGGGAATTAAGTCAAGAGCAAACCTGTGCTTGGACTAGAACTTGCATTGCCCTCTCCCGGGGTTAACGCAGCTCCAGGTAAGCTGCCAGGGTGTTCTAGAATCCCTGCCCAGTGTTTCATAACTCAGACAAAACCCAGGCATTTACTATCGTCAAATTGCCTTTTCTTATTACTTCACATTGGTAATATATTAAAAACTTCCAATTATCTCTTTAGCTTGCAGTTACAAGGTTAGCAGAAGAAGGATGCAAGCTCTCTGAATTAAAAAAAAAAAACAGCCTGTAGGGAAAGGGAAGGAGTGAGACAGCTGCCCATCACCTGAGCACAGCTCACTGCAGGCCGAGACAGGGAAACTTCAGGTTCCTCGTTCACAAATGAACTACTGTGAAGAACAAATGGAGAAATTCTGAATTCGCCCCCCCCCCTTTTTTTTTGATTTGGGGAATAGGTCTCCTTGGAATTAAAAATATTCTGGTCACATTTAATCACTTATGTATACAATAACAGGGCCTGGACCTGGATCGTGGCATTCGCTTATTTGTAAGGAGCCCTAAAATAATCATGGCGAGGGTAGCAGCCAGAGGCCGAAGGCAGAGGAGACCTTACTCACCACCCAAGCTTTAAAGACAGGTCCTAGGGAAGAGAATGGGCTTTCCAGAATGCCATTAGGTCCCTAATTTCTTGACCTTTGTTGAAGAGGAGGGCCCAAAGGAGGTTATAATAAGGCTGAAAGTAAATGCTGCATGAATTTATTGATGACCCACGTCACCGCTAGAGTGAGCGACCGGTCCTGGCAGAGTTGCTCTTCTCCCAAAGTCCACCTGCTCTGGTGTACTGTTCCGCTGAAGTCCAGGGTCCCAATTTTCTCAGGAAAAAAAAAAAATTGCTGTGTTTCCCACCTCCCTTCCTTAAAAATAAACCTTTTTATCCAAAATATACTGTAGATGAACATTCTCCGGGATTCCGGCTGCTTTCTTAAGAGAACCCACTCTGTTACTCAGAGACGTGTTTTCTGCCCCAAACACTTGCGGGGTTCTAGGCACACAGAGTTGGCAACGCCCATCTATGTTGTTGAGGAAAGCCCAGCCCAGTCCGAGTGTGGGGAGACGAAGAAACATGAATCCTTTATTCAGTAAGTGCTTGTTAGATGTCTCCGAAGTGCCAAGCATCAGACAGACAGTTATAAAACAGTGTGGCCAGGGCTGTGCCCGGAGAGTTCTGCTCACTGTCTGCTTCCTACAGGGAGCCCAGGGGAGGGACGGAGGAAGGGCAAAGAGGAAGAAGGGACAGAGCGAGCCAGGAAGAAGGGAGGGGAGGGGAGGAGGGGGTTGGGGAGGGAAGGAGGGAGGCGTGGTCTCCACAAGGGTAGCATTTGGCAGAGGTCAGTGATAAGTGCGAGCGAAGCCGGTAAGAGTGGAGAAGGGAATTCTAGGCAGCAGGAATGGTAGTAGAAGCAAAAGCACAAAAGGAAGGGAGGGCTGAGATTCAAGGCCCTTTTTCTCCGACGGAGAGTGCAAGTTCTCAAAGGCTCCGCACTGGGTTTGTAGACGGTAGCCCTCCTTATCTGCAGGGACACCTTCCAAGAGCCCCAGGGTTGCCTGAAATGGCAAGCACTACCCAGACTTCTATACGCTACGTTCATCCCCAAAACGCACATGCCGGTGATAAAGGTTTATTGATAAATCGGGCACAGTAAGAGACAACAACAACTAATAATAAAAGAGAACAATGGTAACAGTAGGCATAATAACATAATAAAAGTTAGGTGCGTGTGGTCTCTCTCCCTCTCTCAAAGTATGCATTGTCCTATCCTCAGTCTCCTTCTTCCTGCGATGCTGGGAGATGCTGAACCGCCCATGGAATGGGGGATGAGGGACTAGCCAGGCTGCCCTGACTGTCTCAAAAAGCAGGTCATCTGCTTCCTGAGAGCGGGGGGCTGGGGGTAAAGCTGTGGAAAGCGAAACCAGAGTTAGGGAGGACTGCTGTATGATCCTCAGGCCATGATGGTGTGATCCAGAACTTTCCTTTTATCACCATTAAGTGATGCATGTGCTGGACGCCTGCTTTCTGGCTTCTTGGTGGGAAGAACCGTCCCTCGCTGCAACCCTGACCCGCTGGCCTAGGAGCCACTGGTGATGAATGGGGCCATTTTGAGATTCTCTTAGGATCTGAGCTAACTGTAGGTGTTTTCTCCTTTGGGAAAAGTGTAAATTCTTTTGAATTTGTATTGTTTTTTGTATTTGTGTTGTTTTCTGTGAAGAACCAGGAAATGTGCCTTGAGCTGTCCACCGTCCACCGCAGAGCAGGAACTCCAGGGTGGGTGGGAAATTATTTGGTGAACAGCTGAAATGATGGTGAAGAGACACTTTTTTCAAAGTCTATTAAATGCTTGCTTTAAGAGAGATAAAAATCTAACTTGGGATTGTTTCTGTAACTTTACACAAAACCTACTGGACAGACTGTTTCCAAAGTTGGAGCCTCTGTCAGGAAAGGACTGACTAAAATACAGGCCACGTGGTCTACAAGAAGAAGTTTTCTGAGTCCCAGGGGCACCTCAAAATCAGAGTAATCTTCCAGAATCCCTGACACTAACATCTAAGCCCGGGCACGGGGGTGACCCACAGCCATGTATCGTACACATGAAGATTCCATGGACAGAGAACCAACGGGAGTCTCAAGTACGAGCTGCAAAAGGAAGGTCACAGACCACATGTCCAGAGGTCCTGTTGTGCTTCCCACATGGACAACACCATTTGGCAGGCTCCAGCACAGGTAGAAACAGGGATTTAGTTACCTGTTTGTGATGGCCAATGGCTCTTCTGAGCAACAGGGGTGGAATGTGGGAGAAGACAGCTGGTCACGATGATCCGTTCTCACTTTGCATGAAGACGACACTGTCAGCTTTCATTAGAAAAAGAGGGTTGGCTCTTCCGGGCTCCATGACTGGCGTGCCTACACAGCTGAATGTTCTAGGTCCTGAGGTGTGATCACCGGAAGACCACGTTAGGTCCTCCCCCGCAAGACCCATTTCTTTACCTTATGAGCATGGGCACAGACATCAATCCTTAAAACCCTTTACCACCTTATATGCTTTTTTAAAATATAGAACTTTTTCAAAGGATTTTACTTATTTGTTTAACAGAGAGAGAGAGAGCACAAGCAGGCAGAGCAGCAGGCAGAGGGAGAGGGAGAAGCAGGCTCTCTGCTGAGCGGAGAGCCCGATGTGGGACTCGATCCCGGGATCCCAGGATCATGACCAGAGCCAAAGGCAAACGCTCCAGTGACTGAGCCCCCCAGGTGTCCCACCACATTATATCCTTAAGGCCCACAGCGTGAAATGCATTTCTAGAGTCCCAGAACTGGATCTAAGGTTATAAACAAAGTTTCTTCCCTGGAATGAGATAGAAATCTCACCTCCCATTGAAGCAACATGCCAGAAACTCCAAACGGATGGTCCAGATTTAGGGAGAAGCTTATTATTCACGGCGACTGCCTGGCAGCATCATGAATCGGTAATGAGAACACCACTATCATGGTGGGATCAAGCCCAAAGCCCTGGGATAGCTATGAAATACAGTATTGTGTTTACACACTGTAACCTCATCCCTCAGAAGGCAACAAAAAAGCAGAGCCTCAAATGTGCCTGCTGCTGGGATTTCGTCCCTCCCGGCGGTACCCTGGCCCGAGCTGGCCATCCCCGAAGCAGGGAAGTGGGACAAGAGCGAAGGAAAGCCTGATGCAACCAAAACACTTCGAAGCAAGCTTTAGTAAAACCAGACTGTTGACATTTTATGAACTTCATGGCAAAAAGAACGTGCACTAAAAATAATTTGCATTCTCTGATTATATATGTCAGATCCCTAAATATCTTGATCATGCTATTTTGCTAAAGATATCCTGATGGTGAATCTGTGTATGATTTCCATAAATGAGGCATTTGCATAAATTAAATTAACAAATATAAATACGTACTTATAAAATGCTGATACCACTTACTACTCTCATAAAAATAAATTATGAGGGGTGACATATGATAGGCCATGTGGTTTCTGGGCAATCACTGAGCGCCCCTGATGCATACTTGGCATTTTGTTGCGGGAGAGGGGAAAAAACCTACATCTCTGGCATTTCTGAAGGCTCGGTTCTCCCAGGGAAGCCGTAGAACAGACTCATGGAAGATGATGTGTAAAGTGATCAAAAACCCAGATTAGCGCAGGGCTAAGCACGTGGGCACTAGAGTCTGATTGCTTGCGTTCCGCCCCAGCCACTGCGAAGTCTGTGTAGTTTAGACAAGTCACTTCATCTGTGCCTCGACTTCCTCATCTGTAAAGTGGGGATGGTAACGGTGCCACCTCAAAGTTGCTGTAAAGATGAAATGAGTTAATGCCCTTGGGAGGACTGAGAAGGGTGCCTGGCATCCAGGAAATGCACAAAAACCCTTGGCTCTATTACCGGGATTTATCATGCCATCCGAATGTTGGAAGAATATTTTCCCAAGGCTACATAGACCTTTGCTTCTGACCTATCCTTCTCTCTCTCTCTCAATCTCTCTTTCTCTGACTGGTGATGCTTACAGTTTTCTGGTTCTTGGAGCCCTGGAGTCCAAGAAGGAAAATGATCCCAAGGATCATCCCTTACCAGTATGCAAATCACAGCCTGAATTGGACGGCTGGGGTGACGCTCCCAGGGGGGTTCCCACAAGGCAATTGCAGATGTGTCCCAGACCTAAGACGTGGTCCCCAAATGACTGGCCACACATCCAGAGGCCTCCATGAACCAGCGGGGCTGACCAGTTATTCAGAAAAATCTGCTGCTAGTGGGCAGGGTGTCCCCCCCGCCCTAGTTCTGATCCGGCCAGCGAGAGAGCTGAATTCCTCACCCTCACCTCTTGTGCTCCATCCATCTCAGTGTTGGTCACCACAGCAATCACGACGTTTTCGGCCAGTGGCTGCCGCAATCTGGATCCTTGATCCCACAGGCTTCTTTCCAAAGGGCAGCAGATGCGCCCTGAGTTACCTCTTCTCCCCTTGCTCGTACCCACAGGAACTGTATAATGCTTACTTCTTGGGAGAGAGTTACTTTCTTTTTTCTTTTCTAAATAAAGCTATATTTTATTTAAAAATGTTTAAACTGATTCTCAGAGATCAATGACTCTGTTTCTTTTACTGCTTTTTTGGGTCCATAGAGAAAACTGTCTGTTTTCTAGTGAAATCCAGATCTTTCCTATGGAGCCTGGATCGATCCAATTACATACTTCCATTCATCAGCTGCTCTCCAAACCATATAACACCTTCAGAGGTTTCTAAACCACCCTCCAATGTCTCTCTCGAATTTTCCCTCCCATTTGAGAAGGCATCGTGCCCACAGCACCCTGGCTGGTCGTTAGAGCAGAGCTCCATGTGGCCTTGCTAGAACCCTAATCCCAGCTGTGGGGTCTGAGGGCACCAAAGGCCTTCTGTCCTAGAAGATCACACCTGCTTTGTAATTTTGTGCCTCACTGGGCCGGTGACCCCCAAAACCCATTTTTGGGGTCAGACAAGTAATTACTGTAAGAGCAGCTCTCAGTAAACCAGCCATATTTTTTACATATGGTGTCCCAACCACTGTGCTTTGTAAGTTTTGCCCTAGTGGAGATGGGACCTTAGTGCTGGGATGTGACACTGACGTCCTATCCCAGGTGAGTCCTCACTAGCGTAGATGGATTAAGTCCAACTTGGCAGCCCAGTGATGTCCACCCACACTGGGCCAAATGTCTGGGAAGAAAGCCCTAGTGTCTCTTTGTCCCCAGTGATACCCTGTAGTCCTACTTAATAGAACTGTAATAGTCATCAGACTCTCTCACAGCTCTCTTACCTAAGATCTCTGATTTAGCTTCTTACCCAGCTGCTCTGGGCCTCAGCTCTCACACCTGCTTGGACGGGAAACATGGAGTTCTGCACAGTCTCATCATAGGGTTATTGCAAAGATCAAATGAGATCCCATGGGGGAGAAGCACCAACACCTACATTGGTTACTGAGATTACCTTTTTGCTGAGAAAGATACCCTATCAGCCTTGTATGTGAGCAACTCTCTATTGGAAACTTCTACACTGGAAAAGATAGCAGCTAATTTTAGACTGTTGCTTGAATTCTAATTCTGGATTTCTTGCCCTCGTCTTGCTCTGAAGCTCCAGACCCAAGCATCCAACTACAGGCTGGAAGGGCCCTTGGAGGAAGCCAATGACACCGGCCGTGAAGACTCCTATTGGAGGAGCAGTGACTGAAGAGGCCACTGGGGGAGCAAGCGTGGGTCACCACAGCTCTGGCCTTCCCCTCCTCCGGATCCAGACGAGGACTGGACCGAGGTTACTTCTCTGAAGATGGTAACCTCTTGCTATTACCACTTGGAGGTCCCAGTCAAATGAGAGTTCTAGGTGATTCCAAAATGAGGGCTATGATCACATTATAGAACAGCGTTTCTTGGTAAATTGTCTGCCATCTACATCAGAATGTCTGGGGTCACTTGATCCTGGAACAGATTCCTAAGTCCACTGACCCACACTCTGAGCGTGGGCCTGGGGATTTGCATTTAATAAGCCTCTTAGATGATTTCTCCATTTTAAAGTTTGAGAGTCACAGCTTTAGTTACCTTTCTCTGCTCATCTGTACTGTTTTCATGATGAACACGGCGGGCATTTCTACTCAACATTTAAGACAGAATGTAAATGGTGTTTCCCTGGACTTTTGCAGGTTGCAGCATAAATTGTGGGGCTCTCTGAAGATCTTAAAATATCTAAGGGCTTTGGAAAGGAAGCCCATTATACAAAATGAAGTATTCCTATCTCATCATCCTTCCATTGCCTTTGCACCTAAGAGGACTTGTCCTTGAACGTGCCCATCACATGCACATTCATTCATTCACTTAGTGCTTGGCTGTATCACACAGTGATGAGTAGATGAACAAGACACAATCCTGGTCTCAAAAAAATAAAAAGTTCTATCTAGTAGAGAAGATAGATGGTTACATCAAGAAAGGCAACGCGTTATCCTGAGTACTACCTCAGATTTCCTCTAGGAACATCCCGCCACTGAGCCAACCCATTCTGGCTTCGACATGCAACGGTGGGAGTGGGACTGATTTTTGGCAATAAAGGCTCAAAATAGATTCCATCCATTTGTCTGATTCAACATAATGCTACGAACATGGTCTGTACCTTATCCAAATAGTTGAGTTGAATTATTCAATATTGTGCGTGCCAACCATCTTGGCACCGGGTGCTCCATTTTAAAGAAGGCCCTGTGTTTTGGAAACTTCGATTATGACAACAAAGCAGTGAGAAGACTATGTGAATGGGGTATTGGGCATGTGGCTGGATTAAGAATGGGAAATTAAGAATCTTCTAGGAATTCAGAGAGAACAGGGAAGAGGGAGAAGTAGTGGGTGGCAGAATGAAAGATAGTGGCAGATAAAAGGGAGGGGGGAGTGTAGAGATAGCTAGTGAGAGACATAGACGGTGGTCCCTAAAGGTGGGCCAAGTTGGTGACCCATGGGTGGGTCTCTCTTGCCACCCCTCCCCCATTCCTCATTAAGGTCCATCCCCAGGCTCCAGAAGTAGAGTGGGCCCACGACAATGACAGCATTCCCCACCGAGGAAGTCGGAGTGGGAATGTGCTCATTCTCCCTTCCCTCTCCCTGTGACATCCATCAGAAAGGGGTAGCTTGCGAGCTCTGAGAGAGGGGGGAAAATAAGCAGAAGTAATTTATTCGGGATCTTTGAGAGGATAATAGCCAATTATTTGTTTATAACACTGGTTAAATTTTCATTAGGCAGATTAATGGAATATCATGTACTGTCAACATTGGACTGAGGGGTGGTCTGTAAGAGATAAACGGGCAAACAGGCTCTGTGTCTCTCTGAGTAAATTAGTTTTTGCTTTCCTGTTTTTCATATGAAAATGGGCAAGGTGGTCAAGGTGGTGCATTTTAAAACAGGTCTCGAGATGGGCCAAATTGGTTAAATATGAAAGCAATCCTGGTAATAAATACATTATAATAACTTAGCATCATGGCCATAATTTGGATTTCATGAAAGTCTGGGATAATGTCGATTTTTAACCTGCTCTCTTAATACACATTTCCTCTCCCTGAACTCAAACGCTGGTTGCTGTGAGGTGAAAACACATTACTTTGGGGGCCTGATTTGTCTGTATAATGCGCTCAGTATTACAGCTGGTAAATGCAAGAGACAGCTCAGCTTTCTTGTGAGCTCTGGCATTGTCATCCTGGATGGCAGGAGTGGGTCCCGCGTGCTGCTATCAGGATCAGAATCCCCGGGGCTCATCGAGCAGGGAGAGTTGCTTATCGTTCTGGAAGTAGACTGAGAGGTGTACCTTCAACAATTTGTTTGATGCCATGTCTTCAGTTAGGGTTGAAGCCCTAAATGGGCGGGCTTCTGAATCTTGACACTATTTCATGTAAGAATCAGTGGATTAAACTCTAGAATAAAAAAAAATAAACTATTCTACTAGCAATTTGGAAATCTCTCTCTCTCTCTCTCTCTCTCTCACACATACACACACACACGCTGAAATGGGCCATTTTCTAACAACTGGCAGGTTGCAGCTTTTAAAAAAGTAACTGGCAAGTTAATTGTTTTAGTCTAATAACCCTTGTAAAGACATCCAAGTTCTCAAATACACAATGAAAATAAGACTTTTCATTTGCCCATCCACTCTGGATTTTTAAAAATGTTATTACTTGGAATAAATGTAATTTGTTGGAATGATAGAATGTAATTTTTTTCTTTAAAAAAAAAAGAGGGAGGGAAGGAGAATTATAGGGAAGAGTTGAAAAGAAGGCAGAGCAGAGGGAAAGAAGGCGGGAAGGAAAAAGGGAGGGGGAGAAAAGGCCATTTGCAGTGCTGTGGAAAATCAACTAAATGAGACCTGTTGTTCTTTTCATAAAATGCCAAAATATGTAGCAAGTATGTCTCCTAAAATCTCTTTCAAAAAGATAAGGCACTACCGTCAGTTTCTGCAAACCATTTTACTGGTCTGTATACTGACTTCTCTTCAAAACAATTCTAGGCCCCAAAGTAATTCCTAGCAAGAATTGGTTATACAGGTACATTTGTTTTCTAAAAAGAAAATAAACATAGCTTTCCCTACTAAAGACACGTCTGAGAGGCCCAGGTCCAGGGCCCCGTGCCTGGGATAGCCCTTACTGCGCATGACAGCGCGCCTGCGGTGTGGTGGGGGGTGAGGAAGATGGAGGACCCGTCTTCCTGCTCTACTTTCTCTTCGTGCTCGTCTCCTCCATGTCTTCACAACGGTGATGGAAGGGGGACTGGGTGAGCAGTAATCAGGCTGAACAGAGAGCTGAGCTAGTTGGGATGCTTGGGTAACCAGGGGCTTACAGGGAAAGTGGGGGTTCCCAGCCTCCCTTCTGAGTGGTCTAAATCCTTCCTCAGTCAAAGATTCCAAGTCCGGGAACAGCAAACGGGCAGGTGTTGTTGGCACCTGTTCTGAATGGGGAGATACGTGGCTCGAAGGCCACATCTGTCTGCAGACTGTGAAGTGAGGAGGGCCCTTTTATGGTCACTGGCTAGGATAATGAGCCTTCAAGAGCTTCTAGGGAGATTCATTTCTTCAATATCCCACATTTGTGTGTTGTATAGGAACCCCCTCGGACACAGAGGCCTCACAGTTGTACAGACTTTGGCAGAAATATTACAAACTTCACGAGGAGTTCAGTTGGAAGGGAAGGTGGGTAGGAATCCTTTCAAAGTCTCTTGAAATCAGCACAGGACCACTTCCTTTGAAACAGCATCCTGAACCACAGTTCCCAGGGTCTGGGCTGCAAGGTGTCCGTGTGGGAAGGTCATTTTGGTTATCCTCAAATGAAAGCTCTGCTGGCTGGAGGGTCCAGATAGGCCCACTGAATGCAGAGCTTTGTACCGCCTTGACCAGCAATAATGGCAGCCACAGGGAAGAAGGCAAGGTTGGGTTTTCCTAATTTGAAATATGAAAGATATTCTCTGGGCTATTACATCCCTTTAGTGAAGGCAATTCACATTCTTTTAGTGGTTTATCCTGCTTATAATGATCAAATCCTAGAGTCAGAACTTCTAATGCAAACCACTTTTACAGCTGTAATTGGATCTAAGGCAAATGAAACCACCAAGTGGCCTAAGACTCCCTGGCAATGTTCAATCAGGATATGATATCATTTATGAAAGTGATATCTTACTATTGATACTTCTCCCAAGAGCAGCACAAATTAGAGACATACTTGAGTGATTCTTGGGCCTCGCCAACAGACAGCATGAGAGGAGGCCACTGGTACAGTGGGGATTCACAAACGTAGCATGATGCACATTTCATTGTGGTCATTTAATGCAAACCCTATGAAAGTCTTCTGCTGGGTCTCAGGGTAAAAGAAGTTCTAACATTTTGGGAACCACATGAAATGTGGTTCTTAAGAAAATTCAAGAACTGATAATGCTAACAACATCTGAAAGCAGACTTTGGGGGACTATGAAATACATGGTCATAAAGTAAAAACACATGAAAATCCCCATTGCTTCTACCCGGACAAGACCCTGCTTTAAGCCCATGTGTGCATACACACACACACACACACACACACACACGCACTCTAAATCCAGGGGTTTGCAGATGCCCACCAATGATGCAGAGCTCTGAGTCCTATGAGGAGATGGCTTCAGTTCCTAAATGCCGATATAAGTAACAGGTATATATCTCAGTCCATAAATTCAAGTAAGCAATGACATATAATTGCTATACTGACTATATTTTATATATTTAGAAATGTATCTAATGGTTTCTATTTTCAGTGTAATTCTGACTATAGCATACCCTTAATTGACCTTCCCCCTCCCACCCTGGGGTTAAGGTACAATTTCAGGATCATATGCAGTTATATGGGGAGATGAAGAGCATCTGGTCTACCTGCCATCAGCCCACAAAGGTTACAACTCCTGAGGGAGGAGTCATCCTCCCTCGGTGACTCCTGAAGGCCTGAACTCTTTATTGCTTCTGTACCATACTTGAGATATGGGAAATTTTCCCAAATTGCCTTTGGCCCTCTGCCTAGACACACCCTATGGCTACTTCTCTCTGAGGTCTTGTGGTCAAGAGGTTTTGCTAGTAAGTTGGAGCTTGTCTCCCTTTGGCACAAAAAGAATCCTTGTCTGTTACTTAACCATTAAACCTCAGTTTTTCCATCTGTACAATGAGAATAATAATAGCTATAGTAAACAATAAATAATAGTGCTTTAATAAATATATTACAGATAGGTTTGAATGGCCATAGATGGAAACAAAAACACCCAGACTCACAAGGCTCCCTGACTCATTGATGCTATGGTGGTCCCATCCTTTTCTATTCAAAGTACATCATTGGTATTTCTAGAAACTATGATGCCTACTTGCTACAAATTCCTGGATGCTGCTTTGGTCTTCCTTCATGACTCTTTATATTTTAGCTTTCCACTGAATTATACTATATATTATAAAATACAAAAAAATACAAGTAAATAATGTAATCAGCATCAAGAACAAGAAACAAGATAACCAACCTCCCAGAAATTCCCCTCATGCTCTCATCCCATCACTACCCACCCTCCAAGGGTAGCCATGATTTTGACTACAAACAACATGGGTTAGTTTCATCTTCTTTATATAAGTGGAATCATATATTATTACCTTTGGGGATCTGGCATCTTTTACTCTATGTTTGTGAGATTTAACCAAATGTTGTGCATAGTTGTATATCACTCAGTGTTACTGGGGTATAGTTGTCCTTTATGTAAATGTACCCCCACTTACTTGTTTTCATTTCAGAGCATTTACAAGTGACAACCTTGAGCTTGGCATCCCCACTTAGATGCGTCTGTAGGATACTTGGGGGCTTGGCCGTCATGATACAGAGGTTTTTGCTAGCCTGGGTAGCTCAAGTTATGTGTTGTGGCCTGACAAGATGGACAAATTTCCTTGACACTTGAAGAATGACAGCATATTATTTCATCAACACGAGTTCTCCTGATGTGTCTCTAAGAATGACTATGCAGTGTCTTGAGTAATCTTGGCTTTTACACAGAACTTCTCTGCATCTTTGGTGAAGCCCTGGAGCAAGCATAATGATTCATAAAGGACACTGACTTCCATTGTGATGCCTAGGGATGTTTCCTCACACAAAAGGTGTGCCACCTTGTTCACCCTCACAAAACCCTGTGCTTCTTTTAATTCATTTAATGTCTGCTCTTGAGTGTCTACTATGTTAACCACTTAGCCCCTGCACTCAGAGCTCGCTGCTGGATGGTTGAGACACAGGGATAGATTAGCATCTCAATAAATGTGGGACAAGTGCTGCAAGAGGTATGAGCAAGGACAATCTAGGTATTTAGGGTCAGAAAAAGATTCTGGGTAGAAGGGACATTATTCTTCCCATTCCCCATTGTCATCTGTGGCTAAGATAAATTAAGTGGCATGTCCAAAGCCACAGATCTAAGAAGTCTGGAGCAGGAAATAAAACCCAGGTCACCCTACTCCCAAGTGGTCACTGCTTTCCCTTTCTATGTGTGCCACCGAATTCATGGTGAGTCATCTTCTTCCAGCTCATCCCAGTCTATTGACTGAGTCCAGGAATGTGACACAAGGGAGGAAAAGAAGGGAAGGAACAAAACTCCCCTCCCCACTGTGAGGAGGGGAGGGAGCCAATGGAGAGGCTGAAGAAGAGATGGAGCCCTAGGCTTTATAAACTCCTTCCCTTCTCATTAGAAAATCAGAAAGAGGCTGAGAATCTTAAAAGCCTATTATTGGAGCTGATGTTCCACATGGCATTTCAGATGAAACTGCATGAGCAATGATGGTAAATTCCTCTCTGATGTTTAGAATTGGAACTAGTAGAAGGGAAGGACTAGGCTTTGAATTAGATCAGGCTACATGTGTGTACTCTTCATTGTTTTTATTTTCTGGCTGCAGGATTAGCAGTGCTCATCAGAAAAATTTCAAGCAATAATTTGGTGTAGAGTTACCCGGATCTTCTCTCCCTCTCATATATATATATATATATATATATATATATATATATATATATTCATGATACTCATAGATGTGTGTATATAATATAATGGTCAATAAAGCAGAAAGCCTGCCCTACATATATCTCAAACCATAGCTTCTGAATCACAGAAAGCATGGAGCTGCTAGTGGTCTCAACCTCCACAGGTGATGTCATGGAGATGATAATCTCCAAATTACCTCTAATCCTGTAATGGCTTCCAAACCACATATTATGCCACATGTGACAACCCAATTACTAATACCACCATGTTCATGTATGCAAAGGACAGCTTGCTTTTCAGTCCTGTGATTACATGAATGCACAGCGACAAATTAGCTACCAATTTTGGTGCAGTATGAGGAAACTGCCATTCATAATACTTTCCAAGGAAAACCGTAACCAAACAGCCATAGTGAAAGTCAAGTGTCATCCAAGCGAATTTGTCAAATGGTGAAGCAAATGTGTCTCCAAGGCCCTGGCTGTTCTCTGAACTAGGAAAAGTCATCATGGTTCTTCATTTAGTACAGAGACAAATAAGAACCCATAGGCGTTGAAATCCCACAGCACAAAACTAGAGAAGTATAGACTATCTGTGCCAAGTGTCCCCAACTCTAATAATTGGAACAAAAAACAATGGGGAAAAATCTCCAATTTATGTCACTTTCAGAACACGGACTCTGTAGTTATTCTTTGATGGTCCTTACAGATCAGCTAGTTTAGCCAAAACCCAGAGAAGAGAGGTCTTACATGTAACCAAGCAGAGCTCAGCCTCAGCCCATGTCTCTGAAATTATAGCATCACCCAGGAGGCTGCCAAAACAGACTGAGAACCTGTGACCAGGTTTTGAAAAGGAAGGAAAGGAACACGTCCTCTCCTCCAAATCCTCTACCCCATGAGCATCAGAATGGTTCTCAATTTCCCCTGTTCAAATTAATACTCAATGAATGCTCCAACATACTCCTCCTTTAGGCTTCATAATTTTTCAACCACTTCAGTTCTGACCTTTATTATTTCTCACTTTTTGGGGCTTCTCCATGAATTTTCTCCTTTGTCACCCCAGGTAGGGCTGACCACTCCTTCTCCTGTGCCCCAGCTCCACACCAAATATAGCACCTCCCACATATTGCACGCTAAGGATATGCCTGTCTTCGCTGAAGATGGTCAGTTCTCCAAGACCAGAAACAGTCTTTCACTTGCCTTTATAATCACATAATCCCTGGCATATGTCAATAAACTCAATAAATTCTTGTTGAATGAAATAGATAGGCAGATAGATAAACAAAGGATCTAACCTCACATTCCATTTATATGTCCTGACCTGATTCAAATTCAAGTGGGAACAATTGCCTTTTCATCACCATCTAGCCTAAAACCTTCTTCTTCTGAAAAGAATGTTGTGAGCTTGCTCTAGGATACAGGACCATAACCACTCTAGATTTCCATGTGCTCTTCTCCCTTAGAAAAAATATGGCGGCCCTCTTGCTGCATTGAGGCCCTGTGTTCTTTGCATAGTGGATGTGTAAAAATAGATTTAAACTAGAAATGGATGGCCCCAGATGGATGTGGTTGGGATGTGGAAGAACATCTTGAACTATTTTTCAAACATTTCAGTTTCGGCAAAAACCAAAACATGTTTTGCCAATCACTTTCCCTTAATTTTAAAACCCATGGATTTCAAAGGAAATTTAATCTGAATGTTTCTCCTTCATTTACCTCATCTCTTCAAAATGTTCTCCTGAAAAAGTGAACTGATGTCCTAGAAGTTTAAAGGACCTTTTAAAGTTTGTTGGTTTCTTTAAAACGTCGAGCCACTTCACAATTTGAAAGGGAATCAAAAAGCCCCGAATCTTAGAATAAAAGAAAAAGAAATAGTGCAACTTGGTTTAAGTTTAGATCTAGGAAGTGGACTCTATGTTTCCCATGCTGAAACAAAGGAAAAAAGGTTAAAATAAAAAATTAAAGGAAATACAATTGTTTAAAAGGTGGATAAAATCTATATAATCAATGGACAAAAATAAAGTTAGAGATTATTACAGATATTGATTCATCTGTAATGGAGATTATCACAGATTCTTGGTTCATTGATTCACTCTGGTTTATTTGTCATAGAGTCCAAGTATACATCGTCAGTATCTCCTTAATCATACTTACAAAGAGCATGCACATGACCATTGCAGAGAAATCATGATGAAGCTTTAAAGGGAAGGAAGTGGCAGAATTGTAGGCACACAACTCCCTCTAAGCTCCTTAAAATATGCCAGTTACAGCCCTCCCCCACCCATTACTCCATAACCAGGTCACTGGTGGCACTTGGATGGGATTTTTGTCAACAATCTGCTTCTGGTGTTTTCACACAGGGGTGGACGCACCCTACAGACATTACCTGATCTCCTTTTATTCCACAAGATCCTTCCCCTTTGTAAGTTACAAGCCAGGAACAGGTTGGGCCCCTGGGTCATGTGTCTAATTCATCGGAGTCACTAGGGGAAATTTAGTGCACAGCAGAAATCCAGTCAACACCCTTGTTCTCAATGGTTAATATACTGTTTGACACCACTGTGGCCAGCAGAAGAATTAGTCCATCTATCCCAGACCACCCACACTACTAATAGCTAATAACTAACACATGGGGAGACCATGGCTAATGATATCCCTGGGTTCAGTGGTTCATTGTGTTTTTCTTTCTTTCTTTTTTTGTTTTGCTCTCTTTATCAGCATTCACTCATTCAATTAATAATCATTGAGTGCCCATTGAATGCCAGGTGCTTTGGTGGGTGTTTTGGAGGAGACACAAAGATGAGGGTACTGCTATCAAGAACACACAGGCTCATAGGATCAACTGTCACATTGATGCTTTCATTCATGTACCGCTGTGGTCAATAAAATACATACTAAGGAGGGTACATTTTAAGTCAGAGAAACCCAAATGGGGAGGCCCACTGTGTCTCCCAAAGGAGTGACTGACTTACTTAGCTTCCCAGAACCAATCAACATTGATATATTCATGCACAGGGAAGTCCTTAGCAGCAGAGATGTATTTAAGGACAAATGAAGAACTGGAGGAAATTCTTGAATACTTTCTGAAAGACCATGTGAGTGATGGGAATATTAAAAAGGCTAATAAGGAAAAACATGAATCATAGACTCCTAAAAAAGTTGACAGAGAATACCTCCAAATGAGAACTGATAATAGCATTCCCCCATCAATCAAAGCGTCTTGTCTTTTTAGACCAGGAATCTTTGACTTCTAAGAGCTTGCCAGTCCTAGTCCTGCCACATTAACTTGCCTCCCAAACAAAGATTCCAAGAACCACACGTTTTTAATTATACAAAGTAAAGGTTGATGAATGATTCATACAACTAATCTAAACTTGGGCCAGGTTAAAATAATACTGTGTAATAACTTATATTTATATAGCTCATAAGAGCACTTTTCTTCAGAGCTAAAAGTAGTTTTCAGATACTATCTCGTCTCTTCTCATAACATCCTTGTGAAACAGACATGGTGAGAGTATCCTCACTTTCCTTCCATGGACAGGGCAACGAAGGGCCAGAAAATCTCACACCCAAGTCCAAGATCACACAAGATGGTAGACGAAAACCCGGGACCATACCTGTACTTAGGAGCAAAGTCATTTTAAAACTCTGGGGAAAAGGGACAGCAGCACTGACAAAGCAGGCTTCTTTCATGATGGCAAGTGATCACATTAATGTGGAGGCTGAGATATTGTTAGCTCTAGGCAACAAGGTTCTCTTTGTCTTGGTCGTTGGGGGGGCATCAGAAGTACTTAGGGATTTGGGGTGCTAAAGACAAGAAATTCTGAGTCAAACCCGTGGCTCCAGGATTCTTCCTGTCAACTAGGAAGCAAAGACGGTGGGAATCAGCATGGCCATGGCAGTGGAAAGCAGTGCCCAACTTTGCATCCTTGTAGTCTGCCACCCTCTTCTCTGTACCTCTGTTCTGGGGCTTTCTCTGAAGTCGTGAAGGAAAGGCATCTTGCTCTCTTCAGGCAGTCTGGAAGTGCCTGCGTAGCTGCCCCCTGAATGGAGTTGCGTGTGGATGTCTGAGCTCCTCATCCCTCAGTCGGGTAACTGAGGAAGGTCCCTAGTGCTTCCCAGAATCTCCTGATGAGATTAAGCTCTAGGCACCTCCCATGGTCACCACACAGATAACACACACTTGAGAGCTACCTTCCCAGCCCGGTCTCATTTCCCAATAGACAATTTGCCCAGAAACTTTGCAGCAGGGTCCGCTTCTGGGGCAACTCAATCTGTGACAATGATTCTAACAAGTTCAGTGCCCTGGTAACTCACCTTTGAGCCACATCCGTGGACCAAGCCTCCATTAAAAGCCATGTGAGTCCCTCTTTCAGGCTCTAGGTTTCCCCAGGCTCCCTAAACATCATGGAAGAAGAGGATGTTGTTCAGTCTGGCACTGAACTTGAGCACAGAGGAATAAAAGTAGAGATGTGCTTTGGAAACCCCAAAATCATCCCAGACTGGTTTTTTTTGTTTGTTTAGTTTTGTGTACGTGTGTGTGTGTGTGTGTGTGTGGACTGAATCAGGAAGTTAGAAATGGGTATACTTTTGGAATTCATATTTTCATTCTTTAATGTAGTTTAGGTGAGTTTCTTCTTCCACCTAGTATATGGGCAATGGTCCATGTGAGATACCATAATATCTGAAATTCCTGACTGAGGAATGTTGGCCACGTGTGGTACACTTGCATGCAGAAGTCAGTGTGATGAGTATAGTTGCCCTCTAGTGGCATAGTAGTTATTTGCAGAATGTAAATTCATTCATTCATTTGTTTGTTCATTCATTCATTCACTCCATCAGTCAGTCAAGTAATAATCGTGCCCTTGTTTTGTTCCAGACATAGTGCTAAGGGCTGAGGAAATGAACAGCCACTGTCCTTGGCCTCATAGAGCCTGCAGTTTTGTGAAGGAAATAGATAGGAAAGCAAATTAATACTAATAATCAAATAATTGAAAGTAGTAATCAGACCGACCAGGGAAAGCGATGAGATGCCGTGAGAGAAAAGCAGATCATATCTCGTTTTTGAAGTGCAGTGAGAACCAGAGAAAGTCTCTCTGCGGAGTGATATTTCAGCTGAAATCTGAAGGGGGAATAGTCAGGCAAAGTGTGGGGAAGGGCAATTTTGGCAGAGGGACTAGCATATGCCAAGGTCCTGAGGAGGCAAAGAACTTGAAACGTATTTTCACAGGAAGTATATAGCCTAGTGATTAAAATCATGTAGTATAGATTCTGGCAGGCTGGGTCCCCAAAGTCCTGCCTCTGTTATTAACTCTGTGACCCTGGGCAAGAAACCTAACTTCTCTGTGCCTCTTCTGTAATGAGGGGGAGGAAGGTTTCCAGTCATAGTAAGTGTCTTCCTGTGCCAGGCATTCTGTGAGAAAGTGGGCTGATTAGGCATAGAACTGACCAAGTCTTAGGAGATCACTTCCAACATGCTGCATCATTTAAGACTCCATGTTCTTTGGATCCTCACCCCTCAGTGTGGTCTGAAGATCAGCGGGCATCTACATCACCCGGAAGCTTATTAGAAATGCCAAACCTCCAGGTCCCACCATAGTCCTTCTGAATCAGAACCTGCAATCAACAAGGTGTGAGTCCTGCACATTCAAGTTTGAGAAGTGCTGTTTTAGAGGTCTTGAATGCCAAGGACCCTCAAGGTCAAAATAACAACAGGTCCTTGTGGAAAGTGCTACCAGGTGACAGCTCTATCTTATTTTGACTTCAACACTGTCACTTTGGAACCTAAGATCTAAAGAAGAAAAGATTCCCCTCCTCTCGCACAGGGATTGGAAGGCGGGGACAGGAACTTCCCAATGTTCAAATTGGATTGTCCAGTTCTCAAGGGCAAAGTAGGAATGCAGGGAAAGAGAGAAGGGAAAAGGAATATAACTTTTCTTCTTTTATAACCCCCAGTGTTAACTCCATCTCTCTCTAAAAGTGTCTTTCTAAAGAGTGACTGACGGACCTCCCTTCCCTCATGTTTGGTCACCACTAAAATAAAAGTTCTCCTACTCTCATCCATCTGAAATTCGTGATTGACATCACCATATTGAAATGTAATCATATGCTTGATTATGTTGCCATGAAACATAAATGATATTTGTCAGAAGATGAACAAAGCTAAAAAGTATAACTATTTTTTTTAAGTAATCAGATTTTTTTTACCTGTGTTTTATAAATAATCCATGACTATGGGATACTTCTAATATTATTTACAACACAGAGAACAAAACACAAAGACTTATAGGCTGCTAGTATTATCTGAACATCAAGCAAGTATTTTTAGCACCATTTCCCTCCTAAATGTACAATTTAGATTTCGTCACATTTGTAATTACTTTGAACATTTCACACACACAGCACAAAAGATTCCAATGTGACATTTCCTTTGATAAACTATTATGTTCATTGTGAATTCTAAATCAAATCTTGTTACCAAATAATACTACACATTAGAGGTTTCCATAGTTTATTTGCAAAATAAATAAATAAGCACACAATAATCTCAAATGAAAACAAATCAAGGATGCATTCCTAATACATTTGCATTATGTTTGATCATTTTTGTGATAAGATTTAGGTACCATTACCAGTGAGAATTGGTTGAAAAATAATTCATCAGTTGGACAGGCCAGTCTCTCCTTTAGTCTTTTAAAACACGTGTTTTAAATAACACCCACTCGATGATGGGTCTCTACCTGTGTTTAAAGGGCACTCACTGGGAGTGATTGACGGATTGCTGTGAGGAACTCTTGGGAAAAGATCCCTCCAACTCATCAGGAAATAAATCCATGTCACCAGAGCAGAAGTAACGGGGGGTTCCAAATTGTTTAAATGTTGAACATACTTGACACATTTCTCCCCTGACCTCAGGCTAGAGTCTTCTGGGGCAGTCCAAAAGATGTGTGCCCAGGGAGGGGGGCCCCAAAGAGTGAGAATTCATCTTTTCATTTGAAAATGTGCATCGTTATTATTCAGTGCAGGGGATTGAAGGAAAAGGTGGAAACTTGATTAAAACCTAAGACTTAATCTACACCATATTTTAAGAAGCCTTAAAAAAAGAAAGACACATAGAGACGTTAAGAAACTCTCCCCAAAGTCACACCATTCCCATTCACAGGATTACTTTTCTGTTTCTTCCTGTAGAGTAGTAGCTGTTTTACTGGTCTGCGGTTTCATGTGCCTGTATCTCCTTAAGGAACGATGCATGTCTCGTTCATCTTTGTTCTTTTCACATCTGGCTCTGAGCACTCAGTGGATGTTTGCTGAACGAATGGATAAATGGGCAGATGGAAAGGATGGATGAACAGGAGGAGGAAGGATGGCTAGACTCTGTGCTATCTCTCCAGTTAGATTTGATGGTGATAGAGCAGAGGTGAGAGGAAATGAAGTCAGATATTATTACAGATTGCTCCTTTTTAACTTCATGTAACAGAAAGCCAAATCAAACTAGCCAGAGCAAAACAAATATATATAAGTGTATAAATATATATTTATACATCCATTATTATTTATATTAATTATTAATCTATAGGAAAATCTATATATATATTTATATGAAAATCTATATACATTCATTATTATTTATATTATTAATCTATATGAAAAAATATATAAATATATATTTATATGAAAATCTATATATAAAAATATATATTAATATATGTTTATATTTTCATATATATATGAGTTACACCAGGTAATTATGAAGACCAAGGAACAAGGAGTATTTCAGGTAGTGCTGGATCAAGGTGTTAGAATAACATCCGTGGGGGTTTGTTTGTTCATTCTTGCTTTCTTGCCTCTGTTTCCTTCCACATTGGCTTCAGGTTTACATAGGCAGCTTCAGGTTTACATAGTCTTTGCAGCACTTACTCTCAAAATGAGAAAGACCATCTTGTTTTTGGTTCCTCTCTTTGGTTCCGCTCTTTGGTTCCTTCCATAACCTATCTCCACTCCTTGCTTCCATCCCGGGCACACACACAGATATACCCAGATCCTTTAGAGGTATGTTATGATCTTTGGAGAAGAATGTGTTATCTCCAGTTTACAGAAATAACAGTTTCGTGGCAATTGAAGTACAGAAAGCCTAAGTAACCTGCCTAAGGTCACACAGCTATTTCCTGGCAAAGCTGGAAGGCAAACCTGGAAGGATCTATAAACAAAGCCAGAGAGAGATCTTTACCTTTCTGCTTGGCTGCTGAACTCATTTCCTAAAAGAAAAAAAAAAGAAGAAGAAGAAGAGGAAGAAGAAGAAGGAGGAGGAGGAGGAGAAGAGGATGATGATCGTACCTACTTCTAGAGTTACTGGGGGATTTTATGAATGAATACAATCGTGCCTAGCACACAGTAAGCACTCAGTAAGTGCCAGGAGTTCTTATGCTCTCAAGTTTCCTGGGCCCGGAAATGGGGAGGGCTGGAGGAGAAGACAGGAAACCAAGACTTAATTAATCAAGTGTTCTAGTTAGTAGGGTTCTGGCTCATTGATATTAGACTACATTGAGTTGACGAATGTCAAACATTCCTCCATAAGGCTTAATTCGGCACGTGTTTCAGGGAGCTCTTGGCGTTTATGATTTTTTACCCAGAGACCGAGCCTCTGCGAGCAGGCTCCTATAATTGGAGCTGCCTTTTCTAGCCAATCACAACGGAGATTGACCCTGCAGCTGACTGTAATTTTAATCTGTTTTGGAAATTGTATGAGTTCCATGCAATAGAATTCCAAATCTTTCATTTTGTAGTTAAAAAAACATATACCAGAAAATAAACATGTAGGCTTCTTAGGGGAAACTTCAGACACCAAAGAATGTAAGCATTTGAACTTGGGGCAAATGTTTGGATCTCAAACCAAGATTCCTCCTACAGGCACCACACGTTCTTTCTTCAACCCCGAGGAACTAGCCTGTAGGATCTACACTTGGCCTTTCTGTCTGGCGAGAAACTTACTCTCCAGCCGACCATACATTACCCGGGCAAACAGCACGGTCACAACGAAAGCAAACACCCCCCCCCACCCCAACCCCCACCTCTGTTTCTCCTTCTAAGAGAATATATTCCTAATGTCACTTCTATAAATGATAGATTAATTCCTGAGATGGAGACATAGGGGTCCCTAGCAAGGCAAGGATTACTAAAAACTTTGGGGCATCTTTTTAAAGAGGGACACAAGCTGTTAACTGACATTAACATGTATTAGCAAAAAGGCCAAAGTAGGTGTCTTGCTTTGCCAATGCAGCACAAAAGAGAGGATTCAAGCATTATGATAACAGGGCCATTCATGTTGCTATAGGCTATAGTTGTGCGTTCACACTTCCATAATAAACCTATTTTCAGGGGCTTATAATTCAACCGTAAAAATCTGCTCCATGCTCAAACTTGGCAGAACAAAATCTCAGACTCTGAGCATAGAATCCCTCCCTTCCTTAAAATATTTTTAAAGATGTGTTTTGGATGGGTTTAAATTTACAAAGTGCCAAAAATATCAGGGATTTGAATAGCTATTTTTCTTCAGTTGATACCGAGAGACAACTAATCCGTCCCTGTGTAAAGGAGGCTCCAGCTTTTTTGATCAGTTTTGCCTGAAAGGTTGTCAAGTTGGAAAGAAGTTAAACACCAATCTGAAATGAATTAGAGAGCATTAGACAATAATTAAACTGAAATTAGGGCATCATTTATTCATCAAGTCACCACTAAGAAAAGAATCCAATCCTCCTAGATACCTTTAAAATATTTAGATATCTTAAACACCTTTGCAAGGAGGGAGAGAATGATGGGAATGTTTCTGCTCAGAGGGGTTTGCTGATGACAGTGACTGAATTTTAAATGCCTCTGAGCCCTGGGGGCGGGGGGGAGTGGAGGATGAAGCTGCACTCCAAAAGCTGTCTTCCCTTGGTGTTGACAAGTGGAAGTGATGACTGATCTCAGGCAAACTCCTGTCTCCATAAGACGCCCTTGGTCCCAGAATCCCCAGGGTTTTGTGGGGCGAAATCAGCAGGTGGGCTGACATATTCCTCTAGCATCCCTTTGTGAAGCTCATTGCCATGGACATCTAGGGCTCGTCCCACTGGGGTGATCTGAGGAGTCATGCAGAATGTATCTGAGACTTGTCTCCCCAGAGGAGGGAAGGCTGGGCCATCCAGCCATTCAGAGCACTAACTTCCACACACTATCGGACTTCTGGGGCTTTCTAGAAAACCTCGAGGCAGAAAAGATGCACAATGGCCCCGGAAGTGGCACACTGCTCAGGAACCATCCCCCACAGCTATAGCTCAAGTAAGAGGTGGTCCAAGGACATGTGAGAAGAGTGACCAATGTGGTCTGCTAGAGACCCAAGGCCATGCTCCAGGACCACAGACTCTTCTGAAAGTACTTTCTAGACAAAGGAGTCCACTTATTTGTGAGTTGGGGCCACCACTGAATTTCTGGGACATAAGTTGGTACCAGTGGATATGGTTGGGGAGGAGGGTCCTCATCTCTATCCCTACCCCCGCCATAACATGCAACTTCTAATCTAAATGAATGACTAGAAGATACTAATGACTCTTAATGGGGGAGAAAATCGCATTTCCTCTGGCTGATATGCTTCCCTCAGACCTGCCCCAATCTCTCCATGGGGCTCAACTGCTTCACTCCTGGTTCTCCCGGGCCTCAAGCCGCCACCACTCCTCACACTGACCCCTGCCAAGGTTGCTCTGTCCCCTGATCTGCACACTCATTTCTCAGCTCAGTCACCTCCTCCTTGAAGTCTTCCTGACATTCCCCTTTTGGAAGACCTGACCTCCCCGACTAGACTCTAGTTAGCACCATTGAGCCCTTCCTTGCACACCCCTGCCCTTGCAACTGCTGCTGTACCAGACCAGAAGCACCTTGAAGGCACGAACTGGGTATTTTTTGGTCTTTCTACCAGTTACCACCTTTCTGGATACTCCATGCAAGTGTGTGAATCAGCAAATACATGAATGTGTCTTTTTCAAACCATCTCTGGTCAGTGTATATCAGCCAGTCTTCTCTGGGGCCATCTAGAAGCTGTGGACTCTCGATCCCTAGAGGCTTTGCTTATTTTCTCAGAGCATCAGTGAGACCTGAGGAAACCCTGCAGTGTTTACCAGCCCCTTCTGTATTCAGATGGAGAAACCGAGGCTCGGGGATGAGACATGACTTGCTTTCAGCCTGCGGCCCGTGAAGGAGCAGGGCTGTTCCCTGTTAATCACTGTCCCCTCTTCCCTTCCCCCAAATGATGATGCTTCATCCCCTAGGAACTCAGGAGCAGAGAAGACTAAGTCAGCTGGAACCCGCTACTCCGAGTGTGGTTCCTGGACCAGCAAACAGGGGCCTCAGCCTGGGGCTGGTTAGAAGTGCAGAGTCTCCGGCCATACCCCAAGGTGTGGACAAGGAGTCGGAATCTGCATTTTACAAGCAGGCCAGGGGCTGTGTGTGCACATAAAGTCTGAGAAGCCCAGAGCAAATCTGTGGGGGCTCCCAAGCATTGACCTTGCCCCCGGGTGATTCCCATCACCTGGGGAGCTTTAAAAAATATGGATGTGTGAGTCTCATCCCAGCCGTTAAAAATGGTTTTCAAGCTCCCCCAGGGGACTTGAGTGTGCAGCAAAGTTAGGGATCCCCTGGTCTGACCATCACATCCGCCAGCCTCTGCCTGAATCGTGCCAATGGCAGAAACCTCACCACCGCTGTGAACAGCCTTGTCCATCTTTGGACCCTAGTAGCTGGAAGAATAGAAAAGTCTTCCTTGGAGGTAATCTAACCACCCAGGATTCCCTGCCTGACTTCGTGGTCACTCCCCTTGGTCTGCGGTCACAGAGAGACACTTGGTCACAAAGGGCACACCAGGGTGTGCACATCTGGTTGGTTCTCTACTCACACGATCTGCTTTGCAAGTGTCCTCTTAGACGTGCCTGTTCTCTCTGGTTGGAATTACTATTGTTTTCTAGAAACAGTTTTTTCTAACTTCTCTGTATCCGGAGGAGCACTGTTCTGTAGGAATGAACTAGAATAATGGTGGTGGAGGCGTTTTGTCTTTGCCCTTAAATTTAGTGCCGTTGATGGTTTCTTTGCTTTCAAAAAACTATTTAAAGTAGATGGATTTCCTAAGAGAATCTTTAAATACTTTTGTGTAGAACCTTAAATCTTTTCATTATGTCACTTTGCTTCCCTGGTGCCATTAATCATTAATATGATTATAGCTTTATGACTTATCTTGAAAGTAACTCAAAGAAAAGCTTATATCCTGGAAAATACATACAGTGAGATTCAGTTGGAAGTGGAGGTGGGTAAAAATAGTTTGCTCGCTCGCTCTCTCTCTCTCTGGTCCTTTCTTTGTTGCTTTCTTCATTGGGTGGTTTGCTGGCTGTCTTTCCAGCCTATTTGTCACTCCAACCGCTGAATTGTGTGCACTTCCAGCCGTGTGAACTTAGGAGGAGGAGCCGGGCCCTTCTGGTGAGCTGAGAAGTTCCCTCAGATGATTAACAGATGAGCACTAGAAAGTGTAGCATTTCAAAGCTGCCCAAACGTTGTGGAATATTTTACATTTCGGTGGATTCATCTGTTCAACAGCCATTGTTCGCCTGGTGTGCGCCCCTGCGGGACATGTGCTTTTGGTTTGGTCTTTATTGGGTTTGTTCTTTATTTCCACCCTTGCCTTTACACAGGCACATAGGAAATCAGGACTGAAATCGGATTCAGAAATTGGTGTCTGGTGGGAGTCAAAACAAATATTCCTTTTCTTCTGAGGAAGACAGACACCAGTCTACAAACAGGCTGGGGCGATGGACCATCTCTCTGGCTCTCAAGAGGCATGAGGGAGGTGGGAGGGGTCCCTAGTTAAAGACCTTCTTCCATGCTGCTCCACGAGGGTCCAGAAGGCTCCCGGAACTTTAAACTTCGGTAATATTCACGGGATTGTGAGAAGAACTAAGCTGGTAGGTTTTTTTTAACTCAGTCCTACATTCAGGGAAAACGTTCCCTGTTTCATCTCCCCAACTCAAAATGTTTGAGGCCATGAGGAAACCTGAGTCTCTAAACACATTCACCTGTGCTGAGGTAGGCATTTGTTTGAATGGCTTCCGTAGAAAAGTCCCCGCTGCTTGTGTATGTGCGTGTGCTCTCGACAAAGACAGCCCTCCGAGGGAGACTGAAGAAGGTCTACCGGGAACAAGCAGGTTATGAAAGACAGGGTGAGAAGAATCCCTGATTATAGTTACAGCAGGAGGAATTAACTAAAATGAATAGCCTAAATATCAGTGTGTGTATGAGAGAGAGAGAGAGATGGGGGGGGGTGCGATAGAGAGGCTATAGATCAATAAGAAATATCAACCTTTTTTTTTTTTTTAAATTTTCATGAGTACTGATGACAGTCCCTCAATTCAATTAACGTCCTGTATTGACGGACTCCCTTGCTGAAGATGAGAAGTTCAGAAAGCTAAAACCCACGCTGACCTTCAAGACCCACTTAGACACACTCCACACACATACAGAATCAGTAGTTGGCTGCTCGTCAGCTTGCCTGTCAACATTCCCCTTTTCCCATTTTTCATGAGCCCGCCTGCATGTCATGCTGGGTTGGGGTGAAGGTGCTGTGGATTCCAAAGGCAGAGAGAAGGTGTGGGGGGGAGAGGCATTTGACACGAAACTATGAGGGTTTTCATCAAATACAATGTAGTGCTTGGCATTCCCTCTGTTTATGATGCCAGTGCCCATCTTAGGACTGTCCTCAAACAGGCAAAGACCTTACTGAGTCATAAAATACACCCAGAAAACCCACTGAGCCTTAGTGTACAATGATGATGTTTTACACAGCTGTACGCCCATGTGGCCATCACTCAGGTTAAGACACAAAACATTTTCAGCTCCGAACCATTCCTTCAGGCCTCTTCTTGGTCACTATTCCTCCCAGAGGCAAAACAAAAACAAAACAAAACAAAACGATGTCACTACTGTGACATTGACCACAACTATCTACCACTATCAGCTGGCTTTGAAATGACAGGAAGTTAAATATCCTAGAAAGAGGCAACCAAAAATAAATAAATTAATAAATAATAAGAGTAATAGAAACTGTTTATTGATCATTTACTATGTGTAAGTACTGCACCAAGTACTTGGCTATCATGGCTGATCTTCATAGCAATCCTATAACGAAGGTATTTTCCCCGTTTTATAGATGAGGACATTCCAGCTTAGAGAAATTATGTGATTTACTCAAGGCCACCCAACGCGTAGGAGGTAGAGTCAAGATTTGAACATGGGTTTATATTTCCAAAGCTTTAGCCCCAAACCACTGTGCTGTGTTATCAAGAAATATCATTCTAGGAGCTCCTGGATAGCTCAGTTGGTTAAGCATCTGACTCCTGATTTCGGCTCAGGTTATGATCTCTGGGTCATGAGATCGAGCCCCGTATCGGGCTCTACTTCTGCTTGAGATTCTCTCTGTTCCTCTCTGCTTCTTCACTTCTAAAAAAGTGTCTAAAAAAAAAAAAAGAAGAAGAAGTATCATCCTGGCTGTAGTTCAGAAGGGTACAGGATAATATTCTATGAAGCCACAGGCCTGAAACCGTAAATGCTACTCTAAAATTCTAGGTCAGATATGGATTAGGCTGACCCCTATGAAACTATTAGTATATTATTGATTATCATTATATGACTGGTTTTGATCTATAAAAATGATCATTTCATATGGTTTAGTCTCATTCCTTCGTGGACACCAAATTTTACCAAAATACATAACTCACCTCCTCTAAAACCATAATTAACTTGAATTATTACTATTCGTTCCTTTATTTATTTGTTTAACAAATATCTATGTGACCCTCCTCCTCTGGATCAAGCAGTGTGAGAGGCACTGGGACCGCAGAAGCGAACTATTTAAAACGGTTTATAATCTAGCATATCCACTTTTTATAGACAGGTCAAGTGGGGACAAAACCTACCTCCATGAAATCAGAATTTTTTTTCTGAAACAAGATCCTTCTCAATCCCAAGGCTCTCTTGATTTTGATAATGGTCAGGAGCCTCTGTTGACAGAGATTGGGCCTGGGATGTTTACTGTTTTGTACTTGTAAGGTTAGAAAAGTGATTAATACATTCTCTAAAGATTTGTCACCAAACTTTTTCAACAAAAATACCCCATATGGTGAACCTTCTGTTTCTCTAGGGTTTTGTTAAATAGTATAAATAGTAACTCAATATTTTTTCAAAAGGTGTCTGAGTTCTTGATTCGAAGCAATTGGATGTTGTTTTGCATATCATTTGCATATGGTTAATATAATACCCAAATTAATGAAACTCCGTTTTTCCCACCCACCATACATCTTGTTCTCATTGCTCTTCCTGTTTCTAGTGTTCTCACTCAGCTTGAGAAGAGCAAATGAATGAATTAGGATTCTTTCAGGAGCATCCAGCTAAGGCTATAGTAGTTCTGCTAGCTGATGGAATGATTTTTTTTTTTTTTATCAAGTTTTGTTTTTTAGGACAATTTTAGGTTCACAGCAAAATCAGTGGAAAGTGTAGAGAGGTCCTGTAGGCACCACCACCCAGTCATGCATATTATCCCTGAGGGAGTTTTTTATTTGTAAAGATGTTGGGTCAGGAAAAAGAAAATATGAAAGGATGTATTGAAAATGGAGTTATTTGGATCAAGATCCCAATAAATCCAGACCATAGGAAAAATGTAAGAACATTCTGATTTATTTTATGGAACCAGAAAAAAAACCCCAAATGTTATAAAATAGTACTAAAAGAGAAAACTATAGGCCCAATTCCCTGTGGTTACATATACAAATTGAATCCAGCAATACATTTTAAAATGAATGCATCATGACTAAGTAGGGTTCATTCCAGGAATGGAAAGATGATCTAATATTAGGAAAGCTAACAAAGTATATAGGAGAGAAATAAAGGAAAAATTATGATTACATTAGCTTTTGATAAAATTAACAGCCATTCTGAACAATAAATAATTTTAGTAAAATAGAAATAATTTATTCCAGACTTATAGAAACCATTAGAAGGGGCAAAATACTGAAATCACTCACACAAATAAACAAACCAGGATGTTCATTATTCTCATTATCATTTGAAATGACTTCAGAAGTTTAGCTATTGTAATAAGACAGGAAAATAAAACAGTTCCTATAAATAATGACAATGAAGAGATAAAGCTATCTTTATGTATACTTGATATGAGTGTATATATAGAAGCCACAAGAGATACTATTAAGAAATGTTTCAAATTAATAAGATAATTTGGGGACCCTGGGTGGCTCAGTTGGTTAAGCATATGACTCTTGATTTCAATTCAGGCCATGATCTCAGGGTAGTAGGATCAAGCCCCCAGGTTGGGCTCCAGG
The DNA here is from genome assembly GCF_011764305.1 of Mustela putorius furo. Classification (NCBI taxonomy): domain Eukaryota; kingdom Metazoa; phylum Chordata; class Mammalia; order Carnivora; family Mustelidae; genus Mustela; species Mustela putorius. The sequence goes on from NW_025422057.1 coordinate 12,831,095, forward strand.
CTCAGCAGGAAGTGGGGGGGGGGTCTGCTTGAGATTCTCTCTCTCCTCTCCCTCTACCTCTCCTCACCATGTCTCCTCTCTCTCAAGTGAATAAAATAAATCTTTAAAAAAATTATAAGATTATTTGCTGTTACCGGATGTAAGACACATCTACAAATATGAATAACTTTAAATTTAGTAAGCGGGGCACCTGGGTGGCTCAGTAAGTTAAGTGTCTGGCGTTTTATCTCAGCTCAGGCCTTGCTCTCAGGGTCATGAGTTCAAGCCCTGCCTTGGGCTCCACACTGGACGTGGAGACTACTTTAAAAAAGAAAAATACTGAGCAATAACTTTAAGAAAAATAAATTTTTCTTAGTCTTAAAGTATTTTTCCTGAGACATTTATTAATTACACAGGCAAAGAAGTAACTTTATAGTAGAGAAACCAAGCAGAAATCAGTTTAATGTTGTGATCAGGGTAAACATCACCAGAGATAAGACATTTGAAATCCCCCTCCTTTTTTTTTAAAAAGAATCGTTTTGATGCCTTGAGCTTTTTCTTTTTTTCTTTTAAGTAGGCTCTGCACTGAATCTGAGACTTGAACTAATAACCATGAGATCAAGAATCACGTGCTGTGCTGTCTTGGAGCCAGCCAGGTGCCTCATCATAGAGAAAGGCTCTCAGGTACCGAGAAGGAAACATAGCCTCATTTTCCTTGTAATCCCACCAAAATGTAAAACCTCAGTCCAACCATGAGAAAATACCAAACAAACCCAAACTTGAGTAACATTTGACAAGATAATTATTAATCATTTTCGCCAATGTCAGAGTCATGAGAGAGGAGGACGGAACGAAGCTAGAGAAAGCGGGAGATTAAGAAGAAACAGCCGTGAACGGTGGCACCTCTTCCTGGATAGGATTGGAAGGGAGATAGGGCCCTAAAGAAAAACAAACAAACAAACAGAAAACTGGTCAGATTCAACCAACATCTTTAGTGAATGGTATCAAACCCATATTAAATTCCTGGTTCTACTAATCCTTCCACAGCTATGTAAGATGTTGGCATTGGGGGAAGCTGGGGGACAGATATACAGAAACTATTTTTGCAATTTTTCTCAAAGTCTAAAATTAGTTCAAAATTTGAAAGTTGACAGGATCAAAACTGAGTTTCCTCTCTACTGGCTTTCTTAGTTTGGTTCCCCAATGCATATCTAGAGTTGAGAATTTGAGGGCAAGGATTTTATTGGAGAGGTGTCTTAGCCAGTATGGCTGCCATAATGAAGCCCACCAGACAGGAGGCTTGAACACCAGAGATGTGTTTCTCATGGTTGTGGAGGCTGGAAAGTCGAAGTTCAAGATACTGACTGACATTTTTCCTGGTGAGAACTCTCTTTTGGCTTGTAGATGGTCACCTTCTGGCCATGTCCTGACATGATGGGCAGGCAGAAAGGGAGAGGGCTGGCTCTTTGGTGCCTTCCTGGAAGGGCATAAAACTATCAGATCAGAGTCTCACCCGGATGACCTCATTTAACCTTCCTTACCTCCAAAAAGGCGCTATCTCTGAACACAACCCCATTGGGGGATTAGGCTTTCAACATAGAAATTCCAGGCGAGGGGAGTGGCATGAGTACAGAAGCTCTGTGAGCTCTTGAATGGGGATTCTAGCAAAGATGGCGCGGGCAGGAAAGGCAAACCCATACCCAGAATACGTTTCATTCCCAGTAATGACAAACTGCCACCTCCTCCAAGGGGAAAGGGACCCAATAGAATTAACTTATCACCAAATGGCAAGTTTTTCTTCCCCAAGGGGTCCAATAGCATTAATTCATCACCAGATGGCATGTTGTCTTCCCCACCATCCTGAGGGCTCAGCGTCGGTTTCTGACGCTGACCGATCAAGCATTTAGCAGCAGGACTGGCTGCGTCAGCCACGGCAAGAGAGAGTCCGCCGGGAGGTCTCCGTTCATGTTCTGCCAACACGAGCGCGGCCAGGGCAGGGTCCCTGCTGTCCTCCTGGCTGTTTAGGGCTCCTCTGCTGTGGGTCCTTTCTGCTGGGCACTGGGGTAGTCACTGTGTGCTTACTCTGCTTGCTCCTTTGGGTCGTTCCACATGCTGCCCTCCCAGATCTCTTCGCTTCTGATCTTCTCATCTGCGCAGGTACATCCCCAACCAGCCAGGCCATTCACCACTTCCCAGGAGTCTGTGTTTATCCTTATGACAGGTCACTTCTCCCTCCCCAGCAAATGGGCGGCAGGTGAACCCTTAACAGCTATGCCCACTGGGAAGACTTCCCCTGCTGCTATCTTCAGGGTCTCCTGAAACCTCTACCTGAGAAGGGCAGGGCAGATGCACTCCTTGCTAGCTTGCTGCGACCCATCCAGCTGACCCATCTGTGAGCCCTGGACCTGGGTGTTTCCTTTTCCACCAGTCGTCCACAGGGAATGTCCCATGTGGCCCTAGAAGAGAACTAGGGACGAGGTGAGGTAGCTGGGGAGTTCACGTTTCATTGTCTCCTAGAGAATGTTAACTCCTGGCACTTCTAGAAGGATGTCAACCTGGGAGAACTTAAGCAGGAAGGCTGTAAGGAAGGCTGTGGGTCAACACTACAGTGACTGCCACACTAGCAGAAACCATTTATAAAATAGAAATGAAAAAAAAAAAAGAAATGAAAAAAAAATCCTATTCACCATATTAACCAGGAGTAAATTTAATAAGAAAGACATAGAGCCTATATAAAGAAAAATCTAACATCTTATTAAGGATTTAAAATAAGTCACCCCCCCAAATGGAGAAACACAAAATGTTCCTGATATAAGGAAGCTTAAGAGCACAAAGACATCACTCCTCAAATTAACTCAAAAATGAAAATGCCATTCAGTCATGCAGCCCAGTGCTTTTCTTTGCAGGGGAGTGGGCACTGAGAATGCCTAAAACTATTTTAAAGGTTATACATAGTAATAATAATCTGAGAATGACCAAGAGAAGTTTGAAACAGAAAACTATTTTGAGGAGTTCCCTTAAGAAATAATGAAACTCATTATACTATGCTATATAACATATATAAAGAGAGAGAGAGAGAGAGCATCATGATCTAAACAATACGCCAGAGGAATAAATGATCAAGAGCAAAACAGAGAACCAGAAATAGATGAGAACATAGCACATGTAAAAGGTGACCCTTAGACTCAGTGTGAAGAGGATAGTTCATAGACTGAACAATCCGGGGATAACTGACTGGCTGTGGGAGTGGAGGAGAATACTAGAATTCAGGCTTCACATCGTAAACAAAAATAAATTCCAGGGCACCTGGGTGGCTCATTGGGTTAAGCCGCTGCCTTCGGCTCAGGTCATGATCTCGGGGTCCCGGGATCGAGTCCCGCATCGGGCTCTCTGCTCGGCAGGGAGCCTGCTTCCTCCTCTCTCTCTCTCTCTGCCTGCCTCTCTGCCTACTTGTGATTTCTCTGTCAAATAAATAAATAAAATCTGGGACGCCTGGGTGGCTCAGTTGGTTAAGCAGCTGCCTTCGGCTCAGGTCATGATCCCAGTGTCCTGGGATCAAGTCCCACATCAGGCTCCTTGTTCGGCAGGGAGCCTGCTTCTCCCTCTGTCTCTGCCTGCCACTCTGTCTGCCTGTGCTCGCTCTCGCTCCCTCTCTCTCTCTGACAAATAAATAAAAAAAATCTAAAAAAAAAAAATAATAAATAAATAAATAAATAAATAAAATCTTTTTAAATAAATAAATAAATAAATAAATTCCAAATGAAATGCTCAAAGACGATAAGTTTGGAGAATGTTTAATACTTTCCACCTGAGAAGCAGTGCCCTGAGTTCCATGCTCGGAGGGGAGAGTAAAAGAGCCTCATTGCTATGCGCTTGGATAGGCCACCATCCCTTTCTTGGCAAACTCCAGTGATTGGAATGGTGACGCGAACAGGTACTGGGTCCCAAAGCCCTTTTCCAGGACGAGCCTGTTTCTTTCCTGCGCAATGCACCATTTCATGCCAGTTTCACCACAGCGAGGCTTTCTATGCCTCCGAAAGTCACCTAGCATTTCCATATCTCAATTTCCTTACTCGTAAAAGACTGCGAAGATTCAATGAGACAATGTAACACACTTAAAAGGGTTCCTGGCACACAGCGAGCCCCCAACAAATGTTAGCTGTTATGATTTTTATTATTATTATTATTATCATTAATAGGGTCCTTGTTTTTCCTCTGTCAAGGTATCAAGTAAAACCAACCAGCCATTAGCAGAAAACATCCTCTCCGAACATTCTAGACGTCAACTGCTTCTCATCTAATCATTAATGCACAGGCGCGGGGCCCGATAGAAACAGCTGAAGCAGTGGGTCATGACCGCATCCGTTTCCAGTAGCACCTGCTTTCCTGTACTTATTATAGTTATTATTCTGCTTAGCTCCGTGACTTTAACACGTGGCTATTTATTTTCCTTTTTAATTTTTTTCAAAGGCTGTTATCTCGCTCTTTGTGAAAATCCAACCTAACCAGGTCTACTTGTAGCCTATCATTTGCTAATGTATTTTTTTTTCTGTTCAAGAATTTTTCTCTGCTAACTTTGAGAGCTAAGGAAGCTCCCCTAGCTTGACCCTATCAAGCTAGACTCATTCCTGTATCATTCTGTTCTCTTTTAATTAGACTCTCCACCAGTTTTCCCAGTTCCAGGACGAGAGTCCTCAGGGATCTATGAGATCTGAAAAAAGATTTTCCATAAAGTAATCTTAGAAAAGCAGAAGTCCTGAAACACATCTGCGTTTGCCCTATGACTCCAGAGCTTGCCCTAACCGGAGACCAGTGCTGCTGCATCCCAGACTTCCTCTGACCAAATCTGACTTTTCCCTTCCTCAGTTGTTGACGGGGACTCCCATTCTTACACTCGAGATGGTATCTCTTTGGTCTTTTAAACAGATAATGGGCTTTCGGCAGAGGAAGCGAACGTTTATTAAACACCTACTTGTGTGACCAGGCACGATGCTCAGCTCCTTACGTGGGTACAGAGCATTAGCTAAGTGTTTGAACTGCTTCAATGGTTTTCAAATAACTTCATATTTTAAGAGAGTTTTGGATTTGCAAGAAGTTGCAAGAAAGAATTCAGAGTTCCCACGCACTTTTCCTCCCAGCTTCCCCCGCTGATAAAATCATACATTACCATAGCGCATGGTCATGGCCAGGAAAGTGACATTGGTATAATACATGAACCCAGGCACCACCCTCGTCACATCTCACTGCATTTCTTGTCACCAATTTGCTTGCATTTTGATCTGGTTCCTCATTAGTCATGAGCAACTCTGGGAGGAACCCGAACCATCTCTCTGCTTTGGCTCACTTACCCATAAAATGGAGACAACAATCAGACCTCCATCACAGGGTTACGGGGAGAATTTGATAACATTAGCTGTCATTATTCATGAATCCTTACAACAACGCTCTGAGATAGACAGTGTGGGAGAGACTGTGCAAACCGGGCTGCCATACCTCTCCTTCCTTTGAGACTTGGATTTCTTCCCATAAAGGGCCTCAGGCCATTCCCCCACCCGTTGGGGGTTTGGCTTTGTGAATGAGCATCACTTCGGCCAACCGAACACAGCAGACGTGGCTAAGTGACAGTTTTGAGCCCGTGTCTCAAAAGCTCTGTGTTCTGTCTCTTTCTCTGAGTACAGCTTCCTCCAAATGGACAAGCCCAGGAAGATCACCTCTGTCACCCCAGTGGCCAAGCCCCAGAGGCAGAGCTGCCTCGCCAACTGTAGACATACAAGGGGCCCACCAGAAACCAGCAGGGCCCTGCCTAAATGCTCATCTCCCAGTGAGCCAAAGAAGTACGTGTTGCAGACCACCGAATCTTCAGGGCCTGTTATGCAGCCACAGATCACTGACACAGCAGGTTCCAGGCAGATACTGATGACGGTCATTATACGTGGTGAGAATTAACGAGATAATGCATGTAACGCATTAGTATGTGGCACATGAGAAATCCTCAATAAATGTTAGCTGTTACTCTCCGCCCCCTTACCGTCCTATTTCACAGATGAGAAAACTGACGTTCGAAACCATTTAGGAAGTTTGCCGATGAACACGTGAGCCTGTTTTCCAACACGGGTCTGGTTCCCAAGCTGTGCACTTTTCCCTCTAAGAAAATGTTTCTGTTTCCTCTGTCCTCATGTTGTCGGGATACGTAATGCTGCACTAATTTACCAGAACTGAAATAGTGATGCATGGCAAATGGTTCTCACTCTTCCCCTTTTCCCCATGAATCTGTGACAGACTTTAAAATTAAAAGCTGATAACATGAAAAACAAGCTGACAGTATGAATGTTGACATAGACGCACATATATACACACACAAAGAAAAATGTTTGACATTTTCGATTATCTATTTAAAATGAAAACACTCAATTTAGCATTGTGAAGGAAATCCCAAGTTTACTTCAAATCTTCATCTATTAAAATACTCTAATAGCAACCGATTTACATCCCCAGGGTAGGAACAAGTGTCCCAGGAATTCTCTACTACCCTCACCTTTGGAACATTCTGGAATGCTGGGCAGAAGTCAGTTTAACATTGCTGAGGAAAAACAAAAAGCCAAAGGAAATAAAATCTCAGTAACTGCTAGTCCTACAACAGCATCATATATGTTTTTTCAGGTGAGGGCCATGGGCTGAGCCCAGGCACCGATGTGTACAAGTACAACATACCGATGTAAACAGAGAGACAGAACTACATCAAAGTCCGTGAGAGAGAAAAAGATGAGAACACTCTACACTGGTGTGTCCCTTCACCAAGAAGCCAGACATAGTATGAGTGGAATGTTTAGTAAAAGGACACAGGTGACCTGATGGTTTTTATATTGTCACAGACCAAGTGGAAGGAATCATGGCTAGAATGAGCATGCACAACGTTGTGTTCATCTTCTTTTGATAAACCAATAGCGTAACCATGTTTATGGCCACTCTATAAGTTATCACTGTCACTTCCAGAGGAGTGACAGATGTGCCACTGAGCACTCCACATATCCTTGTATCCCAGAGAAGAAACTGGAAAGCAAAAAGTCAGTTTGCCACATGGCCGTGGCAGGGGGGGGTCCTTCAGCCTCAGTGCGAATTAATGGAATTCTTCCCCAGAATGAAAGAGGACGTCATGCCTCAGGGCAGAGACAGCTGGTAGGTCGCCCAGTGTTTACCTTTCCCCTTTCATACTAATAAAACCTCGATTTGGTTGGGGTGAGCCATATGCCAAAATGAAAAACAAAACAAAAACAAAATGTACTTCCCAACCTTCCCTTCACGTGAGTGGCCATGTGACAAAGTTTGTGAGAGTGGTATGTAGGCTGCTAAAGTTCTTAGGTGAGGCTTTTGTCACTTTGCTTTCCCCTTCTTCCTTCCTGGAATGCAGCTGTGATAGTTGGAGCTACAGCAGCCAGTTTGCAATTATTTTGTATCTCAGTGTCTTGAATCTTAGTCCAAGCTCACTCACCCTATAGCTGAGTAATGAATGGAACTTTCTTGTGGCTCGACTTCTCATATGTGAACTCAGGATAACAAGCAGTAGCTAGTCATAAATGGGATTGTCCACATAAATGACCTTGCAGAATGATTGGATATAGTGAACATTTTGTCAAAGATAGGTGCATTTTTGTAATACTGCATTTTTGTAATAGCAGTAGTAGGTACAATATTTTTTGGAACAATTATGATAATAAAGAGATTTGAGGGCCAGACTAGGAAATAATGTTGGCGTGAGGAATTTGGCTTTGATCCTACAAAAAGGACATATTGAATAATTTTCAGCAGGAGAGCAACATGATAGCATCTGAGTTATAGAAAAACTCTGGATAAATTCAAGAACTATGCTAGAGATGGAATCAACTCCCTTTGATACCAACTATTATATTTAGAGGCAAAGTATATTAAATGGGGGAAGTATTACTATTTGTTCAGAAATTAACTTGTCTTCAGTATTACAAAAGAAAGGGGTTGAGGGAACCTTGAGTAGGGCTCAAGGATGTTTCCTTGAGTGGATGTTTCCTTGCAGTCTGCTCTGCAACTCCCCAGAGCAGAATTTTCTTGCACTGTCAGTGTAAGCTCAGGCACAAATGAAATTTTTAAAAAAATGATTGGATTCTAAGTTACCTCAAGATTCAAAACCATCTTCAAATTCCAGGTGTAGACACCGCCATTGCTTTCGAAACACCACTAGTTGAGTTCTTACAATTACTGAAAGAAAGTATTATTTTTTAAAAGATTTTATTTATTTATTTGACAGAGAGAGAGATCACAAGTAGGCAGAGAGGCAGAGGGGGAAAGCAGGCTCCCCACTGAGCAGAGAGCCGGATGTGGGGCTCGATCCCAGGATCCTAAGATCATGACCTCATCGGAAGGCAGAGGCTTAACCCACTGAGCCACCCAGATGCCCCGAAAGAAAGTATTATTTTGAAGTCATCTTATGAAGTGTGTCGTGTGTGCTTTGCTATAGAAATGTTTTACATAAAGATTATAAGATATCAATAGTCAAACAGATTTAAACTACCTAAACACCTAATTTAAGCTACACGAAAACTACTATCCAGCAGGCATCTTTTTTTTTTTAACTTATTTTGATATTCCTCATTTAATATTGTCTGTAAAATTGAGTACTGTGAACCAGACCTCCTCTAAGGTCTCTTCCAACCCTGATCCATATGCTTTTCAAAATGTCCTTAAGCAGGTAGATATCATTGGTGTGATAAAATAACTCCCAGAGTGCGCTTGCTAAATATCTCCTCATCTAATCCTTAAAACAATCCTCTGAATTAGAAGGCTAGTATGACCCCATGTAAAGGTAAGGACACTGAGGTGTGTCCAGAAAGTCAATTGCCTAAGATCACAGATATAGTAAGGGAAAGATAAAATAAAAAAGGGAAGTGCATTGTAAAGCCTAAGGTACAACTAAATGGATGAGAGAAAATCCCGTGAGTCAGAGGGAGGTGAGAAGAACCCAAGTCCATGCCCCTGAGGCTGGTCGTGGGCATTCAGCCCGGCTGGTTGTCCTGTCCTGAGGGTGGCAACGCCTCGTCAGGAAGTGCTCAAGCCCAGTCTCTGTGGTCCAGTGAAAAAAATCTGAAGTCCTAATGGTAGTACCAGGATTTGGCTACATAATTTTCCTTTCCTCCTCACTCTGCCTCTCTGGCTTCCAACACTGTATGAGTCAAATTCAGGCCTCCTCATTTACCTCAGAATAGCCAACAGAACCACAAAACATCTATGGAAGCCAGGAGAGGGACTGAGGTTTCACCAGGGGGGTGCCTGTGGCTGCTTCAGGAGTAAGGATCCCAGGCAGCCCTGGAGATCGATCCTTGCCATGTCCTTGACACTGCTCCCAGCTTGACCTTGAGAAGGTGGTATCTCCTCCCCAGGAAATCAGGGCTGGTGACCCTCCGCTGGTGCTAGGAGAGGCAGGGGCTCTCTGCTAGGTGCTTGCATCCTTAACAATTAAGGGCTGCAGGCCTTATTACTCAAAGTGTGGTCCGCGGACCAGCAGCGACCACATCACCAAGGAGGTGGTTAGACTTGAAGAACCTTGGGCCCCAATCCAGACCTACTGAACAGCCTCTGCATTCATTTTAACGAGATCCCCAGGGGCGATGTGCACACAGGAAACTTTGAGGAACTCTGCAGTACAAGACAATTTACAAACATGAAAGCAGTTCACACTTTTTAAACAATTCTGATGTCAAAGTAGACCAATTAAATGAGAATTCCAAAGCTCCCCAGGGTACTTTTCAGAGGCAGCCTGGGTTAAGAGCCACTGCTCAGTGTGCCCCGCCCTTCTTTTCTAAGTCGAATCTACACTGATGACTTCTAGATATAGATTGGCAAACAGATAACCATTTCATGGCAGAGAACACACAAATCTTTCATTAAAAGATGAAAATAGGGGGCACCTGGGTGGCTCAGTCTGTTAAATGCCTGCCTTTGGTTCAGGTCACGATCCCAGGGTCCTGGGATCGAGTCCTGCATTGGGCTCCCTACTCAGCAGGGCGTCTGCTCCTCTCTCTCTCTCTCTCTCCCTCTGTGCTCTCTCTCTCTCATTGTCTCTCAAATAAATAGATAATTTTTTAAAATATTTTATTTATTATTTGACAGAGAGAGAGATCACAAGTAGGCAGAGAGGCAGACAGGGGTGGGGGTGAAGCAGGCTCCCCGCTGAGCAGAAAGCCCAATGCAGGGCTCAATCCCAGGACCCTGAGATCATGACCTGAGCTGAAGGCTATGGCTTAATCTTCTGAGCCACACAGGCGCCCCAATAAATAAAATCTTTAAGTAAATAAACAAATAAAAGAGGAAAATAAGGCAACGGAAGGAGCTTTTCATAGGCAAAACCTCATTTCATTGAAAAGATTGGCTTTTATTCTAACATTTTGTCTTTACTATTATCGTTCTGTCTTTTTAAAAAATATCCTTTCTTTTATAAAATATTAAAAAAAAATAAACATTGTCCATTACACACTAGAAAGCAACTAACCGTCTGGTATCTTGAAGTTTTTTTTTTTTTAATCCGAAAGTCTAAGAATCAGAACTCTAGAAAACTGATTTAAATATTTCCGTGGACACTCACCACCTCTCACTCCCTACTTCCTTAAATTAAAGCCCAAATTACCTCACTCAGTAGAGTACTACATCATGAGTCAGAACTCAGGAAATGATTGCAGCCATGGAAATACACCTCTTGGTAAAAGGCACCCAGGCGTCAAGTCAGGCTAAGGAATGGAGGGTGTCTGTTATGTAACATGTTGACATTTTTTGAACAAATGGCGATGTTAAGATTAATGACTCAAACTGGTCATCTATAAAGGAGTTTCTTGGAAATGCGCCGGACCAGTGGCTCTCAAATTGTAGCATGACTCAGAATCATCTGGAAGGTGTGTTAAAATCTGGGTTACTAGTTTCACCCCTGGAGTATTTGATTCAGTAGGTCTGGAGTGGACCCTGAGAAATTTGCACTTCTAAGGCGTTTTCAGGTCAAGTTGCTTGCCCAGGGAACCACACTTTGAGAACCACCGTCTAGCTTGAGAAAAATTGCTAGAGAAAACCTGAGTCACAACGATAAAAAAAAAATGAATAATATGTTAGTTATATACTAATATATATTAACTATTACATAGAGTTACTATCTGGTTTTGTATAAACTAATATATATAAAAACTAAACGTACATATATGTTTATGTAGTCTATACAGCGAGAATGTCATCTGAAGGTGACGATTTGCAGTGATCTTAGAAAATGACTTTTTAAAAGCAGCATCATATGAGCCGAGAATTCCTCGGGGTGGGGGTGGGGGGCGGGAGGGCAGGGCAGGGGGGATGGGGGGAAATCTCTGATGTCCGAGCCGGGTGAATTATTCCAGAGGCAAGGGTCTCGTTCGGGGCCTGAACTTCAGGTCCCACCGTATCTCCCCGCACGTCCCTCCCATTCTCCATTTGGACGTCTGATTTATGGAACAAGTCTAATAAGATGCAATCTTCCCGTCCCTCTGTCCAGCGCTGACAACAGACCCACTAAATGTAGCACAAGTGGAACAAAACCGCACACGGTCCCACTCCGGCGCACACCTGCAACCCACCGGACAGCCCGCCAGCCTCCAAACGGTTCTCAGAAAAATTGGGCTATCTTTCATTAGCTATCTATCATGCGGCCTCCACCGGGCTGCAGGAGATGAGGGCCATTTAATTAGGCCCTGCACCACTCTCTGGTGTGAAAAGGCTCTCCGAAGCTTTGATTCCCCACTGCTACGCAGCAGGAAGTTGTTGGCGATAATTGACATAGGATTTCCTTGTTAACCAGCAGCAGACATGCCGGATTAAAGCGACAGAGATCTCGAGAAGAAAGTGAAAGAGATAAGAAGCTCGGGAAGACTTCTGCTTATTTGGCACTTGAGGACCGGGAGGAAACAGCAATCAGCCACTCGAGTGGCGACTCCCAGAGTGGAAGGGCGTCCCCTTATCAGACCCATTTCAGCTTGGCTGATCAAAGATTGACTCCCCGTAAAATCACATAGGCCTGGGGTTTGTTAGTTTATTAAGCGGCAGGTTTTAGGAATTATCACAGGTTTAAAGATGGATTGCAGTTTATGTGCAGGGGGAGAGGATTATCGGGTTTTCATCTTAACAATTATAAAATATCACAGCTGAAAGCTTGCTTGCAAATGACATAATTTTCCACTCCCGACTAAACAGGTCATTGTGAGGCTGTATGTAAGCGTTCTCCACGAGGGAGGAAATGCAGGCAAATTAACTCCGGGGAGGAACGGGGATGAGGCGCCTCCAGACGCCTTGTTCCACTTGGGAAGCTGGTGCGATCCCACTTTGCCCTGTGCGGTTCCATAGGTAATTATATTTAATTTCTTACTGGGGCCGTTTAGGTCGGCTTGCATTCAAAGAGAGGGACAAGGGATGCAGCCCACTGAGATGGATCTTAAAAAGCCGTCGTGATAAATGACACCGAAATAGATCCACATGAGCTGAGTGAAATGAAATGTCTACTTTGGAGTAGAGACAATTATTGTATATCACTTAATAACTTAACCTTACAAGAGCACATGTGGCATTAATAAAGGGCCAGGAGCTGCAGAAAGCATGTTAGGGGACTTCCTTTTGACAACTCTATACAAGTCGGGGAATAGCACAGTGAGGCAGGTCTGCCCGCCTGCCGGCCTGTGTACTGGACCAAGGATCTGTGCTTCCGATAAAATAACTGATTGCAAGGGCTTGCATCCTGGCTGGTTTTGAAAAACAACATTTATGGTGTTTTGGGGTGGGGGGTTGTTTTCATCACCAAACAAATCTGTGTGGAAGGCAGAAAATTTAGGAAATGCGACAAAATATCAAGAATGAATGAGAATGATCTGCTCCCTTTCCTCCCCCACACACCGATTGGTAAGCGCTGGTAAAGCACTACAGGCTTTGTGGTTACCTATACACAAATGTGTAATATCTCATACAACCTGGATCGCTGCTGTATTTTTTTTAATGCGTAATTTACTTAACTATAAGCCATGAATATTTTCCTATATTTAGTGTTATTTGAAGGTATGGTTTTGGATGGGGCACAATGTGTAATAATATCGTTGATTCAGATAATCTGCAAAAGTTGGACATTTACATTGCCATCGGCTTTTTGCTATTACTAACAAAGCTGAGATGACCAGCCTTGAACATAAATCTTTGCATGTTTTACTGCTTCCTTCGAAGACTTACAAGTAGAATCTCAGGCTTAAAGAGCAAGGACATTTTTAAGGACGCTGCTACCTACTCGGGTTTGCAGATAGATGTTCAACCCAGTTCGAAAATAATTTGCCCGGTGTTGACGTTAGAAATATTTTGTGTCCCCCATCCTGGACTGAGGGCAGATGACAGCAGCTATGTTATGGAAAGAAGACCCATCATTCTGCCTCATTTGGGTTCTTGCATTCTGATCTGACCTTGTGCCGTGAAGCTCTGTGACAGACTATGACAATAAACAGAGACTCAAGAATGAAGTTAGTGGGGCCACACTCTGAAGATAATCATGTCAGTGTTAACGACTTAAATACGGAACACATCTTTTATCCAAGAAGTTCAAGTTCCTCTAAGAGCCCCAATTCATTATCATTCACAAGCGCAAACGGAATTGGTTGGAAAAAAACAACAACAACAACAACAACAAAAACAAAAACCTTGAAAGAAAACTGAAAGGGAGGCAGGCAGCTGGTTCTGGACCGAGCTTTTTTTTTTTTTTTTTTTAACAAAATACCCCTCAGCGCCTGATCTAGTAGAGAGAAGAGGCTTTTTTTCTTTTCTTTTTCATTTTTATTTATTTACTTATTTATTTATTTATTTTTAATGTGCTGCAACAAGGCTGGAGCCAGTCAGCCAGCCAGTGTTTGAGGCTATTTTGAAAAACAAGAAAACAACCATCATCTTTGCTTTCTGTGTCCTTAACACGAGTCTCTTTCAAGTGGGGTTTCGACTGTGAGAGCCTGGTCGTTTCTCAGCCGGAGGATGTTTTAATGCGCAGATAGTCGAGATGGTCTGGGACGTTCTATTATTCCTGAATGAAAGTGGTCTGCATAGACACAAGTTTAAGCTACCATTGGGTTGTTCTCCGTAATTTATTCATGAAGAAGTTGCAAAAAACATGCTCTTTGCTGACCTGTAGCTTTGGAAAACAGATGCGTCTGTAAAAAACGATACTCTTCTCTCTATATATATCTATCCATGAAAGATAATCTTTTCTATGTATTGTCTCTCAAAAGGATACTCTCAATTGACCTACAGTTTTTAACCTATATATTTATCTGTGAAATTATTTTTGGAAAACTCAGTGAAGATATTGTCTATCTGATAGGATGACATTAAGAGCAGTATTTCACTGTGGATTATTTTGAAGCCACCAACATTTTTCTCTCTGGAAGCAAAGACAGGGAACGCTTGCTCACCTCCCAGCCCCACAAACTAAAGCTCACTGCACGGGAATCAGGTCGAGTCCAAGCATGAGGTGCTATGTACCAGAAATTAGCCTGGTTATTTTTGCCTGGGGAAAAATAAACTAGAAGAAATCCATTTTTCCCAAATTTAACTTTCTTCTTTTTATTTTAGGTAACCTTGAATTGTTTTATAAGGCAAAATACAATGAAGCCATTATCCCCATTGTAACTTGCAAGACTGAGGTGTTTGTAAGTTTTGCTGTTACAGCCGTAACCCTAACTTTCAACACTTTGACCCATCTGAGGGGCAGAAGAGTAACAAGCCTCCTTGTCCCTCCATCCTGCTGATGGAACAGACTTAGAAATCATTTCAGCAGCTAGGGCTACTTTGCCCAGAGAAACATCTGTCCGGGGAGGCAGGGAACATCACTAACTGAGATAAAAAGCAGCGAGAACATCACCTTCTCAGTCTGGTCCTGGAGCGTGCTTTGAGAATGATGGTCCCGGGGACCCCTTGTAATTTAGGGTGCCGAAATCGGAGACCAGTGGACCTTGGGGTTATAGTTTTCTCATTACCATCTTGGGAAATTTCCAGCAAAGGTTGGGGAAATAATGCAATGTCCCTGATGCTAGTAATAGAATCTCACTTATAATTCCAGCTTTCACAGCACCGTGGACTTAACTGAAAAACAAATTTCTAAACTCAAGCTTAGAAAGGCTATCTATAAAGGAGAGCCACAGAGAAGGTCGGAGAGCTCTTGCTGAATGGCAGTGGCCAATTCTACTTTTCAAATGAAGCGTTTGTACGTCTATCTTATACACAGGAGAACCCTAATTTTCAACCTCTTCTAATTTTCCTTGGGGGCCCAGCAAAGCAATATTTGTTTTAAAAAGCCTTTCATCAGGGAGGGACTAAGGGTTGTTTTTATTTTATTAAGTTGCACATCCTTCATCCATGAGAAAAGGGGCGTTCTGTTATGCATTGATACATATATATGATATATATGCATATAATATACACTATAGTGCTATAATCATGTGTTATAATGATAATATATATAGCAAAAGAAGAACAAAGAACTGATGCACATGGGCATTTTACAAAGTGCAATTTCTAAAGAAGATCTCTTGTGTGAAGATCCCTCTGTAAGGTATGTCCCCTGCAGACCAAGCCAAGATCGCTTTCTCCAAGGGGAGCTGATTTCTTAACCACCATGATCAAAGTCACTCACATGTAGCAAGGGCTTCTTGTGTTGTGTCAGGCATGGTTTTAAGCATTTTACGTGCGTGATCTTCGTTTTGGTTTTTTTGTTTTGTTTTGTTTTATTTTCTTTTGTTTTTTTATCTCATTTTGTCCTCTACCACCCTAGGTTTGAAAACAAATTTCCCAAACTGGAAGTCTTCGTTATTCATTTGTTCAGACATAAGCTTTAAATGTCCACCATTTGTCAGGCACTGTGTTGAGTGTCGAGGGGAACCCTGGACCACAGACCCCCAGACAAATGCATCCTGAAGTGCATCATGAGAAGGAGGCAGGGTGCCGAATGGTTAGTGCACGGGGCTTCGGGCTCAGAGGGACCGGATGTGGAATCTTAGCTCCATCACTTAAGGCCGAATATCCAAGAACCAGTGGTGTGACTTCTTGAGCCATGGCTGTCTGATTCAGAAGGGACCAGAATAATCCTGATTTCGTAGCTTGTGGCAAGAATTAAAACATATCCACATAGTAAGTACATGGTAAAGCTGGTATCTCGTATTTACTAAATAAATGGTACTACTTACCACCATTATTATTAGTAGTAGTATTTCTGTTCACCCTGTAACAATTTAGTAAAGTATTAAGGAATTACAAAAAAATGTCCTCTAACATCAACATGGCGTCCTCACAGATTTTGCCAGATCCTCCAGGGGCTCCCAAGGGTCATCTGCTGGTAAGTGATAATAGCTTCTTTAGTCTGTAGAGAAAGCACCTCTGGGCTCTTTCTCCCGAAAGGAATACTTCCCTTCTGAGATTGTGTTCTTGTAAAACATTTATGTTATTTTAAATTGTGGTCATATGCGCATGTGTGCGAAAATGTCCTTTCTTTATAGGATGATGGAGGCCATCTATAACATTTGTAGAGGGATATTTAAGAGTTTATTTGGCCAAATTAATATAACTTGGCAGTTCTATGTAGATCTTCCCCTGCCAATTTTTAAAAATAGTTTTGTTGCTTCATGAAATCTGGAAACCCCTAGATTACACAAACTATATTTTAAGCAAAAGCAAAAGTCAATTTTCTGCCTAGAAAAATTGCAGGGTTTTAAAAAATATTTGTTTTCTTTTCTTTTTTTTTTTTTTGTAGCAAATGAGGATTTTTTGGTGCCTTTTTTGGTGGCAATGGGCTTTTGAATCAAAGACTCATTTTTCTAAGTGATGCATCTGCTTTTAATGTCTTAAATGTTAGGCTAGAACAGACATATCTTTCTGATCTGGGTTTTCTTAAATAGCCAGAAGTCTTCATGGTAAAGACAGCAAATATCTAATAGAGAAATTACTCTCAGAAAGCCCAGGCTGCACGATGTGGTCTCCTTGACAGCCTATAAATGGACCATATTGATGAAGTGAACAGGACCCTCTCTGGTCATTTTCAACTAGAAACTAATAACCCCCGTCATGATATCAGGCATACAACCTCGGTTAAAACTAGGTTCATCAAATAAATCACTCAGGAATTTTTCTATTTCTTTCTCTGGACACATCGCACATCTGCTCAATGAAAGGAGGAAAGAAGCAATATTTCTTTGATCAGGATTTTTTTTTTTTTTAATATCCTTGTATCTGTCCCTTGGGATGCTATCTTTTCAAGTGGGTGAAGATAGTACATCGCTTTCTAATGAATGTAGAGAATTTATGAATTGAAGCTATAAAACCAAATATGAGGGATTTTAGTTTATCTCAATCTATATTTTACATTGTCACGAGAAAATAGACCGGACCACAAAGCTGTATTGTGCCCAGTTCACTAAATCTCCTGATCTCTCGTGACCTTTTCAATGTGTTCCATTTGTGGCCACATGTGGGCGGGGGGCATACAAACAGATGATCACTTTGTATGTTTCCCCAATATGTCTAAATACAACTAACACTTTTCATACCCTCTGGCCATGGACGGTAAAGAGCTTGGCTAAAGCGTCAGACATCAGCCACAGCTCATCTTGTCATGTTAACATCTTACTGACTCTGTTAATACTTTCTAGGTATTTGGATGAATTTTGAAATTTGTAAAATGGACATGGTTGGCATCCTATGTCCCAAGGATCTTAAAAGCCCTGAGTCAGCTCCTTGTGTCTTAAGGAATTATGGATATTATTATTATCATTATTATGTCTTTTTCTTCTTGTAGGATAGAAAGTAGTAGAAGTTGTTGGAAAGGAAATCTACATTTTCCTGAATGTGGGAGAGAAAGTGGGTGAAAAGGCAGACCCTCTAGTTTGCTGGCCCCTTTGGCTGGTATTGAAAGGAAACTGATTGGGTAGAGAGAATGCAGGACTGGGTTCCAGTGACCCTACACTCAGATCTCTGCTTTGCCACCTGCCACCTGGGTGATAGGAAGAGTATGGAAACCCTGAGTCCTCCTGGATGAATCTGGGATAATGTATCTTGTAGAATCATGTGAAGAATAAAATGAGTTAAGGTTTAAGAGACACTTGGCATCTGCCCTGCTACAGGGTAGGTGCTCAATTAACTCAAATTCCCTGTCTTTTCCAGAGTTCAAAGGAACTCAGTTTTGCAAGCTGTATGACCCCGGACAAGTCACTTAACCTCTCTGACCCTCTGCTTCTCCCTCTGTATGACAGACTATTATAAAATGTCCTGTAGGGTGGTCATGAGTCAGATGATGGGTAGAAGCCTCTAGAACAGGACCCGAGTTACAGTAAATGTTATTTACTGTTATTTATGTTATTTATGACTACTACTTTTACAGTTCTTCCTGCTGTTTCTATTTTAAACACCATAGTTTTCCTCCTCTCGCTTCTTTTTCTTGGGCTTCCATTTCTTCAGCTGCAGAATGAAGGGCTTGGGCCAAATACTACTTCCATCCCTTCTAACTGTGATGCTCTGATGTGTGCAATGACACTGGTAGGAGCCTTTTACCATCTATGAGTGCTTAGTTAACCTGAGATGGAAGTTCTATGGTCTGCATTTCCTACCCATGTTTTCCCCTCAAAAGAAGAGCTGTCCTCTTTGAGGACTTGCTATGGGACCCTCCTGCTTTATTTTTTTTAATAATTTTTTTTTTTTTGGTTTGGAATAATTGTAGATTTACAGAAAAGTTGCAAAGAGAGAACAAAACTCCTGTGTACCCATCAGCAGGGGGGCAGTTCCAGTGACTGTTCATCCTGCGAAGACACCAACATTGATATATTACTATTAGCTCAACTCCAGACTTCATTTGGAATTATTTTTCCCTTTGATGTCCCCTTTTTTTTTTTCCATTACAGAAAATCAGTGACCATGTCTCAATCTTTTCCTTGTTTTTCATAACCTTGACATTTTTGAGAAGTACTGGCCAGGTATTTTATAGAATATCTCTCCATTTGGGTTTGTCTGATAGGTTTCTCACCATTAGACTATGGGTTTCGGGAGAAGAACTCTACAGACGGAAGCGTACACCCCATCGCATCATTTGATAATCACATGACGTCATGAGTGCCGGGCGACCTTTCATGGAGTAGGCCGCTGTATGGATCCCCCACAGTGTACCCATTTCACCAGTTGAGGGATGTGTGAGGTGTTTTCAGCGTTGGTAATTATGAAGAAATCCTCTATAAACATTCCCCTAAGGTTTTTGTGTAAACATAAGCTTTTCTTTCACTTGAATAAATATCTAGGAGTGCGATCATTGAGCCTTATGACAAGCATATGTTTAATTTAAGAAGAAACTTCCAAACTGTTTTCCAGAATGGCTGTATCATTTTTAGAGCTCACTGGCAGTATCTGAAAGCTTTGTTTCTCCCTATCTCTGCAAACACTTGGTGTTGTCAAGGTTGTTGTTTTTGTTTTTTGTTATTTTAAATTTTAACCACTCAAATAAGTGTGCTATGATTTTTAAATTATAGCATTAATGTTCATCATCCTCTAATGACTGATTGTGAACATCTTTTGTAAACTTATTTGCCCTGCGTATCTTCTTTGGTGACGTTTTATTCAAATATTTTGCCCATTTTTTGAAAACTATTGTTTTTCTTCACTTATTATCTTGTTGGGAATTCCTTGTGTGAATTCTGGATACAAGTCTTTTATGAGATGTAGGATTTGCAAATATTTTTTCCTAATCTGTGTTGTTGTTTTTAATTTTCCTAATTGTCTTCTGAAGAGCTGAAGTTCTAAATTTTGATGAGGTCAAATGTATCCATTTTTTTTTTTCTTTTCTTTCATGGATCCTGCTTTTGGTGTGGAAATATTTGAAATATTTTCTAGCCAATGTCACAAAGATGTTCTTATGATTTCTTCTACAGGTCTCGGATACATTTTATATTTAGATCTACGATTCATTTTGAGTCAATTTATACATAGAGGATGATATGTGGATTGAAGTGAACTTTTAGTAAATGGATATTGAATTCCCCGGCGCCACTCATTGAAGAGACCATCCTCTCTCCATTGAATTGCTTTTACACCTTTCTCAGAAATCAATTGACCCTCCATGCGTGGGTGTCTCCCTGCATTCTCTATCCTTTCCATCGATCTCTCTCTCTGTCTGTTCTCTCTCTTTGTTTTTGTTTTGCTTTGCCTTTGTGCCCAACTCGCTGATCTCTAGACAAGAGGGTTTCCACTGGGAAGCCAGAATCCCCACGGCAGCCTCCCCCTGTCACTGTTGGTCAGAGAGGAAGTGAGTCCTAGGTTGATTTACACTGAGCAATCTTGTCACTGAAGTTCCACAAACACATTGATTTTAAAATAAATAAATGAAATAGTGTTTTTGAGGAGGTAATTCCATGCTGGAAAAGGCTCCCCAGTACATGGGGCCCAGAGTGTCCATTCTATCTACCCTCTCTGGCCCTCTGAACACCCCAAAAGTAGAGCCCACACATTTCCCTTCCAATAAAACATATGTGTCAAGACAGGAGGGTTCATAGTGACACCCGTACTCTTCCTTCTGTAAGCATCAAGAGCAAGCTTTGATCAGGAGTTTGCAAAATGGGATACTGCAAAAAGTGCCCCCAAGGACTTCAATAAAGGGGTCAAGGATTCAAAAGGGAATCATTATTGAATTCAGAAAATTATGCCCTTTAAATTTAAAACTTGTGACCGGTCGTGAAGAGTCTCTTCTGGTTTGTGAAAATAAATAAATAAATAAATGATTTAAAATAGATAAGCAAATAAATGAATAAGTAAATACTGTGACCAACATAAACTCTTTTGAATCAATCTGGCTGGACTATGTAAAGAAGCATTCGAATTCATTATATATTGAGCTTTTTAAAGTATTCATGGATGTGGTCATTTTCCTCCACTACAAAGGTACTGTTCTACAACTTAGCAAAAACATCATATTCGTGTTTTTTTCCTGCAAGGCACCTGCACCAGATAACTTCAAGTAGGCAATTAAGAATATAACCTCAGACCACAAAATCCAGTGTGTGGTGAAGAGCTTTTGCCCAAACGAGCTCCTTCCAAGAGTGAAATCTCTCACCTTATCCAAAGAAATAACAGCTTTTTAAAATAAACATTCAAACCCCTCCGATTTGGACTGATGATAAAGGAAGATACTTTTTATCTGCTTGTCTTTAAAGAAGCCGCATTACAATCCATCCTCGCATGGATTTGGCGAGACAGTGAGCCCTGAGCATGTTTTCTGAAATTTAAGCATTTTTAGTAAGAACCTGATATGACCCGGCTGAGCTAAAAGACACCTGTTAGGCCTGTCCCCCAACACCAGAATGACAAAGGAGGTCTGCCAAACACAGAGGGCCTTGAATTAGTCCAACAGAACACACCTTTGTAGGGGCCCTCCGGGATTCTGGCTTAATGAATAAAAAGGAGTGATTTATAATTGGCCCAGCAATTGTGCCAGAATGGATGTTTCTAAAGTGATTGAAATTTGCTGCTGGGAAAAACTATTTTCTGTAGACAAAGGGAAAAGGGGTGGGAAACAGCTGTTTCTTAAGAACCTACTATGTGTTTGGCTTGTTGCTTTCATGACCACATCTCAGCCTCACAGAACCGCCCAGAGGTAGGTAGCAAATTCCAAATGGGTAGGTCTCAAAATGAGGTTTGCTCTCTTTTTTATTTCTCCTAGAAAAATGCTGGTATTCCCTTGAAATTATACCTGCCTCCTAGGGTCATTCTAACCCATAGTGTGTGCTATTTAAATGTTTAATTAACAGGCACACCCAGGAGTGTAAGCACTGTGAGTCTCCGCGCGAGCTACGTAGCCCATCTGTCTGGGGTCCTCCTCCCCGGACTCCTAGCCCTCTGATGGATGAGATCGGATGTTTTTATGATACTGTCACTGAGGTCTGATCCAATGGCCTTACCGTCCAGCAAATTTACCAAGTAAGCCCTGAAGAGCCAGAGAGAGAGAGAGACTGGCACAATTGTTCTGCCTGTTCACGGGCATCCACATCACCTTCCCAGCTGACTTTAGAACCCCTGCCGGGACCAGCCCCCTTACCCCCACTCAGCGCGAAATACACACCCCCTGTCGTAGCCTCCAAGGCTCTTGGTAAGCCTTGTCTCTTCCTGCCTCTGCTCCTGGCCCTCACACTCCTGTCCCCTCTCCCTAGGTCTCCCCAGCACGGGGACCACCTCCCCGACCCTGTTCCTGGGCACAGCCCTCTCGTCCCACCGCACTTGGTCCTTTCTATCCTTCAGCTCTTGGCTTCAACGTCACTCTCGCCCAGAGTGCTTCCGCGGCTCAGGCAGGTGCCTCTCCCATTAGATTGTGTTTCACACCTGCTGTCTCCCTGGCAGCATGCCGTCCGAGACTTCTGTTGGTATACTTGGTTGCTTTTCTTTTTTGTTTGTGTCCCCACTAGATAGAACCCTCTGTGGAGGTAGGATCGGCTCATCATGCCCTTTAATCCCCAGGATATTCTCATTTCCTAGGGCACCTGGCGAAGCCCACACCCAAAAAAACATTGGCTGAGTGGGTGGAAAGGGGGTCGGGCCCGCTGACGGTGCTGAGCCCAGGGAGACAGTCCAGCCCGAGCACGGCTCTGGGCCTCGCATCCCTGCTCTCTGCCGGTGTCATGGCAAATCATTCCAAGTTGGCCCATGTTGTCGTCTTGCGTCACTGCAGGCTCTGGCCACCAGGACCCCCTGGTTGGCACAGGAGCCCAGGTATAGCCCCCATTGACACCGATGTCTGGCTTTCGGATCTGGGGAGCTCTGTGTGCGGCCACAGGCTCTTGGGTCTTCCCATCCTCTCCCCATAATCAGACGGCTGGCTGCGGGCTTAGCCACGGGGGAGGCGCTGGGCCCTATCGCCAGGTTACCAAGGGGGGATGTTGCAGTGGCCTTTGGAAACAGACACTCCAGGCCAGAAACGGGAACGGTGGCTTCCAGGAGGAAAGGGAAGGAGGAGGAAGAGGAGGGGAAGGAGGAGGTGGGCGAAGAAGTCAGGAGCTCCCACACCGAGAGCTTCCTATGTGCAGCGCGCCATGCCAGCAAAGGACGGACATATATCTCATTTGTGCTTCTCCATCCTCTGTGAGTTGAGAGGACACCAAGGCAGATGGAAGTGACAAAGGTGCCTGAAGTCACGCAGCCACTAAGTGGCAGAGCTGAGATCAGATTTATTTAAGAAAATGCCTTTTTTTAACTCAAATACTCTTGGCCTAGACGCTGGCATTCTTTGGCCTACCACGCACCATTCCTCTGAGCTCTGCTCCCTTACGCTCTGCCTCTCTCAGAGCACCAGCTGCCCTGTGACTCTGGAAGGGAGCGAGAGAGAAGGCGAAATGGTGCTGGTGGGGCAAGGCGGAGGGGGAGGCTGTCTGGGTTCTTCTCTCAGTGACTGGACCTCTGGGCTCCTGCAGGGGCACTGGGTGCCGAAGGGACAATGGTGAATGACGACGATGATGACAGCAACTTGATTTAGTGACTATCCACTGTGAGCCAAGTCCTAGAAGTAAGGGCTCCTATTGTATAGGGCCCACTTTACAGATGCAGAAACTGAGGCACAGAGACTCACACAGATAGGAAGCTAGGAAGGCTTAGGGACTGGTTTATCAACCCACAGCAGGAGCCCCTAATCACTGCCCCACAGTGTTTTGGGGGGAGTGGTCTGAAGGAAGAACTGGGACACTTATAATTATTGTTGTTGTCCAAATGTCACCTTAGTTTCGACATGGAGCCTCCAAGGCATGGCATCCAGGAGCCAATAATCCCAGGCCACCCCTGGATCCCATCCAGCTACTGGAACAACCTTTCCCTAACCTGCTTTAGGAACCAACTCAACAGCCATCTGCTCCTACAAGCTTTCCCAGAGGCTCTCCTCCCCCTTGGAATGAGCCCCTCTCTCCTTGCGGCCCACAGCTGGTGGAGACATGGCCCATTCTGCTCGTGCTCCGCTGTCACCTCCTACCCCAGCCCATAGTCTGGCTGGGGGCAGAGAGTAGGTTGTCTTCACTTCGATGTTCCCTGCTCACTCCCTGGCTCCCAGCAGGTGCAAAGAAAGAACCTCCGTGAGGACTGAACTAAAGAACGGATTTAGACATGGAACCCACTGCAGAGTCAGCAGCTACTACCTGGCTGCCGGGCAGGGCAAAGCTAATGGTGATGGCATCTGAGCAGGGGTGGGCAGGCCAACACGGTCTGTCTCCTTGCTCTGTAGGCTGTTTGTTTCTTCCCCAGGGCCACATGGAATGGACTTTCTGTCTGACCAAGCTAGACTTGGATTGCACTCTGCCCCTTCTTGGCTAATTGGCCTTGGGCAGATCATTTGATTTCTGCTTCTCAGTTTCCTTGTCTGGGAAAATAGGTAGAGTGAAGCGATACTTACAGGTGTGGTGAGGATTGAGTAAGGCGGCGTTCAGGACCAAGAGGAGCTCTGGCCCTGTAGGCCTTAGCTGTTGGTGTGATTTGCATATAAAGCCACACCAAGGACCTGGTCCCAGGAAAACCCCATGGGTGGGGCAGCCACCCGCTGTGAGGAAACTTGACCCAGTCTACAGAGTCTCCGTGCTGCGTGGCCCACAATGATAGCTGCCACTCCTCCTGGCTTATAAGGTCTGTATTGTTCAGGCTTTGCCTCCCAGACCAGGAGGGAGGGCTGCCCACCTCTGCAGCAGCCCTCCAGCCAGGCAGAGGCGGCTGCCAGCTCCGCGCTACATGAGTCGGATGAGGGGGTGGCCACCAAGTGACTCACCTATGGGACAAGCCCTGGGGAGTTCCCGAGACTGAATTCCCAAGGCTGACCCTTTTGGGATCAGGCGCTGAGATCTGGGCTTCATGGTGACCAGACTGAGGGTGCGACGGGGGTAGAACTTTGTTCCTGGGTTACTTTGATCGCCACGGCCAGTAAATCTTTCATGCCCTGGCTGGGAGGGTGATCTGGCTGCGACATCCATCACCCCACTGATCACCACGGTTGATTCAGCCAATCTGGCTGGCCAGGCGGGGGTCCCCTTCCTCCCTCACTGCTCCAGGTACATCCCTCCTGAAGCTGCACAATCGGTCGAAGAGGACGACCTTCCCCAATAGAGGAGAGGACCGTTCTTCGGTCAAGGGTAGAAGGGTAGCCGCGCCCCATCCAGAGTCTCCAAATAAGCTCTCAAGGTCCATCTGTAGGAGAATGGAGGGCAGTCAAGCTTCTAAGACTCCAGACACATCCAAAGGGAGGCACTGCATGGGGCCAATTGCCTATGAGTAAATAAATAAATAAACAGTTGCTCCTGTCCTGAGTCTCTCTATCAACTTCTACTATCTGCCTGGGGACAAGGGACTACCAGGCAAAGGCGGGAAGGAGACAGGTCAAGAACGAGAGTCATGGCAACAGGTAGGAAGGATTTTGCTAATGGGGTGGGGAAGAGGGAGGTGTTAGCGATGCTCTGGGGGGAGGGTGCTCTGAGGTCCCTTTCTGGCCCCGCTTTGATGAACAGCCGGTTCCTGCTCAGGGAGCAAGAAGGAGCACCAAGCCTTGAGCATTCCAGCCTCCTGAGCACAGGGTTTTGCTTGGGTTAAGGGCGAGGGGTCTGGAATCAGACGCACCCAGGATGGAATCCCTGCTGCCCACTTACTGCTTCTGGAATGCCGGCCATGTGCCTCGGCCTCTCTGAGCGTCGGTGCTGTCACTAACAGAATGAGGATGACGGTGGCACCTACCACACCCCTACCTGAGACGCGTGCCTGTAACATGCCGGCATGAGACCAAGGCTCAAGAAATGTAAACTATTTTGATCCGAAGTAACAAGCTGGCCCCTTATATCTCTAAACAGATCAAGCAGGCTCAAGCAGTGACCCCACGGGGCCAGCTGAGGCCCGGGCGGAGAATTGCAGCCCAAAGAGCAGACAGCAGATCCCTGCACCTTCCAGGGACGTGGGAGAGAATGGCTGATGGAGGCCAGATTTAAAATGGGGAGACAGGAAGGGGGAAGAGAGGGAGCTCCAGGAAGAAAATTGCGGTGAGTTGGGGGCAGTGCACCGTGCGGAGACGGAAGTGGACAGATGAAGTGTGATAAGAAGATTATGGGCTGCTGAGAGCCAGCGCGGCGGGGAGAGGGAGGCAGTGTTGTAGGAGAGGTAGGAACGTTGCTGCGATAGCCAGGCAGATCAAAGGTAATGAAGTGCCAAGGCGAGAGGTGACGTGTAGGGGGCAAGAAAAAGAAATCAGAGCTGTGCTGATGGGGACGGGCCAAAGAAGGGGCCAGAGAAGCAGGACAGAAGGTCCTGCCAAGATCCTGCACATGCGTGTGTGTGTACACGTGAACACACGCCCAAGCCCATGTGTCAGTGTTCATGAGCGTGCAGTTATACTCATCTCAAGAACCCCGAGTGCATAATTTCAGGTGTACAAGAGCTGCATGTGCTACCATCTATAACAAATATCCGTGTCCAGAACATCGGCAATGACATCGTTACTAACCACTCCTGGGCGAGCCACTCGGCCGCAAGCCTTCAATTTACTTGCCGATCTCGCTTCAACTTCAGTAACAATCCCTTGGAGCTGGCACTATTGTTTTCGCTGTTTTAGAGATAGGAATCAGGCTCAGAGAGGTTAAGTTACTTGCTCCAGGTCACACAGCTGGAAGTGGCAATGCCAGATTGTAGCATTTAGCCCCAGGTTACAAGCATGTAGCCAGGAGTCCGCATTCTCTAGTTGGTATTTCCTAAAATACTTCCTTGGCCGGAAAGTAGATAGAGCTGGTAGAACACAGAGGCCACCAGGTTGGCAAGGATTTGCTGGTTAAGACCAGCGTTCTGCACATTCCTGAGGAGTCCTACAGTCTGAAAAAGCCGATCAGGCCCACATTTCACACTGACATTTGCAAACCATTCAGTGGAAAAGAGCAGCAGTCATGCCCAAGGCTGCTTTCCTATCGTGAAGACGGAAGGGATGTCAGTTTGCAAACAGCCATCTCCCTGCCCTGGCAGCTACTGGCCACGTACGTTTTTCCAAAGGTAGTCACTACACTTGGGAAGTACGAGAAAAAACAAAACAAAACAAATTTAATGATGTAATGCTTCTTTTTCTGAAAGGGCATCAGGGGAAGTCCCCTCTAGGATTTACTCTATTCTGAGGGCTGTACGAAGAGCTCTCCTAAGCCCAGTGTTAGGCAGCAGGACATTATCTAAAGCAACCTTGGAAAATCACAGCTTCTCTGTCCTGATTCAAATTCTCACTGCACCTGTTGCTGGTAGGTTTTGTTTTCAAAATCTCTACCTTCTGTCTCTGTTGGTTTCTGACATTTTGGCCAAGGGCAGGGAGCCCCGTTTGTCTGGGGTGGGATGAGGCGTGGATGAGTCGTATCCCAAAACCACACTAATCGCTTCACGGACGTTTGTCCCCCACGGCCCATGTCCGCTGTGCCGTGGCCCTCCAGGAAACAGCTCCTCCCGCCCTTGTTGCCATTTTACAGATGAAGAGCTGAGTCGCAGCCGTCACATCTTCTCCCCTGGGCCCACAGTCATCCTCAGAGGTGAGACGGCAGGGGAGGTGACCTGGGAGGTTTTCGGGGCAGAGAATTTGTGATACACTGATCACGGGTTTTAGGGTATGGGCTTGGGAATAGGGATGATAAAGACAACAAAGACACAGGACCATTGACAGGGTTCTATGAGATGGCCTACGTCAAGGGGCCCATCCCAGAGCCCTGCACTGGTCCAACAGTCAGCAAATGGTGCGCAATGACTAGTGTCGTAATTCACCTCCTGATGGTGGTTTTGGTGTATCTTTCGCGAACTTGTACATTAAACCCATGTGCTAATAGTATTGATGGCAGGCTGGTATTTTGATTTTATTATGCTGTTATGTTTAAGGGATTGGAAGTGCAAAGGTGAACGGGTCACAGGGTATTCCTTTAAAAGAGTCAGTTCTGATCAAAGAATAAGGCTGCCAAATAGCTGCGAAAAAAAAGCCACGAGAGCATTATAGATCGGAACTGGGAGTCCATGGGAGGGAAGGACTACTTCTACCCTAGGCAGTTAGGGAAGGCTTCCTGGAAGAGGTGGTCCTTGACCAGAAAGAATAAACAGCATTGATGAGAAAGGAGACTATAGCCAGAGAAGGAATTCCAGGAGTCGGACTGAGATGACCAAAGGCACAGAGGTAGGGATACGGCAGTTATCCTGGGAAGCCTGTGGATTCCGCCCATGAGTCACTGTTGACAGAATTTCATCTGTTCAGCCTTTTCCTTCGGGTGTTTCTCGGTGCTGGTTTCTGGTACACCTGCATTAGTCAGGACAAGCTAATTACTACCTAACCAATAGCCTCTGAAATCTCGTAGCTGAATACATTTAAGTTTTATGTCTTGCTCCTGTCACTCTGTTGGGGAGGGGCTATGCCTCGCACAGTTTTACAGGGAGCAAGTCTCCTTCTCTCTGGTAGTGTCACTGTGCCTTAGGATCCAGAGTTCTCTGCTGGACTGAATCTGGCTAACTAATGAATGGAAAGGTTATGTGGAGCCCTCCCAGCAAGTTTCAGGGACCGGGCTCGGAAGTGACAACCTCACTTCCACTAACATTCCCTCAGCCAGAACTCAGTCTCCTGGACCACCTAGCCGCAAAGGAGTCTGGGAAATAGAGCCCCCCTGTGTCCCCAGAAGCAAAATAAAACTGCTTTGGTGAAGCCAAACATAATATTGTCACTAGCATGATTTCCTAGATCTATATCTGGGAATCACAAACATCAAGTTTGCTTTAGGATTCTTTTGAGTTTACACAGTGACTTTGTTGCTTGTTTCAGTCTGCTGCCAAGAGAACCCTGAAGTGTCTTGCACACCATCTATGTACAGGTCCCATGTAAGCTTGCTACGTAGCACGCATCACTTAATCTCAGGGGAGGCAAACAGGACAGGTGTTAATCCCCTCATTTAGCTACAGAGGAAGTTGAGGCAGAAGTTACTCCTGGCCTTGGGGTTATTTCTTCCCATCCATCTGACCCAAGCTGTTCCAAGGAAGAAATGGAACTATGGAAGGGTCCCATTCTCTCTGTGTTCTCTGCTTTTACAACAATGGTTCTCAAATGCAGACGTAGTCCCCCCCCCAAGAGACATTTTGGGTTACAACTGGGGGTGAAGGGGAATGCTTCTGGCATCTGGTGGGTAAGGATGGTGGGTAAGTGATGCTTCTAGCCATCCTTCAAGGCACAGGACAGCCACCGCCCCGCTCCCACCCCCAGCAAGGACTGATCGGGCTTAAGCTTTCAGTCACGCTGTTGTTGGGAAGTCCTGCTTTCAAGATGGCTCAGAGAGAGACAAAGTACCAGGGACTTCAAAACATTTCACATTCCCTCCCATTTTCAAAGAAGAGCAAAGACCAAAAAAGACCAGCGGTTGAAATGCTGCCAGAAGATGGTGCGGGAACCGTTTCCAGAGCGTGTGACTGTCAGAGTACGAGCAGGGCCAGGCTGTTGTGGCGAAAGCAGTCAGCAGCTGCCGCCAAAACTCTGTCAGACAGCCCCATCTCAGGATTATAATGCCTCTTGCCAAACCAAACATGTTAGTAAGCAAGTCAGACCTCCTCGCCAATGTGTGTCCATAACCACAAGTGGTGCTCAAAACATGTCATTTAGTGCACAGTTAAAAGGTTGCCTAGTACATTCGAAATACTGTAAGATGTCCAGAAAGGAGCCTGGGGAGAAATGACAAATGGTTCAATGTGGTCGTTTCGGAAGGATGACGTGGAGTTATTTAGGCTGCGGAGAGTGTTTTTTGAATTTTCCAAAATTTCTAAAAAGAGTCCGTATTTTTTTAAACTTTTTATTTTATTTTATTTTATTTTTAAGATTTTATTTATTTTATTTGACAGACAGAGATCACAAGTAGGCAGAGAGGCAGGCAGAGAGAGAGAGAGGAGGAAGCAGGCTCCCCGCTAAGCAGAGAGCCCGATGCGGGGCTCGATCCCAGGACCCTGAGATCATGACCTGAGCCGAAGGCAGCGGCTTAACCCACTGAGCCACCCAGGCGCCCCTAAACTTTTTATTTTAATGGCACTTCAGACTCACAGCAAAGTGGCAAGAATACCGCAAGAGACTTCCAGAAGCCCTGTACACAGATTCACCCAAGGATTCCGCTGGACCCCCTCTGCTCTCGCATTCCCAGCCCCCCCCTCATGTTCTTCCATTTGAGCAGAAGCTGGGGCCATCAGACCGCTTTACCCCCGAATACGTGAACGACGTGCTTAGCAAACTCGGGAAATTCATGCGTAGTTCCCTTTAATCTGCAACAGCTCCTTAGTCTTTTCTGTGTTTCTTGACCTTGACATATTTGAAGATCATATGCCGGTTATTTTTTGCAGAATATCCCTCAGTTGGGTTTGTCTGATATTCTGTCAAAAGGAAACACATTGAAAAGGAAGTGGCGGAGAACCTGGGGGGCCCAGCCTATTGAGCGTCTGCCTTCGACTCATGATCCCAGGCATGATACCATACCTTCAGGTCATGATCCCAGGGTCCCAGGGTCCCAGGATCAAGCCCCGAGTCAGGCTCTCTGCTCAGTGGGGAGCCTGCTTCTCCCTCTCCCTCTGCGTGTCGCTCTGCCTGCTTGTGCTCTCTCTCTCTCTGTCAAATAAATTAAAAAAAACCTGAAAGGAAGGAAGAAAGGAAGGGAGGGGAGAGAGGAAGGAAAGGAAGAGTCTTGGTACATGAATACAGCCCCCCTCCCCACTGTCCTCACTCCCTATGTCCCCAAGAGCAAGAACAATGGCTGGTCTTACTGATCTTGACATTCTTTGGATTCTTAGTATTAATCTTTTTACACTTCCTTCATTTTGCCAAACATTTCTGGAGTGCCTATGATCCTGTGCTCCCTTTTCCTATTTTTGTCTCATCTCCCCACTTATCAGAACTTTCTAGAGCACAGGCTTGGTCTGTGCCCCCAAGTGAGGTGGGCAATGAATGCTTGATGAATTAAATTCCACTTTCCTGCCTCCTCCTAGGAGATCTGTGAGCCATCCAGGGTGCTCTTCCCTCAGTGATGGCCGTGTGGCTCTTCTTTCCTACCTCGACATCAGTGCCGATGACACCAAGCAAAAGGGTGTGTTCGTCTCTGAACTTGTTTCTGGGCTGCTTGATGAAAGGAATCACAGTGTGCCCATCTCCAGCTCCCAGGAGCCTAGCCCAATGCATGAAGTCAGTGCTTATCCGTGTTTCCAGAAGAAGTGGCATTTACGTCCCCACCCGGTACGGATGGATGGTGACTTCTCACTTTGAGAGAATTGACTAAGAGTGTTCATTCTATTTAACTAATGATCCTTAGATAGATTATACTTATAAAGAAGCTGAGAGGCTCCCAAACACAACAGGAGCTCATGGTAGCTGTACACACATACACACACACACACACACCTACACACAGAGTTCGTCTGGGGGGATTTGGAGTTACTACTCAGGTCAGAGCATATCTCTCGAATCAAAATGGCCCAGTGCGCCCCAGACTGGCTCCTTCTGCGCTGCAGGTGTCTGGGAAATGGAGCATCGCGTTGTGTTGTCAGGGCAAAGTCCCTGGAGAGTGGAGCAGCTCCCAGCGGCCGCCAGCGCTCCGAGGCTCGCGTCTTCATTTCGTAACTACCAGTTGTCCTGGTAACTTTCTTTGCTTTGAACTCCAGAACCATGAAAAGTAAATGGGAATGAACCACTCTAAATTAAATATGAGAAACAATTACATTTTGACAGTTTAATTGCTTTCTTTCTCCCAGCCGAAGTTCCTAAACAAGATTCTGCACTTATCGAGTACGCCAATTGTATTCTTAGATTCTTTTGCAATTGAGAAAGTATCCCTAAAAGAGATAAAATAATTGGTGGCCTAAACGGTTATTTCTTGAGGGAACTATATTAAGGAGTGGATGCCCAGCCATCACATTCATTGTAATTAGCTTTTAAACACTGCAGACAGATGGAGGCTCCTGCTGGAAACCACAGTCCTATTCTTCTCTCAAATCAGTTGCTGGACTGAGTGTCCAGAAATGCCTTGGCTGGCACGGATTGAGTGGGTTCATTCCTCTGTGGTCTGAGTGCCCCGAGGTGGTCTCTAGACACGACTTCCTCGATGTAATCACCCGGGCAGGGGAGTTACCAACCCTCTGTGGGAGATGCCTTCAGCATCAGAGTCTACGGATGCATTTGGAAGATGATATGGCCGCTGTTAAAATCCCAAAAGTTGATTCAAAGTACACAGTGGGGTGGAAGAGGGATACATAGTTAAACTCTAAGGCAGTTTATAAGATACCGAAAGTACAATCTCAGTACCATCAAGATGCACGTATACTGAAGACAGGTGGAAAGGATCCCATGGACATGTTAACTGCTGGATGGTGCAATGAATGGTGAGCTTTACTTCCTTAATCTTTTCTTGTATAACCAGCAAAACTGAGGCATGACACAAATATCTACAAGAGAGGGTTGAAATAGCAGAGGGTTGAGACCAAATTCAGAATGACAATCCTAAGAGCATCTGGGTTTGACAGCACCTGTCATGGCTGAGCCATACTTGCTCCAAAACCCATACGTTGAAGTCCTAACGTTTAGTGTCTCAGAATGTGACTCTCTTGGGAAATAGGGTCTATAAGTTAAAATCAGGTCTCTACTGAGGACCCTTGGCCATTATAACATCTGTCCTTATGGGAAGAGGACATTAGAACACAGAGGGAGGAGAGTGCGAGGACACATGGAGAAGACGCCCCCCTGCCAGCCAATGAGAGAGGCCCTAGAAGAAACCAACCCAACCGTCACCTTAATCTTCGACTTCCAGCCTCCAGAACTGTGAGAAAATAAATTCATGCAGCTGAAGCTCCGAGACTGTGGTACTTTGCTCTGGGGGGTCCAAGCAGACTAGTACAGCATCATTCAGTGACATAATTCACCGGGCTCAGGATGACTCTATGGAAGTGTGACCCACGCAGGGGACACAGGCCCTGCCTTCAGAAAGGCCCTGCACCGGTATCAGCCCTCTCCTGCCGCTGTCCTAAAATTCTTAATTTTTAAGCAAGCAGCTCCACATTTTCATTTCGCTACTGAGCCCATCCATGAGTGAGCCCATCCTGACTAGACCCATTAATCCACACATGTCTTCATTCTTCCACACAGCCAGGCTGAGGGCTTCCTCATGGACTAAGCATTTACAGAGCAACTGCCGTGTGTGGGCATTTCACTTGGAGACAAGAGAAGAATGAAGCTCCAATCTTGTCCTTTAGAAACCTGATCTGAAGAGGAGGAAGACTTGGGGACAAACAGCTCAGTGCCCATAAGTGGAGGAGGCAAAGGGTTATGGGAGGACCAAGGGAGGTGCATCCCCCGTCCAGGGGGTTTCACACCAGCTTCCGTCCCCTCTACCACCCCACACCCATTCTAGAGGCAAGAAAATTGAGGCTGGCCTCCACAAGCTCAGCCAGCCAGTCTGAGGCTGGCTTAGAGTCTGTGACTCTGGCCCTGGAGCTCTCTTCCATGAGGCCTGCTCCAGCCAGAGCACACCTGCCGAGCGAACATTGAGCAGGTGCGTGGTTGATTCACACCTGAGGATTGGCAAGGCTGCAGGTACTCTGTGAAGTAATTTTAAAAGCTCGTGTTTTCAGCATGGGCTTGTGAATCCCAGGCGGTAGACAGAGCCTGTGCGGACAGAGCAGACCGCAGCAGAGAGAGCCTAAAGCCTGGGGCCGAGACTCCAAAAAGGGAATGAGAGTTCACCCTAAATGAAATCATTTGAGAAGACATAGTGTCGGGGTCAGGGAGCCCCCTTTTGGGGCAGTAAGAATGCCCGCTCTCTCAGAGTGTCTGCTAAATCATGTCTTTTCCACTGTTGACAAAACACTTGGTACGAGGAAGCTCCATGTTCAGAAACCATAAATGTTGGGCAAAGGTGTGCGTGATCAGCAAATAGAAGGCAGACAGTTTTAGTTCCAGGAGAAGTCACGGCCCCGTTAACGGTGATCCCCATCCGTGTCCTCATCTGAAGGATTTTGTTCAACGTCTGAGAACACCTTCCTCATTGGCTCAATTTCTGCCACTCTCATGATCCCAACCTTGAAGACACCCATTATTTAAGTATGATTAAGAAACAGGCACGGTGAGTTCTTTTCCGAACTTTCAAGCACGGGGAACTTTGTCATCTGTTAAAGCCGGGGTGAAAAGCTGTCTGTTTTCACCTGCACCAACCAGTCCCCAAACCGGCCCGGCCCCGCCTGCCCCGTACCCCGCTGGCCAGGTCAGCACTGTTTCTGCTCGGATATCAGCCTCTCCGGGCCTGTTAGCCTGAGTCCCCCACAGGCCAGCGAGACTGGTACCAGACTCCATTATAACGTCTCTTAGCACTCCCTGCACTTTCACGCTGCGCCTGTGGGATACCTGGCTGTGCGAAGGGGGGCTGCAAATGGGATTCGAGAAGGAACGTCACCTTGACGGCCCCTCCAGCGGTGCGAAGGAGAAGGCAGGTCTCGCTTAAGCAACTGGCCTGGCCCCGTGATTTTTTCCAAGGCCTCTCGCCAGGCCTGTCGCACCTGACCAAGTTCCACTCTGATGGATGAACCCACACTCTCCTAGTCAGGGCTGCCCCCAGGGGCCCCTCCGCACAGGCCACTGGGGAAACTGAGTCATCCTGACCAGGTTCCAAGCACCTCTCTGCACAAGCCAGGCTGTGTCGCCTTCTTTCAGCTCTTGGTTTTGGGTCATGGCAGTGACAAGTCGGTGTGTGCGTGTGTGTGTGTGCGCGCGCGTGCGCGTGCCAGAGTGTGTGTGTGTGTGTTCTGACAGGTCCCCCCAGAAGAAGAACATGGCAGTTGAGGAGAGGAGGCTGGGGGCCCCAGAGACAACCAGTGGATCAAGGCATCTGGGCCAGGCAGGCAGAAAATTATCTCAATAGTTTATAAAATGGGGGGAAAAAAAACCTTTCAGAAGTGATCTGAGTCATCTGCCTGGCCTGTCCAAGTTCAGCAGAGTTGACAACTCGGAGTTCTGCTCAGTGCTTTTTGGACTTTGCCCGAAACCCCTCCAACTGTCCCGAGCAGGAGAGAATGGGCCCTCTGCTAATTACCCCAGAGGCCAGCTTTCTGCTCCTTTGAAGAGCTCGCTTTGATGTGATGCAATGTCGCTGCCAGGCCTCGCTGTGCCCAGATTAAGCACATAATGAGCAATTATCAGCTGGGCTCTCGGAGCGGCTGAGGCAGCCGGGTGGAAACGCAGCCCGCGCCTGCGCCGACTGCTCCAGCCGCCACGGCTCCCTCCGGGGCCGGAGTAATTCACTTACCCACTTCCCTCCACACTTTCGCCCTCCGTGGCGGCAGCCTTCCCATCTGTAAAATGGAGCTCCCGGGACCTCAGGGAACTCTGCTCGGAGCATCCCAATCGGCTGGCCATGCCTTGCTCTAGCAACTGCCCAGGGTGCTGGAAAAATCCTCAGAGACACCATCTGGGCTGTGTCTAGCAAGAGCCCGAGAGGGTGCGCGCTGCAGTCAAAGGCATCAATATAGACTGTGTGATCTGGGGCAAGGGACTGATCTTGGAATGCAGTTCCCTCTTCTGGAATGTCAGGGCACAAGGAGAACCCACCTGCAGACCGGCAGCAGTAAAGGGAGCACTGGGCGCCCCTCAGAACGGGCTTGCTGCCTGTACCACATCTAGGGTCACACACTACAGATCAGGAGGGTCCTGATAACACAGCCAGGGCCCGGACAGACAGACTGACCTGCACATCTGTCTGCCCAAAAGCCCAGCAGAGAAATTGGAGTCCAGTTTGAAAGAAATAGTAAGGAAACAGTGACAGTTCGGTGGCATCTGAGTCCTACCCCCTTCAGGAGGTCTCTAAGAGCAAGACCCAGGTTTGGGGATATTTTTCTGGTTTTTTGCACCATGACACTGAGTTCTATCCTGACAGGCTTTTTTGCTGCACAGGAGCGGGGGCAGGGGGGGAGCCTACCAGAGGGAAGAGCCTTCTCTTATCACGGAGATCGCGGGCTCTTCAGCAAAAAGGGTCCTTCTCAGAATCTCCTCACTGTTTCTAAAACTGCTCATGTTTTGCCATCAGATATCTGGCTTGAGAAATGGAGCTCCATGAAGAGGAGACACAGGCCTGCCCTTCCAGATAGTTCTCTTAACCTGTCACCAGGTTAATCTGCAGAAATCCATCGTCTATAAGAAACCCCCCAACCACCTCTCCTGGTGGCCACGTGGTCTTCTTTGAACTCCCACAGTCCCTTCTCTGGGCCCCTTCCCTTGCAGACAGTTCCATGGGGGCAGATTAAGGAGGCTGTGAGCTTGCTGAAGCAGAGACCAGCCTCTCTTCTCTAGCCCTCATAAGTACCGAGCAGGAGGCCTTCTTTCTGTCCCTCTTTCCCTCCTTCCTTCTTTTAAAATTTAAGTCAATAGCCTGAGATGATTTCCTGAGAGCAGAATTTATGGACAGGGGTTGAGGGTAAGCACAGGCCTCTGGGAGAGGAGACTGCTAGAGGGTAACACTGAAGAGAGGTCACCTCACAGTTTTGTATAAAGCCAGCCTGCGCCATCTTGGCAAGTTCTGGAAAGTTCTGTTGGCTTCCACCCGAGGAATTCCATCCTCACTTTAGCCCTCTTTTTGAGCCTCAGTTGAAGCAACCCGTCTCCTGTTCCTGTTTCTTCACACTTGATGCTCTTCTTCTTTACCCTGAACTACTTATTCCCAACTCCAGTCCTTCAGAACTCAGCTTCCCCATTCAGAGAAGCCACCTCTGGCTGCCCGGGACACAGAGCCCCCTCTTCAGCTCTGGTTGTACCTCTCTCCTTTTCCTTCATGGGCCTTCAGCCGGTTTTTCCTCACAGACTTACTTGTGGGAATATCTGATTAATACTTACCTCTGATACCCACTAACCTTCCTCACGTTTCTCCAAGGCAGTGACTTACCATTTGGCCACCACTGTTCTCCAGACGCTTGGGACACAGGAGGTTCTCAAGAAAGAGCTGGTAAATGAGTCAGCATGATTGTTTGGGGTCAAGTTATCAACGCAAGCCTGAAGCCCAGGACGCGTGACATAAACCGCAAGGGTCTGGTGTCCGCTGCTCAGCGGAGGGCCCCCCAGACCACGTGAGTCTCCACAGCACCGCACCTTTTCCTCCCAGGGGACCCAGGTCTGCTTGAACAACAGCCAAAGCTACCAAACGTTCCCTTCCACTAAAACGCCCTCTTCCCAACAGGGCCCGTTTGTGACGTCTGCCTCCCTCGGGAGCAGCCTGCCCACCCACCCCGAGGTGGCCGACCCCCCAGAGCGGCCTTCCCTCCACTAAAGGCGCCGTCGCCTCAGGGAAGGCTAGAGAGAAAGGGCAGAGGCAGGGGGGAGGGAGGAGGGGGCCGCCAACAGGCAGTTTTCACATCTCAGGATCTGAAATGATTGCCTTTCTCTCCTCTCGCCGTGGGTGGGGAGGTGCGTGATGAGCCGGTGACTTCGGGCGGGGCCTGGCGGGGGGGACGAGGCCCACAGTTGTCAGGAGCAACTTAGCAAGTCCTTCCACACCCCTCACAACTGGGCTCCGATCGATGCACCGCCCTCCGCGGGATTTACAAGGCCTGCACGGCCGCGCCGGCCTGTGCCAGGGGCTGCGAGGGGCAGTGGGCCGGCTGCCAGGCCGGGGAACCGGCGAGAGAAACGGCCTAAGAGCGCGGCGGAAGGAGGAGGACGGAGCAAACCCAGGCCGGCCCTGCGAGGGGCGGCAGAGGAGAG
Source organism: Mustela putorius furo (assembly GCF_011764305.1). Lineage (NCBI taxonomy): Eukaryota > Metazoa > Chordata > Mammalia > Carnivora > Mustelidae > Mustela > Mustela putorius. The sequence continues at coordinate 12,868,857 of NW_025422057.1, forward strand.
CGGCCGAGGAGGGGCCCCACCAGCGCCCCCCAGAGGCCAGAGGTAGAAGCCACGGGCCTCCCGGAAAACCACATCCATGGGTGCCAGGGGCGCGGTTGGCACACAGAAGGTTCTGGGACCGTTTCCTCTAGTGTGAGACGCAACAGAGAAACGCTGAGTTTGGGGCCGAACAGAGCGTTTGCACATCCAAACGTGGTCACGTGTTGACCAAATGACTTTGGACGAGTCCTTAATCTCTTTCAGCTTTATCTAGTTTCATCTTCTTTGTGGGTGAAATACCTCCCTGATAGGGTCCTTGCGATGGTTACAGGTGGGGTTATGGGTGCCGACCACATGTGACCGCCTCTCGCCACGCAGTGAAGAGGATGTACGCCTCGGACAGCAAAGTGGGTCTCAAATCGGGGAGGGGTGTCTCTCTCTCAGCCTAAGATCCATGCCAGTGTCTGGAACCTACACTGATTTATCTGAGATTCACATGGCCCGCGCTGTCTCCTTACTGTGTTAGCTTGGGTTCAAACATTACAGTAAATGATTGGGATGAGAACAGACCGAGTTTTGAAAAGCGCTTCGTGGTTGGCAATGTTTTCATGCACAGTCTCACGTGACAGACAAGGGGTCTTGTTGGAATGAAAAACACAAAACAGGTGACAGCGAGCACACAGGTGTTCTAGTGACCACACCTGTCCAGGAGTGCGCCCCTGGTGGGGGTGTCAGCCGTGGACATGCACTTGCTCTCCGAAACACTGGTGTGGCCATGACTAAAGTGTTTTCTTTAAAGAAGAGGGAATTCCTGGACGCCTGAGTGGCACAGTTCGTGGAACGTCTGACCCTTGGTTTCGGCTCAGGTTGTGATCTCACAGTGGTGGGATCCAAGGCCCCTGTCGGGTCCCATGCTCGGTGTGGAGTCGGCTTGAGATTCTCTCTCCCTCTGTCCCTGTTCTTCTCTCTGCCTCTCTCGAAAATAAATAAATACATCATTTAAAAAAAAAAAAAAGAGGAAGGCACCTGGGTGCCTCAGTGGGTTAAGCCTCTGCCTTGGGCTCAGGTCATGATCTCAGGGTCGTGGGATCAAGCCCCGCATAGGGCGCTCTGCTCAGCAGGGAGCCTGTTCCTCACCACCCCCACACACCACTGCCTGCCTCTCTGCCTAATTGTAATCTCTCTCTGTGTCAAATAAATAAATACAATCTTTTAAATAAATAAATAAATAAATAAAAAGAAGTTCTATAGTGATTACTGGTCCCCTAAAACTCCATAGTGAAGCCTATCGACTTGAGCTATTGTCACTGTTTTCTGAGTTGTACCTGCCTCTTTCAGAAGGATTAGGCATGACTTATCAAAGAAAAGAATGACTACAAGCATACATATATTTGTATACATACATATATACACACACATATGTAAGTGTACACATATATATACATATATACGTAAGTATATACTTACATATATGTGTGTGTGTGTATATATATCCCTACACTAACAAACATACATACATATAGAGTTGCTAATAGAATAAAAAAAAAATGGATGTAGAAATCAGGGTTAACGGGAAGTAGAAATGGTCAAATTAGGTTAATCTAAGGGTTAGGCCATAACACCTGGAGCCGCTACAGATAGGGAAATTCTGATGTTAAATTATCAAGGATGGCGAACTGGGCTTTATTTACACTCCGACAAAGACATTTTTTCATTTCACCCCCAGATCCCATGCGCAGAGCTGCCCAGACACACTTGTAGACATCAATATCACAGATCCCTCGTGGGGCGTTGTCTCTCCTCGGATCACTGTTTTACACTGAATTGGTTTCCTGGCATGAAACCCACTCTATACTGAGGGGCAGTACCTGCCTCATTTTTCACCTGGGGATTTCCTAGCCCAGCTCTGAGGCAGCTCCCCGGTCTGGGAAAGCAATCTGCCTCAGCCAAGGAACAAGACTGAGCTCTGCATCTTTGGAAATTTGGGGCAAGCAGAAGAGACATTTGCTCAGTGAAACAGAGTTGTCCGGAAGTTCTTAATTGTCGCCTGGGTGGCTCTGTCGGTTAAGTGTCTGACTTGAGCTCAGGTCATGATCTCAGGGTCCCGTGTCTGGTCCTGCTCCCTGCTCGGCGGGGAGTCTGCTTCTCCCTCTTCCTCTGCCCCTCTCCTCTCTCTCTCAAATAAATAAAAAATCTTAAAAAAAAAAAAAAGAAAAGAAAAGAAAGAAAAAGAAAAAGAAGATCCTAACTCTACTCTGTGCTTACAGTCTTGACTTCTTGCATCCACATGGACTGCTATAGCATTTACGGAGAAACCAGTCCCTCTCATTGACAAGCCACATGGGGCATTTTTTTTTTCTTTGTAATGTGGGAAGGTGACTTATTATGCCAATAGATTCTTTTTTAAGAAATGTTACTTATTTATTTTAGAGAGAGAGAAAGAGAGTGAGCAGCAGGGGTGAGGGCAGAGGGAGAGAATTTTAAGCAGGATCTACCCACAGCATGGAGCCTCACATGGGGCTCGATCCCAAGACTCCTCGATCCTGACCTGAGTCCCAAATCAAGAGCTGGACACTTAACCGATGGGGCCATCCGGCACCCTTATGCCAACAGATTCCTAAAGACAAGTTCACTGCCAGGAATGATGGGAAACGACATTGTACAGTTTCAGCACTTAATAACAAATCCAAAGGCAGCCGCCTCGTTCTGAATTCAGTGGTGTGGAGAGTGGTTTGCACCGCACCTCCGGCACTTACTGGCCACAGGAACTCGGGCAGACCTCTCTGAGCCTAGATTTTCTCACTTGTAAAATGGGGTAATAATAATGCCCACGTAATGGAGCTACGTGAGATTAAATGAGGGGAGAATCAAGTATGTGGCCGGGTGTAGCGCTCCGGAAGCACGAGCTGATTATTATTCATATTGTTAATTTTATGACGATGATGATGGCGATGACAGCATTCTAAAGCAATGGTTCTCAGTCCGGGATGATGTTGCCTCCTGGGGGACGTTTTCAATGTTGGGAGACAGTTTTGGTTGTCCTAACTGGGAGGGAGGGTGTTCCCAGCATCTAGAGCGTGGAGGCCAGGATGTTGCTGAGTATCCGACAGTGCAGGGGAAAGCACCCCCTTCAAATGACCCCACCCCAAGGTCAATAACGCTGGGGTTGAGAAACCCCACTCTAAAGTATAATGTCTTGTTCAGAATTACGTTCTTGGTTTTTAGGAAGTTAATTCATCAGCTAGAGAAATCACAGCCTAAGAAAAATAAATAAATAAGCCCTTTGGCAATGTGCTAACTGGCTATGTAATTTACAAAGTTTGCTCAAGCCTCAGTGTTGCCATCTCTAAAATGACCCATTTGTACTAGTCGAGTTCTAAGTGTCCTTCTGGCTCTGACCCATTCCATGATTCTGATTTTCCATAATCTTTTGTGCATGAAGGAAGTAAGAGCCGGGCAGAACCCTGCTTGCTACATTCTGGTAAATAAGAGCACAATAGAATTCCTTTGGGAAATAAATCATCTTTTCATATAAAATCTTCTGAAGACCATTTCGAGAAGAGTAATAGATCTGCCAGTCCAACACCTGGAGGGTGAGTAATAATTTACTTAGCCCACTGACTTGGAGGCAGGTCCTGTTCTTGATAAATGGCCCAATTAAGCATCTGTTAATCACAGCATTATCTCATAGGAAGGTAGAATACCTACTTCTCTCAAGCAGTTTCTCAGTGAGATAACATCACACATTCCCTAAGCCACAAAGGGCATTTAAGAGCTCAGGGAGGTGTGGGGGGAGCAGTGCCCCTCTCCGGGCTTCGGCCCCAGCGGTTGCTGGGAATATCCCCCCAAGTCCCATCCTGGCCCTTCCCCCATCAACCTTCCTATAACCTCAGCTCCTGAACTCTCCTGTTCGTCTGAGGCCTTGATAATAAAGCAACATCTGCAAAACCTACAAGAACTTTACTGCAGTTAATTGAGTAATTGAAGCAAGATGCGGGGAGAGGTGATCTATGGAGCTAGGTTGAGGTCTGGGAAGGGAGACAACGGATTTATTGCAAAGGCCGTGGGCGGCCTTGGGTCCAGGCCCTGGTTCACGGGAAGTTTGAGGTCATGTGGGATTAAAATATCTTTAAAAACAAATGGAATAATTTGACTGAAATATCAGGAACGCTGTGCCAGTTTATGCCAGGAGACCAGGTGTGATTTATTTGCCTTGCGCCCAACACATTTTTTGGATATCTGCCCCATTCGTCTAAATTTATAGATTATTGAGCAAATAGATATTGCTTGTCGGTGTCCGTCCGTCTGTCTCACCCTGATTGTTACATGAAGGTTGGCTTTTATAGTTCAAGATAAGTAAAGATATGCCTTTAAGAGACTGGCGCTCTGGGAACTATCCAGGCGGGTAATCAGGGATTAAGATATTTACAATCAAGCTGTTTATTTGCTCAAAAGAGGTTGATTAGAGCTAATATGCAATTGGCGGTATTATCTTCTTGTTACCTGAATACATCCAGAAATCTTTACATTTAACCACAATTCACCACCTTGAAGTCACTGGGTTTGGTATAACATATTTGCTAGCCCTGCAAATGCCCGATAGATGCATTGTGGATACATACAATCACCCATGTGAGGGTCTGGCCTCGGATCAGCCTGGCCACTAGCCTGAGCCCACGCCCCCAGCACGCGGGAGGATTGGCTTTTTGGAAGGTTATTGCTCCTTTTGTAGTTTCTCTGCTGCTTTATTAAATCCCAAATTCCTTGCAAAACTGTACAATTTTAATAACTCAAATCCGTGTGGATCATAAAGCTGTCTAAATACACCTAGCGCCCTGGGTACCAGACAGATCTGCGGGCGATGATGTCACTGGACCTGATTAACCGGAACAGGTCACCCGACAAGATTTTATTACAAGTGTCATTTAGATTTCTGACAGCTTTACAAGGCTTAATGGCTTTTTATTAAATACATTGTGTTCAAGGAAGCTGACAGTTGGGGATGCCTTGTAAATACAATGCACTGGAATTTCCTTAGAAGCTGCGTGAGAGAAAGCAGAAGGAGCAAGGGACATCCCTCCCTGTCCCCAGTCTCATTGCGCAGGAGGCCCAGGGTTCATTGTCTCCTGAGGCTAAAGACAAATGACCCCCTGACGCCACCCCCACCCCCGCTGGCTCTTCCAAACCCAGATGTTTTCATCTGAAGCTCTCCAGAGAATCAAATTCCTTAGCCCAGAAGGGAGCCCACTCCTGCTGCCCGCCCCCCAATCCTTCCCTGAAGCCCGGCTTCCTCCTAGGCATCCGTGAGGCTGGTCTTCCCCCCACCCGCGACATTCCCACTCTTCAGGAGCAGTTAGAAAGTTCTGCTTGTTCCTCCCCAGCAGTGCTGGATCCCCTTGGCGGGGAGAAGGGAGGAAGAACGGAAGGACTTAGCATCCTGCGACTCCCACGTGCTGGGCACTGGGCTTGGTGCCCTTGGCAAACTTCCCCATCCAATCCGACAACCACCTCGCTGAGCAGGTGCTTTTACCCTTTTAACAAGGGAGGAAACGCTAGTCCAAAAGGATCAATCAGAAGAGGGGGAAGACAAAGGAGTGCGAAGTATTTCTTACGTGCCTCGCTTTGGTATGCTCTGGGTTATTTCTTACCTACCATCGGAAGGAGGTACTATTTCCCGGCTTTTAACACAAAGAAGCTGATGCTCACAGGACTCCCTCAACCCCCATCACTCAGCCCAGATGAGGGCACAGTGACTATTAGAGTGAGACCTGCCCCACTCACTGGTCGTTCTCTGTCTGGAGGCAGTGCCAAGCACTTTGCCAGCACAGGTTCATTGATTTAAGGATAAATTGTTGACATCATCCCTATGGCACAGGGGGCCTGAGGCCTGGGGAGTTTCAGTCACTGGCCCAAGCTCATGCAGTCCATCAGGCACAGAATCAGGATCCAAACCCAGGCCAGTGGGGTCCAGAGCCTGTGTTCTCAGTGCCTGCGCCCTGACGAGTCCTGCCTCCCCCGGCTTACAGCCGGTCAGGAAAGCAGGCGAACTCTGCATCCATGTGTTAGGTGCTGTTTCCAAAACCCTTCAACCAGGCACCTCATCAGATCCTCACAACAGCACTCACAAGGGAGGAAATGAGTAGTGAGACCCCCATCTTACAGACTAGGTGGCTGAGGCCTGAAGAGGTGTGTCTACATTTAACCAGAAACACAAACTGCACGAAGTTTGTATTGATCAGTCGGCAAAAATATCAGAAGTGCTTTGCAGGAGTCTAACTCTAGTTCCCCCAGGAGCAGTGGTTCAGTATTTACTAATTCATTGCTGTGGCAAACTTCTAGAACATTACCATGAATAACAAAGATCGACCATACATCTCAAGCTTCTCCTAGGAGTTCAGCCCTCTGCTTGTGTTGCTCTTGGGGGCAGAAGGACAAACGCTGTCCTTTGCTCTCAGGACTCGTCATCACCACAGTGAGAGATGCCCAAAGACTGAGAGTATCTGAACCAGCCCGGGACCCAGGACCGAACTGGTGTGCGCACACGCAGAATGTCTGGGGCGGTGCTGGCCGTGGAGTGAGGACGAAAGCCATGGATGTCACTGTCCCTCTTTTCGTAGCCCCAGCTACCAAAAGTAAAAAGAAACCAGTAAACTTCATTTTAGTAATGTTTTCTTTAACCCAATCTATGTAAAATATAATCATTTCAACCCATCGTTAATGTAAAAATATTCATGAAATGTTCTGCGTTCTCTTTTTTGCTCTGTCTTTGGAATCCAGTGTGCGTTTGGCACTCACAACACATGTCAGTTCGGAGCAGCCCCCTTTCAAGTGGTCAGTAGCCCCGGGGGACTAGTGGCTGCTGCTGGGACATCATGATTCTAAAGGGCAGGATGTGCCATCGCCAGTAACACCCAGAAAACCGGATCTGTGCACGCTGGGCATTCAGCAAACTCCTTCTATGAGGGTTTGAAGGCAGGAGAGACGTGGTTGGGCATACAGGTCTCCAAGAGGGGATGTGGAGCAGGTCACTTGATCTAACCAAGCTTTGGGTGACTAGAAAAGGGGTGATGATAACACTCCCTAACCTCCCTAGAGGGGAATAAAGTGAGACAGCACCATACTGTGAGACCTTGGTAAACGATAGGTATGATTAGTCCTCTATTTCGGTTCCTGGGGTGGTGAACCCAGCAGCCTGTGTTCAGCCAAGTCCCACAGAGGCCCAGAAGGCTACAGACCCATGGTCGTACTGGACCCGAAGTCTCACCTATTTAATAGTGCACAGGAAGGTGGGGACACATGTCTGATGTTCCAGACCAGAGCAGCCAAACCGGAAACTCAGTAATATTCCAGGAGCCACCCCTAGAGAGAATCAGGGATTATTCCCATTTAATCAGGGGGTGGAGAGGGCCTCTGAGGGTCTCTAGAGACTCTTCTGCTTGATAGCCATGCCACTCCAGCCAGGTTTCATCTTTCCTGAGCCAGGCTTTGCTCAAAGTAGGGAAGAGGAGCCCAGGGGGCAAACGGATTTTCTTCTGTCCCTATCGCCCCACAGCCTCTGGGACGGGAGCAAGGCTATCGGGGTCTCTCTCTGTAATTTGCTCACTGTTTCTGCTCTTGGGGACTCGGGAGTCTAATTTTACATGAGCATGGGGTTTTTCAACTCCAACTGTGCATGGACTCCATTTAAAGGAAAACATAATTCATACGTTCTGGAGAATTCATCTCAGACCCCAATTGGAGATGCGACAAATTGAAAGGCTTATTGTATAGCAAAGCGTATTATCATTGCAACAAAGGAGATGTGTTTAGATATCTGGTATGAGAATTATTTTTATGCTTTTGAAAGAAAAAGTGATTTTTCAAGTTTGTATGGGACTTAGAGCTTCCTGAGACTATGTTTTTAAAGTTCTTTTTGTTTTGTTTTGTTTTTTAAGATTTTTTTATTTATTTGTTTGACAGAGATCACAGGTAGGCTGAGAGAGAGAGAGAGAGAGAGAGAGAGGAGGAAGCAGGTTCCCTGCTGAGCAGAGAGTCCAATGTGGGGCTCGATCCCAGGACCCTGGGACCATGACCTGAGCCGAAGGCAGAGGCTTTAACCCACTGAGCCACCCAGGCGCCCTGAGATGATGTTCTTAGACTGCATTTGGAGAGACCCTGAACTGGGGAGAGCTGCCGTGTGGAGGTCATCAGGGAAAGGCCAGGGCAGCCTGGAGGGATGGCCCAAGCCACTGTGTCTCATCCATCATGTCACCTCTCAGCCTCAGGGGATGAACACCTGGCTCGGCCGCCCATGCCCACCCCCAGCCTCTGGGTGGCAACTCAGAGCTAATTCCCGCAGCACGAAAAGCAGCCCCCTCACTTGGCAAGCCAGCACCTGTCTTCTTGCGTCTGGGGGCAGGTTCGCGTTTTCACGTTTGTTTCCTTTTTCCTCCAGATAAAAATCTCCACGGTGGTAGGTTAACTTTCAAACAGGAATTTTGGAAATATCCTGTGTACTAAAGCTAGCGAGCGGCAGGCACCACGTTTATGAAAACCGGAGTCCATTTTAAATGGTGCCGATTTGCTTATGACACATTTTTTTTTAAAGATTTTATTTATTTATTTGACAGACAGAGATCACAAGCAGGCAGAGAGGCAGGCAGAGAGAGAGAGAGAGAGAGAGGGAAGCAGGCTCCCTGCGGAGCAGAGAGCCCGATGCGGGGCTCGATCCCAGGACCCTGAGATCATGACCTGAGCCGAAGGCAGCAGCCCAACCCACTGAGCCACCCAGGCGCCCCTGCTTATGACACATTTTTACACAGCTTCTAAAATGCGTCCCATCTGCCCTGACTCTCCTTAGTGGGAGGCCCCCACAGCCACGTGGAAAAAGCATGGCGTGGGAGGAGTCGGGAGCAAGGGAGCCCCCAGTTCTGCTGTGGAGACTCCAGACATCACTTTGAATCCGTAAGCCTCCGTGTTCTGCTTAGCAAATCTCGGAGCACATCAGCAACCCCAGAGGTGGAGGGGTGAGTGAAATGACCAGGAGCTTTGTCCCTGGCTCGATTACCACCTACCAAAGACCCAGCGCAGAATAGAGGCTCAGTGATCCCCTCACGCTCCTAGACATCAGAAGGGAGTCCTCTCCCCTTCTGGCCATCTTGGGGCCAAGCTATCTGTCGGATAATGCATCGCCCAAAAGGATGCTGAATGTCAACTTTTCAGAGCTGGGAGCAGATTGCTCTGATGGGTACAAGCTAAAGGATAGGGAGTACACTCCCCATTTGTCTCTGGTCGGTGCTTACCATAAGCTCTGTACTGGGGCAGCCCACTGTCCCCATGGCCGCGGGGATCCCTGGAGAGACACAGTGACACAGGAAATGGGCCGCATCGAGGCTGTCCACTCCTAGCATCTCAATGGGCTCCTTCCATTCACCTTACATTTCCAGTCTCTGCAGGAGAAGGGGTGAGGGGGTGGGCTGGGCGAGGCAAACCGCTCCCCTTCTCTCCCAGGCTTTATCCGCAGGCGGCACTACATTCTGCGCCTTAGAAAAAGTAGATATGTGGATTTATATTTTTTTCAAATTTTGTCTCAAATTTTTTTTTTCAAATTTTCAGATTTGATTTATTTATTTGACAGAGAGAGAGAGAGAGAGCACAAGTAGGGGGAACAGCAGGCAGAAGAAGAGGGAGAAGCAGACCCCCCGCTGAGCAGGGAGCCCCACGTGGGATTCAATCCCAGGACTGTGAGATCATGATCTGAGCCGAGGGCAGATGCCTAAGGACTGAGCCATCCAGGTACTCCAGGTACGTGGATGGAGTCATGTGGGCAGCCCTATCAGAATGGAGGACAGGCATGCAGAAACCAGGAACACGCTGCCCCAGCTGAGGAATGTGCCTTCCTGTTCCACAGCCTGGTAAAGAGCGGGGTCAGGGAAGATTCGGAGAGCCGGACCCTGACCATGGAGGGCACCAAACTTCCCAGGGGGGCCACTTCCCTGGGAGCCCGCATGCCTGCTCATGTCGCTGAAGGCCACTGAAGAGCCCAATGACCTTCCAGCCTCATCCCCCAACTCCATGTCCCATCCACAGCTGGACTTACCTGTCACGCTTTGATAATTCTCGACTCTTCCCCGAATCAGCCATGAGACCGGCACTAATGATTTCCTCTGTCTGATCTTCAGTTTTCCCATCAGGGAAAATGAACTCAAGGATGCCTACTTCTCGGAGATGGGGGAATTTAATAAGCTAACAAGTGAAAGCATGCAACACAGCCAGCACATAGTAAGTGTTGGATTAACTTTTTAAAATAATGATTTGTTAGGTAATGTTCACATTTAACACCTTACTTGAAGGAAAAAGCCTAGATCTCACCACGTAGTGCATACCTCTGTCTATCTCACCACACCCTATAAGGAAAAAAATATAGTCTCCAACACTCAGAGACATATTGATGCTTGACAGGAGTTCCATGCCACCCAGGGCTGCCCTCCATGGCTTCCTTGTTGTGTGTTGAGCCTGCACAACTGTCCATGGCTGCCCAGGGCCATCTCTGACCTGATACGTGTCTAGAGTCCAAGGGAAGTCCTTCCCTCAGTTTTCAGTCCTGAAAGCTATCCAACCCCGACAGGTAAAGTAAATCTTTCTAGACCTGAAAAAGGAGCACCCACTCCCTCACGTGTCCTCTCGCCTTCTCTTCCTGGTGACTGTACTTTTCTGAATTTCCACCTCTGAGCCGAAGCTCTGTGGGTTCAGGCTCAGATGCCAAGAGGGTCCTGACTTTTGTGGTTTGGGGAAGTCCTATCATGTCCCAGAGCCAGGCCTCCTGGCAGGATCTCCTTCCTTCTCCCCGGCAACACATAGGCTTTGCTTAGCCCGAAATGCACCCTCAGCAGCGCTGCCCACTAATGTCAGACTGGTCTCCCTGCTTCCGTTCCTTCGCCCCCTCCCCGCTACGTTTTCCACACTTGGCCTTCTACAATATGAATCCACTCACACTACCTGCCCCTTCTTAAAGCCAACAAAGGGCTTCCATAACCCTCGGATGAATTCTGAACTCCTTCCCAGGCTTCAGAAGGTTCTTCCGAGCTTGACTTGGCTTTTCTGCACATCACCGCACTAATTCCTACCCCAGCTTCAGTTCTCAGCCTATACGTCACCTCCTCTGGGAAGTCTTCCCTGAAGCACCTCCTCAAAACTCCCACAGCTGCCTACTCCTCCTTTGTCCAAACAGGTATCAGACCTCATGTGCTGAAATTAGCTGTGCACTTGTCTCTGAGAGGCTGAACTAACTTATTCCTCTCTGCTTCCCAGTGCCCCGTACAATGCTGAAAACTGTGCAGAATTCACGAGCTCATAGATTCGGGATGACTAATTCTGGAGACGCTCCCCGAAGCTCTCTTGCATTGGGTCAAAAGCTCAGAGCTCCCCCAGGCCTGTGGCCCAGCAGAGGCCTGTGGTTTTACTGCTAATGGAAATTGGGCTGGCAGATCAAAGGCAATGACTCCTACAGCCCAGACTGCCAGCAGCCAGCACTGTCGAAATATCAGTGGAATTGGTAATTCAAAATTAAGTGGGTTAATGATTGACACAGATTTGTAAAACCCGGCCCACCACCTCGCCTCTTGCACACAGGGCCTCTCCTATTCTGGGTTGTCTGGGAGCTCTGGCTTCCCAAACAGGAGTTCATTTAGTCCTAGCCCTGCCCCTCCCCCACCCCACCCGGCTTTAAAGGGCCCCTGTTCTCAAAAAACGCTACACCATTCCTGTGAGGTGTCTTAGAAAAGGCTTAGCACCTGAGATCCCCTTTCAGAAATAAAAACTCACAAATTTGAGCCAAGGGAGAAAAGCCTGGTACAACTTTGCACCTGTAACCCATGAGTCACTTGATTAGGAAAATACTCAAAATCAAGTTCATGATTCTTGGTGTGGGGTACAGGAAAGTGGGGGGCAGGTGGAGAGCGAGAAATGCCTTCAGCTGCAGCAGCTTTCAAATCCCAACCGTGATCTAAAATCTGCGGGGCTGGCCACATTTTAGAAAATGTCTTTTTGCCTTCCGGTCCTTTATTGAGCTAATCCAAGGGCAGCACGTATATATACGTGAACAACCACAGGAGGATTTCAAGGCCGCCCCACCACGGGGCAGGCAGGGCTTGGTTCAGAAGCTGGGGAGGAGAAAGGGGGCCTGGCTGAGGGAGGGTGGGGGTCGACATATCAGCTGAGGGAGACCCTGCCAGGAGCAACCCTCGGCAAAGCCTCTGGTGGACGTGAACTTGTGAAGGCTCTGACGATAGATGGAGAACTGGTAAGAGAAAAAAGTCCTTTGTGAACACGCCCAACCCTGCTGGGGGCCTTGAACACTGGGCAGAGTTCAAGTCCAGATGAAGCACATACTGCCTGGTCCGGTCTAGCCTCACTTCCTGGCGTGCTCATCAGCATGATTCCCAGAAGGGGGACGCGGGCTAAGGACCCCCTAGGCACTCGAGAGAAATGGATGAAAAGTGGGGATGACCGCCCCTTTCCTTCAGGTGGGGTGAGGACCCAGTGAGATCCTTAACCTACAGCAGCTGCCAAGTGCCCGGCGCCACGCCCGCCGCCAGCTCTCCTGAGAGACAAGCGCATTGGTTCTCAATGACTGTGACCCACAGGGTCAGCCGGGGTCACTCTAGGAATGCTTTTTTTTTTTTTTTTTGCTGTTTGTTTGTTTTAGGCCTTCCTGGAAAAGGGGAGGAAGAGCTGGGAAGAGAGGGGGGAAGGTGCTTTGTCACATGGGGTCTCAGACCAAGGGGACAAGAGGACAGGCAGACACGGCTCCCTCCCAGAGCTCTGCCTGCCCACAGGCTTCCTGCCAGGGCTCGGAAGGAGGGGACACGGGAGGGCCGGGAGCCCAGGAAGGCCAGAGGACCGAAGGCCACCTCCATCCTCCCCCTCACGTCATTTTGCCCAACTTCCCTTCAAGTTTGTTATAAGCAAGAGATCCTGGGTTGCATATTAATAAAACAATGGAATTTTTATTTCTTCTTCTCATAAATTACATAATTCAAACCTTAAAACACCTTTAATGAACAGTGACTGGGCATGTGACACTTAATAAAACTGGGCTCAGGTCAGTTTCTGCTTGACAGGCTACCAGCCGACAATGTGCCTTACGAGTAAATGATTAAGAGGCAGGGATCTTTCCTGGGCTCTACTATTAAACACTTCAAAGGTTTCCAAAGTCAGATAAAATGAAAAGCAAATGTGTTTCACTGCCTCTCAAATGCCTCAAATGTTTTAGCAGGTGCAAGCAATGAAACCTTCCATGGTGACAGCATTTCAGGGTCTGCAAAGTGCACCCGACTGAATTCTGGGAATTCTGGACTGGCTTCATAAAAATTCATGATTCCCAATGAGGAGAGATGTTCGGTCTTCAGAGCCCATCTACATATGTGGCACAGAAGGAAAATAATCTCAGGGTCTTCCAGATCATGGGTCAGCTTAACCCTTTCTGTTCCAAGAGAGACCCCAGCCTGATCCCCAGCTAGAGGAGTCCCTCCTGCCCCAGTCGAATGGGAGCAAATCTTTGGATTGGCCTAGACTTTCCAAAGGCACATGAATGGTCAGCTTAAACCCAGGTCCTCATTTTCTGGGCATGAGTACCTTTCTACGTGATCTAAGAATGCATCCCAGACTATGAGAGCCAGCGGACGTCATACAGTGGGATTCTGCACAAGTTATTTCACCTCTCACTAGCCTCATTTCCTCATCTGTGAGACGGGGACTATTGTAGCACTCTCCTCCGGGGGTCCGTGCAAAGATTAAATGGGTTAACCTCATAGAAGCGCTTAGATCCCATAGCGGAATTCAATGCATGTTCACGATTCTTATGGTCCCATTAGGAAAAATGAATACGAAAAGTTAGCATTCTACAGCTTGGCGATTTGAGCTTTTCATTTAAAATTTGCTGTAACTCAGCTTTATAAGTCATAGTAATCTCTCACATAGACTTATAATATTTTATAGTTTACAAAGGACGTTCTGAGACGTTACCTCACTCCAACTTTTCAACAGTAAAGCCATGAAGGCAGGGATGCTCTTCCGTGGACCCAGGATGGGTTTCCAGCCCCACCGTGGCTTTCTTTCACAGAGCCGGACGCATCGCTCAGACCTCTGAGTCTGTGAAATGGGTGCAGAGAGGTTCCCTCCGAATCATAGTGAGGGTCACTCTCCAGAATCAGAGCCTTCATGATCTGCTGAGTGATCAGAGCTCTTGGCTCCTTTCTTAGCCTACCTTTTTCTTATTTATGAAGGAACTCACATGCACTGGACGTATTATCTCCCCCATCTTGCCAGCCGTTGTTCAGGAGACCTCAACTTTCACTCTTCCCCTTTCATAATGAGGAGGCCCAGGAAATGGCATTCCAAGAGTCAATGAGGGAGAACCCCTTCCTTCTTTCCTCGAGGAATAGCTGAGCCGTGATTGTTATCAGAGAACAACATTCTCCTGATTTCCCGGCAATACAAAATTAGTCTCCTCCCCCTCCCCATACTCAATGCTCATCTCTGAAAGACGTTGTAGGTTCTGGGTAGGTGACATTGGGCCACCTCTCGTAGCCCCCGCACCATGTGGTGGGTAATTCAGATGCCCGCTGTCGTAAGCATCTCACTAACCAGCACCCCCAGCCCCTCCTAACCTCCCCCCGCCAGCCGGCACACAGTAGAGTTTCCCTTTGACAAAATCAGGGTCAGTGTTCTGACTCACACGTCTCTCCTCTCCTTTCCCAACAGAGAGCCTGCTGTAGCCAGCTCAGCCGCTCTCCGCTGTTCTCAGCACACAACACCCATTCACTACGCATCCACTCCTGTCTCACCACCCTATTTCGGGACATAATTTTAAGATGCCTGTAAAGACTTAATGACCAGGATGTCCTTCATAGTATTATTTTTAATAGTGACAAATACAAAACATCTCAAGTGTTCAGCATTAATAAAATTTGGAGAAGCCATATGCTAAAGAACTAGGCAGTTATTTTAAATGAGGTCGATAGTGACGTAAAAAGAAATCCGTGTGTCAGGCTAAGTTACAAATAAGTACGTTGTAATGCTGTATGTCTAGAACTATTCCTTGTTTGCTGGAAGTACAAATTTTTATACAAATACTAAAAGAGAAGTATATCTATTTCTAAGAGCCTCTGAAAATACACATAAGTTGGTTAACAATGTTTACTACTCAGTAATATATCTCAAATTTAGCTATTTTTTCAATTTTTATTCTCAGTACTGCGATTTCAGATTTAATATTTTGTTCACTTTTGCTTTTTTGGGTCCATCTGTATTTTCCAATTTCTCTCTGTGAGACATGATTTCTTTTGTTACATATCTTTAAACGTTATTTTTAATTAGAAAAAATACTTAGAGTTTCATACCTGAGAGTGGCTTTGGAATTCCTCCAGTCTACTGGCCTTAGTTTCCGGGGGGGTAAACGGAGGCCTAGAGAAGTGAGTTACCTCCATGAAGGTCCTCAAGCTATTTGGTGGCAGAGCCAGGACCGGAGACCAGGTCCCCTAACTCATTCCAGTTCTTTCCAAGAAGTCCTGTGATGCCTCTGAGATTTTGGTAAGTATGGAGGGACCATTCCCATAAAGCCGGCTGCACAGAGCCACCTTCCCTCCCAGCGAGACCAAGCACTCCTCAATGGGTTTAAAGGCAAACCTGCCTCATGCTGGGTCTGTCTCCACCCTCTACCCCAGGTATGGAACCAAATCAATGGCACATATCCGTATAGGTGCCAGGACTGGGGGTAAAGGTTACGCCAGATTTCAACACATTATTCTTGTCCAAGCTTCTACTGCGTACACAGGGCAAGTGTGGGACACGGCCCTGCCCGCAGCCTGCCCCACCCCTCCGCTCTTCCTGGCCCAGCTACACGGTTACTGAACAATGTGGCCACATGAATGGGTGGAGATCGCATCAGCCTGTTTCAAGCAAAGATTGTTCCCCCCTCCGCCTCCCTAAGCATTTATGGTTTTCCTTCTCATCCATCATGACTCATTCATTTGTTGATGCTAAAATGGAAGGTGGTTGTTCCGTCCAATTGCTGTAATTTTCCCATCAAGGGAAAGAAAGAACCGATGTTCCAAGCAGGGACTTTAAGGGAGGCCGATTATCCCAGTGAGACCGCAGCAGCAGGTGGGCAGCTGGAAGGCTGGGGTGCAGCTAACTTCTGCCAAGGCCTCCGAATGCAAGTTCAAGCCAGTTGCTAACAGCGTTCACCCCTCCCCGGGCGTGGTACTCACACCTTCACCTCCTCACAGGCCTCCCCTCTGCACCTGACCTGCAGGGCTTCTTTTGCAGTGGAGGAGAGTAAAACGTGTGCAGAGAAGCCTGGTAGATTCTCAAGGTCACAGGCTAATAAGAAGCCCCTACCCCCTACTCCAGTATTTTTTTCCCCCTGTATTAGCCTCAGGGAGCATTTGAATAGTTGTGGGACTCCTTGCTCTGACTATCTACAGGAGGCGGAAGGAACACTCTGACCCATTTAGGAATGAGGGCAGAAAAATTAAATCACTGAAAATGTCCCAACATCAGAAGCTCTGAGCTTGGAGCTTGGACCACATGCATCCCTTGTCTTCCTTCTCTTATATTTTCCCTTTTTAGGCTTAAATGATCCCAAAGTCTCAGAATTTCCACTCCTGGGAATCTATCCCATGGAAATAAAAGCACAATTATCTGAAGATATGGATCTACATATAAATGCAGAAAGATGTTTTGCACAGCATTTTTTTCTTGTCGCCAAGAATAAAAATCAAAAATCAAATGAATTCTCATCAGCAGGAGAATGGCCAAACAAATAAGGGTTCATGCCCGCTATGGGGGAATGAGGGCTTTGTTGTCAGATTTGGGGGGTGGATTTCCATGAGACAGGGTGGGGGAGAAAAACAGGAGGCAGGGAGGCGCATATGCATGTATACATGCATGTACATATACGTACATACTTTGTACATGTGTTTATGTTTATATGTCTGTGTATGATTCTCTGAGCTTTGAGAAAGGTAGAGAAGAACACGAAACAGGTTGCAGGCACGAGGTGGCGGTGGGAGAATTGAGGGGAGAAGCAAGCGGTAAAGAAAGCCTGCCCTGAAAATCAGTGTCTGTAATAAGACCTGCCACGCAAGTCACCTGTGTGTGTGCAGACGGACTCCGCCAGACACAGAGATCGAGGCAGATTCAAATTAGCTGACTTGGAAAGCCATCAAGCATTCAAAGCAAGATGCGTTGGGAAAACCTTTAAAGTAGGATTCTAGTTCCATGAAAACAACAAATAGAACTCCTGGGGGTGTTCACACGTGTTTGGGGACAGGTGTGTGAGAGGGACAACAGTGTGGAAGGCCTCACGCCCACGATCACTGGCTCCTGGCCCAGGGTAGGGTAGGAGCTGGCTGAAATGGCTTTTCATTACGCAGCTTGGTCTTGTCTCACTTAATGCTTCAAAAAACCATCTTTCTTTTTGTATTCTGAAAAGTATCCAACTGACATTGCCTTTAATGCTCCACTGTGCCTATATTCTGATGGCCGTCCTTGAAACGGGGAGGGATTCCATGACCCTAACTTGTGATCGGAGCCGATGATGGCTGTCCTTGAATGTAGGGAAGGCTTGGGACAGGCCCTGCCTAGGGATCGGGGTCTGGGCAGCTGGGACCCACCTCAGGACACCTGGGTCAAGGACCACAGTGTCTCCTCTCCGATGGACAGTGACACCTGGACATAGCGCAGGTGAAAATATGTTCCTCACCCAGATCCAGGGAAGGCGATATGGTTCTGGGTTCCTTTGATGGCGAGACAGAGCTGCGTGGCCCATCCTAGACCCAGGCCCCCTGGAATCATGCTGTCACCTGCGCCAGCCTCAAGACAGTAGAAGGCTCAGTCCAACGCACCAGTTCCTGAGGAGGCAGAGTTGGGGTCCTGAGGAAGTGACTTGGCTCATGCTGTGAGGACTTGGGTCTCTACCTGCCAGCCTGCTTTATTATAATCATGCTATATTCTTGTGCAGGTGAGAAAGCGAATGAAGTACAGGCTGACGTGAATGTTAGTTCCTGCAAAGGTTACTGGGGAGCAAAAAGCATGAGGTAGAATTTCTCCAGACTCGATCCAACAGGGATGGGAATGGAGGAAGGTGGAAGTCGGCCATCGGATGTCCGTAAGCGTTGTCCCAAGAGGAAGGTGTGAGGCCTTCACAGACTACTGTGGAGATCAGCCAGGGTCATAAACTCGAGGCCAAGACTTGGAGCTCTGCTCAGGCCCAGGAGTGAACATGGCTGCCCGTCCACCCAGAACTACCTCCCCCTTCTTTTTTTTTTTTTTTTTTTAAGATTTTATTATTTATTTGACAGACAGATCACAAGTAGGCAGAGAGGCAGGCAGAGAGAGAGGAGGAAGCAGAGAGCCCGATGTGGGGCTCGATCCCAGGACCCTGGGATCATGACCTGAGCCGAAGGCAGAGGCTTAACCCACTGAGCCACCCAGGCGCCCCCACCCCCTTCTTTTTTACAAAGTTTTCTCCGTGGCACATACCACCATCCAACACGCTCTATGTTTTATTTACTCGTGGTCAGGTTTCCGTTACCAAACTGTGAGGACTCTGTGGGAGCAGCTTCTTGTCTGTTTTGTTGGCTGCCATATTCTCATGACCTAGAATAGTACACACGGAGCTGCCCGACAGTTACTGAATGTGTAAACAAATACACAGTGAATAAGTGAAGACCAGAAATTCAATGAAAATCTGAAAATATAAGTGTTTAACAATGGAGGCAAGGAAGTAAATAGAGTGGGGTGTATCCATTTGAAGGGATATTGTAGAGCCATCATAAAAGGCTTTGGCTCATGGAATGTGCCCAAAACATTCACAGAAATTACCCCTGAGGAGGAGTGAATGGGAGGTGTGGTACCTGTACTTTCTCCTGTCAGGTCATTCTGAAATACTGCTTTGCTTTGTATTTCATTTCTTAACAGAAGAAGAAAAACACACCACATAATATAGAAAAGGTGTTTAAGGTTTTTCTAATAACATGACAAGATGAATGTGAAGCAGGGTTAAATTTTAAAAAAACAAATTAAGGTACAAACTTTTACATAGAACAATTCTATGTGCCCAGAGAAGAAAGGAGAAAACTCTTACAATGATTATCTCCATTTTTTTCTTCTGTGTTACATTTTTCTTTTCTTCCAAATTACCTGCAATAAATATATAGTCAGCAAATAAATAAATAAATAAATAACAACTTTATTTAAAAATATAAATTAAAAATAAGTAAAAATAAAAATTTAATGCAGCTATCTGTACTCGACTATGAGAAATGTGATTATGTAGAAATAGAAAATGAGGAACAGTAAAAGTTTAATGCTTTGTTTTGTTTTGTTTTTTAATTGGCAGATCACATGGAGTCTGTGGGCTGCGGTGAAGGTGGGACCTGTTGTGTAGAAGACAGACATGGCTGATCGGTTCTTCAGGGTTTTCAGGATGGGACAGATTCTACAACCTCCATCCCAGGATCACGGCTGTGATAAAGTACCCTGACTTCAGGTCAGCCGTCCTCAGATCTAACTTAATTCTCTCCTGCTTCAAAAGACAAAGCAAAACAAAACCAAACAGCCATGAATCTCCACAGTAATAAGAAATCTGGTGATGTTCTTACAAAAGCCGTCCGCAGATTAGAAAGTGGGGAGTCGGCAAGCCGCTCCTGGCTCTCCACACCCTGGCCCCACCGGCCTTTCCCCCCAACCCCTCAAAATGCAAAATACTCCTGGCTCCTTGAATCTTGCTTTTCAACACTTCCACATGATTTCTGCCTCCCTCTGGCCTCTTTCCAGGATCTCAGCGTCATTCCCCAAACAGGTGCCTGAAACAGAGCTCAGGAACGGACTTGGCCGCAGTTAAAATGGCTGAGCAGTTTACTTCATGGGCCTGGCGAAGCCCCCTCCCATTGATTTGCCCCCGTCACTGACTTAAAAGAGAACACAGTGCATTTGCCAGCAGGACTGCTGGCGACTTCTCCAGGGAACCGGGCATTGGGTGACTGCCTTGGTGTCCCTCCTTAGCGGGGCCTCACAACTCGGATTCCTGGGTCCCTTTGTCTTTTGAGGTTTGGGATGGATGCATTCACATTGTCCCTTTCTCTTTGTGCCGCTTGCCACAGTCATCAGTCACTAACGGCCCCCAGGAGAACAGCGGCCACTAAGCTGGTGGGCAGTTTTAAGCAGCCTCTCCCCGTGGGACAGACACTCTGAGCACCTGTACCACCTGGATGGGAGGACGGACACTGACACCAACAAGGCGACCAGATGGCATTTCTGTGAATGGGCAGGTGGACGCCATCCAAAGGCAGAGCCGCTGATTTCGGTATGGTCAGACTGAACCACATGCACGCGCACGCGCACACACACACACACAATCCACACGCGCACACACAACCCAGCTTATTGCTGCATTCAAAAGCAGATCTGAGACACCTTTACGGAGTTAACAGACTGTGAGAGGTTTTTATATAACATTAATTTGTAAGAGTTTCAAGATGTTAACAAATGATCAATTAGACTGCTTCATAATTGATTTAAAAACTCATTAGGTACACAGTGTGGCTTTCTTATTAGCTTTTACTCTAGCTTCCACTTGAGGTTTGTTGCACTTAAGTGAGTCCAGGAACAGGAATTCCCCCTGGCTGCTGGGGTTTGAGCCTCACCCTGGACTCCTGCCCTTTCCTTCAAGGCTTTGAGCCAGAATGCTGACCCTGGGACGAGGTTTACTTGCCTTCCGTGCCGGTGTGGAGGGGGAGTAAAGAGGGGCTTCAGAAGGCTCAGGGAGTCCTCTAGTGCCACCCAGGCCTGCCTCATCTTCCCCAGAGTGTCCCTTAGGAGCAGTGGGGCAAAAGCGACAGTGAGGCACCCACACCCTGAAGTCCATGTCTCCCCTAGATTGGTAGAGGGCTGTCCTAGCTTCCAGCCCACCTCAAAATATTCCCATGTCAACACCTTTCCTTTCCTCATCTACCCATCCATCCATCATCCACCCATCCATCCATCCATCCATCCATCCATCTATCCGTCCGTCCATCCATCCATCTACCCATGCATTTATTCAACCAGTGTTCACTGAATACCTACTAAATGCCAGACACTTTGCTGGATACTAGAAATTGCACTCCTTATTTCTCTCTTTTCACTGGATTGTTTCTCAAAACAAGGACAGAAGCAGAAGCACAGGAGTCTCAGTAGAAAGTGGGCTGCCAGTGGTTACCCGTGATTTCCTGTTCATTGAAAGGAAATTCTGGGAGGCAAGTCTGTAGGCTTCCCTGAGGTCTTGATGGTGAAGCTTCCGTAGTCCATCACTCTCTCCTCCCTCTCCCATGTTCCTTTATTTTTCTTCATGGCACAATCGTTGACATGTTCTACATTTACCTGATTTCTTTTTTATCATCTCTCCCCCTACCAAAATGTAAGTGTCAGACATGCAGAGATTTTGTTTTGCTCGCTGTGACTTCTCATGGTCAAATCAGTGTCTGGCACATGGCTGAAACTCAAAAATATTTGGTTTGGGTGGATGGATGGGTGGATGATGGATGGATGGATGGATGATGAATGCATGATGAATGGAGAAACAGGTGGATGAAAACAGATATGGTTCCTGCCTTTGTGGAGTTTGTAGTTTTGTGAAGAACACAATGAATTTAATGGTCAGGAACAAAATCAATGTAAAATTGCAATTGTGTCAAATGCCGGAAAGAATAAAGAATCTAACAAAAGTTTCTGGCCTGATTTCAAGGTGCGGGGCCCTCACTCTGAGGAAGCACTCCCCCTTCCTCAGAATAACTGCCCAGATATGATGGACCGTGGTGGGAGTACGAAACAAGATTGAAAACAGAATTTTAGCCAAATGGGGCTAGCTGGGGGGAGGGTTTTTTCGAGACTTAAACAGAACTTTTGAGGACCTAGAAATCAATTGAGTATCTCATCTTCTCCTGGTGCCTTTTAGTGCCCCCTAAGAGACAGAGAAGAGCCCTCAACATGATGTCAGTTTCCTTGGTTCAAATTCTTGCTTTGCTAATTCCCACCTGTGTGACCTTGTGATACTTCACCCCTACAGCCCCAGTTTTGCTATAAGGAATGGAACTGGTTGTGAAAGTACTTTCTAACACAAGCCAATAAGAACTTTATAAATATTTACTGGGTTTTTGTTTGTTCATTTGTTTGATTTTTATGATTCGGGGTCAACAATTCTCACAGAAGAGGAAAATGGACAGTTCCGGTGGTGCCAATTGTCTATTCATTTAAGAAAAGCAACTATTGTTGATCCTCCATGTGCTAGACACAGTGAGGCTACAAAGATGAATCTGATGTGAGTTCTGCCTCCAGGTGTACAATAACAGAGTAAGGGAGATTTGTGAGCAGCCATGGGCAGACTAAACAGCTCAACCTGGGGACAGAAGGAGTTCAGAGGGGAGCTCATAGGAGGGCAAGAGTACATTAGCAGAGGGACTCTCAGAGGGCTTCTTGGAGAAGGTGAATCAGAACCCACTAACCTTAGTCCCTGAAGCAGCACCTTTCCTAGATTTTCACAGTCTGTACTTGGAGCTGCATTCTCTGCATTTGTGACCTTGTTCCCAGGCTCTTCTCAAAACACAAACCGAGGGGAGAGGTGGTAACGCAGCAGACAGGGATGGTGGCAGCTGTTTTCAGTGTCCTGTGTCGTGCTCCTTCCAACTCTGTCTGATTCCATCTCTGATTGTCCCAGAAGTGGTGGACAGTTCTGTGCATGCTAGCAGAGTCCTACCTCCAGGGCTTTCTTGGTGTTTTCCTCATTTCTGCTTTAGAATCTTCTTCGAAGTCAAGGGGGTCCTATTGCGCACCCCTGCAGGTGCAGCGTGAACGTGGAGGACAGGAAGCACCACTGGGCCAGCCTTTAAGCAACAGAAGATGAGACCTGGGACTAAGTTCTCCAGAGTCCTATCCTGTGGCCCCCAAGTTATAGAAGACAGGCTCCAAGGTTCAGGAAGTTGAGCCCTCATTGCCCTATGGCAACGACCTCATTACGAGCCTTCATACTGATCTTTCTCTCCACTGTTTCACTTTCCCTAAACTCTTGCTTGTGCCTCTTAGGAAGCACTCAATAACTGTTTTAATCATCATGGTTATCCTACTGGAATTTGTACAGAGTGTTGTAATTTGTGCAATGTTGCTGTAACCAGAGCGCACCAAAATCTCAGTGGCTAAGCACAGCAAACGTGTGTTTCTAGATCATATCTCATGTCTATCTGGATTAGCAGGGGGTCTGTTCCGTATTCCCCTCCTTTGGGCACCCAAAGCAATAGAGCCTTCACTTGGGAACATACCAGCCTGTAGCAGGTAGAAAGAAAAAGTGGGAAGTCAAGCACTCCGCCTTAGAAGCTCTGTCAGGAAGTGATCCACATCACTTCTCTCCACATCCCCACTGACCAAAGCAAGTTCACGCCCCACTTGCACAGGGATGGAAAGACAACCCAAATTCGTGCTTAGAAGGAGACAAAGAGGACTGTTGATGAACAGCCCTACGTGCTACCGCGCTATTCTCCTTGCAAATAGCTCTGTGCCCAGTGCTTGGCTGGGAGGCTGGGAGTTAGGGGGCCCGGTGGAGTAGGAGACGGTGCATACAGGAGAGGACCCAGGCTCTGTGCTGGTTGATTAAATGTGGCCACTGCTAAGTTTGAGTCCAAAGGTCAACCAGAAAGCCTAAGGAATATTGCCAATGAATGGAGTTCATGATCTTGGTTAATTTTTTCATCAGACTTGAATTTCTCCCTCTGGGAAAAAATGTAGAGGTGGAAAAGGGTACAGGGTTTCTGGAAGGCAAAGTCCCGGGATGGGACTCTTTAGGGTTTGCCCCACAGCCCCGCCTTATGATTTTATCTTCACTGCCCAATTCTGTCAGTGTTGCTTCCTTGCCTCTTTGCCAAGACTGACAAGTCCAGCTCACCCTGCCGCTGGCTTTAAGGATCTGAAGAAGACCACATAAGAAGGGCTTCTGGTAACCGTGCCCTTGAGGGATCAACACCCCACTCTCCCCCAACCCCCCCCACCTCCTACCCCCACACCCCTATGCCCCACATCATTCTCCCCCCCCCCCCCCCCCGGCAATGGAGAAGAAATGCAAAGTCAGCCCTAGGCGCTGCAAATGGAAGAGAGGTGCTGTCCTTATTCTGGAGACAAAGCTGAACCTGAGCCTTACAGTTCGTCCTCGGTCACCAGAACAAATTTCTGGCTGACAACAGAACTCAACTCAAACTGGCTTGTGGTGGGAATACAAGGGAGATTTTATCTTATGTCACTGAAAAATCCCCGAGTAAGGCTGGATCCAGCTTCTGTAGAGCCTGCCTCTCCCCCTTTCCCCGTTTGGTCTTCAACAGAAAGGCCTTCTGCCTGCGCACAGCCCCCCCACCTCCCAGCCCCTCCTCTAGGTCCTAGACCACTGCAAGGGGCACACAGCTGTAAGGACCTATTTTATGTTTTTATTTTAGCTAGAGGCTTCCATTGAGGTTAAACGATAACTTTGTTGTTTAACCCTTAAACAGTCCCTGCTCCCCTTCCCCCAGGGGACTTAAAAGCAAGTCCGGTGAGCCAGCTCTGGGTAACAAAGCCCAAGTACAAGGGTGGGTCAGGCCAGGTGGAGGTATTCAATCAGTGGGGGTGGCATACTCTCTCCGAGCTACCAAGGAGTATGGGCCCCACCCTTTGGGCACCTTTTGGGCGCCAATTCTGAACTAGGTGATAGGCTGGTTCAAATGTCTACTAGGATAAATTGTAATTCAATTAATCACCTAGCATCACTGTGGAGTTTCCTGTGTGTGTTACAATCTCATTGGCCACCTGTGTGTGGCCAGGCCCAACCCCATGGCCTATGCTCTATACAAGTTAGTCTAGAAAGCAGGGAGGGGTCGTCCTCTGTAAGGGGGCATCCCAGACCTTCCTCTGTAAGGGGGCATCCCAGACCGGTCTGTTTGACAGTCGGTCTGATTCTTGATGCTTAGCGTGAAATAAAGCTTTGCTTGACCTTCGCTTTGTATCAGTCTCGCTCCTTTAATCACGGACCCATTATTGGGGGACCCATTTTTGACCTAACACAGCTTTCAGAGCCCTATGGACCCAGCCCCAGGATTTTGCTCGGACTCGTTCTGATTGGGCCTCACTGAGGCCAGGTGCATGGGACTCTCTGATTGGCCAGTTCTGGTCATACGGTTGCTGGAGCTTGGGTGTTGGAACCAACTCCCCCCCCCCCCAACACGGCACAAACTAAAAGCCAAGGAGCGAGGCTCCTACACCAAGCACACTCCAGGCTGTTCCTGTGAGAATGGGAGCCGGCTGCTCAGCTGGACAAAGCGAATGCTCACCACGGAGAACCGCTATTGTTATTCTCCTCTTAAAAATGAGAAAACTCAAGTCCAGAGAGTTTAAATACCTTCCCTCAAATCACACAGAGATTTGGGAGAAATAGCGGGCATTGTTTAACCATTATGCTCCAAAGAGTAAGTACCCTTGACGCCGGTCACCTCCCGCTGTGTCCTGAAACCCACCATGTCTGCCTGCATTTTGGGAGACAGGTTCTAAGAAGGATGTTTGTAATTCAGGAGGCTTTCGTCTCAGCAGCCACACCATCTGCCCCGTGGGCTAAAGAAAGCCCCACATCCTTCTCCATGAATAGAGTTCAGAGTCATCCTCCCTTCAAGGCTCCCCCCCTTTTTTTTGCTTTTTACTTTTAGTGGGTTGGAATGGAAACATTGTAACTATTAGTTTCAAGGCAAAATTGTAATTGCTCCTAGATCCACTCACTGGTTTCAAGAGCGCTTTAACCTTTAACTTTCTCAGTATAAAAGGAGGCACGCTGCACCGTGAATCTAACAAGACCGTCATTTATCCCTGGCAGAGTTCATTAGTCAATCGTAACAGTTTAATTATTAGCATTTTAATGCATGAACATTTAACTAGACAGAACAACAAGCTTTGGCATACAGAACAAGACTTCTTAAATGGAGCTGAATTAACCCACACAATTGTTTGTGTTGTGTGTTATTAAAACGAGATGATTAAAATTCAAGAAACAAATAGTTCCATATATTTAGCCAACAAACCAGCATTTTGCTTCACGGTATCGAGAGCATGCTTTCTTTTTCAGCTTGAATTTTGGATTTTAAAATCTTTGGTATATTTTTCCTGTTCCAAATTATAAGCTAACAAGATATAAAGAAAATTCACTCCAGTCCATAGATAATGATGGGTGGCTTTAATAACAGAACCGACACCCAGGGAGGAAGCCTAGGAATGGTCTTGAGTAGCCCAAGCTGAGAGTCCTTCTCTTAGGTGTCCATGGGCAAAATTTCAGATGCATGGAAGAATCACCTAGAGGGTTCTTTAAACTTCACCTCCATGGGGCGCCTGGGTGGCTCAGTGGGTTAAGCCACTGCCTTCGGCTCAGGTCATGATCTCAGAGTCCTGGAATCGAGTCCCGCGTCGGGCTCTCTGCTCAGCAGAGAGCCTGCTTTCCTCTCTCTCTCTGCCTGCCTCTCCATCTACTTGTGATTTCTCTCTGTCAAATAAAATAAATAAAATCTTAAAAAAAAAAAAAAAAAAAAACTTCACCTCCAGAGAATGTGACGTTCTAATGATACAGAGTGGTTTCTTGAGTTTTTTGTTTGTTTCAACTTCCCAGGTCATTCTAACATGCAGTCAGACTTAGGAAGCAGTCTCTACCTCTGTGAGACAAGATGGGTCCCTCAACCACATTTGTCTAATAAGGATGAGTCTTGCCAGTGCTCACAACAGCTCTATTCACAATAACCAAAAAGTTAAAACAATGCAAATGTCCCATCAGCAAGTGAATGTGTAAACAAAACGTGACTCATGCATACAATGGAATATTATTCAGCTTTAAAAAGGAATGAAATTCTACACATTCTGAAGCACAGATGAAAAACTGGAAGACATCATACTCCTTGAAAAAAGCCAGACACAGAAGGAGAAGTTTGATTCTACTTCCATGAGGTCCCTAAAATAGTCAAATTCAGAGAGACAGAATATAGGTCAGAGGTCAGAGGTTACCAGGGTCTGGGGGGAGGGGACAATGAGGACTTAGTGTCTGATGCATATAGAGCTTTTGTTTGGGAGGATGAAAAAGGTGTGCAGATGGATAGTGGTGATGGTTATTCAATGTTGTAAATATATTTAATGCCACTGAATTTTATAGTTAAAATGGTAAAAATGGTAAAATTTATTTTATGTATGTTTTACTACAATAAAAAATGAAAAAAGGGAATAAAGTGTACTATATTCATATTTCAGAATCAATGTGTGCCATCAAATCAGATTGTGGATAGAAGCCTTTTGTAAGCTTAAAATGGTGTACACATTTAAAGTGGTAGTAATAGTCTTTAATTATTTGTTTTAATCATATTGTTTTAATAAGAGGCTACAATATAAACAGCTGAGAAGGTTAATTAATAATGTCAAACCTAAACGAGTATAATTAATGTCACTCAGCAAAGGCCTTCACTAGACTCAAAACATATTTTCTCCTGGGGGTAATCATGGCCTGATTTTTCTAAACAGTTTCTCCTGTGACTGGGAAGCCAGATCTCATGGAGAAAATTGGAAAAGATGGAAAGTCTTGCATTTTTCATCTGAGGCTGGATATTCATAGCTCAATCTCTCATGGTGTCGGGGGCACCCACATTCTGGCTTCTTAGAAGAGGAGGTCGGCGAGCCCAGAATGGTCTCTCGTATGACAGACAGAGAAATGTGCCAAGGGCATCAAACAACAATCCTAAGAGCCAGCACTGATTGACTTTTTCCTCAATGCCAGGCTTCTGATGAAAATAATGGTTGGGGCGGGTGGAAGGATGAGCGGGCAGAGAGAAGCGGTGGGAGAACTCCTCCCGTGGCCAGGCAAAACCAAACTCAAAATCCCCAAAGAACTTTCTATCACTTCTTTACTTCTGACTCAAGCCATATAATCTGACCCAGAGAGTCTGGATCGGTGGGGATATGGGCCTGACTCCTGGACTATGAAGATGTCACTTTGCCCCTCAGTAAATGGGGAGAATCCCCCTTGTTCCTCCCTCTCCTGCCAGAATCTCCTTAAAAAGTGACTTTGGTTCTGGAATGACACCCAGACTGATAGGCAGTAGAGATTCTAACAAGCCCACCTTCTGACATGGGTACTCATTTTGGCTCAGAAGTCTCCTACAGCACAAGGAACCAAGCCCCACCTAGATCTTAATTTTATCTTGGTGATGTCCCCCATCTCCCATGTGTGATTGGGCAATAGAACTTCTGGAAGGGTCTTCAAGGTAAACTATTTGCAAAATGAACTCAATAGGCAGAATCAGGGGTTAAGCATCACAGAGAGTGATTTTTTTCCCCGTTTTCCATTTACCAACTTTCTCAGCAATATTTGTCTAAGGAATAACGGTAGGAAGGGTTACTCCTTCCACTAATCCTGACAACACTGACCGGCTATTCTTAATACTGACTGTATTGTGGGCCACAGAGTCTTCTCCAGGATACCCTTGGCCCATTAGTTATTAAAGTTGGATCATGAGTTTCCTGCCCATGACTGGAGTTAACATTTTTCATGACCAGTATTTGCAAAGATCAAAACCCACATTGCCAGTCTCAAAATTCCATCAGCTCTCAATGGGCTGCATTAACGGAGAAGAAGTTGGTGCAGATGTTCCCTCTGTTGTCAATTCTGGAATGTGCCTT
The DNA here is from genome assembly GCF_011764305.1 of Mustela putorius furo. NCBI lineage: Eukaryota > Metazoa > Chordata > Mammalia > Carnivora > Mustelidae > Mustela > Mustela putorius. The sequence continues at coordinate 12,897,570 of NW_025422057.1, forward strand.
CATTCTCCTCCTAGAGCACATGTGATTTCTAAACTCCATGAAAAGAAGATTTTCAGTTGAAAACATTTCTTCTTTACAGGAAGTTCCCAGGTCCCAAGTGTGCTGGCTTCCTATGTTTTGTCGGGACTACATCCTGGGAACAAGAAGGGTTTGTAAAGAGTTCACCGTTCTGTCTTTAGGACCTTGGGGAATGACTGGCAATATGTATGTACTTAGTAAAGATGTATTTAATAACAGAACCCATCTTAGCTCTCATTTCTGAGCATCTCTATAAGGATGCGCAGATGGAGTGAAGAAGTTAGAAAAGGAAAATCCTGATGTGCAGAAAGGGAGCCACTCTGGGGAATTGGAGAAAATACTGTCCTGAGAATCTGGTACTGCAAGAAGCAGAAGAAGTTTCAGTAATGATCTAGTTGTATTCTCAACACTATATTAGAGCAGCTGATAATTTAAAAATATCAGAAATCAGGAAATTCTATAAAATGATGAGAGGCACAATTGCTGAATTGAAAGAAACAAATAGCAGCTTGAATACTTTTTAAATTTTTAAGTCAATGAAATACAAAATAAGGTCAAGAAATTTTCTCAGAATAGAGAGGTGAGCATTTTAAAAGGAAATAGTTTAAAAAAAAAAACAATTCAAGAGATTCAATTATCATTTATCAGGAACGTCAATGGAGATAGTCAAAAAGATGGAAGATACAATAATCTAACAATGGAAGAAAATTTTATAAAACTTAAACAAAAGAATAATGTCTTTAGATCCACAGTGCTGCCTGAAAGTCAGACAATATTAATTAAAATAACCACTATGTAGAAATAGTCCAGAAATCATGTTTTAGTCATACATAAAGGAAATTCTATAATCCTACCTGAGAAAGGAAAACCTGTCTGGCCTCAGCAACACAAAGCAAAAAGATTATATAGCATTAGCCATTGAGGTTTTTGTTTTCTTTTTGGAAAAAAAAAAAAACGTAAGAAATAATGTATAAAATTTAAAGTGCACAAGTTATGAGTATATGGCTCAATGAATTCTCAAAGGAAAGCCCCCACATGGTCAGCACCTAGTCAAGAACCAGAACATGACTATCAGCTCAGAACTCTTCTTGTGCCCTAACAACCACTTCATACCCCAAAGAGTAACCACTATCCTTACTTTTAACATCTTAGGTTTGTTTAGCCTCTCTTAGAACTTTATATAGATGGAATCATTCCATGGTCAGTCTTCCATGTCTGGCTTATTTTGTTGAATGTTATGTTTTTACATATAGTTGTTCTTCCATCCTCATTGCCATGAAGGATTTCATTGTATGACCAGACAGCAATTTATCCATTCTCCTGCGGGTCGACATTTCAGTAATAAACATGATTTGTCTTTTGATGAACATGTATATGCATTTCTGCTGGGTATACCTACAAGTGGAATTGCTGCATCATACGTAGGTTACACTTACTGGATATGGTCAAACCATTTTTTCTAAAGTGACTACCAGTTTCTATTCCTCTCAGCAGCATGTAAGGGTTCCAGTCGCTCCACACCCTTCCAACACTTGATATGTCTGCCTTTAAATTTAGTCATTCTGTCAAGTTTGTAGTGGTATCACATTGTGGCTTTAATTTGCATTTCCCTGTTGACTAATGAAGTTGAAAACCTTTTTATAAGCGTATGGGTCATTGAATAACCTCTTTTTGAAGTGTCTGCTCAAGTCTTTTGCCCATAATACTCCTTGCCTTAATTACTATTGTTTGATAATAAGTCTTGAAATCTAGTAATGTAAATCCTTCATTTTTGTTATTTCTTAAGATTGCCTTAGCTTTTCTTGGCTCTTAAATATCCAAGTAACTTTAGAATCAGCTCATTGACTCCACAGAAAATAAAGGCTTTCTAGAATTTGTTTGAGATAGCACTTAATCTATAGATGGATTTTGGGAGAATCAATATCTTTATAATGTAGAGCTTTCCAATCAAGGAACATAGTATATCCTTCCATTTACTAGGTCTTCTTTAATTTCTTCAATAATGTGTTTTAGCTTTACTTGCATACCCTTTGTTAGATTCACTTCTAGGTATATGATGTTTTTTGAATGTGGCATTACCATAAGGATAGATAAATAGATCAGTGGAGGTTTGATTCTATTCTGGAGCGTTAAACATGTTTTATATCTTAATCTGAGTATTTACACAGATGTGCACAACTGTCAAAACTAATCTAACTATATTCTTCATTAATATACTTCATCCATTTTCCCTGTTTGTTTTACCACAACAAAGCAGTATGAAATATATATATATATATATATATATATATATATATATATGGTAAGGCAGATAATTCAAAATAGAAAAAAATGATAATAATAAAGAATATAAATTACAATAAGTATGATGACTTTTTGACAAATTAGCATCAAATTTTCCTCTTTTGGCGATATTACCAGTATAATAACCATAAAGGTACAAGAAGACTGATACTTTTATATACTACAAGAGGAAGTAAAAATTGTTATAAACTTACTGGAAGGCAGCTAGGGAAAATGTTTAAAAATGTGCATGCAAGTCCACTAGAAACTTCACTTTCAGAAATATATTTTAAAGAATATATCATACTTTTACTTAACGAATATGTCATAGCATAAATTTAGCTATTAGGATGTTTACTATAAAATTGTCTATAATAATAAAATACTGAAATCTATCTAATAATAGGGAATTAATAAGATAAATTATGATATAGAACAATGAAATATCAACCACTAAAATTTATGACATAGAAGAAAAGTTAATGATACAGGAAAGTATTCTCAATGCACTATTTGGCAAAATAAAGTAGTCTACAACAGTGATCATTGAAGAAGTTCCAAATTTGAGTTTTTAAATTCAAATTTATATATCTCATCACAAGAAAAAAATTGTAAGTGTGTGAGCTGATGATGTTAATTAAACTTAGAGTGGTGATCATTTCACAATATATGCATATGTCATATCATACTGAAGACCTTCAACTTATACAATGAATCAATTATATCTAAACAAAACTGGAAGAAAAAATATGTAATAATAAGAAATATATAAATATAATAAAATATGTAATAATATATAATACATAGGTGTGTGTGTGTGTATATATATAAAGAGAGAGAAAGAGCACAAGGGTATAGAACTAAATGTCAGCAGGGACTTTCTGTGTATTGTGATCATGGGTGATATTTTCATTTCTTCTTATGCTTTCACTTTTTCTAAATGTTTAACAATGCACATGTATCACTCTTTTTCTAGTAAAAAGAGTATTTTAAGAAATTGTAAAAGAAAGATGGTAGGCACAGCCCTATCTAATACATTTAAGAATGTCAATGAATAAAACTGTTCTCTTGCCAAGAAACAGAAATTGACAAAAGAAAAAAATACAGATTTATATGTATTATGGAGAAAAACACACTAGAGTTTCATTGGGATTGTGGGCAACTTCTTCTTAACGTCCATCTTCAGTTTTCATGCTTCTTCCAATAAATATATTTTCATATTATAATCTGATAAAAAGCCATGAGAACCCAGGGAAAAACAGGGGAACAGCAGGAGCTCCCCGTGCGGTTGGAGGACTGGCCTTTGTGTTGACAGCAGACACTTTGCAGAGCTCTGGACACAAATACACAATCACCATCTTTACTCAGACTCCGTCCCAGTGCCTACACACGGTCCCTGCAGATTTCGCACACGCTCTCTCAAACTTCACGGCCCACAAAGGTAGACGTTACTCTTCAGATTTTCACAGGTGAGGAAACTCAGCCCCAAAAGGATGGTCACTTACTCAAAGTGGCCGGAGACGTATAAAGGGGAAGGAGAGATTTGAACCCCTTTTTGACCCACTTTCAAAGTCTATGCTGCTTACGCTACATGAAAACTTTCTTATTGTCATATCACAGTAAGACCACCAAAATGTTGTTATAAACTCTAAAGCCACAGTGCACAAGGGCCTCCTTCAAGATAAATACAATCTGTTTGGAATGCACCAGCTTTATTGAAAAATATTACTGAAATCAAAGCATTTTGCACTACTTTATTCATTATTTTTATGGTACTCCAGGATTTTTGTGGGATTTGTTTTTCATTTCACTTCTGTAAGCCTGCCAATGCTTTAAAGCAATATTTCAATTGAAGGCGGGGGGTGGGTGGGGGGGAACCAGTTTTCCCAGACAAAAACCTCAACAGTGTTTTCCATCCTTCCTACGGTTTGGGGAAATCCTCCCCTCCTCCCTTCCCCATCCCTCTCCCCAAGTCCCATGAAGTGCAAATTTAATACTCAAGCTACTGTTTAAACAGCCTTGAATGCTTAAAAAAAATGAAATCGGCAGTTGCAAAGTTTTGAAATGTCCACATTGCCAGCCTTTCCACCGAGGATGACTCAGATCACTCTGATACAAGGACAACCAAAAAATACGCTCTGTGGGTCCTTGAAGTCAGACATTCAGTTGCCCTAAGAGATGGAGGATTGAGGGAGGGGTCTTCCAGGACTTGAGAAGCCAAACCAGACCCCTGATGTGAAAACAAACGGCTTCACTTGTCTGTTCATTTCACAGATGCTAGTGTTTTCACCAGGTACTCCTGGCCCCCGAGGGGCTTACAACACAGGTCTGGTTTATGGCAGGTAAATTTAGGCACTGAAGTTTATTTTCTGCAGACATCGAGCACTCCTGTAATGATGTGGCTCTGGAAAGCCCCCCTGGAACTCTAGGAAAGCCTGGCAGGGGAGGGGAGTGTGTAGGGAGGGAGGCTTTGGAAGGGATCAGAGCCCAGGGTGAGGATACTTTGCCCACAAACCCACCCCTCACCTCACCTGACACAAGCACCTGACGCAGCTTGACTAGGATCTGTTTCATGTACTTGTATTCCCCATCAGTTTTATTTTGTTTGTTTGTTTTAAGATTTTATTTATTTCTTTGACAGACAGAGATCACAAGTAGGCAGAGAGGCAGGCAGAGAGAGAGGTGAAGCAGGCTCCCCACTGAGCAGAGAGCCCTATGTGGGGCTCGATCCCAGGATCCTGAGATCACGACCCTAGCAGAAGGCAAAGGCTCAACCCACTGAGCCACCTAGGTGCTACCCCCCTCATCAGTTTTATTTTGGATGAAAGACAATGTGTTTTGTTGTGTTTTGTTTTGTTTTTAAAGCAAGTTTGAGAAGAATCCCTGCTTTACTGCCCTGAAACATGCAGAAAAAGAACAGGGGGCTTCTCTGTGCCTCAGAACACTGAAAGAATCAAACCCTTTTCCTTCAATCACAAATGCCCAGATTGAACCTCCTCTTTGAAGAGTTGAGGAAACTTTGGACCAGAGCAAGGGAGAGAGAAGCTCAGGGTCACAGAGATGTCTCAGCAAATGTTACAGCAAAAATGAGTCAGAGTGACTTGTCCATCTGAGAAAACTTAGCCCCAGGCTTTTAGTCAGCAAACCACATTGCCAAAATGCACCTTTTAAACTCACGTCCTGCTTCTTTTCAAAACCAGAAATACATAGGAGTAACAACCTGAGAGCGAATATTATTATTAAATGTGGAAATTAATTTTGAGCTTCCTACCACTCCAGGTGAAAAGAGAAATCCACAGTGTTGCATCGTTCTTATACATAAGGAAACATTGATTCTTTTTAATGGGAAATGATTTTATGAAAAAAGGTGTCCTTATTTAAACTTACAGAGAGAAAGAGTTGTCCTCTTTTTTGAATAGAATAAACCAGTAAGTCCTGAGATACTACCTTTCCTACCTAGAGAGACTTTTTTGGTAAGTTTGTGGGTTAATATGTGAATTCACCCATTGGCCACTTCCACAGATATTATAAATTAAATCATCGGTTTTGTAAATTGAGATCATAAAACTTCTAGTTTTCTTTTTCTCGTTCTTCAGGGTTACATCCTTTTTCCCCCCTAAACTTTGCATTCTGTGTGGCTTGTATCTGTAAGCAAGGAATAAAAATTCCGTAGAAAGAAGAGCATAGAAAAAAAGAATAAAATTGTTTGCAATCTGGGGGGCACTGAGCACTCCGTACGCCATCCCACAAGCTTGTCTAACACTACAGATTCCTACTTCATGTCACTTACTTCCTGTACTCAGCGAAACCCACCCTGGACCTCTCTTTACCATACCACAACTCTTTAAAATGGCTCCTGGAATCAAAATACGGAAAAGTCACGGACTAACAGGGCTCAGAAGTTTGCCCTGGTGATAGGGATCTTCCTTCAAATTCTCCAGCCACCTACTATACGTAAGCCAGGCACTGATCAAGGTACTCCATGTCCCCAAACAGTAAGGATCACTCCTCTGCCTTTGGTGACCTCACTCCTGTGGCCAGAGACAGCCAGCGGTCAACACACAAAAAAGACAAAAAAGAACAACAAGCAAACAAGAAAATCACAGACTGTGTCACAAGCTGGGAAGGAAAGAAACTAGGAGCAGGGATAGAAGGTAATTGGAAATAGGAGGAATGGGCATGGGGCTTTCCACTGGGGATCATCGAGGCTTCTCCGAGAGGTGACAGTTAAGCTGAACCCAGAAGATGAGAAGCAGTTGGGGAGCCAAAGGCCAGGCAGAACCGTGGGAGCCTGGATCTGAACCAGGCAGTTCAGGAGGCCTTGGGTCCCGTCTTGCTGAGTTGCTCTGACAACCCCATAAGGTCAGTATCTTCTTCCATCTCATAGGCATGAACACTGGGGCTCAGAGAGGTGGAGTGATTTGAGCTACACCACACAGCCAACAGCAGAGGAGCAAGATTTTAATCCAACAACATCTGGCCCAAATCTCTGCTCTTAGCATTGGCTTCATTTGTTTTGGCTCACTGATCCATCGGCGACCACCACCGACAACTCAACATATACGGGGTCAGTTGATGAACGAGCTAGTTGTCTATTCATTTTTTTTATTTAAATTCAATTACCCAACTTACAGTGCATCATTAGTTGCAGATGTAGTGTTCAATGATTAATCAGTTTCATATAACCCAGCGCCCATCACACCCTGTGCCCTCCTTAATGCCCATCACCCAGGAATCCCACGCTCCTACACACCTTTCCTCCAGCAACCTTCAGTTTCCTAGAGTTAAGAGTCTCTTGTGGTTTTTCTCCCTCTCTGAAGGTCTGTCCATTTGTACTCACACTCAGCCTCATTCCAAAGAGGGTTTGAACCCCCAGATGCTCTGTACTTGCTGCCCTTCTGTACTCTCCTTCAAATAGAGCCTCCTGCTCCAGCTGGATGGGTGGCACAGAAATGCCATGGCAATGACTTCTCAGGGTTCATGTTCAGACTTTTACAGAAACTCACAGACAAGGAACCTTCTGACCCTCTGTCGGTGTTCCCCTTGGATGCTGCCGTTCAGTGTTCCAAAGGTCCTATGGATACCTAGAAACTCGACCTTCCCTTTCTCAGGCCAAACACCAAGCAAAAAAGCAAAGAAACTTCCCACCTTCTCTGGTGATGCAGCAATCATCCCCTGGAGAATCGGGGTGGGGGGGCTTGCGTGCTCTGCTCCTCTGCCCGTCTCTGCTGTCATCATTATGAACATGGACAGATGTCACCATGGAAGCATCCCTTCGTGCTCTCCCTTGCTCTGACTTGAGCTACAGGGGTGGTGAAAGCAGCCTGACGTGGAAGAAAAGTCTCCTTCTAACCCCATGGCTCATTCCCAAGCCTGCTGGTTGATGAAACCCATTGCAATGACTTCGATGAAGTACAGGAAAAATGGGTCACTCCCCAAATGACCACATCTGCCAAAAATAGGCATGTTACATCATTGCCACACAGGACCTGACTCTTAACTCAACCAGGTGTGCAATTTTGGGTTTTTTCTAGTAATCTTCCAGCTGAAAAAAGAAGCTGCCCCTTCAGGAGCCCTCATTAGCTCAGAATAACGGTCACATGTGTTCAGCCTTCCCAGCCACTGGGAACTATTCTTGGCCTTTTACCACATTAAGCCCATAATTCTCCCCGCAGCTTGGCCCGGGTGGGGGGCAGGTGGTGTCATCATCACTATCTTCCAGATCAGGACACCAAGGCATCTCTTGCATCACTTGTGTGACATCTCAACTAGAAAGGGGTAGGGACTGGATTCAAGCTGCTTCCCCCCGCTCTGCCGGTCGCAGGCAATGAAACAGCTTTTCCAAGTCAGACGTGGTTTTCAGCCTGTTACTCTCACACCCAAGTCAGAACCTCGTATCCAGCTGTCATCACGGACAGGAAAGGCGTAAATGTTGGGGGTGACCTTAGCAGGCTCTTCTCGGATTCTGGTTTCACTCTGAAGCATGCAAAAACCATGCATGACAAAAAATACATATTTTTTAAGAGAGGAGGCTGGATGTAGGTAGGCAAGCTTGGAGACAAGATTAGAAGTCTTCGGTTCGAGGGCCTGAATTAGCAGCTGCCTGGGACAGGTCAACGCCCGACTCTGGTGGCCCTGTCATTTGCAGGGTGACAGGCCTCCCTCCTTTGGACCCTCATGTGAATTCGAGCCAGAGCCACCAGATGACCTTCCAGGAAATGGTGCTGTCTTGTGGGCTTTCCCAGGGCCTCTGCCGCCCGGGTTCCTAAAACCCAGCTCCGAGAGGGACCTTCTTCCCGCCCCACCCCCACAGCCATTTTTATACTGGGTGGTGATGTGTCCATCCGGTGAGGAGCTCTGGGCTGAAGATGAAGTTGGCTTTATCTTTAACTGCCTCCAGAACAGGTCCCAAAAAATCATATTTTTGAGGTAGAAACCCATGACCCCCGTGGTGGCACAACAGTCCGTGTCCTGCTAGTTAGGAAAGAACGAGAGGGAGAGAACATACAAACTCCCACCTCGCCCTCGGCCCCGACCCAGGGAAACAGGAGGCTGGAGACCCCCGGAGCTCTCTCTCCCTGCTCACTGCCCCCACCACTAGGAGGAGATGGGCCACACATGTGCTCCAGGGCACACACAGGACGCACACAAGGACATGGGGGGACATCAGCTTAGAGCCCTGGTGAGAAGCCAATCTCCTGGGGCTTCCCGTTCCCAAGGGACCAGAGCGATAATGTGGCTCTGCCCTATAGAAATAAAATAGGAGGGGGGGTCTGGGTGGCTCAGTGGGTTAAGCCTCTGCCTTTGGCTCGGGTCATGATCTCAGGGTCCTGGGATGGAGCCCCATATCAGGCTCTCTGCTCAGCAGGGAGCCTGCTTCCTCCTCTCTCTCTGCCTGCCTCTCTGCCTACTTGTGATCTCTGTCAAATAAATAAATAAAATCTTAAAAAAAAAAAAAGAAAGAAAGAAAATAGGAGCCCCCTGTGTCACTTTAAATTGCCGAATATCCCTATACAACAAAATAAGTAAAAAGAAACAGGTGAAATTAATTGAACAGATTACTTAAGCTCATCAATCCAAAATATTATCACCTCAGCATGTAGTAAGAATTATTGAGATATTTCACATTCTTTTCTTACATACTAAGTTTTTACGTATTTTGCACTCATAGTACATCTGAATTTGGACAAAGCCACATTTCAAATGCTCAAGGTGAGTGGCCAGGAGCCGCCCTCTAGGACAGCAGGGGTCCAGCTCATTGCTCTGTCTGGATTATCGATGACCTTCTGCAGCAGTTCCCCAAGGAACTAACCAGCTCCCTGCCACCCCAGTGTGGTCAGTGGCAACACCAGCATTCCCCGGGACTCCTTAGAAATCCAGAATCTCAGGCTTCCCCCACGATGTATTTAAATCAGAATCGAACTTGAACACTCTCCCTAGCTGATTGTCACACCAGAAACTCTGAGAGCCTCTTGCCTTCTCTAAAGGACTTCCACTAGCAGGGGACTCCCTTGCCCATTCCCAAGGAAGCTCAGACCACCTTCAACTGGTTCCAGTTATTAGAAAAGCACTCATCCTTCCTTCCATTACTGAGCATTCTCGATGACCCAGGCACTGTGCTAAGTGTGTCACACCAATGATCTCATTTAAGCCCAGCACCGCCCTATGATATGGGGGCTAATTTTGGCTCCTTTTTTATAGCTGAATAAATGGAGGTCCCACAAACCTAGATGACTCACCCCAGATCGTGTGACTAGCCAGCCGCCTGTCTCAAGGCATGTTTTCTTAGCCACTTACTACATACACCAGGGGAGGCCTGAACCTTCTGCCTGCTGGTTTCTCCTACATACTACCCAGAGCCAATTTGGAGCCTAGGAAACTTTCCCATCTTCATAGTAAAGGAAAGTGTTTTGCAGACTCAGTAGAGATGGTCTTCAGTACCACAACTTAATATTTTTGTGGGTTTCTTTTATTACTGATTTCATTTCTTTTCATTTCATATTTCATTTATTGCTTGAACAAAAGCTGCCTGCTCAGCATTTCCTTCCCTCATCAAGGTTCAAGACAAGTTTAGAAATTGGCAACTAAGCAAATAGGCAGAAATTAATAAAAGTCAGATGATGTCATTAGATAGCTCAAAGGTTCCTGGTTTCCAATTAAATAAGGTAGGTGGTTAGAGAAATTATGTAAGGTACACATATTACGTGAGGGACCCCAATTATGTGAGGTTCACATGTAGGTACTATGCTGAGGACGATACTGAACTTGCACAAAATGTCACGAGACACAAGCAGGAAGGCTGGGTGATCAGATGGGGAAAGGAGAATGCAGACGGTCAGAGAACACAGCGACTATGGGACTATGGGGCACAGACAACTTCACTTGGGAGGGTTCCAGGGGATCCCAGAAAGTGACAGTCCTCCCGAGCAGTGGGTAGTAACCAGAGGGCCTTCATCATAATCTGTGTGATAGTGTCAAACATACCAAGAAGCCACAAACAGAAAAAACATACAGTAGCTTCAAACACGAATCCCGATTGAGAGTCCTAACAGCAGACCATCTGAATTACAGCCCATGATTTATGATCTAGAACCTTCTGAATGGATATTTCTACATGGCTTCAGGCCCTGGTTGATTGGAAGATGGTTAATGATTGCCCAGCACAATCCAGAGACTACAGTCAGTGGTCAAACACACCCCACACACCACCACAGGCCCCCTCGGAAGCAGTCCACTCTCCAAGGTCACTGTCGTTCTTTTTGTTCATCAAACACCTCGCACCAATGTGAGGTGTCTTCCTGCAGTACATGGGTCAGGGTCTTCAGAATAAATAAGATTCCCAGCAGCAAGAAACTGTATTTGGTTAACGTGCAACAGATTCTCTGGGACAGAACCAATCTTTGTCACCACGGTAACCTCAGAGCCCAGGACAATGCTCAGCTCCCCAGGGCAGTCAGTATAAAACTATCAACTGACCGTCCTTGGAGACCTCACTCCTGTGTTCTAAAACTCTTCATTGCTACAAGTAGTAATCACAGCCATTAATATTTATTGGAGGTTTATTTTGTCCCAAACACCATGCTTAACACTCGACTGATATTAGCCAAACATCAAACACCCCTCCAGCATGAGGAGATCACGACCATTATTTGTATTTTCCATACAAGGAAACAAAGGCACCAGAAGGTTCAGGAACATGTCCAATACCCTCTGCCAGTAGGTGGCAGGACTGGGATTTGAACTCAGATCCACCAGCTTCCTTGTCTGGAAACATCTCGCTATAATGTTTCATTTTCCTGCTGGGCATACAGAAACACACAGTAACTCCAAATGCTCCTTCTTGGGCAGGAGGGAAAGGATGGGCATTCCACAGCAGGGACAGCTCCCTTTGAAATGCCCTCGGCAGCTTCTTTCAAGGGCTTACACATTCGCTCATTCTGAAGGCTGAAAGTCATTCTGGGGCTAGGACCCTGGGCCAGGCACCGGAGATAGAAGGATGAATAGTTTCTGGTTCCCACTCTCCATGGGTCACAGGCTGGTCTCAGCGGTCAGAGGAAGGGTCCAGAATGTTGACAAAGTGGAGCACTGAGATAAACTTCTACTGGACATGGCCAAGGCATCAGCAAGCTAGGCGCTGAGCAGGGTGTAGAGACACTGTATACCCTGCCCTCCAGTGGATCCCCACCTTTCTGCCCCCAAACAGACCAGGAACTGAGCAGTCCAACTTGTGCCTAACTGCAGGGTCAAGATCAAATGTGTTAGAGGCGTGCGGAGCGGGTGAGATGATTGTGAGTTGAGGTCATTGCCATTCTCAGGGAGATGAAAGAAAAACCAGCCCTGACAGATGCCTTGAGTGTCCCTGTCATTTCTAAGTATTTCCCTGGAGATGGTTATTTGGAAGAAATGGGATGGTAATTCTTGCTGTGGCCACATCTGTACAGCAGTCCTAGGCTGAGTACACCCCAGGACTGCCTCTGAGCTTCCATGGCTCCACTTTGGTTAGAAAACCTCAGAAGAAGGTCATCTCAGGGAAGGGTGCACAGGGTTGGATGTGGTTAGTAACTACAGATTGCAGAGGTGCAGGAAGGTCAGGTAAGTTTCTTGAACTGGGCTTTGACCTTGAATAACACATATGAACTTCTTTAACACTCCAAAGGGTAACTTCTAGCACAAATAGCCTAGAGATCTTTCTCCAGAAGGGCCACAGGGGCAGGCCCACTACACAGAGCCCTGACCACGGCTCAGGGGAGCCCTTCCATCTTTCACTGGACTAATTTTCCAAAGTGCTTTGTAATTAATGCCTCCCAGAAGAGAGCCCCTCCTTGTCACCGAGAAGAGAAAAATAAAAGCATTCCTGCAACAGGTTTGTACCTTGGGCAGAGCAGACTGATTTGTAGTCAGCTCAAATAACGGACCATGATGTGAGTGATAATAGAAGCCAGTAGGTTACAGGACAGCCCATCACAGGCCCCTCAAGCATGTCCATCACCTATGAAGTGCAGAAGTACAGCTGACACAGAGTCTGCAGAAGATGTTAGTGCTCTGAATAGAACAATTTATTTTCCCCTTTGTGGAATTTTTGCAAGAAGATAGCTGGTTTACTCTCCATAGCACCTGCAAGTACAATCTGTTTCTACACCGTGCATTATTTACTCACTCACCAAACATCTATTGAGCCCCTCCTAAATGCAAAACACTTGGGTAGATGCTGGAGAAAAAAGACAAAGTCCTTGCCCTCATGGAGCTTACATTCTTGTGAGGGAGACAGACACAAATAAAATAATAAGATAGAGCTGTTAAATATCTCAAGACTTATGATTGACTTTGTGCAAAAATAGAAACAAGAAGTGACTAATATTAAGAAAATTTGTATTTGGGGTTCAAGATCAAGAAAGACCTTTCTGCAAAGGGAACCTTTGTACCACATTCAGAAAGGAGTCAGCCTTATAAAGGACAGAGACGCTCTTTGGGGTATTAACAATAGCTTGTGCAAATGTCCTGGGGCAGGATAGAACACAGCTGAACTGGAAAAGCTGAGGGAGAAGCATGGGGTGTACTATAATGAGTGGGAGAGAAGAGTATGGAGGAGTGTGCAAGAGCCAAGCCAGACGCTCCATGCTCTGAAGGTGGCCTCTCTTCTCTACTCTTCTGCCTAGTTTCACTTAGCAACTCAACACAACAGACCAGTGCCTGACTCCTCCCACTCTCCCCCATTCAGCACCCCAGGACTACTATCTTATGGCTTAAATAGAAAAACCAACACACTCTGGCCACTCTCTGCTTTGTTCCAGCAGCTTCCGCAGTGATGAAGAAGCAGGCTCCATGAAAAGAGTGTGGGTGATGTCTTCCCAGCGTGCACGTTCTTCCCACCCCATCGAACCAGCCTGGGGTGGCTGCACTCGGTATGCTGCCACGGTCGTTGATAATAATTGTTGCATTAATTGGTGCTGTCCGGACCAGACAGAACGTAAAAGATCCCACTGTGTCCAATAATTAATGTTTTTCCCTCACTGCAACGCCATTAATAAGGGGCTCTTCCAAGAAACGAGTAATTGGCTGGTTGGGCGTCATTAGGGTATTTATAGATAAGCTTTGGTCTGAAGACATAGAGGAAAGCTGATTATGTTTATTTAGACTCTATTATCTATCGCTAATGTGTTATCCTGCGTTCCGATCATCTCCATTCTCTGGGTCCTAATGATACAGGGCACACTCACAATGTGATTTCAGTGACCTGCAACATGGCTTTATCTCCGCTGCAAGGGACAGAGGGGGACAGAGGGGGCGGCTGTTCACAGGTTCCGCTTGCTCCCACTCATCCGCCGTGAACCTTCTCTTGCCGCTGAGAAATTTAGAGCAAGGCTCTTGGAAGTACTAGAAAGACAGTTTCTCCTAATTAAACCTCAGAGGAGTGGAAGTTTCTTGGGTCTGTGATTATCTGAAGGGTTTTTGAAAATGTAAATCTGGTTGGGGAAGCATGGCTTTGAAAAATAGAGGGAGGGAGCCTGGTTTTGAGATGCTCTCTCCGCGGTGACAGGCAATGAAGTCTCAAGGCTGGTAAAACCCGGCCAAAACAGACATCTTAGCAGATAAGCACAGGTGCCTCCAAGCGCTCTCCGGCCCCCAGGAATGTGGACAAGGTGGCCTCTGGGGCTGCCTTTTCTCCCAGAAGACTTTGATCCATTTGTCCTTTGCTAGAATTTTTAGAAAAGATTTCTTAGGTTGTTTTTATAAAGTAGGTATGTGCCTGTGAATATACTTGATGTCATTGGACTGTACAGTTAAAAATGATTAAAACAGTGCAGCACAAGCACTAACATTGGAATGATACAGAGAAGAGTAGCATGGTCTCTGTGTAAGAATAACATGCAAATTCATGAAGCTTTCCATATTTTTGAGTTTCTTTACGTTTACAGGGAAAAGAATTGAATTTATTCTCTTCAAAACTAGATTTTTCACAAATAATCAAGTTAAACTTCCAAAAATGATTAAAATAGTAAATTTTATCATATATATATAAAATCATAACAAAAATTACTAGGAGAATGAATAGGATAATATCATTTATAAGCAGAAATTGAAAGCATAAGGAAGAACTAGGCTTTTAACTTTGTAGCTATAATGTATCTAACATTAATTTTGGAAACCAAATACTTCAAAATGTTCTATTCTGCACATGAAACTGCCCTCACATTAATATTCAAAAATCCTTACATTAACAAAAAAAAACTCAATACAATTATTTTGTCCATTGGCTGAGCTGGAATTTAAGGGTTGGAAGATTGAACTCAAACTTTATTCATTTTTACCACTTCCTGTTAAACTTGTTCTGCAGACAACTCTCTCTCTACTTCTGGCTGTAATCTCACATGGGTTCTATAGCTTTCCATGCCTCTTATAAAATAAAGAACCCAGACCTATCTAATAACAACAACAAAAAAAGTATACCTCGATGTGTATGTGCTTCTTCATGATAGACACATATGATGAGCTCTATACCTCATACTCACATGTCTCAAGTCATGGTGAGAGTCTAGAGACCTGAGTTCAAGTTCAGGTTTGCCTGTGTCACAGGGCGTGTAAGGGGTAAAAGTATGCATGATGTCATGTAGCTCAGTTTCTGCACCTGTGAGATGGGGGTGCTTCAAGTGCACACGGGGTCTTTGAAGGATGAAGGATGGCATCTATCGAGACAGGGGCAGAGAAGGGGCCCTGTGAATATCCATCTCTCCCCCATCTGACCTTGTAGACACGAAAGCATCTGACGTGTACAGTCCTCCCCATCCCGTCCATGCTGTCTTCTCTGTGAAGAATGCACTTAGGAACACGGACCTGCCTCTGGTCTTGAAATAAGCTCCCAGAGAGCTGACCTGTGCATGAACGTGTGATGTAACTTTGCAAATTAAGTGTGTAATGCTTTTAGAAAAACGATGTCCTTTCCTCCCTTGCTCCCCACCACCTCCCACGGGGACCTGGTAATTTGCGGGCACATCTGTTGCAGGTGTTGGGGAATACTCTTGGAGATATTCTTAGATCCTGGCCTGGGGTCTAAAGGTTGAGAAGCCAGCTCCTGGCATGGGAGTAACGGGAGTGAGGGGGAAGGCCTGGGAGCAGGACCCGGCCTGGGCAGGTGGCCAAGGTTAGTGGGTGGATTGGCCAGCAGGGAAACCCGAAAGGACCAGGACAGGCTCTCAGGGGCAGGAAAGGGAGGCAGGGACCAAACCCAAACACATATACACCATGCTTACCAGATACCACTTACCACCTGGCCCAGACAAGCCACTGAACCCCTCTTGGCCAGAGCGATCTCACTTGTAAGGAGAGGCGCAGACCTGCTAAGCTCTCAGGCTGAGGTTGCTCTGGCTGGTAGCTCCTTAATTTACAGATTGTACCACGAGCTGGGGGGAGTAAGTACGGGATCAAAGAGAAGAAGAGGAGGTATAATCAGTATCCTTGCCTCCAAGAACCCACCACTCTTCTTACAATCTTGCCAGGGCTCCTCAATTTTCTTAGCATGAAATCGAAACTCGGATTCAAGACCCACACAGAACAGTGGGGTCCAGCCCTGGTGCTCTCTCATTAGACAATATCTGATAATGCTTCTCTGCTACCCTGAGGCAAAATTCAGAGGTAGTATGGTTTTTCTCTACACTAAAACATTGCTTGGTGTTTTAATCAACATAATGCCTTAACTGTAGTATAAAGGTGGAAAGAGAAGGAGTAATTTGTAATAAAATAATACACATTTCAATATGCAAATTCTCCGGCATGACTTCACTCATCAACACAAGGATGTGCCTTTGTGTGGAAAGTCAGAGTGAATGCCATAGCTACAAACACACGTGACAACAGGTGTATTGTTCGGAAGACTCAAATACCAAAAGGGACGTTGCCATGAGTGACGTGATTTTCCCCACATGGCGAACACCACTTGATGATGTTCCAAACAAGGCACAGTGCAATCTTTCCTTAATTTATATGGTAGATCCATTCCTAGATAATTCAATATATACATGATCCTGTGCCAAAGTTATGTTCAGTTTATATGAACAGGAGAGTTAGGTCCAGGTTAAGATCATGAGAAATTGGCTTTCCACTTTCATGAACACCCATTAGGACACCCCGAAGTCACGCAGGACCCAGGACAGTCCTTTGGTGGGTCAGACTGTTCCATGTACCATTTGAAGTCTTCCATCCTTGGTGCCTGCTGACTGAGTTTATGGCACGCCCCCCACAAATATCCCAAACAAGCTCAAGAGGGCAAGAAGGCACCCTTGGGAATCACTGATCTAGCCCTGCCTACACCTCCAATGCTGGTTTTGTCCTACTCTCTCCTTGTCCACTGCATTCCCGGCCACACAAGCTTCCGTCCGTTCCTACAACACATCAAAGGCCTTTAGCACATGTTCTTCCCTCCCCCGGGAATGTTCTATCCTAGCAACTCACAGAGCAGCCTCCTCAGCCTTCGTGTCTCAGCTCACGTAACATTTCCACGAGAGCAGCTTTCCCAGCTGCCCTATCTGCAGTAACACATGCAACCCCAGGCCTGCCGGGCTCAGCCATAGTACCCTGTCCTTGCCTCTCACATACCATGCTGGAATGATCTTTTTCTAGGTTGTCTTTCTCATTAGCACTGGCAGCAGCAAATCTTTCTGTAAAGGTCCGGAGAGCAAATATCTTGGGCTTGGCAGGCCACGTGGTCTCTGTCACTGAACTCCATTCCGTCCCTGAAACTCAAAAAGCAGCCAAACACATGTGAACATGTGTCCACATGTGAACAAAAGGAGATGGCTGTGTACCAATAAAACTTTATTTACAAAAACAGATGGCAGTTGGGCTCAGTCCAGCTGAGGGGCTAGGGTTTGCCAGCTCCAACACTAGACTATAAGCTCCTTATCTGTTCACTTTCCTCTTGAATTCCTTGGGTCCAGCACAGAGTGGGGCCAATGATAAGAGCTGAATGAGTACATGTTGAAGAAATGTGTTTGTTGTCTGGCTAGAATGAGGAACCACAAGAAAACACAAAAAGACCTTCCAATTGTTAGCAGCTAGGAAGGCATTCACACTTTGGTCACACATCCAGTGCTGTAAGAGTCTTGATAAGAAAGGGCAGGAGAATGCAGGGAGGGCTTCCTGGAGGAAGTGACCTTGAACAGCAGCTGAAGCAAGGATGGCATTTGAACCATGGTAGTAGTCATGGCACTCACTTATTCAATCATTAATTCATTTCCTCATTTGAGAGACTTGTGATGAATGTCATATCAGGTCAAATAACACAAAGAAGACTTTGATCCTCTTGCCAGAGTAATCTAGAGATTCTCGGAACTCTGTGGTCCACTCACACTTCGAGGTACCTGATGTGTAGGAGACACCAAGGTCACATCCGAGCATGGCTCAGTAATGCCATAACTGGATTGGCCTCCCACCAACCAGCCACAGCGTCCAACCCACTGTGCTTGTGAAATCAGGTGCACCTGTCCTCAGCATCCCCCCAGACCCTCACCCTCCAACCCCACCCAATTGCAGGGCCTCAGCTCGAGGCCCTCCCTCACCCTGACCGCAGCCTGCTCGTGGGCCCTTCATCACCCCGAGGCATAATCAGATGCTCTTCCCAGGAAGGGGTGCCCTAATGATAGGTCTGCAGACAGATGCCTGGGCTGACTTTGAGCAGCAGTACTCCTGGGCCATCAGAACACCATGACACACCCACTAGGCAGTTCCAAGTAATTGGGGAGGGATATTTCAGCAAGAGGATGGGTACCCTGAGACCATGAGTGACAGGTTTTTGGTCTTTTAAGGAGTTATTCAAAATTATTTTCCAAAAAAAAAAGGATCAAGATTATGCTCACTCTTCCCTCTTGGTTTTCTTCCCTCCAAAGCCCAAGGCCTTGAACCTCCTAAAAACCTCATCACTGCTTTTCCTGCCCTCTTTGCCTTGGCTTCTCAGAAACTCAGAGCCAAGGGTATAGCACACAACCTTCCAGGCCCTCCCAGGGATGTGCTGCGTAGTATGTCTTCAGGTGAATGGATTTTGCTGCCATATTTCTCTCTCCCTGGGACTTCTCGTCGGCTCTTGAAATTGTGAGAGACGAACCTCTGTAGGGCAACTCAAGTTCTCTCAGAGGTGAGCCAAGTGTCTTTCTTTTGCATTAAAAAAAAATTGCAGAATGTTCTCCCTATCTCCCCACCCCTCCAACCCTGAACCCATTTTATTAATATTGAGCTTTATAATTTTTGAAGTGTAGTTTAATTTAAACCCAGGTTATTGTGAACATTTCATAAGTAACACAGTCATTTTCTACCTGCTAATGAAGGGTAAAAATAAACCTAGTTCTCAACACAGTATTGATATCATGTCATAAAAACAAATAAGAGAAAACACTCTATATAGGAGCTTGAGGCCATGATCATCTTCTTGTCTTCATTTCCTCAGATCTGTGCCCTTGTGGTGACCCTAACTTCAAGGTGAAGGCCACAGCCCGGAAGCTACTAAAGGTCACAAGTGAAAAAAATCCCCAAAGGGCTGCACTTTGAGAAGGGACCAAGGGCCAGTCTTTGGGACCAGAGAGCCCCTCATGCATTCCTTTGTTGGCTCATTCAATAAATCAAGTGCCTTTCCGGTCAAACACACTGCTAAGCGGAGGGAACCGACGGACAAGAGAAAGAAGGTTGAGCCGCAGTGGGTCAAAGCCTCTGCCTTTGGCTCAGGTCGTGATCCCAGGATTCTGGGATCGAGCCCCACATGGGGCTCTCTGCTCAGCAGGGAGCCTTCTTCCCTTCCTCTCTGCCTACCTGTGATCTCTGTCAAATAAGTAAATAAAATCTTAAAAAAAAAAAAAAAAGGTTGAGCCAAGAATCCCCTTCTTCTAAAACAAAGCAGTGGCCTTGGGCAAGGGGACACTGCTGGGATTTGGGACTCCCAGGAAACCATCGGCCAGTCCCTTCAGTTATAAGGGTCCTGTCCCTTCCAGACTTTGCTGAAGACCCCAAGCCCCCAGCCCAGACCACACTGGAGGCTCTAGGCCCTTTACTATGCCATCTAAAGGACCGTGTTGGGAATCCCCAATGATCTTTCATTAGCCAATGAGCTAAAGCTCTCTCTGCTTCTGTCTCGAGATAACGCCATCCAGGCCCTGCCTCGGAAGAGAGACAAACCCACTTGACAAACACCAAGGGCTGCTCGCCCCATCCACGAGTGGGAGACGCTTTCAAACCCTTCAGAAAATAGTCGCCCATGCCAGCAAGCCGGGGGCACCCCTCTGGGGTCCGCTGGCGACATCTGAACACCAGGATCCCACAGTGACAAGCATGGAAGGCACAAAACTCTACCTCGTCACCTTTTTAATGAGTACAATCCTCTGGCTGCTGCCGGGCCCTCGGAGACCTGCTATTAATGAGCGCTTAGAATAGCCTGCGCCTGTCTTATCCCTGTACGGTGGCCTGGAGAGACACTTCAATTTCCATTTTACATCTGCGGCCATGTTCAAGTGGCTCCTTCAGGGCAGGAAAACACTTGGCAAATTCTGCCTTTAAAGAGACACGTTCAAAGAGAGCATTCGCTCCCCACAGCCACATTCTATACGTGAACGCTTTTCAATTTGCAAAGCATATATTTAGATTATGTATATGGAAACCTGGTAGGCAGCAGGTCTCAGCGCACACTCGCCCCCCTGGCCCCCGCCCCTCCGGTCTGGTGCTGGGATTCGGGGGCTCCACTCACGGATCACAGAGAGGGGGACAAGGGCAGCCTCTGTTTTGTGTCTCTTCTGGAAACTTGGTCCTAGCCAGCCCACGCTGTGGCTCCTAATGTCGCCAGCACACTCTGTCCACAGGGTTGTGCACCAGTGGGGATCCGGGAAGGGGGTCGACCCCAGGGCGTGAGCCACCTGCAGTCCAGAAAGGAGGTGTGACTGCCTGGAGCCCACAGGGGGGCTGGAAGGATGGGGCTGGGCTCCTGCAGGGGTCTTTCCAAGGCTATGGCCGGGTCTTAAGTAAAGGAGAGAGGAGGAGGAAATGAAGACCAGAGGGAACTCCGGACCACGACATGCACCTGGAGGTCTCAGCGATGCCCCGTCGTCGCAGGAGCCACTGCCTGCAAGGGGGGTGAAGGTGAAACTGGGAATGCATCCAGCGTTGGGGGCTGGGGTGATGCAAAGCACCACCTTGGGCTCTTGCATTCACCAGCTGTCTTAGTTCTGCCCCTGTCACAGAAATACCACAGCTTGGGGTGGGGGAGGCTTACACAGCAGACATCTGGGTAGTCTGGGGGGCTCAGTGGGCTAAGCGTCTGACTTCAGCTCAAGTCATGATCTCAGGGTCCTGGGATCAAGCCCCCCCACCCTGCATCGGGCTGTCTGCTCAGCGGACAGCCTGCTTCTCCCTCTCCCTCTGCCTGCTGCTCCCCCTGCTTGTTTTCTCTCTCTCTCTCTCTCTCATGAATAAATAAAGTCTAAAAAAAATAAAATAGCAGACATCTCTTTCTATCAGTTCTGGGGCCTGAAATCTGAGGTCAGGGTGCCGGTATGGTGAAGGACTGTGGAGAGCTGCCTTCTAGCTGTATCCCCATATGGCAGGGACAGAGCTCTGCACCCTTTACCTACTTCCAAGGGCACCCACACCGTCATGGGAGCTGCACCCTCATGGCCTTATCCAAACCTAACTATCCGTGAAATGCGCACCTCCAAACACCACCACGTTGGGGATTAGGGCTGCAACATACAAACTGGGGCGGGAGGAGGGGGAACAAACGTTCAGTCCATAGCACACTGTGTGATCTTGGGCAAATGGCTTACCCTCCCTGAGCCTTCACTTTTCATCTGTAAGATGGGGCCACCAGGCCCCTGGCTGTGGGTCTGGGGATGCTGTGACCTGCACATGGCCAGTGTCTGGCACACAGGCAGAGAGGACACAGTGGTATCTGTGTTTACTTCTATAACCCCATGATCATCAGAATCCTCCAGAGGGAGAAGTCCGTTCTCCAAGCAACCTAAGAAGACCCACCAGATAAATGTGTCATGAAGAGAAGAAATCCTGAGAAATAAAACTAATCCATACTTTGAAGGGACAATGTGGGATGAAAGCCGATGACAGTGTGAATTACTGCCAATTTCATCATTGTTGCCATCTTCAGAACAAAAAGCCCCAGAAAACACAGTGGTTCCAATCCTAAGCCTGCGGCATCCCCAGGCATTTCCAATGATCTCCAAGTGTGTTCTAGAATGCTCACCAAAGATAACTCAAGTTTTCACTCATTCAAGATGCCACCTTTCTCCGTCATCAGCACATTGGCAAGTGGGAGCGGAGCACAACATCATGGTGCAGCAGCGTCCACCTGCCCCTTCCCTAGCTCCCTCATTCACGAGCACCTAGAGTCTGGTGGTGGTGATGTGCCCAGTTACAGAATGTGCTTCCCAGCCTCTCTTACAGCTGGATGTGGTCACATGACCAAGTTCAGGCAACAGAAGCAAGAGAAACACATAAAAGGAATTCTGAAAGATCTCTGAAAGGGAGAAAAGACACTTTGAGAAAGACCCTTTCCTTTCCCTCTCCTTGCTTCCTGCTGCCTGGAATGTGGGTGTGATGGCTGGAGCGGCAGCAGGCATTTTGAAATACTGAGGACAGAAACCAAATGCAGGCAGTGACAGAGCATGGGGAGAGACAGAGCCTGAGCCCCAGAGGATCACGAAGCTACCACACCAGCCTACCCAGGACTTCTCACACATCAGAGGGGAAACTATGCATTTCAGTCATTGTTATAGGAGTTCTCTGTTAAGTACAGCTGAACCTAATCCTAATATATATACTTAGTTACTAGAGGCTGGTAAGTGTGTGAAAGAGGAGCTCTGGGTCCCTGGTTACCAATATGCCCTGGCAGTAGACACAGGTGGGATATGGGGAGGAAGGGGACAGAACATCATGTGCAGGATGAGGGTCCAACAGCACCTCCTGGCTAGTGCCTACCACATTTGGCTAGTGCTGGACCCCAGGTGAGGGATCCATTTCTCCCTGTGACCCCTTCTGTAGCCCTCTAGCTTGAGCCAGAGTCTAATAGTGGGCAGAATATTGCTAGAGCAAACAGCTCTGGTTTTCTCTGGTGCTGCCAGAGCAAACAGCTCAAGTCAAAATGAACTCTGGTTCAAGCCCTAGCTCTGACTCACCAGCGATGTCACTCTGGTGAAGTCACTTCACCCCCGGGCCTCAGTTTCCTCCTCTGAAAAATGGGAGTCACAGTAACACCCACCTTAAAGGGTTATGAAGAAAATGTAAACCCAGTGCCTGGAATTCAGGCTTCAGAAATGATAGCTGTTACTATTAGAGATGAGTTATGAATTGACATTATTTTCAGAGAGAGGTTTTGGGGAAAAGGCACATCCTCTCTCTGGAAAGGCAGGAGGGAGCAAGGCTCTGGCCCAGTGGCAGTGGTCCATTCTTCCCAGGTAGGGGGAAATCAGCTCGTATGCCACCAAGTTTACTCCCAACTGTCTGCGAACCAGAAAGAAGACAGAACCGGGAAGGAGGAGACCCAGCTTCCATCCCTGGTGTCACCACTAACTAGCCGGGTGACTTCAGGCGAGTCCCTGTCTCTTTCTGAGCCTCAGTGTCAACCCCCATGAAAGGAAGATGCCAGCTTCCAAGTCTGAGACCGCCCCCCCCACCCCAGCATCAAAGGGCAGCAATCCCACAGTGCAGAGAGACTGGAGAACCAGGACCAGAACAGTCAATCCACTGACTTGGCCCCAGAGTCCTCACTCCTACCATCCATTCTTGGATATTCTTTCCAACTGTATTCCGATCCTTTTGAAGGCCTGATTCATGCAGAAGCATTCTTGCTGCAGACACTAAGGCTAGATCTAAGGACAGGGGTAAGAAGAGATCTGAGACAGTAGTTTGTCTACCTTTATGCACACCTCATTAAAAAAAAAAATCAGGTGCACAAACCCAATAAATCGGAAGGTTCTCAGTTTGTAGAGAGAATCATCTAGAAATGCAAACAGTTTTGCTCATCTGAGTCTTGCTCATAGGAGTCTGCACAGATGCTGGGAAGGAAATCATACTGCATGTTAGCTACCAAGTTTGAGGTCTTAACCACATGGTTCACATAACTATCACTAATGCAGTCCTTTCCAGAAGAATCCCCTCAGGGAAGCACTCCAGTCCTCATTTTGCCAGCAAGGTAGAGGGACAGTGAAGTTGTATGTTTGTTGCTCCAATTAAGGTCATACTAACAATCAGTGGTTGAGCTGGGATACTAATCTTGAGCTCATCTAGGCTGTCACCATCACACCATCACATCCTAAAGAGAAACAGCACAGATGGGAGGATACCCAGCAACGGAACAGGATTCTGTCCTAAAGTCAGCTGGCAGTGGCTGCCTGTGTGACCTTGGGGCCATCCCAGAAGCTCTCTTTGCTGGTGTTTTCTCATATAAAGGTAGGCACTGGAGAGATCAGAGGGAGCCCCACTCCGCAGGATCTCCTAGTCACCGGGATGCCCTGCCACGCTCCATAGTCAATGAACACCAGGACTGCCAAGCGGCAGGCATGCGGCCCTGGAACAATGCCCTGCTTGGGAACGTCCAGATGGGAGGTACAGATGGCCGGCGACCTTGACTTCACATGTCTTCCCTTCCCTGCCCACCCCTGATAACACCAGAACCCTGTGGGTCCCTCCTGGGTTTCCTAACCCAAGCAGATGTGCTTACAAACCTAAACACGTAACTCGGAATATTTGGGAAAACTGGAGATCGCTCCAAATGTCCACCCAACTCCCATGCTAGAGACTCCATTTACCCAGCAATGTCGTTGGGAGGTGGGAAACCCTGGCTTGCATTCAGGTTTACCTACGGTGCCAAAGGATGCAACTAAAGGGTGTGACTGCCCCGTGGCATCCCCTGAGACTCTTGCAATATAGAGACGGTGTCGCCGTAAAGAATTTAACAGGCCGGCAACTGACACCCGAACTCTTTTGGATTCACCCATGAATCGGATACCCACATGTTGCCAAAAGCATTTATTGTCTCATAATTTGATTTACTTTTTTCCAGGCTGCTCCCAGTGCCTGCAAGTAGGGGCAAAATGGCTGATGTCTCCAGATGCCACGGAGGCTAATAAAGCTTGCTGTGCTCCCAGCATGCTCTCTGCTGTCAGAAACCGGCAATTAACTTAATAGGGTTCTTGAAATGGAGTCGATCCGGGAAACGTGGCATGTGTTGACACTCTCCCGCTGATCCAAGCAGCCTCCCACCATTGACTTGCAGGGTCTGTTTGCTATTTGAATTATTTAGGAGCTTGTTATGTGAATTAAAAAGCAGCACTTTGCAGCATTAAGTCTAATATTTTATGATCTTCAATTGATTAGGTGGGCTTTCAGGATTACATGGAAAGGTTAAGATAAAACACGCCTCAGACAGGCAGCTCTCACCAGCCTGCTTTGCTCTTCAAAAACCTCAGTGAAAACCCAAAAGGAGCCTGCCTCCCTTTTCCCTTCCAAATGAGTCCTCTGGAACCTGTGTTTGGACCATCAAAGAGCTTTTCCACCCTGAGGACACCAGGTGCCCTGGGTTCTCAGCACCAAAGGAGGCTGGTCCCCCATTTCTCTACCTTTCATCTATGTCTTTCTTGGCACAAAGATGCCGCTGACGATGTGGTGCCCAGAGGGCTGCATCCCAAGCCCGGGCCTGCAAAAGGAAAGTCCTGCCGTGGGCTCCCAGCCACTCAATTGGACCTGGATAGGGCACCACTGCCCATGGCACACCTGCCCTTGGCCAAGGGTGTGTCTAACACACCTTCCTCCAACCGTGAGTGCCAATTCCTGCTTTCTTTGCCCTGCCAGCTGTCACCACCCTCTCCCCTGGCCCATGACCATAGTTTTCCACTGGGCTTCCCCCGTCACCCCCATTCCAATCCACCCTACATTCCGCAGCCAAACCTAGTTCCAGCCACAACACTCCCCCTTTCAGAAACATTCAGTGCCTCCCCGTTGCCATTTGTTAAGTATATACGCATCGACCTCAGCCCAGACTCTCTTTCTAGCCTCATCTTCTATTGCCCCCCATATCAGCCAGCCAGACTGAGCTACTTATTATTCTTTAAAACACTTTTTTGCTTCTCAACTCTCAAGCTTCACGCATGCCATTCACTGGGTGTGTTACACCTCCCTTCTTCAACTACTGAAACTCTCCTAGTCCTTGTGATGAGAAGAGAAAATAAGTAGATGATCTAGAGCTTCATTCCAAGCACTTTAAATGTTATTTAATGCTTGTAATCCTGTAAGGTGGGGACCTTTGTTATTTCCGTTTTATAGACAGCGGAACGGAGGTTCAGGGAAGCTAGCTAATTCGCCCACAGTCATTCAGCGAGCTGGGATTTAAATCCAGGTAGACAAAGATCATCTCAACCCCACTTCCTTGGTAAAGCCATCCCTGCTGTTATGTGGGTGCACTTTTTCCTCCAAGGTTTGCAGCGTCCACTTTCCCCTGCGCTGACTTCTTCAAGCAGCAGGTTCAGGTACACAGCTCTCTTCTCCACCGGCATGTCAATTCCTTGGCAAAGTCGGGGCCTCTTTTGTATCACTGCAGGGCTTAAGACCCAAGTTTGCACACAGTAGGTGCAGACTCAAGCAGGCTGTCAACCTAATCGCAGGGTGGCTCCCCACCCCAAGTCCCAGCCCCTGGAAGAGTATTTACTGGTCCCTCTTGCACATTCTAAGAGGGGGAAGGAGGCATTGCCAGGTGCCAAGGGAATGACAGTGCCAAAGCTCCGAAGAGTGACTTGAATTTGAATGCAGGCACCCCCTCTTTTAGACACACGACCTTGGGGAAAAGAGCAAATTAGCCTCACTGAGCTGGGTGTTCTCACCTCTAAATGGAAATAATGGTAGTCCCCACTCCATCAGGAAATTCTCAAAGTCAAATGCAATAATGCATCAAAAGCACTTCGGTAGCACATAGTAGGGGCTTAGAAAAAGTCTGCTGTCATGGCCATTGGATCAACCCCCATAGAGTCTCTGAAGCACCCCCAGCAGCTCTGGGCCCTGGGCTAGGCATCTCCACACCTCCAGATCCTTACCTGGAACACGGGCTTTCAAGCTCGCCTGATAGGATTATGGGAAGGATTTAGTGAAATAATAGGTGGATCTGGAACAGAACAAACACTCAGTACATGATTATTATTATCTTATATTTAATTACTAGAACCTTCAGCCAAGCTGAGAGTATTTACTTTTCTACAACGCCATAAAGATGGTCCTTGACCCCCGGAATCAACAACCTTGTGCAAAACACATGATGTCTGTCTCAGCCCAGCTCTGCAGCAGGCTGTGAGGAGGAACGGGATCGAAGCCATCCAGTCCCGGCCTCCAGGGAGCACTCACCGGAACAGGGGAGGCAGGACCAGGAGAGCTGATCTTCTCCAGGGCAGGAGCCCTGGAGGGCCCGGAGCAGAATCCCAGGGACTCAGCCGGGAGCAGCTGCTGCCTGGTCCTGTGACCTGTACCCATCAGATCTGTCGATTGTACCACGAGGATGAGAGCAAGCACTTTGGCAGCTGCAGCATGGCGGAGAGCGTCTGTATGGTTAGTGATGTTTTCATAGGCGACCTTTTCCTGGAGAGACTAGGCTGTCACTAAAGTCCCTCAAGCCTTCAGGATCTCTCTGCTGCAGGGAGGCCCTGAAGCCGGAAAGGCATTCCCAAGGCTGTTTCACCACCACATTCTGTGGTTCTTATTCCTTAAGGCAGTCCAGGTCCTCACCTAGGGCCAGGAAGTCTCTCAAATCTGTGCAAAATCTTACATGAATGTATGCAGGTGTTTATACTAGGTAGAGGTTCTAGAAGATTCTGTATATGTCAGGAGAGACTAATTGCTCACTGCAATAAAAACTCCTAAGTCTCAATGGCTCAATGCAACATGTTACAGTCCAAGCAGGCTGATAAGGCATAGGGGCAAAGAGCAGGGCTCTGCTGGCCCGGGTGCCACCATCTCCAACATGTGGCCTCCACGGTCACCATGAACAGTGACATCACTTTGGCAGGTGGCGGAGAAAATGAGCATGAACTATCTTACTTTAGGGGCCAGGCTTGGAAACAGCATATGTTACCCCCACTCACATTCCACTGGCCAGAATTCAGTCACGTGGGGCCCCTGACTGCTTTGAAGGCTGGGAAATGTAGTCTTCCTAGGTACCAAGGTGGGAAGGAAAACCGGTTTGGAGAAGGTATCTCAGAGCCTTTCAAAAAGGACTTGTATGGGGGGCTTGGGGGGGGGGGGAGGCAGAGTATAAAGAAGATGAATAAATACTATTTGCTCTATGTACATTATTCATTTACTCCTCACTACTAGTAGTAGTTTTTTAAATTTTATATCCATTTTATAGATAAGGAAAATGAAGTTCAGAAGAGTAAGACACTTATAAAGGATCACACGGTAGTGAATGGTGAAACCCAGAATACACCACATGCTCCTTTCTTATCAACATACAGTGTAAAAGACACTCCATTCTATGACTCTGTGCGTTACATGTTCTGAGTGGGAAAGCAGATGTAGATGGAGAAGATCATTTTGAGCTTGTATTTTAGAGTCAGCTAACATTTATGGACTGCTGATTCTGTGCCAGACATCCTTTAAAATGCTTTTCCATGTACTGCAAAGTTAACTTCTCCCACTGACCTTGTCAGCTTCATCTCGCTATTAGCTCAGCTTTCTGGATGGAGAAAAATGGAGGCACAGAGAAGTGACACAATTTTCCCAACTCCCTACAGCTGGTAAGTGGGGGAGCAGGGACCCCATCCCTCACTGTTACGCCAGTCCCATAGGTCTGCACCCCCCCCCGCCACGAACCCATGTGTGCACCCACTCAGCGTGCAGTCGCTCTAAGCCACCCCATAAGATCAAGGCAAATGGAGAATGTGTATCCTTCATCCTCGGGCCCTGTCTTTCCTCTCTCCCACCACAGCCATAGCCTGACAGTAGGAATCCTCCCACGGACATGTGGACACACCAGCAGAGTCACCAGGCACCTGTTGTCTGGAAACACCATGACAGAGCCTATCAGCCCATGTAGAGGGGATTCTGTAACCCCATGGGTGGCCGCTGTCCCCTTTCCAACCCCTTTCAATCTGCCTGATGGTTTCATGAAGGTAGAGTGTTTACTCTCTCCAATGACTGCCTCATTTAGGCCAAAATAAATTTAGTTAATGGGGCCAGAAGCCCATCTAGGGTGAACATGGAGGGGAACCAAGGCATCAACATATCTCCTCATACCACCCTGGCCCCCTGAGGGATTGTTTCGCCCAGGGTGAAGGCCTAGGGTTGGGATAACATGTCCTCACTTGGCGCCTTGTACAAGGCCAAGATGTCGACCTCAGGCTCTTGCACAAAAGCAACAGGCTGGTGGGCGGGTGTGTGGAGGGGATACAGAATCAGCCCTTAGGCACTCAACAGAGGCACTGTGTTAACAGAACCCCAAGACCGAGAAGGGGTGAAGGCTTTAAAGCACCACGGCTGAGGTGGGGGGACCTTCAGACAAAGTAGAGCTAAAGCCAAACATTCAGAACCAGAAGGGATGAGGGCAGCCCCCCCACCAAGCCAGCCCCGCACCAAGACCTGTGGAACTGTAGCCCTGGCAGGACCAGAGTCAGCTGGACTTGTTCAACCAGCTCCTCCATTTATTAACCCGTTGTTTTGGCTTCATATCTTAGCCTGTCAAATGGGTATAAGGTCTGTCTCTCCTCACAGGGCTGTTGGAAGGCCTGGGGGCTTGAGCACAGGAAGCATCAAGCACAGAGTCTGGCATGAGGCCAAAGTCAAGGGTTGGCCCAGAGGCCTTTGAATACAGTCCTCTTAGAAACAAACAAACAAAAAGTAACAGACTTAATTGTCTACTCATCTGTATCACCAAACATCTCATTGCAGTCATTTGTTTTGCAATTAAAATAATCACCCCTTCATTTTCCCTGGGCAGCATGGCAAGATCAATGAGGTAGGACTGTCCCTTTGTCCCCTGCCCCACTGTGCCCAGCGTGGGCCAGCGCCCATAGAACCCAAGACTTCCGAGGTCAGCAGCTCGCATCTTACTGCAGTCGTCCCCAGATGTGATCTTCATTAATCCTCACAGGGGCCCTGGGAGGGTTTCAGTTAGAGAGTAGCAGCTCCAGGACTTCACGGCAGATCCTCCGGCTCCAAACATGGTGTTTATGACACCTGCAAAGGGGCTCGGCGCCCTCCTAGCTGCCTGAGGATGGCCAGCCAGGCGCCAGGGTAAGAGCATGGGCCCTGGAGCGAGGCTCTGTGCATACCCAATCCAGCCCTGCCATTAACTATCCCTGAGACCTCTGGCAAGCTGCTGGACCTCTCCGTGCCTTATCTATAAAATGGAGCTGATGTCACTTCCTCCTCTTAGAGTGCTGCCATATGTATAAAATAACGAAAACGGGGCCTGGGGTAGACAGTAAGGCCTGAGGCATCACGACGGATACCCTACATGGAGAACCACACCCGCCCACCTACCTTCTCTGTTTGCTTCTGAGGCTCCGTGCCCCTGGAGGGCCACGGCTGTGTCTCATCCACCCTGGAGACAGAGACAGAGGGTGAGTGCAGCGCGGTGGTAAGGAGCGCACGCTCTGGTTCCAAGTCCTGACCCTGTTGCTCCTCGGCTGTGTAACCTTGGTGAACTCCATGTGTGCGTGCTCCGGGCCGCTTCCTTCTGCAAAGGAGGGGATAATAATAGAATCTGGTTCATAGAGCTATAACACCGTAAGTGATGGAACACATACGAAGCACCTAGAACAGTTCCAGGCCCAAGAAAAGGGCTAAACAAGTACAGGCTATTATTGTACCCATGTCCTCGGCGTCTGTCACTGTTCTCAGTCCAAAGGTGCTAAGCAACTGGTTTTGGATGCATGAAGGAGTTGAGTGTTTGTGCTTCTTGGTCTCTGGATCGCCAGAGGTCCTCAAATTCTTTCCCAAAGACATGACCCTGGGATGGGGTTTGGCCACCAAGTATGGTGACCGTGTCCGAGATACTCATTGTTTATAATGACCTCACCAAGTAAATAGTGTGAGATGGAAGCCAGACCAGACTTTCCAGAAATACTCTGTCTCTGGCTCCAGCTTGGGCACGGAGACACAGTGACCCTAGCTAGTTGACTCATCTCTGCAGTATGAGCTGAGCTGCTAAGGCCGCCCCACCCAGCCTCTCTTGGCCCTCACTGGCTCCTTCCCGAGGTCTGGCAAGCCCGGCAGGAGCCAGTCTACTGGAAGCAGCTGGCTCCAGGGCGGAGGAAAAGCAGGTGTGAATCTGTGATTAATGCCGAAGAGGACCCATCAAAGGAGCAGAAAAGATCTGGCTGGAGAGACTGAGAACAGAAGGCCAGTGCTGAGTGAGGTGGTCACTGTGGGGGCTTGGGGGGGCGGGTGACAGCGAAGGGCAGGTAGCCTGAGATGGTGGGCACTGCTGCTCTGTCGGGTGGAGGTCTGCAGAGTTCCTGGGCAATTATGGAAGAAATCAGGACTGGGAAGAAAATCCAGAAGGCCCCTCCATCAGAACTCCCAAGATCAGGTAGCCATGGGGAGAGCTCAGAATAGATCCGTTCCACCCTCCTGGTCAAAACTAGTGAGTGTCGAAAGACGGTGACCCCTGAGAAAAGTCTCTAAATGACACCCTTTTGAAAACCTCAATCTCTTTCAAAAAATTATCTTTTTTAATTAAAAAAATAGAATTTCCATGCTGACAATTTCACTTGTTAAACAACAGAATGAGGCACTTAGGCGTGACGGGGTTCAACCACTTTGATGTACAGGTCAGAAGACGTGACTCCATCCATCCATCTAAGGCTTTTACTGAGAACCTACTCCAGAGCAGGCCCCAATCCAGGTGCTGGGACCCGCAGAGAGCAAGACCAATGAAGCCCCACCCCCCACCCCAACCCCCCCACCCCCAGTTCACAGAACTTTGATTTGGGGGAGGAGATAGACAATAAACACAAAGCAAATAGAGAAAAACATTCCGATCAGGATAAACGTTAGGAAGAAAACAAAGAACTTTGTAGCAGGGATGGGTGGTATGGCAGAGCTAGGGGGTCATGAAGATCTTTCCGAGATGACAGCTAAGCTGAAGCCTAAAACAGAAACCAGGCCAAGAACAAGAGAAGAGCTCTGCCTGGAAAGGGCCAAAGGCCCCGGGGCCGGGACGCATTTAGGGAGATCCAAGAAAAGGGAGCAGGTGTAGGTGGCTGAGGTGGGGTGAGACTTGTTAACGGGTGTAGGCACCCCACTTTGTGCCCAACGCCCCCCCCCACCCAACCCCCCCCCCCCCCGCACGGACTGGCAGTTCTTTAAGTGCCCATGAGGACCCTTGAAGGTAGGGGCTCCAGCATCAACTCCATTTCCGTTGTGGAGCCTGAGGCCAGAGAGGTGAAGTAACCTGCCCCGAGTGACCCACTGAGGACAGGCAGGCAGGACTCCACCTCTGACGAACCCAGAGTTCACTGGAGCAGACCCCAGGCAGGAGCGAGAGGACACAGCCCCTGCGGGCCTCCGCAAGAAGTTCGCACTTTGTTCAAGTACAAGGGAAGTGACCAGTTCACACAGTATGTCAGCCGTCAGTTCAATGACTCCTGGCGCCTAGCGCCGGGGGCCCAGCAGCATCCCAAAGCCCTCTCCTGCGCCCCAGACTGGCTGCGGTGAGCCTCTCCAAGCGATCCCCACCAACGCCCCTCCCACCACCACCCCACACGCACCCCCGGGCTCCCCCAGGGTCTCCCTTCCAACCCTGGCGCCGCGGGTCTGGGGGCGAGAACTGGCGCTCTGCTCTCGGGGCCCCTCGGACGGTAGGCGCGCCCGAAGCCCTCCAGCGCCGCGCCCAGACGGGGGCTCGCCCATCGGCCTCGCGGCACCTTCGCTCGACCACGCCGCCTCCTCCCGGAGCCCTCCGGGAGCCTCTCCCGGAGGCAGGCACGGCCAGGCCACCGGGAACCCTTTCTGCCCTCAACACGGCCGAGCACGTCCCGCTCCGTAGGCCTGCTCCGGGGGCCGACGGAGCCCAGGGTGGCCACGCGGGGAGCGCTCCGGCCCGTAGCGCGCAGCCGCGACCTCCTGCGGGCACCTCGGGGGCCTGGGGCGGCCCGGGGCTCCGTGACCCCCGCGCCGCCGCCGCCGCCGCCGCCGCCGAGCCACCGAACGTTCCTTGCCCGAACCTCCGCAGCCGCGACCGGAGGATTGCCAGCCTCGTGGTGGCGCGGCCTGATTGGCAGGTCCCCCCTTGGCAGGGGTGGGGACCGGGGAGGGCTGTTGTGCACAATTGCTGTTTTTACTCCTGCCATCATTAATTCAACTGCTGACAGAGAAAGGAGGGTCCGCCGCGGCTTTGTGTCACGCACTCACTGTAATTTACTTGAAAAGAATTAAATCACAATTACCTGCCATTCGTTTTGCATAAAACAAGCTGTAAGGAGCTCGCCATCGCTGAGCGCTTGGAAGGACAACAGCCCCATTGTTGCCATATTAGAACAATATTTCTCAATTCGAAACTTAAAACATTCGAATTAGCAGCTTTGTTTGACTACGGTGGCCCGCGGATAGACAAGGCTGACGCCCCACCTCGGACTCCAGACGTTCCAGTTAACAAGCATAATTTTCATTCATTTGAGTCTAGACCGATCTTTTAAAATCGGTGCATTTACTGAGCAAACGTACCTCCCAAACGTTGGAAAGGAAAATGTAACCTTTAATCTGTTACGTAGCCCAGTTGATAAATTATCTAAATGCCATGAAAATTCCTCCTGCCGGAGCTAAAATCAGTGCAAACTGTAATTAATTCACTTGAGATTTGTTTAAATGTCCAAAGAAATCACACTGCTTCTCAAATAAAGTTACTTCTGTTCTCATTTCTTCCCTTTCAGATATGGTCATCAGGTAAACATGACTGATTAGCTTTTAAACCAACATTTTTCAAGTGTATTTAAAATACTCAATTCTGCAAAATTACATCACCGTGAACCTGTGTGTTCAGCAAATTTGAAGGCAGGCTGGGTTTTAACAACTTCTGTAAAAGTAAACTGCTGCTTTGAGTGAACCGTAGTTTCCATTAACATTAATAGTTTTTCAGTAACAAAATGTAACTGTTCAATCAAGCTTGAATATTAAAAGGAACCAGTTACTAATTGTAAGAACTCTGGAACCATCAGGAAAAACAGCAAATACAAAAATACAATTGGTAACAGGGAGAGTTGTGGGCAGAGAGAGTAACGTATTACAGCAACTTTCTGCATATGAAAATAAAGAGAAGTGACAGAAAACACGGTTGAAATTAGAAAAGATGGAAGACCAGAAAGGTAGAATTTTTAAAATCTGAATGGTAAAAAAACAAACTGAATTGCAGATTTAGTGCAGAGAATAATTAAAATGTGAAATAAGAAAACTTACAACCTAGAAAAGTAAGTCAATAAAGGAGTAAAAATGCATTTGCTTTTGCTAACACTGAATTTTTCTAATTTTAAAAAGTACAATTTTGTGATTAAAATGTTATTAGTATTTTAAGAGTTTTTTTTTTTTAGAGTGAAAGTTGCAAGTTGATTTTTTTTTAAGTGGGTGGCTCTCTCCTTTAAAGAAAACATAGTTTATTGTCTCTTTCCTTTTATTGTTTTAATGAATGTGAAAATCACAATGTTTACTTTGATTTTTAATGGCTTAAAAATTTTTTTAAGTAATTTTTCCTTTTGTGTGTGTGAGTGTGTGTCATAGAAAGAGAGGGAGAGAAGAACCATTTGGCTTCAGCAGAAAACAAATTACAAGTGGATCAAACCAAGGACTCAACTCTATTTTCATGACTGGGTTTTTGAAGAATAATCCATAGAGATGGGGGAGGAAAGGATTCATCAGGCAAATGAAACAAAGTCCCTGATCTATATTCTTAGTCTGATACCACCTCCTGGAATATCGGCAACATTTTAAGTTCCAGCCTAAGCCATGAATTCCTTCAGAACAAATCAAATGTCTTTAAAGAATATTTCTGTTTGAAAAGGAATTAAGCTCTCCTGAAAGAATTTTAAAGGTTGTGATATTCACAGTCTGATAAAGCAGCACCTTTAATGAAATTCTAATTAGCAATTTCATGCACTTTGCTATTAGTCATATCAGATTAGTGCACATTTTCACAGCCTTCCTTTAATTAAGTGCACTTATTCCAAGTTTCAAACACTTTCCTTATAAGATGAAAACTGTGCTGAAATGTTATTTAGTAAACAGAGGAAGTGTGAAAGTGTAGGTGTGCGTGTGTACAGGGGCGGACATTTTTAACTGTCTACAAATTTTTTTTTTTACATTTATAGAGTTGGTGAGCTCAGGTTTTCATTCCTTTTTTTCTTATATTCTCAATGTTTCCTTGGGATTTCTAAGGGATCTATTCAAATCCTTAGTCCAAGGGCACATCGTGTGTATTTTTGCTTAAAACATATATTCTGGGTGTGTTTATATTTGGGAGGATTTTTTTTTTTTTGCTTAAAACATCTTTTCTGTATGTATACACGTGTGTATATGTAGTATACATGTATAATATATATATGTATATACACATATATGGTGGGGGAGAGAGAGAGAATCAGAAAGAGAGGGAGAGAGAGAGGGAAACTACACAACAGACCATATTTCGTTTTTCGAATCTGAAAAGCAATGAAAAAGTATTTGCCCATATAACATCCCCCACCCCTGTCACCTTTTGCGGGCACCTCTTTTCCTTTGAAAACAGCAATAGGATTTCATTCGACCTTCTAAATTTCATTCTGAAGCTCCAGAAAGGAGAAGGCAGCTAGCTTCGTGAGCCAGATCCACGGGTCCCGGATACTCTCCTTCATGTCAGACCCCACTACTCCACCGTGAGAGCTCAGCAGTCCAGCCAGTCTTTTCCAGGCAAAGCAGGACCTAGTCCAGGGGCTCAAACCCTACAAACCCCTGAGACCCACACCCCCGCTTCCCCCCACACCTACCCACCCACCCCAGCCTGCTGGAGGGTTGCTCCAATTCAGGGAGATTTGTATTGTCTGGGAATCAACCTGATCTTATCTGTAGCCTTTTGTCAAGCGGAAATTTTTGTTGCCTGTTTTGCTCAGAGGTTGAAACTTGTAATATATTAACTAATTGCTTGCATCTCTAACACATGTTCTCTTGTTGGTGTCATTCATTTATACTGTAACATTTTTGACATTTTTAGATCGTCTCTTGGGACTCCTGGGCCTCTTAGCAGTTCCCTCCATGAAGAGTGTTTGCCTAATGATTACTGACTGACATCTCAATAACGAGCAATGTACGAGTTGGGCGCATCTATTGAAGAGTTCGGGCGTGTGTGTGTGTCTGTGTGTGTGTACGCGTGTGTGTGTGTCTGTGTGTTTTAATTCATGGTCCACTTTGTCAAGTCATGTGTGAGCCATAATTTAAGCTAATAATTACCAGACATGAATTCAATGAAACATTGGTGTCTACACTTAAAAAAAAAATAGTCCTGAATTTTAATGCATTCAGAAAACGTTTGCCTAGGGCCAGGCTGGGTCCAACACGCATATGGAAGCACTTTAAAAGTGATAAATGATTTGGAATCTACCCTGTCTACTGGTGTGCTTCTCAGGAAAGAAAATTAGAGCTAACAGGTGTTAGATAGGGAATGCTGGGGCATTTTAATAGAATTGTCAAAATGTTGGTACCAGATGTTGACATTAATGCACACAACTCGGAACGTAATGCCGGGCCGCCATTTAAATGATTATTTGTTTAAATTTCAAGTCGCCAGCAGGAAATCCTTACTTTGTTCAGCACCTTTCTCTACCCACCATCCCCCTGCTCTTTCCCCTACGATTTGCATCAAAGTGCAGTGGCTGCTGAGCTCACATATGCATGCTTTAAATAATCCATGCCTGTCAAATTTCATTTTTTCTTTTCAGATCATACTCATCACATCCCCATCCTCGCCAGCCTTGAAGTCTGCCTCAATGTATTCGTTTATGAGAAAAAAATGATTTAAATACTGCCAGTTACAGGCTAATTAATCTTTGAACTCCTCGGCAACTTCAAATGTATATAGCAAGTAATCTGCATGAACTTGTAATTACTATGTATTTATACGATCTTTTCCATGTAATCACCAAGTCGTTACATGGTTATGTGAGCCTTGTAAATCATGGTGATAGCAGAAAACGAACCTTGCCTGTGCCACCGCAGAAAGCCCATGCAGGAGCCGCTAGTATCCACCGCAGTCCATTAATCGAAGGATCCAGAAAGACTCTGTGATTTAAAGGATACTAGAATGCTCCCCAGCAATAGACTCCCAACTTAAAGGAATATCAGGGGATTGAGAGACTGGTGAGGTGGGCAGATAGCAGCCTTTTTCTTCCAGCTTTTGTACAAAGACTGTGATTGGTTTGGGCCATTTATCCCTGCAGAAGTTAAAAGGCAATTAGAAAAAAACAAAAAAATGTCTAGGCAAAATCCACCATTGGTTGTGCAAGCAGCATTCTGCTGTGACTTGGGGAAGGTCCTGAAATAATTTCCAGTGTGAGTTTCCAGAGCAAACCCTGAGGCGGACTTGGGTTGTCATCTTTTTTGAACCAAATTAAAGTGGAAGCAAAACCTCCAGTTTTTCCAGACCAGGGCTTCTGTCCCAACTCTTCAAAAGTCACCTCCTTTGTAAACAAACTGTGTGTGTGTGTGTGTGTGTGTGTGTGTGTGTGTACACATATGTATTTGCGTGTCCGTGTGCCTGTGTGTGAGAGCTAATGTTAATATCTTCAAAAGCCACATTGGAGCCTGTTCGAAAAGCAACCCCGCATGTGGGAAGGCCCTTCTCTCCTCCTCGGGAGGTCCCCTCCTCTCTCCTCCACTGGACAGCTGAGGTCGGGTTTTCCTTGGCACAAGAAAGGGTGAGGCAGAATACAGAACCTTGACCTTCCAGGGAGTCCCGAGGGGCCACACAGAACCGAGCAAGGGGGACCAAGAGGTGAAAAGCGTGGCGGATTCTGAATTTCTGCGGTCATGAGCTTCCCTCTTTGCTCAGCCCTACTTGGGAATAAGGAGGGACAAAGTAAGCAACAGGCCTAGAGGCTCTACCAGCACCGGCTGC
The DNA here is from genome assembly GCF_011764305.1 of Mustela putorius furo. NCBI lineage: Eukaryota > Metazoa > Chordata > Mammalia > Carnivora > Mustelidae > Mustela > Mustela putorius. The sequence continues at coordinate 12,935,470 of NW_025422057.1, forward strand.
TCAGCAGACCCTCGCCCAGACCCTCGCCTGGGGCTCCTGACACCGCGCCAGGGAACATCCCCACCCACTCAGACTTGATGGCCTCGGGGCTCAGAGTCCTCAAAGCCCTTTCTCTTCAGACACTCACCCACCTAGAACCGCACTGTTCGACATGGTAACCATGGTCCTGAGTGGCCATATAAGTAATTAATTAAAAGGAAAGATTCAGTCTCTTGTTGCACTAGCTGCATGTCAAGTGTCCCAAATGTGACCAGTGACTACCATTCTGGAGAGTGCAGATATAGACTATGTCCAAGATCATTTGTCTAGAATGCTACATAATTCTCTGTTCTGCCCTAATAGTTCTCTGCCCAGAGACAGTGGCATATAACAGGGTCAAAGCACAAAACCAGAGAGGTTTCTCTGAGCCTTGCCTCCTCAGCAAGACCCCTCTTCACTGTACCCGGCCTTTTGTGCAGGGCCAAGGTCAGGCCGAGGGCCCAGCGTGTCACCCAGAACTCAGTGGGCATTGGCCATGAAGAACAGAAGCCCTGGGCCGCACAGAGCCCTGGGATATGCCTGAGGCCACAGAGGCCTTCAGTGGCTAGAGGCCAGTCCTGCCAGCCAAACTGGTATTGGCATTATGGAGATGTCCATCTTTGCCAGTATGAACCCAGGATGCCACTCTGTCTTCTGGGGTAAGAGATTCCAGGCTCCTTAGTGAGGAAGAAATTCTAATTATTCATTATTTTTCAACATAGATGCTGATACTGGCTGCTTGACTGCTACGATATGCTCCTCATGATTGTGGCTGTTTTTCCAGAGCCACCATGTGCCAGGCCCCTTGCATCTGGAATCCTCACAGTAACCCTATGAGGCAGAAACTGTGGTCCCATCTTACAGATGGGAAAACTAAGGTGAAGACGTACTCACTGACTCCGCCAAAGCATAGGGCTCATGAACAGTGGATCGGGATCCTAAACCTCACTCCTTTCACCATCCCCCACAACCCGCACTCTTCAGCCTCATATGAGCTGCCTCTACGCCCCACAGGCAGCCAGGAGGCTAAGTGGAGTTCCTGGCCTCCCAGATCCTCAGCAGGGCTCAGTGTCAGCCTGTGATCCCTTGCCTGCCTCACTCCCTTAGCGGCTGCTGTTGGACCAGCCCTCACCACCTGCAGCAGTTCATAAGCTAGCCCCCATTTTCCGCCCTTCCCTATATCCATTCTTCCTTTGTGATGGGACTTAGCAGCCCCTTTCCTCAAGAGCTGGGATGTATTTTGCAAAGTGTGTTTCTGAATCTCAGCGGGTCTCATGACTTACTTTCGCAGGGAGAATGTGGCAGAAGCAATGACGAGCGTACCCTGCCGAGCAGACCTCAAGACGTTGCGTCTTCTCGAATCCTGCCACCAGCACCTAAATGAGCCCCGGCTAGCCTGATGGATGATGGGAGATAAATGGCCCAGTTGTCCCCCCTGCCTGGCGAATAGCCAGCCAGTGTCCAGAAGAAAAGCCACTTCATGGACCTACAGCACACCAAGACGCATGAGCGTGTGTACTTAGGGAAGAGCAGCCCAGCTGAGCCCAACCAAATTTGCTGACCCACAGAATCACAAATAAATGCTGCTTAAGTCACCATATTTGGAAATGGCCGTTTTCATAGCAGGTGGTAACTACAACATACCCTCTAAGCTGGATGGTTTTACTTATGATCCGTGATCTACTCACATTGTGCTCTCCAGTTCCTCAATGGACAGGTTATCTTGTAGGGCTACCTAAGGACTTCTACTAGAGACCCGGAAACCCATCACCCTGGCCAATTTCCATGAGCTCCTCCTGTCCCCCTCTCCCCGAGCATCTGAAAATCTCTTTGCTTGCTGAGTAACTGACAAATGACAATTTTTATTTAGCTCTAACTCGGTGGCCATCGGACATGAGACTCCTTCCCACTTTTGGTTCTGACTTTGGACCAAACCACAAAACCCCCTACATATTCACCAAGACACTTGCCTCTATTTTCTTTCCTTTCGTAGCCAGGAACCCAGAGGCGCGTGCTGGTCCCTCCCAGATCCGTCAGCACCCGGCAGGGCTGAGTGAGACGCACCCTGCTTATTTTCCATTTTCCCGTTGGATCCATGGATTCTGGGCCTCCCCAAACCCGGAAGTGGAGCTCACATTGGAAACGCTGTAGGGCCTCGTGTCTGGAGCCACGCTGCAAACACCCAGCACATTCCAGGAAGCCGGAAGTGAGATTCTGGAAGCTGGGTCATGGGCGCTTGGCAAGAGCGCCCTAGTGGAAAGGTAACACAAGCGGTCCCCTACCGCATTGCTGACAATATCCATGGGGAGACAACGTGTGGAAGGTGACTGATAGACTGAGGGGTTACGAATGGGAGCTGGCGAAGGGCTTCTCCCCTGTAGCTGGGTGTCCTTCAGTGCCGAACCTCTCTGAGACTTCTCCGTTCCTCAGCTTGGCCTGGATAACAACTTTCCAGGCCTCTCGGGCTTTTTGTATGTATCAGTTAGAATGTTCGATCAATATGCTGTCCCTCCGTCGTGCAAACTGTCAAGCACTGATGGTCCAAGTCAGGCTTCTCAAAGTGTGGTCCACGGACCTGCGGTATCAGCATCACGGCCAACTAGTTAGAATGCAAATTCTCCGGCCCTAACCCTCTGGAATCGGAATCTCTGAAGGCAGGACCCATACATCTCCTCCGGCAATCCTTAGCCTGGTGAAGTTTGAGAACTACCACCTTAAGTAATGCCAGTTCTGCAGGAGAGCCCCAGGTGACCACCGAGATCCCAAGAGAGATATGGAGCATGGCCTTACGCTCTGGAGGTGTCTCAAAGTGTCTGCTAAATTGTGTGAGCCCTACAAATGGCTCATATGAGCCCAGCAACCTTCCTAAGAGATGGAGATCACATTGTCACCATGGAGACAGGACTAGGAAAAAGGAAGGAAGGAAGGAAGGAAGGAAAGAGGAAGGAAGGAAGGGGGGGGAGGAAGACAGGTGGGCAGACTTTCTCTAGTAGTAGCCCTTAGGACAGCTAGAAACAGCTGGAATTCGAGACCATGGTCATAGTCCCCAAGACCTGAGTGGTCCAGGCTATCCTGCCTCGTAGGGGCCATTTCTATGTCAGCGATCACGCCGCCCTCTATACGCTACAGGTCACTCACTGGTTCTTGCTTTCCCAGAGCCCAGCTGTGGCCTCAAACTTCTTCGAACACAGTGCTCCATGCTGCCCCTACTTCCTTGCCAGACCTGACTTGGACCCTCCCCTTTTGCCCGAGACATGAGCAAACTGAGGCCCAGGTCACAGCTCTCCCGTGGCATCCTGTGTGGCCACAGCCCACAGTGCCTCACAGAGCTCACTCTTTCAGGCCCTTTGCAACTACCCGTCACCTGGGATCGAACTGCCTCATACCACTGGGCCTGCTGAGAAGGAAAAAGGGGAGAAACATCACAACATTGGGTGAAGCCAGCCTGAGCCGTCTGAGGAAGGTAGCTTCAGCTATAACCTAATGAGTAGAGATCGCCCATTTCTCAGATGAGCAAACGGGGGTGCGGAGAGGTTAACTGGCTCGGGAGGGTGGCGAAGAGGAACCTAACCGGCATTTCCTGATGCTACTTGGCCCTTGGATATTGGATTTGAAGCTTAGTTTGCTTTTGACCTAAGGGCTCGCACTTGCTGCTGGCCTGAAATTCTCACACTGGGGATTTGTTCCAATGGACCTGGAGAACCGTCTGGTCCTCTAGAGTCCTATCTGTGCCCAATTTGCAAATGTGGCCAGAGCTTGGCAGTGAGCTGAGAATAAGGCCATCCCACCGGTTTAACCATACATGTGTGGCTGCCATTACTTAGTCAAAACTGTACTGTACATTGATTTGCTTTTTTCTTAGTCACTTTAAGACATCCATTTTAAAAGAACCCTTCACTTTAGTACTGGAAATGGAAAACCAAACTCCCTCACTGTAACTCATTAAAGCAAATATATAACCTTCAAAATATAAAAATATTCCTCGGTGTTAAGACCTCCCGTCAGCTCCACACCCCCAGCATGGAGAAAACGCCCCCACACATGGGAAGCTTGAAGCTGGGAGAGAAGGGAAAGAAATTCTCATTTCTGTGGTGAGGCTGCATGGCGTCTTTCGATGGAGTCCCAGGGTCCCGGTCTTGACTAAGCCCCTTCTATTGCAAGCCTCAATATCCTCGGCTCTAAAATGAGACTAAGTGTGATCAATTTTCCCCCCAGGATGTTTGGAAGGTTCATTAATTGGGACTGTGGCTGTTTGTGGGCTTTATAAATAGTGACACAACAAAAATTGAACGTTAGAGATTTTTTTTTTATCATTTTGTTTTAGTTCCTCGTGCTAAGTGTACTCATTAATCTCCATTCTGATTTTCCCCATCCCTTTATCCAACCCTCTCCAGTAACTATCAGTTTGTTCTCTATAGTTGAGTCTGTTTCTTGGTTTATCTCTCTCTCTCCTTTTTTTCCCCATTGCTAGTCTGTTTTGTTTCTTAAATTCCACAGATGAGTGAAATCATGTGGTATTTGTCTTTCTGACTGACTTATTTCACTTAGATTTTTCAAGATTCTTTTTCCCCATTCTCCCCATAGTGGAGATGCCAGTCCTGAGCAGATGAAGGTTGCACAAGGGAGGTTGTTGTTGGAGGAAAGTTTGTAACATTGGTCATGGCAACATGTAAACATAAAACAGAAACAAACCATCAAGACCAGGGAGAGAAAAAGAGGAGTATGCAGGTCTCACGGGATCACATAGTTGCCCTAATTTGGCTTCAGATTTAACACTGAGCCTCCCAGTGGCAAAAGGGAAAAGGGGAACATGGTGATGAAGGAGGAAAGCAAAGAAGCATTTTCTCTTCTTGGAAAATACAGAGCTCTTCCTAGTCTTGAATTAAAAACTTCATTTTTCACACAAGGTTTAATACAAGGACACTAGGTGACAGGGAAAATAGCCCTATCCCAGGGCAGTACATCCCACCTCAGCAGCCCCTTGCAGATCTCAGTGCCACTTCTGAACCTGAAGACACATCTTGCTGGCTTTCAGGTTCTGTTTCATGATGTAACCATCTCTGCACTGTGCACCCTGGGAAGAATGCTAAACTGTGAGCCTAAGAACCCCAGGTCCAGTCCTGGTTCGTGGGACCCCACCCAAGACAGCTAACTCTAGCTAGCCCAGACTTCTCCATCTGGTGGTGCGGTACTGAAAATCACTGTAGTCACCTGGGGATGGCATCAGAAATGCTCACAAGGGAAAACTGAAGGGAAAAGGGCCGGAGGCAGTCTTGTAGCTGGGGTAAGATTTCCCCTGTAGTACGGACGTATAAAAAGGCAGAGTGGTTCGGCACATAGGACAGGTGGTGGAGCCAGCCAGTCCGTCTCGGTTCAAGCCCTACCAACCACTGCCACTGTCTGTGTGGCCTCGGGCAGCTCAAAACCTCTGTGCCTCTGTTTTCTTTTCTGCAGTGAAGATAATAGCAGTCCCTACCAGCTACAGTTTTAAGGAACAAATAAACTAATAGGTACCAAGCACATACAATGGCACTGGCACACTGAGTATTCAGTGTGTGTGTGTGTGTGTGTCTGGGAGTGTGTGTGTGTGGCCAAGGACAAGAATCCAAAAGGAAAAAAAAAATCAAAAACAGTAAACATCATCTGATATTTTTGTTGATTTTGTTTTTCTTCTATATGCTTTTCTTTACTTTTCAAATGATTTTCTTTATTCTACTTTTCTGCTCAGGGGTGTGGGATGTTTTACATTTGACTTTTATCACCTGCAAAGTCAGGATGACAAGCTCCGTTCGGCATACCTCCCAGGGACACCGCAAGGTTTCAAGCAGACACTGTGTGTGTAGGGTTTCTAAACTGTGAAGGGCTGTACCTGGCTAAGGGCGGGTTACCTGGTTAAGACGACTTGGGTTCCTTCTCCATGGGTGAGTCCTGTGGCTGTGTCTCCCTCACACTCCGGGCCAGGATCTGGGCTGGGGGCTTCCTCCCTCATTCAGGTGAGTCCTCTCTGAACCCCTCCCCCAAAGTTCCCTTGAGCAGCAAAAACCTAGGTTCCCCCTGTAGCCATCAGAGCTTCTCTATTGCCTCAGATTAACAGCCGGTTAGTCCTTTATCATCCTCTTCCTGGTGGGAAGAATATCTTTCCTACCCACTCCCACCCATACGCCCCCCCCCACCGACTCCTATTGCAATCCAGCCTTTGAATGTTTTCCATTAAATTCAGTGATTCTTAAAAAAAAAAAAAAAAAAAAAAAAAAAAGCGTGCAGGGGTCTCCTTCCTCGGGCATTTATCCCACCACTCGGGGGATATCTGCAGCCAGACTTCTCCAGCTTCCTGATCCAAATTCATATCTAGAAGTGAAATGTTAAAATAACCAATAGGCCCTTTTGGGATTTTCCACTTTTTTTTTTTTTTTTTTTTTAGTTTTTTTTTTCCCCCCTTAAAGCCAATTTGGCATCTTAAGCGAGATACCACTGTATATTTATGGGAGTTTAATAACTTCTTCCATTAATAACATGGACAAACTAATTTACCCAAACGTGTCTGTTTTAAACTCTGGGAACAAAGGGGAGGAGGAGGAAAATCAATCTTTCCTTTGTACTTGAGCCACTGACCCGTTAAAGCTTTGAAGATCATTTCTTTAAGAAATTGTGAGGAGTTATTTAACTACAAACAGCAGCTACCTTCCCATTCCAGCTGCGTAATCAAGCATAATAAATTAGAACTTTAAAAAAGTTGACTCCATTTTTTTTTGGGGGGGGGTAACCGAAAATCCTTAATAGCACTTTGACAAATCAGCTTTGTGGCAGACACCGGCCAGCCCGCCTCGCCCTGGAGGCCGGTTAAGCCAAGCCGAAACTGTCTGGAGACATTCCTGATCGGAGGCTGCAGAGAGAAACCCAGGTTTTACCTTTGAAGCCGCTCGATAAGGCTCCTGGGGCGGCAGGAGGGGCTCAGGACCCGCCACCCCGAGCCGGCCGCCAATTTCCGGCCTCCACCCCGACACCCACCGGACCCAGCGCCACTGGGGGAGCAAGAGCAGCTCAGGCTGGGCCCCTGGAGCGGCGCAGAACCTCACCCCCACCCGCCACCCCCCACCGAATCTGGGCAGCATTCCTCCATGCAGACCTGATCCACTCTGATAAAAATCAGCCTCCATGGGTCTTGAAAGAGTCAAAGGCCCTTCTTAATCAAATGATCAACTGTTCATTTTGAAAGCTTGACTGGTTCAATTAAGATCACAGGCAGGAGACGGCCGGTCATATTACCCTTCTTTCCAGCTGGTCTGGCCAGTTGCCGTCCCCAAGACCTACCTTTGACCAGCCTACCCCTGGGCCCGCCCAGAATGCTCCACCGCCACCACCACCACCCCGCCACAAGGTCTGACCACCCTTCTGGGCCCTCTTCTGCGCCCACCTCCTCCCAGAAGCCTACCCTGGCCCTACCAGCTGGCCGTGACCTTTCCCCTCCCCTGAAACCTCATAGGCATCTTGTGGGTCCCTTTGCTCACGGTGTTACTGACATCTGCCTTTGCCTCGGGCAAGCCAGGGGACTGTCAGCTCCCTGAAGAGCCCCTCAACCGTGGAACAGGGCCTCCGTGAGTCCGTCCTGATCCCGGACTGAAGATGGCCCTTTCTAACCCCGCTGTGGCCTTGCGAACAAGCAGTCCTGGATGACAAAGGGTTGGTTGGTTTCCAAACGTTTACTTGTGAATCAGTTGTTTGGAATTTCGAAGTAGGCTTTCATTTTTTTCCAGAATAACAATGTTCTCAAACGAGGCGAGAATGTTCCGGAGGGGCCTGGCCCCAGGCTAGCCTACGAAGTCCTATTTTGTCTAGAACCTAACCACAGGGCTATTCAACAGGCAGATGCCAGTTAACGGCATTAATCCACCGTGAGCTAAATAACTTTTCATGGGCTAGCCTCGGAACTTGACCCCATTATCCACTAAAGGGAAATGCTTTGGTGAGAAGCACACTCACCTCACCACCGCGCGCCCCCCCCCCCCGTCCCACGCCCCGCCACGGCAGCTGGCAGAGTGCAGGACGAGGCAAGGCTAGGAATCCCCTCTCTCCCAGCCTTGAGATGTGTTCTCTCCAAACACTGTTTCAGCCGAGAGATAGAGAGCAGAGACCCCCATAGGCTCTCATGTCACCCTCACTGGCTCTCCGATCTTCCCCGCTTCTGTCCCTGGCGCGGGGCCACAGCGAGCAGAGACTCCTTGCATACTCCGGGCCTCAGAGCGCAAGGTCAGATGACGCCAGGACCTCCCGGCCTCTGACCCTGCCCTGCTATCTCCTTGGGGCCCCCAGCCACCCTGAATTTTTTTATGTTTTGAATCAGCAACCCTTCACGGATAGCGCTTTTTCTATCTTCCCACGAGTTAATCTGCCCTTTAATTGCTCCTTCCTGTAGGGTTTGTGCACTTAACAGACAGTATGACATACATGTCTCTTCTGATCAAGGAACCCCGGTATTAGGTTTATGTCCGTTGTTTTTTTTTGTTTTGTTTTTAGAAATGTCTCCACCGCAAATCTCAAGCGCACTCTCTCTTCAGTTCATGTGACCCCAGAACACCTTCTAAACTAACATATTAACCCCAGGGAAGGTGAGTAGGGAAGGAACGTCAAAAGAGGCCTGTGTCATAGGACTGGCATGAAATTCAAAGGGCAGAAGCCTAAAAAGGGAAGATTTGCCAGCTGCCTTACCTTTTCACTACAGCACTTTGCAGACGCTGTGTTAGAACCCATTTAAAGCATTCAAGCATATAATCAAATTTCAGTAATGAGTTATTAATTAAGCAGGGGCAACCAATTCTCTGCTAACTGCCTCATAAACAATCGACAGGAGATTTGTGAATTTTGACTTCCTGACACTATTAAACAAATCAATATTAGGTTTCAGACACAGCAATTCAGACAGTTTTCTCTGTTATTTGGCAGCCTTCTGCCTGGAATACTAATGAAAGAATTAAGAGCCGGAGATTTTGCATGTGTTCCATCAAAAAGATCCTTATCTGTGGGGAATTGGGGCCTGATTTGCATGGAAGAAGTCTTTGCTTTTGTAGGTACAATTTTTCTCAATATGTCACTCATTAGTATTTATAAAAGCGCTGGGCAGTGGAACGTCCACCAGGCTTCAGAGCAAGCAGCCGGAGCCCTACTGGAGATAGCTCGGAACAAAGCAATTCATTTATTTATATATTTCGCAGACTGGTTAATTTATAGCTAACCCAAGCCATGGAAAACTTGGGTCTAAGAATCCAGCCAAGCTTCTTACTCAGCCTTTATTTTTTAAAAAGAGCTGTGTTCCAGTGCGGCAACGGCTCACCGAGGGAGAGAGAAAAGAGTTTTGCAAAATCGGGGCAACCTCTAAGTGGCAAAATGTGGTCATCTAGAACATTCCCCTTTGACCTCCTCTCTCTCTCTTTCTTTCATTTACTTCCACGACGTTCCCTCGATAGCAGTGCTCTTAAAAATATCCTGTGGAGACAATGACAGATTCAATTCCGTTTACCTAAGGAAGAAATGTAGAGCCGGCAGTAGCAACGTTAGGGAGCTCTGTCTTCCTCCACGTACCCCAGACCTAGCGTGGGGGATCAGCTCAAGGGGCCACTCCAGCAGGCAATCCATTCACTCTGGGCCTCCTGGATTAGGAGGGCAGAAAGGTGCCAATTAGGAGTCAATGCGAAGATTTACAGATGGGGACTAACACCGTGACAAGGACCCTTTCCAGACTTGCAGAGGTGGAAGGTCTCCTGCTTATCATATATTTATTTAAATTCCTTGAAGCTAAAACAAAAACAAAAGCAAAACCCTCTTGTGAGTGTTTCTGTGCATATATACACATACCTATGTCAAGATGATTTGATATTCCAAGATTCAATTCATATACATTTCAGAGGTGTAGCTGTGTTAGATCTCTCTATTTACAGAAACAGGTAAGAGGAAGACAAAAAGAGGCATCCCTCATGAGCTGGGTATTTACTATGCATTGGGCCCACTCCCATACCTTGTCTCACTTAATTCTTACTGCAAAGTAAAGTAAGCCACGTACACTTTCCGTCCTTGTCCAGGGTCACCCAGGATGTGGCACAGTTGGGATCTGGAGGCTGGTCGACAGCATACCCCATTCTCTCTCTCTGCCCTGGCTTGTCGTGAGATATCTCGTAATATTTCCTTGTCACACAGAATCCCTGTTAATCTTGTCCAAATATCATACTTCGGTTTTTCACTGAAAACCAGCAATTAAAACAATATGAAAGATTGACTATACGTATGGTCTGCTGTTTGGGGACATGGAAACCTTCTTCACACTTTTGTAGAATTATAACTTGGGCTTTCATTTTGTTGTTTTTTTTTTTATTACTTGGTTTTTAAATTTTAAAATATCCATGTTATTACTTGGTTTTTAAATTTTAAAATATCTATGTCATATTTGCAGTCAACGTCTCCTAGTGCTCCAGAACTTAGTTTGAAATTACTACAGATTACCAAAATCATTTATATAAAAAAATCAAGAGAAAGTTCAGAAGTTATCTCTATTCCTCATCCATCTTTTTCTTCTCCTTGAAAAGGCCACCTGGAGACATATTATGTATTTAAAATTAAGTTCACTCAGAGAGCTGGCCCTATGACAATGAACAACTTGAACATTAAGGTTGACATTGGCAATACCTTATTCCTGGTTGATAGTATGTCAGCCTTTGAATATGATTTCTGGACAACAGAATCAGCTCTAGTTAGTTTAAGCAGAAAGGGATTTATTTAGGAGGATTAAGTAGTCCACAGAACCTCCAGGAGGGCTAGAGAACCAAAACTGGATACTATGAGAAATAACTGCAGCCAAGCTACCACTTTGCTAGAAGAACAACCACACACCATGAGATGGCTGTGCTGTCAAACCCACTGATCAGAACCTACCATACTGAGCAATGAACTTCGTACACTCCACTATAGCCAGCTCCAAACCCAGATGCCTACCCTCCACTCAACGGCGCATCTGATCTTCTTGGGTATGGCCATCAACTTCTATTGCTCTCTTCACTTCCAGATCCGGGTAGCACACCCACTTGGCAGAATTCAGATCCCATGCAGATTCCTAGCTGCAAGGGACTCTGGGAAATGTAGTTTTATTTTTAGCTCTACAGCATCTATAATACAAAGAGAAGCTAGATGGGCGTTGGGATGAATAGTAAGTGAGTGAATCTACAAAATCGGTCCTGGTTTTTCTTTTATAAAAATGAACCCATAGACTGTAAGGCTCACAATGTACCTACAGTGTACAGGTGCTCATCGATAACACATCTATAACAATCTAATTGAATTTCCACAAAAATCCCCTCCACTAGGTACTTAACTATGTTATCTGCAGTGGAGAAAACTGACGCTTGGAGGTGTTAAGAAACTTTCTCGACCGGTAGGGAGAGTGAACAGCACAGTTGGCCTTATTCTAGGCCAGCTGAAGAGCTGCTACAGGGAAAACATAGAAGCTCAGCCACTGATGAGCTCTGTGCCCTTCAGTCGTGCCCTTCGGTTTTTATTTGACTTCCCTAAGCCTCAGCTTACTCATCTGAAGAATGGAAATCATTACTACTTCCTAGGCAGAGCGGCAAGGATCAAATAAGATCGTATAGGTACAGCCTCCACCTTCAGAATCAGAATAGAATGTGCCTATATTAAGTGTTAAATCAATACATGTATGAACAAAAAAAAAATTTTTTTTTAAGGGAAAATTGTCCTAACTTTTCACTCCCTGACAACCATCCTTCTCTTGCTGAGTAGCATTTGATCTGCTTGATAATCAGCCTAACACAGGAAGGTCGCATGCCCAATAGCTCAGCGCTCAAACAGGATTATGTGCCCAGGAAAGGGAATCTTTTATAGCTGCAGAGGCTCGCTTTAAAACCAGGAGGGCCGCGAACACTCAGGCTTAATTAAACTGATTTCTTGAAGAATCTGGTATGACAGGGACCAGCACTGTTAATTGTTAACCTGGGAGCCGTCCTAGGCTTTCCCTGGGGAGAGGGAGAAAGGGGCATTTTAAGTCCTGTCGGTGAGGTCATCCAGTGGATCTCCCTTAATGTTTCTGTGATGAGGTTAAGTCAAATTGGGAATTCCTTTTTAATTAGCTTTGGCTGATGGATCGTGCTCCTTTAAATACGGTCCTATAAAGACTGGGTCACGTAGGGACAGACTTCTATTTGGGTTACACTAACTTTTAAAAATGTAGCCATCAAGGCTGTGGTGTTGCCTCATTTAAAGGTTCAGAACTTATGGGTTTGGGGCCCTCAGAGAGTGGAGCATAGGCAAAAATCTTGCAAGAAATCTCTGCCTTTGATATTTAGCAAAGCATACAGATTGAATACAGAATATGCCTCAAATGCACATATATGCTCGACAATTTTTCTTCTTTTTATTGGAAAATTTTTAATTAAACAAGTAATACGTCTAATTCTTATTGCAAAATGTTCAGAATTAGAGACCCCCTAACCATTCATTTCATTTAAAAAGAATAAAATAGGGGCACCTGGGTGGCTCAGTGGGTTAAAGCCTCTGCCTTCGGCTCAGGTCATGATCTTAGGGTCCTCGGATCGAGCCCCGCATCAAGCTCTCTGCTCAGCTGGGAGCCTGCTTCCTCCTCTCTCTCTGCCTGCTTCTCTGCCTACTTGTGATCTCTGTCTGTTAAATAAATAAATAAAAATCTTGAAAATACAAATAAATAAATAAAAGAATAAAATAACACTGTGTACCTACTTGCCCCAGACACTGTTCCGAGTACTTTACATGAATTAACTTATATTCCCCTCCGGACAGTCCCGGAGATTGCTGCTTGTATTTTACAAACATTTTACAAATGAAAAAGCCAAGGCACAGGGAAGCGAAGAACAGGCCTGAGGTTACACAGCTAGCCCGTTATAAGACTGAGATCTGAACCCAGGCTGCGTTTGTTCCTAACCACCAAAACATGCCTTCATGGTATGCAATGGGTATCCCAAGAGGTTGAAACCCAAACAGGGCTAAGTGTGTACGATTTTCAGTAAGGGAGGTCCCTGGATGAGAGGACGATATAGGGCAGGCGTGATGTAGGAAGGGAACAGAGTAGAATTAGGAGGAATTCTGGGAGGACCATCAGACCACAGAGCAAGTGTGACCCCAAGGATGGAAAGGAAAGAAGGGTAGGTGGGGGAAGGCTAGACAGCCACGGAGGAGTCCCAGAACAAAGTTGGCCAATGAAGGAGTCCTGTCTCTTCCAGGAACAGGTTTATTCTTCCCACACCAGATCATTGCAGGCAAGCAGCCCACGGGGAGCAGGACCTGGACTCAAACACAGGGGTGGATTTGAAAATGCAACAGCGGGGATCCTCAGTCAAGTCTGACTCATTTGCTCGATTCACGGTGTATCTGGGAAACTTTCTCCCTCTGTACCTACTGATCTGCTAACTCCATTTAATAGTTGCATGGTATTCCACTGTATAAACATTCCATTTTTTGTGTAATCATCCCCTCCACTGATGGACATTTAACTTATACCCAGTGTTTTGCTCTGCCATACAATGTGTTAACGTCCATTTCATCTTGTTTTCTAGAGGAGTCACCAAGAAGTGAGGCGGTTAAACTAGTATGGGTATGTACACTTGCATTTTAAGAACCCCCCTCCAAACTAGCTGCATTGATTTCTACTCCCACGAACAGAAAACAGATAACAGTAACCATTTCCTCACACCCCAGACAACATGAGATAACATCGAACTTTTAATTTTGCCTATCTGATGAGTGAAATGATTCTCATTGTTGTTTTAATTTGCATTTCCCTGATTACTAGTGAGATTGATCATCTTTTCATATACGTGTTGGCCATTCGTATTTTCTCTGCGAATTGTCTATTTTATCTGCGATGTTATTAATTTACACAGGTGTGATAAATAAAATACAGAAATATTTCCAAATATTATTAAATCGGGAGTATCATCATTTTTGATCATTTGGGTTTTTTTAATTAACAGGTACTAAAAATATTTTGTATTTTTTTATGTTCAGTGGGTCCTTGTGTGCAAAAAGGTTTAGAACAGTGGATTTTTGTGGACCCTGGGCTCCCGGGGGCCCATGACCTTTTGCAGAAGGTGGAGGGGGTTGAACCCCAGATGCCTAGGAGTGCCAGGCCCACCACTACTAAGCTTTCACAGACCCTGCCAATGTCAGCCCTGCACAGAGCGGGTCCCAGACACCCAGCCAGCCCCAAGGTTGCCTGGATGGGTCTCCCCATGTGATGTAGAAGGAAAGATTTCCCGCCTACTACATTTTCAGTCTGGTGTCCCGCTATAAAGTCAGGTGACAATGACTTGAACACTAGCTCTGCTCTTTACTCTTTGTGTAAGCTCAGGCTAATCATGGAACCTCTCTGAGCCTCAACTTTCTCATCCATAACACCCAGAGAAATATGCCCTTCCTAAAGTGGTAGAGAGATCCAAGTGCAAGGGCAGCCCACCTGCTCCAGAGAGAAGCCCATCAGACACCCAATGAATGGTTACCATGACGACCGTAGTATATGTTACTGTGGCCAATCACCATAAAGAAAAGAAGGGGGTCAAAACATCACCCAGGTTCCTTTGAATTAGGGAGAAGGAGTCTCCAGTCTTACCCTTACCCAAGAACCCCTAGCTGTGGGTCTTCCCACAATGCACTTCTTCAGCCCCTTCTGAAGAAACACCCAAAGCAGAGCCTGGGACTGCCACTTGGTGGTGCCCCCCATCCCAGAAGCCTGTCACTCTCCTGGCACCCTGGCCAGGTGTCATTTGGCACTGATTTCTTCATCTCTTGTTACCTGTCTTAATCTTGTGACGCCAATTAACTTTAATGAAAGTTACATGGGAAAATTGTGGGGTGTAGACGCACAAATATGTCTTTAGCAGGGAAACAAGGACAGCCTCAGAACTGTGGTGATTTCCAGGTGGAAAGAAATGTGGAGCTTTCTGTCTCCTCCGGGTAAAAGAGGATTTGCGAAACCCAAGGAAAATAACTCTTGAAGCTGAGGTTTGAACTGTGCCAAGTTTGTGACACAGAGGAAGTTGCTCCCAGAAAGGAAGTTCTGATTGAGACTGACAGCTTTGCTGCCACTCCCGGGGGGACGGGCCGGCATTTCTCTCGGACAGGTAAGCGGGCCCCACCCACCCACCACATGAGCCTTAGCGGGTCTAGGGACACACCTGACTGCGGGTGATGGATTTCCCCCACTTTTATTTAATTACCCTAATTCCTCACATCTGTAGAGACTTTCAGAGTTTACAGCACACCCATTATCTTGCTTTGGCTTCATAACCACCCCTTAGAGTAAGAATTGTTTGGGTCTCCATTTTTGTGCATGGACGAAAACGAAACTCAGAAAGGTGAGGTGATTTCCCCAGTGACGAAATTTCCAGAACACAGATACTCCACCGCAGCGTGCAGCCTTCCCCATGAACACACGGGTCTGGCTGGCTTTCCCCCTCACTGTCCTGAAAACACTTCATCGTGGCGACAAGCAGTACTTCCCGGGGACATGAGAACAAATTCACGTTCCCTGATGTTCATCACAATGGTTTCCTGCAACTGCCACCTTATATCCTCATATCTGAGGGACGTCTCTAGGCTGTTCAGGCCATATCTCTTTGAAGGCTCTACCTGGAGATGTCCCTGGGGCAGATGTCACATCCTACAAGGGCTTTTACCTTCAAGGCCATATACTCTCTGAGTCTTGTCCAAGCATTTGTGGCTGGGCCGTTTTTTTCCATACCATCCCCACCAAAGGACCAACATTATAACATTCATTATAAAAGAATTCTTTTGAAATTATTAAATAGTAGCTCCCATTTCTCAACTGTATGTCAGATCCTGTGCTTTGCAGGTTACACACATTACATGCTTTAGTCCTCACCACGAACATCTGACATAGCCATTTGCAGGAAGACAGCTAGGTATCCACCAAAGAGCAATCTCTCCTCCTTTCATAGAAAGAGGATTGTAGCTGAATACATCGTTGTCCAGCTAAAGACTACATTTCCCAGACTCCTTTGCAGCTAGTCTGGCCATGTGACTACATTTGGAGCTGTAGGATGTTACAGCAAGTTATCTGTGCAATTTTTGAGGGTTTGTTTTTGTTTTTGTTTTTGTTTTTTTTACTCCAAAGTCAAATCCCCTTACTACCTCTCTCTCATTCTCATCGCTGTGTATTGGTTTTGACCATGTGGATGAGAAGAATAGCCCAGGGGAGGCAGAACAACAAGAGGGAAGGGGTTTCAGTCCTAGAATGACCATGTGAACAGAACTGCCTGCCAGCCTTGGTCATTCATCCAAGCCTGATCCATGGGAGAAAATAGAACCGTCTTTTTTTGAGCCACCGTATTTTGACATTTCTTTGTTTTATTGCAACAGCTTTATCTTTAATACAGTATTATAATGTCTGCTTTACAGACAAGGGACCTCAGGCTCATGAAGATTAAGTGCCTTGCCCAAGTTCACACAGATGCAGAGCAAGGATTCAAGCCCACATCTATTGGATTCCAAAACATCTGTAATGAGTCATTCACTCATTGATTCATCTAAGCTCTCCTAACTCTCTGGGTAATAGAAGCAGGAATCCCAGGGTTTTGCCTGTACAGGAGGGTCATAAATCCACGTGTTGCTTCCTTCCCTTCCATTCTCAGAAGAATGCCCTGCTCACCCGTTGAGGTGCTTGGAGATGCAAGTTAGAGTTCATTTCAAAACTTCTACTTGGTCTTTATGAGGCTTGAAGTGCAGACAGCTCTGAGATGGGCACCAGTTCCTTATGCAGCCAGAGCTCAGCAGGAAGCCTGGGACTGGCCAAAGAAGGATTAAAGGGAGATAGACCACCTTGGTTAATACTCTAAAGGCTTTGGCCTTGGACAACAGGAGTCCGTGAGGATGAGGTTGCATTTGGGGAAATGTCTTTACTCCTTAGTATTTTCTAGACTGTTTGACCTCTGAGAATCAATAGTTGTCTGTCTGTGTGTCTGTCTGTGTGCGCGCACTCGCACGCGTGTGTGGTTTGCTTATGTTCTCATATTTGTTCTTATGTTCTCATATTTGTGTGTATATGTAGTTATGTAGTTACATGTCTCTGGTCCTATGTATGTGTCGATGTAAGTATGATGTGTGCATCTATTATACGTGTGTTGTTGTGGTTGTGTTTGCAGTGTGTGTGTGTGAGTGTGTGTTCATCTGCAGTTGTATTAATGTTTGTGGGGTTGTCGGGGTGGGTGGGTGAGATGATAACCCGTTGTCCACTGGTTAACTGGGAAGAATTATCCCTTCACACCTCCCCCACTGGGAAATCTGGAAGAAGACCTGAGTTGGTGTGGCCAACTCCATCTAAATGGTCCTGTTCAAGTCCCTCTGGTCTTCTCCCAAACACACACATGCGTGCACACACATACTCACTCGTCTTTTTTAGTCTTGACCAAATCACTCACCTTCTGGAAATGAATTTCAGGGATTACAGAACTCGAAGACTGGCTGCCTAACGTGTGAATTCCAAGGCCACACCAATCCTCCAAGCAGAGCACGAAGCTTCCCTAGGGTCAGGTGGAAATTCATCTAGAAGGTTTAAAGGGGGAGACAGGCTCTTAGGGCAGGGAGAACCCCAGAATAGGTCCACCCCTGCTAGGAGCTCACACCTGCTGTGAATAACCATCCTTATGTCTTTCTTTTGGAGAATCTTGGTGGGAATCCCATTAATTGGGCATGTTCCGCTTCTGGTCTTGTAGCTCCTATCCCTCCCATCTCTCCAATAAAGTCTGCCTCAGCTGTGAAGCATCAAGTGACAAAGTTGCAGGGACAGAGAAACAGGGCCATATGATTCTGTGTGTCCTCTGCCTCACCCTCACACCCAAGAGGTTCCAGGCCTCTCAGTCTGCCAAGGCTCACCACTCAAGAGTGCCTAGCAGTGACCACAGTGAGGGACACAGAGGTACCAAGGACAGGGTCAGGAGCGGCAGACAGGAGGCAAACTTTGAGCTGCCCCGCGTGTCCTGGGTAGAGGTAACTCAAGGTGGGGAAGACTGAGGCTTGGGCTACACCTACTGTGTGTCAGGCCCAGTGCTTGGTTCTGTGAGCTCTAACCAGGCACAGATCCTCCCCGCAGTGAAGCACAGTCCCGGAGGACAAGCAGACAGGACAACACATCATCAAAAGGCAGAGAAATGACCATTATGGCAGAGACTGAGCTGTAAATACCAGAACTATGAGCCCTTGCTGAGTCCCTGGGAGACCCCAGGGGCTGGTACAGGTGACTCCTCATGTCTGAACTCATTTGATCCTTATATGAGTCCCATGAGATAGAGATTATTATTATCATCCTCATTTTACAAACGGGGAAACTGAGGCACATCCTGCACAAAGGGCTTGCCCCAGTCACACACCTAGTCAGAGGCAGGCTAGAATCTGAGCCCGGGTGGTCTGGCTCTGCTGGTCAGTATTGTCCTGCCTTGCTGTGCGTGAGGCATGGCGCAATACCAAGCAGCAGGAAATGGCCTCTGCTTGGGGGAAGTCGGGGCAAGCTTCCGAGGGGATGTCTGAGGGGCGAGGGTAACCTGGCAACTGATGGGGGGCAGAGAGGGTGCGGGCATTGTTCTGGGCACCGTCAAGTATAGAGCTGACTGGTGGCAGTTTTCAAAACTCCTTTTCACCATGACCCACGGTGTCTGATGCATATCACGCCATGACCTGGTGCACGCATACAGACGTGTCACTGAGACCCCGTCCCTGAATTACAGCAGATGAATTTTAGTATTTCTATCCTCTCCCACTTCCTGGTTTATGAGTGCTGCGTTTTGGAATTTGCTGTTTCGGAATCCTGTTTTGGATTCCGCTGAAGTTCTATGATGAGTAGTTTGAAAAGCACGGTGTGCAGGAGCTGGAGCTCTGGGAATCGGCAGGACGTCCCCGCCAGGCAGGGCCCGGACAAGGAGATGAGCGAGCTGCCTAAGGCGGCAGGGTAAGCAGGTTCTCCCTCCCAGGGTCTGGCAGGTGCAGGGGTGGCCCCAGAGAGTGGGCCTTAAATTGTGCACCCCACTTACGTCTCTTGCCACCCCATGGTCTCAGTTCGGGAACCCAGCCAATGTGCTGGGCCAGGCTGGGAGCTGGAGCTTGCCGGCACCATCGCCCTCCATCTCCCCGGGAGACCTTCTCTCCATGGAGGAAACCGAAGCCCAGACAGATGCCCAGGAAGCATTGGCTCCGACTGGTGGCAGCTCCCAGAAATCTCAAGTGACTGAGGGCATCGAGACAAGAAAAGGACAGGAAAGGTGGAGCAAGGGTAGAGAGCCAGCCGAGGGCCGAACAGCCAGGCTGTCGTCCGTGCCCAGGGGCTCCCCTGACCCGTGATCCAGAAGCCCGGATACCGACATGATTTTCCACAACGCAGCTTCTCCCCACTTTGCCTATGAGTTTCAGGGAACTCAGCCTGGGAAATCCTCAACAGCCGTCTACTCCTGTGTGTTAACAGCAGTGACACCAAGTGCCCCAGAAGTTGGCCAACGGGTAAGTTTTGCTAGAAGCTTCAGTTGATATTGTGGGAATCCCATCGACCTGAGGAAAACCTATGCTTCTGTGCTTCTCCAGAACAAAGAGCATCATTAAAAAAAAGGTATCAGCGATCACTGTGGAACATCACTGCACACACACCAAAAAGCCAAAAGTGTTGGGGAATTTGTGGACCAACCTGACCTCCCACGCCCTGCCGCCGGGTCTGTAAATGGACACAACAACTCTCGTCAGTATCTACTAAAGTCAGGACTGCATGTCCGTGATGCTGAGATCTCCCTCCTAGCGATACTGAACTCAGGAAGAGACTTAAGAGCGCTCATAGCAGCAACATCGTAGTACCCAAACTGGAAACAGCGCAAATGTCCATAGCTAGAGGAACAGACAAATAACATGGCAGAACAGTCACATAAAAAAATGAAAACAAACACTTGATAGTCTAGGTGAGTTTCACAAATGGTTTATTGGCCAGAAGAAGCCAGACACCGCTGAATCCACGCGGCATGATCCCATCTCTGTAAAGCCCCAAAACCAGGCAAAACAAAACGGTGCGGTTTCGGCACATCTGCTTAGGGGAGAAAACCAAAAAGAAAAGCAGGGAAGTGACCTCTGTAAGAGAATAGCGTCCACGGCTGCACGACATGGAGGTGACCGTGGTCGGGAGGGAGCATAGGGGGCCGCTGGGCTACACAAAATGGATCCCACGTGGAAGTTATGTGAGTGTTAACTTACAATGATTTATTAGCATGTAAATGTCTGTATTCTATACTTTCCTATATGTAAGTTATGTTTCACAATTATATATATATTCGCAATTATATCACGTGGTCATTCACTGACTCACATTGCCAGGTTCAGCATTTACGTTGAGGAGGTTTGTGGGACTCAGATGGAAATCGTTCCTAATGGCTCTTCTTTCTCCACCTCAGGTCCTGGGGAGGTCAGGTACCCAGTGTTTCACATTAAGAAGCAGCATGAGATAGAGCCCGAGACCTGTCCTGATCAATACTTTTGTCCCCAGGGGCTGTGCCAGGAGCTGGACGACTGGGGGTATAATCCACCCAGGGGCAGAGCGGACCCTCTCCCCATACCCAAGCTCTGGGAGACTTTGCACATGCTTGTATGATGACCAAGGCGGGGGTGAGGGCCCCGTAGTAGATGCCCTCCAGTCTCATCAGTCCCGCAGAAGAGACTAGCTGTCTAGAAAGGGAGGTGTTACTGTGTCTTAGAAAAGCTGTCAGGCCTGGGTGCCAGGAACCCTAATCATCAGAAAGTTACTGCAGGTATCAGATAAAGGAGGTTCCGCCCCTCAGAGCCAGGATTTGACAGGTCCATAAAGGCTGCCTAATACCGCTGAGCCCCATGTGCTTTTGATATCATGTCTCATTTTCTGCATGAATGAGAGACCCAGCCAATGGGAAGAAGACTTGAGTTTTCGCTGACAGCGCATGAAGCCTGGCTCACCTGCGCTGGCAGCCTTGAGGCCGCGGGGCTCTCCCAGCAAAACCCAGCAGCCTGTCCCAAGCCGAACTTGGCAACTTAACAGGAACCATGGGAGGTCCCCTTCCCCTTCAGAGGGTGGGTCCTAGCAGACAGGGTTGCACGGCACAGTGTAAGTCCTGAAGACCTGGTGCTTTGAGAAAGAAAAGGAATTCAGGGCCCTGTAGTGAGGTCAACCCTTGGGAATTCTGCTGAGTTTGGGACCTGGATCTCCGCGTTCAGGCCCTCCACTCTTGCCCCCTTCAGGCAAAAGATGGAAGGGAGTGGACAATTATTTAGTACCTACTGTCATCGGCCTTTATCAGACTGTCTCCAGTTCTGGTCTTTCTTTAACCATCATTCCCATTTGACAGGTGGGAATACTAAGTCACACAGCTGGCAAAGTGTCAGCGCCAGGCTTCTCACCCCCTCAGAGAGCCAGCAACCTCTGGGCTCTCCCTTCTCCTCCCCAACCTTTGCTCTCTGGGCACCTGCTTTCAAGAAAGGGTCTGATAACAGCCCTTGACACCTCAATATGAAAGGGTCTGTAGGGCACGGGTGGCCGAAATCTGGTAGGAGGGGGCTGGGATGCTGTCTTGAAGGTACACATGCAAAACGAGTACCTAGAGTTCGATCACATCCAGAAGCTTCCACTGGACGACTCTGCACTGAACTTGTGTATTCCAAGGCCCTCTATATTGTTTCACTCACGTGAAATTCTACCCACTGTAGTTTTCAAAGTCATCTTTGCCAGAGTGGACTCCTGGGCTCCTGGCTCTCCCAGGGTCCTCAGTGGCCTTTTGAGGGCACGTGCCGTGGCCCTGCCCAGAAGCCTGCATGGAGACAGGGCTGACCCTCATGCTATCAAGCAGGGGGGGTCCTCCAAAGAACCCCCAAAACTTGAGGCTCCCCTGCGTAACAAAGGAAGCTGGAGGCTCCCCCATTCATCAGTCACCTCATAAACCAAAGTGCCTCCTCAAGAAGTCTCCCCTGATTTCCTTACCTGCTACAGATTGAATGTGTATGCCTCCAGCCCCAAATTCTTGCGGTGAAACCTAACTCCCAGTGGGACGGTATTTGGAAGTACAGCCTTTGAGGGGTGATTTGGTCACAAGGGCACAGTCATCCTAATGGATTAATGTCCTTAAAAGAAGAGACCCCCAAAGAACTCTTTCATGCCTTCTGCCATGGGAGGACACAGGGAGAAGTCTGCTGTCCATGAATCAGGAAGGTCTCACCATACACAGAATCTGCTGGCACTTGATCGTGACCTTCCCAACCTCCAGAACTATGAGAAATAAATTCCTTAGTTTATAACCCACTCAGTCTGAGGTATTGTGTGACAGCGGGCCAAATGGGCTAAGACACCATGCCTGTCCTCAGTCCTGGTACCTTCAGATTTAGCAGGAGTTATTCAGGAAAATTCAAGAAAAGAATAAAGGATAAATTAACCATTGGGTGCCTGGGTGGCTCAGTGGGTTAAGCCTCTGCCTTCAGCTCAGGTCATAATCTCAGGGTCCTGGGATTGAGCCCGCATGGGCTCTCTGCTCAGCAGGGAGCCTGCTCACCGCCCCCCCCCCCTGCCTGCCTCTCTGCCTACTTGTGATCTCTGTCAAATAAATAAATAAAATCTGAAAAAAAACTAGCAACCATCCATGGGCAGTCACTGCAAGTGGACTCCCAATTATCCATTCTCCCCTTATGCCTTCCCCACAAAATCCCAATTTTATTCAGAGTCGCCATGTGCCTACCTAGAAAACTTCACGTCCCAGCCACCTTTGCCACCACGGATAATCACGTGACCCCATTCTGGCCAAGGAGGCACAAGCGAGAGTTGCTGTTTGGAAGTTAAGGAAAGTCCTTTGATAAAGGAGCCTCTCAGTCAACTTACACCTTTAGCCCTTTGCCCAGATCCCTCTTTCTGCAGGAAATGGCCCAGCAAGTGAGGCTATCACCTTGAGACCCAAGTGACAAGCCTGAAGACAAAACTCCCACGTTCAGGCTGGTCATAGGCAGGTCTCCCGTGGGGTCCAGCACTGGCTGCCTCCCCTCGATCTCCCGCTGTGTGAGCAGCGGCGCCCCTCTTGCCTGGGCTGTGATTTTCCAAGTTCTCAGCTACTTCCAGCCACAGAAACTTAACTCTTCAGCTCTCCTCCCGCCACCCATATACACCCGCTAATATGTTGCCCCATTTCCTTCTAGCCTTTCTCTGCATAGAAGCACACGCCCTTTCTTTGAATTCAGGCTACTACCCTAACCAGGTAGGTCCCGGAAGCGAAGTAAATTACTTAACCTCTCCATATCTCCGTTCTGGATTTGTAATTAACAGTAACTTCCAAGTGGAGTTCTTTGAAGGCTTAATGAAATAATACATAAAGTGGTAAGGACCGTGCCTAGAGTTTAATATGTGCTTAATAAATGTGATTATTACTAATATCAACATTTTATATCCTGCTTTTCTTTGCATGGTATTATACCACATGCATTTTTTCCTGTTATTAGAAGTCCTTGTAAATACCATTTTAACGGTATTGGGAACTTCATGTATATACCACAAACGTTAGTTACTATTATTAGTACCAAAATTTCACATCCTATTTTTTTTTAAGATTTTATTTATTTATTTATTTATTTGTCAGACAGAGAGAGAGCACAAGCAGGGGAACAGCAGGCAGAGAAAGAAGCAGCCTCCCTGCTGAGCAGGGAGCCCGATATGGGACTCGATCCCAGGACCCTGGAATCATGACCTGAGCCAAAGGCAGGCACTTAACTGACTGAACAACTCAGGCGTCCTCACAACCTACTTTTTTACTTAACATTATGACATATGCATTTTTCCATGACAATAATAAAGTCCTTTATTAATATCATTTAAAATGTCTGGCATTTTTTCATATGGCTTAATCAAGAATCAGAAAATGTTTTATTAAAGGTCCAAAAAATAATATTTTAGGCTTTGTAGGTGATGTGGTCCTTGTGGCAACTACTCAACTCTGCCATTGTCGTGCCGGAGCAGCCCCAGACACTAAGTAATGCAATGGTCATGACTGTGTGCCAATAAAACTTTATTTACAAAACCTGATGGGGAGCTGGATTGGCCCAAAGGCCATAGATTCCTGGCCCCCAGGGAAGGATTATCACTTATTGAAACAATCCCTCTTACTGTTACAAATTAGGCTGGTTCCAAATTTGATTAAATCAATCTTCAGAGAAGATCTTGGTGCCAATGTCCTTGACTGCATTTCTGATTATTTTCTTAGGATAGTTTCTCAGAAGAACAATTTTAAGGCTCTTGAGTCATACTGGCAAATTCAGTAGGCATCCCTTTTTTTAAAACCATACTTTGAACTTTAACCTGTGTCTTTGGCTGCCATCCCCCACCCGCTCAACTGTTTTCCAGGTATTTCCTGAGCAGGAACTCTGTCCCTTCTAGCAGACTTCCAGTTCCACAAGTATAAGGATGTGACATCTCATTCTACCAGTATATGCCCTGCCCTCACTTTACCATCTCCCTCCCACCCCCGACACACGCGCGCACACACACACACCCACACACACACACACCCCTATGCAATGTCTATCATGTCTGCACACGTGTGATGCACGAGGAAAACGAGGTGGGTGGCTGACTGAATGATTCCCCACATGTTTAAAACCCCAAGGAGGCCTGAGCCAGATACAAATGGCCAATTTAAATCAGTAAGACTTAAATGTAGGGGACCTTCATAAACCAGGTGAGAAATAAGCCTGGCCCTTTCCCAGATGAGTCATGGCAAAATGTCAAAGAAGACAGTGATTTGTCCCCAAGTCCTCTGTCTCTCTTTGCTTTCCCAGAGCTTGGTGCCACTCCTGCCTCGCCGCTTCCCCAGAGAGCCTCTTGGAAGACCCTCAGAGGCACCACGTTGACTCTGCACACTCCTTTCATCTTCCACTTACCCCCACTTTTTTCCAGTCCAGTGCCATGGTGGGCCCTCTCACCATCAAGACTGAAGAGACGTCCCACCTCTGCCAAAACCCGGTTCATGAAAAATGGAAAATATCCTCTTACATTTCTTTTCACCTTGAAATTTTCATGAAACCAAATGGCAGTTTCCAAAGGTGAAAAACTGTTATTTTCCCAGACAAATTCCTGTGAAGTGAAAATTGCTAGTTTCACACAGCTCTACCACTGATGACTATTATTACTCTGGGCACTAGGTTAGCACAATTTGATCAGGAAAAAATAAAACCTGGGTTATATTCCCAGCAGGCCTTAAATGTTCCTGTGGCCAGACTTTCACAGACCGAGAGCCAGAGGGAGAGCTTCCTGAGGCTCTGGTCACCAGGCCCACCATCACCCTGCCTGTGGACGCCTGCTGAGCCCAGACACCCCCCATCAGACATGGCTAAACTCAAGAACATGCCGCTTATCCTCCCAAAGACAGGGCTGTATTCCTTGGGAAAGCAGGTGCATCTCCCCTGTAAAGAACATGGGCTCAGACCCTCTGAGAGGAGATACACGATGTTCCTTAGGCATTATAGAGTGGGATAAATAGAATTCCTTAAAACGGTGACCCGTGTGGGATAGTGTTCCCCCACCTTCAGAATATTAGATCATAGGGCTGCCCTGACAACGGACCATGGACTGGGTGGCTTCAACAACAGAAATTTATTTTCTCAGTGCTCTGGAGGTTAGAAGTCGGAGAATAAGGTTTGTCGACCATCAACAGTAAAAGCACTTTCAGGGCTTAATGAGTTCTGTGGTTTTCAAATTCTATTCCGTAGAACCCTTGTGGTTCCTAAAGTGACCCTAGGGGCTTCTTTTTTGCAGGGGGAGCATAGCACGTGGAAATCTGGGACTCCTATACTTGCTTCATCTAAGACTTTGTTTGGCCAAAGGGTTCTTCGTTTTACAGTGTTTGGAAATGGCTGATGGTTTTTCAGATGGCCAGACCGCAATGCAGAGGGGCGAGGAGAGTGTCTGGGAAGGGACAGCCCCTGCTCAGCATTGCTGGGGTAGAGCCGAACTCTTCCAATCTGGTTTAGAGTCCCTTCCACTCCTCGCTGCTGAGGTGGCTCTGACTCAAGACCTCGAGAATCACGGTGTCACGTAAGGATTTCGGTGATGCCCCAAGGTGAGCATCCGGTCGGAGTCGGATGCAGAATTGGACTCACAGATCATGCAACATCGTCTTAGCTGTTTGGACATGTGGATCTGGGCTTAAGTGTCGGAAAATCTGAGTCATCATCGTCCTGACGTCAGAGGTTGCTTGGAAATTTTCATTCCAAACAAGAAGCAAAACCCGCCCCATTTAGGTACATTTGAGTGTCTCA
The DNA here is from genome assembly GCF_011764305.1 of Mustela putorius furo. Taxonomy (NCBI): domain Eukaryota; kingdom Metazoa; phylum Chordata; class Mammalia; order Carnivora; family Mustelidae; genus Mustela; species Mustela putorius. The sequence goes on from NW_025422057.1 coordinate 12,961,816, forward strand.
TTTAGGAGTCACACAGAGTGCTGAAAAGTGATAAATATCTTTGGCAACAAGCCGTGGCTAACTGTGTTTGCACGCTTTCCTGGGTGTCTGGCTGTCAACAGTGAAGATGGAGATGATGGAAAAGCATCAGTCTATACTTAAAAAAGAAAAGAAAGAAAAGAATTAAATCTCCTAAACCCCAACCTGCTGAGTCAGAGTAGAGCAAGAATTTGGTCCCACGTATGTTCTGAAGACATGCCCTGTGCTTGGAATATTCCAAGAAGTTCTTGGGTTTGAAAAGCAAAGTGGTGATTTTACCTGGAGACGGGATGGGGGCAGCTTGGGGCTAAGAGAAAAAGGTACATTCCTAACCATACATTTGCGCAATCCCTGCGCGCTCGCTCCCTGCCAGTCAGCTTTGGAATGCCTGCACAGGACATGGGCGTTGAAGCTGAGTCAGGTCTGTGCTTTCCTGGGGTCCAAGATAAAATGGATGAGAAAAAAATGGGAGTCTCACCCAACACCGGAGTCCTGACCAGCAGTGGGAATCTGCTTCCCTACATTTTTCTTTGGAACATCCTGGTAGGAACCACACCAAGCAGTTGGGGCCAACCAGTTTGGATGAGCCCCTAACAATACAGGGAGCAACTCTTTATGAAGTCATTGAAAGAATTCCTGGAGGAACAACGGACGCCGTGTAATATAACAGGTGTCACCGGCTCACAGGCTGCTCCTTGGCAAGGCCTTGCTCCTTAGCCTGGCCGAGTCTCACCGTGCTCTAGCCTGGCTGACCAGGGCCTTCCAGCAGGACTCAGCTGGGGTGTCACTGTTTCCCACCAATGACCAGCAGTGTCAGCCTACACCAGTAAGAGTTAGAGATACAAACATCTCCCAGCTGCCCTCCACCTGCTGAATCACGATCTCCATTTTTGCAGGATCCCCACTAAAATTGGGAAAGTGCTGGTCTACTGGAAGTTACCTTCAGAGGCTGTTCTAACTGAGGCATGGTGGGGGCGAGAGCCCTGTGGGATAAACAGCGGGCAGTCATACCGACCACCAAGGAAGGCTCTGCGTGGACAGAAAAAACTCACAGTGGTTGATGAGCCCTTGAGTAAGAGTGACAGAGCACACGCCAGGAAAGTGTTCACACGGAGTAGCAGGAAAATGGACTCCTGAAGATGTTAGGTTCTTTCCCAGGCTCAGCAGGAGAACGGAGCCAGCCAGCCACAGGTCCCCATCCTGAACCTCTCCTGCCCATGTCCAGGCACTGTGCTGAATGCTTGTGTGTTTGCGTGCATTAATTCTAGCCGCAGCCCTATGAGACCGCCCTCTACATGACAAATGAAAAATGGAGGATTTGGGTAAAAGCATCCTGAAAAATAATTTGATGCTGTCCCATAAAGTTGAATCTCTCTATTGCCTGAGACCCAGCAAATTCCACTTTGATAGCCCCGAGCTGTAGACGCTCACACACGTGTGCAGGAGAAGGCATGTGCTAAAATGTTCATGGAAGCACTATTAAGAATTGTGGAGGAAAACCAGATAAAACTCAAATGCCCATCAGAAGGCGACTAGATAAATAAACTGTGGCATATTCAGATGATGGGTTGGTGTCTAGTACAGAAAACACATGAAACACGGGGCGGCCTCACACAATCACAAATCATAGAAATATAATTTTACGCAGGAAGAAAACAAGTCACACAGACCCTTAGAGTATGATACAACCTTCCCAAAGCTCAAAGCAAAACAGAACAAAACAAAAAACCCACAAGCAAAAATAAGCTAGACATTATTTTGGGAGGTATATATAAACAATGAGAAAGTTGGTTTTGTTTTTAAGGACCAGAACTGCAGACACGGTTCAGGATCCTGGTTATTTCTGTGGTAGAGGCAGGTGTCTGAAGGGCAGAGGGTCATCAATGATAAACAGATACGGGGAAAGGCGTACTTTTTAGGTCGCGCAGTGAGTTCCCAGGGATTCATCACTGACTTGCACGTCTCATGTCTTTTTTTTATATGTGCATTAAATTATAATTTCTAGAAAACCTTTCAGTGCTGAAGCCAGGGCTCAGAGGGGCTGAATAGCTTAGGCAGGTTTACAAAGCTAGTAACTGGTCATGTTGGGGTTTGGACACAATCGGATGCCAAACCCACGCCAACGCCCGAGCTCAGCTGCCTGCTGCATGTGAGGCTGGCTTCAAGAGCCATGGTGGATATTAGTTGCACGTGTGACAGCGGGACACAAGGAGACAGATAGTGATGACCCACCCCCTCTCCATAAGGAGAGGCTGCCGACACCAGGGGCTGGAAGTCTTCGGGGCGAGGTCGGCGCTGTCCTGTGTTCGTTCATGCTTTGTTCACAGACCCCGATCTGCCTCTGAGTCCCCCACCTGCCTCGTGCCACTGGACACACCGTGACCCCGGCTCACAAAGGACTCGCAGAAATCTGCCTGCACTTGCTTCAAGTTCAGACTCCGGGCAGTTATCACAGATTGGTAGAACAAGGAAGAGAGCCAGAAAGCAGAAAAGTAAGTAAAGCCAATTCCATTTCAGTTCATCGTTCCGGCTCCCAACCCTTCCTAACTGGAATTCCAGGGCCTTGCTTTTGGGCAGCACATCACGATCGCTGGAAGGCCTTCTCCTCTCTGGGGCTTTGTGACACTCGCCCCTGTGAAAGGAGCTGTAAGAGCTATCCCTGCTTCTAAATAAAGACAAGTGGCACCCAGAGAGGCCGAGCAAACTGCTCAAAGTCAAGGCTGTGTGACCTTGGCTGATCATTTCCCCTCTCTGGGCTTCGACTTCATCTATAAAACAGAAGGGTTGACCCTGCTGATTCATAAGGGGTCTTCCCCTTCTGACAATCTGCAGTTCTCAGGGGGACCAAGCCAAGGGGAAAAAACCCATCCCCCAGTTTTACTGTTTCTTCAGGAAGGAGTGGATCACTCCGGCTCCCCTACACTAGGACGATACAAGTTCCAAGTAACCAAAAAGCAAAAGGAAAAGACAAGAACATATAAGACGCAGATTTAAATCATCATCATCATCATCCTCCACACTATTTATCACTTGGGTCAAATTCTAGAGAGCCTGAGCAAATAATGTGGGGGTTCTCGTCCCCGGCATGGCTCTGATGGCGAACTGCCTATCACCAAGGGAACACAAAGGAGAGAAGAAACAGAGTCGTGCTGCCGGCTGCATGGCCAGCATCGTGCAAAGACAATGGGCGCTGGTTTAATTTCCCCACCGCCTCCCAAACCGTGCTCAAAGCAAAGTCAGATGTCTTCTTCCCAGAAAGTGGAAGAGGAAAATATCAATCTGTTTCGGGGAAAGTTACGAATTGCGTGTGCCTGGAATCCTTGATATATGACTGTAGCCTGGTGAGCAACAAGTGATTCTTGCTGTTGCATTTGATCTCGGGATGGTAATGTGCTCTCCTGACATCATCCAAATGGAGAATGACTGAGGATGTTTTATATAAGATGGTTGCAAACTTCAAAGGCCACTCTTAACCCTGAACCGCCCCCCACTCCCTCCCTTTCTTCCTGCTTCCCTCCGGGCCCTTCTCTCCCTTCACCCGCCAAATTGTTTCGGGGCCAAAAGTGATTGTAGGACGATCAAGAATCAAGGAACTTGTGGCAGGTGGTACCACCTGTGTTTGGGCAACAGCCTCACGGACGGCATCTGCTCCCCAGTTGTGGAGGGAGGGAGGGGGCCGCGCCTGAGCGGGATTCCCAGACAGCCCAGCCAGCAGCCGGGCCGCCACGGAAGAAGGAGGGTGGGGGCCAGAGTCCCTGCTGCCTTCTGCTTTGAGAGAGACGGAGGAGGGCTCCCTGAGGACCCGAGTTTATCGCACGTAAGGAAACTGAGGCCCCGAGAGACGAACCTGCAGTTCCTCAACACCGAGGGGCAGGCACGGAAGCAGAGCCCAGGCACCTTGACTTCTAGCCCAGAATTCTTCCCCTACACCCGTCTTTGGCTGGATGAGAAAGTCACCCCAGGCATCCTCTCCCTCCCCTGAATTAACAAGAACTTCCGGCTCTCCGGGCCTTCCTCTGTGCCAGGCGCTGTCCTCAGCATTTCACACGCGTTAACTCGTCTTACCATCACATTGACCCAGTGCTTCTCAACTGCAGTGATTTTGTCCCCCAGGGGACATTTTTATGGTGAGGGGGTGCTAGTGGTAGAGGCCAGGGATGTTGCTGACCACCCAACAATGGGCAGGACAGCTCCTCAAAACGAAGAGTCATCCAGCATAAAAGGTCAGCGGTGCTCTGATTGGGAAGCCCTGTATTAATCCCATGAGACATGTATGTGTACAGTATTATTATTATTATTATTGTCGTAGTAGTCATTGTTGTCTTCATGGTGGTGATCCTGGCCGTTATTCTCATGTTGCAGATGGAGACACAAAGATAAGGGACTTAGTTGCCTGAGGTCACACAGCTCGTAAAGGCAGAGCCAGGATGTCAGCCCAGACAGTCAAACTCCCAGTCAGGACACAAGTTTCCTCTCTCAAATTATGTAGGGAATGTAGGAAGCCAAGTTCATCTAAAAAGTCCCAGAAAATGCAAATCAAGCCAAAGAACCCTTGGCCCTCACCCAACCTCACTTCCCTCCCCAGAGCAACGCTCACTCCCCCGGGAATGTGTGTTCCTTGTCTCTTTTTCTCCCCCAGCATGTCCCCTGGTCCATTTCTCTCTAGGAGCATGAACACATAAAGCTCCACAGGCCTGCTGTGTGGTTGGAATGTATTTGAATGAAACTATTCTCTACTTACCTTATTCAGCTTGCTTTTTCTCACTTGCCCACTGTCTTCAAAATCATCCCCTATCAGGACATGTAGGCATACATAGGTATACATCATTTTTAAGGAGCAACTTAATATTTCATGGTTTGGATATCATCAGTCCTCTACTCATGGACATTTAGGTGGTTTCCAGTATTTGATTCTTTGAAGTATAGGTATGGACAGGAGTTAAAAGCAGGGGCTTCGGAATTAAATTTGGATTCAAATTTTGGACTAGTTGTGTGAACTCCAAGGGTGTTCCTCAACCTCTCTGAACCTCAGATCCCTTGTCCAGTGGGAATCTCACAGGACTAGTGTTTCAGTTTCCAATGACATTGTATAAAAAGGGATAAATACAGTAGCTGACACATAGGAAGTGTTTAAAAGTGGCAGAATTTACCAGTATTATTACCACGCATCATTACAACATATCACCATCATCATTGTCATTTATATTATTGTTACTATTCCAATTAGTCAGCTGTCTGCCCAAGCCAGTTCACCCAGAAATGCTATCAAAAATGCTTTGGGGAAAGTGGGTCAAACGTTGCACTATCCCATGTCCAAAGACTTGGAACATTTTCCCTGAATGAACAGACTCAAAGGGGAAAGTCACCCATCAGGATCCTGGGGGCTGGAGAGGTTCATGGTTCTAAGGTGGGTTTCATGCAGACCACTTTCCATCTTCACCAACACAGAAATGCCAGCCTCCATGGGGAGCCTTGACTAATGAGTGTGCACAGATATCAAAATTAGGAGGACAGCTGTGCCAGCTGACCCCTGAGCCAACTAGTGAAGACATGGTACTTGACAAGCCCAGCGTATGACACAGTGTGGTCCTGTGCGGCCAGAAAACCCAATCCAGCACTGGCATCACAGGGAGTGTGCCTACAGGAATGGCTCAGAGGCTGAGGTTGGCCTCCAGCTAAGTTTTATAAACAAGCCTCCATTTAGCTCCCTCTTGGCTGTGCCCCAAATACAGTTCCCCCTATCCCTTGGGAATAGGGGTATGGAGGGACACTCTTTTTAGGCGACTGAAGGAATAGGTCCTAAAACAGAAACTTGCCAAGGAGCTTGCAGATTGAGACAATGATGCCAAGAAAAGATCTCCAACTACTTACTGTTGCTCTTGTCTACATCCTAGGTGGAAGGGCAGGGGAACATCAAAGGCCATTTGTAATAAAAACCCATGGTTTCTTTCCCCACTGTTCCTCCGTGAGGGATCTCAGCGAGGACAGACTCTGCCATCTGGCTGGGGAAGTGGGTCATACCAGGGTGGATCCATCTCAGTAGAAGCTCATCTAGAAACAGTGATGGTGCCTAAGCATGAATCGTGACTTGAAATGAGCCAATCAGAGATCTCCTTCATTTTTCCAAACTAGGAGGAGAGGCGGAATAGCTTTTCTTCCTAAGATAATCTGTGGATTTTTCTCTGGAGTCACTGGCCACTGTGGAGGTGTCTGAGAACACAAGACCAGTCTAGAAATGTCCGTGGGGAGGGGAAGAGGTAACCTGACAGCTGTCCAAAGTCCCAGAAGCAACTCCCCCTACCCGGCAATTACCTAAATCAATTGATTTATTTTGTTCAAGCCTGTTTGAGTTGAGTTTCCATTATTTGCAAAAACAAGGGTGCAGGTTCTAAGTTATGCATCAACGAAATCTGCTAAAACAGTGTCACTGCTGATAGGGTCTAGGTGGGCATGAGTAACACCTCAGTGACTCCTAAGTAAGTCTCATAGGCCAAGAGCTCTGGAAGTCTCGCAGGCCAGGAGCTCCAGAAGACTTCTTCCTGATCACAGAGCTCCTCACAGATCGTCACCATTTGTGATGGAGGTTTGTCCACCCCAAACAAGAACCTGACCCATCCGCCCTTGGCGGTAGGTCATGCACTCCTGCCAGCGTGCTGGATGGGAACCTTCCCGAGTGCTGGCACAGACTTGGGTTCCTGAAGGGGGTTCTGGGGAGAAGGACCCTCCGCTCAGAGCCGGGCTGAGGACAAACACAAAATCTCCAAGAGGAACTGAGTCCTAGGGATGAAGACAGACTCCAGCCAGGGAGAGATAGGGAAGTAACAAGACCCCATAGAACAAAATAGAAATGGAGGGGAAAAAGCATCACCGAGAGCCCCAGGGAGACAGGCCAAAAAGAGTGAGCCTAGAGTCAAGGGGGGACTTGGCAGATCTACTTGGGAGCCAGAGCTCCACAGGTCAGACTTCTGGTTCCCTGCCCTGCACACACTGGCTCTCTCTAGGACACCAGCCATGCCTGGTCACCTGCTAGGCTTGGCCCCCAACCACCTTGTGTGTCTGAATGAAGGATCCATGCATGTTCGGTACACATGCACTTATGTGCACGTGTGTGCAAACAGGAGCATGTGCGTGCACAGGAATTGGGAGGCATCTGAGCTGGGGTTGCTGGATGACCTGCTATTTTGGCATGTGTGTGCATGAGTGTGTGTGTGAGTGTCTGTGTGTGTGAGGGGCATGACGTTCATAAAGATGGTGGGTGCACGTGGGTGAGCGGGCGCGCTCGTGAACGGGGTAGCGGAGGGAACGCGAGCAAGAGATACTTGAGGAGAAGGAGGAAGTGGGTAAAGAGTGGGAAGAGGAAATGTCAACACCGTGTGTGCGTGTGTGTGTGTACCGCACGCGTGCCGGGGTCTGCGCCAGCATGTGACAACACAAGATGTGAAAAAGGAGCCCAACGTGACCCGTGCCCATGAAGGGCTGGAGCATCTCTCTGCCAGGTGCTCCTGGGGGAGATGGGAGTTCAGAGCGGACTGAGCAGCTCATGGGGAGAAGCCCATCTCCCTCCCTGCCCTTCCCCGGGAGGCAGCGGGCAGCCCCTCTTGTCCTAGAGCCTGAGCTCCGACAGCCAGAAAGGACAGCGACAGGCAGGCCCATCCAAGGCCGTCCCTGGCTGGCAAGCTGCGCACCTTAGACATCCGGCCCAGAGACGCAAATCCCTCCCCACGCGTGTGCCGACACCTCCTGCGGCCAGCAGGCTGCGGACAGGATCTCGGGGCAGAGACACCCTACTTTGCTTTTCCAGCCCTGAGGCAGCTTCCAGATGCCCAGGAAAGAGGCGGTGAACATATCCTCGAGGACCTTCGAGGTGGCGGTGGATTTTAAGAAGTAAGACAACTACCCACCTTGGATGGGCCATACCAGAGACACTGGCGTGTTCCCAGCTCAGCAAGGAGAGTGTGGGGCTCTCGCCGCGTCCGCCAGCCCCATCTCACCAAGGCCAACACCACCAGGAAATCTGAGTCACGAGGTCCCCAGGCACCTTGCTAATGTGAGAGCTGGAACAGGTCTGGCTTTTGTCACATCCTGACTTCTAATTCTGGTTTCCATTCAACACCCATACTCCATGCTTCTCGCCTGTTTGGGTCTCTCTGGTTGTCCATCTTCTCAGGCCTTTTGCACCCGAACCAAAGGATACTCTTCCCCCCCGCAGTTCCCACTGGCCCCAGGACTGACAGGGTCAGTGGCCAGAGGGAGGCAGGCTGCCCTCTGGTTTCACAGGAAGGCTCCTGGGGCAGACCCCCACGTCTCCCCAAGCTCTGTGCGTGACCCACAGCCCGAGCCCTTCCTCCCGCCCCGCTGATGAAATCATAGCCTCAATCTGGACCTGTTCATGCCACAAGATAAATTGTCAAAATGTTTTCATCTAATTGGGTCTTTTTCAAGTCAGCTGAAAACCATCAGGCAGGGAGCCAGATGGAGCTGGTGATTAATGAGGGACATTTGGTCGCTTCTTCACATCCATCATGGAGCCCGTTTGGGCGGGAGTGTTCTAGTCCTCTGCCAGGAATGGGTATGTGCAGGCAGATAACTGAGGCCTCTCCTTGCTTCCGTGGGGGGCAAAGTGTGGCCTTTCCCCCCACAGGGCTCGAGAAACACACAGAATTCATAAACTAGAGGGAAAAAAATCACATCTTCAACCCAGCCAAGCCCCACTAACAAGTGAGCCTGGAGTCACGCCTCGATTTCCTCCCCTGATGATCAGAGCCCTTCAAATCAGCCCCACAGGAAGCCTTCGGGGATTTAAAGGCAAGGGGCATCTGAGAGGACACTGAATGGTTTCTGAGGGACGAGGAGGATGAACAATCCAGCATCCTCCCTGTGGTCATATCAACAGTGTCTACGTGTTATTCATTCGCCCAGCAAACATGTACTGAGCACCTACTGTATGCCAGACATCCCTGAGAATGCAAAACAGAACTGGGCCTTCCCCTCGAGAACCTTGCAGATTCGTGAGGGAGGTGGATATTAATCAGTAATGACACCAGCATGTGATCGCAATCTGTGACATGTGCCGTGGAGGCCGGGGGAGGGCCAGGGTGTGGGCAGGGGGCTTGGAAATCTTCACCAAGTGCTGAACTAAAGAAAAGATAGGTCACTCAGTAGAGAGTGGGGGGGAAATCTAGGCTCAGATAACAACATTTACTGGTTACTACTACTAGTACATGTACATTTGCTAGTTATGTTTTCATTTCTTAATAAATGTGCTGTTTTTTGCTACATACAAGTAGTTCAGAGCAAGAAGAGTGCCCAGTAGACAATAGGGGTGCCTCACCTCTCTGTACCATGATCATCCTGAGGTCTGTCTCCCCAACTGCATGGGAGCTCTGAGTTCTGCATACGCATGCGGCCTGACATTGAGCCTGACACGAAGCCTGGAACACAACAGACATTCAGTTTATTTGTACGGACTGGTGGATAAAATGAACAAAATCTTACTTCTGTTGGCATCCTTGCCCTGACTCCAAACCAGGCCTTCGATGACAGAAAACATCAGTTCATCTGGGGAAGCCATTCTGCCCACACCGCCCAATGGTACCCTGCCCTGTGTTCTCAGAACCTTAGTGACAGGGTTTGAATGAAGAGGTTCTAAGAGTAGGATAAGTTACTCCAACTCACAATCTTGTAGACATCCTTCAAATGTTAGCTTGGATAGCCCTTCCTCCAGGAAGCTTTCCCTGATGCTCCAACTACCAGCAGATCTAGCTTCCATGATGCCATTGTCACATGAGTCATGTTTGATCTGATGTGTTGGTTGTGTGTCTACCCCCACCTCTCCTCATCTCCAATAATACCCCTCATGAGTTCCGGGGCCTGTGTGCTTTGTTTGCCATTGAATCTCTAGCACATTGAAGGTGTTCAGTAAATAATGAGTTCATGAACACCATAAGACTGGAGACTAGTTATGATTACGTTCAAAGTTCATTTGCATGCACGTGCAAGTATTTTGGCAAGCAGGAAGATGAAGGAGAAGCATGGGAGACATAGGATTGGCCCTTTGCTCCCTCAAAAGGCCTCCCAGGATAGGCTGCTGAGAACCTTCTGGCAAGTGAGGCCCTTCCAGGCCTAGTAGTCCCCGTGCCAGGAGCTGAGAGATAGCAGCTTCTGAGCCCTCACTAGTTGTGTTGGAAAACTAGCTACCTGCTGCCTGCAGGTGCCCGGGCACAGGAAGCAAGAAGACTGTCCACTCCTCAAAGAGAAACTGAACCCAGTCTTTATTCTGAGCAGTTGCTGCGTCTTCCTGGAGTGCACAGACTTGTCAACCAGTGTCAGCAGTGGACTGACTGCCCTCACTCCCCACAGCAAACCTGCCCAGTTGAATAGTCTTGGTTAAAATTTCACACCCATCCTGAAGTCATTCCCAAGACCCGGGATTTGTTTTTCCTGATGATCCTTTTCTTTGATCAGTGAGACTCAGTGAAGTGGAATTTACTGCACAATTTATTTTAGGTAGCTGGGAAGTTGTCTCTCTTCTTAACAGTCATGGGTCCCTCCTTCCCCAGATTCAAGTGGTTCTCATTCCGGGCCTGGCCCTAGAAGGGGGAGAAGCTGGAGTGTCAAGCAGAAGGGCCTTGCGGTCAGACAATCTGGCTTCTAGTCTTGCCACTGGCCTCTGTCTGCCTTTGTGACCCTGGGCAGGTCATACCTACTCTCAGAGACTCTGTTGTCATATCTGTATTATGGGGTCATGACGCCTGCCTTCTCGGCGTGATTGTGAGACTCGAATCAAACAATGCTTGTGAGAGCCCTTTGCCTTTGCAAACTTGATTTCCTGATTTGAGTTATTATTATTCTGTGTTATTGTTCTGTCTCTTCCAGGGAGAGCAGAATGGTTGCTCCTGCATCCCCAGACTCATTTCCCTTCTCATCTCTGAGATTCCTTTCATACGGGATTTCTCAACTTCAGCTCTGCTGACATTTGGGGAATGATAATCCCTCATTATGGAGCTGTCCTGAGCATTGTAGGGGGTTCACATCACACTTTGTCTCTACCCTCCAGATGCCAGTGGCAGATGGACCCCCATCCCCAGGGTTGTGACAACTAAAAGTGTCCCAGATGTCACCAAGTGTTCCCTGGGGGAGAAAAATCATCCCTGGTAAAGAACCACTACTTTAGTAGGACCCAGTGTTGCCCTTTGACATGACAGGCTTTATGGAGAGAAGGGGCACAGTGGCTCCAACTGACACTAGTGGTTCTGCTTCCAATGAGCTGTGAGTGTAGCCAAGTCTCCAGCCTCTCTGGGCCTCAGGACATTGTCTGTGAAAAGATGGCACAAACTGAGGTGCCCTGTAGGGTTTCTTCAGCTGGTGCTAAGTCCTTTTTCCAGAAGCAGATTTATCAGGGTGGGGAAGATGCTGGGAACTTGGTAGGTGGGAGGCACGGGAAAGAGGGTAGGGAATGGGAGATTCCAGATCGTGAGGACACCATCTTCCCAGAGTCTGGCCCCACGGAGGACCCAACTGTGGGCTCAGAGTTTCTTCACAAGAGAGTAGGGTGTCTATAACCTAATAATGCTAACTGTCATTACCACCAATAGTCACCAAGCCCCAGTAATGAGCCACTGTGTTGAGCTTTCTGTGTGATTATTTCATCTGGTTTCCACAACCATCCAAATGGCCCTCAGAAGTAGGTATAATTATTGGGGACGGTGGAGACCAGGGGTCAGGCTTATCTTGCCTGCTTGCTGTGTGGCCTTAAGTAAGTCACTTGTCCTCTCTGAGCTCATTCCCTCACCCGCGACCTTCTTTCAAATGTGGAGTAAGTGCTAGACACAGGCTCTGGGCAAAACGGCATGGTCTCTGCCTTCATGGAATGTACTGTTTGATGTGAGAGAGAGCTGGCAAACAAATACGTAAGTGACTGAAAGAGACATGGGTAACATGAGAGGGCATAAAGGAGGGAATTACTTTGTGGAATGGTCAAGATCTGCTTGTAGAAGGTAACATTTTAAACTGATGTGAGGAAGAAGAAAAAAGACCAGCCATGAACTCTTGGGGGTCAGACCAGGGGATGGGGTACCTCCTGAAATGGGGAAATGTATCAGTCAGTGTTGCTAAGTTATGATGCTATAACAAACAACCCCGAATCTTAACGTCAACTAATAAAAGCTTATCTATTGTTCATACTATAAGCCCAATCTGGGCTAATGGAGAGGAGGGAAATCCTGTTGATTACAGAATGTTCTGTAATCTTTCTCCACATTTTATGGGTCAGCGATCTCAATACAAATTTCAGGGACTTTTCTGCAGTGGGGGAAGAACAGAGCAGTGCCCCCAGGCTGGCAATGAAATACTTTGGCTGGGATCACTTCAGCTGGAATCCCAAATGCATGACTTCCATTGGTAATTCATTGGCTAAAACAATTCATAAAGCTCACCAAGCAACAGAGGACTGGGAAATGTAACTCTCATGCGCTCAGGAGGGAAGCACCAGAAGTCTCTACCTACAGCCTGAATCAGGAAGGGCTTGAAGCCCCTCCCCTCAGCATAGACCACCCTTACAAGTCCCAAAGGGGTGTCTCACTGTGTTTTGAGCATTCCTACACCAACTTTTTAGGTCTTAGGCATGGCATCCCATTCTTCTGCAGGAGCCCAGCACCAAGCCCACCAGCCTGCCACCCCAGAGAGACTCAGAATGTGGAATTTCCACACTTCATCCCTAGCAGCTCCCGGGAGTCCTGCACCTGATCCACGTAAATCAGCCCCTCTGCTTTCAGGAAGAAGAAGCAATTAGAGGGCACCTACTGTGTGCCTGGATTCCAATTCTTTCCCCTTGGGAGGATTCAGTGAGGGGAGTGTGCAGAGGAACATGTGAAAATCTCTTGCAAATCACATGGAAAGCCCTAGATAAGCCTGGTTAAAATGAACTGGAAACAACAGTGGGCATATACTCTCCACAACAACTTTGTGGAGGTATGAATGAGGATGATGATGATGATGATGACGATGATGATGAAGATGATGGTGATGATGAGGACAGTGATGATGACAATGGTGGTGATGTTGATGATGATGATGATGACAGTGGTGATGGTGACAAAGATGATAATGAGGATGATGATGGTGATATCAATGGCATTGATGATGACGGTGATGATGATGACAATGATAATGACAATGGTGATGACAGTGGTAATGGTGATGATGGTGATGATGATGATGACGATAATGATAATGATAAGGATGACAATGATGACAGTAGTGATGGTGACAGTGATGATGCCAACACTGGTAATGATGATGGCAATGTTTTGTGCCAGAGTTTTACATTCAATACTCCATTTGTCACACAGTCCTATGAGGTAGAATCTATTATCCCTTTTTCAGACTTCTAACTCTATCTCCCTATGGAGTCCAGAACACTCCTGTTGGGTCTTATAGCAAAAAACTACTGTGGGCAAAATTTTAGCCCAAAGACATCTCCTTAGTAGTGACATGTCAGATACATGGTAGGTGTTGAGGCAGCCAGCCCAGTTGGGGGATTTGTGACCTTTTGGACCCACTCAGAAGCTTCCAGCATCCCTTCCTGTTCCTGAAGAATGGGTAGGACTGGTAGGCCGAAGATGACAGCAGAAACAGCATTCAGTCCCTGGGCTCTGCATCAGGAAGTATGGATTCAAATCCCAACTTAATATGTGACAACAGTTCTCCTGAATGAGACTTTCTGGCTCTCACTTTATCCATCTCTGCAATGGGGATAATGTCTACCTCAAAGGCTGGTGGACAAATTAAAGTGGGATGACGAAGAAAACATGCACATAGCAAAATAAAATGAACAAAGAGAAAACCCTGAAGGAAACAGAACACTTTTCCTAATGCAGATCCCTGCACCGATTTGACTGAGCCCCTGTTCCAACTGGGAAGCAATTCTCTCTTGAGTCACACATCTGATAAGAAAAGTGGTGCCAATCACAAGCCTTTTTCTGCCATTGATTGGTTCTGTGTTGTTGGAAACTAGGTATGTTGGAAAGGTATGGCTGTGTTGGTGTTAAACCAACACCACGTCATTTCCGTCTGGCTTTGGCGTGTTCCTCTTTGGTTCTCCTTGCTGCTTTCTCGCTGAACACAGAATCTGCCCAACCCCTCTAGCGCCTGGCAGTGTCCCACCCTCACTCCAGGACAGAGGCGAGAGGCTACCAGCCCCCTCATCTCAAACTTTTCCTGCATGCTGAGCCTTAATACAGCTGTACCTCACTTAGCTTCTTTCGGTCCCACAAATATACTTGGGGCTATTTTGGAAAGATTTTGCCACAGCAGACTCTGAGTGCTAATGAGTGTGATTTCAGAAGAGAATTTTCCATTAGTAGGTAAGAAAAAAAAGACAAATCGCCTTGAAATCCAATAAGCAATATGGGGCCCTATATTAGGGTTCTCCAGAGAGACAGAACCAATAGTACTAATGTGTGTGTGTGTGTGTGTGTGTGTGTGTGTGTGTGTGTGTAAAAGAGAAAGAGAGATTCATTGTAGAAATGTTCCCATGATTTTGGAGGCTGAGAAGCCCCATGATCTGCTACCAGCAGACAGAAACCCAGGGAAACCCATGGTGTAGATCCAGCACAAACCCAAAGTACTGAGAACTAGGAGAGCCAATCGTGTGAGCCCCGATCTGAGTTCAAAGGCCTGAGAACCAGAAGCACTAATGTCCAAGGGCAGGAGAAGTTGGATGTCCCAGCTCGAGCAACAGAGTCGGTTCACCTCTCCACCTTTTTATTCTGCTCCAACCATCCACTGTTGGATGGGGTCCATCCACACTGAGGAGGACAACCTCTTTTACTCATCCATCTCTTCTGGAAACACCCTCACAGATACACCCATAAATAAAGTTTACCAGCTATCTAGACATCACTTAGGCCAATCAAATTGACACCAACAAACCAATCATCAGTCCCTTACCTCCTAACAGTGTCGTATATGCTGAGGTACAATTATACCCAAAGTTCAAGTTCAGAACTAAAGTTTCTTTTTTATTACATGCTCGATTCAACAAATGTGTCTTGGGCACCTGCTATGTGCCAGACTTTGGGCTGGATGATGCTGAGAATACAGCGGGGAAAAGATATGGCTCCTGCTTTCCTTTATTATCTCTTAAGACTATACATATAATAAAATCTGGCCAAAAAAAAAAGAGAGAGAGAGAGAGAGAAAGAAACGCAGATCCATGGGAAGCAGGAAAGAGGCAATTAGGGTGGGACTTACAGGGCTGCAGACGGCATCCCCCTGCCTGAGTTCAAACCCCATCTCTGCCGTTCACCAGCTGCATGACCAAGGTGATTTAACTCGTCTGGGCCTCCCTCCTGGATTTGTAAAGGGGAAACAAAAATAGCACAGATCCCGCTGGGTGTTGTGATGATTCATGGAGGTAACACACAGAGTACAGTGCCCGCCACATAGTACGTGCTTAATAAAAGTTAGCTATTAAATTATCTCTTCAACGGAGCTAATAATAGGGCTGATTTTGCTGCCAGGGTAAAGAGGAGAAAATTCAAGGCAAGCGCTTTAACACAAGACCTCGCACATGGCAAGCTCTAGCGGACGTTGCTATTTATTCTTACGGCGGTTGTGTTGGCAGCAGGGGTGGAGGAAGGGGGAGGGCAGGGCAGACAGGGCCAAACATTAATTAGCTCCCCCTCCTCTCTTTCCGGGTCTCAGGCCCACCGTTTAGCCCCACGCCCCCAGCTGCCAAGTGTGGTCTCGGGCTCCCCGGCCCTGAATCCCCCCGGAAGCTGGAGCAAAGGTGAGGCTGGTTTCGGCCACTCTCCTCTGTTCTCAATCAAATGTGCCGCTTTTCTGCCTGGCTTCACACATTGTAAAAAGCAGCCGAGTGCGGATTGCTCAGTGTCCACACATCGGGCTCCTCCTGACCCTCCGTTCGCCCGCTGATAGCTCCGGAGCCCATTATTGTAATGGATTTGCTGTTGGGAAGAAGAAGGGGTCGTCAGCCTAATAAGCCCCCGCCCCAGCGGGTCTGCTCCCGCAGTCCATCCTCCGCGGCGATTTCCCCTTCACCGATTTGTTTAGCGATTTCCGAAAGAAGATCAGCTCTAAGGAGTGCCCCCAGATATAGGCAAGACACCACCGAAATGGAAGAAGAAACACAACACTTTTTTACAGGAATAATTCAAGCACTTTCCTTTTTTTGGTGAGGGGGGTGGTCCACCTTCTGAAAACATCGCAATACTGTATTGCTGTTAGGCTTAAAGGGGAGTGGGGGGTTGCTAATGAAATGCATAGAAAAGTAAAAACATGCCATGCAAATTGGACACCTTCGGGGATTTTGAAAAACTTCTTTGAACGGCTAATTAAGAAGCTATTAAAAATAATTAATAATAATCTGCTTCTCCAAATTCTTTTCAGCTCAGAAGTTGTAAGCGATGCCATTTTTACTTCGCTTTTTAAAACCTAGAAGCCCAAGTAGCGGGTCCTTCATTTACCTGGAAACATTTCTTCGAAACTTTTAATGATTTTCTGAAGGTAATCCCATTTGTGGGGGTTTTCCTTGGGTTTTCTTTTCCAGCAGGAGCCCGTTGGTGCTGCAGATTGTTCAGAAAACGCAGTCAACGCACCATGGCTGGAGTGACTCTAGAGTCTCACTGGGAGAAAATTGTTGTGAGTTACAGGAAATTAAAAAATTCCTGCAATACCAACCCACTTCTCAAAGTCAATCTGTGGTATCCCAGCATCCACTCGACTCTGAAGTCAGGCCAGAATGATTTTTGAAGAGTAATTTCCAGCCTTATAAAGGGTCACGTCGTGTATTGAAGCCATATTTGCTTCTGTGTTTTGTAAATTTCGAACTCATTACTAAACCTTTGTCTCTTATACCCCGTGTCTGGCTCTCACCTCGCTCTCATCCATCTGAGCCTTAAAAATCTAATGAAAAATGCCGAAACACATTTTGCATGTGGAAATGTGATAAAACACAAATTGTTATGAACCTGAGAAGAAACTGGCTTTTCGGGGGTGGGGGGAGGGGGGCAGGGGGGAGGCGGGCACAATTCTGTTCTTCAGAGTCGGCTTACTGCTGTCTCTGCAAGCCCCCAGGAGGGAAGAGGAGAGAACAGGCTTTGCCACTGCACTCTGAGCCCCTGGTCTCTGTCTTTGAGATAAAGCCACAGACGTATCTTCACCTCCTCGAGATCCCAAACAATCTATGCCCTATGTGCCCAGGTGGGAGACTAGCTGTGTGACAATTTCCTTCTGGAAAGCATAGATCTGAGGTCTCTGTGTTCCCACAGAATGATGTGGGACACCTTGACGTGTTCACAGGGTACCTCCTAGGACAGAAACCCCACAATTGGGCTTCATGACTTGGGCGATATTAAGAAGTTGATAAAAGCTGTGGGACCATCTCTCAAACACACAGATACACACACCGCCTCCCCTCCTCCCTCTCCCTCTCTCTCTCTCTTTCATTCTTGCTCCCTCACATTTTTAAGGAGTCCACACTATCCACACTAAAATCTTTTGGCGCAGGTAAGTATCACACCTGAGCTCCCATCACCTGGGTACATGGGAGTCAGCTTGGAGAAATGAAGGAATATGAACTTCGGAGGCGGGGTGACTTAGGTTTGCAACTCAGCTCTGCCATTTCCTAGCTGTGTGCCCTGGGGTAAGTCATTTAACTGCCCTGCAAAATGGAGATGATAATACCTACTTTTCAGATTTGTTCTGAGAGGGCACCTGGGTGGCTCAGTGGGTTAAGCCGCTGCCTTCGGCTCAGGTCATGATCTCAAGGTCCTGGTATCGAGTCCCACATCGGGCTCTCTGCTCAGCAGGGGGCCTGCTTCCCTTCCTCTCTCTCTGTGATCTCTTCCCTTCCTCTCTCCTACTGTGATCTCTCTCTGTCAAATAAATAAATAAAATCTTAAAAAAAAAAAAAAAAAGATTTGTTCTGAGAATGGGCAAGAGCCTGGGCCAAGGGCCTGGGGCTGAACCAGACGCTGGAGGCTGGGCTCTGATTTGGGAAGGGGAGCTAAGTCCACCGAAGAGGGTGCTGGGGAATTACTGCTGAGGGCTGCCTTGAAATCTCTGGGTTCAGAAATGGAACAGCTCCATTCTTGAACACCCAGCCTGACAGCTCCTGATGAAATGTAAATGAGGGGTCTAACAAGCCGGCCATTTGCTTTGGGGGAAAAGGTGTGAGCAGACAATCACAGACAGGGCAGCCATTAGGAGTGAGCACGGTGTCTGAATGGGGCTGGTTTGCAGAGGGGGACCTTGCCTTTCTATTCTAAGGGCAGCCCCAAGGTGAAGCCTGCCCTCTCCTCTCTCTATGAAGATAAGGTCAGCCCTCCTCTGGGCCTTCCCCTGGATCATGATGGCAGCTGAAGAGCCTAGTAACCTTACCGGAAGTAGACAGTCCTGACTCTGGGTGTTAAGCAAGCCCTCCCAGTTCCTGCCTAACCTTGAGCAAGCGGAGGAGGCCGGTCTCCCCGCCATCATGAGACCTGCACTCCGCAGCTGTGTCCTGTATAGACACAGTTTCCCTGAGCCCAGAAGCCAAGAAGCCAAGGCCTCTGAGAGACCCTACCAAGGAAGCCTCTCCTAAGGGCACCTGTCTGGCCATAGCTCCCCTCAAATGTAAATTCTCCCGGTTCGGGAGAAGATGTGGCCTTTGAGATAAAGAATTAGGCTAGAGCTGGTGTGCGTGTCCAGGCCCTGGGGACAGAGACGCCATGGAATTCTAGGCTGAGCTCTTGGAGACAGCTGATCACGCAGGGCTCTGAGGAGCAGCTGTTTGGAGCTGGGAGCAAGCCGTCCGGGAGGCTTGCGTGTGGCTCCGCATTTTTCCAGGGCTGGGCGGTGAGAATGCTCCCATTCCAAGTAGTGACCCCAGCCTCCTGCCCAGCGCCCACATCTCAGCCCCGCCAGCATTCTGTGCTCCTTGGCATGGCCCAGAGCTAGAGATTCCGGGGGTGCTGTGCTGTGCTGGAAGGAAACTCGGAACACAGTCAGCCCCATCCTTACAGACTCCTCAGGACCAGGAGGGACCCAGGGACCCTGACTGCATTTTCTCAGGGGTATTGTCTGCGGCAGGCAGAGAGTTCTTGAATTCGGGGTGACCAAACGTTGCCTAACATGAAGATAGGCTACAACCAGCTCATTATTTTATACAGTTGTATGCATCTGTCTTCTTTCAAGGCAAGAATTGCAACTTATTTGCCTGTTTCCTCAGCACTTAGCATGAACTGGATGGTTGATACATTTTTAACATAAATGAGTAAAAGAATTAGTCACTCAGAGAAAAGGCTTGCAGGGTGTCCAGCCTGGGGTCGGGCATGAGCTCAAACTGGTGGCCAGGATGTCCCCATGGCCCCGTGGGCTCCATCCCCAGGAAAAGCCTGGCTGCATGCCAGGCAAGATGGAGTCTGGAGTGGGGAAGGTTCTTCATGGCCCCTCTGAGCCCTTCGATGCCAGAGAGTCCACAGTTTGCTCCGTATCCCTGGTGTGCTGGCTTTGACTGTCCCAGCCAGCCAGGCTCCCGCCTCCTGGGGAACAAATCGACAGACCTTGCTCAGGCCCCGGGGGTGTGCACTGGGCTGTCAGAGCTCGGTCCCTGTCCCCTCTCTCGGCCTCACAAGGCCTGCCCTGCCTCCGCTCACCATTCTTCTCACTCAGACCTCAAATGTTACCTCTTTCCCTGTGCCCCAGGCGGGACGGCCCCAATCCAACAAGCCTTCAGCATGTGATCCGAAAATGTGCTCATTTTGATCTTCCCACCACCTCTGAGCTGCTGCGGAGGAGATGATGGGAACAGAATCCCAGGGGAGCCCTCGGGGCCTAATGCATCACACGTGCTGAGAGAGGCCAGCCTGGGCCGGACATTTGCAGCTCAGCTCCCGGCCCTCCTGGGGCTCCCATTCCCAGCACCTCCGCTGAGCTGGGGAGACAGGTGGAAGGCTCGAAGGGGAACCTGGTTCCTCCCGGCCAAGGCCAGGAGAAGACCCAGGCCCGTCTTCTCTGTACTGCCCCACGACAGCACATTTTCTGGCAAGTTCCTGGTGGATTTGAACCTGCACACAGAATGAGCGTCTCTCCCCACTCCCCCGACCCCACTCAGCTCAGGACCGAGAGAGACTTTGAAGACGTTGGCTCCACGGACTCAGCAAATAGCCCTCTGCGGTGTGGGGTTCAAATTCAAAATGATTTTAGCCATAATCCACAGACTCTGGTACCACTAAACCAGGTACCTGGCTGGCAAAGGCATTTTAAAGGCACCAGTGGTCACCTGCTGTCAGAAACACAAAGGCACACAAGAAAGAGGCCGTGCAGAGTCCCATGTGAGGATGAAGGCCTGCTTGCGTCAGGCTGGTGGGGGCGGGGGGGTACCCACGGGGCCGGGGGAGGGGGAGGGCACCAGTTGCAGGGGGCCAGGGGGACAGGGTTAGCCACTAGGGGAAGCCGTAGATAAAGTAGAAAAACAAAAACTGTGAAGTAGAAACAGAACAGGCTTTCAGATGAGCCCTAAGAGGCTCATCTGCTGTGTGACCTTAACACCAGTTACCTAAACTCTCGGAGCCCTGTTGCCTCACCCAGAGAGCAGACACCCTTAAGGCCACCTCTTAGCAAAGCCCAGACTTCAGGGCCCGGCCCTGGCAGGGGGAGTGAGCGACAGCTGCTGTTCTCACACCCTCAGTCCCCACTGTCCCCTGTGCATTTGGAGTCCATCAAGGGAGATGCAGCGAACCTGGAGCTCAGGGAAGTCTCTGGTTCCTTGAGTGTTCACGGTCCAACCTGTCAAATACAACCCTTAGAGCCCGACAAACTAGAACATTCCCAAGCCCCTGGGAACAAACTCCCTTCCCACTCCCCATTTTAGTTCGTTGGAGTTCTAGGCCCACTTGTCCACCTCCCCGTGACATGGCCGTGCCGGCCGTCGGTGACTGGAAGAGGCCCTTTGGAGGGGCTGTGGAGTCAACTTCCTTCCTGCTGGGGGCTCCCCCTACTCAGGGACTGGGAACCTGGCTGTAACCGGGGGGTCCGGGTGTGGGACCTGGGGCGGGGGCCACGCTCAGAGTCATGTGACAGTCTGAGAACAGTCAACAGAGGGGGCATCCCAGACCATCTGGGGCAGTCAGAAGACCAGGCCAGACCCCTGATCTACCACGTACCAGCCATGAGTCCTGGCGCAGGCCGTCTCACCTCTTTGGGCCCAGGACACAACCTCATGGGGGTCCCCCAGTGCTCCATCATGAGCTCTGTACTCAGAACTGAACTCACCCCCTCCCCAGTTCCCCTCACGCCTCTCAGTCTGGGGATTGGCAGTGCCTTCTGCCAACTTGCTAGCCGCCACCCCCCCCAGCCCCAATCCTAGTCTCCCCTCAGCCAACCCTGTGCCTAACTTCTCTGACTTTGTCACCTCAGGCTTCTGCTCATCTCCGGAATAGTCCCCTCCTCGTCATGCCCAGCCGCAGCTCGGTCCAGGCTCTTGTCTGCTCCCCAGTAAGGGGCCAAAGCCCCACACTGGCCTTCCAGCTTCTGGTGAGGCTGCCTCTGGGCCAGCAGGCACAGAGCCACACGGTGAGTCCCCTCAGAATCAGAACCCGTGAAGATCGGGATGGTAACAAGAGGGAATGCTGTCCAGTGCTTGCCTTGTGCCCAGCCCTGTCCCAAGTCCTTGGGCTCAAATTAGCTCATGGAGGCCTCCCAGCAGCTCTGTCCAGGAAGGACTATCCCTCTCCCTATTTGGCAAATGAGAAAACCAAGGCACCGGGTGGTTATGCGGCACACAGGGCCACACGGAGAGGAGGGCAGAGCTGAGGTAGGAACTCAGGCCAACAGACTCCAACCTCCCCTACCAAATACCCTCCCTAGCAGGACAAATGGGGCCTGAGAACATGGCCTTCCCAACCCAGTGCCACCAAGCTCCTCAAAAATGCATTCCTTGCTCTCCCCACACCCAGGGCTGCAGCCGAGCCAGACGCCGCCAGGACCATAGCAGAACACAGCAGATGCATCCATACCTCTCAGCCTTTGCACTTGCTGTTCCCTCTGCCTCAAATTACCTTTCCGACTCCCATTCTGTCCCTTTGAGACTCAGTTTTAGAAAGCCTTCCTTGACCTGGCAACACCACTCTGTGCACGGTCCCCTGTGCTGACCCCAGCATCGCACCCAGAACACTGTTTGTTTGTTTGTTTTTAAGATTTTATTTTATTTTATTTTATTTTATTTTATTTGACAGAGGGAGAGAGATCACAAGTAGGCAGAGAGGCAGGCAGAGAGAGAGGGGGAAGCAGGCTCCCTGCTGAGCAGAGAGCCCGACTCGGGGCTCGATCCCAGGACTGTGGGATCATGACCTGAGCCAAAGGCAGAGGCTTAATCCACTGAGGCACCCAAGCGCCCCCAGAACACTTGTCTTGCAGGTGCCTCTTCATCTGTCTCCTCTATGAAACCATGAGCTTCCAAGAGCAAATACTGTTTTTTTAAATCTCTGTATTGCCGGCATCTTGCATAGAGTATGAACAAATGAGCAGGAGACTTTATCTATTTCCAAATGTAATAGAAATAAAAATTCAAATTGAAGTGTGGATTAGAATCCCAGCTCCCTCACTTACTAGCTGTGTGACATTGTGCAAATACTTGACCTCTCTGAGTCTCGGTTTCCTTATCTATAAAATGCAGGAGACAGCATAACTCCTCCTAAGGGTTGCCCTAAATATCATATGCAACAAATTCAATAAAGTGTCAGGCATATGGTCTTTGCCATTATGTAGAAACTATTATAATGATGATCATTGGCTCACTATGTGATTAATAGGCTATTAGGTGAATAGTATTCACATGCTAGTCCCATCTGCCTGTGCACGTGCTTCCCTGCACCACCCAGGCCACTATTGAGTCCCTTTTCCCCAACAGCTCTAAAAACTCTCTGGCAGGAGTCTCTGAACAGACTCTCCCTTCTGCTCCTCACACAGTCAAGCCCAGAAGCCCTTTCCTACCACAGGAGCTTTGCACATGTTATTCCTCTTTCCTTCACGGTTCTCACGGTTGGCTCATGTTAATCTTTTAGGCCTAGGCATGGATGTCACCTTCTTACAGAGTCTTCTCAACCCCTTTGCCTGAGCAGATGCCCCTGGGCTCTCTACTCCTCCTCATTGTCCATCTCCACTCTTACCGGTTTCTTCCACAGTACTTTGGAACTGTGTATGTATTTTGTGCATTTGTTCATCCATTTCACATCAGCCTAGAGATGGATGCATTTGTTCATCCATTTCACATCAGCCCAGAGATGGCACAGAGCCTTCATCGTCTTCACTGCTGTGTCCTCTGGGCCCGGCACATGCCCGACCCTTGGTGGAAAGCACAATTAATATATTTTGTTAAAGGTCTTATTTCTACATTTGAGAGAGAGAGAGCACAAGTGGGAGGAGGAGCAGAGGTAGATGGGGAGGGACCAGCAGACTCCCTGCAGAGCGAGGAGCCCAACACGGCTTGATCCCTGAATCCCAAGATCATGACCTGAGCCAAAGACGGAGGCTTAACCCACTGAGCCAGGTTTGCTCCCCTCAATAAATAAATATCGAGTAAATGTTGAATTCACCCCATTCTGGAAGATCAGAGAAAAGGTGTGGGAAATTTGCAGGCAAAGCCGCATCCCTGGCAGATGGGAGAGGGACCCTCCCTTTCCCCGAAGCCTCAGCAAGGCCGCACCTGGTTGCCTGCACCCCGCAGCGCTCAGAACCCGCTCACCAGAGACAGATTGGAGGGAGTTCAGAGGAGCAGGCCAGGCAGGATTAAGTGGAGGGAGAGGGTGATTTATAGAGAAAGATAAAAGGGCCCAGCTTCCTAAGGCTGGCTGCAGGATTATTTCGATAACAGCATCCAAATGTTGGCAAGGTGTGTGCGCCAGGGGGAATGGGATGATTCCTCCGCAAACGGGCAGAGAGCGGCCACCAGAAGAGACACAAAAAAATCTCAGCTGGGTTGATGTCCTGCCTTGGAGCAGGAGCCCAGGGCCAAACTAGGAGCCCTTGGGTGGAAGAAGAAACTTACCTCCTGCCTGGGGCAGTCGGCCACTCACCTTTGAGCACCTCAAGGAGTTTATGCCCCAGAAATCAGGTTTCTTTTGAGAAACCAGAGGAGAAAACCTGTTTCCTCAGTAAGACTACTTTGTCAAATATCGGAGAAGGAAGGCACCTCAACCACCTTGTACACCAGCATCGCAAACCGTGTCCTGATGTCTACTCTGGCCGGCTGCAAGTTTGTAAATAAAGTTTTATTGGAAGACAGCCATGCCCAAACACATATTTATATGGCTTCTCACGCACTGTGACTTGGAAGCTGAGTACTTACAACAAAGATAATATGACTGGCAAACCCTAACAGTTCACCTCTGGCCCTTCCCAGACAGTTTGCCGCCCCTGCGCTAGACTCTTGATTCTTAGGTGAAGTGCACACCACTTTGAAAGGGAAAAAAATAATCACAGGGGCCCAACTTTGACTGAAATTATTTTGATTATAGCATTACTTAAATACACACACACACACATATAGAGCTAGGTATAAGTGTCTTAGGCTTTTAGCTTTTGTACAATGAGAAAACCAAAGAATGTTCTTGGAGTAAATGCCAACAAAATGACAAAAACGGTAAAATAATAACAAACGGCATGGAGACAATGCAGCTGTCACTGTCTCTGCTGAAGACACACAGCCCCCCGCAGGACAGGCTGCCCTTGACAAGGCTGCTGAGAAGAGGGCTGCGTGATGACTTCATTCTCCCGCTCCGTTTTCTCTTCTCACTGCTGCAAAAACTTTCATTCACATGGAAGGCCATGACATCTCGGGCGTTTGGTGGCTACAGGTACACAGCCACCTCCGCTCTTTGATTCGCCCACAAGAATTCAAGTGCATCATCCTGACTGACCCAGCAGCCTCCTGAACATGCTTAAAACTCAGGCACAAAAACCTTCTGGCCATACCCATGTAGAAGATGACCAGCCGGCTGAGCTGGAACACTTTATATCTATTATCTTGACTTATGAGTAAGATAAAAATACAATATTTAAAAATATCCCTCACAGATTCTGTCCACTGGTCTGAGAGCCCCAGTATGAAAAGCAGAGATCTGGTTCACCCTTCACCTTTTCCCAAGGGGGACACGGAGTCCCCCAGAAGGGATGTGATTTGCCAAGGTCATAGTGGGAGTTGGGGCCAAAGCCAGGTTTGGACCGGGAGGTGCCCTGCTTCTCAGCTGACCAGAGCAGAGTTTTGTCCACTGGGGCCCAGAAGGGGTGACCATGAGGTGTGATGTGACTGTCTTCCTCTGGAGACGGAGAGGGGGCTGTGCCCTCCAGACACGCTGAGCAACATCAGAGACCAGAAACTGGGACGTGGCCACAGGGACCCGCAGGCCAGAGGGCTGTCTGGAATGACTTCCAAGAGCCCCTCCCAGAGTTTTAGAAATGAAAACATCCATGAGACCCCTGCAGCACCAGAAGATCCTCACTTACCCTCAGAGAACATCATTGGGACCCATGTGAGCTCAGAGAGGACTGGACCAGCCAAAGCCAAGAGTCCTCAACTCTGGGGAAGCTCTCATGCCAGTGGATCATACGGCTGCCACTTAGGCAGCTGGAGGCCAGCAGCTTCCCAAACACAGCTGGGACAGCTTCATCCACTTGGGGACTCCAGCTTCTAGGGTGCCGGGCCTGGACAGAGACATGCGGGCAGTTCCACCCGGCCCAAGGCTTTGCAGGGGTGTAGCCCCTGTTCACACGGCTCATCAAACCCTGGTCTGCCTTTCTCTGCCCTGGGGGGTAATGGCTCTGGCCAGTTAGAGAGGCGGTGAGCAAGTCAACAGCAGCACGCTTCTCAGGGCAGAAAAAAGGAGTGTGTACATACAACTTCTATAGACACTGAGTATTTACAGGCTGGGGACTGGTTGGTTCAGACTAAATAAAAAACATGGGAAGAATTCCAGAGCAGCATTCTGCAAGCTTTTGCAATAAAAGGCCAGATCGAAATATTTTAGGCTTTGCAGACTACATAGGGTCCCTGTCACATATTCTTTAATTTTTTTTTTTTTGAAAAATTTTAGAAATGTGAGAGCTGTTCTTAGCTCACATCATGGACAGACACAGGCTACGAGCTGCGTTTGGCATACAGACAGTATTTTGCTGACCTTTGTTCTAGAATTATTACTAAATGTAGGCATTCTCTGGAAGATCCATTTAGTCTTCATAGAACTAGAAATGCCCAGAGAACAGATGAGCTCCCATACACACACACACACAAACACACACACACACACAGCGTTTTGTCCATTAGACAAAACACACTCCTTGAAAATAATTCCCACACTTACAAAGCACACATATGCCGTAAAGTTAGCTCAGGGTCAATATGTAACATGCATAGTCACCATGTCTAGGGCTGGGAGGCCAGTGAGTGACTGTTCCTATGGGTGCATAAGGTATTAGACAAGATCAGAGCAGGGAGGAAGAACCTTGCTCATGATCTAGTCTGAAGGTCTCCAAATTATTCCCAGAGCCATGAGGCCTTTAAGGAAGGGCTTCAGAAGGTCACTGCTTCAGGATACCACACTCAAACCAACTAAGCTGCCTCACGTTTACTCTCATAGGTACTTGATTGCCATTGAAGATTTTGTCTGAAAAAGGGTTTCACGGCAAAAGGGACTAGGTGGGTGTTCAACAGGAGCACCTAGCCATTTGGCTCATATCTAAAATTCTGGCAAGATTAGCCCACATGCTTGCCTACCCACTGATGCTGAGGAGAGACAGCCATCTTTACACAGGCCAGAGGCTCCCTGGTTTGCTATAGTCCCCACCCTTACCTATTTTCTTCTACCAGCCTATTTCACTAATTAGTTGGACCTGCCTGGCCCCAGAAGCATTTGCATCTGTGACTCCTGCTCAACACTGTCTCAGCTGTCATAACATGAAACTGCTTCCTGAGTTTAGTGAACTCCCCCCCTAGATCCAAAATACCGATCTGCCTATAGCCATCAGGCTCTGTGGGTTTTCGGTCACCCTTGACCGATTCTGATGTTTGCTCAATCTTTTAGTTTTATTTATATCCCACTCCATTCCCAAAAGTGTTTCAGACAACTTGTAAACATACATATAGCACAATAAAATTTTACAACCGAAATCCACAGGAAGGAAAATCAGACTTGAATGGTAGGATGAGGCCGGAGGAAAGGTTAGGACATGGAAAAACAAGTCGAAAATATCTGCATGAATTTTAATGGTAAACAGAGATTTCTGAGTTAAGATAGCTCATAGAAGCATATGGAACCGTCCTCCCCTAATAGCTGAAGAAATTGATTAAAAAAAAAAAAAAAAAACATATGCACACACAGTGATCAAGGAAAAAAGCTCAGCCCAAAGCCTGAAACTTCAAAAGTGTCAGCCAAGGAAAAAAACGAAAAGTTACGGAGGAGAGTGAGATGATTCAGTGCAGCAAGATGTCCAGCCTAACTCTCAACACCCCCCAAGAGATATCTGGGGGAGAGGGGCGATGATAGTTAATTTTATGTGTCAACCTGATGGGATCACAGGATGCCCAAATATCTGGTTAAGTATTATTTCTGGGTGTGTCTGTGAGGCTGATTCAGAAGATATTAGCATTTGAACAGACACAGAAGGAAGTAGATTGCCCTCTTCAGTGTGAATGGGAATCATCTCATCCTCGGAGATTCTAGAGAGGAAAAAAGGTGGAGGAAGGGGGATTTGTGCTCTTGCTCTTTCTCTCGGTCACTTTATCTGCCTATTGAGCTGGAACATTGATTTATCTTCAGGGCTCCTGGTGCTCAGGCCCTGAAGCCAGAACTGCTGTCTACACCATCTGCTCTCCAGGTCTCAGGCCTTCAAATGGCCTTCTCAGGCCTTCCCAGGCCTCCAGCTTGAAGATAACCCACCATACGACTTCCTATCCTCCATAATCACATGAGCAATACCTTAGAATAAATACAGACGTGAGTATAAAACTCCTATTGGTTCTGTTTCTCTGGAGAGCCCTGACTGACACAGGAGCCAACAAAATCCCAGCAGTCCTCCCTCATACCATCAGATCTGGAATGAAGCCTGAGGGAGGATTCACAGCTTTCCCTCCTGGGGAAGGAATAGAAGATGCTGCTGGAAAGAACGAGAAGAAAGTGGGGGTCATGATTAGGGCCGTGACTGACTCTGACCAAAGTGAGGGTGCCAGGGTTCCATGGTAATGAGGGGAAATGATCTAAAGCCAAGGGGACCTCCATGGGAATGGCACACATCCCCCAGCTGGGTGTGGTGAGCCCAAGAGAGGGTATTTAGCAAAACTTCAGAAATGGGAGTCTCTCAGAGACACCTCTTTATTGGAGCTCTTCAGCACAAAAATAGATACGAAACACGATTCCTCAAAATACAGCAAAGGATAGAAACACCCACAAAAAAATCTGTATGCAAATACTTATATTTATAATCATCCAAGATTGGAAATAACTCAAATGTTAATTAATTGCTGAAGAGATAAACAAATTGCAATTCATCCATACCCTGTAATAATGCTCAACAAAAAGTGGAGCAATAATAAATAATAATAGAGCAATAGTAGGTAAAAACTACTGACTCAAGCAAGAAACATGGATGAATCTCAAAAGCATTGTGTTAAGTGAAGGTCACACCCAAAAGGTTTACAACGTATGGTTCTATTTATAGAACATGCTAGAAGAGGGAAAACCATAGGCACAGGAAATACAACAGCAGTTGTCAGGGGTTGAGGGTGGGGATAGAGAGGACTGACTACAAGGGGGATGAGAGAACTTGATGAGATGAGGGAGATGGCATATTCTCTTGGTTGTGGTCGCAGTTATACCACTGTCCACCATGTTTGCCAATATTCATGGAACTGTATGCCCAGAAAAGGATGGATTTTACTGTATAGTATTGTGTGCATCCTACTGTCTCATATTATAACTTTTACTGTATCATAACTCATTACTGACATAGCAAGACTTAAAAAAAATAATGCAGCCAAAGGATCAAGCCATCCTCAAGAAATGGTATAGAAGTAGGCAACAAGGAATGTGCAATTGATAGGCATTCCTTTCAAAGGGGAAAAGAAACACAGCAAACAAAACAAGAAATACATGAACATACCATGGAAGAAAGATTAACAAAACAACAAAAGAAAATTCTTTACAAAGGCATTAGCTAAAAACAGAATGCAGTAAGAACATGAATCTATGCTTTTTAAGAGTCTATAAATGAAGCACCTGGGATTGGCTCAGTAAGTGGGTTAGGCATCCAACTCTTGACCTTCATTCAAATTTTGGTCTCAGAGTCGTAGGTTTGGGCCCTGCACTGGGCTCCATGCTGGGCATGGAACCTACTTATAAGTAAGTAAGTAAGTAAATAAATAAATAACCTAAGACGATCACTACACCCCAGCAGAAGGGCAAAAATTAAAAACACCAACAACACTAAATGTTGCAAAGGATATAGAGCAACTGGAACCTTCTAACACACCGGTAGTGGTGTAAAATAATACTATTGGAGAAAAGGTCTGGCAATGTAAACTAAGCAGACACCTACCTTATGACTCAACCGTTCCAATCCTAGATATTTTAGCCAGGATAAATGAAAGCATATGTTTGCAAAATGTCTGGCACAAGAACATTCTTAACAGCTTTATTTATAATAGTCAAAACCTGGAAACATGCCCAGTATCTATGGATAAGAGAATGAATGGATAAACCGTAGCACAGCCCCAGGATGGAAGGGTACTACACAAAGAAAAGGAGCAAGCAACACTACAGATGGATTTCAAGAACAGTGTGGTGTGTGTAAGAAGCCTTACACGAAAGAAAGCATACTACATGTGTGATTCCACTTGTAGGAAGTTCTAGTTCTTACACTATGTAGAAAAGTATAGTGGTAGTTATGTCAAGGTAATGGAGTGGAGATGGGCTGTGAAGGGGCATCAGGGAACTTTCTGAGTTAATATTCTGCATTTTGATAGTGGTTTGGAATATACAGTGTATGTACTTGTTAAAATTCATCAAATGTCCATTTAAGATCTGTGCATTTCATTGCATATGTTTTACCTCAAAAGAAATATGTTGTATCTATGATAAAGCAAGTACAATTAACTGTTAATGGGAATATACAGGTAGTACAGATACAGTTGGAGAAAAGTTGTCTTGTTGGAAAAGTCTTTCAACTTTACTGTATTGTTGAAATTTCTACTTTGCTCTACAGTTGATATTTTTTCACAGTAGATTTTTAGGAAAAGCTCATTCAATCGTACTTGGTATGCCTAAAATTTGTGCATTCTGTGGAATACCAATTTTACCTATAAGAAAAAATAAGTAACTGTAAACAAGTATTAAACTCTATTTAATGATGTTCATGCTGAAGTAGAAGGACTTATGCCAATGTCAACATTTGCTTTTGGAACATAACAAAAATTTTGATAGATTGACGGACTGAAGGGTGAACTGACTAACAGATGTATCATGAGGCTAGTAGAGCAGAATTTTAATTATAGAATCTGGATAGTGGGTAGAAGGGTGTTCCCTGTAATTTTATTCAACTTTTCTGTATCTTTGAAAGTTTCATAAAAAAATGATGAAGCATCTGACAAAATGACAGAAGGAGAGGGAAATGCAGTTTGCAAACCAGAGGAAAAAAATTGTGATCCAAAACAACAATATTTACAAGTATATAACTTCATTAAAATCAGCAAGAACAGCACAGATATGAAAACCAAATGATTGGCAAAGAGGAAAAGCCTGGATAATTACAAAGAAAAAGAGCAGATGAAAACGGCAAAGAAATAGAGCAAAGAGAATCCAACACAAGTGTAATTAGTGTCCCTGATAGAGAGAAACCAAAAAAATGGAATGGAAAAAGTATGCAATGGAAGAGTATGGAATGATAAAATCCAGCACTGTCTGATATGCAGGGAGAACAGAATCTACAATACATAATGTTTCAGAAAGAAAGAGAGAGAGAGAGTAAGAAAGAAAGAAAGGAAGGAAGGTGTTCAACAGCATGATGTGTCCTGATTAAGTAATATAAGTTCAATAAAGAAGTAATGATTCCTCAAGGATCCAGGTATAAAAATTAAATGACCTTCAAGGAGAGAGAGCATCAGATTTCTCCCTGGCTGTCCAGCACAACGTTCAACATCGTGATGGAGAAAGGGCACTGCATTCAAAAGAAAGGGAGACCAGGAGGGCTCTATCTAGGCAAGGTGCTGGTCTGGCATAAAGGTGACAAACAGATATTCTCAGACATTAGAAGAATTAAAAGACATTTTAAAAATTCAGGGACTCTAGGGTCTTCTTGGCAAAATGACTTGACCATGAATCCAAGCTAATTAAGAGATACACCAAAATCAAGAATTGAGTGATGAAGAAGATGTGGGGAAAGGGCCGATGGTGACAATAGAATCCATTTGAACATAGAATTAATACTAAACCCTTGTGGGATGCCGAGTTGGCTCAGTCATGAAGCATCTGCCTTCGGCTCAGGTCATGATCCCAGGATTCTGGGATCGAATCCCACATCAGGGTCCCAGCATCCTCTGCCTGCCTCTCTTCCTGCTTATGTGCTTTCTCTCTCTTTCTCTGGCAAATAAGTAATAAAATTTAAAAAAATAATAATAATAAACTACTGTGTGTGCTGCAACATACTATAAGTCCCCAAAGGATAATAATGATAAAACAAACAAAAATCAAGTAATGAAGGGGAAGGGAGTAGGAGGAGTGTGAACGCACTAGTGGCCTCTTTCATGGTGGGGCAGTAGCTGATAGTATCTAAATTGAAACATGTGGTTAAAAAAACATAATTTCCAAATTCAGTGGGTTGTTTTCCATAATCTCTTTTCTTAACCTTAGAGAGATCCTTTAGAAAAGAAGATCTCTTATGGGGAAAGCAGTTTAATTTCAATGATTCTTTCCACTTCTGCTTAGCTTCTTTTTCTTCTTTTAAACTCAAGCAGAATCAACTGTAAGACATTTACATTTAGGATAAAAGACATAATTCATATGATCTCTTTCCCATACATCTAAGTAGATAGATGAGTAAGTAAGTAAATAAACAGATGTGTGAAAATCTAATGATGGTCACTGATATATAAATATAAGTATGTACACACCAACATAAGATAATATTTAGAATACTTTTCACCTAATGGGACTATTTGGAGTGATTTGAAACTCTTTTTCATACAAGGCCACATCATTGAAGTGTTAAAGTTATCACTATATTTATAAAATCATATATTTATAAAATTTTATAAGTTCTAATTGATGTTTGTAAAGATCACCAAAGTGATTTTTAATTTTTAGGAAAACATTCCTAAACATCCCTAGCAGCCAGGGAGAAAAGGGACCTGCATGCAATCAGTTGCAGCCTAACCAAACATGTATCTGCCAGATTCAAACCAACCAACCCAGAAGAAGCCCAGCCATCCCTCAGAGGAAGTGCAACTTTTCCAGGTTCTCAACTCTGAGAGAGGAGATCCCGACTGAAGTGGAGGTAACATCCTCACAACCTGCCTTCAGTAATCCCATAAAAGGCCCTAATGGCTCCACTCCGGCCTTTTCAAGAGCCTGAGGGCATACATACTCCTCTGCATCAGCTGGAGGAAGCACCAGGTAGCCACTAACTTGGGATTCTACCCAGTCTTTATAAGACTTGCTCCCACCAACTAGTGATTTTTCCCTTGAAGTAGGATTAGGTTATGGTGAGCCCAACTGATGGAAGGGTCCATTTTTGTCCTTCTTCCTGCCCCCCACTATACACACACACAGGCGCGCGCGCGCGCACACACACACACACACACACACACAATCTACACTTCAGCCATAAAATCTCACATATGGTTCTCATGTTGGTCACCCCCATTTCCTCTTGACTAGAAAATGCTTTATGCTATTGCCAATGTCTTTCCCTGGGTTGCCCATACCCTTCCTTCAGGGATGTGACCTGCTCCACAGAATGTCCCCTGAACCCCCTGAGCAGGGTGAAATCAAGATCCTGGGTGAAGAACTGACCCTAGAGGAGAAGGAGGTGGAGGAGAAGGACTCCCCATCAGAGGATGATGACAGTGGAGGCAACAATCAGATATACCCAGACATAGCAAGTGTAGGAGAGGATGTCAACACTCACACCCCATGCCTGGCTCCTCTCAATGAAGGAGATGTGGGACCCTTTGCCCAGAATGACAGCATCTTGATGATCCTTCAGAATGGAGAGGTCATAGAGAAGATGTAAGAGCTATCCACATGGTTCTTCACAGTACCCCTCTCCCAAGATGTAAGAACAGAATTGGAGGAAGAAATGTAACACAGGTGTTCACATTTAGGGAGCCCCATGGGAATCCCTAGGGGGTACTGAGGATCTATCTGAACATCAGTGACTCAATCCATAAAATGGGGCCTGTAACCCATGTCTGACTACTTCACAGGAATGCTATGAGAGTCAGTGTCATAGTCTGAAATCGCAGAAGGATGGGGATTCATGTACAAACCATATAACAGCCCCCCAAAAATGAAAAGTAAAATTACTATTGCCCCTTGGAGCTATGCAGGAAATAATGGAGTAGACCCACAGATATTTGGATTTTTTTGTAACAGCATTTTGGAAAATTAAAAATGTTTCCATCAAAAATTGGGAATTAGAAATGGCTTTTTCTTCCATACTGCCATATGTCCATCTAAAATTTTACTCCAAGAGGGAAATAAGATGTAATAAGTTAAAATCTCCAGCTCTAAATGAAGTAAAATAATTGGATTTCAGGAGGTTAGTCCATGACTTAATTTACAAAGACTGCAGCTCAACACTGTCATACAAGGTAACTAGGAGTAAGACTCTTGAAAAGATGGCTTGTAGGATGTCCTGTCATTCAGAAATAGGAATCACCACATGTAGCAAGTTGCAAAGTGGCTATAAATTATTCCTGTCTCTTTTCAGCCCCTTTCATCTGGGCTTGGCCTTGTGGCTTACTTTGACCAATGGATATTAGCAACCATGACATAAGTGGTGTCTAAAAGTGACTGCACATCAAGGGGTCTCTCCCTTGCTGCCCTAGGAACTTCCTGATTGCCATGTGGAGAGAAGTCTCAGTCATTCCAACCATCGAGGATGAGGCAATTAAAAACCAGCCAGTCCCAATGTACATGACAGCCGACTGCCCAGCAAAGATCAGCCATGCCCAGCACAGTCCAGAAGAACCACCCAGCTGAGCCCAGCCTAATCTGCTGACCTGCAAAATCATGACCTAAGTCAGGGGTTACTTTAAGCCACTTAAGTTTGGGGTAGCTGAATATGAAGCATAAGTTAACTCTACATTGTGGCATCCCAGAATGAGCCAGGAGTCAGGGACTCTGCCTCTGTGTGACCTTTGACAAGTCACTGAATCTTTCTGGCCCTTTAAAATAAAGAGCCAACCAATGATCGGATTAAAATGAGCATGAAAGACCCCTTCTGGTTCTGTGATTCCGTGATTCACTCATTCTGGGATTCTAAATCTTTGCAACAAATATGGATGCAATAAAATTCCATGAACTAAACTGAGGCATGGCTGAGTCTCTGGAGTTTTCTTCCCTCATTGCAAGAGATTCAGTTACCTGACATGTGAGCATACACATAAAATGCTTCCTCAGCAGTTTATGATCTTGCTGGATTTTAGGCTAAAATATGAAGTTGGAAAAAGTTGCCCAGAAAGAAACTGACCGATCCTGGCATGTGAAGAAAGGAAATTACTATCAACATCTGAATCCCAAAAGGTTTTCTGCTGGCCTGTGAGGCTTCCAGAAAATGCAAGAGCAGAGCTGAGACTAGACCTTCCGGGGAAGAAATAAAACCTCCCAAATATAATGGGAAGAAAACTCATGATGAATCTTAAAAATTTGCTGAACTCTCAAGTTTATTTTTACCTATCTGGAAACTAACCCAACAATTTTGTTTTCAAAAGTTACTTAGATAAAAAATAGAAACAGGAGCAAGATATTGGGTCTTCTTTGTTTTTACATGTTTGAACGAGATCATAATGAGTATCTAAATGCTCTCTAAACAGAACTGATGTTTCACGGAGTTGTGCTCCTGGATTTGGGGCTGGAAGTGATAAAGACCATACATTAGTCAAGAGTGATCTTGTTTTTCTAATTCAGTGTTAGTGTTCCCGAGGACCCAGACACAGATGCTGCTGGTACATCTGGGAACAGGTTTGCAGGAGGGGAGTGGTAGGAGAGAATTGATACTTACCCAGAAATTGTCTTTAACATGGGATTTTCACAAACAGGACTAGGCGAACCCTTGGGTTACTGCCTGAGTGAACACAAGCCCACAGAAGCTACTTGCCGTGTGTGCCAGGAGTGTGATTCTACTGGCAGGGCTGTCTTGTAGAGTTTTCTGTTAGTTAGTTAGTTAGTTAGTTAGTTAGTGGTAGAAGATATTATTTTTATATAATAGTTTACTTAAAATCAAATACAAAATTTACATTAATTATCCAATAAAACATCCATGTCCTTCTCCATGGCTACTCTCCTCTACCATCAGGGGTACTTATGTGTCTAAGGGTAAAAACTCAAAATTAGATTATCTCCAGGGATAAAATTATCCCCAAAGCAAGCCACCTTCAAGTAATATTTTCTTGAGTGACGAAAATCACTAGAAGCACTTCAACTCCTCTAAAAGAAGGAAATTTTAGTCTGACACAAAAATTCTTGTTCCTTATTACATTTTCCTGGGCCTGAGAAATAAGTCTCCTAGACACCCACCTGAGACTCTCAGAAGCAGTCAAGGAGCTTGCTAAGCACATGTGCATGCACAGCTTCCCAGATTGGAGCAAAGGGGAAGGCTGGCAGGGGATCTCCCAATGGAGGCCAGAAGTGACAGCACGTCCTTCTCCCAGAACTTCTTGGAAGTTCACTCAGCACCTCATCCCACGTACTGCATTCAGGGCAACAGTCCTTCTGTCCAAAACTCGTGCCTTCAGAGACACAGGCACCTATCTCCTTTGTCTTTCTCTGCAGAGCAGTAAGCAGGGTGATACATTCATTTTTTTAACACCAGTAAAGGACAAGGAAAGAACTTCAACAAATCAGTAACAATGGTTGCCACCAAAGTGTAGGTGTCTCACCTTAAGGCTCTCAGCTCACTGATAATGGAATGATGTGATGAGCTGAGGCCACTCTCCAAGATGCTTCTCATCCTGGCTCTTTTTTGGTTTATTTTTGTCGGCAAACATTTTATCAGGTCCTGTCCCGACTTGGCCAGGCCTGTTGTGGGCTTTGCAGTTCAAAAGCCCCTCTCTTCTGGAGTTGATGTCCTGCTGGGGAGACAACATTCCACAAATAAGTATGCAAATACTCACATACTCTGGAGAACCTCATACTCTTGAGTTTGTATAGGGGAACAAAAATTATCATAATAATGTAGAATAGATTCCTTAGTGAACCAACCATTTGTAAGATCAGTTTCCACTCAAACAACCTATATATCATCAGTATCCATCATGGGCCAAAGAGCTATCATCGCCTTTGATCTGCCTCTCTTCATTGTGGGTTATCTGACAGTACAATGCAATTGTAATACAGATTGCAAAGAGAAATTGAAGTCTTCACCAAAGCTGTAGGATTTTATTAGGTCCATGAAAGAACTGCCCGAACCCCACACCAAGCCAATGACAGATGAGGCTCTGGTATGAATGGGAACAGTAACAGTAGAAAGAGGGAGGTTGACAGAAGTGATGAACTGATGGTCAAAATCATATGGTTGGACCACCAAGTAGTTAAGGAAAGCCCTTGGGAAAACCTATGAAGCCCTAGAGTCTTTTTGCAATAAACAGCTTTCTCTGTTTGTGTTGCAAAAATCAAAAAAAAAAAAAAAAAAAAGAAAGAAAGAAGAAAAAAAAATGAAACAAAGGAAGCCATCTCATGCATTACCCAGTTTTATCATAAAAATTACCTTCTTCAAAATGATCAGCAGCTGATTCATTCTCTATTCACTCTAAAACTTCAGTATGGGGTTGGAATTAGAATCTAAAATTGGGTAGAAGTGGTATAAAAATAAATTTATTTTCATCATTTCTAGTTTGGGTTTTCTGAACTTTCTGAATAAAATCTTTTTTTTTTTTTAATCCTTTCTGTTTCCTGTGAAAAATTGGTTCCCATGTTAAGTGGGCTTGGTCAAAGGTGATCTTTCCAGGTATAATTAACCACGGACAACAAGACCTCCCACAATGATGCTGCTGTAAGTGCTGTAAGGAGAACACAGAAGGCTATGAGACCTCCAAGAGGGACCTAGTCTAGGGAAGTGCCATCACAGCTAAGACCTGACAGATAAACATAGACTAGAGGTGAGAGTATGCCAGGTTGTGGTTCCCAAGGCAGGTTGGACTGTTCAAAGTATTGAAAGAAACTCAGCATCTCTCGAGGCAGGAAGAACAGGGTGGACACAGGAGATGCGTTTACAGGTATAGACAGGAAGCATAATGGTGTTCTTCATCCCACAAGCATGGTAGCCATTGCAGGGTTTTGAGCAGCAAGGTGACAGATTTGTAATTTAAAGAAGCTCTTGTGGCTACCTCACAGGAGGTACAATCTTATTCTTTGTCACTAAGAGTGTCACTAGGAGTCCTTCCTTGGACTTCTTGTCCCTTCCTGAAAACAAAAGTCTGCTCAAAATTCTCAGGTCCAATTCAGACTTTCCAGTGTTAGGGCCTCACTAAGGGACACTACTTCCCTGCAGATTTTTGAGACCATGATGAGGAAATCCACTGAGACCAGGGGCTCTCGCTGACATTTCAATGCTGAGAGGCTTTGCTCCAAGACTTGCTCTTTCAACTATGATGAAATAGTAAGGACTGGATTTACCCTTTCACTGTAACCAAGAAATGAACAAGATGTGAAAAAATATTTTGCAGACATTGTGTAATGGGCAGCTCATCCAGTGATCCCCAAAAGAAGGAAAATAAATAAGATGAGCCCTATGATAGGCCCAGCTTACCACTGGAGAGACCATAATGCAGGATGGAGAAATCCAAACAGAGCCCAACCATCTCCCTGAGTTGAAGAGACATGGTTAAGAATTTGGGGCAGCTGGTGTGGCTAGAATTGGAAGGGTGGAAAAGCCAAAAGAAGAGAGCTGCTCAGAAGGGCGAAATCTACAGAGAGAAAGCTCCAGGGACCTTCTCCTCTTGAGTCTCCAGCTGAGTACTGACCAGGGTGCACTCATGAGAAGACTACTCAAGAAAGTGGGGGAGGAGCTCGACCAGGAAGGACTGAGCAGAACCATCACCAGAGTTCACACTTAGTTAGGAACTGTCTGCTCCCACCATCCAGAGTGGAACACCTCAGAATAGAGGGGCACCAGGCAATGTACTCAAGAGAATATTGTCTGTACCAGAGAATAATTAACCTGGAACTAAAGAATGCTCTGTTCCCACCCAACAAAGCTTAAAGAGAAGCCTCAAAAGTACCAAATGGTTTCTAAAGAATTTGCATCCCAGGAAAATGTTCAAAAATATTTAAAGGAATACAAAAATATCACACACCCAATGAGGTAAAAATCACAATGTCTGGTGCCCAACCGAAAATTATTAGGCACATAAAGAAGCAGAAAATATAATCTGCAATGAGGAGAAAAGTAAATCAATAAACACTGACCCCAAAATGACACAGCAGTAGATGAGAGTCTCAGCTCCACCATCTGGGGACTTTGACCAGAATAATGATGTAGAGACAGTCTTTACAGAGGGACGTGATCTTGTGATCACCATCAAATTAAAGTCACAAGAACACTGAGAGTAAGAACAAGACTGCATGCTGTCATAGTGTTCACACATGGTTCCTATCTCACTGCAGGGCTTCTAGAACTCAAAGACACTTACCTCAATAAGAGTTGATGGTTCTGTTACAACCTTTAGACTAAGAGTGCACTCGTTTGAAACAAGGACCTTCCTTGCAGGACAGGGAAGGTAGGAGTGAGTCTGAGCAAAGTCCATTAGAAAATTAATCTATTCAGCAGCCTTTTAAAAATTTTATTCAATCAAATGCATTATCAGACACTAAATCGACATTACTTTTTATTAGAAAGATAGCACATTCTGTTTCAGCCACAGCTTCCTTATTCAAACCTTGGCTTTGCTATCTGTTATCTATTCTGCCATCCATATCAGCTATTTAAATCAAGAGGAAAAATTAAGTTATTTGAGAGACAAACACTCTATGATAACTGAAGAATATTCTCCATTGCAGTGATTATATTATTGCTGACTGTGTTAACATGTAAATCCTTTTCTCAAGTCAAGTATAAAACACAACCCTGGAAGCCAGCAATTTAAAAATGGAAAAATCTCGTTACATATTCAAAATGACTAGACATGGGAATAACCTTTCCCATAACAGAAGCACAGCTAATTTTTCACATCTTCTGATTCTAAGTGGGAATCCACATCTTCAGCCTTGAGTTTACCTGGTGATTTTATTCCTCGTATTTCCTTTATTTGACTTTTTTTTTTAATTGCAAAGTAATGCATGCTTGCTACAACAAGTAAATCCATCCAAAGAAACAGAAAAAAAATTAGTAATTTTCTAGCCACATTGACAACCCATATTAAGAGCATGGAAGACATCTTCCTTGTGCACACAAATACAAGTTGGATCACAGATACACATATGGCCTTTGGTTTGATTTGATTTGGGTTTTGCTAAAATAGGGTCATACTAAAAATATACTCTGGAGTTTGCTTTTGACATTTAATATGTCACAGACTACTCCATATCAACACGAATTTATTCAACCAATCTTATTTTAATGGACTTTTAGGTTCTTTATTTTCTTTTTTCTTTCTTTCTTTCTTTTCTTTCTTTCTTTCTTTCTTTTTCTCTCTCTTTCCTTTCTTTCTGTCTTCCTTCCTTTATTTCTTTGTTTCTTTCTCTCTTTCTTCCTTTCTTTCTTTTTTGTTGTTTTTGTTGTTGTGACAAACAATGCTAAAGAAAAACAACCTTTAGATCTGCACCTGGGACAGAAGATCCAGAGGTCAACTGCCTCTAGATAGATTCCAAGGAGCATTTCAGGGTCAAATGTATATGCATCATGATTCTTAATAGCTATTATTAGGTTACTTTCCTCAAAAAATAAGTACATAAAGTTTGCAACAATACAACATGTATCAAAAATGAATTGAAGCATCTGAGTCCTTTCAATTTGTGCCCTGGAGCTTGGGGAGAGTTAATTTACCTCTCAGAGCCCAAAATGGAAATAATGGGTGCATGTGAGTGGTGTTCAATGTACAACAACTGCTGAGGGTATCATTATTGTTATGCTTAGTATCATCATAGTTAATCTACACTCTTCAAAATTAGTTGAACAAGGGTTTTAAATTATAAGCAATGCCATGTTGAGGTAAAACAAACTAAAACTGTTTGGGGCATCCAGAAAAATAGACACACCAGTGAAACTGTCTTTATAACGTTACAAAAAGTAGTATTGTTTTGAAGGTTTACGTTAGGACAGTTCTATCATGAGTTATTTCTATTCTTGGACTACTCTCCTACATCTTAACTCCTTCCTAAGTTCTTGTTACTACTGTCTTTTAGAAAAGGGCCTTGAAACAGTTTTTTCAGGAAACCAATCATGGTTGAGATGCCCATACATTGACCTGTAATACCAGCTTAAACTAACCAGAGTGGTTTGTTTTCTGACAATTTATGCTCTCAAGTCTCAAGACCCTAATTAAATCATGCAAGTCATGGAGGCAGGGTGTTGGAGTGGAATAATCACAGATCCAAACAGCATCCCAGCTGGGGCTGAGCCTTGTGCCTATTCTGACTGTGACCTCACTTTTCAGATTCTCCTTTTCCTCCTCTGTTAGGATAAGAATGTCTTCCCCAGCATTCTAGATGTGAATGTTTTAATAGAACATACTCCAAGGAAACTGTCTACAGGCGAGGTTGATGTGACCAATGGCCAAGCTTCAGGTAAACAGAAGTGGGACGTGAGTCAGAAGTCAGCCTCAGTGAGTGGGGGCCGGGCTTGTCTGCACCCTAACAGAGATGTTCCCAGGAAGGGCTTGGTCAGGATGGTTCGTTGTCTCTCCCTCAGCATTTCCAGCATTGTTTCCTGGCCTTCTGTTTTCCCAAATACAGTCACGGAGGAAGACAGAGAGGAGCCATGTAAGCATCCTGTTCATCTGGTCGGTTGCAGTCAGCTCTGCCTGTTTGAGGTCAAGCGTGGAGCCCAGGAAACTCATCCAGAGACTCTGATTCCTGGGATGGTCCTCCCCCAGCTCTCTCTTCACTGGGGATCCCAGGCTGTGACCACTTTCTAAGGAGTAGCTCTTTCTGAGAGCTTGGCTGCCCTGTCCCTACTGCCTCTCAGCAGGTGACCTGGAAGCATAGCCCCAAGCCATTACACTTGATATCCTGAAATGGGCCATGGCAAATCATTTATTAGCATCCTCTCCTGTTTCCTGCCCAGGCCCCCAAGGCATCATCAGGCCTCGGGATGCCAAGAGCCATCACTCCGCTTGTATCCCTATTGTAGTTTCTGAGAAAACAGGAAACCTGCTTTGTTGTTGTTGTTACTATACAACAACTTCAGCCTTTTCTGATGTCGTGGTGCCTGGAATGGCCTGTCTGTGTCATTCAAGGGGAAAGGGCCACTTGGTGGGGGGAGAGAGGAATAATTCCCCCCACCGCCTGCCCCGTCCCTTTCTCTCTCTCCAACAAGACAGTCCTGTCTCACTCACCCAGAACCATACATGCTTTCCAGAGATGCAGGTACCACTCTGAAGGCCAGAAAATCTGGCCATCTTCAGCCTGGGACCCATCCTCCTCAGTCTTCAGGGCCAGGCAGAATTCTGCCATTAGCAAATAATAGCATTACCAA
Source organism: Mustela putorius furo (assembly GCF_011764305.1). Classification (NCBI taxonomy): domain Eukaryota; kingdom Metazoa; phylum Chordata; class Mammalia; order Carnivora; family Mustelidae; genus Mustela; species Mustela putorius. Next base: position 13,003,735 of record NW_025422057.1, read on the forward strand.
TCCTGAAGCAAAAAAAGGAAAAAAGTCTCTAATACTTTACCTTAGCAGCTGATAATGTAACACAGGGTGGCATTTGGAGGCCTAGGACGATGCCAGTCTCTGGGGAGAGAAAGGTGTTAACTTCTAATAGCTTTTCAGTAATAGCCAAGCATCTGCAGTCCCCTATAAAAAGGGGGGTTTTTAAAAATTAATAGAGCTGTATGTGCTTCACACTGAGGAGAATGCCAGATTAATAAGTGCATTAAGGGCTGCTTTGGATTGGAAATAATTATGGATGATGACAAGGAGCAGAGGGGGCATGGGTGACGCTCACAGGAATGCATTTTAAAAAGCAGTTTAAAGAGCCTTCAGATGTTGGTATTATCCTGCGTGACCAAATTAAGAGCAAATGAGAAAAGTTTATCTGGCATTTTGGAGTATTGAAGGGCTTAGTGTTATAAATTATACAGGATGAGGATAGGAAATGGTGAGTAAATTCAAGTTAAATATTATTGGCAGTTTAAATAGCAACTGCTTTATAAAGCATTAAATATTTTAATTTGGAATTAAAGGTCCAAACCACAACATTCCCCCATTACCAAAAATATTAAAAGATTTTTTTCAGTTATTTATTTGCCAGCATGGTAATTAGAAGTTGCCTTGATCAAGAATTAATCTCCACCACATCCAATTGGAGCTATCAGCGTTGCATAAACGTTTTTTGTCTGTGCCTGAGAATCGACTTAGAACTCCTAAGACAGGAAATGTTGAAACTCTTCTGATCTCTTCATCAGCAATTGGAAGAACCCACTGTGGTTCCAGCCTGGTTTTAATATTCAATCCAGCCTCACATCGGGCCTCCTTCCTGGTGATGTTTCACACAGTGAGAGCTGGCCAGAGATAGAAACCAGGAAATCCTGGGTCAGGATTAGACATGTCCAACCAAATGTCAGGTTAGCGAGGGAAAGAAGCTCCTGCCATGGAGGCAGCGCTCCCCAGAGCCCCAAAACTGTAATCATGAACCCTCATCTTTCTGATGGATAGGTTGTCATTGCTTTCCTAGAAGGCAATTTGGCAACATTTCATAAAAAGTTTTCAAAAGATACACATTTAATCTAGTCTCTAGTAGTTTGTCCTGCTCATATAAGAACACAAAGATGTCTGTCCAAATATATTTATTGCCTCATTACTGATAGTAAAAAAAAAATTAAGTAACCTAAATGCCAAATAATAGAGAATAGTTTTAACAAGGCACAACATATCCATAAAATACATATCATGTAATTATTTAAATATTATGTTACAGATTCTTGGTTTCCACCTAGAGACAGAAAGAAGTGAAAAGAGCATCATCCCCACTCTTATAAGAAGAAAAAAGTCAAAGATACAAGATTTCTTGAACTCATCAGAGGGCTGAGGTCATAGGAGAGTCAACTAATTGAAAACTTGAAAAGAAACAGATGCCTAGAGGAAGAGATACAACAGGAACACTTGCTTACCTGGGTCAGACCTGCCAGACACCTAAGCAGAAAATAGAATGAAGAAGCAGAAATTATGAAGGCTAAGAATTTTCCAAAATTAATGACAGACACCACACTACAGATCCAGAAAGGCCAGACAACACCAAGAAAGATAAATATAAAACAAAAGACAATCCAAACAAACTACATAAGTATGTGGGGCAAGGGGGAATTTCAAAGAAAAAATTCTGAAGTCAACCAGAGGAAGAAATTCCTTAACTGTAGAGAAAAATAATAATAATTACAGCAGACTTCTCATCAAAAGCCACACAAATAGCAGATAATAGAGTGACATCTTCAAAGTGCTGAAAGAAAAAAAGAAACTCTGCCAACCCAGAATTCTACACTTAGCACAAGTATCTTTTAACATATTTTTTTAAAGATTTTTTGAAATAATTTTTTAAGTAATCTCCACACCCAGCAGGAATCATGTGCTTTACTGACTAAGCCAGCCAGGTGCCCCAGCACAAATATTTTTTAAATGAATAAAGACATTGTTAGGTAAACAGAAACTAAGAGAATTCATTATCAACACACCTACACTAAAAAAAATAAAATTTTTTAAAAAAGCTAAAGAAATTTCTTTGGGCAGAAAGAACATGATCAGACAGAAACTTGGATCTAAACAAAGAAATGAAGAGCACTGAAAATAGAAAAGAGAAGGTAAAATTAAACTTATTTTTCTTAATTTTAATTGCTCTAAAAGATAATTGTCTATCTAAAGCAAAATTAGTAGCAATGTATTATGTGTTTATTACTATGTAAAAGTAAAATGTATAACAAATGCAGCACAAAGAATTGGAAAGAGGAATTGGGAAAATACTGTCAGAAGTCCTTATACCATTCACAAAATGGTACAATTTGAAGTCAGATACTGATTAGGTAAAAATACATTTTATAAACCCCGAGGCAGCTTCTAAAACAGTTGAAAAGAGGTATAAATAATAAATCAACAGGAAAGAAAATGCTAACATTTTAAAATGTCCAATTAACCTAAGAGAAAGCAGTTAAAAAAAAAAAAAAGGAAAAAGAACAGATGAAACAAAAGAAATAACTAACAAGACGGTAGATTTTTAACACAAACATATCAATAATTATATTAAATGTGAATGATCTAAACACACCAATTAAAAGACAGCAACTGTCAGGTTACATAGAACTTTATCAAAATTAAAAATTTCTGCTCTGCAAAAGATGCTGTTAAGGAAATGAACTTACTGGTCACAGAGTAGGAAAAACATTTGCAAATGATATATCTGACGAGAATTTGTACCCAGAGTATGTAAAGAACTTCCAAAATGCAATGGTAGAAAAACAACCCACTTAAAAATGGGCAAAAGATGGAAACAAAAAAAAATTCAAAAGATTATATGAATTGGTATTAAAATGATATAAATAAAAGATAAATGAAAAGCTCATCAAAGGTAATATATAGATGATGAATAAGCATATGAAAAGATGCTCAGCATCTCTAGTCACTAGGGAAATGCAAAGAAACTATAGTGAGTTGGCACTACACATTTATTAGAATGCCTACAATTTAAAAAATTAAAAACTGACAATATCTGGGGTATCTGGGTAGCTCACTTGGTTGAGTGGCTGCCTTTGGCTCAGGTCATGATCCCAGAGTCCTGGGATTGAGCCCCAGGTTGGCCTCCCTGCTCAGCGTGGAGTCTGCTTTTCCCTCTCCCTCTCTCTACCCCCATCCCTGCTCATGCTTTCTCTCTCAAATAACTAAACAAATCAATCTTAAAAAAAAAAAAAACCACAAAAAAAAAACCAAAAAACTGACAATGCCAGGTAGCTAGTAAGGTTGCAGAGAACTGCAACTTTCCTACATTGCTGGTGGAAATTCAAAAGGTACAGCCACTGTGGAAAACAGTTTGTCAGTTTCTCATAAAAGCTAACCATACACGTAACACGTGACTGAGCAATCCCACACCTAGGAATTTACCTAAGAGAAATAAAAATTTATGCACATACATCCCAAAAGGCCAGCACATAAATGTTTAAAACAGCTTTATTTATAGCTGTCAAAGACATGAAATAAGTCGGAATTATTTCAAGCAGTAAATAGAAGAAAAAATCAACCTGTGGTACATCCATAAAATAGAATACTACTCTGCAACAGAAAGAAACAAATTATTGATACACACAACAACACAGAGGAATTTTTAAAATAAACTTGCTCAGTGATACTAAGTTACGTTCAAAAGGTACCAGAGTGTATGATTCCATTTATATGACATTCTGGACAAAGCAAAAGTATCAAAATGGAAAACAACATGGCTGGTTGCCTACAAAGGGGTCATACGAAGGAATTTTCAGGGGTTATAACCTATTCTGTATGCTACTACAGTGATGGATACATAGCTCCATGAATATGTCAAAAGCCATAGAACTGTGGCCCAGAAAGAGTGAATTTTACTGGATGTAACTTCTAAAAATCAAAATGGAAAGGGTGCCCTAAATGAAAGGCCGAGTGTAACAAATAAAGGTGACTATATTAAAAATGAATCATATCACCACAACCAAGGGAGCAAGGAAGATAGAACTCACCTTAATCACTTCCCAAATAGTACGCTGCCTGGGTATTTTTAGGCTAAAGACAAAATAATTGTACACAAGAACTGTCTTTTCATTACAGTAAGCATTAGCTAATCTAAAACTGCTTTATGTGTCTAGAATAGTTGAATAATTAAGTAAGCGTATTCTAAATAATAAGAGCCAGGTCTCTCGTGTTGGGGAAAGTTATAAAGAAGGAGAGGGGAAAAGCTAGAACGAGTCCTATAGTATTGGGTTAAGATAGCAGGTTTCAGGATAAACTCATGGGTGTTTTTAACAAATGAAGATTAAAAGGTGTGTACACTGAATAGTAAAGATATATGTGTATTTCATCCATGTGCATTGCAAGAACCCTAGATGCTCTTTGCAACCCAAAACACAAATGGCCCAAAGCACACAGGAAAGCATGAGGAGATGGTTGGTAAACTGTTGACCTTCCTAAAGCAGAGGGGAGAAGCAGAGCAAAGCATTGGTGTGGCCACTTCTTTTATGATAGAATAAGGATGATAAAATATAAATCTGAAGTATATGTTCAGACCCAAAAAGAAAATTGGAACCTTATTTCAAATTTTTTTACAATCTGAGTCCTCATTTCCAGGAAATAGTGGGTTTTTACAGAGATTAGTAGTCATTTATTTTACTCACTCTCTTTGGGAAATGATTCTGCTTGCTCAGATTTACAATAAATTTAATTTTAGGCCCAATATTCTAAAATTTTCAAGAGAAAGCAGATGGCAGAGGCAAAGGCGGGGCTTCCCTAGGAGGGGAGGGGAGGGAGGAAGGGGCCAGATGCCACAGTTGGAGTGACTCTCTCATTACATGGCTCCCAAACAGTGGACACAGGCGATGGCCCCTTGGAATTTCAAATCCAACCTCTCGGAGATTTATTTTTCTTTTGAAACAATTTCTGGCAGCTTTTGATCTTCTAAACTGAAAAAAAAATCAAAGAAATCTGTTTCTCTGGAGTATTAATAGCAAAGGAATTTCTGGATTCTGCAGAGTAGGGAAGGAATATAATAGCATCTCAGTTTTATTCATCTTCAAAGCAAACTAAATATAGTTTTAAAAAAATAGAAGCAGGATACCCTACAGATTTTTGAAGGGATGGAATAAACCTCTTTGCACAAGAAAAGATGACATGAGATTTATCTTGAAGGACATTCGCTAGGCTCTTGTCCACCGACAAGGGGGCTGTCAGAGGGGATCTGTACTATACAGCAGAAGTAAAAATACCCAATCATTTGGGGAATTTGCATGCTCACCTACTTTCATCAATGTTAAGCACTGCCTCCCTTCCCCTGCTGGGACATTAGCACCATCCATCCCCCAAGACACAAGGACATTATAGATTTTAGACTTTTGTTATGAGCAAATGTCTACGCAAAGTGCATGAAAACCTGAGCAAGCATCTTCATGTTTGCAGAACCCAAACTCAGTCATTACTGCTCTTATCAGGTTGTAAGCATGGGGGTAGCAGGGGAAGGCATGTTTGTATTTAGCTGGAGTGTAGATGGCTAAGTCAGATACTTCTCTAAGGTGCTAGAGATATGGCAGTGCTTCCAAAGAAACAAATACATGAGCTAATTTATTTTCTTTTCCTTTCTTTTCTTTTCTTTTTTATTTTTTCATTTTTTTAGAGAGAGAGAGAGGACCTACGCTTTTGGAGGGCTGAACAGAGAAGTAGTGGGAGAGAGAGAGAATCTGAAGCAGGCTCCACACCCAGCATGGAGCCTGAGGCAGACTTCCATCTCACGACTGAGATCATGACTTAAGCCAAAATCAAGAGTCAGCGGCTTAACTGGCTGTGTCAGCAAGTCACCCCCATAAACTAATTTCTGACTATGGCTTGCACTGAGAAAAAATAAATAAATAAGATGATATGATGGAGAGTTCTAGAGGGTGGAGACCCAATTTGGAAATGATCTGTCAGAGGAAGAAACTCTGGACTGGGAGCTGAAGGATAAGGGGCCAGTCCTTCAAAGAGCTAGGGAGAAGGCTGCTCCCATGAAGGAAGCAGTAAGTGCAAAGGCCCTGAGGTCTTAGAGCAGTGCCTCCCATATTCTATATCAGCATTTACCTTTCCCTGATAACTGTTTCACACCTATAGTGCCCTCATGCAAGCACCCAGATGTCTCTGCCTGACGGCTCTCTGTTGGATGGTGCTTTGGAAAGGATGCAGGAGCAACCACCAGCCAATGTTCCCTAGGAGTTAATGGGTAAACAACTCAGCTGCCTCACCACTAGCGTGGTGTGTTCAATGCCATCTTCCAGAACCCTCTATCAGGTCTGAGTTCTGATGCCTTCAACAATAACCTGCTGTAAGGAGACACTCTTAGTTGGCTTTCCTTACCTCCTCTGCCACCACCACTGCTGCTTCCTAGAATCACTGCCCACATCAACTGCCTGCAGCTTTATTTCTAATCTCAGAGCCTCCTTCTGGGGGATCCAGACTAAGACAGGGATAAGGATTTAGCTGGTCATTCAAAAGTAGATTGGCCTTCTAGGATGCCAGGGACAAAGTCACGCAGGGTCGGGAGGGGTCAATGTCTCTACTTGCTTTATGTCAGGCAGCTTGTCTTCACAGCCCCATGATAAACTACATACAGACAAGGACTGGCCTTGAACTGCTTCTGTGTCCCTACCAATGCCACCTTCCCTTCTCCCATAGAAACATGAGCTCAGAGGATTTAGAGACCATTTTGTCCAGAGTCAGCTCTGTGGGGTCAAGCTCTGTGTTTTGGTCATGTCTGTATCCTTGTAGCCTATAACCATCTGGCACATAATATGTGTCTGATAAATATTCACCAGGTGAATGAATCCTACAAATAAGGAAACCAAGAGTCAGAGAAGGCCAATGATTTGCATCAGGTCACACCAATGGTTGATTAGAATACTGGGTCTAGAACCAGTCTCTAGCTTCTGAGAGGCTTCCCCTACACGCCATGCCTCTCCCAACCCAGAGCTGATCTGGTCTGATCCACGATCATTTGTGATAGACTGATGGTCACCCTCCACCAAGGGGCTCTACAAGAATTGGTTGTCACCTGGGACAGTTGCAAGGCCAGGCAGAAGCCCAATTAACAAGAGTAGACTTTGGAGCCAGGTTGGTGGGTTTGAGTCCTGATTCTGACCTCAGCAGTAGCTCCTTGACCTTGACCAGAAGCTTCAGTTCTCTGAGTTGTTGGGACAGAGACCAGCTCTTGTTCAGAGTAAAGAGTGAGACAGCAGAATCGGAGAAGGGACTGTCAACTTCTACATTTTCTGCTGGCTACTTGTCCCTTAGGGAAGCCTAGAAGAGCCAACAGGAGCTTCCCCAGTTTCCACATATCAATAACCTGAAATATAAATGCAAATTAATTTGTAATCAATTGTTACCAGTAAAAGTAATTGACACAAAATATAACTGGTAACTGTTCCAACGGGACAGATTAAAATTTATTATAGATTTGGAATGTTAAAATAATTCTGATAACATCCGTATCACAGGGCTTGGGGGAAGTAGCAATGACCCAGCAGAGCAAAGAAGAGTTTTAGAGCCATGGAACTCTTCCATACGACACTGCAATAGGGGACATGTGCCATTATACTTTCATCCAAACCCGTAGAATGTGCAACCTCAAGAGTGACTCCGAATATGAACTGTGGGCTTCGGGTGATGACACATGTCAGCTCATGTTCACCAGCTGTAACAGAGGCACCACAGTGACGTGGGATGTCCACAGCTGGGGAGGATGTGCAGGTGTATGAATGGGGGTCCATGGGAACTCTGTATTTCCCATTCAGTTTTGCTGTGAACCCAAAATTGCCTGAAAAAATAGAAGTTAGTTAATTTTTTTTTTAATTTATCACAAAACTTCCTGCAGAAAACCCAGACCGGGTAGAAATAACATCCATAAAAGAAAATTCCAACGAACTGCCATTATTCGTAAAACTTTGTCAGTGCCAAAAAACTAATCGATGAAGCAAATATCCACCATAAAACACACGTGGGAAAGAATTGGTACTGACAAAAAAAATGAAGAAACTCGGGGCCTGTTTAATCATGTCCTAGAGAAAAGTCATCAACCCATTAAATTGGCTTGATGGGAGTCTGCCCTAATCTCTCTGTGGGCATGCATCTGTTTTTGCGTCGTTCAGATTTCTTTTAAAGTTTGTGTTCAAAAAGCTGCAGTCAGAGAATTCTAGGCATCAATCTAGTACTGTCTACATGTCCATGGGGTCACCGTGGCAAGGTCACAAGTCCTGTACCCACCATGGCAAGGTCACAAGTCCTGTACCCAGTCCTGCTTGTAGAGGAAACTCATCCATTTGCTCAAGGATAATTTGCTGAGGTCAGTCTGGAGAGACCTGGAGTGCCTGCCATTGGATGATTTTGAAATCCCAGGCCCTGCGAGGCCCCAGCTTGAGCAAGAACCCAGACCGGGAGGAGTGCCATGATGAAGCTTAGCAGCAGCTGGCTGCTAAGGGAACACAGAAGTGCTTCATCTGCTTGGGCAGGGCGCTTGCTGGAGGCTGCCCTGAGGACATGACATCTGAGCAGAGTCCTGGAGGATGCATCTAATGGCTCCAAGATGACAAGGGGCAGAAGGAGCTTTCTCTGCTGGCAGGGGGAAGTCAACGAGCACACAGGGGAGGGCCCCAGGCAGGGTGGGAGGCTGAGGGTCAGGAGGCCAGTGAGGAGGTGAGGCAACTGTGCAGGGGCCAAGAGGGAAACTGAGGAAGTGGCCTGGATAAAGTGCAGTGGAGGGGAGGAGGTAAGGTGCAAGGAAGTCTCCAAGGAACTGGTTCATGTCAAGGCGCGTCCCTTGACGTTCCTTGGACCGAGCACGGAGATGCAGGGGAGGTGAGAGTAGGACGATCATTTTGCTTTTGCTTATTTAGAAACATGTTTGCATTGGGACACTTCTAATTACGTCTTAAGGATTTAACAAAAAGCAACAAAAAACAACAACATCCACGAAACCAGAGAGCTCTTTTGTATTACTGAGAAACCCGGAGAGGTGCAGAGAGAGGTTGGCCTCCCCAGGATTGCTCCAGGTCGGGGTCCAAGCCCGTCTTTCCAGCTGAGGCTCAGAGATGGGGTGTTTCCTGGCCCAGGGCACACAGCCATGAAGGAAGGCTCCAGAACCCGGCTCAGGGGCTCTTGCTGCTCTGCTCCTGTCTCCACGGCCAGGAGACTGAAGAGTAATGAGGACTGAGCGTTCTTGGCCCCCACTCCTGCCCAGCTGTCCGTTAGGACGAGAACATCACGAACCATGTAAGAGCCTCACCCCAAGCAGCCGAACTCCCCTGAATCTGCCTGTCCAACACCCTGGATCCTGTCCATGCTCCGGCTGGGCAAGTGGCCGGATATGCTGGCTCTCCGCTGCTGGGGACCTCTTACCCTCCTCTGGCAGTCCCTTGCTGCTCAGTACCTCCAGGTGCACCTGGCCCGGCACGGAGCTGATTAAGAGGATCGAGTGCACAAATTACCCGATTTGCTGCTGAGACCTGGATTCTAGTGCAGCTGTGTCCTAAGCCAGCCGCGCAGGCTTTATAAGATCACTTGGCCTCTCTCAACCACAGATTCTTCTTCACAACTGAAAGTCATACTGTTGCCTCCATCTACATCAAAATGCCAGGCGGATGGCGGGAGGAGGTTAGCAAATCCACACCATATCCTGAAAACTCGTTCTGGGGGTGCAAGGGACCCACAGTGCCCTGGTGTGTTGCTTCATCTGCTATAAGCAGCAATAACCCCTACTGCCGTCATCAGCGGCCACCTTCCAAACAGCCTGGAGATAGGAAGCCGGGCAGAGTGCAGAGAAAGTGGATGGACAGGACGGAAGGAGCTTCCCTCCTGTTTGTCCCATCAGACCCTCCCTCCCAGCCTCTTCACTACTCACCCATTTCCCAGCCCCCTGTATTTGAGAAGGAACAAACTAAAAATGGCTAGGAGAATGAAAACCAAATACTTAGCAAAAAAGATGAGACAGAAACACTGTGAAAAGTAGGGGCAAAACTCCACTATTGCAGCCTGGGGACACAGAGGAAAAGTATGGGGGAGCCTGAGGCCATCAGGGCAGAATTGTGGCTGCTCCCAATAGAACCCCAAGCCCCCAAAACATAAAACCAGAGACAAAGTGTAAGATTGAGTACCAGATCCTCTGATGAGGAATCCATGGCTTTTTAAGATATTCAGATCCTTTCAAGTCCGCAATGCTGCTTCTACAACGTATAACCTAAGAAAAAAATCAGATGGGGCACAGAGACGTGTGCATAAGATTATTCATGACAATGCTGGGTTTGGAGGGGAAATCTTGGGAAACACTCGAAGGGCCCTACAGAAGCCGATGAGCAAACACAGCCTCTTCTATCCTCAAACCACTTTCCCCAAGGGTTGTAGTATTGGGACATCAACCATGCCATGGCTTTTCTACAAACAGATTCACTCATTTTACTCAAGTACATGCATTTTCTTTTAAAAAGAAAGAAAGACGGGAGCCTGGGTGGCTCAGTCAGTTCAGTGTCCAACTCTTCATTTTCGCTCAAGTCATGATCGAGCCCCGTGTTGGGTTCCACGCACGGCGCAGAGTCTGCTCAGGAACTACTCTCCCTCTCCCTCTGTCCTTGCCCATCCCCCCATACTCCCTTGCTCCCTAAAATAAAGAAATAAATCTTTAAAAAAAAGGGGGGGGGAGGAAGAGTATATTGCCCTAAATAGAATATGAGTGTCTGTTAGCATCAATAGAAAATAACAGTACTAGGAATCACAATGCAAACAAAATCATGTTATTAAAATCTGGCTAGATAAGATTGCCTGCTTAAGGGTGTGAGCTTGAGGGCTGGTTACTTAAAAAGTAAGAAAGGCAGGGAAGAGGGAACGGAGCAGGGAGGTTGGGAAGGGAAACCATCGAGACAGCAGGGGAGACATTAGAAGTTCTCCAGAGAGTGCCAAAAATATCCTCACATCAAACTGGGACTTTACCCTTGATGGAAACAGGAGGGGTGAAGTATAATTGAAATTCATGATTTACTGTCCCTCTCTGTGAGTTAGTATTATTTGGGATTTGCTCTAGAAAACAAGTTTCTCAAACAACCCACCAAATGAAAAATATTCTTCTGGTTTGGTTCCTGGTTCCCACAAAACAACCATAAAAATACATTATGTGTTAATAATTTAAAAAATAGTAATAAATAAAAGGACATGTGGGGCCCTCCAGAGAAACCTGCTGATAGACCGGATGACCCCAGGGAGCCAAGGTCCCTTCCATTAGGTGCGGTACTGCCGTTACGTCTGCATAAGAAAATCTCTGTCACTTTTTTTTTTTTTAACCAATGCACACTGAAGGATGCAGGGGTAAAATGATGAGATAACAGGATTTGTCTTAAAATATTTCCACAAAAGAAAAAAATAAAATAAATAAGGGATAGGCAAAGCAAATGTGGCAAAATCTTGAGAAGTGTTGAACCCTGGGGTTGGGTAACTGAGGATTCCTTGTACTAACTTCTCTCCTTTGAGGTGGTTAAAAAATTTGCATAATAAAAAGTAAACATCACAGATAAAAACAGGAAGACCCCTGATCATGGGCCACTTTGGCTTTCAAAGCCCATGTCATTTGGAGGAGCTCAAGGACTGTCATCTGAGAGTCAAACCCCCGATTTCTGTGCACTTTCATGAACATTTTATGCATAGGAAATTTGACCATTTTAAATTACTGTGAGACTATAAAAATAAATAAAAATAATGATGGAAATCCATACGTAATGATGGGGATGTTGTCCAAGAAAGATGGCTGAGTGGGAAAACAGGCAACAGAAGAGTGTGTCTGGCCAGATCCCATTTATGTAACCCTATAAAGGCAAATCCCCCATGAGTCTCTGGGCGTAGAGAGAGTCTGGAAGCCAGGACGCTAGAGTACTTATCTCAGGGTGGGGCGGCTCTGTTTTCCTTTGCTTTATCTTTACACTTGTCTGTATGGTGAAAAATTTTATTTTTTACCATCGCAGAGATATCTTTCTTATAATCGGGTGAAAGGCTATGATCATTCTGAGGGAAAAAGGAGAAATCCAAAAACATTTCTAGCTCTATAATGAAATTATTTAAATATATATAAGGCTACTTAACGGAAAATTAAATTTCCATTATTACTCCTGTTGCCTGTGACACTGCACACTCGCTGTCAGTGTCTGGCGAAGGTGCTAGAACAGGACTCTGGTAAGCTGATCTCAGCACAGGGACGTGAGCAAGTTGCAGGGAAAAGTGTCGGTTTCCTTGACTTCACCCCTCACTCAGGATGTGCCCCCCCCCCAACTAGAGTGCTGCCTTGGCTCTTCTGTCCCCCTCCCTCAAGGTTCAGCTCCAGGAGGCTGTGCGGAAGGCCCCAGCACACCTCTCCTCATGCAGTCCCATTTCTCCCTTGGCAGATGACCATGACCAGTGCCTCAGTGAGTGCCAGTCTCCTGTCCACAGTGTCTGAGAGCCGGAACCCCAGCAGAGGGGCAGCAACCCACATCTGCTCCCTGTCCCTGTTCTTGTCAGGTGGACCTGGGGAAGTCATTTTAACCTTTTAAGGCCCCAGTTGCCTTAGCTATAAAATGGGAACAAATGGACTTAGTAACTATATGCCTCAATGCAAAATTAAGTGAGATAACATAGCAAGAGAGTCGGGAATATATAAGCCATTCAACAATAAAATTATTTAAATATTTATACAAGGCTACTTAACAGAAAATTAAATTTAACATAAAATTTATGTACTATGTAAATGTTTATTAGTAATGCTGAGGACAGTCTGAAGGACTTAAATGTCTTTCAAGCATCAGTGAATCAATATTCATTCTGATATTTTCAACCATTTCCTAAGGAAGTAATGAGAAGTTTGTACAAGAATGCATGAACAGAGGAGCAGGATGGCAGAAGAGTAGGAAACCAAAATATCATCAGGTCACAGGAGTTCAACTACATAGTTATCAAACCATCTGAACACCTACAAACTCAACCGAAGAGAGAAGAGAAGAAAAGCAGCAATTCTAGGAACAGAAAAGCGACCACTTTCTGGAAGGAGGGACCTGTGGAGAAGTGAATCTGAAGCAATGGTAAGATAGACCCCGGGCGGGGCTGGGGGGGGGGTGTCCAGGCAAGAAGTAGAGCAATGGAGCTAAAAACAGAACTCTTAGAAGTCTGCTCCACTGAGGGACATTGCTCCAGGGGCTAAGGGGCAGTGGGGGTGGGGAGCCCTCACAGGGACAGTGTGGCTTCAGAACCTGCAGGGACACAAAAAAGACCAGTGTTGTCTAGTGTGGCGGAGCCCCCAGGTATTGAGTGGGGAAGCCAGCTACACAGACCAAGCTGAGAAGTGAATTCTCAGCTTAGGGTTACCTTAAACTGAGATCCATGGCACAGTCAGGCCACTGCTCTTCAAGCAGGGACCCCACAAGTGGCAGATCTGAGGAGACTCACCTTCCTCCTCCAGGAGGAGTGGTGCAGGAATGCACAGCAGGAATCTGCTGGGTTTGGAGACTCCCAACGGGACTGTGTGTCAGAGATAGAAATGCTTGCCGGGGGAGCTCAGAGTGCAGCCAGAGACCAGGGAGACAGGAGTGATTGACTGCTTTTCTCTGAGGGCACACTGAGAAGTGGGACCCAAGCTCTCAGCTCTTCCAGGCTGGAGATTGGGAGGCTGCCATCTTCATTCCCATCCTCCAGCCAAGACCAAATTCACTATTCAAGGAGAACTGTAGAATTCCAGAGCTAGGGGAAAGCAACACATGGAATTCATGGCTTTTTCCCCATGATCCTCTTAGTCTTTCAAAGTTAAATTTTTTTAATTTTATTTTTTCTTATTCTATTTTTTAAAATTTTTCCTCTTTCCTATCTTAACATTTTTCAACTATTTTATATCAATACTTTTTAAAAAATGTTTTTTAATTTTCATTGTTATAGTCATATTTTAACCCTTCATTGTATTTAACCTTATTTTTTGTGTACATATAGGGTTTTTTTTTTTCTTTTAAAATTTTGGAATACAGTTTATTCTAACAGATCAAAATATACCCTAAATCTAGTACATGGCTTCATTCTAGTATTCAGCCTGATCACATTTTGCCTCTTTTTTTTCTCTTTTCAACAATTCTTATCTCCTCAATTCCTTTTTTAGAATCTGTTTTAATTTTTGTCTTTACAGTCATATTCCATCTCTTCATCACGTTCACCCTTATTTTATATATATATATAATTTTTTCTCCTTTTAAAATTTTGTGAGGTTGTTTTTCTTTCTTTTTAAATTTTTAGTCAAGATTTTTCAAAAGGATTTATTTATTTATTTATTTATTTATTTATTTGACAGAGATCACAAATAGGCAGAGAGGCAGGCAGAGAGAGAGAGGAGGAAGCAGGCTCCCCGTTGAGCAGAGCACACAATGTGGGGCTCGATCTCAAGACCCTGGGATCATGACCTAAGCCAAAGGCAGAGGCTTTAACCCACTGAGCCACCCAGGTGCCCTGAGGTAGTTTCTTCTAACAGACCAAAATACACCCAAAATCAAGTGTGGGTCTCTGTTTTATTCACCAGCCTTTCCCTCCCCCCCTCATTTTCCCCCTTTCAAGTCCCCCCAGTTTTGGGTCTCTCCTGATTTGGTTAGCGTATATTTTTCTGGGGTCTTTGCCACCCTTTTAGTATTTCATTCTCTCATTCATATATTCTTATCTGGATAAAATGACAAGGCAGAAAAACTCACCACAGAAAAAAGAACAAGAGGCAGTACCAATAGCTAGGAACCCAATCAATACAGACACTAGTAATATGTCAGAACTAGAATTTAGAATGATGATTATCAGGGTGCTAGCAGGGTTTGAAAAAAAGCATGAAAGATAGTAGAGAATTCCTTTCTGGAGAAATAAAAGCCCTTTCTGGAGAAACAAAAGAACTAAAATCTAACCAAGTTGAAATAAAAAAAGCTATTAATGAGGTGCAATCAAAAATGGAGGCTCGGGGGCACCTGGGTGGCTCAGTGGTTTAAGCCTCTGCCTTCAGCTCAGGTCATGATCTCAGGGTCCTGGGACCGAGCCCCACATCGGGCTCTCTGCTCAGCGGGGAGCCTGCTTTCCCCTCTCTCTCTGCCTGCATTCTGCCTTGTGATCTCTCTCTGTCTATCAAATAAATAAATCTTTATAAGAAAAAAAATGGAGGCTCGGACCACTGGGATAAGTGAGGCAGAAGAGAGAATTAGTGATACAGAAGACCAAGTGATGGAGAATAAAGAAGCTGAGCAAAAGAGAGACAAACAACTTCTGGACCATGAGGGAGAATTCAAGAGATAAGTGATACCATAAGATGAAATAATCTTAGAATAATTTGGATCCCGGAAGAAGAAGAAAGGGAGAGGGGAGCAGAAGGTATATTGGAGCAAAGTATAGCAGAGAATTTCCCTAATTTGGCGAAGGGAACAGGCATCAAAATCCAGGAGGCACAGAGAATTCCCCTCAAAATCAATAAAAATAGATCAACACTCTGTCATCTAATAGTAAAACTTACAAATGTCAGCGACAAAGAAAATCCTGAAAGCAGCTAGGGACAAGAGGTCTGTAACATACAATGGTAGATATATTAGACTGGCAGCAGACCTATCCACAGAGCCCTGGCAGACCAGAAAGGCCTGTCAGGATATATTCAGATAACTAAACAAGAAAAATATGCCATAAAGAATACTATATCCAGCGAGGCTTTCATTGAAAATAGAAGGAGAGATAAAAAGCTTCCAGGACAAACAAAAACTAAAAGAATTTGCAACACCAAACCAGCTCTACAGGAAATATTGAAAGGGGTCCTTTAAGCAAAGAGAGAGCCTAAAAGTAACAGACCAGAAAGGAACAAACAGTATATAATAACAATCCCCTTACAGGCAATACAATGGCTCTAAATTCATATCTTTCAATAGTTACCTTGAATGTAAATGGGCTAAGTGCCCCAATCAAAGACACAGGATATCAGAATGGATTAAAAAAAAAAAAAGACCCATTGATATGCTATCGACAAGAAACTCATTTTAGGGGTGCCTGGATGGCTCAGAGGGTTAAGCCTCTGCCTTTAGCTTAGGTCATGATCTCAGGGTCCTGGGATTGAGCCCAACATTGGGCTCTTTGCTCAGCAGGGAGCCTGCTTCCCTCTCTGACTTTGCCTGCCTCTCTGCCTAGTTGTGAGCTCTCTCTCTCTCTCTCTGTCAAATAAATAAATAAAATCTTCAAAAAAAAAAAAAAAGGAAACTCATTTTAGACCCAAAGTCACCTCCAGATTTAAAGCGAGGTGGTGTAAAACAATTTTTTCGTGCTAATGGACATAAAAAGAAAGCTGGGGTGACAATCCTCATATCAGATAAATTAGATTTTAAGCCAAAAACTAGAATAAGAGATGAGGAAGGACAGTATATCATACTTAAAAGGTCTGCACTGGGTCTCCTTGGACCAGCCTGGAAGGCCAGCCACTACCCATAGCTCAGGCAGGGAAGCATGAGGCCAGAAGGTCCAGATGACCTGCTCCCAGTCCCAGCATATGGAGCCTGGGCCAAGGGTGCTCCTCCAGCAGAGGAGGAGCTGGGCCTAGGGATTTCTAATAGGAGATCTAACAATTTTAAATACCTATTCCCCTAACATGGGAGCAGCCAACTATATAAACCAATTAATAACAAAATCAAAGAAACACATCAACAATAATACAATAATAGTAGGGGACTTTAATATCCCCTCACTGAAATGGACAGATCATCTAAGCAAAAGATCTATAAGGAAATAAAGGCTTTAAATGAGAGACTGAACCAGATGGCCATCACAGATGTATTTAGAACATTCCATGCCAAAACAACAGAATACACATTTTTCTCCAGTGTACATGGAACATTCGTCAGAATAGATCACACCCTGGGTCACAAATCAGGTCTCAACCAGTACCAAACGATTAGGATCATTCCCTGCATATTTTCAGACCACAATGCTCTAAAGCTGGAACTCAATCACAATTGGAAATTTGGAAAGAACTCAAATACATGGAGGTTAAAGAGCATCCTACTAAAGAACGAATGGGTCTACCAGGAAATTAAAGAAGAATTTTTAAAAATCACAAAAACAAATGAAAATGAAAACACAACTGTTCAAAATTTTTGGGACACAGAAAAGGTGGTCCTGAGAAGAAAGTATATAGCAATACAAACCTTTCTCAAGAAACAAGAAAGGTCTCAAGTACACAACTTAACCCTACACCTAGAGGATCTGGGGAAAGAACAGCAAAGAAAGTCTACAATTTAATCAAACTGAAATCAATGAAATAGAAACCAGAAGAACAGTAGAACAAATCAATGAAACTAGGAACTGGTTCTTTGAAAAAGTTAATAAGATTGATAAACCCCTGGCCAGATTTATCAAAAAGAAAAGAGAACGAACCCAAATTAATAAAATCATGAGTGAAAGAGGAGCAATCACAATAAATACCAAAGAAATACAAACAATTATAAGAACACACTATGAACAACAATACACCAGCAAATATGACAATCTGGAAGAAATGGATACATTCCTAGAGACATATAAACTACTAAAACTGAACCAGGGAGAAATAGAAAACCCGAACAGACCCATAACCAATAAAGAGATCGAAGCAGCCATCAAAAATCTCCCAACAAAAAAGATCCCAGGGCCAGACTGCTTCCCAGAAGAATTTTACCAAGCATTTAAAGAAGAATTAATATCTTTTCTCCTGAAACTGCTCCAAAAAATAGAAATGGAAGGAAGACTTTGAAACTCTTTTTATGAAGCCAGCATTACCTTGATCCCAAAACCAGACAAAGACCCCATCAAAAAGAGAATTACAGACCAATATCCTTGATGAACACAGATGCAAAAATTCTCACTAAAATACTAGCCAATAGGATCCAACAGTACATTAAAAGAGTTATTCACCATGACCAAGTAGGATTTATTCCTGGGCTGCAAGGTTGGTTCAACATCCGCAAATCAATCAATGTGATACAAAACGTTAATTAAAAAAATAACAAGAACCATATGATACTCTCAATAGATGCTGAAAAATCATTTGACAAAGTAAAGCATCATTTCTTGATCAAAATTCTTTGAAATGTAGGGATAGAGGGTACATACCTCAGTATTATAAAAACCATCTACGAAAAACACACAGTGAATATCATTCTCAATGGAGAAAAACTGACAGCTTTTCCCGTAAGGTCAGGAACATGGCAGGGTTGTCCGCTATCATCACTGTTATTCATAATAGTTCTAGAAGTTCTAGCCTCAGCAATAAGACTACAAAAAGAAATAAAAGGCATCTGAATCAACAAAAAAGAAGTCAAACTCTCACTCTTTGCAGATGATATGATACTTTATGTGGAAAACCCACAAGACTCCACTCCAAAACTGCTAGATCTCATACAGGAATTCAGTAAAGTGTCAGGATATAAAACCAATGCACAGAAATTAACTGCATTTCTATACACCAACAGCAAGATAGAAGAAAGAGAAATTAAGGAGTCATTCCCATTTACTGTTGCACCCAAAACCATATGATACCTAGGAATAAACCTAACCAAAGAGGCCAAGAATCTATACTCAGAAAACTATAAAGTACTCATGAAAGAAATTGAGAAAGACACAAAGAAATGGGGAAATATTCCATGCTCATGGATTGGAAGATCAAATATTGTGAAAATGTCTATGCTACCTAAAGCAATCTACACATTTAATGCAATCCCTATCAAAATACCATCTTTTTTTTTTCAAAGAAATGGAACAAATAATTCTAAAATTTATATGGAATCAGAAAGGACCCTGAATAGCCAGAGGCATGTTGAAAAAGAAATCTAAAGTTGGTGACATCACAATTCCAGACTTCAAGCTCTATTACAAAACTGTAATCATCAATACAGTATGGCACAAAAACAAACACATCGATCAATGGAACAGAATAGAGAGCCCAGAAATGGACCTTTGGCTCTATGGTCAATTAATCTTTGACACAGCAGGAAAGAATGTCCAATGAAAAAAAGACAGTCACTTCAACAAACGGTGTTGTGAAAATTGGATAGCCACATGCAGAAAAATGAAACTGGACCATTTCCTTACACCACACACAAAAACAGACTCAAAATAGATGAAAGACCTTAATGTGAGACAGGAATCCATCAAAATCCTTGAGGAGAACCTGGGCAAACTCTTCAACCTCAGCCACAGCAACTTCTTCCTAGAAATATGGCCAAAAGCAAGGGAAGGTAGGGCAAAAATGAACTACTGGGACTTCATCAAGATCAAAAGCTTTTGCACAACAAAGGAAACAGTCAACAAAACCAAAAGACAACTGACATATTGGGAGAAGATATTCACAAATGACATATCAGATAAAGGGCTAGTATCCAAAACCTAAAAGAACTTATCAAACTCAACACCCAAAGAACAAATAATCCAATCAAGAAATGGGCAGAAGACATGAACACACATCTCTGCAAAGAAGACATCCAGATGGCCAACAGAGTCATGAAAAACTGCTCAACATCAATCAGCATCAAGGAAATACAAACCAAAACCACAGTGAGATACCACCTCACACCAGTCAGAAGGGCTAAAATTAACAAGTCAGGAAACAACAGATGTTGGTGAGGATGCGGAGAAAGGGGAACCCTCCTACGCTGTTGGTGTGAATGCAAACCGGTGCAGCCACTCTGGAAAACAGCATGGAGGTTCCTCAAAAAGTTGAAAATAGAGCTACCCTACGACCCAGTAATTGCACTACTGGATATTTACCCTAAAGATACAAATGTAGTGATCCGAAGGAGCACATGCACCAAAATGTTTATAGCAGCAATGTCCACAATAGCCAAACCATGGAAAGAACCTAGATGATGTCCTTCAACAGATGAATGGATAAAGAAGATATGATAGATATAGATAGAGATATCTATATCTATCATATCTTCTTTATCCATTCATCTGTTGACATATATATATATGTATATGTATATATATATATACATACATATATATGCCATGGAAAAAAAACCAAACTTGCCATTTGCAATGATGTGGATGGAACTAGAGGGTATTATGCTGAGCGAAAGAAGTCAACCAGAGAAAGGCAATTATCATATGATCTCTCTGATATGAGGAATTTGAAAGAGACTGATCAATGTGTCCCAAATCTCCCATCTAGTAGGTCTGGAAGCCAAGAAAAGAACTCGTAAGCCTTTTCTCCTTTGAAAGGTAGTGGGGGTTAGGGAGGGAAAAAATGAAACAAGGTAGGATCGGAGAGAGACAAATCATAAGAGACTCTTAATCTCACAAAACAAACTAAGGGTTGCCAGGGGGTGGGAGGGTAAGAAGAGGGTGTTAGGGTTAGGGACACTGGGGAGGGTATGTGCTATGAAATGTGTAAGACTGACGATTCACAGACCTGTACCCCTGGGGGCAAATAATACATTAGATGTTAATAGAAAAAAAGAAGAAAGCATAACCAAAGATATTCCTAGTGTATAAGGGTAACCATGAGAAACTACCTTGTATGCCTGATCAGGCAGCTATGAAAGATGAGAAATACAATGAGTGAATCACTTAGGATAAATCGTGAAATTTAAAAATCTAGCTCCAGAAGAGTGGAATTTATTTTTATAAGAAAGGTAAATGTATATGTGTATATTATATATTTATATCTGAACATATTATACATAGACATCTACAAAGAGAGAGGCAGAAAGATCCAAAAATCCTCTAAAGAGAATCACTCCAAAAATGATTATTGTGTTTATTTCTGGATTAAGGGATTACAGGGGACTTTTTGTTTTTTTCTGTCTTCTCATGTATCTGAATTTTCTAAATACTTCAGAAAATAGTATAGATTACTTATGTGACATTTCTAAGTTATTTTTTAACCATTCCCCCCAACTCCCCACCAATGTTCCTATCCAGGAGTTAATGATAAAAGGCTGTTCCCAGGCCCCAACCTCAGGCTGCCAGGGCCTCCAGAGTCATCCAACTGCCCCCAACCCATGGACTGTCAGTGTCTACATGGAAGAGCCTGGTGTGATTTTCACCAACAAACGGACACGGTGGGTGATCATTAGCCAGCTGTGGGCAGAGAAACTGCCTCCCAGGAGGCTCACACAGGAACCATGGCCTTGGGAATAAATAAGAACACTCTCAAATTAATTCCCTGAAGGGAGGGTCAGTTAGAGAACTTAGCATCTAGGAATCATCCCCTCCTCCAGCAGGTAACTTGAGACGCTGGATTAGAAGGCCCAGGATGGGGAATAGCAGATGGGAAAGGATAAGGTTGGAGGGCTGGGCCCACTCCCTCCTGTTACTCACCCTCTCCTCGGCCCCCTCTGCCCCCTACTGCTCCCCACCCCACTCCCAGCTTGCTGTGAGCTCTTCCTCATTCTGTGCCTCAGCCCCGGTCACCACTGTACAATTGTCGAATCTCCCAAAACTCCACGACCCTTTTGGAGTCTTCCAGATAGATGACACTATAAAATGTCAAAGGTAAAAGTATCATTTTGGAGCAAACTGGTTCAAAGAGACTGATCAATGTGTCCCAAATCTCCCATCTAGTAGATCTGGAAGCCAAGAAAAGAACTCGTAAGCCTTTTCTCCTAGATCAAGGTGACTGTCCTCACCGTTCCACTTCCCGCCATTGGCTGAGAGAGAGCCTCATGATGCCCTTAAGGACAAGAACTCCAAAGCTGAATTTCCACCTTCAAATTCCAGCTCTGACACATACCACTTCTGGGGTACCCCAGTTTTGTCATTGGGAAAATGGGGACAATAAGAGCAACTACATCATGAGTTTGTGTAACTATTACATGGGTTAAAGCCTATTTATTTAGAACAGGGCCTGGCAGATGGTCCGTGTTATGTAAGAATTTGCTATTTTGATCATTTTGTCAGCCAATTAGTTGTATCTATGAGAAGTCAGAAAAGGGCAGAGACAGACCAAGTGATTCAGCAAAGAAAGCCCAGAATCTCCTCAGAAAAGCTCAGCAGCACCTCCCTCTTCTTTGGGAACAGGGTGAGGCCCAGGCCATTTACCACCATCCCGGAAGTATTTACGAAGCCAACACGACAGCGTTCAGAAATAGATGACCACATATACGGCCACCTTGTTTACAATAAAGGTGCATCCGAAATGCTCAGAGGAAAGACGGCCAGACTGGACGTCGGCATAGAAAAGAAGCTAACAGAAACTCCAGCCTCACGCCATACATACAGGCTGATCCCAAATAAAATATAGACCTAAATGTGCAAGTTAAACAATGACGCTTCTAGAAGATAACATAAGAGAATATCCTCATAGCCTTAGGATAGGCAAAAGTTTCTTACCTAGATACAAAAAGTCATCATCATAAGGGAAAGATTTGAGAAATTGGATTTGGTTAAAATTGAAAATTTCTCAACAATTAAAAAAATCAAAACTTTTAGAAGTAGAAAGTAATATTCAAAAGGAAATAACTCTTAAGGTAATTCATGGTCTTATATCATTGTTAGCATCTATTAACTTGTAGCTAACTTACTCAAAAAAATATAAGACCTTCTGTTAAACAAAGACTCGTGAAGAAAATGAGAAAGCAATCCTAAGGAACTCACATCCAAAATATGTAACTCCTAGAACTCAATAAGAAAAATATCAGTAACTCAATAGAAAAAGGTCAAAAGATTTAAAAGAGCACTTCACCAAAAAATGATCAACATTTAAGAGAAAATGTGCCTGGCTGGCTCAGTAACACATGGCTCTTGATCTCCGAGTTGTGGGTTCGAACTCCATGTTGGGTGTAGAGATTGCTTAAAAATAAACCATCTTATCTTTGCTCAGTGGCTGGTTGGGTGGCTCAGTCAGTTAAGCGTCCAGCTCTTGATTTCTGCTCAGGTCATGACCTCCAGCTTGTGAGACTGAGCCCATCGGGCTCTGTGCTGAGTGTCCCTCTTCCTCTGCCCCCATCCTCGTGCATGTGCACATGCCTCTCTCTCCAAACAAACAAGTAAATAATAAAGTGCTTTTTTAAAAAATAATAAAATAAATAAAATAAGATCTTTAAAAAATTAAATTTAATGTAGAAAAACTGAAGTTCTTTTTTTAAAAATGTTCAGCATTGATAACTGTGGAAATGCTTATCAGAATCACACCAATACACCATTACATACCCACCAGAAGAGTTTAAGAAAAGATAATACAAAGTCTTCAGAAGGATGTGGAGCAACTGGAACTTTCTCTCCTACGCTACCAATGGGAATATAAATTGGTACAAGTACAGTGGGGAAAGTGGCAGGAATTTCTATAGTTGAACATACATATAACCTTAAAATCAAGCAGTTCTACTCCTGGGTATATACTCAACCAACACGTGTCCACGTGTGCTCCAAAATACAAGGACGTTCACTGCAGCATTATTCCTAATTGACCCCAACTGGAAAGGACCTAAATATACCTCATTAGTACAAGAGATACATACACTGACTAGAAGCCATGAAACCCAATATAGATCATGGTGTGGATGCCCCAGAAAGTGGACCATGCGGACAAACAGAGAGTTCTGGAACAATACAGCCACCCCCATGCAGAAAACAATAGAGCAGGGAGAGGCTAACTGACCTGGGGACCCTACAATGGAGAAAGGAGGGAGGGTCTCCTTCTTGCCAAAACTTCTGGGTCTGGGAGTTTTGTCATCTCACAGCCCTCACAAGCCACCTTCGGTCCCCTCTGCATCCTGGACATGTGCCCCTCCAGGGAACTCGACAAAACTCTTGGCAGAGCTTGTCAAAACCAGGAGCGATGAAGCAGGCATGGGATGTGAGGGGTGTGCACGTGTGTGTGTGTGTGTGCGCGCGCATGCACCCGTGTGCTGGATATACCTACTACTGTGTGTCATTAACATTCAAATGTTAGTTGATATTAAAGAGTAAGCCCAGAAACCAGGAGACAGAGAGAAGCAGCCAGACGGAGAAGGTCTTTTCACCTGGATGTGTGGCCCTTCCATGGTGCCTTTGGGACGGTGAGGCCACTCACCTGGGAGAGGGATGGGGGTGTGCAGTGTTGCTTGACCCCTCGATTTGATCTGAGCCAAGGTCATCTCATACCCAGAACCAGGGAAGTAGAACAGTTGGAGGCTCACGGTCACGAGTTCAAATCTTGGCTCAGTTGGGGGCTCACAGTCGTGAGTTCAAATCTTGTCTCTGCCGCTCACCAGATGTGGAACTTGGGGCAAATTATTCAAGTTCTCCAAGGCTTAGTTTCCTCCTGGACAAGTCCGGGATGCATGCCTACCGCCCCTGTTCCTATGCAGCATGCAGAGGAAGGGCACCTGAGGATAGCATCTCACACTCATTCGAGGTTTCCTGGATGCCAGGCACTGTGCTTTCACATATCATGCCATTTAATTCTTGCCTCTAGTGGTTCTAGAACCCACTTCTTTAACAGATGAGATGGCTGCGTGCTAATCTAATCATCTCAGTCACACAGCTCGAGGCAGGATTTGGGCTCAGCTTTGACCTCCAATGCTCAGGCTCCGAACCACTGCCCTACACATTTCCCTCCAATAGGCGGGGTGGGGGCTGCCATTTCATTATTAATCACATTTGCATTTCATCAACTTGAATAATCATCAACCCCTGTGATTTGGACACAGATTGAGAGCCTGATGGAAGACAAGCTCCCCGGACAGCAGCAGAGAGATGGACGCAAGCATGTGGTCTTCGCTGTGCTGCGTGGAGACAGGGCCAAGGGGCCCTCCGCTCCAGGAAGTCCTCTCCTACCTCCTCCCACACCAGCAGGTCCCTGCGCTCCCCAGGACCGACCGCCATCTCCTGAGGGTAAGTCATCCCAGCCAACCCCTGGCCCCAGGTTAGGAATTTGGGTGTTCTTTGGGGTATAGATGATCCTTTCAGCTCCTTCGGGGACATTAATAAATGTTTGTAATTGTTAGATTTTAATCTCCGTTTTAAGAAAAATGCAGTAACACGCACGCCTGCCTTCGCACATGGATGCCTGTTGCCAAGATTCTGGTCTGTGCTGTAATCATCTCCCAGCTGAACGGCTGTAATTTGCTCTTGGCTCGCCCTCCCTCATCTATCACATCATTTGTCCTCGTCAAAATTTAGCCTCCCATTTGGCATCGACACTTCCTGGGCCTCTGGGTTCCCACAAGACCACCAGTTACCCCCTGCCTTCCCACCTGTGGGGCTCAGAGGTCCCCAACTGTGGCCCCAATCTCAAGGACTTCTATCAGAGTCCCCCCCAACCCCAAAGAGATGCTCAACCAGCCGACCTCATACTTCCCACACCCCAGGATCACTAAGTGATCAGTGATGTCACCCGGTCACCCTGCACAGTTTTTCCATCACCCATTCCTCAAACCACCCTCTTCCTGCCTTCCCAATAGAAACATCAGCCAGATTCGCTCTCCCTTCGCCGGAGACATTGCCAGCGTGCTCGAACTCCCTGGGCCTGCCTCTTATTTCAGCAACAGTGTAAGCGTGAAAGCAAGATCCACAGCTGAAAATACTGCTTACCCAAGCAAGAAATCCTAGCATCTTACATCATTCCCTGCGTCTCACGCCTCACTCCTCTGCAGACTGTGGGTCCCATCTCTCAGGCGTGCTCCAGGGAAAGAATAAGGGAGGTTCTGTCTATTGTTTTGTTTCACGGAAGAGACATAACATTTTCCTTCACAGATCCAAATCTTGCTTTTGTGTATTTAGCATTAGCTCCTGCCTGCCCTTATTTCTGGTGACCCAATGTACACAGCTAGCTAGGACTGCCATAAACATTGTCATGAACTTGGTCGCTTCAAATAGGAATTGATTCCCTCACAGTTCTGGAAGCCCAAAGTCCAAAATCAAGGTGTCAGCAGGGTCTACTCTCTCCAAAGACTCTAGAAGAGACCCCTCCTTTGTTTCTCCCAGTTTCTGGTGGCTCCTGGCATCCCGTCTCGTAGCTACATTGCTCCAGTTCCTGCCCCTGTCTTCACATGGTGAGGACACTAGTCATTGGATTTAGGGCTCATACAAAATCTAGGATGATTTCCTCTTGAGATCCTTAACTAATTACATCTGTGAGAACCCGATTTCCCAAGAAGCTCATATCCCGTGTAGACTCATATTTTGGAGGGGGTACTACTCAACCTGCCACGCAGGACGTGGAAGGATCTGGCACTTCTCTCCCCAGATCCCGGTTCTTGAAGGTACATACCTTCCCCATCCTTCTCTGCACACAGCTGCATCATTTCTCTCTGGTTAGTTAGAAAATATTTCTCAAGCTACTAGGGTGTTATGCTTAAGTTGCAATTGGTGTCAAAGGAGCAGCTGCTTGTCAGTCTCCCAATCTGTGAAATGGGACCAGCAATGGCTCCTCTTGGAGGTTCTTGTGAAAAGTAAAAAGCAAACCAAAGGGAGGCATCTGGTGTCGAGTGCCAGCCCCTGGGAGATGCTCCGTCTAGGGGCACTGAGCCCCCACCTCAAGTTCTCGGGTTCAGCATCCTGGGTACATCGAAGTCACCCTGAACAGAAGGTAAAGCAGAGCAGGAAAACCAGGTGTGACCACACTTCACTTGAAAGGTGAGGAAGAAGTAGAAAACCACAGCTGAGTGACCATTGGATTCTATTTCATGTCACCAGCTCCCCCAAGTCCCGCTCTGGGTGTCTCCCCAGTTAAACCCATCCTCTGCTGGCCCCGGCCGCTAACAAGAGTATTATGTCCGTCCTGTAGATGAAAGGAATTAGGCCCAAGTGGCGTGTGTGTTAAAATCCTGGGGATCTGGTTTCAAGCCAAGGGTTGTGGTGGGATGTTTCCAGTTGGTTCTAGGGTCAGGACTGGGGTTCTGGGTTGTCAGGGGTTCCCCGAGAGAGACAAATCACAGCATCCAGGGAGATGTCAGAATCCAGTTCTTTCTACTGAGTTTTGTTTGCAAAGACCACCGCGCTCTGAGTCTGCGGCTGTGTTGGAGAACGTCAAAACTGTAATGTGAAATGTGGAAAATAAAGTCAAACCAGTTGTTCATTTTCATAAAGATTTTTTAAGAGATATGAATTCAACCTACTATTTCTTTTTTAATTTAGTCACTTCTATTTATACATGGAGACACATGGAGCCAGAGTTGGAGGGTGGTAACCAAGCCTTAAAAATAGCATCCCACCCAGAAGGGAAATGTGATCGTAGGGGTCCCTGAGTCTCAGCCGATCCTCTCAACAGACTGAAAGTAACTGGCTTAGAGATTTTCATTTTCATCACTTTTAAGTCAAGAAGGCCCCCATCCCCACCTGTGGGGGCAACGTCCACAGCTTCGTTCTCCAGAACCAGATCCCGGGGAACCCAGAAAACTGCAGCTCACGGCATGGGGAGGGGCAGGGAAGGTGTGTCCAAGTTCAGTCTGCCAGACCTCGATTTCCAATCCAGAACTCCCTAAAGCCAACCAACTCGCAAAGAAGCCATCAATCCACCCCCGTCTCGCACGTGTTCCCTTTCGGTTTCGTGGCTGCTTGTGATGTGTGAGGAGACACAGGGGCTTTCGTAGAAAAACCACGGGCGAACACATACTCCTTCCCCCCTCTACAAATCTGTGCCCTTCCCCTGCTCGACACTGCTACGATTTCCTCTGGCACTCGAGACAGACATATGTTATTTGCAGTTCCACAGCTTGGTAGTTCACTGTACCATCACACACACGGCCCAGGCATTGCACATTGCAAGTATAAAGGCACGTGGGCGTCTACATTTCAACCACTGGACGCACGCCATGGTTTGTGTGTGTGTGTGTGTGTGTGTGTGTGTTTTGTTTTTAATGCGATGTAACTCAAGTGGATTGTCATCACAGCCAAGCGGCATGACCAAGTTCTCCAAAAAAGCCAACATTTTCCCAACCCAGGCCTCCATCCCACCCAAAACTCGTGCAATTTAGCACCACATCCTCAGTCCCCCGACAAAAATCCATAAACGCTCAAATTGGGTCCAGCGGGCAAAATCCGATAATGTCCTCTTATTATTCTTATTTGATGACAAAGGGGCTAGTTAGTAAATAAATACACTGATTGGGCTCACGATGATAGACATCTCCCTGCCGTAGTTACAGCGGCAGCGTAATAGAAACCCATGACTATCTCCCACGTTGTGGATCCTCTGATAGTAAATAAAGATTATTTGCAAATACAATCATTCTAAACGGGGTGATGCCCTCTAGGGTAGCAGTGGGGTTTAGGCCAGAGGCCAAGCTGTGGGAGGGGAGGTCTTCGAATACCCACCCCCTCTAGGCCTTGTTGTTAGCAGTAGGTGCCGGGAGCAGGAGGCCTGGCAGTGGCACACGGAGGTAGAGACAGATGCTGGATTTTTCTCCCAGATCCTGGAGAACTTGCAGATACTGTGGCACATAGGACATGATGTAGAATAAGGCTGGTGACAATAAAAAGCAGCAAACTTCATTTAATGTGCACTTTCTTACAAGCCACGCACCATTTTCTCCTTGTAGCTTCGTAATTACCCCCACTTCACAGACAGGGAGACTGAGACTAAGACTAATGAAGACTTTGGCCAAGATCTTATGCCTTTGAGTCTAGGACTGAGCACCGCTACAGCCTCCTAACACAATATCTGGACCTATCAGGGGCTGCATGTTTCAGATTAGTTGTTTAATGCAATCTCACGAAACCCTGGAAGGTCGGTATTACCAGCACTTCAGAGATGAGAGGATGAAGCCCAGAGTAGTTAACTAGGCCAGGGTCTTCAGACAATAAACTTGAGCAGAGGTTTGAACCAATGTGGTCTCACTCCAAAGCTCTAACACAGGAGTCAACAAGCTCTTCCTGTAAAGGGCCAGATAGCGAATATTTCAGGATTCTCAGTTCATCAGGTCATGGTCACAACTGCACAACTCTGACCTTGTAGCTTGACTGCAGCCCGGGATGACATGTAAATGAATGGGTGTGACTGTGTTCCAACCAAATTTTATTTACAAAAGCAGGCGGTTGGGTGGATTTGGCAGAAGGGCCATAGTTTGCTGATCCCTATTCTAAAACATTGTGCAGACATGCCACACCCTTGGTCAAGGCCAGGAAATCCTGGACACGGGCCTGGAGGCACAGGGACCCACACCTGATCTTTGCCTCCCCTGACCTCGTCTCCTAATGCTCTTCCCCTTGCTCTTTCTGCTCCAGCCACACGGCCTCTGTGCTTCTTCAAACACACCCAGGCATCTTACTGCCTCAGGGCCTTTGCATCTGCAGCTGGCAGATGCCTGGAGAACCCTTCCTCCCACATCCTTTCCTGGCTCATGCCCTTGCCTCCGTTTTGGTTCTTTGTTCCAGTCTCAGCTTTTCGCAAGGCCTTCCTTCCCTAACTACCCTATCAAAGCTTACAATCCACCTGCAAGCGTTGCACATTGCGTTGCACTGCAAGCCAGGGCTTCCTCCCTCTGTCTTCTCCTCTTTCTCTCCAGTGCACTTATCGCCACCTGATGATGCTGTATTTTGCTCATTTCCTGTCTGCACCTCCCCCCATGAGAATGTAAGCTCTAGGAGGGTCGGCATTCTTCTTTTGTCTGTTTTGACCACTACAGTATAGCCCCAGGTTCTAGAATAGTACCTGGTATGGTTAGTGCCCAGTAGACATTTGTCAAATGACAATAATTAGCGACTGTCGGGAGCCCATCCTTAAGGCCTGCGGAATCTGGCCTTGGCCGAGCTGCTCTGGAGCGCAGGCTCTTGGCTGTGAGGACATCTGGGCACTAAGAGTCGGGGCCCCAGCACCTCTTAACAGTTGGGCAGCAAATCTGCTGTTTGTGCAAAGCACAGCAGGGGTGGGCACGGGGGGGGGGCGGGGTCCAGCTGTGGAGGCAGAGGAAAGCTGAACCATCACCCTGTGCCTTCCCCATGCTGACCTCTGTCCACCTGAGTGATGGTCCAGTGTTTCTAGGGCCCTTTTAACTCGCCCTTCCTCTGGGCACGATGCTATCTTCCTGGAAGGGAAACATTCATTTGACTCCCTATTAGAGGTAACCAAGGGGTCAGGAGGGAAGCTTGGAGACATTTCTCAGCAATCCCCCCGACCCTCATCTCCGCCGGGGGTGGCGGGGAGCCACTGGGTCTGTAACTGGACACTTTGTTTTACGAATGAGCTAATTTTCCAGAGGCATCGTCAAGCTGGGAAACATCCCAAAGGTGGACTAACCTTTAACATGAGGTGTAATTAAGGATTAGCTATGTCACATGGCCCGTGAAGCAGAGATAATAAATCCCCCCTATCTCGAGTGTTCCCAATGAGCACCACCAGACCTGACACCTGCACGGCCTAGGGGGGAGTGTATAACACCAGGGCCCTCCGTGCCCAGAGCAAGCAGGCTAGGCAGGGCCAAACTACCCAACGGGGACATCTTCTACCTTCTTCACTCACAGGATGGTCACTGGCCTCTGAGAACAAAATCTTGCTATGCTCAAGACTGTGCAAAACTCTCCGTATACAATGTCTCTCTGAGTCACAAGCTGTCAGCCCCATTTTATAGATGGGAACACTGAGGCTCATAGGCTCAAAGATTGCCTCAAAGTAAGAGACTAAATCAGAATTTGAAATGGCACCAAAGCCCATGTGTCGAATCACAACATCTTAGAACTTAAGTTGTCTTTCTGAACAAATCTGTACTTTGTTTACACAGGCGGGAGGTGGGGGGTTTAGCTGTTGGGTCAGAAGGAGAACAATCTCTTTCCATCCAAAGTGGGCAGGGCTAATGTTTCCTTGCCTGGGGCTTTAGTGTGAACATGGTGCTGGTGTGGGAGGGGAGGCTGCTGAACCGCCAAGGGAGCCCAGCACCAGCTGGCATCCCGGTCCAGGCACAGCCCCCAGCCCTAACTTGGGAAAGGCCCAGTGTAGTCACGGCTGGCTTCATCAGACTCAACCCCGTACCCCTGCCCTTCCATCAGGAAAGTTAAAGACTAGTGTGCTGGCTCCTGAAAACATTAAGCATAGAATTGCCACAGATCCAGCAACTTCACTTCTAGGGGTATGGCCCAAAGGAACCGGAAGTGGGGACTCGGGCAGATGTTCGCACACCTGCGCCCACAGCAGCACTATTCCCAACAGCCAAGAGGTGGGAACAACCCAAATTTCCGTTTGTGGATGAATGGGTCCGCAGAATACGGCACAGACAAACAACGGACTCTTGTGGAGCCTGAAACACACATGAAATTCTGTCACGTCCCATCATGGAACTGACCTTGAAGACACGTTATGTCAAGTGGAAAAATGCAGACACAAGAAGACAAGTATTGTGTGATTCCACTTACATGAGGTACCTAGGGCAGTCAAGTTCATAGAAACAGGAAATATGAGAAGTTACCAAGGACGGGGTGGAGGGAGATAGGACGCTGCTAGTAAATGGAGGCCAGAATGATGATACTCACAGTAGTGGGAGCGTGCGTGACGTCACTGAAACGCACACTTGACGATGGACAAAATGGTGACTTCTATGTTATATATATTCTACCACAACTAAAACAAGCAAACAAGGGGCAGCATCCCTGTCAGTCGGTCTGGTGGGGCGGCTACGAGCTGGAAACCATGTTTAGAGCCGGGAGGCATGGGGCCTGGGCACCCAAGGGTGCTAGGAGTAAGAGCAGAAACCTTTGATTACTTAACATGGGATCAAATTGCAGGGGAAGAATTAAACTGACCCAGGAGGGTAGGCTGTCCCTCTCTTGTGCTAATAGATACCTTTCGCTGTCTATCCACCCAAAAAGGACTTTGGGGACACCTACCATGTGCCAGAAGCTCTGCCAGGCACAGACATAGGCCGGGGCAGAGTGAGGCACCCACGCTCACAGTGCCGTCCCGGGCAGGAAATGTGGGGCCCACTGCAGACAGGAGCAGACGGGTCCCGTGACCCCGGCAAGCCATCCGGCTTGCTCATTAGCTAATGAAGTACTTGAGATTCTTACGCAGGCCCTGTCGATCCAAATCCCAGGTGGACTCTTTCAGCAAACCAGTATCCCAGAAGAGATCCAAGAATCCCACCCAAAAATAAAAATAAAATAAAATAAGGTGGGGTATTCCCAAGAAGGAACCGTCTGCTCTTTTGGTCCCACAGTCCCCCATTGGTACCCAAACTCGGGTGGCGAACGGCGCCCCCTCCCAGCAGAGCACAGCCCCTAGATTGCCCTTGTCCGGCCGCCACTGGGGTGGCCCCAGACATGGTTACCCCTCTTCTACCTACAGAACAAAAGAAAGCATTGCCTGGGTTCAAATCCACTTTATGTACCAGAGACGGAAAGGGTCCAAAGCCACGTGAGAAATAATGTTCAACCCTCTGGGCAGGCCTCCATGTTTTGTTCATCATCATGTCTCCCAGCTGAGCCACCGCCTTGCCAGGTGACTTGGGGCAAGTCCCCAGGCTCCAGGTCCATGTGTAGTCACTCAAGGAGTGGACCCCATGACCGCTAAATCCCTTCCAGCTCTGGTCTCCCCAAGAGAAGAAAGTCACCTGTTGTAATGGACACGCAAGCCTTCTTCCCCCTCTCTCCCCCCCAACTCCTTCCTCTTCAAGACCCCATGCTTCTGAACCCCTGTCTGGGAAGGATTTGCACAGATGTGGAACTCCCACTCAGCCCGCATGCCCACCTCCTGCGAACAGCACCCTGGCCCCGTCTGGGGGCCCCTGTGCACGCTTTCTCTCACGTCCGCTAGGCGAGCCCTAGGGAGAAGGATGTAGCCTCCCTCTATGCCCAGGGTACTTGACTGGTAATGATCCCAGGGCACACTTCCCCCACCCCATCCCAGGAGACATTTCCAGAGTTGTTTTATGAGCGAGGCTGGGGAAATCTATTAATGAGAGCGGTAATTGTTACCTTTGGGCACCAAAGGCTGATTTACAACGGTTAATGCCTTGGATTCCGAAGACATAAATTTCAGCTTTTCAACCATTTTGTCTGGAGCAAAACAAAACAGAGGGAGATTACATGTCCAGGGCTACAGATGTTTGGCTGCACAGAACATTTTTCTAAGATGGGGGCTGGGGATGTGGGGAGTGGTTTAATTTATTTGACAACATCATACTGACCAAGGTTATTAAGCTACACGCACCTACACTGGTATAAAAGCATCCCATGGATGTTGGTGTATTTTCTTAGGAGCAGAGAATATAGGACAAAGCGATGACACTGGGCAGCAAGATGGCTTAGGCCCTCCCCAAGCTCTATCCTGATTGGGCTGAGTCTTTGGTCAAGGAGGCAACACAGTTTTCAAACTGCCTCTTTACACTCAGGGGGTGGCTGTGTGTCTGAGCTTCTCAGCCATGTTCTCAGAATCCACTGGGGAAAGAAAAGACTTCTAAGATCAAGGAGAGGTGACCCCATGTGGAGGATGATCAGGTGTCTGTCAGAGGCAAGCTGACTGACCCCATTTTCCTTGTAAATGAGGATCTGGGGGAGTTGGAAACTCAGAAAAGAATTCTGGTTTTTGGGATTCATCCAGTCAGAGTTTCCAGAAACTCCTGTAAGGGCTATAAAGCCACAGTAATTTATTCCCAATAGAAAAGAGGAAAACAGCTACAGCATGAGCAGAAAAACACTAGCCCCACCCCTTCCTCGCCTGCTGGTTGAAATCTACCTTTTCACCTTGGCGGACAGATGCCCAGCCCAGGCTGGTAAGTAGCCTCGGCACCACACAGGTACCAGAGAGCCTGGCTATGGCCCACGACCCGCCCTTGCAGCTACCCCATCAGAAACCTGCGGCCAGGACATAAAATAACACAGCCCAAGTGCAATGTTTAGTTGTATTACAGCTCAAGCAGCCCTTGGGATTCCAATCATTCAACAAATATTTGCCGCGTGTCCGCTACGTGCAAGGCACAGTACAAACAGGCCTGAAGGAATTTCTGGCCCATCCTTAGGCCAGTTTTGAGTGAAACTTTAATAACAGCTCATCCCTGTCTCCTGTATGGCCCTTTATGATGTTTAAACCCCTTATCACATTTGAACATCTCAGCAGCACAGTAAAGGCTGGGCACGCTCATTCTTGCTTTACAGAGGAAGAATATAATGTTCAGAGAAGCAAAGTGATTTGCCCAAGGTCACACAGCCAAAAAAAAGGCAGAGTTGATACTAGAACTCATGTTTCATGGTCACTGAAAAGGAACCAGGTTCAGTTAACCTATCACCCTGTGAGGGGGAAGCAAATGGACTTCAAGTGCATCTAGACCACATGGGTCCAAATCTTCTTTGTTCCTAAAAGTTGTCTTTGTAAAAACAAACAATCTATGGGTGTGTGTGTGTGTGTGTGTGTGCACGTGTGTGACTGGAAGGAACCCCCTTCCCTGCCATGGGTGAGAAGCCACCATGAGAAGTAAACAGGTGCTACTAATGGATCTCATTCTCAATGCTCGAGTTGCCAGCAGACGGAGAATGTCTGGGCTGGAGAAGGCTGGAAAGTACTGACCCCTTGTTTTAGGAAAGGGGAAACTGCGCACAGAGAATGTGTCAAGGGCCCCCACTCATCGGGTCAGAGGGGGCTCTCAAACCCAGGTGTCCACGTCACCGGCTTTTGCCCTTCGCCAGCCAGGGTGCCGGGGTGGGGGGGGGGGGGGTAGAATCAGTTCGGAGGAACAAGGCCACACTGCCTCGGAACTCTGCTCCCTTTTCTCTTCCAGGATGGAAGGCAAGAAGGAAGATCCTGGCCCCAGAGCAGCCCCTCCTCCCAAGAGGGGGAGTATTGGAGGTCCTCGGAAGTGCACTACGGGATGAGGGGGTCCTCGGCTGCAGCGTCTCGGACTTCCTCCCGCAGCCCAAGCCGAGGCCCTTGATGGGAAGGAAACACTCCCGCGAAGCGGGGAAATGGGATGAGGGAAGAGGCTGGGAGCAAGTTAATGACGGACGAGCCCTGGGATTGCGGCATCCGCAACGCTGATGCGCAAATAGAAACTTTCTCCAGACGAGGCTGGGGTGTAGTTTCTAGTCTCTAGAAGCTCAGAGGCAGCAAAAAAGCGAAGCACGTGTCCCCTGCACCTATACCCTGCAGACCCTGCCAACCCACTGCAGTTTTCTAATCCACCAGTTGCGAGCAGCCGGCACCAAGCCGACGGAGCAGACGCGGGGAGAGGAGCCTGCTACCGAGCCGGCTGAGAAGCTCTCACTCTCGGGTCCACTCCGCGTCCCTCCCACTCAAGTCACCAACCCCACTTGATTCTGATAGGGCCGTCGGTGTAGGGGCCCCGTCTACTTCCTGGATGGCTGGCCAATCAGAGTGCTCCATGTCCAAGCCCTAGTTCCTGATTGGGAAGGGCACGTGACCGCACTCTGCCAATCAGAGCTTGTTCCAGAGATTATGCAAGATGAGGGAGAAGGAGGGCTGGGTCTTGGGGACGGCTGGACACCGGGAAGGTGTAAACCAAGGCTTACGTTGAGAATCGAGAATGAAGACAGCAGTGGGGGAAGCAGAGAGAGACAAGAGAGAGAAAGACAAGTCCTAGGGACGCTTAAACCCTAGAGGAAGCCAGGTCTACGCCCTGAACTTTCCGGTTCTGTTGTGCATCGGGAGTCAGTACATTCCGTGGTCTTGGCTGGGGAATCCCATAACTCAGCTTTGTCTCCCCGCTGTGGGCACAGAGGCTGCTGGGGCCTGGGCCTGACTGGCTGCCCCGCTTCTTCTGTTGTGCTCTGGGGGCGCATCTGTATCCCTGCACCCTCTGGCAGGTTTCACAGACTTTTCTAGACTTTTCACAGACTCGTTCCTCCTAAGGAAGAGCTCAACTAGCTCCTGCTGTCTGACTCCACCAACCACATCAACGGCAAGCTCCAGGCACCCGCAGAGAGTGGGTCTCCACATGCGATGTACCAATAAAGGAAAAGGCAGGCTGGGATGTAACCAAGTCCTAGCTCTGAAGAACAAAATTTCATTATTGGACGCCCCCCCCCCCAAAAAAAAAGATGGCAAAGTAAATAGGCAGGTGGTTTGGTGATGCCATAGCTTCATGCACACAATTTAGTTGACCATGAGCTCCCAGCTCCACTTTGGGGATTGGATAGTGTTGAGCTCCCCACCATTACTTGCCTTTCCAAGATGGGCAGCTAACGGCTAACCATTCTACTTCAGGCATCGTCAGGTCCTGGTCAGAGCATTTGGCAATACAATCAAGATTGAATGTGGCAGAAAGGAATAACAGAAAGGACAGTCAGGAACTGGAAGCATTTACAGATTTCTTCCAGAAGAGATACCCATAAATCCATGCATCTGAAAGAGTATTGCTTTAAATCTAGGTCTTCCTGACTCGGCGAAGAATGAGATCCACATCCAGAGAAGCATTCAAGTAGAAGCGGTTGGATTAGTCTGCCTGTAAGACCTTGAGTTAGATGGTATCCTTCGGGCCAGGGACATAAACACAAGTCAGGAAAGAGGGAATGAGGTATTTGTAGGCTCATATGACTGATAGTTTGAGTGGCCTTCAGGCATGGCTGAATCTAGATACTCAAACATTATTATAATAAATCTGTCTCTTTCCATCCCTAAACATTTTTTTCCTCTCTGATGACAGTATTTCAGACAGGCTTCCCCACATGACTGCTAATAATTCCAGGCTTAAATGCTAGTAGTAGAAATGTGCCTTATTTCCAATATTATCAAGAAAAAACTCTGGATTCAGCCTCATCAGCTGGGCTCAGGTCACCTGCCCCATCCCTGAACAATTCACCACGGCCATTGGAGAGTGGAGTGCTCTGAATGCTCAGGCCTGATTCATGTTCTCACCCTGGATCAGGGACTGATGTAAATCTACTCAAACCTAATGGTTTGAGAATAGAAGGAACAGTTTTCTCTCAAGAAAGGAAAAAGGATGGGGGGTGTTTCAACCTAGTAAGTAAGAAGAAAATGAGACAGTAAAAAGAAAAAAAAAACAAGGCATCATTTGCAATTGCCTCCCACCATAGATTCTTGACTTGCTGGGCAAGCCTTCTTGCCCACCTGTTCCTTTTTGCCATGAACATGTGACGTCACACTCCCTGAGACTTCCACATTCCCAAGACAGGGTCCTGCAGTCACAGATGCAGAGGCAAGCACAAGGCGTGGGCAGGGGCACTGGCTTCCGTCTGCATTTCATAATCCAGAGACATACACAAATCCTAATGAATCTGCTAAAGAGGCAGACTTCTTCCCCAAAACAAAATTCCCTAGTCTTCTGAGGCCATGGGATAGATAGCTCAGTACTCCGCCAGGAACTCCCCACCAGGCTCTAAATGGACTTCAGTGCTCTGCCTTATATCCATTCTTGGCAATGGGAAGAAACCCCAATACCCACCCATCCATCCCTTTCCCCATAAGCACATTGTAAGAACTCGTAGATCTCAGCCCCAGGCCACAGCCAACTTCCATGGAGGCATTTTTCATCAGACAGAGAATGTCTCAGCCTCCTTGGACCCCAGATGCCCCCAGACCTGTCCTTGTTCTGAGATCCCTCCATCCCAGAGACCCCAAAGCTAGTTCCCACCATTTTCACTGCAGGCTAGTCCCTTCCATTGTCAGCTGAACGTTTGGTATCAACTCCACCCTCCTTAATGCCAGGAAGAATCAGCCAATGTGACAGAGGAGCACAGAGGACACCAGAGGGCTTTGCATTCAGAGCTACATGCTAATTGGATGGAATGTTACTCTCTTTTATGTCACTGCTTTTGGCAAAGCCATTGTCTTAAGTACTTGGCAGTGATAGACCAGTGAACTTGCTGGTACCTGTTACAGCCAAAGCACACAACTCCCCCCTCCTTGATTCCAGAAGAATCTGTACCTTCAAGATCACTAACCAGGAAAAGGGGCGAGAAGTTCACAAGGTAGGCAAGGCAGTTCGCACACCACTATGGACATGGTGACGTCAGAAAGGGTGCATGGCCTGGGACAGTCCCAAGGAGCCATGAGCTCCTGAAGTTCAAGTGGCCTTCAGGGAATCCTCATGGGAATTCAGGGCTAGCTGATGGGACAGGACAGACTGATGTGGGGGGTGTCCTGAGAGCAGAGACTAACCTCATCACCCGGAGGCTACTGTCTGCACCGTTCTCCTCCAAATGTCCTGCGAGTCCTGTGAGTACATGGAGAGGCCTGGCCCCTGCCCTCCAACTCCTTGGGAGCCCAGTGAGGCTGGCTGCTGGCCATTCCCTTCTGCTGTGCAGGAATGACAGCTGAGTGCAACACGCTGGCGAGAGGAAGAGGGAAGCCTGCATTCTGGGAGGGGGCAGGGAGAAGAGGAAGAGTAGATCCCAGGATCACCTCCCTCCCAGGTATTTTAAGGCAGGAATAAACCGAGGTGCCTAATAAAAAGCCAGCCTTTGGTCCTTGGTTCCCCCACGCCTGTTCCCCAGGAAGCACACCCTCCCATGCCCGCATGGACCCTCCCTCGGTGCCGGACCCCAGTGTCCTTTGCCCTCTGGGTCAGCCCCTTCAGCCATGCCATCTGCTTCTTCCCACCCCACATCCTCTCACCTCCCTTCTGTCCATCGATGGAAAGCCTTGGTTCACCTTTCAGAGCCTGGCGGAAGCCCAGACCTTCTGGGAAGCTGTCCCCTCCTCTCCTCCCCTGTCCCACCCCTGCCACTCCGCCAACCCAAGTCCCTAGCGTGATGATTTCCCAGGTGTCGGGAAAATTCTCCTCAGCAAAAGAAGCTCTCTTACTTTCTTAACTATGCCTAAAAATGCATGCACAAGCTTGGTCTGGGAGCATGAAAAAAATGGAAAATCACTTACATGCCCATTGATAGGAGGACTGCTCTGTAAAATGGGGAGTGTCCATAGAGTGGAATCATTTTTTTAATAAAGATTTTTACTTATTTATTTGTCAGAGAGAGACAACGCACAGGCAGTGGGAGCAGTAGGCAGAGGGAGAAGCAAGCTCCCCACTGAGCCGGGAGCCCAATGCAGGACTCGATCCCAGAACCCTGGGAACATGAGCCAAAGGCAGACTTAACTGACTGAGCCACCCAGGCATCCCCATATAGTGGGATCCTACATAGCAGTTAAAAAGAATAAACCAAGTGTATACAGGTGATAATTTTGATAAAAAACACACTCCAGGCAATGTTAAGTACCTAAACAGGGATCTATGCACAAGCATGGGGAAGGGGTCTAAAAGAATACCCAGCAACTTAGAACTGTGGTTACCTGTGGAAAGGGTGCAAAAGAGGCAGGCCTAGACATAGAAGGTTAATAGTTTTTAGCTCAATCTTTTCATGTCCTAATTTTTTTAGGTCGCATGCGTGTATAGTGTGGATGATAATTTTTTGAATGTTCTCTGGAGACTTCTATCCTCACTTCAACCAGAGATGCTCTGCCTTTAACTTTTATCTGTTTTACTTGGTTATACAGAGTCTTATCAGGAAGAGGGGGATGAGGGTGAAGGGTCCATTGAGTTTTGCAAAAGGGTCCCTTCTGACTTTCTTCAGTCTGACTCCTTACGGGAGCCATGCCACCCCGTGGCTCATGGGCATCATGAGGCTTCCCCCACCAGCTTAGAAGCCCATGCGGTCAGGGGCCATGCTTTGTGTCCCCCTACTGATACCTCATGGTGTCCTGTCTCATGCCTTCACTGGGAAGGGAGAGGGACCCAGCCCCAAGGAAACCCTGTGGTGGGGGTGGGGGTGGGGGCCGGTTTCCTCTCACCCGCAGCCCCAGCGCTTGCCCCAGATACAAGGAGGTTTAGAAAAACAGTCTGGTCCAAGCACAGTGAGCCCAAGAGCCGTGGAGTCCACCCCACTGACAAGAACAGCAATCCGGGATGAAGCCAAACCCAGACAGTAGAGGCTCACGAGCTTAGAGCCCCAGGGAGAATGGGTCAGCCACAGCATCAGAGCTGGCTAGTGAGCAGCTTTGGTCTGCTTACACGGGGCCTGCTGGCTTGGGGGAGAGGGGTGTAAGAAGGAGAAAGTGGATGGAGGCTCCATTGCCTTCCGACATGGGCCCATAGGTCCCGGCATGGAGCCTTGGACATAAGGGACATTCAGCACCATTGGGTGAAGTTGAGCCGACCTACCATCGGGTCGACGTCTACAGCCAGGATGAGCCTCACCCAGAGAGCTGGCAGTCCTTGCTCTTGTTCTATCATTAGAACAACAGCAACGCAGTGCCCAAGTTCCCTTGGACTGAGATTTCTGGCATTTTAGCCCCACTCCTGTCCTTCATACTCACCCTCTTCCCAACATCCGCCTTTATCATGGTTCGTGCCGGGGGCCGCCCTGTTGCTGAAGGGGCAGGACAAGTAGTGCGGACATGGTCACCGTGTCAGCCTCCTCGCTTCCCCCACCTGCTCCACGTTCACCCCACTGAGGTTTCAAGGCCTGCCACCAGCTGTGTTTTGTGAACACGCGCCTCAGAGACTTCTGGGTCTCTTGGGGGAGACCACTGTTCAACCACCTTAGAATATAGATCATTAAAATTGTGTACATGATGAAGGGTCACCAGGGAGCCCAAAGATGCTACTATAATTTGTATTTGCGCACTGAAATGGGTGGTGCAAGATATAGAAGGTGTAAAGAAGGTTAGCACAACTCCAGAATGTAATTGTTTTTTTTTTTTTTTTTTTTTCAACTCAGGAAGAGTATTTCCTTTGCAACGTAGGGTTTATTGTAGGTAGGATGGAAAGTTTTCTCCCCACCTACTGGGACCAGCAAGGAAGGAGGAAGACAATTAGATGTCTGTGAGCGACATCCGAAGGCAGATGTGTCAGGAACCCCGCCTTTTTGGTGTTCCCTTTCGTTTACGTTTCCATGGTACATTTTAGCGTCTCTGGCCCCTTTGTTCATTGATCCTTTCAGTGAGAAGCTTATCGGTTGTCCCCTGATTTTTATTCGAGCCAATGGGTGCGTTAAAATCCTTACTTGCATCTCTGTCCTGCGTGCTCCAGAATTTTCCAGATCCAACCAGATCGAGTCCCTCATCATTTTACTGATCATGAACTTGGGTCCCAGAGACGACAAATGATCTATCCAAGGTCACACAGCAGTGCTGGAGCACAGCCTTTCCTCTCTTTGGGTCCAGCACTGGCCGTCACACCACAGTGCAACATGTGAAGCGTGTTTCAAAACTTCCTATGCCTTCCTTCCGTATTTCCTATATGAAGAAATTAGATTATGAGCAAAATCGTCACTCCCCAAACAATTTGCCTACCACCATTTCCTGGAATGTCCCAGCGCTGCTCAGTTTCAAGCACAGGCTAAAGATAATCCCAAATAATTTTTAATTAAAGATCATCATTTAAAATGTATAATTTTGTAAGTCTAACGGCGGTTAACTACATCAGGGATTTCAGTGACACAGGTCACAATTAAGTGTTTTCAGTGTTGAGCCAATTAAGGGTTAACAGGCTGCAAATACCTACTTTGCACATTTTTGCTTAATGAATTCGGAGTGGGAAACTATTCTCATTAGGTTAATTTGTCAACACAATCAAGTTATATCACCAGGATTTTTCTTGAAGCTCACAAATTTCCGTGCCTTTGTATCACGGAGCACGCTCCGGCGTTTGGTTACAGGCTGTTGAGTACAACACTTTGTCTGTTGGAGTAAAACGCTTTATCATGAAAAGAAGGGACATCAATAGAAGATTTTGGGGTGTTGGTCTTAATTCTCACCTTCTAGACATAGGCATGTTTATGTCGTTTTATTGAGCTCTCTGGGGCTTTCTGTCTGTATTTCCCTAGTAGGTTGTCATGCCTGAGAGTAAAACACGCATCTGTGTACTGGTGGAGAGAAGGCTTCAGCCCCTAAGACGGGCGTGATGGCCGTTGGGAAAATACTCTCCTCCCTGAACTCGCTGACCTAGAGAGGGCCGTGAGTATTTCCCTCGGCAACTTGGAAAAACACCCAGCGTCCCTCCAAAGGGCTTCTTCTTCCTTCTGGTAAAGTTGCCTATCATCTTGGCAAAAGAGAAAAACACTCTTTCTAAGGCTGTCTCCACACTAATTAGTGTTTGCAGCAGAGGAGCAAACAGTCCATCTTATTGCCAAGCCTCCCGTAGGACACAAAGTATCATCCTCCACCCAGATCTGGGGGTACGTGACCTTGGTTGTGTCCCAAGCAAGGGCTGGTTCCGGTAGCAAAGAGAGAGGAAACAGCCGGTGTGTCCAATCATGAGAGGCTGAGCACTAAAGCCATGCAATGGAATAGAACATAAAGGAGCCTTTAAAAATGATGCCACGACTCAGAATTGTATTTATTGACACAGAAACCTGTCCCAGTGGGATGCTAAATGACAAAAACAGGTCACAAAGTGTAACTGTGTAAATGAGGACCAGATTTATTTTCCAAGATGTGTATGTGTTTATAAATGCTAAGAACAGTCTGGAAGAGCCTACTCAAATCTGAAGGTAGGGCAGGTTCAGAGGTAATTTTAACTTTCTTCCTTGTTGTTTTTTTTTTGTGTGTGTGTGTGTAGTCTGGTTTTCTTCTGATAAGTATATTTGGCTTTGGTGATGAGAACAAAGCTATTTTTATTTGGGAGGAGAGGGAGGGAGGGAGGGAATCCCAGTGGCCTGGGAGTCACCATAAGAAGAAAAATCCAGAAACACTAAGCTAAGATGCTAACCATGAAAAGAAGGGCCTGATTTTTTTTTCATCTCCCAAGTTATTTTGACTGATGTTCTACTTACACAAAACACCACATTTGGGTGGGAGGGATGTGATCTGGGTTTGCATTTGGTTTTAATTTAAAAAGTAGCCTCCTAAAAAAAAAAAAAAAAAAAAAAAAGTAGCCTCCTCCAAGTGTAGTCAGCGTACCGCAAATGGGGAAAATGACATGAAGTTCAAAAGCTCTCTGACTGCTTTTCACTCCATTCATTCCACCAAGAGTGGAGTGAACGCTTTCCACAGGGGAAGCTCCCTCCTTGGTTCGGGGGTCACGGAGATGAGTCAGACAGGCTGTGCCCCCAAGTAGGCCATAGTCTCATCCAGGGATCACATGAGCATACGGGGAGTTTCCATAAAGTTGTGGGAGGGCCATCTCTGAGGGAGGTTAGCATGGTTATCCAGGGTGCACAGGGGCTGGGACGCACTGGCCGGGAGGGCTTCCCAGAAGAGGAGTCCTAAGGTGAGACCTTAAAAGCCAAACCGGGCCAAGCAAAGTGTATGGAAAAGGTGGTCCACTGTCCTCTCTCAAGGGTGTCTCTGGTGACAGAAGATTTTGTCCATGCTGTGCAGCGATGGGGCTGCTCTGTGCCAGGCAGGGGAAGGCCACAGCGCCCTGTATGGCGATCATCCGTGCAGAGGGGCTATGATGGGGAGCGGAGTCTGTACTCAGATCTAAGATCTGCCCAGGAAATTGCTCTCTTGCAC
The DNA here is from genome assembly GCF_011764305.1 of Mustela putorius furo. Taxonomy (NCBI): domain Eukaryota; kingdom Metazoa; phylum Chordata; class Mammalia; order Carnivora; family Mustelidae; genus Mustela; species Mustela putorius. The sequence goes on from NW_025422057.1 coordinate 13,047,092, forward strand.
GAATCCCTGTTCTCAGCTGCTTTATCTCTGTGTGTCTCTCTCTCATAAAAGCAAAGGGCAGAAAAAAAAAAAAATCTGAATGTTCAGACTTTTCAGTCCAGATTCTGGGTAAACAGAAGGATGCTGTATGAGTGTGTCCAGTGACTATATGGAGCCTCACCCGTCTTCCCAGGGTCCCATGGCGCCTAGAAGCTGATCCTTGGAGATTTCATTCACAGTTTAGGAAAGCAGCAGCTGGCAGCCAACTCTTCATCCAGACCCGGCAACCCCCGAGTTATCAGCATCTGCATGAGAAACACGCCACCGCCTGGAGTTCCCAGGGGGGGAGGTGACTCTTCGCAAAAAATAAGAGTCCCTAGGAGCCGTAATCACAATGATAATAAGTGCCGTGATATTTTTTGAGCATGTGTACGGACCATAAATGGTACTGACCTCATGTCATTTCATTCAATGCTCACATAAACCCAAGCTGGGTAACCCTTATGCCCATTGTACAGAAGAGGACATTAAAGGTTAAAAAGGTTGGCTCACCTAGCCAATGTTCATACATGATATTGAATCCTTCTAAGACCAAAGCCACAGAAATACCGCACACCCTGCCCACCCCTGCAGGCAGCCTAGGCTCCCCACTGAGAAGACTGGCCCTCCCGCTGAGCAGTGCCCAGTTGAAGTCCACTCTGTGCCCTGAAAACAAGGCCACACCTGGTTACTGGGCTCCAGGAGCATCATGACCCACCTTCTGGAACAGAATGGCACAGTGCAACATGGCATGGGAATAAGATAGTTCAGTGCAGTGCAAGCAGCAAGGTGTAATTTGCAGACACTTTATTTCGCTTGCACACCTGGGTGTGCATGGCCACAGGCCATGGTCGACAGGTGGCTTTCACACCCCAGCCCAGCCTTCACTTGCCAGCCCCACATTCTGACATAAGATGCACCCCCGGGAAGAAAGGGCACCCTCTCCAGAGTGCACGAGGCTGCCCTCCTTTGTGCCGGGCTGGGTGCCGACCCGGCTGTGTCTCCCTAGAGGGCGCACCCTCTCCCTTGTACTCCCAAGGGGCCACCTGGGCTATTGGTGTCTGTGTGGGCATGAGTGTCTTCCTGTCCTTCCTTGCTTTGCTCTGGGCCCAGCAAGCTGACCCCTTCCAACATATCTCCTTGCCCTTTTTGCTTATTGAGTTGGGCCCGTGGGTAGCCCTGTCTGAGATCACAGGCCGAAGCAGCGAGAGGCTGGGTGTTTCCTCCCTCTCTCTGCTGGCCGTGCACACTGCCGCCAAGAAGGGTTGCAATTCCCCGGGCTCGGACTTCGGCCAGGATCGGCGCCGGCTGAGCTCCAGTAACACTATTCCTCATCCTGCCCCATCGGACCTAGGGGTGGTAACAGCTTCCACTACTGCTAGCGTCCGCCGTGCCTCAACGCCCAGTGCTTGCTTTCAGAACCCAGCCGAGCCTCTGCAAGCAGCCCCTCACTAACGCCTCTTGATCTCGACCGTTGGGAAAAATTCGTTTTCCTGCTGGGCGCCTGACTACGGCTGACCCATTCTCTGTGTGTTTGTGTGTGTACTCGGTCATGATGTAGAATATATTTCTCACTGTGGGTTATAAAAATGGAAGAACCACCAGCCTAGGGGAATTCTAATGCAAAACAGCTTGGGGGATGCAGGCCAGCCAGCGCTGGGGAAGGCTTTGGAGGAGAGGCCAGGCACAAAGTGCTCGGTGTAAAGAAGCACGGGCTGGGAGTCAGGACTTGTGGCGCTTCCTCTGCCTCAGTTGCCTTGGCCAAGGTGTGAGCACTGAACTACATGATCTGTGGGCTCTAGCCGGCATCAACAGCCTCGGATTCTGTTCCGGAAACTGATGAATTTGTGCATTCCGAGACCCGCATCTAGGGACGTCAGACATATTTTTCATCTAAGAAATTACCAAAGCGGCACCTCCGGCTTGCGTGCAGGAATTCACCGTCCCTCCCCGGGGGCTCCCTCCGTGGACCCCGTTCTTTCATACCACAGCGGGCCCTCAGCTTTTGTGCCGAAACCACACGACATCATGTGTGTCCCCTCGAATTCCCCAATTGTGAGTCACTGTCTTCCCCTGAATATTTTTATACCTAACTCATGATCCAGCTGCCTTGCCAAAATTGTGAGCAGAGCAATCCACGGCCACCCCTCACAGAGGGAGACAGGCCTAGAGGCCACGGGCAAATCCTGCAGACTCTTGACAAGGCCCTAGGTCCATAGCCCAGGACCTCAGAGCAAAGGCTCCCAGGGAAGAGGGGGCCCTGCCACAGCTCATGGCCACTGCGGGTGGGCCCAGGGCCCCGGCAGATGCGGGCAAGCTCTGTAGGATTTCCCCCAGGAGCCTCGGGATTTCCCAGCCACAGTGACCAGTGCGGCTTCCGATCCATGCCAGAGCATGCTGCTGCCGAACCAGCACCTGAACTGACAGTTCGTGAACCCCACCGTTAGCCGTGTTCCCATTCATAGAGGCAGGATGATGGTGCCTCCTGCAGAGCTGTAGCGTGAATCTGGTAAACCATTGTGCACACAGTCCTCAGCACCTAAGAGTTAGTCCCTAAATGTTTGTGTTTAAACATGGAGGTGTAAGAGTGTGACTACCCGTGATCAAATCTCAGCGCGGCCCTTTACAAGCCCTGTGACTTGGGCAAGTTACTACATCTTGCCTAGCCTCCGTTTTCTCATCTGTAAAATGGGGGAAATAAATGGTACCTACCTCCCAGGGTGGACCTGCAGGATAAATCAATCACATGAGATAAATGGGAAGAGAACCCGTGTCGTGAAACAATGCTCATACACGTAGTTTTTTTTTTCAAGAGAGAGAGGGAGCGTGAGCTTGCACAAGCAAGGGAGAGCGCTGGGGCAAGAACAAAGGGAGAGGGAGAGAGACAATCTCAAGCAGGCTTCACGCCCAGGTGGATCCCCACGGGGGACCCCATCTCTGGACCCTCAGATCCCCTGAGTCAAAACCAAGAGTCGCATGCTTAACCGACTGAGCCGCCCAAGCGCCCCACATTTTAACACTTTTAAATTCTCGTTTAGGAACAATTTCAGACTTACAATATTTGTGAGAGCAGTACGAAGCACTTCCATATGCCCTTCCCCCGGCTTTCCCAAACGTTAACCTTTTGCCAACTTCTTCTCATTCTCGCTCTCATTTCCACTCTCCGGTATACAAGCTTATGTGCGTAAAAATCTCATTTTTTTGTTCCGAAACTTCTGGGAGTCAAGTGGAGGCCTAATGTCCTTTCATCTCTAAATATTTTTGTGTAAATTTCCTTTTAAAAAAGCGGGAGGGGGGACTTGCCTATCTCGTCGCAGTGCCACTATCCAGACAGAACACCGATACCGGTAAAACAGCGTGGTCTACTCTGCAGACTTTTCTCCGATGTCAACTACTGTCCCACTACTGTCCTTTTCCCGGTCCAGAATCTAATCCAAAACACGTTCCGTTTCCCTGTCATGTCTCTTCAGTCTCCTTGAATCTGGAGCCATCTTTAGTTTTTGTTGGTTTGTTTGCTTGCTTTTTAAAGATTTTACTTATTTATTTGACATAGAGAGAGAGAGAGATCACAAGTAGGCAGAGAGGCAGGCAGAGAGAGAGGAAGAGAAGCAGGCCTCCTGCTGAGCAGAGAGCCCGGTGTGGGGCTCGATCCCAGGACCCTGGGATCATGACCTGAGCCAAAAGCGGAGGCTTTAACCCACTGAGCCGCCCCGGCACACCCCCACAACTTTAGTTTTTAACCTTTCACGATCTTGCCCATGCTGCAGAGAAAAAGCAGTCATTTGGTGGCCACGTCCTTCAGCGCGAGCGTGTCCAACATTTTCACAACCAGGTCGAGGTGACACACGTTCTTCAGAAATACGATGATGAGGACGTCACGAGGGTCAGAGCATCACATCGGGACGGACACGGTGTTGCTCTGTCCCTGCCCGTCTGGCGTCTGTGGTGTCGGCCAGCTTTCTCCGCTCTAGAGCTACCACTGTCCCGTCTGGGATTACTGAGTATCGTGGGGAGAGAGACGCTGAAACCGCGTAAATGCCCTGTGTCTCATCATAATTTCAACCAGTGCTTTGAGCATCCGTTCACGAGCCTTGTCCAAAACAAACATGACTGGAGCTGATGCCAAATTTTAATTTTCCGTTCCGGCATCCTTTCTACATCTATTCTTTGAAAGCCACTGTAAGGAAAAGCTTCTCCCCCGAGTGTGTTTATTCCTTTATTTATTTATTCATCTTTCATAACGCGAGTATGAATTCATAGATTCTTACTTTGTGCCCTCTGAGCTCCTGACTTGTTGAGATCAGCACAAGCGTTAACAGGGGCTGACCCGGATTAGAGTCCAAGATCCGCAGGCATGCAAGGGCCCTTCCTTCCACCGTTAAAAGTGCCTTGTGTTCATTGCAGTGGTGCTCTCTAGAAGCTCTGGTATACTTCAGGCGTGTGCGGAGCAATTTACTCATATCCTCATTTCCTTCTCACAAGCACCTGGTGCGGCGAGTCCCATCACTTTAGATAAGGAATCTGACGCTCGAGAGACCTTAATGGGCCAAAATCCACAGTAAGTGGAGGAATCAGGATGGGAACACAATCTGTCTCCTGAGTCCTGGCTCTTAACCACTTTCATGTGGAAACTGCAAAACAAGGAGCCAAGAGATGGTTTTGTCTTGGCCCAGCTCCCCAGCCTGGGCAGGAGCCCCAGATGCCTCCCTCTCACCCTCAACCTCAAGGACCTCCTGGTCCGGGATATAGGCGCCTCTCAGTTCTCCAAGGCCTCCAGGGGTGGCCCTGGCTTCCTAGAATGTCACGGTTCAGGTCTTCCTGCAAGCCTCTTCCCCCAACACGAGGGGGAAATAAAGGGAAAGAAGGAATGTCACTCATCTGGGGTCTCCCAGTGTAGCCAAGGGGTCCAGGGACTTTGCTTTAGTTAGAACTGAAGCAAAGAACAGCATGTCTGCATCGATGGGAGACCACAACATTGAAGGAGGAACCACTGCTAGTTGCCCTCAGTCCCAACTTTCTGGGTCCGGCCTAGATCACTGCCCATGAAACTTGTCCATGGCTTTGAGCTGCCCACACTCCGCTTCCTCCCAGCCCAGGCTCAGGACGCAGCATGGGCTCTGCTTCTAGCCAAACTGACCACAGGGTACCAGTTTGACCTAAATTAGGACCCAATGGCTTTCTGTTCTCTTGTGGCAAAATCGGCACAACAGATTTGTGGTTTGGTCCATTTCAAGTGTACAGTTCAATGCATTTAGTACATTCACAGACTTGTGTGACCATCACCATCATCCATCTCCAGAACTTCTCCATCACCCTAGACTGAAACTCAGCCCCCACTAAATACTCACCTCCTCCCCCCGCCATCCCCTGTAACCTCTGTTCTACTTTCTGTCTCTGTGCCTTTGACTCTTCTACGTTATCTAATAGAAGTGGAATCCTAAAGTATTTGTCATTTTGTGTCTGGCTTATTTCACTAAGCATGATGTCTTCAAGGTCCCTGTGTAAGGTAGACTGTACCAGAATTTCAATTCTTTCTAAGGTGAATAATATTCTAGTGGATGGACATACCACATTCAGTCTACCCACTTATCCATGGATGGACATTTGGACTGTTTTGGAGGCTTTTACTCCTTTGGGGGTATAGGCCTAGAAGTGGAATTGTTGGACCATTTGGTAACCATGTTTAATTTTTGAGGAACCACCATATTATTTCCCGAGGACCAAATGGCTTTTACATACCAGTGTCCACACACACTCCCCCACCCCCACATCTACTCCCTGTTTTATTTCAGACTTCGGAGTCATTGCCTGGATAACAATAATGAGCTTCAGCCTCCATCTCTCAGGGGATTGAGAGAGCCACTGAGAACCCTATTCCTCCAGAAAGCCCTCTAACTAAGGATCTCGACCGCCCCGCATTTTACAGAATGGAACTCAGTGATATCTGGCAGTGACTTCTGCTGTGAGCAGGGAAACACCCTTCGGTGGAACCAGGATGCAAACAGAAGTGGCAGTCCACCTCGGCACACCCAGAAGGGACGACGGATGGGAAAGAACTCAGAGAGCAAGATCCGCAGAAATATGTCTGCTCTGCCCCTCTGTCTAATTATGATCCAGTGTCTCCACACCCCCTGGGGACTGGGGACTTGTTTGTTGGAGCTGACATATCTATTATTACAATTCAGGTAGTTAGGAGAATCATTTGCCGTGTTCATTAACAAGTATCACCTTATGGATTACTAAACAGCAGCTCTGCTTTAGCTAATGAGCCCCAATAGTGTAGTACTTTACATATTTTATAGTGAGACAATTAAGCAATGTCTTGCTTTTATAGCAGACCTTAAAATAAATCACTGGGGATTCAAAGAGGACACAGAGGCAATGGTACCCAGTGTATGCTTGTGATTAGAATCAGAGAAGATGCATTCTCCTTCACCCACACTCTCACGGTGCACAGGCACGTACTTGACCTACAGCAAAAGAACAGATCTACAGAGCTCTCCTGACAGATTTCCCAGCTTCCTTACTACGGAACACTGAGGTCTCTAAGACAAAGGAGGCAGAGAAGGAAAAGAGAGGAGAGAATCTTATATGCAGGAAGGGATGAAAAATGCTAGTATGTCCTGAATGTCCACCTGTGCTAGGCATTCATATCCACCCCTCATTTATTTCACTTTCACGAAGCCCCGGAAGGTAAAGATGAAGAAACAGACATAGAGAAATTGTTGCTTGCTCAAGGTCACACAGTTTGTATGGGGTTGTGCTAGGATTGAAAGCTAAGTCTACACGGATTGAAAGATTTAATGCCGCTAGGACGCTGTGTCAAGGGCAGAGACAGAATGCCCATCACCACTGCTTACCTGTTACTTCTTTAAATGTGTCTGCCTCCCCAGAAGTACGGGTGGGACCTCCATAGTATGCTTTTCTCCTGCATTATCTTGACCTGGACGTCCTTTCTGTGCCCAGATGTCTCTTTGGCAAGACCCCTCTACCCAGACCAGGACTCCCCTTTGGTCCACCCGGCACCACTAACCAATCAGAAAGATGTAAATGACTGACGGTGTGTTCATGAGTGTAGCTGCAGATTAAATAAGGGCACCTCTACCGTGAAAGACTCTGAGCAAAGAATGGGAGAATTCCAGACGTGGTCCTACATCCCATAAAAAGAAGACTTCAGAGGTTCAGAGCATTCAGAGGTTTGCCCATAAACCAGCTCACTACCATCTAGACCTCAGGTCTACTGCTCTGCATTTCCCCCCATGCACAACACACTTCTTAGGGCTGCAGGATGGACACATATGAGTGAGCCTTAGAGCAAGGCCCACAGCCACCTGTAAGCCTATGGGGAGCAGGTGTACACATGGATTCAAAATTCATGAAGGACATGGCTTCCTTCCCTGGGCAAAGGCAGGTCCTTTTCTTGCCTTCAAAGCATGAGTCTCCAGCCACTCATGATGTCTCATGGCTGCTTCCCTGAGCAGGGACATCATCCCCAAGGCTGGTCCTAGTCCTGTTTACTTTAATGGTTCTCTAGGGGCTATGGCCAGCCTTCCACTACCATCAGCTGCCTGCTCAGAGAGAGATGCTTACCGTGGATGAGGCCAATGGGGAGAGACTTCCCATGCCATGTTTTAGACAGATAGATAGATATTCATATGTATATATTTGATCTGCCATACAGTAAAATACTATGTAGCTAGAAACAAACAAGGAGGGATGCCTGGGTGGCTCAGTCATTGTTTGCCTTTGGCTCAGGTCATGATCCCAGGGTCCTGGGATTGAGTCCTGCATCAGGCTCCCTGCTCGGCTGGACGACTGCTTCTCCCTCTCCTACTCCCCTGCTTGTATTCCCTCTCTCACTGTGTCTCTTTCTGTCAAATAAATAAAATCTTTTTTAAAAAAAGAGAGAGAGAGAAACAAACAAGGAAATAAGCAAGGTGTCTCTGACCAGGAATAGAAAGATCTCTGAGATATATTCTGAAGGGGGAAAAAAATGACAGAAGATTACCTTTTATATTAAAGAGGGGAAAAAGAAGAATTGATGCTCTGATCTGTTGTATCCATGTCTTAATCTCTGAATAATATAAAAGCCATCAAGAGAAGTGGTTATCTCAGGGGAACCTGGGTGGCTCAGGAGGTTAAACCTCTGCCTTCATTTCAGATCATGATCTCAGGGTCCTGGGATCAAGCCCCATATCAGGCTCAGTGGGGAGCCTGCTTCCCCCCAACTCCACCGCCTGCCTCTCTGCCTACTAGTGATCTCTCTGTCTCTCTCTCTCTCTGTTAAATAAATAAATTTAAAAAAAATTTTTTTAAAGAGAGAAGTGGTTACCTCTTCTTATAGGTACCTTCTATAGGGAGGGTTGAGTGACCAAAGGACACCTATGAAAATGGCCCATATCTGGAACACTGGAAACACCAAATTCTGCAGAGAACGTGGAGCATCAGGACCTCTCCTTCCCTGCTGGTGGGAATGCAGATGGCGCAGCCACCTCGGAAGAAGTTTGGTGGTTTCTTACAAAACTAAACAAACTCTTACCAGACAATCCAACCATTGTGCTCCTTTGTATTTACCCAAATGAACTGAAAACTTATGTCTACACAAAGACCGGAACATGGATATTTATAGTAGTTTTATCCAGAACTGCCAAAAACTGAAAGCAACCAGTAGGCTCTTAAGTGACTAAATGGATACATAACTGTGGTACCTCCAAACAGTGGAGTATTTTTTCAGTGCTAAAAAGAAATGAGCTATTGAACCTGAAAATCCATGGAGGAACTTAAATACACATTACTAAGTAAAGGAAGCCAATCTGAAAAGGCTACATACTGTGCAATTCCAACTAAACGACATTCTAGAAAAGACAAAACTATGAAAACAGTAAGGAAATCAGTGGCTGCCAGGGGTTGGGGGAAAAAAAAGTCAAATGGGCAGAGAATAGAGGACTTTCAGGGCAGTGAAACTACTCTATATGATATCATACTGGTGCATAGAGGACATTACATATTTGTCCAAACCCACAGAACACATGGCACCAAAAGTAAACCCTACTGTAAACTCTGGACTCTGGGAGATGCTGATGTGTCAGTGTCAGTCCACCAATTATAGTAAATATGCCAGTCTGGTGGGGGGGGTGTTGACCATGGGAGAGGGTGTGCGCATGTGGGAGCAGGAGGTATATGGGAAACCTCTGTATCTTCCACTCAATTTTGCTGTGAACGTAAAACTATTCTAAAAAATAAAGTCCATTTTTTAAAAAAGAAAAAGCAGACTCAAGGATCTTCACATCTCTGCAGGCGGGGACCATTTGGCCCCGTGATCATACTGGGTTCACTGTGTTAGAGCTCACAAATCACTTATGCTCGAAATAAGAATCCCAAGCCTGGAAGCCAAACACTGTGTTCTGTAGGTTCTCCTTAATGAGAAAATAACACTGACGATGCATTTCAAAATAATTCTACCAGAAGTGTGTCTTAAGATTTGGGGCTGGGACAAAACCAGTTACCTGGAAAGTTCTCTACATGGGACAAGAAAATACCAGGTAGTGTTTACTACTACACTCCTGTCAAGGAATTCGGCATTAACCCCCTGCTTGCTAAGGGGGTGAACATTCTCCAGTTATGATGCTTGCTTCAATGTGCTTAGGTTCTTTCATACCCTGGGGGGTTCTGCTCTGATGTCATCCGCTTATGTTCACACCAAAAGAGAGTTCTTTGAAGGTAGGGGACGCTCCAAGGGGGCAAGACCCCAGAAAAGAAAGGTGAAGGATATCCTTGCACAGAAATGGGTGAAGCCAAAATCCCACCAGGTGCTAAAAATGAAGTTGGTCCACACACATCTCTGTAGACACATGTGTGGATGTTCATGAATGGCATGGGCATGACAAAGAACTGAGCACACCTTCTGGAAGGAACTAGGATTCCTTGCTAGGGAAGTGAGCACTGATCAGTACATTCTAAGCCAAAAGAAATCAGGCAGTGAGGAGAAATCAGGGGATGAATGTAATATCAATAACTACCATTTCCTGAGGTCCTGCCACATGCCAGGCACAGCTCTAGGCACCAGAGATTTAGTAGTGAATGAGACAAGAAAGACCCTGTTTCTGCCCAGCTTATCCCAAAGGTGGAGATAGAAAATGCATTATTGAGTTTAAATAAATCAACTCAAGAATGACATGTGCTATTAAAAGCATGACATGGAATGATGAGAGAGGGAGGTTGGAGTGGCCTTTGGAGCAGGCACTAGGGAAGGCCTCTCTGATGAGACCAAACCCAAAGGCAGGACTCCCTATGAGTCATGTTGAGATCTGAGAACACATCATTCCAGAGTATAACGCAAGTAAGAAGACTAAGACAAGAACAAGCTTATGAGTATGAATAATAGAAAGACCATTGAGGGTGGGGTGAGGTCATTAGGGGAAAGGTGGTAGAAGATGAGGTCAGAGGGAACAGCCAGGGTGCCATCATGGAAAGCCTTGAAGGCCCTAGTAAGAAGCCTGATTTTTGTCTAAGTGCGATAAACTTTAAGCCACTGCAAGGCTTTAATCAGGAGAGGGAGCTCACTGATTCATCTCACTGTATGATGGCAGGAGTGGAACCAGAGTACCAGAAAAGAGGTTATTTTAGAAGTTAGGGAGCACTGATGATGACCCAGACTAGGGAGGAAGCAATGGGGATGAAAAGAGTCAAATTTGAAATATATTGTTAGGGTAGATATTTTTAAGTCCTTGCTAATGGACTGAATGTGGAGGATAAAGGGATAAAAGAGTCAAGAAAGACTCAGCATCACTTTTTTATGTCCCCTATTTCTAGCATCCTGCATTAGCCCATAATGGGAACTATTTACTAGTTGGCTGCTTGGTTGTCTAATGGTAGGTTGGTTGGCTGGTTGATTATTTGGATGGTTGATTGATTGGATAGTTGGTTGATGGAAGGGAGGGTGGAGGGGAGGGATGGAGGGATGGGTGCTTGGTTAATACGTGGGTGGATAGATGGATAGGTTGAGCAAGTAGTAGAATAGTTAGATAGGTAGATGAGTAGATGAATGGCTAGTTTATGATTGGATGGATAGGTAGTAAAGAGGTTGATTTGTTCCTTAATAAGCTACATTTATTTCCTGCTCACTGCACAATTTCGCCTTCCAGTATCCTTTGCATTCACCCAGCTCCCTTGAGCCTAATTCCCTGCCTTGGCCAATTCCCAGTGCTTGCCATTTTACCCCCAGGCTTGCTATTTCCCCCATAGCTCTGCATACTCAGGATCTTCCAGAGCTAGTGAGGGACCCATGCTGGGCTCCAAGTCCTGGAAGGTTATTCAGTGCAGTGGCCAGATACACATAGTGGGCTGGCCATAGACTCAAACAGAGCCCAGCTTCGCCTTTTTTTTTTTTTTAAAGATTTTATTTATTTATTTGACAGAGAGCAATCACAAGTAGATGGAGAGGCAGGCAGAGAGAGAGAGAGGGAAGCCGGCTCCCTGCCGAGCAGAGAGCCCGATGCGGGACTCGATCCCAGGACCCTGAGATCATGACCTGAGCCGAAGGCAGCGGCCCAACCCACTGAGCCACCCAGGCGCCCCCCAGCTTTGCCTTTTTGTGGCCATGTGGCCTGGGGCAGGTCACTCTACCTCAGTCCACTTTCGTAAATAGAGCTCAGAATACGTGGCCCACCTACTCCCAGGATCATGAGAATCACATGAGAAACTGTAGGCGAGTGTTCCACAGATGTCAGGGCCTATTCTCATTAGCCCGCTACCCCAGTTGAGGAGCAAGTGTTTCCTGTCTGAAACAGGCATCCCCCCCTTTTGTTGTCTTCACCTGCTGCTGCTCAAAGTTGGCCTAACTTGGACCTGCAGCTCGGACCTCTGCCCTCATAGTAATCCATGTTTCCTGGATTCACTCTTCTTCGCCTCAGATCCCCTGATCTCCACTCAAGGAACCCATCTTAATTGCACTTTAGACAAAGGTCCTGCAATGCCCATCTGTGCTCTGTTTCTGCATCTGAACCCATAGTACCACACTGAAACACAGTGAGGGCTCAGAAAGCATATATCCATGAACAACACTTCACTGGTTTTCCAAACCATCTTTTGCCTGGGTGTGTTAGTTAGCTTTTGATGCATAACAAACCACTCCCAATTTTGTGGTTTCAAACAACAAACATGTATAAGTTCTCATGGTTCTGGAGTTGGCTGGCAGTTCCTCTGGTGCAGGGTCCTCCACTGGGGCCAGATGGCGTAGGATAGCCTCATTCATATGCTTGAGACTTCTAAGATGACTGGGCTCTCTCTCTACCTGGTCCTTTAACCTTAAGAAAGCTAGCCTCAATTTTCCACAAAAAGGCAGTGAGTTCCCTACAGCAAGAAGATGCAAGCCCAAGGCACATGCACTTTTTAAGACTCTGCTTACATCATATTTGCTAATGTTTACTGGCCAAAGCGAGTCACACAGCTAAGCCCAGAGTCGTTCTGGGAAGGAACCACACAACAGCATCATCACAGAAGGCATTCGATGTAGTAGAGCCCATCACTCTGACAACCTACCACATCAGGGAACTCAAAACAAGTTTGATGGAGCCCACATTCTAAAAACTCTTCTAGGAAGCAGAGCATTGAAGCCCACCAGGGGAGCCAGAGAGAACATGAAGCAGCTAAGTGAGAGCTGTTGGGCCTACTGGGAATTCTGAGAAAGGATTCTAGAACTTCTTATTAAGGTGACACTTCCCACACACACACAGCCAGCTTTCAGCCTCTGTATTAGTCAGCAATCAACACAGAATCCTGTGTTATAAACAACCTCAAAATATTAGCAACTTACAAAGAGCACCTGTTTTTCTTTTTTGCAAGTCTGTGGCTTATCTGGGGTTGCACCCTTCCACATGTGACTTTCCAGGGTTAGGACTGAAAGAGCAGAGTCAACCCAGGACACCCAGAGGGCAGAGACAGAGCGCCCAGCAGCACAGTCGCACTTCATTCCTTTCTCATATCACATCTGTGAATATCCCATTGGCCAAGGCAAGTCCCATACCTGAGTCCAAAGTCAAAGGGCAGGGCGAGACCCCCTGTCCACCAGGAAGCCATGGCAAGGGTGTGGATGGATAATTCTCCTAAACAGAAGTGAAGAATTGTATTCAGTTTTGTAATGTACCAAAATCTCCTCATCTTGGACCACCCCACCTTCCTGTTTCCCCCACCCCAGTTCAGTTGCTTCGAAGCTTCAGGTAACAAGCAAGTCAGGCAGACTTGGCCTGCCAGATGACCCGGCCCTTTCCCTGAAGCTTCTTAATGCTCAGGTCCACAGTAAATGATGCAGGGATAAGGTGTTATCTTCCCACAGAGGAGAAAGCCCTGAGGCCACAGAGTTACCCTTATCAAGGTAGAAATGCTCAATCTTCCCTATTGTGACACGTCACCATTTCTGGTATCCAGAATCTACCAGCATCTTCTAGTCAAGGCTGAATACAGGGCAATTGGCTGAGCTCCAAATCTGACAGAGACTCGTGTCCAGGACATACTTTTATCATTAAACTCCTTCTAACAGTTAAAACAGCAGAACATTTTTGAGGTGACTGGGTAAAACTTCCTCAGGAAACATGCTGATTTCAACCACCTGGGCAGAGCGATGCCCTGATCTTCTTTTTATCTTGCTGAACACCTTTATTGATTTATTACCTTCTTCTAACATGTGTAAAGGGAGATTCGATTCATTTGCTCATAGAGCTTCCCCAGGCCTGAGGAATTGAGGTCGAGGGAAGGTCAGACATGAAATTTTTAGGGTGCACCTGCTAAGTAGCAGGAACAGGGCCAGGAGAGTCAGGCATGTAAACAATGACAAGACATGACCCTTGTCAACACAGAGCACACAGGTTTGAGAGAACTGTAAAGAGGAGAGAGTGCTTGATATAAATGACAAATCCTACAGAAGTTTTTAGGAAGAAGAAGCTCCTCTGAGTTGGTTGATCGGAGAGGGTGCAACTTGAGCTCATCAATGTTTGGTATGTAACGTAACTAAGATTGAGAAAGATGGTTTGTACAATGAGAATGTGAAAGCAAGAATTAGAGCTCAGTTCTCCTGAATTCGGGTTCCAGGCATGTGCATTCTGTCATAATGCCTTCCCTCCCTGCCAGCTTTCCAGGGATGTCTTCCTTAGCCTTGCCCGAGGTGACATAGAGGGAGATGGCATAGAATGAACTCCACAGTGGTTCTCCACAGTGACTTTCTTTTTTTTTTTTTTTTTTTTTTTTTTGACAGAGAGAGAAAGACAGAGATCACAAGCAGGCAGAGAGGCAGGCAGAAGCAGAGAGAGAAGCAGGCTCCCCACTGAGCAAGGAGCCCAATGTGGGGCTCGATCCCAGGACCCTGATCATGACCTGAGCTGAAGGCAGCAGCCTAACCCACTGAGCCACCCAGGCGCCCCCCACAGTGACTTTCAAAACCTAGTTTCAAGACCTGGCTTTCTGACTTTTCAGTCATTGAGTCCATGACAAGTCATTCTGTACAAGCCTGATTTTTTTCATCTTAGAAAAGGTATAAAAATCAGAAAATACTAGAATTACAAGCAGTCCTACAGGTCGTCCACTCCAACCATCCACAAGATCCTTAAGTCCCTCCCCAGTGCAGGAGATGTAACCTATAGTAGAGTACTTCTGATGACAGAGAACTCACCACTGTCTTGGGAAGTATTTATCATGTTTGAACAGTTTGGTAGGGAAGTCGTTATGTAGAATGAGCTGAAATTTATCTTCCTGCTTAATCTCCTCATAGATCCTTGATCTCCCCCTTTTGAAACAAGCAGAACCCATTGGCTTTCTCTTCCATAGTATAGGTCTTTCTTCATCTGAGCAACTGAGCCACAAGACCCCTGAGCATTTTTGTCTGCCTGTCAGGCATCCCTAGTCCCTGCCATCACTTCTCACATGGCCTGGCTTCAAGTCCCTTCAGCAACTTGATCTCTCATCTCTGAACAGGCTTCCACTTATTTTCATAGTTCCAAAAGCCAAGGGTAGAAACCATTGGTAAGCCTGTACCAGCCCAGGTCAGGGAAATCCTCCCCCTTCCCAGCAAAGGCATTTCTATCCTCACAGTTAGAAATTGGAACAGCATTTCCTCCCAGACTTTAGGCTTATACTGGACTTTCTTTCAGCCAACTAGGTCTGTTTCACACATGTCCATAAGGCACACTCCCTTGGTTTCTCATTAGGTGGTTTCATGCAGATGAATCCAAACACTGAATCTTACACTTATCTCTGTTATACTTCAACTTCCTTGATTCCACTCCCTGCTCCAAGTGTCAAAATCCATTTGTGTCTTTTAGAGTTTATTTTTCCTTTTTGTTGACTTTACTTGCACTGCACTGGTTTTACTTTAAAATTTTAGAGCATGTTGGGCCTAAAAGAGCTGACCCAGCCTTCTCATTTCCTTGTGTATTTATTTCTTTCTATTTTCCTCATATGATTTTTTTTTGTTAATTACAGAAAGTAGAGCAAAAGTTACAAAAGGATATTTCACAGGAAAGAGCTACTAATGGTTCATATATATATGTAAATAGTTGGCACCCTGATGCATAATAAGGGAAATGAAGATTACCCACCAAATATCTAAAGATCAAGAAGTTGTCAGAAGTCGGAAAGATGCATGTTTTTACATTTTTGGTGAAAAAATAAATAGAAAATTCCATGAGAATGTGGAATTTAAGAAACAAAACAGAGGAGCATAGGGGAAGGAAGGAGAAAATGAAACAAGATGAAATCAGAGAGGGAGACAAAACCATAAGAGACTCTTACCATAGGAAACAAACCGAGGGTTGCTGGGGAAGGGGAGTGGAGGGATGGGGTGACGAAGGGATGGACATTAAGGAGGGCACGTGATATGATGAGCGCTAGGTGCTACATAAGACTGATGAACCACTGAACTTTACCTCTGAAACTAATAATACTTTATGTGTTAATTAATTGAATTTAAACTTAAAAATGAAAACAATTCCATGAGAGTACTATGAAAATGTTTACTAGACTACAAATACAAATAAATAAATATATGTGTACATATATGTATATATACATACACATATATATTTACATGTAATATATCCATACATATACATACATTTATATTTAGGCCAGTTGCATACGTACATTTATACATAATGGATATAACCATTCATAAATGTATATGTGTATGTGTATATATATATATATATATATATATATAATGCATATACCATTTGACCCATCATTGACACTTTTAGGAATTTATTCTATAGATATACTCAGATGTATATGAAATTAATTAGGCATGATGACTTACACTACAACATTGTTTACAAAAGGATGTTGGAAACTACATAAATGTCTATCAAATGGGAAACTGGCTAAACAAATTATGAGACAACACTCAAACAATGGAATATTATACAGATGTTTTAATAAAGAGGGAATTTCCTTCTTTGCCATGATGGAAAAACTAGTCTTTTTCCTTCATAGCCAATTAGAAAATTGCATTGAAACAATTGTTTTCTGACATTGAAAAATAGACAGTATAGGGATGCCTAGGGGGCTCAGTTGATTATGCCCCTGCCTTAGGCTCAGGTCATGATCCCAGGGTCCTGGGATTGAGTCCCACATTGGGCTCCTTGTTCGGCGGGGAGCCTGCTTCTCTCTAAGCCTCTGCCTGCCACTCTGCCTGCTTGTGTGTACTCTCTCTATGACAAATAAATAAACAAAATCTTTAATAAATAAATAAATAATGAAATAACATTTACATGAAAAGGCAAAGGAACTGAATAGTTCCTTTAATAGTTCCATTTTAAATAATTTTTAAAAAAAAGAAAAAAGAAAAATAGACAGTATAGGACAGTGATCCCAGAGAGAAGAGAAATGAAAATGATGAATGCTTTCACAAAAGCAACTTCCTGCCTGGGGGCAGGGTGGAGGGTGTTTTTATACTGTGGCACAGACAGTGGGAGCCCAAGCAGAGTAAAATGGACTTGGTGAGTTAAGGAGACAAAGAGAGATTAACGTAACTGGAATTTGTGGAACAGAATTCTAAAGAAGAGGGAATCGTGCAAAGGAAGTTTCCAGAAATCATCATGGAGACCTCCTGAGTCTTTGAATACTAAGTGGTTTATGCACAGAATGAGACTCCACGAAACAAGGCAAAGAACAACTATCAGAGTAAATAATAATAATAATAATAATAAGGAACTCACCCAGTGTTTAGAGATGTGTAAGTACCAACAAACCAGATTGGAGAAAATTCCTTCCACATCAAAACCATCATAGAGATCCCCAAAAGCCCATGCCTTAGGAATAGGGCTAAAGAAGTTCTAAACTAAACGCTATTCTAAAAAAAATTTTAATTCTAAAAAATTTTAAAACAAGTCTGGAAATGAGCTATTTCTCCAAGTAAATTAACTGTCTGGAAAATAAGACACAGCACTTCTAAAGAGAATGAAATCTACATACTCAATTATATAATAATCACATGTCCAGCATTCAATCAAATATTACAAGACAAGCAAAGAAGCACAAATAAGAAAAATGTCACTAATACCGATGAGAAAAAAACCAAGACAATAAAAACAGACTCACAAGTAGCAGATGATAGAATTAGCAAAAAACGATTTTAAAACCACTATATTAAATTATTTCAAAGACTTAAAGGAAAATATGAACCTAATGAGAAGAAAAATAGAAAATAGAAAAAGAACCAAATAAAATAATAAAAACTGAAAAATATAATACATGAAATAAAAAAATTCACTGGATAAACTCAACAGCATGAAAACTATAATAACCAAGATAGTATAGTATTAGAGTAAGAATAAATATATGAAGTCCTAAAAAAGATCTGCAAATAATGGTCAATTAATTTTTCACAAAGATACCAAGCTAATTCTATGGGGAAAGGAGTCTTTTCAACAAATGGTGCTGGAATAAGTGACTATCCATAGAGGGAAAAAAATGAATCTTGACCTTGAGTTCACACTATACACACCAAAAAAAAATCTAAAAATGGATCATAACCCTGGATATAAAAAACTAAAATAATAAAATATTCTAGAAGAAAAGAGAAGAGAGAAACTTCTGTGGCCTGAGGTAGGCTAAGATTTCTTAGATGTGACAAGAAAAGAACACTAATCATAAAAAGTAAGATGAAGTAGATTTCATCAAAGCTAAATATTCTGCTCTTTAAAAGACACTATTAATAAAAAGAGGCAACAGACTATAAGAAAAGATCCATATATATGTATATATGAATATACATGTGATATATATATATATCACAAAGAATATACATCCAAAATATATAAAGAACTTTTATAAATCAATAAAACAAACAACCCAATGAAAAATATGGGCAAAAGATTTGAACAGACACCTCACCGAAGAAGATGGACAGATGGACAATAAGTACATGAAAAGACGCTCAACACCATTAGTTATCAGGGAAACGCAAATGAAAAGTACAATTAGATTCCACATTACAACCACAAGAACTGCTATGTAAGGGGAAAAAAAAAAAGAAAGATAATGCAAAAGAAGATGTGGTCAACTTCTACACTTCAACTTCCCACTTTGGGGATCAGAACCTCAGTTAGACTTTCAGGAGAAGTCTGCCCAGCCCAGGTTAGGTACTCAACTCAAATAATCCCTGGAGATGCCACAACATTGAGACTATGATATCAACACAAGAATTTTCTGAAAAGGAGAAGAATTTGCTGAACCAATCCATAAATGAAAATTCTAGACATTTTACGGTTCAGTTACCTTGAATATAATCGTACCCACAAACTATGAATGATTTGCAGGGGATTCTTATATTGCCAATCCCCTCTCCCCCACTTGACCCTGGAATAGCTAAGTGAGGGGTGCATGGTGGTAGTTAGAAGCAAAGCTTTGAGAGGTATACACCTGGCCTCCAGCTCACACTCCTTCACTGAGTGGCTGAGACCTTGAGCGAGTTATTTACTGTCTGAGCCTGTATCCTCAACCATAAAATGGGGATAAGACCACCTACCTCCCAGGGTTGTCATGAAAGTTTCAGTGGAACCAAGTACCACTTGGCACATGACGTTATCAATAACTGACTGAGGTTACTATTACTGTTAAATCTACCAGACTTTCTCATGGCCTTGAGATGCTCCTTTCGTCTGGCAGTGTGCCGAGTCTCCGATCGTTCTGTGGTCCTATTTGCCCTCAGATCCGTTCTACATCCACTCCCCGCTCTGTATCACTAAGAGGAAGGGGGAATCCTTTAACCCAAGCCAATAGCCTAAAAGTAATCACAACCTATCTATGTAGGAAAAAAACAGACCCCGCAGGCTGCATTTCCGGGACTCCAGTGCCAGCCAATGGGAGGCACCGGTGAGGAATTGGGGGGCGGGGACAAGGAAAAGCCCGGGTATTTCTCCATCTATCTCTCCACTTGGGATGTCTTCTCTAGTAGCTGCTCTGCCATAGCTCGAGCTTTCACTGAACAGGGCTGCCTGATTCCAGATCGCACTGGGATCCAGGAACAGGGTCTCTTCCCTTTGTCTCTCCAGCTTCACACAGAAGTGGCTTCCAGCCCCGACTAATCTGAGTTTCTTCGCTGAACCCTGTTTGTTACAAATTCCTGTATTACATTCCCTCTGTTATAAATGCCTGACGTGGTTTCTGCTTTCCCCGTCAGCCCCTGACCGCACAGGTGGCTGGTCACCTGGTATGTGGTACCCTTGGGATTTTCAGAACATTAATTGTCTTTGCCTGCGTGCTTGTTCAGAGTCCAGTGTAAGTGCCAGTTCTCTATCAATCGCTTTGCTGGGGAAGCTTTGCGTTCCTCCGACCCTTCTGTAAAATACCTGCTGCTAATTACTTATTACCCAAGGGGTTGGCTTCTCTCTGCTTTCAAGCTTTTATGGCCAGATGGCTGGCTCTGTGTATTAGTTTCTGGGGGTCACCTCTGGTAGAGGAATGGGGGGAATATTTGTTCTCTTTCCTTTAGTTGAGAAGAGTGAATTCCTGATTGAGATCTCATTTAGTAGTGGAATTTTTTCTTCTTTGCCATTGGTAGTAAACCAGATCCTTTCCTATGTAACACCTCCACAAATCTTTGCCCAGCCCAGGCCACACCCCTCTGACAACACCGGCAGCTCAGGCCTGTCTCTGTTGAATGGTTTCACATACAACATGGTGCAGGGTGAATTGGCACTGTGCTAGGTGCAGTCGGGGATCCACGGGTTTGTCAGACAAAGGTGACCCCCTCCAGAATCAGCTACAGAATTATCAAGGCCCAGTGCTAAATGAAAATGCGGGGTACCTTGGTCAAAGACTATTAAGACAATGGCAGCAGAGTGTTAAAACCGTGCAAATGGGTCATGTGGCCGAGCCCCCAGCTCCCTCCCACCTCCCTGAGCCCAGCCCCATGGAATGGCAGCCTGCTTTAGGGAGACCTAAAACAGTGCCAAACGAGATGGGATAAATGGCCATGCATGTGCTGTGCACAGTCCCAGAAGGTGACTGCTCGAGGGATAAAGAACTTGGCTCTACCAAATGACCATCGTGCAGGGAAGGCAGTGAGGGAAGAAGAAGGAAGATGTGTTGACCCTGGAATTCAGCCAGGGTCAGCAAGACGATCTGTTTTACCGAATAATCCAGCTGTGAGTCTGATCTCTGCACAGTGCTCACCTTGCCCCAGCACTATTTTGGTTCCCAAAAACCTTCCACAACTCAGTCACGTTCTTCATGTCCTTGAGACATGTGACCTGTGTTGTCCAGAAGAAGCCACCCAAGACCAGACCAAGCTAAGAGGAAGGGGGAATCCTTTAACCCAAGCCAAGAGCCTAAAAGTAATCACAACCTATCTATGTAGACAAAAAACCAGAGTGATCTCCATATAGAGACACAAGAATTGACAAAGTCTCCAGACTGCATATAGTGGGAAAGATGGGCCTGGGAGACAAACCCAGCTGAGGGGTAGCATGTAGTACAGGAGCCATAGACATGGTCTGGATGAGGTGTGAATTAGACCTGTGCCCCTGCTATGTGATTTGGGCATCAAATATTTCAAGTCTCTGATCTTCAGTTCTATCATCTAAAAATTGGGACAGTATGGGGCGCCTGGGTGGCTCAGTGGTTAAGCCGCTGCCTTCGGCTCGGGTCATGATCCCAGGGTCCTGGGATCGAGCCCTGCATCGGGCTCTCTGCTCAGCAGGGAGCCTGCTTCCTCTTCTCTCTCTGCCTGCCTCTCTGCCTACTTACGATCTCTGTCTGTCAAATAAATAAATAAAATCTTTAAAAATTGGGACAGTATCTATCCTATTTGAGGATTAACGCTAATATAGGTAAACATGTCTAGCCTAGAGCATGTGCACTAATGGATTGTCAAAAAATGATAGTTTTTATATATGGACACAGGTGTTACATATACGGCTAAATCCGCATGTACGTATATTGATATAAATCTGTGTTATATATGTATATTTCTGTAAACGCTTTCCTTCGTCTCTGTAAATGTGGTCATACAGTCATTATACTAAACAACTTTTCCAGCCTCCCCCCACCAAGTCCAACTGTCCCTTCAAACCAGCTCTGCAGGGTGTCCTCCCCTGCCCTGGGGATAAAATCTCTGGCAGATGCCATCTGTCTCTGGTCACTCTTCAAAAAGAAACTTGTAGGGGCACCTGGGTGGCTCAGTGGGTTACGCCTCTGCCTTCGGCTCAGGTTATGATCCCAGTGTCCTGGGATCGAGCCCTGCATCAGGCTCTCTGCTCGGCGGGGAGCCTGCTTTCCCCCTCTCTCTGCCTGCCTCTCTGCCTACTTGTGATCTCTCTCTGCTAAATAAATAAATAAAATCTTTAAAAAAAAAAAAAAGTCTTGTAGTCACTTTTGGTCCCAAGCACAATCCCATTTCAGTAATTAAACTGTCAGGCCCAGGGTCGTAATCACTCACTGCCTACCCTCGCCAAGTGTAGCCCCTCACTCTCCTCCCCCAACCATCTCAGGCCAGCTCTGGCCGGGAGGCCTGCTGTGGGCAAAGAGTATGGGGTAGCCTTTCCATGCCCCAGCCTTGAGCATCTCTACCCCAAACCTGCACCTGCTCAGGAGCCCCCCAGGTGTAGAGGAGAGGAGGGAGAAGACGACCTCCTTGTTCCGATGTACCCACGTGCTGCCGGATGTTCAAAGGTCCCTCATCCTCTTGAGAGGGTGGGGAGGAGGGTGCTTTTCCTGGATTTGTGTAAGATTCTCCTGCTAGGAATTTCTCTTTCTCCTGCAACTTAGCACATCCCAGCCCTTCAAAGTTCTCCCCCACTCTGATGTCCACAGTTGGGGTCTCGTGTCCCCCCTCCTCCAGCCAATAGCACGTCCCCTTGCCTCATGGGAAAGCTCATGCACCAAGGGTCCCAATG
Organism: Mustela putorius furo; assembly: GCF_011764305.1. Taxonomy (NCBI): domain Eukaryota; kingdom Metazoa; phylum Chordata; class Mammalia; order Carnivora; family Mustelidae; genus Mustela; species Mustela putorius. Next base: position 13,069,495 of record NW_025422057.1, read on the forward strand.
CTACGGGACATGTGTCAAGGCTTCTGAGTGGTCCCTCTTGAGCCTGTCTCCCTCAGCTTGAAGCGAGGAGGAAATACTGCCCTGGGGAGCAGCCAGGGGGTAGGACAGGGACAGAAAAGGTTGTGAAATGGGAAAAGGTACAACATTCCAACTACTCCCTTCAAAGAAATGCTCTGTCTTGGTTTCTTTAGTTCACTCCTTTCCTGGTGAGTAGCTAGCGTTCTATCACATGCAGACGAATTCCCAGATATGGAAGCTAGAGAAAGAGTCTTCGTAAAGGTCACCTGTGCCTTATCATTTAAAACCCTCAGTTTATGAGAAAAATAATCTGGGGAGATCATTTAAGGGGAAATTGAAAAGAATATGCCACATGGTTCATTTATTCCAGTTTTTGAGCACGTGCTGTACTGGGCTAGATCCTGGCCCTCTGGGAGCCCCTGCCTGGTCAAGGAGGTGCCACCAAGAGACAGCCAGTGGGAAGTGGCAAGACATAAAACTTGAAAGGGAGGATCAAGCCAAGTATGTGAGCCTTATAAAGCTCCAGGATAAAAAGTTCGCATTTTTCCCCTAATCACATGGTTTCTCCATCAGGTATCCCTGAGAGTCTGAGCCAGCAGTGATGGGAAGGGGGTATCTGTGAGCTTTCTTCAACAGTTCTAGAAGTTTAGCAGAAAACACACATTTACCCAAGGCAAATCTGCATAGGTTAGTAAGTTTCTTTCCTTTGAGCTGAAATTTTATTAGCACTTCATATCTCCTGTTAATCACGGGTCTGCTTGGCAGTCATGTGGCTTTGATTATTTGTAAATGATCATTTGTAAATTCATAAGCTGTGGAGTTTAGTCTATACATGGCCCATAGGGGAAAATTACTAAGAGTACCATGTGAGAGGTTCTAAAAAGGGAAGTGAGCAGGTCAGACCTTCTCACAAAGGTGAGATGCACATCATCTTTGCTGGTGCAGTTGAGGGAAATGGATGGAAATGGTCAAGAATGCAGGTGGGAAGGTCTGACTGCTGTAGTCACCTGGGAGAGGCCGGTGAGGGACCCAGGCAGATCCTTATGCACCGTGCATTCAGTCACCCATCCATTCAACAAGTTCACTGAGCTGCTGCGATGTGCCAGGCGCTGCCCTGCGTGCTTGGACGCAGCAGGGACGAGTCACAGAGATAGAGCCCATCCTAACCAAGCTTGCCATCCACAAGGAAGCAGCTGATACACCATGGCCCAGCTGGATGTGGGGCTAAGGGTCGGGATGGGCACCGGGAAGACGAAGTCCGGGGTGCTCGAATGCGGTCTTGATGTTGACCACAGCATTATGTGCTCAAGGTCTGGGGAGATAGATGGCATGCTGGAAGAATGCATTAGCCGTAACCAGAAAATTTGCCGCTTTTCATCACAAATGAGACGGGGCTGGGTCTGCCTTCTGCACCCCTGTATGGTCGTATACTTATGAGGGTTCCAGCAGCGGGATGAGTGTCATTTAGTAATCACTGAGTGCATGAATGGATAGACACCTACAACCCAGATCGGTATTTTATCTGTTTGACACTTACATAATACAGATTTACCATGAGCCACACACTGCTCTAAGACCTTTACGAATATGGGGTGCCTGGGGGGTTCAGTCAGTTAAGCATCTCCTTTCGGCTCAGGTCACGATCCCGGAGTCCTGGGATCGAGCCCCTCATCGGGCTCCCTGTTTGGCGGGGAGTCTCCTTCGCCTTCTGCCCCTCCCCCTAGTTGCTTGCTCTCTCTTGCACTCTCTCTCTCTCTCTCTTTCTCAAATGAAAAACTAAAATGATTTTTTTTTTAATTTTTTTATTTAATTTAAAAACTTTACAAATACAACTCAGTCAATCCTCATAACAACCCTTAGGGAGTACCACACTACAGACCCAAAGCCTCACTGCAGACAAAGACACTGAGGTTTAAACAGCCTCAGCCCACCTCCAGGGTCTGTTGACATGCACCCAGTGGCCCTCAACCCATTGTCTCCACACACCAGCAGTATCCACATGCCCCCGGGAGTTTGTTGGAAAATGCAAATTCTCAGGCCCAGATAAGAAGGTCAGGGCTCCGGCTGATTCCCATAGCTGCCCGCAGTAGGAGAAGCGCCCCACCGCTCCTGCAGAGCAGAGCCAATCACCAGAATAGCCTGCGATCTTGTTAAAAGGACAGTTTCTTAACACCACCCGCCAGCCTACTAAATCAGATTGCAGAGGTCCTGGGAATCTGTATTTTTTTAACAAGTTCCCCCCTCGGACAAGTTCCGGAAACATGCATCCAGGTTGTAACATTTTCCACCGCCCTGGGAGAAAACAAAGATTGGGCTGGACACAGAGGGTAGGTGTGGCGGCCGGATGGCAGGGTTATCTTTCCAGAACGTCTGGTGAGACGGGGCAGCTGTTCCTCCCAGAGCTGGTCAGCTAAGTCACGGGTATAAATCTCCTGGCGGGACCCCGGGTGCGGGCTGCACACCGCTTCCTGATCGCACAGGAATGTGAGCGCCGCCCCAGTCAGATGCTCTCAGACCAGGCTCACAAGCCCCATGCTCCGGGCAAAAGTGCCTTTATTGCTATTTCTTGGAGAAGCATAGATCATCCTTGCCAGGGATTTCCTGTAATAAATACCTTTGTCATCCTGACCAAAGAAGTTGTTTACCTGAAATGCCCTGGGCTGAAATATTGCCCTCACCTCACTCAGTGCGGTCACCTGGGCTCTTGCCGAGTTGGGGTTTGGGGGAAACCAGGAGGGGAACAAAGGAATCACCTATCCACAGTGTCATTCTCCACCGCCAGCTCCCGAAGATTTCTCAAAATTTTCACCTACTACTGCAAACCAAGAGAAGAATGATGGGAAAAAAATGGGTCTAAGTTGGCAGAAATTTGGGGGCACCAGGGTGGCTCAGAGACTTAAGCCTCTGCCTTCGGCTCAGGTCGTGATATCAGGGTGCTGGGATCAAGCCCCTCATCGGGCTCCCTGCTCAGTGGGGAGCCTGCTTCCTCCTCTCTCTCTGCCTACCTTTCTGCCTACTTGTGATCCCTCTTTCTCTGTCAAATAAATAAAATCTTTTTTTAAAAGTTAGCAGAACTTAAAATGAATATTTCTACATTAAAAGGATAAATCCGGCCATGGCGGCTTTTAACCCAACTTTTAATTTATGATGCATTCTGGAATGTTCATGACGCTCCATCTGCCCAAAACAGATGGAACTGTGCTAAGCTGGGCTGCAGAGGCCTGGGTTTTGGTCCTGCTCTGCCCCAGTTACCAGGGAGTGTGGCCTTGAGCAAGCCTTGGAAGCTCCCCAAACCCTGGACTATTTAACTGTCGGATGATGATAATCACACTCACACGGCCTATCTCAAGAGCTTGTTGGGGGGCTATGTGAGAAAATGGCAGTGAAAATCGCTTTGCAAACTGTAAAGTGCAATCCACATGTTATCATGGCATCAGAGCAGGGGTGGAGAGAAGCGGGGGGATGGGCAGCAAAATGTCCCAGGGTGGGGGTGGGGAGAGGTCCGCTTTGTGGAAACAGCTGATTCCACAATGAAATCCGTGTCCTCAGCTTATCAGCTGTGACCCCCCACCGGGCCACAGCCAAATGGACCCAGGGAATCGTTTCTCTTCCCAGAACGAGCTGGACCTTTAGAGTCCCACTCTGGCAAGAGACCTAGGACTCCCTACAAGAGCCACCTGGGGACCTCTTCCCAACTCTGCCACCAGTGACATCACTCCAGTAGCATGAAGTGGCCACAGTGGAAATGTTTACACCATAGAATTGGCAACCACTGCAAGTCAGGGCGTTTTGGTTTGGGGGGGTTTTGTTTTATTTTGGTTTGGTTTAGTTTGGTTTCGTCTCCAGAGAGCAAGTTGTTAAACATGGACCAGTGCATCGCTGGTAGCAACAGAGATGGGGTATAGCTGAGAGAACCTAGAGGCCACTGTAGGTGTTGAAGAGTGAACAGGAAAGTTCTTCCTCCACTCCTGAGTAGGGGAACCATGAACCCATTAAACTTCTGATTAATATAGGAAGATCTTTCAGAGGAAAAAGCATTTATTTCATAAACCACTTGCATGATGAGAGACTACCTTCTCTCTATAAGACAATGAAGCAAATCCCACTCCCTCACACATATGCTCCAATATCAGACCCAGTGCCACCGCCTCCAGGCAGTCTTCCAATATTCCTTACCATACTTTACAGGGAATTCCAGCATCTTCTCAGCTCCTACACAGGCAATAGAAGGTGGTTTGTTGGAGATGGGGCTTTAGAGTCAGAATGCTTGAGGTAAAAATTCCTATTGGAAGGGCACCTGGATGGTTCAGTAGGAGGAGCATGTGACTCTTGATCTCAGGGTTGTGAGTTCAAGCCCCATGTTGGGTGTAAAGATTACTTAACTAAATAAATACACTGTAAAAAAAAAATTCTGATTTGACTACTTACGAGCTATTCATAGTACAGTCAATGAGCCCATTTGTGAAATGAGGCTAAGACTCAGGAATTGCTTTGAGAGAGTGAAGAAATGCTTAGAAAGTACTTACTTAGCATCATGTCTGACTCACAGTAAGCTCACTGATCTTGATGACGGCAGTTCCTCTGAACTGTCGTTTCACATTTTGCAGGAAAAAGCCATGTCTATGCAACTGGGTGGAAGTTTGATGAGGACAGGGACCTTGCTTTCTCCCTGTGTCAGTCCCCCACAGTGCCTATAAAGGCCCAACCCGAAGAAAGGGCTCTAGAAATCACGTGGGCTTCAGTGGAACAGAAAGCAAGCACGTTTCCTTCCTACAACGTCTCTACTCCAAAATCGGATGAACCGGCCATAAGAACCAACCAGTGCCCAGGGACCAGACTATATAGGTATCTATTTTTTTTAAAGATTTTATTTATTTATTTGACAGAGAGAGATCACAAGTAGGCAGAGAGGCAGGCAGAGAGAGAGGAGGAAGCAGGCTCCCTGCTGAGCAGAGAGCCCGATGCAGGGCTCCATCCCAGGACTCTGAGATCATGACCCGAGCCAAAGGCAACGGCTTAACCCACTGAGACACCCAGGAGCCCCCTATATAGGTATCTAAAGACCCCACTCTCAGCCTTGATTCAGGCCACCTCGAAAGGGCCAGCCCAGCTCCAGAGATCCCCATAGGATTGGCTGGGGACTCTGTTAGGATTGTAGCGCAGCTCGTCTCCCTTTGCCCAATCCTGCCTTCCTCGCTCCTTTGTAGGTTTGGTTCCCAGAGCTCTCTCAGTAGAGGTCCTGCTTGCCTCACCTCTGTTTCAGACCCAAGTCAATACCCAGATGTCTGTACCCCGGTCCAAGCCAGGACCATCCCCCAGCTGCCCACCTCCGTCATTTGGAAGAGTGGATGAGATTTCAGTCCTCTAAGCTCACTGTCCATTCTCCAATAGATTCTAGCACATTCTCAGATGACCTCTTTGCTGGCCACAGCTTCACTAAGTGGTCCCCATGAAGGTTGGACATTAGCAAAGGAATATGCCACCCCCTCCCCTTCTTCCCTGGTCCCATTTCTTTCCCCAGTCTTGATCCGTGGTCTTGTTCAGACCTGTGTCAGGTCAGGTTCATAAGGAGACCTTGAGATGAAAATTCATTTACAAGGGATTTACTAAGGAGGTCCTCCCGGGAGAAAGCGGAGGAAGCAGTAGGTGAGGCAGGATGGGGAAGAGAGGGAAGCTAGGCAAGGGTGCCATTCCAGGTGAAGTCCCCGCGCCAGCTCCATCCCACGGGAGCTCTGCAGAATGAAGCCTGCTTTGGAGTTTGTCCTTTCTCCAGGCGAGGGAGCTGGGCTTCCATCCTCCCGCTCTAGTCAAATACTGGCTATGGACCACCCAGCGGATGCTAACTCCCAGGCGTTTTCAGCACTGTGCTTGGACAAATGGCTCTGGTGCCTAGAAGCAGGCAGGCGGTCAGACACAGAGCGTAAAGGGAGCCCCACGGGTCTGGGCAGAATGCCCGCAGCACCCCCTGCCGCTTCACCGCTGATCGCTAACTTGAGGATGGAAAACAGAGAATTCGGGGGGATCCTGTGTTACTGGAAACCTCAGCTCTACCTGCTCCTTTTGCTGTGTGATCTTGCAGACTTGGTACGTCTCTGAGCTTCAGAACATAAAAGCAAGATAATAAGGCAAACAAGCGATCGCTACTTCTCCATGTTGTTGTGTGGCTTAAGTAGAATTATGTGGAGCAAAGTGTGTTGCATACCGCGGGGGCTAGATTCCTGTCCTGCAAAATGCAGCCTGCTGTCACCAACATAATCAAGCTCCGATCCAAAACTCAGCTTGGGATTTCCTCCCTTCTCCCCAGCGCGCTCCCCCTTGCTGACTTCATTCGCTCTCTCTCCTTAAAGGCTTCTATGTTTGCCCTGCAGGCTGTTAAAACTCCTAATTCAAAATAACCCGATAAAATGCTCTGGAGGGCTTGCTGGTTCCAAATAGAAATACAAGGAGAAGGTTGGCCTGAAACACAAAACTCAGAGCTCCAACTAGGACAGAGGCAGAAGGACGGCCCCAGATCGCTGACCTCTCTACAGCCAGCTCATTAAATCCTGATCGTGGGGACACCCAGCCCAGGGGCGGAGGGTGAAGCCTGCCTGTCCATGGTGGTGTGGGAGGTGCTCAGGAAGCAAACTCTGCACACCTGACCTGGAAGCCAGCCTAGACAGGAGCCCGCGCCTGAGGTCCGGCTGTCCCCCTCCATGTTGCCCATCCGGCGGCTAGGGACCTCCTCCCTCTTCCCTGGAGCCCTCCTAAAGCTGTCCCAGATATGTGGGGCGGTAACCCAATGCACTATCAACTCAAAGGGCTGCTTATGCCTTGCGATGAGGAAGAGGCACCAGCTTCACCAAAGCAGGCGAAGAGGACTGAGAAACCGCTGACTTGGTCCATTTTATCCTTCTGTCTGTCAGCCTGCTGACTCAGAAATAGCACCACAGCACAAGGACTGGCCCAGGAGCCCAGTTGTTTGGCCTGGGGCCCTCCCTAGCTTTGCTGAGGACCACCTGTGTGGGTCACTTCCCGTCTCAGGGCCTCAGTGTTCTCACCTGCACAGTGGGGTGAGACATGTCCTATCAGCATGCGAGGGAAGAAGGAGACTGTCCGTGCAGGTGGAGGCGGGAGGAGGCTCAGCAGCAGCTTCCAGTCCAGAATCACCTGCCAAAGGTTCTGCACACATTCCCCCAGCGAGCCCCGTGGGATACATATCACCCCTCTGCCAATGAAAAAGCAAGCCAGCTGTCTCCAAAACTCATGCTCTCTCTGCCTTAAAGGTAAGCCCCAGAGTGGGTAGGTGGCCCAGGTCTGGAGAAATCAATAGGCAAGCATTCCATCATTCATTTGTTCAGTATCGCACTCTGGAGCACAGCCACACTGCGTGACGACAATAATGACAGCCGCCATGACCCTCAGGGAGCACTTTCCCTCCTGCTGCAGTTTGGCCTCCCTGCGGCCTGGGGTCTGCTCTGCAGGACTTCTACCATTTAGTCCTGGGCCACGGGACAGAGCCTGAGCAGAGCCACCCCTGGGGGTCCTCCACCCAACTGCTATGGGACTTTTGCGGGCCATCTCACCAAGACAGAGAGAGGAATTTGCAAGCTAATGGGCCGCACTGCAAATCAGCAGGTCCCAACCTAATGACAATAATGACAAGGATGGCAGTAGGGAGCTGATACCAGGCACAGGGCTGGGTGCCTTCGGTCAAGATCCCCTGCTGCCATCCTGGAGGGCATTTGCTGTTCAAGTTCACGCAGCTGGTGAGGAGCTGTGCAAGGCTCAGAGGCTCGCAGCTTCGTCTTTCTGCCCCCAGATCCTCTGGCTTACCCCACAACGGCTCTGTCCCTGACATGCTTATGACTTTCAGCATATCCCCCTCCACTCCCTAGGCCTCAGTTTCCCCATGTGTAAATTGCTGGAGCAGGATTGGCTGAGATCTCTTCCAACTCTGACAGTCAAGGGTCTTGATCTGGGAGATGCAAGGCGGAGGGTGGCCGCCAGGACCCAGGAAGGACCAGAGAAGGAGACGCAGAACCCGGCGGGACCATGCCTCTGCCGAATGGAAGGGGAAGCCTCAGAGTGGAGGTCAGTCTGGCCAGAGGCTTCTGTCTGGGAGCCAGATTTCTCCAGGACATCCAAGTTAAAGCTCCTTTGTGACATCCCCATGGCAAGCTGCTTGCTGTAAGGGACGCCTGCCCTAATGAGCTCAGAATGTCGAGTCCCATCAATCAGGCAGCATGGACAGGAAGCGAGGAAACATCCCGTTTAGGGAGAAGGTATGGCTCTCTTGCCTTAGTCTGTTTTTTAGTAACATTTGTCACTGCTACACATGAAAATAAAAACCAGATGGACTCCTGAGCTGAAGAGAGGGTCTTCCCCATCCCTGAGCAGTAGGACAAAGTCCAAGGCGGGCACCGAGGATCACTGTGGCCCAGGAGAGGCCGCCTCTCCTCTTCTCAGCAGGGCGGCCTCCCAGCCAGGACCACCTGATGGCAAACACCCGGGTCTTACCTGCCTCCTCTCTGCTGGGCCTCAGGAAGTTGTAGAACAGCTGATGAGCTGAAGTTTCCCCAGCTCTTCCAAACTCCATCCACACCATGAATGCTCCTGTCCCCTTTTCTCCTCCTGGGAGTCTCTTTTCAGCCTCTGTTCAGCGCACTGTTCAGCTAGGGCCACTCACAAGAAGCACACTCCTGCGAGGCCTACCAGCAAGCACGGGGCACTGAACAGGACACACTGGACTGAGACCCATCCGGGACCACAGTCTGAACCTCACCTCCTCCAGGAAGTCTTCCCTGACTACCACAGTCTTCTCCTTCAGAGTCATTCCATACTTTAAGACCAAGCCACACGACTTCCCACTCCGCATCTATTTGTCCTGCTTACTAAATATGTCGTGTGCGGTTTGCAAAGATCTTCACTCAGACTGTTGGCAACTCCAAGGAGAGGAGAAGCACTTGATACTTGCCTTGAGGACCCCCTTGGTCCTTAGCACAGTCCCTGGTTTATTAAAGCTGTTCTGTAGATATGTGGGAAGAATGCGGTTGTAGCATCACTTGGATAGGCTATAAGCATTCAGACATTTGATAAGCTCATCTCCCCCGCTATCCACTATGCGCTGTGCACAGGGTTGAGTATTTCTTTTTCTTTTTCTTTTTTTTTTTTAAGATTTTATTTATTTATTTGACAGAGCGAGATCACAAATGGGCAGAGAGTCAGGCAGAGAGAGAGGGAAGCAGGGAGTCAGCAGGGAGCGCGATGCAAGACTCAATCCCAGGACCCTGAGATCATGACCTGAGCTGAAGGCAGAGGCTTTAACCCACTGAGCCACCCAGGCACCCAGGGCCGAGTATTTCAACCGCATGAACTCAATCCCACAACAGCCCTATCAGGTGCAATTCCTCCCACCTAACAGGACGGAGAAGAGAACTATGACCTGCCCAAAGAAGGAAATAAAGCAGGAATTTGCAGCCAAATCTTTCAAAACATACACTTTCGGTGTATGACTGGAGGCCTGCTGTACCTCTGAGGTACCTTGTTGAGAACAGCCCCCTCTCTCTTCTGATCCAGAAGGATACAAGGGCAGATAGAGTGGAGGGTTGGCAGTGCTCCCTCCCCAGGCCTCGGTTTGCCACACCACTCATTTTGATTTCCTGCACACAGTGGTGCCAACTCAGTGAAGCTCCCGCCCTCACGGGTAGGCTACAACCCCGCAGGAGAGGAGACGTCAGTGGCCCCATCCTTGTTCCCCAGTAAACATCCCAGAGGCCAGGGCAGAATCTCCCTGGGCCTCAATTAACTCACCTGCGAAGTGGGAGGGTCCGTGTGCATTCAGAGGGTTGATGAACAAAGAATGAGAAATGCTAGCTTAGGCACCCACGGAGGCTGAGATGGCATCAAAACTGGGTCATCCCCACCGTCCCTTCTTTCTCTATGTCTGTTCCACCCTGGAATAGCAGCAGCAGCCAGGGCAGCCACTGCCACAGCAGCAGGCCAGCACAGTGGTGAGCAGGCGCTGGACATTGGTCAGGGAACCGGATCTCAGAAGACTGTGCAGCCAAGCCCCCTGTTCCCCGAAAAAGTGCTAAGCAATGCCCTGGATGGTTTTCTGTGTTTTCTAAAACCCTTTTCCCCCAGGCTCCCAGTCTGAGAACATTCCAGATGAACTGCTTGTCTCCAAGCCTGGAAGCTCTCCAGAGTGTCTTCAGTCCAATTTGTCTCAACCCTGGGGCCCCCAGGATAGGGTTGCCAGGTGCCCTGTACCTCCGGACCTCGTCCACCTGCTGAACACGTCTCTCACCTTGCATGGGCCCTCAGGATGTCCTCTGCGTCCAGTATTTGGCTTTTATCAACCTATTACGAACATTCAGCCCTTTTAGAACTCTGTTCCTAGTTTTCCTGGGCATCCTTTATTTTTATTTGCTAAATCCGGCAATGTTACCCTGGGGAGCCAGGCATTCTGAGACCACGAACCACACTGCACCACACCCTGGGTGAGGGCAAAGAGGATGGTTTCTTTGCTTTTTTGCTTTTTTTTTTTTTTTAAAGAGATTTTATTTATTTATTTGACAGCGAGAGACACAGCGAGAGAGGGAACACAAGCAAAGGGGGTGGGAGAGGGAGAAGCAGGCTTCCCACCTAGCAGGGAGCCTGATGCGGGGCTTGATCCCAGGACCCTGAGATCATGACTCAAGCTGAAGGTAGATGCTTAACGACTGAGCCACCCACGTGCCCCAAAGGGGGTGGTTTCTACACAGAGCATGTGAGCAGCTCTGTGTGTGTGTGTGTGTGTGAGTGCCCCAAGCCCACTGGGAGTGTGCTCTGTGTATGGGCAGGTATGAGCCTGTTCAACTTGGGGGGGGGGGGGACCATCTCCACCCATCTCTGAACAAAGCATGGGGGAGAGGGGAAGACTCCCCAGAACTTTCCTATCCCCTTTCACATGGACTTGAACCTCGAAGCTGAGGATCGCCCCCGCGGGGTCCACTTCTGAGGGCTGCTCAGGAGCTCCTCCCCAGCCGCTCTACAGTTGCTGGCCAAGGAGCATCCCAGGCCTGTCAGGCTGAGGAGATCCTTTGGTCCAGCTCTTTCACAGCCCAGGCAAGAAAACTGAAGCCCAGAGAGAGGAAGGGACTTGCCCAAAGCTACACACAGCCATCAGAGAAAGAGCTGGGACTCGAGTCAGGGCTCTGGGGTTCAAGTCCAGGGCTCCTCCCCCTGCATACACTGACTCTCTGACAGCCAGACTCGGTCATGGGAAAGCTGAGCTCTTGAGTAATCGACAGCAGCCACTCCATCCCCAAACCACGGAAATGACCCTAATAGTGGCTGGCATTCACGGAGCTCTGCTCGTACTGCGTGCTGGGCTCATTTAATGTCCACGGCAACTCCATGTCGGAAGTGTTATTACTGTCCAAATTTATGGATGAGCAAACTGAGGCCGAGAAACTTGCCCCATGTCTCACAGCTGCTGGGTGAGCAGTGGGCACCCCGGTTATGGTCAGAAGCTGGGCCCCTCGTGCTTACTAAACTGTGCCCCGTAGTCTGTTCTTCAGATGCCTCCATGGCCCGCATGAGGGAGGGCCCATCAAGAGGGGCCATCATCAAATCCCCAGGGTCCAAACCTCCTCTCTCCAAGTCAAAGGCGGCTACATCTCCCGGCCACTTCTCCTCTTGCCCAGGTCATTCATTGCCGCTAAGACTTTTGAACCCACCTCACTAAGAGATTTTCCAAGACTCACGTCCTAGACAGGAGGTGGGAAACGATCGTGTTTCTAGCTTGTAAGCCCTGCCTTGCAACTCGCCCCTGGAGACGAGACACTTTCTCCTCTTTCCTTCTGAATAGCTCTGCCCTCCGCGTCCCCCATGCCCCGCCCCCATCTTCCCACCGTCCTCAGCTCCGGCCGGCCACTTAATTCAGCAGCCATTTGTCCCAGCGCCCCCGACACCACACAGGTGTACTGTGTACATACCTGCTTTCAGGAAAGTAAGTAGTTTTTTGGTGGGCAGCCAGTTAAGGGGACTGGATACGGACTCAGAGCAGAACACAGCCCCCTCCCCAGGGGACTGCCCAGGGCATGTTATCAGGCGCTCTTGAAACCCAATGCCTGGCCCTGTGGGGCAGCAGGTGTGCCCCAAGACAAGGCTGGTTTTCCTCTCCAGGAAGAAGCGTTCCTGTGGGGAGGGGGGAAGGAGCTCTGCTTCCTCCTGCCAGGTGGGATCTCACCTCTGAGGACCCTCCGGCTGGATCTGCCTGCTCTCTTCTCCCCCTCCCTACTCTATTATTCCCTTCATTGATCCTCATCTCCCTCCGGACATTTCTAGGTCCTTCGGGGTTAACGTCTTCCCACCTTCCTCTCCACCCTCCCCAACATCCTGCTCCCCAAGCCTTCCCAGATTGCCCCTTTCCCCTCCAGGCCAAGCGCCTCCCTCCTTTGTGCAGGATTACAAGATGCACACAGGCTTCTTCAAGGTCACATAGCTCCTCGGCTAAAATCCCTGCTCTGTCCTGTCTGGCTGTGTGACCTTGGGCAAGACTCTGAACCACTCTGAGCCCAGGTGCCCTCACCTGTAAAATGGGGATAAGAGAGTCCCCACATCTGAGGTCATTATTGAGAGGATTCAAGGAGATAAGGTACGTGAAGTTCTGAGCCCAGCACAGAGCACGTTTAATAAGCATCGCTGCTAACACAGACACCATGATATCATCTTACAGCACGTCCGTGTTCTAACGTCCCCCTGGTCTCGACTCTTAATTTATGGCTTCCCCACCAATGATGACAAAGGGTGGCCCGTGAGTCATAGATGATGAATTTATGGCTTCCCCAATAAAAAGTATTGACTTTTTACAGCTTTATTTTTATATTATAATTTGTTTGTACTTCATATGTCTCGTGAATTGAGCTTAATTGTCAAACATTTTTTTGTCATGAGACACACAGACCCACGGACACCAGCAGAAGTGACAGGGAAGGAGACAAGGGGAGGACTAATGAGGGGAGAGACGGAGCAGGTCGGGCTAGAGGCAGGCACTCGGGCCAGAGCCTGAGACGGGCAAGGCCCAGCCCTACTCCCACTCACAGCTTAGAGCCCATCGCAGAGACTGGGTTTACTCACTTAGAGAGAGGAAAGCATCCAGGGCAGCAAGGGGGAGAAAGGGTGGCGTGGGGAGAGGCCCCAGAGGGCTGGCTCGGAAATCCAGGCAGAATTCCTGGAGGGGGAGGACCTGGAACCTGCCCTAAAACCTCAAGGAAGGTGTGATGGGACAGTAAGGGGACACCGGAAGGCATTTTTGGCCCTTGTGAGCAAAGATTGAAATGAGGAACATAAAGGAATCCCCTGTGGGAAACTCTTTATGCTTTCCCCATCTCTCTCTCTCTCTCTCTCTCTCTCACACACACACACACACACACACACACAGCTCTCCGAAGGGACCTCTCCCTCCCCTCAGCTCCCACACTGTCATCCACACATACCTGACAAAGCTCCTAGGCCGGTGTTCCCGGGGTGACCCAACAGGCCTTCTCAAGCCAGGCCTCCTAGAGCTGCCACCTTGGCCTAATTCTCAGAGGCTTCTGGGGGGGCTCAAAACACCAAAGCAGGTGGAAGAAAGTGAGGGGTGGTACCCTGGGGTGGCCGTGGGGAGACACTGCTCAGCGAGGCACCGAGACATCCTGCCTGGAGGGTCCAGGGACTCCAGACAAACACCACAAGGGCTCTCTCCTCTCGCACCCCTCCCCGTGTCTGGGGCACGGAGAGAGACAGCAGATCTGTCTCCAGAGGGTCAGCCGAAGAAGTCCCCCAGCTCTGCTCATCCTGAGGCCCGCAAGGCCCCCCGACTCCCCCCCCCCCGCCCCGCCCAGGCCAGCCCGGCCGCACCACAGCCCAGATATCCATTTCCCCCTCCACCTTCTCAGCACCGGGAACCACGGGGCTCTTGAAGAAACTCGAGAGGTCGGCTCCCTTGAAATGGAGAAGGAGGTCAGGAGACACACTTCCTAACTTTCAAAAAGAACTGTTGGGGATAATTAATCAACACATCACCAACACCGAGGGATTGTTTTATATCAGAAGACATATAATTAAGGAAACAATAGCAGGTTTGTTGTCTATTTTGTTCCTAAAGAATGCTAATTATGTTTAGCACCCTGACACATCCAAAGGTTCTCCCCAATATTTAGAAATCAAACAGAACTTGGCTGTGAGGCATCGATTTGCCTCGGCCGAGAGCAGGGAGCGCTGGGGAAGCAGACAGGCCTCCAGCAGGTCTTCCCATTTGGGGCGCTGATTGCTACACCGGTGAGGAGGGGCATTTGTCATTGCCAAATCGCCCTCACTCTTGTTTCATGACCCCATCTGAGCAGCACCTAATTTGCTTAGGGTGCAAATGAGCTGCCTGCCATGGGCGGAGGGCTTGCCAGGACACTCCTTAGCAATGCAACCACAGGCTGAGGAAGTTAGAAGCCAGGCTCAGCTTTGCTCTGAGAGGCTCAGGCCCGTGGCAGTGGTTTCCAGGTCCCAGGACCCCCGCAGGCCAGAAAAGAAAAAAAAACAAAAAACAAAAAAAAAACAGCCCTAGCTATTCCCTAGAAGCAAGCTGAGGGTCAGGGAGCTCAGGAAGGTCCAACTGGAGGTGTTCAGAGAGCGAAAACTGCCCCCGCTCCTGGGATGACCCTCCCAGGGGAGCCCTGCCCAGTGGCCCCTCCAAGGAGGTGTGACAGCAGACCCTAGAATGGGACCATAAACCCTGGTCAGATGCTGCTCAGCTCTCCTAGTAGCCCCTGCTGGAGCCTGGCTCCCAGGGGTACTCCGTGCTAGGACATAGCAGGAAAAGTAGTGTCTGATGATGCCCAGGGCGACAAGCCTAGGACCACGGGCAGGCCCCAAGGCCCCCGATGAGGGAGAGAGCCCTTTCCTAAGATCCCTCAAGCCCTGCTGATGTCTGCAGTGCAGCCAGCCTGGCAACATGGAGATCTTTGGTCCTCCCAAAGGAAGAGGGAGGCACCCACGTTTCGTCCCAGGGATCTTCTTGGAAAGAAATTCTCCAAATGGGAGGAGGACCTCAGCGTGTGCAGACAGGCCTGCCCTGTGTCCCAGATGGGCTGCCTCTCCTACCCATAACCCATAACCCCGGGGAGCCCATCCCCCCATCCCTCTTGGGAGCATAGGAGTAGGCCCATATCTACTCACAAATCAGTGTGTGGCCTCATGGAGAGTAGAATTATTAAAGAATCATAGTGTTGTGGTTAAGCTTTTACAAGACTCCTGTCAGAGATACATTCTGAAATTGTTACTAGAGGAAAGGTATGAGGTTAGGAATTGACTCAAAATAACAATGGAATGGGGCGTTCCTGGGAACGAAGGCTGGAACGAGAGACTGACCTTGAGTTTATCATGTGTATGAGTCTGCTCAGGCTGCTGTAACAAGTGCCACCAACAGGGAACCTGTTGTCTCACACTTCTGGAGGCTAGAAATCCAAGCTCAAGATGTCCACAGGGTTGATTGCTTCTGCGGCCTCTCTCCTGACTTGTAGATGGCCGTCTTCTCTCGGCGCCTTCATATCATCTCCCTTCTGGGTGGGAGATGTCTGGGTCGTGTCTGGATCACACACACAAATTTCCTCTTTTTATAAGAATGCCGGTCAAGTTGGATTTCGTAAGAATACCAGCCCACCCTAATGACCTCATTTTAACTTGATATCCTCTGTAAAGACCCCTGTCTCCAAACAAGGCCATGTTCTGAGGTCCTGGGGCTTAGGACATCCACATGTGAACTTGGAGGGGACAAAATTCAACTCAATTTTTGAAGATGGAGTGTGTAATACATTATACTCCTCACTCTGAAGTCTATCAATCTGCATTTTTTAAAGATTTTATTTATTTTTTATTTATTTATTTGAGAGAGAGAGCATGAGAGGGGAGAAGGTCAGAGGGAGAAAGAAACTCCCGGCAGAACTGGGAGCCTGATGCGGGAGTCAATCCTGGGACTATAGGATCATGACCTGAGCTGAAGGCAGTGGCTTAAAGCTGAGCTACCCAAGTACCCCTGCACTTTTTTTTTTTTTTTTTTCATAATAATGGGAGAAAGGGGCACACGGGGAGGTGATGCTCCAAACAATTGTCACATCACCAGATGACCTCTGGGGAGAGAAGATTTATTCTCCCAGGCCTCAGAGAAAATCCTAACACTCCCATCTGTTCCGGAAGAAACACAGCAACTCTGAAGATCATGAGCTTCCCGACTCTGGAAACATCTAAACTCGGGCTGCATGACCACTTGTGGGGCCTACTGTAGGAGTCCTTATCGGGGAGGAAGCCGGGCTTCCAACCCTTGGTTCCTCAAAAAGCCAATGCTGCCTTAGACCACAGTGATGGAAGTATAGCAGCCAAAACAAGGATGACAGAGTCCTACTCTAGGGAGGACTAAAGGGAACCACTTGGCCCCGGGTGCTGTATTCCAGGAACCCCACTGCAAAGGGGACATTAAGCATCTCAGAGCTATAGCCTTACATCTGCAGCGGGGCAGCCAGGTGCTCAGGGAGGGAGAAAGCCTGCCGTAGCATTCAAAAAAAAGACTGCGGCATCTACTTCCATCCGTTTCTTTTGTATCCTCCTGAAAAGATTATAAGCAACTTCAAACAAATATACACACCCTTTATGTAATTCTTTTAAACTAATGGTATTCTATGTGCCTTCTTTTTGCTCTTATCAGTGGACATTTACATATCTTGGAGATCTTCCCATTTTAGAACACTCTTTTTAGCTGCGGCATAAATCCTATTCTGGGGTAAATCGTTTTACCAATCCCCTACTGATGGATATTTAAATTGCTTCAAATATTTCCCTATAGTGAACAATACTAATTAATCTCATACATATATCACTTCACCTATGAATGATTAAACCTGTGGAATAAATCCACGTAAGTAAAAGGAAGAAAGAAAGGGAGGGTTTAGGGAGGAAAAGAGAGAGGGACGAAGGGAGAGAAGAAATGCCTAGAGAAAGGGGCTCCTGGGTGGCTCAGTGGGTTTAAAGCCTCTGCGTTTGGCTCAGGTCATGATCTCAGGGTCCTGGGATGGAGCCCAGAGTCAGGCTCTCTGCTCAGCAGGGAGCCTGCTTCCTCCTCTCTCTCTGCCTGCTCTCTGCCTACTTGTGATCTCTGTCTGTCAAATAAATAAATAAAATCTTTAAAAAAATTGCCTAGAGAAAGGGGCTGGGCTTCGGGGAATGGCTCTCCACCCTTCTTGGAGACAGAATGGAAACAAGGGTAAGAAGCACAATCAGAGACGCAGCAGAAAGGGCAGAGGGTCGGGACGGGCTATCTTCATTCCTATCTCTTTGGGTGACCCCAGCAACACCCCAGCTTGGCCTCTTCAGCTGGTAGGAGAGAGCGGGTCCTGGACCTGGAAAGGAAGGACACAAGGGTTTCTCCCACCCCAGCTGCCCTCCGTCTCCCTGGCAGTCTGCACTAGAAAGCAAAGGGCAGGAGGCCAGTAACACGAGCCTGACCTATGGCAGAGGGAATGCAGAGGCTGACCGCTTCTCGGTGCTGACACATAGTAGGTACTTGAAGCAAAAACAATGGCTACTCACTCCCTGCTCACACTTGGCCTACGATCCAGCCCTTTGGCCAAGGAAGGGGTCAGGGATCCTGAGATAAGCATCAAGGCCAGTTACAAACTCCCAGAGGCTCCTGGCCTTACCTGTTCCCTGGGACCTAGAATCCAGTAATTTCTCTGGGCTGTTCTTCTGAGGTTTACACTGAACTCGCCCAGAAGAATCCTATCCAGACAGTTGATGGATGGTGACCAAGTGAGGACCTCGCTCCTGGGCCTACACACACAGATCCCGCATGTGCAGGCTGGTCTAGCCACTCCTGCCCTCCTGAGGCTGCCCACTGGGTCTGGCCTGTAGTCCATGCTAAAGAAAATCTTCTCAGCTGGGAAAACTCAAGCCGGGGGAGGGGGAACAGGAACAGCTTGTGTTGGGTGGCAGGGGGTGGGCAGAGAAGGGCCTTGAAAGTGCTCTGGTATTCCATCAATTTCAGCACTGACCAGCCCCCACATACAGCCAGGAGGTCCTTGGAACTGATTAAGTCCCCTCTGCACTGCCCCAGATGACAGGTGCCGAAGGTGACCTCTCAGTCAACAGGGTGCTGTTTCCACAGCAGTGGTCTTCCACTTGAACGGACCCCTTCTGTTTCCCACGAAAACCTAAGTGCGGTCATTTCGAGCAGGACACAAGTGGTGCGGGGTGAGCCCTCTGCAAGGCAGACCAAAGCGGGGGGTCTAGTGAGGCCAGGAGAGCCAGGGCAGTGGAGACCGCTGCACCCCCAACCCCTCACACAGTCCCCACCCACACACTTAGTCATGCCTTCGTGCCATGGTAACCCCGTGCTCACCTACACACACACACACACACACACACACACACTCTCGCAGGCTCTCACCCACAAAGTGTTCACACTCTTGCACTTCCAAGCAGTCACACACACATGTGCCTTTGTAGTTCATTACTCAGCAGCCCCACCACACAACACGCTTGTGGTCACCATCCCTCTGCGTGGCGTGCAGTACCTCCATCGTGGTTGAGACCCAAGGCTGAGGCACCCGGAACCCCAGGCTGGGAAAAGGGCGGAGGGCGGAGGGCGGGGGGGGGGCGGCAGTCCCCTGATAAGTGCACAGCAGTGATGCGAGGACAGCTCAGAACAAAGCTGATTCTTAATAATAAAGTCACCCTCAATAATATTGAGCCAACACACAGAAACTCTGCCCAAACTCAAGTGTATGGAATACAGAGTGTGCACTGCCTGAAAGACGGGGGCCGGGGGGAAATTCTCCCTGACATCCAGCTTACACCTCATTCTCCAAGGCACAGGAGGGATGCCTCTTCCCTCAGTTTGCAGACACAGTGTGGGTTGCAACAGCCCCTGTCCCCCAAGGCCTCGTGCCCACTTACACATCCATGTGTGTGCACCACGTGCTGTGTGAGCACATTCAGGTACAGACACTCTGGCCTGCTGGGTACACAGTCAAACTGGGGCACAAAACTCTCTTCCTTATTATGTTCACTCCAAGGGATCCAAGCCCAGAGCCTTCCCCCCTTCCTTGTCCTGTGCCGCTGCTGCCGATACCCTCAACCCCCTGTCCCAGGCCTGGCATCCCCAGGCAGGCCCCCAGGAACCCTGGCTTGAGAACAGGATCCAATGAGCAGGGTCTCCCACAAGTGACTCCACCTGTCCCCCGCTACCTGGCACTAGGATGAGGCCACTGCCTGCACAGTCCTTGCTGAGGGGAGAGGCTGGGCCTTGTGGGGCCCTCTAGGTGGCCAAGGACATCCCCATCCACCTTCTGAGTAGGCCTGCAGCAGGTGCGTGGGGGGTATCTGGGGGGGGGGGGAGGGAGGAGCTGTTTCCAGGAAGCCTTGCAGCCTCTTGGAGCCAAACAGAGGGGAAGCTATGTCCAGGTCCATCATTTCTAAATAAACCAGGCCTTCTGTCCAGGCTGCAGAGTCTGACCAAACCCTGCCCCCACCCCCCCAGCCCCTAGGTGTGCCCAGGAAACCCAGGGGAAGGACAGGAGGTGGCCTTGAGATGCCTGGCTTTAATGACCTCACTGTACGGTGACTCCTGACCTCTTACTTTCCACGGGCCTCCCTGCAAGACAGAGGCTCTCAGACCTAAAGAGACCTTATGGGGGCCCGGAGCCCCCCGCCACTGTCCAAGCACTGCACCCTGAAGAGAGGCAGGGGGAGGGGGAAAGGTGCTGCCCCAGGCAACACCGCCCCGTACCTTCTACACTCTACCGGGCAGGGTCCCGCCCAGAACCACCCGCTGACTGCTGGGGGGCGGGTGGGGGCGGTCCTGGCCGCCTGCCGGCCCCCCAGCTCCAGGCTGGCTCCTCGGGTTTAGGGGGGAGGGAGAGGAGCATCCACACTCTCTGGGGAGCAGAGCGGAGCCCCGCGAAGTGACCCCGTTTCTGAATGAAATTGAGCTGCCATTTTCATCTTCTTCCCAAATGTCAGCTGCGTTAGATCAGATTAGGAGCTAATCTCTTGCCAAAATTCATTTCCGAACAAGAGAGGTGGCTGCGGGCGGGCGGGTGGAGGTTTGTTGTTTGTTTCGGTACCCCTCCCCCCCCCACCCCGCCCGACACACGCAGCCGCGCACACTCTTTCTCCGCGGCTGCTGGGCTGCGGCGCGGGTGGAGGCCGGGGGCCCCGCACTGAGGGCCCGAGGGGAGCTGCGGGAGGTCCGGCCGCGGCGCCCCCGGGAGCAGCAGGTCGCCCGCGTGGGGTTGGGAGGGCAGCAACCCGGACCTGAGCTCCGCAGTAGCGCCGAACCGGTGCGATTTCATCTCCGAAAGCTCGGACGGCTGCGAGGCCCCAAGAGTCCTTTCCCGCCGGAGACGAAGGGGACCCGGGACCAGAAGGGGCAAGACACGAGGGACGGGCACGGAGGGGGCCTGCAAGCCTGCGCCGTATCTTCCCAGCGAGCCCGAGGTCCCTCCCCAAACCCCGCCTCCCCCTCCCCCTAGCCCCCATCCTCCCACCCTGCGGGCCAGGGTGGTAAAAGGGAAAGGAAAGGCGATTGCACCTAAAGAGAGAAGAGGAAGGGGAGGAAATAAATGCCCAAACGAAGTGGTCAGTACCTTGCAGGCCTCATTTGACAAGTGACCAGAACACAGCCGCTGGCCTGAATGCATAATTACCCCCAAGTGAAAATTCCCCATCTAATTTGATATTTGGTTCTTTGCAGAAGCTATAGCCTTCGTAAATAATATACAAAGTAAGAAACCTAATCCCGCCTGCTAGAATGTTTAATTCATCATTATGCGAGCTAATTGGAAGGTGATTATATGGTAATTGCTCATTAGTGGTGTATATTTATCGCTGTACCTTATGTCAAGGCCATGGGAATTGTGTAGAGTCTGTTCTCTCATTTCAAGGATCAGTTTCAGAAGCAGGAGCGAAGCAGAAAGATCAAGTTCTTCCTGACGTCAGGTCCAGCAGAGGGCTATGGAGACCCACGCTATATATAGGGCCTGAAGTGGGCTGGGGGCAGGGGTGGCCTGGGACCAGGCTGAGGCCCGGAGCTGGGAGGTACCAGGCAGCCAGAACCCTGCCAGGAAACCCGGTCTTCCCAGGGAAAGAGGAAAGACATGGGGCTGGGGGCCCTGGACCCTTTTCCAAGCGCTACCCCATCCCCCCCTCCAGGCTCTTCCCGGGTCCTTCAGGTGCGTCTGGACCTCTGGGCTCATGCTGGGAGGAGCCCTTACCTCTGCGCTTCCTCTCGGATCCCTACGGTGTGTGGAGGGATAGTAGGTGTGGGGTAGAGAGGAGGCTGTCTAAGGCTTGATGTGGACACTGGGCAGGAGATGGAAAGCGAGAGGTAAGGTGTGATTTGGAGAAAGAGCTAGAATCTGGAGCGCTGGAGGCTTGGGGTTC
Source organism: Mustela putorius furo (assembly GCF_011764305.1). Taxonomy (NCBI): domain Eukaryota; kingdom Metazoa; phylum Chordata; class Mammalia; order Carnivora; family Mustelidae; genus Mustela; species Mustela putorius. The sequence goes on from NW_025422057.1 coordinate 13,090,945, forward strand.
CTCTTCCATCTGATCCCAGAAGACCGGGGCATTGTTACTCTTAACTCCCTGCCCGGCCAAAATTTTCTCTCAATTTCCCATCCAGAGAAGCGGGGCACGCCCGACAGGACTGTGTTGTTGGTGGTGCCGAGGGAGGGGAACCCAGAGTCGCTCTGGGTAGGCAGCAAGACCAGGGCGAAAGAACTCTAGAAACCTGAAGAAAGGCAGGACGTGAGCCCAGCCCAGCGCCAAGGCCAGTCAGTGCCTGAGTTGGGAAATCTCGAGAGGCAGGAAGGCCTGTCTGAAATCCCGAGGGTGCGGAGGAAAGATGTGGGCTGGGTCTGCGGGTGGAGTTGAGGGCCAGGAAGGGACGGGACGGTGGGCCTCCGGCAACTTGGAGGACCCCGCCGCGAGTCTAGAAGACCCGCTTCCCGCCGAGCATCCTCGCACGTGCGCGCGATCTTTGGCGCGCTCTGGCGCCCCCTCGGAGGAGTGCGACGCGCCCTGCCCTCCCCCGACCCCGGGCCCGGGGCGCCAAGCACCCTTGCTCGCAGCCCCCGGGGCCCTCCCAAACCCCCTTCCCACTCCCGCTGGGCAATAGGCACTAATGAACAAAAGGCCAATTAGACGCCGGGACGCGGCTGATGAATGGACCTTTCGCTTTCAAGCGTGGCACCGCCTCGGGTTTCCCGGCAGTACAGGGTCGCTCCAGGAGAAGCTGCCTCCCGGAGCGGGGTCACTGCTGGGGTCAGCGGGTTCTCAAAACTCCCACTTCCCCCTCGCTGCGGGTTTGGTTGGGAGAGGTAAATCCGGCGGCCGAGCCTGGGCCTACACCAGCGGCCTCCGCAGCCGGGCCTCGCCGCACCCCGACTTCACAGGCCCCTTGCCACCGCCTGCCGCCGCCCCGAGGCGGCACCCAAGGACATCTAAGGCTGATTGCGGGAATAATAATAAAGGCCGGCCTAGAAAAATGTGCAGGTATCCCAAAAAACCGGCTGTTTTTTACCAAACTCTGGGGCGAGGGGTGCGCTGTGGGAACAGTACGTGAACCCAGGCTTCTGCGGGACACACGCGCCTAGATTGCGAGGCGTACAAAAACTGCCCCGGTGCCGGATAGGGACGCCAGCGCTCGGGGACCTCCACCCAAACACACAGAAATGTTCCCGCGGGTCACACACAGGCCGGGGGCCTTCCCGTTGCCTGCGATCCACAACTAGAGCGGAACTCCCAGATGCGCACTCTGCCAGCGGACGCTGGCACACACGCTCCCTACAGAAAGTGCATTTCTCCACCTCCGTAGACTAGAGAGCCACGCAGCTGCCCGTCCTCGTCCCACCTCGATATAAACTCGATGCCCAGGGCAAGCCGGACACCTTGACACGCTCACACAACCCACAATGGGCAGCGCTGAGCTCTTCGGCCTCGAACATGCCCTTAGCACCTTCAGCACCTACACATCATATCCTGACTTAAGTCCTGGCTCAGAGACACTCAATCACATCTCCGCACGAACACAACTGTTCCACGGACCTAACTCAGGCGCTCCACCTACACAAACACACGAGCCTCGCCTCTCATTCTAGGGACTTCCACCCGCTTATTCCGACTTGAAACTGCGCACGGGCGGGCAGCCCAGCCCAGATGCCCCCACCGCGGAGCGGGGCCCGGGGCCGAGCCGCCAGGGTCCCTCCCCAGCCGGCCTGCGCGACCGGAGACTTTGTTTCCTGCGACTCTGAGGCGGGGACGGGGAGGAGCCGAGGTTTCCAGAGCCGAACGCAGGCCCGAGCCCCCTTTCTGCCAGGCCCACTTGGCGTGGCTGTCTGCCTGCCACAATCCGCCCCTAGCACAAAAGTGGCTCGGCAGGTTCCGGGCCGCCGCCAACGCTCCCGCTCCGGCTCGGCTCGGCTGCCAGGAGCAGCGACGGAGGGAGATGGGAGCACCGGACACCCAGAAGCAAAGGCAGAAAGGGGGAACCTTCCGGAGGTCCCAAAGCTTCCCCCACCCCAGGAATTTCTGGTGCCTTGAAATAGCCCAAGCCCGACCCCGTCCCCTCCCGCCCCGCGCCTGCATATGGGACCCTTGGCTGCGGAGGAGTAGGACCCCTAGCAAGAAACGCACATGGAGTCCACGGATACCTGGCGGGAGAACCTAGGGCGCACACTGGCACCGTACACTCCGCTTGACTTTCTCAGGATAACGCAACCCACCCCAAATCCACTTGGCACAGGGGGGCTACACGGGAAAGGCCCACCAGTAATCAACAAGGGAGCAGGATGCAAACGTAACCTATATCCTCGTTCGGGGTAACAGGCGGGACACAAGGCAACACTCGTGCACTTCCGCCATGTGCAGGGAAGAATGCAGGACCTGCCCCTCGATGTCCGTAGAGCCCTTCCAGGGGCATCTAGGCCTGGCACCCGTATACCACGCAGGCGTACGCAGACCTGAGGCACACAGCTTCCGCGTACCCCAGCCCAAAAGGCTCCAGTCCCGTGTGCGCCCACTGCGGAGTGCTCACTGCAGCCGCGAGGGCCACGCGCCCCGCACCCTGCCCCGCGCCCTGCGCCCCGCGCCCAGATAGTCATCGTGGGATGGCATCTCGCAAATATTTATATTCCTCAACGCCACGGCAGCCCGCGTCCACATTAGACGCTCTAATCCTGCCACTTTAAATAGATGAATTAATAAAGCAAACGAGCGGCTAATAAGCTGACTGTCCTGCCTTTTTGAGGCGGGGGAAGGACTCGAAAGTGCGCCAAATTTGTTTGCAGTGGATCAAGGCGAGCCGCCTCTGCTTCACTTTCTTTATCTTAATTCCGACTTGAAAAGATATAATTATCTAGTTTGAACAGAGCTGCTATCAAATCCTTCTTTGGGCCGGGAAGGGGGGCGTTGGAGTGGATTGCGGCTCTCTGAGCCGCTCCGTGCAGCCGGAGATAGCGCGTAATGAAGATGTGGAGGCCTGAGATACAAAGGGCATTAACCTCATTAGCATGAAACCTTTTCTTCTTACCATTGTGGGACCCTTTCAGCCGCCTAATCCCCCCTATTTTCAAAGCTTGGTTTGTAATAAAGCTTTTAGTTTTTTTTTTTTCAAAGCTAATAGTATTCTCTGATGATTTTATTGCTGTTACACTACATAGGACGTTTACCAAAAAAGAAAAAAAGAAAAAAAATCTTGGTCACCCTCTCCCTTTTCTTGTACTTAAAAAAAGTACATAGTTTCTGCAGAAATAAGCCTTTTATTAAGATGGGGATTTTTTTTTTTTTTCTGGAAAGGCCAGTTGGAATTTCGACATGGCTGTGCTCCGTGTTTGAGGCATTCTCCATTTGGGGGAATGAGTGGAAGGAAAAGGTAACTTGTTTAAAAGGGAAGAGGTTCTGTGGTTCTGTAGCGGCGACTGCAGCGCACTCGGGACAGCCATCCGACAGGGAGGTCTCTCTGTCAAAGCAGCTGGAAAGCCAACTTCAGTTTCCAGGATACCCAGGAGAGCACCTGTCCCTTTGAGAAGAAAGCCTGGAACTCTCCCGGCAGCTTGCTTCCCCCCAGCATCGTCCTGCAGGCAAGTGTCCCCCAAAATAACGTACACCTTCCTAGGGCAGCCTGCGTGAAAACGTGCCATGGCCAGCCAGGGTTCTCCAGAGGAACCGAGACTGAGGAAAAAAGGAGAGACAGGCAGAGATAAAGAAGAAAGAAAAAAGAGAGAGAGAGAGAGAGGGAGAGAAACCAAGAATGAATTCTACTTTAGAAGAGAAGAGGGGAAGGAAAAAAAAAAAGAAAGAAAGAAAAATTTCCATAGTGCCCTATAGTCCCCACACGTGCACGGAATGTCTAATCTTAACTTTTCAAGGCAGGGTGTTAACAAAGCTTGTATTTTTGCCCTGCATTGTAACTTGGCCTTATCACAGTGTAAAGGGTGGGGAGATTGTCCTAAATTATGTCCAGGCGGCCCCCCTGGATCCGTGGATTAAGAGATTAAAGGAGACCACTGGGCAAGGCCTCCTCTTTCCCCTTCATATTCCTGGTATGATAATTGCTTAAACTGATTTGCACTTTCACAAAAGCTCGCAGGACGCTTTGTAGCTCGAACAGAACAGACGAGGTTTCTCTATCAATGGAAATAAAACTGATTAATGCAGCCTATCAGGATAAGAAGCAAATGAAGCATGCAAAAACAACCTCGTACCCCCAGAAGGGGGAAGGAGGAGGGGAAAAAAAGCTAAGTTTCCTCCAAGACTGGTTACAACTTTTTCTTTAAGGTTAAAATTAAGAGTTGAAGGTTTCTCGGAAAGCTTGCCTTATAAGGCTGCTGAGGGCCTTGTGCTTGCCCTCAGACTGGGTCCCGACAGGAAGGAAGGAAGGAAGCAAGCAAGCAAGCTCTGGAGGGGGAGAGGAAGGAAGAAGGAAGGAAGGAAGGGGGGAGGGGGGAGGCAGGGAGAGAGGGAAGGAAGGAAGGGAAGGAAAGAAAAAACTGGTGGCGGGGGGAGGAGCCTGTACTTCTGGGTTTGAAGTCAGCAGCACAGTTTAAAAGTCTTAGGATTCGGATTCCGCTAAGTGTTTCCTCCAATCCTAGGGGAATATTCTTCAATGCTTAACTATGTGCCCAGATTAAAACAACAACAACAACTAGAAATTAAGAGAAGTAAGCATTTTTTAACCTGAAATTCAAACTAAACTCCCTCAGGGAGCCTTGCAATGGCCAAGGTCTTCTGCAGGACTTAAGTTTTCCTAATCCTCTCCCTTTTCCACGCTCATCTCTCTTTAAAATGCCCAAGAATCCATCCGTCTGGCCCTTTTGTGGGTGAGGAGCCTGGGTCTCTTGAGCCTCCTTGGAGAAGGACCACACTCAAATTATAGATACTTAAAAAAAAAAAAAAAACTCACTTCAGTTTCTCAAAACGACTACTCTGAGGGCATATTGATAAATCTTTATTGACAAAATATTGACATTGACATACTTCTTGGAAGTATATAGTGTGTTAGAATTCTAACAAATTAACACAAAACACAAAAATATTTACATTCTGGTATAGAAGACATTAAGGAAGCGTTTGTCACTCTCTTTAGTAAGTCTATGATCTTGGAATAGAAACTCAGTGCTTGAAAACTTGCCGCCATGTCCTTGGCCACACTTAACATCCTCCCCGCTAACTACAGTCCTTTAGTTTTTGCGACAGATAGATTTAAAGTTTGGGAATGGCCTTTACAGCGAATGGTTGAATTTGGCCAACCTCTCCAACCACCAAAAGGAGTTTACTTCGGGGTTTTAAGCCTTCGGGATGTTAGGAAAGGGAATGTTCAAGAAATAGAATTAATTTAGGGTTGTTTTTTTGTTTTTTGTTTTTCCCAGCACAAGTCCTGACTCCTCTTGTGGGCACCCTCCCCCACCACCCCCAGCCCCCCATCCTGCTCCCCATTTCTCCGTAAGAGGACCACTATCGCGGAGCCTACTTCATTTACCTTTCACAATCACTTTGACATCAGAAGGTATCAAGAAGTGTTTACAGACTGCACATTTCTCGAAAAAAAAATCAAAATAAAAAGCACACAGAACCTGTCTTTCAAAGGAAAAGAAAATTACAATTCATTTTCTGTCTTTAGACACCATTCGCCCAACAACTGCAACATGCAATTTAAGTTTTTGAACAGGTGTGGGTTGGGGCTAGATACGGAATTTCGATTGCTAGTATTACTAATTATTTTTTAAAGATTGGTGGGGGGGAGACTCTGCGAAGTGCAAAAGAAAAAGTCCTGTGCCTGGTTGGGGTTTTCTTTTACCATCATTATTATTACCATTATTATTTAAAAAAAAAATCAGGACTGCGATAAATGGAATACCTGCCAATCATCTTGTCTCGCTGGGCTGGCGTTGACTGACAGCTTCCCTTGTTCAGAGCGCCTTCCACGGTGCCACATTTGGATCTCTCTCCCTCTCCCTCTCTTTCTCTGTCTCACTCTCTTTCTCTCTCTCGCTCTCTCTTTCTCAGCTGCCTCTTTAGACAAGGGGTGCCTGTTGATCAAGTAGCCTGCGTCCTCTGCCATCTCCGTGCAGCCTGGGATCAGGACCCCGCGCCCTCGCTGCCCAAAGTCCGCGAAGCGCCGACACTCTCTGACTCCCTCTTCCTCTTCTCGGTGACTGTGTGTGTATGTGTGTGTGTGTGCGGTTTGTTTTTGTTTTGTAGCTTGTTTTTGTTTTTCTTCTACCCCTCCTCTCCCTGTCTGTTTTGCTCCGTGGTGTCCGTTTCTGTGGGGTTCGGTTTGTGTTTTTAATCGTCTGAGGTCACGTCTATTTCCTCGGGACTCGCCTGCTTGGTGGCAATTCTCCACCGGTTAATATGGTGCGTCCCTTTTTTCTTTTGTTGCGAATCTGAGCCTTCTTCCTCCAGCTTCTGTCTTTTGAACTTCGTCCTTCGGTTCTGAAACCATACTTTTACCTGTGGACAAGAGGCGGATGGGGCGTGTTAGTCCCTCCACAGCGCCCTCCTATTGCTTCCTCCTCCAGGCGGTGCCTTCGAGAGAGCCCAGTCCCCCAGTGGCACAGCAAAAGGGCTGGGCTCCCCCAGGCCTCCCTTCTTGGGGCCGAGCTCCTAGTGCTGTCAGCTAGGAAGCCTGGCTCCCTACCCTTCTGGGCCCTGGTGGGGTGTTTCCCCCAGACCAAGTGGCCCAGAGGGCACAGTGCCCCTGCCCCGCCTGGCCCTGGAAGGGACAGCCACCTCCTGCTGAGAGCAAAAGCCTTGCAAACCCTGGAAAACCACTACAACAATCATAAGTAAAGTAAAATAAAAAGAGACAAGTCCCTGACTCCCTCTACCTCGTCAGTGCAGGGGAGACCTTACTGCCGTCGGCTGCGGCAGCTTTCTGGTGCAAGGCCCAATGTGCTTTCTATTTTGTCTGTTTCCGCAGCCTTGCCTAAATATAGCGCCTCCTCTGCCAGGCCTCGGCCCTGGGTAGGCAGTCAGGATCTGCCTGAGCTTCCTCTTCCTCACCCAGGACTCCTGCAGGTGAGGAGTTGGGGGGCGGAGGAGTACTGGAGGAAACCTGCGGGATGGTTGGATGCCTAGGCCTGGGGACCAGCCCACCTGTACCTTTCCAGCTGGGAAATGAAGCTCAAAAGTGAAAGCTTCTGAAAGAACCGCAGGATAAAGAGGAAGTGAGAGAGAAACTAAGAAAGAGGAAAGAAGAGTGAAGCTCCCTTCCTTCCCTCCTGCGGACCAGCCCCAGGACCCACCAGGCCCAGGCTCACACGCTGGTCACACCATTTCCCATCAGAGCTGGACTGGAGGCCTCATCTCCCCAGAGCAGCTGCTAGAGGTCCAGGGAGCAATGATGTGGGGCTGGGCTGCCACCCCCATCATCCTCTGGGGGTGCTGGGCAGTGGGTCCCCATTCAGCCACCATAGGAGACACCAACACTGTCCCAGCTTCTCCGCAGTGCTGTACAGTGAGGGAAATGCGGGTGACAGCACCTCCCCTGTCCCCAGGCCTGTCCCTTCCTGAAAGCAGCAGCCCAGGCCCCTGAAGCCCTCCCCACTCCCTCCTTTTCTAAGGCCGGCCCAGGTCCCGGCTTGCTCTCCCCAATGCCCCAGTCCCCCAAAGTGCCCCATGAAAAAGCCGAGCTGGAACAAGGCTGAGTTTAATTTGCTTTGAGTTTGCTAATTGAGGGGGAGGACGGTTCATTTCTCCCCGGCGCTCGCCCAAGGCGCGCGTCGGTGCGCTCGGGGCTTGACACGCACACAAAGACTCCAGGCAGCGTGGGCAGCGAGGCGGACAAAGACCACCGCGGCCTCCGCTATCCAGGAGAAATCAGCCGGGCCGCGCCTTGTGTCGGGCCCCCGCACCAACCCGCGAGGCCCTCTTCGGTTTTGTCCAGGGGGGACGTTTTAAAACAAAAGCCTCGACCTCTTTGCGCCTCCCAGAAAAAGTGTTACAACTTAATCTGCCCCAAAACGTTACTGTTCGCTGGGAACTTTGACCCCGCCCTGTAGCTCTGCGTACAGTAGCGCCTACTGTAGCCCTAAGCCCCCTCCCCGACCCCAGCAAGCCGGAGCCAGACCCGCCTCCAGAGCCCCGCTGCGCCGCAGGGGTCTGTCCCCGGTGGCAGCCCTTCCCTGGAGCCTTCCAGCTCTGTTTTGCTGATTTAGGGACACACCTAGGATGTCAGGCCTCTCAGCCTTCTGATTCTCTGATCCCCTCAAGGGAAGTAACTAGAGCCGTCGGTGTGAACCTTGGGTCTGCCATGGCACAGAACTCCAGTTTAACCCACTCCCAGACATCTCCACTCGAGCCTCGAGCATCCAACACCTTGTCCCTCACCCTTCTGTGCTCTCCTTCTCCAGGCACCCAGCCCCGAGTCCCCAGACTCTAACCAAAAGCACACAGGTGTCTTAACGGGGAACTCTAGGTCATGCCCAGCCGGACAAGAGGGAGCTACTCAGCCGGTCTCCCAGAGCCTAGGGTGGGTGGGCTCCTACAATCCCTTGCTGGAACCCAAGGAAGCCAACTACCTCAAAACTGATTCATTCTGAACCCAAGCGTGGAACCAGCTCCCGGGCTCTTTGCCAAAGGCCCTCTCAGAGCTCCGCACTTGCGTGCCGCCTGCACGGGGCCAGAGATGGGACCGCGGGGTGCACGCAGTCCTCACCTGAGTTTCTGTGAGGCTGAGGCTGTGCGCCAGCTGCTTCCTCTCGGCGCCCACCACGTAGTGGTTCTTCTCAAAGGCGTGTTCCAGCCTCAGAAGCTGGGATGGGGAAAAGGCGGTTCGGATCCGCTTCGGCTTTCGGGCCAACGCGTTGTGCAAAAGGAAGCTCTCTGGGCTTGTGTCGTTCCCTGCCAGGGACATAGCAGAAGTCCCGTTAGAGGAGACCGCTCTGGCCGGCGGGGCCGCGCGCTTCTCCCGAGCCGGGCTGGCGGGGCTCATCGTTCATGGCCTTCGCGCTGCCTGTGCGGTTGGGCCCGTGGGAACGCGGGGCCCTCCGGAGGTGGGCGAAGAGGACGCCCACCCAGCTGTCCGCCCGGGAACACGGAGCCCGTACCCGTGCAGAACCCACCCAGACGCTGCCCGGGTGGGACAAGTCCCCAAGCTTCTGACCTCGGCGGGCTTCGCAGCCGCCCTGCACCCAAGGGCCTCACCACCCCCTCGCCCGGGCCCCCGGGGCAGAGGGGCAGCAGAGCCAGGCCCCGGGATTGGCACCCAAGATCCAGAGAAACTTTCTCTTTTTTTCTGACCTCAGGGAACGGGAACATTAACCCCCGGGCTGGAGAGGCGGCGGGCCGCTCTGCAGACTTTTCTCGGGAACTTCATTTTGTATTAAGTCTCTTCCCCTCCGGGAAAGTACAGAGTCTGGGCGTGTGGTTGCGGCCCGGCCGGGGTCGAAATTTCGCCGCCGGGTGCCCAGGGTTTCCGCAGCCACTGCCTCCCGAGGACGCGGCTTCCGCACTGCCCCGCTCCAGAGAACTAGAAGACGGGAACGAAAGGATCGAAACCCAGGGGCTGCCGAGTTGCGGGCGCCCTGTTGGGCTGTGCGCGGGCCCAGAAGATCCCGGCTACTTCGGGCCTGGTGGGGGCACCAAGGGCGTAGCTGACAGAGAATGAGGAAAGGAGCCATAAACTTTGTGAGCAAAGCCAGGATAGTTTCGGGTTCACTCAGGAGGGTGGGAAATCGATTCACTAAAAACCCAAACAAAGAAAAACAAACCGAGTGTTTAGGAGAGAATGGAGGTAAATCCGGTCCCAGAATTAGGATGAAAGGCTGTTTTTGTTTTGTTTTGTTTGTAATTGGGGAGGGTGGAGGTATCTACCGGATTTTAGGTCCTGATAGGAACGCAAAGGGTTAATGAATGGACAAGCCGCTGAGTATTGATCGGCTGTCGAGGGAGGTAGGTCTTTTCCCCCAAGCTCCGACCACTAAACTAATTACTCGTCCCCTTTTCTGGATTTTTAACTTTCTTCCTACCCCCACTCAGAAAAAAAAGCAAACACATTTTTTTTTTTTTTAATGGCAAGGGAAAACACTTAGATCTTTTCGTCCAGCCCGTCTCCCGATAGGGTTCATTTCTTTTAAAACAAAAACAAAAACAAAAACAAAAACAAAAACCAGACAGAACCTGCCTTCCCGCCGCGAACACTCTGCCCGCATTTGAGCAGGTCTTAGCGAGCGTGCGGAGCCTTGGAGGTTACTACCCGCGAGGGTTCCAGGCCCCTCCCCAGGCCTCCAAAAAAAGGGAAAACAAGCCCCTAGGCTACGCTCTGGGGACGCGAGGGTCTCCTCGCCGCCCGAAGAGGGTCGGAAACTGAGAAGTCGCGGGGCTAGGCTTGAAGGGACGAAGAGTGGGTGGCGAACAGGGTCTTATGCAAAGGCGAACCTGGTGGCCTGGCCGTGGCCCCTCGGAGCTAGGGCGACCAGGGCACCGCGGAGGAGACGGAGAGCCTGGGTACCCCGCGGGCTCCGGGACTCCTTGGCGGCTGGCGCTCAGAGAAGGCTGTCCCAGCCTGTCTCCACCCAGCCTTCGGGGACAACTTCTCCCTTTGCGTCCCTCTTTAAGGGGTCCAGCGGCCCCAGACCAGCCCCCAAAGCGGCCGCAGCTTCAAAGACTGGGGACCAGCACCATGCCCGGCCCCTCGCCGCCCAGTTTCCGAACGGGACTCGCGGGCCCGCGAGCTGGAGGAACCTCCTCCCAGGCCTTGCCAAGCGCCCACCCGGCACGCAGGCCGAGGGCAGTGCGGGACGCGGCGCGCTGCAGCCCCGCGACGTGGCACGTACCTTGGAAGCGGTGGCCCAGATATCGGTAGCGGTGGATGAGCCAGGGGTAGAAGGTGGACGGGTCCCGCTGCTGCGAGGCGAAGAGGGGGTGTGGCGAGTGCGAGGAGGGCAGGGGGTGGGCGGCCAGGGCGTGCGGCGGCGGCACCGGGTGCACGGGCACCGCGGGGTTGGGCGGGTGCGAGACCGCCTCGGCGAACACCAAGTCCGGGTTGGAGTAGACGCCCCTGCCGGCGGCGGCGGCAGCGGCGGCCGAGTGGAAGCCGTTGAGGAACGGGTTTATGGGGCTGGAGTTGGCGTAGCTGAGCGCCGCGGGACGGATGGGGTCCTCAGAGCGCGAGGCGGGCAGGGGACTGTCCTTGGCCACCAGCGACTCGATGGTGAAGCAGCGCTTGGGCGCCGGCTGGAACATGCTGCGCCGAGGAGCGGGCGCCCGAGGCTCCCGGCTCCCGGCGACCGCGGCACGCTGCCTCCGCCGCCCGCAGCCCGCGGCGAGGACGGACGAGAATTGGGGACTTGTTTGTTTGGGGTGGGGGTGGGGGGAGGAAAGGAAGAAAGAAAGGAAAGGAAAAGGAAAGGAGGGGGGAGGGGGGAGGGAGAGACAACGCCGAGGATCCCGAGAATCTTGCACCAAACGCGCCCAACCTGGAGAGAGGGGGAAAAATCCTTCCAGAAGAATTTGCAGGCTTGGATTGGGGTTTTTTTTTTTTTTTTTTTTTTTTTTTTTTTCTTTTTTTTTTTTTTTTTTTTTTTTTTTTTTTTTTTTTTTTTTTTTTTTTTTTTTTTTTTTTTGGCGAGATGGCGTGGGGGGATCGGAGTTAGAGGCGGGGGGGGGGGAGTTTCTCGGGGGAGGCAAAAAAAAAGTTTTCTCTCCTCTGCAAAAGGCGGGCAGGGCGCCCTAAGTCCAAGGACAATCCATGGAAGTGTTCGCTTCTTCACAAGTTGTGCAAACGATTTGTTAGTTCATGAGCCTAATTAGTGCGGGGATCACATAAACAGCTTCCTCCGAAGCCTGGTAAATGGCTTGATGATTGGTCGCTATTACTCGCCCTGAGGTGGAAGGGGGGAGACTCTTTAAAGTGCGTCAGAGGGAGGCGAGCGCCTGGGAACCCGGAGGCCTGGATCCCGGCCGAGTGTGGAACGGAGTCGGCGCCGCGGCCTCGGCCGAGCCTCCTGTGCCCGCCGGGCCGCTGGCCTCGCCGCGCCTTCGCCCCGCGCTCCTAGCTCCCTCGCTCCCGCGTCGCCCGCCGCGGCTTCTCCTCCTCCTCTTTCGCCTCCTCCTCTTCCTTCGGCCTCCTTTCCTCCTCCTTCTCCTCCTCCTCCTCTTCTTCCTCCTCCTCTTCCTCCTCCTCCTCCTCTTCCTCCTTCTTCTCCTCCTCCTCTTCTTCTTCCTCCTCCTCTTTCCCCACCTCCTCCCCCTCTGCCACCGCCTCCTCCTTCACCACCACCACTCCCTCCGGGGCACCCCGGTCCCTGCAGAGTCCCCGGCCCGCGCCGCCTCTGCTGCGGCCCCCCGCATCCCGAGCTGGAGGGACAGACGGACAGACGGACACGCAGATCCCTCGCGCCTAGCGCTCGGCCGCTGCTGCCCCTGTGGCCCTGCGTCCGGGAAGCTGGGATCGCCCCCCGGAGCACGGCGAGGGTAAGTGGATTCCGGGCGTGGGCTAACGGAGCCGCTCGGTTTCATCAGTCCCCACCCCCCCGGCAGAACTCCCGGCGGTTTCCCAGGTGAGGATGGAGCCTGGGCTGGAGGTTGGGGTTGGGGGTGGCGGGGGGTCATCCAACCACGCGTAGCGTCGAGGTTCCAGGGTTGCTGCATTCGTGATTCTTGGCCCAGTTTTGTTCGTTTGCAAGTTGAGGCACGAGTAAACGACCCTGCCCAGGCCACGGGCTTCCCACCAGACCCACAGGCTCCGGGCTTTTTCTCTCTGGGAGGGCGCTCACCTCCTTCCCCCAAACTGTTCCTAAGGGTAGAATCTGGGATAAGTGGTGTCCAAGGTCAGGGGAAAGGTAGCCGTGGTGTTCCTATTACCGTTACACTGTCCTTAGGACTTGCGTTGATTTTGTCATTATTATTATTATTATTATTGCTGCTGTTGTTATTATTATTATTTCTATTATTATTCCGCCATCTGTCGTCCCAGGGGCGGGTTGCTGTGCAGGGCTTGCAACTAGGGACTGCAGATCGCGTCTCCGGTCCCAGGCCGTGTCCGCATTTTCGAGCTCGCCTTCGGTTTTGGGATGATTTTAGGGCCCAGTTCCCTCGTCCCTATTGGCTCACGCAGCAGCATAATTATGATCACGTCCCCCAGGCTGCTGGCGCTGCTCTCTGTTTATTGGTGGTTAAAGATCTATTATCTATTCATCAGCCGCTTCTTTTTTTCCTTTTTTTTTCTTCTTGCCAATTGCATTCTTCTAAAGTGAAGTACCAGCAGGTATTTTGCACGTTTACAATTAATGAGGGAAAAAATCTGGCATCCTTTAAATCTATTACTTAGAGGTCCATGCCATTTCTCTTAAGGAGGAAGAAATGCCTGTGTTTGGTGACTAGGTTGCCGTGAGACCCGAGAAAAGTCGATTGGGAGGGGGGAGAAGAGCGAAGTCTGAGAGCCAGACTGCTTCCCCCACTAGCTTCCTCAGTGGACGGTCTGGGTCTTTGGACATATGCCCCTGCTTGCCCAGCTGCCCACCTTCTTGCCCTGGGGGTCTCCCCTGACCTTCTCTGGTTTCCTTTGATGTATTTTTCTGTACACATCAATTTCTCAACTTCTTTATTCCAGGCATAATTTGTTTGGGGGTGGAGAGGAGAAACCCTTTAGGAAAACCCTCCAGGCAAGAAAGGTTAGAAATGTGTTTTCTGGGGTTGTCTGGGCACCTGACCCTAGCTAACAGAGATCAGCTGAGCTAACAGAGATCAGCTGAGCGGCACACCACCCCCCTCAACTTTCCCAGAGCGTGCACACCTATACACATTCACACACAAGACAGGTGTGGGCCTTGGCCTTGCAGTCATGCCTGGAGAAACCTGACCCTGTCTCAAGCTTCAGACCTCTGACGCCAGCTCTGGACTTGGGTGGTGGCTGGGTTTTCACCCTTCCCAGGTTCTTGTGGTCTTGCTTTGTAGCAATCCCCCCTCCCCCCCATCCTTTCTCCCAGGCCTAAGGATGCAGGGTGTTTAGTCCAGCCTCTTGTGGTGGGGTGGCTTTAGAGATGTACCTCCCAGTGGCCTGAACCGCTGACTTCCAGAAATACTGGCTCCTGTTCAGAAATCCCTCCCTCCATTAAGCTGTAGGGACACAAGCCCCATGGTGCCCAGGCTGGCAGGGAACCTGAGGCCACCTGGTAAGGGGTTGGCTGTTGCTTGTCGGCCAGCCTGGGGAGGAGGTGCAGGGCAGACCTTCATTTCCAAAGCCAAAAAGAAGCATCCAATTTAGGTGGGCTTAGATCATGGATCCTGGATCCTGGAACCAGAGGGAAAGGTTCTTCTCCTTGAAAGGCTCTCCAGGATGGATGGATGGATGGATGGTCAAAACTAGGGGTACTAGAACCCCTGCCCTGGCTGTAGGGTGGGCAATGACCATTTATTTCCCAGTATGAGTGATCTTGGCCGGAGGCATGAGAGCAGACGACCTTGAGGGCAAAGAGATCCAGTTAGCGTCCGGGAGGTGTAGTGAATCCCGCCATGGTGTCTAGAACATAACAGAGTTCAACCTTTTTTAAAAGTCAGAGGCTGGGCGCTAAAGTGTTGTTGGTACGCCCTTAAATCCTTTCCTGCCTTTGGCTGGGAGTGTCCAGAGTGCCCAAGGGGGTGAGCAACAGTCTGGAGCCCAGATCCCCTCCTCTTCCTGCCAGAGGCCGGAAAGTCTGGCCGGGGCAAAGGGCCCAGATTGCTCAGAGCCTTGTCTCCCTTCCTGCAAGATCGTCTGCAGCCCATCCGCCCCTTGCAAAGCGCCTGGAGGTTGGCTCTGGGTCCCTTGTGGCTGGCAGGTGAGCAAGGGTGAGGGATCGCCAGGGTCGGTTTCCTCCACCCCAAGTGCTGCCAGCCCCACGTCTCGCTCAGGCCCATGACAGAAAGAAACGGGCTTGGGCCACGCAGAAGCTCTGGAAGCCAGATAATCTATGCTAATTCATGCGGCCAGGGACCTGAGGAACTCGGGAAGGTTCGAACTGGGCCCCTTACATGCAGGAGAATTAACTAGGACAGTAACTCATTAACCAGACTGGTGGATGAGGCTCTGGGTACTGGGCACTCTGGTCTGGACTCAGACCCTGGGCCAACTCTACCCCTGCTCCTTGTGCCTCAGAGCTGCCCCTCACTTTATTTGTGTCTTAGGCCTTTGCAGAATCTGGCCCCTCTTTGTTCCTGAGCTGCCCTAGAAGGATGGGTGTTCAGTTAAATAGGGGAGCAGGCAGTGAGCTGCGAGGGGGTTTCTGGAGCTCCAACTTACAGCAAGGGCCCTCCCTCCTACACACCCCAAATCACCTCTCTTTGGGCTCTGTGGGTTCAGGAATCTGCATTGAACAGGCAGCTGGCCTCGCAGACCCAAGATGAAGGTTTGAATCTGGGATCTGTCATTTACTGGCTGAGCGATCTTAGGCAAATGCCACAACCTCTCCTCACCTCATCTTGTCATTTGTAAAAATCTGGCCAATGCTGCCCATGAGGCAGTGGAGGGCAGAAGTCAGGCCTGTTTTTTGAGGAGTGATAGAACTCTTCTATTTCTTGGTTATGGCAGTAATTACACCTCTATGAGCGTTTTTCCAAACTCACAGAACTGTGCACTGAGACGGGTGAATTTCACTGTATATTCTATGGTAATGAACCTGCCCCACCCCAAAAATGCCGGTTAGATCTGGGTGACCTTGAGCAAATTGCCTGACCTCTCCGTGCCTTTCTCTTCTGTGAACTGGAGATCAATAATAATATCTTGGCCCTTGGGGTTGTTTAAGGAGATACGCCAAGAAAAGTGCTTAGACTGTTAGATTAGCACATAATGAACTGTAATAAAGGTTAGCTCCTGTCCCCCATGTTCCTGTTGTTATTATCTGCCCACTTCCAGGGCTCATTGCTAGGCTTCAAAACTGAACAACATAGATCGTAAGCTATTCCTTGTCTCACAGTCCTGCCACTAGCTTCTCCGTGCTCCCCGCAAAGGCCCAGGACTTCCTGGGCAGGAGCTGAGGGGAGAGAAGCATGGATTCCTGGCTAGTGGGAGGCATCAAAGGGCAGAAATGTGGCGGGATCTCTCATAACTCTCTGCTCTGAGTTTCCTGCCTGGGGCACATTCATAGCCTCTTGCAACTCCGGTTAGATGCCTAGGCGCTCCCTGGGGTCACTACCTTTGTCACCACCTTCTTGAGTCTCGGTTTTCTTATCGGTGGAAAAGAAATATCAATATCTTAACAGTTGTCGAGAGCAGCGACTGAGCTCATGTTTGGCATAGTCCCTGTTCATCAAATATTACAGTGGTCCAGTTTCCCTGGTGCACTCCGCCACATCCAGGCCCCTTCTGGTGAGCAGGTACCGGTTGCGTGAGCCCGAACTGTGAGCCCTCCAGGAAGCGTGGGGAGCGTGGACGTCAGCAAAGAGGGAGCTCTTTCTGCGGCCCAAGACGAGGAAAGGAGGAAAGGTGTTTGGGGATGGGAAGACCGGGGTGTCTGTTAAGAGAATTCCTCCAACTCACTGTGATTTCTAGTCACCCGGCCTCTCCGAACGCGCAGGGAGAGGATGGGAAAACAAAATAAAAAAATCTTATCTTTAAAACATGGTTTTTTTGTTTTTTGTTTTTTGTTTTTAATTGTTATTAGAGCAAAATCCCTTCCTGGCGTCCTCCCTGGAGGCAGCTCCCTGGGCCCGGATCCGCGTGCGCGCAGCGGCGCCTAGTGGCGAGGGCGGGAGCCGGCGGCATAGCCGCGGAGTCCCTGAGCCTGGTACGCAGGGCTGGGGTGGTGTCCCCAGAGCCAAACTCTTGCGGTGACCGCAATCTGAGCGAGAAGAGGAAGTCTATGGAGGCTCACTGACTACAGAGTAGAGAGGACGACTTGGAAATGCGTTCCTCCCCACCCCCACTCCCATCAGTTCTTGGAATCCCAGCCCCAGTAGGAGTCGGGCTCCTTTCTCCGGAGTGCAAGGAATGAGGAAGGAGTTCAGTTCTAAAAATGACTAGGTGGCCCAGTGATCACCTGTGCCAGGGCGATGGCCAGCTACCGCGCAAATGCAACCACAGATCCATGCCTGAGGTCCCAGATCCCTCTTTCCAGCCACAGTAGTTCAAGGAATGGACCCCAGTTGCCCCGCGTGGGGTGGAGTCAGAGGAGCTGGGGATCATGCCCAGCTCTCCCAGCTTTGGGCCTCCTCCTGAGCAGCCAATGTTCTAGTGGTTATTGCTGAGCTGGGGATTGGGCAGCCACTGCCGGCCGGTGACTGTCCCCTTCCTCTTGGAGCCTACAGACCCCATCTGCCTCAAGGCAGGCTAGCCTCTCCCTTGAAGTGAGGCCGTGGAATCCTCTCGAGGTTTGCTGGAAATGCGGTGGCATCCTCCAGGTAACTGTTCAAAGCATCCACCTGCCGGCCAAGCCCTCCCAGGAGTGTCTGGACCCTAGTCTGAGTCTTTGCTTTCCCAGGTGACTGCAGGAAACTGGTCCTGTCCTTCTCTGGATGTTAGCAGGAGCTTGTGAACTCCTGGGGCTTCTGAGAACTGTCTGATTTTATACCTAACATATCAGAGCCAGGAACTGGCACTGACCCGTTCGAGCTATAGGCAGGAAGTGACCCTAGAGTTTTAACTCCTTCATCACGTTGAAACGCATCAGTCCCTCAACACACAGGCTGTCTGGATTCACTACTGACAGCAAAGACACAGAATCAGAGCAGACCTCTGTTTCTTTCTCCCTCAGCTGCCTTCAGGTGAGTCTAAGGCAAAGCAAAGATCAGTGAGGGACAGACTGATGGACACAGGCAAGCAGGAATTAGGAACCACTGGCCTTGCTCAGGCAACGGCTCCACAGGGGTGGAGAGAGTTCTGTCTCTCCTGTACTCGCCCCTCCCAGCCTAGGCAGTGTTGTCACACTCTCCCACACCCACCCCTAAAACTATAGCTCCATTGGGCCCCAAGAGCAGTGACTGTTGCCAGGTGCTTGGAGAGGCTGGGCAAGATGTCTAGCAAGCCACAGAACCAGCATGAAGGATGGGGGACACACCTTCTGATTCCCCTACTACCTTCTTTAGCATCTTTTCGTTAGAGACTCTGCTCTTGCCACCTGTGAGCAACTTTGTAATTTGGAGTTCAGTCCTTTTAGGAGCTCCTTGGGATTATCTTCACTAAGGAGCCATCAAACCTGGTGATGGCTTCGGAAACACTGGTGCCCCACCAGCCCCTCTTTCAAGCACTGAATTGTTTCTTCTTTCAGTACTTTTCCTTTTGTTTTCTTTTGTGTGGGGGGGGGGGCTGGGGGCCAGGCTAGGGCTTAGAAGTGGATCCTAGCCACTTGAAGAAAGAAAGAAACTGGAGACTTTCTCGTAGAGGCTGCAGGTCTCCTTGAAACCTGGAGAGGATGACTGGAAGGTTTAGAAGAAATTGTGGGATTTAAAAGCCCGTTTGCTCACAATCCTGATCCCAGTGAAATTCAGAATCTGATGTCGAAGGAGTCATACATAATACCCATTTTCCAGATAAGAAAACTGAGGCTCAAAGAGGTAACACAACGCACTCTCACCTACTGGCTGTGCCTGCTGTGGGCATCCCACGAGGGGCCCTGGGACGGCCCCGCCCCCCCTCCAGTATTGCCAAACGCCTACTTTTGAGCCAATGAGAAAAGAAAGGGAAGAGCCCCCGCAGGCGGACGGGGGGCGCCCAAACCTTCGCTAGCATCGAGGTTCATCCAGGCGGCCCCGCATAGTGGAACTCTGGCGCTAGCCTGGAGTCCACTTGCCCACGGTCTTTCTCCAGGCCACCTTTTCCGTCCACAGGCCTCGCCCCACACCCCTTTTCTCTTTCCCCGCGCCCCTCCCGCGGATTCAAGCCCGGGGTTTAAGACAAGAGGGCCATCCGCGGCCTAACTTCGGCTAGGGAGCTGAAGAGCCGGCGGGGCAACACTCGGTGGCTTGGGCACTCGGAAGCCCCGGCCGAGACTCGGTGGCCCCGCACCCCGGCGTTGCTCTCGTGGGCGACTCAGAGCGACCCTGAACCCGCAGAGCAGCGCCTGCGCCTGCGGACGGAACAAGTGGAGGGGGTCCGAGCTCCCTTCCCCGGCAGCAGGGCGGCCCGAAGGCCCCTCGTGCAGCTACTTGTGCGTCCCTGGCCCGGCCACCCTGCGGGGACCTAGCTGGAGAGGGAGAGTGCACAGGGACAGGGAGCTTCCGAGGAGGCACGCAGACGTGGTCTTCCCCCGGCCCCCGTCCTGATGAGACCTCCTCCCGGAGCCTGGACCCCGGCGGCCTTTAATTAAAGACAGCGGCCAGGCTGCCTCCAGGGCAACCGGGGGGTTGAGGGGAGCCCCACCAGTGGGGGCCACGCAGCTGCACCCCTGCCCACCACACGCACAGTCCGGGGCTCCTAGCGTCCGGGGGTTGGACGCGCCAGGCCCCGCTCCCCTGTTTGAGTCCCTTCCGCTCCTGGGCGCGTGGACACGCCGAGCGCCCAGCTTCCGCGGCCGGCAGAGAGGCCGAGCGGGGCCCGAGGGAACCTTCGGATCGGGCCTCCGAGGCCTCCGCGCCGGATCCTCCCGTCTCCCCCACTCGGAGAGGCCCGACCGCAGCTGCCCTCCGCTTAGCCGGCCGCCCGCGGCTCACCCGGAGCAGCGCCACAAAGGGTGGCATCGCGGCGGCGCGGGCAGGGACCTCATTGGTTCAATATTAGCTTTTCATTCCAGTCTATTGTGCCCATCTGAGATAATATTGACTCTGAGGTGAGAGCCCACAGACGACAGAGCTTGTCTGACACTCGGCGGCAGGGCGCTCGGGAGGCAAGAGAACCAGAAATGGAAAGTTAAAGGGACGGCAAACAGAAGCGGCGGGCGCGGCGGCGCGCCCCCGGGCCGCGGACGGCCCCGCCGCAGTGCGCTCTCCGCCAGTGCGCCCGGGCCTGCGGCGGGGGAAGCGGGCTTCGGGGCAGGGTCTCCGTGTCCCGAGCCCGCCCTGAGCAGGGGGCCCCGCGCGTTCCCATCGGAAACAGCCCTCGCTTAACACACACACTCCCTTCTTGCAGACGGCTGGTTTTGAGGTCCCGCTTCTAGGTAACTGGAGCAAAACTGACTCCCCTACACCCTGTTTTAGCTTGCCAGGAAGCCAACGGCGGCCTTTGGGATATTTTCCCCTTTTAAAAAAGATGAAACTCTTCAGGGTAACTTCTCTGTCAAAGCGTTTCCCCTATTACTCCAGCACGAGAAGAGTCAACGCCGCAATTATCATGAAACTGCATGACTTGGAAGGACGCGGTTAATATCGAATTTCGAGCTGTGCATTTTGCTTTGCTTTGAGTCGTCTCCTCGCAGCCCATGCACGGGTTTCTTAACTGCTCTTCTAACCGCAGCTTTAAAGGGCCTCTGAAGCGTCAGGTCTTGCATATAAAGATTCGTTTCAATTTCCAAATTGCGTCTAAATGCCCACATTGGAAAATGGCACTTTAAGTTGTCTTCTATGTCTGAGACAGAACACTTAGGTTTACACTCGGGGGGCGGGGGGGGGGGGACCAAACGTCAAATGTTCAGGGCTTGCAGTGGACGTGGGAAAGGATGCCCTAGGGTCTCATTGAGGAAATTTGTGTCTCCCCATGTCCCTCATTGGAGACTGACCTCTGTAAGAGATAGTCAGTTCACTTCATGACTCCAGTGAGGAGCTAGCTAGTCATTTGGAATATTTCTGTCTGTCCCAAGACACGTGGGCCGGTGGGGAGCTGGGGTAGGGCAAGGACTGGGGTGGTGCCACCAGCACCTGGGGACCCTTGTGTGCCTGCCTCCTTCTCAGGCTCCCTGGGGCTGTGTGCTACCCGGCCCCTTGGATATTTCAGAGGAGCACATGCTGTTTAATATAATGACCTATAATGTAATATATTATGTATGGCCTGCTGGTATTATTTATATAATTTGCTGTATACTATATATAATTAGGTATTATATATTATTTAACATATAGCATGTATTATATAGTTTTATCATATTATATGCTGTTTGACATATTTAACATCTAGTTCCTATATTACAGTATTATATTACTTATTAACACATAACATGTTTAATTAATTATGCACTACATATTGTATGCTGCATACAGTTCTGGATGTACGTGTACATATACATATATTGGTCACGTACGTGTTGTGTGTGCAGAAGTATTTGGGGGAGCCTACAATCTCCCTGAAAGTATATATTTGATTGCTTAACACATTATAAAGTCCTGATCGAAACCACGTTGGCACCAGCTCTGTCTTTATGACAAATAACCCTGGTGTCCAATGTTGGCCCCAGGGAAAGGCGGGGCGGGGGTAACTCTGACGGGAGGGACAGCAGGTCCCTCTCTGGAAAGTGCTTTTCCAAATGGCCCTTCCCTGGAACAGAGGAGCCCACGTTCTGGACCTGGAGGCCGCCTCCTTTTTCTTTCGCGTTGCGGTGGTTGTGTTGGTTTTGAGAGAGGCTGTTTAGAGGCTCCGACGGTCCCTAAACTGATGTCATGAATTAAAAATGAATTTGGGGAGTGCAGCATCTGCTCGGCTAAGGCGTCTGGCCGGGCAGCGGAGGCCTTTCGGAGGCTCTGGGCTCCAGACGCTGGGGCGGCGGGCTCGGGCCTCGCCGTTCGATGCGGCCGCGTAGCCGCGCTCCGGGCTCCAGCCGCCGCCGGCCTCCCCTCCCCGCGCTCGGGGAAGCGGCCCGGGGCTCGGAGCGCTCGCGGATCGGGTGCTGTCGACTGCAGTCCGCTTCTACTGCGGGTCGAGGGCTCAAATGAGCAGGTATTCGCCCGCTCCCGCAGGAAGGCCGGGGCGGTGTGGCCCGAAGAAAAGCAAATCGGGATCTCCCAGGACGCACGTGTTCGTCCCTTTCAAAACCAAGAACCGCGCGAGAGATCCAGTTGATGGCGGGGGCGGAGGAGGGAAAAGGAATTGACGGTCGAAGTCAGGTACGGCCGGAGACAGCGTCAGAAATGAGAAACGCCCTCGCTTTCAGCCCGGGAAACGGGACGCGCGGCTCCTTCCCCCTCTGAGGCCTGGGAGTCGGGAAGAGGGGCTGGGGGGAAAGGGGGTCCCGGAAGCCCTAGCGAAGGGGGGCGGTTCAGAGACTGCCACGGGGCGGTGGGCTATTTCTTCAAAAGAACTCCTCCCCTCACTGGCTACCTGGTCTTGTGGGACAAAACAGTGAAAGTTGCAAGGGAAAAATAAAACCCCAAAACCAAAAAAAAAAAAAAACAACCCCTCACCAAGAGGTTTGGGTTTCCCACTTCCAGCAAAAACCCTGAGCTCTGCGAGACCGAGCTCACCTCCGATCTGGGTCCAATTGCCAGCCTTGGGGAACGGTTCGGACATCACAGGGGTGGGGACCGCAGGGGCCTCCCTGTTCTGACCCTGAGGGGAGTCCTAGGGTGAGCTGGCCACTGGAAAGTGGGAGAAAGTCTTCTGTTGCTAAAAATAAAATCAGCCAACCTCCCCCCTCCCCAGCGGTTGCCCTCAGCAGGCCTGGCTGCAGGGCCAGGCGTCTGAACGCGCACAGGATGCCAA
This sequence comes from Mustela putorius furo, assembly GCF_011764305.1. Classification (NCBI taxonomy): domain Eukaryota; kingdom Metazoa; phylum Chordata; class Mammalia; order Carnivora; family Mustelidae; genus Mustela; species Mustela putorius. Next base: position 13,113,386 of record NW_025422057.1, read on the forward strand.
GCCTTCCAAATGAAGAAGGGATCCCAGTGCCAACCATGTGGCCGTGGATCTTCCCCAGATGGGCGTTGGCACATCTGGCCCATCTGTAGTGCTGCCTCCATCCAGGTGATCCATCTTGCCTCTGCCCAGCGCAGTTGCAAAACTTGATTCCCATTGTGGAAGCATGAGAGTTCTCTATTTTTGCCCCTTGCTCTGAGCCCCGCTGATGGTTAAGGGGCGGCTGCTCAGGTGTGCTGGGAAGAAGATAGGGTCTGTTTCATCGCTCACTTGCTGCTGGGCATCTTGTGTGAGAGACAGTTCCTTTCTATCTCTGATGGCACCTGGGCAAAGCGTCTATTACCAGGTTCTAGCTTATCCCATCTTCTCAGAAATCCATGGAAGTACTCAATCTATTTCCACCTTCCAAATGTGAAAAATGAGACTCTGAAGTAAAGGGTTTCACCCCAAGGTCACTCACGCATGGCTAGTAAGTGAAGGAGTCTGGCTTCCAACCCACATGTGTCTGACCCAACCACTTGTCCTCTTCCCCCCAACTCCTGCATCCTATCAGAACGCTCCCCTTCTCCCCAGCGAGGAAGTCAGGGCCCATAGTGTAAGGAAAGAGACAACACTCAGCTCTGAGTTCCCCCAAAAGTCAATGACTGCAGAATTCAAAGCCTGGATCCCACATTCTCTAGGTCTGGAAGAGACGAGAGCCAGCATGTGGATAGAAGGTGTGGGTTACACAGAGCCTGTTCCCACACACCCAGTGAGGTGGCCAGTGCTGTTGTTACCCCATTAGAGAGGCAGAGACGGGCTCAACAAGGCTGAACAACTTGTTCACTGCCCGGCCAGTCCACGCAGAGCCCTGGCACTGGCCTGGGCCAGCCGGTTCCAAGCCTCCCAGCTCCGCACACCACATATGGGACCATTTAACCAACAGAGTCAGGCCTTGCACTCTGTTGTGAAATTGCTAGGTTGTTTTCCCTTTACGTGTTCCTGCAAATTTTATTTGGGGATTCAAAACTTTCCCTTCATGTATGCCCCTCTTATACTCATTCCTTCTTCACCACACGCTCTTCTGTGTCACAGGGATTTCAGGGAAACAAAACAAGGAGTTACCCCTCTTCTGTGTTCAGTGATACTCAGAGACCAGTGTGTAGAGATTTTACCTACGATTGTATATTTGGCCCTGTAGCCATTTGCTTTATGGTCATCACTAAAATGCAAATGTGTCATCAAGGATTTGAAGTTTTATGTGTATTTTATGATTTTAATGGAATTTTTAACCCTTGCTTTAGACAATGTTTTCTGTTTGCTAAGATCCAAGGGGGAGAGTGTGAGGTAGGAGGAATTCTTTGCTCAAATGGCCCCATATCCAAAAGCATCATCAGGAATCCAGACCAAGACTGGCTAGAGAGGTCTCTAACTGGAGGGGATGTGCCAAACACCTATCATCGAGAAGAGCCTTCAGACAGCCCGAGCTCCATCTTTATGCCCAACTGAACCCCACTTCTTCACTGCTCCACAAGAGCCATGTCTTTCCAGTCCAAGGAAAGCTTTATTTCATATTATAAAATTATATGTATATTTTCATACAATTATAAAATTATATGTATATTTTCATACTAGACCAGAATGTGTGAAGAAGTAAGTAACAGTCACTTGAATTTCTCCTAGCCAGAGACCACCACTGTCAAACATTTGGGAATGTTAACTTTTGACACCTTGGAAAAGAAAAGAAATTCTATTATGTCTACACATGTTCGTTATTGTTGTTCTAGTAAAGAAAGAAAGAAAGCTGCTCTGTAGTTCTGTTTATATGAAATTCATAAGTAGTTATAGAAGTCGAAACAGTGGTTGCCTCCGGCAGAGTGTTGGCTACAAAGGAGGGCAAGAGAACTAGAAAAGCTAGAAATGTCCTCTATCTTGACTAGGGTGATGGTAACACGTAGGTATACAATTGCAAAAACTCATTGAACTTAAGACTTGTGGGTTTGACCATAAATTTTTATACTTCAATAAAGAAAAAGAAGGAAAAGGGAGAATCTTGGGCAAATATTATAGCCAAAGACCAAGCCGGGCAGGGGGATGAAGGGGGGAAAAAAAAAAGCATAAGATGCTCAACTAAGACAAGGACACACAGACCCAGGGCTTTACAGAGAGGGATATAAGCTTGGCTCCATATACTGGCCTCCCCCAGCACCTCCCTGTGGCAGGCCTGTACTTAAGTGCAAGAGGACTGGATCCTTAAAAGGCCAATGCAGTCCTGAGAGCCTGCTGGGGCTCACCGACTACCAAACTCTTTTCTCCGATGCTGTGACTCCTCCCCATTAGTCAGACTCTGCATTTCCTGGTAGGGGCGGGGTGTCCCTCAGAGCCTAACAAAAATCTGTGCTGAGTCAGGAAGGAAGCTGGAAAGCCTTAAGTTTCAAATAGGTTAGGTTCCAAAAATTTCTTTCTTCATCGCTGTCTAGGACTCAGAATGTTGTCTCTCACAGTGACAACGTTAAAAATGTTCAAGGCTTCCAGTTTCTCCTCCCCCCAAAATCTATTAAATGTCTACTCATAAGATAAAGAATTATAGGCTTGATAGGAATATAAGGGTTATACTGGCTATGTGCCACAAAAAGCAAATTCCTCCCCTCCCCGCCTCTAAAATGTACCTGCTATCTGCCAGACACTGTGTTAGCATTTGGGATTCAAAAACGACAAAATCTCGTGATCTTTTCCCCCAAGCAACTCACTGTCTAGTAGAGGAAGACCTTGTAAATATGTAAGTGCACTAAGATTCATAGGCATTGTGATAAAGGTTGTCATAATTAAAAAAAACAGAAAAATAGAAGTGAATGTTAGTTGGCAGGGGAGAATGTATACATTTTGAAGTGGGGCGAGTTGTTGGGCCAAGGAATTAGGTGAAACTATGGAGAGACTCTAACGTCCTGGGGCACTTTGAATGGCAGTGGTCCTAGATCTGATTTTACTATAAAATGTATATCTTCCTCCACCCCTTCCCCCATTTTTAAAAAAAAATTTATTTATTTATTTATTTATTTATTTATTTGACAGAGTGAGAGAGCACACACAAGCAGGCAGAATAGCAGGTAGAGGGAGAGAGAGAAGCAGTCTCCCTCCTGAGCAGGAAACTTGACATGGGCTCGATCCCAGCGCCCTAGGATCATGACCCGAGCTGAAGGCAGACACTTAACAATTGAGTCATCCAGGTGCCCCAAGATATTATTTATTTATTTGAGATGGAGAGCATGAAAAAGGGGAAGAGGTTGGAGAGGGAGAAGCAGACCCCCGGCTGAGCAGGAGGTCTAAATTTGGCCTTGATCTCAGGACTCTGAGATCATGACTTGAGCCAAAGGCAGACACTTAGCTGACTGAGCCACCAAGGAAATGGAATTGGAAATGACAGTTGGACTTCTCAGTCATGTTTGGGGTTGGTTGGCTTTGACTTTCAAATTATTTGAAGGGAGTAGAGGTGGGCAATACTTAAAATTCCAAAGAGCAAAGGAACAAAAATTTAGGAGGTATATAAACCTTGGACAAGTCTTGTCAGAGGTAAATTTGACCTAGTGGTGAGAGGAAAAACCATAACCCCCAACACTGAGGAAGAGAGAAAGGCCATTGCCCACACCAGTCACCGGATGGTGAAGTTGGGACAGGATAGCTTGGTTGCCTTCTGAAAAGCAGACTGGGTTAGTAGACTGTGCCCTCAGAAGTAGGGCACCACTTAAAATCACATATAGTATTTGGGGATCACGTAGTCATTCAACCAACACAGAGCCTTTACCATTTATGAGGAAATTTGCAACTGACCAGCAATTAACAGGGTTAAAAGATCTAGTGGATCATGATCCGTGCCCTCAAGGATTATTTGGGGAACTGGGTAAGTATTATTTAATGTGCCCAGACATAAAATCCCCTATGTTTTTTTCCTCCTGACACCTCTCTATCAGCAAGTTGGGGGTAATAACAATGCAAGATCTACTGACCTCACACAGTTGTTCTGAGGACAGAATGTGATTAGGAAGTAAACATGTGTTTGTCAAGTTCTGGCATTAGACAAGCATTAATCGTTAAAATGGTTTTCAGCTGTGTGCTCCCCTTGCCAGTCAATTTTTCATTCAACAAATATATACTGTGCGTTTCTGCTGAGCAGGCACTGTTAGGGGTACTGGGAACATGACAGTAAAGAAAACAGACAAGATCTCTGCCCTCATGGAGCTGACGTTCCCCAAGAGGACAGTCTGCTGACACTAATAAAAAAAATCCCATCAGCCATGTGAGAGAGGCAGGAAGCTTAAAGCTGAACAAAGCTTAATATTATAACAAAGCTTTATATATAAAGCTGAACAAAGATATATATTCACTGTGTAGAATATTGAAAAAAACTGGAAACAACCCATGTGTCCTTTAATGGGGAACTGGTAAAAAAATGGGTTACTTCTGTACAGAGAAAATTGTATCACTATAAAAAGATAGGAGGAGCTATCTCTCTATAGTATGACAAGAAGATCTCTAAGACCTTTTAAAGGGAGATAAAGCAAGTTCCAGAACAATACACAATATGATCACAAACACTTGCCTGTTTGTTTTATTCACAGGCTAACATACAGTGATGTGTATATACTTAAATGAGGTCTTAGAGAAAAATTCTGAAAAGATACAAAGTGACAACAGTGCTACTTCAAATGCACATTCAAGGGAGCAGAGGGGGCTGGTCGGGGAATGGTGTGGACCAGTATACAAGTATACAATGTATACTTCTTGCTTCTTCCAGTTCTGGCAATAAGCGCATTGGTGTGTGGCTTGTGTAATTAAACAAGGTGTATGCATGTGGGTACACCTGAGTTAGAGCAATAGGATTATGTATGACAGATGTTGCTCTTTTAATCTCCCTTAATGTTTTAATGTATCTATAGAGAGATATATACACATAGATGAGAGGAAGCCAAAACATAAAAGGTGGAATGAAAACATGGTGCCCTGGCTCGGACGTCTTGCCTCTCCCCATCCCACCTGCAGTTTATAGTGAAACCCTTTTTTAAGAGCATCATGAGATGTTGGATAAAAATGCTTGATCTCCTAGTTCTGAGACACATGTAATTATTTCACAGGTAAGTAGCCTCAAGGATCTTTTTGATAGATATGTCCTCATTGTGAAAGCATCACGCCTGTCCCAGCAATAATTGAGCTTTGGCTGGAGCCAATGTGGGGGTTCTGGTATGTGCTGGGTGACTCCCAATTAGGTTCCGCTGGCTCCCAACCCAAGCCACATGAGTTGGCCTTGGCTTTGGCGGATCTCTGAAACCCAGCCCATTCATGCCATCCAGATCTCTTCCATTGCCACCCCCACACACTCCACCCAACCGGGGACCGCGGGCAGATCTTCAGGGTCTCTAAAGGAGGCAGCTGGCCTGCGTGGTCTATAATGTTATTTATACTCCCACACTTCTCATTTCTATGGGGGCAAATTGTTACAAGAGACTGTTACACAGTTCATTCACATGCACCTGCCCTGTGCTGGGGACAAACAGAAGCAGAAAAGCAAGGATTCTGGTTTTAAGGGGTTGCTGTTGGTGGACTCAAAGGCTTTGGGAAGTTGAAGCCAATGAAACCACTGGAGAGGTGGACTCCAATTAGCCCTTTGGAGACCCTCCGGCACTTCTGTCCAGCCTCTGGCTCTAAATCTCTTGCATTAAGCTGGCCTCTGCTCCTCCAATCCCTTTGTTCTGAAAGGCAGCTGGCCGCACCCCTAGCCAGGAGGCATTGCTTCAGATCCCTGAGACTGGCCCACACCTGTGTTACAGCGGGGGAACAAGAGTCTCAGTGTGGGGACAGGGATAGCCGGAGGTCAGGGTGAGATCCAAAAAACTGGAGCAGGGACCCAGGACCTTACAGCCAGTCTGTTGGCTCAGCAAATCTTTAGTGCGCACTCGCTGTGTGCCTGGCACTGTGCTAGATTGTAGGAGCACAGGTATGAATCAAGGGCACTTGGAGCTTCCAGACCAAGCTCTATGGTTAGAAGTCTTTCCTGGCAGGCTGACATCCTCTGTTGGAGAACATTCAGGTCCGTGCCCTTCTGCAGCCCCCACCCCCTACAAACAGTCAGCTTAACCGTCTTAGCTGCCAAGGAGCAAAAAGCTGCCAGAGGAGACCATGAGGAGGCATGCTAGACACTGGGTCTAAAAGGGGCTAGGGGTCAGAAGTCATCCTAGGCTGTGCAGAAAACTCCGCAGTGCCCTTGATCGAGGCCAGTCTCCTGCAAGCGGAACTTGATTCCTTGCACTGAGGGCGGATGGTGTTTTCCCAGACGTGTGGCAGGAGCTGAGAATGGGCAGGACCTCTCTCATTCCTTCTTCCCTCCTCCCAGCTGTGTGACCTGGCCGGGGGGCTCAACCTCTCAAGTCTCAGTTGTTTCTTCTGTGAAATGGGGATGATAAGAGTCCTGCTGATTCTTCTTCTTTCAGATGATTCTGGAGATCAAATGAGGTCATGGATGGAAAAGAAAATTACAAAGCACTTCACCATACAAGCAGGTGTTGTCATCCTCTTTGAGGCTTCCCCCATCCCCCTCCACCACCCCATCAGGAAGGCCCTCGGCCACCAGCTGTGTGAGGTTTTCCCATGTAGCGAATGCAGGAACATTCATGTGGGCGGCAGCAGGAATCCCTAGCAGGCTCCTGCTATTGGCTCAAGGGGTCTTTCTAGAACCCACAGATGCCCTCCCAGGATTTCCCTTAAAAGCCAAGTAGACAAGCCAAACCGGCCCTGGCCCTGGCTGAGCCATCCTGTTTCTACTGCGGGCTCAGTCCCCACCCTGAAACCCATTAAACCAATGCCATGGATGCCCGACAGGTGGTGACAAGTGGCGTTTTCGGGGTGCTTCATGGGCACCCCGAGGGAGATGCTCTTTTTGAGCAGGAACAAGGAACTGTGGGGGCAGCAAGGGAGCCAACACCTCTGGTTCTCACGTGCTGCTAACTTTGGGCACGTCGCCTCACCTCTCTGGGCACTGCTGTCAGAGGGGCATTTTTTTTTTATTATAAAAGTGACACATGATTATAAAAAATGTAAATGTGACAGAAGAGGAAAGCGTCCCTAAAGATGCCTCCCCAACTCCTTTATCAATGACCGTCTGCTATAGAAATTCTTCTCAACACAGAAATAGGTACATATGTATCTTGAACAGAAACTGGAATCAAAAAATTACCTTGTCTCTTGGACTTTTTTTTTCCTACGGTTTTGTAAGTAGGTCTGCCTCCTTCCTTTAACCTCCTGCAGTGTGCTCCAGCATCTCTTGGGCTATTTTGTGACATTTCCATAGGATAAATTCCCCAGCATGAAATGACTGGATCAAAAATATTTCTCCACATCCTCAATACATACTATTTTCTTCACATTTTAAACTGCTCGTTAGCGAGGCTGAGCATCTTCTTTTGTACATTTAGTGGCTATTTGTATTTCTTCTGTAAAAATCTTTCTTACATCTCCCAATTTTTCTATTGGCACAATAATCATTTTCTTATCTGAAAGCAGCACTTTATATAGCAAGGCTCTTAATCAACGCTTGTCATATGTTACGTTAGTTCCCTAGTTTGTCATGTGTTTTTAGTGTGTATCTCCCATACCAAAGATTTGAATATTTATGCAGGTAAAATTGTTAGATTTTTTTTTAAATAAAGATTTTATTTATTTATTTGACAGACAGAGATCACAAGTAGGCAGAGAGACAGGCAGAGAAAGAGGAAGAAGCACGCTCTCTGCTAGGCAGAGAGCCTGATGCGGGGCTCGATCCCAGGACCCTGGATCACGACCTGAGCCAAAGGCAGAGGTTTTAACCCACTGAGCCACCCAGGCACCCCAGATTGTTAGCTTTTTTCCTTTATGGATTCTGAGGCTTATCTGTTGTCAAGAAAGGCTCTTCACAGTCTCAAGATTATGCAATTATTTGTATCTGGTTTCTTTTGCAGCTTTTGTCACTTTAAAAAAGTGTGCATCTTGAATACATCTGGAATTTCTTTTTCTGTGAATGTGGCATGAGGTCCAGACCCACTTTCTTCCCCTTCTTCAAGGAATAACTGATGATTCTAGCACCACTGATGCACCAGTATAGCCTTTCTCGGCAAACCCAAATTACAATCTTTATCACATAACTTACACTTTACTCCATTAGCCTATTTTATTCTATTCTACATTCTACTTTTTTAAAAAGATTTTATTTATTTATTTGACACAGAGAGAGAGAGATCACAAGTAGGCAGAGAGGCAGGCAGAGAGAGGGGGAAGCAGGCTCCCCACTGAGCAGAAATCCCGACGTGGGGCTCGATCCCAGGACTCTGAGATCATGACCTGAGTGAAGACAGGCTGAACCCACTGAGCCACCCAGGTGCCCTTACATTCTATTTTATTTGTTTATCTGTTTGATATTTTTATAACATTAGCATACCACTTAATTATTCTGACTTTTGTAGTATCTTTTCAAATTCAATGGGGCAAGCCCCATGTCATTTTTCTTCTTTTACAGAAATTGTCTATCCTCGTGGATCTTTCCTCCTGGATAATATTGGAAGTCAACTTGCCAGTTCTTCTAATCAGAAATTTTATTGAAGTTGCAATTTATAAACTAACTTGGGGGAAGAATTGAGATCTTAACAATATTTAGACATCCCAAGCAGAAAGACAGTTCTTTATTTTATTTAGGTTTTCTTCAGTGTCATCAAACTTGCTTCTAAACAGGTCTTAGATATTTCTTACATAAGTTAGTGTGTTTTCAGTTTTATGGTGATTTATGCTTTGTTTTGTTCTGTTTTTGCTGTAAGGAAAGGAATAATTTTTATATTTTCAACTCGCTATTTCTATTATATGAGAAAACTATTTAGTTTGTGTCTGGGAATCCTTGAAAACTCTCTTGTTGTTTCTTAAGTAATCTGTTGAGTCTCTTGGATTTTCCACTTAATAACTGCTTTACTTATTACCAAAGGAAAACATGTCTATTATAGAACATGAAAACCCACAAAAGAAAAGGGACAAACAGTACCTGTAAAATCCAGTTTAGAAAAAGTTATTCTTAACACTTTGATGAATGTCCCATCCCCAAAAAAGATAAATGCATATACTGTACATGCTATATACCTTCGTATATATATACACAAACATATAAAACAGTGTAATTTATATGACATTGACATACATCTACTGAGGGATATAATACATAGCTCTAAGAATTAAGACAATACATGAGTACAGAGTTGTTTAAACAGCTTCATACTATGCATAATATTTTCTAACCCACTTTTCCTATTTAATAAACCATCACAAACCTTTTTCCACAATGTTACTATTCTACATTATCAACAACTACATTAAAGATATGAGTTTATTTAAGCAACCCCCAATGGCAGACATTTAGAGAGTCAATTTTTTTATATTAGAAATCTAAAGTGAACCTCTCATTACTTAAAGGTCTGTGAATTTCATGATTATTTCTTTAGAAGAACTTTCTAAGAGTGGAATTCTGGGTCCACAGACGTGCAGAACTCTAAGGCTCTGGTGACAAGTTGACAAACTGCCCTCCAAAAACTTGTACCAATTGATTCTTCTACTTCCACTCTCCAATACCTTTTTCTTCTTCAGATCCCCCTTTGTTCAGTAAACATGGTACTATAGGCATTTCTCAAGTCTTAATCTCGCTGGCATCGTCATTTCAATGGTAACAGAATGTTTTGTTAGCCTCCAGCCCTCTGTCGGAGTCCCCGCATTTCCGTTTCTGAGATAAACCCAAGAAGTTCCCAATTTCCACACCAAGCCCCCTCGTGTGACAATGAGGAACCCCAGCTTTGGGCTCCAGTTTACAAAGGAGAAATAAAATGGTTAACTCCACCTTGATTTCCTTCGCTCTCTGCTGATGGAAGCTGGCCAGGGGACTCCATGACATGTTAATCATTCTAGAAGATCACTAGCTACTTAGCAGAAGATCCATTTGTGCTGCAAATAAAAATGCCCCTTCCCTGTCATTTTTTTTTTTTAATCCATGAGAAAGGTGTCCTGTTTCTCCCCATCAGGTGTTCATTTGGCAAGAAACTCCTAATCCAGAAACCCTTGCAGCCAGGGGATAAGTTTTTCTAAGCAGCAAATGACTACAAACACATCTGCATTGACAAGTCACAACTTATATCCTTCTATGGTGTTTCTGCTCTTTTGAAAATGTTAATAAAAACTTAATGTGGAAAAAAAACAACTTTTTCCAAATATGTGTACCAATGAGCCCGAGGCAACTCATACTTTCTTATAAAATAAAGTAGGTCACTCACATCAATCATGTTGTCTTAGCACATTTTTTCCAAATTAGGAATTCTCAATCCATCATACCACGTTATGGCATCTCTTTTCCAAACATTTCCTTTTAATATGCTCTTTAACATGATAAGCAAATCTAATAGAATACATTAGTGTCACTTCTCAGTGATGGAGTGTTTCCTCCTGCTGCAATTCACAATGAGTTCAGGGGAACATTTCGACTAGCTCACCCTCTAACGGCAATCACTTGTGGAAAATACGACAGTGACCCTGAAACTGCCAAGGCCACCCATGGGTGTGAGTGACGGGACGGGACGGCTGCCTCACCTCTCCACGTGTCGCTTATGTAGGAAACGCAAGAGATGTGTGTGTCCCAAAGCAAACTAATAAACCCCGATTCTGTGTGCGAAAGGAAGGTTTATATTCAGCCTGTCGATTCAGGAAGGTTCCACATGCACATGGTGTCCTGTATAGATCAAAAGCTTGTACTGGGCTTCGTTTTAAAACCACATTGCTCGCAGCACATTGCCAAATCCCCTGGATCACGCAGAAAGGGAGGATCCTTGGCTTTATGCGTGTGAGATTCTCCAAAACCCGTTACCATCGTTTTGTAAGTGAACTTGGACCCCGCGGGAGGTGCATACTTTGTTTACGATCCACCAGAGATAAATATATTTGCATGTTCCTATATCTGACAACATGTACCTGGCAAAAACAGGGTATTTATTTCCACTCGGATCTCTGGTTCTCGGACTCATGTGTTCAGTGTTAGCACTTGTGTTTCTTTAGGGATTTTTTATTTGGACAGAGTTTTGGAATAAACTATTTGGGAAAGTTGGAGATGGGAGAGGTTTGTAGAGCGCCCAGGAATTCAGCTGTTTCAGACTTTTGGCCACCCAACAGGAAAACATCTGAGTGGAAAGGGGAAAGTTCAGTCTGTTCTCCGGACCTTTCGACTGGGACACGTAGGGTCCTGTGGGCACTGGTTTAGATTTCCCCAGTCTAAGGGGATGTTAAGTTGTGGATTTTGCTCAGCATAGTTTCCTGACACTGTCCCATTCTTATGCAGAGCTAATGACGTGAGGCTGTGTGCCCAGGAAACTCATTCATTGCAAAAAATAAAGCAAAGCTCCTGTCCTTATGGGGCATGAAGTCAGGCTTGATATTGAGCTGAACATGATGAGAAAAAGGAGAAAAAAAAAAGGGGGGAGCCAGGTTGTTCAGAGGAGGGAGAGATCAGTGCCACGTGGGGTAGACATAATAAAAGTGTGAGAAGCAGATTATCTTTGAACCAGACCCTGACCGGTGAGTAGGCTTTGGATCTACAAGGTGGGTCAAGAGCAGGTCTAGGTCAGGGGCTCCTTGGGAGTCAAGGGACAGGCGTAGGGAAAACACGCAGGGAATGGGATGCGTGACAAATAATTCAGGACCCATGGGACAGAGGCTGCACAGAGAGAGGCAGGAGAAGAACTTGAAGGAGGAGTTTAAAGCAAGCATGTGAGAGGTCTTGAATGTCAAGCTAGGGTGCCGGGGCTCCAGGGAGGGCTTCCTCTCGCGTGCTTCAGAATCCTTCCCGTCACGTGGTGCGTTTACCAGGAATAGTGAGATTATTGGGGTGACGATATTGATGTTGGTGCGTTTGAACCCCCTCCATCTTCCATCTCTTTTACACATCCCCTGCTACATGTAAGCAACAGCTATAGAAAATTGAAGCTTTTCATTGCTGAGACTGGTAGAACCGTCCTGGAAAACCCTGCCGGCCTCAAAACCATTGCCCACAGAGGTCTAGGATTCTCCCAAGTTTCGGTGTTTTCCACGTGTTGATTAAAATGTGTAGAAGCTGCCCCCTTTCCTTCCTTCTGGCCCATGGACCCAGCAGGGGGCTCAGCTATGCAGGCGTCAGGTACTTCAGTAAACTCATTACTTTGTTCCACAAATATTTATTGAGCAACTACTGTGTGCCCCAACATTGCTCTATCTGCCTGCCACAAAGTGAGTCAACGAAGCCCAACAGGATCCCTGTCTTCATGGGGCTTACTTTCTGGTGGGGAAGACAGACAGGGAACAGTAACTTCAGAGTGAGATGGAAACAAAAGAAATCGGCCAAGTCCTGGGAGGCTAAAGGAGCACACCCCACGTCAGCGAAGGTGGCCAGAGCCGGCCAGAAGGAGGAAGGCTGAAAAAGACCAGCGAGATGAGGAGCCCGGGAGAAACACAAAGGCAGAGGACAGACGTAGCAAGTGGAAGTGCGGGAGCTAGAAGAACCCAGCAAGCCAGGGGTGAGGCAGCAGGTGGACTGGAGTGCGGCAGGAGTCGATCCGGGATTTGAGGTGCCATGGGAAGTTCTTGCAGGGTTTTAAGCGGGAGAGCGGCCCGGCTGTGAATGTTGAGGGGCCCACCATCGAGCCTCCACTGGCCACCATCTGCTCCAGCCCCGCCGTCGCTAACTTGCCCTGCAAAGTCAAAACAAGCGCTCGAAGTGCATCGGCTTTTATTTTTACAGCAATCTTTGTACCCAAACCACCGTAGCATTTTTAATAACAAACTGGCAGGGAGTCAGACATCTGTACTTGAAAAAAACAGCACAAGCCAAGTATTTCTAAATGTTTTATATTTACTTGTAACATTAGAATAACCATGAGGTTGCTTTTTGCATAATCGGAACCATCCTCATTAGGGTTCGCCAGATCTCGTCCTTCATGGGCTTGGGCGGTGGTTCTCATTAGGGCACTGACATTGATCTGATGGGAGTGAATCTTTCCTTGAGCGTTTGTGGAAAAAAGGGAAGAAGTTGAGAGAAGCCAGGACAAGCTAGGAAAATAAGAACTCTGCAAAGATGACCATCGGCTTGGAATTGGGGTGCCCTGGAAAAAGCCCAGGCTGGGCAACCTTAGCCAAGTGACTTAACCACTCTGAGCTACCATCTATTCATAAGCAAAATGGGGATGACAACAGAACCAATTTCCTGGAGTCATGGTGGGGTCTAGATCCCAGGTAAAGGGGCCTGGTGCGAGGTCATGTGCTGGTTACCTTCCTCCAAAGTCAGTATTTAACATGCAAGAAGGAGATGCTAACCCCTCATCGATTTGTATCTTTTTTCCTAAAGTAGGGTTGTCAGATTTATCAAATAAAAATACAGGGTACCCGGCTGAATTCGAACTTCAGGTAAGCAACAATTATTTAGTAAAAGCATGGCGCATGCAATATTTGGAATGTCTTTACGGTCAATAAGTATTTGTTGTTTATCCGAAATTAAAATTTAGCTAAGCATTCTGTGTTTTATCTGGAAACCCTATTCTAAAGATTTAATGGTCCTTAAGAACCTTAAGAAAAGTGTTTTTTGAGCCCCGGTCCAGGGTTAGTCTACTAAAGGAGCGCCAGGATCAGATGTGGTTTAATATCCTTGCCAAGACCGTGTCTTTCTTGCTCGCGGAATCCCCAGTATCTAGAACAGAGCCCACTACCCAGTGGGTGCCCAATAAAGACATACTGAGTGGGCAGCTACAAGACCATGGACCTTGTTGTAAGTCAGATTTGGTAAGGCTGTCTGTTTCAAAATGTCTGCTGGACCAAGCATTTCCTTTACCTGAAGGAGGTGAGAAGGCAGACCCATTGGCCACTCCAGCCCTCACTCCCCACCCGCAGAGTAGACCTGGACTCGAAAAGGAGGGCAGGCTCCATGCTCCCGTCTTCTCTGTCAGCCACCTGCAGCCAGGGTGGAGCCGCATCTGAACATCTGTACGTCTGTACACGCAACGTACATACAGCTCAGCCCCTGCCCCGAGCTCCCCTCCAGGGCTTCCCGCACAACAACGTGGGCTGAGAGAGTATTTCCCACCAACTCACTTCATCCTTCATTTATTTTATTAAAAAAGAAGATAAAACTTCAGGTTCAGCATCCTGTCTTTTTTCGCTCTTCCTTCTGGTGACCAGGAGACATCTGGGCTGGGCACTGGGGAACAGGGGAACGGTGGGCTTTCAGGCGGGGAGAAGTTGCAGCAGGGGTGGGGAGAGGGGGGGAGCGGGTCGTGCAGGTAGTCAGGTGTGGCCCCTCCTGGGCTTCCCAGGCCCCCAGAATGTCTGCATTCCCCAGGAAGTCATGAGCACAGAGGATTTCCCCAGGAATCTGGGTTGGGCTTGTAAAGATACGATCCCAACATCAAGAAAAGAAACCAGCCAGTAAATTCCTAGTTAGTTCATTTTCTAAGACTTCTGAATGTGTTTTGAATTTTCTCTAAATTAAGATAATCATAAAAGGTTAAGATATTTAAACAGAGCTCCACCTGATCCCAGGGCTTGATTTGTATGCTTAATTAGTTCCCGAACATATGGTTCAGAGCTTCTTATAAAAACAGGGTAATGACTCGAGGTATATTTGGGTATTAGATTGAACGATGTTAAAGGGACATTCAGACCCATCTCAGCCCTTGATCTGTGCTGGAAGCTTTTGCTGACATCTGTTTCAAAGAGATATTAAAAAAAAAAAAAAAACTTTCCAGTGGCCTCATGATAAAACAAAAATCCATACGGAGATAGATATCAGGCATTAAAATACTTAGGATTCAGCATCGCCTGAGGAATGTGTGGCCCCAGAGTCTAGCAGCGGGCGGGGGGGGGGTGGTGAGGAGAGGCTCACACGAAGAGGAGACACGGTCTCTGAGCTGAGCGCAGGGCTGACAGTGCGGGGCCTGGGCTCAGCATGGAGATGGAGCAGCTGCGTCACAAATGTCCCCAGGGGCCTTTGTTCTTTCTGGTGCTTCACTCCCTGCTAATAAATCAGGTGCTCCTGGGGGTGGAACAAGATTCGGGTCACCAGCAGCCATTTCCCCAGCTCCTAGGCAACCCCACCGTTCCCCACCCCCTCCCGCAAAGGCACTATTGGAGACTCCCACCCATCGGATGTCGGAGGGAGGTATGGCATGGACTCCTCCCCACCCTCCCCAGGTCTGGGTGTATGACCAGTTCCCCCACCCACCCACCCACATGGTCCAGAAAGGGGAGATCTCTCTATGTATTTGCTCTGCTCTGTGTAAGATGGCTTTCCAGACCAGTCCCCGCTGGCTCCAACCGCCAGTCAGATTTCTGCCCTAAGCCCTTCCCATACAGGTATTCGGGGTCCATCCTAGTGGTGGAAATTTGGGCCACAGGTAGAAAATGATTTTGGGGGTTAGAGCCATCTGGGGCCATACGGCGCATGGCACGGGGGATGGGGCCCATCTCTGACGTCAGGGCTCCATCGCTCTGCCCAAATTCATGCATTCCTCCTCACAGTCACCTGTCCTCTCAAGCCGCACACACCAAGCCCCTGTCATGTGGGCTGGGGTGCTGTGGGAAAACCAGAGCTGGTTTCAGCACAGCCCCACTCTCCAGGCGCTTAGGGTCCCAGAAGGTAGGGCAGACACAGGAAGATGGCGTTGACCCGAGACCGTCCCGGGCGTGGCAGAGCTGTCGGTGTAAGCAACACTGGACAGAAATCCCGAGAGGAAGAGATCATCTCAGGCAGGGCGGCAAGGGCAGCTTCTCAGGGAACGTGGCATTTGCCCTGGGTTCTGAAGCTGTTCCCATTTGTATGATGTTAACCGAGGGGTGACGAGGCCCTCCAGGTGGAGGGGAGGGCGAGAACCAAGACCCAGAGAAAGGAAACCACCATGGGGTGCCCAAACAGTGAGTCATCGCTTTCCAAGGGGACACATGCCGCTCATCTGCCCCTCAAACATCCTTGGGAAGTCGAGGAGGCAGGCATAATTATTTCCCTTTTATAGGTAAGAAAATCAAGATGCAGAGAAGGTATTATTCTCATCCCAAGGTTTCAAAGCCCAGATGCAGGAGAGACCGGATTCAAACCCAGGCTTACACTGCCTGGATTCACCGTTGGCCGGAAAGTTCAGGAAGGGTCCGATGGCCAAGGGTCTGAGAAGCTGCGGAGAGCTGGGCGGGTGCCCCTCCCCCTGCCATCACAGGAGGCCGCCGTGGAGGACCCGGAGCAGGGCTGGACCATCCTCAGGGAAGCTGGGAGCAGGAGGAGCCCCGGCAAATACAGGCGGGGTGCAGGAAGGTGAGGGAGGAATCGGGGCCAGTCCCCCGGAGCTCGTTCCATCCAAGCCGGACCAGGAGTCAGAGGACAAGGGATGGCATGGTTCGAGAAAGGGGAGTTGACACTCCTGCAGAAGGCAGAAGAGTGTCCAAGGACCGGTGTAACTGTGCATCTGGAGGACTGGCTCTGGGGGTCCTCCCAAAGCCAGCTGAGACCAAGTCGTCCATGACAGCTCGCGTAGAGTGGTACCACAAGCCACCCACTGTCACATACTTGCCTTCACTCCATCCCCGAACAACCACAGGAAGCGGTTTATCTTCTCATCTCCATTTTACAGATGAGCAAACTGAGGTGCAGAATGGTTAAGGAAAGTGGCCATGGTCACCCAGGGAGGGAATGGCTTAGACTGGTATGTGAATAGGACTCTCTCCTTCACCACCCCCCCCCACTTGAACCCCTGACGACTACCCCGCCCCCAGCCTGAACCCATGACCTCCCCATTACATATCAGCCAGAGGGTCACGAAGGGCGTGGCTCTCGTGGCCCATTGAAGTCCTTCTACCCAGCTGTCCTCGGCCTGCAAACGCCTCCCCAAAATCTGGCCTAAGGTCCCGTTTCCCCCTTGTTCCCTCCCCCTGGGTCCTGAGGGAGGCTGCTGCCACAGCCCAGCAAGCAGGAGGCCAGATCCAGGCTGTGATACAGATAGACAGAGAGAGTCCCTGCAAGCTGGGGACCCAGCCCGGGGCATCACAGCAGGAGACCTCAAAGCTGGGCCAAGCTCCCTGGGACCGAGATCAAAGCCAGCGGGGGTGGCAGAGCAACGAGGAACAGAAATGTGCAGGGGTGGGACGGGTCCCGTATCATTCCTGTGGCTGGATCACTGGGCTGGGGCTGCTTTGAAGGCCTGCCCCCTACCCGGAGTGCAAGGCGAAGACGTCCTCTCCTCCCTGGGGTCCCACGGCAGGGACTTGTGGGGACCAATGACCGGGGGGGCTGAGAAGTTGTCTGTGAACAGGTGAGAGTTCATTCTCCCAGCCTGGCTGCACTGACCTCTCCTCCCGGGGCTCCCTTCAACGTGCTGCCTGTCACTGGTAGCCCGGGGTGCTGAGGCTGCCTTCAGGCTCTTGGGTGTTGCTGCTTGCATTTTGCTACGTGGGTGTGGATGCCTCATGGCTCAGTCTGTTACACTTTTCCTGGCTGTGGGCACAGCATCATGCACATTGTAGGCCTTCCAGAAATTCCAGAGAGCTGCCTGCAGAAGAGGCACAGCCTTTGTGTGGCCCTAGGTCGACAAAGCACTTGGAAGACAGCTTACTGAGAGCCAGGGTCGTCCACAGCCTGGGAAGAGCACCGTCCAGGGAGCCCATACCCAAGGCTCTACCCCGGCTTTGCCACCAGCTTCCAGAACAAACCATGTCTGCAGCACTAAAGGAAGGTTATCTGGTCCTGAAGTTTTCACGAAAATCTGACCTGCCAAGCTGGACCATCTCTCAGTGCATCCTCGTCTTTCTCTTGCTGTTGACAAACGGTCAAATGCAGGGCTTCCTCATCGTCACCTGCTGGCCACCTCTTGGTCAGTTCTTAGTCCTGGGTCGCCTCCTCTGAGAGGCCCTCCTTGACACTCAGCCTACAGTGTTTCCCCCACCCCCACCCCAGGCAGTCTCTACCATCACCCTCTTTGTTCTATCTGACCTTTCCTGTGTAGATGTTTTTCCACTTATTTATGAACTGTCCCCTGAATGGGATATACATTCTAGGACCGCAGGGATCCTGTCTGGAGCTTTGCCTCTGCCGCTCCCTGCTCAGTCTGCGGAGCCCAGGAGAGAACCTGGCAGACGGGTACTCCACGAATGTTTGCTAAATGAATGAATGAACCATGAGCACTTTTGTGTCATTATAGTTCTTCAAAACCATGTTAGAAATGGATACAAAATAGTTCACAGCGTGGGTGCGTTAAAATGTATTAAACCAATCCCCTCGTGGGATGTTTAAATTGTTTCTTATTAATAACGATCATTTATTAAGTGCCTAAGAAAGTCCCTCTCGTTTCTCTACTTGCTGGCCATCTCCTGCAGTGAGCGCCCAAGCTTATGGAGCAGGGACCCTCTCTTCTTGTGAATCACTGTCCCCAGCCCCAAGGGCATGGCCTGACACACTGGCTGTTCAGAGCTATTTTTTATTAAATTAAGTAAGGGCTTTCCTCCCCCAAGAACACGTTCAGTTATTTTTCCTCCTCCCTACAGTTCTACATTTTGGAAAATTGCCTGTTTACTACATGAATGTATTTTATGATGTACTAACTGCTTTCCTATCTTACAAAGTCGCTTCTAGCAGCCGTCTTCCCATTTGGGCAGCTTGTGACCACCGTGGGAGAGTCAGCATCTCTATGTCCCGCTGATGTCATTCCAGATCACTGCCAAGGAATGCAAAGTGTCCGACAGCCCAAGGGACCTTTTGGCGAGTCACTACACCGTTCCACGAGGCTCTTAGAAATTGCAAAGATGCTCAGGAATCCACGGAAGCTTCTCAGCTAACCCTGGAGCACTGGGGTCCCGGACTGTACGCCCGCACTCCCGCTAGGGGTGCTGGTGCCTGAGGGCCCGGCAAGCTTTCCTCTCTTCCCCTTCCCACCGCTGCCGGCCACTGCAGAGACCCACTGACCCAGCTCAGCACTGAGGCCATGCTGGCAGGGAAAGCAGGACAGCTTCTGGGGAGTTGTCTGGCCCCCAAACCCATGGAGGGCAGAAGCCTGGCCACACACAGAGGACTCCCTGGGACTGGACGAAGCAAGTCCAGATGGCACAGTGGGCTGAGACATCATGGGGGCGTCCCTGAGAGTGCCCTTCTGTGCAGTGAGGAGGACACAGGGCCCTTCGGGATGGACGGCTGACTGGGCGCAGAACCCCCAGCCTGTGACGGAAGTATGTCAACGCTGCTACATTATGTTAACTTTAATGTGTGTCCATAGTATTTGTAACACTTCTTTGAGGTACATTTTGACTCTTCGAAGGCTGGTATCTCTTTGCGCCCTATGCAGGAGGAAGACGGAGCAGACAGCATGGAGGCCTAGAAGGATACAGTGACAAATCTGAAATGAACCAGCAAGATGGAGCTGGAGAGGCCAGGGCTGGAGCCTATTCACACCAGGCTTCCTCCAGAGGGTACGGATGGGGGCTGTGGACCCTGGAGGGGCTGTCTGAATAAGATCAGGGTCACCACGTTCAGTTGGACGGGCTGTATACTGCATCAGAGCAGCCTCCCTAAAGGAGTCCCAGTCCCATCTTGGATAGCATAGACATGTATATATATTCCATTTCTCTGGCTTATAATAAAGTGTCTATTCTAATAAAACCAGCATGTTATAACACTTTTCCAACAGACAGAAGCAACATGTTTTGGGGAAGAGGCCCCTTTTCTAAATATGTTCAGAAGTCCTGTATGATGATCCCGATAGAAGCCACTTAAATTTGGGAAGACTGTGCTTTTCTGGGCAAACAGAAAAGAATAGGGGTGGTCTCCTCGTGCCTAAAAATAAAGCTGCCCTCAAGGTAGAGGAATCTGGAAAAGCAGCATGGAGGATAAAGGAATCTGCAAATAAATAAGACAAAAGACAAGCTAAGAAGAAAATGGGCCAAGAGCATGATCCATTGACTAACAGGTGAAGAAAAGGGCATTGGGCGTATGGAGGTGGCTTATGGACATCTGTCATTGTTTGTCCCACACAATAACCCAACCCCATTCCTCCTAACCCTGGGCTGACCTTTGAGGGCACAGTGGCCTTTTCCCCTTTGCAACTTATCACGGGGAGAGGCAGGTCCCCCCTCTACTATGGAAAGCTAAGGAGGCAATTCTTTCTTCTCTATGCCCCTGGCACCGCATGCACTAGCTGACGGAGTCCATAGAAGTCACCCAGATGCAAAGCTCAACTTCATGTAATCAAGGGAACGAATCAACAAAGATTATGTCTGTACCCATGAGGATAACATAAACTGTGGTAACTGATAAAAACCACTGTGGGGAGTTTGCAGGGAAACACACACTCCAGATGCCCATGACGACATGTCAATTGCGCAGCCTCCTTGGAGAAGAACTGGACCACCTTTCTTCAAAAGCACCTGTTCTGGGGCACCTGGGTGGCTCATGGGTTAAAGCCTCTGCCTTTGGCTCAGGCCATGATCCCAGGGATCATGGGATCAAGCCCCGAATTGGGCTTTCACTCAGCAGGGAGAATGCTTCCTCCTCTCTGCCTGCCTCTCTGCCTACTTGTGAGCTCTGTCTGTCAAATAAATAAATAAAATCTTAAAAAAAAAAAAAAAAAGCACCTGTTCTCCCACTCAATACACACTTCCAGTGATCTGCCCCGGAGAAGAGGTCGCACATGCACAAAGACACAAATAGAGAAATATTCATTATAATAGTGAAAATTTAGAATTGAACCCAGCATCTGGAAACGGCCAGGAGATGTAAACAGGAGTAGCCTGTGGTAGGGCTGCCTGAGGGGTCGCCGGGCAGGGGTTAGAGACCAATGGTGCTATGTGCACAGACGGAAAAATATGTCAGAGAAACCCCGGTAAGCGACACTGGAAAACATAGACTCCTTTTATGTTTCACCTCTGGAGGGCACAAACACAATAGAGGATCTTTCTTTCTTTCTTTCTTTCTTTCTTTCTTTCTTTCTAAGTTTCTATTTACTTATTTGACATACGGGGGCGGGGGAGCTCAAGTAGGGAGAGCAGCAGGCAGAGGGAGAAGCAGAAGTGAGCTCCCCCCTGAGTAGGGATCCCGATGTGGGGTTCAATCTCCGGACCCTGGGATCATGATCTGAGCTGAAAGCAGACACTTAATTGACTGAGCCACCCAGGCACCCCCTAGTCCAACTGTATCCAAGTTCTAAACACAGGGATAAAGGTCTGAACACACGTTTTACAAACTGTTGACAATAGTTGAACCTAGGAGGAAAAGTGCAATGTTGTTCTATTTATTCAAACGTTCACAAATGAACCTCCCCTCCATCTACCCATACGTTCCTGGGGAGCCAAATGGTGAAGCCCTTTGGCTCTGGGGTAGAGCCCCCTTGAGTTCAAATCCTGATCTTGCTGTTCTCTTAACTGGCCGACTTTGGGCACATGATCTGAGTGTTAATTTTCTTTTTTTTTTTTTCTTTTAAGATTTTATTTATTTATTTGCCAGAGAGAGAGATCACAAGTCGGCGGAGAGTCAGGCAGAGAGAGAGAGAGAGAAAGAAGCAGGCTCCCGCTGAGCAAAGAGCCCGATGCGGGGCTCTATCCCAGGACACTGAGATCATGACCTGAGCCAAAGGCAGCGGCTTAATCCACTGAGCCACCCAGGCGCCCCTCTGAGTGTTAATTTTCTTAACAGAGAAAATCCACATGACAGGCTCAGCTCCAGGCCTGTTCTAGGAGAATGGCTTTCTAAATGTTACTTATTATCTTGATATCTCTGCACCTCTTAGCCCCCAGTCTCTCAGAGCGATAGGAGATGCTAAGAAATATTTGCTGAATGAGTAACGTTTCTGATCGTAAGACTGTCTTTCTGAGGTCTACAAATATGAAAGAGAATAAGCTAGAAGCCAGACCTCACTATTTTCACATTTCCTCCAATTCAGTGTTTTTCAAACTGTAAGTTATAATCAACTAGGGGGTCAGTTTAGAGGGTAGCAAGCAGCATTTAAAAACTATAAAATAGGAAATATCCAAACATGGGTAAGAACAAGCATTATTTCATGAAATTCATTTTGTGGCTGTGTGTATGAGGTCGCGATGTAAAATGTATTTCTTACTGCTGAAGACAGTCAAAATTACACGAGGAAACCCTGTGTCCAATGCAGCCTTCCTGAACAGCCTGCGGGTGCTACCCAACTCCGTGCTCGATGTCATGGGCCAGGGAAAGGCTGAGTCTCCTGCAGTGGCCTCGCAAGCCTGTGTGACCTGTAGCGGCCTCGCGAGCCTGTGTGACCTGTAGCAGCCTCGCGAGCCTGTGTGACCTGTAGCGGCCTCGCGAGCCTGTGTGGTGGACCAAGGAGACTGGGGCGCACATGACAGCTTCCTTCTTCCCTCCTTGCCAGGGCTCTTCCCCTCATCAAGATTATGCTGGCACTTGGGGGACCAGAAACCTCATGCCCTGTATTGTATATAGGTTGTATATATATTGTATATAGGTTCTCAGGGCTACCATTACAAAGTACCAGAAACCGGATGCCCTAACATAAGAGAAATTGATTTTCTCACTTGTAGGAAGCCAGAAGTTCAAGGTTGAAGTGTCCTCGGGACCAGTTCCTTCCAGAGGCTCTGAGGCAGAGTCTGTGCTATGCTTCTCTCCTAGTCACTGTGGCTGCTGGAAATCCTAGGCATCCTTGGGCTTGTGGGTGATGTCTGCCTCTGCTTCACATGACGTTCGTCTCTCTATGCCCCTAGGTGTCTCTGTCCCCAAATTTTCTTCTTATAAGGCTACCTTAGTCCAGTATGACCCTGTCTTAACTTGATTATAACTCCAAAGACCCTATTTTCTGTTTCTCTCTCTCTCTTCCTTCCTTCCTTCCTTTAGAGAGAGAGAAAGTGAGCATGAGCAGGGGGAAGAAGGGAATGGGGAGAAGCAGAGGGAGAGGAGCATCTCGAGCAGGTTCCACACACAGCACAGAGCCTGACATGGCGCTCACTCACTCTCACAACCCTGAGATCAGAATCTGAGGTAAAATCAAGAGTCGGGTGCTCAAACAACGGAGCCACCCAGCCAAAGACCCTATTTTCAAGTAAGTTTGCATTCACAGGTTTTGATGGGTGTGAATGGTTTTCATTTGTTTTTCTCTTTTGGAGGAGGCAAACCATAGCCAACCCAGTGTCTCCAGTTCCAGAGAGCAAGGAAGGAACCACATTGGTGCTTTAGTCGGAGGAATGACGATGGCGTTAATACCGTGTTTCTTCTCTGGTCCCTGTGCTGTGAGCTTCCGCTGGGATTCTAGAACTCAAGACCCTTGGACTGGAAGGGACAAGCTACAGTCTGCTGAACCTGTGTCCACATTTCTGGAACAGCCAGGGTGGCTTACCCAGCTGGCCATAAGACCTGGGCCATTATTACGGACACTGAAGTATTTTGCTTGAAAGACAGAAATGGAACCCACTATCTTCTCAGTTTATGATGGAAAAAACTGAAGTCAAATTATTTTCCTTAAATCCAACAGTTGGGATTGGCCGAGTCAGTCCCAGAGTCCAGCGCTGGACTCTGTTCAATGCTCGTTGTGCATGGCCTTTGTCTTAAATACCCAATTCTAGCAACACTGGTGGTGCCTACGGGCAGCTTTCAAGAATGGGGGAGATTTCCATTCCTCATAATCTTCATCAGCATTCCCTCAAAGGCACTTCAAATTTAACAAGAAATAATGTTATTATGGGGTGCCTGGGTGGCTCAGTGGGTTAAGCCTCTGCCTTCGGCTCAGGTCATGGTCTCAGGGTCCTGGGATCGAGCCCCGTATCGGGCTCTCTGCTCAGCAGAGAGCCTGCTTCCCCCCCTCCTCTCTGTCTGCCTCTGCCTACTTGTGATCTCTCTCTCTCTTTGTCAAATAAATAAATAAAATCTTTTAAAAAAAACAACAAAATGGGACACCTGGGTGGCTCAGTTGGTTAAGCAGATGCCTTCGGCTCAGGTCATGATCCCAGCATTCTGGGATTGAGTCCCACATCAGGCTCCTGCTCGGCAGGGAGCCTGCTTCTCCCTCTCCCTCTGCCTCTGCCTGCCACTCTATCTTGCCTGTGCTCGGGCGCTCTCTCTCTAACAAATAAATAAATAAAATCTTTAAAAAAAACAAAATAATGTTATTGTTTCATATGGACATCTCCTCAACCTTATGAAAGGGTGAACACGAGCATCTTTAGAAAACTGCAGATATCTCAATAAAGCTGAGGCAGTAGGCTCGACAAGCAAATGTTACAGCTTCGGTACATGCCCCTTAGTCACCCCCTCCCTTTCCAAGCAGATTGTCCCCCCACACCACACCACCCTTTCCAGCCTGGAATTCTAGACTCTAATGGAATAGTAGCAATGCCCACTGCTTCCTCCTCAGTGCCTGGGACACGCCAGGCTCCGTGCTAAGCGCAGACCACAAATGACCTCATTTTTCCTTCCAGTAGCCTTTTAATGGGGGAGCTTCTATCTCTTCTAGCAGATGGGGAAGCTGAGGTCAAGTCTGGCCCCCAGACATGTTTTGGGTTTCTGTAACCTGAATGTCTCTCTCAGGGCAAGGACTTGCCTGCAGTCAGAGGCACCACCGATTGTTATAACCACACTTGCTCAAACCCAGAAGAGAGGTTTCCTATGCTCAGCAGCATTATTGAGATTTAAGTCTCACACCATAGAATTCGCTTATTTAAGGCATACAATTCAATGGTTTTCAGTATATTCGCAGTTACAGGCAACCATCACCACGGTCTGTTTTAGAACATTTTCAGCACCTCATAAAGAAACCCTGAACACTTAATTATCACATCTCTACCTTTCTATCCTCCCCAACCCTGACCCTCGCCGCTGACCAGCCGGAAGCACTCATGGGTCTACTTCCAATCTCTAAAGATCTGCCTCTTCTGGGCATTTCCCATCAGAGGGACCATGCCATGCGTGGCCTTTGTGTCCAGCTTCTTTGACTTGGCATCACGTTTTCCAGGTGTAACCACACAGTTGCACGTATCAATGCTACCTTTCCTTTTAGGAGTGAATACTATTCCATTGTCTGGATGGATATACCGCATGTTGTCCGTCCATTCACCACTGTGACAGATACCATGCGGTCATCCCTGTCGCAAGTGCTTCATCTTCCTTAATCCTCGCAACAACCTTATGAGCTAAGTGCTATTAGTACCTTTATTTTATGAAGAAAGAAACTAATGTGCAGAGAGATTACCCGGTTTGCCCAAAGTCACACAGGTAGTGACCCCTGCTTGGCCACTGAGTTTGTTTGGAATTCCCAGTGGTACCTCATCCCTCTTTTTTTTAGGGTCTTCAGGGGCAACTCACACATACCTCAGCCCACTCACTTAGCCCTTCCTGGAATCCAAAATGGTGCATCAAGTGCCTCCCCTTCTCCCTGCCTACCTCCCTACTCTTCACCCCCACCTCTACTCTGACCCCCACCCAAACTTGGCTCCTTCTCCAGCCTGTTCAGTCATTCCCTCAGTCCAGGAATGTTCCAGAAAACTACCTTGCAATACGGACAAACATCTTTATTCTACAAATGATGTTTGGTCAACAAACCCCTTCAAGGGCTGTCATTTGAGCCCTGTAAAATCCTCATTATTTGGGACTCCACTAATTCAATATTTGTGATCTTTTCAGGAGGCTCTGCCGGACTAGAGTATGATTCAGTTAGCAAACTTTTCTTCAGTATGAATCACAAATTCATAGTGTAAACAAGATGGTAGGAGGCATGTTTAAACAAAGTGTTTTCAAACCTTTTCAAAAATTGCAGAAACACCAAGAGCCACACAATAGGTGAGATGCGAGTCACATACGACTGTTACCCATTCTTTAAGCAGGTCCCCTGCAGATCCAACAGGGAACCTTGCCGAATGGGATAGTGGCGAGACTCTCAGCATTCAACACACCATGACTGCCTCCCTTTAAAATACATGGCGTATCAGACTCATTCTGATTCTCCGAACCCATCCTTGTTCTCAGCCTCACTCCTTCGATGGAAAATCAGACTCAGCAGAACACGGTAGTGAGCCCCAAATTCCCTCTTGGGCCCCACTGGGCTGAGAAACATTTAAGATGGGTCTAGAATGGGGCGCCTGGGTGGCTCAGTGGGTTAAAGCCTGTGCCTTCAGCTCAGGTCATGATCTCAGGGTCCTGGGATCGAGCCCCACGTCGTGCTCTCTGCTCAGCAGGGAGCCTGGTTCCCCCTCTCTCTCTGCCTACTTGTGATCTCTGTCTGTCAAATAAATAAATAAAATCTTAAAAAAAAAAAAAAGATGGGTCTGGGAAAGGAACAGCAGGAAAGGGGTTTGGGAGAGAACTTCCAAACTTGGAGATGCCTTCTCCCCTTCACAGAATTGTTATTCTTCTCACAGAGAAATTCCACGTAGCTGAAAAGTCTGAAGAAGGTGTGACCATCACCTGGGACGAGCACCCTCTGCCTCCAGCCTACTGAGTGCTGGTTGCCTGTGATGTAGTCATTTTCTGCGGTCCAGCAAGCCAGGATAAGTGGGAAAGGCCAGGAGGGAGGGTTGTCCACTGACCCTAGCGTTTCCAGAATGAAACCTTCTACTTCTTTCTTGGGACTATAAAATATTTTGGGTTCAGGTTGCCCCACCCTATCCCAGGTTAGGAATTAACTATTTTATTTATTTATACTTTTAAAATATTTTATTTATTTACTTGGCAGAGAGAGAGAGAGAGAGCAGAAGCAGGGGAGCAGCAGGCAGAGGGAGAGGAAGAAGCAGGCTTCCTGCTGAGCAGGGAGCCCGGGAGGTGGGGAGGGGAGGGGAAGGGGGAGCTCGATCCCAGGACCCTGGGATTATGACCTGAGCCGAAGGCAGATGCTTAACCAAATGAGCCACCCAGGCACCCCAGAGTAAACTATTTTAAAGTAACGGAGAGATTCCAATCTTCTGCCACCTTCTAGGGGACGCCTTTAAGCCTGTCTGCAGAGCAGTGTCAGTGACGTTCTTTGGGGGTGGCCGGGTAGCGGGGTGAAAGCTTACCCAGCAAAACACAGGTTTATGACTCACTGTGCCTTGGCTTCCAGCAGCCCCACTGGTGTGGACTCAAGGACTAGTGGGCAGGGAAGTCAGGGAGCTCTCTCCCGAAATGGTATTGTAGCTGATTTTTCTCTGGGCCCCTGTCCCTCCTGCTGCAAAATGGAACATTTGGCTGGAAGGGACTGCAAACAGCTCTCAACTCCTTTCCTAAGTCTGATCTTTCGGTAGAGACAGCCTAGAGAACTGTGCTCAGAAGGATTTTGAGGGTATGGGAGAGAGCAAGAACTGGGGTTAATTCGCAAAGTCTGCTGCCACCATAGGAACAAGGGTCGTGGCACCATTTCCTTGCTATACATTTGCCACTCCTGACGTTGACAGAATTAGTCTTCTTTGGTTACAAACTTGTAGGATTTTTATGATTCTTCTTGACTGTGCTATCTTCTTTGCCTTCTCCAAGGACCTGTGCCCACCCCGTGGGCACTGACGGTGGTCTTCCAACAGCTGTTCGTAGGGTTAGGCCATGCAAGGTGAGGACAACTAAGGCCAGCTTTCTGAGAATAAAAATAAGCCCCTCCAAAGGGTCTTTCTCTGTCAACACTGAACTGGATCCCCCAGGGCATGGGGCACAGCCAAAGTGGTTGACCACTTCTAAGATTATACACTTTGCAACGAATGTAGATTTGAAGCCTCTATCTGCACAGTTTAGGCATGGAGGACGAAGAAAGCCAAATACCATCTGAAAAAAGAGAACGTCCTTTTGAACGAGGACTGCCAGGAAGGGGGTATCTCCCCGTCTGCACAGCAGAGGGGTCCTTGCAACCAAGCAATGAGGTCATGAGTGCCAAACGTTCAGCACGGAGCCTGGTACCAGTAATCAATACCTGATAAAAGCGGTCCAGGGTCACGGGATTATTCTCTAAGATCACTCTTTGGTAGCACTGGGCCCGAGGATATGAAATCTGTTCTGAAACCAGCCCTCCCATCGGCAGGGCGGGAGCCTGCTATCTCACCGCCGGGGCCCCGCGTTGGCCAGTTCCAATAACACGATTAGTCATTTTTCATTCCTGAGATGTCTGCCCATGGGTGGGTGCGTGTGAGCATGTGTGAGTGCGTATGGGCCTTTCAGAGCAGGGGAAAATCCATATTCTCTCTCTTCTGACCGAATTAATCAAATAAATCTTCTGTAAGGAGCTGCTAAATGAATCACAGATGGCTCTGCCCTTTACAGGTTGCAGAAAGCACCCGTTACAGTTCTTTTAATTTATCAGAGGAAAAAAGATGCCCTCGTGTGCCCCTTCCCACTTGCAATAATAATCAGAACCAGTCCATTTTCCAAGGGTCCGAGACTCATTTTCCAAAAATGTGTATCAATAGATGTAACAGTGGGAAGATTATTTTGCCAAGTTCCAGCCTCCAGCACAGCAAAGGTGCCCTGGCTGGGGAGAGCGTTTATAAAACCACATTTAATAAAAGAGAGTGTTATATTAAGTATGTTTGCTAGTGTATTTAAGCATATGGTTTCCATATCAGGCGTAAAGATGGCAAACACATGCTTTACCTTCTTTCTAACCTTTCCTGGAGACGTTTTTTCCAGGGGGTAGTCGATGGGAGGATTTGGGATGAATGTGAGTGTGTGTTTTGTTTTGCTTTTTACAACTCAGGCTCACATGGAAAAGCACCAAGGAATGTTCAGAAAACATGCGAAGACTCTGCCTTTTCTATTTATGTAATTAGCTCAAGAAACTTGCTCTGCGTCCTTTCTTCAACTGCCTTGACATTCTCCCAGCGCTACGATGCCTCCTCCAAGGCACCGGGGGCCGGCTGACTTAGAAGCGCGAATCAGTTTCAGCTGCAAAGAACTTGAGCTCCTGGATTTTCATCGTGAACCTCTTGGCACAGCAGGAGCATCTAGGGATGGCTGCCCGGCTTTGTGTCCACGCACCCCCGTCCACCAGCCAGCCGTCCGACGCCAGGGTTTGTCTGCCCAGAGATCCCCTCTTGGTACTTGGGTTGGATATTGGGGCTTTTATCTCTTTTCTTTCCATCAGAGGCAGTAGGCAGTGGCCTGGGGTCCCCGGAAAAGCAGCCGGGAAAGGCTTCCACGGCCCACCACCCTAAAACACTCTAAACAATCCCCTGATTCAGAGACAATCTCAGAAGCCCACATGCCACACTAGGAAGGGGATTTGGGCGGGGGGCATCTGCAGTGGGGCCGCCATGCCTCCCCCACCTCCAGGCCCGAACAGATTTGCCTGAGTGAGTTATAAATCTACTAGTACCATTTCTTTTTCGTCACTTGCCTAATCCTGTGCCCTTCGTTTCATGTGCTGTAATTATTAACATCTGCTTTCTGAGCCCGGGCCGCGTGGAGTTTGCAAAGGCAGTTTTCAGTCTAGAACAATGGTGACAGCTGTTTCATTTAGCCTAGGGCTAGCACTTCCTGTTCAGTCTACATCTGCCCTCCTGTGTCCAATTTCTGTTTCGGGGTTTTGTGTTTTGTTTTCTGGGTTGTTTCTTTTTTTTCCCCTTCATCTGACCTTACTATACGTTTAAGAAGCATTTCTAACTTAGCACTCCGGCTAGTATTTCTAGCACATATGCTTATTAGATCAGCGAAAGCCAGAGAAAGATAGGGGAAAGCCATGATCGTGTCCAGCAGCTCACACGGTAGAAGGCAGAGGCAGAGAGTAGGGCCGACCGGGGACCCAGGGAGCCAGACGCTAAGGAATTCCTGGGTCTTAAGGCTGTGAAAGGGGCTGACCCCACTGGAACTTAGACACAGGAAAAATGGGCTCAGCTCCTCTGTCCCCTGGCCTGGTGTGATCTCTACAACTTGTTAGGTAAGGGGTTACCCAAATATCCTCCTGCAGGAACCATATTTCTGGGTGGCCACCACGGCTCAGAGGCCCTTGCCTTTGGGAACCGAGCACACTCAGAGGATGAGGCACCATTCAGAGGCCCTGGATTCACTTTTTCCCACTGAGTCACCAGCTGTGCGATGAAAATCCTTTCTGGTTTGCACAGGGAGGTCCGTGGGGTGGGGAATGGATGCGCCGTGGATAAGAGAATGAAGGAGCCCAGCTTCGGACGATCTGCCTGGGCCCCCTGAGCAGAGGTGGCTGCGTGTGACTAAAGAGGGTGGAGAAGGAGCTCTGCTCCTGCCCTCCCACCCACCCCACCTCTCCTATCTCCCTCTGATGCAAGGTTGGGGTCCCCAGCTCGGCTGGCATGCAGATGTCAAGTTACTATCTGAAACCCCACCAGAAGCGCCTGGTTTGAGAGCTCAAGCTTGGCGACAGCCTTCCTTAGGCATTGCTGGATACTGATTGCCAAATCGGGGGGAAGCCAGTGTCTGCGTGGGTAAGAACTTGGGAGGGATGAGTCCCTGTCCTGGAGGGGCCACGCCACCGGTGTGACCCCTCTGATCAGGACTTGCTCAGTGGTCCTGGGCCACCACCCCACTGAGGGCATCAGGCTTGACAAAGCCCCTGGAGATCTGCCACTCACACCCTCTTCTTTATTTCTTTCAGCAGAGGAAGAAATTGAGCGTCAGAGAGAGAGGAAGGGGCTCCTATGGGCGCAGCTTGGCCACCCCCACCTCTGGCCACAGAGAAGCAAAGGCAGGTAAATCCCTGTTGCTTCTGGAAGCGGGCGGCATTTTCACCATTTCCGTACAAAATGTCTCCTTCAATCCCAGACTGTCTGTGCCCTTCCAGGTGGCTCAGAGGAGGAGAACAGAGAGGAAATAACCAGAGGCCGACTCCCTGGTGGCAACCGCACCCCCACTCCGGCACCGGGCTTCTAGCGGCCTGGGGAGAGCTGACCTGGCGGTTCAGGAAGTTTGTGTAGACTTGACACGGGGGGTCATGGAGGTGCCTGGCATGCAGTCGAGGGCCCCATGTCTTCGCAGGGCTAAGCGGGCAGAAGGAAGAGCTCACGTGTGGAAGAGATGCTGCTGAGAGAGGCCCCCCATCCCTACCAGGTGTTTGGGGTGCAGAGGGGAGGGGGCTCAGGCCCGAGGACACCCACCACGCCCAACTCGGGAGTCTGGAGTGGCTGAGAGGCCTGGCCCAGGCAGGGATAGGGGTCACAGGGGACTTTTTCCCGAGCTCTGGAATCCAAAATGGCGGACGGTCCAGATGGGGCTGGGCCCGGGCCCCTTGGCCCCGCAGGAGAGCCTCCTGGCTGCGCCCATTCTTTCTGCCCGCCAGCCTGGCCCCTTCCCTGCCCCCTTCCTTTCTCACTCACTCCTTTTCTTCTTAAAGTTAATTGCAACTTTTTTCTCAGCGCTCTGATCTGGATAAGCCGCATCTCATTAGAAAAAGATTTAGCTGGAGCCAAAGCAGGCTGGAGAAGGAATCCCTAATCAACAGAGAAAAGATTTGGGTGTAATTGCTCTCTCCCGCCATTCTCTGCCCCCTCCCTCCTCGATCTTTCTCTGCTCATTAATCTGAAAAGAAAGTCGCAGCCCAACGTCTTGGTGTTCAAGTATCCGCTGCTTCGGCAAACAAATCAAAGTGCTCTGGGGTTTTCTTTGGTTGGGGGGTGGGTGTCTGCGCCGAGAGCGTGGGTTGTTGGGGTGTGTGAGCAGAGCCTTTTGCTTGTGGGGTGCAGTGTGGGATGCCCCTTGGTTTGGAGAGTAGAACTCTTTGACAATGTGTGTGTGTGTGGGGGTGGGTGTGCGCACATGCGCGCAGAGTGCTCTGGTTGTGGGGGAAGGTGTGAGTGGGTGTATGAACCCTTTGGTTGTGGGGGTGTGTGTGGGTCTGAAGCCCTTCGGTTACTGGTGTGTGCATATGCTTTGATGTTGGGGGACCGTGTGTGTGTGTGTGTTTGTGGTTGTGAAGCACTCTGATTGCTGGGTACGTGGGTTTGCGAGTGTGAAGTGCTTTGGGGGTTGAGATACGGTCGGCCAGCCTGAAGGGAGACCCTTCAGGTGTTTGCACGGGAGTGTGCGTGGTCTGGGCTGCTGAGGGGACGTGTGTAGCGGCCTTCAGTGTGTGTAGGTGTGTGTGCCGTGTGCAGGAGTTGTCTCATTCAGTCCTCAGGAGACCCCAGGAGGGAGTGCTCACCCCGTGGGTAGAGGACAGCGCTCTGCCAACTTGCTTCCTTGCCGAGGTCACACTGTAAGAGGCAGAGGCAGTAGAGAGGCAGGGCTCTGGCCCTCCACCTCTGGCTTCCAGAAGAAAGCGAGGAGCCATCTGGGAGCGGGAGGTAAAGGGAGAGTGGGAGAGCACCCCCAGGCCCTCTGGGACCCCAAGGCCCCCGTGTCTAAGCTCTCCCGCCTACTTTTCTCACTTTGGCCCAGCCCAACCTCGGGCCCTCCTCCGGAGCCCCAGAGGCCGCTGCTGTTGGGAGGACCCAGGCACCCTCCCATCCCAGCCCCCGTGGGTGAACCCGGGCTGTTTCTCGGAGCACAGTGCCTTGCACACGTGTACCCCAGGCCCCGAAGAATGATCAAATGTGGCTACTGGCCCCAGAGACGGAGCTCCCTTGTAAAGACAGTGTCTCAGTCCAGGCCACAGAGTCGAGCCAGCTGCAGTGAGGGCATGTTTTACCCTGGGAAGAAAGGACAGCATCCAGGTGCCCGAGTGACCAGAGAGCTCAGGGCCTCAGGCCACCCAGGGAAGGGGGGCACTCTTCCTCCAGCTTCCCTGTCGTCTCGGCCTCCTCTCCACTCTTGGTTCTGATTGGACTTTGGCTATTGTGAATGAGGAACACTCCTAATTCACTCCTACCATTGTGAGTTAGGAACACTCCTGCCACGACAAGGACAAAATGGCCACAGATGCTTGCAGAGCAGGCCGAAGCTTTGTGTGTGACCCTGGAGGAAATGACTCTGGGACGGAGAGTTTTCAAAGGCACCCAGTGACCGGTTTAGAGCAGGGAAGGACTAGGGATTTGTCACCTTCCCCGCTGAGCCCGAAGGCAGACCCTCCACGCCCGTGGAGCCCCCAGCAGATTATTTTCCAGCTGCACGAAGAGGGTCTTATCCCCAGATCAGGTGTAAACACACAGACTTAAAACATAGAACCATGTACTCAGAACCCTTAGCACGGCCTAGAACAGTGCCATCCAATGCAACAGCCGCTTGCCACATGTGGCCTTTGAGTGCTTGAAATGGGGCTAGTCCACACCAAGATACGCCTTACGTGGAAAACCCACACCAGATTTTTGAAGACTTGGAGTGCTAAGCAAACAGTCCAAGTATCTTATTAACAACTGTATATTGATTAGATATTTAAATGATAATATTCCGAATATATTAGGTTAAATGAAACAAATTATAAAAATTAAAAATGGCGCACGCATGTCAAGTACTGGGGTTCACCTGATTCCTCTACCTTTTTAAAACGTGGCTCCTAAGAAAATTTCAGATGACATAGGTGACTCGCATTTGCCACCCCTCTTATATTTGTGTTAGCACCATCCTGTAATATAACCCTTTCATGAATAGTGTTATTCCCGTTTTACTGATGAACCGACGTGCTCAGCGTTTGAGGAACTGGGCCAAGAACACCAGCCAGTGAGGCACCGAAGCCGGAATTCACATCAGGAGAGGCCAGTGGTCCTGGCAGGGGAGTCTCCTCTTTGATGAGACCCCTAAAACGAGATGTACTGTTGTTTTGACAAGATTTTCTGGAGACGTGTCTCATGTCAATTTGGAATCTAGGAATCTGTGACTTGGCTGTGAGGGGGAGCCCGGCACTAGCAGGGAAAGGTGAGGTGCAGGATAATTTTTGGTGCCTGGTGCCTGGGGGCAGGGAGAGCTTCTCAGTTCTCCGAGGGAGCTTGTGCTGGTCCCTTCCCCTCTCTGGGCCTCAGCACCTCCATCTGTGAATAGAAGCTGCTGAGTGGAATGTTCTCTGAAGTTCTGGAGATCGTCAGGATCCGGGGTGCATCTCAGCAAATTCCTTCCTCTCCGGAGTTGAGAGGAAGCTTGAGCGCAACTTCCCTGTCCTTGGGCAAGCAAATC
The DNA here is from genome assembly GCF_011764305.1 of Mustela putorius furo. Taxonomy (NCBI): domain Eukaryota; kingdom Metazoa; phylum Chordata; class Mammalia; order Carnivora; family Mustelidae; genus Mustela; species Mustela putorius. The sequence goes on from NW_025422057.1 coordinate 13,147,389, forward strand.
CTCTTGGGCCATCTGTGAGATGGGGATGGGAATGGTGTGACATCAGAGGGCTGCCCTGAGGGCCAGGAGGTTCACGTAGGCGGTGCCCTCTGTGCAGGCCTGGCGCGCAGGTGGCTCCCGTCAAGTCTGCTCTCTTTGTCGTTGTCGCCGTGGCCGTAGCCAGGCTGACCGGCCAGCTTGGAGGGTTCTGGGTCGGAAGATGCAGATACATAAGCAGTATGTGCCTTGGAGCCTCCGCCTAACCTAACTCCCTCAAGTGCTGAATTCGATCGAAGAAGGCAGGCTCCCCGGGGACTTGGCTTCTGAAGGCTTGGTTACCTCTGCAATTCAATTCCCTGATTCCGGGAGTAACAGAAGCACCCAGAAAGAGGGCAGCTTGGCCGGGGGCCCAGAGGACTGTGTTGCAGAGGGAGACTCGAGGTTCTTGTAATAGAGCATCTTCTGGCATGTTCTGGGGAAGACTGGAAACCTACACACACACACACACACACACACACATACACACACCCCAGGTGATGTATTAATTTGTAGTGTTACTGCTTTCTCTGAGTTGTGGTGGTCAAAGGTCATTTTCCCATCCTTTGGAGGAGGGATGGAGATCCCGGGCCACCAACGCCCCGCCATGGGAAGACTCTGACCTTGGTTCTTCTCAGACAGCTGTTTTCATTTCCCCCCGCTGAATTGTATGGGTAAACAGCCTCCTTTATTAGATAAAAGCTTTATCAGCTCAGCCTCTCACCTTCTACATACAACTTCTTTCTCACAAATACAAATCTGCGTTAAGAGTGAGGCGAACCCAATTTTGTCTCCTGGGTCATTACCTTGGATTTAATCAAGGCGGAACCTTGAGTTCTGGAGCTTAGGCTCACAGCTGTCTCTGGCGTTCATCGGCTGCCATCTGCTGGGCAATGCTGGTATGACACCGTGTCCCTGCCTCGGTGGGCCATTTCACCAGGGGTGAAGAGGTTCATCCATTCAATTGAAAAATATTTATTTATTTATTTTTAAAGATTTTTATTTATTCATTTGACAGAGAGAGAGATCACAAGTAGGCAGAGAGGCAGGCAGAGAGAGAGGGGGAAGCAGGCTCCCCGCTGAGCAGAAAGCTCGATCCCAGGACCCTGGGATCATGACCTGAGCTGAAGGCAGAGGCTTTAACCCACTGAGTTACCCAGGCGCCCCTCAAAAATACTTATTGAGGGGAAACTGTGCCAGGCATTGTTCTAGACGGTTGGGTTCATCGGTGAACAAAACTGACAAGTATCTCTGTTTTTCTAGAGCTCATGTTCTTGCAGGGGGTGACAGGCCGTGGACGACAAACAATAAAGAATTCCATACAGTAGGAGGTGATCAGTGCATGGAAAAAAATTACGAAGTAGAAGATGTAAGTGCAGGCTGGGGGAGGCGAGTGGCCATTTTAACCAGTTTCTCAGGTCAGCCTCCTTGAGAAGGTGACTTGAATAAAGGATTGAAGCAAAGAAAGGCCTTTGCCATGGAAGACAAGCTCACCAGGCAGAATGGCCAGGGATACAAAGGCCCTGGGGTAGGACTGTGCTCCGTGCACTCAGGGAGTAGCCAGGAGGCCAGCGTAGCTGAGTAGGGTGAGCCAGGGAAGAGGCATCAGAGAGGTGATCAGAACGAGGGAGAAGGCCCAGATAGCGCAGGGTCCTGTGGGCCTGGCCGTCTTGATCGGCAGCCGTAAGAGTGCATCATGGTGGCTTACACAACGGATATTTACTTCTTACAGTTCTAGAGGCTGGGGGGTCCAAGATCAAGGTGACAGCCAATTCAGTTTCTGGTGAGGGTCTCCTTCTGGGCTGTGAAGGACACGACTTGCTCACTTTGCTCACGTGGTCTTTCCTCAGTTCCTTGCTGTCTTCTTCCTATAAGGCCACTGACCCCACCAGGAGGGCCCCATCCCCATGACCCAGCTTAACCCTAATGGCCACCCAAAGGCTCCACATGCCATCACAGTGGGGATGAGGGCTTCCACGTGTGAACTGGGGGTGGGGAAACATTCAATCCGTAATATTGGCTTTTACTTCAGAGATGCCATGGCTGGTGGCGGGTTGGGGGGTGTGTGGAGACGCCCCCTAATGCCAAGATGAGTGGAAGATGCTCTCAAAACCACAAGCCGCTCTGCTAATTCTCTTTATTCATTCAGTACGTGAGATGGGGATACTAACGTCCGTGTGTGTGGAGGTGATGTGAGTGTCTGTGTAGCCTGTGAGTGTGTGCCTGGGAGTGAGTGTGTGAGGCTGTGCTTGGGGTGTGTGTGTGTGTGTGTGTGTGTAGGTGTATGTGTGTGCAATATGGAGGAGCTACTCACAGAGTCATTAAATGCTTCGTTCTTTCATGGCGGTGTCCCCTCCAAAAGAACCAGTCTGTACCAAAAGCTTGCTTCCTTTTTTCAAATTATTTTAAAGATGCTATTTATTTATTTATTTATTTATTTATTTATTTAGAGTGAGCACAGGCAAGGGAGGGGCAGAGAGAGAGAGAGAGAGAATCTCCAGCAGACTCCAAGCTGAGCAGGAGGAGCTCGATCCCATGACCCCGAGATCGTGACCCAAGCCCGGAGCAAGAGTTGGATACTTAGCCTTCTGAGCCACCCATGCGCCCCAAGCAGGCTTTCTAGGTACCTGTTTGCTGAGATCAATGAGGCTTTCATCAGGGGCGCCTCGCTTTCCTTCCCCACCAGCTCTGCCTCAGACCCTACACGCCGGAAGGCTGATGTCCTCCTGACATACTTCCATACAGCAGGGGGACTTTCTCGTCCCTTGCTCCTACAAACAGACCTGGGTATCTTTCGTTCCGCAACTTTTGCAGCTCGCCCCTCTTCTTGGGAGTGGAGTGTACCCTTTCCCTGGCTTCCTGTGGAGGGTGCCGAATGGGGTCACTACTCTGCCCAAAGGAGATGACCATTTCCTGGAACCCCAAAGTCATGACCGAACTCAATTGCCTAGTGTAGAGAAGTTACGAGTATTGGAGCTTCGGGGGCCGATTGGGTGACTTTAAATTGTCCATTCGTCCCTTCCCAACTCGGGGATTGGAGGTGAATTCTTTAATGTCTCCCAGATGCTGCTCCAATGGAAAGGTCAATACCCATCTCATGGAGTAGCTGAGGAGACTAAAGGGATCTGTCATCATGTCCCTGGTGTTTACTGTGCACTTACTATGTGCCAGGTGCTGGTCTAGGTGCCGGGCACACAATAATGAACTCTCGTGGGGTGTACATTCTAGCAGGATTTAATGTTAACTAGCATAAGATGTCAAACTTTCAAAAGCCGGTGTTCAAGTTTCTAAAAGTACATACTCAGTACCCTCTGAGGTGATAACTGTGCATGTGCGGGTGCACATAGGAAGGATACCAAGGGATAGACGCTGGAGATTCTGTGTAGCACCATTTATAATTACATAAAAATACAAATCATGCTGTATAAATTTTTTTTCTTAAAGATTCTATTTATTTATTGGACAGAGATAGATCACAAGTAGGCAGAGAGGCAGGCAGAGAGAGAGGGGGAAGCAGGCTCCCTGCCGAGTGGAGAGCCCCATGTGGGGCTTGATCCCAGGACCCTGAGATCGTGACCTGAGTCGAAGGCAGAGGCTTAGCCCACTGAGCCACCCAGCCGCCCCTGTATAAATATTTTTAACATATAACTGAGTAGTAACATTATTAAAACATTTAGCAGGAATATAAACATGAACAACTTCAGGATAACATTCCCTGGTGAGGGAGGGAACGAGAGAGAGAATGAGAGAGACAGGAGAGCGGGATTTGGAAGCACATGTTGAGCTACATCTGTAATACTTTATTTCTCTGTAAGAAAAACCCTGAAGCAAATATGGCAAAATAATATACTTCCATGGAATATTTTTAGATTTATCATTTCATCTCCTAAATCCAATTATGAACAAAGCTGCCATAAACAACTGTGTGTAAGTTTTTGTGTGGGTGTAAGTTTTCAGTTCATTTGGGAACCGAATATCAAGAAACACAATGGCTGGCTCATATGGGAAGGGTCTGTTTAGTTTTGGAAAAAAACAACTCTCTTCTCTTCCAAAGAGCGGATACCATTTTGCATTCCCACCAGTGGTGAATGAGAGTTCCTGTTGCTTCTCATCCTTGCCAGCATTTGGTTTTGGCAGTGTTCTGGATTTGGGTTGTTCCAGTAGGTACATCATGGTATCTTGTTTTAATTTGTTTTCATGTGGTAATATATAACGTGGAGGATAGTTTCATAAGCTTTTTTTGCCATCTCTGTACCTTCTTTGGGAAGAAGAACCTTTGGGAAGGTCATTCAGATCTTTTGCCAGTGTTTAAAATCAGGTTGTTTTCTTATTGTTGTGTTAGAGTTCTTTGTATATGTTGGGTAATAGTCCTTTATCAAATGTGTCTTATGCAGATATGTTCTCCCAGTCAGTAGTTTGTCTTCTCATCCTCTTGACATTGTCATTTGCAGAGCAGAAGTTTTTAATTTTAATGAAGTCTAGGTTACCAATTCCTTCTTTTCATGAATGGTGTCTTTAGTATTGTATCTATAATGTCATTTCCATACCCAAGATCACCTAGGTGTTCTCCTATGTTAATTTGCTCTTCTCTTTCTAGTTTCCTAATGTGGAGGCTTAAATTATTGATGTTAGATATGTCTTTTTTCCTAATATATGTATTTAATATTATAAATTTTCTTCTAAGCACTGGCTTTCACTGCAGCCCACAGATTTGTGTAAGTCACATTTTCATTTTCATTTAGTTCAAAATATTTTAAAGTTTCTCTGGAGATTTCCCACTTGACCCATGTGTTATTTACAAGTGTGTTGTTTAATCTCCCAGTGTTTGGGGATTTTCCAGCGATCTGGTCTGTTATTGATTTCTAGCTTAATTCCATTGTGGTCTGAAAGCAGACATTGTATGATTTCTTTTCTTTTAAATTTGTTAAAGTGTATTTTATGAATATGGTCTATCTTAATGAATGTTCTTTGTGAGCTTAAGAAGAATGTATTTGGCTGTTGTTGGAAGAACATCTATTAAAGCCCTTAGTGTATTACTTATAGTTTTTTTTTTAATTCCTTGTCTGATAATTCGAACAATCCTTCTATATCTGGCTCTGGTTCTGATGCTTGTTCAGTCTCTTCAAACTGTGTTTTGCCTTTTAGTATGCCTTATAATTAAAACTAAAATCCAAAGATGGTGTACAAGGTAAGAGGAACCACTATAAATAGGCCTTTAAGGATATAGTAATAAGCTGGGTTGCAGTGGGAGGTGTGGGGAAGCATTCCTTTGTCCTATGATTAGGTCTCAGTCTTTTATTTTTTTAAGATTTATTTATTTATTTGAGAGAGAGAAAGGAGGAGAACAAGCCCTGAGGCGGAGGGGCAGAAGGAGAGAGACATTGAGAAAGATAGTCTTAAGCAAACTCTGCGCTGAGCATGGGGTCGGACCCAGGCTCAATCTCACCACCCTGAGATCACTACCTGAGCGGAAACCAAGAGTCGGAAGCTTAACTGACTGTGCCACCCAGGGGCTCCTAGATCTCAGTCCTTTGGTGAACCTGTGCCCCTGGACTGTGAACTTCAGGGGTACATCTGTCCCCACCCAGCCCTCAACTTAGGTGGGGAAGGATGGCTGAACGCGGCTGGAGTGGGTATTTCCCTTCCTTCCTGTGAAAGACGGAGGCAGGCTGGAGCCGGGTGTCCAGCCTCACCCGGGTCGATCAGGCTCTGATCAAACCCTAATAGGTTAGTCTCGAGGAAGTAGCTTCTCTTGAAGGCAAGCGGGGTCAAGAGGAGAATTATCTTTAGACTCTTCCTTTCTCCATCCCACCTGCTGGAAGCGCAGGGGATTTTTCTTGGATGTTCACTGTGAGAACCTAGTGGAGTTCCTGGAGATAAAACTTCCAAAATGTGGGGGCCCCCCAGGACTGGGCCGCAGGGGGATTTCAGTCCCAGACTTGCCGAGCCTCCAACTCTTTGTCAATTACAGCTCTGGGGTTCCTCCCTGCCCACCCCACCCCCCAAATGATTTCCCCAGAGGTTTCTGTCAAAGGGTTTCTGTTCTGGCAAATTGGGATTCTTTGTATCCTCCTGTCTGTTTCTCCAATGTCACTTCTCGGGTGAATCTAAGAGGAGTTGTGGATTTTTCAGTTTGTTCAGCTTTTTTTGTTGTTGTTGGGAAGATTTGGCCCCTTCTAAATTGCTTAGTTATCAGATCGGAAACCCAACGTCTCTTTGTCTTCTTGTCTTCGCCTGGTTTGGGTACCCCAGGAGAGCCGTAACTTCACACAGTGAGTTGAGAAGTGCCCCTTCCTCTTCTGCTTTCTGGAAAGGATGACATAAAATTGATGTTACTTCTTTAAATGTTGGAAGAATTCTCCAATGAAATCATCTGAGACTGAAGATGTCTTTTTTCCGAAGCTTTTTGAATTACAAACTCAATTTCCTTAATGGTTATATGGCTACTCAAATGTCTATTTCTACCTTGGTTGAGTTTTCATAGTTTCGGGTATTGGAAGGAGTCCTCCATTTCTTTTAAGTGGCTGCATTTATGATTATCTGTGTTGTCTTTTTGTCTTTGTCAGTCTTGCTGGAAGTTACTCAATTTTATTGATGTTTTTAAAGAACCAATTTTCATTTGATCTCTATTGTTTCTCTCTTTGCGATTTCAATGATTTCTGCTCCTTCCTTCCGCTTACTTTGGGCTTAGGTGTGGTCTTCTTTCTCTAGTTTCTTGGAGTAAGAACTTAGATTGTTAGTTTAAGACATTTTCTCTTTTCTACCATATGAACTTAGGGTTATAAATTCCCACCGTTCTGCATTAGCTGCACCCTACATATCTCAATGTTATATTTTAACTTTCTCTTAAGTTCTATGATTTTTATGTTTCCTTAGACATTTCTCTTTGACCCATGGGTTATTTAGAAGCATACTACTTGATTTCCAAGTATTTGAAGATTTTCTTGTTGGCTTTCCACTCACTGAATTTTAACAATTGTCTCGGATATTATTTTATCTTCATGATAAAGATAGGTTTTCATCTATTTGTTCAATTTTTTATTTGTTCTATTGCTATATTACAAATGCTGAGGACAGGATGATATTATGTGCTCAAAAAATAAGGATGAAGGAAGGATGGAAATATTTAACTTAAAAATCAATAAAGAAAACACTAATTGGAAAAAACATATGCACCCCATGTCCATCACAGCATTAGTTACGGTAGCCAAGCTGTGCAAACAACCTAAGTGTTCACTGATCAGTGAGTGGATAAAGATATATAAATATATGTACACACACACACACACACACAGGAATATTACTCAACCACAAAAAAGAATGAAACCTTGCCATTTGTGACATCATGGAGGGACCTAGTGGGTATTATGCTAAGTGAAATAAATTGGACAGAGAAAGACAAGTATTACATGATTTTACATATACGTGGACTCTAAAAAACAAACAGAAAAATAAAAAAAAAAACAAATAGAAGCAGTCTCTTAGATGAAGAGAACAAACTGATGGTAGCAAGAGGGGAAAGGTTTGGAGGAACAGACAAAATAGATGAAGGGGATTAAGAGGTACAGTCTTCCAGTTAGAAATAAGACATGGGGGGGGGCACCTGGGTGGCTCAGTGGGTTAAAGCCTCTGCTTTTGGCTCAGGTCATGGTCCCAGGGTCCTGGGATTGAGCCCCACATCAGGCCCTCTGCTCAGCGGGGAGCCTGCTTCCCTCTCTCTCTACCTGCCTCTCTGCCTGTTTGTGATCTCTGTCTGTCAAATAAATAAAATCTAAAAAAAAAGAAAGAAAGAAAGAAGAAAGAAGACATGGGGATATAACGTACAGTATAGGGAATAGTGTCGATAATATGGTAACAATTTTGTACGGTGACAGATGGTAACTAGACTTATTTTGGTGATTATTCCATAATAGTATTTATACAATATAACATGAAGAAATATATACAATATAAAATATTTTATATTTATATTTATATAATATATTTATACAATATAAAATATTTATATATACAATATAAAATACAATATTTATACAAATATTCCATTTGTATAAACAGCAAAACACTATGTTGGACACCTGAAACTAGCAATGTTCTATGCTAATTACTCTTCAATTAAAGGAAAAACAATAAAGAGAAAACTAAAAGCTAGAAAGAGAGAGAAAATGGTATCAGAATATTGATGGTGATTCTCACTGGCGGGTGAAATATGGTTTTCTTTATTTTCTTTTTCTATCTTTCATATTTTTCAAATTCTCTGCAAGGAACATGTACTAACTACTTTTATAATCAGGTGAAAGAATTATCAAAGTGGGAGCTACTATTTCTGATCATTTTCACTCCCTCCCCGGCAGGCTATAGCAGAATTTGAATTGCTGAAAAAGCTGAAGATGAGAGGCAGGGCTAAAAAGATCTTGAGAAAGGTCCCAGAGCCCACCTGAGCCAGACTCCCTTGGGCACAGAGGTAAGGACCCTGCCAGCGTTGCTCTCGCTGGCTGCTGAGATTCCTGCTACAATCCCTCCGCCCATGCATGTCATGTGATGCGGGTCAATTTCACCCTTCTCACTGCTCAGAGGCCCCTAGAGAGCTCTGAATTAATGTTCATTCCAGGAGATCTGGTTTGCCATTGGAAATAAAACATCCATCTGCCTAAATCCAGCCATAAAAACTCCTTTAACAATGTAACAATTGTTAAACAATTTACTTTGAGGAAGCACTGTTTGTGTTTGCTTTCAGGGCTCATAGTGTGCAAAAGAATTGGAGGGAGCTGAGAAGACAAGCTACAGCGGCTACAGCTTTGGTTTTTGGTTCTTGGTTTTTGTTTTGTTTTGTTTTTGTTTTTAATGTAACCATCTTTTACACCTTTGGTCACAGTCTCTTCATGTGTTTTCAAGGCAGTCTCTTTGGACAGGTGACTAGATGAGACACTGATGGTAACCTCAGCCGCTCAGGGTCACCACGCTCACTGTTCTTAGGTGTGGACAATTTCCGAAAATGATTAAATATGCTTCTCTATGTTTGAAAATAATGCTGAGGACTTGGTTTAAAATTATAAAAACATGTTCATTCAATAGAGAGATTGCCCAGATCTGGAAATTTGTATTCATCCTTTCCTAGTTTTGAGGTGAAGTGGCTTGCTGGAAGGTTCAGGCATTTCCTGGGGGCCCAGGATGGGCAAATACGGAACCTGAGTCCCAGGGATGGCACAGAGCACTCAGGGGACACGTCACCCACATTGGAAGGGAGTGTAGCAACGGATGCCTTCTCCTGGGAGTGGAGCCAAAGAAACCATCAAGATCGATAAGCATCGCCTTAGTGATTTGTGAGCATCTTAAAGAATAGCCAAGGACGCCAGAATCTAAAAAATAATGACATAACCGGTGGGGGAAAATGCAGAATCCACATCTCAGGAACGGTTCATATCAAACAATACAGCTTCTGCCAAAACCGGCCAGAAATAGAACACTGTAATATAAACCAGTCTGCCCATTTCAAAACCATTTGAATTCTACAATTCCTAGGCACCTGATCTGTTTATCCATTTAATTTTTATTGACATCTACTACTCAATTCAAGAAAGAAAAAAAAAAAACCACCATGAATTGCTCCTCCATGGCTCCCTGGTGGGACCATCCTTGCCCACCGTGGGGACTGCTCACCAGCTATCTCTGGCTCTAGCTTTCTGAAAATGTAAGGATTTTGCTTTCCCAGCCTGTAAATGTCAGGCATGGCCATGACGCTTGCTCTGGCCAATGGAATTCACGCAGAGTGATCCTTTGGGCAGAAACTTCAGCCAGTACATAATCCACTCCATCTTCTTCCCTCTTCTGTTGTGATTGTGGACATGTGTGCCAAGAGAAAGTGAGCCTGGGTTCCACAGTATCCAGAACATCCCTTGCGCACCTGCACGGCACAGGTGACATGAACAAGAGAGAGCATTTATTGTGCGAAGCTGCCAAGATCTAGACAGCCAAGATAGTTAAATCTAGACAGTCCTTGCTGGTGTGCCCATGCGCACACACACGTGCACACACACGTGAGTTTCTTTGTGTGCAAGAGAGGGACCCCGGCTGCAGTGGTGGGAATAGGAGGTAAGACACAATCTTTATCTCCAAAGTTTACAGGCTGGTTTGGGAGATAAGATATCAAGACAACGAATAATGATAAGGACATCAGAGTGGATGGGTCGAGAACAAAATGACAAGGTGTTTGTGTCACTGTAGCCCACCGACTGAAACCCACCTGATTCCAGGATGAATGCCACGTCTCTCCTCTTGTCCCACCCCAGATACGCTCATTACCCTCTGTGTGCGCTCTCTGCCCGGTGACACGGCCTGCCTCCGTTAACAGGCTCCTTTCCCTCTGGCATCTGACCTGGTTGGGTGAGCGCGGGGGAGGACAGGGTGAAGGTGCGGGAGAAGGGCCTGGGATGGAGGAGACCGAGGCTGGAATATTTATTCCTCTGGTTTCCTTCTCGTGGGGTCGCTCAGGCTGGCTACACCCCTAGCTGATGGGCCCAGCTCCTCCTCTCAAAATGCTTCTCTCCTCTGGATCGTCTCTTTCCAGATTCTCATGATGCCCTGGCCCCTCACCCATTCAGACGCAGGGGTGAAGACCCCCACAGTCAGATATTAGCCCCCAAGCCTGTACTGTCCCATTTGGTGTCCCTTATACCTTTTGTAAATAGTTCTCTCTCTCTCTCTCTCTCTCTCTCTATTTTTTTTTTTTAAGGACTTGTTAAATTATGCTACTTTGAGCATGCCATCTGTTTCCTGATAGACCCTGACTAATAGATCTTGCTTTAGAGAGCCAGCAGGAAATGATCATGCTTGGTCTAATTATAGGGTCAGCTGGTGAAAGAGGCAGAAAGCTTTAAGAAATGATTAACTCTTCATTAAGAAATGAATTATTAAATGGCTTTGCTTCTCCCACCCAAACTGGAAGATTCTGCTCTAAAGAAGGAAAGGACTGGAGGCAAAGCACTGGCCTCTCTGCACCTCTGATGAGGGCAAGGGGGCACTGCAGAACCTTCATGGTACAAAGCCCTTTGCAAGTCCCTGGGCCACAGGAACTAACTAGGAACCGTGTCTTCCCCAAAGCGCTTCCCCAGTACCCCCTCTCTGGCAAATTGACACCAGAATTCCAACCACTGTTTTCAACTTGAATCGGAGGACAGAAACCTCATTTCTGGGTGTCCAGGCAAAATTCTAGATCTTTCTTTCAAGTTCCCACATATCGCACAGAACTGTTTGGAATAGAGATACCAGCTCTTTGCCACAACCCTACTGACTGGGAGTTCTTCTTTATCGGCCCTGGGATTCCAGCGACAAATCCATTGGGCCTGTTTATTGGTTTGTTTGGTTGACTGGTTGGCTGCCTGGTTGGTTTTCCCCGTGGGAAGCCAAAGAAGCCTTGGAGAAGGTTGGCTTTGAGAGAGTCCTGGGCTCCTTCTGTGCTCCCCACCCCCAGGGACCCTGCTTCTTAGCTGCATCCCACTCTGGGAAAAGATCGGAAGAGGTGGGTCTCTGGTGTCCCAGCAATTCTCAAAGCATCTGGAAAGAGCAGACGATTGCAGCGGCTGGGGCTGAGCCCAGAGAGGCAGGCTTGCTTAGGCATGCAGGGGCATAAAGTTAGAGGAAGTATAGCCAGCAATTTGGAAAATGTAGGAGTTCTTGGGCTGTCACTGGGGTTTTCTGTTGTCACTGACTTGCATATGTATTCTTTCCAGAGCAGGTAGGAGACGGGGAGGATGAAGGGAGAGCGTTTCTGGGCGCCAGGTCGGCACATCGGAGCAGCTGAAGACAGCGCGGAGGAGGAGGGCAGCGACTGTCTGGAAGTCCAAGGATCCTGTTTGCTCCTGAGTGCCAGAGGGTGCATGCCAGGGCCTGGAGCCCTACCCGCCAGGAGCAGAGCACAGCCAGAAAGCCCGCATTAATAACTCCTTTGAAATAAAAACATGCTCTTCAGGGCAACAGAGACTGATTCAATCGGCAAATAGCAGAGGGATCTCGTTGCAATCATAAAGAAAGGCGGGGCTGCTGACGAGTGTCAGTGTTCCAGAAAAGAAGAGGGGGGATAAGAAAGCAGGGAGTGCAGGCCTCGGACAGCCTCACGCTGTGGCTTGGACCCTGGGATGCACATGTCGGAGGGGGCGAGAAGATGCTAGATTTTCTACCGAGATGATCAGAGAGGTCGTAGGTTCTCCACAGAAGTTGGCCAGGAGCCCGGAGCAGCACACACACGCGCGCGCACACACACACACACACACACACACACGATCGTGCACCATCACACAAGCTCACACACGCACATGTTCACTCACCCACTCACATACACACACACAGATTCATGCACAGTCACACGAGCTCACACACACACATGCACACACACACACTCACTTCTGATGACCATATTCTCTCTTAGGTATGTCGATACTGTGAAACCAACGAGGTCTTTGCTCCACTGCTCTGACCTATCTTGTTTGTTTTACAGTTTAATTCTCACAAAATTGCTTTATTTCTCAGCATCCAGCTTCCGTGGGGGCCCCTCCTATGGCCCAGAATCCTTTCCATTTCCAAAGCTCCCAAGTGGTTCTGCATGGTTCCTTCCCTTGACATCCAAAACAGAGTGGAGTCTTAGATGGCCCAGGGTGTTGATGACTACTTCTTTTAAAAAAGAAACTGCACTCTGAGCGGGAGGTCAGACCATTTTGCATCCAGTTTTCATTCATCTTGGGTGTAAGGGCTGCTGTTTGTTTTTTACATGGCAGAATCTCTCTTAGCCAAATTCTGTTTCACCGATGCAGGGGCTAACCTCTGCCTTCTATTCCTGCATACAGCCGCTGTCCACTGCACTCTGGGCCCGGGCTGCTAGCAAGACTTCCACTGGCGTTCCTTTTTGCTTTTCAATTTACCTCCTCACCCCCTGTCGTAATAACATCAGATAAGAAGGTTTCTGCTGTGCTGTGCTTGTTTTCAAAAACTGAAAATGTTATCAAGCGGGAGTCCAGTCCAGCCTTAGACAGAATATAAACACCCAGGAGGCCAGATGTACCCAAGGCCACAGAGCTCCTCCTGCACTATGTGCTGCAGGAGGTCCAGAGAAGGGGCCTTGCCTGACCCTGCGTGTGTGCAGAAGGCTTCCTGGAGGAGGTGAGATATCCGACGAGCCCTTGAGCCTTTGTGATGGACTGAATACTGTCCTCTCCCAAAATCATGTTGAAATCCTAGCCCCTGGTCCCTTAGAATGGGACCCTACTTAGAAGCAGAGTTATTACAGATGTCCCAGGTCATGCTGGAGTAGAGTGGGCCCCTCCGCAATAGAGCTGATGCCCTTACACAGATGGCAAATCTGAAGACAGAGGCTCGCAGGAAAAAGCCGTGTGACATGGGAGCGAACGAACACCAGGGTGATAAGTCTCTGAGCCAGGGAAAGCCGAAGACTCCAGCAAACCGGCCCAGAGCAGGAGACAGGCCTGCAACAGAGCGTCCCTCACAGCAAGAAGGAAGGAGGGGAAAAGCTCAGGAGGAACCAACCCTGCGAACGGCTTCATCTCCGACTTCTAGCTTCCCGAGCTGTGAGATGACGCACTTCCAGCGGGGAAGCTCCATAGTTCGTGGTCTCTTCCCACGGCAGCCTGGCAAGCTAACACAGCCGGAAGGTCAGGTAGGAGTCTGTGATGTGCAGAGGAAGTAACCCTGCCAGCAGTTGTTTCAAATAATAAACCTGAGCAAGCCCCCACCCCACCCCCCGCCGCCCGCCCCGCTCCCCCTGTCCCTTGCTGGGCTGTTAAACATGATGCAGCGGGGCGGGGGGAGGGGCGTGGGGAGGGCAAGATCTTGGAGCCTGATGACACATCCCTAGAAACCTCCAAAACTAAAAAGCAAAGAGAACAGATTCTGAAAAAGCCAGAACAGAACATGCCGGGATTGTGGGACGACCATGGAGCTGTAACATAAGTGTCATGGGAGCCCCAGAGCAGAAGGGGAAGCCTCTGGGCTTCAATTCCTGCCCCTAGAATGGGAGGCGGGGCCTCGAGGTGTGCCGTGGGGTTTCACCCCTAACAGGGACCTTTCTAGCTAGCCCCAGGTTGCTCTGCAGGGGGCTGTGGAGGCTGAGGCTTGTGGGAACAGGAATCCCCCCCCCCCACTCCCGGCTGGTCCTCAGCCCGACCACCTGTCCCTGGGACTCCAGGTGCAGCGCCCCAATGGGCTGGAGTGGCTAATGGGCTTTGTGTTCTTCCTACACGCGTTGAACTCTGCCAAGATACCCGGGCATTTTAGAACAGTCCAGCCCTCTCTTGTTACCCCAGTACCTCCCACCCCCATCTCACACATACACAAGACATATTTTTGAATGTTTTGATGGCCGTGAACTTGGCCCATTGCCCAAACCTCGAAGGGGAGGTCCCAAGTAAAGCTCCCACCCAGCCACCAGCACCCAGGGGAGCCCCCTCCCATCCGAGGACACGTGCCGGGGCAGCCACCCTAATAACAGCCTCTGGGGGGCAAACGGAGGTACCTGCTTAGCCAGCGTTCAGCTTTGTCCTCACTGCTGGACGGGGCTTCCCTGGGGGGACTCCAAGGCCCAGATGTTGTGACCCCTGAAGAAGAATCAGGTCAGGACCAGACCCCTGTGCAGGGAGCCAAGCCCAGCCTTTGGACCTAGTGAGGATGGAGAGACCTAGAGTCGGGTCCACCATGCAGTGGGAGCCACAGTCTGGATGGCCGCCGGCTTGCAGTCTGACGCACCCTCAAGTTTCCTAAACCCCTTGGTCTGTGCATGAGGCTTGGTTCTCTGGGCTCGGTCTGCAGAGGTGAGAGCAGATGAGCACTCTCCAGGGGTAAGTGGCACTGGGGTAGGAGTTAGATTCCTAAAGACAAGCTTACCAGAGCCTGGGAGGTCATGCCTGGCCAGCAACGGGAGACACTGTGGTTAGAGCCAGCTGGGATGCAGTGGACCAGCCGTATCCAAGCCTTCAGTTCTCCAGCTTGAAGCAGGAGAGAACTTCCCCAGGGCTACCACCGAAAGAGTGGGCTAACAGGAGAAAGTGCTCACTACCAGCAGAGCACGTGCACGTTGGTGTAGCCATGCCCACCTCCTGCTCGGCACTGGGCATCTGTGTGCCCGAGTTCTGGTCTCAGAGGGACCTGTGCTCTGCTCTCGGCCCCAACAGTCACAAGCTTGGGCAAGTCTGTCCTTCTTTGAGCCTGTTTTCTCATCTGTACAATGGGCATAACGCCAGTGCCTACGCCACAGAACTGGCAGCCTTGCACCATTGTCTCTTTCCCCTTCCTGCCTCTCTTCGCCGGGCTGCTGTTTACTGAACAGACCTGGTGAGCCATGCACGGTGGGGGAGGAAGACCAGTGTCCTTACAAAGATGCACTCCTAGCTGGACCCCATGTCCACACAGAGAGAGGCAGATAACACACCACAGAGAAGCCAGGCTTCTCTTCAACAGATGCAGCAAAACTCCCCAGCGGCAGTCAGTCTCAGGAGCCGGAGATACAGAAATGAGTAGGACATGGTACCCATCCTCAAAACGTCCAGTTATGTCTAATAATGTAATTCCCATCACCCGTTAACTGAGTGCTTCCTGGGGCTTTGCATGCCTCACTTCATGAGTGTTCCTCCTCCCACCCCACCCAGGAAGTCCTGTTAGCCCCATTTTACAGGCTCTGAAAGATTCACGTGGCCAGGATCTGAGTGACCGCCACCCAGGGTCCAGAGTGCTCTCACCAGAGCCTGCCCACACTGCCGCAGAGCTATGCAGCTTGTGGTGAAGGAAGAACAGTACCAGAGCTGCTTCTCGAAGGACACAGAGAATCTCCAGCAGGCAAAGCCAAGGGGAAAGAAGTTCCTGGACCCGAAACAGCATATACAAATAGCATCTAGGTATGAAAGAGTACAGTTACCGGGTGTGTGTGTCATGTGTTTATTCTGGAATCTAAGAGACTTTCAAGGCAGTAGCACCTTTAGCTATAAAGGGAGGTGGGGTGAGATCATAAGGAACTTTGAATAGCAAACTAAAAAGTGGAATTTGGGGGAGCAATAGGGAG
Organism: Mustela putorius furo; assembly: GCF_011764305.1. Lineage (NCBI taxonomy): Eukaryota > Metazoa > Chordata > Mammalia > Carnivora > Mustelidae > Mustela > Mustela putorius. Next base: position 13,163,464 of record NW_025422057.1, read on the forward strand.
CCATTGAAGGTTGCTAAGCAGGGGGAGAGAGCATCTAAAAGATCACAGGCCAAGAGAAGTGAGTCAAGCTGTCAGTGTCCTGGGTGATCAGGGAGTAGAGCATGGGTTGGTTGCCCTGAGTAGGTTAATGGAGGTAGGGCGCTCTGTTGGTAAGGAGGATCCAACTAGGTCCAACACCCCAGTGAAGGCAGTAGGTTGAGGGAGAAAATTAAGCCATGAACAGAAAACATGAAACCTGAAGCATGTTAGATTCAGCCCAGATTTTCCCTGCACCAGTACAGGGAGCTGAAAGAGAAACAGCTAAGCAGCGTATGATTTATTGAGCTGAGTTCCTATCTCTCTCGGGCTCTCTAGCTCTGACTTTGCACTATATTTAGATGTTCCAGAATTCTCCTCTCCCCAGGCATTCTCCACATACCCACCCTCACAAGAATGAGCCCGTTTCCTGCCCCACATCTACTGCCAACCCCACTCAGCTGTCTGTCCCACCCCAAGGCTCAGGTTCCAACAGGAGTCGGGGGGACTTCAGGTGTCACCACCCCCTCTTCTCCCTAGGTCTTGATTCCACAAAGAACCATCCAGAGCCTGGTGTTATTCTCCTACTGAAGAAAGGAAAAGCCTAAATTCTTTCTTTGGCTGGGTTTTTCACCATGACTGGTTTTCATTAACTTCTCAAGTGGAAAATAAATTCTACCCAGCGGAAAGTTGCCACTTATGTGCAGGGAGTCATTGTTCACTGAATATGTTTTATGGCAAATGACCCAAGCCCCCAGTCTGCCGGGGCTCGGGCCAGGGCCCTGAGGGAGTATGCTTTAGAAACCTTCGTGGCAGTCCTTGTTGGAGGAGCCAGTGGCTGGTCACCTCTTGTTAAGCCTTCTGGGTTGAGGAAGTCTGAGAAACTTGGGCGTCTGCTGTGCACTGCCCGCCCAGTCTGCCCAGCTTGGACCCCCTCCTCAACCTCTTGCCTTCAGCCCAAGTCGTAGATGACCTGGCGGAGAAGCTTCTCACTGCCGCCTCTGCCTCCCAGCTTCTCCTCACCCAGAGCTAAAAACTGGGGGAAAGAGAAAACTAAACCAGGAAAGGAACCCAGCCCGTACAGCTCCAAACCATGTAGCTTTGTGGGGCCCGAGGGGGCCCTTCTGGGCACAGTGCTCCATGTAAGGGGCCAACGCCATAGGCGCTGAGACCAAGAGCCGCCTGAGCTCTCAGGCCAGTCCCAGGGCCTTGAGTGGCAGTCTTAGACACAGGTAAGAAGAATATGGGCAGGAAGTGGAGTCTGAGAAAGGAAGTGGGGAGACCAGAAATGGTGAGAGAGCGGGGTACAGAGACACGGGAAGTGGAGGGACTTGGCCAGCAGAAGTGGCTGTGGCCAGCAGGGGCCAATGTTGTTCAACATTCCTTTGCCAGCTGGGTTCCCCATGCAAGGGGACAGAGAGGATTCAAGTCTGTACCAGGAAAAATTCAAGCCTGGAGATAATTTAAGCTTCCCTGGGACTCTGCCAGCCATCTCCAGGGTTTTGTCAAATTTTCCACCTACTCCCTCCGCATGGGGAAGCTTAGCCTCCATCTTAGAAATTCCATCCTCAACGCGGGCCTTTTTCCACTGTCTTGGTTCTTCAGGAGGGTTAGTGGATGAAGATGGGTGGGATAAAGGGTTTCTAGGAGCCGGCTAGAGCTAAGCCCTCTCCCCTGCCTGCCATCCACCCTCCACGTACACACGCTTCTGTGCAGGAGGCACCTCTTGGAATGGAGGCAGAGAATCAGGGATTGGAATATCCAGCTTTGACCCCCAGAAAAACACCAGGCATCCAGAGAGGACACAAACTATGCTGCTAGGATTTTTTCCCTACTTTATTGGGTAAATATAGAACCAAATTACATAATATATAAAGTACTACAGGTAAAGATATACTTAAATTCTCTCATTCCAATCCCTCTCTTCTGAGGATTACTATTTAGATGTGTATCATTGATTTTTTTTTTTTTAATGCCTTTATTGATCTACTGGCTTTTTTCTCCCCAGGCAAAACTAGGACACATATTTCTAACTTGTTTTTTAAAAAAACTTAGCTCTCCATCCAGGGTATTGTTCCAGCTCATGGGATAGGGCCCTGACTCGTTCTTTTTTAACAGCTGCATTGCAGCCCATTGTGCGGATGTACCATTGTCTTAATCCCTTCAAGCTGCTATCTCAAAAATAGCATAGGCTGGTGGCTTATAAACAATAGGAATTTATTTCTCACAGTTCTGAAGGCTGGGAAGTCCAAGATCAAGGTGCTGGCAGGTTCAGTATCTGGCAAACCCCTTCTTCTGTGTTCAGAGATGCCTGTCTTCTCGCTGTCACCTCACATGGTAGAAGGGGCAGTGCAGCTCTGTGTGGTCTCTGTTATGAGCACTAACACCGTTAGTATGATACTAATACAGGGGGCCGCCATATTAGTGTTAATTACGTCATGGTGTCGTTGGTGGGACAGGCCCCACCGTCCTGATGTAGTCACCTCTCAAAAATCCTACCCCATCATATCACTACATTAGAGGTTTGTTTCCAACAGATGAGTTTTGGGGACACAACAGTTCGTCCCATAAGGATGAATGATGAACCGTGATTTTATTAACCAGTCTCCTGGTGATGGGCATTTAGATTGTAATCAGTTGGTCTTGTTGGTTTGGTTGGGTTTGGTTTTGCTGTCATTAGGAACAACGGTGTGATGAGCAAGGTGCCCTCCCCTGGGGTCCGACTGCCCCCTGGGCTCCGGGGGTGGCTTGCTGAGCCAGAGGAAATGCGTATTTAAGTTAGAGGCGCCCTGCCAGAGAACGTCTCAAAAAGATCTTGCAATTCACACTCCTTCAGAATCATCTTCAACCCCAAAACCAAAGGGTGATCATTTCTCAGGGAAAGCCTTTTTTTTTTTTTTCGATTTTGTTTCACTTTCAGGTAAAACATCTGAAACTACTTAGTAAGCTCTAAGGTACTTACAGTCAGATGCCAGCCAGGGATGCTCCCTACATTCTCGGTGATAGGGTTTCCAATCCCCATTCTGCAGATTTTCCCAAGTCAGGGCCCGGCCAGGCTTTAGTTCTTGGAGGGAGGGGTGAGGGATGGCAGTTTTAGGGTCACCTCCAATTCCTCACTCTGAGCAACCCTGAAATCATTTTATTTGGGATCATTTTGTAATCTCATGCATGCTCTTCTGTCCCATGCTCATTTAGTCACACTGGGACTGAGCCGTTTCTATAGCATGCATGCATACACACGTGCGTGCGCACACACACACATGCACACACCCCTCACACATCCTTATTCGTATGTGTACAGACTACCAAAATCTTGGGAGAACCAGAAGGATTTACATCTTAGGATACACAGAAATGCCATTTCAAAGTTTAATACGCCTTCTGTTGAAACTTACCCCAAACATTTTTGAAATGATGGCTCTGACCCTCTGATTTTTACCTGACCCTTCAGGTCATGATCCCAGGGTCCTAGGATCGAGCCCTGCATCAGGGTCTCTCCTCAGGGGGGAGCATGCTCCCCCCACCCTGCCTGCCCCTCTGCCTACTTGTGATCTCTGTCAAATAAATAAAATCTTTAAAAAAAAAAATAGAATAGAATCCAGGGGCACCCGGGTGGCTCAGTTGGTGAAGTAGATGCCTTTGGCTCAGGTCATGATCCCAGGGTCTTGGGATGGAGACCCACAGCGGGCTCCCTGCTCAGCAGGGAGCCTGCTTCTCCCTCTCTCTCTCTTGGCCTGCTTCTCCCCTTTCTTGTGTTCTCTCTCTGTAAAATAAATACATAGACTTTCTTTTTTCTTAAAGAATAGAATCCAAACCCCTTTCTGGGCCCATACCTGCACCCTTTCTGAGTCTTTCTCCTGCACACACAGCCAGCTCTACTCTCAGCTCTCCAAGCTTATTTTAAGGTTCTGCAGTATCCCCTTCCCTCCATCTCCCTGCTTATAACAGACATAGGATGTCAGTGTGGGTTAGGAGGAGCCCATGTGAGTAAGGCCACTTGGTCCCCTTCGGCCCTGCTGCCCAGCCCTCGTCGGGGCACACTGGATATCCTCTCCTGGGGGAAGGAAACTGACTTGGGTTGAGCCCAGTCTTCCAGATCTTTTGCTCCATACTCAAACCCTGGTTTTCAGACCTTGACCTCTTGTTCTGGGGATGGTGTTGCGATGGTCCTTTCTCAGGGTGATGACGGTCCCAAGGCCCAAAGTGGGGGAGGGGCACAGGACAACAGGGACCAGGAGACCAGAACATCGTAATGAAGATATCAGCTCATGTTCTCTTAGCAGAGATGCTCTCGCAAGACAGCGGCTTCTTTCCAGGGAATACTGTTCAGTTCTTGCATAGGGAGGGGTGGAAGGAGGTGGGCACGAGGGGCATGCCTTAGGGGCGAGGGCAGTTTCTAGCCAGCTCCGCACTGGCCTTGCACTGATAGGGTGGGTGTGGAGAGCAGAAGTGGGATGGCTCAAGCTGAGGAAGGCATTCTTAGGTTAGAAAAAAAGAGGAAATGTGAAGCAAGGAAGAGAAACTTCAAGGACAGGAGAAAGATGTTGCAAGAGGATTTCTATAGCATTTTGCTGGATCATGACCTCTCAGCTTCTTTCTGGGCAACTGGGGCAGCGTCCTCCTGGCCTCCCACGGTGCCCCCCAAAGCATTCTCCACACACTGTCAGTGACTGATCCGAAAGGCAACTTTGATTGTCCCCTTTCTGTCTAAAAGCTTCGGTGGCTCCCCATGGCCCTCAGAACACAGCCCAATCTTCCCAAGTAGCCATGAGACCCTTCATGGTGTGGCAACCTCTCTCTCTCTGCTCACCTTCCATTCTGCACTTGGAGAAGTGAGCAGTTACCCTTTCCACCTCCCTGGTCCTCCCTGTGCCAGGTGCTCTCTCACCACTGGGCCTTTGCACAACCACAGGCCCACTGAACTCCCTGCCTTTTCCTCCATGAGCGTTCCTAATCCTCATAACCGCTCCAGGAGGAGGGAATCTTTATCCTAGTTTCAGAGAGGAGACTGAGTCTTAGAGCACAGAAGTCCTGTACCAAGGTGACATGGTTTTAAAAGCAGCAGAGCCAGGTTTTGAAACCAGGCCCCTCTGCTGTCTGTGCTCTGTCCAACATATCACTGTTCCCAGAGCTGGCATTCCCAGCGTGCATGATGTGAACAGATGATACGTCTTTATAGGACAGGAACTTCTTAGTTCAGTCCTTGAGCCACCATACGGAAACCTGACAGAGGTAGTTTTGCTGGTGGGAGGAATCAAGAAGGTTCTAGTGTGTGAATCCACTTTTACGAGGTCCCTAGGGGAGTCAGATTCATAGAGACAGAAAGAATGGTTGTTCCTGGGGTCGGGGTTAGGGGGCATTGCTAGTATCTCATAGGTGAGAGCTTCAGTTTTGCAAAATGGAAGGAGTTCTGGAGACGTACAATGGATTAAGGGCTGCCCAGCAGTGTGAGTGCCACTGAACTGTACACTTAAAAATAATTAAGATGTTAAATTTTGTGATGTCCATTTTATCACAATTTTAAAAAACCTTTTTAAATCACATAATAAAAGTTACTAAGTTCATGGAAAAAGTGCTGGGAACTACCACTCAAATGTTTGGTCAATTACACATTTAAAAGAGAAGAACCTAAGAAAAATGGTAGCATGGTCTCACATATCCATGGTTTAAAAATTCATAAATACTAAAGAAATAGAATACCTCACTTTGAAGGAGAAAAAGAAACATCCAGAATGGAGGTTCTCAAACTTCTTGGTTTCCAGATCTCTCTACATTTTTAAAGCAGTCAGGACCCCCAAAGAACTTATATTTATGTTTTTTTCTATCAATATTGTCGATATTCAAAATGAAAACTGAGAAACATTTAGCAAACTAGAACACACCAGCACACATTCCTCCCGCCATCAGGTGATGATGGCATCACATGTCCTAGAGCTTCTGGAAAACTCCACGACACGCTGGTGAGAGAATGAAAGGGGAAAAGGCGAATCATGTCATGATATTCTGGTATGAACATGGTTTTGGCCAGGCTGATGGCTGCGGAGACCACCACGGGCTCCCCTCAGCCATGCCCGCATGACCTGGGAACAGTGTTCCCCTGCCCTCACCCGCTGGATGCCAGGCTGCCCACACTCAGCTGCTCCCTGGGAGTACACCTTCCCCGGGGATCCAGGCGGCCTCCAGCATCCCCGCCCTGCCCCCCGGATATTCCCATATATGCCGCAGGAAGGAGCCCTTGTCTGAAAGTGGCTTTGCCGCCCCCGGCCAAGTCTGCAATGGCAAAGCCTTACTCTGTGATGCTCCCGCAGATCCCACACCAGCGGCAGCCAGTTTAATAAGGCTTATTTAAAAACAAAAGCAAATCAGCTTATTGTCCGTGTGAAATGAGTTGTGTTCGGCCTTAATCCCCTGTGGTCAGCCAGCACTCCGAGGCTACACCAGCTGTCCTGGTCCCCGCAGACCGCCTTAGGGAAGGTTACGTCCTCTTTTTAATGACGAGAAGCAGAAATCCAGTAATGCATTCAGTGCAGTGAAAACTTAATCCCAAATATCATTTTTACTCATATGAGGAAAGTTTACTCGCTGAAGATTCAATTGGACAAACACTGCCTCCGAATTGAGGTCATGCGTTTACTTAATTGTCACATTGCTCCTTCTTGCGACGGCTTCTGACCAACATGCAGGTCAAGCTCTCCGTGGGGTTTTATTCCTCTGATGTTCTGGTCTTCCCTGGTAAGTGAAGCCTGGACAGGGAAGGGATTGGCAATGTGCCCCCGCTGATGCCAAGCGGAGCGCCCTGCACATGCGGAAATTATGGGTCAGGAGGGGTCACAGACACGGGGGCCTCCAGTGGCATGCCCCTTCAGGAATGCTGGGATCCTGGAGGAGCCTCTTATTCAGGGGGCTCTTGGGCCACCTGGGGGAGGTGGTGGCAGCGCTGTGGAGCATGACAGGAGGGACCCTGCCCTGCAGAGTGGGCACCGTATGAGGGTTCTCCAGAAACAGAACAAATAGGAAGTTACTGGAGAGAAAGTTTCATTATTATAAGGAGCTGGCTCACAGGCTAATGGAGGCTGACAAGTCCCAAGATTTGCAGGTTGAGTAGGCAAGCTGGAGACCACAGAAGTCAAAGGTGGCATTCCAGTCCAAGCTGGAAGGCCTGAGACCCAAGAGAACCCATGGGGTAAGTTTCAGTCTAGAGGCTGACGGGCTCAAGACCCAGGAAGTCAGTGTTTCAGTTTGAGTCTGAAAGCAGGAAAATGCAGCTATCCCAGTTTGATGGCGGTCAGGCAGGAGGAATTCTCTCTTACTCAGGGGAGGGTCAACCTTTTTTGTTCTATTCATGCCTTCAACTGATTGGGTAAGGCTCACCCACATGAAGGAGGACAGTCCTTGCTTCACTTTCAGCTACTGATTTAAATATATTAATCTCATCCAAATACATCCTCACAGAAACACCCAGAATCTGGGCACCCCGTGGCCCAGTCTATTGGATACTTAAAATTAACTATCACAGTCACTCAAAGAAAAAGAGAAATAAAGGTTATCTCTGAATCAAGAGGGTTATGGTGGTGCCCACTCTGAACTACAGGTGAGCTGAAAATCGGGTGCCCCATCTCAAACAGGCTGGGGCTTTCCTGAGTCCTGCAGTCGTAGGGGTCATGGCGTGAAGAGAAGCTAACTCTGTAGGGCCTCCAAGGCCTAGGCCGTTAGAAGGCCAGACTTCTGGGCAGCCATCACCATGCCCTGTCCTGGGATCAAGGAGGGCCTGCCCCAGCCACCAGGCCTCTCAAGACCAGGCAACGCTTTAGAGCAAAGTGTCCCCACTCCTGGTTACATCTCTATGGCTTTCTTGATTAGTGCTGAGTCTCCAGACAACCGTGAGAGCAAAGGACATTCACCAAGAAGAAAAGGAAGGCATGCGAATTCCGAGAACCTGCTTAGAACCAAGTACAGGAAACACTTTGCAAGTGTCTCATTTAACAGCTGAAGAAGGTCATGGAGTTCCCCACCCCCAGTAATTAACTATGATTAATGGTTAATCAGCATGACTGAGTACCTAGGGATAAGCCTGATCCTGTGCTCTGTAGTCTTAACACATTTAATCTGTTAATCACGTTAATTAGAATAACCCCAAAGGTAGGAACCATTATCCTTCCCATTCTACAGATGAAGTAAGTGAGGCACACAGGCGTGAACTGACATGGGGTCATCCAGCTACAGAGATGTAGAGCTTGGACTTGAATCCAGACAGTCCCTCCAGAATTATCCACTCCACGATACCCCTTCCTCCCATAAGTGGGGTCCCCACATGGCGTCCCTCAGGTTTGAATTATATACGGGGCTCCCAGGGAACGAACGGAAGGACATGGCTGGGTGCTGGGCTGAGGGCACAGCTGAGTGGAGTAAAAAGTGGTCTTCCAGAGGGATGAGGAGGAGCAGAGCACCTGCCAGCCTGGGGCCCTCTGCTCCCACCTTCCTCCCGCTGTGGCCACAGGCAGCCTCTGGAAGATGATCACTAGAAAATGAGGAGAAAACCAGACAGCCACTCAAGCTAGGCTAAGGGGGTGGTGGCAGCTCTGACCGAGGGCAGGGGCATGGGCACCCCTGCCTGCAAGGAGAGGAACAGGTGGGCAGGAAGCTGTTTCCTGTCTGAGGGTCCGCTAGCTTCCTGTGCTCCACTCCACTCTCCCCTGGTGCGTCTGCAAAGGCTGTGGTGCAGGGACTCTGTCTTCTTTCAACACACAGCAGACAGTCCCTCAGCCCGGTGGCCCCTTTGCTCCAGACGGCTACAACGACGCTTCTCAAGCCAGCTTTGTCCCTGAGGAAAACAGCTCAGTCTGCCCTTCAAGTCCAAAGCAAGAGCTGAATTTTAATTCTGGATTTAATTCCATATGGGTTGAGCCAGGAGACATTCAGAGGCGGATTAGCAGCCCTGACGTGCAGCCTCTGGTCTTTGGGAAAAGTGACACAAGCCGCCACCCACAAAACCTGCCCCTGTGGAGGTCTCCCTAGGACTCAGGTAGTGCTTTTAGGGAATGACCCCTCTGGGCCAGTTTAACGTATTTTGCAGATCACTCTGCCCACCCAGGAGCAGGACTCAGCAACATGAGGGGGAGGCAGCCAGAGAGGAAGGACACAGCAGAAATAAGAGGTAAAAGACCAATGGCATGGCTTCCTAAAGGAGGAGGTTTTTCTCCTCAGGGCCCCTGCTGGGCACCAGCATGTGCCCAAAGTAGAAGAGCAGAAGGGGGTTGAGAAATTAGGGCTTATGTTAGTCAGGGTTCTCTGGAAAAACAGAACCAACAGGAGATATAGTTAGATAGATGATAGATAAATAGATAGATAGATAGATAGATAGATAGATAGAATTCTGAAGATCTGAGAACCGGGAGAGCTGATGGTGAAAGTTCCAGGCCACAAGCCAGTAGGCTCAAGACCCCAGAAGAGCCAATGTTTTGGTTTGGGTCAGGAAAATGCAGGAATAATTTTCTATTTCTTGCAGGAGGGTGAGCATTTTCTTCTCTTTGGACCTTCAACTGATTGGATGAGGCCCACCCACCTGAGGGAGGGAAATCTGCTTTACCCGATCCATAGATTCAGATGTTAATCTCATCCAAAACCATACTCACAGATACACCCAGAATAATGTTTGACCAAATACCTGAGCCAGTCAGGTAGACACATAAAACTAAAATCAACATAGGGCTCAGGGTAAAAAAAGGAGAGGATACATGGCATGAAAACACCTAAGTGCTAAGCAAGAGAAGTCCCTTTGACCCAAGAAAAGGCCTAATTGTGTTATAGTTGCTCCAGCCTGAGGCCAGAGCAGGTGCAAAGCCAAAGGCACTGAGTGAAAAGGAGCCTGGGGAGGATCCTGAGGGAGGACAAAAGATGTACAACCTGGGCCATAATTAATCACCAAATTAATTAATATGTAAATTCAATTACCTTCTATTTTCTAAACAAAACTATGCTGGAACCTCTCTTTAGAGACAAACAGGGTATGGTGAATCATTCATTCAACTCTTTGAAGAATTCCAACCCATTTGTGGGGTGATATATATTTTTTCTTTTGTTTTGGTTGCCACCAGCTAGAAGACCCCTGTCTGAGCCACAGTTGCCTACAAGGTCTGCCTCACCTCTTCCAAGACCACCCCCATTAGAATGATGCTCACTGGGTCCCTGGCCCCTGGGGTGCTGTCACAGTCTGGGCTTCACAATGTCCTACCCACACATCATGGCCGGGAACACCCCACACCGCCCATGTGGTCTGGATGCAGATAGCCCTGCCCCTGGCTTCGTGGCGCTTACCAACGCTGGCTGGTCTGGAGCTGTGGCAGGTGTGGCACTCACCCTTGCTGCCCCTATTTGCTCGATGCCACCAAAGGCTTCCAGCACCTTCTGCGGCATCCCACTCTGCCCTGGCAACCTCTTCTGGGCTGCCAGGGCCAGTGTCATTTGTTGGCCTAGAGTCTCATCAGCTAACACATTTTGGCATCTTGTATGAGAGGATTTCAGTATTTTCATCACAGTGAGACTTCCCCACTCTGTCCTCATCAAATCACAACCCTAAGTCAGAAGGACCCATGGGGCATAACGAAGAGGGTGGTGATAGAAAGGGACCCCAGAGGAGGGGTTTCCCTACTGGCTAGACAGGAGCCGCTGAGTGTGGGCAGTCCAGGAATCTAGAACAAAGGCCCCCCTAATGTCCACTGTGGAGATAAGGAATGAGATGAAAAGGGAAGCTAGAAGTACAGGTCTACTTTGAAAATCTAGACTCCATGCCCTTAACCACCGGGAAGAATTAAGGCTAGAGTGCTGGCCATACATACCATGTACCATGCATCATACCAGGCTGGGCCCCATGGAAAGCATTCCTCTAATACTTTCCTCTATAGTTCTCAAAACAAGCAAACAACTCTTTAAAGAACATATTATTAGCTCATATTTCACAAAAGGATGATAAAGCTCAGAGAGTTTAACTTTATTTATTCATTTATCCCATAGATAAACATACCAACTACTGTGCCAAGCCCTAGGTATAACTGACCCCAACAGACCCCAACAGCCTTCATGGAGTTTACAGTCTGATGGGCATTAAGGAAATGAGCCCATAAATAAATATATGATTACACATCACCACAAAATATAATCAAGGAAGGGCCAAGAGGGGCCTGAGGGAGAATGACATGGAAGACCCAATACAGACCAACCATTCAGGGAAAGCTGCCTTCTGGGGGAGCCTACAACCACCCATCCAGTAGGAGAACCAGGATTCTAACCTAAAATCTATTCTCCCAAACAGTTCCCATCGCTAAGCACATGGGACCAGAAGGACCCATCATGTGCTCCTTTGATGGTCTACATGTCTTGGACGTATCTGGGGCCACGGGGCCCGAGGTTGCCACTTCTGCATTCCTACCTCTTATCTTCCCTCCCACCTTCAGTGCAAGGGATGAAGATAGGTCCAACACAGGAGGCTGTTGACGGGACCATCTAGAAAATGCTGAGCGGTGGCAAGATGTCTTGAGGCCCAGATTCCATTCCTGACTTTACTGCCTGCCACAGATGAGACTGAGATATTCTGTGTTAAGCCAACTGTAAGGGGTCACGCAGTGAGGATAGTTGTCATTTACTGAGCACCTACCACATGTCGGGAGCTGAGTCGCTACTTTGAAGGAACAGTGTCATCTGTGGTTGATTGAATGACCAGCCTGTTTTTCACTCCTCCCTGCTCCCACGCTCTTGCCACGGATTCACTGGGGGCAGACTGCTTCCCACCCCTGTCCCTGGGTTCAGCCTGGGACTTAATTTAGTCATGGGATGTTAGAAGGACATGAGATGCAAGCAAGGGCCTGAAATGTGCTCGAACAGTCTTGTTTTGTGTCTCTACCATTGTTCCGAGAAGAGATTCCGCCCCCACCCCAACCTGCCCCTAGGCAGCTGCTGTTTCTTTGGCTGAGCCCACAGTGGCATTCACAGAGTAGAGTCAGCCAGACCCAAAGCCAGGTTGCCCAGTGCACCCAGTTACAACAACTGGCCTGGCTGGCCCTTGGAAACATGAGAAATATATATTTTATTGTGCATGTCACTAAGACGTAGTGGTTGATTGTTACACAGCAGTAGCTAGCTGATACAGCATTCCTATGAAATAAGTATGATTCCCTACCATTTTACAAATGAAGACACTAACTTTGAAGTTTCTACATTGGCCTGTGTCATAAAATCAACAAGTGGCAGAGTTGGGCTTTCTGGGGCTACACCCAAAATGTAGATATTGTTGCTGCTCCAATAGAACCCTGCAGGGATGCACACTTGTGACAACACACAGATGAAATGTAACTGCCAATTGGCCCATGACGCCTGGAATGGCCCAGTGCACAAGCTAATCCCGGGTGTTTTGTAAACTTATCCATGATACTGCCCTGCATTTCATGCGTGTGAATTTTTCCTCCTTTAACAGCATTACAGTATTACAATTCGCTAGAGATCAAGAGCAATTTTGATTTTTTTATTTTACTTTTACTTTTTAAAATTTTTATTATTAGTTTTTTTGTTTTTGTTTTGTTTTGTTTTTGGTTTTGTTTTTTGCTTGTTTTGAGAGAGAGAGAGCACATGAGCAGGAAGGTGAAAGAAGAGAGGAAGAGGGAGAGAGCATCTTAGGCAGGCTCCACACCCAGCGTAGAGCCCCACCTGGGGCTCAAGCTCATGACCCTGAGATCACGTCTTGAGCCAAAACCAAGAGCTGGACACTTAGCCAACTGAGCCACCCAGGCGCCCAAGAGCAATTTTTAGACTAAAACTCCAGGGGATGTATGGGAAAGAAAGAACAAGATGTGGAGGAAACAGATTATATTTAAGAAGATGAAAATCCCAGGGAGGAAAAGAAGAAAAATGAGAGTAATTGTTCATCACGGGAGCTAGAATAGAGCTGTCCCCTCCCCGGCGGGACATCAGGCAGGAGGCTCTGCAGTTCTAATCAGAAAGGTGGCGACAGTGGCTTGATCCAGGGGGACAAGAATTAAATGAGCACCCGGAGAATGAGAGCAGATGTTATGACCCAAGTGCCCTAAGGCCACGTGGCCAAGAGAGTGGACAAGTGAGCCAACTCAAGTTCAGTGCACTCCTCCACATTCCTTCCTCTCATCCAAAGCTCTGAACCACAAACTCTGGGTCTGAGCAAGTTTCCAGTTAACTTGGCCCTTCTCGCCTCTTCTCCTGCCTAGGGAGGCGGCCCTTGCTGAGCCGGAGAGAGGGTCACCAGCAGAGCCCTGTGTCCTTACAGCAGGAAGGCTGGCTCCCAGGTGAGGGCTCCTCATGCCCCACCCCCCACCTCCCTGAGCTCGGCCATGCAAGCTGGGCCCCGGTGTGTTCCCCTCCAGCTGGGCCTGCACCCGTCACAAGTGGGTGAAGGCCTGCAGACCTGAGTAGAGGCCAGAAAGTTTCTGGAGAGGCTTTTGGGTTTAATAGAGGCCGCACTGGGTTGGTGACAGGAGTGGAGAAACATCAGGAATAGGAATCCGGGGTTTGCTTTGGGTCCCGGTTGGGCTCCCATCTTCAGCATGTGAGCTGGAAGCCAGGAAGGGGGTTGATCTGTCTGCCAGAGGTTGTACCAACCCTGCCCCCTTCACCCCTCCAGGCTCAGTTCTCAAAGAAAGCCTGGGGACAGGATCTGGTGCAGGCTGTCTCTGGGGGCAGCCAGGCGTCTCCTTCCTACCCTCAGAAAACTCAGGCGTGGACACGAGGAAAAGAAAGGACAACTGCATGGGTCACTGAAATGCACCATGACCCCAGGCTCCTTGCCTCCCACGTCCTTAGACTGGCTCCAGAAGCCAGTTCCACCAGGGGTGGGGCATGCCTTTCGCTGCCGAACCATCTGGGTCACAGCTCTGTGAAGTGTTTGTCTCTGAGCAGGCTGACTTAAGCAGTGACTAAGCTCGAAAGTCATAAAAGCTGGTCATAAACTTGTCAGAGAGGCTGTTGGCCAGGCCAGGATGCAGACCTTGGGTGTCTTTGCAGCTGGGCAAGGCCCCTTGCTTCCCCCTCCTCTGAGCAACCCGCACAATCCCTGCGGGGGATGTGCCCAGACCCACAGAGCTCGCCAGGTCCTGTCTGCTGGGCCACCGGGGGTCCACCTCAGACAGAGGGCAGGGCTGAGCCTGGGCGGGAAGAGGGGCCAAGATCAGTGTGACCAAATGACCTGGGCTCAGACCTTCTCTGAAGCCGGATAGGCAGAAGTCCGGGGATCGGAGGAACAGGGGTCTCCCTGGGGATTGCCAACTCAGCTCATTGCAACACCTTCCGCTGCCTGTGGATGGTTTCCACCAACAGTGGCCACAAAACCCACAGTCTGAAGACCCCGACCTCAGCTAAGCTCGGCTCAGCTCCGCCGTGTGGCTAGGGCAGGAAGCATCATCTCTGTGAGCCTCAATTTTGCTCGGCTATAAAATGGGAATGACCGTCTCACCTGCCCTGCCTGCCCTCTAGGCATCCGGCAAGGCTCCCAGGGAAGAATATATTCAGAGGATTTGGAGAAGGGCAAAGTGCCACGGAACAGAGAAAAATAACAAGTCTCTGAATTCAGCCCTCAGACCTTTACCAAGGGGCGGCTTCATGTCAGACAGTGTCTGGGCCCTGGAGATGCAGAGATGAGGCTTGGGGCCTAGCCCCCAGCTGGATCTTGGAGGAGACGAAAATGTATGCTAGTAGCAGCACCGACAATAGTACAGCTCATCCACTGGGTGCTTAACTGAGTACTTCATATACCTTTAATCCTTGAATAGTGACACAGGACGTGCATTGTTATTTTTGTTTTGCTGATGAGGAAATTGAGGTCCAGTGAGGTGAAGTTATTTGCCCAAGGTCACTCAGCTAAGAAGGAGTAAGTTGTCTAATTTTAAAATTGTTCCCGTCTAAGGGTCCACCTTTTCTAGAAGTTTCTAGCAAGCACATTTTACCTAGTGTTTCCGTTTACAGTTTTTTGCAGCAGCCCAACTGACTATATATTTAAAAACAGACTGGCCTCCTTTTCCTGCCATGAAATCCTGAGCAAGTTCACTCTTGATCACACTCCGGTGGCCTCTGGGAGCATAGTGACATTCACGCTGAGGCGCTTTCATGGGGAAGGAAGAGAAGATGCTGCATTCCAAAGCACCTGGTTTCTGGAAGGTCTTCTCCACCTTCTCACCCCCTTTCCCCCTGCCTGCCTTCCTGCCTTCTCTCCTCCACGCTGCTTTCCAGGCCCCCAAGGAAGAGGCTGCCCTCAGCCTTCCCAGCAGACCAAGCTCCTGTTCTGGAAGCTTCTCCAGCTTCTTAGAGGGCTTGGCCCAGCAGAGATTAGCTTCTTGTACTTGTTCAAGTCAAAGGATAGTGGTGATGGGACAAGACTCATTTCCCCAGGACTTGGGCTGCCGGGGAGGTGGAGACACTCTGCAACACAGGGTGTCATTCACTCCATCAACGTGCCTGCTGGGCTCCCCTGGCTCGGAAGGCTCAGGATTACAGAACAAAGCCTTGCCCGAGGGGCTCTTCTGCACCAGAAGAGACTCATGCCCCTCCCCATGCAAAAAGGGGCTGCCAGCACTTCTGGGGAACACTTCCTGGGCTGTCCCTGGGGCACCAACATAGGAGCGGGAGTTCTGTTGGCAGAGGGGAGGAAGGAGCTCAGGACTGCTCCTCGTTGTATGAATTAGAGAATGAGATCGAGCTTACCAGGCAAAGTTGGGGGGGGGCGCGGCATGATGTGGAGGCATCCAGGGAACCCCAGGGGATTCAGGGCAGTAGAGCAGAGGGGAGCCCCCCCAGGTGTTCCGTGTCGGGAAGCCAAGAAGCAGGCCAAGGGGCCACTGGCTGAAGAGATAGGAAGGGGCCGATAGGGAAGGATCTGCGGCAGTTCTGGGTGGCAGGGAGACCAGGACATGGCTTGATAAGACTCACCCGCGTGCAGTGGGGACCAGGGGGAGGCAGGAGGCCTGGAAGCTTGAGGACTGCAGCTGGACCAGGCCGGTCCTGGAGAGCCATTGTGTTCAACCACCTGCTTCCCTTTGACTTGTTCAAGGATGATTTACTCATCAAGGAGTAGAGCTCAATGAATATGACTTTCAGCTTTTCATGGAACCTCGAAGGACCCACCTGCTACACACGCACGTGCACAGAGCCAGGACAAAACTGCCAACAGCAACCCTAGACAGTAGCCGTGTAGCCTCCTCAGGGGCCACGCCGGGCTGCCTCTGTCCCGGCACACAGCGGCCTCCCCGGCGGGCGGGTGCACCTGGCGCTGAGGACACCTCCGGGCGGCTCGGCCACCAGCCCCACGTTCAGCTTTAGAGCTGATTCTTTTTGGTTCCACCAGCCAACTCTCAGGTAAGCATTTCTATCTTCCCAAATCACTGGGACCCGCAAAAAAAATAAGAGAACTCCTCAAGCCGCTTCTTCCTGGAGAAAGGGAACATTTTGAGCCCTTGTACTTTGTTTCTGCTGCACCTAATTCAATTGTTCTCAAGCGTGAGCACGTGAGCACGTACAGAATGTTTGGGGTGTGTGTGGACATGCCAGGCCCCAGGTCCCACCTTCAGAGATTCTAGTGCCACCAGTCTGGAGTGGAGCCCAGGAACCTCCAGGTGTCCTGGCGGCCACAGACCACACTTTGAGAAGCCCGCGAGTATCACTGAAAGCATCTGAAGGCCAGAAAGGAAGAAATCTAAGTGGGCCCTAAGGCTGCCGGAATCCCGGCCTCCAAGAAGGGCGCAGGCAGATGTTGGGCACCTACCCAGGAGCCATCCCTGTCCCCGGTCCCCCACTCCACCTTCTTTCTCGCTGACTAGAAGCCCAACTCTGTTCAGGCATCAGGCGACCGACCGTGTGTTTCCTGGCAGGTCCCACTCTAGCCCCAGCCCCAGGGAGAAATCCTGACTGGTCTAAATGAAGGGGTTTCAACCTTGGCCACACAGTGGAGTGCAAGGGGAGATATTATCTAAAGATACCCCTGAGTGCACCTGAGATCAGTTCAAACAGAGTCTCTAGAACTGGGACCCGGATGTAGGACTTTTTTTTTTTTTTTTTTAAATCACCTCAGGTGATTCTAATGTGCAGCCTTTGTTAAGCACCAAACCAATCACAGTAGTAATTCCATTCTCCCTGTTGGTGATTGGGTTAAGAATGCACACATGGCAGGTGTATGGCATAAAAGGAGACGTAGAAGGAAGTCTGCTCCATATTCTTCAAAAGGGATGTGAGGGTGTCTTCTCCTGAACTGGTGGCCTTTGGACATTGTTGTGTGAGATTGATGGCAGCCATGTTGTGACCATGAGGGACAAGCTTGCAAAGGTCAGTACTGTAGTCCCCCCTTATCTGCACTTTTGCTTTCTATGGCTTCAGTTACACACAGTTAACCGCAGTCTGGAGGCAGATGATTTTCCTTCTGACATATTGTCAGCAGATCAACAGTAGCCTAACACTGGCCCAGTGTCTATGTGCCTCCACTTCATCTCATCACCTAGGTATTTTATCATCTCACGGCATCACAACTTTGAGAGAGACAGATTACAATTACATAACTTTTATTATAGTATATTGTTACAATTCTATTTTATTATTAGTTATGTTGTTCTCTTACTGTGCCGAGTTTGTGAACTTTATTGTGAGTATGTGCTTATAGGGAAAAACATGGTATTTATAATGTTCAGTACCATCTGCGGTTTCAGGGATCCACTGGGGGTCTTGGAATTATCCCCATGGACAAAGTGGGGCTACTGTATGCTGAGGATGGCAGAGCAAAAATATGGCGAGAACCTGGGTCTTGCGTTTGCCATTAAAATGTCGCATTTGATATTAAACTGCTAAGTTAACTAACATTGGAGCTGCTCTATCTCTGGACTTCTGGTTATATGAGATAATGAAAGTTCTTTGTCAGCTAAATCACTGGTTAGATAACTTTATTGTTGGTTTTTTGGTTGTTTTGTTGTTTTATTAGCAAATAACATGCTAGATGACACAAAAAGATGAGATTTTTCAGTTGCTTTTTAAAGGATTTTATGTATTTTAGAGAGAGAGACAGAGTGCAGGTACATGTGAGTGAGGAGAGAAGCAGAGGTGGGGGGAAAGGGAAAGGGAGAGAATCTTCAGCAGACTCTGCACTGAGCACGGAGCCCGACGTGGGGCTCAGTCCCACAACCTGAGATCATGACCCGAGCTGAAACCAAGAGTAAATGTTTACCCAACTGACCCATCTAGGCACCCTGACAAGCTATTCTTTAGAAGACACAAAAATACCAAGATATTCTTGGTTCTGATTATTCTTGTAATGATGCCTTTCTGATCTTTCACTGATGAATGTCCACACAGCCCTTCCACCACACCAACACTGAATTTGGCTTTCTAAGGATTCTGGAGAGAACGGAACACCTTATTGATTAAGCCTATTGGGTCTGGCACTGGAGTCAGCCTGTCTGAGTTCAGATATGTTCTCCATCATTAATTAACTATGTGACTTCTGATGATTATGTAAGCCTCCTCAGCCTCAGTTTGCTCATCTGTAATTGGGGGATAATTTTACCTATTATCTTTTTTGGATTTGACGTCTGGATTTAATGAGATACTGTATGCAAAAATCCATTTAACAACAATATTGGCGCCTATCAGTGTTACTACTCAGTATTGAGTCAAACAAACACGGGGAGTGTGAATTACTAGAACATTCCCAACTTCTCATTAAAGATAACTCAGTAGTAACACTAAATGCCTTTCTATATCATTGTAAAAGTCAAGAGGAAATCTTTGCCAAGCTCTCTCAATTTCTATCTCCAGCAGTGTGGTTGCCATTCCTCCTGCAGGGAATGGAGTGAACATAACCTTCTATATCCTCTAACAAAACAGAGTTGAGGAATGATCTGGTACAGTTACTGGGCACAGCACAGATGTACATGTCACCACAAGCTGTTCTTGCCACTGCAAACTTGAACAAGAGGGAGGTCTATGGTACCTGTTTCCCGACACATGATTCATCGGGATCCAGATATCCCACAAAGATGCCTGGCTATCCCTGTGTTTCTGTGATGTCTATCACCATGGTCCTCAAGAATGCTTGGAGCTGCTGCCATTTTTTTTTTTTTTTTCTCAAAGAGAATCACAAATGTGGGAGAAAGTGGCTTCCTGTGCTCTGGGGCCTGTCCTGGTGAGGTGTGGCTGATAAGCTGAGGACCAGTCAAGGCAAGAAGTAGGATGTTCTTGGGGCGCCTGGGTGGCTCAGTGGGTTTAAGCCTCTGCCTTCAGCTCAGGTCATGATCTCAGGGTCCTGGGATCAAGCCCTGAATCTGTCTCTCTGCTAAGTGGGGAGCCTGCTTCCTCCTCTCTCTCTGCCTGCTGCCTGCCTTTCTGCCTTCTTGTGATCTCTCTCTCTCTGTCAAATAAATAAATAAAATCTTTAAAAAAAAAAGTGGGATGTTCTTCTGGAACATCCTGATCCCAAGCATGCACAGAGTTACATGTTCAAGGAGTTCCTCAGCCTACCTTCTCAAGAGCAGAGCCCTTTCCCCAGCACCCACAGCCTATCGTGTCTGTGAGCAGTACCCAGGCAGAGGCCCCCTATGTGCTGGAGATACCTTCCCGGTCTCCCTGGGGTTCCAGCCTTTACTTTGGCCTTGCCAACAGCCACATGCCCACTATACTGTTCCACATGGCTGGCTCTGAGGGGTAGGCTACAATCTGAGTAGGCGAGTATGTTCATGCTTTACTTTAATCACATCTGGTTGGATTTGTTGCAATGAAAATGTGTTCTGTGGGGATGCCTGGCTGGCTCAGTTGGCAGAGTTTGTGACTTTTGTTCTCGGGAATGTGAGTTTGAGCCCCATGTTGGGCATAGAGCTTACTTGAAAAAAAGAAAGAAAGAAAACACGTTCTGTGAAATACTTCTTCTCTTTCCTTAAAATGAAGGTAGGTGGGAGAAAGAGACCCTTCCATACCTTGTCGGCAATGAGAGCTTCCTGTCGACCTGACTCAGATGGGGTCTTGGCAGCTTGGGGGAGGAAGTGGTGCCCAGTGTTGTTCTTCTCATTCCCTTCTTGCTTCCAGACACTGGGTCTCCACAGGCTGAACTCCCTTTGCCCCTTCAAGTCTTGTTTATTCTGTCCACGAGACTTATTCAGAGGCTGAACTCAGACCCCAACGCCAAAGCTAATCCAGACATAGCACCTGGATAAAGCCAAAAGTTGCCACCACTTGATTCTTTTTTTTTTTTTTTTTAAGATTTTATTTATTTATTTGACAGACAGAGAGATCACAAGTAGGCAGAGAGGCAGGCAAAGAGAGAGGAGGAAGCAGGCTCCCTGCTGAGCAGAGAGCCCGATGCGGGGCTCGATTCTAGGACCCTGGGATCATGACCTGAGCCGAAGGCAGAGGCTTAACCTACTGAGCCACCCAGGTGCCCCTTGATTCTTTTTTCTACATGTCTCATGGTCTTGCTTTGACACCATTTCTGCCAGTGACTTTAAAAATATTTCATTTGTGATACTCTGATAACCCCAAGTTATAAGATATCATAATTAACAGTCATGCCCACAACCCAGTTTAAGAAACAAAGGTTTAAACAATCAGGTCAAAGGTCATCACACACTCTTCCCCCTCCTGAGAGTAACCTGAATTGGGTGCCCACCATACATACCCATGGAGATTAAGTCTGGCTACAAATAACAGAAACCGCAAGAGTTACTTACATGAGGGAGAAGTACATTCACCTTTGTAAAAAGAGATCTGGGAGGAAAATAGCTCAGGGATGCTGGGGAGCTCCATGATGTCCCAGGCGTAGCCATCCAAAGCGCTACCTCTTGCAGCATGGGTTCGTCCTCCCAGACTAAGATAGCTGCCAAGCTCCAGCCATCTTGTCTACTTCTAAGCAAGCAGGAAGGAGAAGAAAAGGAAAGAAGGGTACGTCACCTGCCTTAAGCAATGTCTTGAAAGTTGCGTGCGAGCGTTCCTTTACGTCCCACCAGCCAGGCTTAGTCACAGGGCCATACGCAGTGACAAAAGAAGCTGGAAGTTGTCATTGTTATTCCAGCTGGCCCTGAGCCCAATTAAACATCAAAAGTCTCAGGGCACCTGGGTGGCTCAGTGGGTTAAGCCTCTGCCTTCGGCTCGGGTCATGATCCCAGGGTCCTGGGGTTGAGCCCCACATCAGGCTCTCTGCTCAGTGGGGAGCCTGCTTCCCCCTCACTCTCTGCCTGCCTGTCTGCCTACTTGTGATCTCTCTGTCAAATAAATCAATAAAATCTTTAAAAAAAAAACAAAAGTCTCATTCTAAAAAGGAAACAGTGGAATTAAGCAATACCTTGTGGTTCCTGCCTCATTATAGTCTTAACAAGAATGCCAACTTAGGACCTTAAATTATTATTCTTTTTTTCAAAAGAACCTTTCTATATGTTTAATAAAAGTATGCAAATGAGAGGCCTCTGGCCTAAGCATCCAGCTCTTAGTTCCAGCTCAGGTTGTGATGTTAGGGTCTTGAGATGAAGCCCCATGTTGGGCCCCACACCGAGCATGGAGTCTGCTTGAAATTTTTCTGCCTGTCCCTCCCCACTCTGCCTCTCCCCCTGCTCACATGCTTCCTCTCTCTCTCTCAAATAAATAAATAAATAAATAAATAAATTTAACAAGTCTGAAAATAGGGGCGCCTAGTGTGGTTCCGTCAGTTGAACATCTGCATTCAATTCAAGTCATGGTCCCAAGGTCTGGGGATCGAGCTAGGCATTCGGCTCCCTGCTCAGTAGGGAGCCTGCTTCTCCCTCTCCTGCCCCCTGCTGTGCGCTCTCTCTCTCTCTCTCTCTCTCTAATAAATAAAACCTTTTTAAAAAAACGTATGCAAATAATAAAGCTCAGTGAATTTCACAAGTGGATTCAGATATAGAATGTTACCAACACCCCAGGAAGCCCCCCTCATAACAAAAAAGGAATCCATTATTAAGGAAAATTCCAGATGAGTGGCTCTCTCATTCAGTGTTGGCTCGTGAGACATTAGCCTGCATTACTCCTTACTCTCAAAGGGCTACATTCCACTTTCTTTTCAATAAGAATGTCTCCTGAGGAAAGGACAGAAACGGAAGTTGAACTTCCCTGAAGAGAAATCCTGACAAGGGCACATGTCCACGGACTTGGTTCTAAGCTGTGTTAGATACGGAGAGAGGGCATTTACTGTGCACCCAGTATGTACCAGCAGCTGTCCGGAGTCAGGATGCCCCTCCTGCCATCCTGACTGGGATGTGTGTGACGTCACCTCATCCTGGATCTGCCCCTGATGGGATGTGTGTGACGTCACCTGAACTGGGCACTCGGACCACCTCTCCTTTAGGGCTCTCCTCTGCAAGGCGAGGATAATACGGTTGCCATGATCAAAAGAGGAAAATGTTGCCAAGGTGGTCTGCAAATTCAAAGCTCCATGAAAAGACATTGCCCATTCCTCTTGGGAGACCACTTCGGAGCTCTGCCTCTGCGATTGTCCCACAGCAAACGGCTTCATTTCTGTTGGTGCCCCTTGACTCCCAGGAAGCAGACGACACCGCCACCTCCTACCGCAGAGCTGAAGAAGCATTTGGTTGAGGGACCCAAGGGCTTGTCGTTTTTCTGTTTTCTACTGGATCGGAGTCATGACCCTTTCTCCCCGTGTTGCCGCAGCCCTCCCCTGGGTTTCTGGAACACGGGGGCTGACTCCATGTTTTCCTTTTACGCTGCTTTCCTGCCTCCCCTTCTCACTTCTCATATTGTGCCAGCTCGTATATATTTAGCTCTTTTAACCCTGCTCCATAAATCATTCCTGCAGGTCAAGTCCCTGAAAATGTTTCCCCTGAACTCCCTCCAAACCGTATCGAAAAAAATACTTACCTTGCGGTAAATGCATCATAACGAATTCAGTGTGTCACGGCTGCCTTCATTACCAGGAGGAAGACGACAGGGACTCTGCAAGGAGCAGCAAAGGCGGGGCCCGAGCATTCTGTGTAGAGTGTTCGGGGTCCCCCTCAAGGCCCCCACCCCCGCCCCAGCTTCTTTTTTGAAGATGCTGAACCAGCATGAAAGGCCTAGGGTGTGATTTATTCTCCGTCTTCCCCACAGCAGTATAATCTGGTGATGAAGGATTTGGACTCGAGCATCTGAGTGCTTGGGTTAATATCCTGGCTTCATCATCTCTTGCCATGCGGTCTTGGCCAAGTCACTTAATTTTCTGAGCCTCCGCATCCTCAGCTATAAAATGGGGATGATGAGTTGAACTCCCTGGGCAGTTGTAAGAATTAAAAGAGAGAAAGCGTACAAAGTTCTCAGCATGTGCCTGGTACTTGGTCAGTGCTCAGCAGATATGAACTGTGGTGGCTGTATTTCCTGTGGCCTACCCAGTATCCGTTCTCTTTGCCATCATTATTAGCAGAGCCCTGGCTTTATGCTGGATACCAATATACCTCAACATAAAAAATAATGATAACTTATTCTGGCTTCCCCTGAAGCTGGAGGTAGACACGTGACACGGTTCTTAACAAGGACACAGCCCCTGGAATCCCAGGAAGGGTTTTTAAAGGAAGCAGACAGAATTGGTATGTACCTATCTGCCCTTCTCCCCTTCCTCCTTTTTCTTGTTTAGAGTACAAGTGTGATGCCTGGCGCTTCAGCAGCCATGTTTTGACTCGGAGCCAGACTTGAGAATGGCGACCCTGAGTTCAGAATGGTAGAACAGAAAGGTAGTAGGATCCTGGGTCTCTTCTCCCAGATGATGCCTAGAGCTGCCACAGTAGCCGTGCAGTGCCTCCCTGTGGACATTGTTACCACATAAATAAACAGCCCCCTAGACTCCTTAAGCTCTTATTTCTCAGGTTCCCTCTACTAGCAGCCATACACAGTTCTTAGGTAGTACAAACATCAAACTCCTTCAGATGAGGGGTAATTCCAGTGAGAGCCAGAGGGGAACCTGAAGTAGTTTTCAAACAGCGTACTGCAGAAGCTGGGGGTTCCACAGAGGCCCCCCTCTCAGACTGGAGATCGGTGTCATGGGGTATGGGACCATGCTGCTTCTCCCTACCCCATCTTTTTTTTTTCCCAACTTTGTTTTAATATGTTGTGGGGAGAGAGGTAGCCCAGTTTGTTTTTATTTGAAGAACCAATTCCAAGGCAATAATACTAATAATAATAGGTTTGGAAACTTCTGTTCTTGTCCAACCTCCTCGTTTTACAGAGGAGTGATCTGAGGCCTCAAAACTGAGGTCATTTGCCCAGTCAAGCTCAGCCAAGCAAAGAAGAGGAGAACCCAAGATTTCTGCTCTTTCTGGGGACCCTGCCAAGGGCTGGAACTACCACAAAAACAAAACAAAACAAAATCAAAGGCAGATCCGAAGAGTTTACAACCACTCACAAAGCCCCAACCGCCTGAGCCCTGATCGGCTGCCCACTCTGGGGGGAACGGACAGACCGCCCAGTTAAAACTGACGGGAATGTCCATTCAGGGCCCTGGGCAGCCAGTCCGCCCTCCTGCCGAGACAAAGTTGGGCCCCGTTCCTTCTCCCCCTCCCCCGCCTCCACGGCAGTGCATTAATTGTTTGTTTATTTTTTTAAAAGCGCCCACACACTAGATGTGTGGAGCAAAGGGGGTGAATGGATGGTGTGAAATTCTCAGTCTTTGGGGTTCTTTGTCCCATTCTTACAGTTTTCCTTTTCCCAGTGCTGGCTTCATCAACTCCAGATCCGTGGTGGTGAAGCTACAGCTGAAAACACCACCTCATTCAAGGTCAACCCCATTCTACAGCTGGGCGAGCTGTGGGGGGAGGGAAAGGAGAGTATTTATCACGGGGCCCATAAAGTGTTTAGAGGCCCCATCGTTGCGGCTTTGCCGTCTGGGCAAAGTGGAATAACCGGATGTAAGAACAGTTGGAAATATCTCATTCTAGCACTTGAGCTACAAACTCTTTTTATCATCCCTCCATGGGATCCTGCCTCCCACCTAGCCATCCACGACAAAAACTGAGCACCTACTCATGGGCTCAGCCCTGGTTCAGAGGAAAACAGGCAAGGTTCTCACTTGCAGTTTATTTTAGAGGAGTGGGGAGAGCCTGAAAACAAGCCAAGCATGTGACCAAGTCGACAAAGAGCCTCTAGAACAGCCCAGAGGAAGGCGCCCTGCACGCTCTCCCGGGGTAGCCGGGGCGATGCAACCCAACCCCTGCCCCCAACTTATCAGATGTTTGCTGGTTATTAGGTTATTAAGTGTTATTATTATTCTTTTCTTTAACTCTTTTTGGAAACAGGCTTTCTTCCCTCCCTCAACCCCCCAGGCCTCCAGTGGGAGAGAGGAGCCCTATAGGCTCTCAGGGAAGCCCCTATTTCAGAGTGAGCTCAGCAGCACGTCCCTTTATGAGCGACGGGCGAGGGCCATGGCGGCTTAAAGGCTCTTATTTATAAACTGGGAAGGTTTCACAACAGCTGTTGAGCCAAAAGAAGTCCTCATGATTCCATCTTTCATAAGTTCATTTGGCAACTACTTGGAAAGACAGTGGAAGGGAAACAGAATTGACACTATTCTTAGAATTAGAGACCCAAGTTCAAGTCCTCCGTCAATCACCCCTGACTCCTCTCCCAAGCCCTTCCTTTCCTGAGCCTCATTTTCCTAGTGATACCACTATTCCTCTCATGGAATTGTTATGAGGATTAACAAAAAAAAAAAAAAAACACTGGTACTCAGCACATCTCAGACTTAGAGTGGAGGCTCCACAGATGGTGACTGAGTCTGCCCTGAGGCAGAGAGAGCCATGGAGAGATTGGGAGGGTGGCTTAGGGTCTGACCTAGACCAAGGGCACTAGGGGTGGGAACAATGGCTGACAAAGACAGTAAAGAGCTAAGATTGATGGGACTTGGCCAAGTATCCAGGTAGAGTAGGAAGGCCAGGAACTAGGAAAAGCTTGGGAGACTTGTTGGGTGTGGTGCCATTGGTAAAGACTGGGACACCAGGGAGGCTTAGTTCAGGGGCACTAGTGGGCCCACCAGGTGGACATTGATGGGCATCTGGCTGTTGGGGGCTGTAGGCGTTATCCACATGGTGGAGTCATAGGAGCAGTGGGGGTGGCTGATGTCCTGTAGGGGACCTCTGCCCGCTTTCACCGTCCAGCACATGCACACACACTGCTTTGAGGAACTGCTCCTCCTGCTCTCTCGTCATGGGCATCTGCAGGACCGCCCTCATTGCATTCTGCCCCACAACATACAAGAGTAGACAACAGGCCTGGGTCTCCTTGATCCTAGCACCCAGCTCCATGATTGTGCCAATGGTGAGTGTACAACCCAACACAGGCGCTCAGAGTCCTTCCTCGGGATTCTTAATTTGAAACTGGAGAAGGGCTTTGTCTCGGAGTCCCGAATGGGAAGAAATTGAAGGCTTCCAGGGGCCATTTTCTGTGATGTGTGAAGAAAGCTAATGCGCTGGAGAGGATAAGCCAAGAAGAAGCCAGCAGAACTGAGAAGTCAAGAGAGGGAAAATCCTAACAGCAACGTGCTCCTGAATCCGGTCCCCAAACCTCCGAAGCTGCTGTGCCTCCTTCAGTCCTTCGAGCTGCTCCAGGCATGTGAGTTGTTCAAGCCCCTGTTTGTTCAACTGTCCTTAAGTTGGGTTTCTGTCTCGTGCAACCCAAAGAGCCTTGGCTGACTCCGCTCTCGAAAACAGAAAGATTATACAGCTGTGACTTCCAATACTTTACTATTCAGAGACCCATTTGTGAGCGGACGAAGAGCTAGGCTGTGTATGAAGTGTGGTCTACAGTCCTAGGGAGGGCCGATCCAAGAGCCTGCCCATGGGGGGCTACATCCTTTAGGAAACAGGAAACAGCAGAGAGCCTAGGACTGACTGCTGGGGCACAGATCCTTTCTGAAGACAAGGAGAGACTAGGGCCAGAGGAGAAGAAGCGAGAGCACAGAGGCAGAAGGAGAACTGGGAAGGAGCATCATGATGGAAGCCAAGGATGAAAGGTCTTGAGGAGAAAGACTCCACCGGTGTCTCACTGAGGGTCGAGAAAGGCTGTGGAATTTGGGGGCTGCTTAGTGGAAGCCTGGGAGGTCTCAGGAAGCGAAGCCTGGGGCAGGTCCGTGGGGGTCAGGCTGCGAGGTGTTTAAGCAGGAGTGAACCTTGAAAACATGATGCTGAGTGAAAGAAGCCAGACACGAAAGGCCACATATCCTGTGATTACATTTACACGAAATGTCCAGGATAGAATCAGTAAATCCACATGGACAGAAAGTAGTTTCGTGATTGACAGAGGCTGAGGAAGTGGGGGACGGGGGATGGGAAATGTCTGCTGATTGGATGGCCTTCATTTTTCGGGTGATTTCAGTGTTCAGCAATTATATAAAGTCGGTGGTCATATACCTAGTGAATACACTAAAAATGGCCAAACTGTACACTTTTTTTTTTTAGAAAGAGAGCACAAGTGCTGAGGGGAGAGTGGGAAAGAGAGGGAGAGAATCTTAAGCAGGCTCCACACCCAGCACAGAGCCCAACATGATCTCACAACCTCTGATCATGACCTGAAGCGAAATCAAGGGTCAGACGCTTAGCCAACGGAGCCACCCAGGGACCCTAAATTGTATACTTTAGAAGAGTGAATATTATAGTAAGTGAATGATATATCAGTTTTTTGTTTTTTTGTTTTTTTTAAAGAGCCACTGATGGTGGACAGGAATGATGAGATTAGACCCTCCTTTGGGGAGTTTGGTATGGAGTCTAACAGGAGGGCTGGTGACACTGGAGGCAAGCTACCTGTTCAAAGAAATGATTTTCTAGGATGAGAAACCCTGACCTTAGAACAGGGGTGTGGAGGGTGAGATAATGACCCCCCAAGGATGCTTCTGTCCTCATGCCTGGAAACTATGAATATGCTTGCTTACATGGCAAAGGGAAATTTAGGTTAAAGACAGAATTAAGGTTGTTAGTCAGTCGACCTTAAAATAGGGAAATTATCCTAGATTATCTGGTGCGTCCAACGTATCCCAAGGGTCTTTAGATGTAGAAGGAAGCAGCACAGTGAGCGTCACAGTGATGTGAGGACTCTTTGGCCGTTGCTGGCTTTGATAATGAACAAAGGGAGCCATGAGCCAAGGCAGGGGAGCAGCCTCTAGAAGCCAGAGAAGACAAGGAAATTATCCTCCCTTCCAGAAGGGAAAGCAGCCTGCAGACACCTTGACTTTGGCCCAGGGAGACCTATGTTGGACTTCCGACCCATGAAATTCCAGGAAAAATTTGTGTTGTTGTAAGCTACTAAGTTCTTGATAATTGGTTACACAGCCGTTAGGGTATTCCAGGGGTGCGGTGACTAATCGAGAGGGAGCTGAGTGGATATGAGATGGTAGTGGGATGAGACACATGTTGGCCAAGAACCAACGCATGTGTGAAACCGCAAACTGCCACTAAATTGACAGCAGAGCCATGGAGAGGTCATTCTTTTTCTTTCTGGGTCTCAGTTTTCCTGTCTGTGAAATGGGAGTATTGGAGTGGTTGGCCTCTGTGTGCCCTTCTAGCTCTCGTAATCTGACTCCAGAACCTGTCCCTTGGGCTTTACAGCTGCCGTCAGCGGGACAAATCACACTGTGCTGGGTCTCGTAGGGGATGCTGATCTTATTGTGGTTTTGCACTCTGGTTTGTCAGAAAGGTTATCCTGCTAAAGGATGGTAACAAAGGAGGTTCAGCTGCCTTCCACCAAGGCAGGAGAGTTGAGGGGACCTGGGACACTCAATATGTATATATATTGCCACAGCACCACAATATATGTATCCCCCCAAGCCCCTGAAATGCCCCCTTTGAGTTTAGGCACAGAAAACATCCACTTGGTAGGCGCTGCCCCCTCATCCCACTCCCCACTGGCAAACCCCACAGATGAGTTTGAGCCTCAGAATCCTCCTCAACACAGTGCCTCATGTAGCCACTGCCAACTGAGCAGAGCTGGCAGGGCAGGTGATAGCTCGGGGGTAGCCTCAGGTTGAGGGCTCGCCGATGCTAGCATCCTTTTTGAAACCTCAGAAACCTTTTGGGATTCAGTAAGACCTTAAAATGGTTTCAGATCTTAAACAGAAAACCACACGGTAATGAGTTCGCCAAGGCTCTGATCGAAGATTCCTGGTGGCACACAATAAAAATCCACTCTGGCTAACTATGGAGAGACCACCAAATCAAAAGGTATTGGGGTGTTCGCCAAATCAAACAAGAGGCAGAGAAGAGACCATGGAGGTTAACGGTGAGAACACAGTCACATTCGTTCCGCAGAAGAGGCTTGATTGAGGCGCTGACCTTGGCACCCCTGGACATCCCTCCGCCTGCCACCCCCATAGCCCCTGCTTTGGCAGCTCAGCTGCTGCCCCCCTGAATAACCTCTACAGATCACTCCCCAAGTTCCAAGCCCCAGGGGAGAAAGCCAGCTGCTTGAAAAACAAGTACCAAGTACCAAGCAATCTCACATACTAAACCCCCCTCAAAGGGTCCAAAGTCCTCTGCATTGAGATAATTGACCATGAAATGTTCCCGCTAGGAAAGACTTCTGGCGTCAGGAGCTCAACACTCCTGTCTCAGAAGCTCACATGACTGCTTGGCATCAGAGTGGGGACGAGCACAGCGGCCTCCCAGGCCTTTCTGCCCCACCGCACTGTCCTCCAGCCCGCAACGGGGCCACTCCAGGAGGTGGGCATTGCCATGGCAACAGAGAGTCACAGCTCTTCCAAGATTGGTTGAATATCTTGAGGGGTCCTAACCTGAGACAGGACGAGTAGCAGCTCTACATAATTTAATCTTTAAACCTTTGTAAACACAGCTTGCAGATGAATACATTTATAATTCAGTGAAACAACCCTTTGCTAGGTTCTGTATGTTTTTTTCTGAGAATACGATTGCCCCAGGGACAGGTTCCTAAACATCACAGCAAGGAACTCTGGGCAGCAGGTCAACGGGGGTGCGGTTGGGGGGTGCTCTAGTGCCTGGAGTGAGAGGCGGAAGAGGAAGCAGGAGGCAACCCAGGCGGACAGGGGAGGAAGTTGGAACTTGCAGTCACTTCATTATTTTTCATCAAGTGGCAGACTGTGTCTTGGCTGGACAGAGCAATTAACAGCTCCCCAAGCTCCTAATGAGTTCTGTTCTTGAGATGTAAACTACCCGCAGAGTTTCCCAAGGGAATTTATTCCTGAAAGCTAACTTCTCAAAAATGGCCTCCCTTGGGTGCCCCTGGTCCGGGGCTACTGGATTTGGCCACTTTGTTAGAAAAGGGAATTCTGGGTCCAGAACCACCACTGGAAATTCGTGAGGGGAGAGCAGTAGCATGCCTCAGCCCTGACTCCAGCGCTCCTAACTGTGCCTGACAGGGACACTTCCCCTGACCCAGGGGCAGCTGAGGGGTCCTTTTCAGAGACCATTTTTCCACAGGGGCCTGCCATGCTTTGTACCCTAGTTCACCTGGGCATGGACACAGCCCCCCGAGGCAGGGTTTATGGCTGGCCAGGAGCCCAAGATTTGTACTAGAGCAGAGCCCAACCAACCAGACTCTCTCCTAGGGAATTTGAACTTGAGACTAACAGAGAATTTCTTAGTACTAGCAAGGACAGTGGAACTTGAAGCTAAGAGTCTCTGAGTCTCTGAGGAAGAGAGGAAGGCTCTTGGAGCATGGCTGCTTGAGAGAATGCAGAGAAAGAATCATCTGAATTTGTTCCAGATCTCTGTGACCTAAAGGATCCCTGCTCATGCACCAAACACATGCTCACATTGCCAAGTGGACAATGAGACTTTTGATCCAACTGACTCAAGCCTAAAGGGGTCCACTTTTGCCTCACACAGAGAAGACATGTGGGACTCAACGAAGTTTTAAAAATTTTGACGTTTTAAAATTTTTTTTTTAATTTTAGTTTGTTAGTGAAACACGGACAGGGTTCAAATCTAGGGGCAATTGGTTCCTCAACAAGAGAAATATTCTCAGTGTAACATAATCCTCTATAGCCCCAAGATCTAGCCTTTAGGAGCCACTAAACAACCTTCCTTCCATCTAGAGATAATGGAAGACGTTTGGAGGCCTTTGGTTCAATGGAAAACACTGACCATAGGTAAATTAGGGAGGTTCCCAGAACCATAGTCTTCTGATCTGTAAGCTTAAGTGTGGCCTGCAAAGCATGTTGACCCCTGGACCTATCAAGCCTCACCACCCATCTTCTTTGAACAGCTCTTGCCATACCCCATGCTTCCATAGTGCTGTTTCATGCCTTCATACGAAGACTACCTTTATCTAAAATGCCTTCCCAAGACTTGTCTGTGTAGCAAACTCCATTCCAAACTTCAATACTATAGGAGCTAAGATTCTTTGGGTTGTAGGATATGGAAAGAGACCCTGAATGATTAGATGACTCTGAGATGCCTTGCAGATTAAAAAAAAAAAAAAAAAAAGTTTAACTACCATATTTCAATATGGACAAGGATAAGAAAGCTCATGATTTGAGAACGATCACTCTACAGAAGTGGTCCTCAATTGGGAGTGATTTCGCCCCCCAGAGGACATTTGGCAATGTCTGGAGATGTTTTTGATTGTCATGACTGGGATATGGGGTGTTAGAGGCATCTGCTGGGTGGAGCCAGGGCTGCTGCAAACTCCCCTACAATGCAGAGGACAGCTCCTCTCACCACCCCCCAAAAAAGTAATCAACCCAAAATGTCAATGGTGTCAAGATTGAGAAACCCTGCCCTAGAGGACTTCTATCACCACGATTCAGTTCCAGTGATATCCATCCTGTAGTGTTCAGTTTTCTGTGAGAGGGAACGTGATTGGCTCACCTTGCGAACTTGTCTACCCCTGGATCTATCAGCTATGGCCAGGAAAGCAGAGTCACCTAATATAGACTTGGCCATTGTGGACCCTTCCTCTGTATTGGGAATGTTCCCAGGAAAAAAAAAATGA
The DNA here is from genome assembly GCF_011764305.1 of Mustela putorius furo. Classification (NCBI taxonomy): domain Eukaryota; kingdom Metazoa; phylum Chordata; class Mammalia; order Carnivora; family Mustelidae; genus Mustela; species Mustela putorius. The sequence continues at coordinate 13,195,411 of NW_025422057.1, forward strand.
CCTCTTGTAAGCTGTGCATCCCAAGAGCAATGGAACCAGAGCCCAAAAAGACATCACCCTTCTGGAAGCATTCCCACCCCCTTTAGGATGGAGCTACCCATCTGTATTCTTGGCTCTCACTTTATTTTGTACATGCTTGATTTCACTGAATTCTAATTAATTTGTCCATGTGTCCACCTCTCCTCAGAGACTTGGAATTCTCTGTGGATTGAAATGGGCCTTCCTTATCTCTGGAAGCTCTGTTCCAATGTTCTGGTTACCTGTTACTATGTAATTAAATACCCCAAAATTTAGTCACTTAGGGACCATTTTACTTCATGATCTTGTGAGCCAGGAATTTAGGCAAACCTCAGCTTGGTGATTCTTCTGTTGCACCCCTCAACTGGGGTCACTTAGGAATATTCGGCTGGCAATTGGGCTGGTCGAGAGGGGTCCAAGATGGCTCCTTATAGAAGTGGTGCCTTTGTAGGACAGCTAGAAGGAAAGCTGGGCTCAGCCAGAACCCTCTGTCTAGTGTCATGGCCTCTCTTTGTGGTCTTTCTAGAAAGGTAGCCACACTCCTTTCTTTTTTTTTTTTTTTAAGATTTTATTATTTATCTATTTTGAGGAGAGAGAACAAGGGGAGGGCCAGAAGGGGAGGGAGAGGGAGAGAGTATCTCAAGCAGACTCCACACAGAGCTCAATCTCACGACCCAGAAATCATGACCTGAGCTGAATCCAAGAGTAAGCTGCTTAACCAACTGAGCCACCCAAGCACCCCAGGGTAGCCACATTTCTTATGTGGCAGGCCAAGGCTGAAAAAAGCAACTGTTTCAAGAAGATACAGGTTGAAACTGAACAGCTCTTAAGACCTCTCATTAGAAGTCACAGAACATCATTTCAGCTGCAACCTCTGAGCCAAGCAAGTCACTAAGATCTTCCCAGATGCAAGGGGAAGAGAAGTGGATTATACTTCTGGATGAGAGGCAACATGCCAGAACAGAAAGGGGAGGAACTAGTGGTGGTCATTCTTACAGATGACCTACCATACGCTAGTACGGTAATGGCTCAATAAATAGTTAATGGGTAAATTAATCAATATGAAGGCAGATTTGCCCTCCTGAGTTCACAGAGTTGATATAATGGTTAAATGAAAACAAAGCAAATGAAAAATGCTGTTGAAACTATCAAGTGCTATCAAGATGTAAGGGGTTCCTGTTCAGAGAAAGCGTGCCAAGCTCACTCTACCTTTTAAGTGGGTGTTTGCAGGTTTCCCTCGGGCTCGCTTCTCTTTCATTGCAGAGATCCGTGACAGACATCACTAGTCAATCACTGCTCTTTTCTGCTGGCGCTGATCGTGGTCTCAGAATCCTTCTCCAAACGACACTCCTGACATCCAGTATGAATTGATCAAAATTGACGTAGAGTTGAAACCTATGGGCTCTCTTTGTTCTTGCCTAAATTCCTACTGCTAAGCCATCCCCCAAAACCGAGGTCCTTAGTTTCTTAAACCATATACACAAAATGTTTCCTTTTTTTTTTTAAAGAGAAAAATATAAAGTTTAAACCCCGAGGAAATGGGGTTAAACTTTATATAAATGAAACACCATCACCCCTCAAAATTGGATTTATAATGGAAACACAAACTGATTATGGTACCGAGCTCTGCCATTACAAATTACTTTGAAAAAAACAACTGTATGTAAGAATAGTCCTATGACATCTCATAAAGGAGAAAATCTGTTTACCTTGACATATTTTCCTCTGTGAAAACTCCATTTCAAGGAGAGGCAAGCCAGAACTTAGCTACCTGGATGAACACAAGCCATTGGCTGGCCACCGTTGGCTTCCACGCTCCTCGCCCACCCACAGATTGCCCTCACACCCATCCTGTGGACGACTCAGCTTTTTAGGGAATTTGGAAAACACATTTTGCCTGTTTACCTAAAGCACTTAAGGGAAGACAGAGAAAACACCACCACACAACCTCTAGTTCTAGAATGACTTTCTGCCCTCTGATTATTGAAGACACAAGGTCATACCTTTGACAGGGTGCAGGGCGCTAAAAGCTGTTTCTCTTCTTTTCTCAGCCTCTAGACTCCCACCACTGTCCTCAGGGAAGAAAACAGGCTGAAAATGACTAGGAGAAGTTGGGGGGGGGGGGTCCCCGATGTGGGTCAAGGCTCTGAGCCCATTTACTCACCTATGTGATAGGAACAATAAGAGTGACCTTGAGGGAGCTGAACAGTCCAAAGGCAGCAGGCAGATGGGAAACTCGGAGCTCTCTTTTCACAGCTGTGAGGGAGCCACCAGCAAAATATGGAACAGAACAATTGCACAGTTAGCTTTCCAAGTGTCACCTTTGCAACTGCTTCAAATGTGGAAAATGCCAGGATATGTGGCAACCCCTTGCTACATGGCAGGAATCAGGCCCTCCTGACTGGGATATTGCTTCTTAGAGCTGTGTTCCATACTGTCTGTTTAGAAACAGCCCCATAGCTAACCCTATTAGCACTGTCCTGTCCACCAGCTCCCGCAGCCAGTGCTTACAAGCAAGGTTATGGAGTAGGTATGATTGTTCTCATGTGACAGATGAGCAAATCAGGGCACAGAGTGGTTAAGTAGCTCACCCAGCACTTCCTAGCTAGCAAATGGCAGAATCTGGCTCCAGGAGCTTGAAGCTGTAGGCTACGCTACCTTTCCAGAAGACACAGATGGGGCCAAGTGGGTCAGCTGGCAAGAGTTTCTCTTTCCGCTGCTTCTTATGCTTTGCAAGTAGCATTTTCAACTTTCTACCACAAGGAAAATAAACAAACCAGAACTGCCTGTACAAACATGAGCAAATCTCATGTCTGATGTCAAGCATTGTGTTGAGTAGAAAAAGCAAAAGGGCATGTCATCATATGCTATGATGTCATTTATATAAAGGTTTTAAAACATACAGAAGAGGAGATGAGATGAGATTATCTGGAGAGGAGATAATTTCTGGAGATTTACACATGTACAGCAGCAGTACCAAGACATTCCTTGGGATGATAAACATCGCTTTCAAGATTCACCTTGGGGACAGGTGCATTCTGGGGAGGAGAACACAGAAGCCTTCACATATATCTGCAGTTTTGAAAATCCAGTTCAGAGGTGAGAACGTGAATGTTCAGTAAACCTCTGTGCCTTTCTGGATGTCTGAACTATTCCCTGATTTTGAAAAATAATTTTCTACCTTAGAATACTCACCTCTCAACGCAGACATCCCGCTCATTTGTTGCCCCTTCGTTTATATCTGCCTCCACCTCTTTAAGTCAGTCAGTTATCAGATGGGCTTGAGCATCTCCTGATAATACCCTTAAAATATCAACGCCTTACCTTTGGAAGAGCTTAGTATAAACCAACACTTAAATACTTTACAAACACCAACTCACTTGGACTCACAATAACTCTAAAGGTGAAGACTGTTATTATAACTGGAGGAAACTCCAGTTTAAAGGGAACCGGGGATTTTCTGGGGTTCCTTGGCTGGTAGGTGGCAGAGTTGGGATTTGAGTCCATGTCTTGTCTTGACCACGGTGCCTGACTTCGAGCCAAACTCAGGCGCCAGGGGAGAGGCGAAGCAAGTGGGCAGGATGACATGGCCCACACTCAAGGGGCCTCTGCTCCAGCACGGATGCCTTGTGCCCTCATTCTTCCAGCTGCTGGCCGCAGGGCTTGGCTGAGTCCCTCTCCAAGACTTGCCTTTCGCTGAGGAAAGTCCAAGGTCATGACCTCTTCCTGGAGCAGCAGCTTCCAATAACTGTTGATTTAGGATTATAAAGGTCAGCCTTTGGCCCGCTTGGAGGGGCCTCCTGGTTTAGAGCTCCTGGGGATGAGGACCTTGGATGTGATCCCATGCAGCTCCCCTTCTCCTTCTGCCCCTCCTGCAGTCATTGCTCCCCCACGAGGTTAACCCCAAGAGTATCCCCCAATAAACTTCTTGCTTGTAGATCTCCATCTCAGAGCCTGCTTCCTGGGGAACTGGCCTGCTACTGTCCCATGGGGAAGGAAGACTCTTAGAGGGGACACTGGAATGTTCCCATACAACACTGTGACTATCCCAGGGAGAGGTCAGTTACAGACAACTTCCTGCTGGAGGTAGGGACCCAGCTGAACCTTGAAAGACAGGGAGAATCAGATTATTATTTGACCATCAAAAGGAATGAAATACTGATACACACTAAGACACGGATGAACCTTGAAATAGGCTAAGGCTAAGCTGAAACCTTGAAATGAGGCTAAGTGAAAGAAGCCGGACACAAACATGGCATGAGGGACTCCGCTCACGTGAAGCATCCAGAGTAGGGATACTGATGGAGAAAGAACGCACATTACTGATTTCCTAGGTCTGGTAGCAGGGGCTCAGGGAACTGGGAGGTGAGAACTAAAGGATATGGGGTTTCTTTTTGAGGTGAGGAAAATGTTCTAAAATTAACTGTGAGAAAGTTGCATGTATCTGTGAATATATTAAAACCATTGGATCTTACATTTTAAGTAGATGACTTGTGTGGTGTGCAAATTGTATCTCAATAAAGCTGTTTAAAAAAAAAAAAAAGACAGGAGAGGGGTGCCTGTGTGGTTCAGTCGGTTAAGTGTCCGACTCTTGATTTCAGCTCAGGTCATTATCTCAGCGTCGAGAGATGGACCCAGCATCGGGCTCTGTGCTCAGCGGAGGGTCCACTTGGGGTTCTCTCTCCCTCCCCTATGCCCCTCGCCCCCCACCCCAAAAGAAGACAAAAGAAGACAGGAGGGTGAGAGGTCTGTAGATGGGCAAAAACATGAGCAAAAGCGTGGCAGCATGAGCGTGTGTGTGTGTGTGTGTGTGTGCAAGCACATGCACGCGCATGGGTGTGTACGAGTGAAACAGGAAGTAGAAAACCACAAAGATGGCCGGGAGGCTTTGGTCAAGTAGGGAAGGCCTAAGGCCCACACAGGAAGATCGGGGAGTAGTGGGGTGACAAGGGTGCTCTAGGCTGAGCAGTCTGTGCAGAGAGGCCAGTGGGTACGCTGGGAGTCGAGAGACCAGTCACCGGACTCTTGAGGCGATCCAGTGTGTGGGCTGGGTGACAGTGTCTCTGCTCAGCAAGATATTACCTGGTTTAACATGCACACATACATGCACACACTAGAGTTGCATGTCCTCTTGTGTCTTTCTCAATTCACTGGGCTCATCCCTGGATCTCTTCTACCAGTCCACCCGTGCCCCACACTTGAACACTCCCCCACCACATCAGTATCCACCGTAATTGCCTTCCCATAAAATCCTCTCTGCCAAGTTCTAGCATTTTCTCTGAGATGACGGTGAACTTATAACGGTGGGCAGCCTCTCTATGAATCTTGTCACGATGCTTTCTCACCCCCTACAATCAAAGCTGTGATTTAGGCAGGGGTTTTTGTTTGGTTAAAGATAAAAGCAATCTTGCCCTTCCCCCAGGACCTCTCCCATCGGCCACCTGGGACTTGGTTAAATCACTCTTCCCCACTGCCAAAGGTAAGCTGAGTCTCTACCCACCTCACTCGTCGTGAATGAGGTCAGCCAAATGCAACTAGTCAGGCCATGCCCTCAACTCAGCTTCCTTTAGAAACAGGACATTAGAGGTGGATGGACTTAAAAGGTCATCTAGCCCCACTTGACTTTTGACAAGGAGGACCCTGGGGTCCTCCCCCACCACTAACCAGAGAAGGCAGAGGTGCTTCCCATCCCTCTGAGTTTCACCATTGAACCAGTACAACATGGCCTTCAACGCCTAACATGGAGAAAACAGAAGTCAGTGTGTCTTCTGCTCCCCAGGACAGTGGGCGAGAATTCCTGAAGAGACTTTTCTCCTGGGTGTTCCTTCTTTCTGAGAGCAAAGAACGTCCCATATAGACACAGTGAGAGTCCCTGTAAAAAATCCCAGCGGCCACTGGGATTTGGGTAAAATGTCAGCTGAGGACCCCAGCAAATCATTCCCTAAAACCAAAGTCCATGTCTCTGGTTTCTTATGATAGAACACCAACCTCACCAGCCTGGGAACACAAAAGTGGTGATAGGCATACATAACCCAGTGTCACTGTTCAGGTACCTTTCTGCGTGGCTTAAGAAAGTCACATGCACTTGGGGCACCTGGGTAGCACAGCTGGTTAAGCTTCTTACTCTTGATTTCAGCTCAGGTCATGATCTCAGGGTCATGAGATGGAGTGCTGTATCAGCTTTGTGCTGGGTGTAGAGCCTGCTTAAGTTTCTCTCTCTCTCTCTCTCTCTGCCCTTTCCCTGCTTACACACATGATGCCTCTCCATCTTAAAAAAAAAAAAAAAAAAAAGTCATGTGCATAGATGTCAGCTCCAAAGGGCAGGGACCAACCCTGTTTTCTTCTCTGATTTACTCCCAGAATCTAGATAGGAGTAGTAAAAAAATAAATTTTATGACAAAGGAGCAAAGAGATATGGAGATGATGAAGAAAAGACAGTCTTTTCAACAAGTGGTGCTGGAACAACTGGTCATCCACATGCAAAAAAAGAATCTAGACACAGACCTTATACAAAATTAACCTTAAATGGATCATAGGTCTATTTATAGCAAAACTATAAAACTCCCAGAAGATAACAGAGGAGAAAACATAGAAGACCTCGGGTTGGCATTATCTTTTTAGATAAAACACCAAAGGCATGATCCACCAAAAAAAAAAAAAAAATTTTTTTTTTTTGCAAGTTGAACACCATCAAAATTAAAACTTCTCCTCTGCAAAAGACAATGTCAAGAGAATGAGAAGACAAGCCTCAGACGAGGATAAAATTTTTGCAAAAGACACATTTGATAAAGGACAAATCCGGTGGAATGCAAAATGGTACAGCCACTTTGGAAGATGGTTTGGAAGTTTCCTACAGAACTAAATTTATCCTTATTCAGCAATTGCACTCCTTGGTATTTATCCAGATGAGCTGAAAACTTATGTCTGCACAAAAACCTGCACATGTACACTTCCAGCAGCTTTATTCATAGCTACCAAAACTTGGAAGCAATCAAAATGTTGGTTCTTCAGTAGGTGATTGAGTAAACCATATAGTAAATCCAAACAATGGAATATTATTTAGCCCTAAAAAGGAGTGAGCTATCAAGCCCTGAAAAGGCCTGGCAGAAATTTAAGTGTGCTTTCCTATGTAAAGGAAGCCAATCTTAAAAAAAAAAAAAAAAAAAAAGCTACATGCTGTATGATTCCAACTATATCATGTTCCAGAAACAACAAAACCGTGGCTATTTACTGAAGATAGCAAAAAGATCAGTGCTTGTCAGGGGTGAGGAAAGAGGCAGGAATGAATAGCAGAGCCCAGAGGGCAGTGAAACTACTCTGTAAGTTACTGTACTCATGGATACCCAGAATTACACATTTATGCAAACCCACAGAATACACAGAACCACGAGTGATCTCTAAAGTAAACTATGGACTCTCGGTGACAATGATGTGTCAATGTGGACTTATGGAAGGTCACACAGGTACTGCTCTGGTGTGGGAGGTTTTAGTGGAGAAGGTTGCGTGTATCTGGGGATGGGAGGAAAAAGGGAACTCTCTGTAGTTTGCACTAATTTTCTGTGAACCTAAAACTGTTCTAAAAAATAAATTCTATTAAAAATACATTTGGAATCAATATTCCACTTTTCCTCATAACTCCAAGGTTTCCAGAGGTGTCTAACTGTACCCATGAATGAGCCCTGGTCACTGCTTGCCTCCGAGTCCAGGACTCTACGGCCCTGTGACAGACCCATGTCTTGGAGTGCTCCTCGGAGGCTCCAGCTGTCTCCACAAGGGTAGACACCCTCACCATATGCCTAATGAAATACGGGAGAAAAACATACTCCCTCTGGGTTCTACCGATGACCTACAGCAAAGGTTTTTGGGCCCCAGAACACCACAGGTCCACCCAAATTTTATTTTAAGTCATGTCACCCTGTGCCCTGGGGGGCCCGGTCAGAATGTGTTGACCACCAGCCACTGTGTCCACCCTGTTGGTATGTTTCCATCTATGACAAAAAGGCCCGGACAGGATATGTGTACTAGACTGAGGGGACTGGAAGGCTGCCTTGAACTAAAAACAGCTCCTAGGGGCTGAGAAAGAGGGGTGGGGGAGGCCAGGACCCTCTGCCAGAGTAGAGAGAGCCGAGTAAGTCGGGGGTATACGCTGCATGAGGAAAGGCAGGGAGGGTCCCAGGAAATGCGAGCTCTCTGCTCTCCTGGTTCAGAGCTGTGCTCGTGCGGGCGGTCAAATCTGCCTTCCCCCTCCAAAAGGGTTGTGTGGGCATCTGGGCTGGTCCCCACGATGCAAGGCCCCTGGGCCTCCCCTTCCTGAGGGTCTGACACAGACATTTGGACAAGCCCAAGAGGGACCGTGGAAAAACATTAGAGACAGTCAGGAAGCCCCAGTACTTTGGCGTGAAAAGCCCCAGTCCACTCTCCCTAGTCCCAAACAGTGTGCAATCGCGGACAAGCAGGGCTGCTGGCTGTTGTAGGAGGCCATGACACAACGGTTAAGAGCATGAGCTCTGGAATCAGTCCGGCCTGCGCTGGAAGCCCAGTTCCACCACTGGCTCCTCGGACACCTTACTTCGCCTCTGTGAGACCCCGTTTCCTCATCTAGAAGACCTCGTGGGGTTGCTGTAGGGCCCACAGGGATGTGACTGAGTTCGTGCAAGGAGAGTGCCTAGTCCTGGGTCGCCCCGACTGTAGCACCCAGCACCACTGGGGCCTGTCCCTAAGCTGGCGTACCTTCCCTTCTGGGTAAGGTACTGGCTGCTCCCTAACACTTTCTTGTTCTGTTTTTATTCAAGCTACACACTTGAATAGTTTTAAAGCATCATAGATCTTCAAGACTCTCCCCCTCTCCGTTTTCCCTATTTCAAAGACAACCACTTTAACTCTTTGCTTTATAATACTTTTAATACACCGGGAGTTGTGCTGTTCTTAGGGAGGGAATGAATCAGCCAACAAAAACATTCTAGGGCCTGCTCGGAAGGCTGGTTGTTCTCTCACTCTCGTTAGCTCGGATCCAGAAGAACTAGCTAGAACGATATAAAGGCAGACTCCAGGAAGAGCAGCCCGTGAGCCCACCATTCAATTAAGATACGTAGTCACTGGACCCTTGGCTTTTAATCAACACGCTTCCTCCTGTTCCATTTTAAATCCTGGTGCTGATGTCTGTGCCTGGCCTGGGAAGAGGTTCAGATATCAGGCATAGATCAGTACTGACATCCAGTGGTCACAGAGAATCGTCTGCCTGAAGCTCCCCATCTCTCTTTGCCCAGAATCCAGGGGATGTTCACCCAGAGGAAGGAGGAGTGATAGAGGCTGTTGGTGGGTGGTGTTAACTTGGGGGAACCACGTGATTTGCAGTCAGAAGTTATGTAACCCGGGCCAAGGCCTTGCCATCTTGCAAGAGGCCCATGGGGTATGTGAATGCTAACCCCAGAGTCATAGGGAGAAATGCGGCTCGCCACTGGCAATGTGGTAAGACCGGCAAAAATATAATGTCCGTGGCTACACAGGGTTTTAAGTTAGAAACTCTGATTCAAGACCTGAGGCTTCTGTCACCTTGGGCAAGTCCCTTAAACTCTCTGTGTTTCAGCTGCTCATCTTTGAAGGGAGGCTGATGCTACCTGCTGAACCAGCCTCACAGGGCTGTGGTCAATGTCAATGTCCAGTGTGGTCAAGGTCCAGTGCGAATGCCTGCAAAGCAGTTTGTAAATTGCAAGCAGCTGGGCCGCCAAGATGACGGTGGTGATGGAAAAGACCAAGCAAAGCTGGTAAGGAGGTACCAGAAAGAACTGGAACTCTGGGGGTGTGGCCGTGTGACAACACTTCCAATTTCCAATGTCACTGAAGCTCTGGAGACTCCGCCTTGGACTGCCAGCGTGGCTTCATGAGAAAAGCATTTCCTCTGCATGTTCCTCTGGACACATGTCTCTTGAGATAAGCAATGGTAACTTCAAGAGACATCAATCCTGAAAAATTACATCTCAAAAAGATTTTGAAAAATAGAGATATAACTCAAACAAAAACTTGGAGGTGCTACTCATTCTTATGTCAGAGGGAGCTCTGGTTAATATCAGCAGGACAAGTAGACCACACCCTTGTTCATTTCCTTATTTTTTGTTGTTGTTGTGTTTCCATTTTGTTTTTGGCCTAGGGCTTTGCCCAAGGAGACTAGTCTCACAAGTGGCTCTAAATGAAACCACGAGATGACCAGCAACAGAGAAACTGTGTGTACGTAAGAGAGAAAATCTAGAGGGGTGATTTTAGAGACTCAAAGACCACATTCCTCACTCAGTTTGTGCCATCAGATTTCATCAGTTATTAGAATGTACCTTTAAGAGTTGAGTCTCCTTAGTGAGCTTTATTTAAAAGAAACAACCAATTCTCTTATGCTTCCTAAAGGTATCAGAGGGCTTTGAACCCAAAGAAATATTATGCTGCTTTTTCAGATTTCTGTATATCTGTTGAGCAAAAAATCCATTCTAGCCCCAGAAAGGGGTTTATCCCACTTTATAGAATCATAGGAAGGGCTGAAAAAAGTACAGCTTCCAGTGCCACAGCAAAATCAGGCCACTGGGGAGCAGCTGACTCTTCTAGCACCAGGAAGCTACCCTCTGAACTGGAAAGCTTCCATTCTGCGCTGCAGAGGTGTACCACAGTCGCTCTAACCCAGGACCATAAGTGGTATCCCACACCCTGTCCCCACAAAGTCAGCGAGTGGTTAGACATTGAGATTTCCACTAACACTGCCCCAGTAGAGCCCCCTCCCTCCTCATCTGTGCTTGTCAGAGCCAGCAGCATCAGAGTGGCCTCCACTTCATGTCCACTTTCCAAATCTCTCTGGCTGGATAAATAGAAGTCACACCCAGAATCCTAGCTGCAAGGGATTCTGGGAGATGTAGTTTTCCCATTTCTGGCTTCTGTAGTTTGGAAGGGACACCAGGAGGCAGAATGAATGTGGAGCACCAATCCACCGTGCCCATCATAATGGCTTATTTTTATTTTCTTTTAGAGTTATTTTTCTTTTTTTGTATTAATCTTTTTTTTTTTTAAATTACATGCTCGCCATCAAAGATAACAATAGAGAAATGAAGTAAAAATAAAAGTACCCTGCCCCAATGCCATTTCTCAAAGGCGATCACTGTTCACAGTTTGGTTTCTGCTCATTTGGGTGGTGGTTTGAGGCGGGGGCATTGTACTACATAGTGCTCTGAGATTTGTTTTGTCACTTGAACTTAGATCCTGGATATCTTGACAGGGAAAGGACATATGATTCTAACTCGTGCTTTACAAAGAGCTGCCAAGCATCCCATCAGAGAGGTACCCTAGTGATGGACATTAAAGTTGTCTCTAATTGTTCCCTATTATACAAAAATTCAAAAGGGTCAGCTGTTCAAGCATTTGGAAAGGTCCATTTTCCAGAGGTGATAAAACTGAACCATATTTTGGAGCTGTGTCTTCCTAATCACCACATAGTCAGGGGATTGAGTTCAGCTGTCCAGAATTTAAGACTCAGGAAAATTGGCTTAAGCCCTGAAAATTTTTGACTCAGCAGACACTGATGGAGTCTCAGTTGTAAGCAAGAGGGGTTCACAAATACGCTTCCCTCCCCATTCTTATCCCCAAGGGGCCTGCTCTCTGCCAGGACCACACAGGTCTATGCACACAGCTGGTTAGTACCTGGTTCAGGGGTATGAGACACAGAGGGGTAGAAGAGCTGGAAAGAGGGCATGGTGCTGACCTCAATGGGTAGTCAAGTTGAGAGTGCCAGAAAGCCAATATTAAGAATCCTCCACCGCGTGAGTATCAGGGGGTCAGAAGGAAGCCTGGGTCACACATCATCTGCTGGGTCCCCAGATGACCAACCAGGACATGTGACATCCCTTGGCAAAGTGGGCCCAGCTGCTATAGATCACGTCTGTTTCCTCTGTAGTTGTTTTTAAATCCTTCACTTCAGCTCATCTCTACGTGCTAGGCCTCCACCAGCATCTCAGTCAATCCCAGCCCAAGCCTATATACACAGAGACCTCAGCAATAAGGTCACAGTGGGTATGTGCTGCTCTGTCCATCACATCCATCACTGTTTCTCTCCCCAGCAGATGAGAGAATATGCCCTCCTCCATTCTCTGCTCTGAAATCTGGCCAGAATTGCTTTTTATCCTCCCCACAATATATCCCCCTTCCTAGACCAACTGTTGATTTTAAGGATGGACATCTGATGCAGCTGTGATCAAGGAAAAGTAAATCCCAGTACTTGTACAAAATCTGTGGTGAAAATTATCCTTTCTCTGAAGATCTGAAACTGAGGCATGCTGCTGCTCTAAGGGAAGGCTGAAGCCTGAAGCTTCTGAGGGTCATTCTGTGAACCCAAGGAAGGCAGATTAGAGAGGTAAAGTAATGACTTCCGAGACATTAGTAGAGCCTGGATCAAGCATCACCTGAAGGCAGACTTCTCTTTAGACTTCTAAATTACATTAGCTATTATATCTACTTTATTGACTGAACCGGTTTAAACTGTAGTTTTTTGTCATTTGCATCAAACAGAGTCTGGACACTTTTTTACAGATCACCCAACAGGGGCATTTCCTTTCTTTCACCTCTAAAAACAACTGATATGCAATGTCTGCCCTGCATCCAGTTGCTGCCCTAGAAAAGCACTCCTGCTGGCCTTTCACTGAGAACTATTTGAATGTGTGTCCTAGAAAGTTAACTCAACTGACTTAGATGAAAAAGAATCATTTTGACAGGAAAAGCGGGAAGAATTAAAACAAGGATCTCCTAGCACTTCAAGATTCAATTTCTCTCCTTGGCCTCTGGGTTCATTCCTCAAATCTGTTTTCTCTAAGAGCCTGGAACAACGCTAACCTCAGCTCTGGGTTCAAACATATATAATTACTCTCCAAGAGGTAAAGGTTTACTCCTCCAGCTGAAAGTGTAAAAATCCTCGAGAGCTCTGGTTAGCCCAACATGGGGCACATGTACATCTTGGGTCAATCAGTGCAGCCAGCAGAATGAGGGATGATGACTGGCCCAGCTTTCTTTTTTGTTTGTTTAATTATTTGGTTTTTGTTTTGTTTTTTTGGCGGGGGGGAGGCAGGATCTACTGGCCTGACCCTAGACCCAGTTCATTGTACAGAAGAAAGTGTGGTTCCGTGAAAAAACGGAACAAAGTTAAGAAAGAAGATGCTGACAAGTCGTGATAAAAATGTCCATGAAACCTCAGCATTTTGTGCAAACCCATTGATAATGGGTGCAAAAGAGATTTTGTAAACCCATTTGTAAAATGGGTTTTGTTCAAAGCTCATGGTCATTTGCCAACAGAGTCACTGACAGAGCTGAGAGGCCAGGCGGTGGGGTGACTGAGCAGGGACTTAAAGGGAGGCATGGCAGTTTGCAACTAGGATTGTGACCTAGGGCGAGTCACAACCTGCCAAGTTCAGCCCTAGAAGGAATAAACGATGTCACGTGCCTCTCACAATGACTAAGGCTTTAGTACCTTCCTCCCAGCATGTAGAATCATTGGGGAAGAAAAATTCAAAAGCCTAACTGTGAAAGTTTTTCCTAAAGATGTCCTTAGCAGGAAACTTCAAAATGAAGTCTGAGCAGGAGCCCAAATGTTCAAGGGGATGGGGGGTAGGGAGGGAACTGATGCCAAATCAGCCTCGACCTGAAAAAGTTCCAAGATATAATCCATAAGAAAGAAATGCCAAAGGAAGGAAGTGAAGGAAATGTGTGTTCGGGTGGGCACTTTTTCCCTGCTCAAGCCACTGTTATGCACCCAATGGGCATCCACTATGGTCTGGCGCCCGGTCGTGTGGATTGCCACATTGCCTCTTCAGTTACTTTCATCATGCTAAGAGGCGTGTACTCTTCTTGAGTGAAACCAAAACCATCCAATTTTCAGTGTTATTAAGTAGCAAGACAGAGATGGGCCGGTTGACTTTGCAAGGCCCCACCAACAATCTAGCTGTGGCTTCCCGACAGCAATCTCTTTCCAATCCCAACACCCTTTCTAACCTGAGCATCCCTCCACTGCCTCTTTCCACCAGTGAGCCCAAGGGGGGTGGAAAATACCCTCCTCGACTTGGCTGCCAGGGAGGGAGTCTGGGGCCGGGTGAGCCATGAGGGAAACACCCACCCACAGCGCAGCCCTGGGAAGGGTCCGCCATGCTTCTCAGCCCCAGCCCGCTGACTCCGGCCCCTTCACTCACCCGGCCCCATAAGGTGGCCCACTGCCTGGCAGAGTGAGAGAGAAGTCCACGATGTGCAGAACATCAACACAAGATCAGCCCAACCCGGGAGATGGCAGCTAGCAACTCACAAGCTGGTGCTGGTCCAAGTCAGAGCTGCTGGTGCTAGGCCAAGATTACAAAGGACAGGCCTTTTTGGGACCAGAGAGGCTCCAGGGCACAGCCCAGAGCACAGAGGGCTTATCACACCTGGCCCAGAGGAAGTTCCCCCTTCACAGGCCAAGCACTTCCGGTCAGGGAGGGGGCGGTCCTCATGTCACAGCATGTCCGGAAGCATGGGGAGCACCTGGGCTGCTTCTTTTGCTCCCAGGAGCTGTGGGGGCCCAAGAGCAGTGGCACAAAATCAACGGGAGTGGGTTGTCAGGGCTGTGCCCCTGCTCTTGAACTCTCTCCCCTCCCTCTCCCTTTAATGAAAGGCAAGTCTTCTGATTAATTTCTGGTTTCCTGTCATTGTTCCTGACTTGTCATCCATCTCAAGGTGTGCCAGGATGCTTTACATTTCCTTGGAATAGCCTGCCTAGGCCTGCTGACTCGGCAATCCTATTAGCAGGATTTTTTTTTTTTTTTTCCATTGTGTTTGTGAAATGAAATAAAATAAAAGGCGCTGTCTCCAGAGAATTCTTCCTGCCCCATTTCTCTGCACGTCATCAAGTTCTGGGGAGATCATGAGGTCTTCGGGGGGAGGGGAGGTGACCATGCTTCTCTACTTTGGTGTCCAGGAGGCCTGGGAGGAGGCATTGCTGGTCTAGCCAGATGCAGGCGGATCCAAGTCCTGCCAGCCTTTGCCGTGCCCAGAATCGTGGGGAGGGGCGTGGAAGCGATCCTTGAGGCCACACCACGTCCAGAAGTCATGCCACTGAAATGCTGAGAGGCTGGCAGGGGCTCCAAGGTAGGAAGGTGGGCTCCTAGTTCTCAAACAAATATTTCAAGCTCCGTCTGAGGCTCACTCTCCTCATTTGCCAAAGTGGACAGAACAATTCCTGCCTCATAAGGCAGCCAGGGGGGATTAAATGAAATCTCAAACGTATAATGCTTTGGCACAAAGCCCAGTGCAGAGATGGCATCAAACAACTATTCTGGTCGTTCCTTTTTTGGCATGACATATTCCAGAGTGCTGTATATTAGAACATGGCTCCTGGTGGCTCGGGGAGAGCCAGGGGCCTTTTCTGGGGGAGGAGGGGGCAAGTGGATATTAAAGGTTTGGGAAAGGCTCCAAGAGCCTGAAGCACGCAAAGGATTAATGAGTGGAGTGGGCAGTAAGCTGCTGAACCTGCTCCCAGGATGTGCTCTATGGCAGAGAAGCGAGAGGGAGAGGTTTTCCAGGACCAATAGGTGGGGAGAATTCGAGAACACTTCTCTCGGTCACAAAACTCAGCCTTGCACTCGCCACACTCCATGTGAAGAGTCTTGTGCTAGCGTGTACAGTAAGTCTGTTCTTAGCTGGTGTTCTGTGTGGCTGTCTTCTCCGCCGTGGTGAGCATGGGCTGTGTGCAAGACAAAGGGCTCCTTGATTCCTGTTTGAGAGAGAGACAGAGAAAGAGAAAGGAGAGTGAGTTCTCCGGTGAAATGTTTGGAACAGTTTAAAGCAATTTTCACAGGAAAGAAAATACTCCTACAAACTCCCGCTTGGGTGGAAATCTCGGTCCAATCCTGCGATAGAATATTACATAGTCAGTAAAAAGGCTTTGCATTTGAAAAGGTTGTAAAAAGAGCAGAGTACACAGATGCACATACTGTGTGAGCGAAGCTATGTTAAAATCCATTTTTAAATTTGGAAAATGAAAATACACCTTACCTTTAGGCAATGGCTGATGAAAGCTTTTCTCGTCTTCTTCCTACTTCTCTGTGTTTTTCTAATTTTTCAAACAGCATGTATCTTTATAATAATGATGACGACAAGGGGAAGTAGGAGGAGGAGGAGATACAGAACTTTTAAAGACCTCTCAAGCCTCCATGTATTGTGAGGTCCCATTTAATATCGCACTTTCACTCCCCTGGGACACCAGGAAGTCACTGGGGAGTGTGGGGAGAGAGAAAACAGCACCGGGTGACAGGGGTATGAGCATCAGACATGAATCTACAACTGCAGGGACCCAGTTCCGAGGGCGCCGACCATGTAGGTAATTACACATCCTCGTGGTGACTGCCTTAGCACGTCCAGTGCCAGAAATAGAGAAGATCCATGAGGCCAGTGGCTTTCCAAAGGCAATCTCGTACAGAAGTTGGTATGCAAAACAAGTTACAAAGAAGCCAGGCAACTTCTTGTGAGAGAGTGATGAGGCAGCTTCACCCATCCCCCTCCGTCCCCCACATCCCCACCCTCAGTCCTTGTTTTGATCTCTGTGCCTAGAAAAGAAACACCGCTAGAAAACCTCATGTTCAACTGGCCCGTAATGTGGAGAACAGAGGAGGTGATGGTGGGGGAAGAGGGGGTTCTATTTCTAAGCAATTAGTAAATACATTTTTTTAAAGATTTTTGTCCATTTATTTGACAGACAGAGATCACAAGTAGGCAGAGGCAGAGAAAGAGGAGGGAGAAGGCGCCCTGCTGAGCAGAGAGCCCCATACAGGGCTCGATCCCAGGAACCTGAGATCATGACCTGAGCCGAAGGCAGAGGCTTTAACCCCCTGAGCCACCTGGCACCCCAGTAAATACATTTTGCTGAAAGTTCATATCCCTTTGAATACCTCCATCCAGCTCTGTTTTAGAAACAAACAATAAGGCTGTTTTTACCAATATGTCCTCTGGGAAGGGTATAGAGTTCGATCTAGGAAAACATTTAAGTCTTTGACATATCTAGTGGCTATGCAGACCCCGCAGTTTATGAGACCGAATAGAAGCGTGATGACTAGCAGCTGATTCGGGCTTACAGTAAGTTGTAAGTTGTCTGCTCCTGGGGAGTTCTGTGCTTGGTTTTGGGGCCGGTGCGCAGAAATACTCTGATTTGTTTCTGCCTAGTTGTCTGCTGGAAGAACAGATTGTCACGAGTTCTAGTTGTTTTTTGACCCACGTGAGTCTGTGCGTTTCGAGTACTTGTTTGCAAATATGATCTAAAATATTAAAGGCGTGGGTCTTTTCTGTGTTCTGATCATTTAACCTGACATAGTACCTTGGTGAGGTCTAGGTCCCGGTGAATGGGGAGCTCTCAGCGGCTTTCAAACACACCTGCCTCTCAGTCTGTGTAGCCACTGGAGGCCTGAGCGGTCCCTTTCCTCTGTCTCCAAAGAGGGGAAACCAGAAGCTGCAGGTAGCATTTGTAAAACATGCTGGTGTGAGTGAGTGTGTATGCGGGCAGGTGTGCTCAAAGGGTCTCTGGGACTGCGTTTCTGGACAGCCATGTGCTGGGGGGAGGAGCCAAAGAAAGGGTCCGCAGAGGTGCCAAACTTTCCTGTTCCCAAAGGCAGCAAGCACCTCCACTGGGACCGACAGCCCAGACGGTAAGGACAGGCTCTGGAGGAAGACTGCCCCCCCACCCCCACCCAGCTACTTGCTGGGTGACCTTGGGCTAGACCTCCCGCCTTCTTGAAACTGAACGCTCACCTGGAAAATGGCGATAATCACAGCAGCTTGTTAGGAAGACTTTTTACATAATCTCATTGGCTTTGTGATTATGTAAGAAAATGTTTTCAGAATTACTTACAAATTATATAGAGATGAAATAACATGAGATCTGGGGTTTGCTTTAAAATAATTCAGCAAAAACAAAGTGGAGGGTGAGTCCATGTGCATCGGTTTCCAGAACAGGCGAAACTCGTCTAGGGTGATAAAAATAAGATTGAGAATTGAAATGAATAAAAAGAAATGAAAAATAACAAGTGGAAAAGAGCAGCAGAGAACTTTCTGGAGTACTGAAAATATGCTGTAACTTGATTTGAGTGATGATTACATGGGCGTAATATTTGGCAAAACACATCGGCCAACAAATGGTTCAGAAAAAGTGTGTGTGTGTGTGTGTGTGTGTGTGTGTGTGTATGTTGTATAATAAAGCAAATGTGGTAATTTGTTGCCATTTGGGGATCTCTTTGAAGAGAATGTGGATATTCTTCCTATTTTTCTTTTGCAACTTTCTGTATGAAATTATTTTACAACATATTTAGAAACTCATCAAACTTCACACGTAAGATCTATGCATGCATTTACTGTATATACATTATACACCAAATAAGAGTTAAAAATCATATGTAAAAAAATCTTGATAAATGTCAAATCTGAGTAAGGTGTATAGAGGTTGGTTATATTATTCTTTGTACTTTTTGTGTCTATTTGGCTATTTTTATAAAGCAAAAAGAAAAAAATTAAACATTAAAAATGACCCAAACAGCCGTCAAGTTCCCGGCCCTGGGCGCAGCACCGGTGGCGTCCCGCTCTGAGAATGGCCCATGAGAGCCACCCTGCACCATCCCTCTTGGGTGATCTGGAAACATACGGACGTCGTATGCTGACACGGGCATTGTCTGTGACCGTGCTTGACGAGATACGCCCTGCAAACTGGTTTTCTCCGTCCCTCGGCTAAATCAAGGTAAAGCACAGAGCCAGAAGGTACTGGAGATTCTTATCTTCTCCCAGCTCCCGCTCACGGTGAATGCCTTTGCCTGGCTGTCTTCCTCCCTCAGAGGCATGTAAATACCTTGTTAGACAAGCAGGAACCACTCTGGTTCTCATTTCATTTTGCAAGGTAAACACTTGCCATGGCCAAGACAAAGGGAAAAAGTGAGGGCCGCTGACCTTTGTGAACCAGACGCATCTCTTACGAAAGCCTCCGTTTTTATGAGGGTGGCAGTTGCCTGCTCCCAAGGGCTCCAAGGGAAGATGGACCCAGGAGACTCGGGTACCGTTCCCAGCTGTATCACTGGTGACCTATGTGACCTTGGGTAAGTCACCTCCTTCTTCACTGGCTTCTTTCCTCCCTCTGCAAATGAGGGTTTGAAGTTAAGGAGCTCGTGGATCCGTGCCAGCTTTGCAATTCTTTAAAATAAACATCGAGCCTCCGGGTCAGGGAACAAGCCTTCTGTGCTTCCAGGGCCCAGGTAGGAGACAAGTAAGGATGCAGATAGGACAGAGACTACAGGAAAGATACTGGATGTGACCGAATCTCCCCAAGTTTTCAGAGACCCTGAGAATCTAGATGTTTCTGTCCTATCTCCTGATTTTTAAATAATAGTAATGAATTCAAATTTTGCTTTTATAAATTCCATGTAAGCCTAACAAAAATATTTGAGGTTTTTCATTTTTTTGTTTGTTTTTTTTTTTTAAGATTTTATTTATTTATTTGACAGAGAGACAGCAAGAGAGGGAACACAACCAGGGGGAGTGGGAGAGGGAGAAGCAGGCTTCCCACAGAGCAGAAAGCCCAATGAAGGGCTCGATCCCAGGACCCTGGGATCGTGACTTGAGCTGAAGGCAGATACCCAATGACTGAGCCACCCAGGTGTCCCTAACAAAAATATTTGTGAACAGAATTAAGTCCCTGGGCTGGCAGAATGGGCCTTTGGTGTGGCGTCATAGCTTCTTGGTGGGGGCAGGGGAATGGGGCTGGATCTCTGGCTCCAATCTTTCCAACATTAGGGTCGTGGCTGCCTAAGTCTCAGAGCTCATCTCCTCAAGACTGAAGGTAAATGTTAATGACACATATTTCCTGCACTTTTTACCAGTACCTTTTTACAGTAAAATATTCGTTTTACATCTACCAGTGATCATACACATGCACATCCACACACTAAACTGAAACAAAACATTCACAAAATAAAACTTGCCCCTCCTACAAGCAGAGCCCTCGGATATTTTCTATTCCATTTTTGAAAATTTTGATGACAGCCCGTTAAACTGACTTCATGGGTCTTGTTGGGAAAACATTAAGGTCCACATTTACTAAATCTCATTTAATTCTCCTCCTTACCTTATGAGATAGGAATTATTATTATGCCCATTTTACAGAACAGAAAAATGAATCCGAATTTCACATACCAGATCTGATCTTCTTTCTTCTATTCTTTCAATCCAGAAAGGCAAGAATGAGATGGATTAGAGGACTCCAAAGGGCAAGGTCAGAAAGGAAAAGTTCAGAGGCAAAGCAATCCAGGAGCACCTTGGGGAGATAGATAAGTAAAGCAGAAGTAAGCATGGTGGGGCATGCAATTTAGAGGCTCTGTTCTGTCTACCCTATGGAACCCACAGGAAACTCTGTGTGGCTCCTTGTGCCATGGATAAGTGGTTTCTTCCAGGAGGGGCCAAGATCATCACCTGGAGGCTCCTGCAGACTCAAAGGGGGTGACAAGGTCGCTAATGCCTAGGTCACTTTTATGAACTTGAACTTCCAGCTTCAGACTTGTAGGGGTAGGTGGTTGGTTGGTGGTTGCAGTGGGAGAGAGAATGGGTAGCATTCAAACCCGGACCATGTGACCATCAAGGCTGGTCTGGGAAACCTCACCGCTCAACTCTACTACCTCCCAGTCCATTACGAATAAACTGACAGAAGTTCCATGTATTCTCCAGGGGCATGGTCAGAGAGGACAAGAGACTCATGGGATGTCAATGGGGAAGATTAGGGGTTTTTTCTTAATTTATTTCCTAGAGACAAGGCATGTGCGTTAGTGAGGGGAGCAGCAGGGGGAGAGGGAGAAGCAGACTCCCCACTGAGCATGGAGCCCAACTCAGGCCTCCCTCCCAAGACCCCGAGATCGTGACCTGAACTGCACTCAAACAGTGAACTAACTGAGTCACCCAGGCGCCCCAGAGATTTGGTTTCTTAAGACTGATGAACTTGACTCCCTGCTTGACCAGTCAGCGGAGCCTAATGCTACTTTCTCTGTTCAACACAGCAATCTGGGTGGGAGCAGGCGACCCAGCAAGACCCTGGCCGACCTGGCCCAGCCCAGCACACTCTGCACCGCCTGGTTGGCCTTCGCTGGCAGCACATCTGGGCTACTGAATCTAGGACAGCTGAGTCTATCCCCAGCAGCTGTTTGTCTATTTCCTTCGTGTCTGGTACTTCCAGATGCCTCGAGAGAGGTGAGTGGCTTATAGATAAAGTCCAGACACAATGATTCTTGACATTGTTGGGTGTTAGGTGGCTTTCTGTCTTCTCCAAGGTGTATGGTACAAGCACCATTGCTAGGTCGTATTTAAAGCCGGAGAATCTCAGATTAGCATCTCCAAAGTCAATTAGGAAGGCAATTTCTTCCCTTGATTTGTATTTGTATATTATTAATGAACTACAAGGCCTCTTCATGCAGTAAATTAGCCTACGTAACTGGGGAGCGGAGTACAAATATTTTTCCCCCTTAATGGCCCCAAACATTTATCTCACAAGCAGAAAACTATATACAAGCGCAGGGAGGGCTCCCCGTTCCGGCAGCTGAGGAAGCACACAGAAGCAGCTCTGATAAATATTGATGCTTGTTTATCCAAATGTCACAGACCATCCTGGCAAGCTGCCACCCTCTGCCACCCTTGTCTGCCATAACTGACAGCACTTATTATGCAAGGAGGAGATACAGGAACCCAACGGCCTTTGCTGAACAATGTACAACTTTTGTTTCCGAACACATGCACAAACGCACGCACACACGCACGCGGGCACGCACGCACACACGTAGAGAAACCAGCTGTCCTGACCTACAGGTGTTAGGAAGGGGACTCGAAAGCCTATGTCCTATCTTTCATCGAAGGGCGGACGTGTCCACTCCTGTGTACAGAGAGAAGGGCCACCGGACATCTGGGCCTCCCTGCAGTAAATCGTTCAAGGGCGTGTGAACGCTACCCCCAAGGGCTGCTTTGTCACAAAATCAGTGCCAGTAAGAAAGGAGCTGTGCTACCTGTGAGTCCCAGAGCATTAGCATGGAAATGTTTATAATCACCGAGCTGCTAAGTCACCGTTGAGTTCCTGAGCACCTACCAAGTCCAAGGCAGTGCGAACAATAGCCGTCATTGAGTCCCACTCATCTATTTCATTTTTTAAAGGTATTTATTTATTTATTTATTTTCCTCCTGTGCATGAATGGTGGGGGATGGGAGGGGGAGAGCAGAGGGCGAGGAGCAGAGGCAGAGGGAGAGGGAAAGGGAGAAAGAAAGGGAGAGAATCTGGGGTGTGTGGGTGGCTCAGTTGTTCAACCGTCTGCCTTCGGCTCAGGTCATGATCCCAGGGAGATCGAGTCCCCCATCGGGCTCCTTCCTCGGCGAGGAGCCTGCTTCTCCCTCTGCCTGCGCTCCCTCTGCTTGTGCTCTGTCTCTCTCTCTCTGTCTCAAATAAAAAATAAAATCTTAAAAAGAAGAAAAAAAGGAAGGAAGAAAGAAAGGGAGAGAATCCCAAGCAGACTCTGTGCTGAGCAGGATCCCAAACACTGAGATCAGAACCTGAGCCAGAACCAAGAGCTGAATCCTTAACCGACTGAGCCAACTGGGCACCCGCCTCCCCCAATCTATTTCTAAGCAACATGGTTCAGCTTTAGAATGTTTGAGAACTAAAGTGTAGTCGAAAATTAATAAGGGCCATGTATTCATTCCTTTAATAAATATTGATCGAATGCTTTGCACGTGAATGCCGGGTGCTAGGCACACAGCAAACACAGGGAGAGACCCTGTCCCTCGAGAAGCACAGCATCCAGGGGGCGGACAGACAGAGAGCAAGGGGGAGAGAGGCACTCTAAAGCTGCCGTGAGAGAGAGAAGCATCCAGGCTCCCAGGACTTGCAAGAAGGAGTGGCCCATGATGAGTGGTCAAGAGAGGATCCTGGGGAGAAGCCACGGGCTCCCTACTCATGTCCTCTGCTTTTCCCAACATGATTGCTGCTCCGGGGGTGAGAAACTCACTCCTCCAGGGGGCCCGTTCTGGAGGACTGGCGGACGCCCAATGGGAGAATCCCAGGTAGGCGTCTCCCCACACCCCCGATTCCCTCTTCTCCCTCTAGAGACGAGATGAAAGAAAACGAATTGGTTCCTGCTTTCAGCATTTTCTTTCTTATAGAATCTCCTGTTTCTTGTCTGTCTGGGCTCCTTTACCCTGCAAGCTCCTTGATACACTCTAGATGATGCGGACACCGAGACCTCTGGGGGCCCTCAAGGGGGCCAGGGAGGCCGGAGTCTCTGACCACACTCTGGGGAGACCTGCACGGGGTCGGAGACGTGGTGGGAACCTCATGCAGCCTCTGGCCCCCACCAACAGCAAAGAACTAGAGCATCACTGCCTGATGTCGCCATCCACATGAGTCCGTGGGTCCGCGTGTGTATGCAGATCTCTCATTTACAGTTGACGGGTTTCTAGCTAGATGGCATAATAAGTATCTGCACGCAGGGTTCTCTTCGCCTGGAAGATCGCCCGCCTCCCCACCCCCATCAGCTTCCCCTGGTTAACCACCCACTCACCCTTCAGATCTCTGGAAATGTGCCTCCCCTGGAGAAGCCTTTCCCTGACCCCTCAGGCTAACTGCCTGAGTTATTCACTGTCACGGGCCAGGTCCTTTTCCTCCATGACCTTGGCATAGTCTGCAATGGCTCTGGCTTGATGTCCAACCCCTAGGATGCACTCAACTAATTCCCTCTGGGTCGTGAATGAAGGTCAAGGAATGGGAATCTCCGCAGACCCCATTTCTCCAGACTCCACACTCCTGCCTGGCTTGGACTTCTGTTTGGTCTGAAGCTTTGCTGTGGGGATCAAAAGCCTTGTGAGCAAAGTCCTTCAACCTCCAAATCCCTCCTGTGCCACTTGGCCCAAAGGAGCCTTTCCAAGACAACATGAGAAAAATAATAAACAGGAATTTTAAAAAATTGAGATTTGAGTCCAAAACAAGCCAAATAGTTTACTAATAGTAGCACACATTTGTTGTTTCAGGAGAAGACTACAATAGATAAAAATCAATAATGCTTTTGTTCCAGAAGATTAACCTCATGTTTCAAGCAGGAAGAGAATCTAATGGACAGCTTTTCTCCCGCTCCCTTCCCCCCGCCCCAATAATATGATGTGGTTACGCCAGAGAAAGGGGTTTGAGGAGACAGAAGGTTGAAGGCTCAGAACATTGTCTAAATGCAGAAAGGAAGATCTGGAAAGAAGGTCAGAATCTCTCTGACCTATCAAGTTGGTGGATAGATGGACGTTGTCTGTCCTTCACACTGTCTTTGGCATTCAAATAAAAACCTCCCAGGGTATTGGCCAGCAGCCCCCTTACCCTCAAATGAGGGCCCCTGAAACACAGGATCTCACCCCTGGGCAAGAGTTGATTTGGACCCGGGCTGAGAGATTCTGTCCCCGCCATTTAGAATCAAGCCACGGAGACACATGTTGGTGCATCAGATGCTTCAAATGTGCTCCGAGGACAGGTCAGGTTGACGGGGACGGTTTTGGCCACATGCACGGAGAACCAGAGAGAGCCAGCCTGCAGGCTGAGAGAGAAGATGACAGGAGTGGAGAGAGAGTCCCTCTACTCCCGCCTTTCTGCATCCTGGTCCTCCATCCTCATGAGGCCAGCCTGAACTTCCTGTCCTCGGAACCCACAATAGCCCCCATGTCCTCCTGACAGGTGCCCTCTCTCCACCATTCCTGTTGCCAAAGTTAGCCCGAGTGTATTTCTGTCCTCCATGTGTCCGTTTCCTGTGGCTGCCATCACACATTACCACAAGCCTGGGAGCCAGAAGTTTGGAAAGGTGTCAGCAGAGCCACACTCCCTCCAAGCCTCGAAGGGAGAATCTTTGCTTCCTTCAGCTTCTGGTGGCTCCTGACATTCTGTGCCTTGTGGCTGTGTCCCTTCAACCTCTGCTTCCACCTTTCCAGGGCCTTCTTCCCTTCTCCCTGCATCTTCTCCCCTAGGGACAATTGTCATTGGATTTGGGGCACACTTGTTTAATCCAGGATGACTTCATCCCAAGATCCTTAACTTAATTGCACCTGCAAAATCCCTTTTTCTAAATGTGGTCACGCTTTTGGCACTGGGGATTACGACTTGGACATATCTTTGTGTGGGGGGGGTCACCACTCACCTCACCCTACCTTGTAACGTGCTAACGTACTAGATATTCCTGATGAGCTGTGCAAAGTGTGGGTGACCAGCGGATACACAGCACACAACACAGACTCTTCGTAAAGCCTCAAGGATACATACGCAAATAAAAAGCAAGTTCCCTTTTTTGTGTGTGAAAAGTGTTTCATGACATTTTGGTTTTGAAAATCTGGAGTTGGAGTTAAGCCTTAGTCCATCAAGTCTGAAGTGACTGTCTTCTTTAGCCTCTTTTTGGACCTTTATTAATGATAATATAATTACACGGTTACTGTCGTGAATCGAGCACATGTTATGTACCAGGCTCTGTACTTGGCTCTTCATGAGGAATCACACTGAATCCTCACCGTGGTGTTCTGAGGGCAGAATTGTTACTCCCAGAACTCATACCCAAGTTGGTCTGGGATCAAGTTGACGTTTTTCCCTATTAAGGTGACACTTTGGGCAGTCCGGCCCATTTGAGGGCTGTGGATATCAGAAGGATGAGGACAGACCTAGACTGTGCCAAGCGGTGTTTGCTGCTTCCTATTTGTCGTCTCATTTGATCTTTGTAGCTCCTCTGTGAGACAGAGGGTACAGAAATGAGATGAAGGCTTCTCGTGCTTAGCCGGGGTCTCCGGCAAACATAACCTGCTGAGTCAGTGGGACAACATATTCTTGCAGGTTAGGGCCAAGGGGCATGAGCCTCTACAGATCTGTTCAGAATAATTTCCAGAAATAAGACACAGGTAGCACCAGAGGAGCAGGTATAAACATAAGGTCAGAAAGTACCTCCTGAATTAGAATCTGTTTTTAATCCCCCAAAGATTTTATTCATCCATTTGAAAGAGAGAGGGAGAGAGAGAGACTGAGCATGAGCAGGGAGAGGGAGAAACACACTCCCCACTGAGTAGGGAGCCTGACCCGGGGCTCGATCCCAGGATCCTGGGACCATGACCTGAGCTGAAGGCAGACACTTAACCGGCTGAGGTGTCCAGGCGCCCCTAGAATCTCTTCTTGTTTGCAAAGTCACTAATATCACTTCCTCAGCTATTGGTCTGGCTGGGAAGTGCCAAGAGGAGGCTTCTCTTGGCACATGTTTCGTCTTCCCAATTTTCCGCCCCAATCCCAGGAAAGGATTTCCTTTCCAAAGCGTCACCCCAGACTCAGAGTTTCTGTACTCCTTACTCCTCCTCTCCCGCTCCGAGCTGAGGACACGCAGCTCAGCTAAAGCTCACCACCAACCTTCCCCCCATTATTCCTCTTCCTTCAGCTCCGACCCCACGGTAACTCAAGGTGGCCATCAGGATGCCGTCCTCAGCTCCCCTCTGCCCAGGGCCATGAGCCGTCAAGTCCTGCCCTCCTTTCTATACCCTCCGTGGCTTCCTCCCTCCTCGAATCATCACTGCCCTGGATCAGGGCTCCAGCATGTCTTTCCTGGGCTCGGTCAGGTCTCCCTCACCTCGATCAGCTCCTGATTGGGTCTTGCTTTTCTTTTGCTTTCTGCTCTGTGGCGGTCCCCCCATTAACCTACAGCAGCGGTTTCCAAAATGTGTCTGGAGGGACGCCAGTTTAATGAGTCTTGATGAGGTTTTAATGAGCCCAATAAATGAAATTCTGCCTGAGTTTTGAACACTTTGAGAGATACAGGGCTTCAACAGATGGAAATGAAAATATCACCTTTGGGGTGCCCTGGGTGGCTGTCTTTAAGCATCTGCCTTCAGATCATGACCTGACCCAGTGTCCTGGGATCAAGCCCCACATCAGGCTGTCTGCTCAGCGGGTGGCCTGCTTCTGCCTCTCCCACTCCCCCTGCCTGTGTTCCCCCTCTCACTGTGTCTCTATCAAATATATAAATAAAACCTTTAAAAAAAATAAAATATCTCCTTTATTACTGTAAAACTACATGGAAGGATATGGCTCAGCTTCTGCCAAACAGCAGGAATCGAACCACAGATGCTCTGAGCAGCACAAACATCCCTCCTTCTTGAAAAGTGATTGTTCTTTGAGAAGAGCATGCCCGTGTAGGGATAAAGGAGCATGAATTCATGTGCAGACCCAGAATCAGACTCTTGTAAAGTTGGTCAGGCAGCGTCTCCCAAAGTGTGTTCCACAGAACACAAACCCGGAAAAGAGAGGGTCTGGAAAGAAAGCGTTCCCTGATCCACTGGCGCGAGGGAAGTCCGCACCCCACGTTCTCCACTGAGAATCCCAGCGCATATGAGCGTATTGGAGGTTTCCAGATCTGCGGGAGGAAAATCAGACTGATTTCCTGAAGTTATTTGACAAAAAAAACCCTTTGGAAGTGGTCGCTCTCTTTATATTTCCAGGTGAAGGAAACTCCGTCAGAGCAAGGCTGCTGGCCTCTCTCTGCCCCCTTGGGAGGAGGAGGAGGAGGACTGACCGGCTGCAGAGGGGAGTCGGAGGGGGTGCGACTAGGGCCCTTCCCGCCTCTCTTCAAGCAGCCTTCTCCTAAGTGAAACGTTTTGTTCATTTTTGTTGCCTCTAACAGATTGCGGCTCTAAAGTCGCTTCCGAAACTTTGTGGTTTTGACAGGCGAATGAGCACTCAGGAGCGCTTTCATTAAAAAGTTTATGACTGAAGTGGAGGGCATGAGAATTCTCGATTTCACAACCAGAGCGCAGTTCGTTCAAGCTTTACTATGACCGCTGAGCTCTGAAATAAAGGGGGGCTGTGCGCGGCCTTTGGGAGTGGCCTTGTGGTTAAAAGGAATAGGAAATCCTTTGAAGGGTCCTTTGCGAAGTAAAGACCTGTGAAACAGTTTCAGAGTCGAAGATCCCTAACCTTCACTTTACTTTGGAATTATGTGTTGGTTTTGTTCATTAGGATACCTGAAAAGAGAGTGAAGTGTGGGGGTGGGAAAGTGTTCTTGGTCACACTCAATTTGGCTTCTCTTCTTTAAGAAAGGGCTCCACCCCTGATCTCCAACCCCATAAATATTTGAGGTCACTGAGGAACGTGGAAGAAAAAAGGGCTGCCTAGCTAAGCAATTCTGTGGGAAGAACCATATACCCATCCGTCTAGAGTCTTAATTATTCTCACTCTGATGGGAACTATAGACTATAAAAATGCATGTGGTCTAAACTGGCCAGGACTGCTGTTCTCATCCAGTTTATAAATTGTCTCCAGGCCAGAGCTATTTTTGGTCTGAGACAGGAACTGAGACAGTGAGGGTAAAAACATTTGAAAGACATGAGCGTCTTCCACTAATTGATCCAAAGGTATCAGAGGGTGTAATGGGCCCAAGTGTGGTTTGAGGAAAGTAGCATCAGTACAAATGAGAACAGAATTTCCTTGGGGGTTGAATGGGCATCTAGGTCCATTCCTACAGACTTCCAGGAAAAGAGTTTTGACCATCATTGGTTTATTTGATCAATGTGTTCAGGTCCTCAAATGGACTTCTTTTAAATACGTCTGTATAACCCTGACAAAGCTCTTAATACACCATTACTTGTCAATGAATCCAATAATGGTCAAAGCTCTTGTTTAGTTTGTACGAGAAAAGCATGCACACAGGTCTGCCTTTCAAAGCCAATGGTTGGAAGCTGGAGTGTGCCCTTCTACCCACACGAGTTCACCTATACGAGATGTATGTAAACCATTCGTTCAACACACTTTGGATTCCTGTGTCTGGAATAATAAAAACAGCTAAGATAGAGTCTCTGCCTTCTAGAAGCACAGTCTAGTTGGAGTGACAGGTGTACCAGCTAATTAAAGGACCCTGTAGAGTGACAGTCAAGGACAGAAGTATGTACTGAATGCCTGGGGAGGGTATAGAGCATCTTCAAGAATGAAGGGCGAGTCTGGCAGGAAGGCAAGTGCGCTCCATTATGAGAGAACTGCTTATGCAAAGGCCCTGAGGTATAAAGTCTTAGTATTCAGTGTACTACTCATGGTTAGACATGAGGAGCATAGGAACAGAGAGGGAAGACATGTAAGACGAAGGTGAAGAAATGTAGGGAGAGCCCAGATCTTTCACTCAGTGATTCAGATAATATTATGAGAACCTATTAGGTATCTGGTAGATACTGTTTGTTGCAGCAGTGAACAAGACAGAAGCAATTCCTGCCCTCATGGATGAAGTCTGCATCCTGCTGAAAGATAGAGAATAAATAAGTTGATAAACCATTTCGGAAAGTGATGAGGGCTATGAAGGAGACAATCAGGGAAATGAGACACAGTGACGGGGTCAAGGAGCAGCTTGGAAAGCAGGGTCTTGCAAGACCATATAGAGATGAGGGCTTTGGAGGACCTGAAGGATGCAGAGGCCAGATGAGTACTGAGGCCCCAAATCTGGAGGTCCCTATTATGGAGAGGACACAGAGAGAGGAAGAGGAGGCAGCAAAGAAAACCAAGAATAAAGATTTAAGATGTAAGTTGGGAAGCCAGAGCAATGAAATCCAAGGAGAAAAAGGAGTATGAAGAGAAGACAAGCCTCTACTACCCTTACCTACTTTTCATTTGCTATTTGGAAAAATAAATGGTTATCAGATTCCCAGGCTAAGATAATGGATTGTCCCAAGGCATCTAATTTGCTTCCTCTTCAAACCTCATTGAAAACTGCTTTAATAGATTTATTTTGTATTTTTTATTTTTTTATTTAGACCTAAACCCACAAGGACAGGTAGAGCAGGCTGGAAGACAACATAAAAATTCTGGAAAGCAGACAGATAACTTAAAAGGCAGAGAGAAGCCAAGTGCTAAGCTGGCAGTGGGGAAAGCTAAGAGCCAACACAACAGAATAGAATATAGGAAGAAAATTCAAAAAACTCAGCAAGTGGTGGCATCAATAATACCAGAAATGAGGGTGAAGGTGGGGAGATTAAAATGAGAAGGACTGGGGCACCTGGGTGGCTCCGTGAGTTAAATCTCTGTCTTTGGCTCAGGTCATGATCTCAGAGTCCTGGGATCGAGCCTCGCATCAAGCCCGCATCAAGCCCGCATGGAGCCCCGCATGGAGCTCTCTGCTCAGCAGGGACCCTGCCTGCCTCTCTGCCTACTTGTGATCTCTCTCTGTCAAATAAATAAATAAATAAAATATTTTTTTTTTTAAGTGAGGAGGACTGCTTGAAAGCTGTTTGAGAAATAGTTTCTTCTATCAGTCCACAATTCTGCTAACTGCTGCGCACCCCACCCCCCAGCTACCGGCAGAAGACTGGGGCTGTAACCCTTGAAGGAGTAAAACACAGCAGAGGGCAGGAATGCTGTAGTAAAAACATGGATCATTAATAAATGCATGCACACCAATTTACAAGATTCCTCCTGATTTCTGCATTCATTCAGTGCCCAGAACCCTGACATTCTGGTCTTTACCTTCAAGGGAGGAGAACCAAAGAGCGTTCTCTGAAGAATCTGACTTGCCCCAGACAAAATGTCTAAAGAAGCAACATAAGCAGGGCACCTGGGTCGCTCAGTTGGTTGGATGTCTTATTCTTGGTTTCGGCTCAGGTCATGAATTCAAGATGGTGAGACTGAGCCCCATGTCGGGCTCTGCACTGGGCATAGAACCTGCTTAGGATTCTCTTTCTCTCTCTCCCTCTGTTCCTGTCCCCCAGCCATGCTTATGTGTGTGGTCTCTCTCTCTCTCAAAAAAAGAAAGAAATGGAAATAAAAAGAAAAAGAGACAATATAAGCAATTACCCTGAGAATGGCTGACTCAGACCAGCCTATAGCAAATCTCAAAATCCGCAAGGCTCCCAGCACACTCAACGATCCCATCAGCTTTTTTGCCCACCTCTCTTAAATGTGTGCAGATAGCCAAGGATTACCTGGCTGCTGAAAAAAGGCTTTAATATAAAAGTAGGGCTTTGGGGTGCCTCAGTGGCTTAGTTGGTTAAAGCCTCTGCCTTCGGCTCAGGTTAGGGTCTCAGGGTCCTGGGATCAAGCCCTGAGTCAGGCTCTCTGCTCAGCAGGGAGCCTGCTTCCTCCCCCCCCCCCCTCTCTGCCTGCCTCTCTGCCTACTTGTGATCTCTATCTGTCAAATAAATAAATAAAATCTTTAAAAAAAAAAATAAAAATCAATAAAAGTAGGGCCTAAAATGAATAGTAACAAAACAAACAAAAAAACTTGAGGGGAACTATGAAGAGAGAAGACAACTTCAAAAATGACCCTAACTCAGAGAGTAAGAAGATATCACAATCATGATATGAGAACTGGAGTCTATTAAAATGGGGGAGGAGAAGTATTCAAAGGACAGGAGGAAAAAATCTCTGAGAAATTAAAAGCACCGAGTCAGAAATTAGAACCTTAGCGGAAAGTTTGGAAGATAAAATGGAGAAGCACTCTTGAGAAGATAAAATTGAGAGGAGAAAAGTAAAAAGAATTTATAAAGTTACAGGGAAAGGGGGAGAAAATTAGTTGAGCACACAAGGAGTTCCAATATCTGAGTAACAGGAGTTCCAGGAAGAGAAAACAAAGAAACTTAAGGGAAGGAAGCCGTCGTCTGAAGGACATGCTTTTGGTTGAAAGCCTAGGAGTACTGAGCACAAAGGATGAAAATAGACTCTTTCTGATCACATTAGTGTAACATTTCAGAATTCCAGGAGCAAAGAAAAGATCCTATAGGCTCCCAGGGGGGAAAAGCAGGTCACATGCAAATAAACAGTAAAAATAACCTATGATTTCCTATAAACAACACCATAATAGAATGGAGCAATATCTTCCAAATTGTGAAAGAAAATTATTTCTCTACCCCGTTAAAACATTAATCAAGTATGAGGACAAAATAGAGACATTTTCATATATGAAAGTTCTCAAAATTTTATCTCCCACACAGCGTCTTCGGAAGGTCCTAGAAATGTGCTTCATCAAAATGAGGGAGTAAAGAGAAAGACATGAAAGATGGGAAAAAAGAGATCCAGAGTAGGAGAGGTGAAGGCAATCTAAGAGGCTGGTTGGGACAGGACTCTGGGTGACCCTATGGATGTAGAGCGTGACTAGTTCTGATCGGAGCCCACCAGAAGGCCCTGGTATGGATACTTTCAAGAAGATGATGTGAACGAACGTACTGAGAGGCAGTGGAGATAACTGGCAGAGAGAGAAGTGTTTGATTAGTGTTAAGTACTTAGGAAGCTAAGGAAACGATGAAACAGAGAAATTACTCCAAATAAATATAAAAAGTAACAAAGAAAAGGAAAAGTAACAAGGAAAAGGAAAAATACTTTTTTTACTGCATGACAGAAATTGACAAGATGATCCTAAAATTCATATGAAAATGCAAGGGACCCAGAAGAGCCAAAATGTTCTTGAAAGAGATCATTTGGAGGACTCACACTTCCTGATTTCAAAATCAGCAAAACGACAGTAATCAAGACAGGGTGGGACTTGCATAAGGACAGAGATCTAGATCAATAGAGTAGAATTTAACGTCCGGAAATGAAGTCCCACATTATGGTCAATTGATTTTTTAAAAAAGAATACAAGACAGTTCCGTGGGGGAAAGAACAGTCTTTTCAAAAAATGGACAACTGGTATCGATATGCAAAGAATGAAGAACACCTACCCCACATCTTACACAAAAATTAATTCAAGATGGATTATAGACCTAAATGTAACAGCTAAAAACCATAAAATTTCTGGAAGAAAACATAAGAGTTAATCTTCATGACATGGGGTTAGGTCATGATTTTTTAGATATGACACCAAAAGCATAAGCAACAGAGGAAAAAAATGGATAAATTCAACTTCTCCAGAACTAGAAACTTTTATGGTTCAAAGGGCACCATCAAGAAAGTGAAAAGAAAACTCACAGCATGAGAGAAAATATTTTGCAAATCATCTATCTGGGGAAAGACCGGCATCCAGAATTCCTACGACTTAATAAAGATAAGTAATCTGATTTAAAATAGGCAAAAATTTTGTGCTGATATTTCTGCAAAGAAGATCATTATTAGACATTAAGGAAATGCACATAAAAGCCATAATGAGATACTATTTCACAGCCACTAAGATGACTGAAATCAGGACAACGAATAATGGTGAACAGGTAGAGAAATTGGAACACTCACTCACTGCTGTTGGGAATGTAAAATGACACGACTGCTGCTTTAAAAAGAGCCTAGCAGGTCCTCAAAAGGTTGAACACAGAGCTACCGTATGACCCAGCTATCGAACTCATAAACATATGTCTAAGACAAATGGAAATATATGTTCGTACAAAAACTTGTACACAAACGCTCATAGCAGCACTATTCATCACACCAAAAAGTAGAAATGATTGAAACGTCTAACAGCTGACAACTGCGTAACGCCAACTGTATATCCGTGCAATGGGGTATTATTTGACCATAAAAAAGAATGAAGTGCTGAGCTATAACAAATGAATCTTGAAAGCATCAGGCTAAGTGCAAGAAGCCAGTAACAAAAAACAAACCACATATGATTTATTTCACATGAAATACTCAGATTAAGCAAATATGTAAAGATAGGGAATAGTGGTTGCCTAGGGCAGGGGTGGGAGGAAATGGGGCATAATTGCAAATGGGTATGGGGTTTCACTTTAGGGTATTGCAATGTCTTAAATTATATTATTGTGATGGTAACGCAACTCTGAATGCATTAAAAACCAACCAGCCATACACTTTCAACAAGTGAATTTTACGGTATGTGAAAAATATCTCAGTCAAGCCAAAATCTCATTAATCATAACGATATTGGCAAAAGGCAAACATATTGTAAATATCTTCATAGCACTCCAATGTGTTTCCTCATCTTCCTGATCAGGGCCCTGTTGGCACTTTTTCGACTTGTAGTGACCTTGTAAATTTCGTTGGTTTTTCAAAAGTGAGATAAGACAAGTCAACATTCTGGAATTGGAGGGAAGAGGTAATCCAGAGTTCACGGTCAGGTGTTACCCAATAGGAAAGCATAAGTCAGCAAGTGTTGCTTCACATCTTATAACCCACACTTTAACACATGCTTAGCTGTTGCATAGTCATAATAAGACTTATTGTTGTTGGGGGGAATCTGAAGAGTAAGACAAAGAAAGATGCTTGGTCAGGGGCCCTCCCAAATTTTTCTTTGCTGATGTTGATTATTTGGTTCTTCTGGATGTGAGGTGAAAGGGAGCAGATAGCTCATATGCCATGGTGGTCACCAGGTCAGAATCCGGACACAGATGAACCTGGCTTGGATTACTGCCCCCGACGCTTAATAGCTGTGTGACCTTGTGCAACGTGCTTGGTCTCTCTGTGCCTCATTTGCTCTCTGTAAAATGGGAATTCTGTACTTATCTCTGTTTTTATTTAAAGGCTTATCCTACAGTAGGGTGCCCATTAAGAGTACCTTTATTTTAAAAGACTCTTAGTAGGCACTTACGAGCAATACATCTGGCAATTTTTTCCTGACTTGAAAACAAAATAGTGTTGTCATTTTTTTCGTAGATCAGTATCTTATCCACTCATGAGATCTGTTTTATTTTGATGTGTTTATTATTGAGTTATGGAGGCAAGGAAAAATTCTTACTCTACCTTTTATCCTCTCCCAGCTGAACTAAGAATTAAATTTACATGAAACATTAACAGGAGAGAGGAAAAAAAAAGGCAGCCTTATTGCAAATGCACAGAGGCCCAATAGTGAAATTGAGACCTAGAGAAATGACCAAGACAGGCAGTCTTTACACTTTTTAGACAAAGAGACAGGGAGGAGGAATTGACAGGACAAAGAAAACAACCTCCAGAGCTTCGATTAGTAAGGAATTTTAAACGGAATTTGGGCTGGGGTAGTAAATTAGTAAAAAGTGACAAGGTTTGTTTAAAGAGCCTTCTCAGTTCTAAATTCCCTATCCCTGGACATCAGGATGGCTCTTTACCTCTTGGTGCAGGGAGGGGAACTTTCACACAGGAAATTTGTTTCCTGTTTTCAGTAGGACAGAGGTGAGTCTGAGTGTCCTTCTTACCCAGGCTGCCTCTTAAATAACTTTTATTTAAAATAATCAGGATATGGGGCGCCTGGGTGGCTCAGTCATTAAGCATCTGCCTTCGGTCATGTCCTGGGACTTAGACTCGCATGAGCAGGGAGCCCATTTCTCCTTCTGCTTCTCCCCCCTCTCTCCCCACCCCCAAGCTCATGTGTGGTCTCTCTCTCTCTCTCTCAAATAAATAAAACCTTTAAGAAAACAAAATTAAATAATTAGTATGTCAAGGTGTCACATTCTGGGTCAGCGGGCCCTTGTTCCCTACAGTTACTTGTTAAATAAAGCACTTGCTGAAACTCAGCTATCAATTAGGAAATATGGCATTAAAATATTTGATTTTCTTTTTAAAAGATTTATTTATTTATATCGGGGGGAGGAGCAGAGGGAAAGAGAGAGAATCCCAAGCAGACTCTCTGCTGGGCCGGGAGCCAGACACAGGGCTCCATCACACAACCCTGAGATCATGACCTGAGCTGAGACCAAGAGTCGAACGCTCAACCAACTGAGCCAACCAAGTGCCCCCAAACATTTGATCTCTAAGTATTTTGTTCCTCAACAAGTGAGCGGTATGGCTGCTTAGCAAGAGCACATGGAGTGCAGAGTCCGATTGAGTATGCCTAACTGAAGAACCCCATTCTTCTCAGGTGTGGTGGGAAGCAAGAGACAGAACAGGCAAGAGGTGCCCTACCTGTTCTTGGCTCCAGATTGCCTTCTAAGGCTCCATTCATCCCAGGGATTCTTAGGGGATAGGCGGAAGTCTTCCTTACAATGCACGGACCCCAGATGACCTATCAGTCCACCATCCAGGGAATTCCTTTCCATCCATTCTTAGAGCTGGGCAGGAGAAGAGAGGCCATGCCCTAGAGGACCCCACATTATTTCTCACACACACACACACACACACACACACACACACATTAAAGAGCGTGTATGTGACTCTGTCACTTGGGATTTAGGGCTCAACACAAGCATATCACTACCTCTAAATCTAAATATCCACTCTTGGAGCCAATACTGGTCAGGGCCCAGGGAAAAATCTTTTGCCTTTGTCCTCAAAACAAAGGCTACTGGGTCCAAAGGCCATGAAGGCTTTAAGTTGCTGCTGCAAACATCAGAAATGGATACTGCTTCAGCATGAGCAGAGGACTAAAGTGGTAGGAGCCCTTAGTAATAGAAAAGGGAAATTAACTGACTTGTCGATTTCTTCCTCTCAGCCTGAATTGAGTAGATTTTTTGTAGAGCACAATGTCATTCCTTGTCATGGTGAGTATTTTCTTTCTTTCTTTCTTTCTTTCTTTTTTTTTTTTTTTTTAGATTTTATTTATTTATGTTAGAGAGGGGAGGGGAGAGAGAGGAATGCAGCAGAGGAGAGAGAAGGAGCCACAAGCGGACTTCACGCAAAATGCTACCTTGAGATCATGACCAGAGCAAAAATTAAGTCAGTCACTTAACTGACTGAGCCGTCCTAGCACCCCTCTTTTTATTTTCCTTTTACCTGTGTCTTAACTGCAGTTCCTAAAAAACTCATGAATTAGCAAAATCACAACAAAAGTGCACACGGGCAGCTGAGAATGTACTGTAGTACTAAACAATTTATATGACTCTGAAATATATTTGTAAGTCTAGGCATAACATGAGAGACATGTGATACTGATTATTTACACCAGCAACAAAGTTAAGAGAATGGATGTTAGAATTGGGAATAGTTGTTTTTTTTCATTTTTTTTTATAAACATATATTTTTATCCCCAGGGGTACAGGTCTGTGAATCACCAGGTTTACACACTTCACAGCACTCACCAAAGCACATACCCTCCCCAATGTCCATAACCCCACCCCCTTCTCCCAACCCCCCTCCCCCCAGCAACCCTCAGTTTGTTTTGTGAGATTAAGAGTCACTTATGGTTTGTCTCCCTAGAAGGAATAGTTTTATTTTTGTAAAAATATTAAGATTTTATTCCATTTTTGGACAAATGTCAAAAACTGCAACTTGATTTAAACAATTTTATTGATAATTCTTTGCTCATGATTATAATTTCTGCTTTACCTTTTAATGTTACTATTTTTGTGTTTTACAAAATAAGTTTTCTTTTAAAATATTTAATTCTTACTGTTATATTTATCTTCATTTACATTTTTGATGGCAATATGTTCAGTTCGATACTCTGAGGATAATTATATCCTCTTTTTAATCCTTTAGATCATTATTATCAATGGCACATAAACTATGTGTTTATTTTTATATAATTACCTAACTAGTGATTTTTAGGGAATATCTGGTAATTCCTAAAATGGGTCTTTATTTTATCTTTCATCCAGTTATCATGGACCATAAGTAGCACATGCACAATAATTAAATTCAGTTATCTTCATATTTTGCCAATTTTTAGTCATATAAAAACTATAGTTTTCCAATTAAAAAAAATTGCCATTATGAGGCTAGATTTGTCCATGTAGACAACAAATAAAAGCTTGATTTCTAATTTTTATATATTTTCTGTTTTTGATTTTTTAAGAAGATTTTACTGGTTTGACAGAGAGAGAGAGAACACAAGCAGGGGGAGAAGCAGACCCCCACTGAGCAAGGACCCGATGTGGGGCTCCATCCCAGGACACTGGGATCATGACCTGAGCCGAAGGCAGATGCTCAACCAACTACGTCCCATCAATTTCTAATTTTTAAACATTCAGACCATTTGACCACCACAAACTTGAAGCTTCCTCAACACTTGAACTGGGATTCCTCACCTCAGGAACCAACTCTCTATTCACTTCTCATCTTTGCCTGATTACGCTTAGCTTCCTGCACAAACAAGTATTCTCTACTGGGCCACTCCAGATTCATGTTCTCCCAAGATTAGCCACCCCAGGCAGAAAGAAAAGTCTCCTTCCTATAGTCTATACATTCTTCTTGGGTTTGGGTTCTAATGGGCCCTGCTTCAATCCATGTTCACCCTTTCTAGAACAGTCACTGTTGCAAAGGCCCAGACATGGGTCACGTGTCTATCCTTGTGATCAGGGGTAAGGAACTGAGAACTCCAGGAGAACCACCTAAAAGTGGGGGTTCCCAAAAGAAAGGAGTGCTGGGCAGACAAAAACAGAGCCCCAAACAACAGAAGAGGCTGTTCTATTTGCTTGGGTCGTACCCACAAGCTTTATAGGAGAAGTTGCCTCTGCCCTTGTGGCCAGAGCTGACCAGACCAGAAATGAGTCCCGCAACAGACTGCAGCATGTATTGGCCGAACACTAGGACATTGATCAGCTCTGGGGTGACTCAGCACAGCCGGCCAGTGGAGGCCCTTCACTAGGTGGCTACAAGCTAGCCCATCACACTTTCTCATTTGGAAATATAAATACCAGGTTGGCAAAAGAGAAAGGCCAGTTTTGCACTCAGATTGAAATTGCCAACAACCCTTAGCAATTTGTCCAGTTTTCCATGAAACTCACTCTCTATATCCCTGGGGCATAAACAGGGCTCCATACAGTAAACCCAGTTGGCTGAAAAGAGCCAAGCTTGTCTTCTCCTCCTAAGAAATTGGCCTGTATTGATCAGTAGAATCTGAGGTCCTGGACATTTCTTCCTCTGCCTTTTAAAGGGAAAATGTTTCTGTCGCTGAATTTCACACAGCAAAAAATGAGCCACTCTTCTGGCAAGGAACAATATGACCAACATAAAGCTTCCCTCGTTGAGAGTTTAAACACTTTGGTAGGTGGCCAGGGGAGATAAAACCACAAGACTTTCTGGGGAGAAAGCCGAAGTCAAAGTTAAACACAACAGAAATAGCTCCCTGCTGGTAGATGGGAAGGCATGCTGGGTTCAAGTCCCTGCTGGGGCACCATGGGCAAACTGCCTCTCCTCTTTTTCTTCTGGAAGATGATGGATTTCAAAATCATTCATTCATGCCACAAAGCTGTGAGCCTGGAGCAAGAGGGAAGTGTGGCTGAGGAGTGAGTAAGGTACAAAGTGGGAGATGAGGCTTGCGAGGTAACAAGGACTAGGTCATCTGCAGCTTTGGACTTTGACTTTTCTCTTGCATGAGAGAGGGAACTGTATTAGTTTCTTATGGCTGCTGTAACAAATGACCATGAATTTATGGATTGAAACAACACTAATTTATTACCTTAGAGTTCTGGAGGTGAAAAGCCTGACTTCCAGCAGATCTCATTGGACTGAAATTATGGAGTTTCTGGAAACTCTAGGGGAGAATTTTTTTTTTTTCTTTTGCAGCTTCTGGCAGCTGTCCCATTCCTTGCTTCTAGCCCCCTTCTACCACCTTCTAAGCCAGTAATGGTGGTTGAGTCTTTCTCACATTACATCACTTCGATTTCCCTTCTGCCTCTATCTTCCATTTTGAAAAACTCCTGTGATTACACTGGGCACAACTGGATAATCCAGAATAATCTCCCTATTTTAAGGTCAGCTGATCAGCAATGTTAATTTCAGTTGCAACATTGATTCCTCTTTGCCATGTAACACAACATACTTATAAATTCTGGGGATTAGGACAGGGACATCTTTGGGGAGACCCTCTTTCTGCCACCCCAGGAACCACTAGTGCTTTTGAGCAGGTGAGTGGCACGATTGGATTTGTGCTTTTCTACAGTTGCTTTGGTTTCAGTGTTTGCACAGACATTGGGGTGGTAAGGGCAGAAGCAGACATGCCAGGGAGGAGATCACTCCAATAATCCAGGCCCCACATGATGCTGGAACCAGGATGGCAAATGTGTTAACAAGTGGTAGAATTCCGGGGAACTTGGGTGGCTCAGTCGGTTCAGCATCGGCTCTTGATTTGGACTCAGGTCATGATCTCAGGGTCATGAGATGGACCTCTGCATGGGGCTCTGCACTAAGTGGGGAGTCTGCTTCTCACTCTCTCCCTTGTCCTTTCCCCTGCTCACACGCTCTCTCCCTAAAATAATAAATCTTATTTTTTTTAAGGCAGTGGTTAAATTCCAAATATATTTGGAGGTAGAACCAAAAGATTTTTGTTAACAGAGCACACATGGCTACAAAGAAAAGGTGTCAAGGACAACATAAGGCTTTTCGGCCTGAGCAACTGGAAGAACAGAGGTGCCATTAACTAAGATGGTGAGGCCTCCCCAAGGAACTAGTGTGGGGTGAACATCAGCTCCGTTTTACACACAGTGAGTCATTCCACACCCACACCCAAGTGGAGATGTCTGCTAGGCTTTTGGATATATGGGTTCCCTAAAGGAGTTCAGTGGAGAGGTCCAGACTGAATCAATACATCTGGAAGCAGAGGCATATGGATAATATTTAAAGCCATGAGGCTGAATAAGTTACCTAAGGAATGAATATAAACAGAGAAGAGGTGAGTGTGGCCTGGGGGCCCAGCAGTCACAATGACCTCCAAACAGGGAGTCTGGATCTCCTGGCAGGTCTCAAGGACTTACCATCACTAAGCCTCTTGCTGCTACAACCTGTTATTTTCTCCCAAGGTCACCTTTCCATTTTGCCAGAGGAGCACAGCTCTTTTTTGCTAGGCAGTTTGAGAAATCCCGATTTTTTTTTAAGCTGAACTATTTGCTGCTCTCAAATTCTTGTTTTTTTCTTTTTATTATTTATTTATTTACATGATCTCCACACCCAACGTGGGGCTCAAACTCATGACCCCAGGATCAAGAGTTGCACGCCCTTCGAAGTGGGCCACCCAGGCACCCCTCAAATACTTCTTTGGAATGAATGGAGGAATGAATGGATTTTGGAGAGGCAGCTAGCAGTTTCTGCCACAAGCATGTGAATAAGGCAAGAACAGGGTATTTTAGGAGCATACAGCTGGGGCCAAGCCTAAGTAAGTTAGGGCCAGAGGAAGTTCTAGAGAGGAATGTTCAAGTCTAGACTTGAAAGGTAGTGGTGCCCTGCAAAGAGAAAAGAGAGAGAGCTTCAGGTGGAAGAAGTAGCATGTGCAAAGGCCCGGAGATAAGAGAAAGAGCAAGGCTCAAGGAAGAATCACAACAAATGCAGTTAGCCTGTTGCACAGCCATGAGCAGGGAGAGTGTTAGGGATGGCGTGGAATCTTGAGGCAAGGGCTAGATGGGGACAGGCCTAAGGGATTGCACTCGGGAATTAACACTTCACCCAGAAGCCTGTGGAGACCTGTTGAAAGACTTTAAGCAGGGAGTAGCTCAATTTGGCTTGGCTGCAGAGTAGTGAGTGAAGGAAAGGGAGGA
This sequence comes from Mustela putorius furo, assembly GCF_011764305.1. Lineage (NCBI taxonomy): Eukaryota > Metazoa > Chordata > Mammalia > Carnivora > Mustelidae > Mustela > Mustela putorius. The sequence continues at coordinate 13,236,763 of NW_025422057.1, forward strand.
AACCTGAAAGTAGGTAGACCAGATAGGAGGCAGTGGCACGAACTTCCGTGAGAGAGGACAGTGGCCCAGACCAGAGAAGCATCAGGGTATAAGTGGAAAGGAAAAGGAAAGTGGAAGTGGAAAGGCTGTGGAGAACAATTTAGGAGCGGGTAAATGCTGATTAAGCCTCATCTATCCAATAAGAATCTGCTAATAGGCAATCTCTCCATTCTCTGGGCCAATGCCTTCAAGTAGTGACAGGCTTCTGGTTTGTTCCTCCTGCATTACCCGTCCATTCCCAGAACCCACATCTTCCTACTCACCCAATGGTGAAACCTCAGTTGCTTTTGAGTACCTCCCCAGTCGCTTAATTGCCAACCAAATTCCATTGACTCTTCGCCTAAAATGTCTCTTAAATCCAACCCACTCTCATGGCCTCAGTCTAATCCCTGATCAACTCTTGCCTTGATTCAGGCAAAAGTTCCTCATAAGTCTTGCTCTCCTTCAGTACAATCCACCTTGCAGCCTGTTACGGGTTATGTCTTTAAAAGGATTGCATTCACTCATCCATTCTTCTCTCCCTCCAGACCTCCCTCTCTCCCTCCGTCCTCTGAGCATGATCCTCCTAGGCGATCTGGGGGCTGGGGATACAGAGACAAAAAAAATAAAAGAAAGAAAGCCATGATGGTCTTTGTTTTCAAAAAGCTCACAGGCAGACTTTGATTCTGAACAAGTACCTCAGAACATAGCAAGAAATGCTTTATCCATGCTGCGCTCCAAGTGCACTGAAGGCAACAGAAAAGCTTCTAACCAGTTTAGAGGTGGTGAAGGGGGTGTGGACAGTCCAGGAAAGCTTCCTGGTGGTGGTGATACTGCAGTTCATTCTAAAAAGAGCCCAAGAAAGAGTTATTCAGGCAATGGGCAGGCAGAGGAAAGGGTGTTAAGGTCAGAAGGAAAAACATTCATTCACATTTTATTTATTTACTTATTTATTTAGAGAGAGAGAGAGAGAAAGAGAGCAAGCATGAGCAGGGAGGAGGAAGGGATAGAGGGAGAGCGAGAACCAGACTCTCTACTGAGCAGGGAGCCCGATGTGGAACTCGATCCCAGGACTCTGGGATCATAACCTGAGCTGAAGGAAGACACTTAACCAACTGAGCCACCCAGGCGTCTCTATTCACATACTCACGAATATTCATTGAGTACCTACAGTGTGCTAGGCAAGAATGACAAAACTAAGGAAAGTAAGGTCATTGTGTGTTCAGGAGCCTGCAAATGGGATTTCATATGGCTAATGAACACAGCCAGGATTAGGCATTCGCCTTGGGCACAAAACTTAAGGGGGTGCCAAAAACCCAATCTTCAAGATAAACAACATTTAGTATAACATTTAAAAAGTAAAAATTAATATGAAATCTATGATAAGCAAAATATTAAGATTTAAAATAAAGACTGCCTTGACAATGACATGCCAAAATATAGTGGAGCCAAGGACAAAAGGAAAAATGTGAATCCCTGCATATACATTTTTATGTTTTTTGTTTTTTTAAGTAGGTTCTACGCCCAGCATGGACCCCAATGCAGGGTTTGAACTCACAACCCTGAGATCAAGACCTGAGCGGAGATCAAGAGTCAACTGCTTAACTGACCAGTTGCCCCATTTTTATGTATTTGTAATGGCTAATGTATTCCAGAACTTTAAACTAGCTGAAAATACATCAGAAGTTTGAAAAGTAGGCACATTAAAGTTTACATCATCTAAACATTTTGTACCCCTAACAAAGTTTATTATAAATTTACTTTCCTGGATTTAAATGGAACCAAATTTGTCAATAGTATCTTCAAATTCTACTTCTGGAGTGGTGAAAAAAGAAGCTGAAGTATAAGCCAAGGCTAGATCACAAAAGCCACTTGTTGACCTTGCTCATGAGTTTGGAGGGCATCCTAAAGGGGTGCTGCCCTAAAATGAAAGGCTGGAGGTTAATCAGCTTGTCCAAATCTCTGCTCTTTCACTTAGCGATCCTTAGTACCTCATCTGCATTAAATGTCTGTTTTCTCACCCATAAACTGGATATGATACTACCTACCCCAAAAGGCAATTGAGAGAATGTCAATGCTTCTAAAGCTCAATGCTTCCCAGTTACAGTGTGCTTGATGAAAGAGGGGCATTTCTATTAATATGGCTTTGGGGAGCCATTGGAGAAATCTTAACAACAAAGGGACAGGATCAGATTTGTCCTGGAAAAGATCACTATAACGACAAGTTATAGGAGGCACGATGGGCAGAGTGACTGGGTAGGGCATAACTGAAGAAGTAAAGTCATGGCAAGTGAGAGGAAGGGGGCAAGAAATGGGCTCTAGTGATAGGGAGACAGGGAGACACATCTGAGATATACTAAGGGGTATAAAGAACATAAGAGAGTAAGGAGGGCAAGTAAAGTTTGAACATGTGGGTGAATGGTAGGGAACACAGAGGAAGAGCCAGCTTGAGAAGGCTGGTTGTAAGGTGAAGCCATTAGGATTCCATTTGACTGAATGCTACAGAAAACCCAAGGCTGCTCTGGTAGTTCCAAGAAGTCATCAAGGACCCAGGCATCTGTCTGCTTTGCCATCTTTTAGCAGATGGCTTCCATCATCAAACTTATCTCAAGGTCCAGAAGAACTGCTGGAGCTCCCCAAATCTTGACTTTATTTCAGACAGCCAGAAGATGGAACAAGAGAGGAGAGCAAAATAGTATCGCTTACAGCTGAGTCAATTCCCTTTGAGAGACTTCCAGAAGGACCTCACCCCATACTTCATACAGATCAGAAATCAGTCATGTGGACACATCCAAGCATAAGGGAGACTGGGGAATAGGAGTCTTTTATCTAGGTGCATTGTCATTTGTGATAAAATGGGAGTTCTCTTATTGAGAAAGAAGGGGAGAAAGACAACAGGCAGGCAACCAGCAGTGTCTGCCAGAGGGGAGACCTTCAGTTTTGATCAAGTTGAGATGAAGACATCTTGAGAATAGGCGGGAGAGAAGGGTGGTTGGAGAGGTGTGAGTTGAAGTCTCCAGAACTGGTCATCATTCAGGTAAAGGATGTGGAGTAAAAATAGAAGAGGGCCAAGTAGAGAATTGTGGAGTCACTCCAAACTCTATAGGCTAGAGGAGGAGGAGGAGCCATAAAAATCAAACCCAAACAAACAAAAACAGAAGGGGAGCACAAGGAGAATGAAGTTGAATCCTATTGAATCACTTGGGGTCCAAAATAATGCAGAGATTTTTAGAGATCAATAACACTTCTCTGCCTTACCTGAATTCTGAACCAACTAGAAATGAGCATTGGTGCCAAGCAGATACCGGGTATGGTGATGGAGAAAAATGCTCAGTTGCTTTGAAAAATGCTCAGTTTCTCCTCCTTGTGATTTACTCTCCCCATCCCAGAACTGGTAAGAATGAAGATCGTAAATTTAAAGATGCAGAGGGGAGGAAGTAGTTGAATTGGCTGAGGTTCTGCAGGTAGAGATAATGGAAAGAAAAAGGAAAATGCCATGGTCTTGGCATAAAAGTCTTTGGAGACTTTACAAAGACTGAAAAACAGAATCTAAACTTGCTTTGACATTCAAACTCTCCCTAATTCAGCTCAAGCCTGCTTTACCATCTCACCTCCACCACCTCACCTCCCTGCACTAGAATTATTTATACCACTCTCCAGCCATCCTGGTCCCAATTTCTCTAAACTGCTGGATTTCCAGCTTCTGAGCTTTGGCCTCCTTCTGATTAGAATGCCCTCCTAGTCATCAAAGGCCAACAAAAATTCTTCAGCCAGAATGAACTGTTCACCCCCTATTGGACTAGAATTGTCATTCTCAGTCCTCTCCACTTTCTTGGCTAAGTTGCTTGACACACCACCAACCAGAAGAGGCAAGCTCCTTGGGTATAAATGATTGGATTGGTATAGTCCTTTCTGGGTTTTTCTCTCCCAATGCTTGATATTGAAACAGAAGGACACATTAGGCACCAGGAACATAGGACCCTCTAGATCTAGGTGCAGAGCTGGTGTCTTCCTAAGCTGTCTACATGCTGAGGTTATGGGGCAGTTGGGAGCCTTGTGGAGGAAAATGGCAGAGACTTGCAGAGAGGTGTAGCAACATGGTACCGGGTAGGTAGGGCGAGAGAAAACGAGCTAGAGAAACAGCCCTCTCTGTCCTAGGTTTCTGAGAGAGCCCCACAAGAGCTGTGCATCTTGAAGCTGAGTTCCTGGGGCTTCCCCAGTATTGTTTACATGAATCCAACTTCAGTCAAGTGAGCTTGGGGCAGTTTCTCCTCCTTGTGATTTACTCTCCCCATCCCAGAACTGGTAAGGCTCTGTTCTGACAGTGCACTGGGTTCCATCTCTTCACATCAGTTATGTCGGTATGTGTCTTCTTCCACCAGGCCCTGGCAGCCCTGAGAGCTGGGACTCTGGGATTCTGGGACTCCGGGACTCTGTCCGATTCATTCCAGACCCCAAGCCGGGCACACATTGGATGCTGAAGCACAGTCACTGAATTCTGTGACAGTTCACAGAATGGTGTGATGTATCATTCTAAAATGGTGTAATGTATCATTCTAAATTTCTCTCTGCTCCCCCCCCCATTTTGTGATATTGAGTCATTTTACATCATTTTTTATCAAATTCATATTTTATGCTACTCACAAATTCTCCATATTCACCTGCTTTGGCTTTCTCATCATGTTTGGTGTTCAGTATAAAGAATTCAGACTTGAACAGCGAAAGTGGTCCATGCCTCTCTCTAGTTGGTGAGGATGCTAGTCTTAGAAGCATCCCGTCTTGCAGGATTCAACCTCCTTTACCCACGAAATGGATACTTCCCATGAAGTCTGTTGGGGCAGCTTAATTTCAATGATGTCACTTAAAACTCATTAAAAGGTCAGCAGGCAGGCTAAATGCAACTTCTTCCTTCAAAAACCGACTCAGAATCATAGATTTTCAGAGCTGGGGCCAAAGGTTCTTAGACTTTTGAGTTTCTATGAACTAGGATTGATTTTTTTTAAAAGGTTGCTGAATTTATGTTCTTCCAGGGAATTCCATTACAAATAATAAGCTTCTATTAGCACAACATCACCTCCTGCAAGGCACAGGACAGCCCCCATAGTAGAGGACCTTCTCGCTCCAAACAGCGATATTGCAGAGGTTAAGAAACCCTGGGTTGGCTAAATGACCTAGCAAAATAAAAGGCAAAAGAAACAAAGGTCCCAAGCTGGTAAACCTTTGCAGGGCGAGACATGGAGTAGGTTGGCCAAGTAGGTTGTGATGGGGTCAGCAAGTCAGGGGCAAGACTCGTTACCCCAGACCTGGATAAGGCCAACACTTATGGACATTTTGATGTTATTATTGTTGTTAGAGACAGAGAGAGAACCCAAGAGCACACACACACAGTGGGGGAGGGGCAGAGGGAGAAAGAGAGAGAGAATCTTAAGCAGGCTCCACATCCAGCGCAGAGTCCCATGATCTCACAACGCAGAGATCATGACCTGAGCAGAAATCAAGAGCAGGGACACTTAACCAACTGAACCACCCAGGCACCCCAAACATTTTGATTTTTAAAAGGAATAAGGCACATAAGATGTTTAACACTGAGCCTGGCACACAGACTGTTCTCTAGAAATATTTTTATTTATGATAACACTGTAATTAATAAAATCATTAGAGGTGTTTAGTAAGTGTTAGCCATTTTTAACAACAGGGAAACATTTTTTTTTATCTTCCCAAAAGGCATGCTGAGCTCCTTCATGGATTTGGAGTGACAAGTTTTGCTGGGGAATGGAGGGACTCTGTAAAATGGATTGAGAAGATTCAGGATTTCCAGAGACAATCAGAGGGGTGAGAAGGGACAGGAAGACGGGAGAGGAGGGAGGAGCCTGTGAGATAGAGTGCCACACCATGGCACATGAGTTATGAATAAGGTTTTTGGGTCAAAACTGAGATAAAGTCTACAATTCCCATTTGGGTTGAAACCATGTAGAACTGAGACAGGAGTCCTGAAGCAGAAGCCAGGAGTCAAAGGCAATCACAAGTAAAGACATTGCCGGAGTTCCCAGAAATCTTAACAGGGCCTTGGACTTCCATAGCATGTGGAGTATGGGGTTTAAGTCCAGCTCCTCAGCCAGCACCTGTCTGACATTCTCCCAGTAAAGGAGCCATTCTCGTCTCACCTGGACAGGAGTAAGGCCTGGTTCCAAAGTTCTGTGCCTGCTCCAGCTGGGTTAAAATGGGATGCAACGCTGTCTTTGTTCTAGAATCACCCATATTTGAGACGATCGCTAGCTTGAAGATCTTCCAGGGCCAGAGAGAGAGGCGGTGCCCTGGCCCTTAGGGCCACTGAAGGTCCTCCTGACTTTTAAGTAGGGAACATCTGTCTGACCTCTGTAGGACTAGAGGTAGAATTGTTGTGGTGTCCAAGCGGCAAGAGCCACATAAGCATTTATGATGTAACAACCAAGTAGCCAGAGGACATGAGAGTCAACACTGTTCTGGGCAAACTGGATTCATTAACTCTGTGGCTTTGGTTCAGGTGCTACCCTGTGCAAAATCCCAAGTTCTTCCTGACCCTCCTCCCCAGCTCACACTTTCTGTGCACCAGGGAACCAGGAAAGCCCCTTCCAACTCTAGCAATTTCGTGGTCACGGTACAGATTAGTAACGAAGGGCTTGGGAGTTAGTTTTAGACAAACCAGCCTCCACTGTGTGACCCGAGGCAACTTCTTTGCCTCTCTGTGCCAGTGTGTGCATCTGTAAAATGGGTGGGGGCTAAGTCTTCTAAGATGGACTTGGCACACACTGCAAGAGCCGGACGGTGAGCCACCATTCATCTTCTCATCATCTGGCAAATTCATCTCACTCATCAGCCCGGCTCCTCCCGGCTCTTTTCCTACCTTCTCATTTAAATCTCGAGTAGCCACTTTGCTGGTAAAGTTCGTTTGCATCTTACGCCTTTCTTCTCGGTCCCTCCTTCCCAGGCCCACCCTTCGCAGGCGCAGAGCGTCTGCTGGCTGGACTGACGGTCGGTCGGCGACGGCGGTCTCTGAGGCAGCTCAGTCCTGTCCTCCGCTTGGGGTGTCTCCGAACGGCCGGCTCAGCTCCTCTGCGGCGCTGCCCTGCAGGGAAAGCCGCTGCCAGCCCATCTCTCAGGGGTGCGAGTGGAAGAACCACACTGCAGCAGAGGTAACAGGCAGGGACCGCGGCCAAAGGGGGGTGGGGAGCAGGCGCGTCAGAAGGTAACGGGAGGACCGGGATCAGGAACGCGCCACACCACCTACGCCCGGCCTCCTTATCCTCCAACAGCGGCCCCAGTTATCTCCCCGGATCCCGTCGGCGACTCCAGAAGTGACAGCCACGTGGACCGCGGGGGAATGGAATGTTGGCGTGGGGGGCGGGGCTGGAAGGGCGCCCGGGAGGTGAAGAGGGACCCGCGTGCGCGCGCCCGGGCGCAGAATGCCAGGCGACACCGCCGGGAGCGAGCACGCCCCTGACGTCACGCGCCGTTCGTCCAATGAGCACAGGCCGGAGGGCGTGCCGTTCCGCCCCCTCCGCCCCGCCGCCGCCGTCGCGGCTGCCGCCGCCACAGCAGCCGCGTCCCGGAGTGTCTGAGGAGTTGCGGGCCGCTGCGGGCTCGGGCGTCGCACCGCGCCTGCCGGAGCCGCCGAACGAGGCCCAGGGAGCCGCCTGCCCCAACCCCGCCGCCCGATGTCCTCAAGATGGAGGCAGCGGGGGCGGCGACGTGAAGAGAGCGGTGCTGTGGGCGCGGGAGCGGGGGCCCGGGCGGCCCGGGCGGAGGCGGTGCCGGGATGGGGCTGCTGCTCATGATTCTGGCGTCGGCCGTGCTGGGCTCCTTCCTCACGCTCCTCACCCAGTTCTTGCTGCTGTACCGCAAACAGCCCGAGCCGCCGCCGGACGAGGCGGCCCGCGCGGGCGACGGCTTCCGCTACATCAAGCCGGTGCCGGGCCTGGCCCTGAGGGAGTACCTTTATGGCGGCGGCGGGGCTGAGGAGCCCTCCGGCGGGCCCCCCGAGGGCGGCGCGACCCCGGCCCCGGCCCTCGAGACCCCCGCCCCGCCGACGCGGGAGACCTGCTACTTCCTCAACGCCACCATCCTGTTCCTGTTCCGGGAGCTGCGGGACACCGCACTGGCTCGCCGCTGGGTCACCAAGAAGATCAAGGTGGAGTTCGAGGAGCTGCTGCAGACCAAGACGGCCGGGCGCCTGCTGGAGGGGCTGAGTCTGCGGGACGTGTTCCTGGGCGAGACGGTGCCCTTCATCAAGACCATCCGCCTCCTGCGGCCGGTGGTGCCCTCGGCCAGCGGGGAGTCGGACGGCCCCGAGGGGGAGACCCTGCCCGCCACCTCCCCCGAGGAGCTGGCCTTCGAGGCGGAGGTGGAGTACAACGGGGGCTTCCACCTGGCCATCGACGTGGACCTGGTCTTCGGCAAGTCCGCCTACCTGTTCGTCAAGCTGTCCCGGGTCGTGGGGAGGCTGCGCTTCGTCCTCACGCGCGTGCCCTTCACCCACTGGTTCTTCTCCTTCGTGGAGGACCCGCTGATCGACTTTGAGGTGCGCTCCCAGTTTGAAGGGCGACCTATGCCCCAGCTCACCTCCATCATCGTCAACCAGCTCAAGAAGATCATCAAGCGCAAGCACACTCTCCCGAGTTACAAGATCAGGTGAGAGGGAGGGAGGTGAGGGAAGGACACCCCTCGGGCGCGGGGACCTAGGCGCGGGGGATCCGGGCCTGGGCGGGGTGCTGCCGCCTGCGTGCAATGGGAAGGGCAGAGGCTCCTCCCCAGCCTTTGCTTTTCCAGGGATCTCCCCAACCCTGGCGGGACACTACCCGGGAAGGGAGGCGAGTAGCGCATACATTCGTCGCTGCCAGAGGGCATCAGGATGAGCCAGAAGCCTTCTCGCGTGTTCGTGGGCACTCAGGGTGCTGTCGGCGTGGGTAGGAGCAGCACGTTGAAAATGGCAGGGCGGCCGGCCCCCCTAGTCGGCTTTGGGACTGGTGAGAAACGGGTCCTGTCTGTGGTTGCGGCATTGAGGGCGGTTTTGCAGCATCACCTTGACCACGTTGAGAAATTGTTGCCGGACCCAAAGTACAGGCATGGGAAAGAAGTGTGGGGAGCCCGAGGCTGTTGTATTTTGCAACTGCAGGCCACTTTTGCAGTTGGTGCTTGGGCAACTTTCAGGGCAGAGATGCAGTATGCGTTGTAAAGGAATACTTCCCACAGCGAATTGAAAGCCGGTTGGGAGCCTCTACCTGTGGTAGTTCTCTGTAGGTTTTGTGTTAATGTCATCTTCCCCTTTGGGGTAGGTTCTGTAGCACAGACTTAGATGCTGCCCTTGGTGTGTCGGCTCTGGCTGCGAGTTTCTCACACAGTACCTGAGATCAGCCTGCAGATGGGATGTTAATGATGGGTAGTGATTGCAACTTTCTAAAGCTCTCCTGTATGTGGTGGCTTCATTTTCATTGAGTATACTGTTTTGATTAATGGTCCAGGGTTTTTGGTTTTGGGTGGCTTGTTTGTTTGTTTGAACGGAAAAGGAAGTTTTGTAGGGATGGGGCTTCATCTACTTTAGTCTGAATTGTTGGAGTGGAAAGGGTCCTACATGGCTGTTTCTTCAAAATCAGCTGAATTTCTTATGTCACTTTCGGTCCTCTAATTTTCTGTTCATTAAAATGCTTGACTCTTGGATTTGTCCTTCCTTATAGAAGTGTGTCAGTCTGGTGTTTGCCTTACCTAGTGTCCTCTAGTTGCATATTTCTGGATCACTAATTTTCTACCAAAGTGTCAAACAACAGTGACCCAGGTAATCCAGAGATATTTTATATTTGGGTTATTGACTTGTGTATGTGGCAGATAGGCCTTCCTAATTATGTTTTGTTTAGGCTAATAGCATAGAGTGAAAGCTTAAAACTGTTGAGTGGCAGGAGAAATTTACTTTATAATGGATATAGTTCCATAGATTTGCAGAGGGTGGTGAACTGGTTGTTCACTGTGTTTGATTTCCCATTCTGTGAAGAACAACATACTTTGCGAAACCTACGCTTCAAGCTTTGGAATGTAAGTGACTAAATTATAAATGAGTTCTGGTATCTAACCAGTAAGATGTTTATTTATAGTAATGTGTTGCTAGGAAAGTAATGAGAAAAAATTACAGATTTTGGTATTCTGTTTTCTGGGTAACTTTCAGGTAATAAAATTTGAGTATGCTCTTATTTGCGGGGTTATTTGCAGAATTGATTATTCTGCAAAGAACAATTAGGTGGCAATTAGGTTGGGTATCATTTTGAGGGTTCTTGTTTTGTTTTGTTTTGTTTTTTTAATGTAGACTTGGAATTCAATTAAATCTGAAGGAAATTATGAATAGCAGGTATGGAGACATTAGTGGGTTTTATTGCTTTGAAGGAACTTTATCATTGAATAGCATCACCATTTAACATACAGCAAAATTGCTTTCATTTACTATGTCCAAAGAGATTTTTTTAAAAACAGCCTGTGTCTGGTTATGTATGATAGTTCAAATTTTAAACCTCAGACATTAAGTAGTCACCTCCAGAAATGTGCACGTTTGTGCTCTTTATATTAGAAGGCATTTCGGTGGTAAATCAGTAAATACTAACAGAATTTACCACTTAATCTGCAAATGTTTGTTGTACACCTGCTGTGTGCTTATCATTGTTTAGGTGTTGGGGCTTCAGTACTGAACAGCCTCAACCATTGTGGAGCCTAAAGTTTAATGAGAACTGAGTTAGCAGTACTTAATATGATTTAACTAGAATGTGATTGATTAGTAGAAGGTTGAAGTAACTAGGCAGCTGATTTTAGGAAGTAAAGGAAAATAATAGGAGTGTGAAGATGAAATGGGCTGCTCCAGGAAGTGTTGAGTTCTCTTCTCTATGTAGCTCTTTTGCCAGAAGTATTTTAAGCTACTGATGTTGTGGAGCGGATTCAGATTTCAGTTAAGAGAATGAATTAAAATACATTTAAGATGCATCACAATTCTCTTAATGAGAATTAAAGTAGCTGTTGTTTACCCTTTTATATAGACAGGGGAGTAGTGCTCAGAGTAGTTAAATAACTTGCTTAAAGTCACACAGCTGTTATGTAGTGAATTCCAGCCCTGATAAAGCCAGAGCTGCCTTTTTCCATTCAACTCTATCAGCTTGTTCTTAACATTTTGTTTTTTGTTTTTTAAAAGTACACTATCAATATAACATATATATATATATATATGGAGGTAACTTTACAAATCAACTGAGAACTCTGAGAAGAGTGTAACTAAAGATTTTTTTTCTTACATTGGAAATTTTGAGAGCGGATCCTTTAAAGGTTAAATCTTTGGGTGCTGCCCCACATAGTATTTCTTTTTTCATCCAGCAGATTTTGTTTCCAAATAGAAGGTCTGCTAGTTTATCCTTTTTAGCCATCTAATCTACTTAGAGCTAAAGCAGTGAAGAAAATTCTATCGAGTCTTGGGATCCTTTGGCACTTTAATTATTATATAACAGAAATACCTTGCCAGTTAACGTTGTTACTTCTCCCCACCCTTTATTTATTTTTCCATTTCATGTTGCTAAAGTGAAGGTGGCCTATGAGGAATGCCAGTTCCTGATGTCTCAATCTAGAGATTCAAGGAGTTCAAGTGGTTGCTTTCTAAGGATTATGATGATTAACACTTCATTTTATCCAACTAACATAGTTTGTAAAACATTATAATATTTTTAAAGGAATTATTATATTACACATTTCCCATATATTATAATTTAGTCTTATTAATATAATTCTAAGTTCATCTCCCTCAAATGTTGTTTTGAATTTTTTCCCTAAAATGTATACTTTAAAATAGTAAATTAAAGTACTAGTATTGGGGGGGAGCTACCAAGTTTTTTTTTTTTTTTTAATTAACCCAAAAATTAGTCTTAGGAAAGAAAGTTTACCACTAATATTTATGATTACATGAAATCTGAGTAATAGTCTAGGGAAGTTTAGAATTTCGGAGTCACCTACTTGAGATTCTTACTGATGCTTCTCTTCCTAGTCTGTTATTGCTGTGTTTTACCCCTGGTTGCATACTGAAAGGCCAAATTCTGTTTGCAGGTACTTTTTATTCGGCCTCACGGTATTTTTGTTTGTTTTGTAATTGCCAGTACTTTAAAAGGGAAGATTTTGCATGATTTGGACTACTGACTTCTCTTCGAAGACATTGGATAATCTTGTTGCACCAGGCCTGCATTCCTTATAGCAATAACAGGTTGGAGAAATAGGTCTGGTAGCAGCTGCAGGAAGTTCTTATGCCCGGTTTATAGTCCCCACCTACTTGCTAATGGTAGTTGTCTGGCCTGGCATCATATGAATTTGAGATCCTTCCTAAATAGGGAGTAATACTGTTGCTAATCAGTGAAAATGGGGAGTACTGGATAGTAAAGGGCGATAATTATTACCCTTCTTTAAACATTATTATCTTTCAAGGGACTTTCATTGAGCAATTTTATTTTATAAAAGACTTTGATATAATGTTGAATTTTTTTTAAAAAAATAATTCTACCAGAAGTTTTTTAAGAATCCTTGGAAACATTTTCCATTCTCTGCAGTACATTGGTAGTAAGTGCACAGTAGTTGTTTCTCAGTTGAGTGTGGTGGATTTTTGCTTCGATGTCAAGTGGGTCATTAACTATATACAAATACTTCTCTGATCTACAAATAAGGAGACATCTACTTGTTGATTTTTGAATTTGATGAGTGCGTGTGGAACAAATATTTGGGGGAAACTTCACTCTTCAGGCTCATGGAATATCTTCTGAATATGGCTATTTTTGTCATAACTGTTCCTTTACTTGTGGAAACTTTTTGAATATTCCTGCTGACTAGAGATCAAGGAGGACCACTGTCCCACCAAAGGCAAGGACTGGACTGTATTTAGTTAGGTAGAGCTTCTTAACATGTTTTTATTTACCTGTGTCTTCTCTAAGTATACCATTAATTTCAGAGAACTAAATTAGGCTTGGTCTGGAAAGCCTCATACTGTATAATGTGGTTTGTAATTGAATTATTTTTTCTTTGTCTTATGAGATGAGGAAGAAAAACATTTACTCATACCGTTAATTATAGCTTTCTCATTTTACTGATTATTTGAAGTAAAGTTGTGTTTTTTTTTTTTTTAAGATTTATTTGTTTTAGAGAGAGAGAGTGCAAGCACATATGTGGGAGGGGCAGAGGGAGAGAGAATCTCAACCAGACTCGGCTCTGAGTGTGAGCCCGACACAGGGCTTGATCGCAGGACCCTGAGATCATCATCTGAGCTGAAACCAAGAGTCAGATGCTTAACTGACTGTGCCACCCAGCCATCCTGTATAGATGAAAAAAAAAAAGCTTTCAAAGTGAATCTACAGAAAGCTGACAAAATCATTTGTAAGTGTCCTGTAGTATATTTATTCACTTAACTCTTCCATACATTTTATGTGGACAACTCTTAAAGGGTGTCTTAGGTTGGAAAATATTTTACAATAGCTTCCAAATTCCTTAGTGATTGTAGGAATTATAGTTTTACTTATTAACATCGGTAGGAAATATAACCTTTGATACTTTGGGAGAGTACAGATAGGGACATTATTGTATCACTGTAGCTGTTCTGGAGTAATGATTTAGTAGTAGCTAGTTTTTTAATCTGTTGTGCTTTGGTTTTCCTGCTTCTCAGATGAATATCTATATAAACAGAATTGAAAGATCATTGTCTTAGATAAATAAAATTGTTTTTAAAATACATATTTTCAATAACTGTTCCCTAAAGACTAGCATACCTAGTGTTATGGTAGGTGTGGTGAAGGATTAAAATGGTTATAATGTAGTTCAAGCTTTTAAGCTGGTTAGTCTTTCTGGAGAAAACAGAACAGTTGAACCTCATTATAATGGCATCTTGGATATATTTGAGACCTTCCGTTTTGTGAGGAACAGAAAGAGGAGAGGTCAGTATCTTTGCTGATGAATGTGTCGTATAATATTTTGTGACCTTAGGTCCTTGGTACACCTAAATATACTCCCATTAATTCTGGTTTTACTTTTTTCAAGTGGGGTTTTCTTAAGCTTTTTTGTGATTTGGACATTTATAACACTTTAGATGGAAAATAACATATTGATAAATTAAATCTCTGCCCTAGAAACGATTCACACATTGAAGGAAGAAGAGTAATTATGAGGAGACTATTAGTTTCTAATGAGTAACGTGCATGTCTGCTGGCTGTCCAGGAAAACCCCAGTTAGTTTCTGGAAATAACCAAAGCCGATCATTATAAAGTAAATTATATGGGAGGGGCATACCCACTGATCAAACACTTAATATTGAGTTATAAATATCACTAATGATCTATCATATGAGGCACAGGCTAGGATAATAAAATCAGTTTGCTAACTATATGCCAAGGACTGTGTGGGCAGTTCTGTACACTTGCTGCCACAATACTTGAAACTACTGTGTGGGAGAGTTTAGTATCTACAGATGTGGAAACTTGAGACTCAGAGGAGGTTAGTGACTTTCTCAAAAAAACAGTTTGTGTTATTTCTGTAGAAGTAAACAACTGTTACTTTCAAATAAGCTGGTGTTAGTCCTTTTGAGTTAAGCATGGTTTTTACATTTTTAAACTTTACATTTAAAGTTAATCGAAGAAGAAGAATGTGAGACACATCATATGCACTCACAGATTCTAAAATATTTACTGTCTGGCCTTTTGTAAAAAAAAAAGTTCTAAACGTTTAAATAAAAAACAAGACAAAAACTATGCTTAAATGCCTACAAAAAAGGAGCAGAGGTACGTATGTGTTGAAAGGTACTTTTTTTGAACGTTTTATCTTTTTGGAGTTTGGAAAGCTAATGGGAAATGTGGCTCTCTGCAGAAAAATGCATAAATAAATTTTCATGTGATTTCATGAAATTTATAGAATACTCAGGGTGCTTAGATTCCAAGTTGAGTAATAAGCACAGACAGAAGGATACAACTTTGTTGCCATAAGTATAACTAAAACTAACATGGTTAAATATTAAACACTTTAATAATTTTGTTGGCCTTCTTAGAAGGCATACGGGACTCATATGGCTCAGGCATTCCTAAAAAATCTCTATCCAAGGAAGTGTAACCAGTCACTCTTTCTTTCTCTCTTTTTTTCTCCTCTTAGTAAGACTCCCTATAGCAGGCAGAGGCTTTTTGAATCAGTTGTTCAGTAAGAATACTCAACATTCAAAGATAGAGTTTCTACCACTCAGTACCATGTTTAGAAGTTAAATATTGACCTGACATTTCTTCCTATCAGATTCTCTCTTTTCTCAGAACACTGTCACCAAGAAACAAGTGCCATTAAATCCCTTTGTTCCATTTCTAGAGTCATAGGACCTACCAACACTTGGCATGGCATCAAAGAACATCATACCTCACTGGAAAGTCATAAAGCAACTACCTAGTTATTAGTACAAGTTTTAAAGAAGTTTAGTTTGAAAATGTTTCTTGTCAGATTGCTAAGGCTTGTATAAAACCACATACTTACTGTACTTGTACCAGTGAAAATGGAGGAATATGTATTAATTATTTATCTTCAGATGAGTGGAACTACACGTGCTAAGTAGAGACTGTCACTATTATTGAAATTATTTTATCCTTTTGGGTTGAGGCTATAGGAAAGTACTTAAATTGTATATCCCAGTTGATAGAGCTTTGGGGGTAAAATGTACCTGACTTTAGCACTCTCCCAAGCAAGAGCCCTTGAACAAGAGGCCTTATCTTCCCTAGTCTCAGTTTCCGTATCTGTAAAATGGAAATGGAAATAATATCTATCTAATTGGCAATATTAAATGCCACATATATGATATCTGCTGAATAAAAGTATCTTCCCTTTAGTAACTAATTGAATGTACATATTTATTGATTATCCTACGTCTGTCAGACACATTACTCAAGATGTGTCAGACATTTGCTAGGTGACACTTGTTTCCCCTTTTAAAGGAATGATAAGCTCGTTGTAAAAATTCAGATAGAAAATATGAAATATCAAAGTGAGAAATCTACTTAATATCTTAAAATGGTTAAATTCCCATACTTTTTCTTAAATATAGGATAATTTTTTATTAATTAATAAAAACAGGATCATCCCTTTCTTAGCATCTTGCCCTTTTATTAAAACTTACTGTATCTCTGCTTTTCCAAATATACCCACTTCATTTATTTTAACAGTTTCTTAGAAATACATTGATCAGAAGTGCTATAAGTTAACCAGTTCCTTACTCATTTTTTTCATTTTTCTAATATAAATAATGATACCATAAACATCTTCTACCCTTATCTTTGTAGATAATCAGTTTTTTCTTCTGATTGTTTCTTCAGGTTGTTTTTTGTTTTTTGTTTGCTGTATTTTTTGCAAATGCACAAATAGTGTTTAGGAACATAAAAAAATTGAAAATGTGCTCCTCTCTCTTTTAATTCCATCCCGCAATATATCCAGTGTTAAGTTTGATGTATACACATAACTCTGCTCAGATACGTATTCAGGCTTCTTGCATGCTGAGGAGGTTCCTCTCTTTTCCTCTCCCATCTTCTATCCCTCTTTCCTTAACAATACAGTGAGGGAGCATTATAATAAATGGGACCCTGCAGATTGGTTTGTAAGAGTATGACATGGATATCCCTCCTGGCAGTTTGTATAGGCCCATCCCATTCGCCATTTTATTTCACTCCTGGTCATGTCTCCAGCTTTGACCTTATCTTCTATAACTCTTCCTTTTACTTAGTCTATTCTGGCCTCCTGGCTGTTCTCACCCTCCACGCATGCACCCATCACAAGGGTTTTCCTGCTTTTTCTTTAGAAATGTTTTCCCCACAGATAGCCAGAGAGCTCACACCATCATTTTTCATGTCCCTGCTGAAATATCATCTTTTGACTATTCTATATGAGAAAGCACATTCCCCTTTAAATGCCAGAATTTTTTTGTTTATTAACTTTTTATTGACATATATATGTGGGTGTTTGTGTGCATGTGTGTGTCTGTGTCTGTCTATGCAGATAGAAACTGTCCTAATCCTAAGTGTATCCTTGGTAAATTTTCACAAAGTGAACTCAGCTATGTAACTTAAGTACTGGAATTTTGAATTCATTCTAAAGAGCTCTGAATTCTTTGAAATTCTTTGAATTTCATAAACAGATACATGTAACATATTTAACCTTTTTTTTTTAAAGGGTAGAAGGTCTTTATTATAAACACATTATAAGTTATAAAATGTTATGTTATAAATAATGTTATGTTACAATGTTGTAAAAACATTATAAGTTAGGTTGCTGATATGTAACCCAATTCTGATTGTAAAATCAATATTGATGAGGAGTACCTCCTCCCTTTACACACACACACACACACACACACACACAGATTATGCTGATTGTAAGTGTCCAGCAATTCACAGTGCTGAGTTAAGGTCTGTTGGGCACCTTAGGGGCACCAGCTCTCCTTTCATTTCCACAAAAACAAAACACGAATGTGTTTGCAGTTTTCTCTGACACTCCAGAAGCTGTGGCTTTTAATTTCACACTCTTAGGAAAGGTCGGTGTAAACTATAGATGATCCTTTCCTTGGACTGATATAGAGTAATAGTAAAACTAATTTTCATTAATCTGGTACATAATTATCAATTTTCATGAAACCAGCAGAATGGTTAGTACAGGTATTTTTTTCTTCTCTAATCAAAACATTGGGTATTTATGCCCATGAATTCTTCATGTATTGTTGGGAGAATGGAGGTGACGATATGGTGGGTGGAGTACTGAGATGTCTGTGCTTTGGTTTGCATAGCTTTGAGAAAAGAGCTAGAAATGTCCCTCTGCCCAGCGTAATTAGTCCTTATTGGTATGTACTTAAAAACCAGAAGACTAGGGGTTCGTCAGTTGAGTGGCTCAGCTGGTTAAGCATCTACTCTTGATCCCAGCTCTTGATCTCAGGATCGTGAGTCCAAGCCCCTCACTGTGCTCTACACTCGGCCTGGAGCCTACTTAACAAAGAGACAAACAAGAATACTGTGATTAGCCCAATAAAAATGTTTTGTTTGGGCTTTTTCCTTTGTATTAAGTATTTGTGTGCATACAGATATTTAAATAGGTATTTGTGACCTCAGTATGTTTAGAAATGGTGTTTCCTATAGGATCAACTCCCATATTGTACCTGTATAATCTGCAATTATAAGTAACTATTGTTTTTTGCTGTAAAATCTTAAATAATAATAATGAGAACATATTTCTATTTAGTAGCTGGCTACAGAAATCTGTATTTTAAAAAATAACTGTGTTCTGTTCTTAAATACAGCCTATTTCATGCAGACATCAACATCTACTAAATAGTGCACCTGGTATTTGTGTTGTGTGCTTACTGTCTTTTCCACACAATAGTCTTTCATATATACTCAGTTATACCCCTACTCATTACTAAGGATGATCGTGGTTGCTGACTACACAGTCTTGCTACATTAGTTATTTGGTCAAGCAAGTAAATAATTCAAAGCTTTTAGTTCTGTGAAACTTGCTGTGGCTAAAGTAAGAGCCATCTGTCATAACTAATTTCAATGTATGATAATCATTTTTATAATGCACTGAAAACCTCATTTTGTTCTTATCATAAGTATAATATTCTGTAAGATTTAGGGCAGGTGATGTTATTTTAATATTTGGAAAGATCATTAGTTCTCAGTTAAAGTTTTTAACTTTGGGTTTTAAACAGGACTAAAGTTTGACATGGAAAGAATTTAAACGTTTGTAGCAAACCACATGTCCTTATATTTACTAATTCTGAAGTGGTAGATAGCACAGATTTTATGTAGTCCAGGCATGTTGAAATTAATCAAATTTAAGGAGAAAATTCCTGACAGTCTTAGTCTGTGATAAAGCCCATGAATACAATTAATCTAAGTTATAGGCCATTTTTTTTTTAGTAATTGTTTATTTGAAATATCTGGGTAAATTATTCAAAATGTTTGGATTTTTAGTGCTATAGACTTAGGATTTGGACTTGTTATTTCGAAAATCATGCCAGCCAACAAGCATTTATTAGGCCAGGCTTTCTGGTAATAATTGTTGGAGCCTTGGGGATACTTTGTGCAGTTAAGGTTTCTTTCGAAAGTAACTCAGCCTCTTGTCCTGCAACAACAGTATTAGATGGCTGGGAATTTCTCTTTTACTTCTAGAATTACTATTGATTTGTTGATTTAGTGTATTTTTAGGCAAGTCATGCAACTTGTTATTTTTAAGACTGAATGAAAATAAAAAGTTTTAAAAATTCGTAGAAAAGAGAATTATGTAATTTTGAGGTGGCATTATTCACTTACCTTATTTGTTTAGAGGTCTCATGTAGAGAGTCTCTCAAATGTGCAACTACAGTAGTAAGTAAAAATTTAGTAAGTTCCAACTTTAGTAAGAGAACCAGAGATACAGATAATACTAAAACCATTTATGTTTCAGGATATGGTGTGCTACTTTTATTTGGATAGAGAAAAAATTAGGAAAAGCTGGACATTTATATAGCCTTAAAGAATTAACTTTTCTCCTGATTTCTCTTGTTTAGATTTTATGCTGTTCCTTCATGTCTCTAATGGAGTTTTGTCTATTTGATACATCTAACTGGCTTAAGATCAGACATCTGTATTACGTAGGTCATTGGTTATGTCTTTACCGTAGTTGGGAAGTGATAATTTTTGCTTTAAGATGTTTTCTCTTTATGCATCCACTAAGACTTAAGAAGAGACTCAGTTTACTTCATAAGTAAACTTTGTCCAGCGCACTATATACTGTAAAGAGAATTAGTGCTAAGAGGGAAGAAATAAAACAAATATAAATAAAACAAATAAAATTCCTTCGATATTTTTTCTTTTAATCTAGTACTGAGAAACAATGTACTTAAAGTAAGATAGAGGGTTAGAACTTAGAGTTTAAGAATTGCCATGATAGCTGTTAACCTTCTAACTTAAGTGGTTTTCAGAGTGTGGCTTGGGGACCACTTTGGATCTCCAAGACCCTTGCGGAACGGGTCTACTATGTCAAAACCATTCTCATAATAATTCAGAAAAAGTGCTATTTGCCTTTTTTAGCCTTATTCTTTCACAAGTGTACAGTGGGGTTTTCCAGGAGTTACATAATGTGTGATGATTTTATCACCCTGACAGCAAATGAAATGTGAGCTTGTGTATTCTTCTGTTTAAAATAATGTTATTTGGGGGGGCACCTTGGTGCCAGAGGGAGAGAGACAAGCAGACTCCCTGCTGAGCAGGAAGCTGTCAGTGGGATGTGGCTTGATCCCAGGAAGAGGATTATGACCTGAGCCTGGAAAGAAAGTTGCTTAACCAACTGAGCCACCCAGGCACCCCTAAAAGTGTTTATTTTTAATTTCTACTGTGGTAAATGCATGTATAAACCATATAAACAGTCGACCTTTATATTCCTTAATGTTTTAAAATGTGTAGGGGTCCTGTGAGCAAAATACAAAAAACTGCTGCTTTAATGTTATTTATTTTTACCATATGGGAAGGAGATATCCCTCTTATATCACTCTCTGAGTCAGCTTTAATGAACATTACATACATACATTATTTTCAATTGATTTATAGTATTTACATCTTGGTGTTATAAGGAGCACAGGTTTGAGTGGATCTGTTGCAGTTATGATTATGAAAGCCACTTGAACTTCCTCATCCTTTGTTTCTTCATATGTAAATAAGACTTACAGTGTTACACATTGTTATGAGTCATGAGAATCAAGGATGTGTATAAAAGTATTATATCATTCACAGACATGCTAGAAATCAATAAAGTAGCAATTTTTGTATTCTTTTATTCAAAGGTATGGTTTTGGGGGAGCTGGTAGAGAGGAGTAGGAGTTTGGACTTGAGGACGGTTCTAATGGTTCTGCCTTTTCTCCCCCTGCTTTGTGAAAGCTGAGAATTTCACTTTTATTGATCATAGGCTATGGTAAGGGACCCTCATGTGTGAGTTGCGATGAGCATAAAAAGACAGGAGATTTATCATATATGTTCAGGAGAATTACTTTGGTTGCTGAGTGGTTCATCTCATTTGACACTGTATCTCTCCCATGCATCGGATATCAGTTACCATTGAACTCAAAGGTGAGTTCTATTATGAGGGACCTGTGGCCTCTGTTACCACTCTTTTATTCAGTGTATATAGTGTATATCTAAAACCACATCAGAAAATTGTGAGGCATTTTAGATCTTGATTCTTCTGTGCAGAATTAGGAGTTTGGATAAAAGTGAATATTTCGTATTAAGTAGAGTGTAGGTGGATGATTGGGAAGAAATTTTTATAACTGTGTTTGTTGTCCTTATTCTTATTAGTTTCATAATTATTCATGGGTACTTTTTTCTCCTTACAAGTACAGGAATTAAAATCACTTTCCCAAGTATAGACTCTGTCAGCATGGTACACATCTAGGAATTCCATAAATAGAACAATTCTCCATAGGTTTCCATAAGTCAGTGTCTTTTACTATATTCAGCTTTAATATATGCTTCAGTTATAAAGCTTAATGATGGAGAGGCAGAAGAGTAATGCCTGAGGTAGGGAGGCATGCTGGCTGTTACTAGTTTCCCTGCACTTGCAAGTTGATATTCTCAGAAAGAACACAATTTTTAAAAAATCAACTGGTGTAATGACTGAAATCATGGCCATATGGAATCTAATCTCCAAGGAAGGCCAACAGCTATGACCTTGAACATCATACTTGGTGAATGCAGACTCCTGAAATGGTTGTTTTTGGAAGGGAAGGAGTTGTTTCTGTGGTATGTCTCTAGGAGACCAACCTTA
Organism: Mustela putorius furo; assembly: GCF_011764305.1. Lineage (NCBI taxonomy): Eukaryota > Metazoa > Chordata > Mammalia > Carnivora > Mustelidae > Mustela > Mustela putorius. The sequence continues at coordinate 13,258,618 of NW_025422057.1, forward strand.
AAATAGATAAATAGAAAGTTTGGTAGGAAATATTTCTGGAGCACCTCCCTGTGCCTAATGCTTTATGTGAATCTTGTCTAATCCTTACAGTAACCTTATAATATAGGTAGTAATTATTATCTTACTTTTAAAGATGAAGAAACTGAGGCTCTCAAAGTTGAAGTAGCTTGCCCAAGGTCATAAAGCTAGCAGATGTAAGAAACAAAATTCAAAACCCAGCACTGACTCTAAAACTTGTGTGCTCAACAGTGCCTTAAACTGCCTTGTCAAAAAGAAGCTGAGGAGTAAGGGATGCTGATTGCTTTTTATTCTTTAATGTAATTTTTATAACAGCTCTGCCAGCTGGTTGTAGTTTTTCCTATGAGGAAACTGAGGCTTAAAGTCAGAGTATGCCCATGGTTATGTTGCTAAGACAAGGCGGAAAGGATTCCAAGCCAAACTGTTCAAGCTCTAGAGTCTGCTCTTACCCCACTATTCTCCAATAGCTGTCATGTATGTTTCTTTTCTTCCGGCAGCTAACAATTTAGTTGGGAGGAAAGGTTGGCGTGAGGGAGAGCTAAAGAGAAATAGGTGAACAGGGTGATTAGCACATAGGGCTTTTAGAACACAGGTGAGGAAGCGATACCAGGTGGAGGGGACAGTTTATAAAGAAGAGGTGACTTTGAAGTAGAATTTGAATGGTGGAAGAAGCTTACCATGGGGGGACTAGTTATGGGATCACAATGGTTAGGAGGCAAACAGTCTCTCAGGAGAAACAATATGGCAGTACTAGCCTTGGTAAACACGGAGGAATTTGGTGCATGAATTTGTAATGTAGTATCAATCGAATTAAGTAAAATTAAAAATTTGCAATTTAGTTTCATGGTTTACCGATACAGAAAATTAAGAGTATTTTGAACCACTCATACTTTGTTTTCTCTCTAGCTTGTATGTAGTTTTGTGTTTGTATGCCATACTTTGTATAATGATGTGTGCCAGAAAAGTTATAGTGAATTGAGGTTTTGTAATGATACTTATATGCAGCAGGGGAATTCATTATTTAAAGAATACTATGAAGAATAATGAATGAAACATTTTGAAAATGATCACCCCTGCTTTATCTAGTTTAGGTATTTTGTTTAGGAGAATTTGAAGCACATTTAGATTATTTAGTTCCTAATTTGAGAGAGACAAGACTGTTGGACTGAAAGGTAAAAACCACACAGAGTTCCCAATTGCCTCTTGAGAGCTGATTGCTCTGCTCTCTTCCTCAGGCAGGATGTAGTGTTGTTTGTATACCTGAGCATGAAATAAGACTCTAGTCTGAATGCCTGACTTTGGTCTCTCTATTCTCAAGTAAGCACATATGTGGAAAGAGATGAGATGACATTGGAGCTGACCAGCTAAAGGGTAGTTTGTTTATCTTTGGACACAGGGGGATGGGATAGAAGTATAGTGTTGGTGGGAGAAATAGCAAAGGAACTGGAATCAGGACATTGTATGTTTATCTTTAGGGATCCAGTGAGGCAAAGGGGAAGCCAGTTTGATAAGACTTGGAAGAAAACCAGAATTTGTGTGTCTGTTACATGACAGGAACTCCACTAGGTGTTTCACATGTGTGAATTCTCTAAGTCTTGTAATAGTCCTATGAGGTAGTTTTTTATTTAAAAAAAAACAAAAAACAGCAGGCTTTTGTTTGGGATTTTAAAAATACTCTTTTTAAGAAGAAGAAACCTAATTTGGGAAATCACAATCTTCTAATAACCAGTGAAAATCTGAGCCAGGCCAGGGGGGCAACACGAACCAACAGTGGAAGAGACATCTTAGCAATTCCATAGAGGGGAATGGACGTGGAACTGATAGTTGTAAGAAGGGAAAGAGTAGAGTGTAACTGCAGGTTCCCCAGTGTCTATGAAATCCACAGTGCCAGTAAGAAAACAGAAGGGAGCAAGTTTGAAGAAAAGGTGCCTAATTTACTTTTAGGCATCAATATGTAGAACTTGGAGAACCAGTGAGAGCAAATGACATTGCTAAAAAAAAAAAAAAAAAAAAAAAAATTTAAAAAGTATAGAAGAGAAGGGAGACAGGAGGAGAGAACTGAAGTTGTTTTAATGTGCAGAAAAAAAGCCCTTTTAATTCTTCCATTATGGAAAATTTCAAACTTACTCAGAAATTAAGGGAATAGTTCAGTAAACCCCCGTAATCCATAGCAGTCATTAATTTATGGCCACTTTTGACCATCTCTATGTCCCCACACTCCCCTCCCCCTGATTATTTTGAAACAAATCTCTAAGAGTTGGGATTCTGTGATTCTGACTTTTGTGTTGTTTTCATAACACCCTCCTTGACAAGGTCTTGTCCAGCTTCGGTCTGAGTATTTCTAGAGATAGAAAGTATGCAGTGCAGTGAAATGCTGTGCCTTTTTTTTTTTTTACTTGCTCTAATTGTTAGTAAATTTTTCCTTTTATTGAGCTGAAAACGAGCAGATTTATTATTTTGGCAAAGACACACAAGCCCATGCTGAAGTCAAGAGTAGATTTAGACCTCAGACTATTTTTATATTGGGTTTGTAGTAAACCCTCTTTCTCTAAAGATCACAGTGTTTGCAAACAGTTTTACTTCTGCCATGTGATGGAGATGTCACCAGCTGGCGTTCAGGGTGCTTCTAGAGCATTCTTGAAAAAACATCTTAGAGAAAAAAAGTGTTTTAGACATTAAAAAAGATTCAGATCCGCAGAAGAAGGCTTGGCTTCTCTTGTAGGTGTAAAATTTAAATACTGCATATTTTTAAAATGTTACCAAAGTAATGTACATTTTTAAATTAAACATGGTATTTCTTTTAAACTTCTATAGAAATACAACTAACCCCTTAAAATGTGCACTAATTATAAAATTCAGTTCAGTGCATTTTTACAAAGTGAACAGAAGATACAAAGTGAACAGAAGAGCATTCAGAACAAGCAAATAGAATATTACCAGTCACTACCCTCCCTGTTGTGCCTAAAAGTAACTGCTATCTTTACATCTACCACCATTGCTTTAGGGTTGGTTTTATTTTTCTGTTTTTGAACTTTATATAAATTGAGCCATACTGTATGCACTCATTGTTTTTCTAGATTCTTTACGTAGTGCAGCAGTATATTTGTGAAATAAATCCATGTCATTGTGTATGGTGGTAGTTCGTTGTATTTGCTGGGGAGTCTTCCACTGTGTACCTTAGTTTATCCCTTGGTTTATCCCTTCTGGTTTTGAGGAACCGTTGGATAGTGCTGTTATGATTATTGTTATACATTTGTGGGCATTTCTACTGGCTATATCTAGGAGTAGGTTTGCTGGGTCACAGGTTATGTATCTCTTCAGGTTTAGCAAATATTATCACAGAGTTTTCAGAGTAGTTCTGATAGTCTACACTAGCAGTTTCACATCTTCTCCAGCACTTGTTTTTTTTTTTTTTTCATTTTAGTTAATGTACATAATTTAAAAATCGAATAAAAAAGGACTTAAACTGAAAGTCAGCAGTCACTTCCCGAAACCCCCTACTTTCCCCACTTAAGTCATACTCTTCAGAAGCAACCATTTGTAACTGTTTCTGTTTTTTTTTTTTTAAGATTTTATTTATTTATTTGACAGACAGAGATCATAATTAGGCAGAGAGGCAGGCAGAGAGAGAGAGAGAGAAAGGGAAGCAGGTTCCCCGCTGAGCAGAGAGCCCAATGTGGGGGCTCCATCCTAGGACCCTGGGATCACGACCTGAGCCGAAGGCAGAGGCTGAGCCACCTAGGCACCCCACTGTTTCTGTTTTTAACAGCTTTTAAGAGGCTCTGATTAAGAACACAGATTTGGGAGCTTGACTGCTTAGATTCTTACTTAAGCTACACTGCTTACTAACTGTATAACCTTGAGCAAGCTGCTTAACTTCTGCATCTCCATTTCCTCATCTACAAAATGGGAATTATGGTATTCATCTCATAGACTTATAATAATTAATAAATGTCATGCTTTTTATACAGTAAGGACTTGGTAAAGTTAGCTTTGCTAATTAATTATGGTTTGTTGCTCGACAGTGTTGTATTGCGGTTCTTGATTTAACAATTTCAGACATTGTCTGTTGATTAACTTCTTTCCGAGGTAGGTAAGGATTTAGCTAGGTGAAACCCTCTCTTACCTTCCCTCTACCTTCTCCTAATCCAGGTTTGTTTGTTTGTTTGTTTGTTTTTTAATGAATTTTATTTATTTATTTATTTATTTATTTGACAAGAGAGAGCACAGGTAGGGGAAGCATCAGGGAGAGGGAGAAACAGGCTCCTTGTTGAGTGGGGAACCCGATGCAGGGCTCAATCCCGGGACCTAGAATCATGACCTGGGCTGAAGACAGACATTTAACTGACTGAGCCACCCAGGCACCCCTCTTAAGCTAGTTATATCATTGTTTTCAATACATAAATTGAACTACATGCTTATTTCTATGTAACTGATGACATTTATGTTCTGTTCAGAGTTGTCTTCCTTGACCAGTCTGTGTGTTTACATTGTTACTCTGTATAATTTTTCTTTATTGCAGAGCTACCTAATATGCAGGTTTATGTTTCCTTGTCTATATTCTAATTTAAAAGTCTTTGTGCCATTCAAAGCAGTATGTCCCTGAAACTAAGTTTGGATTCTTTATTTTTTACCTAATTGCCTTAGCCAAATTTTCAAGATTTAAATGAAAAAATTAACCTCCCCTCTCATTCCTTCTGCCTCTCTTGTCCATTCCCCTTATTTCCTAGAGATCTTCTTGGAGCCTTCTTCAGCTGTTCCAGACCAGACTAATCTCATGGCTTGGCACATACCTGTCTTCGAAGTGTAGGATGTCCTTGCTTTCTGGACTTGGATACACTGTTTTCTGGATAATTTTCTTCTTTCTTGCTTTATGCCCTCATTTTGCTGGCATTTATTTTCATGCAACTTTGTAATAAAGGATGCAGTCTCCAGCAGTCTCTTTTCTTCTGAACTTGTTTCCTTATCTGTGTGACATGAAGAAACAGTTTGCAGCTGTGCTTCACCATGTTGCTTTATGGATCAAGAACAATAATATATGTGAGACTATGAGTGTCCTTGCTGGGTACCTTCAGGCCAGGTTTAGTGCATTATTCCTGCAGAAAACTGGGTGGCAGTCAAACCAATCTCAGGAACTATAGACCAGGCTCAGGAGTTACATTGGAGTTCTGTTGTGGACTGAATTGTGTCCCCCAAAATTCCTGTGTTGAAGCCCTAACCCTCAGTGTAATGGTGTTTGAGGTAGGGCCTTTCATGAGGTAATTAAGGTTAAGTGAGGTCATAGGTTGGAGCCTTAATTCAGTGGGACCAGTGTCCTTATAAGAAGAGGAAGAAACATCGGGAGTGTGTGTACAGAGAGTAAAAGCCACGAGAGGACACAGCAAGAAGGTGCCTGTCTGCAAACGGAGGAGACTTTACCAGAAACCATACCTCTTGGTACCTTAACCCGGTACCTTGGACTTTCCACCTCCAGAACTATGAGAAAATAAATTTCTATTTTTTAAGCCACACAGTTTGTGATACTCTGTTTCAGCAGACCTAGCAGACTAATATAAGTTCCAGTTTTGGCTTCAGTGTATAGTATTTGTGAGACCTCTAAGACCTAGTTAGACCTTAGAATGCCCAGTTTTGGGGTGGTTGTAAGGATTAAGTGAGCAAATAAGTGGCTTTTAGTCAAAATGTGATCTGGTAACTGTTTAATAAATCTTTGTTTTTCGTAAGCCTTAAAAGGGGCTATAAGTTATTTTATCCTTTTTTTCTTATTTAATCAGATAATTCTAACCAAATATTTATATACCAAAGCTACAAAAAGAAATTCTTTCTAGGTAAACTGGGTTGGGACTTTTCTTTACAGTTTTATTCAGGTATAATTCATATTCCATAAAATTCACCTATTGAAAGCTTACAATTCAATGATTTTTAGTATATTCACAGATATTCACCTCAAAAATAAAACCCCCTCTCCTTCAGCTATTCTCTTTCTAACCTTCATATCACTCCAACCGTGAGTACTCATGTACTTTCTGTCTCTATAGATTCTCTATTCTGGATTTTCATATGAATGGAATCATATAATTTGTGGCTTTAGGGCTTACTGGCAGCCTCTATTATTTCTTTTACTATTTGTTCTGCTCCCCTCCCTCTCCTCCTTCCCCTCTCCTTCCGTCTCTTTGGCATTCCCATTATGTGTGTGTTGGTGTACTTAATGATCTCCCACATTTCTCTAAGGGTTAGTTCATTTTTCTTTATACTTCTTTCTCTTTGTTCTTTGGCTTGCATAACCTCTGTAGCTCTGTCTTCAAATTCACTAGGTCTTTTCTTCTGCCAGCTCATATTTATGGTTGAGAGCCCTTTTGGTAAATTTATTTCAGTTGTTAGTTTTCAGCTCTGGAATTCCCACTTTCTTTTTTTTTTAATATACATAATTCCTATATTTTTATTGATATTCTCTATTTGATATGACATTGGCATAACACCTCCCTTTACCTCTTTAATCATGGTATTAAAATTTTTTGTGAACATATTTGTGATGGCTATTTTGAATCTTTTTCTGTTAAATCCAACACCTGGTCATTTTCACTGGCAGTTTGTTTTGCCTGTTTTCTGCTTTATGGGTCAGAAAGAAATCTGCTTTCCTGATTGTTTGCATTTTTCACAATTTTTGTTGGAAATTAAATATTTTAGATAATATTATAGCAACTTTGAGCACTGGTTCCCCCTCAGGCTTTATTATTTATTTGTTTTTTAGTGCTTGCCTGGGTTATTTTAGTGAAGTCTACCCTACACCCCCATTGTACCTATTGTTTTCACCAGTACCCTAGGGCATATATTGTTCTGCCATCTAATCCAGTCAAATTATGGCTTCTTTGAAGGAATAATTTCTGAGGTCTGAATTTGATACTTGTTCTGATCCCTGGAGACATCGCCCAGCTGTCTTATTTCCTGTAAACTAGGCAGCCTTTATTATAGGCTATATCTTCATTAAATCCATGAATCTCCTCCAGTTGCCTGACATCATAACCTCCATTGTTCTTAAGAGCACGCTTAGGTTTAGGTTTAGTTCCTTCGGAAAGAGATCAGGAGCTTTTTTATGTTTTACAGTGTGCCTTTCCGTTTCAAGCCCCCTTAGCAAATATTTTGAGCCAGGGCTCTGGAGATGGGGGTGGGAACAGTGGCAAGCTTCTCTGTGACACCCCCACTCTAGAAACAGGTGTGAGGTGGGGGGTGCAGCAGCCTCTCTTGACATAGACCCATTGCATCATGAGCCAGAGCAAAATGATCAGGGCGCTGTGCCCAAGGTGAAACCTCCTTTCCACAGATGGGGGCAGGGTCAAGGAAGGGAGCTCCCATCCCTTGACTAGACCTGCCTGGAATTCAGCCTCAGTACTAGGTAGCAGAAGGCCGAATGAGAAACACTGCTGAACTTGCTCTTAGGAGGTCTTAGGAAGGCACTGTGACTCCCTTCGGCTGGGAGCTGGGGGTGAGACCGCTCACTGGCTGCAGTAGTTTACAGAGAATCTCTTCCTTGCTGAGCTCGTTGGAGGGAGCGATCTTGGTGTAGGCACCAAATTCTTACCAAATTTTTGTAGAGTTTCTTGAATTAAAGTTCCTTCCTTTGCTGTTTACCCTTAGGGACATTTCAGAAGCGTTACGTGTTTTCTTTCTGGTTTTGTTTTTATTTTAATAATTTCCACCAGTTTTATTGAAGAGGGGGTCTGTGGAGCTCTCTCATTTCAGAAGTTGATCTTTCTGGGTTGGATTTCTAAGGCTTCTGCAGGAGGAAGTACAAGTAGCTTGTTCAGGGAACTTGAATGAGAAACAGTGACATTTTTAAGTTAATAGGTTAACAGGAGGAAAGGTTTATAAATTCTGAGGAAGGATAATGTGGTAGGATAGGGAGGTAAAAGGAAGGGGTAGCCTGCCTTATTGTTTAGATTGCTCTATGGTTTGGGGATCTTAAAGCCTTGGACTTAAAAGTTTTGAAAAGCAAAGTATCCTTAGAGAATGTGAATATGTGGATTTTATTTAGTAGCTTGGTGAACAAATAGCTTTATCTTAGTGTGTTATTATTAAATGGAATTTAGTTTTGTGATTTTAGTGTACTTTTGTGCATAAACACTTTTAGCAAACGCTGCTAGAGGCATTAATAAATCAAGTTAGACTTAATTCCATGGAACCTTGAAGTCACACACCTGTGGGAAATGTTTTTATTGAATTTTAAGTTTATATATAACAAGAAAAGTTGATTCATAGAGCAGCTATGATTTAGCAGGATTGTTATATTCAAAGTTGGTTGTATATAGTATAGTGATCTTTGTAATGTTTTATGAGTGACATTGATGTAGGAGCCATAAGACGTGTGTGTTACAAGCACTCAATTACAATAATGTAGTAATAATGGATTTAGTTCCTAATTTTTTTCCTTTTAAAAATTCGGTGCCAGGTTGAATCAAATTACTTCAAATGCAAATTCAGGAATTGAGAAGGACTTTCTGCCTTCCCGCTAATTCAGAGGCAGGATAAAAGCGCTGAACATTTGTTTATATACCTACTTATCTTTCCCTAAAGTTTTTCCTTTGATCCTGTTGATTAGGAAACTGTAAACAGTATTTCTCCCCGCTATCAATGTCTTTCAGTATAAACTATAGTAAGCTAGTAATATATTCTAAATGTTTATTTCATTTTTAGTGTTGGATTTTTATAAATCAGCTCAACACACACTTGAGTCCTGATTGTGTGCATGAGGGTTACAAACAGTGTAAGTCACATTTGAGATTTCAAGGCATAAATGCACAGCAATTTAAATGACTGCAAAATAAAGAAGAGTGAAAGCAGTGTGTGCTCTGACCTAAAGCCGATTATAGAAAGCATTTAGGATTTGGCTAGGCTTTGAGAAGTAGGGAAAACATTCAGTTAGTTCAAAAGGCCTGAAAGCAGGAATGTGCATAATATCTTCAGGGTACATGAGGTGACTATACTTTCTAGATAGGAAGGTTTTTTTTTTTTTTTTCTTTTTAAGATTTTATTTATTTATTTGAGAAAGAGATCACAAGTAGGCAGAGAAGCAGGCAGGGAGAGGGGCAGGGGAAGCAGGCTCCCTGTTGAGAGAGAGACCCATGCAGGGCTTGATCCCAGGACCCTGAGACCTTGACCCAAGCCTAAGGCAGAGGCTTAACCTACTGAGCCACCCAGGCGCCCCAGAAGGTTTCATAAGGAAAAATGCCATTAGAAAGATTAATCGTGGTGGACCTTGAATATGAAACCAAAAACTTTGATGGTCTCTTACTCTGTGTGGTTGGTGAGAAGCCATTGAAGCTGCCGTGTCTGGTGACCGTGTGTAAGGTAAATTGAAAATTGTAGGCTCCCCACCCCTGAGCCCAATTTTCTCTTCGTTTTCCTTGTCCTTTGCTGTAATGAAGGAGTATGGATTATATTTCAAATTAAAGTTTTTAAAGCCTATACTTCATAACTCAACAGAAGTGTCTCCATGAAACTCAGAGTATTAAAGAAGCAGCACATATAGGCCTGAATTATTCATAGGTAACTGAAGTGTTTAGGCTTTGATGGAGTCAGACTAGCTTGAATTTTGGTTTTGCCACCCACTGTGTAACATTGAACAAATCCTTTAACTTAGGGAACTCACTATTCTCGTCTGGAAAGGGAAGCTAATTCTGTCATCCTCCCAGGTTTGTGAGCATTACATGAGAGAAAGCTTGGGAAGCTCTTAGCACACTGCCTGGCAAGTAGTAGACAATTCTGACGAATACCTTTGCCACCATTAGTTGTTATTAATCATTATCATGTACAAATTACTGTGAATTATATTGTTTCCAGGAACACGGTATTCTGAATTTTGATCTTACACTGTACAAACACTCTTTCCTTCTGGACCAGAAAGAATCACTGTTCTGTCCCACACAAGTTTCAGGGCCTAATGGTGGTCTTTTGATTTTCTTTTTGTTTTTTATAAGTGTCGTGCCTTGTCAGTGAAGGAATGCCAAAAAAAAAAAAAAAAAAGAAAAGAAAGAAAGAAAACAAAACAACAACAACAACTAAAAAAAAAACTACAGGAGGGCTGGGTGCCATAGAGGAGATACCATCCACTGCCAGTTGTAGGGGAACAGGTATGATAGGCTTTGGATTTTTAAAGCTCATGCAGTATTAGGTTTTTGTTTTATGTTTCAGGTAGGTTTTGTTACTACTACTCTTTAAACTGTGGTGTTCATTGTCCAAAAATTTAGACTTATCTTTACTTTCCTCAGGTTTAAGCCGTTTTTTCCATTCCAAACTTCGCCAGGATTTGAAGAAGATGAAGAAGAGCAAATCCATATACAACAATGGGCACTTACTGAAGGCCGCCTTAAAGTTACATTGTTAGAATGTAGCAGGTATGTTCTTTGTTTCCTCATTGCTACATTATGGAGGAAAAGTGCAGTGAAAATATATTTAAGCATGTTTGTGTTTATTTATTACATATGATCTATAAATCTTTAATCATAAATTTTATAAAACTTGTCCTTTCCAGAACAAGTATAAAATATAAACCATATTTTAGAAAGCATTCTAATGGAGAGGATCGTTTGTTCCTCAGTAATTTCTAAACTTGTTAGATGCTTTATGCTCTTTTGGCATATTTCTAATTTACTAACCATTGGTGAGCTGTTTATAGTATAATATTTTTGAGACTTGTATGTGATAATTGGAAATACCAATTAGAAATATTTAGAGACCTCTGTGATTCTTAAAATTTTAGAGCTGAAAGGGATCTCAGAAATAATCTTGCCCAGCCTCCTTATTTTACTTTGCTTGCCCTGTAGTCTAAACTGTGTTCATTATCTTGCTTAAACTACTTACTGCGCTAACCTTCTTACTTTTCTAATACTGGTTAACAATATAATCACCAGAACTAACTTTTTAAAATGCAAACCTTCTTGTCACTTTCCTGTTTACTTTCATGGCTTCCCTGTTACTAAAATATAGACCCAAATCCTTGCTGTGGCCTGCATGCAACTCTTGCCCCTGGATTCTTGGTCCTCTCGATCCCTCACTCATAGTGCCTCAGCCACATGAGCTTTCCAAAAGGAAGATGTTGGCAAACTTTCTTTCTCAAGGATCAGAGATAGTAAATATTTTAGGCTTTATGATTCACACAGTCTCTGTTGCTCAGCCATATAATATAAAAGCAGTCATAGATAGTACATGGTATAGCTGTGTACCCATAAAACTGTACATAGGAATTTCATAATTTTTATGTGTCATAAAATATTCTTTTAATTTTTTTCAATCATTTTAAAAATGTAAAAATCTTTGGTAGTTCATAGGCTATGCAAGAACAAGCAGGGGGCTGGATGTGGCCCATGGAGCAGAGTTCACTATTCCCTGCCTTAGATATTTTACCATACCAAGCTTCTTGTCTTGACTCCCCACTGTTTTCCAGGCTGAAGGCCCTACCCCATTTTGTGCTTCTTGAAACCAGACTTCCTTGAGCCACTTCAGTAGCTGCCTCTCTAATGCGTCTCCTGATTATTTCAAGTATACTGTCCTTGTGCTACATTTCTATGACTCTTGCTTGTACCACTTATTTGGTTCTTATCACTTCTATTTTTATTTCCAGCCCATAATAAAAACAAGTGCCTGGGTACACAGTTATATGTTGTACCTAATATATTTGTGTCCTTGCTAATAGGTTAATTTTAAGCATACTAATAGTGTGCTAAAGATTTTTTTGTTTTGTCTTGTAGTGATTCAGTATTGTACATCCTCGTGTCAGAAAGACTGAAAAGGAATTCTTTTAGCAAAGAAAGATTAAATATGCTGTAGATTCTGTAAAAGGGACTGTAGTATACAGTAAAATAACATATATAGTAAAAACACAGCTCTACACAAGTCTGAATTTGAATTGGCTAAAGATAATATGGTATGTAAGCATGAGTATTAAATATCTAATTATAATTAGGGTTTGTCATATTAACATTGGGAAGGACATTTTTCAAGTGATCTGTGTCTAAGGAAATTTTGACCAGATCTTTCTTTTTTTCTTTCAGTTAATTTTCTTGTAGATTCACATTTCTTGTAGACTCACAATCATACCATTGGATTATCTTTTCCAAAATAGTCATAGCAACTTTTAAACATTGAAAGGGCAATTTTGGACAAAATTTCTTAACTCTCCTGTATCTACCTAGTCATCTACCCTTTCCCAAACCTTCAAAGATAGCCTTGAAGGAGATTTATTATTCATTTATTCAGCATACATTTGTTTACTATGATGTAGATGATGTGTAATAAAGAGGTAATGTGCTAGGAATTTTTATTTATTTCTATTTAATTTTTAAAGATTTTATTCATTTGGGAGAGAGAGAGAGCACAAACAGGGGGAGAGGCAGAGGGAGGAGAAACAGACTCCTTGCTAAGGTGGAAGCCTGACATGGGACTCGATCCCAGGACCCAGAGATCATGACCTGAGCTGAAGGCAGACACTTAACCATCTGAACCACCCAGGTGACCCCCCAACTCTTTTTTTTTTTTTTTTTAGATTTTATTTATTCATTTGAGAGTGTGCTAGGGATTTTTAAAAACTAGTTCTTTTGCTTTAATGTTGCTGGTGAGGTTATAGATTGATTATATGTCTGTTGGTTGTGGCTATTTAACTATAGCTATTGTTGTCTCTTTTGTTCACCATTCTTTTGCTTTATCTGAGATACTGCTTGCTTAAAGCTTTGCTATCAGCCTTGAGCCAAAGAGCTCATGAAGGCACTGAGCAAGTGTAGTCAGGCATTATTTAGGCCGTGTTGGATTGAGATAGCTGGTACAAAGAAAAGCATTACAGTGTGTGTTTGTATCTTACTTTGTTTTAATGAAGAACTGTGTGATGAATCTCTGAAAGAACACATGAGAAACCAGTAAAAATTCTTACAGGGTATAAGAGAGGGAACTGGATTGATGATGGACGGGGGGTGAAGGTGAGAGTCAGACTTTTCACTATAAACTTTTATCTTGTTTGATTTTTGTTACTGTATCACTGGTCAAAAGATTAGTAAGTAAAGACCACTATTTCTAGGGATTTGATACAGAAAGCATGGACAATAGTTCTTAAGTCTCTCACATTTCTCAAAGTTGAAGGGGAAAGCAGGGACAATAGTCTGTTCCTAAGTTCCTTTTGTAAACTTGGGAGGAAGCAGACTAGTTTTCCAGTCACTATCCTTATAAACCCAGCCATGTAAAGTTACCTAGTATTGTGGTGCTTTGTTATTTTCACACAATTTAAGGATTACTTAAAATTGCTTATGAAGGAAAGAATAAATTGCTGTTTTCTACTCATCTCTGCCCTTTTTGTCTTCGAATTGAATTCTAAACATTCTTTTCATATTCTTCTCATTAAAATCTTACTTATAGAAGCGCCTGGGTGGCTCATTCAGTTGGGCATCTGCCTTTAGCTCAGGTCATGATCCCAGGGTCCTGGAATCAAGCCCCACACTGGGCTCCCTGCTCCGTGGGGAGCCTGCTTCTCCCTCTCCCTCTGCCTGCCACTCCCCCTGTGCTCTCTTTCTCTGTCAAATAAATCAGTAAAGTCTTTTAAAAAATAAACAAATAAAAGAACGGGTTGACTTACCACACCTTAAAAAAAAATCTTATTTACATTGTTTTTCTTCTAAATGTTTTTCTTAATATAAAAAGTAGAACTCTCAGGTCAGATAGAGTCCAAATTTGTATTATTTAAACTAAAAAGGACATTTTATTATAATCTAAGCATTTATATTTAAGTAATTTTTCCTGCTCCTGAATGTACTCTGATCTTGTGTGATATATTGTAAACTCTAAAGCAGAAAAAAAGTGACACTGTAAGGAAAGTGGAAGAAAAAATAAGTGCCCTCTTTTCAAAGGGAGGACAAAAAAAAAATGCTTATTATTTCAATTTTGGAAACTTAAAGGTTTAAGACTCTTGAGATATTTGTTACCATGATTACTTCATTTAGTGATACGAAAAGGTTTGAGGCAAATAGAAGATAATTATTGAATGATCAAATTTTTAAGAGAACATAAACGTTTTTTTATAGATTATTTATGGGCTGCCTGGGTGGCTTAGTGGGTTAAGCCTCTGCCTTCGGCTCAGGTCATGATCTCAGGTCCTGAGATCAAGCCCCGCATCAGGCTCTGTTCAGCAGGGAGCCTGTTTTCCCCTCTCTCCACCGGCTGCTCTCTACCAGCTGCTCTATCTACTTGTGATCTCTCTCTCTCTCTGTCAAATAAATAAATAAATAAAATAAAGATTTATTTATATTTTAGAGAAGGGAGAGCATGTGCTGAGAGGAGGGACAGAGGGAGAGAATCTTCAAGCAGACTCCCAGCAGAGTACAGAGCTCAGTCTTGGGGTTCAGTTCCATGACCCATGAGATCGTGACCTGACGTTCAACCCACTGAGCCACCTAGGCCCCGAAGAACATAAATATTTAAAGCTAAAAAATTTCTGTGGACCATATGTATGTGGATAAATTTATTTTGAATTAGCATGCTGTCATGAGAAAAGTTTCCTGGGTTTTTAGCATTTAGACATACATATTCACATTCTCTAGGTGAAAAGAGACCTACATGTTCAAGTTATTATAACAGCATATGTGTCATTTAGCATTGTTAATAGTTTTAGGTTAACATTCTTAGAAATGCTTATTTCTTAGTCATGTAAAACTTGTCCTTGAATTGGTAAAAATAATGGAAATTTAGTAATTTTTTCCCAAATCCATAAAATAAAACATCAAACTCATTATCCCCAGACAACCATAGTTCTCTGTGAGGATTTCTTTTTCTTTCTTAAGCTTTTTAATTTGGAGTAATGACTGTGTTTGAGGACTTTTTTTTTTAACTTTATTTTAGTATAGTTTCATACTTAGAGTCTGCCTGAAGATTTTTATCAAACTTACCTGTTGTAAGGCTTTAAAATGCATTTTGCCAATGAGGAATAAAATCAGAAGTATCCAAGAAAATACTGAAGTTATGGAAATAATGAAGTGGAAATAATACTGGCATTTGAGTTAGAAAGTGCTGTGTTCATATCCTAGTCATGTGCTCTTACTTCTGTATGTCTTTAGACAAGTTGTGCCTCTCTAGAATAGGCAAGGATGCTTGCTGCCTTGTTGGTAATTGTGATCAGAGATAGGTACATAACTCCTCAGTGCCTGCTGCATACTAAGCCTTTGATAGGGTCGCCTCTTTTTTTTTTTTTTTAAGATTTTTATTTATTTATTACTTTGAGAACCATTGCACAAGCTACAGGGTGGATAGGAACAGAGGGAGAGGGACAGGCAGACTCTGCTGAGCGAGGAGTGCAATGCAGGGCTTGATTCCACAACCCTGAGGTCATAACCTGAGCTGAAATCAAGAATGACATGCTCATCTGACCAGGCCACCCAGGAGCCCCAGTAGTCTCTATTATTATGCCTTAATATAATCATAGTATTTATCAAGAAGAAAACAAATCTTTAAACAAAAGTATATTTTTCTTTGCATATTTGGTTGTGAGAACTGGAAATTTTTTTTTAAGATTTTATTTATTTGAGAGAAAGCACAAGTTGGCAGAGGGAGAGGGAGAAGCAGACTCCCTGCTGAGCTGGGATCCTGATGCAGGACTTGATCCCAGAACCCTGAGATCATGACACAAGCTGAAAGTAGACACTTAACTGATGGACCCACCCAGGTGCCCCCTGGAATTTGAATTTTATTACTTTAGAAGGGTCTCACATGTAAAGGGAAGTTATTTTCTGATTATCTAAAATACAGTTTTGAGTTTCCCAGTTACAATCTTGGCAGCAATAACAGAAATTTCCTTGTAAAAATTGGTTTTAACAGTTTGTTAAATTTTTTTTAAAAAGTCATTCTGGATTTTTTTGCATGAACTAAAACTGATTTTTTTAACCATAGATGAACTCAGTTGCTGTATTCATAGCACTGCTATTAGAAGACTAAATTATTTCACATTTGTGCTATAATCACATTTTTAGATTATTTTTAGATTTACAGTTTATCTCATAAATTATATTCCATCTTAGAAGATTTGAGTATTTTGCAGAGAAAATATATGCCCATGTACAGTTAAATAGAAGATAAATTACATAAAAAATAACCATATAGAGAAGAAAAGATCAATTTTCTGGCAGCAAAGGAAACTTGATGGATTACTTAGCTCTTATTTTCTGGTATACTGTACATATTCTCCAGGGGAAAAGAAATTCTGGCACCAAATTCTAGATGGGATTTGTCATATACATCTTTATGTTAAAAGACATTGATGTAATAGATACATTTTCTTTTTTTTTTTTTTTGGTTTATTTTATCAACCAGTTATATATTAAACAAACTAAGATTGTATTTGGTAAAGGCAAAGCCTATGAAATTTTATTGTTTGAGAATTCTACTCCAAAGCAGTATATTTAGGATAGCCTGTCCTAATTAGAGATAGGAGATTCTAATTAAGGTCAGTTCTTCACTGAGTCAAACTGTTCTAAAGTCTGTGTTTTGTCAGTAGTTCCTTTTAAGTATTTTGTTTTACTGGTTTTCAAAAATACATTATTTAAAAATTTTTCAGATGTTAACACGAAGACAGAAAACCACAGAAGCTGACGTTCTATTCTATTACCAGGAGTCTTCCCTTATTTCCCAATTATTTGTTACCAGCATGGATGCATGGATTCCTTTCTTTTTTTTTTTTCTTTACTCTCCTTAACTATTTTGATGCCTAAGTTTTCCTAAATTTGGCCTCTAAGAGCTTCTTCAAACTGGCTCCTTAATGCTGCATCTGACATAAACTTGTCTTTTTTCTCTTTTTTTGATTTTTTTTTTAAAGGTCTTTACCACTTTGTGGTATAACAGCTGTTCTAGGATCATTTTGTATCTTATCTGTCACACTCCTAGAATCAGCTATTTTTTTCCAAAAAGCCTTAGTTCCTTTTGATAGAAAATAATACTAAAAATCAAGGTCTGGTGTTGGGTGTATTTATTTCTACTCATATATAATCATAGGCCCTTTTACTGGACAGTTAGCAAATACATACATGTGTAGACACTTACAGGTATATGATATATATGACACATACATATTTTAGAAATCATGAATTGACCCAATATTTCCAATTACAGTTCATTCTTATAGGGTTGTTTTTTGCTCCTTTCATATTTATGTCCCTTGAACCCTGACTCCCAGTAGCATCACCAGTTTACTCATTTGCTTAATCCCATAATACCTCTCAGATAGTTCCAGAATTGCTTTGTCTATATAAGTAGAGAAAACATACTTATGAAAAAAAAAATCAGGATTTATTCTCAGTTCTCACCTACTCTACCCAAGATTAAGGGTATATGGTCAAGTACTATAGTCATGAATTAGAGTAATTCTCCCCTTAAGTGTTTTATGTGATTCATTTGAAATATAGCTGGGTTTATTTTTTTCTGTTTGGTTTCAGTGTCCCACCCTCCCTCCCCTGACTTTCCATCCTTATTGATTCTTATTTTAATATGTGGGGTGTTAACATACTTCCAAAACTATACAAAAACTTATATAGACAGTCCTTACTCCACATGGAACTATGTTAACCAAAACCCTGCATATCAGAACAATGCAAAGCAGGGACAGAGTTCTCATATGTTGTAACTCAAAGCAAGGACTGCCTGTACAGTCATTCCGATCTTCTTCATCTTCACTGATTCTTTTAGTCTAGTTCTGTTTATTACTGAATGAAAGTGTGTTTGAATCTTCAAGCAGGACTATGAATTTATCTCTTTTTTTTAGTTTTGTTATTAGGTGCATAATTGTTCTTGATATACTGACCCTTTTGCCTTTACAAAGGGTCCTTTTTTGTTTCATAATATTTCTTGTCTTAATATTTATTTTGTTTAAATTGGTAAAGCTGTTACACTTTTCTTATGTTTGTTTATTTTTTGTTTATTGTTTGTATGGTTTCTATTTTTCTTCCTACAGGTTTTTACTTTCAGTCTTTTTGTGTTTTTATGTTTAGATATAAATGGTTCTTTTTTTTTTTTTTAAGATTTTATTTATTTATTTGATGGAGATCACAAGTAGGCAGAGAGGCAGGCAGAGAGAGAGAGAGGAGGAAGCAGGTTTCCTGCTAAGCAGAGAGCCTAATGTGGGGCTCGATCCCAGGACTCTGGGATCACAACCTGAGCCAAAGGCAGAGGCTTTAACCCACTGAGCCACCCAGGCGCCCCATAAATGGTTTTTTTATGTGTAGTCTAACAATCTCTGCCTTTTCATCAGAGTGTTTAGTTCATTTACATTTAATGTAATGATTAAGTTATATTTAGGTCTGTCATTTTGCCATTTATTTTTTGTCTTATTTGTTTGGTTCAATTTGGTTTTTTGCTCCTCTGTCCCTTCTCTCTGTTCTTCCTGTTTTGTAAATCAAATATTTTTAGAATTTAGACTTGACACAGACCTTCAGTTTGTAAAAAGTATCTTCAATATCTCTGAAACACGATAAAGTGAAGCACAATAAAAGGAGCTATTCTGTATTCAGGGAGACAGCTTCAAGGTGACAGTTTGATAAAAGGAATCAATCCTCTAATAGCACTATGTCCATATTATATAGCAAAATGTGGAGAAGCCTGTTAACATTATGGATTTTGAAATTCATTTACAGGACAAGCTGGTTTAGAAGTTGCAATTTCTACCTTGCATTGGTTTGTGAATCCTTCATTTAGCTTATAGTAATGTTTGATTGCATTCACTTGGTAACTTTTTTCTCTAATGCTAACTTTTAAAAAAATTTTTTTCTCTGAAGCAAAGAAGGCTAAATCTTAACCTTTTTTTCTCCCTGAGTAGTTGATAAATGGATGTTGTTATATTATCTGCATTTACTTTAGTGTTTGATATTTTATCTTTTTTAAAAAGGGCAAACATCTAGCAAAATTTGAAGATATTTGGGAGCATGATTCTGCAAATACTTACATTGTTATTAATAGCATTTATTATCTGCAATATATAATAAGTAGTAGGCACTTTACATTAAATATTTCCAGCTCTCAGAATATCTTTACGAAATTAGTATTATTATATCTATTTTATAGATGATGAACTGATGTTTATTATTACTTGCCCAACACACCCTATCTAGAATTTGAACCTAGGTTTTTCTGACTCCAAAATCCCACATTCTGTTATCTTTATATCCTTTAAAAAATATATTATCAAGGAAAAATCTAGCCCTAAAATATTTCATTTTATGTTAGAAATATATAAGATTTGGAAATTTTTTACCTATTTGAGGACAGGTCATTATTTTTTAAATGTTACTTGGGAAAGATCTTGTGAACTAATAATGAAGTGTCATTTAGATGAAGGCCAAAATCTTTCCTTCATGGAAATTAGCTCAAATATGAGACATTTAAATTTGTATGAATGATGTTGAAAACTGGGAGGAATTACTTGGAATTGTTGTTGAATATTATCCCTTCAGGTTTTAAAGCTACATACATCTATAACAATAAAGGTCTGTAACTCTGAATTTAATATAACCCTATCAGATGATCTGAATTCCAATAGAGATCTTGAGACTACACCTGTATTTATTAGCTGCTGCAGTTCTTCTCAGGGAGAAAAAAAAAGTTATTTTCTTAGTTTCTATACATTTCTCTAGGCTATAGTTAAATAACCCTCCCTATAATTAGGATACTTTTGACTATAAGCAGATTTTTCAGAAGATTGCAAATTTGGAATTCATCTGTCCTTGGTTTCTCTTTTCGTCCCCTAGCTCCTCTTCCCTAAAGTTACTGTGTTGGAAAAGAGTATTGTTTATTTTGCAGTTGCATATATCCACTGCTATTTTATATAGCAAAACAACTGTTTAATTCCTCTGATTTCTGAATTGTAAATGAATTTAAGAAAATTAAATCGTAATTAGCTGACATAGAAACAAAGCTGTGTTTTAAAATGCCAAATTCTAAAATTCTTTAAATGTGATGTTAGTATGCTATTTACTCATATATGATACCTATAACAAAAGTAAAGTGAACTATAAAATGAATTGTGGCCAGAACATAGAATTCAGAAGAATGTTATATCTTTTAATTTTCCCTCTCTTTATACCATTATGCCATAACTGTCAATCAGTACTTTTGGGGTTTTTTATTTGTAGGTAGGATTGATGATAGTAACCAAAAGATAAATGCCTTTTCCCCCCTCTCCTTTTTCTATCAAATGTTCTTGAATTCATTCATCTCAATTTATGTGTAACCCAGACCTTCATTGACTAGCCATGTGTTCTTGGGTAAATTACCCAACCTCTCTGTGCCTTAATTTTTAAATCTGTAAATTAGGGTAATAACAGTACCTATCACATACAGTAATTATAAAAATTAAGTGAGATAATAAACGTAGAAGCTTTTAGAACTGCCCCCATGATAATTGTTAGCTGCCACCTCTGCTCCCAGTTCTTCTGTCACTACTACTATCACTTTGTATAAATAGTATAGTGAATACAGAAAAGTGGGAAATCCAGTGCCTATGCTCTAAAACTTAGAATGTAGTTGGGGCTAACAGACAAAAATAGATGTATATAAAAAAGCCAGCTATACAAGGCTGTCTGGTTTGAAATGAGACTGAGAGAATAAATATTATAGAAATTTAGGGCAAGGAAAAAATATTTTGGAGTTGAAGCTGCTGTGGAAAACCTCATGGATATGAAGACAGAAGGAAGGCAGATTTTAGAAAAAAAGCCAATAAGATAGTGTAGGTGATTCCATTATTATTATTTAACATAGCACTAGAAGTCTTTAGCATTAGTAATCAGACAACAACAACAACAAAAAAAGAAAAGGCATCCAAATCTGCAAGGAAGAGTCTGACTTTAACTATTCACAGATGACATGATACTCTATGTAGAAAACCCGTAAGATTACACACACACACACACACACACACACACACACAAAATGTTAGAACTAATACATGAATTCATCAGAGTCACAGGATATAAAATCAATATATGCAAATCTGTTGCATTTCTATACACCAGTAATGAAGCAGCAGAAAAAGAAATCAAAGAATCGATCCCATTTACAATTGCAACCAGAAACAATGAGAAACTTAGGCATAAACCTAACCAAAGAGGTAAAAGATGTGTATTCTGAAAACTATAAAACATTTATGAAAGAAATTGAAGAAGACACAAAAAAATGGCAAAACATGCTGATGGATTGGAAGAACATCTACACTACCCAAAGAGGTCTACACATTTAATGCCACGCCTATCAAAATACCACCAGCATTTTCACAGAGCTAGAGCAAACCTAAAATTCGGAACCACAGAAGACCCTGAATAGCCAAAGCAGTCCTGAAAAAGAAAAGCAGACTGGAGGCATCAACAATTCCAGACTTCAAGCTAGCTATGTAACAAGGCTATAGTCATCAAGCATTTTGGTACTGGCAAAAACCAGATGCATACATAGATCAGTGGAACAGAACAGAAAACCCAGAAATGAATCCACAACTATATGGTCAACTAATCTTCACAAAGCAGGAAAGAATAGCCAATGGAAAAAAGACAGTCTCTTCAACAAATGGTGTCAGGATAACTGGACAGCAGCATGCAGAAGAACGAAACTAGACCATTTTCTTATACCATACACAAAATTAAATTCAAAGTGGCTAAAAGACCTTAATGTGAGACAGGAATCCATCAAAATCCTTGAAAGGCAAGAACCTTTCAACCTTGGCTGTAACATCTTCTTACAAAATACATCTCTGGAGGCAAGGGAAACAAAAGCAAAAATGAACTATTGGGACTTCACCAAGATAAAAAGCTTATGCACATCAAAGGAAACAATCAACTAAAAGACATTCTGTGAAATGGGAGAAGATATTTACAAATGACCTGATAAGGGATAATATCCAAAATCTATAAAGAATGTATCAAACTCAACACCCAAGAAACAAAAATAGTCCAATTAGGAAATGGTCAGAAGACGTGAATTGACATTTTTTTAAAGAAAACATCCAGATGGCTAACAGACACATGAAAAGGTGCTCAGCATCACTCATCATCAGGGAAATACAGATCAAAACCACAATGAGCTACAACCTCACACCTGTCAGAATGGCTAAAATTAACAACAAAGACAACAACAGTTATTGACTATGGAGAGAGGCCAAATACCCATCACCTAATGAATGGAAAAGGAAAATGTAAGATAGATATATAGATATATATAGATGTAGATAGCAGTATTACTCAGCCATCAAAAAGAATTGAAATCTTGCCATTTGCAATGACATGCATGGAGCTAGAGTGTATTATGCTAAGCAAAATATGTCAGAGAAAGACAAATACCATGTGATTTCCCTCCTGTGAAATTTAAGGAACAAAACAGATGAACATTTGGAAGGGGGGAAAAAGAGGGAAGCAACCCATAAAAGATTCAGGATTCATAACTATAGAGAAAACTGAGGGATGTTGGAGGGAGGAAGGTGAGGGATGTACGTGGGTGATGGGCATTAAAGAGAGTACTTGTTAACGATGAGCACTGAGTGTTATCGATGAGCACTGGGTGAATCACTAAGTTTTCCTGAAACCAGTATTATACTATATGTTAAATACTAGAATTTAAATAAAAGTTTAAAACAAAAACAAAATATAATCATGTAGGTGACTGGGGAAAAAGCCAGTAAGGCAAAAGTGAAAGTTTGAATTTTCAGGGACCTGTCTGAGTGAAATTTAGATGTTTATGTGAAAAGTCAGGGCCAAATTTGCTAGCAGAAGACGTCCAAGGTAGTTATCCTTTAATCAGAGGGAAGTCACCAAAGGTATCTTGAAGGTAACATTAAGAACCACTTGTTTTAAGAAGTTTGTTATTTATAAGGTAGATTGGACAGAGAGAAAGGTTAAAGCCCCAGAGCCTAATTAAGAGGTGTTACAGGGTAAAGGTGAGTGCTTAAAAGGTATGGATCAGGGGGCGACCGGGTGGCTCAGTCGTTAAGCATCTGCCTTTGGCTCAGGTCATGATCCCAGGGTCCTGGGATCAAGCCCTGCATCAGGCTCCCTGTTCAGTGGGGTTTTGGGGAGGGTCCTGGGATCAAGCCCTGCATCAGGCTCCCTGCTTCTCCCTTTCCCACTCCCCCTGCTTGTGTTCCCTCTCTCACTGTGTCTCTCTCTGTCACATAAATAAAATAAAATCTTTAAAAAACTGATATGGATCAGTAGGGACAGAAAGAAAGGACAAATAGAATAACCAGGACAGGGTTTCCAGAGTGGCTGAATATGTGGATGGGTTTAGGTAGGGAGGCAAATGAACAAACTGTTAAAGATTTGAGTTGAATAAAATTGAGTCAAAATTGACTTTGATTTGATCATCAAGTATTGATTGTTTTTCTAGGTATTGGAAGTTATAAAGACCAAGACACAGCTACTGCCTTTCAGGACTAGTGGGAGAAATAGAGGTATTTTTTCAGAGGGTGATAAATGTGATTTTATGTATCTTTAGTAGTAGGATATGGTAGAGGTCCCTGTACAAGTGTTCTGTAAACTTGGGGTTTTAGAAGCAAAGCAGAAGAGAGGTGCAGGGTGGCTTAGTCAGTTGAGCTTCTGGCTCTTGTTTTCAGCTCAGGTCATGGTCTTGGGGTCATTAGATCAAACTCCAAGTTGGGCTCTGCACTCAGCGTGGAGCCTGCTTCGGATTCTCTCTCTCTCCCTCTGCCCATCCTCCCCCTCACGTGTGCACTTTCTCTCTCTCTCTCTCTCAAAATCTTTAAAAAAAAGAAGAAGAAGAAAATAAGTAAAGCAGGAAAAAGACAAGGACTGGACATTAGGTTTGGTTTTTGTCATAGACTAGAGAGTTGGGTTCTGAGTTAGGATGGTTTCAGAGGGAAGGGAGAGGGTAGTATAGGCCCTAAGCGTGTACAGGAGGAGGTCAGTTACGTTTGATTCAACTCACAGCCAGTGAGTTGATATTTGACTCCCTACAGGTGCAAGACTTCCTTCAAATTAATCATTTAAAAAAAAAAAAAGAAGAATTTTTATTTTTCTTTTCTGGTGTAAATTGAGATTCTTATAGAAGGGCACATTGAGAATTACTTTCCTTTTCTCAGTGGTTTGGTCTTGAGTCATATAAATTCTATCTCTTGATAGGTGGTGTTTGTGTTTATGTTTAACATGAGGTTCCAATATACTTTTGCCTTTAAAAAAGTTAACCTTTTGAACTTGGAAAGAACTTTCATAGAACTAATAATATCTCTTTCAGGAGACAGGGATCTAAAGACAATTTCCTTTGTCATTTTGTTCAGCAGTATGTACTCTTCCCCCTTTCAAAGTAGTATAGTAAAAAATTTCTGTACTGCTTCTTGCTTATTCAGCATATATTGAGTGTTCATTTGATTCTAAATATGTATTAGCCAGTGATTGTAACTGTGTATTTCTGGTGTTTATATAATCTGAATGTAAAGCCTTTGTTTAACTCAGGATTGAATTGTAAGTGGCATAGTCCCATTTATTTTTACCCCCTTTGGTACTTGTACATTTGCTTTTCAGTCTTAAACCATTGCCTAAGTCAGGGTCACAAAGATTCTCTTACATTTAGGTCTGTGACTCATTTTGAGTTAATCATTGTTAAGTTTTGTGTTATTCTTTTAAAAAAACATTAAAATGGTGTTATAAAAGTATGACAGAAGTATTATGGTTTCAGGGAAAGATTCTGATTAATGTGCTTTCTCATTCCTAAATCCTGAAGATTAATATATTTTGGGAATTGAGGAGCATTAGCTAGTGCCTACCCTTCTGTGCATGATAGTAAAGGCTTGTAGGTAGTTTACTCTTTTGAACAGATGGTGGCAGCAGAGCTTTGATGAATGAAAATTCTTTTTTCTAAACAATATTTTATAATTATGAATTTTAACTTTTTGGCAGTAGGCTGTTAAGCACTAAGTTTAAATTTACTTTTAAGATTAAAAACTATCTAAATTTAGAGTTGTTTTTGTCTTTGTTTTGCTCTGAGTTTATTCAGGTTTTTAGTTGATGAAGCCAGTTTGTGAAGTATGGACATGATTTGCTAGCAGTCTCCAACCTTAGGACACGGTTTTCTCATATTACTCTAATATGTTTTATTTACCTTTTTTTTTTTTTTAGATTTTATTTATTTATTTGACAGACAGAGATCACAAGGAGACAGAGATCACAAGGAGGCAGAGAGAGAGGAGGAAGCAGGCTCCCCGCCGAGCAGAGAGCCTGGCTCGATCCCAGGACTCTGGGATCATGACCTGAGCCTTAACCCACTAAGCCACCCAGGCGCCCCTCTTTTTTTCTTTCTTTTTTTTTTTTTTTATCTCACTTTTACCCCCATGATCTTTGTGTGGACATAAAATAACAGAGAAGTAGTCAAAATGTTGATTAACGCTAAAGCTATTCTCAAACTTACTCCTGAAATACATTGGTAGACTTATGTTCTGATTTAGAAGACCGGTAGTATGGAAGCTAGACATGTGGGTAATATTTTTTTCCTTCAATAATAAAACTGCTTACATCATCTCAAGATTGGGCCTGAGATTTCCTTTTTAGTTCTGAGTATTAAACAGTAAAATTAGGTGATGCAGGTATTCCTTGACAGTTGTTTTCAGGATAATAGAAATAGCAAACACTTGTGGAACACTTAGTGTCTGCTAGGTGCTGTACTAAATGTCTTGTATGCATTTACCTTCTTTTGTTCTCACAGCAGCTCTAAGTGGTATTATTTTTGCCCTGAATTTTTCAGAGAAGGAGATGGGTTTTGAGAAGTTAATTTGCCTAACTAAACACTATTAGATGAAGAAGTGTGTGGGTATGTTTATAAGTAACTATATTGTACTATCTTAAGTGTGTGTTTTTATAGGGATGGTATGGTACTATGTGTATCACTCTGCAACTAATTTTTTAAATTCAACAGTCTCATTCAAAGATCTGTAACTTTTGCTACTATCTATAGATGTCTGGTCAGTTTGTTTACCTCATGAATACATACTACTACTATCTGCTTGATTTCGTTGGGAAGGAAGTTTGTCCTGGAATTTCACCTAATTTTGGCTTTACTTCACTTTTCCACTAGAGGGTGTACTAAGTGTTTGACGTAATTTTTTTTCTGTTTCCAAAATTATAAATAGTAATGGAGTAGTTTATTATTTCTTGGTATTATAATCAGAATAATTTTATTGTGTATAACTGGTGTAATAGTCTCCCTGTTTTATTTTTATATTGCAGGTTACTCATTTTTGGATCCTATGACAGAGAGGCAAATATTCATTGTACACTCGAGTTGAGCAGTGGTGTTTGGGAAGAAAAACAAAGGAGTTCTATTAAGACGGTACAGTAGATTTGCATAGTTTTACATCTTTCTAAACTTTTGCGTTCTATAAACATACCTTTAATAATGTTTCTATATTTATAGAGTTATTTTTGTTCATGTCAAACAATTGTGAACAACTCTTATTTGTCTTAATGCAGCACAATAGTGAAAAAGTGAATCTCATAAAACTGTGGTGTTCAGATCACTTGCTTGCATTAGAAACCTTTTCTAATTTTCCTTCTAGAGCTTTAAAGTTATTTCACAGGGATAGAATTAGAAAGAATTCTAAACACCTTAGAGAGCAAGAAAATTTAGAGCCTTCTTTCATTGGGTAGATGTTTTATGAGTGCTTACCTTATACTAGGTGCTGTGTTAGATTCAGGAAACAGTCCAGAAAAAGAAAAGACCCTGATTTTATGGTGTTATCATGGGGTAGAGGTTTAGCATGAGGGTTAGAAGAAGAGAGAACTGTATGTTACAGGATGGAGATAGAAAATGACAATAAAAAAAAAAAAAAAAAAAGAAAATGACAATAAATGGGTAAACCAAAAAAGTGAAGGTAATTTCCAGAGATTGACAGATACTGTGAAAAAAATAGGATTATGATAGAACAGATTCTTCAAAGCTGGTGATAATAAGGAAAACCTCTAAAGAGATGACACTGGAGTACAGGATACCCCAGTTAGAATTTCAGATAAGTAGTGAATAATATTGTTTGTTTCAAGTATTTACCTAATTTTTATATGCTAAGTCTGACGACTGTTCACTAAGACAAGGCCTGAATTGTGAAGAGGAGCAAGCCACATGGGGAGTCTGGGGAAATGAGGCAGTGGAAGGCATTTCCAGCAAAGGCAGCAGCAGATGTGTGAGGGCGTGTGAGTTTGAGGAACAAAAAAGAAGGCTAGTATAGCGAGAGCATGATATGAGAGCTAGAGAGTCACGCTTAATCTTGTAAGGGGTTTCATTTCATTATTTGTGGTGGAAGAGTTTTAAGACATGATCTTGTGTACATTTTGCAGTAAATGTTCTGCTTGTATAGACAAAGGATTATAGAAGACAAGAGTAAACCTAGAGCAAGGTTGGTTAGGAGGCATTTAGGGGCATTATTGGTTAATGTAACTAGGTGGTAGCTGAGGAGATAGAAAAAAGAATGGATTTAGGCTATGCTTTTGGTGTATGAAGGACTTAGAGTTCTGGTTTCTTTTTTTTCCTTTTTTTAGTGTATTTTTTTCTTTTTAATGTCATGATTTCTTTTTTGATAAGAAGAAAGGAAACAAACAAACAAACAGTAACCTAAATTGCAAGATTGAAAAACTATAAAGACTTTTAAAATATTTTAAATGCTAGAATTAAAAAAAAAAAATAGTGCTTTGCTCTCAACATGTTTTAAGTAGACTTGGTTGGATTCTTTTGAGCCCTTAAATGAATAAAAATTGTCACTAGTTTTTGGTTAATTTGTTTCCAAAATGAGTTGGTAGTTTCTGAATATTCTGAATAAAAGTTTTAATAGTAATTATTATGTGCTTCTTGTGTTTTGCTTAAATCTAGTAGTCTATTAAAGATTTAGAGTGTTTATCAAAATTATCTACAGAATATCTATACTAAGCCCACGGTGTTTCACAATGGAAACAAGAGTTTCAGAATTTTATGGCTGAAGCAGGGGTGTTGGGGGCAGGCTATGTCCTAAAGGAACAATATCCCCTTTTTTTTAGATAATTTATTTCATTTATTAAGTATATACTGAAATATTATGGGTTTGGTGGTAATAAAATTCCAAGAGTGCTTCTTGGAACCTCCAAACCTTGCTGGAGTTACTTTTTAGTCTTTTGAAAAATAAGATCCATTTAGCACATCATTAGTTTTTTTGCAGGAATAAATTATAATTGTATTCTTTAAAGATGTATTTAAGAACCTAAATAGTTCATTGTTTCTATTACATTTAATTCTTGGTGGCACTAATAATATTAATAATAATTCTTTGTGGCAATATAGCCAGTTCTGTGATTATTATTTGTAGCAAATACTATTTCTCTATTATGTCTTCATTATGGTGAATATGTACTTCTGAACTATGCTACCTAGCTGTTTTATAGTAGTAATGATGTGCTTTTAGTATTTCTAAAATAACCTGTTATTCTTTGTAGCATCTTAAAAAGTAGTCACAGTTCTCAATTTTTAAAATAGGTCTGTAAGCATGTCTCCATGCTCTTGGAGAACATGACTTTTTTTTTTTTTTAATCGAACCACGTTTTATTTTTCTGAACTCCGAATTATCCGAAGGTAGAAACACATTTTTAGTATATTTACAAATAGGATGTGTACTTCAGTGGGATTTCTTCAATCCCCATATTTTAGAGAAGGTACTAGAGCTCTTTCTGGAATATCTAGGTTTAGGTATATATGTCAGACTTAGATGTATTCTAAATATCTGAGGTTATCTGTAATTCTGGTTGAGGATATTTTTATTTTTTATTTTTCTTATTATTAACATATAATGTATTATTTCCTTCAGGGTACATGTCTGTGATTCATCTTTTTTTTTTTTTTAACTTTTTTAATGGTAATGTGGTATTTGAATGTTCCTTTGACCCTAAATTGTTTCTAAATTAACATAATTCCTTTGTGTAATAACTGTTGTGAATATCCTTACAAAAAATTGAGTAGTATGAAATTCTTTTGGAATAAATAGAGTAATTTTGACCAGGGTGGGATAGTAGGGGGGAATAAAGCTGGAAAGGGAGGACAGGCCACAGAGTTTGAATTTATGGAAGTAGTAAAGAGCTATTAAAGATTTTGAGCACAAAATGAAATCTTGCCATTTGCAACAACGTGGATGGAACTAGAGCGTATCATGCTTAGCGAAATAAGTCAAGCAGAGAAAGACAACTATCATATGATCTCCCTGATATGAGGAAGTGGTGATACAACATGGAGGCTTAAGTGGGTAGAAGAAGAATAAATGAAATAAGATGGGATTGGGAGGGAGACAAACCATAAGTGACTCTTAATCTCACAAAACAAACTGAGGGTTGCCGGGGGGAGGGGTTTTGGGAGAAGGGGGTGGGATTATGGACATTGGGGAGGGTATGTGATTTGGTGAGTGCTGTGAAGTGTGTAAACCTGGTGATTCACAGACCTGTACCCCTGGGGATAAAAATATATGTTTATCAAAAATAAAAAATTTAAAAAAAAAAAGATTTTGAGCACAGGGATGACATGGTTAAAATAATGGTTTTTAGGAAAGTCTCCCATTTCTTTGGTGGTCATTCGTACCTCAGCTTTCTTTTAAGTTACATGTCAAACAATTTGAAACAATTCCTCAGAGGAATAAAATAACCAGTTTGTTCTGAATTACATGAATACATGAAAAAGCATTTTTGTTTTATCCAGGTATGAAATGGTCATAACTTGCCATTGCTAATGGCATTTTCAGTTTCCCTTGTTATATTTGCAGAAGTATGAGATTAGACAGCTTTAATATTTTACAGAAAAGGTTAGTAAGACTTTAATCTTGAGTCACAATTTAGGTCTTCACATATGTCATAGGTAGTTTTGGAGAAGAATTCTAGGTTACTAATTACATCTGGTGTCAAAAATGTCAGCAGCAGTTAAGTGTCTCCAGGCATTAAATTACATAGGACTGAATTTAATAACTCTTGGGAGAAGAATTCATTGTGTTCTTTAGGACTACATAAAAGATTACAGAATAGGATTTGATCATTTGCAATATATTGCAAATTGGGATAGAAAAAAAGAACATCATTAAAAAATAAGTGTGTGAAGGTATTTGATGAGTTTAGAAGCTATCTGTATAAATACAGTTTTCAGGCTTAGAATAATTTTTTAAATGTTGAAATTCATTCAGTGAAGAGAGCCACTAATTTCAGTGAATATGTAGAATGAAAGAAACTTAAGTCTTTCCATATTTTAAATGTGTCTTTGAGTCTTTAAAGCATTATAGTGTATCTTATGTTGCTGATAGTGGAAGATCATTAATAATAACAATAGATGAAAAAGCTTTAGGGACACCTGGGTGGCTCAATGGATTAAGCATCTGCCTTTGGCTCAGGTGTCCTGGGATCCAGTCCCAGGTTGGGCTGCCTGCTCAGCAGGGAGTCTGCATTCCTTCTCCTCCTCCCTCTGCTTGTGCTCTATTTCTCACTTTCTTTCTTCCTCAAATATAAATAAATAAAATCTCAAAAAAAAAAAAAAAGAAAGAAAGAAAAGAAAAGCTTTAAGTTTGTAGTGTTGGCATAAATGTTGGGAGGTGGAGATGGAACAGTCTTAATGCCTTAGCTGCAAGTATTAGCAAAACCAAGTGAATAGTGGTTTAAGCAAGAAAAAGACTTATCTTGTATGAGAAGCTGTGAGTTAGGATGGCAGCTCAGTGATACTCTAGGCACAGAGCCTTGGCTCTTAACTGGCTTCCTCCTCCATCACCCCTAGTGTGGGATTTTTATCCTCATAACTGCAAGATGTCTAATGCACCCTGGGTATCCACCTTTCAAGAAAAAAAGTAATGTTGGGGCACATGGGGTGGCTCTGTCAGTTAAGAGTCTGCCTTCAGCTCAGGTCATGATCTCAGGGTCCTGGGATCAAGCCCCACATCAGGCTCCCTGCTCAGGAGGGAATCTGCTTCTCCCTCTCCCTCTGCTCCTTCTCTCTCTCTCTCTCTCAAATGAAATCTTTAAAGAAAAAAATCAAAAGCAGGGGTGAGGTCTAAAGCATGCCAAATGCACATGTCAGCCGGGTTTTGTCCTTTTTAAATGCTTTCCTGGATGGTCCCAGGGATCCACTTGTATCCATTGGCTAGAACTGAGTCACTCAGTGTCCCCAACAGCAAGGAACTACAGAGAATCACTTTAGTTTTTTAGGCTTTGTAGAGTAGAAGGCACAGGTGAAGGTTATGAATGCAGTTTAGGTGCCCAGCCCACGGTCTTCTATCAGAAAATCTTCAAATCTGTCTGAGGACTTATTTTTAAGGGAATTTTTCTTATATATTGGGATGTAAGTGAGTAATTGAAAAGAATATGGATTTCTTCCTGTTTTGAAATGGACAAATAAATAGAAAGGGAGATTCTGGAACAGTTGTGTGTTCAGTAAAAATGGAAGCTCTTCATGTCTTAAGGAACCCAATGTGCAGGCTCCCAAGGGAACTGTGGTTAAAGACATTAGGAGATGTAATGATATTTCAGATCTTCCTGAAAGATAAGAAGTAATAAATCCCTGAAGAGTGTTTTGCTGACATTTGGGGAGAATCCATAAATGATAATTTCGAACTCTTAATCAGAATGAATATATTCAGAGGGTTATATGGTGTCCATTGGTAATGCGCAGTTGGCAACTGCTATAAGAAAGGCTTTAGAGAGGGTCAGCCATACCACAGATTGTGAAGTCAGAAGAATTCACCTCCTAGATTCTAGATTTGATCTGTTTTGACCTGAGTTGTACTTTTTCTTCATTGCTACTTCCCAATCAAAAACCTCAGTTTTTTTAAGGGATCTGATTCTAAAAGATAAATAATTTGTATCAGGCTTCCTCAGTTTTCTTCTTAAACATACCCTTAAAATTAAAGAGGCATCTGAGGAAATGATCCCAATTTTCAAAGAACTGTAAGTATGAGAGAGGCATGGGAACCAAATATATAACATGAGTCTGTGAAATACTTTGCCCAGATAAAAAGAGCCAAAGGCTTTTGCCTATAGGATCTGACCTTGTTCCATTAAATCCCACTACTCTAACAAAGATTGGACTGAGTGGTGTTCTAATAATTAGAAGACATTTGAGAGTGGTAGTAGTGGAATCAGTGTAGAGCAGAGGCAAGGAGACCTCTAAAACTCAGGAGATGGGATCTGAGTGGAAGGATGACCTTCATAATAAAATGAGCCATGCTCAGTTGCCCAAGATTGAGCCTGATTCGGAGGCAATCTGCCTTATTATAGATTACAGTGAGTCTCCCTATACTTTCAAAGTAAAGGTTGAGGCAGCTGAATCCAGGAAACACTTGGTAGAGGGACCGTAATCAGTTGAAAGAAAATACAGTTAATAGGGAACTCATTCCCTGCTTAATCTAATATTACAGTGCTAAACAGCCGTATAGAAGAAATGGAAATAGTAAATGTGTTTCAACTTTCAGAAAGTTTTTGATGAAGAACCATACGAAAGGTTCCTAAATTATTTCTTTAGCAGATATCTGTATCCTTTGTTACAGATAGAGCTGCCTTAAGGATAAAGATGACCAGGTATAATATCTGGAGTGATTGAGTCTAGGACTTTGATCAGTTTTCACAAATTAGCTGAAAACACACTATCCAATGGAAATAAATAGTACACCATTATGTGATTTTAAGTTATCTTGTGGCTGCATTTAAAAAGTAAAAATAAATAAGTGAACTTAATTTGAGTAATGTTTTACTTGATCAGTATACCCAAAACATTGTTATTTCAACATATGATCTACATAAAAAGTGAGGAGTTGGGGATTTTTTTTTCCTTCTAAAGTCTTTGAAATCTGGTGCGTATTTTATAACACATCACAATTCATCCTAATCAGGTTTCAAGTGCTCAGTAGCCACATGTAGCTAGTAGCTATTCTACTGGACAGCACAAACCAAAAAGAAGGATGTACAATATAATATGCAGATTTACACATGGCACAAAACTTTTCTAAGATGCTCCCAAGTTAAGAGGAACAAAATGAAGAAAAAGCTCATAGGACTGTTGCATAAGAATTCAAAACTGTGCTTAAAGTATATGAGCTCTAGGATCCTTAAAGAAATAAATATGTCTTTGTGCCTCCAAACAAAAAATTTCAGCTTAACATGAGAGTGGTGTCACAAAATGAATACACTTATTTAAAAACCGTGAAATTCTCACAGAATTAATTATTTGTGCAATCCTGGTTTTTATAATACAAGTAATTTATGAGAGCTAGATAATGTGGGGAGAAAAAGGTAAAGTTAATATGGCAGTGAGATAGCCATATATAGATAAGTGAATGGGGAAAAGTTAGTGATCTTCAGCTAAAAATACAAAGGTAGGTGAATGATTAATGGAAGCATAAAAACACAAAAAAGAAACAAGATGATCAACAAATATACTGAGCAAGGAAATAGATCTTTAGGGCAATGAAAATAAATCATGTCCCTGATGGTTGATGATCAGATGATATAAATGCTAAAAGAAATTTACTTAAAAGGTCTTTGATAATTCTGCACACTGCCTACTTGCTGGTAGACTTTATAGGGAGACAAGTAATGCTATGTGTATTGTACCTAGTGGACACCCTGAAATGTCCCAGTTGTTCAGTCAGTGTCCTAGGAGGGTAAGTGGAGGATAAGTGATCATTTTGAAATACAAATCTGATCTTTCGGTTGCCTTCTTAAATTTCTCAATGGTTTCATGTAGCTCCTAGAATGAGACAAATTCTTTGATGTCCCCACAAAGCACTCCCTGGCCTGGCCTCTGTTTCTCCAGTCTTCTCTTCTACCCTTCCATTCGGCTTTAGCTATACTGACCATCTTTCACTCTTTCAGACGTGCCATACTCTGTGTACTACACAGCTTTTGAACATGCACACCCTTCCCCAGCCCCTTTTTCTACATGCATACTGTGCCTTTCCCCATTATTCAGATCTCTATGGCAACCCTTAGCTTGTTCACCTTTAGACACATTATTGGGCCTGAGCCCTGCACCATGTATGACAGGGCTGACCTCCACTGGCAGTTTTTCCAGGGCTTTAGTATCAGTTGACTCTCAGCTGTGTTTAACCCATGTGAAGTTCTGATGGGAAGTAGAAGTGGACTGGGGAAGCTGGGGTATTCTTCCTGTTCCCCTTGGCCTTGGACAACAAACATGTTTGGCAGCTATTATCTCTCCTCCAGGACTCTGTGCTTCTCCTAGGACAGACCCACTGTATTTCCTGCTTATGCTGGGTGCTCTATCATCTGGCTGGTTCTAAGACCAATTCCTCCCTCTGTTCTTCCAGCCTAAGGTTGGTAGCGACTTTTGCTAGTATCTGAGTCGCTCCACTGTCTCCTGTTTGGTTTTCAGTTTTATCATTGAGTAATCATTCCCCTATTTTGACGTACCGCTATTTCAAATACTAAGGTGTTTTCTGATCAAACCTTATCAAACCCTGGCTGATACTTCAACCAGTCATCATTCTTCTAGAAAACTTTGCCTAGTGAGCATAAGATACATTGGGAATATCTTTTTAAAAGATTTTTATTTATTTATTAAAGAGAGTGACAGAGAGAGAGTGGTGTGAGCACAGGAGCAGAGGGAGGGGCAGAGGGAAAGGGAGAAGCAGGCTCCCTGCCAAGCAGGGAGCCTGATGTGGACTTGATCCCAGTACCCTGGGATCACGACCTGAGCCAAAGGCAGACGTTTAACCAACTGAGCCACCTAGGTGTCCCAGGAATATTTCTCATAGTTGGGAATTCATACTTACATTTCTATGATAATTTGATTGGTGTTATCTTCACCAGTGTCTTTCTTTATCACAAACACTATGATTGTTTTTACTTATAGCAGTTGGCATTTAGTGGAAATTCAGTGAATGTTTTTGGGAATACTGAAAGTGCCTGACTAGCTGTGAGCCTCCATTTACCCTTGGACTTTTTTCTTCTAGACTTCTAGGTTTCAACATGCCTTAGTCACAAAATGAGAT
Source organism: Mustela putorius furo (assembly GCF_011764305.1). NCBI lineage: Eukaryota > Metazoa > Chordata > Mammalia > Carnivora > Mustelidae > Mustela > Mustela putorius. Next base: position 13,293,617 of record NW_025422057.1, read on the forward strand.
TTACTACCCAGTATTCCTTCTGTTTATAAAAGCCTAGTTTTAATATTTTTTTTAAGATTCTACTTATTTATTTGTCAGAGAGAGAGAGAACACAATCGGGGGTGCAGCAGGTGGAGGGAGAAGCAGGCTTCCCACCGAACATGGAGCCTGATCCAGGACTCAGTCCCAGGATTCCAGGATCATGACCTGAGCGGAAGGCAGGTGCTTAACCGACTGAGCCACTAGGGAGTCCCAAAAGCCTGGTTTTAGTTTACAAATATGGTACATAATGGTATAATGGCACTATTTAAAACATTAAAAGAACTTCCCACTCTATGTATATAGTTCAGTGTAGCCTAAATAAAATGACTGTGATTCAAAATTTACTTGTCTTACTTCCCTTTTGGTTTTGGAGAGTTTTAGAAGTCTTGCTGAATGATAGCTGTCCAGATCTGTCTACAGTTTGTTGACTATACATACAAAGAGTCAAAAAAGATTCCCTAAAGAACTCTGATTACAAGTAAGAACATCTGAGACAGACAAATTTATAAATACATTAGATGCTTCTGAGCTGGCATTTTGGTGTGTTTGCTTAAGGCCAGATGTCTTGCAGATAGCATTTTGGTGTTCCTATTTAACCATTTGCCATTTACAGTCTTAATCTTATCAAAAGGAAGAAAAAGATTAGGGCAAATAAAGCTTTTTTGAAAATGCCAGTTTTTATGAAAACTCTGGTTTAATTCAATTTGATAATATTTGTGAATACAGTAGGGACTCAGTGGAATTTTAATCATATATAATGTTCTGTAATTTGGCTTCTTAAGTAAACTAAATGCCTTTTAAGCTTTAGTTGTAAATTCTATGCAGCATTTCTGCTCTTAGTCTAAATGGTGTTACTCGGGCCACAGTAAACTGGAGGGTCATGAGGAACAAAATTCAAAAACAGTGTTCAAGTTCTACTAATATCAGTGTTTAAAATGAGGGATGCAGTTCTTTGTTTCATAGTTTCTTAGTGTGTTTAATATGATTGTGAAATACTGTGAAAAGAGTAGGAACTTAAGTTAAAATATAGAAACATCAACTCCAATTCACGTAAGGCACTTTGTGAATATGAAAAAGAAGCCCAAGGGGTGCCTGGGTGGCTCAGGCGGTTAAGTGTCTGCCTTCAGCTCAGGTCATGATCTTAGGGTCCTGGGATCGAGCCCTGCGTGGAGCCCCTCATCAGGCTCCTTGCTCAATGGGAAACCTGCTTCTCCCTCTCCTTCTGTCACTCCCCCTGTTTGTCCCCGCTCCATCCCTGTCAAATAAATAAAAGAGAAAAAAAAAAGCTGAATATGAGGTATAAGCAGGGAAGCAGTGAAAAAGTAAGATCAACAGTAGGATCAGCAGTATGGGAGCATAAGTATTATAGTTAGCATTTGAATGTTCTAAGAGAGTTTGAGAACCAAATACTATGGAGGGGAGATAGCATTCTGCTAGGAAAACTGAGAAAGAATAGGAGGTGACATTTGAGCCAAGCTTCCCACGTGTATGTAGTGTTTTGAGATGGTAGGGAGGGCATTTCAAGGTGAAGGACATGAGTTAAAACCAAATAAAGAATGAGAATGGTTGAGTATGTTTAGGATACGTGTTATCCAGACTGACTAAAGAATATGGTAGTGTAGGAAGATTATACAAAACAGCAATAAAAAGGTTGGGCCGTATTACAGAAGTGCTTTAAATACCAGACTAAGAAATTTAGCTGTTACTCTGGAAGACAGTAGGAGTTATGGAAGCTTTTAGAATGAAAGTGATCTCATCAGAATCTTGGTTTAAGACAACTTGGTTCTGAATTTGAGTCGTAGCTAGGTCACGCTAGGTCACTTCTTGGCAGCATGATCTCAGCATCCTCAAATCCATTTCCACAAGCACTTTATTCCTCTATAAAATGGGACTGGTAGTGCTTCACGTGGATGTAGGAGGGATAAATGAAATCTCTATATTAAAATGTCTCGTTCAAGGGACACCTGGATAGCTCATTCAGTTAAGTGTCTGCCTTTAGCTCAGGTCATAATCCCAGGGTGCTGGGATGAGTCCCACATCTGGCTCCTTGCTCAGCGGGGAACCTGCTTCTCCCTCTGCCTGCCACTCCCCTTGTTCATGCGCTCTTGCTTTCTCTCTAACAAATAAAATCTTTAAAAATAAATAAATAAAATGTCTAGTTCAGTATCTGGCATACAGTATTTAGTAACTAATAACTTCACTAAATCTGGCAGCAAATGGATAAAGTCAAACATGATTTATGAGGGAAGGAAGGGAAACAGTAGAGATGAGGGGCAATGAAGTCGGAACCAGAATGGTGACAATGAAAGTGGAAAATAGAATCAGTGTGACTTGGATACCACTAGAAATGCGGCGTTTGGGGAGAGTGAGACGGGAAGCCAGGACTGAAGTCATGAGGTGCCGGGAAGAGGAGAAAGAAGATCTCATTCTGGACATGTTGGGTTTGAGGTACAGTGGTTATCAAAGGTCAGTCTAGACATGGAATTTTGTTCATATGCTGCCTTGATCTGCTGTTTTTTGTTTTTATGCTTCTGATGCTGTCATTTAAGTCTTGACATCTAGTAAGTTGAACACTTTAGTTGGGGTTATATGTGCTCTGTTTTTAGATCTCTTTTTCAAATAAAGAGAATCAGAATGGTTTCACAAAAAAGTAGTAAGAATCTAAAAATTTTTAGAAGAGCTTTTGAAAACAAGTTGAGAAAATAATATTAGTAAAATTTAAACACTGTTTTTGAATTTTGTTCCTCATGACCCTCCAGTTTACTGTGGCCCGAGTAATACTCATTCACTCAGTCCATATTTTGTCATGCACTAAAGCATCCTATTTATGAGGCAGAGTACACCTCCCACAGAAACCCATGTAGCCAAATAGCTCATTTCCCAAGTCATACCCTCAGAAGCCAGTTGCAGAAGTAGGGAATAAACAATTAGAAAAGTGTTGGGTGTTACCAGAGATCCTGCAGTAGCATGCACCTCCCTGCCTACAGGTGTTCAGTCCCCTAGTCATTAGGAGCAGTAACAAGATCTGAGCACTCTCTTGTGCCAGCCATGATTGTAAGACTCTGTATGCAGCAGCCATTTAATTCTCTTAGCAGCCTCATGAAAATAGGCACGCTTGTCATCACCATTTTAGATGGGAGGAAACGGAGGCACACAGAAAGTAACTTACCCAGGTCCCCCAGTCTGCACACCCAGGCAGTGTGACTCCAGAGCTGGTGGTCTTAATTACTGTACCATCCCACCAGTGGTGGGTTCAGATGTGGCCCCTTTGACACTAATTCTGTGCCTGCAGAACAAGTTATTTCCTAGTGTCTCAAATGGACGTACTAGTAACAGTACAAGGGTTAAATACCTGTGAAACACTTGGCACAGTATCCGGCCCATAATAACTATAATAGATAACTATTACCATCAACCTTGACCTGAATCCCACCTCCTTTGCTCCTTTGTTTTTAGTGCTGACATTTTATACATCCTTTTAAACCCTTCCTATGACAAGGTGAGAAGGACAGGGGAATAGCTTCCTCAGTCATGGGATAGTATCGTTTGTTTTGTAAGACTTATGAGCCAAATAGTGACTTTTAAGAACATCAGCAAGTTTTAAAAAAAAAAAAAAAAATGAAGTTTAATAAGGGTTCTTTTAAGAAGGTGGAGATCAGCCAGCTACTGGCCATCTCAAGTGAGGATAAAATATGGACAAGCATTTAAATTTGAGGAAGGTTTAAGATAAATTAAGAATTTTGTAGAGGGGGCACCTGGGTGGCTCCGTGGGTTAAAGCCTCTGCCTTAAGTTCAGGTCATGGTCCCAGGGTCCTGGGATTGAGCCCCACATCGGGCTCTCTTCTCGGCAGGAAGCCTGCTTCCTCCCCTCTCTCTCTCTCTGCCTGCCTCTCTGCCTATTTGTGATATCTGTTTGTCAAATAAATAAATAAATAAAAATCTTTAAAAATTTTTTCATAGAAATAAAGTGTTCATGTCATAGCATAGAAAAAAGCCTAGCTATCTGTCATTAATAGTGTAGTTTTAGAACATTTAGAAAGTAGTAGTATATGGGACTAACCTGAGATCTCTAGCACTGACTTTTTCATTTTACTGTAAATGTGAACTTCTGTCATTTACTAATTGAAATTACTTTCAGATAAATATATTAAAAGTAAAACTAGGTTGAAGGTTTCTTTTCTATCTTCAAATGGGCAAGGGCAAAAGGCAGCAACAACCACACTTAACTCCTGTGTCCTGTTAAACAGTCAGTCTTACTTAGTGTTTCCATAAGGTGCTGTGTATTTCTCCACATAAATATTGAACATGACCTGTTCAAAGTGGGTTTAGGACAGCTGTGTTTCTCATTTGTAAGCATGTTAATTTACATTGATATTGAATCGTACTATACAAATAAGTGGTTATATTGAAAGCTGCTTATATATAAACAGTGTGCTCTATACTAGAAAAGATAAGAATGTTTTATTAATCATTGTAAATAAGACTACTTCTGGGTAACTCATTATATTTCTTTAAACGTTATCAAGAGACTCGTAGGGTATGGACCGATGGCTCACTTTCTAAATGATGTGTGAATTAGCTTTCATAAATTGGTCAACACTGAGAATTTTGTTGGAAGTCTAAGCGGGAAGCCATTGAGCATAAAGCAGCAACATAAGTATCATGAAGCAGAATTTTAATTTCCTTGTGTTATACTCATGAATAAACTAAACAATAAAATCAGCAGTTTCTATAAGATAAAAGTGATATGTTTGGAAATTGCTATAAGCTGTACTTTTTGCCCATATTTAAAAAATTCAGAAAGCTGTAAATAAAACTGTGAAAGCCAACCATAATCCTACTACCCAGGGAGACCACCGTTAACTTTTTAGAAGAACTTTATAAACACAAGTATATACATACTATTCACAGGTTATATTTATGGTTCCTTAAAAAAGAGATCACGTCTTTTATAATCTGCCTTTTTTCCTACTTAATGATATACTGGGGGCCTATTTTTATTTCCATATACATGTGTTATTTTTATTTCTGCTTGATACTCCACTATGTGCCATAATTTATTTAACCAATTACTTATTAACTAACCTGTAGACTTTCCCTTTAAAAAAAAAAAGATTTTATTTCTTTATTTGAGAGAGAGAGAGCATGAGAGGGGGAAGGTCAGGGAGATGCAGACTCTCCACTGAGCAGGGAGCACCGATGCCTGGACTACAGGATCTGACCTGAGTCGAAGGCAGTTGCTTAACTAACTGTGCCACCGAGGTGCCCTTTCCTATTTTCTGATGTTGTAAAGAAATCTCTAATGTCACTGTGAATATATTCATGCACATCCATTGTTGAAGTCATGGTTTGGCATACTTTTTCTATAAAAAGCCAAACAGCAAATACTTCAGGCTTTGTAAGTCAGATAGTCGTATTCACAACTACTCAACTCTTCTGTCTTAACTCTAAAGCAGCTAGAGACAATACTTAACAAATGAGCGTGGCTGTTTTCCAGTAAAACTTCTTTAAATAACAGTCCACAGGTTACAGTTTGTTGACCCTTGATCCAAATGATTCTTTGGTCTGAGACTGTGCAAAAGTAAAAGGCTATTGGTACATATTTCACAGTTGCATTCCTGCTAGAAAAAGGTCTATAGATTGTTTCAGTGTTAATTTTCTGACTTTGATACTTGTATTGTGGTTTTAAGAAAATGGCCTTGTTGAAAATGGCCAAATATTTAGAGGTAAAGGAGGCATTATGTCTGCAACTTATTTTCAGATGGTTCAGAAAAAATATGCAGAGTGAGACCCAAATGTGGCAAAATGTTAACAATTGGGAGGGCTGGATTCAGGATAAAATGGAAATCCTTTGTACTATTTTTGCATCTTTTCCATAAGTTTGAAATGATTTCAAGATTAAAAATAATAATCCGTCTCTAAGACTCTTTAATGAGTCTTTAAGACTCATTATTTGGCATCTATTTTCTATATAAAGCCAAACAGTAAATACATTCTTTAAAGAGTCTTAGCTGTAATACTAAACTTGCTTCTTTTCTTCAAATATGCCTAGCTTTCATCTCCTCATGTCAAAGCTACTGCTCTCATTGTTGGATATATTGCCTCCACTCCTGACCTGGCCTGATAAACTATTATTACTCTTTCAAGTGTCAAATTAAATTTGTTTTTTAGGGATGCCTTCCTTGATTTCTAAATGTTATTAGGCGACGCCCATTAAATCGCATATGTAGTATTGTAATTATTTGTTCAACCTACCTGTTCTTCCTGCTTCCATGAGGCCAGGGAAGCTCATCTGTGTTGTTCACAGCTACACCTCAAGGGCAAGTGCCTAAGCATTTGAATGAGTGAGTGAATCAATTGGTGCATTTCTTCCCATCACTTTTCTTCCTTGGTAGCTTTGCTGTAGGTTTTGGTAAATGTGTGTTTCTTAAATCAACACTGATTTTCTAAAAATGTTACCACCACTTCATTTTGAGAAGAGGAGTTATAGAATACACTGATATGTCTGAAGATCATGAGTGTCTTTTGAAATTGTAATGTAGTGAGAATTCTGGTAGAAAGGTCTTGGTTTATTACCTCATGGACCGGAAAGACTGGGAATAGCTACTTGGCATTTAAAAGCCTGCTGATAAAAGTTCCGGTGTATACTCGTGTTGTGTCCATATGTGTGCACATTGTTGGTGTGCCTTTTCTTCCATCCCTGCCCAGCTACTCTACTAAAAAAGCTGGGAAATAGTTATCAGGGTGTCTTTTTCAGAAATGTACTTGATGAAGAAATACTCAAAAGTATACCTGCTCGTAGTAATTTAGGGTCTTTAACTTACTGATTCTTTTTCTTGGACTTCTCGGTTGTTTGGGGTTTTTTTTTAATCTCCCTCCATGTTAAAAGCTTGTATAGGATAGAACAGTTTGTAAAAGAGCTATATTGATGTGTTATTAAAATATATCCTTTTCTTATCCATTGTATAAAATTATGTGCATGTTAGGAAGGGATTAAAAAATCAATATGTTGTTTTCCCCCCAGGTGAAAATATAGCATCCCAGCTGGGTCCAAGAAAGGCTAAAAGGATGTCAGAGTACGAGAGCTCTTAAAGGCTATCTTGGTGTTTTTACTAAATTGCTCTCCACAAAATAGCTAGAATTTTTTAACCTGTGTCTGACATTATTGGCAAAGTTAAATGCAGCTGTCTGCAATCTTGTATGTATTGACTTGTGATTCAGAGCCTGTAATTGCTGTTTAGTTAGTATGTGTCAGCAATTCTTGACAATTGATAAACTTTTTTGGTATGAAATTCAGAAAATAATAGAAGTAATATTTCTACTCCATTAAAACCTACTTTTTGGTTTTTAACAAAACTCTGGCCAGTTAACACAGACTAAGCCACACAGAAAACACTACATCCTACTTTTATGCTGTATTTGTAACTTTACAGTTGCATAAATACAGCACTTTGAGTTTAATATGAGGTATTTTCTGTGACTGTCTCTAACACTGTATTTGTTAAGTTAGAGCTTATTTGAAACAGGTGTCTACCAAAACTAGCTAGAGCAAAAAAGAGGTACTTTTTTGGTGTTGCACAGATGCCACAGGCAGATGTGAGGGCCACTGTTCATGGTTTTGTGGGTTAGACTCTGCTTAACCTTTAGCAGGAGTGTAGCTAGGCCTTAGAAACAAACTGGAACCAGAAACTAAACCATTGTCAGGCCTCTCCTCCTTCTCTGCTCCTGGCTATTTATATGCCTTATTCTTCACTCTGCAGACTGACTTTGTTTCCCACTTCATAGGAAGATATACCAATGCCTACAGCTAGCTACACTTATATATATCCCATTCAAGGAATCGCTGAATTTGATGAATTCCCACTATCCAGGAAGGAACTCTGATTGGTCCATCTTGGGTCAGGTGTGTGCCCTGGACCAGGTAAGGAGGCAGCGTAGTGGACCGGTGTTATAGAAGTCTGGCTGTTCCCACCATAACCATACTGCAGAGACAGATCCAGAGCAGGGGAGAACGTGGTACATTGTAAATGTTTAATATGTACTAACCTACAACTTTCTTCTTTCTCTTATAAAATATCAGGCATGCCACAAAATTTAGGTTTAAGGAACATATTTGTGGCAAATAGATTTTAGTAGATGTTTATAAATCTATATACATTTGTTGTAAGATTATATATTGTAGGACTTTTTCTCTATTAGTATTATAATACATAGGATTCTGTGATATGTTCTATGAAATGCTGCTGCTTTTTCCTAGTAAAATGTGTTGTTAAAACCAGGGTAAGAATTTTTTCTCCCATTAAATCTCAACTGATACCATCATGATGGTTCTAATTTTCTGATGTGCTCTGAACTCTTGTCTCCATCTCTCTGCTCTAGCAGTGTTACTGTGACCTAGAACGATAGCCTCTCCAGCATTTCCCACACTCCCTGGCCCAACTCCCTACACTGGCTGTCAAATTCTTCTCTTCCGGGGCTCCTGAGTGTCTCAGTGGGTTAAAGCCTCTGCCTTCGGCTCAGGTCATGATCCCGGGGTCCTGGGATCGAGCCCCGAATCGGACTCTCTGCTCAGCAGGAAGCCTGCTTCTCCCTCTCTCTCACTCACTCTGCCTGCCTCTCTGCCTACTTGTGATCTCTGTCTGTCGAATAAATAAATAAAAATTTTTTTAAACAAATCACCTTTAAAAAAAAAATTCTTCTCATCCTTTCAGATAGAACTTAAATGCCATTTTTTACCTGAAGCCTTCCCCAGACCCTTCCTCCAGAGGTAGTTTTCACTTCCCCCTGAATTCCCATAATGCCATATCCATAAATGTCTTGTGGCCCACTGTGCTTTTCTTTTGGAATATCATTTAGATAATCTCTAAAACAATGATAATGAGCATTTAGTCACTGACCACGATGCCTCCAACCCTCTAACGAAGGTAGGATCCTTGTGATCTGAACATTCTCAGGATCCTGGAGTTTGTATTGTTTGTATCACCACAGATTTGGATTTGGAGGATTTGGCTTGAGACTTCCAGACAAATTCCATGAAGTTAACCAGCTGACTGCTCCAAAGGGAAAAGGTTTTGTGGCACCATTTAGTACCGCCCCATTCATTATTTACTATCATTGCTTTACTTGGGACAAGAAGGTTTTCCTTGAAGAAACCTAGAAAGCAAACTTTCATGTCTACAGAGATTTTGATTGAAAATTTTATTAGAGGTTAACTTTTCCTTAATTGTAATTTATCTTTTACAGTAGGGGCTCACCAAGAGTTTGATAGAACCTAAAAATATCCAGTTGGCTGCTTATAAGAAAGGAAAAATTACTGCATGATGATTATTAAGATAAACCCCAGGCCTTCCACCTTAACATTAACATTAACATTTGTTGCCACAGACATTTTGCCTTCACTTTCATCCTCCCCCCCTTTCTCTTTATTTAATAAAGAGTTCATGACCAGGGGTACCTGGGTGACTCAGTCAGTTAAGTGTCCAACTCTTGATTTTGGCTCAGGTGTGATCTCAGGGTTGTGAGATCAAGCCCCACCCATGGTGGGTGTGGGGCCTGCTTGAGATTCTCTCTCTCCCTCAGCCCCCCAAAAAGATTTCATACTCAGCACCCAAAGGACAACATAGTATTGGTCCATGTTCACTTTTTCTTCACAGTACTTTATTTGTCCATAAGAAGTACAGTTTTTCTTACCCTACTGTTCTTTTTGTTCTTTTTGCCCTCTTCCTTTTACTTTTCATCTGATAGGTCTTTAGTCTCCTGCATAGAGAAAACTTTATGAGATGAAAACTTAGAATTTTGTGAAAAGGTAGATATTTATCACCATTAGTTTAATTTCTGCCTCTTTGGAAATAAAGACCCTGCTTGAGCCCATTGAACTTCTAATTGATTTGAACTGGCTGTTCTTTTACCAACTGTTGACACCAGTCACCAAAGAGTCTTTTTCAGTAAGACAGTTTTTTTAAGTCAGTCATAAACTTAGCCCCTCAGTCTTGATCCTACAAAACTAATGTTTGCCTGATATACTTTAAATATTTTAATATCCTGAATTGATGTTTATGTCGTAATAGTTTGCCTTGTTTCCTTAGCTATGTATTGAGTTCATTCCCAGCAGACTGTTTTTTTTTTTTAAGATTTTATTTATTTATTTGACAGAGAGAGAGATCACAAGTAGGCAGAGAGGCAGGCAGAGAAAGAGAGGAAGAAGCAGGCTCCCCGCTGAGCAGAGAGCCCGATGTGGGGCTCCATCCCAGGACCCTGGGATCATGACCTGAGCTGAAGGCAGAGGCCTTAACCCACTGAGCCACCCAGGCACCCCGCAGACTGGTTTTTGAATTTCCTTTTGTGTTACCATTTTTGATTAGTAGTGCTAAGTTTTGCTAGTAACAGTAATAACAACTGAACCTTTTCAGAGCTCCACATTTGAGATAGCTATCTCATCTTACCAGTGACATTAAGAGACGTTAACATTCTGCTCAAGTCATAGTCAAGGGTTATTATAGACATCAACATGTAGATACTTCACCCCTAAGTATTTCAGTATGACTCTTCTAAGAACAGGGCATTTTTCATAACCATAATAAATAGTCACACATAATAAAAAAATTAATAGTTCCCTAATTTTACCTAATAGTCCAAATTAAAATGTCCTCAATGTTCCATAAATACTTTGTAGCCTTTTTTTTCTTTCTAAACTGGTATCAGATCAAGATTCATACATAACATTGGGTTGTGACATCTCTTTAGTTCTGTGTCCTGTTTTATTTGTTATTTAATCTAAAACAGTGTCTCCACCTTTGTGGGGAGTGGTATTCCCAGAAGGTGATTTCTGTAATCTTATAATTTCATACACATTTATTAACTGGCTTCTTTTCGGCAGGAGGCACAGGGTGGGTAAAGAAAACCCTTCAACTGGGTGCTAAATAATATGTAAACGAATGGATAAAGGAATTTAAGAGCTGACTACAGAAGCCATACTTACATAAATTCTACATTTGAAGTGAAAGCTATGTTGTTTGAGGGGAAAAAGAAAAAAAAACTCCCAAGAAAAGCTAAAGGTTCTACAAGACAGAAATTTCAATAATGCTCAGCTTTACAATAAATAATATTTATGTAATTGAGATAGTTGTAAACACTGCTGATCTTTAGCTTTTAGAACCAAACTTAATAATTAGAGTTATAAAACTAATAGTTATCATCTTTGACAGTAGAATTTAGAAGGTAAAGAGGTGAGGTGAAGGGAATGAGAGAAGTCCTAATATCAAGAAAGATGAAAAAGAAATAGAACTATAAGTGTACTAGTTAAAATTATAAAGAGTTTATGTAAGGGAACTAAAAATAGTGATGAGTTCTACTGTATTTGGGGAAAGGAAGATGGTGCTAATCCTTGTCTCTTACAGTAGGAAGTCTGCAAATTGTCTAAAATTTGATACATTAAGAGATAATAATGTTTTCCCTACAGGAAGAAAGGTAATCCCTAAGCAGCTAGGTAGTTGCTGTGGTGTAGGAGTGGGGAGCTTGGAAAAAGAGGACTGTTGCTTTTTAGTATAAGCTATTTTATGTATTTGATTTTTTTTAACCACATGCAAGTATTTGATGAAAATTAAATGTTTATTCATATTCTTTTAATATATTTTCAAGTGGTTTTGTTTCTTTTTCAGACACAGTTCTTCTTATAATTATGTCTGGTTTAATCCAGTATCTACAATGTAGTATTTCTAGTTATCTGTACATAAGAGTGAGGAAACATTTGATTGACATAAATGGAAAAACTATCTAAATGTTGCTCTCCTTCCTGATTGACTTAAGGACCATCTAAATTCATCCCAGATTGTTTTTATTAAATTAAGTAAATTGGAGAACTAAGAGCTATCTGAATAAATTATCAGTAATATATATATATTTAACTATCTTAAGACAAAAATGGTATATTGGCAGTTTTGTTTTTGCTTTATTTTTAATAGCTTTATTAAGGCATCATTTAAATGCAATAAATTCACTAAGAATATAGTTGGTGAATTTTGGTAATTGTATGCAATCATATAGTCTTTACCCCAATCAAGATATAGAATATTTCCATCACCGTGAAAATTTTATTTGTGATACTCTATGCCCTCAGTCTGCAGTCTCCAACCCCCAGTCCTCGACAAGTACTAATCTGTTTTCTGTCACTATAATTTTGCCTTTCTTAGAACTTCATACAAATTGAATCATAGAGCATATGGTCTTTTGTGTTTAACTCCTTTCACTCCACATGTCTTTAAGATTTATCTATTTTGTGTATGCTATATATTGTAAGCCTTGAAATCAGAGAGTATATCCTTGTCCTATTTAAGGATGGGTTTGGGTATTCCAGGTCCTTCACCTTTCTTTGACTTTGCCTCTTCAAAGGCCTGCAGAAATTTCTGTTCGAATCTGTAGATATATTGGGAAGAACTGGCATCTTAACAGTAATGAGTTTTTCAGTCTGTGAACATGGTATTATTTTCCATGTATTTTGGCCTAATTTAATTTTCCTTTGCAGTGTTTTATAGTTTTCAGCATACAGATCCTGCACCTCTTTCATTAAATTTAACCCCAAAATCTTTTATGTTATTGTAAATGAATTTGGAGTCTGTGACCTGATTTCACTTATTAATAGTTGTTTTGTAGCCTTCATAGGATTACTCATTTCTGGTTATAAGATCATGTTATTTGTACATAAAGACCATTTTTCTCCTCTCTTTCCAATCTCTATGCCTTCCCTTTTTCTTGTGTTATGACTGTGATTGTACCCTTCAGTATAATACTGAATTGAAATGGTGAAAGCAGAAATCCTTTTTTATTTCTGATCTCAGGTAGAAAACATTGACTATTATGTTACCTGTAGATTTTTGTGGACGCCCATAATCTGTTTTAAGAGTCCCCTTGTATTTTTAGTTTGTTTGGAACTTTTATCATGAATGGATTTGGGTTTTTTTTTTTCTTTTTTTGTTTTGTTTGTATTTTCTTAATATGGTAAATTATGTTGATTGATTCTCGGCTGCTTAAATCAAACTTAAATTCCTGGATATCAGCTCCACTTGTTTTTAATTATTGTCCTTTTTATACATTGTTAGGTTGAATTCCCTAAAAAAATTTTTAGGAAATTTTGCTTCTATGTTCGAACATTAGAAATATTAGTCTGTAGTTCTGCTTTCTTGTTTTTGTATTTGTCCGGGTGTGGGAATTAGGGGATAGCATTGGCCCTAACATATAATTTGGGAAGATTTCGATAAGATTGCTATTGTTTCTTCCTTGAGAATTCATCAAAGAAGCAGTCTAGACCTAGAGTCTGGGGGTTAGGGGAAAGAGGATTGGGGGAATTATAAATTTGATATAAATAGTAGATATGGCAATATCCAAATTTTCTGTTTTCTGGGGGTATCTTTTGAGGGAATTTTTCCAGTGCATCTAAATTGTCAAGTGGTTTGGCATAAAATAGTCTAAAAATCGCCTTATTCTCTTACTATCTATAGATTTTGTAGTGATAGTCCCTCTTATTTGATTTTGGTAATGTGTCTTTTGTTTCTTCATGAGTCTGGCCTAGAGGCTTATCACTTTTATTACTTCATTAATCAGCTCTCATGATTGATTTCTCTGTTTTTATATTTCATTAATTTCTGCGCTTTATTCTTTCCTTCTGTTTTGAGATTTCTGATTTAATGTAGGAGTTAAGATGACCAATTTTGGATTTTTTGCCACTAGCATAAGCACTGAAAGTAGTAAACACAGCTTTAGTTATATCCTACAGATTTTAATAATTTGTGTTTTCATCATTCCATTCAGAATGTTTTTTAATTTTTCTTGATTCCTTCTTTGGCCATGAATTATATAGGAACACACTGTTTTACTTTGTAAATATTTGGGATTTTCCTAGTCATTGTTAGTTGATTTCTAATTTAATTCCATTCAGAAAACATACCTTGAATTTCAGTCTTTTAAATTTATTGACACTTACTTCATGACCTAGCACATCCTGGTGAACTTACCATGTGCACTTGAATGTGTATTTGTCATTGCTAGGCATCACGTTCTTTTTTTTTTTTTTTAATATGTTATTTATTTGACAGACAGAGATCACAAGTAGGCAGAGAGGCAGGCAGAGAGAGAATGGAAGGGAAGCAGGCTCCCTGCCAAGCAGAGAGCCCGACGCGGGACTCGATCCCAGGACCCTGGAATATAACCTGAGCTGAAGACAGAGGCTTTAACTCACTGAGCCACCCAAGCGCCCCTCACGTTCTTTTCAATGTCACATATATCAGGAGTGATAATGTTCAGAACATCTTGTCTTTCCTTATTTTTTTCTGGTTATATGGATTGCTGAGAGAAGGGTAGAGCAACAAGCTAACCCTCTAATGGTAGGTTGCGTAAGGGAACCATTGCAGAGGGCCGTGCATACGATGAGGACAGTAATTTGTGACCATATTTTATAACCTACCACAGGGTTCATTTTACCTCTTCTCTGGTTTTGTATACATTTTAAATTTTCTATAATAAAATTTTCAAAACCAAAACCTCTCAGGTAATGAGGTGTCCCTTATTTCGGGGGCAGGGGGTACATGCCACATGCAGATATATAAAAAATATTTGGGATTTTTATTTTCACCTCATCATTTAAAGAATTGTATTTTGGCATATGTTTTAGTGTTGCATGGTATATCCAGTAGTCGTATATATGATTTTAAAATACAGATAACTGTGTATGGAGGGGAATTTTTTATTTTTGGCTATTCTTAATTAAAAATAGTTCATATGGAGATACCAGTTTTGTTCCAGAAGTCATGGTATCATTTGGATAGTCTTGTAAACTTTATCATAAATTTGACATTAAAAGGTTTTGTGTGATACTCTTTTTTTTTTTTAAAGATTTATTTATTTGAGAGAAAGAGATAGTAACAGAGGTAGCAAGAGAGAGCACAAGCGGGGAGGAGAGGGAGAAGCAGGCTCCCGCTGAGCAAGGAGCCTGACATGGGGCTTGATCCCGAGACCCTGGGATCACGACCTGAGCCAAAGGCAGGCACTTAACCAGCAAAGCCACCCAGGCACCCCATGTGATACTCATTTTTAAGTGTTTTCTCAGGTTTTTAATTATGAAGTGTTTTTATACTCTTAAAACTTTTGCTGTCAGAACTTAAATTTTTATATTTCTGTTTCAGAGACCACTGTACCTATAATCCCAAAATTAGGTCAGCACTGTGAGTTTAGAAGGAAACAAAATAATTTTAACAAGAGGCAAAAGAAATGGTGTCTTGTTTGGTTCCCTGTGTAAGTTATGAAATCAATAGCATTTAGTATTAATCAGTAGTAAAAAAGGGGGCAGGCAGTAATGTATTATCTACCCTTACTACCGTTCCTCCTGAAAACCCTTAGCCTTTTCCATCTGGAATGTTTACTTCAAGAATCATTTGAAATAAGAAAAGCAAAGGGAATAGTATGATTGGTATATAGAAAATAAAATAAGTCATTTACATAAAACCTGTACGAGCCTCAATTCCCTTCTCAACCTTATCCACCCAACTTCTATTCCATGTTAAGAACAAGGAGTAAATCACAAAAAGTACATTCCAAGTGTTAGTTTTTTAAATTTACAGTTCTCAGATTCATTCAGTTTCCTTTTTTGCCCATCTGGTACTGTTAACTTTCTCATATTAAAAAATGTTACGTTGTAAGTTTTAGATTTGGTATTCTGTATGTTAAGAATATATTTATGTTTGTGGATTTGAAAGAATGTATTCTTAAGGGCTTTTTTAAAGTGAAAACCACTATTAACATTATACAGTGATTATTTACTATATCATAAGGCAAGACTGGACAGAGATTTTTTAGAGGTTTAAATACGTATGTTTTTTAGAAGGGTTTTTTGTTTGTAAACCTTTACATAATCAAAAACTTGACTATATTTCCCATTTCTTGAGTATAATGTGATTAAGATTTTCCTTAATCTAAAAGCAACTTTACAAAATCTAGTAACATCCATATTAAAAAATAATTTCTAGTTAGGTCTCTTTTACTGGCCAACACCATTAGGTAGGAGAATAAAAATTTCTGGCTTTTAAAAGTAGGGTTTATTTATTAAAGCAATACAGACAGTGATATATTAGGATATTAGCAAGTTATTTGAAGGAGTCCCTCATGAGATCTCTTAAAGACCAGAACTAAGAAACATGGGCTGAATGATAATACAATTAGACTGATTTGTAATTTGTTTAACTCAATAAACACAGATTGAATTCTTCTCATCAAGAAGAATGTAGCATTTAATCTGTTTTTTTAAATCAGTAATTTCAATGAGGACCTAACATGTGTTGTCTTTTTAGTTCACAGACGATGTGAATCTGGGCACATATTTTGATAAATTAGGTGATATTTGTTTAGAAAACAAAATGATCTTGATGAGTTAGAGAAGGATAGCTCAATAAGATACCTGTTAACAAAACGAATGTAAACTCTTTTACTTTGCTCCCCAAAAGATAATTTAATAATACATCATAAAAAAAGAAGATATTTCCCATTATATTTCAAAAAAGCAAGACTCAGAATTATATTCACAATGAGATCTTAATTTTGTGTTAAAATACATATATTAGGAGGTATAATATACAGCAGTTCTGGATGATATGATTAGGAGTGTTTTCTTTTCATTTTACCTCTCTATTTCCAAATATTCTACAGTGAGAATGGATCTTAAATAAGACACACTGAAGATAAGAAAGTATTTAATGTTTCTGAACCCCAATTTGTAGTCTGAGCATATGTTAACTTATATTGTCACAGTGAAAATCTCCCCCTCTTTTATTTGTCTGAAAAACAGTCATCATGGCACAAAAGTCAGCATCAGCTACAGTTGTTCCCAGTGAGCTCTTTTCTCACTCACCTACCATGAACCCATTGACTGTTTTCATTTTTTTCTCTTTATCAAAGGTTGAATTAATAAAGGGGAATTTGCAGAGTGTCGGACTTACACTTCGTCTTGTCCAGTCAACTGACGGGTATGCTGGGCATGTCATAATTGAAACGGTGGCCCCAAACTCGCCTGCTGCACTTGCAGATCTTCAGCGGGGAGACCGACTGATTGCTATTGGAGGTAATTGTGCGACACACTTCACACTTACAGAGAAATCAGTGAGCAAATGTGGGAATTTTCCCTGTCTTCATTCTTTCTATGAGCACATGTTACTTTTATAATGGAAAGAGAATAACTTTATTAAAAATAAAAATCTGAAGGGAGTCTTCATTTAAAACACCTGTGCCGTTTTTAGTCCGTAGGTATCAATCTGTAAAACACTTCATCTTACGCCGCTCTTCTGTGAACTTCTCTTGTTTTCCTTTCCATCCACCTTCTGCTCCTCTAGTGTTCGGTGAATGTGGATGTGGTCAGCGGTCCTTCTGTATGACCGCCGTACCACTCTGGGCCCAAAACTGACCGTGTTGGTACTATGACCCCCATCACTTAGGACTAGATAATGACCAGGAGGGAGACTAATATTCCTTGTCCAAGAGGGCACATTTGAACTGTCCTGTGGCCCCCTACTGATGGCTCTGTGTTGTCCCTGATCGACCAGCCATTTGGTAACATGCAGTCACTAGAGTACAGCCCGTATCACTATTGCCCTGGAAGAATGTGTCCCCCGCATGCCTTCCTGTCAGCTGGATAGATGACATAAATTCTGGTGATAGGCAGGTTATTTGCTTGGATGTTTATGAATAAGCAGTAGGATTCCCTGTACACACCAGTGGGAAAAAAGACCAAACCTTTCAGACCTTTGTAGTACCTGCCCCGCCCTCCCACCCCCCATTCTAGGCTTGTCAAGAGATTTCTTAAACATATGGTTGGTCACAGCCGAGCTTCCCAAAACAATATGGTATATTCTTTCACAGCTAAGATAATAAAGAAGGTAGATCAGTTCCTAAAGCAGGGAGTTTGCCTTTGTTACATGTTGAACCTTTGATTCAAAACCATCATGACAGTAAAATAATGACATTTAGTTGCACACCTGGAAACTCAACTAAGTCCATATTTCACATGGAAATCCCTTTGGTGGGTCATAAATAGTGATTCTCAAACCTTCTGACTGTATTCTAGTCATCCAGGCTTGGTGTTAAAATAGGGATTCTGCTTCAGCAGACCTGGACAGGGACCCAAGATTTTGCATTTCTCAGAAGCCCCCAGATGCTGCTGCTCTTCATAGGCACTGAGGATGGCAGAGCCATAAAACAGACACCCACTGTTACATGGTTGTTTCAAATAAACACAGCAATTATTCCCCCTCAGCTAAAAACTAGAATTCAGTATAAATTCTTTATATCCACTTATCCCTTTGTTCTGCAAGATATATTTTCTTTTTTATGACCTTTTATAAAAGGTTTTTTTGTTTGTTTGTTTTTAGTTACACATGTAGTAAATATTCTCCAAAATAAATATCTATTCTCAAAAAGAAAGCAATATAAATGTGTACAGAGTGGAAAAACTAAAGGTCACCCCTTTATAGCTATAATTTATAAAAACAAAGTATTCACTGAGATAAGGAGCAGGTATAATATTTTCTATACCTGTAACTTATTTGTACCGGTATATAATATTTTGAATGTTTAGTAATGGGATTGGTGGTAATTGAAATAAGATCAGCATATAGTGCTTATTATATTTGAAGCTCAATGATGGAGTTCACTTTTCTTCTATTTCCTCTATTTTTGTATATATTTGTAAAATTGCAAAAGAAAAGGAACCCAGATTTGGCCAACTAGCTCTGAGAGGAGCAGTGGTTGTCTCCACAAAGCTCCTGGTGGTTGGGGAAGAGATGAGGCCAGATGTTAAGTCACAAAGAATGAGTTTAGATTAAGTTGAAGTTCTCCTACAGCTCAGTAGAGGGACTTACTTTTCATTGTATATATGTCAGACTACAGTTTTGTGGAACTAGAGAAAAAGAGCAGGCTCGATGAATCATGGAGAGAGCCACATTAGAAACTCTGGATTCCAGTAAGATGAGTTTGTACACAAAAGGTTTCTGAGCCAAAGCTTTGGGGAAATTGGGGAGCAGTATGAAAACAGGGACAGTCGGAGGGGTCACAGCAAGGAGCTGTGGATTCTTGTAACCAAAGCCAGTGATCAGGTGTATCTGAACAGGGGAGGAAAAGGACTAGAACTCTGACAGAACTAAGAGCTCCTGGGATCTAGGGGGTCAGCTGTCTCTGGGGTCTGGATTGGGTTAATTGGGAGAGTGGCAAGTTGATTCACATACTGAAGACAGGAGAAGGAGAAGATCAGAGAAGGGATTTTAACTAAGCTGAATTTGTTACTTCGAGGAAGCATCTAGGTGCTGATCTCCGGAAGTAATTGGATGTAGGAAAAGGATGAAGAAGAGGGGAGACCAACCAAAGAAAATGTTGACAGTTGCAACCACTGAGGTGGTTGTGATCTAGAGAACTAGGACATATAAAACCATGGGGACATTTGGTACAAGGGGCAGATATGGATGGAGAAAAAGAAAGCAGAGGTGGTCAGAACCAAATTAGCACAGTGATGTGAAAAACCAAGAAGAAGGTTTTAAAGGAGAAGAAGGAAGGGAATAAAGATATGAGCCAGGATAGCTGATGGAGCAAAGCCCTGAGGAAGATGGGGAATAGGATCCAAAGTACAAGTAAAGGGCTACTTCATCCTCAGAGATAGATTCACAGTAAAAATGACTGGCTAGGAGAAAAGGCGGCTGCTTGTTGATCTCCAGCAAATAAGGAGAGATCCCCTGCAGAACAAAAGACAGTCGGCAGGGTGGGATTCAGGGTTTGAGGGTGGTGGGCCCAAGGAAGGGGGGCTGGCAAGCTGGGTTCGGAAAGCCAGGTAGGCAGAAGAGGAAAGGACCAGGGCAAAAGAATCCCAAATCTTGAAGAGAACATCAGTGAAATCTTGAGACTAAGGCTGGGGAGAAAAGCAAGTGGTGTCAGGAGACCAGTTGGACAGGACAGCAAAAGAGGAATGATTGGGCCTGGACATCACCACAGAACAGATTCAGTAACAGAGAGCATTGTAACGAGGAGGTGCGAAATAGGAGGTTGTGAGCAGAGATTAATTGCAAGTGAAAGACCTTTGATGTGGAAAATTCCAAGTGATAATTGGGTCTAAAGCATGATCTTGCCTGGGCAACTGAGGTGGGGGGGGGATATAGGTTGAGGAACACTGAAGTCAGGTTGTTAGATGGGGCTGACGTTACTCTGATTTATTTAGGGTGGCCCTAAGACCTTTGGAAAACATAGACCCCTTCTCACCTTTTTCTAAGTCCTACAGAAAGGGCTAGCTTGGGTAAGTACCACTGGGGGAAGGGCGGGGGGAGGGCAGGAAACAAACATCTAAACATTTTTAGAGCCTTTAAAGAAAACACCTAGAGCATCTCTGGAAGACTCCACCATGAAGCTGCTAGCTCTGATTGCCTCAGGAAGAGACAGAGTGGTTGGGAAATACAGGTAGAAGGGAGATTTTTCACTCTACATTTTTTTCTACCTTTTGAATTTCAAACTGTGTTAATGTAGCCACCTATTAGAACATAATAAAATGAAAATTTAAGCTGATATTATCAATGTGGATAATAACCAACTTGTTTAAAGCAATTTATGCTTTCCTTGTTCTTTCTGGTCCTGATAAAAAGATTAGTTTGATGGGTAGGGCTAATAAAAAGAGTATGTAAAAGAGTCCGCTATTCATAACAACAATATTTTGCTAAGTTTACTTCAAGCATCGGGTCTCTGAACTTGATCATTCACCACATTTCTGTTTTGCTTTTCCATAATAACTAATGGCAGTTGCATCCAGCAAACTTAAGTGATTTTCACTGCAGTAATTTACATGTTTTCTCTTTTAAAATCTTACACCAGGTGTGAAAATCACATCTACCCTGCAAGTGCTGAAGCTGATCAAGCAGGCGGGGGACCGAGTGCTGGTGTATTACGAGAGGCCTGTTGGCCACAGCAGTCAAGGTGCAGCGCTGCAAGATACTTTTGGGCAGTTGGAAGAAAACTTTCTGTCAAGCTCATGCCAACCAAATTATGAAGAGGAAACCACTGGGCTGGCAGTAGATGCTGAAAATAGAGATTTGGATTCTGAATTTGAAGACCTGGCAAGTGATGTCAGAGCACAAAATGAGCTCAAAGATGAGGCTCCATCAGTAAGTCACAGCCCCAAACGTACTCCAACAACACTTTCCGTTAAACCCCTTGGAACAATATCACCAGTCTTAAACCGTAAATTAATTGTAGGAAGTCACCCACCACCACCAAAACCTCCATGTAAAGAGGGAAATAAACCCTTGGCCCTAAAAGCTTCTGAGATAACAGACCCAACGCAAGTGTCAAAACCCACCCAAGGATCCACTTTCAAACCACCCGTGCCACCACGACCACAAGTGAAAGTTCCTTTGCCTTCTGCTGACACCCCAAATCAGACAGAACCAGAGGTCCTCCCTGAAAAGCCAGAAAAGGTGCTGCCTCCTCCTCCTGCAGATAAACCTGCAGAAAAGCAAGCGAAAATTATGGATCACCCAGAAGATGTAGCTCCATCTAAGCCATTTTTAGCAAAGCAAGAAGTGACGAGAGATTTTACTTCAGAAAGCTCCTGCCCTCCTAAGGACAGTTCAGATGACCCACAGACGTGGGAATCATCGGAAATTCCTTACCGTAACAAGCTAGGAAAATGGACAAGAACCAGAGCAACCTGTTTCTTTGACATAGAAGCGTGCCACAGATACTTAAACGTTGCACTATGGTGCAGAGATCCTTTCAAGTTAGGGGGTCTTATCTGTTTGGGGCATGTCAGCTTAAAACTTGAAGAGGTGGCTTTGGGGTGCCTGGCTACATCAAACATGGAATACTTCTCCAAGTTCAGACTGGAAGCCCCCTCACCTAAGGCAATGGTGACGAGAACCGCGCTGCGCAATCTGAGTAT
This sequence comes from Mustela putorius furo, assembly GCF_011764305.1. Lineage (NCBI taxonomy): Eukaryota > Metazoa > Chordata > Mammalia > Carnivora > Mustelidae > Mustela > Mustela putorius. The sequence goes on from NW_025422057.1 coordinate 13,315,584, forward strand.
GCAGAAGGGCTTCAATGACAAATTTTGCTTTGGTGACATTACCATTCACTTCAAATACCTGAAAGAAGGAGAACCAGACCACCCGATAGTTACTAACTCAGAGAAAGAAAAAGAACTCCATTTGGTCGAAGAGGTTTCTGCCCTACCTAAAGAGGAGCAGCTAGTTGGACAGATGGGTTTAACAGAAAATAAGCATAGTTTCCAGGATACTCAGTTCCAGAACCCAACTTGGTGTGATTACTGTAAGAAAAAAGTGTGGACTAAAGCTGCTTCCCAGTGTATGTTCTGTGCTTATGTTTGCCATAAAAAATGTCAGGAAAAATGTCTAGCGGAGACGCCTCTTTGTGGAGCAACTGATAGGCGGATAGACCGGACTCTGAAAAACCTCAGGCTGGAAGGACAAGAAACCTTCTTAGGCCTGCCTCCTCGTATTGATGCTGAAGCTAGCAAGTCAGTCAATAAAACAACAGGTTTGACAAGACACATTATCAATACGAGCTCTCGTTTGTTAAATTTGCGCCAAGTCTCTAAAACTCGCCTCTCTGAACCAGGAACTGATCTAGTGGAACCTTCACCAAAACACACACCCAACACATCAGACAATGAAGGCAGTGACACAGAGGTCTGTGGTCCGAACAGTCCTTCTAAACGAGGAAACAACACAGGAATAAAGTTGGTGAGGAAGGAGGGTGGTCTGGACGACAGCGTTTTCATTGCAGTTAAAGAAATCGGCCGTGATCTTTACAGGGGCTTGCCTACAGAAGAGAGGATCCAGAAATTAGAGTTCATGCTGGATAAACTGCAGAATGAAATTGACCAGGAGCTGGAACACAATAATTCCCTTGTTAGAGAAGAAAAAGAAGCAACTGAATCAAGGAAAAAATCCCTTCTTTCTGCTGCTTTGTCTAAATCAGGTGAAAGACTACAAGCTCTAACACTTCTCATGATCCACTACAGAGCGGGCATTGAAGATCTTGAATCTTTAGAAAGTCTGTCTTTAGACCAGCACTCCAAAAAAATAAGCAAGTACACAGATGATACGGAAGAAGACCTGGATAATGAAATCACCCAACTAATAGACTCCCAGCCATTCAGCAGCATATCAGAGGACTTATTTGGCCCATCTGAGTCTGTTTAACAGACAGCCCGTTTGAACTTTTCGAGTGATTTCGAAAAAGTTACATCTCGAGGAACACAGATAACCCGTGTGTAAGCCCTCTTCTGATGCACTTCGGCCTGCTTCTCCACAGCCATTTGCTTATGTAAAAACAAGAGTGAAAAAAGGTTGTTTTCCAGCAAAAACATGACCAGCTCACTAAATTGGTTGTTTTCAGATTGCATTTATAGCTCTGCTTTTTAGGTTTATACTGGGAATTTATTTTTACTAATTTATTTTTAACTTTTTCTAATTATGTAATTATGTAAGCTAACTTTCCATGTTTATGTACGTGTGATATCTCATTGTGTTATTTTCCTTCATCTTAGTTTTTGAAGGAGTGTTAAATAGGATACTGTCCAGATCCTTGAAATCTTTTCATTTCCATCACGGTTACAAGTTTGCTGCATGCCCAAATTGACAACGGCAATCATTGAGGGAACAGGTTTTTGAATCTTTGTGTTAGGAAGTTTGTCATCTCTATTTGCTTGAAGTTTTTGTTAATTTGGGGTTTTGGGGATGGTTTTTTGTTTTTGCCAAATGTAACGTAAAAGCAGATGCTGCGCCTTTAGTCAGTTACACTGATTTAGTAAAAAATAATAATAATAATAATTTACGCATATTGCTTGCTTTCTATCCTGTGAATTTTTTTCTAGTTTTTGTGCAGTTTTAGTGAGAATATAGTTACTAATTTGAAGAGGTTGCATTGAAAAACAAAATGTAATAGGGAATAGAGAATGCATTTGGTCAAGAATTTTGTAGAGAAGATTACTAAAAAACCAGTAATCAGTAGGATTTTGAAATATAATCTTTTGAAATGTTGATGCTTTCTCCTTTCAAATGGAAGTTCTGAACATTTGATTTTTTATTTATTTATTTTTTTTTTTTTGGCTTCAGTTCTCCCATAGGAAATAAAGCATGTCAAGGATAAAGTTTCAAGGGGCCAGTTCTTAAAATGACCCAGTGTTGATAACTGGGTTTGGCTGTTTTGTTTTAGGAACATTTTCACGCAGGAGGATGTAAAGGAAAGGAATCACGCAAGATAGATTTATTGCTTTTCCTACATGCTGCAGGTTGAAGGAAGGGTGGTCATTCTGAACCCATCTATAGTTCAGTCTTTTGTTTAAGAAAAAAGAAAAATTAACAGTATAGATACATAGGAATTGGGATCAGTTCTCTGATAATAAAGATCTATTCTGATACTCGGTCCTTTGTGTGGACCCCAGTGATATGTAACTAAAGGAAACCATGTGAGCATGACCTCTGTTGGTGTATCATCAAAGTTTTGGCCTTTTATATGTCTGTTTTCCTCTTATAGGTATCTCCTGTGATAATGGGCATATAGTAAAGATTAACATGAATTTAAAGCTAGATGGGACAGTTTCGCTAGCTGGTGGGAAGAGGCAGAGTTAGTTTAAGGTGTGATAGGGTTTTGGCTCAGGGAGACTCCAGACAAGAGTTTAAAGCCAAGCTCTTCCACTGGCCAGTAGTGAACTTTATAACCACAGGAGGTCCCATGCTTCAGTCTCCCCAGCTCCAAAGTAGGAATAAACAGTAACTACCTCACAGGATTGTTGTGAGGAGAACAGAACTGCAAAAGCTCTCTGAAGAGTAAAAAGCGATGCAAACAAAAGGTATGACTCAAATGGGGGACAAAAACATTTTTGAAGGTAGAAAAGTTATTCTACTGTTACTAGTGAAATATTAGAAAGTACCTTTATGGCCAAGTTGATAACAAAAATAGATCTGTGTATCCCCTTTTTTGTTGTTAAGCATGCTTGCATTTTGAAAGAACACTACTACAGAAATCTGTATACACCAACGGCTCTGAAAGCTAAAAAAAAAAAAAAGTTTTGTAACGTGCTTGAAACAATCTGCCCAATGTAATCACCAACTTTTATATTAACAAAAAATAACTTACCGGTGATGACCTGGAAGGCCAGTGTCTGTAAGTGGCTGGCGTGTGACGGATGACACCACAGAAGGTACAGTGACATCCGAGCGCGCTGCTGAAACCGATGTATTTGAAAGAGCTGCAGAAATAACGCAAAATTTGGGTTTCATAAAAATCTCCTGTTTTAAAAGTATTTAACTCTGTAGAACCACAATTATGAAAAGCTCAGTAATGCTGCTAATGATATTTGTAAGATCTACCTTTAATGTAGTGCAATATTTTTATATCTACTGGGACAGGCAGTAGAGGCCTCACAGCTGTGCTTTAGTGCAGGGGAGGGGGGATCACTCCAGATAGCCTAGGGGATCGTGAGGTTCAGGCCTCCGTGGAAACAGTTGTATTCTATTACATTCCTGATGTAATCTTGCTGCCATGCTATGTTATCAATAGCTAAAAAATAATAAAAAGAACTACCACAGAAAACAAGAATATCTTCCTTTGCTACCATCTGAAAGAGATGATTGCTGCCTTCTCTGGAGTGACCGCCTGGTAGAGCTGGGCCGTGCATACAAGCTCTTCACCAAGTCCACTTGCGCTAAACCAAGTTGCTATTTTGAAATTTGCCTAAAAGCATTAAATTCTGGTTTCGCTATTGTTTTTCTAAACTGGAATCTCAGATGTATGGATCAGCCCTGCTACTTATTAAGAATTAGACTATTTTCTGTATTTCTGGTATTTCGGTGAAAAACTAGGTTAAACAATCAAGCTGAACAATATTTTAGCACTGAGTCAGAATTAATATGCTACATTTCCTAAAATCGAGCCCTATAGTCGAGGATCAGAATAGTTAAAACACTATTGGCCATTTTATGATTTTGAGAGGAGGAAACAAGGTGAAGATTGGAGGGTTCTGTCAAGCCCTAAATTTATCTGGATTTTTTGAAAGGCAGATTGAAAATACTTGGCTCCTGATTATAAGGATGAGATCTTAATTTCCCTAAAAGTGAATAAATTTAAAATCACTTTAAAAATGTATTGTCTTTCTTTCTAAATTGAGATAATAGTTTTTCTTCAAGAGAAGGGTTTAGAACCCATCTAGGATCTGAGTAGAACTGCAGTTGTCACACCTGTGAGTCTCACGCCTCAAAGAGACCCACGCACATACCCTGAGTTGTCTGGAGTTCAGGGCCCTGTGCCCTGTGGGCTCACGTGCAAAAGAGCTTAGTTACTCCCGTCAGATACGGTTATTTGTTCACGACAATCAGGAAAACAACGTGACTTTAGAAATGCAGGGGCAACTTACTGGGCTTTTCCACATTGACACCATGGGACTAGTTACAGATTGCAATTCAAGCCAATTTTGCAAAGCCAAAATGTACGGTTCAGACTAACCTGAACTTTACCTGATGCCTGCAAGCAGAGAAGAATAGTTTTTAATTAGATATTCACAGTCAATACCTTACGCATTTTATTCCAGTGATCATGTCTGGTTTATAAAGGAATACAAACAGGCACAGTAGTGTTCAGAAGATTTATTAAGGAAACTAGCTAAAACATGTATGCACATACACTTAGCAGTCAAAAGAAAAAACTGAATATTCTTTGCTACTTCAGTGTTTTTGTATCTACTTTGCCAGGTACAAACATAAAAACCCATCTTTGCTCAAACATTCAGGAAGCTGTATATTCACGGTTAAAGTGATACACAAGTTAAAAGGGGGGAAAAAAGCCTCACTTCACAGTCCTGCTAACCCCAGAATTTTAGTTCTATAAAAGACCTTGTGATTTCCCCCCTCCCAGATAAAACTGATACTTTTGCTCCCCAAAACAGTTCTGAAAAACCTCACGTCTTTTTATGCTCAGTTTTAGAGATCAACAGTGGCCATGCCTCTGCCAGTCATTCTCGAAGAGACTGAAGCCTCAAAGGCAAGAATGAAATTGGAGTAAATCGTACAGTACTGTGGTCAGGGAGAGCCACAAAGTCGCTCCCCTGTGGGAGTAGAAAACAATCCTGCTGTTAGCCATATGAGAATGCTTCTAGAGCCATCTTTCAAAGTCACAGACTCGTGCAAGTTGCCCAGTGCAAATGTGTGAGTAGGAAACTTGTCTGCTTCCACCACACTGCCCCTGAACACCAGATTTCCAGTCACTCCAAGAAGCTTCATAAAGCAGATGGGAAATAGCAGCTACTCTCTTAGAGAACGACGAGGTCAAGTCCTTGTTCTAAAGTTCCTTGCTCCTTGTCCAAGTTAACAGAAACACAACTTTAGCTTAACAAAATACAGACATGGGTAATTTTGTTGATTGCAGAGCTACAGAATTAACAAGTATTATCTGAGACATTCTACACTCCGCACACTCCAGTCACATCTCGCATAAAACATGACGACAACTGACAGTGCTAACACAGTATTTGCTGATGAACTGAAAAGGCACGTCAATGTTGTCATGCTTAGGAAAACCACATTAAACACAGCACTAGATGATAGAAGGATACACAGACATTTCTAGATGTTTCTAGGGTTTTTCTGTCTCTGAAGGGAATGTGTCCTGACCTATTATTTTTACCTGTTTTCCTAACATGATTCAAGATAATTTCATTCTTCCTCCATCTTCATTTAAAATTTGTTTTCACATTGATGTGAACAACCTTCAGAAGTCTAAAAAATAATAGTTGCGATTCGAAACTTAATAGATTGCTAGAAGACACTTGGATAACCTCTTAACAGGTTAAAGATATAGTCAGATTTTTTCACCTCACAGCAGCTATTAGGCTTTTAAATTTCTAAAAGTTGAACTAGACATTAATGTATCTTATCACGCTTAAACAACCTTGACAGTGCAAGGTGTATCTACCCTCAATTTTCTTTCATCCTAAGACAACCAAGTATATATTGGAAAGGGAAAGCTAGTTGTTCATAACCATACTTCTGGGTGCTTTTCTCTGCTTTCACAACATTTACTATTTTTCCCTATTGCCTTTAGTGTCTGCTGCCGGCCACATGACATGTGAATTTATAATTTACAACCATCTGTTTCCAGGTAGATGATTGCATAGAAAACTAATGCCAGCTACAATTTATGCATAAGTCCAAAAGAGATGGACTCAAGTTCCTGTCCTCCGCATTTGAGAATACTAGCTTTTAGCTCATAAATACACACATAGTAATTACAAGGTAACCACCCTCAGTGTCACGACATCATATGCTGTCTTATTTGACTGTTTCTCAGACTTCCTTCTAGTTTCTCAGTGTTGGAAGTGTCTCGGAGATAATGTGTGCTTTAATTTTAAACACTCATTACCAATATTCAGAAAAAATATAAGATTTTTTTGCCCAAGTGTTCATGAATGTAAGTTTTTTTAAAAATTATATTTGATTTGGATTCAAATATTTATAGATTTACACTATATCTATTTCGTCAAAATATATTGTATAATATTTAATAAAATCAAATACATAAAATAAAGTTTTCAACACTATTTATACAAACCCCTAGAAAAGCTGCTTTTTCTTTATAAGGCTGTTGGCAATCAATCACAACCACGGAGAAGAATGAATAACCTTTGGTTGTTTTGCTTTCACCAGGGATGAATGGTATGACTAAGACAGTTCCGGAGGAGCCATTTCACTGGAAACACGGTTTTGTACAATTAAATTTGATGACTTTTGAGGATCTCAGTCACTTTCAGATTCTTCATCATCACCTATCGGATACGACTGGGTGTTATTCTGGGTGTACATTTTTGTTTTAATGGGGCAGTTGTGATCCATGAGAATAGCCTGAAAGAGAGCAAAGTGCAGGTACGTTAACATTTCACAAAGATAAGATGGTTTTAACCTACCATCTTTAAGGATTACTAGCTGGAAAGCTGTGTCTAGCACCACGCACTGTCAACCAGCCCTTCAGTGCCACTGCCAGGCGCCTGGCCCAGAAGCCTTGGGGTTCCACCAGGAGGGTCCCGGGCAAGAGAGACTGCGGACCTGGTCTCCGCCAGGGCTGTGAGGTCCAGTCAGGACCACCTGTGAGCCGTGAGGCAAGGGCTACGGCGGGTCACGCTCAGGAAGAGTTCTATTTAGAATCTTGGAATTGGGACTCGGGGGGATCTTGGAGGTCACCCAGTCCATCTGCTGTGCACGGATTTCACTGTGGCAACACAGGAAGGGCACATGCTGTCCTTAATGAGGTGAACTCCTGTTGGACGTGTGCCTGAGGCTAACCTGTGTCCCTTGTTTCTCGACGTGGATCCAGTTCTGATTCCAGCCATCTTCACAGACTCCTCTTATGGTATTTTAAGACCACCACCATGGCCCCTTAGGTTTCCCTACACTGAACATCACGGGCCCATGTTTTCATAATCAGCATTTCCAGAGCACCTCTCCCCAAATCCTGGGTGTCTTCCTCTTGCTCAAATGTAGGATTTAAAACAACACATACAAAAAAACACTCTCACGAACAGAAAAATCTTGTGCCTTCTCATTGTTACTGAAAAATAAACAGTCCATTGATCCTCAATTGGAAAACATCCTCAGTAAGTCCTGGTAATCATGTTTCCTCTTGAACATGTGCAGACCAAGCCTGCTGTCTGAGCAAACAGCTCCCCCTTATCCTGCCAGGCCCGTGCCAAGCGATCCCGCTGCAAGACCTCCGCTTCACGAGCACTCTCTGAGGTGGGCCAACAACCCTGTGTGTATGCACAGTAATTAGGGAACATGACCTTTACTGCATGTAAAGGAACGTACTGGAACGGGGCAGATGTGCGCCAGACAGCCCTGTGCCAAAGTCTGTTCCTGCTGGAGGGAGGGGGCGACAGCACTGCATGGCAGGACACCGGGTACAACTGACGGACTCTCCCACCAGCTGTGCCTTTCAGAGTCTTACTCCACATAAACTATTCTAATATCTTTGTGTACAGCGTGAAAATCTACATGGAAGCATTCATCTGTTAAAATTTTTATCTCATGTTGGCCTATTGCAACCTATCTTGGTGTTTGTCAGCCGCCCAGGTCTTGCCCCATACATTTGATAAGTTCTGTGACTCCACTCAGTGCCAGCCCATTTATCATTTGCTGAAAAATTCTAAAATTATCTGCCTGGGTGACATGTTAAGATAACGACTTCCTTGACCCTCTACGGCTGTCAGCTCAAAGTGTCTGCTGCAATTTTTTTTTTTTTTTAATGCTTTGTGCCAAGTGACTTAATACATGTATTTAATAGAGCGCTCAATTTCTAAACCTCAGTCACTGAGGCAGCAGACACTGTCCATCAGGGCCATTCTCCCCGTATGGATGTATCCTTGTTACACGAAAGGTTTAACCCCCAAAGAGCTCAACGTCTTGTGTCCTCAGGATAGCGATCCTCAAAGAAACATGTACGGAGGGCACCTGGGTGCTCAGTAGGTTAAGCCTCTGCTTTCGGCTCAGGTCATGATCTCAATCTCCTGGGATCGAGCCCCGCATCAGGCTCTCTGCTCAGCGGGGAGCCTGTTTCCCCCTCACTCTCTGCCTGCCTCTCTGCCTACTTGTGATCTCTGTCAAATAAAATCTTTAAAAATATATATATACAGGAATCGCTTGTGGGGAGGGGGAGTTAAACCTGAAATTCAGGTCCCTAACCCTTCATGGCAGTGGTGTCAACATGCTATGAGAAGCACCAGCCCAGTGACACGGTATCATCCGGAACCGCAGCAGGGCCGACGGCTGGCACCTGCTGCCCTGCCCCCCCAGGTCCATCCTCTCCCTCGCAGCAGCTCTGTGACTTCCCTCGAGGGGAGGACCGGTCCCACCACACTCAGGTGGAACGCTGGCCATGGGTGACGTGCTCAGGGACAGCTGTACAGAGGAGATGGGGCGTGAGCAGCACCTTGAAGGGTGGAAAGGATGGGCACAGCAGAGGAGCTATAGGCACAGCCTGAATTATCTACTTGACAAGCCACTAGGTAAAAGAGGGACACGGACGCCTGGGTGGCACAGTTGGTTAAGCAGCGGACTCTTGATTTTTGGCTCAGGTCATGATCTCCATATTGGGCTCCACACTCAGCATGGAATCTGCTTGGGATTCTCTCTCTCCCTCTCCCTCTGACCTCCCCCTCCCACACCAACCACTGCCCCAACTATCACACTTGCTCACTCTTGTGCTCTCAAAAAACAATAAGTATAAAAATAAAAACAGAAGACACTTAAGTAAGCCAGCGTGGCTGCCACAAAGTTCTGATGATGAGGTACACGGACATTAATTAGCCCAACCACAGCGAGACCGCAGGGCCCTGAATGCCAGGCAAGGGGCCTCGATCCCTGACCACAGGCCCGAGAGCCTTGGGAAGGATGGCCATTGCTCTACCCTGCTCGTAACTGCCTTCTCTCTCTTGGTTCAACCCCCCGCTCCATTAGACCTGACTCTGCATATATGCAGACTTCTTAAGGATCCCAGAAACCTAACACTGGGCACCTAGTATGGACTCAAGCAGCAGTGTTGCAAGGGAAGAAGTTCAGTCATACTGATGACGGGGGCATGGAACAGACTTCAGTGGTCAGAAGTTACCAATGCAGAAAAAATCATATTTGCACACAAAGCCTATTCCAGATAGATAAGGTTTTTTTCTCGAAATACTGTTTCATTTCTTTTACAACCTAGCTTACTGGCTTCTGAACCTCTTTTGAAAGACAGTGTGACAGTTCTGCTTTTATAACAAGTTATATGTGATCAAAGAAGCCCGATGGCATAATGTAATATTCCCAAAGTTCCAGGGACAGAGAGAAGCGAACAGGATCCAGTGGGAAAGTCAAGTATGTAGAGGCCACAAAGAGCCAGGCTCAGGGAGCCACCACGTAATTTAAGCCAGTGGTCTGCTGGGAAACAGTGTCTGACTCTCCACCGAAGACGAGAGGGAAGAGGAGGGTGTATGAATTCACAGCACAGCCCAGAGCTTGAGATTTGAACCTCTGCCAAATGCCTGGTTTTCCTATCAGACACAGAGCAGAATGAGGCTCTCCGAAGTGGCAAAAAGCTTTGTTGGACCAAATGAAGTATATAAATTAAATACCCAGCTGGGGTACTGAGACAGGAAGAGCACTGGAGGGCATACCCAGGCTGGGCAATTTTGAGAGGTGTCAGGCCTGAATGCTAGGAAGTTTTATTTACCATATCTATAGGAAAAAAAAAAATAGAGATGGTTTTGCATATCCACTATGTAAATGTCCTGTAAAGGGATATATTTCTATAAATAGATTAATACAAGCAGGTCTTTGCCTGGCCCCTGCATTCAGGAAACAGTCCCCTGGAAGGACCCTAGAACAACCATGAGAGAGCCAAGAGTCCAGAAACTTCAAGAGTAAGACGCAAGAAACGTGCCCTATCTTCAAAAATAATTTTTCAATCTGAAAAAATATCCGTATCAGCACACAGCTATTCTCAGCCAGATATTCTGAGAGCCATGGGCTGCATGTCATTGTCATGTACCTAACACAGTTGTCGGGGCGCCTCGGTGGCTCAGTGGGTTAAAGCCACTGCCTTCAGCTCAGGTCATGATCCCAGGGTCCTGGGATCGAGCCCCACATCGGGCTCTCTGCTCCGCGGGGAGCCTGCTTCCTCCTCTCTCTCCCTCTCCCTCTCTGCCTACTTGGGATCTCTATCAAATAAATAAATAAAATATTAAAAAAAAACAAACACAGTTGTCCTCACATGGCAGAGTGGTTATTTCTTACACTTGCAGAGGGACCTGAGCGGCAAACAGGTTTTTTTTCCTCCACCGAACTGATGATGAAAGAAAGAGGAAGCGGGGGAGGGGAGGGGGGGGAGGGGGAAACAAAGAAAGAAGGAAATCGAATACACCAAACAGAAGAAACACTCAAGTGCTCACAAACTAATTCATGATTCTGTGACTGGGGACCCATGAAAACGGCATCCGATCTTCCAATATAAAACGGCTTAAGTCCAAACGTCTCATTATCAGAACACTGCCTAATGGAAGAATTACTTGCTCCCGTTTCTAGGCCATTTTCCGGCTCTCCCGTCCCCTGCATTTGGTAACTGCTCATCCTGAAGGCCAGCACTGGTCGGGACTGGATTTTCTCAAGTGGACAGTAACCGGTTCCGTCCCCTCAGTGGCACACTGCCAGCCCAGCCTCCCTCCCCCGATCATGAGGTTTCTTCCCGCTCTGCCGGCTCCGCGAGCAGGCCGCCGCTGTCAGCCACCCTCAAAGGCTACCATTCCACTAGGCAAATGCAACCCGGTGTGATACCTTCAACGAAGGGCAGCAGTTACGAGCAGCGAGATGCACGTTCCTCCCAAGTTTTTAATGATTCCTCTTGCGAGGCATGTATCGAGGACTTTGACATTTTACAGTGAAAGTGGCTTTCTGGAAGCCTGCAATGCTTGCTGCTTTGCCTCTCAAGATTGTCTCTTCCTCTTCCCTCAGCATTTTTAAGTGAACTAAAGCACAGAATTACATGAGGGAAGAGAAGAGGCTCCAGGCGTCTGCCTGCTTCCTGCAGGGCCTCATGGGGACCCCACAGCAGTAGCTGGTGGGCGGGCTGATCCCCCATTCATCCTCAGCCCTCGCTCATTTCCTCCGACGCCCCAGATAAGCCATCACACTGCTGCCGACACACAGATAACCCAACAGCCACTAACGTCCGCTGCTTGGCTAAGGAAACCATTCAGCAATCCTGGGGTCTCAGTAGCAAAAGGAAGTGCTCGCCTCACAGAGGGGACAAAGGGAGGGCAGCAGGGGACCTCTGAGCGGACAGTAAATCAGAGCACTTGGTAAAAGCAAGAAGCATGGGGTGGCACTGGAAATAATAACACATTTATTGAGCATTTACTGTGTGCTGAGCACAGGGCGAAGCAACCTGTAACATTCTTCTCCGAATCCTCACGGCACGGCAATGAGGCAGATGCTTTCATTTCCCCACGGCACAGTTGGGCTCCAAGGCCATTCCAGCCCTTCACCATCTCCCAAGAATCTTAAACAGCTTCTTGGGTGACAGGAGCATTTGTAGGTCTGGTTTTGGACAAAAAGGGTTGGGAATAACCTTCCTTCAGCCTTAAACTGATACAATGGCAACAGAATGACAGTTTTTAGTTGTTGCAGTGTCAGAACTTTCTGACCCTGGCTGGGGCAAGGCACAGTGCCTGGGTCAGGCCAGAAGACAGGTAGGAAGATCAACAAAGCACTACGGGTTGTTCAGAACTGGGGGGGGGGGGGGGTTTCTCAGCAAGAGGAAGGAAACAAAGGGGGGGTCTCCATCGGGATATTTCCGGGATATTTCCACAACTTCCATTCCTTTTCTTTCTGTCAAACGGGTTGTGAGCGATTCAAAATTACCTCAATAAAAGGCATAAGGCCAGTGCCCAATGCTGAATATATTTCTTAAATACATTGAAGGAATTGATGAATAGAAAGAATGCTCCGAACAAATAAAGGCGCCCATAGCCTAACTTTAGAATCTGCATCTGTTTTTAAACCCACTCTTTGGGGAAATTCATAAAAGGGCAGTTTGAGAAATGCCAAAGCATCAATACCCACTTCAGTTCGACCATCAGAAAGAACTTCTGATGTACCCCCAAGAGAGCATCACAAGTGACCCTCATAATCACAAATACCGTCTCTCCCCGCCTTGGTGATCTCATTCATTCTTAACCTAAACCACTCTTCTTCCAGCGGGATGAATCTGTCACCATGTGAGGTTTTAAAAACTCCACCACCAGGTCTGAGGGCTGTCAGGTTAACATGACTATTGCATTTCAAAATTCAAGTTTAAAACCAATACGTGAATCTGTTCAGAAGAGGAACACCTTACACTCAATTCTGTATATTTCATCTGGATGTGACTGTGGTTGTGAAATTGTGAATTTAAAGGTTACCCATGCTTCTGTGTGCCCAGAGGTACATATATGATAGTTTTCCAAAATGCTCTGTTATCTACACCAAAGCCATCTCCAGAATCTTTTGCAATAAGGACTGAAACACTATTACTGAAAGCTGTAAGGCTTAGGAGAAAAGCAGACAGCACCAAAAATGGCTAATCTTGGGACTTGGCACAAGAGGCAAAAAAAAAAAAAAAAAAGAAAGAATGTTCAAGATTTTGAAGAACTGAAGAAAATTACACTGAACTACCTTACCCCGTGTCTGGCTGGCAAAAGAGCTATACAGACTGCTAACATATGTATAAAAATCATTTCATTCTTCACATTTATAAACAAAACTTTTGAGACAGCAAAAGAAATATGGTCCATGTGGTATACACTCAAAAAGAACTCTGACCATTTATGTTTGAGTGTTCTGCCCAAAAGGAGCAGAAATGTATTTCATAACTAAGCCATGAAGAAACTACGCAGAAAACCATGCTAAAATGATCAAGAAACACTTGACTGCATCCTAAAATTTTCTTACCATTTTTTCTTCCTTGGCAGGTGGACTTCGAAGAAAAAAGCAGAGAGGAGCAAAAAGAATATCAATTATTCCAATAATGGTCATGAGCCATGGAAATCCAATTGCCTTTGCGACAGCCCCACCAGCAGAAGGACCTTTCAGGAAAGAGAGAATTAGATCAACCTCTCTCCAGATGTCTCACAGAGAGAAAGACACAAAAGTTTAAATAATTTTCAACCATGATCATGCATTAAGCTGAAACGTTGTTTTGAAAAGCCAGAGCCCTTACCTATGGCATATCCCATGCAGAATGCCACATCGGCAATGGCGTACACACTCCCGTAGACGGACACATGCCGCAGGTCAACCAGGTAGCCCATGATGGGCATCATTGATGAATCCACCATTCCTGCGGACAGTCAGGGAACATGGTCTATGGAGAACGGACATAACCCGAAAACGCGGGGAATATCAGGGACCGTGTCCGAACCTCACAGCCTCATCAGTTCTTCCCCAGTGGTCACTACCCGTCACTGAAGACCGACAGCCAGTCGTGGAGGCTGGGACTAGAACCCAGGCCACCTTTGCCTGTTCTCTACCTTACCTCACCTGTCCTCCACGGTCTGAAGGGCCCATTCTCCAAGGGAGAGCTCCAGTCCTCTGGTGACTCCCAGACCAGGCTTCACATCCAGGGGGGTTGCTGGCTGCCGGCTACCAGCCGTGTGGACCCCCTCACTTGCTCCCAGCTGGTACTTTCCAGATTAACTCTCTTCCGGTCCACAGGCCCCTTGCCCTCACCCAGGGGTCACACCTACAGGCCTCACACCTTAGCCTCACACACGGACCATAAGAAGAAGTTGGAAAGTATCGGGAAAGACGGGAAGGAATCAGGACATGAAGCTGTCTGAGGGATTACCCTGCCCTGCTCTCGGAAGAGACTGAAAGAGATCTGCTAATTTGGGGCTCTAACACCAACACCAAGGCCAGTATTAGAATCCTTTATTCCTTCATCAGTCAGGGACAGGCAGCCTAAAGAAAGAGCATGTGTGCTGAGGCCCCGGCTCATGGCCCTGGCGGGTGAGCACGGCCTTATCTCTCCAAACACTGGCTTTCCCACCCGTAAAATGGTGCAGATAACAGTCGGCTATGACGAGACCGTCTGTGGACACCTCCAGCGTGTGCTCCAGCGCTCGCTCCCTCCCCTCCACCAAGTACTAACGGCAAGAAGGGGAGGGGCGTTTCTTTCATTCAGTGAGTATGTATTCGTGCCCTAACGTGTGGAGGGTGCTGAGGCCATGGGGTGAGCGAAATGGAAGGTTGGACGGGCCGCAGGGAGTTGAAACATGCATCACGGTTGTCACTGACACCATGAGGGGCCGCGCGAGGACAAACCCGACCCAGCCTGGGGAGTGTGCAGAGCCTCCCTTCTCTCTTCCCACTGCACCGAAGATTCACTTCTTGACAGATTTAGCATTTACTCTTATTAGGCCCCATGTGTATATTACAAAGGAGAAACAAATGTATACTATTTATCAAAAGTGTGCTGGGTGCCTGGGTGGCTCAGTGGGTTAAGCCTCTGTCCTCCGCTGAGGCCAGGATCTCAGGGTCCAAGGATGGAGCCCCGCATCGGGCTCTCTGCTGAGCAGGGAGCCTGCTTCCCTTCCTCTCTCTCTCTCTCTCTCTCTGTCTCTCTGCCTACGCATAATCTCTGTCAAGTAAATAAATAGAATCTTTTAAAAAAAAATGTTCAGGAGGTTTTTCCTAACAGGTGACTGTCCCTCACATTACAAAGACTCGTCCCTTTGAAGGCGAGAAGTCCTGCAGCTCGGTGGTGATCAGTGCCTCCGTTCCTCTTTTCTGTACTAAACCTTATAAAAAATACAGGTGAGGTCTATGCCCACACCGGGTTCATGGGAGCAGTTCCGTGCACAGACCTGAGCCCTAACAAACGGGCTCTGAGGGAGGGATTTTCTTGTTTGCCCGAGGCCAGCCACGGAGCAGCCGTTTGCCTCTGTAAATATCAGGCTTTTCAACGTACTGATTTTCTGGAAATAAATGACCAGCAGGCAGAAGCAGGTCTATCTGTCGATAATCGACAGGCTGCCCACAGCCTCCTCTGAGGCTTCCGGAAATTTTAGGTTGAGGAAATAGACTCTGCCCAAATCAGACGAAACCTTTCTTAGTCATGGAGAAAACAAAGTTTCAAATTTCGGCATAAAGTTATGTGACTTACCAATTGCAAAGCCAACTCCAAAGTTAGGAGCTATGAGTCCATAAATGGTTTTTGCAAAAGGAATCTATAAGAGGAAACAACATTACACTAGAATCACAATATCCAACTGTAAATCTTCCAGGAAAATCTTCAGGACACGCTTTCTCAGGCCTAGTGTGCTTGTTTGCTTCTGAGGGAAGTGGGAAGAAGGAAGGGGACGGGGCTTGGGGGGGACCGGGACCTCCAAGCCTTTAGAAGCTGAAGCTGAAATGGGTTTTGCGACCACCAAGGAAAACTCGCTGACTGCCGGAGTCGAGATCGGCCTGGACCTCACTCTACTTCTGACAAGGACCAGGAGGCCTCACTTGCGGTGGATACTGGCCATTGGTAGAAGGTGTTTTATTCTAGGAAACAATCTTGCTATTGTTTCGGCTGGTAGTCTGAAAGTGTTTTATATACATTATTGATATATGTATAAATGTATACATATATATTACACATGCACACACATATATAAATTTATATGTATGTAACTTTATATTTATTATAAACTTTAAATAAATCTATAATTTATATGATCATATACAATTATATAAAATTTTATATTTTATATATAAAAATATAGAATTGTATATAAAAATATATAATTATATAATTATAAAAAAATTGTAAGTGAATTTATAAATAAATTTATAAATTTAAGTGAATTAATTTATAGGTAAATTTATAAATATAAGTGAATTCATTAATAAATTTATAAGTATAAATTTATAAATATATTTTTTGAAAATTTTATAAATATATTTATAATATACATTATAAACATCACAGTGTTTAAGATGTTGGGGGGAGTTGGGCACTGACATACACAGTATGCAAAAAACATGCTACATGACCTCCAACTGATTAACCTCAAATTAAAAATCTATTCCTTGGAGAATCTTGTCCAAAACGTTTAAGAAGATTAAAAAAAAAAAATTAGAGGAAAATGGAAGAGGTCATAAAACCAAATATCAACAAACTTTAAATGGTTATAAAAGGCTTCCTAGGGAGTCTAGTCCAAAGCAATAGTTTTATTTACAGAGCATTACCCCTTGTCAAATATCATCTTTTACTCACACATAAAATGCTGATGCCAACAATTATCATTCCTAGAAGAGCGCAAAGCCACCTGCCAAAAAACAAAACATAAAAAAGCACCTTTAATAAATGACCACTTCGAATTTTTCCTCAGGTCAAATCTTCAGTGGAAATCAAAGCAGTTGCCTGTGATAAGTAAGGCAGAATCATGCAGAATTTGCCTCAAAGAGCTACATTTTTCTAAGACAGTGGGCGCTGTCCGCATATCATCTTACCTCCCCATTTTGTGCGCGAGCATCCCAAAAATATTGGTTCCGATGAGATAAGAGATGCTAGCTGGCAAGAAAGCGATGCCTGTAAATTTATGAAAAGGACACCTTATCAGTATTGATCATCAGTCAACTGTTAGAAAAAGTAATAATTGTCAGACACCACGATGCTGATGAGCACCGAGGAGAGAAGCCCCAGGACCTACACGCAAGCAGCTAATATCCGGTGGCGGACGGATCCAGACTGGACCCCATGGGCCCGATCTGTCCTCACAAAGCTGCTGAGACGCTCCAGAAATGAAATCCGCTCCTCTATCAACAGCTCCATCTTCCCTCCATCTGTGCCTGCTGGTGGCTGCGTGCGACCTGACACGGGCGGCTCCCGCCGCGGGAGTGGGGCCACTGTGACCCCACGCGCGCCCCCGGCCTCACCCCCCTTTGTAACTTTACCACGGAAGGAAGACACAGGCATTAGGGAAAAAACGTGAGAACATTAAGGACCAAGAAAAAAGTTAAAATCATCCCAAACCCCCTCACTCCGAGGATGCTCACGGGGATCTCCTCCCGACAGTTTGTACCCACGAGTTCGCACACACTCAGATAAATGCGCGCACACGGGACTGTAAGAACAAAACAAAACAAAACATGGCTTTATGTTATTGTTCTATGCCCTGCTTCTTTCAACTAGCATTATGAAGATCTTTCCATGTCTGAAAAAAGAAATGTCCATGTGGTCCTTTTCTGTGACCGAGGCACGTGACAGAAATTGACATGTCCAAGGTTCCATGCTCTCCCAGAGACCTGGCATTCCTGGGGCCAACCCTGTGCCAATTTCCAGCTGCGGGTGGCAGTGGTTGCCTTGAACATCGTCTGTGCGTTGAACAGAAAGCCTCCTCGAGTCCCAACTGCCTGGCTGCGGGGATTGGTCCAGATCAGCTCTGTGTGGTCCCCATCTGTCATCACGACAATAGACCATCTCTTCTCGAAAGATGGCTTGTCAAACTAGTCATACTTTTGGTGTTCTTCTTGGACTCAGTTATACCAGGTTTGATTCTAAGCCTTGCCCACAAATGGTGAGCGCTGCTCTGTCCCCAATCCCACGACTGTAACAAGCCAGCACACACGCCAGATGCTAGACGGTCAGCAGGTGGGCACTGCTCTTGAAACGCACAGGGCCCGCGGCCTTTCTCGTCTCGGCAGCTCAGCAGCGCGCAGACAGACAGGTGGGATCTGGCCCCCGTCAAGCATACAGCAGCCTCTCCCTGCAGCTCTGCGAGCACGAAGGCCGTCAAACCCTCCAGGAGGCTGAGCCTGCCAGCACAGGCTGGATTTCAAAATGATCCAAAACCAAATCATCCTGGCCTTGGTGATCTGGGAGATGAGAATAAAGAGCGATCTCACTGCTGTGTTCTGGGAAACCATTTCCACCACGCTTGCATACAGGTGGCGAAATGACAGCTGGGCACAATCAGATTCAGCAAACACGACTGAGAGCATGGGCCCGGCTCAGGGCTACAGCGAAGCCAGTGGCTCTGGTCGCCATGAGCACGTCTCCAAAGGAAGGAATCAGATGACGACTGAACCGGGACGGGGCAATGTCGGGGAGCGACGCAGGTACGGACCCAGTACAGGTACGGAACCCAGAAGCTCCCCAAAGCAGCTCCTAACTAAGCCCAACCTTGAACACAACGTCAGAGAGTTAGTCTGGAGAAAGAAACCATGAAGGCCTTGGTCTCAGGACAGGTGTCTGTGGGGTCTGGGGAGGTTGTAAATGACGGGAGGAGCAAAGTAAGAGCACAGGTGCCGTGAGAAATAGCCTCGACACTGGGCCTCGGTGTCCGAGAAACAAAACATGGGGGGAAGGGCCTGGAGCCCCTCCGAGAAGGCAGCTGCTCGTCTTCCCAGACAGGAGGACCAAGACTGGAATATCTGATTTTTCTAGAAAAGCCTCAACTCGAGGTTCTTACATGAAACCTCTTGGGATGCATAAATGTTGGTGACTAAATGTTAAAAACACAAAGCCCTCACAGACTGACACTGAAGCAGCCAACCAATGCCCCCCCGCCCCCCCACCCCACCCAGGGCTGAACACCTGTGCACTGAACTTGGTCCACAGACATGGCCGTGAACTGGAGCCAGTGGAAGCAGATTGCAGAGAACCCGGCCAGGAGCCCTGCTTCCTGGTGAATCCTGACTCTAGGAGCCAAGCCTCAAGGCAGGGTCGCCAGCGAGCTCCAGAAGAAGCCCCCGATCAGCTACAGCTTCCTGACTTGCCAGTGGGGTGCTAAGCTCACCGTGGGACCCACACGTGGGCGCCCCTTATTTTCCACCGACAGCAGAACCTCTCGGGCCCCAAACTGCAGTGTCATGGCTCTCCAGGAAAAAGCACCAGAAGTCAGGCAAGAAACAAGATGTCCCTTTCACAGACTGGTGGAGGCTCCAGCAGGTCACCGTAACCTCTCAGAGCCCAGGAAACAGCGACCGTTCCTAGAGCACGCAGCTCACGGGAAGGCTTTGAGGTTCAGAGGGCAGCCCACCCTCCCCGTCTGAGCCCCCTGCCCTGTCCCTCCCTGTGGGCGCCTTACTGGCCTTTTACCCTGGTGGCCTGGCCGGCCCCAGACTGCAGCGAGGTCCTAGAGGGCAGGGGGACCACGTCACCTGTTCCGGGAGGCAACCAGGCGGCGCTTGGAACACAGCTGAGCACTTAGGGGAAAAAGATCGTGTGAGGGCACGGACTTCACAGAACCAAAGGTATTGAGGGAGGCCACTGTCCCTCGCAGGCAGAGCCCCCTTTGTGCAGCATCCTGGGGGCGAGAGGCGGCGGTGTGGTCTGGAGCTAGAACCCTCTTTTTCTGACTTCCAGCTTCAGACGTCAGGCTCCAAGCCCCGAGAGCTGTTCTACCACAGCTTCGGCCTCCTCGGCATGGCCAGGGCCCCAGCACAGCACACAACCGACAACCCGTTCTAGGGACTCAAAGAAACCTAGAAACCACAGTGTGCCTCCCGAAGCAGCCTGCCGGGTGTCCTAAGAGACCACCTGGCTTTGCTCAGAGACCCGGGCTGGGAGCCCACTGCTCTTCCAGACAGGTCTGTGAGGACGGCTCCCGCCAGGGGCTGGTGTCCTAACCCCAAGCCCGGAGCTTCCCATCTCTTCCACCCGCTGATCCTGCTGTGCATTCCAGAACCTTCCACCTCCTCCCCCAGCCTGGCCACCAGCACGGTTTGGCTTCCCTGATGAACCACCACCAGGGCTCTGGGTCGTGGCCAGTGACTGAGCACCAGCTGCCTCCCTTGTGTACAAGTTCAAGTGACTCCTCTACCTAGAAACGTGGTGCCCGGGACTGACCCCGCCCAGCTCCTTGCTGGGTGCACAACAGTGACCACTACCATCTGAGGAAGGCCTGGACGATTCACAGGGCTGGCTCCACCATCCGGCCCCTGGGTCACTCTGGGCTCCGGAGGCAGTCACGCCTGCTCTGGCCCCGGGGAGCCACCACTCATGCAGCCCTCATGGGGCTCATGCACACTGACCCGCACCCCCATCACACCCCCGCCGCCCTCCAGGCGGTGTTTTCCACCCCAGGGCAGGACTCTACCTTCTCACCAGAGAGAGTCCTTCTTGTTCCTTTCAGACCTTCATTCTGCCCAGGAAGATCTTTTTGGATCTGTCATGAACGGGTCAATTTGACCCTCCCCAAACCTGTATGCTGTGCAAATGCGACAAGAAGTCTTTGCATCTTCCCAACACAGGAGAGACGTGTGGATCGGCCGGCCTGCACACAGTGTGGGGGCTACACGTGGGAGCCTCTCCTTCTGCTGGGCCCCTGCTCTCCTAACTGGGGTGCCTGTACCTCCATACTTGCCCCTGCACCTACGAGAAAGTGTACCCACAGGGACTGTCCGCCCATGCCTGGGCTTTCGTGGAAAGCCTGGCTTTGACCACAGGTTCGCCGGGCACAAGAGGGTGAGGCTCTACCTGCCACAAAGCCCCCAAGGAACCAATGCTGGACATGCAGCCCCAGAAGGGATGGTGGGGATGCATCCGTGGGCTTCTTCCGAGCTCCCGATCACCCAGTCCTGAGGTCCGCAAGGGCCTGGTCCAGAACCAGAGTGGGGCAATGATCCGGGTTTGGCCTCCCTGGGAGGCTCAGGAGGCTGCAGTCCTCACATCCCAGAGTGACAGCATATGAGCAACCCTCTTGTCTTGGGTACCCAGCCAGGCTGGCCCTGAACATGCCTGAAGGTCAGGGCCGGTTGGGAGTGGAGGGGCTCCCCTGCCCAGCAGCCCGCTATCCTAGCCTCCATCCTGCACTGCAACCTGGACACCTCCTTAAAGAACCAGAAGAATCTGGCTCCACTCTTCTCTGGGCTGCATTGTCCAGAGCTTACGTTCCCTTTCAGTGTTTATAGGCCTCACCAGGAATGGGGTCCCTAAGCCTCCTGGCATCAGGGAGAGGTCATCTGACCCCAGACCTGAGGGAAAGAGAGATGCTGTGAAAGCATTCTCCCCTTCCAACCCAATCTCAGGGCCGACCCCAAGCGGCAGTGGTGTCTGGGCAATGGGCTCATAGGGAGCCCTCTAGAATATCGGCAGCCAACATCTACTGTCTCTAAAAATTATGGCCCAAACCACAGCGTTCAACAAAACAATCATGGATCACCCAGGTAGCTGGTAAGGCTCATGTGCTTTGACTTCAAGCCTTAAGGTCTTTTTCCAGAAATGCTGAGGGAAGCAGAGGGACAGAAGGGCTTCCCTTTTCACACTGGACTGGGGAGAGCTCACACATGGCCTCGCACAGGGAGGGGAGGCTGCCCGGGCCCCCTGCGAATGGCCATGCCCCCTGCCACCAGCCAGTTCTCACCACCACCCGCAGTCCTCATCCGGCACCCCCCACGGGGCCCTCCTCACCCCAAGGCTCCCAGGGCCTGAGGGGCTCTGGGAGAGCCGGGCCACAAGCTGCAGGGCTTGTGCTCCGCTCCCACCGGGGAGGACGGCAGAGCTACGGGATTCTCTTGAAGAAACACAAGATTCTCTTGAAGAAACACAAATCTCTGTCTGAGGCAGGAGGGGAGCCATGGCACAGTGGAAAGGGGCGGTGACCGTCAGACATCTGGCCTAGAAGATAAGCCCTAGGAGAGGACCTCCTGATAAAATCGGGGAGGCCTCCAGCCTGTTATCTGACCCAGAAGGCCCAGAGCCTCTGACGAGCTTTAAGGACTTCATAAAGAAGGCTGTCCAGAGAGGAACCAGCCGAGGAGCCTACTCATGGCCAAGATGCACTTGGTCAGGAAAAGAAGTCAATGAGGTGGGGACATCGGACCCCACAGTGAGCAAGCCACGTGCCCCCAGGACGAGGGGCGCCTCCTGGAAACGCCTGGAAGCCCAAACCACCACGGGGAGAAGAGGCACCCACGGTGTTGACAGCCAGCATTGGCAACAAGACAGGAAGAGCGTCTTCTCATCTTTTAGAAAACTGCTTTCCATTAACCCCCAGTTAGAAAAAGCTCTTCCGTCTGCTAAGTGCTGCGCCTTCCCTGGGAGCTTCAAGTCTCTGGGTTTCCTCTGGTAACTCCCATGCCAGGAGGTTCGAAGCTAAATTTCGGTCTACGAACTAGCCTTACTTTGGCTCCAAGAATCCTTCTACTGTCGCTGAATGTCTCCTGCTGTTTGGGGCTGGGTTTTGATTTTGTTTTGTGACATCATTTATATGCCTGAAACTCACCCTTTGCAAGCGCAGGGTCCAGTGGTTTTTAGAAGAGTCAGAGGGTTGTGCAACCATCAGCCCTATTTATTTCCAAACTACTTTTATCACCCCAAAGACGAACCCCACACCCATCAGCAGCCCACATCATCCTGCCCCGCCTAAACAATTTGGGACTTTTTAAGGAAGGAGTATTTGATGAAACAACACAGAGATTCAGTGGCACATCCAGAAGGACTGAGGTAGCGACAAGCTGGAGATGCCACCCGGAGGGACTAGAAAGTTGCCTGTGGGAAGGTTGGGGGCACTAAAAATGGCAGCTTCCCTTGGAACTGAGAGTCTCCACCCAAAGGTGGACATTTAGAAGCCGAGAGAACAATGAATAGAAAATAAATCCCCAGGGGCGCCCAGGTGGCTCAGTGGGTTTAAAGCCTCTGCCACCACGGTCCTGGGATCAAGCCCCATGGCTGACTCTCTGCTCAGCAGGGAGCCTGCTTCCTCTTCTCTCTGCCTGCCTCTCTGCCTACTTGTGATCTCTGTCTGTCAAATAAATAAATAAAATCTTAAAAAAAGAAAAGAAAAGAAATCCCCAGGAAGGATAATCAATAAATTCTTAAAGAAAAAGGTGTGTGCGCAGGGACCAGCTGCCCAGATATCCAACAATGTCCTAAAGCTCCAGGAATCAAACAGGAAATCACAGACACGGGAATTTCTGCCGACAAACGGAACAGAAGAGAGAACCCAGAGACAGACCCAAGGACACACAGTCATTTCAAGGACGATAAAGTTGGGAAAAATTGGGTGTGCCCTTAGGATAACTGGCTGGTCACACAGCAAACAGTAATCCCTGGTCCTTCTCCACACCATGCGCCTAAATTAAGTCCATGTAAATCCAAGATTTTAATGTAAAAAATAAATCATAAATTAGGGGAAAATATGGATGACAAAAATAATCTTCCCGTGGGGAAGGTCTCCCCGGAGCTTCCCTTGAAATGACAAGGACCTGAAGGGACAGACCGCTCTGACCAGCGGCATCTTAGAGGTTCTGAGTACGCAGTAAAACACATTTCTAAACTCAAAGGACATACAACAAAATAAAGGCAATATTTGTGAAACATCTGATAAAGGATTAATAAACATACCAAGAATATTTAAAATCAGTGAGAACCCAACTCCAAAGAAAAAATGGGCAACCTATCTTAATAAGAAATGCACAATAAAGGAAATAGGCATGCCTAATAAACACATGAAAAGATGCTCAATTGCACTCAAAGAATTTGTAAAAAATAAATCAAAACGAGACACCCCCCCCCCCAACAACCTTCTCACATATGCAACTAGGAAAGGCTGACAGTTCTCATGTTAGCGCAGCGTTACTAATTCCCGAAAGCCCACTGCACTTTCAGGAATTTGCACACAGTTCCACTTCCAATCATGAACAGGAATGCATGTAAGAATATTTTGCTACAGTATGGTTTCTAAATGGCAAAAACCAAAACTAACCTAAATGGCCAATGATAGCAGCTGGTGGAAAATTTATGGTATAACCTTAAAATAGAACAATATCCAATCATTAAGATGAATGATAGGCTTCTGGCTAAACAGGGCAGATTATATCTATAGGTTTTTCCTCCATTCCCAACCCAAATTGTTTTAATTTTAATAAAGGAACAAAAGAAAGCTCCACACCCTCCCCCTCAATGCCCAAAAACAGACGAAAAGAAAAAGGAGAAAATGCAGTGAGAAGAAGAAAGAAGCAGAGAGAGACCAGTGAGGGACACAGCAGAAAACACTGGAACCTTCTACTTGCACATAGGGCAGTCAACAAGAAGCAACAGCTTTTGTGCCTCAGAACCCAGAACATTCAGAAAAATGAAGGCTCCAGGTACTGTGAATGTAAGGGAGGCTGTCAACAGGAAAGATGTTTGAAAGGCTAGTTTAAGAGACTTGGACTCCCCAGTTCTCAACTGCTCACCCTGGCAGGAGACCGCTTCTTTAGGGAAACCAAACTCAACTAGCCCAGGGGCCCCAGGCAGCATGGAGACCAGGGATAGCCTGAGACGCTGTGGCGGGAAGTGAGTGGAAGTCTTCCTACCAAATGGTAAGACGTTGTTATTTCAATGGCCCTTCCACACATACAACACCACTCAGAGTAAATATGAAAGGACTCTTCAAATTTAAGATATGAAGACACCAATTATAAAAATTCATTAGACAGCTTAGAAAATGAAAATTAAGAAATGAGCATAGGGGCACCTGGGTGCCTCAGTGGTTAAGCCTCTGCCTTCGGCTGGGTCATGATCTCCAAGTTCTGGGACTGAGCCCCATACATCAGGCTCGCTGCTCAGCGGGAGGTCTGCTTCTCCCTCTGCCTCTTCCCCTCACTTGTGTGCGAGCTCTCTCTCTCTAGTGAATAAATAAAATCTTAAAAAAAAAAAAAAGAAAGAAAGAAATCCCTGGAAATAAGAAAAGGCAAGATAAATGAAACGGATAAAACACAGAGGGTCCAACATTGAATCAAAAAAATGAATAGTAGAAGAGGGAAAATAGAGTAGGGGGAGGATTAACTAAAGAAATAATACAAAATGGTTTCCCAGAACAGAAAGGAGCAGCTTCTCTGGTGAACAGGCTAACCAAGCAAGTGTCCAGTACAGATGAAAAAGATCCCACTGCAAAAACCATCATGGACATACATAACCTAGAGAGGAAGAGAGCCTTCCAGCACTTACAGAGGATAGGGACTGAGACTGACACTAGCCTCCTCAACAGCAACCCTGGACACCAGAGCACAATAGGTCATTGGCCTCAAAACTGAAGAAAAGAAATCTCCAACCAAGGATCATACACTCAAATAGACTAAGTCAACCAGATAGGAGAATAAAGATGTTTATTGATATGCAGAATCTCTGAAAACTTTACCTGCTATTCACCATCTCTCAGAAAGCAGCTAGAGGATGTGTTCCATCATAATGATAGAGTAAACCAAGAGAAAGGAATATAGAGGAGAAGGATACAGGAAATAGAAGAGAGGGAAAGATACTCAAATACTGGATGACCTAGTAAGTAAGTCCAGACTGGAGCAAGACAGAGTAATGTGCAACAAATGTCCACAAACAAGAAAACACAAATGGGTTGGGCTTGCTGATGTACTTGGCCATATTTAAAGGGCCTTTCCCCTCTGCCAGAGAGTCTGGGAATATGTTCATAAAGGCTACATTGAAAACTAAGAAAACGGGAAGACATGGCAATAACTAACTCTAGGAAAAACAAAAGTCTTTCCATTTTCTTAGTTTTTAATGTAGTCTTTATGGACATAAAGTCTGTAAAAAGAAATAACCATAAAACTCTCTGCAGCTCTTCTTTGAATATTTACCTAGTCACAATAATGGCAATACTGAATGCTAATCTTAACAACAAACAATATAACTTTGAAAAAAACAGAAGTTGAGAAAAACAGGTGAGTTGGCTGTTTGATATTTTCAGGTGGAATAATAATGGCATTAAATCTCCATCTACCACGTTAGGGAGCTGGTAGACAATGTCAGATATTGGACAACTTAAAAAAAAACAGGAGTTACACATATTATTTAGAGAAATAAATTAGCAGAAGAAAAATCTAAAAGCACTGAAGGTGATCAAATCTGAGAAAGTGGGTTGGAGATGGGGAGGCATGGAGCAAAGACTGCTGGCTTTCTCACTATAATTCTAATAATGTTATTTTATTTAAACATTAAGTACATGTGTAACTGATAAAAATTTAAATGTAATTAATTTTGAAAATTACATCAACCCATTCTGACATGAAAATATGAACAAACAAGAGGTCACACAGTGATACAATTGGAAAGATCCCACTTGGGTTGGGCTTTTAAGCATCTCACGCATGGCGATAAATGCAGAACCATTTGGAAAAAGACACAAAACTATTAATGATGAATATCACAGAAGATTGGGCTGGCAGGAAAGATGAACATGAGATTTTAAGACCGACTTCCTTGATCTATATACTTTGTTTTTTTAATAATAAAGCATGTAGTACTTTCTAAATTAGAAGTATTAAAACTAGGGGCACCTGGATGGCTCAGTGTGTTAAAGCCTCTGCCTTCGGCTCAGGTCATGATCCCAGAGTCCTGGGATCGAGCCCCGTGTCGGGCTCTATGCTCAGCAGGAAGCCTGCTTTCCCCCTCTCTCTGCCTGCCTCTCTGCCTACTTGTGATCTCTGTCAAATAAATTAACAAAATCTTTAAAAAAATAAAAATAGTGTTAAAACTAATCGTCTTAAATCCTGCTTGTTAGCCTCTTTCACATAAATTTTACTGCTCTTCACATACATTTAACTAGTCTAATTCAGAAACATGGGGAGATGCTGAATGTATTTTTGTGCTCTCATTTCTGCCCAGATCTGATGCCTCTACGCTAATTCTGCATCCATCAGGGATGATTAAAAAACAAAACAAAACAAAAAACAAACAAACAAACTGGAGTTGAAACAGACCCCAAAGGGCATTGCTATCCTAAGCACAGAGCCCATTAAGTGTCAAACAGAAACCACCATGTTATCATCCTGGTACATGCAGCTTGACAGGGCTACAAAGATAGGACTCGCCCTGGGGACAAAAGTTCTAGAATCAGAAGCTCCCACTCCGGTCCTTACCCAGCTGCCACTTGCGGGAACACATGGTCTCCATCATCCAGATGGGCAGGGCTGGCTCCAGCATGGCAATCCCCATGTTTGCAAAGCAGATGGACCCTGCAAGGAAGGAAGAAGGTTAGTGTGCTTCTGTTTTGGGTCTTGAGCATCTCTGATGCCAAACACAGTTAAACCCCACATGCTGGGGCACCTGGGTGGCTCAGTGGGTTGAGCCTCTGCCTTCGGCTTAGGTCATGATCCCAGGGTCCTAGGATCAAGCCCTGCATTAGGCTCTCTGCTCAGCACGGAACCTGCTTCCTCCTTCCCCTCTCTCTGCCTACTTCTCTGACTACTTGTGATCTGTCTGTCAACTAAATAAATTAATAAATCTCTTTTAAAAATAAATAAATAAACCCCATATGCCCACAAAAGAACAATCCACTGGGAGGCCCAGAACTTCTACTTTTGTGAGGAAAAGATAAATAACAGGTCAAGGGGAGAGTGAGGAGGTTGGGTTTATTATTACTATCATCACCGTTACTAAATAATAATCAAATATTAAGTTAAATCTATTAAAATGAAATACTAATAACTAAAATTAAATATTAAATTTAAACAAAGTATTAAGAAACGTTGTTTTCAAACTAGAATCCCAGAGTCATAAAGGAATTGGAAGGAGTCTCAGACTCCCTCTGACTACCCATCCCAACCTATTGATGAAGGAGTTCTAACTCATTAGCCAAGTAACTTGCCTAAGGACGCCCACCAATGTGGGCCACCCTCCGACCACACCAGACCCCAGCAGCTGGAGGCTCCTGAGCCTGTTTTACTGGGCAATGAACACAGACACCTCTAAAGATGCTTGGGATGTCCCCAAACCCAGTGCATTCAGTACAGATGGGCTGTTGAGGGATTTTTTTTTTTTTTAAATCAACTAACCCTATAGGGTATTTCTACAACTATCCATCACCACCCTGTTAACCAGAACCCTTAGTAAAGGTAGAGCCATCAGGGAAGAAACCTCCCCTGCGGTGCTGGGAGCTTCCTGGGCCGCATCCCTGGGAACCTCTAATTTGCCAGAATCCTGAGTCAAAGAACATTGTGCAACGGTGATTAAGGAGCTCACATAGTAAAGAAAGGGGTTTTTTTTAATGCATCTTGACGTCAGAGATGGAACACAGAAAGGATGCGGACATGACTGGCTCCCATCACCCGTCTGCTGTCTTCCCAGATTCGCAGCTGGTCTATTTGCTGTCTGTGAAGTAGGGTCAAACTGATAGTGTCGCTATGTCTCCCCTGTGACCCAGGGCCCATACTCTGAACCCCTCCTTGTCCACCTCTCACACAGCAAACTGACACCCCGGCCCCAAACCTCCCCAGGGCCAGGCGCCAGGCACCCGGGGACGGCCCCCAGCCCCAAAGCCTGCAGCCCCGCCTTGCTCATCCCACGCCAACCTCTGGCCTAGGCAACCTGCTGCTTCCCCAGGGGGCCCTGAGTGGCATGGTAATAAAATGTTCCTTTCACTAGCACTGATCCCTCTGGGTCATTGCTCAGTCACCTTCATAAGTTAAAATCCCACTAGAACAAGTAAGATAAGCCTGACCCCCGGATCCCTCTGCCGAGGCTGCCTGGAGATGCGGTCACCCAATAGTGCGGGATGGTTCTTTCCTCCCTGAGCCAGGGTGAGGCGGTGAGGGTCGAAGAAAGCCCCAGGCAGTGGGCGCTGGGCTGCAGGGAATCCGCTCTCACCACACAGCTCCTCACTCCGCCCGAGACAGCCCGGGCTCCATAGGTGTCTGGGCACTGGAACGGTCCCCTCATCATGCTAGGGACACAGAGAGATCCCCTGCATAAGGAAGTCACACCAGGTTCGCAGCACTGGTGCCAGCTAGCCTGATGGAGAGGGTCTAGACCAGGGTGACACCGGTGCCCCCCAACCAAATCCAGCAGCAGAAGGCCTCAAGGAAGCCGGCCTGGGGCATGACGAGGCTGAACCGGAACGCTCGCAGGTAGGGCACCGTCCAGCTCAGCGCCAGCCGCGCCCGTGACCGCTGCTTAGACCAACTGCACGCTAACCGCATCTGATGCTACTTCAGGACTGCCCTCTCCTGGCCGACCCCAACGGCCGCTGCCGACCAGGGTGCAGGCCCAGGCAGCAAAAGGCCAGCCGCCTGCCAGGCAGTCCCAGGCCCACCTCACGGAGAGGGTCTTGGCAGGACAGCTTCTTGGATAAATGAGGCCCATTATCCTCCCACAAACCATAGAACCGGGGCTTCCTCTGAGCCCATCTAGGCCAAGCCCCCGAAGCTGGAACCTTCTATAGACAAAGGGGGTTTCCTAGCAGCCTGGCCAGTGCTGCACAGCGTGACGGCTCCACGGGAAGGCAGCTGTCCTCTGGGGCTCTGCCGTCAGCCCTTCCTCATGCACGGCCAGGTCAGTTAGACCGCCCACCCACGATGCCTGCAGTGAGGCCACCAACTCCCTCCTGAAGTTCAAGGCCCAACAGTGACAGCCACTGACACAAACAAAACTCTGGGTCAGGGCATCTCCGTGACCCAGACCTCTGTGCCGCAAATGAACACCAGGAGAGGAACTTGGCTGAGAGTCGGAGATTAATGGTGGAACAAAGTCATTCCTTGTGACGCAGGTAGAGCCCCTGGGCTGCTCATGACTCTCTACGGCCCAGCGTTCTGGTTCTCCCTGGTTCTCACCATCCACCCCCCACGCCTGGGTGGAGAAGACTTGGGGAGACGGAGGGCAGTTTCACCTGCGGCGATGAGGATATACGGGTCCTTCAGCAGAGTGGTTAGCGGCGTCCCCTTCTGGCTCTGTCAGCAGAAGACAGGGGTTAGAAAGGTGGATGTGGCCACCGCCACACGCTCCTTCCCCAGGGGCTTACCTCTGGCTGGACCCGGGACGGCTGGAGCACGAAGAGCTGAATAGCTACGAGGCCGGGGGGGAGGGGAAAAAAAAAAAAAAAGAAAGAAAAGAAAAAAGAAAAAGAAAAGAAAGAGGTGTGGGCACAAGCACCTGCTGAAGTGGGTCACCTGCTGACACAGGTCACGGCCGCCAAGGTCATGGCCAAGGTGCCCACATGGACTCACCTCCATCCAAGAGCACCAGGGCAGCCAGCACCAGGAATGGAGCGGTCTTGCCCACAAACTCGTAGAGCACACTCCCAAAGGGGGGGCCCACTGCAAGGAAGAGAGAGAGAGGCTGGCGCCAGGCCCTGGGACTGATCCCCGCCCCCCCGCACCCACTCCACCAGAACCATCCATTTGTTTCTTGAGTTTGAGTCTGTACTTTGTTCCAAAAACTATTTGGGCCGGCCACCCTACATTCTATTCAGGTCAAGTTGCCTGGGCAATTTCTCCAAGCGGTTCTATACCCAAGACATGGGCAAGAGCATATCAAGGTCCCCCCAAAAGTAAAGAAAGACCAGAGAGAAACCAGAGCCAGGCCACACAACTGTGCTGCTTAAGGAGCACAGGAAAATGGGTCAGCGAGAACCTTGGTCCTTATCAACCAGCATGGGCAGAACTTCGGGCTCCCGAGTGAAGCCCGGGAATGCGACAGAGAAGGCAGAGGACCCAAGTCTCCTCTCCGCCAGCCGGGACGGGGGAGAGACAGACTTGGAAGGTAGCACAGTAGGAAGGTCCTCGGGAGGGATGGTAACCCAGAGAAGGCCCAAGAGAAAGGAGCTTTGCAGACTGTCCTGTTTCAGCCTTCATTTTACATCTGGACCGGTGAAGGTCTGGGATTTTTTCTTTTTTGCCCAAGGTCACCCAGCAGGCTGGGAGGTGGAGGCAGGGGAGCCCACACCCTCCCAGGTCAGGAAGGTCCCACCAGTTTTCACAGGCTCCATGAACGTAGGGGATAACAAGCAAATGAACTCCGAGTGGACTCAGGGAGCACTGGGGCCCTCCTCCCACAGCAGACAGGCCTCCAGGTGCCCTTGCCCACCTAGCACTCCCATGGCCAGGCCTCCCAGGGCGATGCCCATGGCATTGCCTCGCTCTTCGTCATCCGTGTACACACTGGCCAGCATGCCCATCCCTAAACAGGAGAAGAGACGGTCAGCAGTCAAGCTCTCCGGGGAGCACCCAAATAAATCATCTGTGACTCACCGCCCTCCCTCTCCGACCCAGACCTGTGATCTCCCAAATCGGCCAGATTCACAGAAATGGAAGACCAAGCCAAAGCCAAGGAAAAACCAGTACCCTTCCTAAGCACCCCTCCCCAGGCACCATCGGGAATCTCATGATTCCCTACATTATTCCAGCTAATTCTGCAGCCGGGGCAAGGCTGATGCCCCCACCCCCGCCCCGGGGCCCTGACTTACTGGGGCTTTTGCACACCTACCGGCTACAGACGAGCAGGAGGAGCCGATGCCCTGTAGCGACCTGGCGATGAGCAGGAAGGCGTAGCTGCTAGAGAAGGCGAACACTGCGGAGGGAGCGGCCCAGCCGCGTGTCAGTGCCAAGCTGACACCGGGACCTCCCACCGCCAGCTCGCATGGGCATGTGAAGCTAGTCCTTAACCTGATGGTGCTTTTGTGCCATGAACAGCTCGACTGACCCCCTTCTGCAACTGTGGCCAATACACAACACCCTAAACACAGGGCTGCAGCCTCGATTCCCAGTGTGGGGTCCTCGGAGCCCATCCCATGACCCGCGCACAGAAGGCAAACAGCAGACACTTACTAATTGTTGACACAAACATGATGCAGAATCCCGCAAACATTGGAATTGGGTAGCCAATTCTGCAAAAGAGAAGCATGGGGAACGTTTGGCAACCTTCTGTATTTTTCTAAGGCTTTATACAGAGTCTCTCCTGCCTACCCTTTGGGATCAGGCGGATAAGTATTTGGTCAACTTTTCTGAAAATTCATATAGTCGGTGCTTCCTGTGTGACCTTTCCGTGTTTGACTACCTCGAACGTGAATACATTTCACGATTGCCACTCTGAACAGAAATTTCTCTGCAATAAATGTTAACACAATATTGGCAAGTAACACAAAGCATGTCTAAAATATACAACAATTCTTTAATTAATTACTGTCTTTGCTAGAGATTCTCCAAAGGGACAGTGGCAACTGAATGAGTCCAGTAAAAGCTCATCAAGTGATTCAACTGGCGGCGGAGACAATGTGACTACATCTCAGAGGCACTGGGATGCAAGAAAATATTTGAGTCTATCTCCACGTTGACCTCAATGGGACCAGCCTAGAAAAATAGGCCTCGTTTTCTGTGCAAAAATTCAACACCCTGATTGCTCACAAAGACCACAATCCATACAGGGCTCTGCCCTCAGGGTGGACAGGGGTGGTGGGAAGACCCTGCCTGGTCTTTGGGTATCACACTGGCCCACCCATGGGAGCCGAGCTGGCCACCACCCACCTGCCTGCACAGGAGGGAGGACAGAATGAGATATGGATGAGCAACTGCTACCAGGGGACACAGAAGAGGCTCCAGAGAGTGTTTCCTCCCTCACTCTCTTCCTTCTTTCCTCTCTGTGTCTGCAGGCAAGCAGACCGCTTGGTTCCTGCCTATGCATGGGAACGGAGAGTGAAGGCAGCTTCTTGGTCCCTGCTGCCTTGGGAGGGGGTTCAACGCTGGCTGAGCAGCCATGCTTGAGGCAGAATAGCCCAGAACATCTCCAGGCTCTGTGTCCTCCCACGCCCAAACCTTCCCACCCCCAGAAGCTCCTGGACAGGAGCCAAGTGAGGACCAAGGAGTCTTGAGTCCACAGCCACGCAGCCTGGAAGGGCTCTTCTCTTCACCACCTCCCCAGGAAGCCAAACGACGTATGTGGCTTTAAATAGAATCTTTCCAAAAGTTCCTGGTCATACTCAATCCACCCCCCCACACACACACACCTTTTTTTTTTTTTTTAACTGCTTCATGTGCTCCAGAAACTAGCAAAAATACAAATAGCATCTCAAAATCATGCCAGATTCCCAGACAGCCCTCCTCCTACTGTCCCATGCAAAACTTCCCTTACTATGACATGAGATGAGCTTGTAATTCACCAGGTGGGGCTCAGAGCCAACCAGGCAAACAGCAAAGATGCCAGCTCCAACAGCAGCTCAGATGGGCATCAAATGGAAGGGTCTCTAACCTCAGCTAGCTGAGAGCTGGCTGCTCTGTGCTCTTTACTCATTTAGGCAAAAGAACCCCATTTACAATCCCAAGCCCTACACAGCTCTGCTGGATACTGAATAAAAAAACTTCCAGGAGGTTTAGAGAAGAGAACTCACAAGCAGTTCATTTTTCCCAGCAACTCCTCTACATCTTGGGGGAAGAATGGAATATGGCAATGCTCATAGCTGCCCTAGAATAAACACAGGTTTCTCTCCCCCTTTCAACACACTCCTTGGAAAACAATGTATTTGTCAAAGCTGGTGGAAATACCAGGGCCATGACACTCAGTCTGCAGCCCTGATAACTGGCCAGGGCCACCTGGCAGGACACATCTTGAGTAGCTTCTTACCAGGAGGCTCTGGCATTCCCAAGGCCATAAGTAGGAAGCTAGCGAGAGGGTCCCTTGTGATTCCCACTGGCAGGACCCTCATTTTTCAGAAGACTACATTGAGGGCTGGGAATCTAAGTAACTTGCCCCAAACTCAGGATAACAGGCCTATGTTGAGTGCCTGGGATGTGTCCAGTCCTGCTGGCATATACTTACATGGGGATGTCCGTTACAGGAGCATGGGATCACACCACATATGGTTGGTCTATCGTTCAACAGTAGGGAGCTCCGTGCCCACAGGGGTATGTGCTTATATAGGATTCTTGATCCCAAACCCAGGTGCTGCATTTGCTTTAAAACCACTGCAGCTATGCCTTTTTTGTTCTTGTTTTTTTTTTTTTTAATCCCTTTGGCATTTTAATAAGCACATAGGAAATAACCACATGGTCAAACTGGAAAGAAACTCAGAGGCTGGCCACTCCAAACTCTCCTCATGCTGGATGACAGAGCAGAGGTTCAAAGACAGAGTGGCTCACCATGGTGACAGATCGAGCCAACCATTCCGGATACCCCGGGCTCACGCGTTTCCTTCTCATTACCAGACACTCATGCCCCCTATACTTTCAGTGCCCACCAGACCTCTGATTGTGCTACCCAGTAGAAAGTACTAGGCAGCATCTCTGCCCCGGGGCTCAGCCCCAAGTCAGCAGGGCACAATGGGCATATCCTGGAGCCCTCCACTTTCCGATTCTTCTGCCCCAGCCCCCCCAACCAACGCCCACCTCCGAAGGAAAGTTGTCCAAGGCCCAGGGTCACTGAGTGATGGGCCGATCACCAATGCCCTTTCTCCTTCCCCACAATGTCTCCTAAACAGAGACTCAAGTGACATTAGTCATGAAGATCTGAGTCAGTCTCTCATCTCAGCGCTCGGCAGAGCTACATCTGATAGAGCAAACCTTTGGCGAAATATCCCATTACTCTCCCCTTGTGTGTCATCCCAGCCCACGGCCACCCTCTGTAGGGCATCAGGGAGCAGTTAATCCAATCGAAATAAGACTAAGAGTCATATATTGAATCCCCAGGAAAAAGTGCAAAGCAATAAAAGTTCTGTTCATTATATATACCTACGCACCAGTGGAGAAACTCCACAGTCCCTAAAACATCACGGAAAATCAATACCTTTTTCTTTAATACAACTAGCTTATCTTTGCCATAGAGACCAATGCAAGCCCAATTCTCAGGGCTGTTAAAACTCAGGCTCCCTCTGCCTGACACAGAGTAGGGGACCCAGAAGGGTACAAACGACGTCATATGAGACAAGACGTGGCATCTCCCTTTTCAATGATCTTCTGAAAGGTGGCACAGCAAACTTCAGGAAAGAGAGGGACTCCTGACATTTGCTGAAACGCACTAGACGGCTGACGTCCATCATTTCATAGGCAAAAAAAATTCTTAGGTTTAGCCCTTAGGTCTGTCTTGCTCAGCTAGGAGATGCACGGAGTGAGGGATGCAAGCGGGCGTTTCTGACTTTTGTGGGGGTCACCCCCATTCCCTGCCACACAGCTCAAGTGGGGGCTTGGCTCCCGTGAGAAGCCCCCGATTTCACAGGCAGCTTCTCTCCATTTCAGAAGCGAAGACTCGATCAGCCCATCCTAACAACATCTAGGACAGGAGATCCCTCTCCAGAAGAGCTGGTTTCCCTGTCCGCGGAGGAACTGAAAAGGTCACTGCTTATTCCCGTAAAGCCAACTGCAGACCAGCGGCTGAAGCGAAGGAGAAAAGAATCACCCGCCTTCCGTGGCCACTCTGTGCCCTGCGGCTCCCTTCTTGTCATTCAGATGTGGGCTAAGATTTGTGAGGACAAATAACCGGCTTTCAAAGACATGAGGTAACTATGGAAATAAATTAAGCCACTGATGCTGGCTTGATAAAAAGCAGACCAGGGAGCAGAGGAGGACCGAGGGAGGAAGCCGGGGCGCTGAGCCCCAGCACCCCAAGTTAACGCTTTCCCCAGCCATCCGGTGCATCTGGAATAGCTCTTGGTTCTCGAGAGGCAGCTACTACGGAAGCGAGGGGAGACCATGGCGCCCCGTTCTTAACCCGATTTGTGGGGAGAGACATAAAGGTGCTGTTACAGTGTGTGTCTACCTGGAACTTTCCTGGTAGGTCTGCATATGCCTCAGTTTCACTCACGGGGCTAGAGGACAACAGATACTGCTAGCTGAATTCCTTCTACCCCTCCCTAGATGCACAGCTGCTGTCGTGAGATGAATAAACGGAATCAGAAGTCACACAAGCCTCAAAGATAAAAATCAAGTCAACCAAGGCGCATGGAACCCGCGAGCTTTGGAAAGTGTGCTGGTGAGTATGCAAGCACTACCCTTGCCAAAAATCAAAGGTCTTCCGTTCCCTCTCTGGGCACCCGTTTTTTCAATAAAAATATTAACACCTGAAGATGAAATCAAACAGGAATAAAACTTGCATATTAGCAACCCAATGGGCAAGTAAACATTTCTCAGGAAGTGTCATTTGTTACTTTCAGGGTTTGGAAGGAGGGCTCTTAGCCAATACTTACAACAGCAGACAGGCAGCCCGCCTCCCGCGTCACTGGCCTCTAGAGCCACTCAGACAGCGGCATCTTGACCGTGAATAGGAGGGTCCGGCCGTGACACGTGTGAGGGGTGGGTCCCAGCTGCAGCAAAGGGCTCCAGAAAGGAGAGGTTCCAACCAGCCTCGCGGGAGCTTCCCTAGTCTTTGGGGATGTAGGAGGCCTTTCGTTTCCCCACTGTCAGACGTCACCACATGTCCCCATGTCCCCACATGTCCCCACGGCGGACATGCTGGCAAGCAGTGCCAGATCCCACCAGGGGCTAGAAAAAGATTTCTTCCAGGACTGGGGAGGCAAGGGAAGGTCCATGTCCAAAAAAACCACACTGGTTTTTTCTAAACTCCCCACTCGATGATTAAAAACAGCCATCATGGGGCATCTGGGTGGCTCTGTTGGTTAAGTGTCTGGACTCTTGCTTTCAGCGCAGGCCATGATCTCAGGGTCCTGACATCGAGTCCCAGGTCCGGCTCTGTGCTCAGCCCGGAATCTGCTTGACATTCTCTCTCCCTCTACCCCTCCCCCAGCCCATGCGCACATGTTCTCTAATAACTAAACCTCTTTAAAAAAAAAAAAGTATCAATCAACAACTCACTGTTTAGGCTTTTACTTTCACCGGCTCAGCCTGGTGCAATCAGAGAGAGCCCCAACAGATACAGGGAGGACAGATGGTGACGGGCACTGTGGATCCCGAGACGTGAACTGTAAAAACTGTAAATCATGGAGCAGGTGGAAAGAACAGGAAGGGAAGAAAACACCCAACAGAGTCTGGGCACTGGCTCTGCCCTGTGCTGCCCAGGGCGGATGCCTTCTCTTCCCAAGCGGTAAACTCCTTTCCCTACAAAATGGTAGGACCGGCCCCAAAGCCCTCGATCAAGTCCCTTCCAGCTCTGAGGCTCCGGGCTTTTAACTACTTGTTCCTTAATCAGAAACATAATAACCAACCGTAAAATGCTGTATTAAACACACTTGTTCACAACCCTGAAAGTGGGAGTGACACAACTTGTTCATAATTGAGAGTGCAATTGGCACAAATCATGTCAAAAGACTATATCCTCTGCAGGCGCTCACCAGGGCAAGTCCTCTAAAGCAAAAGGAATGGATCCGTCTCTGAGCAGAGCTGTGGGAC
Source organism: Mustela putorius furo (assembly GCF_011764305.1). Taxonomy (NCBI): domain Eukaryota; kingdom Metazoa; phylum Chordata; class Mammalia; order Carnivora; family Mustelidae; genus Mustela; species Mustela putorius. The sequence goes on from NW_025422057.1 coordinate 13,353,106, forward strand.
ACCCAGAAATGCCGCAAGTTCCCAAAATTCGTATCTACCGGGCTTGGAAAATACTGAAAAATGCACAAAAACCCGGGTCATTTTGGAGGGACGATCACTACATCAATATTATAACTCGATTGCGTTTCCATATCATAGGGCAGCACTAGAGAAGCTTTTCAATTTGCTGACTAGCTGGGGGAACCCGTTAGGGATTACAGGTTTGCTCTAAATTGGAAAGTGGATTACCCATCATAAGAATAGACCGAATTTCACAGGTCACAAAACAAAATTAGGTTTCTGTTGGAAGGCTTTTTTTCTTTTCTTTTCTTTTCTTTTTTTTTTTTTTTTTTTTTTTTTGAGCCCCAAACAGGAGCCTTGGGTGGCTACAGTCTCAAAGCCTCTGGAGTATTTAATAGGGGAAAAGGTCTCACCAGCTTTAAACAAGCTTCTTCCTCAGGGTGTAAGCAAAGCATTAAAAACAAAAATGGGATTTTTAAAAAAAGCTTTTCCTTTGCCGTTTGCATGTGGATGATTGAACGCTCATGCCAGTTTCTGAACGCTGTGTTACACTCCTCAGCTAGGACGACTGGTGCCCAAGTGACTGACAAGGCATTATTACAGTAATGTCTTCAATTTTGCTCATATAGCCTTTGAGCTGTTCGCTTTCTCGGAACACAAAACCCGGAGACGTGTTCTGCAATTACACCAGATGCATTTTAAGAAGCACTCTTGGAGGTGGAGAAAAACAACCCTGCGATGGCTGTTTGGTTTTCCTCCTGAAGGAGAAGGACACCTGCAAATGGCGCCTTGATAACCCTGCTTCGAGGTGGGCTCCCAGTCAGCCCATCCTTGCGAGGCTCCCGTGCTCAGCCCATGTTAACCCGCAGCTTCATAACGCTGCTTGACATGACAGCGGGGGTGGGGCTTGGGATTGTTGAAATTTATTCAGGGGTACCACTACCCTGCCCAGAGAGTCAGGCTGCAAAAGCTTAAAATAGGCTTCCAGCCAAGTGGCCACCAGTAGGTGACCGTAACCTGTGTGCGCGTCTCGGGGCTGCCTGAGGGGGGTGGGGGGAGTCAGATCCACCTCTCTGAGCCTCTGCCACCACCCCACGGCCCCCCCACTCAACAAACCTCCTCTTCTCTGTCCCAGAGCCGGCCCCCCTCTCACAAGGGCCCTGTGCTTGCTTTAATGCCCTCGTTACAGTCTGGAGATGCTCAATAATATTTGAACAAAGGGTCCTGCGAGTAACAAAGCCGGGCCTGTTTCCCCTACTGCAGACCAGAGCCTGGGTCAAGGTAAAGATGTCCCTGCTCCCAGCCTCCACGGGGTGCCAGGCTGATCTACTGCAAACTGGGCTTGGCTCCCAGACTCTTCAACTTGGCTTTGGAACCTCTAGTGGCTCCCAAGTGTCCCCTAACCCTGAACAAAACCCCCTCCTCTCTCGGCCTGGCCCTTGGAGTCTCTTCCCGCCTTGCCCTAGCCCATCTGCTTGCCCTGCCTTCCTTATTCAGAGCCCACCCTCACCCCCAGGCCTCCGGGCACCCCCCTCTTTACCATTTTCCTGCCTTGAGGGCCACGATGAGCACATGGCAACCCACTGGCCCTCACTCGCACCATGCCAGCTCCCCCTCTTTGCAGCCGATGTCCGCAGGGGCTGCCTCTCCCTTTTCTCAGCAAGCCCCCCGTCCTCAGCATTGAGCCCCCAATGTACCAGGCAGAGCTGGGCCACCTTGGCTGTGATGGCCCAGCCAGGTGGCCACTGACAGTGGAAATGGGAACAATTATTCAAAATTAGGAGATGGTTAAAAAAAAAAAAAAAAAAAGTCCAGAGCATCCAGATGAACCTAAAGCTAGCTTGGGGCATTATTTTGGGCATTATTGGCTGGTTTGACTCATCCAGAAAACAGCCTCGCTTTTCTCTTTGTGCACGTGGACCCAGCTCAGTAACGGGCCGGGGAGCTGTTTACACTTCCCATGGCCTCAGCATTCTAGAAGATTCCATCTACTTAGCAGGAATACTGGTCTTTCTCCACATTCCCTACATCCCACACCCCATCCTGAGGCTTCACCATGTCCGCTGGAAACCAAATCACCCTGGCTCTCTACAGGGAAGTGGATGACCCGAGGGAGAAGACCAGACAAAGCCGAGTGACATACAGAATCCAATGATGATGCCCCGGCGTCTGCAGAGCTCCTGCTGCCCCGGGGCGAGTCTGGCAACTGCACTAATGAAATCCGGCATGTAGACAGAATCCAAGTTCTCCCACTTGGGGAGGGTCCCTTTATTTTCCTTCAAAGGTTTCTTACCTTCTGACCAACAGAGGGGGCAACAAATGCGCAATCAGTGATGAAGGAAAGAAACAAAAGGAAGAGGAGATGGTCTCTCCCCCGCTCACCCACCACCGCTGCTTTTCTACCTTCTGATGAGTGAACAAGAAACAGAACCCCAGGGAGAAATAACCTGGGAACGATAGAAATATAAAACCCCTTGGCCAGGGGTGCCTAGGTGGCCCGGTCGGTTAAGCTCCGGCTCTTGCATCGTGCTCAGGGTCATGGGATCGAGCCCTGTGTGGGGCTCTGCATTCAGTGCCGAGTCGGCTTTGGATTCTTTCTCCCGGGTCCCCCTCTGCTCCTCCCGACATGGGCGCACGTGTGCTCTCAAATAAATAAAAATCTTTTTTAAAAATTCAAAGCAAAAAAATCCTCCTTGGCCAAAATAACGGAGCCTACCTGTTGGTCAACATTCCTATGAAGGGATTGGTGAGGAGCTGGACGGTGGCTTTAGAGGCGAAGAGGAGGCCCACTTGCACGTTTTCGTTCAGGAGGTCCTTGTCCTCGCTGGGACAGTCTGAAGGCGCAGTGGAGGTGTTCGTCACCGTGTGCTGCGTGGCGGCCGGCCGTAGCAGCCCCCTGTGAAGCTCTCGGGTGCTGTTTCCCGTGACCATGGTGGCGTTGTCGTAGTAAGAGAAGATGCTCTCGAAGCTGCCTGAGGTGGAGGCCGTGAGCACGGGCTTGGCGGTCTGGACCTCGGAGCTATTTTTCTCGTGATTAATGCTGTACAGGTAGCTCGGGATGATAGGGACTGTGGACAAAACACAACGGGGAGGCTGCGGCTGCAAGGAAGCCCCCCTCCCCAGGTCAAAGGGCTGCAAAGCTGCAGGCACATCAAATGCCACAGGAGGCCCAGACAGGTCTGCCCCTGGGAGGGCCCCGCCCCGGGTGCTGAGCTCCGGGGAGAAAACAAAGCCCCAGGAGGCTGTGAGAGCTCCGGCTCCTCTCGGGACCAGCTCCTGTGCAGAAGGGACCTGCCCAGGATTCTGCGCCAACGTGGGACGTCTCCTTGACGGGGTTCCCTCCCAGGAATAGGTTAGGAAAGCAAAACGGGGTCTGAAGTCTATTCAGGGCTGACCTGGGGGTCAACGAGAGCTCTTCCGAGAGAGGCTCAGAAAGACCTTTCAGTCCATGAATCCAGGAAATAGAAATCAAAATTTCATGATGGGACTTAGGGGAAGATAAACCCACAGGAAGTAATAATTTGGAAATTCTGCAACAGGCCCGCTTCATGTACGACTTGAGTGGGAGTCCACAATTTCTCATACAGCCTGGGAAGTGTAAAAATTCCTGAGACCTCTATAAAGGCAAAGGAAAATTGATGTAAAAGCAGCCGTGGGCATGTGTAGGACAACAGATCATTCAACACAAAGGAGAGGCGAGGTCCTTGTTACTGAACTCCGAGGAGCCCCGCTACTCTGGTAATCCTGGAGGTGAGAACCGGCAACGGAGAGGAGCGGAATAACCCACGCCTGAGAATCTGAATTAATATACATATATATATTCATTAAAAATTTGGACATTAAGGAAAAACGCACCAAACACTCTGCTATTAATGGGGCTAATTAAGAGACCTGGATTTTAATTGTTTATCAAAAATCCACTATAGGGAAAAGACTGAAACCAACACTGTTCAAATTGCTTTTGAAAAGATCCTGAAACGTTCCAATCTCCAGCCACCCACTGATAAGGTATATTTATGTGTCACTTCCTTCTTTGCAGAGAGGGATGTTGACTTGTTCCTTTAAATGTGAGGTTGAATTGTTAACCCACATTGTGGGCCGGCACAATAATTACTTTAACATTATTTTGAACACCAGGGACTGGCTGGTTCTTAGTCGGAATCTTTCTCATCGTGGTCTAAGTAGGCAGGGGGAAGCAGGAAATTATCAGGAGGAAACACAAGTTCTGGGTCTTAACAAGATGCCACATTCTTTGACCTGACCACCAGAAAAACGAAGCCACAAAAAAAGGGGGGGGCAGAAAAACGAAGCCACAAAACGCGGCTGCAGGGCGCCAGACTCGGGAAGGGGAGGAAGGAGAGGTTTTTGCAAAATGTGTTCTCCCGACTTTCCCGGAGCGCGCTCAGATGGGAGTGTGGGGCGGGGGACACCCAGGGAAGGGGTCCCCGGGGCGGGGGCCGCCCAGTCCGTACGTACCCACGACGGTGAGCAGCATGTTGTCCAGCAGCAGCGCCAGGAACACGATGAACAGGATGAGCTTCCGCGAGTGACGGCTCTCCAGCAGCCAGCGGAGCAGCGCCAGCTCGCTCAGGGCCATGGCTCCGTGGCGGGGCTGCGGGCGCGGCGCGCGGTGAGGGGCCGCGGCCGGCCGGGGGGTCCCCGCACCCGCAGCTCTCCGACCTCGTCCGGGCAGGAGGAGCGGCCCCCGAGCCGCGCGCCCTGTCGGGTCCCCGACGTCCCACTCTCGGCTCACCTGCGGCGGCGGCGTCCTCCGGGCACCCGCCCTCCCGCCCAGGACGCCCGCGGGCGCCGTCAGGGCCCGAATCTGGGGCCCGCGGGCTGCCGCCCCGCTGTCCACCGCCCCCGAGGTCCCCCTTCTCCCATCGGGCGCTCGGGAGGCGCCGCGGAACCCCGCGCCCCGTGCGTCCGGCGCCCCGGCTCGCCGCGGAGACCCCCGCGCGGCGCTGGCGTTCGTCCCCGCTCGCCGCCGGACCCCGCTGTCCCCGCGCCGCCCCTCCGCCCCCGTTACCTCGGGGTCGCCTGCGGCAGTCCGCCCTGTGCCGTGGGCTCCGTCCGTCCGCGCGGCTCCCGGTTGCGTCTCCGCCCCAGCGCCCGGCCGCCGCCGCCGCCGCTCACTTTACCCGGTCCGGCTCTGACGTCACGGCAGCTGGGGGCGGGAGGGCGCCACCTTCCAGAACCGGCCTCGGCGCCCCCGCCCAGACCTGCGCGGGCCTCCGGGGATCTGCGTCTGGGCCGTCCCAGGTGGCCTGGGTGAAGCGGCCGGGGAGTCAAGGGAAGAAGATCAGGGGCCCCAGAGCGAGAGGTCAAGGGTCCTGAGGTTAAGGTCAGAGCCAAGATTACAGCTTTCACCCCTAGGAAGGGGCTGCAGCTGCTCTTGGAGACTCACTGCCCCTGAGATTGGCCTTGAGGACATGAAGGCTGCCAGATGAGAGTGCCAGGGAAAGGGGTCACAGGGTGTTGGGAGACAGGGACACATCTCTTTCCAGGGAAGCCACTCAGAACCCCACCATTCCTCTCCTCTCCCCCGGGGAGCATGAAGCAGGGTGCCACTTGGAACCTTTGACCGGCAGGTCCTTGGGTCCCCTCGGGTTGGGGTGGGGAAACAGGAGGGAAGGGGACACCTCCCACAGTCACCCCCCAGTAGGAGAGGGGATAGAAGACTCCAGCCCCAGAGCCTAGGACTCAGAACTTAGGAGCAGGGTCCTGGGACTCTGGGGCCAGCCAGAGCATGTCACCCTGGACAGGGAACACTAGAGACCAGGTAGGTACCTGGCATTTTCGTAAAAGGACTGGGGAGGCAGCTGGCCCCACCCTGTATGCTGTAGTCCTCTACACTTTGTGCTAGACCGAGGAGAAGGGGAGGTTGGAGGGGGCTGTCTGGTTAAGACAGGCACAGGTGCCTGTGGGATCACAGGAGCTGTAATCCTCACTCCTGAGGGGTAAGGACCCACCTTTGATTTCCAAGTACCTCCATTTTATAAGCCGAACAGAAACAGATGTCCTGACACCGCTGCAGCTTTGGAGACCCTTCTAGAGGGTGGAAGGAACCAGCGCTCTTTTCTTGGAAAGCCACTTAAAATAAATGTTACCCTCCTGTGGTCTAACCATGGAGCCCAGCCTTGTTTTATTAATGTTGGTCTATTGTCAGCTGGAGGCTGCTTACAGCAGAGGGGGGGGTGCGTGGTGCTCCCCTCTCTCAGCTCCTTCCTCCCATACACCCCCATGCTGCCCCTGATGTATGAAGAAGATGGCTGGATAAGTAAGTAGGTCAGTAACATGGGGACTCCGGGAGGTCCCAGGATGTGTCCACTGAAATATTAAACAGGGAGAGAAGGAAAACCACTTAGGAGGAGAGAGCGGATGGCAGGGAGCCGTGTAGATGGCCGTGGACCGTATCACACTCGTGGAGGGCCCCCAAGTGCCTGGAGTTTCAGAACCCAAAGACACAGACTCTGCCCATGCGCCCGTGGGCAGAGATGTGTCATGGTAAAGGGTTCTGGTCAGGATGCCTGGGTCCTGTTCTGCTACTTCCTTGGTAGGTGACCTTTGGCAAATTATGTAGCTCTTCTGTGCCTTGGTTTCCCCTGCCTGACACAGGGATACTAATTTTGATGACTGCAGGGTTGTAGTGAAGATGAAGTTGGAATCCCTTAACAGAGTGCCCTGCCCAAAGGGAAAGCTGGGTGTGTCCGCCATTCATTCAACCAGTAAGGATTTATTGAGTGCTTACTATATGTCAGGCACAATGGTTGATGCTGGGGAGATAGTAATGGTCCAAGCAGACAAAATCACCTTTTGGGGGGTGTCTACACATGCTGGTAGCAGCGCCGTGCAGGTGAACACAGGAAGCCACTCCAACTCCAGCCCCGCCAGCTAGCAGAATCAGGCACCAGGGAAAATGCCACTCTCCTGCTCCCTCCCTGTGATCTCGGCCACCACCCCTGGAACACCATACCTGACAGCAGTGTCTTCAAACTCTTTTGTTCATACCCACCCAAGAATCCTTTAAAAATATGTATGCCCCACACATATTTGAGTTGGCACCTAAAATGTTTTTTTTAATAAATTTAAATGGTTTGGGGTGTATTGTATGTGTTGACCTTAATATATAAACCATCATAGCACTTATTTAAATGTACCCAATGGAACATAAATAGTACAAGAATACAAAACCATCATATTATACTAAAAAACACAATGCAGTTCCTCTTTAAGTCAAAAAATTTACATTATGTTCTTTACGTCTGCAAAGTATATTTTCACTCCACTTCCAACAGAATTTGATCCAAATGTAATGTTTTTATCACAACTTCTTAATTCACCATCTTTTTTTTTTTAAGATTTTATTTATTTATTTGACAGAGATCACAAGTAGACAGAGAGGCAAGCAGAGAGACAGAGAGAGGAGGAAGCAGGCTCCCTCCCGGGCAGAGAGCCCGATGTGGAACTTGATCCCAGGACCCTGAGACCATGACCTGAGCCAAAGGCAGAGGTTTAACCCACTGAGCCACCCAGGCACCCCTTAATTCACCATCTTATCTATTATATGATATATGTAACAAATTATGAATAGGCATTAGTTTTTAAATTTTTTATGGTTGTAAATTTTACAATTCTCTTTACTATCATGTTATTCTAACAATCATTAGTAACATATAAATGATAAAGGCATCATACACACATGAATTTTGATAAATAATTATTATACGTTTATTAGAAAAATTGTATTAGAAGGACATAACTGAATGAGATGGGGGGGCGGTTTGGAGCCTTGACTAAACAGACCCTAACATTTCCTCTGGGTGTTTTTAAGCCTCAGGACGATAGAACACAGTAAGGTGGTAAGAAGCAGGTTGGATGAGAGGTGGGCCTCTTCTTTGACTGGTGGGGGACCAGAGATTATTGAAAGTGATAAAGGGGCAATCTCATGTCTCTACCTGGGTCCATCTCAGCCAGATCAATTTTAAAATAGAGGACATGTGTAAATCGAGGGTCTCCCATGGCTTGGGAAGCCTTCATGTATGTGTGTGTGTGTGTGTGCGTGTGCGCACACACCTAGTGTCCTGGCATTACACGTTGAAGATCCAACCTGGGAAGCCCACTCTGGTCTGGGTCTTTTGGTCTGTACAAACTTTTCTTAGCCCACTTAGCTCTTGCCTTCCCCTTCAGCCACCCTGGTTCCTCTCAATGTTTCTCAGCCTCAGGGCCTTTGCACTGTTCCCTCTGCCTGAGAAGTTCTTCCCCTCCTTCTCCTGGTTATCTCCTTCTCATTCTTTATCATCCCTAACACCACTTCTTAGGAGAAGCCATCCTTTTGTGGACCTCACCTCCAGTATCAGGGCTTTCTCTTTCAAACCCTCATGGAACTATTACTTCCTCCAAAACTTGTCTGTCCATGAAGAATAATATTCCCATAAGTGTGATCAATTACCTCTGTGTCTCCAGATATCAGGACAAGGGACACTCTTTTTTTTCTCATCACCAAGGTCGCCGAACACAGGCAGTGCTCATTAAATAGCTGCAAAAAGTGCATGCACTGAGCAGGGAGAGCTCCCTTCCGACGCGGAGCCGTGGGAACCAGAGAGAAATCCCCTTTGCTTGAAGGGGAAGTTTCCATTCTTCTCTCTCTCCCCCACTGAAGTCCATTCCTTGAGGACCAGGCTCTGAGAAAGCCTCCTAGGAACACATTTGTTCTCCCTGGGAACTCGGACTGGTGAGCTCAGCCTTTCCAAACTCTAGGGACTGGGAAGGTACAAAGGTACCACCAGGGTTGACTTTTTTCAGTAAATTTCAATATTTAGGAAAGATAAGGCATGAATGATAGGGAGCTGCTTAGAACGAAGCAACCATTTGACATAGGCATTGTTTGAAATAAACCAGAATGCATCTCAGCTATGGATAGCCGGGTCCTGACTGGGTCACTCTTACAAATTATATGACTTTGGGCATATACTAAACTCTTTTGCATCTTGTTTCACATCTGTCACTCAAGCACGATAAGAGGTCCCCTCCCAGAGTTGTCACGGGGATTCGGGGAGATGACGCTTGCCTATTGCCAGGTGCACAACAGATGTTCACGCTCATAAAATATTGTCTGGCACTGGAAACAGACACACGAAAAGATGCTCAACATCACTCATCATCAGGGAAACGCGAATCAAAACTACAATGAGATATCACCTCACACCTGTCAGAACGACTAAAATCAACAACACAAGAAAGAGAATATTGGCGACAGTGTGGAGAAAAAGGACCCTGTTGCCCTGTTGGTGGGAATGTATACCGGTGGAGCCCCTGTCCAAAACGACAGGAAAGTTCCTCAAAGAGCTAAAACTAGTACTACCCTATGATCCAGGAATCACTCTACTGGGTATTTATCCTCCAAATAAAAAAAAAAAATTTAATTCAAAGGGCTACATGCACCCCTTTGTTTGGAGCAGTGTTCTTGACCACGGCTAAACTGTGGAACCAGCCTAAGTGTCCGCAGATAGATGAAGGATAAGGAAGATGTGGTGTGTGTCTATAACGGAATATTATTCAGCTGTAAAAAAAAGAGTGAGACCTCATCATTTTGCCCTGACACGAATGGAGCTAGAGAGTGTAAAGCAGAGCAAAATGTCAGTCAGAGTAAGACAGGTACCATATGATTTCACTCCAGTGTGGAACTTAAGAAACAAAACCAAAGAGCAAAGGAGCGGGGAGGCAAACCGAGAAACAGACTCTTCACTACAGAGAACATGCTGCTGGCGACCGGGGGGGAGGTGCGGGGTGTGGGGGGGGTGGGGGGGACACAGGTGCTGGGGATGAAGGGGGGCACCTGTGAGACACACCAGGGGATGAATGGAAGTGTCGAGTCACTATAGTGTTCGTCTGAAACTAAATATAACACTGTTCACTATATTGGAATTACAATGAAATCAAAATTTTAAAAAGTGTTCTCTGGCGTTGGAAAAGTGAGTGTGCTGCGTAACCTGGAAGGCGCAGGCGGTCCGTGGGGAAAATTCTCAGGTCCTCGCCCATGAGAGAACTTGGAATTCGGGAAAACAGACTGAGTGGCTGGGCATTGAACTGTGAAATGCAAACAGTGCCCGGAGCACAAATGAACAAAGGCATCCTGAAGAGACAATGGTTGGGACCATAGCGAAAACCTGATGTCCACGTCAACACAGGGGAGAGCCAGGCACAGGGTGGAGCAGGCGGGTCCCACGAAGAGAAGCCTGAATGGCCACCGAGCTCTTGAGGAGCCACTGGGGCACACCAGTGACGAGAGACACGCCAATCAAAGACCGTGAGAAACAGAGCGACACCCATTGGCCTGGCGACAGTTAGGGACTGGGTTAATGCCACTTGTTGATGATGTAGGGAAATGGGGTTCACCTTGGGGGTGAGGTGGGGGGACTGGGGCAGCCTTTCTGGAGAGCGATCAGGACAGCTTGGGGGAATGAGGCAGCAGTCTCTCCCCCTGCCTGGGTCTCGGGGAAACCCCGAAGGGGGCCAGAGCAAGCAGAGACATTGCAGTGTCCTCCCCAGCGGTGAGCAGCTGGAGGCCAGCCTGGTCTCCATCCCCTGGAAATAAGGAAGGGAAATGAGGAGGAGCCCCCTGGAGCCGTCAGCGGCCGCCTGTCGGATTACCCGCGCGTTTGCGCCCAGATTTCAGTGTGGGGTAGGAAAGCAGGGCGGGGCGGGGCGGGGCGGAGAAGAGCAAGTTCTAGGGCATGATTGCATGTTGGTTCATGAAAAGCGCACAGAGCACCCCTGCCTATGTTGGGGCTTCCTGTCCAAGGCTATGTATTGAGCACGCAGGAGTGGGTGCCTTTTAGGGGGAGGCCCCCAAGCGTGGGGATCCGGGATGAGGTGGGAAACTGGAAAGACGTAGACATAAACCAAGAAATGGGCCTTGCAAGGACCCACGACCATAGTGTGCACAGAACAGAGACAGACCATCAGCTCTCTGCCCACGAGGTTCCTTTCCAAAGGGGCTGTCAGCCGTGGATGCCTGGAAGAGACAAAGGCTTTCCATGTGGAGGTGGCTGTATTGAGCACGTGGCCACACATGGACCGTGTCTCCCAGGGACGGGCAGGGCTGTGCTGCGTCTCTAGCCCGACTGAGGGGAAGTGACAGCCGATGGAAACCCAGATCCTCAGGAAAGAATGAAGAGCTTCGGAAAAGGTAATAAAATACCTGGCTAGCTGCGAAAGACTCAGATGTTTTCTGTTTTCTTTCTCTCTCTTTTTTTAACCATTTTCCTTTACAAACCTTTAACTCTTTAAAAATATAACACTATCTGGGTGCCTGGGTGGCTCACTCATTAAGCAGCTGCCTTTGGCTTGGGTCATGATCCCAGGGCCCTAGGATCGAGCACCGTATTGGGCTCCCTGCTCAGCGGGAAGCCTGCTTCTCCCTTTCCCACTTCCCCCGCTTGTGTTCCCTCTCTCGCTGTCTCTCTCTGTCAAATGAATAAATTAAATCTTTTTCAAAAAAATAAATAAATAAAAATACAACCTTGTCAAACAGAAGTTAAACACTCTTCTGATGGATACATGACATGTGCATGAATTACTTATAACAACGATAACAAAAAGGCGGAGGTGGTTATGAGGCTATGAATTGAGCAGACGTCTCTGTTTTACGTGCAGTGGTAGATTAGTACCTGTAAATGGACTATAAAAAATCAAGGATGTATATTGCAATCTGTAGGGCCACCACTGTAAAAAAAAAAAAAAAATGACTAAATAATGCAAAGGAGACTAGTTAATCAGGAAAGTTAAAATTAAATGGAATTCTACGAAGTATTCAAATAATTTTAAAAGGTGGGAAGGAGGAACAGATGAACCAAACATAGAGGAATCAATAAAATGATAGAGGATATCCAGCTATACCCCAAATCACATTCAGTGGTTAATGGACACTACAATTAAAAGACAGAAATTGTCACAGTGGATTTAAAAAAAAAAAAATAGTCTGAACTCTACACTGCCCGTAAGAGACACTCTTTAAATATAAAGACACAGACGGGTTGAAAGTCAATGGGTGGGGAAAATATACCATGGAAACCGTAGGCACATATGCCAGGAGCAACCATGTTAATGTCAGATCACAAGGATTCCCAAACCAAATGTTAAACGGTGATACAAAGAAGGCGCTCTCCTCGTGATAAGTGATCGGTGTGGCAGGAAGACATTGTCATCATAATGCCAATGTACACCATAACAGAGCTTCAAAACAAAAGAAGCAAAGCCAGCCAGCAAGAAAAAATACAATTTCACTGTCCTAACTGAGGGATTTAATGGAGCCCCTAGACCAAAAGAACCAGCAGGCATTAATATCAACACGATACCAACAACCACGTTGGCTTGATATTTATTTATCCTGAACCACACCGATTTCATTCTTTTCCAGTGCTCAAGGAAGGTCTCAGCCAGGATCTGTCCTATTAAAGGACAGATTCAGCTAAAGCGTTGTTTGTTTGGTTGGTTGGTTTGGGGGGTTTTTTCCTTTAAAGCCAGTTCTATCAGTCATTGAGTCTACATAGAAATAATGAGGCTATGATTGGGAACAAATGCATGTCATTTCCATTCGTTTCTGAGTTCTTCTGCATAGCGCAAAAGAACATTTTCTGTTTAAAATTGAACCAAATCTGTTGTGGTTTAGGAGGGAAGGGCAAAGCCAATGTCAATTTACTTGAAGGATGCCTTGCTGACTGCCGATAAAATTAAGTCATAGATGCTCTAACTTAATAATTCAATCACTGGATTAGCTGGCTTCGTGCGGCATTATCTGTAAAACGCAGGTCTCCAGGTTTTGCCACTTTGATAGAATCGCCAACCTGTCTGAGGACATTCGCTGTAATTGAAGGCTGCAAGGAGCCAGCCAGCTGTGAAGAGAGTGTCTCATCAGCCTCATGCCGTCATATTCCCCCCTCACTCGGACCATTGCAGTCACCCCAGTGGCTACCCCAACGGCCACCCAGACCTCCCACAGTCCAGCCTCCTCACCACCAGCAGGAGAGAGCTCGGAAACACCAGTGTGGTCCTGCCACTCCCTGATCTGAAACCCTTCAGTGGCCTTGCACTTGGGGAAATGTCAGATGTCTTCAGTGAGGCTCAGTAGGACCCTGTCCAGAGTCAACCACTCCCTCCATTTGCCATGTCGCTCTTGTCTCTGATGGAAAATCGGATTTCCTGATGACTAGTTGAGCTCTCACATGGCTTCAGATTGTCCTAAGGGTCCCAGCACTGCAGCCTGAAAGGTCCTCGCCAGCCTCGGTCACGTTGCCTTCGCCCTCTAGGCACTCAAGGCAGGTTCTCTGCCTCTGGGCCTTTGCACTGTCTGCTCCTTCTGCCTGAGAGGTTCTTCCTCTTCCTCTTTGATTATCTTTCTCATTCGGAGTCTCCCGTCTATCTGTAAACCCTGTGTTCCTTCTCACCCCAGAGCCTTTCCTCAGACCATTTCAGCTGCCTGGAAGGTTCTCCCCTCTTCCCATTTATCTACTTAATCCCCCCTTAGCCTTTAGGTTTCAGGTCAAGACATTTAAAAGTGAATGGATGGACTTTTAACGTAAGCCTCACCTTTCATTTTAAAGGTTTCCATAGAAATGTAGTTATTTTATCTTTCAGCCATATGCTAATTTTTCTTCAGCTTCCCAACAGCAAGCATAAAAAGGGAAGCCGATTTCAAGTGGGAAGCGAGGCATTCTCTTGTAGCTCCTCCGGAAATGTTCTGTAGTGTTAAGCAAAGTCTCCTTTTCCTTGATACTAAACTTCTGAAAGAAAAAAAAAGTAAGTAGATGGAAAAGTATTTCCTCTCAGGGAAGTCCTCACCGACCCTTATGCATAGGTCCCTGGGCTGTTTCGATAGGGCCCTAAACCTGTTATTCCTGGCACTAATTATAATCACGATTTTATGGCAACTGTGATTACTGTCTGACTCTGCATCCTTCTCCATGCCAAGCGGAAGCCAGGGCCTCTGGGGTCTTGCCCACCACGTCTTCCCTCCCCCCGACCCCCCAGTGGCACAGAAAACAGCATCCAGTAAATGCTGTGGTTGGCTCACGTGCCTCATCACCTAAGCAGGGAGCAGCAGCTGCGGGGAACGAACTGAACCCACCGGAGCCCTAACAGGGGTCTCACCTGGTCTCCGTCCAGCCCCTGCCTTTGCAAAGGTGACTCCCTCCACCGCAGTGTGCGCCCCCTTCTACCTGTCCAAGCCTCCTCTCCTCCTACCCGGTTTGGCCTGAAAAACTTTTTCCCCACCATCCCACAACTCAGCAAAAAGCCCACTCCATTTCTGATGCCGGGAGGGACGGCTGTCTCTGCTTGTTCTGAAAGACCCGCAGATCCCCTTACCCAAGAATCCAACACTGCCACTGGATGCAATCAGCAAGAGGTTCTTTATTGTTACACAGGTACCGGCAGGTGGTCGGTAGCTCCAGCTAACCGAGCACACCGACCAGAGTGAAGCAGGGTCTTTTATAGGAAGGTACAAACAAGTTTTGGGTGGGGCGCAACTGATTGGTTGACAGTTTGAACTTTGAAAAAGGCATATTTGGAGTTTGCTGATTGGCTCTAAGGACCCGCGCGCAAAGAGAGAGGCGGGAAGGGGGAACAAGCTGATTGGTTCTGGGCCCGCGCACAGGAGGAGAGAGGCGGGAAAGGGGAACAAGAAGGGGGAAGGTAGGAATGCCATCATGGCGTCTCTATTATTTCTATAAGCCAAGCGGTTACAGAAGGGCAAAAGAGCGATTAATAAGCAATTAATAACCTAATTAATAACCTGGTCTATACCTAAAAGCCAGCGGTTTACAGAAAAGCAAACAAGCGGTTAGTTACCCTATCTGTCTACTAAGGGAGGGGTCTTTCTAGGGGAGGGGTCTTTCAGTTCAAGTCTCAGGGAACTGAATCATTCATGCCACCTCCCCTGCAGCCATCCCGGCCCCTTGATCCCCCAACCTCTGTTCCTTCTTGACTTGGAATCTTTGCTTAGAAGATCCCACCACCTCGAAGGACCTTCCTGCCCTTGGGCAAGGGAGACCAGCAAGAAGCGAAATGTCCAGATGTCATCACTGGGGCGGGAGGGGGGGCATTTTCGCCATCGAAGCATGGCCGCGGTAGAGGCTTCCTTCAATTCCACAGAATGGCTCCTCTTTCCTCTTTCCCAACCCCCATCACCAACTCCTGCTCCAGCAGCTTCCTGACCGGCCTCCCTGGCAGCAGGTGCTTCCTCCAATGGGTCAGAAACTCCATGGATCTCCATGAACCACAGCTTCCAAGGACCCCTGCCACAGCTCAAGAGCCTTACATGACTCCCTAATACTCACATCTAAACCCTTCTGCTTAGCTTTTAGGGTCATCTACAATTCCCCCACCCTACCCACCCCCAGCTCCTCTATGCCCCTGTCACAAACCTTATTCACATTTTCCTCAGCCCCCAGAGCCCAGCTGGAGTCCTCTCTGCACATCAAGCCTGGGAAAACTGCTACCACCCTCGCTGGGTTTCTGCCCCCAAAACCCCCATTTTATAAAGCATTGCCAGAGTGCAGTGTGCCCCCACCCCCAACAGGATCATCTGGGCTCATTCTCTTTTCTTTTTTTTTTTTCCCAGCTGGACCTTTAACTCCTTGACAGCGAAAGAAGTGTTCTTGTCCACCTTTGTCTCCCCGAGGAAGCTTGCATGGAGCTACTCGCAGAGTAGGGCCACAGGACTCAAGGTGAGGAGCCCTGCGGCCAGAGCCAATTCTGCCCCAGTCAGCTGCGCCTCGGTTTCGCCGTCTGTGATGCACCAGGTAGACCTGCACCGTCCAATGCAGGAGCCACTTACCCCATGTGGCCTTGAAATGCAGCCAGACTCGAGATGCACCTTTATGTTCTATTTAAATACACACTGAATTGCATGCGACGACTTAGTACAAAAAATGTATTTTGCTAAGAACTTTGGTGTTGTTTACATGCCCAAACAATACTATTTCAGATACGCTGGGTTCAATAAAATATATTATCCAAACTAATTTCACCTGTTGCTTCTTCTTTTAACGTGGCTGCTAGAAAGTTTAAAATTACTTGCATGGCTCAAGTTCGTGGCTCGCTCTCTATTTCTCCTGGCCGTGCTGGGACATCAGGGCTGGAAGGGACCTTGGAGGCTGTGGAGTCTAAAGGCTGCCCTTTCCACACAAGGAAGCACTCAGAGATGGACACAGCCTGGCCCGATGTCACACGGGTGCGAGGCCAGGCAGTGGGGACTGGAACTCTGCTTCCTGGACCTTTATGTTTCGGGGGCAGGAGTGCTCTGACGCTGGGGGTACCAACAGGTGGGGGCCCACAGGTGGTTCTCGGTAGGAGAGGACTCTGGGAGAAAGCACAGATGGGATGCAGCTCTGGGCTACCTACCACCCCCACTTCCCCCCACCCCCACTGCTCAGAGCTGTCTTTGTCCACTTGCTATGCCGACCGCACGCCCAGACATTCGCAGCGCAGGAGATTTTCGTGGCTAATCAATAGTCCAATAGGGCAGGCTGCAAAGACCCAAACCTAATTATTTTGTTCAGAAACTTGTCTGTAACTAAAAGGCATCTGAGAAATCACTGTCACCATCTCCGTGGGGGGGAGAAAGACCCAGTCATTACATCCAATTGAGTTTATATTGACTGTGGTCTTGTTGTAGAAGATGTTGTCTCCCCACAAAACCAGTGCTGGGTGCCGCAGGGAAACACGCACGTAAACACACACGCACGCATGCACGCACGCACACAGAGAGCTTTCCCTTTTCCAGGAGCCTATGGAGAAGGTTCTGGTTCACCCTTTCTGCACAGGTGGCCTGACCCACTGCTACTAGAGAGACTTTCTGGGTCTTGGTCTTGTTTTGTTCCAGATTTTGCAACCTTAAATTCCTCTGAGGGGAGAAGAAAATGAATCCCTTTAATTCATTTAAAAATTAATTTAAGTGGTAATATGAGAGAACATCTCCTACCAGCCCCAACATTCACCAAACCCCCCAAATGGAAGAAAAGACTCAAGGATAAGAAACCTTTTGGAGGGCGCCTGAGTGATTCCGTCCATTGAGCGTCTGCCTTCGGCTCAGGTCATGACCACAGAGACCTGGGATCCAGCCCTACTTCGGGCTCCCTGCTCAGCGGGAAGTCTGCTTCTCCCTCTCATCCCCCTCCAACTCATGCTCTCTCTCTCTTGCTCAAATAAATAAATAAAATCTTTAAAAAAAAAAAAAAAAAGCTTTTGGAAAATTAGTTAAGACGTTTGACTTCAGAACCGTTGGTCAGTAGGAAGAATCTGGAAGCCTCCTGAGCGTGGGCACATTGGGGTCTATGAAATAAGGGGTGGTCACTCTTACAAGGAAATACCAAGTGACCACTTACAAAAATTAGGGAGCGCAGTGCTTACCATAGAAAAACATCCAAGAGATGTTATTCTCCAGTGCAATCAGAGCTCACAGGACAGCATGCCTGTTACAATCCAATTTAGGGAAGCAAGCACATTTATTACCGAGGCTCTACGTGCCGGTGCTGGCGTAAAGTGCACTCAGCTGGGTTCCAGGTGGGTGTTGGTCACCCCCCGAGGGCGCCCATGGTCATCATTTCCAGGGAGTGAGATTGGGAGGGGGGCAGTGTGTAGGAGGCTAAAGATCTTTATTTTCCACTTGTAATTGTATGCCCTTCTATATTTTTAAGTGTTATTTATCACAAGCTCCTGTAGCTTCTCTCTCATATTTTTTTATCATGAGGTGTATGCACAGAAGAAGGCACAGCACACGTATTTATTGTCCAAAGAGGAGTCGTTCAGTAAGCCCCTTGTGACCCCCATCCAGGTCAAGATGTAGAAGCCCCAGAGCCCCTGGGTACCTCCCCTCCAACACAATCACCTCCCCTCCCCTAAAAGTAAGCACTCTCCAGACTTGATTGATGACCTTCCTTGTTCTCCTTCTGGTTCCTTTTGTGCAATGTCACTGGTGAGATTCAGCCGTACCTTGTATAACTGCTGTTCATTCATGTTCATTGCTATCTAGTAGTCCCTGATACGACTGTGTCGAATTTTCCATGTTCATTCTGTGAACAGATGCTGGGGCCTCCCCGATCTGGGGCTCTCATCCGCCAGGCTGTGGTGGAGATGCGTGTCCCTCTCCCTGGTGCACGTAGGCATGTGTGTCCCCAGGGTTTGCACGTGGAAGAGACTGCTGGATTGTGGGGCAGGCACAGCTTCACCCTTTCCAGGCAATGCCAAATGCTTTTCAAAATAGCTGCATGAACACATATCGCTAATTTTAAAGGTTTTTTTAAGATCTTCATGCAAATGAAAAGAAAGGAAGGAGAGAGGAGTAATAGGAAGTAGCCTCACCGCTGCCCCGCTGCCTGCACCCCTGCGTCCCAGGACCTAGGACGCCATGCGCCTTTTGTTGGCACCTGGCTCTCCCACCACCCGAGAACTTGAACCCAAGCCTTCCCCGGCAGGCTCTGCTGCCTCTCCTCGGCTGTTTGATGGCCGGACTCAAGCAGCCATCTGTCAGAGCCTGCCGCATCTCCCTCCGCAAACCCCCAGAGGGCAAGGCTGGCTGTCGCTAAAGGTCAGGTCTCCCCACAGAGCCTTGCACAAGGCTTTGCACACTGAACTGTGCACCATTATTGCCCAGTGACTCTAATTTTGGGAATGATGTCCTTTTGCGACAAACCATTCCGCTAATTTTTTGAAAGATTTTTATGGTGCTTTCGCCTTCCTACAAAAGTACCATATTGACTGCAAAAAGCTGCTTGCAAAAAGTTTCACTTTTAGTGGTTTGAGGGAATCTAGTGTTTAAATGCACGAGGATTCACCTAATTGTTCTCTTTTGATGGACATTTGCACTGTCGGTCAGTGATAAGTGACGTCTGAGGGAATAGTCCCTAGGATCACAGCTTTCCATATCTGTGCAATGATCGCCTTCAGGAAAACCCCTAGAGTGTGCATATGGGGTGGCATATGGAGTCCAAGAGCAGGAAAATTCACAACATGAGTGAAGTCCATTTCAACCTTCCATAGCTGTTCTTTGCAGAGCGCAGATGTTGGGAGGGTTTACAGAGACACTGGCTGGCGTCCTCTCATTCGTCCCCTCTAAGACTCTGGTCACCTCCCCTCATCCGCTCATCCTGAGCCTCTAAGTCTCCTCCCCGAAAAGCAAGTGAGCGCTCCCTCACCCTGCCCTGGTTCTCCTCTAGAGCCCACGACACCCCTCCAGCCTCCAGTCCCACACTGGGCCAGCCTTCGGCCTCACAGACTCAGCTCCTGGCCCCAAACGCCTCCTCCTCCCTAGAAAATCACTTTTGCTCCTTTTAAAAATCCAAAGTCTTCTTGTCTTCTCAAGGAGACATCTGTGTTTTTATTTTCTGCCGTCCTTTGAGCTCTGCTCCAATGAAGCAGTTACCAGGGTTGTGCTGGAAGATTCTTTATGAGGGACTCAAGGAAGAAAACCTTTGAAGAAACAGAAGATGTGAGGGTGAGGTTGTCAAAAAGGGCGGCCCTCAGAGCGGCCCATCCCTTCCAATGTCTGGGGCAAGGCTCTCCCCGACCAAACCTTAGACGTGTTCCTGGGAGCCTTCTTTCCAACCAAGCCTTGCTCTTGGGCCTGTCTTCAGCCGGCCTAGTTCAGCCGTAGCAAGAATCTTCTAAATCAGTTTAGCAAGAACCACCCCCAAACTTTGATATTGATATCTGCTCACCCTCCACATCTGACCGCATTCCATACCCCTCACCCTGGATGTCTGATCGCCCTGGTCTGCCTTCATCGAAAATCCTGTTATGTAGGTTCACCAAGAATCTCTCTACCCTTGCTCCCTGCTCCTGGAGATTTTCATTCCCGGACCCTCTCACTCCTCTCCTTGGCTATTTGTCCCCAGGTGACTCTGCAGGATTTGAACGGAGCCACCTGAAGGCTGGGGAGGGGACAGCCCTCCCCCTCGCCCAGAGCCCTGCCCGGCGCCCATCTGTGGGTGGTCCTCATCATCCACAGGGCCCCCAGGTTCTCATGGAGAGTGACAGTCCCTCCTACCCCGCCCCTGCAGTCAGGGAGTTACAGAAAGGAATGGCTCAAGGAAAGGACATCGACAAAGGGTAAAACTCTCTGTGTTGAGATGCACTTGTGAAGGTGCCATTTCCTCCAACGTGTGGCCGGCCGTTCCCACTTCCAGACTCATCACACAGCCACAAGAGAAGGGGAAGCAGACTGCCCACCGACCAGCTGCTTCGGGCGTCTTCCCTCTGCTCCCCGCAGCTCCCAACTCCCCAGAGGATGAGGGAGGGGTGGGGTGGCAGGCCTGGAGTGTTGGTGACCCTAAACCCCACATATTCCCAGAAGAAGGGGTCCCCCAAGGTGTTGAAGCCAAGAGGTCACTAATCCTTCGCGGCTGGTGGCGAGGGGCTGACTCTGCGGCAGGCCCACCGTGCACCTGGGGCTGCGCAGTGCAAAGCAGGCCGTGGCTTCCACTTCCTGGGATCCTCTGATCTCTGGTGGACCCCAGGATAATAAGGCAAGAGGACAAAATTTCAACAGTCCCCATGTAGTGGGGTAACTTCACCAAGTTCGGGGTATTTTGAATAGGAGCTGTTCTCTAATCCAGAATCTCTGTTTCTTGCACGCATTTAGGATAACATACAGGCTAAAGAAATAAATACAAGGGCACTCGGGCTTGGGGCAAAAATAGCCGCTTGAACCTCCAGTGGGCCCAGGTGGCACATGGCCCTAAATGAGCCTGTTTGGTTTTGCTGCATTAATAAAGCTTTCCTGCAGCTCCTCCAGACAAGAGACGGTCAGTGAAACACCCTTTCCCCAACCTATTTCCTGCTTCCCTGTCCAGAGAGTGTAAATGGCTTTTGGGAAAAACTCGGGTCGCCTTTGTAATGAGGGCCTGGTGTCCTCCAGCCGCCTGTTGGGGAGGGAGAGGGGACGGCAGAGGGCCTGCTCCGCACGCTGCCCACTGGGTTCTCCCCCATTTCGGGAGAAAACCAGGAAGGGCACAGGGTGAGAGTCGGGGCCCAAAGCAGCAGCAGCACCAGCGGGATCCCGGCATCTCATCTAGCAAGTTCTTCAGCACACATCGTGTTCTGAAGCTGCGCTGTCCAGCCGGGCAGAGACGGCAGACCCCGAAGTACCACGGGGCAGGGGCATCGAGGCCAGGGTGGGCAGGGGGAGCTCCGAGGAGGGCGTGTTCCTCAAGGCTGCTGGTCCGGGTGAAGTCCCAAGAGGAAGGGGTGAGGACAGGGCCTTGAGGCCGGGCTGGGATCCCAGGTCTGACAAGGGCAGGTGTCCAAAGCCCCAGGTCTGCTCTTTCCAACACTCAGTGAGGTTCCTGACTGTATGTAAAAGGAAGGCAGGATGTCAGTCACCCAGGTAGAGGAACATCCTGAAGGCAACCTCGCTGTTCTGTCCGTCTCTGTGTGTCCAACCAGCCTAGGGAAGCCACCGTCTCCTTAGCAGTCAGCAACACAGAACATTCCATCTGGAAAAAGCCTTAGGGAATCCTTGGTTAGTGGTTTTCATTCCTGGCCCACCGTTCCCCACCCCCACTTTTTTTTTTTTTTTAAGTTATGAACTTCTTTCTTCCAACAAAATGCTACCGGGAAATAGAGCACGCACATAAAACAGAGCTCAGCAGAGCTACTCAGTCACAAGCGGTGACTGGCATCTCCTTCTTTCCGCATGAAAACCCCTGGACCCAGGCAGCCCCTTGTTTTACACGGGGGAAACTGAGGCACAGAGCAGCGATCGGGTTGGTCTCGTACCACACGGACTCTCCAGCGCCGACCTGGGTCCGGGCACATGGTAGGCGCTCGGTCAGTAATGGCTGGATAGTGACTCCGGGAGGTGCTGACCGCCTCCACTTGGTCATCTCTGTGTCACTGCACACAGGTCGCTTTTTAAAGAGACTACGGGGGTAGATGGGGGAGGGCAGGGGCTGCCACGGCAGAGAGGTCCCCTAATTGCCTAGGTTTTGAATTTGTAGGCTTTGAAAGGGTTTGATTCTTTGATCTAAATGACAAGAACAAAAGCAGAGCATAAAAGGGCCAAAGAGATGAAAAGAAGCCTTAATTTGTGTCCGCGATGGCGGTGCGCTTTGTGGTCCAGCTTCCGAGCTGCTCCAAAGTTCTCTGCCCACCAGACGTGCGTCTGTCACCATGGCAACAGCAAGGGCACGGCTGGGCCTCCAGACCCCGAGGAGCCCCCTGCCAGCCCCGCCCTGTGCCTGGCTCTTCCTGGGAGCTGGGTGAGGAGCCCGAGGACGTCCCTCTCCCGTCCAGCTCAGCCCGGCTCCTCTCTCACCCAGCTGTCTTATGGGTTCTCTGTCAGGAGGAGGGGAACGGCCTGGGCCCATCAGACTGTCTTCACCCACTGTACACCTGTCGGTTGGAGAGTCTACGCCACTAGCACCCGGCGCAGAGCGGTCCCCGGTGGGTGAATGAACAGACGCCCAAAGCCACATACCCATGAAGGGCCTTGTCTACGACCGGCTGCATCGGGGAGGTGCATGCAAAATGGGGCCTGCCCACGTGCCTCTCGAGTCACCGTGGAAGAGAAGAAGACCAAGTCAGGACAGCCTCCCCGGCTTCCGTCTTCAGCACCCGAAAGGCCGGGGCCGCCCATCCCTGTGTGGGGAAGAGCAGGGCCCGAGGGCAGGCTTGGGCTCCATCCCCGACACGTCAAGTGAAGCTGCAGGGGAAGCAGATGTGAACCCAGAGCTCCCGGGTGAAGGACCGGAGATGGTTTTTACAGACGCTGGAGACCACAAGGGAGGCAGTGGAGCCCAGAAGAAATGAAAGGCCTCAGGTGTGAGCTCTGGAGCCAAGGCCATGAGGGAGTGTCAGAGGGCGGTGTGCAACGGAAGCTCAGAGAAAGTGACAAGTACCGGCTGGGGAAGAAGGGCACAGCTGAGCACGGGGGCCACTGCGTGCGAAGAGGGGAGCTGGGAAAGGATGTCCCCCCCCCTTGTGTGCTGGGGTGTTAGCTACAAAATGCACCTCGCCTGGATGGGGGTGCACATCCTGCCTGAGCCTCCAAGATCCAGACCACCCCAGAACCACTGCGGACTCTCACTTGAGCGTGTCCTGCAAACGGAGGCTGAACACACCCTTCCCACCTCGCAGGCAGTGGGGCATGCTGGAGGCAACGCAGCTGTGCCATTTTCTGCCTCCTTTTCATAGTAATGGAAATAGTTAGAAATTTTTTAAGAGCTTGCAAAGCTGGGCCACCATACTTCCCATGGATGACCTTGGTTAGCCTTACAACCCTTTGATATAGGTACTATTTCTAGGTCAATTCGACGGGTAAAGAAACCTAGATTCAAGGCTGGCCAAGCAGCAGCCTGTCACCGTAGGCCAAGGTCTAACCACTGAGCCACACTGTCCCTTCCCGGTCAGTGTGACACCGAGGGGTGCTCTGGAGGAAGATTCTGGACTGGCTAGCTGATTGCCTTCCTCTTCACCCTTTCCATTAGTCATCTTCTTTCTGGGCATCTCTGGATAGCAAGCCGTCCTACACCTGGCAGAAACCAGAGCACTGGTCACTTTACTGTGTGCCCAGGCTGAGGCAGCAGGAAGAGATGTGATATTCCTCAGAAATATGGCTGGACCTCTGTCTGGAGAGGACGTTGTAAGAGCCAGCGGGAGCCTGGCTTAAGAGACTGTTCCTTTGGACACTGTTTCCTTCTTGGCTGGGGTAAGAGGCAATCAGGTGTTATGGATGTTCAACTTAAGGGTCCTCCTGAAAAGAATCCAAAATCACCCAACCCAAACCAGGTGAGAACATGAATATTTGCTTAGAACAAGAACAAATAACAAATTACAATGCTGACAAATACAAAAACACGTCCCTATGCGGCCACATTGTCAGAGCTGCTCTGGGCCATGGAAGGTCCCTGAGCTCTTGTTTTCTTAGCTTCCAGGCAGGTCACCTCTGTCCTTCACACACTGACCTTGATCAGAGTCCGTGGAAGTCTCTGACCCGTAGTTTCAAGCACTGCCTTCTGGGGCTTGGGGCTGCCCACCCAAACTGGGGAAGGGGCAGTAGCAGAAAAGTTTCCAGTAGTTCTGAACTGGGACCACCCCAGTGATTTGGCACAAGCATTCAGGGGCAAAGGCTCTGACCCAAACCCCAACTTGTATCTTCTCTGTAGACGACCCACAGGGATTTATTCACACAAATATGTTTGCCATGAACCTACTCCGAGCCAGCCTCCCACTAGGGCCTGGGGCATACCACCATGATGAACCACACAGAGCTGAAAAGGTTTAGATTTGTAACATGGTTGGAGAGCCTGGCACATACTAGCTGCTCATTAAATGTTGGGTTCCTTCCTTTCTTCCCATCTGGCAGCACCCTTAGAAGCTGAGGCCCAGGCCAGAGCAATGCACCCAGCAGCCACCAGCCAGGGCCCTAGGACACTGGGCCCCTCCTGCTTCCACCCAACAAAGCGGGGGACACCTGCTTTTTTGGCCACCTGGCCCAACACACACACGGTGGAAGCAGGACTACAGGGGCTTTCCTGACAAATCGCCCCCGCCAAGTGGCCCAGAAGCAGGCGTCCAGTTGTTGGGGTCACTCAGCAGAGCAGAGTGGCAGCCAGAACACGCACTCGGTCAGGTGTCCTGACTCCCAGACCCTCTGTCCCCAGTGGCCCATCCCGAGGCCCTCCCAAGCCTCTTGCTGTCAGGTAGGCTTGGCCCTGGCCCGCCTCCCTTAGGGCAGTACTTCTGCTCCGAGGACAAGGGCTCACAAACGTGTCCGCGGCGGCGGAAAGGCGAGGGGCCTCCTCTTTGGGGACCGCGGCGAGGACCGAAGTCTGAAGCCACCACTTGCAGGGAGGCCCTGGCGGACGCGCCACCTGCTGGCCTTGGAGCGCGGGGCCCGAGCGGTCTGGTGGCGCCACCTGCTGGCCACTCTGGGGAGCGCGGTCCAGCCGCCGGACACGTCCTAGTGCGCTGGCGGGAGCGGTTCCTCCGGGTTCCCCACCCTGTGAAGCTCCGAGTCCTCATCTCCCCTGGCAACACCGGCCAGGACCTGTGACCCTTCCCTGGGCAGCGCTCGCTTTCGCAGTCCCCAGGCTCTGCGGGGACTGGGCCTCCCAGGGCGGCTCCTTCGTCCTTCGTCACCTTGAGAGAACTGCTTAACATCCTAGAACAGAGCTTCAGTTTCTTGGGGCGCCTGGGTGGTTCAGCGGGTTAAAGCCTCTGCCTTCTGCTCAGGTCATGATCCCAGGGTCCTGGGATCAAGCCCCACATCGGGTTCTCTGCTCAGCAGGGAGCCTGCTTCACCCGCCCCCTCTGCCTGCCCTCTGCGGGCTTGTGATCTCTGTCAAATAGATAAATACAATCTTATAAAAAAAAAAGAAAATGAAAAAGTTCAGTTTCTTCTTCTGTTAAAAAAAAGGAGGGGTAGACTCTAACAATACCATGTGCTGGTATATGGGCTGGTGCACAGCTGGACAGGCCAACCTTCACAGCCATAGGGCAGTGCCTCCCAAAGGCTTTGGTCCAGGGGCGGAAAGGTCAGAGACAAGCTGTGCATGGGCACCTGGAGTTTCTGCCCCAAGTGGGAGATGCAGTAGGTGATCACCGAAATGGTCCCTTCTGTCCCGGTCCAGGAGCCTCTGGGCCACTTCCCAGTCCCCTAAATGCCCAGGCTGACTCTAGCCAAGCTGAGACCCACAGCCCTTTCTAGAGAGCCCAGTGCTGCTGGGGATTTGATCACGGGCTCCCCTGATCACCAAGAGTTTGGAGAGGACAGAGTGTTAGCTCTTCTGGGGACAGGTCCATTCCAGTCTGCAGGAGGCCCTCCCCGCCGGAGGGTCTACCTCTGCAGGGTGGTTTCCCCATCCAGGAGACCTCATGCCTTCCCCCGGGTGACTGTTCCACCCCACCCCAGCCCCCACCCCCCTGACCGCCAACTGGTGAGTCTCAGGGAGGCTATGAATGCAGCAGTTAGAGCAGTGGTTTTCAAGCTTGAGAATCCAACATTCTAAATCAAATATCAGAATCCTCTGAAGGTCTTCCTAAAACAACACTGAGTTCACTGTCCAGCATTTTGATCTAGTAGGTCTTGGATGGAGCCTGAAAATCTGCATTTCCAACAAGTTCCCAGGGGATGCAGCTATCTGATGCACTTAGAGTCAGCTTTGCCACATCCCTCAGCTAGCTGCTTGGCCTCGGCTTCCTCATCTGTAAAATGGGCACCATTCTCTCAGTGCTACAGGGACTGTTTGATAAGACCATGGGCATGAGGACTCCGCTCAAAGACGCGGATATGGCAAGTGTGCAGTAAGTGGGGGCTGACCTCTGTGGAGTTGGTGTACCTGGTCCTGCCCTCCGTCCCCTCTGTGTATGCGGCAGACACTGCTGACCGGGGGGAGGAGGAGGAGGCATGTGGGGGGCTCAGTCAGTTAAGTGTCCCGCACAGGGATGCAGAAACAACCAGCCCAGGGTGGCTGGAATATGGGGTGCGTGTGAGCAAGAAATGAGAAGCAGGAAGGCGTGCGGGGCCATTTCCCAGAACCGCCGAAGACCGCCCACTAGCAAGTCCCCTAAGCAAATGATCGGGATGCTTAATCTACGTAAAAATGTGTCCCTGACAGACGGCACATTTGCATTGGAACAGGACGTGCCTTTGCCTCCAGAAGGGAGGGGCCGAGATCGAAACCACCTGTAATGACCCCCATGCTTCTGAGGGTGTACCCGCGTCATCCACCTTGCGAGTGGAAAGCAGCAATCACTCCAGAAATGTTTGTAGAACTCAGTGAACCTTGAAGAGCCCTCCGGTCCGATCGTGTGCTCCTATCTGAGAGACCCATCCAGATTGACTCTTGAGTTCAAGGGGGCTTTGCTGCCCCCCCGGGCCTCTGTGGTTTCAGAGAGGTTAAGAAACCCTATAAAAATCCTAATCCTGGTGAGCCACTGCCTGAAATCCCATTTTCGGGGCTTTCTGTCTCTCCGTGGTTCTTGCTTACCCTTTCCTGGGGCAGGTCTTAAAGAGTTGAAGGGTCAGGAACCTTGTGGTTGTGGGGAGGAGGAGGAAAGATCCAGAAAGGAAGACCCGAGGCCGGTCTGAGAGCTGGCCCTTGGCAGTGACCTGAAGCCAAGACAGACCAGAAAAGGTTCAAAAGGTAGGTGCTTCCTTTCCTTTCTAACTGGAATCTCCCAGCACTTCTTATTGGTTTTTGTGATTTTTGTGCTATACCTCGAGCAAGGTTCATCACTTACCTACGGACTCATTTTGTGAATCACCAGATTTCCAAGATCCTCTCAAAGAAGTTTTCCAGAAACACTGATTCTCTCAAATAAAACATTTCTCATGTCTTGGGACAAAGAACAAGTCAAGGAACTAGGAAGACTTGTCCTGCCCCAAGCCTGTCCTGCCCCAACCCTGACTTATTACAGCCTTTCCCCCGCTGGGCTTCCCAGGAGTGGCTCTGGGACAAGGATGCGTGTGCAGGTGGGTCATTGGCAGTGACCTCAAGAGGAATGGAAAAATGAAACCAAGACGAAGGAGGCCAAGACAGGGGGTACAGATGAGCAATGGAGGCTCCATTCCACTGGGGAACTTGGGGAGACGGTGTTGGGTCCGACCCAGAGTCAGCCTATGGGAGGGGAAGGCTATTGGGTACCATCCACCCACCTGCTCCTCAGCTGTTGGCCGTGGGGTGCACCCAGGAGGGCTCACCCCTAACACTTCTAGCCTGCCCCGCCTACGCCCATGCTTTAGGGACGAGGAACACTCCTCGGGCAAAGGAAGCTGGAGTGCCAGGGCATAAGAGTGGGACACCCACAGCATCTGCTACACAGCCCAGCTCATTCACGTGCCAACTCAGTCAGGAACAGCTCAGGCGCGTATCCCCCCGCTGAGAGCCGGCCCCTCCTGTACCAGTCATCCCCCCCGAAGGATCAACATTTGCACGCGCTCCTCACTCAGGAAGCACCAGCTTTCCACCTGAGTGAGAACACTGGTCTGTACAGAATCCAGCAGTCAGAGTATCCGAGGCCCATGGGGACACAGGTGACAATCCCACCCTGGCCTCAATGTATCTTGCGTGGGCTGGGATTGGGCTGGCCTTGCACACATCCGGGAAGCCGTTCAAGAGGAAGAGGACGGTCAGACTCGCCGTTTCATCGAGGGTGAAGACGGAGGAGCTCGGGCAGATTTTAACTGAGCTGAAAGTGCAAACTGCAAGAGCAAACGTGGTTTTTTTCTGGTGACTCAAGAGAAGCTATGACATTCGTAAGGTATTTTCCTCCACAACAGGTGGGACGTTTGAAAAATGAAGACGGAGCTCCCATTAACTGGGCTTTGGAGGATGGTGAGAGTTTTTGTCTAACGTTTTGATATGAAGGGCATTGGCCCCGCTTCCGCTGGGCGTCAGGACCAAAATCAGCCCTCATGCAGGATTTGTCTCTAAGTCCCAAGGTCTCAGGGGACAGGCTGCAGTTCTAACGACCCTGGACCCCAAAAGACAAGGTGAAGAGACCAGCTCTGGCTGGCGTCTGTCACACAAGAGATGGCAGAGATCTCACTTTTTAACAGGCTGGTAAAATACCCCTTTTGCAAAGAACAGCATGAAACTTTTGTAGATGTGAACCAGCCTGTTTTGCACCAACTTGAAAGCAATGCACACGATCTCCATCCCAATGATGATATAAATGGAGAAGAACAAGAAGAAATGGGGGTGCTCTAAAACGGTGTCCCCGAACCCAATGGTGGTCAGCGTGACGAAGCAGAAATAGAAGGCGTTCTCGAAGTCCAGCTGCTTCTCCCAGATGGGGAGGATGGCGGCCGCACAGCAAATGTAGGCGAACACGAGGAGGACGACGACCGGGAGGGGCACGTCCAGCTCCTCCACCTGTCGTCCCACCTGATCCAGGTTGCTGATGACCGAG
The DNA here is from genome assembly GCF_011764305.1 of Mustela putorius furo. Classification (NCBI taxonomy): domain Eukaryota; kingdom Metazoa; phylum Chordata; class Mammalia; order Carnivora; family Mustelidae; genus Mustela; species Mustela putorius. The sequence continues at coordinate 13,382,020 of NW_025422057.1, forward strand.
TAGGAGAGTCGTCCTGACACCAGCTCGGGACACGAGTTACTCCTCTCCACGGCCCGCGGGGGTGGGGGCAGCGTGTTCTGTGTCTCTCGTGCAAGAAGTCTCTCGAACAGATCCGTGTTGCTGCTTGGGGCGGAGGGACACGGGCCGGGTTTGGGACCCGGAAGCTCTTGGGCGTCTATGACGATCCTGGGGACAGCTTCGGCCGCGGGCTTGGTGGCCGGCCTTCTGCAGAGCAGGCGGGAGCACCACCGGCGAAGGGGAGGCGGGAAGAATGGGAGTTTTTGGAACCGATTGTAAGATGTAGACAGGAGGGTGGCCAAGATGTCACCCATGTCCGTGAGGACGAGGAACATCAGGGGGATGCCAAAGAGTGCGTAGAGCATGCACAGATATTTGCCGAGCCTGGTGACGGGGTAGATGTGGCCGTAACCTGAAAGAGAGCACAGAGCCCAGGAATGGTTGTCTGCTCTTCCCCCTCCCCCGAAAAAGCTTTCGAGAGACCTTCTGCCATTTCTCTTCCTTGTTTACACAATGTGTTCGACAATACTCCTCTTAATGCATTCACCGGCGCCATCTGGCCTTGGGCTTGCTTTGCTGGGGGCAGTGACAGGGGAGGCTCAGCTTCTCTTTAGAAGGAGCATGGCATGTCCGGATCTTGGACCCAAGACGTCCTTGGCCAGGGACAAGCATGTCTGGGGGTGAGCTGATCGCTTTTCACTCTGCCGCGGCCATTTCTGAACATCGACATGGCAGGACGCATGCAAGGGGGGAGGCGGGGGTCGGCTCTGCCATCAGGACCACCTCCTCCTCCATCCTCCACAAAAGCACCTGTTTTGAAGAAGCCACCCTTGTCCTCCCCGGGATGTCTGGCCCCCTCCTTTATTTGTTCCTCCATAATGGGCCTTTAGTATACGCCAACAGTGTACAGCAGTGTACATAGCATGAGGGACAGTGGGAGGATGGAAGGTGTGAGACACAAGTTGCTGCCCTCGGAGCCACTGAGGTTTAGTAGATTAGACCAACCCGTTCACAAACGCTAGTGAAGTGGTAAGGATCCCAGCATCGAGACTCTTACCAACCTGCGCTCGAATCCCAGCTCTGCCATTTACTAGAACCTTACTTGGCTTGTGCTCACGTGGTCAAGTTTCTTGCCCATAACACAGGGCGGCAACCCCCGCTTTGTATGTTGACCCCCTGGAAGGATGACGTGAGACCAGGGCCCGACCCGTCGGGCGAGGCTGAGAAATGCCGGCGTCCCCACGCTCAGGCTGATCCACACTGCCGGTCGTGCTTACTGTGGGCTGGCAGCGCCCCACCGGCAGAGGCAGATGTTCTCACCATTCACAGGTGGGGAAGCTGAGGCTTGGAGAAATGGAGCAACCCAGCCAAGAGCATTCAGGACGAAGAGCGGAGTTGGCAATCAAGCCCCTAGACTTGTCACACCGGCATTGGAGCACCCAAGGGGGTAGAACCTTGCCATTCTTACAAACCAGTCAGCCAAGCAAAGGGAGGGTGGGCTGAGGCTTTTCCGTGCTCTTCAGGCACTGCCCCCCTCCCATCACCCCAGCCCCGACCCTCCCATCGACTGCGGGGCCAGAACTGAGAGGCCTCAAACCCCACGGGCCAGGCAGTAGGAGCTTCTGGAGGGAACGAGCTCAGTGACCTCAACAGAGTGAGGGAAATGCTTTTGTATTAAATGCCTGTGTTTAATTTTTGATGTCATAAAGGATGATTAATACAGAAAAACCTAGGCCAATTATGCAAATTGACGCGACAGCACTTGCTCCTCTGGCTGGCTAAACCCCAGCCCCGGCTCCCGGCTCCCGGTGGCCAGCTCTGGCCTCAGGCTCTGCCTTCCAGCGGCAGACATGCATCCGGGCCCCCCCAACACCAGGGTCCCGAGAGAACGCTGCGGACCTCAAACGGACTCATCGGTTGGCATCCATCCCAGAGCACTCCACACCCCCGTTGGCTGATTCCACGAGGCACATTGGTGGCATTTGGTGGCAGGGGAAGTTCAACCTGAATGCGCCCTCATAGCGTATGTACACGTTGAGTGCTTACTGCATGCGCTGGGGACACCGTGGTGAGCAGAGCAGATACGGAATCCCACCTCGTCGAGCTTCTGGTGTAGGGAGAGAGGCAGATGTGAATCACGTAGCCACCCTGGTGAGCTCGCTGTGGCAGGTGGAGATCAACCACAGAACATAAAAGAGCACACTGTCCCATGAGCGATTAGAACAAGGCGCTCCTCCTGGACTCGCCTTTATTGAGCACCTACTTCATGCCTGGCACTTACGGGTGGGCTTGGGGATACAGTGGGAAACGGGCAGAGGTCCTGCCCTTTAGGGCTCCTAGCTGAGAAGAAAGCAAGGCCTTGAGCTTAGCTCTCCACCATCCATAGGATTGTGAGGACCCAACAGGTGTATACACCAGGGGACAGGAATGGGGGCCACGTCTGATGGGCTAACCCTCCCATCAGAAACCCAGGTTTGTTTCAGGGGGCAGGACTTGCCAAGGATTCCAAATGCCTCTGTTTCCCTTCCTTTTCCCTGAGGGTCTCCAGCATCTCCAGCCGTCGCCTCTAGGAGAAGAGGTTGCACAAGTGGCCTCAGAGCCCTGTCTGGGCATCGTAAAAGCCAAGAAGCACTGAGGCAATGAAGGTGGGGGTGTGGTCTTGAACGGGAAGGTGGAGAAGAGGAGCACAGGTGGGCCACGGCTGGGATGACCATCTGCCCAGTTTGCCTAGGACTGAGGGGTTTCTGTGCTAAAACTGTGGCAGTCCCAGGCAAACTGGGCAGTTGGTCACTCCAGCCATGAAGGAAGGTATGGAAAGATTCTCTGGAGCAGGGACAATGAGGGATGAGGGCACCTGGAGCCTCCTGTGGAGGGGAAGGAGCTCAGACCCGGCCATGGAGCCCCGGGTGTCAACGAAGATGCTTGGGCCAAAGCTTTTCATGAGCCCCATGCAGCCACCAGTGCTTAGCAGGTCCCCAGCAGCCATGAGGGCCCAGAGAGGGGGGCCACCCTGTTTTCTAGATGGTGGACAAGCCCCTTGGGTTCTTGTGCACCCCCAGGCAAGTCAGGAGACACTCCACAGTGGAAACCTCTCGGCTTCTAGGATAGGGTCCCAGCATCAGATCTATTTTAAGGAAAAGAACATCCCACTGCTAGAATAAAGTGCCTCTTAGAGTGAAAATTCCCTGCACTGCAAAATCCCTAATGTCAACAACCATCATTATTACCATTATTTAGTGGACAAAGAACAGGGAAGTCAGGGGGCCTGTCTGCGGTGGCACAGCTCAAAGCCGACAAGGGTGTGCACCCCTCAGCTGAAGGCTTCCCTGTCCACCTGCCCCCCCGCCAGTGTTCTCCTTGGCAAGGGTGAATTTAGCGGGTTTAAACTAGAGGTGGCCGCCTCGAGGTAGAACACGTTGAGTCTAGGAGCTATGCCATTTTTCAGAAAACGTTTCAAGGAAGCAAATCTGAGAGAGTATGTGGCCCCTGTGAAGGAAATTGTATTAACTGTACCCATTATTGAATGCTGAGATGCATAACGGAAAATCCTATCATTTCTTATAATGTATTCATATATTCCAGTACGGTCAGCCCACTCCACTTAGGCTGTGAGTATTTAATAACCCATGCACTTTACTTACTTTCTTTCTTTTTAAGTAGGCTCCACGCCCAGCATGGAGTCCAATGTGGGGCTTGAACTCCTGACCCTGAGATCAGGAGTCCGAAGCTTAACGGACTGAGCCCCCGAAGAGCCCCCACACACTTTACTTTCTAATCCAAGGAGACTGACCCAGTCGGAAATGCCTGGGGACTGACCAACCTCACACCTGCCAGGTGTCCCTTTTTCCCCATCAAGGCCGGGTGCATTAAGGGTGGCCCAGAGATGGAGGGCAGGAAGCACTTCAAACACTGTTATTGATCACAGACAGTGGAGAACCTCCCCAACATCCTCTTCCAGTTGTAATTACCGGACAGCATGATGTCCTAATTGATTTGATGGTAGCCTCGCTTTCTTGGGACTTAAACCAAGATAATGCATTTCCATTAGATCAGTGGTTCACAGCCTGGGCTCCCATTAGAATCACCTGGAGGGCTCTGAAAAATACTGAGGCCTGGGTTTGTCCCTAGAGACTCTGACTTGATTGCCTCGGGGTCCAGGCTTGGGAGCTCATAAAAGATAGCCAGGCAATGTGCAGCCAGGGCTGAGAACCGTCGAATCGCATCAGTGCTTTGCAAACATCGGCGTGCATCAGCATCACCTGGAGAACTTACTAAATACAGATTTCTGGGCCCCACACCTATAGTTTCCAGCTCAGCAGGTCTAGGATGGGGCCTGAGAATTCATTCTCATTTCTAATAGGTTCCCAGGTGATGCTCATGCATGCTAACGGGTCCAGAGACCACCGCATTCGATCAGTTCTCATTGGGGAAAATTTTGCCTCCCAGGGGACATTTGACAATGTGGAGACAGCAGGAGAAGAAGTAGGGCCCTCAGGTGGGTAGGGACCAGGGATGCCACTAATCTTCCTACAATGCCCAGGACAGCCCCCACCATGAAGAATCATCTAGCTCGAGACGTCCACGGTGCCTGCCCAGAAAGCCGGCATTAGGTTAATCCCCTGAAGTTCTCCAGGAAAAGGAAAACAAACTGGACCCCTTTGCTCATCTCCACTACCTTCCTTGAGGCTGCTGTTTCCCCACCACTGCTGCTCCACTGAGCTGTGGGTCTCTGGAAAGGCCTTGCCTTGGGGGCTCTGAGCTCCCTCTCCAGAGCCTCAGCTCGCCGCTAAATGGCACAGCTCCTGCCCCATAGGCCGGTCGTGTCATGAGGCTTAGATAAGATCGTGCATCTAAAGGCTGGACACACCATGCCCCGTGCTGGGAATTGCCCAGGAGGGCGGTAGTTAGCGGTGTTCTTTCGGCCGGTCCCTCCCTGCCGGTAGCCGCGGGGAGGGGGAAGAGCCCGGCTCTGAAAGGAGCCACCTGGGGGCGCGCTCGAGCACAAACTCGCGTCCATCCGTGAAGCTGTCGCTGCAGACGCGGGGTGTTCACTCCAGCAACTATTCCTTCATCTTTCCTGGGGTACCGCTGCTACCCCATCCCCGATTTAGAGATAGATCCAACTGGTCTAGGTCCTTCTGGTCATCTGCCAGGACTGACTCAGGTGTGGGGGGTTTCTAGGAAGGGTTTCTTTGCTGGTGGGGACGGCCAGCCCCTTCTCGGCCGCACATGCAGTGCCGCGCGACCCGAGTGGACTCAGGTGACCTGCTGAGCCGCTAAGCAGGATGGGAGAGGACCTGAGGCTCGAGGCCACGGCCGAGCCGCATGTGGACCGGCCCCGGAGCTGCCTCCACGGACTTCTTACTCCGGAGGGAACGTGTTACCCCTGTGGTTGAAGCCGGTTGGGTTGGATTTTCCGTGAGCGGCAGCTGAGCGGATTCTGGCGTCACCTACACTTATCTTCACGGTGACCTGCAAGGCCACCGAGGGAGTCAGAAGGGCCACATCGCTCCCTGATGGTCACACCGCTGACCCCTGACGGCCAGTCTCCAGGGTCCACGGCTGTCCAGGTGCTCCACTCCCCACGTGGGAAGGGGCTGCAGCCCCAGCCCGCAGCCACAGGCCAGGGCTCTGCCACCCTTGTAGGCCCATCCGTCTCAGGGACTGGTACTCTCTTGAATGAAGACCGGGGCCCCAGGGAGTTTTCACTGGCCCGAGAGGGGCCATGGGCCACACTCCCAGTGGGGATGCTGACCCAGGAGCTCCTGAGCCTTGGCTGAGGGCAGCCTCACCACCTGCCCTCCTGTGACCCCATCCCCAGCTGGGGAGACTCCTGCCAGCCCTGGTGCGGCCCCTCCCACCTGTCCCAGCCTGCTGCAGCGCTGCGGAGGGAAGCCAGGGGCCCTTAGTCCCTCAAGCATCCTCAGAGGGGGGCCCAGGAACACAGCACCCAAGTGTAAGAGCAGCCCCAGGTCCCTAGCTCAGGAGGTCACTGCTCCTGCCATGCCCCCCTCACTCCTGTCTGTTTCTGCTGTCCCCCAGGAGACCACACTTTGTGCGGCCCCCGAGAAGAGGATCTGGGCTCCCCCTCTTTTTAAAAGATTATTTATTTATTTGACAGAGAGAGACACAGCAAGAGAGAGAACACAAGCAGGGGGAGTGGGAGAGGGAGAAGCAGGCTTCCCGCTGAGCAGGGAGCCCAATGCGGGGCTCGATCCCATGACCCTGGAATCATGACCTGAGCCAAAGGCAGATCCTTCATGACTGAGCCACCCAGGCACCCCTGGGGCCCTCTTTAAATGAGCACATGGGCACTGTACGGGTCAGCTCTGCCCCACACCCTCCCCTCTACCCTGGGCTGTGAAAGGACTGCCCTGGGTCAATGATTTGCACATAAGGAATCCTTGCTTTGGGGCTGAAGACGCACTTAAGAAAGTACAAGGAATGGGGTGAGGCGGGCTCCTTCTCTCCAAGCGCCTTTCCTTCCAGGCCCTGGCATCAACTCCGGCCAGACATAACGTCTCTCTGGGAATCTGAGCTGCCCCTGCGCCCCAGGCACAGGAAGACTCTCGCTGGGGCTCCCTGGGCGGGGCTGGGCAGCATCCCTCAGCACCCCCACGGGCCTGCAAGCCTGGCAGGCTAGTCTAGGGAAAGAGCACCAGACTTGGAGTCTCGAGGCCTATTCATGGGCACCCGCTCTACTCACTGTGTGGCCTTGGCCCCTAACAACACCTCTCTGGGCTCAGGCTCCCCCACCTGATTCATAAGACCTCTCTGAGCCTTAAAAGAAGCAGCTTAGTGCCCCGAGGGTAGCTGTTGGTCCTCATTACCACCGCAGCCCTTCCTCCTCCCTCACCTCACTGTCGGCGCTCCCAGTCCTGCTCTGGGGCACCAGCGCCCCTCCCCACACCACGCCTCCCCCCTTCGGTGCTCCCCTCTGTTCCCCTGGGAGTCAGTTATCATCTATATGCTGGTGACTCTGAAACCCAGCTCCCCAATCTTGCCCAGACCCCTGAGCCTCAGACCCACATTTCCAGCAAGGCTACATGTCTCCCCTTGGAAGCTCCCCTGGAGACTTGACCTTGACTGGCCCCGAATCATTGCAGGGTCTTCCCCACCCTCCCCGCAGCCTGTCGGTCCCACTCAGCAGAGCTAGAGACTGATGTTTTCCTCATCCCGCAGGTATCCGAACACTGCAGACTTTCCTGCAAAGACTTCCTCCAGTCCGCCCCTCTTCTCTGTCCTCGTGACCACTGTCCTGGATGAGGGTCCATCCTCGCTCACATAGGCTGCCACAGAAGCCCCCCCACTGCTCTCCCTGCTGCCCGTCTTAGCCTTTCTTATCCCCCACCCCCACCCCATGCTACAGCTGCGGTGATCTTTCTGGAACGCTGCGCTACCGTGTTCTTCCCTCGTTTAAAGGACATTCCCACTGCCCTCAGGATGAAGCCAAACTCCTTAGCCCAGCTTGCAGGGTCTTCCCGTGGCCTGGGCCCTCCTCTCCCTCCCACCTCTCGTCACCCCTAATGAACCTCCTTACAATGCCCGCCATTCCTTCTGTTCCTGGGCCTTCGTCCACACCAGGCCTGGAGTGGCCTCTTCACGCCCACGTCCCCCCACACCGGCGCCTCCTGCTCTCCCTGACTCAGCCTGGCCGTCATCCCCTCCTGGGAGCCTTTAAAATGTTCTTACCATTAACGTGTCGCCTCTTGGGCCACCCCGAGCCTGGGGCAGCTGCCCTTACGCTGCGCCCCGACGATACCCCGAATACATCTCAGGCTGACCACATCCGGTCGCCCGGGAGCCTGGGCCGGCCGGTACCACTGGCAGGAGGTGTTTCGTACAAGAACATTCAGCCAAGGGGCAGAAGGGGACTGAAAGGCAACCCACACCGTGCTCCCTGGGGCCTCCACCAGGGGCAAGGGGCTGCACCCACCAGAAGGGACGACAGTCCTTCCAAATTCCAACCCCCGCCCCCCGTCTTCGCAGGGAGCACAGTCCTGCAGATTTACGTGGCCCCTCGGCCCGGCGGACCCGGCACAGGGCCGGCCCTCCTGCACCGTTACTTGACCAAGTGAGCTGAATATTCTACCTCCCCACCAAGGCGCCCCAGCCTCCCCCTGCTCCCTCTTGCTCCCCTGACATCTCCCCCCAGGCCTGCCCTTGCCCTGGGACTTACCCACGGTGCTGATCACTGTGCAGCAGAAAAAGAGCGAGCTCAGGAAGGACCAGTCTGCAAACCCGTTAAACCAGTGGGGCTTCACCTTCTGCAGCAGCACCCCGAGGTCCCGTTTCCTGCCTTCCTCCACTGGGGAAAGAGAGGACCAGAGTGAGGAAGTGGGTTTTGCTCAAGACAGGTCCCACCACGTGCAGGGGTCTTCCCTAAGGAACAGGACCCCCCTGCCTTGTGGCTCCTTAATGCCAAAACCTGGCTCTGCTTTGGCTGTCTCTGCACTTAGTTCCTGCAGAGATGACAAGGCCTTGTCCTTTGTGAGAGGAGCCCCAGGGAGAGGCCCCCAGGGGTCTGGCACAACCTCAGCCACAGGATTGCTGTGTGGCCTAAGGGGGCTTCCAGAAATTTCTGAGCCACCGTGTCTGTCGCTTTGCAAAGGGGCATTCAACTTCTGCTCAGTCTCTTTCACAAGGTTTTGAGAATTGAAAACAAAATGGGTCTTATGAAATGCAAGCTCTTATATGGATACAAACCATCCCTACTCCCGGAGGTCATTAAGCCTGATGGCATTTGGTACTTGTACTGGGATCTGTGGGCACCGAGGCGCCTGAGGATTTCTGGGAAGCCACGGCTTTCACAGCAACTGACCCTGGGCCAGCCGAGCACGACTGGGGCCCTGGTTCCTCGGGGAGGTTCCCAAATAGCTCTGTTGGCCTGGGTGGCCAGTGGGCTTTGGGACCTCAGAGCCATCCTGAGACCCTGGCATGCGGCGGGAGCTCACTACTCATGTGAAAGGGTGCCGAGCCGGGAGTCTGGACATTCTAGAGCCGGCTCTGACCCTGGGTAGCTCCCACAGCCGTGGACGGGATGCTTCTTTCTGAGCCCTTCCCCATCAGGGAGGGAGCATGATGTGGTGACAAGGGGGGTCTGGAGTCCAACGCCCGGGGTGGAATCCTTGGCTCCATGTCATAGTTTGTGACCTTGGCCAGCTGCTTAACTCCCAGACCCTTTGTTTCCGAATCTGTGAAAGGGGTCAGTTCATACAGGCCCCTGGGGGTGGCGTGAGGACTAAGTGCGATAACGCAGGAATGTGTTCCGCACTGGGTCTGCACTTACCGGGCATTTAAATCTCCAACAAAAATTAGTAAAAAAAAAACGGGGTGGGAGGGGCGTCTAGCTGGCTCGGTCAGAAGAGCACGCAACTCTCTTGATCTCAGGGCCATGAGTTCGAGCCCCACATTGGGCGCAGAGATTATTTAAAAAACAAACACAAAATGGGGTTGGCCCAGTGCTGTGTTCCCATTGTATTCTCTCCGTCAGAATCACCAGGGAAACGTTGTAAGATTCCCAGCCCAGCTCTGGAAATCCTGATTAAGTGGGTTTGGAGAAGAGCCTGGAAATGTGTATTTCAGACAAGCTCCCTGGATGATTCTGATGCCTGATCAGGTCTGGGAAGCTCTGAACTTGTTGCCTTCAGAGCTGGGGATGGCTCAGTGTCCTGGCGGGGGCAGGGGCGGTGGCAGAGGACATGTCCTGGGTCAACTGAGCAGCGTGTGTCCGTCCGGTACAGATGCAGAGAGAAGGAGCAGGACCCTCCATGAAGCAGAGGCTCTGCCTCCTGAAAGCCTGCTGGAGAAGCAAGGTCCGGTCCAAGGGGGAGCCGTGAGCAGTGCAGCTGATGACTTACCTGTCACACCAGGGACATCCCCTCACTTGTAGAGGCTGTTTTTCCTTCGTCTTTTACTTATGGACTCTCTATATTTTTATTTTGGTCTGTGAAATACATATTTGCAAACTTTGGGGAACAAGGCAGAGCAGGACTACGTGACTCAAGACAAATGAAACGCAGTAAGGACAGAAAAAGTGCCTTGTGCCTTTCAAGAGGCTTCATGTTCTTAATCTGCTTCCCACAGGGTCCCTATGATTGGCAGGCCTGAGACTGTGGGCCCCCACCGTCCAGCACACTGAGACCCAGAGACAGCAACAGCTCTTCTTCAGGTCACACAGCAAGTTGGGGGAGCAACCGGGATTGAAACCAGGCACCCAAGTTACCAATTCCCTCCCCTGAGTCCAAAGGTAGAAAAGACCACTGGGAACAGGAAGTGGGAGAGAAGGGGGCCAGGCGGCTCCTCCTGGGGGGGCCAAGCCCGGTTTGATTGTCCCTTGAATCCTAGTTCCTGTAGACTGAGTCCTGGGGATGGGCAGGCATGAGTCAGAGGAGCACCTAGGAACCCCCAGCCCCAAGTCTGGTCACCCATGGCCCCCAACCAACCTCATCAAATCTCTGGCAATCCATCCTCATCAGAACCTGTCCGTCTGGGTGGGGCTGGGAACTGAGGCAAAGGGAAGGGAGCAGGTCCTTCCCGAGCACGTACTGGGTGCTCAGTGCTTTCCCTACATTCTTCATAGCAGCCCTAACAGACTCTTGTTTTCCCTGTTTTATGGAGGGGAAAACTGAGGCTCAGAGAGGAGTCATTTGCCTAAGGTCCCACACAGAGGTGGGAAGGATACAAGCTGAGGGCTCCCAGCCCGCTGCTCTCTGGGGGCTGCCTCCCCCCATGGAGGAGGGCCCACCCCGCCCAGAGGAGCCACCTACCTGTTCTGTTGCATTTCAGGATGCCACAGAGCTCCACCAAGAACTCCTCAAAGTCTGGGTCATTTGGCCCCAGCTTCTGGCCACCCTCGATGGCCGAGAAGAGGGCAGCACCCAGCAGTGCGTAGGTCACCAGGGAGCAGAGGAAGCAGAAGCGAGGGAAAAGCTTCTCCAGGGCCTCCAGCAAGCACTTCCTGGCCGGGGGTGGCCCTGCAGCCTCCATCCTCCCAAGAGCGCTCAGAACAGGAGGAGCTGGTGGGAGAGGCAGGAGCAGCCCTGGCTGGAGGAGGAGGGACAGGAGAGGAATGGGAGTGCCCAGAGAATGGCCAGGCTCCAGCACTAAGTGGATGGTACGCGTGCTTCCCCAAGGACCGGGAGGCAGCCGGTTCTCATCACGTTCAGTCACTTAGATGGCGCCCCCCAGCACCCCAAATTGCTATTGATCCACTGGCCTAGAGCTGCCCTGCAGGGGCTTTGGGTAACGTTGTGGGAGCAGCTCTGTGCTCTGGCCTTTCCCATCTGGAAGCTGCAATTTTGACTTCCAGGTACCAAATCTGACTTTTGGTTTTCAGTCAAGTGATTGCCCTTCCCGAGGGTTGTCTGTGGCATCTGGTTTCCTGGACCGGTAGTAATAATAGTCATGGGCATGGCCAGAGCTCTACGGTCTCCAGGCTTGATCGTGTACGGATCTAATTATTGGTCCTAATTCTTCACTCCCCGTAGCATAGCCCCCCTGCCACGACCTTAAGGTGGGAAGAGCTAGACCATGTGATTTGCTCTAGCCAATCAGCTGTTAGCAGACATGGCAGAAGCATGGGCTTGAAATGTGCCCTGTGCCCTATCTCTGCCATGGGAAAAACATGGCCAGTGACAGGCACGGGATTGTTGCCCATTCGGATCCCCCTTCACAAAAGGATTCTCTGCGCAGCTTCAAGGAACACAGTTCACAACAGCCTCCAGCTGTTGATCCTTCAACTTCCAAGTCCTCTTCTCTGGGAAGCCCTGTGCAATAGCTGTGCAAGGTGGGGGTACGAGAGCTTCCCTCCATCTGCGGCCCCCCCAGGGACTCCTCCAACCTGCAACCTTTATTCTAGAACTTCCCCGTTGGTCCACCAGAGATTTTGTCAGCTCTGCATCATGATTGGAAGGCTTTCTCAGTCTCATCCTGCATCCCAGAAAAGGTTTTGCAATTCTTACCCCATTTCTCCATGTCCACTTTGTAGAGGATCCACAACCTGGGGTAGTTGGCAGCGAAAGTGTACTGTGAGAGCAAACTCTAAGATGGAGGTTTGGGACGGGGTTGACCAATAGCCAGCTGTTGGGGCGATGGTGTATAAAGAGCTCTTGGCTCGAGGTGGCCTTCCAGCTGATAAACTTCCCCTGGTGGTGACAGCAATGGTATGCAGGTGGAAGGTGTTGACCAGTGCAGCAATTCAGGCACTGAAAACATTGGAGGAATGATCATGTAAGCACAATGAGTTTGGGTGGCTACCATGAAATCACATCAATCATCCAAAGGCAAACATAGAAGAGGGAGGTTAGTCGGACAGATTACAGCCTCTGCTGCAGTTGGCCTCAGGGCTGCAACTGATACTCATCGTCCCCTTCCTTCACTACCCATGCTAAATCCCCTTGTCCTCTTCCAACTCTTCTATTTCCTCAATGGCTGAGTCATGGCAACCATATCTTTTTCAGGCTGGAGTTGCTTATTTTGTCCATCCAAAGACACAGTTGAGTAAGAAGTGCCAAGAGGTACCTAAGTGGGTCACCTGAGTCACACTCATGTTCCTTCCAGGCTCCATTGTGTGAAAGAAGCCCTACCTCCTCCTTCTGACAAGGCAATTGCCCTTGACAAGCTGATCACCCTTCTCTTGCTTTCTGGCTACCAAAGTGCCCAGACAGCAGCCATAGGGTTCAATTGGCCCCTTACTAGCTCTCCTGGTGAATGTGTCCCCCTTGGGGATCAGGACCTCTACAGAGCCCAGAGTTGTGGAGATGGAAGACAGTAAAGGAATATGATTATGATCATGCAATTCTCAGTGTGAAATAGAAAGCAACCAATGCTTCACTGCTTCTTTACTGCCCTGAAGAACAAGAAAATCTCCAAACATAGAACAAGCCAACTGTTCTGCCTCTCCACCCTTACACTTAACATTTGTAGCTAGCCTCCTAGACGGGTTCAAGTTTAAGAACTCTTTGCCTAGCCCTAGGTCCCCAAGATTTTCTTCTGTTTTCTTCTAATAGTTTTATAGTTTTTCTGCTTATATTCAAGTCCATAATCCATATGAGTTAATTTTTGCAAAACATGTCACACTTAGTTCAAGGTTGATTTTTTTGCCTATGGACACTAAATTGCTCCATTGCCACATATTGAAAAGTCTATTGTAACTCTGTTGGATTGTTTTTTCACCTTCGTGAAAAATCTGTTAAGTGAATTTATGTAAATACACTTCTTGTTTCTTAATTCTGGTCCATTGATCTGATGTCTATCCTTCTACTAATACAGCACTATCTGATTACTATAGCTATGTAGTAGCCCTTAATATCAGGTACAGTGATTTCTCCCACCTTATTCTTCTTTCTCAAGATTTTTTGAGCTAATTAAAGAAACTTCTATGTAAGTTTTAAAATAATCTCATCTATATCTACATAAAACCTAGCTGAGATTTTAACAGAAACTGCATGAAACCCACAGAACAATGGGAAGACACTTGACATCTTCCCTGTGTTAAGCCTTCCAGTCCATGAACATGGGATGTCTCTCCTGGACGTTACTTTGGAACAACACCGTAGAGTGCTCCATTGTTCTTTGCTCAAGCCAAAAATCAACATTTTAAGATAAGAACATACAAGTTATTTGTTATTAAATGCTATTAATGTGCTTGGGGGCAGTGTAACTACGTGAAAGCATGAGGTAGTTAGGGTAATGAAGAGTATTTGCATTATCTTTTTAAGGCTCTTTTTTTTATACATAATTCAAGCATCCAGAATACTATAAAAAAAATAACATGGGGCACCTGGGTTGGCTCAGTGGGTAAGCCTCTGCCTTTGGCTCAGGTCATAATCTCAAGGTCCTGGGATTGAGCCCCACATCAGGCTCTCTGCTTAGCAGAGAGCCTGCTTCCCCCCCTACCCCCACCTGCCTCCTCTCTGCCTAGTTGTGATTTCTCTCTCTGTAAAATAAATAAATAAATAACATAACATAACATAATATAACATAACATAACAGGAGTGCCTGGATGGCTCGATCAGTTAAGCAGTTGCCTTTGGCTCAGGGCCCTGAGACTGAGCCCCACATTGTGCTCTCTGCTCAATGGGAAGCCTGCTTCTCCTGCCCTTTGCCTGCCACTTCCCCTGTGTTCTTTGTCTTTCTCTGTCAAATAAATAAAGTAAGCCTTAAAAAAGAAAAGAAAAGAACAAATGCCTTATACCCATTAACCCTGAGGCCATGCTCCACCATCTGGAAGGAGACAGGGAGCGGGATAGAGGAAGACCCTGTGATAGAACATGAACTGAAGACAGGTGAGCAGCAGCCCATTAGCCACATGATCTAGTTGTATGAGATTCAGTTACGGTTTTTGTCAGTCTACAGGAGTTATTCACACATATTTGGGCCAATGGGATAGTGGTGGCAGGAACAGGTGAGAACCCACAAGAGAAGGAAGCTATTGTGGATAAGTTGGGACCAAGAGATCCAGTCATGCCTGCCCACTCAGAGATGACCCAAGCTTCCTCCATTTTTAGGAGAGGGGAATTTTTCTGCTTCTAATACATTATCTAGTCCCTTTACTTAGGGAGGAGAGACTTCCCCTTGCTGAACCAGCCAAAAAAGCATTTCCTGGGGGGCCCAGTAGAGGCCAGATGGCGTGAGGCCAATAAAAGTTCCCTCCATCTACAGGAAGCGAGAATGCAGATACCTGGGTTCATACACTTCGGTATAATAAGGGACGAATTAGGAAGTGAGCTGCAAACACTCTGTGGCTTATGGAGGCAGACGAGAGAGGGATGCATGAGCCCGAGCAGCCTAGGGCAGCGTCGTGGAAGAGAAGAGTCAAAAGATGTCCAAGGAGAAGGAAATTAATGCCCAGCAGAGAGCAGATCCATGGTAATAGGTCTGACTGAGGTAAAATTTTCTAGTTCTGGAAGTGGGGGTGGGTGGAGACAACAGCGAGGGATTTTGTTCCTTCAGATGAGCAGTGTTTTTGCTGAGAACACAGGAACACAAGGTGCAGATAAAACAAAACTGAGCTTTAAGGCTGCTTCCTGGTCTCCTGAGACCCAGTACCTGAGACCTCCCCTCAGATAGGTACGTGTACACAGACAGTGGAAAAGAGGGATGGTGCTATCCAACAGCCAAGGATGAGTCCTTCTAATCCAGACAAAGGACGAAGGACATCACCCAGCCTGGATTCCCCTGGAGCAGCAGGAGCAGCCATGACCCATGTGAACTCTCCCACTACAGCCCTGCAGGGAGACACGGAATCATGCTTTTGCCCCATGGGTGTGTGTGTACGTGTGTACATTTCTGTTTATCTCTTGAGGACAAGTACTGGGCAGGGGGGCTTCTCAGTCACAATAAACCCATCAATTCTTTTAAAAATAATGAGAGCCAATTACACTCCTACATTAAACATGACCTTGGTTCCTAGAATCAAATTGCTGTGTTACAATCAAGTCGCATAGCCTGCTTTATACTTACGACCTACAGGCTTATCACTCAGGGCAGAATGTGGGAACTGAAGAAAGAAAGTCTTAATACAAACAGGTTGGTGGAGAGAAAGCGGGGAGGTCGGGGTAGAGTGTACAAACCAGGCCTCCAAAGCTCGTTTGCTTGATCCAGCCCACACGTGCTGCCTAGGTGGGCCCCTCTCAGATTAGGTCTCCACCTCTGGTCCAGTTGGCTTTGCCCTGGGCTTAGGGCCCTGTGGCCTCCCATCTGCATACTCAGGCCTATGGGGAAGGGGTGGTTCCTTCAGAGAGAGCAGGACCTGCAGATCGAAGAGGAAGATTGAACATTAGGGCTGTCATTGATCAAAAACTTGCCTAGAGATCACCATTCCCTACCTGGCAGTCCCCTGTGTCCTTGATGGGGTGAAGGCAGATTTGCTTGAACTATATACAGTGGTTTTTTAAAAAGAATAAAAGGAGGTTTATGGATCTCTTACATAATAGTCCAAAAGCAAGATGTGCTCATTGCTGGGGCATCCCTGCTTCATCCAGACACTAAGTACCCAGGTTCTTTCCATCTTGTTGCTCCGCTTTATCCCAGGATAGCAGTTTTCAGAGTGTGGTCCCTTTAGACCAACAGCATGACCACAGTCTGGGAACTGTGGTCGAACTTGTTCGAAATGGAAGCTCTTGGGTCCAGATTTCAAAATTCTGGGGGTGGGACCCAGCAGTCTGACCAAGCCCCCGGGCAATTCCAAAGCTCACTGGAGTGTGAGAAGCACTACCCTTGGGCACCGTCCTCACCAACACACTCTGAAGCCCACCTCTGTTTAAGTCAAGGGAAGGGAAAGAGGAAATCAGGACAATTAACCCTCTTTTAAGATGGCGGGGTGGAAATTACATGCATCATTTCTTTTTTTTTTTTTTTAAGAGTTATTTATTTATTTATTTATTTGGGCGTGCGATGAAGAGAGGGATGGAGAGAGAGAGAGCACACGTGCAAGTAGGGGAAAGGAGAAGGACAAGCAGATTCTGTGCTGAGCACAGAGTCAGATCCCACGACCCTGAGACCATGACCGGAGGCAAAACGAAGACCCGGACGCCCAACAGACTGAGCCACCCAAGTACCCCCACTTCTATTCACAACTACACGCAGCCGTAAGGTTGGCTAGAAAAGAAACGTCTAGCAGGTGGCCACGGTCCAGGAAGAAGGGGGTGACTGTGAAGACATAACTGACCACACCTCCACCAAGGGGCAGAGGGTGTCCTGAGAATGTAGCTGGAGGCACCACTCTCACAGACGTTGGAGGGAGACTCATGTCTCCAAGTCTCTGGCCAGGGCCTTCATAAAATCTCTTGGCAGAGATAACGACTTCTTATAGCCTGCCATTAGTTATCCTGGTTGGTGGCCGGTAGAATGAGGAAAGTCAAAAGATACATGGGAAAGTGCTTGGAAAACTTTGAAGTATAGTTATTTTTATTCTTCTAGAATGCTGGGGTCTGGAGTTTCCCATACTTTCCCTCCTGCAGACGCAGCACACAATAAAGAACCAACAGACACACTGAAGGAAAATGTGATCATAATCAAAATCAAGTAGGGAGGGCGCCTGGGTGGCTCAGTGGATTAAGCCGCTGCCTTCGGCTCAGGTCATGATCTCAGGGTCCTGGGATCGAGTCCCGCATGGGGCTCTCTGCTCAGCAGGGAGCCTGCTTCCCTTCCTCTCTCTCTGCCTGCCTCTCTGCCTACTTGTGATCTCTCTCTGTCAAATAAATAAATAAAATCTTTAAAAAAAAAAATCAAGTAGGGAAAGAAACAAAAAGTAGACTCACTGATGATCCAGGTGAGAGAGTTAGCAGACAATTAGTTTAACACAGCTTAATTTGTTAAACAGAAGAAAAGGTTGACAAATGGATGAATGAAAAATTTTAACAATATCTACAAGGTATAAGAGACAACCAAGAGGCATCTGGGTGGCTCAGTGGGTTAAGCATCTGCCTTCAGCTCATGTATAGATCTCAGGGTCCTGGGATCGAGCCCCGCATCGGGCTCATTGCTCAGTGGGGAGTCTGCTTCTCCCTCTCCCTCTGCTCTTCTCCCCTGTTCATGCTTGCTCACTCTCTCCAATAAAAATTTTAAAAAAACTTTTAAAAGAGACAAAAGGATATTCTAAATTTAAAATTAAAAAATGTATGGCATTTAAAACTTACTGGATGTCCAGAGAATGTGGACAAGCCACAGACTAGGAGAAAATATTTTTCAAAAGACTTATCTGATAAAAGATTGTTATCCGCAATCTACGAAGAAGTTCTAAAACTCAGTAAGAGCAACCTCATTTTGCAATGCATAACATTATCAAATCATACATTGTATACTTTAAACTTACACAATGTTATATATCAATTACATCTCAATAAAGTTGTTACCAAGCCCTAGAATCAAATTCATGTGTCTAATGCACAGAAAGCCAATATCTGAGTCATCAGGTTGGAAACAGAAAGCTTTACCGTCAGAAGAGTAGCCCAGAGGCGCCTGGGTGGCTCAGTTGGTTGAGCATCTGACTCCTGGTTTTGGCTCAGGTTGCGTCTGGCTCCCTGCTCAGTGGAGAGTCTGCTTCTCTCCCTCTTCCTCTGCCCCTCCCCCTGCTCATGTGCTCTCTCTCTAAAATAAATAAATCTTAGGGGGGGAAAAAAGAATAACTCAGTGAGAAGACTGGGGATCAATGCTCATTTTAATCTGCCTTGTCTTTGTGGAATCTAGGGACAGTTTATAGGAGCTATGAAGGTATGTGGGGGTTAGGGCAGAAACTGGTTGGCCCTTGAAAACTTTCAAGGGGAGACTGGAATTTTTTGAGACTGTGCACAGTTTTGGACACTGGGTTTCATCCAGGGATCCTGGTATGTTACGTGTTGACCTTCTATCTATAAAACACATATTATCAAGTGGCCTCCCTCCTTGGTTTCTACAACTAGTATTAGGGGGAAAAAACCCAAATTATGAGTTTAATAATTCTTGCAAGGCTGTGAAGGAATGTGCCTATGAGCAGTGTGTGAGGTTCTAATGGGGGGAAATCCTGCCTAGTGACAGTTTACATGGATGAAGAAGCAGATGTCCAGGTTCAAATCCCCACTCCCATTTATAATTTGATCACAGGGAGAGGGTGACAACCGATCTCAGCTACTTCCTGACAAAGAGGGGCAAATGTTGGATTCGAGGAAGGAAACAACTTTGTCCCTTGTGGGAAATATTTTCTGACACTTGGCTTAATTTGTACATTTTGCATGACCCAAATATTCAGAAACCACATTATTACATATATCCAAATATTAGTAGTTCCTGTAACATTGACTTAATCCCTTAGGGAATCCAGAAAAAGAGTCTAGTTTTCAGCATATGGAGCCCTGTGACTTAATTTATCATAATTGGGGGGCATGTATAAGAATTCCTTTTTTTTTAAAGATTTTATTTATTTGTCAGAGAAGGGGGGCAGCAGGCAGAGGGAGAAGCAGACTCCCCACTGAGCAGGGAGTCCAATGTGGAACCGGATCCCTGGAACCTGAGATCATGACCTCACCCAAAGGCAAACACCCAACTGACTGAGCCACCCGGGCATCCATGAAATAAATTTTTATCAAAAGTCCTTGTGATGGGGTAAAAAATTAACATTCTCCCCTTTTGACATAATTTTTTTTTTCCTAGAAAGACATCATAGATCACCATTATTTCCTCTTAGCTGGAGTTTAACTTCTCTATTCTGAACCTTAGCTAAAAATCCTGCTCTAACCCTCATGAACCAGTCTTAGTCTTAAGAATAGGACAGTTCAGTTAAATAGTTGTGTCATTTCAAGAAATGATCTTGCAACTGGGCTTCCGAAGTCTACGTTGTACAAGCAATGAGGTAATTAATAAGAAGCGTTTCTATGGAAACAAAAATAAAACACAGGTTAAGGGTTGCAGCAAATTATAAATCTAGTGTCTGAGTCCCAAGTGCTACGAATGAGAAGATTTCTAGGTATCAGGTTCAAAGCATCCCCAGATGGAGGGGAGCAGGCATCAACAATCTAATGGATTGTTTCCTGGATAGTAGTTCAGATGTCCCTGGGGATCTTTACAAGTGGTCCATGGAGCAACAGAGATGAAGATGGACTATCCGTGAGCTACTGTAGCAATTTCTCTGAAGTCTGCTTCAAGTCATCCAGCTTCAGTTTGCAGGGGTTCAAGGAGAAGGGCAGTTTTAGTTCTCAAAGATTCCAAGTTGAGAGAATGGAAGAAAATGGGAAACCTAGTTTGGAGAGTCATAGCCACGTATTTGAAGAAACCAGAAGGCTTCAGGACCAGCCCAGGTTTAAAGGCAAAGGGACATTCAAAGACAATTAATAAAAATAGAATCTAACATCCATAAAGGTATGTTCCTGAAATAAGTTTTTTCTCTCTAAAATCACCCTTATTTCTGCCAAAGATGGCCAAATTAAAACAAATTCGTTTGCGAAATAGGTCCAGTTTTTTACAGACTGGCCTGGTTATTTACAGGCGTGCACCAAGAATAGTGGTTGACCATATAAGTTTTTTAAAAACTTGCTTTACTGGAACCTTTCATAAGTAATTTAGGATTAAACTTTTAATAGCCTCCTGAGGCCAGAAGCTGAGCCAAATACTTACCATCAGATTCGCCTATAATACCTGTCAATTTGGGTGAATTCCTCTCTTTCCAAGATCCTCAAAATAATTCTGAAGTTCCTACACCTGCCAGGAATTCTTCACTCACCTGGTAAGGCTGCTGGGAACTCTGTCAGCAAGATATCAGGCTGACATTTCCAAGGGGCTCTACTGACTCCAGAAAGTCAACCTTAGTTCCTTAAATCTGTCTGGTCATATCTGAGTCTACGTGTGTGTCTCTCAGATATGAACTTCCAGCCTTGATAAAATGAGCAATGTTTCGATGGTCCCCTGTAACAAGGGGGAACAGATTCTTATGAATTTGTGTAAACAATTATAATTGTCATGAAAGACAATACTCATAGAGAGTTTCCGAATTCTGGAGGGTTCAGGTAAGGAGAAAAGATAAATGTTTGCGTTTGTTTACAAAAACAGATTTTACCAAATTTCTGTAAATCATAGGTATCTTGAGAGAGACAGTTTCCTTAAATCTTTAGACCAAACTTTAGACAATTGGTGAAGTTTCAAACAAGAGTCACAAAAACTATAATCATCTTCCTCTACTTAGCTAGTTCCATGTTACTAATTCTTGTTCTGTTTGAATGCAGCTGTCCTCTTAGTTCCAGAAATTCTTGGTTTCATTTTATGATCTTATAGATGTAGGAAGCCTGTATTTGTCAAACGTCCTTTCCACCTCTGAAACTAATTAATACACTATATGTTAATTAATTGAATGTAAATAAAATAATTTTTTTAAAAGTCCTTTCCATGAATCTCCTTGAAGCTGAAACACATTTGCAATGGCAAATGACTAAACAGAATAAGACAATGACTATAAATGACAAAGGACTCAAAAATGGCCATGATTAAAGATCTGATGAGAACTCATTATAATGCAGGTGACAAGGAATTCGGTTATTTCTGTGACACACAACATATTAATAATTAGGATCACAAGTGATTGACATTCTACTAGGACATAGCAAAAGCTTAGGAACTGTACATAATTTCTGGAACAATTATAGCATTCACTCATAATCTAAGAAGGTTTATCATCACTTGTCTGACAATGCTTCTCACGTAATTTGACATACCAACTAAAGAACCCTAAGTAGGGGCTCCTGGGTGGCTCAGTCAGTTAGGCAGCTGCTTTCAGCTCAAGTCAGGATCCCAGAGTCCCGGATCAAGCCCTGTGTCAGGCTCCCTCCTCGGTGGGGACCCTCCTTCTACCTCTCTTCTGCCTGCCTCTCCCCCAGCTTGTACTCTCAAACTCTCGGTCAAATAAATAAAATCTATTTTTTTTTTATTACAAAGCCCATGCCTAAATAGGATCATAGGTCACTATACAGCTTAATACTTAATTATCTATTTAGTCAAGGAGGTAACGAGAAATTCTGAAGGCAAATACAGATGGTTACATAGTTGTCAGCAAAACTAGCTCCTTTAATATTGAGAAGATTGAACTTTCTTAAGTAATCAAAGACCTGATAAAGACAAAACATAGAAACTGTTTTCCTAGGCAGATACCTTTAAGGTAAAGGGAAAGCTTTGTTTACAATTCTTACTGAGAGAAGGTGGAGGAGGGTGGGTAACGTATCCTCCAGATGAGAAGGTGACTTAAGACCAAAAAATGAGAGGCACCTGGGTGGCTTAGCGGGTTAAAGCCTCTGCCTTCGGCTCAGATCATGATCCCAGGATCCTAGGATCGAGCCCCGTGTTGGGCTCTCTGCTCCTCGGGGAGCCTGCTTCCCTTCCTTTCTCTCTGCCTGCCTCTCTGCCTATTTGTGAACTTTGTCTGTCAAATAAATAAAATCTTAAAAAAAAAAAAAAGACCAAAAAATGAAGCAATTGCTCCACACACTTGACAGTCTTACACAAGCTTGCTTACTGACAGGAGCCCGCGGTCCAGGCTGTGCGCTTCCACTCTCCGCCCCTCTTCTCCGCCCCAGCCTGACCTTAACCCGCAGCTTTTATAGAGCAAGGGGCACGGTCGTGAGGTCATAGGGTAGTTCTCGAAAGTGCTGCCTTCCGTGGGCCAGGGCATCTCGACTAGCTACCTGACATGGAGCCTTCCGTGCAACACTTAGGGAAGGTCAGAACAACCTTTCTGGCTTTGCAATCAGGCATGTGTTCACCTCCATGGGGCCTGGAGCACATAACCCCGGGGGAGCCATGGCGGGAGCACAAACAAGATGGAGGCCAAAGATGGAGTCAGTGTTGTCAGCACTTATACACTTATGAAGAGTAGACCAGTAATCTGAGAAAACTCATTTTGACAGAAAACCACATTTCAATTTCATATCAGTGTGCTTTTGATATTAAAACTCCTAAATTCTAATAATTCTAATTTAACTCATCAATTCTAATTTGATATTAAAACTCATAAATTTTAATAAATGCATCCTGCCCGTGTATAAAATTCTTTTCCAAAGATTTTCTTCTCATAAGCCTTCCACAACCTTCTTTTTACATTTAGATCTTGTCCTAAGCTTACCTTCCTTAAATAACCAGCCTCATTTTAGGACAAAATTATTTTCTTTTTCCTAAATGAAAATACCTCTGCATTCCTCCAAGCGTTCTTACCAAAAATATGTATCCTACTTTCCCTACACACATAGCTGATTTTCTCATCATTTCCAGCAGTCTCGACTACATTTATTAGAATTTGTAACTCTTAGAAACCTCAGTCTCCAGTGAAAACTAAGTAGTCACCAACTACGAAGTGTGTGTTAAACCAGAATTCTTTAAAATGGCAGATTTATGAATATATTTCATAATTTCTAGAAACATGTTCTTTTATAGTACAACTTTTGTAAAGAAAGCATGAAACGTGTTTACTAACAGACCCAAGTGTCTCTAGTTTTCTCTGCAATAGGAAGCCAAAAGCAGATAAACAAATATTTAGTAATTATGTTTCAGGACTTTATCTATTTGGAAGTGATCTAGACATTTAATGGATTTAACTTTTTTTTAAAGATTTTATTTATTTGAGAGAGAGAGAGAGCACACAGAGCTAGAAAGAAAGCATGAGCAGGGCGAAGGGCAGAGGGAGAAGCAAACTCCCCACTGAGTGGGGAAACTGACATGACCCCAGGACATCGGTGTCTTGACCTGAGCCAAAGGCAGACCCTTAACTGACTGAGCCACCCAGATATCTAGTTAATGGATTTAACTTTACTCACCACTTAACTTAGCAAAACCTTAAAGTTCAACTGTTTATCCTCAACAATTACGTTGAGATCAGTTATGAAAATTTTATGATGCTGAACAGTTAACCTTACTTTTAAGATTTTTTTTGTTTGTTTTTTTTGTTGAAAAATTCTGTAACAAAGATAGCATGAGCTCATTTGACCTTTGGTAAGCCTTGGTAGAATAAAAGTTTTATATGTGATGCTGATAACTCTAAATATATGTCTGTTTAATTAAACCAACAACCATGAATTTACTTTAATATCAAATTTTTTTCAGACCATGTGAAATTAAAAAACATTTGGGTTAGTTATTATCAGAGTTTTAGAATGCCCAATTTTTACAAGTGCTTGCCTTTAAACCAATTAAATAAAGCTCCTTTATCAATTAATTTTAGCAGTACCATCCAAGGTAGAGAAAATATCTCATATTTATAATACATATGGGCATAAATACACAAACAAGATACAAACAGAATCTAGCCTTTATGTTATTAGTATTTGTGGAGAACATATTAAGGGTCCAATTTCCACATATCTCCCTTTTACAAAATAAATGTAATTGCAAGATAGTATTATAATCTGTGGATCCATTAATTTGTCATTTTTCTCCAGAGTCGAATAAACACTATGGCCAAGCAGTGTTAAAAAAGAAGGTAATCTTTTTCGGGTTCGTAACTTCATAACTAAAACTGGTTTTGGAATCTGCAGCCCAAAGTGTCCAGAACCAAATCAGCATTTCACGTGTTACAAGCAGGACAAACGTACAACGCCCAAAGACAACAATCAAGGCATTGTAGGAGGAAACATAATTGAACACAGGTAATTGGATGACTTTTTCGATCTTGCAAACTTTGAGGGCCCCTCTTATAGATGCCCTAAGAGGAAAATTCCCCAAAAGAACCAAAATCAAATGAGAGGAACAGCCACTGGTTATGCACACCAGAAACTTACCCTTCAGTTGTAGAATGCTAAATGCAGCTGATGTTCCTGGGGGAGCTGGCCAGGAGAACCTCTGGAGACTCAATATGATGTCAAGCAGCTTCAGGGAATCCCCCAAGTCACCTCATGGCCAGCCCCTAGCACAAAGCCTCTTGGCTGGCTCATCGAATTATTACCAAACCCTGAAATCAAAAGAGTGTGTTTGATTTGGTGTAAACCAATCTCTGAGTCACCAGGTTTGAAGCAGAGAAAGCTTTATTATCAGAAGGATAACCCACTGAGAAGGCAGGGATCAGCCTTGCATCAAAGAAACTAGAAGCTGGTTTTTTGAAAGAATCAATAAGATCAATAAACCACTGGCCAAACTAATCCAAAAGAAAAGAGAGAGGGCCCAATTTAATAAAATTATGAATGAAAGGGGAGAGATCATGACTAACACTAAGGAAATAGAAACAATCATCAGAAATTATTATCAACAGCTATATGTCAATACATTAAGCAACCTAGAAGAAATGGGTGCATTCCTGGAAACCTATAAACTTCCAAGACTGAAACAGGAAGAGATTGACAACCTGAATAAACCACTATCTAGTAATGAGATTGAAGCAGTGATCCAAAAAACCTCCCCAAAAACAGGAGCCCAGGAGGCTGGACACTTATGAGATTGTGCACTGTTTTGGACATCTGGGCTCCATTCATTGTGTCACGTGGTGTCCATATGTCTGTAAAACAAACCTATGGAGTAGCCTCTCTTCCTGGTTCCCGTATCTCATACTGGGGAAAAAAGAACAAAGAACAAGGTTAATAATTATTGTAAGGCTGTGGAGAAATGTGCACATGTGCAGCATTGGAGGTTAAAAGGGAGAAAAAGCCTAGCAAAGTTTATATGAATAAAGTAGCATATGTGAGTTCAAAGTTGGGGAATGAAAGAAAATAAATTTTTAAAAGATTGTTGTAAAAAGAAAAGTATAACTTGATTTAAACATGGGAAAAGATCTGAACATACACTTCACAGAATATACACCAGTGACAGGCACATGAAAAGATTGTTCAGCCTCATGTGACATCAGGGAATGGCAAGTTAGAACAACAAGATACCAACACACACCTGTTACACCTGTTACCTGGAACACTGACAACACCAAGTCCTGGCAAGGATGTAGAGCAACAGGAACCCTTGCTCGCTGCAAGATGGTAGAGCTACTTTGGAAAATAGCTTAGGGGTTTCTTATAGAACTAAACATGCTCTTAACACACAAGCCAGCAATTGTACTCCTTGGTATTTACCCAAAGAGGCTGAAAAAAGATGTCCACAAAAACCCTGCATATAGATGTTTATAACAGCTTTTTTCATAACTTTCAAAACATGGAAGCAGCCAAGATGCTTTTCCGGAGGTGAAGGGATCCATAAACTGTGGTTCATCCAGACAATGAAATATTACTTGGTGCTAAAAATGAAATGAGGCGTCAAGCCATGGAAACACACGAAAGAGCTTTAAAAGCACAGTACTAAGTGAAAGAAGCCAATTTGAAAAGCCTAAGCACTGTACGATGCCAACTGGATGGCATTCTGGAAAGACAGAACAATGGGGACAGTAAAAAGATCAGTGGTTGCCAGAGGTTAGGAGGCAGGGAAGGTTCAAGAGGCAGAGCACAGTCAGTTTTTAGGGCGATGGAATTGTTCTGCATGATACTATATTGGTGGATACATGTCAGTATACATTTAATGTACAACATTAAGAGTGAACCCCAATGTAAACTATGGACTTCAGGTGACAACAATGTGTCAGCGTAGGTTCATTGATTGTAACAAATGTACGCATCAGGTGTAGGATGTTGGTGGTAGGGAAGGTGGTGTCTGTGTCTGGGTAGAGGGTATATGGGAACTCTGTGTACCTTGTGCTCCATTTTGCTATGAATCGAAAACTGCCCTAAAGAATAAATTCTGGTTTTTTAAGAAATGTATAGGTTTAACTAAATAGGTTTAACTAAAGACTTGGATCCAACAGAAGTTAGAATTAGTGAACTCAAAGACAATCAGTAGGTCCAATCAAAATGGAACATCAGGGATAAGATATACCCTCCTATCAGAAAAAAAAGACAAATTACATAAAACAAGGTTTAAAAAAAACTGGATATGGGGGTGCCTGGGTGGCTCAGTGGGTTAAAACCTCTGCCTTCAGCTCGGGTCATGATCCCAGAGTCCTGAGATGGAGCCCGCATCGGGCTCTCTGCTCAGCGGGGAGCCTATTCCCCCTCTCTCTGTCTCTGCCTGCCTCTCTGCCCACTTGTGAACTCTATCAAATAAATAAATAAAATCTTTAAAAAGATAAAAAACTGGATATCAGACAACAAAGGACAATGATCCATGAAGAAAAGAACAAATGAGACAAATGAAAAATAAATAGGAAGATGACAGACTGAAACCTAATGGTAACAACATAACCATTAAATGTATATGGTTTAAACATACCAATTAATGGAATAGATTGTCAGACCGGATATAAAAGCAAAGTCTAACCAGTTGCCATCTAGAAGAAACACAATTTAAATATAAGGACACAAGTAGGTTAGAAGAATGGAGAAAGATATACCATGTTAAATCAGTCAGAAGAAAAGGCTGTGGGGAACTTGGGTGGTGCAGCCGGTTAAGCGTCTGACTTGGTTTCAGCTCAGGTCCTGATCTCAGGGTCCAGGGTTCAAGCCCTGCATGAGACTCCATGCTCAGCGGGGAGCTGTCTTGGAATTCTCTCTGGCTCTCAAGGCTCCTGTCACTTGTGCTCTCGCTCTCTCTCTCTCTCGAGAGTAAATATACAA
Source organism: Mustela putorius furo (assembly GCF_011764305.1). Lineage (NCBI taxonomy): Eukaryota > Metazoa > Chordata > Mammalia > Carnivora > Mustelidae > Mustela > Mustela putorius. The sequence goes on from NW_025422057.1 coordinate 13,409,073, forward strand.
ATCTTTTTTAAAAAGAAGAAGAAAAGGCTGTGATGGCTATATTAATATCAGATAAAATAGATTTCAGAACATAGAATACTACCAGAGCTAATGTAGGTTATTTTCCAACGATAAATGAGTCAATTAATCAAAAAGACATAACAATCTTAAAATGGTTTGCTCCTAATAATAGAGCTTCAAGATACCTGAAATAAAAACTGAAAAAATTTAGGGTGAAATGAACAAATCCACAAATATAGTTGGAAATTTCAATTCCCTTCTCTAAAGTATTGAGATAAGTAGACAAAAATTCAGCAAGAATAGACTTGAATGACACTATGACCAAAATTCTGACTGCAGAATATACATTCTTCTCAGAGGCACGTTATAATCAATCATATTTGAGGTCATAAAACGAGCCACAATAGATCGCTTTAGATCCATGTCATACAAAGAATGTTCTTTGGGCACTGTGGAATTGAACTAAAAATCACTAACAGGGGCGCCTGGGTGGCTCAGTGGGTTAAAGCCTCTGCCTTCGGCTCAGGTCATGATCTCAGGGTCCTGGGATGGAGCCCCGCATCGGGCTCTCTGTTCAGCATGGAGCCTGCTTCCTCCTCTCTCTCTCTGCCTGCCTCTCTGCCTACTTGTGATCTCTGCCTGTCAAGTACATTTTAAAAATCTTCAAAAGAAAAAAAAAATCACTAACAATGATATCTGAAAATTCCCAAATATTTAGAAACTAAAATAACACACTTCTAACCTGCACTTCTTTCAAAGAAGAAATCATGAGGGAAATTAGAAAGCCTTTTGAATTGAATGAAAACGAAAATACAATGGATCAGAGACAGCAGGATGTTGCTAATGGAGTCATGGTCAGGATCTTCATTTTTAAAAAGATCAGTCTAGCAGTCAAGTTCAGGAACAAGTAGGGAATAGGGAATCAAGTAATTCATCAATATTTACTGACTGTCTACTCTGTGCTAAGCCCGAAAGTGCTGAAGTGGGAGCAGAGAACATTTTCCCGCTCTCAAGAAGCTTTCAGTTTAGTGAGGGGACAAAGAGAAATAAATGCCTAAATCACAGTGTTTGGTTAAGTGACAGTGACTCGTTGATGGGGAGGGGGTGCGGACAGAGGGGTGGAAAGGCAGCTTTGGTAGGTTGGTCTGGGAAAAGCACCCTCTGAAGTGACATTTGAGCTAACCCCTTGCTAATGGGAAGGAAGTAACAGTGCAAAAGTCCAGGACAAGAGTTTTTGAAGCAAACAGAAGGGCAAGCGCAAAATCCCTGAGATGGAATGAATTCGGCATGTCTGGGGCAGGGACCTGCGACCCAGAGAGCCACAGACAGGAAATGATCAGGTAGCCTGGCCATTAAATGTATTTTCCAGGTCTAACCAGAAACCTCTGGAGAGTTTTGACATGAGGGGCGATGAGGTGGGCTTCCTCTTTAGAAAGATCCCTCTGGCTTGCTGGAGGAAGCAAAGAGACCAGTTGTCTAGGCAAGAGATGGTGGGGCCACCATGAGGGTCACAGAAGAGAAGTATGGCGACATCACTGGAATCCAGATATGTTTTGGAGGTAAAGAGGAGTTGCCAGTGGATAAACAAGAGAAGAGAAGACTTGAGGAGGAGTAAATGTGAGGTGTGAGAAAGCACTCAGGAAGTCCAAATGGAAGACGACTTCTACTAGAACAGGAGTGACCGAGATGGAGACAGAAGGACTCAAGGTCCATTATTTCGTTGACTCAATGATCCACATTTTTTTTAAAGATTCTATTTCTTTATTTGACAGACAGAGATCACAAGTAGGCAGAGAGGCAGGCAGAGAGAGAGGAGGAAACAGGCTCCCTGCTGAGCCGAAAGCCTGATGCGGGGCTCGATCCCAGGACCCTGGGATCATGACCTGAACCAAAGGCAGAGGCTTTAACCCACTGAACCACTCAGGTGCCCCTAAAAATCCCATTCTTTTTCACATTTATGCATCTTTGAAATCAAAAGATATCCACCCAATGATAGCATTTTTCATTGTTATTAACCATGAAACAATTATGAGGTAATTATACGGTGAAAACATTTCACTGACACTTTTTGCTAAGATTTAAAAAGTACTGGGGCACCTGGGTGGCTCAGTCAGTTGAGCATGTGACTCTTGACTTGGGCTCAGGTCATGATCTCAGGGTTGGGAGATGGAGCCCAGAGTCAAACTCTGCCCTCAGCATGGAATCTACTTGAGATTCTCTCTCTCTGCCCCTCCCCCCGCTCCCCACTTGTACTCTTGTACTCTCTTTCTCTCTCTCTCCTAAAAAAATAAAAATAAAAATAAAATTAAACAAGTACCAGCAGCAACACATCTTGAATTTGATAAAATATGCCTAGCATATTATATGGAGATATTTGCAGGCAAAGTTGACAGGACTTAATGATGGATTGAATGAGAGAATCGAGGAAGAGGAAGATAACTAGTCACAATTAGGAAGTCCTAATTCTGAGATGGGAGAAGTGGCTTTTGAAAGAGAAAGATCCACATTTCGGTTTTGTTCAGTCAGTTTGGGGGTCCCTCAAGTCATTCGAGTGAGGCTGTCCAAAGGCTGTTTGGAACTCAGAGGAGAGAAGGAGGTTGGAGGTCCACAGCTGGGTAGAAGGTACACAAGGCTGGTTAAAGACTGAACAAGACTGGGGCACCTGGGTGGCTCAGTGGGTTAAAGCCTCTGCCTTCAGCTCAGGTCATGATCTCAGGGTCCTGGGATTGTGCCTCGCATCGGGCTCTCTGCTCAGCAGGGAGCCTGCTTCCCCCTCTCTCTCTGCCTGCCTCTCTGACTACTTGTGATCTCTGTCTATCAAATAAATAAATAAATAAATCTTAAAAAAAAAAAAAAAAAGACCGAACAAGACTTCCTGATATGTAGAGAGCGAGCAGAGAAGATGGTCCAGAGACCCGCAGAAGCCACTGGCACTGGGCAGCCAGAGGAGAAGGTGAAAAGTCAAGCAGAAGCCGTCTCAGAAGCCAGGAGGACAAGCCAGAGTCGCCAACCCAATCAAATGCTGCTTATACATCAAGAAAGATGCTAATGTGTGTGTCGGTATAGAGAAAAATCTGCAGGATTAGACACCACAGAGAGGATCAGCCAGAAATGATCTCTGATTGGGTGCCAGGCAAGGTACTCTTCTTCGTTTTAACTTTTACTTTCTGATGTTATCTATTTCTGTGATGTGTTGGTTATTGAAAGGGAAAAAACAATAAAGCACGATTGTAAAACATTATTTATCTCGCGGCAATGAGGCCCCTGTGTAACGGGTGTTGGACACACGTTAGTGTATCTCCCCAAATTTCTGCTTTCGGAAGCAAGTCTTCCCTTCCAAAGAGACAAAGAGCCCTCAGAGTGGATTTTAGAGATGGGATGGATTTCTGGCATCTCAGCCGACAGGTAGAAAAGATGTTTTTGACCAGAGACTGGGCCCTCTCAACAGCCCTGAGGTCGCCCCACTCATCGGACCCTCAGAAGCTCGGAGTTGTACGACTTAGATTCATTCTTCCCTGAGATCTGAATTTTTAATAGTTAGAAATGCCCAGCCATTCAGAAGGTGAGGAAAGTTCCAAACACGGAAAAGGATGAAAACCCTGTTGTTCATTTCTGAGAATGTTCCTTGAGGTGAATAATTTATGCCACTTATCGATTCCCATTTCTTAAAAGGCCTGGGTTAAAGGAGCCTGAAGGTTTCCACGCAGCACAAGCCCCGCTTCCCCAGAGGCCCGTCGGCCAGCAGGACGCTCGCGGCCCAGTGCTGTGACCTGAGGGTTCTCTACCGGCAAATGCTGCAAAGCGCAAATATATTTGCATCAAGATCGTGAATGTCTTGGAGACGGTTGTAAAGGTGACACCGAAAAAGTAAATTAAGTATTTCACAGGACCCCAGCCCCTTACCAAGAGGGAACAAGTCCCCGCGGGAGTGTGAGGAACTTGCCTGTGATAGCCTGTTGCCCCCACACCCTCAGCCCTGTGATGTCGCAGGGCCTTCTGACAGACTCGCCCCTCTCCATTAAAGCTGGGCTTGGCCCTGTGATCTTTGGCCAGTGAAACCGGGGCCGATGGGAGCCTAGAAGAGGCTTTTTAATGCGTTTGCAGAGATTGGTTTGGTCTCCTGCTTTGCATTTTAAGAAGAACATTCTCTGAACACTGTTTATCCCAGACGTGGGGAGCAGACCAGGCCCCCCATCCCCCACCCGCGGGAAGCCACATCAACCAGCCTGCAAATCTGAGACAGATCCTGGATCGTAAACAAGGAGATGCCCATCCTGGAGCGCGTCATCTTCCCTCCTAAGGACACATCATTCTAAAGATTCAGTTCATCATAATGTTAAACACGGGGGCGTCCGTGGTGGTCAGTGGCTTACGCCTCTGCCTTCAGCTCAGGTCATGATCCCGGGGTCCTGGGATGGAGCCCCGCATCAGGGTCTCTGCTCACCGGGAGGCCTGCTTCCCCCGCTCTCTCTCTGCCTGCCTCTGTGCCTACTCGTGATCTCTGTCTGTCAAATTACTATATGCCCCAGAAATTCCACTCCTAGATAATATGCTCAAAAGAATTGAAGACAGGGTCTCAAACAAATACCACCTGCCCAGAGCAGCAGTGTTCACAATCTCCCAAAGATGGAAACAACCCCAATGCCCATCAGGGATGAGCAGATGAATAAAATATGGCATCTGTGTAATGAAATATTATTGAGCCATAAGAAGGAAGTAAGTACTGGTCCAGGCTACAACGTATATGAGCCTGAAGCCTTTATGGTAAGTGAAAGAAGCCAGAATGACAGGTACTGTAAATGATTCTATTCCAATGAAATATCTAGAAAAAGTAATTTCTTACAGACAGTAAGAAACAGCTTGGTGATTTCCAGGGGCTGGGGGGTGGGGGATTCCAGGTGCTGGGGAAATGAGCATTGGAGACTACCTACGTGGGTACAGGAGGTTTCTTTTAGGATAATCAAAGTGTCTTGGAGGTAGATGTTTTCATAAATTCCTCCAGGAAGCACTCCGAACAGCAGAGCCCCCTGTTAGAGACTGGAGGAAAGGGGACATCCTGCAAAGATGCTTATGACGCCATCATGAATGTACTAAATGCCATTTTTAAAAAATGCTTCTGAATTGCTCACCTTAAAAATAGTTGATTTGGGGCACCTGGGTGGCTCAGTGGGTTAAGCCTCTTCCTTCAGCTCTGGTCATGATCTCAGGGTTCTGGGATCAAGCCCCACATTGGGCTCTCTGCTCAGCAGGGAGCCTACTTCCCCTCCCCCTCTGCCTGCCTCTCAGCCTACTTGTGATCTCTCTCTGTCAAATAAATAAATAAAATCTTTAAAAAAAAGATTGCATCTAAATTACTGTTTTGAACAGTATAGAGGTGCCTCAAAAAGTTAAAAATAGAGCTACCCTACAATCCAGCAATTGCACTACTAGGTATTTAACCAAAGGATATAAAAATGCAGTTTCAAAGGTACAGATGCACCATAATGTTTATAACAGCGTTATCAACAATACCTAATCTCTGGAGAAGGCCTAAATGTCCAGCAACTAATGAATGGATAAAGAAGATGTGGACTGTAATGGACTATTACTCAGCCATCAAAAAGAATAAAATCTTGCCATTGGCAATATCATGGATGGAACTAGAGTGTATTATGCTAAGTGAAATAAGTGAGTAAGAGAAAGACAAATACCATACGATCTTACTCATACATGGAATTTAAGAAAGAATACAGATGAACAGGGGTGCCTGGGTGGCTCAGTGGGTTAAAGCGTCTGCCTTCAGCTCAGATTGTGATCCCAGGGTCCTGGGATCCAGCCCTTCATCGGGCTCTCTGCTAAACAGGGAGCCTGCTTCCTCCTCTCTGCCTGCCTCTCTTCCTACCTGTGATCCATGTCTACCAAATAAATAAATAAAATTTAAAAAAAGAAAAGAAAAGAAAAGAAGAAATATAAAAAAAACAATAGAGAACACACTGAGGGTTGATGGGGGGACGTGGGAGGGGGAGGGGCTGGATGGGTGATGGGTGCTAAGGAGGGCACTTGTGATGGGCACTGGGTGTCGTATGTAAGTGATGAATCTCTAAATCCTACTTCTGAAACCAATACAGCCTCGTATGTTAACTAACCAGAATTCAAAGAGGAGTTTGAAAAGAAAAACATACAAATAATGTCTATTAAAATAAATAACTGTTTTGAGGAAAGGGAAAGGCATTCAGGGGGAGAATGATTAAGGCATCTGATCTAGTTACAGGCTTGCATCCCCTCCACGCATGAATAAAGCTTTGTGGACATCATAAACTGTTGAATTTCTTATCACGGCCCCACAAAATGAGATTCACTGCCACAAGGGGGCAGTGGTGTCCAGGCAATGACCCAACCAACCAAGGAGGAAATCCGAAAACCAGAGTTGGGAATTCCTGAGTTTTCCTCCTTGGAAGTGGTAGCACAAATCCACTGGTCACTGAACACACCATCAGCCATCTCAATACATATGTGTGTTGAAGAGAATATTGTGTCTGGAAAAGAATCTTTGGAAAATATGTTCGGCAAAGACATTATACAAACACCGTTCGGAGTTCAGTGACCAGGCAGGACCACAGAGCCAGGTCTGGAACCCAGTCTACTGTTTTCTTGTCTGGGGCTTTTGGAGCCAATGCTTCTTGCTCTCTGGAGCTCTTCCTGAGCTTTCTGTGCAAGTCATGCCTGAGAATGGACACAAGCCCTTCTCTCTGTTACTTCTGCGGCCGATCTCACGGCCAACCCCACTGCAGCCCTCAGACCCCCACCCCACAGCTCCTGCCTCATCTCCCCAGCCACCAGCATGCGAGGAAAAGCCCCACACCTGGGATCAGAGCCGGCAGTTGGAGTGCAGTGACTGGGGACAAGTGTCCACATGGGGCTGACCAGCTGTCAAACCCGCCACCACCTGTCAAAACCTATGAGAAGGCATATGGCAAGGGGAAGGCAGCTGGTCATCCACCATCAGCCTCAGAGGTGACACCGCTGCTCAACTTGTGACCTGCCCTGGCGCCTAGAGCTCCTCCAGGAAGCACGCCGGTCTGCACAGCCCCCTGCGGGGAGGGAGGCATCCTTCAAAGATGATCCACATGCCATGTTGGAGGCAGAGAAGCTGCCAGGCTGGTGGAGAAGCTGGGATTGGTCTAAGAAAGGCCAGACTAGGGTATGAGCGTGGAAGTGGCCCAGAGCAGATTTCCAAGTCCTCTGCCCTGGTCCCGCATCCCAGGACACATGAGCACAGCAGCAAGGCGGGACACTTGCAGGAATTCCAGCTCCCGAGGGTGCACACGGAGGGGCTGCCGATCCTTAGGGAGAGGGTCCTCCCTCCTAGGCTGCCTCGTCCTCTGGAAGCCTCGGTGCCACCTGCCACCTGCAAATCCCATAGAGCAGGATTGTTTGGGGCAGCTGTCACCAGAGGGAGCTCGAAGAACAAGTCTGGATTTTACTTCCTTCCGCAAATCCAAAGATGAGTTTAAAACCCCTTGACACTTCGATTTCACTCCTAATGTGTGAGAAGGACACACGACAGATTGATGCCGGCCCTGCGCGTGTGCAGAATCGCTGTCCTCCTTGGGGAGCTTCCCATAACTATTTCAGAGTCCCAGGATCCCCGCACAGAAGCCCCTCCTCGGCGCTCCCACCTGGGCGGGAACCCCGCGTTTTCCCCACCTGATGCACAGCCCCCCCCACCCCTCCCCCTCCCTGAACTGCCCCTCCAGCCGGAAGGAAGCCCGGACTCAGTGTCCAGCAGTTACAGACGTGCCAGCCCTACCCCCTCAGGCCGCTTCCTCCTCCCCACCTGCCCTGTGCGCAGGTGACAACACAGAGGTGACAGACGAAAATTAGAGTGGAAATGACTTCCGGCTACTAGACTCCACGTGTCCCTTTTTGGCGTACCTCATCTCAGTTTGGGAGAGGGATGCCCCCGTTGCTGTTTTGCTGCTAGCCCCAGTGCTGAGATCTTCCAGGGAAAAGATGTAGCCCAGGTACCCTAGAGCACAACTGACCCCACCTGAGATTAGCAGAGTTGAAATCAGGGCACCTGGGTGGCTCGGCCACCTTTGGCTCCTGATCCCAGGGTCCTCAGCTGGGAGCCTGCTTCTCCCTCTCCCTCTCCCTCTCCTGCTCCCCTGCTCGTGCTCTCTTCTTTCTCTCTATCAAATAAATGGGTAAACATCTTTAAAAAAATAAAAGGATACTTGAAATTCATAAGGTCTCATTCTCATTACCGCGTGAAGGTGTCACGACCGCTTTTTTTCTCTTCTCAGGATTATTTTGTCCCTGCAGAAATTTCCATTTTTTATGCATTTGGAGACAGGGCTGTCAATAGGGATCTCTCTTGGGTCTGCAAGCCTTTGTGGGGCTTTTTGCTTTTGTTGTTGTTGTTTGTTTGTTTTTAAAGATTTTATTTATCTATTTGACAGACAGAGATCACAAGTAGGCAGAGAGAGGAGGAAGCAGGCTCCCCGCCGAGCAGAGAGCCCGATGCAGGGCCTGATCCCAGGACTCCGCGATCATGACCTGAGCGGAAGGCAGAGGCTTTAACCCACTGAGCCACCCAGGTGCTTCAAGCCTTTGGTTTTGAGGCAGAACTCAGGAGACAGTCTGGGGTGGGACTGGGGAAGGGAGAAAAGGGACTGCCTCTTGACTTTCAGGTTCTAGGATTCAGCAGGAATCACTACTGTGGGCTATACACGGGAAAGGGGCCAGGGGGCCGGCGGAGAAGTGGACTGGTCGACATGGCCTCAGCAGGTATCAGGGGAGTTCGTGCGCATTCAGGAATGGCAGGTGCTCCCGGGGAAGTCTGAAAGGCTTCCAAAGACAGAGATCCCCTGGGCTGCTCCGGGAGGTGGTGACTGCAACCTCACTCTGGGTTCACCCTTCAGCAGACCACCTCCCCACCCCCCAGCCTTCACTAGCAGGTGTCCCTGAGGGCGGCCTTCTGAGTGCTGGTCAACTCAGGTGACAGGACAAACAGGGGGTCACTGTTGTCTTGCCTCTTATCTCCTGTCCCCGGGCTTCCTGTGACGGATGGGTGATGCTCTCTAGGGCTTCCGGGTTCTAGCTCCACGAATGAAGTATGCATTTGACCTCCCTTTTCTCTCATGCTTGCTCCAAAACTCTGACTTTCTTTGAGGTGGAGCACACACAGGATTTTGGCTCAGAGAGCAGAAGACCCTTCAGCTGTGGTTTTTACCCACACATCGGCCGGTGCTTCATCTGAAATGGTCTAGCATCTCCATGCCCTTGGCTTTGTGGCCATGGACCTTGCCCTCCCCAGCTTCCCCAGCCCCCTTCACGTCCTCTGAGTGGAATTCTTTGTTTTGCAAAAAGCTTTCACTTTTGTGGTACTATCCCCATTAGACAGATGAGGAAACGGAGGCTTGCCAGCTTCCGAAAGTCTATGAAAAAGCGGGAACCAAATTATAAATCAGCAGAATTCATCCTCCTGAAATCAAACTAACGGTCTTATATAGCTCACGGAAGAGAAGGCTGATGCAAGGCACTTCCTGTTGATCAAGTAGCTGTGCCTGAACCAGACGGATTTTTGTATAATCTCCTGGATTCCAGAGATTGCATGGCCTGGGGCTGGCACTGGAAGACTGATGCTCTAATTAACATCTTGTACAAATAAAATAATGTCCAATTTCACATCTGTGATGGACACCTTTATTTTTGCCACCCAGCCCCAGTCTGCTTTCTCCTGAGATCTCAACTTTCCTAAGAGAAATCGGTCTGTATGTTTCACCTGCATCAGAAATGGGCATGTAATTCACATGTGACCTTTTGGAGCATTGCTTTCTCTTGGCCACAGTGACGGTTTGAGGCACGAGTACATGGCCCAGTCAGAAGCATTGAGACTCCCACTGTGATCATTAAGAAATAGGCGCTCTCCTTCACAGCACTTAAATCTGGGAGGATGCATGCCTGGAGTGTCTGGCAGCAATCTTGTCACCATGAGGAACCCAAGAGACAGTGTGTGGCTAGCCGATGATATCATTGGTCTCTGGCTATAATACTGACTTCTGAAATCAGTATTCATCTGGACTTCTTTGGTATGTCATCCAATAAAGGCCTTTATATCTTGGGCCAGTCTGAGTCGGCTCAAATGTCCTACCCAGCATAATATCTCTTCCACCAGAACCACCAGTCATTCCATTTCCATAAATACGTTCACTTCATTTCTAGCCAGTGGACTTAATCCTTGTCTCTGTCCCTCTTGCCAAGCCACGTGGAAATTAATTCAAGATTCTGGAGATTCATCCCCTGGTCAGATCAGTCCATTTATAGAATAAATGAGGGCAAATCACCAATGCCCAGAAGAGCGCAGCCAGGCATCTTGTTTGATCCTGAGTCTGTCTTTTTTACTTACTCTTACAAAGGAATATTGCCCTTCTGCCCAGCAACATCTTTGGTGGCTACCAGTCTGCACCTGGAGCCTGCTTCCTCCTCTACAACATGAAAGAGATGGATCCGGCCATCTCTAAAAATCCTCTATAATTCTAGCATTCTGTTATACACCCATAAAGAAAATAAAGGAAAATGGCCTTATCCAAGAAGCGTGGTCTGTGATCCGAGGGCTTTGGCATTTGGAAAAACCCAGAACTTTCAGAGAAATGTCACTGATGGAGATGTGTTTGCACACTCTCCATTTACAGTGACCTATGACCCTAAAAATGTCTCGATCTGGAAGAAAATACGGAAGAATAAGTGAGAATAAGCGTGGAGGTGGGTCTGTGTGGGGCATTTTCTCCTTTGTCCAAGGCCTCAGATCTGCAAGCAAGCGCCAAGCAAAAAGGAGCAGAGGCGGGCCCCTTTCAGGAAAAACTTTTGCTCATACGGAGGCTCTGGGAAAATTGCGTCTGGAGAGCTAAGAAGCTTGGCCGTGAGTAATTTGTTTTTTAAATAGCTCTGTTAGTTGGTCCACATTGTGTTTTTCATTCCACCAGAGCCGAAGGTGGCGTTTCTTTTGTTTATAGTATTAGTGTTATATTATTGGTGATCTCATTGTTCTTGTTTGTGACATGTTTACCTCGGTAGGACAGTTATTGTGGGAGGCAAGTCGGGGGCCAATCTACTCACCAAACCTGCAGAACTAAAGAAAAAGACGCCAATCTATACTGCGGGGCGCATATTACTCCTCTCTTGGATTGTTAAAGTCTAATTATAGGCTGTTGATCCCAGTTAGAACCATTTATAAGCCTAAACACCATTCTGCCGGTGTCTTGCCAATAGGTGTGTTTCGTTGTTATTGTTGTGTAAAACATAACATTTGCACATTTGGGGGACTAGAACAGGTTAGTGTTCCCTGGGAAAGTCAGATGGAAATTAGGCTAAATGACTCAAAAAGAAAGGGGTGGAAGCAAGAGACCTCGATATTTACTCATTAGGAATTTCTGAAACTGAAGACTATGGAGCTCTTCTTTCAGATCTCTGGCTCAAATGCCACTTCCTCTGGGAAGCTCTCCCTGACTGCCCACGCCCCACATTCTTGAGACAGCAGTTTCCTCTGCCCCCACTTTCTGGCATTTATCCTATGTCACAGGAGTGTGAGGATTATTTGATTGTGTCTTTCCACTAGATGGAAGGCTGCCTGGCATGATGCGTGGGCATTGAATAAATGTGTTGTGTAAGGTGTGTGTGTGCAGCGTTATCTGAGAATAGTCAATCACACTACAGAAGACAAAGAAAACAACCAAGATGAGTTAAACCCATGAGAAGTGTGAGGTACAGTGGTAAGCCAATCAGTAGGTTATGAAGTATAAGCAAAACGCATAAGATATGCACAAAACAGAGGATGAGTGACAGGTAGCTTGTGGGACACAGACAGAATTCACGTGGATTGCGAGTAAATCGGTAACCTGTGTGATACGTTAAAGATGGTTAGAATGAATGGAACATAGACTAGAGCAAACCAGAGTGCTAAGTATGGAAAGAAATAGATAAAGGGTCCAAGTTATAAGGTATGCGCATGCCACCTCGGGCTTGCAGCTATGTTATCCCCTAAATCGGATACCCACTGGTGACATCCATTATGGTCCCACTTGTGCTCTGCCTAAGAAGCACAGCTAAAACCAGAGCTGTTCAGCAGGCTAATGGATGAGCTCCTGCTGGGCCAGACTGAGCTGCCAACCCAGCCTTCCAATAGGGAAAGGGGAGGTCATGGCCTCGGGCACCTTCTGTCTATGGGGTCCTATTACTCACTCTCAATTCTGGTCCTTGGAACCACATCATTAAGGGGGAAGGTTACTATAGAAAGAGAGAGAGAGAGACACCCACTGCATTTTACATAACCCAGGATTCAGGAGTGCCTCTCCCACCTGCTCACACATTATCGTATTTGTGCCAACCTTCCCCGTGCCTTTCCTCTTCCTGCTTGCGGTGTGTATTCAGTAATCTGTGAGATTCTCGCATCTCACCTTGGTCTAAGAGCCCTTCTGTTCTGTCACCTTTAGAATAGTTTGCCTGGCAGTGATTTGGGAAGTAATTTCCTTTACGATATACTGAAATAGTACATACACTACCATTGTGAATTACCTACTATGACTGCTGATTAGGGCAAGGGGTAGAGTTAAACTAGTTTTTGAACCTATCAACAAGAAAACCTATTTCTTTTTTTGTTTTTTAAGATTTTATTTATTTATTTGAAGGGGGATCACAAGTAGGCAGAGAGGCAGGCGGTGGGGGGCAGGGCGCAGGCTCCCCACCTAGCAGAGAGCCAGTTGTGGGGCTTGATCCCAGGACCCTGAGATCATGACCAGAGCCGAAGACAGAGGCTTAACCCACTGAGCCACCCAGGCGCCCCAAGAAAACCCATTTCATAGCCACTCAGCAAGTACATACTGTGTTAAGTGCTGAGGGTACAGTGGTAAGAAACCAGCAAGGGTCCCTGCCGTCATGGAGCTCAGAGCAGAGAAAGGCAGTCTGACGATCAAGTGAATAAAGGCAGCTTTAAAGGGGGTAAGTCCTTCAAAGAGAAGCCACATGGTCCTCTGAGAGCTTATGACAGCGGAATTTGACTCATTCAGACAGGGTGAAGTTAATGAAGCAAAGAGCAAAGTATAAATGTCCCAGGAGAGAGAATAACCTATTTAAGATTACAGAGTGGGATCCTCACATGAACCCTTTATTCAGCAGTTTGCACTGACCCCAGGGCCTGGCCCAGTGCTGGGTTTGAGAATAAGGAGATATGGATAGACCATAAAACTTGAATCAAAACAAGTTCAAGAAAACTGTTAGGCCTGGAAGGGTCCTTGGAGGGCCTTGGTGTCCTAACTCCCAGCACCTTCGCCTAAGTACTTACTCTGTGATGCTGGCTCCTGTCACATCTAATACTCATTATGAGTTCGGCCCTTCCAGGACTAAATGCTGACCTGAAAATAACATCGCTGGCCACAGTGTCATCTTCCAACCATTTGCTGGAGGAAAAAAAAATTTTTTTTAAGATTTTATTTTATTTATTTGACACACACAGAGAGATCACAAGTAGGCAGAGAGAGAGGAAGCAGGCTCCCAGCCAAGCAGAGAGCCCGATGTGGAGCTCGATCCCAGGACCCTGAGGTCATGACCTGAGCTAAAGGCAGAGGCTTAACCCACTGAGCCACCCAGGAGCCCCTGGAGGAAAACTTTTGATGCTTCAACTCAAACCCAATTGTCAAATCATTAGCTAAAGCATCACCGACATCTAGCTTTAGGAAAAAAAACCAAGCTACCATCCCCTGCTCTATGCTAAATCCTTTACATGCATTTTGTTTTACCTTTACAACAGCATTTGAGGTAACACCAGTACACTAGGAGAGAAAACTGATGCTCAAACTAAGCCTGACCCATTTGGCTCTTAAGTGACAAAATTAAGACTCAAATCCAGTTCATTCCGACCCTCACCCTCGAGGAAGCCCTCTCCAGAAAGGAGGTCCCCACTGACTGGGCGGTGCATGTTTAGGAAGGTGGATGGTCTGGGAGTATCTTGGTACCGTTGTTTTGTTGATGGTATTGCAGTTTGGGAAATGTGGTGGTCTTCTGGCAACACGTGCTGGAAATGTTTGCAGACGAAATACTGTGATGTCTAGATCTTGCTTCCAAATAATGTCTCTGAATATGGGAGAGGAGCGGGGTAGAGTCAGCTGGGAGCAGACAGAAACAGAACGGCCCGAAGTTGATTACTCGCAGATCAGAGATGGGTACAGGCGGGATCATCAGCAAACTGTCTCTTCTCTTGTGTCCTTTTAACATTTTCCATACAACGTTTTACAAAACAAGTAAGTTGGGGGGCATGCTCAGTGCCCACTCCTCATCTCCACATCCCACAGAACTTCACAATTGTATTTGCCTTTGGAATCAGAGGTGGTATAGAGCTGGTTCAAGAATCTGAATCACCGGAAAGGGGACCCCGGGGGGCCCAGTGGGTTAAGCAACAAACTCTCGATTTCCACTCAGGTCATGGTATGGGGTCTTGACATCAAACCCCTAGTCTCCCAGCCCCAGCTTAAGGAGGAGTCTGCCTGAGACTTTCTTCCTCTCCTCCTGACCAACCCCGCCACCCCACCCCCTAAGAATCTGCATCACCAAAGATATAAAGTCCCACCACCCAACTAGCTGGCAGGGGGAAAGCACCCAATACATTCCACATACATGTGGACGGAAGGCTTTTTCCACGTTCGGGTCAGAACAGCAAACTAGGTAAGAACTGCTCAGTTCTTAATATTTTCCTTCTTCTCCTTTTTCTTTCTTTCTCTTTCTTTCTTGCTTTTCTTTCTTCCTTCTCCTCCTTCTTTTTTTTAAAGATTTTATGTATTTTTTGAGAGAGGGAACATGGGGGGGGGGGCAGAGGGATAGAGAGAAGCAGGCTCCCCGCTGGCCAGGGAGCCTGAAGGGGGAGAAGGCGTTCATCCAGGACCCCAGACCATGACCTGAGCCCAAGGCAGACTTTTAACCTACTGAGCTACCCAGGCGCCCCCAGAATCTGCTCAATTCTGATGCCCACTCCCTGACTTACTAACTGAGCAGCGAGGGGCAAGTTGATTTTTCTCTCCTGAGTCTCCGTCTGTGAAAACGAGGGGGAGGGGGCCACGGTGACAAGATCCCCACCAAGCGTAATTGGGAGAATGGAGGAGCCCGCGTAGTGCCGGGGCGCCCTCAGCGCCCTCTGCCTCCGGATTCCGTCCTCTCCCACCGCATCCCCCCGCCGGGGTTTTTGAGGGAGAGAAACTGCTTCACACAGAGACCCGAGCACAGGGCATCAGGGGACAGGCGTGTGACAACCGAGAAAGTTGAGGCGTATTTACCCTTCCGGTTCTTACGATCTGGGCAAGGGGCAGGGACACCCGTGTGGTGGGCGGGGGGCGGAGATTGGAATTCTTTTTAAGAATCCGGTTGTAGGTTGTTCTCCCTCACCTCTGAACTTGGGTGGGATTATCTGACCTTGGGGGTCTCTAATGGGGGCGACCAGGTCCGCCGCTGGAAGACGTGGCGGGCTTGGAGCAGCGGCGCTCCCCTACCAGTCCCGGAAAGCCTGGAGCGACTCTCGGCCTGTGTCTGGGGACAAGGCGGCCCCCCTCCCCGTGGGAGGGCGCCCCGGGGGGTGCGCGGGCGGCGGGCGAGCTTCCTGCCGCTCGGCTTCCTGCCGCCAGGGGGCGCCCAGCCCGGCGAGGCCCGCGGGCCGGGCGGCGGCGGTAGGGAGAAGCGGGAGGAGGTGGAGGAGAGCGCGCATCTCACCCGAATGTTCACTCCCCGCACCACCAGGGGAACCCTCAGCGGGGCCCCAGGGGAGGCTCGGGGTTAAGGCACAGAGTGGGGGCCCCAGGGGTGGTCTGAAAATCGAGAGTGACTTGGGGGAGAGGGCTGGATGCAGACTCGCACCCATTAGGTGCTGGCTAAATATTTGCTGAACTCCGGGACGGCTCTGGGGAGTCCAAGTGCACTCCCCGGCGTCAAGGCAGCTGACAGGCTCCTAAAGATGGGCCCAGCACCGCGAACCCGAACTCTGCAGTTCCGCAGTACACTGACTCCGGCCCATGTGAACTTCCCTTTAGGGCAGGGGGACGAGGGACCCCTGCGCGGTATGGGCACCACCTGGAAGGGTCCCGAAGTCTCCAGGCTCCTCGTCCCTTCCCGCCTCCCCGGAACTCAGTACTCCAGTACTCGTGGCCTCAACTGCGATCTACCGCCACCCTGAGCCTGCAGGGGGAGAAGAGAAGCCCCCCGCACCCCCGCCCCCGTACCTTTGTCCTGGCGCCCAGCCCAGGGCGCTGGAGCGGCTCAGTATGATCCAAGGCATCCGAGGGGACCAGAGACGACCAAAGGGGGCTGGAGGAGGCCCCTGGCACTAACTGGGCGAGTGGAATTGCCCGTCGCGGCCCGCGATTCCCGGGAGCGCTTCTCGGCCTCTGCCAGTGCCAAGGCAGGGAAAAGGGCAGCTTAGAGTTAGAGACAGTGGAAACCCAAGAGCAAAGTCTCCCCCTTTCCAATGTCACACAGCGCAGTGGTTCGGAGCTTGACCTTTGAAGGAAACCTCACTCCAAATCCCTGCTCTACCCCTGATCAGCTGTGTGATCTTGGTCAAGTCTCCTATCTCTCTGAGCCCCGGTTTCCTGCTCTGTGAAATGGTGATTTAAAAGCAAACAACTTCTGCGGTCTGGCTGGATATGTGAGCTGTTAGGCCCAGGGTTCTCATGGCCCTCAGAGCCAGACGGAATCACGGGGGAGCATGGTTAGCTTCCTAGACCTGCAAGAAGTATGCCAACTCGTCCCGCATGTACGGTATGGGCCCTGCTCTAAGAGGCTGGGAAGAGTCCAGGTCCAGCCCTGCTCTGTATCCATTCCTCCTGAAACCGGAGATCAGAAGATGCCCCAGTCCAGTGCTGCTGGAGCCCACCCTCCAGGATGCTTGCTGAAAATTTTTCCTGCAGGGTCACCTGCATGAATCAGCAGGAACTAAGCATGCGCTGACACCACGAAGACATTCAATTAATCCTCACAACATCCTGAAAAACAAACAAGGAAACTGATGCACAGAGAGGCCAAGTCACTGACTCAAGGTCACACAGCCAAGTATATGGCCAAGTTGAAACCCAACTCCATCTAATTCCAGAGCCTGAGCTCCTTCTTTAAGTCTCGTCTAAACACCTACCTCCCCTTCAGCTCAGCCCCCAAAGCCTGGGACCAACCACCCAGCTGGGATGGGAGAGGAGGACCAGTCCTGAGGCCTGGGCCCCTCTGTCCACCCTGGCATCTGGTGCCCAGAGTGGGTTGGAAAAGGAGGCAGTCTTCCTCCTGGCACCTTCAGGAACTGAAGACCAGGCTGGACCACTGGGAAAGGAAGGAGTGGGCTGGGCCAGGGACTGGTTCCCTCTCAGGTCAACCTCCAGGATTCTGCCCTGATACTTTGGTAGGAGTCAGCAGGTGCTTTGCCCACCTCTCCCAAATCAGGGTGTGAGGAGGACCCCAGCCCTGCCATCCCTCCCTTTCTTCTCTGGAAAGCCCATAACGCAAGATGCCCTGGGAGCTGGTGTTCATTAAAGAATGAACATTCTCAGCCTCAGATGAGTCTCTGTGTCAACAAGCCCCTTCCCCGCGCCGCCCGCATCTCTAGCCCCCTCCGGGAGACATCAGCCAGGACTCGACGCCACAGTCAACAAGGGGCGTGGGCCACGCTGGAGGCCTGGCTCAGGCAGCCGCCGGCTCCCTGGGTCTCTTTGGGGGTGCTGAGTGCTTGAAGAGGGGGGTGGAAGGCTTTGAGCAGGGCAGGAGGGCTCTCTTCAGGCCTCCAGGGACTGCTCTCTCGCGGGGCTTGCGGCCGGGAGAGGAGAAAAGGTCTGTCGCAGCCTCGCAGGAGGGAAGACCCGCTGCCGCCGAGCCGGGCAGTTGCGACGGGGGATACCAGGGGGCAGTGCTGCGCAGCGAATGCGGCCGAGCCTCCGCTGCAGCCCGGGCCCGCGTGCGCGTGGACACCCCTCCCGTGCCTCAACGCTGCAAAGTTGCTCCCCGAGCGCTCCTGACCCCAAGTGGCCTCTCACCCCCTAACACGCTAAAGGGGGCACGCTCCTCTCCCTCCGCGTGCCGCGATCAGTGCGGCCAGCCCTAACGTCACTGCTCAGGGAAGACCGCAGCCCCCCGGTGGCTCCCTGACCACCGACTTGCCCTCCAGGAGCGCCAGCTGCGGCGGCGGGGTGCGCACGGGTGGGGCCACCGGGAACAGGGCTTCAAGGGGACGTCCTCAGCCCCCGGAAATGCAGACCCGAGAGAAATCGGGCGAGGTGGGCCGTCTGCAGTCGATAGACTTTCGGATTTGTGTGGATATCCGCCCCGGGAAAGCTCGGCTGCAAGGCCCAGGCCACCCTCCGCCCCGATGGGAGATCTCCCAGGGAGGCGGGGGTGGGAGGGTTGACCTTTGGCGCTCGGACCCCCACCCCACCCCGGAATCAGGGATGTTTTAGGGAAACGCCTTTCCTTCTAACCTAAGCGAGGTTGTGTCCGGCTTTAAAAACTGCAGCCGCGGTGGGCCGACCGGTGACGGGCTCTGGGCTTTTCACCCCCGCGGGTCTCTGAACCCCACTGCCTTTCCCGCCCCAGAGAAGAGGTCGAGCCCTCCGGGTTCTGAGGCCAAGGTGAAATTTAAACAGGACAAGATTCTCTCTGGGCACGGCCTGCTTTTACTAGAATTTTTGTTTTTGTTTTTCTCTTTCTAATAGCCGCTTTGCAAAATATAAAATAAAAAAGCATTGGCATGTTGATGGTTGAGTGCTAGTAGCTGTGTGTTCTTTGAAGAATTCACACCTTAAAATTGCTTCCCAGAGGAAGAACTTATAAACCACCGTTATGTAATTTGAAACCATCAATAGCCCCTCTTTAAGGCCGTCTTTATTGTGGGAAGTCAAGGTAATGATTTTGTCGCTAATTTCATCCCAATGTACAGCGTCGCTTTTATAGCCTTTCAAAGGTAAGTGAAAGGCGTCAATCTGGGACCCTTTTTGTGGCCGATTAACAGTTTAAACTGGTTTTCTAACCCTGTCACAACTATTGGGCCGATAAACAGGATTTCTGGGGAGGCATTAGCAAGTCTGTAAATAGATCATTTTTTAAAAACTCGGGCAATTCTGAGCTCCTCTGGCAAAAATAAAACACAGGTCCACAGGGTGGGGTGTGTGTGTGTGTGACCTCCAAGAAGTAGTTACGAACGACTTTCAAGAGCTGTTTGTGTCCTGGTTATTATGATGATTATTATTATTGTCATAATCTTAGGAGAAAGTGAACAACAAGCTGAGGCCACAGGGTTGGAAATCAATGGCTTGTAGGCACTGCGCTGACTCTACCTTATGGTGGGAAATGTCCTCCCTTTAATCATTAGCAAAGCCGGCAGCTACTGCAAGTCTTTTTCGACATGGAACCATCCAAATAGAAAAATCTGATTTTTTTTTTTTTTGCAAGGGTTACTAATTTTTAAATTGAAGCAAAAAGGCAAACTGGACAACATGAAATCTTTTCAATTTGTTTTTAAATTAGATTTAGGCCCAGTCCTACATGAAGTGTACTTTAAATGCCGCCGATTTTCTCTGATGGAACAGAAACCTCTAACTCCCGACCCCCGTCGCGGACCGCCCCGCGGACTGCCCCGCTCCCCGGGTCACCTGTGAGTTATCTTCGGGTGCAGACATGGCCTCTCTCTCCAAGGGGAGGGCGCAGCTACCCCTCTGCAAAGCCAACGGGAAATTCTAAGTAGGCGTGAAACTGTCAAGAGGCCCAGCCTGGCGCCCACCCCCGCAAGACACTGGGGAAGGCGACACCCCCGGGCCTGGAGCGCCACAGACTTGCTGCTCTGAAGCCGTGGGCGGGAAAGCGTTGTCTGTTTTGTCCTCCCTGCCCCCTCCCGCGCGGGGTTCCGGGGTTTAGGGCCCCGGCCCGGGAGGAAAGGGCGAGGCGGCGCTTCTGGGCTCGCTGGGGACGCGGCCGCGGCGGAGCCCCTGCCTGGCCCCCATCCTCGCGGCCCGAGGAGGGGGGGACGCGGAGGTGAGGTCTTCGGGCGGGCGGGACCCCAGCCCCGGGAGGGACCTCGGCGCTCCGAGCCCAGCCGTCGGCGCGCGGGAAGTCGAGGCGCGCGGGCCGCCTCCCTCCGCGCCCTGTTCCCCGGCCCCACGTGCGGGTCCGCGCCAGGACGCCGAGGACGCCGCCACCCGGGACAGGTGGGCGCCTCCCCCGCGCGGAGGAAGGACTGCGGCGACAGAGAGGGCCCGGGGCCCGCGCGATTGCCTTTTGAGCTCGGTCGCCACCAGCAAGAGGCACAACTCGCAGCCCGTCTCCTCCCCTCACTCCCGGCCCGGCCCGGCCCCCGGTGCTCGGGGAAGCTCTGATGGCCCTGTCTCCTCCCTTCCTGCAAGTGCCACCTCTAGTAAAACGCGCCCGCCCCAGCCAGCCTGGCGAGCCACCGGGGCCCGGGGCTGCCCCTGCAGCAGCTCAGTCTCGCCGGGCGCGGCGGAGGCGGAGGAGAGAGGCGGGCAGAGCACAGCGTCCCCGCGGCGGCCGCACGGGCTGGGGCTGGGGCTGGGGGCGACAGTGGCCGGCCGCCGAGCGAAGGGGCCCAGCTCGGCCGCGGAGGGCGGCCCGGGGTTCCGTGGCGCCCTCTAATAGAGCCCAGTCCGGTCCTCGCGCTCCGGACACAGCTCGGGCCCCGCCCTACCTCCCCCAGCCCCCGGCTGGCTGCGCTCGCCGCCTCCGGCCTTTCCTTCCCCTCCCAGGGTTTCCAGCCCCTGCTTGTCTCCCTGACTCTCCTCGCCTTCCCCGACTCCTTCCCTCCCCCACCTCGTCCCCCGCCCTCTGCTCTACTGCGGTTTCATCGCACAGACTTCCAAGCAACCCCCCGAAACCCAATAAACCCCAAATGTAAGCACTGCCCAGATCCGGGTACGTATCTTGTCGCTTCTAGAAGGCGAACTGACACCGGGTGGATTTGGATCGGCTTCCTCAGAGAGGCCAGAAAGCTTTCAGATACTCTAAGAGACAGCTTGGCAATTCTCTTAGCATCTCTGCGGCGGCTGAGGACTTCTTTCTTCGTCCCCAGACCTCCCCAGCCCAGGGGCGTTAGCCCATTGCTCAGATGGAGGACGTGGAGCAGGGAGGTAATCCCAACTTACTATCAACTTCATTTTACTCATGTGGTGGATTTCAGTCCTTTGAATACTCAACCTCCTGGTTCCCCTTCCTCTTAGTTGATTTCTGGACATTTTCTTGGATGGTTTAAGTCATAGGAGGAAGACAAGGCAAAGATAACCCCATACTTTTCAGTGGAGTGCAACAAATCGCAGCCTGGAATTACAGCCACAGAACGATCACAAATGAAACTGTGCTTGTGAAAATCTGTAACCCTAGCTATGTAATTTGGAGCTCGTCCTGAAAAAGGATATTGCACAGGTGAAAGTGATTTTACAATTGCTTCCATATTTTTAATATTTTTCTAAATTGTCGAGAGGACTTTTCTTGAATACAAGGATGAATGATTCAGCCTGGGAAGTTTGCTGTAGGCTTAGTCATGGGAGGACGGCTCCACTTATCATAAATTGCCTTTAAAGTGTATATTAAAGTGATTGAAATTTGTTTCCTCTTTCTTTAAAAAAAAAAAAAAAAAAAGTAGTCTCTGAAGTTGAAGATGTTCTACCCTAACCAAATAGACTTTTCTGAAACTTAAAAATAATTCCCATGAACTTTTTCTTGGAGAAATTTCACATTAAACACAATGATTCCAGAACGCTTTTGAAAACAGGAGTTGAAACACAGCCTTCGAAACCACCAATTTCCTGCCTGGTTTTTTAAGCTGAGCCTTTCCCTGGGTGCCTGGACCTCGCTTTTATTGAAGCAGATTTTCCTGAGGGAAAATATGCGCTCCTGGAAATCTGCTTTAGGGCGAGGCGAGTCTTGAAATGATGCAGGTTGAGGCATCCCACACCTATCAAGGTGCACAGGCTTTGGGATGTGGGATCAGTGTAATATGCCCAGCAAATATTCTAGGTATGCTGACCCATTGAGGGAGATGCAAAATCTCCTAGCCAAATTCATGCAAGATGAAGACAGAATTCAAAAACGGTTCCTCATTTTGCAGGACGCACTCAGATAGGGAGGAAGAGGAGACGCTAAGATCAGAATTGTCCAAACTGTATATACGCCTTCATGTTTATTACTAATTATCATTCCTTTTCCATAGCTCGTTTTGTTCGGCCAGCCCTGAGTACCTGGGGACTTACTGAGAACTGTTTGCTTTGGTTTCTTCCTATACTGTTAGGAACAACTTGAACTGAGTCTGCCTAATCCAAATCCTTATGCTTTAAATTCATTCGTTAGCAACTAGATCAACAAACTGAAGTTCTTCTGCTCCTACATAATTTTTACTCCTCCCCCCTTACCTTTATGCCTGTACTCCAAAGTAGTTCTTCTTGATTCTTATTCTCCCCATTTATTCTCTTGACCACTTGAGGTTTCTATGACAGTGATTTACATTACTGATCCAATTTCCGAAGCACCTTCGAAATTAACTGATGCCTTTTATCACCCACTGAACTATCTTTTCACCAAGGAGCTCTTGTTAATCCAGAAAGGTAAAGGAGAAAAATGAGATAATCATATACAGGTAACTGAAGATGAAAGCATCTCATCGCTGTTGTGCTTTTTTCCCCCCCAAAATGAATGTCTTTAAATTAGAAATATCAAATTAATTACAGTAATAATAATGTCAGTTGCCACCATCTATGGGGTATGCAGGTCAGGAGCCTTTACTGCTAGCAAGGCTATAAAACACATAGAGTGGCCATACAAAGCTTCCCAGAGTTGTGTGTGTTTAACCCTGAACACCTAGCTCCTATTGCTAGTGATCTATCAGGCATCCTTCTTTAAGTAGAAAAACCTGACCTTAGAGGAAAAGGAAAGCTCAGAGGGACAACCTGACAGCTGATATGAAATAGTTCTCTTGTTGGAATACATGAAGAGAACTCCACCAGCACAAACTGGTGTTTCCATGCCCTGTGTCAGCCCCAAGGAAAGAGAATTGGGAATGGGAGGAGAAATGGCAGTTATCAGGAAATGAAATGCTTGCCTAGAGAATTCTGAGCAAATCAATCAGCAGTCCAAGCAGGAGGGGGTTGCTGGGTTTTGTTGTTTTTTGTTTTTTTTTTTTTTAATATCCACTTCCCATTTGTTTTACCCAATTCAAGAATTTTTCCCAAGAAGAAAATACGCTTGTAAAATGTCTCATTAACAACATAGATGAATTGGACCTCATCTTTTGAATGCCATGCAGCTTTAATGGAGATTGTAGAAGTTTGTGGAATGAAAGAATACTGCCAGCCTGTATTCGGACTAGTTTCCATCTGTGCGGTAGGGTCTGAGCTGTGTGTTCTACAAAAGCTTCAGTTAGTTGAAGGATGACTTTGGTCCTGAATTTTCATTTATTTTTGTCTCAACTATGAAGAGATGTTTATTTTTGGAAATTTCACGTTTTAAATAATTTCTATTTAAATTTTATCTGGTTTAAATTTTTATCTGATTCCAATTATGTTTTGTGACAGGTAGTAGAGAGTCTCTACATTTAGTATTATTTTACCAAGAGAAAAGGCAAAAATATGGACAGTACTGATTTCCGTATCACATGATGGATTCCTGGCGTCATTCTTCAGGCATCCGCGGTTAATTCTAACAAAATAAAGGCTTTTTCCTCCAACGCGTGTGGAACTTTACCCATACAAAGTGTGTCGGTGTGATGCAGTCATCAAATGAGTACAGCTAAGGGTAGGATATGGGGGTAGGGAGATCTCAGCCGGTCCTGAGGAATGATGCAGTGCTTTAATGGAAAACCTGTTTTGTCCAGCAGCTGCTGAAATTCAAAATGGTCCCCAAAGCCTATCCCTGAAGCCAGAGGTTCAGCCACAGTGGCTCAGCTAGCCTCTGTACCCCGCCCCCTACCCAACAACATCCCAGCCCAGAGCACCTCTAAAGGCAAGACTTTTATTACAGAATGGAAGCTGCTGGGAGGGGCTCAGTTCCCGGATCCACGGTTTTTGCTCTAAAAAGAAGGTAGCAGTTCAGCCCCCTGTTTGTTTTTGCTGAGCACCTCGGTTTTGCCTCCACATTTCTCCACCAGCAGGAGACCATTACCCGGGACAATGTTCTATTCCATTGTCGTTATGTCCTACGGAACTAAAACAATGCTCTGTTTGGCCTCCCAGGCGACAGAGATTTGTTCTGTTCTTCCTTAAGCAGAGTTTCCGACTGAGTTTCTGCCCCAGTCACTTGATATCCAGCAGGGATACCTGGCGACAAATTTTTTTTTTTAATCTGCTATCTTGTGTTTTGTAATTTCATTCTCTGAGAAATAGCCCAGAAACTCGATTCTCAATCAAGAAGAATCACACCATGGTTAGGGGAGAGAGGGTTTGCTCAAGCTGCATGAGTTCTATAATTTAAATCAGCTAGATAGGATTTATTTATAGTTGTCTTATTTTTTTGTTTTGTTTTGTATTATTGAATAGCAAAACCTAACAGGTTTGTAATATTGTATTGTTGATTATTAAACCCTAAAAGGTTAGAAACCACAGGATCTCAGTTATTTTCCACTGGGCCATGATGTTTCCTTTCTGTTTATTCTCTTTTAAATACATAAGTAAATTTTGTATGCATACATATAATATTAGACACAGAATATTATGACATATCAAGATTTCTAACACTCATGACACATAATAATAAACATCAACTCTTTGAAGCTATTTTTCATACTTGAAATCTTCTGTAAAAGCAGAAAGAGCCCACAGAATAGAAAAAAAAACCTGATCTGCACCCAGCATCTGTCTTTATATATGGTTACACAGGCTGCTATCACTGCCTTCACTGGGAAAGCATCACGTATCTTAACGCAGGTCTAGTGGTAGAAAAACTTGTTTGTCCAGGAGCTAAAGAGTCAGTAGAACACTTAGGACAGGTGTTTTGCCCTTGGATGTGGGCAAACTAATCATCAGTAACCCTCCAGTAGTTCCTATCACTTGACTGCTAGGGTTTGGCTTATGAGTAACCTGGAAAGCACAGATGTAACTAACAGCTGCTTATAATGAAAGTGTAATTGACCAAGATGGGCTACCTGAGGAGATTAAGTCTCTTGCTAATGAGTTCATATGCTGATTTGCTTATCTTTGAGTTGGTAATAAATAGTCCCTGTCTGTCACAGTCCCGGCGCCTGCATCTGGGCAAACCCACCTTCAGGAGGCTAGCAGAGAAACAGTTCACAGCCCAGGTCTGGAGAAGGAGAGCACCATTGCAGGAGATGAGATGGAAAAGCATGTGAAGAGGTAAGGCTGCGGAGGCAAGCAGGCCTGTGTCTGAATACGGACTCCCCCATTTCCTCTCTTGGTGACTCTGAGCAACTTACCAACCACTCTGAGCTTCTGGTGCCTTCGCTCTAAAAATAGAGGAAATAATAGTAACAGTGCCTGTTCTTTATTAGGGAAACTTAAATGACAAGATGCATGTAAACCATTCAGTACTTGGCATTAGTGATCAAAACAAAGGACCACCCGTGCCCATCTAAGCCCCAACCCTAGAATTCTTGCCAGTCTTGCCCCTATCACTAGGAAGAATGTCCACTCTGTGGAGATTGCAGTCACTTGTTTTACTCCTAGATCACAGGAGCCTTGTTGTCATGAACAAGTGAAACTTCATTTATTTTGTTTGTCTAACACCAGGGCATTTGGCTTGCAAGAGCAAAATTGTGCCCAGCCAGCTCTGTCATGGGTTCTGATCAATTACACTCCTTCTTGATGACTCCATTGGGCACTATGTGTGCCCTTCCTCTCCTTAGATCCAATTCCTACACCTCTTATCCTGTGTTACCTGTGGCTTTAGAAGCCTCCCCATCACGTGGGCTGCGTTCCTTTCATCACTGTTTCTTTGACTGAAGCCGGAACCCTGTTGCTTTTCCACATTGGTCACAAGTTCAGGAGAGAGATCCCTGCTTTTGAGAACATAGTCTAGCTATGGGTACAAATGTGCATGAAAAGAAGACCAGCAGCAGAAAGCAAGGCATGAAATGGAATGAAAACGTGGTCAAGATGGGACGTGCTCTGACATATCACCCTCTGACCCTCCCTTGGCTCATCCAAAAAGCTGGAGCGAACCCTCCAAGGACAGCAGCAATCCTAGAACTTCTGTGGAAAAGAGATACCGTGGTCCATATGGAAGCTTCCTGTCCAGTGCAAATCAACTATACAAGAAACGAAATGAGAGGCATTATGGAATCACAAGCTGCAGGGAAAGAACAGAATTATCTCTAGCCCTTAAAAGGTGACTAGAGATGGGGGCACCTGGGTGGCTCAGTGGGTTAAGCTGCTGTCTTCGGCTCAGGTCATGGTCTCAGGGTCCTGGGATCGAGCCCCACATCGGGCTTTCTGCTCAGTTGGGGAGCCTACTTCCCCCTTCCCCTCTACCTGACTTTCTGCCTACTTGTGGTCTCTCTCCCTCTGTTAAATAAATAAATAAAATCTTTATTTTTATTCATTTATTTATTTTTTTTTTAAGATTTTATTCATTTATTTGACAGACAGAAATCACAAGTAGGCGGAGAGGCAGGCAGAGAGAGAGGAGGAAGCAGGCTCCCCACTGAGCAGAGAGCCCGATGCGGGGCTCGATCCCAGAACCCTGGGATCATGACCTGAGCCGAAGGCAGAGGCTTTAACCCACTGAGCCACCCAGGCGCCCCAATAAATAAAATCTTTAAAAAAAAAAAAAAAGGTGACTAAAGATGGCAAATGCTGTAGTCAAAAGCCTGACATCTGGGTTCCTCTGAGGTGGGGGATGAGGGGGTTGCAGTGGGATTGGGTGCACAAAGGGCCTTGGATTAGGTTGGCGTGCTTTGTCTTATGTTGAGGGACGACTGTGATCTCATTTTCGTAAATTTTGGTGTGTGCGTACGCGGTGCACGCACATGTACACAACACAAACGACTTTAGTTATTGGTCTTAAAAGTTTCCTTTCATAAATGAGGGGCTCAGTTGGTTAAGTATAGGACTTTTGAAGTGGGCCCAGGTCATGATTTCAGGGTCCTGAAATCAAGCCCCACCTCTGGCTTCCAGGCTTAGCTCAGCGAGGAGTCTGCTTGAGGTTCTCTCTCTCTCCCCCTCTGCCCCTCCCTTGACCAGCACCCCACCCCCAGCTGTGTATGCACACACACGGGCTATCTCTCTAGAATAAATAAGTAAATCTTTTTTTTCTTTCTTTCTTTTTTTTTTAAGTTCTGGGCAGCCTAGGTGGCTCTGCTATTAAGGGTCTGCCTTTGTCTCAGGTCATAGCCCCGGGGGTCCTGGGATCAAGCCCCACCCATCGAGCTCCCAGCTAGGCAGGAAGCCTGCTTCTCCCTCTCCCATGCTCCCTGCTTGTTTTCCCTCTCTTGCTGTCTCTCTCTCTGTCAAATAAATTAAAAAAAAAAAAAAAAAAAAAAAAAAAACTTTTTAGAAAGTTTCATTTCACAGATACGAAAACTGAGACTAAAGAAGGAAATGCTCCTAGAATCAAACAGCCTTTTAGCAGTCAATTGTCTCCCCCTTCCCCCTTCCCCCTCCCTCTGTATTTTTCCTATCCTCTGTAAATCTTAGCATCATTTATGAGTCCTCTCCCTCTCTCACCCCCATACTCAATCCAACAGGAGGTCCTGCCAGCTGCACCTCCTAACTGTGTCCTGAGCCCCCCACTGCCCCTTGCCCTTGCTCGTGTCTGCCTTCCCCAGCAGCTCTCCACCACCCGTGGTGGGTCCGGGCAGTAGAGGGCTGCATGGCTGCGGTTCCCAGTTTCCTGGTTGGGTCCTAACTGAGAAAAAGCACTGTCTTTATTCACATGGAAATCAGAAGTGGGCCCTGCACCTGTTACACACACTTCACAAGGCTCTTATATGGATAAACGCGAAGGTACTCGGAGAGCAGAAAGTGGGCTCCGTATCTGCACGGGTGAAGAGGGGGGCACATATTCATGCTTCTGGAAGGATTGTTCTATATAACAGGCATATACACTCTTCTCATGTCCTGCAATGCTGTGTCCAAATTGCTAACAGAACATCTCAATCTCTCGGGTGTGACAGATCACCATGGGTCTACCTTATGCCCCTTGCTAGCTGGAAATCCCTCCATGGTAGGAGCCCAATCTGAGTCACCTTCACATACCCCTCCGGGCCGGGCCTGCAGGGACGGAGCATGTGCTCTGCTGAATACGTGTTGAATGGACCTTTATACAAAATAAGTTGGTGCTATGGCGCTGTTGTGTCCATTTCATGTGTGCGCCTTTCCTCCTGACCCCATGAATGGAAGGGACCCCGTTCTCTGGGACGCCCGTCCTTCAGTGCTGAGCTGTGTCTCACGTCTGCAGAGAAGCCGTGCTCCACGCCAGCTCTCCTCATTTGGCCCTTCCTTTCTTCAGAACTCCTTCCCCACTTGGAGCCACAAAGCTCAGCCTTGAGGGATGTCTTCACTCAATTGACACGTTCATGGAAGTTTGGAAGTGCCCCGGGCAAGGGCCATCGTGTCTGGGAGTCTCCTCCTACAACACAGGAGGCTCCTAGCTCCCTGGGGTTGTACCAGCATATCACCTAGCAGCTAGATGCTCGGTAAATATTTGCCAGCGAACAAATGAAGACCCTCTTTGGTGGGACCCCTGCTTGCACTCTTAAACCTCTATGGGTTATTCTTCGCACCATTAATGAGATCCTTTGAAAGCATAAATCAGAATACAAACCTTCACATGGCTTCCCATTGCTCTTAGAGTAAATACGAACTTCCTTCCCACAACCTATGAAGCTTTCTATGGCATGGCCCTGTCCTCTGTCCAACCGCTCTACTCCACTCTCCCCGACTCAACCAGGCCAGCCTTCCTTCTGCTCCTCTAATACGCAACATTTCTGCCTCAGGACCTTTGCACTTCTTCTGCCTGGGAAACTCTTCCCCTGGTTCTCTATGTGCTTGGCCAAAGTAGTCCCAATAACAATAGTCCCGTATCACTATTGCCCAAATACTAAACGCTGGCTGAAGTGGGATTGAGTTTCCATGTTCTTTGTCTGTTGACACCTTCTCCCCCTAGATGGTGGACAGCTTCTGGTCTAACAAGCAATGTCTTTGTTTGCTTTTTCACTGCTATGTCTCCAGCCACTTAACCAAACATCTGGCAATTAATAAGTGCTCAGTAAATTAATGAATGAGGGAAAAATTGTATCACACTGTAATGGACTAAATTGGATCCCAATCCCCCACCCAAATTTATATCTTCAAGCCCTAACCCCCATTGGAGGTGGAGCCTTTAGGGAGGTAATTCAAATTAAATGAAGTAATAAGGGTGGAGGCCTAGTCTGACAGGACTGGTGGACTTAGAAAAAGAGGAAGAGACACAAGAGCTTTCTCTCTCCTCAAAAGCACAGTGGAAAGGCCATGTGAGGACAGAGGGGAACGTGACTGTCTACAAGCCAAGCAGAGAAGTCTCACCAGAAACCAACCTGGCAGCACCTTGGTCTCAGAACTTCTAGCCACCAGAGCTGTGAGAAAATAAATTTCTGTTGTTTAAGTCCCACAGTCTGTGGTATTTTGTTATGGCTGACCTAGAAAACTAATACACACAGACACACACACACCCCGTCACTAGTTAGCTGACCAGCTTTGGACAAGTCGATGTGCCTTAGTTTCCTCATCTCTAAAATGGGACCAGGAATAGCCCCTGTTTCGTAGAGTTCTGGTGAAGATTAAAGGGCACTCTCTTAGGGTCAGCAATTTGTATTAGCAATAGCAGTTTCAGTCAGTTTTGTGAATAACAGCAGTAATGCCAAATTTTAGAACTCCCAAGTAGACTATGAGAAGAAAATGTCACCTGAGGAAAGAGATGGCTTGGGAGGCGCTAGACAAATGCTGGTGCAAAGCGACAGGGGAGGAAGAGGAGATAATTTGGGGACACAGGCTGGGAAGAGGGACTGTGTGATGTGTTCAGGGAGACAAAGAGGGTAGTTGTTGTTGTTAGTTTTGTTTTGTTTTGAGAAAGAGAAAGAGGGAGAGCAGGGGAGGGGAGGAGGGAGAGAGACCACCTCCCGCAGACGCCCTGCTGGGCGTGGAGCTCCATGCTGGCTTCTATCCCAGGGCCTGGAGATCATGACCTGAGCCGAAATCAAGTCAGGCACTTAACTGACTGAGCCACCCAGCTGCCCTAAGAGACCATTTTTATTTGCACAAAACATCATTTTTAATTTTTAGTTTTTTAAAATTTTTATCTACTTGAGAGAGAGAGAAAGAGTGAGTGAGAGAGAACATGAGAGGGGAGAGGGTCGGAGGGAGAAGCAGACTCTCTGCTGAGCAGAGAACCCGACTCGGAACTGGATCCCAGGATTCCAGGATTATGACCTGAGCCGTTGCTTAATCAGCTGAGCCACCCAGGCACTCCAAAACACCTGTATTTTAGAGTGAAAGAGGAGTGAGCAGACATTCTGAGCATGTCTTTCATGGCTGCTGACTCTGTCCCCTTTACCAGCAGCTGTCACTTCTGGCCCCAGGCACCGTGCTCTTTCTCTGATTGTCAGCACACTCTGCGCAGCTCATTCTCCAAGCACCGGCCAGAAGGAGCATCCTGGAGTGCAGGTGCCTCTCTCCATTTTGTTTAGCCCCTGTGTCATCCCACGTCTGCTCTTCTGCCCCCCCCCCCTTTTTCTGGCCTGCAAAGATTTGTTTTGGAAAGAAGATTTTAAATAGAATGTTCCATTTACCGTCAAGTCAGTTCTGTAACCAGAATCATTTTTTGTCTGGTTTTATTGTTTTCAACTCTCCTTTCCCACAAAACTGGAGCAAAGCTGGGGTCTGGGTGTTCAGGTCATTCATTGTCTTAATCTTTCTTCTTTGCTCTTCTCCTAGGGTTCATGAACTGGCCTTTGAACCCGTGGACACATCCTCGCGTTCTCCTGCTGCTCCCTGTCTGGCAGTGTAAACAAATGCCTGTCTCCGGGCTCTGCCATTGATTTTCTGGATGCAGGACAGAGAACACAGGCCTTGGAGCAGAGAAGAGGGGCTGGCCTCCTGACTGTTTCTGCTTCCTCATCACTCTGGGCTCCCTGAACTCACTTGTAAAGTAGCACGGCTTGTGCGGAGGACTGATGCGTAGCTCTGGCCCCCCTGCCATGTGTTGGGTGGGTGTGATTATTCTCACTACTTTCACTACCTGACTATTCTGTTCTCTTACATTCTCTGGCTTTGTGGTGCCTGGATCTCCAAATTGAGGAGGAAGAAGGGATGGGGGCTCAGTTGCTTTCAGGGCCTTCCTCCCCACTTGCGGTGTCCCTGATGTGACTTGGCATTCTAACTACTCCACACATGGCCCGAACCCTGATGGGCAGTTTTGTGAGACGTTTTTCAGAAACAGCAAGCGCTGAGGACCCGAGACTCACCCTGGGGCTCTCCAGTTTTGCTAGCTCCTCAGATAAACGGCAGCCTGCACCCCCAGCTTCTGCTGCAGCCCAATTAGCAAGCACATCTGAAGCACCTGCTCCCTTCAGCATCATCTTAGATCCAGACGCCTCCAGGACCAAGCTGGTGAAGCAAATGAAGGGGCCAGCCTGGGAGTGGGTGGGGAGGGTGGGGAGCATGGGCCCCTTCCAATAGGGCAGACACTTCTTATCTCCAGCTCATTACTGATGTGAAAAAATGAGTCCAGTGCAACCCAGAGCACCTGATTTTTCAAGAGGGACTTGGAGTTCAAGGGTTTAGGTAAAATCCCCTTATTTTGAAGACACTGAATATTAACTCAAATGGAAAAAAAAATACAACATGGACCAAACAGAACACGAAACAACAGCCTGGATTTGGCTCTGGTTTTTGGCCTCTGTTTTAAAGTAATCCACGGGGTATATTGGTAAAGGCTCAGCGTGACTGCCCTCCTTCTGTGACGTACTTGCGTTTTCTCTGGGAGCTGGTCTAGACACCCAGCAGCAATCACGGCAGACGACTCTGCCATAAAACAAGGAGTCTCCACCTAAGGGCCCACCTGTGCTAGGCTGACCACGTGTGGCTCCAGAATTTGAGAACGTTAGAGCCGGGATCACCAGTGCCAGTTGGATCACGGATCTCTGTCCTGCTCTCCCTTCAGCCAAAAAAGAAAGTGAGGGTCGGATGGAGTAGGCTCTTGTCTGGGGTCACTCAGCCTGTTAGTGACCAACTTGGAACAAGAGTACAGTCTCCCAACTCCTGGTCCTATTTTCTTCCTTTTTTTCTAGAGCTTCCATTTCTAGCTATAAAATGATGCTCTTTGCTTCAACCCCAAATACATTCTCCTAAGAAGTGGCATTCCTCTGAGCCACTGGGATTTTAAGCCATTAAATAATGATGGGCAGGTTGAATGGACAGCCAACACTGTGGTCTGCTCTGTACGGCTGAGGGTCAGGCCCAGGCGAGTGCAGAATTTTTATATGGCAAGCCAAAACGCTCTTACGCGTACTTGCATCTGATTTCCTCCTTTTTTTTTTTTTTCTAGGAAAATACACCAAACCGTAGGAACGGGTTAAACAATTTCCCCAGGTTAAGAATGCAGTAGGAGGGGCACGTGGCTAGCTCAGTCGGAGGAGGGTAGAGCATGTGACTCTCCATCTTAGGGTTGTGAGTTTGAACCCCATGTTGGGGGTAGAAATTACTCAAACATAAATGTTTAAAAAAAAAAGAATGCAGTCGGAAAAGGTGCTGTAGAGTCTCGAAACTGAGTATTTTCAAGTGTTTGCGTCCCCGGGCAGCAGCACCATATAGCCCAGCCTCTGGTGCTGGGAACCGGGAGGGTGTCTGCTCCCTGCACCTCTTTATAGGGCCCTTTCTGTAGGGATGGGGGGCAGAGCTGGGAGGCTTCTCCTTCCATCCCTCCAGGGTTCTGACAAGTTCCACACCCAAAGAACCTTAAGAACCTTAAGGGGAGGCGGCCACAGCCAGCCACAAGCTCCCAGGCTGTTTGCGGAAAGATCCTTTGTGGTGTCTTCTGAGGCCGCTGTCCTGGTGAGGGGCATCATGCTGCCAAAACAGCTTCTGAGAATATCAAACGCCCCCACCAAACTTCAGTATTTAATCCCCCACGAGAGCTGTTTACAGTTCTGCGCACTCCTCTTCATGAACATTCTATCTTACTTTTATTTGCTTTTTCAGATAATTCAAACAGACTGCAGAGGCTCAATTTTCCCTTCCAGAAGGCATGCTGGTTTAATTAGTTAATGTTTGGAAAGCACTTCTGAAGAGGGAAAGTGCTATGGAAATCCTAAGCAGTAGTGTTAGGAGTTCCTTGACACACCTTACAACCTCTCTCCAGGGTCAATGTCATCCCTTCCATTGCCTTGGGTGCCTCTTAGTTCTGACAACTACCTCACCTCACAGAGCATGTTTCTGCCCCTCTTTTGGGTTACGTTGGGTTCCAAGACCAGTTTACAGCCATCAGTGGCCCTGTGGCCACAGTTACTCTGCTTCTGTTGTAGCTGAGAATCTTGGCAAACTCTGAGAATGAATATTTCTCACAAATAGCTAAGAAGCTTCCTAGTTCCTTTCTTTCTTTTTGCAAATGCTGAGGGACACCCACTGGGGCCAAGGCATTCCCTTCCCTTGGTCCCCTTTATTTGCCTGGGCTAATGGTTTTTGTTGAGTGACCTTGGTTGAGTCATTTCATCGTTCTGCATTCTTTGACCCCCCCTGCCTGCTTTGCAAGGGATTTAACACAGAATATCTGGGGATAAGAATAACCCCGTGCTTGGTTCTGTATTCCTGGGTTAAATAGCTCACCTCGCCACCTTTATTTTTTTATTTTTTTAATGAATTCTTTTTTTCTTTTTTTGAAAGATTTTATTTATTTATTTGACAGAGAGAGCACACAGGCAGAGCGGCAGGCAGAGGGATAGGGAGAAGCGGATTCCCTGCCGAGCAGAGACCCCTGACACTGGGGCTGCCTCCCAGGACTCTGGGATCATGACCAGAGCGGAAGGCAGATGCTTAACCAACTGAGCCACCCTTAAATAGTGAATAAATGGAGGTCTTTGTTACTTGCACTGCTTCTATGTAGATATAGTTTTTGCTTTTCAAAATTACAGTGACTTCTCCCTTATTATAAAGTCTAACACGGGTGATTTTTCTAAGTTTATTTTGTGTTAAAATAGTTCTCAGAGGTGTTATGTACTTCTCTGCCTTCCTAAACAAAAATGCAATTCAATCTTTGAGGGTCATTTCCTTGATTATCCATTTCACGTTGCAGTCTATGGTTTTCGTGCCTTCAAGAGCCCTTGAGGTTGTAGGTATTTGTGTCCAAGCAGAGTCACCCCAGATTGTGAAATTGTGAAACTTGCTTGGTTTGTTTCCTCTCTTTCTCCAAGATTCCTGCCTCAAGCAGTACTTTACTTTACCATTTGATGTCTCTAATCTTTCACAAGCTAGGAAATTGGAGACTTAGGCTTGTTAGAATTAGATAGAAAATAAGAGTAAATAGGCTTTGAATGAGGCATGGAGAAGGTTTCCTAGGAGCAAAGAACCCAGTTGTAACTTACAGACCCTGTGATACATTATCTTAAGTGCTCAACAACCTTGTCTTCATCCTTTTTCAGTTGTGGCTTTCTTCTAGATGGGGTGAGGTTTAAAGGGTAAGCGACTTCTGGGCAAATGTTCCTACGCATTGAAACGAAACCACTTTCTGGTTTTGATACAAGGCATTCTTAAAGACGAGCACAGAATATGTGCCAGCTGCTTGTTGAATAAATGGCTCCAGCAGCTTTTCAGGCAAGAAGGAACTTGAGAAAATGATGGGTTTAAAGATGCCTTGAAATCCAAAGGTACTCCTATTAGAAAGATACAAATTTATAAGCCAGTTTTCCTGGAAAACCTCAAAGTTCTCTGTGACCCAGAAAATGTAATGAAATCAAACTTTCTTTTCCTTCTCTCAGATTGCTTTACCTGGAGAATTTCAGAGCCAAATTCACCAGCCTAAGTATTAATGTGGCTCTGATCTCCGAAAGGTGAGAGCAGAACATATTCATTTGCATCTTTGTTTTTTAAAAAATGTTTTAAAAAGATTTTATTTATTTATTTGACAGAGAGACATAGAGAGAGAGGGAACACAAGCAGGGGGCGTGGGAGAGGGAGAAGCAGGCTCTCCATTGAGCAGGGACCCTGGGATCAGAGACCTGAGGCAAAGGCAGACCTTTAACGCTTAATGACTGAGCCACCCGGGCACCCCTGCATTTCTGTTTTTTAAAAAGAAAATGAAATTCAGGGCTCTGTACTGATATCCCAGTGAGGCGACCCCATTTGATTTTCTAAAAGTGATGAGGATCTTGGCAAAGACCACCTTTGTTCCATTTCCAGTTCTAACACTTTTATTTTCTATTGGTCGTAAGAGTGACATGGTAGGGGCGCCTGGGTGGCTCAGTGGGTTGAGGACTGTGCCTTCGGCTCAGGTCATGATCTCAGTGTCCTGGGATCAAACGCCGCATCTGGTTCTCTGCTTGGCGGGAGCCTGCTTCCTTCTCTTTCTGCCTGTTTCTCTGCCTGTTTGTGATCTCTCTCTCTCTCTCTCTCTGTCAAATAAATAAATAATTTTTTTTTTTTTTAAAGAGTGACATGATATGTACTGGGCACCTGGGTGGCTTAGTCAGTTAATTAAGCATCCAACTCTTGATTTCAACTCACTTCATGATCTCAGGGTCATGAGATCGAGCTCCATGACCAGCTCCATAACTGGCTCCGTGCTCAGCAAGTAGTCTGCTTGAGATTATCTCCTTCTCCCTCTCCCTCCTCTCAAAAATAAATACATAAACAAACAAACAAATAAAATGTTAAAAAAAAAAGGGGGTGACATGGTATGTCTTTCACGTATGTAGCCTCCCTCCCCCACCCCATGTGATGTCTACATAGAGAAAGAACAAAAATGAACAGATGAGTTATTCTTTAGAATTTGTTTATTTTGTAGGAAACACTATATAATTCCTTGGTCAAGATCATGGAGTTGGATATGGGATGGTCCTGGCTTTGAATCCAGGCTGTACCATTCTCTAGCTGTGAGACCATGGACAAGTTCCTTAGCCTTTCCAACCCTCGGTTACTTATGTGTTTCAGTTACTCACTGCTTCATAACAAATGCACCCAAAGCTTAGTAGCTTAAGGGTGTTTGGCTGGCTTAGTCGGTAGAGCATGCGACTCTTGATCTCAGGATTGGGGGTTCGAGTCCCACATGGGGCATGCAGCCTACGAAAGCAAGCAAAAAAGAAAGGGAGGGAAGAGGGAGGAAGAAGGAAGAAAGGAAAAACAACAAACATATTTTTTCAAGATTCTGCCATTTGAGCAGGGTTCACAATGGTTGGCTCATTCCTGCCTCACATGATATTGTCAGGATCCCTTATAGGGTTGCATTCAGCTGGAAGTTCAAGTGGGCAGGAACCTCTAAGAAAGCCTCGCTCCCCTGACTGGAAGTTAGTAGTATCATCTGGGGCATCTCAGTTTTCTAGACGGACTCTCTCCCTCTAGCAGACTAGACTCATTTCCATATAACATAGCAGCTGGGTCCCAAGAAAGCAAGAACAGAAGGTACCAGGGCTGTTCAAGACCTAGCCCCAGAACTGGCCCAAGGTCACTTCCGCATCATTCTACTGATCACAAAAAGCTGTCACAAAAACAGCCAAATTCAGCAAAGTGGAAATAGACTCCATCTCTTGAAGGGAGAAGCGACAATTTACGGCCATTTATAATCCAACACAATAGGTATGCATAGGGTTGTTATGAAAATTAAATGAGATAATAGCAGTCAGTAAGTCTGTAATAAGTAGTATTTGCTCGTTACTGTTATATAGATGTGGGGCTTGATCCTAGGGTGCTGGGATCATGACCTGAGCCGCCCAGGTGTTCCAGCACAATAGTATGTAATAGTTTCCTACTATTATATAACATTTGTTACATAATAACCCTGTAGATACTAGGGCTTACCTTATTTAGCAGATAGGCTACTGGATCACAGAGAAGCAAAGTAACCGGCCCAACATCACACACATAGTAAGTGGTAGAACAGAGATAGGAACATATAAGTATGGATTGGACAGCCCAGCTTAACTAAGATCTTATTTGTTAATTCACTCTAAGCTCCCTTCCTGCTCAAAAATTGTATGCTGCTTCTATGTACAAAATATGTAAAGGACCTGAAGAAACTAGTTTTTTGGCACAAGATGAAATTGGAGAAGTGGAGTCCAGTGGCATTGTTTGCTTGAAATGAGGTCCAAGTAACCCAGAACTTTGCTCTCTGCACATTGGTTTCTACTCTATCTGTAGTTAAAACGGGGAAGCAATAGCTAGATGTATAGATACATTTTCCATTTTGGATATTTAGTATCAGTTCTTTTTCTTTTCCAATTTTTAAGTTTTTTATTGAAATTCTAGTCAGCGGTGTTTTGCTAGTTTCACATGTACAATATAGTGATTCAACACTTCTGTACACCTGGTGCTCATCACAACAACGGTCCTCCTTAATCTCCATCCCTGTTTCACCCATCCCCCCCGCCCACCTCCCCTCTGGTAACCATCAGTTTGTTCTCAATAGTCAAGAATCTGTTTCTTGGTTTGCCTGTCTCTCTCTTTTCCCCCTTTGCTCATTTGTCTCTTAAATTCCACATATGAGTGAAATCATATGGTATTTGTCTTTCTTTGATGGACAAATTTCAATTAGGGTTATAGTCTCTAACTCTATTCACATTGTTGCAAATGGCCAGATTTCATTCTTTTTGATGGCTGAGTAATATTCCATTGCAGGGATATACCACATCTTCTTTATCCATTCACCAGTCAATGGACATTTGGGCTGTTTCCATAGTTTGGCTAATGTTGATAATGCTGCTATACACACCAGAGTACATATATCCTTTTGAGCTGGTATTTTTGGATTCTTAGGGTAAGTAGCTAGTGGTGCAAATGCTGGCCCATAAGGTAGTTCTGTTTTTAACTTTTTGAGGAGACCCCATCCTGCTTTCCGGAGTGGCTGCACCAGGTCTCAGCATCAGTCTTTAATTCATTTGCTTCTCCAGTGCCTTGACCTCCTCCTGTGAAATGGGGGTAGTGGCAATTAGATAACACTGGATCCATCACCACCTGCAACTTTGGTTGGGATGACGAGATCTGTATAGATACTACGTACTCTTGTTTCTAACTAGTCATTATTATCAGGTGCCCTGATTCATTGTCCCAGAAACTTAATTTCTGGTTGCATCATCTTCTCTGATGCAGTGGCTTTTAAAATGATGTCTCAAGCATGAAGTTACACTGTCCCCAAACCACTCATAATCTAAGAAGATCTCAGATTTTCTGTCAGCATGGTTTCCCCTCCTACACCTTTCTGAAATAAAAAAATGAATCCGGAGAAGGAAAGCAATGTGTACTATCTCTGATCCTACTTTCTGAACGTGGTGACAGGGCAGAGGCTGGGCATAAAAAAAGCACCCTCCAGGCTCGGATTGTGATTTAGTTCATTTATATGGCATCATTTCACCCAGTCCCAGAGACAGCATTCATCTTGTTCAGGCTCTGGGAAGACTGGGTGCTGGTGGGAGTGTAGCTTTAAAAAGTCAGAAGACCGGGATTGTCACGCAGATGCCCCCACTCACTAGTTGTCTAATCCTTAACAAGTTGCTTTGTCTTTGCAGGCTCATTTTCCTCATCTGTCAAGTCAAATGAAGGTTATGGAATAGATGATCTCTAAAAAACCCTTCCAGCTCTCCAGTTCTATTCTGGGTCTGTCTGCACCTGCAGACAGTGATGTGGGGGTAGGAAGGGCACTAGGGAGGGAGGCAAATGTCCTCATGAGAATAAACCACTTTTACCTGGAGCAGTCCTGTGTCCTCACGTATTCTGTGGTACCGGCTTATCTCAGATTATCCAAATAATTGATTGAGTTCTCTCCTTTCTTTGCCAGAGACACACAGCTTTAGTTTCTGGGAGCAGCAGCTGCTTCTCTGAAATTTTCATCCCAGGGCTTCCGTCCTCCACTGTGTCCTCTCAGAAACCTGTCATGGTTTTTCTGGATGGATGCCCACAGAATTTTAATCCAGTCACACACACACACACACACACACACACACACACACACACACAGAGGAAAAGTGCTATGCATAACAAAAAGCAAAACCAGGTTATGGGTTGAATGTTCCTTTATTGAATTCGGTTACTTCAAGGGCTCAGAAAGGAGAGTGATGGAGAGAGGCATCGGTGAACAGCCCTCCTTGGGCTGCTAACCCCAAGCCATGAGCAGTTAGGGCCCATGAGCTCTCTTAGTTAAAGGGTTTGCAGATAAGGCTGCGGATGAAGAGGGCAATATGTATTAGCTCCCATCCTGGATCCAGGCCAAGATCCTGACAACCCTAGACTCTGGGCAAGTAGACTGTTTAATGAAACTGGGTGTCTTAACATAACAACATAATATTCCCATTTCTTCCCTTCTCCAATTAACATTTGCATTTCCACACAGGGGGTGGAAAGAGGTCCTCACTCTCATGAAACTTAGCAGAGTCCCCCCAAATTTACTCAACTTCAAAAGGCACAAAGAAGGGATGCCTGGGTGGCTCAGTGGGTTCAGCCTCTGCCTTCCGCTAAGGTCATGATCTCAGGGTCCTGGGATCCAGGCCGGCGGCATCGGGCTCTCTGCTCAGCAGGGAGCCTGCTTCCCCCCTCTCTCTCTCTCTGCCTGCCTCTCTGCCTGCTTGTGATCTCTGTCTGTCAAATAAATAAGTAAAATCTTTAAAAAAAAAAAAAGAAAGAAAAGAAGGTACAGAGAAAAATGAAGAGGGGGGAATCAGAGGGGAATATGAATCATGAGAGATTACGGGGGGGGGGCAAACTGAGGGTTTCAGAGGGGAGGGGGTGGGGGATGAGTTAGCCCAGTGATGGGTATTAAATAGGGCACGAATTGCAATGAACACTGGGTGTTACACGCAAATAATGAATCACGGAACACTGTATCAAAAACTAATGTAGTACCGTATGGAGACTAACGTAATAAAAATAAATAAATAAATAAAAGCTACAGTTCTCCCGGTTTAACTTGCGGGAAGATCTCCAGGGAGGCAGCTAGAAAGGCGCACTCCCCAGCATGGCTCTAGGGCATTTAGTCAGTAGGTTTGGATTCAGGAAAACTATTTTGTTTAAAATAGTAAAACTATTTTACTCCAAGACAGCTTGAGGTAGGAGGGTGATAGACTCATGAGAAATGCTCGTGTCTAGAAAGAAATATCACAAACAAGACGTCCATGTTTCCACGTGTATTTCATGTTGTTTCGATAAAATCCATGAAAACCTGTACTGAACAATCAAGATCCCAGCATCAACGTTAAGGTAATTCATCACTCCGCATCTTGAATACATGTCATGATCACACAGAGATTCTGGAAAACTCAAAGCGGGACTAAAAGGGCGCAGCCCTGGAGGTTTGCTTTAAAAGAGTATAAATATCTTTGAATCCTAATTCTGCACTTGCCCACTGGGTGACTGGGGCAAGTTATCCAACCTCTCTGAGTCTCTGGGTTGGTTTGTTTTTTCTTTTCATCTGTAAAACTGGGAGGTTGCTAACCTTGCTGACAGGGAGAGGGCTTGAAAAAATTAGTTTATACACCCCTAAGTGCTCAACAAAGAGTTCCCACTTAAAATATGCCACTGTTATTCCCCTGCGGGGAGAGGCAAGTTTTTCTGAGGCCCAACTTCAAATTTGGGATTTGGGATTTGGCCAGAGTTTGGCGTATCCTCTAACGCGGGATACACTCCTGGACCTCCCTGGGCTCCCATGGCCCACAGCGCTACTCTTTTCTGAGGGCTGCAGTTCGCTCCCAGGCCGGTTCCCATCCTCCACCTAAAAGAAGAGGTGGTGGGTTGGGTATTTTTATTTTAAAAGACTCTTGTCTGGGCCTTTGACTGGCGCTGCAGGTATCAGCGTGGGTTTGGAGGGCCTCGGTAGCCTTGGCGGAAAGGAGGCAGCGGCTGAGCGGGATGTGACGGGGACCCGGAGCTACCCCCAGGTGGCCCTACTGGGGCCAAAGCTTGGGTCCGGAACTCTCCAAGGCAGCAGGTCTCCTGAGGTAGGTAGGTAGGTGGCCGGGCGGGGGCGGGGGGGGGTGGGGTGGTAAATCCTCCTGCGCAAGGGACCCGGCGAGGCTGGGGAGGAGCCAGCAGTCGGATGTGGCCCCACGCCTGGCCAGGTGGCAGGGAAGGGCCATGGGCCAGTCATTTGGGACCCCATCATCTCGCCGCCTAAGGAGGCCCCGGGAATTGGCTCTGGCCCAGCTCTCCAGGGAAATGAGGGCCCCATCAGCGGCCCGGATCCCCTCCGAGAGGACCCAAATCCCAGGGACCTGCACTGGCTCCGCGGCAATGGGAACCAGCCCCCGGCGGCGCCCGCGCCTTTCTATCGTTCTACCCGCAAAAGGAGTGGAGCCCTCGGGGCGCCAACCTGGGCGTTTGCGCGTGGCGGGAAGTAACTGGCAAGTTTGCTATATTTTGTCTCCATCCCACTCTGCATCTTCAGACCAGGACGGCCACGAGGACACTTCCCCCTGCCCACTCCCTCCCAGGCCCACCGAACGGCTGGGCCGAGCGGGGAATCAAAGGCACTGTCCACCCGGGGGCCCAGCTGGCGACAGCCGGAGAGGACTGACAGGCCACCCGTCTGCCGGGGACCCGGGAAACCCGCCTCCCTGCGGAGAGTGGCTCAGGACAATCCCTCACTCTCTCTCACACACACACTTACACGCACACTCACACACCCCAATCAAATAAAGCAAAAGCCCAAGGTCTGCCTCCACGGCCAGAGGCGGCCTCCGGAACCGGACGGAGCGTGGGCTCCCCGACCGGCCCGAGGGGGTGGGGAGCGGCAGGGGGAGGGGAGAGCGCGAAGCCCCCGCCTCGGCGGCCCCTCCCGCTCGCCGACTCCGCGGGGTCGAGGGGGTGCTGGCGGGGCGGCGGGACCGCGGCGCGGGCGGAGCGCGCCTGGCAGCGGGCGGGAGCCCCTCGGAGCCCACCACACACGCTCGCACCCCCTCGCCCTCCCTCTCTCCCACCCGCTCGCCGGCACCCCCGCCCCCAGCCCCCTCCTCTTCCCCGCCCGC
This sequence comes from Mustela putorius furo, assembly GCF_011764305.1. Taxonomy (NCBI): domain Eukaryota; kingdom Metazoa; phylum Chordata; class Mammalia; order Carnivora; family Mustelidae; genus Mustela; species Mustela putorius. Next base: position 13,451,206 of record NW_025422057.1, read on the forward strand.
CTCCGCCCCCATTCTGGGAATTGTGTGGAAAAATTCTCAGCCAAACCTCCCACCTCTCCGCTCCCCCCACCCCATCCCACTCCCTTTAAAAAACCCTCTTTCCTCCCCGGCCCCTGCACTCTTTGTGAATGAGGGCAGGGAACACGGCCCTTCCCCCGCCCAGGAGCCACGCCAGACCGCCGCACTCAGAGCACTGTTTGTTAATAGTCCAATTAGATAATTGCCATCTTTCACTCCTTTTGCTCCGCATTTCCCATAAAGGAATGAATGGGGAGAGCGGCGTGCAGAGGGCTTCTGCCCCGGCAAGGTGACGAGAAGGGCTAGAGCATGCTCCTTGCACAGGGCCATGCGCTTGAATTGAATCATTGTAGCCTAATCAATGCTCTTATTGGATTACTGGCTGTTGCTTTTCTCAAAGATATTGTAGCAGAGACAATGAAATAGCTAGGGGAAAACTTTTTTTCTTTTTTTTTTCTCTTTTTCTTTCTTTCTTTCTTTTTTTTTTTTTTTTTTTTTTTTTTTGAAGCAGATCTCACAGTTGAGATTTTCTCGGCTCTCTCTCCTCTCCCCCTCTCTCTCCTGCTGGACTCTGAGTACAAAGCTGCCCTTTGAATGGGCTGCCTCAGGCTGCTGGAGGTGCAGGCAGGAAAAAAATCCAACTGGAACTAAATGAAGAGAGGTGGCCGTTTAAGATGGCTGTCAGCGTCGAGGTGTGTTAAGAAGGAGTTGTTTGGGACGAAAGCTTGGCTTTTAGAGTTCGGGGGAGATACTTTTTGGGAAAACTTTTACTCCACCCCCCCCCTTTTTTCCCCCTAGAGGCAACTGCTTTCTTCTGCTGCAGGGTGTGTAAGCGTTTTTTGTTGGTTTCTTTTCCCTCCCCCTCCCCCCTCATTCAGCTCTATCTGTCGAGTGTGCAGAAAACCCCTCTAGCCAGTATGTGAGCAGGAGGGTCAAAGGCAAAGGGAAAGTTAATAATGCCTGCTAATGGTACTAACAATTCAGGATGAATCTTGTCAAAAGTTTTTCTGGAAGTGTGGGTCTTTGATTGTGTGTTTCCTGAAAGCAAGACCAATCATTTCCGTTTATTCACTGGCTAAACCCCTACTTGATTGGGGACAAGGACAGAAACCATCCATTACGATCTGATATATTATCCAAACAATTTAGTGTATTCATGAGGTAACCGAAACGTGGGGGCTGCGAAATTACCCGTAATCAATTGCAACAGCGAGTGTACGTCCCCGCGGGTGTCGGACAACTACAACTCGCCGTGTCAGTAACAGGCGGGAGCCGCAGCATTTCGGAGTTGGTCTGCTTGCTACCTGATCGCCAGGCTGGGGACACTGGACGTGCTCAGAGAACGCGGACGCTGACGAGGCGGCCTCGCCGCGGCTCCATCGGGATCCTGGATCAGACCCGCCGCCTCTCGGAGAACGCGCCACTCGCCGGTCGCCGCTGACCCGCCCGCGGTCGCCGCAGCCGCCCCGCGGGGACATTCATTCTTGCCGCTTTCCTCTCTCTGGGCAGGGCTCAGGAGCTCCATTGTAGGGTTTTGTCCCCGCAGTGCCTCTTTTTTTTTTTTTTTCCTTTTTCTCCCCCTTTTTTCTTTTTATTTTCTTTCTTTCTTTTTTCCCCTTTCTTTTCTTTTCTTTCTTTTCTCCCCCCCCCTCCTATGTTCGGGAAACCAGACAAAATGGACGTTCGGTGCCACTCGGACGCAGAGGCTGCCCGGGTCTCGAAGAACGCGCACAAGGAGAGCCGGGAGAGCAAGGGTGCGGACGGGAACCTCTCCGCCGCCTTCCTCAAGGAGCCGCAGGGCGCCTTCTCCGCGTCGGGTGCCGCGGACGATTGTAACAAAAGTAAATCCAATTCGGCCGCTGACCCGGATTATTGCCGCCGGATCCTGGTCCGAGGTAGGGATGGGGTAGGGCTGCAGGGCGCGTTCTTTGGGGGAGGACTCGGGGGCCCTAGCAGCGCGGCGCCCCAGAACCAGGCCCGCAGGGAGGAGGTGCGGGCTGGGACTTCCGAGAAAGTTACTGGCCTTTCCCCACCCCCGCCCCCGGGTCTGGCCGGCCGCTGGGCACTCGCACCTGGGGCGCGCACTCTCCAGGAGCCTTGACCCTCCAAGCCCCGAGGGGCCCCCCCTAAAGGGTTGAAGAGAAGCCTAGGGGCCGCGCAGGCCGGCCCAGGCTGCAGGCTGCGGCCTCTGACTGGGGGAAGGAGCAGGACACTATGGAGGACGAGCGCGCGCTGGGCGAGCTAGAGGACTTGCCGGGAGCCTGCCTTCGAGCTCCGGCGCCCTGGCCGACTGAGTGCACCCAAGGGGAGTGCGGGTACCGGAGAACAGGAGCCGATCGCCGGCTACGGCCAGGCCATTTGGCGCGCTGGGCCGAGGGCCCCGGCGCCGCGCTCGGGGCTGGCAGCTGCCGCCGGCAGAAGAGGCTGGGCTGCTTTGACGAGCCGCGGATGTCGCCTTGGTGCTCGGCTCGGTCCCGCAGGGCTGCGCGTTGTGCGCTGGGCTCTGGCGGTGGCTGTCACGAGGCCCGGCCCCGGCCCGGCGCCACCCACGCTAGCAGATCGCCAGGCCCCGCCGGCCCCCAGAACGTCCCTCCTCCTTCCGCCGACCGGGCTCGGGAGAGAAGGAGACCCTGGGGTGGGGCGTTGAGACCGCGGGAGCGGGGTCTGGTCAAGGCGTCCAGAGCTGGGGCCGACGCGACCCAGCCTGGTCAGCTGGGAGACCTTCAGGCTATAGGGGACGCAAACCGCGCAGGCGAGACTCCCAGGCCGGAAGGAACATCAGCCGATTTGGATTTTTCCCCCCCTCCCATGTCCAAAGGGCTCTAAAAGGCCAAGTCTGGTTCCCTCTTCCGTCAGCGATGTGGAGTTAAACCCCCTCGCTCCACCAAACACACCGTGTCTTTGGTCCCCGGGTATGGCCGAAGCTTCCCTCCCTGCTCCCCCCACCCCCATGCCCACCCGGACTTCAGGCAGCAGGCACCCTGTCCTCCAGCAGGCTCTGGCCAGGGAGGTGGAGGGAGACGGGAGGGTTCTGGCTACTGACATCTCCCCTTCCTCAGATGCCAAGGGCTCCATCCGAGAGATCATCCTGCCCAAGGGCCTGGACCTGGACCGGCCCAAGAGGACACGCACATCCTTCACTGCGGAGCAGCTCTACCGGCTGGAGATGGAGTTTCAGCGCTGCCAGTACGTGGTGGGCCGAGAGAGAACCGAGCTCGCCAGGCAGCTTAACCTCTCCGAGACCCAGGTACCAGGTGGCCAGGCCTGCACAGCTCTGCACAAGCCTGCCCCCCCATCCCCAAACTCTAGCCCCCTCTCCCCAGTATTTAGCCTGACTCTGGATGAGACTCCCAGGGGAGGTGGAGGAGACAGGGAGGTTGGGGTGATAGACCCACGACTTCTCCCCTTCCTTAAACCATTCCTTTCCCTCTATGTCCCCAAATCTGGAAGGGTCTGTACTCTGCCCACCTTGGCCTAGCCCAGAAGGCCCCAAATTCTGTCCTTTGGAATTCTTTTTTGGATCACAGTCTTGAGAATTCCCTGCTTGCCTCTGCTCTACAAGGAGCCAGTGTTTGCCCCTGTCTTGGTCACCCCATTTTGGCCAGATTTCCAGGCATCACCTCCTTTGGGGACCCCAGCCTTGTAATACAACACCCAGGCCTGTTCTGCAAGAATGGGACTGGAGCCAAAGCCACCTGGGTGCAGAGGGTAACAACTAGATTGGAAAGGTGCACAAACCTGAGATTCGCCTGCGCCGGCCAGGCTACCCTGCCTCTTAAGGCTTCCCCTGGCTCTGAGCTGGACCCAGAACCATTCTGGCCGTGGGCACCCACTGGGCACTTACCAGGCCCTGTCTTCGGTGCTGATGATATGTGAAGTGTGGGATCAGAGGCAGATCGGGGGCCCTGGGAGCCAGCACTGTCAACTGTGCTTTAGGTCTTTTCCTTTACATGAAATCCACATGTTGTTACTGGAGTCAGCCACAGTAGACTCTGGGCCCAGGCATTTCAGGGCCTGATAGATTTGCCTTGTGGGGGCCCTTTTGGGCCTAGTGAGGGCATGGCACCAACTTGGCCTAGGTAAGGCAGACGTCTTTCTAAGGGCTTGTCTCCTTCCCTGCGTCCAGCCCTGAAGCAGGTAGGGAGCATATAGGTCTGGGAAGTGGGCAGAAAGCCGAGAACTGAAGACAGATCCTATTGGATGTTCTTTTTGAGTATGAGTTGGCACAATAGCTTTTTCCTATTTTCTCTACTACCACCCCTCTTGCTTTACAAAATCTAGACCTTTCCATATAGCTGCTAATCTCCATTCTGGGCCCCCAGCGAGGCCTGGAGAGGGGGCAAAAGGAGAGGAGGAAGTGGGAGGGAGGCTGGTAGAGAGGGTTTAGTTCACCCCAGCCTCTGGACGTCTTCCCATGATTCCAAAGTTCATGATGGAGAGCGCGGGAGTGATAAATTAAGGATATCACTCAGAACCTCCAACCCAGCTGTCAGAGAGAGAAGATGGAGAAAGCTTGGCCCCTAGTCCATCCTGCACAAATTACTCCTTCTACAGCCAGCCACCTTGCCTGCTTGCTGCTAGTTGATGGTCAAGTGTGACCCTCATAAGCCAGGAACAGCTTCTGGAAATCTTGGACAGGACTAATTCCGCAGAGGCTACGGCCGAGCTTGTTGGCTGGGCAATGGGCCTGGGTCCAGAAAGGTAGAGCAACACTCCCGCCCGCCCACTCGCCCACTCCCACTTCCTACAGGGCAGCCTTCAGGTCTTACCGCTCTGCCTGAAGGAAACGTGAGCTCACAAGCCAGGATGGTCCGTGTCTGGCTGCAGGCCGTGAGGGAGCCCCGTGAAGTCCCTTCTGGTCTTCCTTCCAGTTAGGGTTGTGGACCTCTTTATTGCTAGTTCTGAGCCCCCACAGCCTGGGCCTGCATCCATGAGCCGGAATCGCAGCCTTGCGGAGCGGGGTCCAACTCTAGGTGGCCCACGTAGCTCCCGGGCTAGCCCCTCTCCTGCTGCCGGGTGGAGCCGGACTGGGGCTGCGGCTGGGCTGGGAGAGGGCTCCGAAGGGAGCCCTCGCGCCCTGGGAGCCCGCTCTTCCTTGACGGTCCTCTCTCCCGCTTCTCTTTCCAACCCTCCCTGCGTCCCTGCGTCCCTGCGTCCAGGTGAAAGTCTGGTTCCAGAACCGGCGCACGAAGCAGAAGAAGGATCAGGGCAAGGACTCGGAGCTGCGCTCGGTGGTGTCGGAGACGGCGGCCACGTGCAGCGTGCTGCGGCTGCTGGAGCAGGGCCGCCTGCTGTCGCCGCCCGGCCTGCCCGCGCTGCTGCCGCCTTGCGCCACCGGCGCGCTCGGCACGGCGCTCCGCGGGCCCAGCCTGCCTGCCCTGGGCGCCGGAGCCGCTGCCGGTTCGGCCGCCGCCGCCGCGGCCGCCGCCCCGGGTCCCACCGGCGCCGCGTCCCCGCACCCGCCGGCCGTGGGCGGCGCTCCGGGCCCCGGGCCGGCTGGGCCAGGCGGACTGCATGCGGGCGCGCCGGCTGCCGGCCACGGCCTCTTCAGCCTACCGGTACCCTCGCTGCTCGGCTCGGTCGCCAGCCGCCTCTCCTCCGCCCCGTTGACAATGGCCGGTTCGCTGGCCGGAAATTTGCAAGAACTCTCCGCCCGGTACCTGAGCTCCTCGGCCTTCGAGCCTTACTCCAGGACCAACAATAAAGAAGGGGCCGAGAAAAAAGCGCTGGACTGATTTTAAGTGTTTGCCTGTATTTATATTTATAGTATCTATTGTGGTGATATTTATGGACTCGCGTATTCGGCGCCCGAGGCTCCTGTGCTGGGCTTCCGGCCCCCACGAGGCCTCTGACAGTTCTCCTTCCCCACTAGTCTCTGCCACCAATCATATTTTGGGCTACTTTTTTCTACCTTTCCACCGTGCCCCCCAGCCCCGCCCCAACTTCCTTCTGAATCCAGGAGAATCCAAAGAATTGGGGGAGATAACCAAATTAGCCACCTGATGTCCCAACCGATGCCTGGCCCTGGAGGGCAAAGACTGGTTCTAAGTCAAAGCCCGGGACCCCTGCTCTAGATCGGGCCGCTGCTGCCTTTGATGGTTCTTACAAATATTGAAAGAGCCAAGCTGCACGCAGACCCCAGGGGCTGAAAAGGCTGGTGGGTTTCGTTAGACCAAAAAGGAAGACACTCCTTCCTCTCGCAAGAGAAACCAGGGCTTCGGGGAGCCCCTGGGCCCCACTTTTTGGACTGCTTGGAAGAGCCGGTGCACACGCAGCTTTCTGGCTGGACAACTCCTGCCGATTTTTTCCCCCTTTTAGAGAAACAACAATCACTACCGCCCCCCGACCCCAGGAGATCCACCAAACATCGAGGTAGACAACAGTGGTAAAACATTTGATCTAATCAGCAATAAAGCAAGAGTCGTAACTACCACGTAAAACCAGATGAAGTGAAACCAGTTTTTAAATACTCTCAACAAGCGAGTTTGGAAGGTTTAAGAGAATTCAGGATAGGGATTGCTCCACAGGCTCAAGCAAAATTCCAGTTCCGGGTGTTATGACTTTAAACAGGAATTTAAAAGGAAAAAGAGAAAGAATGAAAAAAGCCAACGCTGCAAAAGAAAGAAAATTCAGAATCTTTTCTCCGAGGCTGTTCCAGGGCCGTGGCCGGCAGCTTCAGTCTCCTCAGGGAGACAGAGCAGGGCGGCTGCCTGCGGAAGCTTCTCCCCACCAAGCTCCTTGACCCGTGGCTTCTGGGCAGAATCGCTGGGTTTGGAAACGAATCCGTGCCCTTTGCCTCCTCTTCCCCACTCCCGGATTCACCGAACCCTTCCAGAACGCTGGAAACGCCCGGATTTCTTGGAGGACCCGGTGACAGGGACCGAGCCCCAGCCCGCAGCGCTGCCCGGCCTCCTGCGCGGTGGTCTCTGTATTCACATCAGCTCCCTGCGTGAACAGGGAAGGCATCCTTCCCTACATGCCACCCCTCAAAAACCCCAGGGTTTCCGCGGTCCCAAGTCAGAAACCCGGACGGCGACACTGTCACAGCCTCATCCCTTACCTGAGCAACAACCACTGTCCCCGCAGCCACGGCTACGTGCATTTTAACCAAAACCACAGACCTAGCCGGCGAGGTGCCGCAGTGTCTAGAATGTAATTCCTCCATCCGAAGCGAGCGCAGAGCATTTTTAAAATAGTAATTTTATTGTAAATTATTTACGTCGGAAGCTTTTTTTTTCCTTTTTCTTTTCTTTTAGGAAATAGTGAAGAAAATAATGAACGATTCAAACGCGGGTAGGTGTCGCTGAATTCTGACTACTAACTCTGTTCTGAATGTTTTGGATATTTGGATGTTTTGTATTTATGTGGTGAGAGTGAAATATATATATCTAAGATGATAAATGAGGTGCATTTTTGTCTTGTGTTTAAAGGATTAAAAAAACAAAACAAAACAAAACAAAAAACAAAAAGGAAGAAGAAGAAGAAAAGGAAGAAAGACTCAGCCAATGATGAGTCTCGGCGTTGGGACTCCTGGGGCATAGCGTGGTGGCCCCAGAGCCCGCGGGGGCCCAGCCGATGGTACCCTGAGCTCCTGGGAAGAGGTTTGGGGTGGCCCTTGGTCCCAAGAGTCAGTCATCTGGCTACAACGTTCTTTTCACTTCTTTGAGTCTGTCTCCCTCTCTGGCTCTCTATCCCAGTGCTGCTGGACCCGCAGGCCCTCCCCCCCTGGATCTCCCACTTTGTGTTTCTTGGTTTATTTAGGAACTTGTTTCGGGACACCCTCAAGTTCCTACCTCCTAACATTCCCAGTTACTGAAGTTTTCCAACCACAGGTCCTTGCCCAGCAGCAGTATTTTGGATTGGTGCAATCATAGGGCCAGGAACAGGCAAGATTTTCCTTTCCTCTCATTTAGAGTGAAGTCTCTCTGCCTTCAAAGAGAAACTTGAGGGAGCAGGAGAGTGGACTAGATATTTATTCCTGTGCGGACATCTCCTCCCTCCCCGCTTCAGTCTGTATGCGGTGGTGACAATGTAGATGTTGCAGGGAAAGCTAGGAAGGCTGGGGGGTTGCTCCTAGACACTCCCCTAAAGCCAGCAGCCCCGAGGGCCGCAGGCATAGTGGCCCCAGCTCCCTCTTCTGGGCACCCGCATACCTGAGTGTTGTAGTTGGGGGCGGGGAGAGTTGCCTTGGGACATCCACACAGGTCAGCCCCCCAGCTAACCCTCACGAGGGTACGGTGCCTGAACCACAAGTTTGAAGCATTGGAAATGAGGCGGCAAAGTGTGGGAGGCTGAGTTCCTGCGCTCAGCGTGGGTTGGGTCTCTGAGAGCTTTGGGGCCTTGTTTGGGAGCCTGGTGTTTGGCTTAGAGCAGCCACAGTACCCCCAGACAACTCACTTTTGTTTTTCAAAGTCGCTACACACCCCTTAGCTTGGTACCTCGGGGCTCCTCCCCTCCCTGTCCTCTTCTGCTCACTTTCTTTCGCTGGGAAGCTGCTTCCCGTCTTTTACCCCTCTAAGGATCTCTCCCCGCTGGTGCTCTGGGTCTCTGTCCCCTAATCTCTCCTCTCTTCCATTACTTCTCTGCAGTCAGTCTGTCTCTCTGCTTCTCTCTCATATTCATTCTCTCTCTCTCTCTCTCTCTCTCCCTCTGATTCCTCTGCCTGCCCGGGTGGCCCCAAGGCCAAGGCGTGGGTGGCTCTGTGGCGGTTTCCTGGCTGGTGGCCTGGGGCCAGAGAAGGGGGAGAAGGGAGTGAGAAGGTGGCATAATTTTATGGAACAAAAGAAAACACAAAATCCTAGCTTAAGGTTCCCCAACAAGCTTAGCCCCCTCCCCGAGGAGCCCCAGCACGGGGAGGCATCAAGCAGATCCCCGAGCTGCTTTCCCTCCTTCCTCTTGCTGCTTGCTTATCCCTAAAAGGGAGAAGAGCCACTTACCCCATTTCTCTGCTCTCACCTCCCTTCCCTGGCTTTGGGAAGAGCTACTGCGCTCTTCTCCTGCCACTCAGGGAGTGCAATTGTTCTTAACGAGACTCTTCTGCATAGAACATGAATCACAATTTTAATTAAAAAACGTTTATAGACAATTCATTTAATTTTGGTGTCTGTCTTGTTTCCCCTCCTCCCACAAGGGCCTCCAGCAAGCCGCCTGGGTCCCTGGAGGCCTCTGGGGAGGCCTCTAGCCTCTAACTAGCGACTCCGAGGCCAGGGAGGAGGCAGGTGGCCTCTGTGACAACAGCTGGCTCTGCCTGCAAGAAGGTGGAAGGGGCTCCTGGAGGTCAAGGAGAACAGCTGGAGTGGGGGGGGGGGGTGCTGAAAGGCATCTCATGCGAGGCCTGCACAAAGCAGCCTCCAAGTCTGCTCAGAGCCGAAAAGAAAAAGAAAGAAAACCTCTCACCAAACTCCAGTGACTTTGGTGGACAGGTGTGGGGAAGATCTGGAGAGTCACATGGGGCGTGGAACTGGGACGCATGCTCACATGGACACCAGCAGCTGGCCTACCCCAGAGCACAGTGTCTTCATAATAAATAGCATTAACAGCCCTTTAGAGTTTACAATAGCCTTTCACATATCCCATCTCTCTGACCCCTTACATTGGTAGGGCCAGCCCTCATTTTAAAGAGCCACATCAGGCTTGGAGCAGGCAAGTGACTTGCTGAAGACAACAGAGCTAGTCAGAACTACAAGGCTGAAAGCTGGCCCCAAGGCCAGGGCCCTCTTTTTCCCGTTGGTTTGTTTTTCTCTTTCTTTCCTTCCCGCTCCCTCCATCTCCTGGCTCTCTCCTTCCTCCATTCGTTCTTCTCTTCCCTTCTTTCCTTCCTTCATTCCTTCCTCTTGTGCCCAAAGCGCTGGTACCTGAACTCTTCAGCCTGTTGACAGCCGCGTCTGCAGACTCCTATTTCTAGCCTTCTCTTTGCCACACCAGCTGCTAAGGATTTACTTGGTGCCTTCATCGAGAGGTTTAAATTGTCCCCTTCTTCCTGTGTTCCTTCATGCCAGTCTGTCTCCAGCTCCTTCCCCTCCTCTCTACAGTGACATCTTTAAACCCATTTCTACCTTTACCATCTCTACCTCCTCCTACCTCCGTAAAGCAATTTCTTTAAATTGAGATCTACTAGTCATACAGTAAACATCTCAATGGTAAGGTACACAAAACTTAAGGGTACAGTTGATGAATCTTTACACACACACACACACACACAGACACACACACACACACACACACAGACACACACACACAGACACACACACACACAGACACACACACACACAGACACACACACACACACACACACACACTTCTTGAATTGTTTCACATCATCGTGTGATGTGTCTCCTGTTTGAAAAGAAATGATGTCCTATCATTGGGCTGTTATTGCACAGAAAACCCTTCCAGGAAGTCTTTCTAAGTCTTCTTGAAAGAATTAGAAATCATGTATTTCTTCCAATCTCCTGTAATTCTGAGTTTAAGTGGCGTAGGTCAAACATTTGATCAGAACTTAAAATGTGTTAAGTAAGTCAGGGTTTCTCAAGCAACAAGGGAAGACCACCTCCCTCTGAATCTCCTGGACACTGGTTAAAATGTAGATTCCTAAACCTAGGCTCCCTCCCCATGAATCAGAAACTTTGGGGATGGGGTCAGGAATGTATATTATTAGTAAGTTTCTCAAGTGATTCTTATCAGAGTTTCAGAGTTTTTTTTTTTATCTTTTCAGAGTTTGCCATTTCGTACAGTTCTCAAATGTTCAAACATTTGAGAACTGTACGAAATGGCAAACTCTGAAAACACTGCAACTTCTAGCATCTGGCCCAGGGCCTGGCGTTTGGTGGGAATACGATGAATGTTTGCTTAACAGATTAATCCACATTTTCTGACACAGTTTAGGGTTTCTTGGATCACATCATACCACCGTAATTTAACACCATTTCTGCATCAGGAAGCCTTTACATTTCAAAGTCTTTTTACTGGAATAGGTTTCATTTTTATGGAGCAGGGGAGGAAAGAGGGATAGAGTTTGGTGGTTTCTCAGATCTCAGGGATGGCTTTTTTATAAACTCAATTGGGACCATCTCGGTGGACATGCTGCTCTCCTTCGGACCTGGGAGTTCGGGGAGGGGAAGAGGAGCGCCCTCCAGATTTGCTGATAGCCCTCTACCTTCCTGGATTGGGAATGAGGATTCTATTGGAAAGAGGGTAGAGCAATGGAAAGGAGCAAGGTCACCAGGGGCATGAAATGGACATGGAAGCTGAAAAATTACTTCTGTGTTCTCTGCTTTATGCTTGAAACTTATTTTCTATTCAGAAACACGTTTGCTTATCTTCTTCCCTTGAAAACAGAAAATAAATGTGGGCTTCACATGACAATGTTGTATCCATTCTTAAAAATAACAACACCACAGAGAAACACAGACACACACACACATGCGCGCGCGCGCACGCACCCATTCCTTGGTGTCTCGTAATGCCCACGATGATGGTTTGCTGTGCTAAGAAAAAGTGATTATTCTTAGTGGTTACTAGTAATGGGCTCTAGAATCAGAATGACTTGGGTTTGAATCCAGAACCACCACCTAATAGTTGGGTAATCTCAGACAAACTACGGAGCCAGCTACTTTAAGCCTGTTTCCGTAATAATGATAGCTACTTACAGAATTTTCATGAGTAATTAGATAAGATATGTGAAGCGTCTGGTACAACCTAATATCAACATTCAAATACTAGCTCTTTATTTTACGGCTATGTCACGGTGGCCATGGGGAAGTACTTGAATTGTGGTGGAGCCAGTCGTAGTGGAATTTACTCTCCCTGTCTTTGGACTGGATACCAGGGTCATCAGTAAGCACACCATTTTTACCATAAATGATAAATTGTTATTTTAATGATGTGGCAGGCAGCTCTTAGCTGTCGACTTCCTTCGGGAATTAGCTTAGCTGACAGAGCCACCTTGCCAAGGATCTCTCCCCACTGAGAGACAGGGGGAGAAGCATGGTGCTCTCCCCCAGCTCTGGGTAGATTTGAAGGACCACCCCATCTTCCGAACCCCCTGAATTGTTGACTGAGGTTCTCTCAAGACTCCAGTGCTGCTAGACTTCTTCTGCCCAGTTCTGCTTCTTACTTTTCCCTTTCATACTTGTTGAGCTTGGAGCGCTGGCTAATATATGTTTTACACACTAATCTCTCTGCTTCTTGGGGAGCCCAGCTTGCATCAGATGTTATGGGATAGAGCTTGGAGAGTGACAGAAATGGAGAGGAAGCATTGAGGACCTAGAGCATAGAATGATCGCAAATCGTGGGGGAAGAGGCAGGAATGCAGGCAGGACCCAGAGTCTCATATTCACGACATTTGTGACTTACCATTAAGGTAGTGGGGAGTCACTGAAAGATTCTCCCAAGGAGATTATGAAATCGTTGCAGATCTGTATCCTGAAAGATCTTTTGGCAGTAGGGGAAGGGCCTGCAGGAGGTAGAGTGGAAACAGAGCTCGGAGCTCGAGGATTCTGGGGCAGAGAACAGTTGGTGAGTTCACTCCAATAGGGACAAGACAGCGTAACAGTGGTGGTGGGGATGCCATCCGCTGGTGCCGAAGCAGCAGAAATGGAGGAGAGGGGATGGGTTCAAGGCATTTTCTGAGCTAAAAATCAACAGATCTTAGGACCAAGGGGACGTGACTGGTGGTGGCCCTGATTTCAAGATGGGGTCCAAGTGGAACTTTGCAACCAATTCCTTTGAGCCAGAGAGGGAATCAGATGCAAAGCCTGAAACCAAGAAGCGGTGGGGACCAGGGTGGCACCAAGGCTGGTGAGGGAGGGGAAAGTTCCTGCATAGAACTTGGTAGGAGGTCCAAGGGTTGGAAAAATCCCGGAGTCTGCGCCTTCGCTGGAGCCTGGAGTGTGTACGTGGTGTCCCTTCTCAGTGGGCGGAGTCTGCGGTGAGTGTCTGGAGGAGGTTGTGCTCCTGCACCTGGAGTAGCTGGGCTTCGCATCCCCAGCGCTGATGCCCCACGTCTCAAGAGGCGAGCTCACCCCACCCGGTGCTCCCTGGGGCTGGTGGAGGTGGGGGAAGTGCATTGGCTTGAGATGCCAGCCAGGACAACCACCAGGAAGGCGGACAGCTGGACCGCAGGTGACGCCTCCGCGGCGTCCAGCTAAGCTGCTCTTGGCCATGGCGCCCTCTTGCCGAGCACGCGCAGGAGTTAGTACTAGAGATGCCTTCCACGCAGGTCGGGCTCTGAAGATGTCAGTGGTGACCCAGGTCTGTGGAGCAGCGGATCCTACCGTGGGAGGTATGGCCACGACCCCTGGAAGCCCCTTTCTCTGCCCGCCACCGCTGCTCTGCCGGGGCTCTCATCCCAGCTGCTGGACTCGAGAAAAGGAGAGGAAGGTAGGCCAGAGACTACCTCTCCATCCTTCAGACCAGCGCTTTGGGTTCTGGAAAGCAAGTCAGGCTGGGGCCTGCTCTTGGAAGGGGGGAGACAGGGGCGAGGGATAAGGTAAGGATGCCCAATAGCAAGGGCCCACGTTTAGTTTTGTTTTCCTTTCTTCTTATTTGTTAGAGAAGATTGCCCGCTGCTAGATAGGCGGTTGGTAAGGAAGTTTATCCTCATGCCCATTTTACTGAGGATCAGGCTTAGTCTACTCGAGGGAAGAGCTAAAGGCAAGTTTCATTTTCTGTCCCAGATGTCAGCTGATGCTGTGGAGAGCAAGCCCGAGGATGGAGAAGGCATCGTTGGCTGGGATGGACAGACAGCCTGCAGAGAAGGACTAGAGGTCCTGAGTTGATCAGGAAGGTATTTCAGGTCTTAGTAAAGGCAGCCCAGGGATGAGCAGGAGGGAAGAGGGAAAGAAAGGCAATGGAGTGAAAAGGAGGTGGGGTTACTTGTGGAGCAGAGATGAAAGATAAGACTAGAAAAGTAGCCTGATCAAGAAAGCTCTAGAGGTGCCTGGGTGGCTCAGTTGGCTTAGCGTCAGACTCTTGGTTTGGGATCAGGTCGTGATCTCATGCATCAGAATTGAGCCTTTCTTGGGCTCCAACCTCAGCGGGGAGTCTGCTTGAAGATTCTCTCCCTCAGTGCCTCCCTCCCTTGTGTCGCATGGCATCTGCTCTCCCTCTAAAATAAAATATAGATTAAAAAAAAAGAAAGAAAGAAAAAGAAAGGTCCTAAATACAGAGCTAAAGATCTTTATTATGTAGGTGAAGGAGAGGTTTTTTTGTAGGGGGGGATGGGAGGAAAACCGACAGGTGCAGAAGGGGGAAAAATGTTACTGAACCTTGAGGTTAGTTAGGTGTTGAGGTCTGAGATTGGGTTGTAGGTGAAGAGAATGGAAAATAGGTACAAAGTATGTCTTTGTCATTTCGTCAGTGATGGAGAGCAGAGTGGCTTAACGCACTGATACCAGCACTCCTTTCTAAACATGAACATTATTTCATGTGATTATTCTCTTCCTGAGCTTCCTCTGAACATCTCTATTCAAAAACAATTAGCTTCTCTGTTCAGAGATACATGGGAAGGTGGCAAATTCTGTTCAACTCTCCTGATACCTTGGAGTCATTCGTGGTGGCTGCCTAGGGTACTAGTTTGTAAAGGATTCTGAGGCCTCATCCAAGCTCTGTGGGGAAGTGTGCTGATCATTAGTGATGTTTGCCATAGCTATAAGAGAGGTTTTTGCAATTCTGAGGGAAATAGAAGTGACATTATGGTCAGGTTGCTTCTTTGGGTTCTGAGTAAGGAGTTGGGTCCAGTTTTGGCTCAGCAGGTTTGCTTAGCCTGGAAAGGTTGTGGCAGATAGGAAGCTCTTTCCAAACTTAGGGCAAGTTTCTTGCAGGAGGCATTCCTCTCATTATGTAGATCTCCACGACAGGCCATAGTAAGAAAACCTAGGCTCTGAATTCCATCTCTGCCTTTTATTAGCCATGAGAACATGAACAAACTACCCCTTTCAATCCAAATACTATTCTATAAAATATTATTTGGTAACATGCTAAATATTTATTTTATCAATCATGTTGTAAAGTGCTTATTACTGCCCAAGTATGAATGTATCAAATGTTAGCTCCTTACTTTCATTTGAAGCAAACCTTGTCTTTTAGGCTATAACCATCAACTTCGGACTAGGTTTTTCACTGGGCAAAATTATATTACAGTGCTTTTTATGAAGATTCATTGAGACATTGGATGTGGAGTGTATAGCATAGAATAGGAAGAGAGAGCTCTCTTTACAAGTTGGTAGAATAAAGGAGACACACTTTCAAGAGTTAGGTGTCTGCACAGCATTTTTTGGTGCAATTATGCAAAGACACACAACTCAGTCATATAGTATAACGTCCCTGTTTTTCCTCGACATAAATAGGTTCATATTATACGTATTATTTTGTGATTTCTTTTTCATTTAACAGTATATTCTTAAGGAGTCTGTTAGGCCACTGCACATAGGTCTACCTATTTTGTTAAGCTCTATATATTTCATAGTATTGATGTATCATAATTTTTTTAGCCATTTGCTTATTGATGGAAATATGTGTTCCCTTTTTTTTTTTGCCTTTACAAATATATTTCTGAGACCATTCATTGCCTTCTGCACCTCTACTAATATTCCTAAAAATTGGAATTACTGAGTCAAACAATATGTATATCTAAATTTTAGCTGGTACTGCCAAAGATTGAATGAATTTATACTCATACTCAGTTTTTGAAAGTTAGGCTGGATAACTTAATGTTTGCTACTGGATATAATTCACCTAGGCTCTTTATATGCTAACTCCTCAAATAATTCAAATAATTGGTGTTGAAAAATCCATACGTCATAAATTCCCTTGAAGTTCCTGCAAAAACAGTTTGTTCGTTCTCTGTCCTGGATTGACTATTAATCTTGCAGATAATTTAGGACCTCTTCTAAGATTAAACAGATATAATTTCAAAGTGATACAAAGTTAAAATTTCAAGTCTTGTTTTATAAAAGAGCAGTCCCTTGCTGTCATTCTCAAGCAGTGATCACCCTAAATTCTTTAAATGATTTTCTTACTTTTTAATTCCTCTTACTCATTTCCTTTACCACCCATAGTTCCTCTCCTCCAATATTCATGGTTTAGTTTTAAAATTTAAAATTTAAAATTTGGGGGGAGGGAATAGATTAACATTGAACATTGACATTATTATGGCAATATAAATCCTATTCACAGTTGAGCTCTGTACTATATATGTTATGAATTCATTTATTTCCCTATACAACTTTTGTTTCCCTCAGAGTTAATAATTTTCTTTTCTTTTCTTTTTAAAAGATTTTATTTATTTTTTTGACAGAGAGAGAGAGGGAGAGATCACAAGCAGAGAGGCAGGCAGAAAGAGAAGGGGAAGCAGGCTCCCTGCTGAGCAGAGAGCCTGATGTAGGGCTCGATACCAGATACCCTGAGACCATAACCCGAGCTAAAGGCAGAGGCTTAACCCACTGAGCCACCCAGGCACCCCAATAGTTTTCTTATTTTTTATTTAATTGGTTCTCTGTGTAGCGATCACTAATCATTTCAAATTCACATGAGTGTGAATATTTCATTTAGCTCCTATGCATCAGATATTCTCTCAAATTCTTCTTTTTGGAGATATCTGTCTTGGTATTGCTGTCCTATTCTAACGGAGACTGCTGTCTCTCTAAGCCTGAGACACAGCTGTTTTTCTGGTTATCTTTCTTCACTATTATTCTTGAGATCATTATCCTTTTCTGAATTGGAAGCCCTGTTTCCTGGATTCTCTGTCTTTCTCTTTGATGATTTATTCCCTTGTTTTGATGGAACGCTTCCTTCCATAGCTCCTTGAGACATGGCGCATGGAGGTTCTTTGTTAGTTTGTTTTTGAGAGTCTGAATGTCTGAAAGTGCCACTATTGTATTTTTACACTTACATGATTATTTACCAGATTATTTTATTTTATTTTATTTTATTTATTTTTTTTTTAAAGATTTTATTTATTTGTCAGAGAGAGCGAGTGAGAGCGAGCACAGGCAGACAGAGTGGAAGGCAGAGTCAGACGGAGACGCAGGCTCCCTGCGGAGCAAGGAGCCCGATATGGGACTCCATCCCAGGACGCCGGGATCATGACCTGAGCTGAAGGCAGCTGCTTAACCAACTGAGCCACCCAGGCGTCCCACCAGATTATTTTAAAATTACAGGCTAGAAATGGTCTTTCCTCAGAATTTTGAAGACATCTCTTTATTGCTTTCTAGCCCCCAGTATCACTGCTAAATCCAATGTCCTTCTGATTTGTGATCCTTTATACGAGACTATTATTTCTCACTGGAAGTTTTTGGGATCTTTTCTTTGTCCTGATATTCCTGAAATTTCACAAAAATGTGTTTGGAGTAGGTCTTTTTAGATCCATTGTGCTGACCCTTAATGGGCCTTTTCGGTTTGGAAACATGCTTCATTGGCAAATTGTCTTGAATTAGTTCTTTGATAATTTCTTTTCCTCCTTTAGTCTTTTTTTTCTGGAACTCCTATTATTTGGATATCAGATTTTCTAGATTGATCTAATTTTCCTTTTTTACCTTTGCTATTTTCTATGTCTTGGTGTTTTGGATGAGTTAATGTGTTACAAAGCACTTAGGACAGTGCCTGGCCAACTTCATCTTCTAATATAACTACTAGAAGTTTCAGTTTGGCTGTCATATTTTACATATCCGAGAGTTGTGTTTGATTTTCCAAACCTGTGCTGTTTGATATGGTAGCCATTAGTCACATGTGGCTGTTTGAATTAAAATTAAATATAATTAAAAGTCAGTTCTTAGTTGCGTTTGCTGCATTTCAAGTGCTTTATGATCAAATGGGGCTAGTGGCTACCGTATTGGACAGTCAGACATAAAGCATTTCCATCATCACAGAAAGTACTATTGCACAGTATTACTCTAAATATTTTTTCCCTTATAATAGCCTGTTATTGTTTTAAGAATGCACATCTTCTCTTTTTTCTGTAAGGATACATATTTTTTTTTTCTTTAAAGATTTTATTTATTTATTTGACAGAGAGAGGTCACAGTAGGAGAGAGGAAGGGAAGAGATCACAGAGAGAGGAAGGGCAGCAGGCCCCCCGCCAAGCAGAGAGCCCGATGTGGGACTCGATCCCAGGACCCTGAGATCATGACCTGAGCCGAAGGCAGCGGCTTAACCCACTGAGCCACCCCAGGATACATATTTTTTAAAGATTTTATTTATTTAAGACAGAGAGAGAGCAAGCACAAGCTGGGGGAGGGGTAGAGGCAGAGGGAGAAGTGAGATCCCCTCTGAGCAGGGAGCCCAAAGCAGGGCTCCATCCCAGGGTCTGAGATATGACCTAAACTGAAGGCAGGTGCTTAACCAGTTGAGCCACCCAGGGGCCCCTCTCTGTGAGGATATAAATGATAAGTTGTTTGACATTTCTTCTGAACTTCTAACTTTATTCTGTTATGTTGTTCACATTTAATATTAGGACATAAAAAACCTGACTGGAAGCTTACTGTGCATGGTTGGGGCTTACTGACTATTGAGATTCATCACATGGTGATCTGATGTTTTGTTAGAGATCACTGAGTATCAGTATCTTAAGTCCTTTCTTCAAAGAAGAATTTTCCAGTCTCCTAACTAGAGTGTATAGGGCTAGCTGTCAATATTTTTGGCTGTTAAACCTGAGAAGAGGGATGGCAGTCTGACTGAACAGGTGTAGGCTTCCACTTACTCCTTTTTGCCTTTAGTTGTGTGTTGTGTCTTCCGATTCAGAGTTTTTCTGGTTCACTATATCCAGGAAGAAAAAACAACCCATACAAGCAAATCTCCACTTTCTGCTGAGGATTTTTTTTTTTCAAACTACAACTTCTTGCCTCCTTCAAAAAAAAAAAAAAAAATCCCTAATCTTTCCAAAAAGATGGAAGGAGCAACGCATATGCTTCTGACACAACTGTTTGAGAAAGTGGGTTCTTCTAGAGCGGGTGCTGTGTGCTGAGGAAGGCTCTCTGCTAGACCCACGCGGCTGTAGCTGCCGTGTCTACCGTATTGCAGCTTCTCTTCCGGTAATCGTGGCTGTTTGAGCCCCCTCCCCAAGTCTTTCCTTTGGGCTTCTACACACTTACAGGACACCACCTGCTGCTGGTGTGGTCTCCTGTCTACTCAGGGTGGGGGATGAGATTGAACTGGGAGTCCAGCTACTTCATTTGCGTATTGATCTTGTTACCTGTAGCCCTGATGAACTCATTTATTAGTTCTGATGGTTTTTTGGTGAGTTGGAAAGTCAGTTCCTAGTTTTTCAAGATGAGTTGTGGCACTTCATGAAAAACAGTGTATTGGAATTTATTGAAGAATGAAATGAGCTTCCTTTCCCTCTCTATAGTGTGGAAGCACTATTTTCAAACAGAGCCATAACTACTAAATTTTAATATGAAATGCTCCATTCTTCTAGTTAAAGTTGCTGACCTAGCTTCTCATGGACCATGGAAGCTTTGGCTAGAGATGGGGAGCCCATAGTTCTGTGGTTACAGGATTGGGATTATGGTCCAGGAGTCAGTCTCCCCTTGGATCAGCTAGCCAGCTGTTTCTTGGAAGGGAAAGATGTTGGATGACTCAAGGAAGTTCTCCCTACAGGATGAGAAAAAGCAGCACAGAAGTCAGTGAAGAAGGGACAGTAGGTTTCACAGTTGACCTTCCAAGTCTCTTAGGAGAGGATATTCACTTCTTGTTCCTATTCTCTCCACTCTAGACCAGGCCATCATCAATCAATGCCTTGAAGTCAGAATCTCCTAATTCATCTCTTGTTGTTTCCCCCTACGACCTCTGTTCTGTGTCATCGCCACCGTGGTCTTCCTCAAATGCAGATCTTTTGTTGTTATTGTTAAGACTTTATTTTTTATTTTTATTTTTTCTAAATATCTTATTTATTTATTTAACAGACAGAGATCACAAGTAGGCAAAGATGCAGGCAGAGAGAGAGGAGGAAGCAGATTCCCCGCCAAGCAGAGAGCCTGATGCGGGGCTCCATCCCAGGACTCTGGGATCATGACCTGAGCTGAAGGCAGAGGCTTTAACTCACTGAGCCACCCAGGCGCCCCTATTTTTTATTTTTAAAAAACTTTTATTTATTCATTTGAGAGAGAGAGAGAGAATGACCATGAGTGGAAAGGAGGGGCAGAGGGAGAAGGAGAAGCACACTCCCCTCTGAGCAGGGAGCCCTCCACGGGACTTGACCCCAGGACTCCCTGACCATGACCTGAGCCAAAGGCAGATGCTTAACTGACTGAGCCACCCAGGTGTCCCAAGATTTTATTTTATTTATTTATTTAAAGATTTTATTTATTTATTGGACAGAGAGAAATCACAAGTAGGCAGAGAGGCAGGCAGAAAGAGAGAGAGAAGCAGGCTCCCTACCGAGCAGAGAGCCCGATGCCGGGCTCGATCCCAGGACCCTGAGACCATGACCTGAGCTGAAGGCAGAGGCTTAACCCACTGAGCCACCCAGGTACCGCAAGATTTTATTTTTAAGTAATCTCTACATCCATCATGGCCTTGAACTCACAACCCTGAGATAAAAATCCCATGCTCTATCAACTGAACCAGCCAGACACCCATCAAATGCAGATCTAATCTCAGTTACTGTGCTGCTTGGAACTCTCCAGTGGTTTCTCACTGACTCTAGGATCCAATTCAATTTCCTTGGCATTGCTTACAAAGCCATTCATGACCAGACCTAGCCTTTTCTCACTGTTTCTGTCCCTTTTACTTTATGATTCAGTCTTACTAGACTTTAAAATATTTTCAGGTTATGCACAGAATGCTCCCTATGTCTACAGCATGTTTCACGATTAACTCATTCCCCCACGCTCTTCATCTAACAATATATGTAAATAAATGAGAAGAAAGAAAAGATTCATTGCGGAAAACAAAGTGCAGCCCATTTTAAAGATGTAGAAGTTGAGGCATGGAGAATCTGTGTGTCAGTGAAAGGACTGTAAGTTAAACTTTATTATTCTGAGTCTTGGAGTAGTACTCTGAATATCGTGTTTAACTCTTGAATTCTGTTTCATTGTCAAACATGCTCTAGCCTCAAGCTTTCTCCCTGAGTTGGGGTCCTTTCCTTTCACTGCCTGAGGCCATTAACCACCAGGTTAGAGTCAAGACCATAAATGCTGTACTGGAAGCTTAGAGATTCTTTTAAGTCTGGACTCTGGTGGTGGGTGCATTTAGAGTAGCACTCAGACATGAAGAGTTGGGTAGAGAGAATTTGGAATGTAGGAAGGTTCTGAGTGACCCCATGTTCAGAAGTCATTTATATCATTGCTGGAGGTAACAGGGTGCTAATCACTCACCACTCTTCCTTACTTGTTTGAATCAACTGAAATCAAGATGCCAAATAGAGTTTCAAATTTAAGTGGCAGCCAGTGATTCTCAAGATTATCTTCTCTTTCCCAGTTGGAATTGAAATCATCCATCCAGGTGTAGGCAGAGAAGGAGAGAAATAGGTGGAGAGGGATAGGTGGCTTTTTGGTTTTTTGTTTTTATTGTTATTGTTTGTTTCAGAGAGAGAGAGAGAGAGAGAGAGAGCACACACATGCAAGCGACTGGGGCAAGAGGAGAGGAAGAGGGAGAGAGAGAATCCCAAGCAGACTCCACGCTCAGCACAGAGCCCCATGCAAGTCTCAGTCTCATGACGCCATGATCATGATCTGAGCTGAAATCAGGAGTCAGATGCTGAACTGATCGAGCTACCTAGGCGCCCCAGGAGGGAGAGTTGCCCTGTTTTTTAAGCAGTGGTCCTGTGAATATCAGCACTCACCACTCAGATTACTTCTCACTTTTCCCTTAAGTTGTGAGAATTAGAGGAACAATCCCTTTCCCAGTGTCCCATATCCCTAGGTGGGTAGAATTGTCTCGTAGTCTGAACTGCCTTTTAAGAAATGTAATTAAGTGCTTTAATTGTTAGTGTTCTTTTTGTTGTTGTTGTTGTTGTTCTTAAATTTAACAAGATACAAGAAGGTTGAGGGTTTTCATTGTTCTTTTGAATCTGTTTTAACTGTTTGCTTTGCTATTCCCAAGGTTGATACTTAGTAGGCACTTTAACATTTGTTAATCAGTTGACTGGAATCACAGAGTGGGTTCCTGAAGACAGTGTTTTGAGTCCCTTTGATTTCATAAGTCATCTCATGAAAAAAATCTACCTTTAAAAAAAAATTTCTAGGGCACCTGGGTGGCTCAGTTGTTGGCTGTCTGCCTTCAGCTCAGGTCATGATCCCTGCGTCCTGGGATTGAGCCCTGCCTTGGGTTCCCTGCTCAGTGGGAAGCCTGCTTCTCCCTCTCTCACTACCCCTGCTTGTGTTCCCTCTCTCGCTGTGTCTCTTCCTGTCAAATAAATAAATAAATTCTTAAAAAAAATTTTTTTTTCTGACATGCTTTATCACTCTTGCTTTTTCTATGTATTCTACTAGCCCTCCGCCCTCTCCTGAACCGTTTCATAGTATGTCTCAGACACCAGGACATTTCTTCCCCCAAACATTTCAGAATGTATCTTCGAAGGACATTCCACAACTACAATACCACTGGCATACCTAAGAAAAGAATTTTGTAACATTACCTAATATCCACTATGTAGTTAAATTTCCCCCATTGTTCCAATGTCTTACATTTAAAAAAAAATTCAGTGTCAAATCAGGGTTATCTGTTACATTTGGTTATTATATCATTTTTATTTCTTATTTTTAAAGATTTTATTTATTTATTTATTTGACAGAGATCCCAAGTAGGCAGAGAGGCAGGCAGAGAGTGAGAGAGAGAGAGGGGAAGCAGGCTCCCTGTTGAGCAGAGAGCCTGATGCGGGGCTCCATCCCAGGACCCTGGGATCATGACCTGAGCCGAAGGCAGAGGCTTTAACCCACTGAGCCATCCAGGTACCCCATATATCATTTTTATTTCTTTTAACCTTGAGCCGTTGTCTGATTTTATTTTCTGTCTCATGGTACTGGCTTTTGGGAAATCTAGGCCTGTTGCCATAAAATGAAATGCATTGTGGATTTGTCTGATTGTTTCCTTTGGTGTCATTTAACTTGTTTCTCTGTCCCCCATATTCCTTGTAGCTGGAAATGAGATATATCTGGCTAGAATACTTCCTAGGGAGTGTTTTGCTGCAATTGACTTCTCATGTAATCTGAGGAGGAGAATGGGTCCATTCTGCAATCATCACACACCCTCACAGGTAGCATGTGCTATATTAGATGAAATGGGAGAATATAAAGAAATAATGTTTAACGTAGTGCCTGACACATGATAGAGGCTCTATAAATATTTATTGGCTGCTAAAATATGTACAAAAGATAACTGACATTCTAAGGCAATCAATGGTAAAAGTCAAATGAACTGCTGAGTAGAGCTCTAATTTAATTTAATTAACAAATACTTTAATTTTGTTGCAGGAAACTGCTTCTATATACTCTGAGCTAGGTACTGTAGGTCCTGCTAGGTACTGGGAATACACTGATGGTCTGATCTAGACAACCCCAGTTGTTGCTTTTGAGGAGTAAATGCCGTAGTATTCAGAAGCTGGAGAATCAGTTTAAGTGGGAAGGAAGAACTTGTTTAAGGACCAACGATGTAAGCTGGAGTTAGATTCTGGAAGACTTTGAATGAAGGTCAACAATTCAAACCATCAGAGAAGACACTGGTTTTCTTCTAACAGACAGAGTTCGAAAGGGGTTACTATTTGACTTTGGCCAATGTTGCCTTATAACTTATGTGGGTCTTAGTTTTTTCATTTGTAAAATGAGAATAATAATGGCTCATAGAGCTCATATCTGTTTAGCACTCGCCATGTGGTATACACTATCCTACCTATGTATTTATCTATCGGGAGAGAGAGGAGAGAGAGAGATCTTGATCTTTGATCTTCATAGTTCTGTAAGTTACTACCTATAATTATCTCTGTTCGCCAGATGAGCACACTGAGGGACACAGAGGTTAAATGATTTGTCCAAGATTACATAGTTAGTAAATAGTGGAATCCGAGTGGAGCGCAAGCAAACTTGAGAGATAAGGCTCTTAGCTTTTCATACACCAAATTGCCTATAGGGCTGTTGAGAGGATTAGATGAAATAACATATTCACTTGATCAGTGCTTGGCATATCGAAGAGCTTGATAAAGTGAGCGACCATTATTACTTCACTTGAAGAGATCCTTAGTGAAGTGCTTCAAAACATGGTAGATCATTAGAAGTTTGTGAGCTGTAGAACATGTCACAATTTGTATCGATTTCTGGAAGGTTCATGTGACAGCGCTGAGGACGGGATGCAGAGAGTCTAGACCCAAGGAGATGTTTGGAGACTTGAAATAGCCCAGTTGAACGTAGGGAGAGATCCACCCTCATTAGAGCAGCTTGACAGAAAAGGGAATTTTAAGACAGCATGGAGAGTCCGGCAACGACATTGATGGAATACCTGAAGTGCACACATCACTGCCGGTTACTCTGGGAAAGAAAGAAAACCAACAGCTTCTGAACACCCATGACAGGTGTCATTGCCTTTGTTTTTCTTTCTTTTTTTCCCCCTTTCATTGCCATTTATTGAGCACCTTCTATGGGCAGACCCTTGTCTGTAATCATTTCCCATCCTCACAGCAATGTAGCAAGGGAGGTGTTATTGGTACCATTTTTCTAGATGAGGCTTAAGAGACTTGCCCATGGCGGGGGGGGGGGGAGGGAGAGAGGAAGAGGATGGAAAGAAAAGGAGGAAGTAGGAAGGAAGAAGAAAAGAAAAGCTCTTTTGAGGGTTCAATCCCAGATCTGTCTGACTTCAAGGCCCATCACAGACTAACAATACTAGTTTGAGCTTTAGGAATTTCGTGAATCTTCTGACACGGTAGGCATAATTTTATAGGCAGGTGGTCACATAGAAGATTCTTAAAGGCATCTATGACTCCAGACGAGAAGAACAATTGTCTTAGACTGCAGAATTAGAAGCATCATCAAACACTATGGTGAACTGCCCTCACTTCGTAGTTGGGCAGACTGAGGCACAGAAAGGGAAGATTTGTTACAGAGTGATTCAAGAGTCGGAGCCAGCACAGGAACCCAGGCCCCTTGTCCTGCAGGCTACTGCGTCTCTCTTTTGAGACGTTACATCAGGGAAGCGGAAGCCTGGAGCAGCTTGGAGGAATTGTAGCGCACTGGGCCGAATCTCCTTCTAGACTGTCTTGCGAGGGGTCAGGCACCTCGGTAGAAAGGTGTGTTAAACTTTTCAAGGACCAGGTTCTAAGTTAGTACTATTTGGTAAATTGACACTTTATGGGGTATTATTAGTCAGGGGCTGCTCTGAGGCGAGCTCAGAGTGAAGGGCCTGCTTTTTGCCTTGTGTATGTTTTCTCCCCAGGTAGAGGCAACCCTGCCTGGGCTCTGGCAAATCAGGCCTTCTTTGAGGGTGCTGGCTGTAGTAGGGAAAAAGGCAGGACACGCTGCTTTCTGTACTAGAAGAAAGTGTCGTCATGCAGGAGCATGTGGAAAGAAACAACACAGAGGAATGCAATTCGTATTCAGATGCCCTCCGTGTTCTATCTTCTGTGAGGCCTTGTGGCCAGCCCCACCTTTTTCTGAGCTTGAAACCACAGCCCCTTTTCCATTTCCTCACTGTATTTAAAATTTTTTTCTTTTTCTCTCTCTCTCTCTTTTTTTTAAATAGGCTCCAGGTCTATTTGAGCCCATCATGGGGCTCAGACTCACAACCCTGAGATCATGACCTGAACCTAAATCAAGAGTCGGATGCTTAACCAACTGAGCGACCCAGGCACCCCAACTCACTGTATTTTTTTTTTTTAAAGATTTTATTTATTTATTTGACAGAGAGAGAACACAAGTAGGCAGAGAGGCAGGCAGAGAGAGAGGAGGAAGCAGGCTCTCTGCTGAGCAGAGTGCCCGATGCGGGACTCGATCCCAGGACCCTGAGATCATGACCTGAGCCGAAGGCAGCGGCTTAACCCACTGAGCCACCCAGGCGCCCCTAACTCACTGTATTTTTAAGGCTCGTTTTATTCTACCCATCACCTAGCCCGGTGCCTGGCACTTAGAAAGTTTGACTTGGTATTCGCTGACTAAGTGAATGAATGAGATTCTGCTTGGGTTCAAAGCTGGATTCTACCACTTCAACCTGCATTATAACAAGTGAAGTTAACCTCTCTGAGCAGTAATGTGGAAAACCCGGAAAGTCTCAGTGATGGTCAAGACAGGTCCTCTTGGGACCAGCGACAAGGAGTAGCAGGAGCCGGACCCTCCTGGCAAACTTAAAGGCTGGCTGGCAGTATTGTTCCTACTTCCTTCAGAGTGTGCTCAGGGTCCCTGAGGCCCAGTCCTGATTCAAAGCCTCAACTTTGCTTTTGTGAACATTCGGTTCCCTCCACGTTCTTGGCCTGCCTGAGTAACACTGGGGGAACTTGGAACATTTTCTCTTCTTTTGACATGATGGCCCTTCAGCTTTTCTGTCTCCAGGGCAAAACCGAATGTATGGCAGCATCATTCAAGATGGCTGGTGTTTGGAGAACTCTTGCTCAAAGACAGGAATGGAAGGTTTATGGTTTCTCGAAGAATAGCCCTTTCCACTTCAGGCAGGTTTCTGTTACTTATCTTTGTCCAGAAAATGATTATTGTTTCTAGATAAAGCCTCTGTAGTTTTAGACCTAATCATGATAAATCTACCAAGAATTAATGCCTGTCTGACATTAGACCAATTGCCTAGAAATCATGACACTCCTAAGAAATAGTCATCTTTTTATTGCAATGAAAACAAAGCCTTCCAGGGAAGATGAAAAAATACATTATTTTAATTTTTAGAGGAAAAGAATTCTTTAAAGAGAATTGTCAACGATCAAAACTGGTTGATAAATCACATATGTAACTATGTAATTAAACTTCTCCATTTTCCGAGCCCTGCAATTAGCGTACTTCGTCTAGTTACCCATAATGATTCATTCTTGCTAAGAATGCTGAAGAAGAGGGGAGCCAGGACGAGGAAGTTTAACTGAAAATTTTCTCTCATTTGGATCAAGAAGCAGTGAAGTTCACCGAGGCTGGAAAGCAGGAGAACTGGGTTCTATTTTCTGACTGGCTCACAGTAGCCGAACGCAGCATGAACCAAGGAATGGCTAAGCCTTGCCTATGCCTTCATTCCCTCGGCTATAAAAGAGGAAAATACTGCTTACTGGAGAGGATTGTTCTGCATGAAGCCCTGATGAAACTCTGGGTGTGGCAATTCATTGTCCATTTCCAAGTACCATAAGGCCCTCGTGCATTTTAGTCTGGCGCTTTCCTTTTCTTATCCTAGCAGGCCAGGCCCTCTGTCGGTGGTGGGAGGTACAGGTTTGAATGTACAGTAGCAGCCTTTGTGTGGTGTGAAAAGACAGACATTAATGAAGGGCTAGGCTGCTTTGTTGACTGTGCCTGTGATTGACTGGTGGCCCGGCTTCTGATGATCGGGAATTTATTACTAAGAAAATTGCCATGTGCTCGGAGAGTGGGGTCTTGGAGGTTGCCTCCCCTACCGCTGAGGGTCACCTCGGATGCCTCAGGCGATATGAGCATTGACTGTACGGGGTTCACATTTAAAGGGAAACCCCTCATTGGGACCATGTGGAGGCCGTGGGGGCTTGTGACACGGACACTGAGAATTTTCAGATTTCCATTGGGTAAGGTTGGGGTTTGAGTTCAAAGAGACGATCAGAGCTGGAATGGACCCTGGAGATGACCTGGAGATGATCCAGGGGTCCTCAAAGTGCAGATGGTTCGTGGCCTCAGTGCCATCAG
The DNA here is from genome assembly GCF_011764305.1 of Mustela putorius furo. Classification (NCBI taxonomy): domain Eukaryota; kingdom Metazoa; phylum Chordata; class Mammalia; order Carnivora; family Mustelidae; genus Mustela; species Mustela putorius. The sequence goes on from NW_025422057.1 coordinate 13,479,003, forward strand.
AGAACTTGTTCGAAATGCAGATTTTGGGGTCCCATCCCAAACCAGCTAAATGAGAACCCCTGGGGCTGAGGTTTCCTGAAGCCGTGTTCAGTAAGCCTTCCAGATGACTGATAGCACTCTGCAGTTTGGGAAGCACAGCTCGATGCTTAGCCCAGATGGTCAACGCTTGTGGAAATGCCGAATCTAGCGCCCAGTACGTTGACAGTAGTGCATCTACCGGAGCGGTGGCTCTGTCGCTGTTCGTATCTGCGGAGCTGGGACTAGAACAGAAATCAGTCTTTCCAGCTGCAGCTTTCTCCGGGACACCACATATGGCAGTGGTCCTTAGGAATTCAAATTGCACGGTAGTGACCGCCTCGCCTCGTGGGTGGTGATGGAACACGGGAGAGCCATGTGTTGTTTTCAAAATGGGGGAGGCTTTACATGGATCAGATGGGAGCAGTGGTAGAGGCTCAGGCTAGTTCTTGGGAACAAATAGATTGTGACAGCTTCGGCACCCAAGTCTGCAGCTCCCTGTCCACATCACACTAAGAGAAAATGCTATCCCTGAAGGGTATGAGAGGTGTTCCAGAAAAGAGAAAATTCATCATGGTGATTGATATTTGCTATTCTAACCTCAAATCTCATCAAAGTCCAGCATAAATTTGGCGAGACTCTACCTGTTTTTTATTTTTTTTGTGTTTTTTTTTTTTTTAGATTTTATTTATTTATTTTTGCAAGGTTAGAGTGAGCACGAGCAAGGGGAGGGGCAAAGGGAGAAGTAGACTCTCCACTGAGCAGGGAACCTGATGCGGGGCTCTATTCCAGGACAACGAGATCATGACCTAAGCCAAAGGCAGACTCCCAAGCAACGGGACCATCCCCAGGAGAGACTCTACTGGTAGGAATCAGTATTCCCACCTATAAAGTGAAAATAATGTGATGTCCCCACTGATTAATTGACAGAGAAAGGGTATTGATAGGATTGGTTTTATAAGGTAAGAGCCTCAGAAGAAAAAAAGAAAAAGAAAAGTTGCATTGATTTTGTAATAATTGGGAAAATCTGGCAAAGTTGACAAAAGGATGTATAAAAGTCACCTGTAGGGGCACCTGGGTGGCTCAGTCGTTAAGCGTCTGCCTTCCGCTGGGGTCATGATCCCAGGGTCCTGGGATGGAGCCACCCCCCAACCCCTGCAGGCTCCCTGCTCAGCGGGAAGCCTGCTTCTCCCTCTCCCACTCCCCATGCTTGTGTTCCCTCTCTTGCTGTCTCTCTCTCCGTCAAATAAATAAAAAGAATCTTAAAAAAAAAAAAAAAGGTCACCTGTAATCCCATCACCCGGGGGAAAACTACCACTAATGTTTTGGTGTATTTCCTCCTGATCTGAAATTTTAACAAAAACAGCATGAAATCAAAAGATCTTTTCTTTTAAGGGATACTTGCATGTATTGAGTGTCTGCTGTGTGCAAGGCATGTGCTAATTGCTGAAGACATTTTAAATCAGGGAATCCTTATGACAGCCCCACAAAGCAAGGGTTTGTCACCTTGACTACCTATTAGAATCACCTGGAGCGGTGATTGGGGTGGGGGTTAGAAATCTGACATCTGTGCCACAGATTAATTATTTCAAAATCTCTAGGGGTGGTAAATCAAAGGGAGAGTACTTTTTATGACGACACAATGCACATTCAAGACTGAAGAGTTGCCATAAGGTGGACCACTGGTTCCCACATTTTAGTGTGCCTCAGGATCACCCGGAGATCTCATATAAGCAGATTGCTGGGTTACCCACCAGAGTATCGAGTTCTCATTGGCTGGGTCGACAGTGGGGTCTGAGAATTTCTATTTCTATCAAGTTCCCAGGTGATGCAGCTGCTGCTGGTCCGGTACCCCTTTGAGAATCTGTGAGGGAGATTACCTACACCCCATTTTACAGGTGAGAAAAAGGACGCTTGGTTAAATAATTCGCCCAGGGTATACAGAGAAAAATGTGTAGATCCAGGGTATAAACCCAAGGTCAAACTTATCTCTCTACTTCCCTCACCCTGTGTTAGTATCACTTAGCTAATGTCCACTAGTTTAATAAATTGTGCCCATAGCACTATATCCTTATTTATTTATTTAAGAGTCTATTTATTTATTTATTTGACAGACAGAGATCACAAGTAGGCAGAGAGGCAGGCAGAGAGAGTGGGGAAGCAAGCTCCCTGCTGAGCGGAGAGCCTGATGTGGGGCTCGATCCCGGGACGCCGGGATCATGACCTGAGCTGAAAGCAGTGGCTCAACCGACTGAGCCACCCAGGCACCCCAATATATCATTTTTAAACCTCCTGACTCACCCTGCACCCCAAAATTGCAGGGAAGAGGGTCGTAGAAGTGAGTTTGAAAGGTGGCTGAGAGCTTGTTTTTCTTTGGGTTTCAATGGCAGGGTGGGGAACCTGAACTCGATCCTCTAGTCGCTCTTTCTTCTGTTTCTCCAGCCACAGCTCTTTCTGGTCACTGGTCCTGAAGTTTGTAGCTGGGAGAACAGCCCCTGGATGGAGTCCTGGGTGGGGGCTGTGTTTCTGCTGTTCCTCACGGGTTCTGGTCTTAGTGTAGAATATCACTGGAACCGTTTTGTGATTTAATTTCATTGATTGATCTGGTACTTTAACACCACAATCCTTTCTCTGTGATAAACCCAAGCCAGAAAGACTGAAAAGCAACCCCATGTATAATTATTCTCGCTTTGTTTACAAATTGTGCCATAAATGTGGTTGGTTGATCTCTGGATTAGGTTGGGCTAAGGTCCCATGCTTATGAGAAAAGGGACTAGGAAGCCAAAGACCAGGATTCTATAGGGGACAAGCTAGTGGCTGCCTGGAGGAATGGGGAAAGAGGCGAAGGGGATTCAGATCACACTTCCCCCCGATGAGCACGGAGGGGTGTGCTGAATTGTTGAATCATTATATTGTACACCTGAAACTAATATAACACAGTGTTAATCATACTTGAATTAAAAAACAAATTATTTAAAGAGCACCTGGTTGGCTCAGTTGGTTGGGCAGCTATCTCTTGATTTCGGCTCAGGTCGTAATCTCAGGGTCCCGGAAAGGAGCCCTGTGTCGGGCTCCCCACTCAGTGGGGGGGGGGAGGGGTCTGCTTATCCCTCTCCCTCTTCCCCAACCCCTGCTCTTTCTCTTTAAAATAAATAAATCTTTAAAATAAATAAATACATAAATAAATAATTCAAAAAGACAAGACCAGGATTCTTGCCCCAGTTCTGCCAAATATTAGCCATGTGATTTTTGGCAAATCATTTGACCTTTCTGGACCTCGGTGGCTTCATGTATTAGGAAGAATAAGAATTCCTAATCTCTTTACCTAATGGGATTTTCATCAGATAAGTTTTAGAGTTTTGGAGATCACCTTTGGGTTCAGGTGGTCTTGGACAGGCTGGGAGCGACGGGAGCATTGCTTGGGAGGAGGGAGGCACAGCTCAGGTAAGGAGAGGGGTGGCTGGTGACCAGCGGTGGTGGTGGGGTCCCTGGAGGAGTGCGTGTTGAGCAGAGGGGAGACTGGCCTTGCTGGCATGGAGCCCAGCTCATGTCATTCCCAGGGATGGTCAGACACAGCAGAATTATCTGTGGAGGCTATTTATGCGACATAAATTGGAGGCCATTCAGAACCAATAATTTTAATAGTAATAGTAACAAATTAGTGGTCAATTAATATTACCAGACTTGGGGTAGGGGCTTGTAGCAAACTCCATAACTGCCTCATTCACTTTGCTCAACAAACTTACAAAGCAGGTGTTATTTATTTTTAAAGATTTTATTTATTTATTTGACAGAGCGAGACGCAGCAAAGAAAGGTAACACAAGTAGGGGGAGTGGGAGAGGGAGAAGCAGGCTTCCCCCCCAAGCAGGGAGCCCAAAGCAGGGCTCCATCCCAGGACCCTGGGATCACGACCTGAGCCCAAGGCAGACACTTAACAACTGAACCAAGCAGGCGCCCCCAAAGTAGGTGTTATTGTGCATTAATTTTTTAAAAAGATTTATTTATTTCACTTGTGTGAGACGGTACACCTGCTCATGTGCACACGTGAGCAGGGGGAGGGGAGAGGGAGAACCTCAAGCAGGGCCCCTGCTGAGCACGGAGCTCACGTGGGGCTACATCCAAGGACCCTGAGATCATGACCTGAACTGAAACCAAGAGTCCCCACCCAACCAAGAGAACCACCCCAGCACCCCACCAAGTAGGTGTTATTATCCCCACTTGGCAGCTTAGGAAGCTCGATGTGGTCGCACAGCTAGTCAGAACCTGGAGGCAAACCCAGTTTTATCTGGCACCAAATCCACCCTCTTTCCCTTTATTTTGTGCCTCCTCCTTTGTTCTTGAAGTATTTTCTGGATTCTTCTCTGGTCCTAAGATGGATTCATGGTCATTTCACTCGGCCATCAGGGTCCAGCTCCAATGTTACCTCTTTCATACTTTTTTCCTTCGTTCCCAGTACGGATTTGTTTTCTCAGGATTTTTGGTTTGTACTCGCAGCAGCAATACTCCACACTTTCTGCTTTGTGTCTTAATTATTGGGGTTCAAGAGTGTCTTCCTCCATCAGGCCGTCCCTCAGCAATACATCTAGCTAAGGACTTTTTCTCAGGATCCGTTTGCTGGTAACTGCCTTCCAGGGTGGGACCAGGAGCTCTCAAACCCATCACTAAGGAAAAACTTACATTAAAAAAAAATAATAAATCTGTGCGATTGATTAGGCTCTGTTTCCAGCAGGTAAAATGTGAAGAAGGAAAAAAAAAGTAAAAGAAATGAAGACCTCTATTTTTATAATCCTTCTGCCCCATGGCTCTGAGGAGGCAGGTGACAGTCAATCAGTGGCCTGGAGCTTCACCTGGCTCTGGTTTGCAGCGGGCTTGGCTCTTTGCCTTTGAACCTAGTAATAGAAATGACCGAGAGAGTAAAGGTGCCAGGCCGATAGTTATGCCAAATCCATTCTTCCCATTGATGCTGAGAGGATTTATGGAGGTAAGTCCCATTAATGTTAATGGAAGTTACATGTGTAATTCCCCTTTTTCATCACGGAGAGAATAGAGCTTTCTAGTCCTTGGGTAATTATGGGACCAGCACTGTTGGTTTTTTCAGTTAACTTTTTCACCTCCCTTTCCTGCTCGGACTCTTAAGAAAGGAACTGAATTCTTCTGTTCAAAAAAGAAAATTGCCAAAATATCTGAGAGGTGAAACAAATGTAACTAGATCCACTTGTTTGAGGGGGGAAAAAAAAGGCGAGAAAACACTAGGGCAGGAAGCTGGAGGGTGAGCTCCTGCTAATTTTCAGATCCCAGGAAGCATGTCGTGGTTTGGCTTTTCGAACAATGCAGGGCTTTTCACCGGCAGCCCTTTTCCTCAGGTATTTGAAGTGAGAGGAAAATAACTCCCTGAACATTTTGACTGAATTAATTTTAGCGTGTTAAGATTTGAGTAGCAATGCCTAAGTCCTCAAGGAGCCTGATAAAGAATTAATCTTGGTCTCTGCCTACGACTTAATAAAATATGTTAAATGCCTTGGTAGCTGAGGTTTGGTTTAGAGGAATCTGAGAGGACAGCTGTATTACCGTCCTATTAATTGTTGACCCCCTGGGGGTTCCTTTGTCACACTAGGTGCTCTGCCTAGAGCATACAGCGGGTCAACCCGTTCCTTCGGTGACAAGCAGTGCCTGACCCTCACGTGGAGATGGCAAAGTCAGCAACCTGGTCTTGGTCCATCCATAGGTAAATTTTTCAAAACAGGGTTTCACAGTGAAAAAAGGCAAAGTTTCAACTTTCCTGAGGTCTTCACTTCTGTCATTTAAAAATTGTTTGTTTGTTTGTTTGTTTGTTTGTTTTTGTAGCCTGGAGAATAAGAAAGGTATACTTTGACACATGGACAATTTCAGGTTTCGTGGCAACCATCAGGTCTCATGTTGGAAGGGACTTTTATAGTCCTGGAATTTAGCCAAGGGCTCCAAAAACATTCAGTAAGCAATAGGGACGTCAGCCTTGTGTTTAGGATGATGTCTGGAGTACAGCTGAGCGAGTGATTTGAATCAACCTGTCAGTAACGGGTTGTTCTCTTCTTGGGCAACTTTGTATAAGAAAATTCTGCCTCCTGGTGAGATAAAAATATCTCTCCCCCACTAGTTCTCTTTTACCTTCCACCCTGTTCGGCTCTCCCACCCATGGGTCCCTGTCTTCTCCTCTTAAAACCACAGAGAATAATTTAGAGGTCTCTGCCACTTGAAAATTCTTCATTTGCTTCTTTAGGATTAAGAATGGACACATGTTATTGACCTGCCTTTCTTATTCTGGGTGCACTCATATTTTAAAGCCAAAATATGACTGCCTTCTAGATTCTGGTTATTCATTCTCCAGCTCAGCTGTATTTCTCCAATGTGGCTCATTTCTTGAGAATTATGATAGAATACCTTTTGGTCTATCACTTTGTCCTTTAAATCTTCATCACCCAGATTATTGGTCCATGTGGCTGCCAGTCTCCAACGTTTTCCTTTCAGATGAATTAATCCAAGCTTGGGGGAGACCCAAATGCTATGTTGTGTGAACTGCTTTCTCCAGAACAGCCCAGGGTAGTGAAAAGAAAATTAATTGGGAATTAGGAGACCGAGATTTTAGCCTTTTCTCAGTCTTGGACACTCGCCATTTCAATTCCTTCCTATCTAGGCATTTAATCATTATGCAGCAAAGTGATCTTAAATGACACTTTGGATTGTGTCACTTAAAATCCTTATATGGGGGGATGCCTGGGTGGCTCAGTGGTTAAGCCTCTGCCTTCAGCTCAGGTCATGGTCCCAGGGTCCTGGGATCGAGCCCCTCATCAGGCTCCCTGCCCAGCCTGCTTCTTCCTCCCCTCCCCCACTCCCTCTGCTGTGTTCCCTCTCTTCCTGTCTCTCTTGGTGTGGCTCCATGCTGACTACATCTCCCAGCCTCATTTCCCCCTTTCTTTGTGGTTTTCGTTATGCTCCAGCCTCACTGGCCTTTCCCTAAGGTTTGTCCCACCTCAGAATCCTCCTGTAACCGTTTTTGCCTCCTCATATGCTTCTGCCCTCAGTTTTGGCCCAGTTAATCTCTAGATTTCAGCTCCCAGATCCCTTCTCCACGTAGCTCTTCCGTCACCTGGAAGAAGCTTCTCGCTAAGTGACCAGCGGCAGAATCGAATCCCAGCTCCCGGAGCTAAGCAGAGTCCAAGCCTCCAGCCTGCGCTTCTGAGTCGTGCCCCGCTGGTTCTGTGGCTCTTCCCATGGATCCGAATTCTGCACAGGTTCTGTCGTCTGTGCATGCAGGGATGGGTGGTGACGGTGTGGTACCTGGGTCTTCCAAACATTAAAAAAAAAAAAAAAAAAAAATGCAGTTCCCTTAAGTTGAAGGGACCAGGTTCAGGAAAGGAAAGAAAGGGCAAAGGGAACACACGTTTATTGATGACCAGTTTCGGGCTTGGACAAACTTTTACTGTCAGAGGCCGGATAATAAATGTTTTAGGCATCGTGGGGTGTGCATTCTGTTCTGGACGCAAGTCGGTGGTTCTAGCTGCAAGCGACCGTAGACGGTATGTCCGTGAATGAGTGTGGCAGGGTTCCAGTAACCCTTTCGTTACAGAAACAGGTGTTTTAGGCTGCTGGTCATTGTTTCCCAGGCCCTGACTGGTGTGCACCAGATGCTTTATGTGTATTTACTCTTTATGAAAATCTGATAGGCAGTTCTTTATCCATTTTCTAGGCTCAAAGGAGGTGAAATAAATTGTCTAGAGCCACCCAGGTTAGCCTGGGAAAGAATCAGGACTCTAACCTGGACGTGTCGATGTAAGAGAAAGGAGATCATCAATAATTGTTAATTCAGCAGTTCTTTATTGAGTACCTACCCTACGACTATGGTGGTGCCAAACCTTTGGAAAGACTAGCATCTTTATACTTCGCTTTTACCTGATCACACAGTAAGATTTTAAAATAATCTGCAGAGACATCATGGTGTGGTAAAAAGGAAGTTCGCTTTGCAATCAGACCTGCCTCAAATTTTAACTCTGCTATTGAAGGACTCTGTGAACTTGGGCAAGTTATTTAAGGTCTGGCCTAAGCATCTTGAGGCCAAAAACAAATGAAGTGATATTGGCAGGGGTGAGCCTCCATGAAATAAGTTTTAAGTGGAATTTCATATAGGAAGGGACATTGCACTTTTTACTTATACTATTTGAATTTTTTCTGTACTAGGTACTGATAAGGTCTTTTTTTTTTTTTAAGATTTTATTTATTTATTTGACAGAGATCACAAGTAGGCGGAGAGGCAGGCAGAGAGAGAGGAGGAAGCAGGCTCCCTGCTGAGCAGAGAGCCTGACGTGGGGCTCGATCCCAGGACCCTGAGATCATAACCTGAGTCGAAAGCAGAGGCTTTAACCCACTGAGCCACCCACGCACCCCTGATAAGGTCTTTTTGATTGTAAGACTTTTAAAAATAAAGGCAGGCATTCCTTATGTCCCCTTGAGGGCTGCTCTGTCTCTAAAAAGTTGGCTTGTGTGATGAAGCATTAATTGTCTCCACCAGCAGCCTTTGGAGGAGATTCAGGGAGCATAAATACTGAGTTTGAAAGTGAGTCACTTGGGGTGCCTGGGGGGCTCATTTGGTGAAGCCTCTGCCTTCGGCTCAGGGTCCTGGGATTGAGTCCCACATCAGGCTCTCTGCTCCGTGGGGAGCCTGCTGCTTCCTTTGTCCTTCCTGCTCATGCTGTGTGTGTGTGTGTGTGTGTGTGTCTGTCTGTCTGTCTGTCTCTCTCTCTCTCTCTGACAAATAAATACATATAGTTTAAAAAAAAAAAAAGAAAAAGGAAAGTGAGTAACTTTTCAAGTCCTACATTCTTTCTCCTTATTTCCTAAGTGACAAGGGAATCATTTGGGAGAGTGACTGGTACAGGCCACATCGTGATCTTGTGTGATACTCAGAGTAGAGTTTGGCACATCAGTGGGTTATTACAGTCGGCCAATGTTTAAAGAAGATATAGTGGGAGAAGTTAAGTGGTTTGTGAGAAAGATGATTCTGAGCAAAATAGAGCTGCTGTTCTTAGAGGATTGTTTTAAGTGTCCAATTGTATTACATCAACTTCATTTTGATGATTGGAATCTCTTATTCCATAGGCTAGATCATCTCAAATTTCAGACCTTCAGAAGCACACCAGAATGCCTTCTTCTGCTCCTGGAATGAGCCTCCATTGCCAGAAAAACTGGCCATTCCTTTTCTGTGCCTATTCAGTTGCTTTGAATATACTCTACTGCATTTTACACGATGCACCTTGCAGATGCCCTCACTGGAGGCAGTCCTCTCGCTCTGTTGCCCCGATCTATGTCTGATGTGTTCATGGAAAACCCCAACCTTCAGAAATCAGCGTGGGAGATTAAAATATAAGCTAGGTCATGGTTGAAAGTTTGGCATTTGGTGCAATTTTAGTAATCCATAACCTTCATATCTTTCTGCTTGTATCAGATGAAAGGTAAGCTCCTTTGACCCATGAAGTTGATCTGTGAACTCTGTCAAAAAATTAAAAACCCCACAGTTGTAGATCATGCACGCCATTAGCATAATCTGCCACCCAGGGTGTAAACGTAGGTTCTCTAAATTGGGACATAGCACATATAGTCTTTTACGGTGTGTTAAGAAAAGATTATTTGACATGGAGTAGAGTGAATGAGAAGTTTTCCAGAGCATTAGTACTCTTTTTCTCTTCACTTGCTCTTCCAGAAACTGCGAGTTGTCAGACAAATTTAAATCTAGTCAATGAGCTAGATACTACACTTCAACCAAATGAGACCACGTCGTCTAGCGGAATCTCTGGGGGGTTGAACAGAGGAGTGATTCGATTTTCACAAGCTTATTGGCTTGGTAAATGAGGATGGAAGAAAAAAAAATCTCAACTAGACAAATGCAGTCTTTGAGTTTCAGAGAACCAGGTTATGAGCTGAAATAATCAAATGGTGAATTTGAGCATCTGAATTTCCCCTTGCCCCCACTCTGGGGCTTCCTTCTCTCCCTTTGTGTGTGTGTGTGTGTGTGTGTGTGTGTGTGTGTGTGTGTAGCTTGGGTGTTTGTAGGACTTACTTCACTGTTATTAAAGCTTTGTAAGATTTCTCTAGGATCTCCATGATGATGTTCCCCTTTTTTAATTCCTGAAATTAAAATGTGTTGGAATGCTTGGCTGCCTTTCACTCCCTCCTCAATGGACCCTTTAGTTTTTCACACCAAGGTGTCCTTCTTCAGGGTGCCAGGTCAGGCTACCAAAACAGCTTCTAGAAGGGGATTAGGACCAATTAACATCTTTGTACACAAAAGCTCCTGGCAGCTGGACAGGCAGGCTGGTGGCGGCTCCGGGGCTGCATTTTAAATAGGGGCCTTCTGTACTTGAGTTCAAGTAGGAAGAGGTGGAGAAAGTTTTTATTTATCATTGAAAATGCTGTTTTTGGATAAAGTCTAATGAAAAGAAAAGTAGTGTTCAGAAGTATCTAACAAATACCATTTGAATGTTAGTCTATATTGTATGCAATTCTATCAAGGATGCTCTCTCAATATAGCCGGTTCCTGGGCACATATTGAGATGAAGTGATGTTTCTTCACATAGCAATTTTGTCTTTACATTTCTCTTGTTCTCTGTTTAAAAAAAGTTCAGCTGGATCCCTCAGCACAAAAAGGAGCTGCTCCAAAGGATATATGGTCTTAAAAGCCAGTGGCCTTTTCATGAGAAATCTATCGTATGGATACCTGTACCACAAAATCTTTGTTTAGGGCAAAATAAAGTGGAGAGAGGCATTGTGCAAAGTTTTGTTTGTTTGTTTGTTTTGTTTTCTTTCGTTTTGTTTTGTTTTGCTTTTTTTCCCTTAACGCTTTGATTTGAGAGGGGCTTGGTAATTTTTGTTTTCATTTTAATCACATGGATCAGATTCTTAGCACTTCTTATTTTGTGCCTTAAAAACATATTTTTCTTTTTTTGAGGTGGAACCTATTTTTGATCAGTAAGATGAAAGAGATTTTGTGAACCAAGTCATTGGGAAGAGTCTTAAACAGAGGTCCAGTTGGGCTCCGTTAAGAGTAAGGTGGTTAAAGGTGCAGTGTTTCGACACTTGGGTGAGAGTTTTCAGATCCGTTCTGAAGCTCAAGGGCAGAGTAGGAGTGTTTTCAGTCCATTTACTACTACGCCTTTCCAGCTGCCTTGTCTGCAAGGTATGTGCAGCTTTCTCAGGGAGTGAAAATTCGAGAAAACAAAATGCTGCATTCAGAATTTACAGTAGGAGCCCATGGGGGATACCTAGAAAGCCGAGGAAGAAATTAATTAACATGTGGTAGGTCAAAAGAATGATGGTGATCACAGATTTGCCAAATCCGGGCGCCAAGTGTAGGGGGAGATGTGACGACCTAGTCCTTCTTTTTCCTGCCCTGCGATATATTTTTGTTTCACAGAAGCAAACGATGAAGAGCGTGGTATGCATTTCTCTTTCAGTGGCTTGAATGGAAAATGTTTTGTTTTGTTTTGTTTTTTAAGTCAGCCTCCTGGCCCCTAATCTAAATTATGGTCATTTTCAGTTTCCTGGGTTTTATGCATAACTCTAGATTCTTCTTAGTGTGATATTTCCGAAGCAAACCTTAATACAGTCTCAATGTGTGGCTTCCCCCCCTGGGTTTTAGTTTCGGATACTGTATTGTGAGTCTTCTGACACGTTCAGTCCCCCTCATGTTAAATGGTAATTGCCCGACGTATAGGTGAGGATGGAAACATTGTTATATTTGGTTCATTTTTCACACTTGAGCAGTTACCCCTTTTTCTCTCTTGCTGTATGCTTATTAGGGTATGAAATGCAGGTGTGTGGGAAATGGCTAGCGGACATTGACAGGTTATTTTGTTGGTCACTGCCTAATTAGTAGCATAGTGGATGCACCCTGCTAAGCTTTAGTGTGGGGCAGCAGAGCTGGTCTGTTCTAATTTCCTCACGGCTTTGATATTCACCAAAAGATTGACGGTTTACACAAAAAGCCACGGCCCGAAGGAGGCCTGTGGAAACAATGAGCCTTCTTGCTTGTAGACACCACAGATGTGAGAGAAAGCTGGCTAAAAACAATTGGCTGACACTGTCTAATTGTCTCCGATGTCAGCGTCATTAATGTTTTCCCATGTAAAACGGAGAAGGCCAAGGTTGTATCCTCCCTTTATTTTGAGTCACATGATTATGTAACTTATCGAGATTCAGATTAAGTGTTAATTGTATTTGTGCAATAAAGACACAGAAGCTACCTTGGATTTAATGAGTATGTGCTTAATTAATTTTGACAGCTTTAATCTTTATTACCTCTGGTATAATCCTTATCGGCATTAATAGCATTTTTCTGTAATTCGGTTAGCATAATTCGGTAACATCAGCATTAGTAGTATTGAGTGATCATAGATATTTATGTTGCTTTTTGAGTTCAGACCAGGGAAATGATCATGAAAGTTTGCTTGCCTTCTGGGAAGCTTCTCGTCAGTGCGTTAAGCAATAATTAGGACAAATACTTCGGGGGCATCGGCAGAGCTTTGCAAAGTAGACAGCTGACTCAAAGGCTCTAAAGGGACACAAGGTAATAGTCAAGAAGCACCAAATGGCAAGGTTACTCCTGTGAAACTCCCAACCCATTTTTATCAACGAAATGGTTTTAAAGATTTTTTTTTTTTTTCCTGGATGAGGGGATACCTGGGGAAGGTGAAAACCCTAAGAAGAAAGGACAGATTGAACTGAAATTAAACTTTTTTTTTTGCAAGGTAAGACCTGTCGTTTCCCACAGTGCTGATGGTACACCCATCCAAACCCAAGTGTATTTCTTGTCATTGCAATCAGCAAATATTATCATACAGTTTGCACTGTGCAGCAACATCAGGGACATCAAAATAAGGCAGATTCTGTAGTTTCTGCTCCTTTTGATATTGTCTAGGCAGTGCATTTTTTTTTTTTTTCTTCTGAGCAATGTAGTGGCAGTGGGACAGAGCTGTGTCCTGGAGAAGAGCTACTCTTGTGATTTATTCATTGTCTCGGAAGCTTTTGCGCTCAGGGGGAAGCCCCTGTATCTCCTATCTCGAGCCCTACATGGAGTTAAAATGTATCAAACTTGATTCCCAAAAATAATCTCTTCGAAAAATGAGCCTCCCCAAAATCGTTTTTCCCGAAAAGCCCCATGTTTTCCTCTGAACCTTTTATTACCCAGGTTTGTTACTCAAGTACACAACTGCCCTTGACCGGAAGCATTAGTTTTTGAACCTGGAGTCGCGGGCAGAAAATTACACGGCTGAGTGTCTGGCTTCCGGTATGCCTTCTTCACAACAAACCCTGTGGACTGTAATCCACACAGGGGCTGCCCAGTATGGGGGGGTTGCCCAGACAGCATCCACGGGGGTCTCAGAGGGAATGTGCCACAGCACAACTTAGGACCCCAGAGCCTGCTGTCCCTGAAAAGGGAATAGCCTTTGGGGGTCAGGTAGATCTGAGTTAAAATCTGGCCTCTCCTGTACTAAGTGTGAGACTTTGGACATGACCTTTCTGAGTTTCAACTTCTTCATATGTGAAAGAGGTAATAATGCCTTGCGGGGTTGGTGTGAGACTTAGGGATAATTGTGTAGTGCTCCGCACAGGACCTCCTGGGGTAGCAGTACAGTCCATGGCGGTCACAATGACCTTCTCTGCTCTAGGCTTTGTCTGCCTTGGGCTCCGCGCCCTCCGTGTTCTAGGTGCCTACACCTGAGCTTGTTACCTGACCCGTTCGTGCTTAGTTCCCCGTAGGTAACCTGCGGATGGTCCCAGTATGGTGCTGTGGGGAGGATCAAGTGAGCTGATGATGGTAGGTTCATAATAACAGACTCAGTGACTATGACCAACACTGACGCTGATGGAGGGCTCGCTCAGGGCCAGACTCTGTGCCGCTTGTTTTTTTTTAACGCACTTTATCTCACTTAACGTGCACACCGCACGGAGTCTGAGAAGGTATAACTCACGAACCATCCCCCTTCCTCTTAAACCCTTTAGTTTCTGTCCCTTCCTTATGCGCCCCTCCCACCAACTTTAAAAAAAAATTCCCTTCTCTATAGACAGCAAGACGGTGTGAAATAAGTCCAGGCTTCTCCATAAAATGCTATTTGCTCATCGTGGTTTATTCCAGAATACAAGCTGTTCGCATGCGGCTTTTCTGTCAATGACCTGCACCACCTGGGGACTGTTCCCTCACCGTGGGCAGATCCTTCTCATGGGGGGGCAGATGGCTGGATCTGGAAAATACCCTCTTCTTCCCCCTCTGTTTTTATTGGTTTAATTTGCCCCCAGAGGGGATAAAATTTTACAGCTTTTAAATACTGTGCCTTCATTTGTATGTATTGGTCTATTTATTTATCATTTAAGCCAACAGCTTCAAATCAGTTCAGCAGACATTTCCTCAGCAGTCATTTGCAAGCTACTATGCTGCACGTGAAGAACACAAACCTGAATTTGGGAAGGTCCGTGTGTTCTCGGGATGGCCAGTGCAGGCTCTGCAGTCACGTCTAGGTTACATCATTCATGTATCCCTTAATAGCTTACAGAAGATCCCGGATCTCAGACTTTATCCTCCTTTGCAAAAAAAAAAAAAAAAAAAAAAGGTTGAGACTATCAGTGCCACATGATTGTTTTAAAGGATTGAATGAAATAATGTATGTGAAGCAGTCATCACTCACTAAATGGTAGTCATGAATAAGACAGAATCTTCCCTCCTTGGAGGAAGCAGAGACAGAGAAAAGAAAATTTCTGCGGACTGTGGTTAAGTGTACTAGAGTCATTCTGGCAGGGTGGGAAGAGGGAGGCTTAGGAAGCCTTTCCTCCTGGAAAGGCTGGTAGCTGACTTTAGTCTTAATGAATGAGGCAGAGTTGTTCAGGTAAAGTAGGGCAAGAGACTGGGTTTTCCCAGGGAAAGGGACAGGCTGAGTAAGGGCACAGGGAAGAAAACATGGTATGTTCCAGAAACTGCATGAAATTCATTGTTACTAGGATCACAAAGTCCTCAGGTTGGGTTTACCTGTAGGAGAGGCTGCTTGGAAGTGAGCTGGCCCTGTGTAGCCTTCCCTTTGTTTTACTCCCCTCAGTCTACCTTAGTAGGTTCCCCGCCCGCTGCCTTTACCAGGTGCCGTGGACTAAAGAATGCCTGCTCTTATTTAATTTGCTTAGCTTTTGCTCTGAATGGAAACGTTATCTATAGGGGAAAATCTTGTCTATAATTTGAGGAAAAGTCAAACCTGGATTTCCAGAGCTTTCCTTACCAGCTCTGTGAACTCACACTGTTATTTAACCTGTGTCTCCGGTTTGTCGTCTATGAAATTAACAGTTTGCATAGTAAGAGTATTAACCTCGTCCGGGATCCTTTAGGATTAAATGATATAACACACGTAAGGCTCTTGCGACAGTCCCTGAAACAGGGAAAGGGCTCACTAAATGTTAACCCTGACATGTTAACTAGTCCCAGAGAATTCCCATTCAGAGGAAGACAGGATTTAACTGAGAGAAATGGTGGAATTTTCCAGCATGATGTCATTTGCTATTCGGAAACAGACTGTGAGAGAAATTAAAAAGGTGATTCATTTCTTTCGATTTTATCTTCTAGAGGAGCATGCACGGCTACTGCCTATACTGTAATTCGAAAGGGAAACACAGATTCCAAATAGTGATTCCAAGCCTCCTTGTGCTATTCTCTCACCAAATCCAGAACTTTTTTTTTAATTTATTTTTTATTTATTTTCAGCGTGACAGTATTCATTATTTTTGCACCCCACCCAGTGCCCCATGCAATCCGTGCCCTCTCCAATACCCACCACCTGGTGCCCCGATCTCCCACGCCCCGCCCCTTCAAAACCCTCAGATTGTTTCAGAGCCCATAGTCTCTCATGGTTCACCTTCCCTTTCAATTTCCCCCAACTCCCTTCTCCTCTCTATCTCCAAGTCCAGAACTTTTAAACAAAAGCCCTGGGAACAAACTCATTCCCGTGGGCAGAACCGCCCCCGCCCCGCCCCGCCCCGCCCCGCCCCGCCCCGCCCCGCCAATGGCTGACTGGCTCCTCCTTCTCCCTTCCGCCCCCTTCCCACCGTCTTAAGGTCTCCCCACCGTCTTAAGGTCTCCCCACCGTCTTAAGGTCTCCCCACCGTCTTAAGGTCTCCCCACCGTCTTAAGGTCTCCCCACCTTCCTCCCTTCCCCTTCTCCTCCCACTATGCCTTAAGCTTCCTTCTTTGCAAATTAGGTTGCTTGGCTTGGAGAACAGTGTGGGCTGGTTTTTCACACTCGTGGCTAGGAGCCCTTGTGCAAGACACCTTGCACACCCATGTGAAAGGGCCCTTATCCCCCCTCTGAATTCTTGACTCCTATTTGAGCCCACCGGGTAAAATATACAGAATACAACATTTACCATCTTAACTTTTTTTTTTTTTAAAGATTTTATTATTTTTAAATAATCTCTAAACCCAGCATAGGGCTCGAACCCACATGCCCAAGCTCAAGAGTTATGGGTTACGCTGACCGAGACAACCAGGTGGCCCCTTCTTAAGTGGAATATTGTGTGACCCCCTTTTTAAGTGTGCAATGTTATGTAGTGTTAAGTATATTCATATGGTTTTTACAGCCAGTCTCTAGGACATTTTCATCTTGCAAAACTGAAATTCCACGGGCATTAAACAATTCCTCATTCTCTGCTCCTGCCACCGCTGGCAACTACCATTCTGCTTTTCATCTCAATGAATTTGGCTACTCTAGGTACCGCGCATAAATAGAGTCATACAGTTTTTGCCCTTTGGGGACTGGTATAGTTCACACAGCTTAATGTCCTCAGGGTTCTTCCGTGTTGTACCATGTGTCAGAATTTGCTTCCTTTTTAAGACTGAATAATATTGCAGTGTGTGTGTGTGTGTGTGTGTGTGTGCATGTACTACATTTGGTTTATCTCTTCATCATTTGATAGACATTTGGGATTTGGGTTACTTCCACCTTCTGATCATGGTGAATACCACTACGGCCAATATGGGTGTGCAGATACCTCTTGGAGACCCTGCTTTGGATTCTTTTGGATATTCTCGAAGAAGTGGAATTGCCGAATTATATGGTAATTCTACTTTTAACTTTTAGAGGAACTGCCCTACTGTTCCCATTTGTAATGGAAATTTGTAAATGTTACATCCCATGAACAGCACTCAAAGGTTCCCATTTCTTTGCATCTTTGCCAGCACTTGTTTTCTGTTTGTTTTTTTTTTTGATAGTAAACTTCCTAATGAGCGTGAGGTGGTATCCATGGTAGTTTTGATTTGTGTTGACCTAATGTTTAGTGACGTGGAGCTTCTTTTCATGTGCTTACCGGCCATTTGTGCAGCTTCTCTGGAGAAATGTCTGTGCAAGTCCCTTAGCCATCTTTGAATTGGGTTGCCCATTTTCTTTTGTGGTTGTTCTTGAGTTTTAGGTATTCTCTATTTATTCTGGATATGAATTCCTTATCACATGCATGATTCACACATATTTTCTTCCATGCTGTGGTCTTTTTTATACTGTTGATACTGTCTTTTGATGCATAAAATTTTTAAATTTTCATGAAGTCCAATTTGTGTATTTCTCTTTTGTTTCCTGTGCCTTTGGTATCATATCCAAAAGATTATTACCAACTCCAGTGTCAGGAAGCTTTTTAAAAAAATTTTATTTATTTTACAGAGAGAGAGAGAAAGAGAGAGGCAGTACAGGCAGGGGAAGTGGGAAAGGGAGGAGCAGGCATCCCACTGAGCAGAGAGCCCAATGCGGGACTCAATCCCAGGACCCTCTCTGATCATGACCCGAGCTGAAGGCAGATGCTTACCCACCACTGAGCCACCCAGGTGCCCTGCCTTTTTCTTTTTCTTTCTTTTTTTTAATGAATCTTTTGTTAAAGGTTTTCTTCTGTGAGTTTTATAGTTTGAGGTCTTACATTTAGGTTCTTGATCCATTTGAGTTAATTTTCGTACATGATAATAGGTAAGAGTTCAGTGTCACTCTTTTGCATGTGGATATCCAGTATTCCCAGCACCATTTGTTAGAAAGATTGTCTTTCCCCTTGAATGGTTTTGGCAACCTTGTCAAAAATCATTTGACAACATATGCAAGAATTTATTTCTGGGCTTTCTATTCTATGCCATTGGTCTATATCTGTCTTTATGCCAGTACCACACTATTTTGATCACTGTAGATTTGTAGTAAATTTTAAAATTGGAAAGTGTGAATCCTCTAGTTTTATTGTTCTTTTTAAAAAATTGTTTTGGCCATTTGGGTTACTTGAGATTCCATATGAATTTTATGATGGATTTTTCTATTTTGCAAATAAATCATTGGGATTTTGTTGGGATTACACTGACTCAGTAGATTTCTTTGGTAGTATTGACCTTTTAACAATATTAAATCTTACAATTATGAAAATAGGATGTGTTTCCATTATAAATGGAATATATGTATTTCTTATTTAATTTTTTACAGCAGTGTCTTATATCTTCATTGTAACCTCTTTGGTTAAGTTAATTTATAAGTATTTTATCTTTTGATGCTATAATAAGTGGAAATGTTTTTGTAATTTCCTTTTCAGAGTGTTCCTTGTTAGTATACAGAAAGGCAATTGATGGTTATGTTGAGTTTGTATTTTGCTACTTTGCCGAGTTCACTTATTCTCAACTTTTTTTGTGAAATCTTTGGGATTTTTACATGTAAGATCATATCATTGGCAAACAGTGATAATCTTACTTCTTCCTTTCTAATTTGAAAGTCTTCTATTTCTTTTTCTTGCTTAATTATTGTGGTTAGAAGTTCCAGTACTGCGTTAAGTGGTGAAAATGGGCATCCTTGCCTTGCCTTATTCCTGATCTTAAGGAAAAGCTTTTCCATTGAGCATAATGTTTGCTGTGGGTATTTCACATATGGCTTTTATTATTTTGAAGTGATTTTCTTCTATTCCTCATTTTTAAGTTGTTTTTATCATGAAAGGGTGTTGAATTTTGTCAAATGCACTGTCTACATCAGCTGGGATGATCGTATTTTTTTTTCCCCTCATTCAGTTCATATGATATATTACACTGATTGATTTTTGTGTGTTAAAACATCCCTGCATTGCAAGAATAAGTCCAACATGGTCATTACCTGTGTGCGGAGGGTCGGGCTGTGTTCAGGCTTCTCTTGGGGCAGGGATCCTTCCATACCACTGGGATGGGAGATGGGTGGCTACTGTTATGCTAAGAGCTGAAATTGACTGAAATTTACCACCAGTCCTTTTGCTGAAATTTGCATGCCTTCAATAGACTCCAGGATTCCGAAACAGTTATATCAGACAGATTCCACCAGTGTGATTGTTGTCTAGACATGGAGACAGATTCCTGGTGCTTCCTAATTCTCCATCTTGCCAGAATCATTCTCATTTTTCTTAGTAGTATCATTTGAAGAAGAACTACTTTTAATTTTTTAATACTTATTTTTTAAATAATCTCTACACCCAACCTGGAGCTCAAACTCATGACCTTGAGATAAAGAATCTCATTCTCTTTCAACTGAGCCAGCCAGGCATTGCTGAGCCACTTTTAATTTTGATGAAGTCTAATTTATTTATTTTTTTCTTTTTTCGTTTGTGCTTTTCTGTTCTAAGATTTTTGGTCATCTTAAGATCACAAACATTTTGTGTTGTTTTCTTTCAGAAGTTTTAGAAGTTTAGCTCTTAAATTTAGGTCTGTTATCCATTTTGAATGAGGTTTGTTAAATGATAGGAAGTAAGGATTGAGATGCTCCTCAATGATTATGATTATCCAATTATTGAAAAGACTGTCTTTTATCCACTGAATTACCTTCTTTGTTAATTCTTTCTTGAAAATCCTTGTTAAAATCAATTGACAAATATATGGTCTTTTTCTGGACTTCTTTCTGTTCCATTAGTCTATATATGCCTGCCCTTAAGCCACTACCATGCTGGTTCCGTAGCTGTAGCTTTGTACTAAGTCTAGAATTCAGGTAGTGTAAGTCTTCCCACATCGTTATTTTTCAAAACTGTATTGGCTATTTCAGATCCTTTGTATTTCCCTATAAATTCTGGGACTGTAAACTCTTTGGATACAGGAATATGTCCAGTCTTTAGTGTTCTTCCACAGTGCCTAATGCAGTACCTACTAAGGCACTTTTCCATATTTTTTGTAGACTGATCATTTAGTGAGAACTGAGGGAATCTATAGGTTCCAACTCACTGGATCCTAGAATCTTAGGCTGAAAGAGGATGCACGGGGACACTAAGATGAAGATTAGGGCCAACCTTCTCATTAAAAAGATGACACAACTGGCACCTAGAGAGATTAGGCAACTTGTTTAAGGTCACAGGGTAAGTCAGAGACAGGACCAGAACTCCGGTCTTTGACCCACCTACTCTTAAATCAGGCACTGGGTTTACTGGGTTGGTGGATCTGTGGAGCTCTATTTATCTGCCAGAGATGGGACTTCATTTTACCTTTACCGCCAGGGTTCATCAGTGATGTGTGAGGTCATTGGGATACAGAGAGTAATAGGACATGGTACTTACCTGCGAAGTATTTATGGTCTATTGGTAGCTACTTTTGTATGTCTCACAGAAAGTGCCCCTAAAGAAGGTCTTTGATGTGTGTGTGGTCTAGGAAATTTGCCTAAAAGTAGACCATAGGCATCTGTATTTTAGTGACAGACTTAAGGCAAGTGAGCACCTGTGTGAATTTGATCAAAGAGTCTTACTGGAGGCACAAGCAGCAATGCCAAAGACAAAATTCTTGCAGAGCAAATAGCCTCCACACTGCAGGTGTTGCCCTCCGTACACCTGGATTGGAGGACTTGCTAAACCCAGACATTCTGACTTCTTAATGGATGACCATGAAATTGACAAATTGGGGGCGGGGTAGGAAATTGCATCTCTGAAAGCTTCCAGTTCATCATTCTCTTTGGAATGACTCAGCTCTTTCTTTCCTTCAAGCTGTAATTTCAGTTTCTTTCTCTAATGGACATATTGACATTTTCGTTCTTGTCTTTAACCTTCTGGCCTACTGAAAATGTCTTTAAAAGGAAATAGAGAAGTTGGAAATGTGACTTGAAAAATAACTTTTATGCAAAGCAACTCTATCAATATTAAGATTTAGTCAATGCCTCCTACTGGAACATTTCTAAACTTTAATCAGCTGTGAATTAATATTGCCATTTTGCTGTAATAAAGGACATTTTCATTCTTTTTAAGTACTTTTATTCATAGTTGTTAAGCAGAAACCAATGGGGTTTTTTTGTTTGTTTGTTTGTTTGTTAAAGATTTTATTTATTTATTTGACAGACAGAGATCACAAGTAGGAAGAGAGGCAGGCAGAGAGAGAGGAAGGGAAGCAGGCTCCCTGCTGAGCAGAAAGCCTGATGCAGGGCTCAATCCCAGGACCCTGGGATCACGACCTGAGCTGAAGGCAGAGGCTTTAACCCACTGAGCCACCCAGGCGCCCCATGCAGAAACCAATGTGAATTACACTGGGAAGCATTAAAACAGGCTGTTTTCTTTATAAAAGAAAATGTTTTTCTAAAATTTTGTATTTAGACCTTAAGTAAACAAAACTGGGTTAACGATATAATGAATACCTTGAAATATTTGTTGACTAAACAACACAATTCTAAACAACACATGGGTCAAAGAAGAAGTCTCAGACAAAATTTAAAAATATTTTTAGCTAAACGAAAATGTAAATACAATATATCAAAATTTGTGGGATATAGTGGAAGCAAAGCCTCGAGGGAAATTTATAGTAATGAATCCCTATATTAGAAAAGAAGAGGTGTGCCTGGATGGCTTAGTTGTTTAAGCATCTGCCTTGACTCAGGTCATAATCCCAGGGTCCTGGGATTGACCCCTGCATCAGGTATCCTGCTCAGCAGGGAGCCTGCTTCTCCCTCTCTCACTACTCCTTCCCCTGTTCATGCTCTTTCTCTTCTTCTCTCTCAAATAAATAAATTAATTAAATATGTTTTAAAAAGAAAAGAAGAAAGATCTAAACTTAGTAATGTCATCTTTTACTTGGGGAAACCAGAAAAAGAATAGTAAATTAAATCCAATGGAAACAGAAGAAAGGAAATAAAAATTAGAGAAGAAATCAGTGAAATTAAAAACAGAAAATCAATAGAAAAAAATAAATGAAACCAAAAGCTGTTTTTTAAAAGAAGTCTGTTATTGTTAAAACTGATAAATCTCTACCCAGGTTAACCAACCAGATAAAAATCACAATACCAGCAATTAAAGAGGAGCCCTCACTACTGAACCCATGGACATTAAAATACTTACATATACATATTTGAAAGTGTCCAAGAGAGCAAATCTTAAAAGTTCTCATCACAAGAAAAAATAATTTTTTGATCACTTTGTATGGTGATGGATGGGAACTAGAATACTGTGATCATTTCACACTGTATACAAACCTTGAGTCATTATGTTGTACATCTGAAAATAATATATATTAATGTCATATGTATTACACTTCAAAAAAAGGATACTTAAGGAATATTATTAACAATAACAATTTTATACCCATAAATTTGATAACGTAGATGAAATGGACCAATTCCTTGAAAGATACAATCCATCAAAAATCACACGAAGAGAAATATTGAACAAACCTGTATCTGTTAAAGAAATATTCATTTACATGTAGCTACATAGTGTTACTCTTCTGGGTCTTGTTATTTCTTTGCATGTTTCTGTGCTTCCATCTGGTGTCATTTTCCTTGTGCCTACTGAACTCCCACTAGAGGTGTGTATGCACATGTCCTGGAAACAATTCTATGAACTTTTATGTGAGTGAAGAGCTTCATTTTATAGGATGGCAAGCAAGGAAAACACTATAGATACCAATAACAGACAGGACTTAGTGGATCACAGCATGATAGTTTTTTTAACCACAGCACAGCAGATGTTAAGAACATCAACATGATACCTCTATTCTCCATATCATAGAATTTCTTGAGCACACCAGAAACTGCTGTCCTTATAGGTATGGATTTCCATAGCCGCTGTAAATGTCCAAAGCTATTAGATACCGGTGGTGGCCACAGGATTGTACTTGAGGCCTGATATAGTCTATGTGCCAGGAACAAGCAGATACTCAACTTTAGAAAGCCAAGTCAGCTACTAACACGTGCCACCATCTTTGTAGGCCATTTAAGTTTCTTTGTCTTATAAATGGAAGCCTGTATATTGATCCCAATGGGCTCATAACCCAAGTGGTTATGTTGGTAAGGTTGTTGCTCCTAGTCTCAAATGCAGGAATGATTCTGGCCACTTGGGCTATAGTGGCCTTATTGATCACCTTGTTTTATTTAGTTTTGTCTGGATGTGGGTTCTTATGGATACCATAGGTATTCAAGTGAGTTCAGTTGGCAATAATCTGCTATAAGCCTTTATCTCCTGTTAGACTTTTCATGGGCACACAGGGCTGATGTCTTGAGATCCTGCATCTTTCAGTACCTTTGTTAGCTTGACATCCTTCATCAAGCCTGTGCTTTCTTTTTCCTTTCTTTAAAGTCTCTCTGTCTCTTTTCTTAACATAGCATGGGAAGGAACTGGAAGCCTGGTTGTTGGTCTTTTGTACACTCGTTCCACTGTTACCTTCAAGTGGCTCTTCCTGATTGAGAAAATGTTCTTGGACTTGATGATGTAATCATGTAAAATGTCGACACCTATTACACATTCAGCAGGGGGCGCAACGGCATTGGTAGACAGCAGTCATCTGAGCAGCCTCACCTGGATGGTCATTTCTCCACCAACTTACTGCTTTCGTATCTGGCCACTGGAATGCATGAAACTCACTCTTCAAGAGAGACAGGTAATAACATAAACTCTATAGTCTCTCCCCCCATCCCATTGTTCTTGTCAGTGGAGTCTAAGGCTTTCATTTCCCCCTGGGGTGGAAAGATCTTGGCCTCACCCAGAGTCTCCCCTGATCATTAGAAGCTATTAAATCAGGCCATAGGGACGCAAGGTCCATTCAGGACCCATGGAAGACTGCTTCTCCCAAGACTTCATCTGAATATATCTGTATTTTAACTTTGGTTTTGAGGACTATTTTTACTGGGTATAGAATTCTAGGATGGCACTTACTTTCTTTCAGCACTCCAAAAACGTTATTCCATAGTCTTCTGGCTTCCATTGTTTTGGTGGGGAATCTGAGTCCTTCAGCAATTGCTCTCTGCCCAGGCAAAGCCTCCTGCTCTGTGGATTCACAGCTTCTTTCCATGTGCCCCAATACAGCAACTACCTCATGGGGGAAAACTCTGCTGAACATCAGTTGTCTTCTCCACCATTCTGTCTTCTCTGGAATCTCAGTCTCTTGGTCCTTGTCTCTAATGCTTGCCCTTTCAGACCCACAGGTTGTAATGGCGTCCCACTGTTGCAAGTCCTAGGATGATTCCTTGTCCCATATTGGTTTCCTAAACTCTGCCTAAACTTTGTAAGCAGGCTTTCATTAAACTTCAATTAGTTACTCTTTTTAGGTGTGACATCTATTTCCTGCTGGGACACATTTACAACAGGTTTCCTTTATGTGGAATTTCTGGTGTTTTTTAATATACTGATGTGTTTTGTGAGTTTTCCAGAAGGGTCTTAGAATATGTATCTCTTGAAGCATTTCAGAACTGTGTTTCCCAGAGCCTTATCTTTAGAAATAGTGTTACTTGAATGTGGACCTGATACTAAAGGGCTGGGAGACTTCTTGGAGTCTAAACAAAGGTCAGCAGAAGGCTCCCAACCTGGTTAACGAGGGACCTGATGCCTGTCCTTTTGTCTCACTAGTCCATTTTCCGTAGAGACATGCTGCTTTAGTTAAGATGTCAAACTATAGACTAGTGGTTAAATACACAGACTTTGGAGGAGGACTGAACTAAGTTCAAGTCTTTGCTCTGCCAGTTATTAGCTATATCACTTTGGTAAATTACATTGTCTTTGGAGCTTGTTTCCTCATCTGTAAAATGGGTATATACTTGCCTGTCACATAGGTCTTTCTCAGAGTTTAAAGGAAATAATGCTAAGTCTAAAAGAAAACTAAAACTGCTGACTGAGATCTTTTTTTTTTTTTTTTGTCTTTAGATGGAGGGCAGAGGAGCAGAGGGAGAGGGAGAGAGACATCATTTTTTTTTTTTTAAGATTTTATTTATTTATTTGACAGAGAGAGCTCACAAGTAGACAGAGAAGCAGGCAGAGAGAGAGTTGGGGGAAGCAGGCTCCCCGCTGAGCAGAGAGCCGGAGGGCTCCATCCAAGACCCTGGGATCATGACCCGAGCTGAAAGTAGAGGCTTCAACCCACTGAGCCACCCAGGTGCTCCGAGGGAGAGAGACATCTTAAGCAGACTCTATGCTCAGTGCTGAGTCTGACTTGGGACTCCATCTTACAACCCTGAGATCAGGACCTGAAGCCAAAATCAAGAGTTGGGGGCTCAACCAATTGAGCCACCTAGGGGCCCCTGCTGACCCATATCTTTTAAAGCTACATTTTATTTATTTATTTATTTATTAAATTTACTCTTAAATTTTGGCTTTTAGTTTATATTATAAACTGTACTTCTTCCATACACAACTTCTGTACAACACTAAGTTTTATTTAGTTAAAAGTAAATTCCTATAATATTACTATTATTTTAGCAGGTTTTTTTTTTGTTTGTTTTTGTTTTGTTTTTTTTTTTTAAGTATTTTAAGTTTAGAGAAAAAGGATTTGGACCTTAATTCTTTTGTAATTTGTTCTTTTCTCCTTTGGGGCATGTGAAGATAGTGATCAAAATGGATATACCTGATAATTTCCAAAGTGGAGTTTTGTCTACCTAGATCATAATTTTGAAGATCTCCATGATTGCTCCATAGTACCTGATTGCTCCAAATATCTAGTTATTCTTTTTCCCAAAGGCAAACTTGCCAGTGAAAAGCCCATTTTCCTTAAGTACCCAGATAGACTTGTTTTCTGCACACATACCACTGACAAAGTCAGAGATTACACGTCATTCTGAGTCTTTCCATCTAAGCCCCTTTGTCTTTGGTCATAACACAAACTCTTTAGAATCTAAATTCCTTCAACATCTCTTTCTGATCAGTCATTGGGAATAGCTGACATATTACCATACTTTCTGCTCGGGGAAATTTTTATGAAACTCATGACTTACTTTACCCATTAAGGGAAGCTACTTCTAGAGGTGAGGCATTTTTATCTTTGTAACTGTACATTCCTTCTTCAGTCATGAGGGCTTTTGTGCTGCAGGAGCTTAAAATCTAATATGAAAATCAGAGAGGTACCGAGGTATGGATATACCAATGAAAGCACTTAGAACTTTCTTCCACTAAAATACACACACTTTAGTCAACACATTAAACACAACACCAATGAAATTTTATACAACTTAAGTGAATAATAATGAATACATAATGGATACTGTGCAGTTATTTTCCATTTGTCACTTTTTCCAGAAACTGGTAAGTCAGTTTCACTTTAAAGCAGATAACATGCAGACTGAGGCCTCCATATGACCTTGGACAAGTTAGCAGGAGGCACTTGTTTCCCCCACTCTCAAAGTGAAGTATTCTTCAGATCTTATGAATTGTAATTAATGCTGACTTTCTTGTAAGAACCCCAGCTTTGAGTCAGAGATTCCAAATTATTCTGGAAGCCTGACAGGATGAAAGCTCTTGGTGACTCTCCTTTATCCTTAGTAATTTTCACCTTATATGAAATATGATACATATATTTATTTCTGCACATTATTTTTTGGACAAGCGTGAGGATTTCTGTCCCAGTCTCTTGTAACTTGTGTTGGTATTCTCAGATGGTGGGTTTGGGAATGGAACAGACAGAGAAGCATATGAGGGAGGGGGCGTGGAGGTCTTTCCAGGGAACTCCTGTGACAACAGAGAAAAGCTGAATCAAATAAAAGCCTAGGCCTTAGACCAGCCCTCTAGCAGAAAACTCTCAGGGCATAACTATATTGCAAATCATTTCCCTTCTTTCTCCCCACACTGTCCCTTTACTAAATTAGACAGCCATCATCACCCCTTGGAACTCTTCCTTCATCTCGGCCCATTCAATTTGTTTTGATATAACACCCAAGGTTATCTTTCTAAAATACAAATCATCCAGTCGGTCTCTTGATTAAAATCCTCCAATTCTTGAAAGTCTCTCCATTGCTCTCAGGGATAAGTCTTTTTAACATGGCCCACAGAGGTTTGATGGTCTGGCCACCCCCGCTCCCCCTGCCCCGTCTACCTTATCTCCAGCTACTCGATTATTCCGGGTCTGCTACACTTATTATTATTATTATTATTATTATTTAAAGATTTTATTTATTTATTTGACAGACAGAGATCACAAGTAGGCAGAGATGCAGGCAGAGAGAGAGAGGGAAGCAGGCTTCCCGCTGAGCAGAGAGCCCAATGCGGGGCTCGATCCCAGGACCCTGGGATCATGACCTGAGCCTAAGGCAGAGGCTTTAAGCCACTGAGCCACCAGGTGCCCCTGCTACACTTATTATTATTATTGTTTTGTCATATGTGGTTTCCATTCTTCCTTTGACCCATTCTTTCCTTTTCTAATTAATTTTCACTCTTCCTTCAGGTCCCAGTTGAGCCATTACTTCCTTCTGTCTTCCCTGACCATCCCCCACCGGGTCCAGTTTAGGTCCCCCTTTAATGCGACTCCTGTCACAATGGATGTCACCGTGTGTAGTAATTGCCTCTAATTATTAGTTTGTGTCCCCCACTAGATTGGAAATTCCATGAGGCCCCAGGCCGTGCTTGTTGCAGTCACGGCCACCTCTTCAATACCTAGCAGAATGCCTGGCGTGAAGAAGAGGCCCAGAATCTATTTGTTGAATAACTGAACAAATCAAGGACCTGTGATTTATGCGATCAGCTCAAATGGACAAGTTATTCCATGGTTTATACTGGGATCACTCAGGACCCAGGAAATGGAACTCTGGGCGGGAACGGACAGCTCTGGTTCAATGAATCTGAAACCCAGGAAGCCTTCACCTGACTCAGGATACAGAGTATCTATAGGGAAGCAAAGCAGACTTTGAAATATTGTGTCCAATGTCTGAGGAAAGGAGATTCTAGAACATTTCTACCAATCAGGGAAAAGGTAAGTGGAAAATTGCAGAACATTTCCCATGTCTACTAATTTAAGCTGTATACAGTTCAGTTAATTGTGTCTATATTGTTGTATTCCAGAAACTACAAATGGGTCTTTTTTTTTTTTTTTTCATAAGATGTTAATTTTTTTCAACCCCAAACTCCCTGGAGGTCTTGAAGAGCTGAACCCACAAAGAACTTCTGTATTTCTTAATTCCTCCCTTTGAGGAATTTTGCTTTGGTCAGGATGGCTCCAAAGTGCAGCTGTGCGTCTGCCCATGCTTCCTGCGGACACGGGAGGGCACTGCAAAAGCAGGTTTATTTTCCCTGCCCTTCTTTCTGTCTCCCACCAGGTCACAAATACTCCCAGCCCCGCCCTGCCCATTGTAGCTCTTCCTGCTCCCGGTGTCAGTTCCCTATTCTTTGAATTTTCCCCAGGAGAAATGGCCCAAGTTACTAAAACTGAGATCCTTATAGTTCCCCCAGAACAATACAGAAATAAATGTACACACTTCCAAGTCGTGCAAGAGAGGAACTAAGATTTGCGGTGCTCACTGAAATGCAATAATGCTCAGCCTTTGGGGGGCTGTAGGTTCTTTGAGAATCTGACAAAAGTTACAGATCCTTCCCCCAGAGTGATGTACATACACCCTCACCATTTTGCAGACAATTTCAGAGCATTCATGAACTACAAGCTAAGGACCTCTGCTGGAAGGTGTTTATTGAAGAACTGTCCCAAGGTTTGTGGGGTGGGGTGGGGGGGTGGATGAGAAGTACTAGAGAAGTACTAGAGTACTAGTACTCCCGCCTATGAATTTGTTATTAAAAATGAAACAAACTTCCACGATGCAATCACAGAGTTTGATTATAAGCTCTGACATGTCCTTTATTAATTTCAGACACTGTGTCAGCACATAGGCTATTAGGAATTGCATAATAGGATCCTTCGGTATTTGCTGAGAGTGGTTTGAAGTCATTAGCTTTCTAATGAAAATAGGTAGATGTACACTTAGAAAAATGAGAATTAGCTGAAGTTAGCTAAAAGGGGGGAAACCATGTGCTTTAAACTGATCTCTCCAAAGCGCCTATCTTTTTAAAATACACCACTACCCCTCCCCCACCGTGTGCTGCCTTCACCCCTGACCCTCCAAAAATCCGATATAGTCTGCAGTGACTGGAAAGATGTGGGGCTGTGGGCAGCTGGAGTTCTCTTTGTAGGAAGCTCCGGAGAGGGGACAGTGCCTGCGGGGTACTAGTGCTGATGACTGTCCCAAGGGTCATGACGAAGTACAGAAGTCACTCTTTAACCTGTGTGGGGCAGAGTGGGTCTCTCGGCGCTTCCCTGCCAGAGACAGGATTAGGGGATGCCCACTGGGGGCCTGAGAGGATTTTTTTCAGTTTTCTTCCAAAGGCCTCGTCAGGCTCGGAGGAAGAGAGCTAGCATTTAAAGCAAGCCCCGTGGAGCGGCAGGACCACGGAGACCTCAGCCTCACCCGTCTCTTGATGTTAGCAGTTCCGGAGGTAGGGGTGATGAAAAGCACAAGCGAGTGGCTTTTCTTCTCCTTACCTGCAAATTCTCTAATTTGTGTGGCTATTAGAAATATACTTTAATGTGGTCGCTAAATGGCTCAGCAGCTTCCCTGTGCCGTGACCATGGCAAGTTAATCTTGCTGCTCTGCTGCTCATCTCGATAACGGACATAAGAGTAGCACGTATTTTGTAGGCTTGTTGTGAAAATTAATTGGAATAATACATGTAAGTAAGGGAGTTAGTACAGTGTTTACTGTCTAGTAAATAGTAAGCGGTGACCATTTTTTAAAAAAGATTTTACTGGGGATGCCTGGGTGCGTCAGTCCCTTAAGCGTCTGCCATCAGCTCAGGTCATGATCTCAGGGTCCTGGAATCAAGCCCCGCATCAGGCTTCCTGCTCAGCAGAGAGCCTGCTTCTACTATTCCTCTGCCTGCTGCTTCCCCTGCTTGTGCTTGTGCTTTCTCTCTCCATTAAATAAAATAAATTTTTAAAAAAGATTTTATTAATTTATGAGAGAGAGAGAGCATGCAAGCAGGTGGAGGGGCAGAGAAAGAAGAGAGGGGGAGAAAGAATCGTCGATCAGATTCCCTGCTCAGCGTGGATCCTGACGCGGGATTCCATCTCATGACCCAGAGATTATGACATGAGATGAAACCAAGAGTCAGATGCTAAACTGACCAAGCCACCCAGGTGCCCCCGACATTGACCATTTTTGTAGTTATTTGGGCATCCATCTTCCCCGTGAGGCTGATTATAAACTTCCAAATGTCAGGATTTGTCCTGATGCCTCCTGTTTTTACCACAGAACTTAAAATAGGCTTTTAAAAATATTTTGAATGAATAAATGAATGAATGCATTAGTGAATGAGGACATGAGTGAATATGGGTTGGAAAAACAGAAGTTCTGAATAAAGAGTCAGACAGGTGTCCCACGCTGGCAGAGGCAGAGGGGAGATATTATATGCTAGACCCTCTAACTGTGTTGTCCTTCCCTTTGACTTTGGCCGCGGTCTCTTCCTGACCTTGTAGCTACTGCCTTAGTGCAAGTGCTTTAGAAAGACTTTCCGTAAGGACCCCTATCCACATGACCTTCCTCGCCCCTGGTCCTACTGGTTACATTTTCTGTCATTGCCCTTTGTTTATAGCACTTAAAATTTGTATGATTTGTTTATTATAAAGCATGTAGTTATATAGATATTTGTTTTTTTAGCCTTGTTTATTGTCTGCCTTTCCCACTATACAATAAGCTCTACCACAACAGAGAACTGTTTTCTTCATGAACCCAGGGAGAGGCAACACAGTCTAATGGTTAGAGCTGGGGATTTGAACCCATGCAGTCTGATCCGGGGACTGCCTCCATGCCAGCGCTGGCTCTGCCACTATTGCTGTGTGACCAGGTTGTTTACCTTCTCATCTTAGGTTTTCATCTCCTAACTGGGGACTGGGGATAGCGACAGTACCTTCGTCCCTCATCCTGTCTTTCCATCCCAAGCACCTGCCTGGGCCTGGCGCTTCAGAAGGCACTGCTCTAAACCGCTCTAGCTATATCCCACCTGCAGGCAAGCAGTCCCTAGGGCCAAAGGAATGTGCCTCTACCTGCTTCTTCTAGATCATACTTGTGCTGCCTGAGATCCCAAGACTCCCTCCCCAAATAGCTCTAAGCGTGCTTCCAGAGCCCGCTGGGGTTGGGCCCTAGGTCCATCCTTTCAAAGATAGACAGTGTCCCCAGTGTGTGCACCCAGAAACCTCACAGTAACTGGAAATCTGCTCTTTGCAGCGTGAGAAGGAGGACACTGTTTGGGATGTTTGTCTGAGATGTTCACACCCATTGGCCCAAGGCTCCTTCTGTGGTGCAAGTTATATGGCGGGGCAGGGGGGCATAGGGAGGTAGGCCAGTGTCCTCTATTTTATTCTTGCTTCTAACCTGGCAAATGCTAGAGATAGGCCAGTACCTTGTAGGTTGTTAGGAGGATTATATGAGATACTACATGTAAGGCCTTTATTATTTTATTCTCTCTGCCTCAAGGAATTTCATTCTTTTTTTTTTTTTAATAAAGATTTAATTAATTAATTTATTTACTGAGAGTGCGAGCAGGGGGAGGGATCGAGGGAGAGGGAAAGGGACAAGTCAAGCAGACTCGGTGGTGAGTGTGCAACCCGACGTAGGACTCAGTCTCGCAACCCCCAGATCATGACCTGAGCCAAAATCAAGTCAGATACTTAACCAACTGAACCACACAGGCATCCCTACATAAAGCCTTTGAAGCTCGATATACTGAAAGAGCTCAATAAATATTGGCTATCATTATTACACCTTAGCTGACTTAGCACAGACTCTGGTGCGTTATAGGTGTTTGATTACTTTTGGGTGAATGAATAGATGAGTGGTGGCTTGAACTATTAGCTCATTAACTGGGGTCTTGGTTCTGTTGCTAGATGAAATCATTTATATATTTGAACAAAAGCTTCATTTGCTGTAGTCAATGTGGGCCGAAAATAAGAAATACTGGCTTGATATTCACAGTTAACTATGATTAACAAACTTCCTATATGGAAAAAAGTCTTAGATGTTGATTTCACAGAATGATGGTTTCAGAAAGGGGCTGCATCTTATTTAAGCTAATAAATTATTTTACAAGAAATACCATAGAGGATTTGAATTTATGTGCCATCAGATGCTCCCTGTTAGCTCAAATGCATTTGCAGTGACGTATATAGTGTGGGATTGAAAACAGGATTCTAGGTTTCAAGACAACTCCAAGAGTTTTCTCGCAATGCAGAGGGCCTTCACCACAAGCAGAGTGAGTGGGTTGCCTGTTAATATTATATGAGGCCCTGGAAACCCCGCTCTGGTGGCTGATCAGTGGGCAGCAAACTCATGACTTAAATTACTTCTTTGGTTCTTCAACAAATGGGAAAGGATCATGGACGTTGGTGACAGACAGAGCCGGTTCCTACCTCTGTCACTTATCAGCTGTGTGATCTTAGGCCAATTTCTTAATATCACTTTTCTCCAGTTTCCTCATCTGGATAAAGAGAATAATAGTAACCACTGAGGTGGGTTATTGAGTAACGCTGTCGGAGAACCTAACCTGGTTCCTGGTAGGCAGTAGATTTCATTCCCTTCACCACCTAATTGCCAGTTATAGGCCCAGGAAACAGAGAGTATCTCTGGCACTAAGCTTGCTTTGACAATATAGTTATATAAGAGGCACTGAGCATACACTTACAGATGCGATTAATAAAGTACTTTACCCATGCAAAGTGTCAAGTTTGAACAAACTTCATGATAATTGACAGCGGGAGAACACAGCAAATTACTTTTAAAAGATAATTCAAACATTCATTTTGCTTAAGGCTTGTAAAATGCCATTTTATGAAATCTTATTTGTATTCCTGGTAAGATGATTGCTGTTTTATTTGTTCAAGAAGGTAGAAAAGTGTAAATAAAATGTTTTAAAAAAAATAAAGCAAAATTATATTTCAGTTCTGATTTCTCCAAACTTTTTTTTTTTTTTTTTTTGAGATTATAAAAACCCTGAGTCTATTTTGTATCTTATTAAACCCACAACTGGAGAGCTGCTTTGAGGCCCTTTGCCCACGGGCTGATGAAGATGACACTTTTTCTCCTGGGCTTCCTGCTTCCCGAATGGCACTCTCTCTCACTTTACTCTACGCAGGTCTGCTCTTAGGAAAAGGAAAAAAAAAAAAATCTGATACTCAATTTCAGTAACTCTGGAATAGTGAGCTGAGAGCCCAGAGGGGAAGTTTTACCTCCAGACTGATCTCTTACATCCACGCAGGGGTTCTGTAGCCACTGGGATGTGATTTCAAGGATGTGAGTCTTGGGTTCCTTCCCCAAAAGAGAACTGGCGTCTCATTTGCTTACCAGAACATGGACACTTCCCTTTTACCATGATGCAGCTTTGAAAATACAAATGTCTTTCAAGGAACTAAAACTGGTGGTTAAAAAAGTAAATAACTGAACTTACTTGCATTCTTGGCAGTCACTGTGCTGGGGGTCCAGGAGGAGATGGGGAGAAGAGACAGGAGAGCAGGAGGAGAAAGGCACACAGGGGCGAGAAAAGTCCGGGGCAGGAGAGATTGGGCGCTCCATGGGAATTCTCCACTGGCTGTGGTTTTAAGGCAGAATCTAACATTTTGAAATTCTTAGTGCTGGCAATAGGCTTTTCATTTAAACAAGAAAAAAAAAAAAAACCTGTACACCAGAATAAACACACAAAATGGACTGTATATATCCACTTAGTGATGGTTCGCAACCATTTAATGAACACATGTGGTGTTGACCTCAGGGTCCATTATGAACATCGACGCAGCCTGGATTTGTGGGTTTTTTTGTGGCTTGTTTTATTTTTTTGACAGTTTGATTTTCAAGACTTTCCCATAGCTTTTAGTACTGTTTTTTGGACTTATCTTCATTAAGGATTTTAAAAGCAAAGGTCTTTGCTTACATTGAAAGTGCTACTGTTCCTAGCATCATAGTTCCTCGCTAATGGCTTTCTGGAATACCATTTTCATTATTTAATTTTTATAGAATTCTACTTCCTTTATTATTACATTTGCCTTTGCAATATGTATGATCTGTTGGCCACACATTGCTAGGCTTTATTTATTTATTTTTTCACATTGCTAGGCTTTAACTATTTTTCATGTTTACCATGAATAAAAAAAAAAATGGTTGTGGATTCATTTCTTTGCAGAATGAACCACTACCCTCACCTGTGCCCAAAAGAAAAATGGCAGGTATATCTTCTGATTATCTTCACTAGCTGTTTTGCTCTGATCTCTCTCTTTTCCTCACCGCCAGTGAAAATATCATGTTCTCTGGTTATGGAGAAGAAACAAGCACAAGGGTAAGGCTGCTTGGATTTTATAAATGTCAGAGTAATCATTTACCTAGTTAATAATAGTAATGTACATAACTCTTGACACTTTACCAAAGACCTCCACGTAGGTTCTTTTGTTTGAATTCTGAAGGCTTGTCCTAATCCTTATCCCATTTTATAAATGTGCCCTGCCCAAGTTCAGAACTAGTGAGTGACTGAGGCCACGCCTTCCTTCCTTGGACCCGGCTCCAGTCTTTCCCGACCTAACCAAAAGCCCTCTGTCAGTCCCAGAGGTTTTTTTTGTTTGTTTGTTTTTGTTTTAAAGATCTTTTTATTTATTTGAGAAAGAGAGAGAGAGAGAGAGAAGGAGCAGGGAGGTGGGGCAGAGAGAGAGGGAGAAGCAGACTCCCCACTGAGCAGGGAGCCCGAGGCAGGACTCAATCCCAGGACACTGGGATCACGATCTGAGCCGAAGGCAGATGCTTAACCTGCTGAGCCACCCAGGCACCCCAGTCCCAGAGGGTTTTAGCTATGACGTCTTTCTCTTGCCCTTCAGGGCTCAGCTGCTTAAGAGTGGGCTATACCCTATTTCCTAAGTCCTCACATTGTGTTCATTCTTTAGCCCCCCAAAATCCAGGGTTGGGTCACCGCTGTGCCGGGCTGACTGAGAAGTGTCGCAGCACCTTCTGGATCCTGCACGCCAGGAGTCCCATTCAAACGTTCCTACTTCAGGTCTCTGTACTATGGACACAGCTGGCAACCCCTGCCTTCCTGCGGCGCGCCCTGCAGCTTCTGCACATGCCCTCATTGGTTTTCTCCTCCTCTCCAGAAGCATCTTCACGTTTCTGCAGCAACTTCTCTTCCTGCGTTTTTCGTTCAATAAGGAGATTCCTCAGGATGCTGACCTCCCCTGACCTCACTTACCTCTTTCTTCCCATTTCTTCTCATCCCAGAGCAATTCTGTCCATTTCTCACTGGTGCCTCTATAGGTAGGTGACTTCACAGAAAAGATATTACAGATGTTTTCAAATACAAACAAAAGTAGAGATCATAGTTTAATGCCCCTGGACCCCATCACTCAGCTGTGACAGCCCCCGACATTTGGCGCATCTTACCATTTTGCTTGTACATCCGCAATATACACCTTGTAAGGGTGTATATTTTGAAAATTAGAGCCACCTTGCCATTTTTATACCTAAGCAGAATTAATAGTGTAATTACATAATGTCATCTAACTCTTCCTTAATCTCTATGCTTGTCTCAAAGATATCTTCTTACGGTTGCTTTGAGTCCACATTTAATGACTTGATGTCTCTTTAATGCACCTCCCTTTCTAGTTCTGCTGGGCCAGGCCTTTCTCTTGGGCTCCAAACCCAGGAGTCCAGCCAACCTCTGGTAGCTTCATTCGGAGGCCTCAGAGGTACTTCACTCTCTCTCCCTCTCTCTCTTTTTTAAAGTAGGCTCCATGTGTGGAGCCCAACTCGTGTCTTAAACTCATGACCCTGCGATGGAGACCTCAGACTTTCAACCTACCTAGCCAACGAGGTGCCCCGGTACTTTGAACTCTTCATGTTTTTCTAATTTAACTTCCTTTGTCCCTACAAGTTTATTTTCATTTTGTACATCTTCTCTTAGGTAGGAAAGGGTGCTACTGGTTCCCCGGGGATGTTTACACCGGAAACCTGAGGTTCTTCTCATATCTCCCCATCTCCACTCGCTTCTCATATGTACTGTGTTACCAAATACTATTAATTATATCTCCTATATATCTTTTCAGCCCATTTCCCATCCTCCCTGCCATTATCTTAGTTCATGTCATCATTTTCCCCCTGGATTGCTGCAGATCCGAAATGGTCCCTTATTTCTTGTCCTGGAGGGTATCTTCCAGAGAGCCATTTCAAAAGCCAGAGATGTTTCTGAAGTGTCAATCTTGTCATATCACTCTCCTCCTTAAACCTCTTCCCCGTTGCTCCCCATTGTTTGGGGGATAGATTTTTTTTTTTAATTTTTTTTATTTAACAGAGATCACAAGGAGGCGGGGGGGCGGGTGGAGAGAGAGAGAGGAAGGGAAGCAGGTTTCCCGCTGAGCCAAGAGCCCGATGTGGGGCTTGATCCCAGGACCCTGGGATCATGACCTGAGCCAAAGGCAGAGGCTTTAACCCACTGAGCCACCCAGGCGACCCTGTTTTGGGGATAAATTTTAACATCTAATAAGACCTTCAAAGCCCAGTGCTTGCTCCCCTCCCCATCCCCATCCCCCTCTTTCTCTCCTGCTGCTGCTTACTCTACCGTACATCCCTCCATTGTTCTCTGCCCTTTCTCAGCTTGGGCCTATGCCTGTGATGTTCCTTCCGCCCAGAATGCTTTTTTGTTTCCTCTCCCTACGGCCCTCCTCCCCTCCCTGATTTCCATCTTACTTGTCATTACATCTTTGCCAAACAATGGGCATTTCAGGGACATCTTCCCTCACTTGGGTGGGAAGGGTCCCTGGAGGTCCTCAGTTTTGGTTCCTGCTGTTCCATTAATTTCAAGGATTTGTAACTGCTTATTTGGTGTTTTATTTCTGGTTGTCGTCTGAGTAAGAATAGTGTCAGTTATTAGGCAAATGCTCAATAAACAGTAAGGGAAAGGACGAAGTCAGGATTCTTCCAGGTTGCACCATATTTCCCATGTACTGCTGTTTCTTAACCGTAGAGGTACTGGGTGCAATGGGCATTGATTGGTGAACCATCCAGGCCTTAGAAAATTCAGCTGAATTTTCAAAAAACAGTTGAAACATGGAAGCAAAGTAGTGTGGGGTAAATATGTAAGCTCGTTGCTCTTAGGGCCTTCGTATTAACAACTCACTCGACTTGAGATCATTTCCCTCGATCTTCACCCATTTCGTTCCTTGTCATTTAGACTTCACTGTAGACATCACCCCCTCAGAAGGGTCCTTCTGGAAGACTGGTCTAATGCAATCACAGGCTCCCCCTCTTATGTCTGCTCTTGGTTCTCCACAATTCTGGCTGCTGTTTGATGTTCTTCTGTCTCTCTCCCTTCCCCTGCCAGGGAGACAAGGGACTTCACCTATCCTATTCATGGCTGTCTTGTAGGTATTCTATAAATATCTGTAGAATTAGTGGAAAAATGAATGACTGCGGTACCAGAGAGGTGATACATTTCTAGAAGAGATAAGGGGAAATGACAAGCTTATTTCCCAAAGGGTATGTTTTTTAAAAGTAAACAAATCCTCTGTAAGTTATGGGAAAGGTAATCTTGTGTGTGGCCTTTTGCTGTGCTCTTTTAAAGTCTCCTTCTCTAATGGGTTGTGGGAGCCGTTTGATGGCTCTTCATCGGGCCGCCTTGCTTAAGTGAGGCGCTAAACTCACATTAGCAGAGAACGAGCCTGCGGCTGTAGGAGAGGTGTGAATGAGTAAGAAAAGTAAGCAGGGCCCCTTCTGGAAGAGACCTTTTAATAAAAGAGGCAGGCCACGGTTTGTAGAGCTCAGCTTCTGGAAGCCTGTTTCATTATAAGGCCAACTGATTTAGCCCAAAGCACAACCAGTGAGGTTCAGTTTGGATCACTGGCAGTTGTGCAGGACTTTGGGCAGCAAGGCAGGGAGGAGAGGAAGGGAGGCTTGGTTGGAAGGGCCGTGGGATGACCACGTGCTGTGCTGGTGACTGGGCAGAAGCTCTGCCCTTGGAGACCTTCTGGTTTTGTGGCTCCTTGATGCCAGTGTTCACTGAAGCGGGTCGGGGAGCAGGACAGTGAGTTTGAGACCTCTGAGACTGGGGTGTCGGTGATATTAATAAAAAGCTCAAGGATTTGGGATGGATCTAAGAGATTTCTTAGGACAAATCCCAGGGGAAATACCAGCATCGAGAGGATGAAAAAGAAGATACGGAACTCTTGGACAAAGACTTCACATTTCTAACTTGAAGGCACTCATGCTCTTCTGGAGATCACACGCTACTTCCTGGTCCTTCCTTTCTGAATTCTTTTAGCCTCTCCCGTCTGTAACATCTAGGCTCCGGAGCCTTCAGCAGAGTGCTGTGCAACAGAAATACAGTGAGACCCACCAATGGGAGCCACACATATAATTTAAAATTTTCTACCAGCAACATTTTAAAAAGGAAGAAAAAAAAAAAAAACCCTAGGTGAACGTAATTTCAAATATTTACTTAATTTGGGGACACCTGGGTGGCCCAGTCAGTTAAGCATCTGAGTCTTGATTTCAGCTCAGGTCATGATCTCAAGGTCATGGGATTGAGCCTTGTGTCGAGCTCTGTGCTCAGCAGAGCCTGCTTGGGATTCCCTCCGATTCTCTCTCTTTGCCCCTGCTCCCCGCCTCACACACACACTCCCTCTCTCTCTACAAAAAACTCAACTTCTGATGATTTGTTGCTAGTGTATAGAAACACAGTTGATTTTTGTAGATCGACCTTGTGTCTTGCATCCTTGCTAAACTCACTCATTTGTTTCTAGTAAATGTCTCTTACAGATTCTGCCAGACTTCCCATGTCATGGATGAAGACACGGAATGAATCAGAAATAACTCTGTTACACTGAGTGGAACTTGGCCAGAGGTGCGTTTTGAGTTACTAAATTTGTTCCTCCGAGGGAAATAAAGCAGCTGAGGTCACAATCGTTAGATTCTGTCTCTTCTGACTGGATCTTAGAGGGAAACAGGACAATAAAAGATAAGCCTGGGATTTTGTTACAAGGACCCTGGGAGAGAGGAAGCTGCAGAAGAGCTCTGTTGTCAAGACCCTTCCTTTTGGGAAAGGCCTGATCTGGGGGCGAAGCCCGGGGCTGCCCGTGTTGCTGTTCTGGGCATCCTAGCCCGGCAGTACTTTCAGGCGCAGGCATCCTCTCTGGTTCTTCCCGAAGAGGCCTGAGGAGGTGCTCAGCAGCTAGACCATGGTCTAGGAAGAGTCATGGTCAGTAACAGTGCGCTGTCTGTAGCTGTCTACCTGCAGAGTTTTTCCCCTGGGACCTGAAGTAGATGAATTTAGGAGTAGGCAGCTACTACCACTTCATTTTAGAGTCTCAGTATTCACGGCCCTTAAAAAAAAAAAAATTATCCCTTCTCTTGCCTTCCTTTTGTTTAAATATGGGCCAGTTGCCCCGTGTTTATTTCATTTAGGAGTCTACTTGTCACAGCCCCATTTGCCCTGGTATGGTCAGATCTGGGTCATTGTAAGACCAATGACCTACCAGCTGGCTTCTGTGTTTTGGAAACTGGAGCTTTTCCCTTTTTCATCCTGCCTGATGTACGTCACAAAGCTCTTATAAAGATCAAGGATTAATGCCGTGAATGTGTTCGGTTTACCATTTTCTAAGAATAAGTAAAGATTGCTGATTATTATTTGACAAATACTTACTAAACATTTATTTTGTTTTATGCACACTAAAGATAGAGTAGAGAACAGACCTGGTCTCTGTTCTTGTGTCCTGCAAGGTCAGGTAAGGGAAGACAAATAAGCCCACGAGAAATTATATGCATACGATTGTGATAATACAGTTTCTGAAGGGAAAGCAGCAGTGCTGTGAGAATGTGCACTATGACTTGATTCAGGGATCTCAAGAAAGATCTCTCTGAGAAAGTGACATGGAAGCCGACACCTAAAAAAATAAAAACTGCCCAGGTCAATGGTATAAGGAAGAAAATGTCATGTAGAAGGAACCAGGTATGAAGATATGAGGCAAGATGGAGACTGGAGTATTTGAGAAAGGAAAAATATCTGGGAGGGTCAGGTCACAGGATGAGGTTTGTAAGGTCGATAAGGATCAGGTCGTGCAGGATCTTGAGGCTTCCCTGTGGGGTTGGGACTTTTACAGATCCCTCTCTGTGTATTTCAACAGAAGGAGTTTATTTTTATTTTTTAAAAGTATTTTATTTATTTATTTGACACAGAGAGAGAGAGAGATCACAATTAGGGAGAGAGGCAGGCAGAGGGAGAACAGGAAGCAGGCTCCCTGCTGAGCAGAGAGCCTGATGCGGGGCTCGATCCCAGGACCCTGAGACCATGGCCTAAGCTAAAGGCAGAGGCCTAACCCACTGAGCCACCCAGGAGCCGCCAACACAAGGAGTTTAATATAGGAAATTGATTGTGAACATACCAGAGGGCTGAGAAAGCAATGGGTATCCAGTAAGATAACCTGATAGGGGTACTGGAGTCAATAGTTTTCACTGTTAATAGTGTGTTAGTGGTGTTAGTAGAACAGGAGTGGGCAGAAGTGGGCAGAAGGACCCTGGGGCAGGTGGTGGGATCACAGAATAAGATGGAGAAGGAGCCTTGGTGTAGGATCCTGGGACTACCAAAGGAAAGAGCCACTTTCAGAATTGGTGTCAGAAGCAGGGAGAGACCAACAACAAGAGAGAGAATAGGAGAATGAGAGAGAGAGAGAGCGAGAGAGAGCGAGCGAGTGCATGCTTTTCTCTCTCTTCTGCCTTCTGCTCTCTTGCCAATACCTCATAGTAGTAGAAGCTAGTAGAAAAACACAGTTTATAGACTCTTAGCCACAACATTACAGAGCAGAAAGGGTGGATGTTGAACAGAGTGGACAATGGTGGGTTAGAGACAACAATAGAGTGTGAGTCCCTGAGTTTTAAATGAGAAGTGGGTAAGAATCCCTGAATTACAGAAGAATTGACATCATGTTAGTGATAACTTCCCTCCTGGCGTTCACAAAGTCCTCTTCCTCTGAGTAATTCCATCTGGTGAATTCTCCCCTGTTACTTATCTTAAAGCCTGTTGACCTCCTATTCTCTTTCTCACAGATACCTAAGAGTTAGACAAGAGGTATGATAAGGATAGATAGCATTCTTTGAATACCTGCTTGGTTATAGTATCTTCC
This sequence comes from Mustela putorius furo, assembly GCF_011764305.1. Lineage (NCBI taxonomy): Eukaryota > Metazoa > Chordata > Mammalia > Carnivora > Mustelidae > Mustela > Mustela putorius. The sequence continues at coordinate 13,520,390 of NW_025422057.1, forward strand.
AGTGTCTCCCTTAATCTTTCCAACAAACATGATGATCTCCATTTTACAGGAAGGTGATTGTGACTGAGGGAGGTAAGGTAGTTAGTCAGCGTGCTGACCCCTGAAGGAGGGCTTTCCACCCAGCGCCAGGCTCTGTCCGTTCCAACAGAGTATCCAGCCTGGAACTTGGGATGAACCCTTGAATGGGATTCTCCAAATGGAGGTTATTTCTCTCATGTGCGATTTCTTCTGACTTGGGAGAAGCTCCTTGGTGGGAATTCTGTGTTAGTTGAGCAGGGAACATAGCACGCAGGATCTTCAGTGTGTCGAGGAGGTTTTTTTGTTTGTTTGTTTTTTGTTCTTAACTAATGATACTTACAATTTATTGTTAAGAAAGTTGTGGGGTTTGTTTTGTTTTTACTGTAGCATAAATAGTCTCCCTTTTACTGGGAAATCATTTAGTTTTCTTCATAGCAGAAATGTCATCAGATTTATGTCCCCCCCCTCACTCTACAGGTTTGTTCCAGCATTAACTGAGATGCTATGATGTGCTGTAACCTAGTAGGTATTCAGCAGGAGGGAGTCAAGAAGTGGATTCATTTTTAATTAGACGATTTTGTTGAGAACACAAAGTTTAGTTAGGAGATAGGCTGTTGAGAAACATTATGTGGATAATTTGATGGGGCCACAGTGACTGTGAGGGAGAATTCTTCTGAGGGAGACCTGAAATTTGTCACTAGTACTTACCCGACCCTTTTTTTGAGGTTAGGAGAAAGGCAGAAGCTGATAGTGTTTGGAGTTCATTTAAACCTGAAAAAAAAAAAAAAAGAGAGAGAGAGAGAGACATACAGGTGGCTTCGTCGGTTAAGCATTCAACTTTTGATTTTGGCTCAGGTCATAATCTCAGGGCCCTGGGATTGAACCCCCACAATGGGCTCCATGCTCAGCAGGGACTCTGCTTGAGGATTTTCTCTCTTTCTCTCTAAAAACAAACAAACAAAAATCTTTAAAAAAAAAAAAACCTAAAAAAAATCAAACCCATGAAATACCATTATGCTTTACCTACAGTTCAATTGATGCTGTGCAGACATGAGTAAGAGTGCTGTTTTATCATTTTTAAAATTTAATTTGTATTTTTTAAAAAAAGTTTAAGTAATCTCTCTGCCCAACATGGGACTTGAACTCATGACCACAAGAGCAAGATCCCATACTCTTCTGACTGATGTACCCAGGTGCCCCAAGGGTGTTGCTTTAATACAGAGCATGGACGATTTGTAGGAGTGGGTTGACTGGTTACTATGGATCCTTAGGTTTCTCAGAAGCTTAAGTAGAGTGACTTGGCCTTTTCAGTATAAAACCTATTGAAAAGGTGAGTTATGTAGATGTATACTTAAGTTTCTGGGGATATAAGAACAGTGGGTTTCATTTTGAAAATGCACAGTAATTGTGTATTAACATAATATGAACAATGGGAGTAGGCCTTGACCATTTTGCACAAAAATGTGTTTTCATTTCTTCCAAATGGGATTCCCATGGTAGTTCAGCATTCATTCTTCTTTTCTTCTTTTTTTTTTTTTTTTCTTTTTTAATTAGAAACCAGGGTCTCTAATGGAGTCATCCATGCAGAGATGTTCTCCTCGAGGCACTGCATGCAACACATTGGGTTTTTGTTAGAGTTGCTACATTCCTAGGTTTCCTTTCTTCTCAAACCAGAGACCATGGAAAATACCACAAGCTTTCCCTAACATGAATTACTACTGAAAGACCTGTTAGGCTAAGAAGTAAACTTCAAGGCAGTATTGTCATCATGAAAATCACATCTTCTGGTTGAAATTTACCACCTTTTGTATTCCTTGTTAGGTACTCGAGGTGGGGTTCTTGTGTGCTGTACACACTTTGGGCATGGTGCCTTGGTTGACTTACTGTAGGCAGCTGTTCCCTTGATAAAGTTGGAAAGACTTTACACATCTGTTGCTCTCTCTTTCTTGCTCTTTGAAGTCACCTAGGGTCCAAGTTAAATGCAATGATGTATGCCTCATCACGAATGGAGAAATAATTCTAAATCTATTGGCCATGGGGGCAATAGGAGTGGGTTGACTGGTTACTATGGATCCTTAGGTTTCTCAGAAGCTTAAGTAGAGTGACTTGGCCTTTTCAGTATAAAACCTATTGAAAAGGTGAGTTATGTAGATGTATACTTAAGCTTCTGGGGATATAAGAACAGTGGGTTCTTCAATCCAAGGACCCATTTTAAAAATTTTTGATGACCCCCAGCTTTTCTCTAAATGTGTTCTGTTAACATTTACTCTATTAGAAATTAAAAGTTAAATTTAAAAGATTTATTTCAGAGGTGCCTGGGTGGCCAGTTGGTTAAGCGTCCAACTCATGTTTTCACCTCATTGATCTCAGGGTCCTGAGTTCAAGCCCCACACTGGGTTCCATGATAGGTGTGGAGACTACTTAAAAATTTTTTAAAGAATAAAATATTAGTTTCACTGGGGTACATGGGTGGCTCAGTCAGTTAAGTGTCTGACTTTGACTCAGATTATGATCTCAGGGTCCTGGGATCCAGCCCTGCAACAGGCTCTGAGCTCAGCAAGGGGTCTGCTTGTTGCTCTGTGCACCACCCTCACCCCCTGGCTTCTATGCACTCTCCCCACTTCTATGCTTTCTCTCAAATAAGTAAAATCTTTAAAAAAATTTATTTCATTTCAATAAAAATAATAATACAAAACCACTACATGTTAATATGAATAATATGTTAAAATAAAAATAACTATATATTTTTAATTACACTTTTTATTTGGGGATAAATGTAGATTGACATGCAGTTGCAAAAAATAATTTTGCAAGATCCTTGATCCAGTTTCCCTCAATGGTACTATCTTGCAAAATGACAGTGTAATATCCATACAGTCATCCCTACAGTCAAGATGTAGGAGAGTTCCAACACCACAAGGACCTCTTCTGCTGCCCTTTTATAGCCATATCCCTCCTCCTCCAGCCACCAACCCCTGGCAATTATTAATCCATTCTCCACTTCTATAACTTTGTCACTTCAAGGGTGCTACATACATGGAATCATACGTATGTATCCTTTTAGGATTGGTGTTGTTCACACAGTGTAATTCCCTGCAGATTCATCCATGTTGTGTGCATCAAGGGTTTGTGTTCATTGCTGAGCAGAACCCTATCATTCAGATGTACCACAGTGTCGTTCATCATTCATTTGTGGAAGGACATCAGGATTGTTTCCAGTTTATAGCTATTACGAATGTGGCTGCTGTCAACATTTGTGTGCAGGTGTTTGTGTGACCATAAGTTTTCATGTCTCTGGGATTAAATACCCAAGAGTATAATTTCTGGTTGTATGATAGTCAAATTTAAGTGGTCCAAGAAACGTCCAAACTGTTTTCTAGAGTCACTGTTCCATTTTACATTTCTATCAGCTTCTTTGCATCTTTGCCAACATTGAACATTGTAATGATCGTTTTTATTTGGGGAGGCAGTGGCTATTTTTTAATTCTGTAAAAATACACATAAAATGTGCCGTCTTAATTTTTATGTGTACAGTTCCATGGTATTAAATACATTCATATTGTTGTGTGCAACCGTTTGCACTATCCATCCCCAGAACTCTTTTTATCTAATAAAATTGAAACTCATACTCATCAAACAGCAACTCTCATTCCTTCCTTCTCTAGCCCCTGGCAAGCACCATTCCACGTTCTGTCTCTATGAATTTGATTTCCCAGGTAGCTCCTATAGGTACCTGAATCACATCATACCTTTTTATGACTGGCTTCTTTCAGTTAGCATAATGTCCCCAAGGTTCCTCTATACTGCAGCATTGTCAGAATTTTCTTCCTTTCCATTCCTTTGGAATGGAAATTGGAATGGAATTCCATTCCAATTTCCTTCCTATTCCATATATTTGTAGACCACATTTTGTTAATCCCTTCATCAGTTGGTGGACACTGGGTTTGCTTCCATCTTTTAGTTATTGTGAATAATGCTGCTGAGTACATAACTGTACAAAGATCTCGGAAAGATGTTGCTTTCAATTCCTTTGGGCATACTCAGAAGTGGAATTGCTGGGTAATATGGTAATTCTCTTTTTAACTTTTTTGAAAAGCTATCATTCTCTTTTCCACAGCAGCTATACCATTTTACATTATCAGTAACAGTGTACAAGGTTCCAGTTCATCCACCTTTTTTACCACAAATTTTTTTTTAAGCAGCCATCGTAATGGGTGCAAGATGATATTTTATTGTGGTTTTGATGTGCATTTCCTTAATAGCAATGTTGGGCATCTTTTCATGTGCTTATCAGATTTGCATATCTTCTTTGGAGAAATGTCTGTTCAAATCCTTTGTTCATTTCTAAAATTGGGGTTTTTGGTGGTGTTGTCTTTGAGTTTTAGAAGGTCTCTATGTGTTCCAGACATTAATCCCTTATTAGACATATGATTGACACATATTTTCTGCCATTCTGTGGGTAGACTTTTCACTTTATTGATAATGTCTTTTGATGCACAAAAGTGTCTAATTTTCATAATTCAAATTTGTCTATTTTTACTTTTGTTGCCTATTCCTTTGGAGTTTATGCAAGAAATCATTGCCAAATCCAAAGCTTGTGCCCTATGTTTTCTTCTAAGAGTTTTGTAACTGCATGTCTTACATTTAAGTCTTTCATCCAATTTTAGTTTATTTTTGTGTATTATGTTAGATAAGAGTCCAACTTTGTTCTTTTGCAGGTACAAGTCCTGTTTTTCTAGCACCATTTGTTGAAAATGCTGCCCTTTTTCCATTGAATGGTCTCAGCTCCATTGTCAAAAATAATTTTTCCACATATGCAAGTGTTTATTTGGGGGTTCTCTATTATATTCCATTGGTATGTATGTCTGTCTTTACACCAGTACTATATTATTTGGATTACTGTAGCTTTGTGGTCAGTTTTGAAATTGAGAAGTGTGAGTCTTCTAGTTCTATTCTTTTTTTCACAGTTGGATTGGCTATTCATGGTCCCTTGAGATACTATATAAATTTTACAGTGGATTTTTTTATTTCTGTAAAAAAAGGGGGGGAGTTTTAATAGAGATCACATTAAATCTCTGTTGCTTTGAGTAGTAAGAGAATCTCAATAATATTAGGTCTTCCAATCCAAGAACATGGAATGTCTTTCCTTTATTTATGTCTTATTTAATTTCTTTCAGCAATGTTTTATAGTTTTTATTGCATAAGTTTTTCATCTCCTAGGTTAAGTTTATTCCTAAATATTTTATCCTTTTTTGTGCTATTGTAAAGGGAATTGTTTTCTTAATTTTCTTTTTGGATTGTTTATTGTTAATGCATAGCCTTTTGATTGGACAGTTTAATCCATTTACATTTAAAGTAATTACTATTGAGGGACTGACTTCTCTCACTTTACTGTTTATTCTCCATAAGCTTTATAGCTTTTTTGTCTCTCATTTCCTGCATTAGTGTCTTCTTTTTGAGTTTAGTTGATTTTTTAATAGTAAAATGTTTTTAATTCTCTTTTCATTTTCTTTTATATACATTCTATAGCTATATTCTTATGTAGTTACTGTGAGAATTACATTTAACATCCTAAAATTATCCATTTGAATTGATACCATCTTAACTTCAGTAACATATAAGAAGTCTACTCCTATGTAACTCATCCTCATTGCCTTTTGGTTTTTGATATTACAAAATTACATCTTTATACATTGTATGTCCAAAACTATAAAATAATAATTGTTTTTTAAATATATTAGTCTCTTAAATCATGAAGAAAATAGGATGTGGAGTTACAAAGTTATAATACTACTACCTTTTAGATTAATATACATTTAAAAAAATGTATTAGTCTTTTAAGTCATGTAGAAAACACAGTATGGCTCCATGGCTTTTTTTTGGCTTCTTTGTATGTTTTCTATCTCTTTACTGATATTTCTATTTTATGAGTCATTTTCTTGACTTTATCCATGCCTTCCTTTAGTTCTTTGAGCATCTTTAAGATAGTTGTTTATTTTCTACTTTTTAAGGGGTGCCTAGGTGGTTCAGTGGGTTTAGCCTCTGCCTTCGGTTCAGGTCAGGGGTCCTGGGATTGAGCCCCACATCAGACTCTCTGCTCAGCAGGGAGTCTGCTTCTTCCTCTCTCTGCCTGCCTCTCTGCCTATTTATGATCTCTCTCTCTGTCAAATAAATAAATAAAAAAATTTTAAAAAGATCTTATTTATGTATGTATTTATTTATTTAGTGTGAGTAGGGGGAGGGGCAGAAGAAAGGGAGAGAGAAAACTATAGGCAGACGTGTGCTCACTCTGGTGCCTAATGAGGGGCTTGATATCATGACCTCGAGATCAAGACCCGGGCCAAAATCAAGATTCATTCACTTAACTGACTGAGCCACCCAGGTTTTCCAAGATAGCTGTTTTAAAGTCCTTGTCTAGGGGCGCCTGGGTGGCTCAGTTGTTAAGTGTCTGCCTTCAGCTCAGATCATGATCTCAGGGTCCTGGGATTGAGCCCCACATTGAGCTCCCTGCTCTGCAGAGGGCCTACTTCTCCCTTTCCCACTCCCTCTGCTGTTTTCCTTCTCTAGCTATGTTTCTCTCTGTCAAATAAATACATAAAAATAATTTAAAAAAATAAAGTCCTTGTCTTGTAGGTCCACCATCTGGTATTTCTTGGGGATGATTTCTATCTTTTTTTTTTTTTTTTTTTTATCTGAATTGGTCATATTATCCTGTTTCTTCTTATGCCTTGTGGTTTATTGATGATTACCAGGCATTTGAAGCTAATGATAATTAAGTGAATAGTCTGGAAATCATATTTCCCTTCTTCCCCTGGTTTTGCTGCTGTGGTTTTATTTGTTTATTTTGTTTTCTGATTGTTCTAGACTTTGCTGGAGATTATCCTGATGTTTAAATTTTAGTCTTTTCAGATCTTTTCTAAGCCTGTGCCTGTGCTGTTTGGGGGGCATGTGTGGTTACTTTCTAAATTTCCCTGTATATGTAACTGCTTTTGAGTATCTTAGTCCTTAAATATCTGGTTCTTAAAATGGAAAAAGAGAAAAATAGGGAGAGGGAGGAGGAAAGGTGCCAACCCTTTAAATCCCCTGGAAGGCACATTAGCCAGAGGGGGAAGGGACTTGCAACAGTGGCTATCCATCTCTGTGTCTGCACCTCCAAAATCAGAAGCAGCAATCAGTGTGATCAGAACACAATTCCCCAGTGTATGGGGACAGGGTACTTTTTAGCCACCCTGGTCCTCACAGGCTGTGTGCAAGATGATCCTGGGACAGGTACATCTGTCCTGCTGTGAGTTTGGGGATAGAAGATGGTAAGCTGCTGCTGAGCTAAAAGATGAAATTGACTAAATTTAACCACAATTTACCATTCAAACCTTCCCCTTGAAGCTATAAACCTTCAATAGACCTGAGTCCGAAAATAATTACAGTGCCAGTGCCATTATTGTCTAGGCAGGGAAATGGATTCTTGGTGCTTCCTACTCCACCATTCCCCCAGAATCCTCCTCCTGGGGAATATTTTCTTTACTAGATTTCTTAAAAAGGTCAGTTTCAGGTTTTCAGCAAAGTTGAGCAAGCAAAAAGTACAGAGTTTCCAGGTACTGCTTGACCTCCCACATGTGTAGCCTCCCCTATTATCAACATCCTATACCAAAGTAATGCATTTGTTACCATCTACGAACCTACATTAACACATCATTATTACCCAAAGTTTGTAGCTTATTTTATTTTTTAAAAGATTTTATTTATTTGACAGAGAGAGAGAGAGAGCACACAAGCGGGGGAGTGGCAGGCAGAGGGAGAAGCAGGCTTCCTGCAGAGCAAGGAGCCCAATGTGGGGCTCAATCCCAGGACCTTGGGATCACAACCTGAGCCGAAGGCAGATGCTTAATTGAAACACCCAGGTGTATCCAAAGTTCATAGTTTAAATTTGGGTTCATTCTTGGTGTTTAAATGAGTTTTGACAAATGATATGTATCCACCATTATACTATCACACAGAAGAGTTTCGCTGCCCTAAAAATTTTGTGTGCTCTGCTTTGTCATTTTTTTTTTTTTTTTAGTCATTCTGATTGGTGTGTAGTGATATCTGGTAGCTTAGATTTGCATTTTCCTCTAATGGCTAATGATGTTGAACGTCTTTCCATGTGGCTATTTGTTCTTTGTAGAGATGTCTATTTCTTTTGATGATTTTTTAGAAAGATTTTATTTATTTATTGGACAGACAGAGATCACAAGTAGTCAGAGGGGCCGGCAGAGAGAGAGGGGGAGGCAGGCCCCCTGCTGAGCAGAGAGCCCGATGCGGGGCTCCATCCCAGGACTCTGGGATCATGATCTGAGCAGAAGGCAGAGGCTTTAACCCACTGAGCCACCCAGGTGCCCCTCTTTTGATGATTTTTAAATTGGACTTTTTATTTTTAATTTTACTGTTCTAAGAGCTCTCTATATAGTCTAGGTACTAGTCCTTTGTCAGACATATGGTTTATAAATATTTCTCTAAGTTTGCCCCTTGTCTTTTCATCCTCTTAATAGGGACTTGTGCAGCGTGAAATTTGAAAATTTTGATGAGATTGAATTTATCAACTTTTCCTCTTATGAATCTTGCTTTTAATGTTAAGTTGAAGAATCGCAAATATTTTCACTGATGTTTTTCTAAATGTTTTATGTTTTATGTTTTACATGTGTAAGGGCCTATTTAGCCAGAGTGACCCCACCTCGGTTCAACAGTCATTTTGTTGTTTATGCAGTAAAACTTAAATTGACCCTGCCCACCCCCCATTCCCCCCAGCCAAGGGGAACTTATTTAAAAGCAATTCCGGGAAACCGGTCCCAGGTAACAAAGCCCAAATACAAGGGTGGGTCAGGTCAGGGAGAGATAACAGCCCAAATGCAGAGATGAGTCAGGATGCATACTATCTCCCTAGCTACCAACGAGCATGGGCCCTGCGTTTTGGGGGGCAATTCTCAGCAAGGTGATAGGCTAGTGCAAATGTCTACTATGGGGTGAATTGTAGTTCAAATGGCCACCCGTGTGTTACCTAACATGACTGTGCAGCTTTCTCTGTGTATTGCAATCTCATTGGCCATTGTGTGTGGCCACTATGTGTGGCCAGGCTCAACCACATGGCCTTTGCTCTATAAAAGTTAGTCTGCGAGGCAGGGGAGGGTCGAGGTCTCTATAAGAGGCATGGCCCTGGCCGGTCAGTTTGATTCTCAATGCTTGGCATGAAATAAAGCTTTGTTTGACCTTCACTTTGTGTCAGTCTCACTCCTTTCATCACGGACCCATTATTGGGGGACCCAACACTCGGGACCCAACACATGTAACTCTGCAATCCATTTTGAGTTAATTTTTGCATAACATTTGAGGTTTAGATTGAGGTGTTTTTGTTTTTTGGTTTTGCCTATGGATGCCCAGTTACTCCAGCACCATTTGCTGAAAAGGTGATATTTCCACCATTGTATTGTTTTTGCACTTATGTCAAATATCAGTGGACAAATTTGCATGGGTTTATTTCTGTGTTCTCTGTTCTTTTCTGTTGATCTATGTTTCTGTCTCTCCATCAGTACTTCCTGTCTTGATTACTAAATCCATATCATAGGTTTTCATATGAGATGGAGTGGTTCCTTTTGCTTTATTCTTCATTTTTAAGATTATTTTAGCTAATCTAGGACTTGTGCCTTTTCCATTTTAAATTTAAATTTTACAGTGAGTTTTCCTATGTCTACAAAAGCCCTTGCTGAGGTTTCGACAGGAATTGCATTGAACTCATATATCAATGTGGGGAGAACTGATATGTTTGCTCTGTTGAGTCTTCCAATCCATGGACATAGAACATCTCCATTTATTTAGGTCTTTGATTTCTTTTGTCAGCTTTTATTAATTTTGAGGATACAGATCATGTATGTGTTTCATTAAATTTATACCTACCTAATTCATTTTCTTTGGAGTGATTGTAGATTGTGTTGAGCTTTTAATTTTGGTCTTGCATGTTTATTGTTATAGGGAATTGATCTTTGTGTGTTCATCTTATTTCCTGCTACATTTTTGAATCCACTTATTAGTCCTAATTTTTTTTTTTTTAGTGGGTTAGAGTCCTGCCTTTTAGTGGATATTTTTTGGTAGTTTTATTTCTTCTTTTCCAATTGGTCTGCCTTTTCTCTTTTTCTTGCCTCACTGCAGTGGCTACAACTTTCATTTCAGTATTTAACTGCAGTGGTGAGACAAAATCTTCACTTTGTTTCCAAATTTGTTACCACATTCAGTCTTTCACCATTCAGAAAAATATTAGCTGTAGGATTTTTTTCTTTTTCTTTTTCTTTTGTCTTTCTTTCTTTCTATTTTTTTTTTTTTAATGAAAATTGCTTGATTCATCTTGCTGATCAACTCTGCAAGGGTGTTCATAGTGAACCCAGGTGGAGTTTGATTTTGTGCTGGGTCATTTTCTTTCCTTTAAATTTTATTTATTTTAACTGGGTTTCTAAAAAGTTTTTATCATGGAATATTTCATATATCTATACAAACAAACAGGATAGTTGAAGACTTTTCATATACCCATCACCCAGTTTCAAAATATGTCAACACATGACTATTATTCTTCCCTTCTTCAATCATCATGAAACAAATCCCAGACACTGTGCCCCCTTATTCATAAATATTTTAGTGTGTATCTCTAAAAAATAAAACCATAATGCCATATCATATCATCAAATATTCAGTGTACGAATTCCCCTAATTATCTCATATGTTTTTTGTTTTATTTTATTTTATTTTTGTAGCTCATTTATTTGAATAAAGAGAATAGTATGATGAATTGATACATCTCTTGAGTCTCTTTTTGGCTGTTAGTTTCCTTCTTTGTAATTTTTTTTCAAAGAATTTACTTCCTTAGAGCAATTTTAGGTTCACAGAAAAATTGAGGGATGATTCAGAGAGATCCCTCATCCCCCTCTATACATAGCCTTCTTATCTCACACCAGATGCCATCTCCCACCAGAGTGGGACATTTATTATACATCATAATTATCCAAAGTCCATGGTTTATATGATCTTTTACACTTGGTATAGTATATTCTGTGGGTTTGGACAAATACATAATGTCATGTCTCCATCAATCCAGTAACCTATAGATGCAGCCACTGCCCCCCAAACCCTCTGTGCTCCATCTACTTAATTCCCTGCTTCCCACCCCGGGCAACCACTGCTCTCTTTACCATCGCCATATTTTTGCCTATTCCAGAACATCAGAGAGTTGGAATCAGACAGTATGTAGTCTTTTCAGATCAGCTTCTTTCACTTAGTAATAAGCATTTGTTCATTCTATGTCTTTTCATGGCTTATAACTCAGTTATTTTTAGTGCATAGTAATATTCGAGTGTCTGGGTATACCTCAGTATTTTTCCATTCACTACTACATGGCATCTTGGTTGCTTTCAAGTTTTGGCAATTATGAATAAAGTTGCTGTAAACATCTGTGTGCAGGTTTTGTTTGGATGTTAATTCCTTGGGTGATTCCTGGATCTTATGGCAAGAGTATGTTCAGTTTTGTAAGAAGGCACCAAAATATCTTCCAGAGTAGCTGTACAGGTTTGCATCCCACCAGCAGTGAATGAGAGCTCCTGTTGCTCCACACCTTTGTCAGCATTTGGTGTTGTTGGTGTTCTGGACTTTGGTCATTTTAATAGGTGTGTAGCGATATCTCATTTTGATTTGCATTTCCCTGGTGACATGTGATTTAGGTGATTTAAGATTTTTGTAGATAATCTTTAACAAAGTGAGGCTTTCCTTCTTTGTTCCTAGTTTGTCAAGAGTATTGGGTTCGGGTATTGGATTTCGTCAAGTGATTTTTCTGCATTAACTGACATGATCATATGATTTTTCTTCTTTAACCCTTTGATAGAGTGAGACATTACATTGATTGATGGGGGGTATTCATTTATTTATTTATTCCTTTAAATTTTTTTGTTTTATTTAAATTCAAATTAGTTAAAATATAGTATATTATTAATTACAGGTTAGCATTTAGTGATTCATCAGTTGCATATAATACCCAGTGCTCACTACATCAAGTGCCCTTCTTAATCTCCTTAATGCCTATTACCCAATTATCCCTCCTACCCACCTCTCCTACATTGATTTATTTTTGGATGTTGAAACAGTCTTACATAGTCGGAAAAACTCCACTTGATTATGGTATATAAATCTTTTTATACATTGCTTGATTCATTTACCAATATTTTGCTGAAGATCTTTGCATCTATGTTTATGAGAGATATTATTCTGAAATTTTCTTTTTCTTTCTTTCTCATTTTTAATTTTAAAAATTATTATTATTATTTTTGCATTGTCTTTGGTTTGGGTATCAGAGCAATACTGGCCTCATAAAGTGAGTCAGGAAGTATTTCTTCATGTTAATTTTTTTTTCATATGTTTGGTAGGATTATCCAGTGAAACTATCTGAGCCCGATGATTACTTTTTCAGAAACTTTTCAACTACAAGTTCAATTTCTTTGATGGTTATAGGTTGTCTGTTTCAACACAATTGAATTTTGGTAGCTTATGGTATTTAAAGATTTGATCTATTCTAAGTTGTCAATTTTATGAACATGAAGTTGTTCACAGTGTTCTTTTATTGTATTATTATTATTATTGTTATTATCATAAAATATATACAACATAAAATTTACCATTTTAACCATTTTATTTATCTTTTTAAAACAACATTTATTTATTTGAGAAAGAGAGAGAGAGAGAGAACATGATGTGGGTGGGGGGAGGTAGAGGAGGGGCAGAGGTAGAAGCAGAGTCCCTGCTGAGCAGACAGCCTGACACAAGGCTTGATCACAGGATCCTGAGATCATGACCAGAGCTAAAGGCAGCCACTTTAACTGACTGAGCCACCCAGGCGCCCCCATTTTAACCATTTTAAATGATACAATTTAGTGGCATTCAGTGCATTCACAGTGTTGTACATTCATCACTGTTATCTAGTTCCAGAACATTTCATGTCAAAATGAAACACATACCCATTATGCAGGTATTTCCCATATCCTCCATCCCTTAAAACCCTGGAAACCACTAATCTGCTTTCTGTCTGTGCGATTTTCTCTATTCTGCATGTGTCATAAAAATGGACCATGTCAGGCTTCATTCACTCAGTATAATGTTTCCAAGTTTCATCCATGTTATAGTAAGTATTATACCCTATTTCTTTTTATGGCCAAATAATATTCCATCGCATGGATACACAACATTGTATTTATCCATCTGTTGGTGAAAATTTGGCTTATTTGCACCTTTTGACTATTGTGAATATTACTGCTATGACTATTCTTATATTCAAGACTTGTATTCAGTTTTTCCTTGAACAACTGTTTTCATTTTTCTTATATATATACATGGGAGTAGTATTGCTGGTTCTTTTGGTAATACTATATTTAAGATTTTGAGGGACTGCCACACCATATTCCTTAGGATCTGCATCATTTTGTATTGTAACCAGCAATAAAAGAGGATTCCAATTTTTCCACATCTATGCCAAAAATGTTATTTTCCATAAAAAAAAAAATCCTGGTAGGTGTGAAGTGGTATCTCATTTTACTTTGAATTTGAATTTTCCTGATGACTAATGATGTTGAACATCCTTTCATATGCTTATTGGTCATTTATATCTCTTCTTCAGGGAAAGATGTGTTCAAATTCTTTTGTCCATTTTTTAATTGGGTTATTTGTCTTTTTGTTGTTTAATTTATGCAGTTGAGGTACCAGACCCTTATCAGATACCAGATTTATGAAATTTTTTTTCTCTATTTTGTGAGTTGTCTTTTCATTCTCTTGATCGTGCTCTTTGAAGCACAAAAGATTTTAATGTTGATGAGGTTCAATTTATTTTTTTCTTCTGTTGTGTATACATTTGACATCATATTTAAGAAATCATTTCCAATGCTTTCTTCTAAGAGTTTTAGCTCTTATACTGAGGTATTTGATCCATTTTGAGTTAATTTTTGCACATAGTATGAGGTAAGGGTCCAATTTCATTCTTTGCCTGTGGATATCCAGTTTTCCCAGGAGCATTTGTTGAAGAGACTTTTCTTTCCTCATTGAACGGTTTTGGCCCATTCTGAAAATCAGTTAACTATAGATGAATGATTTTATTTCTCAGTTCTTATTTCTGTTTTATTGTTTTGTATATTTATCCTTATGTCAGTACCATATTGATTACTGATTACTATATTACTTTAATTTTATAGAAAGTTAGGAAATTGGGAAGTGTGAGTTTTCTAATTTCCTTTTTAAAAATTTTTTAATTTCTTTTCAGTGTTCTGGAACTCATTGTTTATGCACCACAACCCATGTTCCATGCAATAGGTGCCCTCCATAATACCCACCACCAGGCTCACCCAACCTCCCACCTGAAGACTGTTTTGGCTATTCAGGATTCTTTGCAATTTCACATGAATTTTAGGATAATTATCTGTTTCTGCAAAAAAAAAAAGTTATTGAGATTTTGATAGGGGTTGCATAGAATATGTATATATATTTGGGAAACATTACCTCTAACAATATTAAATCTTCTACTGTGATCATGGGATCTATTTATTTAGGTCTTTACATTCTTACAGCAATGTTTTGTCATGTTTAGTGCACAAGTCTTATGTCTTCTTGGGTAAATTTATAGCTAAATATTTCATTCTTTTTGATGCTATTATAAAAGGAATTATTTTCTGTATTTCTTTTATAATTGTTAATTGCTGGTGTATAGAAATACAACAAAACTGATTTTGTATATACAATTTTGCTGAATTTATTTATCAGCTCTAGTAGGTTTATGTGGATCCCTAAGGGTTTTTCTATATTTGTGATCATGTCATCTGGAAATAGATCATTTTATTTTTTCCCTTCTAATTTGGATGTCTTTTATTTATTTTTCTTGCCTAATTACTTTGACTAGAACTTCCAGTGCAATGTTGAATGTAGGTAGTGATAGTTATCATCATTCTTGTGTTCTGAAGGGAAATCTTTCAGTGTTTTGCTATTGAGTAGGATGTTAGTTGTCTTTTTTTTCCATAAATGCTCTCTAACCTATTGAGGAAGTTTTTCTTCCATCTCTGGTGTATTGAATGTTTTTAACATGAAAGAATGTTGGATTTTGTCAGATGTTTTTTTCTGTGTCTATTAAGATGACTTGGTTGTTTTTTCCCCTTCAGTCTATTAATATGGTGTTTTATATTGATGGATTTTCATGTTGAACCACTCTTGCATTGGTGGGATAAATCTCCTTACATCATGAGGCATCATCCCTTTAATGTGCTGCTGAATTTGGTATCCTAGTATTTTGTTGAGAATTTTTGCTTCTATATTCATAAAGGATATTGGTCTATAGTTTTCTAGTGATGTCTTTGTAGGGCTTGGTATCAAGTTAACATAGGCCTCATGGAATGAGTCAGGAGGTGGCCATTATTCTCCTATTTCTTTCTTTCTTTTTTTTTTTTAAGATTTTATTTATTTATTTGAGAGAGAGGAGGTGAGAGAGAGCATGAGTGAGGAGAAGGTCAGAGGGAGAAGTAGACTCCCCGGGAAGCTGGGAGCCCGATGCGGGACTCGATCCCGGGACTCCAGGATCATGACCTGAGCTGAAAGCAATCGTCCAACCAACTGAGCCACCCAGGCATCCCAATTCTCCTATTTCTTTTAAGAGTTTGAGAAGAATTGGTGTTAACTTATTTTTAAAAGTTTGGTAGAATATACCAGTGATGTCATCTACTCCTTGGCATGTATTTGTTGTTTGATTTGATCTCCTTAATTGTTAGAGGTTTATTATTAAGACTTTATATTTCTTCTTAAGTTAGTTTTGGTAGTTTGTGTTCCTAGGAATTTGTCCATTTTACGCTGGTTGCCCAATTTTTGGCATACAATAGATCATTGTATAATCTTTTTTATTTCTGTAAGTTCAGTAATAGTGTCTCCTTATTTTTTGATGTTAGTCGTGGGATCTTCTTCTTTTCTTAGTTGTTCTAGCTAAAGTTTGTTAATTTTGTTGTTTTATTTCAAAGAATTAATTAATTAATTAATTAATTTTGGTTTTATTGTTTCTTTCTATTATTTTTCTAATTGTTTCATTTCTGCTATAATCCTTACTATTCTGTTTGCTAGTTCTGGGGTTCCATTTGCTTTTCCTTTTTAGTTCATTAAGATGTACAGTAAGATTCTGAGTTGAGATGTTTTTAATGTAGGCATAGATAGCTCTAAATTTCACTCTGAGCCCTACTTTTGCTGTATCTCATATGTTTTGTTATGGTGTACTTTCATTTATATTCATCTCAGAGTATTTCCAATTATCTTTGTGATTTCTTCTTGAACTTACTGGCTGTTTAATCCCATATTATATTTCAAACGGCTGTAGTGATATCCTGTTTCATTCCTATTATTGGTGTATCATGTCTTCTCTCTCTTTATCTTTCTCAGTCATTATTAGAAGTTTATCAATATTATTTTTTTAATGAAGCAGCTTTTTGTTTGTTGATATTCTCTTTTTTTCCTGTTTTCAATTTCATTTATTTCTGCTCCTAATGTCATTATTTACTTCCTTCAGCTTGCTTTGGATTTATCTTGCTTTTCTTTTTATAGTTTCTTAAGGTAGTTATTTTGTATCCTTTTAGATTTTTTTAGATTTTAGATCCTTTGTATTTTTTTAGATTTTTGATTTGAGATCTTTGTCCTAATGTAAGCATTTAGTATAAACGTCCCTCTCTGTACTACTTTAGCTGTGTCACATGTACTTTGGTAAGTTATGTTTTTATACTAAACATATTTTAAGATATATTATGAGCGTTTAGTATCCACACTAAAGGTCCCACATTTCTTTAACTGTAGACTCTCTCTTTTATCCCTAGCTCTCTTAAATCATGGTACCTAGAACACAGTATTCTGGACCTATCTGGCCATTGAAGAATAGAGCAGAAATGTCTGTTCATTCCTTTCCTCGTTTCTTCAGTCAACATTTACTGAATTCCTATAGTAGATTTTATGATCAATAGGAATATAGAGATTATTAAGATAGACATAGTCCCTCTTCTCATTACTCTCTATCAGAGAAGACAAAGAATAAAACAAATTAATTTCAAGCGTGGCCACTATCTCCTATATTGTAGAAATTGTACTGCCATTAACACAAAGCTAAGTTAAAATGCCATTAGGTCCTCCCCAACAAATTCTGTCATTTTCTATGCTATTTCCTTCCTTCCTTCCTTCCTTCCTTCCTCCCTTCCTTCCTTCCTTGACAGGGAGAGAGTGCACGCACACACACAAGCAGGGATAGGAGCAGAGGGAGAAAGAGAAGCAGGTGGCCCACCAAGCAGAGAGCCTGACATGGGGCTCAATCCCAGGACCCTGGGATCATGACCTGAGCCGAAGGCAGATGCACAATAGACTGAGCCACCTAGGTGCCCCTTCTACCCCATTTTCATTTCCTTTTATTATCCTCTATGCTCATTTGTTTTGTTTCTTAAATTTCACATATGAGTGAAATGCAATGGTATTTGTGTTTCTCCAACTGAATTATTTTGCTTAGCATAATAGTCTAGCTCCATTTACATCATTGCAAATGGCAAGATTTCATTCCTTTTCATAGCTAAGATTCCATTACACACACACACACACACACACCCCTATATCTATATCTATATCTATATCTTTCCCACATCTTCTTTGTTCATTCACCAGTCACTGGACATTTGGGCTCTTTCCATAATTTGGGTATTGTTGATAATGTTGCTAAAACATCGGGGTGCATAAATCCCTTTGAGTCAGTATTTTGGTATCCTTTTCTACCTTATTTTCAAAATTCTCTGCTAGGATAATCTAAATAATCTAAAATCTAGGATAATCTAAAACTGGTCTGCACTCTACAGGTTATACCAATTGCTTAAAGCTGACTTCTTTCCAATTAATTGGGGTTGTGGTTAAATATTTTCAGTATCATGCCTGGCTGAATTGGAACTGCAGGAAAAGGAAAATGAAGGAAAAGGGAACTGTCCCTTTTCATCGGCCATTCTTTGAGAACACAGTCTGAGTCCATAATAGAGTAGCAACTTAAATTTGGGTGAAATGATCAACTTTTTAGTGTTCTCTTGTCGGTTGAGCTTTTGATCTTCACCAAAATCCTGGGCAGATATACACCTCCACTGACAGATGAGGAAATTAAGATTTAGAGAGGTTAAGTGACTTGCTCAGTTGGGAAGGTCGAAAACATATGCAGGTTTCTAGACTCCTACTTAGGCTTTTACTCTTGCCTCAATTTCACTGCCTCTTCATAGCTGACCACTAAATATGCTTTAAAGAGGGCAGAGTCCAATTGTATAATAGATCTGCCTGTCTGAAACATGATTATTAGTGTTAATGGTTGGGTATTACCTGGCATGCATGCGCTGGGTTTACAGTAAAGAATACCTACTTTTTACTAACTGTCCTTTTAGATATATTAGCGACTGTCACACCTGAATTATAACAAAGAAGCACTAGCAAAAATTCAATGTGGGCGGCAAAATTCTTTGAAGAATAACTAGTTATAATTGGGGAGTCTGAACACATTTCAGAGTTGCACGTTTAATATGCAGTATGGTTAATTGCACTGTAATTACAGTGTTTTAGAATGCCATGCTAAGTGTTTAATCCTTTTCAGGTTTGCCCTCCAATCAGCGGTCTGCCTTCATTTTCCAGATTGATGAAGTCTGCCTCAGAGAAGGGGGTAGGTAACAGGATTGTGCTGATGTGGCTAATCAACTGGGAAAGTTGTAAAATGAATCTTTCCTGTCTGGAATTTATATTTAATCATAGTTATGTGCTCCTTATGAATGAGTGTTGATTAGTTAGTTGTCAGAATATGAAAACAATAAGAGCTTTTATTTACCCAGATAAGTTATTCTAGACTCATTATTTGGGTCTGATTGAGTTGATGGAGATATTTACATTACCTTGGCACATAGATCCACTTAGTGTTTTTCATAATGTTAATTACATACTGCAAGAGTTACTGCCATGCCCTTATTTATGGTGTTTACTGTTAGAATTTGTTTATATGTGTGGTGATTGTATGGCTTCCCTCTCTCTCTCTGGACTATGTCCTTTTTAAAGCTCTATCACAGAAACCTGATCTTCAGTAGATGGTTCGTACTGATGACATCTAGTTCAAGGATGGCAGCTCTCAGTTCTGTTTCAGAGTTGGTTGTGGCTCTACCACTGAGCTGACTTTTAGTGGTTTTTTTAGTAGGCAAACACGCCTTCACATGTTAGCATATTTTTATTTTTCAGCATTTGGAGTTTTTCTTTCTGTGCATATCCTCTGTAAAGTGCTATTCATTCTTCAAGACCTGCCTTGAAATTCTAATCCTCAAGGAATCACACCCTAATTCTACCAAGGTGGGGGGGTCAATCATTGCCTCTGCCTCACTCACTACTATATCCGAACATTAATACCACCACAACTCCACCACACTGGACTGCAGCTGTTGTTGGATGTGTTTGCTTTCTTTCTTTAATGGATTGGTTTGAGAGTGAAGGCCAGATTGTATTCATCTCTCTTATCACCTAAGTCTAACAGCATCTGGTATACAGTAAGTGCCTAACAACTTCCCAGTGTTGAATGTTGTAGGCTGTACTTTAAAAAAAAACCAAACAAACAAAACTTTTTCATACGTAAAGACTACATTTTAGAACAGTTTTAGGTTCACAGCAAAACTGAGAGGAAGCTGCAAAGATTTCCCATGTACCCTCTGCCCCAACGCACATATAGCCTGCCACCCCTCCCCCACCCCCACCATTGTCAACAACTTTCACCAGAGTGGTATATTTGTTACAACTGATAAACGTACACTGACACACATTGTAATCACCCAAAGTCCATAGTTTATTTAATGTTTCACTCCTGGCCTTGTACATTATGCGGGTTTGCTTGCACAAATGTACAGTGACATGTAGCCACCATTATAGTATCATACAGTATCAAACTCACTGCCCTACATTTAAAAAAAGTATTTTATTTATTTATTTATTTGAGAAAGTGAGCAGGGGGAGGAGAAGAGGGAGAGGAACAAGTGGACCCTGTGCTGAGCACAAAGCCTGATGTGGGGCTCGATCCACAACCCTGAGATTATGATCCGAGTGGAAATCAAGAGTTGGACACTCACCCAACTGAGCTGCACTAGGGCACTGCTGCCCTAGATTTTTAAAATTGATATAATAATACATATATATATGTACATATCTATCTTACACACATACACATATATGACATTAATTAGTTTCAGGTATACAACATAATGATTTGATATTTGTGTATGTTGCAAGATGAGCACCATAAGTCTAGATAACATCTATTAGTATAAATAGTTACAAAATTTTATTTTATGATTTTTAATTTTTATGTAATTATTTAATTGCTTTTATTGAAGTATAATTAACACATATTGTTATACTAAATTCATGTGTACAATATAATGATTCAAAAATTTTATACATTTCTGTGCTCATTAAGACTAGGGGTGCTTAGTTGTCTCAGTCATTAAGCATATGCCTCTGTCTCAGGTCATGATTCCAGTATCCTGGGATCAAGTCTCATATCGGGCTCCCTGCTCAGCGGGGAGCCTGCTTCTCCCTTTCCAGCTCCCCTGTCTCTCTCTCTATCAAATACATAAATAAATTCTTAAAAAAAAAAGATAAGTGTACTCTTCATCCCCTTTGTCTATTTCATCCATCCCCCAACCCAACTTCCCTCTGGCAACTATCAGTTTGTTCTCTGTATTTGAGTACACTTTCTGGTCTCTTTTTGTTTGATTTGTTCCTTAAATTCCACATACGAGTGAAATCATATCGCATTTGTCTTACTCTGATTGACTTATTTTACTTAGAATCATACCCTTCAGTTTCACCCATACTGTTGCAAATGGCAAGATTTTATTCTTTTTTGTGGCTAAGTAATATTCCTCCGTGTGTGTGTGTGTGTGTGTGTGTGTGTAAATATATGCATCACATCTTTTTTATCCATTCGTCTATAATGGACACTTGAGATGTTTCCATGTCTTACCCATTGGAAAAGCTGCAATAGACATAGGGGTGCATAAATTATTTTTGAAGAATTAGTGTTTTCATTTTCTTTGTGTAAATAGTAATGAAATTGCTAGATTATATGGTAATTTTATTTTTAATTTTTTGAGGAACCTCCATACCGTCTTCTACAGTGGCTACACCAATTTGCATTTCTGCCAACAGGGCACAAGGGTTCCTTTTTTTTTTTTCATAACCTCACCAACACTTGTTATTTCTTTTGTTTTTTATTTTAGCCATTCTGACATGTATAATGTATATCTCATTATGGCTTTAATTGGCATTTCCCTGATGATTAATGATGTTAAGCATCTTTTTATGTGTTGGCCATCCATATGTCTTTCTGGGAAAAATGTATATTCAGGTTCTCTGCCCATTTAAAAAAAATAAGGTTATTTTGTTTGTCTTTTTTTTTTTTTTAATTTTATTTATTTATTTGACACAGAGAGAGGGAGAGATAGATCACAAGTAGGCAGAGAGGCAGGCGGTGGGGGTGGAGGGGTAGGCTCCTTGCTTAGCAGAGAGCCTGATGTGGGCCTTGATCCCAGGACTGTGGGATCATGACCTGAGCCAGAGGCAGAGGCTTAACCCCCTGAGACACCTAGGTGCCCTTATCTGCCCATTAAAAAAATTTTTTTTTAAATTTTTTATTAACATATAATGTATTATTAGCCCCAGGGGTACAGGTCTGTGAATCGCCAGGTTTACGCACTTCACAGGACTCACCATAGCTCATACCTTACCCAATGTCCATATCTCTGCCCATTTTTAATGGGAGTTTTTTTTTTGGGGGGGGGGTTGAGTTGTATAAGTTCTATATATTTTGAGTATTAACCCCTTATTGGATATGTCATTTGCAAATATCTTCTTCCATTTAGTACGTTGCCTTTTTGTTTCATTGCTGGTTTTCTTCACTGTACAAAAGCTTTTTATTTTGGTGTAGTCCCAACAATTTGACTTTGCTTTTGTTTCCCTTGCCTGATGAGACATACCCAGAAAAATGTTTTCAATTATCTTGGGTATATATGTAGGAGTGAAATTCCTGGTTATATGGTAACTCTCTGTTTCACTTTTTGAGGAGCTGCCAAATTGTTTTCCAAAACCACACTATTTCACATTCCCACTGGCAATGTATGAAGGTTCCCATTTCTCCACATTTTCCCCAACACATGTTATTGTCTGTCTTACTGAATATAGCCATCTCAGAGGGTGTGAAGTGGTATCTCATTGTGATTTTGTAGTTACCTAGTGACTAATTATTTTGTGCATCTTTTCATGTGCTTATTGGCTTTTTTTTCTTAACATTTTTGATATGATATTCCTAATTATAGACTTTATGGTATTTATTCTGCTTGATAATTTGTCAGGATCCTTAACTACAATGTGATATCTGTCAGCCATTTTGGAAAATTCTCAGTCATGATTATTTCAAACATTTTTATATTGTTTCTTCTCTTTTGATATTTCCATTACATGTATATTACACCTTTTATAATCATCCTGTATTTTTTGGATACAGTGTTTCTTCTTTTTTTCCCCTCTCTCATACTTTCCCCTTTGCTTTTCAATTTGGGAAATTTCTACTAATGTATCTTCAAGCTCATTGATTCTTTCCCCAGTCATACCTAGTTTGTTCATGAGCCCATAAAAGGCAAATTTGATTTATGTTACAATATTTTTTATTTCTTTTTTTTTTAATTAAAGATTTTATTTATTTATTTGACAGGCAGAGATCACAAGTAGGCAGAGAGGCAGACAGAGAGAGAGGAGGGAGCAGGCTCCCCGCTGAGCAGAGAGCCCCATGTGGGGCACGATCCCAGGACCCTGAGATCATGACCTGAGCCGAAGGCAGAGGATTTCACCCACTAAGCCACCCAGGCGCCCCTCCTTTTGAATTCTTTATACAGCTTTCTATCTCTCTGCTACATTCCTCATCTGTTCTTGCATGTTGTCCATTCTTCATTAGATCCCTTCAGATACTAACCATTGTTATTTTAAATTTCCAGTCTGAAATAGCTAACATTCTGCCATGTCTGATTCTGGTCCTGATGCTTACTCTGTTTCTTTAAGCTATGCTTTTTGTCCTTTAATATGTTTTGTAATGTTTTGTTTAAACCTAGAAAAGATCCACAGGATAAAGAGAATTGAGGCAAATAGGCCTTTACTGTGAGGTTTTATGTTTATGTGGCTAGGAATTAGCCCGTGTTTGCTCTTTGCTACAGGTGTAGGTGTCAGAGGCTAAATTTTTCTCTGGTGTTTTTGTTTTTGTCTCCTCCATGCCTTTGGCTTTCCCAAAAGAGTTCTTGATGTCTGAGATGTGAGAGTCTTTCCATTATAATTCCCTGTTTTTATAGAAATCCTGTAGATGTGGTGGTAAAGGCTACAGGGGAGTGGAGCATTCCTGAGTCCTTGATTAGATCTCTGTCTTGTAGTGAGTCTGTACCCGTGGGGTGTGTCTCATTTTTCCCCCAGAAGATGTATGACTTTTATTGTGCAATTTTGTGCAGCATGAGGATTTTAAAAAACACATATGTCATGTTGTAGCAGAATTGACTATAAATTCTTTCTCCAACAGTGACAAACCCACCTCCTGTTATCAACAATTTATTTACTTATTTATTCAACCCGAGTATATGTATTGAGGAGTTTCAGAATTGCTAACCCATATTCCAGTGGAAGGCACATGTGTCAACTAGGGTAGTGTTTGTGTACATTTCACTTTATCTTCAGCCATACAGTAGCCAGTCAAAATACTGTTAGCCAAAGTACTTAGGTCAGCTCCTTTTCCCTCTATCCTCTTTAGTGAGATAATGTCAGACATTAGTAATACAGTTACATGTATTTAGCTCCTATACTTTGGATTTGATCCATTTCGAGTTCATTTTTAATGTGTTGTAAAATAAGGGTCTAACATCTTTCTTCTGCATGTGGATACCCAGTTTCCCTAGCACCATTTGTTGAAAAGACTGTCCATTCCATCAACTGACCACATATATGAGGGTTATTAGGGGCTCTCCTTTCTATCCCATTGGGTGATGTCTGTCATTATTTCAGTTCCATACTGTTTTATTTACTAGAGCTCTGTAGTAAATTTTGAAGTGGGAAGATTCCAATTTTATTTTTATTCTTCAAGATTGTTTTAGCTATTTGGGGCTCCTTGTTATTCATACATGTATGAATTTGAGGGTCAGCTCACTCACTGCTACAAAAAAGGATGCTGGAATTGCACTGAGTCTGTAGATTGCTTTGGGAATTACTGATGTATTAACAATGTTAAGTCTTCCCATCCATGAACACAGGATAGCTTTCCATTATTTAATTTAGGTCTTCTTTATTTTCTTTTAGTAGTGTTTGTAGTTTTCTGCATACAATTCTTTCACTTCTTTAGTTAGTTATTACTAAGTATTTAATTTTTAAGAAGCTATCATAAATGGAATTGTTTTCTTAATTTTCTTCTCAGGTTGTTCATTGCTGGCATACAGAAACATAATGGATTCATGCATATTGATATTGTACTTTGCAACTGTGCTGAATTCATTTATTAATTCTTTCCTTGAAGCTTTCTTGTGGGTGTTTTTGTTTTTTTTGTTGTTGTTGTTATTGTTCTACTAATATGATGTATTACACTGATTTTTTCCCTTATATTGAACCACTTGGTATTGTTGTATAACCCTTGCAGTATGTTCTTGGATTAGCTTCACTATTATTATTTTTTAAAATATTTTTTTAAATTTATTTATTTTCAGAAAAACAGTATTCATTATTTTTTCACCACACCCAGTGCTCCATGCAATCCGTGCCCTCTATAATACCCACCACCTGGTACCCCAACCTCCCACACCCCCGCCACTTCAAACCCCTCAGATTGTTTTTCAGAGTCCATAGTCTCTTATGATTCACCTCCCCTTCCAACTTACCCCAACTCCCTTCTCCTCTCTAACACCCCTTGTCCTCCATGATATTTGTTATGCTCCACAAATAAGTGAAACCATATGATAATTGACTCTCTCTGCTTGACTTATTTCACTCAGCATAATCTCTTCCAGTCCCATCCATGTTGCTACAAAAGTTGGGTATTCATCCTTTCTGATGGAGGCACAATACTCCATAGTATATTTGGGCCACATCTTCCTTATCCATTCGTCCGTTGAAGGGCATCTTGGTTCTTTCCATAGTTTGGCGACCGTGGCCATTGCTGCTATAAACATTGGGGGTAGAGATGGCCTTTCTTTTCACTCCATCTGTATCTTTGGGGTAAAAACCCAGGAGTTCAATTGCAGGGTCATAGGGAAGTTCTATTTTTAATTTCTTGAGGAATCTCCACACTGTTCTCCAAAGTGGCTGCGCCAAACTTACATTCCCACCAACAGTGTAAGAGGGTTCCCCTTTCTCCACATCCTCTCCAACACATGTTTATTCTATTTGTATGTGAATGCCTTAGAAATAGTGTTTAATGTCTCCTATGGAAGCTATTGGAAGTAGGCATAGTAAATGAGAAATCTGTTTTACAAATAAACATTGAAACCCAAAGAGGTTAATCAATTAAATCATGTCTTATGTTTGAAGAAAACGCAGGCCTAGATTTTAGTTCTCCTAGTTCCTAACTCTGAGTTCACAAAACCATGTGATTGCTTCTAGGGGGAAGTTGATTTAGATAAAAAATGTAAACTAAAATGAAAAATCTTGCTTTGTGATCTGGTCGAATGATTATCTATTAAGAACACCTTAGAGGAGGGGCACCTGGGTGGCTCAGTGGGTTAAAGCCTCTGCCTTCAGCTCAGGTCATGATCCCAGGGTCCTGGGATCAGGCCCCACATCAGGCCCCGCATTGGGCTCTCTGCTCAGCAAGGGAGCCTGCTTCCCTTCTCTCTGCCTGCCTCTCTGCCTACTTGTGATCTCTGTCAAATGAATAAATAAAATCTTAAAAAAAAACAAAACACCTTAGAGGATATTTCTGGTTTATATTTATTTTTGTTTTGTTTTTGTTTTTGTCACTGAAAGAGTGACCTTTTTTTTTTTGCATGTCAGTACAGTTACACATTCATATGTAATAAAATTATAAAAAGATACAGGAGGAAAAATAATTGATGTGTAATAGTGCATTCATGGGAAGTAGAAGGTAAGGAATGGAATGGGATAGAATTTACAGGTTTTAACTGCATCTGTAACATTAAATTTTTAAAAGTTGAGGGGTACCTGGTTGGCTTAGTTGGTTAAGTGTTGTCAGACTCTTGATTTCAGCTAGGGTCTGATCTCAGGGTCATGGGATTGAGCCCTCAGGCTCTATGCTTAGCAGGGAGTCTTCTCAGGATTCTGTCTCTCTTTCCCCCTTTCTCAACATCCTCTCCAACACATGTTGTTTCCTGTTTTGTTAATTTTGGCCATTCTAACTGGTATAAGGTGGTATCTCAATGTGGTTTTAATTTGAATCTCCCTGAGGGCTAATGATGATGAACATTTTTTCATGTTTCTGATAGCTATTTGTATGTCTTGATTGGAGAAGTGTCTGTTCATATCTTCTTCCCATTTTTTGATATGTTTGCCTGTTTCGTGTGTGTTGAGTTTGAGGAATTCATTATAGATCCTGGATAGCAACCTTTTGTCTGTACTGTCATTTGGAAATATCTTCTCCCATTCCGTGTGTTGCCTCTTTGTTTTTTTGACTGTTTCCATTGCTGTGCAGAAGCTTTTGATTTTGATGAAGTCCCAAAAGTTTATTTTCGCTTTTGTTTCCTTTGCCTTTGGAGACATATCTTGAAAGAAGTTGCTGTGGCTGATATCGAAGAGATTAGTGCCTATGTTCTCCTCTAGGATTCTGATGGATTCCTGTCTCACGTTGAGGTCTTTTATCCATTTTGAGTTTATTTTTGTGTGTGGTGTAAGAGAATGGTCGAGTTTCATTCTTCTACATATAGCTGTCCAGTTTTCCCAGCACCATTTTTTGAAGAGACTGTCTTTTTTCCACTGTATATTTTTTCCTGTTTTGTCAAAGATTAATTGACCATAGAGCCCATATCTGGGCTCTCTACTCTGTTCCACTGGTCTATGTGTCTGTTTTTATGCCAGTACCATGCTGTCTTGGTGATCACAGCTTTGTAATAAAGCTTGAAATCAGGTAACGTGATGCCCCCGGCTTTATTTTTGTTTTTCAACATTTCCTTAGTGATTCGGGGTCTCTTCTGATTCCATACAAATTTTAGGATTATTTGCTCCAGCTCTTTGAAGAATACCGGTGGAATTTTGATCGGAATGGCATTAAAAGTATAGATTGCTCTAGGCAGTATAGACATTTTAACAATGTTTATTCTTCCGATCCGAGAGCATGGAATGGTCTTCCATCTTTTTGTGTCTTCTTCAATTTCTTTCATGAGTGTTCTGTAGTTCCTCGAGTACAGATCCTTTATGTCTTTGGTTAGGTTTATTCCCAGGTATCTTATGGTTCTTGGTGCTATAGTAAATGGAATCGATTCTCTAATTTCCCTTTCTGTATTTTCATTGTTAGTGTATAAGAAAGCCACTGATTTCTGCACATTGACTTTGTATCCTGCCACATTGCTGAATTGCTGCATGAGTTCTAGTAGTTTGGGGGTGGAGTCTTTTGGGTTTTCCATGTAAAGAATCATGTCATCTGCGAAGAGAGAGAGTTTGACTTCTTCATTACCAATTTGGATACCTTTTATTTCTCTTTGTTGTCTGATTGCTGTTGCTAGGACTTCTAATACTATGTTGAACAAGAGTGGTGAAAGTGGGCATCCTTGTCTTATTCCTGATCTCAACGGGAAGGCTGCAAGCTTTTTCCCATTGAGGATGATATTTGCTGTGGGTCTTTCATAGATAGATTTGATGAGGTTCAGGAATGTTCCCTCTATCCCTATACTTTCAAGCGTTTTAATCAGGAACGGATGCTGGATTTTGTCAAATGCTTTTTCTGCATCAATTGAGAGGACCATGTGGTTCTTCTCTCTTCTCATATTAATTTGTTGTATCACATTGATTGATTTGCGAATGCTGAACCATCCTTGTAGCCCAGGGGTGAATCCACCTGATCATGGTGGATAATCTTTTTAATGTGCTGTTGGAGCTTCACTATTATTTTGTTGTGGTTTTTGTATCTGTATTTAAAAGTTATTGTTGTAGAATTTTCTTTTCTTGTGGTATCTTTATCTGGCTTTGATATCAAGTAATGTTAGACCCATAGAATGACTTAGGAAGTGTTCCTTCCTTTTCTATTTTTTTTTTTTTGAAAGAGTTTGAGAAAGATTGGTGTTAATTGTTCTTTAAATGTCTGATAGAATTCTGGGGTGCCTGGGTGGCTCAGTCATTAGGGGTCTGCCTTTGGCTCGGGTCATGATAGCAGGGTCCTGGGATTGGGCCCCACATTGGGCTCCCTATTCGGCAGGAAGCCTGATTCACCTTCTCCCAATCCCCCTGCTTGTGTTCCCTCTCTTGCTCTCTCTCTCTCTCTTTCTCTCTGTCAAATAAATAAATAAAATCTTTAAAAAAGATGTTTGGTAGAATCACCAGTGAAAGGACCCGGTTCTGGAATTTTCTTTGTTATTAAATTTTAAACTACTGATGCAATCTTCTTACTTGTTATGAGCCTGTTGAGTTTTCCATTTCTTCTTGAGTCAGTTTGGGTAATCTGTGTTTCTAGGAATTTGTCCATTTCATTTATGTTGTTTAATTTGCTGGTGTACAATTGTTCATATAATTTTCTTATAATTTTTTTATTTTTGTATTATTGGTAGTAGTGTCTCCATTTTCATTTTTGGTTTTAGTTATTTGCATTGGCTCTTTTTTTGTTATTCTAACTAAAGGTTTGTCAATTTTGTTGATATTTTCAAAGACATAACTTTTGATTTTATTGATTCTCCTATTCTTTTTCTCTTGTCTTTTATTTTGTTTATCTCTAATCTTCATTATTTCCTTTCTTCTGATAACTTTGGGTTTATTTTGCTCTTCTTCTTTTTTTTTTTTTTTTCCTCAAGGTGCAATGTTAGCCATTTATCACTCTAAACTTCCCTCTGAATGCTGCTTTCAATGGATCTCATAAGTTTTGGTATGTTGTATTTTTGTTTTTAATCCTCTCTAGGTATTTTCTGATTTCCCTTGTGATTTCTTCTTTGAACATTTGGTTATTAAAGAGGGTATTATTTAATATCTATGTGAACTTTCTTGATTTCCTTCTATTATAGATTTCTTTTTTTCTTTTCTTTCTTTTTTTTAAAGATTTTATTTATTTATTTGACAGATAGAGATCATGAGTAGGCAGAGAGACATGCAGAGAGAGAGAGAGGAGGAAGCAGCTCCCTGCTGAGCAGAGAGCCCAATGCAGGGCTTGATACAGGATGCTGGGATCGTGACCTGAGCCGAAGGCAGAGGCTTTAACCCACTGAGCCACCCAGGCGCCCCTATTATTGATTTCTAATATAATTTCAGTGTGGTCAAAGAAGATAGTTTATATGATATTTATGATTTCAGTCTTTTAAAATTTATTGAGACTAAATTTTTGGCTTAACATAAATTTATCTTGAAAATGTGCCATGTGTACTTGAGAAGAATGTGAATTGTGCTTTTATATATATATATATATACTAGTTTTTTAAAAGATTTTGTTTATTTGACAGAGAGAGAGAGAGAGGGAACACAAGCAGGGGGGAGTAGGAGAGGGAGAAGCAGGCTCTCTGCTGAGCAGGAAGCCTGATGTGGGGCTTGATCCTAGGACACTGGGATCACAATCGGAGCTGAAGGCAGGGGCTTAATCACTGAACCACCCAGGTGTCCCTATGTCTGTTATATTTATTTGGTTTATAGTTCTATCCTTATTGATCTTCTATCTGGATTTTACATTCACTATGGTAGTCTCCAACTATTATATTTGAATTATTTCTCCCTTTAATTCTACAAATGTTTGCTTCCTGTATTTTGAGAGTCTGTTGTTTGTTGCATATGTTTATAATTGTGATGTATTCTTGATAATTGACCCTCTGTGAATATAAAATGTCCTCTTTTGTCTGACAGTTCTTGACTTAAAGTCGGTTTTGTCTGATATTAGCATAACCACCCAGCTCTCTTTTGGCTGCTATTTGCATGGAATATATTTTTCCCACCATTTTACTTTCAACCCATGTGTATCTTGGATCTAAAGTGAGTCTCTTGTAGACAGCATAGAGTTGGATATTTGGGGGGGGGGGTATTTGCATTCTGCCAATCTCTGCTTTTGGTTCGAAAGTTACACATTTACATTTAAAGTAATTACTGATAAGAGGGCACCTGGGTGGCTCAGTGGGTTAAGCCTTTGCTTTCGGCTCAGGTCATGATCTCAGAGTCCTGGGATGGAGGCCCGCATCAGGCTCTCTCCTTGGCAGGGAGCCTGCTCCCCCTTCTCTCTCTCTGCCTGCCTCTCTGCCTAATTGTGACCTCTTTCTCTCTGTGTCAAATAAATAAATAAAATCTTAAAAAAAAAAAACTTATTAAGAAGGAAAAAAGTAATTACTGATAAGAAATAAGAAATGACTGACTTCTGTCATTTTGCTGCTTGTTATTTATATGCCGTGTATCTTTTTTGCCTCTCATTTCCTGCATTACTGCCTTATTCTGTATTTAGGATATTTGTGTATGTGTAGTTAACCATTTCAATTTCCTTTTGTATATATACTATTAATCTTTTGTTTGTGGTTACTATGGGGATTATGTTTCACATCCTAAATTTATAACATTCTAATTTGATTCAATGCAATCTTAACTTCAATAACTTTCACAAACTCTGCTCCTACATAGCTCTTATGTTACTGTCAGAAGTTACATCTTTAGGGGCATCTGGATGGCTCAGTTGGTTAAGCATCTGCCTTTGGCTCAGGTCATGATCCCAAGTCCTGGGTTCAAGCTCCACATTGTGCTCCCTGCTCAGTGGAGAGCCTGCTTCTCCCTCTCCCTCTGCTGCTCCCCCTGCTTGTGCATTCATTCTCTCTCTCTCTGCCAAATAAATAAATAAATATCTTTAATTTAAAAATTATATCTTTATACAATGTGTCTGATGTCACAGATTTATAATTATTCTTAATGTATGTCTTTTAATAATGTAGGAAATAAAGAGTGAAGTTACAACCAAGAATACAAAAATATTGACTTCTGTATTTGCTCACATAATTACCTTTACCAGAGATGTTTATTTCTTCATATTGGTGTCAGTTACTGTCTAATGCCTTTTCATTTAAACCTGAAAGACTGCCTTTAGCATTCCCTGTAGGACAGGACAGGTCTAGTGGTGATGACTTCCTTTAACTTTTGTTAATTTTGTCAATTTCTTGCTCATTTTTAAAGAGCAGTTTTGCTGGATATAGAATTATTGACTGACAGTTTTATTACTTTGAGGGTTTTAGATATGCCATCCTACTTCCTTGGGTTTCTACAGCTTCTTTTCTCTTTTTTGTTTTAGATTTATTTAATTGAGAGAGCGTGTACATGAGTGGGAGGGGCAGAGGAAGAGGGAGAAAGAATCTCAAGCAGACTCCATGCTGAGTGCAGAGCTTGAAGCAGGACTTCATCTCATGACCCTGAGACCAGAACCTAAGCCCAAACATAGAGTCAGATGCTCAACTGACTGCACCACGCAGGTACCCTGGGTTTCCACAATTTCTCATGAGAACTTTGTTGTTAATCATATTGAGGAGTCCTGTATGGAACTGATCACTGAACTTGAACCTGTAAATTCATCTTTCAGCAAATTTGATTTCTTTGTAGCCATGTTTTGTCACATGAAAACTTTTCTGGGGGGCACTTGGGTAGCTTAGTTGATTAAGTATCTGCCCTTGGCTCAGGCTGTCATCTCAGGGTCCTGGGATGGTTGCTATTTCTCCCTCTGCCCCTCTCCCCACTTGTGCTCTCTCTCAAATAAATAAAATCTTTACAAGGAATTAAAAAACCAT
This sequence comes from Mustela putorius furo, assembly GCF_011764305.1. Taxonomy (NCBI): domain Eukaryota; kingdom Metazoa; phylum Chordata; class Mammalia; order Carnivora; family Mustelidae; genus Mustela; species Mustela putorius. Next base: position 13,552,429 of record NW_025422057.1, read on the forward strand.
ATATTTAAAATATGCCATTCTTTCATCTCCCTTCACATGTGCTCAACTGCCTGATGTTGTATTTCAGATCTATGCTGTTTAATTTGTTCCATGTGTTTTATTTCGGATTGTTACTATTGTTCTGTCTCAAGATCATTGATCTTCTGTATTATCTAATTTGTGATAAATCCTACCTGATATGCATAGGGATTTTTAATTTTCTGATACTGTATTATCTTTTGTAGTTCCATTAGAATTTTTTTTAAAAACTCCCAGTTTCCTCTCTCTTTTGTTCATGTTTCCCTTTATAGCTTTGATATATCTTAAACATATTTATATGACTTACAATATTGCTTATAAGGTCCTTGTCTGCTAATTTCATCATCTCTGTCATCTATGAGACATGAGATGGTTTTTGTTCACTCCCTTCTTATTCTGGATCATATTTTTCCACTTTGCTTAGTGTAATTTTTAGATGATGAATATTGTGAATTTTACATTGTCAAGTGTTGAATATTGTTGGAATCCTTTAATGATTACAACATTAAATAATAAGAAGTCTGTCATCACTCTTATTGTTCTCCTGAATGTAATATGCACCTTTCTTTTGCTGCTTTTAAGACCTAAGCGTCATGTTTACTTTTAACATTTTTGACTATGATAGGCGTTGGCATAGCCCTTATATTCCTGCTGCACTATTTATAAAGAGACAAAAATTAGTAACACCTCAAATATCTAAGGGTCTGAGAATGGTTAATTATTCATTGACATAATGGAATGGCATTGAATAAATAAATATGTAGATTATGTTGGTACAAGATAAAGTATATATGAGAAATAATGTTTAGTAAAACTTGGAACAAACTATTATATATAGTGAGGTTTGAAAAATGAAAAATACGTGTATAAGAAACTTTAGTAGAGAGCACCTGGGTGGCTCAGTAGATTAAAGCCTCTGCCTTTGGCTCAGGTCATGATCTCAGGGTCCTGGAATCGAGCCCCGCATCAGGTTCTCTGCTCAGCAGGGAGCCTGCTTCCCCCTCTCTCTCTGCCTGCCTCTCTGCCCACTTGTGATCTCTGTCAAATAAATAAATCAAATCTTAAAAAAAAAAAACTTTAGTAGTTTTGTAAGTTGTGTGTAAGTAAAGCATTTTGAAGTTTTGAAGTAAAAAAAAGTTTTGAAGTGAAACATTTCTTCTCTGAAAATCTGTTTTCATAACAATTTTGAGATGTAATTCACATATTCTCCCATGCCAAGTGTACACTTAAAGTATACAATTCTAATGGTTTTTAATATATTCATTAGAGTCATGCAAACATCACAATTAATTTTAGTAAAATGTCATCACTGCAACAAGAAACTCTATACCTTTTAAGCAACCACTTCCCAGTTTCCCCAGTGCCACCCACTTTTCAATAATCACTGTTGAACTTTCTCTCTCTATGGTTTTTGCCTCTTCTGGACATTCTATATAAATGGAATCATATAATATCTGGTGTTTTCTTATTGGCTTTTTTCACTTAGCATAGTGTTTTCAACGTTTATCCATGCTTTAGCAGGCGTAGATAGTTCTTTTTATCATTAAATAATACCCAATATTATCAGTTTTATATCATAATTAATATTATAATAAATAGCTTTAAATATGAAGACTTTGAAGCCAATTCCCTAAAATGGAGTTGGTGGATCAAAGAAAATGAACTTTAATTTCCTGAAAATGAAAATGAGCATTAAAGAGAAAATCTATTGACCAGTGTTCTCTCCCAGTCCACTCGTCACTGCTTGGGCCATTATCCGAGTTTGGTAGGCCATTATCCGAGTTTGGTACCTGTCCTTCCAATTCATTTTTAAAAAGTCTGTCCTGTTCCTCTCTCTATTATATATATGTATATGTATATATATATAAGTATATATATATATATATATATATATATAAACACCCATTTAAAAAATACTTTTAATTATATGTTATATGGAGGTTAATAATTCCATTGTGATGCTTGCAATAGAAATCCCTACGTGCATTATTAAACAGAACAAAAACTAATTATATCACTTCAGTCCTTTCCATCAATATTCATATCATATAAATAAACCATAGTGTAATGGGAGATCTGAATCCCAATAATTGGCTCTAATAGCCATCCTAATAATTCATTCCATGCCCTGAAGATAATACCATATTGTATTTCAGGAGGCTATTTTAATTTCAAGGAAGGTAAACAGGATTGATTTCAAGGGGCTTCAGATTCATCGTGGGACCAAAGCACTCAGTTTGATTATAGATTTGATAATTAATTAACTCATTCTTAAACTCCAAAAGCGATACCTAATCACTGTATAATTGGAGTCAATGATTAAATCAGCCATTAAAACAATGGAATTTTGTGAACTAACTCAAATATTTAGTAGGCACTGTGCTGATATTTGGTTGAGTATAAGAAAATATTTCTGATCAGTTAGTTTTGGAGGAGGCCTTTGGGCATTGCCTGCCTGTCAGGATGACCGGTCGGGTTTAACAGGTTTCCTGGCTGCCTTACAAAAAAGCCAGGTGGCCATGGTTTGTTGACCAAATCTCTTGATTTTTTTTTTCTGGGAAGAAATGATTTCTCTTTATACAAAATCCCTGGCAGCAGCACATATTTGTATTTTGTCATAGTTGAATCTGAATTGTCTCACGTTTCCTGGCACTTCTTTGAACTCTGTGGATTAACACATAATCTCAGGTAATCTCAGGGCAAAGGCCTTTTGGTTAATCTCTTGCGGATCTTCATGATGATAGTTGATGTGCAAATCTTAAACTATTTCATGAAAAACTAGGGAAAGGATTGGATAATAAGACTCAATATACTAATAAACTAATATCAAAATTAGTTTTGCATCTTCAAAATTCTAATTCACTCTAGTTTAAAAAATACTGTGCTGCCCTTTCAGATTATTCTGCCTCTAAATCACCCATCCTAAAATATTGTATCACTCTTCTAGGAGAAAGCAAAGCTATTTTTTTTTTTAAAGTTCGTTTTCACTTAGAATTTAGTAGGAGTATCAGACAGATACTAGTTAACAGCATTTACCTGTATTCCAGTCCCCTACCCTACCTTTCACAGGGAGACCCCCTCTGTAAATGGAGTTGGACATTTGCAAGTGAGTATAGAGTAGAAGCCCTGGGCTGGTGTAGTAACCACAATAGGGGTTTGTTAGTGAGAAAAAACAAGATGTGCAATGAGCCTAATTCATTTTGGATGCTTAATGATCAGTGCAAAAGAACTGTGCCTATTTTAGCCTAAAATTAGCATCCACAACCGTTTTTTCCTGACCTGTAATCTTAAAAACAAAAACAAAAACAAAAAACACCTAAGGTATGTCAAATTCTAGATTTGGTGCTTTGTATTTTCCTGGAGTAGGTATGGTATTATTCCTATTCTTTAGATGACGTTCAAAGGGGTCAGGAGACTTGACCAAAGACTAACCAGCACCTGGGGCTTGAGGAGAGCCACTATGAAATCTGACAGGCCTGCCACGCCTCTTCTGGTCAGGGTCTAACCCGGACCGGGTTTACACAGTGCAGAGGGCAGCGAAGTGGGCCAAATGGTGGGCTTCTCTCTTGCCAGATCTGCTGCCAGGCAGCTGTGTGGCCTCGGACATTCGGCCAGCAGTGGCAGCCTCCCCAAGGTCAAGGTCCTGACACTGCAGAACAGATGCCCCGCAAGGCCCAGCGATCCACGTGCTGCAGGACCCACGTTCCGCTCACCTTCCCAACCCCGCACCCCTGAGGCCCCGGGCACTGTCAACTGCCTACCACGCCCTCCTTGGCTCAGGAGGCATCAATTCAGCGGGCCGGCCTGTTCAGTCCCTGCCTGCGTCCAAAGGTGCAAAACGTGGACACTGAGCTTGCCCCGACGGGCACCCGACTTCCCACACCGGCCCCAGAGTCCACGGGGTGAGAACCGAGTTAAAGCCTCGGTGTTCATGCCCACCACGCCCCGCTCTCCCTTGGTGGCTCGCGAGGGGCGGCCCGCGGCAGCGCTCCAAGAGCGATCGTCAGGGACGCCGCAGCCCCGAAGCCGACTTTCCTCCCCGATCGCGCGTCGGGGTGTCCTGGGACTGGGGCGGAGGAGGGCTGCAGGAGCGAGCGGGGCGCACGCCCGCGGGTCCCACGCCCCGGGCCGCCTCGCTCCTCCCGCGGCGCGGGCCTCCGGGTGGGGCGGGGGAAGGCGAGGCGCCGCGGCCGCTGCGGGCGGGGCACGGGCTGCGGCCCCCGGGGCCGCCGCGGCTCCTCCCGCCGCCCCACCTCCTGCCCCGGGCCGCCCGCCCGGCCCGCCCCCGGCCGCCGCGCCGCCCGCAGGTGCAGCGGCGGCGGCCGGCGAGTAGGTGCGTGGGGATGATCTCACTCGCGCGCTCCGCGCCAGGAGGAGGAGGAGCGGGAGCCGACCCAACTTCCGGGTAGTGCCGCCGCACGCCACCGGCATCTTGCTTTTCCTCCCCCTCCCCCCCGCGGCACCCCTCGCCTCTCCCTCCTTCCCTTTATTCCCGGCCCCACCTGCCAAAATGAACAGCTCGGACGAGGAGAAGCAGCTGCAGCTCATCACCACTCTGAAGGAGCAAGGTAGGCGGGCGCGCGGCCGCCAGGTGCGGGCCGCCGCGGCCCGTGGGCGGGGTCGGCCCCCGGGCGCTGGGTTTGGGCTGAGGCGAGGGGGGCGGGGGCTGTCGCGGCCGCCGGGCTCGCCCCGCAGCCCTGTCCCGCGTGCGGGAGCGTCCTCCACGCGCCCCGCGCGCCTCGGGGAGCCAGGGGCCGAGCGTAAAGTGCGGGGGTCAGGGGCGTGGGGCCCGGCAGTGCGGGATGCGCTCCCCGCACGTTGCCGGCGCTGGCGATCCGGGTTGGGGGAAGGGCCGGGATTGGGGGGGGGCCACCCCCTCCCACGCGGGGGAAGCGTGGTTGGGGGGCATATGGGTCGGGAAGAGGCGGTTTGAGCTGCTCGGCTGGCCCTGCTCCCCAGCCGCCGCCCCACCCCTGCGCAGGGGCGCGGGGAGGCCTGCCGCGGAGCTCCGCAGCCTTTCCCTGCTCTCCAGTCGGCCTCGGTCTAGTTCCTCTTTACCTCCCTGGCCACGATTGCGGGCCCTGATGTGTTTCACCGCTTTCCATTTTTAACTGTCTGTGAGTCACTGAGCCAACACCCTCTCGGTGTTGGGCCTCCTCAGTGACGATTTGGCTCTGGCCTGCAGGAGAGCCAGGCCGTGTCCTTGCATTTCCACGGCGCCAGGTAACGGGAGGTGACCTCCTCCTCCAGAACTGTTCTGATCAATCATTTCCATCTCCTCCTGCACCTCTCCACAAAGGCAGATTAGCGATCAAATGGGAGTGCGAGGCTCTCTCCATTGAAAATGACTGTTATTACCCTGGCCAAGGGTGGCCTGAGACTATGGGTCAAGACAGAGAGGAACTGCACAGATTTAGGAAGTGAAAATGGGGAGGAACCTGGGCTTTTCTGAGTTACTTGGTGACACGGCCACAGAGTGGAAGGGTCCTGCTGTTCTCTTGCTCTTTCGCTTCTGCGGACTCAACTTACCAACTTTGTGAACTTGGAAGAGGCCCTTCCCTTCCATGGGTCTTGTGGTTTTCACGCCTTACTGGATTGAAGCCGTGGGCTAAACCAGAGGGTCTCATTATGTCTGGCCAGGTGGTATGACCTGTTGCTCAGGGAAACCACAAACATAACCATTTGCAGGGCTGTGTGGACTTCTCTGGAGTTTACATTCCTGGAAACACATCAAAGCAGATTGTTTACCAGTCCTCTTATCTTGTGGAAATTATTACCTCCCTGAAATGGACAGAGCACATGTTTTTGTGGTATCTAGCATTTAGAAAGTGCTGGATAAATGTTAATGGCTTTTGCCTTCCCAGTATCTTGGCTCCCATCCTAGACTAGCCGTAGGTCATAGAGTCACAAGCAGCAGTGAATCTAGTGGGAGGGCAGAATGTCCTTATCTGACATTCCTCGAGTGGTTTACTGAGGGGCTAGATTCTGTTAGCATTTTATTTCTAATAGCCCTCTTCCCCCCAATAACATAAAGATTCTTCATATTCTAGACAGTTGAAGTGTTCATCATTGATAATATCTCTCAGTGGATACCAGAGCTTTTTGATGGATGGTCAGTTTTCAAATAATACAGTTAAAAACTTCACTTCTTTTCATTCTGAATATAATAATGTCAATGGTTTCACAATGGATTCACAATGCAGATAATCCACAAGTTGTTTATATTTCATTTTGGAACACATTCTCTCTGTTTCTATGTTGGATTTGAGAACTGAGAAGAAAGGAGGAGTCTTAAGTTTTGGGGTTCTTTCTTATTTATTGGAAAACAAAGCCAGGGTATTGGTATTTTTAGAGGATGTATTTCCTTAATTATGGGCATATCAAAGACAATAGAACAGTTAGACTTTGAAATTTGTGTTTCGTAAAAGGTGCACTTTTTTTAAAAGTATTGAGTCTGGTTACACAAGTGTTGGCATTTTTTTTCAGCCCATCTCAAAACCAGGGCATTTATTTGTCATTGGATCATAGACTGATAACAATGGATTTATTTCGAGAGCATTTGATTGCTGTTTGACTCATGGAACTAACTAACCCAGAAGCTAGGGATTTGAGATGGAAAGACAGGCAACTAGGTGTTTGGGCTCTTACCAATATGATAATTAATTTTCTAAGCTGATGGTGTGTATGATTTATTTTTGAAAATAGACTTTTTTTTTTTACTACCTGTAAACATTGTGAATAATTCCATCACTCCTGTTAAATGAGGACAAGAAGAACCAATATTGATGAACACTCTATTTTTTCTTTTTCAACACTGGCTAAACATACTCATTCATTCCTTTAACAAATACTTAACTACCAGACATCTATCATATTTGAGCCCCATGTGGTAGGCACTGGGGGTAGAGAGAATGAACCAGACAGTCTTTGCTTCCCCCCAAGTTTGTTGTCTAGTAGGCAGTCATGAATCAGACAGTCACACAAATGTGTACAATTACCAACTGTTTTTTTAGGATAGATTCTTAGGAAGGGAATTCTTAGATCAGAGGGCAAGTAGACATAAAGCTCTGCCGGGCCTCACCAAAGTGCCCCCCAAAATGGCTGTACCCCTTCACATTCCTCCCAGAAGTGTCCATGTCCCCCCATACTTGTCAACGTTGACCAATAGCATTCTTTACTAATTTTGGCAGTCTGACAAGTTTCTTAATTTTTGCCAGTCTGATGAACAAAAATAGTACCTTTCGAAAAATTGTATTACCTGGTTCTCAGTGAGGTTTGAAATCTCTCTACCTGTTTATTGGCCGTGTCGGTTTCCTCATCTCATTTCTTCCTTGGTGAATTTTAAGTCAGAAATTGGAACCCATTCCCCAGGAGGGTGTTTAGAAAGAAGATTCCTATCTACTCTAAATGGCAGAGCTGACAGCAGCCTTCCCTAATGTGAAGGCTTCAGTGGTGTGGTGAATAAGGTTGCCTTTGACAAAAGTTGTGAAATGTAATGACGGAGTCTGTCATAATATGAACGATCTCTAATTTATACTTACCATTCCCTAAGCTCTGTGTCTTATAAATCACACCCACTCTTGAATTACTTCAAAACATTGTATGTCCCCTTCTCGTGAATGGTATAATTAGCTATATTATGTCTTTCTAGAAAGTTATATTATGTCCCTTTAAAAAAAATTAGCCAGTATGTGATTGCTTATGTTCAAGCAGATGTTGAGGTAATGAGGTAATTCTCTTTTTGTCCTTTTTGGAGCTTTATTTTATTGGACTGATTGACGTCTTTAACACACTGACAAATGGTAACTTGGGGTACTATTTCCGATGCATATTTCCTAGCTCCTAAAGTGGACATTTCCCTTACAAAACATCCTACAATTTGCTCCCCCTCCAGAAGGCTGCTGGGAAATGATCGACTTAGCTCAGCGTTTATTGAAGGTACATGATTTTCTTTGTAATGTATTCATCGCACAAGCCCTGAATATTCACAGCCAGGCACTGTGCTGGGCATCAGTGATAGAGTGATGAATAAAGCCTTGTCCCTGCTGGTGAGGAGTTCCTAGTCTAGAGATAGTGATAGGCATGTAAATTCCAGGAAGAGTGTCTAAGTGGCCTAGTTTGGGTCTTGGGTTTAAGTCCTTTGGACCAGGAAGGGCAGGGCACCTTGATTGGCAGCCCCCGCAAAGACCAGTGGATTGGAGTAGTTGTCCAAACATGTATGGCGGGCCACTACCAGACAGGGGGATGCAGGCTGGGCAGATGCAGACAACAGCTGTCCACCGAACTGGTCAGCGTGGTCATGCCATGTCATTTGGAACTTGGTTAGGAAGTTTTGAAGGCAGCGATTGCTACCCAGCAGTGAGGATGCGATCATGGAAGACCAAAGCTCCAACCACCACACTGAAAATACCGTCCTAGGGTGAGAGAGTGGGTTTTGAAGCACAGTAGCCTCCTTTGATCTGTACTTGCCCCAAGACTATAGCGACAGTGCTCAAGGTTCAGATGGAAATTTAGCCCGGCTTATTCTTAGAGCAGAGTTAGTAGTTAAAGAGGCTCCCAGTGTTCCCTTGATTGCAAGGCCAGAAAGTAGCTTGAGCGTTATTTTGACAAAAGGGGCCAAACGCTTGCCTACCACCGAGATCATATCAGTCAGGAGTAGCCGCAGCACCATCAGTCTTGGACACACATGGACACACATGAAGTCCCTCAGTAGAAAGCGGTTTGGGATTAAACGGTTGCCATGGTGTCCGGTGCCAACTTGGCTTTTTTTTTTTTTTTTTTTAAGATTTTATTTATTCATCAGAGAGAGAGAGGGAGAAAGAGTGAGCACAGGCAGACAGAATGGCAGGCAGAGGCAGAGGGAGAAGCAGGCTCCCTGCCGAGCAAGGAGCCCGATGTGGGACTCAATCCCAGGACGCTGGGATCATGACCTGAGCCGAAGGCAGCTGCTTAACCAACTGAGCCACCCAGGCGTCCCACATCGTTATTTTTCCTAGTGCGGTTTGTGGCCACTGGTCTCTGAATAACTGGGGTCCGTATGCACTTTCTTACCTGTTATTATAGAAAGGAGCCTGGCAAATTTATTTTTCTTCCTCTGGGTCTGTTTTTGTAAAATCGATACTTTGAAGTGTTTTGCTGTTACAACAAAATACCACATAGCTTGAGAAAGTGCACAAACTATGAATGAACAACTCAAGGAATTATTGGAAAAGATGTTTCTAACAACGCTTACATTAGAACATCTCCAGAAACCCCATCATAAGCTCTCTAATCATGATCAACTGCCTTTCCCTGATGGTATTTTTGTCACCCAAGCTAAGTTTTCTGAAAGCTGCGTGAATGGAATCATGCAGGATGCAGTATTTGCTTCTGTCTTCTCTCCCTCATCACGTGTGACATTGAACCACAGTGTGGGCTGTCGTCAGAGCTCATTCGCTTGCATTGCTGAGTAGTAGTCCACTGTGGGAATACCCCCAAAAAAGAAGTTTTTAAGTGAAGATTCTGCAGAGGTCAGCAGACATTTTCCGTAAATGGCCAGATGGTATTTTAAGCTTTGTGGGACACCTGGTGTTTCTGGTAAACCAACATCCTGTGGCTCAGTGGATTAAGCCTCTGCCTTCAGCTCAGGTCATGATCTCAGGGTCCTGGGATCGAGCCCCGCATCGGGCTCTCTGCTCAGCAGGGAGCCCACTTCCTCCTCTCTCTTTCTCTCTGCCTGCCTCTCTGCCTACTTGTGATCTCCGTCTGTCAAATAAATAAATAAAATCTTTAAAAAAATAAAAAAAATGCAATTTCCTCCTAAAGTCTGTGAGCTCCTGCCGGAAAGACACAGGCAGGGCAGCCCTCCGTGAGATGGATCCTGAGCCCGGGCTGAGGAACTACATCGTGTTGTTAGAATTCCCCGATTCATGTAACACTTCCAATGGGTAGACAAATCTTTTGTGTTTTTTTTTTTTTTTAAGTTGAATTTAAAAGTAAACATATGCTCATAGGAAGACGAATAAGCATAGGAAAAGAAAAGTATGCTGAACTGTTCCCTCTAGTTCATTTCTTAATCTTTATTTCATGATACTTTCTCAGGGAGTCTTTTTAGACACTTTTCCCCCCTAATTGTTCCTGCTTCCCATGAAAATTTTTTAAAAGGATTTTACTTATTTATTTGACAGAGAGAGAGCAAGCTCAAGCAAGGGGGAGCAGCAGCTGGAGAAGCCGGCTGCCCCATGAAGTTTTAATATCTTGGTGTCACGGTGGATCTTTTTATGTACTGTGATCCTTTGGAGGTTGCAAACCGTTGTCATACCTGTGCTTGTATTCCCCTTTGAGGTGGTGCCATCCCCACTGATAATGCATGCTCTCACCCCCTTTCTGTTGCTCAGGGATGGACTGCTGACCTTTTGTTTATTTCCTTTTGGAAATTGTGCGCTTGTATGTGGGTAGGTAGTTATCACTGAATGTATATTACAGAATTTATATCAGTTACATGTAGAATTAAATCTTTAAAAATTGATTGGTTAGGAGCACCTTTAAAAATTGAGCAGTTAAATGTCTGACTTTGGCTTGTATCATAATCTCAGGTCCTGGGATCGAGCCCCACATCAGGCTCCCTGCTTAGTGGGGAGTCTGCTTGTTCCTCTGCCCTTCTCCCCCTGCGCGCCCCACCCCGCTCATGCACACACACACACACACTCTCTCTCTCTCTCTCTCAAATAAATAAATAAAATCTTCAAAAAACTGATTGGATAGTGTTCCACTCTACAGATTTGCCACATGTAGTTAATGTCCTCTGGATGGACACCTCTGTGTTTCTATGTCTTTGCTATTAAAAATAATGCTTTGGGCAATAGATAATAGTTGGAGACATCAGTATGACCGTGTTTTGCTTAATCTGGATGCAGATGATTACATACAGAGATATTTATAGTGTATGTCTATGTAGTGAAACCTGTCGCAGCCAGGAGGTGGGTAAGGAGACCTGACAACTAATTGTAATGTGGTACCTGAGTGGAATCCTGGAAGGAAATGCAACATTAGGGAAAAACTAAGGAAATATGAATGAAGTGTGGACCTTAGTTCATAATAATTGTCAGTATTGGTCCATTGATTGTAATAAATGTGCCATACCAATATTAGATGTGAATAATAGGAGAAACTGGGTGGAGGGCTTATGGGAACTATCTGTATTATCTTCGCAATTTTGCTGTAAATCTTAAGTTTATGAAATTAAAGTTTATTAAATAAAAATGTTGCTTACATTCTTGTACACATTTATCTCTAAGTGTAGCTGTGGGAAAAATTCTCAACAGTAGATCCAAAAAGTGGGTATATTTTATTTATCTTATTTTTTTTTAATTTTTTATTTTTTTATAAACATATATTTTTATCCCCAGGGGTACAGGTCTGTGAATCACCAGGTTTACACACTTCACAGCTCTCACCAAAGCACATACCCTCCCCAATGTCCATAATCCCACCCCCTTCTCCCAACCCCCCTCCCCCAGCAACCCTCAGTTTGTTTTGTGAGATTAAGAGTCACTTATGGTTTGTCTCCCTTGCAATTCCATCTTGTTTCATTGATTCTTCTTCTACCCACTTAAGCCCCCATGTTGCATCACCACTTTCTCATATCAGGGAGATTATATGATAGTTGTCTTTCTCTGCTTGACTTATTTTGCTAAGCATGATACGCTCTAGTTCCATCCATGTTGTCGCAAATGGCAAGATTTCATTTCTTTTGATGGCTGCATAGTATTCCATTGTGTTTATATACCACATCTTCTTGATCCATTCATCTGTGGATGGACATCTAGGTTCTTTCCATAGTTTGGCTATTGTGGACATTGCTGCTATAAGCATTCGGGTGCACGTGCCCCTTCGGATCACTGTGTTTGTATCTTTAGGGTAAATACCCAGTAGTGCAATTGCTGGGTCATAGGGCAGTTCTATTTTCAACATTTTGAGGAACCTCCATGCTGTTTTCCAGAGTGGCTGCACCAGCTTTCATTCCCACCAACAGTGTAGGAGGGTTCCCCTTTCTTCGCATCCTCGCCAGCATCTGTCATTTCCTGACTTGTTGATTTTAGCCATTCTGACTGGTGTGAGGTAATATCTCATTGTGGTTTTGATTTGTATTTCCCTGATGCCGAGTGATATGGAGCACTTTTTCATGTGTCTGTTGGCCATCTGGATGTCTTCTTTGCAGAAATGTCTGTTCATGTCCTCTGCCCATTTCTTGATTGGATTATTTGTTCTTTGGATGTTGAGTTTGCTAAGTTCTTTATAGATTTTGGACACTAGTCCTTTATCTGATATGTCGTTTGCAAATATCTTCTCCCATTCTGTCAGTTGTCTTTTGATTTTGTTCACTGTTTCCTTTGCTGTGCAAAAGCTTTTGATCTTGATGAAATCCCAATAGTTCATTTTTTCCCTTGCTTCCCTTGCTTTTTTTTTTTTTTAAAAGATTTTATTTATTTATTTGACAGAGAGAAATTACAAGTACACTGAGAGGCAGGCAGAGAGAGAGAGAGAAGGAAGCAGGCTCCCTGCTGAGCAGAGAGCCCGATGCGGGACTCGATCCCAGGACCCTGAGATCATGACCTGAGCCGAAGGCAGCGGCTTAACCCACTGAGCCACCCAGGCGCCCCGCTTCCCTTTCCTTTGACATTGTTCCTAAGAAGATGTTGCTGCGGCTGAGGTCGAAGAGGTTGCTGCCTGTGCTCTCCTCAAGGATTTTGATGGATTCCTTTCACACATTGAGGTCCTTCATCCATTTTGAGTCTATTTTCTTGTGTGGTGTAAGGAAATGGTCCAATTTCATTTTTCTGCATGTGGCTGTCCAATTTTCCCAGCACCATTTATTGAAGAGGCTGTCTTTTTTCCATTGGACATTCTTTCCTGCTTTGTCGAAGATTAGTTGACCATAGAGTTGAGAGTCTATTTCTGAGCTCTCTATTCTGTTCCATTGATCTATGCGTCTGTTTTTGTGCCAGTACCATGCTGTCTTGATGATGACAGTTTTGTAATAGAGCTTGAAGTCCGGAATTGTGATGCCATCAACTTTGGCTTTCTTTTTCAATATCCCTTTGGGTATTTGAGGTCTTTTCTGGTTCCATATGAATTTTAGAATTATTTGTTCCATTTCTTTGAAAAAGATGGATGGTACTTTGATAGGAATTGCATTAAATGTGTAGATTGCTTTAGGTAGCATAGACATTTTCACAATATTTATTCTTCCAATCCAGGAGCATGGAACATTTTTCCATTTCTTTGTGTCTTCCTCAATTTCTTTCATGAGTACTTTATAGTTTTCTGAGTATAGATTCTGTGCCTCTTTGGTTAGGTTTATTCCTAGGTATCTTATGGTTTTGGGTGCAATTGTAAATGGGATGGACTCCTTAATTTCTCTTTCTTCTGTCTTGTTGTTGGTGTAGAGAAATGCAACTGATTTCTGTGCATTGATTTTATATCCTGACACTTTACTGAATTCCTGTACAAGTTCTAGCAGTTTTGGAGTGGAGTCTTTTGGATTTTCCACATATAGTATCATATCATCTGCGAAGAGTGATAATTTGACTTCTTCTTTGCTGATTTGGATGCCTTTAATTTCCTTTTGTTGTCTGATTGCTGCGGCTAGGACCTCTTGTACTATGTTGAATAGCAGTGGTGATAATGGACATCCCTGCCGTGTTCCTGACCTTAGCAGAAAAGATTTCAGTTTTTCTCCATTGAGAATGATATTTGCGGTGGGTTTTTCATAGATGGCTTTGATGATATTGAGGTATGTGCCCTCTATCCCTACACTTTGAAGAATTTTGATCAGGAAGGGATGCTGTACTTTGTCAAATGCTTTTTCGGCATCTATTGAGAGTATCATATGGTTCTTGTTCTTTCTTTTATTGATGTGTTGTATCACATTGACTGACTTGCAGATGTTGAACAAACCTTGCAGCCCTGGAATAAATCCCACTTGGTCGTGGTGAATAATCCTTTTAATGTACTGTTGAATCCTATTGGCTAGTATTTTGTTGAGTATTTTCGCATCTGTGTTCATCAAGGATATTGGTCTATAGCTCTCTTTTTTGATGGGATCCTTGTCTGGTTTTGGGATCAAGGTGATTCTGGCCTCATAAAATGAGTTTGGAAGTTTTCCTTCCATTTCTATTTTTTGGAACAGTTTCAGGAGAATAGGAATTAGTTCTTCTTTAAATATTTGGTAGAATTCCCCCGGGAAGCCGTCTGGCCCTGGGCTTTTGTTTGGAGATTTTTGATGACTGTTTCAATCTCCTTACCGGTTATGGGTCTGTTCAGGCTTTCTATTTCTTCCTGGTTCAGTTGTGGTAGTTTATATGTTTCTAGGAATGCATCCATTTCTTCCAGATTGTCAAATTTGTTGGCGTAGAGTTGCTCATAGTATGTTCTTATAATAGTTTGTATTTCTTTGGTGTTAGTTGTGATCTCTCCTCTTTCATTCGTGATTTTATTTATTTGGGTCCTTTCTCTTTTCTTTTTGATAAGTTGGGCCAGGGGTTTATCAATTTTATTAATTCTTTCAAAGAACCAGCTCCTAGTTTTGTTGATTTGTTCTATTGTTTTTTTGGTTTCTATTTCATTGATTTCTGCTCTGATCTTTATGATTTCTCTTCTCCTGCTGGGCTTAGGATTTCTTTCTTGTTCTTTCTCCAGCTCCTTTAGGTGTAGGGTTCGGTTGTGTACCTGAGACCTTTCTTGTTTCTTGAGAAAGGCTTGTACCACTATATATTTTCCTCTCAGGACTGCCTTTGTTGTTTCTCACAGATTTTGAACCATTGTATTTTCATTATCATTTGTTTCCATGATTTTTTTCAATTCTTCTTTAATTTCCGGTTGACCCATTCATTCTTTAGAAGGATGCTGTTTAGTCTCCATGTATTTGGGTTCTTTCCAAACTTCCTTTTGTGGTTGAGTTCTAGCTTTAGAGCATTGTGGTCTGAAAATATGCGGGGAATGATCCCAATCTTTTGATACCGGTTGAGTCCTGATTTAGGTCCGAGGATGTGATCTATTCTGGAGAATGTTCCATGTGCACTAGAGAAGAATGTGTATTCTGTTGCTTTGGGATGAAATGTTCTGAATATATCTGTGATGTCCATCTGGTCCAGTGTGTCGTTTAAGGCCTTTATTTCCTTGCTGATCTTTTGCTTGGATGATCTGTCCACTTCAGTGAGGGGAGTGTTAAAGTCCCCTACTATTATTGTATTATTGTTGATGTGTTTCTTTGATTTTGTTATTAATTGGTTTATATAGTTGGCTGCTCCCACATTGGGGGCATAGATATTTAAAATTGTTAAATCTTCTTGTTGGACAGACCCTTTGAGTATGATATAGTGTCCTTCCTCATCTCTTATTATAGTCTTTGGCTTAAAATCTAATTGATCTGATATAAGGATTGCCACTCCTGCTTTCTTCTGATGTCCATTAGCATGGTAAATTCTTTTCCCCCCCCTCACTTTAAATCTGGAGGTGTCTTCGGGCTTAAAATGAGTTTCTTGGAGGCAACATATAGATGGGTTTTGTTTTTTTATCCATTCTGATACCCTGTGTCTTTTGACAGGGACATTTAGCCCATTAACATTCAGGGTAACTATTGAGAGATATGAATTTAGTGCCATTGTATTGCCTGTAAGGTGACTGTTACTGTATATGGTCTCTGTTCCTTTCTGATCTACCACTTGGAGGCTCTCTCTTTGTTTAGAGGACCCCTTTCAATATTTCCTGTAGAGCTGGTTTGGTGTTTGCAAATTCTTTCAGTTTTGTTTGTCCTGTAAACTTTTAATCTCTCCTTCTATTTTCAATGATAGTCTAGCTTGATATAGTATTCTTGGTTGCATGTTTTTCTCGTTTAGTGCTCTGAAAATATCATGCCAGCTCTTTCTGGCCTGCCAGGTCTCTGTGGATAAGTCAGCTGCCAATCTAATATTTTTACCATTGTATGTTACAGACTTCTTTTCCCGGGCTGCTTTCAGGATTTTCTCTTTGTCACTGAGACTTGTAAATTTTACTATTAGGTGACGGGGTGTGGGCCTATTCTTACTGATTTTGAGGGGCGTTCTCTGAACCTCCTGAATTTTGATGCTCGTTCCCTTTGCCATATTGGGGAAATTCTCCCCAATAATTCTCTCCAGTATACCTTCTGCTCCCCTCTCTCTTTCTTCTTCTTCTGGAATACCAATTATTCTAATGTTGTTTTGTCTTATGGTGTCACTTATCTCTCGAATTCTCCCCTCTTGGTCCAGTAGCTGTTTGTCCCTCTTTTGCTCAGCTTCTTTATTCTCTGTTATTTGGTCTTCTATATCACTAATTCTTTCTTCTACCTCATTTATCCTAGCAGTGAGAGCCTCCATTTTTGATTGCACCTCATTAATAGCTTTTTTTATTTCAACTTGGTTAGATTTTAGTTCTTTTATTTCTCCATAAAGGGCTTTTATATCTCCCGAGAGGGTTTCTCTAATATCTTCCATTCCTTTTTTGAGCCTGGCTAGAACCTTGAGAATTGTCATTCTGAACTCTAGATCTGACATATTACCAATGTCTATATTGATTAGGTCCCTAGCCTTCGGTACTGCCTCTTTTTCTTTTTTTTTGTGGTGAATTTTTCCGTCTTGTCATTTTGTCCAGATAAGAGTATATGAAGGAGCAAGTAAAATACTAAAAGGGTGGCAACAACCCCAGGAAAATATGTTTTAGCCAAATCAGAAGAGATCCCAAATCGTTAGGGGGAGAAAGGGGATAAAAAGAGGTTCAAAAAGGAAGAAAGAAAAAAAAAGAACAAAAAAAGAAAAGAAAAGAATTAAAAAAAAAGAAAACGAATAAAGAAAAATATAAAAAAGAAAAAATATATATTAGATAAACTAGTTAAAAAACGTTAAAAAAAGAAAAGGGTAAAAGTTAAAAAAAATTTACCAGAAGGCGAGAAAAAAAAAACAAAAAATGAAAAAGGAAAAAATTAAATTAACTGCAAGACTAAAAAAAAATCACAGGGAGAAAGCCATGAGTTCCGTGCTTTGCTTTCTCCTCCTCTGGAATTCTGCTGCTCTTCTTGGTATTGAAACCGCACTCCTTGGTAGGTGATCGTGGTCTTGGCTGGATTTCTTGTTGATCTTCCGGGGGAGGGGCCTGGTGTAGTGATTCTCAAGTGTCTTTGCCCCAGGCGGAATTGCACCGCCCTTACCAGGGGCCGGGGTGAGTAATCCGCTGGAGTTTGCTTTCAGGAGCTTTTGTTCCCTGAGCACTTTCTGTAGAGTTCCAGAGGACAGGAATACAAATGGCGGCCTCCTGGTCTCCGGCCGGGAGGAGCCGAGAGCCCGGGGCCCCACTCCTCAGTGCGCCCTCAGAGAACAGGGCCCAGTTACTCCCAGTCTGCCTGACCTCCGGCGGCGCTCCGAGCTCACCGAGCCTGCGACCGGTTCAAGGTAAGCCCGAGCTGTGATCTTACTGTCAGCTCTGTCTCTGTACCCGGCTTTCCCGTTCCAATACCCGCAAGCTCTGCGACACTCAGACACCCCTGATCCTTCTGTGACCCTGCGGGACCTGAAGCCACGCTGACCCTGCGTGGGCTTCGCCCCGGTGTAGCCTCTGGAGCGATGTCCCTCAGTGGAACAGACTTTTAAAAGTCCTGATTTTGTGCTCTGTTGCTCCGCCGCTTCCCGGGAGCCAGCCCCTCCTCCCGGGGTCTATCTTCCCGTCGCTTTGGATTCACGTCTCCGCCAGTCCTACCTTTCAGAACGTGGTTGTTTTTCTGTTTCCAGAATTGCTGTTCTTCTTCTCCTCGATCTGCTTATGGATTTGCAGGTGTTTGCAATCTTTAGATAAGCTATCTAGCTGATCTCCTGCTAGCTGAAGTAGTCTCAGCCTGCTACTTCTCCGCCATCTTGACTCCTCCTTCCCAAGTCCAAGTGGGTATATTTTAAACTTTGTCTTTCTGTAGATTTTATTCTCTTACAAAACCAGGCTTTGCTTTAAAATGTAGAAGGAACATGGCTATTGTTGTTTCTCTACCATGCTGGTAAAAATTAAATATTAAAACATGAGTCCTGGGGGCGCCTGGGTGGCTCAGTTGGTTGAACGACTGCCTTCGGCTCAGGTCATGATCCCGGACTTCCAGGATTGAGTCCCGCATTGGGCTCCCAGCTCCCTGGGGAGTCTGCTTCTCCCTCTCACCTTCTCCTCTCTCATGCTCTCTCTCATTCATTCTCCCTCAAATAAATAAATAAAATCTTTAAAAAAAAATATGAGTCCTGAAATATTTTGTATGGTACACAGAATAGTAATAGATTAAGATCCTTTTAGTTGCTTGATTCTGTTCAAATCCTCTGTGGCACAAATCGGAGTATGATTCCATTACATACATATATGGATGTGAGTGTGTTTGTGTGTGTGTATACACATACACATGTACACACACATATGTTTGTTTTATTTTTTAATTTTTAAAAAAGATTTTATTTATTTATTTGACAGAAATCACAAGTAGGCAGAGAGGCAGACAGAGAGGGGGAGGAAGCAGGCTCCCCGCTGAGGAGAGAGCCTGATACAGGGCTCAATCCCAGGACCCTGAGATCAGGACCTGAGCCGAAGGCAGAGGCTTTAACCCACTGAACCTCCCAGGTGCCCCATATGTTTGTTTTAAATAAGACTTTTGGGGAGTAGTTTTAGGTTTATAGAGAAACTGAGCAGAAAGTACAGAGAATTTCCACATAGCCTCTTACCTTCCCCCACTCCCTATTTTCTCTATTATTATCATTTTGAGTTAGCATGGTGCATTTTTTAGAATCGATGTGTCATACTGATCTTTATTATTAATTAAATTCCATACTTTACAGTTGGGTTCATTCTTTGTGTTATATATATCCTATGGGTTTGGACAGTTGTATGACACGTAACTACCATGACATTGCCATACAGAATAATTTCACTGCTTCAGAAATTCTGCTTTGCTTGTTCATTGCTCCCTTCTGAACTCCTGCAGCATCCCAGATCTTTTTACCTGTTGTTTTGCTTTTTCCACCATGTCATAGAGTTGGAGTCATTCAGTATGTAGCCTTTTCATATTGACTTCTTTCATTCAGCAATGTGCACGTATGGGTCCCCCATATCTTTTTGTGGCTTTATAACACATTTATTTCTTTGTATCACTGAATAATACTCAGTTGCAAGGTGTACTGCATCTTGTATATCCATCACCTATTGATGAACATGATGGTTTCTTCCAACTTTTGGGGATTGTGAATGACGCTGCTATAAACATCTGTGGGGGATAAGGCATGGTGGAGGAGAAGTCTCCAGTGGTTCTGTGATAAGGTCTCTGTCTCTTGGTGAGCCTGTGCCCTCGGGCTCTGACTTTCACTTGCGCTTCTTAGTTTTGGTGTTTCTTCCTTAGCTGAGACGGGAAGGCTTGAGGGACCTGGAGTTGGTTATTACTTTCTGCCATGTTTGTTCGGCTCTAGGGAAGTATTTCGTGCCAAAGGCAGGCCTTGCCCTGAAGAACAGAGGCTCCAGGCGTGTTTCAGCATGGCTCCTTACCCTCTTCCCCTGCTTGAAGCAGTAGGGAAATTTCCTCTGATATTTTCTCGAAGCTGTGATAACACTTCAGGAGATGATAAAACTCTCAAAAGATTGGGACCCTCCTAAGACTGGCCCACTCACTAGGATTTTTAACTCAAACTTGTTAGCATTGAGCCTTCAGCAATTTGCCAATGATGGCTTAGGTTTCCCTCTTTCGGTACTTGTCTCTGAGCAGGATCCGCACTGCAGCTTCTGCTTCAGGAAGTTGTGATTGTATCTCACTCTCCAAGTGTTGAAATAGCCTTTTGCCCTGTGACCTCAGTTCTTTGGTGGATCTAAGAAGAGTTGTTGATTTTCTGTTTGTTCTGCTTTTCTGTTGTTGTGAGGACAGGAGCGGTGAAAGACAAGCTCCCTGCCAGACTGGAAACCAGACTTACACATGCATTTAAACATACTCAGTTTCCTTCCCTTCTGTGGGTTAATTTGAAGTCATTACTCTAGTTCGTTGGGAGTTGTTCTTAAGCATCATTAATTCATTAGCATTGAACTGTGTGTTCTACCAAGTAATGCGTAAATTTCAGGTTTGCCATCATTTCTTTTCAGATGCGAAATCTGTCATCTTTGTTTTTTGATCAGGTTTTCCAGCACTGTTCCCCCCCCCCACCCCCCCCGGGCTTTTCTAATGCTTTAATTAACAAGGGAGGTATAAATGACTTCTCTTTCTACTCTGGTTCTAAAAGAGGACCCACTGGCATATGTGCAGAAGGGAATAATGTCTTAATTGAACATTATCTCTTATGACTCATGTCCTCGTTCCCCATTAGTAAGAGGTGTTTCAAGGCTACATGAGTCTCAAAGATGCAGACTTAATGGATGAGAATCTACATTAGAAGATCTTATGAGGCGCTGTTTTTCTGGTTATATTTGATGGCTACTTAAAGCTTCACTTTTATTAAGTATCTTGTTGTAACACGTGATGTAAGAGACCCTTTTAATATGGGGAGGAGGGTCCGTGCTCTTTCACAGTTTGTTCACGGGAAGACCTCCATCCATTCTTCCTTCTTCCTTAATTTAACACACGTGTACCCAGTCCCTGCTGTGTGTCAGGCATTGTGCTAGATGCTGGTGTCTGTGTGCATAAACACATGGTCTTCGCCCTAGAGCATTGTTCCTGGTCCAGTGTTTGCACATTGTACACAGTCGTGCCCAGGAATTTTTTTTTTTTTTTTTTTACATGAATGACTTTGGAAATCAGTAGACTGGTCCTGCCTCCAGTAATTCTTACTGTGGAACTTGACTTCTGCATGTATTTGTATCTTCATTTTTAAAATGGGGCTTAATTGCTCCACATCACGATTTGTATGAACCAGCCATTCGGTCAACAGAGGTATCAACTCTGCTTTGGATTCTACTGGGTCTGAGGTCTTTCGGACCGAGCTGAATAGGAGAGAAGACGAGAAAACAGGCTTCGGCTCTGATGATTTGTAATGTCGCCCATAGATGCTCTAGTAGAGGTATGAGCAGGGTGCTCTGGTAGGATATTAGAAATAGGAATGTTGATTTTTGTCTTAGGTATATGGGGAGGGTTTTTGACAGAGAATGACAGTTGAATTGCCTTGTCAAGGAGGAATTAGGGAAGATGGGGAGGGGAAAACTTGGCAGGTAAAGGGAAAAATGTTTCCTGGGTGTGAAAAGTCTTAGAGGTCTGATGGCTTGAGTGCTGGAGTCTAAGGCTGAATGGCAGGAGTGGGGATGGCTATCCCAGGTTGTGAGGTAACATCTTGGCGGGGTCTACAGGAATGATGTAACCAGGTTGCCTTGTTACTGTGCTCACCATCTGCTTTGTGAAGCATGAACTTGGGACAGAGGGAGGCTAGAGGCTATATGAGAGGACTTTATTTATCATTATCAAAGATTAGAATTAGGGCCGATATACCGTAGAGGAAGGGCAGACTGGGGAGATGTTTTATGAGATGGGAGCTGTTTGATAATTCACTGGAAGGTGGGAGAAGGAGAAGAATCAAGGGTGATCCTGAGGTGCTAGCTTAAGGACCCGGTCGGTGATGACCCCAGAAGGCCGTCATGCATATGGGAAGGAGGAGGTTTGGGTGAAAGGGACCTTGATGAGTTCACTTTCTAACATGTTGAGTTTGAGGTGCTCATAGGCTGTCTAGTTTGAAGAGATCCAGAATAGTACTGCCTAACAGAATTTCCTGCTGTGATGGGAATGTTGTGTGTCCACTGTCCACCATGGGAGCCCCTAGCCGCATGGAGCTGGGGAACACTTGAAATATAGCTAGTACAACCGAAGAACGGAAATTTAAGTTTTCTTTAATTTTAATTAATGTACACGTAAGTAGTCACATGTAGCTAGCAGGTCCGTATCCGACAGTGCAGGTCTGGAAGGTGTTGGATGGGAAGTACTGTATCTGGTGCTTATTCTTGGGATAGTGTGATCTACCTGCCTGGGACTGAGAGGTGTCCAGGGACACTGGACTCTTCCGTCTAAAACTAGGAAAGTCCCAGGCAAAACGTGATTGTGACTCACCGCAGCCGGAGGTGTTCTTCCCTGTGTTTGTGAACGTTAAGTGTCATGCTTCTGAAATGACTAAGTCTACTCCTCTGACTTCTGGGCTGACTATGTCATGATTTGCAGCTTAGAAAGAAAGCTCCCTTTCTTGGCATCAGGGAGCTGGAAAATGGAAAACCAGCATGATTCTTGAAGCGCGTGCTCTGCCTGATATTTTCCTTGTTTTCGCCACGTCTCCCTGTTTCTTCCGTTCTGTGCTTTTATGGAGTGATTCCCCTCCCTGGCCGCACATTGGAATCACCTGGGGTGTTCACTTCTCAAACAAATATGGTGCCCAAGGTCCACCTTAGACTAGTTAAATTAGAATCTTGGGGCGGGGTGGGTGGAGAGGGGGCCAGACGTCTGTCTGATTTAAAAACTCCCCAGGTGATTCTGATGTGCAGCCCGGATTGGAAAGTACAGCTCCCAGACGATGCTTCCGCTTCTTTGCCATTTTTTTTTAAACTACAACACACTACAACAGATTGTTAGCCCTCTTCCCCCTGCTTTTATTTGGCAGAGTAGTAGGGTTTCAGAGATTTTCTGCTGTGCTAGCTTTCAGGTCACATGTGACAGAAGTCAGCCTGAGACGGATGGCGTTAGATCTCTTATCACACACGAGATCTGATGTGCTGTGCTGTGTCAGTAACAGTAAGCATGGTTGACGTATTGCACACGTAACATACCTAAGCACTCTGACACCTTACGTGTTAGCTCACTCTTAATCACGGCAGCATGAGAAATTTTCCTTCTTCTTTTCCAGAGAAGTAATCGGCAATTTAGACCAAAGTCCCTTGGCTGCACTTTTTAATTACTGTGCGATGGGACCTTACCGTACCTTGAGATAAACTGTACCTCCAAAGCCAGGAGAGGAAGTCTTCCCAAGCTGTGGTTATCTTTCAGATGGCCGAGCGCTGGTCCAGTTCATCTCGACTTTTGCATTGGTTACTTCAAGATTTGGAGGCTCCGTATCATCCAGTCGCTTGAGTTGTATGACTCACTTAAAAAATTTCCAAACTCGGAGCCAGTTCTGAAACAAAGAGAAGGCTTTCTCTGTGACCCTTTAGCATTGCCAAAAAACAAGTAGCTGAATGCCGCTAAGTCACTTCAGTTTTTGCCAGCTTTGCAGAGGATGGGGTTACTCATCCTCGTGTAGAACACATCATGTATATTCACTGTGATGTGTGTGTGTGCGCGCGTGCATGCTTGTTTAGGAAAGTGAGCTTGGTTTTCTAACTACAATGAGATAAAAATACAAATAAATGTTTTTCTTTCCATTTATGCCCTATTCCCCAGGTGTTCCCTTTCCACCGGGAGCTCTTCTCATATTTTCCCCATACTTTACCTCTCCATTCCTTTTACCTGGCTTTATTTTTTTAAGTTGCACAAAGTCACAAGAAAGCACATTGTCTGTGGTTTCCATTAAGGTGGTTTCCATTAGGTGAAGGGTTCTTAATTAATGCTCTTCATGAAGACCCTATAGTTGGGAATCTGCAATGTTTCATCTAGATTCTAGGCTATATAATGGAAGAATAGTATCAGTATTTTTAAAAAGCCTTAAAGCTGTTATCTAATGTTTTAAATAGAAAAACATTTTCGTAATGTCAATATGAGATCATGGTTTTATAAGCCTTTATTGTTCGTATGTCTGTAAAGTAGGTCATCAAGAATACAGTGGTAAATCAGTCTTGATTTTTCAACTCCAGGTACAGATACTTTTAAATGTCAAGTAAACTAAAGTCTCTTGATAAAATACATATTTATTTTTTGAAAGAATATTAGGTATAGTAATAAGACTTGAGACCGTGACCATAGACTACCCAGTGCCTAAGTGTATATTTTTAGAATCTCTTAGTTTTGTTTCTTTCTGTTAAAAAAGGAGGGGGTCACTTTATTGATTTTTCATAACCAAGGACAGCTTCATTTATACCCATTGGTTGGGCTTTGTGTGGTGGAGGCTGATGAGGGGCTGGTGTGCATAGGGCTTCATTCTGTGGTCACTCAGATGTTTTCTGTTGAAAATATAATTATTTTTAAAAAGGCTCTATCTTGGGGCGCCCGGGAGGCTCAGGCCATTGAGCCTTCAGCTCGGGTCATGGTCTCAGGGTCTTGGGATCAAGCCCTGCATTGGGCTCCCTGTTCCCTGGGGAGCCTGCTGCTGCTTCTCCCTCTGCCGCCCCCTTGCTTGTGCTCTCTTAATCCCTTCAAGGGAATAGATAAAATCTTCAAAATAGATAAAATCTTCAAAAAGAAAATACCTTAAAAAAAATCTATCTTTCCATGTATACATTCAGCTATTTTATGGGCTGTCTCATTTCAAAGGATTTTTTTGGGTGTGGCTTCAGTAAAATTGTTCATTAACTCTTATTTAGATGGTCATGAAGTGCCAATAAAACTTAGGGGTGTTGGTGGTGTAATCCCATACATATTTGTTCATTTGGTTGGATTTTAAGGTTGTGGTCCTGTAATCACCCTAGCTGTTCTAAATCCTTTGGATCACGGTTATAGGACACAAAGGATATGATTCACCATGTGAATTGTTTGTTTTGGGGTGTTCTCTGTTCCAGTGGTTAGAATCCTACACTTCTAGAATTAATGACCAGATTATTTGGGATGTTCTTGAAGCCACTGGTTTCAGATTCCTTTTTTTCTGTCTTCTGGTTATTCATGGAAATAGGAAACTCTGTTTGTCTTTTTTTTTTTTTTTTTTTAAGAAAAACTGAGCTTTTTGTAGATAAATCCCAATTACATTTTTTAAAGTACAAGTATAAAAATCCCAACTCCTAATGTCCTGGCTCTGTGGTGCAAGTCGAGGTGCTGGTTGGGGCGTAGGCCCGCCTCACACATTCTGCTCCATCCTTAAGACTGGGTCATGCTCTTTCTTCCCATCACATGCTATGAACATCATATTCTCAACCGTGAGGTTATCGAAGAACGGTGCTTTGGCTGAGAAAGGAATGTGGGTGTTCCGGCTACTTTATTTGTCTGGTGATAGAAGCTTTTAAATAATAAGCTGCTGTTTTTTCACATACTTGGAAATATTTCCAAACGGTTCACATATTTTTCCAACTTACTGAAATGAATCCCACTGGTCATCATGGGTCGGTCATGGATGACCTTGAAATGCATGAAAATAGTTGTTGTTAGCTGAGCGCTCCTGGCATCAGCCTTTTGCTCTGCGGACGAAGGAGATGTGGGGGGTGCCTGGGTGGCTCAGTTGGCTAAGCATCCACCTTTGACGCAGGTCATGATCCCGGAGTCTGGGGATTGAGCCCCACATCGGGCTCCCTGCTCAGCAGAGAGCCTGCTTCTCGCCCTGCCCCTCACCCTGCTCATGCTCCCCCCCACCCCAAATACCTAAATAAAATCTTAAGGAGAAAAAAAGCAGATGTGTGACACTGAACTGAATGTATAAGCCTACATTATTTTCTGGAGGCTAATTTTAAAAATAAACCACCTCTGATTACAGCACCACAGACTAATGGTGCTAGAAGGAACTTCAGGGAGCACCCCCCTATCTGCTTTTACGGGACCAGGTGCTGAGCACCAAAGAGAAGTGATTTGCCATAGGTCACTTATGGCTCCGAGGTCTTTCCGTGACCTAGGGAGAATCCGAAATTCCGCTTGGTGGGCTCATACCTGCTGTGGTCTCTTTTTCTTTCTTACTCTTAAAAGCAGAAGCGCTTCTTCTGTGGCCTTTTCTCTACCCCACCACCAACCTCAGAAACAACAGAGGTGAGTTGGATCCCAGGTTTTCCTACAGTAAACTTTTGATAGTGTTAATAACGTTGCTTTCCTTCCCCCCCCCCGCCCCCTTTTAGCCATCGGTGAATATGAAGACCTCAGAGCAGAGAACCAGAAAACAAAGGAGAAGGTTTGTACTTTACCCTTTCTTTCCTTTCTCACATGTGTGAAAGCCTGGACGGCATGGTGCATTGTTCTGCCACCAATTTCAGTTAAATGCGAATGAGAGTTTTTTCTTTTTTCTTTTCTCCTGCATGTGCGGTTCAAGCTAATATCAACTCCAGGCTCCAGATGGTAAAGAATAGCGGGCATGGCACAGTGGGCGCTGCTCTGGGAGATTAACTGCACAGCTAAATGTGCAGCAAGGCACCAGGCCAAGCAACTCAAGCCCTCAAGCCCCCAAGAATTGTACTTTTCCCCTAACAACCAGATTTGGGATTCTAGTGATGGAATTGAAGGGAAGACACGTACCTTTGGGGCTTAAGACAGAGTACATTCTGGAGAGAACGCTTTGGCGTTAGTCATTGGTGTTTAGCCCATCTTCTTGCATAAACCCTTTTTTATGCTCGCGTTGTCTAAGTATATGAAAAATATACTGAAAGTTGAAAATCATCCACTACAAAGATAGTAATGCCTGGTGAATGTTTTCAGGGGCCTTGGCACAAGTTTTATTTTTAAACTGAAATCACTGAATTCAGCTAACTTTTATAAACTACTTACCTTTTTGTCTCTGCACATAATCCATCTAAGATTTGTGAATATTTGTTTATGTGTCTTTTTTCTTCCCTGCAAATTAGGGAGGGCACAGAAGGGAGGTCTGAGTTAAAAAAAAGGGGAGGGCTAAATTGAACTGAGAAGTAGGAGAGAGAGAGAGAGAGAGAGAGAGAGAGCAGAGCTGCCCGTTATTGTTTTTAGGTAGAAACAAAATTTGTGTTTAGAAATTACTTTGATAGATTAAATATTTCACCACATAATGTCCATGGTGGAAAATTTAAAAATAGGTCCTTCATAGTTATTGAAGTTGATGGTCATCATGGCTGTAAATGATGAGACCTTTAAAATTTGAGAGTAAGATCTGGAATGAAAATGGGCAGTGAGCCGAATATTTGTAAAACCTTTGGCATATTTGAGGCTATTTAATTTAAGTTTTTTGCTCATATTACTTGGCTACCTATATTAGCTGTAACATGGTTTGTGATATTAATGGTACGATATAGAAATGGATTTTGAGACCATTGTTTTTCACTTAGTTTTCAGGCTCCTCTGCTCATTTGCAAATAAATCTTTGCTGTTCTGTGACATCTGGAGTTTCTTCTCTTCTTTCCATCTGGTGATTTAGGGAATGGTAGGTAGGTGGGGGTGGTGAAGATGTCTGTGATACAGAGTGGTTGCTGCGTGCATCTCTAACGTGGTAAGGAAGTCCCAGAAGAACAGTTTGACAAGGTTCCTAATTCTAATGCAATAACCACCGCAAATCACAGATGTCCTGAGGCTGACAACAGGTGGGGAGTTTGTGCTTAATCCTGGCTCCCTGAGGCCCCATAATTTCAGAGAGGAACCGGCAAGGGATGCTCGGGCCTCTTCTCCCAGGTACACAAGCATCTTGCAGCTGTAGGAGAAGGAGCCAAGAAGTTACCAGCTGAGTCTCTTCCGTGTGTCCAGGCCTAGGAGGGGGAGAGCAAGAAAAGTTGGAAGGGTTAATTCAGGAGAACTCTTTGACTTAACCTAGAAGATCGGAGGGAAGAAAGCAAACCCGTGTCTTCATGTGATGGTGAAGGAAGGATATAGAAGAAAAGGGGTAACAGAGTCAGAAGAGCAAATTTTTGTTTTCTTTCTTCTCCTCTAATCCTTGCTTACATACAGACCTTGCATTGCCCTGAAAGTAGTGAAAACATCCATTCCTGGCGATGTTGATGGTTATTTAACTGAGAGCCACTTTCTGCAGGGAGATTTTTAAGTGAACCATCTGTTACACAAGTGGAATTATAGGTAAAATGGGTTTGGTAAAAGGAGGACTATAAATGACTTTTGCCCCATTAACTATTTGCATGTTTCTCTACATGGCCTAATACTTTTGTGACATCTGTATGCATTACTGACCTTCTTATGTGCTAATTCTTTAAAAAATAACTATTAACAGAAATAGGAAGAAAAGAAATGAATGCGGTATGGAATGCTGCAGTTGGGTAAAACAAAATAGAGTGGTTTTAAGTTCACTCTGTTCTGTTATCTTCTGTTAAAGGACTAACGGGCTTATTATTGCAGATTTTTCCCCCCAAAAAGAGGGCTGCATTACAAAAGTTGGAAGCATATAATAAAAGCCTTTTATACAGCATAGAATGAGTAAAAGCAGCTTTAGTTCTGGAGGTGGTAAATGGAGAACACCATTTTCTCTGGCAAAGCACTTTCTTGTTCCTGGCTGAGGGAGCTTTGTCCAGGTCATACCCGCAAATACGCATGGCCATCCTTCCCTCATAGGGGAGTTTAGAATTAGTCAGGGAGAGAAATCTAAGGTGGAAGTCCTTTTGCCATGGTTAATTTGATCTAGGGGAGTTTTGCATGAGTGAAAGGGACCAGAGTAAATTCACTGCAAGTTATCTCTCCCTTCTACATGTCCACATGAAGACTATCTTTGTTGCTAGATGATGAAACTGATCAACGAGAAGAGACAAAGGGTTTGATTTCTTTGGATAAGAGCTTTTGATGCTCTGTTTGGAACCTCCTATGGGGAGGCAAGTGGTAGGATGTGAGTTTATGCTTAAGGGTCTGTATTTATAAAGAAGCTGCCATGGGGCACATACATACTCAATTATGTTCCTCGTCTGATGCCCCAAGCAGTCCCGTGTCAGCTCCAGTGCACAGAGAACGGAACCTCAGGGCTTAACAGAGTCAAGTTTCGTACACAGGTCTTCTGACCACAAATGTTCTTTTTTTTTTTTTTTTTTTTTTTTTTAAAGATTTTATTTATTTATTTGTAAGAGAGAGAGAGTGAGAGCGAGCACAGGCAGACAGAGTGGAAGGCAGAGTCAGAGGGAGAAGCAGGCTCCCTGCGGAGCAAGGAGCCCGATGTGGGACTCGATCCCAGGACGCTGGGATCATGACCTGAGCCGAAGGCAGCTGCTTAACCAACTGAGCCACCCAGGCGTCCCCACAAATGTTCTTTTTAAAGCCAGTAAACTCATGGAGCTGATTGACTTTTTCCACCAAGGTCTTGGTGTTAATCTTCGTTCATTGTTGTTAGCTCATGAATTTTCCATAGCAAATTATCAGATTCAGGACTTCTCTGGATCACTTGTCTTGACCATCTGTAGGTTTGTACTTAAAAACTGAAAGTTAAATATCAAATCCGTCTGGTGTCAGAAACGTCACATGTGTGAGCGTGTGTGCATGCAGATTCTGATGTAGGTGTGCAGGGGAAGAGTAGACTTGGAAGGTTGGGCCGGTGTGTCAATGATCTTTTCCTTTGTAGTTATCCCTTTTTAAGACAAATGTAATGTTGATCATTTTGTGGTTTTTCTCCTTGTCTTTGAGGATGGAATCAAAGTCTGTTTGAGTTTGTAAGGAAAGCTTTTTTGAAGGGATGCCTGTTGAATGCCTTCTGAGTACTGGAGTATTAAGAAAGATACATAAAGGTCCCCCTCTTGAGTGAAACCACTCTCATGAGTCGTATGGCCACATGGACAGAGGATAAATTGTGCTGTTGAAGTGAACGTCTGCAGTTTGGGGGGGGTGGGAAAGGGACAAAAAGATAAGGATCCTATCCTAGACCGTGTGACAAATTATTATGAGCTCTTAATGCTTGGCTCAAATGCCTCCCCTTTTTAAAAGTCGTCTCCAACCTTTTCTCAAGCAGAATAGTTTACTTCTTTGTAATAAAACATCTGTTTATTTCCTTGTATTTATCACCTTTTATCAATCAGTTATCATCAAAATAGTAGGTAGGGTATGAGTAAGTTGTATGGGGTTGGATTGTAATGTAAAAAGTTCAGTTTTTGTTTTTTTTTTTAATGTCAGGGTCAGGGGAGTTTATGGAAAGGGCGCTACTTTCTATTATTTTTGGGCTAGTTTCTAAGTGACATTATCAGCAGTATGTTAAAAAGTAAGAAAGGCTAGCCCATTGAAATCAACAAGACTTCCAAAAATGTTTTTTGATGTATGGAAAAATAGAAGACGATATACTTTGGAATCAACCAAAGAAAATGTGATTGTTTGCCTGTGAAGCAGTCTCCCACATTCAGAGGTTAGTCATGCTCCTACAATGGAAGGGCATTCCCCTTCTGACTCATTCAGGATCTTTGTCATAATTGTGTGGGGCTCTTTCCTATATGGGGGCAAAGCCTCACTGAGCTTTTAATGGAATAGCTTTCACGTTTCTCAGGGTGGTGGGGGTGGGTGTGGAGCATGCCTAAAAAGAAGGGAATGTGTATAATAGAAGAATATCTGCCTTTACACAGTATTTATATTTAATATTATGTCTTGAGATTGAGTTTTGAAATGAATACATGTTTAAGTGGCTGATTAGAAGTCGTCTGGATAAGCTACTGTAACAGTACATCAGGCGGGTCTGTCAGCTTGCCAGGAACAATGAATGAAAGGGAACGAGGCAGACACTTTCCAAGACTTACGTTTCAAGAAGCAAGATATATGATACTGTTTGCATCTTGGCTCCCCTTGTCTATTGTCAGAATTTGTTTCTCTTGTGTCAGTTTCAGAGGTGAAGGTCCCAAAGTATTTTATTTAAAAAAAAAATCAGTAAAGAAGCCACTTTA
Source organism: Mustela putorius furo (assembly GCF_011764305.1). Lineage (NCBI taxonomy): Eukaryota > Metazoa > Chordata > Mammalia > Carnivora > Mustelidae > Mustela > Mustela putorius. The sequence continues at coordinate 13,583,065 of NW_025422057.1, forward strand.
AAGAGCAAGATATGCATCCATTATGCTAAGCGTTCATGCATAATACATCCACATACATGCAGTTTCTTTAGAACAGAGTGGCAAGTGGTTGTGCCAGAGAAAAAGTAATTACTTAGCAGTTTGAAAGTGAAAATGAGTCTCTTATTAACAGCAATCTATCCAGAAACAAAGAGCAAGGATCTCTGTTCTGATGACATGTGTTTCCATCTAACACACAATACCTAGAATTTGGAGAATGCTGCAAGACAGCTTCAGGGGGCAGCTACTGAAAATTGGAGGGAAAGAACTTTGAATTGGAAGAAAGAACACCACCAAAAGAGAAAGAGAGTGAAAGGAATTCCATCTAAGTGGGAATGGTTTCTTTTATTGTGTTCTTTAAGGACAGGCACAGTTGAGGTCTAGCCGACCTTCCATAAGTGGAACTGTGGGATTGTCCGGCATTATTAAAAATGATTTTGTTGGGGGGCGCCTGGGTGGCTCAGTGGGTTAAACCTCTGCCTTCAGCTCAGTCATGATCTCAGGGTCCTGGAATCGAGCCCTGCATCGGGCTCTCTGCTCAGCAGGGAGCCTGCTTCCTCCTCTCTCTCTCTGCCTGCCTCTCTGCCTACTTGTGATCTCTCTTTGTCAAATAAATAAATAAAATCTTTAAAAAAAAATGATTTTGTTGGTCCTCTGACAGCATCACCAAAGACCCTAAAATAGATAACTGTGTGCAATTCTGATGCTGTGCGTGTTGACGTTTTAAACGTTGTAACCAGACACAAAGGGAGTGAACTTCAGGAAAAAGCAGTAGAAATGGTGGTGGGTGGAGACCGTTTCGGGTCTGGGGTGAGAGCCTCTGCTACGTGTCCCTGTGGTACAGCCCGTTCCCCTTCAAGCCGGTGTTATTAATTGCTTGCTTCGATGCTGATCTTCTTGGTAGATCGTGAGCATAGTTGCGAGCACCCTGGCTGTTAGTTTCCCCTGGATCCCCCCCGCCCCAGGGTTAGCACAGTGCCTGGCACATATGGGTGCTATGTCACTAGGTGGTTCAGGGCTCTGAGGAAGGAAACTGAGGCATTCAGTGATTACAGTAGACTCCCTCAGCGAAGGTCCTTGCCTTGTGCACATCGTCTGCTTTGTTGATGGTGTGTGTATGCGGCACATGTGTGCATGTCATGGGCCCCAAACTGGCCTTTCCCTAGGCTGGCAACCCTCGCTGCATCCGTGCACCACGGAGATCAAAACGGACGTTCCCATTCTTGGGGGCAAGACACGGTTCCAAGTGCTGGGCTTTTTCTTGTGTATGCTACACACACAGCAGCGTATAAAGAAGTGTTAGTACCTACAGGCTCTCTGTCTGTCTGCTGAGACTGCGGAGCAGACACTTTTGTCTGTACCGTAGTGGCTGTGTGAGGGGGAAGGAAGGGAGTCCTGCCGGTGCACATGGCGACCACCCTGCAGGTCACTCCACTGGTGCTTTGAGATGCTGGTTGAGTTCGGGAAGCCAGGTATCTGCCTGGGTGAGGCTCTGAGAACAGATCGGCCTGGGCTTCTCATGTGGAGACCAGGAGACCAGGGCCTCTGATAATTCGAAACCGGCGAGGCCAACCTCTGGTGGATCCCCCACTTCACAAAGAGCCCCCATGGAGTCTAGAAGAGACCCCATGTAATCCAGCTAGTGGAAAGCAGCCAGCGCTCAAACTGCCGGGTTCCACCCTGGCCATAGGCTCTCTAGAGAGTCGCTGGGCATCCTAATTCAGTGATGTGGGCCCTCACATCTGTTGCTATTGCAAAGTCTTCCTGAGCAATTCTCACACAAAAAGAGGCAGTTTCCACAAATGCTGCAGCTGCGTGGGCAGGGTAGAGGAAGGGGCCGGGTGGGTGAGGGGTTTCTGCAGGACGCAGAGACATTGCGCTCTCCCCTAGAAGCCCAGAATCCTTGCTGACTTCCCTGTATTGGTTGAATGAGAGGAAGGTCACAAGATACTTTTCTGGGTTCACCTAAAATGATGAAATAAGCGGATGTCTGGATTTCTGCTTAGTAAATGGGTACATCCTTCATATTTTGTTCAGCTGTGGTTTGGGAATAAGTCAGCTGCCTTTGCCGTATGCATAGATCCCCCCGCCCCCTTCAACACACACCCCTTTCAGCATCCATAGCAGATGGTAAATTCTGTGGCTGCCAGTTTTATCATAATGTGGTTGCAGAAAATAGAAAGCAAAGCACTATGAAGACCCCCGGGAGAATACAGCTGGGGTTGGGTAGCGGCTTCTGCATTCTCTGGTGCCGTCTGCGGGTTCCTGGACAAACGTACGGCTGGTGATGGGAACCAGTTACTGGCATGATGGAACAGGACTGCGATGTGGGGACCTGTCCTTCACGAGAGCCCGTCCACCTGGGCCTTAGCAGGAGAGAGCGCGGGCATAAGGCTTTGTTTCTGGGAGGCTGGTGTGAGCCTCCTGACAATTGCCACGTGGTGTCCGTGACCCCCGAGGGGGCGCTGCGCGAGGGGCCGTGTGTGGTGTCAGCCAGCAGGCCTTTTCACGCGTGCGGAGGGAGCGTGCCCTCCTGTTCGATGCTCTGGTCAGGCAACGTGTCAGTGAAAACTCTGGCTTTTGATTTAAGTAAGAATTAAGTTAAGCTCTGGTTCCTTCAGGTGGAGCTTTGAGAGGTCCAGGGAAGATCCAGGCAGTATTAAGTCAGGGGCAGCGCTCCCAGGCACCAGACCAGAGGTGATACAGCTTTTCCGAGGGCATCGTACACCTTCAGAAATGAAGATCCACAAAGTTAATTTGAGAGTAAAACAGCAGATACATTTCATTTGGCAGTCATGCCCCAGGAGTGCGAGTCTAGTCAGAAATGATGTTTGATTTTGTGCTTTAGGCAAAACTGCCTTGTTGGAGGTGGGTATGCAGACAGCCTCTAGGAAACAGGAACATTCCTGAAACTGCTGACCAGAATCTCGTAAAATTAAGGGTTCTACTCTCTGGCCGGGGAAGGATCTCCACAAGCTTATTTGAGAATCCAGAACTCTAGTGTTCAGAATTTTAAACACCAGAAATCAATCAAGATAGTTTATCTGTTAAGTTGGACCTAGAAACTGTATTAGACAGCATTACTTTTTTGGCAGAGGAGAGATTCCTTGAGAAAACCTTGATGAAAGAATATGCATCCTCCTTAAGGAAATAGTCCAGCCTGACGTTCCTGCGGAGGGTCCAAGTCAGGAGCTGGTAAACAGCCTTGCTCATGTAGCATTAGGACTTGGTCCATGTTGTTTTGCGGGAATGGGTTTACCCACATGGATGGAGATAAGCTTTTTCAAGTTTCAGTTCTTGACACATTGAAGGGGAAGACTGAGCAGTTGACTTAATTTTTTTAAATTAAAAAAATATTCTAAAGCCCAAAGAAGGGCAGAGAGTAACAACAAATATGTAACTGACAGAACTAACTGTCATTCTGGGGCAGCTGCTGGGCTCAGTCAGTTAAGCGTCTGACTTTTGGTTTCGGCTCAGGTCATGATCTTCGGGTCATCGGACGGTGCCCCACGTCAGGCTCCACTCCCAGCAGGGGATCTGCTTGAGAGTCTTTCTCTCCCTCTGCCCCTCCACCCACTCTCGTGGGCGCCGTCCATCTCTCCCAAATAAATAACATCTTAGAATAAAGAATTAACTGTTTTTTTTTTTTTTAACTTAAAAAAATGCTACAGATAAAAATGAAGATCTTCAGTGTCACCCAGCCCTGGGCCCTTGCCCTTTCCCTGTATTTTGAGAGAGAGTGCCTGTGATAAATTTTGTATGTATCCTTCTATTTTGAGTTTTTATATTTTTATGTATGCCATATATATCATGAAATATACATTTACAGCCCAAGTCTATCAAGTGATTTTATTTACTTAAGGTATATATTGACCTGGATTCTCCAATTCCTTTACTCACCGTTGTGGCTTTTGAGGTGTAGGTTGACACGAGCAGCTTACGATCATCGAGTCGTGGTTCTCTAGCATGCTACATGAATATACCATGATTTATGCTCAACCTATCTGTAGAATGTTACTAGAAATTCCAGTAATAGAATCTTGAAATGGAATTGCAGGGGTGCCCGGCTAGCTCAGTCAGAAGAACATGTGACCCATGATCTTGGGGGTGGTGAGTTTATACCCGCGCTGGGTATAGAGATTACTTAAAACTTAAAAACAAAAACAAAAACCAGTAGTGGAATTGCTGAGTCATAGGGTGTGTGCACTTTCAGCTTTGATGGTTTATTTCTAAACTAGTTACGTCTGTTGACACTTCCACCAGCTTCCACGTGTCACTGTATGTGACAGTCCTCAACTGACAGCAGACTTTTTCAGTTTTTGCCAGTCTTAGATGAGACTATCTCACTGTCTTAATTTGGGCTTTCCAAATTATCAGTGGCATCATAATTTTTTAGCTGTTGAAATTTGAAATAATAAATATCCAAAGGCATGAAATCCTAATATATTTATATGGCACAGTAGGATTAAAACATCATTTAAAGTTGTGTTTTACTGGGGTGCCTGGGTGGCTCAGTCGGTTAAGCGTCTGCCTTTTGCTCAGGTCATGATCCTGGAGTCGCAGGATTGAGTCCCATGTCGGGGCTCCCTGCTCTTCAGGGAGTCTGCTTCTCCTTCTGCCCTCTCCCTTTCTCCCTGGCTCATGCTCTCTCTTACTCTCTCAAATAAATAAATAAAATCTTAAAAAAAAATTAAGTTGTGTTTTACTCACATGACTCTCTTGTTATAGTATTATAGTATTTTCAGAAAAATTCAGATTTTAATTACTGCCTTTATAAGTTAAAAATCATTTCTTAAAGTCATAGACATTTTTGATGAAAATCTTTCTAAAATGTTTTATACTTAACCTGCTTTGTGAAATTCATAGTAAGTTGAATCAGTCCTCATAATGAACATGAAGTTTTTATAAAATTCATTCATACCTCGAGGGCATGTTAAAATATTGGATACTTGTTTCTATACCAGATACCCAGAAAGGTCCTCATGCTTTAGTAGTTATTTTTGCCTTTTATGGTATTCCCTCCTCCTAGTTTTCAGTGAGTCCTCCTTCCTTTTAAAACTCAAAAGTAGTTTATGTTAATAATATATGCTTATTGTGGAATATTTTATCTTTTCTCATTTTAATTTGCCACCTTCTCTTTGGAATTCTAAGGATAGGAGGATATTTTCCCCTTAACTGAGGATTTCAAGGGGTGCACGACAGCAGTTTGTCTTCAAGTCGGGGTCACTTCTGGCTGTGCACCAGTGTTCTGGATAGTTCTGGGAGTTCGTCGCTACCCAGTTTCAGGGAATCTGACCTGCGGGTGCATGGGGTGTTCACTGTATTACTGAAATACCTACTTACTGAAAACACTGGGAGGAGGGAAGACCGTAAAAGGCAAAAAGAGGCACATATATTCTCTTAAAGAATGTGATTTGAATGCAAGGATGTTAAATTGGTCTGTTCCTGAGGAGATAATGAGCAGTGAGAGGACTCATTGTCTTGGAAGGTCCAAGGCAAGTGGCCAGATACAGATGGTGCAAGGCCATGCCGGTTGAGTAGCCCAAGTACCATGTGACAGTTAATGCTTTTTAAGGATTTTTAATTTTTGTTTTCATAAAACTGCTGCTGTTGATAGGTTTGCTCTTTCTTGCCTTCGCAAACTTGTGAAACAAATTTAACATTTGTGTCTCGTCTCCTTTCAGTGTGACAAAATTAGGCAAGAACGAGATGAAGCTGTTAAAAAACTGGAGGAACTTCAGAAAAGTATGTAAGCGTTTCATTGGAATTACTGTAACGCACATAACTATGTTTGGGAATTATGTGGGCAGACACGTCCCCTATGTTTAGTTGCTGCTGCATTGGGCTTCCAAGAAAGCAAGAATTGTCTTCCTATTTGCTGCCCCCTCCCCCCACCAAAAATGTCCTGGCATTACTGTGATTTTCAAACAAATGGAATGAATATTATTGTTTCAATAGTATGTTATTATAAAAGACAGTTTGCACTTGTTATATAAAAAACTTTACTATGCAGAACAGTTAAAGAAGAACTAAAATTACTTGTTATCTTGATTCTTTGAGAAAAGGCAGTGTTAATATTCTATAGTCTTTCTGTCTTGGTCTTTTATCTGTGGGCAGTATTTATGTCCACAAAAAATAAAGTCACGCTTTTCATTCAGTTTTACAACCTGCTTTTTTCAGGGAGTGGTGTATTGTGGTCATCTTTGCATGTCAGTAGAGATGTATTTTTTTTTTCTGTATTCTCTTACATGATAGTACTCTAATTTATTTGAACATTCTTTCAGTGATAGATGGATTATTTCTGAGTTTTAGATATTCTAAGTAATGCCAAGTATAAGGGTATTCTTATACATCTTCATAGTGGTCTGATTTGTTTCTTACATTAATTCATAGAAAAGGAATTGTAGTTCACAGAACTATCACATTTTTAAGAGTCAGAATGTTTGTAATGGCCTTCTCACCAAGGAATGTTGTATTCCCACAAAAGCTGTAATAATGTGCTAAATGTTTGCTATGGTATTCTTGTATGCCATGCCAATCTGTCATTACCTTGTCCACTAAGATAGAATGTATCTGATCATACTCAGAAGGATCAGAAGGAAATAGGTCATGGGAAAAGGACTAGACTCTAGCAGGAAAAGTTGCCCTTCCCCTTGGAAGCAGGGCCTTTCTCCGTCTTTCTGCAGATGCTGTGTTAGGCTGTTTGATTATATCATAAAGTGTTGACTTGGTAACTATGCAACAGAACATTTTATTCTTGTCGAAGGTTAAACAGGCATGAAAATGGAGCATTATAGTTCATTTCAGTACCCAGTTTATTTCAAGTGTCTGGCTTTAAAAAAGTCTCGGGAATATTGTTGTTGGTACTTTCGTTTGGAGGCCAATATGCTATGACAGAAATATCTCTTACTTGTGAATATACAAACTGCGATTGTGTAGAACTTTCTTGTTCCCTAAGGCGGGATTAATTTGATACTCTTCCACTTTTGCTGACACTGGGTCACACTGAAAGAATTATACCATTTACATTGTTACCAATTCATGTTCTCAAATTAATTATTGATAGTGGGTTGGAATGCTGTGTGTAGTAAGAATAGTTCAAGGTTTTATGTTTGGACTTAACATAAAATGCTTTGGTCGGGCAGGTAGTAGGCATTTTGCCTCTTGTGTTCTGCAGAAATGGAAGGAGCTTCTCCCCAAATCAACCTACCTTTAGAGTAACATATAAACGTTCCTCTCCCACTTCCTTTTCCCCTTTCTTTGTCTTTTCCTCTAAATATCTTCGACAGTTTTAAAAATTCACATTTTTCCTTACGAGCAACTCAGAGCCTAAAAGAATCAGCTGAAAGGTTAGTACAATGATCTTTATTGTTGTATGCGTTGAATTTTTGACTATCCTAAGTCTGCTTAATTAATTTAAAGTTTGGATGGCAGGAGAACAGAATGCCGACTCTTTTCTCTGACTCAAAAGAACAGAACGTGGGGACGATGAAAATTCTAAATACTTGTTAAAACATTCTGTCTGGGGTAAATGGTTGATGACTTCTGAACAGGGAGCAGGATTTCGGATTTGGAAGGGAGCACAGCGGTTGCCAGCAGGAAAAAGCAGCTGTGCTGTGAATCCACGTAGTCCTGAGCAATTTCTGCATTAGTAAAATTGGGATAAATGACCCTGCCTCCGAGGCTGTTCAAGGAACAAATGAGATAATTCATGGAGAAAGTGCTGAACACAGTGCCTGGTGTTAGAGTTTAAGTGCTCAGTCAACGTGCGCTGCTGCCACTGCCATCTCGTTGACTGTCCCGTCCAGAGCCCGAGCCCCTTCGGCATGAAGAGTCCATGAGCCTGCTCACGGGTTCGTTTGCAGAGCCTGGTCTTGGCGCTTGGACAGCCCTGGGGAAATATCTTCGGGTGCTAAGTTGAAATCTGCCTGCCTGTCATGTATACCTAATGAGGCCCAGATCTCAGAGTGAGGGAAGAGCCCCGTTAAGCCGAAGGGCTGTGCTCACCTCGCTGGTTGTGCTCTTCTTAGCCGGTTTCGTCCGTATTTCCCCGCCATTTTTGGCCTCCATCAGCTCTGCCCGAGCCTTCCTCCTGTCTTCCTGCACAAAGAGCCCCGCTGCAGAGCAAAGATTCATGTGAATCTGTCCCTAGGAAGACAGATTCACGTGAGAGAAGAAGTCACTCAAGGCCTTTCCAGTCCTTCAGCCAGAACCTGAGAGCCTTTGCGGTGTGTGAGGACACACCCATGTCCCCCGCACGCCTGCCAGCTCTCCTCCGTGTTTGCACACGCGTGAAGACCTGTCAGACGATCTCACATCGCTGGCGAGTAGACGGTATGTCTCCACATGAGCTGCAGAGACGTCCTGCATCTAGGCGTTGCTGAGAGTTGGCTGGATGGAGAGGAGTTGCGCTCACGTCAATCCCACGCGTGGTATCACATTTGAATACAAGTTAGAAAGACATCTAGAAAATCAGAGTCCTCTAGAAGTTGGTTTAGCTGGGCTTTACACGTTAGGACTGTATTTTGGGATGTATGTTACTTGACTTTTTTGGGCTTCAGTGTTCTCCAGTAAGAAATTGCTGTGATATTACATACCTACCTCGTAAGACTGACGTGAGGAATCCTGACAGAGCACATCGGGTTTAGCACAGGCTGGACACAGAGTTGGCCCAACAGTCAGTGATAGCGGTTGTGTCCGAAGCAGTTCTGTTCTAGAGAGAACATTCTTGTAAAGGGGTGTTCCCAGACGAACATAGGCCTGATAGATTTTTCCAGTCACAAACACAAACACAAATGTGACTATGTAGCACATACCCAGCAGTATGTCAGGTGCAGGACGGTCAGACATGAGTAAAGCTGTGATGCTTGAAGTTAATAGAAGACAAAAACAAGTCAAAAAGATAAAGTCCCAGTTGCCCCCCATTCTGTGATGGCAAGTATGTCAGGGTGCTTTGCGGTCGTGAAGAGGAAAAACAGACTTTGCTGGTTCAATTGGACGGGTGGAAGCACTCATGGATGCCCTTTCAGGTTATGCTTCTGAGTTGTGAGAGTCACTAAAAACAACTCTGATTATGGAAAAGATCAAGCTTATATAAAACTAAGAAAATAATGCAGTGAAGCCCCATGGGTTCATCATCAGCTTCAACAACTACCAGCCCGTGGCCAGGCATTTCATCGCTGTCCACGCATGCATTCTCACCGACCTCAGATCATTTTGAAATGAATTCAGTCATCATATCATTTCATTTCATCATATCATTTAATGATAATTTTATCGTAAATAAATATAACAATTTCAATACGTGTTTCTAAAAGTCTAGAATTCATCTTTCTTCTTTTTGAACCCTTCCTGTCATCCACATCAGAGCTATGTTAGGTGTAGTGGTCATTCCTGGTCTGGGTGTTAGGAGACAAGCCTGAATTTGGCAACATAGAGCCAGTCACTAAATGAACAAATGAAAGGTTTGGTTTTCTTTTTGTTTTTTTTTAAAAACTTTCATCCTTTGGAAGTTGCAAATAAAATTACATATTGCAAAAACGTCTGTTTTGTGTCATGTAATCTGACTTGTAGTTTTGGAAATGAGGTCTGCTTTTTAAAGATATAAATGCCCTCTGAAACATGTTCTTTTCTTTTAAATATAGAAAGTGAATAGGTGGGTGTCTTTACTCCCCACTTAGCATTGAGATAATTTTTTAAACTAGAAATCAAAGCACTACTTTTGATTTCTACTGTTCTCTCTTAGAGGAAGAGAGAAAAAAAACCTATCTGATGGGCCTGCTGTATGAGAATTGGAGAAAATTGTGGCTAGTGCTGCCTATGTAAGTTTATCAAGTTAAGTTACAGGGCAGCTTTTTACAAAATGTTCAGAAAATAAGTGTGAGTGTGTGTGTGTGTGTGTGTGTGTGTGTGTGTGTTTCTTTTTGCTGGGCCTAAACCTTGCTATGTGGAATGATTTTTCCTTACTCTTCCATGAGCAAGAATGTTATTGAATAAAAAGTCAAATTCCTATGAAACATGCAGAGTGTTTATGTTTTTGTTATGATGGTGGAAATACCAGATTGTGGCAGAAGAAGTCAAGTAGTTAAGGCTAAAAATTCAAAGTAATATTTGATGTTGTAAAAATTGTATAGGTTTCTTTTCTCTTTCCTTCACATTTTTGAAGAACCTACCTTGTAAACATAGTGATAAAATGCCAAGAATATTAGGATTTTAAGGAAATAATAGAGCCTATTATTTAAACTACAATATAAAAGGCAATTATATTGATGAAGAGCTACATGGGCTTTGTGTGTGTGAATAAACTTGGCCTGTGTTCAGCTTCTATTTGTTCTTCTGGCATAAACACATATTGTGTGTGATTCCAGTTTAATGGGGACCCGTTTGTATGCCAAGCAGCTGCATTTTAGGACCTATTGCGTGATTTCATAGCTCTCTGAAAATTGGTTCTATTCAGAACAAGAGATAGAAGAGGAGAGGGGGGTGGTGTGGAAGGGGGGGCAGAGCCTCAACACACAATCATTTCTTTTCAATTGGAGCCAGAAAGGTTGATGACAACATGACCATTGTGTTATAATGATAAGACCACTAAGGCATCTGTACCTCTCATCAAGGCTTTCACACAACAGCAGATACAATTTAATTCACTGCTCTGTCAGCAGTGCTGATACCATTATGCCGTCTGTCTCCACAGTTATAATCACTGTCCTCTGAGAAATGCAGTTGAAATGATCTTGAGCAGTCAAAGAAACTCTCAATTAAGGCTGCCACTTCCAATGTGTCAGATTGTGTCTTATGCACTTGGTACAATTTTCACTTCCAATCCTGTTTATTTACAATGTCTACCAGTAATTACGCTTAACGTGTCATTTAGTGAGGGGGGCCCCTGCCAAGCCGATTGTTGGGTGCTGCTGTACCATTGAGTGGGAGTTTCTCGAAGTCAATGCCATCAGCAGCTTTTAGGCCCTGATGGGATGCAGTAGTAATGTTGATAATGCAAGTATCGTGCTCATCAAGTCATAATTAGATGCCACTCAAATGTGCCACTTGTAATAACAGTGTTGATTCATGTTTTTCTCGGTGACTGCAACTACTAATTAGTTAAGTGGTTTTTGGTTGGCCTGCATTTGCTGCAGATTATTATTACCCCTGAAAAAATGTCAAGGTTAGAGATGTTTCTGGCCATTTAGTGCTGCTTTATGAATTTGAATATTAACATAATAAGAACTTTGGACAGACTTAGGAAGTAATACATTTTTGTATTTAATTTGGAGAGAAATTTTTTTCCCCTGAGTTTAATCATAATTGCAGGTTAATTAAGCTTAAATGAAGCAAAAGTAATCTCTCTTTGTGTTATGTGAGCCCCAGTGCTTTTTGCCTAACTTCATTGGGTTTCACATTTGGGTGTACTTCATTTTTCTTTTTTAAGCCAAACACATGTCAATAAGTATACACGTCCACAGTGAGGTTTAAGATGCTGAGCATTTTCTTTTAACTAAAAATGTTGGGGAAAGGAATTGGCACTTTTCTCTCAGATGATCTTCGAAGTATAATTCAGGTTCTAAATTACTTTGTACCTTTGAATCTCAATCTGTATAAACCAGCTACTGAAAGAGCCTGAAAATTACTATTTTTCAAGCATTGGTAAAGTGTCCAGTAAAATTGCATTTTTCTTCCAATCTTCCTGACAGTCTGTGATGCAAGAAGGCTCCACGTTCATCGTCATCGAGTACATAACTGGGGTTGCTGTACTTTTCTGCCCCGGAGTTTATTAAATCACAGTAACTACTTTGTCTCTCATAGAGAAGGCTGTTGCATGCTGACCTGAGCTCAATTGCCACCTTGTTATTCTGGTGAAGGAGATCAAGTTAAGATTTAATTTTAAAAATTTCTTGCTAGCTGATTTTCCTTCTTAGATCCAGGGGTTTGTCTCGCTAAGAAAAGGAAACCACGTTTGCCACTTTTCATTGAGGAGAGATTCTTTCGTCTAAGTTAGTGGACGTGTCTAAGACTCTGTGTACAGCTGCATAGAATAAAGACACTTAAAGGCAGCCTAACTAGCTTTCTTAAAAATGTGTGCATTGGAAATGAAGGCTCTTCATTGCGTTTTTTCCCCCTCCACGTCCAAATATTAGCTAAGATTTAATCAGGGCGGCAGCTTCAAGACTGTTTTTTTGTTTGTTTGTTTGTTTTTTGTTTTTTTGTTTTTCCCTCCTCCATACCCGATGAAGGCCTGGCGAGCTAAAGAAGTGAAGTATTCTGAGTCATGGGACACAACGTGTGGGCTTCTGGAATCGCTGACTAATCTCTGAATGCTGAGACTTTTTTCCCCCTCATTCCTAGTTTCTCACATGGTTATAGAGGAAGTCAATTTTATGCAGAACCATCTTGAAATAGAGAAGACTTGTCGAGAGAGTGCTGAGGCTCTGGCGACAAAGGTGAGACTCTTCAAATGAGGGAATTCTACCTGTGCCTTTTAAGTTCAACTTCTTTTCTGATGAGTGAGTGGCCTCTTACCTGCTTTTGCTTGTCTAGTCCCATTGCCTCTGCTCTGATGAGGAGAAGTGTCGTAAAGTGCTGTAAATTATCAAAGCCCTGGAATAGGGTTATGTAAATATCTTAATGCCTAGGTTCTTTCCATTGTAAAAGGGGCATTTACATGTGTGTATTTCAGCATTGGTGCTTTCTGCCTCTAAAAAATGGCCCAGAGTCCATCTTTCAACTGGACTTTCTTAATGTCTGAGCATTGGGTGAAAACATTCGCCAAGTTTAAAATGAGCCTGGTGTGGCATAAAGGGGGCAATGAGTGTTTCACATTTGATTTAGATGAAAAAGTCAGCCTCCAGCCTTACATTTCAGGTGATTATTTGTGAAAGCAGAGTGAGGGCATGCTAAAGGTGACCTCCAGTGCTCCACTGATTGCTTCTCGCTGATGAATTTACCAAGAGTGTAATTTTCTATATTCTGTCTCATCAGAAGTACATTATTATTAAAGAATGTTTTTTTTTTATCTCTGTCTTACGTATTTTGGGTCGGGTAAAATGCATCTGAACCACTTCATCAGAAAATGGATTACAGCAATTTTTAACCAAAATCATTAGTAATGCCGGTTGTGTGCCTTTCTCTCTTCCCCATCACCTCCCTCCAAAGTATGTCTTTGGATGTCACTGAAAGTCTTCAAATCAATCAGCCAGTCTGTCTATGTATCTCTCTGTTTAATTTGTGTGCATTAGCAGTGTGCTTGCTGGAGGTATTTGCTTAATTGTTTGTGTAATGACACTACATTAGAATTCATAAGATAATACAGTCAGAACCCAAGAATATAAACATGTACATGCAACTTCTCTTCTGTTATTCCTTTGAAGAATACACAGCACTATGGGCCATTGCTTTAAAAACAGTGATCGCATGGGTGCTTTCCTATCATTTCTTCTGCGCTACCCTTCATTAAGTGTTCACTGGTCTGCAAAACTGGGTGAATCCTCTTTTTTTTTTTTTTTAAAGATTTATTTATTTATTTGACAGACAGAGGTCACAAGTAGGCAGAGAGGCAGGCAGAGACAGAGAGAGGGGGAAACAGGCTCCCCGCCGAGCAGAGAGCCGGATGCGGGGCCCTATCCCAGGACCCTGGGATCATGACCCGAGCCAAAGGCAGAGGCGAATCCTCTTTTTCATATCCTTTATTCCTTCTTTGGGAACAGATAGAAAAAAAAATGTCTTGGGAGCATACTAACTGCTCTGAACCTCGCAGTAGCTAAAGATAGTCCTTGGATTTTCTCTTGCTATCCATAAGTATCCCTGTTGCCAGTAATACATTGCAAAATGAGAACACAGACTACCTCGCAGGACTGGCAGAATTAATGGAAAGCAACAATTTGGGAGTTTTATTCCCAGTGATGTCATTTTGGGCATATGTGACTTTGGGCAAGTTACTAGTTCTGGTCTCTGGACTGCTGTGTCTCCTCTCAAATGACAGGATGGACTAGAGTTAGGACGGCAGGGAGAAAGGGACAGACTTCCCTTTTTTCATGATGCACTCTACTCACAGGTCTGTGTAAACCCTTTTAAAAAAAATGATTTGAGCCCTCCCCCCCTTTTTTAACAGGTGACTTTGAGCAAGAGAATGAACCTCTCTGGGGTTCTACAGTTGCCTTGTCCCAAGTGTCAGGGTGGACCAGCATTGATTTCTTAAGAATATCCTAGACCCACTGATGCTGGGAATGTGCCCCAGGCCAGGTGTGTGCTGAGAAAGCTGCCAGGGGACTGTTGTCTTCGTCCGTCCCTGTTTATGAACCACTGTATTACTAATCTCAAAGGTCAGTTTTATAATTTAGTCTTGACAAGAGGATCCTTCACTTACAGGTTTTGTCCTCTTCATGAAGTCTTTCAAAGTGGCCATATGGTTTCTTTCTGAGGCTACAATGTTGCCTTGTGGGACTTGGAATAAAAATAGGTCAGAAAGCCTATAGATGTTCATTGGATCTGGAAGATACTACAGCTTTGAATGCAAAGTCTGGAAGCTTCATTATATGAATGATCAATAAGTAGCACATCCTGGGGCACCCTGGGTGGCTCAGTGGGTTAAAGCCTCTGCCTTCGGCTCAGGTCATGATCTCAGGGTCCTGGGATCAAGCCCCGCATTGGAATCTCTGCTCAGCAGGGAGCCTGCTTCCCTCTCTCTCTCTCTGCCTGCTTCTCTGCCTACTCTTGATCTCTCTCTGTGAAATAAAATCTTTTAAAAAAAAAAAAAAGTAGCACATCCTGATTTAGGTATCCCAATTGTCATTTTTGAAAGTAGACTCCATTTTTAAAGCAACAAAGTTTCTGTAAATTTCTTCTTATTTTTCTAAATCTTGGCTCTCAAATTAATGACAAATGGGATGTTCTTAAGATGCAATTTGCATAATTTTCTTAAAAGCAAGGGTGGATGCTTCGGTAAAATGTGTAGGTTAAACCAATAAATATAGACCAATTATTTAAACCATATGGTCCAAATCTGCTTAACTTGCTTACTTTGTATCTTTAAATATTCATTAAGCTGCACCCAATATAAAAACTATTTAAATTTGAACATAGTAGAAGATTCTGCTACTATAGGTTTATAAAAGATTTATTTTTGCTTTGTGACTTAGAATCATTCCAAAAGACAGTATGCTGTTAATATATAACTTGATGAATAATAACCTCAGTGAAATTGCTTTGCCAAAATTTGTGAATTCAGAGTTTTCAAAAATATCCAGTTAGTATGGTCATGAGATCTTTATGTACATAAATCTTGTGTTTCTTCCTTCAGAATGTGAGAATGATGTTACAGAGAAATTTGCTTATGGCTTTTATTTTTTATTTTTATTTTTATTTTTTTAAAAGAGTAGTCTCCACACCCATCATGGGGCTTAAACTCATGACCCTGAGATCAAGAGTCACATGCTCTACCAAATGAGCCAGCCAGGTGCCCGGTGTGTGGCTTTTTTCTTGAGTTAGTAACTTTGTTGAAGAGAGTAGTTGTATTATAGCCACATAGTGCTGGCAGATTCTGATTCCTGGCTTGATAGAAAGAGGCATTAAACTCTTGAGGGTAGAACAATTAATGAACAAGTTATTAAGTATTATTGTGACAGTGGCCCAGGACTGAGCCTCTTAAACACCAGATAACAAAAATTCGTGTTTTTGTGCTTTCATGAGGATCCTGGAAGAAGAGAAAATTGCACAGATGTCTATGTTGGTTGAAAAAAACTAGCTGATAAAGTATTCCCAAAGAAAAATCAGACACACACCCCAAACACCTTTTGTTCCTATCAGGAGCAAACACTGGCTTTTTCCTGCATGTCCGTCACTGTGTGAAGCGCTTCCTGTGTAATGTCTCACTCAGTGCGCACGTTATGGGGCAGAGGCTATTTTTACCCTTAGTTCGTGGAGGAGGAGACCACTGCTGTGAAAGGTGAAGTTATTCTAGGAGCAGAGACATTGGATTATAGAGCAGGATTCTTGCCTCTGGTTTTATAGAAACAGATACAGAAGTGTTTCCTTTCTCTGTGTCAAAGATTCTTCGTAGTGATGCGCAACAGAATCACCTGGGGCCCTGAGAGGGTGCTCTGCGGGGTTCCACCGCCAGAGAGTTGGGTCTGTGAGAGAGCCTGTGCTCTGGGATTGTGTAAAAGCTCTCTGGAGGTTCTAATGTGGCGTGCTGCAAACCATTAGTTTAAGTATTACTAGGGGACAGAATTACAAATGAAGGCTTGACTGTTTTCACTTTTTCCTTCAATTTTGATTTTTTTTCCCGCCATTCGGAGAAGATGGCACCATCTGAGTATCAGGCAGGATCCTTGAGCCGCTCGTGCCCGCTGTAGCACCTGTGGTACCAGGAATCCACAGCAGGCTTTACGAGAATGTTTTATCCAAGGGGAGAGAGGCTTAGAGATCATGGGCTCCTGTCTTATCCCTGATCCTCTAATGGACTGTCGGGAGCTAGAAGCTGGAGCTGTGGGCTGGGCACAGGGAAGAAAGGGGCTGTGTGAGATTCCCTGAGTAGAGCTCAGGAGGCTTCCCAGGGGGAAGCTTTGGAAGGGTTCAGAGGGCTGGGAAACCTCTTGGGCCCGCATCAGGCTACTTGGGATATAGTTAGATTCAGTGTTCTTGGGGTGAGAATCAGATCTCCCTGTTTGAAATGGTCTGGACTTTTTCCTGAGGGAAGCCCTAAAGGGCCTTGATTATGATCACAAATGAAGGACCAAAGCTGGGCCAGTACCAGCATGACTTACTCTGATGTAAAGCTGTAGTAGAGAAGGTAGTTATTAGCTTTCCAATGAGTTGGGTTTCTGTTTCTATTTATTTCCAGTGTCAGTTATTTAATTCAGAACTTGTCTTGGTCGCCATTAGCCCTGAGTGAAAGAAGAGAGGTTGCATTTCTATATGTGCATGTGTTCATAGGAGACCTTTTATTTTTTAGTCTTCAGAAGAGAAAACATAAGGAAACCATGCTTTCCTTCTATGGGCTTTGGACCACGTTGAGTCTTTGTGCTTCGCACTAAAACCGGTACGCACATAAACAAGGGAACCGAAGAAGACGATGGTAGTTGAGCGACTGAAACTAAAGAACAATTCATTTCTGCAAAGGGAATAACAAATACATTAATTAATTAAGATTTCTTCTCTTTGCTGTGAACTATAACTCTTTTTATAGAGAGAACAGAAACATACCTTGTACTTTCTTCCACTGTCAAAAGAAAAAAAAGTAGGAATTTGTTAGTGAGGGATATTGGGGAATCCAATGGCATCCATGAGCTAGGAGCATTTTGAGAATAGACCAGAGAGAGTCCTGTGGGAAACCCATCTCCATTATTTTTCTCTGTGTGTCTCTACACACCAGCTCCGTTTGGGGCTTTGCTGTGGACTCCCTTCCTCTGTTTCTCAGTTCAGTAGTGAATCATGTTTGCCTACAGCGTCTGTATATCTGGACACATGGACGGAAACTCATCTCTGTTCTAGCCTCCAAATTTCTAGAGGAGGGATTCGCCTGACCACGCTTAGGCGCACGTGCCTGATCCCCGGACTGATTAGCTTCAGCCAAAGGGATGGGGTGTTCTCTGGGGGAACACAGTTGTTCCCAAAGGAATGCTGTGGAACAATGAAGAGGAGTAGCAGGTGTTCAGAGAAGAGGGAGGGCTGGGCTAACAAACATTTGAAGGGTTGGGCACAACAGCAAAGAAAACATTTTCTTGAAATGAAGTGCCTTAATTAGGACTATTAAGGATGGAATAAGTTGAAATTTGAGTAAATCTAAGTATATAAATCTATACTGGTATCTTGTCTTAATAATTCTTATGTCATCAGTTAGAACTAGCATTTCCCCATGCTGCTGGCTGTAATCCAGGTGTCAGGTCTTAACTTTAGTTAGTTTAATACTAAAAAGTATAAATAAAACCTTACTTCATGAATCTTCTAATTGTTAGTTCATGCTGTGGGTGTTGATGAATATGTAAGACAGAAATACACTCAATCTGTCTATTGTTTAAAAATGCAAGACATTCATTTGACTGCTGTTAAAATGACTGTTTTTATATTTTGCCTTAGCTAAATAAAGAAAATAAAACATTGAAAAGAATCAGCATGTTGTACATGGCCAAGCTAGGACCAGATGTAATCACCGAGGAGATCAACATTGATGACGAAGATGTCAGCACAGACCCAGAAGGCACCGCGGAGACCTGTGTCTCTGTACAGTGTCAGAAGCAGATCAAAGGTGGGATGCTTGCACTGGGCACATTTTGGATAATGTTTCTTAGCACTGGGTGCCCATTGGAATCACCTGAGAACCTTAGAACTTGGGTCCTGCTTCAAAAAGTTTCAGATTTAAATGTCCCAGAGAGCAGCCTGGTTGAGAATCATGATACGATGTGATGTTGGTGCATTGTGAGTCACTTTCTCATTTGCGATTACACACTTTTGAAAGTGTTGTCTTGATGGAAACAGCCAGCTTGTAAAAATTCTTAAAAATATGGACTACACATTGAGATAATTTTGTTAAGTGAAAGAATGGATAAAAATATATGTAGCCCATGCCTCCCATTTGTCTGGTTCTTTTTTGGAATCTTTCGGGAGGATTCCTCCCCAGATGGCTTAAGTCTCTGCCCTCAAAGGACTTCTCATCTGATTGAGGCACTGAGCTGTAAGCAATCTGCAGTGTTCAACTTAGACACGGTTAGACCACTCACTGTGGCAGTCAGCGGCACGTAGAATATCACATGGAACCTCTATTAAATACACTTTAATTTTATTCTTGATTGTATATACATCTGATTATATGTACACACTGTTTATGTTACAGATGGAGAAGAGCAGTCCGGGGCTCAGTGACTTTTCGGGTATTTTAGCATCAGGCGCATGCGAAAAGCAATACTTACTAGCATGTTGGGTTGGATAAAACTGCAGTTGGAAGGGGGGGGAAGGAGGATACAGACAGCCCTTGTTACCTGACTGTCCGCCCCGGACCGAAGACAAACTAATATTTGTGTGGGTGGGGAGGGAGTAGTTTACAGGATTTTCTTCTGTTCATGATTCGTCTCTCCTCTTAGGTCTGAGACAGTATAGTCTCTCGTTCCTCCTTCAGCATGACCCAGCCAGTGGAGAAAGAGGTTTCGAAATAAGATCTGAGAACTCTTCCAGGCTGGCCTCCTGTAAAATCTTGATTCAATTTATAAATAACTCCAGAGAAGGTTTTTAATTAAAAGCAATTAAAACCTGAGTAGCAAACCTGGAGGCCTTGGATATCCATTTAAGGACTGACTCTGTGCTAATATGTGTATTTGTATATATATATATATATATATATATATATATATATATATATTTTAAAAAGATTTATTTGAGAGAGAGAGAGAAAGGAGAGGCAGAGGGAGAGGGAGAGAGAGAATCCTCAAGCAGACTCCCAGCTGAATGCAGAGCCTGACTTGGTGGGATCCTGACTTGGTGGGATCCCAGGACCCTGACATCACGAGCTGATCTCAGGCCGAAGTCAAGAGTCGGGCGCTCCACCAAACTGAGCCACCTGGTCGCCCCTCTTGTGTACTTTTTTACTGTTGAGTGGTGGGAGTAACTTTCGTCTACTACCAGAAGCTTTTGCATTTCATGGTTGCTAATAGTTTCATTTTGGTAATACAGTTTTCATTAAATTCCAATAAGAAGAACTAGGAAATAAATTAAGAAACAAAGCACCAACAACTCTGGAGAGAAAATTACTAGAATTAACCCTTTTGCAAATAGGTTATATTTTGAGTCCATTCAAATAACGTTTGAGGGCTATAAATTGGCAGCAGGTCAGGATTTTTTTCTGCAAATCAAAATCTGCAAATTATCAACTGCCCCATTGTCTGTTATATTTTATTGTGACAAGAGCCCATGGCCATTTTAAAATAAAAAGGAAATTAGTAATATGCCTTAATTTGTTTTGCTGAAATCTTAAAACATTTACTTCTAAAATGCCAGATAGTTTCCTAAAATGTGGGCTGATAGCATGCAAAGAAAACATGAACTGGTACATTTAATAACACAGTGAGATTGCGTGGTATAAAATGATTAATAACTGTGGCTGCATACAGGGGCAAAGAAGTGAGATTTCCACCATTCTCTGCTTTATTTGCATTCTATTTGTTAAGTAACCTTGATTGTAAGCTACATATGGACTGGCATTTTCAGTTCTTTTGACAAGATTAATGTCTTTTAAGATAAATTTAGAAGTTACTACACCCGAAACTAATGTTGTACTCTAAGTTCGCTAATTGAATTTAAATTAAAAATTAAAAAAGTAAGTTTGCTTATATTGTTTTCCTCCCCTTGTTTTTTTCTTTAAAAATGCAGAACTTCGAGATCAAATTGTATCTGTTCAGGAAGAGAAGAAGATACTAGCAATTGAATTGGAAAATCTCAAGAGCAAACTTGCAGAAGTAATTGAGGAAGTATGTATCTTGGGCCTGAAAAGCAAGACTTTTGGTGTTTTTAGGGTGTTTGGCTAAGTTAAAAACTTGCTGTTGGAAGTTGATTTCAGGCACGAGAACCATGTACCAGTTCTGACCTTCTCTTCTCCCCTCCGTTTCAAATATACGGAAAGGTGTAGAAAATAAGATCGTGAACATTCGTATACTCACTACCCAGCTCAGTAAATCAGCGAAATATCAATGAAGTATCGCGGTTGTCCCCGTATTTCACTATGGGAGGCAGATTTGTAAGAACGCTCTCTGCAATTTAAGTCATCTGCTTTATTACTGCTGGGGAAGAAGTATTTGGCTTCGCCATCAGATGGTTTGGCTCAGTTGGGAAGGGCTGTCTTCTTGGGTACCAGCAGCATAAGCATAGATGTCAGAATGGGTTCAAAGTGGGTGCTTCAAAAATCTTTTTATTTTTCCTTTTGAATGGTCTTTAAGAACAAGAGCACATAATTGCCTTTCTGTGCATGGTGCTTCAGAGAACTGCCTTTGCAGTCATGATTTAACTGGTGTCCGTGGTTCCCAGATTCTACAGCCCAAGCTTCTAGACCCATCCCTCAGGTGGCTTATGGGTAATGCTGAGGCCTTGAGGCTTCGATCCCTTCAGTAGGCAACCTTACCCAGCTACCTCAGTTTGCATACGTATCTCACAGTTTTCCTAAGGGCCAGGATGCGAGAAAGGTTGGGAGGTGGTGTCCACCAACGTCAGCCTCGCATTTACTTAGCGTTACGGAACATGCTGAGGCATGGGAAGGATGATGCTGTTTTGGAAGTGGCGTTCCTGGGGAGAGTACACCGGCTACTAATTCAGACCAAAACCAAAAACGGAGCTTACGCTAAAAGCATCCAGTTCACAGGCTCTCTGGTGTGCCGATGGATTCAGAGTCCTTTTCCAGGACCATTATCTTAGTTTCTTTCTTGTCTGAAACCACAGGAGAGAGACAGACATGTTTTGATGCACTCTCTTCCTCAATTATGATGATTTACTGATGATCCTGTCCCCCTCCCATTTAGAGGTATTATTGGAAATCCTTTCAGAAGTTCCTTTTATTACGACTATTTCAGACATGTGAAGAGTATAAAAAACAAAATAAGGAACACCCATATGTCTACTACCTAGTTTAATACGTAGTCTTGATAACCCCAGTGTCTCTCTCCCTGACTGTATTCCCCTCACTCCATGCCCTGTTCCCCTACACAGCCATTATTCTGAATTTGGCTTTTATCATTCCAGTGCGTGTGTGTGTGTGTGTGTGTGTGTGTGTGTGTGTGTATTTATTTATTTATTTTGCTACAATACATAGGATTTTGAGTGTTTCTAAATAATGTAAATGTACCTGCTTTTTATTTTTTTAATTTGTATTTTAAGTAGGCTCTGTGCCCAGTGTGGGGGTTAAACTCACAATCCTGAGATCAGGAGTCAGATGCTTCACTGACTGAGCCAGCCAGGCACTCCTGTACCTGCTTTATAAAATTCAATGTAGTGCATTTGAGACTTGCCCACTTTGATACACCTAACTTCACATTCTTTTTTTAAAATGGTCCCTTCATAGTCTCTTCCCATTGATGTCAAAATTAACTCAGAAATGTAAGTCTTTTGGGAAGATTTTTATGTGTGTTTTATTTAAGCCAGAAGTCATAAAAGTTTTTTATTTTAAAAATTCATGCATTGTTTTCCTTAAGTTAAATGTCATCAGAATTTGAAGTGAATATTGAAGTTGAGTATTGGATCTCTGACTACATGATTTGTCTACTTTCTGGGTGCTTTCTACTTGGATTTTTGCATTAAAAATATCAATCATTTACATGGGTAGGGACCAGTGCCATTTGGAATTTGTAAGAAAGTTCTCTACCAAAGGATATCCCAGCTTAAACAGCTACCCCCGAGGCCTTAAGAACAACTTTACTAAAAGCCCAACACGATAAAGCCATTACTGCCTGAAATTGTAACTTCATGTTGAATGTTGAACAGCAGTCTGGGTGTCACACATCACCTTATGTCATATTTTACAATGTCGGGTCTTTTCTTCCCTCACAATTTCACATTTTTAGGTAAATAAAGTTAAACAAGAAAAAGATGCTTTAAACTCAGAAGTTCTTGAACAGAGAAGAGTCTTAGAAAAATGCAATAGAGGTAAGTGTTTCCAGTCTTTTTTTACAGATACCTGTGTAATTTATTTGGTTTGCATACATTTTGTGTTGTTTTGTACCTGTGCCTGAAGAGTCTTGGAGCAAAAATATTCTGTCTTGGTTTTCCTGGTTTCTAGCCACGAGTCTCTCTCTTTTCAGTTATTTGATCACCCACCTTAGGGTCTTGGGACTTCTAAAAGTCCCTTCACTTGAGGAGCGTACGACCCACCTCAAACCAAAACACTGTTCTGTCTACATGGATCCTGGGACCATGGCCGTATTGGCATTCCCCTCAGTATTTATGTATTTGGTAGGTGATTTTTAATCCAAGAGAGAGGATATCTACACAGATACATGTGACATGATATGAAACCATTTTAAATTACGAGAATATACAAAGTGGGGCAAAGCAAAAGTACAATTAAATACCACTCTACAAGGTTCCATGCTTGCCGTGAGGTCTCGTGCAGTCCTGCCTGTGTGCAGTCAAGTCTGGCTTAGAACTGTCTAGCGGCCAGAGTGATGAGAGATTTACGACCGTTCATATGAATCATATTAAAATGATCCTCTTGATCAGGAGAAGCAGGCATGGTCCCGTGGTGAGGAGATTTCTCCAAAGGCTACCTCTAGAGAAAACGGAGTCCTTGTTGTGAAACCCAGCATCAAATCCCACGGGGACTGTGTTTTTGCATCCTCTGGTTCAGGACAAGGGAGTGATGCCTGAGTGCAGGAAACCTTTGAAATTTCCCTGTTGTCATTGGTGGTAGTTCTCTACCTTTGGGGAATGAATTGAGATTTTTGAATAAACAAAGGACCTTGTAATTCAGTGTGGGAGATGCGGTGATTCTGACAATTCTCAGCTCCTCCCACATTCCGGAAGATAGAAATGGTTTTGATGTACTGTGCTAGACACAGAGGGTTGGTTCTACAAAGGTCGATCACATGGATCTTGCCTTCGGAGAGCCCTTTCCGTAGGAAGAGAGAGAGAGATGGTATAAATAAATGCAAAAGAAATAAATAGTTTCTTGCAGAAGCCAAGTCAGAAGGGCCAGGGCATGTGAAAACTCAGTTTTGGTTATGGTGTTCTGGACTAGAAAAGAGCGTCAGTTACGTTGCCCCGGGCCTTTAGATAGTCATAGTTGTCTTTGTTTCCTTCGTGAAAATTTCTTTTTTAAATAGGTTTGAAAATCATTTGGCTCTCAGGGACCTATAATTCACACCACAAACCATCACTTACTTTGCTTCACTCGAGTAAGACTGTTCGTCTTCCCTCCGAGAAGGCAGGAGATTTACAGAGTACAGAGTTGGAAATTCTATGTCATTACACAGCAAACCAGTCCTTAGTCAGTTAGGGCTGAAGTGTCCTGGCGGAACGTTGTGTGAAAGCAGCCATTAAGAGCGCCTTTTTAAAGATTTTATTGCTATGACTCAACTCAGGATTGAAAGTGCCTGTGTCGAGGCAGATGGAAAGACCAGTGTGAGATCTCCCTGTGTTGTGCCTAATTCCTAATGGCGTCATCACTCCCTCGGTCCTGCCTATGTCATTATTTAACAAAACAGGCCCCAGAATGTCAAAAAGTAGCAAAGATTTCATGTTTCTTCTATTTGATAGACCTTCCCTTTGAGATTCCTGTCCTTCAGTGATTCTTTAATTCAGAGCTCTAACTCTGGGCCTCAGTGGATCTAAGGCCATTTCTCTGTAAGCATGCTTAAACATGTAAATAAGCTTAAAAATAACGTATATATATATTTTTTTCTTTTTACTCAGGTAATACATTTTTTTAGTGGAAAACATAGATTCAAATGGAAAAGGAAAAAAAAAATTTCAATCTTACAGTCCAAAGATAAGCACTTATTAACGTCATGTATATTCTTCCAACCTTAAGATGATATCTATAAATAAATCATTGGTTAAATGTATTTATAACATTTATGGAAGCTGAAAAAATCTCAGCAAAAGAAATACGTCTTTACCCGTTGATACCTTAGAAGCCCCTGCATATCGATCTCCACTTGCATCCCCTCACGTAGATTTTTATCATTGCTCTTGTTTATAGCTCTACCAGGTGTGTACAGATCTCTAAGTGGCATGTTGTTTAACTTTGCATGTTTTTGAATTTTATATTCATGCTATCACCTTGCATATGTCCCTGTGCATTTTTTGGTTTGCGAGGTCTCTATTTGCCCTGGTATGTTAACTTTCCCCGCTGATAGTATTTCATTTGCTGTCTATCACAGAATTTATGGTCTTTTCTGTGGCTGTTTGAGTTTTTTCAAGTTTTCTGCTATTCCAAGACCTGCAGTTATGAAAATTCTTACATGCGTCTTCTGGTGCACGTGCCCTCACATAATGTGCCAAATGCCAAGGTTCATCTTCAACATCAGAACATGATGCCAGGTTACTTTTAGGTAGATTTTCACTCCTGTGGGCAATGTGTCTTTTCCCATCGTCCTGTGTCCTCTCCAAACTTGGTGTAAGTCTACTTCTTGATTTTTGCCAGTTCCCTCTCTGCTGAGTCTAAGAAGGTGTCTGTGCTTTTCCTTTCCATTTCTCTGATTACCAACAAAGATGAGTATCTTTGCGCATTCACTGACCTTTCCTCGGTCTGCCGTGGGACCATCTGGGTCATTTCTCTGTTTCAGCAGCGACGCCAAGAGCACTCTTGGGGCTGAGCTGCTGGATGTGTTCATGATTTGTGCTCTTGGGCGAACTGGTATGTTCCTAAAAGCAGAATTCTCAAGTCAGAGGGTATGAGTGGTTTTAGATTTTTTATTTACATTGCCGAGCTGCTCTCAAAAACATTTGATCTGTTCATACTTGAGTCAGCAGTGGCTGAAGGAGCCTGTGTGCCGGTACACAGAATCTTTGCAACACTGCTTTTCATCCATGTTCCTGACAGTCTGTGTGGTCACTGGTCTTTATGCATTTCTCTTCCTTGTCTTCCTAAGTGTCCATGCTGGCGGTAGAAGAATATGAGGAAATGCAGGTAAACCTGGAGCTGGAGAAGGACCTTCGAAAGAAGGCAGAATCATTTGCACAAGAGGTAAGCATCCACAGAGACCTAGTTTTAGATTTGTGTTTCTTAAAGAACTTTGCAGGTGACATGTCAAAATGTGTAGGTTTTTTTTTTAAGATTTTATTTATTTATTTGACAGAGAGAGTGAGAGAGCACAAGTAGGCAGAGCAGCAGAGAGAGGGAGAAGCAGGCTCCCCACTGAGCAAGGAACCCGATGTAGGGCTCGATCCCAGGACCCTGGTCATGACCTAAGCCCAAGGCAGATGCTTAACTGACTGAGCCACCCAGGAGCCCCAAAATATGTTTTGAAGTTGAAAAAGAACTTAACATTTAGAATTAAGGGAGGCCAGCTATGGGATAGTGTCAAGTTCACTAAAACAGGTGTTAGAAATCTGGGTTCATATTTTGGCCATATTAGTCAGTCGCTCATTGTATGACCTGAGAGCAGCCCTTTTAGTTCCTTGGGGCTTTACTTTCACCATCTGTAAAATGGGTGATGCTATCAGCCCGACCAAGTAGATTTTGAAATCTGGTAGCACAGCTCTGCAAAAGGATTTCCTACTATAGAATGCTGTTAAAGGGGAAAGAAATTATATTTAGGGATACCTGCCACTTGTGATGCAAAGTCCAGCCTGAGTACAGGATTTCTGTCTGTTTCAACAGCCTTAGGAATCTAGGTTACATCTCCAAATACCATCTCAAATAACAGCATCATGGTGTTAGTATTTTTCTTCACCTGTTAGCGATCTCATTACATGAGCTGATCTTTCTGCTTGCTGTGGAACATTGCCGTGGTGTGCGTCCATCATTGTAGGCTTTCACCAGAGTCCTGGTTCTCCTCTCCTGTCAGAGATAAGCTTTGAGCTTCTCATATTCCAGCTTCCCTTTGTTGACTTGTTGTCACTGGATATTCCGCGGCCCGGGGCTGGTTTACAGGGAGGTGGTGAGGCACCGGTTGGCAGAACTATAACAGCTCGTGAAGGGGGCACTGGTCTGCCCGAGATTTCCATCATGTCTCAGTATTTTGAATCTGGGTGCACACCACAGGTTGCGAGGGAGAGTAGCTATGGAAATGTAAAACATCCGTAGGTAGAAGTATCCAAGGTGCTAGAGGAAGACGAAGTGTGGGGCTATGGGAACGACCTTTGAAAATCAGATTACGAGTTTTGTGCAGGAGTCTTTCTGCACCTGAGTGTAGCTGTGCTAGCAATGAACTCTGGGAAAGGTTTAGTCCAAGATGTGATTTGAAATATTGTCATTCATTTTATTCAGAGAGCTTAATGAAAGGTGAGTAAAAATTGTGCTCTTATTACTTGGAAGAAAGAAAAGAAATTGAGGCGTGTCAGAGCCCCTTGGGAAAGCTGCAGCGAGAGCCACAGTGCGGGGGAAGGGAGACGGGGGCTCATGGGAAGACGCCTCCGAGGTCAAACTGAAAAGGTGGGCTTGT
Source organism: Mustela putorius furo (assembly GCF_011764305.1). Lineage (NCBI taxonomy): Eukaryota > Metazoa > Chordata > Mammalia > Carnivora > Mustelidae > Mustela > Mustela putorius. The sequence goes on from NW_025422057.1 coordinate 13,610,154, forward strand.
TTCCACCCGAATGCCAGGGTCTTCCTTTGAGAGACATTTTCAGTTTTCCATCTGTTGTTCGTGGAATGATGTTAGAATACAAAGCCACTCGAAGAAGACTTGAAGGCCACACAGTAGCAGAGAAGATAGATACAAGAAGCAGGATTCTGCCAAGAATCTGAAGACAGTGATTTACTCTGCCCTTCACTGGCCATGTGATCAGTGACCATGACCTTGACACCAGCTGAGAAGCCAGAGGCGGGAGGAGGGAAGGCCAGGGTGGCCACTTGCATTCTTCCTATGGGGAGCCTCAGTGTTTGCAGCCGTGCTGGATGGTTTTATAGTATCTAGATTTTATCTGCACAACTGTGAGATGAAAACTGTTGTTGTTTTTTTAAGATTGTTTTTCCAAGATTTTATTTATTTATTTGACAGACAGAGATCACAAGTAGGCAGACAAGCTGGCAGATGGGCGGGGGGAGCAGGCTCCCTGCCAGGCAGAGAGCCCGATGTGGGGCTCGATCCCAGGACCCCGAGATCATGACCTGAGCCAAAAGCAGAGGCTTTAACCCACTGAGCCCCTAAGATTTTTTTTTTCAAGTAATCTCTACACTTAGTCTGGAGCTTGAACCTACAACCCCAAGATTGAGAGCTGTGTGTTCTATAGACTGAGCTAGCCAGGCTCCCCAGAAGCTGTTCTGTAGAATAACGTTAGGCTAGAACCCATACGCCTTCTGCTTTGCACGGTTTATAGACTTGTAGCTGCTGCTGCTGCTGCTGTTTTTTTGGTTTTGTTTTGTTTTGTTTTAAGATTTATGTACTGATTTGAGAGAGCATGCGTGTGAGTGGAGAGAGGAGCCCAGGAAAGTCCTACAGTCTCTTCACAGGTGAGCTTCGTGACCGGAGTGGAAACCATGAGGACTGAGGTGCTTAACCATTGGAGCCACCCCGGTGCCCCGACTCTCAGCGTTTCAGCAGAAAACTGTTGCTAAAATGTGGAGGTCTTGGTTTAACAGGAGAAGAGCCGGTCTTGTACATTTTGGTTTTTCTTGTGTTCAGCAAACGTCTTCATAAGCCAGACACTGTGCTGACAGTGGGAATGTAAGGGTGAAGAATTCAAGTGTGATCCCTGCCCCTTTGGAGCTTATAGTCTGGAGCCCTAGAATTCAATAAAGTAATTTGCTTTATATTTTTAATTACAAAAGGGATATATATTCCTTGTAAAAGGTATATACCTTTTTATAAAAAGTATTTGTAAAAAATATGAACAGTTCTCAGATGTGGAAAGGAAAACATGGAATGTTTCTCCCACACTCCTACTTCCATTTGTCCATTTGAAAAACAAAAGCTGCAGGGTGCCTGGGTGGCTCAGTGGGTTAAGCATCTGCCTTCAGCTTGGGTCATGATCTCAGGGTCTTGGGATCGAGTCCCACATCAGGCTCTCTGCTCAGCAGGGAGCCTGCTTCCCCCTCTCTCTGCCTGCCTCTCTGCCTACTTGTGATCTCTCTCTGTCAAATAAATAAAATCTTACAAAAAAAAAAAAGCTGTGCACGTGTGTGTGCACACATGCACTTGTGCGCGCGCACACACACACACAGGAATATTACTCGGCCACAAAGAAGAATGAGATCTTTCCTTTTGTGACAGCATGGGTAGACCTACAGGGTATTAGGTTAAGTGAAATAAGTGAGACAAAGACAAATGCCATATGATTTTGCCTCTTTGTGGAATCTAAAAAACAAAGCTAAACCAAACAAATAAAAAGCAACAACAAACCCATCGATACAGAAAACAAGTTGGTGATTGCCAGAGAGGAGGGGAGAGTGAGGGGATGGGAAAAATGGGTGAAAAAAAAAAAACCAGCAGCATGAAAACCAAAGTAAAAACTGTACCCTCCCCTCTTCAATAAGGAGGAAACGGCCAGTTGCCTTCCTACGTTTTTGTACTTCTTCAGTGTTAACTTCAGGTTTCAATGACAAATTTTCCTTTACTTTTTGAATCTGTTTTTTCTTGTTGGTCATTGTAGTTTTCTTTGCTCAAAGGTGTGGATACCTCATTCAATGTGTGGTTTGGATATACTGTGAGACTTGTTTTTGAGTTCTGTTTTCTTCCCGGACAATGCACATGACATTTTAATATTCTTTTGGAAAGAATGAATCCTATAAAAGTGACATAATGTTTTCTTCTTTTTTTTTTTTTTCATTCTTTGAGAAGATGTATCACGGTCCTTGGAAATTCTGACACCCCGATGTCATTTGTGTGATAAGAGACCACCTTCCTAACCCTAGCTGTCAGGTTCTTATAGTATAAAGCCAAATCCAGGGGTACCTGGGTGGCTCAGTGGGGTTAAAGCTTCTGCCTTTGGCTCAGGTCATGATTCCAGGTCCTGGGATCAAGCCCTGCATTGGGCTGTGTGCTCAGCAGGGAGCCTGCTTCTCCCTCTCTCTCTGCCTGCCTCTCTGCCTGTTGATGATCTCTGTCTGTCAAATAAATAAATCTTAAAAAAAAAAAAAAGCCAAATCCATCAGTGTTTGGTCACTAATTTTTTTAGGCCCATCTTTAGAAGATGTCATGTTAGTGTCTTAAGGTCTAGAAAACATAGTCTAATGAGTAAGTTTTCCAAGTTACCATGGTTATATAATGGTCTTTTCATCTTACACCATTACTATTTAGGTGTTGTTAAAGGGTTTTGTGAAAGAAATTAACATTAGTAACATCCCCAAGACATAATCTTTACGATTTTCTTTCTACAATAACCAAGTTGAGATAATTTATAATCATGTAAAGTTGAACACATTTTCCTGAGTGCTCTGTGGAGAAGGAGAACTGTTGCTTTTTCCCAAGAGTGAACTGAAGCTGGGGGAGGCAGTGCAGTGAGGGACCAGCTGCGCCCGACCGGCAGTCTTTCCTGGTCTGCGCACCCAGGGCCTTCTCCCCGCCTCTGAGCACTGGGGACATGTCTCAATGGCTGGGAAGCCGGAGGACTCACTGAGTCCAACTGCTGTTTGCAAGGCGCCTTGTTGACTCTGTGAGGCATTTGCTAAGACATTGGCAAGGGACCCCAAGCAAATTAACTTTGAGAGGGGAAAAAGTTATTTAGAAAATGACTACTCTGATAATAATAACAACTCGAAGCAGTTGTTTCAGTGATGCCATTGGTCTCAGATGTCAGAGACTAGATGAGACGTGGATGGCTCCCTCGCACGCCGGTGCGCGCAGTCTCCTGGTCCTGGAGCTCAGCCCCGTGCACGCGCACACACACTCACTCCCTCGTCCCTTCTCAGCACCTTTCATCCTTACACGGAAGTGAGTGGTCAGGTGGAAGAAGAATGTACATTTTCCTTTAAAAATGCAATTAAGAATCTGATGAAACGGTGAAGCTCTACTATAAAATGGGCTTAATGTCAGAGTTTATAAAATATTCCACTTGTAGAATCACCCACTGGCTGGCTCATGTAAGGTATTAAGGAAAAGAAGTAACTAGTAAATAGAAAATAATGTTGTGTTGGAAAGTGTGAACTTATAAAGACTGAATAATATGTGTAAGTTGCACAGTAAAGTGCCCAGTCAATATTGATGTGCCTTTTCCCAGCTCTTGGTGTAAAACAAAATGCTAGGTTTAGTAAATACCAGAGGAAGAAGATTAGCCAGATGGTTAAGAGCTCAGGCTTCTAAATCAGACAGATCTTGGTTTAAATCCTGGTTTTGCCACTTTCATGTGTTCTTGGGAAAGTGGCTTAGCCGCTTTGGACCTCACTTACCTTCTTAGTAAACATGGGATAATAATAGTATCTACCTGACAGTGTTGTTCTAGGGATTAGATGATACACATAAAATCATCGCTGTATCTATCACAGGATGTTAGTCAGTTTTAGCTGTTCAAAGCAGAAGTATTCATAGGATTGATGTAAGGGTTAAATTAATACATAGAAACTATCTAGCAGAGTACCCACTATAAGTATGTGATGAGTAGCAGCCAGTAATGTTAGTATTAGTGCATTTCAGAGCAATAACAGAACATTAAAAACTGAGGCATAGGACGCAGCTATTGCACATGTACGTCGCTGGGGCAAGGGTGAATGAAGATCCTTGAAGACCGCATGAAAGTTACGGATGAGGTCGTAGCAGTCGTTACTGTACTACTGCACAACTGTACTACTGCACAGCCCTTAACTTCGCAATGAAGACTCCGTGTACTTTCCCGTCGCTCCGCTCGCAGTGGAGGACGTGCGTGAGGCTGACTGGTCTGTACGTTTCTGTCGTGAACTCTTGCAGATGTTCATTGAGCAGAACAAGCTGAAGAGACAAAGCCACCTTCTGCTGCAGAGCTCCGCTCCGGACCAGCAGCTTCTGAAAGCTTTGGAAGAAAACGCAAAACTCATCCAGCAGCTTGAAGAAGAGAGAATTCAGCATCAGAAAAAGGTAACAGATTTTCTTCTGGCGTCTTAAAACATACCCACAAACATGAGGGTCACTCCGGTCATTTTTGGCTCCCTGGTTGGCCTCAGTTAAGTCTTTTCTGCCTTTTTACTTCTTAGTAGAAAGTAACTGCTGAATGAGCCTTAATTTAGTGCCCACGTAAAATCTAGAGCACACCGTCGTAGACGCATAATGATCTTTAAGCTGTCCAAGGTCTGAAAAAGCGAAGGACGGAGAACTCAAAAGAGAGCTTGCATAGCGCTCATAATGCACTGTCGGGGCACCTGGGAGCGGATTGTTTTCGGAGCCCGCATACACCCGGAGAGTACGTTAGTCTCCGAGAACTTACTGGAAGGCGCGAGTTTGATTCAAAGAGGGACGAAAAGTCCACATTAGTAGTAATTGTTTGCTTAGAGGAAATTTCTGATTTTGTAAACTTGCACAAATATATGTGTTTAAAGACTTCCTAAGTGGTTATTTTTGTTTGTTTGTTTGAGTGGAGCTATTCCAGCTGACAGAGCCCACCTTTGTGCACCAGGCAGAAAAGACAGTCATCGCGGCGGGGGCAGGGAGGAGGCGGGAGGGGAGGGGAGGCGAGGAGGTGGAACAAAGGCTTGGACGTCCAAGAAACCACTTAAGAGAAATCACATCAATATTTATACTCCTTACAGTGTCCCTCGTTTGTGAAGAAAGGGCTGTTAGCTGCTGTTTATTATCACCTGTCAAAGTCTCTTGAAGCAGTGATACTGACATTTAGTCCTTGGAAGTTTCTGAAGCTTTATGAAGGTGGTCCTGAGGCAGAGGTGATTTTTCCCCTCAGTAAGAACCGCTGGTGCATGCGCAGAACCTCCAGAGGAGTGGGTGCCGACGGCGGCGGCCCCTGGAAGCAGGACTAGGGAGAGGACTAGGAGACTAGGAGAGAGCTGACTTCTTCCTTCCTTCCTCTTTCTTTTCCTTCCTTCATCCTCCTGTCCCTTCTCTTTTCTTTTTCTTTTTCTTTTCTTTTCTTTTCTATTTTTCTTTCTCTCTGTATGCAAGAATTACCATTTAAAGTAAAGAGAAAATAAAGGAATATTTTTAAAATTTAGCTCATGCTAGAATTTTTCAGTTCTGAAAAGTCTTAGTTGTAGTTAACCTGCTTAGTAAACAACACGGGCCTAGGACCTACTGAATTGAACTGAAGTGTGGGACTTAGTCGTTGGACCTGTACCTTGTTGGGGCAGGAGGAGAGAGGAGCTGACACTGGAGATTAGCTAAAAGTCATGAATGGCTGCGATCAGTATTTCTAAGACTATTCTGCTGTACTCTGCAGTTGTTCTATGTAATCTTTCATGTGTGTGGTCCTAAATAGTTCTTACCAGTCTGGTAAGTTCTTACCAGTCTGGTACATAGTTCTTACTAGTTCTTACTATTTACCAGTAAATAGTTCTTACCAGTCTGGTAAGTTCCCCTGCAGATTCTCCAGCTGTTGTTTAAACACTGTGCTGTTTCCTTGGTGATAAAAGCAACATATGCTTCTTCTGATAAGCAAATATTTAAAATACAGTACAAGTTAAAGAAGAAATTAAGATTACCCAAGAATTCCGTATTTTGGTACCTATCCAAACCTTACACAAATGGATAATTTTATGAAGGTAGTTGAAATGGGATCCTATCATACATCCTGTTTACAGCCTGATTTGTTTTTAGTTGATAGCATATTGTTCCCTGTCAGTGTGTGGTGAGCTTTGTGATTTTATTTTATCTTAAATTTTTAAATAGATTTATCTAGAGAGAGAAAACACAGGTGGTGGGGGGGCGACAGAGGGAGAAAGAATCTCAAGCAGACTCCACTGAGCATGAAGCCCTACACAGGTCTCAGTCTCCCAACCCGAGATCTCGAACTGAGCTGAAACCACGAGTCGAATTCTCAACCAGCTATACCATCCAGGCATCCCAACTATGTGATTTTAAGTGGTTGTATGGTATTTCAGTTCATGAAGACAGGATGACTTATTAAATCCATAATTTGGTGGATATTTAAGTTGTTTTCAGTTATTCGCTGTTACAGATATTTATTTTCAGTTATTTGCTGTTACTATTTCCTTTTTTTTTTTTTTTTTAAAGAAAAAGCATGTGAGTGGTGTGGGGGAGGGACAGAGGAAGAGAGAGAGAGAGAGAGAATCTTAAGCAGGCTTCATGCAGGGCTCGGATCTCATGACCTTGAGATCATGACCTGAGCTGAAATCAAGAGTCATTGGATGTTTAACCAACTGACCCACCCAGCTGCTCCCTTGCTATTTCTTTAAATCAAGTTCTAAAAGTAGTTTGGCTAAATCAAGCAGTCTTTTCATCTTTCTTTCCTTTTTTTTTTTTTTAAGGTTTTTGATACTTGTTACCAAATTCCTCCCCCGCAAGTGTTCTTTTCCATGTTACCTGAATTTTCTCTTGAAAAATGGGTACAAAGGTAATAATTTGTTTTAAATTAATTTCTTAGATATTATTTTACCTTTTTGACCCATATTTCAATACCCAGTTATCTGGGACATTATGTCTCCAATAAATTTATGTTGGCTTAAATAACTGGTATTTTAAGTATCATCTATACTCCAAAATTTGCATGGCTTTTAAGATGGATTGGTATCTTTTTGCTCTGAAATGCAAAGTAAAGGGAAACTGATTTCCCCCCTTTATTTTTCCTTGAGAAAGAAAAAGCTGCAAAAGTCTGTTTGTGAATTACAGGTGAAAGACTTAGAAGAGCAGCTCGAAAACACAGCCCTCCACAGAGAGATTCGCAGCCTCAAACAGCAGTTGGGGCTTCTGGAAGATGACAAAAGAGAATTGGAGTTAAAATACCAGAATTCGGAAGAGAAAGCCAGAGATTTAAAGCATTCCGGTAAAAGCGGCCAGTGGGCTTCTGTGTCTGAGTAGTCTGTGACTTCCCCGTGCCCAGCACCAAACCTGGTCCGTAGCTAGTCCAGAACACTCGCTGAATGCTGTAGAGAAACACCAAGATCAGTTCAGTTGAATAGCCACTGGACTCCAGGGAGTCACAAGCCCTTGGACTTCTTGGTGGACTCAGAGCATGTGTGCCAGCTTTCCATACCGAATGAAGAGATAAAGATACTGCTGATCTGGGAAGACCAACATTTCAGCATTTTTCAGGGCTTCAGATAAGATAGTTAGGAATACTTATTTTGTTCATTTTAGGGGTGGGTTTTTCCCCTCTTTTCTTTTTCAGAAAGAGAGAGAGCATACTAGCGACTAGGGTTGGGAGGGAGGGGGAGAGGGAGAAAGAGAACCCCAGGCAGGCTCCATACCCAGTGCAGAGCCCGATGTGGGGCTCAGTCCCATGACTCTGAGATCATGACCTGAGCCAAAATCAAGAGTCTGATGCTTACCCGACTGAGCCACCCAGGCCACCCTTAGGGTACAGTTTTCAAAAGAGTTAAACTTTCAGGGTTCATACAACCCTCATCTGTGGTCTAATTATACCTATGAACTAATACTTTCAGTGTCACACCTGACAATAAAATGGGCAACAATATGTATATTAAGTGGAAAAACTTTTAAAACACCAGGGGATATTTAAATCAAAGGATTTATTCATTCAGTTCCAGAAGGCTTGACAGGAATGTGTGAATTGAATTATTACACAGGGATAAGTAATAAGTTTCTGTTGGAAGGGAGGTGATTTAAGGAGGCAGGTTGTTCCCTTTTATAACAGCTTCAGTATTCACTTGAGATATTTTTGGTTAATTTTATACTAGAATTTTGAAATCTGTATAGAAGAACTAAGTAGGGTTTTTTTTTCCCCTTTAAAAGACATCCAGTGCTTAAAAATCCACAATGAAAATGAATTGCAATTTACTTTTTAAAAAATCGATCTAAAATTAAGAAGTATTCTATTCTTTTTAGTGAATATCCAGGCAGCCTGTGGCCAAAGCCTTTTTTTTTTTTAATGGAAGAGACAGACACTAGAGAGAACCTGAGATTCAGTTTTGAGTATGTTTTATTTAGAATCTGCTGTGTGTGTAGCCAGCCATACCCTAGGGTACTATAAGAAATCTAGAGGAAAAGAAACTGTGCCTTTTGTCCTTGAGGAACTCAAACTCTCTCTGAAGAGACAGACACATGCACATGAATGACGAGAGGACTCTTGGCCATCAGAGAGCGTAGCCCACACTGCTTATTTAAGTGTTGAGAGTAGAAATAAACAGGCAGATCATTGGGGGTTTAGTCATTCATGGAGAGAGGAATGGCTGGGGACAGAGGGGGCCATTCCTGAGTGCACACAGTATTCGGTACCTAGAGCCTATTGGAGCCCCTCTGAGAGGTATTCACATCTGCAGAATACATAGAAATCGAGCTCCTGGAACTCAGAGCCTGCATCTTGAACGGCACCAGGCACGGACCCTTTCACATCGCTGGTGCCAGTTTACCTGCTTCATTCGGGACGTGAGTGAACTGGGTGGATAAATTCTGTTTCCAGAATGCTCCTTCAGAAGAGCGAGATGTTTCTGAAGCTGCAGACATTTGAGAGTCTGAATCTGGTTAAAACTAAGAACTCCAGGATTTGCAATTTTTGAAGGAAATGAGGTGGAGGAGGAAAGTATGTCATTAAAATTCATTGCTCTAAATGTCATCTTTAAAATTAATTCCTGGTCTATACCCTTTAAAAGTCAAGTATTCACAGTTTCTCAGTGTTCTGAGTAATCCATGCCATTGTCCACAAATACTTCTTCCACCAGCTCAGTCCCTACTTCCACCCGTCCAGCGGTTGTCCCGAATTATTTTTCTTTTCCATAGCTGTACATGCAGCCACATACAGTAACATTTCCTTGTGACCCGTGTCAGACCCCTTCTTACATTAGTGGTCGCAGCCTGGATGACGAAAAGGTTAAGACTTTCTGCAGTTTCATACTGAGATTTCTAACTTTGCCTTAATACCAAGAACTTGACTTTGAGAGAGGTTACATTTTTTTTCCTTTATGTGTGTACAAGGTGCTAAGTGGCTTGTTTCAGCTCCTTTCTGAATGCTTGTTCTCCATGCAGTTGATGAGCTCCAGAAACGTGTGAACCAGTCTGAGAATGCGGTGCCTCCGCCTCCCCCACCTCCACCACCGCTCCCCCCTCCTCCCCCCAACCCCATCCGGTAAGTAAGTGTGGGCGATGGGGTGTGGGCCCGGGGTTGGGGGGAGTGGTGGGGGGCTGTGGGAGGCATGGGTAGGGGGACTGCTCTGTGGGTCTTGTCATTCCTCCTCACAGGACCTGAAGTGTATGCTAGTGGGTAGTGGGATCCCTTCCTTAAATGCAGAATCAAAAACTGCCTTAGATTGCATCAGTGGAGGGACGGGTCGTCAAAACTCTGAAACATACCAGCTGGTATTCCTCTCGGAAAATTTTTTTTTTTTTAAATTTTTTTAATTTTTATTTTTTTAAGATTTTATTTGTTTATTTGAGAGAGAGAGATCATGAGAGAGCACAAGCAAGGAGGAGAGAGAGAAGCAGGTTCCCTGTTGAGCAGGGCATCCCCTGCGGAGCTCTATCCCAGGACCTGAGATGGTGACCTGAGCCAAGGCAGCTGCTCAGCTGACTGAGCCACCCAGGCGCCCCTCTCAGAAAATTTTCTAAAGGCCGATGAATCACTCCTTTCTCCTAATGTATAGAGAAAGGGCCCTAAGACACCCCAGGCAGAAACAATCCTGGGGCCGCCGCCTTGCTCTGCTCCAAGGAGACGTTCAGATCGCATGTGGATGTTCCAAATCCAGGAGCTGGACATGCGGTTTGGAAGTTTGATACTGGGGCGCCTGGGTGGGTTAAGTGGGTTAAGCCGCTGGCTTCCCCTCGGGTCATGATCTCAGGGTCCTGGGATTGAGCCCCGCATGGGGGTGGGGGTGTCTCTGCTCAGCGGGGAGCCTGCTTTCTCCTCTCTCTCTGCCTGCCTCTCTGCCTATTTATAATCTGTGTCTGTCAAATAAATAAATAAAATCTTTAAAAAAAGAAAGAAGTTTGATACTTCAGTGTTAAGATTTCAGGCCCTGATGTTAGGATTTCCTTCAACTGGAAGACCAAGGAATTTTGAGCTCTCCCAGAATTTTTTTTTTAATCTTTTCTTGCCTCAATTTGAATTTGAAAAGCTCTGGTTTGTTCATTTACCTTAAAAATAAAAGTACTAAAGGAAACAAATACTTATCAGGACTAATTGTTACACACTAGTAATTAAACTCAGAGTGCTAATTATGTTTTGTCCCTAACCTCATATTTAAACCTTTATTAATGCCAAGAGAAGAACCCTCCGTAAGAAGAAGAAGAAATTACGTTTACATTCTTGAGACAGGGAATCACATATACAGACAGGAATTCACTTTTTCTGAAGCCTGAGGTGACTAGGTGGTATTGAGTGCCTGAAGTAAGCACGGTCCACCCCAGGAAACCTAGGGGCATGTTTTGCCTCCCTTGTGGTTCTTTCTTACTCCATCCAGAGTTACGTAAGACACAACCTGCTTGCCATGGTGACAGCTTCCCTCTTCATATCATGATGTTAGCTACTTCTTATAATTTGTTTTTGAACAAAGGAAATTTAAAATTTTGCTAGATTTTTTCTTTTACCTTTCATTAACTCATGTGATTTGTTTAATCCTTTCACACAGAGGCCGGGTTTTTTCCTACTTTGCACCTTTGCAAAGTCTTTCCGTGTTAATACAATGTGTAGTATGTTCCTCCCACACAATGATGAAAATGGGACTTTGCCTTTTAAAAAGATTCTCATTAGGTTTTCTTACTGAGGGTATGACATAATCTGCTTTGAGCCATTGAAGTAGTCAAGGCAAAATAATTTTTACAGCTGCTCAATCCAAGAATCCATTGAAAGAATTTCAGGTATTATAAATTCTTTCTGTCCTGGGTAGCTAAAATCTGTTGGAGATATTCTGAATTTGACATTTAAAATAGGAAATTCATCACTTTGATCTTCTAAGGTGTAGAATTTTGAGCTGATAAGAAAGATAATTTCTGGGGCACCTGGGTGGCTCCGTGGGTTAAACCTCTGCCTTTAGCTTGGGTCATGATCTCAGGGTCCTGGGATGAAACTCTGCATCAGGCTCTCTGCTCAGCAGGGAGCCTACTTCCCCCCTCTCTCTCTGCCTACTTGTGATTTCCCTCTCTCTGTCAAATAAATAAATAAAATAAAAAGAAAGGTCACTTCTGTCTATGAGGAGGGAGAACTATTAAAAAAAAACGCAATTCTAGTGTTGCTTTTGTCTTTAATTTTTAGTCTCACAAATCTGGAAGCCCTTGGAATTAAAAGTAAAGTATAACCTAAACAGAATATTTTCCCAGAGCACTTTATAGTTTTACTGAGAAATGAATACAGGGTTCAGATTATGTATGTCTAAAGCATGAACTCTTTCATAAGGGCCCTTCGAAGAAAGTTTTCATTGAATAACATGAATGATTTTTATTTTAAGGTGAACTTAAGTAGTATAAGATGTAATTTCTCAGAGTTTTCTTTGTTGGTTTTCTTTTCTTTCTTTCTTTTTTTTTTTTTTTTTTTTTTGACAAGGAGTACTTTCTTGTCAAAGAAATATATTTGCACGTATATGGAGTTTCAGTGGACTTTGAATCCACTAATCAAGGTTTTTTAACTTTGGTCCTGAGCCACATTTATTTTACCCTGGCAGAGTCCTTGGATAGAATGAAAGCAGAGACTGGGGGAGAGGGCAGTCTAGGGCCTTGAGGAAGAAGCAGACCGTGGTCATGTTGTACCAGCAGCAGTGAACACGGGAGAGGTCCTGGGCAGATGTGGGTCAAGGGCGGGGGTGTATTGGTGTATTAGTCAGCATTCTCCAGAGAAACGGAACCAGCAAGGGTGTGTGTCTGTATATGTATACGTACATGTATATACATCATGTCCGTTCAAGGTTTATTCGAAGGGATTAGTTCCTATGATTATGGACTGTGGCAAGTTACAGGGTGAGTCAAAAAGCTGGAGCCCAAGCAGAGGCTGTGGTGTGGTCTCAGTCAGGTCAGCAGGCTCCAGACTAGGAATAGGCAGTGTTTCAAGTCTGGAAGCAGGGAAAAGCAGATGTCCTAATTTCAAGGTAGTCAGGCAGAGGAATTCTGTTTTATTTGGGGAAGGGTCATCCTTTTGTTTTATTCAGGCCTTCCACTGATTGTGTGAGGCCCATCCACATTAGAAAGTAGTCTGTGTTCCTCAGGCTACCAAATGTTAATCTTTTTCCTCGCCGGAGGAGAACCCTCTCTAAGCCCCACTGAACGTTAGCTTGTAGACATTGAAGAGTTCTGCCTTCAGTGACAGAATGGGGAACATGGACAAAGTTTGCATGATTTCATTTCTTCCAACTTCTGGAATAAAATGTGCTTGTTGGTAAGTTCTAGAAACCTCCCAGGGTAGAGCATAGTGCTTGCTTTCTCCTGTGCTTTGTGAGAGATTGTTCAGTGTGTTTGGGAATTTTAAGAAAAGGCAGCTAGAGAAGGGATTAATCATAGATCTCAAGGCAGAAGTAAGAAATTTTAAAAAATCTAAAAATTACGGTGATTAAGAAACACTGAGTTGTTCCGTCCTCCGCCAGGTATTGCTGTGTGCATCCAGGTGCCGCTTTTCTGGAGGCAGCGATACGCCTTCCCAGCGTGGCTTCCTCAGGACTGTACTTTGTCAAGTCCGCTTTACCACACTGAGAATATTTATAGTGAACACTTATAATAAAGTTCCAGAATTCTTGGTTCATTTGGGTTTTTTGTAAGCTTTTTTGAGGGGAGACTGATAACGTGTGTAGGAGCGTACACACACTTCTGCACAGTTTAAAAGTAATACAAAGTGAACATCATGTGTTCACCCTCCAAATCAAGAAGCAGAAAAATACTGGTAGCAAGAAAAAATTTTTCTTCCGTATATATCTCTAAACTCCTATAAATATGCATATGGTTTTTTTTTCTAAATATATATTGGAATTTTGCTGTATTCATTTGGGTCTTGTTCTTTTTATTTTATGTTACTTTGTAAGATTCTCGCGTGTTCTGTTGTGTAGCTCAAATTCATCCATATTCGTGGATACGTAATCCATTTTATAAATGGATTATGTGTGTTTATCCATTATGGCCCTTATACCTTTGAGTTATTCAGAACTTCAGGGAAGTTCTGGAAATTCTACATGAAGATTCTGGTAAATGAATCCTGGTGCACAAGGATTGGTTTCTGTAAGACCGTCAGAGGTGGAACCCCTGGCTCCAAGGATCAGTGTGTCTTCTGCTCCGCTGCATAATTCCTGACGCGTTTTTCAAAGTTTTCCACCATCGGTCCGTCCGCCATCTTCAGTCTGAAGTCATCCACTGTCTTCCTGTTACTCCACAGACCTACCGGCACATGATAATATCAGACTAGAAATTTCTTGCCTGTTTAATAAGTGTGTAGTAGTATATCAGTGTGGGTTTCATTCGTGTTTTCCTAGTAGCCAGTGAAGTCAAGTGATTTTTTTTTTTTTTTTTTTTTTTTGGTATGGGTTTTGGAGATTTGGGCATCTCTTATGGTGTTTCAAAGCTTTTATCCATTTTCTTGTTGCATTATATGCTTTATTGATCTGTAGAATTTCCTTTTATTCTTTTTTTTTTTTTTTTAGAAAATTTTGAAGTTTTTTCTAGTTAAATAATCTCTACACCCAGCATAGGACTCAAACTCATGACTCTGACATCAGGAGTCACATGGTCCTCTGACTGAGTCAGCCAGGCGCCTTTCTCTTTATTCTTTATGGTGTCTTTTCATACGTGGAGGTCATTTAATGTTAAATTTATCATGATTTGCCTTTTATATGGATTTTATAAATATAGACCAGAGAGACCATGGTCTAAATGTATTTTGTCCCTTAGGTATCTGCTCTGTGTCACTCAGATTCAGATGTCTTTATGCGCATGTTTCACAGATAAATATTTACTGAAAATATCCCCTAATTCTTTGATTCTTCCCTCTCCCTCAAACGTTTTACATAGATAGCTCTTTCTGAATTGTAGGTATGCATGTTGACTTTTTTTTCTGTTTTATTTTGCACAGTATTGGTCATGATAGCGGCTCCCTTCTTAGAGTAATGAGTTCGGTTCCACGCAGAAAGGGATGAGACATCTCTCTCTTCCTTAAAGTGCTGAAAATTTAATAATTTATTAAAAATGGAAAGTAGACTCCTAAGTTCTAGCTCTCCATTTATGCACCTAGAAAAGAATTGGATTTGTACTGATTATTTTGAATCAGTACATGTTATTTCTAGAAGTTTCCAGCACCCAGTAATCTCCTTTCTTTCTCTTTCTTTCTCCCAAAGATCCCTCATGTCCATGATCCGGAAGCGATCTCACCCCAGCGGCAGTGGTGCTAAGAAGGAAAAGGCAGCTCAACCAGAAACAAGTAATTCTCACCCACTTGGGTTTTACTCTCAGTGGTTTCAGCACAGGTTTTCAACAACACACATAGTTTTTGAGTTCTTTGACTGTGAACGGACTGGGGAGAAATGGGAACCTAGCAGCTGATAAGAAATAAGAAAAGGGTCCCTGCCTTCAAGCCGCTCCCTGTCTGGAGCAGGTCACCTGTAAGGTGTGGTCTGCTGGGTGTGCCCGCTTTCCAGGGTGAGGCTACTGGAGGAGGTATGAAGGAACAGGAACGAGAGGGAGTGATTGCAGGTGTGGGCTTGGGGAACGACTTTTTAGAGTTGGCAGCAAGTGAACTGAGACTTGATCAAGCCCCGGCTACGTACTGACCTCGTGCTGTGTGCTGGAGACAGAAGACAGAGAGTGACACTGAGTGGGGGAGCAGTAAGCAAGCACGGCTTCCTCGGCTTCCTCGGGGAAGAACACACGTTTCTACAAGAGTATGGAGGGGGGTGTGGGTATCAGGAAGCCGCGCTTAAGCTGAGTAGTTTAGATATGGGAAGTCAGGATGGGATATTTAGAATAAAAGTAGTTCCCATAGGGCGGCAACCAAATCAAAGTGGGGAAGGAGCTTGGCGTATTAGGAAACTGAACAGAGGCTGGTATTTACTGGAACGTGGGGTACAAGAGAAGGAGGTCTGAGCCAGACTTCGGATGTGGTCGAGATTTTGAACTGTAAGGCCAGGAGAAGTTTAAGTAGGGGCGTGGCAAGGTGAGATTGGTCTGTTTAAAGAAATCACACTGTTCGCTGCGAGAGGACCGGGAGCAGACTGCAGAGGAATGAGAGGGGGTGAGCCGAGGTGGTCACTCAGAGGCGCGTGGCTCAGACGAAGGTGGTAGCAGTGAAGACAGAAGTGGGTAAATCCGGGAACAGCTCTGGGAGGGGCATTCACAGGGATTGGACTGGCTGGAGAGCGGCCGAAGTTGAGGATGACGTGATGATGGGGTCGGAGGAGGAGGGTTTTCCCCTTGAGCCGAGGCATTGGCCGCCGGGAGCAGCGCTGGGCTCCCAGAGCTTCAGGCTGACCAGTAGAACCCACGTTAAACTCAGCACCTGCTAGTTACAAAGCATGGCAGGTTTGCCTGGGTCCAGCCCAGTTGGTGCAGACTTCTCGGCCCCTTTTCCTGCCCCCAGGTTCAGCGATCCTGTCTCCCTAGTTTCCTACCATTGGCCGACTGATGTCCTCAGATTGTTGTCCCGTGTCCTGTGACATTGCTGTGTTCTCACTGCATCAGAATAGAGTCCAAACCCTGTTGTAGGCTGCTTAGCCTCATTTCTGTATGTCTGCTCTACCTTATGGCTGGACCGTGACCTTGAAGACTCCCCTCTGCACTCGCTCTGGGTTTGCGTTCCAGAATTGCTCTGCTGCCTTCCTCTGGTCGGCGCTTTCTGGGGCAGGAGGCTCTAATTACATGTCTCCTGTGTAGGCTCCAGGCCCTGCCTCCGCTTCCTCTTGATGGTCAGTGTTAGCTCCTTAGTATGGGTCCAGTGCTCTGTGTGGCTGTAGCATTTTGCTTCAGGCTTTATGATGTCCCGCCCCATAGCCCCTGCTGTGGTGCTTGCGGGTTATTTCCACATCTCTTCCCCTGAACTGATTGCAGACTCTTTGAGGGCTTACTCCTGCCTGCAGGTCTCCCACAGCTTGTATGGACCTTCAGTGAATTCAAGTTTAAGACCTAACCCTAGCCTTGCTACCCAGAACCCTGCAGAACCACTACAGAGGAAAGCTAGTCGATTTCATCTGTATATGTCGACTTTTCGTGCCTGCCTCTTACAGTGCTTTGGGACCTGGTTCTCTCATAGTACTTCTGAAAGGGACATTTTGCTTGCCACAAGGCATCACAGGATTCAGAAGTCTTGTCTTTGGTGATTGCAGGATAGCTCTGCTGTGTTACTGACAGTAAGCCTTCCTGACATTCTGGTTAAACTTAAAATTTTGTTTCAATCTTGTTTGGGGACCATTGGTAAGACTTAGAAGGTCAGGAGAGCAGTCAGAATAAAATGATTTCCCCTTCTAAGTAAATGACATTATCGGCTTGTCATCCTCGACAGCATCCTTAAGTTTAAAAAAAAAAAGTATTCTAAGCTTACTAACCCCAGTGTTAGAAACCGTATAGTTTTCCTTATTGAAAGTGATGTTTCATTTACAATTCCCGATGTGGGGCAGTGTTCTCTCCCTCATTCCTGAATTACTGGGTTGTCACCTGGGATAATTTAAGTCGAGTGACTGGTACAGAAGTCACTCATGGGGTTTTAAACTGAAGCCACTCTAAACTATACCACCTGAAATGGTACGGACCACAGACACCCGTGGTTTCAGCCTCTCTCTGTCTGGCAGGGTCGTTACTTACGTGTCTTATTAACACGTCGCACCAAACCAAGTTGTTGAATGAATAAATCAACAATGATTAAATGCATGATGAATGAAGGCAGAGCATCAAACATTGGGGTCGTCTGTGATGCTTTGGAGCTTACATTTCTAAGCAGGGATAGGTCTTGCTGTCATAGTGTTATCTTTTGTTAGCATCTTATGATGGCTTTTACTGGCCAGTTGCTATTCTTCTCAGAGCTGATGAATGAAAAAACTTTTATTGCTAGGGTATGGCTCTTAACTTTTTATTTTCCTTTTAAGGTTTTACTTATTTATTTAAGAGAGAGAGAGACAGCAAGAGAGGGGAAACAAGCAGGGGGAGTGGGAGAGGGAGAAGCAAGCTTCTTGCTAAGCAGGGAAGACATGGGGCTTGATCCCAGGGCAGAGGCTTAACAACTGAGCCACCCAGGTGCCCCTAGGGTATGGGCCTTAAAAAGCCAAATTGTAAGGGAAGGTCTGTGGAATATTTTAGGAGTAGCTTTAAGGTCTAAATGTAAGAAATAATTAACAAACTTTGAATTAACAACTGTAATTTCGATAAGCATGCATTTATTGAACAAGTTCTGAGATTTTAAAGGTATGCTTGCTGTTTATCGAATATTTAGGCCATTAATATGTTGACATTTTCTTACCTCAGTTTGCTCACCTGCTGAGTGGGTATAATCATAATCCCTATTTCATAGGGTGGTTGTGAGAATTAATGAGTCTCCTAACATGTAAAGTGTTTGGAGAAGTACCCAGCACATTGAAAATACTCAAAATGTTAGCTTAAAAAAATAACAACAACAAAAAAAGACGGGGTTCCAACCACCCTTTGAGGGGCAGAAGTCCTCATTCGGCAGGCTCTTGTGATCATTGTGGCTAAGGAAATATCCTTAACTTTATGACCTTACGTCAAATTCAGACATACTCAACCATGATGTGTTCTTTAGAAATTTTGTAGATCAAGGTGGCATAAGATTCTTTTTAGACGCCTTTTTAAAAATGTTAATAAAAGAGGGACGCCTGGGTGGCTCAGTTGGTTAAGCAGCTGCCTTCAGCTCAGGTCATGATCCCAGCGTCCTGGGATCGAGTCCCACATCGGGTTCCTTGCTCTGCAGGGAGCCTGCTTCTCCCTCTGACTCTGCCTTCCACTCTGTCTGCCTGTGCTTGCTCTCACTCTCTCTCTCTCTCTTACAAATAAATAAATAAAATCTTTAAAAAAAAAAAATGTTAATAAAAGAGAACAGTAATTCCCTGGAATTTAGAAATTCATTTTCATTTCCCCTAAGTAGTAACAAAAGGTTTTATTGAGCAACAAGGTGATGGTTTTGTCTGTGGGTCTTTTCTTTAAGGAATGAACTTATTTTTCAAGTAGGTCTTAAAATTTAAGCCTCAATTAATTATGTGTAGCTTTCTGATCTAAGACTGACCTTGAAGCACTAACTCAAAGAACATTTGATTTGATGTCCCTGTGGCAGTTCAGTGACATTAGACCTGTTGTCTTCATTTGTCCCTTTTCTTTAACCCCCAGTATCCTGCATATTTCCATTGTCCTTCTGATTACATGCTTTTGTGAGACAATTACCAGCTGCGTGATCGCAGGAAGAATTACAAAACATACCATGAGCTCTCTGTACGTGATTCTTGTAGATTTATTAGAATTGCTTAATAGTTCAGAAGTTCGTATAGATTGCTTTTTGCTAGTTCAAAAGCAGGGTTGGTGAGAGAGAAAGCTTGTGTAGCTAACCTAGCGTTGCCCTGGTATTGTGCCTGCGCAGGGAATCTGATAAGAGTGATTTTTCCTTAAGACCAATTAAGCCTTTACATTTGAAAAAGACTAAGAAATTAAAGCCTGGTTGATAATCTGTACACAATACAGATAGTGGCACTTCTCTGAATTATCACTATGATTCTGGCAAGCAAAAATAAGAAACTACTTTAAATTCCTGTTATGTTAGATGCTGCAGCAAATTTGAATGGTGTCGACCATAATTCTCCATCTGTCTGCCTTAATTAGTTTTTGTATGGTGCATTTAATTGGGTTCCAGTCCTTCCTTACAGAGCGCTAATCTGTTTGTCGGCCGTGTTCCTGTTGCCATGCAGCTCTTCTCAAGTCTCACTCAAAATGGCAGGCTTTCTGAAAAATCACATGTCTTTTTTTAGGATTTAAGAAAAATTTTCTTTTCCTCAGGAATAAACTGTATACCCTTACCAGGTGCTTGCGTGGCAGATCTGGGCTTTATCTCCCCTGCTTGGAATAGGGTCAGCACACGCACCCTGTTGTGCAGAATAGGTATTCTGATACTGAATGAGTGAGTGAGTGAACGAACGAATGAATGAATTTCTCTCTATAGTAATTTTCTCGTCTGTCCCCTTGTTGATGCTTGGAAGCCATCTGCAGAAGCTGCCCGAGAAAATGCTGCTTAAGGGCACAGAGTCGATCAGCCCACAGTTTTGCTTTCTTTCATTTACTGGTGGGTGAGTTCTGACTTCGGTGCCATGTTTACCACGTTGCCGGGCAAAAGATGCTTTCTTGCCATCTGGATCTGAAAAATGCTGTTTGGGTTTGAGTATGGAGAACTTTTCATTCCCCGCATATCAATGGCCCGCGAAGATGGCAGGGCCCTAACTGAAGTTAGGACCCTGTCGGAAGACTTGGGTTGTACCATGAGTGTAGTGGTGGTGATCCCATCACTGTGGTGCCGCCTAGGTGAGGATGGTGGAAACTTCTGGATTCTTCTGGTTGCTCCCCTGGGTGTAATGAAATAGCAGTAGCTACTCAGTCAGTGTTCGTGTGAAGTCCACGTGGCAGAAAAAGAAGCCACAGTGTAGCCCTTATTAGTGCGAAGCCCGACACTCCCATCCATTGCCTTGGGGATGTTGTTGTGATGGCTTCCATTTAGAAGCTGTCCTTTTGGGCGTTAACTATTTCTGTTCAAATAGCAAAAATATTCACAACCACATAAAGCCAAAAGTGTAACAGGTCAGTCAGCGGGTAGGGTACTTGCTGAGTGCTTACTGTACGCCCTGCATTGTAGAATGTGCTAAACAGCCTTAGAGGAAGGTCTTGGTGAGGTACTTAAATATATCGGTTGCAGTGAATGAGACAGATGTAAATACGAGATCTAGAATGGCAATGATGGTGATAAATGTTCCAGAAACAAGTGCTTTTGGTCAAGCTATTGTGCAACAGACAGATTTCATTATTCTGATCAGTAGCTTTAAGCCTACCTCAGCTACATTCATCTAATTGATGTATATTTTAACAGCTTTATTGTTTTTGCAGCAAAATAGTGCAAAGTTTAGGGCGCCTGGGTGACTCAGTGGGTTAAGCTGCTCCTTCGGCTCAGGTCATGATCTCAGGGTCCTGGGATCGAGTCCCGCGTCGGGCTCTCTGCTCAGCAGGGAGTTTGCTTCCTCCTCTCTCTCTCTCTGCCTGCCTCTCTGCCTACTTGTGATCTCTCTCTGTCAAATAAATAAATAAATAAAAATCTTTATAAAAAAAATAGTGCAAAGTTTAAACAATAGTTGAATTTTTAAAATCAAATTTAATTACTTAATTGCAATCATTTCTAGGTATATGTTTTCTTTCAACATTGACAGTGGGTAAAAGACTTGAAAAAGGTTTGCTTAAATGTTTCCTTCCATTGTGATTCCTAAACAAAAGATGGCAATTTAAAAATAGATTTCACCTACCTGCTGTTCATCTTCTGACTGTGGGTTTCTTCCAGCAAGTTAACAGATCTCTTTTATCTTTTATTTCCAAATGGCTTTTTAATAGTTATTCCTTCTTTGGGCTGATTTCTTTGACATAGGATGTTATAAGTTATAAAAACATCTCTGAGGCAAAATCAAATGATTATTTGTGGTTAGATAGAAAGCTGCAGAAGTTCAGGTCTGTCATTATGCTGACATGGGATCGAATCCACTTGAATTTTAACAGAGATGAACGAGTATTGATTTTTAGGCTATAAATTAGCAACTCTAATTTATTTTTATTTTTATTTTTATTTTTATTTTTATTTTTAAGTGGAGCCTAACATGGAGCTTGAACCCTGAGATCAAAACCTGAGCTGCAATCAAGAGTAGGACATTTCACTGACTGAGCCACCCAGGGGCCCCTGTAACTCTAATTTGTTTTAAAAAACAGGTCTTTTATTGAGAGATTCTTTTAATTAAAAAAAAAAAAAAGTGTGGCTACCTGGTAGCTGTTAACCTCAGTAAATTGTTTTCTGATGTCTTGTGATTCTGTCTGAGAAGCAGTTGTGCTTAATTACAAAGTGCATCTGAATAGAAAGTAGCTGTTTTCTTGTAACATAAGATGATTTCTCTGTGTGTTCTTTGACAGCTGAAGAAGTCACGGATCTGAAGAGGCAAGCAGTTGAGGAGATGATGGATAGAATTAAAAAGGGAGTTCATCTTAGACCTGTGAATCAGACAGCTAGACCGAAGGCAAAGGTATGGAATGACTCAATGTTCCCTTTCCCGTGATGCTTTCTTTTTTTCAAGAATAGAAGTTTGAAACTGGATGAAAGCAACATCAGGGTGACTGAAATCTTAGGATAAGGCTAATGTGTCATAAAAGGCTATCCTCTCATACAAGCGTGTCTCAGGATTCCCGTTTGAGCCGCGGTTAACCTAAATCCTTATAGAAAGTCAGATTGCTGGAGATGCTGTCCTCTGCTTTGATACGAACCTCTGCACCCAACAAATGATGATAATGCGCTTTCTTTTCTTTAATTCCATTTGTGTAATTCAACAAGTATGGATTGAGTATCTCCTGTGTGCCTGTGTGCACTGTTTCAGACCCTGGGGTTAAAGCAGGACACAAAAGAGACAAAAATCCATGCCCTTCCTGAGGCTTCTGTTTCCATGTGAGGGGGAGAGGGGCCAGGTAGACAGGGGGCATAGCACGATAGTGTCAGGAGGACTAAAGACAGCTTTGGGAAAATAGTGAGGTTTGTCTGATTCCATTGTTTTACAAACCTGGTCCAGGCCACTGCAAGGAGAACGTTTTGTGCATCTATATCCTCAGCTGCCTTCTGAACTAGACGGCGGGGAGCACCGAGATCTGGCGCCTGGAGCCAGCTCAGTACCTCTCCCTTCCCTCGTGGGTGCATCCCATTGAAATAGACCAACCGTCGGGTTTTGATATTTTGTGTCTTGAAAAATGATTTCTTTGTTTTCTCCCTGTAATAAAGCATCAACAGATGGGTCCTCTTCCTTCTTTTCTAAACCAAACTTGTAAGGTTCATTCTTACTCTCATGGATGCTCCTCTTCCGCTGCTTCAGTGACCCCAAGGATCATGACTGTTCAGTACAAATTCTGCTGGACTTTAAAAAGTTGTCACTTGATCACCGGCCGGCGAGGTGGCGGGGCAGGGCAGGAGCTGTCGTGGTGGGAGGGCTGTCTGTGGAAAGGGGGGAGAGGGAAAGAATACCCAAATGCAAGCAGTGGGTTGACAGAGTGTGAAACGGAAGCTTTGCAGCCACTGGAGTGCGGGTCTGCTAGCGCTCTGAGCAGTTTCCCAGGCGAGGGACGGAGCGTCCTCCGTCTGGCCTGTGGGCTGGGCGCTGGGGTTCGGCGTCTGAAGCTCGCTGCTGCCGGAGCTGGGGCCGGACGCTACCCGCCTCCCGCTCGCCAGGCTCCTCTCTCCCCGGACTGGGCGGAGCGCTGGCCCTCTCCCACTCACGGGGTTGTCGTGGGGCTCAAGTGGATGATGGTGTAAGACTTTCACATCACAACCGTTTCTGAACAAATCAGCCAAACCAAACAGACTAGAGAAAAACGCAATGTCATGAAGAAGCCAAAATTAGTTTAGAGAGAAAAGTGTTGAAAGCTTGTTGAATCCTAAGCGATCAGAGTTCTTATGTACTTTGCTTTTCAGAGGATCGCTTTGTCCTTCTTCTTGCCCTGAGTCTCCCAACAGTTACTTGTTATATAATGTCAGTGCAGAGCTGGGGAGCAGCTGAACAAGGAGAGTGGACGCCTGGGTGTTCCGCGGGTAATCGTCCAGCCACGTAGCTATAGTGCTGAATGACGCAGTCAGTCACCTTTGAGCAAGCGGCCACTGCATGCGCTTGACTCCCCGCCAAGGTCACGGGCCAAGCACTCGCCGGCCGGGCTGGAGGAGGTGCTGCAGACTGAGGCAGTGGCGTGGCATGGGCACTGAGTGGCCTGGAGCCAGGGCGCTTTCCCAGACATTAGTCACCGCTTCTCCCCCGAGCAGCGCACCTGCAGAAGTCAGGCCTCCCTGGAGAACACTCATTCAGCTGCAAACTTTCTAAATTCCTTGATGTCATCGTTGATACTGTTGCGGTTGCGATTAGTGTCTTGGAGCTTTGGGCTGGCACCTGTGACTGGCGCTCTTGGCACGCGTGTTTCCCAGAAAGCGTAGCCTGTGAAAGCGGAATGTTTTCATCCGACTGGTACATAAGCAGCAGACCTGTCTCCCTCTCCCCGTCCCCGTCCCTCTCCTGCCCCCTCTCTCCCTCGTTCACTGTCCATTAAAAAAAAAAAAAAAAAAATTGGCACGGATCTTCCTCTTTTCTTAGCTCTTGGAAGGAAAGGTTATAGGTCATGATTAATCCCTCCCCGTCTCTCCATGACCGAGAGATTGCCTTTGCCTCTTTTCCCGGAAAGCGAGGCCAGGGAGTCCCCTGCATGTCCTCTCTTCTTCTCTGTCCTTGTGAGAGGACGTGGTGCCGGGGACATCAGAGGTCGTCTTTTGAGGACCTCCTGCTAGATTTTCCCTCCGTGAAGGTAGTTGAGGGAACCACAGAGACTTTTAGGTATTGTGGGGTAGGCGAATATTCCCCAGAATTTCATTTCAAGTTATTTTGTTCGTGGCGTAGCCAGAAGCCAGATTCCAACCGGGCTTGTCATCAAGACTCCAATACAGCCCTTCTCAAGGTGCACCTTTCCTCCTAAGTAAGGGCATTGGACTATGCGCCCTCCATGGCCTCTCTTACTGCTTCGGTGGCCAGTGATGCTAACATTCTCCTGTGAAGCCAGGTTCTTTGCTGATCCCTGCTCCTGACTCAGTGCTGTTGTGAAATTCCTGCAACCAGACGTGCCATCCCCTGTCAGCCGGCATCCGCCTGGAGCTAGCGGAGCCGAGAGAGGTTTCTGCCCTGTCGCTTGCCGCCTGCCCCGCGCTGCTGCCTTCCCTCCCGCTCCTCGCTCACGGGTGCCCATCCAGCAGTGCCAGCAGAGAGCTGCTTATTGTAAAAAGTGAATAATTTGAAATAGAATCCCTGAGATCTGGTGTTTCCCAGACCTTTTCTCTGTTTGATGATAACAAGAAGTAACAAAATGGCATTTAGCAGATGTGGGCTTGAGTCCTCTTGCTTCGACTGCCTCTCCTAATTTTCTGTTTCACTGCCCCTTGTGAGCACTAACCCGTCTAATATTTTTTCCTAACCGTAAGACATAGACTTAATTAAAAAAAAAAAATAGTCAATAGAAGTTGCCAATACTTTGCCATGTAAAAAATCACTATTTAGTATTTTTAAACCGAATCATTAATTGTCCTTTCTTTTTAAAATTGTAGCCAGACTCTTCAAAAGGCTCTGAGAGTGCGGTGAACGAGCTCAAGGGCATACTGGTAAGAATGGATCTGGGTTTTATTCTTTAGTTTATGGGAAACTGAGAAGAGAATATTTTTTAAATCTATTTTTACAAATAATTGGTTTTGATATGTTTTATTTTCGTTCACAATAATCCTCAGTTCTTATGATGGTTCTCTTGATCTTGCCGTGGACTGCTCCATCAGATATGTTACTGTGTGTCATGCATCCATACCCTGCTGCTGCTATTCTAGAAGAGTGGTTACACTTTCACCAGAATCATTACTTCCTGTTCTTGCCCTCCAGTCCTTGCCTTCAGCCTCAAGACAGAGTGACCAGATCAGAGGATTAGGGCGTCATAATGGAAACACAGTAGAGTTTTTTACATGGACAGTGCTTAATTTGGGGACGCGGAAGGGGAACTGTTGGTGCCAAAATGTCGACTGAGCTCCTACCCAAATACGTTAGTGTCAGTGATCAGGGCCACTGTCTGCTCTTCCTCACAGTTTAAAAAATTACATGATGATAAGTTGGAGAATAAGATAAAAGTCTCTGTCTTTAGGTTACTGATTTCACTTTCTTTTTTCTTTTTTTTTCCAAGATTTATTTATTTATTTGAGAGAGAATGAGAGAGGGCGCATGCGCACATGCATGAGCTTACACAAGCATGGGTGGAGGGGCGGCGAGGAGCCAAGGGAGGAAGAGAGAGAGAATGTCAGGCAGGATCCCTGCAGAGCCCAGAGTGCAAGGTGGGGCTCCATCTGACAATCCTGAGGTCCCCACCAAAGCCAAAACTAAGTCAGATGCTCAACCAACTGCGTCATCCAAGTGCCCCATTACTCATTTCATTCTCTAAAGTTAACTCCTATCCATTGGAGAACAGGCCTAATGCCCGTCTCCAGCTGTTTTTTCCTTCCAAACTATGAGCTTTTGCCCACAATGTACTGCCCTGTCCAACAATCACCACCTCACTTAGTGACACCTCACTGAGAAAATGTCTCGGGCACTATGAGCTCTGTTCTCAGATCCTGTTACAGTCCCAACACCACTTGCTACACACAGTCAATGGCCGTGGTGGGGAGGTTGAGAACTGATACTCCCATGTTTGCTGTTATGGTGCTGATTATGCATTGCATGTAGACATCCGCCTAATTGTGGCAAACAAAATTATTTTCATCAAGCATGAAACAGCAGACTGAACTCAGAATGGCTTAATTAGTTTGCTTTAGATTTAGATGAGTGGAATTAGTCCTAGAGAGAGGTATGGCCTGGCTGGCAGTGGCGGTCCACCTACAGAATAAAGGGTGACAACCACTGGAAAAGTATGTGGTTATTATCTAATGGATTCTTTGAAGAGAAAACCTGGTTATCCAGTGAGAACTCCCTATGCTGGGCTCTTTCATTGTCTGCACACCAGGGTGCTAATTCCTCTTCATGAAGCTCCCCCCGGAGTAGGATTCTGATCATGAGTGAAAAGGCTCACTGAGGTTGACTATTTAAAAATGGGGTTTACTTGAACAGTCAGACATCTGTCTAAGATACAGAGGACATTTGATGAGCCAAGATAGCCCCCTCCCTGTTAGTGCTGTATGGTAACAAGTTTACTGAATGATAGTGCTTAAAGGTCACATTCACTAGCCGGTCATGTTCAGTATAATTGTGTGCCACTTCAAGGAGAGAAGTTTGCAGAATAGAGTTTTGGGAGATAATTTACACATTTAAAAAATTGTCAAAACCTCTATCTTTTCTGCAAAGTGCCCCCATCCTCTTCCCTTTGGATTTGTTATTAGATTTCTGTATGTCATCTGGCATTAAGGTATCCCTAATAGCCATAATTCTAGCCATGTTTTTACTTTGCATTTAGTGTTTTTTAAGAAGTGGAACTCATGGTGCTCTACCCTACTCTTCTGTGCTGAATGGCAGCTCTCTAGGACTCCCGTAGAAGTCCCTTTGAGGGATGATGGATCGTTGGGGGCCCCCAGTCACTTGGGGCCAAGAAACCACACAACTTCTTGTAAAGGGGAGAGAAGGGAAGCCCCTCTTTGGTGAGGCTCTGTTGGTGCTTTTTGCTGGCATGCAGCCTGTTGAGGTTATCAGTTAGGACCCAGCAAAGCACACAAGTGTGGAAAGCCTGCCAAGGGCACACTGTGGTGGAGAGTTGGCCCCTGTGCCGAGAGAGGCCAAGAAACCTAAGAAATTCCACGCTCAGTTTGACTTAGAACAGAAACCAGGAAAACCAGCAGAAACTGGTGGTTTTGCTAAAATCAAATGTGACCTGAGTTGGAGGGACATCGCCATTTGGAGACTGGGCCTTTTGCTGGAAGTTAGCACACAAGTAGATGCACATCTCTGGTTTGGGATTTAGAAAATCTCCCTTTCTTTGGATGTAGACCCTTCCCAAGTCAGTTGCTGTAGTCTCAGTGTCAACCGAACTTACTTATCCAAGCCTGTGTCCACGGAATTTTTAGAAGCTGTATGTCTTATAGATTAAAGAAACCTACAGTTTATTTCTCATAGTCACACAAGGGTTTTTTTTGGAGGTTTTGGAAACCTCTTGAATCACCCCAGTCACGTAAAAGTCACTTTAAGTAGGAAGAGTGATTTATGAAGAATAAATCCATACAAATTATCTAAAAGTCTCTTTAAAGTTCAGTTGCCTCTAATTCAAATAAAAACAATTCCTAAGAAATTATCTTTTAGGTTTTTCCTGAACATTTTCAGTTTTTCAGAGGGAATCATCTAATAGTTGGTTTTGCCTCCTGACCATTAGATTAGTCAGTGTTAAGAACCTTTAACCAATATGGGGACTGAGCCCTATTACTGACTTACTAAGGGACCTGGTCCAGACCCCAAGGCTCTCTGAGTTTGAGTTCTCTTCTCTGTAAAGTGAAGGAATTCTGTGTACCGCATGCCTTCTAAGTGAATTTCTGATTCTCAGACTTTACGAGTCATACATAAACAGAAAATTTAGATAGTTTTGGTACTTTATCACCTGAGCTCCGGGAACATTTCAACTGAGAGTCACGTAGAATCTTTCTTTTCTCCACAAGTGCCTGCATATTTAAAGTTTACTCATGTATTAGTCACCACAGTCAGTGGATGGGGAAAAAAAGCTCCAGATTCAAAGATTAGAACTTGGAAAATGAAACCTCTCAGTGTCAGGCGTGATGAGAAGACAGACGACCCAGCAGCATCAGAATTTGGAGAAGTTAATGCTGTTATTCAAATGAAAAGTCGGGATTATGGTCAGAGAGAATTTCTTCTTAAAAGATATCCTTGCAAGGTATATGTGTAGGCTTGTGTACACAGATACCCATCTCTTTCTCGAATTAACTCCAGCCCGGGAAAATCAAAGAATGTTCTTGACATTCAAACAGTGTAATAGTTTCATGAGTTATTTCAATAGTAAAGGCCTTACATTTTTCAAATGATCTATTTACAAATGATACCACTGGTAAGTTTTTAAAAATTGTAAATGCATGATTTGAGAATAGTTACTCTAGTACATTTTTCTTCAACTTTGTCTCATTTGGCTTTAGGCACATTTTTTTTTCCTGCCAAGTCTTGGTCCTATTTTATTAAATAAATTAAGTCCTTGATGAGTAGGTTACAGATCGGCATTAACTATCAAATAAATAAACCACATTATCCAATTTTTTAAGTTCTAAAATTAGCTGTTATTTTGCATATGTTACATGTAATGTGATTTTCCTTTGAATATATTTTATGAATTTTTGCAATAAATGAAAAGCAGAAAGAGGTAACTTGGGGGGTGGAGTACTATATGCTTGATTATAGTCTGACCCTTACCTACATATGTTACACCTTAGTCTTAGCTGGGTAGCTGATAGAAAAAGAATAAGATCTCCTAATCTTGTTAGTGGGGAGGGTGGGGCACCCCCACAGGCTGTTTCTCAAAGACTTTACCCAATTAGGGAAGAAACCTTCCTAAACAAAACATGATAACCTGTATCCTGTGAGATTTTTAACTACCTAAGTATTACAAGCTACTTTTTTTGTTGTTTTATAGGCTCTAGAAGAAACATGAGTTACCATTTTTAGTGGGTAGAATTCTTCGAGTGCTTCGGGAAGTTGGCAGGGGGCAGGAGCAGGATTAAGGCAAACCCGCAGAGAGCTGAGGTGACAAAGGCTGGCCTGGTTGTTAGCCTTGGGGGACAGAAGCTGCCTCTGACTCTGACAGGAAGTCTGGCAAGTTATGCCAGATTTGAGGTTCTGATTTGCTGAGATCCAAAAATTGTGGATCCCCTGGCTTCCCCCTGCCCAAGCACGTGGCCCAGTGAAGGAAGGCCATTTCAAAGAAATAGTGGGCATTTCTTCCGAAAGAAAATGAACCCCTAGTAATGGTGCAGTGCCGAATCCTTCCATACAAGATGTGAAGTGTGTCACCCAGCACTCCGTACAGACCCGTGGCTGGCCCTGGGAGATAGAAAGCCATAGTTCTCCCTCTAGAACAGACTGAGCCAAGCCAGGGAACCATCACCTGGGTCTTTCTCTGTTGTCTTGAAAGTCAGTACCAAGTTCAGCAGGCACTTGGCTGTGTGCCATCTCTTGTTTTCTTTCCGTATCTTCTGGGCCCTGGATGATACAGTCACCACATCCTCTGTTAGGGATCTGGAGTGACTATGCCCTCCTGCCCTCCTTTCCTTGGTTCACTGTGTCCTGGTAACCCTTCCCATTTGCAGTGGAATCAAGGTGCCCTCAGGTCATCCCTTCCCTGGCACAGCAGCAGGAGAGCAGCCCGCGCCTCCGGTGAGCCAGGACACCATTGCCGCCAGGCGTGGGGTTAGGGTCGTTCTGAAGACTCAGACACACTTGTCAGTGCCATGAGGATTGGGGTTCAATAGCTCATGGCCGCTGTGTCAAGAAAACCTTCAAAGGTGAGTTCTCTTCTCTTCTCCCCACGATCGATCAACCCCATCCACATCTTCACCATCGACGTACAGGTACTTCCCGCCACTGAGTCTCAGTGAGCTCATCGAGAGGGGTTCTTGTGCTGTCCTTCCGGTGTGAGAGCTGACATCTTACTCCCTCGGTAGCATCTTCTTAAAGGATCCAGCATCGTGTGTTGCCGAAGATACACACATTAAAAATTAATATATGTATAGAGAGAGATACACAGCACATTCATTCTGTTTCCTAATTCCATTCAAATTCTGGTAATGTTTTGCTGGTTTGATTTTTATATTTTGTATATTGTATTAAGACATTAACCTTTTTGTTTTTGTTTTTGTTTTGTTTTCACTTTAGGGGACACTTAACAAATCCACTAGTTCAAGAAGCTTAAAATCCCTTGACACTGAAAACAGTGAAACTGAGTTAGAAAGGATTTTGCGTCGCAGAAAGGTGACGGCAGAAGCAGATAGCAGTAGTAAGCTGGTTTGAATTCTCCACTGTTCTTCTCTTCCTCTCTGAAACATCTGCCTCTAAGTCCCTTTTTAACATGAAATGATCTTTTATAATTACTAATTTTTTTAATGTGATTGAGAAGTATTGGATTGGCAGAGGTGCTTATGGATAGATATCTCATAAGTACTTAGGTATTTTTGTTTATATTGGTATGTTTGTTTTTCTGTTTATTTG
The DNA here is from genome assembly GCF_011764305.1 of Mustela putorius furo. Taxonomy (NCBI): domain Eukaryota; kingdom Metazoa; phylum Chordata; class Mammalia; order Carnivora; family Mustelidae; genus Mustela; species Mustela putorius. The sequence continues at coordinate 13,640,486 of NW_025422057.1, forward strand.
CAGGTAATCGAGGTTTTAGAGATCGGGCCTGCTTAGGGCCAGATGCCCTCCCACGTACAGATACTTAGGATGGGCTCCGACAGTCATGTAGCAGTGAGGACGGGCTCTGGATCCAGACCACCCGAGTCTGAACCCGTTATGAGCGGCTTGCCCTTAAATTGCTCAACCTCTGTGCCTCAGTTTCTTTATCTCTGAGATGAGGCTGTTAAAGTGCTGCTGCCTCATTGGATTATTCTAAGGGTCATAAGCCAGCAAATGGAAAGCGCTGGCTGTGTATGGCACCAAGTCAGTGCAGAGGGAACGGCAGTCAGAGTAGGGATCTTGCATCGGTTCCAGGGGCAAATGGATCGTCTTTGTCCCTCATACATAGTCTGTTCACTGTCTGCCTGTGAACCAGGCGAGTGAGAAACGCCCACTCTGTCCCCAGCCAGGAACGACCACCTGAGCAAGTCTGGAGCTCAGAGTCTGCATTTGTGTCCTGATAGGCATGTATGAGACCTCACAACTAACTTTGCGTGTGTTCCGGTTTTTTGTTATTGTTGTTGTTTTTTCCCATCAGCTTGGTCACAGGAATTAGCAGAAACCCATATGAGCTCTACCCTGGTGGTCCGGAGGCTGACTTTGCGCAGTGGCAGTATCGGAGCCAATGAGGTTTATCCGAGGCGCGATTATTGCTAATTGAAAACCTACTCCAAAGTAAAGTAAAGGAACCTCCCTAGCTAATGGGCGGAGTCTTTTAGATTCGGTTTAGTCAACTCCAGTTGGTCCATTGTAAGAGGTCAAATTTGTACTGAGTCATGTTTACCAAGTTTAAGTTTCTAGAATAGGAGGGATTTGGATTTTTGTTAATCAAACCCTAGTTTCCATGTAGGGATTTTACTTCCAACAATTTAGTAAATTGATTTTTAGTATTGGAAGCAGCAGCCAAACCTTTATTATATAAAGTTGAACCTTTTGTTTTCCTTGCATTGAACTAGAAGGAGTGTTTACCAGATAAATCTTTTCATAAGGGTCACGGAATGACAAAGTAAAAATCCAGGGGCAGTTCAGGGAGTGGGGGAAGGGAATAAGTTAGCACAGTTGCACGCTACATGGTGGGAGCAAATTACAGAGATGAATTTGACAGGTTTATGGCTTCAGGTACACCTGAATCTCTTGAGACTTTTTCCTTCTGCACATAAAGGCTTATGGGGAAGCTAATGTGAGGTCACAGAGTGGAGAAAGGAAGCATGGTAAGAGAGGCAGGAGCAGCCAAAGGTTTGTAGACCTCAGGTCCCAGGATAGTTAGTATCTGCCTCCCAGGCCAGTGAAGCCCGTTTCTCTTTAGGGTTTCTCTTATCAGACCTAACTGTTGCTTTTGCTCGTGGCCTACTAAACTGACATTTTGAAGACCAGCAAGTACCTCTTAGAAAGCATTGGACAGTTTAAACAGGATGCAATAATAATAATAATAATAATCCTAAACATTATTTATTTTTCTTTATTTCTTTTCATATGTAAGAAAAACCAGATCTCGGGTCAGCTCACGCACTTTCTGTCCTTTGTAGCTGGCCTCATTTACAGAAGCAGCAGCAGGCGCTGGTGTTTCAGAAACAGATCTGCTTTTCTACAAGGACAGATTGCTTAGAGCCGTCTAGCATTACAGTCAGCGACTACCCACAGGCAGAATGGAGCGGCTCAGAAGCAAATCTTGAATTCAACTTTGTATTTTTTCCAGATCTTTCTGGTCTTCCAGCTCTTCTCTCTTTACGCCTACATCCCCTTGCACGGAGAGGCTTATCCTAGGTGGGAGGGAAAGATCTTTGGAATCAGGATAGTCAGTGATGTCACACGCTCCTCTGGCCAGCTGGTAGAGGTAAAATAAAGGAGGAAGGCAGCTCTGATGTTTTGGGAACTAAGGCTGCCTGCTGGAGCCGGAGTGGCTGGGTGTCTCCTCCAGCGAGTGAGGCCAGGGGAGGCAGGACAGTAGAGCTCAGAGCTGTCTCCCAGCCCCTCTTTCGGGAGGTTTTGCACAGCGGAACTTTCGGCTGGGAGCTGATAGGTTCCACTGTTGGGATCTGCAGACACAAGCACATGCAGATGTGACAAAAACATGCCAGAGCTTAACATTGACGACCAGGAATCAGCTAGTATTTGGGATTGTGCCCACTGGTCCTTCCCATTTTAGGAGATGATCTGACATTTCTGAAGGAATCATAGACTCCCAAGTTTTGTTCTGTTTTCAGTGGCGCCTTTCAGGGTTGTCCGCCAGCTTAATTTTTAGACATTCTAATTTTGTCTGTACATTTATGACTTATTACATAAATCTCTTGTGTTTTGTGAAGATTTCTTCTGAGGTTTCAAGGAAGACATGTTGGAATCTTGCTTTGGAAAAAAGCTGGCTGGGACAGTGTCTTTATGACCAAAGAGAGAAAATAAGTATGAGAGAACTGTTTCAGGGCCCGGGAGTTTTGGGTTGGTACACCAGTAATTTTGGTAGCAAGCCCTATTACAGCCATTTCAGTCTCCCCAAAGGGCAGAAAGGTCCAAAAGGTAAACAGCCAAACTCTTTGCCACTTAGTTTTTAGAATCCTGTGTCTGTATTTTAACAGGAAATAAATCCACTTACTTCTCAATCACATTAAAATGAAAATGTTCATAAAAGCTGTTTAATGCTTAAGAAGCCTTCATGAGCCTTTTTCAAAAGAACCTTTTGACATTGTTCCATTTGCTGTTTAAAACGCAGAGCTGAGTTTTGGGAAGAATTAACTCTTGAGAGGCCAAATGGTTCAAGTAGGGCTGTCAGAAAGCCATACTCTGAGAAAAAAAGAGTTTTCACAATTCTGGTATTAATAAGGACTCTGGTCAGTGAGGGAACCATGGCCTGGGGTTTTGTGCTTTCTTAAAGGTCTGTACATAATTTCTCAGCATGGTTCTGGTGCACTGAAAAGCAGTAGTACCACCCAAACAGAGCATATTTTAACAGGAACATTTTTCAGCATGCTCTCGAAATTTTAACAAAACTTGGCCTTCTCACTTCCTGAGGGATTTTCAGCTAATCTGTTTTTCAGTACCATATTAATAAGCATTGCACAGAATTATTAAACTTGAGGTATGTGTTTGGTTTTAAGGTCCAACCGGGATATTAGCCACCTCAGAGTCCAAATCCATGCCAGTGTTGGGTTCTGTATCCAGTGTAACAAAAACAGCCTTGAACAAGAAAACTCTGGAGGCAGAATTCAACAGCCCGTCCCCCCCAACACCAGAGCCAGGTGAAGGGTCGTGTAAATTGGAAGGATGCACGAGTCCCAAGGTTACGTTTCAGTAAGTAATGATGCTCTTTACTAAGTAAGTGTGTAGCAGAATCTGTGATGCCTGAACTGTGTGTTGCTTTGCTTTGTTCCTCTTTAGTGAGATTTCGATCGGGTCAGCCAATAAGCACTCTTGGTCCTTTTTTGATGAGCCAACTTGGGATTCTAGGCTCCTAGCTTAGAGGTCTTATTCTGATCCGAAGCCGACGTGGGTAAAGAGAATTCCTTCCCCTAAACTGGTTTGGTAATCAGGTTCTTCTTCCACACACAGAATTCACCTGGATGACAATTACTCCGCATCACGAGACACTTAATCACCCTTTCAGGCTTAAATGCGTGGGTCATCCCTCTTAACGATTTGTGAGCAGTCAAGGAAGATACTAGGTCTTCCAGAAGATGCTAGATCTTCAGACTTTGAAGGAGACATTTTTAGAACCTTGTTTTCTAGCCCTCAGTGAAAGATGTGCCTTACTATACTGCTCTCTCTAGAGACTGAAGAGATACCACGGAAGGAGTTCCCACCGCAGACTTGCTCTGGGAAAGTGGCACTTTGTCCAAGAGTTAATCTTGCTGTTGAATGCGTTCAGAGCGATCTGGTGAAGGGTCAATTTGTTTTATAACAGAGGCAAGCTCTCTCAGAATTAGTCTAGTTTTGCTGAAGTTCTCTTGCCAGGATGTCAGCCGGTTTGCCGCTTGAAGAAAAGAAAAGAGGTGAGACAAATCAGATCGGCCGAATATTGTAATCATGGTTAATTAAAACCTCTGACTTCCTGTTCTCTGTTCTCTCAGGAGAGAAAGAACTTTCTTTTTTTTTTTTGGTAGCTCTACCTGGACAAACGAAGTTGCAATTCAATTTAGATCTATTTTTGTCAACTGGTATTTTCTTCCGCTCTTACATTTCTCTCCCTGGCCCTATTAACTTTTTTTCCCCCCTCTTTTGGAATGAATGGCCTTCTTTGCTGATTCACAGCTTTATCTAATTTTTTTGTGTTTAATTAAAAGCACACTTTCTCCTGCGGTCATGCATTTCCTTTCTTTTGACTGGAGTCATTTGAACAATTCTAACAGAAAGATGATCTATATTCATTCTTCATCTTTCCTATTAAATTTGTTTAACACCTAATTTGACATCAACAGCCTGGCTACATCTGAACCAATATCCAGACACAAAAGCAATTTGGCTGAGACAGGTTAGTTGCTGAGAACTGCTTCAGTGTGTGCGTATAGATTTTTTTTTTCCTTTACCATTTTATACAGATAATCTTAATCAGAAAATACTGCAACTCCTTCCTCCTTTTGTCTGTCTTTTATTCTCCAAAAGTAAGTGGAAATTACATTTCCAAGAAAGGAAATGAAATAATTGCAGGCCCAAGGTCTGCAAAATGTGTGTTGAATTGACAGTGAAAAGGATCCGTGTGTTGACAGACACAGTTGTTAGATGCCATAAAGGCCTAAGTGAAGCTCAATTTATTTCTCATCTTGCTTGTTCAATGACTGCTTAAGAGGCACATTTCAATTTAATTTAGCTACTTAAAGCACTAATACAAATACTCGGGGCTGCTGTATTAACTTTTAAACTTCGTAACCCATTGCTTGATGATTCGGTTCCTGACATTCTTTAGCTGAAATAACTAACGCCATGTATTTTCATATTGACAGTCATTTAGCAAAGAAGAGTGCCTTTCTGAAAAATCTGTTTCTTAAGCATAATTAGACTATCCAAATAAACCCAGTATTTCGTGTATGTACCTGGTAATTACTCATGTCCTAGACGGGCACACACACTTCATTCATTTATGATCAAACCTAGGGTTTTTTTTTGTTGTTTTTTTTTTTTAATGAGTAAAAGAAGTTTAACTTAATGTAGTTACATGAAAGCTTTGAAAGCAAAATCTCACATGGTACATCAGGATTCCTTGAAAATCAGCCTGCCAGGACTGAGAAGGGTTATCTTGAAGACTGTTTCTGGCAGATTCTAAGAAGTCCTCCTGGTTAACACCAGCCTGAAGGTGGAGGCTTATCTCTACCTTATCTTATCTCAGACCTGGATGGTCAAAGCACTTGGAAATCACATCAGCAATCCAAATACGGAATGTTACTTTTGCTTTTTAAAACCCGCTCTACTCTTAATAATCGCATCTTTGTTTTGATCTGTGGCTGCACCATCCTGGGGTTTGAGCCTGGTGGCCGCCCCACCCCCAGTCCCTCGCACCCTGCCCTGCCCTCCCGCTTCCTCCGTTGGCCCCTCTGGCCAAGTATCGCTCCACCCGAATCCTTTCTTTTTGCTGTCCCTGCTGACTCCTCTGTCGCTCTGTCCTTCCCTGCTGACCTTCTTCTTTACCTCACCTCCGTCCTTTTTTTGTTCAGATGTCACCTCTCCAGCAGGGCCTGCCCAGACCCCTCCACTTAAAACTGCAATTCCTCTTCCTCCAAGCTCTGATTCCCCTCACCCTCCTCTACTCTTCCTCTGCCAGAATGTAAGCTCCATGAGATAAGAGTTTTTTGTTTGTTTTTTGTCTGCTTGCTGGAGTATCTAGGACACCTGGGAAAATCCTGGAAATTCTGTAAATACTTGTTGAATAAATGGACAATGAGTACATTTTTAGTATTACTAAAACAACAGAATGTCAGTTAATTAGAATACCCAGTTAACCAGCATTTCCTCTGTTATTCAACAGTCCCACATATGCATAGACTAAATAGTGGAGATTTTTGAGTGTTCTGTGGTTGGCTTCTTTGGTTTTGTAACATTTTTTTGTTTTGTTTTAATGCTCTGCCGCTTTTCCAGCTGGCTCAGTTTTGTATAACTTCTGCATCTTTGTACCTACGTGAGATAAAGTTATCAGAGACAGTGGCATGCACAGTTTTAAAGGAAAGATTCAGCTATGCTCGCTTGTATGGCCTCAGGTAGACAAGAATGATTGGAAACCTACTAAGAAGGGTTTTAAAAGAGCAGAAACAAAGGTGTTTTCTGCATAAGATCCTCGCTTAATCAGAAAATTATAACACCAAGCTATTCCTGGAAAGTTTTAATAAATTCCTAAAATAAATAAATAAATAAATATATATATATATATATACCAAATAATTGAGTTAACTCTAGTCTTGTGGAGCAGAAATATATGGATTTATTTCCTAGGGACCCATGACATGGCAAGAGATATCTTTAACACTTTAATTGTAAATTAACATTAACATTCTTGTCATCAGCTTAAGCAAAGCAAGGGTTTTATATTTTTTTTAAGAAAAAAGAAAAAGGAAAAGATAATCCAAGACTTGGAGAAGCCTAATTATTTCCATTTTAATAATAGCTTTAGAAATATTTGTGTCCGGTTAATTATTTCTAATAGGTATATGTTATCTAGTAATAATATCTTAAATCTAATAGCGAACTTGAATTTCGTTATTTTTGATTAGCTATAATTCAGACAGGAATGATGATAATAATCTCCCCTCATGCTATGAGGGGTGAGGAGTTGGCCAAGTAAAATAAAGAAAGAATACACATATAGGTACGTAGCCAACAACCAAAAAACCTGATTTTTGCTTTCATGCTCTTTCCTATTGATTGAGAGCAAAAATCTGGCCTTGTTAAAATATGTAAGACTCATTAATTCACGTTATCCATGCTTGGGATGGTCAATGTAAAATAAGAGAAAATTCCAAACTATAGACTTGTTTAAAAGAGAGTTATTTTATTACTTTCAGACAGCTGTAATACCTGGAAACAGGCTGGGTGTTGCACAGGGTCAGAAAGATGAGGATGATTTGTATTTTCCCCTGTAAAAGCCTGTAGACCAGGGAGTGGGGGAGCAGAGAAACAGCCTGAGCCTTTCCATCTGTGCACAGGGTGCCCAGAGGCTTCCGGTTGTTGCCAGAACTGGAGCTCTCCCTACACCACCAGATAAATGGGCGTCCTGATCTTGGGTTTGCCATTTGTGGCCATTATGACCTTAGGCAAGTTACCGAGCCCAGGATTCAGGTTTCCTCGTGTGTAAAATGAGGGCAATAACACCTGCCTTGTAGAGTTGTTATGGGAGTTGGAGAACTTACGAGAACTATTTCAGTAAATTCCTTTTCTGTCTTACATTGAAATCGTAATGCAAGGCCATGGCTGCCTCATCCAGGACCAGAGCTGAGTTCAGAGCTTCGACATCGGTCACCTGTGTTCTTGACCAGGCCTGGTTTCCTTGGGAAGGTCATGCAACCTCACTATTCTGTTTTCTTTTTGTTGTGTTTTTTTCTTATCTAAAATCGGGGCAAGTGGATGAGGCACTCTCCAGAGTCCCCCGAGAGCTCTACAGCCTCGGTCATTTCTCACAAATGTGGTTGCTTGGGAAAGAGGTTCACAGTTAAGATAAGCAACAAGAGGCAAGCCCGTATTTTCTGCCTGCATTGTGTCTCTCAGTACAAACTGACAGTAAAACACACACAAACCCAGGAATATAAAATAATTTTTAAACTACATTACCAGAATTTACAAATCCAAATCAAAATGATTGTCATTGTTCAGAAAAGTGCTCCTGGGTGTCAGGAGACTCCCTCCAGCCCTGTTGCTGTCGTTCCAAATGCTCGCAGACCTGCCTGAGTTAGAGATACCTGATCACGCGGGAGAAAATTGGACAGCTGGCCCTACAGGAGAGTTAGTGCCAGCATCCATCCATCCATCCATCCGTCCGTCCGTCTGTCTCTCTGTCTAGGTTTTATTTATGTGCAAGAGAGAGCATGCGCAAGCAGGGGGAGGGGCAGGACAGGAGGGAGAAGGAGAAGCAGACCCTATGCTGAGCTATGGGCCCCACACAATTCTCAGTTCCAGGGCCCTGAGATTGGGACCTGAGCTAAAGTCAGACATTTAACTGACAAGCTGCCCAGGTGCCCTGTGTGTCAGCATTTATTTTGGTAAAAAGTGATATGGCCTAGTTTAATCTCCATTGTAGGTTCGGTGCTTCCAAATCACTTTGGCTTTGGAAAGTGAATTCAGTTTTTAGAAATAGCCATCAGTTGCCATGATTGCAGCTGTAGACTTTTTAGTGTTATCGCCCTCGCCCCGCAAGGACGACAAGAAGCCCCAGTTCGGATGCATCTTCTCTCTCATTATTTCCACAAGTCTACACACTTATATACGCTTACATGACCAATCAGCGAGCAGGGTACAGGAGGGAGCGAATCAGGCTGTGCACCTAAACGAACTTCGCTAGCAACCAATGCTGTTTACTTCCTCTTTGGGCGTTCCGCTTAGCCTCACGAGGCAATCCTAACCTGGCAACTAGCCAGGCGCCATCTTTTAATGGCGGAGGCCGCCCTGGCCAGGGGCCTGCCTCCGACAAGTGTGACACAGTATACACAGATACGGGTGAAGCTGTCTTTGTTCTAAGTCTGTGTGAAGTCCCTGAAACATGTTAGCTCTGTTATCAATAGAATGCAGGGGCCTCATGTCCTCTACTATTACAGGCGAAGGGGACTAAGAAAACAGTTTGGGGGAAACGCCTATGACATTCCATTGTATATGTGTTTTCTCTTTTTTTTAGTTAATATTTTTTATTCTTTACAACATATATATAAGTATATATTCATATTATAACAATATCTATCCAAGGGGGGAGAAGTACTTTAATTGCTCCCAGCAGGAGATACATGTTCATTATAGATGAGACAATGAGTAATGGCACCAGTTTCCATTTTGGAAGTTCTGGACCTTGGAATTCACTTCCACGGTTTTGCTGTTGTTACTCTATTTCATTAACATTCATTAAGTCCTATACATTCATGTGTTATTTTAATTCTTCTAAATGTACAGATTGGACATAGCTCCATTTTACAGATGTGAAAACTGAGGCTTGATGAGGCAAACACTTGGCCCAAAATTCTGTTCTTCATCGAGAGTCAGGTCAGATCTGACTGTACCTCCAGAGCCCATGCTTCTGAACTGTATTGGGTTGTGCATATTAAGAGCTTGAGGGATGGAGGGGAAACTGACTGAATGATTGTCTCCTATTAGAAGCAGTGATGCTGCAGTTAATCCCTCCCCGTCCCCAGTGATGCTCACGTCCTGCTCCTCTGACCCTGTGCCCTCATGGGTAGGTCAGCCCTCTGCCCCTCCCACTCCTGAGGCTGACCTCACTGGTCACAGAGTCTCTTGCCAAGGGAAGAAAGTGTTAGCCAGTAAAACAGTTCTGAAAAGAGGAGCCAATATGAATTAGCACAAAGACTTAAAGAGTAGGCGAAATAAATCATTTTAATGTGTTTTTTTTGTGTCAAATGTCCAGTAAAAGAGGCAGGCTTCACAAATTTTGCAAAGTACCATATCACAAAACCAGCCCTAGTGACTTTAGAGTCCATGGCGTAAGTTTCATTTACACATTTAAAAAAATTTTTTTTGACATTTTCAAACATTTTTAAGAATAATTTATTCCCCCAGGAATCAAAATCTTGAAATCTCTAACTCATCATTGCATGCAAAAGGTGCTTTTTTATTTAATCATAATATAACATGGCAATATAAAGTAAAGGTGAGTCACTGCTGTGACAGTTTCAAAAAGATACATTCTATAGCCCAAAATAAATTTTGTTGTATCAACTGTGTGCTGTACCCTTTTGAGACACCTCCGTCTTTGGTCAGTTCCCCGGTAGCTCCTTTGAGTTTGTGCATAAGTGTCCATTGGTTGTCATGTTTTTAGGACATCTCAATTATAAAGAGAGGCAGACGAGGTGGGCCTTCATTATAGAGAAGGAGCTGAGCAGATCTTCAAAGAGTCTTGCCTCCCCGTTGGGCAGGGCCCACGGTGACATCGTGTGCTCTTGTCCTCTGGCTTCTCTGTCTCTGAAGCGTGTCATGAACCAGTGGTCCTCCCCATCCGTACTGAGTTGTATTCAGCCATGCTCACTTTTCCTGTGAACGCTTCCGGGAGGGTCAGTGTCTTGACAGTCACCACTAAAGGCAGTCAGTCTCCAGGATGATTGTTCATTTCATCTAGTTATTCCTACAACACCTAGCTTCCAAAGGGGGAACCCATGTGAAAGTGGACTCAGGTTCCATCATCACTGGTGTGCTGCTTCTCAGTGATTCCATAGCTGGGTCTTCATCTCTTGGCCCTCATTTGCAGAGATACTGGTAAAGCCGCGTTTGCCAGAGACCCACCCAGAGAACACTCACTCATTATGCTTCTTTTCAACCCCAGATCTCCCCTTAAAACACTAAGCTTTTTCAAACTCTTATACTTTTTTAGCCACGAGACAGGCAGCTAGCTTGCCTTTTTATGTTCAGGAGGTCAAAACAGGCCACACCATGCCCTACAAGAATTTAAAAAACCAAAGCCCAGGTATCAATGACCGGAATTCAATTTCAGTAGAAAAATGTCCATTTCCAATGAAACCATTTTTATTGTAATTTGCATTTAATTTCTAGATCTGTGGTATCTCTAAATACATGCCTCTTTTGTCCCCACGCAGATTTATTTTTGTAGGAGTTCATCTTGTTGAGCCATTAACTGAATGGCAAAGGGTAGTTGATGAAAGACTAACATTAGATGTCTCTAGGTTACTGTGATCAGTCAAACATTTCTATGAAAGAAAAATACCTAATTGCCTTTCAGGTTTTGAATTAAAAGTAAGATTGATTTCATCATCATTTGACCTCTAACTGGTCTCTTTAGTTTTAGGTCATTATTTCTAGTGTAAATCTGATGTAGAAAAATGAAATTGAAAGTGCTGCTTTTTTGGGTTGGAGCTGGAGATGCTGTACTTTTGCAATAGGTTACCAAATAGAACTCGAAATTCTTAACTTACTTTTAGGGAAGCTTGGCATAAAATGCTTCTCTCAAACATTGACCTCAGCCGGAAATGAATGTGGCTGGCCATATACCTACTCCTTGAGAGGTCGGGGTCAACATTTTGTTCACATGGAAAATGGAGTTCTTTTAGTCCCCACGGTGGAAGGGGCGGGTTTTCTTCCTGTTCTTTCATCCGACACCATTGCCTCATCTCCCTCTCTCCTCCTTTCTCTTCCTTTGTGTGTGTGTGTGTATGTGTGTGTGTGCGCGCGCGCACACGTGTGCGTCTGTGCGTCTGTGTGTGTGTGCATGGCATGGAGGGGAGAGTGGAGGGCCCCTTCCCTGTCCTTAGTAAACATTTGCTTCTGAGAAGAGACTACGAGCCGGCAGAATGGACCGCATGGAAGTTACTGCTTAATCTGATGCTCTTATACAATTAAAGGATTTGCTGTGCCCTCCACTGTAATCTTAGTGCTGTCGAATTGTGTACTCACACCGCAGGAAACAGCTCTGCTCAGCAAAGCCCTGCTACAAAGGTTCTCCTTGTGTGCCTGTACATGGATAATTAAGTCTTAACAACAAAATTAGCAGAACAACTGGATGTTCTGGAAGTTGAGATCCCCTCACTTCGTCTTTTTTTTTTTTCCCTCCCTGCCCCCCCACACCTCGCCCCGGGAGTTCTCCTGTGGACTGGCAGAGAGGTCCGCCCGTTGGTATTGTCTAACAAGTGTTCTGAGTCACTGTGCGAACACCTTCTTCCAGGTTAATTATTGAGGCTGTCTGACATCTAGTGTGAACATTCTGTTGAGTAAATCACAAAATGACTGTGAAAAATGCTACCAGTCATGGTCAACTCTCTCAAAGAATTAATTGCCTCCTAACATTTGCCTTGGGTTGTAAACACCTATGATTTTAAGAGACTTAGCATAAAATGTATCATTTCTGCAGAGAGAACCAAATTGCCTTTCGTACTTTGTAGTTTTTTTTCTTTTAAGCATGTTTGAGTGTTTGTGTTTCCTTTTTGTTGTATATGGTGATGCCGAGCAGAGATTTTTTAATCTGTTCAAACAGAAGTTGCAAATTAAAACTTAAATGCAATTTCAGATCTCAGAATAAACTGACTTCACTTCTGGACCCTGATAAACACATCTCATTTGAAATATACTTTGTCCTGTGCATGAAAAGTGGTACACTGAATTCTCTGTGACCTCCCATCTTAAAATACATAACAAAGTAAATGTAAGGTGAAGTGTTTGAAAATTTTTAAATATTGTTCTGAAAGCCTAAAATAAAAATGCAACACTATATACATGTTATGCACTGTATGCACTGTATGCAACACTGTATGCATAGCCCTTTGGAGGAGCCAGTGGTATATATGGTAAATTTTGTAGAAGACTACGTCTCTTAAAATACTTTGAAATAACGTTCACTTTTTAATAGCTGGGATCTGGATGGGTTTTTCATGGTGACTTAAAGTGGGGAAAAATTACAGAAAGCTTAAAAAGTAGCCCAAAAAAGTATCACACATGTTTCAAAATCTTTGCCTGAGCTGAAATCAATCTTAGTTCCTGCTTTATTGGTGTTGGTTTTGTTGGTGAGAATGGCCCTGGGTTCCTGAGCCTCCCTGGGGCCGGAGTGTTTCCAGATCTGTGAATGTCCACATCTTGCTCATGTTAGGATCAAGGGAATTGGGACGAGTCTTTGGGGTGCCTCCCGCGTCTGCGCCAGAACCCATGCACCGAGTTCCCTGTGCTCCAATAACTCCAATAAAGAAAATACGGCTCCGTGTGGACACACATGTCTTTGCTCAGCCATTGTTACTTCTTTTAAGAAGGAATTCTTGTTAGTCTTTAGGGCAGAGCAGCATCTGATAGCTAATGTCAGGTTTTCAAACCACAGTGCTATTCTGTTGTTAAACAATGGTTGGGTTTTTTTTTCATACTTTAAAATTATATCTATTTTTTTCATCAGATAGAGAAGCTGACCCGAATTGAAAAACTATTCTTTGACCTAAAATGGAGTTTTGAAAAGCACACAAAGCCTAAAGAGTTCAGCTTTGTTCTACCTTCATTATATTCGAAAGTATTAAAATTGGGAATCATACAGACAGTCACACCTTCTATTTGAAACTCTGCTGGGAGATTTTGGACAAGTGTATTAAAATCTCCTGGAAAAGAGGGTGCCCAAGGGAAACAATAAACATTACGTCTGCTACAGAGCCGCCCCTGTGCCCTGCCCTACAGACTGTATAAAGGGCTTCAAAAACAAAGTAAGACTTCGTATTTTTACACCAGGGAAAAATATAGAAACTGACTTCCTCTTTGGAGTTTTCCCAGGAAACTACTTTATAAAGGCGAATTTAAATCTTTCCGTTTTCTGTCCTTGGAGGTGGTAAATATGATTGCGGCTTTATTCATTTTTATTGTAAATGAAACAGAGTTCAGACCGTCCGGCTGTGCGTCATTTGCTGGATGGCTGCCACCGACTAATGCAGACGTCCCACTGGGAGACCAGAGAAGAACTATACTTTGATTCACCAGATTGTGTTAAATAGTCCAGCTGTTGCGATTTGAAAGATAGTTACCTCAGAAGTGAAGTAGAAATGAACTTGGCATTTATGCCTCAAACCATTTTTATACTGTTTGGCAATCAGCTTTTCAGAGGTAGCATTTTATAAAATAACTCTCGCCGCTTAAAAGTTTCATTCACTGTAATGTTCAAAATGTCCCACCTTTATATTATCAGTAAAATTAAGCTTGAGTGATATGCAGAATTTGCATGAAATAAGCATTTCCCCCTTCATTTCATGAGCTTTGATTGTATTCAATTGAGCTCAGAACCACATCTATTAGGGCTCTTTTGGGCATTAGTTAATTTGAATTGCAGCCGAAATGTTAGCTAGAATGTTGTTGAATATAATTGGAATGTGGAAAGTTGATTTTGAAAGGAGTTTCATTGAATGCAAACAATGATGTGCTTTTTTAAAAAAAAAAAAAAATTAGAATGCTGCTCTTTCGTCTCTTGTAATACAGTCTGAGAAATCACAGAGTCCCTTTCTGGAAGTTCAGCTTTGGCAGTACTGTCTACTATAGTTCGGGTGCTCCTGGTACCCCTCTGCTCTGGAGTCGGGTCCTTCTTCCAACCCGCGTGCCCAGCCCCGCACTCTGGCTCCATTGGCTGCTTTCTAAGAGGGCACCCATCCGGCTTCCTCGAGCGGCACAGATTGCTGCGTTGCCTCTTAGCTCTTAATACGCTTTTTTCGGTTTTTCTTTTTGTCTTGAAACAGCTCTTGAGCAAACCTAAAATGATCCATGAAAATATTTTGAATGGATCCTAAATGACTACCAGTATGTTGTGGTAAGAAAGAAACCCCAGGAAATCCAGATTCCAGGATTTTAGCCCTGGGTCTGCTCCTAACAAGGTGTGTGCCCTCGAGCAGATCGATTAACTCACTCTTCTTTGGTGTCTTCATCTGACAAATGGAAAGGTTAGACTAGTTCCTGTCCATCAGGCCTTTCAACCCGAATGGCATGTGAGTTTAGTCTTACTTTATGGAACACCCATAAAATTTAAAACTTGGAGATTTTGTAGCGTACAGGAGAAGATCTGCCATAGTTTTCATGGTTGCTAAATATTATTAATTCCTCATTTGTGGTCACTGCACTTAGGTGAAGAATTAAAGCAGAAAAATGGAACTGAATGATAGTCTACTGTAATTTCTGTTGGATTGTGGCATTTGAGCCCCTGGGAATTTATGTTAGAGGAGAAGCTTTAACTTGCTAGAATCTGCCACCGTGACTGCCCAGAGCAAGAGCCTGGGTTCTTGGCACTGTCACTGATGGTACTCTCTGGCTCTTCCTGTGAGATGGGGATGGAGAGAGATGGGGGCTGCAGAGGAAGGTCTCTCTTTCCAGAAGGGCCCCGGGCAGCTCCCTGTGGGGACCAGGACCAGGCCTAATGTCTCAAATCCAGAGGAGTTACAAGATAACAGAGGGGAAAACAGCAAGGCATAGCTGAAAGGGACAGACTCGGAAAGATACATCTGAAAACAGATTCAGAAAGACATAAACCAGTAAGCATGCCAAAATTAACCTGTGACATCATTACCCTGTTTCTGGAAGAAGCCATCTGAGGTAAGCCTCATGGAAAATGCAGGAAAACAGAGATGGCTCCTAACTCTTGACCTGACTCTGCCACGGGTTCTTCCCTCCCAGCCTCATTTTGCTCCTCGGTTAAAGGACCACTTGGACTCGATGATTGCTGCAGTGCCTTTTAGCCTTAACCCATTGGGATTCCAAGTCCATGGTCATTATCCTGGAGAAATCAGTTACTCTGACTCTCAGTGCAGAGATTCAGAGAAATTGCCCACAGCGCCAAGTTCAGCAATAATCAACAAAGGAAAAGAGTTCTCAAATTGTAGGCTGTGGGTGACTTAATAATAGATTAATCTACAGTTGAGAAACTTACTTCAGGAAAGAAGAACAATTCTCTAGACGGAGATAATTTGGGCCAATTTCATCCTGACCACACAGGGTGTCTGAGTTTTCAGTTCAGTTGACATCCAGCTATCTTTTTTTATCTGTGCTCTGAGAGCATCTCCTGGAAGTTTTCACTTCTAGCCGAGGCAGAAAGCTTTTTTCAGATGTGTTCCTCCCCACTTCACTTGCAGACACACACGGGCTCAAAAACATTTGCATTGGTTCTGCAGAAGGAAGAAGGTCAGTGTGGGTCGATGGAAGTTGCTCACCTGGAATGAGGTGAAGCTTCCTTGCCATGCTCAGAGCGGACTGGCTGGCTTAGTTAGCGGTGGGCTCCGTGACAAGATGGCGGAGTCGGACTGGTGGCCAACCTACGGACGGTTGTGTCTTTGCCTGGAACAACCTCATTTCTTTAAATTCCCTTGCCCCTTTGTCTCCAGGTTAGGGTTGACCACAAGAGAACTCTGCGTGAGATTGAGAAGGCAGCAGTGGCCTAGTAGTCAGCTGTTTTGTTCTGATGGCCCGGAAAGTCCATGTAGGGCAGGTGCTACTGTGGTTCATGTGAGGTATCACCTAGTTGGCCCACAGTTTTCCCAGCTCCCCCACCTCCTCCTCCAGCGTTTCCAAAGTTTAGACTAAGAGTGTGTGCAGTTCCCTGTGTCAGGCTCCAGGGTGTCCTGCAGGTGGTCTGCATCGCGCAGTTAGAGACTGGGCAGGACGGATGCACCTCTGGTTTGTCTTCCATCTCTTGCCACTTTTCGCCCACCTTCCAGTTCCTCGCTGGAACTGCGGACTTCAGGCCCAGCCTCCAACACAGAGGCCACAGACTCCCCTAGACGGACTGGCTCTTTCCCTTGCCCGACGACTAATTCGGATTGTAGAGCCCACGTCTCTCTCATAGTGGTTCTGCTCCTCTGCCTGTACCCTAGTGGACACTGTCTTCCAGGTGTCGCCTGGGTCCAAGAAGGTCAAACCAGGTACCACTGGGGAAACTGTGGGGAAAATTCCCAAAGCATGGCAACAGATGACCCGAGAAGTGGATCTTTGGCCAAGGTTGACCGGTAGTGTCCTGGTGTTTTCTAGTGACAAGGGTGTTGCCGAATCTGGCCTCCCTCTCACGCTCCTGGCCATCCCAGTGCTTTCACCACTGCCACAGGAGACCCTGTGTGTTTGTGACCTGTCGTCGTCAACAAATGACAATATAACCGGGCAGCCAGGGGGCGTGGCTTCCAAGCTTTTGGACAGGTTCCATAGTGCTGGTCAGAAAGCGGGAAGACCCTGGTTGTGCGGTTTAAGTTTGTAGTACCTGGGGCCGGACCCTGGGGGCTGCTTTTTCTCAGTTGTGCATCTGTTCTGCTGTTTTTGTCATAGAAGAGAGACCTCCAGACCTATTCACACCAAAGCCTGGGTTGCCGAGCCTCTCACGCTTCATTAGTATCCGCCCATTTACGCCACAAGTGGATCCGTGCTAGGTCCTGGGTAGAAGTGTGAACAAGGCTAACAGTCCCTGTTTCGTGGACGCTTCCACTTTACTTGAAGAGACAGATGTTACACAGCTAATTACCCGGTGTTGCATGACTGTGGGGAGACCAGCAAGAGGGAAGGAGCAGGTGATAAAGGAGTGGCCTGCTCCCGGGGTCGGGGAACAGTAGCATCAACTCTTGCAAGGGGCAGGGCGAGCAGTGAGCTCCCCAGGACAAAGTCTTGGCATCCAGAGTTGGGACGGGGGTGTGCTGGTTCGTGCTTAACAT
Source organism: Mustela putorius furo (assembly GCF_011764305.1). NCBI lineage: Eukaryota > Metazoa > Chordata > Mammalia > Carnivora > Mustelidae > Mustela > Mustela putorius. The sequence continues at coordinate 13,657,777 of NW_025422057.1, forward strand.
CTTAGCATTTGCCAAGAAGATCGGAAGAGCCCCTGCCCTGTCTGCTGCATACCCATCAAGCTTCAGGACCAGGTCAGGTACCCCAATACCTTCCCAGGGTGGCCTCTGACTAGGACTCCTGAGAGGAGTAGGTGCCAGCGGCCGGCTTTCCTGACCCGTGGCAAGAGAATACACAGATAGCTCTGTCGCAGAGACCGTCACCCACGTAGCTTGAGAAGAGGAAGCTTCTTGCATCAGAATAGAAGGGAAGAGGGGGAGCCTCTGTGGAGAAGGAAACAGCTTCTGAAATCCCTTAAGACATTTCTCAAGGAGCACGATTCTCCTTTTTAGAAAGAGTTGATGGTCACTTAGCATTTGAGCTTATTGCCTGGATTCTTCCATCGGCCTCAGTCCTCCCTGAGCCTCTCCTGGCCTGACCAGATTTCTTCTTGTCCGTCCTGGCAGGAGCATCTCAGCTCTACCTCCTCGGCGGGGGTGGCTCCCTTCGCTGGGAGCTAGTCTGCCACCAGGTGTCGCCAGGGACGCGCAGGGGGTGGGCGTGGGACTGAGGGGCTCCTGGGTAAGTGAAGGTGGGACAGGAGTCTGGGTGGCAGCAGGGAGGCCCGCGCGGCACCCAGGAGCTTTGTCGCGCGGCACCCAGGAGCTTTGTCGCGCGGCACCCAGGAGCTTTGTCGCGCGGCACCCAGGAGCTTTGTCGCGCGGCACCCAGGAGCTTTGTCGCGCGGCACCCAGGAGCTTTGTCGCGCGGCACCCAGGAGCTTTGTCGCGCGGCACCCAGGAGCTTTGTCGCGCGGCACCCAGGAGCTTTGCACTTCTTGAGAAGAGTGTGTAATTAACAGGTAGGTGCGTTTGGCTTTTTAACACTTCCGTAGTTAATTGCTCTGACTTTTTCCGCCTTCTTTCTTCTGGCCTCGCGCTCCTAATGTCATCTAATAGCTCCTTTTTTCTTTTAATGGCTGGCACCTCAAAGACCACTTTGTGCATGTTAATTAGACTTAGAGCATTTGGGTTTTTTTTTGTTTTTTTTTTTTTTTTTTTTGGTTGGTCTGAGTCCAGGAATATGAAAGCCAAATATTTGCTGTTTTTTATTGTTTTGTGTAACTGTTCTTCCTCCAGGCCTCTCAGTAACACCGGACACAGGAGCGAGAGTTCGGGCCATGAGCAGCGAGCGGGACCCGTTGTAGTTTTAGATCCTGTTTCCACACATGAACCCCAAACCAAAGACCAGGTCACTGAAAAAGATTCCACTGCACGCAAGGATGGCGAAGAGGAAATAAAACCGGAACACAAAGAAGACGGCATTGAGAAAACGAGAGACACAGACAGCTCCCACTGCTGATCCGTACCCCAGAGGGCTGATGGGTGTACAGACCCTTCCCGGAGGGGTGTTGGCAAGCGATCCGTTCTGGTGTGTTGGCAAGCGCCGTAGACATTCTGTTCTTGTCACTGTACTCAGAATGCAGGTTCTTTTCTGGTGTCACTTTTGTAAGTAATTTACCTATAAACATAAGTAAGCTCAGCAAAATACACATCCTCTGTAGGTTTTGTTTTTCTTCCTAGGGATAAGATATTTTTTTCGAATTACTGTGTTAAGTGTGACTTCTTCTGGAAGGTCACAGAAAATTCGGGTGTCTGTCATTTTAGGTAACGTGCATACCACTCATCAAATGTACGGCTGAAAGTCTGCAGGGCTGTGGATGAGTGGATGAGTAGAACTGTCCAACTTTAAGGAGATTTAAAACCCCCTCTCCCCAAAGCAGCTTCTGTTTTCGGTCTGATCTTTGGAGAGAGAAACTGGAGCAGCGTGAAAATTGTGAGGCACCGTGGTGTACAGATCACTTTCTAGGATATACCGAGATAAGCTTCAAATTCAGGAGCTACAGACATCAAACCAGCCCTCCCAGAGACCAGGCTAATTGCATGCATTGTCAGCTCTGGGACGGGGCATGTGCACCAGTGACTGTGTCCAAAGTCATTCCCGGTGGGAATGCGCTGGTGGCCCAAATGTAGAATGGAGGGGAAAGTCCCAGCCTTGGATTTCATCAGGTGCTATCTCAGTAAACCGTGTGCCCTGTACTCGGAGCTCCTCGTGTTTTCTCCCATACTGAGCAGCACCAGTACCATGGTTTATCGCGATTTGTCGCGATTTCTTCTGCACAGTGACGAGAAGTAATAAGCACACAGTTTTCTTGCTTCACTGCTGTTCTACATTACACAGGTTTCTTGTGTGCGTTTGTGTGTTTTCTTAAAGAAATTAAGTGGTAGTTAGTCTCTAAAAATACGTTTCAGTCTACCACAGTGAATAAATAGAAATGTAATCAGGGATTTTTAAAAAAGAAAAAAAAAAACTTATACAGCTTTTTCCACGTTGATTGTTTCCAAATTGGTGTTTATTTAAAATAAGTGGTAATGTACTTGAATGCATTTTTTATGACAATGATTCAGTAATGGTAATTTTACTATTAAAGAAAGTGGAAGGTTTAGTTTTGTTAGCGTGGCTCAGCATGTAGCTGTCAGGTGTTTCTCACCTAAGGGCAAAAGAAAATGATAGTAATAATGTTAGTGGTTGTGTTTCGTTTTTGCACGTGTGCTAAGCGTAGGCTCGAAGACGCGGGTAGGCAGGGAAATCAATGTACTTCCTAAATTTGGAGATAATTACCCTTCTGTAGCTTTGTTATGCTTGCCTGTTTCCATGTTCTTCCAGTGATGATTTTACAGTTACTTATCGGTTTACTCATGGGGAATTAAAATGTAATGTTTTCCAACTGTAATTTTCCTAATGGAATAATAGTGCTCTAGGATATACTGACTACAGACTGCATTAGCTCTGAGACAAGTTCTGTTGTGCTGTGATTGGAACTCTCCTCGCCACACTTATTAAAAAGCACTGACAGTTTCCCACTCAAGGTCAACTGTGGTTATTGACAGTTTTGGTTGAGTTCCCCAAACCAGTCACTATTCGGTAAGAAAATTGCCCAAGAGTCCATGACTTTAGTCATTGTTTGTAATCGGCACCGTGGTTTATTCTGAGGACTTTTACCTCGTGTTTTCTTCATGCTCTCCTTCCTGGGTCTGACGGAGGAGTCTGCCGGCAACGGGTTTTACGTACACCTAGGAGTAGAGGGACACACACACCCATCATTCCATATTTCATCACACTCATCAGCAGGATGATACCCTTAGGAAGACACTGTCCATTCCAGGGTAAGACGGTAATTGCTTGGTGAGATGTGTTGCGGGGCCCGGCACCAATCAGTACCTGGTCTTTGAAAGTCTTGTCTTTTCCAAGTTGCCTTCTTACTTCGTGGTGGTCAGAAAGCACTGAAAATGAGCTTGGTGGAAAGGTATATGATGTAGGATTTTCCTCCCCTTGTTCTGCCTGCAGTATTCCTTTTCATATCAGTGTTGGGGTTTGGCCCACTGGGGTGCCATTGTCAGCAAACAGCCCGAGACAGGAAAACCCAGGAAGACCAGCACACGTGTCTTCAGGGGAAGTTCTTAGCTATTTCCTCAAAAACATTATAAATGAGTGAAAAAGATGGGTGTCATGGCTCCCGCCATTCACCGGCAACTCTTCCTCACCTTCTTTGTTAACAGCATGTTGGAAATGGAATCCTACAGGGACAGATTTTTGTCATCCTTCCAGACCATCTTTAGGTTGTAGGTTAGGTAAATGCGGGTCCATATTACAGAATCCGGGATGATTTCTCTGTGTGTGTTGAAGGGCTTTCATCGTGGAACAACATCAGCTTATGTGGCAGGATGTTGTGAAGAGAGGACAGCTGTCCAGCATCATCACTGACCTCAGAAGGATCATCAAGCAGCCTTTATGTAACAGATTGGCTCGGTTTGGAAGTTTCTTCCTGGAACTAACATTCCCCAGTCCCATCGTCACTGATTTATATGGGGTTTGCCTAGTCTCTTTTACTTTTTTTTGTAGATAATTTCCATAAGTGTATAATCCATGTTTTATACTGATGACATATTACCATATATATATGGAGAGAGATATAAGTAGAAATTGTGTTTCTCACTTTGAGAGATTAGAATGTTCCCTCTCCATTGGTGACCCTAGTCCTTGAGTGAGGAAGAGGTGGACGGGCTGTGCCCTACATTGAAATGAAAGTCCTGACCTGGTCGAGATAATAAATGACCTCTTGGGTTAATTTAATTTTGTTATTAACTTAGTTTATAAATTTTTGTGCTGGTTCCATTCATTTAATTATGATAATTCGTATTATGGTTCCAGGGCAGACTGTCTGATAATCTCCCCTATTCCGTGTGTGTGTGGATATGCGCAAAGGCTATGCAAACACCCAGTCATGCTCTGCCTGTTTTAAATGAATTTTCCAGGAGCGCCTAGGTGGCTCAGTAGGTTAGGCATCCGGCTGTTGATTTTGGTGTCCGGTCATGATATCAGGGTCGTGAGATCAAGCCCAGTGTCTGGCTCCGTGCTGTGTGCGGAGCCTGCTTGAGATCCTCACTCTCCCACTGCTTTTGTCCCTTCCCCCCTCTCAAAAAACAAAAAAACCCAAAAACCATAAATAAAATGAATTTCCTTATAGTTTCTCTTACCTCACTGTGTGTTGCTAAGCACCAGGACAGGCAGTAGCAGCCACAAACAGGCACGGTTCTCCCAGCTTAGATACCAACCAGCCCTCCTGCCCCGGGCTCTGAGAGAACGTGCCACTGAGCCCATTTTAAATCACTGCTTTGAGCATAAGGCCCTGGTGTTACCATGAGGCCATTAAATTTCCCTATGGGGGCTCATCAAGAGGAAAAGTTCTCAGAAATCTCAACTTAGCCAACTCTCCCACAGGTCAGTATATCACAATTTTTATCATTTTGGAGGAAAGCAAATGGTAAGTTTAAACAGACAATCTAAATTATACAAGGCAGTAGGATATTATTATATCTATAAGGTATGTGTTTGAATAAATTTATTTCCAGTACTTTTCTGCCATAGCCCCGATACTGCCTTACAAGGGAGGCCCTTAGCCTGCATGATACGTCCTTTGTCTCCTGTGAGATGCTGTTGCGGAAGTAACTGAGCATTATTACCTTCAGAATCGGTGTTCATTTACGGATGGGTTTATTCATTTAGACTGCTGCTTTTTCTAAAGAGGATCTTAGGACACCCACAAGCGTACAAGTAATATAATAAAGATGAAAATTTAGAAAGAGGAGGGAGTCAGGGAAGAGGGATGAAGGGCAAGGAAGTAAGCCGCAGCTGTTTGGCTGCTAGAAAGACTGAAGTTCGCACATTTCTTCCTGCCTGAGGAAGGCGGCAAGATGTGCCTGTGCCTCCGGGCACGGCTACGTCGCTGCCCCCCATGTGCGCTCAGCAGCAGAGGCGCTGGACTCTTTTACTAGGTCTTGGCCCCCCAAGTGGACAGGAGGGAACTTCCCCATGGACATTCGAGGTCTGGAAGACACAGTTTACAGGCGTAATTTCGGGCGGAAATACTAGGTACCAGTGTTACCAAACAGAAATCACAAGAGCAATCAAAGAGCACGCTGGTTAGGGATGTTTTAGAGCAAAGCCCATGTGAAGACACAGGTGGGCTCTGCGGGTCTCATGCTAGCAGCGTGGCCGAAAAGCGGGTGTCCACAGCCCCATCCAGGAGAAGCTCATGCTTTGGCCGACGCCTCCATCACTTCTGTGGGGAAGATGGGCTCTGGGAGCTCGGCTGGCTCGCCAGCCACGGTAGCCACAGCCTCGGGTGCCTCGGTCCCCTTCTCAGTGTCATCATTCAAGGGAAAAAATATGTGTTCTTCATTGAAACCTATTTAACAACAACAACAATAAAGTTTAGTGTTGAATCCAGTGGTGCCAAGTTTGATGTTCTTGGTACTGTGGGTAAAGGAGACCACCTCCAGAACTGCCCAGAGGTGTCCCCTCACCATGAGAAAAGGTCCCAGGACCATTCAGAACTAGGCCTGACTTTGCTCAGATGTTAACTGTGCAATACACTCGTCTTGCTCAGTCTGCCTGGTGCCCTTCTGGAACATTCGGTATGCAGTGGACTTTGGACAGAGGCTTAGCGGAAGAGGAGCAGAGGAAGCAGAGGAACTAGAAGAGAGGCCAGTCCACTATGTGAGTACAGACCATCGCCAACTAAGCGTTCCCAAGCAGACGACTGCAGACTTCGTTCCAGTCGGGTCCATGTGGACAGTGACAGTGACAGTGCTCAGTTAACAGCTGAGCTTTGACAGGATTTCCTACTCCTTCTCTCAGAGGGGAGATCTGTCTCTCCAGTTCTTGGTCTCCTTCCCATTTATCGACCACTGTCAACAGGGTGTATGACCACAGGCCAATGACAGGGAAATTTTCATCGCAGGCACTCATCAGAGATCCCAGCGATACGGTTCTGGACCCCGCAATAAAGCAAGTCACGTGAATTTTTTGGTTTCCCAATGCGTATAAAATTTCTGTTCACCTGTGCTGTAGTCTGTGAGGTGTGCAAGAAGTAGCATTATGCTATAAATTTGCGTATAAATAATATAATAAATATATATATTATATGTAATATATATTATATAATATAATAATGATAAATAATATAAATATAATAAATAAATTATGCATATAAAATTTCCGTTCACACTGTGCTATAGTCTGTGAGGTGAGCAAGAAGTAGCATTATGCCTAAAAACAAAAACACCCAATGTATCTACCTTAATTAAAAATCTTTTATTGCTAAAAAATGCTCACCATCATCTGAGCTCCCAGCGAATTAATCACTGCAAAGATCATAACAAAGATAGTTTGCTGACCCCACAGAGACGTGGAGTGAGCAAATGCTGTTGGAAAAATGGCATCCAGGGAGTTGCTTGACCCAGGGTTGCCACAAACCTTCATTCTGTACAAATGCAGTATCTGAGAAGTGTAGTAAAGCAGAGTACAATAAAATGAGGCATGCCTGTGATCTGATCATCTAGGCCAGGACGCCCAGGGGTTGGCCCTGGCCCTGGGAGAGGGGCTGGGCCTCAGGTCACTATCCTTTCTGATGCCTGGAAGTAGCTGTTTTCTCTTGTGGGGAAGTCTGGCTAGAAATGTGGTGAGTCCTTTAGGAACTTAAGGCTTTCACAAGTCAGGATGACAAAAAAAAAAAAAAAAAAAAAAAAAAAACCCACAACCTGGTAATATGTAGGACAATATGATTTTACCTATTGGAAAAAACAAGGCCTGTGTAGCACACTGAACAACACTAACTTTGATTGCCCTTACCTAACTCAGAAAGAGTCTCTCAATCACATTTTTATTTTCTATGAAGCTTAGGAAGCATTTTGAGGTTGTAACATATGTTAAACATGACATTCCTAATTATAGTCTCTCTTGGCTTCTTTATTTTTTCAGTGCATATCCTGAGGCATAGGACTAATTCCTTGCTGTCATATGCAAGAACTGATTTGCTCTAGAGGCCAGACCCTGATACATTTATCATATATGAGATCTTACGGATAGCACCCAAGAAAATTTCGTATTTTGTCACTACTACTTAAATAAACACATACTTTTCCCCCAGCATAGTGATTCATTTGTTCTGTCCTAAAATGCAAAATATTTTTAGAATTGCAAAGAAATAACTTGGTCTCTTTAAATATCTCTGTGTGCCATGCACCTGCTTTTGGCCATCACAGGAACATGAAGGGTAAAAATTCATCTTTGGGGTGTTTCTCTCCAATTAGCCCAGTACACAAGATACCTTCTATGCAAGCAAATTTGCAGAGGTTTGACTTCCCAAATGATTGGTTCGTTTCTCTCAAGATCACAGCCTTGGGGTGCCTGGGTGGCTCAGTGGCTTAAAGCCTCTGCCGTCAGCTCAGCTCAGGTCATGGTCTCAGCGTCCTGGGATCAAGCCCTGCATCAGTCTCTCTGCTCAGCAGGGAGCCTGCTTCCTCCTCTCTCTCTGCCTGCCTCTTGGCCTACTTGTGATCTCTCTCTGCCATATAAATAGATAAAATCTTAAAAAAAAAAAAAAAAAGACCACAGCCTTTTCCACGGATGACATTAAACTTAACATGCGGTCTGCTTATCTTAAGTAAAACCAGTTGTTTTCAAGAATCATCAGGAAAACACCTGCCTTTAACTTTTCAGGGCTGTGCAGAGACCTTAGCTATAATGTGGACCATAATAAAAGGTGGGCTTGGAGATTCCAATCAATTAATTCTATTGAAGAGCACCACGCAGCTTATTCATCAAGAGGAAGGGCAAGAGTTTGAAACATCCAGGTAAACAGATAATCCATTAAGAAAACAAAGCACATTGCTGCAACTGCCACCCTAGTTTTGTCAGTGCTTAGTAACTGTCTTTGGATTTCCCTGCCCTCCCGCCGAGGGCCTCCAATTCCCCGTCTCCAATCTTTGTTCTCTTATTCATGGCTAAGTGAAAACAAAGCAAGAAAGCAGCACGTACCCAGTGTTCCACTCTGGAGCAGTTCTTCCTCTATAGTGAAGAGGCGGTTGTACTTAGTTATCCGCTCGCCGCGAGAAAGACCTCCCAACTTGATAAACCGGACACCGAGTCCGATGGCCTTAAGGGGGGACAGGGAGGTGGACAAAATTGATTTTAAGCGAGAAGTCACGTTTTGCTAAAAACAGGGAGAAAGGGCACGGACACTGTGCTGGTTTTGGTTTTTCTCTTCTAACTTTGTATTTGATCCTTATGTAGATAAGGAGGTCCGCATACAAACAGAGACGGGAAAGGTAAACAGCGTGACTACGCATTAGATGCTTTACTAGGCATGGGAGCATGCTGATTTCGTCTAAGAACAGTCTGGTCTTTCTCGCTGCCTTTCAGGCAGTTACACTGCAAGTGCACATCCCAGCCACTCAAGTGTCTCATCATTTTCCCAGGACTTCAATTTTTCTTCTTTTTAAAAGTTCAAAGATTAGCTCTTTGCAAAAGCTAGCTGTCTGGGAGGAAGCAAGTCTTTCATAAAAGGTTACATGACTTTCTCCGCCAAAGACTGCATTTCTCTGAAATACCAATTCATGATAAAAGCAGTGTTTTGGCAGTTCTGCAATTGACCAGCTTTCAGTACTTGCCAGATCAACCAGGCTGTCATCAGACGACTCCCCTTCCGCGCTTCCGAAGACGGCCACGCGCTGCTTACCTGTGAGCAGAGGAATTCTTTTCAGGTTTAGATGGCATAGGAACAGTGAGCATAACGGCATATATATACACACACATACATGTACAGACACATATGTATGCACATGAGCTTGTACATGTGTATATAAACACACACGTGTGTGTGTGTATGTGCACACACACATGTATGAGCCTCTGGAAACAAAATTGAAAAAATTGCCAAGATTTACAACTTTTCTGTGAAGAGTCAATGATTTGACCACCAGAGAATTCTGACCTAAACATTTGTATTTTTTAATTACCCTGGTTTTATCTGTTTATCTCTTTCCAGTAACTCAGATGCTAAATACTACACGAATGCCAAATTTAATTAAAGATATCATAAATTGTAAGATCTTTAGGACCACTAAAGGGGACCCCAACTGTAAGACACATTTCCATTTTGTCCATGTTCCGTGTAGAAAAGTGTGCATCTTTGAGACAAAATAGAGAGGAAGTGCAAGGGTATCATTTTGGGAGCTGACAGGCCTTACTGGATTTCACAATTCATCGTGTAGAATTTTATTCAAAGGGATCTGTCTTTCTGAATGTAAACGTATTTGAAGAACAGTGTGGATGGTACTTAACCCAAATTTGAGGATCTCAGAACCCCTTGAAGTTTGCCAAGTCTACAAAGCCAAGGTTCCTGCTCTGGAGACAGTGTTTGGTGTTTTGGAGGCTGAGCCATGGTAGTGATCCGAAGTGGAAGACAGCATGCCTGCTGAGTGGGTCGGCCCTGGAGGAAAGGCTAGGGCTGCGACCTCCCGTCTACTACCTACAAGACAGCCCTGCCTGGGCCCTAGTCTGGGCCATCTCCAGGACAAGGCACTACAGGCATTCCATGCCATTCTCTGGCACGAGCCCAGGCCCATGGCTGCTAGTCCAGCTCTGAGCCCTGCTTTAGGTCTTAGACAAGCCTTCTGCCTAACTCCTGAGACCCACCCATGTTTCAGGCACTGAACAAGACTCCTGTGAGCTCATGGGACTTCACAGTCTCATGGGCAGATACTGGACATTAAATCACCGTACATGTAATTGTGGCCAATACTACAAAGAGAAAGTATCAGAAGCTATGAGGGAGGTTGAGAGCAACCAGGTAGGGGTGGGGAAAGGAAACCAGGAAAGTCATACATATCTGAAAACGTTTCCCTTAAGGAAAGACGTGAAGGATCAGGAGTAGTGAGCCAATGGTGCAGGGCAAGCATGGTCACAGACCTCACGGTGGTAAAGAGTTTGAAACTTGTGAGGAATTTTTAAAACATCAGCGTGGGCGAGTGGGATCACTGTCCTGTGGTGTGAAGCTGAGAAGGTACTGTCCTCAGTCACGCCTAAAATGGGGGGCGGGGGTGGGGCTCCTGGACTGGGGCTGTTGTGGGACCACCAGGAAGTGGATTAGTACACTAGCTGCAAATTGTCTCCCAGCACCAGAGCTCTGATGGACGGCTGGAAATTTGTTTTTCTGCCAAGATTTACACCATGCTTTTTATTAACTGACAAACTGTACCTTTTTGGCTCCTTGTGTAACCAAGACAAGTTCCTTATGAGTCTTGTAGACCTATACTTCTACTCACTGTCAAGAAGACTGGTTATTTCCACCAAGTCAGAGATCGTAGTTTGGTTGGTATGTCTGATGATCAGCCCACTGGATTTGGGGGTGCTGATGTCCCCACCCTCTAGAAGTTTAGAAATGCTTTTGGATGCAGCTCCTGCAAGGATGTAACACCTGGAACCAAGAGCATTACAGACGCTGTCCCACTGTTCAGAGTCCTGGGTAAATATTTAAGAATCGATCGTTAAAATGTATGAAGCATGATCACAAAACAACAGGAACCCTAGAGCCCCTCATCAGAGTTAAACACCTTTCTGAGACCCACAAAATGGTTTTCTGTTGTTTCTGTGGCTGAGTAGTACCTGAACCATGGCCACACAAATTAACCAGCTTCGTGGAACAGAATCTTCAAGTGATTAAATTTGAGCTTAAAGATCTTTTGGATAAATTGTTTAATACACATTAAATGCTCCACGTTGATTCTGAAGTTCTTCCAGCCCAAGCTGTTCCTACCCACTGTGTTATCCGTAACGCTACTCACAACTGGCTGCCCAGAAGCTGCCACTGTTATTTCTGGTGAACAGAAAACAGAAGGAAATGAGCCTGTGAAGGCTCTAGGCTCTCCCTTCTCAACACCCTTGTTTTTGTTGGTAAGACCATCACATGAAATGAAATACTGTTTTAACTGATGATCTACCAAGTCTCCCAGACCACTGTACCAGTTTCTGACCTATCCCATTAGAACAGACCAAACATGGGCCATCTTAGCACAGTAAACCAGACAAGGCCAGAGCTCTGGAACAAGGTCTGAAGATGCCGCCAGCAGGTTAAGGAGCTGGGTGGCGGCTCCTTGAGCCCTGAGCTGTGGCACAGGCAGTGACAGGAGTGATGGCCAAGGGAGGTGTGGGGACCCTGAGCGTGATGCAGCTCTCTCCTCATGCCCCACATCTAAATCCACGCCTGATCCCCCAGACACTGTCTGTTCAGTTGATCTAATGGTTCTCTCCAATTCATACTATCAAGAATGTAGGTTTTGCAGATCCAGAGCGTTAGGGAGAGTGACAGCCCCCTCTGGCAGAGGAACAACCCTCGCCGGATGTCAGAGCTCGAATAGATAGGAAAACCTCGCTCTTGAAACCTTTTTAAAATACACCTTTGCAGCTTTCCTGCGTGTATGAAGTGGAAGGAGGATGCCACACGGGCTGAGCAGAGGGCCCTGTTCAGGAGCACTTAGCCCGGCCAGGGTACCGGCTCGCTGCAGCAGGAGCTGGCGGCTCGGCGGCCAGCCCTGGCTTGCTCATGCAAACATGGGTACCCCCAAGTGCCTGGGAAAGCTCGCTTGTTCTGCACACAGGCGCCCTCCCAGGCCCCCCGCTTCGGGTCTGTGTTTGCTCAGTGCGCGACTCCGCCCCACCCCAAACTGCACTATTTCCAGCCACCGAGCCAAAAGAATGAGATTTTGCTCTCCGTTGTTATACAGTTCAAGGTGGGTCCCTGGTACCTCCTTCCTGAAAGGATCGATTAAGGCGATAATTGCAGGGAACCTGTTGATCAGATCCACGTAGAGGTCCACCATCTCCGCTGCGTTTTTGTATGTTCCCAGCATCACTTCATACTTTCCTCTACTCTGGCGGGTGGGAAGGACAATCACAAAATAAAGAGGAATGAGGGATTCCTCAAAGGGGAAAGGCGGCATTCCCATTTGCGCTTATTCATTGCCTATAAAAGATTGTAAACGTCCTTTTGGGGCCATCGTCTCATGAGTCATCTGTGTACTTTAAATATCTGTTACATACTAGCCTGGGGAAACCACGTCACCCTTCCTCTTCATGCCCCATGGTGCTCCTCCCGCGGACTTCAGACGGAAGCCTTCTATGCAAAAGACCAGGTACGCAGCAGGAGGGGAAGAGTTTCTTACTTAGTTTCGGCACGTGGTGCCAGCTTCCTGGCTGCTTGGGCCCACGGGCGACGACATGAATTTATAAAACAGGACAGCAGTGCATAGCTTCCCACTCACCAGAACCCAGCATCTTTCCACTCACAGTAAACAAACAGCTGGTCTCCTGTACCGTGAATATCCTAAAACTTGAAAGCAGGGCGAGGCTGTGGAGATACGAACAGCCACTGTGAAATGTCCCATGACCCAGGTGACGGCATCTCCTTTGCAGGTAGCAAGCACGCCCTGCCAGTAACCATATGGTTCTGAAAGAGTTCTAGTTCAACTCCATTCATCTGAAGTCTGGGAAGCCCCAGGTCATCAAGAACAGAAGAAAAGGGGGCTAACGGATCCGGTGTCATGTCTCTGCAAATCCTGGCACTGATTCCCAAGTCTGTGTTCAGGGATGGCCCCTGGGTTATTCGGGTACCAGGAAGGAGGCAGGAGGCGACAGAATGACTGGTTTGCTGACACCTTCCTGCTATGGCTGCCAGTGGGATGGATTGCATTGGAACTAGGCAGGTTCCAAAGAAATCCAGACTTGCAAGGATTTTGTACTTTTCTCAGATTAAAAAGGCAGCCGGAACTTTTAGTTTCTTTACCGCAAAACCTTGAGAAGCCTATCTTGTCAGTAAAGAAATGCTAATGATGTTGAATTAACATTGTAAGAACTATCTGATATCAAGCTAATTCATTTCACTGAATATAAGCAAAAAATACCCATTCTAGCTAGCACTAGCAGTCGGTATATTCATAGTTCTCGGTATACATTGCTGATGAAAACATGCAATTATTTTTTGTAATAGTATGTCTAGGAACCAATCATTATGTGGAGAATAGGAAATTACATTAAACAAGGCTTCCTGCGCTTCGTATCTTTAGAAAACTTAAAAGGACTTAGAAGTCAGCTGAAACTTAAGAGTTCCTGTATGCTGTTCAAGTTTTCCTTTGAAGTTAAAAGAATCACAGATTAAAGTGGAATTCTCTTCAGCCATATCCCCTGAATGGGACATTAATTACCAAGTCACCACAAATGTACGTCAACACGCAGGGCACTGCATACATCACAGACTCCGCATTTGTGTTTTTGAAGAAGGGAACTTGTATGTGGCAGACAGACGACTTTTACCAGTTTCCCTAACATGCCGGCTTCCCAAGTCCAAAGGTTAACTGCTGCTCTGTTACACTGAGGAAGTCAAATGAAAGCTTGTTAAAAATGAACCCGTTTTCCTCTCTTTTTGAAATAATTGTCCCCACAGGGTGCAGTCTCCGGAGAAGTTTCATCGCTAAAGCTCTCTCCTCCTAACCCAGGCTGTGGATAACACCGTGGATGGGCTTAACCAGATAAAAATACAGTCTCCACAAATATCAACAACTTGGAAATATTTTTACATTTAAAAAGGGAGTCACAGCAGAAACTCAGAACCACCTACCTGGCCAGACCGGCTTACCAAGTGATAGCTACAATGGATCCATTTTCTATGCCTGGCAAATTCCGTATCTACCAACCAAGGGAGTGAACCCAACAGAACATACCAGTTTGTTATTTTTCAATAGCTCTCACGGTCTATGGGAGCACCCCATTTTAGCAATTTTTGTTATAGAATTTCTATATGTAGCTATTTTGACATTTCCTGTTAATTTCTAAAATTATATGGTTATGTTATTCTCTGGTCATTAGCTAAGTCAGCTTTCTCGACTCCATTTATATTTGGAAGCTGCACACAATATTAATAAAAGCAATAGGATCTGTTTGGAAAAATATTCAGGTATGTGCTGCTTTTGAGTCCTAATTTAAAAATAATGGGACCCAACAAGTTATGTGTTCCAGAGCAGAAACTTACATAATCCATCAGCTCATGGGCAGCACAGTTGATGGCTAAGTGCAGGTTTGTCCCCAGGTCCAGCCCCAGGTTCGCACAGATGCCTTGAATTAGGACCAGCGGTTGCTCTATGGTGTCGTAATTAATGGTCAAACAGCCAAGATGCGACATCTTGCCCGTGATGGGCTGCTAAAAGACCGAAGGCAAATGATGCTTAGAGATACAGACCGGTAAGATTCTTGGAGCTTCCTGGTTATAAACTAGGCACCACTGACAACCAGACACAGCTCTCTAAACATGTGGTCTTCTGAGTCCGCATCAGTCTTATGTCTGGGCATCACCCATCTCTGCATGACCTTTAGGCATATGATTGCCCAAAGCGTCTGGAGTAATTTTCTTACCCTCATGGTTTCAGGCTTGACCGGGGAACACACTTTTCGGTCTTAGATGTGCCTGTATAATGTCCTGATCAACCCTGCCGTGGTACACGGGCTGACCTGAGCCGCGACCCCAAGGTGGGCGAATCTCCAGGCTGTGCTTACTAGTACCTGTCCGGTCCTTCCCTCTGTCCTCCTCCACCCACTTCCAAACCTGTTCTTTCCTGTGTTCCATGTTCCTTTTGGAGAATGTAAGTGTGAACATGGAACCCTCCTTCAGGAAAGGTCTTACTTGAGAAAAGATAGATTTCTGCTAAAATAAGGCAGCACTACGGATGGATTTCGGTGGAAGGCGGTTTGGGACCGAAAGCAGCCCCGGGAAAGGCAGCCATGTGCTTCTGATGCAAGGTCAGCCCTGCCGTGCCCTCCTTCTAAGTTGCCACTAGGAATTATCACACATTTGAAGCAGAATAACGGTGATTCTGAAGGGGGTGTGTGTGTGTGCGCGTGCGCCAGACTCAAGGGCAAACATGAACCGAGGCAGAAATATCCCATTTCTCTGCTGATCGCACGAGTTCATTATAAGCGCCATCTGACATTCTTAACGGCAGGGACAGGAACCCTTTATTCAGCAATGAAACAGGTGGGGAAATTGCTGTGTATCAATCGAGTTTTGGTTGACTCTTCAACTGTAAGCATCACTTCTTGAGAGCTTATTAAATGCCCGCTACTGTTCCAAACGCTTTACATAACCACATTTACTCCTTACATCAGCCCCTGAAGCACCTACAATTACTGTCCCATTTCACAGAGAGGTAAGTAACTTGGAACAGATTTTAATCCAGGAAGATTAGCTCCAGAGTTCAGGCCTCTTAACTGGTACGGCTGGCTCTCTAGAATCTCCCATTTAACCTGTTTCTAACAGGAAGAAAAGAAGTAGGAAAGCTGACCATGGGAAGGGCTGATGCTGGCCCGCGTTTCTCAGAACACCCAGGACAGCCTGCTGGAGCGCGGCGGAGCGCGCTGACGCTGGGTCACTTGGTCCCCACGCCCCGGCTCTCTCCCCGGGTCTAGGGCGAGAGTGTTGTGCTCATCCCTACAGATTACCGACCAGGCACTTCACTTCCTCGTGTATTTCCTCACACATTTCTCTTCTCTCTCCCAGTGCGGAGGAGGAATTTAACTTTTCACCGTTACTAGTCCCATCACCGCCTGCACCGTCTCCAGGATTCTGACTGGTTATCCCGACTCTATTGTTAAAGTCCAGGCATCTGAGAGGTGTGTCTTCCTGGGCGCCCACAGCCACTGAAGCCGTGGCCGGATCAGGTGGCGATGGCTTCCGGAGGCTCTTGAGGCCACCCCGGCCAGTGTGGACAAGAACTGTTTGTCAGGCTACCGACAAAATCGGAGGTCTGGTAATGGTTCATCTGAAATGGGGCTTGGGTGCCTTTTCGGGACCCGAAGAAAGAGAGGGCTATCATCTTGTGCCTTCTGTTTGTTTCTCTCTTACTTGGTAGGGATAAGATTACAATCGAAAACATTCTATCTGCCGTTCAGCTGGTTAGCCAGATTCACTCTCCCCAACACGTCACCTACCGAGTTTCAACTCTGTTATATTGGATTCATAAATGCTTCCGCACACCTTCAGGGGCGTCCGTTAGAGAGCCAGCCGCTGGCCCGGCAGCCTGTGGCCAGAGGGGTGGGGCCCAGTGACATTCCAGCTCGGGGGCTGTGGGGCTTGGCGCTCCTGGAGGAGTATCGCTGGGTCGTTTCTGTGTGTGTGTAAGCCCTGGGCCTGGAGCACCGTTGACCGGGGCTGGAACATGGGCAGGGGCTCTAGCGATGAACCGTGTCATACTGAAGTCTGGTTAAGAAATACATAAACTTACTTGACTTCTTTTGCTTCCGTTATGCCCTTTTTTGGTCTCTGTTTTTGGAGGTGGCGGCTATGAGATAGGAGAGAGAGAGAAATCACTTGCCATTTTCAGACTCTGTGGCAGCAAGCAGAGCTTCAGGTCCTGGGGCCTGACCAGGCACACTGTGAGTCTCCCAACACACACTCACACACACCCACACACACACACCCCATACCAGCCCCTCCCGATTTTGAAAAACTCCAGACTGTTTCTCAGACTCGGGTATGTGGTCCTTTTCTGATCCTTCTTTTCCACCTCCATTCCTATAAATGCATTTCTATTCATACAAATGAAGCATTATTCACTCCTACAACATCCCCTCCTTGCCCTTAGGGAGCAACACCCCTGTGCGATTTGCCTTGAGTTTGTTTTGAATATTGTTCTAAATAATGTACAAATAAATAAGGTACAAGCACTTCGCTGCAGGGTGGATTTGACTTTTGGAAACAGCCAAAGGTCATTAAATCTGATGAATCTGGTTTGCGTAGTATCATTTGAGATGAAAAGCAAAGATACTTTCCAAGGACATTTGGTCATTTTCAATACCCACAATGTGGGGTGTTGACCGAAGCAAAGATACTTTCCAAGGACATTTGGTCATTTTCAATACCCACAATGTGGGGTGTTGACCGAGCTCTGGAGCAAGGATTCAGCCCTTAAGGGTGCATTTTAATACCCAGCATTTCCTGGCTCTGTAAACTAGGGCATGCTTGTCAAGAATCAATCAGGGCTCACACCAGAGTACATGCAAAGACAGTTCTCCAGCTTCTTTGCACCACGGAGTCAGCTGAACTTTCTATCCCTGGTAAAAACACCACACTCGGGAAGCATGATGGGCGAGGCAGGAGACATATAGCAGAGAAAAAGACAAACACGGGCACAACCAGGGACTCATACCTATGGCTCCCCGTCATCGCCCTGCCTCTGTGGCCTCCCCGTCAAGGGCTGTCTGGCCAAAAGCTCGCATTTGCTCAACACTGGATTCTAAGCAGACCTCCGAGTCTGGGCCTTAACCATTATACTAAACTGGCTCACACATCCTAGGGGCCAAATCCTTTCCTTGCAATTCCTAAGGGATAATTTTACCACAGAGGCAGCTGATGAGATTGTCAAGTGCCTTTAGAAACCAAATCCAGGGCCCAAAACCCAATGAATACATTTACATATCCATAACAACAATATTGAGTTAATTTCATAATAAAGTAAAATTTGTATACTGGGAGGTGTCAGTATCAGCAATTAGATACCATAGATTCTCTTTACCTACCATTTCAATTGTTTTGTTGATATGTTTCTGAATTTCCAGAAGCATCTCCACACCCTGTAAGTATAATAACCATGATCTTCCACAACTGTAGTCTAGAAACTTCAAATACAAAAACTTACGGCACACACTAGCTATTTCTAACTGAGTATTTGTAGAGTCCCCAATAAGATATCCTAGTTAGTGGATTAGATGTGATCTACAAAATCAGAAGATTAAATGCTAATCTTCAGCCGTCAATTTTTATTTGGTTGGATATGAATGAAAGCTCTTCTCAGTTACGCTTTCTTCGCTGTTCAGAACTGACAGGTGCCATTGGCTTACTCTCTTTCATAGTCTCCTGACCAACCCTTTTTGCAAATACACATCCTATAGGTCAGCAAGGGATTCTCCATGACAGTGTTTGAGCTGGTATAAAGCCACTGTCACTTAAAAAATAGGAATGTATATCCTGATGATTGTGGGATCTGCACACGAAGACAAATAAAGGATGGCATATACCAACTACGCCGGTCCTCCAATAACCCAACGGATTTGAACTGCAGGAAGGATCCTGGCGCTGGGATCTGAACGTGATCGGACAGACAGTGAGCCAGCTAGGAAGTCCTAGTGTTCCACAATCGATACATCGTGAGGTAACAGTTATTCTCTTTAAAAAAGAATTCTTTATCATGAAGAAATTATCTTGAGATTGAAAAAATAGTGATTCTCACTAGCTTAGGTAAAAAAATACCACTCCATGTATTACCTGACAGGATGGAACTTCCTGTACTTTTTCCTGAAAACATCCAATACGGTACCTAAATGTAAATTCTTTCTAATGCCCTAACTGGTAGAATATTTCATGGAGATTTAAAGAGGCACTAGGGCTCCTTCAGGCCAGTGAAGAACAATACAGAAACTAGCACACCACTAAGTATAAAGATGCAACTTAGGAGTCCTCCATTCGAGAAGCACGCACTGAACCTCTCTTGCATGCCAGGCAGTCTGGCCGGCCCTGGAGCTCTTCTGGAACAGATCTGACTGCCCGGAAAGAGCCAGCTTCCTCCTGCTGCTGCTGCAGTGCCTCGGCCCATAAATAAGGATGCCCTGACTCCCCCAGGTAACAACCTCCCAGCCCATCATGGCTGCCAAGTTACTCACCCAGGGCTCCTTGGTGAGTCACAGGCACAAGTCAGTGCTGAAGGGAACCAGAGACTGAAGGTGGCTTAAATGGGCCCCTTGTATTTGAGGTCTTGCTTTCTTTCCACTTCTGATTGCCTAAATTTTTTTTTTCATTTTATATTTAATTCTCCCTCCCTTGTTGTCATAGGCCTTGGGGACCTACATGAAAGACTTGTCGATGACAGAGCCTTTTTTTTTTTTTTTTTTTTTTTAGAAAAAGTAGTGTGAGGGGAACCTGGGTGGCTCAGTCAGTTGGGCGTCTGACTCTTGATTTCAGCTTGAGTCATGAACTCAGGGTTCTGGGATCAAGCGCCACACTGGGCTCCGTGCTCAGCCAGGAGTCTGCTTGAGATTCTCTCTCTCCCTCTTCCCCTCCTCCTCCTGCTCATGCTCTCTCCCTAAATAAGTAAATAAAATCTTAACAGAAAAGGGAAAAAGTAGTGTGAGATCATCGAAGGTACTTGTTTAGCTGTTACTCCAGGATGGGGTATACACATCACTTCTTTCATTAAATTCAGCTTCCCGGGCGATGACTTCCCGCAGCTGACCAGAGACACCATTGGCAAAGGTAAGGTGAGCTTTGTGGGCTGTTCCTGGAAGAGGGGAAACCAAGGAGAAACAAGAAATGTGGTTCACAGGTGTTGAGATACTCACAGGTCTTCGTGATGGAAGACAACGGATACTGACCTGACCTGACTGCTTCAGTAGTGCAATATTTAAGTAGAGGGGGTTATTGTCCAGGATGGCCCTGGTTTTGGCCACAGCGAGTGACACAGCCCCTATGGCCATGCTACCATTCAGTACAGGTTCAACAGGTTCTGGAGGCACAATAGGTTTCTCTGTAAAAGTATCGTTCCTCCCTGGAGGGAAAAACAGGGATAAAAGATTCCTTTCAAGGGTGTTTGACTACAATAAAACTCTTATTTTTTAATGCTTTGCTTACAGATGTGAAGAAAGTGGAGGCACTGAGGCTGGGGAGAACATGGTCTCTACCTCAAGCCCTCAAGAAGTTTCTGTGGGACTTCACTTACGACTCCCCAGTGTCCAAATCATCCGTAGCCATGTGGCAGATTTTGCCACTCTGAGAAATGTTCAGACATTCGATATGAACTCCTTTGACGATGGTATAGGGCAGGTACTGTCAATCCCACATTCACTTAGAAGTAAAGTAGGGCTTAGAGAGGCCAAAAGACTTGCCTAATATCCAAAAGGAAGTGAAGGAAGAAGAGCTGGAGTGTCTTTGAATCCCAATCCTTTGTTTTCTACACCCACCAGAGCTCCTGCGTATCCAGCTTCCTGCTGAACACGTCTCTTCGTGGATGTGTATCTCACTAGTAACCTTGCCGGCTAATCCCAAACAGGTGTCCCATTGTAATAGAACTGGCTTCCAGAGCCAGCCGTGCACCCTCCGCCTCACCGGCCTTTCACTCTTATTTGCTCCTAGCCGCCGCCCAGCCTGCCCGAGTGCCACACCATCCTTTGTAAATGGCCGGTGCCTGTCCCCAGCTGCTGGCCTGGGTCAGGTGGGTAAGACAAGCGGAGTAAGGCACGTGACCCCATAACACACAGCAAAGGTTTAGCGAACTACTGTCCCCTCCGACTTCTTCCCTTCTCTGGCGCTCCAAGTTCTGTCAGTCAACAGCAACCGCCGCAGGAACACCCACCGCAGATCTCTACCGGTAATTAGCAGTGGCCCCCCCTGTGCATGGAGATTGGTCATACATGATTCTTTTGCCTTGGGAGACTCTCTTCCCTCTCTGGGCCTCAGCATCTGAGTCCAGGAGATAAGAAACCATGTCTCCATAGTCTCTTCGGTCCCTTCCTGGTTCTGGTGCTTTCTTATCCCAGGGAACCCACATTTATTGGGTGTTTACTTTGTGCTTTGGCATCATGCTAGGCCCTGGTGGGGCTAAACTGAATGAGACATGATTCATGTCTTCAAGGAGCATGTTGGACGGATGTAAAACTCTATTTACAACACGAGCAGCAGCTCCGGAATACTAGAGGGGCTCAAGTTCACCATATGTTGGAAAGCGTGGAACAAAGGGTCATGACAACTTGGACTATTTGCTTTAAAATAGCAAAGGCTCCCAATGAAAACTTAAAAAAAGATTTTATTTATTTTATTATTATAATATTTATTTATATAATTTTTATTTATATATTTATTTATGTAATATTTATTTATTTACTTAATTTATTTGCAAGAGAGAAAGTGAATGAGAGATTGCATGAGCATGAGCTAGGGGTAGGGGCAGAGGGAGAGGCCGTCTCCCTGCCAAAGAGACAGGGTTCAATCCCAGGACCCTGAGATCATGACCTAAGCTGAAGGCAAATGCTTAACCCACTGACCCACCCAGGCGCCCCACAAGAACTTTTATTAATACGTTATTAATAGGATTGAGAAAATGTTGGTTATTCATATCAAAAGATATCACTAATCCTTAAAACATCGAGTGGCTTTTAATGAGCTAATGGATATTTGGGGGCAGTTAAAGGTCCCCCATGCCACTTTCCTTCTCCCTGTCCCCAGCATTGCCACTATGCAGTGTACTTTGCTTGGTAAGTGCTCACTTCTGGGTAAGAAATATTTTTTCTTTTCAAACAAAGGGGCGGGCTTGATGGGGTAAAGCCTTGCCTGCCCCATATGGCAGCATCGAGCAAGGAAGTGGCATTGAGCATGGATGGTACCTGGGGCGGGGAGGCCACCCTAGGTCTGCAGCAAAAAGACTCTAACTGGAAAGGCAACCGGAGCTTCAGCCTTTCTTCCTCACACTCTAGTTATCGAAGGTTCTGCAAGATGAGACACTGACCTTGCTTTTGTCCCCTTTTTTTGGCTGGGGGTGGAGGCGGCGGTGGTGGTGGTGCAGGAGAAGGGATGGACACTCTTGTGTCTTCCAGGCTCTTTTCCAGTTCTCTCCTCTCTTTGTCTTCTTGAGCTTTATTTCCAAAGAATGTCCTTCATGCCAAGAAAATATGGCTTTACAGTGAATATTGCTCATAATTTTGGTCAGTTTGAGTGCTGACCTCCATTCAACCTGTGTCAACAATTAACTCTGCTTTTTTTAGCTACTTAAAGACAAATCAGCTTCACTTTCCAGGGCCCCAAAATAATGATGCTGTTAAAACACCGTGTTCAAGAGCTGAAATTAATTTTGGCCTGGAAATAAAGTCTTAAAAATTTTAGGTGCTTGTTTTTTTTTTTTAATTATTTGAGCCTATTTGTTTATATACTTAAAGTAAAATTTGAATATGCTATTTGATTAAGGGCTACTGGATTTTTCTCTTTGAATAAACGACCACAAAAAGAAAAATGGGTCAAGAGTAGATAGTGAAATGTATAGTACAGTGGACAGGAATTCATTTTCTTTTTTTTCTTTTTTTTTGGTGGGGAAGAAACCGTAAAATGAATAGTTTAAAAACAAAAACAAAAACAAACCAAAAAAATCCTTGAGAAGTCCCAAAAGGTACACACAAAAATGAACTCAAAATGGACGAAAGACCTAAATGTGACACAGGAATCCATGCACATCCTCGAGGAGAACCCAGGCAGCAACCTCTGTGACCTCAGCTGCTCCAGCTTTGTGGATGTTCTGTTTAATTAAACAAGTGGTGGAGCTTTGAGAGAGACAGAATCCAGCTGACCTCTGTTGGGCCAAGAGGCTCGGGGCACTGGACTTGCACGAAAGGAACAGTGATGCTCACCCTTCCTTGGCTGGGCATTGAACTGCACTGACACGGCCCTAGCGACCACTGCCTTGGTTGTCGCGTGTTAAAGTCAACCTGTGGGCAGAGCATGAAGGACTTGTTTGTGGCTGGAGGACTGACCGCAAGCGTCACCCACTGGGACTCGGTGGAAGCGTATGAAGCCTTCAAAGGTGGCTAGGAGGTAGGGGCCAGAAAGAACACCATCTGGATTCTTACCAGTGCTCTTGCTGAGAAACTTTCTACTGAAACTTTGACTGAATACACATGGAAAAGAGGCTGAGAGGCCTGATGTTCCCTCACACAGGAAAAAAACCCAGGTTTTTAGAAAAGAGCATTTCACCGCTTTCGAATAGGCTTCTTACTCAACTTGCTGACCATACGTTCTAGATATGACAGACCTGTTTTACTGGCGGGTGAAATTAAAAAAAAAAAAAAAAAGAGATACTCTTTGTACTGGACACTTCCGTTTGAAAGCGGAAGATCTACCTGAGCACCTGGTCCACCTCAGCCTGGTCGGAGGGCGTCAGGCCCTGAAGCTCCTCGGTGATGGTTTCGTTGACCCACTGCACCGCGATGCGGACCGCCTCGGACCTTGCTTCTTGCTCTGTGTCTGCCAGCTCCGGCAGAACATTCTCGAGGACTTCAAAGTGCGTTGAGATCACCACCGAACATATGCTCTGGAAATAACATCAACGAATTCTACATCTTCCCTCCCTCTTCCAGAAAGGAAGAAATTGAATGTATCCGGCTTTTAATGTGCATGATATTTTATCACCAGTTTCAAAGGGAAAATGAGAATATGTAATTTTCCTTGAGATATTTTTATAACTGTTGAAACTGTATGGAACCCAACTTCAGGGAACATTTAAAATTATTACCTTGTTAAAATACACTTATAAAAATCTTACATTGAACTTCATTTTTATCACTCCCTCTCCAATAAATAGCTAAAAGGATACAGACTTCATCATAATTATTTGCCTCCCAGAGACAGTAGCAAATTTACTTCTAACAAATATGTAGCAATTCAAGTGAATTATTACAATTATGAAAATGAAATTTTCCTTTATGTCGATCAGCCCACATATCTATAAATCTATGTAAATTTATATATAAACATATGAATCTATAAACATACCTATAGATTTACAGAACTCATCACATTAATGATGTCGGATTTTTTTAAAAACTACTTTTGCCCCATTTCTCCATCTTGGATCATGTACAGGCTAGCATGCCATGTCTGTACCCATACTGCACTTAAACCTAATAAAGCCATAATGCTTCCTTGTAGGGTTCATGCTTTATGTGCATGACGACCTACAAGTTGTATGTATTTATTTCACAAACATGGAATTTCAAAACCTTAATTTTCTACAATTTAGACAATAAATGCGAAGGAACCAAGACACAATAAAGAACACATGTGAGCTGCGTCCTACCTTGGGGAAATTTTGAATGGTGCAGAATATTTCCACTTGGAGGGTTGGAAGCCCCAATCCATCCAATACACTCTTCCCCACGACTCTGCATATGGTGGGAGGCTTTGCAAGTTTAGAAAAGCAGTTTGCCTTCAACACACACACACACAAACAAAAATTACAATACCATGACTAATTTATATTTAAAAGATCATTCACATTTACTCTAGTTTCTTTTAGACCTCTCCCCTCAGTGTCCTCCACATGCAGGGGTGGGGGCAGGGGGTGGGGGTGAGGTTTGAACTACCAACTCTGTGGGAACTGCCCTGCCCTCACGTGCTGAGATTTGGATTAACCTGATGCGGGGTCTCTGGGATATGGAATGATCTGTTCTCTTTCGAACTCTCAGCAGAAACTCACGTACATTTATTTCTTTTAATGATTGTAAAACGTGAATTTATTTACAAGCAAAATGAAACATCTGAACAAAGTTTTTAAAAAAGGAAAACAAAAGTCTTTTATTCTTATAAAAGGACTGATTCAAAAATCAGTTTTAAATGACATAATCCCACAATTTTAGAAATCAAATAAACGTCTCCATTTTACAGAATAGTATCTAAGAAAATATAGAACTATAAAGCACCTAAAACATACAGTTATTGTATGTTTTATTTTTACATATAGTTACATATATTATATGTATTTATAATTACATACACATATTTACATATATTATATGTATTTACATATATTTACATACAATAACATACAGTTATTGTAGGTTTTATTTTTAAAGACTATATCATGGTATTGGCCACTGTTTTAAGGGCATCACCCACATTATTTATGTCATAGAACAACCCCATAGAGATCAGTATTTTTAAAATCTCCACCGTACAAATGAGGAAAGCGAGTATAGAGAGATGAAATACTTTGCCTAAGATTGCACAATAGCTGGCTGAGCTGAGGTTCGCCTCTAGGCAGTCTGAGTCCAGAATCCATGTCAACTGCTCTCGATCAATGGGCGAAAGGGAGAAGGACATGAAGTCTACCTCCAAATTCAAAGCATTTTAGGAAGAAAAATAAACATGAGGAATGTGGTTATGCTCCCTGTTTTTACAAATCAGGAGTATGAGGCCCACACTAACTCGGGCTGTTCCTGAAGCAGATAATCTTCCATCTGCCATGTTGCCTTCCAATTTGTTCTGGAGACGGTGCCTCAGAGTGAAATTTGTAGTACAAATGAATTTAAGGGAGGAGAAACAAACAAATAGCTCAAGATTGGAGTCTTAGCCATATTAATTTACTTTGAAACAAATACCTCTGATTTAATTAGATGATTCGAGCTACCCAATGGGGGAGATTAGTTGTTTGAAAATTAGGATTTAGCTTCTCCAAAAAGATGCCTATTTGGAAGCAAAGTGTCCATCAAACATGACACACCTGAGAATGTTTTCCCATACATTTCTTAGAGATCCCATGTCACTTTTTAGCAGGTCCTAATCCATCCTGCTGCACAAGATCTGGAAGTCAGATCGTCTCTAGAATGCTGTGAGGCAAACTCTGGAACCTCCTGGGGGCCAGTTTTTATTCCTCCCCATGAGGCATCTGTTATTTTAACGGTGAAGGCTTCTGCAGAGGCTCTACTCACTCACCAGCGGTTCACACACAGAATGTGTTCAAAGCAGGTTGTCGGAACCTTGGTGAAAGCCATTTCATTGATGTGGAAGGCAGAAGCCATTTGGAAGTGCTCTAAGAGAGAGGGAGAAGAGCACGAAGCTGAAGCAGAAAGCCCACTCAAAAAGCCCGAGTAAAAAGATTCAAGATGGCGTCTCTACACGGAGGAGGAGCAGGAGCAGGGGAGAGAAGGAGGAAGGGAAGGTGAGGGGACACCCTCCTGGTCCTCATCAACAGACTGTACTGGGCTCTTTCTCTGCATTCACTGCCGAACAGGCCTCTGATCTTTGCATTCAAAATTCAGTGACCTCAGCCGACATAACAGGTCATCCCAACCCACAGGTAGCAAAAAAAAAGCAAAAGTCAATTTTCAAGCCACCATATACGTATATATAGATGTACCTATGTGTATATATATATGTGTGTGTGTGTGTGTGTGTATAATACATAATTTATATATATGTATATATAATTTATTTTAGAGAGAGTGTGGGGGGGCAGGAGGAGGGCCAGAGGGAGAGGGGAAGCAGACTCCCCGCTGAGTGCAGAACCCCCAGACTGGACTGTATCCCAGCACTTTGAAATTACGACCCTAGCTGAAATCAAGAGTCGGAGTCTCAACCACTGAGCCACCCAGGCACCCCAAGGCATCATGTATTTTAAGGATGATGGTTCATATGTTACAGAGTAAGTGTCTCAATGAATTTAGAACCAGGAGAGGAAAAAATATCATCTAGCTTGTGTGTTGTGTTTTATAGTGAATTTGAAATAACTAGTAACAAGTCTCCACAATGTACACTATTATGTTAGGAAGAGAGAGGAACTAACATTTTTTAAGTATTTAGTATATGCCTTGAAGGAGTGTCTTGTTTATCACTGTATCACTCACAACAGTGCCTGGCATATTTAGGATTCCATAAATTAAATCTTGTATAAACTAATGTGTCAGACACATCCCTGGGAACTTTGTATACATTATGTCGTAAAATTCTCAAAACAACCCTGTCAGGTAAATCATATCATTTCCGTTCCACAGAGGAGCAAACAGTTCCAGAAAAATTGTATAAGGTAAAGTAACCAATGTCTGAATTACTCACTGCTTAGTTACAGACGACTCCAGAACTTAGTGGCTGAAGCCATTTTTTCACTCATGATTCTACAATCTGGCCTGGGCTCAACGCGGTAATTCTTTTGGCTGATCTTCCCTGGGGTCTCCCATTCAGGCTCCATGACCTGGACACTTGACTGGGTCCAGAGTATCCAGGATGACTTAACTCATGTGTCTTGGCGTCTCAGCCAGGATGGTTAGAACATCCTAGAGGCTGGCTGGGCATGTCTTTCTCACAGGATTTCCTGTAGCTGTTGCATCTGCCAGAGCCTCTCTACCTTGATCTCTCTCTCCAGTTGGGTAATTGACTTCCAGGCAACATGATGACTGGTTACCAGGAGGGAGTACTCCAATACTACAAACCTCAATATGGCAGCACTTTACCATGCTTTTGTCTGCACTGTGCTTGGCGTGGGGCTTGTGATCAAAGCAAGTCATATGGCCAGGTCCCAAGGTGTAGGAGAGATTTACATAAGAGCAGTCACAATGGTGGTATGGTTCATTGGGGAGCATCAATATCATAGTCCACTACAGCTACTAAGTGGAAAGGCTAAGAATCAAATCAGATCTGCTTGACTTCGGGTCTCAAACTCTTTATCAAACTATAAGGGACTAGATTGTATTACTATTGCCCCCAAGGATCTTCCTCATTATCTCAGTTCCTCAAATATGTACAGAAGCAGTGAAGAAATGGCATTTGAGCTTAACACTGGAGAATATGTAGTATTTCACTGGGCACACAAAGAGGAGGAGTCAAGGGCAGATACTTTGGGTAGAGGGAGTATGATAAGGCAAGGGGAGGAAGTGAGGAACTTCAGGCTTTAGGGAATAGTAAGGAGCTACAGGAGGTTTCTGAGCAAAAGAATGATGATCAGATTTAAGGTTAGGAAGGCTGCTCTGGTAACCTGATTTAATTGGACTTGATAGAGGGAGAAACTAAATGAAAATACAGATGGCTAAAACTCAGGCAGTGACATTGTCTTTTTGCCAGTCATTCCTGAACATCCTTCAAAGTCCAAGCCAAAACCTTCTCAGATGCTACAGCCTACAGGTTCTTCCCTATCCCTGAATTCCTTTGACATATAGTGTTCTGTCCCTCAGTCTAGCACAATCATGTATCACCTTATCTATTACTCCAGTTCTTTTACATAACAGTGCTTTTGGTCCCTAACCAAGGTATAAACTCCCAGAGAAGTGTACAAACCAAAGTCCTGGCTGCCTAGCAGACTGGGAAGAACATTACATCAAGGAACCCGAGTCCAAGTGTCTAGTCTTAACTTTTGCACTAGGTAGCTGGGAGGCAAGGTCTTGGTGTCTTTGTGAAATGAAAAGGTTAGGCTAGTTAACTTTCAAGAATTCCTCAAGTAAGAGAGAGTGCAAAGAGAATGGAATGTAGAATCGCATTCATTCATTTGTGCCACAAATAAGTGCCTGAGTGTCCACTATGTACCATGCAATCCCTTGGTACTGGGAACACAGACCTGGTTCGATTTGTCACTGTTATTCACTGTGTCCCTTGGGAAAATCACCTAAATTCACCGGGCCAAGTTTCCGTATTTGTAAAACTGAAATTTTTTACCTCCCAGTGGTCCTAAAGATTTAAGTGAAGTAACATAAATCACAGAGCACTGGGAGCTCAGCATGTCCCTCCCCACCCCACCCCAACATACAACTTTTTTTTTTTTTTTTTTTTTATTTGACAGAGAGAGAGATCACAAGTAGGCAGAGAGGCAGGCAGAGAGAGAGAGAGAAGCAGGCTCCCCGCCGAGCAAAGAGCCCAATGTGGGGCTCGATCCCAGGACACTGAGATCATGACCTGAGCTGAAGGCAGCAGCTTAATCCACTGAGCCACCCAGGCGCCCCATCAACATACAACTTTTACTTCTAGGACATGACCAAGAGAAATAAACATTCATGGACCGCCCCTCCCCCCAATATCAACTGCCACAACCAGGTGTGGTTTTGAACCTTGTAAACACACTGTGCGTCTTTTCTGCATGTACATACTCGGCTGTCCCAACCACACTGCCTTCCAGGAGGAAGGCGTTGTTGGCTAGTTCTTAACGGATCTGGAGATGAGAACACGCTTGTTTGTTTCGACTGCTCATTGCTTAAGGCTAAGGTATGTGCCTGACCCGGTGCTGAGCACAGGCGCTAGGTAGGTGGTCGGAAAAGGCCCCTGCTCTCCACGAAGCTCGCAAGCCTAGGAAGGGTCTCATTACGTTTAGGAAATGATTTAGGAACACGCGAGGGCAGTTAGTTCAGGCGAAACGGGCAAGACTGATGTGAATTTGGAGTTTGGGGGGCAGCTGGTCGGGTGGGGGTGGGCATCCAGGGTGAGAAAGGTGCGCACTGCAAGGCGAGCATAGGTTGGAAGGAGACTTGGGAGCAGTGAGAACGGGCTGGGCATGAGGCCCTAGGGCAGGCTGAGGCCAAGCTGAGGCGCTCATCCGTATTCAAACAGAGGTCGCTGGAGATTGGCAAGCTGAGCTACGCGGTATTAAGGTCTGTGTTTAAAAAGCACTGCACCCGGGCGGACCCGCTCAGAGGCAGCGAGGAAGCTGTCGCTTCGGCCCCATAAGCGCCTTAGACCCCGCTTTCCTCTAACCACTGCCTGTCCACCACTTTCTCTCTCTCTCTCTCGATTTCTCCCGCCCACGTTTCCGTACCGCTTCTCCCCCAGGCGTCGCCTCCCGGCAAGACCGCGGACCCCGAGCCCGCGGCGGCGGCGCGCGTGCGCGACTCAACGGCGCAGGCGCGTGGCGTTGCCGCAGCGTGGGGCGGGGGGAGAGGGGCTGGAGGGAAGAGGGTGTTTGTCCCAGGTCCCTACCAGGTGCCCGTAGACGTCGGCAGGCTGGAGGTAGAAGGTGGAGTTGAGCAGCTCTTCCAGCCTGCGCGGGACGTCGTTCTCCCGGTAGTACTCCATCGCCTGCTGCTTCAGCCTCTGCAGCTCCCTAGTGGTCCCAAAGCTACGGCCGCCGCCTTCTCCCATGGTAGGAGATTTAAGGCTACAGCAGGGGTTAGCTTGGGGGCCTGCGAGCGTCCTGCCCGTCGCTAGGCAACGCAACGAGATTCCCGAGCCCCCTCCCCAAGATCTCGCGAGGCTTCCAGCCCTGGTTCTGGCCGCGGCGGGAGCTGCGCATGGCTTCTCTAACCTCCACAGCCCCCTCCGTGAGGGTTTGGGCCCGGGGCTTGGGCTCCTTTACTCCCGACGTTTTTCCTCCGCCGGCGTCATTTTCCACCACTTTCCCCGACAGTTTTGCTGATGGGGATAGAATTCATGCTCTCAGGAAATGCCTTCTGCGGAAGCGTGGGAGCGGTAGCCCCGGCCTCCAGCGGGGGGACCGGAGCCCCTGGTGGCGCGTCGTGGTCCCCACGGCCCTGGGCCATCCAGACTCCCCTTCCCCGCAACGCCCTCGTTGGTCGAGGTCGGTGAGCGCCTCCGGGTGGCGAGGGTGTCCCGTGCCCGCCCACTCTTGGGGGGACCAACATACCCTTACTGGTCCGTGGAGGTACCAGGAATTCATGCATTCGCCTGTATTTAGCCGCCTGCCCTGAGCCTAGCAGTGTGCTGGCTGGGCACGCTGTGGTGTGCAGGAGAGAACCGGCTACCCAACCCCCATCCCCACTCCGGGAGATCAGTGGGAGGGAAAACCAGCGTGGCCCGGAAAAATAAGGGATGAACCCCGAATGGTTATGGCTTGGACAGGCCTAGGGGTGGGCAATGATACAGGCAAGACCTGAGAAGGAAAAGCGGGAATGCGAGACTTCATTGGGTCACATCCCTTCTCTTGCACCTTCAGAGGCTGCCTCAGTCCTGCCCTTTTAAATCCAGCTGCCTACTTGGCTTCATTACACCTGCTACGTGTCCTACGCAATCAGAGAGCTTCTTGTGCCCTCTGCTCTAGATACTTCTGCAGAAACGGGCCGAGATGGACAGGGTGTTCTTGTTCTACTTTTGCCTGTGTGTGTTCCTGACTTGAGCACATCACTTAAAACATCTGTGCTGTATTTTGCTCATCTGGAAAGCAATCTAATCTACTTTGCCTGCTAAACAAGTCACTTAGGATAAAATGAGAAAATGAGTGAGAAGACACTTTAAAACAGGATAGGTATTTTCAGTAGATGCATGTAGATGTATAACAATATGTGATTCAGTAAATGCTGTTTTAGGAACCCAGACATGTACCTCTTTCTGAACTCCTTCAGGGTTGTCTCTGAATCTCTAATGGAACATCTCACTTTCTGGGGTGTGACAGATCATCATGGGCCTGCCTGATCCCCCTTGCTAGCTGGAAATCCCTCCATGGTAGGAGCCCGGTCTGAGTCACCTTCACATACCCCTCTGGGCTGGGCCCGTAGGGACGGACCATGTGCCCTGCTGAATAGGTGTCAAACGGACCTTTATACAAAATAAGTCCGTGCTGTGGCTGCTGTTGTGTCCATTTCATGTGTGCGCCTTTCCTCCTGTCCCCGTGGATAGAAGGGACCCCGTTCTCTGGGACGCCCGTCCTTCAGTGCTGAGCTGTGTCTCACATCTGCAGAGAAGCCGTGCTCCACGCCAGCTCTCCTCACTCAGCTTTTTCTGTCTTCAGAACTCCTTCCCCACTTAGAGCCACAAAGCTCAGCCCTCGGGGATGTTTTGACTCATTTGACACGTCAGTGGAAGGTTGGGAGTATTCTGGGATTGGACCACCATGTTTTGGAGTTGCCCATCTATAACCCACTGGCCTCTAGGTTCCATGAGAACAGTGACTTGGTCAGTCTTGTTCACCATTGTGTCCCCAGTGTGTTAACTTACAGAATCATTGCTCAGTAAATATATGTTGGATGAATGAATGGATTTTTTAAAAGATTTTATTTATTTATTTGACAGACAGAGATCACAAGTAGGCAGAGAGGCAGGCAAAGAGAGAGGAAGGGAAGCAAGCTCCCAGCAGAGCAGAGAACCCAAAGCGGGGCTGGATCCCAGGACCCTGAGATCATGACCTGAGCCAAAGGCAGAGGCTTTAACCCACTGAGCCACCCAGGCGCCCCTGAATGAATGGATTTTGACACATAATGAATGTTTCATAAATACTTTTACTGGAAATGATTTGGAATTGAGTGATAACGAATACACCAGGCTGTCTGGAGCAAGGGTTTGTTTGCAGTAGTAATGAGACATCAGGATGGAAAAGGAGGCTGGGCAAGATGGACACGGTGTTTTAGGAAGTTAGCTGGTAGCAGTGTGTAAGCTGGGTGGGTGTTTAGTTGTACAGAAAGCAGGAGACACAGGTAGAAAATCATGTCGATGTAAGGGCCTGGACTGCACTGGTAGGAATGGCGAGAGATGAATGACAGATGAATAGGAAGAAGGATGGAAATCACTGTGCGTGGTTGAACGCGAGTTGGGGGACCAAAGATGATGCCATCGAGGTTTGCCTGTACAGTACTCTTGCAGTGATAGAAATGGGATAGGTGAACTAGCGATGTGGTTTTGATGGAAGGAACACGATGCGTTTGATTTTAGAGGTGTGGAACTTGTGGAGCACTGGTATCTCAGAGAAAAGGGAGCACTGATGGTCCAGCGATCACCCATCCACATGGAACTTAAAGTTGAAACAAGAATAGATGAATCCTCTGGAGGGAGAAGGGGGGGAATCCTCTTGAAGCAAGGACCTAAATATTGAGGAAGGAATATATTTAGGACATAGGAGGAGGGTCAGGTGCTCTAATAGGGCAATAAGCAAAAGGGCTTAAGGAAAAAAAAAATGGTCCAAATCTAAAGTCTAAGCAGAGAGTTTTGTGTCAGATGTGCGTGGGTACATATGCTTAGACTAAAATTGGAAAGAGTACACTTTGGCATACTCATTGTGTCGTCCTTGGGTAGTGAGATCATTGGGAATTTTATTTTTTTTATATATTAGTTGTATCTGATTTTCCTAAAATGAATGTACTACTTGTATAACTTTGAACAATTACATGACAATATTTGAAGGAAGAATATCACATCACGTTTAAGACTGAAATTAAGGGAGAATTAAAGACTGAGAAAAGGTCATTGGAAACACAGTTGTTCCACTATAGAGTCATCCCGTCTTCTTAAAAATAGAACTATATGTAGGCTAAATAACTAGCTAAGGCCATCATCCCTGTTTACTTCTGTCATTCACTCAATCAACAAATATTTATTGAATGTCTGCCATGTGCCAGATGCTGTTCTGGGCACTGGGAAAACAGTAGTGAATAAAATAGGGAACATTTCTTCTCTTCATGGCACTTAGTTCTCGTGGCCCTCAATCCTAGCACTTACATGCTGGTGAGCCATCAGGACAATAAACTGCATTAAGAGATGTGAAAGCATTTTGAAAAGTTGTTATGCTAGGGGTTTATTAACATCCTATTAGTGTTGTCAGATTCAGATGAAATAAAATGACTATTCATGAATATTTCAATTTTCTTATTTTCTGTAGATATTTAGAAGCACTGGGGTTTCAGCTGTAAAATATATTCATGTACATGCCTACTGTATACATACTTCTCACATTCCTTGTTTTAGTACCATGGAGACTGTATTTCCACTTCATATGGAGACTGAATGTCCAGGGGCACTCAAAGAACATCAGAGCTTGAAAGGGTTTGAGTGCTGCTCACCCTAAAGGTTTAAACAGGGGAGTAGAGGGGAAGGGAAGGCAAAAGCAAGGTTCAGCAGATAAGGAAAGTCCATATCCAGGGAGGGAGGGCAGGACTATACTCTCCTCTTTTAGATAGAGGACATAGCCATGACTATTGACTTCCCATGGATGGGTGCTCACAGTCGAAGAGATGTATGGTGTTGGACAAGGGCCATTTGGGAATTAGGAGACAGATTGGAGTCCCAGCTGTCCCCAAGATCTAAACCTCACCAACCAAACGAATGGCTGGACTAGATCAGTGTTGCCCTAAGCTTTTTGAAAATGAGCATTCCTTTTTAACAGCAAAAAATTGAGGGGACCCCCGCCCCATATAATAGTGGCTATATGCAGTGAGTATGCATTCAGTAGTATGTTTGGAGCAATTATATTTCATTCATGTAAATTCCATACAAATGACAAAGACTACGTTTATAGGCAAACCACTCTTCAGTGTTGGGTGTGTATTTGGTGGACATTTGGAATGGTGAGCCCCTTGCCCACAGTGCGCAGGCTTCTCAGGGAGCTCGCCTGAGAACCACAGCGCCGGGTCTCCCCATCCAGGACCTCTTCTGCTTTAGCTCTGATTCAAAATAAAACATCAGGACATATTAGCCTAGACCTATTTGCTAAATGAAGATGCTTCATGGAGGAAATTAATCATTCTTCAGGCTGCATTTCAAAAAGGATTTCTAAACCATGTCAGGTACTTCCTAAATGAATGAGGATAAAGAAAAATATATTTGTTCATTTTCCCTAATCCTCTGCAACACCTTTATATAAATTGGAACTTGTTTGCCATGACTTTAATGTTCAGAAGTGATTGTTTAGATGTTATTTTGGCGTTGCTATCAAGTGCTTGTTAATTCTTGCCTGCATTTAACATCTGTGTTGAATATCATTTTTCATAGGGAACTAATGAACATGATTGCAGGTGCCTTTAATCATAGAGTCATAGAAACTGGAGACAGAATAGATGGAAATGTTGCCTTTTCCCCATCTAGAAAATGGGATTAATAATGTTACCCCTCCTCTCCCAGTTGTCAGGAATGAGAAATAGGATTGCCAAGCTAATTGTAATATAAAGAGCTGTAAATTAAATGCTAAGTAATAAGAGTAGGAATGATTTGACTAATAATAAAACGTGTTTTTTTTGTAGTTTGATTTTTTAATTACCAATGTCTCCCAGCAGTAGTCATTACCCTTGTGCTAGAAAAACAAAAACCAGGGCAACAACTACCATTGCTGGAGAACTTTTATCTGCCTGGGGTTTTCCTTGTATCATCTCATTGAATCTGCAAAACCACCACAAAAGGTAAGCGGTTAGCCCAAGGTGGACACAGTTAGCAAATGGTGGAGTTGGAATTTGAACTCACGCCCAGTGGACTCCAGGGGCATGCAACCCGACCCCCGACCCCCCGCCCGGACGCCTGCTACCACTGTGCTCCTCTGCCTGTCAAATCTGGAAGTTTTGTAGTCAGATCCTGCGGTCTTATGCCTGTGATTGCTAGGGGCTTGGCCATCCTTTCTGGAAGAAGCCAGTTGAGTTGCTCACAACTCAGCTTTGAAAGGAGTTCACAGAGGAGAAGGAGAAAAGAGAAAGGAGCCCGGGTAAATGGTGTGAAGCTCTGGGTCACCGGTTCTCAGTCTGGGCTGCACAGTAGAGTCACTTGGGGATTCTACTAGATTCTGGTGGGGTCTAAACTCTGTTAGAATTTAAGCACCAGGAAGAGGAGGGTTATCTATTCACTGTTGTAGTATTAAAAAACACTGATACCTGGGCCCTACCCCAGACCTATTAAATTGGAATCTCCAGGGGTGGGGCACACACAGAGGTATTTTTTTTTTTTTAATGTGTATGATATTAATGTGGAGCCTAGATTGAGAACCTCTGCTCTAAGAGATTTCTTCATGGATCGTGTCAGATACCGAATGGATAAGGCTTCCCCCAGGAATGATTTGATAGTGGATACTGCTAAGAAGTGTTGAGCCTTGGAACCAGACCATATGGGTTCAAGCCCTGGTTCTTCCAGTTCCCAGCTGTATGACCTTGTAAAAGTTACTTGACCTCTCTGAGCCCATTTGCTCATCACCCAATATTTTCAATGTCATAGGATTGCTATGAGATTAAATTTAAAAATCCATGGAAACTTCTTCCCACTCTGCCCAACACATAGTAAAGGATGTCATTATTACCAAAGAAATTAAGGAGAAGGAAAATAACATTTTTAGAGTTTTGCTGTGTTTGTCTGAAAACCTTAATTTAGCTTTGTAGAGGAATTCAGGAGGAACTGAATTAAATGATAAGGGGACCTCCCCCACCCTTTAAAAACAATATTACTGACCTTTTAAGATAATCAGACCTCCTGGTAATCTATCACTTTTGTTTTAACCTTTACCATTTGCTCAAAATTATAGAGTTGGTGCATTATTTCTCTCTTGTTTTCCAAATAAAGCAGAAAGCTGGAGCCATGGTTGTAATGTGAGTGTTCAAAGCTGGCATCCTGTCAAAGGCTCTTTTAGATCTAGCCTTCCGGTCATTTGTTGTGAGGGCTTTGACACTGAAAACCAAAAGATACTGTTGGAGATGCTCTTGCTGGCAGTTTAATTGGTATTTTTCAGGATATAGACACACAATTTCTATATATGCAGAATGAAATGGGGAGTGGGGCAATTATCCAGTGAGATTAAATAGTAAAAAAAGGGGATGGAGAATCAGGCCAAAGGAATTCTTTAAAGCAAGCTATTTTGCCATTTTTGAATAGATACTTCTCTAACTTTGTAGAAGTAGATAAACTTAAGAGTATTTCTGTGACCTAATTACAGGCTAATAAAGCAAAATGAATACATATAAAATACCCTACAAAGGCCAGGTTTTCCAATGTGTACTTCTTAATATAACAGCAGCAAAATAACTATAGGAATTGCATTTATTGCAAATGAAGGAAATGTTAAACATCTTTCCCATGTAGGGGGCAGCAAAGAAGAAAGAGAGGAGAAATCCCAGTAAGAGGACCAGTAAGATGTTTTATTAAGTTATGGCTGAAAATGTTTTCTCTGTAACTGCTGCAGACATTGATTTGGTTAGTTTCCTGTCCCCCGAGAGTGGTATGCCCTTCTATTTCGTTGTTGCACTTGAATGAAAGCCAATAAATTGTTTGACTTTTGTAATTAAACTGAAGAACTTGATTGCAGGGGAGTTTAGCTTCCTGTGCTTTAAGTTAATCTACTTAAGAGGAATTATCTATTTCTTATTAGTGAAATCAAAATACTCTGTGCCTTTATAACTGATGATTTCTACGGGCCTGGTCATGAATCTTATGGTAATGGTAAAATGTCAAACATTATTTGGGGAATTTAGAAACTTTCAGTTGTCAAAAATTTAGGACTTGAGTTTTGACATTTGGTGTTGGCAAAATGTAGGGTCATATTTGTTTTCTTTTTCTTCCTTGATTTGCCATTTTGGGGGATCCTGTTTATAATATTTGAGACTTTTTGTTTCTTGAATTTTTTTTTTTAATTATAGTCATAGATGCAGATGAGAATTAGTTCTTTTGTGGGAGTAATTTTAGGGAGTAAATTTCCAGGAATTTTTAGCAAAATCATTCTAGGCAAATTTTTCAGGATGGATTTGCCTTAATTGCATCACTTTTATATATGACAATCATATATAAAGTACTACCATTGGAGCCCTATACACTTCCAAAATTATTTAAAGTGATGTTTGTGAATGAATCTCTAATGCCAATCTAATGTATTAAATTTTTGCATAATTAAAAAATACACAGAATCATATGTTAACAGGGGACAGTAGATCTGGTTTTTAATTAAATTCCACTTATATTTTGTGACTGTGCATTCAAAACTGTAGGTGGGTATTGTAGAAATAAAAGCGGTAATGATCAGAATTAGTTTCTTAGAAAAACAATGTTTTTCCATTAATACTTAAGGAGAAAGAGAGGACGAAAGTCTAAAATGTCATTTCTAAAGTGGAAATAATTTTAATATGTATTTAATAATGCCTGTCTTCTGCTTGGGCTACAGTCAGCATAACCATCTTTAAGTGGTACAGTTTGGAGATGGGAAAGAAAAGGGAAGTACAAGAGAATCTAACACAGATGTGCTCAGGAGTAAAGAGTGATGCGTATTGGGATGATTTTGTGCAAGGGAACTTTCACTTGAAATAAAAAACCGAGGCCAAGTGAGGTTGAAATTGAAGTTTCTGGGTGCCTGCCCTGGTCTCCTCTTCTTTTTGTGTGCACAGAGAAATGGCCAAAGGAAGCCACAGGGTCACCGAGGATCCCCGCCCCCCCGCCACTGGCCCTGTTGGTGGGAACTGGCCAAACTCCCAGAAGGAGCTACCCTTGTCCAGCAGCTACTGTTAGACTGTTGTAAAAATTTGAGTTGATTTATGAACAGCCAGGTGATTTAAAATATCCTGGAGCCATTCTCGGTAATCATCTTTCCTAAAGTTCATGACCAAATATTTGCACTCTAGGCTTAGGACCTTTATGGGAATTTGAAACTAGAGAGGACTGTGTACCAAACTCATGAGGCAGAGAATTTCTAGCAAAGAGCATCTCAGTTAATGTGAGTTATCTCTGCCTCCTAAAGAATTTTTCTACTTCTACAGCATTAAAAGTAGAGTTCCTGTTTGAGAGAACTAGTAACAAATGTCTTTTGGCCATAAAATTATCCCATGCCAACACTTGTTGGATTTTTTTTTGTATTTTTTTTAATATTTTATTTTTTATAAACATATATTTTTATCCCCAGGGGTACAGGTCTGTGAATCGCCAGGTTTAAACACTTCACAGCACTCACCATAGCACACACCCTCCCCAGTGTCCATAACCCCACCACCGTCTCCCAACCCCCCTCCCCCCAGCTACCCTCAGTTTGGTTTGTGAGATTAAGAGTCACTTATGGTTTGTCTCCCTCCCAATCCTGTCTTGTTTCATTTATTCTTCTCCTACCCCCTTAACCCCCCATGTTGCATCTCCACTTCCTTATATCAAGGAGATCATATGATAGTTGTCTTTCTCCAATTGACTTATTTCGCTAAGCATGATACCCTCTAGTTCCATCCACGTCGTCACAAATGGCAAGATTTCATTTCTTTTGATGGCTGCATAGTATTCCATTGTGTATATATATACCACATCTTCTTTATCCATTCATCTGTGGATGGACATCTAGGTTCTTTCCATAGTTTGGCTATTGTAGACACTGCTGCTATAAACATTCAGGTGCACGTGCCCCTTCGGATCACTGTGTTTGTATCTTTAGGGTAAATACCCAGTAGTGCAATTGCTTTTTTCCATTGGACATTCTTTCCTGCTTTGTTGAAGATTAGTTGACCATAGAGTTGAGGGTCTATTTCTGAGCTCTCTATTCTGTTCCATTGATCTATGTGTCTGTTTTTGTGCCAGTACCATGCTGTCTTGATGATGACAGTTTTGTAATAGAGCTTGAAGTCCAGAATTGTACTTGTTGGAATTTTTATTAACTTGTGGATCTGACCTAAACTTTGGCTGTCTAATCCTTAAATGCTTTCTTTTTTTTTTTTGCTAGCCGAGCTGACGGTATGCAGGAGGAAAGTAAGGCTTATGTACTGATTTTGAGAATACAGCCTCAAAGACTTTATTTTATAGAGCAAGAATCAAAGACTATGTTTGTAGAGTAAGAACAAAAACAACTCTTGTTTTAAAGTATCATATTTTGGGGCGCCTGGGTGGCTCAGTGGGTTAAGCCGCTGCCTTCGGCTCAGGCCATGATCTCAGGGTCCTGGGATTGAGTCCCGCATGGGGCTCTCTGCTCAGCAGGGAGCCTGCTTCCCTCTCTCTCTCTCTCTGCCTGCCTCTCCATCTACTTGTGATTTCTCTCTATCAAATAAATAAATAAAATCTTTAAAAAAAATAAAGTATCATATTTTAAATAACTATAACATGTGGGTATCAATTTATAAGCTTTAGAATGTATATTGTCCTATGTATTATATTCTATTACTTTACTGAAAATCCAGGCATTTTGAATTCTTGACTAAGACCATTGCAAGAAAAATATCTGTACAGTAAATAATTTTTACACATTTCTTATAAATCTGTTGTTGGAAACTAGTTGTCTTCTCTTGAGACAATTCTAAATGCAAAAGCAGGAAATGCAATCAAAACCAGGCATTGAAAATTTACAGAACTTTTCATTTGTATTTGTAATAGACTTTATATCCATGTATTATTTATGATATGAGAATAGGAGGAATCACCATGTGTTGGTATTTTTTTTTTAACTAAAAATCACCATTTTGCCTTATTTGTGATATGAGAATAGGAGGAATCACCATGTGTTGGTATTTTTTTTTTACTAAAAATCACCATTTTACCTTCCCTAGTACATGACTTTAACTCACTAGGGACAAGCCTTGAACTTTTTATGCTCTTTTCGAGTCCTGATGCTAAGAAACAAATGCAACACAGCTTGGCACAAAATTTGACCCTTGCTGGTGGGTCGGAAAATGTCACACGCAGAGCCTGTATCCTCTGGGGCAAAGGCTCAGGTACCACATCAGGATCAGCCCCTCTGATCACCCTGTTTCTGAGAAACATCCCCTCGCTCTCCTAATTTAGACTTCAGCATATACACCTTGCGCTGGCTTATCCTGTCTATTTTTCACAAGATATGTAGGTAAAATTGTCAGGTTTTTAATGGCTGGTGTCTGCAGCTTGTCCTTTGGGTCAGTCATCTTTGTGTTGATTCTCAAGTGCATCTGTCTCAGTTGGATCTTTTAAACTAAGCTGAACTCTGGAAGGCTTGGATTGGAGGAAAGGGACTGTAATCCTGTGTTACGCAAACTGGAGAGAGAGAGTATGGTATCGTTTCTTGGCTACTTAGTGCTTTCTGACTTTCAGAAGAAAAGGAAACTTGGCAGCATGTAATTCTAAGAAAATTGTAAGAAACAAAGTGGAACCCAGCTCTTCGTGGGGGCAGGGAAGGGGTGAAGTCTGCCTAGATGGCTTCCGAGTTGTCTGATGTCCTCACAAACCTTGCGGGTTCAGTGTTGACTGAGAATGAGCCTGTACATTCCACCGAGGGAAGAAAGAGCAAAATCTTTTTCTTCCCTTAGCTGGTGGTTCTGTTAATTCAGGAGCTATAAAGCAGATTTTAAATTGACATCATTTTCAAACTGGAAAGTTAAGTGCCCTTCTATCTGGAATACAGACATTTCAACAGGTCCTGTTGCGCTTGATGTGAACTTTTTATTGGGGTATAAAGGATCTTAACATTTCTGGGTGTTAACTTTTAGGGAATACATAGCAGTAGCAAATACAGCAAACACTAAATAAACAAAGGGTCTCAGGCTGAAATAAACGTCTGTGGCTTTCACGACGTAAGTACATACACAGATCTGATTATGAAGAATGTTAGCTTTTACCCTAGAGAACAATCACATTTTAGCCCCGGGGTACAGCTCTCACTGCTGGTGTGAACATTTCACCAGTTAGGTACGCACAGACACAGGAATCAGTCAGCATTTTAAAATACGTTCTTTTCTTCTTAAACACATGCCCACCATCTTAACAAATGCTGTTTAGTGCAAAGTTCAAACACGTCACCCAAGGTTAATTTCTACCTTGTGCAGTCAGGTGGTTTCAGAAGTGCTGCGAGGATCCGCAGGAGCAAGGAGACGCAAATCCCCATTTTGCTGTCTCTGCACTTTGGAATTCTGTTCAGACCTCTTACATTGTGTGCAGACATATGAAAAAGGAGGACGCAAAAGTGAAGCCAGTGCTGGGGCTGCTGTCAGCGGGGACGTTCTTTCCACTGACCGTGTGCTTGTTTCACTTGTTTTTGTCCTCTTCACACATTCTTTTTCTCCCCTCTTCACACTGTCTACTCAGGCTCGCTCTGGGAGTTCATGCGGAGGACACCAGCCCGAGCACCAGCAGCAAACACCCCCCCCCACACACACACCCCAGGGCCACCTTCCTCACATTCCTGCTTCCTGGGCCATCTTTTGCGAGGGGGTTTGGGATTCCAGCCCTGGTGGTCCAGGCTCTCCTAGCTGTGGCTATAGGGACTTAACCCATTGACCGCCTGTCTAATAGGCAAAGCTGTTGGAAATAACTGTGTGGTTATATTTACTGCTTCTGTGTTTCCGTGATAGGAATCGTCTTTATAGATAAGAAAATCATAGAACCACGCAGAGCTTTTGGGTCATTTAGTTCCACACCGTCATTTTATACACACACACACATACACACACACACACCTTCATCTAAGCAAATAGAAAAACATCTAATTGCTGGCAAAAAGCTGTCAACATAATTCTTTTATTCAGGAATCAATTTATTTAATGAGCTTAAATTAAATATTTTTAAAATCCTCTTTGTTATGGGTAAAGGAGAAATCCCACTTATGATATACAGTTAGTATGGTTATTTTGGTATAATATGTGTAATTGTCCCAACTGAATATCTGGCATATTCTGACAGTATTACAAGACTTAAAAATGTAAAGTCTAAAAATCCTAAATTCCGAGAAAAAAGTGCGGCACCTGTTTTGGGTTGTGGATCTCGTACCGCGGCCTCTCAGAGGTTTAGCTGGATAAAGTTCTGTGGCTTTCCTCAGATTTATAATTTTAAATGGCCTTTTGGTAGCTGCGTTCTCTATACCCTAGTTTGTCAAGTAAGCAGGCGGATGTTTTTGCCTTCTGATAAATTACCATTATAAACTTGTCTGCCTCCCTTACTTCATCTGCTACAAAAAATATTCAGGGCTCATCCGGTTGGAAGGTGAGTCACCTGAGGCTTTGTTCCCGAATTAGTAACGCGGCAGGCTCTCATTTAGCAAGTTGTGCTTCTCACCAATTAAAAGGCAAAAAGTTTCTCTCTTTCCCTCAGATAGAGACTGAGGCTTTCACCTGTCAGAGGAAAATGAAACCGTCACTAACCAGTGTTTATTTTGCTGGCGGGTGCATGCCTACGACAAAGTGATTTTTTTTTCTCCAGGTGAATTACTCCCCACGTTGGCGTGGCAATGACTAATAAAGTATTTATGAAAACGCAAGTGTGTTGTACCCACTCCCACAGTGTGTCACTGCTGCCGCCAAGTGACAGGTCTGAAAAAAATACATCAGCAAACCTTAAACAATTAGAGCATCGATTTCCACTATGGAAAACCAAGGCCCCCACTCCCTCCTAGACAAAGATACCTTCTCCTTATAGGAGGAGAACACAGAGGCTCTCCTAAATCCCTCTGACCCATGTAGCCAGCCATCCCTCGGAATTCGGGTTTCTGAGACAAGAATGGCACGGTGGTGAAGAAAATAGTGTCTTTCCCTGAACCAACTCCATCTCATTCTGGCGTTGCGGGGAGTTTTTAGTCCGGTTAGTTGTCCACAATCACACATAACATCCTCCTGAGCTACAGGAGGGAGCAGTCTCTGTCTTAAAAATCGAGTAGATGGGACGCCTGGGTGGCTCAGTTGGTTAAGCAGCTGCCTTCGGCTCAGGTCATGATCCCGGCGTCCTGGGATCGAGTCCCACATCGGGCTCCTTGCTCCACGGGGAGCCTGCTTCTCCCTCTGACTCTGCCTGCCATTCTGTCTGCCTGTGCTCGCTCTCGCTCTCTCTCTCTGACTAAATAAATTAAAAAAAAAAATTTAATAAAAAAAAAAATCGAGTAGACACACCAAGAACTTGCAACTCTGGGAACCCGCGAGTGCTTGGAGACCTATGCAAAGACCATTCTCCCGAGCAACCTCGTTCTTGAACTGGGCTAAGAGCTTTCAATTGCTGTGACATTTTCAGCCAGGGAAGGGAGTAGTTGTTGCGGAGAAATGTTTCACAGGCAATTACTTTATATTATCAACAGAGCAATTCCCTGTCCAGAGAGGGGCCAAAACGATCAAGTTAAATCGTGAAAGAGAGAAAGAGCGAGCGGGAGAAGGGATTCATCTCATTAGCAGGTGCCAGTGCGGCTGGCTCTGCGGCGCACGGTGTCACTGGCCCTTTAAGACGACGGCTGCGCTCCCTCCGCCGCCGCCGCCCCCTCCCCCGGAGCTGTTGACAGGTCTAAACCTCCCGAGCAGCCCATTGTGGCCACAGTAGGAGGCACCTGCAGAAAATGTGCCAAAACCAGGCAGGGAGCGAGAGCTTTTCAATAAGCCCCGCAGCTGGAGAGGAGAAGCAACACTAAACACGCGGGCGCAGACCAGGCATGTGATGGGAAAAGGGGTCAAACCCAGACACCTCCTATCGGCTTTCTGAGCTTTCTGAGCACCGTTTGGTTCAATTTGCTGACATCTTCTAGCTGGCTTTTCTCTATTTGCTTAATATGCTGAGGTATTTAGCTTAAAAGCACTAAATACTCCATCACGAGGAGCTCTTCTCTCCCTTTCCCATTTACTGTTATTAAGGACGTTTTCCAGTATTTTCTCCCTCTT
Source organism: Mustela putorius furo (assembly GCF_011764305.1). Classification (NCBI taxonomy): domain Eukaryota; kingdom Metazoa; phylum Chordata; class Mammalia; order Carnivora; family Mustelidae; genus Mustela; species Mustela putorius. Next base: position 13,701,953 of record NW_025422057.1, read on the forward strand.
TCTGCTCCAAACTAAGATTGTTTTCTTTCAGTTCTCTCTCTCTTACTGCTACCTCGCAGGCATTGGCCGCCACATGCTGCATTGCAGGCTTGATTGGACTCTTTCTTAATTCGGGGGGCAAGTCAGGCTCTCCCAGTTTGGGCTCTGGGCTGCCTTAGTAAAGCACACATTCCCGCTGCTGTCAGCACATGTCTGGAAGATGCACAGCATTTCGACGCAGTAAACCTTTGCTGGGCATCTACTGTGTAGGGACTGTCGTAGGGACTTCTGGAAATCCAGAGATAGACAGATGTGCCTCCCCTCCCCTACTGCTTAGGACCCAGCAGAGAGGCCAAAGCGCTGATGGCACCATGGGTTTTAGGAATTGGTCTTGCACCCATGCATTTGTCTTTGTGGTACTTACAGCCCTTTGGAGAATAAGCTGGAGTGGAGGTAGGGCGGGGCGGGGGGGCAGGGAGCGATCTGGCATGTGCTGGTGGTATAGTGGCTTTGTCTAGTCTCTCTTGAGAAGCAAGAGGACAGAGTCTCACTAAGCTGAGAACCTGGCATCACACCTCAGTTTTGGCAGCTCTCAAAGGTCTGGAAATCCTTGCCTTTCCCTGGGGCCTTCCGGCTCACATGATGTGTTCCATCTGTTCTTTTTCCCCACTGGAGGTAGTAAGGCATTACCTTGGTCTTACAGATGAAAACATCTGAGACTCAGCACAAAGCACCTTGCCCCAGGGCACAAACCAGTGGGTGATAAGTGCAAAGGCCCTGAGGAAGCTGACCCCTCTGCTGCCCACCGTTACCTTTCTGCTTCCCTTCTACCCTGTGCGGCCTCTTCCACCTGTCTCCCAGCGCGAACACACACGCTTTCAGAGTGGCGCAGAAGCAGACCAAGGGACATTTTCACAGTGAAACTCTTCTCCCCCTTCCTACAGATGGAGAGTGTTGGCGTGTACGGACTCTGTGGGTGCGCAGCGAAGAGCAAAGTGAAGTGTGACTCCAGGTGGGAAATACCAGCTTCAGGTAGGGAAGGAATGGATTTGTGCAAGTACCAAACTGGCGTCGGAAGTTGTCCCACCCCCAGCCCCCCGCAGCCCCAGCCCCCAGCAGATTTCATTCCTTTGGAGAGGGATGAGGCCCATTTCTAGCTGGTACAGTTACCCTATAGCACATGCAAGATATTTGCCAAACCACTGCAGAACATCTGGTCATTCAGAGCGCTGACGAGTGGTAAGAGGCGTGAGAGCAAGAGTATTTCAGAAGCACCCTTGAGTCGGGAATTGAAATTGTTTCCTGCCTACTCAGAACTTGGAAAATGGGCAACAGCGGACATCTACACTCCCCAGCACAGCTGCAGAGCGGGACCTGGCTGGGCGCATTCCTGTCCCCTCCCTGCCCGGGCTCCGCTGGCTCTGGGGGCTTGCGTGTGAGAGTTCAGGCCTGTCCTGAGGCAGGAAGGGATGGTCTCGGGCTCCTCCAAGCTTGTTTATGCTTTAACATGTCTCTCCCCACAGAGAACTGGTCCTCTTCTTCCTTCTTGCCTAGTGCCTCCCTCCAATTCTGGAGGAAACAAGTGGACTATTCATGTAAAAAGAGAAAGAGTGAGCTGGGGGGGGGGGGGGGGGAAGGGGGGGGGATGCCACCGACAAACTCCATTGAAAGCCACTGGCTGTTCATTTACATTCACACTTTTTAAAAATGTTAACTAATGATGTTAAATGGTTTGCCAAAGGTCCTGGCAGGTCAGTTGTAGAAGTGTCATTTCTGCCTAATTAGGGCTCTTGTGGCTGCCCGGGGCCTCCCAGTGCAAATGGTGACAAGCCGAGAGCTGACAGCTTCAATTGGTGCCAATAGGAAGGTTGGGCCGGTCATGTTTTCCAACTCAGCCAGGTGTTTGCTGAATGGGGGAGGGGGCCTGGGGAGATCTGAGCGCGTCCATGATCCGTCTTCTTTCACTGCTGCCTGGCAAGTCCTCTCCCTCTGCCTGTCTTGTCTTGTGTCAAGGTCAAGAATGGGCTTTGCTAAATCAGCAATTTGGGTTATCTCTGGGAGGTCATTAGCAATCCCTGGCCCAGACATTTCAAGTGGTCTCAGACCCCAGATGCTAGATTTTTTTTTCTCCTCCCTAAAATCAGAAAGTAGGAAGAGAAAAGGAAAGTTTTAGGTTTAAAAAAAAAATGGTAGGAAGAAAACAAAACAGACCAAAAAAGACCCAAAAAACTCTGCATAGCCCTCAGAGTGTTAAGCTTCTGAAGACATTCTTAATAGGAAAACTGCTAGAAGAGAAAACAGCTAAAACATCCAGCTCGATGCTTTGAATGTTTTCCAGGGAAGACGGTAATGAAAAAGAAATCATGTAACATCAGCAGCTGGATGTTGCGTGCCTCTCACATAGTAGGTGTTCAACAAATAAGTTACTGCTGATTTGATTTTACAAGGGAGAAATTTTTGCCTGGAAAACAAAGAGCAATTGATAGAGACCTGGTATATTCCACACCTGCTTTACTTGTTCCTGAAATGCTCTTTGAGTTTCTCAGTGCTAAGTTGGAGTGCCCCATGAGAGGTTGATATGATTATTTTATTTCAGTTTTTTGTTTTTTCCCCCACTTTTTTTTTTTTTTTTTAACAACTTAAGCAATAACTACTTGGGAGCCTCAGGCTGCAGCAGCCAGAGCAAAGAGGCACTCCCGTGCCACTGAGAGGACCTTTGAGTGCAGAATTTGGCTTGGGCACACTGGCGGGTCCTGTGGGGGGTGACAGCACTCCCTGTTCGACCTGAGTTGGACGCATCCACACTGGAACACACGCAAACACACACACACACACACACACAGTGCACATGTCCGTGGTCCGCCTGACAGAACGGCAGGATTCAGGCATGAGCGTCTACGGGTCATGCTTGTTAAATCAAAGCGGGGGGCGGGGGATGCATTAGGAAAAAAAAAAAAAAGCCACGTTCATTTTATGAAAATCTGAAGACCAGACCCAAAGAGGTCAGTTCTGGGGAGGAGGAGGGAGACTACAGTCATAGGCGTCTGAAACCGGCAGTTTCCAGCTCTCTGTCCCGCTTGCTGCCTCTGTTATCTCAGATAGGGAACAATGAAAGTTGAGGTCAGAAAGGAGACTGTTCCCATCTATTGATTTTCTCAATGGCGTGGAGTGAAGATAAAAGGAGGCGGCCTCTGTAGGCTCGCCAAGGGACTATCTGGTCCTTATCAGGGCCCACGCGCAGTCAGTCCTCTCTCTGTGGCACGGAGTCCTCCGTGGCTGGAGACCACGTCACCGTATTTTCTTCAGACCCAGGACAGACAGACGCTAACAGAGGGAATTCATAGAATCGCCTCATAGGCTGACCTCATGAATGCTATGTGAGCAAATGAATCTAGATCCCTCCAGACAGTTCAATGGACTGTTTCCAATTTTCCAGGGACCTCTTTGGTCACTGAATGCCCTCCAGGGGTCCACTTTGCATTCTCGCCCATTCCTTTGGTGCTTGGCACATGTTCATTTTCTTCTCCTTCAGTCATCTTCCTGGTTTTGTCCTGGGATATGGTTTTGCTTCTAGTTCCAGTACGGACCCCCACCATGGCTCTGCCTTCCATATCCGCCTCTATCCCCTAGACGTGACCCGCCACCCATAATGGCTGTTTGCAGACTTCGAGGGCAAACGTGTGTCTGGCTCTTAATGAATGCTAAGAAGTGGCCACTGAAGCCCCTCATAGGGGTTAGGAAGGTGAATATTTAAAAATCATTCTGTAAGATATTAGTGGTAAAGAAAAACATTCTTGCAGCCATGACACCAGCATGGGAAATAAGCCAGTCATTTAGTATAACGAAACAAAGCAACAAAAAACTTTTGAAGACTTGTGAACAGAGGAAAGAACATACACGTGACAGGGAGTCTTCTGTTTGGTGGCGTTAATATATCCTAGTGGTGCTCATGAAAACTGGTCCTCACAATGGCAAAATCATGTTCAGTTGGATATTACCTAAACCTTTCTGAAAGCAAATCTGATTTCGACATTCCATTGTTTTGAGGCTTTTTGATGGCCCTTTCAGATCTGATTCTGGCTTCTCTTTGACCTTGAACCCTTACTCTGTTGTGCTGATCTGCTGGCAGTTCTCAGGACCTGCCAGGATGTTTCATGCCTCAGGGCCTTTGAACAAACTCTTTTTTTAATCCTTGGAATGCCTTCTGTCCCTATTGTTCTCCCAACAAACACCTATTTCTTATACCACCTCCTCCCTAAAGCTTCTCCTGACACCCCTTTCTTTCTTATGCGCCCCTCTGCAGAACCTCACAGTCTTTCGAAGAAGAATAATAGTTGTGATAATAAAAGCTCCGTTTTACTGAATGCCTTGTGTGTGCCCATGTCTGTGCTTTTGCTAGTTATACCGTTCATTCCTCACTGCCCTGTGAAGAAGGCGCTGTCGTAGATGCTCATATCACTAATGAGAGCCTGTGGCTCAAGTTGTGTATTGACGGTCACACATGGTGGAGTGGGACCTGAGCCCAGCCAGCGTGATTCAAGCACATGTAATAACCACCTTTGATCTAGAACCACCGAGTCACGTGGACTCCCATTATAAGTGGCTGCCGTGCCAGTGTTTGGGTTTTAGTGTGTCTCCCCTCTAGCTGGTGAGCTCGTGGGTGTTGGTGACACCCTCTGCTAAGTCTGTGTCTGGTGCCGAGTAGGGTCAGCACATGGCAGAGACTCTAAATGTGGGTCGAATTTAACAAAATTGAATAGAATTGAATTTACTACATATTTATGCGTATGTGTGTGTATGTATATATTCTCTCTCCTGCCTCTCTTATTCTCTGTGTGTTTTTTATATATACATATATATGCACACTATACATACATATATAGCTAGGTACACAAGATACATATATGTATATGTTGGTATATATACACATAAACAGACATATATGTATATAAAGAGATTACAAGGCAGGGAGCGAGAGAATCAGTCTCAGCTGGGAGGAATACACATGCATTCTTGTCTGTTTGACTTTGGTTGGTGAGTTTGTAGTCTCTGTTAACCTCGTTGCCTTGTAGCATGGGGGAGACAGCATGTACCTTGGCCCAGAGGCTCCTAAAACCAGACCTTGAAGCTTTCCAAGTTCTGCTCTGAGTGTCCTATTATGGTTAAGCCTATTGGTTATCAGAGGAAGCGGATGTCTGGGTAGAAGGGCATTTTTGAGGGTTTTTTTGTTTTGTTTTGTTTTTTTGGTGGGTTTTTTTGTTGTTGTTGTTGTTTTGGGCAGTAGGGGTGGGGGGGTTGGCTATGCATTATCTCAGGTATAGAGCTGAGTCCTACTTTGTCTAAACAGTTTTCTTCATCATTCGGTCTTCTTGAGCCTGAGCTTGTTAGTGATGGTGAGCCTGGGTCTCGCTCTGTCCTGTAAGGTCCTGTGCATTATGAAAAGGGCAAGGCTAAGACCCAGTGTAGAGAGTAGCCTTAGCACAAAACCGAAAAGTTCTATTAGAGCTAAGAGGCACCCATCTGATCTGGAACATTGGGTGAGGATTCAGTCATAGCCAGTTCAAGGACAAGAAACTCCCTCCCGGATCCTGTCCTCATATGTCACTTGCTTGCAGGGGGGAGACAGTTCGTGTGGCATTTATAGACAGGTGCCCATTTGTCACACTTATTTTTATCCTATGAGCATGAAATCCCAGTTTTAAAATCAGATTCCAGAACTCAACAAGCTGTCAGGTTCTTACTGATTTTCTAAAGTAGTTCAGTGGCCCTTGGTGAGCCCGCCCTGCTGTCCTGTTGACTCCCTTCCTGCCACTGACCAGCCATACATACCCTTTGCTTCTCTCTCTGCTCCTTCGCTCCCTCCCGGGAACCCTTCCCCTTGGCCTTGCCAGACCCTGTCCATCCTTTGAGAACCTGGTCGGTCGATGGGGATCTGACCCTTTCCAGTTTTGCTACGCCATTGAAGGTCTTGTTACTCACTCCAGGCTTCTCTCTTGATGTGCAAAATGCTTTCAGGGTGTAGAGCCTTGGAGGAAAGCGGGGTGAAAGTTAAGACAGTCTCTCGTGCATTTTCACCAATGGAGTCCTGATGGCGAGCTGACTCAACGGGCACTTCGGCAAGAAGAGCATGTCTGAAGTTTAAAAAAAATTTTTTTGAGTATTTGCCAACTTTTAGTGTTTTTCTATTTTAAAATAGGGCTCTGTAGTTATAAGTAAAAGTAATTTTTTTGAACTATGCCTCTGAGTGTCCTTGGTGTATCATTACATTCCTTTGGGCGGGCAGGCCAGCTTGGATGTGGGACCCCTGTAGTTGCCCAGGCCCTGTGCTTGTTTTAATGCTCTGATGTTGCCATCGTGAAACTGGTAATAACTTGAATGAGGGCTCCTGCATGTTCATTGTGTCCTGGGTCCCGTAAGGTATGCCTTTGGGGTATGCCTTTGCCTTTGGCCCTGCCTTTGGGGTTTTGTGACTCTTCTGACTGGGAAGCACGAAGAGACAACATTAAAACCTTAATATGACTTCGGTACCACTGACTGGGAGGCTGCGTGAGAGTCTGGGGGCTTTTTAAGGGAGGAGTTCTAGGCTGAAGACAGGAGGATCTGGAAGGGTAGAGGCCCCTGAATGCCGAACTTGCCAGGGATCAGCTGTGCCCAGCAATGTTCTTAACATCCGTCTACAAAAAGCAGGGAGAGAACAGTCTGTGGTTCTGTAGTTGATATTCAGAAAGCTTCCTGAGAGAGCCTTGCTTTTCACCTCAAACTCCCAAGTCATTTGGCCAAGAATTTCTGCTTGTTTGAAATCTTCAGAAAAAAATCCCCAATGAGACATACCAACGCCGGAAGTGGGCTTCCCATTTTCAAAATGTGTGTGTATACGTTCCATTGTCGCTCTTCTTGGGACCTCCTCTTGTTTTACTGCCTTATTTGGAGAGGGACCTGGAGAAGCACATATGATGACATGTGGGGTGGTGTATTTGAGAAACAGGACTGAAGGGAAAATAGGGCCAAGTCAGGAGGTGAGTCCGTGGATGCGAGCTGTGAGGTCTTGTGGTGTTTTTAAAATAGGGACCATCTCTGTGTCTGTCGGCCTCCACAGTGATGGGACAGAAGTGCGTGGGCAGCTGTGGGGAGGCGGGTCCCAACCGGGGTTGCACTGCACCCCACGCCCGGTATTTAGCCGTGTCTGGGGAAGGTCGGTTGGGCTTTCTAGAACTCTGTCTGCGTGAGGGAAGAAGCCCTCTCCCAGGAGGTCTCAAGACACAGTCCCTAGCAAAGCTTCATTTGGAGGAGAAGGTGACTCCGAAGGCTTCCTGATGTCTCACAGTCTATCTCCCGTGACTGCCCCATCCCCCAGTAGCTCCAGTGACCCAGCGGCAGTGGCAGCAGAGCGGTGAGCCCGGCGCTGGCAGTGTTGGTGGCACTTGCACGGTGGCGGTGGCACCAGCACTGGCGGTGGTGGTGGCACCAGCATGGGCGGCGTCTATACCAGCGGGACATAGCACCGCGGCTTTGAAGCAGACAATTGGACACGGCAGCGTCACAGTGGCTGTGTGGGCGCATCAGGTTCCATGCGGATTGGGGGACAGGTGGAAGTGTCCCAGCGTGGGCTCTCCCTGCAGGGATTGGGCAGGTGACTGAAGCCTGGACCACGGAGACCATGGAGAGAGAGAGGTACTGGAGGTTCCGCGGGAGGATGAGCCTAGCTGGTGGAAGATGGACCCCATTTTTTGCCTTAAGATAGAGAATCCCAAGGAGAGATGAGGGCTACAAGATTTAGAGCATTTGTAAGATAAGAACCAACCTGCTGATTAGGAGAAGCTCGCTTCTTCCTTGTGTGAGCACACATTCATTCGCTCCTGTGTTCTTTCAGTGATTGGTTCAGCAAACATCATGGGACCTTCCTTAGAGTCTGAGGTCAGATTATTGGCTTCTGAATCTGTCTCTGCCATTGGTCTCTACCGCTGGTAGACTGTACCATTGCCAGTCTACAACCATGACAACGTTCAGTCATGAAAGTTGGGTGATTTCTCTAAATTCCAGTTTCTGTGTCTCTAATATGACTTGTGAATAATAGTAAGTGTCCGCCTCATCGGGTTAACTAATGCATCAGCTTAATCCATTCATCAGTTGGGCTATTCCTTACTTTGGCTAGTATAGGTAATACTAGTGCTCATACTAATGCAGTAAACATTGGGGTGCGTGTGCCCCTTAGAATTAGTATTTTCGTATCTTTGGGTCAATAACTAGTAATGCAGTTTCTGGATCGTAGGGTATTTTCTGTCCTTTTGATTAGTCACCCTCATGGGTGTGAAGTGATACGTCATTGCATTTTGATTTGCTTTTCACTGATGCCTGCAGATGCTGACCTATTGGCCATTTCTATATCTTCTTTGGAGAAATGTCTATTCAGATCCTTTGCCCATTTTTTTGAAGTATTTAATTTATTTATTTGAGAGAGAGAGAGAGAGCATGAGAGGGGAGAAAGTCAGAGGGAGAAGCAGACTCTCCATGGAGCAGAGAACCCAATGTGGGACTTGATTCTGGGATTCCAGGATCATGAGCTGAGCCGAAGGCAGCTGCCCAACCAACTGAGCCACCTAAGTGCCTCCTTTACCCATTTTTAAGTTGAGTTGTATCTTTTTATTGTTTGCTTATAAGAGTTCTTTATATATTCTAGATACATACTCTAGATGCACAGACTCCCTCATCAGAAATATGATATTCAAATATTTTTCTTTCTCTCATTCTATATATTGTCTTTTCGCTTCTTTGGTAGTGTCCCTTGATGCACAGAAGTTTTAAATTTTGATTAAACTTTAAATTTTGATTAAGCCACATTTATCCTTTTTTTTTTTCCTTCTTTTTGCTTGTTCTTTTGGTGTTGAATTTAAGAAACCATTGCCTGGTCCAGGGTCACAGAAATTTAGGTCTATTTCTTCTCTGAGTTTTAGCTCTTACATTTTGGTCTTTCTTTCGTCTGTTTTGAATCCAGTCTTGAATATGGTGTGATAAAGAGGTCAGCTCATGGTTTTGTATGATATCTCATTGTCCTGGCACCGCTTATTAAATTTACTGTTTCTTTCTCCCACTAAATCGTCTTAGCATCCTTGTCAAAAATCAACTGATTACCGGGACGCCTGGGTGGCTCAGTTGGTTAAGTGGCTGCCTTCGGCTCAGGTCATGATCCCAGCGTCCTGGGATCGAGTCCCACATCGGGCTCCTTGCCCGGCAGGGAGCCTGCTTCTCCCTCTGCCTCTAGCCTGCCACTCTGTCTGCCTGTGCTTGCGCTCTGTATCTCTCTCTCTCTCTAACAAATAAATAAAAATCTTAAAAAAAAAAAATCAACTGATTACCAATGTGAGGCTGTATTTCTGAACTTTCAAGTGTGTTGCACTGATCTGTCTGTCCTCATCCAGTACCCTACTGTCTTAATTATTGAAGCTCTGTAGTAAATTGTGAAATTACAGATTATGAATCTTCCAACCTTGTTTTTATTTGTCAAGGTTGTTTTGGCTATTCTGGATTCCTTACATTTCCATGTGAATTTAGGATCAGCTTGTCAATGTCTATAAAGAAGCCAGCTGGGGTTTTTATAGATTGTACTCAAACTGTAGATCAGTTTGGGGGGTTTTGCCATCCCAACAATAGTTAAGTCTTCCTATTCATGTACATAGGATGTCTTCCCATTTCCTTCAGTCTTCTTTAATTTCTTTCCACAGTGTTTTTGTTTTCAGAATATAAGTTTTATCCTTCTTCTGTTAAGTTTATTCCTAAATGTTTATGGTGTTGTAGGTATAATTATCTTCTTAATTTCATTTTTGGATTGTTCATTTCAAATCACTTTTAAAATGTTGTCCTTAAAACCACTGGACTGTGCAAAGTGGGGTGCACCTCACACTTGTGGATACGATTCCATGAATATTACCCAAGATACAGTTGTGGTTTTGTGTGAGGGGCTGTCGTGGGGTGGGGTGTTCTGCATAACATCAGAATTTTGACTCAGGTCAACAGAATTCCATCATACTTTTTGAAGTTTTCTGCTGCTCTATCATCTTTCCCTCACTCTATACCTGGATGGGTAGCACTGAGAAGCTACCTCAACCCATTGTCAGTAGGCTATGAGATTGATTTGGATACCGATTCTGACCCTGGTCATGATATCTTTGTCCTTCAGCCTGTTCCCAAATGTAGTGAACGCATCCTCTTTGAAGTTTTCATTCAAGCCAGTGATAAAAATGTTCAGCAGGACTTTGCCAAGGATAGAGGCTTGAGGTCCTGAGTTCAGAACCTCTCTCTGAGATCATTGAATTTCAGCCCACAAATAACAGTATCCAGTCAGTCCCCAAGTCACCCAGTGGTCCTTGTATCCAATTCAGTAGTCCCTGCGTCCATTCCATATGGTAACCCCATTGAACTTATCAAATGCTCTGCTGAATTCCTAAATCATTGATCTACTTCATCTCTACCAGTCTGGTAATCCTATCAAAGAAAGAAACAAGATTTATCTGACAGAGTTGTTTCTCTGTGAACCTGCAGTGGGTCCTGGTGATTCCTGCTTTCTATATGCTTATAAACCATAAATCTCCTTTAACAAGTCATTCCTGAGTCTGCTACACCAGACTCACTAGCCAGTTATCCTCTTATGATAAGAGAATTAACCTCAGGTGAAGAAACAGGATTACATGGGTTAAAGTCTTACATAAGGCTGGTGAGTGCGGAGGGAAGTCTAGAACCCAGGCTTACGATGACCTGTCCTTTGCCCCCTTCACTCACGTGGAGAAGGTGCCTATGCGGACAATGACAGGAGCAAGTGTGAATGTGGGAAGCTACTCAGAAGCTCCATGTCCTCACGTGAACTCAGAACTTCAACTTCCTGTGTCCGAAGTGAAATACTGTTAACCACGTGACGTGGTTGCCTCAACAATGACTGGAGGGTGAGAAGAGCATGAAAAGAGGTCTTTGGAGCTGCATCTGTGGTATCATATTATCTCATTTAATTCAGGCTCCTCTTGTCCTGAATTATCTGGACTTCATTAGTTCAACAAGCATCTCTCCACTCACCTTGTTTTAGGCCCCACAGTAGACTCTGAGGATCCCAAGATAGGAGAGGCACAACGAAGGTTTACGGGTGTGTCCAGCATGGGAAGGCCCACAGTGGGTCCTGTGGTAGACAGACTTGCTGTCCCGTCCCCTGGGGCCCTGGGCTTCCTCCCTTGTAGTCGAGATGGCCAGTGACTCAAATGAATCAATATGGAACCACAAACCAGCCAACAGTTGTTTATTTATCATGTATTCTGTGACAAGTGCTACTCTGGACATTAGGATACGGCTGTGAATAAAACATAAAAATCCTTGTCCTTTTGGAGCTTACACAAAGAGTGTGTTTGTGTGTACTTGTGGGTATACACAAATCTTAACAACTGTGTCAGATGATCTAGAGAAGGACTAAAGCTGACTGGGGAAGGGTGCGGTGGACATGAGGTTAGAATTTAAAGTAAGAAGTCCAGGAAGGCCTCACTGAGAAGGTGACATTTGACCCGGAAGAGGGTGTGTGAAGAAGTCATGTGGGTGTCTGAGGGAGGAGCATTCCCGGCAGAGGAACAGCTAAGGCAGAAGTCCTGAGGTAAGAGTCGCCTGTGCGTTAGAGATCCAGCGAGGAGGCCACACAGCTGGGGCGTGAGGCCAGGTGGAGCCTTGGAGGTTGGCCACCTTCTCCTCTGAGAAGCCAGGGGCTTGAGTGAAGGAGTGGCGTGACCCGGCTTGCGTGTTTGAAGGCTCGCAGAGGTCATGCTCTGCGTACACTCTGGTGGGGCCTGGGGTGGGCAGAGGAGAGACAAGGAGGCCTGTTGGGGAACTATTCATTGCAAGATAACAGAGGCAGTGCCCGTTTTCAGCTCCGGGTAAAAGGAGCGGCAGTGGGGAAACCCAGACAGAGGCTGGAGGGGAGGCCCCAGGATTTCTGGGGCCTGGATGTGGGACGTGGCAGAGGGAAGACCAGGACAACGCCGGCCATTTGGTCTGAGCGCATGGCAGGATGGAGTCGCGGGGACTGAGGTGCAGACAGCTGGTGAGGACAGGCTCTGGGAGGAGAGGGCGCAGGCTTGGGGCCCGTTGACTGGAATTACCCGTGAGACATGCAGGGGGAGGTGGGTGAGCTCGGGCTGGAAATGTCAGGGTGGGCGTCATCACCACGAGAGTCCCGCAAGGAGAGAGTGAGGGTGGGAGAGAGAGGTCTGTGGACTCGAGCCTGGGCCGCTCCCATATTTAAAGCTCGCAGGGAGGAGAAACAGCCGGGGAAGGAGTCTGGGGGAGCTGCTCCGTCAGTGGCGGAGGGAAAGCAGATGTCCTGAAAGTCAAATGAAGAAGGCATTTCTGGGCAAAGGGGGAGGTCTCTCCTGTCGAGTGGTGCAGATGGGTCACGTCCGATGAGGACTGAGGGCTGACATGTATTTCCAATCTTTGTGGCCACATCAGCGGCAGAAACAACAGGCAGACGCCACTCCTGGGTCCTCGCGTAGGCTGGGTGCGACCTGCGTCCCTCCAGGCGATCACGGTGACGGACCCCTGCACAGATCCCCAACTCCACCTCCCACCTCTGTCATGGTCCCTAAAATGGCAAAAAGGAGTCTCTTCCTCTTTGATATTCCTGTGCCAGCCAGTGTCCCGCTGACCAAGATGTTTGTCAAAATGCATAAAATGTATTATTTTTCCTTGGTTTTTCTGTATTTTGCTGATTTAGGCACATTTGTCTAGTTCTAATGCAGCCGATCCATTACACCCTATCTCAACCAGTAAAAACATTATTTCTAAACACATAGGATCACATACAGCTCTCCTCGTAAGGTACACTTCCAATACACGTATTATTTAATATAATGATGTCCCCCTATTGTCACCGTTCTCTGGACAGCCCCTACCCATCCCAGTAATGTGTAATGGGGATCACTTTTTTCCTGTTTGTTGGGGTAAAGAGTGGGTGGATCCAGGAAACCTAAGAAGTGGAATCGTACAGATAAGAGGGGGGTGGGGGGCTGCACGGTGGTTTATGGGCGTTCAGGGCAGAAAGGATGGCAAAAGCAGAATTTGGGAGCTGGGCAAATGTGAGTTTGGAACCAGTAAATGACCACTGTGAGTGAAATGTAGACTCCCAGGACACAGGACCTGGGCTGCCCCATGTGGGGCTCCTGTGGGGAAGAGAAAAAGTCAGGGGCCCCCAAATCAGGGGGACCCTTTCTGTAGGTCTTTCCCAGAGAGAATGGAGCCAAAGGACCCAGTCAGCTGTGAGCCCGGGTGAGACCCAGAGACAGGAAGCAAGGGCCAGCGGGCGTTGAGGGCTGGTGTAGGGTTAACAGACCTGGCAACGTGCACCCCGGGGTTGGGGGCGGCTGCGGCAGGTGCGACTGCCGCTCCAGGGGGCTCACTGGGGGGCGACGGAGGGAATGTCTGCCCACCACGAGGCATTTGTTAGTTTCCTTTGTTGTAAATTTCTATCCCATCAAGACTTCACACTCACTGACTGTATGGACCCATGACTTGTGGATCACGTGCTGCCACGTCCCTCGTCCTAGCGCTTCTCATCCCTGCCGGGTGCATTTTCCATCGGGCACATCAGGCCATCTGTCTGTGTTGTGAGGACATGCTGTGACATTGGTTTGGTGGGGGCAGAGCGTGGAGATGCATCTGAGGTCTCCTTCCCAGTGCTGCTGCGGATACACTGGGTGTCGAGCAGCCCAGCGGAATGGAGGAAACACGTGGGTGACTTAGGGTGGGGCTCGCTGGGCTGAGGCAGAACCTTTGAGGGTCCAAGAGGGGCAGGAAGGCTCTGGTGGATTCTCCAGGGGATGGAGCTCTTACGCCGGGGCAAGGAGTTCAGACCTTATTCTGTGGCTTAGGGAGAACCACCCAAGCTCTCAGGGAGAGGGCCAGTGTGATCGGGTTTGTTCCTACTTGGAGAAACCCAGTGGGAGCATGTGGCAGGGGCAAGTCGGGGGTGGGGTGGGGTGGAGGCAGTGGACATGGAGACCATATGGGGCTGACTAGCACCCCAGGTGGGTGGCCATGAGGGCCTGGCCCTCAGGGTCACTGCAGAGGACGAGGGAGCTGGAGTTGAGGGTCATTGTGGAGGTAGGGTCAGCAGGCAGGGGTGCCTGATTGGCTGCTGTGTGACATCCGGGAGGGTTTGCCAGGTGTCTGACCTAGGCCACCGAATCCATGCTGTGGCTTTCAGCTCCTGCTCAGAGATCAGTGAGATGGTCTCACACCCTCTTCATATTCTGCACATTATCTTGAATGACCCACATTTTTGAGGCAAAAGTATTTGGAGCAGGGAGGGACATAGGTAAAGTGAGCCTGAAATATTTAAACAATGACCTCGAGTCTCCCCTTCTCTTGTTTCTGTCAGCAGCCTGGCAGACCGCGAGGAGAGCGGAGCACAGGGAGACCTTAAACAGAGTCATTATGTATAGATAGAGGGTGCTGTGGCCTGCCCTGGATTTCCTGTGCCAGAGCCATGGAAGCAGTGAATAGAAGAGCAGCCTGTCCCTGAACTTGACTGCATGGGGAGCAGCTCAGCTAAGATCCCCGAAGACGAAGACGGCACTAAGCCTCACCTTCTCTCCTATTGTCCCTGGAACTCCATTGTTTTAAGCAAGCTGGCTTTGTCATCAGAGTTCATTCACTACTGACAAAGCCTCTGTTAGAAAAAATTAGATCTTAGAACCTTCTGGAGAGCCGGAGAAAATCACAAGCCGCCAATAGTGGGGGTGCCAATTCCTGATCCCCAGACAAAAATGGCAGGTAGGGTTTCTCCATTTGTTAATTGTTAAAAAAAAAAAAAAATCTGGATGGGGCATGGGGGAAGGAACAGCCTCAATAATTATTCCATCCTGCCAGACCCCAGAATACAGTTTAAAGTTAACAATCCAGGTGATTCTGGCAAACTGTAGATCTCATCGTCCGCATTCAACAGTACGGTTGATGGCAGGGAGGAGACACGTGAAACGTCCCTCTCATCACCGGAGTGGCTGAAATAATATCTCGGTTCTGTTTCCTTCCGGAGACTGAGTTTTTTTTCCCTCGAATTATTTTCCCAAAATAATTTGGGAATTATTTTAAAACAGCCCAAGGATTGCTTTCCCGTTAGGATAATAAACTCAGTCACAGTAAAACAGCCGAGCAAGTGGGTGGTCGGAAGCATTTTATAACTTCCGGCATTAAGAAGAAATATTTTAAGTCCAAAAAACTGTGGAGGATTTGAGGCGGCCTTAAACTTGGCCTTTCTCAATAGAAATACTTCTGTCACCCAGAAGAGAAAGAAAACCTCCATTTAAAAAACATGACTCCAGCGAGCAGTAGGTTTTCCTGGAGCCCACAGCCCCACAGGCTGGCTGAGTTCAAGTTCATCGGTTGCCGGGCTCGCAGCCATTTCCAAAGCCTGAAAGGACCTGAAACTGCTAAAAAAAAAAAAAAAAAAAAATCGGATAATGTTGGCTAACTGAACATAATAAAAAAAAAGAAATAGTGTAGGAATCCAAGTACTCAGGTTCAAAAGCAGACGGCCTACGCTGCTGCCCTCCAGTTCTGGTTGTCTCCGCACCTCCATCGTGCCTCCAGGGAGCGGGTTCAGCTGTGACCTCGGCTTCCGTGCTGCTGTCCATGGGAGAGATGGTCTGCCACCAGCCTCCTCCTTGTACACAGAAGCGGAAGCTGCTCCCTTCTAGATGCATCCGTTTTCCTGACAGTGTGGACGTCACGTTCTCTTACTAAGGCTGGGGCCAAATGCACACCGTGCTTATGTCATAGTGCAAGACCTAAGGCAAAGGGCCGCTTTTCCCATCACTATCGCCACCAGCCTGCTCTGCTCCCTCTCCCACCAGCCTCTGCTCTTATTCCAGAAGGCAAATGTCGGATTGGGAGGGAATAGGCCCACTGCGTTCTGGCCTGGATGGATGGTAGCACGTAGGGAGGCACAGCGGATGGAGGACAGGCCCCTCGAGGAGCTCCGGGCGTGGCCAGCCCTCTCAGAAGGCTTACGGAATCTTTTCTTGGGATGCCTCTCAGATATCACTCCTGTGCCTAATGTACGTAGGAAGAAGGGCCCAGAGGTCATGTTTCAGAGCCAGACCTGCATGGGGGCGACTTGATCCCAGAGCGGCCACAGCGCCTCGTAATGGATGTGAAGATGCACAGTCTGGATGGGGAGGTGAGGGCGGCAGGCTGACCCCTTGTTTCAATACCTGAAGGACTGGGCAATCAGAATTGGACTCCGCATAATGAAAGGCCCCTTAGAACTTTCCAGAGCTGGACAAGCTACCTTGCTTCAGGTATGAGGGAGAGCGAGAGCTTCCTGGGCCTGGAGGATTCGCAGAGGCTGGGTGAGGTGATTCCGGTCTGAGGCGCCTCTGGCAGGTGGAACAGGAGTGCAGGCAGCAGAAGGAGCCCTGAGGGCCTGAGGTGACCTGAGGGCTAGGAGCCCTGGCCTGAGGCTTAGGGGAATTGGGTGTGGGCGCTCTGAGGCCCACATAGCCTCAGCCTCCGTCTCTGACTTCTCTCTCTCTCTCTTCACTCTTCTGTCTGCCTCTCATTCTCTCTCTCTGCTTCAGCCACTCTCCTCACTCACCAAACTGTAGCCATACCAGTGTTTCTGTTTCTAGAAGAGGCCAAGTGCTTTCTGGCTCCAAAGCTTTTGCATAAGCTGCCTCTGCCTTCTGTTGTTCACATGACCAACTCCTGTTCATCCTTAAGATCCAACTCAAATGTCACCTCCTCCAGGAAGTTTTCCCTGACTATCTCCTCCCAGGCAGCTCTTTCCCAGTTGATTTCAGTCCTATTTTCATGTTTGTTTCCCTCTCAGCACTAACTTCAGTCTGTGATTATCCTCTTTGTTTTTTTCTGTGCAGAGAGTAAGTTCCACGGAGGCAAGGCCACATGTGTCTCTCCCATTAATATGTCCCGAATCCCTTAGCACAGTATTGAGTATTATATGTCCCGAATTAATCAATATATGTCCCATTAATATGTCCCGAATCCCTTAGCACAGTATTGAGTATTTGTGGAATGAATGAGTGAATGACCTTGACCAAATTACTGTAACAGGTCTCACTTTTCTAAAGTATTAGATGGGGTGGAACTGTACAGGAAATTTAATCAGTACAGTGGTTCTCAAACTTGAACATGTGTCAGAATCATCTAGAAAGCTTATAAAAACAGACTGCTGGCCTCACCCCCAGAGCCTCCACAGGTCTGGCGTGGGGCCAGAAATTTTGCATCTCTAATGACTTCCCAGGTCATGTTGATGTTGTTGGCCACGGAGCCACTCTTTGGGAACTATTGGATTTGACTATCTGCAGGTCCCAACACACTCATTTTCAATTTTCCCAAATTGAGTAAATGAATATGAAAGTGCTATGGTTCTAAAAACGGTATATTTATTTATTTTTAAAAGATTACTTATTTGAGAAAGCAAGCCAGCAGGAGCAGTAGGGAGGGCCAGAAGGAAAGGGAGAAACAGACCCCCGCCGAGCAGGGAGCCCAATGCGGGGCTCCATCCCAGGGCCCTGAGATCATGGCCTGAGCCGAAGGCAGACACTTAACAGATGGTCGGAGCCACCCACGCTCCCCTAGAAACAGTATATTTAGATACAAGGGCTATTTTGAACCATTACTTTCAAGCATAAAAGCGGGGGGAGTTGGTGGTAGAAGGCAAGGAGAAAAAAAGTCCTCTCCCAATCAGGAGGGATTAGCCTCTACGGATGGGGTTGATAATGTCTGTGATGGCAAAGGGTCAGTTGAATGGAAGTGCCCAGGACCTGGGCGAAGGGCCGAGCAGGTCCCTAGGAACAAGGCTCGCAAATGGGGGGCTTACGGGTTTCAAGAGCGCTTCCTGCCGGCTCAGCATTTAATCTCCACCTCAGAGGGTAAAGCTAGAGAATCACAATTAATAAGGGAAGTAGGAGTCCAAAGCGGAGGGGATGGGGAGTGGGCAACAAAACAAAAGAAACAAAAGACGAAACCCCTTGTGATACCCTGGACACACCTCATGGCCTGGAGAGCTGCCTTGCCCTGGCAGGAGGGTTGTTTGTTAAGCGTGGCTCAGAGTTCACCCGCAGTGGCCTGGGGATGCTTCCTTCTCTCCATCCACACAGCCTTCCAGCCACCACCTGCATCGCTACCCAGGGGCCCTGTGCAGTTAGACTGTAGGGATTCTGCCGTGATGGGTTCATGGGGCTGCCTGCTGTCTCCTCTGAAGGTCTCCCCTTCCCATGTTCTCCCAGTTCCGCTTGGGCACAAGAGAAGCATCTGTGTGGGAGAGTGTCTATGCGGTTCTTTATGGTGCCCCTTTTAGCCTGGAGGGCCCTTCCAGAGAGACGCAGTGGCAGGGGCAACCTGGGGAGGCCCCAGAGAGCCAAGAACCCTCCAAGCCTGGGCACAGCAAGGAAGCGAACCAGGACTCCCCCCAGTCCCAGGAGTGAGCTCTTTCTTCTGCAGGCGGCCCCTTCCAGAAGCATCCTCCTCCTCCTCGTCGTCGTGGGCACTTACTGGACTTCCTGCACTTACCACTTACTGCAGGCAGTGGGCTCTTCCCTGGACTCTTCCATTTACTCCTCCTCTCAACCCTGAGAGCACAAAGGCTAATTTTGTCTCAATTTTCATAAACAAGGAAACTGAGGAAATTTAGAAAGTTCACCAAACTCAAGCTAGAAAGGCGCGGGTCTCACTTTGACTCCAAGGGTACCTGACTCCAGAGCTTTCCCTTAATAAAGGGGGGGAGGTGCCTCCTTCTGTGCAAAGAGGTGAAATGGAACCCCGTTAGCAGAGTTACAATTGGGAGCAAACCCAGTGGTGGTTTGTGTTGGTTTGTTCTCCCCCAAATTAACTGTCCCTCTTGATTTGCCTCACCTCTCCCGTGGGGGATCCCCACTCCACTGTTGCCTGGTGGGAGGTGCCACTGTGCCCGAGACCTTTGCTGCTGCGGGGAAGTCCGAGCAAGACAGGGGAAGGTGGGGGAGGGGATCCCTACGTCGGTGTTGCACAGGAGAGTCCGCTGCTCAAACGTGTGAAAGTCAAAGACCACCTGGACTTGAAAGGCCATCTGTCCTCCCAAGGAGGCACTTGGAACCATGGTTAAAATAAAGCAAGATGGCAGGATAATTGTGGATCTTGTCATAATTAGACCAGAACCTGTTTTGTGGAACAGTATGTCCCCTGGACTTTGGTCAGTTGAACGGTGCAGAAGAGCTTCTGGAGATAGTTTTCGGGCAATGCCGTTTTGAAGCCCCACAGGTCTCTTGACCAAAGGACTTGCTAGTGTCTCTAATATGCTCATGGGGTCATGACCACGTGCAATGTGGAAATCATCCTGTTATCATGTTACATCCCAAGACACATACATCAGACCCAAAAGGATTGCGGTTATGTGCGTTTTTGTGGAGGGTGTCTGAGGGTGATCAACAGATGGGAGCCTACCTGGCCTGGCTTGCATTGAAACTTCCTAAAAATCCTCTTTAATTTCCTGGCTGTTCCCCTCCTTCTCAGGCCCCCAAGGCCAGAGACACACCTGTTAGACTGTAGCAGGAAGGGTACGCTTGTTCACCAATTCTGATGGGTGCTAGGACCTTCCGGAAGGCTGTGCTAGGAAAGATCCCAGGACAAGGGCTGGTGTGAGTCTGAAAGAGTGTCATGACTGATTAGCGGTGTCTGCCATGGCCATGGCCGAGACTGAGGCCCTGGCAGCCTGAGGATCGGAGATCTGCCACCCCAGACCGACAACTCAGAGTAAGAAAGAGCTGGAAATAGGGGCTCACAAGCTGCATTGTGAACCTTCCTCTGCTCCAAACTTGTAACCATTGAAAATTCAGTGAGCCTCTGTGAGCCTCATCTCCCTCTAGGGGGCAGAGCGTCAAGGTCACGTGTGCCACCCCTATGTCCTAGAGAGATGGTGACAAGGCACTCCTACCAGGAGAAAATGCGCTTTCTGAGGATAGGGAAGTCTCACCGCTTTGGACCATGTTACTCAGGGTCTTGGCAGCTTACACATGGCCTGCTCAGCTGTTCATTAACTTGAACATGTTTTGCTAAAGGGACTGTTTGCAGAGGTGAGGTAGGACCAGGGCTAGTGGCAGAGGGAGCCAGTACATGGACCTAGAAGCAGGCGGTCCCATGAGGCTGCCCTGAGAGGAGCTGTGACTGTGGGGTTGAGAGTCACAGTGACCCCACAGAGGGAGCCAGAGATTCCTGACTGACCTCTCCTGTCCCCCTCCCTCCCTCCAGCCTGTGCCCTGGCTAAGCCAGTCAGAAGCCAAAGGAGCCCTCTGATGTCCAATGTTTGGTCTGCTTCTGGCTTAGATTGCACTGTAACAAACTATCATAAATAGAGTGGTGGTTTACCAACAACAGAAACCTGTTTCTCACAGCACTGGAGTCTGGAAGTCCAGAAATTGCGGGGGGGGGGGGGGGGGCAATCTGGCCAGGTTCCGGTGAGGGCTGTCTTTCTAGTGGACTTCTCCCATGTCCCATGTGGTAGAAAGAGAGAGCTCGGATGTCTTCCTCGTCTTGGAGGAGCATCAGTTCCACGATGGCTTTACCCTCATGACCTCATCCAAGCCTAATTCCCTCCCCAAAGCCCCACCTCCCAATATCGTCCCACTGGGGATTAGGGTTTCAACCTAGGGATTTTCAGAGGACACAAGCATTCAGCGTGTGATGCTGTCCTTCCTCAGAGACCTTGAGGTGGCCGTTGCATCTTGCCAGCTGTATGAGGTTTCTATGGATGCTGTAATAAAGGACCATGTCCTGGGGGGCTTAAAGCGACAGAAATGTATTCTTTCAAGTTCTGTGGCCAGAAGTTCAAAATCAAGGTGGAGGCAAGGCCGCATGCCCCTGGGGCCTCCAGGGAAGTCTCTTTCCTCACGTGTTCTGGCTTCCAGTGGCTCCCGCTGTTCCTCGGCTCACATCTGCATCACCAGAATCTCCCCGCCCACCCTCACAGCATCTTGTCTGTTTCTCCTCCATGCGCCTCTTATAAGGACCTTGTCATTAGATTTGGGACCCACCTACATAATCCAGCATGATCCTACGTAATCCAGGAGGATCTTATCTCAAGATCCTTAGTTACATCTACAAGGACCCTTTTCCCAAATGGAACAGTCACGGGTTACAGGGATTTGATGCGGGCATGTCTTTTTTGGAGGCTACCATTCAACCTGCTACACCAGCCTTCCACATCTGACTTTTGTTATTGAGCCATGAGAAGGAGCTGAATGGTTCCTCCTGCAGGCCTCCCTGAGCTGGGTGAGCTAGCACTCCTTTGCATGTCTGCTCTCACTTGATAATGACCCCTGGGTTGGGGATCCTTAGGAGAGAGGGTGCACACTGTACTTCATTTCACAGAACGATTTAACTAAACGGCATGGTCTTTGTCAAACCAGGTATCCTCTGTGAGCCCCTCTTCTGTGTCTCTACAATGAAGCAGTGAGATTAGGCCACATCGGAAAGAATTTCTACTTCTAGAATCCCACATGCTGCAAACTGATGTCAGGACGGGGTGGGTATCTCCCTGGTAACCTTGAGCCCACCACTCCTGGTCTGTGACACGCTTGCTGGCACCTGGGGTCAAGCTCAGAGCCACAGACAGGTTCAACCTTTCCAGGCCACTGGGTTTCCATCCGTAGCCTTCTGTCCCTCACAAAGAAATGGCCCAAGGAGAATGGTCGGCGTGCACAGGATGCAAGGCCCACAGGTGCCCTCGCTGGTACCCTGACCTGGCATTTAAGCTCAGGCATGTTGGGTGAGCTCAAGTTCCCAGCCAAGCGATTCTTGAGTCTTTTCATGCAGCCAAATGTAACAGTGACACCGTGACACCTTTCCTAATTGTGTTTTAATTGAAAAGACTTGATTTGATTATAGAAGCCTACACTGTAGTTGAAGGGCTTGTTAAAACATGTATTAAATCCAAAAGATTGCAATGTTTCCCTGTGTAATTATGTAAACAGTCACGTAAATGGAGCAGTTTACAGTCAGCAGGAATGCTTTTTCAATAGCACTGTAGCAAACTGGCACTGCCGATCAGTGGCAGGTGAAGTTATTTTTCTAAGGACAAACGCAAGTTGGGATCCCACCCCTCCCCGCCAACGTCAGCCACGCAAGCTTTTTAAATTTCTCCTTTTGTGTACGTGTTTCCTCGAAATCTGTTGTGATTTTAAGTAATGTTTCTGTGTCCTCTGGGGCATGTGAATTTCCCGTAAACAGGTAAGGAAAATAAAATGTGCTGCATCTCTGAAATGCTTAGATTTCTCAGCAGCAAAAATGATCCAGGAATTTAAAAAAAAAAAAAATCCTGTTCTATAGTTTTAAAATAGGAATAGAACTGCCTTAAAATTCCCTGTAGTTTTAATGAAAGTGTCCATTAAATTTACTGAGGATAAAAGAGTTATTTACCTCAAAACCCGCTATCCCTGGCTTCCCAAAGGACTTACGATGCTCACCTATCTTTTTTGAACTTCAAAATAAATGAAACATCGATCAGAGATGTCATCGAAACATCGCTGCTTCTTGTCCATCGCTTGCTCAACCCTGGCCTCTTAGAAGGAAACAGGCCCCACAATCATGATTTCCTCTCAGCTCCAAGAAAATAGAAGCCGCAAATGGGCTGGTGAATTATGTGCTTCCAGTGGTTTTGAAGGGAAGCATTTACTGAGGGAGAAAATTGTTTTAATCTTATAACAACCAAGGAGGAGAGTTTGTAAAAACACAGAACACCTACACATACACTTGATTCTGTTGCATAGAAACACACGGGAACATTTTTTTTCCCCCATAAATTCGCCTGATGCCTCAGCTGTGGGATCTTGCTATGGTCCGTTTGGGGGTGGCCGGGCCTGGGGGTGTCGGGAAGGGACTGGGAAGCGTCGGGGTGAGTGTGAGGGCCGTGAGAGCATGGTCAAGGCTGCTGGGAATCCCAGGGACTCCGAGAAGGTGGGTCCAGGGCCGGATGAAGGCCTTCGCCCCCTTCTGGAAACACAGGACCTGCAGGATACCCTGAGCTCTACTTCCTTTAAGACCCCACTCCTCAGATCACAGGATGGAGAAATCTGGTGCTGCCTTCCCCCAAGGCTGACTTGAATAACATCCTGGCAGACCCACTGCTGTGGTCCTTACCCTCGCTGTCACTGGCAGAACTCAACACAGGGGGTGTTCTAGGAGCTTGGCATTAACAGTAGCAGAAAACAACAAACCAGCAAATAAATTCACATTCACTAAGTCGGTCCTAGAAATGACTAGGAGGAGAAAATTAGAATAGCGAGTGGCGGAAAAGAACAATGCAGGCTTCCCACTGCTGGAGGGAAGAGGAAGGACGGAGGGAAAGAGGGAAACCGGCTCCCTACAAACGCGCGCGTCCCTCTCCGTGCAGGCAAACAGGCCACCGGGGCAAGAGCACGTGTGCATTGCTGGGGAGAAGGTGGGGGAACGTGCTGAAGGGCGGCTTTCACTTTTTGCTTAATGCACATACGCGTTTGCATTTTTTTTTTTTTTTTTTTTTTTTTTTTTTTTACCAAGGGACTTGATAATGGCTCACTTGTGTCATTTTCTAAACGGGGTGGGGGAAAGATTTTAAACAGCAATGCCCAGATTTGGAGGAGAAAATTACAAGTGGCCCGTTTGTACGACGCGGATTATGAACGGCCCGTGGTCCCCCAGCGGATGAAGAGGCAGAGGGAACTTGGTATTTATATCCTTCCTCTGGTTCGCACCCCTTTGTCTCCTTTAAGAGAAGGCATTTTGCACAAAGACGTGCCTTGTCCAAAAGAGAAGGAGCTGGTTTCTGGAAATACGGTTCACGCTCCAATCATTTCCGAGAGACACACCATGGGTCATCCGAGAACGGCTCTTCCCCACTGGGGAGAGCACATATCCTCATAACAAAAAGTTGAGAATCGCCAGGTGGTGGATATTTTCTTGGAACCTTTAGTTTAAAGGGCAGGATGATTAAACCGGTGGTGACTGTTTTTGTACTTTTTTAGAATGCCCTGATTCAGCTCGCTTAGTGCTTATGGACCTTAGATACAGACATGGAAGGGCCTACGTGAGGCTCGGCCTGTAGCATCTTCCTCCTTCCCTGATCACAGCTCTCCTCACTGCCAGGCTTTTCACAGGACACTGCGCTGCCCTGTGAGCTCCGAGCAAGTGTATGTGTGTGTTGGTGTGTGTGA
The DNA here is from genome assembly GCF_011764305.1 of Mustela putorius furo. Taxonomy (NCBI): domain Eukaryota; kingdom Metazoa; phylum Chordata; class Mammalia; order Carnivora; family Mustelidae; genus Mustela; species Mustela putorius. The sequence continues at coordinate 13,726,138 of NW_025422057.1, forward strand.
GTGTCATCTCCCCAAGCACTTGACCTTGTAGGGAATGAAAAAAAAATTTTTTCTTTCTTCCTTCTACCCTTTGAGGTCCTCAGACTGGGGGCTCTGTTAAATTAGACCAACAAAAGACAGGTTGACAAGAGAAAAAAATCAGTTTATGGTGGTGAGACTTGGGCTTATAGAGCATCTGAGTATGATAAATTATAGCATAAATTGTAGCATAAATTATAGCATAACTTATACTATAATCAATTAAAGTAATAAAATATTAAAATAAAAGTAAATTTTAAATTAAAATTTTAAATTAAAATGTAAACTTTAAATGAAAATTTTAAATTAAAAATAAAAACTAAAAATTAAAATAATAAATTAAACTATAGTAAATTAGTAAAGAAGTGACAAGACAAAGGAAAGGTTATTAGATTTCCAAGAGCAGCAAACTGGGAAGGTAAATATCAGGGGAAGCCATTGGTGGGGGTTTATGGCAGTCCGATTTTCTAGAAGTTTCTACATTTAGTCAGATGAGGGAGACTCTGAGAAGGTGTAGTCCTCCATCTGTTGATTCTCAGTTATCTCCAGCTGGAAATAACTCTCATGCCAAAGTGATATATTTGGGGCTGGCATATTCTGATCTCCTACAGCGTGCTGCTCCTCATGTGCTCTGTGCTCACGCTTTGGCCCCTTAACTCAAGTATAGGTTCTTTGCGCAATGTGCCCTCAGTAAATACTTTTTGGGGGGCTCTTTGCTCATGTATAAGCTTTCACGAGGTAAGGCTGCACAGCAAACATCGCAGCGGCTTGGTGCACCACGGTTTCCCCTCCTGGGGGTTGCCGATTGGCTATGGTTCTGCACCTTGCGTCTTCTGCACCAGCCTGAGGGGGCAGCCACTGTCAGGAACACACAAAGGGGAAAAAAGCACCAGGGCTGGTGGAACCACACGACGGCTCTTAAAACTTCAGCTCAAACTTTTCACTGCTCGTCTGCTCACATTTCATTGCCGAAGCAAGTCTATGTTCAAGTCGAACGGCGGAACGCGGCAGGATGCTCCTCCAGGGGAGGGCTCTGCACAGCCCTTGCCTACAGATGGGATGTGTGATTCTCTCGCAAGGAGGGGCCGATGGCTGGTGATGGAAGCAGCCTGACTCCAGTGTCTGTGACCATGTGGGACAAGCCGCCTTCTTGTGGCTTTATGTGTCAGTGCGTCTTGGGTTCCCAAGTCAGGTCTTTACACTCTGCCAGTGGCTTTCCTTGTTCCGTTGTGCCTCCATTTTGTTTCTTTTGTGTGTCTTCCTTTCCTTTCCTTTTCTTTGTTTGTTTGTTTCTTTCTTTCTTTCTTAAGATTTTACTTATTTTAGAGTGAGAGAATGTGAGAGCACATAGGCAGGCAGAGGGGCCCAGGAGGAGGGGCCCATCCTGACTGCGGAGCTCCACATGGGGCTCGATCTCAAGACACCGAGATCATGAGCTGAGCCGAAGTCAAGGGTCTGATGCTCAACTGAGTGGGTCATCCAGGTGCCCCTTCTTTTGTGTTTCTATTATTTTGTTTTCCTAATTCTAAAAGCGACACATCCTCACTGTAATGTATTCACATGAAGTGGAAGTCCCCTTTCTACGGAAGAACTTCCCCTCCCCGAAGCAATCACGCTGAACCGTCTGGGGTGGTAGAGTTGTAGAACAGTCCCGTGCTTACACAACCACATAAAGGGTGCGCGCATAAGTAAGAGTTTAGGTGAGTAGCCAGATTTTCTTGTGGCCACACCGTGTAGTTAGCGTCGCATCTCAGACGGCTTTGTGCTGAGCTGCCTTATTCTTTCTAGGATGGCACGGTATTCCGTGGAACAAGCATTTGCATTGACTTACTTTTTCCCTACTCGCGGGGATTTCCTTTGTTTGCATTTTTTGGTCTATCACAAAAATGCTGCGAAGAACATTCTAGACGCATGTGTGCAAGTAGTTTTGTAAGCTGGCTCCCTAGAAGTGGAATTGCTGGGTTAGTGTTCTCTAATCGCGATGGATAGGGCCAGGCTATTCCCCTGAAGAGTTGGACCAGTTTATACCCTCATCTATGTGGCTAATGTGGCTGCTTCCCCTCTACCCGACCCTCGCATTTCTTTTAACTTTTCATTCTGAAATAATTCTAGAGGCACACTGAAATTGCAGATATAGTACAAGCATTAAACATTGGTATAACCAGCCTCCTCCGAAACCAGAGTGTAGCTTTCAGAGCCAGGAAATCGACAGTGGTACAGAACCAAGTCCTATGTGGATGTCACCGGTGTTCGCGTGCACACTGCTTTTTTCCTTTTAGTAACCAGTCCCGTGAAATGTTATCACACAAAGAGTTTGGCCACAGACCTTTTAAACTTAATACATACCAGTTTTGTTTATCAGAAAGAAATCGTTTTCCTCGGTGCAATTTATTTTTGCAGTTGTTGCGTCCTTCTGAGTTCCTATGCCAGTGGAAATGTTGGAATCTAGATCTATTGTGAGCCGGCTGTCGATTTTCAGTGTGAAGCGAGCAGATGCTAAGAATCTGCTCCCCACCCCCACACCCCACCAGCTTTTCCTTGAGCACCCTCTTGGGACAAGGGCTCTAACACCCAGGACAGTCTCCTGACCTCAGCAAGCATCAGTTTTCTGTTGCTTGTTGACGTGAAAACCCCAGACTGGGTTTTCATTCGGCATCTTGGTTATTCAGACTTGCAAGCCTCCCATGAATGTGCGTGAAAACTTTAGGGGAAATTAATCTCGGAGAAGTAAAACACGCCATCTCATTTTACTTAAAAAAGGAAGAAAATTAATGTGAGTGCCGGTGCTTCCTATGTGTTTATACCGAGTCCATTCACTTAGAATCAAGCCATTATGAGTACATTTGTTCTTGATGAAAGGAACCCAGCATTAGACCGGAAATAGGATGTGTTGAAATCAATTTAGTGTCAGCCACATCAAGCCTTTCTAAAATTGTAGGTTTTACAGAACTTTAAAACATGACTTGTTTATTTGGTAGAATTTAACTGTGATTCATATTTCTCTGAAGCAGACAAAAAGGCAGGGAGTCAGAGAAAATTGCCAGCGGGCAGTGTCCTGGGGCAAGGAAATGTGACTTTTAGAGTGTCTCTGTTGTCTCTGTTCTGTCACGCCACCGCCCCAGCCCCACCCCCACCCCCCGTCGCTGTTTTTTGTTGTTGCTGTTTTTTGTGCTCGTTTTTGTTTCTTTATTTTTTTTTAAGATTCTATTTATTTATTTGACAGACATCACAAGTAGGCAGAGAGGCAGGCAGAGAGAGAGGGAAGCAGGCTCCCTGCTGAGCAGACAGCCCTATGCAGGGCTCCATCCCAGGACCCTGGGATCATGACCTGAGCCGAAGGCAGAGGCTTAACCCACTGAGCCACTCAGGCCTCCCCCCCTCCCCGCCCCCGTCACTGTTTTTACCATCGCAGCTGAAACAAGAATTTTTCAAGGCTGCCTGTTTTGATGGCACCTTTGCTTTGTGCACTCTTACGGGGGGGGGGGGGGCTTCATGAGGGCTGTTATCTGAACGGAGAAAGCGACGGGGCCGATGTGTGACCTGTGAGGGCATGGGCATCACTTAGCCCAGGATGGCCCAGACCATGAGGCGAGGTACATGCTCCGTGTAAATGACCCCTGTGAATTACCCTGTCCTTTCCAGCTAAGAAATGCATCTTGGAGGTGAGGTGCAGGCCATTTTTTTAGTTTCTTGGTATCGGCTCGCATTCACATGAGCAGAAGGCAGAGGGAGAAATGTTCTGGGACACCCAGATGGGCCAGAGGAGTGGCTGCAAAGCTGGGCAGGGCTGGGGACTCCCTCTCCATCAAGAGCTGGTCTTGGCTGAGCCCCAGGGTTTCCTGCTGAGCCAGGGCCCCTGCTCTGGGGACACAGCAGGATCTTAGGAGCTGGAGAGGACTGTGGAACTCACCCAGTCTTCTCCTTTTGTGATGGTGGCCTTGTCACTGAGTGACACCCCCCCACACACCCCCCAAGTCCCTGCGAGCCACCCCTCGGTGGAGCAGGCCTGGGGCAGCAGGTCATCAGCTCTCAGAGCTGGGGGTGAGAGAGGGGGAGGGCCGGAGCCTCCACACAAAGCTTTAATTCCCTTCAAAACCAACTTGGCGAGTGCTGAGCCAGTGCCATCCACAGCTTTCGCCTGGAACCTTCTATTAGCACAAATCCAGTCGCCCACGGGTATCAGCTCCCTGCTTTCATTTTCCAGGAGAAGTGGGTTTCTATTTCATCTCTTCCATTGTGGGTATTAGGAAGGAAAGATGGAATTAGTGTAGGAGGAAGTGAGTTTCCTATTGGATACCCTGGGCCAGGGGTTGGGGCGGGGGGAAACAAACCAAACAAAACCACAGTAACAAAAACACCTTCACCCACCCACTTATCCCTGTGCCCATAAGATATATATGTTCTATGCAGGGAAAGATTTTTTTAAAAGAAATTTTTATTTTTATGTGAACTCTGTACCCAGCGTGAGGCTTGAACTCACAACCCCGAGATCAGGAGTTGCTCACTCCACCCCACTGAGCCAGCCAGGTGCCTCAGCAAAACACCGGAGGGGAAGATTTTTGTCTGTTCTGCTCATGGCTGTTTTCAGACACCTGGAACGGTACCCAGCCCATAATAAGTTCTCACTAAATCTCTCTGAATGAAAAGAAATGAGTCATTCACTAAACACAGGCTGAGCATTTGGAGGCAGAGGGAACAGATCAGCCCTTGCCCTTGTGAGGCTTGGAGTCTCCAGGACAGATAGACAAGCAAAGAGACCATCGCACACAGGTGTGGACTCAGCATGGCCACCTTCAGAGAGCAGGGAGCACCTTCTGAGATTTCTGAAAGTTGCGAGGCTTGATGTGTCCTCCAGAGCTGCTTCTGGTCCCCTGGCCAGTCAATCAGACCTTGGAAGAACAGGGGACACACTGTGTGTGTTGCGTGTGCATATGCGTGTGCATGTGCAGGTCACCCAGCACTCCGTGGGAAGCTAGAATCTGAACTCCCATCTCCTGCTTCCAGATGCAGCGGCCAGTTCACAAACTGGGTCCCAAAGGTGCTGTCTGGTACCTGAAGGGACAGAAGCCTCTTTTTTTCAGAATTGGCTGGAAGGCAACCAGAGGAAGTCGCAGCCTGTGCGGAGATCTGTATTTGTGTCCATGGGAGCGGGAATGACAGTCAGTCAAGGATCAGAGACGGCCAGTGGCGGGGGTCAGAGCAAACCTGATCAAGTCCATGGCCAGGAGTGGCAGATGCCTTCAAACCCAGGACAGTAAAACATGCCGGATATGTTGGGGTCAGCGGGGAGGCAGGTGAAGGTGGGTTAGAAGGCAGAGCTTGGCTGAGGGGTGGGGGTCCTGCACAGGCTCAGCCAGTGCTGGCAGCGAGAGGGTGTCCTGCCTGCTAGCCCGGTCTGCCAGGTTCCCTGCCAGTGGGCCCGGCTGGAGAGAAGGTCTGTGGACAGGTCTGGCCGGGTGGCACAGCATCAGGAACTCAAGCAGAAGGAAACGACCGTCTGGGTCAAGGTCGGTTCATAGGGGGATTGGATTTTATTGCAGGACACTAACTGGGGTAACGATGTGGATCTCCTTCCAATTCAAAGAGGCTGAGCCATTTTGGAATGGGCTTAAAGTTTAGCGTCGTCTACAGTGGAATCCAAACGTAGATTTCAGTTCTGTTGGGTTTTCAGTCAACAAATGAGCGGAGTCATAAAGCTGAGCAGGACCCTCCTGGGGGTCTGTGGCTGTCAGGGGCTGTGGTCTGCGCAGGCGAGTCAGCGCCTGGAGGGAAAGGGTGGGCCGCTCCCCTCACCCCCGACCTCCCCATGCCCACACCCCACTCCAGCCTCAGTGGCTTTGCCTTTCTGTGTTTTCTACACTGCCGTTCTGCATACGCTTTTGTGTTACCAAAACTTACAGAAAAGTCACTGCCCTGGGCAGTGGTCACAGGTGAGAAAAATAAGGATCTGAGAGCTAAAGGGAGAGACCCAGCTGGTTAGTGGCCAGTGGCTGTGTGGGTGGCCAAGCCCTCTCGGTGTGCCTGGACTTCCCTGGCTTTAAAATGGCAAGCCTGGAGTCCTAGGAACCCACCAACCCCGGTCCCAGGAAGACTGGAAAGGGGGGTGGGGTCACACTCTGGCTATGTGAGCTCAGCTGAACTTTGAGGACTGCCATAGCCTCCTGCCCAGAGTTCCTGCTCCTTCCTCACCTCCCTGCCCCAGCCTCTCACTCTCCATCCTGCGGAGGAGCCGCCCTTTCCCGTCGGGCCACGCCTGCCGAAGCCCAAGGAAGACCCACCACCACAGTGTGAAAGTCCCGTCCTCAGCCCCCTGAGAAGGCCTGGCAGGATCTGGCCCCTACCTCTGTCATCCCTCCCTCCAGAAACATGGAAACCACTCACAGCTGCCGCCTCTGTGTCTCCGCCCAAACTGTGCCCTCTGCTGGCAGTGTCCTCTCTGGGCTGCTGGCGAAAGTCAGCTGTCCCCTCTGGGCCTCTGGGAAATGTCTCCCAGCGTCCAGGCCTTAGAGGGAGCAGACAGACTTTCCCCCATGGCGTGGTGTGGTATATATGTCCGTGTTGCCCAAACCATGGGTGATTTGTTCATAGGCCCCGCGGGAACGCAAACATCTGACGTCCTGGCAGGTGGATCCTTCTCCAACCCGTACAGACTAAGCCCTAAAGGGTCAAGGCCTGTGACTCACAACCTAAGGGGCCCAAATGAAGCCCCTTCAGCGAGGCGCTGTCAGTCCTGGGCACCAGCCAAGAAGGAGAAGCAGATTTACACAGATTCACACAAACATATCTTGTGTGCGTTTGTAGCGTCCCCATAAGCCACAGCTTTTCAAAGAACAAGGATACCCTGAGGCTGAGCGCTGGGCTCCAAAGAGAAAGCTGGAGCTCCCCCTAGCGGCATCTAAAAGTTAGTGCTGCCAGCCTGCTCCTATGTGTGGGACTTGACAAGCCACCTGCCACCCTGGTGGGTTTCACTACCGTAGGGTTTTCTTCCAGGACCTGAAGACTAGGCCCCAAGGAGCAAGAACAACCAGAGAAAGTAAAATCATTGCAGTGGATAAGCCAAGCCCCCCCGGTAGCTCTGCTGATCTTCACCATTGAAGGGGTGGGAAATGATAGAGTGGGAATTGAAAATGACAGAAGGGAAGTTTCCCTGGTATAAAAAGCCCTCAGACACCCAAAGATATCACTCTTGTCAAGTCGCTAAAAGCCAGTTACCCTCAGCTCTGGGACTGTGCTCTCTACCCCAGGCAGAGGCTCTGCTGGGCTAAAGGGATTCCCTGGAGGAGATGCCCCAAGATGGGGTAACTCACCCCCAGATCTCTGTCCTGTGCCTCCACAAGATACTGCAAAGCCACAGCTGAGGTTTCTCTTTCTGTGTTAAAGGCCTTCACCCTTCTAAGCAAAGATTTTATAGAAGCAGTAATATTCGAAGGCCCTTCAGCCCTATGTGGGGCTCTGTGGTATGAATGTGATCATTTGGGGCCACCTTGGTTTTGATGGGGACACTGAGGCAGGAGCAGGCCCAAAACCTGGGGCAGGACCAGTGTGGGGCCCAGGGGCCCAGAGCAGCGAGCTCTCTGGGGGAGGGGGGGGGGGGAAGGGAAGAGAGCGCTGCCAAGACCAGCCTTCTCTACTTGTACCTGTGCCCTGTCATTGGTCTGAAGTTTATTTTTGGAGATTTAAGTTGGATTACTGCTTCTCAAATATATATATATATATATATATATATATATATATATATATATATATTTTAAAGTAGGCTCCAGGGCAGGGCTTGAACTCATGACCCTGAGATCAAGACTTGAGCTGACATCAAGAGTCGGATGCTTAACCGACTGAGCCACCCTGGTACCCATGTTTCTCAAATTTTAATCACTCAAGTAATAATGATAGTTATGATCATGGTAACTAACATTTATTTTGTTCTTGTTAAATACCAAAGACTGTTCAAACGCTTTACAAGTGTTATGTTAATCCAGGATACATTATTTGATATTGTGTATAACTTACTCAGTCCTCATAACAGTGCTGTAATACAGGAATTGTTAGTATTCCCATTTTAGGAATGGGGCTTTATTTTGGGCCAATGAATACTGTATTATTGAATTTCATCCTTTTCCTAAATAAATATGTTTTTAAGAGAAACCTGATTTTCCTACTATAAACAAAAAACTACATTACCTGTCTTAAGAAGGAGAAAACTATTTTTAAAATCTGCTGAAATAACTATTTGCCCAGGTACCTTCAAAAATCATCTTCTGTACCACCAGCAGATAGCCAGGCATGTTTAGGGAAATGGAAGGGATGCCTCCAGAGTGGAAGAAAGCCATTTTGCATTTTTGAATTTGAGCTTGAACTGTGCTCCATAGAGACCTGCTTTAAAAAATGTTTGCATTTAATTGCTTTTCTTTATCTAGCTTCTAAGACAGATGCTTTGCTCATAAATCTTCAGCCTTTCTTCTTTTTTATTTAAAAAAATACAAGCAATTAGGGTTATAAGTTTCTCTCTATGGCACTAGCTGTGTCCTGTATGTTTTGATTAGTGTATTTTCTTCATATTTCACTTATGAATATTTTCTTAATTCTGATTATCATTTCTTCTTTGACCAAAGGGTTATTTAAAAGTATTCTTCTTCATTCCAAATAAAAAGTAATTGTCTTTTTACTCTTGATTTCCAGTTTACAAATTATGATCAGAGAACATGACTTGTATGTTTTCAGTCCTTTGATGTTTATTAAGATATGCATTGCAGTCTAATATGTAGTCACTTAGTTAATGTTCTTTTCGCTACCTTAGATATCTTTTCCCACTCTTTTACTTCCCAGCTTTCTATAGCCTCAAGTTTTTGTTGTGATTTTTTATAAATAGCAAGTATTGGATTTTTAAAAATCTTATCTAAAAATCTTTATCTTTTACCAGGAGACTTTAATCCCTTTACATTTATTGTAATCACTGATAAATTAAAATTAGTGCCTACCATCTCATCTCGTACTTTTTATTTTTTTCTTTTCTTTTTCTTCTTACTTTTTGTATTTTTTTCCTTATGTCATTTTTCCCCCCATTAGGTTGGGAGTCACATACTTTGTTTCCATCCGGTTAGTGGTTACCCTAGAACTTAACAGTATGCCCACTTAATTTGATCAAAATCTAAAGATAAATACCTTTACCTTCCCTCCACATAATACAAGGATCTCAGAACACTAATTTCATACTCCCTTTCCTGATTTGCATGTTATTTCTGTGGTATCTTCTATTTCTTTTTAACAACGATAAGACATTATCATTGTTGTTTTATACAGGTGATGTTTGTTTAATTTTCCATGCATTTCATTTCTCCTTACATCGTAGGTCTTCACACTAGAATTACTTTCCTATTGTCTGAAATTCTTCGTTTAGAGTTTCCTTTACTGAGTTTTGCTGGTGACAAATTCTAGGGTTTCTTTGCTGGTTTGAAAATGTCTGTATTTCACCTTGTTCTTGAAACATATTTTCAGTGGGCACAGAATTCTAGAAAAATAACAGATAGTTATTTTTCTCTCAGCACACTGAATGTATCATTACATTCTTCTAATTTCCATTCTTGCTGATAAGAAGTCACTTGTAAGTCTATTGTTGAAAGCCTTCTGTCTTTTCTTTCTGATTTCATTTAAAATCTTCCTTTGTTTTGGTATTCAGCTGTTTCACCATGATGTGTCAGGACATGGATTTCTTTTCATTTTTCTTGCTTTGGATTTACTGGGCTTTTCAAATCCGGGGGCTGGTAGCTTTCATCAGTCTGGAAGATTCTCAGCCCTTTTCTTATATTGCCTCCCTTTTCCTTATAGAACTTCTCATTCTATACTCTGGGTCTTTTAACTTCCTGTTATATTGTCCAGTTCTTGTCCCTTGAAGGATCATTTCCTAGGACCTGTATTCTGGGTGGATAACTTCTTCAGATCTAATTACTAATTATCTTATCTGGGAGGTATTAGCTTTAATTACTATTTTTTTTAGTTCTAGAAATTCTATTTGGTTCTTTTTCAGATCTGTTTGGTTTTTCTTTTTTCTTTTTTTAAAGATTTTATTTATTTATTTGACAGACAGAGATCACAAGTAGGCAGAGAGGCAGGCAGAGAGAGAGGAAGGGAAGCAGGTTCCCTGCTGAGCAGAGAGCCCCATGCGGGGCTCGATCCCAGGACCCTGGGATCATGACCTGAGCTGAAGGCAGAGGCTTTAACCCACTGAGCCACCCAGGCGCCCCTCCCATATCCCCAAGTTTTGTCTTTTAATAAACATTATGACTTCTAGTCTATGACTCTTAATTTCGGAAAATGAAGTACTGCTCCTCGGCTTGTTTGCTCAGAGGAAGAGGAGGAGAAACACAGGCATCCACCTCACCTGCCTCACCATATTGCTGTGCCTACAGGAGCAACCCTGAAAAGTGCCATTTCCTAGAGCAGATTTTCTGCCCTCCAGCAAGTCCAAGTTAGGGCTGAGATTTGGGCTTGCTTTGCATCTGCCCTCTTCTCCCCCGTGTCTCTGGGGCTTGCAGATAGCAAGAGCATGGTTTCAATCCCAAGTAGACCAGTCAAAGGGAGAGAGGGCTCTGACGATTGTCTAGGCACCTGAGAGCCTCTTGAGATAGGACAGTGGACAGGAGAGCAGCTAATTCAAACAATCCAGGTGACGGAAGAAAAAACAGCAAGAGAATGACCTCCCCGTGGGCTTTCCACACTGAGGAATCGCAGAACTGGGGAGGGGGTGGATTGCTCCAATCATTTGCTTAGCTGCCCGATAGACGTGGATGTACGTAGCTTCCTTTGGATTAAAATCCTGCCTCTGTAATCCATGAGCATGGTGCCTGAGACATAAAAATGTTCGAAAACTATTTACAACCATGATTATTATTGTTGTTGCTATTGTTACTCCGTTCCCAGGAAATGCTGATCTGTTGAGTCAGCGTGTCCAATGTGCCAAGTCGTGGGTCTTTTCGAAAGAACCCGGTCACCTGAGCAGGCAGAGTTTGCATCTTTCGCCCAGATAGTAAGCTTAGAGCAGGGCCTGGGTTTGGGAGATGCGGAGGAGCCCCGGGGTAGGAGTGAAGCCTGTTTGCGGAGACGGGAGATGGGCAGGCAGGGGTGAGGAGAGGTGCGCGCCCAGGGAAGGGAAGGTGAGCCAAAGGGATGCTGGTGGGGGCTGGGGCGGAGGCGATGAATAGGAGGTGCCAACATTTTCTCCACAATTTTGTTCCATCTTGGGGAAAACGGGGGCTGAGGAGGGCCCTATGATGACAGCCTGAATTGGGTAAAATTTAAGGATAAGGAATTACTAATTAGTAATAAGGTAGAATACTTAAGTGTATGAAATGAATAATATGTAGCTAAAAAATAATGATATAGCATTAGGCATCTGAGACATGTGGACTCCGAGCAATTAACCTCTATTCTTCTCCTGAGTCGCGGTTGTGCTAATTGGCTCCTTTCCTCTGACGGGGCGATGTTAACCTTTCTGTTTTTCTCTAAAGGAGCAAGTACGTGGGGTAGATGTGCGGCTCTGGTTTGCAGGAAAGGTATTTTTTTCCCCTGAATAATAACCCATTTGCAATGTTTCTTCCAAATTGTTGCATTAAAAAGGTTCTTTCAGATTTTCCTGATGACCCTCCTTAGAGATGGGAAAAGATGATTTAAACACACCCGACTTCCTTCTGGAGCAGCTGAGAGAAATGGCGTGTTGAAGCTCTTCAAGCTTCGGACATCACCGTGTTACCAGTTTCTTCTTCTTCTTCTTCTTCTTTTTTTTTTTTTTAATTTATTTATTTGACAGAGATCACAAGTAGGCAGAGAGGCAGGCAGAGAGAGAGGAAGGGAAGCAGGCTCCCGTTGAGCAGAGAGCCCCATGTGGGGCTCGATCCCAGAACCCTGGGACCATGACCTGAGTCAAAGGCAGAGGCCCCCCAGTTTCTTATTCTTTTAAGGACCACGTCCTTATCGAAAGCTACACACATGAAGCCCTGTCCTGCGTGTTGGGGACACGGCATGGGCAAGACGGCCTTCTGCTCTCCTGGAGCTTATGACTTAGTAAGGGAGGAACACCAAAGGCAGATGAACATGCAGAGATGTAAAACAGCCTTGGGTCTGGGAAGTAAAAGAGAACTGTCTAAAGAGGCAGTGTTAGGGAGGGGAGAGGTGCCTTTTAAGGCAGGGTGTTTGGGAAGGCTTCTCTGAGGAGACAGTATTTGAGCTGAGGCAGTGATGAACGGTGGTAAAGAGGCTTGTAGTTATTTGAGGTGCTATTCCAGGCAGAGGGAACAGCAAGTGCAAAGGCCCTGGGGCTGGCATGTGGAGTATCAGGAACAGCATGCTTGCTACTACTGCTTGAGCAGGGTGGGGGCAGGAAAAGGAGGAAGACATGAGGTTGGGACATGAGGGCCATATCGTGCAAGGCCTAAGGGGTCATGGTAAGGAACTTGGGTTGATTTCCAGAGTTTAGTGAAGTTACAGGTAGGGTATGAACAGGGTCTGAGGGGAAAGGTTCACCCTGGTGCTGAGAGGAACAAAGGCTGTAGGCATGGAGGTGTAGTGGCAAATGGAATTAAGACATCAAGAGGAGAGCACCCTGGGTGGCTCAGTGGGTTAAGCATGTGCCTTCGGCTCAGGTCATGATCCCGGGGTCCTGGGATGGGGTATAGCGTCGGGCTTCCTGCTCAGCAGAGAATCTGCTTCTCCCTCTCCCTCCACTCCCTGCCCCCCATCGCTTGTGTGCGCTCTCTCTCTCTCCCTCTCTCTGTCTCTAACTCTATCTCAAATAAATAAATAAAATCTTAAAAAAAAAAAAAAAGACATCAAGTGAGCCATCTGGTCATAAAAGACCCAGTGAACCTGACCCATAGTCTGGTGAACTAGAGCCTCTTGAGATACAAAGCATGAGAGAGGCCATGCCCTGCCCACATAGAAACAGGTATTGGGCACTTCAAGAACCCAATCGGGTGGAGAGCAGTCACATCAGATTCACTCTGTGATGTGTTCACAGTCAATATCATGGAGTGCACTTATACAGAAACTAACCTGGGAATTCCAGACCCAGGATGGGACCCAGACACAACAAGGAATTCAAGTGCAGAGTGGTTCCTCGTAGGACACCTGTGAACAACCTGAATATTCATCAGTAGAGGAACACTTAATTAAGCCATGGTGCATTCAGGCTTTGAAATCCTATCTTCAAGCTGATAGTGTTTTCGCAAATCCTACAAACCAGAAGAGAAAAAGGGAAAGTTAAAAATTTCACTTATCTTTTGTTTTCCCTATCATCTTTCCTAAGAGGGTTTCCTGGGTGTCCTTCAGGAAACATTTTCTTCTCAGATACAGGCATATCCATGTATATTCCATACATGTAAAAATGCACTCTTTTTAAAGCAAAAATAGGATAATTCTATAAATGCTATTGTACAATGTAATTTTGTTTCATTATATGATATACCTTTGACATTTAGCCACATGAGTACATCGGATTAATAGCTGCATAGTAAGGATATGCCATAATTGACTCAATCAGTCTGCTATTAATGGATATTTTCCTATATATGTTCCATTTGTGTTACTCAAAGGTGTATTTTCACAAGTATACTTTTTTTTTTTACAATTTAAAACACTAAAAATGATGATGTAGCATGCATTTATTGTGCAGATTTCCTAAATGTGTTATGGAGAGAAACGCACCAGACTGCAAAATAGTATGTGTTGGGTGGCCCCATTGATGTACGTTTGTGTGTGTGTGTATATATATATATATATATATATATATATATACATATTAGAATATATGTGCATATATTTATAGAATCTAGAGAGATGCTCGCTAAAATGCTAACAGGAGTTATTGATCACAACCTAGTGATTGTAGGTGTTTCTTCTTGTTGGTGCTTTTCATGATGATGGTATTTAGAAATTGAATATATATTTTTGGGGAAAAGCAAGCTGTCTTATATTTGGAGAACAATTAATTGGGAGCTGGTTCATGCGCTACACTTAAAATGTTTTGCGTTTGGAGCTGTACTTATCTATTGAGTACTTCTTTCCACTTGAAAATTAAATTGAACCTTTTTCCTTCTCCAGTTGTGAACACACAAGCCGTGTGTGGACCCGCGCGCAGTTCACAGCCGCACCACAAGAGGGCAGTGTTTGCAGGCCATTGTGCGCATGGCCGCCTCCCGCCGCTCGCCAGGCTCTAGAATTTTGCAGGATGTCATCTCTGCGTGGCCAGAGCAGAGATGAGACGTATGTCCCGTGGCTACCAGTTTGAGCCGTGACACATATTTTTCCTTCAGCGGGTTTGTGTGGAGGTGGCACGAGGGTGGGATCGCCTGCAGCCCCGCCCTCTGCAAGCCGCCCCCCCCCCCCCCGCCCTCCTACTCACCCTCAGATCCGGTCACTGCTCCTGCCCATCCATTCTGGGCCCAGCCGGCTTCTGCCTGCTCTGACCTGAGCCCGAGGGGATGGGATATAGGGCGCCCCCCACCCCTTACCCCACCCCCCCTCCCACCTCGTGGTGCTGATCTGGTGCTCTGGGAGCATCCCACCTACCCGGCCACATTCCGACCAGATCCCTGGAGTCTGAGTTCCTGTGCCAAGTAGCTGCCTGGTCTTCTCTTCCCTCCTCCTCTCTTTCACCGCTTCATTTTTTTTTTTTTTTTCAGAAGCGATGCATATTCATGACAAAAATTCAGATAATACAAAAGGAGAAGCTGATGAAAAGCAGGTCTCCCCTCCTCCTGTCCTAGCTTCCCGGTTTTCTCCCCCAAGGCAATCAAGGCTAAGAGCTTTTAGCAGTATGTCTCCTCCCAGAGATTCTGGGGACAGATGCAGATACAGATGTGCATGGATTTGTTCAAAACCACACCCTCCCCTTGGCTCCTGGTTCACATTTACTAGCCGTGGGAATTCCACATCAGTGCGGAGAGCGTCTGCCCAGGGACCTACTTAACTGGCTTCCGACTATTCTATTGCACAGATGCACGATGGTTAAATGAGCCCTGGGGCCCTTTGAACTCTGCTGGGCCCTTGCTAGCAGGACAGAGGGCAGTGACCAGTCTTGAAGCACAGGTTTATACCCTACCTAGACTACGTTCTCAGAAGTGGGATGGTTGGGCCGAGGGTCCATTTTGAACCAGTCCCCCCCCCACCACCAACCCCCGCTCCCCGGCCCGGTGCAGGACACAATCCCAGCATGAGTCCTGTTTGTCCGTTGGACAGGTCACTGGTTCTCAGTCCTGACCAAGGTCAGGATACCTGGAGAACATCCTAAAATGCCAGTGCCCGGGCCATCTCCCATATCCCATGACTGATTAAATTAGAGTGTGTGTGTGTCCGGGGTAGTGGTGGGGAGCTGTAGGGGAAGGGGACTGGCCTTGGCACTTAAAAATTTCCCCAGGAGGTTCTAAGGGGCAGGGAGGGATGAAAGCCACTATGATACGTGGAAAATATTGATTTAAATGTACATCATTTTATTGGAAAGGAAGATGAGGATTTTTCTGTGAGACCAGTGATTTGGGCTTTTCTTGAATCACAGACCTTTTGAGATTCCAACAAAATCCTTGGATCTTCTATCCAGAAAAATGTGCACCCACGTTGGTCTCAGTTTAAGTGATCCCAGACTCACTGGAGCTCCCCCTCAGGCTTCCTGGCACCGTGAGCCCCAGGAAGGGGTCAGGCCCAGAAAATTGTTCTTCTGGGGCCTGACTGCAGGCCCTTGGGGCCCCGCCTGCTGAGATCCCTAAGGAGCCTCTGCTCCCAAATCCCATCTGTGTGCCCGAAGAATAGCCCAGGCACTCCCCGGGGGTTTCCCTGGTGCCCGCCTCTGAGAGGAGCTCCAGGAGCCTCTGCAGGGGTTCACAGCAGGAAGGGCGCGCCCTTAGCCCACAGCGGGCAGACCTGTGGCAGGGGCAGGGGAGTGGGGGTGACACGGTGCTGGGGAGGGTTCAGGGAGTTCAGGGGGAGCACAGACTGAGGAGAAGCGTGGCCGGGGCCGGGGTTGGGGGGGGCTGTCTGGAGGCAGGAAGGAGCAGAGCTGGGAATGATGGGAAAGGAAGTGTCAAGGGGGTGCAGGAGCTCACCACCTGCTGACGGTAACAGCCAGGAAGGTGTGGACACTTCGGGGGTGGCCAGTAGTTTGGGGCCTGGGTTTTAGGGGGAAAGTGGGGAAGGAGAGAGAAGAAAAGCCGCATGACTGAGCCGGTGGATGGCGGGGCCGGGCTAATAGACCATTTGCTCTGTGGGGGTCCAGGCAGGGAGTGGGGAAGGAAAGGGCTGGTCCTGGGGTGTTAGGGCAGCCGGCTCAGCGGGGGAGGGGAAGGTTGGCTCCCATGTGCCAGGCTGGGGCTGGAGAGTGGTTAGGACCCCATGGTCTTCCGTCGGGGGGGGGGGGGGATGAGAGTGCTCTGTGGGCAGATGGACCTGTGTGTGTGTGTGTGCGTGTGTGTGTGTGTGTGTGTGTGTGTGTAGTGGGAAGGAGAGGGAGAGAGGGCAGGAGGTAGGCAGACAGCAGAGCACCAAGCATCCCCTAGGCTAGGGAGTGAGCAGTGGTGGGGGTGGGCACCTGCCGAACGACCGGCATTGAGGGACAGTCTCCAGTCTTTAAGGAGGCACAGGAAGCAGGCGGGGGTGGGAGGAGGGCCAGAGGGCCCAGTGAGGCAGAGCCTTTCTCAGGCCACAGGGACTTCCCCAGGACCCACGCACAGCTGTCTCTGTTCCAGAAATCACCCAGACCCCTACCCCGGGCTTTGAACACGGCATTGATGGGAGGGTAGGGGGAGGGGGGAGGGAGTGTGCTAGCTCACCGAGGGAAATCGAGCCCCAGAGCCAGCACAGAGACCACATGTCAGGGTTTTCAAGACCCCCTCCCTAAGGCCAGGAAATGTCTCCTCTGGAACTCAGCGTCCAGGGCCTTGTCCTTGCCTGTGCTGCTGATTACGAGTAGCAGAAAGTCATCTCCAGCCAGTGTGAGCGAAGGTGGCCTTGTAATTAGGGCCCGGGGGCTCCACAGCATCCACGGGGTGGGTGGGTGGGGCACCGCAGCTGGGCCAGCAGAGCGCCCCTCCTTCCCCCCCTACCCTTTGCAGGCTTGCGCTCGGCATCTTGCAGCCCCACGGGCTGCCGCATGTTAGTGTGACCCGTTCAGTCCCACCTGGACAGAATCCACCTGTGTTGATGCCTGCTGCTCCCCCCTCAACTCAAAGATCTCCAGGAAGGAGCGCGTCGGCACAGCTTGTTCAGGGACTCCCTCCTCAGCCAACCAGCGGGGACAGGAGGCACCAGGACACGGTGACTCCAAGGGTAACCGTATGGAGGAAGGAGTAAGGGCGTTCTTGTTAAGGGGGTGCTGGGCAGTCAGTCAGTCTCCTGGGTACCAACCATAAGCCAAACCTGACTTCCTGAACACATCCCCGAGATGTTCACTCATTCATTCCTCTTACAGACCCCTCTTGGGCAGCTACAGCGTCCAGGCCCCTCTCTAGGTGCTGTGTATACAGAAGTGAGTAAGACAGGTGACGTCAGTGCCGTAAGGACGCCTACACTGTAGTAGGAGGAAGGCGAGAAGCCGATAAACAGGAAAGATGCCAGGGCATGATAATCTGCAGAACAGGGAGATCGCGTGGATAGCCAGAGGAGCCGGTCAGAGACTCGCCACTGCCTCTGAAGGACACGGAGCCAGCCAGGTGAAGGCCAGGTGACCAGCACCAGAGGCTGTGGGGACAGGGGACAGGGACCTGAATGAGTTGCGGGATAAGCCAGGGGTGTTTAAGACCAGCAAGAAGATGACCTGGGTAGGAGCCACCCTGGTAGGGAGCCACCACGGGAGGGTTATTTTCTTTCAACTGTATTTTTAAAAAATATTTATTTATTTAACAGAGCGAGCGAGCGAGAGAGATCACAAGTAGGCAGAGAGGCAGGCAGAGAGAGGGGGAAGCAGGCTCCCTGCTGAACAGAGAGCCTGATGTGGGGCTCGATCCCAAGACCCTGGAATCATGACCCGAGCTGAAGGCAGAGGCTTAACCCTCTAAGCCACCCAGGCCTTTCAACTGTATTTTTGAATATATACTGCACGCAAATGTTAGAAAACGTAAAACACGTAAAAGCCTTAGACAGTGAGGAGCTGAGACCTCACCCTCCTACCAGTCGGGGCGGCTCCTATTAGCTACCATAAGAGACACTCCCACGTCTCAATGACATGATGTGCTATAGGCATGTCTTGTTCCTGACACAGTCTGGGGCTCCCCCGGGCTGGCGTCCTCCCACTCCGAGCGATGATGAGGGATCCGGCTCCTTTCCTGGTGTGGCTCCGCGGTCCCAGAGCACTTCCCTTCCAGCTTTATGGGAGGGCAAGAGGGAGCAGAGGATCTTGCCGAGGGGCCTGGCTTGGAAGAGACGGGCAGCACTTCTAGCCGGAGCTAGTCCCACAGCCCCCCAAGTTACCAGAGGGGGCTGGGAAGTGGGCACTTCCCGTGTGCCTGGGAAGAGAAAGCAGGATTGGCGAGCGCATGGCCAGTCAGCCTACTCAGTTACCTGCTTTCCCAAGAGGCCACCCCTGTAACCCCGTAACCTAGGTCCTCATGTGTCTTCCCAGAGAGATCTTATGGTCATAGAAGAAAAACATATCTGCGTATCATGTAACTTTAACCACTACAGACGCTGGCACACCATTATTCCATACCTTGCTCTGTTCCCCCGTAAGATTATATCGTAGACAGCACTGAAAGTTCTAATCTGGGGAGTGACGGGCTCTGATTTATATTGTGCGAGGTGCACGCCGGCTGGTGGGAGAGGATGGACTGGGGTGGGGGCAGTGGGAACAGGAGGCTGGCCAGCCGGCCCATTTGACGATGCCACATTATTGATGCCTGCGATGCATCCTGGTAGAAGCCTCCGCCGTGAACCACCCCCTGCCCATGCAGCCACCAACCTGAACGCTGTGTGTCTGTCCCTTGTTTTGTTCTTAAATAGTTGACTCCATAGATGCGAGCCTTACCCGAATATGCTGAGTTTTGCTTGGTTTTACTTTCCTGTAGTTCCTTCCTTTGCAAAGCTAGATGGTACCCACTGAGTGACTCAGCCACAGTTCGCGCATCCATTCTCTAGTCAAAGGACAGCTTGTTTTTTTTCCCTGAATTTGAGCCTTTGCGAACAGTGTTGCCATCAGCCTTCCCATATCTTTGACTTGTTAGAGATTGCCGAATTCCGCTCCAAAGTGGTCGAATCAATCGCGACCCTCTTTGGCGGTTGTGCATAAAGACGCCTCGCCCTCGCCCTCATCTTCACCAGCCCTTGGGGACATCCCATTTCTAGATGTTTGCCAGTCTACAGCTGCGTCTTTTCATGGCCTCACTTTGAATTTTCCTGGTCACAGCTGAGCCTTAACATCTACTCTGTCTCTTTACCCTTTGTGTGGCCTCTTCTGTGAAGTGCAGGCTCACCGTCTTTCTCTCTCTCTCTTTTTTTTTCATGAATTGTCTCTTTAAAATTGATCTGTGGGCATTTTATTCATCCTGGACACCAGTCAGCCCTGTGTCCATTACAGGTGTAATGAACATCATCTCCTGATCTGAGGCTCTCCTCTTCCCTCTTATTGATGTCTCTTCGTGACTGTTATCTTCCAGTTTTAACACAGTAGGATATTAACATTCTTTTATGCTCTGTACAGCTTTGAGCCTAGTTTGAAGAAATCCTTACTGTTTTTTTTTTAAGATGTTATTTATTTATTTATTCTGGAGGGAGAAAGCGAGAGCGAACACAAGTGAGGAGAGGGGCAGAAGGGGAGAGAGAGAGAGGGAGAGAGACTCCCCAGCAGACTTTGCACTGAGCACAGAGCTCCACATGGGGCTTGATGCCCCATGAGCCAAGCTGAAACCGAGTCAGTTGCTCGACGGACTGAGCCAGCCAGGTGCCTTGAAATCCTTCCTGTGTTGAGTTGGATTTGATGACTGCACCCCAGGACCCCAGGACCCCAGGACCCATAAGCAGGCCGGGCTTATGGTCAAGAGGCTCCTGGGGAGGCAGAGCTGGGCGCAGCCCCTGGGGCTCCCGGGGTGGCTGGCCCTGGCCGCCTACAGATGGATTTACAGCCGGAGGCGGTGAAAGAAAAAGACGGAAAGGGACTTTCTGAGAACAAGGCACAGACCGCAGGAAAATCCTGTCCGCTTGGCCTCCCCTTGGATCCATAGCCACCTGGTTTTTGCCGCCACCTCGGTCAGCCTATATATATGGAGACATTTCCTAGCAACCGAGCATCCTCGCCCAGGGGCAGGCTCCACTCTGGAGCGCTGGGGAGCATCTGCGCATGCGCTGGGCCATCTCGGGGCCGACTCACCGCTTGGAGCAGGGAGGGGAGAGGGAGCCACACGGGGTGGCCCAGAGCCCGAGTCCTTAATGGGGCCAGGGGTCAAGCGGGCAGTGAACTTGGGATGGGGGGGCGGGGGAAGAAAATAATATATATATATTCCTTATTTTCAGTGACTGCTAGATGTGCCAGCGTCTTGTCCCTCAGAAACATCGCAGACCTTCTTATGTCACATCACTTTTTTGGGTAGATATTTTTAAAAATCTACTTTAAGATTACAGTTGTAATAAATCTCTGCCAGAGCTTTGATATTTCGTGTGTTAACGAAAAAGTACCTATATTACTCTAGCACATTTTTAAAAAGGATTTTGATAATCCTGGCGAATAACTAGGTTCTTTGGTAATCCTGTGTGATTTATCTTACGGATTTAAAAACATGATTCTGGGCGCCTGGGTGGCTCAGTGGGTTAAGCCACTGCCTTCAGCTCAGGTCATGATCTCAGGGTCCTGGGATCGAGTCCCGTATCGGGCTCTCTGCTCAGCAGGGAGCCTGCTTCCCTCTCTCTCTCTGCCTGCCTCTCTGTCTACTTGGGATCTCTCTCTGTAAAATAAATAAATAAAATCTTTTTTTAAATAAAATAAAATAAAAAATAAAAACATGATTCTGAGGAGGGTCTCATAGGTTTCCCCGGATGACCAAAGGACCCCTTAGACACAGGAAGTTGAGAATGGGCTCCTGGAGCCAGGAGCCTTCTTCCCAAAGGAAGCTGCTAAGCCCTGTGTCCTCAGACAAGTTCTGTGTGTGTGTGTGTGTGTGTGTGTGTGTGTGTGTGTTGAGGCTGGAGGACACGGAGTGGGTGACTGTGCTTTGCACACGTGCAAGGAAGTCCTGCCCTTCCCAGGTGCCCCGTGCTGGGCAGGCCCTGGAGATGACGCAGGTGACAGGGGATCCCTGCCCTTTGGGTGAGAATGAGTTAGAGCCAAAACCACTGGCACTGGGCTCTGGGCTTCTCTAGTTAATGGCGTGCTTCCTCTCAGTAGACTCTAAGCCCCTCCAGGGCGGGCTGGCACCGTCCACGTCCTCTGGCCATTGTCGTCACCTGAGTGTGTGTGTGCAGATGCGGAGGGGAGCTAGGAGGACACAACGCTCAGAGCCCCTCTGACTCTGTCCCTGCCCCACCTCCCCAGCTCCATCTCCTCTTGCTGACTTCTCCATGGCCGTGTGCACACCACCCTGTTCCCCATCCACACTGGGCTCCACGCTCCTCCACACCCACACCCTGCACTAGCCCGCTTCTGGAACTTTGCTCACACTCCTATCTGGCCCCGTGTAGACCAGGACAGGTTTAGTAAAGCTCTGGGAACACATGACTTCCTGATTCCATCATGCGCTGGGTGCAGCTCTGCTCCAGACTGTCGTCCCTTGTGGAGAGAGGCTGACAGAGCAGCCTCTACCTGGAACCTTCCCGGTCTCCCGGCAAGGGAGGCAAGACCATGAGCATGTGGGCCTGAGTATCACTTCCTCTCACAACTCACTGGGCAGAGAGAGTCTGTCACATGCCCACGCCTGGGATTGGTGGAGCAGGAATGTCATCCTCTCTGAGGGAAAGGGCTGTGGCCCCGAGGCACCCACGCTCCCCATCCCTGCCATGTCAAGGCAATTCTGTCCCTTTTTCCAGACTCACCTGAGGCCCCGCCTCGCCTGGGCTCTTCTGCGGGTTTGTCTCTTCCGCCTGCCTTCTCTCGCATTTGCTTCGGGTGCCCAGCTGCACTTCTGATCTCAATTGCACTAGACCTTCAGCGGTGGCCGCTCACTACCGCAGCTGGCTGAGCTCCCCAGGTGTGCATCCATGACTTGACTGATTTGCGATGTTGCAAAGAGAAGCCACAGCTGCTTGAAGCCTTGGGGTGGCTTTGAAACCACGTACCAGGAGTGATGATTATTGGTTTGAGAATTTTAAGAAGGATTTTTTTTTTGCTTAACTGGAAAGGGGTGAACTGACCTCCATCAGCATTCCCCGCCTTTGTGACCCAAGAGCAGAGGGACACTTCCTCCCTGCACAGAGGAAGCCCGGCTTCATCTTCATCTGGGTGGTGGGTCTTATGGGCAAGAAAGGAAATCTTCTTGTTCATGGACGGACAGTTCGACGAAAGCTTCAGTGGGAGGGCAGCTCCTTCTCACTGGTTTCTTGTGGACGTTGGGCCTCCTTTGAAGGCCTAGCTCCTTCTCTGCACCATGGAAGGCCTGCTGTTAGAGCGCCACCTTGAGGTTTTGCTGTGACTAATCAATGCCCAGCTGCCCTTTGGTAAATTAAGTGCAAGATGAAGCGGGTTTATGGGAAGACCACGCCAACTGGGAATCAGCACATCAGGTGCCTCTTTGAAGGCTGTATTGTTTGGGAATGTCAAGTAACCGTCTTGTGTCTAGTGTCTGGGCATGCCCTTCCCCTTTCCGACCTGCAAGGACCCATGAGGACATGCCCAGAGATGTACTGGAGCCGCCTGGAGCAGGTGCCAAGAGCTGAAAGTTAAATTTTCAGGCACCCTGTGAGCCAGTGGTTAGACATAGCCACTACCGAGAATGAAAGACAGACTGTTACGATGGAATAAATTACCTTAAAAACAAAGATATGACAAAATAGCCCTTTCTAATTGCTTTGCTATTATCTCCGTGCTGGGGGTTGCTTGTGATGGAAATGGGACCTAACGGTGTACCCCTGTTCCCAGCTCTGCATCTGGTGACATCAGCTTGGGGGCCTACGGCGGGTTAGGGTAGGAGTGTTCACAGCACGGGAATCGCCAGATCCTGCACGCATGCGCGCCGTTAGACAGCCCTTGCTAGACCTTTACCAGCAAGCACACCTCCGAGCGTGACCCCTCCTGCTGGGAATGGTCCGGGAGGGAGGGGGGAGGGAGGCGAGGGGGGAGGAAGGAGGAGAAAGGGGCAGGCGGCCCGCCCTGACGCTCCGCCCACCTGAGGAGTCGGGCTCCCAAAATGCAGGGCTTGGAAAAGACACAAGAATTATTCTAAAATACATATTGTCCCCAACGATTTCCTTTATTACGGTTTAGATTCTTTTGGCCACTCGCCCGCGTGGCAGACTGCTCCGGAGCTGCCCGTGGAGCGTTCCCAGGAGGGCGTAAATGGCAGAGAGCGCGTGCGGGCCCAGATGTGGGGAGAGTGCCCAGCCCCCCCCCCCCCCACGGCAACTAGGCAGCAAGCAGGTGGTGCTGAGGGGGACAGCCGCCGCCCCTGCTGCCCCGGGCCGGCTGGAGTCTCCCACCATGTGGGGGTCTGAGTGCAGCCCAGAGGGACGCACGGACAGAGGGACGCACGGAGCCACGGTCCGCCCAGACGCTTTCTTGGCTCTGATTCACCCTGTACGTTGCTTCTTGGGTGCTTCGGGAGTGAATCAAGTTAAAAGCAAACTTGAACTGAGTCCAACTTGTCCATATTTCCCGTTCTTGAACCCCGTCCAGGTTCCTACCGCAGGCATTAGGCAGTTTATGTGAGGCATTGCAGCTCCCAGACTCACATCACGCTTTTAAAGGTCTCTCTCTCTCTAAAATATATATATATATATATATTCCTAAGTAGCATTACTCATTCTAACGAATAAGATTACATTAAGTCCACGTCGTGCCCGTTCATAGTTTTTAGCATCCAGTGGAAATAACATTCTAAAAAATAAAACCGATGCGTTTTTAATAGCCTTTGAATTCTGATGCTTGGTGGCACCCACTGAATCCATAGGTCTGAGCGCTTCCGAGAATGGCCCTTAACCCGGCCTTTTTTTCCTGCTAGAATAATAAATTCATTCCTCAGCTATGACAATCGAATTTCGACTTTTTTATTTTGCTTTGCCTCCTGGCAAAACAATGGTCTCAAAAGCCCAGCTTTGTTAAAAGGTAAAAAGGGCTTTCCAAACTCCAGGGCTTCCCTCGATGTAGGAAGCGTCACTACCATAGACTCTGATGGCAAACAGAAGTCAGCGTCCCGTCCGTGGAAGCCAAGTCGCCAGCAGACAGGAAGGCAAAGGAGAGGGCACTCCGCCCTGCCCAGGGGAGACTGGACGGCGATGAGACAGCAGCCTGGCAATGGAAGTGGCCAAGAGCTGGGGAACCTCTGAGAGAAACCCAGAGGCTGGGGAGGAGGGAGAGTGCCGGGGAGGGATGCGTAGATGGACCCAAGGTGGTGCTCCCTGTATGTGCACGCCCGGGAGCCTCTCGTCTCCTGCAGAAGCCGTAGGGGTTCTTGTTGTCTCCTGAGGCACACACAGGTGCTGAGAGATGACTGGGGTGGGGACAGGCAGAGAGCAGGGGGGTGAAGGGGGCTGCGGACAGGGCACCAGGAGCAAAGTCACAGTCCCAGCTTAGCAGCACAGAGCACGGGGAGACCTCCTAGACCAGGGGTGCTCTCATGTCAGCAGAGCAGAGATGAGCAGGATCGGACACTTAACTGGGGGCCATAGAGGACCCCCAGGACAGCAGGTGCACCCAAAGCCCTTCCCGCCACCACCCTTGGGCCACGTTCCTTCTTTTATGGCCTCCATATCGCCATGTAGTCTGCCCATTAGAGGGCGTATCCGAGGGCCTGGCTTTGTTCTGGGACTTGTGAAGGGACCGCAGGAGTCCTCGTGCTCTAGGGGGGGGCTCAGCCACCCCGAGAAGTTCCTGACGGGGACTGCAGGGTCCGGCCAGGCCGTTCGGTCACTGAATCTTGAAATTTCCGTTTCTTCTAAACGTCTCCATGTGCTCGGGCTCCTGGGTTCAGATGTTCCCTTAACACAGAGATGAAACGGCCCAGCGCCCTCCCAAACCCTGAGGGAAGTCAGGCCTCACCCCAGCAGGCCTAAGGATCCCCGGAACAATGGTGACGCGAGGGAGAGGGCGGTCTTCCATCCTGTCAGCTTACAGCAGGCTCTCTGAAATGCTGTCACCGAGCTACTGGGAGGAGCACACTTGTCCGGAAGGTTTGGGGGAAGGGATGAGCCAATACACAACAGGCAATGAAACAACTTCAGACTCAATATTAGATTTCCCATTTCTGGAAGATGTATTGGCTGATCGCAGCCTTTAAGACTCTCTCTCAGAGTCAGACAAGGAGGAGTTCAAATCCCAGACCTCCCCTTTGCTGGTTTTGTGCCCCTGCGCATGCCATGTCCCTTCCCGAGCCTCAGTCACTCATCTCTAAATTGGGGTCATAAGGCCGCTTCGCAGGTGTGAGGGTCCTGGAGAACCTGAAGGGAAGAACTCACACGTTCAGGGTCATAACAAAGGCGCCACAGAGGCCGACGATCGCTGCTGCGGGCTTGTGGCCCCGCGCCTTGACGGGACCTGTGCCAGGCTTTCCAGAGGACACCAACGACGTCAGGCCACAGGATGGGAGGGAGGGAGACGAGAATGCTGGGTTCCCCCAAAGCAGGGGGGTGCTTGGGAGGTTGTGTCCAGTGGGAGGACTACAGAGGGGTCAGGGCTGGAAAGCTGGCGGAGGGGCGATGGTGATCTGCTACTCCCGACAGAAGGAGGGAGTGACAGGTGCGTCCTGGGCACCTCAACTCAGCACCAGCAGAAGCAGGAGGCAGAGGTGGGGCCAGAGCGGAGGAGCCGCAGGCGGAATCAGTCCGGCGGCCGCATGGGTGAGGCTGCAGACCTAGGAGAGGGGCTCAGCCGATGGCGGACCCCAGGTTTTCTGGTGGCATGCGCTGAGGGCCCACAGAAGACCTCTTCGGCATGTCTGCTCTCCTACAAAGAGGTCGAGTGGGGCCACCAACTCCTGCTTCAGAAGACAGGGCCTTCCTGTCAGGGGCCATGTCTCTGGGGAGACGGAGAAGCGCCATTGACATTCCTGTGTCCTGGGGGCTCTCGGGCTGTGGCCAGAGCCCGTGAAAGCACAGTCGCTGAGGCTTGCCTGGGGTTTCTGGTTCCGTAGGTCTGTGATGGGGCCTGAGAAGTTGCATTTCTAGTAAGTTCCCAAATGATACTTATGCGGCTGGTCTCGGACCACATTTTGAGAACCACTGACCTAGATCTCAGGCCAGCATCTTCTGGGAAGCTCAGAGCATGTTCTGCGGTAGATACGAGCCTCCTCCACACAGGTCATCGCTAATGATGCTCAAGGTCAGAGAGGGTAAGTGACGTCACTCCGCCCAACAGTGGCAGAGGCATAATCTGCGTTAGGTCCCGCCAGCGCCTAGCGCTCCGCTCCTTCACCGAGACAATGACCATCCTTGTCCTAGTCATCGTCATCACCATCATCCGCCTACTTTGAGCTCCCTAGGATCCCCGTCTTGCAGCTTTGCCCTTGGTGGGGGCGTGGGGAGCAGTGGCGGGGAGTTCTGCCAGGGCTTAATAATTGTTAGCTCAATGGGATCCCTTCCTGGAGCCCGTCAGTGAGGAAGACTTTCTCAGAGGGCAGTGGCAGCTGTCAGCAGAGACACCCCCGAGGCCTTGGCAGGTCAACCAGGGCACGAGGAGGTGGCTAAGTGGTTGGTTGGTTTGTTTACTTACTTAGGACAAGGGCATGGGTGAGGGCCAGGTTTAGAGATGGCAAAGGGAAGTGGGAGGGCACCCTGGCCATGCTGCCCTTCGCTCTCTTTTGAGATGCTCTGGGAGCAGGAACGTCTGCCCAGGCAGACCAGGGGGGGCTCTGACCCAGGTGCAGCTCCTAGGCCTCCCACACGTGGCCTGCCTGCCGGGCCGTGCTGCCTGGTGGTCCCAGCCTGAGCTGCCGTCTCCAGGGGTCGGACCAGGTTTGCTGTTTGCCTGCAAGGCCTGCTTCTGTAACCGTGCTGTGTCCCCCGAAGGACCCCAGCCAGGGGCTGCTTGAGGGGAGACAGGGAGATATCTGGGCCCAGGCGGGCCTGCTGTTGCCTTGCTGGGACCGCTGGCTGCTCGGCGGAGGACAAAGAACAGGAGAAACGAGGGCCCAGCGGAGGCCGGCTCATTCCTCATGCGCTGACAGAAGCTTCTGGGGCTGCAAGTATTTGGGGGGGGGGGGGTTGGCCCCCCCTCCTCATCTCACCATGGCTCCGGACAGCCTCTGGGCCCATCTCAGTCAGCTGGGGCTGCTGAAACACAGATATCAGAGCCTGGGGACAAAGGGGGCAGACTCGCATTCTTCACTGTTCTGGAGGCTGGTGGTCCATAGTGGGGTTCGGGTGAGAGCCCCTTCTGGCTTGCAGATGGCCTCCTTCTTATGTCCTCACGGGGAGGGGACAGGGAGCCAGGGGAGGAAGCAAGCTCCCTCCTGTCTCTTTCTGGAAGGTTCTTGATCGCACAGGAGGGCTCCTCCCTCGTGACCTACTCACCCCTAAAGGTCCCACTGGCTCACACCATCCCAGCAGAGCTGAGGGCTTCCAGATGGACTCTGGGGAGACAAGAGCCTTCAGTTCCTAGCAGGCCCTATCTGCTCATCTGCCTTCTAGCTGTCATTTAACTTCTGTGCATCTCAGTTCCGACATCTGCACAAGAGCTGAAACAAGTGTCCCCTGAACATTTCAGCAGGTGACAAAGCTCCACGTCTGGGCCCAGCATGCAGCTGGTTCTCCATAAATGCTGGTCTGCCTGTGGGCCCCGTGGCCCTCTTCACTGGCCCTGGAGAAGGAGGGTGCACTCTGAGGGCCCCTTCTTCTGCCACCACTTAAGTGTCAAGGCCCTGGGACCGTCCCAGACCCTTGTCCCCTGTGTTCCTGTACACCAGCTCATCCACTGAGCGCATCCACTCACGGACTGCTCAGTCCCTCCTCTGCCCCAACTCCTGCTGATGGGCCCCAGAGACACTTATCTGTACACCTGCCCTTGGACATCTCAGGGAGACACCGTGTCCCCAGGTGGAACCCCCATTGTCCTCACTGCCCCACCTCTGACCCCATCCTGTGTTCCCTGTTTGCCCAAACCCAGATCCCAGTCCCATCCGGGCACTGCCCACTCCCACATGCCCCGCCACCAATTCATGATTGCAGCTAGCCTGGCACGCGTGGGAGACGGGAGATTCGCGGGGGTATGGTTAGGTGTGGCTAGGGCAGGGGGTGCACCGTCCCCGGAGCAGCTGGAGTCCAGTCCCCCTCCAGACCTCCCATCGCTGTATTTCAGTCCCCAAGCCTCCTCAGGGGCCACATGCCTTCCACATCGTCCCCTCCCAGAGGCAGCCCTCCTGACCTGGAGCTTGGACCCCTTGGGGCAAGACCCCTTGGCCTGGAGAAAAGCCTCCAACCGCAGCAGAGAGCAGCGCCGGCCCGCCTCTCCTATTCCTGCCTGGGAGCCCCATAAAACAGGCAGGCAGCCTGGGATTCCCCTTAATGGGATTGTGCAATTACCAACCCATCCCTTTGGATTTATTCACTCCAGAAACATCCTCGGGGGCCCCTCTGTCCAGGCCCAGGAAATGATTCAGACCTGAGCACTGCCCTGAACTCTTGCACAGCTTAAAACCCTTTTCCTCCCTGGACTCATTTCAGCTCCGGGAGGAGGCTTGCTCCCCCAGGCTTGACACTGACGTCACTGCTGGGCTCATCCCTAGGTTTCCGCTCTGGCCTGCGTCCCCAGTGGCTGTCAAGGCTTCCATCCTCCCCTCCCGCTGCTTGGCCTCCCTCTGGCCGATGGGAGCTGAGAGCAGGAGCTCCGGGCGGGCCTCCTAGGTTGAAGTCCGAGCTGAATAAAGCAGCAGTGCCTTCCTGCTTGGTCTCTCTCTCTCTCTCTGAATGCAACGGGGCAGGAGATCTGCACTGAGGTCTGAGCTCTGCACATCTCCAGGGCTGAGGAGTGGCCTGCATGATTCCAGGCCTCAGCAGCTCCCCCGGTCCCGGGAGCTTTCTCCCAGAGAGCTGGTGCTATCGGGAGGGTATTCGGGATAGAATGCATCTCGAGCCTGGGAGCTGAGGCCTGCCCTCCGTGAGCTGTCTTCTTGCAGCCTCGTGCTCCTTAAAAAGAAATTTAAACATTCACTCAGAAAACAGGACCTCTGAAGATCTGAAGATTAAATCCTCTTCGGAGCCGCTTTGTTCGTTTTTCTCCCTCTCGTCTCTGGCGCTTTGTGCATCTCCAAGAGAGTTGATAACAGAATCAATAGCTGTTTTCCTCTAATTTATTGACCTCGATTGCCTAAACCTAATTAGCATGTTTCAAAGCCATGAAGAGCTTCTCGGTCCCGGACTTGGATGGGGGAATTGATTGTGCAGCTGCCCGTAGCTGAGCCCATTGGGAGGGACAGATCTTACCGACAGCGTCGAAGGAACAGCCCGGGAGACGTGGCTCCTGAGGGCCAGCTGCGGGTGGTTTGGCTGCTCCAGCCCCCAGCCCCAGAGATGAGGACCCTTCTCCCCAGAACCCGGCCTCGCCCATGGGAGACCACAGGGGTCTGTATTGGAGACCCACCCCCTTGGTCGCTGGGTCTAAGCCTCCTCCTTTCTGATAGTCCTGTAGCAGGGGAAGAAAAGGCCTTCTTTAAGAAGTGACCGCCACCAAGGCCACACCTTGGGCTTCTGTGATTACGAAGACGAGGCCCTTTGGTCCCAGCGGGAGGGCGGGTGGCTGGAGGAAGTGGAGGCCCAGTGTGGCTAGAGGAGAACCTGCTGGTGGCCAGACCAGGGGATGTCCAAGGATACAGACGCTGAATATCTGATTTATATGTCTCGGTGTACTGTGCTGGATGTCACCCCGTCATTGTCCCCAAATCTTCCCTGAAAATCTCCCCCAGCAGCTGAGGTATTTGGGGAGGGTCAAAGAGCAAGCTTGCCAGGTCAAAGTCTGGGTGACCTTAGCAGACTGCTTTTTTTTTTTTTTTTAAATTGAGATTATAATTGAGAGAACAAAAAATTCACCAAGGTAAAAATGTACCACTCAGTGGGGTTTTAGTATATCCACTATGTTATGCAACCACGACTGCTGATTTCAGATTTCCATCCCCCCATAGAGAAACCCCATCCCTAGTAGCAGTCACTCCTGTCCCCTCCCCCAGGCCCCCACACCTGCCCATCTGCCTCCTATCTCCAGGGATTCACCTGCTCTATCCATGGAATCATACAGCGTTGTCCTTTGGTGTCTGGCTTTTTGCACTTAGAGTCATGTCCTCAGGGTTCCTCTGTGTTGTAGGAGGTGTCAGAGCTTTATTCCTTTTATTGTTGAATTCCTTTCCACTGTATGGATAAACTAGATCATATTTATCCATTCATCACTGAGGGGGCTTGGGGCACTTCTGCCTTTTGCCTATTGTGAGCAGTGCCGCTGTGAACACTCGCGTGCTGCTTATTATATGAAGAGAGCTTTTTAGTTCTCTTGGCTGTATACAGACGAGCAGGATTGCTAGTTCTGTTGATAGTTCTAGGTCTGACTTTTGGAGGAACTGCTGAACTACTCTCATGGGTTGATTTTGCAGCCCCACTTGTGAGATACTGGGGGCGCAGGGGATTAGAAGAGATAGTCCCTCCCTACTGAAAGCAGGTGCAATTAGGAAAACAGAGCAGAGAGAGGCTGTACAGGGTAGCGGAGGAGGAGCCCTGGGGACGAGCACGAAGAGGGACAAGGGCTCCTTCCTTCATTAATAGACCCGAGCCTGAGGCTCAGCCCGAGCCCTGGCAGGTGAAGGGTGCTGGGGGAACATCGCCTGCTCCTGTCTGCTCTGTCTTGAGGGACCCACCATCGCTCTGCCGTACTTGATAGGAGAAGAAGACAAAAGGGGGGTGGGGGCCAGACAGGAAGTCTGGACCGAAGGAGGGGTGCCAATGCATCTGCTTTCTCCAGGCAACCCCTTCCAGCCTTGTGTGGGCCGCTCAGTGCCAGGCCCCTGTCCTCCACTGGTCTCTCTCCTGCCTCCTTCCAGAGCCTCTGTCTCCCAGGCCAGTTTTGCCTCCAGGCTGATCAGGAGAGAAGGAAACAGGGTAGGACAGAAAAATCAGGACCTGCTAGACCCAGGCGGGGGCCTCAGCTCTTCTCTCTTCAATTCTA
The DNA here is from genome assembly GCF_011764305.1 of Mustela putorius furo. Taxonomy (NCBI): domain Eukaryota; kingdom Metazoa; phylum Chordata; class Mammalia; order Carnivora; family Mustelidae; genus Mustela; species Mustela putorius. Next base: position 13,757,405 of record NW_025422057.1, read on the forward strand.
GTTCACCTCAGGGTCACGAGTAGGAGGCAGATGTCGGGGCGGGTGTCCCCTTCTTCAGCCCCTCTGGGGGGAGCACTGCAGCTCCCCGCTCCCCACGGGGACAGGGTTGGCTGTCAGCCTGCTGGGGCTTTCTGGGGATGACTTGTGCTAGCAAAGCCGGCGTGTCCCTGGGGGCCCATGTGAGCCAATGTGAGCTTTTCCTGAAGTCTCTGGTGTATTCTCTAAAAGTCTCTCAACAAAATTGTTTATTAAATTACAATGGTGAAGGAGGTGAGGGGTAATTGGAACCAAATATTCGTGAATGGCATGCTAGGCTCCTAGCAAGAGTGATTTTGAAGAGAAACATGATTAAAACAAGGGGATTCCCCTGAGCCAGGCCAGGCTGATTGAATCACGGGGAGGAAATGACAATCTGGGTTAATTTGTTATGCCATTTTTAGGCATTTAAGATCACTGGGGGAACTCTGTGCTTCCTTGTGAATGCCTCTGAGAGAAGACCAGACAGTCATGGCGAGGGGCTCTTGGGGGTGGGGGTACCCTTGTCTGGAGGTGTCAGCAGGCCCAAAGTATGTTTCTCAGAGGCTGTCAGATGCTGGGGCCTGGGCAGCAGTGCCTGGTGGAGCTTTCTGGAAGGGAGTGATGTCTACCCACAAGCACATTCTGATCTTCTCCAGGCCAACAACCTCTTTGCTCCCAGGTGAGTGACCAACCATCGTGGTTTACCCAGGACAGAAGGAGTCCCTGGAACGCAAGAGTTTCAGATTTTCAAACCAGGATAGTCCCAGGCAAACTGGGAGCCCAGCTTCCTTTCAGTGGGGAATGGTATTTAGAAACCAAGATCTGGGCTCTCCGTGGCTCATTGCTACCAGAGGACCATGGCTTCTGGGTCTTTTCTGTAAACGAAACTAGGAATTCTCTATTGTTTAAACCCATGAGTATGCACTGATCTATCTCATTCAAATTCAGTAATGTACATTTTTTTTTCTCTTTTCCCCTCATTCTGTGTTTGTGTCTTCCTCTCCACAGCAAACCCTGGTCTACAACATCAAGTATTTGCTCATTTGTTCTATCCTTCAATATACAAAAGACATAGCTTCAGAATTATGCCGACATACCTCTGCCAGCAACAAACCTACAAAATTAAGTTTAAGATGCCTTCATGGTTCTTTTTACTGTGAGAAAATGTCATTTTTAAAGATAGATGGTCATGGGGCACCTGGGTAGCTTAGTTGGCTAAGCATCTGCTGTCTGCTTAGGTCAGGATCCCAGGGTCCTGGGATTGAGCCCTGCATCAGGCTCCCTGCTCAGTGGGGAGCCTGCTTCCTCCTCTCTCTCTCTCCCTGGTGTGCTCTCTCTCTCAAATAAATAAATAAATCTTTAAAAAAAATAAAGATATATGGTCATAATACTGTGCCCCAAATTACTTGAATTAGTGATTTTTTTCTGTCAAGTTACATCATATGTACCACTCATATGATACAAAGTAAGGTTTATCTGCTTCCTCTGTGTCAAATTTAGGGGACCCTTTTAAATAACCCTTGGACCTAATTTTATTTTTGGATGTATGAAGCACTCTGAACTGAAACTGTGTACAGAACAGCTATCCCCATCTCCTTCACCATACCTGCCCGTTTTTATTACCTTCTGATTTATTGCTTCTGTGCACCCTTTTGCAAAGCTAAGCATGCCTATATATGTTTATAGGCATGCTTAGCTTTGCATATATATATATATATATATGCATGCTTAGCTTTGCATATATATATGTGTGTGTGTGTATATATATATATATATTTTATGGTCTTTTGTAATTTGCTTGTTTTACTTAATAATATATATCCTGGAAATTGCCCCATGTTAATTCATAGGAGTTTCTTCATTCATTTCTATGACTCTGTAGACTGTCATCAAGAGGATACACTATAGTTTATATCCAACTAGTTTATAAATGTCCATTTGTGTTGTTTCCGATATTTAGCAATTTCAAATAATCCCGCCTTTTGCATTTCCATTTGTAGCTAGATTCCTAGACATGAAATTGCTGGGTCCAACCGTAAAGTCATATATAGTTATGGCTACCTCAGGGTGGTACCAGTGAGTGGACTTTCCCCAAAGTGGGTTATAAAGGAACCTGCCCCTTGTTTGGCAGCCATCACAGGGGACCTCTGGTGGGTCCGTGAGACTCAATCTTGGCGTGGGGCAAATCCAAACATTAACTCACTCATGTGCCACAGTCACGGATTTCCTTGTGCCAAGACCCCACTGGGGGATCTAAGGAAGCAAGAGAGGCTCCTTGCTGGGCCCTCCCACGACTCAATGGTCCTTTCGGACTCTTCGGCTGTCCTATGGGGGTTGAAATCGTAGCCACGCTTTTTCTTTGTCCACAAAAGCCTGCTGTTCCTCCAGCTTCCAGCCAATGACTTTCATAATTCATGACTATTTTGGACAAAAATAAAGCTTCAGTCTATGCCATCTTTAAATATGACTTTCTTGGGAAACCTCAGATGATCTTTTTCAATGGAATTGAATCTCATAACCCAGAAAAACTCCCAGTCTGCAGCACACTTTGTTCATGAGGAAAAGAAAAATGGCCCTTTTGTATCTGCCTAGAGATGGCCTCAAATTGGGAGTGGGGCCAGCTCTGTCTTTGACCAAACCAAAGCCTCAAAGAGAGGGTCCCTCGGCCCCACCCTTCTGGGGCTAGTTCCGCTCAGATTCTCGGAAGCTGGGGCCCTTCGGGCTTGGGGATCATATGGCACGCTATGAACCAACTCAGGGAGTCACAGTGACACAGAAACCATTGTCCACATGTCTACCATGGTTATCTCTGGGCAAAGTTCAATATTCTTCTTTGTGTTTATTGTTCTTTTGCTGATGTTGTTTGAAAACAATCATATTCTGCAGGTGTCATTTGAAAATTTTTAATTTTAAGATATTAGCCAAAAAGTCACTGATGTCTGCTGGTCCCCACACATGCCATGAGATAGAAAACACAGATTCATTCAAAAGCAGCAAGTTTCTACCACGCCTAAGTTCAAGTTGGATTACGAGTTTGGTTGGACCACCCCCTCTCAACCGTCGGACGTATTTTTCTGTCCCTTGTCACCTCTGTCCCCATCAACGAGATACCTCCTTGGTGCATCCACCCTGTGCCTGGAGCTGTGTGAGAACAGGACATGATGCATTATTGTCCCCAGTGTGGTGGCAGCTGGGTCCAAGGAGCAGGTAGACAAAAATCACTGCTGAGCGTTAGGAGAGCAATGTCCTAGGGAGGGGAGGGTTAGGTTTGTGTGAGATGGGGCGAGGTAAAGATTGCCAGGGAAGAGGAGGGAGGTGCAGCTGAGTGTGAAAGAGGAAAAGTGTGAAAATGTGGGAATGTGACATGCAGAGACTGGCAGTGGGGGGGAGGGGAGGGGCGAGGATCTTAGACCAGATCCAGATCCCAAGGGTCTTCCTGAGAGCTGGAACATTACGATTTGATCCTATAAAGGGGGAGGAGGGGGGAGGGCCTGAATGATTCAGTCTGTTAAATGTCTACCTTGGACTCCCGTCATGAACCTGGGGTCCTCGGATCGGAGCTCTGCATCGGGCTTTCTGCTCAGCAGCGAGTCTGCATCTACCTCTGCGATTTCTCTTGCTCTTGATCTCTCTCAAACAAATCTTTTTAAAAAAAGTATTAAAAAAAAAGGTGAGGAGGAAGTCAAGGTTGAAAGGTTTCAAAGGGGAGTAAGCCATGAGCATGATTCGCATTTTGGAAAAAAGTCATAGAAAGTGGACTGGGTGTGGGGGCCTGGGACTAGGGGCAAGGGCACCATCTGATAGAATGATCCAGAGAGATATGGCCAGGCCTCATCTGAGGCTGTGTGGGGCAGGGGCGGAGTGACTGTGGACGTCTATGGGGTCCAGCGGTCACCGGGATGGGCACAGGCCAAGTGCTTTCTGCACCGTCTGCGAGGGCAAGGATCAGGGGTATTCAGAGCCTTGCACAGTGCCTGGTGCATACGAGGAGCTCCGTGAATATTTGCGTGTACCATATAAAACAGGGCTGCTGCTGTGGTTGGAGAAACATCAGTGCAACCTCCCCAAATAATTGAAAGCAAATTCAAACGTTCCTGCCATCTCCTAGGAAATGCAAAGGGAGACATTCATGGCATCCAGCAAAACTTAAAAAATCCTTTTTTGCTTGTCATGGCCTGCCTCCCTACACTCTCATCTTCCCATATTCATGGCAGCCGCCCCCAACATCTCTCCTCTCTTTCCAGATTTGCAAACTTTCTTCTTCGCGTCTGTTCTTTTTTTCCCTTCTACCTTCAACTTTTAGGTCAAAGCTGTCTTCTTTTTTCCTCTGTTCTTCTTTTTTAAACTCTGTCAAGAATTCGAGTTCTCTTTCCCATGTACATTAGCTAGCCTCTGGCTTCTCCAGTTGTGTCTGTGTATGTGTTTTATCCTTTCTCTACATTAACATCATAGAAACCCAAGTGTCAAGGATGCACAGAGAAACATCCTTTTTTTCTTTTTTAAGATTTTATTTGCTTATTTAATTATTTATTTGAGAGAGAGAGAGAGAGCGGGAGGGAGAGGGAGAGGGATCTTAAGCAGCCAGACGAGGGACCCCGTCCCACCACCTTGAGATCATGACATGAGCCGAAATCAAGAGTTTGTAGCGTAACTGACGGAGCCACCCAGGCGGCCCAAGAGGTATCCTTTAGAATCGGGGAGAGGGGAGGAAGAATGCACACAGTTAGACTTGCCTATCTTTTTTGTTTTAGTTTTTACTTATAAATAAGCAAATATTTTCAGCAGATATTGGGAATATTGATTCCTTGCACTTGGTGGCATTAAACAGAGTAGAAAGTATTTTTACAAATACTGTACTACGTTATCATCCAAACGCCCTTATGCAATGCTATGAATATCCTCACTTTACAAATGGGAAAAACGAGGTGTGGAGAGGTCATGTGACTTGAAGTTTGATAACTACCTGAGCAGATAGATGGTGATTTGTGGCTTCTTATTAGGACTACTGACGGTAGTATTTCTTGAGCTGGATGGGCCCATTCATGTGTGGGGTTTATGCATGTGTGTGTGCGCGCATGCGTGTGTGTGTGCGCGCGCGCGCATACGTGTGTGTGTGTGTGTGTGTGTGTGTGTGTGTTTGGTTCTTGTTGTTCTGATTTTTGTTGTTGTCATTTGTTCGTTTCTTTGGCAGTTCTTGTTAGGATCAAAGAGATGTCAGGGTGTGACTGATCAGAGATGTTGAGTGACTTGCACAAAATCACACAGCGAGTGTGAAGATTGCTTAGATTCTCATTTCTAATCCAGATTCTACATTCTAAATTCCCAAGTCAGACCCTGGGCTGCTACCAGGCCAGGAGAGTGGACCCTGGAGCTCTTGGTGCCTTTGAATCTTAGGGACTGGTTAGAACTCTTTGGCTGTAAGCCACAGAGACTGGGTATGGCTATGGAAGCTATAAAAAAGGGGGGGGGTAGTAGAAGGTTATAGGGCAGCTCACAGAATCAACGGAGCTGATCCACTAGGACTTGGAAAGCATAGGATCTTGAAATGAGGGTCTCAGGGAGAGGTAGTTCCTCGGAGCAAGTAGGCGTGTCTCCAGCAGAAGAGGAGTGGGTGCTGGACAGGCCCAGATCACCAGAGTCCCCCCCAAGTAATGTCTATGACGCTGCACACTAAGCGCTGGATGGTGTCGAAGCCACTGTCACTGACTCAGAATCGATTCCCACCTTATCTCTTTCGGGAAGAGCCCTAATTTTGCTCGTACTCATGGAAGAGATGATCCCCAGCTCAGGAGGAAACCCAACTTCATTTAAGCCGGTGGAGATAATCCCGTTGTCCTTGAGCAGGGCTGGTTTCAGACTTCAGAGTGGACGTGCGGTCCAGCCCTGTCGGGTGAGAAGTGAGCAGAGGCTGGGCAGGGAAAGAAAAAAGGCCTGCAGGAAGACTTACTGTCTTCTGCCTCTGGCCACCCCATGGCGAGATGGGACACATGGAAGGGCAGGGCCATCTCGCTGCCCTCCTGAGGTCATCCACCCACAGTGTAACTGGGCAGGGCCACAGGGGTGGACACAGAGCCCCCTCCTAATCACTTGTTACTGAGTCAAGGTTTTTTATTATTTATAGCTGGAGGTGTCCTGATACAGAAACTCTGGGACAGAATGGCAGATTTATTCCCCATTACTCCAGAGGTTAGAACTAAGGCCAGAAAGTGACATAATGAGGAAGACATTTCCACTCTTAGAGGAAGAGCTTGCTGACACCACTCTGAGATGGGGTGGGGGGAGGGGAAGGACGTGGGACCTTCAGGGAGTGAGCTTTCCATCCAGGGAGGCATTCAAACAAGATGACTGTCCGCGGTGCAGCAGATGGGTTTTCTGCAAAAGATTCAACAGGGTCACCTCTAAAGTTCTTCTGACCTTGAACTTCCAGGGTTCTGTGGTCAGGAGCAAAGACCTAGAATCAGCCCGGGCCTCCATCCTCAAATATTCCACAGGGTCAAATTTTCCTATTTCCTATGCATTTAAATACATTCTTTTAATTTTTTGTTTTACTTTAAATTCAGTTTTTCTGATACTTTGGAAAAACCTGAGCAAGCTCCATGTGTTGCTACCTATTCTTAGAGTCTCTGAAAAACATTTTATAAATACATTCTCTCTCTCTTTGTCTCTGACACACACATACACACACTCACACGGACACACAAGTACACAGGAACGTAATTACACACAGTCAACACCCAAATTATCCATAGGCAAGAATTCTAGCCAGAAAACAGAAACCCCCACCCCTGGCCCCTGAGCATATTCCCGTAACCCCTGTTTTCTTCGGGTCACGAGCTGTCTAGTAAGATCACCCGTGGCCTTGAAGTGAGAAGTTGTGCGTTTGAATTCTGGCCCGGCTGCTTCCTGGCTGGGTGATCCTGTGCAAGTCCCTTGCTTTCTCTAGGCCTGAACTAATAGACCAGCCCAAGTAGAGTAGCCATCCAGGGCTGGCACATCGGTGAGCCGTAACTAGCAACTGAAGTCGCGAGGCATGGCCTCCAGGAGGCTTGGACACGTGCAGAGAAGAGGACCCAGGGTGGGGTGCAGGTGGGCACGGTCAGCACTTGGGATGCTGATTTGGATGGCTCAGAGGTTTCCAAGGAGTCCAAAGTCTACAAATCAAGGTACCCCCTTCCCTGAATGGTGTTGGGTGCCTGATATTAAGACGTGCCTTTGCAGCCTCACTCCTCTGTTTAAAACCCTCTCTTTCTGACCTATCCCACTTTTGTCGATTTAATTTTAAAGATTCAAATATTGATTTTATTCAGATTGTAAGAGAAAAACGTACTATCTGTTGAAAATGTGTGGCGCAGTGGTAGAATAAGAAAATCACTCATAAGCTTATTATACAGGGATTACCACTATCACTGCATTAATGTCGTTCCTTCTAGTCTTTTAAATGGATGGGTAGCTATTACAGAGGAACAGAGAAGTGGGTTGGTGGCAATTTGCATTTATCTGGATATGTAGATACTGTAAGGACTCAGGCTATAATCAATAGTACCTGACATTTATTGGCGCTTACTTTGTGCTAGTGACTTGTTCTACTTGCAAGTATTATGTCATTTAATTTTTGGAATGCTCCTCTAAAGTAGGTACAGTTATTATCCCCATTTTACTGATGAAAACACTGAGGCAACAAGAAGTGGCCACCGCCATGCAGATCCACTGTGTCGATCTATGAACCCCTCAAAATGGTGGGCAGCGTCTGAGCCCTTATCCGATTCCCAAAGGGGCACATGACCCAGGAGGTCCTGAAGGGTGGCCACAGGCCCTGGAATGGGGGAGGGTAAGCCCCACCCTGCATTGGCAGGTGTCCAGGGGGTTGCCCTGGCAAGTAAGTTTGAGGAAGGGCAGACTTTCTGAGCTCACTTGTGGAACCTGAGAAGGACTTTTGTGGGATCTGACATTTAGGGTCCAAATGTGAAATTCCTTGGCCCCCGCACAGAGCTGAATGTGTTTGCTGGAGCTTGTTTGCCTTCTGATCTCACACGCACACCCCTGGTTTGTTTGGAGAGCTGCAGTTTCAAGAAACAGCAACACAATTTAGAAACCAAATCAAACGGCCAGAGTGGGAGTAGAGGCCAAGGCAAGAGGCAGCTCCCCACCCTTCCTGGGAAGCGAGGGGCGGTCTCCAGACAGAGTGTAGAGAAAGAGAGAGAAAGAAAAATATGATAAATCATTAAAGGGAATCTGGAAAGGACCAGAGGCCCCCTCATTATCCGTCTGTCTTAGCACAACTGTTTAATTTTAGTGGTTATAATCATTAGTCTATAGACGTTTTCTGCCTTTTTTGAACTTTATATTATGACATTTTCCCATGTTTCTAGACCATCTTCCCATTTATATTTGTCATTCTATCAGTTGTATGCTTTGCATGAAATAACACTGAAACATACATGCTTAAGTTGTTTCCTTTGTCCCAGAATAGATTTCTAAGAGGATTAATCGATCAAAGTACTTTTAATGTTACATATGCTTTTCCGAAGCATGAAACTTGGTTTGTGACAGCATCTTCTACGTCTTCATGGAAGGATAAGCTTCAACACAACCTCATCATCATTAGATACCATCATTTCATTGTTTTGTAATTGATGCCGCATTTTCTCAGTGTTTAATTATATACACACATATAAATTACTGATGAGAATGATAGTTTTTCATGTGCTTGCTTAACTGTTTTCTTTGTGGAGATATTTCTTTGTGACGGTTGTGTATTTAGCTCTGGACTTTGGGAAACACACAGCCTCATCTGTTAGATCATACATGATGCAACATATTAACTCATTTATTTTCCTTCTTTTTTTTAATTAAAGATTTTATTTATTTGTTTAAGAGAGAAAGAGTGCTCACACAGCAGGGGGAGGGGCAAAGGGAGAGGGAGAGGGAGGAGCACACTTCCCACTGAGCAGGGAGCCTGGGATCAGGACCTGAGCAGAAGGCAGATGCTAATGGGCTAAGCCACCAAGGGGCCCCTCTTCTATTTTCTGTCTTATCCTCAATTTGCTTTGTTTCTGAAAAACAAACAAACAAACAAACAAAACAGAAACTTAGCTTTTTAAAGTTCAATATTTTGATCTTCTTTTTTAAAAATTCTCCTCTTGTTCCAAACTTAGAACTTTATCAGGACACTAGGAAAAATAGGAAATCAAGACAGTTACAGCATTTGGGGAGGGGTAAAACAAATAACACCCTCTTACCTTGACCCAGACCTAAGCACCCTCCATCCTCAGAGCAAACCAGAGGTTTCCGGACAATGTATGTCTCTCCACTTTCCGGGTGCAGCCTGTCAGGGTGCAGGCTTGTCACAGGAGGAGGCTTCTTCCATTCTCTGCCCTCCCTCCTCTGTGCCAGCTGGGGAAGGCCGTTGGTGGGGCGGTGGGACCATCGGGTGGCTGAGGAGTGCTGGTGATGACACGGCACGGGGCAGAGCGCCAGCGAGGGAGAGGCTGGCTTGTGGACCTCGTGTTGCTGGAGCCGGCTGGCCCTGGCCCGCACACGGGGTGCTCTCTTGGGAAGGGAAAATGCAGTAGCACCGTGGAGCACTGGGCATCTTGTCCAGCATAAAATAAGCAAACACAGAAGGGGGCTGCTGCTGGTGGTGACTGAAGTTGGTGTTTAGCTTGGGGAGGGGGGCATCCTCGGTCACTGAACACTTACGTGCCAGCGTTTCAGTCGGCATTTTACACACGTACCTTATTTTCTCTTCGCGGTGGCACTGGGAGGTGGGTGCTGTGATCAGTCCCATTCGGCAGATGAGGAAAACAAGGCTGAGGGTAATTAGCACCGCAAACTCAGAAGTGGCAAAGCTGGGATTCCGCTCTGGGCCGGCAACAAGCAGCGTGAGGCAGGAGGAATCAGTGTGTTTTGTATCTGCATTGTAGGAGACTGGGCATCAGAGAGGCTTGGTGACCTGCTTGAGGCCACACAGCGAAAGCCTGACAGAGCCTGGTCTTAGAGACAGGGGTCCTGAGACCAAGTCCAGGGCTTGTCCTGCTACTGACATGGCGATCGCCACTGTTGCAAATTGCACCCACCTCAGGCCGGGTGGCCCGGGACCCTCTTGGTTCTTAGCAACCTAATGGGAGGTCCTGGCGAGAAGCCAGGTGAGCCCTGTGCCTGGTGCTTTTGTTCTAGTCACTGTTCTAGCCCCAGGCCCGTTGCACGTGGGTTAGCCCTGCGGGATCGTGGAATGTGTGCGTGGGTGCCAGCGCGTGGGTGCCAGCGCGGGGCTGGCAGACAACACAGCGCCTTTGTCCCCGCTGCCCTGACCACCACCAGATCGTCCTTCTCACACGTGGCCCGCATCCCTTGGCTGGCTGAGTAGGGTAGGCTGTTAAGTTTTACCTTTAATTTGTTGATTTTCCAAATTTACAGACTTTCTGAGGAGAGGCTGAGTAAGAAAAATAGTCTCCTGGGAAACGCGTACCCTCTTTTCTAAAGCTCGTGCCTCATTCAGGCACCACAAAGCCGGAACCATTACTGAGAACTGGTTGTGAGGAATAACCAATTGTACTGACTGACACTGATGGGAAGTTTCCGTTGTCGAAGAAGCTGGGGAAGCATTATCTAATGTAAAGCTCTAGTGGCCCTAGGGTATGGGGCTTTATCGACCCTCTTTTACAAGGGAATCTGAGAAGGACACTTACTTACCCAAGACTACAGAGCTGGAAGGGATGGAGCTAGGGTTCAAACCCAAGGATAAACCAATTCCCAAACTCATAACCTTTTTGCTTAACCCTTAAGCCTTTTGCTCCCCGCCCCCTGCCCTCTAGGGCCTTGCTTTCCGATGGAGGAGAAAGAGGGTATAGGAGGCCCAGAGCCTATTTCCATGCCCGAGTGCTGGTCAAGGTGTGCCTCGAGTTTGGGTTGTGCCCGTCTGCTTCTCTCCTTTCTACCGAGGCTGGGAGCTCCCGAAGGCCGGGTCCACATCTGGCTAGACTTTGTATCTCTGCCCAGCAGCACAGCAAGGGACTTGCAGGTGTCTGTTGGAAAAGGAGAATGAACAAGAGAGAGTGTCTCAGCAGACTTGGAGTGGGATGTTTTAAAAAAATGGTATGGACCCACTTCCTTTAGAGCAGGACTTCATGTCCAGATGGTAAAGCTGCCCAGCTCTGGGTGGCTCCCGGCTCTGCTCCTTCTGGCTCCAAGACTTCCGGCAACGTCCTGCCTTGACTACCTTCAATGTCCACATCTGAAATCCAGGCCAATATTAGCTTGTGCTTCAGAGGGAAGGCTGTGGACATTAAATGAGCATATTGGCGCATAAGCTGTGAATGACAGCTGTTGCAGTGGCTTCCTGGAAGAGCCCGTGTCCCTTGATGAGTTGGATTTTTTATAAAAATTTGGTAACTTGGATGTTGGGTACCCGGGGATTCATTGTATTATTCTGTTCTACTTTCGTGGATGCTTGAAACTTGCCGCAAGAAGATGGATGTTTAAAAACAAGTCCTAGATATCTAAGATGTTAGTTCTGCTTCAAAAACAAACACAAATAGGGGTGGGGGTTGGGCAAAATGGGGGAAGGCGGGTGGGAGGTCCAGGCTTCCAGTTACTGAGTGAGTAAGTCATGAGGGTAAAAGGTACCACATAGGGAACATAATATAAAGCAAAAACAAGGGCACCTGGGTGGCTCAGTAGGATGAGCCTCTGCCTTCGGCTCGGGTCATGATCTCGGGGTCCTGGGATCGAGCCCCGCATGGGGCTCTCTGCTCAGCAGGGAGCCTGCTTCTCCCTCTCTCTGCCTGCCTCTCTGCCTGCTTGTGATCTCTGTTAAATAAATAAATAAATCTTAAAAACAAAAACAAAATACAAATGCAGACACATCATGGGGTAGGATGCAGAAGATACATGAAAACGTTGAATCAAACAGCAGATTTGAAAGAAACGAATGGTTTAATTCAGCCGCTTTGATTTATGACCTGAGGCCAAGGCTGCCTGTGGTCTCACGGGGCCTTCAATGTTGTCATCTTTAAAAAGTCAGGAATAGTGACACTTCCCTCTAAGTATTTTATGAGTCAAGCGAGAGGAGAGATGTGAAGGTGCTTTGTAAACTGTAATTCTGCCTTCCAGTTGGATGATTTGTTCATTCATTTGACACATTTCTTAAGGCCCTGCTACATGCCAGGTACTAGGCTAAGCACCAGGACACAGTCTGGCACAGCTCTCCATGGCATGCAGAATAGACTGGGACATTCTCCTGTCATCACACCGTCCAGGTGCAAATTCTGAACCCGCCACTCACTCCTTAGGTAATTATGGTAGGCCTCAGTTTCCTTGTCTGTAAAATGGGGACAGTGACCCTTCCTCTGCATTGTTATGAAGATTAAATGGGACAATAGAAGTGAGGTGCCCAGAGCAATGTCTAGCACACAGTAAGCACTAAACATATACTTACTATTGCTACTGCCTACAGGGAGGGGACAGTCTAGTGGGAAAGGCTCAGAATAAACAATAAGGGAAGTGGCTTTAAAGTATGTTTGTGTCATGGAAAAATGGGGTGGCATGATATAACATGAAACAACACGTGGGACCAGAGAGGGCCTCTCCAGGGTGCTGACCTTTAAGGTGAGTCAGTTGGATGATATTAAGCAGGGGCAGAGGTGGGGAGAGAGGTCAGCAGAGGGGGAAGCAGGGAGTATTGGACCTGGTCAAGAAGAGAGAAGACAGAATAGTGTCAAATTACCGGGTATAATTGGTTAGGTTGTAGACTGTTCAATCCTGGGGGATATCTTAGACATTGTGGACCTGTATGTTTTTTTTACCTTCATTTTCTGGAAGATAAAATTAGTGTGTTATTTTGATTAAGTCAGGATATTATGCTGATTTCCCAGCAGTTGGAAGTCAAGTGTCTTGAGGAAGGGACTCCTTGTTCTAAATGTGAGTGTGTCATATGGGTTAGTGAAGGCCCAGGAGTAGGGTGATGAGAGTGGGGTATGACCAGGATGGAGTTAGCAGGGTGAATGGGGTCACATCCTGGAGGGCCTCATAGGCCTGGGAAACAAGCTTGGGTTGATCCTAGTTCCAGCGGGAAATCTTTGGAAGGGTTAGGAACAGAGAAAAGTGAATCTTGACCAACTTCCCGGGCATCTCTCAGGCTGAACTGAAGGGGGCGCAAGAGTAGCAGTTGGAGGCCCAGGGAGGCTGTTGAGAGACAAAAGGGATGGTCTGTGTTAGCATGATGGCGGTGATGGCGGTGGCCATCCAGAGAAGTGATGCTCATCCTGCATTTGTTAATGAGGAAAAAGGCCAAAGCAGAGTAAAAGTCAAAGGGAGATGGGGAGAAGACAAGGTTTTGAAGATATTTTATAGCCAGAGGCTATCTTCTTCCTGAATCCCGAAGTCTGTGAAGACCCCCTCATGTGCCCATCTCCTCACTTTGGTCAAATGCCCATGCTTTGTTCCCAGACGGCCTGGCGCACTGTCCAGAATGGAAGTCCATCGCAAGCAAATAGATCCGGGATTTTGGGGGAGAGAGAGTGAGGGTAAGCAAACCTCTGAGGTTGGAACTAGCGGGAGACAGAGGTGGGCCGGCCGCTCTGGGTGTGATGGCTCAGCTGTGTCCGCCCCAGCGGCCGCCTGAGTAGCTCTGAGCACTACGGGCACTGTCTCCACTGATCATGCTACCCTGTCAGGAGGGCGACATCACTGTCCTCTCTACAGGGAGAGACAGGGGTTCTGAGGAGTTTGGCTAAGTTGTCCAGGACACCCAACCTGACACCAGAGACCTCCCTTGCTCCACCATTCAGAGCCTACTTCCTGATGTGGCCCGGCCTCCTCTGCCCAGTGTACCCATGGAAAAGCCACCATTTTGTTTAGCTGCTAACCAATGGAGACTTTTAAAAAATGTATATTTTATTTATTTATCTGACAGAGATCACACGTAGGCAGAGAGGCAGGCAGAGAGAGAGAGGGGGGGGATGCAGGCTCCCTGCTGAGCAGAGAGCCTGATGTGGGGCTCGATCCCAGAGCCCTGGGATCATGACCTGAGCCGAAGGCAGAGGCTTTAACCCACTGAGCCACCCAGGCGTCCCCAGTGGAGACTTTTGAGTTCGATTCTTAGTCTGGATTCTAAGGGCCCTCAGCTGGGCTTTAGCATGCTGAGAGCCCGGAACTGTACAGTCGGGGAACGCTTTCCCCCAGAATAAAGACAGAGTCTTGCTGACCAAGTGTACACATTTTGGTGGTTTGGCTTCCTCCAAGCTTAAAACAAAGTGCCTGGTACATAGTAAAACCTCATGCATATCTATGGAAGGAGTGAATGAATCTCGTGATTAAGGTCCTTATCCAATTGTTCTTTCTTAGTCTATGGCTTCCAGAACTCAAGGACGTCTTTTCATGGGCACTTGGTGAAGACTTAATGGTCCCTCTCCACTTGATGGGTGAGGCCCAGAGACAAGCTCTCACAAGGCTGAGCTCAGGGACCTGATGACCTTAAAGCAGATCTCCCTTCCCTCAGCCTGGTGCTGCCTTCCCCCCTTCTCCAGGCAAATCCTGGGACCGTAGACCTGCCTCCAGGAAGAAGACACAGAACCATGCAGGCCAGGAGGGCACAGCAGCCTCTCACATCTACGTGGGATGTGCAGATGTTCCCACAATTGGGTAGAACTATCCACAGAGGCAGCTCTAGGTGCCTGGATGGGGTAGAACCATCCAGACAAGCAGGTGACAAGGCAGCACCAAGATAGGGGAGATCTGATTTTTCGGGGGCTTTTCCCGCAGCTGCAGGTGGCCGGATCTGCTCAGATTTATCTTTTTAGGGTTCAGAATGCTCTCTTTGCCTGGTATAGAATTCTAGAAAGTTGGAGAGGAGGGATCCTGGAGGTCAGCTCCATGCCACACTCTGCAGGAGGCGGACATTGCTACTCATCACCACATTCCTATCCGCAGAGCTAGAAAGGGCCTTGTTGCCTCTGGTGTCCCTGTAGTCATCAGGAATCAATTGCAGTTAGTCTCCTGCTGGGCCTTTTGCAGTGACGGGGAGGGGGGCTTGGGGGGGGGGAGTTTGTGGGGGGGGGAGACTGAAAGCCCAGCAGAGCTGAGAAGCAGGGGGCTGTCCCTAATTGCATGACTTTGAACGAGAGATCTAGCTTCTCTGAGCCCCAGTTGCCACCGCATTATTTATTTATTTACGTGACCACTCATTCATTTCTTCAACAAATGTATCTCGAGCTCCTCCAGAGCCAGGCACTGGGCTAGGAGCGAGATGCAACAAGTAATTTTTTTCTGTAACTCGAAACCTTTGGCTCTAACAAGCTAGTTTGTTGCAGCCCTTGTTGATATAGCTCCCCCCCCCCCCCACCGGGATCGTTCCCATTTTCCTTCTCTGAGCCTCATCCCTGGTCGCACTTTCTGTGCTGGCCTCCTTCATACACGGACTTCCAGAATGTTCCATCTTACCAGGAACCAGGCGCTTGCAGAGCCAGGGTTTGAGCCGCTCTGAGAATACTGCTGAGAGAGGAGCCGCAGACGCTTGCTCTGCTGTTTGAAATACTTACAAAAAAATATTTGGACGACTCTTCATTACCTGCGCGGGCATGTTTACATTGCAGGCCGGAGCGTTTGTGAAATTCTGAGAAACAGTTTCCTGTGGAACGTGAATGTTTCTCCTGGAAGACTCCTGTGGCAACCCATGTTGTATATGTGAAGCGTGTTTTGGAATTTTATAACACAGAGGCTGATTCACAGCAGATGGAATAGAAATCCAAGGGAAAAGGATGTATAAACTGGGCACCACGATTCAGCTCTGAGTTCAGATTTTTAAGATGTACTAAAGGTCAGAGGTCAGGACCTTGACCTATAGCCTAGGCTTTCCCTTAAGTTTTTTTTAAAGATTTATTTATTTGAAAGAGAGACAGCGCACACGCACGTGTGAGTGTGCACACATGAGTGGGGGGATGGGGAGAGGCAGAGAGAGACGGAGAGAAATTCTCAAGCCGACTCCCTACTCAGTGCAGAGCCTGACGCAGGGCTCATTCTCAGGATCATGACCTGAGTCAAAACCAGGAGTCGGCCACCCAACCAACTGAACCACCCTGGTGCTACTCCCTGAAGTTTTCATGTTGCCTTGGCTCATCTGAATCTTGGTGCCATTATAAAGGAGGCAGTTTTATGATACTCAGTTTATAGACAAAATTCCGGCGGCATATTATAAAGTCCAAAGCAGCTTTTACTGGAAGCTTCCTACATAAAAGCCCAGATTTGGATTAGTATCAGTGTTTCTCAAAATTTTAAAGAATTTTTCTTGGATAAACATTTTGTTAAAAGCCACTCACCACCATATCTTCCATGTGTCTTTTATGACCCCGAAATTTTTTACCTAAATCCATTCTGTAATTTATAATATACAATATATACAATGTATTATAATATAGTAGGCATTTCTGTGGCCCCAATTTGAAAATTAAATAATAAGTCCTATTTACTGTAGTGTATGTAGCCTAGCCCTACGCCGAGTGTTTTACATATATTGTCTCCCACAATTATCCTGCCTATGGTTATCAACGCATTTTACAGATGAAGAAACAGATCCAGAGGGGTAGGGAATTACTCAGCCTGGATTTGAACCTTAGTCTGGCTGACTCCATGTGACCCCACACTCTTCACTTGCTCTGTCCCTGTCTTGCTGCACCCCCAGGACCAGCACCCTCAGTGGGAGATCCATCAGGAAGCGAGGAAGGTGTGTCTTTGTGTGGGGGCTGAAAGACAAGGTGGGGGACTGTTGCAGCGAGGTGTCTGGGGGCTGGGCTGTGCGCTGGGGATGAGTCAAGTGAGGGCCTGAAGCCGAGGAGCTGTTTTCCTTTTTAGTATTTAACTGTCTGTTCCAGGCCCCTGTGAGTCTGGGGGCCACGGTTGTGCACATGGCTGACCCTGCCCGCTGGTGGGGGAGATGGGCCACCCAACATTGGAAAGACCTGAGTTCTAGTCTCAGCTCTGCAGCTTCTCAGCTGCACCTTTCTGGGCCTGGATTTTGTCTTCTATATAATGGGTTGATAATAGTAGTGACCCAGAGCCGTGATGGTGCTAAGAGAGGAGGGTCAGGGGAGTCAGACACAGATGACAGAGTGGGGGCCTCGTGCTGTCTTGGAGGGCCTGGTGGTTTTCTGGAACAAGTGCTGTCTAAGCTGAGACCTGGAGGAGGAGAGAGATTTGGTGGTAAAAGGAATGGAGAGTGGACTCCCAGGGAGGTGCCAGTTCTTTGGGGACCTGAGGACAGGCCCATGTGACTGGAGTGATCAGCATGAAATTACCAGAAGGTGGTGACTTGGCTCTGGGCTGGGCCCCTTTTGGGGACTCAAGTGGCCCATTGAGACCTGTAATTGATAGGAGTGGAGGTGGGGACATTCTCGCTGCCCACGACGACAGACCACAGTCTGGGCCCCTCTGGCCCAGAAGGTGGAGAAGAAATCATATGGAGGGTTCTGAAGGGAGTCCACAGGGAGCCCTGTGTGGGGAAGTTCGAGGCGGACTGGCAGGGACTTGCTGCCCAGTGACCTCCCACAAGTATGGACGTGCTCTGCCACGGCCGTGAGAGCCCCCAGGAGTCCGTGGGATGTCCCCGTGGCGGGCTGGGTCCTCCCAGCTGCACGAAGCCTGTCACGCTCCTCTTTCAGTGATGGAGCCCGTCCCTTCTCCATCAAGCTTTTGTTGGGCACCGGCCACACACCGGGTGCTCGTCTAGACCTGGGGATACAGAGGTGAGCAGTGCAGTCCGAGATCCTCCTCTCACGGAGCTTACTTCCCTGTGGGCACGGGACGGCAACAGGAGAACCATCTGGGAGGGTGGCATGTCCCGAGTGAGTGAGGATGCAAGCCATGTGCATGTCTTGGGCACTGGGTCCCAGGCAGGGCCGCCACCTAGAGCAGAGGCCGGGAGGTGGGATGAGATTGGGCCTGTGCACATGGATGGCGTGTGCAGTTTGGAGTGAGGGATGGGACAGTGGAAGGAGCCAGAGTCAAGAGGCAGCAGAAGGCCAGGTCATGTAGGACCCAGTAGCAGAGGAGCGACGGGGTCTTAGGCTGCTGCTACTGGTGGACGAGGCTCTGGGTGTCAGGAGAGGACAGGGGGAGCCCTTCCCTCTGTCGAGTGACAGAGACAGGCCATGCTGTTTGTGGCCAGAGAAAGTCTGCGCAGGTGCCCCCACCTTCCTGTGCTTCCATCTGCTCTGCTAGAAAACAGCGCGGAGGTCTGTGAGAAGTAGATGACGCCCCGGCTGGCCCAATGTGTGCTCGCCAGGGCCGTCTCTAATTAGTGAGAGGATTAAAGCCCCGAGGACAAGCCCCAGGCAGAGGGTGCACTGCCTTTCATGCTCCCTGAAAATCGAAACTGTCTTCTGCTCTGTGCCCACAGCATGGGGCCTGCATGCCCCCCCCCCACCATTGTCCTCACGTGCCCTCCTGTCACTGTGGCTGCATGTCAGCAGAGAGGGCAGGTGGCCCTGAGGCCTTTCCACCACAGGTGGCAGGAGGGTGGGGACCGCGGGGTTCCTGCTGGTTCTGACAGGCTGCCAAGACCAATGTCTTGGTGCTGGGGGTCAGGACTCTGAATGGAGAGGGACAGGATGCCGTAAGGATACTGAAGAGGGGCACCCGGGCCAGATGGGGGTGCAGGGAAGGCTCCCTGGAGTTGGGAGGTCTATGCTGAGGTCTTCAGGGTGCTGGTGATGAGCGATGAGGGGCGAACTGGTCAAAACACCAAACACATTTTAAGGCATTTGAAATGCCAGCACCTGAGGCGGGGTTGGGGGCAAAGGACTGAAAGAGGTCCTGAGGGGCGGGGCAGGGAGGAGCTGAGAGGTGGGTGGGCGGGGCAGACCAGATTCACCAAAAAAAAAAAAAAAAAAATGGCCCAAAGGGTAGGACAGGAGCTGGAAGGTGAGGAGGTCCTACAGACAATGTAGGCAGTGAGACGTGATGGGAACGTGGACGAGGGTGGTGGCCGTGAGGACGGAGTGGAAATGTCTACGGTCAGCTAGGTAACGCCGCACTTGGAGTTTGACCAAACTCAGACGGACGCAGAGAGAGGAGTGAGAGCTGATGCCCAGGTGTGGACCCTGGGTGGCTTGTGGGTGATGCCGCCTTATCGAGATCCTGCGGCCAGGAGGGAGGACTGCAGAGGATGAGCTGGGCTTTGGGAGAGAGGGAAGGGCGTGGGAGGTGCTCTGGGGAGACTCTCAGGAGGTCTGGAGCCCCAAAGGAAGGTCGAGCCCTGGGCGGGGAGGTGGGCATCTCTGCAGATAGATGGAGGAGGCTTCTGAGTGCTGAGCTGTCTGTGCAGCAGTGTGGAAGAAGGAGAAAAATAAAACAAAATATGCGAGTGTGTAGATTGCCCTGGGAGCCTTGGGGGTTGAGTGTTGTCCTAGGATTCCCTGGGCTGGTAGCCTGGGACTGGGTCCCTGAAGGATGCCTGGCTGTGGGCAGGTAGACGAGGGAAACGATGGGGTTGTCCAACATGGAGAGAGACGTAGACTGTGGCCATATCCGAGGAAGGCTGGTGGAAGGAAGGTTTCTTGGGAGAGAGATGCCAGACAAGGCACATTGTCAAAGGTGTCGAACATTAAGCTGAAGAGTTAGAGCTTTTTCTTGTAGAAGAGGGAGGCTCAGCATGGTTTTGGAACACAGGAGACTTAGTCAGAACCACGTTTAATTTCTGGCCTCACTGCCTTGGCACGTGTCCTTATGACACGTGCTCAGTGGGCAGCGTGCTGGTGGCTGTCCCTGCCCTCTGAGCTTCAATTCATGTGGCCTCAGCCTGGCCAGCTTCACTCAGTGGGGATATAGGGGCAGAACTGGGAAGGCAGCTTGAAGGGCCATTGCAGGGTTAGCCTCGTCACCTCCACCACTGCCTTCACTCTTCCTCCAGTCTGCATTTGGGTGCCCTGTGCTCTTGGCCTCCAGACCGTGTCTTGAGCCTGCCTTTGAGATAATGGGGGATTGTCTCAGTAGGCAAGTAGTCCTGGGAGGGAGAGGGCGCTCGGTAGGAAAACCATGTTCTCCACTCTGGGAGTGCCCCCATGGGCCCCCCATTGCCCACTGTCTGACTATTGTCCACTGTAAAAAGGTGCCTATGACTTAATAACATGTAATACTTTTTGGACTGCTTACCACGTGCCAGACCCCAACCAAGGCTACATATAGCAGTTCATTTAGTCCTCTTCATTCTTAGGAAGTGGGCTCTCTATACCCATTCCACAGATGACAATACTGAGGCTCAAAGAGGTTAAATTATTAGCTCATGGTCTCATCTACAGTCAGAGACTGTAGGCTCAGGATTTTTAATGCAGGCCAACAGAGGTCAAGTTCATCTTTTTAACGCATCACCCTAAAATCACTCTGAGCAGAGGCTGGTCTCTGGGGTCTCCCAGCAGCACCCCGCCCACCCCCTCCTCCATAACCTGGCAGCATGATGAAGCCTCCTTTAGGTACCTTTTGAGAGCTGTGGCCATCTCAGAGCAAGCTGGTGGTTATCCCACCTTGGTCACTTACTTGATGTGTGTGGTCTAGGGATCATCACTGAAATCCCTTAAACCTTAGTTTCCTTCTCCGCAAAATGGGGACCACTAGTCACCTCTGAGAGTTATGCGAAGAAAATGAGATAAGGCTCTTAAGCACTTAGTATAGGGCCAGGAGTCAGGGAAGGGCCCGGTAACGGTGGTCATGAGAGTCGTTGCCTCCTTGCACAGAGGACCCGGAAGCCACCTGGCCAGTCGCGAACAGGTGCCAGTGGCACGTGTGTGGGGCGGGGCCAGAGGACAGGGAGGATGACTCATTAACCGAAGCTCTGCATTATTGATGCCGTTATTCTCAGACTTTGAACGAGGGCCGGCTTGGGAGCCCATATATGGAAGGCGCGTCGCAGCCTCCGCGACAGGCAGCCCCCGGGGTCCCGAGTTGCCATGGAGTCCCGCAGGCAGCCCGGGGCAACCTCCCGCGGTGCTCGGAGCGAGCCCCCCCACCCCCCCACCCCAGCGCAGGTCCTCGGTCTGAGGCCTGAGCCCTGGCTGCGCCGGGTTCCTCCATCGCGTGGCCCTTGCTCCCCTTGGACCGAGGGGGAGAGAAATGACCGGGTGGAGACTGGGGCGGGCTTCCTCCGGAGACTGCGGTTCCTGCGCGGTGCCTGCCGCAGGGCTTCGGCCCCGGGCTCTTCCGATGAGCGGAGGCGCGGCGGGGCGGAGGGGACCTGAAATCCGGTCCCTGCCGCTGGCCGAGCAGTGCGCCTTCAGTGCGCCGGCGTCCGGCCGGCTGGCGAGAAGCCGAGTCCCCACCGCGCCCCCTCCTCGGCGGCGGCGGGCTCCGGGGGGAGCCCGGGAGAGGAGGGGCCAGACCCGGAGCGACGGGTCCCGGGGGCGGGGGGACGCCGAGCCGGGCCCCGCGCCGGCCTTCCCCGGCCTTCCCCCGCCGGCCAGGCTCCGCGGGGCGGGGCGCGGGGCGGGCCCGGGAGGAGCGCGGGGAGGAGTCCGGGCTGCGGCGGCGGCGGCGGCGTCACAGCAGCGCTCCCGCTGCCCGGCGCATCAGACCCGGCCCGAGCGCCTCCGAGGACGCGGACTGGGACCCACACGGGCACAGGGGCTGCGCCGGAGGTTCCTCTCGCGGGCGGGGGCTGCGCGACCATGGCGGACAAGGAAGGCGGCGGCGGCGACACGGGTCCCCGAGGTGAGCGCCGGTCGCGGGTCCTGCGGCTGCGGCGGGGCGGGCCGGGGAGGGATGAGGCGCGCTCGGCCCGGCGCCCCGCAGCTCCCTCTCGGAAAAAGTGGGCGCGCACCCCTCAGCATCTTGCCCTCGCTGGGAGCAAGGGGCAGCGCCGCGGCCGAGCAGGGGGTCCGG
Source organism: Mustela putorius furo (assembly GCF_011764305.1). Lineage (NCBI taxonomy): Eukaryota > Metazoa > Chordata > Mammalia > Carnivora > Mustelidae > Mustela > Mustela putorius. The sequence goes on from NW_025422057.1 coordinate 13,779,284, forward strand.
GGGAGGGGGACCGCCTGCGGCCCGCCGGTCACGTGCTGCGCACCCCGGCTGGGGTGCGGACACTGCGGCGGGAACTGCAGCCCCTGCCCGGGTGCCCTGGACATCCCGGTCCCAGGGTGGCGCCTCTTGGGGGGAGGGCCTTGCGAGTCCGGGTGAGAACCAATCCCGGGTGCCCATCCCCTGCGCGCGGTGCGGGGACGCCCGCGATTGCCGAGTAAGGGGCCGGCCGCCGGGTGGCCCCGTATCCCCAGCGGCTCGTTTCCGTGACTCAGCGAGGCGCGGGTGGGAGCCTGGGGGCAAACCAAGGGTCTGGAGCTGTCCCCTGGCCCCGCCGAGGTCGCGCGTACGTGCGGGGAGTGGGGGCCGCAGCTCCGGGCTGGACTGCGGCTCACTGCCCGCCCCGCCCATCCCCAGGGATTCTGCCGGCGGTGGAGGGGCCAAGCGGCGAGGGCTCGTCTGTCCCCTCCTTGCCCTGGCGGGGGAGAGGAAGGTGGCTCCCAGTGCGGAGGACGGACGCTCGCATTCTGCAAATGTTCTATGGCCGCTTTCTTTGGGGAGCGTGGTTAGGGCTCGGATGGGGCGGGGGTGCCGGGTAAGGACCGAGAGAGGACCCGGCACCGGGGGAAGAGGAGGAGCAGCTTTTGGAGCCCAGGACTATAAATCATGGTTTCACCAGCGGAGGGGACGGCCTGACCAGGATTGTGGGTCCCAAGTGGGGAAAGTTGGGCGCACGGAGACGCCGCGCGTGTCTGACCTGAGGGGCTTTAGCAGTAGCAGCCGCAGGAGGGGAGCGCAGCCCAGTGGCTTCCGGCGAGCGGCAGGGTAAGCTGCCTGGCGAGGATGAAATTAAAATGTCTGGGACGTGAGGGAAATTCATCCAGGGAAAGCTCTGCGGGCACCTCAAAGCTGGGGAAACTGAGTCAGGTGGCAGCGCAGCCACCATGGGCAGGGTGCTTGCAGTCTTGCAGACTGGTCGCGGCCCCCGCCCTCTGCTGCGCTCTGAGCGGCACCTGCCCCCTCCCCAGCCCATTGTTCCAGCAGATCTGGGAGGTGCCTCCCCGCATGGCACTGCAGTGGTGGGGGAGTTGCGGGGGGAGGGGGACATCCTGACAGGGCTCACTCTTGGGAGGGGCCTTGGAGAGCTCAGGCCAGGCCCAAAGGCGCATCAAAATCTGCCCCCACCCCTGCCCTTCCCCAGCTGGCAAAGGCGCAATGGGCTGGTGGCTTTGTCTGGATATCACTCAGCAACTGGATGGGTTCATTCCCCCTCCCCTACTTTTTCTTTAAATTGGAAAAAAAAAATGTAGGGTGATAGGGAGGGACATCAGATTTGCTAAGAATTGCTAAAGCTTAAGTTTCTTGTCTCTCATGCTGGGATAAACAGTGGTTGGCTGTATCAGATTCAAGGTTGGCTATGGGATGTGTGAAATCGGAAGAGCGAGCAGGAACGTGCTTCCCCCTACACCCCACACGTTTGTCTTGTAAAATTGGATTCAGCACCCCTACCCTAGACACACACACGTGCGCACGTGCGCGCGCTCGCGCGCGCACACACACACACACACACACACACACACTGGGTGGTTGCCTGTCCTCAGGTTGGGAGAGCTCTCCATCCAGGATGGGGAGACACATGCTGGGTGTGCTGGGCCACCTGCCACCGTTCCCATGTGCCTGCTCTAGAGTGTGTCTTCACTTCAGTGATCTGCAATTCGAGGCAGCCTGTGCAAATATCCAACACACGGACTTGGGGCACAGAGCAGGCTGTCCCTGGCAACTTGCTGGTTCTCTCTTGGTTCCCAACCCTTCATCTCTAACATGGGAGATATTAATAGTATCTTATGGGAGCAGAGCCTGCTCACCCATCATCTAACACATCTATTTGTAAGATTTCCTCACTGAATATTCTGTGTGGGGCAAGGAGCATAGCTTATTTTATTTCTTAAAGCCTCTGCAACAGACCTGTTACCAGCATTGCCCTTTCCCCCAGGTAGGAAATCTAATCTAGATTGAACGACCTATCCAAGGTCACACATCTAGGAAGTATTGATTTGGACTTAGGCCATGGGATTGCAGGGCTCTAGCCCTTTGCTGCCATCCTATGTAGCCCCTGTGGGTGTGGCCAGTGATGCCTGCTGTATGAGGAACATGAAAATGGTGTTCTTCTGGGGATTATTTCAAGGATGCTTCAAGGATGATTGCAGAGGGATCAAGCTGTTGGGGATTTTGGGCAGTGAGAGCCCTGGGTGGTGCGATGAGCCGGAAAGACTGGCTATAACATGTTTCCCAACGGAGCACGTGGGGGTGGGGTGTGGGTAGAGTTCTTCATGAAACAAGAATGGCAAATGTTGGTAGTTGAAGAAGCTGTCTGATGGGTACCTAGCGCTTCATCACTATTCCCTTTCTCTATGCATTTCCTATGAGTTTCCTTTAATTAAATATTTACATTAATTTGCCAAGGGCCACCTTTTAATCTTTAGAGGTTTGGACGGCAAAAGCTGAGATGACCTTCATCCTGCCCCCAACAAGACCCGCCTTGGTTGACACAGGGACCCCTAGAAGGATGAGATGAATGGGCAGGGTGGGGGGGGAGGATGGGGGGCCCCGTGGGATGGTTCAGGCCAGGCTAGCTCTTATGGTGACCGAGTCAGGGGTAGGCGTGGGCAGTGGAAACCTAGTCAATTACTCCAGGGAGGAGATGGGGTTAGGGAGAGGAACAGCAGGCAGGGGAGTTGCCCGTGTTGGGGGTGCCTCTGGAGGCACTGGGTTGGGCTTTGGAGATGGGATTCTTAGCATGCTGGTAGTTAATCACGATAAAAACAAACATTTCGAACATGGACATTTAGTGAGGACTCTGTTGAAAATTTTGAATTATTGAAATTATTGAATTACTTCTTTTGGCCCCGCGCACATTTGTTATTGAACGAATGGCTAACAGGGGTCCTGTTACGCCCATTTTACGAGGGAGGGAGCTGCCAGGCCTGCATGGCTCAGTCGCTCAAGAAGTGGGCTTGAGTGAAGGGTGGGGGGTGGTCAAGCTGTCTAGCCTCTCTCAACATGCGCCAGGCAAGGCATAGGCCCTGAGGAAATTCCACTGAGGGTCGGAATGAATGAGCGCACACACGCCTCGTGGAGTGTGGCTGCCTCACTTCCCCATGGCCACCAAACTGCAGATGGAAGTGGAGGGCACTGGCTGCAGCTCCCAAGAAGCCGAGGACAAGTTGAAATGATGCTCTGGGTATCCAGAGCATCTGGCTGGGGCTCTGGCCAGGGACCCACTTTCATGTCCGTGTGTGTCTGTAGCTGTGCCCCTGCCACTGTGTACTCTTCCCTGTGCGAGCACCCCACACAGTGTCCCATTTCTCAGAGCCCTGTGATCTCCTTTCTTCTCAGGAAGCCTTTGTAGACTCATCCAGCTTGGTGAGATCTTGCCTTTGTGGTCCCAGAGCGTTTGGTACTGATCATTGGTAATCTCAACTAGTGTCCATTGAGTGCTACAATGTTCCAACTTCATATGTGCACATCCCATTGACTCCTGCGACAACCCTAGGAGGTTGGGGTTATTATACCCCATTTTGCTGATGAGACAGTTGAGGCTTTTGAGACTTTGTTAGTTTGCTCAGCCAAGGGATCAAATCACGTGGCCAATGAATGCTTGAGTCGGGACATCAATCAGTCAAGGACCCTAAAAACTTGAGATTTTCTCTCAATGTCTTTTGTCCAACAAAGGCAAGGACTGTGTCTTTCATTTCCATATTCTTAGGGAGGGCACATAGTAGGTGCTCAATAAACACCCTACTGTGTGTTGAGTGACTCTCAGTCAGTAATCCATAAGGGAACACAGCAGTGGGGAATGGCATCTGCATCCAGCCCACTCTGCAACAAAGTGGTGCTTCTAGAAACATGGATGCTCAGGAGTGGGTTGAAGCTGAAGGGCTGTAGGCAGGGCTCAGTCAATCCTTGAAGAGCTGAAATTTTGATTCCAACAAGGGTTTGAGTGACGACTCAGTATTGTGGGGGCGAAATGCTCTCTCAGCGCATAAATAGGCCTCTGGTAAGGGAGAAAGCGTCTTTATTATTGCTGTGCATAATTAGAATGGCAGGGAGGAACCAGGCGCTTTAATGAATGAGCAGCGTGGGGTAGGGAGTGAGCGCCTTCCCCCTGCAGCATGTTTGGACATTGATAGGGGAGCAGGGTGAGCCACGGCGGGGACCAAGAATTGACACCGACCCCACCCACCGTGGCGGGTTCCTCAAATCCTTGCTGCCCCCCTTTTATTAGAAACGATTCCCAATCCATTGCTCAGAGATGGGCTGTCACAGGTGCGTAGGGGTAGGGGTAGGGGAGCAATGTGGCTTTGGAGCCCTAAGTGCGTGTGGACTCCAGCTAAGTTTTCTCTTCCTGGTCTGGGTGAGGGGCACATGGTGTCTGCCTTGGTCTGTTGTGGGAACAGTGCAGATATCAGAGGGGCCATAATTTATCAAGTTCTTTCCCCAGCGGAGGAAGGGAGAGGGGACGTTCCTGTCTCTGCCTCCCAGATGCCCCCAGGGATGACCATTGCCTTGTGTGGCATGATGACGGGTCCGGCTGATCTGCTTTCTTTGCAGGCGTTAGAAGGAGGGCAGATTCTGCTCCGGTTTTTCCGACTTGGGTCTAGGTAGGGAATATGTCCAGGTCCTGAAGCAAAACGCTGGAAGGGAGGAACACTCCTTTCCCAGCAAACACGAAGTCGGCCCTCCTTGAGCGCCTTTCCCCCATGTCTGCAGAGCCCACGGATGAGAGGCAGGAAGGAAGGCGGCTGAGGGCGGGTCCAGGAGCATGTCAGTGTCGGAAGCTACACATTTTGGTCACTGGACATCCCCTGGGGCTCGTTCCCCATCCCGGCTGCCTGTTAGCATCACCCGGGGAGCTTTTTACATGTCTTGATGCCTAGGCCTCCTTGCAGAACTATTCTATCAGGACTTCTTGGAGTGAACAGCCAAGTTTGGCAAATCTGTGAGTTAGCACATATCTGGATTTCAAACTTGGGACCTCAGCATGAGGGGGTTAGAGGGCAGGAGCCTTGGACACGGTTCATTCCCTGGTGCTAGACTGAGTCAGCAGACTTCGTAGGTACCAGCTCTGTGCTCCATGGTTCGCTTGTATTGTGTCATTTCATCTTCATAAATACCCCATGAAGTGGGAGATTTCACACAAGGGGAAACTGAGGCTCAGAGGAATCGAGGAGGTGCCCCAGGGTGAGATAGCTGGGGGGAGGGGCGTCAGGGAGGGGTGACCTTAGAACAGAGCTCAGGGCTGTCAGCAAAACCTCCACGGGCACATTTTGTACTTAGGGAACTTTTTCTCTGTCTTCAACCTCTTCGAGATTCACCTTCCTGATTCTGCCATAGGTACTGACCACCTAAACCGTGATTTCTTGATGACTTTTAAAATTGATCTGCTGGTTTTTGAAAAACGCATTTATTTTAAGAGACTTACTTATATCAGTTCCATAAATGGGAAACCTGTGTCACTTGCCCCACATAGAAGGGGACTGCAGTGAAAATGTGTGGCATCCCACATACAGTCAGAATGCTTTCGGGAGATGCTGTTGCCCGTGGAAGGTTTTGGGCTGAGGCCGCGCTTGGGGTAAGAGGGAGAACAGAGAGTTCTAGAGGAGGTCAAGGATACAGGAGCACCAGACTGAGACGTTCTCTTTTCTGGAAGTCCTTCTCCAGAGGGGCTTGAACAAGAAGAGAAATGGTTTAGGAATCACCTGGCGGAAGGTCCTTGTTTCTCGTTCTTAGACCTTTTGGAATTGGAGCGCCCAGGAGGAGGGGCCCTGGGAGTGGGTTTGCAACACCTGACAGTTTATAGTCAGGGGAGAACTGGTGCCCTGTCCATGGGCCACCACAGGCATCTCTGTCTATCAGGGAATGGGGCCCTCCCTCAGGGACCCTGAACTAGGATGGGCTGCTTTACTTTGGCCATGTGGGGGACAGAGAATGTTTCTATGCAGTTTTACAGGGACAGTCCACCTGGATTCCAGTTCTGGCTTTACCACTTGCCAGCTATGAGATTCTGGGCAAATACTTAGCCCTGCCCCCACCCCCACCTCAGCTTCCCCATCTGTAAAGTGGGAGTAATCAATAGTACCGGTTTCAGAGCAGATTTTATTTACTCCCACAACCTCCAGTAAGGTTGTGGCTCCTTTGCTATTGTCTGTTGTTACTTATTATTATGAATTCCGTAGACATTTATTAGTGGCTGCATTTCGTGGAGGAGGCTCAGAGGGGAAAAGGGCTGGCCTGGAATCCTATGGCTAGGAAGGGGGAGACCCTAGCCCGAGCATCAGTCTACATGACTTCTTGGCCAGAGAGCCCAGAACTTTGGAGGGCTGGGCGTCTCTGACTGTTGGCCACATTTCATGCCCTTGTGGCCCTTTGCCAAGGCTCTGAGCTCCCTGCTGGCCTTCTTGATTGAAACACTAGTGGGGTTCAAGGTCTTTCTGTATCGCTGGACTCTATCCAGGGATGCCAACCTCTGCCCTTAGGTGGACTTCCCGTCCACCTTTGGATGGGCCCTGTCTCTGTGTTGAGACTCCAGACCTGGAGCTTTGCAGATACTGTTCTGGGCTCTGCCAGAACCACCCCTCCGCTTCCAACCATGACCCTGACCTGGGAGCCAGGGAGGTCAGCTGGGGCCCATGTCAGCTGGGGCTCCACAGTGTCCCCACAGGGAACCGTGAACTGCAGCTTATGGGTCTGGGTTTTTGTCCGCTTATCTCGAGGGCGGCCATGTGGCCCAGTTTGCTGGGACTGTTCTGGTTTGTACCTCTTGTCCCAGTGAAATTATTAATAATGACTCCTTTCACTTTCTGGATATCCCAGGTTGAAAGATAAATTCTGTTGTCGTGATACTTATCTCTGTGCTTTCCTCAGCCACGTGAGCCTCACGTGGGACAAGAGAAGCAGGAGGGCGTGTGGTTGAACCCGAGTTTTGGGCTCGGACACTCCAAGGTCCAGCTGTGTAACTCCTGGGTGTAACATTGCTGTGTTTCCATTTCTTCTTCTGTAAACAAGGTTGACTGGTAGCCCTGCCCCAGTGGGGTGCCGTGAAAATTAAATGAGAGAATATAAGTCAAGCGCAAAGCTTAGCTGTAGAAGGTGCTCGCTAAGTGGCCAGAATGGACTCTTCTCCCTGCTGGTTTGATTTGGGGGTTAGAGGGGTGTGACGTGGGGTTTGGAGCCAGACCGCCTGGGTTCAAGCTTGGCCTGTGTCATTTACATGTTCTGTGACCCTGGCAAGTTACCAAACATCCAGAAAGCTCAGTTTTTTCATCGGTAAAATATGGATTGTACTAGTCTTCTTCATGTGGTTTTCGTGAGGGTTATATGAGTTTATGTAGGAAGAGTGCTCAGAACAAGGTCAGCCGTAGACATGAAATTAATGTCAGTTATCATTATTAGCTATTATTGTTATTATGAATAAGAATCCTAAGCTACATCGTTGTAGGCAGGGGGAATTATCTGCTGTATTAGCTTCCTGTTGCCATTGTAAAAATTACCACAAACTCAGGGGCATAAAACAACACAAATTTATTACCTTATCGTCTTCCGGTTGGAAGGAAGCCCAAAGTGGGTCTAACTGAGCTGAGGTCAAGGTGTGGGCTGAACCTTCCTTCTGGAGGTTCTGGGGGCTTCTGCTCCCTTACCTTTTCTGGCTTCCAGAGGCCACCTGCATTCCTGTGACCGCCTCTGATGGCTCCCCCGGGGCCGGCGAGCCCGTGTTGGTCTCACTCAGGAGCCCAGGGGTCGGTGCTGGCTGTCAGCTGGGCTGCTGTCCGTGGTGGTCTCCGGCGGCTAGAGGAGGAGCAGGAGGTCACAAGGAAGGCCTCTTGAGAAGTTGCGTGCTGTCACTTCTGCATTCTAGAGGTCAAAGCCAAGTCACTGGCCCACCAGGTTCGAGGGGTAGAGAGGCAGATCCCCCTCTTCGTGGGAGGTGCTGCAGAGAATCGGTGACCGCTTTGAATCTGTGTCAGTTTGATGAAAGGGATAAAGGTACAAACTTAAAAATTGCTGTACGTTTTAACACAGCTTGCAGGTCAGGGTCACTCACTTCTTAGAACTTTCCGTGGATGTGGAATGCCAGGAAGTCTGCCCGTTGACAGTCAGATGTTCCTATAGTCCTATTCTCTGAAAAGCAACTTCTGGTATCTTACATTTGAAATTACATGGTTGTTGGTCAAATAAAATCTTAAAAAAAAAAAAAAAGCACGGTGGGGGAGGGGAAGTGGTGGCATCTGCGTGGCTCAGGTCATGATCTCAGGGTGCTGAGATGGAGCCCCAGGTCGGGCTCTGGCAGTGCTCAGTATAGAGTCTGCTTGAGATTCTCTCCCCGCCTGCTTGCACACTCATGGGCTTTCTCTCTCTCTCTGAATAAATAAATAAATTAAATAATTTTTTTTTTAAAAACGGTGAGAAATTACTTAACTGTTGGTCCACAGCATGTGTTTCCATGAGGGATGAACGGGGGCTTGATGTTGGTACGTGTGGAAGTCTGTTGGCTCCCTGACGATTTTTCCCAGTGGTTTGTGGGTTGATAGGTCAGAAATGCTTTCTCACGAGTAAAGAGCAACAGAAGAACCCCCCACCCCAAATTCTGAAAGTCTACAGGTGCACCTTCTAGTGCAAGTTGTGGCCGCTTCAGTGTCTTTCCGCTCCCCTCATGCTGAGTGGGGACCCCGAGGGGGCCGGGGAAGGAGCCGGATCGGGATTACCCCGTAAGAACACAGCGAGTGCAGGTGATACCCTGGGTGGGGTTTTTTGGGTTGGGCGAGAGTGGGCTCTGTAGGAAGTGAGCGCCCCCGAGGCCTGTCCTCTCAAAGGAGGAGCCCCAGCCAACGACCGACTTCATGGGGTTTGGGGTCCAGGGGCCGGTGTGGCCCACTGTGCAGGGCTGTTACTGGATCCACAGCCATTTTGGGAAGGGTGCAAGGGAAAGGTCCTATAAATGTTGAGTGACAGTCACCAACCCTGTCTTTCCCATGAATCCTTTTATTTTTAGCGTGCGATTTTGCAGAATGTGAGGACTCGCAGGAAGACACCACTTTATAGCAGAAAGGCTGGTATTTCTGTTTGCTGTCCAGCGAGTGGCCCTTTGACAATATTTGCCCCGTGATGGAGTGGGACCTCGAATGCCTCGGCCGAGTGGAAGAGGCTCCGCTCTTCTCGGCCCCTCATGTCTGAGTACATGAGCTGGACTTTTGAGACTGTTTTTATTTCTCTGAGCATATTTTTTTGAGTCGTTTTGCTTTACTGTGTTCCACTACTGCCCTCTGAAAATCGAGGCTCCGGGAAGGTAGTAGGGTCTGTAGGATGGACCCGCGAAGCACCCCGAGACCTCAGACAGAAGTGGGTTTTGCTGGTGTGTGGCACTAATGGGGTCCTCCTTGGCGCCTTCTGTTTTTTGTAAATAAGACCCCGTGGTCTGCAGGTTTCCCTGGGACTGGGAACTGTGCTTTCTGTGCCCCAATTCCTGGTTCCTGCTTGGGACACGGATGATGCAGGTGTGGGCGCCCTGGCCTGCTGCTTCGGAGGCCACAACCTGGCCTCGTTGGCCTCCTGTTTCTGTGGACTAAAGGCCAAGGTCCTCTGGCCACTTCCTTCCTTTCTTTTTCTTTCCTCGTCCTTGAGGGGCCATCTCTGCGCGTTGGGATAAGAAAGTGTTTGCAGGACCGATGTCAGGAGTTCTGTTCCCAAAGTGGACTTGGAAGCTGTTGAGGAAACAGAGCTGAGGACGGCCTCACTGGCTGGTGGGACCTGGGGGCCGCTGCTCTCCTTCTATAGGTGGGCACATGGAGGCCAGGGAGGGCTGCAGAGACCGCCCCCAGATACTTGGCAAGGCCAGCGTGACAACCCAGGTCGGCGGACTGCCTCTGCACACTTCCCCCCTCTGAACCAGCGCAGGCCTCAGGATACTTCTCGACACTGGGGTCCAGCCAGCCCCTCCCAGTCCGAGACAGCATGGCGGCCTGAACCTGTCTGCGGGCAGGTGGTTGTAAGCGACAGTCCCTCATGGGGGAGCCCCTGGCACAGCCTTTTTTCTTTCCTTGCATTGTCCCTCCGTTCTTGACAGTGGTGGTGGCCGATTTTTTGTGCCAGGGTTAAGGAGGGCTGAACTAGCCCTTTTCTAGCCAGAGGGAGCCAAGAAGGAGAATTTAGAGACAGAGGATCCCAGGATGGCTTCTGGAACTCCCTCCATGTCCGGTGTAGGAGGAAAAGTGCTGGGAGCCTAGAGCCCTCCCCACCCCAGTCTCTGACTTCTGCTGTAGCCTCTCCCTTCTCCCTGTGCGCCCACGTTATGGGCTCCCCCATCTGTCTTTCTTGCTCAAATCCATATCGCCGGGGAGCGCCTCTGGGTCCAGGCTTGGTGGCGACCTATGCCTGGAACTGTTCACCCTGGCCGGGGGCCGGGGTCACTTGCTGGATAAGGGGGAGCACGGGGGTGCCCTGGCCGGTGGTCAGGGAGCGGCTGCCACTTGGGAGTGACGGTGCGAGTCATCGAGGAAGTCATTCGCAGCAGATGGTTCCTAGGTGAGGACTGTGTAGACAGAACGGATGCAAGCCTGTGAGAAATGTGGGTCTTGTTTCTAATAGCAACAGATACTTGAGACGGTCCCATTTTCCTTTTCTTTTACGAATCAAATGTAATAGCAGATGATAGATTTAATGAAAAAAATTTTTCAGTGTGTCTCTGTCCTTGGCAAAATCAAACCCCAACACTCTGTCAGCAATTTGGGGCGGAGGTTTACTGCTTGCTGAGTTGAGGTGTCATGGCACGTGGAATTGGTGGAGATGTGCGGGAAGGACTCAAAGCTTTGGGTCTTTATCACCATCAGTGTGGTTTGGGGATGGGTTTGGGAAGTCGGTACAGCTAGAGGCTGCAGGTGGGGGTCTTGAGCATTCTGAGCAACCCCTTCGTTCTCCAGATGAAGAAACAGAATCCTAGAAAGGGGCAGTAACCTTGAGAGCCCACAGTGACCTAGTGACAGCATAAGGTCATGCTGTCCCTTAGAGCAAACTCACACTCTGCCCGCCTGGGTTGGAACGCTGGGGATGGGGGTAGGGCTGAGGATAGAGACATCGGATGGCGGTACCCTGCTGGTACCTGGTGGTTTCAGGGACACCCTGGACAGATTTGGGGAGCAGGGGATGGTCTGACTAGGGCACCAAGCTCCTGGGGGCCAGTCAGAAGGAGAGTGGTGAGCGGAGGTGCTGGAGACCCTGCCAAGACCTGATGCTGCCAGGGGCTTGCCGGGTCCCCTCGGAGCCGTCTAAGGAGAGGCTGCTGGGTGTTTGCGTGTGTTTATGTGTGTACATGGGCTCATGTGTGTATATTCATGGGGAGAGAGGCAGTAACAGAGATGGAGGAGAGGGACGGAGAGAGACAGAGACAGACAAGCGAGGGGAAAGACTAAGAGATGTTAGAAGCTCCTGGTGGCTCTTCCCTTGGGGTTTGGGTGGTTCTTTCAGAAAGGAACCCCAAAGAACTCGGCTGGTTATAGACATTGAATCCGCTCATCCCTCGCGCCATTCCCCAGCCCTAGCTCGCACCTGGAGCTGCTCTCGCAGAGAATCTGCAAACTGGTTTCCATCTGTGAATATGCTTACAACTCAAGGTGACCCTCCCTGCCCGCTTTCCCCAAGCCTCAGGGCCCAGGAGCCAGGGGGGCCATATGGTCATCTCTTGGATGTGGCCAGGTCCCGGCTCGTGCTCAGATCTGCCAGCTGAACAGCCGGGCTCTGACCAGATGTGAAGGATTAAAGCCTCGGACAGTGTTGGTTGGAAAGGTTGGAGCCCAATGGTACAGCCAGGTCCTGGGAGCCCAGGGTGAGTCCTGGGACCCTCACAGAGCCCACTCTGCTTTCTCCTGACCGTGTAGGGTGGCAAGTTTTCTGTCTTAGCACCAGAAGGACCCACTTCAGGCAGGGAACCCTGGGGGACGTTGGTGGCAAAGGGTTGGGGGTTGAGGATTGAAACCAGAAGTGAAACCCAGGAAAGTAGAGCTCCCCTCCTGGTCTTGGAGGAGGCTGAGGCCAAGGCTGATCAAGACCCCCTTCCAGGTGGAGGTCCCCGAACAGTGCTCCCTGTGGGAGACTGGAATGAGCTCAGGTCCTGAGTTCTAGTCTTAGCTCTGTGGTATGCATGCTTTGGGGCCATGGGCAGACCTGGAAATCTCCCTGAGCTTCTGGTTCCTCATCGGTAGGCTGGAACTAAGGAATGAAGCCTGCCTCTGCCCTATGGGGCTGCTGGGGAGATTGGCCGGGCAGAGAGTCAGCCCCCAGGAGGTGGGAGCTGGGTGATCACTGGGGTCTGGGTGCAGGAAACAGAGAAGCAGGCAGGGGCCTCGGGCAGGACCAGCACTGCCACGGGACAGTCGGACCCTCAGGGAGGCTGCAGGAAGTGATGTGTGAAAGCCAAGCTCACACCCTGAGCACCCACCCCACCCCGCCCCCTCCTCTGTCCCCCTGTTGCTATTCTGGGTAGATGCAGGGTGAGAAAAAGATAACTCTGCTTCTCATGACAAAAACATTTCATGTCTGTCAAGGAAAACATCCTCCATCGGAAGAAAAGAGGAAATGGCCAGGACCTCACGCCCAGAGTCAGCCCCATTAACCCCTTGGTGTTCAGAACTTCCAGACCTGCCAGGCATAGCGAGACAAAGCTAAGAGACGGGCTTTTGTGAAACCTAGCACCACGAGGTAGTGGTGTTCCTCCTTTTATGAATGAGGATACAGAGGCTTGAAAGTGTATGGTCCTTTCTTAAAGTCCCACAGAGAGAGTGTGGCCGGCGGGCCCGCTGCTTTCTGAGCCTCAACTGTGAATTCGTCAAAAATCTTTGTCCTGGATCCCTCCTGTCATGCTCCCTCACGCCCCTTGCCGCCAGCCACAAGAAAGCCACCCCCAGGAAGCCTCGCTTCCCTTTCCCCGAACACCCCAGGAGCGCGATGGGCTGGGCACTCACTGAGGCAGAGCTCTGTGCAGGCGTGCGGGGCGAGGGGCCTGGAGAGCCGACCTCACTCTCTCTTCCAGAGCTCCTCGGGTGCTAGGCTGGGGTGCTCCTGGCCGTGGCGGGCTCCCCAGAGCTCTGCTAGAACCGGGATAAGGGGAATCCGGGCCCCAGATATTGGGGTGTGGTCAGGGGTCCCAAGGTGTTCACCTGCAAAATGGCAACTAGGCCTGGAAGCCCCACCCCTTCTCCTGGCAGGGGACCTTGGTGGTGGGAGCGGCTCCCCTGCTGGAGCAGTACCTTGGGTCCCCTCTGGAAGGGGCATCCTGGTCTTCCCCCAGGAGCTGTGGGCTCCCTTCTTTCGAGCAGGCTCAGCGCGAGCGCCCCACACCTTGTAGGGGCGAGGCTGCCGCTTGCTGGGGGGCCTGGAGGGGCAGGCGGGAGGGGAGTGTGGGTTGTGCCAGGTGGTCAGCGGGGGGGTGGGGTGGGGCTGTGGAAAAACTCACAGTGCTCACCCATTTCAGTGCCTTCCCTTTTGTTGCAACACCCGGGGGATTGCCATGGAAGTCCGGGGCTCGGCCCCTCTCGACTGGGCTGGGCTCTCTGGTTTACCGTGTCCACAGCTCCATCGTCCCTACCTTGACCTTTGTTTTTTCTCATCCCCCTGCCCCGGTCCTGCTGTTCTTCTAATAGAGCAGAGCTAGGGGGAAATTTTTGTACCCACATCACAGTAAGAGTGCGGCGTTAAAGAAACCCCTTCTCCTTGGTGTCGCCTTCCTGACCTCCGGGGCGGGGTCTTTGGTGACCTTGAGGAGCAGGGCCTGGGAGTCCTCAGACTGGGACTCAGATGAGCTGTGTGTCCTGCCAGCTGCGAGAGAGGCTTTCGCTCACCTGCACCTCAGTTTCTGTAAAGCAGGGCAGTGGTTTGGGGAGGGTGGGGGTTGAGTGAGGGGGTCTCTGCAAAGCCATCTCGGGCTGTGACCCCTGCAGCCCTCCCCGGGTGCTCTTTGGGGTTGGGATGATGAATATAGCTGGTGTACAAGGATGCTTCGGGGCTGTGAAGCATACAGCCTGATGGACGTTCACATGCGAACACACCATGTGTGGGAGGCCGAAGATGTCTGTGTCCTACCTCCTGGAACATTCATAGCATGTTACCTTGTGTGGCAAAGGAACGTGGCAGATGTGTTGAAATCCAGGGTCCTGGGAAGAGGAGATTATCCTGAATCATCTGGGTGGGCCCAGGGTCATTCCGAGGGTCCTTAAAAGTGAAGGGGGGGGGGCAGGAGGGTCAGAGACCGAGAGGGACTGGAAGGTGCTTTGCTGCTGGCTTTGAAGATGGAGGAAGGGGACCCAAGCCGAGGACTGCAGGTGTCCTCAAGAAGCTGGAAAAGGCAAGGAAATGGCTGGAAATGGCTTTTCTCCTGGAGTCTCCAGAAGGAGCACAGCCCTGCCAGCCCCTTGAGTTTGGCCCTGTGAGACCCATTTCAGACTTGAGACCTCCTGAACCCTGAGCACTCCAGAACCCTCAGGTTTTAAGTCACTGGGTTTATAATAATTTATCAGCAGCAATCGGAAGCTGATACACTGTCACCACAGCACCAGGCCGGATACGGAATATTTTCATCACACCAGAACATTCCCTGGTGCCTTATCCCAGGCTGTATCTATCCACCCTGTGAGGAACAGCTGTTCTGACATCTTTCACTTCTCCTGTATCTGTTCTTGAACTTTGTGTGGATGGAATCCTCCTTCAGGTCCAGGGTCCTTTACTCAAGGCAGTGCTTTTGAAGTTCATTCATATTGTTGGGTGTATTGATACTTTGTTCCCTTTTTGTTGCCGAGTAGTATTTCGTGGTCAGGCTATACCACACTGGGCTCCTCCATTCTCCTACTGATTAGATTGTTTCTAGTTTTTGGAGCTTATGAAAAAAAAAAAAAAAACCCTGCTGTGAACATTCTGGAACAGATCTTTCTTGTGGACACACACATACACTTACTTCTCCTGTGGAGTTGCCAGGTGCCAAGACAAGGATGTGTTCTACCCAAGCTTGGGTAGAAATCGTGGTGCTGTGAGCATGAGTCATCGTGGCCAGCCTTGGGACCAGAGGCTGGTGGTCACTCCACTGGCCCACAGTGGTTTCTGGGGGTGTGCGTGGTGGTGAAGGTCTTCTCTGGTCCAGGGTGGGGGCTTAGCGGCCCTCAGGTGGAGATTCAGGTGGAAAGCCCTAGCCAGCAGGTGGGTGCGCTGGGTCTTGGAACAACAGGCGAGTCTGGGCTTCTTGAGCACCTACGCTGGACCCAGCTCAGAGCTGGAATTTTCTTATAGGTGTTCCCTGGTATCTTTGCATAGCCCTGTGAGGGGGGATAGTTGTTCCTCACTTTGCCACTGTGGAAACTGCGACCCAGGACACAGTTCTGTCTGAGGCAGAGCCAGTGAGGGTGGGACCGGGTGTCTTCCCAGGCCCAGCCGACTTCAGATTTTTCAATCCTATCCCCAGCCCTGGAAAAGGAGCCCAGGGCTGGGCTGGGTTGGAGAACAGCCCCGAGGGTCAGCTTCTCCCATGGGAAGGACAGTGGGTCCCTATAGATGGGTGTGTGAGCCAGCCCTTGGGGGGGGGGTGACAGATGCTTCCCATGTGGCAGAGAACAGTCCAGCTGGTGGAGGGGTTTGTGGGGGTGATGGGGCAGTGGTGAGGGGCTAAGAGAGACATCTGATTGGTTAGCAAGCTAGACCTGATATGTAGGACAGTAGAGAGCCCCAGCAGGTGCTTGAGGCTTGGAGTGACCTGATGAAATCATTGCTGTGACCTGATTCAGAGGAGCAGACTGTTGGCAGAGTGCGGGGCTCTCTGGGAGGCTCTCCCCAGCTCTCTGCCTCTGCCTATGCTATTCCCCATCTTGTTCACTCAGCAAACTTGTCCTTGAAGATGCCAGGCAAGCATCTTCACCCTGGGACTGCCTCCCGCACCCCAACCCCCCTTTGGCACCTACCACAGCGTCTAATAAAGAGTACAAAATAGAATTTTACAGTTTTCTTAATTATAATATTTGAATTGAAATCATTCACCCTGTTTTGGCCTGATAAGTCATGGTCAGATTCTCATGAATTAAATACATATGCGATGTGTGTCCACTAGACAAGACGAATGGCAGCCCGATGATGATGGGGCAGAGGAGACCTGACATGCAGGACCTGGGGGTATGGGGGGCTGTTTCACCTAGCGGGTGAATTCCCAGGTAATGCCGAAGCGATTGCCCTGCGGAGTGCTGTTTCATCGTACAGTCACGCCACACTTGGTTCACCTTTCTCTTACTGATGCATGTTTGGATTGCTTCCAGTTTTTGGTGATTATGGGAAAAAAAGCTGATTCTGGAACAGATCTTTTTGTGGACGCCTGTATACACTCACTTCTCTTGAGTAGAATCCTAGTCATGGAGTTGCTGGTCCTAAGGCATTGTTCAGTTTGGGCAGAAATTCCAACTGCATATTTTAGCTTCTAGAATCTTCTTCTCCACTAACCCAGAATGTCCTCAATGTTGTGTCCACATCATCAGGACTTAGAATGTGTCTGTGGGGAGAGAGAGACAGGGAGACGAGGGCAGGAGAATGGATCTGTGCAGGTGTCCCTGTCACCAGCTCCACTTTTCCTGTTGGGAGCATTCCTGCGGTCACTTCCTGTGGGTCACCGTCCAGTGAGGATGTCGCTGCCTGTGCTCATACATTCCCATCTCAGTGGGGGTGTGCCTACCGCGAGTCAGGCGGGTCACTCTGTGTCTGGAGCATTCTGTTCTGCAGAGGAGATGGCTGTTGATTAATTGAGTTCCAGAAGGAGCTGTTAAAGATAACAATGAAGTCAGAGAAGCTGGCCGTGCACATGGTTGGGCTTAATGAAGCAGGCCGGCCAGCATCCTGGGAGGGATGGGCCTATGGGACAACGCTAATTAAAAGCCCCAGACAGACCACCTGGGCTTACAGATGCCCCTGCAGTTCTTCCTAGTCCCCATCATGGGCAGTTGGCCCTCTACGGATGGTAGGGTGGGTGGGAAGTCGCATTCCCCGGGCCTCGGTTCTTGCCCACCTGGGCACTGCAGTGGCTGGAACAGGGGTCTTGGAGGCTGCGTGCACTGCAGTCCCCTTGTGCACGTAGAACACACATGCTCCGGGGTGTGTGGGCCGCTGGGACCATCTGTGTGGCCTTCCTGTGGCTGCTGAACCCAGAATATGCAGCATTTCCTGGGGATTCATATGTATACTCACAGAGAATATGGAGCACACTCATGTCGTACACTGCGGTAGTGTATTAAGGCTGTACTCGCCTCCTCCAAGCTGCTTGGTCTCAGGTGGGCCTCGAGATGCTTCAGCAGACACTCTGGGTCTTGTGGCTCAGAGTCCCCACCCATGGCTCTGGGAGTAGCTTGAGGAAGTCCGCCTCATTCCCTGGAAAGTACTTTGCATGGCCTTTCTACTCCTTGGGGAAAGACTTGGAGCAAATTTGGTCCAGGGGGAATTGTTCGTTGGTTTTCTTTCTTTGTTTTTATCTCCCTTTCCTGCTCTGGAAGTAGATATTCTATTTTAAATCCTTTCAAGAGGAGTTTCTCTTGAAATTTTGCCATGCCTGCTTAACGCGGCAAAAGCTAAAGTTGATCAATATCTTAACTGAGTTTACGAATTCTTCCTTTGTAAGAATGCCAGTTCCTCATTGAAGGTTTTGTATAAAAAAAAAAAAAAGTAAGAATGAGGGATTTTAAACCTAAAAAGTCTTTTTTGAAAAATATATTATTTATTTATTTGACAGAGACAGTGAGAGAGGAAACACAAGCAGGCGGAGTGTGAGAGGGAGCAGCAGCCTTC
The DNA here is from genome assembly GCF_011764305.1 of Mustela putorius furo. Taxonomy (NCBI): domain Eukaryota; kingdom Metazoa; phylum Chordata; class Mammalia; order Carnivora; family Mustelidae; genus Mustela; species Mustela putorius. Next base: position 13,797,131 of record NW_025422057.1, read on the forward strand.
CCAGTGAGCAGGGAGCCCGACGCGGGGCTCCATCCCAGGACTCTGCAGACGGAGCGTGGCCTTTGGTTCTGTCCAGCCGGCAGCTTCAGAGCATCTAGGGGAAAAGCGAAAATGCAGCTGGTGGCTGAGGTGCTGGCCCTGCTCTGGGCCTATGTTGACACGCTGCCCGGGAGCAGGGTGTCTGGGGAGAGGTCTGTGCCAGCCGTCGCCCCTGGCCCGCTCGGAGAGTCCGGGACAGGCAGCCAGCTCCACCACTGGCCAGGTTCCGAGAGAATTGCTGTAAACTGGGCCAGGCAGAGACGTTGGCCACTGCCCGGGGCTGGCAGGAGGGCAGGAGGGAGCGGTGGCCAGGGTGGGTGGCGGTGACTAATGTCTGCTTCTAGGGAGGAAGGCTGTGCTCCTGAGTGCAGGTAGGACGAGGGACAGTTTTCCTGGCAGGGTGGTTTCCAGCAGCTCTTTGATTTTTTTTTTTTTTAAATTGAGATTCACGTATCATTAAAAAAATAACTTACCATAAAATCCAGCGTTTTAAAGTAATCAAAAGCATACAATTCGTTGGCTCTTGGGACAGCCACAAGGTTGAGCAACCATCGCCACTGTCGAATTCCAGAATATTTTCATCACCCCGTAAAGAAACTCCTGCCCATTTGCAGTCCCTCCCCAGTTCCACCCCTCCTCAGCTCTCGTTTCTCGCTGTGGTGTCACCAGCTGCCCTGAGGAAAGACTCGCGCCAGTCACAGAGTCCTGGAACCAGGGCTGGAGTGTGGTGGAGGGAAGGAGCTCAGGCACGGGGGACAGGCGCTCACAACTGTGTGATTTCAGGAAGATACTTACCCTCTCTGTGCCCTGGTTTCCTCTGCTGTTAAATGGGGCTATTAACTACTTACTACTTACTTTCTACTTCATTGGGTTGATTGTAAGGATAAAATGAGACCCTGTATAAATAATAGTAGCTAGGCTTGTTAAGACCTTTGCCTGGGGTATTTTTATCTAATCCTCATTAATCCTGAGAGGTAAGAGTTATCATTATCCTATTTCATACAGAAAGAAAACCAAGCCACAGAGAAGTTCAGTAACTTGTTTAAGGTCGCACAGCTATGAATCTGTTTTTGGCTGAAAAGCATGGACAACCTGACTTTGTCTTGTTTCCAGAAAAGGGAAGTTAATTATAACTTAGAGTAGAAAGTCCAGAAGTCCAGCAAGCTCCAAAGCAGGTTGAGTTGGCAGCTCATGGACCCCATCCAGAACGGATGGAGGTTCTTTGGGTGGTGCTGCCTCTCAGGCTGGTGGCAAGATGGCGCCCACCGGCTCTTCCTCAGGGCCCTGGCTTCAGGGTAAGAATATTTCCTTCCCAGAAGCCCCCAGGTGACTTTCCCTCACAAACCCATTCCCACTTCTGTCATTGGGGAAGGGGAAGGGTTTGCCATGATTGGTTTTGATGACCCGGGATCAGCCCTGGGTCTGGGGTAGATGCCCCTCTGCCACCTCTCCATGAGAGCCATGCAAAATTGAGGTTTAGTTAAGAAGAGCAAAATGTTTGGTGGGTAGACACAGCAGGATCCACCAAGGCCAGTAAGGAGCTGAGCTGGGATTTGAATCAGCCCTGCCCTGGGCTTCACCACACTGCAACACAGCCTCCACACAGCTCTTGAAGGGTGGTATGTGCGTAGTGAATCTAGGCGGAATGCAGAAATCTGTATAGTCCAGCTCCCAACCCCCCCCCCCTGTTTTTCTTTGATACCTGACTGGTTGAACCCCTCTGGTGATGGGGAACTCAGTGCCTTACCAGGCATTTTCCTTTTCTCATTTGACTGTTAAGTGCCACGGCTACCTTTCAGAGTGCTCTTAGGTGATTTAGGAAAAGATCTGCTCTAGGTGCAGAAATTGGAAAATGCTGCCTACTCTGGATGATAGAGTCTTTCTTTTCATGGCGTGGGGTGGTATGTTGGCGGTAAGAAAATGGCACCCCTGCCTATGGGTGAATGCAGCCCTGCCTGGGAGACATCGCTCCCCCAAGGTAGACACCTTTGGGCCGTGTGCAAACTGTCTCTTCTGTTAAGACCCTCTCCAAGAGGGGCCTGTCATGTATGTGCATAAGCCTCGGCTCGCAGGACACTGGCAGGGCATGGGAAGTTCATGCTCGGGTTCGCCAGCAGGGGGGTACACCTGGGCTCAGGGCACCCCTTCCTGCCTGGAGGTGGTACAGCTCTCCCTCATCAGGAAGGTTCAGCTGTCTGTCTCCCTGGCCCTCACCTCCTGTTCTGCCTTTCCTCACCTCTCTCCAGGGTCAGTGGTGCATATTCAGGGCATGAAAGTTCCACTGCCTCAGTACGGTCAGCACCGCTGTGGACTGAGCCGTCCCAGGGCTTTTCATGGTGGGAACTGGGGAAGTCTAAGCCAGGGTCTTCCCAGGGCCCAGGCAAGTGGCATCTTTTCCTTAGAGTGGGACAGAGCTATTTCATCGACCTGTTCAGTTTCGAAGTGTGCTTCACTGTAGAGAACAGGAAAGCCTGCATCTCATTCCGTGGTGGGAGTGGGGGCAGGTGGCTTCCCAGATTCTCCTCCATCCTTCTGAAAGTGCCCCTGGGGTAAGCAGATGGGCTGAGGAGGGGAGTCGGGACCAGACAGTCTCTCTCACCCGTGGCAGCACCAGCCCCGTTCCCATTGCTAAGAGTTTCCCTGGGGGTTCCATGTGCCAAGTTTCTGTCTGGTCGGTCTTTCTATCCTTGATTAACAAGCCTGGAGAAACACTAGCGAAAGGAAGTGCATTCGCTGACTGCATGTCTGGTGGCGCTCGTCCCCCTGGCGTAGGCACATGGCCTGTTTCGCAACAGCAGTTGCTGTTTGATGATGATGATGATGGATAATGATAATAAACAGCTTCTGTAATTTACCGAGTGCTTGCCCAGCACCAGGGTTTATAGGTATCATTTCATTTTGTCCTTAGAGCAACCCTCTAAAATATATCACCATCATCATGATCCCCGCTGTCCCCCAGTTTCCAGGAGAGAAAACGGAGCCTCTGAGAAATAAAAGTAGCTCACCCAAAGTCATGCACCAGGGAAGTGGCCATGCTGGGATTTTGAACTCCAGCTTTCCTGACCTGGAACTTGTACCTTTCACTTCCGTGTTATCAGCACCTCTCTCCCACGCCCTGATCTTTGGGTTGGAAGAATTAAGGCATTTGAAATGGAGCATCCTGATGGGCTTCAGAGCCTCAAGAAGGCCGTGCCCCACAGAATTCTGAGCCTGGAGGCGGCGCTGGGCAGCTGGGGCTTGGGAACGCCCTGTGACTGTGCCCTCCTGATTTTCCTCACGCCTTTTGCTCCTCTGTGGAATGGGGATTTATGTTCATATCTTGTAGCTTCATCTGTTTTGAGCAGTGGCACCTGTTGGAGACGTGACATTGGTTGTAGCGCCGGCGCGCAGGCTCAGAGTTGGAGAACTCAACGCAGCTGGGTGGCATCCTGACAGCGTGGGCTCCTTTCTTAACCTTCTAGGCCTTTCTTTTCTCATCTGTGGAATGGGAAGGATGACAACACCTCACGGCCCCCTCACACAGCAGGATTTCCTGAGTTACCCCAGCACAGCGGGGACCTCGACGTGAAATTCACGTTGGGAGATGGTTGACAGTGATGGTTTTCCTGATAGATTTCTGGGTTTTGTACATCTCTAACAATTTCAGATTAACCATGTGAGTCTGAATAAACTTGTACTAGAGCCCAGAGTCAAAACCGTACATAAATAGCTGACCCCAGTCAGGAATGCAACAGATGGTGGGCGGGGCCGTTATTCATTTCAGAGGGTTTCCCATGAATTATGTCCTTTGTTTCAATAAAATGGAGTCCCTGGGAATGTGGATTCCCACTTCACAGAGGGAGAAGTTGTGTCCAGAGAGAGGGGAGCTTTCACACCTGTGCATTCTCCAGTTGTCCAGCCTGCCCACGTTCTGCATCACCATCCGGAGCTGCTTGTTTTCCTGTCATCCCTCTATGAGCAACAGCCAAAGAGCCAACTCTGTCTTTGTTCTTCTGTTCCTAAGCTCTCTTGGTTTCGAGGGCCACCCTGCGCCCCGAGCTGGTGGCCCTCTCTGCCCCCTCTACTTGCTCTTGTTTTGTTCATTTGAATCATGATCCAGTGTTAGTCCATGGATTGCAACAAGAGGGGTCATGATGTCTCTTAAGTGTCTTTTAAGCTGTGGGAGTCAGTCCCTGGGTCTGATCAGGATGACCCGGGAACCTCATTAGAAATGCAAATTTTCAGTGGTCCCAGACTTGTCGGAGTAGAGACTTTAGGGTGGGGTTGGGGCCAGCCATCTGTTTTAACAAGCATTCTTGGTCATTCTGTTGCAGGAGTCTGAGACCATTTGATCTGTAGGTTTCCCCTCCTTTCCTGTATATTTCCTTTGTAACTTACATCTTGGAGAGACCTGGCATTTGCCCTAGCAGTTCGCCCAGCCTGAGTTTTGCCTGTTGATCCCATGGTGCAGATGACCAAGGTCTTCATTCCTCCCTGCTGAGGATGACAGGAAGACTCTGCTCCCTCAAACAGAGGGGGCTGACTTTTGGAGGTTACTGCTGAAGTGGGGTGCCCTCCTGGCATAGTATGGGGTGGGAGCAAGCACAGATGTTCCAGGCTCTGTGAAAAGGCTTGCTATGGCCAGGAAAGGGGGGCCATGGAAGGAGGAGAGGCCACAGAGGGAGGTGAGGATGGACTTCCAAGGGCCTGGTGCCGGTGGTAGGCTAGACTTCGTTTTGCTGGCCATGGGAATTGAAGGCCCTGACAATGGGGAGGTTGTATGAGATCTTGGTTTGACCAGATGGCTCTGCCTGCAGGAGAGCATGACTTAGAGGGGGAAGACCTGGAGCAGGGAGCCCTGGGGATGCTGGGCGGGAGCCCTGGTAAGTGTCAGCAGGATGTGGACCAAGGTCGTGGTGGTGAAGTTGCAGAGGAGGGAGTGAATGTGAGAGATGCGAAGAATCTCTCACAGGAATGACTTGGCTCGAGAATGCAGTGGGAAGGGAGGGAGGAGTCTAGGACTCTATCTGGGAGCCATGGTGGTTGCACTGACCAAAGGGGATGTCTAAGGAGAGAAGCAGGTCTGAGTGCTTTGAGAGCTGGCCACACATTGTTGGAGGCAGGTAACTCAGCACGTGTGTTACCAATATCCTGACTCAGAGGGGTCAGTGCCTCAGTTGGGAAAGACCTTTGTGACCTTCCAAATCTGTGCATATTCACTGAATCCACTTTTGGGGGTACATAGACACATCCATCTGTCCGTTTTCCCATCCATCCACCCATCCATCTATCCACTCAACTATGCATCCTTTTATCCACTCATGCAAATATCCATCTGTCCATCCACTCAATTCTCTAGCCACCTACCTGTCCACCCACTCATCTTCCATTCTTTATCCATCCATCCATCTGTCCATGCTTCTATCCATCCGTCTGTCTATCCATCTCTCCATTCTTTTATCCATCCATTCATCATTATTATCACATTTATTGAATGCCTGTGAAAGTCAGGAGCTGAGGAACCAGAGAAGAAGTGAAACATAGCCCTGCTCAGACAACTCCAAGGTCCATGGAACAGAAGCCAGGTGGACAGAAGTATCTCAGTACTGTGCGTAGGGTGATCTGGTGGAACCCCTCCAAATGCTGGTTCCAGGGGTCAGGGCTGTGAGGTTGCTAGGTGTAATTCATGGAGGTTAGTAGGAAGAACTGTCGGTCTAGAAACCCATTTCCTCACCTCCCATAGCAATGTCCCAGGAGCACATGTGCGTGTGGACCTCCCCCTACACGCGTCCCCCTACCCCCGCCAAACCATGGTCTGGGGTTGCAGGGACTTGTGGGGCTCCCTGTCTCTCCAGAAATCCAGATGTTCCAGTTTTCCCTCACTGGGGCACCTCATCTCCCGATCCGTCCCAGGGGGGGAGATAGCTGGAAGATTCCGCCCCATGTCAGAAGGGGCCCAGTGCAGCCTGCCGCTCTTGGCTGTCATGGTGCTGTGGCTTCTGCCGCTATAAATACTCCTTTCCATACTTATTGTTTAGCATTTGGAGAGCAGCTATTTTACACTCCGTGTTCTTTGTAACCAGGAGGGTCTTCCAGTTCATGCCAATAAAATTTCCATTTACTCTGGACATCAACCATGGTGATTTAAAAAAAAAAAACCCATAAATTATTTACTGAAATGGAAGTTCAGCTTACAGTAATAATGCATTAGTTCAGCTAGCCGTGAAGCCTATTACAAGGATAATAAATTTTTTTTATTTTCCTTCTTAAAAGATTTTTGCCTGTAACCTACACATGACCTTGAACTAATCAATTTTCAAAGATGACAGTGCAGGGAGGGCATATGAGGAGAGTGAGAAAGGAAGGAAGAGCTTTTCTAAAATAGCCTGATTTTAGGCAATTGTCAGCAAATACCCGTTATCTCACAGCTAGGAGGGGAAAGAAATGAAAATATATATTGCATTTCTTAAACCGTAAGGACCAGACCTTAAAAATCCTTTTGAAATTGAGCATTTGTTTGATAGAGACATAAATCTGGCAGCTGGAAAGAGGGCCTGTTCGGAAAAGCTGGGGAGTCACCATTGTTGAGACCAATTGTCATGTCACATGAGCCTAGAGCCTTGGGGAAGAGAGTCAGCCCAAGGGTTCTCTCTTCATTTTTTTAAAAATGTTTTATTTATGGAGCAAGATCAATTTTATATATCTCGGGAAGTCTACAGTTCTGCTCACCGCCATTTGCTGACTAATGTCTCCAGCAGAGAAGAGGACGACAAGCAGGTTCAAGAATTATGGCTAGCTTTGACGTTTCTTATCAAGGCTGTTTTTTATTTTAAGAACATCTGCTTTGATTAAAGGCATTAGAGCCAGGAGCAAATAAAAATGTGTCTGATTTTCACATGTCTGGCATTTTATAACGGGAACCGTGACGAAATCTGTGTCTTCATTCTCACACCCCTAAGGCAAGTGATAAGTATTAACCTAGTATAGTTCAACTAGTTTCTTCTCCATTATCTGGTTTGGGGTTCTAAAAAAAAAAAATTCCTGTGGCAGGAGACTCGTCGGTTGAGTCAGAGTCTTATTTATATCCTCTACTTCGCTGCAAAGATATTTTCATACCCCTCTTTGCTGTAAAAATTATTTTAAAAGTGACTTGGTTGAAGAATGTGTTGGGACATGGGTCCTGGATTGAGTGAACCTAGAAACATCCCCATCAAATTATTTTTGTATTCCCACAAACTAAAAAAAAAAAAAAAAAAAAAAATCACATAATAAATACACAAGACAGAAGTGACATTAAATTATTTGAAATGAATAACAAAGGAGAGCTGACAATTGTTTTCTGTGGGTTTACTAGAAAGAGTCAGGTGTCTTTCTCTTCAGCTTGACCATCCTTCTGTGGCAGATGGTTTGCATTCTTGAAATGATCGGTGTTTTTCTGATTCTGTGACGTGAAATCATCAGCTCCCTCTGTGTTACCGCATTTCGGAGGGACGTGGAAGACGCTGTGAGTGTCTATGTAACGTGGCTGGAACGGTGCAGTAGGTGTTTCTTAGAACTCCCAGATCCCTCTGCTCTGCCCTTGACCATACTTACTGGCGGACTGTGTTTCTTTCATGTCTGTTTTGCTATTCTTTTCTCCCTACCTCCACAGATGGGTCTCAATTCTCTTTCCATCAGCTTCCTTTCTGCCCCCAAGCCTGCACTCTAAAATTTAATCTCTATCCTTGTTGCCTTGTTTGTCCGTCCCCCACGTGCTCAGGCCCTCAGTGTGTCCTCGAACTGAAATATCATGTAGGCGCGCGTTTTCACGGGGCAGGTGTTATTGTATTGGCTTTGATCACAGTCAGTGACAGCTGGTATTTTTTACTGTGGAATGTAACATTACATTAACATTACACTACTGTAATTAACAGTATGTGTAAGGAACATTTACATAAAAGTACGTGTAAGTAACTGTTACGTGTAAGTAACAGTAGTGTAATGGCCAGTGTGGAAGTGGTTGGTAGCCTGGACACACAGTAGGTCCCTTGAGCCTATAGACATTCCATATATCAACTTTTCTCCCTTGTCTGTTATCTCAGATCTGTCAAATAGCCATAGATCAATAGATAATATTCTGTTGACCCCGTTGTGTTTATTCCTGATGACTTACTGTTGAATGAGAGCTCCCTGGATTGGTGGAGAAGATTAGGACACTAGAAACTGCCCATACCCTTCTGGGCCTCAAATAGCCTTTTCCATATTCTTTTCCCTACGAATTTTTTTTTTTAATTTTTAAATTTATTTTCAGCGTAACAGTATTTATTGTTTTTGCACCACACCCAGTGCTCCATGCAATCCGTGCCCTCTCCAATACCTACCACCTGGTTCCCCCAACCTCCCAGCCCCCGCGAATTTTTGAGCACCATTTGGATATCCTAAATGGTTAGCTGAAAGAACACAGTTGTCAGCCCTGGCTCTGCGTGTTCCTGTGGGGGGCTGGTACACCTTAACTGGCAAGTTGTCTTTGATATGGGATATGCAGAGCTCTAAATGGGGGCATGCATGATATGTTGTTGGATTTCTACGCATCTCTAAAAATGTTGCTCCTCTATGCAAATCAGTTTTAAGTCATCACGTGGTACAGCTGCATTTTTACTTCTTTTTTTTTTTTTTTTAAAGATTTTATTTATTTATTTGACAGAGAGAAATTACAAGTAGACGGAGAGGCAGGCAGAGAGAGAGAGAAGGAAGCAGGCTACCTGCTGAGCAGAGAGCCCGATGCGGGACTCGATCCCAGGACCCTGAGATCATGACCTGAGCCGAAGGCAGCGGCTTAACCCACTGAGCCACCCAGGCGCCCCTGCATTTTCACTTCTGATGGAGGAAGTCCATGAGGGTCAATCACCTCCTGGCCTGGCTCAGTGATCAGCAAGGAATTGGGTGGGGGAGGGGCAGGGAGAACCGAGAAAAGCCTTGGTTCTTGTCCTCACATATCCTGGAGTCCTTGGGGGGCCCAAGGCATGTGTTCAACGTGTGGCCCAACACATGCTCTTCTGCAATCACTGGGACGTGCTCTGAGAAGAGCCGAGTGATGGGATAATTAGGACCGAGCAGACAGCGGGGTGGATGGTTTGTCTGCAGATAATAGCTTGTTTGCTAATTGCCAACACCAGATTTACTGGGCAATTAGACATTTGGTGTCTTCCAAGACCTTCTGTGCAAATGTGGACACATGGCCGCAGGCCTCACAGGTAGCAGGTGGAAGGAAGGTGGTTCACTGCTGGATGGCATCTCTCTGCAGCCTGCCCAAGGGGCCGTGGGCAGGGCAGACTTCTCGCCAACAGGTGGGAAGGACCATCTGGCAGTGCTCCCTAGCAGCGAGGCTGGAGTCCCCCTGCTTTATGGAAGGGGAGTGCCCTTGGCTAAGAGATTAACGAAGAGGGTGGACTTCCGCAGGCTGGGCCAGGGGCTGGCTGGGCTTACGTCTCTGTTCTCTTTTCAAGAGCACCAAGCCAGGGGTGCTCCTAGGAATCAGAAATTGCTCTCCCTCTAAGATGAGCAAGTTGAGTATTTTAAATGCAAATTTTTTATTATGAAAAAGTATATATGACACAAAATCTGCACTTTTAACCATTTTTAAGTGTACAAATCAGGGGCATTAATTTAACCATTTTTAAGTGTACAAATCAGGGGCATTAATTGCGCTCACAGTGTGATAAACCATCATCATCCCTATTTCCAGTAATTGTCCTCACTCAGAAGAAAAACTCGCACTCCTCATTTCTTCCTCCTCCCTCCCAGCCTCCGGTAACGTCTGATCTGCTTTCTGTCTCTCTGACCTTGCCTGTTCTAGATATTTCATGTGTGTGGAATTATACAAAACTTGTCCTGTCGTGTCCAGCTTATTTTACTTGGCGTAATGTTTTCTAGGTTCCTTTGTGCAATAGTGTGGCCAAGAACTTCTTTCCTTTTTGCAACCGAGTAATCTTACATTGTATGGGCACACCCATTTTGTTTACTCATCTGTTGACGGAGACTTGGCTTGTGTCTACCTTTTGGATATTATGAATAATATCACAGTAATGTGTACATTTAAGTGTCTGTTTGAATCCCTGTTTTCTGTTCTTTTGGGTAGATACCTATGCGTGGAATTCCTGGGTCATATGGTAATTCTACATTTGACTTTTTGAGGAAGCACTAAACCATTTTTCCATAGCAGCTGCACCATTTTGCACTCCCACTGGATATCTACAAGGGTTCCAGTTTCTCCATATTCTTGTCAACATTTGTTACTTCTTTCTTTCCTTTTTATAGCTGCCATCTTAGTGGGTGTAAAGCCTTACCTCATTGTGGTTTTGATTTGCATTTCTCTGGTAACTAATGACGTTAAACATCTTTCCACATGCTTATTGGCCATTTTTGTGTCTTCTTTGGAGAAAGGACTGGAAGTCCCTTGCCCTGCAAGTTGGTTTTGGGTCTCTGTACCGACTCGCTTCTGCGAGTTTCTCCCAGGGTTTGGAACTGGATCCTCCCCAGGAGAAGGGAGACCAGATGTCTGCAGGGAGTGGAGGTGGCTGTGCAGATCTGAAGGCTCACATTCACCCTTTCATGATTCACTTCATTCCCTCAGCCCATTTGGTACCTACGGTAATGATGCTCTTTGAGTTCTCACGGAGCAGGAAAAAACAAAAACCAGAATGTGTTGGGATTAACCAGAGTGATCTGAGAGCAAAGGCTGATGGAACCACTGCTGTGCTCCCCTAGAAGCAGGCCTTTCTCAGACACCTCACGCCCTCTGGGTTTCCTTGACCATCAGTATGTTTGAGCAAGCTTCCCAGTTCTTCCCACCCAGGAGTAGGCTGTGTACTAGCTGGGCAATGTTTGCAGAGCACCCCAGTGAGCCCTGGCAATCTGTGGGTACCCAGAGTCGCTCACAGACCATGCTCTGCTGCCCTGTCAGTCCTGGGTGGCGGGCGAGGAGACCAGCATGGAGCTCCCAGCAGGGACAGTGTGACTTCTCCTTGGGTCCTCATTCCCGGAGGAAGGCCACTGGGCCCCGGCAAGGTATCAGGACAAATGTCGGTGCCTGCATAATGGCGAGGCCAGCAGGGCCATCATCATAATGATGTCTGGGCGGCTTGGCTGTTGCCTCTTCTCTGGTTTGACCTCATGTGTGTTGTGGGGCCTTAGGCGTGGGGTCCGGGGACACTAGCCTGCCTGACCTTCTGCCGTGCTTTCTCTTACCTGGATGCCAGAGCCAGCAGGATCACTGAAGAGAGATGAATTCCCACGTTGTGATGCAGCCTCCTGCTGGGGGCGGGGGGGAGTAGCAGATGTGTCCACTAAGCAAGGAAGTTCTTTCTGGACGCTGCACGCCTGTCCTGTATTCCTGTAATGGGGCTTGTTAATCTCTGGGGTAAGGCAAGGAACCTGGAACCTCTTCCCAAAAAACCCATCCAAACATTTGCTCAGGTTCATCCGGTCCATGGCTGGGCTCAGGTGAGGTTCCGACTCTTGGGAGAGCGCACGCCTGGAGTGAGGCCATGTGGGGGTCGGGCAGGTCTCCGCCAAGCAGGCCCTGGGGGGGACTTGGTGAGAGGCCTGGTGGTCACGGGGAGAGGAAGAACGTTTCATCTGGCTCTAAATACCGAACACAAGGGAGTGCCCGAACAGACAGACCATGCGTGTGCTGGGGTTTGGCTTCCCGGGGCTCAGCCCATATCGCTTCTAAGGAGGCCTTTGTCTTTCCTTTCAGAAACAGCCCCCACGTCTGCATATTCCTCTCCAGCCCGGAGTCTGGGGGACACAGGGATCACGCCGCTGTCTCCTTCCCATATCGCGGTAAGAGATGTGTCTCTACGTGCAGGGCTGTGTGCTGACGATCTTTGCTTTCTGGATCTGCTCTCACGATCCAGGCTGCTGGGCAAGCCGCTCGCCTTTGTGGGCGGGGAGTGCATGGTCCTGGGGTCTGGCCGTGTGAGCCCACCAAGCCCTTCCCCACCCTGGGCCTGGAAAGGCTTTCTGGGGTGTGGCTGGTGCTTCTGGGGCTTTTGGCCTGCGTGCATTAGCAGGAAGGGCGGGAGGACCCCTTGAGCTCTAGGGCCCAGAAACAGTGAGGCATCCTTTCAGCAGCGAGCCGCCAGCTCTGGCCGGGGCATCAGTGAAAAGCACTCTAGTCCACAAGTCTGTGGCTGGGCTGGCTTCTGCATTGGCCGGCCCAAGGAGGCGACCTAGTTGGGCAGGGGACTGGAGACTGGGCTTTGCTGCCACCCGACCCCTCACTGAAAAGGCCGATTTTTGTGGGGCAGCTGTTCAAGGGACTTCCACATAGCCGACCAGAGAAAATTGCCCTGGGAGGGGTCACTTTGCCAGAGGCTCCGCTAGGCGGGGGCACCAGCTTGCCCTGGTTTTCCTGTAACTGTCACCTCCCTCAGTGTCCTGGAACTCCCTCCGTCCTGGGAACCTTGGGGGGCTGGCCTCCTAGCGCCCGTCCTCACACTGCGGCTTTCCAGACGGCTGCCTGAGGGGCCCCCATAAGAGCTTCAGGGTCACCTTGCAGTGTGTGGGGAAGGAGGAACCGTGTGACAAGAGGCCAGATGGGTGGGGATCTCACCCCTTGCTCTAAGCAGTACATGTCAAGCCCGACATCTATGGGTTTATAACATGAAGTTCTGGAGATATAAAAAAAAGTCTACACTGCTTTAAAAAAAGGTTTGGAAACCTGGAATGGCCTGATCCACTCACTTGATGTTGAGGAAAGGCTGTGTCCCCTGAGGGGACGCGACTTGCCAGGATCACGTGGCCAGGGTCCCTGGCACGCAAAGCCCTCCTCCCACACACAACACGTCTGAGCAGATGGAGTGGTCACTAGAGACGTGGCAAGGCCACAGCTGGCAGAGCATTCTGGGCTGTGACTACGTGGGAATTCGGGGGAGGGGGCAGTGAGGGAAAGGTTGTGTCACTCGGGTAACAACTGGGCTTCCAGACTGGATGGACTTTCCATAATTAGACAAGTTCACAAGCAATTGATAAAGGGGCTGGTGGACAGGCTGTGGGCAGGTGTCTTCACCCTGGCCGCCCGGGCCTCTGCTCAGGGGGCACCTCCATTTTTCCCTGGAGCCCCTTGGGTGGGGGCTGAGGCCGGCCCGCTCTCTCCGTGGGGCTCACTTTGTGGCACACTTGAGCCAGGATTCTGTCTGTAGTGGGTGCACACCTGGGCAGAGTGGAAGGCCAGGCTCGGCCACCCCCGCCCGCCCCTCATGCTTTACCCCGAACGTCCGCAGAATGATGCTGACCCGAACGTCTCGGAGCAGCAGACGTTTCTGGTGGTGGTGGCCATTGACTTCGGAACCACGTCCAGCGGCTACGCCTACAGCTTCACCAAGGAGCCAGAATGTATCCACGTGATGAGGTGAGCGCTGTGGGTAGGGAGGGCGGTGTGGGGGTGCCATCACTGCACCTGTGGAGACTTGGAGGAGGGCCCTGGGGCAGGGGAGGGGGATTTGCCTAAGAAGCAGGTGAATGGCATTTTGTAGGCGGTCCTGGAGTCTGGCCCAGCTCCGCCCCAGACCCCCTGTGCCCCTGAGCCCGCTCTCATCTCTGGGCTCCAGGTTCCTGGTCTGGAAAAGCATTAGTTTAATTCTGACTCAGTGGGTCTAGGGAAGGGCCTAGATGGCGTGTTCGAAACCGGACCCAGGTTATTCCAGCACGCAGCCCAGGGAAGGGTGCTGACTTGTAGGCAGCTTGCCGTGATGGAGGAGGTCCCAGGCGTCCGCTCGGCCACACACTGTGCGACCTTGCTCAGTTGCTGGACCTTCTAAACCTGTTTCCTCATCTGTGAAATGGGGGTAATATCGGTGTCTGTCTCACAGAGTGTGTGTATGTGTGAAATGAGATTTCCTTCAAGCTTAATACACAGTAAAATGTAAACAGGGTAGGTGCTAGTCCTCAAATGATAGTAACCAGAAAGCAGAGTTGGGAGGAATTTCAGCCAGGTCAACCTATAGGGTCACTGGAGTAGCCTGGGGTCTCTTAGGACACACTGTGTGCTCGTACACCGCGGGCCTCCTCCGCCTCGCCCCGCCATGCACACAGCCGCCTAGAACACCCTCTCGTCCTCCCCATCCACACGTGATGGACTGTCTGTGAGGATGCTGGTCCGTCGGGACACCCACACAGGCTCCTCCAGTCTGGTGCATGCTCTCCTGCAGAGTCTGGGGCCCCTCGAAGCTTTGGGGGTCAGGGCTTTATCTCCCTGATTTTCCAAATCCAAGGATGGCTCTGAAGATACCCTGTGATCGGCTTTGGAACTCATTTAACTGGCAATTGTGGAATTAGTGATAGCTCCCAGATTAAGATCTTATGCATTTTTGTAGTGTGTTGCTTAAAACAGAGGTCATAATAAAAGTGACCCCCAACCCCAATCTTGGTCGGGTTGTCCTAAGGGGCTCCAGACACCTGCTGTGTTGTATTATCGGGAAATAACAAAAAGCCAGTTCTAGTAGAGAACCCTGATGATAGTAGAGCCCTCTCCCTCAGTCACCACCAGGGTTCTGCCTCTGGGCAGCGAGGCACCTGCTGTGAGGTCTTCTCTGCTGTTCCCGGAAATGGAAACCTCGAAGGGAGACGAGCATGCTATCAGAAGCTGGAGTCAGTGTTTCTCAGCCTCTACATAGTTGTTTTAAGAAATGGTATTTTGAAGGGATAGTCTTGCAGTGAAAATTGAAAAAAAGAAGAAGAAGAAGAAATAACATTGCATTTGCTCGGGGGAGCCGGGGGGGATCCCCACAGTATCAGCAGCGCTCAGACCTCTTGAGACATCATCTCCATTCTTGTAGAGATTTTGGAGGGAGGCCCTACCTGAATTTTATTTCAACCAGAACACGTTAACCTTGACACAGACTGACACAATTATGGTGGAGAAAGTTCAATTATTTTTATTATTTTAATAGGAATGAAGGAATAAAATTTGGAAGGGGAAAAAACTCTGGAGGTTTATTGCCTCGTGAAAATGTCCGTGGTTGATGGTAACAGAAAGTCTGTTTGTGAGCAGTCGTGTGGGGAGCGCCTGGGCGCCTGGTGACTGGGGTGGGGAAGAACCCAGGGTCTCCGTGTGCTCATCATGGCGACCTTGGCTCCCTGGGAAGAAGCCTGCGACTTGATGGAGCTTTGACAGGGGAAGATGCCAGGGGACGATTCCAGACCCAGCTGCATGGCTGAGCCAGGCTGGCTGTCCACCCGGGTTGGGACGGTTCCCCGAAGCCTAATGATGCCATGTCGGGAGCAGGGACAAGTCCTGCCAGGTGCTCTGCCACCTTCCCGGCCGGCCAGGGAAAGAGTTCTGCTTCCTCTGGGTTACGGTGTTGCCACCAGAGGCTCCTGTGGTCCTGTGGTTCATGGCAACACAGGGCTGGGACAGGGGGCAGCTGCAGAGTCGGGACCTGGGAGAGAAGAGCGCATCCTGGCCGCCTTGGCAGCCGTGGCTTCTCCTGCCTTCTCGAGGAGGAAGAGAAGGCACCGAACCACCTGCCTTCTCCACTCCTTCCTGTTCTTTGTCTTTCTACCTAAGAGAAGAAGGAAGCTTCTCTGGGGCCCCACCTTCCCCCGCCCTATCTTACCCTCTCATCAGCTCCAGGACAGACTCTCATCCTCTCTGCCTGCCTGTCTGTAACCCCCTCTCTCCTCTTCTGGCGTCTCTTCAGTATCCAGCCTTGCAGGACATAGTCCCTTCCCAGCTCAAAGTTCCTATCAGGGCCCTCCTGCCTCCTTGTCACCATGGCTGTCACCCAGTAGGGAGGCACCAAGTCTCTCTCCTCCTGGATCTCTCCTGTGGACACCAGGCTTGCATCTCCTGCCCCCTCCGGGGAGTTCCATGCCAGCAGGTTCACCTGGAGTCCCTTGTTCCCTGTGGCCTCCTTGGTGAGGGCTCCAGGTTCCCAGGAAGAGGGCTTTCTCCTCTGGCTCCCACGTGGGGGCTTCTGGTACCTCTCCTCCGACTCACACCATGGCCACGTGGCTCAGTTCTCTCTCAGGACGGCTCGTCCACCTCCACGCCTTTCTTTTACCCTGTTGGAGCCTCCTCGCCTCCGCTCCCAGACAAGGCCTGAGCATCCTGCTCAGTCTCCCGGCTTCCCGTCTAGTTCAGCGTGCTCTGGTCACCCACAGCTCTGATTCTGCCATGCCCCTGCCCTCCAACCTTTAGATTTTCTCACACTTCCCTTTTACACACTCCATTTCCACCCTGCCCAGTCACTTAGCAACCCTGCATAAGCCCCATGTTCTCCTACCTCTGAGCAGCCTGCAGTGCTCTTCCCTCCTTCAAGATCCCGGCAGCTCTCTGTCAGTCCTTTGAGTCTCTCCTGAGCCCTGCATTCCTCCCCTTGCCCTACCAGCCGGCACCTCTGCCTTCTCTGACCCCTAGGGTATTTCCTGGGTCCCCCGTTCCCCTGCGGTAAGGCAGGCATTTATGCATTGGTTTATACCCTACCTTGTTTTAGAGAGGACACAAGCTGACTATACATTTGTTTTGACGGCTTGCAAGTTAAAAAAACAGACCCCCCCCCCCCAAAAGACATAACATCCTAGACAGAGACCTAAAGTTTTCATGTCTGGGTCACCAGTACTGGCAAACAGTAGGTGCTCAGTAAATGCTGAGTGGATGTTCAAAGCAGACCTTCTCCTGAAGAAGACCCTGGTGCTTGCCCCTTTCCTCTTTCTTTCTGACTGAAGACTGAAGTCGTGGCTCTGATCACCCCTCAACCAACGGAATCAGAGCGTGCCTGTCGCAGCTCCCATGAGCTCCACACCTGTCGCAGCTCCTGTGAGCTCCCACATCTGGGAGAATCGTGCATACAGTAGTTGTTCTCACCAGTGGGCCTGAACTGTGACTCTGAAGGAAGGTCCCATAACCTCTGCCTTTCCTTGGTGTCAGGCGATGGGAAGGGGGCGACCCCGGGGTGTCCAACCAGAAGACTCCGACCACCATCTTGTTGACTCCCGAGAGGAAGTTCCACAGCTTTGGGTATGCCGCCAGGGACTTCTACCATGACCTGGATCCCAACGAGGCCAAGCAGTGGCTGTACCTGGAGAAGTTCAAGATGAAGCTGCATACCACTGGGGTAAGCAAGCCTCTCCCTGGCCCCCACGTCCTCTGCACTGGAGAGCCAACCTTCCCTCCGGCCCCGAGGTCTTCCCAACCCAGGAAACCCTCAGGTCTCACCCGAGCAGAAAGTAACATCCATTTACCTTGATTTTGGAAACAACCTGGAGCACAAGACACTTTTGCAGAATACACGGCACTTTCTGATACACACAGGGGCGGAGGGATATTCAGAATGTTTAACAGCATGTGTGCCTTGGCAACTGATCGGTCAGGGCAGACACCTGCTGGTATTCACCATCTTCTCGGGGGCCGGGAGGTCCCTCCGCAGTTGCTGGGTTGTTGGGAAACCCGGGGGTCCTGTAGGTGTGCCTCAGGGGCTGAGGGCATTTGGGGAACCCAGGGCAGAGGCGATTAGCTAACAAGTTTAGAAGTAAACATCTGTGTGGGGAAGCGGGTCGCCTAGGAAACAGGTGCCTAATGCATTGGTGGCTCAGCTTGCCAAGCAGCTCTGTTCCCAGCGTGCCGGTATCCTGTAAGCGGTCCTCATCCTCGAGGCCCTCCCCCAAGCTTCATGGAAAAGTTTGGATCACAGGATAGGATTTTTTCAGTTTGAGCTTTGTATCCCACAGATTTTCCTTAATTCTTGGTACTTAGAGATTCGGGGCGTCGATGGTGTTTAGGACCATGGACGCTGGGACCCCACGGCCTGGATTTAAATCCTGCCTCTGACACTCACAAGATCCTTAAACCCAGTGACTTAACCTTTCTGGGCCCTGTGTGAAATAGAGACCCTGACAGGGTTGGTGGAAGGATTAAAGGAATCAAGCTACCTCAAGCTCTTCGAGCGGTGCTGTACCGAGAAAGTTCCAGCCGGTTGCTGGCTCCCATTGTGATTGCTTTCGTTGGTCTGCGTGTTTGCAGGTACAAACACACGTGAAGGGAAGCCCAGCAGCCAGCACCCTGCCTCCAAGGCTCTGGGTGCATCGGCGTGGCTGTCTCTCTGTGAAGCAGACAGGCTCCTGCTGCAAATGCCTCCTGCCCGTTTCACCCGATGGGAGTCGCCGCCGAACAGCCCTCTGGCTGCCTGGTGGTCGGCCCCCTTTCTGAGCCTGGGAGTTGCCTCCCCATATTGGGGTTGTCTTTGTTGAGCAGCAGGGGTGGGGGGGCTGGTTGGGAAGAGGAGCTCATGCCGATGGGTCAGAACACCGGACAGGCTCCGCGAGGCTGGTTCAGTCTCTTTGTCCCCTTCATGCTCTAAAGGCAAAGCCTCCTTACCCGGCTGGACCAACTTGGGGGGTGGTTTTTGTTTTTCCCTCTGGCAGGAGCAGCCTCTGGTGGTAAGGAGCCTCTGGTAGGAGCAGCCTCTGGTAGTAAGGAGCCTCTGGGTTCCGGCTGCCTTGGGGGCCTCCTCCTGATGACCGCCCCACTGTCTGCCCATTGCCATGCTGTGAGCACTTTTCTGGTCATTTTTGAATGACCCCAGTGTGGCCAGCGCCTCCCAGCCAGGCTGCTTTGGCTTCTGGTGGAGAAGGCAGGCGGCGGTGCTGCACTCCCAAGAGGGTTAAGCACAAACCTTAAAATAGGAGCTCTTCTGTTGGGGCGACTTGGTTGCTGCTCATGGGGAGTGAAAGCTTCCTGTCTGCTCAGTGCGTCGGCAGGTTGGCGGGATGCTTTAGGCCTCTGGGAGGGGGGCTCCTGAGGTGACTGTGAGTGTCTGAGTGTGGAAATAGTATGTCATAGTGTGTCAGCTGTATCAGCAGGGGTGCCTGCTGCCTTTCTCTCCTCCTGGGCTCTGTCACCTCCCTGAAACCTCTGCTTCGTGAGGATCCAGGGGAGACAGAATGAGAGGGAAGGAGGAAGAGAGGGAGAAGTGCGAGGTAGGGGCTCAAGGGAGCAGCCGGGACCCCCGCCACAGGAAGGGGGTGATGCTGCCAGGACCCTTACTGGGGGAGAACAGGGGACACACTATCCTAGTCTACCAAGTATCAGGAAACAGAAATATGGCTCGCTGACTTTCCCAGACCTCCAGGTAGGAGTTCCCGAAGCCACAAGGCACGTCTCTGCTCCCCCGTCTTACTGTTCCTTCCTCTCCCCCACTAGGACCTCAACATGGATACAGACCTAACGGCGGCAAACGGCAAGAAAGTCAAAGCCCTTGAAATCTTCGCGTATGCCCTACAGTACTTCAAGGAGCAGGCACTGAAGGTAGGGCATGTGCCAGGGACCTGTGGCAGGGGGAGACACCCCGGCCAGTCAGGGGAGCAGACGCGACCTTGAGGGAGGAAAGGACCTCGAGGGAGGAAATGTAGGATTTCCATTCAGAAAACAGGATGCACCCTCGTGCCCCTGCTGGCGGGAATGGGAAGTAGGGCAGCTGCTATAGAAAAATCTGGCAGTTTCTCAAAGGTTAAACGTAAGAGCTACCACATGACCTAGTGATTCTGCTCCTCAGTATACAGCCAAGAGAAAGGAAAAATGCGTATTTCCATGAAAACCTGTCTGTGAGTGTTTCCAGCAGCAGCATTTGTACGAACTAAAAAGGGGAGACAACACGAATGTCCATCGGTGGGTGGAAGGGTCCCTAAGTGGGTCTTTCCGTACAAGGGATGTCAGTCAGTCATAGACAGGAATGAATCACGGACGCCTGCGACCACATAAAGAAACGGTGACGACATTATGCTGAACGAAAGAAGCCAGTCAATTCTGTGTGATTCCATTCATAAGAAATGTCCAGAGCAGGTGAATCCCCGGAGACAGGAGGCAGATTGGCCAGTGCCGCAGGCTGAGGGAAGGCACAGTAGTGTCTGCTAATAGGAATGGGGCTTCTCTTTGGGGTGACGGGATTAGAGAGTGTGACGGTTGCACAACCTTGTGAATGCATGAAAACCCACTGAACTGTACACTGGGAAAAGGAGAATTTTATGGCATATGAATTATATCTCAGGAGACATGTGTGGCAGCTGGCGGGTCTCAGGCGAGGTGCTTGATTTCTCCAATACCCACGTTCCTACCTGGAAGAGTGGGGCAGGTTGTGTACCTCGTGGGTTGCTGGATATTAAACCAGACACGAGGCACCTCCCTCGGGGCGGGGCCCAGTAGGCTCTTGGCAAAGGGTTGCTGCCATCTCTCCTCCCTGACCTCCCAGACCCCAGGGGAGAAGCTGGTGCCTGAGTGAGCGCCTTGGACGATTGTTGCAAAGTCTGTGCAGTCAGGCCCTGGATGGGGAAGGATTGGCTGCCTTCTAGGTGGCTGCAGCTGGCCACTCGGTGTCTCTGCCTGTGGGCATGGTGACGAGTGGGTGGGGGTCAGATGTGTAAAGAGCCTCACGTACTGAGCTCCATCCAGAAAGAATTGGGAACTTTAGAAGCATTTGGTATTATGGGATCACTAGAAGAAATTTAGTGAACTCTAAAAATAGAATAGAGTTCTAGAAATAGGGCCTGAGGGAAACAGACGTGAGAATGTAACCCTGCTTTCATCCATTCAAGCACCTGCTTCTTCTTTTTTTGAGTACTTTTTGTGTCCCCGATCCTGGGCAGGTTCTGGCAGCATTGTAGTAAGCAGAGTATGAAGGAGTATGTGGTCATGTAGTCAGCGGATTGGTGTTGTGAGGGGGTCACTGTGGGTGTTCGGGGTTTGGTAAAGGCAGAGGTTCTGCCCAACGGGCGGCAAGCAGGGAAGGCTCCCTGGAGAAGGTGCGTCAGGGGCCCCTCAGCGGCAGCAGCTGGAACAGTGTGTGTTTCGGGCTGGTGGAATGGCGCAGGAGGAACGCAGGGGGGAAAAACACAGCAGACAGCTCTGGAAAGCAACCAGTCTGGGATGAGAGAAGGGCAAGGCCACGGGGTCCTGTGGGAACAGCAAGCTTGGGTCGAGATCGTGCAAAGCCTCGAAGGCCAAGCTAACGAACTACTTGAGTCATGGGGCGCCATCCATGACCACGAAATTAGCCATTTCTAATAGCGGAATACCATGGCCGCAGAGACAGCATTTGAGGGAGGGAGACCGCAGCACCCCCACGGCCTGCAGCGTGGGGGAAAGCCCTGGGGAAGCAGTGGACTCAGATCCCGAAGCAGGTGTGTCTGAGCGCTCGGAGACTTGGAGAGTGGGGGGTCACACGGGGAACGCGAAAACCGAGAAGAAAGATGGGGCCAGAGCAGAGGGAAGAAGTAGACTCTGGGAAATAATTCTTCCACCGGAAGAGGGGAGAGGGGAGAGGACAGAAGGAAGGAGTAGACGAAGGGAGTGAGGAGAGGCTCATCATCTCAGGCAGCAGCAAAGGGGACCAGATGTGGGCCTCTGCAGGCCCGGAGAGCAGGGATCTCAGAGGGATGGGCTCGGCGCCCGGTAGGCCAGACAGCCAATGAGGGACACTGTGCCTACAGTGCCTGTGGCCCCCCGGGGACAGGTGAGGCAGCAAGGGAGGCCGATGACTCGGGGGCCCTTTGGATTAGGAGGAGGAGACATGGGGACCTGGGGAAAATTTAGGACCCGAGAAAGTTGTAACACTGGCTTGTGTTTCTGGTTGATCGAGCGGGAAAGAGTGAACAGCCCATCTCAGAAAGGGAGGGGAGAGATGGAGGGGGCCGAGGTCCAGCAGGGGTGCAGGAGGAGGGGGTGTGGTTTCGAACATGTCAGCTCAGCTGAAAACTGCAAGAACCTGCTCGCACTTTCTCCCAGCAGGGAACATGCTATAAAGAAATTCCACGAAGAAAAGCTTTTTGAGGAGATTTGTAGGAGCCGGGCCCTTCACGAGAGGGCGGGCTGGTGTTTGAAGGACCCACAGATTCAGAGGAGGGGACAGTTGCACATTGGACCAGGATGAACAAGATAGGGTGTCTACTGAAGCAGCGTATCTCGGGCATCACAGGTGTGAAGCAGGCTCAATGTTCACGAAGGAAAGCCAGTGAAAAGTGCAACATAACGGGAAGTTTAATTAATGGCAGGGTCCTTTTCCTTCTAAGCTGTATTAAATCCATTGGCGAACAAACAGCTTATTTATTTATTTATTTTAAAGATTTTATTTATTTATTTGATGGACAGAGATCACAACTAGGCAGAGAAGCAGGCAGAGAGAAAGGGGGAAGCAGGCTCCCTGCTGAGCAGAGAGCCCAATGCGGGGCTCGGACCCCGGACTCTGAGATCATAACCGGAGCTGAAGGCGGAGACCTTAACCCATTGAGCCACCCAGGCACCCCTCACGTTCTTTTAAATGTCACATATATCAGGGATGATAATGTTCAGAACATCTTGTCTTTCCTTATTTTTTCTGGCTTAATCCACTGAGCCACCCAGGTGCCCCCAAACAGCTTATTTAAACAACCGTCCCTATGGCCAGGGAAGCCCATCGTTCATCTTTTGAGCCTTTTCCTGTTTAAAGAACTTAAAATAGCCTGGATAGCACTTGGTGGTGTGCTTAGAACCTTCCCAACACGTGTCACCACTCACCTGCCTTTAAAACCCAATGCAGACCCGCAAGGAAATACAACACGATTAAAGACAAAACAAAACCCACTGTTTCACTTAGGCCTCATGCAGAGATGTTGTGTTTTGAAAAAAAAAAAATTTACTAGACATATTTAACACTGCTGAACTGTAGGCTTAAAAAAATGTTCATGTGGTCGATTTTATGTTATGGGTTACTGTCTCCATTAGAAATGAAAAAAAAAAATTAAAGGGCAAAAAATAAAAAAAAAGTTTACTGACTGATCATAGAGGGAGTTAATTCTGTGACACGGTGGCTCCAACCCAAGGTATCTACAGAAACAGAGGAAATGAGATATCTATCAGAAGAAACAAATCAGCAGCCTGTTAATCTTCTGAAACCTGTCCCCAGAACCGACTCAGACGCAGACGCGTGTTGGTGCGAGTTTAGGTTTGATTTCAGAGTTGTGTGGTGCGTGTGGCGACCAGAGAGGAGTGGTAGGAAGGAACAAGCTTTATCAGAGGCCTTCTCGGGTGAGCTCCTCCTATGTGTTCTCAATCTCCCCAGAAATACAGAGCATTAGTTCTATTCTCCCCATTTTACAGATGGGAATACTGAGTCTGAGAATTATTCTAGAGTCGTATCTTGTCTGCATGGTCTTGGAGTGAACCTCTGGTGCTTCTGCCCCTCCTCGTTATCCGATGTGGTTGAACTTGAACCAGAAGCTAAAAAGCAGCATGGTTCTTGCTTAGTTGTTTGTATCCCTCCCGTCCTGTCAGGAGGACTCCTCTGAGGCGCTGGCCTTGCCATAAGGCAGGGGACAGGGACAACTCTGACAACAACTGCCA
Organism: Mustela putorius furo; assembly: GCF_011764305.1. Taxonomy (NCBI): domain Eukaryota; kingdom Metazoa; phylum Chordata; class Mammalia; order Carnivora; family Mustelidae; genus Mustela; species Mustela putorius. The sequence continues at coordinate 13,820,502 of NW_025422057.1, forward strand.
CCAGGTGTTATGCAGAACTGTGAGCCAGGCCCTGTTCTAGATACAAACCACACGTGACAATTTAGTGAAGACCTTGGTCTTGAGGGTTAAGATATCTCTGGGTCTGGTCCAAATCTTGGCTCTGCCACTTCGTAGCTGTGCAGCCGTCAGAAGGTACTGCGCGTAGCTAGGACTCAGGCTCCCGTCTGCAGGAAAGGTGCGCCGTTATCAGCCCTTCCTAGTGAGATCCTGGGACTCATGGAGGTGAGGTATGCGAAGTGCTAGGTGAGGTTGTCACAGAGAAACCTCCCAGGAAATGTAGCTCTCAGAAAATTATCACCCCTCCCAACAACAGTGTGAGCTAGGTATTATTATCCCCATTGTGCAGATGAGGAAACTGAGGTCTGGGAGCCTGTCAGGTATCCTGTCACATGACTCAGAAGTAGCCGAAGGCCCGTGACCTGCTTGCCTCCTGCCTGCAGTCACGTTCGGTGAGCGAAAGGAGTTTAGACTCCCAGCTTGCGGAATATTTGGGAAGCAGACCCTTGCTCTTTGACACGGGTAAGTTCAGCAGGCTGTAGGGTAGATGGCCCAAGAGTTCACAGCCAGGAAGCCTGGAATTCTCCGTGAAGCTGTAGGAGGACCAGCTGTGTCCACTTGACCTGCTGCATTTCCCTTGGCTATAGGAGCTGAGTGACCAGGCGGGGTCGGAGTTCGAGAACTCTGACGTCAGATGGGTCATCACGGTGCCCGCCATTTGGAAGCAGCCCGCCAAGCAGTTCATGAGACAAGCTGCCTATCAGGTGAGTGAGGGGACGGGGCAGGTGGTAGCCCAGGGTGCCCATGGGGGTGACTGTCACCTCACTCAGGTGTCCCCAGCCCTCATAGGCCTCCCTGGGAGGCAGGGAGGGGTCTCCCACAGGCCGGGGACATGAAACCTTCCTTTTGGGGGAAAAGAGAGGGTCTGGCCCTCCGGGGTTGGGCCCACAGGGGCTGGGCCGGGCACGATTTTCATTCTGGCTTTACATATTCTATCCTGTAGATTCCCCAGGGCTAGGATTTCAAACTGGGGTACAGGGACATTTCTCCATGGGTGAACGGAACCTCAGGAAAAGGTTTGGGCAATAATAATGTTTGAAGAAGAAAGGAACAAAGAGAAAGCCGATGGCCATGCACCAAGCACATCAGCTTGGTGTGGAGGTTGAGATCCGCACATGTACAGCTGGGACAGGAGGGAAATAGGCTGGTCTGTACGTTTCACCTCGTAGCAACACGGGAGCACACATGGTCGGGGTGGTGAGGCCTCCAGACCTGCGCGGTGCAGACACCTGGAGGGGCAGTGGCATGGCCAAGGAATGTGTCAGTCAGTGTGGCGCCATGGATAGAACATTCTAGTGCCAATGGCCAGCTCATCCCTCTTGGGTGCTGGGGGCATCCCTGGTACCGTGAACCCTCATGGCCACCAAGCCTCACACTGTCCGCAGGCCACATGTGCCACGACGGGGCTTCCCCAAGGGTTTGACTTCAAGGCAAGAATGGCCGGCTGTGCTGACCTGCTGTTCTGAACCCCAGGTCCGAGATGGCTCCCTTGGGCTAATGAAAGCCCACCCTGGGGCCTTGGTCCCCTCTGTGGAATGAGAGTCCGTTTCCAGAGCCTTCAACCTGAGCTGGGCTGCGGCATGTCACCAACGTAATAGATGTTCCCTTGCGTCCTCCCCACCCCGCTCCCAGGGCACATGTCTCTGATGTTGAGTTTGTAGCCCTAGGTATAAATTGCCTTTCAAAACACCCACCGGAGCAACCCGGAGCACCAAATGCAGCAAACTGGCCTTGGGTACCTTGGTGTCACGAATTGTACTCACCGCTTGGAGCTTCACTCCAGGTGACAGGCAGAGTTCCAGGGAGAGCCATGTCTCTGCCCACCCCCGCCTCCTCCTCCCTACCTTCTCCTCTCCCCTTCCCTGCCGCAGGCTCTCTGCGCTCCCCTTCAGCGTGAGAATCTGGCTCAGTCGAGTATCTGCCAAAAATAGATTTGTTTTTATAGGGATGAAGGAAGAGGGTAAGTTCCAGAAAGAGGCAACTTCTTTAAAAAGGAAGAAACCCAAATGTAGTCTCGCTGTCCGCAGAAGCCCAGGGGCGCCCTGGAGCTTGTCCACAGTGTCGGCCTTCAGGCAGCACCCCAAAGACGGGATGCCGGGACATGGCTGTCTACGAAGATACAGCCAATGTTCTGAGTCTGCACAGGAAGGAGACTCAGGACTCATGGCTTTCACTCTTGCTTTCCCACAGGAAAACTACAGCAACAAACATGTGGCCCGGAAAAGGGTCAGTTCTTATTTTTAGCCTGAAACAGAACGAGGCGCAGGGACTGGGAGATGTGTCAGGGCTGCTCGAGCCTTGGGCGGGCTCTTCCAAGGACTGCCTCTTGGAGCAGTGGGGCCTGGTGGGGAGACGCCTCATACTTCGGGTGAGGAAAAAACCAGGCAGTTGGGGGTGTGTGCCCTCTGGGGTTTGGCAAAACCAAAATGGCACCTCAGAGGGATGAACGTAACCAGCATTTATGGATGTGGGGACTTCTCTTTCTGAACCCCAGAGATGACTCTGCAGACTGGGCTGTCCTTCAGATGCTGGGCAACTTCTGATGGGTGCGGACTTTGTGAGCTTAAATTCTGGCCCTTTGTAATTCTGACTTGATACTTGTGTCCAGTTTAGTCACCAAATGGCTTTCAAGATGGCAGGGGCCATTCAATCATTCTTTGTTTACTCATTCATTTATTCAAACTCATTCATTACTCATGCATGTACTCATGTGTACTCTTTCATTTATTCACTAAACAAACCCATACCGGGAGACTTCTGGGTGCTGGGACATGGTTGGTGCTGGATTCGTATCCTGTGTAATCTGTGTAAGTCTCAGGTTGCTCACAGCTGAGTGGTTCACTGCAGCCTTTTGTACTTCAGGGAGAGGGGCGGAGGGGGTTATGGGGCACAACTGCTTTGCCAACTAGCCTGTGGTTATCTTTTAGCTTGTCCTCTGGAAGAGTCCCCATGACAAAATGGAAATGAAGCACAGCCAAAATTAGCATCTCTCTAGTTCTCTCTCCTCATCCTCCATTTAATTATACAGAAGAGAAATGTGTGCCTCTGATAGTTCATTTTATGTGTAAACTTGACTGGGCCAAGGGATACTGATATATCTGGTGAAACATCACTCCAAGTATTTGCTGTGAGGGTATTTTTGAATGAGATTAACATTTAAATTGACTGACTAAATAAAGCAGATTGCCCTCCCTAAGGTAGGTGGGCCTCATCCAATCAGTTGAGGGCCTGACTGGAATAAAAGGCTGAAACTCCCTAGAATAAGAGGAAATTCCTCCTGCCTGCCTGCCTCTAAACTGGAACATTGTTTTTCTCCTCCCTTTGGCCTCAAACTGAAACATTAGCTCTTCCTGGGTCTTGAGGTTGCCGGTAAGGGAATGATACCATCAGCTCTCATGGTTCCCCGGCTTGCCAACTGTAGATCTTGGGACTTGTCAGTCTCCATAATGGTGTGAACCAATTCTTTATAGTAGATCTCTTTATGTGTTTACATATGTCTTACTAGTTCTGTCTCTCTGGAAAATGCTAATACAGAACCTGAGCAAAAAACCATAGTTCTTGGGTCAGCCAGCTTCTGAGATCTGAGGATACCCACCATCCCTTGCCCCCAAAGTGCTGTCCATCAACCTGGCTTCAGGAGGAAGAGCTTGAAGGATGAGGTAGGATGGAACTCCATCAGGGCAGCTGGGAAACTGGTCACATCTCCCCTGCTTGCATGCAGGAAATGGAATCCTTTCTTCAGGCTCCTTGGTGGCCCCATGAGCCCGAGTGCATGGCACAGTCAGATGGGGGCTGATCTTCGTTCTTCCACTGGCCTGGTGGGGTTGGGGCAAGAGGCCTGGATGCAGAACAAGAGATGAGGCTCTGGGCAGCATCTCAGAAGAAACAGGCCAGGAGGGGATGGTTCCGGATCACTTCACGGGAACAGTTTTATCTGTGAAACTCCTCTTGTGTCAAATCCTTGTTGAAAAAGTAGGTTCAGTCTCTATGTTTTATAATTCACTACTAAGAACCCCATTAGACCCTCCAGGAGCATTCACTGAACAGATCGTAGCAGGAAGAACGGCTGATCCTCTTCCGAGGCCTTCAGGAAAGACCTAGAATGGGAGACAGTTCCAACTGGGACTTGAGGGATAGTCATAGTGGACGGGGTCTAGTTGATCTTTAAAGGCATTTTGGCAAAAATGTATAACCCTCATGGATTCTGGAAATCTGTCAAATAAAAGACATTCCATTACATAGGATGATCTCATTTAACGTGGAGTTACACTTTGCACTGCTGTGGAAAGGAATCACATCGGAGAGAAAAACAACAGCCACAGTGGAAGGTTGTCATTCAGCGTTTTGGAGACAAGGGCCAGGACGTCACAGAAGGAAGGCTGGCAGGGGTATGGTGGGGGGAGGGGGGGTTCATTCTCTCCACAGCTGCCGCCAAGCACCCACTGTGTGCCGCCCTCGGAAAGTGTAGCATCTTGCAGGAGTGGCTCGGTATGTCTGCATGATCTGGAGTTGGAGACAGAATAGGCTAAGTGCTTGGCTGGCAGGGTCCAGCGGACAGAGAGCTTGCGTGGAACAGCAGCTGCGAGGTACCAGCTTCAGAGGCAGAATTCACCAAAGCAGCAAGCGCTCCCCTGCTCTGGTGGACCCAGGCCTGATCCCGGGACACCTGACAGCTGCCAGGCTGTGGGCCTCTGCTGAGAAGGACTGCAAGTGTTTATGCAGGAAGAAAGCCTACCCTTCCAGGCACAGGGCCCTTCTGCCCAGAGATAAAGACATCTGGGTTTTTGAGCATCTGGCAGATTCTTTTGCATTTCCTCCTCCTCTTGGAGTCCAGAAGCAGCTCTGGGGCCCATCCTAGGGAGTGGGAACCTGGCAGAGCCAGCTGCCTCCTCTTGCCTCTACCCTTCAGCTCTCTGCTGTGGCCTCCATGGGAGTGCTATTGGGACATGGCCCCTCACCCTCTCTGGGGAGCAGGTTGGCGGCTGGTTCAAGCAGAGGAGTGTGGTTACTTTGTCCTGGCCTCTCACGGATCTTACCCCCCACCCCCCGCCCATGCTGGTTCAAAGTCCTCTGCACCTCCATTCCCCTTCTGCATCCTCTCCTGGGTACCATGAGGAACCCTCCGTGGAAATGGGTCAAAGCTTTTACTGTGGGGCCGAGGCCAACCCGGCTGGACAGATGAAAGGCCTCCCTGGAGGGGCGCGGCCATGCTGTTTGGGGCATTCTGGGGCGCGGCCATGCTGTTTGGGGCATTCTGGGGCGCGGCCATGCTGTTTGGGGCATTCTGGGGCAGCCTCGGTGTCTTTCATGACTTGAGGATGTGGAGCCTCCCGGGGGGAAGCTGGATTGTGTAAGTCACATACTGGGGACCCTTGGGCGCCTCAAGTTGTGTAGCTGTCCTCCATGTTTTTCACTTCTCTGGACTTCTTGATTTGGTTTTCTGTATAAATACTTCAGAGCTGTGTTTTGTTTTTTTTTTTTTTTAAAGATTTATTTATTTGAGGGGTGGGGAGGAGGAGCAGAGAGAGGGGGAAAGAGGGAATCTCAAGCAGACTCCCCGCGGAGCACAGAGCCCGATGCGGGTCTCACGACCCTGAGACCAGGACTTGGGCTGAAACCAAGAGTCAGACACAATGGACAGAGCCACGCCAGAGCCCTGATCTGTCACGTCTGCCTCAGAGTGGCTGCTCACCGTCTCGGGGAAGGTGTGGGGAGGGACGAAGCCAGTTATTATTTTCTAATGTTCACCGCCACTCCCCCCCCAACGCCAGGTCCAGGCCCCCCGGCGCTCCTCCCTGGAGGAGGGAGACCGCCTGGGGAGTGGACATCCCAGGGGGACACAGGGCAGTAGTGAGCCTTCTTCTCCCTTCCCACCGGCCCTGGCGCTCTGCTCTGCTCTCCTCACCCCTCCTCCCAGGCCATTTTCCCTTCTGAGCTTCGGAAGACTACGGTAAACATGTCAGCCTGGTGGTTTCTTGGCAGCTAGTTTTTCCTTCTCCCTCACCCCGTTTTCTGGAAAGCTGGACCTGTTAGCTTCTATTCTAGGAAGCCCACAAAAGTGGAAAAGTCAGTCTTGGAGAGCGGGTCCTTTAGAGGGGGGCTGCTTTTGGTTTTACTTTGGATTTCTTCTGGGATCCTGGGGCTTAAGACTCAGAAGTTTCATCTTGCCTGGCGACACTTAGGTCTGTAAGCCTTGTTCCGTCATTGGGCGCTGCAGCTGTCTTGGTGCCAAGGAAGTCTAACGTGACCCTGAGGGAGACCGGGGGAGGGGGACTTTGAGTCCCTGGGGTCGGGAGTACTGGGAGATCTTCTTCTGCATCTGGGTCAGGGGCCTGTTGGTGGGCAGCAGGCTCCCTTCCACACGGAGACCAAACCGATGGACAGAGATGCCGCCGTGTGGTCGGCTAACGGCGGAGGGCGCAGAGCAGTAAGGAAGCAGTTTTCCTGCCGACGGTGTGGGCTTTGTGAAGTCGGTCTTCCAGAAGGGCTTCGACTGCTTGGGAGGCATCTGCTGTCGGCAGCGGGGAGAGCTAAGTCACCTGCCTGCCAGTGGTTTCTCATTAAGACACAGTTAACTGGTTCATTTGGGGCATGGTTGTTGCAGAAAATTGATGCACGCACTTAGAGGCGACGTACCATCTGTGCTGTCCCGGTAACTGGGTACAGAGATTCTACCTTGAAACCAGCAGAAGGAGGATCCTTAGAGACACCCCGGGAGTTTCGTCCAAGTCGAAAGGCCTGGGTCCGACCCTGGTAGCTGGAGTCAATGAAAGCAGGAGAACAAAGAACCAATTAAAGAGCTGCTCTGCGAGGTTAAGACTGGGTCTGGGCTCGCTCAGCCCCATCCACTTGCCACATACATGCACTGGAGCCTAAGACTGTCCGAGTTTCAGCCCTGAGAGCCCATGTCCCAGGAATCCCGGGACTGTTGGTCACCCTACTTCTCTAAGCCTGGCTTTCTTTCTCCATAAAGTGAAGGAGTTGAGTAAAAGGCCAAGAAGGGCCTTTGCATTTCTAATACTCTAACCGGAACCCTCCCTCTCCCTTGTCCAACAACAGAACCTTCTAAGCCCCTTCCATCTGTGACTCTAGGCTAGCTCCTTCTGGGCAGTGGGCAGACGTCACCGTGCACGTGTGACATTAGGCAGACGGTTCACCCCCAGTCTACAAGCTGAGTCCACTAGCCCTTGTAGAATCGAGTCTCCTCCAAAGTGGGTGAGGTCCGAGGGCAGCACCCCGAGGTTCCCTAGGGAGCAGCAACAGAGACCGCAAACACAGTGGTGAGACACAGCACGTCTCTGTCCCGTCACGCTGGTGACCTGGAAACCCTTGAGGCTTGAATGGCTTCAGGGAGTGAGGCCTCGTGCTTCAGTTCAAGGCCATGGGAGGTGGGCAGGGACCTGGCAGAGGCCACGCCAGGCTCGTGTCTCCGAGCGCCCTCTGTGGGGCGGTCCTGGAGTGTCCTGGCCGGCTCCCATCACAGGGTCTGTGATTGGAACAAGCCAGATGTCAGAGCAGAAGCGTGTCTGCCATTAAAGGGGTAACAGCTTTGAATAAAATAACTGCCAGCTGCCTTCTGACCCATATTCTAGAAAGTGTGAGACTGTGTGATTCCAGGAGGGCTTTCTCCAGAGCCCGGGGCCCTCCTTGGTGTGCTGGAGGCACACTGGATTTCCAGATAGCCGAAGCCGATGCTTGTGTAGCTGAGGTCCAGCGATGGCCCATTGGCTTTGCAGGCCACCAAAGACGGGGTCTGCCCTTAGAGCCTTTGGCCCATTGTAACCAGAAAGAGACCACCTGATAGTTTTCAGAGTTTGGGGGCATCTCCCCCTTCATGCTGCTCAGTTCTGGGCCCAGGAAGTCCCAAATGAAAGAGGCCCAGGGCCCAGAGAGCCCTGCCTTTCCCAAAGGCACCCATACATTTTCTTTGCCCCTCCACCACGTTGGGGACCCAGGCTGGGGCCCAGCACCCCGTCACCCCGAGTGTAAGCCCTGCAGGGGAATTTCCCAGACAAACAGACTCTGAGTGTCCCTTCCTGGAGGGCGTCAGTCAGCGCAAGGTGTGTGAGTGTCCTCAGAGTGGTCCCGCCTCTGTCTTCCAGGCAGGCCTGGCCTCCCCAGAGAACGCAGAGCAGCTCATCATCGCCCTGGAGCCCGAGGCGGCCTCCATCTACTGCCGGAAGCTGCGGCTGCACCAGATGATCGAGCTGAGCAGCAAGGCCGCGGTCAACGGGTACAGCTCCGGCGACACAGTGGGAGCTGGGTTTGCACAGGGTACCTCTGCTCTCTCTCTCCCCTCCCGGCTCGCTCCCCTCCTGCCCCTGCATGGTTCTCGGCCCTGATTACCGAAAGGCCCTTAGCACAGTAATGAAGAATCAAGATGCTCCCGGACAGGTCAGCTCTAAGCACCTGTGTGCTGGCCCCCTGACCCAGCCTCCCCAGGGCACCCTCGGAAGCTCTGCGGTAGTTCCCCGGGGTCCTCACCTGCGCCTCTGGCAGGGGGAGGGTGCTTGTCTCTAAGCACCTGGGGGTGGCCGCAGAGAGCAGCTCTTGAACTTACATGTCACTAGGCTCTTAATTTTTCTTGTTTATTAACGGATTCTTAATTGAATCCCACTTGCCCATTATTAATTCCTCCATTAAGACTGTTGATTTACGGCTGACTCACTCATTAGGGCCGCGTCGTGTATGATGAGCTCATTCTGGGTCTTAGCCATGAACCCGGCAGAGGTGAAAACACAGCTGATCAGAGCCGAGTCTTCCTGACCTGGCTGATGTGCATTTAGCTGCGAGAGGGGCACCGCCTGGGGGCTGGGATGCGAACTCTCTCTTTAATACTTACCTGTGTGCAAGCTGGTCGCAGCGTTGGTCCGCAGATCTGACACCCTAGGTCAGGGACAGAGCCACCAGCATGAGCGAGCACAGGCACTGAGAGGAGTGCTGTGGGTGCTGTTGCCGAAAGCCACCCATCCCGTGCCCATCCCATGCCCATCCCGTGCTCTCCCCCCATCCTGGAAGGCCCAGAGGAGGCGAGGGGGAGAGCATTAGCGAGAACTGCCGCCCCCGCTCCCCTCAACCCCCCAGCCTGGGTCCAAGTTCTCCTTGGTCCCAACACCTGAGGCCCGTCTCTGCTCCGCCCATGGCGCGGGGCCCTGGCTCCCCCTTCGCAAGGCCCTGCAACCTCTCCTCCAGAATTCTCCTCTTGCTCTCCACGCGGTCACTCTGGTGCCCCAGGCTGCGGGGGGGGGGGAGAGAGAGAGAGAGAGAGAGAGAGAGAGAGAGTGTGTGTGTGTGTGTGTGTGTGTGTGTGTGTAAATTCTAGCACCTCCCACCGGACTCTCCTGCAGCCAATGGGAGCCGCTGCCCTTCCACTGAGGGCGTGGTTTTGCCTTTTTTATTTTTGGCCATGCTTGGCCTGCCCCAAAGCAGGCAGAGGCTAGCCTTCCTGCCAACTAAATCAAAGGTATTAACATTTTAAATACTCATGATGACATTTATTTACATTTTAATCAGAAAAGAGACTCAGGACTGACTGGGCTTTCCTGCCTTGCATGTGAGCTGATACTGGTTCTCTCTCTCTCTCTCTCACACACACACACACACACTCACTCACACTCAGGTTGGAATTAGCTAATTGTAGCACAGCTCTTCATTTGTCCCAAGTGTAACACTCACGTTTGAAGGGGAAACTGTTTTCGAAAGCTAGCCTTCCCCAAGAGCTCAGTGTGGGGGTTCCTTTCCTTTAACTTTATTATTATTATTATTATTATGTTTAAAGATTTTATTTATTTATTGGACAGACAGAGATCACAAGTAGGCAGAGAGGCAGGCAGAGAGAAAGGGGGGAAAGCAGGCTCCCTGCTGAGCAGAGAGCCCGATGCGGGGCTCGATCCCAGGACCCTGGGATCATGACCTGAGCCGAAGGCAGAGGCTTTAACCCACTGAGCCACCCAGGTGCCCCTCTTTCCTTTAACTTATCCAGTCCACCTGCACACTGCTCCACGTCTGTGTCCTGTGCCTTGTGGAATTTGCTCTGGTCTTGTGCTCAGAAGGTCTCTTGGGTTTTTGAAATGCTCGCACTGCTGGCCGCCACCCCTCAGAGGGGCAGAGAAGTAGGAGTTACGGCTCAGCCTTGTCTTGTAGTTATGGCCCGTCTCCCGGAAGGAGGGGGAGCTGCCTGGGGAGGCCTGGCAGAGCCCCTAACCAGAAGTCCCCTGGATGGCGTTGGGGCCCCGAGTGCCCCCTCCTCACTGTTCTCTGCCCTCTGCTGCTTCTCCATGATGGACGCCCAGTGGACACTACTGAGGGGACTGGGGCTGGCCCTCTGCCCCCAGCACCACGGAGTTGCTCTCCACATTACTTTGCACCAAAAGGATTTCATAAGATCAGTAAAGGATCTGTGTTGTTTTGTTTTGTTTTTTATAATCTCGGGCTTAATTTGCCAGAAAACGTGATTTTTGGTTGTTTTGTTTTGAGAGGTCAGAATATATTTATTAGTCTGGCTTGGCCATTTTTTAGTAAAAGACATCTAGATTATTTTAGCAAACCAAATGCTCACTGTGAGGTCTGCAGTAGAAGTTCATCCGGAACCAGTGCTGGGAACGGGAGAGAAGCCCTAAATTTGAGGATCCCTCCCAGGCTGGCAGAGACGCGAACCAGGACGACCTCACCACTGGACATCAGGGCCCGAAGGACTTCAGAGCTGACTGGCTCTCAGCATCCCAATCCCCAGAGAAGATGCAGTTTTGCAAACACGGTGCTCCTTGCTAGAAGAGGCTAGAGGGTCAAGGATCCTTAATTGGATAACCAGCCACAGACTGATTTGTAGGACAGTTCAAAGTCAGCAGCACCAGTTTAGGGACTAGAAAAATTGGTGGTGGGGGCGCGGGCAAGATTGTGGGATGGGGTTGCAGAGCAGTGGACAGAGCCTTTATCTGTAAAATTGGGGGTTGCTCTCAATTGTTCATTGTAGTGAACGTTTGTTGGGTACTGGCTCTCAGACTTGGTGTTTTGCCTTCCTTATCACCTACTGTGTGTGCCCGGCGTCGCACAGTGCTGAGACGAAATCAGAGAATTAGGCCCTGCTCTGCCTATGAGGAACTTAGGTCAAGTGTTATTTATTTATTTTTTTAAGATTTTATTTATTTATTTGACAGTCAGAGATCACATGTAGGCAGAGAGGCAGGCAGAGAGAGAGAGAGATGGAGAAGCAGGCTCCCTGCTGAGCAGAGAGCCCGATGTGGGGCTCCATCCCAGGACCCGGAGATCATGACCGGAGCCGAAGGCAGAGGCTTTAACCCACTGAGCCACCCAGGAGCCCCTCAAGTGTTATTATCCCCATTTTATGGATGTGGAAACTGAGCCCCGCTTAATCAAATTAATCACTTAATCAAATTAAGTGATTTGTCCCAACTGGGCACCTTAGCTGTGCCCCGATGATTCCAGATACCCTCTCAGAGCACCTTGCTCATCTCTTAGCATTCGTGTTCTGCTTTTTTCACTGTAAATTGTTGAATCTCAAAGGCATGACGGTACACGGTCCCAGGGTGGACTTGGAGCTGCGAGACAGGGTGGTGGGAACTGTAAACCCCTTAACCTCGTCTGACCAGGTTTCCTCCTCTAAACAGAAGGATGATGATTTGTGCCCTGTCTGCCTCCCAGGGCTGAGGTGGCCTGTGAGAGATGCAGTCACCCCATGCAAAGCGTCACAGCCACTAAGTGGCCTGAGCCACAGCCCTGTGGTTCCCCAGAGTTAGGAAAAAGGCCGCCAGGGCTTTGCTGGGTTCAGAGGGTCCGCCCTCTGGCTGAAGCGCCACCTTGCGGCTGAAGAGCAAACTGCCTGCGCCGGGGTCGGGAAATGGCTCCAATCCCCTTTATCCAGGATCCAGATTAGGAAAACATACCCGACATTCCTTGCATCAGACAGAGTTCCTTGAGGTGAAGCTGTTTAACCAAGTGCACTGCTAGCTACTTGGCAGACAAGTACCTCCCTGGGACACCAAAGCCAGGAATCTGGTCGAATTATTAACCCCTTCCCCTCAAACAGTGTCCCGGGAGGAAGGGCTTCTTTTCCAAGGCAGCTGCCATGCAATGGATAGATGGAGGCTGGTGGAAATGGTCTGGCTTTGTGTTACCCGATGTCATATTTATGTAACCATTTTGGTCAAGTATTGCTAAATGTTCTGTCCTTAACCCTTCTCATGTTGTTGCCTCCACTGACGGCTGATGACTGCCTGCTTTTTCAGGCTTTCTTACCCGTCCTTTTCTTTTTGTCGGCCACTAGCTAAGGAACACATACGGCGTAATCGGCAGAGTCGGACCTTTTTGGTGGAGAATGTCATAGGAGAAATCTGGTCGGAGCTGGAGGAAGGTAGCGTCCTTGAATGTCCTTTGCCCTTTGCTGGATTTGTTCTGTGTGCTGCCAGCAAAAATGCATTCCTGTTGGTTCCTTTGGCACTTGGGGAAAATGTTTGGAAGCAGGTGGTTTTAAAGACCACCTGCCCAAGGAGAGCTCTTTTGGAGCTATAATTCTGCATGTTATAAAACCATACAGACTCTTTAGAAGCGAAGTGGGAATTGGAACTGTCCAGCTCCGGATTAAGTCTTGTGTTAAACAGGAGGTCATTTTATGGTGTTATAACCTTGGCAGGGAGTTGTGTGCTTGTACATGCCAGGGATGCAGCGGCATGTGGCAGGAATGCTTCTGTCTTAAAGATCCCCTCATCCAGGTTCTTTATCGTCCCTGGTAACCGGCACTCCTGGGCAGACATCACTGCATTCTCTTCAGTCACACGCAACTTTGCTGTGCAGCTAATGTGCAAAGCCGTCGTGCTCCTGAGAAGTGTTGATGGGTGTTGGGCTGGGAATACCAAGATGGGGCTGACAAGCGGTCTGTGTAAAGGATGGCTGTCTTTGTCCCAGGCGACAAGTATGTGGTCGTGGACAGTGGCGGGGGCACCGTAGACCTGACCGTCCATCAGATACGGTTACCGGAGGGACACCTGAAAGAACTATATAAAGCAACAGGTGAGCCCCGGCATGGCTGATTTTCTCATTCCTGACAATTCTCTCATGTCAGATTTCTCTTGGTACTTCCTTTTCTTGGTTTGCTCCCGGCACGTGGGGTTCTAGGCTGAGAGGTTTCCTGTGTGGAACTGAGGAGCAAAACACAGTTAAATGTTCTCTAAAACACAAACCACCATAACTTGGGTTTTGGCATAAAATTCCTAGACACGGGAATCTTTTTTCTGAAAGTTCTGGAAGGATCTGATGGTCCCCTGATTGTCACCTGTGATTTCAAGCTATGATTAAGCTTTCTAGGGAGGTCGTGGGATACCTGATCTTGGATCAAAGTTGCCAAAGCAAGGCACAGGCTCTCTCCCTCAGTGGGGTGGGGGGGGGGGATGAGTCATTAACAGATCCGGGGATCTAGGTGGGCCTACTGATTTTCAGGCCTTGTCCTTAGATTTCTTGGGCGTTAATACTGTGATGCTCCTACTTAGTTATATGTATCCATTTTATTTAACATGAAGTAGTATTATGGGGTTCCCGACTGGCTCAGTCGGTAGAGCATGCGACTCTCCAGCTTGGGGTTCAACCCGTGTTGGGTATAGAGAGGACTTAAAAATAAAATCTTTAAAAAATAAAATAAAATGTAATGGCTTTTGAACAGCTTGTTGACGGGTAATTCTGTAGGAAAAAGTTTCTCCACCTGGTAGGAAAAGAACCCAAGGGTTTTAAAGCAGAAGTAAAAATTCAGAGCTGCAGTCTGTTGGCGAACTGGGTCTACGTCGCACTACTTGGAGTTTCCGAGAAGAACACAGGGTACGCAGTTGCCCAGAGTTTGGATTCAGTCTGGCAGTTTCTAACATGGGGGGCTCTCCTTTTGTTCCTGACCCAGGTGGACCCTATGGATCCTTAGGAGTAGATTATGAGTTTGAAAAACTTCTGTGTAAAATATTCGGAGAGGATTTTATCGAACAATTCAAAATCAAGCGTCCGGCGGCCTGGGTTGACCTAATGATTGCATTTGAGTCTCGTAAAAGGGCAGCTGCCCCAGACCGAACTAACCCACTGAACATCACCCTGCCCTTCTCCTTCATCGACTACTACAAGAAGTTCCGAGGGCACAGCGTGGAGCACGCCTTGAGGAAGAGCAAGTGAGTTGGACTCACCAATGGCTTAAGCCATTCTAGAGGGTGGGTGGTGTTGATGGGAGGGAAGAAGCGGGGTGGGGGGGGTGTAGACTCTGCCTTCCAGTCCTAAGAGAAGCTGTTTGACCTAGGGCAAGTGACTCAGCTTCTCTGTTCTTAAGTTTTGCATCTGGAAAACGGAGATGATGGTTCCACTTACCTCGAAGGTTTGTCGTGAGGATGAAGTGAATTCATACCTTAGGCACTTAGCACAATGCCTGGGACCTGGAGAGTACTGTGTGTGTGTGTCAGCTTTTATTAGGTACTAATAATTAAGTTTTGTGAAAGCAGGGAATTTTGTGGGTTCTGGTCCCTGCTGTATCCCCAGTATCTGCACCAGAATCTGGTACAGACATAGCAGGTTCTCCGTAAATTTTTGTTGAACGAATCCCGTGGGATTCCGGGTTTCCTGTTACTCTGAGTCCCTTGGCTGCAGGCAAGTGTTTGTCGTTCAGCTTGTTGCAAAAATGAACATTTGGAAGCTGTTTTAAAGCTGAATTACAAAATTAATAGACAAAAATTCTAAGTTTCTCAAAGTCTTTTTAGAGTGAAAAATTTCAAACATTTCTTGTGCAAAATGAGCCTTCATGATTCAGCTTCAACAGCTGTCAGTTTCCAGCTAACCTAAATCCTTGTGTACGCATTTTTTTTTTTTAAAGATTTTATTTATTTATTTGACAGACAGAGATCACAAGTAGGCAGAGAGGCAGGCAGAGAGAGAGAGAGAGAGAGGAGGAAGCAGGCTCTCCACGGAGCAGACAGCCCAATGCGGGGCTCGATCTCAGGACCCTGGGATCATGACCTGAGCTGAAGGCAGAGGCTTTAACCCACTGAGCCACCCAGGCGCCCCTTGTGTACGCATTTTAAAGCAAATCTGACCATCATCTAACCCATAAATATGTCGGAACGTATCTCTAAGGGAGGTAATGTTAAAATCATAGCCCTGACACTATTATCATGATCACACTTAAAACAAGCCATTCTTCTATATCCTCAAATACCCAGTTAACATTAAAATTTCTCCCATTGTCTTCTAATTTTCTTCAGTTTGCGTTAATATCCAAAAGATGGCTATACATAGCAATTCTCTGATATGCCCTTCACTCCCTTTAATATGGAGGTTCCCCCTCTTGTTTTTTCCTGATGGTTTATTAAGTGATAAAGCTGATTGTCCCATAGTGTTTCCTCCAGTCGGGGGTTTTTGCTCAGTGCACGCCCACATCACATGTTTGGCCTCCTGGTATTTTTTTTTTTAATTTTTTAAATTAATTAATTAATTAATTTATTTATTTATTACAAATTGGCAGGTTGAGCTGGAGATTTGGTCAGACTCAAGTTTGCTCAGTGGTTTTGCTTGCCCTGACTTTCACATAGGAAAGACAAGATATAGGCTTGGTTCTTTCCTTTCATTTATAAATTTTTTGTTAAAAAATACTGGGTTGATTTCCTACCATTCTCCTGAGTGACAAATGCATTTTCTTTTTTGTGTGGGGACACAAGCGGAGTAGCGTTAAGATTTCATGGATTTAGGCATAGTTGATGTATATGAAACTAGGGCAGTTTTATCCCGATGGATAGTCAGAATGCCCCATCTTGGCCAGTAGGAGCCCTTCAAGTTGGCTTCTGTGTCCCATTGATTCAATGTGTTGGTCTTCTGGTCTTCTGGTCGGACTTCCAGTTAGAAAAGACGCTCCTGGCTCATCTTGTATATTCCGCATCCCAGACCGGCAATCGGCCATTTCTCTAAGAAGCCTGGGTTCTGTTTAAAAGAGACAAAGCTGATGTGATTTTAGGTCTTCTTGCCCTTGGAGCAGGGTCCTGGCCAGACTCATACTATGCTCATGTTCTCTCTGTCCACCAGCCACCCCCACAGAGGCCCGTCTCTGTGCACCTAGACTGGGTATTGTTCAAGTTGAATCTCAAGTCTGCTCCCATAGTTCTGGGGCCTGTCAGCTCTCCTTCGGGGAAAACTGGCCACAACCAGCCACCGGCTCATTCTACACCATCCCACACTGTCCTACGGCCGAGGCCACAGGAAGGCTGCCTGGTCAGGGAGCCTGGCAGCGTCTCGACCGTGATTCTAGGAAGCAGCTGATGCATGCTTTGCTTTACGGACAGAGACCCCATTCTCTTGGCCTCTTTGAACTTGAGAAAGGGCTGGTATGTGCTGTAACAAACAGTCTCTGGCATTTCTTTAGTGCCAGAAAGTTTCCAAAGTGTTTTCACAGATGTGGCATTGAACTTCATCTTCACAACAACCCCTGTGAGGGGGGTAAGACAAGTTGTATTATCCTTGATTTCCAGACCAGAGACTAGGGCTCAGAGCAAAGGCAACCCAACTTGCCCCCAAAGTCCCATAACCTCTGGGTGGCGGAGGCCGTCCTGGAGCCCAGCGATCCTGATTCCCAGTCCAGTGCTCTTTCTGTTCCATGGCATTGCTTTGGATGTTCTGCGCCTTTGATGGAGAAGGGAGCATCCCGGTAGGCTTGGGCTCATCACTGTCATGGGACAGGTGCCTGCGGGGCTGAAGGGAATGGACCTGAGCCCCAGGCTCATGGTCTCATGCAGCACAGTGGACGCACCCCATGAGCCTTTAATGGACTCGAATCGGACTATTGCTCGATTAAAACGTGTTGTCATTCAAACGAGAAAGACCCCTTTCATTCTTTCCCTATCTTTTGCACTGGACTTTGGCTTCCACCACCCCAAGGGACATGGAAGAGGCTGAGTCTTAGCTTTTGTGCAACTAAGGGTCCAGGTTCTGGCAGTTGAGGATATTTCCGGGGACTTTGGAGCCTTTCTGCTCCCTCTAGTGTGACAGCTCTTCTGACAGGGCCCGTCTCTGTGCACCTAGACTGGGTATCGTTCACGCACTCACTGCTTATTTCTGTCTGTGCCACACCCCCGCAGTGTGGATTTTGTGAAGTGGTCCTCACAAGGGATGCTGAGGATGAGTCCAGATGCCATGAACGCTCTTTTTAAGCCAACCATTGACAGCATCATTGAGCATCTCCGTAAGTATCAGCCAGTGCTCGGCCACTCAATGGGGCAGACCCAGGAAGGGGGACGGACTTTTCTAGCATCACTAGCTAGTGTGTGTGAAGTCAGGTTGGCAGGGGCTCTGGGACTGCGAGGCACAGGTTGGGGCCTGGGCAGGAGCAGACGGGGCCTGGGTATGTGTGTGGGAGCCTGGAGACAGGCTTTCCAGATGCTTCTCCGCAGGCACTATAAAGCAGCCCAGAGCCTGTCTTCACCTTGGCCTTGAGTTTGACTTCAAAAGTCAGGGTGCTGGGAGCTCAGCAGCATTATTCTCCTGGAGTGACAGGGCCTAGGGAATGGATTGTCTTTGCTTGGTCGGGATGCCTTAGGATCTGTAATCTTTGCTGGGGAGGAGGACCAGTCATGTGGGCATGGAAAGGTCTCCCACAAGGGGGCAAACATTCTGGCCCTGTGGTCACTGTTTTACCTCCATGGCCCTCTCTTGGGGACACGCAGGAGACTCACTGGGGACCTTTTTAAATATCCCAGCGCCCCCTCCACTTCCTACCCCACACCTACCAAATCAAACCCCTTTGAAAACCAAAGGATGATTTTTAGAACACCCTTCCATGACTGCCTTCAGAGGACCCCAGGCGGGGAGAATGTTGGGAGTCTTCATCGATGCCTAAAAAACCGTCACTATCTCGCCATAAAAATGAGTTTCTACTTATCAGCAGCTTTGGTCGTTATTCCTGAACGTCCTGGTGTGCAAACCCCAGACCAGCTCTACAAAGCTTCAGTCCCATCAGCTCAGCCATATCTGTCCCCCGGGGGGGGGGTGCCCAGGGGGTTGGTCTATTTCCGCCCCATTCATGGGGCCACCAGTCCCCCTAGCCAGCTGGCTTTGGGTGCCAGAACATTGTCCCTCTTCGTTTTCAGGGGACCTGTTTCAGAAGCCCGAGGTGTCCACGGTCAAGTTCCTCTTCCTGGTGGGAGGCTTTGCTGAGGCGCCCCTCCTGCAGCAGGCGGTGCAGGCCGCCTTCGGCGACAAGTGCCGCATCATCATCCCCCAGGACGTGGGCCTCACCATCCTCAAGGGCGCCGTCCTCTTCGGCCTGGACCCCGCTGTCATCAAGGTGCGCCGGTCGCCGCTCACCTACGGGGTGGGCGTGCTGAACCGCTACGTGGAGGGCAAGCACCCGCCCGAGAAGCTGCTGGTGAAGGACGGCACTCGCTGGTGCACCGACGTCTTCGATAAGTTCATCTCCGCCGACCAGTCGGTGGCCCTGGGGGAGCTGGTCAAACGGAGCTACACCCCGGCCAAGCCCTCGCAGCTGGTCATCGTCATCAACATCTACAGCTCAGAGCACGATGACGTGAGCTTCATCACCGACCCGGGGGTGAAGAAGTGCGGCACCCTCCGCCTGGACCTCACGGGGACCAGCGGCGCCGCCGTGCCTGCCCGGAGGGAGATCCAGACCCTCATGCAGTTCGGGGACACAGAGATCAAGGCCACGGCTGTGGATATAGCCACCTCGAAGAGCGTCAAGGTTGGGATTGACTTCTTAAATTACTAACAGGTGCGCCCCACCCCGCTGCCTGCCCTCCCTGGGACTCCGTTCCCCTGCATCCGCTGACCTCAACCCTGACTGTTCTTTCTCTGTCCTTGACCCTCAGCATTGCCCACCTGAATTTCAGCAGGGAAGATGGGAACCACGAGGGCTAAAAAATGATTAGGGATTTTTGAGGGCACACTGGAGTCAGAAAAAGCTGTCGGAAATGGAGCTTGAGGTTTGGGAATAAGAATTCTGAGGATCCTGGGGGAGCAGCTGGTTTCCATAGGTGCCCAGTGGTGAATGGTGAAACATCCGCCCGACGCAGGGGTGCAGCCCGTTTCTGTAGCAGTCACCCAGCTTGCTTTGAACGGATCTCTGTTAGGGTGGCCTCGTCTATTTGAGACTTTCTACGTGTTTTGGATGGCAGTCAGTATAAAATGCGGTCCATCTGCAGTTCATTTCTTTTTGTCCTCCTGTGATGGAAAGCGAGGACTCAGTGGGAGCTGGGAGCCTGCTTACCCGGCGGCAGAGGCCTGCCCACGCTGGGCACTATTTTAGATTCTCATAATTTCCATTCTGAATAGGTTCAGGGAGGAGTTAAATATCGCCTGAGCTCATCTACGAGGATTCGAGTGAGTGGGAGAGCTGACACGTTCCCTTTTCGGCAGGTGAACGCTTGCTTGGAGGGAAACGGAATTTAGGTGCTGCTGATTTATCCCAGATCATCTGCTGTGGCATCGTTCCCCGATGCCGGATCCTGATTTCTGAATCCATAAGTAATTCAAGCCATCCTGGGGAGGCTTCTGTGCCCCGGGGGGAGGGGGGGGGGATGGGCGTATAGTTTGCCTTGTTCCCATCAGCCCAGGAGTCTGGAACAGCCCCTCACCTCGACAAGGGTCCATGTTTTAAATTAAGCCCCCCCCCCCATCTCCCAAGGAGTTTTGGCCCCACAGTACCACATTTCAAAAAGAATACACTGGTGATACATGGGTAGAGAGTCTGTACTATGAAAGGTCTCTCTAAAATCTTCATTTTTTAAAGCTTAACTAAAAGGAATTCATAGTCTATACATGATGAATTCAGCCAGGTCTTTCCAAAGCTGATCTGTGGGCCCCCCTGGAGAGAACTGCCTGAGTGCCTCTTAAAAGCAGGTTTCTGGATCCTATTCCTTTTACAAATTGAAGTCAAGTCTTGGGAAGCTCAGGGGGGGACAGGATTTGTATGTTTAGTAGACACCACAGAGGACCGTGGGTCCATGGGAATCTGAGAACCCCTAACTTCAGGTTTTGTTGGAAGCTGAAGCGTACACCAGCGCCTGCAGTGTCCCCCCCTTGGGGAGAGGATTTCCAAGTGAAGAGCCGGGGGTCCGTGCCCTGCCCTGTCTGAGTGGGGTTGGGGCTCCACGTGGCTTGGGGGTGGTTCTGTTCACCCTCACGCCTGGGCCTGCGAAGGAGGAAGGTTGGAAGGGACCCTAAGAACGAGCTGGGGAACCAACTGGTGTGTCTGCTGGAGCTCACTCCGATTTGAAATCCCTGGAGGCATGCATAATGAAGGAACAGAGGATGCGCTAAGGCGCTGGCTTGGAAGGCAAGCTGGATTCGCAAATCCATTACCATGGCCGGGACGCAGATTCCAAATAGCATTTCCAGTTTCATTTGAACTTGTCTTTCCACACCACCTGCTGCAGAATTCCCTGCTAGAGTGTGAAACATGAACAGGCCGCTGACCTAGAGGATGCGAGTCCTGTCCTTTCCCTCCGTAGCGGGATTGCACGTCTGGGCACACAGGGGTGTTTGCTGGGGCTCTCTTGCTGCCTGCTCTGCTTCAAAAGCTAAATGTTCTGGGTCTTTCTTTGGTGTTGCCAGCCATACTCTGGCAAATAAGACTTCTCAAGTTAGTTATAAGTAATATAATTTTATGTACATATGATATTAGAATATTGTACAGAATCTTGATTTCTACAATGTGCTTTTCTTGTTAAAAAAAAAAGGGAGAAATGCTCTTTGAATTTTGTTGATGACATTGCTGCCTTTCTTTTCCCATGGCTTCATTTTTTTAATTGCACTTACTTACCGATTTGCACCTGATACTAAGCTTATGGACTATGTACGCGGGACTGAGCCAGAGTCAGAGGTGCCGAGGCTCCGAATACTCTGGAAAAAGAAAAGGGAGACACCAGCGGGATCCACAGCTTCGTCAGACCTTGCTTCCCTCACATCCTTCCCAAAGGCTCACAGTTTATATTGAAAGGAGCATAATCATGTATTGATTTTCCCCTCCAGTCTTTGAAAGCTGAGCATGCTGGTTCTAGGCACCACGTGACTGTGCAGGACAATATATGAAAACTCTGTGCATCCCTGCAGGGGGGTCGACTTCTTCTCATGGGGCAGAGCAGTTGCTCTGACGGTCCGGCGTGGTCTCCATGTGCAGGGCTGTCAGTCCAGCAGGGTTCGAGGACGGGATTGAGTGGTGCACAAATCCAGATGTTCCACTCAATTAAGTGTATGTTTGAGTAATTTAGTGAAGTCTTTTTTTTTTTTTTTTTTTTTTTTTTGGCTAATGTAAGACCTTTCCCACCTTGCACTGAGGATATCTCTTTGTCTGATTTCTCTTTAGCGATTGGTTGAATTCTGCATATGTCAAGCAGGTGTTGGAGGGGGTGATAACTTCACTGGACTTTGTTCTGGCCCCAGAAATGCAGCCCCGATAGTCAGTCTTCTTAAAGGGACTCCCGAAATCCGTCCCTCCTCTCCTTCCTGCCCACGGAAATATTCTAGAATGAGAACACTGGATAAATAACGCGGACACATTTTCTGATCTTAGAAAGTTCCTAAAAGGCCTGTTGTCTTGACCATTTCTCAGCTGTCCTTGACATATTATCTGAGGTTCGTGTTTTCGCAGCAGAACTTTGGAAGGATTGCTTTTCTAAATGCCCTCTGTACACAGGCAGTAGTAAATGCTGAATGCCAGACAAGTCACAGACAAGATAGGGAAGAGAAGGAGACACACAGGCACTCGCCCAGAGTCGGAGATTGAGTCCAGATTGAGTCTGGACTAAGCTTGAGTCTAGATTGCAGAGCCTGCCCGCCCCCTAGGATGTTATTTAGATCAAGTTTAGCTTTTAGAGTCTAGGTCTGGTTAATTGCCAGGGTGGCAAAGAGTCGCATGCGCCTATATAAACAGGAGTCCAAGTGCACTATTAGTCGAAGATCGAATTTCACACTGTAGAGTTGAAGTAGCTGTAAGCTGCGTATTTATGCTGAGAAATGACTAAGTGGATGACTCGTATAAAAGTTGTCCGCTATGTCACACCTCTCATCTGCTTGGAACATGGAACTTTATTCTAAAATATCAGCCATTGGGGTCTTGTTCGCTGCAAGATGAATTCACCCTCTACGGAACTTTGCAGCTGTTCATGACGTGACGAGATTGTACTGCAAGCTCTGTCTTCACAGATGTCTAATAAAGCAAAACTCTGGATCTCGTGTGGCCCCCAATTTTTTTTTTCTGCATATGAATTCATGAATGGAATCATAGATGTATCATCTCTGACTTCCCCCTCTTCCCCGTCTCACTCCGATGGAGACTGATTTTCAGGTCTTTTCTTAAATGTTGCAAGCTTTTAAAATTAACTTTCATTCGAACAAGACTGGGTCCTTTGCTGGGAACCAAGGCTTCATCCATGTTCATGAGCCCTTTTCCCTCCAAGCTACAGAAAGTGGGCTAGGCAGACAGAAGGCAGAGGAGCTGGGGCAGCGGCTGACCAAGGGTACCACACCCAAATGCAAATGGTTGAAAACAAAGCAGATGGGGCTTAGCCCTCCCATCCTGGCAGGCACTCCAGACCGGCTGTCAACTAGAGCCTTGAGTTGACTCCAGGCTCTGTGTCTGGGTCATCCTCCAGAGCTGGCTTTAGTAGCTTCCGGAGAGTCTGTGGTGGAGTCCTGAGGACACCCACGGGGGTTCAAATGGTTCCTTCCTAAGTGGGCAGCTCCCCCAGCCTTCATCTGAGGTTCAACTCCCAGGAAGTAGGTGTGGGGCACGGTGGGGGCGGGGAGGCAGGGAAACAGATCGGTTGGAAGGTAGTGCTCTTGGGTGATCAGGGGTCAGTTGTAAGCACAGGGCCCCCCTGGTACTAGCTATCTGGAAAGGCCCTCATTCTCGCTGTCTGGGTCGCTGGTGGGCATCCTGGCTTCAATCCAGTGAGATGAAAGCTCAGGCCCCTTTTAGCTCCCCCAAAATGCGGATGATCAGAAAGCAGGATGGCTCCGCTTCCCTGGCGCCGCCCTCTTCATTTTGGTGCTTTGCCCCTTTTCTGTCCCACTCCCTGTTCCTCCCCTCTGAAGACGGAGGACTAGGGGGAGGAGTGTGATGGGAAGTCCCCACCCACACAGGCCGCTCCTTCCCTCCCAGGCTGCTTGCTGCCCCCTCACAACCCCTCTCTGCCGCTCTGACTCCGGAGAGGAAGGCGGGGTGCCAACCCTCTTACCTCCCGCCCCGCCCCGGGCCGCGCCAGTGCTGGTCAACAGCAGAAAAGGCAGCTGTGACCTAGATCCTCTCACGTTGCTCTCCCTCCAGTTCCCAAACCCAGAGGGGCCCAGCGCGGGGAGACCAGGTACCAAGAATCAGATAGGAGAACAACTTCAGAGGCCAAGTAGCTGTTGGGAAACCCCTGAACTTCACGCCCGGGGGCTGACGCTGAGCTGGGAGCGCGGCGGGGTGGGGGGCGGGGGCGGCAAGGACCCCCCCATCCACTCGGGTTGACCCAAGCCCCAGGCCGGCGGGGGGAGGGGGCTCGCGTCCTGTTTGGGCGGGCTCGCGAGGGGGAGGGGTAGCAGGGAGGGTCCGGCCCCTCCTTTGCCCTTCCTCCCGCTCCCCCGGGGTGGGGTGGGGCTGGTGAGCGCACAAAGGCCAGGAGCGCTGGCGGACAGGGTCGGCCTGGAGGGCAGGAGGCCTGGCTGGCAGCGATCCGGGCTGGTCCAGGTGAGGACGCGGGACTGCGGCTGCCCCGGGACAGGAGGCAGGAGGGGGCCGGGAGCTGTGACGGAGCTTACCGACCCCTCAGGGCCCCCACCCCCAGCACACATCCTGTCCACGCTCTTCCTCTCCGATTCCACCTCCTCCAGGCAGCTGCCCGGGCTGCTACCCACCCTCACCGGACCCCGCCCCCTCGCCAGGGCCACGCCTTCGGGTAACATAGCCCTGCCCTCAGAATGTGGATGTCCTGCGTCCGTTCATAGGTCCTTGGATGGGAGAGCCCTCGAATAAGTTCCTTAGCCTCCCGGTGCCTTTCCCCCTCATCTATAAGTGGGAGACAGAAACAGGAACTAATCCTAGGGCAGCGAGGGTTTTACAGGAGTGCAGGCCCCTGTCAGCGGTGTCCTAGCAAGTGTCCTGTAAGTGAGCGTGTTTAAAATTCCCACCACTGCTGACTAAACACGGACCGCCGCCCTCCGCTCCACCCCGAGACCACCCATCCTGGCCTCGAAGACCCCACTTCGGAGAGGTGAATCGGCTGGGAGACCTGGCACTGGACAGCATCAGCGGAAGCCCAGGGGCAGGACCTGGCCCTTTGCTGGGACCAGAAGCCATCCCGGAACGGGAAGGGGGTCTGGCTGGGGTGGCAGTAGCCGCATAAACCGATGCCAGGTGGTCAGCCCCCGCCACCCTCTGCTCACCCATCTTGGACTCCACGCCAGCTCTTAGGGACCTCTGAGCCCTTCCAGCCAGAGCTTATTCTAATTCTTCCTTGTGGGGCTGCCCAGTGTCCTGTAGGATGTTTAACAGCATCCTTGGCCTCTTAAGTCACTAGGTACTAGTAGCGCCCCATCCCCCAATTGTAATAGCCCAAAATGTCTCCGGACACTGCCCACTGTCCTGAGGGGGGCGGTGGCGGGGAGGGGCAGCAGACATCCCCATTGCTTGCGACCTTTTCCCCCTGGAGGGAGAAAGGCTCTGGGAGCGGGAGTTCTTCATCTCTTCCTTCTTCTGGGGTTCAGGGGTTCACAGGGGGGCTTCTGGGTCCCGCTCATCTATATGTTCCTAACCGCATCGCCATTGTTGGCCACGGTGTGTGTATGGTTCACCATGGCTGGCCGGCCCGCTGGCTGGCGGGTTGCTGGATGGAGGAGGTCCCAGGAAGGGAGACGCTCGCGGATGGCGATCAGACCATATGTATGTAAACTCATGTAATAGGGGAACACCTGTTGTTTTCATAACTGACACCAACTACGCCTGCCGGTTCTGCGTTATGACGGCGGCACTGCCTCTCTGTCCCAGCACCCCCGGGCAGGATCATTCTGCTCCCAAGGGCTCCGGCCACACACACAGTGAATTCCGAGGCAAGGACCCTGGATGAGATCATCTCATTCCCTCTTCCCTTCATTAACAGCGAGCGGGATCATGGAGTCTTCCAGGACCTTCATGAGACATCTGCCAATCACACCAGGCTACAGTGGTAAGTAGAGATGTGCCCCGTGGATGCGCCTGGCAGGGGAACCACGGTCCTGCTTGCCATCCCTGCCCTGGTCCACTGTCTGTGTCCTTCTGACTGGCTGGGCCAGTACGGGTGGGCACTTTAGCTTTTTAAGATACTTGTTGAAAACCTCCCTTACTGAAGATGGCTGATAACTGAGTTCAAATTAATGGAGAGATCGAACTCAGGCCAGGTCTCGCAGGATGTGGCTGGGCCTGTGGGAAGCACTTTATGGGTATCATTGCCTTCGGGCCAAGATAAGGGATAGATGCAATGGATAAGGTCCTTTTTCCCAAGGGAGCTTTCTCAAGTTTTGCGCTAGGACTGTTCTTAGGGTCCCATTCCTTCCTGGGTCCCCTAGAGGGAGAATGATCCAAATGATTTGTCTGGAATGGCTCTGGTTCTAGCACTGAAAGTCCTCAGTCCCAGGAAACCCTGAAGTCCTTGGCAAACAGGGATAGTCGGTCACTACCTAAAGGTTCTTGTCCTCAGGCTTCTGGGTTACTGAGAACTTACTTTCTGCAGTAAGTAAAAATGTCTATTAAATGGGTGTATTAGTTTCTTAAGCCTGCCGTTTAATACAAAAGATGGTTATCCTCCCCCAGGGCTGGAGGCAAGCAGTCTGAAATCAGGTGTCGCTAGGGCCATGCTCTCTCCGAAGGCTCTAGAGGAGGGTCCTTCCTTGTCTCTTCCAGTTTCTCATGGCCTTGACTGTTTGGTGACTTACGGCAGCATGGCCCCAATCTCTGCCCCCGCCACCCCCTGGTCTTCCCACGGCTCTTCTCGCGCCTTCTGCCCTGCACCTCAGTGTCTCTTCCTCAGATCCCCCTCTCTCTTCTCTTATAACAGAGTATTTTCAACAAGTGTCCTAAAAAACATAAGTGCCTGTCCTGGCCCAGCCAGCTGGCCACACTAGACAGGGGACCGAGACAGAGACAGCTGGATTTAGGGCCCTTCCCCAGACACAGATAATCTCATTCCCAAATCCTTAAAGACCCTATTTCCAGATAAGGTCACCTTCATGGGACCCATCGGTTAGGACTGGGACATATCTACTCAGGAGACACCATTTCAGCCCTCTACATAGGGTAACGATAGGTCTCTCCTAAGATTGTCCCGGCCCTTAGTAAGATTCTGGGAAGGTAGCTTGAATTCCTCTGTGTGTACATAGATACAATTACGTAAAATCTATCCAGTCACCAGGACCCCTCGGTTCCTACGATCCCCGCCCCCCAACAACACTAGGATATCTTTTAACTGCCCCAGGGTTGAGGAGCCTCTCTGGTGGGGGGAGGGCTTCGGAACAGCCTCATAATCAGATTTTTCCAGAAGTGGCTTCTCGCAGGATGTGGGAGGCAGGGTTGCTACTCTTGACTCTGAAATCAAGTTTTCTTGCGGGACGCGGGCGACATGTGGGGCTTCAGTAACGAGTGAGAGGTATTTATTTATTTTTGTTTACCCATCGAAAACCAAGTTCTTAACCAGTTTTTCTTCCTTTTGTGCTTTCAAAAACTAGTTTTATTGTGACAATGGTGTAGGCCCTGGGATTCAGCCTCCGGTTTAAATAAATGCTTGTGTTTTACCCCATACTAATTGTAGTGATTATATGTTATTTTGTGGGAAGTGGTAAAAAAATTGTTCTAGGGGGCGGGCCCCCCAGATAATGAATTTACCTTTTTTTGTGTGTCATAGGCCTCAGCTTTTAATAAGCCCCGCAATCTCCTGATGGTCCGACAAAAAACGAAAAAGGGTCCCAAATTGCATTTGGGAAGTGTCAAAGAAAATAAGCTTTCTCTCTAAAACAGATGAATAATTTCAATTACTCCTCAGACTATCATTTTGGCCCATTAAATGCTTTCCCCATTTGTGGTTCAGACTGACATCAGGGGCTTTGCTATCAAAGAATATTACTGTCATCGTCTTTGTTGAAATGGGCCTTCCCTCCCCAGCTCCAAGGTCATTTTGTGTGTGTGTGTGTGTGGCCTTGGGAGGGCCCAGTGCGGTGCAGACAACAGCGCTGCTTGTATTAATGGCCTTTGGGGAAAGGCAGTGCTGTCCGCCCGGGGAGGAAATGCCACAGAGCGGGCTGGGACTCTGGGGAGCATCTGTAGGTTCCGACTGCCTTGCTGAAGGCTCCCATTCGTTGGCTCTTGCAGGCTTCGTGCCCTACCTCTGCTGCCAGCAGGCCACCAGCAAGGACAGCATGGCCCACTGTCTGAAGATCTTCCAGGAGATCACACAGCGCTATAAAAACCAGATGGAGGAATTTCACTGCTCAGTAGCCACTGCCCGGAGGCTGAAGCCCGTCTGCTCTGAGGAGACCGTCCTGCGGGCGCTGCACCAGTATTACCGGCAATATCACCCCCTGAGTCTGGGTACCAGCCCCCCCGGAAACCAGTCCCCTTCTGCTGGGACCCAAGTGCAGGGCCCAGCAGGCCCACTGGGCTGGCCCAGGGAACAGGGAGTCCAACCCACTTTCAAATCCCCAGGCGGTGTGGTGCAAGACAGAAAGGCTTGGTTTCATCCAGTGAGAAAGAAACATCTCCTGGGGGAGAGAGCGACCCGGTCCTGGTCAGACCATAGGGTGCTGTGAATGGAGACCCCCTTCCCCCTGCATGTGGCCACGATCGCTCAGACTGCACCTGCTGTCTCAGGATGGACGCTCTGGGGTTGCTTTCCCTGTGCTGGGCACCATTATTTCAAGAGGTCAAACATGATTATTCCCATTTTAGAGATGGGGAAAGTGAGGCTGCGGAGGTAATGGCCCTTGTCTGAGTGAGGTCAGTCCTCAGCTGGAATCCAGCTGTGGCAGGCACTGGAGAACAACCATGATAACAATGACAAAACCAACTTCTGACGTGATTCTATAAGGCTAATCACAATGATTTGTCCTGGACCGTTCTTAAGGTCTAAAGGCCTATAAGAAAAGTAATGGACTCCAGAACTGTCTTTATTATTAGGACTATAGTTGTGGGACGGCTAACCACACATCTGTTGTGCTTGAAAGTTTTCCGAATCATAACAAAGAACATCTGCCCAAGAGTTTGAGATTTCGCCCAGCTCTGTGACTGTTTGCTGTGTGAACTATGGCACATGGCCTCCCCTCTCTGGACTGTAGTTCGTTCCTCCAGCGCAGGGAAGGATGGATTAGATGCTTCCCATAGTGCCTTCTGGCTCTGATTCTGGGACTCAGTGGCCTAATTCTATTCTGACCGTACCTGGAGGAGGCAGGCAGACAGGAATCTTTGATCTCACCAGTGGGAATTGGGCCAGGTCAGCCAGCCAGAGTCGTTCATGACCTGAAGGCAGATTCCTGGTGCTGAGCCTGATGTACTTTCTTCTGACCTGGATGCTTCTCCTGCTTCTTTTCTGTAAACTATCCAAGAGGCAATGTGTGAAGCTTTTTCATTAATTTGAATGAGGAGCAGGATCTGTTGAAGACAAAGAACCCGAGACTCAGGTGCAGTTTTGAAGCTTGGTTCTACCACCTCCTTACCCGGGTGACCATGACCAAGACTCTTTTAACCTCTGCAAGGCCTCCGTGTCCTGTTCATAAGGCGGAGTCAATAATGGTGTCAGCCTGTCCCAGTGTGTGAGAGAAGGAACTCCGAGGGTATTCGGAAAGCTCCTATCCAGGTGCCTGGCTCACAGAATCAACCGACCAGGGGTAGCCGCTCTGAAGGCCTCTAGAGGCCTAGGGGCTCACCAGGGTAACTGTAGGGGAGCAGCCACTGGGTGGCTTCTCAAAGCCCTCAGGAAGCATGCCATCTTTTTACAGAATGCAAAAACATCAAGAAACCCCTCTATGAGCCCCCGATCCCGGGCTGGGCTGGCTACCTCCCGAGAGCCAGGGTCACCGAATTAGGCTGCGCCACGCGGTACACTGTCATGGCCAGAAACTGCTACAGGGACTTCCTGGGCATCATGGAGCAGGCCAGGAGGGCACACCTGAAGCCATTTGAGGAGTGAGTCCGGCGTGGGGCTGGCGTGGGGCACAGCCACAGGTGACGAGAACCAGGGCCAGAGCTGGGGCTGGGCTGGGGGGGCGTTTATAGCCCCCCCCCCCCCCCCCCAGTTCTACGGCTGCTTTTCTGTTTGGTTTGTTGTACAGAAGGGGCCTTGTTGGTAATAGCAAGGCCTTCACGGGAAGCAGTGACCCTCCACCCCACCCCCCCACCCCGACCTGGCATTCTCCAGAAGCCTGCTTGCGGTCTTTGCTGGTTGCAGGGAGAGACCAAAAGTAAAAAAAACCACCGGGCCACCTGTCCTAGCAGCAACCTAAGTCCTGAGGAGGGGCATGGTAGGGCCCTGCAGAGGGGGACTGTTTGGCCTCAGTTTTCCCTCCTGCAAAATGGAGATATGATAATCCTTTAAGTTTAGGATAAATCCCTTCAGGATTTGAAAGTAAGCTGCTGTGCTCACACAGGACAGATTGTATTTCTTTTCTTTATTATTCAAAAGAGGAGTAAGTCTATGACTTTTGTCCTTTAGAATGTATGGCAAGGGGTCCACCCAACCTCCTTCCGCCCCTTCTCCAAAAGTTTTGCAGCATGAAGGATCGCTGCCCAATTGTCTGGATTTTTCTGTCCCAGGTAAGGGAGCGTTCTTTCTTTCCTGCTACTTTTATAAAGGGGATGAGATGTTTGCAGTAGCCTCCCTGCTTAGCGGTGCTGTCGGCCTGCAACTCGTCAGGATGGTTTCTCTTCCAGGTGGCAGCTGTCTTGCCCACGGGAGACCCCTGACCGAGGAACCCAGACCTCCAGTGACATGTGGCTGTGCCCAAGGGACAAGTATGTCGTGCAGCGGGAAGATTTACCTCGAGCCACTGTTCTCAGCAAAGTATGCAGAAAGCTGAGGCAGACAGCCTGCCGAGGAGAGGGGAACTTAGCAGGGGACTCAGAAACTCATCACTCTTGCGTGAGAACCAGCCCCTCCCCCACACCCAAGAGGCCCTAGGAAAATTTCAAAACCTAAGAATCCTTTCAGCTGCCACCAGCTCGCTATCTGTTTGGCAACAGCATGTCATTAATGATAAAGACCTTTCACTGCGGTGTGGGAATAAAGAAGCTACTTCTCGGCATGCTGAAGGTTTCTGTGGGGGCTGGGGGTTCCTAGGTTGTGTTGACCTTGAGAAGAGCCGGGGTGAGATTCATCTCTTCCTTACCTTGAGGTAACATTGTGCACCTGGATCAGGCTCTTATGGAAGCCCTGGCCCAGCCCACTAACCAACCAGCGGTCCCTGTCAGCCATCTTGGGTCCTGACCTGGTGGCCCGACGGTATGCCTACCCAACCCTGGTGTTTCAGAATCCCACTCCTCAGGAGACCCCGACTGGCAGACAGACACAAGATGTATTTGTTTCACAGCGCTGCTGTAACAGTACCTCACACTGGATGCCAATAAGACAACAGAAGTGTATTACCTCATGGTACTGGAAGCCAGAAATCCAAATTCAAGGTGTTAATATGGAAACCTCAAGGGAGACTCCTTCCTTACCTCTTTCTTTCCACCCCCTGGTGGTTTGCTGGAAATCCTCGGCCTTCCTCGGTACATAACTACAATCTCTATCTTTATGGTCCTGTGACGTCCCCTCTGTGTCTCTGTGTCTTCACATGGCGGTCGTCTTATAAGGATGCCAGTCACCCTGGATTAGGGCCCATCCTTTTCCAGGATGAGCGTGTCTAAGCTTAGCTCATTATACCTGCATTGAGCCCCTTTCTGAAGAAGTCCTAGGCTGAGGCATCCAGCAGCCCTCAGAAGACGTCAGATGCAGCTCGTGGAGCAGCGAGACCATCGCAGACGTCCAAAGGCTCAGTAACGGGCAGAGCCAAAACAGTACAGCACTTGGCTCCTGGGAGACCTGCCCAGGGCAGAGAAATCAGATGCCAAATCTTTAATGAGTACAAAGGACTTTGGTGAGAAAAAAGTCACCTCTCAACTGTTTTTTACGAACCTCCCAAGTGTGATTTAGCATTCCCTTCACTTAACGCAACAAACCACAGGCATCCTGTCCCGTTGGCCTGATAGAAGCCACAGATCCGTCTGTATCATGACTTTTGCTGTGTGCAAAATGTTAGTGTTGACCGTACTGTATAATGATGTAGTTATTAGAGCGACTGTATTGACACTCTAACATACGGCTATTCAATCTGTGCCTAAAGAAGCACATGGTTGGGGGGCACCTGGGTGGCTCAGTGGGTTAAGCCTCTGCCTTAGGCTCAGGTCGTGATCTCAGGGTCCTGGGATTGAGCCCCGCATTGGGCTCTCTGCCCAGCCGGGAGTCTGCTCCCCTTCTTCTCTGCCTACTTGTGATCTCTGTCAAATAAATAAATAAAATCTTAAAAAAAAAAAAAAAGATGCACGTGGTTGTTTCACAGAATTGTCCTAATACTTGGATCCTATTTCAATGTAATTAGTTTCCCTTGTAGTGTCACGTATTTTGCTTCCTGCATTTAAACACATTTATTGTGAGCAGAGGCCCACATAGTTCACCCGCCAGCCAGAGGCGCCTGGCCCAGACATGATTTCTCATCCAGAAAAACAGCCAAAGATGGATGTCCAGGGTGATTGTCGTACAAAACAAAGCAGCAGCCCTGAGTTCAGATCTCAACTCTGGGTTCTTCTGGCTGTGTGACTCCGGATGCTTGCCTTAACCTCTCTGATCCTCCAATGCCTACTTTGTAAAAGGAATGAAGATAACAAAACAGCTCACTCAGGAGCCCTGTTGATTATGGAAATAGGGAGTTTAGGCAGGTAAATCCGGTCCACACCTGCTCAGGAAGGATTGTCAATTACCCCTGGGGCAAAGGGACCCAAGAACGCAGCCGACAGGGGTTGGAGATGGGTTGGCGTTCTGTCCCTCATGGTGAGTTATTAACACAACGCGGTTCAGAACCCCGAGCTCCTGCCCACGAATGGAGGCCCTTTACCGCTGGACGTTCCTCCCAGGGATTCTACCCCGGGAGGGAGGCTGCTTGGGCATCACGGACCAGTAATAAAACCAGCAGCAGCTGCTAATGTGCTTGCTTGTGTCAGGCTCTGGCCTAAGTCCTTCCCCGGAATAACTTATTTAATTAGTATTTTTTAAACATTTTCATTTTATGAATGAATAAACTGAGGCACTTGGCTCAGGGTCACACAGACAGTAAATGGCAGGAGGTCTGAGGTCAGAGTTGGCGCACGTAACCTTCATGCCACGCTGCCACGTCGCTGCCACGTCGCTGCCATGTCACTGCCACGTCACCCCCACGTCGTGTGATCCTCTGAGGCCACTGTCACAACATGAACTACTGCTCCAAGAGCTGCTGGGTCAATTCAGAAAGAAAAGAGACGAGAGGATTCATGAGAAACCCGAAAGTATACGAAGTGCGAGAGTTGGTATAGTGGGGTTCAGGATGTCGAGGGCTGGGCTCTGGGAGGCCTCACACCTGTTTGTGCCATGTGGCTGCTGTGTGATCTGGCGGGAAAAACTCACCCACTCTGAGCCCCAGTGTCCTGTGATGATGATGTAATGAGGACGCCTTCTTCATGAGGTGATTTGAGAGGATTAAATGCATCATGAACACGAAGGGCATGGCCTGACATTTTGCCGGCACAAGGCTCACGGGCAGCCCTTGACCGAGCTGAAGGCACTGGGAAGGAACACCACCACCGGAACAAGAGTTGAGAGGTTTGAGTAAGGCCCGAGCCTGGAGGGCCTCATCTCCTTGCCCTGCCTTGCTCATCAGCCTCTCTCCCCCGCCAAGAGTTTCAACCAAGAGCTGGGGACTTGGCTTTTCCCAAAGGGCCTCTGAGTTCCTCAACCAAATTACCCCCACGTCACCCCCAACTCCTCCCCTAACAAATACTCGAAGTTTCCCCTGGTGCCCAGCCCAGAAGCAGTGCTCTATAGTAGGAGCCATCATTAGATGGGAAGACCTAGCAGGCAGAGTCCCCAACGGCCCTCTCCTTAAAAGTCTCTTTTTCTCAGCTGATGGAGATGAGCTTGGTGGGGAGATGGTGGGGTACACCAGCCTCCATCAGTCTTCCAAAAATAGCCCCTCCCCCAGAGGCTGATATGTCCCCAACAAAAGCCTGTGTTCGTATCTGGATTTAAACTAGATTTTTTGAATTCTCCAAAGGCTAAGAGCATATACTCTACCTT
The DNA here is from genome assembly GCF_011764305.1 of Mustela putorius furo. NCBI lineage: Eukaryota > Metazoa > Chordata > Mammalia > Carnivora > Mustelidae > Mustela > Mustela putorius. The sequence goes on from NW_025422057.1 coordinate 13,853,924, forward strand.
CCCTGGCTAGTCTGGGGTGCTATCAGGAAGGGGCACCAGGTACCCTGAAGGGACCAAATACCCAGCCCTCGTTTAGCCCTCGTTTCCGGTATGTGTTCTGAAGGTCACACCAAGGGCAAATCTGCCCAGGCTTCTCCATCTGGCTGAGGCACCCCCTGCCTTCCATAGTCCGGGTCTGGGTGACTGGCAGCTGCTAACAGACCTCTGGCTTAAGGCCATTTGAACCAAAGCCACTCCCATTTGCTTAAACTCAATACAGTTTTGGTGATTGCTTATTTTTCAACCTATTTGTATAAGGACATTTAGGAATTATTTTATAATTTGTGTACACGTTGATCACAACTGCAGCTTTGTGAAAGTTGGGGTTGTTTTATTTCTTGGTTCTCCTTTTTTCCTCATTTTTTCTAAAACCTTTTATCTAACATCTAATAAGGTTGAGAACCTTTTAGCCAATGCATCTATAAAGCTATGAAATTGATCGTGGCGAATGCAATTTTTTATTTGAATGCTCCCTCGGCCCCCTGCCCTGAAGGTGACAATCCTTTTAATCAAGACATAAATTACTAAGGCCCTTCCTTCTAAACCAAGGTTGGAAGAATTTCTCTCTAAAGGGCCAGATAGTCAAATTTTTAGGCTTCTGGGCCATCTGGTCTCCCTCGCAAATACTCAGTTCTGCCATCTTAGCAGGAAAGCAGCTATAGACAATATGTAAATGAGCAAGGGTGGCTGTGTTCCCATCAGAGTTTATTTATAGGCACTGAAATGTTAAGTTCATATAATGTTCATGTATCACAAAATAGTATTCTCCTTTTGATTTTCATTAAAAATTTTTTTTTAAAAATGTGACCATTTTTAGCTGGAGGGTCGTACACACACAGGTGGCCCATGGGTCTTCATTTGCCAGTCCCTGCCCTACACAATGAGTTAAACCAAGGAGATGGTGCTAGCCCGGAGCTAGTCACAAGTGATGCATCTCATAAGTAATTTGGGTCAAGCAGGTGCCCTCTTAAGAGAGACCCCTTTGGGGGCTCTGGAAAACAGAAGCGCCATGCTCCCAGGACACAGAACTTCGCCCAAACCAGAGCAAGATGATATGGAGCTCAGATTAGCCAGGAGGAAGCCTGCAATGGGTCGCGAGAAAAGGTAGAGACAAAGACCTGGCAGAGGCTTTTCATACCCTGCATTACAGTTAAAATCTGATTTAGGTGAAAATAGATGCACAGAAATTAAATGTGCGTGTGAGGCTTTGGTGACTAAGTTGTGTGCCCCGTAATGATAGCGTCGCCAAATTTACTCCTGTGGCTGGAAAACAAAGATGCTTTTTGAAAATTTGATTTTGTTGTTTGACAAATTGTTTTAGCTTTGCGGATAGTGCAAACCTCATTTCTGATCTGCCTGAAACAAAAATAGAACATTAAAGCGTTTAAGATTCAATCAAGGGCTTGCTGTGAGCGGCACAATATTAAAATAACAGAAAAATCAATTCAATTTTTATTTTGAACATGATTTATCACAAATAGCATTCTAATAGATAACACTGATTATATGGTAGCCAATGTAATTTATATATTCCAAGATCTACGCCTTTGTCAGAGTCATCATTAAGAAATTTGACACATATGCAGGAGAATAATAAATGTCAACTGAAATATATACCAGTTAGATATAAATGGGGTGCTGAAATGCGCGATGCTGTCACACGCTATACTTATAAGTAATAATATGCAGTCTAAAGTAGCTTGCGTTTTCAAACAAGAACTCTTTTTACGCTGTCATTTAAAATATCTCCTATATCTGAAGGTCAGGAATAAATGGCACTATTAGCATTAAAAGCTAGTAAAAGAAAAAGTAATTTGTTGTTCATTTAACATAACATGTTATGAAATAGCTTTGTAAAGTATTCATTATTTTTCCCCCATGGAGGCTGAGAAGACAGGACGAAGACGCCTTGGTTCTTAATGGAGGGCTTTGTATCACACTTTTGTTACCATTCAATCTTAACTCCGTGAGATCTTTGCAGGAATTCCGTGGTTTGTGGCAGGGGCAGGTGAACGCTAAGAAATAAAGCTGTCTTTCCCAGTGAGGTCTCTGCCGGCTCTGACAGGTGGTTGCCTGGGTCCTGGGTCTCATCGGTAGTGCCATTTGGTCCAGGCGTGACCGACAGGACACTGGGGACAAGTGGCAAGACGGTCAGACGCTGAAGATGGAATTTTTTGATGTGACAGATGCAAATTCCCAAGATAGAGAGGAGGGAGGTGCTTGCTGTGTGTCTCGGGAGCAGTGGCTGATAAATCAGGAGCTGAATGCAAATCAGACATGGAACCATCTTGGGGTCCCAGAAACCACCCGGTCATCTCTCACCGGCAACCCCTCCTACCAGCCACAGCTTCTGAACTCCAAAATATTGGAAACCTCTCTTTCCCTTTTTTCTTTTAAAATTGGATACAAAGTTAAAACTCCAAAAAATAGCATGGACAAACACCTCTCTGACCACCGTGTGGAATTAGCAGTGATGAGTTTTTTTGGTCATATTGGCTGTGCATCCTATTGTAACAAAAAATAAATAATAATAATTATGTAATTATAATTATGGAAGTTAATACTAGGGATTCTGAATGTCCATGTTCTGGTATTTTGTAGTGTGTATGCGGTGGGTAGCAGTAACAATGTACATAAATGGTAATTTCTGTATCTAAATGGTGTCTTCCCAACATTTGCTTTTCTTCCCAACAGGGCCCTGGGGAAAATCTACCCCTATTGATGTATTGACCTACCCATATTGATACATATGGACCCTTCATTTCTTTTTTATTGCTAAAAACAGTGTAATGGGTACAAATGTCATGTTAATTTCATTCATATTCTGCTCGTTACCGGCAAAGGTAACTCAAACATTCATTTTTTTAGAAAATTTTTTTAAAGATTTTACTTATTTATTTGACAGACAGAGATCACAAGTAGGCAAAGAGGCAGGCAGAGAGAGAGAGAGAGGAAGGGAAGCAGGCTCCCTGCTGAGCAGAGAGTCCGATGCGGGGCTCGATCCCAGGACCCTGAGATCATGACCTGAACTGAAGGCAGAGGCTTTAACCCACTGAGCCACCCAGGTGCCCCATTTATTTTTTTAAATTAAAAAATTTTTTTAAAGATTTTATTTTATTCATTCCAGAGAGAGAGTGAGAGAGATGGAGAGTGCGAGAGAGCACAGCGGGAGGAGCCGAGGGAGATGGACAGCAGACTCTGTGCTGAGCGCGGAGCCCCATGCGGGGCTCAATCTCCCTCTGCCTCTTCCCCAGCTTATGTTGTCTCGCTCGCTCTCTCCCTCAAATAAATAAATAAAATCTTAAAAAATAATAATAAAAATAAATAAAGTAAAAATGAGAAGAAAAAAATGCCTAGAATTGGCAAACAACTTGGACAATGTACAGAGAAAGACAGACAAAGGCCATAAAACACGGAAAAGATGTTCACCCTCATTCCTAGGAAAACAAACACAAATTACAGTTTATGGAACAGCACTTCAGTCTACCGAGTTCAAAACTGGTTAGACAATTGCCCATGCGCGGAAGGGTGCGAAGCGCTCTCCGGTCGGCAGGGGCCGAGTGAAATTACCAGTATTTGGCTTTCTTGGCCTACAAGGCCTGCAAATCGGTCTGGGTGAGCGCCCCGTGGTGTTGGCTGGAGTGTTGGTTGGTATGTTGGCCACAGAGGGCAACTTGCGAATCCCGACCAAAGGAAATCTAGCCTCGACATTTACCGGACCAATTTTTACGATGTAAAAGCATCATAAAAGATAGTAGTTGCATGAATATTCCTAATGCGGAAGTGCTGGAAAACACTTCTAGGTCCATTAACATAGACACCCGCCCCCACACGTTCCTCGGTGCAAACGATGAAGCTGTAAAAAGAATGAAGAGCCTCTCTCCGTATCATGAGAGAATGATAGCCGGTTTATTGAGAGTGCAAAAAGCAAAGTGAATGGTACCTATTGTGTCCTACCCTTGGTCTGAAATAAAAAATGTGGGGCTGGGACTGGGGCTGGAGCTGACTGTGTGAGATGGCCACATGTGTGTATGTGTTGAATATTTCCGGGAAAACAAACAAACAAACAAACAAACTGGTTGTCTCTGGGGAAAGGAACCATAGACTTGGCAGGTGAGCGCAGACAGCGACATACCTTGTATAAGAATACTCTTCTGGATCTTTTGCGCTCTGGGCCACATGTACGTATTAATTTTTTTTAAGCCCCTCTTACCTCATGCCATGGGCAGGCTTTAATCTAACTAATGATTGCTCTAGGGCGCCTGGGTGGCTCAGGTGTTAAGCCTCTGCCTTTGGCTCAGGTCATGATCCCAGGGTCCTGGTATCAAGCCCCACATCGGGTTCTCTGCTTGGCAGGAAGCCTGCTTTTCCCTCTCCAACTCCCCATGCTTCTGTTCCCTCTCTTGCAGTGTCTTTCTCTGTCAAATAAACAAATAAAATCTTTAATAAATAAATAATGATTGCACTGAGTTAGCTCTGCTGGAGGCTGTTTTGACATAGGGTCACTTCTTCCCCTAACATGTTAAGATTTATTTATTTATTTATTTGACAGACAGAGATCATAAGCAGGCCGAGAGGCAGGTAGAGAGAGAGGGGGAAGTAGGCTCCCTGCTGAGCAGAGAGCCCGATGTGGGGTTCGATCCCAGGAACCTGGGATCATGACCTGAGCTGAAGGCAAAGGCTTTAACCCACTGAGCCACCCAGGCGCCCCTCCCCTAACATGATAAAAGCTGGGTGGGCAACACATGGGAGCAAGGATGACCTTATCAGATAGGAGAGACATTCCTTATCTAAGGAAACAAAATACTAACAGGCCCCACAATGTGCCCTGAGAGAGAGAGATGGTGGCAGGGGAGGGCTGGTGGCAGATTTCAGGTGTTACCTCTGGTCAAACGTGGCCTCAGTCCCACAAATCGTTTCTGAAATGTGACCCCAGAACACGGAGAATGTCAAATTAACACCTGAACGTCCAACGGAGGGCATTAAAAAATTTATTACAGCTAAGACACAAGAGAGAGGACCACATTTTTTAACAAGGGTAAAGAGATTGTAAAACATCTTCTTGGACCGTCTCACTGCTACAGAAATTGTACCTGTGGAGGAAAATATTTTGAGCATGAGACTCATTGACACATGGAAATGGGACCTCAGGGGAGCAGTTAACCAGTCCCCGGGACTCTGATCCCTCAGACCCAAGGGCTTTTTGACACTGAACAGAGTCCAGATGATTCTCCATAAGCAAAACCCCTCAAAGAATGTCCTCTTCTCCTGTGGCTTCTTAATGAGCTATGAGAATGAATCAGCTGAGTCAGGCCAAGGATTTTTTTTTTCCCCAAAACCAAGAGAGTCTTTGATGCTCTGGTAGGCCTGCACTTGTAGGCCTGACACTGTGTCCCCAAGGGTGCCCTACCCTGCCCGCAGGGGACTTTCCCTATAGAGTCAAGATCATGAATGTTCTTCTTACACTGCTTCTGGAAACATAAAATGTGGAAGCCACTCTGGAAAGGCAGTCTGGCAGTTCTTCTAGAAGGAAAACCTCAAGTTCTCCTATGACCTAGTGATTCTGCTTCTATATATGCAAAATAAATGAAAATGTATGTCCACACGGAGACTTGGATACAAGCGACAGTATTCATAAAAGCCCCAAAGTGGAAACCACCCAAACATCCGCCAACTGATGAATGGATAAATAAACTGTGGTCCATCTAGATGATCTTATTTGGCAATAAAAAGGAACGACTAAACCAGACTGATACAGGCTGCACACGGAGGAGCCTTGCAGACACTGTGCTGTGAAAGAAGGCAGACTCGAAGGACTGTATCTTATATGATTTCTTGTGTCTGGAATGTCCAGAGCAGGAAAATCTAGAGACAGAAAATAGACTAGGGTTGCCTAGGCCTGCGCAAAGGGATAGGGAGATGAGCGGGTGATGGCTAATGGGTGTGAGGTTTCCTTTTGGGGTAAGGAAATGTTCTACAATTGCGAAGATGATGGTAAACTCAGTGAATATGCTGGAAGTCCCTGAATGGCATGCTTTACATGGGTTGAATTGTATGGTACGGGAATGAGCTCTCAATAAAGATGCTTTAAAAAAAAAAAAAAAAAGACTGGGAAGGGTTGTCACTCCTGAGCAGTGAAGCCTGGTTGGGACTGGATTGTGGCTGGTACCCAGACATGAGATGCAGGGTACACCTGGCCTCTTCCTGCCCTGGTGGTATCTCTGGCTAGAGAATCTGGCTGACCACCCAGCCTTCCTCGGGGCTCGGCTTCAGAATGTAGCTCCTTGATGGGGGACCCCTTATGTGAGGGGCTGACTTTGGTACTTGCAGTATATCAGGTGTGGGCTCTACTGTACTTGAAAAGAGTGACTCCATCCAACCGCCACCTCATGACTCTGAGATCCAGACTATTCTGCAATGCACCCACCACCAGCCCTGACTGATTCTCAGCTCCACGTCTGGGTGTAGAAGGGCCCCAAGGCAGGGGCTGGCTGTCAGAAGACCTGTGTCCAAGTCTGGGCTGCGCTAATGCTTGTGCTCTGCTCTTGAGTGTACAGAGGAAGGTGACATCTGATCCTTCCAGCAACACTCAGAGGAATCGGGATTAGTATGGCTGACCTCCAGCGCAGTTAAATGATGCAGCTGAGCAAGGTCTTGGTGTGTGTTTTTGAACACATTTTGAGGTCTAGTCGTCTTTCCTCCAGCTTCCTTGTGTGGCCCTAGACAAGCTGCATGACTCTCCGTATCTGGCTTTCCTCATCTTAAAATGAGAGCAGCTGAGAGGGGATACCTAAGTTTCCTTCAGACCTTAACAGCCTGTTATTTTATGATGATCTTCTTGAAGGTGGCCTTCTTCCTTCAGTATTTTAAATACAGTTATATCCTCTTCCGGCCCTGACCAAGTAAGATTCTGTTCCCTTGAAGGAGAAGAGAATGCCCCTGTGAGGGAGATCCTAACCCAGTTTCTATCCTTTTCATACCACAGTCCCCAAACAAACTGGTTTACATTAATAACAGCTCCCCAACTGGAATGAACTTCGAGATTTCCTACAAGTTCTGCCTACGCATTTATCTCATTGTTCAAGGTCAAACAGTCTCACGTTCCCCTATTTCTCAAATCTATGCCTTATAACTTGCTGATGCCTTGCTCCATTTGGGTAAGGGAAATGATATTTGATCTTTCAAAGTGAATCAGAAGGCTGCATGAGGAGTTGAGATGAATAGTGGGGTAGGTAATGGCTGGATGGCCAGAAGACTGGCTAGATGGCTCATGGATGAATGGATGGGTAAGCGGTTCAGCAGATGGACAGAAAGGGAGCAACGAACGGCTGGGCAGACTGTCACCCAGATGGGCAGGCAGGTGACTGGATGGATGGATAGATGGGTGGATGGATGTGTAGCTAGATTGGTAGGTTAATATAGACACTAAGATGTAGGTAGAATAAGAGATACGTACTCAGTCCCATTTTCACCACTTTGCACGGTGATTTGCGAAGCCCCCAGCTTGGTCCGGAAAAGATTTATCACATGGTTATTCCAGAGGAACTTAACCTTCTGGATTTTTCCAACATTGAGGTCCATATCAATGTCACGCATATGATTTGCATGTGGTTTTAGGGAGCCTCTGAAAGCACAGACATAGAATGTTGTCTCAGCTGGATGTATGGATACATAGGATGATAACAATGGCTGCTGTTGGTTTCTGCAAATACCTTGAACGACTTCATGGACATCCAGGAGCTGCTAAAACACTAATATATTTGTGAAGCACACATCTGTTAAAAAGGATAGGACTCTAGATTTCTACTGTCTTAATTTGTCCTTAGGGGAAATCAAATATTTGAGGAGGCATATTAACCTTATAATTATACTATAAGACTAATTAATGTAACGTCTTATGTTTAAAGATGTATGGGGCTCAGCAGAGATCTTCTGTTAGGATTTCATTTGGGGCATAGAAAGTTGTCAAAAAGCTTCAACTTAACATGAAAAGTATTATGGAAAAGTTAGTATAAAAAAACACAATATAATTTCACAGCCCACTCATGCATTCATCCAACACATATTTACCAAGCACTTCATCTGCCCAGCAAAAGCTAGGGGCTGAGGCTACCACCAGAGCAAGAAGGTAGGTACGCTTGTGTAGGGGGGTGGAGAGTACAGATGTTGGGGGTAATTGCCACATAAATATACCTTACTAGAAGAGAATTTGATACCATAAAACCAAAGTTGGAAAGCCATGACTGACCTTCCAAAAGAAGTTAGCACATATCTGATCTTAAGTAGTGAAGTCCCCCTCTGGGCCTCACTCTTCTCATCTGCAAAATGGGATCACTGGGTCAGATGCCAAGATTTTCCTCCATCTCTGACATTCTAGGATTCAATGGTTCTCTCTAATAGATGGCCAGATTTAGGAAGCATTTTATGCCCAATCTCTTATGAATACTCAATGATGAAAAATCTGACCATTTCACGTTACTGTCAAACTTACTTGAAAATTTCATATTGTTTTGAGTTTCTGTTACTTCCATACAAAGCAATCCTGATGTACCCACTCGTTTTCTTTTTTCCAGCCAGCGTGACGGATACCCTGTATCTCCAACCTGTCCGAAGACATATAATCAGTTCAATGAACTCATCTTGTTGGGGAAAAAAAAAAAAATCATCCTATGGAAGGATTCTCGCTCCTAGCTCTGCATCCCCAGCCTGAAATGTCAATAGTGCCAAGGTAGAGAAACCCTAATCTAGAGCTCTCTCTGAACATTCACACGTCCACAGATTAAGTTTATGAAAGAACATCCAAGCTTCTTTTCCCTTCCACAAAGAGCGTGTGCTATATTCTCTGTCTCCGCCCATCCCCTCCCCAGACTGATCTGCCACCCTTCTCTACCCGACCCTGTGTTCTGGAAGGCCACCCCCTCCAGGGATCTCACCACTGGCGTTCAGTTGAGTTCAGCTGATAAGAGACTTACACAGGAGATGGGAAGGCAGGAGAAAAGGGAGGGGGGAACCCATGTCTCATGCTCCCCTGCTACCTCCTGGCTCTGGTACCAGATGTCTGGTGGTAACTTCCCCTCTGGGAAGCGTGCCACTCCAGGAGCCCCACAACCACCCGATGCTGGGCTCCTCCACATCCCTTGATTAATCCTTTAACCCCGACCACACCTCTTAAAGTAGACCCTTCAATAAAGTTTCTTCATTTGAACTATGTCACTGAGTTTTCTCTCCTGTTGGGACCCTGAGTGATACACTTCGTTTGCATTTGTTGTATTGATACATGTTTTTTTGCCCATTTGCCTTTTCGCTTACTAGAGAGGATTTCTCTCTTCAGTACATAGAGCTATCTCCTTGCTTTTAACAGTTCACAGAGTAGCTGGTTGTCTACCAATTGGTGGACATCTAGGTTTCTCCTTGCAAACTTTTGGTGTTAAAAACAATGCTGCAGTGAATATCCTTGAGCACACCTTCTTGGCAAGCGTTGTCCCAAGATACGTCTGAGAAATGGAATGTCTGGGTTGAAGGAATATGCACAGGAGACGTTACAGACTGCCCACCTGTTGTCCTCTATCATAAGTATTGTGAGGATTACAGGAGATACTACACGGGAAAAGTGCTATATAATTTTTTAAATTTAAAACTCCCTTGAAAAATAATGCTCTTCTATTCAGCCACCATGTATTATTACTTATGACAAATGAATGATGATGTTACTATCTTGTACTTTTTTGGTGAGAAGCTGGGCAAAACAACACAAACACAATGTGTGTATATGTGTGGGTGTGTGTATGCATGCGTGATTATGCAGGGAGACTAGAATGACAGATGATCACGGCCATGTCTTGACTTACAGGGATTTTGCCCCACATGACCCTGTTCTTCTGTTGATGGATTCACCCTTCTGGCTTCCGGGGTGGATGAACATGTGACCAGCCTGTGCCAATCACTGCACTTCACTCTGTTGATCAGGCTTATTGGTTAAATAATGCCCTTCTTTTACAGCTAAGCTGGTTGGAGTTGTTTCTGTCCTGACTAATTAGGCTGGTACACCTTCCAAATTATTTGCAAGAGTTTTTAAATGAGTAAAATGGAAACTTACGAGTAAAGTTACCACTGTCTCCTGTGTTCAGGAAAAAGGTTTGCCCCACGGCACTGGTTTTCCCCTGAAACCGGTCAGCGTAGTGCCCCATTTGGGGGCATCCTCCAGTTGGACAAGGGAAACAGCTACTCTGGTGAAAAAACATAATTTGATTATTAGTGGTGGGCTTTGGCTGACTCAACCTATCAAGTAATTCATCTTCCCATCCATCCTCCTATTTATCTACCCATGTACCCCTCGATCCCCCAACCACCCATTCAACCATCCACCCATCCATTCTTCCACCCCTCCACTGACATCCATGCACTTATCCTCAGAGTCATGCACAGAACTGTATGAAGCCCCGTTGTGTACCCAAACAAGTACCCAGAGAACCTGGAGTATAGTTGGGTAGACAAGCCATCTCCAAGGAGCAATAATGTTCAAGTCTGGAAGGGAAATGCAAGACATCTTCCAGGAGGAGTAAATGGGACCAATAAGTTCTTTCAAAAGAGCAGAGGAAGAGAAGGTCTGTGACCATCTTCACTTTAATGTGAATTATCTAACTGATCCCTTGGTGGCATTCCTCAAACACTAGCTCATTAGTGGGCGCTGGAGGAGGTGGTTTGCTCTGTTCAGATCAGACTAACATTTCAGGCTACAGTGTCACTGGTTTTCTGTTCTTTGCTCTCACCAAATCCATCTTCCATGGTGTGCACGGCTATTTTGCAATTTGGAAAGCACAAAACAAATGCTGGAGGATGTGTATATTATTATCCACACCCCCATAATAACGAGCAGGACTATGCAATGACTACTCTTGGACCCTGGGGATGGAACATGATGTCCTTTTGACCTTAACCCAAGAACGTTATAGTCAAAATCAACTTTGGAAGGAAAACGTGTGCATATAAATATATTTTTATGTTTACTTTTGAGAAAAAATATTTTGAAACTTCAAATGTTTGCATCCCCAAAGTACCAACTGGTTCAGGTAAGAAGCTCAACCTTTCATACTGGTTTGTTGTTGTGGACACTGCACTGTCACCTTGGTGGTAATCGAACCTGTGCAATGGAGAAATCTGGCAGATTTTTAAAATCTTAAGTAATCAAACTGTAAGTCATCAAATAATGAGACAGAGTGCCACTAAATGAATGTCAATGTGTCTGGTTGCATACACTGAGGACTCGACAACACCCAGTGAATCATGAAGAAATAACCAGACAAGTTCAGACTGTGGTTATTCTATTGAACACTTGGTCTGGAATCCTCACAACTGTCAATGTCTTGGAAGACCAGTGAAAGATGTAGAGCTGTTCTGGATTAAAGGAGCCCAAAAAAGGAGATCTGGCTGGCTCAGCTGGTTGAGCGTCTGACTCTTGGTTTTAGCTCAGGGCATAAGCTCAGGGTCGTGAGATCGAGCTCCACGCTGGGCTCTGCGCTGGGCCTGGAGCCTGCTTAAGATTCTCTCTCCCTCTGTTCCCTCCTTGCCTACTCATGCGCTCTCTCTCTCTTTCTCTCAAATAAGAGAGAGAGAGAAAGATTAAAGGAGACTTAAAAAGAGGCAATGCAAGAAAAAGAAGGGAAGAAGCGTAGGGAGGGAGAGAGGCAGAGAAGAGAGGGAGGGAGGAAGACAGGTAGGGAAGGAGGGAGAATGGAAGGAAGAAAAAGAAAGAGCTCTAGAGGACATCGGATATCTGGAGAAGTCTGAATACGGACAACATATTAGAAAATAGTAGTGTATCAATGCTAAATTTCTTGGACATTGTTCTATAGGAGGGTGATATTGTTCTCAGGAGATGAATGTATTTATGAGTGAAGTCTTCAGTTTGCTTTCACATAATTTAGAAGAAAACTACACATAGGCACGCATTTAAGTGTCAACAGTTGGTGCCTGTAGGTGATGGGTAGAAAGATACTCATGTGTTCTTGTTTCGACTCTTGTGCAGATTGGGAATCTTCCAGAATAAAAAGTTGGCATGGAGGGAAGGCCCAGCAGTCACGCCCCCTCCTGCCCACCCTGCTTCTGGGAGAAGTCTCTGGGAGGCTCCGACGTGCGGTCCCTCCTCCCATCAGTCATGAGGTTACAGCTGTGCTCTCTGCCAAGCCACAGGAACAAAACCCCCATCACCTACAGGGCCACCGACATCTTCCCCCGACTGGTGTGACCTACCTCCTGAAACTCATTGTAGGAGGCACACGGGTAGCCTAGGAAGCCATCGGGATTGAGGATGCTGCTGGAGTAATACTTGTAGCTTCTCAGGTGATTGCAAGCCACAAAGTCTCGGGTTCCTGAGGAAGCAAAGGCCATGGGAGCTCACCAGAGGCATTTCACTTTTAAAGGCTGAACCATTCGGACCGAGCGAGGAATTCCCTCCACAATGCACAGAGGGGTGTGAGGGCGCAGTCTGAAAGGTCTATGACTGACCTGTCAGTCAAGGGGGTTGTTTAGTAGGAGGGGTTGACCAGATGTCTCTCCTCTCCGTCCACTGTGTCCATTTGCTGGGAAGCTGCAGGTGTTGGGGAAGCTGCTACTCAAGGGCCAGCAGGTGTTGGGGAGTGGCCAGTGCTAAGGAGCACATGTGTGCAATCCTGGGGGCTGGGCAAGTAATGTAAAGGAATGATGAGGGCAGCGGGCCATGCAGGGGCAGTGAGAAATGCTATGCAGAGAGAGAGATAGGGTAATAATTGCTCAATTGCCTTTAAGGGGATCCTACACGGTCCAGTCAGTCGTTTCATGGTAAAGGCCCAGATTACTTGTTCTGATTTTTCACGAGAAGCCAGCATCTTGACTTTTCCGTGAAAATCTTTCCGTGCTCAAATGATAGCCGTGCCTTCCCACCTCTAAACAGTCACTGGGAAGGCCAGTCACTTACTGCCGGGGGCTGCCAATCTGCCTGCAGGCTGGGCCTCAGTTCACGAGCTGGACACAGCTGCTTCTGAGGGAAGCAGGCTTCCCTGTGCCTTCGGCCCCAGGCTGAGAACTCCTTCTTTCCTCCTATTCCAGGCACAAGGCAGAAGCAGTGGCCAGTATAATCGCTGTGGCCTCTGGGCACTCTGTCACTGCGTTTTATGTGCCATTTTTTTTCTTTAGACCAAAGTCCTCTTGTTTGGAAAATGGTTTTTTCACTTCTCCAGCTACTGGCTGCAAAACTTCCTACGAGGTAATCCCCGGCAACAGCAGAGGTAGCTGGGGGGTCCCTTGGGGATCGGGGCAGGGGGTCTGGTGGCTTCATCCACTACCCAGGGAGAAAGGCACATCCCTTTGCATCTGGGAAGCAGCGGTAGGATCAGCCCCCCGACCACCTTGGGCTCCATATGCTACCCACCCCCGCCCTGTCCCCAGTCCAGAAACTTCCTGCAGAAGCTGGTTCCTTGTGCTCCTCTACAAGGCTCATCACCAACAACAGAACCTGATTCATCCTGAATTGTTTCTTTCATCCGGAACTGCAGCCCTGGGATCCCAGCCCACGGAGCAAGTGGCTTTCACCGTTCCTCTCGGTCACTCGGAGCTGCACGGGATCACACACACTCCCGTGTTCATGGGCTTCTTCACTCTAACTTGTCTTTTTAATTAAACCTGGGCTCCCATTCTGGCTGGCCTGCTCAGCACTTCTGGGAGGGGGCAGGCCTTCCTGTGACTCTGGCAGGGCCTCCCAGGGAGCTCAGCAGCTGCATCCTCCACGGGGTCACTGGCGCGGAGCCCGGAGGGGGTTAAAGCTCCTGTCGCTTTAGCAACCTTGCTCTTTAACATCAACATACAGAATATAAAAATGCCATCAAAGGTCACTGAGCCTTGTATAAAGGACTGCACTGGGTGCTTGCTTTGGGCCACACCCCGGTGGGTCTGGGGGGCCCTTGACACAGTCCCTGGCTTCAGGGAACTCCCAGCTCGGACAAATAAATCCTAAAATGAAATGATCACAGACTCAAAGCCTCCACTCTCAGGGAGGACAGTGAAGCGGATCTCAGGGCTGGGCCACAGGAATAGCCGAAGGTCAGAACAAGGGCGGTGAACACAGATGATGCTTTAGCTCACCTCCTATTAGGGGCACTGAGCCCGTCCTCTCAGATGAACACAGGTCACACAAGGCTCATCCCCTAGAGCCCAGGCCTCGTTCTCCCAGCATGCTCTCCCCAAACCCGCAGAGCACGTCCCCGGACTTTGTCTTGCCACCAGCTCAGCTCTTTTCTGTACCTGGAACCCGGGCACAGTAAATGGCAAGAAAGTCTAAGGCCCTCAGATCTTTGCTTACACCCAGCAAGCAGTCCTTTAAGAAACAGGCATGGAGGACAGAAGGCCAAGGCCGGAGCTGGGTCTTTGCCGGTGAACTGGTCCCCTCCTGCCTCGGCATCTGGCCAAGGGTAAGATGGTGCCAGATGGCACAAGAGGTTGGGGCTCTGCAGCCAGAAGTTGGGCTTAAATCTAGGGGACCCTTGGGCAAGTTTTATACCTGTACTGACCCCGTTTCCTTGTCTGTAAAATGGGACTGATCAGAGTAAAGACCTCAGGACATGGCCATGGAAATGCCCGGCACCGAGCACACCCTGTTTCTCCCCAAGTGGATGGCAGCTGTCTTGCTTCTCTACTTACATACCTTCCCACAGGCCGTCTATGTCAACAATGGTCGAAAGACTGTTTTTCTGACACCCAGGCATTTGCTTTCCTCCATTTGGATAGAAGTCCAGATGGCCCACCTTTTGGCTCATTCCAAAACCTGAAATATTAGAAGCAAAGGGGAGCAGGGAGGTGAGTGGCCCTAACGTTAGGGTGTGGCCACAGACAGTGTTGGCTCCTTCCAGCCACAGCGAGAACCTTCTTGGCCAATTCTCTCCTCGGCCTAGCCATGCTGTCTGTGACTCTGCAGAAAGTGCTCAGAAATGGGCATTTGGCAAGAAAAGAAGGGAGGAGAGCACACAGGAAGAGAGAAGAGCGGGAAGCTGGGCTCCGGGCGTGCTTGCACATAGGTGTATTTGTATGTATGTGTGTGTCTGTCTGTCTTGGGGAGACCCTAAGCAGTACCGTCAGGCCCTGATACCACTATGTACCAGGAGCTGCATATCAGGGCTGGTGCAGCTTTTCTTCCTGTAATTCATTTAATAATTTTGACTTTGATGTTCTTTTGTTCTACTGAGATCATATTCCATTAGATCGCTATATTGAGAGCCCAGAGCAATGGTAGGAGTTTTGGTTTTTGAGGCATTCAGATTTGGGATCACAGCCTATTCTACTTATAGACTTCACTGTCATGTTCGGCAATTACTTGACCTTGTGAGGCCTTTGCCCCTTGGCGATGAAATCGTAATAGTAATACCTACGTTTTAGGGTTGTTCTGATTAATGAGCTAATGTGTACACAATACTCAAAGAAGCATATGGTAAGTATTCAATGAGTGATATAATTTTCATTAAAAAATACTTTCATTGGCAGTTTTCATGAGTGGTTGTACAAGAAAATCATGAAAAAAGAACATTTCTTTAGAAGAACCAGATAAAAGGATATATATCATCTCCAAAAAAACAAACGATAACCATAGCTTTGACAAAAGAAGTTAAAAAAAAATTCAAAAATTAACATTTGCATTTTGCAAATACAGGTCAAACATCAAGAAGAAATTTAACTGTCCCTCTGGATATTGGTAGACCAGAAAGGACTAAAGTTTGGAAGACTGGTGAGGCCGTTCCAGGCTGTAGAAGTGTTTCAGGCTCACCTGGGCTGGCAGGCCGATCCCACGGGCGCTGTCCTGACTGTCTATCTGGGGCTGGGGCCCGAGGTCTTCCTGTGGTTGGCCTTTTTGAATATCACCCTGGAGGTATGCATGTGGGGTACACCTGGACCCACTCCATCTGTCTCAGCTGGTCACCAGGAGGTGCAGGGAGGAACTCACCTAGGAAGGGGATGATCGGAGCAGAATCCGTATGGATCACATCCACAAACATGGCATCAGATGGGTCCAGCCGAACCTCCTCAGGCGTGCCCTGGAAGCATGGCTGTGCGGGGTCCAGTCCTGAAATCGGGGAGCGGGGTAGTCAGACCGCATTCTAACACAATACAGGCTCTAAACCGTCTACCCACAAAATCTATGGGGATTCCTGGGCCAGGAGTCCCAGAGCCCAGAAGCCGTGATTTGGGGAATTGAGTCTGTAGCTCCTAGTCTGCTTAGGAGAGAGGACTTGAGACAGAAAGGCTAAAAGTGGGGTCACTGACTGTCAACGAACATCCAGAAGTCCCCAGTGCCTGACTCCGAGCACGATCTAGGGGGTCCCCTTGCCCCCTCATGTCCTTTGTCCTTTTTACCCTCACCCGTTCCTATGTGGCCACAGCTCTCCAAGACTGCAAGCTCCCGGGCCTCTCCCGGCTCCACCCAATCCCCAGTCCCCAGTCCCCACACTGTCCTCTGTGGCTGCTTCTGCGTTCCCCAGCCTGCTGTTCACTTCCCCACAGCCTCCCCTAATCAATCTGTTCTCTCCAAGACGGCTCAAACACCACCCCCTCAGGGAAAACTTAGCCTCTCCTTTCTCAGTGCATGCCACCCACAGGGTATAGGGTTATTTTGTGTTTAATTAATTTCGCTCTGAATTTACTTGCCTACTTAACTCTCTGCCTCCTGGACCAGACTGTGGGTCTCCCGAAACGGGCTGTGGCTGATTCGTCTTTGAAGAGAGGCAGAGGGTGGAACCCACAGGGTTCCAGGCACCACAGGACTCAGGGACCTGTATTTAGCCCTGGTTTTCTGCTCAAGGTCAAACACCTGTCCGTTCTGACCCTCAGTTTCCTTGTCTGGAAGGTGGAATAACAACCACTCTCTTCTTACAGGGTTATTGTAAAACTCCCATGAAAAGATGAAAGAGAAAGGACTTTGCAAACAGAAAGCTTCTACAGTAACATGAACTATAATGCCCCCACCCCTCACCCGACCCCAGCACAGGGCCCTGAGCAAAGGAGACACCCATTTCAGGGTGCATTGAACTGTTTGCCAAAGCCACGTGCTGATTCGCCTGCACAAAATGAATAGTTGTCTGTGTCTGCCTCGTGTGCGCTCATTTTGCCAAGTGACTCATTCATTTATTCAGCATTTACTGAGCACTTCCCATGGAGCAGGTTTCAGGTGACCACTTCTCACTCTCTGCCTGTGCGTGGCCCAGCATTCCTATTTGTGGAACTGACACACTAATTTTAAAAAATCAGTTGTTGTTGTTATTATTGTTATTATTATTATTATATTACTCTTGCAACAATAACCCTGAAGTTTTAAATTCTCAGTCAAGTATTCCCTAACGAAATCATGGACAGCGACTTTTGGAGTCTGGCGGGGGCAGCCCCTACAGCCTGCTCCCGCTGGGCCTGCCAGGGCGCTCTGCCCGGGCTCCCGCGTGCGCCGCGCTCGCCTCTCGCCCACTCCGCCCCCACCGTACCCCCGGCCCCCACCCCAGTCCCCCACCGCCCCCTCCCGAACCCGGTCGGGGCCGCGCGCCGCGCACCTGTGATCCTGCCCGCGTGGCCGCCCAGCCTCCTGCCCGCCTCGGCCGCCGCGTGCGCGCCCAGGCTGTGGCCGATGAGGTGCACGTTCTCGGGGCTGTAGCCCAGCACCGTCTGCGGACGGATGGCGCGTCAGGTCCCGCCGGAGGGCGGGGATGCGCGCACGAGCGGGGCGCGGGGCGCGGGCTGCAAATTCCGGAGGGGACACCTCTAGCACGCCGGCAGGGACTGCACGACCTGACCCCAAAGTCTGCATGGCCCGCGGGCCGGCTCGTGCGCGGGGCAACAGTGCTGACCAGCGGCCACGGAGTCAACTGCAGGCGACCCGGGCGGGGACCAGACGTGGGCTGCCTGCTGCCACCCACACCCCCGCCTCCGCGGGGCCACCTCCCCTGGACCCTGGAGGGGGTCGGGTCTGTCGGGGAAAGGGCGGGTAGTGGGCCCGGCTCTGCGATTCTCCAGAATAGACCTTCCAGAAGGCTGTAAGGGGCCTTCCCGCCTGGGCTGTCTGAGAATGAAGCCTCATCTGGTGTCCCAGCGTGCTCTGGAATTCCCAGAAAAGCCTACAGGGAAGGCTTTCTTCCAGAAGGAGAAACTGAGGCTCAAAGAGTTTAGTTCGCCTCCAGCCCCATAAGTAGGAGTCTTCAGGACAATCCAGGAGGGAGAAAAGGGACACCTGCACCTTAGAAAAGGTCCTGCTTGGGCTTTTAAGCCCAGCCCCAGCCCCAGGGGTCTTTAGGCTGCCTCTTAGGGGGAAGGTGGTGTTCGGGGGAGAGGGGGCCCTCTCTCCCCGCTCCCCACAGGATGTGGCCCAGGCAGGGTTTTACCGATAGACTTTGTATGAAGAAAGCTATCTCTGCTCCCACCACGCGAATGTTGTGGACAGCTTGGGTATATTTGGTCTTTGCCCCTCGTTTCCAGTCCACAGAGATGCAGTTTACCTTCTCCACTTTAAACATATTCTGGGGATGACAAGCAAGAGGGAAAGACCGATTTACCAACAACGACAAACTGTACACTCCAGAGATAGGCATCCACACCCGTCAAGCACAGAGCTGTGCCAGAGCTCTAATATTTCCTTGCACATGTCCAAACTTCTGCCACGTCACTATTGATTGGGTGTGTTTATCCCCACTTAACAGATGTGGAAACTGAGGCCCGGAATGGATTAAATGACTTGTCTAAGGTCTCACAGATACTTAGTGACACAGCCAGATCAAAAAGATCACTTCCTACATCAGGGGTTAGACTATTACAGTAGGGCCACATCCACTGCTTTTACCAATAAAGTTTTATTGGAATGAGCCATGCCCATTTGTTTACTTAACTGTTTACCTCTGTTTCTGAGCTGAAGCAGAGTTGAGTTGAAACACTATGACCCAAATTGAACACAAATGGTAAAGTGTCTGCTACCTGGTTCTCTACAGGAAAAGTTCATGGACCCCTATCGTAGATAGTCCAAGCCCTGGGTAGTGCAGCTGTTATGTACCCAACAGTACTCTGGGTGTTCTAGCCTGACCCCGGCTCCTGATTTGGACAGTGCAGATATAGAACATTCCCAACAGCGAAGAATGTTCTATTGGATAGCAAAGCTCTATACGCAGATTCAAGTTGCTTTCCTGTCTGGGACTTTCTGACTGGACCCTGGTTCCTTTCAGCCTCGAGAGGAGCTGATTGGCCAGAAGTTGTTGTGTTGGGAGAACTTGACAATGGATACCCGGGGAACCCGGGCTTTCCTTGGTGGTTTTTGCAAAGGAGGGTTCTTTCCCTATTTCCTTTCCCAACTTCAGGAACGCTGGGGCTGTGGGGATTGCATCTGGGTGCTGATCTCTGTCTGGAGTGGCTAGGTGCAGGGTGGTGGGGGGCCCCTACCTTGCACATGTTCAACAGCCAGTTCTCTTCCCCCTTGTCTATGAAGCCGTGGATGATAAAGCGTGTCTTGCGGTCCAGTTGGAAGTTGGAAGCCTCGACAGTGGCTAGATCAGTGGCCGTGATCAGCTGGTTTAATAACAAAAAAAGTGCTAAGCAAATGTCTGAAGAAGGATCACAAAGTAAAAACAGCACCGTGGCCATGTCCAAGCAGACTCCCAGCTGGGAGCAGGGCATTGGTCCCCTAGAACCCCACAGTGGGCGACCTCACGGACCTATAGATAGACACCAGCTCTCTGAACTCTCTCAGGGAGAGCGGGGAGCTACGTGGATCCTGAGCATGTCCCTCCTGGTCACTTCTGACCACCTGTAGGAAGCCTGTCCTGCTTCCACCTAACAGGCCTTCTGGGAACTGAAGGGTCCCCCAGGGGTCCCTACCTTTTGTCTTTTGTGGCTATGTATTACCTCTTTCCATCTGTCCTCTAGCTCCTCGAGAAGGATTTACTGTTCCCCACTCTACTCCACTGAGGGCTTCTCTCCCTCCCCAGCCTGGTGCAGGAAAAAGACAGACCCTCTCCGGGAATGCCAGGCCTGGGCTTCTCGAACATAAAAGCCACACATACTTCCCCGGGAGCAGGCTGCTGCTGGGAAGCTTCTGCAGGTCTGTGCACGAGTGTGTGTGGATATTAGTTTCTGGGTTGGGCGTCCATAGATTTTATTATTTATGCATAGTGGTCTGTAATCCTGAGAGCTAAGTTGGCTCTAGGTCTACCAATGGTGAGGAAGCCTCATCTGGAACATTCCAAGGCTGTGCATTTTTTTCTTGGACAACCACGTGAAGGCTCCAGTGGAGGCAACCCAGTACACCCACCACGCAGTGTTTCCACGCCCACTCTTACTTGGAAGTTGTTCGGATTTTCATTTGTGTACAGGAGAAAGCGGGTGTCAATGTCCTTGGGATCCCAGGGAAATAACTTTAAAGGCCGCTGAAGGGTCCCGCACCATGGCTTTTCATCGGGAAAGCAGCCAAGATGTCCATAACAGATCTCCTTTCCTGGGGCAGGAAGAGCAACAAACAGGGCCCTTGTGAGGTTCTGGAAAGAAGCCCTGTGTTCTCAGCTACACAAGAGGATTCTTCAGGGTGAGCCCAGGGCTGGCTCTGGCCAACACTGGTCTTCACCTTTGCTGGCCATTGTTCCCCAAACTTCCGTGGTGATGGGAATCACCTGGGGACTGGGAGTGACTATACCTGTCGCATCTACACAATCACAGACCCTCCCTCAGAGACTCTGATGCCCCTCACTCCCTAGGATGGGGTGTGGGAATAGCATGTTTAATGCTATGTAACCCTTATCCTCTGGCCAGTCAGGGAATCACTGAGAATTCCTGGGGCCCTTCCACCTTAAAACTATTTCAGGAAAACTACCTTAAAACTACCCAGGAAACTCCCAGATGGTCTTGGACTTCTGTTCATCAAACATCAGGTAATTATCCCAAGTGTGAAATCTGTGGCTCGGTGCTTCCTGATTCCCCTTGACTTCTGCATTATAACCACCACCAGCCAAAGCCAGCTGTAGGCATGCATGGGCATTGGTCCTATTCATAAAGCTCCATGTCATCCTTTTACACACACTTTTGCCCCCAATTATGCTCTGCCATTTCAGATTATAATTCACCTTAAAAGGTGAATTTTCTAAGAACGGGGATGATTTCTTGCTGCATCACACGGTGTGTAGTAGGGCTCCAACCCGCACAACTGATGAGGGCTTAACCGTAAATGCTGGTCCTTTCTGTGCCTACAAGATGCGCATTTCCACTAGCAGTTGTCACAGGGGGCGGGAGAGGGGGACATAATCAAATCCGGAGGGTTGCAGTGGGTCTCTGTCTTAGGCTTCCTCAGCTCCTAAACTGGTGGGGCCAAATGTTGGCCGATAATTCAAAACTGGTGACGGTTAATACTTGTTTGCTGGGCTTCAGAGACCATGCTAGCAATTTAACAGTATTATCCCACTAAAGACTCAAAACAGCCCCATGAGTAAGGAATTTGTATTATTGCTCCCATTTTACAGATGAGGAAACCAAGGCACAGGGGGAGGGGCAGCGGTGGAGCCCGGATCCGAACCTGCGAAGTTTAATTGGGAATAAAGCTAGGTGTTGAGGAGATCAGGTTCAAACCCTGACCTGAGAGAGAGGAAATCCAACAGGGAAGGAGGGACTAAAATAGCTCTTGCTTCAGGTGCCAAATGCAGGGGCTCGGGGGCCTGGTTAGGACACCTGGACTGTTGGGGGAAAGTGGGGACGTGCTAGAGGGCATCGAGCTGGTGAATGGTGGCGGCCCTGCTTCATGAAGGAGTTTTGTGGAATCTTGTGTAGGGGGCTCAGAGGAGGGAAAGCCTGGGAGAGGCAGGGGTGTGGAGTGGGGCAGTGCAGGGGCAGGGCACCTGGGGCGGTCAGAGGCAGTCTAACCTCTGACAATAGTGGAAATTAAGGCAAAAGTGAGGAGATGGGGGCTAGGAGGTGACGTCTGAGCCTGGTTTGGAAAAAGTGAGTTTGAGGCATGGTGGGGGGTCCTAGAGCTCAGGAGGGTGGAAGGCCAGAGGCTAGGCAAGGGGGAAGCCCCAAAGCAGAGAAAGAAAGGGAGGGACTTTGGGGGGCTGCCCAGGTTTGGGGCAGGAGGTGGCAGCAGGCCAGCAAAGGGGACCAGAGGGCCCAGAAAGACCTGAGATGCATCCGCACCCATCCCAGACTCTGCTGTCGGGAGCCAGGTCTCGTTACAGGGCTGGGATGGGTAGGAAGACCCGGAGCGGCTAGGGACAAGCGAGGGACACCAGGGGGAGGAGTCTAGGTGCAGAAGGAAGGCCCAGTTAGGGACCGGAGGAGACCATGTCTGCAGTTGTGGGAAGCACTCTCCAGCAGGGTCTGGGGGGGCCAGCCAGGCAGGGAAGGGTTCTGCGTGATGGGAGGAAGTGAGGGAGAGAGGGAGAGAGCCCCCAGAGGGCACCTGTGAGGTAGACCTCTGTGAGGTGGGGTGATGGGCAGTAGGCAGTCTGGAGGTCCCAGGGGGCTGTGGCGGCAAGGGAGGTTACTTCTGTTTGAGGACAAGTAGACCTTGGCTTCTGTATCTGAATCTGGACAGAGGCCAGGTGCTGGGGAGACAGAGACCCTGTGAGGGGAAGGAGTGGGGGCCGTGGGCGGGAGCGTGGGCTCACTTGGCAGGCCTGTCCCACCATGTCAGCTCTGTGACATTAGTCTGCAGACACGCGCTTTGGCTACTGGACGGACTGAGGATGTGGGGGGCCTGCCCAGACCGCCTCCCCCTCCCCTTGCCCCAACAGCTGCCACCTCTCCCACCCCCCTCACCGCCCCAGAGCCTCTGCAGGAGGAACAGGACAGAGCAGGAGGATTACCCGGGATTATATGTGACAAGAACATTGCCACAGAGGCAACCCTCCTTGAATGATAGCAGTTCGGTTTTTCTTGAAATAATGTAATGCTGTTGTTCTTGGTGGCGGTAATCCCGATGATAGTGTCTCCGGCGGCCTCACCCAAAGGCCAACCCAGACACCGTCCCTTGTCCCCTGAGGGACGGTAACAGCATCCTCACCTCTGACTGTGGCCAGCAGGAGAAGGCCGATGGTCCAGGAAGGCAGCATCTACGTGGAGGAAAACAGACACACAGACACCCCTGGGCACAGGAACGAGGCTGGCGGTTGCTCAGCCCAGAGAGGGCAGGAGGCCCGGGAGCACAGGGTGTGTGGAACCGAAGTCCAGTGCCTGGGCCCTCTGGGGCTTCCCCTGGGGCTCCCCCTGGGGCTCCCCCTGGGCGTCCCCTGAGTCTGAGGCCTCACATGGCATTGGGTGGCCCTGCTCTGAGGGCCCCGGTTTCTGGGTCTCCCCCCCACAGTGACTCCCCTCGCCTTCTGGGCCGCGTCCCTCTGGCAGCCCCAGCCCCCCCAGGATCCGGGCTGTGACTTACTGGGCAACACCAGGGCGTCGTCTCCCAGCCCGGCCAATTGGCTGTGGCTTTTATATGCAGGCCTCCCCTTTGGACTCCCAAGATGGGCGGAAGGGAGGGCTCCATAGGGCTGTGCACCTGCGTGCTTGGAACGTAGGTTATCAGGAACACATGACACAGACACACAGCAACACATTCGGCCAGCTCGGCAGTACGACCCAGATGCTCAAAAGAGGAAAACGAACAGGCTCCACTCCGGCTTTGTTTGGAAACAAACAGGGTCTATTTTAAGACCCTTTCTGAGCTGTACCTTGACCTAGAGATAAGAAGGTCACTTCCTTTCAAGGCTGAGAGGAGGGCCTGGGTGAACAGCCAGGTGCCGCCCTGCCATTTTTCTTCAAATTGACGTATAGTTTAGATATACCACAGTGCATAGATCTTAAGTTTAAAGTACAGCGTAATGAGCCTTGACAGCTGTGTACTCCTCTGCTAACGTCCCAGGTCAACATAAAAGATGTTTCCAGCAGCCAGATGTTTCTCTCATGATCTTTTTTTCCCCCATCATGATCTTTTAGCATCAAGCCCACACCTGTGCTTTGATTTTTATAACCATGGATTAGTTCACTCTGTTCTAGACTTGCTTATAAATGGAATTATACTGTGTGTGTGCCCTACGTCTTGCTTCTTTCCCACAACCTGTTTTTGAGACCCAGCCATGTTGTTACATGTGTGAGGTAATTGGCTAGTCACTGTACCGGGTTACTTTATTACTTTTAATTACTTTTTATTAGCTTTCTGTTACTGTGTCATATTAATTTATTTCTGCGTGAATATATCACAGTTGGGTTATCCATTCTTTCATTGGTGGACTTGTGGGTTCTTTCTAGTGTGGGACTATGTGGAACAATGTTGCTAGGAACGTTCTAGTCTGGATCCGGTTTTTAGGTAGACACATACAGTCATTTCTCTCAGGCTTATACCCAGAAGTAGAACCGCCCGGTCCTGTGGCGTGTCTATACTTAGCTCTAGAAGATGCTGCCAGACGCTCTCCTGAAGTGACTGTTGCTCACAGAATGCCATAGGCAGTTGGGCGAGAGTTCTAATTATTCCATGTTCCAGTCCTGCCCTTGGACCAATCCCAGAAACACTGACGTTGCCAGCCATTTCCTGAGGGTTTCGAGTGTAGAAAATGGCTTCTTTTTGGGGGGGGGGGTGACACTCCCTTCTGAGAACTCAATGGTGAGCTGAGGGAAGCTAAGGACTGAACTTCCGTATCTTGAGTAGGCTTCAGAGAAGTTTCTGGAAAGGGTAAAGTGATGATGAAACCTGACAGGGATGCCTGTGCCTCAGAGTGACCCCAAAGCCTAACGTTGCCCCTGGCGGTATCCAGCAGTGGAGAGAGGAGGTGAGGTCCAAGGCTCATGAAGGACCCCAGTGAGGAGCCTGGAGTGACATTAGGCTGGATGGAAGCCCAAGACCCATGATACGGCACCCCTGTGGTTACCCATTACTTTTGAGAACACCTGAACCTCTTACCAGGATCCTTCAGGCACCTGGACCTCGCTCCCCTTTCCTTCCTTACCTTGAGAGTTGCCCACTGAGCTCCGCACACGTCAGTCATGCGCCATCTCTCTTGAAAGTGTCCATCTCTGGGTCTTCGCCTACTCTGTTTCTTCCTGAAACACATGACCCTCTCTCTTTAACCTCGGGACTCCCCTTCAATGTCATACCCTCAAAGATGCCTTCTTCGATGTCCAAAGCAGAACCAGAACCTTTCTGGACCTCTATCACTGTCCTTATTTTTTCTTTCATAGAACAAATCCCAGTTGGTAATTTTATTTCCATGATTATTTGTTTAGATCTTGCCTTGATGACAGGGTCAAGTTCTCTATAGGCATTTCTGTCTCTAGAGCCTAGCATGGTATGTGGTAGATTTGGGGTAATCAACAAACATTTGCTGGGTGAAAGAAAGGGACATTGGAAGCTGATGACTCATTGGGTTGTTGAGCTGGATAACTTCCAGATCTTTCCTGCCGTTTCCTCCCTGCTCTGTGCCCTGCTCAGTGGACTCCCTCCTTAGGCTACATGACTTTGGCCTTCCAGTTGGCTTGAGCCAACTGGAGGCACTATAGGGAGATCAGAGGATAAGAGGAGAGGTTAGAGTATTTCTTCCTAGGCTCCCTCCCTTCTGTGCCATTGGTTGGACAATATTGGCACTTATTTCTCAATTTAGGGACATTGTCTCTGCACCAAGCTGCCCTCAAAGGAGGGCTGGGCACCGCTTCACAGTCACCAGTGGCCGAGGGCTGACCCTGCTGGGTGCTCCCATGCATCCCAGAGCCTGACTGGTCTCCTTGGGAGGGTGGCCCAAGACAGAACAAGGCAGCCCCCCTCTCCTCTCTGCGGGCCTGAGGTCCTGAGGTCTAACGTTCTGCCAGCCATCTGTCCTGGGAAGGCAGGGAAGGCCAACACCTGTGGGAAGGGATGTTTATTATTCACATGTTGGCAGGCACCAGGGTCAGGGCCTGGAGGAGCCCTCCAGCTGCTACGGCAGCTGCCCAGGGAAGGGGACGGCTGGGCTCTCCTCCTACTCCCTAAGGTCTGTTGAAAACGGTCTGCTTCTCTCCTTCAGCACCTCTTCTGTCTGTCCCCTCCCCTCACTCCCCCTGCTCTCGTCCTGCAGCAGCTGGCTGGTCTCACCTCTCTCTAGGCCAATGCATCTCCCCTCCAGGTCTCCTTCCAGCCTCCTTCCAACTTCGATCGTGGGGGGGGGGGGCTGTTTGGTGTGTTCTGTCCCTCACTTAGGCTCCTTGGTGTGTGGCTTCAAGTACTGGATGCTCTTCCAGCCTTGAGGGCACAACAGTGAACGGAACAGGCTACTTCCCTGCTCTCAGGGATGGCCGGCCCCCTGGGGCCCCAGCACGGATCCCCTGCAAGTAAATACACAATTACAAATGATCAAAGGCGCTAAGAAGAAGAAAAAGCACACCAAGGAACTTGTACATC
This sequence comes from Mustela putorius furo, assembly GCF_011764305.1. NCBI lineage: Eukaryota > Metazoa > Chordata > Mammalia > Carnivora > Mustelidae > Mustela > Mustela putorius. The sequence continues at coordinate 13,880,349 of NW_025422057.1, forward strand.
AATTGTATAATTTGGGCTGTATGCAAAGGGAGTAACTTGGGGATATCCGGTGGACAGGGGTCAGAATTTAACAGACCCCGAGGTTGGGTATGTGAGGTTGTGGGTTGAACTGTGTCTCTCACCAAAAGATATGTTGGGTGTCCTAACCCCCAAAACCTCAGAATATGACCTTATATGGAAATAGGATCTTGACAACGATACATGAGAGAATTAGGGTGAGTCCTAATCCAATAGGACTGCTCTCCCTACAAAAAGGGGATATCTAGACAGAAAGATGCGGACACACAGGAAGAACGCTGTGTGAACACACAGACATTGGGGCACAGTTTCTGCCGGCCAGGAAGCACGCAGAGTGCCAGCAACTGCCCGAAGGAGGGAAGCATGAGCAGATTGTCTCTGCACAGCCCTTCCGAGGAACCGAGCCGGCACTACCTTGGTTGCACCTGTAGCCTCCAGAACCAGGAGAGAATGAGTTTCTGTTGTTGAACCGTGCGGTCCGTGGTACCCGTGAGGCAGTCCGCGCAGACTACTGTGGCCACCACGGGGCCCTCTGCCCAGCATGGCTCCGGCTGCTGCCGGAGCGCCTTCCCACCCTGCACGTGCTTAGACGGGAGGGCTCAAGGTTCTGGAACGGACCTGCCTGTGCCCTCTTCTGAGCTCCTGCACCCATGGCTGCCCTGTCAGGGATGGCTCTGTCGTCCCCCCACTCCCAGAGACGCCCGGGTCCACCCAGGGCGTCCTCTCAGGGCGCAGACGCCTCTCCCCTCCAGGTCTTCCTTCCAGGGAACAGACTCTGCTCTCAAAGCCTGGGACCTGCGTGTCTCTCCACTTTCAGACCCAAATCATACTCAGACCTGAGTAAATAAATACGTGGGTGTCCCCCTCGCTAAAGAGTCTCACAACTCCTGCGACATTCCTTTAACTTCATTTCATGGCACATCAGCTCAGGAAACCAAGGTCTTGCTGCAAATGACTACAACAGGGAAAGCTTTGTCTCTGTAACTGGTTATAAAACTAGACTATCCTCAAAGTAAAAACACAGAGGCCACCTGGGTGGCTGAGTCAGTTAGTGTGTGCTCTGGCTCAGGTCATGATCTCCGGATCCTGGGATTCCGGGTTCCACGGTTCTAGACAGAGCGAGGGGGGATGCAACGCGATTTAGGAACTGGGCCTAGTTGTAACTGGTCAGTCAGGGCCTGTGGCTGTTACCAGATGGTGGGTCGCTTAACGAGCCTGTATGCATTCAGCTCGCTGGTCGCTGTGGGCCCTTGTGCCTTGGTCGGGTTTCCACTGCTGAAGCCTCTTGCCTGAAAGTGGCCTCTACAGAAACTCCCTGTTCCAGGTCACCTTGACTGGAAGGTGGCTGGACGGGAACCCCGTAAGCTCAGTGCCTTTCCCCTGCTTCCAACCAGACTGAATTTCTTCTGAGCTTTATGCTTATGAACTGAATGTGAGCCTGGGGTATTTTCATCACCACACTGCCCCACTGTTGCCATATATACAATAAAACAAAAATAAAGCCCAATCAAACTGGTCCCAAGAAGTCCCTAAAATCTGGAAAGTAGACCTGAGATGGCCCGGGCCACACGGGCACTGCAGGTGGACCCCCCGGGTAACTACAGAGAGCCCCGAACTCCCTCTCTCCCCGGGATGGTGTGTTTGCGTTGCAGATCTGTGGGGCTGAGCTTGGTCTTCCCTGTGGTGTGGGGAAGTAGATGCCCCATGACCACACTGGTACACAGCAAACACGCAAGGATCTGGAACCTGCTGTCCTCTGCCTTCCTGGGAGTTTCTTCCAGCTGTGTATCTAATAAGAGAACACGCATTTGAGGAAAAGGATGCAGGAGGAGAGAGCAGGGACCTAGCCCCACTCAAGCTGGGGTCTCCACCAACGGCTCCCCTGACTCTGGAGCATAGGCTATCGCTTCAGCTGCAGGTAGGACGCAGGTCACCCCAGGACTCCTGTGGCTCAGGGCAGTGCCGGGCTGAGTGCCAATGATGTGGCCCACAGCCTTGGAGATTCTCCCCAGCTGGCTTCCTCCCACTCTACTGCACACTTTTCTCAGTTTTCTCTTTGTTTTAAAATAACTTTTCCCCAAGCCTTTAGCCATTTCTGTCGGTCGGGGGAGCAGGTGAAGCCGGTCGTCTTTGACCAGAGAGAAGGGCTCTCGTGGCCAACCAAAAGACCCACCCCCTCCATTATACCTCAGTTCCACTTGCCACCTTCACATGATCCTCATCACCTCTCCTCTGCATACCTCTAGGGCCTCCTCCTCCTAGATGGCCTCCCAGCCTGCAGTCTCGGTAGGCCATCTTCCTACAAACCTGGGCCCGGAACCCATAGCTCTCTGGAGATTTCCTCATCTTGCTCCTCCCCCTCCTGCACCACCCTGTCCTCGGACATGCTTGCTTTTTGCACTATCAGGCGGCGTGGTGGTGTTCACACCTCCGCGACTGAATTCAGGTCTTGTGCTTCCTCGAGTTCTGGAAGCTGGTGCGGAGCTGGTATTTGGTGCTGTAAGCGGAGTCTACGTTCTACTGGTTGAGCTCTTCTGCCAACATGGTGTGACTTGCTCAGGGGGTGGGTCCACGGCCAGCGCTGGGCAAAACTGTGACAAAGGGGCCTCCGCCCCAGGCTTCGTGTTCTCCTGTTCAGTGCCCCCACCAAGGTCCTGTGCCTCCCTCTACCACCGCCACCGTTCATCCTCACCCTCCCCATGACCACTGTGGCTGGGCACTCACCTTGTGCCCTTCACTATGAGACCCTGACTACAGGCGCTCCTTTACCCAGCATCTGCTTTCAAAGAACAATCTGGAGTTTGAATTCAAGTTTTGAATTCAGATTCAAGTGTGAAGCTCAATCAGAGCTGGATGTGCCACCAAGGGTGAAGAACAGAGAGGCCACGGCACCGACACGGTCATGATGGGATGTGAGGCCTGGTGACCAAAAGAGGAGTCGCTCAGGGGAGGTGGTGACCTTCCTGGTCTGGCAGAGCTCCAGGGAATGATCACGGGATAGCCTGAAGGACACTTTCTCCTGTGTAGGTGGGGCTTATGGCAAGTTCTGATTGGCTGAGTGCTCCCCGGTGACCCCAGCTGATGGATGACTGAGAAGTCCCTTCTCAGCAGAGGGGTGCCCAAGGCACTCCTCCCAGAAGCCATCCTTCCTCCGTGCTGAGCCCTGCCCCGGGACAGCCCCTGCTGGGGCCCAGGAAGAGTAGGGGCTTGAAGCCCATTTGTGCTCAGCAAATACACCATCTCTGGCTGCTGGGGCATCTTAGACCTCACCAAGATGCAGGGCTGCTGGGTAGCTCCATCACCACAAGGAGGCCATGTCATAGCATGGCCTTTCCAGTCAGGGGAATGGAACCCCCAGCCCCCAAGGGGCCCCGGTTCACTCTGTGCTTGAACAGCTACCTCCCCGTCTCCCGGCCTCCGTTTCCTCACCTGTGAGATGAGGTGCAGAGCTGTAGGCTCTGCTGAGGCCCCCATATGCCCATCCCCCAGTCGTTCTGTGTCACCCCCTGAGCAGACAGTGGACACGAGGACCACGGACCACAGTGTGTGGTCAGAAGTCAGTGGCAAGAAAATCAAATGTCTGGAAACACTCAGGACTTAAATGATCGACTCCCTAATGTCCCCAGGGGCCAGCTGACATCAGTGACAGACGTTGTGAGTGGGTAGATGCATCAGTGGTTTTATTGCTGTAACACAGTGACCGGATGGCACCTGGACGCTAACAGGGCGTGAGGGTGAGCAGAACGTCCTCTTTCACCGTGCTTTCGCTGCAGAAGCTGTGCCTGCAGACAGCAATGAAAGCCTCATGAGTGCTGGGCAGCTTTACGCGGAGTTTCCAGTTGTTAAGAAACGGTAATGGCCGATTTTCATCACAAGGAATGAGGGGAACATTAGGGTTGTAGCTTCAACCAGTCCCTGGAGAACTGATTGGAGCTTGGAGCTTCAGGTGTCTGGTGTCTGGGACCAGGTCCCCTGTGGGCTCATCTGCGACAAGGTCCCCGAGTGGCCCCGGTCTCTGGAACCTCAGTCTGACAGGACTGTCAGGCCTTGAGACAGCAAATGGACCTCTCACTGGCCTCCTCCTCCACAAGTACCCTTGGGCCCTCCTTGAACACAGCAGACTGGTTTACAGATGGGCTCGCTCTGGACTGAGCCCCTCTGGAAATGAGATTTGACCTTCTAAAAGGGACAGTGAATTGAGCTCCCACTCACTCCTGGCAATGGCGCTGAGCTGTGGAGCCTTCACCCTCACAACCCATGTGTGAGGGGGTATTACCACGAGTCACCCAGAAAAGGAGAGGAGGCTGAGGCACGGAAGCTTCTCAGTGTACGGAAGAACCAAGGTGCAAAGACAGGTCCAGTGTCACAGTCCACATTGTCCAGGATGGGGTCACCCTTCACCCTGCCTTCCAGGGGTGACACGGGGCTGGTTACTTGAGTCTCTGAGCCTCCGTGTCTTCATTTGTGGAAGAGGACCCATTTCCCTCCCGGGATTGCTGAGAATCCCGTGTTAATAATACAACAAGTCATAACAGTAAATGTAAAAATGTATAAATTGATTTAAAACGATGCAGATAGAAGTGACCGTCATGCCTGTCATTCCAAGAACCACAACCACAAACTTGTTGAACCTCATCACCTTTGATCTCTGAGGCTTAGCCGGGGTTTCTCCCTCATCTTCACCATGGTCCCTTTGAATTTCATTCGTCTTCCCTGGCTGCCATGACTCTATCCCTGATCCTACTTCCTGTTCTCCACACCTTGAGCCCTGTCGCCTGTGTTCGGGGCTCCCCCCGCCCCTCACACACCAAGCCCATCGCCCCTGCTCACAACCTTCCCACGGACGTCCCTCAGCCCAGGAGATCCTCGTGGCCCCTCTCCCCTCCGTCACTGCCTCCCCTGGTTCCCTGGCTCTGCCTTCCTCTCCAGCCATGCTCTTTGGGCTCCTCAGGTGAGTTGTTTCTTCTGTCACTCGACTTTCCATGTGAGCCTGAGGTCTGTGGTGCTCAACAGCTATCAAGCAAACTCTTCGAGAGCAGGCTCGACCTTTGCATCTCCTACTGTTTGCCAGGCGTACAGTAGGTATTAATAAGGTCAGGCAGAAGGTGGAGAGAAGATGCTGGGGGTGGGGAAGAAACTGAGAGAGGGAGAACTACTTTCTTCTTTTGAAGCCATATCACTGGGGAGGAATTCTAGTCACCAGGCTCCTCAGTAGGACTTGCAATCCTAATGGGGCTGCTGGGTATTTGAGAAGAGCTTGGACTAAACTCTTGATTTTTCAAAGCCTCCCAGTGATGATGCCAATTTTTTTTTTTTTTTAATGTTACTTACTGGTTGTTTTACTAACAGCAAAATATTTGAGCAATTTGACAAATTCAGCTTGCTTTCTTTCTTTTTTTTTTTTTTTTTTTTTTACTTCCCAAACTTGTTTGTGATGTTTGATGCTGTTTTGATTGAACTTTATTTTAAGAAACCTGATGTCCAACATTTAGCTTCCCTTAAGATAGATTTCCTCTGCGGTTGACAGGCAGGGGACTCAGTGACTCAGGGGACTCAGAGACTTAGGGACTCAGGCCACTGGAGGGTCCAGGTGGCAGTTGATGGACTCAGGGCCTCAGGGGTGGCCTCAAGTACATTCTGTTCCATTTCTAGAAAGTGCAGAAAGTCATGGCCTTTCCTCAGAAAACCTGGAAGCTACAATGCCCTGACTGACTTGGTCTTGTATCCTTTTCCTTCTACCAAATCTGCCTGTGAACAAGTTATCACCTTAAACACTCTGCATTTTTAAGGTTCTAATGATACCATCTTCTCCTGACAGCATTTTAACCACACAGTTCCAGGATCCAGGCTCCGGTCCATTTCCTAACGGGGCCTTGGAAACTCACTTTAGAGGCTTATTTGTCCTCTGAGGGGGGCGGGCATGGAGGCCCCGGGTGCACCTGCCGCCCGCAGTAGGCTCTCCACCGGCTTCCTCAGTGCCGTGCTCTAGCTGAGAGCGCCTTGGGCCGCTGACCACCTGGCTGGACCAGTCCCTTTCTCCTCCCTGACTCACAGGCATAAGGAGGACCCCACGGGGGTCATCCAGCCTGAAATGTGACTGTGACGTCGGCCAGCCCACCCTCGCTGCCCGAGGTGAGCAACCTCACCTAACCTCCCAAACCTCAAGACCATCAGTGACCACGTTCCCAGGATCCCCTTCCGCAAAGAGACCTCAGGAGGGTTCTGATGATGACAGTTGTGGTCCCAGCATTGGGGACAATGACTCTGCTCCCCTCAGGTCACGTGCCCACATCCCTCCAGCTGTGATAGCAGAGGACACTGAAAGTCAGGATAGAGATTCTGTAAGGATCCCTACCTCAGCTCACCCTTGTCCTGTCTCAGATTTTATATCTTTTCCTCAAATTGCTTTTTTTTGGCCTGAAATTTCATGATCTTCCCCTCTTTAAAAGGTAGCTACTCATTAGCTTATATTTATAACCTTATACCCTCAGAAATTATTTCTTTCTTCTCTCTCTCACTTTTCCTCTTTCTCTTTCCTTGAAGGCAGCTGATACCGTACGTATCCTTCTCAGATAGGGCTGGGGACACCCAAAAGCAATGCTTTATGCAGCCTGTCAATTGTTTGCCTGCAAAGAAAGGACCCCAGGTGGGTAGATGGTCTTGGCTCTTCTGGCTGAACCATGACTATCCTTCTGGGGCAATTTTCCGTTACAAACACCAATCTCTACCAACATCCTTAGGCACAAGCCAGCAACGCTATACATACACTGTCTTCTCATCTCCTTTCTGCACGGTGATCTTGGCCGCGCCCACTTTGGGGAAGGTTGGGTTCACCACGTGGTTATTCCAGAGAAACTTGACTTTCTCAATCGTTCCAACATCGAGCTTTGCATCGAACTCATTGGTGTGGGTAGAGCCTGGCTTGAGAATCCCCCTAGAAATAAAGAGAAACATTCCCATGCGTAGAAACAAGCTCTCAAGACAGATGAAGGCCAAACCACTTTATTCTACTCGAGATTAATGAGATCAGTTTTTAAAAATTAATTCTCACATAATGGATGGAGAAATGGAGAAGCCAGTTATATGCCAGCAGCTGCACACTATTATTTGAATATCGTTTTCTCAAACTCAAGTTAATTGCTACCCAAAATGTTGTTATAGAGAACTATATTATTCCTTCCTATTATTATTTTTTCTGAAATAATTATTTATATAGTAATAAGTTATCCACTTAGTTTAACCCAACAAGCATGTGTTACTATGGTAATCAGGAAATATAACATCTGGGGTAATATTAGATATATTATTTTAAAAATATATTTTTAAAAATGGATTTACCGAAAGAGAAAAAACTAAATGTCTGGATTTATAATTGAGAAAAGAAAATTGTCAGCAGAAGTCTGAAACTGACTTTACCACCTAAAGTAAATAATTTAAAATCAATTGATAAAGAGACGTTAAGCATTTCAGTACATGGATTGGAAGGTCGTGTACATCAGCCAGTGAGATGAGAGGCTGGAAAAGGAAACTCACCTGAAGACATTAAATTGATGAGTATTTCCCTTACTTCCAAACAAAGCAACTTTGACCTGACCTGTGGCTATTTTTCCAGACAGTGTTAGAGAAACCCCGTACCTCCAGCCTGCACAGAGGATAGAAAAGAGTTCAATTCATTCATGGACAAAACAGTTGAACCAAATTTCAGAATCCTGTTCCCACCCCTTACACTAAGGCATCAAAGTATAAGAAGTCCTTCCTGTTAATCTACACCTCAAACCAGGCTCTAAGAAGTATGTTCCTAGCAGTATCCCGTCTAGACCCGTACTGCTCAGGAAAGGGGCCACTACCCACATGCAGCTGTGTAGATTTAAATTTAAATTAAATCAGATCAAAAATTAATTCCTCATTCTTACTAGCCACATTTCGAGGGCTAGATTGCCACATGTGGCTACTGGCTACTGTCTTGGACAGCAGAGAACATTTCCATCACGGCAGAAGGTTCTGCCAGGCAGCTCTGCTCTAGAGGGACCGTGCTATGAGAGGAGATGAGAAGAGAAGGGACACGGGCTCGTTCCCACATTGGGAGAGCTGACCCAAGAGTGCAGTCCTGCGGACACAGGAGCGGGGTCGGTCTGGGTCCTATCTGTGCAGCCCCAGGGGCCCAGGTGTGTCCAGCAGAGAGTGGGGCTCAGTTCTTACCCAGCTCTATGCCTGCCGTGCTGTCTCCGTGCCCACGAGCACGCATACACACAACCTACACGCATATAACCACATGCACACACACAGGCATACACACACATAACCGTCCTGCACACACACACATAAACACAGGCGCACAAGCATACACACACATGCGCACACCCACACATGTACACACATATGTACATAAACACATACATAGTTTGCCTCATTCCTACTCAGCTCTCACATCCTCAGACAGATTGTCCCTGTCTCAGTCGGGTCCTCGGTCCCAGGGTGCCGCAGCAGTGACCCGCCACGCCCAGGCCGAGTGCGGCTGTTTCCTCAGTTCCTGCCTTCTCTGCCGGGCCGTCCTTTTCACACACAGACCACCTCGCTCATCCCCACGCGCCCAGTGTCTAGCGTGCTCTCTGCTCCATAAATCAATGTTGGTTGAGGAATGAGTATGTGGTTTTTTGAATGTTTCATTTGTTGTTTTAAAATATGGGCCAGCATTCATTCCGTGCATCCCTAGGATTGATGAACCCGTGTCCTTCTTAAAAATATGTAGAGTGAGGGAAGTATTCTACATTTTGATTGCAGAGATGGTTACATGGCTCTTCATCTATCAAAACTCATGGAACTCCACACTGCAGAGAGGGGTGAGTTTTTCAGTGTATAAATTGTATCTCAATAAACCTGACTTTAAAACCTAGATGAGACGTATATTCTATTTATATCTTTCTATAAGCACAGTGTCTTTTTTACAGTGCAACTTCCTAAGGAATTGTCACAGAGCAGGTTGGCACAAAGTGGCCCAACCATGTCCTGTCTATCCTATGTCCTAGATGATTCCGCAGATTTTTGAGAGAAATCACTCCTTCCTGATTCCCACCCACCGTCCACCAGAGAGGGACCCCTGCCGGGGGCATTGGGGACAAAGGGACAGAGAGGTGGAAATGGGGCAATTGGAACTGGGCTTCTTAAGGGGCTCAGCCCAGCAAAGAGCTCGTCCCGGATGAATGTTTGATGAATGAATAAAAGAAGAGATGTGCACGCACAACACAGTCTTAAAAATGAAAAGAACAATGGACTGTGGAATGGTAAAAATTCAGGGGCCAACATCGCCACAGAGAAGTGCAAGTCGCCACTATGCCCTCATTCATGCTTCTATGCCTTTCATGTTATCGTCACAAAAGGGAAGACATGCAGACTCTTTCCAAATCCTTGGTTGAGTCTTACAAGGGATCGTTTGGGCAGGTGTGTCCTTTCACTCTCAGAATGTGCTCCGAGTATTTCAGGTTAGAGAAAAACCCTTCTTGTCTATCAGAAGATAAAGCGTCTTCCTGTGGGTGAGCAGGACAAAGTATAACTTACGAGCAAAATTGCTGGAATCCCCTGTGTTCAGGAAGAATTTCTGTGGCTCGCCACTTGTTTTGCCGGCAAATTTATCCGCGTAGTGGCCCATCTGGGGGCACCCTTGATCTGGGCAAGGGAAGCACTTGTTCTAAGGAGAAGAGAGACATCAAGCTGTAAGGTGTGAATCAGTCTTTTTCTGACCCACACATCTCAGGGAGAAATTCTCCAACAGCCCGAGTTCCTTCACCTGTAACAGGAAGGAGATTAGGATAGATGATGTCTAACTGACTTTCACCCAGGACAGGACTCCCGACACTGAGGTACATCCCATCAGGATATACAGATGCCTGGGTCCCAGACTAGATCAGTGACCCCTCCCATCACAGGATGTGCTGGTGAATTATTAACAGCCAACCCTGGGACAAAGAGCCTCCAGCATAGCCTTTGCCAATTTCCGTGGTGTAAAGACTCCGCTGTCAATTTCAGAGGCCCAAGCCCCCAGCCGGGCATCTAAAACACCAAGCATCCAGCTTTCCTTCTCTCTGGTGTATGAATTCTTCTCTCATACGTTCTTCTGTCCTTGCTCTGCCCTTGGCAGAAATGCACACCCCTCTCATCCTCCTAAATTCTATGAATTTTCAAGCCAGATTCAAACACTGCCTTTTGCAGGAAAACTTTCTAGATCATTGAAAGGATGGGTCTTCTGATTTCCCAGTATCTTCCTCACCCACATGTCTTATCTGGAATTTTAGCCACCTGATGCCTAATTTTTTTCCCCCCTCTGCTTTTCAGGATCATAAACTCAGAGACAAGTAAGGGATGGTCAGATACTGCAAATGTCCCAGCAGGACAACTGTCCCACAGAGGGAGTCAGGGAGGGATGGTCACTTACAGACTCAAAGGCCCTGTAGGAAGCACAGGGGTAAGAAGCAAACCCATCAGGGTTGAGGATGCTCTCTGAGTAATACTTGTAACTTCTCAGGTGATTGCAAGCCACAAAGTCCCGTGTTCCTGGGGAAAGAAAGGAGAAAGTCTGCAAAGGTGGTTGGGGGGCCAAGAATTTCTCTCGTTCCAAGTGGACAGGTTCCAAAGTGGAACCACATTTTCAGAAATTTAAGGTAAGGTAAATTTAAGGTAAGTCCACAAGAAATGACAGTTAACATAGAGAGCCAGCTTTCCAGCAATGTTCTGAGGGCTCCACATGCATTGTTTCTATAATCCTCGCCTTTCTAGGGCGTGGGTAACATAGCATTCCTAAGTACAGAATGATGCAGATTACAGCCTCGGGTGTGCAGGTTATAGTGAGGAAGGAAGCAGAGCTGGGGATTAAACCCAAGCCCATCTGGTGCTTGAGCCCCTGCCTCTCACCATTGTGCCATCCTGTGTCCCAGGCACCAGGCCGGAGGGCCTTGAAGACACAGCCAGATGTGATGTGACTTCTCAGACATGACAAAACCAGGGCAAGGACAATTAGGACGTTGTCATGCTGTGTTTAGGTGAATAAAAGGGAGAGTCGAATAGCTTTAGGTAGCTCTTTTCTCTTTTTCAGAGCATCTTGCCTTTCCTGATCACCTACCTTCCTTGGCCCCTACAGCTTCTGTCAAGGGACAGAGGTCACAACATAGCTGTTGGACGTGCCCTGAACTTGCTTGGCCATTACTGATGGAGCGATTAGGCAACCCTATCCATGTAAACCCTCAGAAGGCTATAAGAGACGAATACATAGATTTGCATTCTTAATATTGGCTTTGATGGCATCCATTTTGATCAAATTCAATAAAAATCTATACTCCTTACATATGGTCGGACCACTAAAGGTTTAAACCTGTGTGGTACCAAGTGATGAGCTGGGCTGAAAAATTCACTTATCTTTTGTCCTTTTGACCTGATTAGAGGTAGTCTGTATCTGGAGGAGGACCTTTACTCCTGGAGCATTCCACCAGCGATAAGGCTTAGCCACTTCGAATAGCAGTCTCTGCATAGCCTTCCCTACCGGTGATGGTTTCTTATCCCGACCCAAAATGAAGGAGTAGTGACTCTCATGGAGCAGATGACTTTGCCGTGGAAATGACTAGGGAATATTCTCCTTCTGGCTACAGGATTGAAGCCAATTACATGTGTTTGAACGGTATCACTGACTCCCAAGGGAAAATTGGCAGAAAAATCCCCTTAAAACCAGGATGTCTGCTTTCATGGTATTTCTTTTCTTCATTAGGTAGCTACCAATTGATTGCTGGAGTTACGGCTTTAAGCAAGGTTTTGTCATTCTTTGTCGCTTGAACAGTCCAGGACACCCACGACAGTGTTTTAGGGAAGTATAAAATCCATAGAGCAGAGATATAACAATATGTAGCTGTATTTTTTCCAGAAGTAAAGTCTAGAAGGGGGAATTATATATTTTTAAAGAGCAAGGTGTTTTCATTTTGGAGATTTGCTATGGAGGATTCTGCTCCCCCCACCCCACGCCACCCCCTAGACCCCCTAGGAAGTGATGCCTCTCTCTGCTCTGACTTTACCTTCCCAAATGCCATCTAGGTCCACGATCTGGGACAGGGCATTCTTCTTGCATCCTGGCATTTCTTCTCCTCCATTGGGGAAGAAGTCAAGGTGACCCATCTGTTGGCTTGCTCCGAAACCTGAAAGATTTGGAACAGCAATGAGCTTTTCACCATACAGGGCTCCCTTGGTTAAAACACAATGGCACATGCTTGCAGCTGAAGCGTCATTGAACTCACCCAGGAAGGGGATCAGGGGGGCTGCATCTGTGTGAATCACATCCACAAAGTCAGCGTCGCTGGGATCCAGTCTAACCTCTTCAGGAGTACCCTGGAAGCTTGCTTCTACAGGATCCAACCCTAAAAGAGATGACCAGTGCTGCAGACCAACAGACCTGGCTGTGGGGACCAGCAGGACCACGGGGTACAGTTGCTCAGGCTATGCATTGCTCAACCCAAGGGATGCCATACTCTGCAGTGCCATGACCCTGTGCGTGGAATATAGGGACAGAGAGTTTCAATATTTCTCCTCAGAAGAGGGCTCCAGTGCATGGATAAAGAAAGGCAGGTGAGCCAAGAGATTTATACTTGTCTGACCAAGGATTTTTCCCCCACATGACTTTCTCCCATTCATTTGCAGATCTTTCTTCTTTAGAGTTTTTTTCTTCTTCTCAAGTTTGAAGAAAAAAGGGACAAGGTAGTAAAGTATCATAGTTAAGACCACGGATTCTGGAACCAGGCATCCTGGCTCTAAATCCCTACTGAGCTCTTTCTGGGGCAAATGGCATGACCTTGGGCAAATCAAGCAACCTTTCTTGGGGGCCTCAGTTTCCCCATTTATAAAACTGGGTAATCATGTGGTTATACTAAGATTAAATGAGATAATATAGATATAGCTTTGTGAAGTGCCTGGCATATCATCATGGACATGTGAGTAAAATATTGATTATTATTTCTTCCTTAGTGGCAGGGCTCCTGAATTTGTCCATAGATCTCAGAGGTCCGGCCAGAGCAGCTGGAAAGGCATGAACGTAATTGTCTGTTTAAAATAAAAGGGAGAACTATAAAGAAGAGGCTTGTGTGAGCCACATGACTGCAGGACTGGGTTTGAATCTTAGTTCCCCTCCTGATTTATTGCATGATTTGGGGCCGGCTAGCCAATTCCCTGAGTCTCTCTCTTTCTTTCTTTCTTTCGTTTAATTTTATTTATTTTATTTAGTTGACAGAGAGATAGATCACAAGTAGACAGAGGCAGGCAGAGAGAGAGGAGGAAGCAGGCTCCCTACTGAGCAGAGAGCCGGATGTGGGGCTCGATCCCAGGACCCCGGGATCATGACCTGAGCCGAAGGCAGAGGCTTAACCCACTGAACCACCCGGGTGCCCCCTGAGCCTCTTTCTTTAGTTCTGAGGATTCAATGAGAAAATATAAAGCCCTTGGCATAGCATTTGGGGGTAAACAGCCATTTTGTCTAAGCTTGCTATGATAATGACAATAGCATTATAGTATTATGATGGTATGATGTAGATGTATTTTGTTGCTGTTATTACAAATTAAAGGCTTTGCCTGGGTTAAAGGAATGCTCTGCAGGACTGTGGCTGGGTTTCCTCTACCAGCAGAGGCAAAGGAAGGCTGTGACTCTGCCCTTGATTTCAAAGAGAAGGGGGAAGCGACTAACAATGTAGACTCTTAATTATGTTTGTTCGTGTTCACACTAGCTTTCCTCTCCGTTCTCTTGGGCGCCCGGTCCTGCTGAACGGCCTACACTGTCAGGAAACACAGATCTAGAGAGGAAGGATGGGGCCAGAAGCGGAAGAGGCTAAAGGGGAAAAAAGGGGGAACGAAAGCACCCTTCGCCCTTCCACAAAGACACGCCTCTTGGGGGCCTCCTGAAATATCCTGTGTCGGCTCTAAGTGACCCTGCCACAGCCAAGGGGGCAGACTACTTTGGGCCGGTTTTTAGCTGGCCTGTAGGTTTGCACCACGTTCTGGGGCTACTGAGGACAAAACCTGTGGTCCTGCCCTTCAGGCCTTACCTGTAATCCTGCCCAGGCCTGGAGTCCTGCTCCCTGCCTCTCCAGCCACGTGGGCTCCCAGGCTGTGGCCGATGAGGTGGACTTGGGAAGGGGAGTAGCTATAGTTTGCCTGGAGAAGGAACATGGTATGTTCAGAACATTTTCGTGCTGTGGTTTTTGTAACAGGCCAACCTGACGTGACTCCTCTGCGGAAAACCTTCTGTGGCTCCCACCGCCCTTGGGATCAAGCCCAAACTCATTACACTGTCCACTCCCCAGCCACGTGCCCAGCTCATGTGAACCCAGCCGGGCATCAGCTCTCAACTTAAATGTCTCTCCCTGGGAGACATCCTTAATCACTCTCCCAGCCCCCTACTCCCCCCAGCCTGGATTAGCTGCCCCCCCAAAAGTTCCCATTAAGCCCTGTAGCCGCCCTCCCCATTTAAACACGGATCACACTTTGTTGTCACGGCCAGTGTTCACCGTGAGCTCCCCCAGGGCAGGGATGCATCCCCTCGGCCTCTTAACAGGGCTCCTGACCCTGTGCTACCCCCTCCCCACAAGACTGCAGAACAAACATCATAAAGCTACAAGCGTTAGCACACTGGATCTCAGAGGTGTTCACCCATGTACTCATTCATGGTTCCTCAGAGCTTCTAGAACAAGCACCACGGGTTTTAAGTTTTGCAAGGGTGCATAGAGTCCTTGACTCCAAGACAGAAACTGCTGGAGCCTTTATCTGGTATAGAATAGAGTCCTGAGCAGTAAGTGACTTCCCTGAAAGGATTAAAGACTTAAAGAATTAGCCCAAACGGAAGAGCAGGGTAGATAAAAACAGCTGAATTGATTGTGACGAATGAAATTCTCGGACATCAACAGGACCATCAACAGGGCAAATGCCCTCCCCCCTTTGGTTCCATGTGGATCTCCCCGGCAATGCTGTGTTTGCCCCACACAGGGTCTGCCCAGTGTTGGGGGGGCCCTCGGAGCTGGACAACTCTGGTATTCCCCTGTGCTGTGCTTTGTGGGGGAAACTCTTTGACCCTCTTTGGCCTTAGTTTTTACATCTGCTGATGGAAGATGATAATAATACCCCCCCACCCCAAGTATTAGCTATTATTGACTTTTCTTCCGCTGCTCTGTCTTTATCAAGGCAAATTTCAGTTTTAGAAGTAAAATTCTGAGACAAATACCAATTCCAGTTCTTTTTTAAATACCTAACTCCCAGCTGCATCTTTAGCCCACAGAAGCCCTCGGGTGCTGCCTCCCTCGGCAGCGGCGCCACCTGTGGACTCACCGAGAGCAAGCCGAGCAGCTGGGCCACCTGTGCGCCCACCACCCGCACATTGTTGGCAGCCTGCGTGTACGTGGTTTGGGAACCTTTCTTCCAGTCCACACAGATGCAGTTCACCTCCTCGACCTTGAACATGTTCTGGTGTTGGAGAAATGCCAGAATGTTATTATGGGAGCACGCGAAAGCGCATCCAACCAAGGGCTCTGAAATGGTCGCTAAAGGTTATTGCTGGCGGTTGTGTCTTTTCCTCGCTGGGGCACTGGGACACACTGGGCTTTGTTAGGAAGCCTGCCGTCCGCTGGGAATGAGCCCTCAGAGAGCTTGCTACAGGAAAGGCAAATCCATTCCCTCTCTAGCTGGCAGATTAATTCAAAGCTGGCCACACCCTGGTTTTCTTTGACCAAATTCAGTGAAGTTGATCGGGTGGTGTGGAAACAAGGCATCGTTAGAAGAGCCGTGTTTGGAAGCAGAAAGATTTCAAGTGCCGTCTCTGATGGCCAGGGTCTAAATGACCTTGTCGATTTGACCTCTAGCCATCCTCTTAGCCTCGTGGCAATGCTGCCAATGACTGACCTTGCCTTCACCCCAGGCGGCTGGGCATTTTAAGTTTTGACGGTCAAGATAGCACAGTATTTCGTGGAGGAAACACACAGAGCAGCTACTCGAAAAACAAAACGGCACTGACTTAAAAGAGATTGAAGAATTCTGAATGCGAGACTTCTTCCAGAATGTCAGAGAAACTGGTCTACCCTGAGACCATCCTGCCAGGCAGTACACGTGACCAGCTTGAATTTAATGGTGCTATGAATTTAAAATCCACTTAGAATGGTTCACATATGTGGGGTGCCTGGGTGGCTCAGTGGGTTAAAGCCTCTGTCTTCGGCTCAGATCATGATCCTAGAGTCCTGGGATCAAGCCCCGCATTGGGCTCTCTGCTCAGCAGGGAGCCTGCCTCCCTTCCTCTCTGCCTGCCTCTCTGCCTACTTGTGATCTCTGTCTGTCAAATAAATAAATAAAACCTTAAAAAAAAAAAAAAAAGAATTGTTCCCATATGTGATACTAGTAAGTGTGGTCGCACACAGAGAGAGACCAAGAGCTATTTCTCAGGACCTTTCTTTTTAAAGCGTCCCTGAGGAATTTCTTACAAACCGGAGGAATTTGGGGGTGTAAACTGTATCTTACAGTTTATGCACTAAGATCCTTATTAACTAGTGGCCCCTGGGTGGCGGTGACTCAGTCAGTTTAGAAGCTGACTCTTGGTTTCAGCTCAAGTCATGATCTTGGGGTTGTGGGATTGAGCCCCATGTGGGTCCCCGCTCTCAGTGCAAAGTTGTCCTGGGATTCTCTCCCTCTGCCCCCCCAAATACATAAATAAAATCTTTAAAAAGAAGATACTTATTAATGATGGGGAAGAAGAGGTGGCAAGAGCTAAATGCCTGATAAATCAAGGCCAAGTGCAGAATGACTTTAATTTTCTAGGTTTATAACTTTCCCTGTGGGCATTATAGGTAGGAATTATAATTTATTTATTTATTATTTAGTTGACAGACAGAGATCACAAGTAGGCAGAGAGGCAGGCAGAGAGAAAGGAAGGGGGGCTCGATCCCAGGACCCTGGGATCATGACCTGAGCCGAAGGCAGAGGCTTAACCCACTGAGCCACCCAGGTGCCCCACAGGTGGGAATTATTAATGTGTATGGAAGGTGGGCTGCTAAGGTACATTCTTAGGTGTCTGAAAAATAGATTGCATCAACGTACAGACAAAAGGAAAGGATGATGGTATGTTACGTATTTGTGCGTGTGCCTGTGTACGTGTGTGTGTTCTTCTGCTGTCTGTCCTTCTAACCAATAGATGCTGTCTTACATACAGTTTTGGCACTTTCTATTCTGCCATTTTGCTTCCTGGTCCATGGTAAGTTCTCCGTTTCTCAAATAAATGGTTATAGCAACACATCATCTCAGGGTAGTGGGAGAGGCTTGAACAAAAGAACATAATCCCTCACTTGCAGGAAAACAAAATGCCCTCACTAAAACCAGAAGTGTATCTTTGGCCCTGATTTAGCCAGAAGTAAGATCGTGGACATGTATGCCCGCACAGCCAATGCCACCGCTTCAGGCCATGGATGTGGTCCAGAAATGCGGAAGTCAATTCTTATTTTTTGCAAAGAGAGGCATTTTAATTGCATAAAGGTAATCTCCTATGTGGGGGTTCCATGTTTTCAAGCTCATCTGCTGCACTTGTTGAACGGGGCGGGAGGTGTTAGGGGATGGGGCCGGGGTGGGGGTGGCAGACCGTGGGGCTGGGAGCTGGCCCCTACCTTGCACATGTCCAGCAGCCAGCTCTCTTCTCCCTTGTCTATGAAGCCATGGATGATGAACCGGGTCTTCCTGTCCGTTTGAAAATTTGATGCCTCAATGGTTGATGGATCAGAGGGAAGAAGAGTCTGTGACAAAAGCAGAGTTTTGCATTCTTTTGCAGCCCAGCCACTAGGCCAGCCTTTCCTTCCCCATCTCTGCCTGTCCCAATGCCGATCTTTCTAAGCTTAGCACAAAAGTCACCTCCTCCAGGAAGCCTGCCCTGCTTCTCCTTTTCCTGCCTGCTCCTGCCCCCATTCCACCCCTGCTCAGTCAGGCATGCCTCCAGTGGGGCTGGAATATGGCTCACAGTCTTACCTTCCACAGGGTTCTTGGTAGATGGCAAGCTCTTGGCCCCAGACCAGAATCTCATAACCAGTTAGAGGTTCTGGCAAATGTGAACCATTCATTCTTTCGAGCCAACATTTTACAGAAGACCTACTCTGTGCAGGTCTGGCTAGGCCCGGGGAGCAGCTGGAGGGATAAGATGGGACAGAACATGGCGGGAGAGGAGGGAACAGAGACAAGGAACTTCTAGTCTGCAGGGTGGGCAAACCCCTCCCCCAATCACAGTGACGTTAATATGACAGAGGTCTCACTTGAAAGTTGTTTGGGTTCTCGTTGGTGTAGAGCAGGAAGCGGGTGCCGATTTTCTCGGGGCTCCAGGGGAGAACTTTCAGGGGTCTGATTGCAGTCCCGGCCCAGGGCTCCGAGTCAGAAAAGCACCCGATTTGTTCATAGCAAACTTCCTTTGCTGTAGAGAAAGGATGAATCTGCTCAGGGCTCAGCTCCCCAGACTCTGGGAGGTCACAGCTGTTGGGTCCTCACTCCCTTGCCTGGGGACAGTCTGAAGACAATGGAGACACCCTGCCTCTCTTCTCACTCTCAGGGCCACCCTCTGATCTGGGACCAGAGCCACTGAATCCCACAGAGACCCCAGCTGTGCCGCTGCTCAGAACCACCATCAGAGCAGAAGCAGTGTTCCATCCCAGCTCCCCCAATCTATTTATTTGACTAATGGGATAGTCACACACTGACAAGTCCGTATGTTGTTAACCCAGGCAGGTGTTGAATACTTTACCTAGAAAGCCTAGAGCACCTGGACATGAAGACAGCTCAGGGTGGTGAAGCTCTGAAGTGGGTGCCCCTCAAAGTGCCTACCTGCCCAGGCAGAGTATCAGCCCCACCCCCAATCCTACCCTCCCTCCCCCTCCGGAACCTCAGGGTCATTTGGAGCCACTGAAAGCCCTGCCCCGCCCCGGGGTTAGGCTTTCTTTGGCCAGTGCTCAGATGCCTCATTTAAGCCCTTCCCAAGGGGCAGGTGCGACGTTTCCTACCTTTGACTGCTCCCAGCAGAAAAAGCGCGATTGTCCAGAGGATCTCCATCTACAATAAATGCGGACAATCTCAGCCTCACCAAGCATTACCAGAGCAATGAGCACAGACTCTCAGAATTCGAACCGTGCTGGGAGGACGCACAGGGGACTTACCCTGTGGGACGGTCCGGGCCTTCCCTTCCTCTAAGTCAAGGACCCAGACCTTCTTTTTATACTGGAGCCTTATCATCTGGAGCCACTTCAAGGAAACGGCAATTGATAATGGAACATGCTGTGTGCACTTAGTATTGTAATCTGCCCAAACACACAGAACAAGGCTAGTTACAGTCGCCAAATCTTCCCACAAGTCTGGGAAGATGAAAGAATGCTTCATTCGAAGTGGGTGAAAGGTCCCTACCTTGGTACCTATGGCATTTCTCACTTAAAATAGATGGGCATGCCCTCCCCCCCAAATAGCTGAAAGTTCTGATCAAGAAAATCTCCTCTGTCTGTCTGTCTGTCTGTCTCTGTCTCTCTCTAAATCTCTCTCTCTGGCAGTCTAGTACCTGAGCACAGGCGCTTTGGAGACAGATTCAGGAGCCCTGACAGGAGCCTGTGACATAATCCCTATTAACTACCTGTTCCAGTGATCAGTCGCTAAGTAACAAATCAACGCAAAATATAATGGTTTAAAACAACAACTGTTGCTCTATTATCCTATTAAGATTGTGAAGAGTTAGGCTCAAGAGACCCGGAAAACCCACGTCGTCAGGCCACATCACGTCTGTGGAATTTCCCCAGACGCTCTGAAGCTTGCACACCTGTCCTACGAGGCCAGGCCCCAGCGAGGCCATCATGAATGACCCACCGACCTGTGCATCTGTGAGGAGCCTGGCCAGTTCACACCACAGGCTGATAAGCCTTCACATGGCAAACACCACTGGTGCCCTAGCACCCCCCCGAACCAAATTAAATATGCCTGAATGTTAAAGTACATGCTCTCCCTGAAGAATCAAAATTCTGGAAGATTCGAGAAAAGACTCCCCCTGGGGTTATAAAGGATAGCAGGCAATGGTCACCGAAGCTTTCTGGGGGCAGTCAGAGCACTGGGCATGTATTACCTAATTTATGTCTTCAACAACCCCATGAAGTGAGCATCATTAGTTGTCCACCTTTTTGAGTGTGGAAACTGAGGCACAGAGAGATAAGTAAATTGCTTCATTTTGATAAAGTCACCCAGGAAATGAGTGATGGGGTGGGATTTGAATTCAGACCAAACAAAGTGAAATAAGGACTCATTGAACATTCAGTTAATCTGAGCAAGTTGTCTATCAGAGTTGTTGAGGGTTAACCACAAAGAATAGGGGACATACATAAAGAGAATAGTTGAAATAGAAAAAAAAATTTCCCCTGCAGTGTCAGACTGGAGTCAAATGTGATGAGATATAAAACTTTGGAAGTCTACTCATGTGGTCTAGGAAGGTGCTGGAGCAATTTATAGACTGTGGTGAAGTCAAAGGCATTTATGCTTTTCTTTGATGTTGCAGTGAAGAGATTCATGATAATCTAATGGTGGATGAGTAGGTAAATTGGTTGGTGGGCCATGTCAGATGGCCCTGTATGCCTCTTGGACCTCTTCTCCTTACCTTCCACATTGGCCTCATTGGCTGCCATGGAACATGCCAAATCCTTTCCTGCCTCAGGGCCTTTGCACTTACTATCTCATGTCTAAAACTCTCCTCCCTAGACTTTCACTGTGCTGGATCCTTCTTGTCATTCAACAGTTAGTTTAAATGCCACCTCTTTAGTGAGGCCATCACTGAGCACCCCTGAAGCCCTTTCACTGTCATCCTCCTAACTGATCCCAGACTCCAGTTCCCTAGCACCTTATGTGTTTCCTTCAAATCCCTTGTCATGGGTTATAATTATCTATCTTATTCACCTGTTTATTTTTCTGCAATCACATTTTCCCACCTTCCAATGCAATTCCATGAGGACCAAGGGACAGAGTCCTCATCTGTTTGGGCCGGTGCTATGACTCCAGCCTCTAGAACCATGCCTGGCACTGAAGTGGCTATGAATTAATGAAAGGATGAATGTACCCATGAATGGAATTCCTTGGCAATTTACCCTTATTCTGAGAGTGCATTTCAGGGCTGGGGAAGAGGGCTAGGACACTGTTTAAAGGAGTGGAAAAAAAAGAGAAGTTGGTCCTCTGATGAGCTGTCAGAATGGAACTATCTGATTAGATTTAGGGAAACAGTCATCACATGATCTGCTATGATTTGCCTGGAGGGTCAGGTCCTCAAGCCTGCCCTCTGCTCACCTCACTGCCAGTTCATCTCTGGGCTCCATGCTTACCCCAAGGGAAAGGCCCTGCTTCAGGGGTGCGATGGCCGAAACTGACTCAGGGTGATCCGAGTTGATGGAGAAAGCCTCCAAGCAGGACAAGAGGGTTTACCTGCAGCAGCCACTGGGGTCTGGCGGTGGCAGTGAAGGTGAGCTCTGGCCCTGGAAGATATAGACACAGGCATTTAGAGAGTAGTTTTCTTTCTTAAAAAAGCTTTATTTCACTCGTGTTTTAAATGGGTATGCATGCTTCTCCATACATCTGGTATGGTACAAAGTTAACATGGTTCCTTTACCAGCTCTTTGTGTGTCCTTCCAGAGATACGTCTATACATAGTATATTTTACCTAAAAATATAAATGGTTGGGGCACCTGGGTGGCTCAGTTGGTTAAACATCCAACTCTTGGATTCAGCTCAAGGTCATGAGGCAATGAGATGCCACTCCATCTCTTAGACTAATTAATTCATTCTGTAGCAGATAGAAAGATTTCTTTAAATAATGGTGACAACTGAAATATGCTGAGTGAACTTCTGGATCAGCTTCAGGGAATTGGGCAGGGTTCATATGTACACAGATCTGTGGATCTTTTTTGGAAACTGTGACTCCATTTCTACTAGACAGCTCTCCTGTCTTCACTGTGTACGGCTCCTGGAAGGTCACAAAGTAGACACTGAAGCTGCCAGCTGTCATCTGGGGCGTCCACATGCCTGGATGGAGCCAAAGAGCTGCTTTCCTCCTGCCAATCAGCTCTGTCCTTGTCTTCTCCTTCAATGTCAAGTTCAGAATATACAGGTACCTTGTCATCTGGTGAGAGAACAATCTTTTGAATTTGGGGAGAAGAGTAGGGTTGGTTCAAACTTGGTTTGTTCAAAGGGGTTTTTGTCTTGAGAAAGCTAATTTTTAAGTCTTCTCCATAGCCTAGACACTTATACACATTCAGTGGAAACACATAAGTATTCTTGTATTAGAAGAATTTATCCCTGTGTATTATTGTGGAAGTGGGTATAAGACTTACCATCAATCAACACTTGACTTCTTTTTTCTTCTCTCAGAGATGACCTGTCTGTGGGACATGAACTCGGCTGTGGAGTATAGCCCAGATTTCCTGAGTCCTTTCCAAAGCCATCAGTAGAGCCCATCAGTTCATGTGGGCTGACTAACAAGGAGAAGCCAGAGGACACACAGACCCTATTGCTACCTGGGGAGCATTAGGCTTTAAAATCTGGCTCCCCTGTGTTTCCTACTTTATGAAGCCTTTCTCTGTCCTACCGTTCCCTCCACCTCTCCCCCCAAATAAACACCAACTCCTCAGTCTTCTCAAGGTAACTTATACTTCTGAGACTGCTTCCTAACTGTTTCCCTGTCCAGTTCCCTCCCCAGACTATACGCTCCTCCGAGGGTGAGGAATGTAGTATTTATTTCACATTCGAAGTGCCAAGAGTGATGTCGGGAATATGGTCTTGGAGATTGCACGGATGTTTGTTAAATTAAGTAATACACTTAATTCCAGTTCTAATGAGGATGGTACCAAGCTGGCATCACTTCCAGAGAAACCTGCAAACGAACAAGGCAGGACCCTGTGGTGCCCACGGAGGTGTGCCACTCAGATCCCTTTAAGAGAACCTCCTGTACAAGAGGTGACTGACAGCTCAGATGCCACCTGTTGAGGTGGGCCATATCATTCATGCAGAAGCCACACTTCCGCCAGCTGCCCTCAACTAATGACCGAGCATGGCAAAAGAACAAGAGCCCATTCACTCCTGCCTGAGGTAGGATCCTTGCAAAGGGCCTGCTTCACTTGGGGACTCTCCATGAACCTGACCAAGACTTCCTCAGAACTTTGCTGAGGTCTGAGTCTCTTTCAATCCAATCTTTCCTTCCCTTTCTCCTCTCGTGGGCATTATACCTGCATTGCGGCCTGATGGTTCTCCTTATCTACCTCGCTTTCTCCTCTTTTACTCTTCACTGACATTTCCCTGAATAAATCTTTTGCGTGTCTGATCCCATCTTGGGGTCTGGTTCTCAAGTCTTGTATAATAACCTCTCTGTGCTTCATGCTTCCCCTGAAAATGGGGTTAATAGGAGTACCTACTTTATAGTGTGTTGTCAGAATTAAAAGAGTAATATGCATAAAGCACTTAGAATCATGCCTGGCGGATTTTAAGTGTAATGCATATGTGAGGAAAAACAAAAACAAAATAGAGGGGCAGTCAGCTGCCTTCTCAAGGAGCCTGTCAGAAAAGAAATAAAGTCCAGCAAGGAACGGGTTAAAAATCACATGCTCAAAGGGAATCATCTATACCTGGACTGGCTCATCCTTTCAAATGGGTCTAGAACTCCTGCCTAAAAGGAGGAAAAAATCTGAGTCGGGCCTCTAAGAATAAGAATATTTCCAGGGCACCTGGGTGGCTCAGTGGGTTAAGCCTCTACCTTGGCTCAGGTCATGATCCCAGAGTTGTGGGATCGAGCCCTACATCAGGCCTTTGTTTGGCAGGGAGCCTGCTTCTCTCTCTCTCTCTCTGCCTGCCTCTCTGCCTACTTGTGATCTGTCTGTCAAATAAATAAATAAAATCTTTAAAAAAAAAATCACTATCAAGTGATGTTGTTAAAAAAAAAAGAATATTTCCTAAAAATTTACTGAGATCAGAATTAGGTAAATGATCTGAGCAAACAATTCATTCAAAACAATTAGAAACTTGCAAACTGCTCCATTATGATGAAAATGGATATCCTTCCTCCCTAACAGAAGGGTTTTTCACAGATGTATTTTGAAAGATTTAATTCTTTGAAAACCCTTTGTTTCACCTTGTTACTTGAGTAAATTTGTAGACAATCTTTTTATTCATTTTTTTCATTATTTGCTATTCATTGTTATTAGTGTATTATAGAAAAGTTCCAAAAGCAATTCATACTAATTATAATTAAAAACAGTGATTAAGCCTTCAACATGTAATAAACGCGCTTATCCCCAAAAACTTTGTATATACACTGAAGACACCAAAGTTGATGTGTGTAACCAGACCTTTACCCTCAGTTCAGCTCTGTACTCGTATATTTAACTTCTCAATTGACATGGCAATTGGATGTTTGATGAGCATCTCATATTTGACAGGACTAAATCTGATCTCTCTCCTCATATCTGTTCCTCCCAAGCCAGTCATTTCAGTCAATGGTATCTCCATCTAGTTGCTCTGGCCAAAGCTCCAGGAGCCCTCCCTTCCATTCAAATATTCATTCCTCTCCCATATACAGGGTCCATGTGTGTTGCAGATGCTGGCTTCCTACCTGGTCCAGTAGTGCACCCTGACTGGCGTAAGCCAATGGGCACATTCCATTTATCAGGCCACAGGCCAATCAGAGTGAGTCTCGGGGATTTTATTTGGGAAAATTGGGAGGGAGATATACCTTTGGTCTCCTACTGAATGTAAAAGAGAAGGTCTCCTATTAGTCCTAACTGTGGTAAATAGCCCTTCTTCAATTGGGAGAGGAGCCGGCCTTGGTCTAAAACCATTAGACACCATAGACAAGAGAGCATGGGAGCAGATAAAAAGTGGCTCTTGAAGAGGTCATGAAGTTGTTGGATCAATAAAACCTGAAGCTTTCCCATGTCTGGGCTTTCTAGTCATGTGAACCAGTATATTCCTTGTTGTTAAGCCAGTTTGAATTAGAGCTTTCAGTTCATGTGGAAGTATCCTGATTAATACAGATCAATGTTCTCAAAACACATCTTCATGTGTTGATCAACTTCATATACTTTGGTGAAACATGGAATGAAAAGCATTTCACATCTCTGTGGTTTTGCCTATGTTGTTCCCTTTCTGGAGCTGCCCTTCAGCCATGTTCTCTTGCTAAATCTCCACCCAACTTTCAAGACCTAGCACAGATTGGTGCTCAGTGATTGGACATGGCCTAATTTTAAATACTTGACTCTAGTGAAGTCATTCATTCTTTCCATTAGTGAGATGGTCATTGAGAAAATATTTATTTGGTCTCCTACTACCTGCCAAGCATTTGTCAGCCACAAACAAGACGTAAACACCTTAAGGAGAGACATGCAGACAAGTAAATAAGCAATTCTGATCCAGAGAAAGAAGTTCTGAGATGGAGGAAGTTCTGGGTGCAGCAGTAATGTGGTGGGGGGCCTCTCATCCAGTCTTAGGGGGTGTGGAAATGGAGGTGAAGAAAGACTTCCTGGAAGAAATGCTGTCTACACACAAATTTAAGAACCAGGAGGAGTTCAACAGGCAAGAAGACAAGAGAAAGAACATCTCGGGGAGTGGAAGAGTTTGTGCAAATGTCTAGCTACATTTGAGATCAGGGCCCTGTTGGGGGCAGTGCGAGCATATAGATTTCTAGAAGGAATGTGGTAGAGATGGTGCTAGAGTCCTCAGTTCAAAACTGGACAGGAGGACCTCACAAGGCTTACTGAGGGATATGGGCTCTTTCTTGGAGACCATTAGGAGGATCTTTGATTTGTGCTTTAGAAAGACTAAAAAGGCTATAGAGAGGAGAGGAGTTTGAGGGGACTCTGCTGGGAGCAGGGAGACTGGTCAGGAAGCATTGGATCTGCCCCATCCTTGCTCCTTATGTGTCATCTTTCCTGAGATGTCTGATTAGGAGCAGACACAGAATGTAAAGATGATGGGAAAGTGGCCAAGTTTGATACTTGCCACGTGTACACCCTGGGATGTGGGTCATCTTGGATCCGGAAGTCTGTTTTAACTTATCTGGATGACAACAATAATATTAGCAATGGGCATGATGTCAGTGCCAAGGAAACAATTTTCTCAATCTCAAATGCCCACATAATATGTAGCAAACTTCAACCATCATTTGTGGTTCTTCAGACCAACTCCAAATTTTGGATTTTTTTAAAAAGATGTCATTTATTTATTTGACAGCAAGATAGAAATCACAAGGGGGCAGAGCAGCAGGCAGAGGGAGAGGGAGAAACAGGCTCCCTGCTGAGCAAGGAACCCTATGCGGGCCTCAACCCCAGGACCTTAAGGATCATGACATGAGCCGAAGGCAGGTGCTTAACCGACTGTGCCATCCAGGCGCCCCAAATCTCAGATTTTAATTGCATTATCCAAAAGAGCCATGCGAAAAAAGAACATGATAACGAAGAGATGTATTGCTTCACCAATAGATTTTATTAACAGTAAGATACACGATGGTCACATGTCAGTGACTCTTAACACGGGGTAAGAGTGAGCAGAATATCTTCCCTCACAGTTTCTTGACTACAGAAGTTGAACCTGCAGAGAGAAAACAACAGAAAGTCAGCTTTTCCTGGTGGAGCACTGGTGTGTTGAGCGTAACACAGCCTCTCATCTCCCCAGTCTGAGCAAGATCCACTCCCTGTGCCTGAGACCAGACACTGGCCAAGGGAACACAGACCTCTTCTGTATAAAGGACTGCATTTTCCTTTCCAGTGTTCTTCCATAGCTGCACAAGAGCCGAGAGGAAGTGTCATTGGACGTCCCCAAGAACAGGGAGCGTTCATTTGCCATATCCTAAAGCACCCACTAAACACTTGGCTATTGTCAATCAGTACAACCTAGGAAGGGCAGGGTCAGTGGCATGATAAAAAATCAGCCCTAGGGAAATTTCTGAGGTCCTGGTGTTACCTTCACTAGGCATTCTTACTTAATTCAATAACCAAATTGAAATGACTAGCATTACTCACTAAGACTGAACAAAACTTAGTTTGCCTAGGAGCTCATTTTCTTCAATGACATACATAAGCATGTGCAAAGGGCCTGGTACATAAAAGGTACTCAGAAGACGCTCTCTTCTTTTTGTCTTCATTTCCCCCCCTGTGGTCTGATGGCCAGCAGACTCGCAGATAGAAAATTAAAGGTTAAACACTACTAGGGGTAAAGGACATGAGAAAGGAAGGGCACACATGATCTGTATATGAATAAAGGTGAACTGAATTTGTTTTGTGGTCATTAAGAACTTGCTGAAGTCAAATTTCCTGCCTACGAATTATGGTACCGAGCTTTCATTTAATTATCTTTAATGGAGACAAGAAAATAGTACTCTCATCCCGTCACCACCATCAAGAGAGTAAACATATCCATTACCCCAAATTGCTCTTCTGTTCCTTTTTAATCTCTCCTTCTTGACCCTGCCCATTTCCCCTCCCCGCAGGCAGCCAGTGACCTGCTGTCAGACCTAGGACACAAGGCTCAGTTGCTCAATGAAATCCCTCTTTCCACTTCAGGGTCATGAAGCCAGATTCTCCGTTTAACACTTTACTTGCATCAAATGACACATTCGTATCTACAAATCCCTCAAAGTTCTTCCCCGAAAATTCTGCTCTCTTTCCTAAAGAAACAGAAGGTACTAGGAAGCAACGGTGACCATGGCTTAGGAGAACCATTGTCGGAGATTGAGCCTACAGCAGACTTCCAGTGGGAATAGTGTGGGTGACTCGGGACTGCAAAATCTCTGGGGTTTTTATTACTTACACTTTTCCATCGTTTCTTTCCACCATGATCTTGGACGCTCCCACTCTGGGTCGAGTTGGGTTGATCACCCTGTTGTACCAAACAAATTTAACCTTCTGCAAATCTCCAACGTCCACATCAGAGTCAAATTCATTGGAGTGAGTGCTGTCTGGCTCGAGAGTACCCCTTGGGAGTTGAGAAGTTAATGAAAACATACATGAGCATACAAATATAGACATATATATTTCTAAAATGAGCTTACAATGTATCTCTAGTAAGGTGATTGACGGTACATTCGCTCTTCTAAGGTATTAAATGCAGACACATATGCCAACTCAGTGGTAGGTCATTTGCCAACAATAACTCATATTCCTTTAAAGTCATCCTTACTTTAATAAAACTTCAAATGTGTTTTAGTCACAAACCTCCCACAACTTAATGAAAGATGACATCATCATGTCATCTTTTCCCGGTGGTTTTGTGGGCAGAAAAATTATTTACTGATTATAAATCAGATGCCATGCATCAAAGCAAACATCAGTGGTTTTCTCAGGAACTAGCAGAGAAAAAAATTCAGAAACAGAATTCTGTAATGTACTAAGGTATAAGATAAAATGATCTCTTCCTTGGAATGACGTGTGGTGGTACTCTATTCCCATATATAATGAATAAATGCGTATGTTCATAACTGCATTATATGGGCAAAGAATTCCAACATTTAAGAAGTGTAGGATAATATTTTACTCACTTGAAAATTTCATACTGTTTAGAATTTCCTTTATTTCCAAACAAAGAAACTAGCACATGTCCCGTAACCTTCTTCCCAGACAATGTCACAGCCACCTTATACCTCCATCCTGCACAGGGGGAAAATATTTGCAAACTGTCAGTTTGTAGAGAAAATATGCTAAAAACAGGCTTACATGGATGCCATTGCTGCTGAATTTTGGATAATTTATATATAGGATTGATTGTTCTTCCAATCAAATAATCTCCTTTACCAAAATGTTCCAAAGACAGGTGTGAAGCCAAGGCAGGAGCACAGAATCTTTCCAAAGTCCATAGATATCAAGTAGTATATGTAAGTCATAATATTTCTGTTTTCAGTTTCTTAACCTAACAATTTATTTTGAATATTATAAGAACTATATCTTGAAAGAAAGTAGGAAGGGGGCACCAGGGTGGCCCAGTCAGTTAAGCCTCCAGCTCTTGGTTCCAGTTCAGGCCATGATCTCACAGTCTTGAGATCAAGTCCTGTGTCTGTCTCTGAGCTCTGTGTGGAGTCTGCTTGGGGATTCTCTCTCTCTCTCTCTCTGTCCTTCTGCCTTTCCCCAGCTGGCGAACTCTCTCTCTCTCTAAAATAAAATAAATAAAATCCAAAAAGAGAAAAGATAAAAGAAAGCGGGAAGAGGGTAGAGTATGACATTTTCATCAGTTTACTACTTTTTAAAGATTTTATTTATTTATTTGAGAGAGAGAAATAGCACAAGTTGGGGGAGGAACAGGGGGACAAGCAGACTCCCCACTGAGCAGGGGGCTCGATGTGGGTGGGGCTTGATTACAGGACCCCGAGATTATGACCTGAGCCAAAGTCAAGTGCTTACCGGACTGAGCCACCCAGATACCGCTCAATTTACTATTTTCATAGGTCATCACATTTTAGAGTCCTATTTTTTTTTTTTTTTTGGTCTACATGGTCTACATTTATTTTAAAAAATCTATTAATTCAGCTTTACCTTGCCATCAGAATGGTATTAAGTTATGGTAACCATTTTGTGGTACTAGTCCATAGTTAACTAGCAGCTTATGCCAGTTAGAGCTAGCCTGGGCCAGATTGAGGAGGGAATAAAACTTGGCTTATTTTTTGCAGTGCAGCCAACCCCACTAGTCTAAATAGTTTCTTCCTCTGCAACCCAGGAAGGAACATGTCCCACCATCCCTGTACTCGCTAATTCCTATCACCCATGGAGCTTCCCACCCTAAATATCTCTTAAATCTGTCAACTCCCTACCATTCCCACGATCTTTGGTATCTCTCTTCCGGATTACTTTTGTGCTTGTACAGAACCTCAGAATTTTGCTTCTGTGAAATCTCTGACTGAGTTGGAAGAGTCTGGAGCAAAAGTAATCTCCTGAATTTGGCACCAGAATAAAACACGAAGAAATTCCTTTTCCTAACATTGTTTTTTTTTTTTCTTTGTTCTCCCAGATTTTTATTTTTATTTTTTTTAATTTATTTATTTTCAGAAAAACAGTATTCATTATTTTTTCATCACACCTAGTGCTCCATGCAATCTGTGCCCTCTATAATACCCACCACCTGGTACCCCAACCTCCCACCCCCCCGCCACTTCAAACCCTTCAGATTGTTTTTCAGAGTCTATAGTCTCTCATGATTCACCTCCCCTTCCAATTTCCCCCAACTCCCTTCTCCTCTCTAACACCCCTTGTCCTCCATGATATTTGTTATGCTCCACAAATAAGTGAAACCATATGATAATTGACTCTCTCTGCTTGACTTATTTCACTCAGCATAATCTCTTCTAGTCCCGTCCATGTTGCTACAAAAGTTGGGTATTCATCCTTTCTGATGGAGGCATAATACTCCATAGTGTATATGGACCACATCTTTCTTATCCATTCGTCTGTTGAAGGGCATCTTGGTTCTTTCCATAGTTTGGCGACCGTGGCCATTGCTGCTATAAACATTGGGGTACAGATGGCCCTTCTTTTCACTCTATCTGTATCCTTGGGGTAAATACCGAGGAGTGCAATGGCAGGGTCATAGGGAAGTTCTATTTTTAATTTCTTGAGGAATCTCCACACTGTTCTTCAAAGAGGCTGCACCAACTTGCATTCCCACCAACAGTTTAAGAGGGTTCCCCTTTCTCCGCATCCTCTCCAACACATGTTGTTTCCTGTTTTGTTAATTTTGGCCATTCTAACTGGTGTAAGGTACATACAAATGGCTATCAGACACATGAAAAAATGTTCGTCATCACAAGCCCTCAGGGAGATTCCTATCATTGTTCATTCGGGCTCCCAAATTCTGCTCTTTTACCCCAATGAGCCAGAGTTACATTGAACATAAGAGCTTTTGAAAAGTTTTCCATGTTGGAAAGGAGCATTTACCACTTTTGTACTGAAGAACAGTTCCACACATTTCACTGAACATGGTAAAATACATAGCATGTTGAATTTAAGGCACATATAATACTTACGAGCAAAACTCATGGCATCACCAGTGTTTAGATAAAATATCTGGTTCACTCCATTTGTTTTTCCAGGAAATCTGTCAGCATAATGACCCATCTGTGGGCAGCCTCCGCTTGGGCAGGGGAAGCACTTGTTCTAGGGGAAATTAACAAATGATGAATGAGGACACTCTTTCTTTTTAACAGCGTGTCATCTTTTTCCACCTGTTGTTGCAGTTCAAATATTTGAAAGCCAATTCTGTCGCGATGGCAAAAGACAACTTTCACAGTGCTTCAGCAAAGGTAGAAAATGCATTTCATTAGTTACAATGACAAATTTGATTGTTAAATAACACGATACTAACAAAAATACAAAAAAATCATACATAAAAGGGAATTTAAATATATACTTATACATATATTTTAATCTTTTCTCTTTTGCTTCTGTATGTTGCTCAAGACATTTGCCTACAGGTAGTTAGACTTTATTTTAGAAAGATTGCAAAAGAAAGAGCAAAGGGTGATCATCAGCTCCAATATGCAAAATAGTATCCATTAGGAGTCAGGTTTTTCTCACATTTTTCATTTCCCACTTTAGCATATTAAGGTCTGAAGGATTCGGACCTCAGAATTTTCCTAGTGTGAACAGAAAATGCCCCAGTTGGCCCTTAAGTCCTCACTGTGAGGTTGGGGTGTGGAGAATACATATATCACTTAGGAAAAATGTTCTCTTTCTGGGCCAGGAATTATGAGAAGAAGAGAGGAAGAGGGAGAAACAGAGTGGGGAGGGCAAACATCACAATTTCTTCTGTGGAAAGGTAATCCTACTCCACAGTAGAGGCAAGGGGCAGACTCTTAGATCAATGAACCAGATGGGGACTGGGCCAAGTCTCAGGGTCTGCGTCTACCAAAAGTTAAGGAGAGACTGAGCCCGTCAGGAGGAAATGGCCAGAGTTCTATGGGGAAGATGGCCAAGCCAGAAGAGTTGATGTTCCTAAACATTATCTGCAGACACCAGCAGCACATCCATCAATAATGCAGACCCCCAGGTCCTCCCCTCTGCCCTACACACATACTGGCCACCAGCACCATAACCACTGTGCCCAATACCAGCTTGGAGAGAAGATGATGAAAGGGTCCAAAGGCTGAGAAATATGCAAAACTGAGAACTTTTCCTTATAAAAGTGTCTGAGCATCACCTAAAAAGACTGTTTATATTACTGAACTCAGACTAAATTTTAACTGAATAAAACCTAAAGCTTCTTTGTTAATTTTCCCCATTATCTAAAGATTGGGGAACATGATAAAAATAAAGTTAAACCAAAGGAAGGGGATGGTGATCTTCTTTGTGCACAGCTGTACTATGTATCCTCCCAACACACATAGCCAACAGTTGCTGAATGCCAATTATTAGAGTTCAGATTCTGAACTAAGGAATGAACTAAAACATATCTCATTAAATCCTCCCACAAAACCAATGGAGTCTACCATTATTATTTACATTTAGAAATGGAAAAAACTGCCTTAGAGAGAGGTTAAATATTTTGTCCAAATTATTCAGCCAATTAATGGTGAAACCAGCTTTCAGGTCCTTTCTCTTTGACACTAAGTTATACATCTTGATAATTATGACTTCACCTGGTGTGTTATTTAAAATTGTCTTTATTAAATATACATAGGTTGTATATTTTTATAGTGAAAAATTATAGTGAAAGGAAGAACAATAAAAATTAACAGGCAACAGATACATAATTTTCAAGATTACATGTAAGGATCCTAATCCAGATACCTAGCGAATACCAAACAAGATGAAAACTCAAAAGCAAGCAAGCAAACAAACAAAAACTTGACAATTATGAGATTGCACAGAAATATCAACACATAATGATATAGTTTTATAGGGTCAGCATCTAAGACAAGTTTTCCGTATTTATCAGCATCCTGTAGCCATAGCTCAGATGTCCATAGACTAGTACACAAGCCCATTTTTCTAAAGTTCTCCAATGTCTCATCACTATTATGATAAATACATATGTCAACTATATTTCTTTAAAAAATAAAAATATATAGAGGCACCTGGGTGGCTCAGTGGGTTAGACCTCTGCCTTTGGCTCAGGTCATGATCTCAGGGTCCTGAGATCAAGTCCCACATGGGGCTCTCTGCTCAGCAGGAAGCCTGCATTCCCCCTCTCTCTGCCTCTCTACCTACTTGTGATATCTCTCTCTGTCAAATAAACAAACAAATAAATAAATAATATATATATATATAATTAAAAGTATAATGTGGCAATCATATAGTGGCATTCATTGAATGCATGTCACATCACATACGGTGAACTACACTCGTCATGAGAGGCGATGGTCACAAAATTCTTCAGTCTGACGCTCTCCCAACTGAGCTATTCTGGCTGCCCACACAAAATTCTTTAGGTACAAGGCAGCTTCTACTTACTGCAGTGAAAACGCTGTAAGAGGCACAAGGGAATCCAGCAAAGCCATCAGGGTTGAGGATGCTATCAGAGTAATATTTATAGCTTCTTAAGTGATTACAGGCCACAAAGTCACGAGTTCCTTTGAAATCAGACAGTATACATTAATAACAGATTTTATTTTTCCAAGGTAATGTCACAATTAGAGCATGGTGGTTGAATAGAATTTTCTAATTCGTGGGAGCTCATGGTGGTCATGGAACAGAGTCATCCATGAAGTATATTTATGATTTGTGATGCAATTAGAAATTAAATGTCATTTAAGATTTTAATAGAAATGCCATAGCTAAATGAAATAGAAAAATAACTTCAGAACGAAGAAATTCGTCATTTGAAAAAGGAAGAAATTCGTCCATATAGATAGAAGGACAACTTACTAAAGCATTCCCTGAATTAGGAAATTCTGAATTGGAAAGTTGACTACAAATACATTGTCTTTCTACAGTCTCCTCCTGCCCACTTTCCCCAGAGAAAAGCCTATATTTTGGATTAAAAGTCCTTTGTTGTAGAAAATATGAGACCTGTACCAAAATATTGAGCAAGTTTAGTAAAAAGTGAAACACAAATTTTGCCCTATGAAAATCTCTTCATGCACATAATGGTTTTACCTTCCCAGATCCCATCTATGTCAACAATCTGAGAGAGAATGTTTTTCTGACATCCGGGCATGTCTTTTCCTCCATTTGGAAAGAAATCTAGGTGGCCTGCAGTTTGACTCATTCCAAAACCTAAGGAATATTAAAATATGAGAAAGTTGATGTTGATGTATAGACTCAAACACTTTAGAACACTCTACTATACGGACTCGGAAACACTGGCAGATGACTTGAAGGACTCACCCATGTTGGGGATTATAGGGGCACCATCTGTGTGAATTACATCCACAAACTGGGCATCACTGGGGTCTAGTCGGACTAGTTCAGGCGTGCCCTCAAAGCAAGGTTCAGCTGGGTCCAACCCTAAGGTAAATAGAATGTGTCGTGTTAATATCAGTGTACACCCACATTGAGCTTTCTTCATTAATTACCCACTCAAGTGCAAGCATTGGCAGGAGCCATGACTTAGGCCTGGAATGGGATAAGCTAGTTCTTCCTGATCTTATCATTTTCCTACACTTTCTGTGTCTAATTGTCTATTTGCATGATAGTGAATTTTCTTCAAACCATGGGATTTGGTTCTATTTATGGATGCTTAATCCCTGGGACAATCCCAGCTACTAACAGCAGTTACAAGGAAAGAGACAGGTTCTGGGAGACTCCTAAAAGCTGGTCAGGATAAAGGAGTCCCTATTCTACTGCAAAATCTTGTGAGGGCAAGACTTTGGTATTCATGGTCACCAAGACCACAGCTTTACAGAGGGCCTGGCTGAGCAGGCTCTTGTAAACATTTACGGATTATGAGAAAGAATGTTGTCTCCAGCAAACTAATGATAGACATCTAGATGCCCCCATCAATCCAAATGTGACCAATTTATCCAAAATCAAAAAGAGTCAGAAGGTCAGAGACAGAGTGGGATGATGGAAGAGGAAAGTGGGTGCTCCCTAAAGTGGTCCCCTTACAGATCCAGGACAGCAAAGTCTTTCCTATAAGGTTGCAAAGTTGTTTTAGGGCCTGGGTATATACCATGTGATCCCACTGCCAAATGCAACCAGTCTGAGATTTGTGAGATACTATTTTTTATCTAATGAGAGCATGCAGAATTGGTTAGCCCATCCTGATCACCTGTCCCCTGCCACTCTTGGTTTGTGTTCAATGAGGTCTGGGATAATTATCAATTGCTACTGAAGCAGAATGTAAGTAATTATGCATTTTTGAGCTTCTTGGGTTTAATTATCTTTATTATTTATTCTATTATTTATGCTATTTATTCTATTTAGGAAACTTGTCCTTTGTGAATGCCTGACAATAGAAAAATAGACCTCCCGATGTTCTTAATTAAAATTTTAGTCATATTATATATATATGTGTGTGTGTGTGTATATATATATATATATATATATATATATATATATGTTAAATATGGCTCTGTAGGCCAAAGATCAATATCAACAAAAAATCACAAGGCCTCAGAACAGACTGATTGCTGATCGTGTGGCCCAATTCAGAAAACGCCAAATTTCCATCTGTTTGGACCTCCTATAGGCTACACTGAGTCCAACTTTTCAGTATTTACTGTTTTGACCAACCTGTGATTCGCCCAACAGTCCCGTTGGTCCTTCTTCCTGCCTCTCCAGCTGCATGCGAGCCGAGGCTGTGGCCAATGATGTGGACATTGGAAGGTGAGTACCCAAACGCTGACTGTTGGAAAGAAAATTTCTTCAGAATATTTCCTAATACTGCAAACTTCAAGATAGACATAGAAGGGGATCCTTGCAAAACATGAAAACATGCCACCCCTTCAAAGCAACTGCTTTTCGTGACTTTTTGTTTAGTTGTCATGGAAAATGGCAATGGTCTAATGTTTAAGCTGGTGGAATCTGGGCTCTCTTTTGTTGTTTTACTATGTAGAGGAATCCTTGCTGGGTATGAGGAATTGTTACCCAGAAGTGGTAAAGCAAATATATGGGTTAGCAAATAATAAAACAATTACTTAAGGAGATTCCTGTTTAACATTTTTTTAAAGTTTTAGTTACCAAAGCAGATTAGTTTGGTGTCATTGTGCTCTGTTAAAAAAATTAAAAACAGAACCCAAACCAAGGTAGTTTCATCTTGAAGTTAACATTATCACACCTACTTGGTTTAATAAACGGTAAAATGAAAGGAATACTGATGGAATTCAGTAGCAGCAACCTACCCAATTGCTTGAGTAACATCACTTAAAAAAAAAAAACAACTAGTTTTTTTTTAATTTTAAGAGGAATATTGATGAAACCTAAATCTAGATTGATTGATTGATTTTGCATTTTTCTTTCCAACCACAGGGAAAGACAAATCTCAGTAGAGGAATGTCTTTAGTAATTACCATGCCTACAGCAATTTTTTAAAAAATTTTTACAGAGAATCTGGAGAGCAATGTGCATGGACTTTTATACAACCTAGAGGGAGTTACCTGAAGAACTTCAACAAAATAAGCCACTTCTGCCCCCACAATCCGGATGTTCTGGGACGCCTGCGTGTAACCAGTGCGGGAGCCACTTTTCCAGTCTATACAGATGCAGTTCACACTTTCCACTTTGAACAGGTTCTGATGGAACAGACACAATAAATAGATAAAGAATTCAGGATATTTATGAATCAATAATTAACACATTTGAGAATGAGGGTAAATTTCCTCTATGACTTGTACATCATCAAGCTTATTTTTAACCCACAACAATGAACAAAACTACGGATATGAAATTCCTTTTGAAGTTTAACATTGGCTCCAAATTTAAGGTCTGGCCATAGCAGGAACTGGATTCTGGGGCTATCTACTGTAACAGATGCATAGACATTTGTTGCAGGGAGAAATGTTTAAAATGGGGTACAGTGGATTGTCTCATCAGAGCATCATAAATGTCATAAGCCTACATTGTCCTTACTAGAATACATCCCAGGACATTGTCCCTTACTAGAAGGCATCGCAGGAATGTTTTGTTCACTGCTGTATCCTCAGTGCCTCAAATAGTTCCTGGCACATAGTAGGTGTTCAATAAATATTTACTGGATGAATGAATAAATGAAAGGCTATGTTAGGGCTCCCTTAAATAAATATACTGAACATAAATGGGTAAGCTTTTCCATGATGGAAAGAATAATCAAAGTTTTTGGATGAAAATATTTTATTTTATATTACTGATGAATTACTTCACATAAAAGCATAACCCACTAGATATATACTGGAAGCTTTGTTGATGCAGGTCAATGATAGTTTCATGAATATTAGATCTGGGAGGAATTTTGTTTGTTTGGGTATGTGTATGGCTATACATATCCCCACCTTTTCCCCAAGACTTTCAGGAGGATGAAGCAATCTTATAAATCACCTCCAATTCTTTTATTTTATAGATAGAAATCTCCAAAGAGGGAAAATGATTTGCTAATGTCATGGTTGGCTAAGGATAGAGTCAGAACTAGAGTCTAGGACCTTTGACCTTCTAGGGTAATCCATTTTTGGTTTTTTTTTTTTTTTTGGTTTGTTTGTTTGTTTTTACCATAAAGCAACCATGTAGTTGCTTGGCAGAGGGCCTGCGAAGATTGTGTACACATATCTAAGAAATTTTAGATACACTTATCTAAAAAAATTTACATTCCCTTTGAGCTAAGAATCCCTTTGTCTTTTTCCTTCATTGTATAAAAATTGATTTCTACCCTCCCCTTAACAATCATCAGCTGAAATTATTTTAGAAGACAAATTAGGGTTTTGCTGATTATTTTTAAACTTGTGAAGTGAAGCCCGTTTATGTTGTCGGTCTTCAGGATCGGTGGATAGTCTCTAGAGTTGATTCAATCCAGCCTTTGGCTCAAGTCATAGACAGGTCTGAAATTAGAAGTGTTTAGGAGGACCGTTGTGTCTTGTTTTTTGGACCTTGGAAGAAATGACTGCACCTGTGCTCCATGCTGGCCACTAATGCTTGTTGAATAGATGAATCAAGAATAATGTTCCTCAAGCACTGGCAGTTGCTAGGAAAAATATGTTCTATTTGATTTTCTATCTTTTAGTTCTTCATTATCATGGGGCACACGGCCAAAGGCAAATTAAAGAAAATTGGATCACTATGGTTGAAACAACAGAAGCCGAAAATGAAAACCTACACAGTTTTCCCAGTTATTGCTACCATCGGAGATCAAAGAGTAGCAAGTGAAAATCAAAGGAAAACAATTAGTTTGGGCAAAATAAGTTATCTTAGTTCTTCATATAGAAATGAAAACCTACTGAAAAAATTAAAGTTATTGAAAACACAACTAATATTGCATCAGTAGGGCAACATCTGTTGCTAAAGTTTTGAAATATCTCTGTATTAGTTATTAAATAACCACTACCTAGAGCCACCAACTGCTTGCCAACCTTGCTGCCCTGACTGTCCCTGGTACCCTCTACACCCTACCTCCCCTTGTACCTCCCCTTGAACCCTCAGGAGAGTCAGATGAATGCCAAAGTGGTTGGTATTTGTCCTGATTGGTTGCAACCTGTGCCTTCCCCATTGTTAATCATCATTCTGGGAACAACCTTCCCTTAATTGATTATCATGTCTCACCTTGCATAGATTGGACAACCAGTTTTCTTCTCCCTTGTCTATGAATCCATGAATAATAAAGCGGGTTTTTCTATCTGTTTTGAAGTTGGAGTTTGTGATAGTTGATGGATCTGCAGCAAGTTCCTATTTAGGGAAGAAAAGTGTTTAATGTTCAGTTTCTTTTATGTCCAATAGAACCCTTCGTACATGGAGGAAGACAGCAGGTAGGAGAACACCATCAAGACTTGAGATCCTTGTGAATAAGGATTCTCCTATTTCAGGCAGGCTATTTGCAAGCACCAAGTTCCAGACATCATAACATTTTTGCAGTTGTTCTACTCAGAATAAATGTCTGCTATAATATTGATGTAGAGGTTTTGTTTCCAGACAACAGAAGGCTTCGTGTGTGTGTATGTGTGTGTAAAATTTTATACACACATACACACACATATATAATGCTGGGAGATTATATATAATATTGGGAGAGTTTATATATATGTATACATATATTATATATAATATAGTTTATTATAGAGTGTTTATTACATGGTGACATGTGACAGAGTGTTTATTACATGGTGACATAGAGGTTTATTACATGGTGACAGAGTGTTTATTACATGGTGACATAGAGGTAGGATAAAAATGATATCAAGTTCCAGTCAAGACATAGGGTGGTTGAATGGATTAAAAAAAACAAGACCAATCTATAGGTTGTCTACTGGATCATTTTAGATCATTTCAGATCTAAAGACACATGCAGACTAAAAATGAGGGGATGAAAAAAAGGTATTCTAAGTAAATGGAAACAAAAAGAAAGCTGGAGTAGCAATACTTGTATCAGACAAAATAGACTTTAAAACAAAGGCTATAATAAGAAACAAATAAGGAATTTATGTAAAGATAAAGGGATTTATCCAATAAGAAAATACAACACTTGTAAAAATTTCTGCACTCAACATAGAAACACTTAATTATATAAAGCAAATATTAATGGACGCAAAGGGAGAAATTGATAGTAATACAATAATAGCAGGGGGATTTAACACTGTGTTTACATCAATGTATAGATCTCCCAACAGAAAATCAATAAAGAAAAAGTGATTTTAAATGACACCTTAGAACAGATGGACTAACATATATTCACAGAACATTCTATCTCCAAACAACAGAATACACATTCTTCTCAAGTACATGCGGACATTCTCCAGAATAAGTCAAATGCTGGGCCACAAAACAAGCTTCAGTAGATTTAAGAAGATTGAAATCATATCAAACATATTTTATGACAACACTGGTATGAAACTAGAAATCAACTATAAGAAGAAAACTGGAAAAAAATACAAACAGGTGGAGACTAAACTACATGCTATTAAACAACCAATGGGTCAAGGAAGAAATTGAAGATCTAGTTAAATCAATATCTTGAGATAAATAAAAATGTAAATGCAATGTTCAAAAATGTATGGGACACATCAAAAGCCATTCTAAGAGGGGAGTTTATAGTTATACAGGCCCACATCAAGAAATAGGAAAAGGCTCAAATAAATAATCTAACCTCATACCTAAAGGAACTAAAAAAAGAAGAACAAATAAAACCCAAAATTAATAGAAGGAAGGAAATAATAAATATCAGAGTGGAAATAAATGCAATAGAGACTTAAAAAAACTATAGAAAAGATCAATAAAACTTAAGAACTATTTCTCTGAATTGTAAACAAAATTGATGAACCTTTAGCCAGACTCATTAAGGAAAAAAGCAGAGAGGGCCAATAAATAAAATGAGAAGTGAAAAAGAAGTTACAGCTTATACTACAGAAATACAAAGGATTATAGGAGACTACTACTAACTGTGATATGACAACAAGTTGGACAACCTAGAAAAAAATGGACAAAGTCCTAGAAATAGATGATCTTTCAAGACTAAATCAGAAAGAAATATAAAATCTGAACAGACCAATTACTAGTAAGGAGATCGAATCAGTAATTATACTCTCAGCAAACAAAAGTCCAGGACTAGACAGAGTCACAGGTGAATTATACCAAACATTTAAAGAAATCTTAAAACCTATCTTTCTCAAACAATTCCAAAATACTGAAGAGGAAAGAATGTTTCTAAACTCATTCTACAGAGTTAGCATTAATCTAATACCAAAACCAAACACTATAAAACAAACAAACAAACTCAGACCAATATTCCTGATAAACATAGATGTAAACATCTTCAACAAAATAGCAGCAAACTAAATTCAAAAATACATTAAAAGGATCATTTATCATGATCAGGTGGGATTTATTTCAGTGATGCAAGGATGGCTCAATATCTACATATCAACCAATGTGATACAGCACATTAACAAAACAAAGAATAAAAATCATACGATCATCTCAATGGATACAGAAGAAGCATTTGACAAAATTCAACATTCATTTATGATAAAACCTCAATAAATTGGGCATAGAGGATATATAACCCAACTAATAAAAGACATATACGACAAACCCACAGTTAACAGCATACTCAATAGTGAAAGCTGAAGGCTTTTCTTTTTCTAAAATCAGGAAGAAAATAAGGATGCCCACTCTTGCCACTTTTATTCAGCATAGTGTTGTAAATCCTGGCCTCAGCAGCTGGGCAAGAAAAAGAAATAAAATCATCCAAACTGGAAAAGAAGAAGTAAAGCTGTCAGGATTTGCAGATGACAGGATACTATATATTGAAAACCCTAAAGCCTCCACCAAGAAACTATTAGAACTAAAAAATGAATTCAATAAGTCGCAGGATACAAAATCAATATACAGAAATTTGTAGCATTTCTATACATAATAATGAGCTATCAGAAAGAGACATTAAGAGTACAATCTTTCATAATTGCATCAAAAAGAATAAAATACCTAGGAATAAATTTAACCAAAGAAGTGAAAGACCTATCTTCTGGAAACTATGACACTGATGAAAGAAGGTGAAGGCAACACAAATAAATGAAAAGATTACCTTGCTCACTGACTAGAAGAATTAATATTAAAATGTTCATGCTACCCAAAGCAGTTCAATGCCACACAAATTCAAAGCAATCCCTATAAAAACATCAATGACACTTTTCATAGAACTAGAACAATAATCCTAAAATTTATATGGAACCACCAAAGACCCTGAGTAGCCAAAACAATCTTGAAAAAGAAAAACAAAACTCTCAATTTTAAACAATACTACAAAGCTACAGTAATCAAAACAATAAAGCACAGGCACAAATACAGAAACATAGATCAAGGGAACAAAATAGCCCAGAAATAAGCCTGCACTTATATGGTTAACTAGTGTACAACAAGGGAGGCAAGAATATACAGTGGGAAAAAGATAGGATCTTCAATAAATGGTGTTGGACAGACATAAACAAAAGAATGAAACTGGAACCCACTCTTGCACCATATAAAAAAATAAACTCAAAACAGAGTAAAGACAAAATGTAAGACCTGAAACCATAGAATTCCTAGAAGAAAACATAGGCTGTAATTTCTTTGACATTGGCCTTAGCAATATTTTTTGCTTAGCAATATTTTTAGACAAGAACAACAAAAGAAAAGGTCAACAAATGGGACTACATAAAACGAAAAAGCCTTTGTACAGCAAAAGAAACCATCAACAAAAATGAAAGACAATCTACTGAATGGCAGAAGATATTTGCCAATGGTATATTTATTAAGGGGTTAACACCCAAGTTATATAAAGAACACATACAGCTCAATATCAGAAAAAAATTTGTCGGATATAATAATAGGTGGAGAATCTAGATAGATGTTTTTCCAAAAAAGATATACAGATGCCAAAAGGCACATGAAAAGACACTCAACATCACTCATCACCAGGGAAATACAAATCAAAACCATAGTAAGCTATCACATCACACCCGTCATAATGGCTATTATTAAAAAGACAAGAATTAACAAGTGTTGGTGAGCATGTGGAAAAGGGGAACCCTCATGCACTGTTGGTGGGAATGTAAATTGGTGCAGTTACCAATAATAAATGGAATGGATGTTCCTCAAAAAATTAAAAATAGAACTACCATATGATCCAGCAATTCTACTTCTAGGTTTTTATCTGAAAAAAATGAAAACACTAATTTGAATAGAAATTTGCACCCCTATGTTCACTGCAGTATTATTTACAATAACCAAGATAAGCAGGCAACCTAAATGTTCACTGATAGATGAATGAATAAAGAAGATATATAATATATATTATTACATATAACATATAATATTATATATATCTATATAAAGATACATAGCAATATTACTCAACCGTAAGAAGAATGAAATCTTGCCATTCATGACAACGTGGATGGACTTAGAGAGTATTATGCTAAATGAAATAAGTTAGATAGGACAAATACCATATGGTTTTACTTATATATGAATCTAAAAAACCAAAACAAATGAATAAGCAAAACAAAACAGGACTCATAGATACAGAGAGTAAATTGAAATGGTAGCCAGCAGGGATGGAGGTGGGGGGGATGGATGAACTAGATAAAGGGAATTAAGAGGTACAACCTTTCAGTTGTAAAATAAATAAGACAAGAGGATGTAATGTACAGCATGGAGAATATAGCCAAAAATATTGTAACAACTTTGTATGGTGACATGGTAACTAGACTTATTATGATGATCATTTCATAATGGTTTTATATAACGAATCACTACGTTGTACACCTAAAACTAATGCCATATTGCATATCAATCATTCTTTAATAGAAAATAAAGTGGGGGCGCCTGGGTGGCTTAGTGGGTTAAAGCCTCTGCCTTCGGCTCAGGTCATGATCTCAGGGTCCTGGGATGGAGCCCCGCATTGGGCTGTCTGCTCAGC
The DNA here is from genome assembly GCF_011764305.1 of Mustela putorius furo. NCBI lineage: Eukaryota > Metazoa > Chordata > Mammalia > Carnivora > Mustelidae > Mustela > Mustela putorius. The sequence goes on from NW_025422057.1 coordinate 13,923,891, forward strand.
AGGGAGCCTGCTTCCTCCTCTCTCTCTGCCTGCCTCTCTGCCTACTTGTGGTCTGCCAAATAAATAAATAAAATCTTAAAGAAAAAGAAAATAAAGTGAATCTATTTTTTTTTTAAAGATTTTATTTATTTATTTGACAGACAGAGATCACAAGTAGGCAGAGAGGCAGGCAGAGAGAGAGGGGGAAGCAGGCTCCCTGCTGAGCAGAGAGCCCGTTGTGGGGCTCGATCCCAGGACCCTGGGATCATGACCTGAGCCTAAGGCAGAGGCTTTAACCCACTGAGCCACCCAGGCGCCCCAATAAAGTGAATCTAAATTAAAACAAAGAGAATAATTAAGTTAATCCATTAATCAAGTTAATGGACCTTTTATACAGTTACGTAAAATAATACTTAACCTCACTGCCCCAAAAGTCTACAAAGATGCAAATTCCACTAATTTGTTTCTTTGGAAAACTTAAAAATTTAGTATTCTTATTACATAAAATGGATAGGACGTAGTTCTGAAAACAGTGAGTTCTCTTACTTGAAAGTTATTCGGGTTCTCATTAGTATACAGGAGGAAGCGAGTATTGACATCTTTTGGAGCCCAAGGCAGTATTTTGAGGGGTCTTTCCACAATTCCTGCCCATGGGGCGTCATCACTAAAGCAGCCAAGTCTTGGGAAGCAGACTTCTTTTCCTGTAATCACCCAAAAGCATTTCAAGGATGTTAGTTTAATCAGAATTCTCTTTTTTTAATGGTCTCTCTGCCAAAATATGAGTTAAATTACATTTTGTGGGCTCTTTGCTTCCTCTGCATTCCCAGACATCTTCCTATCAATGTACTCACAAAATAACTTCAGCATCCCAGCTAAAGATAGGCTTCTGTCCCTCATTTCTACAATGTACAACTACCCGACCCTCCTCGTGTCTCTGTCCAGTCCCGTGCTGGGACCCAGTTTTGCTTCTCAATGCAATGAGAAGCCACCAGTGCCCAAGAAAAGAGCAACCTTGTGTCTCCAATCCTTTATAGAGAGGGGTGAGGTTTTCAGTTATTTACAGCCATCTTCTGGTGTTGTGCTTTGGGTAGAAAGCTTAAGTCTCATGCAAATGCCAAAACTTTATATCTCTACCTCGCTGAGAATTTAGGTCTCTGACCTATGTTTGAGGAGCATTCTGGATTCCCATGATGAAGAAGCAGTTCATGAAAAATCAAACAGAAAGTCTATGGTTTGACACAACTGTGCTTGGATGTTAACTCATAAAAGAACAACACAAAGGAAGGGATATCTAGGAGGATAAAGTCTCAATTAATAGTAGGCATAGGAGCAGTAGCTGTTGTGGGGGTGACATTCTCAAAATGTCACTACATGCCAGGGGCCAGGTAAGACAATTTACAGGACTTATGTAAGTCTCACAATTATCCTGTGTTAGCGTTATACGCCCATTTCACAGATGAGGATAGTGAAGCACAGAGAAGGTAAGAATTTTGCTCAGGTTAATACACCTGTGGCCAGTAGAAACGGCTCAACTTCCACCCTTGATTCCAAGCCAGGGTTGCTAGATTAGCAAATGAAAATAAAAGTCACATGTGAGTTTCAGATACACAATGAATACATTTTAGTATAGCTTTGTGTCACATATTCATTGATTATCTGAAATATTTATCTGAAGTTCAAATTTAGCTATCTTAGGTTTTATCTAGCAACCGTACTCAAGAGCTTGTACTCTTAATCATGTATCTTTTTTGTTCTACTCCTTATGCCATAGTGGCTTGAGTTCAGGCATCACAAATTTTCTGGAAGGTGTGAAGCAGGAAATCACTTACAGCACTAAATAAATATCTTTTCTTACCTACTACTGCTCCCAGCAGCAGTGATAGCGTCCAGATTAGCAGCATCTAAATAAAGTAAAAAATATGATTGAGTGTGGCTAAATAAGTTTTTAAAACATTAGCATAATTCAAGTTCAGTTAGCGCTCTGGAGGAAAATTGGTAAATTCTAGTAAATGAGGTTTGGGAAGCACGTTCCTGACTCACCGTGGCAGTTCCGTCAGGTTCCACACACAACCAGATAGCGCCTTGCGGGTTCTTTTATAAGCAAACCTTATCTGTTTGAGAAGTTCCATGGAAAAGTGGCATGAAAACGGAGGACGTTCCAAGTGTGCATTTATAATTTTAATCATAAATAAACCAAGATTGATAGAGTAGGTCAAGTTTCCTTGTGGGAAGTTGGGAAAAGGGTTCATACAGACTGTTCTCTTCCAATGAGCTTACATAATGCTCAGAATCACCATAATTTCATTGTAGTGATAATTTCATTCTAGTCTGCGCTCCCCCCACCACCTTTTTTTTAAATTTTACGTTTACAATTATCTGTGCTGCTGTATGGATCTGTGTGAAACTAAATTGTTTTCACAGATTTGATAACAACCGTCTTGAAAACAAATACTAAAAGCTTACCAGCTTCAGCAGTTTTCACATAACCTTGCCTTACCCTCAAAAGCATGAAATTAGAAGCCATTCTTCAAGAGGGCTCATTCCTTTTAGGAAAGTTGTTGTTATTTTAGTTTGATAGCCTACAGAACTAGCTTATTTCTTGATAATAACATGGAGAAAAGAATAAATGAACTGACAAAAGGAGTTGGGGGTCCTTCCAAGAGCAAAGAGGTGGAAATGGTGACCTCACCATCAAATAAGATTAAGAATAGGAGAGAAAAATAAAATTCAACTTGGAAAAAAATGGTCTGGGGAAAATACTCTGAACTCTGATTTCAGAGTATTTGATAGAGGAGAACTGAAATGTTTTCAGTTGGTGATAGATTGCTGAAAATAAATTTTTAAACTACTGTCATGGGATACCATAATTTTAAGAGATTGGAGACATTCAGCTTGATACTGTCATAGATGTAAGTTGAATCCTATGAAATTGCCATATTTTCAGGTCAAAAATGGTCAAGGAATAATTCAGTTCCCTGACAAAGTTTATAGGTACAGGAAAAAAACCAATGAAATTATTTGTGTATAAGGAGAAAGTTCAAGAAAGTTGGGCAAGGCAGAAGAACAGAAAAATCAGAACAGAAGACACCAGGAGGGGATTCCACGGATGGGAGTCAAGCCAATCCCCATGGAGTCCTTCTTATCTTAGCATTTTTTATCTCTTCCTTAGGGACTCTTGTCTAACCCTGATTAAGCTGGTTTCCCTCTCTCCTCGGAATACACCTCTCTTTTGAACACCCATCATGATCAGTTGTGGGCCAAAAACTTTGAGAAGAATGGAATTCTCTGGGCCTTGTTGTCCCTCCTTAGCGTGGAGCCCACCTGATACATCGCAGGCCCTTATACTTGATCTTAGCCGAAAGGCCGAGAGGCGATCATAGCAGGCCCTTAACACATGTCTGTGGGATGAGTGAACAAGTGAGGAAACGGATACAAAAAGCAATTTAGTTTGCATAATTTCTCCAAAACAATTATCTACACAGTCTCTTAGTAAATTATAATTTTCTTCTTTTTTCAAGATTTTACTTATTTGACAGACCCAGAGAGAGAGAGAGTGCACAAGCAGGGGGAGTGGCAGACAGAGGGAGAAGGAGAAGCAAGACTCCCTGCTGAGCAGGAGCCTGACATGGGGCTCGATCCCAGGACCTCAGGATCCCAACCTAAGCCAAAGGCAGACACTCAATGACTGAACCACCCATGCACCCCTATAATTTTCTGAACCTCTTTTAACTCAGAACAAGCAAGTAAACAAATGAAAAAAAAAAAGAGAGAGAGAGAGAGAGAGAGAGACTGAGTGTGTGAGCCAAACTCTGGATTTCACTCTGAAGTAAACTACATTCTTGGTGAATTACCAAACTCACACCAAATTTTCAGGTGGAAAATTTTAGACAGTACAAAACATAATCCATAATTTGGGTCGTCTTTATTCAATATAGGCTATAGATTTAGGAATAACAGTCACCAAATTCTGAAAGTGAGACTAGATAGAGTTCATAGGGGAATTATTTTTAAAAACTGAAATAGATTGAAATTTTAGAATGTTTGGGGAAGATTTAATTTCCCAAACTGTTATACAAGTTAAGAAGGGAACTGTATATAATCAGTGGCCTTTCATGCCAGCTCTTCCCTTAAATTCAATCTGGCTCAACTCTTGAACTGGGTTGTAAAATTTTATAAGCCATATTGCTTCCTTGAAATTACAGTGATCTAGAAACGTCTGGAGTATGTGGCAGAGATTGCTGGCCTCTTCCTACAGAGGACAGCATTAGGCTCTATTACCCTATCTCCTTTGCAGGAAGATGGGGCACAGAATCAACTTCTGGACAATGAGACGTGAGTGCACAGATATGCCCCAGTTTCAGTCCTGTTCACATAAACCCACACAGGATCCTCTATGCGCTTTTACCTTCCATGGCTTGAAGTACACAAAGACAGTGAACTTGAAGGCCAAGTGTGAAAGCTGGTGAGCCACAGGATGGAAGGAGTTTGGTTTTCCTGCTTAGAGGAAAGCCACCCATGAACCACAAACATCCATTTTAAAATCTACATGAGCAAAAAATAAGTTCCCATTGTTTTAAGCCACTGATATTTCAGTTATAACAACTAGCATTAACTTAACCTGAAAGACCCGCGGATCCCCTTACCCAAGAATCCAACACTGCCACTGGATGCAATCAGCAAGAGGTTCTTTATTGTTACGCAGGCGCCTGCGGGTGGTCAGCGCGCGCCTGCGGGTGGTCAGCAGCTCCTGCTAGCTGAGCACACCCGGCTGGGGTGGTGCCGGGTTTTTATAGACAGGTACAAACAAGTTTTGGGTGGGGCGCAACTGATTGGTGGACAGTTTGAACTTTTGAAAAAGGCATACTTGGTGTTAGTGGAGTGGATCAGGGGACCCACATGTGAAAGCAGACAAAGCAATCTTACAGAAGCAGAACTGGCCAGTTAGCCCACGCATGCGAAGAGAGCGGCGGGAAGGGGAAGTTAGACCTTACTACTCAGCAGAAAGACATCCTGTCTACGTGACTATGTGGCCCCCTGCCTACATGACCATGCCCCTGCTATTAGGAGAGGGTATCTTGTTCAAACAGGAGTCAAGTGTCATGCCTTAGTAGCCAAGCTGTTACAGAAAGGCAAAAGAGCAGTTACATTGAATTCAACCCTGGGGGAAGGGTCTTTTCACTGCAAGGGGAGGAGGGGTACTCTTACAACAAAAGAGCAGTTAATTATTTAAAGACTGGGGGGGGTCTTTCATTCCCCCCTTTTTCTTGATCATGGATAGAATCTTATATCCATTCGTCTTGTTCTTGCATGTCCTGCCCTTGCATTGAGCTAGTCCGGGGCTCTGTTTGCTTGAGGAGTTGGTATCGCTGTGTCAGTACCATAGTCTGAAAAACAGACAGGTGATCTTTAATGAACTGTACTAACCTGTTTAAGACACAAGGACCAAAAGTTAGAATTAATAACAGAATGATGAGAGGGCCCGTTATAGATGACAACAAAGTAGTAAGCCAAGGCAATCTGTTGAACCAGTTTTCGCAGTGGAGAAGGGTGAAGAGGGGGTGCAAGGCATCAGCCCCTTCTCCATCCTCAGCCAGCCTCCTGCTCCTTGATTCCCCCCTGAACAATCTTGACCCTGAAATCTTTAAGGTGGTTGAAGGTGGAAGGTCTCATCTTCTGTAACTTCTTCCTGCTGAATAGGGGCGTAGAGCTGTCCCTACCTACTGGGGTCAATATTGATCAGTGGAGGAATGTATAGGGGAGTTAGGAAAGGCGGAGGGAGGCAGCCGAATCCAGCGCTGACAGCGAAGAGGCGTCCTCTCACGCGACAAGGATCGTCTGTCATGGTGAAGTCATTGCAGCAATGGAGTCTCGGCACCAAGTAGAGAAACATTGAACAAAGCAACATATTAAGGTTAATAAGGCGATAATGAGAAGCCCGAAAAGGAGATTCGGCCATAGTCCTCCTTCAAACCAGGAACTTAACCATTCACTGAGAGAGAAGGATCTTGTAGGGCCTTAATCTGGGTATTCATATCCTTTATTAGTCCTGTGATACTTTTGTGATAGTCTGGAATGTACACACAACATTCTGTCTTGATAATTGCACATGTGCCACCCTGGGCTGCTGTCAGGACATCTAAGGCCATCCTTAGTATAGCGATAAGGAGGGTTTTGGAACTTAGGCCCATATTGGATTGGGGAGTTATGGATTGACAGCAATCCCCTTTCCTTCCAAATAGCTCCATGGGCATGTAGTACCAGGAAGGCATATTTGGAGTCAGTGTTAATGTTTTTAGGCTTTGGCAATTGCAAAGTGCTAGTGAGCACTTTGGCACACCTAGCTTTTCTTATTTTTTTCTATGAAAACTACTGTCATCAGAAAACAAACTGTCATTCATATTTTTAACAGGGGCATCTTAAATCTGGCCAGATAGAGTAAGCAAGATCAATAACCTTTGAACATTTTTGCTCTATAGAGAAAGAAGTACAGTAGTCAGGTTCAGGCATACAGGTAACTAGGTTTAAAGTTTGACAAGTTTTAAGTATTATTTCTGGCTTATCTGTTAGTGTAGCCCATATTTAATAAGTCGGCCTCCATCATCCATTGGTGGTCTTTGGCTTCTAAGACAAATCTGGACCTGATGTGAAGTTATTACAGTCAGGGACAGTTCCATAGTGAGGTTTGAGGCACTTTTATAGGAGGGCTGTTCCATGCTTAGCTAAAGCATCTATTTGCAATTGCACCTCAAACAGAGGTGGCCTCTAGGATAAATATGACAAGGGGATGAAACCAAGAAGACGACCTTTGAGTGGTCCAGCCTTAACAATATCCTGATTACAGAGGATCACTGGCAAGTGAGAAAACTTGTCAAGAGATAAGGGGAGTCCCCCATGGATTATTCAATCCATTCATAAAGAAAGTGGGGTCATCCACGGTGCCTCCAAGTCCATAGTTGATCCTATGGAGTGCAATAGGCTGGCTTTTAGGCAATTTCATTATCCCAGCCACACATAAGGGGTTAGTTAAGTTATACAATTGTAGGGGAATCAATCCCATTTTCCAGTTGTTTAATCATGTGCCGTGGGGTCTGCGAATATCCCCACAAAACAGTAAGATCAACTAAAGAAGCTATTGTACAACTTCTCTGAAGTTTACCTCAAATTGTTTAGCTTAGGTAAACATTTAAAGACAATCAAATCTAGAATTTAACATCCATAAAGGTGTGTTACTAAAAAACATTTTTTCTCTCTAAAATAACCCTCATTTACAGAGATAGTGAAATCAGGACTAATTCACTTGTGAAACAAGTCCAGTTTTAACAAACTTGGCCCATTATTTACATAAGCTCAGCAAGAACAGTGACTGTGATCAATAGATCTTTTAGAATCTGCTTTGCTGGAACTTTGTATAAGGAATCTCTAGGTTGAACTTTTAGTAGCCTCTCCGGGCCAGAAGCCAAGCCCTGTACTTGCCATGAGGCATGCCTGCAATACCTTTGGGCGAATTCCTCTTCCCGAGACTGCACCTACCAAGGAGTGACATTCTTTACTCACCTGGTGGGGCTGCTGGGAACTCTGTAAGCAAGGTATCAGGCCAACAGTCCCAAGGGGCTTTATGGCTCCAGGTTTCATAAAGTCAACCTTAGTTCCTTTAAATTATCTGGTCATATCTGAGTTTATGCATATCTTTCTCAAATATGACATTCCAGTCAAAGCCTTGGTAAAATAACCAGTTTCCAATGGGTGTCCTGTTACAAGGAGAACAGATTCTTATTGAACTTATGCAAATGACTGATTGCCATAGAAGAATGCTTACTGAGACCTTTTGGTTTCAGAGGGTTCATATAGAGAGAAAAGCTTGAATGCTTTGAGCACTTTTACAAATGAGCACTTATACATCCCTATAAGTTACAGATAACTTAAGAAAAAGTATCCCTAGTCTGGAAGAGCAAACATTAGAGAGAACCGGCAATGTTTAAAATAAGACAAAACATTAAGAGACACAACATTATAATCTTTTAGTTCATTTAGTCCCATGTTACTAAATCTGGTGAATGTGGCTTTAGTCAGTTCTGGAAATTCTTACCCATTTCAGTTTTAGGATTTTCAAGTATATCAAATATCTATATTTGTCCTGAAAGTCCTTTACAGGAATCCCCTTGAAGATAAAACTCATTTTACCAGAGAATTAAAACAATTATAAATTACAGAAACTCAGAATGGATATGGTTTAAAGCTAAAGAGACATGGGAGTTTACAATTTAGCTGCAAGGAAATCAGGTTATTTCTGTGATACATAACATTTCCATAATTACAGTATCAAGCGATGATCTCTCAAAACATTAAAACTTTAGGAAGTGCGTAGAATCTCTAAAATAGTTATAGTATTTTCCCAAATGTAATCCAAGGTTTATCATTGGTTCAGTAGTACTTCATGAGCAACTTCACATACCAAGGAAAAGCCTGAGTTAAAGAGATTTACAATTTAAATCCTGTCAACATTTCCTAAAATCTTAGAAAGTTTTAAAGCACATGCCTAAATATAATTAGGGATGTTAAACACCTGATAAACAAAACATAGAAACTGGTTTTTCTGGGCAGGCAAAGAGAAAACCATTTACATTTTCTTAACAGCAGATCAATTGATCTAAGAAAACATTGTCCTTTTGAACAGAGACAATTTCAGTCTTGTACCAATGTACCTTTAAAACCCATTCATTCAATCTTAATCCATTCTTGACCATAGATAAAATTCCTTTTCTGAAGATTTCCCTTCACAAACCTTCTACAACTTTCCTTTGCATTCAGGTTTGTCCCAAGCCATTTCCTTCTAAACAACCATCTCATTTAGGACAAAATTACCTTCCCTTACCTTCAACAAAATGTATTCCCATTCCTTAAGTCTTTCTTACATGTCATCTACTTTCCTAGAGTTTCCTTTTATTTCCATCAGTCTTAGTTACACTAAGTAGAACTTTGTATTCTTAGAAACACCTTTAGTTATTAACCAATTGTGAACTGTTACAACAGAATTCTTCAGGTGGCAATTTATGAATCAGTTAAGTGGCAAACAAGTTTACCAACAGATTTAAATACTCTTAGTTTCTTTGCAGTAAGAAGTCAAAAGCACAAACCTACATCCACTAATTAAAGACTTAGCATTTTATCCTGTTTGGTTAGGACCTAGATGTCTACAATTTAATTCCATTTGTCATCCAAGCAAAACTTTAAAACTTTCAGGTTACCAAAGACTTTGAAAGCTATTTCAGCAATTACCCATTAGAACTTTGAGACAGACAATTAACCATCAGTTTAGTCATTCCTTTGCTAACAAATTTTAACAAGTAACACAAGCTTATTTGATCTTCAGTAAACTTTGATAGATTACTGCTGTAACTTCAAAGACACATCTTATCTTAATTAAACCAACAATCTTAACTTAGTTCCAATACTGATTTACGTTCCACCTGGACCCACTCCACTTTGAATGTTTACCTGAGACATGCGTGGGAAGATCTGGAGTGGGGAGGTGTTAGGTCCAGGGGGTGTTGTTCTTGCTCCTTGACAGTGGAGAGAGAAGGAGCTGTGGTGCATGATCTAGAGGCCAGTCATGCAGGCTGCACACACGTTGGTACAGAAACACGTAAGGGGGAAACAGAAGAAACAAAGTGCTGCCAGGAGGCAGAGAAAGGATTCCCAGTTTTGGAGCTCCTAAGCCCCAACAGAGGAGCAGACACCATGCTTTCCCACCAGCAAGGGGGAAGGGGGTTAAGCAGTCTAAGTCAGGCCAGAGAACACAAGGAAACTTCCCCGAAACAAAGAGAGTTTCGGCAGCTGCTTGGGAATATTCCTTATAGTCTCTGTCTCGAGTGAGACCAACCCCAGTTGGCTCCAGTTATACCCATTAACATGGGAAGTGAATGAGGGAGAAGCCCCATTTTAGACTCAAAGAAAACACCAAGGACAACGAGTAGAACACACAAAACAATTAACAAAAAGGTCGCTGCGCGGTTTTCGGTATGCTACCGAAAGCAAGGTTTCCACCGGCCCAGAGGAGCCTCGAGATCTCCCTGCGGTGGACAAATTCCGTCCAGGGCCAAGGGGTTCCTCTGGAACGGACAAACGGATATAACCCTCGGACAAATGAGGGGCTCCAAAAAATTGGGCCCCTCGACACCCTGGAGCGTCCCCCCAGGGTTGGCAGGGGAGAAGTCCGAGCTCGTCAGCTCCTTCTCAAGCTGCCTACAAATACAATCCAACAACGCACGCTGTTGTACAAACACTATACCGCTACCCGCAGTATAGGTCAAACAGAGGCCTCTCAAGACTAGAGACAAACAAGAACACGAGACTGGATACAAACGAGAACATGAGACAGGAGACAAGAATGCTGGCCAGCTTACCTCCCGGTGGGAGTCAGTTGGATCCGTGGGCAGGAGTCCGATGATCTCGGTGGGACCTCCAAATGAAAGACCCGCGGATCCCCTTACCCAAGAATCCAAACACTGCCACTGGATGCAATCAGCAAGAGGTTCTTTATTGTTACGCAGGCGCCTGCGGGTGGTCAGCGCGCGCCTGCGGGTGGTCAGCAGCTCCTGCTAGCTGAGCACACCCGGCTGGGGTGGTGCCGGGTTTTTATAGACAGGTACAAACAAGTTTTGGGTGGGGCGCAACTGATTGGTGGACAGTTTGAACTTTTGAAAAAGGCATACTTGGTGTTAGTGGAGTGGATCAGGGGACCCACATGTGAAAGCAGACAAAGCAATCTTACAGAAGCAGAACTGGCCAGTTAGCCCACGCATGCGAAGAGAGCGGCGGGAAGGGGAAGTTAGACCTTACTACTCAGCAGAAAGACATCCTGTCTACGTGACTATGTGGCCCCCTGCCTACATGACCATGCCCCTGCTATTAGGAGAGGGTATCTTGTTCAAACAGGAGTCAAGTGTCATGCCTTAGTAGCCAAGCTGTTACAGAAAGGCAAAAGAGCAGTTACATTGAATTCAACCCTGGGGGAAGGGTCTTTTCACTGCAAGGGGAGGAGGGGTACTCTTACAACAAAAGAGCAGTTAATTATTTAAAGACTGGGGGGGGTCTTTCAAACCAATAGAGATTATTTTGTTGTACAATGATTTCTCCTACTTTAAAGAACGTTCAGGTAGAAAACATTGAATCCTTGGCTGTACCTTTTACCAAGAGATTTGGAAGGTATACATGCATAATAGTAATACTTTGACAGATTATTTTTTCTCATTTTTTATTTAAAAAACCCCTTTCCTGCTAGTCCTTAATTTATAAAAAGTAATTGCTAACTTCTTCACTCTGTTTTTGTAGAGTATTAATTCTAATGGACATTTTTCAATTTAGTCTTTGAAGGTGACCATTGTTTTGCAAGCAACCCGAAGCCACATAATATCCCAAGGTTTGTGAAAAATCATCCAATGTTGCCTGGGCTCTGAGATACAACTTAAGTGTAGTTGGAGTTACAGCGTGCTGAATACATTGGAAATTCTCAAGTCCTGCAGGGTGGGTGGGTTGGAACTACTTCCCAAGCTCTGCTTTCCATCGGCCTTTGTTATTCCTTGTGTCTCAGGGTTGTGAGCTATGAGGTGGTCCCGGTAAAGGATGGTAGAGATTTGGCATTCCTTCCCCAGGTATCCCATGCCACTGAAAGTGCACTCTCAGAAAAATAATCTCATGTCTCCTGAACTCAACAGCACATTACCTGACATTGACTCAACGTTGACCCTAAAACCTTGGACATTTAAAAATAAAATGTAAAAATTTAAGTTTCTAATCCAGGAGCAATGTTTGCTGGGGAAGTAAATATTGACATACGCTTTGGTTCTGAGTCTGAAAACCTTGTGATAGCCAACTCAACGGAGGGAAAGAAAAGCTCTGGGACATCTGTGTGGCCAGATAGTCCGCCTGTTAGCCGAACGGGGTCTCATTTACTTAACCTTCAGAGAGCCTGTCCTATCCTTCCTTATCCAGTTCAGCCTACTGCCAGGGCCGTCAATGGGAGAGAGAACTGCTCCCCTGAGGAGGCCAGACTGCTCTGAGCAGAAGAATGTCTCACACCATCCAGAGCAAGCGTCTTGCTAAGTGCGAAGGCCCAAGGGAGTGAAGTTATAGTCAACCCCCCATTTTGCATGACAGTGGTTTACTTTGTGGCATAGAATAGCAAGCAAAACTACAGTTTTATGGCATTAGTTATTTAATTTTGCATACTTTTAAAGTTTTTTCCTGTAATATCCCACAGAACCTGTGGACGCTTTAGCTCTTTTTCTTATGAAAAGTAGTGAGACTCAAGAGAGTTTAAGCAAAGGGTCACACGGTTGGTAATGAGCAGATCTAAGTCTGGAGGGACAGATTCTTTCTACCAGCTCCAGATTACTTGTTTGTGTGAAGCCACAGAAGGCCAAATTCTCTCAGGCTGTGTTAGTCTAGAGTTAATCCAAAAAAATGTTCAGGAATGGATACAGCCGGAGGTGTTAATGTGTGTGTGTGTGTGTGTGTGTGTGTGTATGTATGGTGTGTAAGACTGGTTATCTGCATTCCAAAACAAAGTCACTCGCATATATTTTGGAAAACTTATTTTATTTGTACTTTGCATCCATACTACTAATGCAGCAAGTGGCGACTTTATCAAATAGAGATACAACTTCTGTAACATTGTGTATGATAATCAGTTCTTTCATGGGTCATCACAGCAGTCTTCTCATTGTTTTCTTTGCCCTCAGACTGTCCCATCTTCTGTCTCTCTTCTACACCCTGCTAGTTTCAAACGCAGACTGGCCATGCTATTGTCCTTCTTAAAACCCCACTCCCCTTCCCCTGCTCTGTGCTTTCAGGTCAGTGCTGTCCTGTAGGAATATATTGTAAGCTACATTTAAAAAAAAAGAAAGAAAGAAAGAAAAAGAAATAAATATATTTTAATAATTTATTTAACTAAAATCCCCCAAATATTATCATTTCAACATGTGGCAGTAGCCACACTTCAAGTGATCAGTGGTCACATGTGGCTAGTACCTATCATATTGGATAACACAATTCTGGATCATATTTACTCTTAACCTCACAAAATAAGACTTTAAAGATCTGGTTAGCTTCTCTGAGGTTTATAACCTTATTGCAAACACATTTAGCCCATTTTCCAGCTACTCTAAACTCCTTTCACAATATAAAATCTTAAGAACTTTGAATGGAATCCAATTATAGGGTACTTAGAATAGCATGATTTTCCAGATGTCATCGAACAGGAAGAGAACAAATAGAAATGCAAAATTCTGCAGACCCAGAGATCAGAGCTTAGATCCTGGGAGCTGTGATGAAAGGGGGGGAAGGAGAGCAAGCAAAAGAAAAAAAATTGTACCCCAAAATCCCCCAAAACAAAAAACCCTTTTTATTCTAGACCTAAGGTGTTTTGGCAATGAAACTAACTATTGGAACTGATGTGAGGATCCTTACAGAGAGGGAGGCAAAACCAGAGACGAATACACATGTGTATTTCATAACCAACCTTGTAAGACAAGTAACAAAGTCCATTTCAAAAATTATAAGTGGAGGGACTTCTACATTCTAGCTATGGTGGAGCAACTGGCACCAGAGCTGCCTTTTTTATCATAAATAATTGAAAGACTAGACAAAACTTATGAAGCAATGATTTTCACAGACTGGGCAATAAATCGTAAAAGATGGCAATAAGCGAAAAAAAGAAAAACAAATGAGGTGATGCTATGCCCAAATTCCAAGGCCCCCTCCAAACACGACCATCAGAGTCTAGAGTCAAAGCCAAACAGCAAGGGTCATTTATTACGAGTTCCAACCCGGACCTCCGAGTACTCGTTGCTGGTGATGCTAAGAGGTCCCGAGCTCAGGATCACAACACTTTTTATACACTATTTTTGGGGAGGCAGGGACTTAGCATACATCATAGTATCTTGTAACAAATCGCCACATACCGCGGGAAAATCAAAAAGGAACTCTATAATATGACTGGCGCGCTACAGAGCGGGAAAAGGCTGGGAACGGATTATTGGTTAGGGCAAAGGGCTCTTCAAACAAAGGGTCATTCTTCAAACTGCTGAGTTGGCCCCGCTAGGGTATGTGTCACCTCAGGATTGACCAGGGTCTTCCTGTCGAGCCGCGGGGAACCAGATGGTGGTTGTCTCTCGGCCCAGAGCCGGACAGGGGGTCCGGGAGCAGTCATTCTGTTACGTCCAATTCCGGGTGGGGGTTTCTCAGGCGTCAGATGGCTGTTATCTCTTGGCTCAGAGCCAGGGGAGGGGTCCGGGAGCAGCCATTCTGTCAGGTTCAATTCTGGGAGGGGGATGTCTGGTTACAGAGTGTCTATAGAAAGTCTGCTGGTATTTTTCCATCTCATCGTGGGTTAGCAAGTGAAGGTACAGAAGCAGAAAAAGCGGTAATGGTTATAATTTAGGCATCTCAGTGAGGCCTTTAGTCTCTCCAGATATATGGCCAGAGGCATTTCCTGGACCTGAGCAAAGGGAGGGAGATCCAAGCACAGCAAGGAAGACTCATCGAGCTGAGGAACTAGAGATCAGAGTTCAGGGAGGCTAAAGCAGTTAGAATTTACAGAGCAGAGTACTGGAGAGGAGGAAGCTACAAGGGGAAGAGTTTCAGAAACTGGCATGGGGTCCACCTGAGTCTTAGGATGAATGCTAAACTGTCAATGTAAAGAGTGAAATTCCAGGAGGCTGATCAAACAACTACTGGGGAACAACCAGCCATTGGGAGAATTTATCATCCCAATAACTCCTGGAGTTCACATACTATTGGGAGACACTCAGCCCAGGGGAGTAAGAGATTTCACTGAACATTGGAGGCATTCAGCAGATACCCCCTCAAGGCCATGCCTTAGGAGAAGGGCTAACCTAGCCCAAGAATAAAAGCTAATCCCAACCTAGTTTAACAAAACGTAAGAACAAACTAGAAAAATATCAATCTGACTTGCAAGTAAGTTAACTACCTGCTCCATTAACGAAAAATAAAAAAATGAATAAACTTCTTTCTCTTTATTAGAAGACAGCAGTGAACTCAATATGGTAAAACTGCAAATGCCTGGCATCTAATCTCAAATTATTAGCATGTGAAGAAGTACAAAAATATGGCTCATCAGTCAATGGAGAAAGAGCTCCTGAGCTGATGGAGATGATAAAATTAGCAGACAAGAACTTTACAATAGCTGGTATAGTTAATATAAATATATTTAAGATTCAAAGGAAAACACAGACACGATAAGTTGGGGAGGAGAAATTATAAGGCATAAATTTAATATCCGATTATACACCTTTAAAGAAAAGATCAGTATGCTGAAGACATGGGAACAGAAAGTATCTCAGCCAAAGGAAATAGAGAAGGAAGATCGGCAGTGACCTATGGAAACATAATGAGCTATACAATGTACAAACAATTGGATTCCCGGAGCAGACGTTAAGTAAACTATATAAAGAAATAATGGCTGGAAATCATGGCTGAACATTTCTACTATTGATTTTAAAATACAAACATAGGTAAGAAGCTTTATCCCCAAAAGTATAAATCAATGAAAAATGCACAAGGGCATATTGCAGTAAAAATTTACTACACTGTAGTAAATTTACCACTAGTAGCTGAAACCCAATGATGAAAAAAATCTTAAAGGCAGAAGGGGGAAAGAGATGCATCATATAGAGAGAAAACAAAGGTAAGGATGACTACAGACTCATCAACTGAAACAAACAAGCCCTGTAGTGAAATGGCTTATTTGAAGTCCTTAGAGGGGTGCCTGGCTGGCTCAGTCAGTAGAGCATTAAATCTTGGTCTTGGGGTCATGTGTTCAAGCCCCACGTCAGTTGTAGAAATAGCTTTTAAAAAATAAAATAAAAAGCAATGACAATAAACAAGTAAAATGCTGAGAGCCTGATCTAAATGCAAAAGCTTAAATTAAAACTCTTTGATAGAAGACCTAGGAAAAAAAATCATTATGATCATAGGGTAGGTAAAGATGTCTTAGTCAGGAAATATTTATTAAAAATAGATAAATTGGACCCCCATTAGAAAGAAAAACCCTTGTCTTCTTCTTTTAAAAATATTTTATTTATTTATTCCATACAGAGAAAGAAAGTGCAAGAGCAGGAACACAAGCAGGGGGAGTGGGAGAGGGAAAACAGGCTCCCCGCTGAGCAAGGAGCCATGTGAGACTCAATCCCAGGACCCTGGGGTTAACAACTGAGCAGAAGGCAGACACTTAACAATGGAGTCACCCAGGTGCCCCAGAAAAACCCAGGGGCACTGGGTACTTTTTTCCAAAGACATCTATATGAGCAAAACGACAAAAGTGTGATGGATGAAAGCCAAAAAGAACTAAATAAATAAATAAATAGGGAGAGACGAGCGAGACCAAATAAATTGGGACAGGGCGACTCAGTATTGTTTGCTCTTCCTAATGGGATCCACTAATTCAATGCAATCCCAATGAAAATTCCAGAAATCTGTGGCTATTGACAAACCAGTTCTGAAGTAGACGTGGAGAGGCAAAAGACCCAGAATGGCCAGCACAATACTGAAGAAGAAAAACTCTACCTCAAGACTTACTACAGAGCTACAATAATCAAGACAGTGTTATCTTGGCAAATGGATATACAAATAAGTCAACGGAACAGAGTAGACAGCCCAGAAATAGACCCACAGAAATATAGTCCACTGATCTTTAGTAAAGGAACAAAGGAAATACAATGGAGCAAAGATAGTCTTTTCAACAAATGGTACTGAAATAACTATTTGAACTGTACTCAGAATGGGTGCATCTTCTTTTATGTAAGTTATACTTGAATAGCATCAAAAAAATTTACATGCCTGGCCCACAGTTAAGTGCTCAGAGACTATTTGTGGAATTAAATCTTGTGAAACGTGGATTCTGTCCATTAACATCCTCTCCGTACTTTGATTCTGGTAATTCACTCACGCATCTTCCTCGATACTGTCATAGGTCCTGGGAGTGAATAAGACCCAGAGCTGTCTCAGATCAGCAATGAAATCGTGAGACTTGCCCAGATTCAAGATATATTTAGAAGGTAGAATGGATAGGACTTGGATGGAAGTGTGGGAAATGGAGATGAATTAAGAATGACTCCAAAATTTTGACTTGAGCAACTGGAACGTTGGCATTGGATTGACTAAGATGGTGGAGACTGAGTGTGAGCCAAGTGGGCCTGGGAGTGGGGGTGCTACCTTTGACATCTTAAGAACAACCCCCTTCCTGGCTATAAGCTCTGTGGGGTTCTGTCCTTCCTTACCCCAGTGAATCTCTTTCCGTCTGCCTTACAGCTCACAAAATAACCACTATGAGGAAACTCAACGATAAAGGAGGCAGAAGAATGTGCAAAACACTTTTCCTTGTGCCACACATGCCAAGAAACAATCCCTACCCTGCACACTAGGGAGGCTGTCTGACTGTAAAGTGAAACATGCCTCCAGCACACTCAGAATAATAATTTCACATAGTTTGCTGTTGATACTACGTAGCATCCAACAATGTCATCTGATAAGGGGATTTGGCTGATAGCTCATTCTTTGTTTTCTTTCCAAAAATTATATGTATCATTATTATTGTGGCTGCTGGTTGGTTTTAAAGCCTCCTCTGTAATCGTGTAATTTGAAACAGCTTTTGCTACAAAAAAAAAAAAAAATGCAATTTTAAATAATGCCTAAATAGTCTGGAGTTAGTTTCTGCCTTTTGTGGCAAGATTAATTGATTTCATCCTGGAAAGCATTAATTTTTACTTATTCTGGGGAGAAAAGCAACTTACTTGAGCATACCAATGTATTATTTGAAAATATGAAAACAGAAACAATATAAATTCTGCTTTGGGCCAAATATTCTTGCTAATCCTGCTGCAGACAGGAGGTGGTGTGTACAGCACAAAAGAATGCTGATCTAGTACAATCCACATTTCGATCATCACTGTAAACCCTAGTGGCACCATCACATTGTCACATTTGTTTCAAGACCTCAAGATTCATGCATGACATTCTCACCGGAGTCTTATCTACTATTTAGCTTAAAAACAAAAAACAAAAAACAAAAAACTATGGTATTTGTGCTATTATATTCATCACTATCTTTTCACTTCAATGAACCACTTTTGAACTGTTGATTCTTTTTTTGGTGTGTGTGTGAAAATGAGAATATAATGGAACAGAATAGGAATGACATAAAAGGGTATGTTTGACACAAATGATATGAAAATGCATTAACCTAGAAGAATTGTTCTCTGATGGTAAGGAAATGGTGCCGAGGCAAAATGCAGGTGTCATCTGTACCGCATTTGGCCCTAGTTATTAATAAGGGAAAGGAGGGGCACCTGGGTGGCTCAGTTGGTTAAGTGTCTGACCCTTGACTTCTGCTCAGGGCATGATCTCAGGGTCATGGGATTGAATCCTGCCTGGGGCTCCATGTTCAGTGTGGAGACTGCTTGAGATTCTCTCTCTTCTGCCCCTTCCCTGTCTATGCTCACTCACACACTCTTAAATAAATAAAATCTTTCTTTTTTAAAGATTTTGTGTATTTCTTTGACAGTGAGAGAGAGCACAAGCAGGAGGAGCTGCAGGCAGAGGGAGAGAGAGAAGCAGACTTCCTGCTGAGCAGGGAGCCCAACAAAGGACGCGATCCCAGGACCCCAGGATCACGACCTAAGCTAAAGGCAGCTAGCTGCTTAACCAACCGAGCCACCCAGGTGCCCCTTAAATAAATAAAATATTTTTTAAAAAAAAAAGGAATTTCTGCAGAACTCTAATAGATTTTACACCTCAGGTTTGTCAAAGGTAGGTGAACAAATGGTTTTTATCACATTCTTTACTGTAACTGACAAGCCACCCTTGGAGCATGACTTTTCACTTTCTTCCATCAAGAGGTAGAATCTTTCCTCTTTTGAATTTAGGCTGGTCTTGTGGCTTGCTTTGACTGATAGAAGTTTGTAAATATGACAGTTTGTAATTCCTGAATCTAGGCCTCAAGAGGCCTTTCTTGTTTTTGTTCATTTCCTTGAACCCCTGGGAGTCTCAGATCAATAAGTCCAGGATAGCCTGCAGAGGGATGAGAGATCATGTGGAGAACAGTCAGAGCAGACAAGGCCATCCTAAACCAGTCAGCACTCTGCTGACCTACAGACTGACTGCAGACACATGTGGGAGACCAAGCAAGGACAGCCAAACCTGGTCGAGATTAGCAGAACACTCCAGCTAACTCATGGAACAATCGTAAATGCCTTTTGTTTTAAGTCACTGAGTTTGGGGGTGGTTTGTTATGCACCATTAGCTGACTGATTCACCCTCTGTGTTCTATCTGATAGACTACACTTTGAGAAACATTGAATTAGAGAGAAAACTCCATCAAGGCATAGGGATCATATCTGTATTTTCAACTTCAGCTCCCCAATGTCTACACTAGGGCCTAGCTCAAGGTTAACACTTTGTAAGTAGTTATTCAATTAGTGAATTAACCAACTTCCTGCTATCAGCACCAAGAACATTGTGCATTTGTGTATTCGTGAATGTTACCAGCATTTGCTCTAGACATTTTTGGATATTGAGAGAGATGTATACAACTTGCATCTATTACTCTACAATGTAACCTGGTTTAGAGATCATAGTTACAAGAGGTATTAGGCCAAGGATAGCAATAGGTTTTAATTTGTGTGTCTGCCATAATCAGCTGGTCATAACAATCTGGAGCCCTGGGGTGGGGAGGATTCTGGAGTGTCATTTAAGGTCAGTGGAAAGAGAATTGAAATGAATGAACAATGTGTGTTCTGGGTTGGGTGGTTAGAAAGACAGCAATCTGCTTTGTGCTTGCCCATCCTTCATTAGGGTGGTTACTCACTGCTGAACTAAAGCCTAAGGGTTTGTATTTGTAGTTTATTATCGTTGTTGCCACAAATTCAGTTGCTTAACAGAACACAAATTTACTATCTTATTGTTCTGAAATTCAAAGTGTTCTACAGGATTAAGATCAAGACGTTGGCAGGACCATGTTCCTTCTGGAGATTCTAGGGAAAAATCTGTTTCCTTAAATTTTCCAGCTTCTAGGGTGTTCCTTGGTGTGTGGTCGGTCTCCTTCCATCTTCAAAGTTAGCCATGTGGGGCCAAGTCCCTCTTATGACGTCATTTCTCTGGTTCTTCCTCTTCTACCTTTCTTTCCCACTTTTAAGGACTCTGGTGATTACATTGGGACTACCCGTATAATCCAGAATAATCTCCCTATCTTAAAGTCATCTGCAGCGACGTTAATTCCACCTGCAACCTTGATTCTCCTTTGCCGTGTAACATAACCCATTCACAGGTTCTGAGACTTGGGATGTGGGCATCTTTGGTGGGTGGGGGAGGCATTATTCTGCTGACTACAGGCTTTGTACACTGAACATGGACTCTCAGCCCTCTCTGACTAGGAGGTGGGGGGGGTCTCTCTTTGATGCTCTTGAAACTTTATTGGTGACGATTTTTAAGTCTATTGTGACTGATTTCTCCAAAGAGTTAGGGAAAAATCTGGCCCACACATGGTTTTCTATAGATTATCCTATAGGGTACTTGGAAAAATAGAAGAGCCATAGCCCAGTGGTGTCAAGTCCTGAGGAACATTGCAAAAGTTTGGATTTCTAGGATGTGTCTTAAACCTACCGAATTAAATTTTTCAGGGGTGGTACTAAGGAATCTGTACTATTGAGAACTTCTCATGACTCTGACACATACACACAAGTTTGGGAAACTCTAGTGTAGTGTCCTGGGTTCCATGACTCCCTTCCAGAGGGATGCCCAGATTATACTAAGCTATATTTCCCTAGCTGACCCTAACACCTGCTGGCACAGACATTTGAATTTTCTCAGTCACAATCTATTCTGAAAAGAAAGGCCTAGAAACTCATCAAACCTAAGTTTAATATAAAGACATTTACTTTTGGTGATTCTAGAGTTTAGACCCCCAGTCTGTATCAAAAATAATACAGAAACTGATCATTTTTTCACTCTTGACAGACATGCTTTCATGCACGTACATGACACCAAAAAGGGTATATTTCATCTTTATACAAAACTTAATCATTTGAGAAAGTACTTTGGAAATCATGAACAACATGACTGGCATCTCTGGTATTTCGATAATTGGCCTGACCCACTTCACAGGTCATAGCACAAATACATCAGCAAGGCACCCACCTGGGCTAATGAAGATACATAAATCTTTGGTATCTCACCTTCTCCAGCAATTGGAATATCCTCAGGTAATCTCTGTTTGGGAGTGATTGTAATAATGCTAGAAAACACAATCTCTTCAAAGACAATTACTCAGTCAAGACACAGAGTTTTTCAGCAATGTTGTCACTTTACAGCAAGGGCACATGGGGCTCTGGCTTCTTTAACACACAAGGGGGGCTCACTGTCCTCCTCCCACTGAGCCTAGGCAGGCTGCACCCCTGTTCCACCATTTATAACCCCCCTACCCCTAACCCAGACCCTGGGGAAGATCTCTGCAGGCCTCCAGTCCCAAATCCCTTCCAGGTAATGATGACAACAGTCCCAATCCCTTCCAGGCAGGTAGATGAGATTTTTGTCCTCCCTTGATTTACTGGCTTTGGTTTTAACCAGATCAGTAGGGGAAACAACAGGTATGTGTTATAGCCAGAAAACTGGGAGCACAGGTCTGCTTTTCCCGATCTTATCCCTTCCATTACCCACACCTCTCCCAAACTCCGCCCCACAGCTCCTCCCTAGAAAGAGCAGTCCAGACACTCATTTCTCTGCCGATTGCTATTTACCTAATTGCATGTGGGTTTTCTCATTAACTCTCATGTTCATGAGGTGAGGCCCCCATCACTGGGTAAACCTTGAGTGCCTCACACTCAGTCCCTTTGGATGGATCCCCTATGGCATTTGCTCAGATTCTGTGTCCTTAGTTTTCTTCACTCTTGTGGTCCACAGCAAGGGTCGGTGAATTCTTTTCTATAAAGGGCCAGGTGTCAAGTACCTTAGGCTTTGTGGGTCACAGAGTGTCCACTGGCACTATACAACTTGGCTACTCAACCATGACAACCAGCATAGACGACATGGAAACAAATGAATGTGTTTGCGTTCCAATAAAACTTTATTTTTGGACACTAAAATTCTAATCCCATATAATTTTCATGGATTAGGAAAATATTATATTTCTTTAGTTTTTTTGGTTTTTTTTTTTTTTTTTTTTTTGACTGTAAAAACCATTCCCAGTTTACAGGCTGAAGGTGGCGGGACGGATGTGGCCTGTGGGCCACAATGTGCAGGTCTAAACTCAAACCTTCTACACTTCTGCAGTGAAGTATATGCG
Source organism: Mustela putorius furo (assembly GCF_011764305.1). Lineage (NCBI taxonomy): Eukaryota > Metazoa > Chordata > Mammalia > Carnivora > Mustelidae > Mustela > Mustela putorius. The sequence continues at coordinate 13,946,224 of NW_025422057.1, forward strand.
CCCAGAAAGCAGATTTTGTAGGTGCGGATCCCAACACTACGTGTGTTGATGTGACCTTAGACTTGGTGTCTATGTCTTTGTATCTTAGCTTCTTCATCTGTAAAATAGGAATGTTCTAGGACCTACATCAGTTTCCTGTAAGGAATAAATGAGACAAGACAGGTAAAGCAAGTAGAATGGGGCCTGGCACATAATAGGTCCTTAATAGATATTATTATTATTATCCTGATGAAATTTTCCTGTTTTATTTGTATTTCTATAATGCTTTGCAGAATTTACTACCTATTTTATTTCTTCTCATTAACTCAATACCTTTTCTTCCTCTAAGCCAGAACTCACCTCTGATTAATACCCCACACTTAAACACACAATTTGATATTTTAATTGTGAATGACACATATCATCAAATCTGAGATTAAGTATATACGTATCTTAAAACTTGATTATAAGAAATAATTGACAAATAACTAATAGTACATAAGGAAAATCACAGTTAACCCAACACAAGATAATGAAGCCAATTACTTTTTTTTCATTTACATGATGACTATAACTATGTCCAGAGAGTATTAAACACAGAGATGAAAACATTTCAGGTGAGGCAGTCATTTGGATAATTGAAGTTAAATTAAATATAGTTTAAAGTTAAATTAAATTACACTTTCTCTAAAATATCCCTTCCTGGATAAGCAGTGATGTAAAAATATTTCTTAAATATCTGAGAAAGTTGTATGAGTCATAAGAATTACTGGAAATGATATCCAATTTTTTATGGGTGATATCATTCCTTAGTCACTGCTGTGTCATGACAAATACTTTTTTCGATTAAATATTGCAGGAAGGGTAAAAGTATCCTGCAAAACTATGTGGGTTGAAAATGCTACTTTTGAGTGTTCATACTTTTAAGTATGAACTTAAATTCTCTTATGAAATCAGACTTGATTATACATTAATGACAATTATGTTTCTAGTTAGTATCCTCATCAGGATTTAGCAATGGGATAGATCACTGCCAGTTAGATCTGAATCACAGTGAGAGACTTATTATAGTCATGAAGGCTAATCTGTGCCTTAGGATTCATTTTTTGGTTCCCAAAAGTTGTTTTGAAGAGTTAGGTCATAGGAAAAGGCATGAAAATTTTAGAAAAATAGATTTCTTTAGATTAAATGAACTCATTGATGGATAATTTGAATTAATTCCATGTTTGTAACAAACCTGATTTCCCAACAGGTTTCTAATCTTCCCTTACCCTCATAGATCCCTCACAGAACACTGGACGTCTTTAGAATAATATTTGAAGTTCTACTGCATTCAAAAAATAAGAATGAGATAATATCAAATATTTAGCAGGTTTGGCAAAACATAACATGTTCCCTGGAAAATCTCTCTATACACATAATGGTTTTAGAGTCCCAGACTGTCTGCAGAGGGTAGGAGAGAATTCTTTTTGCGCATATTTCCTGTCCTCCATTTGGAAGAAATCTAGATTTTTCCTATCCAAAGTGTGGTCCACGGGCAGCAGCATGAGCATCACCTGGGATCTAACTGGTTAGGAATGAAAAGCCACCTATCAGACTGAAGGAGAATCTGTACTGTAACAGGATCTGCAAGAGATTTTATGTGCACGATCAAATTTGAGAAATGCTGATCTGGATGGCCTGAATTTAGCTCATCCCCATATATGATATACATCAAAAGGGAGAAGATGAAATTCATAAACTGCCAATCAAAAAAAACTAGCTGATCACTTTTGGAAACTGGAGTCAAGTTTCATCCATTTGGAGATGATGGAAACTGCATGGACACCTTCATAATCTCTAACTCTCATACTCAGATCCAACCTTTAAACAAATATTTACACATCATGTTAATTACAAGGTGTGAATGCACGGATCCATGGTCTTTCAGAAAACGAAAGTGCGCATAAGCACCGGCTTTACAGTGGGTCTGTTTGGGACTGGAGAAACCCCCAAGTCCCCTGTCAGTTATGGAAGTGAAATTTCCTAGCTTGCCATTTGGGGTCAGAAGAAATTGACAGAACATGCTTCAACTTCTTGAAACTTGTTTTGTTTCCTCTGTGAAATGGAAACAAGGATGGTAACTTCATTGTGAGAAATATACAAAACAATGCCGGAAAAGTCTTAGCACAATTTTTGGCACAGAGTAAGCTCATCAAACGGCAACTGTTGCAAATACTTCAGGATGCCTGTCTGGGAGGATGGGGGCTTCCTGGGGGAATTGCTAAGATCCTACAGCTCAGCTGTGATGGGAAACTTCTCTCCAGCAGATAAACCTGCTGGAAATTCCAAATACCAGATTTCTCCTCTAGGACATTTGAATACAACCAGATTTCCTTAAGTATTGATGAAAGCCAAACAAAGAGGAAGTTACAGGGAGATGGTTGGGTGTTTCCTGAGATGCTCCTGGTCTCTCTGGGGATGTGGAACTAGCTAGCACCCATGTGACTGAAATCTACAAAGCTGATGTTGTGCATCATCAAGGTAACAAGAGCATCCCAGCCTTAAGATGCGGCCCACCTGAGGTTTAACTGATTATCCAGCAAATATGACCTGGAAAGTCTGACTTCCTTCTGTGACTACTGTGGGAAAATGCACACTATCTGGGGGCAGGCCTGCCTCAGTGGGGGATTGCAGTGGAACCTGGCTGTCCTTAGTTATGCAGTTTCGAGCTGTGCAAAGTTAACTCCACATGCTTTGCAGCATGAATCTGGGAGATTGGGAATGGCCAACTGAACGAACATGAATGTGAATGAAGACTCTCTGTCAGGTAAATCACTTATCTCTGTTTCATGAAGGTGTATTTCTGGAATTGTATCTTGTTCCTTTGTTTGTAACGGACTCATCTGTTTTTGTTTTATTTTGTTTTAATTTCCTTGACTCTCTGTGTTGGTTTCTGTGCATTAGACAAACAGTTACCTCTTCTGGTCTTTTTTTTTTCTTTTCTTTTTTTTTTTTTAAGATTTTATTTATTTATTTACTTAGCAGGGAGAGAGAAAGAGACACAGGGAGAGAAAGAATACAAGCAGGGGGAGAGGAAGAGGGAGAAGCGGGCTCCCCACTGAGCAGAGAGCCCAATGTGGGGCTCGATCCCAGGACCCGGGGATCATGACCGAGCTCAAGGTGGACACTTGAGGACTGAACCATCCAGACACCCACTCTCCTGGTCTTGACCAGAGCGGAGATAGGCTTTCTCCTTCAGCTGGAACTTCGTTTTGGTTGTCCCTCAAACCTTTGTGCTTATCCAAATTTCTTTTTTGTTCTTAGTGGCCTACAGTCACTGAGGGTGTGCCAGATCCGTCTCCACGTGGGTTTTTCCTCATTTCCCCAATGTGTAGGAGTTGCTCAGCGAGTTTTTGGCTATCTTTCAGAGGGAATTGCTCTGTATGTAGCTGTATATTTGGTGTGTCCATGACAGGGAGTGGGTTCAAGAGTGTCCTCTGTCACCTTCTTAAACCAGAACCTCCTGAATGAGGTAACAAAAGTACCTGAGAACTGACTTTTGAGTCTCAGGTAAAACTTACAAGTGGAACATGATCTGCCAACTCCAAGGTTGTATCAGTAAAAAGAAAGTTCTACTTACCCCTAACCTCTGTGGAATTTCTAATCATGTGGTTTCAGACTGAAAACCCTTGGGAACTGCTCTCCCAGGCTAATGTGAAACTATTTGAAGTTCTCTCTTAAATGTGTTGCCCATCCTACCAACTTTTGCAGGATAGACAGGCTGTGATTAGCCTTATGGCCCCATCTACCCTCTTCGCAGCCTCCCCAGGGGAGTAGGAGCCCAAGAGTGTCCTCTGATGAGAATCTCAGGAAAGGAATGCCCACTCTGGGAAGACTAAACTGCTTCACAATGTTCTGGAATGAGTCAGCAATAAAATGTGTATCTAATGGGACTCTTGCCAAGATACCATGACAATAACATCTAAAGAGAGACAGTGGGATTTGGGCCCATTTAGGGAAGATATGAAAGCATTCCAAATTTTTATTAGTCACAACTTTTTTATAGTTATGTAAGAAAATAAGAGTACATCTAACCCTTCAGGTAATTAATTGTCATGAGTCATGATCCTGCCCCTCTATGAAAAGAAACTAAATTTAATGATGAGTCACTTTAGGAGCTTGCAACTAGGAAAAAAATGCATTAAAAATTAATAATGAAAGTAATTACTTAACCTCATGAAAGGTAAGCCTAAGGTGATTTTCATATCTAAGTAAGTTTAGCTGTTCATTCATCCATGAGGTTATCCGTAGATAACCAATTTGATGTTTTAGATGAACTATAGCAATTTCTTAAAATCAAAACTGATGATACTGATGATAGATGAAATTCAGGCCAGAGTAATTGCTTGATTAAATTTTTTCATATATATATATATATATATATATATATATTTTTTTTTTTTTTTTTTTTTTTTTAAGGACAGAATTAACCAACAAGTGAAGTCAAGCTGGCTTCTGATGAGGTTGTTTTTTGCTTTTTTTTTTTTTTAAAGATTTTATTTATTTGACAGAGAAAGAGAGCACAAGCAGGGGGAATTGCAGGCAGAGAGAGTGAAAAGCAGACTCCCTACTAAGCAAGGAACCAGTTGATCCCAGGACCCCGGGATCATGACCTGAGCCAAAGGCAGAGACACTCAAAACCTGAGCCAACAAGTTACCCCAGGGCGAGAAGTTTACTTGTCATTCATAGTGCTTCTCTGTTTAGTTAAAGGGAGAAGCATCTACATCCATTATGCTGATGCCATTGTGTTAAAACAAATTCTGCAGAGCAGAGCCTGTGGGATCCTTTGACTCTGGAGATTTACCTGATCAACACCCACAAAAGGTTTATATCAGCTTCCAAGGCCTCTCTGTGGGACCTGAGTTTATCTCCTTCCTGTGCTTTCTCTGTGGTCAAGACAGACGTGTTCAACTTCACCTGAAAAAATGCAGGAGCTCTAGGACAGAGGGAAATCAATCAGGACCCAAGTGCCTTCTCTTTTTAATACATTTTAGAGCATAAAATGATGTTTTTTCTACTTTATAGATCCTCATGCACATTGATAATCTAAAGGCAATAAGAACTCATTGGGATAGAAGAAAATTTAAATGTTATAATCCAATATATGGACTCTCTCCTTGTATTTTAAATTTGAACCCAAACTAGAAGTTTAATCCGGGTGGTAACTTGAATCATGAGAATTTTATTATAGGCATAGATGTTTTATTTTTTAAATATACAAATGCAGTATCATAGGAGGTTATGCAATGTCCAAGCCCTGATTCCTGTAGTGCTATATGCAGAACCTTCCACTAGAGGGCCCCTCAACTAAATATATTGAAGGGAGATGAAAAAGGATTTTTTTCCATGATGAAAAGTCCATTAGAAAAAAATCAAAAGGCTTTTGAATTTCCCATCATTACTGTATATTAATGGAAGGTTATTTTACATGAAACTATACAGATATTCAATGAGAGCTATAAGCTGGGCGTCTATGGTCAGAGGAGAATATCATAAAAAAATAAAAAAATAGAATCTTAACAATCTTAGTGCCAGATAGCAACTTTTAAATGATAACAAAATAATTATTTTAGAAATACTCTAACTTCATTACAAATATTGTTTTTTTTTAAAAAGGAAACAATCTTAGAAATAATCTCTAGCATTCTCCATTTTATTGAAATTGGAGAAATCAAGGGCCAGAGTTCAAGTCTGAACAAGATGTCAGAGTCCTGACCCCAGTTCCAGGCGTTTCCCATTCTTCTCCAGTAAATGATATTCTCTATTCAGTCTACCTGTATCTGTATCTGTCTAGAATAAATGTCCTTCTGATTCTCAAGTCCTGGAAAATATTCCCCGATTCCACGACTTTCAGGCTGAGCATTAGGTAATACTGTGGTTAAGTCACTGGCATTGTGGTCCCGTTGCCACATGCCTCTGGTCTTAAATTATACCCAGGCTCTCCACCGGGTTTTGCTGTGTCATTTTCTGGTAATGTAAATTCACTGACTGTAATCACTACAATTTGATTTTAATTTCTCTACTTTTAAAAAAAGATTTATTTATTTGAGAGAGAAAGAGAGAGTGCATGTGAGTGGGAGACACAGGGAGAGAGAGAGTCTCAAGCAGACTCCCCACTGAACACAGACCCTGACCTGGGGCTCCATTCTTGGGACTCCATCCCAGGACCCCTGAGATCATGACCTGAGCTAAAATCAAGAGTCAGAGGCTTAACCGACTGAGCCTCCCAAGCGTCCCTAGTTTCTCTACTGTTTTCTAACTATACTTCTGTACGTTATATTTTTAGTGGTTTTTCTAGGGACATTTGTATCTCAGTGTATATGCATACATACACAATATCCTTATGTATATACTATACCTAGATCGTATATCTTTTATACTCTAGTTGTCCTATCTATTACATCTGTATAACATTACATATCTCACAAGACTATTAAAATTAGGTCACAAAGTTTTAAAAAATGAGAGTAAAAAGTCATCTTTTTTATTTGCCCACATATTTACCATTTGCAATGTGCTTCATTCCCAGTCCCCTTTAGGATCCTTGCCTATAGCCTGATGAACTTTCTTTCAAGATTCTAAAACTATTTTATGAATACAGGTCTCCAAGCAAAAATATTTGGCATATCCCAAATTTTATCTATTGTGTAATTTCAAAGCATATGATTTTATCACTTTACAAAAGTTTCATATGACATTTCTTTTAACACAGAATTTGTATTTATCTGTCATTACGCCCAAAAACAGCATCTACAAAAAGACAAAAAAAAAAAAAAAGTTGAGTGTAGCTTTAAAAGAATGGGAAAAAACTGAAATAACTTAAAAATCGTGGTAATACACGCATGACATATCATCTATCATCTTAAACATTCTTAAATATACGGTTCAGTGACATGAAATGACATTAAGTGACATTCCCACTGCACAGCCGTCACTCCCATGCATCCACAGATTTTTTTTCATGTTGCTAAACTGAGACTCTGTGTCTAGTTAATAATAACTCCACACTCTCCCCTCCCACAGTCTCTGGCAACCACCATTCTACTTCCTATCTCTATGAATTTGACTACTCTAGGGACCTCATATAGATGGAATTATACAATATTTGTTCCTTGGTAACTGGCTTATTTTACTTACTATAACATCCTGGAGTCTTATCCATGTCGCGGCATATTCTAGAATTTCCTCCATTTTTAAGGCTGAGTAATATTCTATAGTGTGTATATGCCACATTCTGCCTATCCATTCATCCCTCAGTGGGCACTTGAGTTTTACCTTTTAACCATCGTGAATAGTGCTGTTATGAACGTAGTTTTATAAATTTCCATTCAAGCCCCTTTTCAATTTCTTCGGGTATATAGAAGTGGAGTCACTGAATCATACGGTAATTCTACTTAATAATTCAGTTTTTAAAAAAAATTTTAAAACACTTATAATACTATTGTATGATCCCTATTATAGGAAGGTCAGGAACAGGGAAAACTGTTAAAGTGATAAAGTGGGTGCCTGGGTGGCTCGGTGGGTTAAGCCTCTGCCTTCAGCTCAGATCATGATCTCAGGGTCCTGGGATCGAGTCCCTCATCTGGCACTCTGCCCAGCAGGGAGCCTGCTTCCCCCCCCCCCTCTGCCTACTTGTGATCTCTCTCTGTCAAATAAATAAATAAAATCATTTTAAAAAGTGATAAAGTCACAGAAGTAATTACGTCTATGTGGGTGAAGGCAGAGTGAAAGGACCGGAAGGAAACTCTCTGGGTGATGGAAACATTTTACATTCTGATCTGGGTAAAGGTTACACAGTACACATAAAAATGTATCAAACCATTTAAGATATGTATATTTTGCTAGATGCAAATTATATCTAGAAATCCTCAAAGATGTTTAACAGTGATATTTTTAAGTAAATATGACTCCGTGAACTCAGAGCCATGATATATTTAAATTTGATTTAAATATAGATGGATAGCTAGGAAATCGATTTTACATGTTTAAAAAACCATTTGTAATATCTCATTAAACAGGGCACATTTTCCAAACTCACCAGGCAGTTCTAGGAAATTCTACATGTCATGCTAGAGTATAAATGCCATTTAATAGGTAAATGTTTCCTTTTCCCTAGAGTTCCACAGAAAAATAATAAGAAAAGAGAGGGTTCAAAGGCTATGTTTCCAATTTTAATCATTTTAAAAGCTTACATCAGTAGTACCTGAGGGAAATTCATAAACATACACATAAAATTTATCTTGAAATCTGGGTAATCAATGTTTAAATAAGTCACTCTTTTAATGTTTAAAGAAAATATTTATTTTTTTTATTTCACAATTCTGAGTAGATATGTGTTTATGGTTGAACAAGCTTTGTTACCATAGAGCTTGTTGCCAAACACTAAAAATTACCTGCCCACATACTTATTTTCTGCGAATAGCTTGTCTAAGTCACTGCAAATTCAGAAACAGAAAATAAAGACACTTCTGCATTGAGCAAGATAATTCACTTTTTCTAGGAAAAGGGGAGTTAGGATATGCATGCCTGGCTGATGGACCACTCAATAATACAGCAGAAAAGTGAGCTAATGGAAGGCGTTGTGGTTAAAGCCTGAGGAAAGAGTAAGTTACAGGGGTACCTCATGAAGTTAGGAGAAAGGAAGCTGAGATTCAATTTGGAAAATTCTATCTAGAGGAAGGAGTCAGGAAAGATCTGTGGAGGAGAATCTGAGATTATGTGTTCAGTGTCTACTGACTCCTAAGCTCCCTGTGGATGGGAGTGGGGTCTCGCTGTACATCACGGAGCTGGTACCACTGAGTCCTGATCACACGTCCCTAGGAAAGATGATTCAGTGCCCAGATGAGGCATGAGGTGTGCAAATAAGAAAGATAGAGGGATAGAAGGCCAGAGAACTTTGTATGTAATGAGTGATCAAGAGGCTTGATGAGTGGCCGCTGGCGCCGACAGTGTCGAGGAAAGGACTAGCTCGGATCACATCTGACTTTAAGAACAGAGGGAGTCAGTTATCTGGGACGGTGGGACCAGTCTCAAAGACGCCTGCAAAAATCTTACGCTGGGATTTTAACGAGCTCTTTTTAATCTCAAAACTAGGGTAGAACATCTGAGGACAGAAACTTCTAAGAATCAAATTTCTAATTCTTCAGGGGATTGGGTCATGCGAGGCTCCAGCCAAGCTCTCCACCCCGGCCAGAGCCCAGTCTGCACTGGTCATGAAGGTGAGTCTGCGCCCGTCTCTTGGCTGCCATTTAGAAAACACAGCATCGAATCCCCACGGCAGCCTTTCTTACTTATAACTGTGTTGCAAGCCTATCTACTAACTGAAACATTTAAATATAAATTTTAAATTTAAATATTTAAATATAAATTTAATTTAAATTTATTTATTTAACTAATTTAAATTTATTTAATTTATTAAATTAAATATCAATTTTAAATTTAAACATTTAAATATAAATATATTCACTTATTTCCTTGTAAAACGGAGAGAGATAGAGAGAGACTCACTTTGGGCCTTGAATCACTTTTTGAAAAATTAATATTGAATCGTCAGAAGAATGCTTACAGGATGTATGTATGGTATAAACAGTCACGATCAAATGTCTGGTCATCCTTCGCTCAAAAACTCCATTTCGTGTCAGGTCTCCCTCACAGGAAAGCCAGTGTTGACCACGATCCTGCCCTCTGACCCTGTCTCCTCCTCCCCGACCCCTGGGCTCCCGCCACCCCAGCTGCCCGCTGACTGCTCCCTCTCCGACCTCTGTCCCCTTCTGCCTGCCACTCACCTTCCCACAGGGCCACAGGACCACAGGGCTGGGCCCAATTTCCTTCCAGGCTTCACCCAGATGCCCCCTCCACAGGGAGCCCGTCCCTGGCCAGCCTGCATACAATTTCAACATCTACCCGAGGCAACACTTCCTCTGTGCTCCATTTAAAAAATCCCTTAGCATTTATCACTATATAACATATGTTATTTATTAATCACAGTCATTGCCCATCTCCAAGCATCAGAAATCCAAAGGACAAAATGTCTACTTTGTTCACTGCCGTCTCTGTGATGCACAGAGGACTTCAAAGAAATATTTGTTGAATGTGTGTGTGAGTCAACATGCTTGTATCTACCAGGCAATGGAAGGCCTAGGACGAGTCCCCTGCATGACCCCCCTCTATTCTGTCTTCCTCCCTCCCCGAGCAGAGGTGGCCACACATCTAAACGCATCCCTCCCCTGCTTTGCTTTAAGCCTTGTGTATTTGAAACGTAGTCTGTGTTTGTCTCCCAAAGATTCGCTTTATAGTGTTGCATCGTCTTGACTTCCTGTAAAGGGTGATCATACTATAGGCACTCTTCAGCAATGTGGTTTTTCTTACCCAACATCATGTTTCAAAAATTTGTCCGTGTTTCGTATACCTTTGATTGAGTTTTCATCATCGTATGATAGTCTTTTTTTTTTTTTTTTTTTTAAGGATTTCATTCATCCATTTTTGTGAGAGAGGGAAGGGGAGAGAGAGTGAGAGGAGGGGAGGGCCAGAGGGAGAAGCAGGCTCCCCACTGAGCGGGGAGCCCGATGTGGGACTCCATCCTGGGATCCTGGGATCCTGACCTAAGGCAAAGGCTTAACGACTGAGCCACCCGGGCACCCTGTATGATATTCTGTAACATGATTTCACCACAATTAATTTATCCATCTTGCTCTTTATTGATATCTGGATTGTATCTAGTTTTGGTATTACGAAAATTGTCGCTACAAACCTATGCAATTATGCAAATTCTTTCAGATTTCCTATCTAGGAGTGGACTTGATAGGTTGTAAGATCTTTTGTCCTTAATCTTCTTAGCTAGTGTTAATTATTTCCAAAGCAGTTGCTGCAATGTACATTTCCTGCAGGCTACGGTTAACTGTTCTGGTTGTTCAACATCCTCCTGTAATCGGAGGTTATCAGATTTTTACATTGTCGCCAATCCGTTGGCAGTAAAACAGCCCAGTGGTTTCAATAAGCATTTACTCAATTATCAATGACATTGAGCTTTTTTTTTTTCCTTGTGTTTGAGCTTCTTCTTCTGTAAAGTCTCTCTTGACTGTTTTTATTGGGTTATTTTTCTCTTTTTATTTGCAAACTTCCCTTATATACTCTGGATAGAAATAACTTGTCAGTTTTACATGTTGCAATATATTCCCCTAGTCATGAGATTATGGGCTTTTTATTTTCTTTATGTTTTCTTTTTCATGAATAGGAAATTCTTTCTATTTTAGTGTAATTGAATATATATATGTATTTTCCTTTATGGAGTACTTATTTTTATATTTTTTCAAAGAAATCCTTTTAAATTCAGAAGTTATAAAAATATTTGATACTGTCTTTTGTTTTATAGTACTTCTTTTTACATTTAAGTGTTTAATCCACCTAGAATTGAATTTTTTTGAAACTATGGTATGAAGCTAACTTCAGGTGTGTCCTATTTGTTGAAAAATTCAATCTGTTCCCACTGGTCTGCATCTGCAGTGTTCATATTTGTATGGGTCTCTGCCTTTTGTTCTCTTGGTTTCTTTGTCTTTCCTTTCACTCAGAATTTGTTCTATCTCTCTTTTTAAAGATTTTATTTATTTCAGTCTTCCCACTGTGCGGGGAGCCCCACATGAGGCTTGATCCCAGGACTCTGGGATCATGACCTAAGTAAGCCAAAGGCAGACCCAAGCACGCCTCCCCCCCATATTTGTTCTATTACTTTAATTTTTATTTTATTGTGGCAAGAACACTTTATATGAGATCTAAGTGTACAATACAGATGCTTATCTGTAGGCACAAAGTTGTACAGCAGATCTCTAGAACTCACTCATTTTGCATAAGTGAAACTTTATACCTTTTGATTAACAATACCCAATTAAAAACACTTTAGAAAGTACGAATAGAAAGCTACTTCTTTAATGTACCAGGGACACTTCTCAGGAGCCCATGCTTTAATGGTGAAGGGCTACAGATATTCTCATTTGTACTAGATAAGACAAGTCTGTTCATTATTTATTATAATTTATATTGTTTTAAAAGTGCTAAATAATGCAAAAATCTAATAACAAGCAGGATGCCAGTTGGGAAGGAGAGGAGCAATATTCTTTTATTTCCAGATGCTATCACTATAGTTATGAAAAATCACCGAAAACGGCAAGAGAATGTAAGGTGGTCGGTTGGAATTTACATCCAAAGGCAACAAATTCTTTTTAATGGAAACAATATCATGAAAGAAGAGATTTTGCTCACCAAATCAGTAAGATACAACGTATCTAGGAATCCCAATATATCTAAGAACAAAGGCCGGCTGAGGGTGGGGGACTTTTCCTCAAAACAAAATACAAGTAGGCATTGTTGTTGCTGTTGTTATAGCCATCATGTGATGGAAAACACTGAGCTTCAGGAAGGTTCCATAGTTTCCCAAGGTCATTCACAGAATATGGCAGAATCAGGATATTAACTGTTAGGCAAGGTTCTGCCTTTCCAAAGAAAACCATAGGACTCTACTAAGGATTCATAAAACACCCAGCTCAGTAGAGATAAGTCTGGAAGAGGATGGCAGCGTGTCGTGAAGGATGGCCATTCTTACCCGGTCACACTGGAGTTAAAATCACACCCAGTGAAGATCCTGCCAGAATTTTGTTTTTAGGCAACAAACTTATTGATACATAATTAATTTTTCACAGCAGGATTTTTCTGTTAATTCATGAAGCGATTCTAATTTCTGCAGTCTAAACACAGAAATTCTTAAAAAAAAAAAAAGTGGGGGAGAATTTGCTTTAGCTGAGACTAAAATATATTATAAAGCTCTGGTCATTAAAATAATGAAGTACCGGGATAGAAATAGAGCAGCATTCTCTATCTGGGGCAATTTTGCCCCTCAGAGACCTTTGACAATGTATGGGGACATTTTTGATTGTTATAATTGAGGGATGAATTGTCACTGTCACCTGTGGAGGGCGCGGATGTCATGAAACATTCCCACAATGTACAGAATGCCATATTCCTCCCACCCCCAGCAGTACTCTGGCCCCCAAGATGTCAAAGGTGCCAAGTCTGAGAAACGAAAACAGACAAACAAATAGAACAGAGTAGGGAATGTAGCATAAATCTTGGTATCTATTGAAATATAATTGAATATAACGGTGTCATTAAAGCAATGGAAAATGATGAATTTTAGATAGTGAATGATTTGAGGAACAAAGGGAAAGCTAATTCTAACCTCATTTCTCGTACCAAGTCTGAGAATGCATGAAAATTAAAAGCATGCCCACCGTATACAGAAAAGACAAAATGCAAACCGCAACCTGGGGAAAATATCTGCACTACATTTGTCAGACCAAAACATTACTACCCCTGATATACAAAGAGTTTTTACAAACCAATAAGGAAATGTCAGCCCATACAGATAAAACAGGCAAAGCACACAAACAGGATACTCAGAAGTTAAAGCATATATAAAATACAATAATGAAAATTATCTATATAATGCAAAACATATAAAATGTAATGATAAAATAGGATAATGACAAATGCAAATTCAAATGAAATATCATTTTGACAAGAAAAAATATGAAAGCCCTCAGACTCTGAAGGCAGAGTCTTGAGTCCCATCGCCTGGAAATGAATCCTGCCGTGCCTTCCCTTACCGTCAGCGTTAAGTATTACTAGCAATATAAGCTTTCTCCTCTCCACTCTCATCGGAAAGCTACAAAGGGCACTCACCGCAGATGCGGTTACATAATGAATAGTCTAAATTTATGTTGCCCCAATGCTGGCTAAACAGCATTCTTTTATATAGACTGACCTTATTTGACTGTATAAATCTGTACAAATTCAATATTCCTGGTGCAAATCCACTAGAGGCAATATCAGGAAATTTTATTAGCTGTAATGATTTATTCAGGCCTCTCGAGTGCGATTTATTTCCCAGTAGAAAAGTAGTTTGAGTATTTCAGTATTTCATTATTCACTGATTTCCCCTTAAAGTCCATTAAAAAAGTTCAAGTTAAAAAAAAATCTCGTACTGGGCTACAAACATCTCTAATGTTTCAGGCAATAGCTGTGAATATTTCTGAGGAAATAATATTTGTACATAACCCTAGTATCTTGAAAGGAGCTATTCTATATTAGGAAAGAAAATTATTTTCCATTTGCTGTCCCTGACTTGCCTGGAATTCATCATTTGGTACAGCCCTTGAATAGGACTGTCATTATTTATCATGGCTAAGGAAATTGGGATTCCCAGGCAGCCTGAGGTCAAGCAAAACCCCAGCTCCCAGTGCAGATTTGCCCTGTGCTGCCCGCCTCCCTGGAAACCGTTTCTGTGGCACTGAAGCTCCCATGGGCCAGCCCACAGAGGCACTTGGACGCCACAGGTGGGCGGCTTGGTCTTGCAGCAAAACCTGTCCTTCTGTGGCACATCACGCCTCGGGATTGCCCGGCCATGTCACCCTTGCCCAGCTCAGGTCCCTGCCAGCCACAGTTGCTGATGGCGGGGGGCGGGGGCGGGGGGGGGGGAAGATGGTTCTCCTCACTGAACGCAGGGATCCTACTGAGGCCTGTGGGTTGCGTGGGAAAAAATGACTCAGAACCAAAGTGTTTAGGAAAGGAAAGAAGTTCCACGAAGTCATTCTTCAGAAGGAGAATAAATAAAACACCCAATAGGAATTTAATGGGAAAAAAACCCACGCAAGATTACGAAGCTCGCATCCGTTAATGGCAAGCCCATTCACAAAACTTGGGACATCTTGAGCCAACAGCTCTGCAAACGTGAAGTAAAGTTATTCTGTTAGGCAACTAACTTACGGGAGATGCTCAGAATCTTCCACTGGTTTCTCAGCGTGCTTGGAACGATTTCCCAGGTCTTCTCCATGTCTTTTAGGGCAGGTCTCTGCTCCCTGACATGTCCTCTCACTTTTTGCTTCCGCTCTGGCTCTGATCACACTAGATCCTTTGCTGTCCTCCAAACCCGTCATGCAGGCCGCTGCCTCAGGCAAATATTTATTGAATGAATAAACAAGCCTGAGTCTAAAAGTCTTACAAACGAGGTCATACAGAAGAAAACCCAACAACTCTTCCCGTGTCTTTCCCTGTGGCCGCCAGGAAGGTGCGGTGAGGATGTTGCCACGGGTGCTCGGCCGAGCGGTGGAAATCTCCCAGGGCCGTGTGGACACACGTTGTTCCAGCAGAAGCATCACGTCTTACCTCCTGTAGGCCTGGCAGCACCCGGGAGCCTCCGGTGTCAGGGCCTCACAAGGTGACGTTGGCAGACAGTGGCTTCTGTACAGTAACTATTCTGGGCACAGAATTTTCCCTGGATGTTCCTCCAGCCCAGCACGCTCACCCCACCCCCACCCATGCTATTGCTCCCCACAGACCTCTTTAAAGTTTCCTCTGACCGTTTAGCTGGCTATTTAAGGAGTCTAACATCCTGGCACACTCAGGACTCCCTAGGGCTGGGGTGGGGGGCAGGCAGATCTCAAAGGTCAGCTGCACTTCGATGAAGCTGGTCCATCCAAGCATCCGAGAATGGTGGTCACAAGACTTCGCAGATGTCACTAGGTAGCAGAAAGGATCAAAAAGGAAAGAGGTCAAGTTCCTCTGATTCAGTGAAGGTAACTTGGTTGTTATGAGTTATGAAGAAGAAGAAGGATGAGGAGGAGGAGGAAGAGGAGGAGGAGGGGGCAAGAGGGGGGGCGGGAGGATGGAGGAGCCGGGGAAGGGGAAGGGGAAGCGGAGGAGGAAGAAAAAGAGGAAAAAGAAATCTAAACTAGCTAATAATTTGTGCCAAACTATTTCTTTGGTCCCCTCCCTAAGATAGCCTTGGGATCAAGCTTCGTTTCCCAACCTTGGCTGCCCATAGCAATCACTTGGGGATCCTTGAAGAAAGTATTGATGTCTGGGACCCACCCCCAGTGAGGCTGGTGTAATTGGGCAGGAGGGTGGCCTGGATGTTGGGCTTTTTAAAGTTCCCCACTTGAGATTCTGGTCTCTACTTTTATATCAGCAATTAAAATGATATGTTATCATCATTTACAATGATTTTGGCATCGTGTTTAATTAAATCACTTATCTCTATTAACAAATACAATTGGCAGATATCTTGGGGATCACACAGAACTGCAGGGACATATTGGGCCACTCTGCTGTCGACATCACTTGGTGTGTTTTACAGAGAGAATGCGGAATATCTGGGAATCCAGCCATTCTCACTAAGGTTGAGTAGAGGACGTAAAAGAAGTTTCTTCCTTATTCTTAAAAATGCGTCCGTTTGATGGCAGGAGTCGGGGCCCAGAGGGCGGTGGAGATTAGCAAGTGACGGGAAAGAGTAAAATCTTGGAGAGCAAAATTTTATTGTCAGCATTAAAATTTGTATTTTATCCAAGAAGTGAGAGGTTCAGGCGATTGCAGAAAATGATCATATTGCTAAGGTACCTCCCTTGAAGCCACGAAACAGGTGACATCAGGGCTATTGAAGAGGCTTTTGTCTCCTTCACAGGAATACACTTTCCCTCAGAACTTAAGCTCAGTTCACACGGTGTCCTTGGTGTGCATCCCATAGCCTCAAGACTGTCCCAGTCAAAATGCCACCCCTTGTCCCGCGCCGTGTCAGGATCAGACAGCACTTGAAAGCTGACCAGCTATTCTCTGCAAATTTGGCCAGGCCTTCCCTGGCATCCCGGTGCCACACTTGTCAGCCTCTCTGCTGCGAACACAGCTGGTGCTGTCTGTCGTGGTCCCCGCACACCTTCTCTGGCTTATCTGACAGCTCATGAGCCACTCGTCCAGCTGGATGGAAGTCGTTCCTCCTGCAGCGCCAGCTTTCAGCCTCGCAGGACGAGGTCATCACACGCTTCCCTCACGCATCCTTCCAGAGTCACTGGACCCAGAGCTCGTTTTAAGTTTATTGTATTATTCTGTGCTATGGTATTTGTGCCTGTTGTCATCTCTGATTTTCCATCTCAATGAACGGCTTTTGAGCCATTGATCCTTTTTAGTGAAATTGTGTCCTAACAAATACAGAAGGAAGAGCAAATCATGCAAATTAACAAGTTCGGTTGAAAAGTGGACCCACAGAGGATGTGAGACTGAGAAGAACGTTCTCACAGTTGCAATGTTTGCTGAAACCCAGGGACAGGATCTCTCCTCCTGGTGCATGCTACTATTAGGAAGAAAGCAAGATTTTTGTGGAAATCATAGCCAATGTTCCATTTCCTATGTGTCATATTTTGAAAACAAAATCGTTTCAACCTTATTCTTCTGAAACCTCCAAACCACTGCTAACCCCTGGACAGGTCACCCTCTGAGAAATGTGGGACAAGCAGTTCCCCGCTAACAGGACCATGTCCAGATTTCCCCCTTTGAAGCCCTCCTGGCCAGCCTGGGAGCTGGGCACCCTCAGTTCTGTAGATGCTCTCGAAGAAGCGAGCATTTCCTCCGCCATGAGCCCCGGGAAGCGTTCAGGATTTCTCCTATGTCATCGTCTCTACTCTTAGACCCTCAGGCATGTTAGGCAGCAGATGCAAGCAAATTCTATTTTTCTGTCTACTTAAAGTGCTTGAGGGCTAACAGTCACACCTGGAGCCTGGAATGACAAATTGTTTCTGATTTGTGTGTCAACAGTAATTAACTGGTAGGGACTGCCTGTGCACTGAGGTGGGAGGGATTTGAGGTCCATCTGATTGCAGTGGGAAAGGGGCTGGTGATCAATTAGTCATGCGGTAATGGGCTGAGAGTGAAAAATGACACCACCCTGGCCATGTATTTCTGTTCCTGTCTTTAACTTCATTATTTTGACAGCAGAAAACGAAACGCTTGAGGTGTTGATGGTGGAATTTAAGGTGCCCGCAATGAGTTGAAGGAAGGATTGAGGAGGTTAGCCTTCTGATGGATTCTCCAAAAATCCCAAGGCTTTACCTGCCTTCAGCCTGCTCCACGAAGGATAGCAGGTGAGGTTTTGGGGACAATCAGTGACACAAAGCAGGGGTTCTCATACTTGTCTGAGCACCTGGAATACCCATGGAAGTTTATAAAAATCAGTTACTTAACTGAAGACTCTAAGATCATATTCTCAGGGCTCTGTATTAAAAAAAAAAAAATCTTCTGTTGACTCAGCTGCACACAAGTTTGGGAAACAGTGATAAAAATCTGCTAGGGGGAACTGAAATCTGACTTCTTGCCAGCAGGAGGCCTAGGAAGCTGTTTGTCAAACCTGCTGCTCGAGGATTTTACACAGCAATGTGAGGGGAGGTCGTGTATTTCTAGACTTTAATGTCCAGATATCTGATTGTCTCTCTTTTGGGGGTGTTGGTAGTCATTGAAAATCACTGCCTTGATCCTTTAATTCATTAGGGTTTGAAAATAATAGTATTCTAATTATATCATTCCTTTTTCGTATTTCAGCTGGGCTGTTTCTGTAAAGAGATCTTTAGTTCTTTGTTTCTATTACTTGCCTCTTTAGTAACTGTTAATTACCCCCAAGTTACAGTTCATATAGGAAAGGCAAGATAAATGATCGATGTTTCCATTTATATGTCCGTTTTCAAAGTAATGAATTTAGCATCCTCCAAGGTAAACAATGAAATTTTTGCCTTGTTTCTTAGTATCATTTTGGGCTCGTAGCTAAAACCGTATGTAAAGTATTTCGGTGCAGTGACATATACCTATTGTTTACTCACGCTCATCACATCATTCTCTTGGCAACCAGTGGGAACATCTTTAGGTCCATGGCTCCTTAATTTTTTTGACATGACTCTAGTAGCCTCTGACAATTTCCTTGCTTTTTGGTCTGACAAGAGGTTCTAGCTTCTTGTTTTACCTAGAATCAACCATTGCTCCAAGGAGCCTTGTTTCTTTTTGGTTGAAAATGGCATCATGAGGTCACAATCTGGGTTATAGGGGTACTCATCACAACTGAGTTGGTCATTGTTTCTTGACTTTTTTTTTTTTAAGATTTTATTTATTTATTTGACAGAGATCACAAGTAGGCAGAGAGGCAGACAGAAAGAGAAGGGGAAGCAGGCTCCCTGTGGAGCAGAGAGCCCAATACCGGGCTCAATCCCAGCACTGTGGGATCATGACCTGAGCTGAAGGCAGAGGCTTTAACCCATTGACCCACCCAGATGCCCCTTTTCTTGACCTTTTAAAAACTGATTTGAAAAAATCTTTTTTAAAAAGATAAAATGGAAGATGAGTTCACCTTGGAACTCCCAATTTAAATTCAAAATTTTAGGATTTTACTCAATTTCTTTAATTATGTGTCTGTGTATACATATTTTTCCTTCATGCCCCAACTCTCGGTTGTTGATGACACCAAGCCAAGTTTTCCTCCACTTTATTCTGCCGTGCTCACATGCCTCCTTCCAAATGACAACATCACCATTACCCATAACAGGAGAACACCGAAATAGTTTTCATGTTTTTTAAAAAGATTGTTATTTTTTAAAAATAAAGATTTATTTATTATTATTTTTTTATTGAGAGAAAGAGAGAGAGAGTGAGGTGAGGTGGGGCAGAGGGAGAAGGAGAGAGAGAATCTCAAGCAGACTCCCCACTGAGCAGGGAGCCTGATTTGGGGCTTGATCCCAGGACTCTGGGATCATGACTTGAGTCAAAGGCAGGTGCTTAACTGACTGAGCCACCCAGGAGCCCCTACATGATTTTCTGTTTTCGTTAGTTTTATTTTGTTTTGTTTTGTTTTGTTTTATTTTGTTTTGTTTTAAGTTCTTTATGTTCTTAGGGTTATCCCACTGGGATATGAATCAATTAACTGTTATAAAATCACTTGGAGTGGTTTTTCTTGATGTGATTATGAAAATCAACCAGATACACACTCAAGTTCATTTATTTGATTTTGCTTTCGATATTTAGGGATTGCTTTTCTATTAGTTTATTTTGTTATGTAATCATGGAAAACACTTACATGATTCCAGAACCAAATATACCAACTCAGTTCACTGAGAAAAGTCAAGTTTTGTTTCTGTCTTCTTCACCCGATTTCTCTTCTTGCCACTGGTAATCATTTAATTTTTTAAAAAGTCAATCCTTTTATTTTTTTAAATGCAGTCAAGTAGATATATATCTGTATCCCCCCCTTTCTTATCAATAATGTTTTTAGAAACATTAACCCCTCAACTGAAATATAAGAGGCATTTCTTAAGACAAAATATATGTTTAAAGAATCAGCTTCTTTTCAGAAAATATTTGCCAGTTGGTAGCAAGAGCACACAGCCGTCTGTGGGAGAGGCATCCCAAGCTGCGAGCTCACGGCTCCCACCTCCAGTTGGCACAGGCTGTTTGCGGGATAAGTTTTTCAATTATCCTTCCAGCAATGATACGTAGAAAAAAATAAGACACTATAGATTTTTACTTTTTGTCTTTTTTCTTTCTCTCTGTCTCTCTCTTTTTTTAGAGCGAGAGAAAGCAGAGGGGGTGGAGCATTGGAAGAGAGAGAATCTCAAGCAATCTCCACACCCAGCCTGGAGCCTGATACAAGGCTTGATCTCACGACCCTGACATCACGACTGGAGCCCAAACTGAGAGTCTGATGCTTTACTGACTGAGCCACCCAAATGCCCCAGTTTTTACTTTTTGATTTACTGGCTCTTTGTTGATCAAATCAGTGGGAGAAACAACAGATCACATTCACGGCACAATCTTCCCCAAATGCCTCCACATATCTTGCCTTCAACGCCATCTACACCCCCTGTTTCTCTGCTGATTTAACTATTAAGTAAGTAAGTAATTTGCATTTTTTTCCCTTCGTAGTCATCAAACTGGTTCATTGCCAAGGCAACTAGAAATATGAACCCTCATTTCAGGGTTCAGTAGGCCTGTATGCTCTATTGATTAAGTTCCAAACATCTTTTTGGTTTCCATTGCTCCTATGGTCTAAAACATTTAAGACATTCACCTTTTTGCAATACTGCTGACTGACTTTGGAGCCAGATTTCCTGAGTCTGCTTCCTGTCTCTGCCATTTACTGGCTGTGTAATCTTTGGCCAGTTGCTTAACCTCTCTGTGCTTATATGCCCCATCTGCATAAGTACCTATCTCATAGGGTTGTCCTGAAAATTGAATGAGAAAATGTACAAAGCCCTTGGAATTATAGTTGGCAGACAATGGGTGCCCACTGGATTTTAGTTTTTATTATTATTCTGCTGATCTCTTCCTGATTTAGATTGTTCCTGTAAGAGATCATGTCAACCTGTTTAATCTTCTGTAAATTCCCTAAAGTAATTTATTTTACTTCTACTAATTAAGCCCAACAGTTTTCCCTCCTATAGTGCAAATGATTTGATCAATTTCTCCCACTTAACATATAACTCAGTAATTTAATTCTTATATGACCATATTGCCAAGCTTGAATTAAAAAATACCTGAAAAACACGTGTTTGATATTTTATTTTCAATATTACACTTAAAGATTCTAGACTAGATATGAGACAATTCTTTTTTTTATTTGTATAGATACCACAGTTATGTCTCTAATCATGCAGGTTTATACAAATTTCAGATAAAACTGCTCTCAGGTTAATTCAGTTTAAAAGAGAAGTTTGCCTAAAATGGGCTAAAACTGGTTAGTCACATAACAACATATTTTTAGTACATTGGGTGATTAGATGAGACTTTAATAGTAATTATATTAAAACTTTTGAGAGAATGGAATAAAGAGATGGGGTATTTCACCAGGAAACTGGAATTTGTAAAGAGGAACCAAGTAGAAACATGTAGAACAAAGAGGAGATAACTAAAATTGAGTCCAGTGGTTGGGTTTACTAGCATGTCAGAAAGAACAGAAGAGAAAATTAGTATATTGGAAGAAAGAACAGTAAGAAGTATCCAGATTAAAGCACAGAGAAAAAAACCTGGTAAATATCAAAAAGGCCATAAACCACATACAGTACACAAAGACAAAATCTAATACATGTGTGTGTGTGATTTCACAGAGGAGAGGAAAGAAAGAATGAGGAAAAAGCAACATTAGAAAAGGTACTGGCTGAGAATTTTTCAAAACTGGTCAAAGACCCTAAATAGCCAAAGTATTTAAAAAAGAAGAACGGAGTTAGAGATATCACACTTCCTGATCTCAAATTATATTATAAAACATAGTCATCCAAACAGTGTGGTACTGTCATAAAAACAAATAGACCAATGGACCAGAAGAAAGAGTCCAGAAATAAGTCCAAGTGTAAATGATCAACTAATTTGGACAAGGATGTCGAGAATATAGGATGGGGCAAGGACAG
Source organism: Mustela putorius furo (assembly GCF_011764305.1). Taxonomy (NCBI): domain Eukaryota; kingdom Metazoa; phylum Chordata; class Mammalia; order Carnivora; family Mustelidae; genus Mustela; species Mustela putorius. Next base: position 13,968,502 of record NW_025422057.1, read on the forward strand.
TCTTTTCAGTAAATGGTGCTGGGAAACTGGATATCCACCTGCGAAAGAATGAAGTTGGATTCTTATGCCATAAGCAAACCAACTCAAAATAGATTAAAGACTTAAAGACCTGAAACTGTAAAACTCCTAGAAGAAAGTATAGGCAGTAAGTTGCTTGGCATCGGTCATGGTGATGAGTTTTTGGATATGACACAAAAAGCAAGAAAAGCAGAAATGAACGAATGGGACAACATCAAACTAAAAAGCTTTTGCACCGCAAAGGAAGCCATTAACAAAATGAAAAGGCAACCTACAGATTGGAAGAAGATATTTGCAAATCATATTTCTAATTAGGGGTTAATAGACAAATTATATATGGAACTCATAAAACTCAATGGCAAAACCAAACCAAATCAAACCAATCTGTGTCCTCCCAAAACCCCAAATAGTCTGACTAAAAGGTGGACAAAGGAACCTGAATAGACATTTTCCAAAGATGGCTAACCAACAGCCAATAGGTGCATGACAGTGGTGCTCAACATCATTACTCTTCATGGAAATACAAAACAAAACCTCAATGAGATACTTTACGCCTATTAGAACGGCCATTATCAAAGAGAGAAGAGATACAAAGTGTTAGTGAGGATATGGAGGAAAGAAAACCCAGGTGCACTGTTGGTGGTGACTGTTGGACAGTCACTCTGGAAAACAGGATGGAAGTTCCTCAAAAATCTAAAAATAGAACTACCATATAATTGAACAACCCCTCTTCTGGGTATGCTTGGATACCCAAAGGAAATGAAATCGGTACCTTGGAAGTCAGCATCCATTAAAGTTGAATATATGCCTACTCCATCAGTCTGCAATTCCAGTCCTAGGTTTGTACTCAAAATAAGTGCATACAAAATACATGTTCAAAAATATTTATACATACAAAAATATTCATAAAAGCATTATTTGTAATAGCCTCACACCAGAAACAAGTGTCTATCAACTATAGGATGGATAAATAAATTGAATCTACAGGCATAATGTTGGACAAGCCAAGAATGAACACATACCGTACTCGTGTCCAGTTTAAACAACACACCAAAACAGCCTATGGTAAGAAAAATTAAAATGGTGGTTACTTTGGGTGAGTCATGACTGGGAGGGATAGAAAGGAGACTTCTATGATGTCATTAGGATTCTTTTTTTTTAAAAAAAAAAAGATAGATAGATATCAGAAGATATCTAGACAGATATCAGAAGTAGTCAGAGAGACAGGCAGGGAGAGAGGTGGAAGCAGGCTTCCTGTTGAGCAGAGAGCCCTATGCTGGGCTCCATCCCAGGACCCTGAGATCATGACCTGAGCTGCAGGCAGAGGCTTTAACCCGCTGAGCCACCCAGGTGTGCCCTCCATCAGGTTTCTTTTTGAAAGAGTTTATGTTGCTGGGCGCCTGGGTGGCTCAGTGGGTTAAGCCGCTGCCTTCGGCTCAGGTCATGATCTCAGGGTCCTGGGATCCTGTCCCGCATCGGGCTCTCTGCTCAGCAGGGAGCCTGCTTCCTCCTCTCTTTCTGCCTGCTTCTCTGCCTACTTGTGATCTCTCTCTGTCAAATAAATAAATAAAATCTTTAAAAAAAAAAAGAGTCTATGTTGCTGAAACACAATGAGCTGCACCTTTATGATTTATGCCCTTTCTTGGATACATTGTTATACTTCAATAAAAAGTTCAAATGAAAGCAAGATGTGGCTGCTCTGTGCTAGGGGCTTCCTTCCTCTCTGGCGCCTGGGTTATACTGTGAACATTCAGCATCGATTTCTAGCATTTGCTCTCTTTTCCAGTCTGGAATTCACCCACTGGCCCTAGTTACCCTCTTTCTAAGCCTCCCCAGCAGTGTGGGAGCCCAGCCTCTGCCCATGGAGTGAACAACCGTCGGAGAGAGCATGTGTCAGCATTGAGGAAAGAGCTCTGCAAATGGGGCTTACTTAGATGACAAGATCTACAAAGAAACGGCAGGGTTTTGCCCGATTCAATGCGAAGTATCAGCACCCCAAAGATCCACTAGTCATAGAATTTTTCCGTAGTCACATAAAAATGGAAATGCACCTAACTTTAAATCAGCTGCCGCGGAGCAACCTCTTGTCCTTTTGCTGTGAGGGGTGACCTAAATTAAAATGAAGAACAGTTCTAGAAACTCATGTTGCCTGATAAAATACTGATTTCTTTAACCCCCGACATTCAAGTTGCCGTACCTTTTCCTAGCTTTTTATTTACTCTGTAACACTGTTTATACACTTGAGCAACGTGATATTTCAGATGAACTGGTGTATTGATACCGTATGAAATTGAAATCAATAGCTGGTGAAATTCTGTTAAAAAATAAACTTGGCTGCTTGACTAAAACACTCTTGTCACTTTAAAAAAAACAAAACCTACCAGTTAATTGTGTTAAATTGGTTTGTCGACAAAGCTTAAATGCTTTCCTCACACTCTGGTGGCTGCTGTTCAATCAAGGGGAAAGTTCGGTCTCTGGAGAGAAATATCTTTATTGATTACTACACCAAGAGCAATTACATCGAAGCAGAGGCTAGTGGGTAAGACCTTTCGGTTCTTATATAACCTTATGACAGATGCTGAAGAACACACGCAACCTGTACCCTTTCTGCTCACACGCCCTAGACATTCTGTGAAGTCCGAGGGTCTCTATTATGCTTAGTGTTCGTTCACATGCCTTGTTCCACAGGTGTGGTCCTTGTCCCACCCAAAACACGGGCTAGGGACAATTCTCAGTTCGCTGGCCAAGTGCAGGCCCTCCAGCTTTTCTGGCCTTACTGATTGCAAGTCATACACTTGATGAACACAGTGAAATGTGCTCTGTGTTTTATAGAGTCCAATATACACTGTTATTACTCTGAGAGCAACAATCATTTTTGTTTTGTTCTTAACAATATTCTACCTTTTCACATACTGTTATTCTTAAATTTCAAGATTGGCTCCAAACCAGAATTTTAGCCAGAATAAGATAGTAAGATCTTGAGAACTGAAAGTTTCTCTGCAACTAGGTGGAGGTTTGATCCGTTAGAAATGCAGACAGTCCTGTGGTTTGTCAATCATTAAGGAGGCGCAGGATGACACAGTGTGCTCGCTCTGCCACTAGAGGGCCCCCTGACAAATATATGAAACCAAGCAAGCAAGGCTTTCCACAATAAAAAGACAAATCAAACTTCAGGAAAACATGAATTTATTGTGTACATCACCAAAGCCTAAAAATACCTAATTAGGGCTTTATATGGTTGGAGAGAATTATGAGCACACAAGAAAATCCAAATTTTATTTTTTTATTGATGGATTCACCCACATCATTAATGGATTCTGTGATCAGGCTGAGACCTGAGATCCTCATTCATATTTCCATGCTCTATTCTCCATGTTAAATTTTAAAATATTGCAGAAGTTCAAAAAAGAATAACACCGTGTTTCTGAGATTTCAGAAATCATCATCTTGCACTACTGGTATGAAATAGTGTGTCCCATGTTCCATGTGTCTTCTGCATTTTGCCTTTTCCATGCTGTGTGTTTTGGACTCCTTGGGCCTGTCTCTTCTCTGTGATAACCAGTTTCTGGTCCCAAAATCCACCGGCCTTTGTCAGTGTCGGTAAAAGAAACACGTGTCAATAAGACAGATAATGTTGCATTTTCCTTCAGCTTTACAGAGAAAGCAAATGGCACTGTGCACAGTAAAAACATTGTAAGCGAAACACCTGGGAAAGTAACCCTCTTTGAAAAAGGTCTCATTCTAGCTGGTTGACTTTAAATACGTTTTGTTGTGCGAACAAAATTGAAATTCCTTTCTTTTCTCCAGAAGCAATAAATGCACACGTCTTTGCATTTTTAGGCCAGAAGGGAGTCACTAAATTTCCCTTTTCTTACACTTGCATGTGGAATAATGATTTGGAGGGAGCTTTTACTTAAACAAAGAGCCTGAAAGTCTTACGTCAATGCACGGTGTGCAAAGCGTAGCCTACTGCTGTTTGTGCGATGAGTGTTCAAGTGATAATCTCTTTGCCACATACTCACATATTTCTAATATTAAATTCTTTGAAGTGTGAGGTTTCCTGTGGTTGTTGAGAAACGATGGGCTGAAGCTTGGTTATTCCATCTGTTTTCATGACCAACGGGCATCGTTCTGCCGTTGATTCAGGGCCACTGGAGTGCGTCACAGATGAGCCTGAGGTGAGCGTGTTGGTCACGCTCTGGGTGGTGTCATCTTATATCCACTGGGCTTGGCCTCTGCTCCCTCTGTCTGGGACCCTCCAAAAAATGACTGCTCCTCTGGCCATAGCACACAGTCAACAGATCCGAATTCCAAAATGGAATCACTTAAAAGAATGTATGTGGTAACCACAGATTTCAAAGATGTTTTTTTTTTTTTTTTATTTGACAGACAGAGATCACAAGTAGGCAGAGCACCAGGCAGAGACAGAGGAGAAGCAGGCTCCCCGCTGAGCAGAGAGCCCGATGTGGGGCTCTATCCCAGGACCCTGGGGTCATGACCTGAGCCGAAGGCAGAGGCTTTAACCCACTGAGCCACCCAGGCGCCCCAACCACAGATTTCAGAAATGAAAACTGCCTGAATTCTGTCTGCTAGTATCACTTTCCAACGAGATCAGTTAGCAGAGAGCGAAGAAGGTGTGAAGAGCAGTATTTTCTTTGCTTTTCTCTCTCTGTGCCTGCTTCGATCACAGCGCTTGCCCGGATAGATTCTCAACAAGGATTTCCTTCCCTGCCTTTTTTTCCTGCTCGGTGCTGTGCAGAGTGCGGGAGCAGGGGTAGCAGGTAAAACCTCATTACTCCACACAATGCCCAGCACAGGAGGAAAACAGGAGGATAATTCAGTGAATATGTGTTCAATGAATGAATGAAAGAACATCCTACGAAAAGAATCAATCCTACAAAAATAACTGAATCAAACAATCCTACGAAAAGAAAGAAAAAATATGCGACTGAGTCTAGACTAAATGTTTGCAAAATGCAAATATAGAAAATAGGCTGCCCAAGGAAGAAAACATTGGCCTCCAGTCTTTGGCTCAGTCGACCCAGGTATGCAGCCTCTCATATTGGCATGAAATCTAGTAGAAACTCCACTCTCCTAAGACTTAAATCATTCACAGCAGAACTTTTAGAGCCGCACATGTAAACTAAAGAAGCCCATCTGGTGTTATAAGTACGTATTTGGAGGGGGAAGAAAAGCATAACACAAACAAAGCATGCCTATCATTTTTATTACATGATCTACAGAAAGTAAAGATTTACAAAATATTTTTAGTCAGAAAGTATATGAAAAAAGATTGATTTTTCCCAAGTGGAGTAGAAAAGGCCCCAGGAGAAACATGAGATTTTTATGTTTATTAAACATGAGCTGAGGTTTTAAGAGACTGGGAAACAATAACTCGGCATATGTTTCTGTTCCTGAGGCCCTGGGCTTACTCTGGACGGTTGTAGAGTCAACAAAACCCGGGAGCTCTAGGAAGTGGGGTAATTCCTATTATCCACTCCGATCTGAGAGGAGCCTGGGGAGAGTCACACCTCTCAGCCGGGGATCTGAGTCTTCCTCAGCTTTGCAGGACCCTTTATTGTCTACCCTCTCTAGCTCCAGACAGAACGCAGAGTTCAATGGCTTTTCCATAATGGATATTCACACGCCATTGGCTCTCTTGTCCGTTCTCCCTAGAGCACAAACTCTTGCCAGCAAACTCTTCTGTGGGCACTTTCTCTTCTTAGCCTGACGCGTTAACCAGATTCCGAGCCATCCAACGTTCTCTTCTACTCACAACTCTCATTGGTATAGCCCTTCCAACTACTCTTTAAGTAGAAAGAGAGCGTGAGTGAGCTCGAGAGACCTACAAGGGGCTCAGTTCCCAATGCTCAGCACGGAGGAACCCGGGTCTCGTCACGTCTCTCCACCAAAGAACTGGTTTACAGGAAATGCACAGGATGGAGAAATGTGTGACGTGAGACCAAGAGGGTTCCAGCAGTTGCATGTGAGGAAATTTCCAGGACGAGTGAGCGGGTTTACCTAATAGCTGGTGTGCAGGAAGGAGCAGAGGAGTTGTCACAGGTGAAAAGAGACTGAGAGACGAGTCAGTCAGAGGCCCGGTAGGGATATTGCTTGGCTCCCACTTTAAAAAAACTCACCGCCAAAAGACATTGTTCAGGCGATCTTGGAAATTTCAAAACTACCTCAATATAAGAGAATATTGAGGAATTATTGTTAATTTTTTTTAGTAGATCTTAAGTTCATTTAAACATGATTATTGTTGGAGGCGCCTGGGGTCGCTCAGTCAGTGAAGTGTCTGACTGTTGATCTCAGCTCAGGCCTTGATCTCAGGGTCGTGAGTTCAGGCCCTGAGTTGGGCTCCACGCTGGGCATGGAACCTACTTAAGAAAATGATTATTGTTCATCTTTGCACAGCGGATACTGTACGTATGTTCAACAATTTGAAGTATAACTGGGAAGGAGTATGGTAAAACCAAACAGGTTTGGAGGAGAGCATTTGGGGTGACAGGATGACAAGATGTGGGTGAATCAGTGGCAGTGAGGGGTGGAGGAAGTCAACAGCCCCCTGGGTTGGAAGTCACTCATCAGCACTAATGGCGGTCCAGGCAAGGAGCAGGACTTGCCCCAACATCTGCTGGTTCAAGATACCAAGTGACCATAATGCAGGGCACGGAGAGAGAAGGGGCATCATTTTTCAGTGCTTTCCCAGGGAACAAACACACGGAAAACAACGTCGTCATTCTATACTTTCGGAATCCCTCTGCTTAGATAGGCCATGCACACTTTTTCATCCTCACGACATTCTTACAATGTGGGGGAAAAAAAAAGGACAGTAAGACCTATGGAATAAAAAGTTTGTGTTTTATTAAAATAGGTTGCCAGAAGGTAACTGACTCCCATTTGTCTCTCCAAGCTTAGGAAGAGCCAGCCAAGAGGCCTCTTGGGCGAGGAGGCAGGCCAGGACTCACAGAGCCCGGGGCTGCTGGTGGAGCTTCCTGCTGGTGGCCAAGCCCTTCTCAAAAAAAAAAAAAAACAGAGAAAGGCTGGGCAGAGAACAATGCAGGGTCAGGACAGCTGCTGGCACAGGAAGGTGTCCTGCCCCCAGAGAGATGGGGCCCTCTCCACTGCCAGGCTGCCGAGGGATTTGGCCTGCCACACTGTTAGTAGGACTCAGAGACTCGGACCCTCCCGCTGGGCTGCTCGTGGCCACCCTGCTCCCGGGCTGGCCTAGGCCTTGGGTGGACACACCCACCAGAGAGTAGACAACCAGCCGGTTCATGCCAAGCGTGTCTGCATCTCCTTTCCTCCTTCACTGAGTCTCGTGCTCCAATCAGTCTTCCATCTCCCACTTGCACGATGGGAAAGAGACACCGCACTTGGTTCTCTGATTTCTGCCCCAACACAAGTTGAAGTACATCCAGGGGCCTCTTCTTGAGGTCCACTTGGCAGCGAGGCACCAAGGAGAATCAAGAAAACTCCTGCTGAGGCTCTTATAGCATTTCCTTTCAACAACATTTACAGTACAGTGCAGTGGGCTAAACACGAAGCCCATTAGAAAACAGAGCAGATAAAAACAGTCGTCTTTGATTTGCACTGGATACAGACAATTGAATTACAAAAAACTGAAGCAAAGCTTTAAAAAAATGGACACACTTAAATATTACAGGATTATTATTACAAACACAAAGGGACAGTCGGGGCATTACAAATGAAACGCTGCCTTTAGGCCAAATGCAAACTTGCAATGGGGCTTTGAAGGCCCAGAGAGGAGGAGTCATTCTCTCTGCGCAGGAGGCCTCCAGAGAAGGGGCTGGTGATTCTCAGGGACTATTGCAAAGTGTTGGACATAGCACAGATCAGCCCCCAAATTTCTTTTACTTCACACACACCTGAAGACAAGAACACCTTGGAAATACTCATGTACTCTCATCGGTTTTCATTATTAATACATAGACATACCAGCCCACAGGGTTGTCTGTCATCTACATAGCATGAACTATAGCCATACTTTGAGCAAGATTAGCAACATAATAAATATTCTTTAAATCATTCTAGAATAATGCTTATTCTACCTGGAAATACTCAAAATGTACCTCTAGTACTCAGCAGACAGTGTCTCACTTTTGCCCAGTGAATTTATACCGTGATACTTTGGCATCAAGTTATCTAATTCAGGGAAATTCCAACACAGCTTTATTTTGGCACTGATACCCGGGTTCCTGAATATGACCAGACTATACTCTGTCCTAGGACTCAGTCTGTTTTCAAGGCCCTTACAAAGCTTGTCAAGGAGAAAAACATTCTATGTAGAAAACAGCAACAATTGTACTTTTCTACCTCATTCATGATGGTCTACTTTGGTTCAGATACCAACCAGAAGAAGATTCTTTCTTTCATCACTTCCATTAAATAAATCCATCAAGACTGTATCTGAATTTAGCATGGTTTCAGGATCTGGGCAATATTGGGTCCCATGATATCCTGGCTGCAGAAGGTAGATCTGAAAAATTTTCAAGGGAAAAAAAAGGATATTAAAATGACTCTATGGGGTAAAAAAAAAAAAAAGACACATGGTAGAGCTAATTGAATGAGTAACTATTATTTTGTAAACACTTTTGCAAATATAATGTTTATTTCTTAAATAAGTTTCCTTTAATTATAAAATGTTAAGATGTACAAATTTTTACACAAGTTGCAAATTTCAAATTCTATGGAGGTTTTAAATACCATTACAAATGTAGACTTTGGGGCACCTGGGTAGCTCAGTGGGTTAAAGCCTCTGCCTTTGGCTCAGGTAATGATCCCAGGGTCCTGGGATCGAGCCCCACATAGGGCTCTCTGCTCAGCAGGGGGCCTGCTTCCTCCTCTCTCTTTGCCTGCCTCTCTGCCTACTTGTGATCTCTCTCTGTGTCAAATAAATAAATAAAAAATCTTTAAAAAAAAATTTAAACTTTGTCTGAAAATTCAAGGGAAAAGGTAATACTTACTCATATCCATATTTTCCAGATATATCTTTCACCATCTCTGCTCCCAACTTATTCTGAGAACGCCCAAACAAATGTTCCTTCCAAATGAACTCAATATTTGTAACATTTCCAACATTAACGTCTGCATCAATTAATTTTGTGTAAGTCATGCCTGGCTTCAGTGTCCCACTGTAAACAGAAAGATAAGACCCATAAGCTTGCCCCGGGGTACCCTCAATGTTCAAGTGGAGCCGCATCTGTGTGTACGATGAAAGAGAAAGTCGTGGCGGCTGGCTTCTGCTCACAGAGATTTATTCTTTTTGCTCACGTCGATCGGCGTCTTGGAATACCAGCGTTCTGAAGCTTGAAAGGAAGGGCGGGGGAAATGGGAAGCTTGACTGGTCGATGTTGGGGAATGCCTAGAGAGGCATTACCTTGATGGGATCTCCGCAATGAAAGGTCTGGTGTTGGCTTTAGAGTCTCAGAAAACAGATTTTATGGACACCGGGAAATGGTCACGCGGTCAACGAGGAGCTGAATTCACAGGAAACGGATCTCCCTGTTCCCAATGGGGAAATGCTTTCTTTTTATTAATCAAAATGTCCTCCAACTCTCTCCCTAGTAACTTCTTTATCTGGATGAAAAGAATCACGTGACCAAGCTAGTCATCCAAAGGTGTTTTCGTGAGCATGGCAACAGAGCAGAGGGAAGTGGATTCTCTTGAGGCATAAGGCACATCTTACCCTAGCCCAAATTAGACCAGATGTGATTTCCCTATTCCCGCTGTTTTGTTCTTCCATTGTTGACGTATTGTCTCCTCTCCCTGGAAGATAAGCCCCACAAGGACAGGACCTGTGGCTGTATTCTCAGCAATCAGAACAATTCCCGGCACACAGTGGGCATTGAAATGTTTGTTAAGCAAATGAATGACTGTTGCTATTCCTAGGGCCTGTCTTCCTCTATTTTATATAGAATTAATTGCTTTAATTACCAGAAGGCAGCTTTCCTTCCAGCTTCTTAGGGATAATTTCCCTGTTGCTCTTTGCACTGACTTCGCTCCGTGGACCTACTGTGAGCACCTTCATAGCAGTGCCATTAGAAGCCCACAGGACTAACGTAGAAGCCACAGGGTTTACAATAATTTAAGAATTATTCTTAAAAGAAGATTGGGTGACTGTGCAACCAGATGGCAAATTCCTTCTTTAGATATTTGCAAAAGAAATGCAGAGATGTCAAAATAGTCTTACAATTTTTAAAAAATATTTTATTTATTTGAGAGAGAAAGAGTGCTCACAGGCACTAGGGGCAGAGGGAGAGAATCTCAAGCAGACTCCCGCTGAGCACAGAACCCCACGTGGGGCTCTGTCTCGTGACCCTGAGATCATGATCTGAGCCAAAACCGAGAGTCAGATGCTCAACGAATGGAGCCACCCAGGTGTCCCAAAATATTTTTGCAAATTTTTGGGTGATTGGGAACTGCCCCATCCCAGGTCAGACGCCTTTGTGCAGGGCTCAAACTACCCAGCCTTGCTGTGGGCCTGTGGGCCTCAGAGCCGCAGGCACACAATAGATCGTACTGAACGGCTTCCAGAGAACTAGCTTCATGGAGACATGAAGAACATGGAAAATGAAATAGGATAGGGAAGGGTATTTGAAACAGAGGAACAGCATGAGTGAAGTCAGAAGGAGAGGAAAAGGTGGATCTAGTCAACGCTAAGTACTGCAGTCAGGGTAACCTGATTGAGTTGAAGACCAACGAACCAGACACCAGACAGCGGGAGACGGGCATGGAAAGGTGGACTGGAGCCTGTGCATTCACCAGGGGCCAGAGGGTCCCCGACTGAACCCATAGCTGCAGGCAGGGCTGCTGAGGCAAGAGGGTGTGCCCAAAGGACCAGAATGATTAATCTACTGCATCCTTCGACAGATAAAATAACCACAGAAACCTCTTGTTTTTCATGCCTCTCTGCCCATTCTTTGAAGATAATGGCAAGTAAAGAGGCAAAAATCTAATCCGTTCATTAGTTTGCAAAAAGGTAGCATCTAATTAGTGTGCATAACCTTAATTCTGAAACAGATTGCAGAATTAAACAACGTTAAGTGAAATCTCTAGCACAAAAATGCTAAGGCTGACCAAAGAAAAGATGAAAGAAAACTCAAGATAAAAGGGGACTTTAGCCAAAGGTAAAGGCTCAGGGAATGTCTCCGCTGCATTATTCCCACTTTGGACTATTTCAACACTTGTCCTCTATCTGTGGGTGCTACTCAGACAGCTTATTAGGAATCTGGCCATTTATACAAATGTCTTATTCTATAAGTGATTTGAATCTATACAATCAAAACGCATGCTCCAATTTGTATAATGTTAATGGACTGGATAATAACTCCTGTTTGTTGTCCAGTTACTCTATTATCTAGATTTTATGCTATTGTTTTCCAACCTCTTCTGTTTGTAGGTGGAACTGCGGAGAAAAGTGCCTATGATTTCTATTTTTATATCTGGAAAGCTGGAAGTGAAAAGAAAAGTCAAATGTGTCAGGACAGCCCATGCTAGTCCCATTCCGCTGTCGGAAAAGAGTGAGCTGCTGACTGAGCCAGTCTGAGCGAGTGCCCAGCACGGTGCCACCTGCTGCTTCCTCGTCCGTGGCCCTTGCCTACCTGGTCATCACGAACTCCTCCACGTTCCCCGTTGTTCCGCCTACACGGAGAAACAGGGTCCCTTGAGTGACGTTGTTTCCATCAAGTTTGACAGACAATTTGTGCCTCCAACCTGGAAATTAAAAAAAAAAAAAAAAAAAAAAAAAAGAGTGACAATAAAGAGGTGAAAACACACAAAAAGCATGACCTCCCGGGCACTCGGATGTCGATGCAACTCTCAGCCTTGAACGTGGCTGTTCTTGCTGACAAAAAAGCACAACTTTATATAGCTTGAGTGACTTTGGTGAAAAGCTACATTTAAAAAGACATATACATGTACTTGTTTTCATTTTATGAAAGCAAATAGTATCATGATGTTCTTTAAATAAAATCCTTTAATCTTCCGGGCATTTTTAGGACTTTAAAAAATGGAAGCATGAGCTTTCTTTGGTCTGCTACACTTGTATTCTTTAGCATGTGCACTCTGCAGAGCTGCGTTTTGATTGGCCACGGTTTGACAACTCATCCAGAATAAATCTAGAGAACCTAGCGAGCGAGAGGGTCTTGGGAGGTGAAGTGAGTTGTCTCTTCCTGTCCCACCAGGCTCTGCACTCGGAATGTTCAGTTAGCCCAGGTCGGGGGCAGCACAAAGCCTGCCCCCAGGACGAATCCCTTGAAAGTGGCCAAGGGTCACTTTTACAAAACCTGGAATGAAACACATCGTTCATTGTGAATTCTGAAATTGTATGTTTCAGAACACATTGGGGGAAAATGCAATTCTTCCTAAAATTGTTTGAAAAAGGTCTCAAAGGAGAAACATCTCCAGAGAGAATTTTCAATTCCTGAGTTAATTGTTGCCAGATTTCTTCCCTCCTCAGCCCACCCCCCTGCCACCTCCACATGGAAACCCCCCTCCCCAGGCTCCCAGGGACGGCATCGGCACTTCAACCCATGAGCCCTTGGGACCGTCTCATCCGGCCTGTTAGCATGTTTTGTGCCGTGGATCCATGCTCCCTTCCTCATTGTCCGTCTTTCTCTGGCTCCTTGTACTGTTCTCCGCATCGGTTTACCTTCCCTCTCTGAAAGAGCCTGAGACCTTTCTCAGTCTCTTTCCCTGCTCTCTTTCTCTCATCTGACACACTTTCCTTGGGTAATCCTATCACCCGCCTCCACAGCTCTGATGGCTGTCTACACCCAGGGGTACCTCTCAAGTCTCTGGAGATCACATCAGTCGCCCGTATCTCTGGCTGCCTTGTGGGCACATCCTCCCCCGCCATCCCAAGACATCTCAAAACCTGGTGAGTTAGAAACTGGGCCCATTAACACCTTTAAGCCAGTTTTTCTTCATGTGCCATCAAGCTCAGCGAATAGAACATCCAGCGAGCCAGAAGCATCCTTGACCTCTCGACTCTCTGTATCCCTCACATCCACTCACAGGTTCCTTTGGTTTCTACCTCCCGTCTCCATACTCTTTCCCCATCTCCTACCTTTCTGTCCAGCTTTACTGAGATATAAACATTGCGGATATGCACACCGCGACCGCGATACACACTTAATGATGTATTGTGAAATGATTAGCACACGAAGTTAGTTTCCATCCATCACCTTCCATGGCGGTGAGGCAACACGTGTCCTAACAGGTTATTCTGCCTCCGTCTTGTCTCCCTCTAATCCATGCAGCAACTAGAATGACTTTTTAAGAAACCAGTCTGATCATCTTAACACCCTTTGGTGGCCTTCCAGGAGCTATGGATCAAGTCCAATCTCCCTATATGGCACATGTTTCATCATTTGACTTAATTTACGTCTCCTGCCTCATCTCGTATTACTCTCCTCGGGGTCTCCATGGGGCTTCTTCTTTCTCTCACTCTCTTTCACCTCCAAACATTGACCCATGCTGTTCCTTCTGCTTGGATGTTCCCACTTCCTACTCCCTCTGACTCCTCTCTCGGGAATCCGCTTGGAAATCACCTTCCCTCAGAAAGCTCTGTTGATTTGGTTATGGACGTCCCTCCTTTGCACGTCTCTTATTAGAACGCTTATTACCCAGGATTAAAACTCCGCACTAGTCTGTCCTCACTGTTTTGCTGCCTCACACAGCCTCAGCTTCTGGCCCGGTGCCCAGTGATTTAGTAGACACTCAGTAAAAACTGTTGAATTTTTAACGATAAGTACCTTAAAGCATTACAATAAAAAAACCTGAGCTACGATACTTACGGGCAAATGGGGAAAGAGACCCAGTGTTTAAAAAATAATATGATATATTAGGCTGCATATTTTTGAGGTGAAATCTATCAGCAAAATGACCCATTGTGGGGCAACCTTCTTTGGGACAATGGAAGCAATCTCCCTGGGGACAGAAAAGAAGAGGTAGGTTAGAAATGTAATTAGAAATGTTGGCCTTCCATAAACTCTATATATGTTATTAAACTATAATAAATCTTTGAAATTTAAATAAAGCATATGCATTTAAAAATGACTAAGTTGCCCAAAAGGCTACCCTGTCTTCCAAAAACAAAACAAAATAAAACAAAAACAACCGAGGGGAGGAAAAATGGCCTCTTAGAAAAATGAGTAAATGCTATGAATAGATAACCCCCAGAAGAGGATAACTATGTAAAAAGCTGCTCAATCTTGCTGGTTGTCAGTGATGCACTAATGAAAACAATATACAATTTCCTACTCAGCAGAACTGCAGAAATTAAAACAATGTGCAACACCAAGTAGTGGTGAAGACATGTGTGGAACTCTCGCTTGGTCCTGATGAGAATGTAAATGGACAGACGTTGCAGACAGCAATTTGGACATGTCTAATAGAGACAGAAATGTGGGGTGCCTGGGTGGCTCCGTTGGGTGTCTGCCTCCTGATTTCAGCTCAGGTCATGATCTGGGGTGGGGGGCATCAAGCCCCTTGTGGGGCTCTGCTTGCCCTTCTCCCTCTGCTCATTCCCCTGCTTGCTCATTCTCTCTCTCTCAAATAGATAAATAAGATCTTTTAAACAAGACAGAAATGTACATATGCTTTGACAATTTCACTTGTATTACACCCCATAAGGAAGCTTCCACTGTGTGCACTAGCACACTAGCACACCTACGGAAGTGTTTACTGCAGAACTGCTTTTAATAGCGAACCCTGGAAGCCACCAACATGCCTGCTGGTAGGGGAGTGAAGAAATAAATTGTGACTGATTCCTAGAAAATAAATACATCAGATCTCTCTATATCAATGTAGATCTCAATTCTAAAATTTAACAACAACAAAAAAGCAAATCGAGAAAGATACAGTGTGATGCTATTAATCTCATACATATGGGATTCACCTCAAACCCTGCTTCAGGGGAGGGCGTGAAGGGAATGAAAGGGAATTAAATTTTGTCTGTGCATTTTAAGATCTAAAGCAAAACTAACAAAATGGGGATGCCTAGGTGGCTCAGTTGATTAAGCAACTGCCTTCAGCACAGGTCATGATCCTGGAGTCCCGGGATCGAGTCCCGCATCAGGCTCCCTGCTTGGCAACGAGTCTGCTGCTCCCTCTGACCCTCCCACTTTTTCATGCGCGCTCTCTCTCTCTCTCTCTCTCATTCTCTCTCTCTCAAATAAATAAATAAATCTTAAAACAACAACAACAACAAAATGTTAACTTAAAAAAAATCTGGGTAGCAGTGTTTTAATATTTGTTATTTGAGGTCTTGAACTTACGGATATATAAACCATGGACATTTAGGCTAGGATTATAGTAAACATCCCATGTAAAACTCTATTTTTAATAAATAAAACGTATCACAATAATAAAAGGGCTCATATTTATTAGGTGCTTACCATGTCCCAGGCACTTTTTAAGCATGTTGTATGTGTTTAACTAATTAGTACTGATAAGCCTCTTTATTATTACAGTGTTTTCAGCCTCCCTATCGAACAGATGCAGAAACCAAAGTGCAGAGAATATGTCCAATGATGCATGTCTAGTAAGTGAGGGAGCAAGGGTGTGAACCCGACAGCCCAGTACTTGAACTCCTCCTTCATTTTATTTTATTTTATTTCATTTCATCTCATTTTATTCTATTTCATTCTGTTCTGTTCTATTTGTTTCATTCCACTTCCTTTTTACGACTGTTTGGGTAGAAGCACAATAAAACATGTCAAGGAAATTGACTCCGTGTCCTCCAGTTTATAGCCATAATTAGCATCCATGTGGCCCAGGAATCTAAGTTTCTCCCATCTTGCAAATTGTAGTCCATTCTATCTGACCATCCTGTGACTCTGAGGGCTTCTACCTGCCTTCAGTATAGTAAGTGCCAAGATCCCTTTAGCTACTCAGAGCAGCATCTGGGGCCAGAAGAAAGAGGAGGCAGAGCAGAAGAAGGTTACTGGGGAAATGCCAGGTTTGGCTGGCAAGCTTCCTGAGCAGTTCACCAGGGCGTGCCATGGGTAAGAGCAGTTGGCTCCGGAGATGAGGAAGGTGGCCGCAGGGTATCCAGTCACCTTGCTCTGGTTAAAAAGACAGAAACGGCTTATTCCTATCCCAACAGCACTTAGTCTCAAAGTGCTATTACTTACAATAAACTCCAGCTGGAAACCCCACATTTTCTACCCTGATCAAACAGGGAATTCGGTCTCTGAAGCATAAGAAGGAAAATCTTTCCACTTCCCACTACAAAATAGATTTTCTTTCTCCTTTTCATAGTGATAACCAAATGAAAAATACATTTAGTTCAGATCTGGCACCATGCGCTTTATGACTCAAGCAAAATCAGATTGATTTTATTGATCTGTGTGGAGCTCCTGTGAGATATCTGTGCCTTAGTTCAGCTCTGTATAAATAATTAAATTTTAATAAAATAATTTTCACGTTCCAAGTAAATAGTAATATGTTCGGTTGTAGCTATTGATTGGTTCAGCCTTCTCGGGGCATCTTTGAAGATGACATTTAAAATATATACACAGAAAAACGTTTGCCCTGGACTTAAGCCCGTTACACAGTAGCATCTAATTACTGCATAACAAATGGCCCCAAACGCAAAATTGGATATAATCTTCAAAAGAGCTGAAACAACCAGAATACAAATAGTTGGTTTAGTTATTTAAGCCCTTCAGCAATCCTGCTACCGTTCAGTACTCTGCCCAGAGAAAGAAATCTATTACTTCCCAAAATGGCAGATGCATTGTTTGCCACATACTCAAAGCACTAATTTTTCGTTGGCTGATCACGGTTCAAAAAATGACTTGCTAATTCAACTCCACTGCAAAATACTTAACTTACCGCTTTAAAAGAGTTGTAGGATCTACAGGGATAAGCAATAAATGCATCCGGATTGAGAACGCTCTCCATGTAGAAGCGATGACTGCGGGCGTGGTTGCATTCAAAGAAGGAAGCCACTTCTGCGAAGACAATTTATAATTAATAGATAGCAATAAATGGATTAACTGAGAACTAATAGTACGAACCATTTCTTAGAAAAGTAACTTTAAAAAACATGTGCTTGATGTGGGAGATCCAGACAGCCAGACCTTGTATGTAGGCTGGATACAGCACAAGCTTTATCTCAATAGCACATACCATTTTCTTTGTATCAAAGAATTCTTTGTGTGACCCTCAAGGGACATTCAAGCAGGGTAAATAAACAATGCAAATGCAAATGCAAATGACTCTGTGTTCTGTTATCTTCAATACTTTCTGAATCTTGGACTTAGAGCTTTAAAGCACCTAGAGCTTTCAGTAAACTTGTGCGTACAGCATTCCCCACGTTAGATCAATTCCTTCTCTGCCTGCCTGTTTGCAGGAAGGCTCAACTCCCTCTTACTCAATCACAAAACAGCCAGCAATGTGAATCAGTGCACACCTTCAACTGAACATTGAGATATGATAAGTGAGAGGTGTTATAATGAATGCTAAAGACAACTTAGTTTTGTCATTGTCAGGCATGACATTATGGCCCCTAATATTTATTATTATTTCAATAATAAGTAAGATAGATCTAAATACATTCGTGCATTCTGAAGTTAGCATTCTAGTCCTTTATGCTCTCTAACTTACAGCAACATCTCTAGCATCTGCCATGGACTATTCTTCCAATGATCTGCACAACTTGGTTGATCTCTGAGAAACTAGATTTAGTTATAGTATATGTGATAGATCGTTATACTTCAATAGTGGCCTCCAGTGAGTCACTATTTTTTAGGTCCTCACCTCTTTGGAACAACAGATTACCATTCTTCCCTTCAAGAGCAAGGAGTTTATCTTTTTTCCCCCCACTTTCCCCACCCCACCCTGGATTGTAAGCTAGTCCTCTGACTTGCTTTGACCAGCAGAACGTGGAGGAATTGACCCCGTACAAATTCAGGTCCTCAGTCTTAAAAAAGTTCTAGTACCTACTCTTGCTTTCTTAGAACCCAGCTTTTCTGTTAAGAAATCCCTTAAGAGGAACAGACCAGGGGCACCTGGGTGGCTCAGTGGGTTAAGCCTCTGCCTTCAGCTCAGGTCATGATCTCAGGGTCCTGGGATCGAGTCCCACATCAGGCTCTCTGCTGCGCAGAACCAGTACCAAGACCCCAGACATGGAAGACCATGTTGAACCTTCCCACCTAGCTTAACCCAGTGCAGCCCCCAACCAGATGCAATCATGTGACTCACCGCAAATCAAAGTCTCTGCCTAACTCTGCCTGAATCTTGACCCTCAGAAAAATGGGCAACAAAACCATTGTTCTTTTAAGCCATTCTGGTTTGTCATGCAATAGTTAGCTGAGACAGGGTAACTTCAGAAAGCCGAGATCAATAATGGGCATCATCTTTTTTTTTTTTTTTTAAACAAGGATGTCTCTTACATCAGGTCTTTTATATTCAGATTTATATTCACAATTAATTGTGATGTAGACAAGACCGTTCATTAGCATTTGGGAAATATAAATTTTAAAATAAGTGATTTTTTAAGTAATAAATATAATGTAAAATCAAATATTTTCATGTTTTCAAACTTTTCTAAATCATACCATGAAGGATACAACTTTAAATAAAGTTGTAGGGAATTTTATAACATCTTAAAATGGTCGCTTGTAATAAATGTGTTTTACTTGAATTAATTCTTTACAGAATTTCAAAAGTTCTGTGTATATATACAGTTGTATAAAGAAATATTATGATCTATATTTTATTTTATCCTAATAGAAGGGATTTTAAGTCATAATATGGAAAATAAGAAGAGAAAAAAGTTTTATAATAGGCCTTATTTGAATGAATTTTGCTTATCTTTTCTTGTTGGAATTGGCTTTCTCACTGAGTGTCTGTAACTCACCAGTTTTTGTTTCTTTTCTTCAGTAGGCATTGCAAATAGACACTTCTAATCACATTTACTCTTCAGAACAGATATTAAAACTTTGCAATTTGTCTCTAGAGAGGAGGACACTCCGGCTACTCTCAATGTCATGATCTGTGTATCTTTCCACTCCAGTAGCCAATTGGAAGATCAAATAATTAGATCATCGGGAAAAAAAATTAGATCATTGAGATATTCTGACCATGTGAAATCCGATGGTGAGATATTTAGTCATCATTTATTATCATATCATCATACATTATATTATTATGTATTTTATATATTATGTATGATACATTTCATTATTTACATGATGATGATAGGTAGATCCAGAGAATAATAAAATTCCCAAATAATAGCTTTTGGTGCCTTATTACCAGACGCTCTATGGATACTATTCTTATTGGAAACTACTATAAAGGGTTAAATACTATTTGTTTAATTTGTGATTGATGTGTGATCCATAGTGATTCTGTTAATAAGTGAGCCCAATCCTATCTCCTGCTCCAAATCCTCCCATATCTCCCAATTCACTGGAGTAAGAGCTGAAATCTTTGCAATGGTCCAGAAGCCCAGTATTCTCTCCCTCTGTCCCTTCTCTAACTTCATGTCCACTACTCTCATCTTTCAATTCCTTCTAACCACAGTAGGCTCCTCACTGCCATGAACTTCCCAGGCAGGTTCCTGCCCCAGGCCCTTTACACTGGCTGCCTCCCACCCACTGGCTTGGGTTGCCTTTCTTTCTCCCAGATATCCTCATGGCTAAGTCCTTTAGGTCGTCTCTGGCCACCCTATCAAAAATCTCCTTTCCCCACTCGGCCCCCACCAACACCAACACCTCATATTTAATTCTATGCTTTATTTTGTCTCCTTACTCTATTACTGTTTTTCTAGCAAATTAGAATATTAGCTCCATCACGGAGGGGTTTTAGTCTTTTGCATTCCTTCCTACATCTGCTGTTCCTAGAATAATGCCTGGCACGTAGGGGACACTCAGTACATCCTGCTGAATGAATAAACTTATTCTCCTGTTTACACGGAGTGACTACAATATGCTAGACATTCTGATAGGCCCTGGGGATACAAAGATAACTAAGACACGGACCCTGACCTTGTGGATCTCACAGCTAGTAGGAGCTTCATACATGTGACTGTGTTTTGGGCCAAAGTATATTTTCATATTATGTTATGTGCAAAAGGGTGTGCATCCTGTCCAAGGAGGGAGCTGAGTGAATGTATAATAGCTAGCTTCATATTTTAAGAAGTATTTACCTTCCTTGTAAATGTTGAAGTCAAAGGTAAATAAAGGTGTAATTAAGTCTTCACATCCTGGCATGTGCTTCCCTCCATTTGGGTAAAAGTCAAGGTGACCACAAGCATTAATAGTTCCAGCACCTGAGATCGATAAAAGCAGGATAAATGCTTCTAAGATTCTTTTCCATGCTTCAGTGTAGTTTCTGTTTGTATCAAAAACTTACCAAACTCAAAGAGCAAGCGAACTCCGTTTGTATGGATGACGTCGACAAAGTCAGCATCCGAGGGGTCCAGCCTAACCTCGTTTGGAGTGTTGTGGAAATATGGCCCGGCTGGGTCCAACCCTGTGGAAAAGCACGAAAGGCCATTAGACCAACACACGTTCTCTCCAAGAGCACATTAATAGTGTTGTTGTTATTTTGGAGGGATAGATTTACACAGGTCGAACACCGCCCAAGACAAAGTACTGATCCCTAAATTGAGTACATACATGCAGGTCTCTATACAATGTCAGATTCCTATGCACAAGCAAGGCTGTGTCCAGACAATGCCAAGCAACAAAGTCGGAAGAATCAAATGCTAGGGTCTGTACAGGGATTACCATCTATGTAACTAAGGTTATGGATCGCAGATGACCTCAAAAGCAACATCTGTATGCAAAAATACAGATAAAAAGAAAAGATAAGAGCTCTTCACTCTAAACATGAATCTATAAAGCAACATGCTTCAGCTTAGTTTTCAGCTGTGGCTCATTATTTCCACCTCATTATATTACAAATGAAAAGCCTGACATTCGGTGACATGAAGTGATTCAACAAAGTCATCATACACTGGAGGCAAAACGGACGAAGAGCCCAAGTGTCTAGACCCTCAGCCCACTGTGTCCTGTTCAAGTATCTAGGAGGGATAAAGGTAAGCTATGTAGAGGTCTCTACGATGTTATGACCATTCACGGATCTATTCATTTACACATTTGACACTTATTATCAAGCACTTACTATGGGCCAGGAGCTAGGTTCAGCACTTGAGTACAAGGAATGAGGCCTGGCTTTGTCCTCAAGGAGCTTTCTGTTGGACGGGGAAGACACCTCCATCCAGAGCTCTCAGTCCAGAGACCGAGGGGAGCCTAGGTTTTATGCGAGCACAGGGAAGGGACACACAAACCAGACTTGGGAAGTTGGGACACGCTTCTGCGGGACATGGAAATACAAGCAGAGATCTGAGGGACCAGGACACTCGGCCAGGGTCAAGAGAGGACAGCCGCACCCCAGGGGTAAGAAAGAGACTCTTCATGGCCTGCAGGTGAAACAGTTAACACATTTGGGAAACTATAACCGGTTTTTGAGGGCTGGGGTACAAAATTTTTGAACTGGGTGAAAGACAAAGCTAACATTGTAAGCAGGGGCCAGGTGTAGTCTGAACCACGCAAAAGGGTTGGGGCACCATCTGGTTGGCAATGGGAAGCTCTTACAGGTCTGCCAAAGGGGAGATTTACATTTTAGCAAAAGTCTCTGCGGTAAAGTGGACACTGGGTCCCGGAGTGGAGAGGACTTGGAGTGGAGCTGCAGCTGACCCGTGGAAATACGGCAGGAGTGAGCAGTAAATGTTTGGGCCCCACGCCTGTAAGACACAACAGGCTCAGGATCGATCTTCAACTCTAGGAAGTTTGTTTGATTATTTTGTGTGCGATCACCGAACAGCGGCAAACTTCTGATGAAGTCAAGAACTCTGCAGAGATGCCTCCAAAAATAGGAGGCGCCCATCAGACTCTGCGGATCAGAGAACAGGCAAGTAGCAGGGGAGCCGGGAACCTGCATTTGGGGGGTTCCAGGAGGTCTCGGGGAAAGACAGCAGAAGGTTCAACTTATACATGTCTTAAAATCTGTCACTTAATTCTGCTTTGAACTGGTTTTATGGTAAAGTTCCTATCTTTCTTGACGTTTTGGTTCTTTTGTTACACAAGGAACACGATTGTTCCCAAACTAACCACTTGCAAGGACTATAGATTCCAACATCTAAATTATAGCAATTTTCGGATTTTCAGAGAGCTTTTAAAAATGTATTAGTTTCTACTTACTCAACGGGATAATTCACTTGGCAGGAAGAATTAGGAGTTAAATAGTATCTGATTTTTGAAATCAAAATTGAGAAAAACAAAATCTTCACAAATCTATGGTGACCCCATGTGATTGCAAACACGTGAATAGTGAAGTTCCTCCCTCTGATTTAGGGCTGAAATGCCCACAGGCTGTGTAGGCCCCAGGATGTTCCCTCTTCACAAACTCTGCCCACTTCTTCACTCTCCCGGGCCTGAAAACTTAGAGCAAAGGGGGATTTTTGCTACACGACGACTTCAGAATAAAAATACAATTTTATTATCTCCAAGAAGAAAGGCGGCCATGGGCTGGTGTTGGCATTGGTGTTGGGATTTGGGAGCTGGAAGAAAGAGGAAGTTTTCAGCAGGAAAAGTCTGCTATACCGGGAAGCTGCAGCGACCATACACTATACACGTAATCTGGAGTTCTTAACTATTTTTAGGAAAAGATACTTAAAGTTCAAGTTTGAATTTAAAGCATAAGTATGTGTGTGTATATATGTACACACACAGAACTATAGTTTATTGTTTTAACCAACAGGAAATGTACACATACTATATGTTGGGCCTGGGGAGGGGCGGGGGTAAGAGAGACTTTCTTAGTAGTTAAGAGTGTCTCAAAATAAACAGGTGAATGAATAATTATATATGTGTATATATAGAACCATGCAACACAGAAGTTGCATTTTGGAATATAATAGAGGAGTATTTGAAAGGAGTTGGGAAGTAGAGAGAATTAACTCTGCTGCAGGACGGCGCACTTGAAATGAATCTTGAAAGGTGAATAGTGGCCATTTAGGGCAAAGGATAATAGCACAAAAATATGAAAAGCCACGATGATACATGAACCATTATGTGGCAAGCTAAGAGGCTTTGGGCGACAGAAAGTTTTGGCAGCGAGCGGCAGCTCGTATTTGGAAACATGATGCCTTGGCAGCACTTGTGGGGGACTGGGCTGGGGGACCTGTCACAAGTGGCCAAATCCAGGCGAGCGATGTAGAGGGTCTGAGCCGGGATAGTGGCCAGGACGCGCAAAGCAGCTGAGGAGACCAGCACCTGCTGCCTGAATGTCGCTTGGGGATGCAGAGGAGAGAGAGGCCAGGCCAGTTTGTGGATACTGGAGCTGACACTTTGATCTCCCTCCATCTGACTCGATTAGTTTGGAAGTCGCAGTGCCGGAAAGGGAGATGATGATCGTCCTCGAAAATCTAATTCGCAGTATATCCTAAACCGTGCTAATTCATCGTGTATGCATACCCGAGTCTGCAACTTATTCTTAGACTTGACAGTATGTCCAGGGGTAAGAGTCAGCATTCTAGCAACTGGAACGGCGTAGGCACAGTTCACACAGCCAGCGTCCACGCTGAGCTGTGACCCCGATGTGTCCCGGACGTCCTACCAGAACCGTCAGTGAGGCTCTGGCTCATTCCGGAGTGGCACGGCGCATGTCGTAACTCATAAGCCACCCTCGACTGCTGGGTGGGCAGCTCCCGATACTTTGCCGCCGCAGGTGACCCCCAGGGAACATTCTCGAACGTGGACTTCCACCCTCCTGCTTTGAAAGCGCTGTCATGTGAGTTGAGCCCCGTTCCCTCCTATCTTATATCTGCTTCCTCTACTCCCGTTGGTGTCTCAGACACTGATTTTGTGTGTAGACAAACATGGAAGCAGATTCCAGGCCCACCCCCAGGGCAGGCTTACCTGTTATCCTTCCCAGGCCTGGGACCCTGGACCCAGCTTCCCCAGCCAGATGTGCTCCCACGCTGTGGCCAATCAAGTGAACTTTAGAAGGAGAGTATCCAAATTTTTTCTGATTGGGTTTTCAAAGGAAAACAGAACACAGGTTTTTAAGAGACCAGGCAGAATGGCTTCCCTGTGCCTGACATATCTTATTTGTCCCTCTCACACACAGGCTGGCGACTAGTCAAAGGACAAAGTGACCCCCTGCCTCCTTGTCTGGCTGAAAAAGAAAGGACAGGACAGGCCTGCAGGAATGACCTCGGTCAGGTTCTTTTCCCTGTGCTAAGGGGTCTCGTGGTCCTCGGGAAAAGAACTGCCCAGCAGCCACAGTGATGGCTTCCGGCCCATCCCTGAGACCCAACCCTGCCAGCACACTCCCATCGTGGCTCAAACGCGGTCATTCCGGGGCTGTTACACACCTTCCCTGAGTCTGTCTCCTCCCGCTGAAGGACACTCTAGCAAATGTGTGTGCTGAGTTTGGTCTTCAACGAGGAGTTTTAACGACTATTCCCAAAGTGACTGTATGCCTAAGAGTCCACACACACACACACACACCCACACACACATGCACACTCAACAGGGAACAAAGGAGCAAGCCCTTTCAGTTTCATCTGAGCTTCAAGTTCTCTTCACGGTAACAGTGAAAATCAAGCAATCGCCTTCATGTGGATAAATTTGTCATTTGATCAAATGTTCCACTTTTTACCCACCAGTAATGACAATATTACGTGCTGCCTTATAAAAGTATTTTCTCCGTCCGTCGCATGTGAACGTGCATCCAAGGATGTCTCCTGATCATTAGGGGGCCCCTTCCTCCACCGCGGTCACCCTTTCAAATCTCGGGTTTCTCTCTGTCTTCCTCTACAGCCTGGTATCGGATCAGCCCTCCTCCCCCTGCAGACATCCCCTTCTCTGTCCCCATCAATTCACCGAACATGGACCACAGCAAATGCTTTCCCCTTCCGCTCAGCAAACATTTCCTCTCCGACAAGTCACTGCCATTTATTTCCTGGACCAAGAAGAGCCCACAGTGCAGGTCCCAGGATCCACAAGAAATTCACAAAAGGTTAGGACAGGTATTTCTCCGAAGAGATGAACCGGATTTCATCTTTTGGATGCAAGGACCCATTCTAAGTACCTCCTTGTGCCCTGGTCTCCCTCAAAGGCAAGACGAGAGGACAAGCCGTGTGGGGGCAGAGGTGAGGACTTGGCCCCATGAGTCCCCTCCAGCAGGTTCCTCATTGAGCTCAGGTGCAAGCATCACCTCCCTGGGCTGCCCACCTAGGTTAGCCTCTGCTCCAGTATCTCTCCGTCCCACTGCCTTGGACTTCATAGTACTGTCCTCATGCTTTGTGAGACCAGAAACACTGTCTCACTCGCCCTGTATCTTCAGTGACTAGAACAGCGCCTAGCCCACAGCGGCGCAGAGAAAAATATTTGTTGAATGAATGAGTGAACCCACCTTAAGAGTCTGAAAGGGTCATAAATCTTTAGATTTTACTTAGCTGCATTTTATGTTGGGAAATTACTTTCTATAATGGTAGGGCATATGGAGATTTATAAATGTCTCAGGGTGTAACCCTCCTATATAGCAAAAGACTTGGCTATTTTATTCTTTTAGAAAATGTAGGTGTTATTGTGCCTGGGCTGGACCACAGACCTGACTAATTCACTGCCACAGAACCCAGTTTCTGTGGGACCATGTAGTTCACATTCCCAACAAATGGCATTCATAAGATGGGAATAGTTTATAATCATTAAGGATAGGTTTACCATGGGACAAAAACTAACTGGCAGGAGCCAGTCTTACAAGCCAACCCAGGACATGACCTTGGGGGTGGGGTCAGGGGTGGGGAAGCCTTGGATGAGGAGCCTGTGAAGGGACACTGCCACCAAGTGGCACTTTGTAGAATCACAGGCACTTCTTTTCCAAGAAGTCCCTTCCCTTTCCTGGTCACCATACCGAATGCTTAGTATCTCACAACGCGCTTAGAAGTTGTGTAAGCAATAAAAAAGCCATAAAATCGACGCAAATCCTCAGTGTTATGATGCAAAACCAATTAAACACAATTTTAAAAAATCAACTTTTCTTACCGTGAGAACATCAATAAAATACGCCACCTCAGCCCCAACAACGCGCAGGTTGTTGACGGCGTCGATGTATTCCAGCGAACCGTTAATCCAGTCTATGTTAATGCAATTCATGTCTTCCGCTTTCAGTAACACCTGGCACAAAGATTTATTATGTATGTAAGAAAGAGGAATTAAAGAAAGCCAAAGTGACTGAGCAATGGATTCCAGAATAAGAAATAACACTGGGGAGGAGGGAGAAATAACACTACCAGGTATCGAGAACAGAGTACACATTAGGTTCTGCCCTAAACCTTTTGCATATATCATCTTATTTAAACCCTTTTACAGATAAAGAATCCAAAGCGCAGACAAGTTAATTAAACTTAGCCATGATCGTGGTACATAGAACCACGGTATGAATTCAGGCAGCCTGACTCTACTATACTATATGGCCTTATAAATAATTAATTGCTTACGATGTTAGCAGTCTATTAATCTTGAGTGTAAGGGAGGAAAATTAATTTCTTAGAGTGAACCTGGAAAATTTTTTCCCTTAAGTGAGAAATTTATCATCTCGTTCAATCTTTTGTCAAAAGTGAGACTTTATCAAAGAATAATTACAAAGA
The DNA here is from genome assembly GCF_011764305.1 of Mustela putorius furo. Taxonomy (NCBI): domain Eukaryota; kingdom Metazoa; phylum Chordata; class Mammalia; order Carnivora; family Mustelidae; genus Mustela; species Mustela putorius. The sequence goes on from NW_025422057.1 coordinate 13,995,224, forward strand.
AATATGCTCCCATTATAATCTATGCAATTCATAATAAGTGGGTATAAATGGGAAATGGATAATTCATTTGGGGCCTTGGGACAGGGACAATGTGAGTAACTGAATGGAGGATTTTTCATGAATATGCATTAATATATGCAAAGTACATTCCCATTAAACATACAGCTTTTATACCAGTATAAAGAAGAGTCTATTCATATCATACATTGCACATGTCTTGCTGCCATTTTCCATCTGATTTCCATCCAGGGATGTTAATACGGGTCATCTTGTCTGTTCCGAAGTGTGAGGTTTGGATAGTTAGATAATTAATTGCACTGATCTCCTGTTTCAAGTGAAAAGAGATTAAGGTAAAATAACAATTCAAAATTATTTGACACTTAGTAGAATTATTCCAAGTCTGCTCAAAAGTCTTCCACTACATTTGATTTTTAACAATCTTCTTTAATACATTTTTACCAAAGAAATAGTTACTGCTACACACGGCAAAGTACCAAGAAATTATTAATGCATTATCAAATACAATATATAAAAGTAATCACAAGGAAGGGAAAGAAAAACGTTTGGTTTTAGGGCAAGGTTTGTAAGACGATGCTGGGTCCCTTATACTCAGGGCTCCTGTCAGCCTCACTTTTTCTAGCACTTACTTCTCTGCTGCCCGTGGAATCCATGAGCCATGTGCTGCTTGAGGCTTAGGAAATGCTGACAAGGCGGCAAAAGAGACTGTTCACCCCACTTTATGGGGGAGGGAATAAAGTTTAGGATCTCGCCACATGCAGCACAATAGCGTATTAATGATCATCTTATGTAATTACCTTAAATGTTCTTTCGTATTTCTTGTATTTTGTTGGATTGTTTTTATAACCAACCAAACTCAATTTAAGTGATACTAGGCACTGAAGTGATTTCGTTCTTAAAAGAAACGTGAAAAGGCACACTCTAAGAAATGCTCAAAATACTATTTTGAGAAAAAAAAAGATGAGCCCTCTAATCAGCGAGTTGCAAGTTGGACCATGGCAAATCCCACAGCAAAGATCCTTCAAAGGAAGGGCCTATTCCTAGCCCTGTGTTTAACAATAACATGCAGGTTGATCATACAACTTGCGGGCTAGTTAAAATCTCTCCAGGATGGTAAGCAAGCAGTTAGGAGAATCCTAAATTAACTTACGTAGTCATTATAATATAGCTACACTCGTATGTGTCAGGAATTGTTCTAAGCACTTTGTAGTGTAGCTCATTCACCCTCCATGACACTGTGGGGTAGGTACTAACTTTACAGATTAGGAAAGGGCACAATGAGAAGTCAAGTCACTTGTCCAAAGGCCCTTCAGCTAACAAGACCTGATGTAGGGGTTGAAACCCACATGGTTGTTCCCCGAAGTCACATGTTCTACCACTGAGCTCTCAAGTTTCTCAAGTTGGGGTCTGATCATACTGTTCTTCACTGATACGGCCCAGAGCAGATGTGGGATTTGTTGAGACAGATAAGAAAATCAAACATATCTGGGCTTTTTTTTTTTTTTTTTTTTTTTTTTTGGAAGTGCTGCTGTACTGAATCATGGAATCCAAACACAAAAACATTTGTCCATCTACATATTTAAAAGAATCCAGATGTTAATTCCAACTCCAACTGGAGCTCCTTAAACAACCAACCATATTTTTATTTCTGTGTCAAAAAAGAAAAGAAAAGAAAAAACATCCCAATCCTATTTGAGAAAGGGGATTTGGTAGAAAAAGTTTGTTTAATCTTTCTACGTCATGAGAAGAGCTGGAGGCTGGATGTGGGGCCTTGTGAAAGCTTCAAAGTGTCCATGCGGCAAGTCTTATGGGACCCCAGCATCTTCTACTGTCACAAAAGCCTTCAAGAATTCAATAAAGTAGGAAAGGTAGAAAAACACGTTTGTTCTCTTCGTATTCAATCTGGCACACCCCTGTGAAATGACATACTAACCTAGAAAACAGGAAACAACACCATGGAATCAACTCAAAGAGAACACCTCAGCTTCTGCTGCCGTGAGGGCAGAGCCATAAAAGGGTGTCAAGACAGAAGGGGTTATCCCAAGAAAGGGCGAGGTAAAGTTTCTGTGGTGAGCTGGGAGCTCAGACCTTTATTTTTAACGTTCTTATCGTTGAAGAATCACAGAGCCTGACTGGTATGAGATCGACCCATTCCACAGAGCATGGCTACTCTCTCAGTGATCTCATCTGCAGTCAGTCAAAAGTAGTCACCAGTTAGGCATGTCCCAGCCTTGAGAAAAGCTGCAGGCCCAGAAACCACCGTAATTGCGCAAAATGTGCATCACCACCAGTGACTAACTGTATGAGCCACTGTGGGGGATGGCAGATTGGATTCATTCTTACAGAAGTGTAGCTGTGAAGACCTGGGACTCTCCAAAGAGTCCAGGTTATTGCACCACGGTTAGCTTTAAAAGCCCTCCCTCTGGGAAAAGAGAACATTAAACCATTGCGCGGTTAACTTCTGCTTTCTCATACACCAAGTGTAGCATATGGGCCAAGCCTGGGGCCATTGAGGTTTTTAGTATTGGACGTTGACCCAACCTGTATCCTGACTGTTGGTGTAAAAACACTTGAACACCAAACCCTCAGGCTTCCATCCACTGCGAAATTCAAGTGCAGATCTGGTTTGTCACAGGGTTTTTTCCAAATGGAAGGGAGTAGAAAAGACATGAGGAATGTTGCCTTTATGGTCCCTTTATTAGGAGAGGACTCAGTGTCTGACAGCCTCTTCATTGCCTTTAGGGTCCACATTCTCCCAAAGACTGACCTTTATCACCTGTTTTGGTGCCTGTGCTCTGTGGAAGTTCAAGTACATGGCCACTATGTAGAGGGACTAAGGACCAATGAGTCCTATGAGGACTGAGGGACAAGACCAGGGGTTCAGTTAGTCCTGAATACACACATGTACCCTAAAGTTCTAACCAGACAGCAAAGGTGCTCCAAAACTTTTATATTCAACAGATTCACAATAGATAGAACACAAAAATTACCATCTTAACCATTTTGAAGTATACAATTTAGTAACACGAAGTCATCAGCATTGTTGTGTAACTATCAGTATTGTCCCTCTCAAGGAATTTTTAATCATCCCAAACTGAAATCCTGTACCCTGAAATAGTAACTCCCCAATGTCCCCTCCCCCAGGCCCTGGTAACTATTATCCTACTTTTCCATCTCTATGAATTTGGCTATTCTAGGGGTTTCACATAAGGGGAATTTCATGGAACGGACAATGCTTGTCCTTTTGCGTCTTTGCTTATTTAAGTTTGTAAAATGTCTTGAAGGTTCATCCATGTTGTGGCATCTACTGCGATGCCATTTCTTTTTAAAGCTGTGGAACATCCCTCCCTTGGTTTTTTGATAGTTACGGAAATCACATTTTTGAGTACACTTTCTTGGTAAATTTCTCTCTACCCAAATAAAGGCTTTTCCTCTTTGTTTTGGATAAAGCTGTCATCAACAGAGCAAAGGGCAGATTTCAGTGAAGAGCCGTGTGCCCCTACGTACGTGTGCGTCTGGTCTGTGGAGAGCTACACATCAGGTTCTGTTGGTGTGGTGCCTTGGCTGGGTCTGATGGAAAGGGAGGCTCAGGGAGACACAGGGGCGGGTAGAGATGGGAAGTTATCTTGCACCGTGGAGTGCTTGTTCTCTGGCCTTCGTTCCACTTAGGTCTAGTATCATGCTTTTTTTCTCTGCCCCTAAGATCACATCACTCTTTGGGTTTCAACTCTTACCTCGGGGTAAAAGACTTTGGCATCTCTTTTTCCAGACTGCCCACTGAGCTCTAAGATGCAAATACCCGATAGCTGGACCAAACCTCACTGGTCCAAAATGTAACTCATTCTCCAGCATCCCCATTCAAGTTTTCTTGACAAGAGGGTCATTATTCTTCCTGTGACTCATATGTGATATCTCAGGACAGTTTAGGATGTTCATCATGTCGGTCTTCTGTTCTCATACTTGTGCCCTTACTCTGGCTCAGGCTAGTTCCCTGAGTCTGGTTTTCTAGCACTCTCAAATAGAACTTTCTGAGATAGTGGAAATAGCCTACATTTGCATGGTTCAAAATGGTAGCCACTAGACACAGAGGGCTACTGAGCACGTGATATGTGGCTGGTGCAGCTGAAAAATGGTATTTTTCATTTTATTTAGTTTTAATACCCATGTAGCTCATGATTAGTGTGTTGGGCGGCTCAGAACTACACGCTCTGGCAATCACCTGCAGGCTCTCCCAGCTCCAGTCTACGAAGGTTCACTGCAGCCAGAGTAAAAAACCTATAGCCTCATTAAAAACTCCCACTGGGGCCTCATGGCTCACAGAATAAAACCCAGAGTCCCCAGGAAGATTCTAGTCCCCTAGAATTCATCTCTAAACTACTTTTCTAACTAACTCCATACTCTAGCTAGCACTTCCTCTCTGTCCTCCGTTCAACTCGACATGACATCAGACATACTCTGCAGGCTCTCTTTTGTCCACACCACTTCATTTGTCACTTCCCTGTGTGTCTCTGCTTACACAAACCCTGCCCATTCTGCGGGACACACCTCAAACAGGTGTCTTCCTCAAAGCCTTTCCTGGTTCCTGTCCCACCCCCAAGGGGAAGGTAAGCTTTTCCTCACCACGCCCCCAGATTCCTTTTTTTGTATCTTACGTAACAGATTATAATTGGTTCTGCAACAGAAGTTAATTGTTTACATACCCCATTTTCCCTAATACAATAAACAGGATACTGTCTTATTTAATCAATTTGAGACATGATAGATACTGTTGCTTGTCCCTACTCTTACCTGTGGAAAGTTCTCAATTAGTATATTAATCAAATGGAGTATCAAATTCATTTCATATGAAACAAGAGATGCAGAACAATCTTTATATTTAAGTCCTAGAACAAATAATATGACAAGAAAATCTGGCTCACAATACTAAAAAGAAATATTGGCCTTGAAATCAGTAGTTTGTGCCAGAGTCAGTTACTGAACCTAGGCCTTCTGTATCTATAGCTACATCTTCTGATGTAGAATAACTGATATGTGAAGGCAGCAAATTAGCTTACCTGATAGACTTTGGGATTACGTCTAGTGTAGAGCAGAAAGCGAGTGTTTATCTCCTCTGGAGACCAGGGCAAACCTGCAAACTGTCTTGACAAAGTCCCAGTCCATGGTAAACCGTCTTTAAAGCACCCCACCCTTTCATAGCAAACTTCTTTTCCTGCAGCAAAAAGATGGAGTGTTAGTATTATAGGAGCCAGGCCCAGAGAGAGGCTGGGTTTCCCACCACAATGGTTCATTGAAATAGGGCTTCAAGTCAAACAAATTCAGCTCAGGGAGACTCTCTTTACAGAGTGCTCTCCACTCCCCTTCTGTCGGCACCCTCCTCCTGTTACTTATGACCATGACTTTGTAGATCACAGTGCCACAAGGGAGAGCATAGGGGCTTCGGAATCAGGCATTCCTGGCTTTGGACCATTCTTTTTTCTTTTATGAGTCTCGGTTTCCTCCTCTTCAAAGTAGAGTTAATCCCACTTATCTTACAGCCTTGAGAGGAAGATTACCCATCACCCAGGACAGTCCTTGTGAATGGGCCTGGACATAAGAGGGATGCTGAGTGTTCCCTGAATTCCTGCCTCTTCTGATGAGAGTGAAAGTTTTTGCTGAAAGGGACCTTGGAGTCCCCAGAGCCTAACACTATACCTGACGGCATAGGTCTCCTGAGAGCACAGGGACAGCAAAATTTCATTCAGTTGTAACCAAGTCTCTTCTGTCTGGAGCTCTCCTCACTCATCTCTACAATGAGAATCTTTGGGGAAACCGAGTCTTAATATTTCTGCCATCCACTGACTTTCCTTTGTCTTTTCAACAAGGCTTTTCTTTTTCATTTAATAGGCAAAACCACTTCATGTCCTGTTGTTTAATGGAGGAATAATTTAATTTATTCAATTATAATTGTTATTATTTGTTCAACTTATTAATGAATTATGTATTCAATTTATTATTACTTATTACATTGGTTTTCATTTGTTCATTTTAGGATTATTTGTTACTAGTGACTAGAGCTGTTCGAAGACTTGAATTTGAGGGATTTTTTCCATTTACCAAAATATGGCAAATCAGACTTTGACTTTCAAGTCCACCAGATTTTACTTTAAAATTTTAGGAGATACTGCATTTTCTCCATTCCCTACCAATGAGGTTCCACAATAAATATAAAGAGAGAGGATAGAGAATTAAAATTTTTAAAAGAAATTATACAGGTGAGCAACAATCCACTCCTCACCCCCAAACCCAGCCCTGACCCCAGAGGCGACAGTTATTCTGGTGGTCACCCCCATCTCTCTATATAACACGCTTACCCCGCTAAGTTTTGATATATTAACTTTAGTCACACATGATCTATTAACTCGCTGCAGTAATAAATGAGAATTTAACCCACCTATTCTTGGGATCAGCCAGGATCAGGGCAAGAAACAAATCACACCGCTTATTTTTTAACTGTGAGAGTTTAATACAATGAATCGTCATTAATCAGATATTGGCGAACCAAAGGCAAAAAGGGGACCAGATAGCAGCTCCCAGGTGACAACTGCAGGGAGCAGCCACTGGCAGGGGGCTGGTGGGGGACACAGAAGAGGTTTGTTAATTCAAATGAGGAAACTTGGAGGAAGGGCTGCTAGACCCGGGCCAGGGTGCTGTCTCCAGAGCTGGGGTTCAGTCCCTGAAGAGGGGTGCTAGCCGGATAGTGCTGGCATCTTTGAGTGGGCACCAGGTGACCCTGGTACCCCATGCACCAGGGGTTTTAGAACAGCTGCAAACCAGAGCCTTTGGCTGCTACTGGACAATTGTTCATGCAGAGGTGACAAGTCATTGCTGGAAAAACACTGACAGGAACCAGGAGCCAACAGGAAGGAGCACCTCGTTTTTTCATCCTGGAGCCTCAGCGTCCCTCTAGTGTCCCTGCTGACAGTGCTTCTCTGGGAGTGGCTGAACAGGGGCACTGTGGTTGAGCATCCCAGTGCTGGCCGGGCAAGGGCTGACATGAAGCTGGGGGGCAAGAGCTCCTACAGGACAATTCTCTCCACATTGTTTCAAGTCCTCCTCCTCTACAGTCAGTAACATTGTTTTTAGCTCATCTAATGGCTTCCACTATAAACTTATTTGACAGACAGAGATCACAAGTAAGCAGAGAGAGAGAGGTGGGGAGAAACAGGCTCCCCGCTGAGCAGAGAGCCCAATGTGGGACTCGATCCCAGGACCCTGGGATCATGACCTGAGCCAAAGGCAGAGGCTTAACCCACTGAGCCAACCAGGTGCCCCGGTTTCCACTATAAACTTAAATAGTAATCATCATCATCATCTTCTTCTTCTTCTTCTTCTTCTTCTTTTTTCTTTTTGAGAGAGAGAGAGAGAGAACATGGGGGCTGGAGGGGCGGAGGGAGAGGGAGAGAGAGAATCTTAAGCAGACCATTGGGCTCGATCTTATGACCCTGAGATCATGACCTGAGCCAAAATCAAGAGTCAGATGCTTAACCGAGTGAGGCACCCCAGATGCTCCAGTATTCTTTTTCTTTCTTTTTTTTTTTTTATCCATACCTCTTACTCCTCATAACCTGACTCCCTACCTTTGCAAGACAAGGTTTAAGCTATGTTGCCTGTCTTCTTCCCTTCCATCTTCCAAAGGCTGCCGGCCATACTTTGACTTTCATACCGTCAAAGTTGATAACAATCAGACTTTGCTCTATAATCATAATTAAGTCTTTCGTGTTTTATCTGTAGGCTGGCTCCAAAAAATTGAATATCAATAAACAGAAACATATTATTATGACTAGATAAATATTTTTCCTTTCAGAGCCAGTTAGTGTGCTATAATTACATTTCCTTGTCTGCACCTCATTATTCAGTTACCCATTCCCTTCAGAGGAGAAAATTCAAATGAATGATCTTTTCATAGACACGAACTGCTCAACATGAGTGTCATTTTAGTTTCCTCCATATTTGGATTATGCTTTACTTGTGCCATCTCATTTTCCTGGATTCTCTGGTTGCCTTTGTTTTCTCTTGTTGCAAGAGTAAACATGTGCCCTCTTCCATATATCCCTAGTACAGTACAGCTCCTCAATCAACATTTCTCCTGCCTGGAATCTACTTTGGTTTTTTCCGTTGAATCATACATACATCCAGTTCTGATTTGGACCAATGAGTTTACATTTGGATTGTGTATTTTTTTTAAAAGATTTTATTTATTTATTTGACAGAGAGAAATCACAAGCAGGCAGAGAGGCAGGCAGAGAGAGAGAGAGGAGGAAGCAGGCTCCTCGCTGAGCAGAGAGCCCGATGCGGGACTCGATCCCAGGACCCTGAGATCATGACCTGAGCCGAAGGCAGCGGCTTAACCCACTGAGCCACCCAGGCGCCCCTGTATTTTTTTTTTTTAAAGATACATGTATTTGAGAGAGAGCGCATGGTGGGGAGGGGCAGAGGGAGAGAGAGAATCTCAAGCAGTCTCTGTGCTGAGCATAAACCTGACTCATGGCTCCATCTCAGGACTCCGAGATCATGACCTGAGCTGAAATCAAGAGTCAGATGGCCTAGCCACCCAGATGCCCCTAGATCATGCTTTTCTAATAGAACCTTCTGTTTTTTTCCTAGAATGTCCAGCTGCCTTGTTTTTTGGGTTACATGCCCCCCCCACACACACACAAATTCTTTACCAGATCATTCAATCTATGGAAGTGAGTCTGGATTTTGAAATGAAGGTTGTTATAAATACTGTCCATTTTCAATGTTTGTAACTTACCAAGGTTATTGGTCACCATGTCCTTTTTCATAAGGAAATGCCCACTGAAAGAGCATAAAGTTAGAAGAAACTACATGTGATGAAGGAGACTGGTCAACATCATAAGGTACTAAAGCCGTTTAGATTGAAAGATTAATAGTTCTTTAAAAATAACATGTTTTCTATAAAATCAGTAAGTTGGTATTGGGCCAATAACTTAAATGGCCAATATAAAACAAGGAATATAGTTTTAAAATGGTAGCCTTGAAGATATGCAGCTATTGAAAATGTTTACAGAATCTGTAATGCAGATAGTAATGAAAGTGAGAATAATACAGGGCTGGTGGGGGGGAAGGCAGGCAGGTAGCAGAACTATGTATGGTTTTATTTAAAATGCATGGGGGAAAATAAAATTTAAAGGAAGTGCTTCAAAATATTAACAGTGATGAGAACGCATAGTTTTTATTTTCTTTATCCTTATCTATGGTCTTCAGTTTTCAATGATTAATAATGATTACTTTAATAATAAAATAAATTATAACAGAAAAAAAAGCGCACTACTTCTCCAAATGATGTTCAGTGTGACTTCTTTATCTTACTAATAATAATTAAAACAGCAAAAACAGACTGAGCCCTAAGTGTCACGTGGGTGAGGAAGTGGACACTTAGAAAAAGCAATCACTCTTGCCCAATGAGTCCCTGCTGTTAAGTGGTAAAATAGGGACCATCAGGCAGCTCATTCGATCACTAAGTAGAACCCAGAGGAATATTAATTAATTAGCTTTTGCCTGTGGTAAGCAAGAGCCTCCAAAACTCCTTGTCTTACCAAAATTAGGGTTTATTTCTCATTTACGTTACATTTTGGCTGCAACAGTTTTAGGTTCGCTGTGGCTCTGAATTACGGTCCTCTTCACTCCAGGATCTAAGCTCAAGAGACAACTTGTTCAGAACATGCTGCTCTTGGGGCAGAGAGAAAGCGGGTAAAGGCTCTTCACACAGGCTTTGAGACTTGGACTGTCTTTGCACATCCTGTGGCCAAAGGTGGGGCTGAGGTTGCAGAGTCCGCTTCCGGGGACAGGGAGTAAATAATGGGGGACAATAATACAGTCTGCCATGGAAGGGTACTGGGTACACCGGAAGGAAAAGCCTTTTGTCATTTAATTGTGCATTTCTTGAATTACCCACACACCTGAATATCTTGTGCATTTCTGCCCCTTTGCACATCTGTGGGTGAGATCTTTGTGTCCTATGCACTTTTTCTAACGTTCGCTTTTTTCCTATTTGTAAAAACTCTTCAAATACGATTTGCTGCTTTCCAGTCAGATATTGAGAAAAGATATTCTAGTTTGCTGTTTGTATTTTTGTTTTACAGAAGTTTCACATTTTATTCAAAAAAATGAGTAATCTTTTCCTTTACGGTTTTGGGGTTTCACCTTACTTAGAAAAGTATTCCTTCCTTCAAGTTAATTCACAATTCCACTCTGTTTTCTTTTATATGTTTCTTATTTCAGTTTCACTCTAAATGTTCACCGATCTGAGATTTATTTTGGTCTAAAAAGTAAGATTTTCATATAAAATTTCATTTCTCTTGGCCTGAATTTATACATAGTATAATCATTTTAATTTCTTTCACACCTGTGGTTATTTCCCTTTGTTTATTTAAATCTGTCAGCATGGTTTTCTATTTCTTAAGTTTTATTAAGCAACCACCATACGTATCTATCAATTATATTGCTGCCTTTCTCCTGTTTTTCTAATGCATTAACCTCTACATTTATTTTAATTAATGAAATTCTTCCTTCAATATTACTTGTTCTTTTTCTAATTTCTTCAATTCTTAAGTCATTACATTTTGATATATTCTGCAATTGAAGTGCTTTATTTCCTTTTTGACCTAAAAGTTCTTTAAAAGAGCACTTGAAATATAGCATAATACAGGAAGCTAGGTTTAATTGGTTAAGAAATCATATAAAGTTGGCATATCAGTTCATATTTTCTTAATTTCCACTTTTCTAAATGAGTCATTTCTCTATCTTACTGTGAGCAGCCTTTTCCAATGACGAAAAAATCTTGAAAATTGATTCATTAATCTATTCAAGAAATATTTATTTGAGTGTCTATTATGCACCCGACACTGTTCTCAGCACTGGGGATTCAACAGTGGAAGAAATAATCCTAATCTTCATGGAGTAGAGGCTAGAGGGGTTGTGGGGACAATGAATAAGAACACATAAATTAACTGAAAGTGTATGTATATTCAGGCGAGGAGGGGTTTCTATTCAAATAGGGTGGCCAGGGAAGATCTAACTAAAGTAGGTGGCATTTTTTTCTTTTCTTAAGTAAGCTCCACGCCCAGTGTGGAGCTCAACATGGGGCTTGAACTCATGACCCTGAGTGCCAGACCTGAGCTGAGATCAAGAGTCAGATGCTTAACAACTGAGCCACCCAGGTGCCCCTAAAATGGGAGGCATTTGAATCCATAGTTGAAGGGGATGAGGAGCACACTGTGGGGATTTCTGGTGGAGGGCAGCATTCTAGGCAGAGGGAAGGGAACATACCAGCCTCTGGGGGAAGGAGCATGCTCAGTGTGACAGAGGAATTACAAGGAGTTCACCCTGACCAGAGATGAGGGGTCAGTGGGGAGAGAGAGACAGGTCCACAACCCCTGATTCTGCAGTTTCAAAATCTAAAAATCTCTGGGGAAAAGAAGTGGGGTGTTGACTTTTTCATTTGTTTTTCAATTTGCAGCAGATTCATTAGGCAACAGAAACTGACCTAACTGTGCTTGTGTGTGTGTGTGTGTGTGTGTGTGTGTGTGTGTATTCACTATCCCACTTAATAGAAGTATTCATAGATTTTACTACAAAAATATCTGCATGGCTGTTTACAGGTTGCTGCCCTGGAATTCCTCTTGAGGTTTTGTATTTTACAGTGTACTTACCACAGTCTCTTTCTAAAATAAAATATAATTGGAGTGCCGGAACACATGCAGTCTCAGGGGGTTGAATAAGGGATGGTAGAGAAGTAGCAGGGAGGGTGTTTAGAAAGCTTACAGAGGACTACAGCATCCAGTGCTTGGCAGATCATTGGAAGGATGTTGGCGCTTCCTCCGAGGTGAAGGGGAGAGCCTTTGGAGGGCCTTGAGCAGAAAAGTGATGCAGACTGACTGAGTCTGGCTCTTGTTTTGAGAACTGATTGAAGCAGCAGAAGGGGAGAGGCAGAGAGACCAGCTGAGAGGCCACTGTAGTCAACTAGACAAGAGAGAATGGTGTCCAGAAGGTTAAGGTGATAGCAGGGTGGGTGGTGAGAAGGGGTCAGCTTCTGGATAAATTGTGAGGAGGATTCAAAGGAACTCACTGATTAATTAGCAGAGACATGTCATAGAAAAGTGGAGGATGATGTTGAGGTTTTCAGATGAAGTTCCTGGAAGACTGGAGTTGTCATTAATTGCGTAGGAAAAACTCTAGAAGGGACAGATTTTGAGAGTGAATCAAGAGCTCCGCTCTGGATATGTAGCTTTTATGTGAATGAGACACATGGTGGAGATGCCACAGAAACAGCAGGACTGAGGACGTGAGACGGGACTTCCCGGGAGAAGTTCAGCTGGAGACAGGAACTTGGAAGGCTTGAACATAAAGTTGGTATTTGACATCATGAATATGGATAAGATCCCCAAGGGAGTGATGACAGGTAAAGGAGAGGGATGATCTCAGGATGGAATCCAAGGACACTCCATCATTAAAACATCAGGAAGATGAGAGGCAAAGAGCAAACAAGACTGCCAAGAAGTCATTGAAGAAATAGAGGAAATCTGGAAGAGTGTGGCATTCTAGAAGCCAACTTAAAAACTTAAACACACACACACGCACACATGCACACACACGCACACACAAAACAAAAGCAACCCTGTTACCAGGGGAGGGGACAATCAAAAATACCAAATACTGCCAGGTCGAAACAGATAAGGATGCAGAATTCACCATGGGCTTGTCACCACAGGAGTGACTGGTGACCATGACAAGCTGTAGTTTCTGAGGTGAGAGCCTGACTGGAGTGAGTTCAAGAAATAAGGGGAGGAGAAATAAGAAACCCTATGTACACATCTCAGAAGTGGGAGTTTTAAAGATGGGTGAAACAACACGTTTGTGTCCTGTTGGGAATGTCCCGGAAGGGAGGAAGAACATTGGTGAGACAGGAGAGACAGAAGACCGCGGAGTAGGATCCTTGAGCACATGAGAGGACATAGACTCTAAAACATACATAGGGGAAGGGCTGGCCTTTGTTGGAGCCAAACACCGTCTCTCTTGTGTGAGAGAGAGAAGGGGAGAAAGTATGGGCAGGTGTACCCATGTAGCTGGTGCTGGGAGCTCCAGGAAGGCCTCTTTGTTTCCATTTTCTTGCTGAAATAGGAATCCAGGCCATCAGCCGAGTGGGGGTGAGCAGGAAAGTGTTGGAGGTTTGAGTGGAGGGGGGAAGAATGAAACCACTCAGGAGCAAAATGAATGACGACAGAAGAGGAGTGAGATGGCCTGGCGGCTTTAGGGTCTTCCGCAGTACCCACGAATTCGCAGCGAGACAAGCAGCGGGCTATGTGCTTTTCTCCCGGCACATTCAGCTGCACAAAGCAGATGAAGTGTTGGATTTAACCAGGGTTGTGGGGACGTCTGGGTGGCTCAGTTGGTTGAGCGGCTGCCTTTGGCTCAGGTCCTGGGATCAAGTCCCACATCAGGCTCCTTGCTCAGCCCGGAGCCTGCTTCTCCCTCTGCCTCTGCCTGCCTCTTTGTCTGCCTGTGCTCACTCCCTCTGACAAATAAAAAAAAAATCTTTAAAAAAAAACAAAAATAAAACAGGTTTAACCAGGGTTGTGGTTAAGCCAAGTGAAGCAAAAGTTAACAGAGAGAAGTCCAATGTGCATGAGAAGAAGTGATCGTGATGGACCATGGGATTTAAACAAAGTAAGGAGGGAACTGAGGAGAGAGTTAGCTGCCAAACAATTTTTTAAAAAAAATAGGTAATTATATGAAATTCAGATTATTTAATATAAACATTGTATGTGTATATATACACATATATTTATTTATTTCCATGGCACCTATACATTCATTACAGAGGTGCTATAATTTAAAATTTGACTCTCCATCGCATCTGTATTACTACCTATACTGGCATCTATTAAATTTGTAACAAGGTCCATTTGGGGGCAGCTCTCTGGCAGCTGCCATTTTACAATTTGTGATTAATTCGATAAAGCCTTCAAACAGAAATCACTCCCTGCTGAGAAGCAAACATTTCTGACATAGGGAAGCCTTGTCAATCACCGCTGCGTGCCCGGAGCTGAACTCAGTACCCGGCACACAGCAGGTGATTGTATTTGTTGGTTGAAATAAAACAGAGGAGCATCCTTGTTGGGGGAGGGTTTTGAGGAGTGGGCTGTGTGTAGAGATGGCAAAGAGGCTGTGAACTCTGGAAGGAGGAGACACCACTTGAGAAAAGGAGGTGGCAGAGAAGGGAAAAGAGACCAGGGCCGACTCCTCTCGCTCAGTTCTGCTTTGGAGCTCATCAGTCTAACGGCTTCCAACATTCAAATCAGGCCTGTTTCCTGCCCCTTCTTGGGACATCCTACAACAAACAACAGCTCCATCCACTTTCATCCCATAGTAAAGAGCTGGAGGGCAGGGACTGAAGACATTGAAATTCTTTGATTCTATTTTGGTTAAAACATATCAGCTAACTTTTGTTGTGCTTCAGGAGGTAAAAACAAACAAACGGAGGCGCTTGGGTGGCTCAGTGGGTTAAAGCCTCTGCCTTCAGCTCAGGTCAGGATCCCAGGGTCCTGGGATCAAGCCCTGAGTGAGGCTCCCTGCTGAGCAGAGCCTGCTTCCTCCTCTCTCTCTGCCTACTTGTGATCTCTGTCTGTCAAATAAACAATAAAATCTTTTTAAAAAAAATTAAAACAAACAAACAAACAAAAATCCAAAACAAAGTAAAAGGAAGTAAAAACAGAGAAAAACCAACTAGTACATAGGAGATACATAAGGACAGAAAAAGCACAAGACATGAGTGTGGAATTAGTGTGTAAGAAATGTTCACAGATCAAAAACCCTTCCCAAAAACATGATCCAAATACAAAAAAATCAACCTGGAAGTTCTAATCAGCATTAATTATGCATTCATTCATTCATTCAGCATGTACAGTGAATCAGGTACTGAAATTAAAAATATGAATGTATTTTCTCATTTACTGCTCTATACCTATTTTAGAAGTGAAGAAATTAAGACTAACAGAGAAGTTACTCGACCAAGTCCATAAGGCTGGTAAGTGCAGAGCTGGGAGTCCAGTAGGAGACCGCCCAGCAACTTTTAACTTATTGGAAATAGATGCTTACATACTCATCAGACTTAGTATTACTAAGTTGAGGCATTTCCCTTATGACAAGTAAATCAAAATATAAAGAAAGCCAGTATTTCAAAGCCCATGTCAGCCACATTTGGGATGTGATGATATCCCCATTTTCAAGGACTAATAAATGAGGAGTCTTACCTGTGGATGTGCCGAAGAGTAAGAGGGCAGCAATCCAAAGTGGGAGCATCTAAGTTGATTTTAAGAATCACATCAACTCTTCTTGAAGGTTTTTACTGGTAAAATCACTTCACTATAAAATATTAAGCAATTTTCTTCAAAGTGATACCTCTCAACATTTAAGTTCTAGGTCCAGAAGCGCATGGAGCTCACACGACCTTTAATCCCTGTGTCCTGCAGAGAAATGTGCCAGAGCCTACGCTCCTAGCTCCACGTTGAGAGATTTAATGAGCAGGGCGTGCCTTCCATTAGGTGATTGGTAATTAAAACTTCTGAGGTTTTGCTGTTTCATCATTAGCAATATTTTGATTAAGCACAGACTGAGTCACTCTTGAAAGTTATTTTAAGGCTTTGGGATAACATTTAAAAGGCACAATTTTTCCAAGTCAGGATTATGCACTTTGAGTATTCTTTCCCTAACCCATTTCTGAGGGCAAACATTGGCTTACTACAAATAGACCCTCGTAAAATATTATGAATTGAACAATGAACGTAGCTAGTAATGGCTAATCTGCCCATTATAATGGGGCAATAAAATGTAGCATTGTCATCTAGAGCCCAATCATCTGGGTTGCCCAAATTCTGGCTCTGCTACTTATTTGAGATGACCTCGGGCTAGTAAGCCTCAGCTGCACCTTTCCATACTTGTAAAATGGGGATCATCATGGGTCACTGGGGTGATCGAATTCCTTATTATATGAATAGCACCTGGTAGATAGTACTATATTAAGAGTTAATTTTATTAGTTATTTTTCCACTACGCTAATGGTTATGAGAACAAATTTATGTCCACATATAGCTAAATACACCCTGATGTCATGGTACATAGGCTTCATAATGACATTTAATGTCCTGCAAACCTGCCTTGTTGGCGACTACATTCACTTCAAGTGATTGAGTTCACAGATACCCTCAGTCAGTTTCTCCATTTTTAAATCCTCATAGATGATGGCTCAAAGTATTTCTTGCTTTTTCTTAATTTTTCTCCTCTCAGCAAAACAACATTAAGATGTTCAAGTATTTATGAAGCAGTCAGCCCTTCCATACAAATCTTGTTGTATTATGATATGATATTTGTTGATAGAAAAAAAAAGTAGCATTAAATGTCGTTGACCTCACATCCTTTGAGGAAATTCTTACTCTAGAGGGAATATGATTCCAAGAGTGGAAGACTCATTACACTTTAACAATTATATTTGACAACCATCAGATATTGGTGACGCCATAGCTGCTTGCTGAAATCACAGCTGTTCTGCCTGAAAAAATGTTGCATAGAGCAGTTAACAATAGCTCTTAAAAGTTCATCAAGAAATCAAAGTTCCACTTATAGATGTCAGCACACCAAAATGAGGAAAAACAGCAAATCTGTTGAGTTCTTGATTCAAGAATAGAGAATAATTTAATTAATTTTGTCCCTGATATGAAAAATTATTTTTAGGATTTAGTACGGCAGAGAGCCTTTAAAGATGTCATGACGGATATTTCAGTATTAATGTCAGAACCCTAAAGAATATGGCTGTAATTTTAAAAAATCACTTTTTAGGCTCTTTTTTATGCATGGAATTTTAAATTATCCAAGATCTCAAGGAGGCCAAGGATTTCGTCATGGCCGTTTCGTTGGTGAGGCAAAGCAAGAGTGAAGTACAAAGACAAACACCGAAGTAATCTCAGCAAACCAAATACTTGAGTGGCTACTACATGCCCGGCACAATTAGAGTTTCCAGTGATACATCCATGAATAAAAGACAATAAAGACCTTGCCCTCTTGAATAGGACATTGGGGAAGGCAGCCAATAAGCACAGTAAATAAGTAAATTGTAGAGTATGGGGAAAGGTGGTTTGAGTACTATGGGGGGGGGGGGCAGAGTAAAGCAGATCGGGCAATCTGGGATTTGGTTAGAGGAGAGAGCTGCTATTAAGTCTGAATGGTCCAGGGAGGTCTCACTGAGAAGGTGATGTTTGGGCAAAGACTACTGGCAGAGGTGAGGGAGGTAAGTACGTGACTCTCCAGAGAGAGGGACAGGTGGTCGCTCCTGTCTTTGAGGAAGAGCAAAAAGGTCAGTATGGCAGGAGCAGAGGAAGAGGAGTAGGGGATGAAGTCACAGAGACACTTAGGGGCCAGAGTAGGTAAGGCTTTACTGGTCATTGTAACAACTTCAGATTTTCCTCTCAGGAAAATGGAAACCACTGGAGGGCTCTGAACAGAGGACACCTGGTCTGACAATGTTTAGAACAGGGTCTTTCTGGCTGCTCTCCTGCCAAGAGATTGAAGTCGGGCAAAAGTAGAAGCACCTTTTCCCCGTCCTTTCTGTTCTTGTTCTTTTATTTTTGTAGTAAACTCTCTAGAGGTGCTGGTGGGGGTTTGGGGGAGCTGGGGGGAGGCGGGTCCTCCTGCGTGGGGGCTGGGGCTGGGGTTATTGCACTGAGCTCCCTGTCCTAGAGGGTCTGTGTGGAGCGTGGGTCAGGAATGGTGCTGGCACAAAGGGAGACACAGCTGCACAAACACACAGGTCGCAGCATGGGGGTGTGGGTAGGCAGAAGAGGCTGGGGGCCATATTGCACTTTGGGAGTGGGGCCAGCCTCCCAGCTAGGAAGCTATTTCAGGAATCCAGGTGACGGAGGATGATGGTTTGGACCAAAAGGGTGCCAAGGGAGGTGGTGGGAAGTGGATCAACTCAGGATCCAGTCTGAAGGTAGAGCCAATGGATCAACTCAGGATCCAGTCTGAAGGTAGAGCCAATTGGGTTCCCTTTCTTACCATGTCTATTCTTTGGCTTAGTTCTGGAAGGATGCAATGGTTAAGGAAGTTCTTCAGTGTGTTTTGCAGATCTACTCCCTTTTTCCCCCTTCTCTATTCTTTTTTTTTTTTTTTTTAATTTGACAGAGAGAGATCACAAGTAGGCAGAGAGGCAGGCAGAGAGAGAGAGAGAGGAGGAAGCAGGCTCCCTGCCGAGCAGAGAGCCCGATGCAGGACTCGATCCCGGGACCCCGAGATCATGACCTGAGCCGAAGGCAGCAGCTTAACCCACAGAGCCACCCAGGTGCCCCCTCCTTCTCTATTCTTGAATAACAGATTTTCTCTTATGAGTATCATCAGAATAATTCTTATGATATTTGCAAGGACAAAAAATATTTTAATGAATGTGTTTAGCTTGATTGGTTTAAGGAATGTAATTTTTCTGAAAATTTTTAGAAATGTGCTTCTAAAACAGATGATGCTTCTGGGGTCTATCTCTGTAGTAAGACTTTATTTGTATGTACATTTTATAGTAATACAGCACTTGCAGGCAGACGTAAAACAAGCACCTCATGGGGTGCCTCGTGGCTCAGTGAGTTAAAGCCTCTGCCTTTGTCTCAGGTCATGATTCCAGAGTCCTGGGATCAAGCCCCGCATCGGGGCTCTCTGCTCGGCAGGGAGCCTGCTTCCTCCTCTCTCTCTGCCGGCTTCTCTGCCTAGTTGTGATCTCTGTCTCTCAAGTAAATAAATAAAATCTTAAAAAAAAAAAAAACTCATGTGAAAGAATAACCTCTACCAAGTAAATATTGTAAACTATTACTTTGCGAACTATAGACTGTAATTAGATAGTCATCACATACTTGTTAAATTATACACAGTAAAAATATACATTGCATCAACACAATTCACTATAATTACAAGTTATTCTGGAAAGCTACTTGAAGTCTCCAAGTAGTACACTTTTCATAATAGTAATGTACTATCTTAGGATGTGTATTAAAATTACACTTGAAAAATTAAAATTAAAATTCTCCACATTCAGGAAAGAAACTGGAATATATAGAAAAAAAAATCACTGTCAAAGAGGCAAGGGAAGGAGAAGTACGAGGATTTATATTAGCAGTTCATGTCTGAGACTTCAGCACAGTTTGAAAAGGCCTGGATTCTAGAAACGGACGCTCACCAAAGGGAGAGAGCATCACGGTGAATTGGAGTCTGGATTTCAGAGCTGGATCTGGGTTCATGGCCAGCCAGGACCTGTTTAGCTGTGCAATTGCTGGCAACTTAACCTCTCTGAGCCTCAGATTGCCTGTGCACATTGGTTAAATGATTCAGTCCCATGAGCTTACCGGCACCAATTTTATTTTGAATATTAGTAAGTTTGCCTTTTCTTTATCCAACTATTCATTTTTTTCCTTTCCTGCCCCCACCAGTTTTATGAACGTATCATTGACAAATAAAACCATATATGTTTAAAGTGTACAGCGTGATGATTTGCTGTACATACATTGTGGCATGACTACCGACTCAAGGGATGTTGGAGTGCTGTTGGGAAGACGGAGTGAGCCCACACGCATAAACAACTTGGCCTACACGACACGTTCACACAGAGCCGATGGCAGCTGTAACAACAATTACTATCTTCTTGGGTCCAACCCAGTCTCCCGTTTTGGGTATGGTGGTATGTAACAAATGCTACTTGTCCAAACTAGCCCAGGAGAAAGGCAGGACTGGAAGGGAGGGTCATCCACGGGTAAGTCTTCCTTCCGTGGGTGCCTAGTGACAACAGGGAAATCTGTATGGGGACAGCTTGTGTAATTGTGAAGGAACTGTGGGCCCAACAGCAATGAACCTCAGGGAGAGAGAGAGTCATGGAAAACAGGCTCATTAGGAGGCGTGATGAAGGAGCTAGATACCGTGAGGAGAGGAATGACTGTTGAGTGACGAAGGCAGGAAGAGGAACAAGTATGCCCAAGGACAGGGATGAGGAAGGTGACTTGCAGGTTAGAGAGCAGAGGGAAGAGACATGATTTGCTTCAGCAGGGACTGAATGTGCTCCTGGGACAATCTCTTTCCACGATCGACAGCATTCCTCACTTCTGTCATATGCTTCCACCCGGCACAAGGAAAACCAGAGTTTAAGTAGATTAGTGTTAATCCAGCCAAACGCATTTTAAAACAACTCAAAGGCTCATCTGTGAAGGATTTACCCCGAGTTTCTGGGCTCCCTGCGAGTAGGACAGGTGCTCTCAGGGTCCCGGCAGGGGGAGTTACAGCTGTTTCGCCTTGCTAAGTATTTAGACCCCATGTGTCGACCTCTCTTTCTACTCTGGCTCCCCTTCCATCAACCTTCCCCAGGCATGGGTGGTGCTGGAGTGGCCGTGGGCACTTTTGGGGCCCAGCTAAGGAGATTCAGGGAAATACTTTGTAAGGGCCTGACTCTGCTGTTTGATGCTTGACTGTTGACAGCTTTCAAGGCTCGCCCTAACCTCCTTCCTTTCTGCCCAGTGTCTGTTAACCTGGTAAGAAAGCTGGAGGCCTCCGTTTTGAGGGGGGGGGGGGGGAGTTCAAACGGGGAATCCCCTGCGCATGCGTGGGGGAGCCCTCGCCTCAACCCCGCCTCCTAAGCTCCCTAAAACCCCCAAGCCAGCGTCCTGTCTCTGGTCGTTTTTAAACCATCATGGGTGCCTGTCCCACTTTCCCAGAAATGCATGAGGTAAGTAATACAAGCTCATTTTGTTCTCACGAGTACCCTACAAGGTTGATATTTTATTCCAGTTTCTATGCAGGTTAAGAAAGTTAGAGGTTAAAAAAGTAAACCCCAAGATAATTATGAAAATTGAACTACGATTTGAATGCAGTAAAACCTCTAAACTTTGCACCGTCTCCCAGTAGCCTCCTAAATGGTGGGTCCTCCCTGAGCCCTCTGCTGTATTGCCTTCTTCCTGGCTCTGGAAACACACATCCCATATTCTAGGTCCCTGAAATAACCTGTTTTTATGGATTCTTGGGTTCAATGTCTGGTGGCTTTTTCAATTTTTTTTTTTTCTTATTCTTCAAAAACAATCATTCCCCAACATTCTTCTCCCTTCCTTACACCGTAGATTCCTAGATATTTCCACTTATGGCAAGAGCCTTCCCTCCTATGACTTCACCTTTTGTCTCTAGGTGAGAAACTTCCTTCCGTCCTCTTTCTGAAGCGTTTGGCAAGACCAGCTGTCTTCTGGACCTTTCTAGCTGGGTGTTTTAAGGAAATCATGAAGTTGTCTCATTCAAATTCTAAGAAACTCTTCTCTCTAGGGAGCCTTTCCTCACGCCTTCCATGCTCCTATTGTAGGAGCTTCTACTCTTTGAGTCATGAGTGGAAACGCCCACAGCATCTCTGCAGCTCTCAGGGGCCCTCAAGAATATTGATTCCTTGGTGTCTCCTTTGTTCATTTCCTGTGAGACTCACTGCCATGGTCACTGTCATGATCAGGACTTCATCTCTTGCTTGAAATATTGCTCCTCTTTCTCCAGCCATGTATCCTAGACGTTATTGATAGACCGACCCTCTTGAGCCATATCTCTGATCATTCTCCCCAAATGTCTCTGTTGAATGAAGCTCAAATATTTAACTTGGATAAAGGACCTCCTTGTCCTTTCCTCAATTTACCCTCATATCCATTGCTCTTGTTGACTTGCTGAGGTTTTTGGTTCCCTCTGGTTCTTTCCCCTCAATGGCCCTTCCCCACCCTTCTCTACATGCTAAACTCTCCTCATAATTCAAGGCCCAGTTCAAGTATGAGGGTCTCTTTCCTGAATATTTCTCCCAATTCCCCTCAGTCATTGAAGATTTCCTGTTTCTGAATACCCACTTAACTTGTATTATTTTTATTCTTCTTATAACTTTTAATTTTATTATTCCATTTTTAATTTTTTTTCTTTTGTCTATTCACTTTTGATCCCCCTTCACCCATTTCTCCCATCCCCCACCCTCCATTTCTGGCAACCATCAGTCTATTCTCTATATCCACAAATTTGATTTTTTCTTTTTTTTCTTGATTCCCCATATAAAAGAGATCATAAAGTATTTCTTTCTCTGACTTATTTCACTAAGCGTATTGCCTCCATGGCCCGTCCATGTTCTGCAAATGGCAAGGTTTCATTCTTTTTTTGGCTTAACGGTAATGCCTTGTGTGTGCGCACAGGTGTGTATGACACGATTTCTCTATTCATTTATCCCGTGATGGATATTAGGTTGTTTCCATATCTTGGTTACTGCAAAAAATACAAACATTTTTATCATTTTTATCCTTCTTATAACCTTTTTTAAAATTTAATTTAATCTGATTTTTTTCCAGTGTTCCAAAATTCATTGTTTAGGCACCATACCCAGTACTCCATGCAATACATGCCCTCCATAATACCAACCACCAGGCTCACCCAACACCCTACCCTCCTACGAAACCTCATTTATTTTTTCACCCCCACGATTAAATTGTAATGAGCTACATTGCAATGTATTAATTCAAGGCCAAAGATACATATTTGTATGCTTGTTATGGTATCTGATGAGCAGTTTTTTCCTAAAACACAAATCTGATCATTTTATTCTTCTGCTTTGTCTATGAGATAAAGTCTGAACTCATCAGCATGTGATGCACGGCCTTCCTCACATCACCCCCTTGGGCTTGTCCCACCACTCCTCACTCAGTGCCCATCAAACAGAACCACTTACAGCATTAGAACAAACTCAAGCTCATTGTGCCTATGCCTCTGTGCCTTCATCTGAGCTATTTCTGCAGCATTATTCCCTTCCCTCCTTTACAGGGTAAAATCATAATCTTTCATCCAGATCCAACTTAGGTATTACTTACTCTGTGAAGTCATCCTCAACCTTTAAATTGGAAATTATTATTTATTCTGGACTCCCCCATACTTTAGACACATCTCTAATTCTGATGCTATTGCATTATATTAGTGACATGTTGGACTGTCTCACCTGATCCCTCCTTGAAATTAAGGAAATCAATGCCTCATAGTTATCTTTGTGTTCCTCAGTATCAGGTAAGGGGCCTGTCACTTGTTGAACAGTCAGTACTTCTAGAACAGATACTTGAGTAAATAAATGAGTGAAAGAATGAAGGAAGGAAGGAAGGAAAGAAGTAACCTAAATCAATATTGAATGGACTCATCTTAATTTTGTGATATATACTAAAAAAATAGAATTCTTGTCATGGTCCAAATTTCTATTATAGCCTTCAACAACTTATTGGAAAGGAAGCAACTCTATGAGTTTATTCATTCCATTCTTCATGTTTTCTAGTACAGGTAGGCTCTTAAAAAAAAAAATCAATTGCAGATCTGGTTTCCATCCTCCAAAATCCAAGGATCTCTGTTATGTATTGTTCTCTCTGATATACTAAAACAGGTAGATGTATCCTAACACAACAAATGTATATATATTCCCACAGCAGATAGTTCCAAGAATTCAACTTTGGTACTGATAATCATTTATCTTTAATTGGGCTAAATCTTGACTATTTCATTAAATTGCTCAATATTATTTATGCTTCCATATTTCCACAATGTCTAGTTGCCATCTTAATGAATTTAAATTTTCTGAGGAAAAGGTGACTTGGGGTTAACTTGAAGACAATTGAGTTTTCTCTTTTCACAAGAAATCCAGTATTGGGGCTGTTATAGACAGAATGGCATGTAGCTATCTGAAGTTTATTGAATACATACCCTTAAGCTTCTTATGTGATAAATCACAGAACACATTTTAGCCAAAGCACTTATTCCCCTCTGGAAGACTTTATATTTAAGCTTTCCATGACAGTATGTGATACAGAAAAGACAACGCAATTTGACATATGAAGAAAGTTGTGTGAGGAGGCTCTCTGGACACAGAGGGATACATAGAAACAAAGGGTCTTGGTCTCTACTTCTGATATGACCACTAGGTAGCTATGATCTAGGCCAATAGACACCTTCTGAGTTTAATCCCCTTGTCTATAAAATGAGGAATTTGTGATCTAAGGTCCTCTGCAGCTCTAAAGCGGTCTAAGCTTTGAATTTTAAGGAGAACATTCATAGATCCTTGAGTAAGCTCATCTTGTGGAGGTCGGGGGAGGGGAAACTTGACAAATTTGTCTTCCTCTCTCACAGTAATGCTTTGACCATA
Source organism: Mustela putorius furo (assembly GCF_011764305.1). Classification (NCBI taxonomy): domain Eukaryota; kingdom Metazoa; phylum Chordata; class Mammalia; order Carnivora; family Mustelidae; genus Mustela; species Mustela putorius. The sequence continues at coordinate 14,019,498 of NW_025422057.1, forward strand.
AAAACCATCCTAAAGTGTGATTATTTCTTGCCGTCTACGCTGACTCAGTGTTTATCATTGTCAGGTGGTGTGACTTTTGGCACCACCCAGAAAGAAACTCCTCTCTTGGAGTAGGATATCATTAAGTAATTTTAGGAATAAAGAATGAATGACTTGAATTTCAATTAAAAAAAAAAAACAAAGACTCAGGATGTCTTGATGAATAAAACAATTGATTTAGGTTCAGTCAAACCTGAGACCTTGCCAGTGGCATAAGGAAAAATAACACCACTGGATTTTAAAAGAACAGGAACTGAAATCAGTTTTTCCTCCATTGTGGAAGAGGATAAGGGAAGCCAGAACACGGAGCCAAGTACTTTTAAGCTCCACAGGAAGGGTGAAGCCCCACTCTTGTGCTGGGTCTCCAAAAGAAGAAACCAGCTAACAGAACAGAGGAGCTCAATTTAAGTGGGAATTTTCTAATAAGTAGAATGTCCCCAAGTAGGAACTCCTTAACTGGTCACTTCAATAATATATTTGAGAACCTTATTGCAGGAAAAGCACGTGTTATAAACAGGGTATTAGGGATTTAAATATTGAATCTGCCCTCAAGGAGACTATAGTCTAGTAGAAATCATCTGACATGTACATAAAAAACCCTAAAACTAGATAGAAGGTAAAATTTATGAACCGAGTAGAAAGGTAATAAATCCAATGTCAGTGGCAATGTTCAAGGAGAGACTGCATGACTGTTTGGGTGACGTAAGTGAGATTTATACATCCGGTAGGAAGTTAAACTACATGACCTTCAAGATCCTTTCCAACAAATGCTTTGTGGTTTTATTAGACTGTCACTATAGTAAGTTTTTTTTTTTTTTTTAAACAGGATTGTCTAATTTTCTGTTCTCACATCTCAGATGTTTTTCTTGTAGGTATCTCTATTGTATAGTATCTTTTATCAACATTAGTATTAAAACAAACATTGTTAATTAATTTACTTTAAGTATATCTGACAATTCAACTAGTTTGAAAAAGTCAATAGAGCATATTTAAAACTATTTCTATTTTATCTAATAATTAAGACTAATTTCCATTTTATCTAATTATCACATGGTTTCACTTACTTGTGGAGTATAAAGAATAACATGGAGGACATTAGGAGAAGGAAAGGAAAAGTGAATTGGGGGAAATCGGAGGGGGAGACGAACCATGAGAGACTGTGGACTCTGAGAAATGACCTGAGGGTTTTGGAGGGGAGGGGAGTGGAGGGTTGGGTGAGCCTGGTGGTGGGTATTAAGGAGGGCACGTATTACCTGGAGCACTGGGTGTGGTGCATAAACAATGAGTCTTGGAACACTGAAAAAATAAAATTAAATTAAAAAACATTTTTAAAAACTGTTTCTAAAAGGCAAATACATTTTTTCTAATATAATCATGATGGATTTTTTAAAAGGGAAACTTAATTGTTTTATATAATACAAACCATAAAAATGGGACTAAAATAATAATCTTACAAACATTTATAATTTCCATTCACTCTTCATACTACTTTAGCTTTAAGATTAATTGTTCAGAATCTTATTTCACAGTCACTCAACTTTTATTGACTTCGATATTGACAGACTTGGTACAAGTTATAAAGCCTTATGTGGCATGATATATAATTAGAATACTTTGTCTCATAACTTATATTAATGGTTGCATGTCAGAGAATGCCAATTTGCCTCTGAGAAGAATGTAAACCTACATTAATTCATTTATTGTGGAAAAGCCTATCAGGGCCATTAACCACTTTGTCTTTGCCTCACATAGTGAAGTGTGAGCCGCTGCAGGGGTGGGTATGAGCTGTGCAGGCTCAGCCTACTGTTCCTTAATGTGACTTCTGTTAACAGTAAATTCATATTCAACTCGCCTACTGGTGAATTTTTCAAAATGTAAAGGTGCTTGATCTGGATCAGATTAAAAATTTTTTTTTTAAAGCATTAGTAGAAGAGTAATTTGATTTCTAAATGGTTGTGGTAGGGAAGACTCTCACTGTCGTTCCTAAAACCTCATACATAAATTCAGTTGAATGGTACTGGATATGATCCAACCATTTTTAGAGCACTGAGTTATAAATAATTAAGTAGCAGGATCTGGTGTGTTGTTTATAGGTCAAGATACACATACTCTGTTCTTATGCCCGAGGGTGATAAGGCTCTAGCAACTGATTGAGCTACCCAAACTGACAAGAGGCTGCTATGTAAACTGGAGAGCAAATTTATTAACGTGTTGGAGGAAAATTCACTTTTGAAGAGAAAAGATACTCTGGTGCCTCGCTCTCTCCCACAGGCCAGGTCAATAATGTGGCTCTTGCTTAGTGAGCACAACATCTGATCAAGGATAGGTAGCTGAATGATATTTATGGCGCCTGTTATCTATCTAGAAAAAGACTGGAGGTCTATCTCCACAGTAACAATGTCTTTGAGGCCCCCATGTTCCCCCCAGATAGTGCTGGACACTCTCTGACAAATTCTTGCTATTTGGAATCTCTGTTTATAGATACCATAAATGTTATTTTCTTTACTATACCTTTCTATCAAAGGATGATTGAACATCATAGAGAGGCTTAGGTAAAATGGTGGCGGGCCGGTGGGGGTGGGGGGAGGGGAGGCTCATTCAAATGCCCCCAAGGGCCAGCTAGTAACAGAAACAAGTGAGGTTGATGAGAAGTGAGAGAAGTGTTGGAAAAGAACCAAATTTACTTTATTTTTCCTGAATATAGTCTGAACAGGTGTGTATGACATTTTTAGAGATATTTGATATTTTAAAATAAAAAACCTTGAAAATAGAAATATTTCCTTGTTTAAGTCTCTTTCATAATTCGTTACATCTGGACTTATCATGGAAACATAAGGTATCACCATCAGACCATGTAAACCTAAACCACAAATCCTTCAGTTGGGTACAATAATTTGATTTACTCAGTTTCATACACAAAAATGGAGCTGAGAAGCCCTGGTGCTCTTTCACACATACAGATTCTCTTTACACGGTGCTTGGGTCTGGTGATGTCTTTGTGCGGTTCTGGCATCCCGATACCATTGCCCTTGACTTTCAGTTATTGCTTTGCAGCTCAATGGCTTCAGTTTGTAGCTCTTGTTCTCATATTATCAATCCCAAATTACAAAGGTAAACTTTCTGATGTTTCAATGTTACTTTATTTTCATAAAGTTTAAAATCAGAAAACTTCTTTGGAATTCCATTTTCAACTCCACAGATTTGGTGATATCGCTCAAGCCATGACTTTCGTTTCAGGAACGTGATTTCAGTGCAGGAGGATGGGCCGGATTATTCCTTGCCCAATTAGTTTCTTAAAGACACAATTTCACTTCAAGTGAGCAAATTGAATCATACATTTGTGTAACTGATGAATGTGGTGAATGTCTTTGCAGAGAACTATTCAAAATCGATGGGTTCTTGCATCAAAAGGCCAAGACTTTGATCCACTTTTCATTGTTAGAGATTGAGTGGCAAATAACTTTAAAGCATCCAAAAATATTAGCAGTTGGCCACATAAGTCTATGTACTGCAACAGGCCACAATAGGATCCATCTAATTTATAAAAAGAAGCCCTTGGATATCTGGATTTTATGCTATGCAACGTTATCCAGTCCACAATATTAATTACAGCACATTCATGGTATGTTGCATTTTAAATTCTTTGGCACAAAGCAATTCCTAGAAAATGATGTAATCAGGTGACCTAAATTCTATGTCTTGGGAAATGTTTCCTTCCTAAATTTAAGTTTTCACACTAACACTGTCCATTGTAAGAGTTGAATCACACTGACTGATTTTGACCAACGGCCCTGTGTTTTGCAAATTTTCTTGGAGACAAAGATCAGTCATTTGCCAGGTCCAATCACAGCCTGTCATCTTCTGACCCATGAGCATTTTTGTCAATATCACCAATTCAGTGTCACTGATGATGTGATATTATTTAAACCTGTGCTGTCCTCATCTTCAGGAAAAAACAAAACAAAACAAAATGCTGCAACCAATTTAACTTTTTTTATACAACTTTTCTGCAAGGGCTAAGACATAACTTCAATATTCTGGTCAACAGTACTTCCAGTAAGATTCCCATTTACAAATGCTTGTTTCTGTGCAGAACACATAATTTCTGCTGTACTCTATGATCCTCTTTTATAAACTTGCCATCCTTTATAAAAGCTCTTGCTGTCTGGGTCATTCTTTCACTTAATATATAACCCCACTTATAGGAGTATCGGGTATGTTATTCATATTCAAAAACAGTCATTGACATTTCAATCCTAGTCTCAGGTGAAGTTTTTCATTTCTCATCTTCTCCATATACCAGTCATAAACATTATGATTTGTTTCATGATGGTTTATTTCATATTTTACAACCTCTTAAGTTGTGGTTCTTTCAATACGGACATCTTTTATTTGCACATTATATATGGAAGACTATTCTTCACTTCATCAAAGAAAGAGGATCTTTTCCATTGAGTCTTAATCAAGCATCTTTTTCCTACATTCAGTGGAGATAGGCATATAGAGAGACACTTCTTTATTTTAGAAGACACAAACACAAGCAGAAACTGAAATCAGCTTTAACATTAGAGAAACAATAGGGAGTGAGGGTGACTGTGGCTAATTAAAGGCCAAATGTTCCATCTAAGGGGAGAGTAGCTGCTACTCTATGTAAAAAAAGTAATTCATTATCTTCATGTAAGAATGCAGATCTAGTATTGTCAAGATCGATTTTTTTTTTAAAAAGAAAAGCTGAAAATGATCGGCTCAATTAAAAAAAAAAAAAAGAAAGGAAATTACAGGTCAACAGGCTAGACAGAAGAGGTCAGAAAGCCAAATCAGTCCCATAGGCAATCAGTAGGCAATTTCTGTAATAAAGTATTAAGATATTTTCATAAAATTTTACTTTTCTGAGATTATACCCACCACTATGATTGGAACACTATATATTTCCCAACATCTCACGCATTCTAAAAAACAAAATTATAAATATCAACTCATAGTGTGAATCTCTGATTTTCGTTATCCCAGCAGGTTCTTTCTGCTGGTGGGGATGTTGATCACATGGACCTGTATCCCTGTCATCCACTGTCACCGAAAGGATGTCGTGTGATGCAGCCTCGCCACTGTTCTGAGTTTATGAATGGGCTTGTGACCCAACCGGTCCAGTCAGAATCCTCTCTGGGTTTTTATTTAAATGTTGACCTACTCGCTCTTCTTGGGGCTCAGAGCCATAAAGTACATGGTGTCTAGAATTATTTATGGTCACTTTTGCCATAACCCAAAAAGAGTCTACCTCAAAATGATGCTAACATGGAGAAAGATATCACAGCCAAAAACATGAAGAAAAGAGATAAATAAACCCAGAATTTTCCTTGGTCTTTCTAGTTACATAAACCAGTATATTTATTTTGGCATAGGCTGGTTCAGGATGGGTTCTGTAACAAGCAAATAGTCCCGACTCCATCTGATTAGTACAGATAACTAATATTATTCATTATGTCTGAGTTGTTTGGCAAGCTATATGGTCCATATAATCCTAAATATTCTCTATTATAATATACTATACTTAATTGTAATCTCTTATTTAACATCAATTTTATGTGCTAGATTTGGAAAACCTTATCTGTGAAGAGGAAGATAGTAAATATTTTAGACATTCTGGGCCGGATGTACTCTGTCACTAGTAACTTAACTCTGTCTTTTTGAGAAAAATCAGCCATAAATAGTCCGTAAACAAATAAGCCCAGTTATGTTACAGTAAAACTTAATCAATGGCACTGAAATGTGAATTTCATATAATTTTCACATGTCACGAAACATTACTCTTCATTTGATTTTTTTCAATCACTTAAAAATCATTCTTAGCTTGTGAGCCGTATTTGGCCTGCAGGCTATGGCCTGTTAACCTTGGAGTAGATCATAATGTCCGTAAGGGCAAGGAGGGGGCCTCATCATCATTGTGTCCCCAGCACTCAGGGGCAGTGCTCGCGAGTAGCAACATATCCCTAAATATTGAATGTGGGTAAATGAGTACTAAAGAAGATCAAGATTATGGAAAAAATCAGTTTTCACAAAAAACAGTAACACTAAACCTTCTGGAAACTTACTAGAAATTATTAAAGACTGAAGGAACCCAAGGAAGGTCACTGCTTCTTCCAGTTGTCTGGCCCCCGTCTTTGGCCTTTCCTCCTCTCTTTATACCCTCCCTCCTGAATTGTCCCAGGAGCCCCAACTCTTGCTCCTTCTATTATGCAGACCAATGTTTCTCTTTACAACTACTATCCCCAAACTTGCATATTGAAACCAATCAAAGTATTCAGGGGACTAGAGGAATCTACCTTACAGGTCAGGGAACAAACCTCCCAGTTCTATTCAAGACATCCTCAACAGGTCATTGGTCTCAGGCACATGCTTAAGAACTGATCTTTTTCACACATAAAATGGAGACAAGTATCACATATGGAACCAACTCCATACATTTTCTTGAAAGTTCCACATGAATGAGTAACATATGGGATACATAGATTTTTTTCTAAATTCCTAAAAAAATTCAACACATTATTGGTAAAGATTTTAGGATTTTTCATGATGATTAATGTTTATGACGAATGTGATCCTGCCTGCTTAACAAAGCAAATTTGTTTTAAAGGGGCCATAATTGTAAAGAAATTTCTCATCTTAAAATAAAAATAAACCTTCATACTATAATTTTTCTTAACTGAGAATCTGGTATTCAACTGTTTGCAAATTATTAATACATGAAAAGGAAAAATGACAACATTTGCATCTTAATTATATAAAAAAATAAAAGAACTCAGCCAGCCTAATCTCAAGAAAATATGAAAATTACACCTTTAGGATCCTATGCTCTAGAGAAATGTGGATCTTTCTAAACAGCTTTTAAAATGATATTTTATTCTAGTGGAATCTTTTCTCTTTCATTAACCTGGAGACTTTCAGTTAAAGTAACTATCAAATGAATAAAACAGCAATGTATTATCAATGTATAACATACTGATCTTAAATAATAGTACCCTAAAATTTTTTAGTCTTTCATACAATAATGAACAAGTCTCTTTTCTTCAAAATCATCTTTAATGTGTTGTATAGCTACTGTTGCTAAGATTCTTTTCTTTTCTCTTTTTCTTGAAAAAGAATATTATGTTACATAGCCTATGGGGTCCCCTTATCTTACCTTAACTTCTGCTATCATAACTACACAAAACTAAATCTGCGCAGACATGTCTTTGTTTTAAATAAAGAATGATCCATGGAAGTGGTTAGATTTTAAATTGTTTTAAATATTCACATTATATTTCAAACCATCAATTCTCACAAATGAAAAATCAATTCTGACAAATGAAAAATTTGAGTTTCTAGTCCATATCATCCAGTTAATCTGTCCGTATTTGTTTATGAGATATGAGAGTAAATATAAAATACTAATTCCCGACAAATGTGCCTCCATCAATTAAGAACAGGATGAAAACATCTGGTTGCTTTAACATAAATTATGATTGCTCTCACTGGTTATCTCTCTTTGGCTGTATAAAATCAAGTGGACTTGAATGGAGCATTCTTTCTCCTTCTCTATTACTCTAGCAAATAATATCATTTTCCACACTTGCCACTGAGGGACTTTTTCAAAAGAGATTTTACTCTCATTTTCTTCCCTTGTGGGGATGATATGGGGAAAAGGGCAGTAGAGGGAGGCAGGGAATTAAACCAAGCCCAGCCAATTTTCAAAAAATAGATAATGTGTTCTGACCACCTCTCAGTTGTAAGCTCCTAATCGGTAAAAGCCAAAGTTGTGCACAAGTTTAACTTCCCCATTACAGTGTGAGTTCTTCAAAGACAGACCCCTATTTTACTCATGTTTTTACCCCCAGCACCTACCATGCACGATACAAGAGATGCAGGAAGAGTTTAGCAGGAGTGCTGAAAGAATTGATGAGTGGGTGGAAGGTCAGTGGTTAAGATTCTATGTGTAGCCACAGCCATAACTCCCTTTAAAAGACAAATATAGACAATATCTCATTGGCTAGGACTGTAGGGTAAGCCCCACTAAAGAGTAAGAGTAGTCATTGTTATTATTTTAAATATAGAAAATCATTAGTGAAAGCCACTCAAAAATTTGCATTCGGGGCGCCTGGGTGGCTCAGTGGGTTAAGCCGCTGCCTTCGGCTCAGGTCATGATCTCAGGGTCCTGGGATCGAGCCCCACATCGGGTTCTCTGCTCTGCAGGGAGCCTGCTTCCCCTCTCTCTCTGCCTGCCTCTCTGCCTACTTGTGATCTGTCTATTGAATAAATAAAAATCTTAAAAAAAAAAAAAAAAAAAAAATTTGCATTCATCTATTGAGATCTGAAAGGTTAGGTTGGTTTAGGATTGATCACAAGATAGTAGGAATTAAAGAAATACCATTGGATTAGAAACTAACAAAAGTTTTTAATGTCAAAGACCATTTTAATCAATTATAGGATTTTTGTTCCTTTTGAATTCCTGTGTTGCTTTTGACAATATTTCAGAATGAGGCAGGGTTAGAATTGCTTTTCACCCAGTAAAGAACTACATGGAAAAATTGGCTTACCTTCTATTTTCTAGAGACAAAGGTGAGATTCTATTGAAAAGAAACAGGATAAGAAAAAGCATAATTAACTAACTCATTCTCAATATTCCTGGTCTCCTTCCTGTTACTCAAATGGATCTTTCGTTTTAAAATGAACACTTGGGGACACGCTGGTGAGTTTGACTTTGATCAGTATAGGCCCCAAGATTTCCTTGATGGTTTGCCTTTGCATAAAAGAAATGGATGTCCCTGGGCAGTCTGTGGAATCTGCTCCTGTATTCGAATAAGGCCTGCTGTCATTACTGCTTCACTTAGAGTAATACTGCTGGTTATTACAGCCACAACATCCAACACTGCTCAGAGATTATCCCTTCAAAAGAAGAATCAAGAACTAGGCTGCTTATAGCAAAGACCGGTATATCTACCTCACCATTAAAAAATTTTTATTTCTTGAACAACATAAGACAAAAATCTAATGTAGAATCACCAATAAAATCCTCCCAAGTTAATTTCTGACTGAACATTGCCCAGTTAAAGTCCCCAGCCAGTGAGACCACAGAACAAACACCACAGTGAGTAAAGAAACATAACCTGATACCAATGTTGTCCATATTACCCAGGTAGAAAGCTATTGCCCACAGAGTCAACAAGATGCAGGAAATACATGTGTCCGCACGCATGTGTCAGAATGCAAGGAGATAAGCCAAATCTGGATTTGACTAGTATCTAAAGCTTTCTCTGACAAATTCAAGGACATAGTGAATACATCTCAGGAAGTGTAACTTCAAGTTAACCTGACCTTAATAAAGACTTACTAGTGTTATAATAAAGTCTCTATAACTGGATGTGCATATTCATGTGATCTCAGCTATTCGAGGTTCTTACTCAGAGAGTCATTACTGGGGCCTAGGCTTCGGGGCGGGGAAACATGAGCAGTAGCCTTTAGAAATGGTCATGACTTGGTGATGTCCATTGTAGTTCGTGGGAGTTGATCATCAGTGAATACATCCTCAGTGAATACATCCTCACATGGTCTGTTGCACTGATGAGCACTGCTTCTGATAGAGTTAGACACAGTGTAGTAGAGCGCAACAGCACCCCAGATAGGGCAACAGCTTACAAAAATGTCTTGGGAAAAAAGTGATTCACACCATTAAAAATCCAGGCACAGTAAACCGATAATATGGTCTCAATTGTTGACCAATTTCCTAAAATATAATCTGGGAGTTTATAGAAAGAAACTATATAATTCTGTCTGGAAACAGATAATACACCAATTCACTTAAAAACTAAAATATGGGAGTGTCTGGGTGGTTCAGTTGGCTAAGCACCTGCCTTTGGCTCAGGTGCTCACCCTGCCTCCCTCTAAGCAAAGGAGCCAAAGGTTATGATCTCAGGGTCCTGGGATCGAGTCCCGCATCAGGCTCTCTGCTCAGCAGGGGGTCTGCTTCTCCGTCTCCCTCTGCCCCTCTCCCCTCTGGTGCATGCTTTTTCTCTCTCTCAAATAAATCAATAAAATCTAAAACAAAAACCAAAACCTAAAATGTGTATCATTTGTTTTAAAGGGATAAACAAAATATAATTAAATTAAAGAAAAAAAGGAGACAGTGAGACAACCCCAGTAGGCCATTTCAAGTCCCTACAAAGATGTTTCAAACCTAAAGCTACAGGAACACTTTGAGAGGCCAATGATCCATCAAGTAAGGACCAAAGCACCCATATGTAGTGCTTACAAGGCACTCAGCTTTTACCATATTTTTGTTTAATAAATGTGAATTACTGCAGAATTATTTTTATAACCCACTAGAAAAATGTTGTTCCGTGATATTAAATTCACCAGCACAGAGATGCTTTCTGGAATATCAAGCAGGCACCGAGTTCTGAATTTGTGCCGGAACATAACAAACACACACCACAATTTCTTTGGCTTCACATTAAGAAATCAGATGGTGCTCAGGGAGTGCATGAGCATTCTGAAGGGACAATGTCCTCCAAATAAAAGAAGCCCTTGATCCTATCTCAGAGTCAAGAAGTTCTAGATTTATGTCTGCAATTATGTCTACATAATTTACATGGATCACAAGCTATTTTCTGGGTTACAAGGAAGAAGGCTGGTGGGGGTGGGAAATGGGTGTTTGGATAAAGAGGACTTGAACTTTCTGACAGGAATCACAAGGAGAATCTCAGCCTTATTCACACAGCGTCAGGTGTCAGTGCCTTGCTGGAGAGGAGGAGGTATCCAGAAGAGAACCCCCAGGCTCTGGGATATGTCCCTAAGTGGCCGGAAGAGTATCCAATGATTTGGGGTTTTTTGCTTGTTTTTCCAAATAGAAAGGAGTCCAGGAAGGCTGTATGAGAACAGAGCACTGGAGATTTACAGGGGGTAAAACCCAGCTAACAGAAATATGTCAGTATAACCCACCACAAATCTTCAGTTTGCACGAAAGCCTATAGAGAAGGACGCTCCAAAGGTAGAAAAAATAAAATAATTATCTTTGGCTCAGAGCCACCAACAACAAAACAGACCTCGATGCCACAATGATAGTGACTTGCAACTATAGACAGATCACTAGATAGGGTTAGTTTCTGACTCAGAGTCTGAATGAATGAATCAGTTTGGCTGGTTAGTATTAGGCAGTCTGTGAACAAAGGGGTTATTTGAACTGCCCTCATGGTTGTCTCCAGCAAATGGTCAGGTGGAAAGAATGATGTAGATAACGAAGATTATCACACTGAGGAAGATTGCCATTAAGACTCACTGGGTTTCACACCATGTGTTCCGTACAAAAAAATCAGAGCCTGTCCAGTGAGGACAAGGGGATGGTGCCCCACCTGGCTTCAGCTGTCTCCGAATGATCTCTGAGAAGTCACAACACAATCCTAAAGGCTGCTCTACCTGTTGTTCCTAACTTTCATTTTTTAACAAGTCATTTTTTTTTTTTAACAAGTCGGTCTTTGTAAAGAACTGTGGAGTTCCCAGGGTTGTTTTTTTGCAATGGGTATTGAAGAATCCAATTTGAAATACACAGTACAGTGTGCTTATGGGCCAACAGCTCTGGAATAGCCAACTGGAAAATGTTTTCCCCAAAGAAGTAAATGATACCAGAACCATTCAAGTGTTTCTCAGCCTTACTTGCTTATTCAGTTTAGCTGAATTATTCCAAGAGATTTAAAGTCTTGGCATCACTTGGTTTGCTTATTTGTTTTGTTATTCAGCACTTTTTCTCTCTTTTAAGAATATTTTAAATTGAGGCATGTTTCATGTGATTGGAAATGGGTGTAATATGTATTCTGTTAGATTTTGCTATCTTATGGCTGACAAGCTAGGCATTCATCCCAGCAGCTGCCACGGATGGATTTTGGGAGAACATGGCAACCCAAGTGTGGCTGTAGAGTGGAGCAAATGTGGCAGACATTTCTCTCCAAGAACTGAATCCAGAAATGGGAAGACAATGACAGTGAAAATTGGAAGGAAGTGCCTAAGATGGTGGTTGAAAGTGCCTACAAAGTCATCAAGCTAGAAGGATACAAGAGCTGGGCTACTGGATTGAGTGTGGCTGATCTCATGGACTCCTTGTTGAAAAATCTACCCAGGATCCGTCCAATGTCAATGATGGTGAAGGGACTGCATGGCATCGAGAATGAAATCTTCCCAAGCCTTCTGTATATCCCAAACACTCAGGGATTAACCAGTGTGTGCTCAACCAGAAGCTGAAGGATAATGAGGTTGCTCAGCTCAGGAGTTACCTAATGGGACATCCAGAAAGACCGAAAACACCTGTGACTTCTGGCTTCTAGGCTGTAGAAATTTAAAACTACAACGTGATTGGGGTGCCTGGGTGGCTCAGTGGGTTGAGGCCTCTGCCTTCAGCTTGGGTCATGATCCCAGGGTCCTGGGATCAGCCCCCGCATTGGGCTCTCTGCTCCGCGGGGAACCTGCTTTCTCCCCTCTCTCTGCCTGCCTCTCTGCCTACTTGTGATTTCTCTCTCTCTGTCAAATAAATAAAATCTTTAAAAAACAAACAAACAAAAAACTACAACGTGATTAACCACGAGCCTTCTGTTTTTCATCCGTACACGTGGATCACAGTTTGCTTTTATCTCCCTAAATATGTGAATCTGGACTCACAAAATCGAAGATACACTTGGTTTAATGTTGGCAATATGAGCCCTTAATAAGTAAAATTAACTATCATAAAAAAATAAATAAAATTAGGTATATTTAACATTCTATAAAATATACAGCTCTTAGGTATTCAATGAGTTTTTCTTATTGTGATGAAGTGTAAATAACATCAAATTTACCATTTTAATCATTTTCAAGTACAGTTTGGTGGCATTAAATACATTCACACAGTTGTGTATCCATCACCCCCAACCATCCAAAGAACTCAATATCCCCCAAATAAAACCCTGTACCCAATATCCCCCAAATAAAACCCTGTACCCACTAAACCCTAACTCCTCTAAGGGTGCTTGGGTGCTGCAGTCAGCTGAGCAGCCAACTCTTGGTTTCCGCTCAGGCTGTGATCTCAGGGCCCTGATCTCAGGGTCCAGGGATCAAGCCCTGCATGGAGCCCTGCGTCAGGCTCCGTGCTCGGTGTGGAGTCTGCTTAAGACTTTCTTTCCCTCTGCCCTTCCCCACCACTCGCTCTCTCCTCTTCTCCAATAAATAAATCTTTAAACACTGACTCTTCTATGGAGTGAAGCATCTTTTTATATGCTTACTTGCCACCTGTATGTGTTCTTTTAGGTCGTCTTCTTTTAAGGTGAAGAAAGGCCTATTTTTTTTATTTGTTGAGGTTTAAGAGTTCTTTGTATATTTTATGTATTTAATAGATGTTTCTTTTGAAAATATTTCCTCACAGTCTGTGGCTTGTCTTCTCATTCTCTGGACATTGTCTTGCACAGAGCAGTTTGTAATTTTAATGAAGTCTAGCTTATCAATTTTTTTCTTGGTTCATTTCTAATATTAATTTACAGGAATTCTTTTTATATTCTGGATACAAGTTCTGTCAGTGTTATGAGCTAAAAGTATCTTTCCCAATCTGTAGCTTGCCTTTTTACTTTTTAAATAATACCTTTCAAAAAAAAATAATAATACCTTTTAATGACAGAAATTTTTATTTTAATTAAATAATTAAAAATTTATATTTCTATTTAAATTACATTATATTTATATTTAAATAATTAAATTTTGATTAATTAAATAATAAATTAAGTGATTAAATTTTAATGTTGATGAAAACCAAATATTTTTAAATGGTTAGCACTTTTTGTGGCCTATCCAAAATATTCTGCTTATCCCAAAGTGGCTAAGATATTCACCTATGTTTTCTTTCTTCAAGGTTCCAGACTCTGGGTTTTACATTTCAGTCTATAATTCATTTCAAATTAAGTTGTGTGTGTAGTGAGAGAGGAGTTTAAGTGTATTTTTTTCCATATGAACATCTAGTTTTTCCAGCAATATTTGTTTCAAAAGGCTTTCCTTTGCCCCAGTGGATTGCCTTGGTACAGTGACAAAAAAAAAAAAAAATCAATGATCATATATACGAATGGCAACTTCTAGCCTTTCTATTCTGTTCTCTAGATCTGTATATTTATCATTATACCAATACCACACTGTCTTGATCTAAGCTTCAAGGAATAAGTCTTGAAATCAAGCAGTGTAATTTTACCAATTGTGCTTTTTTTTTTAAAGATAGTTTTGGGTATTCTGGGTCCTTTGTATTTCTATGTAAATTTTAGAATCAGGTTGTGTATTTCTTCACAAAATCCTCCTGGTATTTTAGTAGGGATTTCATTGAGTGTATGGACTTATTTGGAGAGAACTGACATCCAGATGTTAATGAACCTTTCAATCCATGAGTGTATCTCTCCACTTATTTAGGCATTCTGTAATTTCTCTAAGTAACATTTCATACTTTTCAATGTAGAAATCTTATACATCTTTTGTAAGATATCCATAAGGTATTTTCAAAGTACTTGATGTTTTTGATGCATTCATATTTAATGTCTTTTGCAATTTAATTTTAAATTGCTCATTGCTTGTATACAGAATAAAATTATTGAATATTGCCTGTGTATCTTGTGTTCATGCTAATTTTACTTGTAAGTTCTACTATACTTTTGGATGAGTTCATAGAATTTTTTAAATACACACTGATGTTTTCTATGAATAATGAGGATTTTACTTTTTCCCAGTTCACGTGTCTTTTGTTTCCTTTTCTTGCCTCAATGCACCAGCAAGAACCTCTACTACACTGTTGAATACAAACGGTGAAAGCAAACATCCTTGACTTGTGTCCAGTCTCAGAGGAAAGGATTTAACATCTCTCCATTAAGTATGATGTGAGCTATAGACAGTTTTGAAATGCCCTTTATCAAACTGAGGAGACTGCCATCCTGGTTTGATGAGAGGTTTCATCATGATGGAGTATCAAACTTTGCCAAATGCTTTTTCTGCATCTATTGTGGGTTTTTTCCTTTATTCTGTTAAGTCGTATATTCCATTGGCTTGGTTTTGAAGTGTTAAATCAACCTTGTATTTGTGGAAAAAAACTCACTTCATCATGATAAATTGTCCTTTTATATATTATCAGGTTACAGTTTCTGTGTTATGTTCATAAGAGTTATTAATCTATAATTTACTTTTCTTGTAATATCATCATTAGGTCTCAGGGTTATTCTAGTCTCATAAAATGAAAATAAGAGGGGCACCTGGATGGCTCAGTCATTAAGTGTCTGCCTTCAGCTCGGGTCATGATCCCATAATCCTGGGATCGAGCCCCGGATGGGGATCCCTGCTCAGCTGGATACTTGTTTCTCCCTCTCCTGCTTCCCCTGCTTTTGTTCCCTCTCTGACTGTCTCTCTCTCTCTGCCAAATAAATAAAATCCTACAAAAAAAATAAAATGAAATAAAAAGTATTGTATTCTGAAGTGCCTGGGTGGCTCAGTGGGTTAAAAGCTCTACCTTTAGCTCAGGTCATGATCCCAGCGTCCTGGGATCGAGTCCTGTGTCGTCAGGTTCTCTGCCCAGCAGGGAGCCTGCTTCCTTTCCTCTCTCTGCCTGCCTCTCTTTCTACTTGTGATCTCTGTCAAATAAATAAATAAAAATCTTAATAAAAAAAAAAGAAGTATTTATTCTATTTCACCTTATGAAAGAATTTTTGTAGATTGGTTTTATTTCTTCCTCCAATGTTTGGTAGAATTCGCTAATGAAGATATCTAGGGTGTAGTTTTCTTTATAGGAAGATTTATAATTACAAATTCAATTTATTTAATATATATGGGGCTATTTGGATGCTCTATTATTATGTAAGTTTTGGTAATTTATGTATTTTAAGAAATTTGTCTATTTTATGTTGCAAAATTGATTGGCATACAGAAGTTTGTAGTATTCACATTATCCTTATAATGTCTACAAAATCTGTAGTGGGGTCCCCTTTTATATTCCAGATATCAGTAATTCGTGTTTCCTCTCTTTCTGGATTACATTTGCTGGGGTGCATCAATTCTACTTGTCTTTCAAAGTATCACATTACAGGTTTTTAAAATGTTATTGTACTGTGTTGTCTAGATTGCTTTCTTTGCTTAACAATATATTATTGACATTTTCCAAAAGTAATAATATAAATATTCCTCAATTTTTAATGGTTGCATAACATGCCTTAATTCCATATTTGTCATTTCCAAATTTTTCAAAACTACAAACGATATTGTATTTTTGTCTACAAACATCACACAACCCATGCTGGTACCTAGTAGAACCTGCTAGGTTGTAAATCATGAAATTAAAATGTTGATAGAGTCTCCAAAAACATTGTAATAAGAGTATGCTTTTTCCACCTAATTTCACCAATACTGGCATCATCTTTTTGTTTAATTTTTGCCAACTTTCTAAAGAAATCTATCTTTTTTTTTTTTTTTTTTTTATTTTTAATTTTTTTTTATTTTTATATTTATAAACATATATTTTTATCCCCAGGGGTACAGGTCTGTGAATCACCAGGTTTACACACTTCACAGCACTCACCAAATCACATACCCTCCCCAATGTCCATAATCCCACCCCCTTCTCCCAAACCCCCTCCCCCCGGCAACCCTCAGTTTGTTTTGTGAGATTAAGAGTCACTTATGGTTTGTCTCCCTCCCAATCCCATCTTGTTTCATTTATTCTTCTACCCACTTAAGCCTCCATGTTGCATCACCACTTCCTCATATCAGGGAGATCATATGATAGTTGTCTTTCTCTGCTTGACTTATTTCGCTAAGCATGTTTTTGTTCGCATTTAATTATAAATGAGTTTTAGCATCTTTTTGTATGAATAGCGGACTCTGTAGCTTTTCCTATTAATTATTGATATCCTTTGCCCATTTTTCTCTTTTTAATAATTTTTTGAGGTTCTCGCTGCATTATTCATGTTAACACTCCACTTATCACCTGTTGTAAATTCATTCTCCCAGTTTTCTGTGTGCATGTGTCTGTGCATGTGTGTGTTGGGTGTTTTTTAAGAGTCAGAAATAGATGAATGTTTATAAAGTGTTTGGCACAGGGAATAGCAGACATCCAATGCACAGAACTATTGTTATTAATGCTGTCATGTCAATGGTTGATGCTAGGAGCCTACCTTGTTGTCTGCGCTACTAAAGTCCATTAGGAAGCTAAATGCTTCATTTTCTCTACACTTCTGACTTATATCAGACTTCTCCCCCACAGAACAATCATGGAGAACTACTGTTTTCCTATTCCCACATTCTGTAACAAACTAGCTAAATTTAAAACTTCTACAGGAAGTTGAGTTTTAATTAATATACTCCAACTCACGCTGCAACATTGATACCATTTTGCATGACAAGCACCAGAAAATAATTTAAATTCTTATGACTCACCCTTGAGAACAAAATGTCCTCAGACAGAGGAACATAGGTGTGACAGGTGTCGTCAGCCTTGTAGTCTCGGTCTCATGCTCCCTGGATGAGAAATAACATACCCTGGATAAGAAATGAAGAAATGTTGATGTAATTTTCTGTATTCCCTGTGCACCTTCTGCCGCAGGAAAAGATTTTAGTGGACTATCTTGCTCAGCTTGATCGGACAGGCTTCAGTGATACAAACAATTTCTGCGGGTGTTATTAGATAAGATGGACACTTTTAAAAAAGAATCAGAGGCTCTACGTGAACCTAGATGAAAAATGTGGTAGTTTCCATGAGGAAATTGAGAGTGTGAGAACTGACAGTTAACTACATTTGGAAATAAGGCTTTTCAAGTGAGACTCTAATTACTGCTGTACTCTACTAAGAAGTCCTTTACTTAACATTGATATCTTCCTTTGGCCCAGATTAATTAAGCCCAAACCAGTTTTCTGTCACTGAGATCGTTCATCCACCAGGAAAAGTAGAAAGTTGGATTGAATATTAGCGTTACAATGATGTGTGTCATTAAATATTTTATCCCATCTTCAAGCAACCTCATCTAAATTTTTAACAAAAACAGTTCATTTGATGACCCATTTATTCAACAAACATCTAATAACCACCTATTAAAAGCGTTTTCCGGGGCGCCTGGGTGGTTCAGTTGGTTAAGCGACTGCCTTCAGCTCAGGTCATGATCCCAGAGTCCTGGGATCGAGTCCCGTATCAGGCTCCCTGCTCCATGGGGAGAATGCTCCCTCTGACCTTCTCCCCTCTCATGCTCTCTCTCAATGTCTCTCTCTCAAATAAATAAATAAAACCTTATAAATAAATAAATAAATAAATAAATAAATAAATAAATAAAAGTGTTTTCCCACTCTCGTAAGTTTTAGTACCTAGCACTGAGTCTGGCATAATCAAATTTTTAAAAAGATTTTTTATTTATTCATTAGAGAGAGAGAGAGAGTGAGAGAAAGCAAGTGCACAGCAGGGGAAAGGTAAGAGGGAAATGGAGAAGTGGACCCCACACTGAGCAGGGAGCCTGATGTGGGCCTCCATCCCAGGACCCTGGGATTATGACCTAAGCCAAAGGCAGAGTCTTAACCAACTGAGCCACCCAGGTGCCCCAACCATTGATGTTTAATAAACATTTATTTGACAAATAAATTAATGAATGAAACCAGGTGCTGTGCTAGGCAGTATGGACATGTTTAAATCCCTACCCTTCTTGACAGCATTCGAAACAGTTACGCATTCCTTCCTTCCTTGAAGCTCTGTTCCTACACTTCCTCAATGTCACAGTCACCTGCTTCTGCTCCTGCTTCTCTGGGAAGTCCTCACTCTTCTTTGATGGTTCCTCTTCTACTTGTCCATTAACTTTTGGTAGTTCCTCCAGAGTCTGTCATAGGTCTTCTTCTGAGTCGGCTCACTCTCCCTGGGTCATTTTATTCATCGTCAAGACTTCACTTATTGTTTGTAAATGGACAACAAATCTTTATTTCAAACTCAGGTCTCTCTCTTGAGTAACAGATGATACATCTGATTGTCCCTGGGTTCCTCCCCTTAGATAGCATAGAGATACCTCATATTCATCGGCATCAAACTGGAACCCATTTACCCTTAACCTCCCTTCCACGTGCTTCTGCCCCACAACTCACTATCTCAATAAACAGCACTCCCATGCAACCTCGTGTTCAAGCTAGAAACCTAGAAGTCATTTCTGAGTCCTCTTTTTCCATTTTTTTCTACTTTGTTCTATGCAACCAGTCATGAAGTCCTTTAAATTCTAGGGCTTAAGCTTTCCCCAAATCTGTCTCCTCCTCCCATTCTGCTCTACAGTGATTTTGGTCTAAGCTGCTATCAATTTTTACCTCTTCCTTCTACAACATTCTCCAATCTCCCTGCCTTCAGTCTTGTTCCTCTTCAATTTCTTCCCCATACTGTAGTAGGAAAGAATGACTCCATGTAAATAAGGTCATATTTTTCTCTTTCTTGAAACTCTTCGTCTGTTGTCCTTAAAGTAAAATCCAAGCAGCTGAAAGAGCTTAATAATGCATTCCAAGATCTGGCCTATGCTGTTTCTATACTATATGAGATTCAATTCCTTGAACACTCACAGTATCGTCTTACCTCCAGGCCTTATCACAGGTCCTTCCTTATTTCTGAAATAGTCACCTGCCATCTCCACAACACCCTTCATCATGTTAACGCCTTCATTCCCTCCATGTCTATTAACATGGTGCTTTTTACACCTGTATCACAAAATTTAACACACACTTTGTAATTTTTTTCTTCCCCATTACAATAAGCTTTCTTAGTGCAGGGACAATGTGTCTAGTGAACTCTGCCATCCTGCTAGTCTCAGTGTCGTGTTTGGTGTACTCTATAAATATTTGCTGACTAACCAAAGGAATAAATGGAATTTAAGGAAAAATAAAATATAGTCTCTGCCCTTAAAGAGCCTGGAGGAAAAAGAAAGAAAATGATCAGTTATAACTGAGCCAAAATTATGTTTCATATGTAGGTATATGGAAGAGTTGAAGGAGAGCTAAAGGACTGGTCATTGTTGCCTATATTGGGAAGGGCTCAGAAAGGCTTTCTAGATAAAATGATGCCTGAACCAAACCCTGAGGAATAAGTGGACATTCAGAGTGCTTGGACTAGAGAAAGTACTCTGACTGGTAATGCCCAGGATTCATTCTTCCTCCTAGCAGTAACAATATCCCCACTTTCTTCTGGAGAAATAGGCCTCTCTTTTCCCAGTGGTTTGCATTCGACGGACCTCATTCCTTGCCCCACCCCTCAGCCCGGCCCTGCCAATTAGAAATCAAAGAGAGCGGCTGAGGCAGAAGGGACCTTGTCTTTTCAGGCCAGTGAGAATCAGTATGGAGACCTGACAGAACAGAAGAGAAGCACTCTCTCCATGGGTGATAGCTTCATGATGACAAAAGCCTAAGCTGCTAGGAGCCATGTCTTATACCATGTAGGTAGAGTTTACCAGAAGATGACCTTGGAAGACTGAAAAATGGACCTAGCGGTGGAGAAAGAGACTGGCCTAATTACTTTGTTAAAGCCCTTGGATCAGCTGTACAAAAGGCCGATATGAACTCCAGGACTTAACCACTTAAACAAGACTGTGCACTCCTTCTTTGCTTTTTGGGTTGGATATCTGATCTTTTACAAGTAGAAGTGTCCCAGCTAATTCAGCACTCAACAAATAACTACTAAAATGTATACAAAAGTAATAGGCAGAAAACACAAGATAAGGTTTCGGGTCGAAGGAACAAATAGCATTAAGTGAAGGAGGAAATTAAGTTTTAGACAGCTTAATTTAACTTTTCTTAAAAATGGGGGAATATATGTATGTTCCTGTTCTTAGCAGCCTATAGATGCAAGGTATTTCATGCTTCTTAAGGCACCTATCTGAAGGCTTCTCTTCACCTCTCAAATTGTCATACATAAGAATCATGGTACATAATAAAGGAATGATTTGTCTAGTTTTTTTCAAAGAAGGTTATGTGTTTTGTTCATGTTCTGAACAAAAAGATTCAAGGCAGTGTTACAGAACTCATTTATTATGTCTGTGTTTAGCTATTAGAATCAATCCTTAAACCAATCATTATGATGTCATTCTACCTGACATGCACCAGGAAACAATTCCTATTCTTGATGTATAACCAGAAGATTTGCATAATCTGTAGTATATTCAAGCAACATACATTATGACTAGAGCATTGCCAACTTATGACGACGTGACTTCACTACCTTTCCTACACGATCAAATTACACATCTGCCGAAACAGATCTTCTCAGCTTGTCTTGTGTAATTTTAATACTGCAACTTTTGTATACACAAGAAACCTTTTTTGTTTCCTAACATAACTCAAACATAGCTCTGCTTTAGACAGTCTTCTATCTGGCACACTTTTCCTTTTCTTAATTGGAAATCCAAAATTTATATGTTAAACAATTTATATAACAAAAATATTAATAGGGCACCGATAGGCTTTTGTATCCCTATAACCTAGGTTCTAAATTAACTTCAGCATTTGGTGAAATGCTCTAATTGAAAAGGGTTTGTAGGTTTAATACTAGGGCTCAAAATTTGTACCTGGAGATCCCACCAAATGTAAACATCATGCTCCCTATAATCTTAAGAAGGTAACTAAATATAATATAAGGGAAAAATATATGTCTCACTTTAACTGTAGCCTTGCCTAAATTTCCTATAGTCATAGTACCCATTTCCCTAAAATGGCCCATATTGGGCATGAATGCTCTATCACAGTTAAAAATGAAAGAAAATTAAAGTAAGTTTTTGGCACTTATAAACTGGCTTGATAGAGGAGACCTCATGGATTCCCAGTTAAATTAGTTAATTTGCTCTAATGTACATTAAAACAGAGCTTTCAAAGACAGAAACTTATTATATAAAACCTAAGTGATAAAGGGTTGGTCATCTCACTGCTTCTCCACTTAATAGCCCCCAATTTTTGCCAGTTATTAAATTTTTGCCTGGAAAAAAATAAATGATATCCCTTAGTGGATTACTATAGCCTGGATTCTGTATTCCTTCCATTAAGGCCCAATATCCAATATTATTAAAATTACTGATTCCATCCAGTCAATAACTATAAATGAAATTGTTTTATCCCTTGCATTGAGTAGTAATTTCCCTTTGTCAAAACTTATCAAAATCCACTTAAAATCGGTGCATTTTATTGCCTATGAATTACATCTCAAAAAGTGATTTAAATTTAAAGAAAAAATAACTTCAAAGAAAAATATGTTTTACATATCAACACTATACTTTTATGCAAGCCAGAGAGGACTTTTAACCTTTAAAAAGAAAAACAAAAACATGTACTTTGGTTGAAGTCATTAAAGGCTGATTTATACTGTCTTGTATGAGTTGATTATTAAATTTTAGGAACTTTGTGAGCCAGCTGTTAAACTATTAGCCATGGTAGAAGACTTTACAACACATTACAAATCAGGGCTCTTCCCACCCCTCAGTGAGCTGGTTTACTAGCACTCCACTGCACTTACGATTTATATTAAAGATCTACTTTGCATGTCATGTTTAGAATTATGGTCAATAAACAAAACAAACTTTCCAAAAATTATTTGTGTTAATGTGGACTATCAATATCTCCATGCCTGTTCCCCCTTTCTTCCCATCACGTGTGCTCCCGAGTAATAATTTGAACTCTTTTGGCTGGTTATTTTTTAACGTGCCTTCATGTCACTAACATGCTGCTGTTGCCTATTTTTTCAGTTTTGGCACTATCTACTAGCTCCCACACGAAAGATATGAATTTAGTCTCCTTTCTCACAAAACACCTGACATTATCACAAACACACTTCTTCCCACTCCTACCCTTCCAACATTGTGTTACACTTTGTTAGATCAATAGTGTTTACACTAATACAATTATCAAAATACCCACAGCGGAGCTATCTAATATTATAATTAGTATTACTTATCCTTCCTTGCACAACGTTTTGTTTTCTCTGGAGTTAATGATATTCTTGTGGTTTGCTTTATTTGCTTAGTTTTCTATGTACTTATCACTGACTGAAACTCTATCCAAATTGTTTTAAAATTCCTCTCAATATTTCCAACGTATCAGGTTTTTGTAGCAACTCCATTTGGGGAATACCTCTCTGGAGGCTATTTTCATTTGGATTGGTTACTCTCCAGGCCTGGTGCACAGCTACGATCCTGACTCCTGATCCCTTAGAGGTGACCTATTTTTCACTTTGCTCCTTCATAGGATCTTATCTTTGTCCTTCATATTCTGAAATTCTGTGATGATGTCAGCTGGACGGCAGGTTTAATGATTCCATGACGCCCCTTAATGTGTTCTTTCAACCTAAAAACTCAGGTCCTTTAATTCTTGAAAATTTTCTGTTTTTTTCTGCTCTCTTTCCAAACTCCTATTATTCAGATACTGAACAAAATGAACTGATTCTTGACTCTTATCTTTCTTTCCTATTTGTCTTCCTTGTGTATGTGCATGTGTGTGTGTATGCATTAGTTTCTGGAAGACTTCCTCAACTTTATCTTTTCACTCTTAAAAAGAAAACAACAACAACAACAACAAACAAACCCCCAAACCCAAAAACTCCTGCTAACATTTTAAATTTAATTTATTTTGTATCTTAAAATGGGAGATATCTTCTCATATCTCTCCAAGGATATCAGTGACTTTTTTAAAGCTTTCATCTCCCTGAATAATCTCTTCCAAGTTGTTTTTTCCCTATATGGATAGGCCCTCATCTTCTTAAAAGGAATGTCTTATGGATATTGACTGCCTCTATTTAAGAATGAGGCTGTAAAATGTTTTAAAATTTCTTTGGGGTGCCTGGGTGGCTCAGTCAGTTAAGCATCTGTCTCTTGATTTCAGCTTAGGTCATGATCTCAGAGTTGTGAGATCTAGGCTTGCTTTGGGCCTTGTGCTGGTCATGGAGCTTGCTTAGAATTCTTTCTCTCCTTTTCCCTCTGTTCCTTCCCCACGCTCACTTGCACCTGTGCTCCCTCTCTCAAAAAAAAAAAAAAAATTAAATTAAATTAAATTTCTGGACACATGGGTGGTATTTGTCAACTGTGAGTTTCACTCTAGGTCATCTGGTAGACTGTTGCATTGACAATTTTTTCCTTAAGTCTTTTCTGTTGAACTTGTGAAATTCCTCAGAGAAGGATATTCCAATCTTTTGTTTGGAGTGGTATGGTTCTCAAACTTGAGTATATATCAGAATCACCTGGACATCTAAAGAGATTGCTGGGCTCCACCTATAGAGTTTCTGAGATAGAGCCCTAAAATTTGCCTTTCTAACAAGTTCCTAGATGATATGGATGCTGCTGGTTCTGGGACCACACATTGAGAATAGTGGCTGGCCTAGAGGATATAAATTTCTTTGCCCAAATCAAGGTCTAGTTTAAAGTGTTAGGCTTACAACAGTTAGAATGTAAGCTTTCTTAATCCTTCTGTTTTCAGTAATTATACTCTATCCTCAAGAATGCCTGGTACCTTCTGTCCAGAGACTTTCTGTTTTATAGTTTCCAGAAAATAAGCCTAAAATCTTCTGCCATAGCTGGAAGGGGGCTGTTCCTAGACTGAATGAGGAATAGGACCCAAGGATCTCAGTGTTTCCTAAACACACATCCAACGAAACCTTTTATGTTCAATCCCACCTTCACTTCCGCTTCCCAGAGGTACATAGTACTGCCAGGTTCCAAGTGTTTTGGGAATTCTTTAGGGGCAAGTCAAGATGGTTTTCACCATCTTTCCTTTCTGCCAGTTTGGGATCCACTTTCTCAAGTTTGTTAAGTCATCTCCCAATCATCCATCGACTTCCACCTTCCAAAATCACACTACTATCAACTCTTCTACATCATTTTCTATTTGTCCTTTAGGCTTTAAAAAAAAAAAAATCATTTTACTATCATATTGGCTGCGTTTGGGGGAAGAACCAGAGGTAAAATTTTGTGTTCAATCTGCCGCCCTCAACTGAAAGTTAGAAAAGTTTTCAGTATCTAACAAATGATATTCCCAAACTAACGATATCTCAGAATATAAAACAACAAAAGCAAATTGAACCATCCCCAAAAGTTCTGCTAGACCGGTCAGTGCAGTTATTTCAGACGTGGCAAAAGATGTCAACTGTGTTTGCATAGGACAATCTGTTTCGCAGCTTCAGACTGCACCTCTCCCACAAGTGTGTCATGGGTCTGGGATACAAGCCACCCATATGAAATTCTGGTGACTCAAAGCAAGAAATCCAAGTATATGAACCAGAAAGTTCATCTTTGCATATAAAGAACAACACTAAAAAACATTAATACCATGTTAAGGTACATTCTCTGTTCCATCCTGTCTTCTGCCCAACAACAATTAAAATGACAAGGATTCATACGCACCATGCTAGTTCCTTTCATACTCTGTCTCATAGGATCTTTACAACAACCCAACACAATGCATATTATTTTACTCTTTTATTACCGGTTAGGCAACTGAATTCCAAAAGAGTTACGTAACTCGCCCAAGGCCAAATAGGAAGGGCAGAGCCAGAATGGGATTCTAAAGCCACCGCATGACCATTTTTGAAATTGGGTAAGTTGAAAGCAAATAAAAATATTTATTTTGAACACAAAGCCCAAGCTCATTTTGATTTTATAAGGCAACACAGTGTACTTGAATTTAAGTTGGGTTTTTTGTGTTTTTGTTTTTTAGATTTGGACCACATCTAATTTGTGTGGGTGTGACACATACAGCACCCACCAGAACAAAACTTTAAGAAACAGCCATTAAATTGAAGATGGTTATAATATATTTAATAGCTCTATGAAATACACAGAACAAGTCCATTCAAGATTACTATAGACATGTCTGGTAAGTCACTAGACAGATTTCTGCCAAGGGAAATCAACAGGACAGAAAACCCTTCAGAGACACACAGACTTTGTTCCTTATCATTACTTGGCAATATTTTCTGTCTTTTTAAGTAAAAGCAGATTCTACACATTTGAACCAATAAAGTGGTTTTCCTGAAGGATACTTTGAGGGCGGATATTTTAGCCTCAATTGGGTCACTGTAAAGTTTTATGCTCTTCGGGGAGTCTTCCAAATGAAGATTTTTATCAGCAAAGAGAGATTCAGCGAGGGGCCTAATGATCACATTTTAAAATCTAAAAAAGGAGATGGAACTTCTTTTATTATCCATAGTGAAAGGATCCCAGTAAAACAGATAAATAAGAGAACACTGGGCAACAAGAGTAGAGGTGGAAAATAAGAGGAAAAAATATAAAAATGTGTTTGGAAGAAACTCAGAAAGGAAAGGCAGAGATACTAACATTTAGGATGAGAAGGAGATGAAGAGAAAATTGCTTAGAACTGCCCATGGAACATCTTTGTTATAGGACTAGGGAACTCACTGTGCTGGGAGGGGGAGAAATCACTCAACTACATTATGTTTTCACTTTATTGCAGGCCAGGAGATGGGCTACAGATTCATAAAAAGCAAAATGTCACTAATACTAAATTGCTCATTCAAGTTAGCTAGGAAACCAAACACAAAGTGTGCTGCACAACTGGGACGGTGGCCGAGCCTGTCGTAGAGAGCACAAATATTTCTTTGATGTGCTGGGCAGAGTAGTAACCCCTTCCAAAGAGGTCCACGTCCTGATCTCCAGAACCTGTGAATATGTAAGTTACGTGGCAAAGAGAAACTAAGGTTGTAGACGGAGTGGTCTGTTAATTAGCTGACCTTGAGATAGGGAGATAAGCATGGATGGTCCAGGCGGGCCTCAAAATTACAAGGTCCTTATAAGTTGAAGAGGAGGGTGGAAGAGGGAGACCAGGGAGACTCAGCAGGAGAGTGACCTGGCTAGATGGGCAGACTGGAGGAAGATGGAGGAAGGGGCCACAAGCCGAAGAATGGAAGCCGCCCCCGGAAGCTAGAAGAGGCAAGAATCTACAGATTTTATCCTAGAGCCTCCGAAAGGAAGGCAGCTCTGACGACATCTTGCTTTCAGTCCAGTGAGACCCATATCCCACTTCTGATCTCCAGAACTGTAAGATAACACATGTGTGTTGTTTTAAGCCACCCAATTTGTGGTAATTTGTCATGGCAGCAATGGGAAACCAAGACAACTGACACGCCCGTGTGTGTAAACTCATCGTTCGTCTTATCTTACTCTCTGAAGCCAGCCAGACAACCTTCATTTAACAGTGTGCTTGGCAAAAAGGAAATGGTCGCCTTTTTTTGTTAGAACAAAAACGGACTCCGTTTTTCAGTTTCAAATCAGTGCATTCCCAGTTAAGCTTAATTAATGAGGTTTTATGAAAACAGAAATCGGAACTGAATTAAACGTGTGTAAGTGGCCTGTTTCGCACATCATCATCATCGCATCATGCTGCTGTAGTGTGGCCAACTCGACTGCTCTCTCCACTCGCGGGATGGATGAGCCAAATGTCCTTCCCTAAGATCTTTCTCTCCTGGTTTGTATGTATACATTAATTCTTTAATTCTGATGGTCTATCACCAGCTTTTTTTTTTTTCTAGATGCTTCCTCCCTTCCTTTTAAAACGTTCCCATGCTAATGAGTATCCCCAACTTCCCTTTTAACAATATCAAGGTGTGACCATGAATGGCAAACAGTAATTGTTTGTACTGAGAGCAAATTTGAATTTTGAAGTTGGGGGGGAATCACCAGAACAAGAATTTGAGAAAGAAATCAATGTTAAGTATCTAGTGCTCAAAAGTTAATATTAGGTTGTTTATTTATTTGTTTCACATTTTTATTTAAATCCCAGTTAGTTAACATATAGTGTAATATTAGTTTCAGGAGAAGTAGGTGGTTTAAATCTTAGCAATCACCTTCCCTCACCAAGATTACTGAAGGTGATTGGGCTCCAGGCCAATCTATAAAACTTAATCAACCCATTAAGTGTGTGAAGTGGAAGTTAATCATATACATCAAGTTTTCCACATTTATTGGGTACCCGCAACATGCAAGGCTCTTTGATATGAGTTTGAAATGCAAAGAGAAGTGAAAATTCTTGCCCTCGTATAGTTCACAATCCAGAGGAAGCTAATAATTGCACCACTGCTGCATAATACTCTAATGCACATCTAGTAAAGGTTCCGTGGGGGCACGGATGGCATCCTCAATTTGCCTGGTGGTCCGAGGAGACACATGGCAGAGAAAGAAACCCGTGTGCAGTATCTGAAAGGAAGGAGTATTCTTATTCCAATTAGACTTGCTGGAAAAGAGGGGGCCGTGGCCACTGCTGGAGAAGAGGCAGTTGAAGCATCCCTGGTACCTAGTTAACGCTCTCTCCATCTGTGGAAAAAGAAAAGTCTCTTTGTTGCATCTCTAAACGCACGCAAATTAGCACCCATGTATTCTGAATTGGGAAAGATGGGATTTACTAAAGAGAACTGCATTTACATACTCCTGGGTTCAAATCTGCTTGGAAATGGTCACTGCATTAACTTGGTAGTTTGCTTAGG
The DNA here is from genome assembly GCF_011764305.1 of Mustela putorius furo. Classification (NCBI taxonomy): domain Eukaryota; kingdom Metazoa; phylum Chordata; class Mammalia; order Carnivora; family Mustelidae; genus Mustela; species Mustela putorius. Next base: position 14,048,020 of record NW_025422057.1, read on the forward strand.
TTTGCAGCCTCGGGTTTCTTAGATATTAAACAATAACCAATACTCCTGTCTTTTAAGAGAGTGGTGAAGATTAGAGTTGGTTTATGAAAAGCACCGAGCACGAGAGATCAAAAATGAGAATTCTGAATTCAGACTCTAATGCCAAACCCACACAAGTCAAGTGTTCATGTATCAGGAAAAACAGTGAACTCCTCGAGAATCACTGCCAAGTTTAATGGCTGCCCCTCAGAAAAATCAGCAAAATGCAACAAAATGAAACCCATCTCCTAGTTCATGGAAGAACAAATCCAGCAGCTCAGAGTCTGAACTGTTTTGTCATTCATCACAACCCCTTAACAATCCTAAGAACGAAGTGTAAATTCTGTAGGCAAAAGGACCACATCTTAGTCACCTTTGGTCCCATATCACAATTATGATTTCTTGTTTAGTAGGTGCTCATTTTTCGCTTTAAAATTTAAGATATAGGGCGCTTGGGTGGCTCATTGGGTTAAACCACTGCCTTTGGCTCAGGTCATGATCTCAGGGTCCTGGGATCGAGCCCCGCATCGGGCTCTCTGCTCAGCAGGGAGCCTGCTTCCTTCTCTCTCTGCCTGCCTCTCTGCCTACTTGTGATCTCTCTCTCTGTCAAATAAATAAATAAATAAAATCTTTTTAAAGAAATTTAAGATATATAATCACTCTGCATGCATGTAAATGACAGAGATTATACCTACTTAGACATTGTAATTTAGAGTTGACAGAAGTACCAAGAATATATCCCTACTAAATAATTTATAAAATATTTTATTTGAGAAAGAGGAAAATTACTCAAGTAAAGCCATTCACTTAAGAAATAAGCTGAGTACCCACCACGTGTCAGGTACTGTCCTATGTACCAGGGAGACAGCAGCGAGAGAGATGATTTCATGAAGCTTATATTCTAGGCTGAAAGGTGGTGAGTGTGACAAAATTTATAAAAAAGAAAAATAATAGGATAAGTGCTCAGAGACAAATCAAGCAGAAAAGAAAGGCAGGAAGTATCAGGGACCCTCTGCCAAGGTGTAGCCATGCTGTGAGGACAAGAGCTCAGAAAAACAACAAGATCTGGTGATGGGTTGGGACACATGAAATACTGCCAAGTATTCAAGTATTAGGATATTCTTGGAGTCAACAGAGATTCACCCCAATTTCCCTTCAGCAACAGAATTATGCTGGAAAATATTTCAATCACTTAATTCATGAACCAGCATGAATTCTGTAGATGACACATGATAAAGAGACAGAAATTTTAAAGTAAAACTTCAAAGAAAACACATATTTGGTGATAAAGGTGCTTGGCAGGTCAATTATCAAAGATCTTAAGTAGAATGACTTCACTTCATTTGATGGACAAACAATTAATGAGTGAACCTTTGAAGACTAAAGACAAACACTAAATAATCGAGGTTAACAAACTCAGAAGTTGTATAATCAGCAATTTGATTTTACACCAATTTTTCATGCGGTCTCAGAGCATAAGTCTTATTTATAATTTTTACCTCAAAAATAAAGAAAATGTCTTGAAACAATTAAGTTCTTTCAACGCTAGCCAAAGTAGAAACAGTAATTACCAAAAATTCACTTTTCCATCCCTTAAATTTTATATTTTCTCTTGGATACATGTAATACTAATTTGAAAACTGGGATCATATTTGAAAACTATGTATGGGACGACTGGAAACTATATAGAGACATTTAGGATTTATATCTACATAAATGGGGAAGGAAAGAAAGGAGAAGGGAAGGAAGTCTCACTTGTTTATTTTTTTATTGGGATTTGTTTATTTTTTATTTGGAAACTTCCTCCATTTTTATCTGATCTTGTTCAAGGTGGTACCAAAGAAATCCAGCAGATGGCACTCACACATTTTTCTAAATATGGTGCTGAATAAAAACAGGATTGCTTAAACTTTGCATTTCAGACCAGAAAGACCGAATAAATCATAGTCAAAAGCAAATGCATTTCAAAATTTTCTATTACCATGGAGAAATAATGCTTTTAAGTTACTCTAAGCACATTCATAGCTTGCAAGCAACTTACAATTTTCACTTCCTTTTCTAGTAGCTGGTGGAAAGTAAGCATTCAAAGCCATTACCTGCCAATCAAAAGCTTGATAATAGAAAGCTGTAAGTAAACACTGAGAGACCCACAAACTTTTTCCACGATGGGATATGGGATCATTATTTTCTTCTAGTTTCCTTTTAATGCTTTTATTAGTTGTTCTACAAAGATAGGTTCTGAAATTAGCAAACATTATTACTGCCAATTTTTAGCGAAGTAAACACAGTCTCAGAAAGAGTAAAAAGTGAGGGGATACAGTAATTCAACCAAGAAAGAATCAGCAATAAATGAACTCTGTTTCTTTAACCAGAGAATCAATAATTTATACTTAAATTCTCCATTAATAAATATGGGTTAAATGAACAAGTTAATTCAAGCCATATTTCAACATACGTTTATTTAACACTTGCTAAATGCCAACACTGTTCCAGGCTTTGAGGAAAAAAATGGTGCATAAGACAAGCAATACCCCTGCTCTCATGGAACTTGTGTGTCAGCGGTTAGGACTAGAAAAGGAAACAAATAAGACAGATACCAGAAATGACAAGTAGTATGAAGACCATTAAACTCGAGTGCGTGATAATGTGACCAAGTGACTACTTTATTTTTTTTTTTTAAAGATTTTATTTGAGAGAGGGAGAGCACAAGGAAAGAGGAAGGGTAAAGGGAGAGAGAGAAGCAGGCTCGCTGCTGAGCAGGGACCCTGATGTGCCACTAGGTCCCAGGAGCCTGGGATCCTGACCAGAGCCTAAGGCAGACACTTAACCGACTAAGCCACCCAGGCGACCTCAAGTGACTACTTCAGATCCATGGCTTAAAGGAGGGCTTCTCTGAGGAGGTGGTATTTCAGTTGAGGTTTGAATGACAGAGCAGACAGCCGTACAGAGATCACGAGGAGGAGCAGAAGAAACAGTTCCTGAAATGATCCCAAGTCCAGAGTGAGTCTGGACTATGTGGAAAGCAGAAAGACCAGTGTGGCTGGAGAGGAATTTTCAAGGAGGAGAGCGCGGTGATAGGAATTCTGAGAGGCAGCCAGGAGCCAGGATGGAAAGATAGACGGCTGGCTGGCTGCTGGCTGGCTGGCTGGCTGCTGGCTGGCTGGCTGCTGGCTGGCTGGAAGGGCATGGAATAGAAGAGGACAGAAAGAAATGAGCAAGAGTACTAATTTCAGGTTAATCAGAGATTCTTTTATATGTTGATCCTTCTGGAAGTTTTCTATTAGTTTACAATCCTGCTTTAGCAAGTACTGAAAAATTAATATAACTCTTATTATTTAATATTTTAAGAGGTTGCCATACCTTAGGTTATCGCCTTAAATTATCGATGACCTTCAAGGTAACACTGAAAAAAAAAAAAAAAAAAAAAAAACATCTATACAAAGTGTAATGAAATGGGATGAATAGGTATTAATTTCAAGAGATACCCGGGAGGTGAATTTTCAGTAATACTTGAGTTGAGTCTGTTTTGTATGGATTTGCCCTTTCCTCCTCATGGAGAGTAAAAGATGTTCTTAATGATTTACATGTACTATTCTGATTAATCAATGTTTTCTGATACCAAAAGGGTGATTCAGATGATTCTAAAATTTCTCTTATCTTCTAATATTTACCTGATGTGTAAGATTTTATTATAAGCAAATTTTCAAAAGCAATATATTTTTACAGTTGTTGGAACTGAAGCCCAAGCAATTAAATTGTAAATAAAGAGACCCATTGCCCTCTGTGACCTCATACACATCATGATCATCAATCAAAATCTCAGTTCTTCCTGCAAACCCTGGGATCTATGCATAGTCTCCAAATGGAAACTCAAAAAAGAGCTTTGGTTTTATTGGACAAAATTGTTTTTATAAACATAACCTTGATATTTTACAAATTTTAATTGACAACAGATTTTAAAGCTGACATCACACTGACCTTAGGATTACTCCCATGTCACCTATTCCCAACCAGAAGCTTCCTTGTCTGAGGTCCACAAAAATATCAACAACCACCCCCATTTAATGATTTGAATTTGCAAATACTTCCAGCAATCAGAAAGCCATATCCAGAAATATTCATTAGTAATTGTATTTGCATCTATTAAATGTAGATTAAGAGGATTTTATTTTAACAAGATTTTATTTACCAACAAATTAGGATGACAATTTATTACAAGTATGAAAATAATTAACTCAGAATTAATAGAGTAGTATAGCTTTTCTGGTTGTAAGAAAGAAAGAAAGTCATTTCTCTCCCCTCTACGGGCCTTGTTTCGCACAGCTACTTATATCAGTCATTGTTATTAATTTCACATTTTTACTCACTCTTTATTTTCCCAGACATTTGAATTCTGGTGCTGTCAATTTCATAAAGGTCTTTTAAAGATAAATGTGCTATGTATCAAAAGCAGTTGTTTAAATAAGCCTTCAGTTCTGACAGCTTTGCTCTTGATACTTTTCATAGCAACAGCTAGGAGAGCATTTTACCATCAGTCATGGCTTTCTTTGTGATGCTTCCTTTTTTTCCCTCCAATCAAAGTAAATATGCTCTTACAACTAGCATTACCCTGCAAAATGTTTCCTCATGTTTAGGGAATGCGACCATCAGTATAATGAACAACAAATAAACAAATGAAATCCCCATACTCCCTTACAGAACAGGAAGAATGATTACATTATTTCTTTCATATATTAGTCAGTGCTATCTCAATATTGTCTTTTGGCCAAATGTCAGTAAAATAAATTAAAAAACTAAAGCTTCTTCAGGCATGATGATTAGATTATTAGCAGGCCAAGCAAAAACGTACCTAACTTGAAAATATAATGTTTAGAAAGTATAAATGCAACCAATTATACATTCCTACCTCTAACATTTTCAAAGATAATTTCACCTTCCCTGTTCTTCCATTAAAAAAAAAAAAAAATCTGTTGTCTTAAGATAAAAGGGCCACAAAACTCCAAGACTTAATCCCTGCTTCAGGCTAATGACAAAAAATATTTTTCATTTTTTTTAGTTCACATCCTGAAAAAAAATTTCACTTGACAGAAAATGTTCTGAACTTGACTCTGAAAGGCAAATGTATTTGCTTCTCTTGAATTTTTCTGGATGACAAAGGAGAGAAGAGTCAAGAAGAAACATCAGAGTTGACCTAAAAAAGATTTGTTTCAAATATTAAAATATTTTTTAGAACACTGAACAACTTCAAATTTCAAATGTTATGCTATAAATAAATATTTGAATGACAGAACACCTTACCCTTGTACACCCAGGATTTAAAAAATCATATCATATTTATTTCTAATCATGTCACTGAACTGCAACTGTTTACTGGACTGCAAATAAACGACTTATTCATAATAATGTGACACAGTTATGTGTGATTGATTGGTATGAAATAGAAAAGGGCTTTGTGCAGAGTGTACGCTGAGAACAGGGCCTGTCCCGTGCAAGCTATCAGCCGGTCCATCTGCAGCCGGCCGGCTGAATTACCCTTCTGGTGAGAGACTCAGTAGATTTGTCACAGCATAGTTTCCACTCCACGATAAATTACCAATCTCAACCGCCTCTCTTTTAAGACATTTCTAGATTCCAATTCATTATAATTCTATGACTTCGACCTTATCTTAGGCTTTTAACATCTCATCATGGTTTCTCAGGGTTCAAGGAGAAAAAAGGCAGGCGAAGGACTCCTCCATTTTTGTTTCTTTTACAAGAGAAAACACTACTACTGACAAAACAATGAGTAGTATGTACACATCTTACTGACTGTATTCACCTTAAAGCTTTTCCTTTTCTTTGATTTTTTTCCTTCCATTTCATAATCAAGGTAGGGAAGGAAGAAAGGAATTTCTAGTCCAGTGGTCACACTCCACATCCTATAATTTTGTTGCTGTTTTTCCCCTAACCAAATAGTGCCCTTAATCAGCAGGGAAAAATATGCAGCGAACTATCTATACATCCTCCTATTATCCCCAGCGGAGAGCTGAGAATTAGAAAGTTGCTTCTGGAAGAACTTCTGTCACAGTGAAGGACTGTAATGCTGTGCCCAGAAGCGTGGAGCACTCTTACTCCCGATTAGTTTGAGCCTTGGCTATGACTAAGCATAAGGAAATTTAGTGAATTATTTGCTTAACGAATGAGCATTCATTTAAAAACTGCCTTTCTGAATAGCCAAAGTCCTGCTTCCCAAATAATTATAGTCAGTCTGAGACACACTTTTTTACCCAGAAATTTTAGTTATTTTTCCAACTTAAGAGGTTTATGAATACTATCTTAAGAAAACTAAAAATGGACCAAATCTACTGCTGGTTTATTACACTGACAGTGCAGTTTAGTTTAGTACACTAGATTATTTATTTATTTATTTATTTTTTATTTTCAGCATTAACAGTATTCATTATTTTTTCACCACACCCAGTGCTCTCTATTGATTGTTGTACTTCCTTTGTTCAGTGAACCTGTTCCTTTGATTACATTGATTCTGGTGGTCCTAGTTATTCTGACTTGGTATCGCATGGGCAGTGCTTTGTATGACTCCACCACATAGCGCAAAAAAAAAAAAAATCACACATTTGATTGTTTAAAAACTAGTTTAAGTCTTAAAATAGGAATTTTAAAATAAGGAAACTTCCATTTTTTTCCCAAACTCAGTTCATATGAATCCTGATTCCATTACTGAATATTTAATTCTGATAGCCTACATGATACCATATGAAAAGATAGTTGTATCAGTAAAGAGTTTATTCTGCATATATGTCGTTGTGTGTTAGTAATGCAAATATGTGACAGATCTATAGTTCACATTAATATTTAGTTACAAAACCAATAGTGAACAAAAATTATTGGTAAGTGAAAAAGCTTTATCTGTAAACTCAGCATATTAATAATATAATACACATATAATAAGTAGATATTCATGAGACTAAGAATTTAGATAAATGGAATGAAATAAGACAGAACTAAAGTCATGACTAATCCCAATAACCATTTTCTACTCTATATTTGCATATATAAAATAGAATGTAATTCCCTGGTACCATTAACTGTTTTCTTCTTAGGCAAAAGTAATTTACTATCAAATATTTAAGGAATCAAAATAAGAAATCACTTCTGAAAATGAAAATTATTTAAACAGATGGCAATTGCAACACATCTCAAAGGAGAGTTTTAACTTCACCGATTTTTAAAAAATAAGAGTATAAAACAACATATACAGAAAGTTATCCCAAAATAAGCCTTGTTCTGAAACTAGACCACCTTATCATCGGTAGAGAGAAGACATTTGCAAACATTTCATAGTTGATGTTAAACTCATTCAGCTATAACCACAAAAGAAAAAATGATCTAACATTTTTCACTGAGTACTTTGAAATATATCTCTAGATTTTGTCTCCCTCCCCACACCGACCACAATTTAGGGCTTTGTTGGACAGTTTCCATACACTTTTTTAGAGACGAGGGAAAATACACCTTTCTTCCTACACAGGAGGGCAAATCACAGAAAGCTACACGATGCTGCAAATTTGGTGGAAATACCAAGTCTGATATAAACATGAGTTTTAGTTGCCATGTTTCAGCAAAAATGAATCCTGAGGCCCCTCAGGAGATTATGTACATTCCCAGGTGGATGACTTATTTCATTTTACCAACACCGGCATCAGAAAGAAAACTGCCAGGCAGGAAGCTGGCAAAGGCAGCAGGAGCCCCAAACTTAACTCCACAGACACATCTAGAGAAAAGAGCAGAAAACTGGCTTTTGCACATGAAAGGCCACCAAGGACCTTTGTCAACAAACATTTTAAAATGGGAGAAGGATTAAAATGAAAGTGAACATCTTTGTTGGTGGAAATGGCAGGGACAAAATTGAGTCAATAATCTGATCATTTCTCTCTCCCAGTGTGTGATTGGACCCAAGGTAAACTGCAACAAAAAATGAACATCAGAAAGTACATATCAGCTTAAGGGTCAAGGGAGATAAGAAGCCGGAGAACACAGTATCCACCTGTCCTTTTTTCTTCCTTTAGAAACAAAATCAAACCCTATAAAGAGCTTTAAAGTTCCAGCACATAACAAGACAAAAAAATTACATTTTTAAAGTGCTAATATACCAATTCTAGGTAGCAACAACTTTGAACATTCTGAACCTCACGTTTTCCACAAAAATCTGTTGTAATGGGTGTTGTTCGTGTATCTATCACAAAGATTTGATTTTAAGATGCTTTCATCAAACTTTGGATAGCTTTGGTCAGCTCTCCACAAGTTATTTATTTTCCTGAAGATCCTTCTGTGCCAATGTCTGAAAAGAAAAATACAGAAATTATTCATGAGGAAAATTAAATTCCTAATGATGGAATTCCATAAAGTTCATGTAAATTTAACGTAACAATAACTGGGCATTTTAAAATCTTCTTCTTGAAAGTTTTTATAAAAATATAAATAAATCCTGACATAAGCTACTGGAACATTTTTAAACATGAAATGTTTACAGAAAATAAAGAAACAATATGTAATGTACTAAATTAAAATTACATTTTAACATATTTTAAAGGTAGCTATATATGTCTTCCATTAAAATGGAGTGTGGCAAATACTACATTCATTTTATAAACAACCAAAGTAAGAGGTTAAAAGCAATTTAAAGTGCTCCCACACAATCCGAAAATAAGTTTCCAATAATTGAATCCAAAGTTCTTGAGATCATAAAAAATCGTAATAAGAAAGTTTTAGGATCAAATGTAATAAAAGTATAATTTATGCCTATCAAAAACAAAAAGCTTTTAAGCATTATGATAGTTAAAACTCCTTCAGTGCATTAATCCTCTAATAACGGTTTCAGTCAAGAGAATGTTGAAAGGTCAGGTTTGGATTTTTTTTTTAACTTAGGTTGAAATTGTACATATTATCTTTGAATATAAATTTGCTTTATGTAGCACCTAACTCTCCAGGAACTCAAAACACTTCAGAGATTTATATCCGGACTTTAGTTTTGCTTCTTGTTGCTATTTTATTTTTTTGTATCTAGTGAAAATCCCTGTGAATGGCAAAGCACTAGTTCAGTGATATGTATCCCAGCAAACCTACTCTTGCCAGTAGGGAAAAGCATGCTGAAGAGAAGTTAATCAGTGGTGGCTTACCAACTCCAAAACTTCTATTTCTGTTTGGAGAGCTTCCCAAGCACTTTGCATGTCATCTTCCTTATAAAGTTCTAATTCTTTTTTAAGTCTGTTTTAAAGGAAAAATTCACCCTATGAGTTCAGCAATAAACTTTTATAATATTTTTTTAATCCTATGGATAGAGGCAGATTTATAACTGTAGTCAGAATTTTATCATCATCATTCTACCATCAGAATTTTAACACTAAAGAATTTGGAAAGAAATTTCAATTCTCTATACTTCTAGAAAGACTATATAATATTGTGAAGAAGTTAAAAAAAAAAAAAACCTCCATAAAGAAAATAAGGCAGACTAAACAAATAATAGACAATTTTAGGTTAATTAAAAGAGCAACACATTTTGGTGGGGAAAAATATAGTACTGTCTGAAGAGCGCTGTTTGAGTCCTGGCCACTAACAAGCTGAAAAACCTTGGCTAAATCATTTAGCCTCTCTGAACTTCACCTGCAAAATTTTAATTACAGGAAAAAATGACCTCTGAGATTTCTTCTTGAACTAAAATTAAACATTAACTTTATAGTACACATATGTAATTAAAAATATATTTTAATTTTAGAGCGAGAAAGCAATATCAATGTCTTTCTTCCTATTAAGTCTTTAATCCTTTGAATATTTGGAAATTTAAACAAATATTTTATGTCTATATTTAATGTAAAAAAAATAGTGAAAAATTGTCCTCTATTTCTAGCATTAGGACTAATATTCCTTCCAAAAAGAAAAACTTAAAGAAAAGCCATGGACTGCGACTGGAGAGGCAGAAAGCCAGGGCAGGGGGCAGATGAGGCTGCCCCCAAGGGAGCAACACTGATCTCACAAACCTACGCTGGCTGGGCCAGCCACAAGGTGAAGTGAATAGAGAGACTTGAACCTCTGCTGAGCTCCAACCCTTAAGGAAAGTCTGAAAGGGTTTTAGGTCAGTAGCATTCCCTGTGTATTCGCAGAAGCAAAAGAAAATCTCTCTGAAGGAAAGTTTAACATATTTAGACCTACAGGATTCCCAGTGATTAAGAGAAAACCAGGAGCTCACAATCAAAGATCACCAAGCACTCAAGAAGGCGAGCCACCATAGGTAAAAGTCAGCAGAGACAAGAGATTGTGTCCATAATACATGAAGAACTACAAGTCAATAAGAAAAAGAAAACACAATGGAAAAGGGGCATTCGCCCTCCCCTCCGGCACAAATCTCTACCAGATTATCATTCACAAAAGATCTACAATGGCTAACAAAAACATGAAAAGGTGCTCAACGTTGTTAGTTATCAAGGAAATACAAAAGAAAAACACAATAAAATGCTATTACACACCCACCAGAAGAGCTAAAATGAAAAACAAGGAATTCCAAGTATTGACAAGGATATGACTATATGCCATAGAGGCTGCTCCTTCACACTTGGTTACAGAATAAAGATCCAGAAGTGTGGCTAATGCCCAATGAACATGTATGAAGTGTGAGCAGAAATAAACACTCATTGTAAGAGCGGTTTACTTCTGAAGCATAATTTAGTCTAGGTCACAGAAAAAAATATAAAAAATAATCAGATAGTCACCAAGAACTGAGCACTTGTGGCCACTAATACCTCCAAAACAAGAGGCACTAGGCCTCCTGATGGAAAAATACCACCACCTATGATACAGCTTTGCCAAAAAAGGAAAAAAAAAAAATTTCAGCCTAAATGTGATCAAGTTTTTAGATCCAATTACCAACTCACACATATACATCAAACAGATTTAATCCTACAAAAGGGAATATTATCAACTATATCCAAATCAAGGGAAACTCTACATAATAAAAAAATTAATTTCCTCAACAAATAAATTACAAGTTAAAAAAGAAAAGGGGGATCTTCAAGATAAAAGAGATTTAAAAGACTTATCAACTGATTATCATGTGTAGACCTAATTTGAACAAAATTCAGACAAACAAAAAAAAATGACACCTATGAATTATATGATATATATGATTTGCTTCAAGTAATAAAGCAGAAAAACAAGTAGAGAGAGATGAAGCAAGATCGGCCGTAAAGGGAGAACTGTTAAAGTTGAGTGATGAGTACATACAATTCATTATATTTTTCTCTTTTACCTTTGAATGTGTTTTAAATCTTCTGTAATAATTATTTTAAGAAACAGTTTAGCAAAGACAGTGGCCATAAAGTCAACATACAAAAACCTGTATATATTTTCACGTACCAGCAATAAACAATTAGAACATACCACATAAAATAAACATACCATTTACAACAGCATCTTAAACTACAAGGTACCTAAAATTAAAACTTACCAAAGATGTGAAAGATCAATAAACAGAAAATTATAAAGTTTTATTAAAAGATATTTTAAAGACAAATTGAGATATCCTAAGTTCATAGACAGGAAGTCTCAGTTTCATAAAGATAGAAAGTCTCTTAAAAGTAACTATAATGATAAGTGCAATTGTAACCAAATCTCAACAGATTTTCATGGATATGATAAATTGATTCAGAGATGTACATAAAAAGCAAAGAGCTAAATATAAACAATAAACCCTTGAGAAGATAAAAAAAAAAAAAAGACAAAGGGAGGCATCCTACTTTGTATCATGACTCATTATAAATTAAGAGTAATTAAATATTTAAAATGGAATAGTATGCATTTAGTAGTAATTAAGGCAGTTCTGAGCAGTAAGGAATGAACTGACCAATGAAACAGAATTATTATTTTTATTTTTTAATGACCAGTATCTTTCTTTTTTTAAAAAATTTATTATTATTATTTTTTTTAATACCAGATGTCACATTGTAGATCACTAGAGGAAGAGGAAACCATTCAATAAATGTTGCTGGGACAACTGATTATCCATGTGCAAAAAAATGAAAATGGATCTGGTACATATAAACAAAGTCAATGCCGTATTTTTAAAATGTTTTTTATTGTGTTAGTTTAGTCACCATACAGTAAGTACATCATTGTATTTTTATACTTTACAACTTACACATAGGGAAGAAAAACATAATAATTGTAGGGATGGAAGAGGAAATAATACCCTATACATGTGAACTTCATTGTGTCCTGAACTTTGATGAATTTAGTAGTAAATAGGAATTCCGAAGGAATGCTCAAGTAGGAAAGATAGAACAAGTTATTAATTTTGAGCATTAGATGTTTACATAAGCATAAAAAAACTTGTAATGAATATTTTTAAAGAGTAAGTGGAAGGTTAAATGGAGAATTAGAATGTACTGTGGAGAGCTATACAATGTACTTCAGGCTTCATTTGAATATATTTATCTCTTCAAATAAAATGGTAGCCATCTTTCTTCCACTGCACCATCCACACTCGCTCCTCCCCCTTTTCAGTTTAAATGAACTGCAGGTTCCGTGAGATGTTTCATGCCCTCAGAGCTGGGCGGTGGACCACTTTCCCTTTCAGTTAGCTAACCATGAGAATGAGAGACTACTGAAATTAAGGAGGGCATTTAGAGGGAATTATAGGAAGTATTTCACTATTCAGCATATAATCAGGCTGTAGAATTTAGATCTGCACTTAAAGAAAAAATTGCTGTTGCCAGCTTTAAAAGAGGCTGGATAATAATGGTATGAATACTAAAACATTTGCAGCTAGCCAAAGCTATATAATGCTAAGCAGATCTCACGCTTCAGTGCATAGACTGATTGCCTACAGGAGTCAAGAAGGACTTCCTTCACCTGCTGCACAATAACTCAGGGCAGTTTGCATTGGTTATTGTCACCTTTCTCTGAATCATCAAATAATGACAAGAATGGGCCAATACTGCTATAGTTAGTTGTGCAAGACTTATGTTTCGTGTATTTTTGTGATTTTTTTTTTTTGCCAATTCCAGTTTTTTTTTCAGTTACTGCTAAGTATTCTAGAAAAGGCTTTACTAAAAGAACATTCTTTTTAGCTATAGAACTGTACACAAGTACTATTTAAGTAGAATGAAGGGAAAATTTCAGCCAAAGTCCTAGTACACAGGCTCAAATGATAATAAAATTTAGGTATATTTTACTAAAAGAACTTACTAAAAGAATACTCATTTTAGCTACAGAACTGTACACAAGTACTCAGTGGAAAGAAGGAAAAATTTCACCCAAAGTCCTAAAACACAAACTCAAATGATATTGAAATTTAGGTATATGTCGTCATGGTCTTCTGTTTCCACATAATGGTGATTATGTAATTTTATTTCTAGTTTTTTTTCTTTTGCCTAATGTTAACACTTATATTTTTCTCAGTTAATTACACATGCCAATTAATACCATATAAGAGAAATATGTAGTAGTCCAAGTGGCGACACCAGAATTAACTTAATTGTTCATTTATGGTATAGCAATTAAGTTGTTCCTGTTTTTTTCTGTACCATAAATAACATTTCTGTGAACACCTTTGTGCATAAAGTTTCCTCTGTACTTAGAATTATTTTCCTTTGGATAGAACTCGTAAGTGTAATTTTTAGGTTAAATTACATAAACATTTTTAAGATGCTTTCAGTGATTTATGGACACCAAATTGCATTTGGAATATATGCAATGTATACTGTCTCAGCAATGTAAGAATTATCTCTGTACCGCACCCTTGCCAACTTCAGTATGGTCACTTAAGAATGTCTTTCAAAATTTGATAGAAAAATGATGTTCAGTGGTTTTAATTTGCATCTCACTTATTCGTCTTGGTATCCCTACTAACTTGTACAGCGTTAGACACAAAGTATGCATTCAATGCATGTTTGTTGGATAAATACATGAATGAAAACTGTTGATTTTAGTGTTTTCTGACTATTTCTTCTTCGCAGTTGATTACTTGGCATGCTGTTATTCTTTGTTGTAACTACTATAAATTTCTCCCAGTTCACCATTCCATGCTGAACTTCCTCGACACATGAATTTTAAATCTTATATATTAAGTGTATTAATTTTATCCTTTTTGGTTTCCTTAATCACACCAGACGTTTACTAAGTAGTTCTTTTTACTTTTTGCTAGTGTTTCCATGGCTTGATTTTCCTAATAGTCTTTCTCTGTATTAATTCATATGAAAATATTTTAGTGAAATTTAAACACAAACACACTATTTTTGAAGACATACAGGTCATCCTCTTTCATATACAATTTATTTCTGAAAGTAGGTTTAAAAGTTGAATGTGTGAAACCAGAATTTCAGTGTTCTAATTACGCCTTCCCCCAGTCCAGGCCACCAGCAGACAGGTCACAGCCTTCACAGGTGTGTCAGGCCAAACCAGAGAGAACTGCTTAGAAGGAGGTAAACAGGGGATGTGTCCCAACAGCATCTCCATTATTCCAAATCCTGGGTGAGCTGAATTAGGCCTCTTTTTAAACCACATATTTCCTCTTATCTTCCTACTCCCTTACCAAAAGGGGTAGTTCATAAAGGTAAAAATATGAAAATGGAAAAAATTTGTTTTCTATTAAAGACATGAGTGATTTTTGAAAATGATTACTTTAACATTTATACATGGCTTCTGCAATAAACAAAATTATTTCAAAGTTTAGAAACATTTACAAATAGTCACATTTACATTGGAATATAATGTTTAAAATAATCAATTGATTCTGTCATCAAAATTTCCCTTGTATTTACTTAGAAGCTTTAGTAACTATAGTATGTGCCAAGAATTCACAAAACAGGAGATCTCTATTAGCTTGAAGGCTACATAATCAATGCTGTAGAGACACTTCTGTTAGTGAATAAATGATGAAGTTTTACTAGAAAAGATGCAGAGTCAACAGAAATAGTCAACAAAATACATAGCTAAGAATAATCCTGGAATTAAATGGGGATTTTCATATTTTATAAATGTTAAAAAAAGAGAGAAATGGATTGGCTACAGGTATATAATTATTTGACTGGTATTTTCCAGAAACTTTAATGCTGAGATCTTACTACACTTACCAACTTGGAGTTCATTCTTGTTGATATTACAAAGCACTGCAAGGTACCTGTGCATTATTTCCTCTGGGCAGCTAGGATTATAATTCTTATTACTCTACTAAATAATGCTTATTCTAATAATGTTACAGAAACACTCACACAAGTATTTAAAGATACATGTGTAAAAAGTCTTCAATTACAAAAATGTAGAAACTCTTACATATCTGTCAGTGGTAGAAAGGCTACATCAATATGGCATTTCCATATACTGGCATTAAAGAAGAATGAAGCTGATCAGCGCAAACTAATATGGGAAATATCTATAATATTTTGCTAAGTAATAGAGCAAATTACAGACCAGTAATTCTGATCCCACTTTATGCTAAATGCACACACATGGCACGTATGTACACACACACACACACACACACACACACACACAGATATAAACTGAAATGATACATGTCAAACTTTTTCACAATGGCTACACAGGGGATTTCTGGAATAAGGTGATAAGAGAGGAGACTTTGATGTTTTACATTTTCACAGTGTTTGAATTTTGGATTCAGTCTACATAGCCTAGTCTCATAATTTAAAAACATCTATATCCATCTGGTAAAATAAAAAAAAATAAATGTGTGTAAATATACATATTTATCTGGGTATCTTTTAGAAAAGTTGGGAGTGTTTGAATACCATCATGTATTTATGGCTTCTTATAAATTGAAGGACCAATCAATGTGACCTCTACAACCAACTTAACTGGATGACTTTTCACTGAAAAGGCAACAGCACTGATTATTTACTACTTCATATAAATGCATTTAAAGTCTCTCAGTAGGAGGTAAGTATTAACTTTCGTGCAGTTTCCATTGTAAATATCTCTTCACAAAACCACACTATCTTCAAAAGTTCAGAAGGAAAATCCCATGCTGTTGACTTTGCAGCTTCATTTCTGAAATAAACTTCCCAATGTATTAAACAGGCACAAATGCTGGTTACAGAAAATGTAAAAGCATTCTAGAAAAAGGTTTCATGGGTAAGGAAAATTCCTGAAATGTTTCAAGTTGTCTGGTATGTCAGTATTTGGAGCAAATGAAAAGTCATGATCAAGAGCTATATTTTGGTGGCCCTGATGTTGGGCAATAATAGAAAAACAATAGGTGTTGGGAGTTTGAAAGGGCCCAATACATAACATTCTTCTTTCCTGCCCAATTGAGAAATAAGGAAAGCAGAAAACAATCACATTTACTACAAATGTAGCAAATACTGGAGAATGTGGCTTATATCTACAAGCGAAGGGCTCACTAAATAGTGAACCCCAGAATTTGACTAACCTAATGCACATCTTTACAGACACAATTGGATACAACAATCTCTCTTATGTACTCCTAGCACTGTAAAATTTAAGGGACAGAGGAGCAGAGAGGAGCGTACACTGTCTGAGGCAGGCCAGCTTACAAAGAAATAGGGAAAGAAAAGGGGCAAGGCTCCAGTTCACCCTTCCAAATTCACCAGCCGGATTGAGTCACTCCTCCCCACCTTCCAAAAAGAAAGGAAGGTGTTGGAGAAAGGCTGGAGGGATTAGACCTATATAGCTTTTTCCATATGGAGGAAAAAATCAGGAGTGGAAAAAGAACTCCATCAGGCTATTCCAGTGGTGAGAATATACCACATCTTTGCAAATAACATTGAAAATATGTGAAGGACTTGTATCTTCTTTGTACTGAAAATAAAATTATATGTAGACTCAATCACTGGAGCAAATATTTATTGAACACTATGTGCCCTTGACTGTGCTAGATGTGAGACTGATAGAAAAAGGAAAAGTAAGTAAACGGAATTCCCCACTGAGTGAGATAGATTGATACAAATACCTATTATAGAATATGATTAATGATATAACAGAATTATAAGCATGCTCTCTATGAACACAGAGAAATGAACAGTAGAGGAAAGCTTTCACAACTTATTACACTCATTTATTCATTTATTTATTTAATGCCTACTATATGCCAAGCTCTGTACCCATATCTGTACCCATGAATACACAATGGTAAACCAAGTAGACAAGATCTCTTTTCTTGTGGAGCACATGGCAGACACAGATACTAACAAAGTAAAGCATGTAAGTACATAATTACAAAATAGAATCTGTGCTATAAAGGAAAAATATACGGTGTTATTAAAAAAAGTAAAAACAAATTTAGATCATAGGGTAAGGGAGGGCTTCTCTGAGGAAAATTTCAATTGAAATCTAAAGGACAGGGTATGTTCCACATCGGTAGGAGATAGAAAGGAAGAGGGGCTAAGAGATCATTTGAAGACAAGGAAAGGCAGAAAAAGAGGTCCTTAAGTGGAAAAAAGTTGGGAGTGCTTAAGGGAATGAAGAGGGGACCACAGCTGAAAATAACATAAGAGAGGTGGTCAGAGGCCACATTGTGATAGGACCATACTAAGGATGTTAGGTTTTATTATGTTTGTTATGAAGCCTTTGACTGATTTCAATGACATGATTCAATTTCATTGGATTGGCTGGTGCAAAAATGGAAGAATGGGGAACAGAAGATTATTACTGTGATCCAGGTGAGAGAGAGTGGTGGCTAGAACCAGAACATTAGCAATGGGAAGAGAGAATTGGAAGGATTCAGGAAACATTTTGTAGGTAAAAGCAACAAAACTTGATAATGGATTAGGGTGGGGTGAGAATGATGAGAATTAGAAATACATCAAGAATGCCTGCTACATTTTAGATTTGAGCAAAACTCATAAAAAATGACATGTGAGCTGGGCCTTAAGGACTAAGTTAGATTTTAGCTCATGGAGAAGGAAAAAAGATAGAGGTATGAGTTCCTGTGTCATATTCAGAATTCCATAAACAGTATGCTGATGCACTAGTAGTTTAGGGTATGTGATAAAAATGCAAAAAAGATAGTGGAAGGACCCAGATTATGAAGACCTTTGAATTCTCCCATCCAAGTACTAACCAGGCCCAACCCTGCTTAGCTTTTGAGATTAGGCAGATTGGGCATGTTCAGGGTGGTTTGCCCAAGATAAGACCTTTGAACCTCTGATAAGACTTTTGTTTTTGCTTTTTTTTTTTTTTTGCTTATTTAATCAGCACAACATCACTTCAGATCTATGTTTATATTAAACTGTTGGGAATTCAGGACTGGAATTCAAGAAAGAGGGATTTAGGAAAAATATTTGGAAATTATCTATCTGTGATAACTAAAATCATTAGAGCATATGAGGTAGCCCATAAAGAATATAAAGAAAGAAGATTCAGTGATTAACCTTTTGGGATCTCATGCATTTAAAAGACAGGTGGAAGGAGTCCAAGATGGTGAAGGAATAAGAGACCTTAGATTTGTCTGGTCCTGGGAATTCAACTAGATAGCTATCAAATCATTCTGAATACTTACAAAATCAACGAGATCTAAGAAAAGAATTGCTGCAATTCTACAAATAGAAAAGCAACCACTTTCAGCAAGTCTTTTTTTAATTTTCATTTTTACAGGTACAACCTACCCTTTTATTTCATTTTATTTTATCTTTGAACATATGTAAGTTTTACTTTCTTCACAATTTTGGGATCTAGTTTACTAAAAAAACAGACCTAACTACACACAGGATCCAGTGTATTGCTCTATTCTGTTGACCTGATTATACTTTTTTTTTTTTAAATTTGTTTTTAAGTTTTGAGTCTCTTCTGATTTGTTTAGTGTATATTTCTCTGGGATCAGTAGTATTTTTTCCCCCTCATTCATATATTCTTCTCTAGACAGAATAACAAGAGAGAAAAACTCACCTCATAAAAGAGAACAAGAGGCAGTACTATTGGTCAGGGATCTAATCAGTATGGATATAAGTAAGATGTCAGAACTAGAGTTCAGAATAATGAATATAAAGATACTAGCTGGGCTTGAAAAAAGCATGGAAGACCTAGAGAAAATCCTAAAAGCAGCTTGGGACAAGAGGTCCATAACTTACAAGGGTAGGAACAATAGACTGGCAGAAGACCTGTCCACAGAGGCCTGGCAGGCCAGAAAGGACTCACATGATATATTTAGGGTGTTAAATGAGAAAAATATGCAGCCAAGAATACTTTATCCAGCAAGGCTGTCATTCAAAATAGAAGGAGAGATATAAAGCTTCCAGGACAAACAGAAACAAAGAATTTGTGATCATTAAATCACCCCTGTAATATTAAAGAGAATCCTTTAAGCAAAGAGAGAGCCCAAAAGTAACATAGACCAGAAAGGAACAGAGACAATATATAGAACCAGTGAATTTAGAGGTAATACAATGTCACTAAGTTTCTTTCTTTCAACAGTTACTCTGAATGTAAATGGGCTAAATGCCCCAATCAAAAGACTCAGGGTATGAGGCTGGATAAAAAAGCAAGACCCATTGATATGCTGTCTGCAAGAGACTCCTTTTAGACCCAAAGACACTTCCAGACTGAAGTGATGGGGGTAGAAAACAATTTATCATGCTCATGGACATTAAAAGAAAGATGAAATTAGATTTCAAACCAAAGACTGAAATAAGAGATGAGAAAGGATACTGTATCATAAATAAAGGTATTATATCATAATCCAACAAGAAGATCTACGCACTGTAAATATTTATGTCCCTAACATGGGAGTAGCCAATTATATAAACCAATTAATAACAAAATTAAACAAATACATTGATAATAATACAATAATATTAGGGGACTTTAACATCCCACTCACTGCAATGAACAGATCATCTAAGCAGAAGATCAACAAGGAAACAAGGTCTTTGAATGACACACCGGACTACAAGGACTTCACAGATATATTCAGAACATTCCATCCTAAGGCAACAGAATACACACTCTTCTCAAGGGTACATGGAACATTCTCTAGATTAGATCACATACTGATCACAAATCAGGTCTCAACTGGTATCAAAAGTTTGGGATCAAAAAAAAAACCACAAAAAGTTTGGGATCATTCCCTACACATTTTCAGACTGCAATGCTTTCAAATTTGAACTCAATCACAAAGGAAATTTGGAAAGATGTCAAATACATGGAGGTTAAAGAGAATCCTACTAAGAATAAATGGTCAACCAGGAAATTAAAGAAGAATTAAAATAATTCATGGAAACAAAGGAAAATAAAAACACAACTGTTCAAAACCTTTGGGATGTAGCAAAGGCACTCCTAAGAGGGAAGTATATAGTAATAAAAGACTTTTTCAAGAAACAAGAAAGGTCTCAAATATACAACCTAACTTTATACCTAAAGGAGCTAGAAAAAGAATACCAAATAAAGCCTAAATCCAGCATGAGAAGAGAATTAATAAAAAGAGCAGAAGTCGGGGTGCCTGGGTGGCTCAGTGGTTTGGGCTGCTGCCTTCGGCTCAGGTCATGATCTCAGGGTCCTGGGATCGAGCCCCGCATCGGGCTCTCTGCTCCGCAGGAAGCCTGCTTCCCTCTCTCTCTCTCTCTCTCTCTGCCTGCCTCTCTGCCTACCTGTGATCTCTGTCTGTCAAATAAATAAATAAAATCTTTAAAAAAAAAAAAAAAGAGCAGAAGTCAATGAAATAGAAACCAAAAGAACAGTAGAAGAGATCAGTGAAACTAAGAGCTCATTCTTTGAAAGAATTAATAAGATCATTAAACCCCTGAACAGACTTATCAAAAAGAAAAGAGAAAGGAACCAGATAAACAAAATTATGAATGAAAGAGGAGAGATCACAACAAACATTGAAGAAATACAAACAATTTTAAAAACATATTATGCATAACTATAGGCCAACAAATGGGTCAATCTGGAAGAAATGGATGCATTCCTAGAGACATAGAAATTATCAAAACTGAAACAGGAAGAAATAGTAAACCTGAGCAGACCCATAACCAGCAAGGAAATTGAAGCAGCAATAAAAAATCTCCCAATAACCAAGAGTCCATGGCCAGATGGCTTCCCAGAGGAATTCTATCAAACATTTAAAGAACAATTAATACATATTCTTCTGAGGTTGTTTCAAAAAAAAAAAAGAAGGAAAAGTTCCAAACTCTTTCTACGAGGTTAGCATTACCTTGAACCCAAAACCAGACAAAGATCCCACCAAAAAGGAGAATTTCAGATCAATATCCCTGATGAACATGAATGCAAAAATTCTCACCAGGATACTAGCTAATAGGAAAAACGGTACATTAAAAGAATTATTCACCATGTCCAAGTAGGATTTATTCCAGGGCTGCAAGGGTGGTTCAACATCAGCAAATCACTCGATGTGATATGCTACATTAATAAAAGAAAGGACAAGAACCACGTGATCCTCCTAATTAATGCAAAAAAAGCATTTGACAAAGTACACATCCCAATTCTTGATTAAAACTCTTCACAGTGTACGGATAAAGGGAACACACCTCAATATCATAAAAGCTATTGACAAAAAGCCCACAGTGAGTATCATTCTCAATGGGGAGAAATTGAGAGAAAAAAAATGAGAAAAAAGCTTGAAAGTAATAAAATCCTCATGGATAATATGAAATAAAAATGTAATTATAAGTAATTATATCATTATAATTGTATCTAATTTTAGAGCATTTACTATGTTCTAAGCACTGTTCTAAGGGTTTTTAAGTCATTTAATTTTTACTATAATCTTGTGAGGTAGGTGCTATAATGAACCTCATTTTATAGATGTGGAGACTGAGGACAGACAAGTTAAATTGTTTGTCCAAGGTTACTAACCTAGTAAATAGCAGAGCTGGGATTTTAACGGGATTGTAATCTTAACCTCCATGCTTACTGCCTCTCTAGAACCAAGGTTTATCTCTTCTATCCTCTCTGAACTATATGAAAGAACTAGATCAGTCATAGTTATACAGTCTTCTAGGAGCTTCTTATGAATTTAACCCAACCTTCGACTTGTGTTAATCATAGCAATATTCTACAAGTTAGCTGCCTTAACATATTTAATTAATGATCCCACACTCTTCAGAATAGAATCTTTTAAATAAATAAGCATCTTGGTATTTATAAACGGGAAATGGTTACCTAAAGGAGAGACCATGAAACCACTGTGAATAAGAGTACTAGTTCTTTATACTAAAGGATGGCATCAAGACAGAGTCCAACAAATAATCTGAACATGGCAGATTAATTTAAAAAATAATCATTATGAAAGAATTCTAATGATATAGACAGTATAAAAGATGTGTAAAATTTTCTAATTACTAAAAGTAGAAACAATAAATGCATATACATAAGCTAATATTAATTTTATAATTGCTTTCTTAACTGGTTAAAGTTTAATAAAAGTAGAAGTACAACTATAATAACCTTAAAATAAAACTGGTTCTCAGCTGGGGACAATTTTTCCCACCCCCCTCTGTCCAGGGGACATTTGTCAATGTCTGGAGACAGTTTTGGTTGTCAGAGCTGAGGGTGGGAGATGCTGCTGGCATCCAGTGGGTCGAGGCCAGAAATGCTGCTAAACATCTTAAATTACATAGGGCTGTCCTCTTGCAACCAAGAGTAACCCGGCCCCAAATGTTAACACTGCCAAATTTGAGAAACCCTGTTATAAAAATGGCATCTATACCAATAGTAATTAAACCTGAAAATTTAAGAAAAAGGCAACAGAATTCAGTATGCATTTGAACACACAGATGGAAAAGAATATTCCAAAATTTAGGGATAAAACCAACTTAATTTTGGCCTTCATGATATTGAATAAATGTCTCACCATTATTAGCTTCTTGTTTTTGCACTAATTATAAGGTTTATGGCCTTATTTCCTAAAATCTTTATATTCAACACTTTGACTTGTTCTTTATACTTGAAATTACTATTATGGAACATACCAGTAAGCAAACTGAACTACACGTATTAAGTAATTTAAAGTGGGAACTGGTGAATATTGCCATTTCATTTGATAAGTGCTAAAATGCAAAAAATGGACAATGCATAAAGACTAATGCTTCTTTTTATTCAAATTTCTTCTGTCACCATCTGTGAAGGAAAAAACACTCTCTAACAGACTCTGTGTGTTTAATTTTAACCCAGGGCAAATTTTTATGATTGATAAACCCACAAAACTGGAGTTCATGTCAGAAGCCCTTATAATACTAACTATCATGTCACCAGTGGGCCCTATCATTTTTGAAAATGTAAAAAAATCAATGAGCAGATTGTCATTACAGAAACTCATTCTGCATCACACATATCACCCAAGAGATTGATATTTCATGCTTATAAAACTTAACATAAAATTAAATTGCAAATATTTTCTCACAATCTACTAAAATTATGGCCTAAGGCAATACACAGCTAATATGAAGCATTTGTTCAGCTCTAGTGGACATATTTCTATATGATTTATGTAAAAGAAGGCTTCATTTGCTTCTCATAGATTCAGTAATGAGGTTTCTTTCCTTATATTTAGCCCAGAACGTAAATGAACTTCTTTGAAATTAGGCTGGCAAATATAACATTGAATTATTAATAAACAATAGTAAAATTAACAAACTGAAGGTTTTCTCCTTGTGTGTATGACTCTGCTGTTTCAAACACCAGCCATTCTTTCATTATCCAAATACATAAAAAGTAGCTCAATATTCCATACAGAAAATATATTTCATTCTTTCACCATAAAACAAATAGTAATAAATTTCAAGTAAAATAGTAGGTTGTGATTTTTCCCCCTCAAATTTAAAACGATAAAAAATAATTTCAATCATTTAAAAAAAAAAAAGTAAGGGGTGCCTGGGTGGCTCAGTCAGTTAAGTGTCTGCCTTTGGCTCAGGTCATGATTCCAGGGTCCTGAGATCCAGCCCCACATCAGGCTCACTGGTCTGCAGGCAGTCTGCTTCTCCCTCTCCCTTTCCTTCTGTGTGCTCTCTTGTTCTCTTTAATCAATCAATCAATCTTCAAAAAAAAAAGTTAGGAATAATAGAAAGGAGGTTTTGGAACTAATAACTTTGTTTTAATCTGCTGGGATGTGAGTAACACTAAGTCCATGAGGTAAAAGAAAAAATTGATTTCAGTATTATCAACCCGATACACTGTGAAACTTACATGTACCACTTTTTAGCCAGTGAAGCCTTTTCTCATTAGCATATTTCACAATACACATAAAAGGAATTAATATCTTTATCTGGAACTTAAAAAAAAAAAAGCCTACATTTAGCTTTATGCTGAAATCTCTTTGACAACTTGAAAAGTTACCAGATTTTATATCAAAATATAATAGGGAATTCTTACCTTAAGCACTCAGCATCATTTTGAGGCTTTTCATTGATCTTTGCTTTTTCTGCCTCTAGGTATTTGGTAGTACAAATGGCTTCAATCTTTTTATCTTCAAAAACTAAACAATTAAGAAAACGCTTACAATCTTTAAAAAAATAAACAGAAGAGTTCATTCTTAAGAACAATACTCTTAATTTTTAGTGCTTTATATAAAACGTATGCACTCATGATTCTTAATTTTCTATTTTAATATAGCAATTACAGGCATAAAAAAAGATCTTGACAAAATTTATGACATTAAAAATATCAGATCTAATACTTTTTTTTAACGTTTTACCTGTTTCATCTTTATACCAATAACACTGTATCTCAATAGGTGAGTATACTTGGAAAGAATAATATGACCCGTTATGCATATGTAACTATATTCATCAGCAAAATAAACTAGCTCATAAAGATAATACCTTTAAGTTTTCTCTGCACAGTAAGTAATTCTTGTACTAATTCACTCTTTTGTTTTTGAAGTTCACATAACTGGCCACTATCATGGTCCATCGATTTTATTTCTAGAAACAAATAGACAAATAAAAGCCATATTTTAGCCACTTAGCTTTGCGTTGAATATGTCAACAAGTATTAACGTGTGTGTGTGTGTACTAAAAATTTAAGTAGTATATGGTCAATTTTTAAACTGATAAGAACAGATACTGTATTTGATCTTAGTCAAAAGGCTGAGAAATGATTCATATGGTCAATTTCAAGCCCCAACAAGCTTTCTTTGGCCGTCTAGAAACTGTTTCTAATGAACTGACCAGAATTAATTAAGCAACAATGAGGTACAAAAGAATTAGTTAATTGAGGGTTAGACTACCTGGAGAAAATTCAAAACAATGTAACATCACTAAGTAAAACAAGCTTCCCAATGAGATAATAAGAAAACGCTATCCTTCATAAGTAAAGCATATTTAAAATGACATTGCATAGTACTCACTATATGGCTACACACTTCTACAATACTGCTAATATTGCTTCTTCTACCTAGAATAGCTTTCCTCTTTTTCTCCCCACAATAAACTCCTAATTCATCCTTTAAGATTCATCTCCTAATTTTTCAAAAGGTAAACAATAAATTAGGACACAAAATTTAAACACATGACACCACACAACTAGCTAACTTCCTTAATTTACAAAGAGCTCATATAAATCAGTAAGAATAAAAATGTAGAAAGATGAACAAAGAGTATGAACAGATTGTTCACAGGAAAATAAAAAGAAATTTAAGTGACTAATAAATTCAGAGAGGTAAATTCAACATCATGCAAAATCAAAGAAATGTGAATTAAAGCAACAATAAAAATAATATTTTTGCTTGTCAGATTGGCAAAGATTAAAGTCAGTGATAATGCCAACATTGGTAATGGTATAGGATAATAATACAAGAAAACAGGCATTCTCCTAAACAGTTGGTGGGAAAATTAATTAATTTGGTGATTTAAGGAATCTGATTTGACATTAAGTCTCTTAATATTTTTCTCTGACCTAGCGGTTCCATTAGTAGATTCTACGAGACAAATTTAGTGACAAAAGTATAAGGAGATATATACTCAGATAATTAGAGGCCCTTATTGATGGTCATGTAGGTTGTTTACTGATTTTGCTTTTATTTTGTTTTCTTCTGAAATCGCCACCAATCCCTCCACCTGTGCACCATTTCCTATCTTCTCTGGGAACTTTACTTCTCTCTTGAATTTTCAACTCTACTTCTCCATGGGCTCTGATCCATCATCATTTAATATGTTCAAATACCTCCTGTCTCAAACAACAGAAATGAAAAATGGACAACACATAACCCACTAGAAGCCCTCCCCTGACCTCATAAGCCCCTGTTTACTGGACTCTCTCATCCAGAGAAACTTTGCTTCAAGGGCTTGTGGGCGCTTACGATCACCATCTCCTCTGTTCTCACTGCTCAACCCATTACAACTTGGCCTCTACCCTTCCTCTCTTCCTACCCCCATCTGTTGCTTTCCCTAAAGATTACAAGGGACCTTCCATGGCTGCTTCTTGGTCTTCATGGTTGACAATTTGGCAACATTTAACATGGGCTGATCGCTCCCTCACACACTCTCTCTCCCTGAGGTGATCTCCCATTTCACACAGTAATGTGTCCTGCCTACCTTACACACTCATCACTGGCCTTTTTCTTCTTCTTGCTTTGAATATCCTGGTGTTCCTCAGTTTTCTATTACTTACTTTCAATACATTTTTCCTGGATGACTCCTGAATTAATTATTAATTAATTTTTATGTTATGTTATCTTAGTCACCATACAGAACATCATTAGTTTTTTGCTCTAGCATCCCATGATTCATTGTTTGCATATACCAGTTTCAGCTCAAATCTCCCTCGGAGCTCTTGACTTACATATCCAACTTTCTGATATTGACTCAGATCTGCCATTTGGCTAATTCCTATCACCCTTCAGACCTCAGTCTGAAAGTTACTTGCTCCGGTAGATCTTCCTTCACTCCTGGTCCAGGGTAACTTTCCTTACTATACATTCACACCTCATTTTATACTTCTTTTGAAACAGTTATCAATTCATAATTATCTCTTTCATACTATTAGAGACAGAGCATTAAACAAAGTCCTGCTATTACAGAGTTTAAAGTTTCATATAAAAATGTTAAAATATACATAGAGACGGATGCGTTTTGTTCAAGTACAAAGACCAACAGTACCAGGTACTATGGAAGCAAATCTATTAAAATAAACCCATACTTCTGGAGGAAGGACACAAAAGAGAGGGCTCCCACAGTATTTGTGGTATCAAGGACTTTTTTCTTTATCAATTTTTGGAGGAATAATTAACATAAAGTATATCCACCTAACAGCATACAATTCTGAGAGTTTTGGCTCTCACATACACTCGTGAAAACACCACCACAATCAAGAAACTGTGTTTCTATCAATCCCAAAAGCTTCCTCTGCCCTTTTGCAATTTATTCATTCTGACACTGGCAACCACTGATCAGCTTGTTGTCCCACACAGTTTGCCTTGTATTTAGTATGTATTCTTCTGTGCCCAGCTTCCTTCCGTCACCATATCCTTTTGAGACGCATCTGTGTTGTCTGTGAGCAGATCTGTTCTTATCTCTGAGTATTCCATGGCATGGGTACAGAAATTTTGTTTATCCATTTACCTCTTAATGGACATTTGAGTTATGTTCAGTTTTTGGCTACAGTGAATAAATTTACTAAAAACTTAGTGTGGAGCTAAGTTTCACTTCTCTGGTGTATCTAGTTGTAGAATGGCTGGGTCATATGGCAAATGTTTGTTTAATGGTTTAAGAAACTTTTATCCATTTTGAGTTTATCTTTGTGTACGATGTAAGAGAATGGTCGAGTTTCATTCTTCTACATATAGCTGCCCAGTTTTCCCAGCACCATTTATTGAAGAGACTGTCTTTTTTCCACTGTATATTTTTTCCTGTTTTGTCGAAGATTATTTGACCATAGAGTTGAGGGTCCATATCTGGGCTCTCTACTCTGTTCCACTGGTCTATGTGTCTGTTTTTATGCCAGTACCATGCTGTCTTGGTGATCACAGCTTTGTAGTAAAGCTTGAAATCAGGTAACGTGATGCCCTCAGTTTTATTTTTGTTTTTCGACATTTCCTTAGTGATTCGGGGTCTCTTCTGATTCCATACAAATTTTAGGATTATTTGCTCCAGCTCTTTGAAGAATACCAGTGGAATTTTGATCGAAATAGCATTAAAAGTATAGATTGCTCTAGGCAGTATAGACATTTTAACAATGTTTATTCTTCCAATCCAAGAGCATGGAATGGTCTTCCATCTTTTTGTGTCTTCTTCAATTTCTTTCATGAGTGTTCTGTAGTTCCTTGAGTACAGATCCTTTACCTCTTTGGTTAGGTTTATTCCCAGGTATCTTATGGTTCTTGGTGCTATAATAAATGGAATCGATTCTCTAATTTCCCTTTCTGTATTTTCATTGTTAGTGTATAAGAAAGCCACTGATTTCTGTACATTGACTTTGTATCCTGCCACGTTGCTGAATTGCTATATGAGTTCTAGTAGTTTGGGGGTGGAGTCTTTTGGGTTTTCCATATAAAGAATCATGTCATCTGCCAAGAGAGAGAGTTTGACTTCTTCATTACCAATTTGGATACCTTTTATTTTCCTTTGTTGTCTGATTGCTGTTGCTAGGACTTCTAATACTATGTTGAACAAGAATGGTGAGAGTGGGCATACTTGTCGTGTTCCTCATCTCAACGGGAAGGACACAAGCTTTTTCCCATTGAGGATGATATTTGCTGGGGGTCTTTCATAGATAGACTTGATAAGAAACTGAAAAACAATTTCCAAAGTGGTTGTACCATTTATTTTGCATTCTCATCAGTACCATATGAATTTCAGATGCTTCCCATACTTGCCAACACTTGATATGACCAGCCTTTCGAATTTTAACTAAATGTAGGTACAGTGATATACACTGTGGTTTTAATTTGTATTTTCCTGATAGCTAAAGATACTGAGTATCTTTTCATCTGTTCATTGGTCATCAGTATATGCCCTTTTGTGAAGTTCAATCCTTTTCCCCTTTTAGAATCAGTTTTGTTGCCTTCTTATTATTAAGTTGTAAGAGTTCATTATATTCTAGGTAACAGTACACAAGCAGATATATGTATTGCAAGTATTTTCTTCAAGTCTTTGGTTTGTCTTTTTCTTAATAGTATTTTTTTAAATTTATTTGAAATCCAGTGTATTTTTTTTTTCATGTTTCTGTGTCCCATCTAAGAATTCTTCTAGGAGTTTCATGATGTTAGCTTTTATGTTTAGATGTATGGTTCGTTCTGAGTTAATGTTTAATATGGTATGAAGTAAAATTTAAGAATCATTGTTTTGCAATGGATGTCCAATTGTTCCAGCACCATTTACTGAAAAGATTTTCCTTTCCCCCACTGAACTGCCTTGCTACTTTTGTTAACAATCAATTGACCCTATCTGCATAAGGCTATTTCTCTTTCCTTCCCGTGGTACCAATATGCCTATTTTTAAGGCAGTGACACATTATCTTGATTACTATAGCTTTTTAGCAAAACTTGAAGTCAGGGAGTATAAATCCTCAAATTTTGTTCTTTTAAAAAATTTTGGCTGTTCTAAGTGATTTACATTTTTATATAAATATTAGAATTAGCTTGTCAAGGCTTACTAAAACTTAATGGGATTTTTACCAAAATTCTGTTGAACCTATGATCAATTAGAAGAGAATGGACCTATTAACAAAATTGAATTTTCTAATCCATGAACATGATAAATCTATCTACTTAGGTCTTCCTTAACTGCTCTCAGCAATGCTCTGTAGTTTATAGTATAGAAGTCCCTCATGTCTCTTGTTAAATTTGTTTCTATTTTGTTTTTAGATGCTGTTTAAATGGTATTTTTATTCCATTTTCTATTGTTTGCTGTTAGAATATAAGAATTCAACTGATTTTTTTTTTCTTTAGAGAAAGAGAGAGTGGTGGAGGGAGAGAAATAGGGAGAGGGAAAGAGAGAATCTTAAGCAAGCTCCATGCTGGGCAGACCTGAGATCATGACCTGATCCCAAATCAAGAATCTGACACTTAACATCTAGACCATCCAGGTGCCCCTCAACTGATTTTTAAATATATACCTTATATCCTGTAACCTTACCATATTGACTTATTAATTTTAGTAATTATTTTATAAATTCCTTATAATTTTCTATGTAAACAATCGCAATCTATAAATAGAGACAACTTTGTCTCATTGAAATAGTTAAAATGGCTAGGACATCCACAGCCATATTGAATGGAAGTGATAAGAATGGACATTCTTGCCTTATTGTCAATCTTTGTGGGGAAAGTATTTAATATGTCACCATTTCAAATGATATTGGTATTTGCTATTTCATCATTAAGTGTAATATTAGTTGTAGGCTTTTCAAAAAGGTTCTTTAACTGGTTGAGGAAGTTTCCTTCTATTCCTGGTTTTCTGGGAGTTATGTAGGGCTGTATAGATCCCTTTACCAGTTCTCTTTTCCAGTCCTTTATGAGATAGCTGTCATAGATGCATATGGTATGCATGTATACAAACTGCCTCTGCATACATTATAAATTCAATAAGACAATATATTATTTGCTTTAAACAATCATATGTATCTTTTCAAGTTAAGAGAAAAAAACTGATATTTTAATTGTCCAAATATTTGCCATTTCTGTTTATTTTAATTCATTAAACATGATCCAAGTTTCTCTCTGGTATTATTTTTGCTTCTACTTGGAAGCCTTCCTTTAGCATTAGAGTTATTGTTCCCTGTTTTCAAGATTTTTTCTTTCTCTTTGACTTGTTAACAGTTTGACTATTATTAAATGGCTAGGCATGGATTTCTTTGAATTTATCATATTTGGATTTGCTGAACTTCTTGAAACTGCAAATTAATGTCTTTTAGAAAATTTAGGAAATTTCCTGCTGTGATCTCTTCAAATATATTTTCTGCCAATTCTCTTTCCTTTCCTTCAGAGACTTCAATTACTTGAATATTAGACCTTTTAAAATTGTCCTACATGTCCCTAAATTTCTAATTTTTTGGTTTCATTTTATTTTGTTTTAATTTTTTCCCCTCTTTTTCAGATTGGACAATTTCTATTGATCTATCTTCATGTTCACTGGCTCTTCTATGAGTTCCATTCTGTTATTAAACTTATTCAGTGACATTCTTATTTAAGATCATGTATTTTTCAGTTCTAATTTTTTTTCACATTTTCTATTTCTCCACCGAGTTACCTATCATATATGACAAGTGCAACTTCCTTAACTCACTGAGCATAGCTCAATAATAAATGCTATAAAGTATTTCATAATTCCAGTATCTAGATCACTGTGGGTTTGGCATCTTAGGGTTTTCTTTTGATACTAGGTCACATTTCACTGATTCTTCAGAGGTCAAGTAATTTTGGATTGCATCCTAAACATTGTGAGTATCATTCTGTGTAAACTTTGGATTTTTTTCATAATAGCCACTCTAATGGGTATGAAGTAGGGTGTCTTTGTGGTTTTGATTTCCATTTCTCTAAAGGCTAGTGATGTACAGCAGCTTTTTGTGTGTTATTGGCCATATCTTTGGAGAAATGTTTATTCAAATCCTTTGCCCATTTTTTAAATTGAGTTGCTTATTTTCTTGATTTTGAATTATAGTTCTTCTATATTCTGGCCATTAGAAGCATTTGGCTGGCTGAATCAGTAGAGCATATGACTCTTGAGTTTGGGGTTGTGAGTTCAAGCCCTAAACTGGGTGCAGAAACTACTTAAAAAATATCCTGGATATTAATCCCTTATCAAAGAAATGATTTGCAAATATTTTCTTCCATAAAAAAACACAACTCATTCTTTGAGAGTTCCGCTTTTACTCTCTTGATAGTGTCCTCTGACATACAAAAGATCTTAATCTTAATGAAATACAATTTATCTATTTTTTCTTTTGTTGCCTGTTTTTTTGATATTCAAGAAATCATCTCTAAATCCAATATGATGAAGTGCGAAGTGTTTCCTATATGATTTCTTCTAAGAGCTTTCTTGTTTTACTTCTTAAGTTTAAGACTTTTATCCATTTTTAGCTAATTTTTGTATATTGTGTAAGGTAAGGGTGGTATCCAGTTTTCCCAGATCCATTTTTTCAAAAGACTATCCTTTCCCATTGAATAGTGTTGGCACTGTTATAAAAAATCATTTGACCACATACATGAGAGTTTATATTTGAGCTCTCTATTATATCCTGATTTTCTATATGTCTATCCTTATTCTAGTACCACACAGTTTTGATTACTGTGGCATTTTAGTAAGTTTTGGAATCAGAAATATGAGTCTTCCAACTTTGTTCTTTTTTTCCAGGATAGTTTTGGCTCTTTGGGATCCTTTGGGATTTTATATGAATTTTAGGATGGTTTTTCAATTCATGAAAAAAACACTGTTGGGGGCACCTGGGTGGCTCGGTAGGTTGAAGCCTCTGCCTTCGGCTCAGGTCATGATCCCAGGGTCCTGGGATTGAGGCCCACATCGGGCTCTCTGCTCAGCAGGGAGCCTGCTTCCTCCTCTCTCTCTGCCTGCCTCTCTGCCTGCTTGTGATCTCTGTCAAATAAATAAATAAAATCTTAAAAAAAAAACACTGTTGGGATTTTGATAGAGATTACTTTGAATCTATACATCATTTTGGGTAATAATGTCATCTTAACAACACTAAGTTTTCCAATCCATGAACAGGAGAAGTCTTTCCACTTATTTGGGTCTTCTTTAATTTCTTTAAGCAATGTTTTATATAGTTTTCCATGTACAAGTCTTTTACCACCTCGGTTAAATTTATTTTTAAGTATTTTATTCTTTTTGACACTATTATAAATGGAATTTAAATTTTTGTTCCTTTTTAGGTCACTTATTGCTCATACACAGAAATGCAACTTATTTTTGTGTGTTGATTTTGTATACTGCAACTTTGCTGTATTTATTTATTAGTTCCAGCAGTTTTTTGTTTTTTTGTGGTATCCTTAGGTGTTTTATATGTAAGAGCATTATAATTTGGGCACAAAGACTACTTTTTCCTTTCCAATGTAGACGTGTTTTATTTCTTTTTGTTGCCTGATTGATTTGGCTAAAATTTCTAATATATGTTCGAAAGAAATGGTGATACCCATGACTTTTTGCAGAAAGTTAGTTTTAAAGTATGCATCTATAGACTTTTGTATTCTGACTTGTTATTGAAAATACACATCAATATCACCTCACGGATTTAAAAAATGTTATGTTCCCTATCCTCTCCCACAGATTCTGATTCAATAGGTCTTGAATGAGACTCAAACATTTAATATTTTTTAAAGCTTTCCAGATGTGTGCCTCTGTCCTACACTCTCTACCCAAAATAATTTCTCTCTCAGAACTTTATTTCCTTCATCTATAAAATCAGATTAAAAAGTATAATCCTCACATTTTTTTGCGGGTTTAATTATAAGGCAGGCAGCATCCTATGTGTTTCAGTATTATTTCATTGCATTCTCACAACAACCTTTGTTAAGGTCATGACTACTAACCCCCATCTTTACAAATGGGGAAACCGAACCAAAGAGAAGTTTGGCATCTTGCCCCAAATCACACAGCTATCAAATGGTAAAATTAAGATTTAAATGAAATCAACATGATATTAGCATTTATAGTCTTCAGGATGGCGGTTGCTTTATAGTATAAGCTTGACGAATATTACTTAAAATAGTAGTTGTCATATGTAAAGCAAATCAATACATTATTCATACTGAGAGCTCCAAGTCAGTAAAAGAGTTAAATGTGGGGGCGCCTGGGTGTCTCAGTGGGTTAAAGCCTCTGCCTTCAGCTCAGGTCATGATCCCAGGGTCCTGGGATCGAGTCCCACATCGGGCTCTCCGCTCGGCAGGGAGCCTGCTTCCTCTTCTCTCTCTCTCTGCTTGCCTCTCTGCCTACTTGTGATCTCTGTCAAATAAATAAATAAAATCTTTAAAAAAAAAAAAGAGTTAAATGTGTTTATTATTCTCCATTTACTAAAGGCGTCAAAGTAACAACATATTTTAGAGAGGCTTCCATTAAAAACTAATTTTGTACTTAATATCATTTATATTTTCATTTTCTATTTCCTCAACTCCCATTGACTCCAATCTATTACCACCAGTCTTTTTCTACTGCTCTACTTTATGCTACTGCACTTGACATCTTCTGATTGTCAAATTAATATCCTATTTTGTTTTCCACTAATTTGAGAAATACATATCTTGCTTTTGGCTTCTAAAATATTACTCTCGGGTGCCTGGGTGGCTCAGTGGGTTAAGCCGCTGCCTTCGGCTCAGGTCATGATCTCAGGGTCCTGGGATCGAGTCCCACGTCGGGCTCTCTATTCAGCAGGGGCCTGCTTCCTTCCCTTCCCCTCTCTCTGCCTGCCTCTCTGCCTGCTGTGATCTCTCTCTGTCAAATAAATAAATAAAATCTTAAAAAAAAAAAAAGATTAAAAAAATAAAATAAAATAAAATATTACTCTCTGCTGGGTCTCCTCTTGCCTTCTTTGACTACTCTGTCCCATTCTTTTTCTTTCTTTCCATAAATATAATCCTTTCCCAGTTTCTGGCTTCAGTCTTCACTCCTTATCTATGTTCCCTCTATATATTTTCTCTGAATAATGTCACCAACTCCTCTGGATTCAGTCCCAAACCTAATGGTCTAGCTCTAATCTTTCTTACCAGCTTCAAAACCAAATTTTCCCCTGCCACCTGGGAATCTTCCCTGGTATATTCCATATACATCTCTAACTAAAAAGACCTGAAATAAAACTCAGTCATTTTGTCCAGAATAGGCTACAGTTCCAACATGCTTCTCTACCTCTGTTCTTCCTCCTGGTACCCTATTCTACCCAATCTCTGATATATAAAAACTATAATTCATCCCTGTCTATTTTTGTTCACCTCAATCAGTGATAAAGTCCTATCATTATGCTTATATATCTCTTTAATTTACCCTCTCTTCTCTGTGGCAATGTCTTTAGTTCAGGATCTTATCACAGATTGCAATAACCTACATGCTAGGGTTTCTGAAATGAAATTCTCCCCATGCCACTGTGTAACCTTGTTTCCTAATTTAAATTGTACTGATGGTAAAATGAAGATCATCATATCAGTCCTGTCCCTATTATAGCTTCTATAACATTGTACTATAAATATCTGCTTCATATTTGATTCTTCCACATTTTAGTTTTATATCACCATAACGCACAACAATGCCCATCACATAACAGAGAGTAATAGATAATTGCTTATTGAGTGAATGACTAAAAGCTCATGTCACATCTAATTCTAAAGAACTTGAGACCACTCACAATGTAAGATACATTTCCATTAGGATAAATAAGATAAAGATAAAAGAATAGCTATGCAATAATCAATTTACTTATGAAAAAGTTAATTTCTGGAAAATTCACTGGCTCAAAATAAGTTATTTTCATTAATGGCAGATAAAAGAGGTGGCACTATATACTCATACCCCTCTTCAAAATGTTTGCCTGGTTTTCTAAGGCAGATATTTCAATCTTGACATTTTCTTTCATGAAAAGCTTTCTTTTCTTTGTTACTTCATACTCATTATTGAAGTCTGCAATTTCCTTAATAAATTTTTCTTCTTCCTCGGTCACTTTTTTCTTTGTAGCCCCCTAAAAAACAGAAACAAAAGATCAACTATAGATGTTAATTGTAATACTATTTTTCTATAGTGATTTAAAATGCAATCATTTGGAATTACTAACAACAAAAATATAAGATCATACTTCCTGGTGTTATCAGAAAAATGCTTTATTCCTCAAGCAATATTAATAAAAAAGTGAAGCTATTGCATATTAATAACCAATAATTTCCACATGAATGTTTTATCCTTAATGTTTTGGGAGTATTACTGAGATAGAAATCCTATAACTTGTCATTATATCTGTGTTTATGTATTAAACTTAGCAGCATAGGTGCCATTTTGTCACTGCAATATGAAATTAGGTAAAATAATCAAATGTCCAAACGGGAAAATGAAAATCTACACTCAAAGGAATTACTGCTATAGAAAAACAACAAATAAGGAAATCCAAGGAAACCTTTTAAGATAGAGACAAAAAAAGTAAAATTATATATTTACTTCCAATTCAGTTCTACAAAGTAGTTTATGTTTTATGAAACATCAACATGAAGAGGAAATAAGAATTTCCAAAAACTCTGCGCCATGACAGAATCTAAATATTACTGTATTTTTCTATTTTTTCTAAGAAATGTCAACCAATTGTGAACTACATTGGGGAACTAGCCATGTTATGCATAAGCTCAAACTTTGTTGGTTCTGACTTCAAATAAATATTCTTAGTATTTTTAAATGTATTTTCTTTGAACTGTCAATTAATTGTAAGTCACATTCTTAAACTGGCTCTGTCATTTAAAACTGAGTCTGCTGGTTCTGAGTTAAGATTAAAAAAAAATAAAGAAAATCTATCTCTTCACCAAGATCCATAAATATGCCTAAAATGTGAACCTCTCTGCCTTTCAAAAGCATTAAAACCAAGGTCTGAAAGCTTGAGCAATTCAAGTCAGTTTCACTGGGTTTTTCTGTGCTTATTACAATTGCAAATAATTTCTATATTGCATATCTGCTAATAGAATTCTTTCAAACTATATTACTCTACCAACTAGTTTTCAGTAGCATTTAATACTTTTCCATATCTGAACAGGACTATCTGCCAATATGCATACGTATAATTTTCTAAAAGTACACCTAAGTATATTTAAATACTTTTCAATACAGTTAGTGGAAAAACATATTTCTAAGGAGCTGGAGACTTACAAAGGTTTGAAGAAGCATATTCCTCTGGTTTGTAATTTCACTACACTGTCTTTCTAAGGCACTTTCATGAATTTTCCAAAGCTGTAAGAGGAAGGCTTTTTCCAAAAACTGCTGAACCTTTAAAGTGAAAAAACAGAAATCAGAATGAAATAATTGTTAAACATTTTAGGATGCCTTAGCTAACAGAATAATCTGCATATTATAAGGTATTTTCTGTATTAATCTTAAATGCAAAATAAAATTTACATTAAACATCTTATTTTAGGGGCACCTGGGTGGCTCAGTGGGTTAAAGCCTCTGCCTTCTGCTCAGGTTGTGATCTCAGGGTCCTGGGATTGAACCGGCATCGGGCTCTCTGCCCAGCGGGGAGCCTGCTTCCTCCTCTCTCTGCCTGCCTCTCTGCCTACCTGTGATCTCTGTCTGTCAAATAAATAAATAAATAGTCTTAAAAAAAAAACCACAAAATCTTATTTTATATATACCACCATATATTATTTTATAATGGTTCTATCATTGCAAGTTTTATAATAGCCTAGATATCAAAAGCTTTTTGACTACACATATTAAACTCTGCTTCAAGACAGCCCACGTTAAAGAACAAGTTTCTATTCTCATCACTTATGAGGAAGATATGGATGAATTAAACATGTATACAGTAAGACTAATAAAATGAGATAAAATCTATAAACCATAGGCAAAAACCCAGTCCCACGACTATAGTTATACCAAGAAAAACACAAATCTGCTAAAGTCCTCCATGCTTTTGAGAACTCATTTTTTATTTTAGTACCTCATTTGGGTTCTAGTTAGCAAAAGACATAATAAACATTAATATTGGATATGTAACTATTATTTCATTTGGGCTATAAAGAATAGCATCTCCTGAGACCATGAATATTGAAATGAAAGTCAGG
Organism: Mustela putorius furo; assembly: GCF_011764305.1. NCBI lineage: Eukaryota > Metazoa > Chordata > Mammalia > Carnivora > Mustelidae > Mustela > Mustela putorius. The sequence goes on from NW_025422057.1 coordinate 14,085,710, forward strand.
AAGCTTTAATATATAAAAGCTAAAATTGATGCCAGACTGGGAATAATCTTTTCTCTATATTCAGCACTGGCCCTCATAAGAAAGCATCACTTTTAGTTTGGGGCTGTTCCCATCTCCACAGTGAAAAGAAACAGGAAATAAATTCAATTTAAATTGCAGAAAGCAAGATTTATGTTAGCCACCAGAACTTCCTGAAGGTGAGAGACAGGGTGTGAAATCTCTGTCCCAGAAGATACTGAATAGTGAAGAGCTTAAGAATAGTCTAGTCCAGAGGCAAAAGGTTGGCCTGAAAGATATTTTGAAATGATATGGCTAAAAAGTCCAGGAAATACTGGCATTAAAAAGTAACAGAAAAAAAAGTAATGGAAATAAAACAGAAAATATGGTCTTGCATATATATAATATCCTGGCACATCTGCGCACACCTTCAATACTTGTTGTGTTCTCATCAATTCTATCTTAAGAAAGACATCAATAGAGAACGATGAAAGAAATGCAATTTTCATGACCAAAGAAACTCGGAAAATACCTTTAAAGTTGGCGGAAGGAAGAATGTGGCAGTTAGTTATTTTACTATCTAAGAAGACAGAAATTAGGAAACATATGGCCAGATCTATGAAATGGTTGGGGTCCCCCAATAATGGGTCTGTGATTAAAGGAGCAAGACTGATACAAAGCGAAGGTCAAGCAAAGCTTTATTTCGCACCAAGCATCAAGAATCAAACCCAACGTTTGGGGCTTTTACAGAGAGGGCGACCCCTCTCTGTTTCACAGACTAGCTTTTATAGAGCAAAGGCCATGTGGTTGGGCCTGACCATGCAAAGGTGGCCAATGAAGTTTTAACACACAGAGAAAGCTGCACAGTCATGCTAGGTGACCAACTGAATTACAATTTACCCTAGTAGACATTTGAACCAACCTATCACCTTGGTCAGAATTGGCACCCAAAAGGCAGGGCCCACACTCCTTGGTAAGTAAGGAGACAGTATGCGCCCCCCCCGCCCCCCCACTGATTGGATATCTTCACCTGGCCTGACCCACCCTTGGATTTGGGCTTTGTTACCTGGGGCTGGTTTCCAGGACTTGTTTTTAAGTAAGTTCCTGGGGCTGGGGATGGGGCGTGAGCAGAGTCAGTTTAACTTTTACAACAAAATGGCAGTTCAACCCGGGTGGGGCTGCTCTGGCTAAATAGGCCCTTACAAAATCATATAGAAGATGGAAGCAGCAAACAAAAGGAGGATCATGAATTCTATCACATTCTTTTAGAATAAGAAAATACTTCAGAGCTATTTACTATTTACTTATTATATGAGAATAAAATGAGTTTCAAAAATGTGAAATTTCTTAACATAGGTAATATAATTAATTATGGGCAAACCCACAACTAAAACCCAGCTCTTCTGATTTCCTTTCTCCTAAATTGGGACTAGAACTCTTTCAAAGTAATAGAGACACTTCTGCAACTAAGATGGACTTTAGTCTCTGATAAAAGCAGATGAAAGTATAAGTTTGAGAAACAGTAAAACCACCAGAACTTAATGAGAGAAGGTTGCTTGTAGTATATACCTAACTCTCAGAGCTGCTATTTTGGACAGTAACCATGAATGCCTGCAAAATTGCTTTGAGACCAGATATTGGGCTGGAAAAATTCTGGTTTAATCCAATAAGGTATGTCATGTATGAATCAAAATTCTGGAATTCTAATTGTTTCCGTCACTGATCGGTTGTGAAAGACCTTTGTCGAAACCCCAAAATGAAGAAAATAGTACTTATCAGGCTAAGAAATTTTTAAGTAAGTCATAACCAAATTTATTATTCAGGTTCATAAAAGCCTTATGGTAAGAAATAAAAAATTAAGGTGTACCATTCCAGCTATCACCAACTAAGACCTAAAACTACCACTGTCCTCTTTCCTAAAAAAGAAAATAAATATTAAAGAGAGCTATTAGACAAGTTGTCATTTAATTGGAATATTTTACCATAATCTGAAAAATGAAACCTATATACCCCAAATGAAAAGTAGAGAACTATTCAAAAGCTTTATAAGAAAAGCATATCTATACATTTCCTCTTCCCCCAAACTTCTATGGGAATTATCATTTTGAGATCTTTTCAGCTTCTTTGTTGTTGTTGTTTTTATTATTATTGGTCTGCTTCTCCTCATCATTCCCACTTTCCATCTTATATTCTGTCTTTATCTTTTAATTCCACATTTTCCTCTTTAAATCAACCTAAAAGTTCCAGAGTCAATAAGTACAGAATATTTATAGTAACACTAATTTTTAAATTCACTTAGCATCTGTGATGAAAACATTTAATACAAAATGGAATTGGCAAGTAAAGGAAAAAGCGTAATAGAAAAAGAGGCAGGAGTTAGGGAAAGCTCAAGTCAGTAACAGCAGATGCCCACAATATGATGATTCACATGGTGAAGACAACAATAAGTTAAGGTTCCAGAAGCCACGTGGGTCTATTATTAATAGAGTTCTTTCATATTTTAATGAAACTGAAAGGACAAAGACTTGTGGATCTTCCCAGTTCCTCTCTGCCAAGTGTAAGCTGTTACTCTTAAAAACGGAAATAGCTTTTCATGGCCACCTATTTGCAGAATGTGTTTCTCATTATCCCTTTTGTTCTTTCTGTTATCATGACCAACTCCTTAAACTATTTTTCACACTCTTGTGTTTGAAAACCAGACCTACTGATATGTAAAATCTAGGTAAACAGTTCCAGATATAATCCGGAACATATTGCTATGAACACAAGACAAGGTCATTTCACAGAATAAATTATCATCAGAAACATCTCTTTTATTGTAAAAATGATGGGTGCAGATGAGAATTGGAAAGGTACTAGAAGAAATGTAAAACAGACTTAAAAATAATTTTAACTAAGGTATAATTGATTTACAGCATTATAGTAGTTTTGAGTGTACAACAAAATGATTTGATATTTATATACATTGTCAAATGATCACTACAGCAAGTATAGTTACCATTTGTGTCGAAAGGTAAAAAATCTTTTTTTTTTCTTTTGAGGACAACTTTTTTAAGATTTATTCTCTTGGCAACTTTCAGTATCACTGACTATGGTCACCATGCATTATGACCATGTATTATGACCTAAGCACTTACTTAATTTATAACTGGAAGATTGTACCCTTCAACCCTCTTCACCTATTTTGCCCCCCGCCGCCACCAAATTCCTCCCCACTGGTAACTAACCAATCTATTCTCTGTATCTATTAGTTTGGTTTTCCTTTGTTGTTAGTATGTTTTGTTTCTTCAGATTCCACAAATAAGTGAAATTATATGGTATTTGTCTTTCTCTATCTGATTTATTTCACTTAGCATAATACCCTCAATTCCATTAATGTTGTTGCAAATAGCAAGATTTCATTCTTTTTTTTATGGCTGAGTGGTATTCCATTATATATTTAGCTACATCTTCTTTATCCATTCATCCATTGATGGATACTTAGGTTGTTTCCATATCTTGACTATCATAAACAGTGCTACAGTGAACATAGGGGTATACATATCATTTCAAATTAGTGTTCCCGTTTTCTTTGGGTAAATACCCAGAAGTGGAATTGCTAGATCATACAGTAGTTCTGTTTTTAATTTTTTGAGGAACCTCCATACCATTTTCCATAGTAGTTGCACCATTTACAGTCATACCAACAGTGCAAGAGGGTTCCCTTTTCACCACATCCTTGCCAACACTTGTTATTGTCTTTTTGATTAAAAACGATCTTAACAGATATGAGGTGATATCTCATTGTGGTACTGATTTGCATTTCCCTGATGATTAGTAATGTTGAATACATTTCCATGTGCCTGTTAGCCATCTGTACGTCGTCTTTGGGAAAATATTTATGCAGATCCTCTACCCATTTTTATTTTGTGTGTGTGTGTGTGTGTGTGCATGTCCACCAGCTTTAATAAGGCAGTGGGAGAATGCAGGGGTGGGGCACATCCACTGGCATTAGCAAGGCAGCTGGAGAGTGCTGTGACTGTGTGCAGGTGCCAGCAGTAGCAGGATAAAGGGAGAGGGCAAAATGGTGCTAGCAAATCAGCAAGATGGCATGAGGTGGAGGAAGAGCAGGAAAATGGCGCCCACCTGTGCCTCCATCTTTACAGAGTCCCAGTAGGTCCCTGTCCCTCTGACAGATGCTTTACGATTAGGAAATAAATTTCTCCTTCACATATGTATAGTCTAGGTGCTTTTCAAACTGCTGCTTTTGCACTAGTTCTGGGGCAAATGATTCTATACATGAGCCCTTTAAGAGCAGAACCTTCATTTCCTACACCCTTTGGATCTCCCGGATGTAATAAGTACCACTGATTTTCAAAGCCAGATGTTTTGAGGGTTCATTTCTCCCATCTAAGTCCCGAGTGCTAGTAAGCCTGATGCTGATGTGCTTCTCAGGCATAAGCTCCATATTTGTGATCTCCCTCCTGATAACGGGTTGGTGTGCCAAGGTAGAAGAGGGTTCTGGTGAGACCACGTTTCTGCCTCTCCCACCCGTCTCAGTGTGGCCCCATCTATTATCCTTTGTTGCGGAGAAACTTTTCAGCTAGTTTTCAGGTCTTTTTCAGAGGGAATTTTTCCTTACGTAGCTGTAGATTTGGTGTGTATGTGGGAGATGAGTTCAGATATGCCTGTTCTACCATCTTGAACCACTTTCCAAAATATTTTTGTACATATCTTTCCCAATCAGGGAAAAGTTTGAGTTGAGGCACTATCTTCTATCCATGGTAGCTTGGACATCTTTCATAAATCAGCACCTCAGAGACTACTAACACTGTATCCTAAGTTACCCAGGAATGTCAAGGGGTTATAACAACAAGAAGAAAAGGTAGAAGGTTCCTAGTAGCAGTAATACAAATTTCTCTTTCTCATCTCTCTTCTTCCTCTGACTACAAATGAAGAGAAATATTTGCATGCAGCCTTAAAGTTATATTCTAGAATCAAATAGCCAAGCTTTGTCAGAAAATATTGCTGTTTTGGAGAATTTTAATTTATAGCAGTGCCAACACTCAGGTTAATTCTGCTTCCCTCAGCAATAAAGGCTTTTTTCTTTCCCTGTTTTATTCCTCTTGGGATATTTGATTTTTCAACAGAGCTTATAGTTTTCCCAGTAAGCTGACTTATCTGGTCAACTAGGTCAGCTTTCAGCATAGCCATGATTTGTGACTCTTCACTACTCTTGCTGCCTGGGTGCCTTTAGGTATTTTTCTACCAGAAGAACTCGAAAACTGAAAATGACTGAGAATTCTAAATTAATGTTTAGGTCCAAGTAAGCAAAGTACAAAGCTACTCTTTGTGTGGCTGCTGTTGTTTAAAATATTCTCAGACTTTAGGAACTGACATTTTACTGATCAAATGATCTACCCCACAGTGTAAGGCAACTTTGCCTAAGAGAGTTATGTAGATTTCACATTTGTAAGCTCATAGTAATTGGGGGGAAGAATGTGTTTTGACTATAATAAAAGACATTTTAAATGCTAGAGGTACATCAGTGAATATTGTATCAATAACAGATATGAAGGTTTTATAAAAGAAAAATATCTATTTTTTATAAATCTATTTTTAAAAATTTAAATTCAATTAGCCAACATATATCATTAGTCTCAAATGTAGTGTTCAACAATTTATCAGTTGTATATAAAACCCAGATGCAGTACTTAAAGGAAAACTCACTATGACACAGGAATCCTAATGTAGGAAGTTTCAATATCAGGAAATATTAATCCTTACATGGCTCATAAGACTTTTCATGATCTGCGCTCCTTTATTTACTGTCCAACCTTATCGTCTACTACTCTCCTCTTCATTCACTTTCTCCAGCCACACTGGCCTTCTTGTCATTCCCCAGATTTACCAGGTGCACTCCCTCATTACGACCTTTGTACTGACTGTTCTCTGCCTGAAAATCTTCTTTCCCAGATTCCTTCTGGTTCATTTCTTTACCTCAGTCAAGTCTTAGCTCATCTTTCATCTTTCTATTGGTGGTTATTAAGATGCCAGATAAGACTACTGCTATTTAAGTTTGTTCTGGAAGTTCTCATTAATGCAATATGGCAAGAAAAGGGAATAAGAGATACAATTATCAAAAAGCTGGTACACAGCTCTCTTTCATTTGTTTAGGTAAATGTTACTGTTACATACCCAATAAATCTAAATAAATCTATTGAAAACTGTTAGAAATAAAAAAGAATCCAGTAAAAAAGTTAGTAACAAATAAATATAAAAAACAAAGTATCTTTTCTAGTTACCAACAATAAATAGGAAAAAAGCATGGACAAGATTTCATTCATAACAGTAACCACATAAAGAAAACACAAATAAGCTTTAAAAATATGAGACCTATATGGAAAAAAAAAAAAACCCTCTACTCAAGAACATAAAAGATCCAAATAAATAAAATGATAGGCTTTGTCCTTGGATGCAAAGATGGAAATACACCAATTCTTCCTGAATTATCACATAACTGTAGTAGAGTCTTAATTAAAACCCCATAATTTTGTTAGATTTTGACAAAATGATTTCAATTTTATCTAGAAAAACAAAAAACCTGAAAAGAATCAGGAAACTTCTAAAAAAGAAACTATCTTTCCAGAGAAACAAAGATACTTAGAAGCAAATGTAATTAAGTAAATATGTTACTGGCACTGAAACAAACAGATTAATAGAAGGGTATAGGCTATCTAAAAACAAATATATATGCATTACGGTATCATAAAGATGGTGCTTTTAGTCAGTGGAGATCATGTGATATTTACCCAGGGAAAAATGGAGAAAGAGTCATTTTTATTTATTAAAGAAAAAAAAACTGGAAAAGTACTGGAAAAACACACTGTTTAAAAATCTTGGAGTGGGGTAGGCTTTCCCAAGCCTGGGATGGATTTCAGATTTAATCTTTTAATTTAATCTTTTAAAAGATTAAAAATTCTAGCAACACAAACATTCTAAACTTTGAGTAGATAAAATATGTCATAAAAAGCCAAGCTACAAATAATAAAATTTGCAACGGATGACAAAGAAAGGGCAATATCTGTAACTTATAAAAAGTTAGATGTCAATAAGAAAAAGACAAGGAAAGGATTTGAATAAGCAAAACACATAGTAAACATTAGCAATCAATGAAAAAATATATAAGTAAACAAAAAGTTCAAATTAAAACTATAAAAAGATGCCACGTTTTCTTATATTTGCCAAAACAACTGACAATTTCAATTATACCAGTAGTGAAAATGTGGGAAAATAAACTGGAACAACTTTTTTGGATGACAGTTTGGAGATTCTCAAAAGCCTTAACAGTATATAACTATTGATAGAGCAATTTGATTTATAGGACTTGATCCTAAAAAAAACAAGTGCACCTAGATGCATGTGCAAGATTGTCATCACAGTGATAGTAATAATAGTAATTTATTATTAATAATAGTATTTATCAGTATGAAAGCAGTTACCTCAAATATGATATAGCCATTGAGTGGAATACTATGCATTCATTAAAAACTGCTTATTTAGACATATATTTACTGAGATACGTGGGATACAGTAAATGGAAAAAAAGCAAATCATTTCAGAAAAAAAATACATGCACTTATAAATAATTCTGAAAGAAGATCTATGAAAATATTAACTATAGAGTGGAACTATGAATAGCCTTCACTCTGTGTTTGACCTATTTATATTTTTGGAATAATTTGCAATAAATACATACTACTTTTATGAAGAATTAAAACAATTAAACTAGTCCAATTCAGAAAACAAAAATGTCTGCTGCATGTTCATCAAAAATGATAGGAGGTCCTCATATTTCCTGAGAATATAAGCCACTCTTCCAGTAGCAACATAAGCAAGTGCTCCTAATAAAGATGGAGACAAAGAGGAGCTCATAATAAAGAAAAAAAGACCACTTTAGAGACCATTTAATCCATTTTTTCTACAGTGGCAATCACATATCTCCCATTCCTTCCTCTTTTCTGTCTTCTCTTGGGAGAAATTAATTATAATTTTAACCAGGAAAAACTGGACTATGTTTAAAGTCATGAAAGTAGACTGAATCAAAGAAGCTGAGGTAGGCAACCTTTCAACTTATCTTGAGCTATTAATTCAGGCAATAACAATTCATAAAACCACATAAATACCAAAGGCTGTATGAGATACTCTTCTCAGCAACATCAAGATCACAGGCACAGCTGCAAGTAGCCAGTATGCTTTTGACCTCTTTCATTCACCTTTTTTGAACCCGTCTAGTGTTACAAAATCCATAGCCAACCCAAATCTAACCTTCTCAAAATAACCCCCATACTCCAAAATTACTCTTTCCCTTCTCCTCAAATAAAACTCCCATTTCCAAAGCACTGCTGATACAGCTAGATACTAATATGATTAGGGAAAGAGCAGTAATGCACAAATACTGATAGGCCAAGAACATTTGTACTGATACTTCTTAATCTGAAAGACTCACTGGGGAGATACTTTGAAATAAGGTGACTTCTGTGTTATTTGACAACGCAGGAGGTAGTACCTTATCTTACCTATCACTACATCTTCCTATTCTGTCAGGATATAAAACAATGGAATGCTGCAGGCAGTGATTTTTCATGTACTGCTTTTAATGGAAGAACTATAAAATGTCACAGATTCTTTAAAACAGACATTTTCCTCCTCATAATAAGAAAACTTGGCACATGAGCATGAAAAGATCCGACCTCAGTCAAGTACACTACAAGAAATGGTGGGGGGATGGGGGAAGGGAGACACATATTCACATCAACTTGTTAACCAGCAGCTTTAGCTTTAGGAAGACAGTTCATTCTTTAAGAACTGGAGCAAACAAGAATGGGACAAAGAAATGTGTATATTGTACCTGTTGGCAAGCTGTAAGTCTGGACAGTTCTCACATAGAAACAGCAGGAACCCCCCCCCCCAAATGCTGTAATGAAAGATTAAAAAATAAAATAAAATTATCCAAAAGCTTATCAAAAAAAAAGTACTATAAGTCTCTGTAAGATATTACTGTTACATGGTACAAAAAGATAAATTTTGTTAATCAATTATGTCAATACCAAGACAAGGCAAAGTTATGTCCCCCAAAAAAACAAGAGTAAAAGAGCAAGTAAGGACATAAGAGAGTAATATAAAATAAAATAAAATAAAAAGCTGAGATAATAAGGAAGACAGGAAATGAAAGAAATATTAAAAAAGAAAGCCCAACAGAACTTCTAAGTTTAGAGTATTAAATAACAGAACTAACACTGCAAAAGATAGAATCAGTAATGTAAAGTATAAAGAGTTCTCTAAGGCTGCTGAGAAGATCACAGGTTCAGAGAACAAAGATCTAATCTTATAAGGAATAGGGGAACACAAAAAAGAAATCACAAGTAATAGTTGAGGTTAAAATGAGAGTTGAGGTTAAAATGGGAGGTTACAATTGGGTTAAAATAGTTGAGGTTAAAAAGTAATAGTTGAGGTTAAAATGGGGGACACCCATAGTCTAGAAAAAACTAACAGGTACATCTGTGAATAGATTTGGAATTATAAGAATAAAAAATCTGCACAATCAACCAGGGAAGAAAAAATGGAAACAGTTTACCTGAAAAGGATTTTAATAAAGCAGCCTGAGGTGCACCTAGGTGGCTCAGTCCGTTAAGCATCTGCCTTTGGGTCAGGTCATGATCTCAGGATCTTGGGATTAAGTACCAAATCTGGCTCCCTGCTCAGCAGGGAGTCGGCTTCTCCCTCTCCATCTGCCTCTTCTACCCTCCCACCCCACCCCTGCTCTTGCCAGCACGTGTACATGCACACTCTTATCTCAAATAAATAAAACCAAAAAAAGGCTGATTTCAGTATTTTTCTTCTGCATTAATAAATTTCAAAAATCAGTAATGCCACTTCTTGTGACAATCCCTGGATGTTGTATGGAAGTACCAAATCACTAAACTGTACTCCTGAAACTAGTATTACACTGTATGTTAACTAACTGGAATTTAAATAAAAACTTTTAGAAAATCAGTAGTGTTAGATCTACGTAATTTTCTATAAATAGGCATGAGCCAGGAATTCTGTATACAGACAAATTTTCATTCAAGTGTGAAAACAATAGAGAGAAATTTAAGATCTTAATGACTTAGAAAATTCATCATGCATAATAGTCCCTGAAAAATTACTTGAACAGTTATACAGACTGACCAGAAGACGAAAAAGAAATAAAAATCCAAGAATGAGGAAGTTGAAGCATTAAAAAATTTTAAAGTTAAGAAATTAAAGTTAAGAATTCTGGTTAATATGGCAGTCTAAGCAAATGTGGGAAGGACCCACTTTCTGCTCAAATATAGAGGAATGCTATATAAAATAGAACTACATTTAAAATAAGATATCATTTACATAGTCAAATTGAAAGCAAGAATGGGAAATTGTCATGCCAAACACAAAGAGGTGACTCAGGTTAAAAATAGTGTGCTAGAATTTAAGTCCAAGGGGTATCCTTGAGATTGGGTACAGGTGTTAGGGGCTAGAGTTTTAAATGCCTACATAAGACCAAAAGTCAAGACCAGAGGGAGCTGGAACTGGGCTCACTGGATAGTCAGGAATTGAGCAATGTCTATGCCAGCTGTGCAAGTGGAATAACAAAACTCCATTCATTGGTTTAGAGAAGCAGCATATAAATGAGCTGCCACCATTGAGCCATGAGTGGAAGGTGTCATCTCCAAGAAGCTCCAACCCCAAGCTTGAATGGTTCATGGATATGAGATTTATGTATCTCTCACTCATGTACTGCAGAAATCCTAAGCTCAGAAATTAACATAAAAACTGGTTCTGAACAAGTGATATTTGTACACCCCTCGCAGCCAGGGTGATACTGTTCCATAGGGATGTCTTTTTTATCAAGGGAATATGTGGTACCCTAGGAAACATAAGCCCTGCTAAAGATAAGTTCACAACAGAAAAATCTGAAGCTCATAAGAATATACACCATTACATAAGAAAGCCACCAGCTAAAACAAGGAGAATTCACAGAAGAGAAGAGAAAACAGAATCCTATGAGAAAAGTTTTAATTTATTCACTCAGTAATATTTATTTAACACCCTCTACAATTGAAGCCAGCACATGGACACTGTTCTAGAACTGGGAATAACAGTAGCGAACAAACTGGATACATTTGTATTCCTTGTGGAGCTTACATTCCTTTGGGGGGGAGACAAGTAATAAACAGATCGATATAAAATATGTCATGAGGCAGTAAGTGTTACAAAATAAAGGATTGTGAACAAGGAGAGATGGGACTGGGTGATACCATTTGATATACTGGAGGTCAGAGAGGGTCCTCTCCAGCAGTCATTACCAAACTTTTTGGTCTCATGACCTTTCTGTGTTAAGGACTTTATAGTCTTAAAAAATTACTGAAGACATTTTTGTTAGATTGTTTTCATAAGCTAGACCTATTATTATTTTCTGTATCAGATATTAAAACAGAAATTTTAAGAAACATTTAATTCATTAATTAATTTAATAAATTAATTTAATTCATTAATTCATGAAGAACTAATGTAACAGTAAATTTATTGCATGTTTAAAAATATATACCTAAGAAAAAATAGTATTCCCCCCCCAAAAAAAATAGTAAGAAGAGATGGGTTTACATTTCTTTGCAAATCTTTTTAATGTCTGCCTTAATAGAAGACAACTGAATTCTCACATCTACTTCTTTATTCAATCTTTTGCAATACATTTTTTGGTTGAAGTACATGCAGGAAATCTGGCCTCACACAATGTATTTTAATACCCTTTTCAAATGATAGTGGGTATGCTTGATACTGTACCTGAACTAAACCAGTGAAAGTTCCTTAAAGGTTAGTTGCAGTGTGGAATCATTTTAGAGAACTTTCCACCTTCCATTACAATAAAACCTGTTGGTCTATCCTGTGCTTTCAGAGGATATTTTATCCATGTATGGTTTTGTGACATGTGCTGGTCATTTGGGAAATACTGCTTCACTGAACTATTATTCCGATCCTCCAAATGTTAATACATTTAATTATATGATACTAAAAAATAACATTTATTAATATCATTAACAAACCCATCAGAAAAATCTTTAAGTATTGGGAAAAATACTGTCAAGTTTATAGTGACAGATAAGAGTCTTCGAAAATTCAGACTTTTGTTTGAAAGGTTGAATATTATCATTGGCAAGATACTACTACTACTACTATCAGTTGTTTGCCTCAAAATGTCAGGGTCACTTCATTTTTGAGAAAATTTTGCCAAGTACTCAAGTTCAAATAACTATAGCCTGTCAGTTATTCAAGTAAAAATGGTGTTCCAGGGGAGGACAAAGAAAAATAAGGTTAGTTCATTTTGTAACTCAAACATGTAAGTACTCTCCCTTGAGACAGTCATTGTACTTTGGAATATAGGTACTTTATGTGAACTTCCATTTCATCACACACGGTATTAAAAACTCACAGACCCAATGGTCAACTTCAAAGCAATCAAGGTGTGTAGTGAAACTGGTGGGTTCTGTTCTTTACTGTGAGCTTACAGCAGTGAAGAAGACAAGGACTACTAGAGCAGTTGGGTGCCACTGCCTTGATTTGTGCTAAGCACCAGCGGTTTTACCCATCATCGCCTTTACTTACCATCAATGTGTGCGCAATCGCGGTGAAAATGGCAAATAATGCCTTCCCATCATTAAGAAAATAGTTTGACCTCACAGACCTCCTGAGGGAGTCTTGGGGATGCCTAGGTTGCAGGTACACTTTAAAAACCATAGCTCTTGGGGCGCCTGGGTGGCTCAGTGGGTTAAAGCCTTTGCCTTCGGCTCAGGTCATGATCCCAGGGTCCTGGGATCGAGCCCCACATTGGGCTCTCTGCTCAGCAGGGAGCCTGCTTCCACCACTCTCTCTCTCTCTCTCTCTCTGCCTACTTGTGATCTCTGCCTGTCAAATAAATAATAAATAAAAATCTAAAAAAAAGAAAAATGCTTTTTTTTTTTAAAAAAAAGGGGGAGTTTCCTTTAAAAACCATAGCTCTCAAGTGGCAACTGTAACCTCAGGTAAAGAGCTATCAAAATTTGCATGTCTTGACGTAAAGTCTCACATTCCAAAGTGGAATGGTTGGCCACCCTGCTGAAAGAGACCTAAAAGAAGCGAGTAGTCACAAGACACCCCTAGCTGTGGGAAGAAGCATTGCAGGCAGAGGAGACAGCAGTGCAAAATCCCTGAAGTCAAAGAATGGTTTACAGATTCCAGAATAAAAGAACCCATTGCAAAGGCAAACACCCTTAGAAAAACAGACTACCACCACAAAAATGCCCAGTGCTGTTCTCTAAGGACATCTTGTGCCCTCATCTATTTTTATGCTTCAATAACTCGTGACAGATATGAAGAGGTTTTCTTTACAGAACCACACAGAAAACATCAAAAGTTATTACAAACTTTTTTTTTAGAAAGGAGAACATCAAGAATTTTGAGTTTACAGTTAAGTTTATACATGGAAGCTGTTTGATGCCAACTCTCAAATTCAGGTAGAGAATCATTATGTAATTTATTTCCAGTTATTCATGGTGTGATGCAGAAGTTGCTTAATGAATGTTTGTTGAATGAATAATTACCCAATGTGTGATTGGAGATATTTAGAAATGAGGAACACAGTTAATTGATTTTCTAAGAAATCACAAAACGCAAAAAGGCCAACTTTTGAAAGGGCAATCTTTTGTGCTGTGTAGTTTTAGGAGGTTAGCAAACTAAATGTACTCTCATGCCTTCTGCACACTGAGCCACTAACTTACTACTGTTCTTTATTTAGAGAACCCTTCTGTCAGTTCCTGGAAAGGAAGTTGTTTTATTGTTTTTTGTTTTTTGTTTTTTTCCTGTTGAGAACACTTCTAACATTTCAGGCTAAACAATTTACTTAGAGTAGCTCTTTGAAGGGAAAAGGAAAGGAAGGAGAAAAGAAAAGAGAAACGAGAAGAAAGAAAACACAAGAGAAGAAAGAAATAGGCACACTGGTGGAGATTTTATACAATTAGAAACAGTGCAGTAGATTTTCCACTTTGTGGACCCAAGCCAGGAAGTGTGCAACTTTTGTGATTTATTTTATAGGAACTTCCAAATAGAAACGCTATCTGGCATACTGTTATGGAGTTTGCTCTAAACTGCTATTACCATGAAATATTCTTCGAATTTTCTTAAGATCATGAAAACAAAGTTGAGAAAAAGGAGTTCAATAAATGCTACATGTAATATTTTTCACTTCAATTAGAAATGTAATCATTTCAGTTCTATCAGTATGAAGAGCGATCACTACTCAGAGACTAGTGCCCCCCAATAAAAGAATTGGAACCATGGACACAACCATTAATCAAACAGCTCATCCTACGACTAGATATGCCAAATGGCCAACAAGCACCTGAAAACACGTCAAGCATTAATGTCATTAAGGAACTTGAAATATAAACCAAAACCAAAGTGTAAACCAGATATTGTCTCACACCTGCTAAGATGGCTTTAACACAAAAACAAAACAAATAAAAACCCAGAAAATCCCAAGTGTTCATGAGGCTATAGAGAAACTGGAGGCCTGGGATGCTGCTGGCGGCAAGTAAGATTGGTGCTGCTGCTATGCAGTCTGGCATTTCCGTAAAAAGTTAAACCTATCCTAACCATAAGACTCGGAAATTCCACTCCTGGATGGAATACCCAGAACTGAAAATGTATGTTCATACAAAAACTTACAGGCAAATATTCATAGTGACATTATTCATAATAGCTAAAAAGTGCAAACAACCCCATGTCTATTAACTGAAGAATGGATAGACAAATCTGGTATATCCATACAATAGAATATTCTTTGGCCATAGAAAGGAATGAAGTAGCGATACATGCTACAATATGGATGAACCTTGAGAACATGCTCAGTGAAAGAAGCCAGTCAGAAGAGGCCAGCTATCCTAGAATTCCACTTACAGGCCACGTCTGGAGACAGAAGTAGACTAGTGGTGACTTAGGGCTGGTGGGGTTTGATGGAGATGGAGAGGAACTGCTAAGGGCATGAAAATGTTCTGTAATTGGTGATGACTGTATAACTTTTTGAATAGACTATATTGAGTAAACTATAAATACTGCTTTGTAACTTACAAAATGTATCTTTATTTTTTAAAGTCACATAATAGCTATGTCCCCACTCCCAGCTTAAGAAATGAAACATTATGTGTATGGCTCAAGTGACCTGTATACCCTTCCCTAATTACATTTATCTTTCAACCCCCATCAGAGATAATCACTACTGATGTTGCTACTTATCATCCCATGCATGTCATTAAACTTCACTATAAATTTATAATCCCTCATAGATGTTTTGTGTGTTTTTAAATGGTATCATACTTATGTACCTTCTATAGGTTGTTTTTTTATCATAATATTATGTTTTCAAGATTTGTGGATTTTTGGGGGGGGGTCATTATTAAGTGGCTTTTTCACAATGACATTTAGCACTTAGAATTCTGAGATCATACTCCCAGGAATAATAACTGAATCTGTTAACTGTCTTTGTCTACTTTTTAAAAATCAATTCAATCAGGTGATTCCTTCAAACATCTCAAACTCTCATTGAGCTCTTGTTCAAAATAAAGGCATTTTAAGTGCATGTAATAACATAACGGCTTTTTTAGGACTCCAACATAAAACGACTCTTGCTTGACTGAGGGGTAACTTACAAAATCTTGCACTGTATCCTTGCATACATGACAAATCATACTAAGATTAAACGATAAACATAATTAACCTTACATATTCCAACCAACAACAGGGCTTCTCTACATGGTCATTCTGGCTTTGACCACTGAAATATTTCTTGTAGTCAATGTGGTTGCCTCCCAAACATGCATTCCTCCTTTCCTTGGTTAACTATTGGTTTTTGGAAACCTGTACTATCCCTAGATAGCCCACTGAATTTGGGAGAATTTACTACCTTTGATCACAGCTATTGAAAGAAAGTATAGAGAAGGTATCCGATGAGGATAATTCCTTTGCAATTTAGAGAAAGCTTCAAACAAACTTCCTTTTCTCTCTCCCTGATTTAGAAGGTAAAATCATGTGGCTCTGGGAGTTGTTAGTTACTTTTAGGGGAACATAAGGACAAGCATTCTGCCATTCTTCTTTATTAATAAAACTCCAATTTTTAAGATTTTTTTTTTAAATTTATTTGACAGACAGAGATCACAAGTAGGCAGAGAGGCAGGCAGAGAAAGAGAGGAAGGGGAAGCAGGCTCCCACTGAGCAGAGAGCCCAATGTGGGCTCGATCCCAGGACCCTGGGATCATGACCTGAGCCCAAGGCAGAGGCTTTAACCCACTGAGCCACCCAGGTGCCCCAAAACTCCAATTTTATTCAGTGCAGTAACGCATCCAGTTAAAAGTATTTACATTCCTAGGCTCCATTTTCCAAGGTTGGCCATGTGACAAAATTCTAATCCTTAGGATGCAGGACTAAGCCCTTAGAGAGGGCTTTCCTTGCACCACAACAATGATAAAGCCGCATGAGAAGTCCTTTGATTTCCATGCCCTCCTCTTCTTCCTCCTGGATCCAGATAGGACGCCCGCAGCCAGAGCAGTGCTGTGACCACAAGGATGAAAGCCACATGCTCAGCATAGCGGGATGGAAAGAATATACCGCGGTCTTTCACGACTTTCTTGAGCAATTTTAATAAATGGCCAAGGATCTCCTACCTCCAGACTTTCTGTAACACAGAAAAAAATAACCCCTTATTCGGTAAGGCCACCGTGGTTACATTTTTGTTAACAAGCAACCTGATGCAATTCCAAAGGATTTAATGGTGGACTCAGAGGTTGGGTTTTCAAATATTTAAGCCAATCGTTTCTCGATACGTTTAAGCCATTTTGAACGGAATTTCTATTATTTGCAGCCAAACTGAGAGGGCCTTCTAAGGAAGGGGTGGTGCTTCTGACTGGCCTCTTAACACTCAGGGGCTAACCTGCTGCCTGACTAAAGTAGATCTTTACTAATGAGGAGCCCCTGTGATGACAGGGAAACTTCTACTAACTCGTGGTGCTACCTGGCTTGCATAAGGCCACCTAACAGTAAAAGCAGATGAACAAAGAAATAAAACATTCTTATTAATAATTTCATTAAACACATAGGACACATACTCGTCAAAATTGTTGAACTAGTAAAGCTAGGCTTTCAGAGAACCATGCTTTTAGTTTCCTGTCACTGTCTCCAAACTTTCCTATAACCTCACCCTTTCCTTATTCTGCTCTGTATGCTACACTACAGCAGCTAAGAGTGAGGGTTCTCGGGGGTGTCTTATTGGCTGAGTCGGTTAAGCGTCTGCCATCAGCTCAGGTCACGATCCCAGGATTCTGGGATCCAGCCTGGCATCAGGCTCCCTGCCCAGCAGGGAGTCTGCTTCTCCTTCTGCCCTCCCCCTGCTTGTGTTCTCTCTCTCAAATAGATAAATAAAATCTTTTTTTTTAAAAAAAAAAGGAGACTCATTTAGTTAACCCCATAAACGTTCAAATCTTCCATTTATTATTATGATGATGATGATGTGACCTCATGCAAGGTACTAAATTTCTCTGGATCTCAATTTTCTCAAATGAATAATGGAATAATTCTATCTCACAGGGTGCTTGAGAGAGTTAATGGAGTTAAGGTTTGTAAATGCTTAGCATAAGGTCTGATTTACAGTAATGACGTGCTCAATACCTACTACTTTCAGGGGTATTTTGGGGGTTTTTGTTTTAAATTATTTATTTATTTGAGATAGCATGAGCAGGGAGCAGGGGGAGGGGCAGAAGAAGAGGGAGAAGCAGACTCCCCGCAGAGCAGGGAGCTCAATGCTGAGCTGGATCCTATGATCCTGGGATCTTGACCTGTGCCAAAGGCAGCTTCTTAACTGACTCAGCCACCCAAGTGCCCCTTATTTTGTTTTCACAACAGAAATATCACTCCCCGGGACACCTGGGTGGCTCAGTGGGTTAAGCCCACTTCGGCTCAAGTCATGATCCCAGAGTCCTGGGATCAAGTCCCGCATGGTCTCCTTCCTTGGCAGGGAGCCTGCTACTCTCTCTGCTTCTGCCTGCCTCTCTGCCTGCTTGTGTGCTCTCTCTCTTCTTCTCTCTGACAAATAAATAAATGAAAATATTAAAAAAAAAAAGAAAGAAAGAAAAAGAAATCTCACTCCTCTCATCTAAGGCTAATTCTTACCTTATGTTCTAGGTCCCACCCAACCTCCTTCCACCTCCTCATGGGCTTTTAACTACGGATTGTATTTTCTCTCTAGTCTATTTTCAACCTCTTTCTATAGGCCCCTTCCCACTAATATGCATAACAATGGCCATGAGAATGATAATGAAGATGATGGCACTTGAAGCATAGATAGAATTGTCCTTTGTTGAGGAAGCACATCTCCTTGATAAAAGGAAGAAAATGGGAGAAGATGGGTTTTCACTTAGGCAGGGCTGGAGATCAGCAGGGGGGAAAATAAAATATCTCCTGGTGGATGGTTTCGATTTTCTCTGAAACAAAAGGCAAAGTTATCTCCTGAGAGTTAAGTAGTTCAGAAGACAGGATCAAATATAGAAGTGAAGATTGAAATAGTCCTTAGAGTGAGAAAGAAATGCAGTAGTATTTCCAGACCCTGTGGAAGTCTCCATGGAAGCTGAGGCTCACATTCATGACTACTAGATCCAGTCTCTGCCAGAATTGCCAACACTGTAGCAGGTAATTGGGTCACTTGGAGTTGCACTGTTGCCCAGGGAGTTAAAAAAAAAAAAAAAGGACAGAGGTCAGGAGGAAGAGTGGAATGACCAGTTCTAAGGGCAAAGGAGAGTACCCAGCGAGTTAGCAGGATAACAGAAAAAAGCAGTGGTGAAAAGATGGTAGAACATAGCATAAGCTACCATAAACAGGTAGAGAAATGTCCTGGAATTAGCACTGGGGAGTAAAGAAAACATCCACCAAACCTCTAGAAAGTACTTTGAGTGTAAAAGAAAAGTCCTCTGTAGAATGGACTCCAACCTCAGAAATACATTGACTATGGAACTGTACATATGACCGAAGTGAATGTAAAAGAGACAATAAGCCAAAGTTCTATATTACCATTTTCCAGAAATCAGCTGTACATGTTTAGGACAGGAGGGATGTTCCTTAAAAGAATTTAATGTGAAAAAGTCAGAAAAAGTGCAAACAACTAAGTGAAGTGTCCTGGTCACAATTAATGAATCTATACATAGGAATGTGTTAAATTTTGATAAGCAGAATTTCATATTATTTTCTAAAATTGGGATTAAGTAAATCACATGTACTGCTATTTAAACAATGTTACAGGGAAGAAATAATGTTCTTTTATTTATGTTTTTAAGTAACTTTTAATTATTTAAATTAAAGAAGGATATAAATTTTTCTTGATGCAACTTTTACAAAAAGAAAAATCTCCATCATAACAAAACTCTATTTCAGTATTATAAATGATAACAACTTGTGATTTTGTTCTTTCCCTAATTAGGTAGTAGAGTACTAACAGACATGACTTTACCTGCTGGTCTCAGAGGGCTCCTAAGTAGGAGGGTCCCTAACTGGCAGGGGTTTTATCATCTTAAAAAAAAAAAGGACTGGGCCCAGTTTGAAGTAAAAGAAGTCACCTTAAGTTACTTGTTTATTTCAATATAATGAATTTAAAAAAATTCATGCCATACTATTTTATTATTGTTATAAATTTTTTAAAGATTTTATTTATTTTTTTGACAGAGAGATCATAAGCAGGCAGAGAGGCAGTCAGAGAGATGGGGAAGCAGGCTTCCCACTGAGCAGAGAGCCGGATGTGGGGCTTGATCCCAGGACCCTCCCAGGACCCTGAGATCATGACCTGAGCTGAAGGCAGAGGCTTAACCCACTGAGCCACCTGGGGAGCCATCCCTATTACTGTTATAATGTTTATATAAGTTAAAAGTGAGAGGAAAAACTAAACAAAATAGCTTTCTACCATTTACTTTCTTTTGAGACAGTATAGCGTTACATTAGGTTTTATATAACATGTTTATTCAGACTAAATAGTCAAATTTTAACTATATACTATTTTAAAAACAGAAAAAAAAACTTTTAGATGCTTAGAAGAAACTACAAATGTTCTGGGAGTCCTTAATTTTGATTTGCTCTGCCATCCATACCTCAAAACCTTTATCAGAGGCTTTAGGTATATTGGTAAGCATTAATGCAAATCCAGGGTATATTCTTGTCTTTCTGTTTTCGTATTACCAAACCTAACCAGCCATACTGCAGCTCTCCAACTCACAAAGTACGCATACTACATAATCTGAGATTTTGCAACCACATATTCTAAAGGACTCATCGAGCCCTGAAAGGCAAATGCTATCATTCAAGTTCTAATTACATGCTACCTGGGTTTTACAGAACAGAAAAAAAATGAGTATTGCACTTCCTAAATACATTTTTTGACCACAAGCAACTTCCAAAAAAAGTGCCCCAAATATTGTCTGAATGTATCCCCGTACAAACAGCACAAAGCACTGGCCTATTCAAATTATGTTCAAGTTTCTCCCAATGCTGCTTCCACTTGATAAATTGGTCAATAAATGCCAAGTCAAATATTCAAGTAAATATATTTTCATTGTTATTGGCAGACATATAATTAACTCTGAGAATAAAAGATACAAGAAATCAATTTATGATTACTTCTTCAGTTCCTCCCATTAGTCATCTACATTATAATTGTGGTTCCACTTTTAAAATCTTTATCCATACATACTCACACACACCATTTTGACTATATTATAAATTAAATTATTTCAATTACAAATTAGTATTGTATGAAACGGTGAACCTTTTATGTTAATTTTATTAGTAAGATACAATCATACTATTACCCATGTATATGAGCTGATTAAAAAACAATCCACATTTAAGAGCTTATATTAATTAGAAATTTCAGCAGATGTTTCTAAACAATGTTAAGGACTTGCTCTGTCTTTTCTCAAGCATAAATATTTGAGTCAACATTTTTATGTATGTGTATTTTAGCAACAAATTACATTTCCATTTTCAACAAAACAGGCTGCTAAAAAAGAAAAATAGTACAAAGAGTAAACCAATTTTTTTTTTCAAAGAAGACATATAAAGAGCAAATTTTTTAATATTTGTTATCTGTCAGGTCAGTATCTTCACCGATCTGGGAAAAATACATTTTGTTGAAAAACTTACATAAGTGACCTTTTAAAATCTGCCCTAAACTAACTGCAAAAGCTTCAGATACATTATTACATGTGGATTTTATGAAGAAAAAAAGTCTAAGAAGAGCTCAAGAAATCCGTTTTAGTAAAATATTCTGTCATTACTCAGATGTTACTTTCATTATGGTAGCTTAATTGTTTTTAATTATATATCACGGGCAAGTCCGTTAACCTCTGTGTTTCCTCACCCATAAAGGGAGATTAATAATGGTGCCTCATCACAGGATTCCTGGCAGGGTTAAAGGAGTTAACATGGGTGAAGCATTTAGAATAGTGCCCGGCATACAGTAAGTGCTCAGTAAGTATCAGCTAAGTATTACCAATTTGTATGTTTTGCCTATTACTTCCATTAGTTTCCAGTTACCAATGCTTAAGTATCTGAATTCTTTTTCAAGAAAAAGAAAGCTACGTCATGACATTCTTAAAGCTCTGCCCTTCCCATCAGCTTATAGTGTTCCCAGCTACTTTATCTGCTACTCACAAGCAAAACAGGACCTAGGGTCTCACTTGAGTAACAGTCCAAACTTCTATTTTAAAGGACAGCACTCTCCCTATTATCTTACTATTAGTAATCATTAATTCATTCAAACACCAAAGTAAACTAGGGGCGAGGCCCTGGACATAAGCTCTGGAAACATAAGATGGTTAAGAAAAAAATTCCAAATACGTTGCTTCCAAAACAGTGAGGGGGTACAAACACAAATTCAAGTAAGTACTCTTGTTTAATTTTAACATGGTACCCTGAACTGTAATTTAAAAAATTTCTAAGCTGCCCAAGGGCGGGCTTCACAGGTGACATTTGAGTAAGACCTGGCAGAAGAGCCGAAACTCACCAGGTAGAGAAGGGATCGATGACTACTTTGTTCACAAAGAAAGCTAGAAATTCCTCACCCTCCTCAGTTAAAATAAACATTTTTTAAGCAAACAGTCTTCCTCAAACAGATTTCCCACTGCGCAGGGCTCACTTAGTTTATCTCTAGGTGTTGAATAAATATTTTTGAATGACTGTCGTCCTGTCTTCCCGCATAGGCAAGGTTATCCTGAGGGCATGCTTGGATGATGTTCTTAGCTCCCCTCCTCCCAGGGCTCCGAGAAATCTTCCTAAAACCACTTTTATCACACCGCTCCCTGATCAAAAGCCTGGAATGCTTTCGTCCTATTCCCAGATAGCCGCTCTCTGCTTTGACTAGACTTCTCTCCCAATATGCCTTGGGCATGTCTCCCTTTCATTCATTTCCTCTCTCTGTCCCCAGTACTTTTCTCCTATTACTTATTTCTGCCTTTCCAGAATTCTACCCACCCTTCAAAAATCTTCCTTCAGGAAGCCACTGGATTGCCTTGCTTCTATTTAAATAACATAACTTTCCAAATGATGCAGAAAAGAGAGATGCTAGTGAAACAATTACACTTTAGGATGAAAGAAATGTCCCAAATGTGTTAGAGAATTGAAAAATACAAAAGGCAGAGACTGGATGGAAAGTCACATTCCTACTGTTACATCAACAGGGCACACTTCTTCAATTATTTACTATTTAAAACGTATACGCTGCACCAACTACTTATTGAGCAATTATTTTTTCCAGGGATATTGGGCTCTTTTAAAAAGTCAACCATCCCACACCACGGACCATCAAGTCTCCATTCCTTAAGCTGGTTTCCTTGGGACAAGGGCCTTGCTGGAATGAGTGTCCCTGGACCTGGAGTTTGGGATATTATCCAGCAAGAAGGCACTGCACTAACCAGCCCAGGGGTACGCTTCCTACTTGAAGGACAACTGGTTAAATAATAAAATATCTTCAAAAAGGCAATTTCGAATAGATTTTTTTTTTTCAAGCTCTCCATGTCCAGCTACCTTAGATTCCAACTTGGCTTTCTCCTCGTTCAGCAGCTCGGCTGCTTTCTTCATTTCTTCACGACATCTGTTTATCTCGGACCTCACTGGAATACAAAGGAAATCCTTAAACACCTCTTCTAGCTTTCTGGAGTCCCCAGGCCTGTGCACGGGGACAGCCGAGCCCCCTCCCTTCTCCGGCCGCGCCCTGGGGGCTGCCTTTCGCTCTGAGCCCCCACCTGGAGGAGAGGAGACAAGGGACCGACCCCCCCCCACCTCCCAGCGGGCGACCGAAGCACCCACCTTCTCGGATCACGCGGCGACCCTCCTCGGCCTGATGCTCCGAGAAGATGATGTGCCGAAACAGGGACTCTAAACTCATCTCGGGCCGGGCTCCCGCCGATCCGTCGACGCCTTTCGGTACCTGCGGGCGAGGAGCGCGAGGGGCACTGCGGAGTGAGGAAGGAGGACGGTGCGGGGCTATCCCCGGGCTGGCCTCGACTCGCGATGGGCGAGGCCAACAAAGGACAGCCGTTCACCCCCCTCGCACCCTGCACCCTCGCCCTGCCTGGGGCAGAAGCCCGGCTTTCGTTCCCCGACTGAACGCAGCTCCCCCCCGTCGAGGCTCCGGGCCGTCGCGGGTTTCCTGTCCCTGCCGGTGGCAAATAAAAATGGAGGCGCCCAGGTATGGCGCCTGAGCCGGCCTAGGCGGCACCCCTCGGTGTTTCTGGCCTTTTCCCCTCCACCCCCTCTCTTTTTCGGGCGACCGTCCTCACAGGGTTCTGTCTCACGGTCATCCGTGTACTCGCTAACAACCCCGTGGGCTGGAGCCCTTCCTGCAGGCCGCAGCAGGGGCCTCCGGTTGGCCTGGCCGGGTGGGGACTGAACGACGGCGCCTCGTTGGGTCCAGTCTGCGTCAGGGCCTTCGCTTCGGCCAGGGGGCCCCAAAGGTCTTAAGGCCGTACTTGGACTTGTGGTGATCTTTCTCCGAGACACAAACACCCGGCACTATGAAGAACTAAGTACCCGTGATTCTAAATATAAACTGCAACGTCTTATCCTTTGACTGTGGCAAAGACTGCTCTAAATGTGCAACGTCTGACATTCCGCCTTAATCATTCCTTTGTAATCAGGGCATATCTTTTTAGTCTGCTTTAAAATTAATCATTGCCTTTTGTAATCAAGCTTCAGTAATATTAACACTTCAATATCTGCACAATATGTGTCAGAGACCAAAGTGGTTGCTAATTAAAGCTTAAACATGAA
Organism: Mustela putorius furo; assembly: GCF_011764305.1. Classification (NCBI taxonomy): domain Eukaryota; kingdom Metazoa; phylum Chordata; class Mammalia; order Carnivora; family Mustelidae; genus Mustela; species Mustela putorius. The sequence goes on from NW_025422057.1 coordinate 14,110,097, forward strand.
AGGCACCTTTGGGATTTTTGCATGGGATTTTCAAATTAAAAAATAAAGCATTTTTAGTTTTAGTAGGCCAAAATTGTAAGATCGTAATAAACATTTGACTTTTTTTTCCGAATGTAGAACTGACATTGGCTAAACTTTAAAAAATACTGTTTAGTTAGATTGTGTTAGAATTGAAAGAAGATAAATGTGAATTCTATCGCATCATCTGTATAAAATTCTTAATATTTCATTAATGCTGTAGCATAGTGTGCTGTAAGTTTTAACCTATTCCAGATTTCCACCTCAATTTCCATCAAGCCATGTAGGCATAAAACTTAATTTTTAAACTGTATTACAAAAGAATACTTACAGAAAAGTGTAATGCTGTAGAAAAGAATTATCCATAAACATACCATTCAGAAGCAAATATTAATAACATTTTGGCTACTGCCTTCCAGCAATTCCTCCTCACCTTGCATTTTTCTTTTACAAGCTTGGCAATATTGTGAATATGCAATAATAATAATTACAGTTAATACTTATGGAGTATATGCTGGGCACTATTCTGAACACAATGATTTTTACTATTACCTTCATCGTATTAGATGAGAAAACTGAAAGCAGGAAAGTTAAGTATCTTGCCAAGGTACCATACCTAGTATATGGCAGAGCTAGAGCGGAAACCAAGAAATCTGAGATCAGAGGCCATGAATTTAATTTTGGATACTGCTCTATTTTCCTTTGATTACATCATAAGCATCTTACCATTTCATTGAAAACTCTCCATAAATACACTTTTATATCTTCATAATCCTCCGCCATGTGATACGTGTATAAAACTCAGATATACTGAAATAAATTTGACTCTTTTATCTGTTCAAGGATGGAAAACAAAACAGAAATTGTGGTTAACCATTTTCTTTGAGCACTCGCTTGGAAGCTTATGAACTGTGCCACAGTGCTATCAAAGGAAAGGGCTTCCAGAAGATAAATTATATTACTAATTAATATCACTCCCTTCAGAATTATTTCCCGTGGACTTGAGCAGGGAGCATTCTCACAAGGAGGTTGCTTTTCAAAAGCATGCTGCTCTTTAACATTCCAATTTTATTAGTTACACTCAAACTCACATTTATTATTTAACATGTTCTTTCTGTACTGAAAACTTGGCAGAGTGGAATTCGGGCAGCCTTTGGGGAGCCTAGTCGCCTCACTTGCACAGGCGTATGCAAGAGAGAAACTGCAGAAATTCTGGGATGGGGTTATGGGGAAGATGTGGCTTCTTCATCTTCTGCAGTCTTTATATCACAGAATATTTTGGTGTTTTTAAATCCCAAGTTCAATTCTTCTTAGAGCACTACTGCCATTAGCAGGGGTTTTCCTTTTCTTTTATTTGTTGAAACAAACATGATTGTGCAAGCCCACAATTCAAATTTTAAGTGTTTTTCTGTTTATTTGTTTAAGATTTTATTTATTTGTTTGAGAGACAGCAGGAGTTGGGACAGTGTGGGGGGTGCAGAGGAATAGGGAGAAGCAGGCTCTCCTCTGAGCAGGGAACCCACTGTGGGGCTCCATTCTGGGACCTCAGGATCATGACCTTGGCTGAAGGCAGATGCTTAACCAACAGAGTCACCCAGGGGCCCCAAATTTTAAGTGTTTTATAATAATGAGTGAAAGAAACATGTCAGGATATTAAAATATTATTATCATATACTAGCTTTATATTCATGTATCATATACTTCATTATTGGTTTATATATTGCTTTATTCATATATAATCTTCAGTAAGATATTTATTCTTAAAGATATACAGGCTGATTACTTTCTACATTGCATTCTACGATATTCAGAGCAAGAGTAGCATTACTTCAATTTATGCCAAATAAAAATGGTATATGGCATGGTAAAACTAGGGCATACCATTTTCTGAAAATGGTATCTTATAAGCCTTAAAAAATGATTCATTCAACAACTGTTTAATGAGTCTCTGCTATTCATTCAACATTCATTCAACAAATATTATTGAGGATCTCCTATGTGCCATATTAGAGAAACAACAGGATTTAATAAAAACAGAACTACATAAAAACTATTTTTCTTCCCCCAGATATTTCTAACCTCATTGGAGAATTATTATATTTTTCAGCATTTTGGCATCAGTATAAACAACTGCTTTCAGATGTTTCAACAGATGTTCTTCAGAAAGAAAGCCAATTATTTGCATTATGATACCCACATATGATTCTCAGATCTCAACTTTCCATCTGTACATGTTTCATTGAATTGCATACCTATGGAATATAAAAGTTAAGATCACTCATTGTCTCTCAACCTCAGACTTTTGTTCATAATAACTCTAGCACCTGGGTTATTGAGTCATTGATAATTGCTTTGCTAGAAGGCCTTACATAAGGCTATATTGCTCTTGTGATTTAAAATGTATTTCCTCTCCATTTTTAGATTGATGACTTCCCTAGGTTCTAAGCCAGGCTTGCAAATACCTGCTAGCCCAGGGCATATATATTGCAATGAAAAGAAGAAAAGTAATTCATTTTTTTAATGTTTTTCTTAGGGCATCTGCCAAAAAGAAAAACAAAATTTAGGTTCAACCAAGTTTAACAACCATTTATTGAGTATCTACTAAGTATAAAAAAAAAAATCTCTGCTAGGTACTACAGATGATACAAAATTGAAAGGTGCGAGCCCTGTTCTCCTGGAAGTCATTGTCTATCAAATGGGACATAGCATGCACAAATAACTCCTAAGCAGACTGTATACAAGAGCTTCCCCCTTGTGCTAGGGGAATATGGCAGAGAAAGAAAGAATAAATCTGACGTAGGTGATGGCAGGAGACTTATCACTGGGGGATAAAATATGAGCTACCTTTTCAAGGAGGGTGTGACTTCAGTAGATAGCTAGTAAGGGAGTGGGGAAAGACAGTTAGATGAAGCCAACATTCAGATGGTCTTTAACACTTTTCATATTTTCCACAGGTGAGGGATCTGTCAAATTTGCTCCATGTGGCCCATCTGTGGCAGAGGTTTGAAGCACTAGAAAGGAAGAAAATAACAGCTAACGCGTATTAATAACTTACTACATGCCAACTCTTGTCTGAGACCTTGACACATCCTAATTCTCTTAAGCAACCCAGTAAATTTATAAGTTCAAGGCTTTTATTTTTTTCCATATTACAGTTGGAGAAGTGAGGCAGAGAGAATTGAGTAACTTGTCCATGGTCACATATGGTAGCAGAATCAGGATTTAAACCCTGATAAAATCTTAAGGCAGATCCTTAACTACTTCATTTCCTGCTTCCAAAAACTAGAGGCTGGAGAAAATAAGACTGTTTCAGCAGCTGTGTTTCATTTCAAAGCAGATATATTTCCCAAAAATACACTTATCACCAACAAGTTAATATCTTTTCGGAAGACATTTTTTGACAGCGGAATTCGGGCTAATAATGCAATGCATATATAACCAATTAAAATCAAATGTTATTGAAAGAAAAATAATTGAGAATGGATCATGCTTTGTAAATGCTTATTTAAGTCACTATATATCTAACATGTAAAACTAAAAATGAAATTTGTATACAAAGTATCATATTCAATTCCTAATATTTATATTTGTTTCCTAGAGCTGCTATAACAAAAATACCACAACTCAGTGATTTAGAACAACAGAAATTTATTCTCTCTCATTTCTGGAAGCCAAATGTCTGAAATCAAGATGTTGGCAGGGTTCGTTCCTTCTGGGCTCTCTAAGGATATTCAGGCCTTTGCCTCTTCATAGCTGCTGGTCCCTGCTGGTCATTTTTGGTGTTCTTCGGTTTTTAGATGCAACACTTCAATCTCTACCTCCATTATCCGTTGACGTTCTCCAAGTCTGTCTCCGTCTCTTTGTCTCTTTCCTCTTATAAGGACACCAGTCATATTGGATAAAAGACCTACCATACACCAGTATGACCTCATCTTAAATAATTACACCTGTGATAACCCTGTTTCCAAATAAACTCACCTTCTGAGCTACCAGAGATTTAGGACTCTAATGTATTTTGGGGGGGTGGGGGGTGGGGACCCAATTCGATGTATATAGCAGACCTTAAAAGTTAAGTTGGAAGAAAGAGTTATGGTTTTTTTTTTTTTTTAAACTTAAGTGACTGATTTATTTCTATTACAACCGAAGTATTTCTTGTTTAAAGTAGTTTAATGTTTAGTGTTTGTCTTAGACTTTAAAAACATCTTGCACAATCCTTTCATTTTATAGATGTTAGCACTGAGGCCTTGGAGGTTGATGGATTTCCTCAACATGGCAGAGGCAATTAATGTCAGAGCTAGGTCTAGAACTCCTTCCTAATTCCTTCTGCTCCAATAAAAGATCTTTTTTGTTCACCAGTGGCTTTCAAGTATTTCAGTTAAAAGAAGTCCTCTTAAAAAAAAAAAAAAAAAAGAAGTCCTCTTTTATCTTTTTTCTATATTGAACTCTCTAGTAAGAGTTTGAAGCAAGGGTGTAACAGCTAAAGTTCAGAGCAGGCCTGGGGCAATTCACCTACTGTAGGAGCCCTTCTCCATTAAGGAGATTAGGAGCTAGCTAGCTAGCTAGCTATAGGTGTATATAGGGAAAACACACATGCATAGATCCTTATGGATATATACAAAAATACACACACATATTTGATAAAGTCATATATATATAAAAATTTAAAGCTATCAATTTAATTTTCCATCTTACACTTCTGTAATAGAAATGAAAGCAAACTGTCAATTCTTAATTATTGATTGAGAAAAACAAACTTGTTTTGTTTGTGAAATATATTGTATGAAGAAATTCCAACAACGCATTAGGAGTCATGAAACAGCAAACTCTTTGGAAATAAAAAGCTGTAGTGATGCTGGTGGACTTGGCTTTTCACACTGTCAGGGTCAGGAGCCAAGAAAGGGTCCAAGCAAGGGTCCGGGAAGACTGCCCCAGGGGTCCCTATCCAGGAGATCAGCCTGTCAGCTCTGGAAAACAGAAACAAAACAGAACCTGGAAACCACTCTTCTTCACCTTGTATAATTCATTTGTTTTAATAAATATTTATTGGTGGACACTATATGGAAGGGAAGTAAGAATTTTCAATTATAAAGATGAATAAATGAGGGCCTTGAAATCTGGTTGGATCAAGTTGTAGTTTCCATGACAATAAATTTAAGTAGTCTGGGATTACACAGAAAGAATTAAAAGAGAAATTCCAGGTGTGTTTTTATCTTACCAGTTATTTATTTTCATCATTAACATAGTCTTTGCCTACCTAATAAGTACATGGTTACTCAGCAAATAAATGACTCTTTGAATACATTCAAATTTAGGTCAACAATTAACATATTCTCTTATTATAATTTCTATGAAGATTTCTATTAATTTCAGGAAATTAGTCATAGTGACTATTTGGAAATTTGGGATAAATTTTAATATTTCTATTACTTTCAATGAATTATTCACTGTGAGTCTTTAGAAAGTTTGGAAAAAATGTAATGTCTATATATATATATACATATATGGCGAACTATATAAATCCTTTTTCTTCTTAAAACAATTTGCTAAATTGCTCATTTGTCAGGATAAAATTACTTTATGCTTCCAATGTTGGAATGACTTAGCGGCCCTAGTACAATAGTATTACCTTATAAAAGCCAGACACTATCATTATTTACCCTTCATGATGCCATAGACAGTTCAAAATGTTTTATCATAGTTTACATGGCTCATAAAACTTATCTTTTATTTGACATTGCAGGTGTGTTGATAATAGAATATGGAAACTCTGTAAGATGGTTAAAGGAAACAATTAATTAGCGTTGAAATAAAAGAGCTCAGTAAGAAACATTTCAGCAGAATAAGCTGATTATTTCATAGGTAATAGTAGGTAATTGTGGAATAGAATTGAAGGGAATGCATACAGAGTGAAAGGAGTTTAAATATCTGAAAACAAATAAGGAAATATTGCAAATATTAGAATTACTGAAGTCGTATATACATCATTATTTGAAATTTGTTGGTCTTGTAATTCTGTTCCTGCTAGATCTCATTATTCTACTTATGAAATGCATACATCAATAGGTTTCTTAAACTGTTTGATAATATACCTTTACAATTTCCTTTTTCAAGATGTTAATGTGGAGGATAGCAGGAAAAGGCTGAGATCCTGAACTCTATTGTGCCTTAGCCTCAAGTGAATAAATGCAAAGATTGTGCACACAGGATCCAAACACTCATAAAAAAGATTCATGGTGATATTCTTAGAAGAAATTAATAAACCCTAAGAGAACTTGTCAGAAGAATGTCCTAAAGATTATTTTATTTCGGTAATTGTTGTATTTTAAATGCTTTCATTTTCTTTTGCGATGTCTTTTATCTTACTTACAGATGCTATTACTCATAAAATATGATATTTCAGTCCAGAAGGCTGTAACTGTAAATGAGACATAATATTCTCATCTAGAAGTAGATAAGGGGATTCAAATCTCCTGCTTCATGGTGTAAGCTGATTACTGCAGAGGTCAGAAAGCTAGTTTCTACTTCCTTTAAGTGCCAGCTATGATATTTTACATAAATGACCAGACACCTTGTGTTTCCTTTTATTTGGCCCCCTGCATCTGGTTGGCAGCCCGTGTCAGTGGTTTGCAAGATAGACTAGGAATTCTGTGCTTTGGGAGTGGGAAGATGACTTTAGGGGGAGGCCGTGAGGAATGACCACAGACATCTTCCATAAAGTGTTCATTGAAGAACTACTGGGTCCCAGGCTCTGCTGCAACAGTGAACAAGATGAATGAGCTCTCTGCACGCATGGAGCCTACAAGCCAACAGGCAGCAAAGTATGCACATTCATTAACTCAAGGCACACAGAGCAAGTGTAAGTGTGAAATGTAACTGTGTGGGGCAAGCACCCGCTGCCGAAGGTGTGGGCAACACATCTGTGCTCTCACGAAGCCCCTATGCCAGGACAGAGCTGGTGTCTGAGAATGGAGAGGACCAGTGGGGTCACTGCACCAACCAGGATGGTGAAGAGGGCAGGGCTGCATCGTGCAGGGCCCTGAAAGCAATGGAAGCAGTCCAGATTGTATTCAGAATGCAGTGGAAGGCCAAAGAGGAATCTGTAGGAGACTGAACGCATTTTAAGAATAAAAGGGTGACCCCTAAGCATTGTTCCCTTGTGGAGGTGTGACATCATACCACTGGATGGGGTGTTGACCCAGGTCCAATGCTCAGGGTGGCTGATAACTAGCTAGGAGACTTTGAGCAAGTCACTGACCCTCTTTCCCCCTTATTTCACTTGTTTTCACTGTGGAGAGGAGAGGCAGGATTAAAGAAAGGAGGCAATAGGAGAGTTGAAAAGGGGGAAAAAAAATCCTCTTAATATTTAGAGATGGAAAATTCAGATAGTAAGTTGGAAAAACAATCAAACAAACAAGTAAGAATTTCATCTTTAACAGCTCTTGAGCAAGAAGCAGTCATCCCAGTCCGCACCCTGGAAAATTCCAGTATAGGACAGATAGAAATGAGTATAGAATTATATTAGAATCATTGTTTTGTCCACTTTGATTAAAAGTTAAAATCAGGGACTTAGGGAAGAAAAATTCAAGAGTCATGCCAGAATCCACCCTATATCCATCAGATTTAGTTGTGCATAAGTTTGTGCAAGCAGAAATCCACACGTATACCCACTGTGGCAATAAAAATACTTAAATACTCCCGCAGGGTTTGGTAAATAACTACCACCCCAGACCTCCACCTCCAACTTCCACCACTGGGGGCTCCCAACTCTATGACCATCCAGAGCTCCCACAACCTGGCAACTAAGAGGTAGCACTCAGCAAAGCGCCTCGAGGAGCCTGCTCAGAGTCAGTTCTGATTTCTCAGTGTCTGAGCCTATCTGTATATTGTCTTCTTGAGGCTATAACAAATCACCACAACTTTGGTGACTTAAAACAACACAAATGTGTTATCTTATACCTCTGGAGGTTACAAGTCCAATATGGGTTTTCCTAGGCAAAAATCAAAGGATCCACCGTCCTTCTGGAAGCACAAGAGGCTAATTTTCTTCCTTGCCTGTTCTGGCTTATAGAGGTTCCCTGTGTCCCTGGGCTCCTGCCCCTTCCTCCATCTTCAAGTCAGCATGGTAGCCCCATAAAATCTCTCTCCTCTGACATTCCTTCCACTCTGTTATAAGGATGTTTGTAATCCTATCGGGATAAGTCAAGATGCTCTCACCACCTCAAGATCCTTAACTTGATCACAGCTTGAAAGTCCCTTTTGCCATATAAGGTGACATTGTTTTCAGGGATAGGATTCAGGGATTTCATAGGTTTCAGGGATTAGGATGGAAATGTCTTTAGGGGTCCTTATTTTGTCTACCATGGTGGTTATACATTTTAAATATCATACCTGAGTGTATATAATATCCTACCTAGACTTCTCATAAAATAAAACGGAGTGTGTCGCAAAATGTGAGATATAAGGGAAAGAATCTGACTCATCTAGAAAAAAAATTTACAATAGGTCCATATCTCAAAAACTTTCTGGAATATGGCACAACTTTAATTATCCTGTCTGGTTTAGTAGTGACCAGTATCAAATGGATGAAATCGTTGAAAAGAAAAGAGTTGGGGCAACACAGAAAGGAGTGTAGGGGACAGAAGGAGTTACGGGCCACTCATTTGTCTGACTCTCCTGTGAGGGCAGAGGAGAGAGGACAGAGCAGGGACCTTCAAGTGGATGGATCTCAGGGAAGACAAGAGAGGACTTTAGAAAGAGATAAGGAAATGTCCCCCCCTTCCAGGACCACCTCTCTCCCAATCTGGGATACTGAGGGGCAAAGGAAGTGAAAAATGACAGTTTAAATTTCTTCTGTAACTAAATGTTCATGGAAAGACTTGGGATTGACTTGATGAGGCTGGGGGAAATTTGGAGATGAGTAAGGGACAACGAATCTAGTATAGTTCATCTGCTTTGGGGGACGGACCCCTATGTGATGGGCCTTTGTATATCAGAGTGCCTTGTATGCAATGGGAGTAAAAGTCCTGAAACAAAAACCAGGAGCCACAAGAGAATGTTGGCTTCACGAGGAAGCACCAGTTTGTTTTGTGCATTGTGGATTCCCAGCTCCCAGAGTGGTGCCAAGCTAGTAGCAGGTGCCCAGGAAATCTGCATTGAGTAAATAAAGGAGAAAAATGAATGTATGCAAAACTTTCGTGTAAATAAACTTTCTGGTGTAAACAACGAACATTTAAATGTTTGTTGTAATAACCAGGAAATGCTGGAAACCAATACTCAGTTTAATGTGCTCACATTGTGATATAATGTATCAAAGCTTAAGCGATCAGGTGAGTTGCAAAGGCCCGTATTCTTGCCTATAAACAGGACTGCCAGATTCAGCAAATAAAGACACAGCATGCCCAGTTAAATTTGAACGTCTGATAAACAATGAGTGATTTTTTATTACAAGTGTATCTCAGGTATTGCATGACAACCTAGGTATGGAGCCGTATTGCATCATATTTCAGATAAATTATGACTTGGTAAAAATGTTGTTTTTAATGATTGTGCCATAAAGGAAGGAAAAGGAGGTGCTTTCACTCAATTATGTTCAATATGAGGGTAGGGGAAGGTAAAAATCGGCTGTGTCGTGTTGTGCTGTTTTAAAAGCATGCTTTTCTGTGAACGAGTGCCCATGGAGGAGGACTGAAATTCAGCTTCTCATAAATTCTGCAGAGCTGCCAGGGAACAGTAATCAACAAGGATAAAATCTGAAAGGAAGGTCAGTGAGGCAGGTAAGAGCTGCCGCATCCAGATTACCTAAAGCACACAGAGCTCCACGGAGCGGGATGGGAAGAGAGCACGAGACTAAGGAGAGAATCATCCCGTGCGAGCCTCATTAGATTGCCTTTAGGAAAAAGTCCCCATCTGCCCCAATAGCACTTTATTTTATGTGCGCGTTGTGCTTGCTTAGTCCATAATATAGAGGCGAGCATGTTCCATGGACCAAGTGGTTTGTCTTTGTGATGCCCTGTTGCTGGTGAACTAATTCACTGTTATTCTCAGAAAGGACAGGGTGTTGCTGTATTTATTTGTGCCTGATCTGAAGAATCTCTATCGATACTTTTTTTTTTTTTTTTTTCCACGAGGCATTTAGATGCTACCTGGCTGTTAAGCCTGAAAATACCAGATGGAGCTCGGGAGCAGAGCCGACACTGTTGTCATAGAAACAAGATGCTATCCCAGCTCTCTGCAGCTGCCATCTCCACCCCACCCCCACCCCGCCCGCCCCTTTCACTGCGAGGAGTTCTGATAGGAGCAAATACTGATACAATACAGAGCTTCTCCCCGCCCCTCCTTGGAAAATAGAGCTACATTTTAAGGGCTGCAAGACAATTTGTTAATGGGTCCCTCAGCTAATGGAAAGCCTAAACTTATGGAAAAATGATTGGATTTCCAGGTCTTCTAATCAGAGTTCATATAACTGGGAAGCCCATACCTTGATATCATCTTCTTCCCCTAAACGGCAGTGATGCATTTCTCTTCTCCCCAAATGAGACCATATCCTTTGTGGCCAAGGGAGCCTCCGTGTTGACATTCCTGGAAAATGCAACCTAAGTGCCCACAGTCACTCTGCAGTGTGTGGACTCAGCTCGAGAATAAGGAGTGACCTCTCTGGGTTCTCTGAATTGCCCAGAGGAGCTGCAGAACGCTGAGTACGCAGGCAGGCTATGATGAATTCTTGTGGCTTGATGTCCAAACTTGAGGGATGCAGTTATTGGCCACGGTCCCACACTGATGCCTTTTCTCTTTTGGGCACCTATGGCATCCTCAAGGGCATTTGGCTGGGAGGGAAGTGCCCACCATGGATGGGAAGAGGAGCAGCAGGCAGTGGTTTCTGGAGGCAAGGCTGCACTTGTGCTGGGGAACAGGTTAAACCCCAAGGCCTTGAGGGTCTGGCATCAGAGGAGTCCTAAAACTGAGGTGGCTTAGGGCAATGGTTCGTGAACTAGTTTCCTACTGCTTCAGGGAAAATGATGGCCTAAAACAATACAAATTTATTATTTTCCAATTCTGAAGGTCAGATGTCCAAAATCTCTTACACTGAGCTAAGAAGATGTCAGCCAGGGCACCTGGGTGGCTCAGTCAGTTAAGCATCTACCTTGGGCTCAGGTCATGATTCTGGGGTCCTGGGATCGAGCCTCACGTTGGGCTCCCTGCTCAGCGGGAAGTTCTGCTTCTCCTGCTGCCTCATTCCCCTGCTTATGCTCTCTCGCCTGTGCTTGTTTTTTCTCTCTCTCAAATAAATAAATAAAATCTTTAATAAATAAATACAAATTTTAAAAAAGGAAAGAGATGTCAGTGGGGCTGGTTCCTTCTGGAGGTTCTAGGAGAGGATCTGTTCCTGCTTTTTCTCACTTCCAGGGCCCACCTACTTTCCTTGGTTGCGTGCCCCTCCCTCTATCTTCAAAGCCAGCAGCCTAGCATCTGACTTCCATCCTCACTTTGCCTTTTTCTGTTGTCAAATCTCCTTCTGACTCGCTCTGAAAAGGAGACTTGTGATTACATTTATAGCCCCTCAGATAACCTGAGACAACCCCATCCCAAGAATCTTAATTTAACTACATCCATAACCCCCTTTTTGCCACATAAGGTGACACCCACAGGTCCCAGGAGGGAAGAGAATGTGGATATTTTCGGGGATCAATATTCTTTCTACTGCAGTTCCCAAACCCAGATGATCATCAGAATTACCTGGGAAGCTTTTCAAAAATAAAGATTGCCAGGTCCTACAGGAGGGTGATCCTATCGGAATGGCTCAGGGTGGGCCGAGGGCTGAAAATCTCTTTGTGAGACTCTCTCTGTTTTCTGTTGAAAACTTCCGTTAAGGGCTTCTTCAGGCTTTTTCTGAAACACATGTGGTGAGGATTTATGACACTGTGATTGGGTTTTCTAGATCATGTTCAGGGTCAATGAGCGTATGGGAGAGGTTTTAAAAAATGTGTTTGTTTGGAAGCTTGGAAGGTCATACCATCCTCTGAGGTTCAGAATACTCCCACACAATGACTCTGGCAAAAAACTGTGTCACGTGAATGGGGCCCAGGAACCCTTCAGTTTCATGGTAAAAATACCAAAATTGTTTGCTAATACCTCCCTAGACCTTTAAGCATATGAAATATGTATCTTGATATCTGGGGTCAGCTGTTGTTCCTTCTCCTTGTGGAAACTTTTCTACTTAGTGCCTCAGAACATTCTCTCCCTTCCTAGATGCTCCTCTGTTGTTCTCAGAGCTCCGAAAGTTGCCCATTTTGCCTGCTTTAAGAAAAATGGCTGTGGTAGAGGAAAAAAAACCTAACCATATAGTATCTTTAGAAAAACTGTAAATATTTCATCATTTCTTACTAAACATACATTATTTACTCCATAATGTAAATATTTTATGGCCTGCAACTGGCAATTTTGGAATATATTGGTATGTTTGGAGAATTGCGGCTCTGTTACAAATCCGACACTGCACACCCAGCTCATATTTAACTTATACAACTCTTTAAAAAGCATTTAACTCTCAGCATTAAGGAAGTAACAGAAACTATTTTTCAAAGGGGCCTGGAGGACTAGACTTAGAACCTGAGACAACACATTTTTTGTTAAAGGCAGAAGCTGGAAGCTGTAACAGCCCAGGACTTCCTTCACTACAGGATGACGGCATCATACAATTACCCATGCCTTCGTGGATCTGATTTCATGCAGTGGGGAAAAGGGGCAGACGTGTCCACAACCAGCTCATTAGAATGCTTACGATCTGGTTGAGAGTGGAACCTGAGAAGAAGACTTTTACCGCCCACAAAAAGGCAAAAGGCAGAGAAATCTTTCCCCAGCTTTCAGATCAGTATTTGGAGCTCTGCATAAGAGAAGAAAATCTTTTCATTAAATAAAATGGCTCAATGTCAGAACATTTAAGCCAGATTTTCAAATATGAACCTAAACTATTTGGAGATTTTTTTTTTTTTTTAATTCCAGTGACTCTCCAACATAGAGGTTATAGAAGCTGCCATCATTCTAAATTACAGCCCATTTCAGAGGTTGGCTGTAATCCAGGAGGTTGCATTATTCCAAATTGCCTGTCAAAAACTGTCAAAACACTGCCATTATCAAAAAGTAGTCCTTTTAAATAATTTTCTCACTCTTTTCCCTGAAACTTTGCTGGCATTGAACCTTAATATCATAGCTTATAGGCATAGTAAGTGAAAGCCTTTCAAATGAGAAGTGGGTGGGGGGGAGATAAAACATTCTAGGCATACAACAGCAACATAGAAAATTCTAGGCAGAAAACTGAATGGAGTTTAGAAACTCTGTAGTCCCCAAAGCAAAGCCATTGTTAATCTGCATGTGAAATGGTAACCAAAGAATACAGAGTCACGAGGCCCAACAGCATGACTTTCCCCCATGCTTAACACATGGAAAGAATTCTATAGTAAGTTGCTAAACTTCGTATTTTTCCTTGTGTTCCTCTCCTTCCATACCAACTTTCTTAAGAAAAGTGTTGTATCTTCCAGATTACTGATGTCCTTCCCTTTCATCTCATAAGCAGAGAAATTGACACTGGACAGCTACCTGATTTACCCAAGGCTTCAGATCGAGACCTAAACCCTGTACTCTTTTTAATACACATTCCAGCTCTCCTTTTGACTTGGAAATCCATCTCTTTTTACCTTCCTTTCCTTACTTTAGACTTGACTCTACAGAATTCCCCTCCTTGGATTAGAAAACCTATTCCCCAAAGAGTAATCCTTGCCACCTACATTCTCTTAGATAAAGCCTTGATGCGAACACTTCATCCTCTCAAAAGAATTTCAGCAACTATTTTGCTTAAGGCCATTTATCTTTCAAACCATGTAAGATGACAAAATATTTTAGAGAGACTGCTTTTATTTTGAGTCATTACAATTCAAGCAACGAATTAGGAAATCAACAGGGTAATTCAGTCCTACAATCATTGTGACAGTCGTATTTGTCAACAACTAGTTTTCAGAAGAAATGGAACTCAAAGAAAATACATAGCTTCTAAATTCAGACAGGGAGATACATAGAAATATTTCTTTAAGCTATCAGTAGTATATTATAGAGGAAATTTAACGTGCAGGTGAATTCTTTTAACAGGAAGACAATGCTTTGAACAAATGTAGCAGAAAGATATTTCAAAATAGATCTGCAGTTTCAGAGGATGCCAGTAATATATGTAATGGTGCTTGATCTCATTAACGAGGAGCTCAAACTCTGCAGCTACCATAAAATACAAATCATCATCAGCACATTCTTGAGAGCAGTATATCTGTCTGACCCAACTTCTGCTCTGCAGTTTGTTTTAACCCATAAAAAAGAAATTCTCATCATCGCCAAATTGTACAAATGGATTCCCAAAAGATCACACTTAAGCCTAGAGCCCGTGATTCCTAGTGTTCAGCAATCTCTAGGGCTTGGGAGATGTTCTTTTTAAATCACTGACAAGCCATTATTAACTCATTATCAACAACGACAACCCCAAGACCTTCCAGTGGGAGAATCCATGGAACACTTGCCCTCATTGATAGAGCATTTTGTTGAGTACTTGGGGTCTTTTACCAGCCTAAAATATCTGAATTTGAGAAAAATTACTTAAAGAAGCATTTCCCAAGCTGTGTTTTAAGGAATTCCTAACATTCCTTGTGATTTTATAAAGCTTTCCTTAAAAAAAGCAAAAGCAGTGATTCTGTAGGAAAAGAGGTTGAGAATTGCATTTTGTAGTCCCCGGAGACCCAGAATGCACATTAGTTTATTAAAGGTTCTGAGATATCCTGCAATCTGTGATGGAGAAACCTGATTTGTAGAGTTGAACACCATGTTCCCAAACATACTTGTCCATGACCCTTTCCTCATGAAGCATACTGCACCATGGTAGGGTCAAAGATGTTCTACAAAATACAATTTATGGTTAAGCCTATTATGATTTCTGTTTAGGTAGTTACCAGACCTTGTCCACAGGCCACTCAGCTTTCTTTTCCCAAGGATTTCCAAAAGTTGAGATCCTGGTCTATGCTAACATTCTGATAAATTATTGATCACCAGGCAGACAGAACGTGAGTGTGTTTCGAACAAAGTAAATCACCACTGATAATTTTGCTTGAAATATAGGTCCTCCTGACAGTAAAAATAATGAACATTTATTAGGGACTAATGACATGTAGAGACACCATTCTCAGTACTTAGGGTATAAACTCATTTATTCTGTATGAACATACCCATATTTTCCCCCTTTTCCTGGTAAGGAAACTGGGACACAGCAAGAATGAGATTTAGTTACTTGTCAAATTTATAAACAAGTAAGTAGGATCCAAATTTAAGCCACTTGGTCCCAGAATTCCATGATTAGCTATTAGGCTAATAATACACATGCACAAACACACATACACACATGCTCATTTTTACAAATGCGGATGTGGGTTCACGCATGCACATTAATTCCTATAGACTTCTAAGTGTGACCAATATGTCCTTAGGTCTCCTCAGCCTGAGAATAGAATAAAAATAGGATTATAAAACAAATAGCACAGTACTAGCTCACTTTGAGGACAACAGTTTCCTTCGGAAATAATGCCTTATGTCACCCTGCTCCCAGACAAGACTACATGTAAGCACTGTAGCAGAATTAAGAACTGTAATTCTCTTTAAATTAATTGATTTTAAGATACTAATAACGGGGACATGTGGGTTGCTTAGTCGGTTACATGTCTGCCTTTCGCTCAGGTCATGATCTCAGGGTTATGGGATTGAGCCAGGCCTAGAGCACGGAGTTTAGCGGGGAGAGTCTCTTCCTCTTCCTAGACCCCTCCCCCACTCATTCTTTATCTCTCTCAAATACATAAATAAAATCTTTAAAAAAAAAAAAGAAAAAGAATTGGTTCTAGACTCTAAAGCCCCCACTTTTGGTTGACTTTTTCTGAACTGAGCTGCTTTCTCCTTAAAAAAATTCTCTCAACCTCACACTTAACAAAGAAAGGTGAAAAGTCTTTGCATGCATAACCAATGACCATTATAATGTCACTTGAAAAATTGACCCAAGAAACCAATATTCAATTACGAGTAGGCATCATGGTTTTTACCCATTCCACAGTCATGTTTATTAGCTTTTGCAAAATCTAATGTATCTATTGTGATTTTCCTATTAAATCTTTTTTCTCAGATTTTATTATGAATACAGCCACAGTGTGGCTTATTCCTGTTATCCCAACTTCATGTAGCTCTTTTTCTAAATTGTATCTTCCTTTGTACTTAATCATCATTTGGAATGATAGATGACCAGAAGGAGCTATATCTTGCAACTGTTCAGATGTTTCAATAAATCACAGTCGACACATCCCTTTGGTGTACCTATCCAGCTAAAAATGAATTTAAATGGCAGGTTTGTGAACAAAGTCAGGGGAAAGTCTGTCCACAAATTGGATAGCCCTGAGCACTTTTTTCCACCTGTTTATTTTCAATCTGGTATCTGTAATCAGTCATACTTTAGTCCTTGTATATTAAATAAGATGAATTATAACGTTTGAACCAGTTAACATGCAAGTGAAGAATAAAAAGGTCTAATTTACAACTCAGGTGAGTGAAAATTTTACCATGACTTCTGTTTTCACTCAAATTTATATTTTAGCTCCTTTGTAAGAGACAAGTTTCAAGTCAGGAGTCCAACAAGCAAATATATTATTTTATTTATTTATTTATTTATTTATATTCATATTTTTGGTTAAAGACATGCCGCACTGAATTATGTTCCTACTTCTTGTGTGTAAAATAAAGAGAATGTTCCTACCCACATTTGAGCTGTAGACAACTTGTTTCTTACCCACTCTGCACCTCATTTTGAAGCTTATGTATGCTGCCTTCTGTTTTATGAAAAGAATATGTTACTCAAGCTTGAAGGCTAAACATGAGCAAATTGCAAGACTTAATGGAATGTCGTGTTTCTGAGATGTATTTTCAGAGGATGTATTATTTTTAAGAAGATGTTCTTGCCCTGGGACAGGGGCTCTGTGTCGTGGCCTTTGGAGCTCAGTGTGACTGTCATTTAAGATGTCCCCCTTCTCCTCCATGAAACTCACGTGGTGCCAAATGAGCAAGATTTTCAGCGAAGAGCATTCAATGATTTTCTCAAGCAGAAAGGTTTTCAGGAAGGGTAAGGAGCACTGAAGATCATCCCTAAGTCCTCTGGGGATATCCAACACAGAATAATGTCTTAAGGACAGTCTGCAAATCATGTTAATATAAAACCTCAATGAAGGGACAAACAGATTAGAATCTTGATATAATATCTACTTCTGTGGTTAAGATCGACTGTGAAGGCAATTGTTTGTAATTCATTGCTCTGTTGATTTCAAGATAACCCTATGTGCCAAGCACTGCGTAAAGCATTTTGGACGAAATATCCCTTTGCATGCTCAAAATACCTCTATATTATAGATACTGCCTTTATTCCCACTTAAAGATTTTTTTTTTTTAATTTGACAGACAGAGATCACAAGTAGGCAGAGAGGCAGGCAGAGGTGTGTGGGGGGGGGAAGCAGGATCCCTGCTGAGCAGAGAGCCAGATGCGGGGCTCCATCCCCGGACCCTGGGATCATGACCTGAGCTGAAGGCAGACGCTTAACGACTGAGCCACCCAGGAGCCCCCATTATTCCCACTTTAAAACTGGGTCTATTGAGATTAAGACGTGAGTCCAGAGTTACACAGTTAATAAAAAGGTGGTGCTGAACCTCGAACTGAGGTCTGTTTGGTCAGTTTCTGCTCATTTGTGGAATGTTTTGCGGACTTTAAACCAAAATCTCATCCTTGTTTAGATTTCTGCATACTTTTCTCCCAAAGACTTGTTTTTTTTTTTTTATGAATGAGGCAATTTATTAACCCAGCATTTGTTCTAATGCTTCTTGTTGGCAGCTGCCACCTGTCCGGCGATTCTGTCCAGATCTCTCTGTCCCTGAGGTGTCAGTTTGCGGCCCCCATCTTGGTCCTTTTCCACCATTTTCAGCCCCTCTAGGGCTTGTAGAACCCTGCGGGCCACGCTCTTGGAGCCTCTACTGAAGTGGCTAGGCATGACCCCGTTTCTCTGGCGTCCCCCGTAGATCTTGGTCATGGAGCCGACCCCAGCGCCGCCCCGGAGGTACAGGTGCCGTGTTGGGGAAATGGGATAAGGGAGGGGAGGGTGTGGGAATCAATTCCTGGAGTCGCACTTTATTTTAATTTTGATGTTAGGAAATTCTTGAGAAATTATTTGAATAATTACCGTCATCCTACTACAACAATTTATTAAGCTCTCACAAGGCATCAAATGCTGCGGACACATGGTTTTCGCTTAATGGATTTGCTCTTTGAAGTAAAACTCTCCTCTACCCACCTCCTGCTCTCCAAAGAAAGAGGAGAAGGAAGAGGAGGGGGAACAGAGAGACAGAGAAGAATGGGTTTTGTTTCCTTCCTTAGGAAGTCTGGTTTTCCCCCGTTGAATTCAGGTGCTCTGGTTTTTCTCTCTCCTATCTCAAAAATAATTCTTCCATCCCTTACCATTGTGTGGTCTCTGGAATCAGGGCTCTTTTTCTTCCAAAAATGCAGCAATGGCCAAATTTCCACAGCCTGGAGAAAAGGAAAGATTGAGACAGTGTGCTCAATAATTGCTTCTCTTCTCCCCCTTGCGAGAGCCGTGGGAACTTGGCCAGCAACTATTAGAGATGTCGGATTGATTTCCCTCCCCCTCCTGTTACTGTTTCCTCTGCCTAAAATGCTGTGCTCCCCCTGCTAAGCTATCACACTCCCTCTCATTCCTCAGGTCAGATGTCACCTCCCCCAGGAAACCTCAACCCACATCCCTTTCTCCCCACTTCCCTGATGACCGCTCATTCCCTCCATCCCCAGAAAAATGAATCAATCACCTCTTCCCCTTTGCTCCTGTAACACTTCATTATACCATTCCCCTAACATTAATCACTTTGTGTTATAGTTGGTTATTGGCTTTTCTGTGTTCCCCTGAAAACTGTGAATGTTCTGAAGGCAGGGAATTTTTAAAAAATTCACCAATATGCCCCCATAATGCTTGGTATGTAAGAGGTGCATAGTACGTCTTTATTTGATCAGGTTTGCACCAGAAATGGCCCATATACCACTTCAACCAAATTCCAAGGGAAGAGAATTTTCCCCATGTTAATGCCTCCATTTTTTTTTTTTTTTGCAGTAAATGTCAGCTTTACTGCTCCATGGCTCAGCACCATATTTTATTTTATTTTAAAAATTCAAAAATTCAAAATTTTTTAAAAATAAAAAATTAAAATTTTAAAATAAAATAAATTTCATTTATTTTATTTAAAGATTTTAGTTATTTATATAAGAGAGAATGAGCAAGAGAGAGACCATGAAGTGGGGAGGGTTGGGGGAGAAGTAGACTCCCTCTGCTCAGTGGGGAGCCCAATGTGGGGCTTGATCCCCGACACCAGGATCACGACCAGAGCTGAAGGTGGACTGAGCCACCCAGCCAACCCACCATGTCTACATTTTAAAGTCTAGGTACACCTGAACGAGTTTGTGCAGCACACTTTGGGTGAGGAGGGACTTATTTCAACTGGCTTTATGGGTGTCAACTGAATTGGAAAACTGAGATCAGAGAAAAATCACATAAAACAACAAATCCTGATTCTTTCAGTGGTTCCAATAGTTGAGTAGTTCCAATAGTTGAGTCTGTTTCTTACTTGTATGTAGTAGAACACTTTCTTTGGGGGACTACTTCTCTTGCCCCCAATGCACATGGAGTTGGTGGGACTGTCCATCATGATCTGCTGCTTATTCTCATGGGCGTGTCCTGGCTTCATCAGAACACTCCATTCCCTGGGCCCAGTGATTGGTGGGTTGGGGTAGTTACCTTAGCAGAACCAATTGGTGTCTTGTTTCAAAATTAAGTACATATTGGGAGGGATGTTGGGAGTTGAGGAGGGGAAGAAGAGAGAATGTGAAACAAAAACAGAGCAAGGCAGAGACAGGTGGAACCTCTTACCTTGTGAAATCATCATGGAAGTCCGTGAACTAGACAAATGAGATGGGACAGATGGGAGTGCGGAGGGGAGAAGATAGTACACATTATGGGGTAAGAGAGCCAGAAGAGTGCTCTGTGTCTCCAGGTACTGATCCATACGAAACCAGTATAAAGATTTTTAACTGGTTTATCCTTTCCAGAATGCCTGAAAAAAGGATTCCTGCAGGCCACACCAACTCTCAGCAGCCCTGTCTGTCAGAGGTCTCCACATGGTTACAGCAAGTACAGGGATAAATCCTTTATAGAGGAAGCACAGCTGAGAGACAGAGACAGACACCTTCCCGATGACTTCATCTGAACACCTGATCCAACCTTATTTGAACTCACCAATAACACGCAACAATAAATGACCTTTTTGGACTAAGCTAGCTTGAGTTTGGTTTTTCTCATATGCAACTGGAAGAGTGACCAATAGATTTTTCTAATATATAGATCTGCTTCTCACTTTCAGGCTATGGGCAAAGCCCTTCAAGAACAATGATACGGGACCACCAACTTCATTTTGATGGTATATTTGACAGTTACTATTGGGAAAACGTTACCAAAGGACAATTTTATAGGAGTGGGCAGGGCAAGAGGGTTCAGAATCACACTCTATTTGAGCCCATGCATCACCTATTAATCCGAGATTAGTTCCCAATAACATTTCTTGCCTACATAAATACATCTGGGTCCCTCAAGAGTGACCGCTTTGGCCTTCTAGGGTTCCCACTAAAGGATGTCAGTGACTATGGAGTCTGCCCAAATGTGCACTTCCTCTGACATAGAGTGAATTTATATTCTGAGTATCTTGGTACTTTTCAAACTATAATAAAGGTGCTTGGTAAGAAAGGTTTGACATTAATGAGCTTTGTCTTAGTTTGCATTGTTTTTTTTCTATAAACTAAAAACAAAACAAAACCCCAAACCTTAATAATTTAAAATGACCATTGACCACTCAGAGTTCTCACATTTTCAATTTTCCTGTAATAGATCATGTCTCCATTGAAGTGGACTATTAGAGCTGCCTGAAAAAGTATTGTTTGATGTCTGTAAGCACAGTCAGCAATCAATAATTTGAAATTTGTACCATTTGTACCTTTAAGTCCTGGCACATCATTTTTTTATTTCATTCAATCTGCTTACTGTTGAAGAAAAAGGATTTTGAACCAGTGCCACAGAGCACATTTATGTGTGAAACAAGGTTCATTTATATGGTGGGAAGTATATCATTTTGACGTTTATTTGCAATATTAATTGTATATATTGATTCCATTGTTTTCAGAAATTGTAAATTTATTATAAATACTACCACTGATGACCTTATTTTGGTGAGAATACTCTTCAGCAGAACTTGAAAACATTTTGGAGTCAAGTCATGGCTCTTAAATTCAGAAAGACAACATATGCTGTAATATTAAATTAAAATTCCATAATCAGTTGTTAGTTCAAGGACAAACCCAAGCAGGAAATGCATTTTTTTTTTTTAAATTTTGTCCCTTAGCTGTTAGATTAAGGATGAGTGACCTTTGGTTTGCGCTCTTCTTTACTCATTTCTTGTGCTTGATCTTAGCCAAATAGAAATGTAGTGTGAAAAGTGATCTTGAGTCATTTCTAAGTGTCACCAGTGTTTTCCGTTAGTAATCATAAGAGCAGCCTATCTCAAGGCCTCTCTCTGCCCCTCCCCATTCTATGCCCCAGCACAGGGGAGGTTTGAGGTTTGGAACAGCTGAGTCATGATCCTTTCAAGGAACACTTGAGTTCTGCACACTCAGGAATAAGTCAAAGAGTTGCCACCCAAGAATCTGGGAGTCGTCTTGAGAAAGAAGAAGGTTCCAGGTTCCTCACAAGGGATGAGATGTTATGAAAGTGTTGGAAGGGATATGGGATTTTGGCCGGGCAAGCTTGTCCCTGGGGGATTGCTGCCAGCCAGAGGGAAACACTTGTCCGAGAGGACAGCTACCCTCCGGGAGAGAGCAAATCTGGATTCTGTCCTTTCGCTCGCTCAGAAGTATAGGTCAGTTCCTTTATTTTGCAGACATGATAATTTTTAAAAAATTACATCAAGCACTCGAGTGCTTGCATTTTTGTCAAGCACCTCCTGGGGGATGATGTGATGGGCATGGTGGTGGGGACGGTGGTGGGAGAAATGAAAGACAAGACCCTGGCCGCTAAGAGGCCTCTAGCATAGTGGGGCATAAAGCAATGCATAGGACTATAAGATCATGTTGGAGGACATTAGTGCCCGCAGAGATATGAAGTGATAAATTCTACAGGAAAGGGAAGACTGTCTCTGCCCTTGGGGAATCTGAGAAGACTCACAAGGAAGGGGTGGGCATTTGAATTGAATCTTGAAGGGCGAGTAAAGAGAGACGGAGGGAAAAACGTTATGCAAAGGGAAGCACATCAGCAAAAGGCAGGAAAATATATCGCGTGTTCAGGAAACATTGTTCAGTATATGTGGCGTATAAAATATCTAGAACAGGCAGGACTAGAAAAAGCAGATTGAGGCCAAACTGTGTCAGGATGGTTTATTTATTTAGTTATTTATTTGAGAAAGAGAGAGAGCACGAGCAGAGACCCGGGGCACAGGGAGAGGGACAAACAGACTCCCAGCTGAGCAGGGAGTCCAACTCGGGGCTCCATCCCAGGACCCTGAGATCATGACCCGAGCTGATGTCAGACACTTAACCGAATGAACCACTCAGGCACCCAAGGCAGGACAGGTCTTCATGATGAAAAGTCCATGATTTGGACTTCTCTGCAGCAGAGGGAGGTTACTGCTGTTGGATAGGAGAGCCGGGGTCCTACTTAGACTCTGGGAAGGTCTGTCCAGCACTGTTCTTCTTGCACGGGAGGGTCAGGGTGCACTGGAGCTGTCCAGGAGAAAGGCAGTGAGGGGCTGAGTGGGTGTGGGCAGCGGGACTGAAAATGAGGGGAGCAACAGAGGAGATGTGGAGGAGGTCCCACTGTCAGGTGTCAGCAAGCGCTAGAGTTGGGGAGGCACGACCAGAAAGGAGGGCTGGAGCCTGGGAAGGGCAGGGCAGTAGGAGGTGATGAATTCCATTCCGGACACGCTGACTTGAAGTATCCGGCCTGAGACTGAGGAGAGAAGTCCGGCAGACATCTGGAAATGTGGTTGGGAGAGAGGATGGAGCGGAGATCCACACCTGCGAGGCAGCCGCAGGGAGGTGAGCGTGGAAGCCTGGGAACATCCATGAGAACCACCAGGAGAAACACACGGATGGAGGCCGGGAAAGAGCCCAGAGGAAACTGAACCTATAAGAAGAAAAAAAGTACTTTGGAAGACTGGCGAGTGCCAGAGACATGCTAGATAGTAATGAGGATTCAGGGAACGACAGGCTCTTACTTGGAATGAAAGAGACCTCAGAGATCCGTGGATCTGATCTTTCTGTTCGACAGGAAGCAGAGGTTCCACAAGGTTAAATTATAGCCGGCAAACAGCTGTATTCTGGGCTGTGCTTAGGCCAAGTTGTGAAGTAGGTAAAGCTGGTTTCCCTCCCTCCTGTTTTTCCCAGACTGTCCGCTCCCTCTTCATTATTTATAGTAACGTTCAAAATAGTGGCAAATGTTAAGCTCTTTCTCAAGATCTGACGGTAGTGTACTGGTTTGGACCATGGAACCAGACTTCCTGGACCCCAAACACGCCCCCTTCCCCGCCCCTTCCTACTTGTGGGACCGTTAACTAACCTGTCCAAGCCTCAGTGTCTTCAACTGAGAATGGGGGGTAATCACAGTACTTGTCTCATCATTAGTCTAGAGTAGTCCTTGGCCCTCTGGGAATAGCTAGGTAAGCATTAGCCATTATTTCATGAAGTACTCTAAATGAAAGAACTGTGTAATTTATTGTTCGAATGGGGATGCTTTCGAACAATGCCTTATGGAGCCCTGTGGGGGCCTGAGGCAAAAGGAAGAATCAGTAATATAGGTCTTTCTTTTATTTAAAATTCTGTATGTTGTTAACCAAGGATCTTCTGGTATTAATTTAGGTTTTTTAAGAATATTGTCTTAAACTGTGATTTGTCATGTTTCCTGAGTTTTTGGTGCCCCCCTAAATTTTGCCAGAGACCTCACTCACTTCATTCCCCAAGTTCCGGCTCTGTTGTTGGGGTAACACGGAGGACAGCAGGGACAGCAGCATAAATCCATCCTATCCCAGGCACAATGAGGTCTAAGATTCCCCTTGCTCTCAGTGCATAATCTACAGAGCTCCTGTGTGTGTCATGTGCGTGACTTGTCTCCCATGAGTGTACACACTACCTTTCCCAGGGCATAGCTGTTGCCTCAGGACCAATTGGGAACCATGTATGGAAATCAGGTTCGTTCTTCCAAAAGTCACTTGGAATTGGAACCTGGACCCCAAGCTACTGTTGCACTGAAATTGTTTCCCTGAAAGGTTGTGACCTTAAACTTCAACCCTTCTATCCTTGAAATCATGCTGCTAGGCCCAGCGGGGAGCTGATGTCATGAGGTGAGTATGACCAACAGCTTAAGATCTTCCTATTTCCTGGACTAATTACTTAATTTGAGGGATAACATTAGAACCCACTATCTCGTAAGATTAAATAATGTACATAAACTACCTAGCAAAATTGTGGACATTATAGATACTCATTAGGTGGTAGGTAGTAGCTGCTGTTTAATGACAAATTTATTATTACTATTGTTGAATTGCATGAAACTGTTGGTAGTCAACAGCGTTTGACCTACATAAATAAAGATCTTGTGTCATTCAACCCACTACTACTATAATTATGATAATTAGAATATTCTATTGAACTGTATTAAACTTCCACGTGGGCGATCAAAAATGGCCAAGTGTTGGCAGTTTCATATAGTTCCACCTAATAAAAGCAGCGGATTGTTGGTAACGTTGAATTAATCCAAAGGGCTGAGTAATTAACAATGGTTGTATCAGGTAATCACTTCACACGGGCCACTACTTACTTTATGAATTAGAAAGCTCTTCCTAATTATATGCTAAACAATTATCTGCACAGTATCATTGCATTCATTCCACTCCACTCCACAAACATTGCTGGGGCTTCCCCAATGCACCAGGTTATTGAGGGAATACTAATGGGGACTGGATGCCTGTCATAGTGGGGGTTTCCTCCAGATCCCGGTGTTCTAAAAACTGAGGTTGTACCTCAGATTGTGTCCTGGAAGGTAGAAATTTCTGTTTAAGTAATAGCTTCCCGTGGTGATTTCCCTATGTTAATATTCCCAAGGCTTTTGTTGTTGTTGTTGTTGTTTTAATCTACTTTTTTAGCAGAGCCAGCAAAGTTACCAGAAATGATATGTGAGACAAGGTCAGATGGTAGAGGAAGTTGTTGCATTTCCAGGTTTATTCCCAGTTCTGTAGGACGCAGCCCAGAACAAGCAGAAAGGAAGCTTGCCCACTTGATTTTGACTTGCTGACATACACTGTGAACCCCTCCTGCTCCGACTCCCTAAGTCATCCCCAGGAGAAGACAGCATTTAACAATGTGGAAGGATCATAGTCTCCGGAAACAATATGGTTTAAGTTTCACCATGTCAGCCAGCATGACCTTTTTATGTTTGCTTTTGGAGAGAACCTGCAGGAATTTGCAAATTTCTTCTCTCTGTCTTTCCAAGCCTTCACTACTGACTTCTAGATTCTTTCGCCGGTAGGTGTGCTAATTCAGTCTCCTCTCGTGTACAAAGAATGTGGCCTCATCTGAGGTCACATGCAAAAGGAAGTGTTCTGGTTAAATGTGGGTCAAAAAACTGGGACTCATCCGCAGTAGAGGAAAATGCCCAGAAAGCCAGTTGCCAAGAATCTGCAGAAATAAACAGATTCAAGATTTTTTTTTTCTTGAACTTCCATTAAAACCAGTGAAGCAGTAACTGGGACATGATTAACTCTCAGAAATAGTGGATGGCAGACAAGCAGGTGTAGGTGAGTCTCAACATAAGCAGCCCTGATGGCAAGGATTTCTTCCCTCGAAAATGACCAACAACAGTTTCTAGAAAAGATTTTCCAAAGATGTTTCAGAGTCTCTTAAAACAATATTGTGAGGCTCAATCTTTGTTTTCCCGACTTATTTACTTACTAGCTATAATTTTCTTGCTATGTATGTCTTTGTGTGCCTGGGCTAAGAACATTTAGGATCTACCCTCTCAGCAAATTTCAAGGATACAGTACAGTATTAATAACTATAGTCACCATGCTGCTCCTTAGATCCCCAGAACTTTCTCATCCTGCATAAGTAAAACTTTATACTTTTGACCAACAGCTTCCACTTTTTCCACCCTCCTGCTTCTGGGAACCACTGTTCTACTCCCTGCTTCTACGAATTTGCCTTTTGTAGACACCACATATAAGCGAGATCCTGCCATATTTGTCTCTCTGGCTTGTTAGACTTAGCATAATTCTTCCAGGTCCATCCGTTTCATGGCAAATTGCAAGATTTTCTCAGTTTAAAGGCAGGATTCTAAAAAAATAAATAAGTAAGTAAGTAAATAAACAAATAAATAAAGGCAGGATTCTATTGCCTAGGACTACTTTATTTAATCTCTTTATTTCTGGAACAGAGGGACATGAGCCTTTACAACTTCAAGTTAAAACTTCTGCTGGGGTTCGGTCTGAGCCCTTGGATTCTTCAATGCACAGACAACAGAATATGTCGATTCACTTTCTCAAATTCTGTAACTTACCCTGAACAGTTCCTTTATTCCGGGAGCACAGGGTCCTCAACTTCTCTTGCTCTGGTGCTTGGTCTGGTTTGTCTTTACAGACAGGAGTATTCCCACTTCTGAGAAAAGCACTTTTTTTTTTTTTTAAGATTTTTTATTTATTTTGCCAGAGAGAGAGAGAGAGAGCAAGCAAGCGAGTACACACAAGCAGGCAGAGAGGCAGGCAGAGGCAGAGAGAGAAGCAGGCTCCCTGCTGAGCAAGGGGACTCGATCCCAGGACCCCTGGATCATGACCTGAGCCGAAGGCAGCGGTCTAGCCCACTGAGCCACCTAGGTGTCCCAGAAAAGCACTTTTTGAAGGATAAGCTACAAGCTTCTTGAGAGACTGCTTTTCTTTAAAAAAAAAAAAAAAGTGAAGATTTTATTTGCAGCGTTTTGTTTTCATAATTGTTTTGCTGCCCACCTTCTCCACCACATAAATGTGTCAATTTTAAGCATCCAGTAAGGCACTTTTGTTTCTTCCAAAATTGCTATTCTGTGAATCATGTTCATCTACTTGTTCATTCACTGAATTTTTGGGGATCTCTGTTTTATTAAAGCAGCATAATATAGTGTGAGTTATTCAGTGCTGTGAATTACTCAGTGCTGACGATGATCAAATATGCTTAAAAAGTAGTTCCTACCTTCAAGAAACTTGCAATCTGGTAAGGCAAAATCATTCAGACACACAATAACCTGCAATATAAAGTAGACCGTGATAAATATCATGCAAATTAAATGACTAATGTGTCCATACTTTAATCAGTTCTCAGAGCTGAGAGCTCAGTATTTCAGGTAAACGGGAGAGTGCACCCTTCACAGCGTGACTGCTGCTACCTCCCCTTCACCTGATCCAGTCTTACTCGTGCTTTGACTCTCAGTGTGAATGTTAATTCCTCAGGGAGGATTTCCCCGATTCCTAGAGCATCATTGATCAAAGTCTGGCCCGTGACCCACCTGTATTAGATTCACCTGGGGTATTGGTCCAAGTGCAGATTCCTCCTCAAACAGATATGTACACACCCAGGTGCATAGCAGCGTTATTCACATTAGCCAAAAGATGAAAGCAATCCAAGTGTGCATCTACAGATGAATAGGTAAACAAAATACTCTCTATTCCATGGATACAATGATTCGAATGCTATTTGGCCTCAGAAAGGAAGGGAATTCTGATAGATGGTACAACACGGATGAACCTTGAAGACATCGTGTTGCTAGAGAAGGGGAGGAGGAGTTATTCTATGGAGTTTCAGACTGGGAAGGTAGAAACAGTCCTGGAGATGGGTGGTGTTGCTGCTTACATGACAACAAGAATGTATTAATGCCATTGACCTGCGGACTTAAAATGGTAAGTATTAAAATGGTAAATATTTTGTTTTCTATCCTATGCCACAATAAAAAAAAAAAAAAAAAAAAAGTAGGGGCAGATTCCTGGCTTCCCCTCTGGCCTACATAAATCAGAAAATTGAGAGGTGGGGGTAGGGATGCACCAGGGACCAGCAATCTCTCCAGGTGACTATGATACAAGTTTGAGAACCTGATCCAGACCACATCACAGTCCCTCTGCTGCATCCCTCCACGAACATCTACCCCTTCACTTTATCATCACACTTGGAATTGGCTCATAAGCTCCTTGAAGGCAGGAACTGTCACTGTCCTATTCAGCACGGAAGCCCTGGCATTTACTACAACACCTGGCCCAGAGTGGCCTTCATTATATACCGACTGAATTACTTTATTTGAACATGAGTTTCATATTCCTTATTTGTAAAATATAATAATTTTCTGGAGTGGTTGGTATGAAGATTTGAGAGAATACAAATGAAGGACCTCCCACCATGCCAGGTTCATAGTAAGTGTTCAATTGCCAGAAGCTGCTTTATTATTATCATTATTACCGGGAGGAGGAAGAGTATAATTACTCAGGGTTTAGCAGGAGAGTTCCAGACTCAGAGGCCTACAGGCTCCATGCAGGTAATGTAATGGCATTCATCATGCTGGCTTTATATTATCTGAGAAGAAATGGTGGGTGCTGTGGTGAACTGAACTTGTCCATGCTATATACGAGAGGTCAGTACTGACTCTTGCCCTTAGTGCTCTGTAGATACTCAGGCGCAGAGCTACCGGGTCTTTTGATTCTTTAAAAGAAGCTAAAAATACAAATTTTCATCTGCAATTGCCCCATATAGAAAAGTCACATAGTTATTTGAAGATTTTTAAAACTCTGTGCGAACTAAAAAAACCCCACATTTGTCCATGGGTCATGAGTGTGTGTCTCCTGATTGACCCCAAGCCTGGGTATCAGGTCTCTAGGATAGACCCACTTTCTACCGAAAACAGAACTGGAAACTCCTATTAAGGTAATGCTCACTGGTCTTCTGGGTTTAGGAGACCACCTACTTCAAATCAATCAAATCAATCAAAACACGGGTGGTGACAGTGTCCTTATAATTGACTTGTCAAGATGTTCAGGGGCGTGGCAGGCCAGGATAGATGCCATGATGCTCAGAGCACTGTTGGGATTACTACCAACCCAAATGGTAAAGCAAGAGCGGAGGATCATGCTGTACCCTTTTATTTCATTGCTTTCTAGTAGGTTTCTTGGTGAACGACTTGCTGCCTTTGCAGTTCTTTACCTACATGGAGGAAGACAGAATTATTTCCAACAGCTAGGGGGCTCTAGCAGTCCACCTTTCAGACACAAAAGGATTTGCTATAACCGTTTCAAATCTAAAAATGGATGACTTGCCATTGGCATCTCTAAATATCAATAGATTCATATGATCTAAACATCATCCGATCGTTTGTAAAATTACTGGCATTGTTGGTCAAATATTTCTTTCTTCACTTTTCTCCTTCCCATTCAATTTGTTTTTCTTTACATAATTAAACATCTTGATTTTATGGGGAAAGTGTTTTTCAAGTCATGTAAATTAGAAATTAAATCTTATTTATCTATTGCAGTGCACGACTGAAATGCCTGATAATCATACTAAACACTGAGGCTGGTGTATTTTAACACAATTTGTATCTACCACATCTAGGGAAAATTATATATTGATACCGATACATAGGAAAAATAAGTTCTCACTCCACAAAAATGACATAATTTGGCCATTTTAGAACCCAAACAGCTTTTCAGCTCTTAGGGATGCTCAGAAAAAGAAGATTTAAAAGGAGCGTCCAAGTTCTATCTGCCCATCCCTCCTGCTATTTTTTTCTGACATTTCCACTATCAAGACACTTAAATGTAATAAGTTAGCCTTATTTCCCAGTTTCTCTTTATTGTGCCCTCCATTCTGCTCTAGGACATATTTTAAAAGCACTTAGAGGCACTTAATGGGCAGATTTAGCAAAATCTGTTTCCACAGCTCAGTTGCATACAAAAGCCCGAATAAACTCTTTCCTCCTTCTGCCTTCATCCCCTAAAAATATTGATTGTGGTCAAGGGGGGTTGGAGAAGAGGAAGATTTCTCTTATGTGAAAGCTACACAGAAAAAACACGTTTTTTTTGAATTGGTTCTTTTCAGATGTTAAATGCCCACTTCCTCTTTCTTATCAGCCACTTTAGTGCACTACTGGAAATAACAGTACTTAAACAAGTACCCACACATATCTTCAGTTTCCTGAACATCTCAAACATCACTGTTTCCCAAATATACTGACTTTAGGAAAATAGAAAATGCTTTTTCTTCCAGGCCCTTCTTTCCAATTTGCAAACCCAAGAGAGTTTAAGGGAAATGCAATCCACATGTTTCTGGCCATTTCTACTTAAACACATTCATCTAAAGAGTTCCTTTTTTTTTTTTTTTTTCATTTATGAACATGATTTGAAGTTAATGAAGCTTTTAAAATAAATCTCGGTACGCTCGGCCCCCTACTGCTTTTTTTCCCCCCGCTGGGCTCCTTCCTATAAAAGGGAAGTTTTTTTTTGGATAAGATTAAATTAATACAGACCCTTCAGGACTTGGCTTTGGCTTCAAGTTTAAATGTCATTTTGGTAAGGGCAGGGGTTCCATACTCACTTCTAAATGATCACATCACCTAGTTTCTCATCTATTTTTTTTTTAAATCATTTCCTTTATTACATTGCTTCAAATTCCTTAGTAAAGCATTCATTCACTCATTGCCCACATGTGCCAGGCGCTGTGCCAGGTGCTGAGGGCACACCAAGAACATGGCAGACATGCTCCTCGCCCTCATGGAGCTTAGAGTCTAGCATCAAAGAAAGACATTGAACGAGGGATTGCAGGCTGAAAACAGAATGCCAGGGGAATGCAGAGAAGACTTCCTGTGTCCTGGAAGTGTCCTGGAAGTCAAGACCTTTGGTCAAACAAAGGAAGGGCTACGTCAAGCGCCAGGCTAGGGAAATAGCAAGCACGAGGCTTGGAGGTGGAAGAAAAAGAAGGCCAACGTGGCTAGAGTTTGGGAAAGTTTGGGAAAGTTTGGGGAGGAGCACAAGATGAGGCCGGCAAGAATGACACAGGGCCCTGTTTTCCTACTTGCTGCTTAGACCTTTTGGCACAGTCATGGCCCCCAACAAGGTCAAAACAGGATCCTCCCAGCCAGACATATTTCTCAGACCATTACTCCATGAGCTTTTCTATTTGAGGCCATTAGGCAGACAAAGCAAGGAGTCAGAGTACAAAGGCACCTCCTCTGAAATCTTTCACATACGTATGCACGCATCTCCATAGGTATTTTTATATATGAATCTATGTTTATATTTATTTTAAATGTGAACAATATATCCTACGTATTTGGTGTATCTTTATCGGTGTGTGTTTAAGTGTGTCTTTGACATTTTACTACCTTTTGGGTGAAGCCTTTTCTCCTTTTCCCTTGCCATGCCCTAATGCTGCCTTGGTGCAGGCTTCTTTTTCATGACTCTCGTAGACATTGAAACAACCTCTTCAGTCTCCTTGCCTCCTGTCTCTTCCCTCCCCCGCCTCTAGTCTCTCCTCTTCCCAATCACCAAACAGCTGCCGGGTTTAATAATGTCACTTCGCCGGCTAGAAAACTCTGAGAAGTCATAGATGAACCACTGATAAATCCACATTGCCAGAGTTCAGAATCCAGAGCAGTTTCTGGCCCCAATCCATCTCAGCAGCCTGGCCTCCTGCCATTCCCTGCCCCTCCTCCTCCCCGCCTCCCCCAGCACCCTGCACTGTAGCCCTGCCACCACACAGACTTTCCTTTCTTCATCAAGTAGCGCCGTTCTCAGCTAATGCCATGAAACACTGGTTCTGTGGGGTGTTAGTAGGAGTTGGGCCTTCAAGTATTTAAGTATGTTGGGAAACAATGATCAAGTTTGTTATGGGTTGAGTTGTGCCCCCCTAAAACTCATGTGTTGAAGTTTTAGCCTCCAGTACCTCAGAATGTGACCTAATTTGGAAATAAGTTCTTTATAAAAGCAATCAAATTAAAATGAGGTCATGAGGGTGAGCCCTAAACCAATATGACTAGTATCCTTGTGAAAAGGAGAAATTTGGGCACAAGAGGCCCACACACAGGGACAGTGCCATGTGAACAAGAAGGTAGAGACTAGAGTGATGTATTTACAAGTCAAGGAATGCCAAAGATAGCCTGCAAACCACTGGAAGGGGAGAGGCATGGAATAGTTTCTCCCTCACAGCTCTCAGAAGGAGCTAACCCTGCCAACACCTCAATCTCCGGCTTCCAGCCTCTGGAACTGTGAGGTGATACTTTTCTGTTGTTTCATCTACCTCGCTTGTGCCATTTTGTTATGGCCACTCTGGGAAACTCATACAAAGCCGAAGAGCTTAGTACAGTGCAAGACTTTTCAGAGTCTTTAATAGGCTAAGGTACACCCTAAGTCTCCAAAAGGGTAGAGTGCCTCCCTAACTTATTTGATAACAAAAAATGTTCTCCCCGTGCATCTCATGAGATTTGGTGTTCTGAGTAACACACTTGGGGAGATGCTGACCTGGGACCCTGAACTAAGATAAAGGCTAAAGAGGAGAATACATAGTAAGTGAATGAATGAACAAGGTTGCCATAAGCTGTGAATAACTGACAGCCATTTAACATTCAGACAAGTTTTTCCCCCACAAAGTGACTCTGTAATTAGTAAATGTTTAGATCCTGTGGAAAGCTGAGTAAAAGAACTGCCAATGGTGAGACAGAGAGAGTGAAAGCGAGCAAGATTTGGGGTGACAAGATGTCCCATTCTTTGATCTCTAAGTATTACTTTGACCCAGGAGTGGTTTTATAAGTTGTGAGACCCAATGTAAAATGGAAATGCAGGATCTCTTGCTCAGAAATTATTAACTTCAA
Organism: Mustela putorius furo; assembly: GCF_011764305.1. Taxonomy (NCBI): domain Eukaryota; kingdom Metazoa; phylum Chordata; class Mammalia; order Carnivora; family Mustelidae; genus Mustela; species Mustela putorius. Next base: position 14,143,192 of record NW_025422057.1, read on the forward strand.
AAAACTGACAGCAGAGCATTAAGTCAAGATCTGAGCTCTTCTAAGCATGGGGTTCTGTATGACCACACAAGACTCATGCTCATGAAGCCACTCCTGCCTTGACTGGCTTAACATAATCCTTAATAATTTTAGACTGCTGTCTGCTCATTGGGTGAGTTGTTGGGATATTTCTGTATTGGAGGTCCCTAAGACCATCCCGAGGTTCAATGATTGCCTAGGAAGACTCACAGAAGTCAGGATCTTGTGGTACTCATGGCTGTGATTTACTACCATGAAAGGAGACAAAGCAAGATCAGACAGGGAAAAGATGCATGGGCAAAATCCAGATGAAACCAAGCACAAGCTTCCAAGAATCCTCTTTAAGAGTTATCTCACAGGATGCACTTAATTCCCTCAGCAAGGAGTTGTAACAGCATGGGAGATGTTGTTCCATCAGAGGAACTCATTACAGACTTAATACCCAAGGTTTCTATTGGGAGCTGGGTCATACAATAATCCTCTTCTTAGTATGGACCAAAATGCTAGATTCCCAGAAGGAAAATGAGTGATTAGGATAAACGGTATTGTTTTAATAAGTTGTTCAGGCAGAATGAGCTATTCTTATCAGGAAATGATGGGAACCATCCTGAAATCCAAATTTCCAGACATCAGCCAAGGGCCAACCTTGTAAGCAGGGTTTTCTGAGGATAGCAGGGGATACTACATGAAATGGGGAACGATGGACTTTCAAACACGAGGCAGCAAAATCAGGAAATCATTCTGGCAGGACAAGAATCTGTCCTTAAGTCCCAAAATGGGAATTCCACTTGCTATGGAGTTGGTAACATTCAATAGAAATCTCAGTTTGGTGGCACCTGGGTGGCTCAGTGGGTTAAAGCCTCTGCTTTCAGCTCAGGTCACGATACCGGGCTCCTGGGATCAAGCTCTCTGCTGAGCAGGGAGCCTGCTTCCCTTCCTTCTCTCTCTGCCTGCCTCTCTGCCTTCTTGTGATCTCTGTCTGTCAAAAACAAAAACAAAAACAAAAACAAAAAACAAGACTACATACAACCTGGTTAAATAGAAACTTGATAATTTGGAGAGTTACTCAGGACCCCTCCCACACATTTTTCCAAAATATTAAGGTACAGTTGGCTTCACCTGACTTATTTCCACTGTGATTTTCTGTGAAGACTGAGATGTCATGTCAGTACTGCCTTTCAGTGGGCAAACGGAGATTTTTCTTTCTTTTTTTTTTTTTTTTTAAGAATTTATTTATTTATTTGACAGACAGAGATCACAAGTAGGCAGAGAGGCAGGCAGAAAGAGAGAGGGGAAACAGGATCCCAGCTGAGCAGATACCCTGATGTGGGGCTCGATCCCATGACCCTGGCTGGGATTATGACCTGAGCTGAAGGCAGAGGCTTTAACCCACTGAGCCACCCAGGTGCCCCAGGTTGTATGTAGTCTTAATCAATCCATATGAAGTTACTACTTTAGTTTTTCATAAATAAAGCAATCAGATAATTAAATATTCATTTTCAAGCAATAAATTAGTATTTAACACCTGTCAATTCAACGTGCAAGGGATGTAGAATATAAAAATTTGGTTTTTGCCCTTTGGAATATCATGAATCTTAGCTAGTTTGGCCTACAGAAAAGGACACTGGGCTTAGAACTTGGTTCTTGGGGTAAGAAGCTAGGTGGTCCTGGGCAAGTCCCTCGTCAGTGTGAGCTCCGGTTTCCTCATCTGCTCAGTGGGAAAAATAACGTGTTCATTGCAGAACAGGTACGAAAACCAAATAATGTAATTGGATTTATGTGGTAAACTATAAATCAAATGTGTGTGGGGAGGTGCTTAAAGAGCAAAAGGAAAGTGACTACATTTAAGAAAACCAGCACGTTTAATAAATGATGGCAATAACCCAGCCCCATTACGGGGAGCAGTTACTGCCATCGTCTGCATCACTGATGGCGCAATTAACTTAATTAATACATACCTCTGTAGTGAGTCTGCTGAAATCACACTTTTCCTTTTCATGGGCCCCTGCCTTGCCAGCAAGCATCTCCAAGTTATGCATCTTCCAAGGAAGGAGGCCAGAGTCTTAAATGGCTTTGAATGGGTATGAAAAAAAAAAAAACAACCCAGAATTCCAGAATACCCACATTGTTAGCAGCTCAGTTACCTAGAAGAAATAATAAAAGCTTCATCTTGTAGAACAGGGCAAAGACCAATGTATCTTGAAATAGAGGTATGTCTGGATAGGTTTGGTCTGACCCCATAGGGAAGTCTTTCTTATCAAATCCAGAATGACTTCCCACAGGATAGCCTCCTGTTCTTCCCGAGGTTCTAATGAAGGAGCCTTTGGCCTTTGGTCTATCATGATGGTGATGCTGATTCTGTAGAACCTGATTTTTATTTCCATTCTGGTTGACTATTCATTCTACACTCCTTTACCGTATTATTTGATTATTTTAGATACGCTGTACATCAAAGCAATTACATTTTCCTTTAGAGCCAACATTCTCCTGTATTTTCCTATAGCAACCTAGTGGAGGGTTGGCCCGTGATAGTCTCTGTAAATAATTGTTGAGTTAAATTTCTTTTCTTTCTTTTTCTTCTCTCATTAGAAACTGAATGTACTAGGTGTGCAAGATTAACTGCACGGATCTGAGACCCAATGCACCAGTGGCTTAAATAAGACAAGTTTATTTGTCTCTTGAATAATAGTGTAGGGGTAGAAATCTATGGTAGAAATCCATGGCAGACAGCTGCACTCCAGGAGGTCAAATTTGGACTCAGGTCACCTCTTTCTTGTCATTCTGTCATCTCTTGTTATTCTTACTTGCCTGGTGGAACAGAGCACGCACCACTCTCCCCCGCAACCTGCCCAGGGGAGCAGGACGGTGGGCAATGGAATCGTGTAGAGTAAGACTCCCCTCAGTCTTCACATCATCAGACCCTGGCCACGTGACCACAATGGTTGTAAGGGGGGCTGGGAACTACAGTCTTTAATATGGCTGGCCATCCTTCCAAAGAAAAACCAGAGTATTACTAAATGAAGCAGTAGTTTCCAAAGTTTTTGACCATGACTCACAAAAAGAAAGACATTTTACGTGACAATCCAATACAGGTGCCAAACACATAGAGAAATTAAAAGCATTTTGAAACAACACTTACTGATACGTTGTGTAGTGCATTTTCATATCTTTATAGTTTATATTTTATAAAAACAAGGGTGTTTGTAACTAATAATTGGAGAATGGCCTGTGCCTAGAAAGGCACAGTCATAGAAGGAAGAAAGAAGAATCCCAGGGGGCAGTTGGGAGTCTGTACCATTTGGAAGGAAGCACTCAGGTCTGATCTTAGGCAAGATCATTTTTCTGCATTCTTTGTGGTGAACATCACAATACTGGGTACTGGGTAGGCACAAGAAAACAAACAAATCAACCAAAGCAATCAGTCAATGAATCAATGAAGTAGTCCATGAAAGCTCAGAGAGAGAAAGAGAGTCCAGACAGAATCTCTACTGACCCTTGAGACAAAATATTGAAGGCTAATGGGTCCTTTTCACCAAGAGAACCTCTAGAGGTGGGAAGTTCTTTTTGTCTCTTAACATGAGTTGTCTCTCTCTCTCTTTTTTTTTTTTTAGACTTTATTTAGTTATTTGACAGAGAGAGAGAGATCACAAGTAAGCAGAGCAGCAGGCAGAGAGAGGGAAGCAGGCTCCCCGCTGAGCAGAGAGCCCCATGTGGGACTCCATCCTAGGACCCTGAGACCATGACCTCAGAGGTTTAACCCACTGAGCCACCCAGGTGCCCCACATGAGTTGTTTCTTAACACGATAAAACACAAACACAAACATCCATCCCATTGATTCTTCTGTATTTTGAGCTGAACAGATAATTCATACCCAAACCAGACGGATTTCCCTTTAATTCTTTGACATGGCCCCAAATATATGAACAGTGTCAAGGGCAACCTCGTATTTTCAATATGATAGTATCTCCTAGGCTATCCTAATTCACTTTTGTGCTAGAGTAATCTATAGATTAGATTTGTCATTCCTTCTATAGACTTCAAATTTGAGGAAAACCTCATCTCCTGTGATGTTTTTTTCTTGACAGTTCCAACTGACTTTTGTCAGATTTTTGACAGAGGAAAATAAAAACCACAACTCAGAGAATATTACATTGCATTTGTTTTCAGAGCAACAGTTTTGGATGAGCTTGAAATGACTTTTACATGATGTCACAATAGATGCTTTAAAACAGGCCCCAAATCCTTTGTGCCACAAGCACCGTTGGCTTAATTAGTTCTGGTGGAGGCATTGCCATCAATGGTAAGCTAATTGCATTAGCTTACTCTGGGGCTTCCAGAGGCTTGGGTTTGGGTAAACAGTGCATTTCCATGGCATTTATGGAAAGCCACCTGGGCAAGTGGCCTGAAAAGGACAAGCCTTTCCCTCTTGCAGCCGGGACCTCTGACTGGCTCACTCCCAGTTTGTGGTCGCCTTTACTAGCCCCCTGCTTCCCCACTGCTGGGAGAGGCCTCATCCCACCACCTCAGACCTAATGAGCCTCTGTAGAAACCAGAAGTTTTCATTGTCTTACAGGCTGCTAAAAGGCTTCCGAAGAAATGAGTCAGTGTTTTCATTCCCTGTCCTGGAGCTCATCTGGACCGGCATCTGTGTTTGCTGTCTCCGGGGAGAGAGAGAGGCTAATTACTGGACAAAGCTGGGGATTAAGCTTCCTTCTTGCCCTTATGAAGGAACAGTCTCTCTGGAACAGGGTTTAGGGCTTATTAGGAGAGCGGTAGAAAGAAAAGGGGTTTCTTCTCCATCCTGTCTAGTTAAGGAGGGCTTTTAATCTGACACCTTCAGCAATCACTAAAAAACGCTTGCAAGTCCCCAGAAGATGGGCCATCTTTTGCCATATATTCAAGCAATAAGACGTGACAGGCGCATTATTTCATTGGGGCTGCACACCTTGAATGCATTCTGTGGCAGAAGGCCAAAGTACAAATGACTTCAATGCTCATGAAATGCAATATTCTTTAACAAATGCATTAAAATCTTTGCACTGGCTTATTAGTATTAAGAAATGAAAATTGCTTGAAAATGAAGGAGGCAGAGAGATTTCCTAACATTGGTTCCTAGGGGTCAGGCACCTTGATAGCCAATAAGAAGCTACCATTTGCAAATACTGTTCAAAGGACACATCTTAATATAGTCAGCCTGGAAGAGGGCTCTGAAACCTGAGAGCACCTAAGCTCTTGCTGCACTGCCAGAGGGCAAATGTTGAAGTATAGCCTTAGAAGATGAGATCCGGGTCAGCATGTAGACCCTTACACCAGCCTTCCAAGTTTGGATGGTTACTGTTTTCTCATTTTCCTAAAGGACTGCACCAGGTCTTGTGTGTCTATAAAAGCATTTTTAGCACTTTGGGGGGGATTTGGCTTTTAAAAATTTGCCTTCGAGGATGAAGGCTCCAGGGTAATTGTAATCTGGCCCTTCTAAATCCTTCTTTCTCAGAGAGAGGCACATTTCTAGATGATTAGAGAACTTCAGGTGGGAACGTTACTCTGCCTCTGGCTTTATGCCTTAAAATATGACCTAAGGCGAGCTATCATTTCCCAGAAATGAAATATGTCATATGTTACTATTAAAGTGAACCAGAAAAAGAGCATTCTATTACAATAATGGGTTTTGTTTAAAAAAAATGTAAATGTCAAATCCCCAAAGGAATAATACATATTTGATACTATTATTGGAACAGCAATACCAGTAATTGCATGAAGTGCTTATATTTAGTATGATTCGTATAGTAAAGGAATTTTATGTAAACCTTTCAGTAGAATTATTGTGTCAGAAGAAAATGAGAAACAACATCACTCATTATTCATGCAATCAATATTCGTTTATTGGAGGTGATGAGTGTCAGTCATCAGTCTAAATGCTGGGGATGCAGAAAAAGAAGAAGGAGGAAGAAGAGGAGGAGGAGGAGGAGGAGGAGGAGGAGGAGGAGGAGGAGGAGGAGAATAGAGCATCTTCCTGCCTTCAAGGAACTCACATTCTAATTCAAGAGACAGGTATAACAACTAACGATACAGCAATATATAGGCATAGCAACAGGTATAGCAACGCATGTCACAACAGCAATGATAAGAATCGCAACCATGCCATAGGAACACACTACTGAGAACTACCCAGTCTGGCTGAAGGACTCCTTGCTATTCTTAGTGGCCTGTTGGAGCTGAGCTGCATCTTAAAATTTCAGGATGGAGTACATACATTGGGCAGGTGGAACAGCATGGTCAAAGGTGTAGCATCAGCAAATAATAACAATAATAAGGGTAGCGGTAGTAGCAATAGTAGTAGTAATAATAAATAAAAACATAGCTCATTTAGAGAATAGTGAGTGGTTTGCATAGCTAGAGCGTAAGTCTGTCAAACTGCCTAATGTCAAGTACTTTGATGGACTAGTTTGAGTTAGAGAAACTCGAGTGATTTTACAGCAGCATAATTTTACAAAATGAAGGTGTTTTACGTTATACTCTATAGGGCCAAGGCAATGAGAGTAGGAGACAAAATGTTGCACGGAATAAAACTGTCATTCTCACCATGACTCATATGTTAACTTATGAAAATACACTTACATGAAGAAATGCAAGAAAATTGCTCATTTCACATGCTTATGGGTAGATTGAACCTAATTTTGTAGCATTAACGCCAATTTCCCACTGAGAAAACATGTCACAGAGGATGGCATGAACCTTTATCATTATTAATAATATTTGATATTTCGATGTCACCTTTCATCCTGAGATCAGTCCTGTACACATAAGAACAGATAAGCTCCAAGGAAACAGAGATAATATTAATACAGTAAGTCACGTGCATTTCTAGCTTCCATATTCCAAGGGCTTTCCAGTTGTGCATTTGTCTCATCTCTAAAAGTTAGTGGATATAGTTGTAAAGCAGTAATTTTTTGTTAACTTGTTATACACGAAGTCTTAAGGGAGAGTAAGGGCCGCATTCTTTTACACACAGCTCTCCTTGGAAGATCAGTTTTTGACATATCCATTCCCCTTTCTTTGGTTTCTTTGCTTGATGATCTCCATTCTGAGTGGAGGACACACCAGTAGTGAGCTATGTCTTCATGGATTCTCTGCCTTCTTCAAAAAACTAGCAAGTTATCATAATCAACAACTACTACTACTGTTCCTTATTTCAGGATAGGCACTCATTTCAGGCCTGATTTATTCTACTGTTCTAAGGTGATACACATCACCTTAACTACTTTCACACCGACTGTGCAGTAGAGCTTTCTGTGATGATGGAGATCCCTTGAATCTGTGCTGTGCAATGAGGTAGTCACTACCCATAGGCAGCTACTGAGCACTTGAAATGAGGCTAGTGCTACTGGACAAATGCATTTTTCTTTCATTTGATTTTAATTATTTTTTTATGGAAATAGCCATATGGCTAGTGACTATTGTATTGGACAACACATAGTGACTGGTGGTTTATTTTTTTAGAGAAAATAAAGCTCTGTTCCCATCATCAGTAAGGACTTCATGAGGACTACTGTGAGTGAATGGTTCAGAAATATTAAAGCTACAAATATTTTAAAAGAAGCCCCATATTTTACATTTGGGGAATTTTTATTCCACCTTTCCTCCATCCCATTAAAAATTCATTTGAAACATGTCTGTGGAACATGAGAGAGGCATAGAATCACTTCTAAACAAAGAACACTTAGAAGAGATGTGGGTGATATCCTTAAATGAAACCTCATTGCTATCCAGTCATCCTATGTGGTCAGCAATGATGGAAACTCCGCTATCTGTTGAGACTCGGAATTCTAATTACTGGTTTCCCAAAGGGAGACATTCACCTCCACTTATGAAATGGGATGACAAAAGAGGGTTTTACGTTTTGGGTGTCCATGTGTGAAACAGGGTCTTCGGATAAACTCTTAATTCACTTTGGGCCCTCCTTGCTAAAACCACCTCCCCGGGATTTATCTGTTTTGTGTGTGAAAATATGAGAATAAACTTAAGGTGAAGAACTTGATTGGGAGACTCAATCACGTTTCACTTAGTCCGCTCAGTAACTTACACCGTTACCACTGTTCGAGAAAAAGAACTAAGTATCCCTTGGTTTGAACCATCTGTCGCTAAAATGTGACATATGTTTGCTTTGTTTACTCAACAACCAAGTGTAAACTGATACACTGAACAAGAAATCCGTGTATGGTGTGATTCTGAGGGTGTGTGTGTGTGTGTGCGCCCCCCCCCGCGTGTACACACACACACACACACACACACACACACACGTTTTGAGGAGGGTGCTCCCTGAGGGCGTCAATCCTCTCATACCTATCCCCTGAGGAACACGTGCATAGGCGTGCAGATCTGAGGGGTGTCCCCTGGGCTTTGCTCGCGCGAGGAGGCGCAAACACCACTCCCCTACCCCCCAAACAATGCGCAGTAAGCATCTGAGCGGCTACCGAAGCCCCGGGCGCGCCTGGCTGGTGTGGGGCTGAATGGAGAGATACCCACCCTCTCCTCTCTCCACCTTGTCTCTAGGCCCTTACTCCCCCATCTCAAATTTTACCCAGAGCCTGTGCCCTTTTCAATTAACACCCCCGCCCCCCGCCGACTTAATCAAAAGGATCATTTCTTTTCTCTCCTCCGCGGTCCATTGTCTGGTGCAATGGGTTTGCAGATTTGACAGCTGAGCTCACCCTGACTCTATTCAAACTCGGTTCCCATAAATGATGAACTTGGATATCAGCAAAGACCGGGAACCCAAGCCCTGAGCTGTGGGCTGTTCCAGAGACTCCGCTCGGAACCCAGAGCAGACTTGGTTGTCCCGGGCGCCCCCCGGTGTTCGGGGAGAGGAGTGTGTATTCCGGTCGGGGTAGGGGGGGTTCAGTAGCATGGCTGAGAACGAGTGGACCCAGAAATTGGGGGGAAAGGCTGTGTATATCTTGGGTTTTAAAATTTATGATCTTAAAATTTACTCTTGAAACAGCCAAGATGGAGGTTAGCTTATGAATTTCCCAAAGCCAGGTCTGGCGCGGTTTAAATGCAGTGGCCGGGGGTTCCGCTTTTGTCTCCTTGCCCAAGCTCCAGGAGAGAGAGAGAGAGAGAGAGAGAGAGAGAGAGAGAGAGAGAGGCTGCGTGTGCATATGAGTGCGTGCGCGCTGGCGTGGATCGGTGCGTGGGCATATCTTGCGATCTCGGCTCCGAGGGTCTGGGTCTGAGTTTAACGCGCCAAGTCTTGAGTCATAGCCGCGAGTGACGTGGGGAGAAACTTTGTGTTCGTTAGAAAGGTCTGATTCGATTGCACTAGGACGGAAGAAAGAAAGAGCCCTTGTGCATTGTGCCCTTTTGTGTCTGAGTGTGTGTGTGTGTCTGCGAGGGGAGGGGAGAGGGAGAGAGAGTGAGGGAGGGAGAGAGAGAGAGAGAGAGAGAGAGAGAGTGTGTCTGGCAGCACTCGCGGGCGGCTGCATAGCCTCGCGTGTCCTGTGCGCGCGTGCTGGGTCCGGCGCCGAGTCCCGCCGCGGACGAGTGTGTTCATCTGCGGCGTCCGTGCGTGCGAGCCTCAGAGGGGGCTGGCGGGTGTGCTATGGGGCGGCGGGAGCAGGAGCAGGCCGAGGGTCCTCAGGCAAAGAAATCTGGCCTCGGAACCCGCTAGCCTCCACTCAGCTTCCAATATCCCAACCGGCAGCCGAGAGCCGGGGGGACTCTGCTCGGAAATCGTCCTGGCCCAACTCAGCCCCTCTGAGCTCTCGAAGATTACCGCATCTTCTTCCTAACGCAGAGAAGTGAGCCGGGAAAGGGAAGGAAGGGGCGGGGACACCCCCCAAAATAAATAAATAAATAAACAAACTGGCTCCTCGACACAGCTGGACACGGTCGGTTGAGTCCAGGTTGGTGGCATTTGGAGAGTTTTCTCGTTCTGTGGGTTTGGGAGCCCATCGCCGCTCCCCCGCCCTCTTTTCCCCTCTTGCAGACGCCCCTCAACTTTGGGGTCCGGGGGCGCGCGCGGCTCGGGGCTGCACCTGCCCTGGCGCTCCGGGGCTGCCGGCCAGTGCGCTCGCCCCGGGCCGTGGCGTTGATGAGCCCGAGTCCGGGGCGCCGGGAGAGCCTGCGCGCGGCGCAGACACCCGGGAGGGAGCGGAAGACCCACGGCGGGTAGGGGCGCGCGAGCCGGGTTTCGGCCCTAGCCCGGACGTCGGTTCCCGGTTGCCCCGCTGCCTGAGAAAAGAGGCGAGCCCGGGGAGGAGCGGGAGACGGCGACCGGGGGCAGCGATTGGTGGTTTGGGTGAAGAGGCCGGCAGCGGAGCGGGCGAGCTGGCTGGAGGAGGGGGGCGGTGAACTTCCCGGGAGAAGGGGCTCTTTCTGCGCCAGGGCTGGAGAAAGAGCTGCCGCCGCCGTGTGCTTCGACTCCCGGCAGCTGCTGGCTCCGCTCGCAGCGCTCGGAAAGTAACGTTATTTATTTATTTGCTTGCGTTCAGCCTCTTGGGTTGGACCCGATTGATACTCCTTGGACTTTGGGAGCTGGCGTCCGACCTCTCCAGCTCCTACCCTGCCCTTGCGGGCGGCTCCCCGGAATACACGTACATGCCCCCCCCGTGCCCCCTCCTGCGCCCCGACACGGTTAGGGGTGGGCCCTCACCCGGGCGCTAGAAAGTCCCCCAAGGCGGGAGCAGGGGAGGGCAGGGGGCGGGGGAGGTTCCAGCGCTCTCGGCTCTCATTTCAAAGCGCGCTCTCCCTTCCAGGTTGGGTCAGACCTGAACCCCTAAAAGCGGAACCGCCTCCCACCCTCGCGCCGGCCGCCCGCGGGGAGCTGAGTCGCCGGCGGCGTTGGTGGCGGACGGACCCGGGAGTTTCCTCTCGCACTGCATGGAGCTGAACTTTGGGCGGCCAGAGCAGCGCGGCTGTCCGGGGATTGCTGTATGCTGAGCTCCCTCGTCGATACCCAGCCGCGGCTCGGGATTTTTTGGGGGGCGGGGACCAGCTGCGCGCCGGCACCATGTTCCTGGCGACCTTGTACTTCGCCCTGCCGCTCCTGGGTAAGTCGAGGCCGCCGCTAGCTTCCTAACCCGCTGAGTCTTTCCGAGGGGATACTCGGGGCAGCCCCCAACCCCTCAACTGCAGCGCGGTTGCGTGGGTGTGGGAGGGCGAAGTTTCGTTTTGGGGAAGGGGATCTTGAATCCTCAGCACCCTAGGCTTGGGAGGCGGTGATGGCGCGGCACTCGCCCGCAGCTTTTTGTGCTTGGTTTTAATTTTCTGTGCTTTGTAATGGCCAATCCTGGCGGAGAGTTAAGGGGTCCGAGCCCCTCCAGGTCCGGGACCAGCGCTCCTTGCGAGTCCTGGGAGCTCTCGGAGGAGCAGTGGGCAGGTGGGGGTGTGGGCGAGCATTGGACCGGGAGAGCAAACTTCGAAGGGAAAACTTTTCCCCGAACAGTGTCTGAGCGGTCCCCGCCCGGCGGGCCGCGGTCCAGGGCTCGCCCGCCCCGCGCCCCGCGCCCCGCGCCCCGCGCCCGGCCCGCAGTGGCCCTCCTTTTCGGAAAGCCCCCGGCTTCCGTCGGGCGGGGCCGAGCCAGCGGCTCCGGGAGACCGAGCAGCTGCTCGGGCCGGGCTGCCCCGGGAGCGGCGGGGCGGGCACGCGCGGCGGGCAGCGCGCGCTCGGGGGGCAACCCGCAAACAGCCCGCAAAGCCACGCCGGGTGGAGGTTGGCGTTGCGGGGAGCGCCGGCGGCCGGAGGTCTCGGGGCGGGAAAATGAGTCCCCGGCGTAGAGGGGCGGGCCCGCGGGCGGCGCAGGGCACCCCAGAAGCCGGGTGAGGCACGCGCCCTCCCCGCAGCCGGAGGCTCCGGGTCCTGGCCCGCCGCCCTCACGCTCCCCCACCTCCTCCGGCAGACGTGCTGCTGTCGGCCGAGGTGAGCGGCGGGGACCGCCTGGACTGTGTGAAAGCCAGCGACCAGTGCCTCAAGGAGCAGAGCTGCAGCACCAAGTACCGCACGCTGAGGCAGTGCGTGGCGGGCAAGGAGACCAACTTCAGCCTGACGTCCGGCCTGGAGGCCAAGGACGAGTGCCGCAGTGCCATGGAGGCCCTCAAGCAGAAGTCGCTCTACAACTGCCGCTGCAAGCGGGGTATGAAGAAGGAGAAGAACTGCCTGCGCATCTACTGGAGCATGTACCAGAGCCTGCAGGGTACGCGCCGACCGTCCTGGCCCCCCACCCCCATCCCTCACCCCCACCCCACAAAGGCAGGCGGCGGGCCCCTCAGCCGGGCCCGCTGACCTCATCCTCTCCTCGCTTCTCCCCAGCTGCAGAATGAGGACCTTTCATTGGCCCCCAGGGACAGCGGCAGCTGGTGTTTGCTGCCTCTGGAGCAGCACTGTGGGGGCCTGGTTGTTGGAAAACCCGTTGGGGAGGGGATACCCCCGGCCCCCGCTGACCTCTCTGAAACCTGGTCAGAGCATCCGAGTTAGGAGCCCGTTTAAGGACAGGGCAGGAACTCACAACTTCTCTCCAAGGAGAGCTTCAGAGGATGAGCATACAAAGACCTGCCCTGAATCGTGTCCCCAGTTTCTCCCCTTTCTTCTTCCCTTCTAGCTACTCTGACATAAGATCAAGAATTAGGAATAAAAGGTCCACTAGGCTCTATTTTATCTTTACCCTCCTCAAACCTGATCAAAGACAGTTGTGTGAAAAACCATTTGTCGTCTTAGATTAACTGAGTCTTGAGCCAGCTGATGTGGTTCAACCTTGGTTAACACAGAAGTGGCTTTGAGAGAAAAAGGACCACTTGTCACAAGCATCCATTCCAATGGGAATTTTTTGGTCCTTGTGTGCCAGAGGTGGCTAGTGTTTGTAAATCTAACACAGATGTCCAGGGCATCCATTCTCCCCTGAGACACCAAACATTTGTTAACCTACAGATTTGACCTTTCTGCTGCCTCTTGCTCCAGAACCTATTACAGTGAAAACCTATTTCAGAGACTGTTGAATAACCAGCACCGGGGCTTTTCTGGCCCCCTGCTGTGTTGAGTAGCATAGAAATGGGGGCCCTCTTTTGGGTCACTTTTCTTCCATTGGCTCCCGGAGGTAAGCTGGACCGGTGACATCACTGGTTCCTTCCTCTCTTATTTCATTCCTTTGCAAAGAGTGGGAGAGTTTTCTGGCAAGATCAGGCTGGGTTGCTCTCCAGTGTTTTCATGGCACTCTAGGGAGAGGAAGGACAACAAAGGCAGAGGGAATGCAAAGTAACCATAGCCAAATAGATGCATTTGAGACCTTGGAAAGTTTCGGCATCTTTTTGTTGCACAATCATAACATCATTAGAATTTAGATTCCGTTAAAAAGAAAAGAAAAGAAAAGAAAAGAAAACCACTCTGAAATATGTCTGCTTTGCGATCTAAGCCCCATCTTCCTGTTGTTTTTAGGAAATGATCTGCTTGAAGATTCCCCTTATGAGCCAGTTAACAGCAGATTGTCTGATATATTCCGGGTGGTCCCATTCATACCAGGTAAGCAGATTCATGCCTCCACTCGGATGCCTTTGCCTGCTTGAAATCCATTGGGTTGCATTCTCTCCGGCTCTCAGAGAGCGTCTAAGTAGATAGTTGAATGGCACAGCGTTTCTGGGAAATTAGAAATAGGATGAAGATAATGAAGCGGCAGAATGCCTAGAGATGATTGTATGACTTGAAAGTAATTCTAAATGAAGTAATGTGGTGTGGTGATTTGAAAGAGGTTGGAGGGAGGTGACTCCGTTGAATTTTTTTTTTCCACGTTGAAATACGATTGGCTGTCTCATGCATAGGGACTTCTGTCTGTAGGTGGCAATCATACTCCCTTCTTGCTACGTACCATTCACAGAGCCTCCCTGCAGATGGGATCTGTCAATGATGCCACTTACTTTCTGAGACTTCTGAAGATAATCTTAGGTTGTTGAGGAATTTCGGATGGACTCAGTTGTCTGCCTTTGATTGAAAAGGTTCAGCTTTACCATTTGTTAACGATTCTATTTTTAATTTGTCCTGAGCAAGTGTGTGCATGTCTCAGAGACGGTATTATTGCCTCATTGGTCCTTTACAAAGTGGTCTGGCTTCCCTTGGTTTGTTTTATCTGTCTTTGCAATTCTACATTTGTTTTGGAAGTGAACTTAGTTTCAGAATTAAGGTTTTCGTAACACTGGGGTTCAGACAGCCCCATAAATAATGAGCAAGGCAGTAATTTCTCTTAATGACATTCAGATTCCAGACTGATGTTGTCTTTATTGGTTTACACTTAAGACATTTACTCAAGTATATACAGCCATCACAAATGAGACGCTTCGTTGGCGGTTGTACGTGGTGGTGAATGTTGAATTCTGTGAGATGATGGTTTGTTATGGGTGAGAGTGTTCTGGTGTTCTCAATGTTTTCTGTTTTCCTGCAGAAACCCATAGAACTAAGGAAGTATGTAAATACTGATATTATGTGTCGGTGTATTTATATACATTTCATTCACTCACAAACACCCACTGAGTACCCACTACGTTCCAGCCATTGGGATTTTGGCAGTAAGCCAGACAGATGTCGCCTCTGCCCTCCTGAATCTCAGAGACAGCCAGCAGCTGCATTTATTTGAGCCCTTATTATATTCTAGGCACTGTGTTAAGAACTTTTTTTTAAAAAAAAGATTTTATTTATTACTTATTTGAGAGAGAGAGAGAGAGAGATGCAAAGAACAGAAGGAGAGGGACAAGCAGACTCTGCACTGAGCATGGAGCCCCGTGTAAGGCTCCATTTCAAGACCCCAAGGTCACGATTTCAGTGGAAATCACAAGTCAGTTACTTAACTGACTGAGCCACCCAGGCGCCCCTGTGTTAACTTTTTATCATTAACTCAGATAACAATCTTCGTATGCTTCTGAAGTAGTATTATTTCCATTTTAGGAATGAAGCAGTGGAGGCAGCGTGAAGTTAGGAAACCAGTCAGATCACAAAGCTCGTGATTAAGGAAACCAGAATTTAAACCCAGATTTGTTTGATTCTAGGTGTTTGTGACACCCACCCCTTGCTACCCAGAATGTGGTCTTTTCAGCAGTGGCATGGACATCATCTGGGAGATGGTTACAGGTGTGGAATTTCAGGCTCCACCCCAGACCTACTGAATCAGAATTTAGGTTTTAAGAAGACCGCTGGTCCGGGTGCTTGGTATACACATGAAGCCTAAGAAGCATTCCTCTACATTATTCTGTTTGGGGTTCAGAGGAGGGGTGTGTGTGTGTGTGTGTGTGTGTGCGATTGGTCTAAGATGTGTGTTTTGGGATAAGATATACTGGTGTAAGTTTAGTATCAGAGGCATTCATATATTATCTAAATAATGCTGATAATTTCCACCCCAGAGCCCTCTTAATGCTCCCTCCTGGGGAGCTGGGGCAGTGTCTCATGTACCGGAGGAAAAAATGCACAGACCCATCTGAGCTCTTTCAGGGGCAGGTCCTTAGGAGCTGAGATGGGATGTGGTCCATGGCCTATCAGAAGTGAACCTGGCCTTCCTGATCCTTGAAGGGCAGTGCCTCTTGCCTGCTGCCTGTCCCTGGAAGCCTTACTCTTTAGTCTTTGTGCTGATGCTTAGAGGGCTCTGAGCCTTTCTGTGGACAGTGAGAGTGAGGACGCAGGCAAGGAGGAAGGCTCATTTGGGTTTTAATTTCAGAACTTCTGTGGACTATAGGACTGCAACAGACTCATTTTCCCTTTCTGGTGCTCTCTTTTCTTGGTATAATGAGACCATGGGTATAAATAATCTCTAGTCCTAACAGCTCATGATTCTGAGGGAAGATTGAGGTCACCTCCAGAACCCATTCAGTGTGCTCTTCAATTGTGTTTTCTTCTTTTTTTTTTTTAAAGATTTTTTATTTCTTTGACAGAGAGAGATCACAAGGAGGCAGAGAGGCAGGCAGAGAGAGAGGAGGAAGCAGGCTCCCTGCCAAATAGAGAGCCCGATGTGGGGCTCGATCCCAGGACTCTGGGATCATGACCTGAGCAGAAGGCAGAGGCTTAACCCACTGAGCCACCCAGGCACCCCTTCAATTGTGTTTTCAATCCTTGCACGCATTGTATGGTTAAAATGGCTTGGTCATTCTCAGATACCCCTGGGTTGTCTGAATTTCTTCTGTGAGTACCAGGAATTCTTCTGCATATGGACCAAGTTTCACTCATTCATTTTCCTGATCCCTTTCTCAGCCAGACTTCTTTTCTTAGCAAATATGACCCTGACTTTGTGAGACCTGTCCTGCTGAGAACCCAGAAGTCATAATGAATTAATTAGAGCCAGGAAGGCCTTGTCTGGAGCTAAATTTTATCTCTCAAGGGCATTGAATTTAGGTTCCAGCACTGGTGAGCTTTGACCTCTGACAGGGACCGTGTTCCCTAAGTGGGTATAGGAAAGCCAGATGGAACCTTGAGAGGTTTTAAGTCATTGAATAATGCATATTATCCAGTTTGGCATTTGTAGGGTAGGGAAGGACAGAGGAGCGGGATGATAAATGTTGCTTTTTGTGGTTTGATTCTAAGTTTCTAGAACATCTCCCCTGTCTTGAAAATCTCTCTGAGGAAACCAGGACAACAGGGCCTCTGCCTTTTACAGATATGGTAGCAATCAGAGTTTCCATATTTGGGTTTCTTTGCCCAATGTGAAGTGAATGTTTATCCACATACATTACGTATGAGCTGAATCGTCTCACTGAACAAGACATGTTTGACATTCTCGTGTTTCCATTTTCTTTGGACTCCTCAAAGCCACTGCCATCTTTGCCATTGTTTAGTTGATCAGCAGTTAAAAAGCCATATTGAGGTGCTGTCAGGGGCCTGGCAGGAACAAGGAAGGGAACAAAAATGAGATAGAGTCTCAAACCTGTCACCTCTGTTCCGAAGCCTGAGCTGCAGGAAGGAAATCAAACAGCCTTGTCAGGCGAGAATTGGGGAATTGCGGTGCCACAGCCTCGGTGGAAATGTGTCGGTTCAAGCGTTTGGCCTTGAAATCAGTTTTAAGGGCTCCAGGAGGGGCCTTCGTTGTGAGTTGATGCCAGCGTCGTTTTTAGGGGTCTCAAAGAGGAAGATCCAAGCGGTGAGCCGAAGTATGCAAAGGAAAGAGGGAGCCAGTGCGAGAGGATGTGGGGGGAGAGGAGAGAACATGGAAAAGGGTCTGGGGAGCCAAAAGAGCAGAACTGTGTGGGCACATGGAGGCTCGGAGGATAAAGCCACCACGTCTATTTCGCATCTGCCACGACTCTCTGCTCTTTAACCTTGCCTTTTCCTCTTTGTGCAGGTTCTAGAAGCAGCAAGAAATAAATAGTGATTTGAAAGGGAGACGAACCTGATGGCCATGTTTTTTGGACTCTCTGGAGGGAGAGTGCAAAGTAGAAAGAAATTTTGAAAGCACAGCGGGTGCCAAGAAGAGCCTGAGGATAGGTGGTCAGAGGGGGATATAAGCACCTTATAAGGATGTAAGCACCGGGGCAGGGGCGGTGGGGGTGGCTCCGGGGTTTAAAAGTATTGACTGGGAGGTTGGATTTTGTAGAAAAGTGTCAAGAGAGGACAGACCTTTCTCAGAAATAACCGGAGCCAATGGTATGGCAAACAAGAAGCAATAGGGATGTGGGGACAGAGGGATATTAGGATTTGGATATTAGGATACTAGGAACGGCTTAGACCTCCCCAAGAAGCCTTAGGATCTTGACATGGGTTCTCATGCAGTTGGAAATAGTTTGCTTCAGGAGGAGATGCCCCTGAACACTCTTTTGAGTGTGACCCCTTTTTCTGAATGATGCTGTGAATCATTAGCCATGTTTTAGCATTTCTGTTTTAAAGTGCCATCGTACTTAGGTCACTACACACACACACACACACACACACACACAAAGTTTTCTTAAATATTTTACATGTTGAAGAAGACTCTGATAAGGTCCTATCAGACAAGAGAAGTGTTGGTAAATTCCAGCTGCTGGGCTGTGTAGTGGTCCTTTGCCTTCTACTCAGCTCTCCAAAGCCCCTCTAATCATGTTGTCCAGTAGGTGAGCATCCCTGGTGGTCCCTTGGTCCCTGTTCGGGCCTGTGTCGCCTGTTCTGGCCTCCCCAGGCCGGCTCGCTGCCACCATCCTTCTCTAAGCCCCATCACCCGCTGTTCCCTCAAGCTCACTGAGCAGTCCATTTCCCAAGCATTTCACGTGTCTTTGCCTTCCCGTGCCTTTGCTCATGCTCTTGCTTCTGATGGGGAAGTTGCTGTTAGTTCCCTGAGACCTAGATCCATTTTCCTCTCTGGGGGCCATGCTGGAGTTTCCCCCAGAGAGGCGCTTCCGCTTAAGACACTTCCGTGCTGCATTTTGTTCTTGTCTTCACGATAGCTGTTGATCATGGGGTACCGAGGGGACTTATGTATGTGTCTGTCTTTCCCACTGGAAAGTTGGGGGACTTGCTTGATATGTGGGGTGTATGCTCAGCCTGGAGCCTTCCTCCTGTTCTGAGTAGTCATCCCATTAACCATGGGTGTTTGAATATCCGAGAAGGGTCATAGAGAACTAGTCTAACCTTTTGCTTTTAGAGAGTTGAAGCTCAGAGAGGGAAAGTGACTTGGCCAGGGACACAGTCCTTGATAGCCTCTAGAACCTTTGCTAGAACATGGCAATGCCTTCGGGGAGGCCAGTGTTAGCCTCTTTCTGTGCTCTCTGGACACATTTCATCCATTCCTGGGACTGCCGCTGCCACTTACACGGGCGACTCCGTGCCTGCCCTCCGGTTCCAGCCTCTCCTGAGCCAACCAGCATTTACATCTGAGTCCCAGACAACTCTGCCTGGTGTATCTCAGTTCTTTCAAACCCAGCACATCTACAACGGAGCTCATCACCTCTGCCCTTTTTCTCCTTACACCTTTCTCTTCCAGAACCTTCTGTCTTCCCTATGGCATTGTCTGCCTGAGTTATAGCTTCAGGGTTCCTGCCACCCTCCTCTGCCTTTCTCATTCCTTCAGGGGACCCATCACCAATTCTTTTGCAGTCCTACCTGCTGTGTTTTGAGTTGCTCTCCACTCTCTATTCCCTAATTATACTCCTCTTACCTCTCACTTGAACTTTGCATTGACCTTCTTCCTGCGTTCCCAAGTCAAGTTCCTCCCAATCCAAACTGGTCTCCTCATTGGCAGGCCTTATCTTAGCACCCCAGTGACTTAGAAGAAGTGTCTGGCTTCAGTCTTCTTCCATAGATTCTTCTACTAAGTGACCTCCTGTCTCACCCCACCTGCCCTGTGCCCAAACAAGCCAGCTGATCACCTGCTGTCCCACCAGTGCCCCCGGCAGCTTTGTGCCTCCATCCCTTGGTGCATGCCAGTGCTGGAGAGAGAACACGTGCTCTGGGATCCGCCAACCTGGGTACCTCCTAGCCCTGCCACTTCCTTCATCTTGGGCACCTCGATTGAGCTCAGTGTGCCTCAGGCTCTTTGCATGTAGAAAGAGATGAAGGTTATTCCCTTATAGGTTCTTGTGGATTTGAAGATGCTGCATGTAAAATACCCACCCAGCCCCCAAAGCATCCCTGACCCCCAGTAAGTCTCCACCGTTCTCAATGCTCTGCCACGGCCATGCTCCCTGTTCTCTCCCTCCTGACTCCAAGCAGACCTTGCTTCCTGATCATGGAGTAACAAAGGATGGCCATCCTGAGCCTTCGGGAAGGCTGCTCCTAAACTACCAGGGACAAAAATGAAAAATCCAGCCTTTATCTGAAGGGCCCTGGAGCCAAGGCCTTATTAAGAGTAATAACCCCGCTTGGGTCCTAACTTCGCTTTGGGGAAGGTCTTCCTTATTCCTGCTCTGAATCCCTCTGTTCCTTTGGGCCCTGTTTCTACTCTCTGTGGTCAGAGGGGCTGTGTTGCAGCTGGTGATCCCCGGGCTGGGGGCTCTTCCTGTGCTTACGGATTCTTGTGATCAGCTCTCCCTTCTCAGCTTGACTGATTCCCATTCTTCCAACCTCTCCTCATAAATCTGCTCTCCAACGCCTCTCATAGCAGGAAGAATTACTGCTCCCTGAGAAGGGCATGCCTTAAACCTGGGAGAGGCGTCCGTCTCCACAGGCTGAGCCGAGTACACTTAACATCTCACTTTCACAGACCACTACTTTTCCTTCAAATTCTCTCCCTGTCCAGTCCCTCAGCGCCTCATTTTACTTTTTTGTAGAATAAGCAATTACAAACAGGTTTAAAAAAGGAAAAGGAGTTTAAATCACCCCTAGTCACAGCTGTAAACATGTTGATATGAGACTTTCCAGAATTTTTTCCTTTATATATGAATGTGTGTGTGTGTGTGTGTGTGTACACTTCTTCTTCTTTTTCTTTTTTTTTTTTTTTAAACAAAAATAAAGTCTGGGCTACACATACTTTCTGATCACCCTCATGATGACCTGAAGAATGTGTGTCTTCTTTTGTCACTGACCATGTCTCAAAGGCAAGTTTTGTTACTTAGATTAACTGACAAACTCAAGAAGTTTCATGGATAAAACAGCAGGTCAGTCCAGGGGCGAGAGACTTACTGCGAAGGCCTGGATGTTTGAGGAAAGCTGTGAAAGTAGAGACAGTCAAATGTTTTTGCATAGCGTGACTGTAGGTCCCGTTCCCCGAAGAGGGGAGATAAAACATCTGTGAGTGACACGTAATTGGATGAACTGAAGATTGTTACAAGGTGCAGAATTATTTATAGCCGGCGGGTCTGTCCTCATTCCTTCTCCTTAGTCCTTAGAAGTGTTTCTTTCTGCCATCTCTTAATTTTTCTGCTGTCCAAACTTAGTCTTGCCAAAGGATGTCCTTTCTTGGTTCTCTGGGATATAGTACCAATTAGCAAAAGAAGCCATCAAACTTAGGATTGTTTGGTCCAAGGAGCACTGGTCTGGGAGTCAGGAGATCGGTGTCCTGCTTCTAGCTGTACCTGTCACTAGCCAGGTGACCTTGGGCACATGTCAACACTTCCTGTAAAAGGAGAGGTGGCCACTCCTTTCATAAAATGACAGCAGTGGACTAGAATGATCTTTCACATATTTTCCTTCTTTTTCCAAGGACCTGCATCTTGAATCTTGAATTATTTTAGGACTTACTGTTTTTCTCTCGAGCATTGTCTTCAGGCCAAAGAAACTTGTGATCTTGGTATATATATTTTTCACATTAATAACACTTACAACGCATGATTTATTCAATATACACCTTCCTTGAACCAGAGTGTGTTTAAAGCATCTCATTTGGATACATGGAAGAAGATGAAACAAAGTAAGAAGTAAGTGGGAAAAATAAGGGACAAGGGGAAAATGAAATAGGGAAGAGAAAATGAATCGGAGTGAGTCCCGTAGACACGCTGCGTGTCAGAAGATTGTATTTAGACAGATTAAATGATCAGAAGTGCCTTGTTTGCTTACAAAGGGATACATAAAATCACTGGGTGATAGATACAGTAGGACTTCTGGAGGTCATTCTAGTCCAATCCCTTTATTCTACTGATAAGAAAACTGAGCGTTCCATAAATTTCTAGGGCAGTAGAACATAAATTGTGCAGGACAGTGATGACAAGTAAAATTAGGTGTGTGTTTGTTTTTAAATTGATATTCAGACTCTCCACATCCTGGCATTCCCCCTCTCCCTCTTTAAATCGGCCTTCACCTATTCAGGTCTGTGCACCCGTTTGGACGGAGGGTGAGAGCCACAGCCCTTGGCTTTAGTTAAGGGGATTGTTGTCTGTTGTTTTGGAATTGTTTCAGAACAAGGGTTAATTAATTAGTCTCTGTTTGGCAACAGGAACCAGGAGCCAGGATGTTAATTTTCATATTTTTTTGGCCCCCTTCAGAGTCCTCTGCAAGGGAAAGTGAGAAATTATTTTTTGCTATAAGCCCTCCCAGCCTTCAGATTAAAAAAAAAATTAATCTTTCATCTGGAATTTTTTGTTAAAGAAGCTAACCACTTCCCGTAATTTAGAGACTCAGCTAGCTGGGTCAGTGATGAAAACGAATGGGTGATTTGCATAAGGGGCTAATTTATTATGTCCCCTGGGCATTTCTTTCATCTCTTTCCATTCTAATTAATGTTCTAAGAGGGTCTATCACCATATCAGAAATTAGGGGTGAAAGCAGCCATTGTTAACCTTTATTCTTATGATTTTTTATCTTGTGTGATCTTTTAACCATTTTCTTTTCATAGCCAAGAATTTACATAGATAGGGCTGGGGAGTGTGTGGAGAGGAGGTTCAGGCAGGGCTGTGCTCCTGTATGATCTTTATTCAAATAGTATGTTGTTGTAAAAAATAAAAATGACTCGGGATAGCTCTCCAACAACAGAGGGAGTTGCAAAACATCCAGAAGCATCCAACCATGGTGCAGAATTGTTTTTAAATTTGAGTCCCCTAAAAACCTATATAAACATGCATATACACACGCAGAATTATAGATGTATTTGTGTATCTATATTGTATTTCATGTCAGTGTATTGATAGTGTGTGTGTGTGTGAATGTGGTTATCTGTATTATTAAAATGTGCCTCCAAAAGATCTTCCGTGACATGTGTTTCAGTGGGTTCTGGCTGTGACAAAGGCAGCTGTGTGTGAGAGAGTGTGACACAGCTGAGGAAAGGCAAGAGAACAAGCAATTTCTTCGAAAATCAATTGCAATTTACTCCTACTAAATTGGCCCAAGGTCCACCCTGTCCAAGCATTAGCATATGACAGACTTTTAATCATTTGGTCAAATGGCCTATTTTTGGTCAAACCACAGTTCCCTCAGGGATTCTGCCCATCAGTCCCAGAGCTATGTAATCTTTGGACCTGTACTCTTTTTAAAGGGGAGGTGGGTATGGGGAAAGAGTACTCCTTAGAGTTCTATTGAGTGCCCCACACTGCCCAGCCTGTCCATGGGCATGATTTCCTTTTGGTCCCCAACTTCACTAAAAGCTAGGTATTATCTCCGATTTCCGAGGAGGAGACCTGGGTTCAGAGAGGTTGAGTAGCTTTCTCAGGACTGCACAGCCGATGAGCGGAAGAGTTTAGATTCGCATCTTTCTCTGGCATTTCTTTCTGCCGTTAGGTGACAAAGTTTTAAACGCAGACATGGGATCCTTTATGTGGATCTTAAAGTGAAGATATCTAGCTCCTTGTCTCCCTCCTTAATTCCCAGTTTTTCCTTCTCTGTCTTATATCTTGAAACACTGTTTGACAAAGGGTCTCCAACATTGAAACAGAAGGCAGTATCTATTCTTTTCATATTTATTCCTGCATTCTGTTGGGTTCTTAATTGACAACCAAAATCCAGAACACACACGCTATTAAAACCATTCCTGCGGAACTGCAGAAATATTAACCAAAGAAGCAATTTCTGGATTGTATCTTTTTTCATTTTGGTGTGAGATGGAAGGCTTCTAAAGTACAGCAGAATGCCTAGGGCCATTTTTTGTCATGTTGTCATATAAATAGCATTACACAATGGCGAAGAAAGGAATACATAGTTTAGTCCCACTTTAAGGTGACCTAATATGCTATGCATTTGTCTTCCACCATGCTGGTCCCCCTTTCCTTCCTGTCCCTCTGAATGGTCTAAGAAACACCATGGCGACTGTTATTTTTGTTATCCTTTGCACATTATCATTCGGTATACAGTTAATAATGTATGAAAATAAGTATTGATTGCATTCTTTGTCGGAACAGTCCAGCAGGTTTCTTAAAGCCCATGTTTATGAAATGTTTCATTGATCTCTGTTACTATGAGTTCCAAACAAACTCTTGATGAAGAAGAGACCAGGAAATCCATGCATTCTGGAGAGCCCTGGTTGGAACCACTGTTTTCTTGCACTCTTAAATGTAGCCAGTGGCATTTTGAATGAGGAAAGGAGTGACCGGACTGAAACTCTAAGCAAATTCCTAATGAGACCTCAAGAGGAATAAAAATCATAATAATTTCAATAGCTGGGAGAGGGAATGAACTAAATGTTTACATGGGATACCTTGTCTATGTTTTATTTAACAATAATTGTGTCTTTGTCCCACTGGATGGATAAGGAAACCAAGGTCCAAATAAGAAACTTGTCAAAGGGCATACACCTAAGAGTTGGCTGAGCCGCGTTCTCATCCAGGAAGTCTGGTTCTAGAATCCATGCTGTAGCCCCCATTTGCACATAGGTAACAGGAGAGAGAATCTTGGGAAAGTTAAGTGCATAGACTCCATGAAGGATTATCATGCATTTTGTACTGAGTGATGTGTATGTATGTATATAGAGAGATAGAGATATACATGTAACCTCTCTATATACATAATGCATATCTTTATTTTAGAATAAAGAGAAGAGTTGGTCAGTTTCCATGACCTCTGTCAATTTTCAGTATTTCAGTTTGATGGAATGACATTTCTGCCAGATTCACGCATCTGATACTTATTGAGAACTTACTGTGAGCCCTGTGTGAAGCCTAGGGAATTCAAGGGTAAATAGGACCCTCTTTTTTTGTTTAGGGATAGGGATAAACAATAAAAATTAATGATGCAAAGTGGTATGCGAATGAGTAGAACTTCACCAGGCTCACAGAGAGACCGGAGGAGAG
Organism: Mustela putorius furo; assembly: GCF_011764305.1. Lineage (NCBI taxonomy): Eukaryota > Metazoa > Chordata > Mammalia > Carnivora > Mustelidae > Mustela > Mustela putorius. The sequence continues at coordinate 14,167,787 of NW_025422057.1, forward strand.
AATAAATGACTTGATGGGATTGTGGGTCAGAGGAGGTTTGCCTCAGGTGACTTGGGGCTGGGTTTTCAGACATGGAGAGGAGCTTGGTAAAAAGGTGTGGCTGGGAGGGCATTCTGGATAGAGGCAGCTGCATGGGCAAAGGCATGGGCCACGTGTCCAGGGTGCTGGCAGTAAGTTGCTTGCTGTGGCTGGAGTCCTGTGTGCCAGCGGTGGCAGGAGGAGAGCCGGGCAGAGAGGCAGGGTTGCCACGCTCACGGGCAGAGAGGCAGGGTTGCCACGCTCACGGGCTGGCCTTTGTCTCAGCAGAACTGGAAACAGAATGATGGCCAATTTACCTTGGTATTGCTGCATTCTGAGGCTGAATCCTATGGAATTGCCATTTTTGTAGACCATCATGGCAGAAAAGCAGAAATTGCATGTGGTTCGACGTAGTATAGTTTTGTGTTGTGAAAACATACACAGGACTCTGGATGCTTCTAGGCTAGAGTATGGCATAGGCCTGACGAGAATGAGTAACTTCTTATCATACGAAGTACTCTCTGGGGAAGTAAGAAATGGGGCCTGCAGCACTGTGCTGTCAGCCTCAGTCCCTGGCGGGCTCAGGGCAAGTGTAAGTCAGGTTCAGGCTCCTCTCTCCCAGAATTACTTTCTTCTTGGAGGGGAGGACAGAGGCGCGAGGCTCCAGAATGCAAAGACCAAGTGCACACAGCTCCCCATTGAGATGCCAGAGGTGAGTGGAGGAGTCAGGAGTTAGTGAGGCTGCCTGGGCCTCACAGGGTGGTCCTGGGAAGGTGGGGGGGGGGGTTGGAAGTGGGGAGCAGAGGTCAACAGAGCAGACAGGTATTAGCAGGAAGGAGGCAGAGCAGTCTGGAGCCAGGCCTGAAGGGTCTTAATGATCATGGTCGGAGAGAACGTCACTGCAAATTGTTCCTTAGACATTGAGTTACCTGGCTGGGTAAAGGAGGCCTGTCCTGGTGGGCGGTGGGAATGGGGAGAGTCTGGGACCCCCGAGAGGAATGAGTCTCCACCCCCGCTTCCCCAGCCTCGCAGTCCCAACGCCAGTGCTGCCCTCTGTCCTGGGCTTGGGATGGAACAAGTGGCTCAGGCTGTCCTTCTGGCCTGCCTGGCCTCTTTGTGGCCCTTTGGAGTCCTGATGGATAGTACCTGTTTGGAAGACTCGAAGATTCGGCGTGTGGGCTTGCTTTTTCATTTGTTTGCTGTAGATCCTTTTATTCTTCTGCTCTCTGGTCCTGTGTCTCACTTGGCTGTTTTCTGCACCAGATCCTCAACTTGCTTCAGAACCTTTTGCAAGAGAGTGTCTGAATGAAAACTCAGAGATTCTAAATGCAGGGAGTTGTCTTAATTGAAAGAGATGCCCGCTCACCCTGGGGCATGCCTGGTGAGGCAAGGCCGAGGAAGGAGGGCTGCTGGGACTGCAGCCGCTAATTACTGGAGCTCACGGAGCTGCTTCTGAAGAAGTGACTGAGCTGGCTCTTGTGTCCTTTCTCGAGCCCAGGGTGTGTTTATGACATGGTTTTAATGCTATCGTTGGAGCAGGAGCAGGGAGAGATGGTGCTGCCCTTTTGGGCTGCGGCTGATCTCTGGGTAGGAACGCACCCAGGGCTGGCCAGCCCTTTCCCACATCGAGGCTCACCAGGCAGACCATCTGCATTCATTCCAGAGATTGGGGTGGGGTTGGGGAGGGGCAGGAGATGAGGTCCTGGTGATCCTGGAAAATTATGAAATATGGAAGAGCCATGGTAAAGAGCAGAAGTCTCGGGGGTTCAACACACCCAGATTGGAGCTCCACATTCACGGAACCCACGAACTATGGGACTAAGGGTGAAAGGTACCTCACTCCGTTCTATGTTCTGTATCTGAAAATAGGGATAATGATAGTATCCGATTCATAAGGTTATTGGAGGTAACACTTAGGAAGAGTGCTCGGAAGTGCCTAATAAATGGTGGCTGAGTGACTGCCTCTCTCTGTTTTTAATGTGCACACGAGCTCCCTTCTTTCTCCTCTCCCAGTTTATTAGCGTGAAACAGGAATAGGAGATGATTTGAGTGGATGTCGATCTCTTCTGCTCTGAGAAAAATAAAAGGAGAAGGAGAGGGACACATCAGTACCCATCCCTCAAATGAAGGTCACCGATTCAGTTCAGTCCAAACCATGGATCATCTCTACCAAAATAAATGGAGTCACGCTCTTGGAGACCTTACTCTGTGTCCGGCACTGTGCTGGCTGCTGGGGAGGTGGTCGAGAGCCTGAAAGAAAGTTCAGGGAAGACTGGAATGCCATGGAGGGAGGGTGAGGTGGGGGCAGAGAAGGAAAAGATGAAGGGAACTTGATGGATGACAGAAAGTTCTAGAAGGAGGGGGCAGGGATGACTGCAGTGCAGGGATGTGGGGAGTGGATTCCAGGTGAGCCAAGGCACATGGGTGGGAAAAGAAAAGGTGTTCACCCAGCATGGAAAGTTTATATTGGATATGCTCGCTTTGTGTTGAGCAGATGTGACTGTGGTGAAAACCTAGTGGGAATTATTATTATTATTATTCTCAAGAATGTTTTGAAAATGTAATGTTTGCAAACAAAGTAGAAATAGTCGAAGCATTGTTTTCTATTAGCGGTATAGGGTTCACTGGCTATGGGTACTTTTTCATTCTTGTCTTCCAAATTGTAATTTTAAAAGATGAGGCATTTCATATTCAAGAGTTTCTTTTGTCTGAAATAAATTATTCATTTCTACCCAGTTTCAGAAACAATGAACATAATACTTAATGCATCACAATTAAGCAAGTGTAGTTTCATACAAAATTATGTTCTGTGCATTTTGGTGGCAAACAGAGCCGTGTCTTCTATATCTTGTCGACATTTGTTCCTCATAAGCAAAACATAAAGAAGTAGAGACTCAGAAATGCGTTTTCTTTCCTCTCCTGGTGGAGGAGGGGTAACTGTAGACCCAAGCAGTCTTGTTTTTGACATTCCACAGCTGTTGGTGGCTACCTCACTCGGCAGAGAACGTGAACTTTCTGCTTCTATAGTGTGCATGGGGTCAGCTGGGGGACAGAATTCTTGAGCAGCGTCCATTCCTCCCAGTCCCTTTTGTCTGGGTTTGAGATCTTTCTAGATCGTCTCGTAGAAGGGTATTTGCTGGGGATTTGCTGGCCTCGATTTGCTGGGGATGACTTCCTTTTGGGTTTGGTGACAACTTCTTTTTGAAGGCCTGCTGCTCTATCCCATGTACCTTCACCAACGATCTGGCTCTTAGAATACCCTTCTTGTGCCAAAGTCTCCCTCTAAAAATAGGCATTGCCAGCTAGGGGTGGCATCTCCATAGGACGCCTCTTCAGGCTTGAAGGTTTCGCTGTGATGGTCCCCAGGCATGTTTTTGAGAAGCCTCCAACTTGAGTCCCGTCCCTGAAGTCACAGTCAAAGCTGGCAGAGCAGTTGTGAAGACATTAATTGTGAAATGCCTGCTGGCTGCCCAGCGGGAGAATTCAAGATGCCTTCATAGGTTGTGGCATTTCATCCTCCCGACAGCCCCGAGTGTTGGCCCAGTGTGGGGGAGGGGAGGATTATTCACCTTTCACATAAGGGGACACCAGAACTCAGAGACGTGCCTTAGGCCACACAGCTAGCTGGTGGGAGATGCCGAACACAGGCCAAGGTTATCCAGCTCCAGAAGCCTAGCTCCTGGCATGCTGTTCTGCTCGTTGCCTTCCTGACTGTTAGGTCAAGAACCAAAGCCACCAAATGCAAGATGAATTCTCAGCGACCTCTGGGCTGAACAGTAGTTTGTATCTGAATGGAAAAAAAAAAAAATGATGCTGTCTTTCTAATCTGGGGGACGATTTAGAAAGAAGTCTATGGACGTGGCCACGAGTTTTCCTGGCTGCTTCCCTGTTCTTGACCCTGGTTTAGTTTGTCGAGTGCCGGTGGGACTGCCTGCGGGCATCCTTGTGCTCTTGGCATGTACCCATGTGCTGGTGCCACGCCTTGGAGTATCTACCGAGTCCCTTGCTCTGACCTATATCTCCTTCCTGGGGTTCCCAGGACCCCGGAGTCTGAACTCCCTATTTGAGGAGCTCCGGTTGAGAATATATCCACCCAGCTGCCTGCCGGATGGTCCCATCAAGCTCAAGTTCTTCCCTATTGAACTTGCCTTCTCTCTTCAGCCAGGAGTGAGGCAGAGGCATGTGAGAGTCGTAAGGAGATGTCTCTCTATGTTGAGGGGAGCAGTGCTGTGGTGGAAAGAAAGTGCATTTGGGGGTGGGCCCCGATGTGCCTCAGACTTCATCAGATCACCATGTAGGCAAGTTCTTGGACTCTGCTCAGCTTCCCTGCCTGATTTGTCACCTGGGGATAATAGCTGCTGTGCAGAGTCCCCCATGAGGCTGGGATCTCAGGGGTGGGGGTGTCTGACACGCTGCATGGGAGCCCTCCAAAATGATGGAGGTTCTTATTGAAAAAGTGAGAACATACTCATTGGCCTCCAGACATTTCACTGTGGGTGAGCCTGGCCCTTGTGCTGTCCTTTTAGCTTCCTCTCAGACTCATGGCCGCCGCTGCAGACCCCTTCGTGCCACGTTTGGAATTGGGATTCCGAGATGAGCGACCGATGACCATCGCCTGGTTCCTCTGTCACAGAGAGCGGCCCCACCACTGGGACTGTGCGGGGGCTGCGTACCTTCCTCCGTATTCCCCGCAGCCCTGCCTTCTGGTTACTTAACTTTCCCCAGCATTCCCATGGCCTGGCCAGGCTGCCGCTGTAGCACCTGAGCGGGAGGCGGGTCACTGACTTGTTCCTCCACACCCTCACCCTTAATTAAGAGGAAGTGCGATGGACACAGATAGATCTTCCAGAAAGGGCTCTTATGTAGATCCGCCGGCGTTCATCTCCTGCTGCCCTGTGCCCTGGAGACTGAGGGAAGTAGGGTTATGGTGGTTCACACGCAGGGTGAGTCTCCTGACTTGAATGCAGAATTTTCCCATTAGGAGCAGAACCAAACCGCTTTTTAGATAAGCACTCTGATGTGGGCCAGAAATTCCCGGCAAATATTTACCCTGGGTATAAAACACTAAGTTAAAGGTTGTTTAGAAAACCCTAAAATAGAAAAATTTATACTCAGGGTTTTGTATTGGGTAATTGTCAAAAAAAAAAAAAAAAGCCCTATGTTGCTTTTTGATTTCTTCTGAGCTGCCTTTTATGACCCAGAATGACGACAAAGCAGGGTCCTCCCTGGCCTGCCCTTTTCTGTGCCCTCCCCCTGGCTCACTCAGCTTTCAAGCATGTTCTGTTCTTGGACACATACCTCCCCTCAGCCCCAGTGACTCCGGTGTTTTTGCTCTGTAAGTCCTGACTGTGGATATGGCACTGTGTCCGCTGGAGGACTTGACACATCTCCACGACGTGAGCACGGGTGCCAGAGTTGGCAGATTTTCCTCCCCACCAGCTTCCAGGTGTAAAGGGAGTCTGTAGACTGTGGCATTTAAACTCCCAGAGGACCGGCACAGGGGGCTTGAGAACTTCTTGACATGCCTCCTGGATCTGGGTTTGAGTCTCTGAACATCCCATTAAATAATGGGCAGAGCAGAGTCTCTGGGTCATTCCCGGTGGTTTGAACCTGGCACCTTCACATGTTTTGTGCTGCTGTTGTCCTTTGGGGGTGGCGTATGGTACTCTGGAAGCTGTTTCCATCCAAGCTGTGTTGGTTGAAAGTGGTGGTGCTCCAGTCAGACGATTTCCCCAGGAACTTTCTATTCTGACTCCCCATGTGCCCTTCCATGCTTTGTCAAGGGTCTTGGGATGACTTCAACAAATCATCAGCACAATTTTTAAATACCAACAAGTTTGAAAATAGCAACAAATGTTTACCAAGGCAACCTTTGGTGGGCCGGGCATTGTGCTAAGTCCATTTTGAGGCAGGGTCACAGACAAAACAGGTGAGGCCCCTGAACTCGGGAAGCGTATGGTCTTGTGGAGGAGATGTAATGAGTGAAAGCAAGCATTTTTGGTTGGCAGTAGGTACTCTGAAGAAGATAGACCATTGTGCCAGCAAATAGAGGGGAAAACGAAATCCCATTACACAGGGAAATCAGGAGATTCCTTGAGGAGGTGACTTTGACCCGAGATCTAAATGTCAAGGAAGAATTGTCCTTCCCAGCACTGGCTGAAGTGCATTGTTAGAGCATGAAGGCCTCCAGTGGGGCAAAAGACTGGTGCACTCCATGAGGTGGGATGCCTGGGTGGTGGAATCCTGCATCTTTTTGTCAGTGATGACCACCTCTTGCTGCCCTGGGCAATGAGGGGGAAGGCCACCATCGGGAGGGGGAGGAAACTATGGTCAGGGGGCTGATGGTGGGGGCAGTAGGAGGCTTCAAGCCCTGGCATCTGCTCTTGGGGCTCATGTAACTTACACAAAAAGGCATCCATGGCTGCATTAGCACACTCTAGAACTCTGAGCTGTGAACAAAGCAACAGTCTGAGTCAGACACTTGGTGTCTGAGTGTGACCAGAGTGACCTACTTTACCCTGTGCCTTGAAAATGTAATTCTCCAGAGTTAGCTCTCTTTGGGGGGCTATACTCTATTGATCTGTCTCTTACAAAAAAAAAAAAAAGTGCAGAGGGAAATAATGATAGAATATTGGAGTTGAAAGAGTTTTTTAGGATCCTCAAGTCCAACTTGTGGTTGATGCCTGGCTGACAGAACTGGAGGCCAGAATGGTTAAGGGCAGACTGGTCCCAGGAGCTGAGTCTCAAATCCCCTTCTCTGCCTTTGGCAGACATATGCAGAATGTCCAAGGAAAACAGGCCTAGAGGATGAAGAGAATTGAAGGCGTGACAGCTTTGTTCCTGCAGGCATCTGGACCATCCTCCGAAGACGAATTCTTAAATAACTGGCTCCCTGCCCACTTCACTGGCCTCATCTTGTCTCATTCTTCTCCAGAAGGCTCAGGGACTCTTTAGCCCTTCTGCCTTTTTTTTCCTGCCCTCAAACCCATCAGGCCTGTTCGGTCTCAGAGCCTTTGGTCTTGCTCCCCTCTTTGTTGGGAATGTTCTTCCCCTTCGTCTTCACTTGGTTGACTCCTCCTTGTCATTTTCAACCCGTGGGCTTGGGCTTCCAGAACCACCTGGCTAAATATTCTCCCCCTCCCCATCCTTTATCACAGCTCCCTATTTCATTTTTTCATAGGACTTAACCACTATCCAGGATGATTTTGTTGCTTTCCTTGTTTGTTTCTCTCACTAGAACGTTAAGTTGTATGAAAGCAAAGACCTAGGCTCATCTGGCTCATTCAGGTCTCTGTCCCCATTCCTAGAAAGCCACCTAAAGCATACCTCACAAACCATTGGCAAATGAGCAGATGAATGTGTAAAATGTGAACCATTTAGTATTAGGAGCCCCGCACTTGTGCAGTAAGAGAGAAAGGTACACAACCATGCTTCAGGAGAGCTTGCAGATTATTAGAGAGGTGCACCTGTTAGGCTTCTTTCTGTTATGTGTCATGGGCTGTAATAATAAAGGGAATTTGTTAGCTCTCAGAATTTATAGTATATCTGGGGGTAAGGAAGTTTCTGGCACTGTCACCAAGAACATGACTTCTTGACCTCCAGTCTTGGATCTGCCCTTTGTGTGAAGGCATCATCTTTAGGGTCAACAGAGTGACATCTTCCAGAAGCTCCATACTCCTCCTTCATGGCCACAAAGGGTTCTCGGGTTCCTAGACGTCTCAGCCTCACACATGCCATCCTTGGCCAGGTGCTTGGTGATATAGTGGTGAACAAAGCCAGATTGGTCCTGTCTTCATGAAACTTATCATCTAGCAGGGGAGAAAGACACAAATACATAGAAAATTCCAAGTGTAAAGAGTGCTCTCAAGGAGGGTTGGGTGGTGCTATGTAAGAGCCTGTAATAGGGATCAGACATGGTTTGTGTGGGAGAAGTACTCCAGGCAGGGGGAGGGAGAGGCAGGTGGTGTGAAGAAGCAGGTGAACAAGAAGGTGTGTGTGAGATGAGATGGAGGAGGTCATCTCTGGCTGGTTGGAACTCTGGGGAGGAGCAGGCCTGTGTCCTCAGCCTGTGTGCCTCCAAGTGCCAGTGTACCGTGGCAGGAACTGTGGGGTCTGTGCAGTGTGCTCAGCCATTGTCATCATTGTCATGTTTGAGGAGGCCCAGATGCACCCATCTGAGAAAAAGAAACGCTGGGACACAAGTGCTTCATTTGCTTTTCTAAGACAGCCCCCTTCCTTTAGGCTGACCCCCACCCCCAACCTGCCAGTCTCAGGAGAATTGGGCTCATATTCATACCTGCCCCAGGTACTTCAGAGACCTGTTGGCTGCCTCGCTTGGAATGACACATGGCAAGATGCTTTGTAAACTCCATGGTTCAAAGCCAAGTTGCTTTTGGGTGTTTTGATTTTCCTTCAACTGTGGGAAGGGATACGAATTCAAGACAGTTGGAAACAATGAGTCCCAGAGCTCTGGGCTGGAAGGAACTTGGGGGAGCCTTTTGCTCACCTGTGGAAGGTGAGATGTGAATTGTTGAGACTGTCTTCCAGCTGGGGATTTGAGGTCATCTCAAGGTCATCTTCCTTTTATCCTCTGCAGGCAGCATGTCCCCTTCATTCCCTTTAAGGGTCCAGGGGAAGGAGCAGCTCTTCATCTTCCCACCTGATTGGAACAAACCTGGCAGGTTGTAGGTGAAGCTCAGGTCTGGAGACCATGGGTGACTTGGCCCCAGCCTCATAGTGAGAAAAAGGCAGAACCCTGTGGTCTTCTATTCTCCAGTTCTTCTGGTCTCCTGCTGTCTCCCTTCTTCCTCTCCCCACATGGACCACATTCTAGAAGGGCCTAAGACAGTAGATCTGTCTGATTCAGCCTGTGGACCACCACTGGCTGCCCCGCTGGCCTTGAAGGATTTTAAAAGGGAATGACTGTAAGTAAAGTTGAAGTCTACAAAAGAATCGCTGAATAATTGATTAATTCTACCAGTATTCTCTGAGTATCTTCTTGAAGCTAGACATTGTTCTCTATGTTGAGGGTGTAGTGGGCACACAGCACATAGAGGTCCTGTCCTCATGGAACCTACATTCTGTCTGGGGGGAAATAGATGGTAAAGGAATATGTAATGAAGACAAAGAAAGGAAGGTATTTTCATTTAACTGGGTGAATGATGGTGCCATTTTCTGAGGTGAAGGGAAAACCAAGGAATGAGTGTTATTTTTGCTTTGGGAGTTGAAGATTTAGACTTTCATTTTGGATATATTAACTTTGAAATGCCTTTTGCTCTTCTGAGCAGATGTCTTCCTCTCTGCCTCTCTGGAACTCAGTCATCATGGAGCTGTTGTTCATCCTGTCCATATTTTATGCTTTATGACGTATATATTTCCATGAATAATATTCCACTCTGGATAGGCATTTAGGTTAGTTCCTGGCTTTTGAGATTACAAATAATGCTGCAAGAATTTTTTTTTTTTTAAGATTGTATGTCTTTATTTGATAGAGAGACACAGTGATGGAGGGAAAACAAGCCAGGAGAGTGGGAGGGGGAGAAGCAGGCTTCCTTTTGAGCAGGGAGCCTGATGTAGGGCTCAATCACAGGATGCTGGGATCATGACTTGAGCCAAAGGCAGCTGCTTAAGGACTGGGCCACACAGGCACCCCAGCAGGAGTATTTTTATCCTGGCCTCTCTGTGCGTATGTGGCGGGGGGGGGGGGTTATACTTATAAACAGAACTGTTGGGTTTTGTGGGTATGAACATTTTTGTAACAGTTTTACTGAGATATAATTCACATATCATTTAAGGAGACACAGATTTTTACCTTGTTTTTAAATGCACTGAAACTAGATTTTATTTTTAAGTAATCAGTACATTTTCTTCTTTTAAAAGATTCGTTTCATTTTTTGGGAGAGAGAGAACACAGAAGTGGGGGGAGTGGCAGAGGGAGGGAATCTCCAGTAAAATCCCTGTTGAGTGCAGAGCCCAACATGGGGCTTGATCTCACAGAAAAATTGAGCAGAGAGTACAGAGTTCCCATATATCCTCTCCCACTCTCCTATTATTAAGATCTTGAATTAGTCTGGTGCATTATTACCATTCATGAACCAATATTGATGCATTGTTATTAACTGAAGTCCATATTTTACATTAGCATTCCTCTTAATGTTACATAGTTGTATGGGTTCTGATAAATGTATAATATCCTGTATCCACCACTACAGAATCATACAGAGTTGTCTTAACTGCTCTAAAAATCACTTCTGCTCCATTTGTTTGCCTCTGCCCTTCTCTTGAGCCTTTGGCAACTGCTGATCTTTTTACTGATTTGCTTCCATAGTTTTGCCTTTTCCTGAATGTCAAGTAGTCAGAATCATACAGCCTTTCAGACCTCCTTCTTTCACTTAGCAATTGCACTTACGGTTTCTCCATGTCTTTTTTGTGACTTGGTAGCTCATTTCCTTCTATCACTGAATAATATTCCATTGTCTGGATGTACCACAGCTTCTTTGTGCACTCTCCTCTTAAAGGATATCTTCCTTCCAGCTTTGATTGCTTTCAATTTTTGGAGATTGTGAATAAAGCTGCCATAAATATTTAGGTTCAATTTTGCATGTGTGCATATAAGTTTTCAACTAATTTGGTTAAATACCTAAGAGGGTGATTGGTAGGCTGTATTCTAGGTCTAGGTTCAGTTTTGCAAAAACTGCCAAGCTGTCTTTCAAAGTGGCTGTACCATTTGTGACCCTATCAGTAACACATGAGAGTTCCTGTTGCTCTGTACCCTTGTCAGCAGTTGGTATTAATCAGGTTTTGGGGTTTTAGCCATTTTAATAGGTGTACAGTGGTTTCTCATGGTGGTTTTATTTTAACTTGCAATTCCCTAATGGCATGTGGTGTTGAATACCTTTTCATGTGCCCATATTCCATCTGTGTATCTTCTCTGGTGAGATGTCTGTTCAGATCTTCGACTCATTTTGAAACTTGGTGGTTTCCTCGTTGTTGAGTGTTATATCAGCTATTGTTTCACTGTGTTTTTTTATGTTTGAAAATGTCTTTATTTAGCTTCATTCTTGAGTGTATTCTGGTTTGGTGATTATTTCCTATCAGCACTTTTACAACATCATTCCACTGCCAGGTGGCATCTGTTGTTGCTGATGCAGAGTCTGTTGTCAGTCTAACCATTGTTCCTTTGAGCTAGCCTTTTTTGCTTTTCTTCTTTTGTAATAGTTTAATATTTTCCTGATGTTTTTTGTTCAGTGATTTTATCAATATTTAATATGGTTTCATTTTTTGAATTTCTCCTGTTTGGTATTAGATATGACTTTTCTTCTATCTGGATACTTGTGTCTTTGTTTAGTTCTGGAGTATTCAGTGATTCTTCTAATACTTCCCCATCCTCTCAAGTTCTCTTCCTCTTGAACATCTGTGAGACAGAGCTCTTATTCTTTCCTCCATATCTAAAAACATTCAGATTCTCGATTTCTTCATTTCTCTGAGGTCCACTCTGAGTCAGGCCTTCAGTCCTGCCTTCCTACTCATTAATTTTCTCTCTGGGGTTTTGTTGAACCCATCTGTTGAGTTGTTTATTTCAACAGCTATATATTTTCATTTTAGAATTCATATATGTATATGTTTTTAATCTTATTCTTTTTTATGAGGTGTGTTTTGTGGTTTCCATTTCTTCTATCTCACTGAACATACTAACATATTTTCTTACAATTTTTACTCCCATTTTTTGCCCCTGCAGACCCTATCGTGAATGTCTGTTTTGTTATTTTTTAAATTTTTAAGTTTTTTAAAGATTTTATTCATTTCAGAGAAAGAGAGTGAGAAGGAAAACATGAGTGGAGGATAGAGGGAGAGGGAGAGGGGAAAGCAGACTTTAGGCTGAGAAGGAAGCATGATGTGGGGCTCCATCCTAGGACCCTGGGATCATGACCTGAACTGAAGGCAGATGTTTCACCCATTGGGCCACTCAGGTGCACCTTGTTGTATGTTTTAATATTTCAACTATAAGTTCATCGTCAGTGACAGTGGATTTCCCTGGGAGTCCTATATATGTTCATATGTTCCTACATTTGTAGCTCACCTGTACACCAGCAAGTCCGATGTTTTGGAAGCCTGTTTTGAAAATCTGACTAAAATCGGAGATTATTCTTTTATCTACTTATTTAAAAATTAAAAAAATTATTTATTTGACAGAGAGAGCATAAGCAGGGGGGAGCAGCAGGCAGAGGGAGAGGGAGAAGAAGGCTCCCTGCTGAACAAGGAGCCTGATGTGGGGCTCCATCCCAGGACGCTGGGATCATGACCTGAGCTGAAAGCAGACACTTAACTGACCGAACCACCCAGGTTCTCCAAGATCATTCCTTTTACTTTCTACCTTCTATAAAAAGTCACTTAAGCAGGTAATGATAATTTGTTCCCCAAAAGCTAATCCACAAATAATAAAACATGTCCTTAAAATTATCTTACTTTGAAGAGAGGAGGTATCCATGAAAATTGAGTTTTTAATGATAAAGAAGCCCTTCAAAAACTGACCCCTTTTTGCTTCAGAAACCACATTTAATACCACAACAGTCTTGAAGAAATGTTTGGCTGGGCCATACAGGTTTCATGGGTTACGGGTTTTTAGTTTTAAGTGAATTGCTTGGCTTGAGATCCACACAGCATGTGACGAACATCCTCAGGAGTCCACGGTCTTACAAAATTCAAGCTTCTTTCTGTGTCTTGTCCCCAGGGAGTGAGCAGAGATACTCTGGGCCTGTTTTCAAATCTGAACCTTCCAGGCCACTGGTTTCATGCAGGGAGGTCTTTGATAATTTCCTGGCCAAGAACCTGTGGTCCTGGTGGCTGCTCACTCCTGTTTCTGTCACAGTGGCTCTCAAGATGGGCTACACACTGGAATCACCATGGAACTCTAGTGTCTTGCTGCCTGGACTACCCCCACCCCCCTAAGATTTTTGGAAGCCCCCAGATGATTCAAAATGTGCAGCCCAAGTTGAAAAACATTGCTCTGTAAGCATATGCCTAGTTCCCCAGTTTTCTCTTTCTTTCATTTTGTTTTTGTTGTTACTATATTACATTTAATATTTTCTTTCTTTTCTGTTTTTTTGGAGGGTTTTTTGGAGTGGTGAGGGAAGGTTGTATTAGTTCAGGTCACCATAACCAAGAGGCACCAAATTTTAACCAACATGCTTAGGTAAAAGGATGCAAACAGAAGGTTTCAAAAGGCCTCCCTGCCTTATTGAATTCTTCCTGCAATTTTTAATTTCTCTGCAAAAGATAATTTTTTTGGCATTGCCCTCCTTCATTTCTTTCAGCATGTGTGCTTATCACATATCTTTAATTAAAATGAATTTATAGTTTGGGGCTGAATTTTAGTTAATGGCATTCTCTGCCTCTCTTTTGTGATACAAATATTTGAACATATTCTGTACTCAGAGAATGTATTACAAAGTAAGTTAAATTTAGGGGGCATACATGTAGGAGATTTTAAATGTCACACAAGAAATGATGGAAATTGTGTTTTTGAGGGGGTTGGATAAAGTAGATTGTTTACAAAATCAAGGCGAGAAGTCATATTTAGAAGGGTGGTAGTTTTTCTAGCTGACTAAAGGAAATACATTTGATATAAATGTGATTTGTGAAGTGGAAAGAGGACAGTTCTTGAAGGGGTTCTTTGTTCTTAAAAACTCTGTTTTTTGTGAATACTTTCTCTCCCCAAATAATGAAAGGATCAAAGTATGGCAGTTTTAAGGACATGTTTTATTGTAGATGGGTTTTTTAATAATGACAAGTAGTCATTATTTGCTTAAGTGACTTTTTATGGGGGTGGGGCTTAAAAGGATTAATCTCTGTTTGTAGTCAAATTTTCAAAACAGGTTTTTAAAACTGCAGACTTGACTCTGGTCTACGCTGAGCTACATCTGCACATAATTGTAACCATAGACACTTGTGCCTAAGTATGTACATCTGCAAATAATTGCACTTTCAACTGCCAATGCGCAGGATGGGTTTTCGGCTATGTCTAAATAAGAACAGTGGGGAGATGAAGCAATTATCTGGATAATTCAAGCCAAAAAACAAGAATTCCCCATGTCATATCTCCCATTTTCTGGATATTTCAGTTGAGGGGATGTTTTGATTGAAATCATCTGAGTAATTGCCACAGTTTTCCACTTCACTTTGTATGTGTAAACACAGCTGTTGTATGATTGACATTCTTTTTTTTTTTTTTTTTTTTTTTTAAGTCTCCCTTTTGGAAATCACCATTTTTCAAGATCAAAACTCTTGCTCAGGAATTGTGTACTTGAACCCACTTTTCAGATCCTTAGGTATGACCTGCTACCTTCCAGTGAAAAATGGCTAGATAGCCCATTGATTTTCCCAAGGCTTGTGTTGAAGAACCTTGTCTTTGGATCTAGAGAAATCATTTCTAGGTAGCCTCAAAAAAAAGTAGACAATAATTGAGCTAAAGCTATGAAATCCTACACATAAAAAAGCTCGTCTTCACCTATATCCAATGATCACAGATAACATGGCCAACACTTCTGTGTTTAGAAAAATATCCAATTTGACCATCCTTTCGGTTCCAGATGGTACCTGCATCTGATGGGTTTCCATTTACTGCCAATGTGGAATCTCAGCCAATGAATTTTAATTCCGTTCCCAAACTCATCTGCATCATGTGGCAATATGTATTAATACCCATTGAGCTGCTGCTAGGATCAGCTGAGGATGCTAATCTGGTAGAAAGAGACAATGAGGACACCCTCAGATGGGAGGCCTCTGAGACCTTCTGAGACTCTGCATTTTTGCATGTGAATGAAGGCAGTGTAAGGACTCAGAAATTGTGTGGTTGAGATTTGTTTGGACAGGTTTGGTTCTCCAAGGCCTCGCTCTGTTTTCTCAGTCTCTTCCAGGCGATTTGAAATGCTCACAAGCTAGTTGGACGAAAACATGGGGACCGTGATCCTCTTGGTGACAGGTTCTTGGAAACATGTGAATTGGTTTTCTCCCCCTGTTGTTGGTTTTAGAAGTTCTTTAAGTTCTTCTGGCAGAAGATACTCTGTCACTTCAGTATCCGAGAGTATTGTTTTGCAAAACCACACATGTTTTAAAAATCCAATGTGTTATGAAATTATAAATTACCCATTATGTGAAAATAGGTGTGTCTTAAGTAAGGACGTGTTTCTGAGGACTGAGAGCCATTTTATTTTTTTGTTAATAACTTTAGCACAGAGACTGAGAGCATGGGGTCTGGAGCAGATGGTTATGTGTCAGATCCCAACTCCGTAAGTCTTAGCTGGATAATCATAACCTCTCTTTAGGCCTCAGTTTTTTCATCTGTAAAATGGGATGATCTTAATTGTACCTACCTTATTGCATTGCCTTGAAGATTAAAAGCATCATCCCTGGCGTGGAGTGAGCACTCTGTCTTTTAGCTGGTATGCGTTTATTCCTCTCACTCCACAGACACTTGTAGAGAAATGTGTGGTTTTGTCTGTCTTCATCAGCAGGCAGCTCAGGGGCTAATGGGTTAGAAAAGCAGGTGAAAATTACCTGTGCTACACTGTGGTGACTAGAGGGCAGATAGATATATCTTTTCTAGTTATTTCTCCCCTATTTCAGGGCGTTCTTTGTACTCTGCACAAGTGATGCTATCTGGTGAAGGACAGAAGTTTAAAGTGAGTCATTTACCCTTTAGGTGCTTTGATTTTTTTGAGAGATGGTAGGAACTGACCTCTTGAAGAGAAATCCATCTCTAGAAAATGTCTCTTTGTGAATTTGGTTTTGTTAGGGTTTATGAGAAAGAAAATAGGTGTTACTACCCAGTGATGGAATGGCAGAGCTGTCCGTCAGCTTCACAGCGATGGGAGCAAAAGGCCCGCGTGTTAGGTCAGCCTGTAGCACAACAGTGGGGGCTTTGTCCTGAAGACTCAAGATGGCAGCTGCTTGCTAAAACTTCTTAAATCTCAGAAGTCACTTGGATTTTCTGGTCACTTGATGAACCAGACAAGGAATTTTAAAGTGCAGCAGCTTCCCATTTTTTATAACACGTTGCAATCAAACGAACACCTGCTGTAGATGTTCTTTCTCCCTGGACGAAGAGCTGTGATTTCCTGGATCTCGGGAAGCTCTAAGGGACACGTTGGTCATGACCTTTTAGTCTGATGGCCCCCTACTCATATAATGAGGAGCCATGCTAACAGGGCTCCATTGTGTAACACTTTCAACTTTGCTTTCATTTTTTGTGCCGAAATTTAACTCTTCAAAAATTTTGTTAAATTCTGGGCGATTCAGTTCGCAGTTTAAGGTTTTATTTTCATTGTTAGATTAAAACAATATCCCAAGTATAAATTATCTTTTAATGAAGACCAGTAACCTTCTTTTGTTGAAGATGATACTTGCCTATCACAAGATAAATAATCATTTTAATTATGACTGTGGCATGGGAAACTATTTAAAAAGAATTTCATTCTAAATGTACGACAAGTCTAAATTAGTATTTAGGAAGTACTGAAAAGAATTCATTGTTAAGTTACGTTTTTGTCTTACATCCTATCTGGCTTTCTTTTTTTAATTGAATGTTATTATTTTGGACCTCATAATATTTGCTGTGGGTAAAATAACAATAACTCATTAGATTCACTGCCTCTGCATGAGATCAATAACAAAATTTCCATTATTTATTTTCCCAAAACACCTTTAGACACTACACTTCCAGCATGTTATAAAGGAAAGGGATTTTATAATGATTTACTTTAAAAAGATTTTCACCTCTGATATATATCCAGCAAAGGCCCGCTAGAATTGCACTGTGATAATAATAATTATAAAACAAAAACGTCAAGAAATTGTTCCATCGTGATCTGCATTTTGACTATACACGAAACCTGAGAAATGAAAGGCATGCAAAGCATAACAGTGTTAAGGCTTTGTTTGAACAAAATTTATTAACTGGATGTGTTAGGAAGAATGTAAATATAAACATTTTTAGTGGAAACCCACAAATAAAGATGAACATGTTTGTTCATTGATTGGCTTGATGACTTCTTTCCCTTTCTTTCTGGGCATCTTGGTAAAATAAATTTTCCTATTTGTTTCTGATATCACGTGGCTCGTGATACTGCTGCTTTGAGATTTTTATTCCACAGGCTTCAGCATGAATCCAGTAAGGAAAATGAAAAACTAAACACAGAAGCTTTCAAAGTTTCTCACTTTAGGGGAATTGTAAATGCTTATCCTATAGCTAGTGAGCGAGTCTTAACATGGGCAAAACTTATAGTTTTTTTTTTCCCTGGTATTGCAGCCTTTAAAAGGAATGGTCATTTGTTTTGCATGTCAATAATTTAAAATTAAATGTGGAGGAAGAGATTTAAATATTCTGACTCAGAAAAATCTGTAATGTCCCATAGATTTTAGATTAAATGCGTTAGATTAGAATAATTGCAGAGGACATTATTCCTTCATTGAGCAGATTACAACCAATTAAGTTGTAATTCTGAGCCCTTGTTAAATAAATATCCCTGATCATCAAACAGGACAGCAGAGTGTCAAGAGAAACGACGGGTGTGAGTTTCCCCGATGCAGTCAATCACTTTCCAGAAACTGCCCATGGACACAGAATGTATTCAGAGAATGTGGACAAGGAATGGTGTATGTCACATGCTGGGTCATTTTGAAGTCTGGGCCTTCCCAAGGCAGCTGTTCCTATCTTTTGAGGGACTCGAAGGCTGAGTGCAGATGGTAAAGTTTGCAGTGGGCTTCCAACACTTACAAATCAGAAAAAGTAAACCATTCCGATACCTTGCGAGGTCATATGGAGGTTACCTTTCAGGCCGGCCTTCCCCGGGGTCCCGAATGTTGAAAGACACAGCTCTCCTGTTGTCAAATGCCCCACCTCCCGGCAGCTGCTTCACCCAAGAGCCTGCGAAGACATCAGCTGTGTTTGAACGCACTTAATGTTGTATATAATTCCGGTGTTAAATTTATTGGGAGGCCGAGACGAATGTAAAACACAGTGTTAAAATGAGGCTACATGTGTCAGCTTTCTGGCACGTTTGGAAGGAGCTGAAGGGTTTCAGGACGCCTGCATCGTGGAGGAGAGCTAGCTGGCCGTGCAGCCTCGGAGTGAGACAGGGCCGGGGGCCATCTCCTCTGCAGTGACGTTCCCGTGTGTCCCCGTGATGCTGGGGGAGGTAGGCACAGGTGTCATTGGCCCCCAGGAACACTTTCCCCTCTCCCGCATGACCTTGTTGAGCAGACGCTGGGGGGGTGGATTTTGGCCTGCAGAGCTAACACTTGTATCCATTCTAGCATGTCCTTTACCCCAGGACCCGAGTGAGATTAAATCAGGTGTGGGGACCAGGCAGGACCCGGGTCTATGCGGGATGGAGGAATGGCGGAAAACGTCTGTGTCTGCCATTCTGCTGAGAGCCCGGCATGGACATGTGTGGCTCCAGCTACCTAGAGAGTGAAGAGGAAGCACCGTGAGAGAAGGGAAGGGTACTGGAGAGGAGCACAGTCCTTCCTCTCGCGGTTGGAGAAGGGAAGGGTACTGGAGAGGAGCACAGTCCTTCCTCTCGCTGTTGGAGAAGGGAAGGGTACTGGAGAGGAGCACAGTCCTTCCTCTCGCTGTTGGAGAAGGGAAGGGTACTGGAGAGGAGCACAGTCCTTCCTCTCGCGGTTGTTGCCGCTGTTGTTTTGTTGCTTCATTCATCTGTCTACCAAGTGTTCATGGCATGTCTGCTGCTCACCCGGTGGTGTTCTGGGTGATAAATACAACAAGTTGCTCAAGAGTTCAGGCTTGAGGGGCACCTGGGTGGCACCCGTGTGGCTGGCTGAGTGTCCAACTCTTGCTTTCAGCTCAGGTCATGATCTCTGGGTCGTGAGGTGGAGCCCTGTGTCAGGCTTCACTGTGGGTGTAGGTCCTGCTTACGATTCTCTCCTCCTCCCTCTCCCTCTGCGCCCCCCCAGCCCCACCCCACTCATGCACACATGTGTTCTCTCTCTCTAACAAAAAAAGTGAGGGTGTTAGGCTTGAATCTAACCAACTTCACCTGAAGGGCTTCCGCTGTCACTTACCAGTTGTGTCACTTTGAACAATCACGAACCTCTCTGAGCCTCAGTTTTTCCCATCCGTAAAATGGAATAATGGAAACATTCAGGTGTCCATCAGTAGAAGTGTGGTTAAATATTTTATGGTCCAGCCACAGAGTGGAAAGCTGTATAGCTATAAAGAAGTCTCAGTTGGCTTTCTAGGTAAAGACCTCCAAGATCAGTGAAGTGGAGAGCAACTTGTATAATATGCTACCTTTTAGGTGCTTCTAAAATCATAAACTTTGGTTGGATATATAAGACACTTACAATAATAGTCATATGTGAAGGGGGTATAGGAACTTGGCCTATGGGGGATGGAAGTGGGAAAGAGACTTCACTGTATATCTTCTTCTTCTTCTTTGTTTTGGGGGGGTATTTTTGGACCACATACACATATTACCACTTACGAAACAATAATAATGGTACAGCTTTGTAAGTTGTGAGGATTAAGTGAGATAATGCACTTATCTCAATACATGGACCCAAATAAGCATTCAGGTTATGTTTTCACTAACATTATTATTGTGGTGGTAGTGCTGAAACAAAGTTGCATATAAGAAGTAAACTCTTCCTGTTTGGTGGAGGACACAGATAATCACAGGATATAACCAGTGTGCTGGTGGAGGATGGGGGAGAATGTTCCAGAAGCATGGATGAGGTTGCACTTCAGCTCTTGGGGAAAGACAGGAGCCTCACTTCAAGAGGTGATGACTGGACTCCACCTTCCTTTACCTCCTTCATCTCCTTTCTTGATTAAGTAAGTGTGTTAATTAATTCTAACAGTTACCCCTTCCCTCATATGGGATACACATAGTGTATGTTTCCTTTGTATCTATTTGGAGATTTATTCAATAGTTTTCATCAGTGCCTGTTTTTAATCATCTTATTTTCCTCTGGGTCTGTTTTTTTTTTTTTTTTCCTAAATCACCTGCCTCCCGGAAATCAGGAACCATATTAATTTGCTTGTTTTCTTCATAGTAATTTGTTCATACTTGGTAATTTTTATAAATAGGAAACAGTATGCACTTTTTCTCCATCTGAGAAGGTACTGGCAACCTTCTTTCTGGGAATGGATGGGAAATTTTCCATCCCAGGCCCCTTTCTCTGCTGAAAGAGACTTGTTGTTCTCAGTTCTGTGGTTCCTGGCAAAGCACCCAAAATTGTTTGGACCAGGCATGGAAGGGAGTGCCTGCCCCATTATCGGAGGGCAGGTCCCTTCTGGGGATCTTGGGCTGGGGTGGTTATCCCAGGAGGGCACTAGGGGGCGCCGACGTTCATGGTGTGCAGATTGTGTCCTTGTAACAAAGGCCACAGTGCTTGAAGATCCTGAAGGGAACAGAGATGGTCTTCAGTGCTGCCTTCATTGGACTCCACTTCTGTCACTGTCCTGAAGGGCTATAACAAAGCTCACAGAGGTGATGCCGTAATAAAAACCATAGCCTGCCTGGCTAAACCAACAAAAATTTATTGCTCCTGGTTCTGGAGGTTGGGAAGTTCCCCATCATGTTGCCAACAAGGCAGATTTCATCCTGAATCTTCTCCTCTGGGTCTGCAGGTGGCTGTCATCCTGCTGTGTGCTCACATGACTTCTTTGTGCTGCTCAGGGAGAAAAGAGAGAAAGCAAGATCTTTGGTGTTTCTTAGAAGAACACTAATCCCATCATGGGGGGTTGGGGTCTTCACCTAAACCTCATCACTTCCCAAAGGCCTCCCTTTCCAGATACCATCACATTGGGGGATAGGACATCCACATAAAACATTTGGGAAGGATATAAACATTCAGTCCTTACCAAATGGGGTGGACATTTGTCGGTTTGGGGGAGGGAATGTTGGTGGCGCCATTGATGGTGGACTCACCCTCTCACCAGCTGTGCTGCCGTCACAGGTCAGATCTGCTTTCTCAGTTTGGATTAGGGTTTCGCGTGTTGGGGGTTGGTGGTGAGGAGGGTGGACTGGAAGTTTCTCAGTGCCCGGAGGTGCAGGGATGTTTTGTACAGGACTTCAACAAGATGTTAGGATGTCTAATCCGATGTCATCAGTGCCATCTTACTCATCATTGGCGGGATAGATGCAGTTTGAGACTCATTTCTTAGGAAAAGAAACTGTGGATCAGAAAAAGGAACTTTAATTTAACAGCCTAGGGAAACTCTGGCTTATCATAAATTTTCAGATAAGCTGCAATGACCATTTAGTCACATGCTTCCTGCCTTCGGCTGGCCTTGGTTAACCACCTCCAAGAGGATGGTTCGGTTTGCTTGTCTGCTGAGAGCAGTGCTGATGTCCCTCATTCCTGGGTCTGGAGAATGAATACTGAGATTTTCCAAGTGTTGTTCTGCACCTCCCCAGGGCTCTGTGTTGGGTCCCTGAATTATACAGTTTTCCTAAGTGTGGAGTGTTTTACATTAAAGAATGTTTGTATATACAAGGAGGGACATTAAGAGGCCAAACGCATTGCCCAAGGCCACTGAGTGATCTAGTGGAGAACATGACTAGGTTCCGAGACCCTTGTCTATGAGGAGTTTGCTAAACTGGATCCAAATGGACCGACCAAGTGAGGTCTCTTCTGCCTTGTATTTTAAGTTTAGGCTATGCCCTGGGGGTTCAGAAACAGCAATCCCGAGGTGAAAAAGACTGGCTAAATTTTAGGATGCTAGCCCCTATTTCTCCATGCCAGTTGGAGCTGTTTTCTTCTTTATGCTTGTCCCTTTATTTCTCTAGATTCCCAAGATGTTATCCAGTTAAAAGTAGTTTGAACCCTCACCAGATTAGAATTGAATGGGTAGAAGTTCTTCTCAGCACTTTCAAGGCCTCGCTGGGTAGGGAAACTAAGGTAAGCTGGCTGTGGGCCTTTTCCTCAAAGGTGACCAAGAAAAGAAAAACGGCAGTAGGATAGTCAGAGCTGTGTTCTGGTTTAGCACAAAAAGACTGCCTTCATTCATCAGGGTCGTAAATATTAGTACAGTTTTACCTTCTCCCATAGAGAAGGGAGATTTAAAATGCTCGTTCAACCCAGGGACTGAGGAGAGAGACAAAAGGGGTCATATCCCAAAATGCATCGATCTGCAGAAGCCCATTCCCATGCTCCATGTCAGGGAACATTGATTATAGTAAATGACAGACTCTTCCCCAAAGCCATGTTCAGTGAGCTCTAAGGACAATAATTCTTTTTTCCCCCTTTTATGTGAGGTGGGCCTTTATGCATAATTTGTGTTGGGGAAAAATGAAAAACCAAGTGTAATTGTTAGAAGAAACCATGCCAAGTATAGTTGACCCTTGAACAACAGAAGTTTAAGCTACGTAGGCCTAATTATATGTGCATTTTTTTCCCCTTACGGTTTGGTACACGCATGTATTCACTCTTCCTTAGGATTTTCTTTTTTCTGGCTTACTTGATTGCAAGAATACAGTACGTCATACATATAACATACAAAATATGTGTTAACCAACTGTTTATCCGTAAGGCTTCCAGTAAAGTATCAGTAGTTGAGTTTTGGGGGAGTCAAACGTTAAAAGCAGATCAGGGACCGGGGAGGGTGGGCGCCCCCCTAATGTCCAGGTCGTTAAAGGATCAACTGTATTTAGATGGTTCAGTTTTCAAAGAAGAGCCAGTTGGGCAGGACGGATACCTTTAAAGGAGGAAGTTGCTGATGGATTGGGGGCAGCTGATAGGTCGTGGCTCTGCTGAGCGGGTGAGGGGGCCAGGTGGCCAAGGGGAGCAGGAGGGCTGTGCCTCCAGGGAGCTTGTGATCTAATGAGTGGGGAGGGTGTCACTGGAGAGGATGCTGAGTGAGGGGTGTGTATACCGAGGGGTTTATGGGCGGCCGCATCGTCTGCCCAGGCTGCCTGCCTGGAGAGATCATTAACTGGATTGCACGGAGATGCAGGGAACGAATCCTGGGAATGCCATAAGGCAGGGAATCCTTACATTTTAATATGCTTACACACTGCCAGGTATACTCAGAAAGCTGACTCATTCAATTAAAATTAATTATACCTTTTAAAATAATAACAGGAAAGAACTAAAGACTGACTTGTCAGGGTTCTGGTTTAGACATGAACTTCAAGTCACTTGTTCTTTAACCTGAACTAGCCTGTTGTATTTAATTAAAGGCTGGAGATCTCTGTGCACCCCCCCCCCACCAACCCCCCCCCCCCAAAGTAGGAAAACACATGAAAAGTGGGCTTTCTAGCAGTTAACTCTGACGGATGGGCCCTCAGACTGGTGACAGTCCTTGATGGAAGCCCCTGGGAAGATCTGAAGCTTTGGTACCCTACAAGTGGAGGTTATCCCACAACCCTCCTGATTACTTTTGAACACCTTTGAGGAGTTTAATGATTAAAATGTGTTCCACTTCAGAAAACTTCAGAACAAGCTGTAAAAAGTAATTTGCAGTTCTCCCTTTCTCGGTATCTCTGCTGAATGTGGTGTTTAATTACTCTGTAATAGCTTTTGTTCTGATTTGTTACAAAAATAGAAAAGTCTTTTATCATCATTAAACACCAGGATTAGTATTTTTTTTTAATTAGGGATCATTTAAATATCATAAAAGGTTTGAAGAAAAATGGCAGATAATTTTTTTTGAGAGATGAAATTTTAAACACAATGCCTTGATATTTACAATAAATGGATTCATTCAAATGATGTATATTTAAGGAGAAGTCAAGGCACTAAAATACTCATCTCTTTAAATCACCCAACAGCTTTTGAAGACAAGATCCTGGAGGGTTGCCAAATTACACTCCGTAATGTAGATTCCCCAGGAGGATGAACTCGCTAGTGTTTTAGCCCATATTATTTTGAAATAATATGAAGCATGTTTAATTTTTTAACTTGTTTATTTTAATAGTTTCCAGAGTCCAGCAGCAGGGCTGGCTGGTTGGCATAAAGGACCAACACTCTCTCACCCATTTGAATTATTGGACATTTGTTGGTGAGAAGGAATAGTGAGCCATTGAGGAAGAAAGTGATGGGTCTGCCTTCTCCTCCTCTGTCTATACTCTGTCTTCCTCCTGGGGTCCCAGGTGGACCTGCAAATAACATGAACTTATCTGCTACAGACAGAACCACATTTTAAGGAAATCCTTCTGAAATGGTCTTGTTTGCAGAAGGAAGTGCCCTTGATCCACAACTAGGTAGAATTATTTCTAAATAAGCTTGTGTGCCCAGGTCTTGATTTAGGTGTTGTGGAAATGTGAAGTAATGCCTGTCACAGGGCATTAGCTTTTATATTGTAGTTAGAATTTAAATTTATGGGTATATTCCAACAGATTATTTTTCTTCACTAAGCAGGTGAGTTGGGAAAAGGTTGGCAGCGGTTTTCAGTTAAGATGGAGGTCTAGAATCTGGAAAGGGGAAAAGGGGAATACTTTTTAAGAAAGAAAAACATTTTTTCATCAAGGTAGCATTCAGAACAAGAAGTTTTCACTTGGATTTACCTAACATACACACACTGAAAAAAATACTTCCTACAAATTACATCATTTGAGTCAGCAACAAGATCCAAATGATCTTAGGATGAGTTATCTCCATGCTTTATATGATACAAAGGTGTATTTGCTGCAGTGGGTACAAATGTATAACTTTGAATCATAAAATTTTAGAGGTAGATGTGGTTTTAGCAATTACTTAGTTCCGTGTTATTGAACTAAAGACATGGGGGCACTGAGGCTCATGTGGCTTATGTCACAGAGCCAGCTAATGAAAAAGCTGGAGTCGGAATTTGAGGCCGTCTGCTGGATCTCAGACCTCACAGGCTCTTGAAACAGTCCTGGGGACGGGTTTTGTGCCTGCTTGGTTGCCTTCTCTGGGACCCATCTGCCATTGACGGTCCCTTTACCTCTTTCAGGAATTCCCTCCAAGCACAACATTTTACTTTCCTGCTCAGAACTCTTCTTTGTTCCCCATGGAAAGTATTTAAGATGTATAAAAATATTTTGAAAATAGAAAATAAAGTCCAAATTTTCCTTAACATGGCATTCAGGCTTTCCCACGCTGTAATCTAGCCCTGTCCTACCTTTCTAGCTTCCTCTCATTCTGTTCTCCCCTACAAACGCAAAGATGCTTCCTTCTTCCAGAAGACGTTCTGTATTTCCACACTCCCATGATCTCCTTCAGCTTCTGCTTTGAAGTCGAAGTTCATCCTCTCTGAAGTTTACTGAATTAATTGTGGTGGCTGCTGCTTAAAAGGAAAGTAACACTTCTCTTGCTGACAGCTTTGATAAAGTATTTTTTTTTTTTTTTTTTTTTTTTTTGTCTTTCAGTGGTGTGTGTGTGTATGTGTGTGCACGTATACCTGGTTTCTTCAAGGCCGGAGCCCTGTTTCTATGCATGGCTACTGTCTAGTAGTTGCTCAATAAATATTTCTAGTGAAACCAGTCCTTCTTCTTCTTTTTTTTGTTTTTAAGGTTTTATTTATTTATTTGACACACACACACACAGAGATCACAAGTAGGCAGAAAGGCAGGCAGAGAGAGAAGGGGAAGCAGGCTCCCCACTGAGCACAGAGTCCAATGTGGGGCTCAATCCCAGGACCCTGAGATCATGACCTGAGCTGAAGGCAGAGGCTTAACCCACTGAGCCACCCAGGTGCCCCTGAAACCAGTCTTGTTTATAACATCAAGAACTCTTCCCTTAACTAACCAGAGAAGCTGGATTTCAACTGAGAACCGGCATACAGCAGCCTTTGTGTGTATGTATATTCATGTGGCACATTCCTAGAAACTCTTGGGGAGCAAATAGTTCCAGTCTTGGGAGACCACATGTCTAGTGAGCAAAACCTGAGCTTTGTCATAAGAGAGAACTCATTTGAGTCCAGCTCTTTCCTTTCTATCGCTGTGATCTTGAACAAATTATTAGTCTTCGTCTCTAAAATGTGATGATGCTGTTTATCTTTCAGGGATGCTGTAAGGATTAAATCAGAAAATTCATGTGATGTACTTGGGATAGAGCAGGCACTTAGGAAATGGTGGTAAAAATCATGATCGATCAGGAGTCCCTTTGGTCAGGAACCACACTGTAGGGGCACTAGGCTGGCTTAGTCGGTAGAGCATGGGGCTCTTGATCTCAGGGTCATGAGTTTGAGCCCCATGTTGGGTGTAGACATTGCTCTTAAGTAAAGAGTCTATATGAAACAAGATGGGATTGGGAGACAAACCATAAGAGACTCTTAATCTCACAAAACAAACTGAGGGTTGCTGGGGGGTACGGATGTAGGGAGACGGTGGTTATAGACAATGGGGTGGGTGTGTGCTATGGTGAGTTCTGTGAAGTGTGTAAACCTGACGATTCACAGACCTGTCCCCCAGGGGCAAAAATACATTATATGTTAATTAAAAAATTAATAATAATAAAGTCTAGGGTCACCTGGGTGGCTCAGTTGGTTTAGCATCTTGATTTTGATTTGCATCCTGACTCTTGATTTTTGGCTTAGGTTATGATCTCAGGGTCATGGGATTATGCCGCTTTTTGGGCTCTATGCTCAGCTCAGAGTCTGCTTGTCCTTCTCCCTCTGCTCCTCCCCCATTTGCTCTCTCTGTCTCTCTTTCAAACAAACAAATACAAGCTTTCTAAAAAAAAGTAAAAAGTCTTAAAAAAAAGGGAACCCCACTTCAGACTGGGTTGTAAGTCCTCAATTACCTGATGCCCTTTGGGTTGATGAGATTCGACATGGAGAGAGTGTTCCAGAAAGTTGTCAAATGGGTGGGTGACTACTCCCTTGGAGAAATGGTTTCATAAAGTACAAAAATGGCCAAAAGAAGCTCCTTGTGAATTTTAAGTCAAAGTCATAGCTAGTGATCTCCAGGGAAATCAAGGGGAAAACTAAGCTCCCAGGGGGTCCCAAGTGGGGATACAGAATACTGTGGAACAGCCTCCCCTCCCACATGGATATTTGTATCGGTGAACTGCTTAAGATAAACTATCATCTCACCTTTACAGAAAAAAGAAGAGGGGCAAGGATGCCACCAGTCCCTCCAGCACGCAGTCCTCCATCATTAACAGAGCCCTAGCACTAACAGATCTCCTTAAAACATGCATGTATTAGGGGGAAGGGCCATCCTGCAGCTGACTATCTCTATAGAAACGTGAGTCTATGTCTGTGTTTTAAACTAGGAGGAGAGCCACCTCCTCATCTCCATTAGTCACTGCAACTATCTGCCCTGTATTGAACACATGATGTAGCCATTAAGAGAATTGGGGAGGGTTCAAGTCTTAGGACTAAGACGGGGAATACTGCCCTTCCTTTCCCTAATCTCCTTCCACAGGAGAACAGGTCCGTCTGATATCATTGTTGGTGCTCAGCAGCTCTAGATCAACAAGGACTGAGAGTTGGGTAGAGACAACAAGAGCATACACAATCAGCCCAGAGTGTGGGCTCCTTCTCCACGTCCCCGTGCTCTGATGAAGTTTGTACTAGGTCATTCCATAAAAATACTTGAGCTTTGTTTTGGATAGAATTGACTAGTTGGTTAAGTCAACCATTCTGGCTGTGCACTCACTGTACAGTCCCTCTGCCTCATTGCCTGACCTTCCCACTGTTTGGTTGGATGTAACCAGCATATTCGTTTTCTACTGCTGCTCTCACAAATTACCCCAAATTGTGTAACTTAACCAATACAAAGTTATTGTAGTTCTTTAGGTTCAAAATCCAGTATGGATCTTCCTGGGCTAAAATCAAGGTGTTAGCAGGGCTGTGATTTTTTTCTGGAGATTCTGAGGGAGAATCCATTTCCATCCCTTTCCCATCGTCTGGAGGCCACCTGCATTTCGTGGCTGCCGGTTCCCTTCCTCCATCTTCAAAGTCAGCAACTTAGCATCTCTCCGGCCCTTTTGTTCTTCTTGAACCTCTCTCTTGGGAAGGGTTTTCAGCTTTCAAGGATTCAGAGTGATGATTAGATTGGGTCCTCCGAGATAATCTAGGATCATTTCCCCATCTGAAGACCCTTAATTTAATCACCTCTGCAAAGTCCCTTTTGCCATGTAAGTAACATAGCCGTGGGTTCTAGGGATTAGAAGGTGGATGTCTCTAGGGAGTCATTATTCTGCACACCTTAGCAGAGGGAGAGAAGCCTAGTGCCCTTGGCCATTCTTTGGAGCCCTCCTGGCTTCCTAGGGCTGCCCAGCTGGGAGATGATTGAAACCCCTTTAAATCTCATCCTCAGAGCCTCCCTCCCAACTTCTGTTAGCCTGCAATGACATTTCCATCATAATTCCTTTAACTTTCCAAATCACACCACCCAGGGCTTTCAAAGGCAGCCAATTGCTCACTGACTACCAAGCCTGGGCGATAATGGGAGGGGTGGGAGAAGAACAGAAAAGGACGTTTTGATTACCCAAGCCCTGAAACACTCTGGCTAGAAATAGCCATGTTACAGCCAGTTCTTTTGAAACTCTAAGTCAGGTACATTTTGTAACAACTGCTATAATTTGAAGATGTCTCAAGCCACAGACTGGCTCCAGAAATGAGCTCTGTTCTTTATAGCACACTTTGCCCCAAACAAAGGCCCTTTAAAATAACTTGATAGGCACTTACTGCGAAATATCTTAGAGGGCAGAGATTATGGTCTATTGGGCTTTGTATATGCCTGGTACCGAGCACAGTGGGTGCCTGCCCTCAGTGCTGGGGCCGGGGTGGTTGACGGAACACTCTTTCACGAATGAGCCCACAGAAGAAGCGTCTCTCATGTGACAGGACACACAATTGAGCCCACTTTCCACGTCTACCTGTTGAGTTCTCCGAAGAAATGAAAGGACTCTGAGAAATTTTGTCTCGGCTTCCATAATGCATTCTGTAATGGAGGCAATCAAGTCAATGAAACTGTCTTCTATTGCAACTTACTGGAAGCTCTGAAGAGAAGAAAGTACAAGAATTTGAGAGTATCTCATTTGTGGAGGCAGGATTCTAGTTCTTACATCGTTTTAAAAAAGATCACCCTCACCTCATCCCACAACATGCAGTAGTGAGTAGCATTTGTGGAATGAGAGCGTGATGGTATGGCTTGGTGCCTGTTAAGGACAGTAGCTTTGCAATTAGGTAGCATGGAGTTGGAGTCATGACTGTGCCACTTACCAGCTCTGACCATGTTACTTTGCCTCCAAATCTGATCTAACTCCAGAGTGCAGGAAGGAAAGCGTCCGTTGTTTGACAGGGTTCTTTGGGTGTTGTTGGGATGGAGAAGAAGCAACATGGGATATCTTGACTCTGCTGCCCAGTGATGATATCTTTATCACCAGCCACACTGAAGTCCATTTCTGTTTCCTTTCTTGGGGTGCAGACATACCTCTGGATTTTGTGTTAAGTTTCAGCAGGGCCCAGGACCTAGAGCTTGCCTCTGCTTCGCAGACCCTGTTCTTATTAACCTGGACATGAAGATCAAAGAGAGACTTGGAGAAGGAGAAGCAGAAACCTGCCTGAACCATTCAGGGTTCACAAGTGTGGCGTGCCCAGGGGAACCTCCCAGATGACATGCAAAGCCCCTTTGAGATGAAACCCCTCTTAGGAAAAGTTCTCTCTCTGTGAATGGGGGTCTGTCATCTCAGTTCGGTCTTCCATCATTTTAAAAGGCAGTCCTTTTGATCATGAGTCTTAAAGAGTTCAGACAAAGTTTTCTGGGCCTGCCTTATTTGGGAAACATTTGTGCTTTGTAATGACTTGGGCACACCAATGTTTAAAGGCCGTGCTGAACATCTTCGACTCTAGTCCAAGGGACCAATTGGCAGAGGGCAGCAAACAAGGAACCTTTTGTGCCTTCATAATTGCAGGGCAGCAAGCATTTTATAACTGCTGAGTGGACTTCAAAGTTAATCACCATTTAGAGTCTGCATGAAATGATCCTCTAACGCACGGGGGACCAGGAGGATTTCGATGATTTATTTATATTTAAAAATCTAAACCAGTACTACCCAAGAGTACAAAGCTATATATGTCACTTAAAAATTTCTGTACCATATTCAAGATGTAAAAAAAACCACACAGATGAATAAACTTTAACATTTAATTTCACCCCATTAATCCAAAATATCATTTCGGCATGTAATTCAGTATAAAAAATTATTAACTGTTCTACTTTTTTCTCTGACCAAGTCTTTGAAATGCAGTATCTGTTTTATACCCAGAGCATATCTCAGTTCAGACTCCCATGTTCCAGGGCTCTGTGGCCGCCCATGGCTGGGTGTAGACTGAGGCACCAGGCTGCGATTCCTTGAGAGGAGATGCTGTATTTCATCTGTGCCCAGTATGCAGCATGGTGCCAACATCCAAGCATGTGAGTTTATTTAGATGGTGTTCATAAGATGAAGAGTTGGATGCAGTTATGAGATTGGCTTGCCCAGCTGTGGCCCCGAGAGGCAGAGGTTGGCATAGATCATCTTTGGAAATACCCATTTACCAGTTGACGGCCATTTTGGTTGTTTCCACTTTTTGGTGATTATGACTCATGCTGTTGTGAGAAGTCATATATAAGGTTTTGTGGGGACATATGTTTTCCTTTCATTTTCCTTTCTTTCTTTCTTTCTTTCTTTCTTTTTTTTCTTGAGAGAGAGAGAGAGTGAGCAGAGCGGGGTTGGGGGGGCGGAGAGAATCCTAAGCAGACTCCACACCCAGTGTAGAGCTTGATGCAGGGCTTGATCTCACAACACTGAGATCATGACCTGAGCCCAAATCAAGAGTTGGATGATTAACTGACTGAACCACCCAAGGGCCCCTTATCTGTTTTCCTTTCTTTTGGGTGTATACCTGGGACTTGAATGAAGATCATATGGTGATTCATTATTTGACCTTTGGAGGTCATGCCAGACTCTTCTTCCAAGCCTGTATTTTCGAATTCCCAGCAGCAGTGTTCCAGTCTCTACCGCTCTTCATTAACACTGGGTATTGACTGTTGTTTTGCAGATAGCCATCCTAGTGGCTGTGAAGTGTTACATCGCTGTGGTTTTGATTTGTGTTGTCCTGATGCGTAATGCCATTGAGAGACTTTCCATGTGCTTATTGGCCATTTATGTACCTTGTTTGGAGAAATGTATATTCAGATTCTTTGCCCATTTTTTAATTAGGTTATTGCTGTCTTTATTTTTAAGTAATAATAATTCTTTACGTAGTCTAGATATGAGTGCCTTATCAAATAGATGATTTGCAGTTACTTTCTGTAATCCTGTGGGTTGTCTTTTCACTTTCTTGATGGTGCTCTCTGAGACATGATTTTTTTTTTTTTTAAGATGCAGTTGGCTTTATTAAGTGACTTGGGCAGCATCCCTTTATGACTTGGACAGCATCCCTTCTAAGTAGAGAGATGCTCCCCTATACACGAAATTTTTAATTTTGAAGATATTTAGGCTCTCTGTGTTTTCTTTCATTGCTTGTGCTTTTGATGTCATAGTTAAGAAACTATATTCATTCATTTAAATTCTCAGCTCAGTATAGCTCAGTGGTACAAATATTTATCCACAAAGATTTAGCCCTTTAAGAGTTTTTTTTTTCCCTAATCTCAATTTTAGTTTTTTTTTTTTTTAAGATTTTATTTATTTATTTGTCAGAGAGGGAGAGAGAGTGAGCACAGGCAGACAGAATGGCAGGCAGAGGCAGAGGGAGAAGCAGACTTCCTGCGAAGCAAGGAGCCGGATGTGGGACTCGATCCCAGGACGCTGAGATCATGACCTGAGCCGAAGGCAGCTGCTTAACCAACTGAGCCACCCAGGAGTCCCAAGTTTTTTTCTTTTTTTAAAGATTTTATTTATTTACTTGACAGATCACAAGCAGGCAGAGAGGCAGACAGAGAGAGAGAGGGGGAAGCAGACTCCCCACTGAGCAGAGAGCCTGATCTGGGGCTTTATCCCAGAACCGTAAGATCATGACCTGAGCCGAAAACAGAGGCTTTAACCCACTGAGCCACCCAGGTGCCCCTCAATTTCAGTTTAACGCAAGAAATTGGAAATATGTGTCCAAAGGTAGGAGAATGATTTTAAAGAGGAAAAATTAGTGCTTACCTAGATTATTCTTCAGAATTATACATATAAAGTGTTTTGTATTAACACTGACATATTGTTATATTGTAATCTCAACTGGAAAAAAGCAAATACATATTCATGAGAAGAATATTCATAGAAAGAAACATGGCAAAATATGAATAGTGACTATACCGAGAGTTCTGTAGATTTGTTATATGTTTGATCCATTCTGAGTTAATTTTTATATGTAGTGTGAAATAAGAGTCCAGTTTTTCACATGGGTATATCCAGCTGTCCCATCATTATTAGTTAAAAAGATTATGTTTCCCCCGTAATTCCTCATGGAATTATCCAAAATTCAGTTGATTATAAATGTGAGCGAAGGTTTTTTTCCTGGGCTCTCAATTCTATTCCATTGATCTATGTGTCTAACCCATGTAACACTGTGTTGATTACAGTGGTTTTTTTTTTTTTTTTTTTTAAAGATTTTACTTATTGACAGACAGAGATCACAAGTAGGCAGAGAGGAAGACAGAGAGAGAGGAGGAAGCCGGCTCTCTGCTTTGCAGAGAGCCCAATGTGGAGCTTGATCCCAGGACCCTGGGATCATGACCTGAACCGAAGGCAGAGGCTTTAACCCACTGAGCCACCCAGGCGTCCCGATGACAGTGGTTTTGTAGGAAGTTTTGAAATTGGGACGTAGGAGTATGAGAGCTCCAACGTTGTTCTCCTTTTTCAAGATTGTTTTGGATCTTCAAGATTCCTTAATATTCCATATGAATTTTAGGATCCCCTGCCAGATTCTGCGAAGAAAGCTGGATTTGATAGGATCGTGTTGAATCTGTGGATCAGTTTGGGGAGTACTGCCATTTTTTTCACCCATTGATTCATTCGCCTCTTCTAGAATTTTATATTAATGAAACCAGGCAGTATGTCCTCTTTTGTGTAAGGCTTCCTTTGCTCAGCATGATATTAATGAGATTTATTCCTGTTGTATATATCACTATTTCCATTTTTTATATTATAGTACTCTATTATTTGAATATACTTAAATTTGTTTATCCATTCTCCTGTTGATGGACATGTGGACTATTTCTGAGTGTTATGAACATTTGTGTACACATTGTTTTTGTGGATGTATGTTTTCATTTCTCTTGAGTGAATACCTTAGAGCAGAATTGTGGGATCATGGTGTAGGTATATGTGTAGTCTTTAAGAAATTACCAGACCTTTCCCCAAAGTAATGCCATTTTACACTGTTACTAACAATGGGGAGTTTCAGGTGCAATTTATGAATCCTCACTGACATTAGATGTTGTGAGTCTCTTTAATTTTACCCATTCTGAGTGCATACTGATACATTATTACGGTTGTAATTTGCATTTCCCATATGACTAATGATGTTAGACACTTCTTTCCGGGCTTATTGATCAGTTGTATATTTTTCTTTGTGAAGTGTCTGTTCAAGTGTTTCACTCACTTTAAATGTTGCATTGTCTTTTTATTACTGAGTTGAAGGAGTTCTTTACAAATACTAGATACCAGACCTTTGTTAGATACAGGTTTTGTGAATATTTTCTCCCCCAAATAGCTCATTATTCATTTTCTTAATGATGTCCTTTATTGAGCAGAGTTTTAAAATTTGATGAAAGTTAACTTCTTTTTGTTTTTATTGCTGTTGCTTTCAGAATACTTTTTAAGACATCTTTACCTACTCCTACACTAGAATATTTTCTTATGCTTTTTCCTAGAAAAATAATAGTTTTAGCATTTATTTATAGGTCTAGGGCATATCATGAATTTCTGTGTGTGGTGAGAGGCAGGTGTTAAGTTTATTTTTCTCTCTATGGATCCTCCAGTACCATTTGTTGAAGAGACTTGCCTTTCCCCATTGGACTGAGTTGACTCTTTTCTCAGACATCAAATGATTGTAAAAATGCAGGTTTGTTTCTGTGCTCCCTATCCTACTCTATTGATCGACTTGTCTGTCTTAATGCCAGTAACACTCTCTGTTGATTACTGTGGCTTTATTATATGTCTTGAAGTCGAGTGGTGTTAGTCCTCTGACTTTGCTCTGCTCTTATTTTTTTTTTTTTTTGAAAGATGACTGGCTATTCTTAATTCTTGTATTTCTTATAAATTTTAGAATTGGCTTCTCACTTCCTGCATAAAGTCTGGCAGAATTACAGTTGGGATTGTGTTGGATCTATGGATCAATTTGCAGAGAACGGATATCTTAACATTATTGAGCTTTCCAGTCTGTGAATACAGCATGTATCTCCACTTCCTTAGGTCTTTTCTGGCTTCCCATGAGCCCATTTTATTTTTTTTTGGAGTCACTTGTCCTGTCTCTCCCTTTTCTCTCATTTCCACTTCTTGGTTCTACAGTGCCCTGGTGACGAGAAAGTGTCCTACAGTGAGATTTGCTGCTGGGATCTTTGGCAAATTAACTTATTGATAAAAAGAAGATAGAAAATGATATTTAATTCATAGAGTTTTGGAGAGCATTGTATTTTCTATAATTATATATTTCTATATCTTTTTATATATAAATAAATTTTATATACAAATATATAAACAAAATATATATTATCTATTTTGTACATAAATATATATTTCTTTATATTTTCTATAATTTTTTATATAATCTCTCTATATATTCTATAATTTCTAAAGAGGACCCTTAGAAATAAAGACTCAATAAATGTTGGCTTTCAGACTGCCCTTCGCGATCCAACTTAGTTTGGACCTGGTCCATGAAGCCCCATTCCTGAGATTTCTTCTTTCCTCACTCTGCTGTCTTACTTTCTCTGAAGAATTAAACACTTTTGCCTTGCGTGTGTCTGACACTCCTTTTTATCATAAACTGTCTGTAGGATCTGGGTTTTAGCTTCTTTTAGGTGCATTGATTGTTTAATACAGTACATCAGCTCCACGGAATGCTAAAAAGGCATCAAAAATTTTAACTTTATTTTTTCTGGGTGTGATTACATCCATTATCTTATGTTTTCATCGGAAAAACAGTAAAGTTTGGCTTTATCCTCAATTACAGGTGAGAAAACTGAGGGACTCCAGGAGGGACTAAGAGCCAGCCATAAACAGTTAGGGACAGGGCTGGAGCTAGAACCCAGATTCTGGATTTGAAGAATAATAGACAGGATGCTGGAAAAAAATACACACACACACACACACACACACATGCACACACACACACACACACGCACGCACCCTGTGTATGCACAGGGTGCACGTGTGTGTGTGTGTGTGTGTGTTTATGTATACATATTATACAGAAAGCATGCTTAAAATTTCTCAAGCTCTGTAAGATGCTGGGATCGTTTCCTTCAGGGCCAGCCAACGGCGCAAATCCTTCATGAGATGACATTTACATCTCATGACTGTGCTAAGCCAGTGAATAATATCATACAGGTTTAAAAGAATCTTAAGCTGCCGAGTGAACTTTGCCTTGTCATTCTGAAAAGCAGCCCAGTGGGGTGTATTGTGTGGTGCCAACATTTATTACTTGCCGGCTCTTCCTCCCAAGGATAAAACCTTACAGCTGCAGAGGCCAATCGGGAGGTCCTCAGCTCTCTTGGTCCTCTGCCCCCTGGAGGGTCCCGGCCCCCTGCAGAAGAGCTCAACCTGGCGTGAGGTCCTGCCACGCGTGGGCATGATGGGGAAGAGAGAGGAGCGCGTTATCTACCAAGCCTGTGAGCAGACGACTTTAAAAAAACATACTGCCTTCCAGAAGAAAGACTCACACGCTGAAAGGTTCATGAAGTACCTGTCGTTCATATTTAATTACTCGCTCCCACCTCTCTCGGCAAGATACTGGCATGTATGTCATATCGGGTACGGGGTCATACTTCAGGGCTTAATGTTTTCTTGCAAAATAAACATTGATCTTGCTTCCTCGGGAACAAATCTGACCAGGGGGCTGCTGGGCATGGAGAGCAGGCTTTTTGCATCCAGACCCCGGCAAGTATGTTTTACTCATCACAATAAGCGCGGGGTCTAGGGGTCCAAAAGAGTGTGTTGATTTCGTGATATCAGGAAACTTCATTTCTCACAAGTCTCTGCCCCAAACACCTGCTTCTAAGAACCTTCTGTGTGCGGGACGCTGTTGGCTTTAGGAGCTGCATGAGGTTGAATCCCCCTGAGAGCATCTGTGGCTCCCAGGGTAACCGGTGGGGGTGCAGAGCCTCGGAGGGGGCAGTGAACTTGGCCAGTGGCCGAACCAGCTCCCGGCTCCAAGCCTGTGAGTGCAGAGCCCGTATGAGTACAGCCTACAACGCACTTCCTCCCACCCTACGTTTTCTGTCCCCTTACCTCTCCCTGGGCCTCAGAAAGATGACCCGTCTGTGAGCCGTACCAATCTTTGTCACTCTGGTGTGCGGCCCTGTGTTGAATCGTTCTCACTTAACTTAGCCGCCTCTTAGAATCTTAGCCTTCCATCTGGCTCTGCGTCTTGTCCTCATATCCTTCCTTTACCTCAGCGGTTGCCATAAACCTACAGAGATTGTAGTTTTTTTTTAAGATTATTTGTAAAGTTTTAACAAAGTCAGGGCTCACCCAGGTGATTTCCACAATGGGACCCCAAATCCACAGATAATAAAGGTAAAGAAAAAATTGTGGTTGGCATTCTGGAACTATGGGGCTGCGGATATGAAAAAAGCATTATGGGTATGGCTTGTGCTAACTCCCTGAACTGTTTGAAGGACTGAGGTACTTGGGCCGTTAAGCTTCCACGCGTCTATCCATATTGGCCATTCATTAAGAGACAGTGTAGCGTCAGGGTTAGGAGCTGGGGTGTGAAGCCAGATCACTTGCTTCCCTGTGACCTTTGGTAACTTCAGCTAACCTCTCTGCTCCTCTGTTTCTGTGTATGTAAAATGAGAATAATAATGATTGCTAACTTTTCGGGGAATGGAGAGGATTAAGGCAATCTGTATGAAATACTTAAAATAGTGGGTGATATATTGAACACTCTGAAAGCATTTTAGTTATTATTACTACGAAGATGTGTCCACTATACTCCAGTATTCTGCCTCAGACCTTGGGATTCTGATGGACAGAACATCGCTGGCATCCTGGTACCTCCAGCTCTGGCGGAGAGAAAGAGAGAAAATGGCAAGAGTGCATTAGTGCACCAGGGGGACAGGCAGGTGATCTGGGGTGTACAGCTGAGTCCCCAGGAAGGGTTCCTGGGACGTTCAGGTGAGAACAATAGACCTGGAAAGAATAGCAGAGGTGTTCTAGTCAAACCCCCTTTGGGACCTAGGGTGCGTAAATGATTTGTCCCCATTTATCCCGAGGCTTTTTGGTAGGGCAAGACTGAAACTGAGGTCGGGCCAGAGTGTTTCCCGTGGCCAAACGTTCTCCCTGAAGATGTGTAGGCCAGTTTGCCAAAACATATTCACTTCCTAAATCATTCTAATCAGCAATGCTTGATGCTGGGGGGAGCTTCTCCGAACTCAGACTTTAATTGTCTCTGGCTCCTGGGAGCTCTCCTGATAGTAATCTGTGCCAAACCATCAGAATAATGATGATGGCCATTGTCTTATGTTTACTTAAAAGTTGTCTATCCTGGTAATGATCACCTGGCAAAGAGAGAGACATATCCTGTTGGACATTTGTAAACATTTAGTTTGAGTTTAGAAATCTGGGCAACCAATCTTATCAAAGCCTGGCTCTCCCAGACCTGCGTGAGGAACATACAGGTACTGAAGTCAGTTGACTTGGAAACAGAACGGCTAGAACATCTTTTGGGAAGTATATGTTGGGTGGGGGGCATAAAAATTGATGGAAGACAGCATGAAAACCTTAAAGATTTCAGATGGTTTATAATTTATGTGTAATGGGAAAAAAGACCTTACTCCTGAGATAATATCTTGGGATAAATTAGAAACCACCAGCTGTATTATGGATATGTTTGTGGATATAGTGAAATGCAGAGAATGAAAATTTTTTTTTCTGTGAATGTAATTTAACAGGGGTACGATGATGAATAAGCTGTACGCCATAAGAGCACATTTGATATAATGTGTGTAATTTTCAACTTAAAACCATCATGCTTTAGAACTGGAAGGGACCTCAGAGATCAAACCAGATTGTAGCCGGAGGAATCAAATCCCAGAGATGAGTGGCTTTGCCTCTACTGCGGATAGAATCCAGGTATTTAGGCCATTGTGTTGGGAGACTTTTTAGAACATAAGGCTTGATTGCTGTAGGCTGATTTTTTTTTTCTTTTTTTAAATACCAATAGTGGTCTTAGTATTGCTAATCAGAGCCAAACTAATTTCTTCTGGAAGGTGCCCGCCTCTTCAGCCCTTTGCATACGTGGATGCCTAATAAAAATACTTTCTGGGGCGCCTGGGTGGCTCAGTGGGTTAAAGCCTCTGTCTTTGGCTCAGGTCATGATCCCAGGGTCCTGGGATCCAGCCCATCTGGCTCTCTGCTCAGCAGGGAGCCTGCTTCCCCCTCTCTCTCTGCCTGCCTCTCTTGTGATCTCTTGTCCGTCAAAAAAATAAAGTCTTTAAAAAAAAAAAAACCGTCTGTGACCCCCCCTAATTAATATTCAGACATGTAAGTTTGGGGAAATTAGAACAGTATTATTTATCAAACTCTTCTTTTGTTTGAGCTATCGACGTGGCTTCTTGTGATTTCTCAGTTAGCTGATTTAAAAGAATTCAGAGAAAGTCATGTATGCTTTTCTTTTCCAAGAAAAATGCTGGTTGCTGGAGGGATTGAGTTTAATATAGTTTCATATCATAGAGGTTTTAATAATGCAGTCTAAAGTATTTGTACATGAATTCATTAAGCCCAGATTAGTCTTATTATAATTACTCAAAAAGTAATTCGATTTAAGAGAAAACATTTTAAATGGATATAAAATACACTGTTAGCTGGGAAGCCATACTGTTCTCCTTTATCAGCTCCATAAAGTACTAGCACATTCGAACATAACTTTCAGAGTATACAGAATGCAATCATAAAAAGTATTATTCCTAAATCTATTTTTTTATGTTCTTTCAGTAGTTAAGAGCTTTATCCCTCTGTGCTAGGAATGAGATATACTAGGAATAGCTTGTCGTAAAAATCTTCAGGGCTTCCTAGCTTGTATCTCTTACACTGCCTCCCCACGTCAGGGCTGGCTGATGGGTTACAAGCGCGCAGCCCAAGATTGATGTTGGTAGCACATTCCCTAGAAAATGTAGCAGGAAGGTACTTCAGGGCTTTAAAAAAAATTTTTTTTTCTTACTCACAAATACTAGAAGACATTTACTGACTGCCCCGTGCCTTCAGAGGTCCGCCAATGACAGGCAACGTATTGGTCTTCATTTCTAACACGAGAGAAGGTGAGGAGAGGCCAGGAGCAAGGAACACCATAGAACATTCCCTAGCCAGCACCCAGAGGGAGACAGTGAAGAAAAAGCAGAGGGAGATAACGAGGCCTACGCGCATGAAAGAATGGGTGAGTGTTTGGCATCAAGGGCTGGAGACTGAGGAGGGAGGCCTAGTGCCCAGTCACCGTGACTCAGGGGGCTGTGTTCAGTTCGAGCTGCCTGAGGAAGCCTGGGGGAGACAGGAAGAGTGTGGAGATGGGCTCATGGCCATGCGGCTGCCTGAGCTGTCTGGCTTTGGAGACACAGGAGACTAATCACAGCTCCGGGTGGTGCCATGGAGGCCATGCTGGGGCTCTGGAGGAGCCTTGGCGCTGGCCGTGCTCCAGGAGAGCACAGACTTGCACCTGGATAGGAAGGGGCTCCACTTAAGTGGTCTGTTGTGTTCAGACTTTAAAATTTATTTAATCAAGCAGCAGAACCCTTTATTTATTCTTAAAGGCAAATTCTTCATAGAACTCTACTGTGTCCAGCAGAATGGGTCTCACTCCCGCTGTCCCCATGCCCCTACCTTCTTTGAACCCTAGGCTTCTGGGAGTGTGGTTTCAAACTTGAGTCAAAGCTCAGGGCAGGGCTGGGTGAGCCCTTTACATGGTGACCTTGAGAAATAATGACAGGTCTAGAAGAGATAGGCAATCTCAGAAGGGTGAGTGGTGCCAAAAGAGAAAGGCCAGGCCCTGGCTTTGTGGAACTTCTGAGTTTCAGGCACAACTCTTCAGATCACAAGTGTTTGGAGATAGGACGTCCTTGGGTCTCTGATCTCGCACATTAAAAATAGTTCATTCATCGGGTAATATTTGAGAATGGCTTTAGAGTTTCTTAATGGCATGTAGCTACATGACAAGAAGGAATTAAAACGATCATTTTATTTTAATGTTTTTTTTTTCCCCCCTAATACTTTTCCAGTCCTATACAAGTCATGAAGGCTTCTCAAATAGTAGTCCATCAATACATGTGTGTTGACTAATAATCCTACAGTTTATAGAATTCTTTTGGAGTACTAGTTACAGTGCATTTTTATATATATTACCTCATTTAATCTCCACAGCATGAGGAGGTAGCACAGAAGTGAGCTACTGTTAATTTGTATGTTGCTAATGAGAAATGCATGGCTTGGGAAGGTTAAAGTCATTTGCCCAAGGTCACACAGTCAGGCGAGGAACCGGCTCTGACTTCAAGACCTGAGCTCTTTTCTATGCTATCCTATTGCTTATTATTACAATAACATTAACTTTCACTCATTGAACATGTACCATAAACCAACTACTACGTGCTAATTGCTTCACATGCATCTTGGCTATCCCTTTGAGTCTAAACAGAAAGTTATATTATTTCTATTTTATAAATGAAAACACTAAGACCCAGGGGGGTTAAATAGCTAGTCCAACATGGCTAGGATGGTGAACTAGCAAGGATTTGAGCTTCTATGATCTGATGCCAAAGTCCCTCTCTCTATTCTGATTAAATTACCCAACCTGATCCTCATCATAGCCTCAAGGTAGGGAAGAAGCTTATCTCTCCCATTCATGGTTTATAGATGGGAACACTGGCTACAGGAGGTTACCCCTGGCTGGGGGCTAGGACCCAGTCTTAGGTCATGGGATCCAGTGGCCATAATTATGTGGTAACATGGCAGTGGATCATATCTGAGAGAGGAGGAATTAGCACAGCCCTCCTTGGGAAACCCACCTGCCATTTTTTGGACCTTGGCTTTATCAATGTCAAGAGAACTACTCTGGAGTGCTGGTGTAAGACGAGAGAGGAGGCATTGGTGTGCCCACTTTTCAACATGGAAAAGAAAGAATTCACTTCATTCATAGAGATTTACTGCAGTATGCAGACTGAATTCTAGTTACTCTTCATATTCATGGGTAA
This sequence comes from Mustela putorius furo, assembly GCF_011764305.1. Classification (NCBI taxonomy): domain Eukaryota; kingdom Metazoa; phylum Chordata; class Mammalia; order Carnivora; family Mustelidae; genus Mustela; species Mustela putorius. The sequence continues at coordinate 14,209,117 of NW_025422057.1, forward strand.
AGCTGGCTGGATTTTGAAATTTGGTGAGGGGGTAGCTCTGCTGGTCTTGCAACTGATTTTGGTTAATGGTGAACCTTAGCCCATTCAAGAAAGCCTCGTTCATTTCACCTGTTCCCTATGTCCCTCCCTTGGCCCCTGGTTAGTGGGTCCCAGTAAAATTTACAGTGCTTTACTGTAAAAGCACTTGTACTTGAAAGAGAATTTTCTTTCTGTAGCTCAAACCACAGGAGGACTCACAAGACAGCTATCTCCCCAGGTGAGACTTCTTAAATGGGAGTTAAGTGCATGCATTTTCAAGAAACTAAACTCCCCTCATATATAATTTAACCTAGAAAAGAAAGCAAAATTGAGAGAGTAGTATGATTACATTGTTTGAGAACTGGTAACTTTACCTCCCCTAGTCTTATGGAAGTCAGGCACACTTTCACTGTTTGGCATATCTTGAATACTGTGGGGTGTGGGCTAAGTGTGATATTGTAATAATAGTGAAGGTTTCTCTAACCATAGCCATGGACTGTGGATTGAAATAGTAAATTATTCCTAGCAGACTGAATGGGCAATAAGACTGCCATCCAGTTCTCCCCATAAAATAAAGCAATAGATAAATAAAGGAGAGCCAACTCACTTAACCCGCGTGGCTCGGTGCACTGCTAATTATTAACCCAGGCACAAGAGAGGGGTTCACCCAGAGTGTAGTTAAATCATTTTTAATAGAGGTAAACACTAGCCATGTGAACGAGTAGCACTCAAGAAAGTTTTTAATCAGCAACGTTTAGGAATCACCCAGCCTAATTGCCATAACTTATTAATAATAATAAGTAAGTAATCTAGTCTTTTTATGGCCCCTGTCTCTGGAGGACGCAGTGCATTAAAGATCTCTGGGGTGTGAATCTCTCAGCAGCTGTGGGAGAGGAAGGCAAGTACCCCTGATGCTCACTCCTAATGGAAGAAACTGGACATCGAGGCTAAGAAAGACAAATATGCGTTCCCTCTCACTTTCTTCTTCCCACCGCTGAGTCACCCACTTCTCCTTGGCCTTTCTTCTATCTATAGGACAGAATGGCTCCAGGGGGTGGGGGAAGGGCTGGAGAACAGGCTGCCTTTGTTCACGTGAATGACTGGGCTTTGAGGGAAGTGAGTGTGAGCAGAGCTTTGTCTGAAGGGGTTTATTTCCTCTGCACAAGTGTCTCTGGTGTCCTTTGGCCTCAACCTGACCGTGGCTGGGTGGCTGCTGGCACCTCCCAGCTCTGTGCTTGTGTGATTCCCCACTCCTGGGAGAGCAGGAAAGATGGCGCTGGGTGTTACCCTCAGAGTGAGTGTTCACAGCAGCCGATGGGAGAACGTTTGTGTAAATTATCTAACTTAAATACTGCCCAAGACCAAAGTGCGGGCATTGAAATATCCCTGGGTCATCAACAAGGAACTTCAAGTTCAGAGCGTGTAAGTGATCAACTACCATATGATTCCTCGTGATCGGTCAGCCTGCAAGGCAAATATCACACTCAGGTTTGAGACTGTTTGAGTTTTATGAGTGATGAGTCCCTTTGACTTGGGGGTGATGGGCACAAACACCAGAGTACATGATGTTAAGAGTATTTCTGTGGCTAATATCTTCTGAGAGCCGGAATTTGGGGGAAGGTAAAATGTAGTCAAACAGCGCAGGAATTACCTTCTTCTTACTTGTTTTTGGTTCTTCTGTCCATGAATCATTTGAGCCTGAGTCTACATGGCTGTTTCAGTCTAGCGAAGTGAAATTTTGAAGACGGTGCCCAAGCCGTTATTATCCAGAGCAAAGAGCTAACTAATGCTAAGAACGGAATGATTTATGCCACAAACTACAAAAGACATAAATTTAGAGTGTAAATTACAAGATAACTCATGTGCAAAATTGTTGTAATATTTATACTAGTGTTTATTAAAACTTACATTTGAATGAAAAGGTGCAAAATGTAAATGAAGCTGAAAAACTTTTTTTTTTTCTTAAATCTAAAATAGCCTATATGAGAATCAGGAGAGCTTTTTGGAATTAGAAGACATGAATAGCACTCTATGCAGATTTATCTGCTAAAGCATGAAATATACAGTGAAGCTGGAAGGAATAACGTGACTAAATCCCTGCCTGAAGTTCTTCCCTCCCCTCCCCTGATACTCTCCAGTGACTCCAATCAGTACTGAATTTCGAAGGAAGCCATCCCTGTCAAAAGCTGTGGAGAGGGTGAGGATCCTGGACGGATGTCGAGACTGGATCCGTATTTGAGAGACTAATCTTATTTCACTGATGTTTTCAAGGTTGGAAATTTTTGTCTGGATTCATTAGAGGAGAATGATAAATCTCTAATTTGTACTTTGCTAATAATAGGATGAGCTTTTGTGCTTCATTAAGGTTAAATGGATCTCATGTAGTCCTTGCTGAGTCTTTAGGGCCATGTGTGATCTTGGGAAAAGTCTCCTACTTCTGTGGGACTCAGTTTCCTCATCTGTAAAGTGAGGGGGTTGGACCAGATGAGCACTGAGACACACTAGCCCTCTTTCCTTCCCTCCTGTGTGGGAGCATACAACACCAGGCAGTGAGGACCCACAAAGATGATTAAAACACATAACTCTTGTCCTCGGGAGCTCACGGTCTACATAAATAACTAATTATAATATGAGCGGTAATTGCAACGTGCACACATTACTCTAGGGGCACAGAGGTGGAAACAGTGACTTCCTGTCTTTGGGGATAGGCTGTGTGAAACTTCGCAGTGGCTGTAACATTTGAAGGGTGAGGAGGAGGGCTCCTTCCGGTGTGCAGGCTGGTCAGAGGGTGGGTGGTTCTGATGGTGCGTTCCAGGCAGCAGATGCATGTGGCAGGTGTATTTAGGAAGCCACATGTGGTCCGGATCTCATGGTCTCCGGACTGTATGGAGTTGTGGGGGCAGTGCTAGCCACATACTGCTGGGTCAAAACCTGTGTCAATGAAGAATGATTGAAGTTAGGAGGTAATATACTGCTTATATATGTTAGGGCAGAGCTGGCTGTCTTGTAACAGACCACTATGCCCATTTACAATCTCAGTTAGCTTTTGTGAATATGAGGGATGGGGTGGTGTTCTTAGCCTGCTCCCTGGGCATCGTGAGCCTACAGCCTGTGATCCCTGAGCCACAGCCTGGCTGCGCCCTGGGGAGCTTGTGTATGGCATATGAAAGATGCCCCTCGCGAGTATCACATCTGCACCAGCAGAATGAGAACTGCTCCCACGGGGATTCTGTCCTTGTGGGCTGCTCAGTCTACCAGGTGCGTATTTCTTCTTTGAAAGGTGCATGTGCCCCTTTCGTCTCCACTCTCTGTGACCTTGTAAGGAGCTGATGTTGTAGCTGTTGAATGGCAGCAAATTCGATGTTGACAATACAGTTCTTATGTTGTTTTTTTTTTTTTTTTTGAAGATTTTATTTATTTATTTGACAGGCAGAGATCACAATTAGGCAGAGAGGCAGGCAGAGAGAGAGGAAGGGAAGCAGGTTCCCTGCTGAGCAGAGAGCCCAATGTGGAACTCTATCCCAGGACCCTGAGATCATGAAATGCCGAAGGCAGAGGCTTTAACCCACTAAGCCACCCAAGGCACCCCTCTTATGTAGTTTTTAATATGAAGATAAAGTTTTAAAATTCAGAGTATAGATGAAAAGCATGGCGTTGTTAAAAAATTAAAATAATACAGAAGTGCTTACGTAAGTTTTAAAGACGAGACCCCACATTTCATCACTGAAGACAAACATTTCCATGGCTGTCTGTCTGTGTGGAGATAGACGCAGGCATACACCCACGAAAGTGGGCTCAGGATACATGTTTCACGTTGCTGTCTGATTTCTTTTCCTTCAAATGCAATCAAAGTCTTTAAATAATCATTTTAAATGGCTGCACCATAATCCATCGTGTGGGATAAATTATTTGTGGTTTGATTCCCTGGGGACAAACAGTCAATATCCATCATTTTGCCATTATACACAATGCTGCGATGAACATCCTTGTAGACTTACTCAGTGTCTCGAGTTATTTCCTTAGATTAAGTTCCAGAAAGCAGTACAGTTACGTCAAGAACTATATAGTTAGCACTTCCTTACATCTTGTCAAGCTGTCTTCCAGAAGTTTTGTACCTATCTGCAGCCCCATTAGCAGGGCAGGCGCTGGCTCATGTCTGGGTGGGACTGTGTTCCTACCAGCACTGTCTTCCAACTTGAAGTTACTGAGTCAGAGATGTGAGCGGCCAAGAGTACTTCTGGGGTGACTGGGAGGCAGTAGAAGCAGGACGAGCCTGAATGAAAAGGCCCTGACGTATGCACATCTGTTCACCAAAAGATATGTACAAACAGACTCATCACCATGCCTAACTGTCAAACACTGAAAACAATCCAAATGTCCATTAAGATTACAAGGGGAAAATAAATTAGGGCATAATTGCACTGTGGAATACTACGTGGGAAAGAGAATGAATGATCCACTATTACATGCTACATGGGGCATGGGTGACTCCCACAATTGCTGTGCAGCAAAAAAACCCCAAAAAAGACAGAAAGGAAAAAATACGTAACATATGAGTCCATTTATATAAAGTCTATAAACAGGAAAAAGTGAATGTAAGCTGTTAGATGCCTTGTTGGTGGTTACCCTTAGGGGATATTAGTGACTTCTTGTTCATTTATGCCTTTTGCTAGACGTATGTTTCCCAGGGCCGGACAGAGTGCTTGGCATGTGGCCTCCCCAGTATTTGTTGAAAAAAAATTAATATTTTTTCACCTTTTAACAGACTTTGACCTAGGATTAATGTGAAGACATGGTAACATTAGTTGCGAGTTATGAAGCAGAGAATTCATACGAATGTTTTTTTCTGGGATTTAAATATGGAACCCTGGTATATTTGTAGATGCTTCCTCTGTTTCTTGTGTGGCGTTGTTGCTTTTGTGTTATGTATAAACCAGTCAGACACTTAGTGGTGAGTGAGGAGACGGATTTTGGAATCAGATCTTTGGGTTCAATGCCGAGCCCATTGCTTACTCCTCTGTGGCCTTGGATGAGAGACCCAACCTTCTCCAATCTCACTTTCGATAGTTTGTTTAATAAGGATGAGAATACAACCTACTCTATGGGGTCGTTGTGAAAAATAATATTATTAATATTAATGACAACCACCGAATTCTGTTTGCTATGTGCTGGACACTAACCTAAGCTCTTAAAACGGAGGACATTATTTGTTTGGTCTTTCCAGTACTCCTATCTATTTGTGGTTTGGGAAATGTAAGCCACAGCATTAGTAAGTGTTGAGCCAGAACTTAAACCCAGGAGTTCCATCCCAGAGCCCGAGCTCTTGACCACTACCTCTGAGTTAAAGGAAGTACTGTGCCCAGAGCGCTCAACGAAGTCAGCATCTGTTAGCTGTGATGATGGTCGTTGTCATTTTCAGCATCATGATTAATATGTTTTTCTCCTCTCTCTCCCCCTGCTCTCCTCTCTTGTTTCTCCGCCCTCCTGGCAGATATGTTCCAGCAAGGTAAGTTCACGGTCTCCTGCCTGCTTCTCCACTGGCTGTGCTCTTTTGGGAACAAGGGTGTTGTCTGTGCACAGAGGGTTATGGAACTTTTCATTCGCTGTGGACTCGTCACCGCGGCTTTAGGAGACACCATGGGGACAATAGCCTGAGGTGGCCTGAAGTGCCATCGGCCCCTCTGGGCCTCTGCTTGTCCCACCTCTGCCTCTGGACCATGCCTAGAGGTGGGGCCTGGACCGTCTGGGCAGGCACAATGGGGACAGTCATGGCTGGATCCACGTCAGGGAACAGCATGCTTGGGACTTGTGGGACAGTGAGGAGCAGGTGTCTCTGGGGTAAGGGTTCATCTGGAAGGCCCCTATCCCTCAGGGCTACTGTACAGGGCCAGCTGCTGCTGGGGCAGGGCTCCGGATGCCAGTTTCTCGTGGAGGTTTCTTTTTTCTGCCCAACAAACATGTCGCTGTCCTGAGAGGAGGTGTAGACAAGACCCTGGTAGGATACCTTCAACCCAGGTGTCCCTGGCAACCCCTCTAGCTGGGCCTGTGACAGAGATGGGCCGGCGAGGGCATGCAGTGTCTACCCTATTTCTCCAGCCAAGGTCATGTGTTCTGGGGAGCCAGAGATGGAAAGTTGAACTGAGTCTTCCCATGCACGTTTTCATCTTCACTGGGGATGCACAGCCAGCACCTGTGCTCTGAGATGCTGAGGGAGACTCGTGTGCGTGGCCTCGTTGAACCTGCCAGACACATGTGAAGGGGGTGCAGCCTCCACCCCCGCCCCCCGTTTTTTTAACGCACTGAGCCACCCAGGCGCCCAACCGCCCCCCGTTTTTTTAAATCACAGTCTGGAACCATTGGGTAGCATCGGCAGGGCATAACTATATTCAGGCTGGGAAATACGTTTGTGGCACACGTTTGCTATGTCTCTCTTGAATCCAAGGCTGGCACAGAAGAAAAGATACCGGTTTAAAAATACATCTTGGCATCCCATAAATAGCTTCCGAATAATCTCCCAGGCTTGATATTTTCACAACGATTATTTCAGCCCAAACATGCGGCGTGTGTTGTGGAGAATGTCTGCCTGCTCTCTCTGATAGAAGCGCATTTGTGGGTAACAATGAGGGGACTGTTGTGTTTGTCTTTTAAGAGTCTGGAGTCATAGACCTACTTTTATAAATAATTCATAAATCCCAACAAGCTATAAGTAATAAGTTCCATTTGGCTAGAGACTAAGAGATGAGCAAAATTGAAAAGGTGCCGTGACTGTTGATGTACTGAAGTCCTTGCTGTCAGGGCCCCCTTGTTCCATGTGTGTCCTTCCTTGACAAACTGGGGGCCTGTGGCGACACTCTGGGAGGATAAGAAGGTTTTATTTTGCATGAACTAGACTACAGGCGCCATGCAATGCTGCATTGTGTTCCTCCTTTTGAGACACAAAACGCTTGGGTTTAGGAAGTCTCTCTGGTGCACGAGTGCCAAGGTCCCGGGAGAACAGGGAGAGAAAAGGCTTCTAAGGGGTCTGGTTTTCCTTCGAACGATCGTGAGCATTCATGGCTGTCATGGTTGGTATAAAAAATGGCTTATTAGGGCTCCCGATGTCAAGTTTGCCTCCTTTTATTATCCATCATGCCACTGGATTGATGGGGTTTGCCTGTCAGTAACAGTGATATGCAGAGCAAAAGTTATAATCATCTGCAAATCACTGGCTATCGGGACTTGAGAGCCTCTTCCAGACATGGAAGCTGCTAGCCGCCTGTCGCCCCACGGGAGGGTGGGCAGCAGCTCCCGTGTATGGTATTACTAGGATTTCAAGTGAAGAGAGCTCAACTGGCTTTTGTGAATTATTTACATGGTGCTGGCCTTCTAGGACCAGTTCATATGGAGGCATGGTAGCCAAAACCCCCTCCTGACTTTTGCTTCTGGCCATCCTGCGGAAGAAATAAGTGCCCGGTAAAATGCGACGGTTCTGATGTGTTGGTGATGATCAAGTCAGACCAAGGCAAAAGGTCTGTGGCTTACAGAGTCCAAAACACGACTGGGCCATGTCTTCTGTGGCTGAAGCTCTGTTCCAGAATTGTGTCATTGATTTGAAATGCGCGGTGGGGCCCTGGAGGGCTCTGGAAATAAGCAACCAGAAAACTGTGGCTTCAGATGAACAGCAGGAGGGGGCCGTCCACCCACACACACAGTGGGAACTCCGAGCGGCTGGGGCTTCCTGACCCCGCCGTGGGCATCCAGGCCCTGCCAGCTTTGGCTTTGTGGGGGGAGCCTGGGGTGCTCGCAGGAGACGCCCCATTGTCGGTCCGCGCCTCTGTGGTGCGTGAGTGACACGTGTCCACCTGCGCATTTGGGCCGTAGGGCCCCGTGGCAGGCCGAAGAGAGGGGCAGCCTCGCAAGCTGCCAACATCAGACATTCTCAGAGGAAACCAAAGTTATTTCCCCTGGATTGCATTATCTTTTATTTCACTGCAGATCAATCTTGTTAGAGGAGGTGACAGCACCGCAGCGACTGCTGGGCCTTTCTTGGCTGCGTCCGTGGTGTGTGCACATGGCAGCGAGTTTCCGGCCGGCTCCTGGGCCATTTTAGAGTTTGCTTCATTTCTTTCATCTGCAGAGGCCGCTTGCTGGGGCGGTTAGACCCACAGGGCGTGAGGACCGTCCAGGACCAGTGGGCCCGCAGCTGCGCCCACTGTGTAGCCGAGTTCCAGGGCGGTGGGGCCAAGGTTTTCAAGGAGCCTTAAGTGACCCCCGTTCTCTGTTGTCCGCAGCGCTCCTGCGCCCGTGGATGGCTCTCAGCGCTGCCCAAGTGCCGTAGAGCGGCCCTTCACAACATCAAACGCAGCTGAAAACGCTGTGCGGGCACACGTGTCTGGAATCTCGAGTTTTAGAGCACTTTTATATCCATCGCTTCATAATGAAGTCAGGACCACACACACACACACAGACACACACGCACGCACGCCCGCCTCATTTGAAGTTACTGAAGCACCTTTTGAATACTCATCCGTAGGCTCAGCCTTGATTCTGAAATCGAACAGAACCCGGGTGAGTGGCTTGGAAATCAGAGCGGTGCCACTCGGCAGGGTGTTGGAAAGCGTAAGTGGGCGCAGTATAAAGACTTCACCACTGAGTTAATTCTGCGCTCTGTGCTGTGAACTGAAGTCCCGGCTGCACTGGGAGCCCGAGGATGCCTCGCCTTTCCTCCCGCTCTGTTCTCGCCTGGAGCTGGGGTCTTGCTATTAAAGAGATTTTTCTTTCGGCTCAAGTAATTGTTGACAGCTCTCAAACATAGTGCACTTGTTTATTTTGTGGCCGGTAATAATGGGCCAGGCACTTTCTAGGCCCCGTGGAGACGGGGACGGACCAGACAGCAAGGGCTTTGTGCTCGGGGAACTCACGGTCTAGCTTGGGGGGCACCGATGCCAAGCACGCCAGTAAACAATCAAGGCACAGTCTGAGGGACGCGGACAGTGAGGGAAATGTCCTAGGATGGGGTGCTTGTGGCGAGAAGGGCCACGTTGGATGGGATGGTGAGTGGATGCCAAGAAGGACCAGCCGTTGGGGGATATGGAAGAACCCCAACAGGCAGGAACACCCCAGGAACAGAACCGCAACAGGCAGGAACACCTCCAAGACCAGAAGGAAGCTGGTGAGGCGGGAGATCGCAAGTGAGGGAGAGTGTTGTGTGAGATGAAGTCATGTGAAGAGGGTAGGAGTGTCTTCCGGAGACTGGAGGAAGGAAGTTAGAAGGTGTGGTCCATTTACGGGAAAGGGCCCACACTGGTTTCTGTGAAAATGCGTAAGAACAATGTGTGAGAAGTTAAAGCCAGGATCAGGGGCGCTCAGGCTTGGCTGAGATGGGCACCTGCCCCCAGGCCCTAAGCACTCCCCTTGGTAGGTCCCTGCAGCCTGTTCCTGGCCAGCTGGCCTCCGCTGAGTGTCCCACTTTCTGCCCACTTTACCCGTGGGGAATATTGTGCCCATAACTTACACCTCCTCTCCTTAAGGCTGGCAAATTGTGCCCATCAAGGGCATCATTAAAATACTCCTCTACTTACCTTTAGATTTTAAAGAGCCACTTCTCTCCGATATACAATAAAGTGTATCATATGTATTACATAGTAATATATACAATAAATGTGCAGGAGACCTCAGTGTGGCTCCCAACAGGCTGGTTGCTTTGGCCTGTAGCCTCAGTTTTCCCATCTGTAAAATGAGAGAGTTGGGGAGATTCCTGACCTGACTTGGCTTCCTGCTGATTCTCTGTCTTGGTGAGTTTTAGTTGGATTTGAGTTAATAGAGTCCAGAAATATGCCATACCACCAGTTATGACGATTGTCTAAAGAACTTGGGCGAAAGCAGAGCCTTGTGGCTGGGAATTAAGGTTAAAAGAATTGCGGTTTCAAAAGCGTGACCTACTCACAAGCCCGTTTTGAAGCATCAGCTTCAGAATCCACAATGGATGGCATGGCTTTTACTAATTTGAAGAGAGCAATAAATCATAGTTTGGTTTCTGGCAGCCCAGCCAAGCCTGGTAAATCGTTGGGGTGGGCTTTGGTGACAGGGACCAGTGCCATTTATAATGTGTTTGCCTTGAGCTCTTTTGCATATCTCAGACCGCTGGGTCAAGCTGCTGAGGCTGGATCTTAGGTTTTCGCAATCACTTCAGAAAATCCATCTGTTATAAAGCTCTGACCCTTTAGCCATGAATTATGGCTCCCTTGGTAATGTTATACATTATGAAATATTGTTTTCTTTATGAGTGTGGGATTTGGACAAATAAATTAAATCTATTGTTACCATTTCCAGTTAAAAATTCCAAGTTGTCACATGATGCTCACAAGAGAATGAGAAAAATGCATTAACATTTTTATGGTGCGAAGTGGCTGCTTCCCGGGTCACACTTCCTATATGCCTATATTTACTATGTATGTGTACTAGTCCCCATTCTGTCCGGAATCAGTAGAGTATTCTGAGTAATGTAGGAAATGCATCCGTCTTTCCAGCACGAACTGAACAAAGTTATTATTTGATTTTACATACATTCATGTTGTGTGTGGGTATGGGGTGTATAAGGAAAGGATAACTGTGTTTAATAACCGCATTCTCTGAGATGCTTTCTGACATTGTGTGTGGGCTGTGTATGGCCTGCTCCCTGCCAGGTGACCTTAAAACCAGTTTGTCTTCTTACCAGATTCGTCTCGCTCCCATTCCAATCACAGGGCATGAGTTTGGGGTGAGGCTTTCAAGCCTTTCCTCCCAGTAACTTGTATTTCAAAATTGCCAGATCAGTAAAGGGAAACTTTTAGATTCTTCTGTTGAGGTGATTGCTAATAAATTTAAATTTTTATTTTACTGATGAGGGTGATAGTAATAATAATTATGCCACATTTCTGTACCTCCTATATTCCAGGCATTAGGACAAGTATTTTGCATACATTTTCTCATAGAATCTGCCTCCCTCAATTTTGTGAAGTAGGTATAAAAATCCCACTTTACAGAGGAGAAAACTGAGGCACAGAGTGGAATTGAACTTGTGACAGCTGTATAACCAATGAGTGGTAGAGCCATTTTTTTTTTTTTTAAATCGAGAGGGTTTTGTTCTACAGAATAGTTTTAGGTTTTCAGAAACATTGTGAAAATAGTTCAGAGAACTCCCATATACCTCATACTCTGTTTCCCCTATTTTTAATGGCTTACATTAGTATGGTACATTTGTTACAATGAATGACCTAATATTGATCCATTATTATTCACTAAACTCCATAGCTTCTTCAGATTCCCTTGGTTTTTACCTAATGTCCTCTCTCTGTTCTGGGATCCCATCCAGGAGACCCCATTACATTTGGTTGTCATGTCTCCTTAGGCTCCTCTTGGCTGTGATAGTTTTTAAGACTTCCCTTGTTTCTGATGACCTTGACAGCTTTGAGGAGTACTGGTATTTTGAGAAATATGTCATAGGATGCCCCTTTCTTGGAATGTGTGTAATGTTTTTCTCATGATTAGACCGAGGTTATGGATTTTCAGAAGATCACAGAGGTAAAGTGCCATTGCATCACATCATATAAAAGTGACCTACTATCAACATGATCTATGACTGTGGATGTTGATCTTTATCACTTGGCTGAAGTAGTGTTTCTCAAGTTGCTCCTCTGTGAGGTTACTTTCCCTCATAATGTACTCTAGAAGGAAATGTATGCATAAGCCACTCTTAAGGAGGGAGGAATTAAGCCCCGTCTTGTTGAGAGGAGAGTAGCTGTATAAATTATTCTTCTGCTTGGGAGATTGGGCTCTTAGCTCTCATTTATTAATTTATTCAATCATTTATTTAGATCGATACGGAGTCACACATATTTACTTTCTACCTTGGATTATAATGCAGTATAGCTTTATTTAATTTCTGGCTTTGGCCCCTGGGAACCTTTTCAGCTGGCTTCTGGTGCCCCTTTGACATATCCCTGTCAATTTTTGGCTGAGCATTTGTGCAATATTTTCTGATACTTGACGATACACGAGGCTCACCTTGCCTATTTCCCACCCTTGTCCTAGATTCAGCCATTTCTTTAAGATGATGGAGAATGATATTAGAAACCAAGATCTAGGAGCTAAATGTGCTCTTTGCTAAGGGAGTGTCATTTGTTAAGGACCTCTCAGCTGACAGAGCAAAGAAATAGAAGTGTATGTACTAACCCACCTATATATGCATATCTATTTCTTTTTTTTTTTAATTTTATTTATTTGACACAGAGAGAGAGAGAGAGATCACAAGTAGGCAGAGAGGCAGGCAGAGAGAGAGAGGGGAGGAAGCAGGCTCTCTGCAGAGCACAGAGCCCGACATGGGACTCGATCCCAGGACCCTGGGATCATGACCTGAGCGGAAGGCAGAGGCTTTAACCCACTGAGCCACCCAGGCGCCCCTGTATATCTATTTCTATATGTAACTAGGTGTATCTGTGTTAAACCTGAGTTCTTACTAAAGTCTCGAACTCTAGTCCATTACCACATGAATCATCCTAGCCTCCTCCCTTTGTTTAGCTGTACATTCCCCCTCCCAAGGATACCTGAGGGAGGATTTTGAACTCAGGTAGTTTGACTTCTGGTCCTGCAGTATGCAGTCCTGATTTTTCCCAGTGACATGCTGTCCACAGGCTTGTGAATACTCCTGGGGGGAGGACACAGTCACAAATCCTTGACCCTTCTCAAGGCCCGACATGATGGCCCAGTTGCAGAGGAGTCTTAGTTTGGGCTGCTATAACAAAATACCATGAACTGTGGGGGCTGAGCAACAAACATTATTTCTCATGCTTCTGGAGGCTGCAAATCCTAGATCAAGATGCTGGCAGATTCTGTGTCTGCTGAGAACTCACTTCCTGGTCATAGTTGGCCATCATTTTGTCGCGTCCTCATATGGCAGAAGCACGGAAGGCGGTCTCCAGACCTCCTTTTAATAAGGGTACTATCCCATTCATGAGAGCTCTATTCTCATGATATAACTATCTCCCAAAGGTCCCACCTCCTAATACCATCACACTGGGGTTAGGATTTCAGCATATGAATTTGGGAAGGGGACACAAACATTCAGTCCATCACAGTTCCTCTCTTGCTTTCACAGCAGACCTGGTCTTGCTGTCGTGACTTCTGAGCTAGTTCCTCCTCTGCAAGCTTCTGAGTGGGTTTGTCTTTTCTAGAGCAGAGACTGATTGAATAGTGCCTTGTTTCTGAGCTAAGACATTTGCACTTTCTCTTCTAGCCTGGGCAGACCAGGGATGAAATAACTGGTCTGTTCATAATATTCCCATTATTGAGGGCTTAAACTTCCCTGCACCTTCCTTAAATTGGTTGCTGCCTACTGGGTTCCAAGACAGACTAACCCTTTAAATTGCTGTTTGTCCTGGGGTGTGTTTGAGTCTGTGCTTTCTGCCTGGGAGAGAGGGTACTTGAGAGGCTGAGGCTGTTTATATGTTTGGGCTGTACTGACCTGCCAGTATCCCGCAGCTTCCTCTTTCGGGTGCCCCTTCCCAGATGCCTGGGCTACTGCACTGTCCCCTCCAGCCAGAGGAAATGTTCTAACTTGGAGGCTTGCCTGTGTGATAGCTGCCTTCAGCAGCCGGCCGATGGGGGTGCCTGTGGAGACAGCTGGTGACCACTGGTGAATGCCCTCTGCTACCTTTGGTGCACCTGGTTTCCTCTAGCCTAGCATTCAGGGAGTGGGGGCTCTTGAACCCCATAATGTCAGGGAGCTTCATTCCAGTTCTTTTTGGAACCTGGCCTGCTGGAAGCCATGGAACAAACAGTTGTAGTTGACTTATTCATATATTTTGTTCACAGCCAAAGCCATCTTTGGTGGAGCAGTTTCTAAGATTGTAGAAATATGTTCTTTATACTAGACAGTGAATTTGGTGACATGTTCCTAGGCTGATGGCTGGATGTGGGCACTGATTTGACAAATAGCTTTCTTCTAGGGAACACCAGGCAAGACCTCCTTGAGCCACGCCCACCCTCATTTCTGGTCCCCTCCCCCAACTTGTCCCATTCATCCCCATAAGGCTCTATCAGATTGATCCTTAATGTTCAAAATGCACAACCGCACCTCAGTGCCTTTGGATCTATTGATTGTTGTATTTGGAATGCTCTCTCCTCTTTTCAGGAAGCCTTGTCTTGTTCTGCTCCCTACCTTCAGAAAACTACCCAGGTTCTGCCACTGTGGTGGCTGGCCCAGGGGTAGGTGCTCTGAGTGTTCAGCCTGACATTGATGCCTCCAGTGTATGTGTGAGCAGTGGACTGTCCTTTTCACATGGTCCTCTTACTGTCTTGTTAACACAATATTCATAATCATCGTGACATTTTACTTAGAAATCATTGAGAAGATGCCACCTACTTCCCCGCCTAGGTATGCCCCTGTTTCTACTTACTCTTGAAAATTCAGCCTAAATCCTCTCTGCTGGGTTATCCCGCCTCACACCCAACCCTTTGGGTGGGGAATTCTGCTTTCCACTCTGAACTTCCCATTGTCCCCTCATGCTTCTGTCTATACTCCCTCACCTTGCTATAATGATCTGTTTAGCATCTGTTTTCCCACAATAGATTGAGCTCCTAGAGACAAGGGAGCACGTCTTTTATTTGAATCTCTAGCACACAGTAAGTGCTCAATAGATGTTTGTCAAAAGAAAGTGGAATGAAATAACAAAGCTCAGAGGAACTGGCATTTTGTGTATGGCTGGTGTGTGTGCCCCTGTGCGTGTGCGCATGCGTGCACAAGCAGTCTAGGTTCTTTTAAAAAGTTTCAGACAGAATTCTCACAGTATCATCGATGGTCAAGTTGACAGCCAAGCCAAGTCATTTCCTACCCTTGCGTCCCAAAAGTTTCCTCTTCTTCTTCCTCTTTTTTTTTTTTTTTTTTTTTAGGTTTAATGTATTTATCTGGGGAGAGGGCAGAGGGAGAGGAAGAGACAAACTCAAGCACACTCTGTGCTGAGTGTAGAGCCCAACACAGGACTGGATCCCACAATCCTAAGATCATGACCTGAACTGAAACCAAGAGACGGACACTTAACCAACTGTGCCACTCAGGTGCTCCCCAAAAGCCTTTTCTCTTCTGTTCTTCCACCACTATTGATTTTTTTTTTTTTTTAGGGCAGAATATGGGGACTTAGGATGAATCAGTAAATATTTACGTCTAAAGTTTGTGCAGGAAATGAGCAGAAGCATGGGATGTGTGGTAGACATTGTCCCTACCTACTAAGTCATAGAGGACGGGGGTCCCAGGAAAGGGGAAGCAGCTAAAATAGTGAAGCTGTGGCTAGTTTTGGAGGAAGCAGAAAATCTAAGTGGGTAGGACCAGGGCAGTGTGTGAGTGGGGGGACCCAGGAGAACAGTGTGGATGGAGGTGGAGACAAAGACGAGCAAGGTGTTTTTATGGGATGTTGAGGGGGTAGTGAATTTGATAGGTCTGGGTTGGAATTGGGTAGGGCCAGTTATGGAGGGTTGATTGCCAAAACGCTGTTTGTTTTCCTGTGCTCCCCAGAACTCCCATATGACTGGAAAGCTTTTGTCTACCAAATGGATAGTATTAGTTATTGACTTTTCCCATTTTTATTACTCATTTTATTATTTCTTTTGCTACTCAAGGGTGACCCATAGCCAATGACCATTCTTGATCAGCACAGTGAATGTTATGTCCCTGAGTTGATAAAGTTCCAGTCCATAAAAAAAAACAAAACAAACAAACAAAAAAAACTGGCTTGGTATTTTAGGTAGCCTGTGCAACAGTTTTAAAATCTAGGCAGCAAAGTTGAGACTTATTCCAGGAAGCCCAAGAATTGTAGTGTTTCAAGCAGAGAAATAGCAGGTACTGGGGACAGGCTCTAACTATCTGTGCTGGGTATTGGGCAGTAGAGGACAAAGGTGGGCCTCTCCTTACTTTGCTTGGGCCAGGCACATCCATGAACTCACTTCTCCAGAATAACCCTGGAAGTTTCATACACTCATTTACCACCATTTTGAATCCCCATTTTTCAGATGCTAAAACTGATTCTGAAAGCTTAAGTAATTTTACTTTCTAGGAGGTCTCCCAGCTAGAGAAGGACTGAGTCTGAGTTCAGACACAGGCAGTTGTGCTTGCTCTGAATTCCCAATGACCACATCATACGACCTGGAGGGACCCTGAGATTGCACTGGGCTTGCCAGTGGATGAGGATGGACAGTGCCATTGTCATGTGAGAGGGCCCAGCCCAACCCCAGAGAAATGAAAGCAGGTGTTCAACAAGAAGACTCACGCACCTCAGTCTCTGTAGCAGGTTTACTCCTATAGCTAGATACCGAAGAGAGCCCAGGTGCGCATCGATAGGAGAAAGGGTGGTTAGTACGTATACCCACGGAATGGAACACCACTCAGAAACGGAACGGAGCAGAATGTTGAGGCTCACAGCACGGATGGATCTCAGGAATGTTGGGCTGAGTGAAAGAGGACACTGCGTATGATTCCGTTCACATGCACTTCTTAAAACTCATCTGTGATGGCTGGAATTCAGAACAGTGGTTGCCTGTGGGGGAAGGGGAGTGAGGGCTGATGTGGAAGAGGCGGGAAGGAATTTCCTGGGCTGATGGTAAGACTCTATCTTGATGGTGGTTTGGCCTATGCAGTTGTGTGCCTTTGCCCAGACTCAGAGAAGGTACACGTAAGATTTGGACATTTTGCCGTATATCAGTTTTATCTTAAAAGGAGAAGACTGAAAGCAAATATTAAACTCCAGTTAATGATGTATTTGGAAGCAAATGCCCTGATGTCTGCCGTTTATTTTGAGATGCATCTAAAAAACCAAGAAGATGTATGGATGGATAGACGGATGGCGAGATGAGTTAATCTGTGGTAAAGCAAGTAGAGAGCCACGTTAATTAGTTCCTGTCCGTGGTGGGTATAGGATTTTCACTGTAAACTCTTTCAGTTTTGTTGTATGTTTCAAAACTTCATCGTTAAATGTTGAGAGAAAAAGGAGAGAGACCCCAGTTGGGAATCTTCCTAGAAATAGAGAACATGTGGCCTCATTAGCCACAGATGCAGAGGCCACAGAGGGGTTGGACCACCCCAGAGGAGGAGGCAGGGCCTGGGTCCAGGTGAGAGATGGGTGGAGAAGAGCCTCCAGGCATTCTCCTAGTTTCCTGGGGCTGCTCTAGCAAATTCTCACAAACTTGGTGGCTTAACACGATAGAAATTTGTTCTTTCATGGTTTGGGAGGCGAGGAGTGTGAAGTTGGGATATGAGTGGGGATTTTCTTCTCTCTGAAGACTTGAGGAGAGAATCCTTCCTTGCTTCCTCCCGCTTCTGGAGGCCCAGCGATCCTTGCTCTTTCCCTTCTAGCTGTGTTGCTCTCATCCCTCCCTTTGAGGTCACATAGCTGCTTCTCTGCGTGTCACTCTGTCGGCTCTGCTCATCTCATCAGGACACCAGCCGCTGGATTTAGGGCCCACCCTCATCTGATACGACCTTCACGTACCTTAATGATGCCTGCAAAGACCCTATTTCCAGAGAGGTTCCCGTGGTGAAGTTCAGGGTAGACCTGCATTTTGGCAGGACACTATTCAATCCTGACAGATGACCAAACAACAGGTGGAGAGAGAGAGAGAGAGAGGGCAGGCAAGTAGGTTTTCTAGGAACGAACAGGGCCTCACCATAGTGCTCTCTATCCATTTACCTCCTGAATATATCTTAAAGAATTAAAATGTAAATCTCAGAAATTAAATCCATGGGCACAGTGTAAACAGAGGAGGCTTTTGCAGAACAGACAAAGCTGTTCTCTTTCCTTGTTAAACAGCCATGGTGGGAGACCACGACTGTATGCACAGGTTTTATTTGAGATGGATTAAGGTTCATGATGAGCGAGTCTCGGAAGGATTGGAGGTGCTGTTCTCATAAGCCTGCAAAAGTTCAGCTCCTTATCTGAGGCTTATCCAAACCTGAGGAAACCTTTTAGGCCTGTGTGGAGGTTAGGGACTTCCAGCTGCTGAAAGTTAATATCCTGCATCAGGAAATCACCTGCATTGCGGGGTTGGGGGAGTAGGAGAGAGGCCTATAAATTAATGCGCTCTTGGAATGGAGGCCTGCTGGGGGTTGGGGCTGCCTGAGCTTGGACCACCCACTCTCTTTGGTGGATGGATTACAGGTTCAGCCCTTGAGCCTTTTGGAGAAGGAGGTGGTGCCTGTTAGTTCTTGAGATCCTGTACAACATTCACTACTCACGTCAGCTCTTATGCTGTGGTCCCAGCGCGCCGCTGGTCTCCCCTTTCTCAGTGCTTCCCCCCTCTCCTTGCTCAGTCAGCTTCTCAGGCTTCCGTCCTGGTTCTTGGGCCCATCACCTGAGCTCACTCTTGCCTGGGCGCCCCAGAATATTCCTCCTGTAGCTGCTATTCTTTGTTCGACAATCACCTCTCGGAGATGCCTTCCCGAGCCACCCTAGACACTGCCCCCCGTTTTGCTCAATTAATTTCTTCCTAGTACTTGTACAAAA
This sequence comes from Mustela putorius furo, assembly GCF_011764305.1. Classification (NCBI taxonomy): domain Eukaryota; kingdom Metazoa; phylum Chordata; class Mammalia; order Carnivora; family Mustelidae; genus Mustela; species Mustela putorius. Next base: position 14,227,641 of record NW_025422057.1, read on the forward strand.
TGGGTGGTCATTTGTTGCAGCAGCCCTAGGAGATGAATACACACCAAACACTACCTGAAATTATTTTGTTCTTCTTTTATTTTTCTTCTTCTAACTTATTCCTTGGTTGTCTCTCCAGCTAGAATATAAACTGCATGAGAGCAAGGGCTTTGCTGTATGATTCAGCCCTCCACCCCCGTCAAGTGTAGCGCCAGGCCCATCGTTAAGTCCTCCGTAAGGATTTTTTAAATTAATGAACCCTTTGAGATCTAAATTGGTGTCTCCCTCTCTGGTTGATGAAGTCAATACCCAGGAGGTTTATTAACTTGCCCCAGTTCATACATTTGGAAGAGTCAGGACTCAAACTCAGGCTTTCTGGTCCCCTAGATTAGGTTTATTTTCACATATCACAGAAACTTTGTTGTTATTTTAAAAAGATTGTCCTTGGTATCTTTACAATGTATTTTGAAAGGCATTCAGAAAATACAGTTTAAATCCTTGCAAAAGTGGACCTGGAACTTTCCCCAAGGGGCTTGGAGTTTTAGCCTGCCCTGGAGGGGAGGGAAGCCCATGCAGGCACGGAGCTGTGTAGCTGGCTTGGATAGCCACAGGGTGAAGGCTAGAGTCTCCCAGGGGTGACCGACGAGGAAACTGAGGCCGTCCACACTCGAATGGATGATGGGGGAGGGGCTCACGCTTGGATGAATTGTAACTCTGATGGGTGCTCCTCCTTTCCTCTCTGCCCTCCAAAACCTGGATTTGTTGTTCTATCCCACTGGTCATGCTAGCACATCTCAACCACCCTTTAGATTTTATCTGGACCCTGCAGTTTGGCCTTGGGCTTGATCAACTTGTGGGTTTGGTTCCTGACATATCCCTTGCTACCCACCCTTGACTCTTTGGGGTGGTTCTCAGCCTTGACCATTTTTAGTTCTTGTGGCCCTGATGTATACCTGCTTCTTTATTCGTTTGAGCTGGTACCATCCATCAGCTTTACTCTCTCCCTCTCTCTCACACACACACAAACGGAACTTGGTTTTTCTTTTTTTGGGTAAATAATGCACATACTCTCAATTTTTTTATTAAAAGAAATATGCTTTGATGTGTTAGCCTAACTGTTCTAGCTTCCTGTGTACCCTAGTTCTGTGTGGCTCAGATTTAGTACCTATGAACAGACATACAAGACATTTATTACACTCTTTACCAACGGGAGTTACTGTTGTCCTTGCTCTAAATTTTTCTTTACTTTTTTTTTTTTTTTTTTTTTTGCAAATAAATAAAGCTGGGCTCTTACTTGAGGAAAACAAGATGGTGTAGAGTACAATATCTTCTTCTAGTGCATGCCTTAGATACATGAGTACAGATCTGGCTTTCAGAAAAAAAAAACTAAGGGTCATTTAGAGTCTCTTTGGCTAAATAAAGCAAGTGAATCATCAGGTGTGATGTTGCCGATCTGGGGTCAAAATAGGATGTGGCGGTAAATAGAATGAATTTCCCACTCCCCCTACCAGCCTAGCTTCTTATGGGTAGGACCATCCTACTCCTCTTTTATTACCAGCCCCTGGAACACAGTAGGTATTTGGTAGATGTTTGGATAAATTTCTGGATACAGGTGGGTGACGTAGAGCCTTGGGGTAAAGGCAATCTTGAGAAAGGACTTGCTATAGAATTTAGAAAAATGATTATGTATGTGGCCTCTCTGAAGGTCTCTGTCAGCATTCTGTTCTGTTTAAGGAGACCCCTGGCTATATGGTCAGAGCTTATGTGTTTGAGTGGGTCAGTAGTATATTAAATCCTTGCCTTTCCTTATGTTTCCCATGGCCACTAAAGTGTGATTGTTCCAACATCTGAAAAAAGTACAGATACAAAGTAGAAAATTCATGTCATAGTGGACCAGCATTCAGAGGGCATGGGGACTTTTTTGGGCACCATCCCTAATTGCTATGTGATATTGGGAAAGATAGTTTTGAAGCTTGAATTTTCTCATCTGTATAGTGAGAGGGTTTGACATCATCTTGAGGACTCACCCTGTATAGTCTATTATTCTGTGAAAGGGTGAATTCCAACCACTTCTGCTTTGATCCTCCAAACTGTTTTACCTTTGTGTTTCCCCCAACATGTATCTTTCCCTCTTGATTAGAGTTTAAGCCTCTCCTCAGTCTCGGCATCTCCCATGACATAGCTAGCTGAGGATGGCGTGTTGTGCTGGACAAAGTGTTAGTCATCCTGAGGCTGCCTTGGTTTTTGGAACAGCCCAAGACTGCCCAATTTCTGTCATTTGCTTCTTGTTTGAAGTAGTGATGTGTGGATTTCTGAAAAGTCAGTCTGAATTTTGGAGGAGATTTTGAAACCTTACTTGGAAAATTTCTAAGTGTGCCCTTCCCTGCCCTTCTTTGTGTCTGGTAAGGATTCCCAGTAGGGATTGGCTCGGCTGGAGTGTATCTCTTCTTCAGACACTGTAATGCCTGTCTCTTTGTCTCCTAGCCACCCCCTCCCATTTCGTTAGCCTTTAAAGATAAGTGTGGTAGGTAGAATAAGGGCCCACCAAAGGTGTATGCCTCATAATCTCTCAAACTTGTGAATATATTCTGTTGCCTGGGAAGAAGAGTTTTGCAGATGTGAGTTAATTAAGGGTTTGGAGAGATTATCCGGTCAGGATCCATGCAAACAGAGGTCCTTTTAAGGGGAAGGCAAAAGGGTCAAAGAGAGAGAAGTGGATGCACTGACAGAAGAAGATGGAAGGAGAAAGAGAGTGAGCTTTGATGAAGCTAGGCTGCTGGCCTTTGAAGATCCAGCCAAGGGTCACAAACCAAGGGATGTCGATGGCCTCTAGAAGCTGGAAAAAGATTCTCTCCTAGAAAATCTAGAAGGAACACAGCCTTGCTGACATTTTGATTTTAGGACTTCTGAGCTCTAAAACTATAAGATAATACATTTGTGTTGTTTTTAACTAGTAAGTGTGGTAATCTGTTACAGGACCAATAAGAAATTCATACAGATAGGGAGGCCATTACGGTTAGATTAAGAATACTAAGGGCAGGAAGGCTTCTGGGGCAAGAGGATTACATATTTATTCTTCTGTTTAACATTATGGAAGATCTGTTATGTGTCAGGCACTACATGAGGCACCGAGTGGGTGTGCTGTATTTAAAAAAATAAAATCAAACACTGATCTAGGAGTTCACAATTCATGAGGAAGATGAGACAAGTGTCAGAATAATACCACAAGGCTGAAAGTGGTCTGTATATGAATGATGGGTGGGCCAACCAAGCAGCTCCTTAGGGCACCTATCTATGGGGAAGGTTGCTAAACATCATCAAATATGGCTTAGAAAAGACCAGACAGACTCTTTGGAAAAGAATATGGGATATGTATGGGGGAGATTGATTACTAGTTGGGGATAAGAACTGGAACCCTCTTTTTTGGTGAGACTTGGGTTTCCCTGAATTGAGTTTGCAAGTTGGGGTCTGAGCTGAATTGCTGGGAGCCAATTTTAGGAATCTGAGTGCCTCACTGATGCACCCCTCACATAGCAGTCAGTCTGCTGTCTGCCAGAATGCTAAGCAGCTGTTCAAAGATTGACAATTTGGAGAGAACAAAATTAGCAGTCTGCCTGGCACACCATATATCTCAGTCTGACTGGGAAAGTATGACAAGAAAAGATAGAACAGAATCAATAGGGCAATTTAAAGTAAGAAAGAGTTCTTCTAGAATACACTAAAGCAGGTTCCATGGGGGAGGTGTTTTCTAAACCTGGCCATGAAGGAAAAGAAAATATTATTTCATTCCAAGGGTTGACAAACTATGGCCTGCCGACTGGCCACCTACTTTTGTAAATAAAGTAATACTGGAGCACAGCCACGCCCATTCATTTAAATATCATTTATAGCTGCCTTTGTACCACAGTGGTAGTGTTGAATAGTTTCCACAAAGACTGTGTGGACTGCAGCCTGGAAGCGTTTATTATCTGGCCCCTTACAGAAAGTGTTTGCTGACCCCAGCTTTCCTCCATCTCCATAGCTGGTATTTGGTCAGAAACCATGCTGAATTAGAGGTTTCAGAAGTGGTTCTCAGGGTGGTTAGGGAATTAAGAGGAAGATCTTGGTAGAGTGAGGACATGAGACAACCCTGGCTCAGAGGGGCTCCTGAATGCTCAAGTATCTTCTTAATTTGGTCATGTAGAAATAATTGATTTTTTAAAGATTTTATCATTTACTTGAGAGAGAGAGCACACATTGGTGGGGAGGACAGAGGGAAAGGGAGAAGCAGACTTCCCCCTGAGCAGGGAGTAATCCAGAACCCTGGGATCATGACCTGGGCCAAAGGCAGATGCTTAACTGACTGAGCAACCCAGGTGCCCTGGAAACAATTGCTGATACCCCACTATGTGTGATTCAGTGGGCTATGGATTGATCTCAAAGAAAGATAGAAAAAAAAAAATAACAGACAGATAGAAAGAGAGAGGAAGGAAGGATCGATCTGCTGTGGTTTTGTCTCTATTCTACCTACTGAGCATTGGTAATCCATGGATACAAGGTAATTCTGTATCAGCCAGAATACTTCATTATTCAGAACGCCACTGCTTGATCCAGCTAAATATTGTATCCTTAGCTAGATATCCACAGAGCTATACCAGAAATTTTAATTAACCTTTCAGACTCCCTTTCGATTTCCTCAAGATAAATTAGAGAACATAGTTTCTACCAGGTTCATCCACAGAGAGGGGTGGTTTAAAGTTGACCTGGAAAGGTGAGCTGGGTCACGAATGATTCATCGGAAACAGCTTATTTTCTTGACTTTCTGGTGGGAAAGAATTCATGTGGTTATTTTTAGGTATTCTGTTCTCATTTATCAGTCAACTTTGGCAACATCGATTTACCTAGCAGACCCAACTTGTAAATAGTAAAACAAGTTCATGGGAATAGTTAGAAAGCACTTTCTAGATCTACAGCAGGTTGAGGGAGAGCAAATTATTAGTAACTCACTGGCTGTTTTAAGGCTCTTCATTTGAGGCTTTATAACGAACTTGCTTTTTATAGATTGTTGATTCTGGTTGGCTTTGGGACAAGACTGGCACAGATAAATGGAGTGGGGGGAGGGGAAGGACCATCTGGAAGCAGGTCCAAATGCCATAGTACCCCCCCACCCCCCACCCCGGGTTGGCTTAGAGACTGTCTGCACCCCTTTGCCTGTCTGCTCAGGTAGCAGAGCACAAAATTTTCCCGACAAAAGCAGGATTTATGTCTCTCCGGAGACCCGTCCTTCTTGGCTGACCACATCAGAAAATACAAATCAGACATGATTAATAGGGAGGGACTGGTGACATTTCTGTGAACTTGGGACTTGATGAAACCTTTTATCTTTGAGCTCCCATGTATAGTTTTTGTCATTTTATCTCCCCAAAGTGTGTTTGCTTTTATTTTCTTTTGAATGATAAAGAATATGGTAATAGATTTTTAAGAATCAACTAAAAAAAAAAAAAAAAAAAAAAAAAAAAAAAAAAAAAAAAAACCACCCAAAGTCTTCAAAATCCTTTCTGTTTCCTTCCCCTCCCCAAACTTTAATGGCCCCCGGTGTGGGTGTGGAGGTGGCAGGAGGCTTTTGTACTTCCTCAGCCCGCTGTTTGCACAAGTGGCTGTTATGACTGCAGCAACATAATTGCTCTTAAAATGCCTGGATAATAAAAAAATAAAAAAAATCTATTTTTATTTTGTAATCTTGACGCTCCTTGGCTCCCATTTTTCTAGGCCACTTTAGTAACTTCTGAAAATTAGCCTGACAAATATGGTTTCCCAGCTTGATTGGGGAATAGCTCTACGTCGGGGGCAGGGAGGCTATGCGGCTGTGTGTGAGTGGAAGGGAGCTCGGGAGAGACAGAGTGGGCAGGCTGTGAAAAGGGCATAGGATTGGATTCCAAGATGGCTGCTGTTTCTGCCTTCAGTTGACCCCTTAAAAGGAAGTGTGGATAGAAAATCCACTTTTCAACGCTCCTCTGGGACTGCCTCTGTTTCCCCAAGCTAGGTTGAGAATGAAGGGGAAGCCTCTTTTCTTCCTTATTTGTTTGGGGTGCCTATAACTCCTCATGGGGCTGGCCAGTTTGGATCGTCAGTACCTCAGAAGGCCCAGCCACACTCCAGTGGTTTTCTGTGTTTTCCTGAGCCTTGATCCTAAGGGGGTAGGGGTGGGGGGCGGGCTCACGCTGAGGGGAGGGACAGAGTCTCTCAGCTTTGAGAGAAGGGGATTCCCGCTGGGCAGACGTGCACGAGGCAGTCCACAATTTGCAGTTGGACTCTTTGTGGAATCAGCCTGCCACAAAGCAAGCCGTGTGTTTGCCTTTTATGATTCATTCACCTTTCACCAGACCATGATGCTGACGTCATCTGAGGCAGCCCTTAAATATGGTCTCTCAGGGGTAGAACCATCTCACTGGAATTTTCAAAGGCAAAGCCTAGTGATGGTGCCAGGCCAGGTCACGGAACGGAAGCTTCCGGGCAGGCCTGCCCCTAACATTTGGGGGTCCCCGGCAGGGCTACAAGCAGGGTCTGACCCCAAGCCCCTTCGTAAGCAGGAGGCCTCAAGATACCCAACCTACAAACCCAAACTCTTGGTCTGTGGTAGCAAATGAGGATTTGTTTCCATCAATATAGATATTCCTGGTCCAGGGAGACCAGGACGGCGGGTGCCCCTTCAATAAAGCAAGAGCCTTGGACACGAGTGCAGACAAAAAGCCCCAAACCACTAAGAAATGAAATGACTCCTTAAATCACAGTGAGATGCAGAAGAAAGAATTCATGTAGACTCTAAAGTCTTAGTCCAGCCTCTCCTAACCTTCCGCTAACTGCAGACTAACTCTGTTTTGTCCACACGGCCCCGATCACTGAAATACAAGGCCTTCGTTTTTCTTCTCAATGCGTTGGCGCATGTTAACATGTTTTCATGTATTTGGAGACTCGAGGAGACAGTCTAGTAAAACCTTGTCACTTCCCCCCAGCCGCACATAAGTCACCCCTTCTGTTAGGGCGCAAAGGCCGCGCTAACATGAAGTCAAGCTGCGGGATGTTGGACGGTTGGGCACGTCAGGTTTTCACGACGTGGCTGCTGAAAAGTTCATTGCCTCGCGCCAAATACAGTCATTCTGATTTCATTTTTGAAAGTTGAATTTAAAACTCAGAATATACTTTCTTTATAATTATGCTTCTTATTTGGCAACATATGGTGAAAATTTATACGGCCTATCAATGGAAAAGAACAGAGCTGAGGCTCCAGGCTTTTATGGTGATTACATCTACCTGTATGGGGGCTTTATGTGCTTACAATTTGAATCATTTATAGATGCACACTCAACAGAGTTCTAGCATAACTAGTACTGTGGGGTTTTTTTGCTGACTAAATGATAGGCAAAGCAATTTTCAACAAATGTCTCCCAGTAGGCTGTCATCATAGAAGCCTTGTAATATTGCTTTTTAACCTTAGTGCTGGCAGCTCTCCAGAAACTATTGCATTGATACCAAACTGCCTGGCACTAGGCAGTTGCCCTTTTCTCCGTGGGAACCTGGTGAACTCTCGAGTAGGTGCCAGCTTCCCCCCTCGAGCTCCCTTGTTTTTATTTCAAGGAGATCTTTTACCTGTTCTTGTTCAGCTGTAGGTAGCCAGGCATGCTGCAAGTTTAAAAATATAGCAAAACAATTTTCTGGATTGTGTTATTATGCCTTTAATGCGTTCAATTAACATTCAGAGCTCTGTCACCAAATAAATGACGCACATCGGTGGCGCAAAGGGAAGGAAAGGAAAGGCTTTGTGGCTTTTTTCTTTTTCTGGGGCAAAGTCAGATCCAGCTTCCTTCCCTCTCTCCCCTGTCCCTCTCCCTTTCCTTGCTTTCAATTTCGGAGCCTCTTGTCAATGGCTTTGGGGTATTGTTGGATCACAGTTCTGTTTGAACAGGGGCGGGATGAGATGCATGTCCTGTCCAGGCCCTGCAGAGGAGGTTGACAGAAGGTGGGATCCTGGCAGCATCCTGGAAATCTCTTCAAGAACCTCAGCCCCTGCACCTGCGTCTTTGTGGGAGCTCTGGAAAAGTCTGTGGACCTGCGTTCCTTCTGTCTCCTGTCTGCAGAGCGCTGGCTTGGGGCGCACTTGATTTCCTCGGAGCACCCCCATTCTTCTTGAACTTCAGCAGGAGGGCACAGTGCTGACCTCTCTTGAGGACCTGTCTAGGTCAAGGAAGGTCTGGTGACTGCTTTTATTTCTAGAAATGTGATTTCAAACACCAGTCAAGTTTTGCGTTTGCCAGCTCTGTGTCTTAAGGAACACTGAGTCCTTCATAGAAAAGAAGCTCAGTTGTCTGTCTGAATGAGTGATTCTTTTCTCTTTCCATGGAAGCTGGCTGTTGCATTCATGTGCAACGTTGGCTCTGATCTGGCTCACGAGCTATGTCCCAGTCGCTCTGCTGTGGTGCCTTCCCGAGCTCTGGTCCCGCTCTCTGCCTTGCCTGGGGCTCTCATCAAGCTTGAAATGCCTCCCTGGGGGGCATTTGTCTTCTCATAGGGAGCTATGCCCATCTTTACTTTCATCGGGAAAGGAGACCTTAAAAAAACCTCTGGCCTAATGCATTTGCCTTGACCTTCTAAAATGATGAGTGCTATAAATGGAGGAAGAGACAACTATTATATATCTGTGCTTCATAGAAAACTCTGTCTTTGGCTTAGAAAAAAGCATTCTACTGGATAAAATTGGAAATATAAACGAATAGAAAATCAAACCCGAAGCATTGAGTTAAATTGTGGAAGTCAGTGTTTTTCAAGCTACTTTGCTTATTTCTGTTGCCTAAGAGATATTATATTCAATAAGAGTGAATGAATGAATGAATGAATGAATGAACCTGTTTATGTAATAATTCTGCTTCGATTGACATTTACAGAGAATTAAATTTAAGAAAGTTAATGTATCTAATTGCAAATGCACATGTTGCCCCAAAGGCTAACATGGGCTTGGAGCACAGCTGGAGTTGGGCTGGGGGAAGCCGGTGAAGACAGAGAGAGGAAGGGTAGGAAGACAGATACGCATGAGTGTTCCAGAGAACATGCTGGCAATGAGGGGATGTTACTCCTTCGATAAACAAAACGTGTGCCTCAAGGAAACTTCTTGAAGGAAGTGTTTCTTGAACTGCTGTTTGAAGGAACAGAAGCATTGTGGGATAAGACCCAAATCTTGTTGGGGAGGGACATTTATTCTACCTTTAAGTCAGTAAAAGGGCTGAACCAGTGCTGTGGCTGAAGGGGGGTTCATTAACTGGCCCGAGGAGCAGGCTTGGGAGCATAAATTTTTATGTTGCTTGCCCTGACCCCTTTTAAATCACAGTAACATAAAATTTACCATTTTAATCATTTTTGGGTGTTCGGCTCAGTGGCATTAAGTACATTCACATTGTTGTGCAACCATCACCGCCATCCATCTCCAGAACTTTTTCATCAACCCAGACGGAAACTCTGTCCCCATTCAACACTAAGTCCTCATTCCTCCCCTCCCCCGACCTTGGTGACCACCCTTCTACTTTCCAAATCCAAGAATTTGACTATTCCAGGTAGCATGTGTAAGTGCAATCATATATTGTCTGTTCCTTTTTGTCTGGTATCTTTCACTCTCACCCACGTTTTTGAATCCCCAGGAACCTAGGAAGCGGGGGCGATAGTGTTCATTCTTCTGAACCTCAGCTTCTGTGGGGACCTCTGCATATATGGCTGGACCCGTGACCTTGAAGGCCTCAGCTTAAGTGATGGTGCCTCTAAGAGGCCCCCACCCTGCCCATCCTATCTTAAGATGTCCCCTTTCTTCTTCTTCTTGGTCCTGGTAGCCTGCTTCTTGCCCTATTTGTCCTGTTCCAGTGTGTCAGTATATGTAAATTTATGGTCTCTTCCACATTGGCTAACTGGTCTACCAGATTTTAAGGCCTGAGAAGACTGGGGCATCTACCTTCTAGATTTATATCTAGAGTATAACCCAGTGCTTATCCCCTAGCTAGTGCTCAGTAAGCACTTACAGGGTGGAGGGAGGAATGGAAGAATGCATCTCTGTCTCTAACCTTGGCCAAGAACTATTATGAGATCATACATGTGGCCGCCTTTTGAGTGCCTCAGAGGTCATCGCTGACGCGCTGCTGCCGTCCCTCCGGGTCTGTACTGCTTTCATGTCGATTTTCCGTGATGGATGTTTAGATTTCAAACAGCTCCCTTCTCATAGCTTGGTAAGGTTTTGGACTGTTTTGTTCTAGTCCCTCCATGGGCCTATGCTCAGAGAAGGAAAACAAGCTTATACCTACCTACGTAAAACACAATTAAAGGCTAAAACCTGTTACAGAGAAGGCAATCCCTGCGTTTTGGTGCTAGATAAAATGCCTTATGGATGAGCTCCTTTATTGGATTATCCAAACCACTAACTCCTAGATTATTATGTTAATTAGACTTTATTAATATTAAAAATAAGATAGCAGTTTTCAGGCCTGGGGTATTATTACAGCATGCTTCCTGAATAAGCCTGAGGTCTTAGAATGGCCTCTGAGAGCACTGACGACAATTTCCTCAGTGTGAAAGAGAAAATTTCAGGCAGGTGACAACAGGGGACACCCAGTGTTCTCCAGAGATGCTGGCCAAGCAGACTCTGGAATCCAGGGCTCGTGATCCCAGATGGGCATTTTTGAATGAGAAAATAACATGCAGATACTAAATGTTCACAGAATATTTGCATTCAGGAAGAGTTAAGTCTTTTTCGGAAATACTTGGTGCTTTTATTGACTCATGCAAGTTTTGTAGTCATTTTGTTTATACCTTGTTCCCTTTAAAACCCTATCTCCATTTAAATGAAATGCTTTCTTCATTTAAATAGCATGGTTATTTGAACACACCTGTGAAAAACCTCCAGCTACTCTTTCATTGAATTTTAACTAAAGTTCCCTGGAACATTACTGGTTCTTGGGGACAGGACTGAGATGTGACCCTGTGTGAACAGGTCACCTTCCAGGTTTTGGGGTGACAGCTTGCAAGGATGTTAGCTTGAGCCTGAGAAGGGAGAGAAGCACTTGAAGTTCCTTAAAAAGCTCACAAGGTCTTGAGGCATGAATTTCAGTTAAAACTGTTCTGTTTCTTCCGGGGACGAGTCCTATTTCTTATAAATACTATAAGTACTTTAATTTGCCAGGAAAAATCTCATTTCTTTTATGTTCTGTTCACCTGAAACGCTAGTAGGAGTTTGCTTGCGATTAATTAAGCAGATGATAGATGGCACTTAAAATGAACATTCAGCATTTTTCCCTGTCTGTATACAGACTCCAGAGATAATTGGGTGGGAAACAATATGGTATTTCAATGTGGATTTCTTTAAAAGAGGATTTCCCCTTTGACTTATATAGTTGAAGAAAGATTGGCCTTCCAGCATCGTGCAGTGTCACGGGCATCTGTGTCAACCAATCCCTTGTGCCACATGCCCTCATTTTGTAAGGGCACCCGCTCGTTTGGCTGTTGGCCATCCCCTGCTTGGTGGTGCGTCAGTAATTAGGAACTGCCATCACCTCTGTGTGAAGTAATGTGGCTTTTTTATCTTGTCACTTAGTTCCTTTGGGGGTTGTGGGGGAGTCACATTTCATCACTGGTTAAAATACAGACCTATTTGGAACATTGGCAAGGTGGTCCAGGACTGTTTTAACACCCTCCCAAGCATCTCTTTTTCTCAGGGACTTGTCCCTGGGACCATCATGCCTGCCACCATACCATCTTGGGTTAACACAGGAGGCTTTCATGCCTCTGGTGCCATTTTGGGGTCATGTGCTGAGGGCCTAGTCAAACCACAGTATGGCTGCTGCTGGCTGACCTTGTGTTCTGAAGCCTTGGGAAAGAATTGCCCATGGTTCCTGCTCCCTCCCCACCCCCAAGCCACCAGAACAAAGAATGAAGTGAAAGAAAATAAAAAGAATCAGGACTGCAGCTTTCCTGAAGATACACAGAGTTCATGTCTAGAGATTGGCTAGAGGTCATCCAGTTGTAGGTTTTGGGGGATATCGTTGAGCATTGTGAAGGGCACAGTAACAGATAAAACAATCAGTGGTGCCCAGCCCATATCATCTTGCCTCCTGTCCAGTGGACTCTTGAGATGAGAATATGTGTGCCAAGGATCTCTTAAGGAGGAGCTCCCTGAAGAAACTAGTAAGGGACAGGGAGTGAAGATAGGGAAATGGAAGAAGCCAATGGAAATTCAGATGATGGCCTCTTGAAGGTGGGTGGTTTCTTAGTAAAAGAGGTGTCCCCACCAGGAGGCTCTCTGCCTTGGTCCTGGCTCTAGGGGCAAGAAGGTCCAAGCAAGACCAATGGCCAGGTCTCTGGTTAAACAACCAGGAACCCCAGATGACTGATGCAGCCCATTTTCCCCGAGCCTCCTGCTCTGAGCAAAACTCGATCTAGCCTCACTTCAGGGCAGGGAAGACCACTGAGAGCACCTCATGTCTCCGCTGTGACCTCTGAGGAGACATTTCAATGAGAGCTGGAGAAGCCAGCCAGGGAACCCAGCTGTGGTGCCACCTCCTCTTGTATATCAGGGGCTGGCCAGAGAACGGCCTACTCTGGTGGCCAGATGCCACCCCCACTCTGTTGGTGAGTTGGTTTGGGGCTATACCTGGGAGCTACAGGTCCCTGCCAGGCCCAATAAAAAACCCATCACTCTTCTGGGGAAATGCTGTCATTACTCCTCAGCTGGGTAAGTGAGGGCATTTCTGAGGACCAGGAAAGCCCTCTGGTACATGGGCCCAGAGAGAAGGCTGCTGATCCAGCCCCCTCCAAGTTCTGCGGACATCTTCTCCCTCTTATAGTGACTAGTGTCTGGTGAAGTGACTGGTTTCGGCAGCTCAGGATTTTCAGGGGCTCCCCCAAGCCACCTGGGGCAATTTGGCAGGCAATTCCTCTGCATACCTGGAGAGTCCATGAACTGGTTACTACAGGGTCAGGAAAGCTGCCTTTCTGGAGCTATCTTTATAATTAAAGGAGAATCAGAGTCTATAATCAGTGTGTCTTTCATGAGCAGTTGGGCTTATGCAGAAACACGTGACTTTCTTAGAAGTCTTCCAGGTGGGATGGGTGCCATGTCTTATGAAAATGCTCCATGCAACTTCAGGAAGTATGTTCAACAGCTAGTGTGCTGGAATGTTCCAAAGCACAGGCTGAGGCAGTGACTTTCACTCAAGGGAATTTCCTAGGGGAGGCGGTGGGGTGAAGCTGAGAGCGTTGATCTGGTGATCTGTCCCAGGTCCTGATAGTGAAATTGGAGCATGTCGCTGGGATGCTGAGATGGAGGACTCCCCCAGCCTTCAGGGAGTTGGAACAGAAACCGGGACTGATAGGTGGGCAGTGATGCTCGGATCAGAGGCTCTGGTGTGCTACCAAACACAGATGAATGGCATCAAAATGTCGTAGTGAGCAGTATCAGCTTCTCCTGACCTAAGAGACCCAGTGGATATAATGAAAGAGTGGGTGAGTGACTGAACGTAAGAGAAGAGGAGGAAGGAAAGAAAAAGGAGGACCAGAAGCTGGACATCTCACCCAGCCTGCAAGGGCGCTGAGCCTTTTTCCGAGAGGAGCCTGGGAAAAGGGGGAGCCTGAGTGATACTGTTTTTGACTCATCTCTCTTGCCCTTATCAGTTGACTTGTGAGCACCTGGCCCTCCATCCATTGAATTCTGCTCTCTTGATGCTAAAAGTAAGTGAAGGGCTGGAATGGGGTGAAAAAGCATGATGTCAGAGTGATCAGTGTTCTCATCCACCTTCTTGCTCTTGAGCAAGTTAATGCCTTTGAACCTTTACAATAATAAAGGGCAGCTTATAGAGCTTTTGAGACAGTTCCATTATATAATGTATTTAAAGCCCTTAACAGACACTGGTATGTGTCACTCACTGCAGTCAGTGAATATAAGCCATTAGAATTGAATTGGACCCATTGTAGTGCTCCCTGAGTGGGTGGTAACATCCCAGTGTATAGTGCTGTCCTCACCTACCAGGCCTCATCTGACCTGAGGTGACCAGCCTTGAACCCCAGGCCCAGTGAGAATGAAACTTCTTTTCTCCTCTTCCTGGAGTGCACTGATGAGGTGGTTTGAAATGGTTAAACAAAAGGACACGGATCAACAAATGCTGTGCTTGTTCACTCAGAGGAAAAGAATGCATTTTCCCATTTGAAGTCAAGACTTGGGAAAAGTGAGAAAGCTAAAGCAAAATAAAGAGGCCAAAATGTGTCCAGCCAGACATCTGGGAAGGTTTTTGGGTGACCTTGTTTCTACAAGATAAATCTCATGGCATTGGGTCATCACAAATTACTGGGCTGCCTTTGGCTTGGAAGCATGGGGAAACCAGGATCTCAAGATAGTTTTGAAATGTCTTCCAGGAGCGCTCAAGTACTGGTGAGACTTGAACATGGGTATTTACCAGAAAGCTTAGTGACAGTGGCTACAACTTTCAGAATGAAGGCTGCTTCATGCGGTCCCTCTGAGCGATGGTGACAGGTCCTTTGCATGTGAGACTTGGGAGAAGGGATGAATGGGGTCTGCTAGTGCTCCCAGAAGTTGGACATGAGTCAAATGATGGTTTCTTGGCTTGCGGAGGCAACTTCTGGACTGTTTCTGGGTCATCTCCAGCTCAGAAGATGGGGGACAGCTTGATCTGTTTTGGAACTAGCCTTAGCATCAGGGGGGCTCCTGAATGTAGTTCAGTGTAGTGCTGGCCACAGAAGCAAGAGCTCTCCAGATTTGCTTAGTTAGCAGTTTTCCAAAGTGCTTCTTTAATTAGACTTTTGACTTCTGGGGGTTGGGAGTAAGGGAGTGAGTACAGACAGAGCCATGTTCCATCCAAGCTCTGCCACTTAAAACAGATTTACTCTTTCATTGAACATTTAAGACATACTTTCTTTTTTATGGTTCCCAAATAAAATACAGAGCCAGCAAGAGAGTTATTGTTATGTTGTTATTATTATTACTAGTATTAGTAGTAATGGTATCCTCCTCGATTTATGGAGTGCTGTCAACACTGCCTTGGGAAGGGACAACTCTTGTGTGTGTGTGTGTGTGTGTGTGTGTGTGTTTTAAGATTTTTATTTATTTATTTGACAGACAGAGATCACGAGTAGACAGAGAGGCAGGCAGAGAGAGAGGCAGAAGCAGGCTTCCCACTGAGCAGAGAGCCCGATGCCAGGCTTGGTCCCAGGACCCTGGGATCATGACCAGAGCCGAAGGCAGAGGCTTTAACCTACTGAGCCACCCAGGTTCCCCTTGTGTTTGGTTTATTGAGGTTTTTCACACACCATTCCCCATTTATCCTCCCCACCCGAGCCACAACTCACATGTGTGTTGTCCGTGTTCTCAAGTACATGCGTATCCTCGAACAAGGTGTTTTTTAGGCACCCACTTTTGTTTGTGTGTTCTTTCATACATATGATATTGTATAACAGAACTGGCTCCGTTTCTTAACATTTCTACTGAAAACTTTTAGAGATCAGTTTATGATTTTGTACTGTATAGCCAATTCATAGCTTCTGCTGTGGGAGTTTTTTAATAAATTCTTGAGAAAAGGGAAAAAAATGAACCAATAGCTCAATGGGATGTGATTGTGGCCATTTTACAAATCATTAAACTAAGACTTTCAGCATGGGGACATATGTTAAGATGCATGGCTAGACCTTATTGACTCCTGACTTCTGGCCCAATGAGTGCCCTTTCCACTACCAGGCCAATGACCTTGGTTTTCTTCAGTCCCTTGGTGACTTGAGCCTATAAAAGTCTGGCCTTAGTTGTCTTTTTTAAAAAAATTTATTTACTTAAAGCAGGTTCTATGCTCAATGTGGGGCTTGAACTCATGGCCCTGAGATCAAGAGGCACGTGCTGTACCGACTGAGCCAGCCTGGTGGCCCTGGCCTTGGTTGTCTTCATAGTTGCATCCTTATAAAGTTTTAGGGCCAGAGGCTGAGCACCCAGGCCTCTAGCCAGTCTTCACTTCATTCTCTTATTCTGTACACATGGCACATAGCCCATGTTTCCTGCTGCTCAAGAAGAAACATAGTGCCTCTCACATACGAGAGCAGCAGTAGGATTACTGCACGCTATTTTTCTTATAGGCGTGAGAATAATGGTGTCTTTTTCCCTAAGTTCTCACAAATGGAGTCTGATAGGCTTATTTAAGTTCATTATTATCATCCACCTCAAGAGCTTCATCAAAGTCGTCTACCAGGAAACACGTTATTTAGGGACGACAGTGGTTGCTGGTGGTGATTTAGAAGGAGGGAAAAGATCAGGCTTCTGAACCCAGGGCCCTTCCTTGCTGAAATTATCCATAAAAAGACTTATAAACACTATGCAGAAATGGAATGAAGATCTCAGAAAAGGGAGGCTTTCTCAAAAGAAACTACTGATGTGGTTTATAGAAAGGTCTAGAAAGAACGGTATTTATAGAGGGGGTGATTGTGGGGCTGTGGAAGCCCAGAAGGGATAGTGTTTCCAGTTGGAGCACAAAATGCAGCTCTAACCCCAGAATTCGAAACCAAAACAGAATGAGACTTACTTAGAATGGGACCTTAAACGTTGGGCATAGAAGAAGCTGAAAAATGGGAAAAGGGTCCAATGATTGGCCACCGTTAGGTGTTGAAGCTAGAAAGTAAGGATGAGATAATTAGTTATGTTGGGAGAAAAAGTTAGGAAGCTGTTGTTGGCAGTATTTGTAGTGACTGAATATTGAATGCCCGTTGACACATAACTTTAATTATATTACACTGTTATTTGTTACTCTATTATTACCATCCTTTTTATTTAGTAACTAAATAATGAGAGAGAGAGAGTTGATATTGATGAAGAACTTTGAGTCGAAATATTTATCACGGGACCCAACTTTCTTGGAATACATGTCAGGAAACGTAGATTCACAAAAGAAAATTTCATATTTGTGAGGACAGTCTAAGTATTTGGCTTTTATTTATGTTCTCACACGCTACACAAATAGGTTTTCTGTCCAGTGTGTTGGAATTTATGCTGCAGAGTCTTATTACAATATTGTAAATTGAACTATGTATGAATTTTCCTTTGGAAATACCATTATTTTTCCTGCATGTTCACCTCAGCCAGATGCTTTAAAACCTTTGAGTCAAAAAGGTGTTCTCTGGATTAATTATGTATTTGTTTGGAAAGAAATATTTGCTGACTGCCGTGGATTTGAATAATGATTATTAAGGAATTTCATTCATTTGACCAATTGCAGATTGCCAGAGTTACGAGATGCACAGCATAGGAAACAAAATGTCGCCTTTGTA
The DNA here is from genome assembly GCF_011764305.1 of Mustela putorius furo. Lineage (NCBI taxonomy): Eukaryota > Metazoa > Chordata > Mammalia > Carnivora > Mustelidae > Mustela > Mustela putorius. Next base: position 14,244,942 of record NW_025422057.1, read on the forward strand.
AGGTTGGCTTGGTGGGTGACACCTAGAATCTGTGTTTCGTCTCCAGGAGACTGTGCATAGGGCCAGCCTCTTTGGGCCGACCACCCCTAGAGCTCAAGAATCTGAACTAGCCTTTCTGTGACCAGAAAACGTGTGCCTTTGGATACAACGTCTACTTGCTTCCAAACCCTTGTGGCTCTTGAAAGCCTTCAGGAGTGGGATGAAGAGGTAGGCTTGGCTCTGTGCCCAGCAGGTGATCCAACATGCTTTCCTGTGGACTCTGCCTGTATTCCCAGTACTCCAGTCAAGTCACTGTGTTCATGGTCACCTCTATGTACTTTGTTGGCTCTCTTTTGGACATCTTTTCTGCATGGAGTGGCCTGTCCCTATCCCTTCTTCTTGTCTGAATCCCATTCATTATTCCAGGTCCAAGGCATACCTCTTTGTCTCAGACTGTTATCTCAGACCTCGTGACCTGAAGAGCTAGCCTATCTTGTGTGTCCAGTGTCCAACTCTTGGATCTGAGTAAAACGCAGGCAGTACATGCTGAGAGTGAAGGGCATGGGTGCAAATCCTGCCCCTTACCAGTCACATGACCACTAGCTACTCACTTAATCTCCATGCCTCAGTTTCCCCACTGACAAAATGGTGAGAAACAAACTACCTCATGGGCTTTTATGAAGAGTCAATTAGTTACCATTTATAAAGTGCTTAGATCAGTGCCTGATGTGCAGGATGGTAGTACGTTAAATTGAACAAAATCCTGAGAATATAGTCATTTGGTGTTGAGGGTGTAGTTGGTTGGTTTGAGGTTATATTTGGTGTCCTCATCTGATTGGAAGCTGCTTGGAGGCCAACCAACCCTCTGTTTCTGTGTAACTCTCTCTGCATTTAACACTACTGTGTACATGGGCCATTGTTAAGGGAGGGAGCAGATCGGGAGCAGGGCCCTGGCTGGGGAGAGCTCTGGCTCCTGCAAACAGACGTGTGCCCCTACGTGTAGAGGGCTCCAGTGCACACAAGGTGTTCAAAGGATGGACCCAAGAGGATGACTCCACTGGGGAAGAACCCTAAGAGAGAACAGAAGAGAGAGCTCTGAGTCTGCAAAAGAGCCCGTGTGATGATTTTGTTTGCACATTTCTCTTTATTTGGGAGAGCGTCTCCACTTGGTTTCAGGGCTTCTTTGGTTTGAGTCTATCTACTGAGTCCAGCAAAGTCATGAACTATGCCCCCTGCTGCCCCCTCCCCCCGCCCCCCACCGCCACCAGTCAAATCAGGTGTGATTTGTCACTGCCCTCTTTTGGGCATCCACTGCACACTCTTTCTGCCTCTTGTAGAACTTAGTCAGTTGCCCCTCAGACATGAATCTGTCTCCTGCACCCAATTTCGAAACCTTGGATTGCTTCCCCAAAATCCCGAATTCAATGCCCAAGTGGTGTAGTCACAGAGTCTCTGCCTTGTTACACCCAGAATAGTGTAACTCAACCTGTTCTCAAGAAGCCTGACATCTAGCCAAATGACAATGAAATAATAATAAATCAGGAAGTAGTTAATTAGCAGTACAAGACCGTAAAGACAATGCGTACTGTATGAGTGTGTGGGGCGAGAACTGCCCCGCCCCCCACCAACTCCTTGTGGGCTGGAGGGCTCCAGGGAAGGGTTCCAGGCATGGCAAAGATTCCTGTGTTTATAATTTGGCCTTATTTGAAAACTTCACAATTTACCAGTTGGGAAGAAGCCAAGTGCAAACCAAATCTGTATGCAATTCCAACTCAGGTAGACTGCAGGCAGAAGTGTCTTTGCTTTTGAAAGTGTGCATTTTGTAAGTCTAATGAATTTGGTACCCAGCAAGAGGTACTAAACGCAACTTTATAAGATCTAAAAAAAAATGCAACCATGGCATTGGCCAGCGGACCCCGTTGTTATGGATGCGGCAGAATGGGCTCAGGCCTGGGCCTCTAGGGCCTCATGCCTCCGGCTGCCATTGACTTGAGGTCGTTGGTGGACGTTGTTTCATGGCATGTTCCTTTTCTATCTCAGGAATTGGGACATCTGGCCCAGATGTGTGTACTTATTTGTTAGGCGGAAGGAAGAGCGGGAGGTGGGTAGCGGTGTTTAATGGATAGTGATACCGCTCAGATCTTCGGAAGCAGTTTTACTGTTTCTCGTTCATGTGATTCATTTTTTCTAGCCAAATTGTCATCTCCCTGATGCTGTGTCATGTCCCTGTGAAGATGCTTGCTTCCTCTTGTGTTCTTCTCATCTACTCCAGTGGTTTCGGCTGACAGCTGCCCAGGAGGCCGAGGCCCTCCTCCTGGGCTCTAGATCCTTATTTTGGATGCTTCTCCTTCAGCTTCCTCAGGCTTATCACTGCCCCAGCCCCAGGCCTGCCCTCTCCTTGAGTTTCCCATCACAGATCCTAGCACTGCCTTGGCTCTGAGCCCAGAGTCAGCCTGTTTTCCTCCTGCTCTTTCCCTCCTCCACTCATCACAGGAAGAGTCGGCGGGACCTGGCATTCCACTTTCTGGGTTGTTTCAGATCCTTCCCCGTGTTTCCAGGCCTGTGTCCTCTGTCTTAGCCCGGACCCTCACAGTTTCACCTGGACCATTGTACAAATCTCCTGATGAAACACTCTCTCTCTGTCTTCCCAGGGTTGTCCCCATCATAACATACAGATATGCTCCTGTAATTGTCATGGTTCTAGAACAGTAGATGACTCCTTATGGCCAAGGCAGCAATTTCTTAGCAGAGCCTTTGATGTTCTTCATAGTCAGGCCTCTGGCTTTCTTTCCAGCCTCATCTTCTGTGCTCTAGACTCACTTGACCTTTTTCCTTTCCCTAGACAAGCCAGGTATGTTACAGGCTTTTTGTTTTTGATCGTGTCATTGGTCTACCTTGTTTGTTTCCCTAGTGAATGACCTCTCCTCCTTGATGCCCAGCTCTCTTGTCCCTTCTCTGCGAAGCTGTGCCCCCAGACCTCAGTCCCACCGTGTCACCTGCTACCCTGCATGGCCATCTCCGGCTTATCTGCTGGCCTGCGAGTAGGGGTGAACTTCCGGAGGGCTGAACTGAATCTTTGTCTTCCCAGTGCCTGGTTGATGGAAGGCATCACAATGGTGTAGGTTTGTTAGAGGGATGGAGGGAAGGCTGGCTAGAAGGACGGAAGGGAGGGAGGCAGAAAAGGGGGAAAAAAATGGAAGAAAGAATGAATGAATTCCATTTAGGATCCTCAGGTATTCTCTATGGATGCATTTCTGTCCCGTCTCCAAATGCTTCAGGTGCCATGTCCTTTTTAAATTCCCTGCTCCAAAGCTAACCAGGGGCACTGGAACGTAGTAGGCTCTTTGTAAGTATTTGCAGATTGACATATGTTTGTGGAAAAGGTAGTCTGAAATTCTCAGGCTGTAAAAAACCAAAAAACAAGCAACTGGTTGATATTTTGTCTGTTTATAAATCAAAGATTTTGTTGTTGTCTTTTTAAAAAAAAAAAAAACAGTGCACTTGCTGGGTTATTTGTGGTGGAAACAGTCTGCCTGCGTCAGACATTAGTAGCCCCTATTTTTTTTTTTTTTAATCCACAGGAAAAACTAAAGGAAATCATTTAGTAAGCAGCTGGAAACTCTACCTCACATGTGGACCAGCTTTTTGACTTAATGCTGAGGCCCTGAAAAGTTGAAATGAGCAGGTCCCTTTGGAAAATAAGGCAGTGGATGTAAAAAAAAAAAAAAAAAAAAAAAAGCATTCCATTTCCTCCTGAATTTAAAATGCAGTGCAACTGAATTATTTGTTTATTTTTATTACCATATTGATGTTTACATATTGTTGCTATGGTGATAGAGCAGACCCACGGTGAGAGAGGAGAGGGAAGCCTGAGCCCATGGTAAGACCACGGCAAATCCAAGAGACCCCGAGGATGGCAGAGGTCTGGGCCAGCTACCTTTACTGATTTTTTTGAAGCTTCTAATTTTGCTCACAAAGCAAAGCTGGCAAGGGAATTCTGGACGAGGTTCCCAGGCGAGGATTGTAACGAGCATAAAATCAACCCGCATTAATCTCACCCTTTAATGATCTATGTATAGTAATCTAACATTGCATTTTATTTCTCTTCTTCTGTCCTTGGCTGAAGGCAGCCTGCTGGGCTCCCGCTTGCTCACGCTTTCTGATAAATGTCAAGGCATCTTTTGGAGTTGGCACGTAGTTAGACAGCTCCGAAGTCACATATTTCCTCCAAGTCATCCTCTTTCCCAAGGATATGGCTCCATGTTGAGGATAAAGCCGGGTGCATGTTCGGCACAGAACAGACGCTCTTAACCTGGAGGAAAGCTGACATTTTTGCAGCCCGCTGCAGTGTTGGTATTTTATTTGCTTCCCCAGGGGCCTGACCATATCCTGCCTCTTCCTCGTGATGTGCTCAGGTGAAGCTTGAATGCCGTGAGCAGGTTTTCTAACAGGTTACGGAAGAAAGAGATTTCATTTAGAGTCCTAGGATGGAGGGAACGGGGAGCACCTGCCACCTTAAATTGATTAGGACAGTGCATTTGCAGGCAGGACCCCCCGTTGGGGCTTTCTCATCAGTTATGGGAAATGGTCGGGCAAATCATTTGGAAAAAAATACAATAAATCCACAACTCTCTCAGAGCCATTTATATATTATATTTTGCTTTCAACATTGAGAGAGAAAAATCATGTTTTAAGGCTTATTAAAATGTTACCCATATAGATAGTTTTAAAAGATAATTTATATTAGCACTGGTGCGTAACCTTTTAAATTAATATTTCAGAACTGTGACAAGAGTTCAGTAATCCCTGGTAGTATATTATCTGACTGTTCCACTGAGAAATTAGCACTTATGGACTAAGGTATAAAATTGAAAAATCTAACCCATTTGGTAGTCTGTTCTCAGTTACTAGAGCCTTCTTAAATAGAAAGCCTATTAGCGTGAGAATCCTGATTTCTGGAATCAAATCTGTTTTAGGTCATTATGGAGTTTTATATAGAAAGGCTTGTGCCGCCTCACAACACGTTGAAGTCTTAAAAGTAGGCAGACTATTGATTTTTAGCAAGAGTTTTACTGCCCAGACACTGAAGAATGATTCTCATGACTAAAATTTATAGGTTATTAAGGAGAAGAATGCAGGAAAAAGACTAGTTGGAAGATTCACAAAATTAGCTCATTTTGTTCGTTAGAATTCACTTAGCACTTTTTCCTGAAATATAGATATATCTGAGTCTGAGAAGGGCTCCTTGGTTACTGGCAAATTTATATAGATCAAAATTTACTGGAATCATATTTTAACCCACAAGGACACAATCACTTTTTGGAGGTTTGCAAAGAAAAAGAAAAGCGTTTTTTTTTTTTTTTTGTTTTTGTTTTTGAGAAGCCTAATTCATCGAAAAGATCAGGGTTGGCAGGTCTGGCCACTGGCTGACTTTTTTCACCTGGGGGGAAAAAACTATTCAGTCCAAAGCAAGCAGATACATTACAGAAAGCCTTCTGTAGTTTAGGTGGGTATTTAATATAGTGTTTTGTTTTACAACAATCAGATTTTGTGCCTCGGTGTAGAACAGAACCTTTGTGAATCCTTTGGGGGGCTGATAATCCATCTCGTGCCTTTCAGAGGTAATGTGTAGATTATTGGAAAGGCAGTTCTGTTAAAGCAGTGGGGATATTCTTCATCACATGTGGGTTAAAAATATAAAATGTGTCTTATAGGGACGCCTGGGTGGCTCAGTTGGTTAAGCAGCTGCCTTCGGCTCAGGTCATGATCCCAGCATCCTGGGATCAAGTCCCACATCGGGCTCCTTGCTTGGCAGGGAGCCTGCTTCTCCCTCTGCCTCTACCTGCCACCCTGTCTGCCTGTGCTCACTCTCTCTCCTCTCTCTCTGACAAATAAATAAATAAAATCTTAAAAAAAAAAAAAAGGTGTCTTATACCAGAGGTGGCACAGTACTGGAGAAAGCCCTGTGTTGGGGCGATTGGAAGGGGCATCTGGACTCTGCTCCTTCACTGAGCTGATATGACTGTGGACCCTCTGAACCTTGGTTTCTTCATCTGAAAAACGGGAGCCACGACACCCATCATGCCTTCATCAAACACATTCTCAGACCATAATCCAGTCTCCTGCATCCAGGGATCACATACAGTGGGGACTCAGCAACCAGGAAAGCACCAGCCCCACAGCCCCTGTCCCCAGAAACTTAGACGTGCTCAGTACTCAGTGCCACGGAGGTGAGCCTGCGATTGAATAGTCACGTGAAAGTGCTTTCAAAAGTACACTGATATAAGAATCTGAGCATGTAACAATTTCCAATTTAAAAATAGATATTTGTATTCAGTACCAGACACAGAGAAAATATTCCACAAATATGTGTCGTGTGAGTCGGTGAATTATATATCCAAATAAATATTGTCTCCTTCAAAGTAGACCCCTAAAAGTTGTTGCTTATGGCCTGCTGAGGATGTTTTCACATCAGTATTTTGTCCTCACACCTCTGGGCGCCTGCAAAAGCTCACGAAGGGCTGTTGGCTTCTGTGTGTGCCTTTTCTCAAGCCCGTCTTTTCACCGCTGCCAGACAGAGCTTCCCCAAGAGCAAGTCTGAGCAAGTGGGTCTGTCCCAGCCAGCATGGGCGGTGGGGGGGGTGCTCTGTGGAAGCCCCCAGGTGGTGACGGCCCAGCCCTATTGAAATGAGGTCCCTACTCCTCAGCCTGGGACACATGGTCCTGAATTCTTAAGACTTTCGCCATCTCTCTAGTTGTCTCCTTGTATATATCCTTCCAGGCCAGCTGGAGCAACTTGAATTTCCCAAAAGGACCAGTCCCTTTGTGGCCTCCTGCTTTCATACCTGTTCTCCTTTGTGCCTGGCATGTTCTCTCTATACCTCTTTTCCCTTTAAGAAGGGACTCAAATGCCACTTCCTGTGCCCAGAAACCTTTGCATCTCCTCTTCCAACTAAGTCTGCCGTTCCCTCTCACTGACCACCTTGCCATACCTTACCATATCGTACTGTAATTTTTGGCCTCCGTGTCTGCCTCCTTGCTGGACTCTGAACTTACTGAGAACAGGATTACTGGGCCCTTGTTTCTGCCCCATCCCAGCTCACCGGAAAGCACACCCTAGGCTCTCAGGAACCACGTGCTGGGTGGGTGGGTGGCCCGAGAAGTAGACATTCGCAAGCTCCTGGTCCTGCCCAGGTGACTTCCGACGTATGCACTGTCGGGAGTGAAAGCAGCACAGAGAGATCAGGGACTGCATGTTCTATGAAAATTGTGAGGAATCCTGGATTTTTGCTGCTCTTCTGCTAGCAAAAGTCTGAAGGTTTTGTAACGATTAGAGAGTCTGGCTCAAGAACTTTAACCTGGTCCCATCTTCCTAGGTGCTGTCCTAGCTGACGGCCGAGAAGGCTCAAGTCTCGGAGTCGATCCTCCTCCGCTCAGAAGGGAGCAGTGGGGAATCAGTGAATGCAGGAGAAGGAATGAGGAGAGGCTACCACACTGGGGCATAGGGTGATCGTGTGTGGGCTGATGGACATGCGATTTCCGTGCCACTCCTCCTTTTCGTTCCCACACTGACACCTGCAGAATGACTCTTTCCTGAGAGCCCTTCTTTAACTGATTAGCAAGATGGAGACAGTAGGCAGAAGACTTCAGAACCTCAGTGGCCACGGGAGAGGTCACGTGGAACCGACAAACCCTCGGTCTGAGCAGCGGCGAAGTTCAAGGAAAACCATGGCCGAGATGCATTTGTGGTTCAGCATCTGCCGGCAGTCACCATCACTCCAGCTGTGTGTGCTGCTTTAGGAAGCCTCATAAATCTGGTGATTTAATTACACGAAATTACTTAATCAGAGAACTTTTTATGCTACAAATTATTACTTTAATAAACCAGGGAGAATAAAGAAAAATTTCTTGAAATATCTTTGCCGCATCAGTCTAGGCATCCATTTTCAATTTAATAACTAATAGCAGAGGAGATTGAAATAGATGTTATTACAGATTTTTACAAGGCAAAATATATTTAAGCAGGATCACAAGGTTAATTAAAATTATGGTTGGGTCTTGTCATTACCCTGCCACTCTTTTTCTTCTGCACGGTTGCTCCGAGTTTAGCGTCTGTTTGATAAAAGTGCTTAAAATGGAATCCTCGTTTAAAAGAGAATTATCCTCAGTATTATTTCTGAGCCTGATCTCATATACCTACGTCGGAAATAAATGCATAATTAACCCTTTTTCATGATAAATTAACATTCATTTTCCTAGGATTAGTAGGAAATAGCATAATACAGGGCAGGGTTTGCCTTCATTGGAACAGTCCCGGGGGACCTCTAACATTCTTAAAGGATTAGTGAAGCCTGTGATTCATTGTGTGTCTGTGTACAGGAGAATAGGATGCGGTTCCTGACTGGCAGGGAGAGAGGGTTTCCTAATTGACAGCTTTTACAGCTAAACGTAGAAAGATTAGCCTAGAAGAACTGTGAGGATGACTTTGGAGCCCTAGCCAGGGTATGTTATCAGAAAGGAGTGTCCTGTGAATATTTAAAATTAAAAATGAATTCTCCCAGGACTTTCAGACAGCGAGTTACAGCAGCCGTTGAAATCAAGGTCCCTGGAGAACAGATAAGCTTTCAGGAGAAGCTCTTTGTCTGGTGCCTTCTCGTCTAAACTCGTAGGGGTTTCTTGCTTATCTGAGCCCAGTTTTATCAACTGAGAAGTTTATATTTACATAAACAGTATAGTTTGTTTCATTTGATTTATTAAGATCGGAGTGGAGAAATCAGGGGCCTTTTGAAGAGCAGAATGCTGAACCTCCCTGAGTCTGTAACTGAGACTTCCCAAAGCCTGACGAACAAAGATAAGTTGTTATAAAATATGCATTGAGTGTCCCAAAGTTGTGGAGTAGGGAGCCTGCATTTTAAGTGTCTAAGGGCAGGATGTCGGGAAAGGAGAGGGTGAATGGCACTCCTGCTACTCTGGTCAGTAACAAACAGGGTATAGGATTCCTTTGATTTGGTAGGAGTTTGAAGGGTGGATAGAGCCAGCGTCTGCTGAATAGTTAACAGTGTCCAGGTCATGTTCCAGCATTTAATGTGAATTATCTCAACAGATAACTTAAAAATCGAGAAACTTGTAAGCCATGTTACCCTTCCTTTTTAGTGCCGCCTACTTCGTTCGATGCCAAAGAAAATAGTTAAAGATTTTCCTGCCCTGTTTATGTATCAAGACAGGCTGAGTGTCACCTCATCAGTGGCCCTGGTGACTTTCTCCTGGCCCTAAATTTAAAAGGAGCTTATTGGGGACTTTTGACGAACAGGCGATTAAGATCAGCTTTGTGGGAAGGAGCTTTTCATTTCACTTTTTAAAGTTTATAGATTCCTGGAGAATCTTTGGAAGGCAAAGCGTGAGCTATACCGGTCAAGCCAAGGAGGATTTGGGTGAGCTCAGGGGTGCTGGGTGAGTTTGTTGGAGATTCTGGAGTTGGACCCGTGTCCTGAAGTTGGAGGCAGGGCTCCACGGTGGCGAGGGCAACCAGGGAAGGGAGCTGGATGTGAAGTGACCAGGGGGAGGAGGCACCGCCAAGGAACAGGGACCAGCCCCTGAGCTGGCAGCCATGAAGCTACCGCTCGTTTCCCAGGGGCAAGGTGCACTTAACTGTCCCATCTGGAACCCATGTCTAAATACCACTTAGGGTTTTGTTTTCAAAGGGAAGCTATTGAAGTGCTCTGAAGTACTGAGAGAGTGTTTACATAGCAGAGTCATTGTGGGTTTTATTTTTGAAAGAAAATCTGGTACGCATATAATCTGCATGCTGGATGTGGATGGTTTCAAGAAACAGTTGGATCAAATAGAAGTAATGATGAATAAAACAATCCCAGCAGCAGCCAATACCCATGAAAGATTCAACACCAGCCCCACGGCTTCTGTCTGACAGACAATGGGAGGGAGGCTCTCGGGGGACCCTATGAGAATTCCTTGCCCAGCCCCCACAGGCTTGCCCTGCTCCACCATTGGTCATAGGCCCCCAGAGGGGGCTGGACTGTTTACTTCCACAGGCTAGCACCCACACACTTCCTTCAGAGGCCAGAACCATGGGGGACACAACAGCAGGTAGACATTTGGGGAAGGAAATAGCTGACCCAGAAGGACACTGGGCCAAGGCCACCCAGTGTGGGAACCAGTTACACATGCTGTGGAAACATGTGTGCTTTGGCCCTATTAAACACTTCGGGTTTTCCCCTCATTCTTCTGAGACCTACATAAATGGTAACAGGTCTGGGCACACGGACACCCAGCCTCCTCCAGAAGGTGAGCCTCGGGAAGGCAGGAATTTTCATTTGTCTGTTAAACTCTGCCGTATTCTAATGCCTAGGAGAGTTTCTCGTACTTAGTAGATAAATTATTGTTTATTTACAGTTGAACTCGCCTGTCTCACCTTAAAAAAAAAAAAAAACAAAAAAACTGTGAGGTTCTTGGTGATTAACTCTTACTAAGAATTAAGAATTTCATGATTCAGGGGAGAAAGGAAAACCCTCTTACTCTGTTGGTGGGAATGCAAGTTGGTGCAGCCATTTTGGAAAATAGTGGATATTCCTTAAGAAATTAAAAATAGAGCTTCCCTATGACCCCGCAATTGCACTACTGGGTATTTACTCCAAAGATACAGATGTAGTGAAAAGAAGGCCCATTCTGTACCCCATTGTTCACAGCAGCAATGGCCGCAGTTGCCAAACTCTGGAAAGAGCCAAGGTGCTCTTCAACAGACGAAAGGATAAAGAAAACATGGTCCATGTATACTATGGAATATTATGCCTCCATCAGAAAAATGAATACCCAACTTTTTTATCAACATGGATGGGACTGGAAGAGATTATGCTGAGTGAAGTAAGTCAAGCAGAGAGAGTCAGTTATCATAAGGTTTCACTTACTTGTGGAGCATAAGGAATAACACGGAGGACATGGGGAGATGGAGAGGAGAAGTGAGTTGGGGGAAATCAGAGGGGGAGACGAACCATGAGAGACTGTGGACTCTGAGAAACAAACTGAGGGTTTGGGAGGGAAGGGGGTGGGAGGTTGGGTGAGCCTGGTGGTGGGTATTATGGAGGGCACGTATTGCATGGAGCACTGGGTGTGATGCATAAACAATGAATTTTGGGACACTGAAAAAAAAAATGAAATGGAAAAAAAAAAGGAATTTTGTGATTGAGGACTAAATTTTGCCCCTGACCTAAAGGTTAACTCTCATGGGTCTTTCGTAGCAGTGTCTATATCAGGATTTGGGATACAAAACAGGCTTCCTCTGAGCGTGGCCCGGTTACTTAGGATGCTGGATAAAAATGCAGATTCTTGGAATCTACTCTAGACTCAGTACCGCACATGGTCTGAAACCTGGGAATCTCCATTTTAAACTCAGGCTGTCTGAATGGATTGTTCTACTCGGTAAAGACATAGCTTGGTCTTCCAGTGGTGTCAAATGAGAGTCTAACAAAGAAACTGGGAAGAAAAAAATGACTTTGGTCACAACTGATTTAAAAATGAACTCATTCAGCATTCAGCAGGCATCACGTACCAGGCATTGGGCCAAACGCACGGGGATTTTAAGAGGATTGAGATAGTTTCTATCCACAACAAATTCAGGATCTGGCCAGGGAGAGATGACAGGAGGAGAGATAACATGACAGAGAGAGTAAGAGGGTACATCAGATAAAGTGCTACAGTCGTTCAGGGGACAGAAGGACACAAGGGAGCAAAGGGAAGACCTCATGGAGCGTGGCCTGTGACGATCCAGAGGCATCCCAGTCCATGATGGTGGGGAGGGCGAGCTCAAATTTGAGGGATTTCTTGGCCCAAATATTGGTATGGGAATGGCTTGAAGAGCAGTTGGCAAATGAGAAAAACCTTGAAAGTCTGATGTTAGGGAGGGCAAGTCCAGAAGTGGTAGACAGCTGACCATCTTCTGCTGATCGGAAGTTAAAGAAAATAAGGTCTGAGAAAACACTGTTGTACGTGAGGTTAAGGAGATCCTTGGGACCCTCCATGGGAGGGAATTCCGTGGAGGGTTTTGGTAAAAGCAGGGAATAAGGCGGGCGAGGAGAGGGGGACCGAGCTGGAAGTTCTTCTCTTCCTGATTCAGGGGTTTGACAGTGGGGAGTCAGCAGCAGATCAAAACTTGGGGAGTGGTGGGAGGGTGTTTTTGGAGAAGGAGGCCTGGCTGTGTTTATGTTAAGAGGGGACCATGTGGAAGAGAGATGTATTAAAGATGCAAGAAAGAAGTGAAGTGCCTTCACAGAAGAAACATGGTTCTGGGAGCATTTGTGTAGTGAGTATAAATAGCCACGAAGTCTTCTGTCTGTCTTTGTCTGTCTGTCTGTCTGTCTCTTTCTTGTGTGTTTGTGTGTGTGTGTGAGAGAGAGAGAGAAATAAAGGGAGAGTGACCCCAAGGTTAAGGCAGTGTTGGAGACCGTGTGCATGTACAGAATGAGTTCCAGAATTGTTTCCTGTGCTTGGACAGAACCAGTAATCCCCCAGACTTATCCTGGTTAGAAGTGATTTCGGAAACCAAGGAAAGTACCGTTAATGACCATGGTTGGATAGCTCATCTGCGTTACCATGTGAGAGAACAGAAAGTACAATTTCATTTGATTTACAGCCTGGCACTGTGATTGAGTCAGGGTTTCCCTCGGGGGATACCCTCAGAGTTACAAGGGGAAAAATGAACCTACGATTTCGGGAGTATGTAAAGTAATTTCTTATCCATGACAGCAGGAGAAGGATACATGAGTGATAAAAACAAATACTGTGCAACACACAATTACCACGTGTCTACTATTTTGAGCATTCTTAGATAGTTTTGAGGACTAGGATGGGTTGAAGGCAGGTCGAGAGACTCCAGATAGTACTACCAAAGAAACTTAGGCTCTCATTTATTTAAAAACCCTTCAGGCTCAGAGAGTTCAGGATGAAAAGTTCTTAAAAGCTCAGCATTTTTAAAGAACACAAAATCTGAAGGACAGTTATAAAATTCAACATCATGTTATTAAGAACTGTCTGTCCTTTGCAAGGCAGAATGAGAAAGTACAATATTGGAAAGTAGCACTACTAACATACTAAAAAAAACCAAACAGTTTTTACAGGAAACTTAGAAAAATTTTGTAGAAATGGTTTCATGAGTTAGGAACAGAATGCACCTTTCTGACAGTGGTCGGGGGAAGAAAACGAGGGTTGGTTTCAGAGGGAGGGCAGGATCTGGTCGGACTTAACCTCAGCTGAAGGTAACATGGGGTTGCTGCTCTTTGAAAGTGAAGTAAAGATCTTATTTTTCAAGTGCAAATCGTGTTTGACTTTAATAGTATGAATTCTGTCAAGTAGTCCATAGAATAAATTTGCACACAGTTTAACATAACACGAGTACATTAAATAGGATTTGGCGTTAAAAGACCCAACACCAAATGGGAATCCGAAAATGAATGGCCACATTCTCCCCAGAAGACCATTCACCCTGAGGCCTTGGGCATTAATTTAACTGAATGAGGAAGCCACTGGGGCAGCTGTCTGGAGCTTATTTGATTTGTGAATAAACAATGCCTTCATTTTAAATGCTGTTCACTCTTACCCAAACCAAAGCAGAACCGAGAGCACAAAAGAGACTAATTGGTTACACAAAGACTACTGAAAAACAAAACAGTCTGCGATTTTTGGGGTCAGCAGTGGATTTTTATTTAAAGGAAAATGCAGAACAGAGGTGCTGCTGATTTTTTAAGCCGGTGCATGGTACTAAGCCCCAGGTTGTGTCTTGGTGTTAATTGATACAGTGCATCAGATGTCCAGTCATGAGGAGTTGGGGGATGAGAGGCTATCTGGTGGACTCTAATTTGGGGGCTTGTCAGCCTGAATTAGCCAGCATTCTGTCTGTGATATGCACGGCCATGATGACAAGAAAGGCTGAGAAGAGTGGCTTCTCTTGTTGATCCCCCCCAGGGAAAGCGAGAGGCCAGGTTCTCCTGACCTGGGGCTGTGGCAGATCTCTTCAAGAGTAGGAATGATGTCTGCTGAGCAGAAGCACTGGGGGTACAGTGAACACATTTATGGAGTGTCTGTAGCAAGGACTTCTTGGCATTACACAAGGTCTAGTGGCATTCAGTGTCCAATGTCTCCCTCGTGCTGGAGAGAGAGATTAAACTTAGGGACACACACCCCTGGGGGTTCACATGAATCAGAATACCTAAATGAGTAGGGCCACATGAAGGAAATCGGTGGCCCATATTTGAGACGAGTGTGAGATTGTGGCCTTTCTAGATCCTCCCCTCCCCCCGTGACTCACAAATTTACCAGCTGCATTGTCCTCTAAAAAGGGAAAATCGAAGAACCAAGACCATGGTGGGGGCCATGGGCTTTGGGTTCAGTAGACCTACTTCAGGCCATCCAAATACTGGGGCAGCCAGTCCGCAGAGCCTGGGGGAGAGGGGGAGGGAGGTCTCGTGAGAAAGGTGAAGGCATGTTTCCAAGGAGCAAATTGTATTTATTCATGAATTCGCATGAATTTCAAGATGCTGCTTAGAGTGTGCACTTAGCAACTGACAACCCAAGATGAAATGGGCCTTGAAGGCACCGTAGTGACACTGGAAATCTGGGTCTGGGGATAAATTGTTTTCCAACAATGTCTTCAATGCACTGAGAACAAATAGGTTGTCGGCGGTGTGCTGTGGCCTCTGGTGTTTCTCATGCAAGTACCTGGCATGTGGACACCCAGGGAACGCCAGATCCAAACCAGGGCAGTGGGTAGGGATAGAAGCAAAGAAGAAAATGTTAGCAAGAGTGCCCATGAGTCTTTTTCCTCCCCAAATCATATGTGTTAATGGAGCATGGGGTTATGCCCTACTCATAGATTTTTATGGTATTTTCTTTCCTAAAGAGCCAGTGGATAACTGGAGGTGTTTAGTGACCTTCTTTATGAGCGGGTTCCTCTTATGGGTCATTACATTGATTTTCTTCATCTAGGCCTGGGGAGATTAAGAGCAGGGGGCTTGGCCTTTCCCACCTGTGAATCGGGGGTTGCCTGCTAGCAGCAGCACATGACATTAGAGTTGTCAGCAGCCTTGTGACCGTGACAGTGAGGGCGTGGCTGTCTGCCAGTCCTCCTGCTCCCCGCCCAGGTGTATTTGCTTTTTGTAAGACAGGAGAGCCAGACCCCAAATCTGTCCGTAAGGGTCTGCTCACATTGTCTGTCCAACAAAGAAAGGAAAGCACAGCCCTCAAAAGGAAATCTTCTCTAAATCAGTCTTTTTTTAAACAATTCAGATATAATTTACATACTATAGTCTTCTCCCTTTAAAGTGCTTTTTAGTATAGTCACAAGTTTGTGCAGCCATCCTTTGAACGATGGAATAATTGTCTTCTTAAAATCTTAAAAATCTATTTTGATAATCGGAGGTTTTCACCATGGGATTTTTGCTTTCTTGTGAGATTCTTCCATTAAGTCAATGGTTAATGGTTTTGTGTGTGTGTATATGATTATGTGTGTGTGTGTGTGTGTGTGTGTGTGTGTGCACGTGCATATGTGTGCATTCTCCAGAGCTTCTGCAGATGAATGTCTTTGGAATGGACTCCGAGGCCTACCACATGAGCTCGGCAAGGGAGCCCAGAGCCAGCTGAGCTTGGGAAGTCCTGCTCAGGAAGCCAGCAGCGCTGGGAGGCCATCTGGGCTGCCCCAGCTTCCCAGCCACCTCCTGACCATGATGAGCACAGTGCTGCAGCTGGTGGGGATATCTATGCCCTGAGCTCTGAAACTAGAGGTCATGTGAATCTCATAGGATCTCTGATCTGTGGCCTCTTTCTACCTAGATCTCAAGTCCCTGCTCTTCTCTGCTTTGATCTCCTTCTCAGATCCATGATATGGGCCAGATTAGGCCTGCTGTGTAGACTTGGGCATAGCAGACTAGGCCTGCCGTGTAGACTCATGTCCAGCTTTTGCTGGGTACCCAGTCTTGGCACCTTTGGATTCTGGGAGAGCTGGTAAAACATGAGGCAGTCAACATTTGGGATAATCCCAAAAAACAAAGTCAGGAAAGCTAATCTTGCTCAGAAACCTTGAGCTTGAGAAAGAACTAGTGAGCAGGAAACAATCCGGAAAACCAGACCCTTCTCAGCCAGGTGTTCTGATCTGAGGCTGTGGCCTTAATATAATTCTAAATGTTTTAAACGGCCGTAAATACTGCTTCTTATTTGAATAGGGTCAAATGACCAATTTGCTGATTGACCTGTAATTTTTTGCACAATAGTAATAAAATGGTACCTAGGGTGTAGATTTCCATGGCATGGTTATAATCAATTTCCTTCCTGATGTAAGAAGTTTCCATGCTCTTGTTATTACAGAAATGCCATTGTTTCCAAATTGGTTCTTGTAACACATGGTGGGATTCATCATAAATGTGAACCGCTTGTTTCAGAGCTGGAAGGTGAGGGTCTGGGATTGAGAATCAGCAGGGCAAACAGTACCTCAAATGCTGTGAGTCAGCGTGGAAGCTTCGGGCAGGAAGACTGTCCTTGCGGTGACCACACTGAAGAAAACCCAGAGTTTTAGAAGGTAATGGATCATGCATTTCCTAGTGGAAGTTTTCCCGAACCGTGCTCAAAGACGCAGATTTCACCTTCCCCTTCATCCAGTTAGTCTCATGGCACCACGACTCGCCTTTCATTTCCAAGTTGGTGTCATGGCTTCTGTGCTTCTGAATTCTGCCTCCCGGGCCCATTCTCCAGGGCTGGAAGCCTTCCTGTTTCTCTGGTTACCTGTGGTGCCATCTTGCCCAGAATATTCTCCTGAGAAGGAGACACGAGTCCCAGGTTTGCCCTGGTCTCTGCTCTTGCATGGATTTCCTTTGAGGAGGTGAGCAGTAAATTAAGATCCTATAACCAAAGAATTAATAATGCATTGTGGTTATTGACAGGTGTTCTCCTTTCTGAGCAGTTCAGGAACCCACCCTGTCTTGTGTAGAATTTAATGTGGCATGTGAGTGGATATTCAGATCTATTCATGGCTGTGTGCCTGGTGGTCCCCGCCGCTTGGGGGTTGTCTAAATGCATGATTTGTTAAAGGCAATACATCCTTTTGTGAAACTTATATTGCCCATTAATTGGTCATTGATCTCCAGCCCATTTAGGACGGTTATTCTTACAGATAATTGTATGCCTTTGTCATGTTGTATAACACTGGATCTTAGTTTATTGCTTGTGGAGTATGGTTTCATCCCAGGCACTTGAATGATGTCTAATGATTTCTTACTGACATTCATCTAGCAAATATTCCTCGAGCATCTACTGTGAGGGAGATGAAACGCCAAGCACGTGATGCACAGAGATGGATGAATGACGTTTCCTGCCTGCCAGGCAGTTTCTGACTGTTGGAGGGACTAAGAGACCCACGCAAGTAACTATTGTGGGGAAAGTGCTAATAAGCACCCTCTTCTTTAGTGCTGGTCTGAATGTAAAATGGTTAACAGCAGTTTGGGAGAGTCCTTTGATAATATCTTTTAAAGTTAAAAAATACGCTTTTTTTCGATCCTGCAATTTTCTTTCGAGGAATTTAGTGTAGGAACATGTGGTGCTCAGAGACATAAATTGCAGAATGTTTACGGCAACATGACTTGTAACAACAAGTAACAAAAGCCGAAAGAGAAAAACCAACACCCTGTAATGTCCAGCAGTGGGGGGGCTGGGGAGTGAGTGACAGACCTTACAAGGGGAAGAACAAAGTCCATGGCATTGATGAGACGGTTCTGTGTGTTGTCCGGGAAACATGCCCCTGGTGGACGGGTTAGTCAGAACACAACAAAACAAAAGTAAAATGTCCGTTTTTGCAAAGAAAATGTATTCCTTATGTTGGAGTCTTTATGGTTTAGTTATGGATGGGAGTTGGGATTAATTACTAACTTAAGTGATCGGTAAGTTGCAGAATTGTTGGCCACCTTCGCTTTTTCTTTTCTGATCTGACCTAAGAGCATCTCCGGTGAGTGGGAGGAGGGGAGAGGATGTGCGGTCCCCTGGGCTCCTGTGTGCATGGTCTCCTGTGGCCCTCATGCCATGGCGGGGGGTGGGGGTACCTGGAGCTCAGCAGAGCGGGCTTTCCTCTGCCACCTCCTCTGCAGCCACAGTTCCTCACTTCACTTGTCCGAAGAGGGCCGTGAAGCCAACAAAAGCAGCGTAATGTGTCGTGCAAGTCCACCGTGCTTGCTGCTGGCTGGCTCCCCACACCCCCAGGCAGACCTAGGGCCCAGGGCAACATGGCGTTTTATACCCTAAAGGGAGCCCCTTCCCCTGGGGAAGCCTCTCTAGACTCAGAGCTCTGCACGTCCCCTGTTCTGTGTCTCATTCTTTGAAGTAAGGTGGGAAACCGAGGATAGCACTGGGTGTCACCTGCCTGGGGGGTCTACCATACAGGAGCATGGAACATTCGGTGAGGAGAAGTGCTCAGGGGAGAAGGACTGGGTATGGGACCTGGGACACAAGGACAAGTGGAGGAAAGAGGGGGAAAAAAATGATGTGCTCCTTACTTTCAGACCCGGAGGCTCGGAGTTGATTTGACGGAGAAAAGCTTCATCATGTGACCCTTTCCCCCAGTTCCAAGGAACACACTTGGGAAGGGCTAAGTCAGAAGTCTCATGGGACTAGAACACAAAGGGCCAGAGCAGGTTTCCTTGGCTTCTGCGGAGTGGCAGGGTCAGACGGTAACTAGGGATGCTGATTATAGTAACTTTGAGGTCATGAAAGAGACTGCTTTGTTTTTCCTTTGCTATTTTGATCTCTGTTTATGACTTGGGTTCATAGCTGCCTCATCCGCATTGGAAGGCACTTGGGATTTATATTAGCATACGACAGCACACTGTTTTCTGCAGGTACGAGGTTCTACTGCGGACTAGGGGCAGTGCCTGTGTTTGGTGGTGTTTAGGGGTCAAGTGTATCTCCCTGTTTAGAAGAACCACATGTACTGCTGATGGGGACCAAGACTGCATCAGTAGGGGACCTTCAGCTCTGTCACAGAGCTTGGTCTCCCTGGGTCCCTCCCTATGAGCCTGCCCCTGGGAACCCAGTACCTTTGTGCCAAGGGTTAGCCCCCTAGACTCTAGGCTTTCTGAATACCTCAGTGTTTTGCCTGATCTGAGGGCTCCCCGGGGAAAGGGGGAGCAGATCTCTCTACCCTTCCTTGTTTTGGTGGTCCCCAGTGTCCACCTCTGTTCTCCTGCTGATTCTGCCCTCCCTGCATGCTGGCTCGTCTGGAATAATGCTCTCCCTTCAGGGTACAGGCCTCACTCCAGGGCCGTAGGCCCTATTCCTGCCTCACATTAGAAGCCCAGAGTTCAACCCCACTTTCCACAGACCACTTCTTTGGGCCTGCTGGGTTTTCTCATGAAGGAAATGGAGAGAAAACCACCTTTTTTGTCCACCATCCAAGCTTTTGGCCCAAATTATTCATTCATTCATTCATTCATTCATTCATTCAACAAATATCTTTCCAGCCTGGCACCCAACCCATCCTTGGTTCTCAGCCCTCATGGAGTTTACAGTTCAGAAATCTGGTCATAGAATTTCTGGATGTACTTGGTGATCATTGTCACAAGGAGATTTTCAGTCATGGGATAGCTGTCATTACGTTGCTTTCTTGGTAGCATATACTGATCAAGAGTAGTGATACCATCTTCCAGCCCTATGGCCATTTAATTTCTGTGGAATAAATCTTACTGCTTGCACAGGTTTTGGTGGTAGTGGTGGTTGGGGCGGGGGGAGTGGATCTGATTGTAATTCTATAGGGACAGTCCCTGAGGATGTGGGTGACAAGTTGTACACCACTAGAACTCATTAGTGGCAATAACCCTTCCTCTTACCGAAGTTTTCAGACCCACCAAGCTCACTAAGTAGGGAAAGGAAGGCTCTTAGTCTCTTCAGATTGCTGTGTTTGTGCATAGCCAGGAGAACATCAGAGCCTAACTGAGTTCCCTACATCACCACCCCTGAGATTCAAGACAAGAAACTGGACTGTGGAAGTTTCATTCATTCCTCCATCAGGCCATCATCTGCTGTATACGGTGCTGGGGATAGAAAGCTTACTAAGGTAGATCTGGAGTAAGGAACTCTGAATTTAGCAGGACAGAGGCATGAGCAGATACTATGACAAGTGCCATTGGCCCTGTGAAGGTGTGGCAGGGCTAGAAGGAGGAGAAGCCCCATTGGCGAAGAAGACAGGATGGTGAGAATCAGCAGGGAAAGCTTTTCTTCAAGGACATGTAGGAAATTACCAGGAGGAAAAGGAGGTGCTCAAGGCATGGGGGCAGCATGCTCAGAAGAACGAAAGCTTAGGTGAGAAGAACCCTTGATTCTGGAACAAGTGATGGGTAGGGTGGTGCCTCCCATCGCCCAAAGGGCTGGTGTGCTGGGAATTACCCACGTGGCAAGTTCAGACAACATGTGTGCCCCTCCTGGACATTGGATACATAGATCTAGCAGCTTTTGGAGAAGTCACTAAAGCCCTACTTTTATTCACCCGGGGTACAATTTGCATCCAGGTCAACCAGCAGCATCTCTTCAGTGAAAGACTTCGAGATGTTCTCCTTGAGACTACGCTGTCCACACACCAGTGGGGCCTGGAGAGCTAATGCCAGAGGAAATGGTTGGATTAACCTTTACTTGTTTCATGTTTGAAAGCCCTTGCTCACTGAGTTCCGACCTTGCTCATCCTACCTGGGCAAGCACCGTGGGTTGCAGTGGGAGCCCATTGTCTTGTGATGGGGTGAAGACAGTTCTGTTCTTGAACACTACAAAGGAGTGACGGGGCAGCTGAGGAACTGGGTCTAATTTGCCGGCCGTGGCGGTGTTTTGTTTATAAAAGAGGGCCCTAGTGTAGCTCGCTGGAGGAGGAGATAATGAACCCTCCCCTGGTTCGGGAACAGAATGGGTACAACTCACATTAAAGAACAAAAGGGAAAACAGTGTAAAGCCTGCAATGAAATACCATCTCTAATTGGGTTTTCCTTCCACAATAGCACAGACTAAATGCAGAGTATCAACTTAACCTTTCCATTTGCCGCCTTTGTCAGCCAAAAACAGATGGTTAACATAATTTATATTTTTGTTCTTATTGTAGTTCTTAGCCGTTTAATTGGAATCGGATTATCAAACTGTTTTGTAAACAACCTGGAATTGAGGTGTTTGCTTTATCACTGAATAAAATAAATAAAGAACAGGTCAGGAGGGGATACAGGTTCCACTGAACCAGGAAAAAACCCTGCAGGGGGGACTTGGGGGGCAAGGCAGATTTTTGAGGCGGTTTTAGCTGCATTCCACATTTCAGGCCAACACACACACACAGTTCTTTGCACAGGAAAGGTTTGTAAAGTCCCGTAAATACCATTTATCCTTTGACTGAAACATGCAAAATAAAATTCTGGGTAAATTCTTGAGAAAACTGAGGAAAATCATTTAAACCCCTAACTTAATTTTAAATTACGCCTAATGACCTGTAATTTCCTCCTTTTGAAATGGTCCCATTACATTAATCAGATTGATACAGTGCTGATAGATTATTCTCATTAAAAGGAATATTCTTTTGTTGTCCTTGCTGGTCTACCCTCTCGAATCTTGGACTCAGAGGAGTTCTGGAAGCTCCGGCCCCGTCCTCTCTTCCGAGGGGCACACTTCGTCTGGCTTGGCTGGGGAGCCCTGCATCTCTCCCATCCATGGCTGAGTGGAATCAGTCTCCTTCGGCTCCTGCTTCAGGTGCCGCTGATTTGCTGGGGCGACTCTGGCCTCTATGGGAAGGTAGCCGCCTTTGTTTTCCAGCATTTTCTAGCGGGTGTGCTGGAGAGCCTGTTCTGACAGAGGACTTCTCTCTTTCCAACTGGCCAGATTCATAAACCAGAGTTGGTCTTTACAACCATCTATTTTTTACCAAGTCGTAAACCTCGATGGCTCTGGTGCTGCCTGTATTTCCAGCATGCGTCTAGCGTGATGATTTGGTGGCACGAAACCCGGGCGGCTTTTACACCCTGACAGCCAAACCTTCAATTTTTCATGAGGTGCTAGAGGAATAATTGTGCTTTCCAGCATTTTCCTCAGCACATTGCTTTCAGAGCTTTGCCTCTGTTAACCATCTTTCCCTGAAGCTGACCGTGCTTGAAGGATAAAAGTTGCTGAGGAAATCAGTGAATTTGGGGCTGAACTATAAACTCATATTTTATAATTTTGTATTCCATTAATGTTTTATCCGTATCTGGGCTCTGGAAGAAGAGCCTTTGTTTTCACCGGGGTCCTTTCTAGATGTTTGCAGGTGACTCAGAACAAATCACTCTCATTCTGGGGCTGCCTCTCAGCACCCCCTGAGCAAGAGAAAGGCAGGTGACAGGTGGTGTCTGTTGCCTGACTCTTCCCTTCCTCCACTAGAGGGGGAAAGATTTAGAGGGACAGTCTGCATTTGGAACCGTGCTGTGTTTAGAACAGCACCACCAATTCTTAAAAGGGCGTGGGAGCACAAGAACGTGAACTTAATCCAGATTACTCTGCCAGTCATCAGCTTTGTGACCTTGGGCAAGTTACTTTACCTGCTTTAAATCTATTTCTGTAGCTTTAATATGGGAGTAATGACACATATCTCTTAGGATCACCATGAGGATTAGATGGCACACAGTTCTCGACAAGGAAGAGTTCTGAGATGCTACTAACAATATTACTTTAAAATGGGGCTGAGAATGACAAGCGTTTTTCAGCTTTACTCTACTGGGTATGTAAATCCCTACTCTAGAAAACAGCTAAGATCCCGGGTGGATAATTGTGTTACTTGGGATTCCTCCCTTTTCTGAAGAACTGGAAGTTACTTTATGTAAGGTCTTTCCTGATTGTTCTGTATTTAACAGTCTCTCTGGTTAGCCTGGGTCACCAAGGGAGAGAAGCCCAGGGATGTCGAAGCTGGTAGGACCTGGTCTTATTCATGCATAAGTTCATGTTCTTATGCATGGGCAGATCTCCTGTCCCCTCTGCACCAGCCCGGCACCTGGAACATAGCTGGTGCTCAGTCAGTGCTTGCAATGGTGTTTGGAGTCACTTTTGAAAAGTTAACTTTATAGTTGACTTCTTTATTGATGTTAATAGACTAGCGAACAAACCATACGAACTGTACAGCTAGATGCAATTTTCCCAAGTGAACACAGCCACGTAAGCCCCACCCAGTGGAGAAATGGGGCATTGCCAGGATCCAGGCCCTCCCCCTCCTCACCCTCCCCAGTCACCACCCCTCCAGGAGCCAACTTTCCAGCTCCAGCCCATTTGAATGTTACGTAAATGGAATGATACCACATATGCTTTTTGAGATTGGTTTCTTTTGCTGGATGTCATTATGTTCCGGAGATTCATCTATGGAGCAACTGCCCATTTTCATCGCCGTCTAGTATTCTTCCGTGACCACATCACAGTTTATGTGTCCTTCGGTCATTAGACATTTGCTCACATCTCATTTGGCGCTATTGAATGGTGCCACTATGAAAATTTTTGTAGGTTTCTTTCAGGGAATCCATGTCCACATCTCTGTTGACTAAAACAGCTGGGTCAGAAGAGAAAGCTTATATTCAGCTTTAGTACCATCAGTTTATTTTTCCGAAGTGCTCTTACCGATTGACGCTCTCACCAGCGCACTGTAAGAGTACTAGAAACTCCATATTCTCAGTCATGCACTTTTTTGTTTTGTTTTGTTTTTTAATTTTGTCCCTTCATTGTGCTCATCTTGGTGGGTGTGTAGTGGTTTTCTTTTTGCCATTTCCCTGATGACTAATGATGTTAAGCACTTTTCCTTTTGTTTTGTTTTGTTTTTTGGCCACTTGAATGTCCTCTTTTGTGAATTGCGTATTTGAGTACTTTGCCTGTTTTTCGACTCCGTTGTCTCTTTTTATGATTGATCTGTTGAGTGCTTATACAATTGGAATGGAAGCCCTTTGTCAGAGATGTATCGGCAATATCTCATCCCACACTGTAGATCGCCTTTCACTTTTGAAATGGCCTCCTTGGATGAACAGAAGTTTGTTCATTTCCTACATTCCCACTTACAGTTTCCCCTCATGGTAAGTGCTCTTTGGGCTTTGTTTACGAGATCTTTGCCTATCTCAGGTCTTTACTAAATTTTCCTATTTTCTAGGACCTTTACTGTTTACTTTCACAGTTTGTGGTGTCCCTACTTGTGGAAGAGCTCTCAAATAAATGGAAAGTTATCCAAAATGACGTTCTAAAGGGATGGGTGCTTAATGTCCAAAGCCACAGATAACACCCAACCTGGCAGGAACTCTGGCATTGTTCAGGTGGGATGTCTTTGACCGGGTAGCCATGGGAAACTTCTTACTTTTCATAGGTGTCCTAGTCCTCACCTTACCTGCCTACTCCCACTCCAGGAATTCCAGAACGGTGTAGGAAGGAGGGGACATAGTGACACACTAGCCCTGAGGGCTCTGGGAAGTCTTCATGCTTTGCTTAGCATTCCCCTTACTCTCCCTGTCTCCACGTCTTTTGAAACCTTCATGTCCATCTTCTAAACCTGCTCTCCTGACCCAGGAACTCCATGGATTACTGCCTTTGTAGTGTTAAACAAATCACTTTGCCATCCTGAATCTGTTTCTTGGTCTGTAAAATTGGAACAATAAAGAGGATCACGTGGAGTATTTGTATGTTGGATGTCTGTCTGTCTGCACAGTTGATGGTGCTGACCATTAAATAAGAGTAGTTTGATAGCGTGTTCAGCCCACTGTTGATGTGCAGTTCAGGGCTCAACAAAAGGACTTGTCTACTCCCTTTCTAAGAAGCGATAATTGCTTGCTGAATAATAAAAAATCATCAGCTTAGCAAACTAGTGCAGCAGATATTAAAATAAGTCTAAATTATGTTAGGAAGTCCACAGCACAACTTTGCCTCACGGTCACGGTAGCAAGCATGTGTGATTTTCTAACATTCCCCCAAATAAATTAATACCTAAAAGACACTGTCTTACAGTGTTTACATTGGAATGGACCTACTGCTGCGGAGTGGGTGAGTATGGTGCTAGAGAGGTGCCTGTTGGTGAACGTTTTTAAGTGGTGATTCCAGAGTTGAGGCTGTGGGATAGCGCAGTGTGGAGTCCTGAGTTACCGCGCTCGCCTTCCAACCATGTTCCTGTTTGCTCTCTGCTCACTGCACTCTACCAAGCCCTCCATACACCACCCAGCAGATGCGACTAGGATCATGTCACGTCTCTGCTCAGAGCCTGCAATGATTTCCCATTGCCCTTTGAGTAAAATCCCAGCTCATTTCCATGCTTATGAATCTATGCATCCCTGACCCTTGCCGGCTTGTCTGACTTCATTTCCTACTGCTGCCCCTCTCCCATCCTGCTCCAGACACAAAAGCCTTACTCCTGGTGTCCCCACATGACAGAGGTTTTCCCTGCCCCAGGTCTTCTCTTACCCACAGGGAGGGCTCTTCCCTGACTCCTCTCCCCAAACCCGGCGGCAGATTCCTCATCATACCGTGAAATTGTTCCCTCCATAATACGTATCTTTTTAATTCATTTTTCTGCTTTGCTTTTCTCTCCCACTGGAATCTAAACTGTGGTTCATTTGTAGAGCATGGTAGATGATCGATAACCAGTTAAATAAATGAATGACCATTTGTTATTGGCCTGTGTCCATCCAAGAGTTTAAGACTGCCAGCCTCGCAGGTTTTCATCACGGATATACCCTCCTGCACCCTCCCCTCACCAACCAGTGAGCCCTGCTCTCTGCCCTCTTCAGTGTCGTTCACAAATCCCACATGGGTCCTCTTCTTTCCATCTTGCCAAAGGAGATGGAGCCTCTTACCTCCCTAGCAGATCCATCACTACCATTCAAAAGTCTCTCCTTAAATATCATTTTATCCAGTAACCAAAGCTATTGCTCTCATCCCACATTAAGGATCATCAGCTATCTCTCCTGCAAGAAGGAATTAGTGGCTGTGGCATACTGGGTGCTCCCTTCTTGTCTGGCCTTGTGACAGGTGCATGTGTGTTCCCAGCATCCCTGCCAGTGGAGGGGTTTCCCTGTGTCCTTGGTTCAGTAGCATAAACTACAAAGGCTCCTCTTTGGGGTGGTTCGTAGTCAGTGGTCTCTTGGTTTGGGGTAGCAGAAACCAATTCAACTTGCTTAACTCACAGAGGGGAGTAAGAACTCAGGTGTATTTCATGGAAACCCAGCAGGAAAAAACACATCCACGGCTTGTAGGGGAACGTGCCTGGATTCCCAGTCCTATTTTATGCACTCAATGGAGAGTTCCAACATCAGATTTCTTCAAGGTGGTATTTGATCCAGATGGTGACACCTTGGTTTAAACAAATGAGGCTGGGGCAGGAGACACCAGAGAGATGCTCTTTGGATATTGAAACTGTTCTTTGGGAGGTGTGGTCTGTGAAGATAGCCAGGAGACACCTACTGTGGAACCCCTCAGAAGCATTTCCAGATCACACATCAGGCAGGAGCACCAGCAGAAAAGGCTGGCCAGCTCTGATCTGGGAAAGTTCCTGAAGGAAATATAGTGTAGCCAGGGCTTTTCCTAAGAAGAGCAATGGGACAGCAAATAAAAACTTCATTTACCACATGGGAAGAGGAGGACCCATGCAAACTCTGAGT
This sequence comes from Mustela putorius furo, assembly GCF_011764305.1. Lineage (NCBI taxonomy): Eukaryota > Metazoa > Chordata > Mammalia > Carnivora > Mustelidae > Mustela > Mustela putorius. The sequence continues at coordinate 14,271,572 of NW_025422057.1, forward strand.
ATGCTCCTGAGAAGATCCAGGGTCTGGTGGCTGGGCTGGGGAGCCAGGGAAAGAATAACTTGGTCTTCGGGGGTGCAGAGGATCCAAAGGGCAGGGATCTGCCTGAGTTCAAATCCCAACCACACCGCTTAGTCTTTCTGGGCCTCCATTTCTTCATCTTTAAAATGGGGGAGAACACTGTGAAATAATGCATGTAGAGTGCTTCCTCGATACCGTGCTAGACACATCATGAACTCCCAGCAAATATTGACTAACATAACCATTCATCTCCAGAAGGTCATTCTTGGTGTGCTTGAAACATGTTACAAGCGAGCCTCTATGGCCCCTGGAGTCCTGAGTTCAAGCTTTAGAATGGTAGTGGTTTTGTTTTTGATGATAATGAAGGATGCTTTGATAAATAGTAAACCACAGCTATATCCTACCCAAACTGAGGGGTTAAAGGACTTATTCTTGTCTTTACATCACGAGGAATGGACATGAGATGAAAAGTTCTAAATCAGCTCCTTGGCTGCTGTCCTCAAATAACACGTTGGAACGTGTAAGGTTACAATGGACCAAGTCAGCACAGGTACATCTGCCTGGACTGAGTCGAAGTGCCTGGAAATGGTACGTAGTCCTCATGTACCAAAGAAAGAATACATTTTCTGCTTCTCAAATTATAGATGTCTTCCTGCGGTAAGGAAACGTGTTTTCTTCTTCCAGTGTGTGGAGAGCAATTTGTGTGCTCACAGTTTAATACCCCTTCAGCTATGTATTCCCTTTGATCCCGAGCTTATTAAAAAATGCAAATCTAAATTGTATCTTATTAATGTGATCCTTTGTGTTAAAGCTGTGGGGGGTTAAAAATCCCAGTTTCTCTAACATATTTGGATTTTTAATGTGCGAAGTACGACGAGAGCCTGGTTTTCCGCAGGCCATATTTTCTAATCAACTGTTATGAAAGATTTTTTTATTGTGCTGCTATTTCTTGCTTTCTTGGAATTTAAGGAGATAAAGAGTAATGACTTCATTTTTATACACCAAGTATTCTCAAGCATGTCGAGATCCTTATTAATTTGCTATAACTTCTCCAACATGATGGTGACTCTGTCTTCCAGGTACATTCTGGAAGCATCTTTTAAAAGCATGCATGGCATTGGAGGTAGTTGATCCATAGAGCGATCCCCCCTAGGCTTGTGGAGTGCTTATGTGGTGCCGGTGCCCAGCCAGTCCCTTGTCTGGATGTGTGCAGCCGTCCTTCCACACAGTCTGCTCTGGTTATTAGAACAATCTCTTTCCTTTAAAAAATAATGCGTTTGCAATTTGATTTGAATCAAGTTAAAAATTGATCCCATTAGAATACAGATGCATCTTTCTCCGCGTCTCCGTTGTGCGTCTCCTTGTTCTCCCTCGTCCTTCCCCTCATTTTTCCCCTTCCCTGGAAAAAGCTGCATCCTTGTGTTTAGTGACTTTTATCCTTAAGATCAAAGCCAATTATTTTACATCAGCCATCATACAGACATGATCATTTTACATTCATTAGGCTGTCTGTCCATACCCCCGGTAAAGCTCTTTCTGGAACAGTGGCTCTGATAGCAGAGTCATGGCAGTGGTGTGGAACAAGTGAGTGAGCTGGTTCACGGTAGAACGAAAACAGCCAGTGCTAACAGCTCTTGCTAGGGGGCGTGTATTATCTCATCGAATCCTTCCAACAACCTGTAAAGGCTCATATTGTTACTACCACATTCCCATTCAGCAGATGAGAAAATGGAGGCACAGAGGTTAAGTCACTTGCCCAAGGCACACACTCGTAGGGTCTGGTTTCAGGGTCTGCCCCCGTAAGCTCAGCCCACCACTCACGTTTCTCTGCCACAGGAAGGACAGGAGCTTTTCTGCTGCCTCTGCCCTTAGCTGGCTGTGTGGTTTCGGGCACCTCGCTGCTTTCTTCCACCTTTAAGTTAGAATACTGGACTAGATTATCTCTAAAATCACATTTGGCCTTCAATTATATAATTCTTGGTAATTGTTCCAAAGGGTTCCAGGATTTAGCCAGGAGACAAAAGGGGTGATTCTCAGAACAGCCTCCTCCCCCACCCCGGCAAATAACTTTGGTTGTTATCACTGTTGATAAAAGCACAGTGGAAAGAATCCCAACTGTCATAGCCTATAATATCCATCATTTTAGGTAGAAATTGTTACAACTCCTTTCCCAAAAAAGGCTCCACGCTGCTTTCTGACACCTCCGCTGTGGTCCCCAGGAAACGGATATGTGAGGGAGGAATGATGGTAGGGGGGAGAGTGGAGGGTGTATTTTTAACTTAAGATCTTTTGCAAAGTCCCTTCCTCCTCTGTTTGTCTCCCGTTCTAGAAAATGAGATTTTCACTCATTCTCATTCACCGAGATGGCATTGTGGTTCATAAAGGAAATTTTCTCTTGGTTACTGTTGAAGTGTTTTACAAAAAGAAGTGTGATGTGCTCTGTGAGCGGATGGCAGGTGGCAGCTTTTTGTGTCATTCTTTGACATGTACTGGCTGATATGAAGTGACATGTGGTGACAGAGTCCCGCTTGGCTCTAGCGATTTCTTTTGTCTTGATAAAACAGGTAGCCCTTTCTGTGGGGAGTCAGGAGCGGGGGGCATAAACCGGTCTCTTCTGGAAGAAAGGATGTGTCTCTGTGTGCGTTTCCAGATGGGATGGTGTGGTGCGAACCGCCTGTGCCAGCCAGGGCTGCACATGAGCTTGACCTTGGATGACTGACAGCTGTCACAGGATCTAGCGGTGGCCCCACCCCTGGAGCCAGACAGCTCTCACAGTCACTTCTCACAGCAGAACTCCCCACTGCTGTTCCCCAGGGGACTTCAGGATGCGAGCACACTCAGCATGTTCTCTGCCTCTGTCTCTCCATGGAACATTTCAAATACACAAACAAAGGTAAACAGTGACATAAGCGGAGTTTGGGTTTAGCAGGGTAGTCTTGTGTGGTCCCGGTTACTTTGGTCCCATGGTTAAATTATTGCTAGACATCCCAGGGCAGGACTGGTGGCATAGCTTCTGGAATGTTCCAGCTGCCCACTCGTGAGCAACGTGGCACGACTTGAACGCACAGGACCAGAGGTCATAGAGCAAAATGAATGTGTCCTGTGGTGCCTACTCCTGAGAGAGAAACAAATCATGGAATGTATGGAGCCCGAAGTTAGTCCAGGGAAAACATGGCAGACCATGCAACCCCTCAAATAAATACATGATTTTATTCTTATCAACACCGGCTCAAGTGCTCTCCTGTCTAGAATATACTTGACAATGTAGCATATACAATAGCATCCACATCAATTTTTGTTCAAAACTCTGTATTCTTCTTCTTAAAGAGAGCCTCCTGACCTGGGATCTGCTGGATTTGTTCCCATGTTGGCTTGGTGTTTGTTATTCTCTTGCATTTTTTTTTAATCTTCACTACATGTATGCATATATACATAGATGTGCACACAATTGGTTTTTAAGTATTTATCCTTTATGTAATTGTTACCACTTCATATCTAGACTCTGACAACTTGCCTTGTTCTCAGACATTCTTTTGAGCTTTATCCATCTGGATGCACACAGCTCTTGTTTATTCATTTTCATTGCCATTTATAGTATGTGACTGTCTCAGAATTCATTTATCCTGTCTTCTGTCAGTGGGCATTTGGGTAATAATAATGGCTAATTGGAAGTAAGCAATGAATAATGAAAAATCTTGTGTTTATTTATATGTCTTGTAGGTTCTCTATAGCTGTGGTCCTCAAGTGCTTTTGCTCAGATACCCCCCAAAAGAATCTTAGAAAACTGTGGACCTCATCATTGCTAAATAGAAATATAAAATTTTCCACTTAAGTTCATGTAGTTGGAAGGGGTTTAATTCATGTAATATTGTAATGTAGGTATTTAAAAATAAAATTAAGAGCACTTTTTTCAAAGAGTTTGATAAAATGAAAATTTGATTTGATTCTCACTAGCACCATTTAAATAATATACTACTAAGATTTTTCTTAATAGAAAGTTTATATCACTTTTTGCCCTTTGACCTTGAAATTCTGTTCTTTTCCATCCTTGGAATTTATCTTAATGCAATATATTCTTTTAAATCTTTTTTATTATTAATTATTTTTATTAACATATAATGTATTATTAGCCCCAGGAGTACAGGTCTGTAAATCGTCAGGTTTACACACTTCACAGCACTCACCATAGCACATACCCTCCCCAATGTCCATATCCCAACCACCTCTCCATACCCCCCTCCCCCCAGCAATCTTTTATTGATCCCCTCATCATATTCTTCTTTTGTATTGATTCATACGAGTTCATGGGATTTCTGGATGTCATTCTTTTGTTACTTTGTGGTCTTAAACATCTTAACCTGGTCTATGGCTTATCTTTGTACTTCGTTTTTGGAATGTTTTGCCCGTACTAAATTCTTTATTTTAATGTAGTTAATTTATTATATCTTTCCTTTATGTTTGGAGTATGTGTGCCTTGTTTAAAAAATTTCTTTCCTATCTCAAAGTCATAAAAGATTATCTCCCTTGCTTCCTTCTGGAAAGTTTTAAAATTTTGTTTTTTCCCATTTAATTCTTTCATCCACTTTAGAATTTATTTTTCTGTATGGTTGTCTAAGAAATTTAATTTTATCTTTTTCCAAGGGGATACCCAGTTGTCATAAGACTATTTTTAAGTAGTTCATCATTTGCCAACTGATAGTTTCTGCCAAATTCTCATATATATCTCTAACTGTATTTTATTCCTTAGGTATATTTGCTTCTTGAGTTTTTAGGAAGGGACTGTTTTCTGCTTGGCTGACATGCTTGGTTTTTTTGTTTTTGTTTTGTTTTTTGTTTTTTGTTTTTTTTGTTTTTAATTCCTTACAGGTAAATAGCACATTTATACCACCCCATTTGTTTAGTTAGTACCCACTCACTCGAACTGAATGCAAATAGGTAGATTGGTCTTGGAAAAATAGGGGCAAAATTTAAATGGCTTAGCCTGTAGTGAACACTATAAATGTTAGCACAAACGCCATGAATGAATGAGTGGGCAAATCAATGAATTATGTGATAGAATTCCGATAGAATTATTAAAGAGTACCATTCCCCATTATGGCTTAGATTACTATTGGCTTGTTATACTTCTGGATGTAGAAAATTGATCTCATTAATAGATTCAGTCTTCTAGGAAGCCATTTCTTTTAGCAGTGTAGTATTTCTCAAAATGTGGTCTAGCAGAATCCCATGGGAAGTGTGTTAAAATACAGACTCCTGGGTCCCACCCCACGTCCACTGAGTCACACTCTAATGGGAGTGGGATTCACGCCTGCCGGGAGATTCATTTGCTCAAAAACGGTTTTAATGAAATGTCCTTCAGAGCCCTCGTTCAGAGGTTCTCCCAAACAGAGCAATGACATTTCGGTCCACATACCTCTTTGAACAAAGCCAGTGGACTTGCAGTTCAAAACACATGAGAGGGAGACACATGGGCTTGGGACTGGGTTCCAGGAGTCTCATATTCCTGTCTTCTGAGGGTACTGACATCTTCTCATGTGATCTCCTTGGGTGAGGCTCCTCAGTTCTGAGTCTGGATTTCCCTGGTTGTGGCTTTTGCGGCCACTTTCCTTACAGAAGAGAGATGGGGGAGTTTAACTAGGATAGGGAGCCCTGCCAGCTGCTCTCTCTTCCTCTCTCTCTAAATCGACATAATGTTCAGGTTGCAGGGGCAACGTATGGATATTTTGTCATCAACTCAGAGCAAAGTGAGTCTTTCAGAAATTTCAAAAATTTCCATGCCTCTGGCATGGAAACCCATGGCTGCCATTTTGCAGGCTGTCTTGGCCACACAGAGTAACTGCCAGGAGGTCAGTGGACCCTTTATGCTCTGCTACAGACAACTGAAGAATTTTACTCCAACCAACTTCTTGAGTAGAATCATTGGGACTATTAGGTTTTAGAAATATAAACAAACACAAGAGAACAGATTGGTCCTATTTGTTGGAGAAGCACTGGGCGCGGGGTCCTAAAACCCAGCCTCAGGAACCGGCTCATCAAGAGAAGCCAAAAGACTGCAGCACTTCCTCTTTGCAGTAATTCAATCTGAATGGACTTACACTCCGAGTATATGAACCATACAACCGGTTTTAAGCGGGAATAAAGCCAGGATCATCCCCACCTCCGTCTTGAGTGGTACAATCATTTTTTATTTCACTCTGCTCGGCAGTGGCAGCAATTAAATCTCTCAAAGTATGAAATGTTTTCATCAAGGAAGGCATTAAAAATATCAGCCTGTTAGAGGGGAAGCGATCGTGTGCTTTACTGTAGCTATTCTGTTGCACTGGGGCATGAAGTGGTGAAAAGCATTCATTTCATGCAGTGGGAAAATAGGGCCAACTCTAGCTTTAATCTTTGTTATGAGAAGCCTCATTCTGTTGGAATGTAATGAGTGGATGCACCCCATTTAGTTTAAAGTAACAGATCTATATGGAGTTGTTAATTTGTAGATAAATATGGGTTTTCTACTATTGATGTTTCTTGATCTGCACAAAGTGGTTATATTAATACTGAAACATTATTAATCAATACTTTGCTCTTTAAAAATACATCAGTAAGACTACCCAATTACCTTTAAGTATATATCAAAGGGCACAAAGCAATCTGATGTATACTCAAAGTCCATTAGAAGTCACCAGACATATTAATTAAAATTTCTAGTTACAGTGAGCTTCACAATGTAGACAAAAATTTCTGCTTTTCGTAGCCAACAGTTACCGGCCAACTGAACAGCTGAGATGTGCAAATCCATCTTGGGGCATGAAAAGGTCTTGGGGATTTTTGCCACAATGAAACCCAGGGAAGACTTCCTTTTACTTGAATGCAGCGCATTAAGGGCTTTTACTCAGGACCATGAACTGAAAGATGCAGAGGGCTCCTCACGGGTGCGTATTGAAAGGAAGGGTGGAATTCTCATGCTTTGAAAATGAAGCATTCCCAAAGTGCTAGTGGTTTTCGGGTAATGCAGGTAAAACCTCACTGGAGATTAAAAACAAATGAGAACATGAAGAGGTGTGACACAGCCCTTTCACGGTCTTACTGTGTGTGTGTCCAGGCATCGTTGAACTTGAGCAGTCTGGGTGTGGCAAGGGCCCACAATGAATGATTCCTTTGGCAGCCGTTGATACTGATGGAAGACTTTGAATTGGTGCTAGGGCTAAATAATCTTTCGTTTTGTCATCTAGCAACAACAATAAGCTTTCCTTTCAAACTTTCGGTTCTCCCTGTCGACAGTCCAGCTGCATCTCTTGTCCAAGAAGACCCACTTAACCAACCGTTCACCAGACTGGCATCCAGAACTCACAGACCATGTAGGAGCTAAAAAAAAAAAAAAAAAAAAGAAAGAAAGAGAAGAAGAAGAAGAAAAGAGAAGGTCAAGTCTTGCAGATGCTGCCCTTACCGTTTGGCCCCCTGTCCATGGGTTTTGCATGTCTAATGTCTTACTGCAAGGAGAGAGAGCATCAGCACTTAGGATCTGGGGATGTAATTTATAGTAATATGCTCACTAAACAAAACTCGACAACTAAGACGTGGATGCCCTGAGGAACTTTCTGTAATGGTACTAGACTCTACAGCCTCATACATTTCTAATTACTTTGTCAGAGAGAGACAGCTTCAGCCCTTGAAAAGGAGGCAGCCAGGAGGGAACATACCTGAGATCCATATTTCAACATCCCATACCTGCGTTGCTCGTATGGGATGTACTCTCCCTGCACCCCCTTGGCATCTGTCCCTGAGCCATTATCCAGCACAGACCATCCATTGAGACTAGTGTCAGGTGTAACTGATTGTCATTCAACACAAGTGAAATCTTTAGGTGAGCATTAGTCACTGTTTTAGACCCGTTAGCTTCAAGTGGAAACAGTCAATTACAGACCAGAGGTTTTATGGCTACATTATTACCATCGTACTATTAGGTTTTCAACAGTAGCATTCTGTTTGATCGATCTGTGCCAGGACATTGATGGATAGCTTTGTTCTTCAAATGTCAAATATGTGGGACTTCTGTACTTTATGTATTTACTGACACACTAATCTCCTGTGGATACCTTTGCCCCCTTTGCAGTGTTGGGTTTTAGCCACATGATTGTGAACCCTTTCCTTAGAAGATTGTGTGAGGTTTGTGATCACATTTATAATTTCCTTTCTATTCTTTCTCAAATGCAGAGCACTCAAGTTATTGGTAATTTAAAGAAGTCTTCGCCACACTAGGAGAACCTCTTACTGGTATCAAGAAATAGATGTAAACAGTTGCTTTCACTTTTTTTTTTTTTTAAACATGCAGACACCATACTAGAAATGAGTTCCCAATTTTCAGGGCATAGGTTAAACTTCTAAAGCTTTGGTTCTCTGTTATTTTACTATTTGACCTATCTTTCTGGAAGATATATTTAATTTTTACTTCTTTTTATGAATGTATTCGTAAGCCAAATCTCTGAACTGCATAAACCACCACTGCAACTCGCAAAATCACTTAAAATGGTCCCACTTAAAATAGTGAACAGAACTTCTTATGTGAAATCATGGGGGGGCTGCTCATAGAAGACTCTAGGGGAGGGATCTCCTTTCAGTTAAAACTAACAGCTCTGAAATTTAATATTGAAGACCGTCTGTCACACCTCATAAATAAAATAGAAACTGGGAAAACTTTGTTCCCCACCAAATGGCCAACTGGACTTCCATTTTGTTTTGTTTTGTTTTTTTCCCAAGAACTTCTTGGAGGGCACTCGCTAGTTCGAGGAATGCCAGCTTTCTTACTGAGTCAGACCAGTCTCCATTTCAACCTTCATGCTACTATCTTGGGAACCCTAGTTCTACCATATTTTACACTTTAAGAACTTTCTCAGCTTTCTTGACTCAGTTCATTAGCTAATGCCATAGGGAGGAGTCTGTCTGATCACTTCTGATAATGGGGGCAGCTCTAGAAACATCAGGGGAAATTCTCAGGAGCCATTATTCTATTTTTAAGGCCAACGGTACAAAGGCTAATACCTGTGTTTGGTGCTATTGTAGTAAGAAATCTAAATCACAAAGATTCAAGGTCTGGCGTGGTTCTTCCTATATGGTAAAACAGGATTTTTCTGGGGTGCATGAGTGCTCAGTCAGTTAAGCACCTGACTCTTGATTCCAGCTCAGGTCTTGTCTTGCCCCCAGGGTTGTGAGTCTGGGCCCAACAAAAATAAAAACAAAACAGGATTTTCTACAATACAGAGCCTCTTTTACCAGTGCAGGGGGATCGGGGACCCAAGCTATCTTCCTATAAGGCAGAAATTCACTGTTACTCTTCATCTCTCCACACCTTCCCTGCTGAAGGGCAGCATGGCTGGCCATCGTGAGGCTGGTCTTCCTCACATCTCTTGTCCCTGAATGCCCTAGCAAAAGGGTGACTCCGTATCTCTGGCATATCCAGGGGTGTTAAGAGCAGCAGCAGCAGCTGGCCTGTACAGCCACAGTTGTGCTGGATGTCATTCTGATCTCTCTAGGCATAAACCCCATAAGATCATCTTGACTCCAACACTCATAGCCAGCTTCGGCCTTGCCACTCGTTAATTGGCCATTTCTCACAAAAACTAGCTGGTGTACAAGTCCAGATCTCTGTCAGGGAAGGCACAGGTAGAGGCTTACAAGAGTTTTGGGATTGGAACAGGTGCATTTTGCCTAATGTATACCTGTCTTTTTTTTTTAATTACTATTTTTAAGTTTTATTTATTTATTTGACACAGGGAGAGAGAGAGACAGTCTGAGAGGGAATACAGGCAGGGGGAGAGGGGGAGAGAGAAGCAGCCTTTCCGCTGAGCAGGGAGCCTGATACGGGGCTCAATCCCAGGACCCCGGGATCATGGCCTGAGCTGAAGGCAGACACTTAACGACTGAGCCACCCAGGCGCCCCTTCCTATACCTGTCCTAGCTAAGCGGAAACATAGGGCTCTAGGAGCTGGGGTTGCTCTCAGTGAGCCCAGGCTTCTTAATTTATGTGTGCACATTAGAGAGACAACTCCACAGCAGATATGCTTGTGTGAGACACTGAGAAAAGTTGTTCCCGATACACTCTGAGTGCACTGGGTTTCCCACCTGCCTCCACCTGCCTCCACACACTCAGCATCCCGTGGACAGGAGCCAGGTGGGCGAGGACCTCCCAGGGCGAGGTGGCTTGGTGCCCACGGAACACCACCCAGATATAGCTGTATTTACTTTGCAATTCCTACAGGAGACAGAGCGGCAGATTAAGTTGCAGAGACACCACAGAGGTCCTGAGTAAGGAATTTTAATGGAAAAAGTGCCAGGGTTTAGACTTAATCCTTGAGCTAACTAGTGTAGTTCTTCAAATGGGGATCTAACAGGAGTTACACTGAGGCTCAGAAGGGTAAACGTGTGAATGCATTTGGAACCAATTTAAAGCTAGAAATGAAATGAGCAGGAACACTTGCCAGCATAACGTTGAGATAAAACACAGAGGTTCACTGAGGCATGTAGGTGGACGCGCACATGCGTGTTCTGCTGCCTGCTTCCCCTGCAGCTCACAGGAGGCGATGAGGGGTGGGGGGAGGAGGCTTTGTTTTAGCGCATCTTGGAAGTATCTGTGCCAGGGCCGCCTGCTAACTCCAGCCTGGGCTTGATTCTGAACTTACACTGCGAACGTGGGCAAGAAAAACCCTCTTGTCAACAGGATTGTCGTGGAAGGAAGCCCCTAAGAGCTACCCAATGAGAAGGCTCCTCTTAGGGACTACGTTCCTGAAACTGACCAGAACCAACCAGAAAGCCAGGATTTACTAGGACAATACGTGGGGGTACAGATGGGTTGTAAGTACAAAAGGTTTCGCTCATTGAAAGTCAGTGAATTCCAAGTCTGATCATCAGAAGAACCTGAAAACACAGATTCTGAGGGCTTGGGACAGGACTGGGGAATCCATGCTGGAAACTTTGTTCTCTAGGGGAATCTGACGCCCCCTAGGTTTGGTCACTACTTGAAGGAACCAACTCTTGAAACGCTTAAAATCTCTTTGCATCAAAGAGAAGCAATGTGCTAATCTTAATTAAAATAAGTTGCCTGAGCACCCTTCACCAAACAAAACACTAACCCGACTTGTCATGAAACCCTTTTTAAATGAAACAAAAATCATTAAAACTGTATCTGTAGAGGGACATCTGGGTGGCTCCCTGGGTTAAGGCCTCTGCTGTCAGCTCAGGTCATGATCTCAGCGTCCTGGGATGCAGGGCTCTCTGCTCAGCGGGGAGCCTGCTTCCCCCGATTTCTCTCTGCCTGCCTCTCTGCCTACTTGTGATCTCTGCCTGTCAAAAAAATAAATAAAATCTTTAAAAAAAAAAACCAAAAAACAAAAAACACCTGTATATGTAGAAGCCAGATTCACAGATCTGACTAATAAGGATGGACACTCCTTCTGTCTGTCGTCTTCCGGAATGTGTCTACACTCAGTTCTAGACATTCTGCCCTGGCTACTGGCTTTTGAGGAAGCAAACCCTGGAAACTCTATAAAAGTCCTGCCATTATTATTCATGCAGCTTTTGTTTCTTTTCCCCAAAGAAACAATTGAGCTGTAGCAGATGAGTGATGTTTGCTGGGCTGTGGTGAAGGAAAAAGCCACTGCAGGTGGAGCGACTTAATGGGGTATTAATTGGGAAGCAGGTGAAGGCAAATAGGTAGCACAGCAGGTATGTAAATAGGCTCGTGGGAGGAAAGGCATTGAATTTTATGCTCCTTAACTAAAAATAAAGACCTGATATTTAGCTTATCTTTGCTGAAATCCCGCACGGCGAGGGTCCTGACAACTGCCAACATCATCAGTGATTCATTATTATCTCAGCATCGTTCAGGCTACTTAATAGGATCCTCAGCTTCTTCATTTTTCATCGTTTTGGCCAGTGCTTTGACTTTAGAATGCATACTTTCCCTTCTCTTTGTGTACATTTCCATAGACTGTGTAGTGGAAGTGACATTCGAGCCACTGGCCTGCCTTCTGGTGGCATTCTTTTGCTCTAGCTCCTTGGAGAAACATATCAAATGCCCAGCATGACAATGGCTAACGAACCTACCAAGAAGGCACACATCCAAATGACCAACGTCCTTCACAGGGTTCACCTTGAGAAGCAAAACTTCTCAAGTAAGTTCCTTACTCCCGTGCTATCACTGGCTCAACACCTTCTCAAGAAGCCCCACTTCACAGATCGTTGTCAGACATGATTGGTAAGTCACCCAAAGCGGAAAAAAAAAAAAAAAAATCCTTACATGCATTTATCACGTATTTGCTCCCCACGAGCATTGCCCAGCATCCTTGCCTGCTACATTACCACATTTGGTGCTAAGTGACATTTGGTTTTTAAAATCTGTCCCCGATGCCAAGATTTGTTGTTGCTCAGAGTATTGCAAAGAACATGCCTCAGGCTCCTAGGGAAGAGTTTCAAGAAATGTCTGGAGCGCTGGCAACCTCCTTGAGATAAGAGTCCAGCTTCCCAGAGCGATTCCTTTTCCTGGCACACACTTAGAAGTTTCTAAATTTGAGTATGCCAGTTTAAAAGTTTGGACATATTATTTTCAGTCTACCTTTTTATTTAACAGTAACTTAGACAATTAGTGAAAACAAACCACTGTGTATTTGCCTTCTAATTAGTCCTCTCGGAGATGATATGTTAGTGAAAGAGGGCAGAGGGAGCTAGAATCTTTGTTACCTGTTTGACTCACATCCAGTGTTTTTCTCTGGAGAGAAGTAGCACTGGTTTTGAAGGCGTGTTTAGCCTTTTACTGTTGAAATGGCTAAATATCACTGGAGTTTGCACAGCCTAAATATTAGTAGAGCTACAGTTTGTACTCATAAAATGAATTAAGTTTACATTATCATGCAGATCTTTTTCTGTAGTTGAAGTACTCATTAATTTTACTGCTAATGAGATGTTAGCAATTAAATACCTTTAATTAATGAAAATCAGACAAAAGCAAAGGGCTGTTGTTTGTGTCTTCATAAAAATAGGGAAGATTTTTGTAGATCTCATTGTGAATTTTTTTTCTGTAGAAGGACAACGCATCTGAGCTCCTTGGGTTCAAGGATTCTGGTCCAGAGAAAGTCATTAAAATAGTTCACTTGTAGAAAATGAATGAGGAAGGCATTTTGGGGGGATGTTTTAAAGATTATCTGAGATTGGAAAAAAAATACTCATAACTAGGAGCCAATCCTACATGTAATAGCAAATTTCATGGTTGAAGATGCAACAGGATTGAGTACAATTAATAGTTCTGAAGCCATCGTTGAGTTCTGGGGTAGGCCCTGAACACATAATTAGATTATTAAAAATGGCCTGTCTTGGGCCGACTATTACTAAATTGAAATCCAATTATGGCTTTATGATTTTGCTGAAAAATATTTAGCTGTTTTGCTCGCGTTCTCGGAGAAGATCATTTCCTCTTTGCATCAGAGTCTGCGCATATCACAATACATTTTCCAAACAAATCTGACCTCAATTATCTCAGAATCAATCTTACATTAGATAAAATATATTTTAATGAGTGTTTTTATGTGTAATATCATAATTGTGTCTCTCCATACTTGAGGAATTAAAAGATGACGCTAGAAGACTTTGCAGAATATCTTTTTAATGAGAGGCATGCATATTTTAGAAATAACGAAACCGTGCCATCTTAATACGCAGAGAGCCGTGGTACTCAGATATGTGCCTGAGTGTGCCGCAAGACAAACTTGGTTCAGCTTTCAGTAATTGGCATTGGAACTGTAATAAAGCAGTTGTTTGCAGAGAGATGGGCTCAGAAATTTCATGCACTCCTGCAGTGTGGATTTAAATGCTAAGTTAAATATTTATGAACCTGAGATTTTTATAATCGATCATTGTATGATTTATACACCGTAATTATAATTAGATTGAAAGAGATTTTAAAAAGCCAGTTTCCTGGTAGCCAAGGCCATTAAATAACACAAAGCTGCCAAAACAAAAATTAGGTGGGAACCCAGCCACCGAGTTCGGAGCGCCTGTCCCCATGTTCCGCGCACCATGAGGCATGGCACCTCGCGAGCCTTCTCACCTGGGCAACCCCTCCTGCGTCACCTGCTATCCTTTCTCATCCCTGTATTTCCAACCTAGTTGAACATAAACAAGAGAAAACTTCAGAGATCTGATGTATAACAAAAGGAAGAGGTGGAGGAGGTTGGAAAGGTTAATTAAAAATGTAATGATCCCATTTGCTGAGACAGCACTATTCATCATCTAGCAGCAGCAAGCATGCGACTTGCATACCACTTACAGGAGGCATCTGATTTTTTTTTTTTTAGGTACAGATGGGGGTGGTGGACCCCAGGGTGCGCATTATGAAAATGGAGGGTTGATCAGGGTGAGCTTGGGGTGAGTGAGCACCGAGTGAGCCCATGACTAGTGGTTCACTTTGGGCACGGTCTTCATCAGACACAAGCGTTATTTCCCAATTCACAGGTCTTCAGCATAATTCAGTCACTGTGAACCCCAGAGACAACATGGGCATGGCTCGAGGCTCAGAATAGTTGTGTAACATAGGGGGGAAAAAAAAATCGAGGGAGGAGGAAATCCATCATGGTGTAATACAATATGCCTGGAACGGTGTGTGAAGACAAAATGGGCTCCAAAGGGGCAACATGTGCGTTTTAAATGTAATCTTTAGCACCCCATCTGGAAAAGGCCAAGCTCTTGAAGGATCGATTGTGAAGGTCGCAACCTGTGTGATCGGATTTGCCATCTGACACGCGTGGGTATCAGAAGACCGGACTGTAGATGTAAGCTTCCAGAAAAGCCTGTTCTACTCTGTGAAGATCTTGAAGCTTTTGCCCATTTGCTTATTTGCTGGAATAACACGTGAGAGGGATCCTATTAGGAGAAGAACGCTAGTTATGTTAACATGGTAATTAATCATGTCAGAAAGAAAGAGGAAACCGGTGGTGACTTCGCTTCTGCTGCCCAAAAGAAGAAAGACAGAAAGATTCCCAGAAATTGGCAGGCCTTCATAAACGTTCTCTCCACGCGCCTTATGAACCTTCTTCTTGATAACCCACATCATGCAGGCCATGCAGATTTTAATATATTTACTGTTTTATTCCACCTCATAATCTACAGCAATGGATTTCTAGTTGCTTCCATCTGTGTTTCCTCCTGAATCATTCTGACTCGTTAGCTACCTCCAGCATCTGCCAATAACGGTGGCATTTTCTAAGTATAAATCTAAGTGTAAGTAGTGAGGGGCTGTGGCCACAGTGATAGCCTCTTTGATTGGGGACAGTGTGAGGATTGTACTTGGAATAAAGGCAGTTCCTCGCTCCAAAGGAATTTAGAATGTGAAAGCTTCTTCTGGTGCATTATTCATGCCTGACACTTCCATGTCTCCCAGCGTTGGAGGGATGTTTTACATTCGCTCTGCCTGTAGGTCAGGGTTGGAAATGTTGGTCCATGTCCTCTTTGAAATAGCACATAGCCAAGAGCCCTGCACTTTCGAGCACCAGGTTTTGTGTGTGTGTTTTTTTTTTTTTAACATTGTGTTCCCGATCTTCAAGTTTTATCCTAAATACTTGATGTCATAATCAGAAAAGGCATTTCTTAAATTATAACTGTCAAATCAAAGAACCTTGAGGCACAAAGGGAACGTGGATATATCATCTCCCAAATGGGGAAACTGAGGTCCACCAGGGGAAAGCTGACTTGTTTGAAGACCATGGAATGACTGGACCACATTTAAAATCTGTGACTCTTAATTAATTCATTGTTTTTTTCAGCAACACCTGACCCTTTTATATTCCACAGCTCTGGGAGCTGGCCCTCCCTTCGCTATGCAGGTTTTACCTCATGTGCCCAAGAAAACAGGAAATAAGTCACATCAGATGTGAACACAGCCAAAGAGCCTCAGAATGATGATCGAGAAAAGCAGTACATAACCTGCAAAGTAACAGCATGGTTTTATCCAACTTTGGAAGGAAAAGCTGGTTCGGTGGCATTCTCCAGAACACAGGGCGAGGCTGATGCTGGAAAGGAGCTTCTCAGCCTCCACAGCCCACACACACACGCGTCCTCCCACAAGAAAAAAGGATTTCTAGTAAACAGCCTTCATTCTGAGAATACTCCCCATTCAGGCAGCATCCCAGACATTCTACCAAGTTAAAGAATGAATAACAGCAGATGGAGGGAGAGATTAGAGACGGAAGGGAGGAGGGGAAAGCAGCATTTTAGTGCCGAGCTCTAAAATGAGCTGTGGAGAGGATGGCACTCAGAGTTATGGCAAAGCTGTCCGGAAGCCTTCCCGCGCCGGCGAGGAGGCGCGTGTGCCCAGCCCATAAAACACAGGCGCGCTCCTGCTCCTCCCCGCGCCGTGTGAGCGGATGGTGAATTGGGTGTGACTCAAGTGGCCTAAATGGAATCCTTCTGCATGTTCCTCCCTCTGACCTGGAGTCCTCAATGTAGCATTTTGTGCGTGCACTGGGGGTGGGGGGTGTCTGTCAAATATAGATACGGGAATCAATCTTCTTACCAAGTGAAAACTCAACTCTTACTTACGTCTCCTATGATTTCAGGAGTGTTTAACCGGGAAAGGAGGCTCAGGGGTGCCAAGAGTTGCTCCATATCTTGTGCATGTTAAAATAAACTTTTTATTATAATAGGATTTATATGGATTGGGGCTATTTTTTTTTCCAGTTGTTTATTTGAATGTTTTCAAATGTGTGGAAAAAAATTCTACAGTTAACCCATCTAGATTCTATCATTAAATGAGAATACAGTTGCTTCGCTAAGTATCCATGTATCCATCCTTCTTTTGACCCATCACTACATTTTTAAAATGCAGATATCAGTATATTTTCTCTACATGCTTTAGCATACCTGTTAGTGACCAGTTCTTGATCCTTGCTTAATATTTATTCCTTTTGAGGTAAAATTGGTATATGTACAAACCTTAAGTGTACCATTCTGTGGGCATTGACTCAAACTTGTATCAGGATAGAAGTTACCGTCACTCCAGAAAGTTCCCTCTTGCCCCTTCCCAGCCAATTCCCCCCTCCAACCTCTAGAAGCAACCATTCTTCTGATGTTTTTCATCATAAATTGGGTTTTTCTGCCCTAGAAGTGAACATATATAGACTCATTCAGTGTGTACTCTTTGTGTAAGACTTTTGTTTTTTCCTTCAGTGTAGTTTTTTTTTTTTTAAGATTTTATTTATTTATTTGACAGACAGAGATCACAAGTAGGCAGAGAGGCAGGCAGAGAGAGAGGAGGAAGCAGGCTCCCCGCTGAGCAGAGAGCCCGATGCGGGGCTTGATACCAGAACCCTGGGATCATGACCTGAGCCAAAGGCAGAGGCTTTAACCCACTGAGCCACCCAGGCGCCCCCAGTGTAGTATTTTTAAAGATGTATCCATGCTATTGTGTGTATTTCGTAGTTCATGAGTTCTTATTTCTGAGTGGTATTCCACCGCACAAAGAGACCACAGCTTGTGTAGCTGTTTTCCTATTAATGGATATGTGAGCTGTTTTTCCAGTTTTGATTATTATCAATATAGTATAATTGTACTCTTATTCCTTTTTATGGGCATATATCCCCATGTCTCTTGGATGAATACCTAGAAGTGGAAATACTGGGTTATAGGGTAGTGGTATGCTTCCTTTTATTAAAAACCTGCCCAGTAGCTTCCCAAAATGATTGGACTGTTTTACACTCCCGCCAACAATGGAGAAGCTCAACATCTTTGAAAGTATTTGGGGTTGTCAGACTAATTTTAACCACTGTGGTGGGTGTATAGCACATCTCATTGTGGTTTTCTTTTCCATTTATTTGCCTGATAACTAGTGATCCTGAGTGCTTTTCATGTGCTTATTGGCCATTCATATATCTTCTTTTGTGGAGTGTCTGCTCACATGTTTCACCTACTTTTTAATTGGATTGTTTCTTATTGTTGAGTCTTGGGTATTCTACATATGTTTTAGATACTGGTCCTTTGTCAGATAGTGTTTTGCAATTACTTTCTTCTAGTCTGTGATTTGTCTGTTCCTTTTCTTCATTTTTTATCACTGTCTTTTGATGAGCTGAGCTTTTTAATTTTATTGGAATCTCACATACCAATTTTCTTCTTTTATGTTTTGGCTTTCTGTGGTCCTAAGAAATCTTCGCCTACTTCCAATATTATCTTTTTTTTTTCATTAAAAAAATGTGATTTTGACTTTTAGGTTTAAGTCTGTGATCCATCTTGTATTAATTTTTATGTATGGTGTGAAATAAGGGGTTTTGTTTTTATTTTTTTACATTGATTTTTAATCATTCTAATACTGTTAGATATTTTTTAGTGACTTTGTCAAAAAACAAATAACTCTAGGTGTGTGGGTGTATTTAAGCCAAGTTCTGTTTTATGTTCCATTTATTGACTTGTTGATGCCTGTGTTGTACCCCACTGTCTTGATGCGTACAGCTTTGTGGTAAATCTTGGGATCAGTATAAACTCCTTCAACTTTGTTGTTCTTCAGATTGCTCTGACTATGCTATGTCATTGGCATTTCCATATAAATTTTAGAATCTACTTGCCTATGTCAAAACATAGTATGATTTGAAGATAACTGGTATCTTAATGATACTGAGTTCTCTGATCCATGAACATGGTATCTATTTCCATTTATTTAGATCTTCCTTAATTTTATCAGCAGTGCTTTTTAGTTTTCAGTGTAGAGATCTTGCATGTCTTTTGTTCATTTTTAAGCACTCCTTTTTTGGTTCTCTTACAAATGAAATTATGTTTTTAAATTTTATTTCCTAAAACTCTGTTAATAGTTTAAAAAATGCAACTGGTTATTATAGATAATTTTATATCCTTTGACTTTGGTAAATACACTTACCGATTCTAATAGTTGTTTTGTAAATTATTTAAGATTTTCCAAGTCATCTGCAAATAGACATGTCATCCTTTCCAATCTCTACACCTTTTATTTCTTTTCATTGCTTAATTGCAATGGTTAGGGCCTCTAGTCCTAGTCCAACAGTGTTGACTACAGGTGGTAAGAGTGAATATCTTTCATCTGTTTCTAACATTATGGGGGAAAAGTCAATATTTCACTATTAATATGATTTTTATTTGTAGGTTTTTCATAAATGCCCTTAATCAGATTAAGGTTTTTTACTATTCTTAGATTGCTGAGCATTTTCTATTGTGGAAGGAGTGCTGAAATTCGTTGAACACTTTTTCTTTGTCCACATAAGCGGCCATATGGTTTTCTTCTTGTTAGTTAATATGATAAATTATGTTAATTTTTAAATATTAAACCAGCCTCACATTCTGAGATAAACCCAAGTTGAGCTTGGTACATTATCCTTTTAACATATTGCTAAATGCTATCTACCGAACTTTTTGAATCTACGTAAGGAATATTAGTCTGCAGTTTTCTTCTTTCGTCTTTACCAGGTTCTGCTTTTTGGGTAAGATTGGCCTCACATAAAAAGTCGGAAAAAGGGTCATGAGAATATTTTGTGTGAATGAGAATCAGAAACAAAAAGCGAGTCACACACTGACCTGTGTGCAGGACATCAATTCACTTGTTTTGTTTTGTTTTGTTTGCTTCTCTGAATGTTTCAGGTTGTGCATTCTGGATTTGTCACAGGCTCTGAAATAATGGTAAAGAGATGGTGCTCTGGCTGGGTTATGTATTGATGAAAACTGAATCAGCTGAAAGTGAGTTTGCTAAATGAAGTAAAATTTAAGCAGTTGGTTTGGACATAAAATAATTCATTCTATTCCCACTTTGTACAGAGCTTTTACTTTAAGATATCGCTTTTCTTTTTGGTAACATTAAGAAGGAAAAAATCATGGTGTATGTAGTTTTACCAACTTCAAAAAGGAAGCTGACATTATTGTAATAAAGCAGGAATACACTAGACCAATGTTTTTCTTTTAATTTTCTTAAGATATAATTAACAGACAGCTCTGTAGAAGTTTGAAATGTATGGCATCATGATTCGACTTATGTATATTGCAAAACGATAATCACAAGTTTAGTTAACATCTGTTACCTCCTATAGATACACAGAAAAAGAAAAAAATTGTCTTTGTGTATTTGATGAGAACTTTTAGGATTTATTTTCTTAGCAATTTTCAGATATAGCATGGAACATTGTTAACTATAGTCATCATGTTGTACATGACATTTCCCATTACATATGTACCTTTTTTTTTAAGATTTTATTTACTTGACATTTCCCATTACATATGTATCTTTTTTTTTTTTTAAGATTTTATTTACTTGACAGAGAGAAATCACAAGTAGGCAGAGAGGCAGGCAGAGAGAGAGGGGGGAGGAAGCAGGCTCCCCGCAGAGCAGAGAGCCCGATGTGGGGCTCGATCCCAGAACCCTGGGATCATGACCTGAGCCGAAGGCAGAGGCTTTAACCCACTGAGCCACCCAGGCGCCCCACATATGTATCTTATAACTCAGAGTCTGTACCTTTCGGCTACCTACATTCAGTTCACCTTCCCCTGCCTCTGGTGACTACAAAGCTGATTTTTTTTTTTTTCCTATGAGTTTGGTTTTTTTGATGGTGTGTGTGTGTGTGTGTGTTTAGATGCCACATAAAAGTGAGATCATACTGTATTTTTCTTTATCTGACTTTTGTTACTTATCATGGCAGGATTTCCTTTTTTACAGCTGAATATTATTCCATTGTGTGTATATACAGCCTGTTTTCTTTACCCATTTATCTACTGACAAACACTTCAGTTGTTTCCATGTCTTGCCTATTGTGAATAACATTTCAGTGAAAATAGGGGTTCAGATCTCTCTGACATAGTGATTTGGTTTCCTTCACATGTATGCCTAGAAGTGGAGTTGTTGGATCACATGATAGTTTTATTTTTGATTTTTCAAAGAAAGTCCACACCGTCTTTCATAATGGTTGTGTCAATTTACAATCCTACCTGCAGTGCCCAAGGTTCCCTTTTCCCCCGCACAATTTATTATTTCTTGGCTTGACATTAGCCCTTCTAACAGGTGTACTTTGATAGCTCAATGGGGTTTTGATATCCATTTCCTTGATGATTAGTGACGCTGAGCATCTTTTCAAGTACCTGTTGGCCATCGGAATATCTCCTTTGGCAAAATGTTTATTTAGGTTTTTTGCTCATTTTTAAATGGAATTATTACTATTATTATTATCATAATTATTACTTTGTTACTGAGTTGTCTGAGTTATTTATACATTTTGGATATTAACCCCCATCAGATATATGATTTGCAAATATTTTCTCTTATTTCATAGCCTGCCTTTTCATGGTATTAATGGTTTCCTTTGCTGTGCAGAAGATTTTTAGTTTGATATCATCCCCTTTGTTTATTTTTGATGTTGTTGCTTGTGTCATATCCCAAATTTCATTGCCAAGACCCATGTCAAGGAGCCTCTCTCCAGACCAATTTTTAAAAAAAAACTTATATATTATACAGATTACTTTAAGAAAGAAAAATAAATTTCCTTGACCTTATGTGTTTAATTTTATAATTTTTTACTATAATTTTATTTGACACATGAACATAGAACTATACACTTTTTTTTAAAAAGCTTTTATTTATTAATTTGACAGAGAGAAATTACAAGTAGACGGAGAGGCAGCCAGAGAAAGAGAGAGAGGGAAGCAGGCTCCCTGCTGAGCAGAGAGCCCGATGCGGGACTCGATCCCAGGACCCTGAGATCATGACCTGAGCCGAAGGCAGCGGCTTAGCCCACTGAGCCACCCAGGCGCCCCAGAACTATACACTTTTATTTTGTAATTTTACACAACTGTAAAAACAATACACACAAATTAAATAGGAACAGAACTTTGTAAACAATGAAATGCAAGTTAATGACATTCATGTAAGGGGTAAAATACCATTTTGTTGAAGCTAAATCAGGGCTTCCAATTGGGATAGACTCCTGTGTCAGCCTGAGTTTTCTGGAGTTGAGCAGGCCTGTGTTACTGGCTGTCATGTGATGACTTAATTCTTCCGCCATTTTCCTCCATCTGAACTTCTGTCAACTGTTTGTTCCTATATCACTGGCTACATCATTTAGGTGTTAGGTGCCTCTCTGCACCTCTATTCTTCCCTTTTTAGCTAGAGATCGTAAAACACCATTGAATACCAGGACAAGTGTAAATGCAGGCAGTAAAATTATGTTCCTGTATCTCGCCTGCAGGGCCTAATCCAGATGGTCCAGAATTTGGTCTTTGGTTATATTAATTTATTTTAGACTCTCATGAAAAATGGATAATTTAGAAATCTTCTGTGAAACTCTAGACCTTTGAGAATATAAACCACTGTTGTTGACGGGCCCAACAGCACAACATTAAAAGTCTCAAAAGAGGAAAAGACAGGAAGGGTTACCAAGGCCTGTAGGTCCTGGTGATGCCGTCCGGGCACATGGTGCCTATTTCATTTCTTGAGTGCAGAGGAGCTTGAGTGTGAAGGCAGAGGAGCCAGAGAGAAGCTGGTCTGGGAAGGTCGTGATGGAGAAAATGTACCAGGTGTGCTTGTTAAAGCAACAGGGATCTCTGCGGCCACTGGCTTCTTGTCCTGCTTACCCAAGAAGGGCTGCATGTCTTGTTTATTGCCTTCACATTAAATAGTTGGATTCAGATGTCATCGCAGAAACACGAACCTAAGGCATACTAGGGTACTGGATCGTGGTGCCAGGGTGTAATTGGGCGACTTCAGACTTTTGCATACTGGGCTTTCTTAAAGCAAGACACACCATCATGAAACAGGGGGTCTTTCTCGCTGCCTGAAATGTAGACTCTCTTTGTGTGCCCTTCACTTACTTACATTTAAGAAAAAAATTGTAGTGAGAAGATTTAACAGGAGATTTACCCTCTCAACAGATTTTTAAGTGTACAATACAGCAGCACTGGCGGTAGGCATGATGTTGGATGGCAGACTTCTAGAACTTACTCCTTTTGCGTAACTAAAGCTTGATGTGCCTTGAATAGAAACTCCCCACTTCTGCCTCCTCAAGCCCCGGCCATTAGCATTGTACTCTCCGTTGTCTGAGCTTGAGTGTTTTAGGAACCTCCTGTAAGTGGAGTCATATAGTAGTTATCCTCTTATGACTGGTTTATTTCATTTAGCATAATGCCCTCACGGTTCATCCTTGTCACACTGCTGGCAGGGTTGCCTTCTTTAAGGTTGGGGAATGTGCCATGTGCCCTTTGAATGTACACTAAGTGCACTGCCCTGTCTTTTGGATCCTTTCTCCTCTCTTAATCAGTTCTCTGGCCTCTTGTAATTTCCCAAATGCCTTCGTGGCCCCCACTGACCAGGGCACAAGGAGAATGAAAGGGCGTTCCAGAACCAAAGCAGGGGCCGAGACCTGAGCAGGAACTTAGTGGAAGGGTGTGGGGAAAACAATTCTCACAACTGAGCGAGGTTGTCTTCTACCTCTTTGCTGTCTCCAGAAGGTCACTGCTACACCTAATGATCAGTTTTCCATGGATCCCCTTATAACCAGGCCCTACAAGGTTTTTCCATCACTTCCCTCCTGTGAAAACACCTGTGTCATCATGTCAAGCTACATTAACCTTGTCTGCTCATCTTTTAACTTGTGGCATTGGGCCTGGGCCTGTCCGCCAGTCCGCTTGGCTGCTGCAGTGGGCCCTGCTTCCCCTGTGCTCTCTCTCCAGGCACAGTGGGCAGCATGGCAGTGGACAACCCTGTTTTCTCTGAGCACGAGCACAGAGAGCTTGGGTAGAAGGCAACATATGTTTTTTAAGATTCCTGAGGCCTATGGTTTGTAAGCCCATTGAAATCCTATCCAGAATCCTCGCTGAATTTTTCTAGTTTGCAGCCCTCAATACTCATGGATCCCACATATTGTATGTGGCAAGTTAAGTGGTAATTGAGGTTTGCAAATTTTCACGTAATGTATTCTGGTTTTCTTCCAATGGCCTGTGAGCTAGAACTTAAACACAAGTTCGCTGTAGTTACTTCTTCCTGTTTAGAGAGCCGGCGTAATATTTTGTCTTCTGGGCTCAAATAACCATGTAATTACTCTGTAATCATATAGTAATTAGCATGTACTATATGCATTTATTACATAATTATATTCCTGGAGGATTGCATGGCAATTATACTTAGATTCAGCATATCATTTTATATACTGTATAATGAACAAGTATATAATTTGTTGCCTTTTTCTTTTATCCTAATTTCAGTTTACCAACCAGGAGCTGGAAACGTGTTCTCCTGTTGCCTTGTTTATACCTCGTCAGGCAGGTGCCTCGGCTCCTTTGGCTCCTTTTGGCCTCACTCAGTACTACCTAATTATCCATCTAAGGGACTGCTAGGGGCTTGTGGGCTGCCCTGGGCTCCCAGCCTTTGCACTCCATATACTTTCTCCTTGTCACGAACTCATTACCTATTAGCTTCAAGACACAGAGCTGATCAGAGCTCCCAGCATCGCCCGGGACCCGGCCGAGCCTCAGGTAGA
This sequence comes from Mustela putorius furo, assembly GCF_011764305.1. Lineage (NCBI taxonomy): Eukaryota > Metazoa > Chordata > Mammalia > Carnivora > Mustelidae > Mustela > Mustela putorius. The sequence goes on from NW_025422057.1 coordinate 14,296,090, forward strand.
ACAGAGCGAATGTGAGCCTCGGGGCCCCCCACCCTGGGGTCACGCCTGCCTTTCTCTCCTCTGCAGTGGAGCCCGTGCCCAAGGGGAACAACTGCCTGGACGCCGCCAAGGCCTGTAACCTCGACGACACCTGCAAGAAGTACCGGTCCGCCTACATCACCCCGTGCACCACCAGCATGTCCAACGAGGTTTGCAACCGGCGCAAGTGCCACAAGGCCCTGCGGCAGTTCTTTGACAAGGTCCCCGCCAAGCACAGCTACGGGATGCTCTTCTGCTCCTGCCGGGACATCGCGTGCACCGAGCGGCGGCGGCAGACCATCGTGCCCGTGTGCTCCTACGAGGAGAGGGAGAAGCCCAACTGCCTGAATTTGCAGGACTCCTGCAAGACGAATTACATCTGCAGGTAAGCAGGCGCTGGGGGCTGGGTGATGAAGGAGCTCGGCCGGGAGAACCTTTGCGGCTGCTTTCCTGGCCGAGCTCCTGTTTTCTGGGTTTCTACAGGGCGGCTGTTTGGGGCAGGGAAGCCAAGGGGAGGGCAGGCAGTGGAGCCTGCTGGCCAGAAACAGACCTCGACCCTCGGCCCCAGGTTCTTCCAGAGCTAGTCAGGCGTTTTTAATGAGGGATGTTCCCGTCTTTAACTGGGGAATGCTTTGAGGGGTGCTTAGTAAGCACAGAGGGTCACCTGAGGCCAGGTGAGCGTGAAAACTCACGCCCACTCAGCAAACTCACGCCCACTCAGCAAACTCTGGGCTGCTGCTGGGATCTTAGGGGTTAACTCAGTTGGTGGTGGGGGGGAGTGGCAAATAGAGAGGCTCTTGACAGTCAAGGTCTAAGCCTGGGAGAGACCATCGCGAGAGCCTGAGCTGTGTCCATCCCTGAAAAGAACTTCCAGAATGCCTCGGGCCATTCAGTCATCCCCGTGGCCAAGGAAGGTGGGCACCCTCCCACTCCGCTCCCAGCGGAAACCCTGCTAAGCCTGGCCCTGTTGTTGAAAACTGTGGCTTCCTTTGCCTTTTTGGCCATTTTTTAAAAATGTATTTTAATTTTTGAAGGAATCCATGAACATACTCTCCATGGTTGTTATTTGTTGTTGTTGTTGTTTTGTTTTGTTTTGTTTTAAGGAATATAGAGTTAGGTAGCTGATCCCTTTCACTCTGCACCCACTTTCCACCAACTGTCACTGTCAATAATTTGATGGGTGTCCTTCTAAATCTTGGGGTTGAATTTAGTTGCTGATGGAAGCAAGCCGATTCTGATCAGCAGAGACCAAGTCCTTGTAGCCTGAGGTGATGAGCTTGCTGCTCCCAGACACGGGGGCGGGATCCCCGGCTGGAGGTTCAGAGGGGGCACCATTTTGACAACAGCTGTGTTTTGTCCCCGGGGCAGGGCCAGGAGCCTTCGAACGCCTTCTCTGACCAAATCCTGTGCACTCCATGAGTGTTTACAGGCGGACAAACAGAGGAGGGTATGACTATATGCTCGTTGGCTTATAGGCTCCCCATTTCTAAAGAGCAGAGAGCAAGGGTGAAATGTTATATTCTGAAGGTTCTGGTGAGCTGAGTAGAGCTGACAATGGCATCCCATTCTTTCCTTAAACTAGTTCTAACGGACCAAAGAAAATGAAAAGTCCTCGTTATCTGTAGAATTCTCGCATGCTCAAGATTTTTCTGGAAATAATGTCCCTCCACCTTTTTTTAAAGTTCTCAGCAGGTGACTTGCTATATGAGATAGAATGCAGATGGGCAGTTGTGTCCTGGGAGGAGTCAGGTGTTCCTACAGTGGAGTTTCTCCAAGGGCTCGCACCCTCTTGGACCTCTGTTTCCGTGGGATCTTCTTAGGTACGGGCTAGAAGCAGGGGCAGCTTGCTGGAAGGATGAGGCAGGACCCCACGCATCCAGAACTTGGGGAAGCTGATCAACCAGAGACTAGAAGAACCATTCGCTGGAAGTGAATGCGGTTGAGGAGTGGGACGGGGAGAGGCCTAGGGGCAGGCCAGGAAGGGAGCAGATGTACTGAAGAGCCCTCCTGTGAAGACCCCTGGATTTGAAACTCAAGTTCCTGGTGCCCCGTTAGTCTAAGAGCAGAAGAGATCCCTCTTCTAGGAGCAGGACTGAGTTTCTAGGATCTTCCCTGGCTTTTTGGTAGATGTTGTCCTCTTCATTGATGGGTCCAAACCAGGCGGCCTCAAGATAGGAAGTTGTACAGTGGGGGGAATGGAGTGATGTGTGAGGCCGCTGAACAGCGGACGGGGGCTGGGAGAGGTGAAGGAGCCTCTCCTTTCTCTTCTCAGGAGGTTGGTCTTGCACACAAGCTGCGGAGGAGGTCTGAGACAGCTCCTGTATGGGCTGAGAGCCGACCCTGAGCAGTTCATCGGCGTTACTGCAAAACAGAGACTCCTGGGGGCGTCCAAGTGGCTTAGTCAGTTACGTGTCCAACTCTTGATTTCGGCTCAGGTCATGATCTCAGGGTTGTGGGATGGAGCTGTGTGTCAGGCTCTGTGCTCACCCTGGCGTCTGCTGGAGATTCTCTCTCTCCCTCTGCCCCTCCCCTTTCTCTAAATAAGTAAATAAAACCTTTAAAGAATCCTTGGAAGGTTGGTGTAGATTCGCTAAGTCAGGTTGGTATTTTGCTGAGATGTAGTGAGAAGTAGCTGAGAGATGGGGAGCTTGCGGTATTCTGGGGGGGATGGCAGGGGGAGTGTGCAGGTAACAGGGTGATTTGGGTGCTATTTGGGGCTCAGACTGACCCTCTAGGAAGGGTCCAGGAATTATTTGTGCTGACACAGCCTCCGTGGCAGAATGGCATCAGCTGATGGTGCAGAAATGTCCTGGGGGAAGCACAGGACAGTCCTGCCTGATAAGAACTGTGCCTGGTCACACCAAGGCAGGGATGTGGTGACCACAGCTGCCACGCAGCGGAGGGCAGGTGCACATGACTCGAAAGGTGTTTGGAAATCCCGATTCTGCACCACGCAGGGGTGCTCCCAAGTGAGATCTGTCTCAGCGGAATTGAAGGGTTTTATACCCTGTGCTGAGACTTCCTGGGAAAGTAAACCAGCACCTTCCCCAGTGGTACCCATCGGTGAGGGATTTAGACTGTAAGTTCTTTCCAGGGCCTGGACGTATTACTCAGGATGACCTCCTCCCTGACAGATGTGGTAAATGTAATTTCAGCTGCCGGGTAGGCTCAGGGTGTTTTCGTTCATCATATTTTATTAATCTTGTATTTAATCCTATCCCTTTTATTCCGTCCCTCCTCCGTCCATCCTGGGGAGGCCCTTGGGGTGCCTGCTTCCCCGGGCAGCAGCTGGGATTCCGGAGTTGGGGCCCCAGCGGGGTTCACATAACAGGTGCTCCGACGCGTACCCACCCAGAGACCGGGAGGTGTCGCAGAGGGGATGACCGAGGCCCTGATCTGAGTCTTCCAAAGGGCAAGGGACAGCAAGAAGAAACATTGCTTCCTAAAAACAGTTTTCTTCGAAAGCTCACCCTTTCAGACACCCCCCTCCATCTCGGCACCAGCAGCCATCACAGAGCTGCCTCGGCTCATTAAACCTCCCCTTGCACTTGCTGGTTTCCTGGTCGCGGCACACGGGTTCCTCCATCAGTGTCCAGCCGCCCCTGGGCAAAACCTGTCTCTCTCCTGCCTTATGCCTTCCCACAGAAGAGAGGTAGCGCTAGTCTCCCCTTTTGACTTTGTTTTCTTTTCTCCTTTCCCTTGTAGAGAAGCTGACTGGTTCCTTTCCTCTTGGGGGGCTTGGGGCCTCCAAGCTTGTCTATAGAACAGCAAATGCAGAGGTATTTTGAGGAGGATGTGATGAAATGTAAAAGGCACACATTCTTCCCCTGAAGCACAGCGTCTCCCTTGCCAGTCGTCCCTCTGGTTGCTTTCCTTAGTGCCTGGAAGGATGTCAGGACTGGGTTTGGCCATAAAGGAGGCATCATCCTTTATTCCTGCAGGTTGTTCCAGATGCATAATTTAAACCTCCGCCTTACCTCCTTTCCCCCCGAAGTCTGATAATCCAAAATAAACTCTACACTTGCTCACCGGCTCTGGGTGCTCAAATATGTTCATCTCTCCTTTATTTTTCTAACTAAAAAAGATGCCTCAGCTCAATTTTATTACCAAGAGGTCTGGCATCTTCCTCTGGAGTATGCCCCCTTCTGTTCTCAGCTAAGAGCAACAGAGTTCTACTCCAAAACCCCTTCTGCTTCCCATGCCAGGCCGAGAGTGAGCTGGAGGCTGTGGACCAGCTACCTGCCTGTGGCTTTAGGTGCTGCCTCATGGTGTCGCTGTTGAGAACAACCCAGAGGGTTCTTGGTTTGTGGGCGGGGCCCTTCTTGGCCATTCTGCACCAGGGCAACCTTGGGCACCGGAGTAATTTCGTTCATGCTCAGTGTGGAGCTGCTGTTTCCCAAAGCAGGACGTGTTGCCCTAGGGGTGGAGCCCTAAGACGTTCCAGCCAGAGCCCGCCCACCAGCTAAGACTTCTGCTTTACTGGCGGTACCTTCCAAAGTGGCCATTGCAGCGTTGCATCTCCTTTCTTTCTTCCTTCCTTCGTCCTCTTTCCTTCCTCCTTTAAAAAAAAATTTATTATGGTGAGAGCACTTGTCATGCCATCTGCCCTCTGACCGCACGGTCTGGCGTTGTCATCTGTAGGCACAGGGGTGTGCAGCAGATCACTAGAACTCATTTATCTTGCATAACTGAAATTTGTATACACGAATTAGCGGCTCCTTGCTTCCCCTCCCCCACCTCTCAGCAACTGTGATACGGTTTTGGCTTCTATAGGTTGGATGGTTTTAGATACCTCGTGTAAGTGAGATCATGCAGTATTTGTCCTTCTGTGACTGGCTTATTTCCCTTAGCATAAATTCCTCCAGGTTCATCTCTGTTGTCTCCTATTGTGGAAATTCTTCCTTTTTAAGGAAACAGTGCTTGGTCAGGGATATCTCGTTACTTCTGGAAGGATTCTGATAATGCTGAACCTCAAAAGAGAAGATATCAGGGCCTCTGTGCCCTCTGTCCCCCATCCACTTGCTTGTCCTGGTGCTTTGGCTCCGTGTACCCCAGAGTTTCCAGGAATGCTGACTTTGATCAGGTCACCAAGTAGATGATTCTACCTGTTCCTGGGGACTGAGGATGCTACAGTTGCATCCTGGAGACCCATTTTTTTGTTGTATTTAGTTCTGTTTGTTTTTAGCAGAACCAGGAAGGTCTCTCTGATACAGCCTCAGAAGAACCGCTATGTGATTTTCAAAAATCCTGCTGTAGCAGGTGGAGAGCACCATTCTCCACCCTGGGCCCAACTCTGTTACGCTTAGAGGAAATGTGTTGTTGTTAATTTATTAACTGGGCAGTTGAGAAACACATCACAAAACTATCCAACAGATTTCTGCTCCACTAACTTAGTCTGACAGATGTTAGTGAACCTTTAAAAAGTGAGGAGCGGGCACCTGGGTGGCTCAGTGGGTTAAGCCACTGCCTTTGGCTCAGATCATGATCTCAGGGTCCTGGGATCGAGCCCCACATCGGGCTCTCTGCTCAGCAGGGAGCCTGCTTCCCTCTCTCTCTCTCTGCCTGCCTCTCTGCCTACTTGTGATCTCTGTCAAATAAATGAATAAAATCTTTAAAAATAAAACAAAAAAATTAAAAAAAAAAAAGTGAGGAGCATTTCCTTTGCCTAGAATCAGATCCCTTCCACGCAGTAAACTGTGGATCTTAGAGATCAAGGACATCTCCTCCATGGCTTGGGCTGCATTCCTGAGTTGCAAACTGGGTTCTTCTATATTACTATATCTGGGCTTGTCTCAACATGTGGCAAACACAGGGAGAAAATGGCTCAGAGGATAATTAATGCCTAAAACTAGATGGGTAGATTAATTTGGCACTTAATTTTATTTTACGCTGATTCATTCACAAATGGAAATCAGCAATTAGACAATGCAAACTTTTGAACCATGGAAAGAAAGGTTCGGGAATATGAGAAAATACAAGTAAAACATTTTCCAGTTCATTTGAGCAGTTTTTACTTCAAATGATTACATGGGAGTCTTTAGCCATGCATCTGGAGTGGTGAACGGCTGCGTTTTTGATGTGTCCCACCTACATGAGCGGCCCGCCACCCAGACTGTGTGCTGGAACCTGCCCCCTGGCCAAGACTCTTGAGGGGGGAGGTCTTGTGTGCAGGCAACATCAGGATCCTGAGAGAAGAGCCAGGCTGTCCTCTGACCTCTGCTGCTGCTGCCTTTGAGTGCAGCAAGGGGAAGAACGTGCTTCTACTCGGGTCCTCCAGGCCCCAGCCCCTGCCCCTGCCCCGGGCCTGTGCACCCTTGAGGTAGGCCGGAAGTCCACACCGGAAGCGGAAGCGGTGTCAGAGCTCATAGGGGTAACCTGAAGGGTGAATCAGAGAGAACCCACTACAGCTTGCGCAATCCTGTCACCTCGTATCTCTTTCCTTATCTCTCCTTGGGCAGAGGCGGGTGTGGGGCCATTTGTCTGCTCCTGCTGGAGTCTGTCACTAAAAAAATGCCGGTCTAGATTTATACCACATCCTGTCTCTCTCCTTCCGCCCCTTCCCGGTGCCTCCCAGAGCTTAGAGTCTCTGCCTCACCTTCTTCCACCTTCCCTCACCTGCCCACGTCCTCACCAGTGTCGCTGTTGCCTCTCTCGGCCCGAGACAGAAAGAGTCAGAGACTTTATATTTGCACATTCTGTCAGTTACCAGAGCTGCAGGGACAGATGGAGTCTTGGTTCCAGAACTGTGTATGACCGTCTTCGAGGATGAAGGTGGGCAGAAGAAGGATGGAATGGAGTCTGCCCGGGAAGCCCAAAGGGAGAGACCATATTTCTTCAGGGGGCGAGGTGTCACAGTGGAGGGTCTCAGGAGCCAAGGGCCTCAGTGGGTGAGAAGCAGGGAAAGTCCAGCAGAAGAAAGGTGCTGGGTTTAGGGAGGTTGCTGTGGTGGAGGTGGGAGTAGGGGCCTGAAGACCATCCTGGAGAGAGAAGCGTATGTGTGATAACAAGACAAGAGATTGGGAGCCTCCAGGGCCATGTTGAAGTATTGACTTTATCCACGGAAGCTTTAGGAAGGAAGAAAGACATGACCAGCTGGGCCTCAGAGGGCTCCCAGGAGGCAGTGTGGAGGGGGATCAGCTTGGGGAGAGTCCCGGAGGCAGGTGGGAGGTTCTTATGGTGGAGCGGGATGGGAGATGAACCAGGAGGAGAAGGTGACAGTTGGGAAGCGTGAGGCACCCTAGAAAGGAGAGTTTACTGAGAGTGCCTGGCATGGGCAGAGGCTACCGTGGGTCTCTCCAGCCTGGTGACCAGGCAGAGATGATGGCGTTAGTAGCCAGGACGGGGAACAGGAGAAGGAGGAACAGACTTGTCTCTAGGGTTGGAGGGGTGGGAAGAGGACGTGAATTGTTTGGGCCCTGCCGTGTTTGCGGGCTGTGTTCTTTGGGACTCTTGGTTTCATGAGAGAAACCTAGCTTAAGTAGCTAGGCCAGAAGAGGGGGCTTGTATTAACTCAGGCCTGGGGAGGCAGGGTAATTGGTCACGGCCAAGATGCCAGGCACAGTGTCACCGGAGCTACACTGTCACCTCGCTGCTCCTTCTGCTGCCTTCTCATCCTGTTTCTCAGTGAATGCTGCCCCCAGAGCTGCAAGGCACCTACCCTGTCACCTCATAATCAAAGACGGACTCTTCCCCACTATAACCTGTTAGAAAAATCCTGCACAAGGACTTTGAGTGGCCTTGGCTATGGCATGTGCTCATCCCTGGATGAGCCACTGAGGTGAGAAGGAATGTATATTTTGGCTTAATTGAAGCCAGAGTTGGCAGAGTCTACTACCAGAGTCAGAGGAGACATGCTGGGCTCAGAAAAACAACATGGGATCTGTGGTGCACGAGGATGTCCATGTTCCACATGGAGAGGGAAGGCTTGTGCAGAGAGGCCCTCAGAGGTAAAGGCACAGTCCCCAAAGCTGAGGGGAGAATAGAATTTTAGGAAGAAAATCATGGTGAGCACAGGTGTCAGTCACTCAGAGGGGGAAAAGGAGTAGAACTCAGAATGACACTGATTTTAGCACATAGGAAATCTGTCCATCCATGCGACCGACCACCCACCCATCAGGCCATCCCTGTATGCATCTACTCACCTATCTGTCCATCTACCCACCTATCTGTCCATCCATCCAGCCATCCGCCCATCCACCCATTATCTGCCCACCCCATCTGTCCATCTCTCCATCCGCCCATCCATCCATTTGTGCATCTACCATCTACCCATAAAGATGTCTCTCCATCCATGCATCCACCTACGTCTGTCCATCCTTCCATCCATCTGTCCATCCATCCATCCAGCTGGCCTTCAGTTATTGTGCCAGGAGTAAAGACTCAGCTTCTCATCTATAGGGCAGAGAGGAAGGCAGGCACCGAGAGTCATTGCAGCCTGGTGTGGTAGTCTGTGCTCAGAGGGGACAAAGTGCTATGGGAGAACAGAGGTGAGAACAGCCACCTCAGCAGTGTGGGTCAGCATGGCTTCCTGGAGAAGCTGCCTCTGAGCTGGGCTGGAGGGATGAGCAGCCCTGGAGAGAGAGGCTTGGTGGTCATGGGACAGAGGCCTGGGCCCGTGGGTGTGAGGAAGGCGTGGGATGTCAACAACAACCTACTCACCAGGCTTTGATGACGAGCAGCACTGGACACAGCACACAAGGTGGTCTCCGAGCAGCCCAGCTGCCCTGCAGGGACAGGCGGTGGGCGAGGAGCCCCGGGATTGGTTCCTCCCTGGTTCAGCCAGGTCTTGCTAACTCAGAAACCTGGTTTCTGTCCTTTTTTCCAAATGATTGTCTTTCCTGACAAGAATACAATGTTCTCACACTGTTCAGCCTTACGGTCTTCAGTTCCAGACAGGCGGAATGATGATCCCGGCCAGCCTCTGAATCCAGACGCACTTCATGGCTCAGTAGCTAAGACAGCACCAGTTTTAAAGACCGCTTTCGCAGACAGTTAGGACATAATGTCCGTCTTTGCATCATTTAAAAAAAAAACTACTCAGGTAATACATGCTCATTAAGTTCTTTATCTAATTTCCTTTTGAGCACTCACTGATTATTACAGAGTGGTTTCTCTGTGACAGCTTAGTGATGACAAAACTGTTTCTACAAATAAGAAAAAACCCTCGTGGACCACACTGGTTTACTCTGATCATTATTATTATTATTATTATTATTATTATTATTAACTCAGTCATTCACTAGGAGCACATTTACTGAGCACAGTCTATTTGACCTCAAGGGTTCTGGACATGTAAGTCATGTGCCCCTCACCCAGCAGCTCCCGCTTCCCCGGTTGGGCTCCATAACTCCCTGACAGCAGTCATGGGAGTTCAGGGTCCTCAACCCTCACCTACCCCAAGGCAGCAGAAATCGGGAACCTGGCTGTGTATCTCATGGGAGATGAATTCTTTGCTGTCACGGAGTGACAACAAGCTCTAAATAATCCACGGTTATGTCACCAGGTTGGGGTCATCCAGGTGTTTGCCCGCCTACCTTCTCCCTGCCCTGAGGCCATGTCATTAATCAGAGGAAAACCTCCATTTTCTGAATTGCATCTTGACCACAGCATGGGTAAAAGGGGGGGAGGGTAGATGAGAGATGTGGACTCATTCCTGAAAGTGCTGACGTGGGGGGCCCAAGATGGCCGACGCCTTGTCCAAGACTGCCGGCCGCGGAGAGAGACCCAGCTGATCCCCTGCTCCTCTGTGCAGTCTGCTGCTCTGCCCAGCTGCCATGTCACATGCTAAGACCAAAGTTCACTGACAAATAAACTGGCTTCCTCCTCAAGTCATCCTAATCCCAACCACATAGAGTCTATGATGTCTTCTTGTTTTTAATTCCAAAGGAAGGTGTTGTTTCGATTTCCTGCAGCTCCTTTTGCAAATGAGTTTTATCCACTGGACAAAAAAATGGGAAAAGGGGGGACCTCAGTATTCCGGAGGAGCAGCCCTCTCATCCAGACCAATAACTTTTGGGGGCCAGGGGCATCCCATGCTGACCAGCATGCTGGCCCCAAGAAGCCGACTTTTCCCTCTCCATACTTGCCCTTTACCGGAGACAAGATTAGGGTTGACAGAAGGACCTATAGCCCATGGCCCAGAGCAGTCTCATTTTGGTAGGAGGAGATCTGCCCCTTCAGTTGTGGGGTAGCTCTTGTGCAGCGCTTGGGCCAGGCTGTCACAGCCAGGCTGGGAGTCTTGCTCCAGCCAAGAGGCCCCAGACCCCTACTCAGGCATTACCCTAAGTTAGGTATCCCACAGTCACGTTGGCATTTACATTTCTATGGAGTATTTCCAATTCAGTGAATGGGAAATTGCTCTGTAATTTCCAAAAGCAATTAATTATGCAGAAAATTTTGCATCCAAGGAAAACAAGAATTTGTGCAAAGTTCCACTCCAGGCTGAAGTTGGGACTTTTCTTCTCCTTCCCCTGTGGTTGTCAGTGTTGTTGGTGAATGAGGTGGGCTTGAGTGGGCACCCTGGTTGTGCTGGTTCTAGGAAGCGGGCGGCTGGAGGCCTCAGTCTGGTGTTTGTAAAGGAAGCTGAGGATTCCATTCTTCCCAGGGCAGCTCTAGGGACTAAGGGAGGTATCTATGCAAAGGCATCAACACCGTGCCTACCGCCTAACACCGCAAACACTCAATAAATGATATCTGTCACTCTTTGCATGTAAGCTGTTATCCTAAAGGATAAAGAAGCTTAAATCCCCGATGTAATGTACCCTTCCCCTTTAAAGGCAGAGACCTTTAAAGTAGGCTTGGTGGGTGGAGGGGGTAGATTCTTTGCTTTACACTTCTGTGCACCCACAGCATTAAGCAGTGCGTGGAAATGTCAACAGCGTTATGTGAGACCATGTTGCTAAGCTTGACACGTCACCGTCTTTCCAGTGTTGCACCGTTCGAGAAAAGTGGGGGCCAGAGGCGGGGGCGGACCGAGTCCAGAGGTCTTTGGAGCATGTGTCATCTCAAGAACATTCCTGTCGCGAATGGACAATTATTGGCATGCAAAGATAACCCAGTAAGACATGAACGGAGGTGGCCACGAGATTGTTCAGCCTGACGTGCTAAATTCACTATTGTTGAAACTGAATAGGCAGTGGGGGGACCCCTGGCAGCCTCTCGGGGCACGTGCTGCTTCAGTGACCCGGAGTAACTGTGAATAAAGGGTTCTCAGAGGGGCTTGGGTCTGAGTCAGTGATGTGAGCGATGCAGCAAAGGGCGGTGACTGACTCAGGGCCACTGAGACCGGTCCCTCCTGTCCTCTGGCTGGTTCTGTGCTGTGAATCATTCCATCAGCCCATTAGGAGGCTAGCCACAGCCGGGGGCAGAGTGGCTCGTGGTGCAGGACTCCGGAGCCCAGAATCTGCGGAGCCGGGGACAGCGTGACAGGAAGGCAGGGATAACAGTGATGGTGATGAGAAGGATGATGAGGAGAGTGACATTTGTGTGACATTTATGGTGTGCCAGGCCCTGTGCTGAGCCCTTCACCGCAGCTCCTGAAGCGGGGCTGTCACTAGCTCCTACTCTGTCTCATGGATGAGGAGGTCACCCAGGTGGAGGCAGTGACGAGAGCCCAGAGGGTCTGTGGGCGCCAGAGCCCAGGTTCTGTGTACGCTCTGCTGCCTGTCTCTGGTGCGAAGTGGGTGCCTCTTGCAAGCAGCCTACAGAATTTTTCCTGAGCCGCTCAGCGTGTGTGGAGTTGGATACCTGAGGGGACTCTGTTTTCACAATCGATTCCTCTTAAAACAAAAATTTTGGACAAGAGACCTTTGGATCTCATCCAGATAGAGCTCAAGTGCCCCTCACAAAACACATTTCACTTCTCGTTCTGGTTTCAGGACTCGTTTACACTCTTAAAAGTACTGAGAATCCCAAGAGGTTTTTGTTGGGGGCAGGGGACAGATCTAACTGACACGATATTGAGAATCAAAGGTGAAGAAAGGGTTACATATTTAGTTCTTCATTTAAAAATAACATCAAGGGAAAAAATAACACTGAGAAGCCCATTACATGTTACTCAAAATAACAGAAATATTTTTATTGAAAATCACTATATTTACAAAACAAAAAATATAAGGTGAAATATGGCATTGTTTTCGACTTTTCCAGTCTAGTGTCTGCCTATAAAACACCTGGGGTCTTCTACTCGCTTAGGCTTTCAGTTGGTTGCAGTATCCCACATCGGGTGGCTTCTGGAAAAACAGGGTCCTCCAGTGAGAGCATGGGAGACAGAAAGGTAAATCAGAACTTCGTATGGGTAGGAAACAGCTTTGACCTCATGGACCCTAAAAAGCTGAGATTACCAGGGTCCCTGGACCTCCCTGTGACAACTGCTGCACTAGAAGGACCAGAATGGTCTCGGGCTGGAAGACGTGTGTGGACACACACGTTCCCATAGCATCCTTGAACTAGGACATCCTGAGTGTGTACCCAACCCGTTCAGCTCTGCCAGGTCAGAATGGTGAGGTTGGGGGAGTGGGGGGGGGGCGCTGAGTGCCAGGTGGAATTGATGCTGATCCCCCACAGAACTGCTGATTGCCATTAGCCGTCACCCCCAGGGCTGTGTGACAGACGGGCGTGCCTGGCCCCTCACTCCGAGAGAGGCCCTCCTGGTGGGCAACACTTTCAAGGACGGTCTTTCCTTCTCTGTTCTAGCATGCCAGAGGGGTTCAGTGTCACGTTCTGCTCAGTGAGGCAGAGCTCTAGGCTGACGTGTAAAATCCATCTGTGTCCGGAAGACTCAGTGGTTCTCTTCTCATAGGTAGGAGCCCATGCTGCAGGCAAGCCTCTGCTCCTTGGTGTGCTGGGTGGGGTGATACACCCTGATGGGAGCCATCCCACGTGATCCTTTGCCATGGCGAGAGCTACGGGATTATACTGGTGTTGGACCTGGGAGAGCCCTTCCAGTTACAAACGGCAGGACCCTGGAAGTTTGAGGGTTTGTTGTGAGTGCTCAGCAGTTGCAATGCCTACTGGAGAGTTGGCAGCCTCCATCTGATGGCTTTGAACTTGCTGGGATGGAGGTGTGGGGAGAGAGAATGCCCTTTGTGCAAGAATATTCACCTCAGTGTAAAATCCTGACACTGTCCTGCTGGAAAACCTCTCTCGGAAATAGGCAAAAGCAAAAGGGGAAATACCTCTTCCATGTCCCAGGGTGGCTCAGGGGGTTAAGCCTCTGTCTTCAGCTTAGGTCATGATCTCAGGGTCCTGGGATCAAGTCCCACATTGGGCTTTCTGCTCAGCAGGGAGCCTGCTTCCCCTCTCTATCTCTGTCTGCCTACTTGTGACCTCTCTCTGTGTCAAATAAATAAATAGAATATTTTAAAAAATTGGTTTAGCTAAAAATTAGGTATATGGCTTGAGAAATGTGCTTTTTTGCTTCGCATACTAGCTGGTGGTTGGTTTATTCAGTGGCTCAGTAGGACTGCAGTGCCAGGTGCTTTGAGGGACCCAGAGAGTCAGAGACAAGTGAGCCATCTGAACAGTGTGAATGTGCCCAACGGAGGGAAGAGAGCTGGGCTCGGGGACTTCTCCTAGGTTCCATTGTTCTGTAGCAGTGACTCTCCAATGTTAGCCTGCTTTGGGATCACTTCCTGACTTGTGAAGCCTAGGATGGGGCTTGATAACTTGCATTTCTAGAGCATTCCCAGTGATGCTGCTGGAGCCCACACTTGGCCGGAGAGCCACGAGAATGTTGACCCAGTTACACTGGTCTGATGGTCTTGCTCTGCTCTCAGAGGGGTCTGCAAAATGGGGCTGAGAAGGAGCAGTAGCCAGATTGGACTTGTGAGGCAGTGAGGAGGGGCCATAGGAGAGGACAGCACGTTGTAGCTGCGGCGTGGGCTGTCAGCCCTGTGGTGGCAGCAGCAGAATGAGGACAACAGTTCAGATTCCATGCTGCACTGATGTCCGGCTCTAATTGGAAGGCTGTGGGGATCCGCTGTGAAAGGCTCTGATACCCACCCCCAACCCCAGACTAGGGCCTTAGAAGCCAAGGCCACTGAGGAATGGCTACCGTGTGTCTAGTAAGTTGGCGCCTGAGCAGCAGGGCTGCCAGGCGGGAGCTTGTCTTCTTTGCAGAGAGGACACAGATAGTTTGTTTTCCATAGTCTGAGCTTGGCCAGAGATTGGAATTCATTTGGCGGAGTTATGCCTGGAAAATACGAAGTAAAACAGAGGGTTTTGAGGTAATTATTTGAAAAGAAATCCTCCTTCCAGAATGACCTTTGGAGCAGTCTTTGACCTGAACCATTCAAATGAGGAATGCTGACATAGACACTTTGCTTTGCTCTTGTCACTTTTGCCGAGTGGAAGCATCTGTCTCTGGTTGTCAGGAGGAAGTGGGAGTGGGCAGCACTGCTGGTGACGCACTGTAATGCAGATTACTCAGACACACGCGGGTGTTTGACCTGCCAAAGTGCTGTGATTCCATGAGCCCAGGTCTCTTTGAACCTAGGCCTGGACAGACAGTGACAGTGTGGTCTCAGAACTAGCTCGCTGCTTATTGTAAGAGAGGGACAGTGGAGGATATTGGTGGGGGGAGGCCATATCCCAAAAGGAACCGATCTCTGTCCTTGGCCCTAGCTCACCATGGCCACGGCCTCATACCTAGTGTCTTGGACTGACAGTGTATCATGTCTGGTCATTGGAAGGTTAGTGCCTTATGGGAGCCATCTGCAGTCTGGGCCAGGCGCTGGGCTGGCTGGGGCAGGACTACCAAGCTCAAGGTGAGCAGTCTTGGCGCTGGGTGCCTGAATGCTGATACGGCCTTACGTGTCTACCCAGAAGCCCTCAGGCTGCACCCCAGCATCCCCGGGCTCAGAGAAAGCAGAAGGGGTGCTTTCTGGGTGTACAAGAGGTACCAGCAAACACTGCCTGTCCGCTGGATTCTGTTCCAACCCACACGGAAGAGTGCCCCCCCAGGGAGCTAGACTAAGTGTTCCTTGTCCACATGGGGCAGGGGGTGACCCAGCCGAAGCCGTTTCCATGCGGGGTCTGGCCCTCCCTGGCCGAGGCTCCTGATAATCTACTAGGTTATACCTGCTCTTCCATGTGACGGAGGAGAGACACCTGCTCCATTCCCTGCCTCGCAGGACTTGGGCGTTTTGGGGGAGGAGAGAGAAAGAGCCAGCGCTGGAACACCTTGAGTGTAGTCACAGTAACATTCCTATCCAGCCCTTTTCTGTGCCAGGCAGTGGGTCCTGGACCTCAGTCCTCCCCATATGGGGGGATGCAGAGATGAAACACAGCAGCAGGGACCATGGAGCTTTGAACCTGTGGTCTGACTTCAGGACTTCTGGCTTTTCAAACCATGATCCTCCACACTCACAAGCTCTGGGAAGGGACCACACATGTGTCTCCTCTTCCAGGAAGGTACCAGGGAGATGGCCCCAGCCTAGCCAGCTCCTGCTAGATGCCTTCTGTCTCTGGCCTCAAGAGTGTTCTCTGCAGTCCAGAGAGGCCTTGTTAGGGAGGCTGCTGAATTCTCCCCGTGGGCCTGTCATACACCCCGCACTTCTTGACTTCAGTAGCACCCTGAGTGTATACACCGCCAGGGGTGGGGAAAGGGTGCTCAGTGGGGGAGTCATGGGCTGAGGGACTTGTTCACGGAGCTGTATCATGGGATTGCATTCAGCCTTACTGAGCGGTAACAACAGATATTACTTTTTTATGTTTTTAAACTGCAAACACTATTAAACTGAAAGGATGCCCACTCATTCTGTCATTACACTTTATTGGACCCGGTAAATATCACTTACATCCACTTAAATCAGATTTCAGCTTCTCAAGCACACAATTCTTGTCAAAATGGCGTCAAAAACCCAAGACTAAAATTTTTTTTTTTTTTTAATTGAGCGTTCATTTTCCTATCCGTGTTGTGGGGGTGAGTAGGAACTGGAGAACCTATGGTTTTTTTTTGAAAATTTGGCTCTAACTCTTAACCAGCTCCATGACTTCGGCTGGATGTTGACCTTTCTGGACCCCAGTGTCCTCCACTGTAAAGGAGGGCTAACCCCAGTGATCAGGCTCTTGTGTGTTCATTGACACGGGCCTACAAAACACTGCCCACAGAGACTGGCTCTAAGGACACGCAATTGGGGGAGGCTCCCAGGAGAGCCCTGAGTGCACTGTGAGTTGGTTATAGGAAGGCCGGAGCTCACCGGGTTGGGTAGACTGGTTGAGGGGACGGTGTCCTAGAAAATGGCTGATGGGGACCATAGAAACCAGCTCCTCAGCCCTAAACAATAAAGGGGAAAATGTTTTAAATTCAGCAGAGAGTGTTAGGGAAAATGTGGAAAATGGGGCTGAGATGTGGGGGAGGGGCTGCTGTTGACAAGAGGACAGTCAGTGTGAGAAGGGATTACCGAGGAGAGTTTTGGATATTCTGGAAAAGGGGGCGTTACCTGATGGCAACGGAATAAGTGATTTATTCTTTTGACGTGTAACACCACAATTCCCTGTCTCCTGAGCATTGGCCCATCCGGAAAAGAAGATATTAGGGACTAGTTGTTTGCTGAGCTCAAAGTCTCTGTTGACCTTAAAACAACTTGCCTGGAAGAAAAACGACCTAGTGTATATTTACTATTGAACATAATTTTCCTTAGGAAGTCTGCAACCCTATTAAAGATTAATAGGGAATCTTATTTTCATATGTTTCTGCTTAAAGTCTATTTGTGCAAGTGTAGGCTGTTAGCCATTCAGACATCCGTTGCCTTCTTCCTCCACCCCCTCCCAGGGCAGGCAGAAGCTAGGCTCTTTTAATGTGTGGAGGGTAGATTAACATTCTGCTGAGCTTGGAGCTCAGGTACCACAGAGGTGTTTAGCGCTTGTCCTTTGGGGGTGAGGGCAAAGGGAGGAATTTTGCAAATTATTAAAGTCAAGAGAGCCTGTGTAATTTCAATTTTTCATCTTCTGGGAACCCCCAAAGAAGCAAGGTTTGACTGAAGGAGGCCAGGAAGCATTTGGGATAATTTCTAGAATTCACTTATGTTTCTCTAAAGTAATTAGAGTTCAGTTTCTCTGGCTCTGAGCATTACATGATGCAACGCTTCTTTCCAAGAGGTCAGACAGCACCTCCTTAAATTTATACCGGCCTGATGCCAGCCAGCTCAGTAGACTATGGACCACATCTGGGGACCACATGTAGTGACCTGTGGAATTGCCCTGAACTGTTTCTGAGTGTGATTCCATTGGCCTATAAAACACATTCCTCTGCTAGAAGATGCGGAGGACTCACAGAAGACGTCACTCTTTGGTGATAACAGTAGGATTAAGCATGATGTTATTTGAGCACATATAGACTTTAGACATGTAGATTAGTGATCTCAGGATGAAGCATTTCATACACCAAGTTATTAGCAGCAGAATTTGAAGAAAAAGATTACTGTGACTGTCTCTACCCTAAGGCTTCATAGAGGTCTCCAGGGCAGTGTGGACATCCTGGGCTGGTCCTGAGCAAAACAGAAGACACCACACTGACGAATCCTATCCTTCTCCAGGAAACTGGAGGTCATACACAGGGGCTAGGTGCCTGGCACGCTCATCTTCCAGGACTGCTGTGAAGGCGTTACTGTCATTCAACTGGAGTAATCAAGTTTCAGAGAAGTTAAAGTATTCACCCCAAATGCCATGTTTAGCAAGTGGTTGAATTCAAACTAAAGACCTGCTCCATTTTCAAATTCTGTATTCAAAACCTCTACTCTACACTGACTTTTAGAAGAGTGTTTGTTTTCTGTGCTCTTATAGCAGGTTGCCACAAACATGATAGCTTTAACACAAATTGATTCTCTTACGTTTCTAGACATTGGAAGCTATACACAAGTCTGTGGGGCCGAAATCCAAGCGCCCGCAAGACTGAGTTCCTTTTGGAGGCTCTAGGGACAAATCCATTACCTTGACTTTTGCCCACATGCATTCTTTGTCTCATGGCCCCGTCTTCGAAATCAGTAAAAGCTGGTCCAGTCTTTTGCACATGGCATCTGACCTCCTCATCTGCCTTCGTCTTATACTTTTAAAGATCTTATGATTATGTTGAGCCCACCTGGTGATCCAGAAGAATCTGCTCACCTGAAGACCTAAAACCATAAGCACACATTCCAAGGCCCTTTTCATCACCAGGCCAGGTAACATGTTCACACCGTGGTTCCAGGATTAGAGTATAGACATCTTCTGTCTACAGTAGTTTATCATGAATTGCAGAACAGATTAGTCCCCTACTACTACGGTAGTATATCATGAACTGCAGAACAGATTAGTCCCCGGTCATTGCTAGAAATCACAGAGCCAAGTATGTAACTTTCATCCAGCTGAGGGTATGTGTGCATTTTGTAGTGATAGTACTACTCCCTCTGTCTGATTTTTCAGTGGCCCCAAAGACATTCACTCCGTTTACATTTATCTGTTGCATCAAAGAAAGCTACATCTGAAGGCATCTTGAAATTCTTTCTAAAGTGAGAGTGGGCATAAATAATTCAGTAAAACCATGGAGGGTGACCTTTGCTGCCCCAGGGGTGCCTGAGCAGTTAGTTGACTTGGGGCTTCTCAGGTTCCCGGGTTGAATGTAGGGCAACTGCTATAATTCACTCCTGAAGATGGAGGGGCCTGCAGAGTTTCATGAAGAAAATTCATCCTATGTTGGTCTAGAGTTTTAAGGAGTGGCTGTACTGATGAAGATTGGTTGAGCGTCTAGATTTCTGTTTCTTCTTGTGGCCCAAAGCCACAACACTGATGACTAATTCTTGTGCAGAAATATGAAAGACTGATTGGATAAGATGGACTCTCAAAGAGTTTTGGCTGATTTGTCACAGACCGTTAGTAGATATCTGAATGTTTTATGATAATTTAATCATCCAGAAAACCTCAAATTTCTCTTTTCCTTCCATTGCTTCTCATAAAAACAAGCACTGTCCAAGTGGAGTTTTGTGCACTGGAGGACATCTCTTAGCGTGGATAATACAGAACAACTTTATTTGCTTTGGCCGTGTAGCCAGTGTAGGACTGTTGGCAGGGTCTTTGTGCCCGAGGGGGACTTACAGTCTGCTTACACTATGACCATCCGTGAGTCCATGGAGAGATTGGAGAGGGGGGTTGAAGGGAGGAGTTCTGGCCTGAGGGCAGCTCTGGGACATCCGACCCAAGGCTGTCAAGAGCCCCTTCACTGTTGGAATGGATTCCCTTGCCAACTGCCATAGCTTGCTTTTCAGATTTTCCACGTAGAGATTAGCTGTCAAACCCTGTCAGCCCCTCCGCAGCTGCTGATTGACAGCTGTCAGTGCTTGTGCAAGGTGGCTTCATGAGGGATGCCGAGATCGATCAGATGCCGACCTGGACGCCCTTCAGGGGGCTGCCGCTGTTTCATGTCCTCAGAAAGGCTAAGGAAACACAGCATCTCTGCCCTGCGGCGTGCTTGCCCGGAACCCTCACCCTGGAGAGAAACCCCAAGCAGGACACAGGGACTAAAGCCCTGGGTGACACCTGCACTTCCCGAAGTCCTTCCTTGGAAGGGCTTTGTCACCACACCAGGGGTCGAGCCCTGAAGGTGGTGATCATAGCCTCCTGTGACCCACATGTTGGGCCAAGAGGTACCAAGGAGCTGGACGAGCAGCTCCTTGTGATCAGGCTTCCCCAGGGCAAGTGAGGACAGCGGCATGTATTAAATGGGTTGTAGCCTCCCAAGTATCATGATGAAGCTGAGCAGGGCTTTGGGAGGAACAGGGCAAACCTCTTCTTGGCTGCGAGGGCTATATTGTGCCAGGAAACAGAGATGTTAGGCAAAGTTTCTTGGACTTAACAGTACTTTCCCGAAAATAGGGGGTCATAGTTTGGCTGTCAATGAGAAGTCCATTAACTAGTTGGGCTTTAATCATCCCACCAGGGTGGAAACCCACATTAGGGGGCTGAGAAACTCAAGGTGCGCAGAGCTGTGGGTATGTGTGTCTGGGGGTGTGAACCTGGCCCAGAATTGCTCCAGGGAAGCCACACTCTCTCACGGGCCTGGGGAAGACCCTGGCTTTCTGAAGGGCAACCTGTGCATCCCCCAAGCTCTGCAAACTGTGCCCCAGAGAACATGCTGGGCTTTGACACCCCCACCCCCGCCGGAAGCTCACATGAACCCACAAAGTGGGGAACAGCAAGGCAAGAAAACACCTCTGCAGAATGTCTTGAATATAGGCTCTGATCTGCGAGAGGATGCTTTCCAGATGTGCTCTCGGTAGGCTGCCGGGGAAGAAGGGCTAAGGTAATTTTCTAAAAACGGAACAAGAAAAATCTGTTTTGTGTCACCGTACCAGAAAATCACCATTCTAGAACCCTTGCTTTGTCATCCCGGTGCTAATATTAGCAGCATGTTTTTCAAATTATTTTTATTCTGCATAAGAGATTAGCAGTATTAACAAACTCACTGATACTTAGTCATTTTAAAAATATGTCTTTCCCCCTAAGTCCCAGGAGGAAAAGTAGCTTTTTCTTAAAAGTGCCTTTATTCTATGAGCTCATATGACTGAGCGGTATTAAGTAACACCACAGGATTCCTGGCTTCAGTCTTCTGAAATTTGTTTTGGTCAGAGTCATTCCACTGACGTAGCCTCCGTGTGTGATACAAGAGGCCGGCGGAAGGTAGACTAAGAGGCATGTCCCCCTGTGTTGAACTTGCTGTGGGTCTGGGCTACAAGGGCTTCAGGTTGAAATGGACCAGAAATTGGGGAGAAAAAAAAAAAAAAGAAGGGCTAGGAGATGAAAATGTATTGGGTAATGTGTATTCTGGATCCTGGGTGAGGAGCTTTATAGAACTTTCCATGAGTTCTCACAGCAGCCACGTAAAGCGACTGTGGATGGCATTCGCCCCATTTTCCAGGTGAAGAAATGGAGTTGGAGAAGTGATCTAGTTTGCTAAGGTGTGAGAAGATGAAAGGTAGAGCTGGGGCTAGAGACAGGTGCGTGTCCCTCTTGGGCCTGGTGTGCTTTGTTTCCTCGGACTTTGGTTTCCTCTAATTAAGAAAACCTTTCCAGACTACATGGCTTGCCTTGAAAACTGAGACTTGAAAGCCCTGATGGTCCCGCTGTGGTCAGAGACAAATGCTAGTCATTTCTTACACAAGCGGGTGAATAAAGGGATCCCTTCCCAAGGTTCCGGGTTTGGACCAGTCAGTCAAGCTCTGCAGTCCTCAATGGACCCCAGCGGTGGCCCCAGAGCCCCTCAGTAAAGGGAAGCCTAATGCATCGATAGACTCGTCAGGCTCAGATTCAGGGTCCTGGATGCATCCATGACCCCTGCTGGTCTCCCGCATGCCATTCAGAGCGCTCATTGAGGCTAGAGTACAACATTAGGCTCTGAAGAACAGTCTGGTCAAATGAAGAACAGTCTGGCCAATCCCCTCTGCATTTTCCCCTTCTAGGGCTGACACCTGCCATCTGCTGCCACCCACCGTGTGACTCAAGGCAGGAGCTAAACCTTTTGGCCTTGGGTTTTCTTACCTGGGAGAGGAAGGGGGTCCACTGGAAAAATCTGGATCTCTGTAAAAACCCGATGCCTAGATGCGAAATCATGTGTCATGGCAAGGTAGACTCGTGGGTGAGAACAATAATAATGCTTTGAAAACAAGTACTCTTTTTTCCCAAGTATCTTCAAGCAGCCCTAGATTTTATCGCTGAAGTGGAAGAGAAATCCAAGAGCTAAGAAGTCAGCAACGAATGTGGGAGTTCTGGGGAGTTCGGGTCAAGAGGCTGGATCTCACTCAGGACCTCACAAGTCCTGGTCCAGAGCTCATTTCTGTGAACCACACGGCTTATGTCCAAGTGTGAGATTCATCCTGAAAAAAAAAAAAAAAAAACAAAAAAAAAACACACATTTAAAAGAATAGGATGATCCAGGAGGAGTTAAAGTGGGCATTACTAGTATGTTGGATTTTTTTTTAACCTGTTTCCTATAACACTATTTTCCTAAAAATATTACAGAAAAAGTAGGTAAATGACTCCCCCACCCACTGTCAAAAGACCATCTGCTGTTTGAGAAGACTCTCCTAGATTTTATCATTAGAATCGTTTTTCTATTTCCCGTTAGCAGCACGCTGCCCTTAGTGTGATACGTTCTGCATAAACCACTGTTTTCCTCTTCTGCCGGTTTCCTGAGGCTACCTTGGCATTTACGGTGTTTTCCTCCTTTCTAAGGGTGGGGATTTTCTCTTTCGGAGGGAGACACATTTCTACATTAGTGCCTATTCATTTCCTTTTCATTTTCTTAGAGAAAATCAGGTTCATCACCGCTTGTAGTCATGGAGATTTCATGTCTCCAGAAGAGATCCAATTGTGGAATTTCTTTGTTAATCCCACACTGGACGTTTAAGCTTTTGTGTTTGGATCAGTGCAGCCCAGGCAGGGGAGCAACCACAACAGGCTACAATGAGACTCTTTAACCCAAGGCGGGCAGGGCAAGTGTGTGCCGCAAGGGCTGTCCGTGGACGCTGGGGACCAGGGCATAGCAGGTGCTCAGGCCTTGGTTGGTGACTGGGCAGGTGAAGATCTTAAGCTCGAACCTGCAAGGCACTTGCCTCCCACGGTGCAGTGAACTCTGTATATAGCCTCATCTTCCTTGCAGACTGGTCCCTCCGCAGCCCCACCCTGTGCCGAGCTGCCTATGCCTCGATTCTGCCCCTCCTTTCGACAGGCTTGACTTCCGTTCTAGTAAAACCTGCCTCCGGTGCATCCGTCTTTCTTCCTCTCCTTCAGGCCCCCAGGTCTCCCCGCTGGCTCCCCACTGGCTGCGGTCTCCTAAGCAGCAATGTCTCCCACGGGCCAGTGTCTTGCCTCCCCATTGTGGGCAGTGAGGGCATGGGATACGTCTCAAGCAAATCTTTGCTGAGCGGCTGAGAGATCCAAAAGTCCTCCCAACATGCAAATCTGATCATGTTACTCCTTTGTTTAAAAACCTTCAGTAGGGGGCGCCTGGGTGGCTCAGTGGGTTAAAGTCGCTGCCTTCAGCTCGGGTCATGGTCTCAGGGTCCTGGGATCGAGTCCCGCCTCGGGCTCTCTGCTCAGCAGGGAGCCTGCTTCTCTCTCTCTCTCTCTGCCTGCCTCTCCATCTACTTGTGATCTCTCTCTGTCAAATAAATAAATAAAATCTTAAAAAAATAAATAAATAAATAAATAAATAAAAATAAAAATAAAAAAAACCTTCAGTAGGGGTGCTTGGGTGGCTCAGTCGGTCAAGCATCTGCCTTCGGCTCGGATCATGATCACAGGGTCCTGCGATGGAGTCCTGCGTCAGGCCCCCTGCTCAGCACGGAGCCTGCTTCTTGCTCTCCTTCTGCCTCTTTTCCTGCTCATTTTTCCTTTCACTCTCTCTCTCAAATAAATAAATAGAATCTTAAAACATAAAATTAAATTCAAGTAAAAACCTTCAGTGGTTCCCAGTGGTTTGAGGATAAAATCCAAACTCTGAGGTCATTCAAGGCTCTTCAAGCCTTTGCCATCTCATCACCTGTCATTCACCATTTGCCTCCCGTGGCTTGGCCGTCCCACGGGGACAGCTAACAATGTTCCGGGTGATACGTGTGTTCAGTGTAGCAGTTGTGAATGATTTCCAGCTCTGGAGTCAGATTGAATGTAGTCGTGTCCCAGCTCCACCACAGAGCTCTGTGACCTGGAGGGAGTTCACTTAAACTCTCTTTGCCTCAGTTTCTTCATCTGCAAAATGGGACTGATAGTATCACCTGCTAAAGTTGGTGTATTAAACGTGTGCACACATGTCAAGCTCTTAAATCAGTCTCTGGCACATACAGACATTCCATTATCATTACCCCGGGTGTTGTATGAACTTACTGACTCTATCCTGTGCTGCCTCCTTCTGCCTGAGATACCCCCTCCGCCTCTGCCTGATGGACCCGAGCCATCCTCTGACTCCCAGGCTCTCTGGAACGAACATCTCTAGCCAAGGAGTGTTAAAAGCTTAAGTCGTGGGCTTATAGCCTGGTTCTGCTACTAAAGCTGTGGTTTCCTCCTTTGTGATATTCAGATAAGAAAATAATTGCCTCTACCTTATTAAGAGTTCTCAGGGAAAAATATAAAGACATACCTAGCATATGCTAAATACTTCATTCATGTTAGATATTATTTTATTAGCAGCCTTTCTGCCTTTCTACAATAGCCTTTCTACAATAATACTGCCTTGTCACAGTAGTAGTGTAATCTGTTTCCTTGTTTGTCTTGGTGGGTGATTCGAGTTCAGAGACAGAACTTCCTGCCTCTCAGGCACTTGACACATCATTCAGGCCATGGAACATGGAACTGACAAGGACTCAGTGGCTTTAACGATACATGTAACCATCTGTTACCATTTTCATATGTTCCTTTAAGAGATTTCCCAGGACCATGTCCAAAGGAGAAGATGTTAGGAAGGAAGGGTCTTTGAGAGGCCCTAAGGACTGGAGAGTAAATGGTCCTATACCATTTTATTTGGCCCAAAGATGACTGGAAATAAAGGGGAAGTCAGACTGGATGGGCTGGGACTTCACTCCCAAGACATGAAACAGGCTTTATCAGTAGGACTAAATACCTCCTGCTGGTCTTCAAACAGGGTCGTGCCAATACATGCTAAGTAGCTGGTTATCCAAGAACGACACAGAGCCCTGATGTGGCGGGTGTTTGCCCATCACCGCGGTGCAAAAACTCCCTCTGAGGTTACTCTCAGAACACCACTGTGATGTTAACTGACTGGCAAGGATGGACCAGTCATCCATGCATGGGCTACCTCCAGCACAGCACTGTGTAAACCTCAGTTTTTCTATCTATAAAATGTGAGTCCTCTGAAGTTACAGTCCTGTCTCCAAGTAGAAATGTTGGTGGGTCGAATGAGAGAGAAAAAAAAAAACAACAGGCAAATGTTGGTGTTTGGGCAACACTACTTGGGCTCATCATCATCTTGAAACTCTGTCTGTCCACTAGCCGTGTGCATCTTAGGACCGGGATCTGTGCTGACAGTCTTCTGTCACAAACCAGCCTGTCCGGGCTTCTGCTCAGAGCCATGTATCTGGTTTTATCCTCCCAATCAGGGTTCTACTCTGTGTAGCAGACTGACTCAATTAGCCTTTCATTCCAGAGTCCAATTGTGAGTCAATTCTGAGGTTGTTAAGCAAAATGAGTCTGGTGGCATTAGCCTCGCGCTGAAGGATAGTAATCCGCATCGCGGTGCCGTTCAGTTAATAGTCTGCTTGAGAGACTATGAGAAACAGGGACTCGGAGACAAAGCGACCTTTTGTCCATCTCTGGGGGACAGGCTGGGAGTGCAGGGCTGCCAGGTCAGAGAGCTGCTCAGGTTGTGGGCAGCACTGGAAGCCCAGCTGCCTGAACCACAGTTGGCCTCTGCAAAGTTAGAAGCCCGGCAGCACCAGATCATTAACTTTCATGACCGGGAAAATTCTTCTGAAATTAACACTCAGTCCAAGCTGGATGCCATTGGAGTCAGTTGAGTAAGCCCGGGCCACCTTTAGGGACTTCCTCGGAAAAATGAATCCTCTAACCAGGCTACAGAAAATGGCCAGGTTTTATGCCCTCCAGTGTGTTCAATTAGAGTCAGAAAACACCAACGAGGCTTAGATGGTTGGGAGATCCAGGCATGCAGACGGGCTCACACTCAAGTCTCATTTGGAGGATTTTGCCAAGACCCTTAGCTTCAGCACATGGCCCTGCTTGGGAAGCGGGATGTGGGGGCCTCTCTGAGGACATCCAGGTGCTGTGCAAAGAAAATAAAGCTTTGCTGTAGCACCTGCCCTGGGGATTGACAGGGATGGCACCAGGCACACATGGACGGGGCCCAGATGGGCGCAGCTCGGGAGGCTCAGATACCCCTGCTTAAAAGGGTTTGAGGAGAGAGCAGACCCTCACAGACACCCTGCAGCCTTTGCAGTGTGCTATGAACTCAGACAACTTCATTGGGCCTCTTAACTCCCCGCGAGCTACTATTGTAGTAAAGGGACACATAATGGGCTTCCTGCAGACCTTTTACAAACCTCTGTGATCTCCATACACACTACCTTGCTCTGCCCCGCCACGCAAGCTCGCACATAACCCAAGTTATGCTAAGTAAAGACAGTTTTTTGGGTGGAAGGAGGGAAAAACAGCACTATGTATGTTGTCTGCCAATTTGGGTATGCTGAAGAGAAAAGAGCCGAGACAACCATCCATTGTCTCCCATAATTGCCGGATAATTTAAATTCTCTTGAAGTCCATTGTGTTCTTCGCTCAGAAGCAGAGCTGTTGTCTGCTGAGATGACCTCGGCAGTGGCCCCGCTCTCATTCAGGATCTCTCCAACAATATGCTCTTCAGACTGAAAAACAGCCAGTTGGCCACAAAGAGCCTTCTGCCTCCCCAGACCAGCGTGTCTGTGGCCCGTCTTCATCTCTGGGGCTCTGCAGTTTTGCCACCACTCATGGCTTCCCAGTGGACTGCGCTGGCCCCTGGGCAGCTTCCCAGCTGTGGACAGGTGCAGCAATGGTTAGCGGCCCCTCCAGGTACCTCCTCCCCCAGAAGGCCCCATCACACAGTGAAACAGTGCCTCAAGTGAGCATCGCCTGTCCCTCCTTCGGTTCTGGAGCAGTGAGCCCCTCCTCAGTGTCACTTGGCAGGAATCAATCCCTGTCCCCTGGGCTGGGGAGTGAGAGATAACTTACAAGACAAATACACGTATTTTTAAAGCCAGCAGGAATTACGGGAGCAGATGGGCTGTAGGATCCTATTTGGATGCCAGGGACATGTTTCTGTATAAAGTAAATATTTTCCCAGTGTAGATCTCTGGTGAGTGTGTAGAGAAGCATATTTCCTAAAGATGCAAATAAGTCTGTCAGAAATAAATATTGAATGGAAACTTCAAAGCATCTAGATTTCTCCAGCTACAGGCCCTGAAGACTTCTCTGCAAATAAGCAGACACACAGGTGGGCAGAGGGCTGGGGAAGGAGGGGACGGTTGGGTGGGGGAGTCGGGTAAGAGGGGGTGCTCCCATCCTAAGAGCTTTTCTTTTGGCGCGGAAAAAGGCGTATTGACGAAGGAACAAAGAAAAGTTGGTCCAGAAGTTTAGGGTATTTCGAAACACACAGCTTCCCTTTCTCCCCATTACAGATCTCGCCTTGCGGATTTTTTTACCAACTGCCAACCTGAGTCGAGGTCCGCCAGCAGCTGTCTGAAGGAAAACTATGCCGACTGCCTCCTCGCATACTCAGGGCTTATTGGTAAGATGGGGGAGAAGCGGAACGGGAGGGAAGTCTGGTTTACAGATGCTCACGGACTCTTCCCATTGTAGCCTGCCACTGTCTGCGAGAGGAAAAATAGCAGTAACCTTTATGCTGGGGTTTTGACATGAAGTCCTCTAGGACTTACCTGCAGAAAAAAGAAACCTGGGGATCACAGCTGTGCCAAGGCAAGGCGGGAAGCAAGGAATCTCCCAGTGCAGGAAGACTGTGGTGTGAGCACCTGAGAAGCATCTTGGGGGGTGGGGGCGGGGAACCAACCACACAGAACAACAGGAAAGGAAAAAAATATATAACATGGCCATGGAAGAGGGGAGCAAGTCCCCTGAGCTCATTGAATTAGGGGACTTGGAAGTCATTCCGTCCGGGGGAAATAAAAAAGGCTGCTCCCCAGAAATGGAAATAAAACCCCTAACCACTGGGGTCCTTCTTACCATTGATATTCTTGGTAATTCAGCTCCTGATGTGCAGGGAGTGAGGTCGCCTAGGATGTTTCCAGGAGAACAGACCTAGCAGAAACAGTGTTTTCTGCCTCTCCAGAACGGAAGCGGGGTCTTGGCACTCGGGGCAACAGTGCGGTTAGGGTACCAGTGAGTTAGAAGGTCAGAAGTGAGGCAGATTTGTGTCCGTGGCTAAAAGGGGCAGGCAGGCAGAGAGGCAGGTGTTCCAGGGCCTGGAGCCTGAAGAAGCCCCGATGGCAGGGTTCCGTCACGACTGACATTTGAGGACAAACGTGTAGTGAAGGCTGTGGAGGGATGAGGGAAATCACACTTGTCAGAAGCGTGATGGCTCAGCCACGGCGACTGCACAAGTCACCGGGCAGGAAGAACTTCCCACCAAGAATGACAGCACAGACTCAATTTTTTTTTTTTTTTTTTTTTTTTTTAATCACCAGAGTGGCTTAAAACCGGAAAGAGCTTTCGGGAAAATCAATGATGGTATTTAATGGGGAGATATTCCAGGTGCCTGCACATTCATCCCCACGTTGTTTTTTTTTTAAAGAATACGTGTGTTCTCTTGGCCAAGACCTTTCCCCAGTGCTGTTTACCGTTTTTGTGGCTATGTCCCAACGAGTGTAACTTCCTTGAGTCAATACCCCAAATTTGCATTCGCTCTTTCCTTTTCTTAAGTAAGTTGATCTCTGCGAGGGGTTATCAACTATGGAATTACAGGTGTGAGCAACAATGGAAATAATTAAGCCGTGCTCATTTTAAAAAGTTAAAAATATAAATACAGAGAAACCCAAAGGAGACAGCTGGAAAGATCTACAACTCCACTCCCAGATAGAATCCCTATGAATATCTCAGTCCATATTCTTCCAGGCATGTGTGTTCATTAAATCCTCCATGAGTAGCCAAGGCACGGGGCTGCCAGGCATTTCTGGCTTGGAAGCCATCACATGGCCAGGATGATGAAAGACTCATCATATAATGGAATGAAATGGTTGAAGCAATGCATTTTACAGACCAAAATCTATTTCCCTCTTGGGTCTGGATCTTTCCCTCCGCACTGGTCATTGGGTTCTGGTTTCTGTCAGGACAAAGCTTGTGCCTGCTTCTTCCATATGTCAGGGACCCATCATGGTGTCCGGCATTCACTGGCTACTTAGTAGACACATTTTAACCTCTGGACTCAGGGTTTGGGGTACCTTCTCCTTTCTCGTCCAAATTAAGTGCTTACTCTCTGTTGTGGGTCAAAGTTCCCATCCCAAGGTATAACAGGAGATAATGGTGTTTGAATTGGTAAGGAATGTAGGGTAAAAAAGACGTATCTTTGACTTAGAAGAGCTTACAAAGAATTTTTGTTTTCTGTAATGAACAAAATATATCCTGTGACTCACTGACCACTATTACTTTTATGTCCACAAAATACAGAAAAACAGAAGGCTTCTTGGCATGACTAGGCATCGCCTGGTGCGAACCACCCAGAAGAAGACATTTGGGTTGTATTAAGTATAAATGCTTTGCTTATTTGCACCAGCACAGAGCTCATCAGAAAAACCATGAGCATAGGAAGATGTAGGCAAGAGAGACCACCCAGCATTTCTCTGAGGGCTTTTGAGGACTTCTGAGACAATACTCTAGAAGCCATCAGCTTAGAGGATTTCCAGTTTATTTCCAATTCCTTCACAACTTGGAAGACTTTATTTAAAGCAGTTGAGTGTCTGGTGAGCAGAGGCCTCATTATATATGTTCCGGATGTCAGGGAACCCAAAAGATAGCTTCGAAGCTCCTCTGTGTTCCTTTGAAGAAGCCATTTGCTTCTGAGGGAAGTGGATGCAAAGTCCTAAAAGGATTTTTTAAGATACGTGAAACCAGTTCTATCTATTTATGGAGATTAATGACATTTTCAAGAAAATGCAAGGGATTTGGGAACTCATGCATTCAAAGTTAATTCTCTCCTGCTCCATAACATCCATACCATTTGAGCAGGAAAAAAAAAAAAAAAACACCCTAAGTGCAGCTCAAGGAGTTCTGTTATAATTTTTTAAGTAAATGTGTAAATTATTTTATGTGCTCAAGATAAATTACCAAGAAAACGCACTGCTTCACATAATTTCCCATTCAGCCAACACAACGTTTGTAATTATCCGTGATGTGTCCGTGTCAGAGGAACATTTGTTTCTCCTTAGGCTAGAGTAAATTCTGTACGATCACATAAGAACAAGGTGCCTTGTTTCTACTTTCTTAGGTACAGTCATGACCCCCAACTACATAGACTCCAGCAGCCTCAGCGTGGCCCCATGGTGTGACTGCAGCAACAGTGGGAACGATATAGAAGAATGCCTGAAATTTTTGAACTTCTTCAAGGACAATACTTGTCTCAGTGAGTTTAAAAAAAAGGGGGGGGGGACACACAAACACACTTTCCTCTCTGTGTTCAAGCTATACCTTTGCATTTCTTGTGCCTGCCTTCTTCTCTCTCTCTCTCTCTCTCTCCCCTCTCTTTTTTCCGGCTCGCTGATGGTGAATCCAGCCTCTCTTGGCCATACTACGCAAGGCAGCAGGGAACAGAGTGAGTGGGTGCTGCCAAGTCTGTGAATCCAAAGGCCTAAGAGAGCAAGGGATTCGAACAACAGAGGGTGTATCCTGTCAGATAGAACCCTTCTACCCACAGATCAAATTCTGATGTTGGCCACCAGCATGAAGTCTGTTCCAAAGGTTCTTAAAACCTGGGTCTAATATGCAATGTGAGAAGCTCAGACAAATTAGATGGGGGTAAGCCTCCGAGGGCTTGCTGAGAAAAATTAGA
The DNA here is from genome assembly GCF_011764305.1 of Mustela putorius furo. Lineage (NCBI taxonomy): Eukaryota > Metazoa > Chordata > Mammalia > Carnivora > Mustelidae > Mustela > Mustela putorius. The sequence continues at coordinate 14,326,634 of NW_025422057.1, forward strand.
GCGTTCACATCAATAGCCCCCTGGATGTTCAGGGTTGGCTCAGAGGAGAAGTCACAGTTCTTGAGTGGGATTAGCTGGCGGTGCAGGCGGGAGCCTCGGGATGTCCGTTATCTCGGGAGACAGAGATGAGCACCTGGGAGCTGGGGGGCGGTGGGAAGCTTGCTCCTGCTTGGAAATAGTATTGGCTGTTACTGCCACTTTCTTCAGGCAATATGGAAACCTGTTTCCCAAAGGGAGAGGGAGAGAGAGAGGCATGCAGGTGTGAACAATGGGCAGGCATCAGACCGTGCAGAGCCTCCCTTCTGTCTGCGGAGATGCACATCGTTTGAGGGGACGATCCAGCGGACATGCTTGAGGACCTGCTCTCCTTTGGTGGCAGCTGCCCTTAGTGTACTGGGGGCCTTCAACTCACTCCACAGGGAGTGCGATAGATACATGGTCTCCTTGACTGTCTTCTGCACAAGAGTGCGAGGAGGTGTAGGTAGGAGCTTCTCCATTTCACAGGTGAGTCAACAGCTGCTACTCACATGGGTCCTCCAGGCCACAGTTGGATCTAAAGCTCGAGTTCCTCCTTCTGCAGCCCCTGTGCCCCGAGGCTTTTGTATCATGCCTGATATCAAAGGGCCCATTGGTTGAGAACATATGGCGGAACACCGGGGACCAAGTGGGACTTCCTGGTGAGAGATGTGGAGCCAGCTTCTAGGAATTAAGGTTCAGCCACCCCTCTGAGAGCCGTGAACACTCTCCATGATGGTCTGCTGTCTGGTGACTGACGGCCGGAGAATTAGCTAACAATTTACCATGTGTACACGGAAAAGCTTTTAAGTGTTACTTATTCTCAAACCTCTTTATCGCTTCCTTTGTTGAAAAGACAGATCTAAATGATTTGCTTACTAGGTGCTTCAGTCATGTGGCTGTAACCAAATGCTTTAATCATCTTAAAACTAGCACAAGCTTCTGGACACCTAAGGGAAATGGAAAACCACAAAACTAGTGGGAAGTATGGAGACATTTGCTGAGATATTGGGGGTACCCTCAAACTGAACCTCGGCTCTCCAGTTTGGTCTTGACTTAAAAAAAGAAAAGCATATATATATATATAATCCTCCTTTTCCACATCCTGTATAGTCTTTTGGCAGAATGAAAGTTTTAATGAAGATAAAGCAATGACAGTATAGGTCAGTGTGAGAAAAGATTGTAGTCACACTGCCTGGAAAACCGCTCCCTCATGGAGAAATTAAAGGTGTCTCTGCTTAATAATATTTTGGTGAAGGGGAGACTGGTCTGGTCTCGTTTTGCTGATGACGTCTCAATAAAAATAAATACATTTGGTCTTCAACAGGGACCAAAGCCAGCCAGAATTTTTCACCGTCATCCCATTTAGACTTGGATGAGAAGGGGCACAGGGCACCAAAGACACAGGGCCGTCAATTCACATCCTGCAAAAGGCTGTAGAGTAGAAGGAATTAAAATTTGTAGGTTCCAACCCGAATGTCACAACCCTGTTCTGCCGCCTTCAGATTAACCAGATCTCTCCCAGATTCCTCTATCACGAACACAGCTTTAACCGATTGTTTATTTCTGGTTCTTGGGGGGAAACGCAGTTATTTTTAAGCCAAAGTGGATGGCCAGGGTGAGGGGAAGAGAGAAGAATGAGTCGGAGATGGAGGTAGGCTCAGAGTTCCACTCACTTGGGTCTTTCTCCAGACGCCTCCTTCACCTCCCTGGACCGCGGTATGGGAGCTATGCTTCCCCGTCACACTCTCAGCCCCCGCTTCATTTCCTCCAGGCGTTTCTCAGCACCGAATGGATTCTCTATCTCACTTAATACCCTCCCCAGCCAGCACGGGCTCTAGGGAGGGCAGAGGCTCTTGTCTGTTGCTGCCATCCTTCCTGTTCACTGCTGGATGCCCACGGAGCAGAGCCTGGCACATAGTCCATGCTTCCACTGACATTCGAGTAAACAAATGAGCAAGTGCACAGACACCCCAGGAGGCAAGACCACCACAGGGGAAAAGCTCAGGTAGTGCCCATACATGGCAGGGGTCTCCTGGATCTCCGTGTCTGAACAGGAAAGAGGAAGGAGCGTTCTGCAGCTTGTGGTGGTGGTGGTTCTCGGCCATTCGGAGAAACCCGTCTCCCTGTCCCTCGTTCTCTGCATTGCACCCACCCGTTAAGCCATGTAAGACCGCTAGGAGCAAATTTGTATTAATTCCAGGCTGTTTCTTACGGCCTAAAAAATGTAAAGTTTGAGAAAACAAGCTTCCAATTTGCTGAACTTAAAGGATAACAATTTTAGAACAAAATGTCACTTCTAAGAGGAAGATTAGGCTTAAATTATTCTGTCTTGTATATCGGAAGATGCCAGCTAAGAATCATATATTAACAATTTGCACATTCAGGTCTCAAATGGAGGAGTTTGATTTCTTATACAATGAATATGAAATAAACAAATTCCTAAAGCCAGGCCAAATCCCCGAGGACCTGATTAAAAACTGTTTTTAATTCATTTTGGGGAGGGGAACAACACACAACCAATTTACTCTTGCCATAAAAACAATCTAATCCCATGAAATTGTAATAAGCTTTTAAAGTTTTACATTTTAAACTTTTCATTTCAGCAGGGCTGCTCCTACCTAATTATGCAGATTTTGTTTGGAAGACTGGGAGCAGAAAGGAAAAAAATAATCTTACTTAAATTTTCACTATGTATTGATGAGATTTGGGGTAGATTTTTTTTTTTTTTCTTGTAAGGAAACTAGTTGCATCTGTACTAGTTGCATTTGGCTCATAGTAGCTGCTCAGAGCCTGTGCCGGGTGCTCTATGGTAGTGAGTCACGTCTTTGGCTGTTTGATTTTACCGCCTGCCAAATTAGCGTGGGGGTCACCAAGTTGCCTCATGATTAGGGCTATGTTACTTTAAAAAAAAAATCACTAACTAGTTTGCTTTTAGTATAGTATTTTAACAGAGTACAGGGATGTTCTTAGAAGATCGTGATCCCCCAAAAACAGGTTCGAGGCTGGGTTTCGAAGCACTTGACTGATGAGTATTTCAGGGCAAGGACCTTGCTCAGCCCCTGGTACATAAAAAGGAACATGATCTGTCTTGTGCTTCAAGCATACCGAAGTGTCCATGTCGGTGTTTAATGAATGAATTGATTTTTGAGTACCTGACCCAATGGCTGGCTCTCCGCGCGCGGAGGGATGGTTGGGTTTTGTTCAGGGAAGTCCAATACTGTAATCAGAATTTCTAGTGTGCCTCTCTGGCTTCATGTATCCTGTCTGTTACATTTGCTGCTTGACTTTGAAATTGGATTTCCTCCTGTTTTACTGCAGAAAATGCAATTCAAGCCTTTGGCAATGGTTCTGATGTGACCGTGTGGCAGCCAGCCCTCCCAGTTCAGACCACCACTGCCACCACCACCACAGCCTTCCGGGCCAAGAACAAGCCCCTGGGGCCAGCAGGGTCTGAGAATGAAATCCCCACTCACGTTTTACCACCTTGTGCAAATTTGCAGGTAAGAGCGGGGACCAAACTCCCGTTTGGAGCTCACTTGCGGGGGCGGGGGAAAGCAGGGACCAGTTTCCTGCAATGCATTTAAAGATGGATGGCTAATGAGGGAGGGCTGCTTGGGTTTGAATCTTACAAGTGCATTTAACCACGATAAATGAAGATTGCGAATCGCCGCAGAGCGGGAGAAGGACAAACTCTGGGATTGACTTGCATTTGCTGGGAGTGTGACTTTGGTCATTGGGCCTGGAGCTGGCCTTGGTGTCTTCACCTGTAGAAGGAGGGGGCTGGGGTGATGAATCTTCAGGCCTTCTATTTGTGGAGCGGCAGAGTCAAACTGGGATCAATTTCTTTATTATGCTTATTCTGTGTTCCCCCCAAAGCAGCAGCCTGTTGAAAGAGAAAGTACTCTTGGGTTGGTCACCACCAGTATCATTTAAACTTAACACAGAGAGTGTAACTCTGTCTTAAGGTCACCAGGGGCACTGTCACTAGTGAGGTGTTAATTCCAAGAGTTCCTATGGGTTCGTTCTTCCAGAAGCAGAAGAAAACGTTTTTTTCTGAAGTCAAAGGAGCTGGATAGAGCCACCCTGCAAAGCCTCTCGTGGGACTGGAGGCCAGTGAAGAGTGGCCAGGAGACTTCCTTGGGGTTAATCCAGAGCTCCCAAGGGCAGAACCACAATGGCATGTGAACAGTGGTTTCCTGCCTTTAGTCAAAGCGGAGTGTTTATTCTGCCTTTTTATTGATTTTTTTTTCATAATAACAACTATTCAGCTACTTACTTAGCAAGACATTATGTGTTTATATGTTTGCAAAGTCTCTTCACACACTTTAGGTCTCCGGCCGTTACCCTCCTGACGGCTGTGGGAGAGTAATAGTGTTACTGTCGGCCTCGTGCTTGCACTGGAGGGCTCCAGGGCTTGGTGAAGTAACACTTTCGCGGGAGCCCGCAGAGCTTGTGAGTCACAGAACCGGTGCTGGGAATCCAGGAGACTCCCGCTGCTTTCATGGTTCTTCCTGTATTTGGGGGGAAGGAGTGACCGCGTGGTGATCTCTGCTTCCTGTCGTGCTAGGCGAGGGCACAGGCGCCGAGCACTGGCTGTCATTTCATACTGGTCACTGGAGTTTATTCTCTTTTCTCCCCACTCTGCTGCCACCAAGGACCAGGCTCACCGGAAACCTTCTTTGGCCAATACCTTCTTAACTCACAATCCCCTTCGTTCCCTATAGACCCTATACCCTGGGGCAGTTCTTCTGCTTCTGATTGGCTTGCGGTCTCTCTTCCCCAATGTCTCCCTTCTTGGATGTCCTGCGTGCCGCTCAACTGACGACTGATCTCTGTCCCGTCCCCCCATGTCCCAAACCCTGAGACACACTCACACACACACTCACATGCACAGCACTAAGGGGGAAGGTGGGGAGGGGAGCCACATGGCCCAAGGTCAACCAGATATTCTTCATGCTTCTGAAGCATTTCCTGAGCATGTCCCATGTCCAAAGCTCTGTGCGGAAACTGCTAGAAGTAGGATGCTTGGGCAGTATTACAGCCTCTAACTGCTCCCTCTTGCAGCAGAGCCCTCAGGCTTGGGGAGGGGAGGTGACTTGCACAGCCCCCCCCCCCCCCCCCCCGCCATCCTCCACCCCCAGCCAGGGAGAGGAGAGTCTGGAGCCAGACATCGCACCACAGACACAGGATCTGTTCTTTGTCTCTGGCTGGTCCCCGGCGTCCTGCTTCCTCCTAGGCCAGCCTGCTGCTCTTACTGGGTCCACTTTGGTTCTAGCGTCTGTAAGACAAGTGGCCAGATGAGAGATAGGACCCTGGTGTACTTTGGTGATAAGACTGGGCCAGAGATGGCTCCTTACTGGTAGAAGAGGCAAGCTCTGGCCATGGCAAAAACCGGGTTCTTTTCTGCAGGTGTCTGAGCGCAGGGAGCATGGCTGTGGGGGCAGTGTTTATAGCCTGTGTATCAAGCTCCTTCGGTGTTTTGGAAACTTCATGGGGATGGGCACTCAGAAACAATTCTCTCCTCAGTGAACTTATAAATAATGCGCAGGATGCAGCTTGTCAACATTTTTGGGACGTCAGACCAAACGAATAGATGACGCTTCAGAAGACTAGCCGTCATTGGAAATTCTATGAAATTAGTCTTCTCCGTGAGAGAGGACTCTGTCAGCCATAAGGAGACACTCTCCCCACCTCCCTGTGCCTCTGCTACTGCCCCCCCCCCTAAAAAAGTGCCTGGCTTCTGCTTCCTGTGGTGCCCGCATGTCTTGGCCCCACAGTATTGTGCCTCGAACACAGCTCTGCCCAGCCACCCCTCCCTGTCAGGAGGACTCGGTGCTGCCGCAAGGTTGCCCTGGCAACGTCAGGGGACACATGAGCTCTGTTCCCGAGAAACAACGCTTTGCCTTCCCCTGTATTAGTGATAGGAAATCTGCCTCTTGAGTAGAGGGGCAAAGTAAAATTAAAGCATGATGTTTACATTGAGGCTGCTAGTTAACTTCTCTGCAGAGGGCGAAATGGCAGTGGGGGTTGACCAAGGAGTAAGGTTGCAGCCATACTTGTCTTCCCTGGGAGACACACACGCACACACACACACTCCACATAAGTTGGAGCTAAATGGCATTTCATTTCTGGGGAGCCCTTCAGGGTTCTACCAGACCTCACCTTTCCTCTTAAGGGAACGGCCTGTTTGAACCCATTTTTGCACACGTGAAGCAGAGAGTGAGAGCTTGGGCTCTGCAGCCAAGCCTGTGTTCAGACCCAGGCTCTTTTCCTCACCAGCGCCCGGGCTTCTCTGAGCCTCAGCTTTCACAAAACTCAAGGATGGTCGAGCTGCCAGAATGGGGGGGATTAAATGGGGGTAATACCTCAGGGCCTGGGGCAGAAGGAATACTCCAGAATGGTACTTTAAAAATGTCCCATGTGATGTCTGATCACCAATCAGTTGGCCATTGGGTCTCTTGATAGCAGACGGGTGTTGGTGTTGTGCCGGATTTACAGACATCCTTCCCTGCTACACATAAGGCAACAGAGTCAGGGAAGGGCTGGCGACTTAACCAGAATCACACAGTAATTCTCTGGAGGGCCTGGGATTTCTGCCTAATGGCCGGTATACTTCCACCTTATTCCATGACTTTGGACAACCAACCTGGGCTCTTTCTTTGAATTAGAAATGGACAAAAAGGAGGAAGTAAAAAAACGGAAAGTTATACAGTATTTGTCTTTCTGCATTTGGCTTATTTCACTTAGCATAATGCCTCCAGGTTCCTGATCTCACTTCCATGTAGTATCTGATAAGGTCAGATTTTTTTTTTTTTTAAAGATTCTATTTATTTGACAGAGAGAGATCACAAGCAGGCAGAGAGTGGGGGGGAAGCAGGCTCCCCGCCGAGCAGAGAACCCAGTGCGGGGCTTAATTCCAGAACCCTGGGATCATGACCTGAGGTGGAGGTAGAGGCTTAATCTACTGAGCCACCCAGGTGCCCCAAGTTCCGATTTTTAAAGCGAGGAGAATGGTGGTTACCAGAAGCTGGGCAGGAAGGTGCCGCTCAGAGGGAACAGGTTTCAATCACGTGGATGAATGGGATCTAGAGCTCTAGTATACAACATGGTGACTACAGCTAGTAATAGTGTATCGGATACTTGGATCCTGCCAAGAGAGTACATCTGAATTGCTCCCACCCTCCCCCAAAATGGTAGCTACCTAAGTGATATGTTAATTAGCTTTACTGTGATAAACTTTTCCTCAGATACACGTGTATCAAAACATCAGGTTGTAGTCCTTAAATGCATACAATTTTTATTTCTCAATGTTACCTCAGTAAAGCTTGTGACGGGGGAAGAGGATAGAAATGGCGGCAGGGCAAAGCTCCTTGAGAGGGACCATGTGCCTTGGTGCTTCCTGAAGGCAGCCATTCAAGTCATAGGGGAAGCACAAAGCTCGTGCTTTAGGTTGGGGTTATTCATGCAATTCCAGGAGACAAGGAATAGGAAAAGACTGAAAGTTTGCCAGTAAAATTTTCACAGCTTGGCGATGTCTTTTGAATGACCTATCCTAACAACGGTAGAAAGAATCACTGGAGGCCAGAGGATGGGGGGTGAGGGAGTGATAAGAGATGGGCCTTCACCCCGAGAACATGGTCCCTGGCACTGATTTAGGACTCTTGCTTTGGAAGAGGGCTCCCAGGAGATTCATTCTCCCTATTTGTCCTTCTTCTGCCTGGCTGGCTGTCTCCAGATAAATTACCATTTGCCAGGGGGTCCTGGAAATATCTTACAATGGCGTTTGTCGCAGCTGCGTGTGTCATTACTCAGAACAGAACTGACTTAAACCAGCTTGGGATCCATAGGTAGCAGATTTGGAGAAAGTCAACTATCTTTGGCAGCTCTAAAGTTCACTTCCCTCGAGAGGCACCCTCCTGTAATATTTTAAAATATACAATAATATGAGGAAACTCTTGGGGACTTGAATTCCTGTCTTAACATTTGAGATAGATTTCCCCTTTGGAAGGGAAGAGATAAGAATAAACATTTTCAAAAGTCGGCTTCGAAGTGTAATAATCAACAGAACTAAATGCATTTCTTGTGGGGAAATGGGTGGCCTTGGGTGTGGGGCGTATAGGACTCTTCTTTAGTTCCTGTGAAAGGCTTGCCTTTAAAAAAGGAAAGTTGATTGATTAGTATAAAATGTCATAGAAATGTCCAAGTGCTCACCCCCTGAGGTGATAAAATACCAGGTTTTGGGTAACCCGCCAAGCTCCCATGTCAGGATTAATTGGCAGTCATATTAGTAACAAGCATGACGCAGGCTGTGCTATTGTTGGAATATCCTTTTGAATTGTACAAAGTGGTCACATGAAAAACAAAGGAAGATTAAAAATTCTACCAATTATTTCATCTTCTGTGCACTTGAGTGATCTGCTAGCTGGAAAAAGCTCAGGATATTTAAACCAAATGGACTGTACTCGTCGCTTATTTAAAGTAAATATCTTTGGGAGATGTAAGTAAGTGTTGGAAAAATCCCTACTTTGCCTCATTGTACACCACTTAATTCTGGAAGCTTAAAGTAAAGACCCTTTAGAGTGACATTTGTAGGTCTTGGATTCCGTGGTCAAACAGGGGGCTAGAGCCTGAGGAAGACAGCCCAGGGACCGTAGCCGAGGACGCTGGGCAAAAGGTTGCTGCCTCTGCCCCTTTCTGCTTTCCACTCTGTAGGGCTGTGATTGAGAAGAGAAAGTCTGGTAGCCTGGGGAACACACAGTCCGATCCAGGGCTGGCGGGTGGGTAGGGGAAAGCTGTGAGCAGTTGGTGAGCTCTAGTGCACGGTGAGAGCCACGACCAAAGTCCGTTTTTCTTAGGAGCCAAAGAAAGCTTCTCTGTGGAGAGACATGGAGGGCCAGAGCTTGTAGACCCATCTCAAGTAGGGTTCCTCCCCTCTCCCTAGTGGGACTTTTAAGGCCGCACTCTAGAAAGAAACCAGCAATGTGGTTTTCTCAGACACAGAAGCTATGGGAGCATCTCCAGGGATACTCTCTGTGAGAAGGCTAACTGCTGAAATCACCAGTGCCGAGGGCTGCTGTTCTCTTTCCCACTGATCACCCATCATCTGCTTTGATGGTCAGACCACGCTGGCCCTAAGAGCCCCACAACAGGGACACTACTGATCCTCCCTGGCTGTGGGGGCAAAGACTTTGAGGTGAATGTTTTTCTTGGAGCGGAGAACCTGCAGCACCCACTGGATTTTAACTCCTGGCCTCCTTGACTGGAACCAGTTCTTCTCTTCGCAGAGCATAGTCTGAAGCTTATAGAAATGGGCTGGGAGGGCACCTGGGTGGCTCGGTGGGTTGGGCCACTGCCTTCGGTTCGGTTCATGATCTCGGGGTCCTGGGATCGAGTCCCGCGTCGGGCTCTCTGCTCGGCGGGGAGCCTGCTTCCTCCTCTCTCTCTCTCTCTCTCTCTGCCTGCCTCTCTGCCTACTTGTGATCTCTCTGTGTCAAATAAATAATAGGATCTTTAAAAAAAAAAAAAAGAAAGAAATATATTCACCAAAATATACTAAAAAAAAAAAAAAAAAAGAAAAGAAATGGGCTGGGAGCTTATGGGATGCAGGATGTTTACCCATTGGTAAGAGGAGCAGAGGGCAGGCAAGAATTGCCCAGACATTTAACTTCTACATATTAGAATAATATTCAAATATTTAATTAGAATATTAAATATTAGAATATTGAAACTTATCTAGACCTGAAATAAGACTTTCCATCCCGGAAGAACAGCATAACCCTCCACTGCCTTAGGACCTCGTCACCTAAACAAAGTCTCTTTGTACCTGATAGGGTCAGACCAGACCAGAAATGGTTTCAAAGCTCTTCCCAGGGCCAGACCCCAAAAGTTCTAGATGCGGCGGCAGGAAGGCAGTCATCCAAACCTGCTCAATACCCAGGACTCCTCTGGCTGTGACCAAGTGAAAATTTTAAGTGTCGAGTTTTAAAAGGAAAGCTGCCAATGGGTGTTCCGTAAATCATTTGTGCCAGCAGACTGACCCCATTATGTCAGCTAATCCTGGAAATACAGGAGGTAAATTTAAATCTTCGAGCATGAAGCACTTAATCAATATTCTAAATGTTTTTCTTGCAATTTATGCTAGCAGAGCAATGGGGTGCTTTGGCGTCCTGTTAATCTTCCACTGGAGAAGAGGCACTTGAGAGCCAGGCCAGGGTGGTGGGATCTTGCCCTGGGTGATTGGTGGGAGGACGGGAAGCTGGGGGGGAGGGAGCGAGGTGCTTGCTTCCACACTAGGCCGCTGGCATGGAGACGCTCACCCCTGGACTCAGTCCTCCTACGCCAGCAGGCAGAGAGCCTCCCTGGGGCACCTCTTCGGTGCTTTCCTTTAACCTGTGGTTGACAGCCCAGGAGGGGCTTTGCTGGGAAGAGCATGAGCTTTGGGGGTCAGATGGACTAGAGTGAGAACCCTGGTTCTGTTCCTGTTGTTCTGTGATCTAGGGCACATTTCCTACCTTCTCCGAATGTCTGCTCTACACTGTCACCTGCTTCCCAGATCGGTTGTGAAGGTTCAGACCTGGTTTCCCTTATGCAAAGGGCCCAGCATGACTGTCCAACCCTCTCCACGTGGTTAAGGGGTTACCACTCTTAGCGTGATTCATGAGCTGTGTGAGCGCTTTCTCTCTGGACCCTGGGACCCTAAAGGAAGGGCTCTTCCCAGGGACTGGGAGTCCATGGAGGAAAAAAGATGGAGCCGCTTTCTTAGATTTTAAGAACCGTGGGAACGGGGTGATACCCAGCTGATTCTAAGAATTGGTCATTGTCAAAAGTCCTAAGGACGGAGGGAAGTACAAGTGTACTTTGGAGGAAGGGAAACCAAAAGGCAGGGAGAAAGGACAAGGTGTTGAGGCTTATAACAGTTCCAAACTCCATATCCCCGCGCCCAGAAGGGTCTCCTAGGAGTGTTACCCTAACAACCAGCTTCTTGATGGTATGACTGGGGCCGTGACAATAGTCAGATCTTGGTCCGACCTTGGTCCCAGAGTGGGACTGTCTGCCAGGGGCTGTTGCCACATCTCTTTAACCAGCGCTGACCTTGGGAAGATGTGACACGGCTGTAAACAGGAAACAGTCGTAGCTGCAGAAAAGATAGTGTCTGAGAACCAGCTTCGCATCCCAGCCTCTGACCCCAGGACTTTGATTCCTTCCCACGTCTGCATTCTGCCAGTATTACTATTTGCTTCATATTTATCTTTACACTCAATTACTAGGGACGCCTGGGTGGCTCAGCCAATTAAGTGGTTGCCTTCGGCTCAGGTCATGATCCTAAGGTCTTGGGATGGAGTCCCATGTTCGGCTCCTTATTCAGCGGGGAGCCTGCCTCTCCCTCTGCCCGGTGCTCCCCGGGCTTGTGCTCTCTCTCTCTCAATCTGATAAAAAAAAAAAAAAAAAAAAAAAAAAAAACCAAACTCAATTTCTAGATATACTTATTTATATGAACACCATAATTTTTAGACTTATCCAAAGCTGTTAAATCACATGTGACATATACGTGAGTCAGTGTGCTAGTTCTCTCTACATAATCCATATAAATATTAAATTTAAAAATAAATTTAAATATTAAAATTAAAAATGTTAGTAATGTCCCTTACATAGTGTCACAGACAACAGTGGTCCCCAAAGCCGCCTCTGAGAAGCATTATAAACCATCGAATATGACAGAACCCGGAACTATTTGCTCTGATAGTGCACATCAGCGCTAGTTCTTATGGTTGGATGTTAATAAAGCAAATGTGTATATGCTCTTCCCACGAGTCGATACTGTTCTAAGCACAGTATGTGTATATAGAGTCACTCCCTCAATCCCCACAGTAACCTGATGAGGTCAGTACTGTTATTATTCCCATTTGTTCCGACAATAGGCCTGAGACCCAGAGAGGCTGGATCGGGAGAGGGGTGCGACCAAAGGAGCATCTTCCCTTCTATGCGTTTTAAAGGACTACACTGTGTTACCTAAATCAGAGCACTTTAGCTTTCGGTTTCTAGGTAACATTATTCACTCAATAGAGATGAAAGTCAGTCTCTACGTTCTTGCGCAACATCTGGCAGATGGAGGAGCCAGACTGGTTCGTAAACCGTCATAAAGAAAGGAAACATCTATTCTGACAGCAACCAGTGTCCCTGGAACTCAGGTCTGATGCCAGCTCTCAGAGACAGCACAGACGCCAGAGGTTAAGGGCACGGTCCCCAACAAGACGGCCCTGACTTCAGGTGCCAGCCACACTTCAGGGATTCCCCAGGCCACCAACCAGCTACAAATTCAGGGCTTCCCAAGACCCTTCACATTCAATCCGCTAGAATGACTCAGAAGTCAGGAAAGTACTCTGCTTAGGATTACGGTTTTATTATAAAGGAAACTGATCAGAACTAGCCAAATGGAGAGATACAGAGGCTGAGATCTGAGACAGTCTCCGGGAGAGAGCTTTTGTTCCCTCTCCCTGTGGGGTTGGTACACTGCCCCCTCCCAGGGCATTGATGCATTCACCCACCAGGGAGCGCCACTGAGCTGCAGTGACCAGCTTTAATTGGGGTTTCATTACACAGGCATGATTGATTGAGCCATTGGGCCTGTGATTGAATGCAGTCTTCTACCCTTCTCTGCTGCCTGGAGGTCAAGCAGTTGGGGGGACCTCGCATGATTCAAAGCCCCAGCCCCTTGGCCAGTAGTTGGTCTCTCTGGTAACCAATCCCCAATCTCATTACCATAAACACAGGTAGGATCGGAAGGGCTCATGAATACCAAAGGCACTCCTATTGCTGAAGAACTTTCAAGTGTGTAAAAGTTTTCTCCCAGAAACCAGGAACAAAAGTTAGCCAAATTCTAATTTTAATTCTAGGACCAAACAGTGAAACTTCTCATAAGAAAGTTGGAGTTGAACTTCTAGCGTGGGCTCATTTCCCCCACTTGCCCCACTTGGGCAAACTACTTAGCTTTGACTTCCTCATCCCTGAAGTGGGGATGGCCATGGCCGCCCAGGAGGGCTGGAGCTTCCTGGGCTGTTAGAGGGATTCGGTGCGATCCTGTGTGTAAAGTGTGGCGCCCAGCTCAGAGGAGATACCGTGTAAGTCTTTATTCTTGTAAGTTTTGTGATGCTTTTGGCCCTTGGATAGCACTGGTCCTTTTTGTCCCATCTCCAGTCATAGAGAAACGCCCTGAGGGGACCGGGCTGCGTTGTGCATTGCCTGATGGGTCCCGTTTTCCAGTGGCTTTGCACGGGTAGCACAGGCTTGTTAAGGTCAAGGAAAGGTGAGGTCTTGTCAGGGTGGTGGTTTGGAAATATAATTTGGAGTCCGATGCTTCTCTGTTCTTTCCAGGAGGTGGACTGTGTGCCTCTGCACCGATCTTAGAAACTTCAGCAAGGACCGTTGGGTGATCTCTTGGTCAGGAACTGGACAGTTCCCCCAGATCAGACTTCCTCAACCTGGGCCCTCTTGACATTTTGGTCTGGAAATTCTTTGTTTGGGGCTGCCCTGTGCACTGTAAGATGTTGAGCAACATGCCTGCCTCCGTCTTCTAAATACCAGTAGCACTTTTTCCCTATGGTGACAACCACACACGTCCCCAGACAGAGCCAGATGCCCCCTAGAGGGCAGAATCGTCCCTGAAGGTGGACCACTGTCCGGGAAATGAGGGCTGCCTCAAAGACCCCCTTTTCCTTTCTATAACAGGGGAAATTAAGTTGTTGGAGAGTGTTTTCAGGTTCCCTGCATGGTAAGGGGCGTGTGGAGATGGGAGAGCAAGCAGCCTCACTGGACCAAGTCTTCCCTGGGTCGCACAGGCAAAACAATGGGAAGGGGCAGCAGTAGCCACCAAGTGCCCATGTTGGGATATTTAAGTTAATTTTCCCAAGGCGACACTGTTCTTGGAGTGGGGCCTGTGGAGGTACTGACTGAGGCTCTCCGCTGGCTTCTCGTCATCCGAGGACCTGCTGGTCTCCCCAGCCCACAGGGCCCCGCACACCCTCAACCTTCTGACGAATGTGTTCTCACCACTCAGCACCCTGGACGAGCCACCCAGAGGGGACATTTCAAAGGAGACTTTTGCCAGCTGACCAGAGTGGGTGGAAATGTGTATCCTCCACCCCCTTCAGGTTTTGCATGTGGACCCGGGACATGGGGGCATTCGGGGGGGCGGCGAGGGGAGTCGAGCAGGATTGTGCGGCCCGTGCCAGACCAGTCACCGCCGGCCCGTGCCAGAACAGTCACCGCCGAGCTGCAGCTCGTGTGCGGAATCTAAATGACTCTGGCCACACAGATGCCATTTCCTGAGCCTTTTGTTTGAGAAAACGACCTTGGTGCTGCCTGTGATGTGTGGTATTTGGTTTATGGTCTTTGTCAGGTCTCCATCATTTCTGGCTATTACAGAGTATTTTCTAGCCCCCACCAGCATGTCGGTCCCATTAAAAAAAAAAAAAAAAAAAAAGTCCAAATGTTGGCTAGAGCTACAGTTCCTTTGCATAATGCTCAGAGCAAGTTGATTTCCCCCACTCTGAAAGAGATGAGCTGCAAGGGGTCTTCCCTGAGCAGAAGTGCTAAGCCTCAGGGGTTCCCCACCCAGGCTGCTTCTGGGCTCCCCTGGAAGCCTCAAGGCAGAGCTCTGGACCGGGCTGCTAAGTGGCCTAGAGGCCCTGCGTGATGGGCCCCACTATTCCCAGCGCAGAGAGGCCAACAGCGACCTCCTGGGACTTAATCTTCGCAGCGCCAGGTGCCAGCCGACGAGCTCAGAGGGGAGCTACCTCCCAGAATCCGCCCACGTTAGCCCTGGGAGGAAAGAGGCTGTTGTAAAAACAGTTCTTGAAATAACTGCTTGTAGAGCGTTTTCAAAGCCTTTCATCCAGGAGAGTGCTTGAATTCAGAGCTCAAAAATTGGGGATGACTCCATGAAGGCTGCCACGCAGCCTGCCGACATGCACCTTCTGTAGTGCATTCGAACCCCATTAGGCACGGAAGCTTGGAACGTGTAACTGGGACCAAAAAGACAGACGTTTCCTCTTGGGAGTCAGGCTCCGCGGTGGGTAGGTGCGCACATGGCCCATCCGCCGACAGCAGCGTCGGCACCCCTAATGGTGTGCTCAGCCCCCGCAACGAAGCACCCATGCTGGGGGCTTCAACCACAGATATTTATTCCTCACGGCTCTGGGGGCCAGAAATCGGAGAGGAAGGTCTGGGGGTCTGGTTCCTCCTGAGGCCCCTCTCTGTGGCTTGCACATGGCCACCCTCTCACTGAGCCTTCACGTGGCCTTTCCTTGTGCCTGTGCATCCCCAGCATCCCTCTGTATGTCCAAATCTCCCCTTCTTTTAAGGACACCAGTCAGACTGGTCTGGGACCCGTCTCATTTTCACTGAATCGCCTCCCTAAAGGCCTGACTTCAAATCAATTCCCATCCGGAAGACCTGGGGAACAGGGCTTTCGTATATGAGTTGGGGGGGAGGAACCCCATTCCGTCCATAACATATGTGGGAGGGGCAGGTCCTGCATAACTAAATATTTGACAGTTTAAAAATCTCATTTATGGGGTGAATTTAAAAATTACTGTTGCCACAAGCCTCCCTGCAATGCAGTACACAGGTTCTGCTGTCTCTTGTGTAGACTTTGAACATGAGAGACTCCCTCTTGGCTGGTCCTCTGGTGGAAGGGACATGGGGAAAGACCCTCCCTGGGGCAGAAGGGCCGACCCGCCCAGCCTGCCAGTGTCCCCTCTCGTAACTGCTGTCACCGACGAGCTTCTGCAAACTTAATTCAAGGAATGATTTTCTGTGATTGGCATGTTTGCATTGTAGCAAACTTTGGTTGAACATATTGTTAGAATACACAGTACTGTAATTTAAGATTATTTTATCAGCAGTAAAGGGTTTTATAATTCATTTAAAAAGTTGTAATGGGCTTGAGCATCTTCAGTATAGTTTAATAATATAGCGTTTTATAGCCAGCTATAAACTTTCAGATTACGGTTTTAGCAATTGTGCAATTCTATTTTATAGTTTAATAATTGTTCAAATGAAGGAGAGTATAAGGTTCCTAAAAACCAATTTAATGACTTAGAAAAATAGCCTTTATCAAAATCTAACGTATATCTTTAATGAACCCAGATGTCACCTTTTCGACGAAGGTAGATCATCGCATCCATTTTTCTCAACCACAAAGCCCTCCAAATTAAGCACACAGAGCGCTGTATATGAGTTATGTTTTTTCTCCTTTAAAAAAAATCTTTTTTCCCTAATCTCCTACAGCCAGAATAAGTCTATTTGCCAAGCGCAAGGTGGACACCAGCAAGGCCTGAAGGGCTTTAGCAGGAACAGGGAGTAAATTGGTTCTCTCTTGAGAAAGTTCTTTGTTTTACAAAAGACCCTTGATCACAGTGCTTCAACCCCGGCTCCTGACTCAAATAAAACCCCGTATTAATAATGCCTCCAGATAGCCCAGACCTCACCATTCTGTGAGTGTGTGGCAAAATGGGAAGCCCTACATTATACCATAATTGTGTACTGTTGTTAAGAGTAATAAAAGTATTAGCATATAGCATATAGGCACTATCTCACGTTGTCCTTGGAATTATAGTTCGTGCTGTGAAGTTTCTGGGATTTTCCAGGGTTATGTTGTCAGACACCTGAAACCGTTAAAAGAGGAGGCTCCAGACGAGGCACACAGATAGTCACCATGGAGCACACCCTGGGACCACGGTCCCAGGACCCTTGGGTGCAGTGATCCTTGGGTGGACCAGCTGTGGGTCAGGGCCCCGTCGCAGAGAAATGGCACAGGATGGAAGGAAGAGCCCACGTGGCCGGAGTCCTTCCTGGTGGGGGTGCGGTACAAGGACTTGGGGCTCACCGCGCATTTCCGCTCTGTTAGCCGCAGTGGCTGCGACGTAATGGTGGAGAGGCTGACTCTGAACCGCCCCCTGGGCTGGGAGTGGGAGGGAAGCTCCTGCAGTGGTAAACTCTCTCTGGCATCACCCTGAAATGACAGAGGCTCCTTTTCCCTGCTTCCCACTCAGTTCCCCCTTCTTGGTCAGCGCCAGAGATCTTCTGGCTGAAATGTGGTGCTGCTTGGCAACAACTGACGGCTGTCTGTCCCAAGGGTGTCTGGGTAGCCCGTGCCAGGTCACCGTCACATCAGCAACGCTGCCCACAGGTGGCAGGCGTTCTTGCTGTCCTAGGTGTCACCTGCCGTCTGTACCCATTCTGTGCCCCAGCACGTGGCCTCCCCGACGTTATAACAAGGGGGGGAGGCAGCACTTACTGATTCTGAAGTCCGTGGAGCACGCAGGCAACACCATCTCTCAGTTTATACCCAAACCAAGCAGGCTTTGCGATAATATAACCCAAACATGGAGTGTGCTGATGCCCGATGAGGGACCATGTGCACAGTAGGCCTACAGCAGCATGGTTAGTGCTTTTGTTTTTAAGAAAAAGAGGGTGGGCTTAAGAATAGGAAATCCTGAAGGATCAGGCTTCTTGCTACGACAGAATCAAACCTTCCTGTGGACTTCAGGGGCGAGTAACTTCGCCTCCTTAACCCTTGGATTCATCCCCTGTGATATGGGAACAATGAGCACTACTGCCTCGGTGGATGGTCATCATTAAACGAATTAAAATTCTCCAGCGTAGTTACTGAGCCTCCAGTTCAGCCGAGCAACTGCTTTTATCATGATTTTATCTTCCTGGTGGGTCTGTGCTCGAGCAGGAGACAGAAGCAGCTTGTACTAAGGGGGCATTTGGTGACCTTTACCCCCAAATTCCTGGGGAACATGAACTTGGGCATCATACAGGGTGTGTGTCCCGCAGAAGGGAGCCAGCCTCAGACTGAAGCTGTTTGTTATGATTACTTACTTACCATGTCTTCCCCCAAACATCTTTTCTTTACCACTTTTGTCAAAAATTTAAAAAAAAAAAATGGAAATAATAGCTTTAGGATGGGGATGGGAAGAACGGTGCTCAGTGCATTCTAGGAAGAGCCATTAGGCCATCCGCACCTGTGGTTTAGAGGGCAGTGAGCTGACCCATCAGAGGGACAGTAATTCAGCAGTTGGACAATTGCTTAACCCAATTGCTGGGTAATAAACATACTTAATAAAAAGGGCTAGGACATCTGCACCATCTTGGCCATAAATACGCTCTCTCGTTCTGGGTAACCTATGAGAATACCTCTCAGCACACTTAGGTCACATACCATAAATAAATCCAATTTCTTGTATTCCCTACTGACCTTTTATCCTCAGGACTTCTAACCAGCTCTGCCTCCCTGAATAACAGCCCCTGCCTTGTGTTTGAGCCGTGGAGCTCGTGCACGGAAGGAAAATGGCCCTGTTCTCTGGTGAGGTTCAACCAAAGGCTCCCCTCCACTGGACCCCTCCTGTTTGAAGCCCTAGAGGAGTCAGGCCATGGACAGAGCTGTCTGGAAGGGAAGCTGTGGATGGTGGGCATGGAGTGGACATCGCAAGAGTTTTCCCCAGAGTGGTCATTGTTGTCTACTTCCTAGGCAGCCGGCGTGGCCCCGGCTTCTTACTGCCTCCAAGAAGGTGGGCACCTTCTTGGCTGTCTGCAGGATAACCAGAACTACTTCCAGGGGTTGGTCCGGGGGTGATGGGAGATCGTGCACACCATGTCCGGCACAGAGTCCGCTGGCATGGGTTTGGGCGTCGAGGGGACTGAGGTCAAACAGATGCATCTCAGTGCGGCCACTCGAGCTGCAGAGACCCGGCAAAGGGCCCGCCTCTCTGAGCCCATGTTTCCCGATCTGTGCTAGGGGAGAGCTCTGCTCAGGAAGTCCTGGAGCGGTGGGGAGTGTTCAGGGAGGCGCCCATGGGGTCAGTTATAGGAGGGGACTGTCGTGAACGGGAGCTGGTCACAGTTCTTGCGGTGAGTCTGCTCAGTTTCCCTCAGTTATCTGTGTTTTCTCCGTCTACTAAAAGCATGCTTTTCTTTAAAGTTTTTTAAGGTTGGTTTTTCACCTGGTTTTTCACAGCACACAGGGTGCTCCCTTTTCTGAAGAGGAGGTGAACAAAAGCCCAGGGTCGAGTACGTCGGCAGACCACAGCATTTTATATGAACCCTTAGTTACCACCATAAGTCACGGAACCATTACGGGGCCGCACTCAGCTGCACGTAAATGCACGGGAGAATGAGAGACTTAATAAATATTATCTGATGGCGGTGAGGATGCGTGTCTGACGAGACAGGCTTCATGCACTTCTCATCAGAAACCACAATGAATCTTTTCTGTTGCTCTCGCGCATTTGCATTTCCGACTGCACATTTGAGAAAACGAATGTTTCATTTTGGGGCCATCCCCTGAGCCGCCTTTCGACCCTACTCACTGAATGTTTGCTCTGCAAAACACCCCCTGGGCCCCACGCCCAAATGTCTTTCACACACTGTTTGGTATAATCTCACTGTTAATAGGGCATCATTTTCTAAAACACAGGTCATAATTGGTTCTTGTCTGGATACATTACAAATCAAACAAGTTAACCATGAAGGAAAACACAGTTCTCTGGTGTAGTTTGCAGCCTGTGTTTGCTCCAGCTTAGGGAAAAGGGACACAGCTGCAGGACGGTCCCGGGAAGTCTGGCAGGGAGAGAGGCCAGCCCGAGTGCCGTGTTAGGGCTTCCTGCTGGAGACAGTGTCGGCACCATCGTGCCATTAGTGTTGAATTACAAGTGCGGAGCTGTAGGCATCCTTTTTATGGCGTGCTGGAGACTGATGACCAAGCCCGGGGGACTGCTTAGCTAATGGAGGACTGTTGATATATCTTACACTGGACTGTATCTCTTTCAGTGCATTCATTTTTAAATCCAAGGAATCACAGAAGATCGTGAGCCCATTCTAGTCAATATTGTGTTCACCAGCCAAATTAGCTTGAGCTTTTGCATTTCTCCAGTCCCTGCCCTGGCCCAAGAATACCAGCCTAGAGAACACAGAGAGGCCAGGCAAGCCTCCACATCACCCTGAGGTCTGAGGGACTTTCCCCTTTACCTTTGATTCTCAGAACAACTCTGGGAGGTAAGAAGGAGGGCGGGGCTTATTATCATTAAAACTGACGGTTGAAGAGCCAAGAACAGGACTTTCCTAGCCTGTGTTCCATTTATCATCTTTTATCAATCAAGCTGGTACCAGGAATAAGTTCTAAACCATAGTAGAAGCTTTCATAATGGACCCTCATGTAAGCAACTTATCACAGAAGACAGCCTCTCCGTTCTCTTGTAAATATCTAATGCCCAAGGCCGACTGCATGCCCCAAGCTTGTGCCTCTGTTCTCCTGTTCACCTCTGCCCTTGGTCTCTCCAGTTGAGAGACAGGGTTAAAAGGGTCAGGCACGTTTGTTCTCAAACCTTTTTTATGCTCTTATGGTTGGTGTTTTGCTTGCAAATTTAAATCAGTATTATATGAAGGATTGAAATAAAAGCACAAAAGAAAGCATAGTTGTTTCAATGAAAACTAAGTTGAACACATTGAGAAAGCTAAATTCCTTTAGAAAATGTCTTCGGATCAGGTGTGGGTGGGGCAAAATCATAAAAGACTGAGAAAAATGATAAAAATGGTAAAAAAAAAAAAAATCTGCTCTGAGATTCCTCTGTAGGTATCAAACAAAGTGTCTCCTGTTTTAAAGAAAGTAAACCTGGAAATTATAGACCATGAACTAATTATAGAGGTAGATTCTGCAGAACATAAGCCAGGGAACTCCAATCAGGAAACTCTTCCTTTAAAAAACTTTTTTTTAAAGATTTATGTGTCAAATTATTTGAGAGAGAGAGTGCTTATGAGCAGGAAGGACAAAGGAGAGAGGGAGAGAGACTCTCAAGCAGATTCCTTGCTGAGTGTGGAGCCCGACACAGGGCTCAGTGTCAGGACCCTGAGATCATAACCTGAGCCGACGTCAGACACCGAACCGACTGACCCACACAGGTGCCTGAAAACACTTTTTTAAAGAAGGTGGCCTTGGTCCTGTCTCCCCAAATCAATAAATGCCTGATGTTCAGATTTGACATAAGAATATTTGATTTGACACATACAATGAACTATTATTATTCAGCCTTAATAAACAAGGAATCCTGTCGTATGCAACAATAGGGGTAAATCTGAAGGATGTTATACTTAGTGAAGTAAGCAGCCACAGAAGGACAAATACTGCATGATTCTACGTACATCAGATATCTAATATCCTCCAACTCATAGAAGCTAAGAATGGGATTGTGGTTGCCAGAGGCTGGGGGAGGGGAAACAGGAAGTGGTTGTTCAGCGGGTGTAGAGTTTCAGTGATGCAAGATGGGCAGCATTGGGCCTATATAGTCAGCAAGACTGTATTGTGTACTTCAAATTTCGTTACGAGCAGATCTCACATTCAGTGTTATTTCACGCTTTAGTTTAAAAAAAGAAAAGCAACTTTGAAATAAAAATTTGAGACAAACGTGTCATTTTTGAGTACTTTAATGATTTTGCCCTTTAACTTCATTTCTCAAGTGACAGATACTCTGCGGGTGCCGTCCCCAGACCAGACAGGTGAGAGGGTTTCTGCTCTAGGCTTGGCCCTAAGCTCAAGTGCACAGTTAAACTTGGGATACTCCGTGGGTGCCGGGAATCCAAGACCTCCGTGGGTGTGACTCAAGAACAGGAATCCACCTCTCTTTTAAGGCTATGACACTCCCGCCCCCCGTAATCTGGCCTCAGTTCAGTTCACTTCACTGATTTTGGAGGCCTTGTCTAAACAGCTCAACCAGGATCGGAGCCTGCATTTTTTTTCTGGGGAAGGCCTGACTCCAGGCCTCCAAGCCTTTCCCTGCCCCCGTCTTACAACCAGGCTCAACCTGCCCAGAGCATACCAGACTAAGGAAACTTGGCACCCAGGGGGCCTTCCCAAACCCATGCTGAGGGAAATATCTTTATAAGGCCTTCTTAGAGCTTCGTGTAATGGAAGTCTTCTGGCTGAAGTTCAGTTCCGACATGGTGTCTTGCCGAGAGAGTAGAAAAGCAGCCCCTTTCCCGGAAGGACACTCGCCCCATCTCACGCTTGCCGTCCCCATAGCCCCTCGGCCTCTCCCCAATCTATGCCAGCGTCCGGGGGGCTGGCAGAGAGCAGCCTGGCAGAAATGGACCCCTTCCCTGCTGAGCACGGGTGCAAGAAGACAAACATTCAAGCCCAGGGGCTCAGAACAAGGCTTATTTATGTGTCCACTTGTCTTACACAGCTGACTTTACTGCACATTATTCAGACCAGTGGTTGCAAGTGGTTGTTAACAAGTTTGTAGGAAAAGCAGATCCGTAGGAAGGTGAGTTTCAAAACAGACCGTGGCAGGGACTTTAGAAAGACCAGCCAGCGGCTTGTGACCAGACCAGTGGTAAAATCTCCCAGGGTCGCCCACATCCAGCAGGCAAAATCCAAAAAGCTGAAAAGAGCATAACACAACAGAGCCCTGGACAGACCACAGCTCGGATTCATGAGGCAGTTGTTTTGTCTTTTTTTTGTGTAGAAATTAATTTGGACGAATATGTTTCAAGGTCACAATAGAATTGCTGTGCGGTGAGTACTGCCCATGAAAGTCTGTAGTCAGGGGAGTCTGCCTTTCTAAAATGCAATGTAAAAGTGCAGGTTCCTCTGCTCAGGGAACCTTCCTTCCTGTGTCTTGTCCTGCCCGAAAATGTAAGATGTGTAGATTGAAGCTGGGGAAGGGCTGTTTCAGGAAGAACTCCTGCAGCAGTTTCCCCTCACAAAGGTCCAATTTGTGCTGCAGAAGAGACCCGTACGCTCATAAACTAGGTATTGACAAGCGTGATAGATGCAGCTCGGTACTTAGTGAGTGCTGGAGAGCGAAGTTGATTGCATTTTACAGTCTGTGTATTTCTCTGTTTATTGCTTGTATTCTGTCATTAAGCAAACAGGTTCCTAATATAGCAAATCTCTCTAATCAGTAAAGCAAGGGAGAAAAGATCCAGAAGCATCATTAATTATGACCATTTGGCTGCAGCCTGGACAGTCTGTTGCTATTGGATTGGGTAACTTCCTCTGGTTTTATTTTCTGGAGATAGAGCAGAAACGGGCTGCCCTTATGCATGGAGCAGAGTGGAGAAATGGTCCTTGCCCTGCTCACTGACCGCTGCCTGAAAGCCCAAGATGAAGCCCCGACTTCTCTGCAGAAACTGAGTCCTGGGGCAGCAAAAGCCAGGATCCTGCTGTGGGCAGAGCTCCTGTGTCTGTGTGCTGGCCTGGGGCAGGGGGAGGGCACTGGATGGAGGCCTCCCGGCGAGGGGTGTGTCTGTGTCTTCTGAACAGGAAGCCTCCTGGAACCAGGGCTGACTTTCCAAATGCTAATCACTGGGGTAAAAAGCAGGAGTCTCATCAGTCTGACTCCAGGTAACAGAGGTTAACAGCATCTAATGCATTTATTAACCCTCTGGTGCCAGGGACTGGCAAGGTCTGGCCCTACAATTATAATGCGGTGGAAATTCTATTACCCGACGTGCCTGGACTAGCAGATCACCTCCAGGGACAGTTTTACAACACTGTTGGAGGGACAGGTCTTAGGAGGGGCCTGAATACAAGTTCTCCAGTTTTCCAAAATGACAGCAAGGCTGCTCGGCTGGAAACGGGCTCACCAGTCCCTTTCATCTCCTCATCCTCGAGTTGAAAGCCTTGTGGTCCCGTGGTTTGCTGGTGACGTTTCCCCTCTGTTCAGAGTCAGGTGGTTTCCCCAGTAACCACAGGACTATGAATTAGCCGCTACGAAACCCTCTTTCCTCAAAGAGATTAAAGGATTCATTTTTCAACACGTCATTCCAGTGGTTAAAATGGACTTTTGGAGAACGAAATGCACTGCCTTCGTTATCTTCTTTATTCTTCTCTCTCTCTCATTCTCTCCTTTTTGTTTTTTTTTTTTTGTTTGTTTGTTTTAGGAGAGGTCCTATTTTAAAGCCACACTGTAAGGTTTGGTGTCTAGATAGGTCCGGGCTGGCCATGCTCTGTGCTGGGTCCCTGTGACCTCCGTTAATGAGCCAGACTGCTGGGCCCACGGACAGGACCTTGAGCTGGCTCCCCCATTGCTCCACGCTTTGTCTTCTGGGGCGAGAGCTCAGCAGGGAGAAGCACACTTCTAGTTTCTTACAAGGTCTCAGAAGTTGTTTTAACTATTGTTTTTTTAACTTTCCTGGGACCATCCCCATTTTTAATCACCTGTGAGATGATGTTTCAAGCGTGTAAGTGCACTTCGCAGTAGTCAAAGGCGGGGCCCCCTTGTAATTCTGTTTGCATCTAACAAGACAGTGATAGCTTGATGATGTGGCCGAAAATGCTCGGGATAAAAGCCCTTCAGATGTGGAAATAACAGGTTGCTCAGGCTTCTAAGATGAGCTCTAAGAGCCAGATTTCCTTAGTGGACTCTGAATCTGCATAGGATGTTTCTGACCCTCAGCGTTACCGAAGGGATTCCAACTGCATACAAGACTCACAAGCATGCGACCTAAACTCCCAAGCTCTGCTCCTCCGTGTGCAGCTGACAAACCTGTAGAGGCCCTAGACGCCCAGTGTGGCCGCGCGCCTCCTGTACGCAGTGCTAGCCAGTCTCAGCAACAGACCCACGGTCCTCGTCTCCTCATACGCACTGCAGGTTTGCTGTGGGGAAATCTCCCGTCTGTCCAGTCTTGTGATTCTGTTACCCAGAAGCCAGCTGCTGTTCCCATAACTGGTAACATTTGCCCGTCACCTTCTCATCAGACTGCCAGACCTCACCGTGGTCCTTGCAGAGTTCAGGTAGAATTCCAGGGCTTTCCACTCTGTCTCCATGTACTGGGAGTTTCTACCCATGCCTTGCATTGGAACGCTGCGTTAACACACTGTGTAAGCAGGGCATTTAAAGGCCAGTGTGCATGCAAAGCTGAGCCTCTAGAGTGCTAAGGGCTTTGGTGGTTTGGGAAGGTGCTTAACAGGAGAGGAAGCATTTTCTCAGAGCCTCTGTAGGGCCCTGGCGCACATTATTACCTTTGCTCTCTGCAGGTTATCCAGTTATGCCAACAAGAATGGTCCTCCAGGTGAGACGAGCTTAGAGATGCTGCCTCTAGTTTTAGTGAAGCCGATGGGGCTACAGTGAGACAAGACCTGGGGTTGACCATTTCCTGTAGTTAGATACCAAGATGCCTGCCTTGCGGGGTAAAGAGCTCAGAGACGTCCCAGACCTGGAGCTGGTTTAAATGTATTTTCCTGGGTTATGGAGCTCTTTCCGGGTGGAAGGCGAGAGCCTGCATGCCTGTAAAGCACTAAACAGTGTGAACCCTCGGTGACCAGTGAGGGTCAGAAATCTACCTCTGCAGATCTAGAGTGCACTTCAGACAATCTGTCAAGACAGGAGACTTCTTATCCATTGGTAGATGGATAATTGGTAGATTTATAATTTATAATTATTTAATATTGATGGGTATTAAACAAGTATTCAGCACATTCCTAAAGTGACTGAGTATAGCTGGTGAATATTCTCAGATTGTGTACTTAGTGAGTAAAAACCTACATACTGGTGCTATCATACAGAACAAAGTAGGAAAGAGGCCTCCCCGACCCTTAGAACTCAGAGGCCTGTGGTTTACAACACGGAGGCATAGTTTAGCTGTGATCACAAGCACAGAAACAACTTGAAGGCATAATGTTTCTCAGACTAGAAGTCTGGCTGCTTTCTCTGCACATTTTAGTGAGCTTCTTCGTTGCGCAAAGGCCCACAGCAAGGGTTTGTGTCTTTTTTGTAGATTATGGCCTAGCAAAGGAAAAAGAGAATGGGATGTTTTAAGGCCGTTTTGGTATCTGGGCACAATTCCAATCTTGAACAGAAATAAAACATGTAAAGTTCTGTACATTATTCTCTGCAGGTAACAATGCAAGGGACCAGATTTGCTAGTACCCTAGATTAAAAGGAGGCTTTTGGGAAAAGACTCCTCTTCCCATTCCTCCTTTGATCCTCTTACACATAACATTTTGTGACCTTTGAACAGCCTGAGGATGCTTCACATTGTCTTACTCTCGATGCCTTTTTAAAGGTTTCTATTTCATATTCACAGTTGGCATATGCAAATATAGGTAAAGATTATGATGCCTCCCAAGTAGCGTTATGGTCAATAAATTACTCCTTGGGTGAACATGCCATCCGCAGCCTAGCGTGTCTCCAATGAGTTCCAGAAGTCTTCCTGCGACCGGCAGCCGTTCACATGGAGCCAGGTGCCCAGACACTCCTTAGGGTGTGATGCTTGACCAGCATCATCCTGTTGGCACAAAGACATCTGTCTTTGGTGCCAACAGACTCCTGTTTTGGGAGAAAGGGTGGGGCGGGGGGCTCTTCATGTAGATTTGGGGGCAGGTAGAGCATGAAGAACCAAGCGTGCCAAGATTGCCTGGGAGAAATACTGTAATGGAGGAAAGAGCACATTTTCCTTTCAAGAGTTTTAGAGACCTGGTCTATATCCTGACTCTACCAGTAAATTGCACAGTAAATATGTGACCTTGGAGAAGTCACTCAACTTCACTGCACTCTGTTTTCCTTTACAAAACAAAAGGACAATATTGGGTCAGCAGTTCTTACTATAATTGTCTGAGTGATGGAAACTCTTCTTTAACTCTGGTAGAAGCTCAGTGGGGACTAGTTCTGGTGTGAGGAGTTGGGGAGCTCACAGCCTTCACAGCTCAGCCCCCTGCCACAGCCCTGGAAGCAATTTTATCATTACCGGGTCGGGACCCATAATACCCTGCACAGCTCCTCCAGGGGGATCCGTCTGTTAGAGTCCCTGCCCTGTGTCCAAACTCTCAAGCCATGAGTGGTTTACTCAACTAGAGGTCAGCCCCATGAGCCCAGTGACACATCCTTTGGCTCCGACCACCTGATGCCCAGCAATGCCCAACAAGCTCCGTGCTTGTTGACAGACGCAAAAATAAAACAAATGATCAAACGAGCTTCGGGAAGACCTATCTCTATATGACTAACAAACACCGATTTTTATTGTGACATTTTTACCTCAAAGGCACATCCCCAGAATGAACATTCATAGGTATAAATGAGTTCTGAATGTGAATGACTTCAAAGCTTTGTCTTGGGGAGCCTGGTTGGCTCTATCAGTTAAGCGTCTGACTCTTGATTTTAGCTCAGGTCATGATTTCAAGGTCATGAGATCAAGTGCCATGTTGGGTTCTGTGCTGGGCATGGATCTTACTTAAAATCCTCTTTCTCCCTCTGCCTCTGTCCCTAGCCCATGCTCTCAAGCCTCTCTCCTCCCATCTCTAAAAATACAAAAGCAAAAACAAAACTTTGTTTTTAGTAACCTAGTCTTGTGTGGCCCCTGCTAGCCACCAGCCACAGAGAGCTACTGAGCCTTTGAAATGGGGCAGGTCTGAAATAAGATGTGCAGTGTCAAACACACCAGATTTTGAAGACTTAGTATGAAAAAAAAAGTAAATTATTTAATAACTTTTTATATTGATTACATGTTGAAAAGATAATATATTGGGTTAAATAAAATGTCATCACAATTATCTTTACCTTTAGCTCTTATGTGGTTACTAGAAAATTTGAGATTATATATGGGCTCATAATTGTGGCTCACGTATTTCTACCAGTGGCCCTGTCCTAGACAACTGATTAGTGGATCATCGGTAACCATTATTCCTTACGAAATGTGAGTGACTTTATGTGTGTATGTGTTTATCTTTCCCAGGCCCAGAAGCTGAAATCCAATATGTCGGGCAGTACACACCTCTGTCTTTCTGATGTAAGTTATGTTTCTCTCTGGGTCTCCCTGCATTTCTAGACATAGAACAGTGGGTCCGTGGTAAAGATGGAAAGGTTCAAGGACGATGAGGTCAGGTCTAGGAAAAAGATCTAAAGCACCCTCCATGTCCCTCTGCCCTTTGAGCCAAGTGAGAGGTCTTTGGATCCCAGGGCACAAAGTTCCAACTACATATGGGACCCAGGATCCTCATCCTGAGCTAGAGTCAGCACAAATACCATTGTTTCAATGCCAGAGACTGTGTGACCACAGTCTTGTAGAATCAGCCCTCACAGAGAAACTCAGAAACTCTCACTGCTTCCCAGAGGTTTTCTGTCTACAGCTCCTTTGACCTCTGCAGCAACCCAGAGGTAGCTAGGGCAGACCACATTCCTCTTCCCATTGTACAGAGGAGATGAATGATGCTGCAGGTGCCAGTCGTTGCGGTGGGATGCGGCATTATGGGACTGAGTGGATGCTGTGGTGGGGACAGAGGCATCCATCTTAGGGAAGGAGAGCTGTGCCCACTGGGAGTCCGAAAGCCAGGGTTCTGGTGTGGGGTGTCCCAATGATGGGAGGGGCAGGCGCCTTCATCTAGAAAATCTGGGGTTGAAAGGGCAAATGGAGAGAAAAGTTGTAGACAGCCCTGCCTATCTCAGTGTGATTTGTGGCCCATCTCCATGTGAACTGACACTTGCCTGTACCAGTTTTCTGAGATGATTTTTCCTGCCCTTCCTCCGGGACGGGGAGGGACAGCAAGCTTCCTCCTCAGTCAGTACCAGGAGAAGCTACCAGGAGAAGTTCCCCTAGCTACGGGGAGATCCAGAAGGTAGGAGTGAAGGAAGACACAAAGCTGTCCCACAAATGGCTTTCAGTAAAAGCCACAGTGGAGGAGCAAGTAGCAAGCATTGGCCAGTTTATCATAAACTCTGTAAGTCTGTATATCCAGTTCTCAACCAGATTCATGATTCTTTTCTGTCAGGGAATTGAAGTTTCCATGGTCTTATCTTAGGTCAGCTTGGGTGAGTGCTACAACTAGTTGGGAGTTGGAGGTGGGAGAGAGAAAGAGTGTGGCTAAGATATACTGGGATGGGGGGAATACATGCAGTGGGTGACAATGAAAATATTCTCTCTTACAGCGTGATTACGAAAAGAATGGTCTCGCTGGTCCTTCCAGCCACATAACCACAAAATCAATGGCTGCTCCTCCACGCTGCAATCTGAGCCCACTGCTGGTTCTGGTGGTCACCACCCTGTCCACCTTATTATCTTTGTCTTTGGCAGAAACATCGTAGCTGCATTTGAACAACAATATGGACATGTAAAAAGACAAAAAAAACAAGCTGTTTCCTGTCCTCTTGTGTATCTGAAATTCCAGTTTTAGGAGCCCAGTTGAGATACTGAGAAAACAGTTTCATCCAACTGGAACTTTATCTTTTGTTTCTTCTTCTTTTTTTTTTTTGTTTTTGTTGTTTTTTTGTTTTTTGTTTTTAAGAAATCTTCTTGTGATCCTTAGGGCTTCTGCGGGCTACCCAATACAGTGCTACATTCCATACTGAAAAGGCTTTGGGGCCTGCTGTGTTGTCGAGGGGCAGTGCGTGAATTTGGCTATAAAACCAACGGGGCCCATGTTCGACGTGATGATGATGATGATGGGGATGATTTTAACAATTTAATTCTGACCTTTCCTAGCAAGAGAAGGACTTAGTATTTCTAAAAAATCTTCCATATCTCCTATAATGGCTTTGGTTTCTGATGACATCACTTTAGCCTACCATGGGTGGATGCAAGCTTACTTTGTCACAAAGCAAAGATTCTTATCCAGAGGATCTTGATGGACTTCGTGCAAACAAGCTTGCGCCAGTGTTCCCCTTTCTATATGTATTGGCATTTTCCACACTGTTTGTGTACTGTGAAGAGTTTTATGCTCTCCTACCAAACAAAAGACACCTGACTCATCCAGATGTAGTGTCTGTCTTCTAGTCAGAATAGAGGGGCGAGTGTGAGTGAAACTTCACAGTACCTTGATCACTGAAAGACCTAAGCCTTACCTGAGGGAGAAGCCCTTTCACTAACAAGAGTCAAATATAGCTGACATGTCATTCTAATACTCTTTACATGTATGAGGTTATATGTAGAAAAAAATTTTACTACTAAATGATTTCAACTATTGGCTTTCTATATTTTGAAAGTAATGATATTGTCTTCATTTTTTTACTGATGATTTAATACAAAATACATGGAGCTCGTTTTCCTCTCCTAAATAGTGTTAGCTCCAATATTAACTTCACGAAGACAGCTTTTCAGAAGCAGACCCTGAGGAGCCTCGTGCTTTAGCAGAAAGCTCTGCATCACGTAACTGTGGACAGGCAGGAGGAAACAGAGCAGCCAAGTGTTGTCTTTTGTCATTTCTCGAAACACAAGCTTGCATACCTGTGAGGAAACTGGCGGCCCCTTGTAGATGCGCTGCAGCGGCCGATGGCATGCGTGCCGGTTGACATAATCCAGGACCTCAGCTTCCATGTTACTTGACACAGGCCGGTTTGACTGGGCTGGGGGACAGGAACGTGCCACCCTCTCTTCTGAAGCTGATCCATGCCGGGGTACGCAGTTGTTTTCCTAAGGGTTGTACTCAGCGGTGATGACCTGCCCACTGTTTAGAGGGATTTCGTCCGAAGGTCATCAGGAATCAACTCGCGTCTTGTTATGCGTCCTCCATGACAGACGGGGACTGACCATGTAGAAAGAAAGGCTTGTGGATCAAGAAGACCAACAATAGGTGCGTAGAGATGAGTTGGTGGCCGGCAAAAGATATGCGGACCAGAACAGAACTCTGGAAACAAGGCGTGTGGCTTGTTCTCCGCACATCACTTCCATCATTCTCCATCCTTAAACGAGTAGACCTTGAAGTGCGCTTTTGAAGTCTGGTTGATGGGGACATTCAGAATCTACAGCGATGGAGCGCTAGGAGCCATGCTTCTTCAACACTGAATAGATAAGAGGAGTATCCACCCAACTGGAGTGCTGGGAGCATTATTTCTCCCCACATCAGTAGAGGGGCTGGAGGAGGAACCCGAGGTGCACAGTTCATACTGATCCCCTTTGCCCGCTGATGTTTGCCTTGTAAGAATTAATCAAATCACTGGGGTGGGAAATCTATTCAATCCAAGATAAAGGCATAGTCTTTTAGCTCTGTTGGTGTTTGAAGTACATTTATATCCAAATGTTAATAAACATAATGTATAATACTAAGTTCCGTGTTTTTTCAGTTCACAATGTTTCCAAGGAAAATTCATCAAACAGATTTGATTAGTGAAAGGTTTCATGAAGACTCTTTCTTTGAATAAACAACGTTAAATGTGTCGGAACATTTGGAATTCCGGTCCTCTATGAAAGCCTATCTCTTACAGAGCATATTTTGTTTTAATTAAGGTATCTCTGTGTATCTACACTAGACTAATTGCATATGGGTCTGATTCTATGTGATCTACTGTAGAAAGCTATTGATTCCTTCTGCAGTAAGCAGCGTTGTAATTAGCTTCAGATGACCGGAGAGGAAATAGGACTTATCAGAGCTAACAAGGGCGGCCTTCAGTGACGAACACGGGGATGTGCAACCCATAAATTAAATTTGGGAAAGCCTCATCGATCACCAACAAAGATCTCATTTTTCTTCTCAGAAAGAAGCATATTAGAGTTACCAAATTCTAAATTTGAAAATAAATTGCTGATGAAATAAACAGGGGGAAAGGTTGTTCGATGACAACACATTAGAGAGATTCTTACAAATTCATGCCAAGCGGGTGTTTCTGCCATTCAGCGTGATTCCCAGTTTAACACAGTGGACCCGAAACACCATCATCGCTTGCCATGGGACTAAAGCAGGCAAGTGACTTAAATCTTTGACTTCCTTGTGCAACAATACTGACATTAAAAAGCATTACTTCCTGTCCCTCAGGCCCTGCATTTGGGGTATCAGCAGACGTAAGGGCATCTTTCTGCAGAAAGCGTCTCATTGTAGCTGATTTTGACAACACAGAAACAGTAGGTCCTAGTAGGTCTTAGGTCCATGTAGACTATGGTCAAGACTTGACCATAGGTCAAGTCTAGCCATGCCCTGCTGCTTATTGAGAGAATGAAAAAAAAGGGCACTACTGCCAAACTGATTGGAAGCACATTCATTCCAAGTTGGTGTTGAGTATCTTTAACCAATATCTGTTTGAATATCTTTTGAATAGAGCACATGAAGGAAGAAGTGCACAATACAGAGAAGGATTCAGAATGCCCCTTCCATGTTTATTTTCCCATATCAGAGTTAAGAGTTACACAGATTATTTTTATTAAGTATAGTGAACTGTATCCAGACTCTAAGAGGAGTGTGGTTTTCATTAAAAAAATATGTATTTAATAATTCTTTATCTTAAAGTAAAAAATGTCTTGGAAGCAATCTTCGAGTTAATCGAATATGGGACAGGGTTTCTCCAGAGCTGCTGTGGCCTTGAATTTGGTCTCTGTGAAGACTGCTGGTATCGTCCATACGCTCCGAGGATGGGTCCTCTCCAATGGCATCCTGTCGCCCATTTGTCCCTTTGTCCTCCATCTAAAGTTGACACTCCCAAACACTCCATCTGCTGAACTGGGAAGGGAGGAGAGGGGAAGCATTTCTGAGTCAGTGTTAAGTGCTTATTGGGAAACGAGATGTAAAAGCAGTGGGAGTTGGTATAATTAGCAAATTCTTTTCTTAGAACGAGCAAAAATGTTTTTCTGTTGTTACTATTTACAAAACAGTGGCCTTGGAGGAGCTATTGTTTAGAAAATAAGTTTTCATTCATTAAGTCCGACATGCGTGACTTATTTGAGTCAATAAACTGTAGACCAGAAAAGGGTTGCTTAAATGCATTTGCATTTTCTATTTCCCTTTCAACGCTGTTCTTGATCTCCTGGAGTCATATCCCTGTGATTTTTGTTGCTTCTGTTCTTTGATTAAGCAAATGAGACTATGGGGGACCAACAGTTTCGAGAAAGACCAAAAAGCAATGGCAACAGATGGGCATGAGTTACCAAGGGGCTGGGAACAGGAAGGACAGAAGGACCCATCTGCCCTCAACTCAGGAAGTTGGGAGAGATGAAGAGCAAAATCAAGGCGCGGCAGGAGGCCAGGCGCCATGGGTGTAAGTGTCCTGCGGTCCCCTGGTGTTCCTTTCCGATCCAAATAGGAGCTTCGTCCTCACAAGAATAGCCGGAGTCCCTTAAATTAGACAGCCGTGTCTTGGTGGAAAGCAAGCCGGAGCTGGTATCTGGACGACATGGGAAGACATTTCCTTTCAGAAATTCTAAAACTGTAAAACAACTGAGGATTCATTCAGAAACCCTTAGCAGCTATGTTTCCCTCTCATCCCTAAGAGAGGCATCTCATGTACGTATCTGACACTTCCTGACTCTGACTTCTCGAGTGACCATTTGTTCTGAGTCTCTTGTCTAGAATTCTCCTTGAGGACTCTACATCAGAACACGCTCTCCTGGCAGAGGCTTTCAGTCGGTGGTTTTGCTGCTGCCTCCCTCCTGGGCTGTGCCTGTCTGGGGTCCATTTCATTTCACAAGAAAGAGTTGTCTTGAGAGGATGGGCCGACTCTGATCCCTTTCACGTCGATTATGGGGGCCCCAGTGCCCATTCCTGTTCTTTATCACTTTTTTTCATCCAAATCATTCTCAATGTAGTCCTGCCCAGATTCACTCTTCTTCTGCCAGATGCCCACTGTACACGGAACCCTGGCTTTTTGAAGACAGACAAGCTTCTCTCAGGAGTCCAGCAATCTGAGGGTGATGTTAATCCTCCAAGCAGGCAGCTCCCCCATCCAGCCCTCCCCTCTTCTGAGCCTCCTCTCCTTAGCCATGGGATGGTCTTCTCTGCTCATCCTCAGCAGGCATCCCTTGGTTGTCCCCAGTGCTCTCTGATGTGCTCCTCCCTCCCCGCTCCTGGAGACAAGCCTGGGGTGGTTCAGCGGGTAGCATCACCTGCGCTTCTGAGTGCTCTGAGATCCAGCCCAGAGGGGTGGGGAGGCGCACAAATCCTGTTTCAATAAACTGCCTGCAGAGAACCGCAGCCCGTTACCAGTCATTGAGGTCCTCACCCCCTGAGGTCTCCAGGCTCGTTCGACCAGCGCAGCTGCAACTTGGGCTGTCTGCCCCTGGCAGGTGCCAGCATCAGCGTCTTGTCTCCCTGCCATCAAGAGTTTATTTTTGCTCCCGGGCAGCTGCCAAACCCAGCACCAGCGTCAATAAAAGGTTTTCTCGGATTTTCTTCTCTTCATCCCAGCCTGCGTTTTCTTACCATTCTCACTTCTGTTTCATAAAGAATACCAAGATTCTGGCCAAACACCATCAGCCTCTTCTTCTGTCTGAACATCTCTTCCTGGAGCTCCCCCCAGATTGCCCTGAGAGGAAGCACGCCTCACGGTAGGTTCTTAAACAACGTTGGGTGAATGAAAAATTTGGGGGCATCGAAAGGCTTCATTCTGTAACACGGTTGCAAGAACTGGTCCGCCGGCCTTGTCTCGCCAGCGCTGAGCTCTCGGACACGACAGCAAAGGCTACTGAGGCAGACCTGGAAGGAAGTGTCGAACACAGTATTGGAATCAAAGCAGCTTTAAATATGCTGACCGTGTTTTTTGCTGAGAGATGAAAAATGAGCGTTTGCCCCTAGGACGAGCTGAGCAGCACCAGCCAGTCCCAGAAAGGACAGGACCCCAAATGGGGTGAACTGATTTCATGGGAAATTAATCTGCTGATATTTTAATCTGCGTCAAGTGCAGGATGCTGGCTGGAAAGGTGGACCGCTCCACCAAGCCCGGACCAAGCCCGGTCCTGTGCCAGCATCCTGAGAAGCAAAGAGGTGGTCTTCAATCACGGCATCTATGGACCATCTGCTCTAGCACAGTGAACCCTCCTTCAGGACGGAACCTCCTCCATGAGTAACTTGAGAGGACAAGGCTGTCTGACAGCGGCCTGCGGAATCACCCATCTTTTCCGGGTGGCAGAATCCTTCATTTTAACATCCTTCAGAGAATCTAAATTCTCGTTGTAGGTCGTACAAGAAGTTGCCTTCCAGACTCGGTCCTTAAGAAGTCGCAAGCCACCGGCACAGCTCAAGCAACACGGAGAAGGGGGTCAGACTGCCACGGGGAACCAAGTGGGGTCACCCTTGGAGGCCTCAGAGGGCTGTGAGCATGGCCAGGTGGCCATGTCCGTGGCACTGGCCCAGGTGTCAGGCACCAGCTGCAGTGCAGGTGGGAACAGGAGACACGAGAGCTGCTCTAGCACAGGAAAGCAGGTCTAGCAGTGTTTGTTCAAACAGCAAAACTTTGAAAGTACGCAAAGACCCTTGGTGGCAGCAAATATAACCCAGGTTACAAGACAAGAGTAAAGTAGGGTAAAGAATTGGAACACCCACGCGATGCCGTGGGTAGAAGAAACGCAAGGCTCTTTTGAGTGGCTAAAGGTCTGTCACCTGTCACTGTCACTGGGGCCCGGCAGGACATCTGACACTTACCCACCACAAAAGCTCCTTTTCTCTCTCTGTGTCACAACTTCCTTAGGGCTGTGGGATCCGCCATTGTCTTTTTGGTATGCAGAGTGTGCTTGATCTGGAATCTGCCTTTTTTATTTTTTAGCTTTAGCCGAAAGCATTTCTGAAATGTGGGAAAGAGAGAATGGGAACTGGAGAACCCACTTACAATGGCCCTGCCTTATGTGGCTGCGATCTTCTCGTAACGAGACTTTTCTAGATTCAGAAACAGCCGATTGTCCTCAGAGGGTTGAAGAAATGGTTTCAGAAGCCTGAAATCCAGGGCCTTCTATTTCTTCTAATTATCTCTCTTTTCTCTCTCTTTCTCCCCCAAGGGAGGAGGGGGGAATGCTTTTCACCACAGAGTTTTCTTTAAAGGGTTTTCTGTTCTCCTGTGCACCATCCCTTAGATATTGAAATTATTTTCTCTTGTTTAATCCGCCTCCCGTGGAGAAGCTGTGTGAGATTCGGGGTGTGGGCTTTCAAGTTTATTCTTTTAGATGATGTTGCATTTTTACCCCTAACCACAGGGTATGTCTCAGCTTCTGTTCCTTCTGTTTCATATAGGTTAGCCAGCCAGGAGGATTTGGGTTTTTAGGATGGTTTTAGACTTCTGTCAAACACCCAGCCTCATCAGAGCTGGGGTCAGGGCTATAGTGAGCTTCACGGAAGCCTCCAGTTAGGATCGAGATGAGTGATCTCCCTCCTGGTCGCCACTTGCCATCGTGTGTTTCTTGAGTTTCCCACTCGTACCAGACAACACCTGTATCTCATCGCCGTGTGTCCCTGCTTTCCTGCGGCACCTGTGTGTTTTCCGGGGCCATCCCCACACGGCTCCCTCACGCCGCTGTCTGCAGCGTCCTTTGCCACAGACACCCATGGAGTACCACCTACATAGAGAAGTACAAGTTTTGCTCTTTGGACTTTGGAAGTGGTTTTGTGATGTTTGGATTTTCTGTTAACATATTGCTCGAGCACTACAGAATGTACGTATATAATCTGTTCAGGGGTCCTCCACCCCAGGATACCCTAATAAACATTGTTTTCTTTTTTAAAAAAAAAAACACAAAAAACAAAACTACAGTGGTAGTGTCTTTTTCTTTTACCTTAATTCATTGGAAAATGATCTTGAAGTCTGCAGATGCTTGGAGATCCCCAGTATCAAGATACGGGGGCTTTCTGACAGCAGAGGAGATAAGATGCTGGAGGACCGAATGTGGTTGATGCTTCTAGATACTGCTAGATGATTCTAGATGATTCTTTGTCTTGAAGGAAGGAAGGGATGGTCTGGTCCTGTCCGTTGTGGGATGTTTAACCACCCTGGCCCCATCTCACTACACGACAGCAGCAACCACCCCCCAAGATGCTGTCAGCCCCCTGGGAGGGGCTAGCAAAACCCCCTGGTTGAGAGTCACTGGTTTAAACCCAACCGAAAAGCTCCTCTATGTATGCCTAAAGGAACCAGGGTCTGTGGAGGGCCACATCAGATACTGATTTCATGTCTTCAACATACAATTCTGTAATTAGAGGATAGGACTAGTGAATTCTTTAGATACAATCATAAATGTTGAATTATTTGTGTAATCTTATAAAATAGTATCTGGATAAAAAGTTTAAAGACAGAATAGGTCATTTTCCCAATTTCCAGGCTATAGCCCAGTGCCTGGCAAGGAAAAGTTACTTTACACCGCATGAGGCTGTGTTTGATACGTGGGCATTAGCATCAGGGTCCTGACTGCTCAAAATAGGACTCCCCGGGAGGTTGTAATCTCTGGCACCTTATCACTACCAGGAGTTTTACGGCAAAATATTGAAGCACAAAACCCAGTAATTAACATCACCAGCATTGTTCGCTTCAGTCTACAACTTGGCAGTCCACGGCACAGCAAGAAGACCTGGCCTAGTCCAGGACAGAAGCCTGCATTTCACAGGCGGTTCTCTGTAGGACACAGTTTTATGATTTTTTTTTTTTTAATTCAACTGGGCTTTCCTACTCCCTTGTCAAGGATTGGTTTGTGGACAGTGCCACAGAAGGCTCATGATAATAACGGCCCAATAATAAATGCCATTGGTTACTGAGCACTCACCACGCGCCTCTACCCCCCAACACTAGGATGGATGGGCTCTGGGCATGTGATCTCACTCCTGCCCACTCCAAGACAGAATCAATCTAATTTTGCAACTGAAGAGACAGACGTTCAGAGACAGCAAGTGACTAGCACAAAGTCACACAGCCCACGGAGGTAGAGGGGGACTCGGATTCAGTTTTGCGACACCACTGCCCATTTACACTATCCACTCCCTCTCTCCTTGGGGAGGCCACGGCTCCTGGCTTTGGAGCAGGAAAGCTCACAGGTACACTCCACATCCCCATTTCATTTCCCTCCACCCACACTCGGGGCCATGTTACAAGAGCAGCCCAGACTGACATACTGCGGCATGAACTTGTCTTCAAAAAGATAATTCGATTACCTCCCTCACCTTAAGGAAAAGAACAGCAGATTAAAAAAGAAATCTAACAAGCCATCGGAGTGCCAGGACTGCTCCCCTAAGAGTCACACTTTCATTTCCGTCCCTCATTCTAGACAAGGAACCAATTAAAGTCGTTGCAAGGTACACAGTTAACACCAAGTGACAAAAGCCTGCCTAAGTGTTTTAAAGATCTAATTTACCTACAGACTGTGCCCAGAAAAACATAGCTGGCCTGTTCTCGCACAACTTTGGAAGTGCTTGGCCCGGCTCCAACTTCAGGGGTGCCAACTCACCCTAATCGGATCCCCTGCCGTCACTTCCTGGGCTGCTATCTTTGGACTCATGACAGCAGACAGTGGGCACTCTGGCCCTCCGGGCAGTGCTGGAGGAGAACAGCCAGATCTCCCTGGCAGGATGGCCAGCTCCGTGAAATCACTCAGTCCCTAGTACCTGCTTTGCTTTAAATTTTGCACCCCCCCCCACTCTGCCCCCACCTAGAAAACATGGAGACAGGGAAGGAGAGCCTGTGGTGGAGGCAGGCCTTCTGTCAGAGCTTCTAGCAAATACCCAAAAGCAGTCATCACAGGCCTACCTCGGACTGGGGCATCTACTTACGAGGGAACATGGGCTCCGCTCCTTAATTTGCAAGAATGTCATTCCAGCTTCAGAAAATTGTGCCCAAATGGAAAAGAAAATATATAGCAGACAATAAGAAGGTCGTTTCTACCAGACATGGCTCTTGTCCACATCTGCGTTCCCTCTTGGTCCTTGGACCTTGAATCCGGGACACCACCGTTGTCCGGAAGTACCCAGCATCAGAACAGGAAAGCAGCCATACTCGGATACAATCCTTGTTTGTTGCTGTTCTTCCAGGATGTTTTTGTCCCTGAAGGGTCCGTTGGGTACTGGGGTAGCATCTCCTTAACTTAGAAGTCGTCTTGGTTCGCAGAGCACCTTCACACATGTCCTGCTTTGATTCCGCCCCTGGAGGGTGGGCGCTAGTTGATCTTCCCCATCTCATGGATGCAGGACGAGACCCGGAAAGGCTTTCATCTGACTCTGGTCGGTGGCAGGGAAGCCTCTACAGCCCTCAATTCAGCACCCCCAAGCCCCCCGGTCCCCTGTTATGGGACTTTCTCCTTCGGCTTCCTTTCTGCCTTTTTCTGGCATCTTTCTGCTTACCCAGGAATTGAAAACTATTTTAACTGACTGTCCACTTTTGCGGAGCACAACTGTAGACTCTCTTCTGCTATTCCACTGAGGTTTTCCCAGCATTTTTTTCCTACAGGTATTAAGTGATCTTTGGCCAACCCCTTCTGTGTTTAGGGGTGAGCCGACCTCAGACTCTCAGCACTGGGCTGCCAAGTGACCTTGCTACGTGCTGTCCCCTTGCCCATGTGCCTCAGCCGCGGTGAGCCACCAAGTGGAGCACAGGAGTGGGATGGTGGCTTCCTCGCTGGACAAGTCCATGCATCCAGGTAGCAAACCAATGTAAGGGGACAGGGGCAATGAGGGAGGTGCCAGGGCTGCCTCCACGTGGACCGGTGACCTCTAGGTGCTGGGTGAGCTGGCCTTGCCTGCCCTGGAGGGAGCCCCCCATTCAACTTTGCCCCGCCCGTGCAACTCATGGAACCCACCTGTGCAGAGCCCGCAAAGCCCTGCTCACCCAGGCGCCACCTGGAGCTTCTAGATCTTCCCACAGCCCCCTACCATCGAGTCCATTTCTAATTTAGTCCCTGCTTGCTTCTTGCCTTTTCTTGTCTGCAGTAGCGAATCTGTGCTTCCCCTGGGCCCCTCATTCCTCGGCATAACATTGAGCATCCCTGCAAATCTTCACCGCAGCCTCTGAGGCAGGTTCCGCTCTCCTGATTTTGAGGATCAGGAAAGAGAAACTCAGAGGCTAAGTAACTTGGCAAAGCCCCCACAGATCGGGGTGGGGGGCCAGAATCTGAACCCGGCAGCCCAACTGGAGGGTCTGTGTCTCTAACTTCAGGGCATTCTGGCAACCCTGTGCCTCCAGAAGAGGCTTCCTGCAAATCCCCCCTTTCTCAAAGCCACAGAGGGATTAGATCTTTAAGGAAACCTGAGGTTTTAAATTGGTAATCCTCTTTTAATGTGAAGAACTCAAGTATATGTCTGGATTTTTTTTCCCTAATTTGGGATTTACTGACAGTGAAACAGAATTGTTCCTTAGGCGATCATCGCTGGCGACATTTTAATGAGTTCTGACGGCAGATTTTGCCCACACGTACCTGGCACACACGTACCTGGCCGGGGAAGGCTCATTGAGCTTACCCAGTAACCAGGAGCCTTTGTAAAGGTAAACAAATAAAATATGACAGTGACAACTACGGTCCTCGGTGACATGTGCTCTCAGTCTCCTCATCTGTGAAGTGAAGATGGTACAGAGCCAACCTCCCGGGGTGAGTCTGGGGATGCTGTGAACCACTTCCGGTGAGGGGCTTTCCGTGCGGGCACACAGCAAAGGACTAAAGACACATAAGGCGCTATTCCTGTGGGATCAATGGGTGCCATGACG
Organism: Mustela putorius furo; assembly: GCF_011764305.1. Lineage (NCBI taxonomy): Eukaryota > Metazoa > Chordata > Mammalia > Carnivora > Mustelidae > Mustela > Mustela putorius. The sequence goes on from NW_025422057.1 coordinate 14,367,010, forward strand.
AATGGAACCAGGAAGCAGCTTTATTTAATCTGGGAGACCAGAGGAAGCGTCTCCCAGGAGGCATCGTCCTAAACCTTAAGAAAGCACCAGCAGTGCGGGGAGAGCACTCCAGGGGGCAACAGCGGTGTGAAAGCCCGAGGTCGGAAGGGAGGTGATGGTGCATCAGAAAGAAAAATCGGTCCAGTGGGCTATCGTGGAGGGACTGGGGAGAGGAACGGGAGGCTGAGGAGGTGGTAGGGAGCCTGCAGACACGGTAGGCTGGTGGACACCCTCCAGCATGTAGCCGGCCAAGAGGGAGAGGGAACAATTAGGGCTGGGACGTGGCCCATGCTAGGGAGGGCGGGGCAGGCTCTGGGGTGCTCATGCTGTGGGGAGATGAGGGGAAGGGTTCGGGAGGCAGCACTGGCGGGGTTTGCCCGTGCCTGGAATTGGAAGGTGAACAAGCAGAACCCCCCAGGCTGGGCCCCTGTGCAGAGGAGGACCCACGAGGGAGAGCAGAAGTTCCAAGAGGGAGGAGTGGAAAAGACCCAACTTTCTCTCGGGAAGTGTGGGGGGGACGCCTGCAAGCCCCGCCACCAGCCTCGACTCCAGCATTCACAGGCTCGTCCCTCTCTTCCCTTGCCACTATCCCACGAGCCAGTAGGGCTTTCCCTCCCCTTGCGGCTACCCTTCCCTTCTGTTCCTGCCGCCTCCCCCCACGGGCTATCACCTGCCTCTCCCTCTCCAGAACGTTCTCCCGAACGTCACTGCCACCAGGCCCTGACTCCACACTGCCTCCCAAATTTCTGTCGGACTTTGTCCCTGCACAAACAAGCAGACCTCCTCACCCACGGCCACCGCGACCGCACCCGCAGCTCCCCCCTGGCGAGCCTTCCCGAGTCACTGCAGCGCACGGCGGGTTCTTAGCCTCCAGCTGTCCCGCGGCTCTCCAGCGCATCTCACTGGCTGCTCTGCTCTTCTATGTCCTTGCTCTGTTGCTTAGCTCTATGAGCATGAGCCTCCTCACCTAGCAAGGCTTTATATGCCCCCCCAAAAGAAGACAGACTCCCCCTTATGCCCCCATGGGGTGGCAAAGAGTAGAAACTCTAGCGTCAAAACCTCTTGACCTCTCCAAACCTCCATTTCCCCAAGTGTCAAAAGCTGTAAATAAGAGAACCTCGCTCACGGGGCTGCTCTCAGCTTCCCGTGTTGGCGACAGCCACTGCGGTGAATAGAGTGGCTGTGAACACTGATCCGCAGCACTGACGTTGGAAACTGAACGGGACGCCGGGCCCCAGTCCTGGCGTGTGGCGGGGATCTGAGTATGCACAACTTTCAATTCTGAAAGAATGGGTGACCTGAGTGTCCCCCAGGCTCAGCCCCTCCCCCCTTCACTAATTCCCCAGAGGCCTGCCATGTGATGGACATAATCTCTGGGAAACAAAGAAATATAATCCCTGCCCTATGGAAGAGTATGAACCTTTTTTTTTTTTCTCCCCAGCACCCAGGCTCTGAAGAATGCAGACTTCCCAGGGAGGGGCAGGACAGACCTCAGTCCCTCCAAGGAGAATGTTCCAATTGCGTGTGGGGCACAGGGCACATTCGGTGGCGTCCAAAGGGATTGCTAGTCCTTTCAAATAAGAGTAATATCCTTCTGGGTTATAATGCCTCATAGACCCTCACCGCTTTGTCTGGTTAGGAAAGAGTAAAATCTTCGGAGGACGGCTGAGTCTCGCCCTTGCACATACTAAACTGTTGAGGGAGAGGCTGTACCCCAGCAAATTGTCTGCACGTTCACCAGCCAGTAGGACAATGTTCCTCCAGCACTTGATAGAAAAGAGCCATTTCTGCATCTACTCACATTTAGTCACTTAATTGTCATTGTGTAGGAGTTCATTAACATTCCCTTAATTTGTTGTGAAGCGTTAAAAGGCTTTCAAATGGAGTCAAACTCAAAACTAGTTTATTTGCCTTTTATGATGATTGAAATGATGTGCACTGTAAAAAACCTTATGTTCAACATTCAGTGATATTAATTTCACTTGACTTCATGACTTAAGGTCAAATACGTTAATCAAGGCTGCCATCATTAGCACACTTTCCTTTTCTATTAAGCGATTATGATCACTTACTATTAATGAGTCGTGAAGTTTTAATAAATTTTTGCTGGTGTGAAATTGCAAAACAGTAATTATGACACATACTGTATGGATGGTTTGTTCTACGACATATATTTGGCCTAATGTTGGTAAAAATACAAAAGAACATTAAGTAATTAATTAGTTGCCTCCGTGGAACCAAAATAAGTCTTCACCATGAAGATAAATGGATGAAAAATGCAGAGCTTTTGTTGTTACAAGTGAACTGTTACCCAGTGGGACCTGGACACTTAAAAACACCTGATGCCTCCAAAATGACATCTGGACTGAAACCAGAGGACAAATAACTTTGCAAGAATTTTTTTTTGCCGGGGGGGTTGAAGTCAATATTTCTGGCATGGGGCTGATTGTATGACAGCACGGGGTAGAGGAGGCTTTCAAAATTAAATACGGATGCAGACAGACTGATAGAAAGAGAACAAAAGGGTTACTGTTTCAAGGCTGAGAGAAGTCCTGTGAGTGTAGGCTAGAACCAGAGGCAAGGATTTAGCATCCACATCCGGGGTCCTCTACGGGGCACGCGTAGAAGATTATGTTGAAATACTGATTCTTGGGCCCTGCACCCAGAGATGGCAGTTCGGTAGGTCTGAAATAGGGTCTAGGCATCTGCATACATTCAGGAGTATTCTGAGAGAAACGGTGTCCAGCCTACACGTTGAGAAATAATGACCTAGAAGCCCCGAACCACAATTCCTCAAAGCTATACAGGAGTCAAAATTCCTACCGAGCATTCGAATACTCCTGGGTCAGGTCCCCATATTGAGTGGTAGACTATAAATTTGCTAGTTGTTTAGAATCGAACAAGAAATGCATGGGAGAGGTGCCTGGGTGGCTCAGTCAGTTAAGCGGTTGCCTTTGGCTCAGGTCACGATCCCAGGGTCCTGGGATTGAGTCCAGCATTAGGCTCCCTGCTCAGTGGAAAGCCTGCTTCTCCCTCTCCCTTTGCCTGCTGCTCTGCCTACTTTTGCTCTCTCTCTCTCTCAAATAAATAATAATAATAATAATTTAAAAATAAAATAAAAAAGTCATGGTATGTATATAAATAACAAATATATCACCATTTAAGATTCCCCGAACACTTATTTATAATGCGACAAGAACCAAGCTGAAACAGCTTACGTGCACAACGGGATTTGGCCTCACCCCAACCCCATTTTATGGATGTGTATTGGGGCAAGTCATGGAGAAGGGGTGATGGTTGGTTGACCTATGAGCTGGGCCCCAGCAAGTGGAGGGTCGCACTCCGTCCCCATCATCAGAATGTGCATTCCACCTGCCTTCCTCCTTCCCAGAAGCTGCCTCAAGGAGACAGCCTGGACACAGAGACATAGTGTTGAGACCAGCTGGACAGTACATGGTCTGACCCCAGTGAAAACCTCTATGTAACCTTCTAAGGTCTAGAAGACAGGTGTGGAGGGACCCTTGACTTACAGCGCCCCAGGGTAAGCCCCAGATACGTGCCACCTACCCAACCCATCTGGGGTATCTCTAGTAGCCTGTGTCTTCCTTGGGCTCTCCTTGCTCTCTGTGGATGGGGCCAGTCTGTGAGCCCACAATACAGAAACTGGGACACAGAAAACAAGTCACTGGCCCACAGTCACATGGCCAGCAATGGCAAGCTGAGACGTGGGCTCCATAGGCAGGCAGCGGGCAGTGGCTGGTAAGGAACACAGCCAGAGGTTAAGGAAGATTGCTCCATTGATAGCCGCACTCGGTGGGCACCCAGGGTAAAGCCAGGAGAGCCCTCTGGGAGGGAGTTTCAGGTGTCCACAGCAGTGGCTTTCATCACTCCCTGAAGCGCTGCAGATTTTGGTGTAAGTCCCCAGGTCAGTGCTGAGGTAAAGGGGTGGGCAGGGCTCCTCGTCCTGTTACCCTCCAACTCGACATTCCCTGTCCTCATTTATATAGTGGCTCATGGGGAATGCTATCATGTCAACATGTTTGAAGATCCCTGGCGTGGGGACACCGAGCAAAGGGGCAGAGTGGAGAAGTGGATGCTCAGAGAAGCTTCCAGCCCCAGGACCAGATGTTTAACCTGCTGCCAAAGAGCAGTGCTGGAAAAACACACATGGGGGATGGAAAACACTTGTCTCCAGCCCCGCGATGGGCTTACTCCGGCCCCGCCCACTTGAGAGAAAAGGCTCACTGAGTTTCAGCACCTCTGTAAGGATCTCAGCGACCCTCCTGGAGCCCCCACCACACGCCAGAGACTAGCCCAGTACCTGAGGTTCCTCCTGCTCAGGATGGCCCACAAAGAAGGCAGGTTCATCTCCCTCATCTTCCAGATGAGGCTTCTTAATGCATTTCATTCCTTAGTGAGCATTTTGGGGGAAGGGAGAGTCCAAGGCTCACGTGCTTTCCTCTCTACCGTGATGACGCAGTTAAGACTCAAACCATCTTAAGAATTTAAACAACAGATGATAGAGCAGCATCAGTTACATAGCATAAACTGGACAGATGGGACCTGCCAGTTATGCTAATTTGCTACACAGCTGGACCATTCAGGCACTTCGCAAAGCCCGCCCGGCTCGGAGTCATCCCTCCTGCAAGGACAGGCAGGCTGTCTAAACACAAGAAGGATGGAGAATATCCAGAAAGCCAACGTCCAGGGAGGGACCACGCCATCCGATAGAAAATGCACATGGCATTTCCTATTACTGCCAAATACCTTATTACCCTGGGTCCCTTGCCCAGGAAAAGGTTCTTTCTCCTTAACCATTGCATATGTCATTGCGAAGCTGTGAGTCCCAAGAAATTTCTGGGGAGTTCTTTACTGGCGAGTCTCAGACCTCACAGCCAGGGAGTCAGGGCCACAGATCCCTGTCCCTCAGATGCCCATCTGAAATGTCGTCCGGTGTTGGCAAGAACAGAGTGAGAACCAAACCCCAGCTGGCAAATACTGGCGTCCGTGTTCTTTACAAATAAGGCCATTTCCCTTATTTTGGCAAGACAGGTGTCATCTGGTCTTGACTTCATTAAGCTTTCTTCATTTTCTACCCACACCGGAGGGCAAAACTGAGAAATGACTTGCAGACAAATACTGCCAACATGGAAACAAAAATAATGAGCCTGTAACCTGCAAACACATCCAAGGAAACGTAGTTGCCAAGAGAGAGGAGGCGAGATGACCCACTGCCTAGATTCCAGGGTAAGGCAGTGATGTGACAGTTACCGCTCTCCGGCTGAGGTCACAGAACACCTTGGCCCTAGTGGATAAGAATCCACCCTCTGTGGATTCTACTAGAATGGCCGGCCACTGGCTTCACTTGAAATGGTGAAAACAAGAGTGAAAAGCTCATTTTGGCTTCGCGCTAACTATGCACCAAGAACGCAGTTGGTGCTTCTAGAGACATTTGCTCTAAATAAGAGGGAAATCAGAGGGTGATTCAGGGAGCCCCACTTTCCTGACTGACCTAGAAAGGGCATGTTATCCTGTGATCCAACAAACAGCAAGTGGCGGAGCTGGGATCCCAACACAGGTGTGACTTCAGGAGCCAGTCTCTCCTACTCTGTCACCAGAGGGCTGCTTCTAAGGGCAGCCCCCTTTCAGAATCAGTGTCCTGACCCGGAAACCTCTGAAGGGGGGCGGGGGTGGGGGAAGCAGCAGGCAGGCAAAGGGGCTGAGTGGAGGCAGAGGCCCTGGTACCCCGCCAGGACACATCCCAGGCAGATCAAAATCTTTAGTCTTTGGAGCGCAGGTGTACCAGGAGGCCCAGGGAGATCCAGCTTTCCCAGAACAAGCCTCTGGCTCTCATCTGTGTAGGCTCTGTTGGGTTGATCAGCTCCAGAAGTCTCCAAGAGTGGCACAACGTTAACTAACAATGGTTCTTTTTGAAGGGCAGGACTGTGCGCAGTTTCTCTCTCCTTTAATAAAAATGTTGAACCATTAGTTCATACAATGAAAAGAACACCCAACTCTATTTTAAAAATAAGTATTAACATTTTACCTTACCAGCTATGACAAAGACACTGTAGGAGGGTAAGGTGTTGTTACCAACATGAGTCAATGAGCAACTTTCGAAAGAAAGACCCTTGGGTAGATAGACGCGCCAGCCTGGCACATACCCGTGGGAGTTACTGAATTCTCTTTTGGCCACTTTTCTATCCTACTTATCAATCTACCATCTTCCTTCCTTCCTTCCTTATTTATTGACTTCATGCTTGCTTGGTTCTACAAGGAACCTTGGCAGCTTACATACAATTTAGTCAAATAAAATCTTGAAGTCTGTGAGAACAGAAGAGGCAACGGGAAACAAACATGGAGACATTAACACGCATGCCACCCAAGTCCTTGTCACTCTCTCAGCTGGGGCCTAAAGCAGACAACAGTAAAGAAAGGAGGACTAATTACAGTGTCACTGACTGATAGTACTCATGAGATCAAAAGAAACACAGGAGCACCACCATTGCTGAATCTACCATACAAAAGCATTTGTTCCAAGGTGCCTCATACGGATGACCCTCTGTGATGCAGCAGGGACCGATGTCCTCATCAACATCAACGTAATTAGTCAGTCACGACTGTCAACAGACACAGACATAGCCCAAAGGCATCACTCCAGCACACTGTTGAGAAAATACAATTCTAGGAGGCCTTGCAATTAAGTCCAGGACCTTTCTTCACCAATATCTGAGTTAATCCAAATTTTAGGGTATCATGAGCAATGGTGGCCAGACCCCAAGGTCCTGAAGGTTGCCTCTGGGTTCCTGCAAATGTCTATTCTACATTTTACTCTTAACGTATTTTAAGTATCATAAATATGTAACCAAACCATCTATAAACAAATGTGTTGTGCAGCAAGTTTTAACATTTTGTAAACTACTGAATCAGTGAGTTGTGCTGCTGAGTTGATGTGTTCTTCCAGAGTCTGAACAATGAGTCCTGCCATATTGGTTTAACTGAAGTGCCCTGGGAAGACCAGGTAAGCCATAGAAGAAACAAATATTTCCAATTGTACCCACTTATCCATGTGATTCGAGATATTCTTAAATCCACATGAACACAAATTAGGTTTGCCTTCAACTCTCCCCCATATGTCTTCAACTATCCCCCAGAACTGCTAATTTCTTTTTGGATTCATGAAAACAGCCTCACTGACTGGGTAGATAAGATAACCAACTGTGATGTGGTCCTCCGGCTCATGGAGCAGAAAAAAGACATTAATGGAAAACTTGGAGACACTGAAGTCGACAGTTTAGCTAATTGCATGGTGAGAATATTAATTTCATAGTTTTGAAGAATTTATCTAATTTATTTAAGATGTTAATAAAATGGCTGTGTGATAGTTACACTTGTCTATATACGACCATTGTGATTCTTTTGCAAATCTAAAGTGATCTCCAAAAAGTTTAAAATTTTTTAACAATCTCATTGTTTTCATGTATTTACTTTATATAAGGATGTTGTACATTTAAGCTAAAATAATTTCATTAACATACAAAAATTTCATTCGAAGAAAGGAGTCTGTGACTATAAAAGTTTTAAAATTCTTGTTCCTCTTCCCCAACAATTTCGTGCAAACGATAGTAGATGGGACTGAGCAGGGTAGGTGGCCACACCATTGAGGGCTGAGCCACAGTGGCACAGGAGATGGGCGTGATGCCAGAGACCAAGAGCAGCAAGGAGGACATCCATGCTGGGGTGTGTCTTTGTGCCTTGTGTTGGATATCCAAGGGGGAAGAAAGGTCACCCCACACAGGCTTTGGCACCCGAGTCATGTGCAGAGGTGGCCCAACATGGGATCCACTGTTCAAGAGAGGTGAGGAAGGCACCAGAAAAACCCTAATATAGGTGAGGCGGGGTTGTACATCCCCTCACGTGGGGAAGCAGAGCCCATGGGAAGGGCTTCTGCACAGATCAGTCTGTATTGAGGGTCAGAACCTAAGCAGGATAAGTAGGACAACCCCACTGGGGGACTTTCATGTGGCAGGGCCCCATGGCAAGGGTGCAGAAGCATTGGTAGAATGAGGGAGCCCATGCTGGGGTGCAGTGGGTGGCAGTGATAGGAGAGTGTTTACCTATAGTTACTGGTGAAAGTAATTGGTGTATTAAGGATAATACAAGTCATGGGGCGCCTGGGTGGCTCAGTTGGTTGGGCGACTGCCTCTGGCTCAGGTCATGATCCTGGAGTCCTGGGACCAAGAGCAGTAAGAGACTTGATGTTTTTTAGTATTAGTTCCTTTCTTTAAAAAATTGATTACGCTGGGGGCGCCTGGGTGGCTCAGTGCATTAAGCCTCTGCCTTCAGCTCAGGTCATGATCTCAGGGTCCTGGGATCGAGCCCCGCATCAGGCTCTCTGCTCAGTGGGGAGCCTGCTTCCTCCCTCTCTCTGCCTGTCTCTCTGCCTACTCGTGATCTCTCTCTGTCAAATAAATAAATATAATATTTTTAAAAAATTGATTACGCTGATAATGAACACTTATCTTAAGTTTGGCAAATTTACTTAGTGGTTAGTAGTGAAAATGAAGTTTTCTGAAAGAGAGTAGGAGCTCTTCTAAAATAAGCTTCTACATAATGAGACACTAATCGGTGCCATTTAGCACACTACTGCTACAGTGGGCTAGTTTACATGTGGCACTAGCATTTCAGAGCAAATGTGCCTTTTGAAGTATCAGTATTTTTACTAGGCGGTGATTTAAGTTTCAGAATGAACAGAATACTCTATGAGCTACTTTCCATGTATATTTTAGGTTTTCTAATATAACATGGTGTTAAAATCACTTTATTTTGAAAAATCCTCTATTTATTTAGAAAAGACTTCAAGTGGGACTTTCTAAAATAAAGTGGTATTAAAATCACTTTATTTTGAAAAATCCTCTATTTATTCAGAAAATACTTCAAGTGGGACTTGCTTGGGCTCCCTGCGCAGCGGGGAGTCTGCTTCTTCCACGACCTCTCTCCTCTCATGCTCTCTCTCTCTCAAATAAATAAAATCTTTAAAAAAAAAAAAAAGAGGATAATACAAGTCACATTTCTTACTGTTAGAATTACAAATAAAGAAATGGAGAAAATTAGAATGACGTTTGTGGTATTGAATTGGAATTGAAAGTATTGTGTAAGCTCATGGTTTTCAACATATAGACACTGAGATAAATATAGGTATAAGTGGTGTGTATTTGTGAATACATATCATCCCCAGTTCTGCCCATCATCAGGCCTGGGAACAGTGACATCCCAATGGCCGTGAACACACACCTTAGCCAGATCTTGGTTTTAAACACCATTCTCCACTAAAAGAAAGCAGTGTTCCTTGGATGAATAGCTGATTATAGGACTTTGGAGAAGCCTGGACTACCTCAGGTCAGAAAGCAAGGAAATACTCAAAGAATGATGGAGACATGTCAAAAGAAGGAGAAAGTATTGGTCACATCTGGGAAATTTTGAATATCAAAATACATAAATTGGAATAAATAGGAAACCACGGGTCAATATTGATGGAGCTAAAGGAATGAATTGAAAGTTTGATGAAGACTGGGGTGTTTTTAATTGGTCTCAAAGAACTTCCCATAACATACTTATTAATTTAAATGTGTGAGAAAGTAACATTACAGTGGGGAAGCTTGACAGATACCTCCTTAATCTAAGAGTTAAAGTTAATGTCATCAGAAATGGGATGAGTCCACATTGGGGTGCTACCCGAGAGGAAGGATAGAAGAACCTGTGACACTTTGGTGACATTCCTGCGAACAATACATACTCTCTGAATCATGAGGAAACAGCAGACAAAATCCAATTAAGACATCTTCTATAAAATATCTGACTTGTAATTTTATAAAATGTCATGGTCATAAAAGTTTAGGAAAGACTAGGAAAAAGACACCAAAATATAGAACAACAGAAATGGACATGTGATCCTGACCTGTATCTTTTTGCTATGAAAGATGATGATGATTCTTGAAATTAGAATCAAGTATGAGGATTAGATGGTCATGATATAGCAAGGCTAACTTTCTGGTTTTCTGGTTGGGTTGTAATCAGTGTCAATGTAATCATGTGGAAGAATGTTAAAATGTGCAGGAAATACACCAAAAAAAAAAAAAATAGCTGGGAACGATGAGGTATCATATTAACAGCTCACTCTCAAGTCCTTGAGGACAAAAAAGTCATTTGTGATGTGCTTGACAAACATTTTGGTTGGTTGGAGATGTTTTCATAAAAAATTTTGAAAATCATGGGTGCACAGAATAGATGGGCCAGATACCAAGGTTCTGAAAACAGAAGAGGAGGCCACTCCAGCCCCACTTAGAGGCAATCAAAGTTGTACTTGAAGACAGAGCAAAGATTTTCCATGGGGCACATCTTGAAACCTCTAGTACAGACGTATAGGGATTGGTGCCTCTAAGGTTCACATCATAAGGCATTACTGTAATAATTCTACCTTAAAACATTTTTGTGGTAGGAAAACCAAACACCTACGTCATCCATAAAAATGCACCATTGAAAGATCCGTGGAACTCAGTGCTGATGGCCCCACCTATATGAGCTAGTTACCAAAATTCATGCCAAGATGAGTGAACAAGGTGAAGCTGCTGAGGTGGTTTATTAGCTATACAAGAATTCTAATCAGTTTTGATTCTGGCAATAATTAAACAGCAGGATATGTTGATCATGAGACTAAATGAGATCATCTGGATTGGTTCTTCTAGGTAAGCCCTGGTTACAGTGAATGGCATAGAGTAAATACCACTGTCATCGTCCTCATGCTCGTTACGATCATTATTATTGTTGTTAATGACCATTCCCAGACTGTAAGAACAAACAATCTCCCTGGTATCATTTTCTATTCTTCACTGCAGATGGGCACACTTCGAGCTCATTCAAAAATGGCAGCCAATCACTGAGGAACAAGTTTAAAAAGATGTGGATGCCAGAAAGTGTTTCCTTGATGCTGGAAATTATTAACTGATCAGCCCAGTAACCATTTGTGCTGAGACAGTGATTTGCTCAGTGGTATCCCAGTGCATGTTCTGGGCAAGCCTCAATAACTGGGGACTACATTAAGCTCACACATGTCGCTCAATAATTGGTTCCAGCCAGAGAGTCAAAGGCAAAGCAAAGGTCTGTAAACAGCAATCTAATAGTGCTCCTGGTTTATTTCTCCATCTGCAACTCCTGTAAAACACCGACCTAGAAAATTCAGGCTAGGTGCGTATAGTGGATAGAACAGGTACGATTTTAAATGGTGTGCACAATAAACTAATTGATCCTGTAACTAGGGAAAGAAAAAAGCTAACTCAATAATTATTACCAGCAAAATAACAGACCAGGTACCTTGACCAATTTTCTTACTGAAAATAACTAAATATGCTGGCAAAAAAAAAAAAATTGTGAATACCTTCTAAAGAGTATTGATGAGCTAGCAAGAAAAGGAGCATGAGGGTAAAAACAAAAACTAAGGGTGTATACATACAAGTTAAGGAGCAAGCTAAATAGCTACCACCCTGGGGCATTTGCAAAAAAAAAAAAAAAAAAAAACAGGTAGATTGAGCTGAAATTTGCACTGCTTCACAGATACCATAGACAAAGTACAGGGTCCACCTGGGAGGAAGGTGGACCTTCGACTAGAAGACCTTAATGAATAAAACCACATCACATGAGTTAACTTTAAGTGTAAAGGTGAATTAAAAATAACTCCACTACCTCCTTACCACCAATGGGAGTATGGGAAATATTACCTCTCTAAAACCTTGGAACAGAGGAGAAGAGGAAAAAACCTTTGAGAATCAATGCTCACAAACTGGCCCTCACTCAGGATTTCAGCCAGAATCCTTATGACCTAGATCTGAAAACTCTGAAACCAACAGTTTAAGTGGTCCTAGATTAGCAGCCATCCCAAGCATCTAGCAGATGCTAAATGAAATCCTCCCTGGAAAAACTCACTTTCATCCCACAGATAAAGAATTCCCACAAAGAAAGTTCCAAGGAAAACAAGCAACTCATTTGCTGAGCACACAAGGAAATAAAGGAACAAAAGTAAGAATTGGCAAAGACAAAAAATTAGTAACAATGACTTCAGATATTGAAATTATCAGAGACAGAACATAAAGTTATTATGTTTATAGAAATTAAAAATAAGTTGGAATATAAGCGGAGACACAGTAACTAAAAATGACTAAGAAGATATAGCTGAAGAGAGAAGTAGTGAAGAAATTATTCAAATTACATTCCAGAAATAACAAAGATCTGGAATATATGAACAAGACACTAAGAAACAGAGACAACAGATTAAAAAGGTTCAATATATGTTTAAACCAGCAGGTTTCAACCAGGGGCAGTTTTGCTCTCCAGGGGTGACAAATGTCTGGAGACATTTTTTGATGTCACAACTAGCAGAAGGTAGGGTATATGTGTTCTTGTCATCTAACAGATAGAGGCCAGGAAATTCTACTGACTATCCTACAAGGTTTTGGACAGCCCTGCACAATGGAGAATCATGGCAAGAGTACTGAGTTTGAGAAATCTGGGTCAACGTGAAGTTGTAGAGTTAGAATATAGAGGGAATGGGGCAAATGTAAAAACTGGAAAGGTAAAAGAAACCAATCCCAATGAATCCTCCCCAAGAGTATAAAAGAAGAAATGCACAGATACTAAACTTTAATACACCAAAGAGAAAGAGTAAATATTTAAAAAGCCAGATTACATGAGGGTTCATTATACCATTTTGCATTCTTAGACATTTTCCCTATTGTCTTAATTTGTTTGGTTGGCTATAATAAAATATCACAAACTGGGGGGCTTATAACAACATAAATTTATTTATCACAGTCCTGGAGGCTGGAAATCTGAGATCAGGTGTCAGCATCGTTGGGTAAGAGTTCTCTTCCAGGTTGCAGATTGCTCCTTGTATTGTCACATGACAAAACAGGCAAGCAAAGTCTCTGGGACCTCTTTTATAATGGTACTAAACCCATTCACGAGTGTTCTATCTTATGACCCAAGCACCTCCCAAAAGCCCATCTCCTAATACCCTCACACCAGGCACTGGGATTTCAATATATGAATTTTGAGGGAATGCAATCGCTCATACCAGGGCACATTAAAAAGTTATTTTTTTAAAAAAGCCAAAAAAGAGACAAACCACCTTCAAAAAATTGATAGCTAATTTCTCAGGAGCAACAAATGGAAACTAGAAGGTAGTAATAGGCCATCTGTAATGTGCTGAGAGAAAAAGTACTGTCATCGTAGAATTTTATACTTATTGACTACAGCTTTCAAAAACAAGGAAAAGTCACTTTGAGATGAACAAAAATTAAATTTTCTAAATCTAGACCCTCAGTAAAGGAAATTCTGTAGGATATACTTGAGGCAGAACAAAAGGGGCTCCACATGGCATGTCTGAGATTAAAGGATGAATAATGGAAAGAATTGATTTAAATTGAAACATTGATTGTCCAAAATGGTGTTGATGATGATATGATGATATGATGATGATGATGATGATGATAGTTAAATACTAACCAGCTTTCTACTGGAAGAAAGCTGATATAGCTGTATTAGTAACCAATAAAATAGATTCTGAAACAAAAACAATACTTGAGACTAAGATCTTCACAATGATAAAAGCAAAACACACAAAAGTAATACTGGCTTTAAATTTGTATGCATCCTAGCCTCCATCTGTATCCAATGGGATACAAATATTGATAAATTACAAGGATAGTTATTTCTAACCATTTGGAATATTTTGACATATCTTTCAGCAACTGAGAGGTTACGCAGGCAAAAATTCACCAAGAATAAAGAATGTTTGATGGTGATACATAAGTCTGGTCTAATGGCCATATATAGAACAATGTGCCAGACAAATATGTAATACTTATTCTTTCCAAATACACAGCAAACCTTTAAAAATGTCATCACATACTCAGACATTAACAGGGTGACATACATTCTGGTTTCTAGGACAGTACCTGTAGATACTGCTCATCTGAACATCTCTCCAGTTTAGCATTTATCCCAAAGAAAACTGTCCCTGTTTGGACACTGAAGTATATGATTCAAAGTATATGGCTACATTTAGCTGTAAGACAAGTGTCAAAAATTTCAAAAACTGTTATCATCCAAAGCATGTTCTCTCCCTAATATGATTAAATGGGAAGAGATCACAAGAAAAATTAGAAAACACTTGAAGATGAATGAAAATGAAAAACACAGCATACCAAAAGCTATGAGATGCAGCTAAAGCAGTGCTTAGAGGACATTTTATAGCTATCAATGCTTATATTTTAAAAAGGGAAAAGACCTCAAACCAATAATCTTCTACTTAAAATACTGAAAAAAGAAGAGCCAAATAAGCCTCTAGCAAATAGAAGGAAAGAGGTAACTTAAATTAGAGTGAAAATTGATGAACTATTATAGATTATTTCTCTGTTTAAAGTATTTCAGGGGTCCCTCAATGTTTCTAGAATAAAATATGATTTTTCAGGTCATTCAAGCCTCTGCACAGTCTGACCCTTGCTGACCTCACCAACATCATCTCTCATCAATTTGGGTCATCCTGGGACCCATTCTGAGACTCAGTGATTGATAAGGAATTTCCAGGTGATTTAGGTCATAAGGTTAATTAAGAATTATCTCTGGAGATAGAGGAAATGATTACCAATAGGTATAGTATTTCTTTTAGGGGTGATACAAATGTTTCACAAGTGATTGTGGTATTTGTACAGCTTTGTCAATATGCTAAGAATCATTGAATTGTACACTAAAAGTGGGTGAACTGTATATGAGTTCTATCTCCAGAAAACTGTTACAATTAAAATTAAATTTAAAAAATACTAAAAGATCCCTTGGTTCAGTCAGTTAAGTGTCCAACTCTTGATTTCAGCATAGGTCATGACTCAGGGTTGTGAGATCAAGTCCCAAGTCAGTCTCCTCACTCAGAGAGCTGCTTGCTTAAGATTCTCTCTCTCTCTTCCTCCTCCTCTGCCCCTTTCCACTTCCTCTCCCCCGTCTTAAAAAAAAAAAGTACTGAAGGATTCCATTCAGAGAGTAATTTAAAAAGTCACAGAATAGAAGATATTTGCATCAAATATAACTGTCAAAAGAAATAGTACACAGAATATAAAAAGGATTTTTATAAATAGAAAATAAAAGATGGGAAATCCAATAGAAAAATATGGGTAGGAGCCCCTGGGTGGCTCAGTGGGTTAGACCTCTGCCTTCGGCTTAGGTCATGATCTCAGGGTACTGGAATCGAGTGCTGTATCAGGCTCTCTGCTCAGCAGGGAGCCTGCTTCTTCCTCTCTCTCTTTCTGCCTGCCTCTCTACCTACTTGTGATCTCTCTCTGTCAAATAAACAAATAAAATCTTAAAAAAGAAAAGAAAAGAAAAAAAGGGTAAAAAAACCCTTCCAGAGCAGTAGGCCATAATCATATGAGAAGATGATTAAGTTTCCTAGTAATCAGGGAACTTCACATTAAAACCCTGGGG
Organism: Mustela putorius furo; assembly: GCF_011764305.1. Classification (NCBI taxonomy): domain Eukaryota; kingdom Metazoa; phylum Chordata; class Mammalia; order Carnivora; family Mustelidae; genus Mustela; species Mustela putorius. The sequence continues at coordinate 14,382,577 of NW_025422057.1, forward strand.
AAATACCACTACAACACACCAGATAGCCACATATGTGAGTTTGACAATATTAAGCCTTTCCAAGGACAGAGTCCATCTGGACAACACATATTGATGGAAGTAATATAAATACTTTGGAAAATATTTTGGCATGGTCTAATAAAATCAATCAATCATCTTTGTTGGGGTAAATTTTCTATATTATTAAATGTGCCTCTTCATTGCTGGTAACATTTGTGTGTGTGTGTGTGTGTGTGTGTGTGTGTGTGTGTTTTAAAGTCACCTTTGTCTGATATTGCATAGCAATGCAAACTCTGTTGTCATTGTTATTTGCATGAGGTCTTTTTTTCCATTTACTTTCAATCTTTTTATGTCTTTGAATCCAAAATATATCTTCTGTAGACAGGAAATAGTTGGATTTATTTAATGTGCATATCCTAAGGCAATGCTGTCCAAATCAGTAACCAGGAGTCACTAACCACTTATAGGACAGTTGAACTGTGACAGTGGTTAGCCTGAAATGAGATGTGCTGTAATTATGAATTACTACTCACCAGACTTCAAAGACAAAGTATGGGAGAAAAACAATGTGAAGTATCTCATTAGGAATTTTTATTTAGCTACATATCAAAATGATAGTATTTTGGATATATTGGGTTAATCATTAAGATTAATTTCATCTTTTTGCTTTTTTTAAATATGGCTGCTAGAAAGTTTAAAAATTACATATGGGGCTTTTATTTGTGATCTTATATTTCAATTAGACAGTGCTGCCCTTAGAGAAAACTCTTTAAAAAAAAAAAAAGGATTGTTGTTGTTTTTTTAAAGTAATCTCTACACCCAACATGGGGCTTGAACTCATGACCCCAAGATCAAGAGTCACATGATCTACTGACTGAGCTAGCTAGGTGCTTCTCTTAGAGAAACTCTTGTATGTGTCTGTGAAGAGACATGTAAAAAAACATTCATAGTGTCATTATTTCTTCTCACAAAACAAAGTCATAAAAGCTGGGAATAACCCAAAGGCCCTTTGAGAGTGGAATGAAAAAGTAAATTGTAGTGTATTTAAACAGTAGAAGAGTATACAGGTGTGACAATAGAAGAGCTACACCTAAATGCATGAATTTCAGAATCCATTCTAAATGAAAGAAGTCCCAGAATAATCTATATCATATCGTATCATATCATATCATATCATATCATATCATATCATATCATATATAATGATTTCATTGACTTAAAGGTTCAAAATAAACACAGGTGTTAAAAGTAAAGAAAGAAGAATGCAAACAGGGAGAGACACACCCAGGCACAGGCAAGTTTCCTAACCTGGGTGGTGGTAGTACTCAAGTAGTTTTCCTTGTTATTCTTTAAACTATATATATATATTTTTTTTCACATCCTCTCATGAAAGTATAAAATATTTCATAACAAAAAGTAAAAGAAGAACAAAATTCCCTTCTCTTTTTTAAGATTTTATCTATTTATTTGAGAGAGAGAAAGAGCACAAGTGGAGAGAGGGGCAGAGGGAAAGGGAGAAGCAGACTCCCAGCTGAGCAGAGAGCCTGATGTGGGACTCAGTCCCACGACCTGGGATCATGACCTGAGCTGAAGGCAGACACTTAGCCCACTGAGCCCTCAAGGTATCCCCCCCAAATTGCTTTCTGTTAAGAAGTAATGAGAGGAACACTAAGGTGGGCCATACCTGCAAGGTTGGTAAAGGTTAGTTAGAAAGAGTTGAAGGCTACAGATCTTGCTGAGCTAGCTATAGGAACTACAAATCTTACCCGGGCATTCAAGAACTTAAGATTTTTGAGCAGTTTGCACAGTAGGACCTATGACTTGGCTCTCACCAATTGTAAAGCAATAATTTGACTTTGGTATCTAAAGCTATGAACAAGCCTCCCAGGTACCATTGAGGATCTGGGTCAGTACAACTCTGGCAATGGGTTCACAGCAGTTAACTATGCCCCGGAAAGCTCTCTCATGACCAGATCTGACTGCCAAATTCAGCCTTCCCCTGGGGGATAATTTCACCTAAGTTCTTTGAGAGGATGAGAAAAATGTGATATGCTTTACATTTTCATGAGATCCTGCTAGCCACTTCTGATTTTCACTTCACTTGTTATCATGGAAACTGGCACACTTGCTGTGTTTTGTTTGTTTGCTTGTTTTTGTTTTCTGGGCTACTGGAAAGTCTTTGTGAAAGCAGATACAAAAGGAGGGGATACAGTTTTTCTGGGAAACATGGCGGAAACAACTGATTATCCACAGCCATTGCTAAGTGATGACTGAAGCAACTGTCAAATGTCAGAGATAGTTCTAGATGGCTCTGTACCAGGAGCAGGGCAACCATCAAGGGTGATGGTGCTTGGTTGATTCTTTCTCTGACTCTTAAACTCCTGATAAGCTCTGGCTCATCAAGGATTAAAATGAGAGGAAAACAAGCATTTCCAATCCATTCTTTAAATTCTAAGATGGTAGACAGTAAAGGGAGGTTGGTTAGCAGTAATGTGGAGAGCTCTCCCCTAGAAATGATCTACTATAGCCCAAAGAAATCTCTTTCATAGGCCCCAAGCAAAATGAACCCAAAGATATCCACAACAAAACTCATAGCTTTTTTTAAAAAAGAAATTTCTTTCATAGGAAGCCCTATGTAATACAATGATCTATCTCCCCCTTTCATTTCAGATACTCCAAGACAAAATGGCTGAACCTCCCACCCTCCCCCTGTTGTCCAGGGGGAATTTATAAGGTAGCTCTAGAAAAGTCTTTTTCTGTCAGTGTGCATTCCCATTAAAATGAAAACCCAGCCAAGAAGGTGACAACAGTAAACCTAGCAAATGAGGCTATGGTTATGGGTTTTTTTGCACATTTTAGAAATAAGGAGATTATACATTACTCTTAGGGAATAGACCATGGAAACTTTGAAACCAAACAAATTCCTAGAGACAAGCTCTGCTATATGGAATCAAAACCAATCACAGCATTGCAATCAGAGTGATCTTTTAAATAAGAAAAGCTTCAGCCCCTCATCCTGTATTTGGTTTCAAAAACAAGAGCCGATTACGGCCCAATAAAATTATTCCGGATCATCCATTCATCCACCCAACTATCCATACACCTATCCATCCATCCATCCATCCATCCATCCATCCATCCATCTATTAACCAGTCCATCCACTCAGCCATCCATTTATCTATCTACCCATATAAAAGATATCTATCTATTGAGCATCTAGGGTGCCAATTAAGTTTTAGGAACTAGGAATAGTGATGAACAAGATAAGGTTTTTGACATCTTGAAACAAATGTTTGAATGGGGAACAGAATGGGTAGGGAACACAAACCAATAACTGAATAAAACAAAAGCAAAAGAGAGAAGGAGAGGGAGAAATAAGACAGAGATAAGTACTATGTGGAATCTTAAAATACGGTGTGGTGATAGAGAAATTAGGGAGATAATTTAGCTTGTCTGACTTTCCTGAGGAGGTGATATTTAAGCAAAGACCAGAGTGACAAGAAGATTTGGAGGAAGAACATTCCAGGAGAGCAGAATAACATGTGCCCAGATCCAAAGCTTGGCCGTGGTGTGCTTGAGAAACAGAAGGATGGCCAGTTAGCTGGAGCGGAGTAGGTGGTGAGCCTAATAAATAAAGTCTCAACCTCCAATCCCCGCTCTTCAGAAGCTATACCGTATCAAGGACTTAAGGGAAGACGCTGCTTAACCTCCTCCTGACAGCCTCTGTGCGTGACCTGGGGCACATGAGGGAGATGGTTGCTGGGCCAGAGTAGCACAGCATTGTGCACAGGGATGGGCCAGCTGCACAGGACCAGCCGGAGAGCCCATAGTGTCCTCCTGATCTCAGCACAACAGCCCGCGGCATAGAGCAGAGGGACTGGCTACACGGGGTATAATTCCGGAAGCCCCTTCGAGAGGAGATCCCGCTGGGCAGGTTTGTGTCTTCATTGGTGGATCCATTACCACGGTCGGTTGACATAATTACAAGTTACATTTGAGGATTTCTGAGGAAACTGCCTCCTTTGAACAGCTTCCCTAACAACTGCCCTCCTGGTACCTAACCATTGCTCCTACTTGCGCATGCGCCATGTGCCCTGACCCGTCCTAAGCAATTTACAATGCAAACTCATGTAATTCTCAAAGCAAACCCAGGAGCTAGACCTATTCCTATCTCCACACCGAGGCATGGAGAGCTGAGGTAGCTTGTCCACAGCCAAGCAGTAGTGAATACGGCATCCCAAGCCAGACACCCTAATATTTTACTATTCAACTTTGTGTTTTTTGTTTGCTGTCCCCTGGGTGTTTTCTATTTGTTTTGCCTTAAACTTAGAGATATTCTTCCAGACTGACATATTAAATTGATATCATTCAGGTGCCCTGGATATGGATGGGCCGTATCCATCCAGGAGGGCCAGACTGAGGGTAGCAAGGGAGCCCTGGTATTGTCAGTGGCATCTTGAGGTGGACGGAGCCAGAGGGTGAGTGTAAAATTCTGTCTTTGGTGGGGAGCCCGAGATCCTAAGAGTTTGAGTTTTGAGGCTAAGGACAGGCCCAGTACAGGGATAGGTTGGATGGGGTAGGCTGATTATAGAACTGGCCCCAATTTTCCACTCCTTCCTGTATGTATTCCCTTTGAAAGAAGACTTTGCAGTTGCACCCCTGGGGAAATGCCATCTAGCTCTCCACCCCCTGAATCAGGACTGGCCTTGGGACATGTTTGGCCTGACAGGGCACAGTGGGAATGACCCGTCAGGGCAGCTGGTTCTGAGTCCAGGTGGCAAGAGGCCTCGAAACTTCCATGCTCTCTCTGAACCCTGCCGCAGCTGTGTGAACGAGCTCAACGGGGCCACGGGCAGAGGAGAGGTCACGTGAGCAGAGCCCACTTGTGTCATCGGAGGCCATCCCAGACCGCAAAGCCTCAGGTAGCTCACTGCAGGTATGAGCGCAGCCAAGAACAGAAGAACCATCCAGGTGAGACCAGCCCAAATGGCCAACCCCTCGAATCGTGATCCGTACAAACGGTGGTTGTTTTCAGCCACCACACGTAGAGTGATCTGTAACACAGCATCAGCTATTTGATGCTATTTGAAAAGTGGGGTAGGGAGGTGGGTAAATGCAACAACCTGGCAGGCTGTCGGGGCTGGGCCAGGCCAAGGGATGGGTGTGGACTGAGGCCATGGAGGAGACTGGGGACTTGGGCCCTGCTGGTGCGTGCAGGGCGGACTTGGAAGGCAGCGTGGTGCAGGGAAAATCCCAGGGTCTAGAGGCCACTTTTCTTCTGACTGGGGGGACTTCAGGGAGATCCTCTCCAAGATGCACCAAACCAGCTCTTGTGCTGGTCAGTAGTCTTCTGGAAACAGTACTTAGGGCTGGAAACGGAGGCGGATTGGGACAGGACGCTCAGACGGGAGGTGGATGGGCTTCCCAGATGTGCTAGTACAGCTGGCTCAGACTCAATGCCCTGGCTGCAGACTCAGATCAGATCAAAACCCTGGGCAGAGGGCCTACGGCGCATCTTTGCTAAGCGGAGGTGCAGAGAGCCAGGGACACCCACCGTCACACATTCGGGTGCACTTGTCCTGCAATTACTGGAACGGGAAAGAGCGACCGACAATCAGAGGATCAGGAAAGAGGCTTGCACTTTGCAGGTGCTCTTCCGACGTGCCATCTGTTGCTGCTGGTCCCTCGTATCAGGGGCTCGGTGTTCCAATGAAAGGGATTACAAAAAAGAATTGGAATGGTACTGAAATGGCAACGTATTTAGGATCCAAGGCAGGCAGCAGGCCAGGTCAGACAGAAGTGACAGGAAGAGGTAGTGGCTAGGTATAGTACTGAGAAGCAGGTGGAAAGCTCAACCCGGTTCCTTGTTCCAGCAGCTGTTTGCTGGGGAGCAGGGTGAGGAGGGTCGGGGTGGTGGCCAACCTCCTCTGGAATGAGCCCCAGCTTCCCAGCCCTCCGGAATGCCCCGTGGGCAGCTAGCTCTATGGGGCTTCAACCCAGCACCGCGCCACCCCCCACCACCAGACCAAAATATCCAAATCCACCACATTGGTCTGATACCCACCCATCTGCTGGAGTCAGATGGGATTTGAATCCTGGCCCTACCAGATATTAGCTGAATGACATGGGACAAGTTACTTCTCCACTTCCAGGTGCCTCCACTGCCATGTGGATCTAAAGGCGGCACCCCCTCCACCTCCTGGGGCTGAGGTGAGGAGCCAGTGGGACAAGTCAGGGGATGGCTCCATACCGGGCCGGCATGGAGGAAACTCATCCTCTGTAAATGCAGCTGTCACTTTCAACACTGGAACGGTCACGGTCACGGTCAAGGGCCATCTGCTGAGGGCAGGGCTCCGGGGCCAGGTGGGAGCATCAGATGTATTTCCTGCTCCTGCAGGACTCATCTGGGTGAACGCAGGATTTAACAGCTGTTGCACCAGTGCCCCTCACCTTCAGAGAGCCCAAGGGAAGAGCCACCTCCAAGTCCAAGTATTAATGCCAGGCTCCAGAGGCTGAGAGCAGGTGGAGCCCTCCAGGGCCTTCTGGGTCCTCCCCATTTGCCCCCTTGCTACTCACCCTCCCAAGATGTGAAAACTGACACAAGGGTCATCACTTCTTTTAAATGCAAATGGCCCAAATACAACATAGACATTTCCAGCAAATTACACTCTGGGGATGCTGGTCCAGGGACTTCTTCTCTCGGAGAAGCTTCCCAGAACATCCAGGAAACGTCAGGCTGAGGTTCTCGGGGCAGACAGAGGCGATGGGTGACTCCAGAGGCGTGGGAAGGTCTCCTGGAGTAGCTGCTGCTCAAACTCAATCTTACCCAGGAACCACCTGGCGCTCTTATTAAAATGCAGACTCTGGTCTGGGTCTGGGGTGGGACCTGAGAGTCTGCATTTCTAATGAGCTCCAGGGGAGCCCAGTGCAACCGCCCCATGGACTGGACCGCATGAGGGCAAGTGCTTTTCAAATCTAGGCCGCAGAAGAACTGCCTGGGGAACTTTTTTTTTTTTTTTTTTAAATGGCTTTATTGAGATATAATTCACATTCTATGTAAGTCACCCATTTAAAATGTACAATTCAGTGGTTTTGGGTATATTCACAGAATTGCATAACCATTGCCAAAATTAATTTTAGAACATTTTCATAACTCCAAAAAGAAACCCCATATCCCTAAGCAGTCTCTCCCGTCTCTCCTGAGTCTCTGCTCAGTCCTAGGCCACCATGCATCTGTTTTCTGTCTACGGATTTTCCTCGTCTGGGCATGTTACATAAAAGGATTCATTTGAGTTGAATTCTTCGTGTCTGCCTTCTTGCATTTAACAAGTTTCCAGAGGTCATTCCTGTTGTAGCATATATCAACTTAATTCCTTTTTATTGCCAAATAATAGTCCACTGTATGGATACACCCCCTTTTATTGATCAGTTTAGCAGTTGATGGGCATTAGTGTTGTTTTCATTTTTTGGTCATTGTGTATAATGCTGTTGTGGACACTCATGTACAAGCTTTTAGATGAATATATGTTTTTCCTTCCTTTCTTGAATTTATACTTAGGACTAGAATTGCTAGGTCATATGATAATTCTGCATTTAACATTTTAGGAACTTTCAGGCTGTTTTCCAAGGTGGCTGCATATTTTTACATTCCCACCAGCAACAGTTGAGGATTCTAATTTCTCTACGTCTTTGGCAAAACTTATTATTATCTGTATTTTTTATTATAACCATCCTATTAGGTGTGAGTTATCTCATTGTGGTTTTTATTTACATTTCCCTGATGGCTACCTAGGGAGCTTTTAAAAAATACCGTTTTTTACCTATACCCTGATGAATAAAATCAGAATAACTGGTTATGGTACCTGGAGAATCAGTATTTTTTAAAGCTCTTTAGGTGTTTTTATATGGCTCATATTTGAAAATATATTAGGTCTTGGATTAGTTAGGGTTTTTCGGAGAAACATATTCAATGAGAACAATAGAGATAGAGATAGAAATATACCTAGGTAGCTCTCTCTATCTGGATGGATGGATAGACAGACAGATGATAGATAGATAGATAGATAGATAGATACACACACAGAGAAAGAGATTTATTTTAAAGAAAAGTTGCAGATCCAGCCCAATGGCACTTGGTGAAAAGAATTCAGTTTGTTTAGGGAAAGCCAGTCTTTTTCTGTTAAGACCTTCCACAGATTAGATGAGGCCCACCCACATGATGGAGGATAATCTGCTTTATTCAACATCTACCAACATAAATGTTAATCTCATCCAAAAACACCTACACAGAAACTTCTAGAATCATGTTTGATCAAATATCTCAGGTCTATGTCCTAACCGAGCTGACACATTACACTGACCACCTCATTTCTTATTCTGCAATACTGACTAGTTACCTACTAATATCTGCCCCGGGATGTGGGGATCCTGAAATGAAAACATGCCCACAAGAAGGTCATGGTATAAAACAGGGGCACTCCCAGTGCCCACCTCATAGGAAGGTTGTGAGGAATAAGTGACAAAATGGCATGCATGCCAACCAGCATCACGTCGCCCGGTGTAAGATACACTGGTGCCCAGGACAGCACCTCTACATTGAGACTCAAAGAACAGCAGCACCAGGCAGCTTTCTCCTAGGCGATAGGATGAGTCTTATTTTCAGAGCAATTTCACACACTGAACCACAGCCGCAACCGTTCCCCGGTACCGTGTAAGAAGCCCTCACCCAAGAGAGATTTACTGCCATAAAAATATTGCCCTGCTGGCCAGGAAAGCCGCAGTGCCTTCTGCGTCCATCGGCGGCCTGCTGCCCATGGCCACACACACCAATCTAAGCAGGATTATTAAAACATAAATCCCCATCTCTTGTCTCCCTCTCATTGGGCCGAAGCATCACCATGTTCATTAGTGGGAAATGTGAGGTTATATAATCTAATTTTTATAACTCTCCAAGGATAGTGTGGGTCATACATTAGGCTGAGATTTCAACCTTTAAAGATAAGGGGAATGTCATTTTTATTAAAAAGGACCACAAAGCATAATGAGAATTATTACCCCAAATAGACAAAATAACCCAGGATCCACAGAAAGGAGTGTTTATAATTCTTGCTAATATGCTGGTCTCTGAAGCGGGAGCACAAATCAAGCAGCTCAAGGGCATTTCCCAGGACTGCCCAAAGGGCCCCCAGGCTGAACACAGCGACCGAGGAGGGTATGGGGCCCTGGAATCTGATGCCTAGCTGGTGGGAGGCTGCCCCTGCTCCGTCCTCACTCCTTGCCTGGGCATGCGTGTGGGGCTCTTAAAGGAGATGGGGCCAGGGAGGGGTGGGCCCCATGGCTGCCCCATGGAAGACAGGGGTAGGCATCATGAAATATTGAGTGGGAGAAGGCTGTGTCGCTCACAAGAGGTGCCTACTCCAGACCCCCAAGTACAGGTGCTAGCCGCTCCCTCCTGCCCCCAGCTGCCAGAGCAGATGGCACTGCTCCCAGGATGAAGGTACTCTAGCGTCAGAAGTACCCTGTAGACACGGACTCTGAGGCATCGACAAAAGTCACCAGCATTTGGTCAGTCCACCCATGTGTTTAAGGCATCCTAGAATAGGGCTCATGGCACATTCATTGTGTACAGAAGTGGTAAACCCATCAGTGACAAGGTCTTCTTAACCTACACTGTTCTAAGAGATTCAAGAAAACACAAATCAAAAGCTTTTACCTGTGAATGGAACGGAGATCACTGGATTCTCTGGCAGTCCCTTCCACGATGAGTCTGCAAGCCAGCGGCATGCCCCACCGTGCTCAGGAGTGGAGTAAGCTCTCAGACATGGGCTGCTTCCCTCTTTGACTTTTCCTGCTCCCAGCCTCCGCTCCTGCAGGCATGGACTGGGAATTCATGAATTTGACTCTGGCAGTTCATCCACCGTTACACTGCCCTAAGCTTCCCCTCGGTACCCAGCCTACCCGTCTTTGAAGGTGTCTTTCCCTTGCAGGTGAAACCTTTTCCTGCCTGGTACCCATTGCTTGCCCATCCCCCATGCCCCTGGCTGGCCCCCTTGGCTAGAGGATATGCCGCCGAGGGCAGCCACCCAGCCCTCAAAGCAACACAGAACAGGGCTCGGTCATCATCTGTAGGTTGATTTTACCGGAATCTGTCCCAGTTGTGCACAAGGGAAGAGAGGAAAGAAGCTAAGCTTCTTAAAAGTCATGCTCCCACATGTCTTGTGTTGGGAGACAGTAACAACCTGCCTCCTCTGCATCTCAGGAAGTTCAAGGGCCAAAGAGAAGGAGAAGGGATGGAGAGCCGAGGATGCTCAAGCCCATCTCAGGGTCTCCCGCCAGCTCCTCTCTCTCAGAATCCAGGCTTGTTTAGGCAGGAAGTTCTGCCTCAGCTAATCAAAATCTTTCTTGTTGCAGTTTAAGCCAATTTCCTGGGCAGCATAGTGCACTTTCGTCAAGGACACATGGGTGGCAATTATCTTGGAGAGTGGCTATTACAGGCAGGCTTAGCAGATGACAGCCTTTTAAGTGTTCAGAAGTGTGTGTGACTTTATTCCCTGCCATATGGACTTCCTGCTCTCTTGTTCTGCGTGTTTAAAACCACATCTTTGAGCTTATCTATTTGAAATCCAAGTAATCCATTGGAATGGTCAAGTAAAACCACATACACCACTTTGAACAATGCCCCACTAAGACGTCGGCAAAGGTGACCTACGCATCAAACTTGAAAGAAACATGACTAGGGCTCTCTCAAGAATGCTCCAGACTTTCATTTACTCCATAACTCCAGTAAAGGCCTAAATTCCAGAGATTTCTCATGAAATACAGAAGCAGGGGCCTATAACCAGGTTATTCTAACTTTGAAGCTATGTTTCCTTAAACATCTGAATAATAAACTCTTAAGTACAATGAAAAAATGTCACCCAAAAAGAATGTTGTAGCGGGGTTTGGATTAGTTTCCTTTTCCTACAGAGAGCTCCAGGCCTTGAACCCAGACAGTAGAAATAAATATTAATGGAGATTCTAGTGATAAGCAAAGCCTAGTGTTATCTTTGCAAAATATCCATAGTGAAACCAAACATCCAAGAAAAGAAAAATCTCCATGCTTTAACACCGATCTGGATGGAGGATTGAAACTTTAATTAGAAGTATTTCCCACATCCCTCATTTGTATAGGAGACATGTTTTCTGCCTGGGTGGTCTGCTTTGGGATGACATTAATTTTTTATAATATGTGCTTATGGGAACTTCCTCTCTTCCTATCATCCTCCAGTTCTCATTAGTGCTGGGTATGAGTAAAATACTCAAGATTTAAAATACCCCTTTGAGGCCGGAGGGACAGACAGCTCTGCCGATCTCTGCTTACAATTCCAAACAAGGAAAGTGTTGACATTTCAATACAACTTTGGGGGGTTTGCCAACACAGGCTTCCCAGGAGAAGGTGTTCTCCTGCAAAAGCTGGAGCCCCCGCAGGGATGATGGGAAGAAAGTTGTCACCGAGAGTCAGGGAAGGTCTCCTTAGGGTCAGAGAAAAACAACATGAATTGTCTTGGTCAGGAGGTAGGGGTGTGGAGTGGCATTGGACCCCGGTTCTGGGACTTGTGGGTCCCAAATGTTTCCTGACTGAAGAGCTGGAAACATTTAACTGCAACTATGAATGCCTGACCTGTTTTCCTAATGGTTTCATGGAACAAAATGCCCATAGAACAGCGGCAGAAAGAAAACCAATGCTGGGCAGGAAACCATCGAGATTCTCCAAGGGGACGGGAGAAAGAACAGAAAGTGGTTATTTTTCTAATAGAGCAAGAAAGTATTTTCCATCCAGTTATGATTGTTCAAACAAAAATCCTAATTGTTATTAAAAATCAAAGGAATCATTGACCTCTTGGGAGACACCATTGCCAAGTTTCAGATCTGAACAAGTGGGTTTGGTTTTTGTCAGTTCAATAGATATGTGCTTAATTTTAGTGACAATTGTTTTAAAAACTGTGTATATTGTCTGGTTTTTTCCTTTTGATTTTCAATACTTTTTTTTTCTCTCTTCTGGATGAGCAGCAAATCCAGAACTATTAGAAACAAAAAGTCACTTCAAGCCCTCGACATGGAAAACCAAATGCATTTTATTTGTGTCCAGTTTTCTAATAGCCCAGTCTATCTGTTAGATAGGAAAATATTTAAATCAAAATCATTCTATACTAAAATATTCCATTATTCCCTCTCCGCTGCCACCCCCTTTCACTTTACTTTATTGTCTTTATTATAATAAGCACGAGAAGAAAGAAGATGCGGAAGCAAAAAATCCTGGCCCTAGCGAGGCAATTGCACTTCCGAGCTTAGGAATTGATCATCTACTCTTCCTATCATGCTGTTAAAACTCATATTGGTCTTTCTAATTTTAACAGCAAAAGTCAGCTTGGAAAGAATGATTTTGTGCACATTTTCACAATATGTTAACAATTCCAACCGTGAGGAATCAACAGTTATAGCATGCATCATAATCATGGAAACTGCATTAAGGGGAGATAATTATGAATGGAAAAAGTATATATTATTTGTGTTTAATAGCAGCTCTGGATGATGAGAATAAGGCCTTGCTCGTGAGAACACATGTTTGGTGACTGAGATCTCATTTTGAAGATTAATTGTTCAATGACAGCTGTCTGAGACATACTCTCTTTTCACTGACAGAAAATGGCTCCTCTGAGTCTGTTCTTCTGGAGCCTTGGGTTCAGGACTGACTGACAGGAGAGCAAAACCAAAGGTGCCAGGACCACAGTGTTGCAGGAGGCTTTGGACATGGTTCTGCCTCAAATAGACCATTCCTTCCTCAGAAATTCGCTCTCCCACCAGCCTCTCAGGGCAGTGTCCCTATGGGTGACTTATGATCCAAGGCGAGACAAGATCATTTTAGGTGAGACAAATGTGAGTATCATTCTCATCTAATTGCTAATGTCATCTAGTTAAAGTAGTCACTTTCTTGTGTATTATTCTAAAAACACAGTCAGCACATGCAAACGAGGTTTTGGAAGAGGACAGCTTAAAAAGAGGCAAAGTTACAAAAGTCAGTATATTTAGGGAATTTTGAAGGCTAACAATAAGTAAATGATAGTTTCTGGGTATTACTAAGACACAGCAGGAGACATGAGAGTGGCTGGAATATGATTGAGGTTTGGGGGAAAAAAAATTGCTGTGAAACTTTGCCTCTCCCCAGAGAGATAAGCCAGAAGCCTGGACTTCTTTCCCTGGGGGAGAGGGTTGGGATGGGGGACGGTGTCTAGACCGCATATGTCCAACACTCAGATTGAATTCAGGTATGTCAATGGTCTCCTGTGGGCTTAAAAGAACACCACATCGCATTCCCAGGGTTGTCAACACTCAGTTCTCAAAATCACAGCCCAGACTTTGGTTTTGGCATAGAAATGAAAATAGTAGAAGCAAAACAGTGTGTGAGTCTTTCAATTTTATGCCTTCAAAGTCCCCCCTGACCTGCTTCCAGGAATCCTGCTCTCCCAGACCCAGAGACTCCATGTCTTATAACCACCAGGATGTGCAACAGCAGTGAGGCCTGCACTGTAGATGGTCAGGTTCTGGTTTAGGTCCTTGACATGAATGACCTCATTCTGGGCCCCTGCCTCCTGAGAAGGCATTGCTATTTCCATGGTGAAGTTGCAAAAATTCAGTCAGTGGAGAACTAGCCACTTGTACATGGAGGGATCTGGATTTGAACCCAAGTATAAAGCCTGCCATCTTAACCCTTACCAATGTTACATTCCTCAAACCCTTTGATCATGCCATGCTATTCCCTCATCAGGGGCTCTGAAATGTGGAACCAAGGAGGTCCCTGTACAGTCAGCCTGAACCAGGGACACAGAGGCTGCTGACAGAGCCCCCCAACCAATCCCTTGTCCCCTCTCCTGAAGGCCACAGCCCTAGCTTATGAGCCATTTTCAAGAAAGCAGTGCAAGTCCTGTCAAAAAGTGAGATGGTTGCAGACAATGGTAGATAGTTGTTTTCTTTGTTTTTATTTAAATTTCTGGTAAGAAATGTAATGTCAGGTAATAGCATGATAGGAAAAAAAGCCTGACCACTATGTCTCAACTTGATCAGGGACACGAAATGCTGTTAGCCTTTTTGTTTTTGTTTTGTTTGTGTGTGTGTGTGTGTGTGTGTTTTCAAACTTGATCTTCTCTCCCAGGCTCCATCACTTCAAGACTGGATATGCCTTTTGAGAAAACATGATTGAAGAGAGCCTACACATCATTTCTCAGCTTTTTTTGGCTTTCCCCAAAGACAGTTCCTGTTAGAATGCACAGAGGTGATTTTTCAAATCTACTGTCAAATTGCCTATAAAAATGACTCTTCTTCTCAAGGTCAAATTAGTCTTTGAAGAATATTTAGGATCACTGAAGGAAAATTACTTCTAGGCATCCTAATGATAGGTGATAGAAAAAGAACTCAAATCCCTTCTTAGAGTTAATGAGAATTAATCAAATGCTAAACTTAGGTAATGAGAGAAGTATGCACTGTGAGGAGAGAGGCACACATTGCCTGAGATGGGTGGGCAGCCAGGCCCTGAGTTGGCTCCAGGGCTGCTTAATGCCAAGTGTCTGACCTGCACATGCAGAAGCTACTAGACCAAAGGCCCTTGGGTGTGTTTGCAGGTTATAGTAAACCATGTTAAGGGATGTTGTAGGAAACACAGTTATGCTTACCATGGGAATAAGACAGAAAGCTGCCATGACAAAGCATGAGAAGCTCATATGTTCTTCTCTTGGTTTAAATGAAAGCATGAAAGGCACAAAAAATAAAGTCAATTTGTGCAGTTCAAAGAGATCAAGAGAATGCCCCAAAATTCCTCTCAAAATTAGCTGGAAATTCATCTGGCTTTTGACACTGGCATTCTCTTCCATTCTCTGTGTGCTAGACCAGCATCAACCAATGGCAAACCCAGAAATAATGCCCTCACCTGGACCCTGGCATTTGGGGACACATTCAGAGGGATGGGCCTGAGTGAAAGGCACAGCTAAGTTCATGGCACTGATGCTTCCTTTTTGGGCAACTACCACCCTGTAGACCTGCCTTTGAAGGCCATACTCCCATTCAGTTTAGTAACAATTGCTGACATCCACATTCTCAAAAATTCCTAAACTATGAACATTTGCAAAGTCAAACTGCCTTTCTAGTGGCGAACACGAAATGTGAGCCATTCCATCCACTTCAGTAATAACCTACATTGGCTGAGCATTTCCTGGGTGCCAAGTACTATGCTAGCACATCTCCTATATTCTTATTTCTTCTTTGCAGTGGTAAAGATTTTCATTTCACGGGTAGAGATTGAGGGTGAGGGAGGTTACCTTGCCAGTAGACACACAGGTAGATGAGGCCCAGGACTCTGGCAGAGTAGCAGACCCCAGAGCTCATGTCATGAATCCTGGCTAGTTCAAGTCCACCCAAAGTTGGCCTCTGGAGCTGGTCACTGACAACTGTCATGGGTGCTACACAAATTATGGAGGAAGGACCCACCGTGAGGGCAGATCTGCTCCTAAAAACACGTTTTCCTATTGTGAATACCACAAATATCCGAGCACCTCCCAGAAACCAGACCCTCAGTTGGACACTCAAGATACAGCAGTGATCAAAACAGGAAAACTTCCCTAAGCCAAGGAGCTAATACCCTAGCAAGAGGTAATAGACCAAGAAGCAAATAGTATGTCCAGCGGTTAATGACAGAGTAGAATGAGGCCAAGTGGGGGGTGGTGTTATTTCACATAAAGTAATCAGGGAAATCCTTCCTGATGAGGTGATCCTGAGCAGGGACCTGAAGGGAGTCAGACGTACAGATAACCGAGAGCAAAAGATTCCAGACAGTCCGAACAGTGAGTACTGAGCTTCTGAGAAGCCATGTGCTCACAGGAACATCAGGGAAGGATGCTGGGGTTGGGGGAGGCAAGGCAATGGGGTTCTATGACCACTTGCTCACTCACACGCATGCTGAACACCTACTGGGAGCTGCGGGGCCTGGGGAGAAACGCAGAGAAGCAATCCTGGCCTTCAAGGAGGTCATAAGCCCATTGGAAACTCAGAACACAGAAACCTGAAAGAATTGGTTGAGGAACAAGAGAGAGTCTATGCAAAATGAACTTTAAAGGGAATGCAGAGGAGTCAGGAGGGATCCCTGTGGCCCTTGAGCATCTGAGATGGTGTGCAAAGAAGTGGAAATGTTCCCTGACCTTGGTGGATGGCAGGATTCAGATAGGTAGGGAGAAGGGGAAAGTTCTATTCAGCACACAGCACAGTGCCTGGCACGTGGAAGATACTCAGAGAATACAGTCTGCACAGACTGAATAAATTAACGCACGAACAGGGAAGCTGTGAGAGATAAAACAGGAAGGCTAATTGGGGTCAGACTTTAAAGAAAGTTGAATGCCACCCTATGTTCTGTAAAGAATTAGGGCATTTCTGTTCATTTCAACCTTAAAAACAATTATTAATATATTGTAAAAATTGTGATCTTCTTTTTCATAGTCCACCATTTCGGAACACATTGTTTAGGTTGTTAGAGCTAAAAAGAAATTCAGCACATGAGTTTGAATTTTTTCTTTGAATGACTTTGGCCCAACTGTCATTAATAAGACTGGTTTGTAAAAGCTTGTGATCGGATTGCACTTTCCACAAAGACATGGCAGGCTAGGCAGCACCCAGATCTAGGGAAAAAGGAACTCAAAAATTCACAGGTAATTGCCTCAGTCACCCTCAGGTTCTTACTAATGTTAGGGATGCATGCCAATATAAATTTAAAGTCCTGATGGGCCTGTTTCTTGGGAAATGTCTGCAGTATTTTAACACAATCCCTTATTGCACCAAAGCACTTGAAGAAGACTAGTAAATTACATCATATTAGTTTCAGGGGGGGAGTGTCTTTTTTTATTGTGGACAAAGTCTCAAAGTAGGTGAGCTGTTCATTTTTCCCTCAAGATCTAGGACAGCATGTAAACTTCAGAAATGGACCATCCACATCTAACTGTCAGGAGAATCCGTTCTGATGTGAAATTGCAATTTGGACTGAAGACCAATATCTTGCATGCCATATTAAATAAAACATCACATAAAGCTTAGAAGCAGTAGGAGAGACAGGGAAAAAAATTTTTTTTGAAAAAATTTAGCAGAGTCACAGATGCCAGTTAAACCAAAGACAGAAGATAACTTCCCAAGATACTGTATTACGGCCTATTGCTTCTGGAACTGACTGCATAAACAACATGAGGCGTTGAGCCACCATAGAGCTCAGAACTATTAGCAGAAAGAGGAGTATGTTTATTTGATCAACAGAACTCTCTAACGGCAGCATCGGTGCTGCAAGAGGTAATTCACGATCAACATTCCTTGGCACTGTTGTTGAATTCATTAATTTTTTTTTTTTTAAATCACCCTCCTTTTGTCAATTGTTCTGAGAAAACAAGGCCAAGTTCAAAATCTCAGGCTTGTGAGGTAGGGTGACAATGGCACCAGAGAGAGACAAAGGCCAAGTCCAGAACCCTAGCTTTCTGCTTTCTCTGTACGCACTCTAACAACCAGTCGCCTCTGCTGTCCTTCCTATAAGTCTAAATGCACACACCACCCTTCAACGTGGGCTTGGACAGAAGAGAGGTGAGAAGGTTTTCCTGCTCCCTGTCGTCTGTACACCCCTTTTCACCTAAGCGGCCACCAAAGGTGTGGGTGCCCCTTTTCACTCTGTTCTGCTTCTGCCTTATCCATTGGCAAAGGTCATCTAGAAGTAAGGATTTTGCAGCTGACTGAAGGCTTGGCCTGCCTGGGAAAGATTTAGCAGCTTCTCTCTCTCTCTTTTTACTTTCTTTCTTTCTCTTCTTTTCTTTCTTTCTTTCTTTTTTTCTTTTCTTCTCTCTCTTTTCTTTTCTTTTTTTTTAGTGCACAAAAGGCCAATAACTGAGTGCCTCCCTGAACCTCCTCAGGGCAATGACTCAAGCCCCAAACCCAGGAGAGACAAGTGTGATGAATTTTCAGGAGATAAGAGCAGGGACTGCTGTGATCGATCCCCCAGAACCACATGCCATTTGGGATGGAAACAGTCATGTTTCCTGTGCTCTGAGGAGGACTTTTATCTTCTCAGGTCCAGGAAGAGGAAGTAAAGCTCCACTGATCTTCCTGATGACTGCATTATTAAAACTTTCTATCTCCCACCATTCCATTTCTTTCTCACTGTCTAGTGACCTTTTTTATTGGATGGTGACGAGAGAGCCTCGTTGCCTTAAACTTATGATCCATTGCCTTGATTTAGTATTCTATTTACTCAAAAACATATCTATTGCTCAGAACCTCTGGCAATATGTTGGAAATATAGATGGGAAAAATATGACTCTTATCAGCTTAAGTGCTTTGTTTAAAAAATAGCCCAAAGCATTATCTAGCAGAAAAGATCAGACATCATATGCAGTGTGTTCTATCTCAAGCGAAAAGGTCAAGAAAGTGGGAAGGTGGCCAGGTATGGGGCTGGTACGTCTCCAAGGACACTGGAAAGGTTCAAATACTGTGGGTGCCAAATTGAAGGCAAGGATCTGTCCAGACATACAGGCGAATCCTTATGTCCTAATTTTTCCCTCTTTGATATAGCGCCCCATTTATATAGTTGCTTTGATGAATTATAATAATGGCTTTGCATGGTATAAGAGTGCTTGAAACATATATTTATAGAAAGCTAATTTATTCATCAGATAATCTCCAGGGAAAAGGGCTTGACTGATGGTGTATAAATCTGTGCATGTGAGCGAGCAGCTTCCTTCCCCCTTTTAATGGAAAACAAACATGCATTTCCATTGCTGATGCATGGAGTCAGAAGCTCCAGGTAGACAAACACAACTTGAGAAGTCCAGCTCTTCATAAGAATGTCTGCTGTGGAATCTAGAAGTTGGAAATGTGTGATTTTTCTGCTCAGTTCTGTTGAACTTCTGGTGACCCCAAAGAGAAAGGCAGTGGGTCAGGATCATCATAACATCTGGGGTTGAGGGGACTGCGATCTTCAGGGGCAGCCAATTAGGAAATGAAACCAAAGAATCAAAACTCCTGGAGGTTGTCAAGCCTCTGTTTAACATCAGCTCTGACAAGCATGACTCAAGTCCTTAAATGCCTGTGGTAGGAGGTGCTAGGAAAACAGAGCTTCGTGGCTTTTATGCCTGCACTCTGGTGATTATAGCGTTAGAGGAAAACCTACTGAGGTTTTCACTGGGTTTTATTTTTCTCTGAATTAAGATTTGGCTAAGCGTTAAGGAAGGACTTTTTCCAAAGCCCTTCTATTCCTAGAATACCTAAATTTACCACTTTAAAAAAATAATTGCTGACCAACTATAAAAATCACACTAAATTTAAGCAGCAAACACTAGTCAAGGAAAAAAAAAGGACATTTATGGCCAAAAAATAAAAAAATAAAAAAAAATAAAGAGAGAGAGAGAGAGAGAAAGAAATATTCCAGATTTAAGGCAAATTCACAAGTCAAGTATAAGGTCAAAGAAGAAAGAAAGACATTCATTTCAAATAGTAGGAGTTCTAAAAATGCTGGCATAAAAATAATAACAACTACAATGAGTGATGGAATGCAAGCTAATCATGGTCCAGGGTTTGTAGTAAACCTGCACTCCACTTAGGTTACTAGATAACATGAGTTAGCTAGTTTGGTATGTTGACCTGGAACCCTGTGTCTAGGTCAGAAGCTACTGCTGAGGATTTTCCTCTAACAGGTAAAGGTCCCTAAGGAGACAGACCTAACACCAGAGCCCCTCCTGTCCTTCCCACTGGAGATGCACCTGAATCTAAATCAGATAAGTCCTTTGGAGAAAAAGAACAGTAGATATCAGAACCTCTTCATAGAGGAGGTGCATTTAAGGTACTGCACTGAAAGGTAAAATTCAGTTCCTCTATCCTGAATGAAGGCCGCTCCTCTGCTTAATCAGTAGAAGACCATGGAAGTGATGTTGGGCCATTTCTTATTTATTTATTTATTTAGAGAGAAAGAGAGAGTTCTCAGCACGGGGAGGGACAGAGGGAGAGAGAAAGAATCCCAAGCAGACTCTGCACTGAGTGCAGAGCTCAATGTGGGGATGCTGGGGCATTTCTGAACCTAGCTTTTAAGAGGACTGGCAGACTCAGTCTTTCCTCCTGGAATGTGTGTTTGTGGGGACGCTAAGGCTACGCTGCTGGAGAGGACACGGGGAGGAGAGAACACAGGGAGAAACCAACTAGAAAGAGACTCAGAGACTACACAGAGATGGAGAGATGCCCAACCCTCCCAGCATTTCAGTCAGTTTTCAGACAAATCCAGTACCATTTTACTATCACTATCTGAGAGACCCAAGTGAGGCCAGCAAAAAACTTCCAGGTTGAAGCCACTCAACCCCCAGAACTGTGAGATATAAACAAATAGTTATTGTTTTAAGTTGCTAAGTTTTGGAGTAATTTGTTACATAATAGTGGACAACTGAAACACAAGGGCATCTGAGTGTTGTTCTTTTCATCCACTTATTGATTGATTCATGCATTTGTCCATTGGCAAACCTGCTGAGTACCTGCAACACAGGAGGCATTCAGCTGGTTGCTGGAGTATCAACAGGAATATGACATACGTGTTGATGCTCCCTGGGAGCCCCTGGCATAGCAGCAGAGATATCCATGGACATCAAACAAGCAGCTGTAACCATGATGGGTGCCATGCAAGGTGAAGGCTAGGATGCTGTGGAAGGAGACAAAATATCCAGCACCAAATATATAATACACAATGTCTGGCATCTAGTCAAAAATTACGAGGCATGTTAAAAGCCAGGAAGGACCAAGTCATAAAGAAGAGAAAAATCAGTAATAGAAACAAACTTAGGAATGATGTAGATGATAGAATTAGTAGGCAAGGATATTAAAACAGTTATAACTATATTCCATAACAATGGAATATATGGGGAAAAAAGACTCAAGCTTGTAAGATGGAAAATACAATGAGATAGAAAATACACTGGATGGTGCTAAAGCAGGTAAGACAAGACAAAGAAAAGATTGCAAACTTGAAGACAGAATAATAGAAAATACTCAAACTGAAGCACAAAGAGAGAGAAAAGACTAAAAACAACAAAAGAGAAAACAATGATCTGTGGGACAACATCAAGTGGTCTGGGTAGGTAGGAGGTAGCAGATAAAATATTTGAAAAACATAGCCAATTTTTTTTTTCCAAATTTGGTGAAAACTGTAAATCCACAAATCCAAGAAGTCATGGAACATGGAACCTTAAGTACAATAAATATAAATATTTTATATATGTACACACACACACACACACACACACACACCAGGTTACTTAAAATACATTTGCAAAAAGTCTTAAACCCAAGAAAAGAAAAAAAACTATTATGTAGAGAGTAATATAGATAAGGATGACAAGAAATTGTTTTTTCAATTTGTTTTGTCAGAAATTTTTTTTTGTCAATAATACAATTTGAATTGTTTGTCAAAGGTAATGCAAGCCAAAAATAGTTGATTGACAACACCCAAGTCCTGGGTGCCTGGAGGGTTGGGGAGTAAAGCTTTCAACCTAGAATTCTATAGCCACCAAAAACACATTTCAAAAACGAAGATGAGAAGCCAGGTTAGCTCTTCATATCACAATTTTTAGTTTCAAAACTGTTTTTCCCCTTTTTGAATTGAGGAAATGAGCTTGGAAAGGCAACTTGGGTCAATTCTCCTCAAATTGATCTATAGGTTTAATGTAATCCTAATCAAAATCTCAGCAGCCTTTTTTTTTTTTGGCCAAAATTGGCAAGCTGATTCTAAAATTTATATGGAAAAGCAAAATACCTAAAAAAGCCAAAACAAATCTGAATAAGAAGAACAACACTGGAAGACTCATATAAACTGATTTTTGAAATCAAAGAAGATACAAAAAGATGGAAGATCATTCCATGCTCTTGGATCAGAAGAAAAAACATTGTTAAAATGTCTATACTGCCTAAAGCAATCTATACTTTTAATGCCATTCTGATCAAAATTCCACCGGTATTTTTCAAAGAGCTGGAGCAAATAATCCTAAAATTTGTATGGAGTCAGAAGAGACTCCAAATTGCTAAGGAAATGTTTAAAAAGAAAAACAAAACTGGCAGCATCATGTTGCCTGATTTCAAGCTTTACTACAAAGCTGTGATCACCAAGACAGCATGGTACTGGCATAAAAACAGACACATAGACCAGTGGAACAGAGTAGAGAGCCCAGATATAGACCCTCAACTCTATGGTCAAATAGTCTTTGACAAAGCTGGAAAAAATATACAGTGGAAAAAAACAGTCTCTTCAATAAATGGTGCTGGGAAAATTGGACAGCTATATGTAGAAGAATGAAACTCAACCATTCTCTTACACCGCACACAAAGATAAACTCGAAATGGATAAAAGACCTCAACATGAGACAGGAATCCATCAGAATCATAGAGGAGAACATAGGCAGTAACCTCGTTGATATCAGCCAGAGCAACTTCTTTCAAGATATGTCTCCAAAGGCAAAGGAAACAAAAGCGAAAATGAACTTTTGGGACTTCATCTTCTGCACAGCAAAGGTAACAGTCAATAAAGCAAAGAGGCAACCCATGGAATGGGAGAAGATATTTGCGAATGACAGTATAGACAAAAGGCTGATATCCAGGATCTATAAAGAACTTCTCAAACTCAACACATACAAAACAGATAATCATGTCAAAAAATGGGCAGAAGACATGAGCAGACACTTCTCCAATGAAGAAATACAATTGGCTATCAGACACATGAAAAAATGTTCATCATCACTAGCCCTCAGGGAGAGTCAAATCAAAACCACATTGAGATACCACCTTATACCAGTTAGAATGGCTAAAATTAGTAAGACAGGAAACAATGTGTGTTGGAGAGGATGTGGAGAAAGGAGAACCCTCTTACGTTATTGGTAGAAATGCAAGTTGATGCAGCCAGTTTGGAGAACAGTGTGGAGCTTCCTTAAGAAATTAAAAATAGAGATTCCCTATGACCCTGCAATTGCACTCCTGGGTATTTACCCCAAAGATACAGATGTAGTGAAAAGAAGGGCCATCTGTACCCTAATGTTCATAGCAGCAATGGCCATGGTCGCCAAACTGTGGAAAGAGCCAAGATGCCCTTCAACAGATGAACAGATAAAGAAGATACGATCCATATATACTATGGAGTATTATGCCTCCATCAGAAATGTTGAATATGCAACTTTTGTATCAACATGGACGGGACTAGAGGAGATTATGCTGAGTGAAATAAGTCAAGCAGAGACAGTCAACTGTCATATGGTTTCACTTACTTGTGGAGTATAAAGAATAACATGGAGGACATTAGCAGAAGGAAAGGAAAAGTGAATTGGGAGAAATCAGAGGGGGAGATGAACCATGAAAGACTGTGGACTCTGAGAAACAAACTGAGGATTTTGGAGGGGAGGGGAGTGGGGAGTTAAGTGATCCTGGTGGTGGGTATTAAGGAGGGCACATATTGCATGGAGCACTGGGTGTGGTGCATAAACAATAAATCTTGGAACACTGAAAAAATAAAATTACAAAAAAAAAAACTTATTACAAGGCTACAGTGATAACAGCATATGGTATTGGTGCAAGATAGACATATACGTCAATGTAGTAGAAGAGTCCAGAAATAGATTTACTTAAGTCTTTCTGATGCTGACAAAGTTCTCAAGGTGATACAGAAAGCATGATCTTTTAAACAAATGGTGCTAGATGAACTGGATAGCTAATAAATAAATAACTCAATAAAGCTAAAGAAGAAAACCTAACTAGAAAAAAAAAAAGGACCTTAACCCTTATCTCATACCATACCCCAAAATTTATTTAAAATGAACCACAGACCTAAAGGAAAATGTTAAAACTATAAACTTTAATTAGAAAAAAATAGGGAAAAAAATCTAAGTTATCTTAGATTTTGCAAAGATTTCTTAAATAGGACAGAAGAAGCACAAATACAAAAGAAACAAAATCAACAAATTGGGATCCATCTATCTGAAGTGCCTTTACAAGACAATATTATGAAATCCATAATGGAAGCCACTGTATGGGAGAAAATACAAGTAAAACATATATTCTAGAAAGGGCTTGTGAATAGATTATATAAAGAACACTTACAACTTAACTGTAATAATGAAAACAAGCTATTTCATCAGAGAATATAGACACATGGCAAGTAAGCTCCCAGAAAGATGTTCAACATCATTAGTTATTAGGGAAATATAAATTAAAACCACATTAATATATACCAAAGTAGACCAACTAGAAATGACAGTAATGATTAAAATTACAAAGCCTGACCAAAGCGACCATTGACCATGACAGGAAGCAACCAGAACTCTCCTGTTGTTCTTGGGGATGTAAAATGGCACAACCACACTGGAGAATAGTTTGACAGTCTTTAAAATTTAAGAATATAAATACCCTATAACCAGTCATTATTCCATTCCTAGGTATTTACCCAAGAGAAATGGAAACATGTGCTTCCATAAAGACGTATAAATTAATATTTAGAGAGGTTTCATTTTTAATAACCAAAAACTAGAAATAAACAAAATGTCCATCCAACTGGGGTATATCCATATATCCAATAGAATACTACCATTAATAAGAAGGAATAAACTACTGATATACACAAAAACACAGAGGAATCTCAAAATAATTATGCTGATCAAAAGAAGACAAAAAGTCAAGATTACAGGGTGTATGAGTCTACTCACAAAATTTTCAAAATGCACACATTACACCACCACAAGCAATCCTTACTGCCTCTTGTAAGGATAAATTGGCAATATGTATAAAAATTCAAATGTACCCAGTCTTTAACCTGGCAATTCTACAGCTAGAAGTTTACTTTAGAAATATGTATAAAAATATTAGTATACAAACAACCGAATTTAAAAATGGGCAAAGGCCTTGAATAGATACTTACCCAAAAAAGTTATACAGATGGCTAATTAGCATATGTAAAGATGCTCCACATCACGAATCATTAGGGAATGCAAATCAAAACAACAATAAGGTACCATTTCACTTTCATTAGGATGGCTATAATTTAAAAAAACAAAACAAAACAAAAATAAAACATAAAGCAGAAAACAGTAAGTGTCGACGAGTTTATAGAGAAACTGGAACCCTTGTTCATGGCTGGTGCAAAGATAAAATAATACAGTCACTGGGGAAAATAGCAAGACAATTCCTCAAAGGTCTAAACATGGAATTACTGAGTGATCTAGTAACTTCACGTCTAGGTATTCCCCAAAAGAATGGGAAAAAAGCACTCAGATGTTTGTACAGCCATATTCCCAGTAGCAATATTCACAATAGCCAAGAGGTAGAAACAACACACGTGTTCATCAATGGATGAATGAAAAAACAAAATATGCTAAAAACATGCAATGAAATATTATTGAACCTTAAAAAGGAAGGAAACTGGGACCTCTGGTACAACATGAATAAGCCTTGAGGACATTATGTTAAGTGGAATAAACCAGACAAATACCATATGATTCCAATTATATGAGGTACATAAGTAGTTAAATTCATAGAGACAAGAAGTAGAATGGTGGTTGGCAGAGTAGGAGGAGGGCAGGGCTGGAGTGGGGAATGGGAAATGTTTAATGGGTACAGAGGTTCAGTTTTGCAAGACGAAAAAATTCTGGAAATGGCTGGTGATGATGTTTGCACGAATACGTGAATGTGCTTACTGCCCCTGAACTGCACACTTAAAAATGGTTAAAATGGTCAATTTTACGTAATAAATATTTTATCACAAGAAAGGGAAAAAAAAATACTAGTGTAAGATAGTCTCTGCAATGCTGTGTGTAATAACAAAGGACCAGAAATAACCTAAGCGCCTGTGAATTTGGGGTTGGTAAAAAATTACAGCGCATTAAAGAAAATGCAGCCATTAAAAATAATTAGATGGCTTTCTGTGTATTGATAGAAAATGATCTCCAAACCTTATTTGTAAAATGGAAAAAAAAAAAAAAAACCCCGCAACAATAAGAAAACAGCGTGTGCTCTCAACTGTATAAATAAAAATGGGGTTTGGTCTTACAGATGCAAACCGAACACACGCACGGTTGCATATGCAATTCTGCGGTTCTAGAAGACTACATAAGGAACCCGCACCAACAGTTACCCCTGGCAAGGGGGGAAGAAACACCTTTTCATTCTCGGAATTTTTACCATGATCATTCACAGGTATTGTTTTGTTGGTTTGTTTCAAAAAGGTTATTTAAACAAAAAAATCCTCACTGGCGCACTGGATTTCATCCTTTCCTAGTTCGTGGGAACCCCACCCCCACACCTAGCTCCTCCCTCTAGTAGCTTTCCCTGTTTGCTCTGCTGGAGCCTCCTCTAGGGTGTCCTGCTAAGCTTATGGACCTGCTCCCCACCCTCTGCAGCTTCTGCTCAGATCTGCCGCCTTCTCCAGAGAAGCTTTTCTCTTTTTCCTCTTACGGAGACACCTGCCGGGACGGTGGTGATGGCCGCTGGGTCCCTTTCCCCCGCCTGCCAGTTGCTTCTCAGTCTTGCGCAGTCTGGCTTCTGCTCTCCCGTTCCCCAGTCCGCTGTCTCTCCAAGGCCCTGGCCACCGCTGCCTTCTCGCCAGAGCCGAAGGCTTTACTCAGACCTTATTTTCCTCACTGACTTCTGGGCAACATTCAGAAACGACCACCTCTCCCTGTTTCTGAGATTATGTCTTTTAGCCTCACTGGACTGGGTGCACCATGAGTCGGGAGCTGTTTGGGTTTTGGGTATCGTCATCACTGGCATGTACCTTCAGCACCATCGTGATGCTTTGCATACAGCAGGCACTCAATAAATAGTCGCTGAATGAACCAAACCCTTCTCTCCCGCATCCTACTTCTCCGCCTCCTTTGCTCGACCGAACATCCCCACTGTGCATGTTCTTCGACGCTCAGGATGTGCCCGCCCTGCCCCGCTTTGAGTCAACGCATGCGCACACCTTTGCCAGACAACCCATTCCGTCCTGCACCACTTGCTGCTCTCTGGGACTCCACCGCCAGTGCTCTGCAGAAGCCACTGGTTGCTTGCAGGGCTCTTTAGCAATTCAGAGTAAGGTCGTGTCTGAATATATCAGCTCCTCCAAACCAGTAACCTCTCTTCTTTGCAGGAATTTTTGACTGTCAGTTGCCACTCACTCCTCTCTCCATTCTAGTGAGTCTGACCCGCTCTGCCTACAAAAGTTGCTGGTTTTCTTCAACCGCCTTGGCCCCCTCCTGCTTTCCCGAAACCAGCCTCAGCTGCTCACACCTAAGTGCCCTGCCCAGACCTCCAACTGGCCTCCCTTTCTCCCATCTCTTGCCCCTCCAGTCCATCCTGCTCATGGCCATAGGGTTCTAATTTTTGAAAAACTCCTTATCAACCACAACTAAAAATTAAGCTGCTCACTTTAAAATGGTTAATTTTATGTGATGTGAATTTCACGTCAATTAAAAAAATTCCAATTACTGAACTGCTTTTAATATCTTACTGGTCCCTTCATTAAGTAATGAGTTAAATAACATCTTCAACACACATTTATTTTTTTAATATTGTTTTTTTTTTATAAACATATAATGTATTTTTAGCCCCAGGGGTACAGGTCTGTGAATCGCCAGGTTTGCACACTTTACAGCACTCACCATAGCACATACCCTCCCCAATGTCCATAAACCCACCACCCTCTCTCTACCCCCCTCCCCCCAGCAACCCTCAGTTTGTTTTGTGAGATTAAGAATCTCTGATGGTTTGTTTCCCTCCTGATCCCATCTTGTTTCATTTATTCTTCTCCTACCCCCCAAACCCCCCATGTTGCATCTCCACTTCCTCATATCAGGGAGATCATATGATAGTTGTCTTTCTCCAATCGACGTATTATTTCACTGAGCATAATACCCTCTAGTTCCATTGTCACAAATGGCAAGACTTCATTTGATGAAATGAAGACTTCTTTTGATGGCTGCATAGTATTCCATGGTATATATATACCACATCTTCTTTATCCATTCGTCTGTTGATAGACATCTAGGTTCTTTCCATAGTTTGGCTATTGTGGAAAATGCTGCTATAAACATTTCGGGTGCACGTGCCCCTTCAGATCACTACGTTTGTATCTTTAGGGTAAATACCCAGTAGTGCAATTGCTGGGTCATAGGGTAGCTCTATTTTCAACTTTTTGAGGAACTTCCATGCTGTTTTCCAGACTGGCTGCACCAGCTTGAAATCCCACCAACAGTATAGGAGGGTTCCCCTTTCTCCGCATCCTTGCCAGCATCTGTCATTTCCTGACTTGTTAATTTAAGCCTTTCTGACTGGCATGAGGTGGTATCCCATTGTGGTTTTGGTTTGTATTTCCCTGGTGTCAAGTGATGTGGAACATTTTTTCATGAGTCTTTTGGCCATCTGGATGTCTTCTTTGCAGAAATGTCTGTTCATGTCCTCTGTCCATTTCTTGACTGGATTATTTGTTCTTTGGGTGTTGAGTTTGCTAAGATCTTTATAGATTTTCGATACTAGCTCTTTATCTGATATATCATTTTCAAATATCTTCTCTCATTCTGTCAGTTGTCTTTTGGTTTTGTTAACTGTTTCCTCTGTTAAGCTTTTGATCTTGATGAAATCCCGATAGTTCATTTTTGCCCTTGCTTCCGTTGCCTTTGACGATGTTTCTAGGAAGAAGTTATTGTGGCTGAGGTGGAAGAGGTTGCTGCCTGTGTTCTCCTCAAGGATTTTGATGGACTCCTTTCTCACATTGAGGTCCTCCATCCATTTTGAGTCTATTTTCATGTGTGGTGTAAGGAGATAGTCCAATTTCATTTTTATGCATGTGGCTGTCCAATTTTCCCAGCACCATTTGTTGAAGAGGCTGTCTTTTTTCCATTGGACATTCTTTCCTGCTTTGTCGAAGATTAGTTGACCATAGAGTTGAGGGTCTATTTCTGGGCTCTCTATTCTGTTCCATTGATCTATGTGTCTGTTTTTGTGCCAGTACCGTACTGTCTTGATGATGACAGCTTTGTAATAGAGCTTGAAGTCTGGAATTATGATGCCACCAACTTTAGCTTTCTTTTTCAATATTCTTTTGGCTATTCAAGGTCTATTCTGGTTCCATATAAATTTTAGGATTATTTGTTCCATTTCTTTGAAAAAAAAAAAAGGATGGGATTTTGATAGGGATTGTTTATTTTTTAAAAAACAATATTTATTGTTAAAAAAATTAAACATTTATTTTTAAAAAATTAAAAATTAAACTATTTCACCCCCATGTAACCTGCTTAAGAACCATAAATGGTTCCCCACTGCCCTCATGAAAAATGTCCACATGAAGTTGGGCTCAACATCGTGGGATGTCCGTTAGAACTTTCTGTGATGATGGAGTTGTCCTATAACATTACAGTTCAGTACAGCAGCCACTAGACATATGTGACTCTTGAGCATTAGCAATGTGACTAGGACAAGCAAAGAACTAACATTTTAATGGATTTAATCTAATGTAGACTTAAATGTAAATAGCCACATCTGCCCACTGACTACCACAGTGGACAGCACAGTCCTACAATTTCCTGGGCAGTGACATTTCTTTCCATTTCTATTACTTGTCCCCAGTGTGAAGTCCTTTTTCTAGCCAGGCTGGTGGCCTCTTTCCAGTTGGTCTTATCACTGAATATTTCCATTATCTGCTTATCTCTTTCTTCTGAGTGCCCTTCCCACTCCCCTCTATGTATCAAGCCTACCCTGTACTCCAGGTCCACTCCTTACCCCATGCCCGCCTGTTTTTTACTCTCCGGTCAACAGTGCTTTCCCCCTTGCTCAGGTTTTAGAAAATGTCACCTGGATTGCTTACTCTGCTGCTCAGGAAAAGTCTGCTCTTGCAGAAATGGTGTCTTCTGTGTTTCTCTAGATTTATGTCTCTTGGTTGTGAGCTTTTGGTCAAGAACCCTTTGTACCATTCCCTTTCCCCCTGCTCCAGCTCTTTCTATGTCTCATCTATGATCAGAGCATGGTTCAGAACAACTGCAGAGCAAACAGGTGGCCACAGGAGCCCAGGTGCTCATCCTCCACTCACACTGGCCACTGGGAAGGCTTCCCTGGGCTTCGATGCTGAGGAGGAAAAATGTGGAATAGTGCCACTCATGGTCTTTGTGTTTTAGTCCAACGAGAAATTTTCTTTTCAGCTTAAATACTTAAAGTTGTTCCATATGCTCCAACAATCATGGCCTTGGGCAGGATATAAAAAATCTACAAATCCAAATTTGTGCATCAAGCCTGGAAGAGGGAGAAGCCGTGCCTGGAGTGATGAGACAAGCAGAGGTTTTGGAGGAAAACACCGTCTTTTGTGCAATGGAACTGGTGAAGTCTGTGCTTAAATTTGAGCAAGTCCCAAAACAGAGGCTGAAAGATCTTAAAACAATGAGGTAAACTCTGTGTGCCAGGTAGGAGAATGTGAGGACAGAGTGGCATACACACCGGGTCTGAGAATGGGGATGGTGTCTTGGCAAGCCATCATGACATCTTTTCTCTTGTAACCATTTCTGTTAAAATGTTGCTAGTTCTTTAGTGAAAAGAACTCAAAATTAAACAGCTCAGGAAGTATTACTACTACTACTGTTCCCACTAAGGTAAGCCCTACTTCTACTTGCTAATCACAAGGACAAGGAGCAGGAGGAGGAGACACATTGAGATCAGCAGTTGTCGTAAATATCCTAGCTGACTATGGTAGTGTAGAGTATTTCCTTCACACTATGCCTTTACTTGTTCCCAACTAATTTGTTGGCTGTCTGTACAGCGTGCCCACTGAAAGAACATTCCGACATGCTGTTAGAGATAAGAATGTGAACTGAGCAGTCCCTGCCTGACTTTTCAGTCAAAGTTATAGTGCCTGGATCAGATAAAAGCATAAAAGCAGTCAATCCCCCTACAGAACTTATTTCTGTGCGGATAAGTGTACTCCCAGGCTTAGAAGCAAGCAGTCCTGGAGGCTAATGGGTCATTCTCACAGCCAGAGTTGGAGGAAAAGGGTATCCCCGCCCTGTACAACTATTAGGGAGAATAGAGAAAATGCACATGGCTGTTTGGCCCAGAGTAAAAGCTTAATAAATGGTGGAAACGATGAAGATTATAGGGACTTGATGATGGAACAGCAAGGGCCTCCATGTCCGCCGTCCCTGTGGATGTGAGCTCTGGCTCTGAAGGGTATCTCCAAGCCTGCCTCATGGACATGGGGCCACAGTGCTGGGAGCAGGTACCAAGCTATGGAAAGGAGAGTTCAGAGAGAGGAGAGGAGGGATCTGTCCCAACCCTCCCCTCACCTTCAGGCTGCAGGCAGGTGCCATTGCGGATGGAGACACCAAGGCCAAGTCAAGCTGCAATGCCATTATAGGCCACACAGCTGAATGGAAAATCCATTCAAAGAAACACAGACGAAATGTAAGTACTGTGAAAAATATGACCCCTGGGGTAGGTTCCTGTTTGAGGAGCATACACACACATGCACACACAGTCACACACACACACACACACACACACACACACACATCAACACACCTGTATGCTGGTTATATCATAATGATGAATCCCAACGCTCCTGTCGCCTTCCCCCCACAAAGGAAATTCATTTCCTCCAGCTTGGTTAGCGATTTTTGAAGAGGACGGTGTGACAGAGACTGTGTGATCTGAACTGAAGTGATCAGAAACGTGATACGGGCAGAAAACGTGTGAGACCGAAAGGAGGAACGCCATGCCTCGGCCGAATGTGCCAGCTGGAACTCTCCATGCAAACAACTAACAGAAAGCGACCAAGCTTCCTGTAACCTCCTGTTCCTTCTCGCCTTCGTTCAGGTCTTGAGAATCATGACCTGCGCCAAACTCACGTTGAACCTGCTGGCGCTGCCTGTGACAGAAACCCATGCAGACCCCTTTTACATTTCCACATAACCCGGAAGCCCTAGGGTTCCTGCCAGGCGTGTACCAGGGACACCTCTTAATCCTGTCAACTGCCCCGTGGGTTGGGGGCTCTTGCTGTCTTCGTCTCCCAGATGCGGCACACTCACTCAGAGTTTCAACCCTTTGCCCAAAGCCAGCAGCCACTAAGTGACAAAGTCAGGATGGCTGGCATGGAGGGCCCTATGTGGCTTGCTGTGCTGTGCAGCCCGAGGGCAGCATCTCTGAGGACTGCTGCTATAGCCAGGACCAGGCCCTCTGCATCACCCTACATAGATAGGCTGTCCTCTGACCACCATCCCTGGTCCGCTGAGAAGATGACTTAAGGAAAGAGGCACGGGGAGAGAAGGGGAGTGTCCTGCCTCAGTTTCTCTATCTCTGGAGATGCCAGTGCTCCCCAACCAGTTTACGGTTCCTCTGTGCTTGGTGACATGTGTGTAACACTTGCTGTGTCCTGCTGCCTCCTGGAACCTTTTCTGGCAATTCTAGTCCCCAGCCACCAGCGCCCTATTAATTTCTTCCTAGTAATTCTGTCCAGGGACAGGGTGTCTACCTCCCACGTGGACTCGGCTCTTCCCAAACAGCCAGTAGATACTGAGAAGGTAAAGCTTGCCAACTTAGACCTATGTCGTCCCACATGGGGATAGGAGAGATATGGGGCTGCTGAATCCTTGAAATGTGATACGTGCTGTCGGCATTGAATACATAGGATAGTGTAGCCTTCGTCCTCAAAAAAAAAAAAAAAAAAAGACCATAAAGTAGCTCTTTAGTAATTTTTTTATATTTATTCCATGTTCAAATAACATTTTAAATATCTTGAGCCAAATAAAATACATTATTAAATGTAATTTCACCTATTTCTTTTTCACTTTTTTAGTAGGTAGCAACTAAAATTTTTATACGGTTGATCTGTGGACAACCCAGTTTGAATCTCCCCCATCCAGTACTGTCCAGGTATTTTCTCTTCCTTAGGATTTCTTAGCAACTTTTTTTTTCCCTCTGGCTTGCTTGACTCTAAGAATCCAGTATAAAAATACATAAAACATACAAAATATGTGTTCATCAACTGTTTATGTTTTCAGTAAGGTTTCCCAAGCAGTCGTAGGCTCTTAGTAGTTAAATTTGGGGGAGTGAAAAATTATACATAGATTTTCAACTGTGGGGGGAGTCGGTGCCCCTGACTCCTGCGTCCTTCAAGGCTCAACTGCAATTTCCTATGTGGTTTACATTACTTTTCCACTGCACAGCACTGACTTGGGCCACGGCATCTCTCCCAGCCCCCTACACTGTCCTAGCTCCCAGTCCAAGCAAGCGAGCATCTGAAGATCTGACTTCGTTGTCATGGATGCCACCCTTCCCCGGGGAACTCAAGGGCACAGCCTGCTCAGGTGACAGGCCCCTGGGGCCAGTGAGTTAACCCAAAGCCTCCTCCAGAGACAGCTCCACGTACACTGGGCTAACACACACCGGGCTTAGCTGTTTCCCTCTCAGCATGCAAGATCAGAGGTGAGTCAGGACAGGGCAGCGTTGGGTTAAAAAACCCAGAAAAACCCACAGACGGCTCTTCTGAACTTTGCCTACAAAGGAGTTTTGAATGATGTACAGGGGAAATAAAAACTCAATTTGCAAAAAAAAAAAAAAAAAGAGAAAGAAATTAAACTAAATTGAAAAAAATAACTTCTCGGGGCCGACAAACACGAGAAGAGAATTTTCGAAAACATATTATTTTAGTTTCAGGGGTTTACCAGATAGATTGATTTGGTGATAAGGGGCTCCGAAAGCTATTTTCTCGGCTTCAGCAGAAGTTAACCACCTCCGAATGCCTCAGTATTTAGCTGTGCAGCTGACAGCAAACATGTCGGGGAAAAGCAAGATAAATGAATGAACATACTGGATCAGAGCCCCTAGCAATCTGTACAGCTCCATCCCGCGTGGCCCTGATTAACACCGAGGCCAGTTTGGAAATCTCACATTGTTTTTCTGGGAGCAGGACAGCAGCCAAAGTTCAGTGACATGGAACCTGTTGTCAGTGGCCCCACAAACGGGCAGGAAAGTTTTAATTGGGTTTTTAGCCAGGCAGGCAAAAGGGGAAGTGAGGCCTTTTTTTTTTTTTTTTTTCCTTCTTCTTCTTCTTCTTTTTTTCTCATCTTCTCCTACAAGCTACTTCCAGCCCCCAGGCACCAACCCCCAAAACACACATGTTCTCGGTTGTCACTCACTTTTGCCCCGGGTGGAAAACAAAGCAAAATCGTTTATTTATGTTCCTTACCATGAGACCTAGTAAATGACACACGTATAAACATTTGTTCTTGCAGGGAAAGAGAGAAACCTAATTTCTTTTGTGACACTCCTACAACCCCACTGCGTCTGGGTATTTTTCTGAGACGAGCAATAAAAGCTCCATCTTCAAAGGCTGCTTTGTTCTTGCCTTTTCTTGAAATGAAGGTGCTCTCGAAAACATGTCTAGAAAACGCTCATGAATTGCAAGTGATACTTGGGTTCCCGCTCGCCTCCCCGTGCCCAGCCTCCCAAGGTAAATTGCTAATTTCCAGTCAGACCCCAACCCCCTGACCTGTAATACCGCTCTTCTAGCCATCAGGAAGAGGGGAATGCCTTTTATCAAAGATGGATCCAAGTGACAGGTTGGAAGGTCTTGATGGAATTCGCAAATCTGAGCGTGTCCCTGGCTGTGGTCATTTGCTCTGCACAGGACGGTTGTCGCTCGGACCCCTGCCATTACTTCTGAGAATGTATCAGAGCAAAATTCCCTCTGCTTCCTCCTCCATCAATCGACAAACCTGTATAGAGGGAGGCTGCACGCCCTGCTTCTAGAAGAAGACACCGAACAAGCCTGCCATTCCTGAGGCGGGCAGGACTGTGGGGAAGCCCCAGGCGGGGACTCCAGGGTTGAACCTGAAAAGCAAGGGTTCCCAGCCTCAGTGGGTCCAAGGAAGGAGCCCTCTTGGGATACGCCATGCTGCTGTGTGAAACGCTCAAACGCCCCCTCCTCCGTTAGCCCAGGGGTGGGCTTTAATCTCTTGTGAGAATCAAAATACACTCAGTGAGCCATAAATTTGGACTCCAGCAAAAGGAAATAGTCACGTGTATAGTGTTTAGAGCCAGAGAGACCTGGGGTCAAATCCCAGCTCCTTCAATTTCTGCCCACATGACCTTGAGTCATTTATTAACCTCTTGGAGCCCGACTGTCCTCACCTGTAAAATGAAAGTAATAGCACCTGTGATTATGACACCGAAGCAGGGATATTCGACTGAATTACGCGGAGAGCCGCATGCGCAAGCCGCGTATGTCATTTGAAATTTTCCAGCAGCAATTTACAAAGAGTAAAAGGAAAATAGGTAAAATGATTTCCCAATTTTAATTACATCGTTTGTTGGGCTACCCTGAAGCTCAAAATTTTCCTATGGTCTACTACAAGAATTCTGTATAATGTCAGAATTCCTTTTCCTTCGTGTAGAATCCCAGTCTGTGACGAAACTGGGCCCCGAAGTGGGAGCCCTGTGCTCAGTTAGTGAGAAGTCCCCCCCACCCCGGTCTGCTCCTCTCTGTGTTTTTAGCCACAGGGGCTCCACTGCTACTGGGGTTTTGGGTGGGGGGGTAGGGGATTAGGTGCACAGCAGATACCATGACACTTCCATATGTTCCCTGAAAGCAGCCGTAGTCTACTATAGTGTCCTAAGTCCACGGCAGTAAGAACCACAAACCAAGCATAAATTTACTCTCTCATTTCTGAGGCTGAAGTCTCAGGTCAAGGTGTCACAGGGCCATGTTTCCTCAAAAGGCTCTAGAAGAGGACCTGCTCCAGGATTCCCTCCTAGCTTCTGGTAGTTCCTTGGCTTTTGGCGACATAATAATCTTCGCACAGCCTTGTCCTTGTGTGCATGTCTGTCTCTATATCCATATTTCCCATTGTTATAAGGACACCAGTTGTACTGGATGAGGGCTCACCCTAAGAACCCTGTCTTAACTTCGTTACCTTCTGTCTCCAAATTAGGTCAGTTCTGCATTGCTGTAGCTTATGAATCCCGCATCTTCTTTTTGGGAGACACAATCCAAACAGAAGTGTCTTTGCTTATGTCCCCCAAACCCAGCTAACTACCCCCCCCCACAATCCCTCTGCAGTTTGGAATTTCTTACAGCTCTGACTTGAATCTCAAATGTCTCTATTTCAGAAGAGGCTCTTGTCTTTACATTTCTATAATTAAAGGCTGCAGTTGGGTGTTTTTCCCAAAGCAAAGAAATCATTTACCCCAAAGGAATTTTGAACATCATCACTTCCTTCCAGATAATCAGCTTGGGTTTTAAGAAGGCAGGTTGGGTGTTCCCCATCGGTTTTTAGCTTCAGCTGAATAAGATTTCAAAAATGTTAGGGTCTTCTTTTCCACTTAGGTACTCTGCAACATTAATATAAATTTATTTCGTAAGTCCAAATGATTAAACATTTGTGAATACAATGAAGTCAGTCAATGAGAATAATGAGGCTGTTTTGACGAACATAAAACTTTGAAATCTGGGTTTATGGAAGAAAACGGCAATCTTCTATCAGCCCCGGCGTGTAATTTTCTTCTGTATTTGATTTAAGTTGCGTAAAATGGTGAAAATCTTGATTCATATCAGTAAAACTGACACCATTTGCAGCTTCATAGCACATGCTGCAATCTCAGAATAGTCTTCAATTAAACAGCTATGGTCCGAGTTTTATTCGGAGAATTGATCGGGTTAGCACAAGTTAACCCACTGGAGGTCGACAACGTGTTAAAATTTAGCGTAAACCAAATTTGTGTGTACCGATGTAATTGTATTACTGTTTAAAATATGTAATTTGGAAAATTAAATTTAAATTATTTACAGAGCTCCCGGAGCACTTCTGTAATGCCCTGGGGCTCTGCGGAAGAACATGATTAGAAAATCTCTGACCTACTCAGCCAGGTCCAAGCTCACCGGCATTTCCCTTTCCCCTCCCAGGCTCATTCCTCTTTGCTCCCCCTTTGGGCATTTCCAGCTTCAGGGGGCTGACTTCGCAGGGCCCCGAGTTAAGTGTTTTTCAGGCGTTCTGTGTGCGCTGCACTCCTGCTGGAATCTCAGCTCTCCCCTGATTATAGAGTCCCGCCTGTTCTTCAAGTTCACGTCCATCTGCTCACCTTCCATCTCCCGTCCCTTGTTGGGGCCAGGTACCCACTGCAATCTGCCGAGTACACTGAAGGTGAACAGATCACAGTGGTGTCCTCCCTCTGGTGTCCCTGGAAACACGAGAAGGGCAAGAGCAGGCATGACAACGCAGACAGGCCGCAGAGTAAGGAGGAAGGTCCAGCTCCTGGGAGGGTCCCGGAGCATCAGGGACCTAATTCAGAGGCCTTCAGCGCTACTTGATCCTGCAGAATGGAACCTTCTGGTTGCTGCCAATTTTTCACTTTGCTGCTCATGAATTCATTCACAAGCTTCAGCTTTGTTTTATCCTCCTTCCCCCAAGCCATGTTCTCCAGCGACGACCTTCAAACACCTTTGCATGCTTCTCAGTAACAGGCACAAGGGTAGGCCCGTATATGTGCAGGAAATACTTGTTGGCTAATGTTGTTGATCAACAGAATAAACACAAAGATCAGTGTGGGTGGCATCAGAGGAAGTGACCGCTGCAGGCAGAAGGCATGGTGAGGGGGTGCCCAGAAGGTTCTGTGGTATAGAACAGGAGGTCGCATTGGCCCTCCCGCTGTGGCGTCTTGTAGGGACACACCTGGTTGTCCTTTGAGCCCTCGCCCCAGTGATGGTGTAGCCCTGTTCAGGGACCTTTTGTTCTCTCACATTCTCTTGAACTCAAAAGTCAGATTTTGTACCTTCCCCACAGATGTGGCCGGCCAGCCCGGGGTCAGTGCTGATGAACAGAAGCCAGATTCATAGCCCCTGACAATTTCTGTGGTGCAAATGCTCCCAGCACAGGTGGCTTCCAGCTACCACTGTGATGTCGCCGGACAGGCTCTTGGGAAGAGGGACACCCCATCAGCCTGTGGGAGCCGGCCCAAGCACAGTCCTGCTCGCTGTTGACCGTGCATGTTAGAGCTGCGCTCAAGACGGCTTCTATAATCAGACAGGACATTCTGTCTTTGATTAATTTCAAGTGCAGTCAAAAATAGAATATGCAAGAGCTTATTCACAGCATAAGACAGAGAGATTGTCTAATGCCTCCCTTCCTCTTGTCTGTTTTGATGAGTAAATAATGACAGACTACTTTACAGATGAGACAGATCAAAACCAAGAACAAGACGCTGTGCTTTGCTGGACTCTGTCAAGGTCTTGGCTCCCAAGTGTCTCATTACATTTGAATTCCAGAAGCAAAGGCCCTTGTAAGATTCTGTATGATGCAGACCAGCGTGTAGAGCATGCTTCTTGTAGACGTTCAGGCTTCAGCCCCAGCTCAGTTCCACTCTCAGATTCTAAGCCAATAAATCAGCAGTGAGGCTCATGAATGAGCACTGAAGCTGAAGAACCACTACTCTTTAGAGACTCTGGGGGGGTACCTGGGGGGCACAGTCAGTTGAGCGTCCGACTGTTGGTTTTGGCTCAGGTTCTGATCTCAGGGTCGTGGGACTGAGCCTCTTGTTGGGCTCTGCACTCGGCGTGGAGTCTGCTTGAGATTCTCTCTCTCCCTCGGCTTGTTCCTCCTTCTCGTGGGTGCTCTCTCTCAAATACATAGATCAATCAGGAAGGAAGGAAGAAAAAGAGAAAGAGAGAGGAAGGAAGGAAGGAAGGAAGGATGGTGGGAGGGTGGGAGAGAGGGAGTGAAGTTCTGGGGAGAGATAATCCAAGAATTCTGAGTCTGAGGAAACAGTGACAAACCAGATTCAGAATTTAAGACGTTTTTTTAAAAGATTTTATTCATCTATTTGACAGAGGCCACAAGTAGGCAGAGAGAGAGAGGGGGAAGCAGGCTCCCTGCTAAGCAGAGAGCCCGACACGGGGCTCGATCCCAGGACCCCGAGACCATGATCCGACCCGAAGGCAGAGGCTCAACCCACTGAGCCACCCAGACGCCCCCAGAATTGAAGATTTAATAGGGAGAAGTTATATTAAAACCTGCGTGGGTTCCCCTTTCCCACCCACCCCACACCCACCCTTATTTTATGCCTGACCCCGCCTACTCTTACCACGGGATCCTTCCTTCCCAGATGACAGCTGGGTCTGCCTTTCCAAGGACCAGAGGGCTGGACTTGGTCCATGTGGCTCATTGGAGCTCCGCCCCAGGCCAGGGGTGGGAGCAGAAGATGCGCTCAGCCCTCTGGCCCGCCGGCTCCTGGCCCCGGGAGTCAGAGAGAACCGGAAGCTCACACGCCAGGTTCCCAGCAGTTTCCAGAGACACACACCTTGGAAAGGAGGAGGCTTGTCGATACATGCCCACAGTTGGAGACGAAGCTCTCTCAGAAAGACACTTCCTCCTCTGTGTCCCAGCATCCCACCTTTGACAAGGTCAGAGCAGCTCTCTTATTATCCACGCTGCTTTCCCTTTTCAAGGTCAGCAGTTCCCACTCCCCGGGAGTAGCTTAATGGGCATGGAGAATTCCGAGGAGTGGAGGCCTCTCGACTGCACTGCAGGACCAGGTGTGTAAAAGCTGCGCCATCAGTGACAGTCGCTGCTTTGACAGGTGAGCCCGCCTCCTAACCTGAGATCGTTACTCAGACTTCTCTTTCCACCTTTGAGCCATCGTCCGCAGTGATTCTGAAATGCAGATGGTGGACCTTATTGTTCTTACCCAGATATCCTCCTCAGACATCTTTTCCTGCCAGGAGGAAGAAACAGTCCTCCAAAGTACATGCATTTCAAGGCCATCTGCGGAAATCCTCCCGACGGGCGTAGGGACTCCTACTATGTCACTGGTTTCACCACTGCACTGCTCAGACTCATGAATGGGATTCTTTGTTTACCTCCCGCAATTAATCTCTGTCTCATTGGGAGAAAACTCTAGCAACAATGCGGTGTCTGCAGACACCACACCTACTGGAAACCCGTGCACTGATCCATTGCCGCACGGGAACCCCCTCTGGCTTTGCAAACAAGACACCTGGGTGAGCGGACGAATGAGCCTGCGCACGGCAGCTGGTCCTCGAGCAATGGACCAGGGGCATCTTGACAGGGCACATGGAGTGGAAGCTCATGGTTTGTGGAATCTGTGGAAGCAGAACAGATGGAGTGTAGGTGCGGTGTGGACGTAGGAAGAAGAGGACTTTGCAGAAGGTGGATGTTTATTCCCTGAGGCCAGCGCATGCAAACTACCTTGTGGAGGAAGGTTAAAACAGAGCCTTTAGAGAACGCGTCCATGTCCTTAACACTCCTCTGGATCTCCCGCCTTGGGCACCTGCTCTCCTCCTACCTCTGTGCCAGTTCCTGCTCAGCCTTTATCTGAGGCCTCTTCTAATAGGGCATCTGTAGGACAGCCTTCCTCAAACCGGGTATACAAA
Organism: Mustela putorius furo; assembly: GCF_011764305.1. Classification (NCBI taxonomy): domain Eukaryota; kingdom Metazoa; phylum Chordata; class Mammalia; order Carnivora; family Mustelidae; genus Mustela; species Mustela putorius. Next base: position 14,423,043 of record NW_025422057.1, read on the forward strand.
ATGGTTCTGTATTGAGATCAGAGTGGAGACGCACAAGCCCTGTCTGCACTTAAACACCCTGGAAGGATGCGTGGACTTCCAGACATGTATTCTCTGTATTCTACGCCCCTCTGCCCCCAGCTGCAGATGACTGGTCCAGGAGAGTCATGCTAATTCTATCTCCCCTTGCTACTGACTGCTTCAGGATGGGTTTGCAGCCTAACCCTAGCCAACAAAATTTGAGGGAAAGAGAAACCATAGGAAGAGGCAGCTTCCTCCATTGGAGCAGAAGCATCCAAGTCCCAGGTGAGCCAAGTTATCCCTGTTACAGAACCAATTCCCAGATACACATTTTCAGTTTCCATGTCTCTCCTGAGCTCCAGCCCCTTCCTTCCAGCTGCTTGGGGGAAATCCCAGCTTGGTGCCACAGAAGAGCCATGGCGGGCATTCAGGAGCACCGTTGTCCCCAACCTTTCCAAAAGCGTTTATCTAAAATTGTTCCACAAGACTCATGGTTGGATTCAATTTTTGTAACCAAATTGGACTGCCACCCCTGAGCCTTCAGCCCCTAGTTTTAGGCAGAAGGAGCTGCTCTTCTGTCTGTCATCTCTGTTGATTAATGTCACCACTATCCCCTCCGTAGGGTTCTGCAATTCCTTCAGGAAAGGTTTCTTTCTTTCCAGGCTGGAAACCTGGTGTTCCCCTTCAATTCTTTTTTCCTTTATTCTCCCACATTCATCTCATGGAGGTTTCCAACCAGCACCCTTCCTCATAACCCCGTGATGCTCCTGTCCGTACCTGTGGGCTCTGCCTCCTTGCATATAAGGAAGACAATTATAAAGCCCCAGACTAGGGGGGTTTTATGCAGTTTCTGTTCTCTGAAATTATCTACTACATGGATACCACACAGTTTCTAAAGGCACTGATCTGACCCTTTATGTCCCCTGTTGAGAAACATGAAAAGGTGACCCATTGTCTTTAGAATATTCCAGACTCTGTTTATGGATCTGCACTCTCTAGCATTGAATGAAAATCCCAGCTATGTGACTTACTATACATCCATCCTTTGATGCGTCCTCTGCAGAGCCTGTACTCAGTGGAATAGTGTCCCTCCAAAGTCTGTTTTTACTAGAACCTCAGAATGTTACCTTATTTGGAAATAGGGTCTTTGTAGATATAATTAGTTAAGATGAAGTCATACTGGATTAGAGCGGGTCCCAATCCAATGACCGGTGTAGTGAGACACAAGATACATACCAAGGGAAGGCAGTCATGTAAAGATGGGGCCAGAAACCGGAGCTGTGCTGCTCCAAGCCAAGGAACACCAAGGATTTCTGGCAACCACCAGAAGGTCGACTGGGCAAGGAAGGAGCCTTCCCTGGAGACTTCAGAGGGAGTATGACCTTGCTGATACCTTGATTTCAGCCTTCTAACTTCCAGAACTGTGAGGCTAGTGTTCTAGGCTACATTTCTGGGTTAAGCCAATCCGTGTGTGGCACTGTGTCACAGCCTGTTTCCTCATGTATCCCTTGCATGATGGTTTTCCAGTTGTCCTCCCACAGACCGGGAGCCAGATGCTTCAGACTGGGCACTCTTCCACCGCCTGATGGGATAGGTGCATGGCCTGTGGCAGGATCCCAAATGTAGGATAAAGACAAACAAATGAGTGTCTAATGTGCTCCTTGATAAAGGTTGTGCTAGACTTCTTTTTGTGGGAAAGGGGAAGGCAGGAATACAAGGCAGTAGAAACAAGGTATGAAGGGCTATGCCTCTATCTTCACTCTTCCAGGTGAACTTTAAAATGTTTACAGGGGCACCTGGGTGGCTCAGTACATTAAGCGTCTGACTCTTGATTTCAGCTCAGGTCATGATCTCAGGGTCGTGAGATCAAGCCCCGGGTCAGGCTCTGTGGTCAGCAGGGAGTCTGCTTGAGATTCTCTCTCTCTCTCTCTGCCTCTACCAGCCCCATCCCCACTACACTTTCTCTCTCTCAAAAAAAAAAAAAAATTAATTAATTTAAGAAAAGATAATGTTTTCAAACACTTAAAAAGCATCCAGGCAGACTTCCCAAGAATCCCAGTCTTTATATCATTCAATTCTCTTGATTAAATAGTCTCAACAGCTTTATCAAGGTATAATTGACATATAACAAATGGTCGATGTTTAAAGTACACAATTTGATTTTAAGACATTTGTAGACACCCATGAAACCATGACCATAAACAAGATAATGCACGTACGTATCACCTCCAAAGGTTTTCTTATGCCATTTTTAAAAAGTTGTGATAAAGTATGCCTCATATCAAGTTTACCATTTTAACCATTTTTACATGTATTGTTTAGCAGTATTATGTACATTCACAGTGTTGGGCAGATACCATCTCAATGAGTATCCAGAAATCTTTTGTCTTGAAAAACTGAATTGCTGTATCTATTCACAAATAACTTCCCACTTTCCACCTTCCCCAGATCCTGAGAACTACCATTCCATTTTCTGCTTCAAGTCTGTTCCCACTCTAGGGACCTCATGTAAATGGAATCCTACAGCCTTTGTCCTTTAATGGCTGAGGAGTTCCACTTGCTATAATGTCCATGAGGTTCATCCACGTTCTAAGAGGTGTCAGAATTTCCTTCCTTTCTGAGCCTGCATCATAATCTATTTTATGTGTTTTCCACATGATACTGAATCCATATTTTAATTTGAGGATAATTGACATTTTGACAACATTGGATTTTCTTATCTCTTAACAAAATATCTCTTTCCGTTTACTTAGGATTTCTTTAGGATTTCACATGTCTTGCACATCTTTTTGTTAGATTAATCCTAAGTTTCATATTTTTGTTGCTATCGAAAATGGTATTTTTGTTTCAATTCTCAATTGCTTGCTTCTGGTAATTAAAATGTAATTGACTTTTTATATTGATGTCGCTTCCTGCGACCTTACTATACTCATTCTTGTAGGTTTTTGTTTGGGTAGATGTCTTTTGCAGACAATCATGCTGACTGTGAATAGAGTTCCACTCCTTTATTTCTAATCTGGATACCCTTTCCTTGCATTATTGCACTGGCCGGGACCTGCCAGTATTGAATAGATGTGATGAGAGCAGACATCTTTGCTTTGTCCAGATGTTAGGCACAAACCAATCAGCTGGCCATCATTTAGTATGATGTTAACTGTATGTTTTCCATAGATGCCTTTCTTTTCTGAGTTTGATGATATATTTTATGAGGAATAATTGCTGGATTTTGTCAAATGCTTTTTTTTTCATCTGTTGAGAAGATTATATAGCTGGGCTTATTATTATTTTTTTTAGTTTGTTAATATGAATTGAACTAATTGGTTTTCAAATGTTAAACCAATCTTGTATTCCTAGTACAAGTCCCACTTGTTATGAAACATGGTTCCTTTGATACATTGTTTAATTATATATGTTAAACTTTTGTTAAGAATTTTTACATATGTGTTCATGAGGGGTATTGGTCTGTAGTTTTACTGCAATGTCTTTGTCTAGGCTCAATATCAAAGTAATCCCAGTCTAGAATGATTTGGGAAATAGTCCTTCCTCTTCTATTATACGAAAGCATTTGGATAGAATTGAATCATTTTTCCTTGAATGTTTAGATACAATTCACTCATGAAGCCATCTGGGTCTGGAGTTTTATTATTTGCTTGTTTGTTTGTTTGTTTGTTTGTTTTTTAAGGGAAGGTTTTAGATTAGTTTAAAATTTAAATAAACTCAATTTCTTTAAAGCTATACAGTTATTCAGGCTACTTATTTCTTCTTTTTTTAAATTGTACTTTATTTCAATTCAATTAATTAACACAGTGTATGATTAGTTTCAGAGGTAGAATTTAGGGATTCGCCAGTTGCATATAACACCCAGTGCTCATTATATCAACCGCCTCCTTAACACCCATCACCTAGTTACCCCATCCCCCAACTCTCCTCCCCTCCAGCAACCCTGTTTGTTTCCTGTAGTTAAGATTCTCTTGTGGTTTATCTCCCTCTCTAATTTTGTCTTATTTCATTTTTCTCTCCCTCCCCTATGATCCTCTATCTTGTTTCTTAAATTTCACATATGAATGTGATCATATGATCACTGTCTTTCTCTGATTGACTTATTTTGCTTAGAATAATACCCTCTAGTTCTATCCACATTGTTGCAAATGGTAAGATTTCACTTTCTGATGGCTGAGTAATATTCCATTGTGTGTGAGTGAGTGTGTGTGTGTGTGTGTGTGTGTGTGTATACATCTTTATCCATTCACCTGTTCATCTTGCATGGAATTTGTTCATTTATCCAAGATGTTACATTTATTGGCATAAATTTGTTCGTGGTGTACCCTTATTATTGTAGTGTTATTTATAGAATCACAGGTATGTGGTAAAGTCCTCTCTCTCATTCCCGATATTGGTTGTGTGTGTGTGTTTTTCTCTTTCTTCCTGATTAGTTTAACTAGATGTGTATTGATTTCACTGATGTTCTCCTGGAAATAGATTTTGCTTTCTTTCTTTTTATTATTTGTTTCCTACTTCATTGAATTTCATTCTAATCTTTATTATTTTTTTCCTTTTGCTTATTTTTGGTTGATTGCTCCCCTTTTCTTAAGTTGGAAACAGAGCTCATTTAATTTTCTTTCTTCTTTTCTTTTATGGTGTTTAGTGCTAAAAATAACCCTATTAATACTGTGTTAGCTGCATTCCACGAATTTTGATATATTGTGTTTTCTTTCTCATTCAGTTCAGTATTTTCTAATTTCCCTTTTGATCTTTTCTTTGGCCATATGATATGTAAATGTGTATTATTTAGTTTTTAAATAGTTGGGCATTTTCCAGATATCTTTCTGTAATTGATGTCTAACTTAATTGCACTGTGGTTATAGAAATACTTGGTGTGCCTTGAATCCTTTTACATTTATTGAGACCGTTTCATAACCAGAATATAATCTATCTTGGTAAATGTTCCGTGCATACTTGAAAAGAACATGCACTTTTCTATTTTGGGGTAGAATGTTCTACAAATGCCAGTTAGGTCAGGTTGGGTGGTACTCTTGTTCCAGTCTCTTATATCCTGATTGATTTTCTTTTTTTCCTTTTTCTTTCAGTTATAGAGAGAGGGCTGATGACATCTCTGAATATAATTGTGGATGTGTATATTTCTCTCTGCAGTTCTTTGGGATGTAGGGAACGTGGAGTTTAGAAGGTTGAGTACTGTCCCAGCAAGAATGGAAGATAAAAGACCATATGACCATGACAGGGGAGGGCACTGTGGGAGTGCGGGGTACAAGGAGGAACCCCATCACAGTGGCAAAGATAACGGTAAATTTTTTTTTAGAAAGAAAAATGCTCAGTTGGGTTGACTTCTGTGCTGAATGCTTTCCTACTCCTCTAACATGCTGGTTCCCAGGGTAGGATGTGCATCGGCATCACCCGAGGGCTTATTTACACAGACCCCTGGGCCCTGCCCATGGGGTTTCTGATTCTGTAGACCTGCCACAAAGCCCAAGAATTTGTATTTCTAACAGGTTCTTAGGTTTGGGAAGCCCTGCCCTAATGCAGTACACGTTACCTTCACTTCAGGCCCTACACCTGCTCACCCTTCGCCTTGAACCCTCACCTACCCCCACAGCCTTGCCGCCCAGCCCTGGTCAACATTTCCTCAGCTTCCCTGAATCTCCTCATCCCGATTAGTCACTTCCTCCAAAACCCAGTTCATCTCCATGTCACATGATGCAGAGATTGTCTGTTCCCTGTCATCTTGACCTCCTTCTGGACTCCTGGATCCCTGGAAGAAAGGCTCTGTCTGGCTTGTTCACCACTGTCCTTCCAGAACAGAGTGCACACTCGAACATTCATGGCACAAGAAATGTCTAATTCCTTCAAGTCTGAGTGGTCACAAAAGCCTCACCTGGGCTCTCCACCAATTTTGTGAGCTGAATAGCAATTATAATGTTGACATTTAAGGTATCTGGAGAGAAGACCAGAGTCTCCTGAGATCACACCTTCCTTCTTGGGGGCTAAGATTTGGACAAGAGATACACGGAACCGGGTTGGGTGTTGGGGGGAGGGGTGTGTAGTGTCAAACACACCTCTGCTCCCTGGAATTTCTTCCCCAAATACATGCACTACGAGTCACAGCACACCGTGGCTGCCTCTCAGAGGAGCTGTTTTTGTCTTTCCTTACCCCTTGGGGAAGTGTCTGCTTTGTGTTGACAGCACCTTCCAGTCTAAAGATGGATGATCAAGGTTCCACCTTGATGGATAGCTGCCCCTAACAAATTGGCACATGATCTGCAGAGAGATCATCTTCAGGAGATGCGACAAATAGTGACAGATGAGCAAGGTGGGCTTCACTTCTGCTTCCAGAGACACCAGCTCTGATGAAATTTTCGTGACAGATGAAAAACAGTGCACCACAGGAGATCTCAAGGAAAGAAAACCCCCAGTTCAAAGAGCAAAATTAATAGCGCTATGCATTTGGATGACTTTGCACCTTGCCCAGATTGGTTCCACTCCATGTGTATAATGACCAGTGAGATGGATAGGATAGGTAGTATTAGTCCCATTTCCCCCCATGGGTAAACTAAGGCTAGAAGTCACGCGGTGCACCAGGGCAGAGCCTGGGTTCCAGCCTGGCATCTGTTTTCCCCTCCAGCGCTCCTTACACCCACTCCTGGGACCTGGGGTGGGGAAAACGCAGCTCTGTATTTTGCTAGAAAGCAGCGCGAATAAAAGCTGACTGGTAAGATAGGTTTGTTTGTACACATTCTTTATTCTCCGGGCTGATTTATGGGAGGAACACGTCACATGGGAAAGCATCGGGCTGGAGCTGAAAATTAAAAAGAAATGTGCTCTTTGTCATTTCAGGTACACCGCCTGCCACCGTCCCCAGCAAGCCCGAGGTGACCTGTGTGGGGAGCAGGCGGTACCTGCCACTTGCCTCCGGTTCGGCAAGCATGGAGGCTTTATTCATCCCTCAAGGGGCCTTGCTAAAGCTGTTCACCCCCTCCATGACTGCAGGGCCCCGTGCATTGCTTTAGGGGACAAAGCTGGGGTCCTTGTAGCAGCCTCAGGCTAATTAAGCCTGAAACAAATTCTCAGGCTGCCAGAGCACCGATTACACTTGAAGTGCTGCGGGCCCGGACCCGCAGCGGAAAGCCTGCTGGACGTGCCCCAGTAATTGGGCTGGCTCACTGGTTCTGTGTCCCCGGCTCCCCTAATGACCAGCAGTGCTGGCTGTTTGTTTAGGAGCATTTAAAATGTGAAAGCACGAGAAAACGCAGTCAGTGAGCCCGCAGGCCAGGCTCCCCTGGAGGCCATTTGCTGGACACACACTCTGGATTTTTCCACTGGATTTTTCTACGAGGGGCACAAGTATGACAGCAGAGATGTAAAGGTCAGAGAAGCCAGCGTTATTAAAGCTAGTTCCGAAATGTCCCCAGATGTGAAGAGTGGTCTCAGATCAGGTGGGAGGAAAAAAAAAAAAAATCATGGATTTTTCATCAAGAAAACACAAGCTCAGCAGGGAAGAGGAAACAATTATTCATAAACCCCACAGGTTGCAAATACATGACCTCTCATCCCATTGGAGAGAGATTCCAAATGGCTAATAGCTTCAGGGTGATTAACTTGGGTTAGATTAACTTTGTGTTATAAATGGATGAAATCCACACAGTTTAGAGGTTACAGAATTGTTCTCTCCCACCAATATATTTTCATAAGCAGCAGGAATAAGAAAATGAGACTTAAGAAGACACTTCATTTTTTGGATTCCACTGACGTTTCCTGAGTGCCTACTATGTGTCGATGAGGAATACGGGCACCTTTGGGAAGAGGCACGGACTGGAGTGTTACGGGCTCAAACCAGAGACCTGCCCTGACCAAACATCTGGAGGCAGAGGGACCCTAATGGTCATCATTTTCACCAATTCATCTCAACCAAAGGACACACATCAAAAGACACAGGGTACCTGGGTGGCTCAGTCGGTTAAGCGTTTGCCTTCGGCTCAGGTCATGATCCCAGGGTCCTGGGATTGAGCCCCACAGCAGGCTTCCTGCTCAGCAAGGAGTTTGCTTCTCCCGCTGTCTCTCCCGGTCATTCCCCCTTCTGCACTCTCACTCTCTGTCAAATAAATAAATAAAATCTTCAGAATACACAGGCTACTCCTCCTTCTGAGCCTCTCAAGTCTGAGGTAGGGACCAGGCCGGTAAAGCATTAAAAGCCTCCCAAGTGAATCTGCCAGACAATAATCTTGTCTAATTCTCCCATCATCCGGATGTGTACACTGAAGCCCAGACTCGGGAGGGACATGACTAAGGAAGGAGGCGGGTGTGTAGATTTCAAGGCTCCCTCTCCCCACCAACACTCTTTCCAGCCTATGAACACTCAACAACATAAGGCAGACTCATAGGCAGGGAGAATTCCAACTGGGCAGACTGGGGAAAGCTTCTTGGCAGAGGTCAGATCTGAGCTTAGCCTTGACACATGGGCAGTGGTATTAACAAGGCTCTTATTACCAGGAGCACCTGCCCGTCCAGCCCTTGGCCCTACTGCATTCCTGCCAACGCCTCTGCTGATGGGCGGCTCTCCTCCCTCCTGCTCTGGCGAGAGAGGGTGTATTGTTTTAATATAGCAGCAACTTCTAGAAGAGAAAGAACAACCACTTAATTGGAAAATGGGCAAAATACATTACCAGACAGTTCTAGAAAAAGAAATACAAATGAGCTTTATGCCAATGAAAAGACACTCAACCTCAGGCATGAAAGAGAGAGAAATTAAAATCATGCTAGAGATACCATGGATTCCCTGGGAGACCAGTGAAAACACAAAACCTTGAGAAGAGTGGGAAACCTGTAGCCAAATGGGCATTTTTTAGTGGGAGTGCAAAATGATACCATCCCTGTGTAGACCAATCTGGTAACATCTACCAAAATTGCAAATGTATGATTCAACAGTCCCACTTCTGGGTTGGTATCCTTCCTTTACTCTCACACATACCCAAATTCGCATAGATACAGTCAAGCCGAGTCAAGGAAGCTTGTTTGTAGTCTTGAAAGGCTGGAAATGGCTGAAGAGTACATCAGTAGGGAATAACTAAGCAAAGGTCCATTCACACAGTGGTTCCACCACACACTAGCATAAAATCAAGAACTTGCACTGACACGGAGACATCTCCAGGATACGTTTTAAGAAGAAAAAGCAAACCCTACATTGTATGCAACAGTGTATAAGGTATGCTACATTTTGAGTAAAAAAAAGAACATATTTGCATTTGATCAGATGTGGATGAAGAAAGAATGCATGAATTCTCAACTAATTAATAAAAGTGCATGTGGATGTGGCAGGTGAGATGTGATAGACGAGAATGGGTGTGAGCAAAATTTGTCTCTGTGTCCTTGGTTGAATGTTTTTGATTTAAAAAAAAAAAAAGACTTTTGTTAAGTTCACAGGGAATTGAGAGGAAGGTATCGAGATTTTCCATTTAGGAGACCCTTGGCCTCCCCACCAACATCCCCAACCAGCGTGGAACGTGTTACAGTCCATGAACCTACACAGACACATCACCATCACTCAGAGACCATCGTTTAACTCAGGGTTCATCCTACAGGTGTTTGGGTCTGGACCAATGTTATAATATGTGTCCACCATCAGAGTATCAATCAGAGTAGTTTCAATGCCCCAAAAGCCTTCTGTGCTCTGCGCATTCATCCCTCTCCACTCCAACCCCAGCAACCATTGATCCTTTTACAGTCTAAAGGCTACAGTGCAGCCTTTTCCAGAATGTCTCACAGTTGCAATCACATACTATTTAGCTTTTTCAGGTTGACTTTTTTCAGCTAATAGTATGCATTTAAGACCCATTCATGTCTTTTCATGGCTTGAGAGCTCATTTCTTTTTAGTGCCGACGAATAATCTATTGTCTGGATGGACCACAGTGTCTTTGTCCATTCACCCACTAACAGACACCGTTATTGCTTCTAAGTTTTGGCAATTATGAATAAAGCTGCTGTAGATGTGTGTGTGCAGGTTTTTGTGTGGACTTAAGTTTTCCTTTTGATTTTTAAATGATGTGAATATATTACTTTATCGAAAAGATGGAATTTCATTTTAAAAAGTTCTTTTTCATGTTCAGTATAAACAGACACCTGTGCCCTGTCAATTCCATACCAGCCCCAACTCTGGGTCCAACCACTGTGTAAAACTGACCTTTGAAACCTTGGGGACAGAGGTTGGGACAGTCATTTCAGTCCTTTTTGGAAGTCTTCAACCTCCCCAACTCCAGGAAAGAGGGCCCTCTCTTTGCCCACTGTGTGTGTGCAGGGAAACATCAAGGTTCACGTCCACTCACCTTTATAGTTCTGAGCCTGCTTTAGGACTGATACTTCGTAATAGTCATTAAAGAGCCATCTTGAGAGCCAACATTTGGGGAACACTCATGGCATCCCCTCTTATTATCTTTGCTGCTGTCCTGTGATGTAAACATTACGGGCAACCCCCATGGTAGATGAGCCAATGGAGCCTTGAGAGATTAATAATTTGTCCAAGGATACAGAGCCGGCTCAGCCCGGAGCTGGGGTCCTTGGTTGCTGTCCCTGTGCTCACCCAGTAACTTATGACCCGCTTGCCTGGCAATGAGGAGTAGTGAGAAGACGTAGTAGCAGGCAGCACAGGCAGGGGGCTGTCATTTACCTGTCTCTGCAGAAACCAGCAACATGCGTTTTTCATGTATTCGTTGGGACAGACCTGAACAGTAGGCACTGTCTCCTTTGTACAAAGGGGGAAACTGAGGCTCAGAGAGGTTAAGAAACATCCCTATGGTCACAGGCTAGTGAGAGCGGAAATGGAATTTCAGCTGGGGGATGACTCCAGCGCTGCCGGGCTCCTAACCCGGTCTGACCCAGTACGTCCCATTCCAGGGTTTCCGATACCTATTTCTTACTCCAGCTCGCCATTACGACAATGGGATTCGGGGCCATTCTGGAAGTGGCATCCACAGTCCCCGTCTGTGCCCCAGACCCCGCACCTAGTGAGTCCTCAGGCACCGGTGGGCATTCCAGCATCCTTACCCCCTGCTTGCTGCCTTTTTATTGTCCCTTTTCCCCCTACTTCACTGACGGTGAGGGAGAGAAAGAGGACACCGCCTCCGGCGACCTGCCGTGGCTGGGGCGGGGGAAGGGCTGGGGGCAGGGGGTACCGCTCCTCTGTGAACTTCATCTCCCCTGAATGTGGTGGCAGCAGTGGGGGTGCCCCCTTGCCCAGGGAACCCTGGGACAGAACTGGGGGCTCTAGACACTGCAGATGGCCTGTGCCTCCACAGCTGCTGAATGCAACACACAGTGCCCTCATTTGTCCTATAAACTACACTTGACGTTCAAATGCCTTGTAAGGAGAATGCCTGGGCCCCCGGCAGCGATTGTGCAGGTTGTGGGGGGGTGGCGCTTTTCTTCTTTCTCTTCCCATTTACCGCAGATGTTCTAAATCCCTCTGGACACACAAAGACTGAAAACCAGAAGGGGGATAATGCACATCTTCCCCCAGGTCAGGGGCTGTCAAACCTGGAGACACAGAGCAGGCTCCAGGCTCCGGAGAGCAGAAAGAACCTGGGGACAGAGTCCGCTTTAAGAAACCAAACTCAAGATAAAGCCTGAGTCGAGCAAAAACTGCATTTGTTAGGAGAATTCGCAGGGAAAGGAAAAAAAAAAAGTCTTTACAGGAATAAACATGATTTTTTATTAAAACTCAAAAACTTGCCAAGTGTGGGGAGCTCGCTGTCTGATTATTGTCCATGGGGAATTTGAAAATCTAGGGGAAAATAATGCACCGAAGAAAAAGTGCTGGGTCAGGGAAACGCAGTGCAGAAGCAGCAGAGGCCTGTGAGGCCGTTCATTACCGATGCAGGAGATGGAAGATGTCAGGGCTCAGAATATCATCGGTGAAGCTCTAGGGGAAAACTTCAGAGGGAAGGAAAGCAAGGGATCCCTTCCTCAGCAAGTGCCTCTCGCCTCCGTCTGCAGGGCTCCGTCTGTGGCTCAGCAGCCAGCTGGGCAAGAGCTCCTTCCCCCCAGGGCTGCACGAGGGGAGAACAGCCCACACTGCCCATCGTGATGAGCTCTCTAGTCCTCCATGTCCAGGACCTCACTGGCCCCGGGTGCCCTCGTAGCTGAGATCATACTCCATCCTGGCCCCTCGGTGATCCTGAGCAAGCCCCTGTTTCCTGGTCTGTAAGGCCGCTTCACAAGAAGTCTTTGCTAGACAGATAAGAAGAGCAAATGTGAAGACCCCTGACCTAACACCTGCACATGCCAAGAACTCGGTGTCCGTCAAATCATTCTTTTGTTCGCTCATTCATTCATTCATTCATTGCCAGTAACTTAACTGTCTTTATTTCTCCTCCAGAAATAAACTTTGATGGAGTATACCCTACATGGAGAGTTGCCAGATAAGTTAATGAAATAGCAAATTAACCAAGTAGAAATGAAACAAGCCGTATACAAAACTCTTTCCGCCAAAAACACGATGAAAAAGTCTTAGGCAATGGGTGAAGTTGTTTCAAGCTTTGTGATTCTGTCCAGTTCTTTTGCAATTTCAACCTGTGTGTCTGGAATAACCATCCAGGGCTGCCCAAGGAAGCCCAGAGCCTGTGAGTTGCCCTATGATTGTGTTGGGGGCACTGGGAGGATTTGCTGTATCATCCCCTGCAGGACAGGAGAGAGCTCACACCCACGAAAGCCTTGTTGTTCACAGACAGCCTACATCTGCTTGCCACTCAGATCTCTTCGAGCTGAGTTATCTCCTGGGACAAACCTCAGGGGGAGTGTGGACTCTCCCTCTCTCCCGGCTGCACCTGCTTAACTCATTTGCTGGGTTTTGAACAGAGAGGGTGAAACAGATCATATTACAAAAGGATCAGAGCCCTGTTAAGTAGCATCTTCAAATCTTTGTTTGCAGATCATTAGATACTTAGTCTGGGGTGAAATGGAGGTATTTTTTTAACAACTGCTGATGAAGCCACAGTCAGACTTTTTTTTTAAGAAAATAAACCTTGATATCGCAGTGACAAAACAAAATCCCTCACAAAGGGAGACAGACACCGAAAGTTGTATTCTGTTGTTTGTTTCTATTGTTTGCTTTAGAGCGGACACCTCTAGGGCTCCGGGGTCCCCCAGCAGGTATCCTGGGGCTCGGGCTCTGGGGAGACCAGGGCCAAATCCCCACTTCATCCAGATGTGGGGCACCCGCTTTTTTGCTACTACAGGTCCAAATTCTGAAACCTGACTTCCAGAAGGGCCTTTGGAAAGCCCTGGAGCTGACGTGCGCTCGGAGCCGCTTCAGCCCAAGGGTTTCCAAATCTCTCTTCCCAGGGGGAAGGCACAGCTGGAGGAGATTCCCAAATTGGCAGCATTTGGGACAGTATGATATTTAGTCTAACTGCCCTCCCTACTTATGAGGCAGTTTCTAGAAGTAGAGAAGATTCTGGCTGTCTCAGAAAGAGTCTTTTCCTGTAGGTTCTTCTCCCCACTGGCTCCGTGCTCTTTCACAACAAACAAGATCTTGAGAAGAACTGCAAAGCTTTCCCTGCCACCCCCCAAGCTGGCCCCAATCCCCTGACCCTCTCCCTGTCGGGGACAGAAGTGGCTCAGATGGGGCCAGGGAGCAGGGGACCAGAAGGCGGGTAGTCTGGAGAGGAGGATGTTGGGGTCCTCCTTCCCCTGCAGAGACCAGGGAACAGTCCAGATCTCCAGACCCCACTGCCTGGCAACTCCCTGAGCTGTAGATTCTGCCTGACCAGAAGGAAGTGGGCCAAGGGCTCACACAAACCTGGAAAAGAACAGGAAGCCCACCCATGGAGGCTGCGTACTTGGAGCTCCCTACGGCAAGGGGTCCTGGTTTGGCAGAGAGGCGAAGGCAGGCAGGGTGGGACAGCTTTAGAGTGGACGAGGCGGAAGGCTTCCCGTGGGCCCCGCCCGGAGGCTGCTGGCTCTGAGGAGCTGCAGGCAGCTAACCAGAAGCGGGGCATCTCATGTGATTGGTTAGGGGAGCATATCTGGCTTTCTCAGGGGGTCCTGAGTTAGAAGGGGGGCAGCACTAGAGGGAACTGTACTCACCGATCAGGTCTGGACCACTGGGGCCAGGCTGTGGCCAAGGGGGTGTGGGTTGGGGCTCTCCGTCGTCTCCGTCTGGCCGCTGTTTGCAGATTCCGTCTCACAAACCAACACGCCCCTTGTGCATTGTTGGTGGGCATCTAAAATGGTCTGACCCCTCTGGAGAAGGCTTTGCCAGATTCTTACGAAGTTAAACATGCATACACCATGTGACTCAGCAACCCGGCTCCTAGGTTTTAGCCCCCAAATGAGAACTTACGTGTATACAAAAACTTGATCACAAGTGAATAGAGCAGCTGTAATCAATCACATTCACCCCAAACTAAAAACCACCCAAATGGTCTCAAGCAGGAATGGATAAACGAACCGTGGTCTATGCACACAATAGAATGTTAGGCCGAGATCAAAGGGATGGAGCTATGATATTCAACACCATGAACGGATCCCACATACATCACTCTAAGCGAAAGAAGCCACATGCTAGTGATTCCATTTATGTGACAGTCTGGAAAAGGCCAATCTATGAGGACAGAAAACAGATCGGTGGGTGCTAGGGAAGATGTGGGGAAGGCTTGACTCCAAGGGGGCGTGAGCGAATTCGGGGACATGACGGAGACACTCTGCATCTTGCCTGTGACCATAGGATTGCCTGCTTTTGCCAATACTCAGAGAACTTTAGGTTAAAAGGAGTGGGTCTCACTGCACATAGATTACATCAGAAAAATAGAAAAAACCATAATGGGAAGTTATCATTGCTATGAAGGAAAACAAATCAGGATAAGGGGAGAGAAAGAGGGAGATGTGGGGGTGCGCTTTAGGGGGCGGTCAGGGAAGGTGGGGTGGGGTGACATTGAGCAGAGACCAGATGCGGGGGCCAGGTACATCTATGAAGCAGATGGTTCCAGGCTGAGGGACACTCGGGAGAGGCCGGAGGCCCCAGCAGCGGGAGGGTTTCAGGAACAGTTGGCTGGAGAGTAGAGCAGTGGTAGGGAGGGACATCAGAGCTGCTAATTTGTCTAGGGAGGATCAGATGGCTTTGGGCCAGAGTGACATGATGTCCCTTAGACATGCAAAGGTCCAGCCCCGCCCCGGGGCATGGTGTGGAGCCATGGTGTCCAGCCCCCAGGAGAGCAGCAGGGCCAGCGGGGTTCTGGCCGGTGGCGGCGGAGGGTCTGGGGATGGCCAGAGTGGGGGCATCTGTGGTAACAGAGACAGGGTTTGCTGCTTCGTTCTCTGTGGGTCGTGAGAAATTGTGAGACAAGGACTTGGGTTGAGGTCATCAATACCCCAGGGCACAGGGAGGTGGAGAGGCCTGGTGAGCCTATGGGCCTCAAGGACCAGCCTGTGGACCCCAGGCTCTGGCTTCTCCAGGCTCAGGCCTTTTAGAGGCATGAAAGAAGCTTCCACTCACTGTCTCCGGACCCTACCTGCACCCGCCGCCTACCACTCTCTTCCAGGGGCGCCCAGCCCTGGGCCCGCAGACTCTCTGCCGGCTCTGTGTCTCCCTGTGCTCACTGCTGCTCTTGTCCCCTCGGGGCCCTGCTCTGGCCTCTGTTCCTCTTCCTCTATCCTGCATTTTTGTTGCAAACATTCCTTCCATTTCCAATGTCAGTTTCTCCTTAGCGCACTCCGAAAGCTACCTTCCACGTCTTGTTCCATTCACGCGGACTGGACGTGGGCTTCCTTCCCCTGTAGGAAGCCCCTCGGCAGCCCAAGTTCAAGAGTTTGGAGATCCAGCCTTCCCCATCCTCATGCTCTCTCTGTGCCTCAGGGGAAACCCACTTACCTCCTCTTTCACTGAAAGGCTCCAGGGAGAGTTTAAGCTCCTGGGTACCTCTGGGGGACAGTCTGTCCCCTCCTGTCATTGTCCCACCACTGCCTGGGCTCAGGCTCACATCCCAGACCCCAGTGCTGGGCTCCTGATCTGATGGGTCTTCCATTCTGTCCTTTCCCGACCCTCCTCCACACTCTCAGGATAACCTTGGCCACACTTTCAGCTACAGTCGGAGCCTTCCTGATGGACCTTGCGGGCCCCGGCACTTGCAAGAGGAAGGTTTGTTCTTTATTAAGAAGCTTGTCACAGTCCTTCTTTCTGTCCCCAGAATGACCATGATATTTATCATCCAAACCGGGATATTTCTGAGCAGAGGAGCTGCTACTAGAAGCCAGGCTTGGACAACACCCAACACTGGGACTCACAGGCATCTGATTCTGGCCTCACCGGCTCTCCCATCCACCCACACCTCAGTCATGCCCCGCAGGGTGGGGGGCACTGGCCTCAGACCAGCCAAACCCCAGACCAGTCTTGTGCCTGTGGGCCTTGCTGTTCCTTTGGTTTGAAAGGACTTTCTCCCTCCCCAGGTAAACTTCACCCTGTTTCTTCTTCAGACCCGAGTGTTTGCTCATGTATCTGGAGAATTTGGCTGGAAAGCTACGGGATGCCCTCCAGAACCCATCCTCTTCCCTCTGACTCTGCATTGATGCGAGGTCGGGCTCTGGACTCCCGCAGTTCCTAAAGATTCGATGCCTCAGTTTTCACATCTATGATATGGGTTTAACACTGCCTTCCGCCCCCAGGCTGTTGAAGGCACCCCATGACGTAATGCACGTAAACCCGTGTCTGGTGAGCAGAAGAACTCACGTGTTGGCCCTGATTACTTCCTCACAGCGCTTTATCACACTGTACGGCAGACATTACATCCTAAAACGCTTAAAGCCTCTACAACTCCTGCTACAGTCCTGACCCTTTAGCGGGTGCCCAGCAGTCATCTGAACAATGGATGATACTAGAGGAAGGGGACAATGACAGCAGGCTTCCTGGCTGGCTGGTTTGGAGGCACTCAAGGGTCCAGTAGTATAATTGGCTGCACTTTCTCACAGGGGGGTCAGTGGGTGGGAGCCAGAATCCCAGGAAGGTCCGGAAGAACTGGTGGCTTATCAGAAGAAGACATTTGTAGGGAAACCCCTCAGGCTCTTCTTCAGTTGCATTGGGAGTGCTGTGAGCCTCATGTCCTTGGTCTTCAATAATTCAATATTTCCCCCATCTTTTGGTGCATCATCCGTGTTTAAATCCTACCAAATGCCACACTTCATTGCTTCTCAGCAGCCTTTCCCAGTAAACTTGTTCTTGGCAGAAACCATGTGCTTTCCCAGGAGGTGCCCAGCACCTCCCCCCCAACTGTGTTCTAACAGGTGACAAGGGGCTCAGTAGATGAGGGCAGTCCAGAGGCCTTTCCTGACCCATCCTGTGTCACGTGGACTGTAGGACCCCCTAATCCAAGGGGGTTGAGAAAGGGAGAGCAGGCAGGACTCTTAAAAGAAGCAAAAGCTGTTTGCCATTTTGCTAAAGCTGGAACAAGAGGACTTCTTCTGTGGAGGATAAAAGCCTAAAAATCAATGACAGTGTTGTCTGAAGACTCAAGTTTCATCTTATCTCAAGAAACAACAACAACAAAAAACCCACATAGGAATCAGTTAGTCCAGTCTTCCTCTATCAGATTTAGCTCAACGGTGTCGCTCGCATTGGCAGTCAAGCAGTATAGGCTATTTATTTGAAGGATGCTTGATGATCCATTTGCTTATTGATTGAGTTAAGCAGGTGTGTGTAACCGTGTTTCATTGGAAGAAAAAGAGGGTTCTATTATGTGAAAGAGAAGCTCTGTATAGGTTAAAAAATAGTTCTGCTAATATAAAAAAGAGAGAAATTGAGCAAAATCAAGCACTGTCTAAGCTCTCAATCAATTCGGGAAAACCCAGAAAGTTACGTGAAAATGACGATCTGCAAAGAGGGGGGAATCTGTCTCCTAACACTCAGCAGTGGAGAAAAATGAACCAAAGGGCCTGGGAACAGCGTGCGAAGGGAGGGGATCCAGAGAGATTTTTCCCCATGTTTCATTCTGGATGCCTACAGACTTGAATTCCTGTGAGGACCACAAAGAGCATTGGAGGCTCAACCGTAGAGACAGCAAAGAGAAATGTTCGTTGGTGTGAAGGAAGAAGCTGGAGGAAACTCGCTGGAGTTCTGAAGCGGGTCAGACATTTTAGACAACAGTGAATTTCTGGTTGCTTGAAAAGCCTTTGGAAAACAAGTTACCCATGGACCAAGCTGTAAGTTGGTCCCTTTGAGGTGTGAGTGAAGAATCTTCTAAGGAAATCTGTGTAACTTTTAATGGCAGTCATGTCACTGAAGGCAGCAAGCTCACTCAGAAGCTCACTCAGAAGAAAAGCCGCCCTCTAATCTTGCTTTATCTTCTGCCATTGGCCACCTAGAACTTGGGATTTCCTGTTTGGCCCCAGTGGTGGTGGTCATAGTTACTGCGGCTACCATGTCAAGGACTGGGGCTTGAACAAGGCACTAAACTCCAGAGGACCAACAGGCCATACCACGAAATGCTTTTCTGTGCCCTCCTGACACGGCCCCTCTGCTGAGGTGACAAGACAATGCTGGGCCACCAACCTTCAGCAAGATCACAGCTCTCTGAGGAGGGATCTCTAAAACAATGCAGACATCAACCACCTTTCCCCAACCAGACTGCTTCCATTCTGGTCCAAGCAACACTCATACCTGGGCCATCCTCTAAGCCTTCTCCCTGGTTTCTTTGTGTTGATTTCTGACATCTTTGAGTCTGTTCTTAACACAGCAAGCCAGAGTAATTGCCTTAAAACATACTTCACTACTGAAGCAGACAGTGTACCTTATGATGTCACTTCAAAATATGGACATATGATCCCCCAGAGAACATCTGTGAGAACAGTCATAGAGCAGCACCATTTGGAAGAGTCTGAATGAGCCATGAGCAGCAAATAGAGAAATGCATCATGGTCCATCCACACAATGACACAGCAGGAAGAACGAAGCATCTACAACCACTCCTACACACAGATGAATCTCACCACAAATTCTGAGCAGAAGAGGCCAGACACAAGAGAGAACACAGCACATCACCCATTAGATAAAATCTGAAGAGAGACCAAACTAGTCTATAGTGGTGAAGGTCAAGAAATAAACTACCTTGGGTGAGGGGCAGAGTAGCAACAGGAAGAAGCCACAAGGCAAGCTTGGGGTTGAAAGGGCACCTCCTCCTACTTCCGCCATCTTGTCTCCCCCACGAGGCAAGCTTGGGGGATGTTGGAATGTGATTCTCCATCTAGTTCTGGTTAAAGAGGATACTCGCTCTGAGAAATCAAATCAAGTGGCCCCCTTATGATTTCTGTGCTTTTATACACGTGTGCTACACTTCCATAAAGTATAAAACCTTCGAGATAATGATGTAAGATTTAAAAATAGAGGATAATGTAAACTCCTGTAGCTACTCGTAGCCAATAGCTGTAGAAGATTTGATGCAAATTTTGAGTTCTCTGGATCTGTGTATATGAAACAAGTACTTTTTAAATTAAAGGAGTGCAGCGTTTTAAAAGAAAATTGGCACGAATAGCGTTAGCTAGGATGCAATGGGAAAGTTACTGAAATAAGACGACTGAGAGCTATTCCCTCAAATAAGAGGGAAGAGATAGAAGCAAGGACGGAATGTGTTTTGTTTTTGCAGAGGCAACAGTTCCAGCCAAGAAAATGCCCAACGAGGTGTTTCACCTGGTAGCCCCGTGCTAGGTGTGTCTCAGCTGATAGCCCTTATGTGAGCCAGTTTGAGTTGGATGAAAGCTGAGGACCTGTGCAGAAGTTCCCCTGGCTGGTCCTGAAGTTACCTCTAGCTCGTTATTATACTCAAATCTCCTCCTATGGGAGGAATTTTCTGCCATTTTTTGAGTGTGTATGTATGCACCAGCAGGTTGACACACTGGGCATGTGCAAATGAGCTAAACATGCCTGTGGCAGCTCCCAGCCCATGCCCCACCTAGTATACCGAGTAAGAGCTCCCTGTACTAGCCCCATGGGAGAGAGTGCTTTGGGGGCTATCTCCCTGTCTCCTTACTTATGAAAAACAATTAAAAGTTCTTTGGGTCACATTTAATTCAATGCACCCCAAGCAGCAAACACTTTGAGTTTGGTTATGATTATGCAATTTCTGCACAATTCTTTTCCCTATATGGTTGGCATTTTTACTCTACCTGATACTGTAACCAAATTTTTTTTAAAAAAATTATTTATTTATTTATTTATTTGTCAGAGAGAGAGAGAGAGAGAGTAAGCATGCACAAGCAGGGAGAGCAACAGGCAGAGGGAGAAGCAGGCTCCCCGCTAAGCAAGGAGCCTGATGTAGGGCTTGACCCAGGACCCTGGAAACATGACCTGGGCAGAAGTCAGACACTCAACCCACTGAACCATCCAGGTGTCCCTCTACCTGATTCTTTTAAAAGGAGTTTTGAGGCCAAGTGTTTTATAAGAATTGATAAATATCACAGATAAAGTAGAAAGCAAATAATATCGAGTCACTGTTATGTTCAAGACCTTCCAACAATTCTATGTTACTCAGAGTCAGAGTTAAAGTACCACTGGGCCCACTCAGCCTTGCCTGGTGTGGCCTCTCCTACTCTCTTGCCTTATTCACTGGATTCCGTATGAGCTGACCTCCACCAGCAAGCCAGGCACACTGCTACTGCAGGGCCTTTGGGCTGGCTGCTCCTCTTTCTGGAACATTCTTTTTCCAGATTTAGACAGGCTTTGCTTCCTTACTTTTTTGATTTTTGCTTAAATGCCAACTTCCAAGGATCCAGCCTTCTCCACAACCCCTCCTTTGTTTTCCTCGATAGCCCCTAGAACCTACTATCACACTACATTATTCAGTTACTTATATTTATTATTTGTCTCCTTCTATAATGTACGCTCTGTGAGTGAAGGGATTTTTATCTATTCTGCTCACTATTACATCCTCAGTGCCTAGAAAAGGACTTGGCACATAGTAGAAACTCAATGAACATGCCACGTATGAATGGGTGAAGGGATTAGTAGATATTCAGAATGCTTCAGAATCCAACATGGTATGGGGCAAAACAGTAATTTATGTGACATCCTGGTCAACAGAACTGGGTTGTAGGAATTCCTCAAGCTAAGTTAGAATCAGATTGGAACAAAAGAAAGGGGAAAGTGTGTATATTCCTGCATATACACTGACCTCAGTCTTCTAGAGTTCTTATTTTGGGTACCTCGGGTCATTCCATCTTTCATGCAAACAATACTGGAGTGCCCACTCTGTGCCAGGCACTGTGCTGGGCACCAGATCACAGCTAACTGAGCACCTGGATGAAAGATGCTTGCAGACGGATGATGATTACTGTTACGGAAGCTGATGCATTACTGGCGTTATCTCATAACATCATCACTGAGACCTTTGCAGAGACCATTACCTCCTCATTTTATATCCTAATTTTACAAAGAGTTATAGAAGGTTAAGTGACGGGCCCCCTGTCACATGGCTAGGAACTGGCAGAATCAGTTTGAATCAGCCAGTGTGGGTCTGACCTGTGCTTCGCTGTGACTCCCTGCTCTCTGTGGGGGAAAGGTGGCTTCAGCTGAGTTCTGTGAACCCCTCAAGAAGCTTTGGGGGAAATGACTGTGGACACAGCTAGATGCTATAGTACAAAGTCAGATCCAATCAAGGAGGCATACGGACCCCAAAACCAAAGTACTGGTCATGGGGATGTGGTCATGTTTCAGGGCACCTCAAAAGATCAACAGCATTTCAGCAGGCAGGGCAGGGAAGTCAGGAGTAGTGGGTATAGAATCAAGGAAGAAGGAGCCTGAGCACACAGGACCCACATGGGGCAATCCCAGGTGAAAGCAACCCAAGGAACTTTCCTGACACCCACCCTGCGGCATGAGTGTGATCATAAAGGCTTTCCAGAATCTGACGTGGGTGTAAAATGGACCTGGAGCATACTAGCTGTTCAATAAATGTCAACTTTTTTTCTTAGGATGCCCCAGGGTGGGGAGATCAGAGAAGGACACAGAAATAGAGTGTGAGCTTTCTCCCAAGCAGCCCTGGCTCTGATGAATGCTTTGGACACAGTGCATTCATTTGGGTCTATAGCCAGTTTCTCCTTGTCGGGTGCTATGATCTGAATATTTGTGTCCCCCTGAAATTCATATGTTGAAATCCTAACCCGAAATGTGATGGTGTTAGTAGGAAGTAGAGCTTTTGGGTGGTGATTAGGCCGTGAGGGTGAAGCCTTGTGGTTGGGATTAGTATCCTTATAAAAGAGACCCCAGATAGCCAACTAGTCCCTTCTGTCATGTGAAGACAGAGTAAAGAGGTGACCATCTAGGAAGCAGACACCCCCCCCTTCAAATACTAAATCCACTGGTGCCATGATCTCAGACTTATCAGCTTCCAGAACTGCAAGAAATAGAGTTCTGTTGTTTCTAAGACACCCAGTTTACGGTATTTTGTTATAGCAACCAGAATGGAAGAAGACATTGGGGCTAAACCCGCCTTAAAGCACATTAGAGAACAGAAGTGTGTAGGGACTGGGACCGGCCCCAGCTGCCCCCAGTCCCGTCATCAGCATCTTCATGGATTTCTAGGTTCTGTGTTGGAAGCCGTGGTTATACTAGATCTTACTAGTTGGCTACAGTGGGCTTGTGATTTTCCCTGGGACTTCCATTTAATCAGACTGTTCAGTGTTCTAGAACCCAGTATTTACTGATTATGCCTCATTTTGAATTTATTTTCTCAACCATCATCCACCAGACTGAATCCCAGTCTCTGCAGAGGCAGTCCCCTGGGTTGAGGCATAACTAATGTCCCCAGGGAGACTCGTAGCTCACCCTCTCACAGTCACTGTTGGGAGTGACTTTCTTAGCTTCTGCTGAAGCGGCCTGCTGGAGAGGGAGATGAGGAGAGAGTCTGGTTAATGGGGGGGGGGGCTTGAGTACCCCCAAACAAAAGGAGTTGCTGTCCTGCGCAGAAAAGATAGGAGCCAGGAGTAAAGTATAAAGAGTGGCTGAGGGCAGCATATCCCTGAAAGGCAGGACAAAGAAAGACTTTAAAAAAAAAATTAAAAAACAAAGGATAAAGGAGGGGAGGTGGGGAAAGGCCCAAGGCTTTGCCATCAGGCAGACCTGAGTGTGAATCCTGCTCAACCCATGAGCCCTTGGCCTTTGGGAGTACTGTAGCTCCTCTGGGGTTTCCTTTCTTGCTTCTACAAAGAGACCGGTGATACCTCACAGAGACATGTCGGGGGACAGAGTGGGCCCTCAGGACCTGGCCCTAGTAGGATCACCACCGCCTTGGCTGCCCCGTTTCCTCATTCAAGTAGACGGTACTCTTCACCATGCTTGATTCTATTAGGCTGGAAGTCAGATTGATTGCCCAGAAAATGCCTCAGTTCTCTGAAGCCTGTAGGGGTAATTATCTCATGGGCTAAGTCAGAGCAAACGAGTCTTGCCATTCCCAATTTCCAAAGATGTAAAGCAAGGATGCATTGGAGGTCCCACTTTACTCAAGAAGCCTTCTTACACAACTAGACAGTACAGAGTAACAGGGAGACTGAGTTAGATTCGGAAGCAGCTCCCCGGGGAAACTTTCCCAGCTGTTGAGCTGGTGAATCCTGTCATCCGATCCCAAGACCACTGAATAATGACCA
Organism: Mustela putorius furo; assembly: GCF_011764305.1. NCBI lineage: Eukaryota > Metazoa > Chordata > Mammalia > Carnivora > Mustelidae > Mustela > Mustela putorius. Next base: position 14,446,669 of record NW_025422057.1, read on the forward strand.
CTAATGTCTTCACGGCACTAACCATGCACCGGGCGCTACCCTAAATATCTTATGCGTGTTGCTCACTCACTCATCGGTACACCGCCTTTGAGTAGATAGTACTATTATCTCTGCTTTGCAGATGAAGAAGTGGAGGCAGAGAGGTCAAATGACTTGCCCAGGACCCACCAGGATATGGACCCCAGCTACTGGGGCCCCAGAGCCTATACACTCAGCCTCTGTGCTACACCATCTGTCCATGCATCAAGGGCACAGGTGAGGCGAGCCATGTTGGGCTCATCACCAGGGTCTGCGCAAGGATGCTGCCAGTGCCAGGGAACCAGTCACCCGGAACTTCTCTATACAAGAGAGGATGGTGGTCTGCGACTGATTGTTGTATCCTCTGCTCCCTCCAGGTCTTGTGACCCACATGCCTTTTCTTCACAAGCTGTCCACCTTTGCCAGAACACTTTGAGGGCTGTGTTCTCAGAAGGGAACTGAGGCAGAGGGAAAATGGTGGTCAGACCTTAAATTTGTTCTCAGCTAGCATTTTCTGCCTTCTAACACTTTCGTCTTTTGTGGATCTTATATTCAGTGCGCTTCCGAGTGTGTCTGGCAGGGCAGTTCAGTACAAGTCACGCATCCTTGGGTAGGCCACCAAAGCTCTGCTTCCTCCTCTGCACCTGGAGAATGATAGCAGCCACATCCCAGGTAATCAGTGGGACTGAACGGAGGAAGGTACCATTCATCACGTTTCGGGAATAATGGCATCATAACCGGTATTTAATAAATGTTAGTCCCCTTTGGGTGGCTATTTGCTTGTATCTTGAATATTTTTAGGAACACATAAAGCACATTCAGTGAATTCACAGGGAGAATGCAACCACTGGGAGGAAGCTGTCTTCTGTGGAGATCAGCTCTGTTGGGAAGGACAGAGAGGAAGTAAAGGTGGATCAAACGCATCCAACCAAATTCTCTTCCAATAGAGAATGGAAATCTCGAGCTTAAGGCAACTTTTAAATTCATTACAGGTGTAATAAACTTAGTATATCAAGTATGTTAATTCATAAGCCATATTCATATGTGTGTAAAAATGGGTAACTTTCCTTCTAATTCAGCCTTTTTTTTTTCCTTAAGTTTCTATTCCAACTGTGGTCAAATTTTAGGCAAGTTAAGGAAATGCAGCTACTTGAATTTTCTCTTAGGGTTTCGAGTCATTTCGGTCCCTAATGCCATGGCTATACTTTCGTGGGGTAGAATGATGGGTGTATCTCCTTGTCACTGGGAAAGATGTTCCCTGTCCCCTGCCACCTTCTGTCCATGCTGGCCCTCTGGTGGGGGCCACCACCCTGTTTTGCTCTGACCATCGACATCTATCCCCACTGGTATCTGCTGAGGGCAGCAGCTGGTCTTCCATTGGCCTTGGCCTTGCATGACCCACAGGCAGCTGCCAGTAGCCAAGACCTTCCATGTGTGTGGACATGTGCTCTGCACACCAATGGTCTTAATCTAGAAGGGCTTCAACTCTGTATCTCACTCTTTTCTTCTTCTATAGGTTCTCCCTGTCTTCCATCAATCATGGCCTCTCTCTGTGGCTGGGCATGGCTGAGGGCAGGGGCCTATCAACTAAATATTCTGTCAAACCTATAGAGCACGAGGCCTTGAGCCACAGGAATCTCAAAACCCAGAACTGAACACTAATGTATTTTATTTCTTCTTATACTTCACTTGATTCTTCTTTCTTTGGAGCCTAAGAGCCAAAGTCTGCTTTTCTTGATGATCTGTTTTATTTGGGGCGATGCACCAGTAAGATAGTATCAACAGAGGAATTTCAAGGACAAAGTCCAAAAAACAACAAACGCAGGAACCTACCCAACAAACCTCACATATGAGCCCTTTCTACTGATGGAAGTTTATACCATAAGGCTCAGCCACGGCTGTGAGGGAGCCAGCAGTGAAAAGGAAGCTCTCTCTGTCCAAACGGAGGCGTCGGGACTGGGGAGGGCTGGGGGGTGAGGCTCTGTGCCGGGCAGAACCGGCAACGGACAAGATGGCTCCGGGGCCTCATGACTCCTGGGTGGCGGGATGGTGGCCAGCGTGGGCCACGCGTTATTAGCACCATTTAGCAGAACATGGAGTTTAGGAGCAGACAGACTTCAGGGCTGAGAGCTCATTTCGGAGAAAAAGCTGAACTTGCAGGTTTGTGACAGCCTCCTCCCCCTCCTTCCCAGCAGTGAAAACAATGATTCTTCACATTAGTCTGGCTCACTTCAGACCCTCATCCATCTCCATCCCAATGGCCTGCGATGAACACTGTCCAAAGAGCATATTTAAAAGCCTCCCTCAGCACAGACGTGCCAGCTGCAGGAATGGCCCTTTCTCCCTGCTGGACATCAGGCCCCCCCATCCGCAGGATCGCAGCTGCCCCCACAGGCCTGAGCTGTGGCCTCTGCCCAGGGGGTGCCTGCTTGGCATGAGACTCCCTGTCCCCTTTTCCAGATCCATCTCACGCATCTTCACAGCTGCTAGGGACCCCCTCTTTATTCATCTCAGTGGCATGTTTAGTCTCTCACAGCCTTAGCTTCTGACCTTTCTCAGTCTTTATTGTCCTGTCAAATGGTTTTGGTGGAGAGAAGAGCCATTGACTGGGCTCACGATACAACAGCATCTGGAAAAGCTATGTGAAGTTCATTTTCTAATTGTGCTTTTTTTTTTCTGCTCTGTGAGCTGCCAGGCTGCGTGTGTGTTGGGGGTATAGGGGAGAGGGACAGGGTGATTCTCAGGTGCTCCCTGCCTCCCTCCTGTCATCCTGCTGCTGGGGGCAAGATGATGATGATAGTGACCAAGGACCTGAAACCGTGATGGGCAGGTAATTGCCTCTCTAGGCTTCCAAGGGTCTAATTTCTTATCCTAACCCATTGAGCATCTTAGTTTAACAGTATTTGAGTGAATTGTAAAAATTAATCTGTAATTCCATCTGTAAACTATACTAAAACAATGAAAAGGTAACATGTCTGGATTTAAAGTTGTGACACAGGGAATGCCAGGGGGTTTGAGATGGATGTATTCACTTCCTGTGGCTTTTGGAAAAAACTGCTACAAACCTAGTGGCCTAAGACAGCAGAAATGAATTTTTTTTTACAGTTCCAGAGGCCAGAAGTCCAAAATGAGTATTCTAGGGCTAAAGCAAAGTCATTGGCAGTGCTCATTCCTTCTGGAAGCTCTAAGGGACAATCTCTTCCTTGCCTCTCCCAGCTCTGGTGGCTGCTGGCATTCCACAGTGTACAGCAGCATCACTCCGCTCCTCAAATCCGCCAAGTCTCTTTTATCATACAAGAGAACATGTACAGGTGCCAAGATTAGGACCTTGATAGCTTTGGGAACCATTCATTCTACCATAACAGAGGAACACTTTGAGCTCGGACCCTACTCAGGAAGTGATCCTGCCCAAGGGAAGTGGGATGACACGTGCACTCTTTGCTCAGCATCCAAGGAGAATATTGATACGATCCAAGGGCTAGAAGATGAAGGAGAGATGTAGGGCCAACTCAAGTGGACCATGCTACTCCCCGGAGTAGCACGTAATGTTAGCAGACAGAAATTTGCAGAGCTTTTTGGAGAGAAAGTAATAGTCACCAAAACAAGTGACAACACCTGTCTAAGCAATGAGGGAGAACAAGATTGTGGTAGACACTGAGGTTTGCCTACCCAAAAGCCATTCCCACCTTTTATGCTAACATAATCCTGATTTTCCTAAGTTGCAACATGCCCAGCCCTAGTGGATGAATCATCATTGATTTCAGGCTGGGGCTTCTCACAATTTTAGGTCCTCTGATCACCACAGAGCTCTTGTTCAATGAAGATTCAGACTGAGTAGGTCTGGGGCGGGTCTGAGACCCTACAATCCTAACAACCCCCCAAAAGTGCTCCCCCTTAGATCATACCTGGAGTGGAGAGGGGTCTAAACCAATGACAGCAAGCACATTGCCCCTTGCCAGGGATTGGTTCAGAGCAATCATGTGACCTAATCTTAACCAGAGAAAGCTATGAGAAGGTAGGCTGAAGGCAGGGTGGGCTTCTGAGGAAGATTTTCCTTCCTGATGAAAGATAAGAGAATCATAAGGAATTGTTCCTGCTTTATCCTATGCCACATGAGGAGATGAGCTCCTGAGCTGTGGCAGCTATCTTATGACAAAGAGGGACACACTTGAGGATAAAAGCTTATCCACCGAGGATGGGGAGGACATCTTTGAGCCATCAAAACCTTAAGACTCGTACTGCCAGATGTTCTTGTTAAATGAAACATGAACTCCTTATGGTTCAATCTACTGGTTTCAGGTTGTCCATTACTTGTATTGAATACACCCAAGAGATGGAAAACAAACACAGAAACCAACAGGGACAAAGCCCGGAGACTAGAGTCCAGATGCTACCAGCAGAAGGAGACTCGGGCACCCCGATCCTTCACACCAATGGCAGTCTGAAGCCACCGCATGGCACCTTAGCATGGCTGGGCATCTCCTTGCGGAGTTGACTCTACAGTAAGGGCATCCACCATTCTCATTCCCAAGTTTGGAACAGAGTCGCAAAATCATCTTTGTAAGCCACAAATTCAAAATTCTCTTGAAGTGTAATGATACCTGAGTAGGGTTCATCCTCCCTGCAATAGTTAGGATTCCCATGCTGACCCTGAGCTGCTAATCATTTGAGTCTCACTTCCCCTTTATCAAAAATACCTAAAAGCGCTGTCCTAGCTCCTCCATGCATGTCCTTCTCAGGATGCTCGCTCTAGTCTGGGCGCCAGCAGATCTCGGGCACACACTTTCCAAATCAGCCAGGGCTCCCCGGGCTCTGTGCAGCACAGCAATCAACTACCAGATTAATTAATCCTGGGTGTCACTTAAGCCACTTTAAAGAAAATCCCAGGCAAATAGACATAAATACCAGTTTTTCTTGCTGCATTGTTTGTTTCAGCTCCCTCACTGATATCAGACTTAATTCTGCAATATCTTAGAAATAAGAAAACCTCTGCAATTTTATTTCTAAGCATATTTGAAAGACAAAGATTTCAGTGTCCTGTGTGGTTTCAGGAACATGATGGATCTCCTTGAGTCTGGAGGGTTGGAAAAGGAGAAAGAAAGAAGAAGGAAACATAAACTCCTTTATTCAGATGATACGGGAATTAAAAATATGTCCAGCAACCAAAGGAGAAGGACCCAGGGCATTTCATAATGCCGTTTTTAAGTTCTATGCTGATTTTTCTTTTAAGAAATAAATCCTAAGGAAATCAGCCCCTCCTTGGGGATACGGGCAAAGTCTGCCTGTAGCACTGATTAGCTACATAACTTTTAATCTAGAAGGTTACTGATTTGTCTGACAACTCCGCTCCCATCCAGCCCTGTCCCTCTATTTTCTGAGTCAGCACACTCAGTCTTAGAGGAGCCTGCATCTTGCAGAGCTGTCACTTCTATCAAACACAATGCCCTCAGGGTTTATGCTCATCATTAAAGAAAAGAAAAAAAAAACTTGTTAGAGTATTAGCGGGGCCCAGTGCAGCGCCGTTAAATTAATTTTTAGAGATGGATCTAGGTCATACATCTGCATGTTGCAAATGAACACTCCAGCTAGTTACCTAGTATCGGCTTCTTTCTAAATTGTTAGGGCCATGCTGGATGGAGAATTTCCATTTATTTTGGCCCTGAATGGAGAAGGATTGTTCCCCTTTAATACGACTGTAAAATAATCTCGTGACGTTCTTTCTGAAAGTTGGCTGCCACAAAACCATTGCCCACAGTCTTTTTAGGGGACTAAGAAACTTTCACATTCCTATCTTTGTTAACTAACAGTTCTTTTATAGAATCTTTTGATGCCCAAATAATTTATTAATTCTCTACACCTCCATTTTATCTCCTGAGTAGACACAATGTATTCTGTAAGGTCCCTTTAGAGGCCATGAAGTTTTGACACACATCCCTAACAACAGAGTCATAATACACTGTCCTTTGGGGAGAATTTAAGCTTCACCGAGGAATAAGGTAAGAATTTAGTGTTTTGGTGGTGGGGAAGAAAGAATAGCTGAAGACTGTACAGTTCAAAGGATCTCATGAGAAAAGACTAAGGAAATGGGCGAGAAGGCTAGTATACCCATTTCTCTCTACACGCTCTCCAGCCAATCCGAAGTGCAACCAAAGCAATCCAAAATCACCGAACAGAAACTTTGACCTTGTAAATGCCTATGACGATTTGTGTGCCGTCTTAAGGACACGTTTCTCATGAAGCTGAGGTCACCGGATGGGTTCTAACATACACTTCTTAGGGCTGATTTCATAAAAATGTAAGTCACAGCAACCCAGGTAAGCACAGTAGCATGGTCACCCAGTAGGAATTCGGAGAGAACCAGCCAGTGCGTTCCGAGAGGGACCTTCATTAGACAAATAAGAGAACTGAGACAGAAAACCAGAAGGAACACGACTTGTCCCACGGACACGCTTCAGTGTATTGCTTTCTGTTACTGTGGGACCCAGCAAAGGAAAGACTTCCCAGCTTAGACTGTCCTCAGCACTACAGAGCCAGGAGAAGATTTGAGGGCCTTTGATTGCAACCTGTCCTGGGATTTGATCTGATGCAAATCCCGAGCTCCCGGATAGCCTGTGCCTTCCTCTTCCAGAACTTAGAACCCAGGACCCAGCTTGGTAAGCGAGGGTGCATGGCAAAATCCTGCATGGAAGGGTGGCTCTGTAAAGGGCCAGAGAGGGCTTAGAGGAAGGTGATATGCATTAACACTCTCCAAACTAAGCAGTGATGTGGACAAGAGAATTACCGTGAGGGCCCCCACCGCCTCCTGATGACTTTTTGCACTGGGCTTAGACAAGCATTCTAACTTCGGTCTGGAGATCTGTTAAGTCCCAGCAAAGTGGAATACTGACAATATGATCACATCAAGATGTAACTTGTAATTGCAAAGTCACTTTCGATTAGATCACTAGCACTTGTGTGACCCGATGATATGACATGATTAGGTCTGAAGCCAGCCCACGAACGCACAGGACGGTTGGGCGATTAAGCGAACTGACTCATGGGCACAGTGGGTCACGGGCATCGGAAAAGTCAGAGACCGCCTGGAGCAGGGGGGGAGCTGAGCCCCTTTTCTTTGCATGGGTGAACCATGATAACTCCAAAAGGTTCAATTGCTCATTAGAATAGGGACTGAGTCCCGTCAGTTAGAAATGTTTCTATCATGATGTAATACGGTAAGGGAACGATCGTGGGAGTTTCTGACATCAGTCTTCCTGCCATTGTCTGAAGGTTGTGCGTTAGTCACGGGCAGCTTCGGGGGGGCAGCTCGCTGTGCTATGTTCTCTCCCACAGTTGCCACTTGAGCTCAGTCAGGTTCATGCTCTAAGCCTCTGTTTTCTCATCTGTGAAACAGGGATTCTAATATTCCTTTCTGATTGGTTATGCAAGGGTTAAATAACATGCGCAGTGTCAGGCACATAGTAAGTGTTACTAACTTTCTGAACTTGCAGAAGATAGATTTCAAAACAGGGTGATCATCGGGCATTTAATTCTGTGCCCACTAGTTAATCATAAGGGTGAATGTAAATGAAATTAAATAACCATTCATACTTAAATAGGAGAACCTAGTCCCCTTACCCTCAAACTGCCTTATGATAGGGGAGTCAAAAAAAAAAGTATTGGGGCGCCTGGGTGACTCAGTGGGTTAAAGCCTCTGCCTTTGGCTCAGGTCGTGATCCTGGGGTCCTAGGATCGAGCCCTGCATCGGACTCTCTGCTCAGTGGGGAGCCTGCTTCTCCCCCTCTCTCTCTGCCTGCCTCTCTGCCTACTTGTGATCTCTATCTGTCAAATAAATAAATAAAATCTTAAAAAAAAAAAGTATTGACAGAATCAAAGAAAATCTCCATTGAAATGATCATATTCTGAGAGACACATGGGAGAATTCACTGCTACCAACACAGTCGTGCCCTGTGTCGGGGAAAGCTGAGCCAGCAGGGTCAGCCTGTGCATGAGTGTCCCAGACAGAGGCTCTGTGAATGGCCTTCCCTCCAGAGCTCTATCTCGGCCGTTTTAGTAGCGTTATGAAGAATAGTTGTAAGGGGAAAGAACTGGGTCCTTAAGCAGAGTCCCCCAGACTTGTTTGTTGGGTTAATTGGAGGCCTTATTAAAAACCTTATTAAAAACAGAGCCCTGGATCATTCTTATTATCAGCAGGGCTGGAAACCACGGTATCCTGGTCTGCCTTTTCACAAGCCGGTTTCGTGGCTGGCATTGCCCATTCGCGCAGGTGTCCTAGATCATTATTTCCATTCAAAGGCTTGTTTTCAGGTGTTTGTAACTCCAGCAAACCTCCAGGGGATCTCCATGAATTAAAATGTGGGCATGAATGTCATCCAAGTGCAGCACTTAACCCCTGCCCAACGGGTCCAGAAATTCACCCAGAGGCCACTTCGAGACACACAAGGCCTACCTGCTTCCTGGCAGAGAAGACGTGAAAAATACATTGGACTTTATGAAGAACGCAGAGTCATCGCTCAGCGCTGCACTCAAACCACGGCCCCCTCATTCTCAGAATTCTCAATCATAACCAGAGTTCTCCAAGTGGGGACAACAGCCCCAGCCAGGCTCAGCATTACCTGAAAACTTGTTAGAAACCGGAATTCTCAAGCCCCATTCCAGACCTACTGAGTCAGAAGTTCTAGGAGGCGGGTCCCAGCCTTCCAGGTGATCCTGACTTATTTCAAAGTTTGAGAGCCACTAGTTTCAAAAAAATAAAAACAAAAGCTCGCCATCTTACCTATTGCAATACAGTAAGCCTGTAAGTATTTAATTAGTTCGGCCTCTCGAGCATTTCTGGAGACCTTTTTTTTCTATATTCAGTTAGAAGAAGGAGAAAATCCAAACAAACCTCATTTTCCTATGATTGACATTCCTGCAAAGTAGACTTGATTTAAAGACATCAGAACGAGATGATCAGAAATTGATCATGAGGGAAAAAAGGCAGGATTCTGACTTCACTGCTTTAAGCATTTACTTCCGTGAGAGATAGTCACCTGGTGAAGTCATCTTTTCCACGAACCGAGGTCTAATCATACTGTTGTGCCTCTTTCAGGTGCAATGGATGAAAAGCTTTTAAATGTTTCATGTGCCTGATGCAATTTGACTTAACAGCTCAGGTTATGAATAGCCACTCTGGACAGTTGTCCGAGATGTGAGAGATTGTCTTAAACCTAATGCTCATTCATAACGTTTCTTCCATTATTCTTTGGCTACAGATTTGTGAATATACCCTTACACATCCATATTCTACATTTCCAAGTATACATAATAAATAAGAATATAAGATAGATGTATCAATACATTCTAGATAGGGAGAGATATGCAAGTTGTATAGAAGTAGGCTTTCAATGGAGACATCCATTATACATGCACACAAATACATAAGGAAAACAGTGATATGTAATCCAATAACCTTTCTTTAATAATTCTCACATTGGTTTATAAAACGTAAAAGAACATAGTTAAATGAACAGGAATTGAAAGTGCATGATGGATGCGTCCCTCATAGCATTTAAATCTCTTCCACTTGATTAAAAATTCCTAGTTCCTCTTCACTGAATTGTTTAGAGTTTTTGAGCAGCCTCTGCCCTGATTAAAACAAATTAGCATCAAAGATCCCCTGTTGAATGAGAAATCATTAATTGAGAAACATGCAATGCTCCTTAATTACCTTTAGAACAGTGAGAGAACAAATAATCTCAGGTTCCAGAGGGGCCTTCCTGCTCTGCACTGTGGACTCATTTCGTGTAGCTGCTGGAATAAAACTCCAGTTGCAAACACTACTGGGGAATAGCAATGCAAGCTTCAGTAAACACACTGTCGATTGTTTATCTAAAAGAAAAATATATAGATAACGACGAATGGGAAGAGAGGAGCATGTTTTAGTTTATTATTTTGTTGAGAGCTTTCAAAGTGTTTTACATATGCCAATATTGATTGAGGAATAATGCGAGCTGTTCTTTCTGATACAAATTTTAATGCCTTGTGTACAATATTTCATTTATGTAATTACCTGATAAAACTTCAGATTCTTCTATATGGATGAGTAACTTCGTCGTTTAATGCTGGAACAGAAAGATCCAAAGTATTGAACTTCGGAAAATACAGCTACAAATGGGAATTCAAACCAGGATGTGGCACCTTGTGCATTCATTCCTTTGTGACAGTTACAATAGCTTCTGTAGGCCGTGAAATACCATGTATCCCTCCACCTTCAAAGCCTAGAAAACACAGCATGCTAGCCCATGGCAACAGTGTTAGGAAATCAAGTGCAATCACAATGTAAAGAGTATTTACCCCAGGCTTATACACAATGCCATGGGCACAGCCTTCTGATAATGACAGCGGGATGGACGGGACTGGCTCTGAGGCTCTGAACACCGAGTGTATTTCTCACAAGCATCTGGAAGGAGGGAGCCAGAGTCCTCATTTCCGTACATGGGGTACATAAAGCATGGTGAGGCTTGGTCATTTAGCTAAGGATAGGATCTTGGTTTTATTCTAGTTTTTCCAGGTCTCCACTTTAATCCCTAGATCACATGTCCTTGACAGACTTTGAAGAAAAGTTGCCAAAATTGACTCATGCACCCCCGTTTCCTTGGATATTTTTGGTTCATGTATAGTTGATACAGACTTGTTCATGTAACATGAAGGCACAAAACACCCAGATGGGACTGCCATTTGGGCTTGATATTAATGTGGTTGAGACCCAAGTTTAGAACATTGCACTTTACTTTAAGTGACATGAAATGACTTGTTTTATGAATGGAATTAAACTGTATGCCAATAGTCATAATAGGTCTCAAACTCTGTAGACGGTATGAATCATTATTCTTTGTTCTATCTTCCATCAAGATCATAAGCCTGATGTTGCCATAATCTTTGCAAATATTGTAAATATCTCCGTAGAGAGTAAATTACAAGGGCGATTATTAAGATAGCACTAAGAATATCTATACCAAAAAATCATACCAAAAGAGAATGTCCATACAAAGTAATTTGCGTAAGAAGAAGTGGAGGAAGAACAGAAAGATGCCTCAGCAGCAGGAGAAGGCGGTGCCAGGGAGGGAGCGGAAGAAGAGAAAGAAGAAGAGGGAGAAGGCCATCAGTCATCATATTCTTGCGGTGTGGACGGATATAAACATGGTTATAACATTTTGATAGAGGAGGAACATGGTTATTGTTTTCTTCCCAAGGGATTTTGATGAAAGGGTATTCTTTCTTTGGACATTCCACTTCAGAACAAAATAATTCACCGTTCACTGATGTGCAAAATGTAAGTGGTTTATATATACTTCCAAAGTAAGAATTACTCATAAAAGGTCTACCATACCACCATCCTCTGATATGGTTTAGAAAAGGAAAATCTTGTCACTAAAACATCACACGTTACGAAAAAAAGCACAAAAACACAACCTTATATGTCTTTAGACAAGTTTCTAGTTTGTAGAGCGCCTCGTAGATGTTGCCTCCTGAGAAGGAAGGTGATTCTATTGGGTGGTTTGCCCTCACAGCAAGGCCAGTTCCCTTAACAGCGAACTGACTGGGTTTTTGCATTCAAAGGCCAAATGGGAGCTGTCACTTCAGTAATCAGCAAGGAGTGGACGTTGCGTACTCAGATCTTGTTCCTTCTTCCAGCAGGTGCATGCACACATACATGTCTGGGAGACCACATTCCCCCACCTCCACCAGGCAACAAGCTTCAGATGAACCCGGGGTTCTGACTGGATCAAGGAACAGTCTTGGTAAGTAGAATATCCTGTGTGCCGTTATCTATCTGCGTTGCAAGGTAATCCATTTTGGGTTGAAATCAAATAGTTTTAAGCTGAGTTGGTATCTTTATTGGTGTCCTTCCAGCTGGCCTTCCTTTTAAGTGCCGTCCTATTTCAAACAAGCTGATCTGAAGGAAAAGACAACAGCTGCCTGCGTGCATCGTCGTCACAAGGGAACGAGGATGTGCAAGACCTATTTTAGGTTATTTCTTCATTTTTTAAGCATTGAGAGAGGTCTGAGATGTTTGTTTACTGCTGGGAGGAAAGGAGTAGATTAGTCAATGAAGGGTCAGAAAAGATGTGTGACGATGGGAAAGAAAACCCAACACGCTCTTTTAGTATTTGCTGCAAAATTACCATTTAAAGTTGAGGAAGGTAATATTTGAAATATAATAGACTTTGTAAAACAAAACAAAACCAAACCCTGGAAAGCACAAATCTGAATCATCAGGTAACATGTATCCATGGTTTCCACTGGAATTTGACTGCTTGGGAACTTTGGCACCAATGTGTGCTTTAGTGTTACCAGAAAAATCTCCGGAGAAAATCATTGCTTGCAATGTATTGAATTTAACCTGAGCCTTTTCCCAGTAAAAGTTGAACACATTTAATTTTGATCCACTTCTCATTTCAACAACAAAACCCATCACAAGACCTAGGTGAGGTACCTAGGTGAGCATTTTTATCATAGGTTACTTAGAAATGGTTAAGACAATGGCCCAAGGCAGTTAAAAAAAAAAAAAAGTGTGGTTTGAGTTTACATTAAAACTCGAGGGCATTGCTCAACAGGACTAAGCTAACTCGGAACTGGAAAGCACAAAATTTAAGATCTCCTTCAGTAACTGGGGCTACAGGCGCACGAAGAACTGGTACAAGAATTTGCTCACTAATGCCATTTTCCTAGGCGGATTTTCTGGAGCGAGATCTCCTATCTGACCGTACACGGAGCCTTTTACAGAAGTTTATGCTTAAACGGCTATCTTGCCTGCGTGAAAATTTCACTTCTGCCAAAAATAAATTGGTGAAACCATTTGATGCTTAGCAGAAGACAGCATTTCTGCAGTGCTCTTTGAGGGGTTTGGTTTCATGCTCAATGAGGACTGCTTGGCAACTACTCCTTGAATGGTGCAGAATTCTTTCCTGGAGGGAGCGGGGAGCCCGGGGAAGCGGACAGGTCAGACTTGGGGGCAGGAGTGGCGGGAAGCTGGTGCTTACAAAAGCTCATCCAAAATGATAATGTGGTCTCCTGTTTGGAAAGAAAAATAATACTACTTGCTGTTTTCATTGGTAGGTCTGGAGAAAGTAAAGTTCCAGAAAATCTTGGCTGCTCTGGCTATGGTAGACGCCCTATTGCTAAACGTGTTCAGTTCTGGAGAGGGAGAAAGGGCTGGGGGTTAGCCCAGGGAGGCTGCCCCTCACTTCAGTGGCTCATGGGTGACTCCTGCAGGGAAACTTTGTTAGGGCAGAGAAGGTTTGGTTCTGAGCTGAAATCTTCAAATCTCCTGTTAGCCACTGACTCACCACCAAAAAGCTTTAGAAAAGCCCGTGCAAGGCTCAGATGTTCAGAGAAGCTGCTGCTCTCTGTTGTAAAAGAAAGGGGGCTCCAGGATCTGCTCGGTGCTCTCCCCGCTTTGGGGACTTTTTCAGCAGGATCCCTACGGAAGGTCCTCTCGACCTTCTAAAGCTGCTGGGAGGCGCCAGCCAGGTTGGGCCTGATTCCCAGGGATGACTGGACCTCCTGATCTCAGCCTCCTCCCTGGCCTGCGCCCTGGGAGGTGTGGTGGAGGGCTACTTGGAAGGAGACCACCGTTCTGTCGGCTAGGGCACAGGCAGGGGCCCAGCTCAAGGTTAGGCCAAGACCCTGAGCCCAAGAGTGGTCATGGGTGCTTGGGTCCCCTGTGGGGGCCGCACACAGGTGAGATGTTTGGCTCCTCCTTGGCAGCTCCTTTTCAGTAATTCCGTTCTGAGGCCCAGCAGAGCAGGGGCACGAACATAGAGCAAGGACAGAGATGGCCTCTGGGGAATGAAACCTAAAGCTTGCCAAAGAATAAGCAGACTTCTTAGAAAACTGCTCAACTCTGCCATGGCGGTACCAGTCTCTGAAAGTGGATTGTTACTGTAAGAACAGTGTTTGTACACACAGCACACAGGGCTGGGCCGGAGAGCTGAAATCCTGGCCACTGAGGCTCTTGTGCGTGTTGCTTCCATTGTCAGGAACATTCCAAGTGTTCGGGATGCCATTCGGAGAGAATGCATAGAAAAGACCAGTGAAAATCAGGTGAAGAGGGAGAGAAACAGGTATTTCGCACGTGGTGTTCAAGACCACAAAGGTTCCAAGCAAGTCTTCCATGGCAGAGGGGCTGCCCTCTCAGGGGCTCAGTGCTTTTCCTGTGCAGTTTTGGAGGGGGACAAACAAAACAAAACAAAACAAAACTGTGTTTAGCAGTGGGGCTTGGAGCATCCAGTGCTCTTATTCCAGTAATTCAACTCCTGATTCACAGCACACTGTGGCAGAAAATGTGGACTTTTTAAAGCAGGTTGGAACTTCCACCCAATCTGTGCTAACACTGCCATGCACACCTGTGGATGTGTATATTGATATGGTGGTAAGTCTTAATTTTAGAAATTTGATAACACCCCACTGTTAAAGGGATACTGTGGTGAAAACGCTGCTGTAACACCAACCCAAGGGCTTCTATTCCCTGGAAAATCATTTAAAGTATTTTGAATTAGAGCGATAACTTTGTTACTTAAAGAAATTCTTCTAACTGTAGATAAAGGGAGCTCTTTGGCCCAGCACAGTGTCTCCCTCGTTTGCGGCATGGTAAGAATCACTAAGCTGCTTATTGAGCATATGAATCTCCAGGGTCTGATCCAGTCCTTCTGAATCTTAATCTCTAGAGGCAGAAGTAGGAATCTGTACGAAGGCGGGGAGTTCTTATGACTGAGTAAGTTCTGAACTCACTCTAGTAAAATGGCAAATGGGCTTTGGAAGTTGACTTGTTCTTCAGTGTATGTGGGAGAATTCATTCATTTGGTCAATTTTAATTTTTTAAAACCTTTCATATAAAACACTCCAGTCATCATTTTATGTTTCATGACAAAAAGTTGTACCATGTACGCCAACCAAATGTAAGGACTGGTTTCTTCTGGCCTTACTTGAATGGAAGTGACAATTACTGTTCCTGCCTGACGGTCATCAAACAGTCATTTAAGAAATACTAAAGCTGTATATATTTTGAAAGAGTCAAAACTTCTAAGGACTCAACCATCAAAGTAGTTTTTTAAAGAAATTTCTATGTCCTAGAAATAGAGGAACTGAAGATTGTTATGAAACTTTTACCTACAAAAACCTACTTGATCTTCAGCTGTGGTGCAAGATGGATGAAAAATTAACAGACGGATTCATATGACAGGTAGTAGTAAAGGAGTGGCCTGGTAGCCCCAGGATGGTCAAGACCAGCTATACTGCATGGAGAACCTGCTGTGGGAGGTTTATGTTCATTACCCTCTAAGCTCACAGCAGCTCCACACCTCTATTCACAGATGCAAAGTCTGGATGCTTCTAGAGGTCAAAAATGTGCCCAGCACCACGCAGCTCGAAGCTGGTTCCAGCATCTGTTCCCAGGCGTGTCTGCTGGTCTACACTCTAAGGGACTCTGCAGCAGGACCATAGCCATACAATGACCACTGTCTGACAAAACTCCCCAAAAATGTGTTCTTTGGGGGTACTGCAAGTATTTATTCCATGTTGAAATGTGTCCTATTTGAACACAGTAGTATGTGGCATACTCTTTCCTTCGACGTGTGTCACTGAAATAAATTTCCACTCAAAAGTGATTATGAAAATCCCAGTCTCCTTAAAATGTATTAAGTTGACCTCTGAGGATGTCCATCTCCTCAACAAGATTCTCTAGTTGGCCAAATATTGTCCCCAGGCAGATTTTTAATTTTATTTATTTATTTTAGAGGGAGTACGAACGGGAGGGGTTGAGGGAGAGGGAGCTCATGACCCTGAGATCATAACCTGAGCTGAAACCAAGAGTCTGACACTTAACCGATTGAGCCATCCAGGCACCACCTGCCCCCTACTCCCCACCCCTGTGCCCAGGTAAATTTTTAAAACTCCATTCTATTTAACAAAAATTTTTAATACTTGGAAGAATAAGAAATCCTAAAATCTAAAGGACGTTTCAAAGTTATCCTAAACTGAAAGGTACAGAATTCCACAAAGATAAAGTTTTCAAGACAATCAGTCATTTCACTGTATACTTTTGGAAGAGGATCTGTATGTATATGTGTGGATTGAATTTAAAAAGTTAAAAAAAAGGGGGGGGGGCATCTAAATTTAAAGTGTTTGGGGTATGGGGACAAAAAGAACGTGACACAGATTCAAAGTGAGAATCCCTAAGGTCTTTTCAATCCATTTCACCTGAGGGTGAAGAATTTTACTGCCAGTAAAAAGCTTTGATAATTTGAGAAGATGTTGCATAATTAGTCACGGAGTTAGCAATATTTGGCCCGGAAAGATACAGTATGACTTTAACTTCACATTGCATGATGTCCTGTTGTTCTCTAAAATTCAAATTTTCAAGCGTTAGGAACCTAGTGGGATTCGAGATGGATGAAGCTTGGCAATTTTTTCATAGTAATACTGTTTGCTTGGCCTCTCCAAAAGGACGGCTGAAATAGATCTTACCTACAACTCTCTCTGCTTTTGTGTTTTTGTTATATAAGCCTCCCTCATGATAGTCATTCGAGAATCAAAACAAATCGGGCAATCGTTTTATTTTTAAATGATTATATTTTTGTAGTCACCAGTTTTGTCAATTTATTTCTCCAGGAGAAAAAATCAACATTTAAAGGGTCCAAAAAGAAGCTAATAAAATTACTTGATTGTTTTTAGGAGACATTTACAAACTTTGCTCACTTCTTTTTTTTTTTTTTTTGAGAGAGAAAACATCACAGGGAGGCAAAAACAACCAGTCCCACTCCCGCCCCCTCTCCCAAAAAACCCACAGGCTATAGATGAATTATTCTAAGAATTAGTCTTATTTTTAATGCATAGAAAATAGCAAAATTATCATGCCAACATAAAGGATATATACTATAATTAGCAAGTGCCTAATTATCAAAACAATGATAGTCATGGCTCGATGCAACCTAGCAATCGTATATACGATGCAACTACCTATTGTATGGTCATTCCTCTTCTATATTACATTCAGTCCTCATCGGATGAAGCTATGGATAAATGGCATCATGAAATAAACATTGAGTATCACAATAGGGTCATATTCTGCTACTGCACGATCACAGCATGCAAGGAACTATGCATCCATCAGCTGTAAACAGTAAAGTGGTTTACCTTCCAGAAATCCAAAGAACGTGAAAAGTACATAGATAGTACTAAACCTCAATTATATTGAAATGACTTTCATAGTGAACGAAGCTGTGTTGTATGAGGCAGCTTTGGATATCTCTGTCACTGCTTTCTACACATATCCTGTTGTCCCCCTGAGGTGGAGAAAACATTTCAAAGGAGATCTGTGATGCTACTGAGTTCTAGCGAACTGGTGTCCAAATGAGGACACCAAGGATTCTATGTCCCAGAGTGAAAGCGCTTTGAAATCATTTTTCCTTTCTGCCATGATGCAGATTTGTGAATCGTTAAGAATATGGTCAATGTGGGCCGTGATGAACTCATTTTCTAAACTGGAAACTTCCTCTCGTGACATTAACGCGTCCACATTAGAAATAAGGATACTGTAGACATCGACTTGATGGTGGGAAGGGACCTGAATCACATTAAAACTTGGGAGGTGTCACCTCTAAAATACTTTTCATAATATCTGCAAAGCATAGATAAAAATCGAGCAGCTAGGAGAGGAAGGCCAACAGAAGATGGTCCGTTCTTACAAAATGCAGATGGATCATTTAGGTCTGATCCAATGATTCCTAACCAATTAAAAAAATCAGCACAGTAGAGCTGAGGCTTGCACACACTAAAATAACCATTTCAGCTCTCTCCAGTTTCGGTATCGGAGGGTTTTTGGAAGGAGGGGAAACATTGATTGCTGGACAGGTTTTTCCATGCTCTATCAGCTCTGATAATGAGTTAGGCAGTTGGCGTGGATGACAGGAATGTCCTTTTCACTCAGAATTCTAATAAACCTCCTGTGAAGTTGCACACGCCGTCCATCCAAATGTGACCAGTTGTGGTCTGCGTTCCTGTTAGATGGAAAATAGTCACATTCTCAAACCGAGTGTAGACATGATATGGTCATGTGGAATATTTAAATATACTACCTATACCCTACTAAACCAAAATCTTGCTTTTACATTTACAGTGAGATAAAACAGCATTTAAAGCCATTGCAATTTGCTCATTTCCTGTTCATATACAAGTGATTTAAGTTTGCTTATGAGGCAAAAACTGTACAATTCTCATCATCCAGGCATTATAAAATGTCTTTCTTTAAAGTCTTGGGATATAAACAGTTTGGTTTATATGAATTACATATTTTCATCTGCATTAAGAAACAATATACATCTTTTTCCAGCGTAATTTAATGTTATCTACGATAAGCCTAAGAGAGTCGTAAAAACTGACTTTATCGTCCGTGACCATCAATACTGTTACTTTCATAAAAGTCACGAACATTCTCTGGTCACTCGGGTCATTGCCCATTCGGAGGGAACTGTACGTGAGCCCTGGGACCATACGGAGATTCGCCTCCATAAAAACTGAGGCCACAGACCAGCCTTAATGGAAGTCATTTTACAAAATCGAAACATTTCGGAATATCCAGAAGCAGCTTCTGTTTCTCAGACACAAGTTCCCTGACGTGTTGAGAGGTGGTGTTTTCGATTTCGGACTCCCGAAGTCTTGTCTTTACTATCTGAAGGCTTCTGTTGTGAAATATCTATTAGGGCACTGGCAATTGCAAGGCCTGTAAGAAGAGGAGAAAATCATTCAAATATTTAGTTAGACATTTCTGGGAGAGTGACAGTGGTATTTTAGCACCCTGTTTTTTATTGTTTTATATTTAGTCATCAAACATTTCACTGTTTATTGGAAGTTAGCATGTAGCTTGCCCTTTACTTAAAATGTTTCTCAATTGAGACATATGAATGTGACACAGGAAGAAGAACAAGAATCTAACAGTTAATTAACTCTGACTTCAGATGGTCAAATTCAGTGTGTGTGACAAAGACATTACAGCCAGCTGTGGACAGGACCCCACACCTTAGTTCCCACGTCTGAACACAAGTTTGTTTTAGCTGTACACAGAATTTTCAGTGTTACTATTATGCTTATGTGTATAGAATAAAAAGCCATTGTATTAATATTTTTTTCTAGAAATTTTGAGCAGTTTTAGGTTTAAAGAAAAATTGAGCTAGTACTGATACATGATTATTAACCAAAGTCCATAGTTTACTCTTTGGGTTCACTCTTTGTATTGTACATTCTAAGGGTTTGGACAAATGCATAATATCATATATTCAACATTAGAGTATCACACAGAGTAGACTCACTGCCTTAAAAATCCCCTGTGCTTTCCCAGTTTATCCCTCCCCTTCCCATGAGCCTCTGATAATCACTGATCTTTTTTTAAAAGTCTCTGTAGTTTTGCCTTGTCCAGAACATCATATGGTTGGAATCATTGGGCACAGCCTTTTTAGATGGTCTTATTTCACTTAACAATATGCCTTTAGGGTCCATCATATCTTTTTTGGTTCAATGGCTCATTTCTTTTTGGGATAATATTCCATACAATGGAATTTGTATTCCATTCCACAGTTTGTTTGTCCGTCCCCTTATTGAAGGATATTTTGACTGCATCCAATTTTGGGGAATTATAAATAAGGCAAGTGTAAATACCTATGTGCAAGTTTTAATGTAGATGTAAGTTTCCAATTCACAAATACCTAGGAGCATGATCATCAGATCATGTGGTGAGCCTGGCTTTTAGGTTTGAAAGAAACTACCTATCTTGCACAGGAGCTATACTATTTTGCATTCCCACCAGCATTTGACAGCGTCTCTGTCAGCATGTGGTGGTGGTGGTGTGTGGGATTTTAGCATTCTGATAGGAACGTAACTATATCTCATGGTTGTTTTCATTTGCAATTCCATAATAACATAAGATGTTAAGCATCTTTTTCATTTGCTTATTTGTCAGATGCACTTTTTTTTGGTGAGGTGTCTGCTCAGATCTTTTACCCTTTTTTATTGAACAGTTTGTTTTCTTATTGTTGAGTTTTAAGAGTTAATTAACATTTTAGATACTAGTCCTTTATCAGATATGTGTTTTGCAAATATTTTCTCCAAATCTGTGGCCTGTCTTTTCATTCCTTTTTTTCAAGTGCTTTTAAGAAGTAAGAAAGCACCCAGGCACAGAGTTGTGTTATGGACAAGTAGACATGGAAGAAAGACAGCTTGATATTTCTTAAAAATAAGAATAAATTCTGAGTATTATCAGCAGACTATCAGCACAAAAATGAATCTCTAGTTATCTTTGGTAATTTAAAGAGTATTGTTTTGTTACATAATTTTGTCTATTAATTGACAAGAACATTTGGTACGATGTTCATGGATAGTAAAGACTTTCCTAAATTTGTACAATCAATGGTCCAGCCAGATACTCCGGTTTGTCATAGCTATACGTGAAACATTTTAGTTTCTATTAAGTTAGTTTCATATAATTCTTGAGAAAAACAAAATGTGCCAAGTCACCATATTAAACCAAGAGACCAGCCTGCTTGGTTTAAGGGGTGACTAAAGGACTTTTGGTTCATTTTCCCATCTCCTAGGTCTTAAAGACTTGACCCTGGGTTGACCTGAACCAAGCCCTGAGCCCTACAGACATTTCCTCCATGCGCTGCTCTCAGAAGAAGGTCTCACTTTGGATCTGAAGTTATGCAAGATGCCACTGAGTTATTTTACTCCATAATTGACTGCATGTGGGTCATAATTATTTTACGCCATAATTGACTCCATGTGGGTAGTATTCTCTAGGTAGGTCTCGAATGTGATCTGGCAAGAACAGAACTCCAGAGGTCTATGAATAGAAAGAAATGCCAATAGAGGGAAACAGGTAGTGTAAGAGGAGGGTCAACCAGTCTAGTGCGCGACTGTAGAAGTCAAGGGACGCCACGTTCAAGGAGTCTGCAGAGAGTTCCAAATGGGCCAGCACTGAGGCTGGATGCAAGGACATTAGATTTCCTCGGAGAAGATCTGGATGATGTTTGAGTCATGTCCGTACCTAACTGAGGAGGGAAGTCTGACAGTTAAGCAGGGAATGGGGAGAGAGGAAAAGTGAGAACACACAAAGCCTCCATGTTCAAGCCGTTTGGCACTGCAAAGAGTTGAGTTGGTACACAGGGAAAGCAACAGGTCAGATGAGATATATGCAAATACAGAGCATCATCTGAGGACATACATTTTTCGAAGGAAAAAGGAGTTTTTATGTACATGTGAAAATAGAAGAGAAGGTATTTGTGGAGAAGAAGAAATTAACAAAGCTAGGGAGGGAAAGGATTAAAAAGTTACAGTAATCACTGCCTAGGCTGATAATCTTAGATATTTGCCTTTTAAGGGCTGCTGTTAAATACCCTGCTCTTTCAGGACATTAAATAAACATTCTGAATTGCTTAGAGATAACGCGAGTTTAAAGGTTCAGAGTTTAAATAAATATTGCTTTCTTGACCTCTGAAGAATATGTAGGAACTTCTGAAGTGCCCACACAGATATTTCTGCTGTAGGAAATAATGATTTTGTTATTTCTTCAAGGGAGGGAGCTGAAGCACATGTTTTGTTGTTGTTAAAAAGACTCACAGGCCAGGGTTGTGCTAACAAAAAATTCAGTACAGGCAGACCTTAAGTTTCCACAGATCTCTTGGCATCCTTCTGTCATAATTCACAACCTTCTGTTACTTCATTCCTGGCACCATCTTTTCCAGAGACAGCCAAATATGACAAAGAATATATGTCTCTTCTAATGTAGACAGAGACCACTTACAGTAATTGCAATGATCACAGCTTCTAAATATGAAATCATGTTATTCATTAAACTACTGCATGACCCAGTCCAAACGAGCTCTGAAACACAATACTCTTCCATTTACATGTGGCTGCAAATGTGATTTTCCTAACAGAAGATATAATGTCAGGAGAGAAGCAGTTTGAGTTGCCCAAACAGGAAATTCCTTGCTAATCTAAAACTGCCACTGTACCTTTGCAATCCAGGCTATTGGAAGTCTGAAGCCAAATTAAAGTCGTGTCTCTCATATCCTGGGTTTGCTAATGATTTGTAAGTTTGAAAACACATTCCATTGAAAATAATAAATCACAAACCATATTTCAGTCCTTGATTTACAAATAAAATCGCAAATCATGCTCATTTTTAATTTGGCAAATTTTTGTTCTTTCCTATGGAAATAGAACTATCAACTACATTTACAGATTCTGCATAAATGGCACGTGCATGTAGGAACCTTGAATTCCTACAGTGATGTTGAGTGTCCCCCACATGTACCCTGAGAGGAGGCTCCAGGGGGCGCATGACTGGCTCTCATCCTCTGGAAGGGCCAAACCAACTTTTTGTTTAGATTTAAACTTGGATCCTTTACAGGACTACACAGCTGTAGCATCTCATGAGTTATCCTTTTAAAATAATCTTATAATTTAATTAAGAACAGCATAATGATCAGAACAACTGCATGTATTCTGAATCAAATTATTGGGCGTAAGTTTTTATTACCATTTTTGCATTTCTTTATATTGTACTCTGTGGAGAACTCTAACACAACAACCCAGAAATTGCTAGGTCCTCATTCAACCTTCAAGAAGCCTGAACAGAGGAGTAAACATGAGGAAACAGGTCCCAGTCTTCCCGAAGTGTCTAGTGTGTGGAAGTCCCTTTAAAAAAGGGAGAGAGGTTGAGAAGTCAAACTAGTTTCTATCCTTGCCCTTCAGTATACTCTGTTGTAGGGAATCTTAGTTGGTATAAAGAAAAGTTGTCAGTAGCTCTTTAAGAAAACCAGTATTTCTGCCCTCTCCTTGCATGAAACATGTGTATGCTGGTGGGAGACTGACTATATAAACAGGCAATCACCAGGCAATAACATGACTCTGGCCCACAAAAGCAGCAACCTGCTCAGGAAACCAACCCCTATCTACAATAACCAGACTAGGAAGCCCGCCTGCCGTGGCAGGTTTGCGGGAAGTCAGCCTGCTATCTCTGGTAACAATCCAGGAGGTGAAATGATTACCCGGTAACAACGGGTCCCACCTACCAAACTTCATTAATAACTAACAACTTCCCTAATTTTTGTCCAAGCTTCCAACTTAGGGCCAACCCAAGAAGGGCAAATATGGACCCCTAACCAATCATCTAGGATGCCCCATGTCTAGTTAACCTGACTCTAGCTTTCCTGTGCCAATAGCTTCCAATCAGGGCATGCTTGAAGTCCTCTCTTTTTTCCACTATATCCCACACACTTGCCTATTTTTAAGCGTCTGTCGAAATGCAAGCACTGAATGTTGGGTGATTCCCTTGCTGGAGCAAGTTCTGAATAAATAGCCTTGCTTGTTATTTCTTTAGTCTTGGTTTATTTTCAGAAGGGTGATGAAGAGATAAAGGTAGCTTGAGATCTTTCCTAGGTTGTTGTTTTTTTTTTTTTCAATGCATCAATAAATAAAAACAACTTAAAAATAATTCATCCACATTGCTCTTTGAGGCAAACCCTTTCTCCTTGTTTAGAGTTCCCTGGGAAATCTGTGCCCAGGGAGAGGTTTCCAGGTGCCGACCCCCCACTCCTGGTGCCCCTAGTGGAAGCGCTTCTGGCCAACAGGACGCCATGCAGCGGTGCGTGCTGCCCAGGGTTTGAGTTCCATTAAAATCAGGTCACTCCAGAAGATCATTTTTCAAAACGTCACACAAATCATCTGATGAAATCCACTTATTGTGTTCTCTGGGCCTAGCATAGTTCCTTGTTATCAAAGCAATACAATTAACCGGGGGAACAATTCATTATTTTAGACTGGTGGTCCAAAGGAATTTCATTTACCGTGTCAAGATGATGCACAGACGCGGCGGGCTGCAGAATTTACATCAAAATATGCCGGGAGAGTCAATAAAAATGCTGGGGTTTAAATATTTATTATAAGCTTTACC
The DNA here is from genome assembly GCF_011764305.1 of Mustela putorius furo. Classification (NCBI taxonomy): domain Eukaryota; kingdom Metazoa; phylum Chordata; class Mammalia; order Carnivora; family Mustelidae; genus Mustela; species Mustela putorius. The sequence continues at coordinate 14,470,676 of NW_025422057.1, forward strand.
TTTTTGCACTTCTAGTTTTTAAATACCAGACACAATGACATTTAGGTTATTTAAATATGAATTATAAACCTCATAAGAAAGAAGGTACCATCTTCTGTTTCGTACTCCACCTGCCAAAGCCTCATGGTGTGTCAAACATGCTCTTACAGAGGTGGCATGTCACTGGTGGCTGTTCTCAGTCACTTGGGGCTTGGTGAGCTGGGAAGAAAGCAGACTCCTTTGGGACCATGCAGACTTCCTTCAGAACAGGGGCACTATTTAACAGTTACTGGTGTGAATGCCAAGAGCTACCATGGATATTTAGGAAGTAAGTAGAAGATATACCAGAATCAGACCTTTACCCAGATTCTTAAGGGGAAAAAAAAATTCCAACCATTTCTTCCTAAAATTAAGAACTTTGTTTCTCAATAAACACCTGCAGACATGCCCTTAAAAAACAAAACAAAACAAAACAAAAACAATAGAAATGACTAACAGCTACATATTTACATGGTAAATAAATATATCTTTTTAAACCGCTAAATTTGCAATGAAAGCCACCAAGGAGAAACATCAGGGATTGAGTTATCTTTAGTAAAACTCTAGTTTTTCCTAATGGAAGTGGAATGGTATTAGTAGACTCCGGCTGTAACAATGTAATCATAAAATTACTGATGTGTGTTTTTTTACAATTATGCAGAACAATTAATAAGTACAGTAATAAAATACTGCACATCAAGTGAAATTGCCTTGGAAAGAACATCCTCTTTATATACAAACATAGCACTTCCATTTTACATTTGAACAAAGCCCCCGAAAAGTCATTCATTTTGAAATGCTCCCCTCCCAAGTCTGTGTAAAAGCAGGCACCACTATATATTTTAATTTTCCAGGAAAACAGCTTCATTAGGCGTGAAAGGTTAATTGCAGGTTTAAGTGGAGCTCAGGGAATGGTGCAGGGTCTGCAGTGAATTACACAGTCTGCTTTAGGACGACTTGAATGAGTGCTGTAAACTGTTTGCCCTGCTGAAATGTTTTACTACCTCATTTACTATCTGTCTTCTTTTACGGCTTGTATTTGTAGTTCTTCTAAACCTTTAATGGCTACAGTTTTATTTCACTGTAATCAGATTTAAATGGAAATACCATGCTGGGATGTTTAAATGTTTTCCCTCTGATTGTATACAGCTACATACTACTGATCAGAGTCCTGGCTATCCTTCACATGATTAAGAAAGTGACTTTGGGAAACTTTGATGTTACCTAGACTCTAGCTATTGTGCAGACTTAATTTAACATTCAGTGTGGCCATCCTTGCCAATATGCAACTAGGGCTGGATGCATAATTAGAAAATATGCATTTCCATTTTAATTTATCTGTTGGAAGGCCAGTGCAACTGAAGTCATTATTAGGCAGAACTCCAAAGGTTACATTGTTGAACCAAAATTGAAATGCTTCAAGTACTGAAAACACTGGAATGACAAATGGACTAGTCATATTTGTCTGAGAGTTTAAAGAAACGTTTCCCTTCACCTACTAAAAACCAATGACAACTAGAGATGTCAGTGTTTAAATACAAATTGTAAATGTATTCTGCTTATACAATTTTGTTTGGCCTTTAACACATCATAATATTTTAAAATTTCATTTAAAGACACACCGTGCAAGTTTTATGAAATATAATCCTACCCCAGCACCACAGATGCCACCTTCTGTAACATTGCTAAGTAAGTTCTCCCTAAATTGTATATGGACTGTTCTCTGATTGGTTGGAATATGTTGAGTAAATCATGGTCATTACTATCTCAAGCCATGGTTTAATGCAAATCCTCATGCTTTCTTAACAAGTAAAGTTTCTTTTGGATGTTAACAGTTCTAATTTTAATTACATAGTAAAAAATCTTACTAATTCATTTAAAATATTCAGTGATTTTTTTTTTTTTTTAAGAGTCACGGACATTAGAAGAATCAGCCTTATAGCTACCCTTCCACATTGTTAAGTAAATTTCCAATTGAGAATTCTCTCATCCTAAGCCACCTGGGGAAATATTTCCTGGTATTTTCTTCCTTCATTTAAAGGAATCTGATATGTGATAATTCTTTATTTTAAGCCCTAATCATCTTTAAATTAATCAAAGTGCTTTCTGATCATTCATTGGAAAAATCAAACCATGGTAATACTGTAATATTTTATTTTATGGTAACATTTTATTTTCCAATAGGTAATATTATATTTTATTTTCCATTAGGTAGATATTTTATTTTATTTTGGTAATATTTTATTTTCCATTAGGTAGAGACATTGTATTTCAGCATTTCTAGTAATAAAATGTCATTGGTTGCTTTAAATTAAATGAGATTATGTGTGAAAATATTTATAAATTCCTATACAAAGGTAATTAATAATTTTAATAATTAAACAATCAGTTACTACCACTACTAGTAAGAAATCAATCAAATTATGAATGTCCAGAAAACTCCAAAGTCCTCAAATATCTAGAAAGTGTTTGAAGGGCAATTCACTTCACTTAACTATTATTTCTTGAGTGTCTACTATATATGTTAGGCACTGCACTGAGTCCCTAAGAGTTTAGCAATGGATAAGACAGACAAGACATAAAAGATTTGATATCCCATGGAACTTCCATTATAGTGAATCAAGCTTTTGTTTTCTTTTGACAGAGTTATTGTGAAGATTAAATGTGAAGTGCTTAGGAAAAGTACCTGGTACCTAAGAGCTCAAAAATGTCATCATCACCATCATCATTATCATCACCGCCATCATCATCACCATCACTACCATCACCTCCATCATCACCACCACCATCATCACCATCACCATCACCATCACCACCATCATCACCATGACCATCATCACTAAGTGAGAAGTCTGAAGTCAAGTAGGGAGCAGTTGACAAAACACAGAGCACTCAAGACTTTGCTTCTATCCTTTAATAGCATTCATTCATTCACCCAACAGCTAGTGTGCCTACTGTCTGGAATGCCAAATAAGGAACACAGTTAGATAGAAAGGGGGACTCAAAGACTTGTGGATGGCATCGATTTAGAGCAACATTGTCAGTGAGGTGGTACTGTGTTCAATCCTCAAACCAAAATTATTTTGATGCCTTGGATAACCAAATTGAGAATTTGCTCATAGTGATACAGAAGACTTATGTATATTGCTATTCATTATAGAATATGAAAATAATTGAAAGTGGTAGTGGCAAAATAGAGGAAAGGCAACATGCAACAGAGAAAGCATTGTTTATATTAATATTGCTCTATTATTGGAAATACTACCAATAATTAACCTTTATCCACTTTCTAGGGTTAAAAAAAATGCTTTCCCATTGATAATCTTTGGCTTAAGTGGGTCAGGGAGCTCATTGTATGCCCTCTTCACTGATGGCCAAATGAGGCACAGAGTGATGAAATGCCCAGTTCAGGGCCACACAGCTGGCGCTGGAGGTGGCACCTGAACTCAGGCCTCCAGACCCTTTGACTTGAACTCTGCTCACTTCATACCATTAGAAGAAAATTGCTACTTTAGTACAAATGAGTAACATATGATATTAAGCCAAAGGCGGGGGGGCTGTGGAACCCAAAATTCAAAAACTGGTAGAGGTGTAAAATCAGTGAAGGTCAAAGGCATTAATTAATGTTGATGGTTATAAAAATAATAGCAATAATATACTTTTTTAAAAATCCCTATTCTGTTACCATTGACTGAATGCTTACTAATGCAGTCATTGCCCTCAGCACTGGATGTGTATCATTTTATCCACTTATGCAAATAGGAGCAGACGACAGTGTCGCTTCAACTGACAAACCTGTGTTGAGGGCATATATGTAACTAGCATGGTTGAGGTGGGCTGTTGTCAAAGAGTCATTATCAAACGGCGTGAAGCTAGGGCAACAAGACAAGCACTCCTAGATTTGCTAATAATCACACAGAGATAAATGCTATGAAGTAGGCCCAAAGCATGAGGGAAAAAAATGCAGAGGGGAGACCTCTGGGGTGGGTGTGGAGGTCAAAGATTCCCAGGCGAGATGGTTTCTGAGCTGAGGTGTGAAAGATGAGAAAGGATTACGCGGGGGAAAAGGCCTGGCCTGAGCACTGGGGTGCATTCGGGCTACCGGGAACTAACGCCTCCCCAGCACGAAGGGCAAGGGCATTTGAAACTTTTGGACGTTTGCTCTGGGTGGAGCACAGGTGCGAGCAGGAGAGTGAGGGGAAGCAGAAAGGAGTCCAGGAGACAGCCCCAGCTGCCGAACGTGGGAACAGGTGTTCCGTCCGCAAGCCGGAAAGAGCCACGGGATGATTTTAAGGAGTGGAAAGGCATCACCATATGTTGATTTCAAAGAGACACTCCTAGTGGTAGCTGAGACGGATGGGAGTTGGGGGTAAGGCTACGAGAACTATAACCAGATAAGAAAACAGCAATAAAGAGAGAGAAAAAAAATGATGAACAGCACAGATGTTTTAGGAGAGATTAATATGGGAGATGAAAAATAGGGAGTGATCTAGACCAACTCCCAGCTTGCTGGCTTGAACAGCCAAGTGCATACAAATGTTACTCACTGGCATGTGAAGGAGGGACAGAATCACCATGGCGGATCATTTGTTCTGTTCTGGACGTACTGAGTTCAGCGATCTGTGAGACATCTCAGAGGGGGTGTCTGGCTAGATAGGCCAGTGGGAAGCTCAGAAATAAAGTCTAGCCCAGAGATAACCAGGGTGTTCTGCATGGATGGAATCTGAAGGCTTTGTAAGTATAGGCAAGTAATGCTAGGTGTTGTAATAGTTAAAGGCTGACATCTCAGTGGCTCCACATCTTAGTTCATTTCCTCACTTTGTAAAAGTCCCAGATGAGTATCCTGATTGGTGTCGGGACATGCGTGGAGGGCGGGGGGGGAGGATGAGGGAGTGAGTGCAGCCCCTGGCCTGTGCAGTAACTCCGGGACCCGGGCTGACGGCCATTCTGCCATCTTCAGCTGGGGCTTCCACGAGTGCCTGGGCCATTGACATCTAGGAGGCAGGTGGGAGACGAGAAGGTAGAGAAGCTCATGGTACTGCCTCAATGCCATTAGCAAGTCCTCCTCTGCGGGAACATCTCTCCGCTAAAGGATGGAGGGTCGGATCTTGGGTGGGAAGCCGGCAGTCTCTGCCACCAGGCGGAGGAGGCTGCCCTTGGTGGGAAGAAGAGGGTAGAAGGAGGTCAGCCCGAGAGGAGACGACTGGCCATGGTGGTGGGGAGTCCACGGGAAGACAGACCACCCGGAGAGGCAGGAGGAAGGCAGAACTGAGACTGGCCAAGACTCCAAGAAGACTAGTCAGGGGCTAGTTCTAACCTGTGGGACCCGTTTTTGTTTGTAACAAATAGCCACAAAATTCCATGACAACTCTAAGCCAGCTGAGTGCGTGGCTTCCAAGCTTTTCTTGATCTGAAATTCGGAACGTCCCTTGAGAGGTTTCTCTTGGAAGGAAGTTGGAGTCGGTGGTTCCTAAGGTCACTCTGGCTCTCTAGATTTATGGCTGCAGCTGCCTTTCTTCAGCAGGCCTGCAGCCAGGACCCAGACCCCGCCGCAGGCCCCCTCGCTTGTACAGGCTCTCGAGGGCGGCAGAGCGGGCTGCCACGAGCATGACTGCAGAGTCCGGGGACAAGGACTTCCTTGCTGGAGATGAGCATTTGTTCCTGCTGCCTATGGACTTGTGAAGGCCTGGACATACTTCTACCAGAGTGAGAACCACACCCGTAACAGTAGGTATGGTCTGTACTTCCAGATGTGGTTTCCGTGACGCCAAGAACACCCACCAAGACCTGGTTCTACGTTTCCTATCAGAGAGATAAGGAGGAGGCACGGTGTCAAAGACCAAACTGGGACTAGCATTATGTCTAGCAATCTCTGGACAACTGAATAGATTATTTTTTAAATTAATTTTCTAACTCTTCGTGTTATAATAGAATTTTGCATTTTTAACTCTGCCTACCCCCAAGATTGGGAGCACTTAAAATGTAAGAGCTATGTTTTTATTCACCTTTATATCCCAATGCTTAGTCTGAAATAGGTAGTCAACAACCACCACTTGAATGAGGAGTAAATGCAATATCGTCGTTCTGTATGCTGCTAAAGAAGCGAATTCTGATTCGAGGTCTTGGTGTTATTTTATCTTGAAGGTATTCGGAAACAGAGGCTCGCCTCCTTCTTTTCTCTCTCCCTGTGCTTCGCTGCAAAGAAGACAGTGAGTGGAGCGTGGGAATAATGCAGGGCAGGGAGGGGCCACCAGAGCAGCAGTGGACCTATAAACAGTCCCTTGTCCAAAAGGGGATCCAGGGGAGAGTCTCCTGCATGGTCTCACTGTGCTCCCCTGAAGGCCTGAACATGCTTATGTCCAGACAGTGGAGCTACACCAGTGAGCATCTGGCCCAGTATCTTGGTCAACATGGTCTATAAACAGGTTTTAATATCTGTGGCTGTGTGTACAATATTGATGAAAAATTGAAACAGCTGCCCCACTTGCTTGGCAGCGAAGCATTAGCAATTCAGCTCTCCCGAAATGTCTTTGGAGAGACTGAGAGTTTTAAATCAACTCGGGAAGCCCCATCATAAGCTTCTTTCAGTTCCTGAATGAACCACTTCCCAAAAGGGTAAAATCAGTTCACCTTTCAAGTTCTGATCTCTCTCTGGAGATCTGTGCAAAGTTAGAGCCAACACAAAAAACACAAATAATTTTTTGAGCTCTGATATCTATTTATAAGGAACTAGATTATAATTTTTAGTCAAGATTAAACAGTGTTGGTATGCTGTGAGTCACTGCTTTCCACAGCATTTATAGAAGAATATATGAGAGTACAGTAGACAGCCTCAAGCTTAAATACCACACAGTGCCTATGGACCACACTGACTATTAGAAGACAAGCCATCAAAAAAAAAGACAAGCCATCAACTTAAAAAATAATGAAGTTTAGTATTGTCCAAGGTGATGTTTCTGCTTCCCTAAATTCACAGCTGTCAATTTGTGCCTTCTGTTTAAAACTCTCAGATCATAGCAAAACTGGGAGGGGAAAAAAAAGCAAGATAAAATTATGCAAATCCTCACTGCTAGCCATTTAGATAAAATGGAAGGGAAAAATGCCATACAGAATCATGATTTTTCCATTAATATTATTATAAATTGCTTAGACCTTACCAAAAGTTATTACAGATAACTTAATGGCCAAAGGCATTTTAGCAAAAACAGATGTGTCTGTAACCAAATTGATCCTTGATAAATCTCCTTTGCTGAAGGAAAAGGCAGTATAGTTGGACAGTGTATTTCCCAAAAAAAGACTCCAAACCATGCCTCTGATGTTTGCTAAGTGATCCAAGACCCCAGATAGTACACATTTCTCTCCAGTAATTCAAAACAGGGACTTTGGGGAAGTAGTTTGTTTAAATGACCTCCTTTAATCTGACAGAAAATATTATAAAAGAAACCTTCATTCTCTGAAGCAATTTTGAGATTCTGACTGAGCTTGTCCCATAAAGACTGACCCTTCTGAGTGAAAAAAGTGTCATTTTGCCCCACTTTGCCTTTGGAAACAATCAAAGTGTCCCCTGAGCTACTGTAAATTGAAAAGTGTTACGAAGAGTCAGCACTAGTGGGAACCTTTCAAACTCTACAGGCAGGTAAATCATAGAGGGAGCAGATTTCAGAATGATCTGGAACTTTCTGATGTTATATCCAGGGGGATAAACATGGTCCTGCATTCATTCCAAGGTATCTGTAGACACAAAAAGAACTCCAATACATTGTTCTACAATCTCTGACTATAGTTTTTTAAATATCCAAATATATTTGGAGAAGGGATATCTTGCTAATCATAGCTTCTTCATAGCGTGGCAATGAAATGGGCTAAGAGATGGATGGAGACAGAAATTCGTATTTGTACGTGTCATTATAAAGGGCCCACTGGAGAGAGAATCAGAATGTCATTTGTGGGAGAGATGGAAGACTTTGCCTTCTTCATTAGGCGTATTCACTTTGGATTTTATCTACCTATTTTCAGTAAGTGCCTTAGCTGGCAGGGAGATGAAAAAACTTGCTTTCAGGTCAATAAAGGAAATCTCTTATGATCAATGGTTGATTAGAACAGGATCTTCTGAGCAGCAGGCTCTGAGCTGCATTCTGTAAAGGGTTTTCAAATTAGTCTTACTCTGAGGTCTGGGCAAGGGGCCAGTTCACCATCCAGCTGCTGCTGACTTTCAGCCCGATGGTTGATGAGTTCTCATAATTAGAGGAAAAGTTTTTTTTTTTGTTTTGTTTTGTTTTAATAAGGAAAAGAAACTTGCATTTTAGAGGAATTAAATCTAAGAAAGTATAGGAGTATAGCAGAAGTATGGTACTATCTGGTTTTAAAAAGTATTTATGTTTCAAGATGCACAGATCAATGAAACAGGATAGAGAGCCCAGAAATAAACCCATGCGTTTATGGTCAATTAATCTATGACAAAGGGCAGGAGAATATACAATGGGAAGAGACAGTCTCTTTAATAAATAGTGTTGGGAATACTTGACAGCTACATGCAAAAAATGAAAGTGGACCACTTATACCACACACAGAAATAAACTCAAAGTGTATTAAAGATCTAAACGTTGAGACCTGAAGCCTTAAATTGGTCTTAGTAAGATATCTATGGCTATGTCTCCTCAGGCAAGGGGAACAAAAGGGGAACAAAAATAAAAATCCACCATTGGGACTACACCAAAATGAAAAGGTTTTGCACAACAAAGGAAACCATCAACAAAACAAAAAGGTAACTCACTAAACGGGAGATGTTTGCAAATGATATATCTGATACAGGACTAATATCCAAAATACATAAAGAACCTACACAATTCAACACCAAAACCAACAACAGCAAAAACCTAATCTGATTAAAAAATGGGCAAAGGATAGGAATAGACATTTTTCCAAAGAACACATACAGAAAGCCAACAGACATATGAGAAGACACTCGACATCACTCATCATCAGGGAAATGCAAGCCAAAAACCACAAAAAATCATCAGGGAAATGCAAGCCAAAAACCACTGGTATCACCTGATACCAGTCAGAATGCTAGCATCAAAAAGACAAGAAACAACAAATGTTGGCAAGGATGTGGAGCAAAGGGAACCCTTGTGCCCTGTTGGTAGGAATGTAAATTGGTGCAGCTACTATGGAAAACAGTATGAAGATACCTCAAAAAATTAAAATAGAAATACCATATGATCCGGCAATCCCAATTCTGATATATGTGTCCAAAGGAAAAGAAAACACTAACCCCCAAAGATAAAAGCACCCCTCCGTTTATTGCAATGTCATTTACAATACCTAAGATATGGAAACAATGTAAGTATCCATTGATAAATGAATGGATAAAGATAATATGAAATGATATACTGGACTATTGGAATATAATGGAATATTACTCAGCCATAAAAAAAGAATGAGATCTTGCCAATTGTGACCACACAGTGGTGATACATAAAGTTGAAATAACTCAGAGAAAGACAAATACCATATGATTTCACTTACACATGGAAACTAAAAAACAAAACAAAACAAACAAACAAACAAATACCAGAAATGGACTCATAAAGATGGAGAACAAATTGGTGGTTGCTAGACGGGAAGGGAAGTGGAGGGAAGGGTAAAATAGATGAAGGGGATTAAGAGGTATGATCTTCCAGTTATAAAATAAATATGAAAAAGATAGCATAGAAAATATGGAATATAACACTGTAATAATGTATCATGACAGAGAGTAACCATACCTATTGTGGCAAGCACTGAGTAATATACAGAATTGTCAGATCACTATGTTGTACACCTGAAACTGGTATAATATTGTATGCCAACTACACTGCAACAATAAAAATTTTAAAAAGGTTTGCGCACACACACACACACACACACACACGAAAGTATATATATATCAGATTTTGTTTTATATTCCTTACTCCAAATCCTTATTTTTTTTTTAATTCTTCAAAAACCCTCACTTATTAGAGCTGGAGAATGTAGATTAAAAATTGTATTTACAAAAGTACTTAAGACTTGCCCTTGAACGATGTAAAGGAGATACTGAAAGGCAACTATAAATGACTTATTTATAATTAAGTACATTTAGTCTCCCTTGCTTTTACAATTTTTATTATTTTTTTTTGTGTGTGAAAGACTATGTTTTAAACACATTTGGACAAACAAGTATTGCAATAATCAGAACTAATGCACATGCCCTATGAATAGCTGCAGATTTTAATGAATTACATTTCATTCCCGTTTCACTTTCCACAGGTGAAAATGGCCAATGAGCTGTTTTTATTTCTTTGGTCAAGTACTAATCAAGAAAAGAGAAGGTAGAGCAGAAAGTACTGACCTTGAGACAATAAGCTACAATGCCAAAGAACTACCCACTATTTGTGGAAAACTAGGATAATCTGCAAAGGATGGAAAGTGAGTGCACAAAGTAGCAGATCCTAAAGGCTCAGGGACTCAACATCCAAAGTCCATCAAGCATTACGCCTAGCTGCATACCACAGAGCCTTCTTTGCAGGGAATTATAAACAGTGTTATCTGCAAGAAAATATTGGGTGAGCTGCCTGAAACAAAATATGGCTGTCTTTGTACAGACACTATTCATATGGCCAGAACTGATCCAGCTGAATAAGGAGCTAAACCAATTATACCCCAAATTTAATTTTAATTCAAAGCAACAATTAAATTCTGGGTGGAACAGCCTGACTTTTGGGCTGAGCCATTCAGATTGGTTTACAGTTACGGTGGCCTCGATGGCATGTCTAGATCATGTCTTGAACTCTGTGATCCAACATGCAGAGTTGATACACTGTAATCCTGAACATGAGCTATATTTAGAAGCACAATTAAACATGCACAGGCATCTTAGGATCAGAAATCTCCTATATCTCTAGAACTACCGTGAGATGAAATAAATTATTGACTCACTGTAGCTGATGTGGAAAAAGGCTGGTTCAGAAGAAAGAAACAGGCGTAGGATGCCTCCTGAAGATCATTTTAAAATACGGAGTGCTGGTATTCGAGTGTACATTGGACATAGTTAATCATCCACAGCCACATACCCTGAAGCCCGGTCCATGAGGAGACACTTGCTTAACTTCTTAACATGAGCAGAACTTTAATATGAAAGGATCTGTACCATATTCTGTGAGAGGACTTGGAAACTACACCACAAACCTCACAAAGACGCAGATTACTTAACCTTTCTCAAACGTTTATATTAGACTGACATTTGAAAAGAGAAAAAATATATTTTTATATACCAAAGCAGTCTGTTCCACTCTCCATCTTTAACATATTGACATGTGTTTTGTTCTAGTATTAACTCAAAATTAGCTGTGAGATAAAAGTTCATATTAATTATGCCATAATGTAGTCTAATCACTGCTGACATTTTGGAAGGTGGTAAGGTAGCCAAGATATACTGAAAAAGTGGGTGAAAATATTTCATGTGTTCATCACAGGAAGCCTACAGTGCTTCTCCATGAGCTCATTTTGTCCTAAAGTGAACCCAACAAGGACAACTATTGCAAGCAGGATGAAAGGACCTAGTCAAAGCGCAGACTCCTTCAGACTTGTTACTTCTCTGGCTCCTAGATGAGGAGCCAAAAAGATTTTGGACATATTTCAGCTTTAATCTCATTATTTTATTGATTCTTATGACTTTGGTGTAACACAAAAATCAGATCGAAAGTGTCAAAGACTTATGTTTTAGATGTCTCTTCCTCAATTTAAATGATTAGCCCTAGAATTAGTGAACAGTAAATCTAATCGGGCACTGCCTTTTGAAGTCAGCAAATGTTGCAAACTTTAATATTAAAAAACAGATACTTTTATTATACAAAAGTTCCCAAATCCCAGTAGGAAATATATGTGATCACGTTTAGCATCAACAAAATTTTCCTTTTCAAAAATGTGAGCCTAAATTAGTCCCTATAGTTTATCAGTCAGAACAGAAGTTGAAATTTCTCCTTGTTGAACGGAGTGAAAATCGAGCACATCGCAGTTACAACACAAATGCAAAGGAAAATACTGATTTTGATTCTCTCTTGTTCTTCAGGGGAGGATTGACAAAATGGGGTTCTCAGGATGGTTATGTTGAAGAATACAAAGATTCAGTGAGTTTGGTAATGTTTTTGTTTCTTACAATCCCGTTGAAGCAAATTCAGGCATTGTTACAAGTATGAAAGAATCAAGCTTACAGGACAGATTTCTAAGATCATTCTTAAAGTCTGATCCTTCCAATAAGGATGCTTTACACACACACACACACACGCACGCACGCACGCACGTACACTTATGGAGTATTAGATTAACCCCTAAGAACCAACAAAGTGCAAAATATTCTATTATATTTCTACTGGTACCCTTTTTATTATCCATATGAACAGACTAAGCAAAGTACTCCCTTATTTAAAGAAAAACAACAACAAAGCAATACTGATTTAGTTCTGGTTTGATGAGAATTTCAAACAAGGAAAAAGGTAAGAGAGTGAGCATCAGAAACTGAATTTGGGGACTTTGGTTTGGGATAATTAACTAATCAATAGACAATTCTCCTTCTCGGGGACACGTAGGGCCAGACATTTATTAAGGAACTTTTCAGAGTTTCATACAAGGTAATTAATACAGGCTTCAATATAGAAAATTACTTTTTAATGACTTTCTGTTCGAGTTACATGAATTTTATGTAAGGAAAGGCTTATGAAGTCTAAGGTTTTCTTTCTACCCAGGTTATTAAAATTTGTATTTGAATATAGTTCCTCTCGTTAACATTAAATCAGTTAGCTTTAATTTATGAAAAAGGACTGCTAAGTTTTACAATAGTTTGAACAGCTTTAATTTGCATTCATGAAAAAACACAATAAATTAATTTGCTACTTGGAAAGAATTTGACAAATGCATTAATCATGAAGAAACTGAATTCGGTTTTCTTTACTCTTTCTCACAAAGATAGATGTAAGATAAGAGACTACCGATTTAACCTTCTTTCAGCAGAATGAGATGTCATGATAATAATGGGGATATTCAGAGAACCAGAGAATTTCAGAGCTGGAAGGAATCTTAGAAATCTCTTGGTTTAACATGTAGGGAAAGAACAGGTCAGTATCCCAAACTGTCAGGGGAGTGGGGTGGAGTAGTGGAGGGGAATGATTTCACTTTCTCCATTGGAAAACACAGAAAAGTTAGAATTATTCAAAGACTAATTTGGCATTTAAATATAAAGTTGTTTAAATAAATAACTTCCACCTGCTGCTTCTTGTCCCTGCAGTTTGAGACTACAGTTTGAGCTCAGAGATTATGCGGAATCATAACATGAAACACTTACTGCAGAATTTAGATTTTTAAGCAATAGCATGAAAATAGCACTCAGACTATTCCTGACACCTCCATTGTGCATTGATGTTTTTGACAAGTCAATGAAATACTGTCAAATACATTTACAAATTTGTATCACCGTGAAAAACTTTGGATAAAGGAACATTCAACAGCAGTATACTGTGTTGCAAATATTTCTCTAATTTTGCTATTTGTCTTTTTACTTTATTTTTCTCTTAGCATCAAACTTGCTTTCATATGTAGTTCAAGTTACAGGTGCTCTTTATGACTCGTATATTTTTGTGCTACTTGGAAGGGCCTTCCTTACTTAAGACCATAATAAGGTGTTCTCCTGTTTTCTCCTATTGCTTTATTTTTTATTTTTTTTATTATTATTTTTAAATGTATTTATTCCTTTATTATTTAGAAAAAGAGAGAGAGCACTTATGCAGGAGCAGTGGAAGGGACAGAGGGAGGGAGAGGGAGAGAAGCAGACTCCCTGCAGAGTGGAGCCTCATGCGGAGCTGCTGCTGGATCCCAGGACCCTGAGATCATGGCCTGAGCTAAAATCAAGAGCCCGATGCTCAACTGACTGAGCCACACAGGTATCCCAGTTGTTTGTTGTTGTTGTTTTTTTTAATTTAAATTTTTTATATTATTAAGAAAATACAAAAGAAGTTGCAGCGATTACAATATTCTTAGCAAATGTTCAAACTTTATCAATCACTGTTGAATTAATGTAATTCTAATTTTTTTTTAAGATTTTTTTTTTTTTGATAGAGATCACAAGTAGGCAGAGAGGCAAGCAGAGAGAGATGGGGAAGCAGGCTCCCTGCTGAGCAGAGAACCTGATGCGGGGCTCGATCCCAGGACCCTGAGATCATGACCCGAGCCAAAGGCAGAGGCTTAACCCACTGAGCCACCCAGGCGCCCCTGCAATTCTAATTTTTGGTCTACTACATATGTATAATATATGTGAACATATGTATGTATGAGACATTGCTGGGTTGCGTGAAGATGTGCATATAATAATTTACATAATTTAAATCATGGGACCACTTCATCATCACTAGAAGGATTTTAATCCTTAAGTAAAGACTCTGATCAAAAAAGACTGTAAGTGCCTACAGAATGATCTTAACAAAAAATTGAATCGCTCTTTGTAATTCAAACATTACACTAAATTATGGAAATGATTCCTATTCACCCTTTACTGTGGGGTAAAGAACATGAATATCTTAAGGATAGCAAGAAAATAACCCATGAGCCCACTTATTACACGAGTTGTATTCTCCTTACGCTAAAAATACTAAATTAGTTTTGCTCTTTTAGGTCTTTGTGTCTATAGAAGTAAATCTAAATTTTTTCTTTTAACTTACAATTTGTTTTTTCTATATGTTATTCTTTATATGAAAGATATTGCCTTACTTCTTATTTTCTTATTAATTTAAAAATTTTAAAACCTGTTCTTATAATATCACATATGCCAGCCTGGAAAAGAGAATTTTTTTGGCCAGAGATAATCCTGACTACTAAGAAGAATATTATCAGAGTGCCAGGGTGGCTCAGTTGGTTAAGGGTCCAACTCTTGATTTGGGCTCAGGTCATGATCTCAGGGTCATGGACACTAGCCCCATGTCTGGCTCCTTGCTCAGCAGGGAGTCTGCTTGAGATTCTCTCTCCCTCTCCCTCTCCCCTGGCCCACCCCCCAACACTGCTCTCCCATGCTCTTTAAAATAAATAAATCTTTAAAAAAAGAAAGAATAATATCTAGATTATTTATGTATATAAAGGGATCATGTTATTATATGTTAAAGTATACTTAATTTTGATTGGCTATTTATCTTCAGAAAATTTTAACATTAAATTTTAAATATTTATTTATTATTTTAGAGAGAGGGTGCACACACTTTCGTGTACACTTGGGGGGAGGGGCAGAGGGAGAGGGAGAGAGAGGCTTAAGCAGACTCCCTGCTGAGCAAGGAGCCAGACACAGACGGGGCTAGTGCCTATGATCCTGAGATCATGACCTGAGCCCAGATCAAGAGTTGCTGCTCAACCAACGGCACCACCCAGGCACCCCTTACATTAAATCAAATTTTAGCCAAATGATTACTGAAAACTACTTCTGATTCTGGTTTCCTTAGTAAAACATACAAATCCCAGTTGACAAATTATAGTGTTTCTCTCTAAAAATAAGGATTAGGACACCTGGGTGGCTCAGTTGGTTAAACAACTGCCTTTGGCTCAGGTCATGATCCTGAAGTCCCAGGATCGAGTCCCACATCGGGTTCCCTGCTCCGTGGGGAGTCTGCTTCTCCTGCTGACCCCTCTCCTCTCATGCTCTCTCTCTCTCATTCTCTGTCTCTCAAATAAATAAACAAAATCTTAAAAAAAAAAAAGATTAGAATAAAAATATTTTCCCAAAGACAGGCCACGCTAAACTGCTTATGTATATCCACAGACTTTTTTCCTTTCAACCAAACCTTAGTGCCAAAATGATAGCGAGCAGGTAGGGCTGGGTTCAGGGATGGCTCAGGCCCGCATTCAGCCTGTGCTGACGGGCACCCATGGGTAACGAGGCTGGCGGGAGCCCCGTCAGCTGAGCAAAGCCCCACGGCTCCAGGTGAGTCACAGTCACTGGGGTAGGGAAGCGGGCTAGTGTTTGAGAAACATTTTCACTCATAGGTTTGAAACACAGAAAGTTTTGGTTAACCCTGCCTGAATTTCCACAATATTCAAGTCAATCTGTTTTTATTTTACAATGTTTGAAAATACACAGTTATCAAAAGGTTACTAAATTTAAGGTTATTCCCTTTTGAAATCAGGAGATTCACCAATATTTTATATGGACACCAATTTTTAGGAAATCAGCCACTGCGTGAAGATTATTCATGTTCTATTTCTTCTGGTATTGATGCTAGGTACACTGGTGAGGCACCTGCTACCTGATGCTCTCTAACCACGAAGGACAGCATAAAGGTAAATGAGGAATGCATTCGCAAACTGCGGACCAGTGAAGCCTGGAAACATGGGAGGAGGGAAAAGAATGAAAGTGCCTTGACTTAAAATATATTGAGGGGGACCTGGGTGGCTCAGTTGGGTAAGCATCTGCCTTCTGCTCAGGTTATGATCCCGGAGTCCTTAGATCGATGGAGCCCTGCATCAGGCTGTCTGCTCAGTGGCCAGCCTGCTTCTCCCTCTCCCTCTGCACTTCCCTGCCCCCCATTGTGCTCTCTCTCTCTTAAATAAACAAAATCTTTTAAAAAGTTGTAACTTAGGTCTCTTACCTCATCCTTTTTTTTAAAAAGTTACTAGTTTCTACATTTCAAAAAATCTTTTCATACATATTAGCTTGTGTATAAGCTTTTGAGAAAACAGTGCAGAGCTACAATCTATGATCATCTCTGTTAGGCTGGATGTCATAATTTTTCTCTTTCTCTTGTCATTTGCTCTTCTTCTGCTTCTTTTTAAAATACCCTCTTTATTCCCAGCTTCTTTGACTTTAAAAAGCAGGTAGTGTGATGGCTGGTCTTTGACATTCTTGATTAAATAATTGCATTATCTAAAACATTCTTCTAAGTTTTCAGGGACCTCCTTTTGTGAAATGTCTACTAAAATTTCTCTAAAGCTGTCTTATTCTGTGGGCAACTTGCACTGTCATATCATTATCTGATACTGTAGAACATAGAAGGGATTTCAGATGTTTCAATAACCATTTCTGTTATTGTGCTGTTCTTCTAATTTTGGTTCCCAGGCAATTTATATTTAAATATCCTCTATATATACATCAGTTGTCAAAAGAAGTACTGATATTTTGATAATTCTTAACATATTCATTTTTTCTCTTAAAACTTTCTTTTTGGAATTTTAGTACCCCATCTATAAAATAATTGAGTTTATATGACTTCTTTTTATGATACTGACTAGATTTCCCTCTTTTATTAATGCTTCCATCTGAGGTTATAAAGGTGATATATTTTTTTAAAGTACAATGCAAATTAATCCAGATTTTGGTTAATGCAAGGTCACTTTAAAGGATGACTTAAATCCATTCCATGCACCTTTGGGCTGCTTGGCCCCTTCTAAGGGTTCCTCTTGGGATCTGTAGCAAATGAATCTCCTGCCAGCCCTGGCTAGATGTGTTCTCGTGCTCTCTCAGACTCTGGAGTCTGTGAGACACCCAGACTACTCCCAGCAGGGGATAGACGAGTGTCTCAGAATTAGAGTCTTAATACGACCTCCTTTTGCCCACAGTCTGACTTTCCTCATTTCTTTGGAAGGCTTGGGGTAGCTTTGGCTTTTGCTGGCTTGAGTTCCATGAGCAGTAGCAAAGACTGAATTGAGGACAGAACACATTTTGGCCCACCTGCCCACGTGTGCTAGAGTCCGAGGGAGGTGCTACCCACTAATGAACACAGGAGAGATCGGAAGACAGCACGCCCCCAAACACACCGACTCTCCACAAACGTAACCCAGTCGTTGTCTCTGCTTGGAGAGGAGGGGTGTGGACAGTGGAGGCCATGGTGACCCTGTGAGAAGGGCAAGATTCCTTGTCTTTTAGTGCAGCTTTTTATAACCGCTTGTGGCATGGGGGACAGTTACTTTCTGCATCAAAAATGTCACTGAAAATGCTAACCCATATTGAAAAAACCGGACATCCCTTAGCTTCCTAATAGTTTTATTGTGTACTTCCAAGCTCACAACCGACTGTAGAAGCTCCGTCCCTACTCTTAAGCTAAATAATACCTTATATCTCATTGGGTTTTTCTGTTGTTATTTTAAATCATGACTATTGTTAGCTTCAGAATCAAGCTGGCGTCCTATCTAGTGCACCTGGGAGGAACAAGCACACTGATTTACTGTTACAGAATGGAGCAAAACATGTACTATTATTTACAACGGTATGTGTCATTATTACACACCCACAGTGGGCCAGGTACTACCCTGAACACTTTGAAATGTGAACTCTAATCCTTCCAAAAATCTGCAATGTAGTTGTTATTACCTTATTGCCCAGGTGAGAAAACTTGATCCTGAAAGAAGTAAAAGGTTACTAACTCAGGGCAAATGGTAGAAGCAGGATTTGAATCCAGGTCTATCTATCCCCTTATTCTGCCACACCATCTCTCAACACATCTGCACCAACTGAGGGCAAAGGTTCTCCGAATGTCCTGCTTGCATATGGCTATATTATGAGTAGTCAGATACTTTTTAACTATTTGTAGAATCACTAGGAATTCTTCAGGAGTAAATGCAGACTGATGTGTGTGTCTTATTAGCAACTTAATATATGAGGATCACGATTGCCATTGAGGCGCTTTTGAACAACTCTAGAAAGGTTCTAAGAAACAAAGTTTAATCTATCAACTTACACAGAAGATATTTCTGGAAAATTCAGTATATATTAGAAGCATTAAGAATGAGTTTAATGTGAAACAGAAATTCTAAGTTCAGACAGCTTTAAACAATTTTTTTTTTTTTGTCTTTCCCTTCACGAGTGGCCAGCGTGGCACTCTACACTGTGTGGTCCTGCCCCGTGCTCTGCAGGGCATCTGAGACCACTGTGCCTTCCCTACTAACTGCCTGGAAAGTGGCCCCAGTCATGATGAAAACCCAGAATGTTCTGCAAATTTCTGAAAAAGTTTTATGGGGTAGTACTGCCCCTGCTGAGCATCACTGTTAGAAGTGTGTTCTTTCAGATATGATGTGAAAAACCTTAGCGGTGGACCAAAGCTGATTCTTCCTTTTCAAGGCCTATCAAAACATGAGGAATTGTCACCTAATTCTTTGGGAGACTTTTTTACATTGGGATAGCACATGACTCTGTTAGGCCATTGTATTAGGTATCAATAATATAACAAGTTACCCCCAAAGTTATATGCTTAAGGTAACAAGTGTTTATTAATTTCACAGTTTCTGTGAGTCAAAATTTGGGACTGACTGAGCTGAGCTCAAGGCCTCTCCTGAGGTTGTAGCTACGATGTTGGCCATGGTGACAAGCACCTGAAGGCCTGACTGGGACCTGAGGACCCATTCAAAGCTCATGCAGGGAGCCATCGGGAAGGCCTCCCTCCTGGCTGCTGACCAGAGCCTCCGTTTCTTACCACATGGGCCTCTCCGTGGCAAGTGTCCTTATGATGGCCGCTGGCTTTTCTCACAGCAAGTGATCCAAGAGAAAGAATGAACAAAAGCAGAAGTGCCTTTTGTAACCCAGCAGGGAAAGCTGGGCCTTGTGACATCTGTGTTACTCTGTTAGAAGGGAGTCCCTGAGTCCAGACCATCCCCAGGGGTAGGAGATTTGGGCTCTACTTGTTGACAGGAAGATTATCAAAAATTTGTGGATATAGGGGGCACCTGGGTGGTTCAGTGGGTTATTGTGGATTATATTGTGGATTATATTATGTGGTTATATTGTGGATGTAGGGAGCACCTGGGTGGCTCAGAGCCTCTGCCTTCGGCTCAGGTCATGATCCCAGGGTCCTGGGATGGAGCCCCACATCGGGCTCTCTGCTCAGCAAGAGGCCTGCTTCAATCCCTGCCCCCCCCCCCCACCTGCCTCTCTGCCTACTTGTGATCTCTGTCAAATAAATTTAAAAATCTAAAAAAAAAAAAAAAGTTTGTGGATGTACCATAAAACCACCATAGCCATCAAAGCCAGGGATATGCTCTCCCTGCTTGTATCACGAAAGACCTAGACTTAATAGAATTCCCATGAATCTAATCAAACGTGGACATGGAGTGCAGGGAAACAGTGTGAGAAGAATGGCTGGCAGTGGGTCTGAGTTTGAGGGGAGTCAGGAAGGATGGGGTTGCACTGAGTTGAGGAGATACTGAGGGTCATGGACAGATGGACAGATTCCTGGGGCAACCAAGAGCTTCAGTTGTATTTCATCTCTACCTCTGTATCCATATCTTTCATCTCTAGCCCAGAACTCCAAAACCTGCAGTTCCATTTTATGTCATGGAAAATAGAAAAAATTCACGGGATTTTTATATGTTTCCACTTTTTGATGAAAGACTTTGCAGGAAATAATTAGACATGTGGAAAGCTTTCAGAGTGCCTTCTGTACCTATCACTGGAGAACTTGGAGCTGAGATCGTAATGAGTAGAGCTGTATTAGGACACATTCTCCATTCTGCTGCTCTTCGTTCAGGCTGAATGAACCAATCATTTCTTACCAAGTATGTTCTATTTAGCATTTCAGTCAGCTTTCCAATTTAGCTAACTTTCAGGTTCTCTTGTTTACTATTTACTTGAGCTCCCAAGAAGACTCTGAACATCGCATTTGCATCAACACAATCTGTTGACCCCTTATCTCTTGGAGATCTGCATGCAAAGACTCAGGGCAATCTTGGATGCCAACTGGAAGGGGGAGCCTCATTGGAAGTGTTTCCTCTTCCCCCATGCGGTCACCCCTCTGAAGTTCTCCTGTTGAGCAAGGGCCAATCACTTTAGCTGCCCACAGTCAGGTTCTTATGTTTGCTAATTACCAGGAAATATCTCCTATACCGAAATTGCAAAGGAATTCACAGGTTCCTACTGCCGATGAGAGGTATAAAAACCATAGGAAACATGTTTTCTCTGCCTATCCAAATTCTGTTCCTCTATTGCTTAAGACCCAGCTGAAGACGAAGCTCTTCTGATTACTTACTATAGACTTCACTAGAATTTCTCTCCTGAACTTCTTGAGCACCTAAGGTCTGCTTTACATAATCCCTGATGGTTACATTGTTTATTGTCATTTTCTCAGCTAAGGCTAAAGTGCTTCCTCTGACCCCTAACCCCACTACACTTCTACTGTGGAAATACTCAGTTAATTATTTTTAAAATCTAGTTATTTCCTAACATTTATTGAGATCATTGTCTTCAAATTATTGAACCTTTTCCTAGGAATTTCATAACTGTATATTCTACAAGGAATGTAGTTAGCACTCCCTGTTCATCTGTAGAACTACTCAGAAGGCAAGGAGAAGATGCTGGAAAATAAATGGCTGCCAGCAAGGGCACGTATCCCTCGAATCTCAGATTCCTCATTATAGCAAGGTAAGAAACATTTTTTAAAAGATTTTAAAATGATAGTAATTATTATCTCTGGAGCCTATTATTTACTATTTTAACAATTATTAGAAACAGGAATTCAGATAAGAAAAGTCAATCCACACAAGAATACTTGTTTGTAATAAATATAATAGCAGTGATTTTTGTTGCCCCCACTTATTTTTATTTTCCTTGTTTACAGGGAGCGTACCAGGTGAGTAAGCACTGGGCAAACCTGAAATAGTAATCAAGGTCTGCAGAAAATTTTCATTTAAAATGTAGTATTATGAACAATATATGATTATCTAGACTATTTGCTGAGCTACTTCACAGGGTCTTTGTTCCCTATGAAATAGCACTTGAGAAAAATAAACAAGAGCTTTTTCTTTAAAATATTAATCACGTATGGACTTTTTACTCCACAGAAAATCTATAATACATTTCAATAACCCTTCTCATTGAAAACAAAACAAACCAAACAGAGAACCACGACGTACTGAGCAGACTTTTTACATACTTTATCATAGCTAGTCCACAAACACTCTAGAAGGTGGACAGGGAGGCCTCACCTTCCTGAGGCAGAAACATCCCAGAAACATCCCAGAGCTCTTCCAAGGTCTCATACCTCCTATGCTTGAAGGCAGATTTAGAATGCTTCCTAAAGCCCCTACCATATTCCTGTGATTACTATGCTGTGAGGTGACAGCTTTGCCACGGACAGGGTGGATTACACAACCTATGCAACTGTGCATGGCAGCCCTCTTCACCTGAAGTGTACAGCCACAAATTGAACTCAATTTTTGTGCCACATCTGGAAACAATTACTGCCGGAGACCAGTTCTGAGCCTGGTCCTATAAAGCATTATAAATACCCAGACAGAAGGACAGAAGGGTGTTGCCGCAGGAAGGCAGGGTGTATCTACGGGTGGGAGCAACACCTCTGTGGGTCAGAGAAAGAGCTCTCAACAAGGAGAAGATCCTGAGCTCTCGGGGCGGTAACCTGTTCCACACTGAGAGGTCCCTCAAAGGCACAGACTGGTGGTGGAGTTGGGGTGTCTGTTGGCCACATCACCTAGATCTCTCCAACACAGGAGTTTTCAACTAAGACCTTCATAAGTTCTCATAAGCATGGAACTATGGAATGGAAATCAGTAGAAAAATGGGGTTTGCTTTACAGAAATGTACAGTGCAGCTAAATGCTATAACACATAGTCCATAAGGTGAGGGAGAGCTGAAATCACAATGCTGTGTTCACCGTCTGTGTAAGTACAGTTGCTTTGAACGTTCTATTTGCAACCATTTTTCCTCTTTGCACTAGGCTGGTATATGACCAATGGACTGAGACTATTTCAAACAAAAAGTCTCCGAGGGCCGAGGCTGGGCTGACTTAACTTGCTGTATGCAGCACTGGTCAGAACCCAGTAGGCATTGTAGGAATTTATAATGTTATTTGGGGTTGGTAATTATGAATAGGCTATAGCTTAAATCTAAAACAATTCAGCAGTAAAATCGAGACTAAAATGTGAGGTCATTGCCTCCCAGCAGTCACATCAAATTACTGGTGCATGAGTTTGACACTGAGAATTTAGGGAAGGAGACTGCCCTTTAAAAGGGTCCATTCAAACTGGAAAGCCTTCTGGACAAACGAGGAAGAAGGAACTGACTCACTAATGTGCCTGCAAACATTTTAAGACTGTACTTTAAATGATGCTCTGCTTTGAACAGATAATTGGCCCAATTCTTCCCTTTCTCTGTGTCTCTAACTCCCATTGAAATCAATGAGAATTGCATATTCAAAAGGACGGGAGAACAAAGTTGCAGGTTGAATTAATGGGATAAAAGACTGCAGATCTCTTAAAGCTTGTGCAATTAAATTGTGGCCTCACACAATTCTCTAGGGTCACCAGCAATTTGCTGGCCTAGGAAAGCCAGCTGACTTGGTTTTCAGAGGTGTCACAATTTATAGAACGTGTTTACTTAGACATCCGCACGTGATCCTTCTCAGCTCAAAATCTACCTCCTCACTCTAATCTCTATAGGACCTGATACCTCAACGTGTGGGATTTATTTGCATGCCCTCATCACCAGCTAAGATCATCAATCATTCAATGGGCAAAATCTCCATTGAAAAGTCATGCAAACTAAGCACATACGGATATCTTATTTTTCTAGAAAAATATTTGTCTATGCATTATTTATATCCATGTTAATTATCTGCTATCTTTCCCAACTAGAATGAAAGCTCCAGCTGGCAAGAATTTTTTTATTTATCATTATTATCTTAGCACTTGACCTGGTTGTAATTGTCAAATATTTTTAATCATCGAAGCACTTACAAGCATATTTGATTAGATACTCATAAAACCACAAGTACAATGTTTGTCGGTAAACATTGCAAATGCATAAAATGCAATATTTGCATTTAAACATTTCTCCACTAAAGGAAAAGTAGGTATTTATTAACTACCTACTCTATGCTGGTTTCTCAACAAATATGTATTTTTTTTTTCAACGAATTCTCACAACAGTGAGCTGGGACATAGTATTTTTACATTCATGTTAGAAATATAGAAATGGAGGCTTTTAAGTATCTTTCCCAAAGGACCCGGAAGGAGGAAGGTCTGACTCCTCTACTGACTCCAGAGCCCATACTTCTCTCTCTATGCCACAGCTTAATATTTGCAAAATGAGGAGGGGAAATATAACTCTAAAATGGAAAAGGTCTCTACAGTCAACAGGAAGAAAGGGTGAGGGTTACATGACCACCAGTGTGGAGAAGGACCCAGCAGGTGCACAGAGAAGCTTAAGGAGCGTGAACAGACATGAAGGAAAAGGCCCAGAACTGGTCTTCGGGCTGAAATCACGACACATTTGGAGGCTGGGCCCCTCACTGGCTTGCTCGCTGACATCGTGACCACTCTAGCTCGGTGTACAGGGGATATGAACACATTTCCATCTGCTTTGACTTGTTTATGGCCTTCGTGGGACCCGCAGGTCCCTGCTCTTTGGTCAGACTACCTTGGAATTCCATCACTTCCACATGTTTTATGGACCACACTGGATTTCTTCCTCTCTGTGCATATCCTGTTTCCGCTGACACAGCAGGAGGGCTTTCAAATGCTCACCATTCCCAATTTGTGCTCATACTCCAAACCTACCTTAGAATAGGGACCTGGGGTTTGGGGATCAAAGTTTGGGGGTACCCAGGAGCAGTCTGGACATCCACAAGGGTCTCCCGCCAGTTCCGTGATACCATCTGTGTTTTCTGCACTGGCTGACATCGTCTTGGGCTCTGGAGGCTGCTCCAAGCCTCCTCCACCAGAATGTGCTGGGCAAGTGGGGAAGCGAGGATCGGGCTCAAGCACTGTCCATCACTGGAAGCTAGAAGCTGGGAGTTAGAGGCAGTTGTAATAATAAAAGCTGACCAGTCATTGTTGACTCTGTGCCAGGTGTTGCTCTGGCCAAGCCCTTTACCCAGATCCTTTCATCTAACACCACCCCCCCCTGCCAACCCCCCCGCCAACCCCCTGCCTCAGGGAAGCAGAGGCTGCTGTCTGCATTTTCGGGAGTTAAAGGAACTGTGGCTTTGTAGCAGTGAAGCACCTTGACTAAGGTTAGCAATGGGAATGTGACAAAGCTGGGACTGGAACCGGGATCCTCGCCCCCAAGCTGGCATTCTTAACCCCAGCGCCACCCTGCAAGGCTCCCCGTGAGGCTGCGGCCATCTCGGGGAGCTGGTGTAGGTGGGGGCGATCAAAAGATTCAGGGCTGTTTGTGGAGGGCATCACGTAACTAGGCAATTAGGATCATGTTTAAGATACTGATGACAACTGGGGAGATGAATGTTCTATATGTGGAAAATATGAAAATTAGGAATCAGTTAAAATATTACTTATACTGCAATTTCATTTGTAAAGTACTTTCACAGTTTATTCTTTATCCCACTAATAATTTTTTCTCTCAAGTGTCTGCCTTCTGTGCTAAGAGGAGCCCATTACCTCCCCACAAGGCAGTTAACACATACCGTCTCACCATTCTCTTGCTGAGGTAGAAGCGGGGAGCACCCGCAGGAAGTGGGGGGCTGGGCGGTCTGGTGACTCTGCCCAGGCCCCATGGTGAGTCAGAGGCAGCAGCTGGGGCGCCGGCCCTGGTGTTCCCTCCTGGCCCTGACACCCTCCCCAGGTGGAGAACGGCCCTACCTTGCTGCTGCCACAGCATGGGAACAATTGCCTTCTTCTAAGATTTTAGGTGAACAAAGTGACATTTGAACATTTGACAATCTGACATTTCCCCATGTCATTAAGTATTCTCCATATTATTATGACATAACACATAGCTATCTAATTTCTATACTTTTTTTTTACTGTTGTTTATTTAAGTTCCTAATTGTCCACTATTACAAATAATGCTGGGCTGATGGTCTCTGTTTTTGCTTATCTGACCAAATTCCTTATTGTTTCCCTCCAGGAGATTCTTAAAAGTGAAATTATTAAATGCAAGAATATGAACCATTTTAAAGCTCTTAATACATAGTCCCAATTTATTCTTTGGAAAGACTTATGCTGTACCTGTACCAGCAGTGTTTAAAAAATGTGTCTATTTCACTATATATACTTATAATGTATGTTTAATTTTCACTAATTTGCAAGTCAGGATTATCATTTTAATATCTTTTTATTAACTACTGTTAGACTGTGGGATTTTCATATCTTTTATTAGTCATTTGTTTCTTTGTCAATTATTTGTATACTTAGTCCCTTTTTGTACCGAAGTTATTTGCATAACCTGATTTGTATAAGCTTCCTTAACAATAAGTAGTCAGTGTTTTCCCATATTTATTGGTAATATTTCCTCAGATTCCCCCTCACTTAGCTGCCATTCCGTGTCTTCATTGTCAGAGGCTGGGGTGCCTCTGTGTCCCGTAGTTCTTCCCACCGAGTTCTTCCTGTCACCCCAGGGGATGGGAAGCTCTTTATGTCAGAAGCATGGAATTAAATCATTTAATAGTCTGATGTGGTGGTCAGAAAAACAGTAAATCAAGGGAGCACATCATACAGAGTTCTATTAATATAGGCAGACATGGGAAGTGAATCACAAATTATATGACTATCCAGGCTTCAAACTTTCCAAACTGAGCAGGGAACAGTTACTGAAATATAAGCCCTCAAATGAGGAGTAAGAGGGAGAAACCCAGGATGGTGCGTGGGAAAAGCAAGGTGGCGGTTCCTTGCGGGGAGGAACTCTAGCTGCATTTCCTTTGTGCTCTCATTAGCTCCTAGTACAGGCAGTGGTCTGCAAGAGCTTGTTGGAGGATGGGCACGCGGAGGACCACAGCTCCTCTCCAGAGTGCCACTCACTGGCTCTGGTAATTCGGATAAGTCAATTGCCCTTGTGGAGCCTCCATTTCACTATTTTTTTTTTTTTAAGATTTTATTGATTAACTGATTGATTTAGAGAGCATGTGAGTGGGAGGAGGGGCAGAGGGAGAGGGAGAGAGGGAATCTTAAGCAGGCTCCAGGCCCAGCATGGAGCCTGATGTGGGGCTTGAACTCACAACCCTGTGA
This sequence comes from Mustela putorius furo, assembly GCF_011764305.1. Taxonomy (NCBI): domain Eukaryota; kingdom Metazoa; phylum Chordata; class Mammalia; order Carnivora; family Mustelidae; genus Mustela; species Mustela putorius. The sequence continues at coordinate 14,497,649 of NW_025422057.1, forward strand.
TCATGACCTGAGCCAAAATCAACAGTTGGATGCTTAATCAACTGAGTCACCCAGGCACCCCCAATTCTCCGTCTAAAATGGGTGATGCACAGGGGTGTTGCCAAGGTCCAGTGAGAGAATCAATATGAAAACAATCTGTGAACCGTGCAGCCAAAGGAACTGTAAGTCAGCATTTTCATGGAAGTTTTGCTGTTACTTAGTATCTTACGGGAAAAACTCATTGACAACCAAGACGAGAAGCCATGATTTTTTTCAGATGACAATTCTGGTTTCCTTTAAATCTTTTTTTTTTTTTTTTTAAGATTTTTAACCATTTATTTGACAGAGATCACAAGTCGGCAGAGAAGCAGGCAGAGAGAGAGGAAGGGAAGTAGTCTCCCTGCTGAGCAGAGAGCCCGATGCGGGGCTCGATCCCAGGACCCTGGGATCATGACCTGAGCTGAAGGCAGAGGCTTTACCCCACTGAGCCACCCAGGCGCCCCCTGGTTTCCTTTAATTCCCCTCCCTCCCTTGCTCCCTGCCCCATGATACATGTTTGAATGTCCCTAAAACCAAGCTCTAAAGTTAGTTAACTTGATTTCTATGGTGGCCAGCACAGCCTGCTGAACAAAATGTTTCGATGAAAAATCTGCAGGAAAATTCTGTCATACACACATCAGCTTGTATAATACATTAAAGGTTAGCATACAATATTAATTAATGACCTTTCTTTGCTGTGTGTGTCGGGGAGTGCTGGTCATTAGGAAGAACTTCATAGCTACGACACTGAGTATGGGCGATGGGCAGGAATTGCCTGGTGTGCAAGTGGGGGGGGGTGAGAGGGCGGTTTTACTGGAAGAGCACGTAGAAAGTTCTCGAGGTATGAAAGGGCATCGCATGGGTCCTGGATGGCTTTTCTGAGAGGCAGACATGGCTGCTGTGGAAAACAACCTGTCAAAAATTCAGCCACCCAGAACAATCAAATGGAGCACCCTTAACATGGCTCTTAAAAGTAAAAGAGTTCTGTATAAAGGGTATAAGGACAAAGAATGAAGCCCACAATGTAGTAACAACCTCTCTCCTCTGTTCTTGAGACCCTGATCCCTCTGTAGAAGATTTTCGTGGTTCAGGCATTCTGCCTCCCTATGAAAGTGACTGGCGGAGGATGTGATGTCACTGGTTCTCCTTGCGTTGTCTGTGATTGCTTTTCTCCAGGTCAGTGGTGCTAAGGCATCAGGCGAATAAGAAGAAGGAACCTTCAGGAATACCAAGTCCTGCCTAGAGGTGAGACTTCTCACGGTGTCCATCGCTCCCCTCCCCAAGTCCGGTTGCAACAGCCCAAGTAGAAGCTGACTTTCCACTTATTTACTTACTCCAAAGCCCACTGAGTGAAGCAGAAACTTAGCCATCCTTGGCTCTATCATCTACTTTAGGGCAGATAAAATTTAATAATGCTTAAAACATCTTTCTGGTCAGGAATCACGGACCACCACAGAGTTAGCTCTGATTAGCTGTACGTTCTAAACTGAAACATACGTTTTATCTAAATTTAAATGCCTTCACTCTTCTCTTTCTTCAAAGCAAGATAAACATTGTAATATTTTAGAAAATCTAACAACGACTAACACTTGCTCTCTCCACCCCCAACCCTTTTCCCAATCTACTGAAATGAAAAACAAACAAACAAAAAACTGAAAAACAAAAACCACAGAGAGAGAGAGAGAGAGAGAGAGAGAACTGTAAGCCATGTCCTCTCTCTGGCACACGGGGGCATGACAAGCAGATGGGTTTTGTGGGAGTGCTGTGTGCGTGGAGGCAGTGGGAGTCGAAGCTGGAAAGTTCGGGTGGGGTCGAGTCTGAAGAACCTCTTTGCTGAAGCCTTTGGTCTTTACCCCGCAGACGTTAGTCCCAGGCAGCCTGACAGCTGCTTCAGAAATCAGACGTGTTTTAATAAAGACAAAGATGAAACAGCAGCTCCTGAGGGTGGTGTGAAGTGGAAAAGCTGTTATTCACATGTTATATCGAAGGAAACGGAGGCGCAGAAATTGAGGCATTTGCGAGGATCACAGCCAAGTGGCAGATGTGAGGTGGCAGGGTCCCTGCCTCTCATCCCTGGAGCTGACCGAGGAGGAGAAAGAGGGGGCGTCGGGGCCCGGGCAGGGAGGAGCAGGGAACGAGCCCACCATTAGCCGCGTGCATTACCGGCTCGGCACGGTGTCTTGGAAGAATTCCACCCGTGTGGCAATTTTCTAAACAGCAACAAAATATGCTCTTAATATAAAGTAGTGCAAACCCGGAGATAAAGATGGGAAAGAAGAATCCCCGCACGCTATCCGCGAACGAGGCTCCCCTTCCCACCCAGGGTCCCTCTCCCAGGGCGCTATTACGGAGAGAATAAAAGGAAGAGAGTGACTCCTACAACTTCCCTATCATTAGGTTGAAGGGGAAATTGATGAGTGGGAAGAGAGGCAGCGGCAACTTCAGAGGAGGAATTAAAGTCCATCGGGGAAGCCGTAGCAGGAACACAGCCAGAGAGACTGAGCAAGCCTCTGAGAGTCACTGCAAGTGGATTTTCTGGCTTTTGCCCAGGTGCGGCCGCAGCGCCAGCTCGCCTAGAGCTTGCCCAGGGCTTCTTGGTGGGCAGAAGCACGTCCCCTCACCAAAGATGCCCGCGCCCACATCCTAATCCCTGGAATCCATCTTAAATGGCAAAAGGGACTGTACAGAGGTGACTGAAGTGAGGGCAAAGGGGACAGAATCCTGGATCATCTGGGTGGCCCAACAGCACCACGAAGTGCCTGCCACGTGGAGGAGGAAGACAGAAGAGTTGGCGCCAGTGATGGAAAGTGGGGCTGCCTTTGAAGATGGAGGCAGGAGGCCACAAACTGAGGAACGCTGCGACTTCTAGAAGCTAGAAAAGGCAAGGAAACGGATTCTTCCCTAGACCCACCCGAACGAATGGGACGCTTCTGACCCAGATGAGACTTCTGACTTCCAAAACCGTTAGATAAGAAATCTCTGTCGTTGTAAGCCGCCTCATCTGCGGTAATTTGTTACAGCAGCATTAGGAAGCTCACGTCTCCCTACAGGCTCAGAACTGTGCGAGGTGCTTACTGACAGGGAGTCCTGGGATATTTAAACTCATGCAAATGGCCCCAGGGCTCTGGGATACATATTCATAGCGCGGGAGTTCGCTGGAGCCCCAGATGTGCCATCCTCCTCTGGGAAAGTATGAATGGGGGTGGGGAGGGTTCATCTGTCCTTCCCAGCCTGCCCCCACCCCACACAAGCACTTTCCCTTTTTTCCTTATAATGCCATTCTCTGCTGCTTCTTATAGGAAATATTCTCTGAATTGCAAAGTCAGAAAACGGAGGAGGAAAAATGCAAGTATTTGTATGGAAATGTATCGGAAAAATAACTTACTTTTACAAACTGGTGACTTCTGAGACTTACAAATAAAATGGTACACCTTCTTCTGTGCCTCATTCAAAGTGGCTACCCGCATACAGAGAAGCAGGCAGCTCGCTGGGTAGTCTGTGGAGAACTAAAATGAAGTGAATCATAAAAAGACCACTTGAAGACCTTCAAAGACCCCTCTACATGTTGTATCAAGCACAGTAAAGTGTACTCACATGAAATTCAATTTTTATTATAAAGTATTTGAAAAGTTTTTCATAATTTCTATTTTTGAAATATTTACTATGAGTATCTTATGTAACCTATGATTGGTTATGACTGTTCTGTAATGATCCTGCTTAGGAATTCTAATGAAGTGAGCAAATTAAACCTACGGGTTGTTTGCAAGTACACTGAAATATTTATGAATCCTAAATTTAACAATTAATGAAGTTGACATTAGATTACATTTTATTGATATTTCTTAATTTCAATTTTGTAGTTTCCTTATTTTAGAATAAAATTTTTGTTTCATTTCTTCAACATTTTCATAGGCCCAAGGCAGTGTGCTCATAGTGCTAATGGATGAAATGGTCCCGCAGATCAACACCACACTTAGAATTATGAATGCTTCTTTTATAATGTACACACACCAAGCAGGAAGAATTAAGGTTACTATGGAAACTATAATACAAATTCTAGCACTAAATTATTACTAATTCAATCAGCCTTCTCCTGCAACTCTCTTTTCGACGATATGATCATCATTTTCACGGAGGGGGGACACCCTACTGCAGGATGAAGAGAACGGACTTTCAAGCCACTGGGGTCTCACTTCACTGTATGACTTTAAGCCCCCTGAGCCTCAATTTCCCTATCTGTAAAATGGAAGTAATAACAGCAGCCATCTCAGAGGATTCTGTCGATTAAGTGGGTTGATATTTACAAAGCATTTACAACAAAGACTGGTACATACGTTCCATATATGAGTTTCCTGAGTTAAAAAAAAAAAAGTATTTATTCGGAATATACTCTGTTCAACTGTATGGCCCCCAAGATGGAAACTGGGATGCAATCCCTATGCTCAAAGCACTAACTTATAGTGGGAAGCATGTGCCCAGGTATGAACAAATTAATTTGAAAATTTATGGGAAAGTTCGTATTTTAATAATGAAAACTGTTTTTCCCAGTTATAATTGAAACTATTTAAAACATCTTTAAGGATCTTCAAATATTGAAACTAAAATTAATTAAAACATAATAGTGCCTATTTTGTTTGCTGTCCTATGTAATCCACTGTGATTGCTTTGTATAAAAGCACAGAGACAGTCTGCCTTGCGCCAGAACTTTCCAGATTTTTTAATTTAACTCTCTCAACCTCCCAACAAACTTTGAGACAAGTATAATCACTCTCATTTTACAAAAGAATTACCTTAGTCTCAGGAATGTTAAGGCAGAAAGGAATTTGAATCCAGGTAAAACTCTCAGGCTCAACGCCCATTTTACTACTGCTGAACCAGTAGATTTCAAACTTTTTAGAAACCTAGCTTTTAAAAAAATCATACATTGTTAAAATGCATTGTTTTATTAGTATAAATATAAGATATATTTATAACTTTTTAAACAGCTATTGTTCAAACGTAAATATCTGTCATAAAGTCAATCGATGAAAATAGTGTGGCTGTCCTGATGAACATAAAAACTTGAAATCAGAGATTATGGATGATGGTCACAGGTCGTACTGGTCCCTGAGCCTGATTAATTTCTGTTTTTCTTTTTGTCGCATAGTATTTAGAAAATCCTGCACACATAGTTGTAAATTTTAACAGATTTTTTTTTAACAGGTCACCTTGTAACCAGGCTATTCTTCAACTAAGGCAATATAGAAGCTTGAATGACAGGAGAAGGAACTAATTTCTATTAAATTCTATTTTTATTACAATGATTTATCATGCCCCCTCTATCCGTGAGGCAAGGTGCTGGATGCCAGGGATTCCATGGTGCACATGACAGACATAGTTCTTGGCCTCGGGATAAGTGTTTTGAAAGGGTTGAGAACATTTACTGGAGTGGAACATTTACACGGATGGATTTTTCCCCATAGATATAAATATATAGGGTCTAATTAACCTCTCATGGAGAGGTTTTTCCCAGTAGAATTTATATTCACAGGTCATGGATTCTGGGCATCAGGCATAGATTGACTGGCAACCTTGGAAGACTAAAACCAAGATTTTTTCCATCTACCTTCCTACACTCACTTACCAATGAATCTCTGCTCTGGTTTTGGTTACCCTGGGTACTGGGATATTTACTTTAGGGGCTGGAGACCAGCTCCTTTTCTAGTTTGGGTAAGTATGAGACTGGGGTTTTAAGGTTCTTGAGGTTCCTACGAACTTTTTTTGACTTTTCGGAAATTGGGCTGTAATTTAGGAAGCACTGAAAGAACTACGTCCATTCCAGTGATGGGTATAGTTCGGGATGAGGCTGCTGAAGAAACCCTAACTCCTTGCCAGTATCTAGAACTTCGCTAGAATGTTGCCACTGAGCAACATTAAGAAATTGGGGAGAATAACCTTTGGACTTCAAAAGAAATTAATTCACCAGGACAAGAGGACCTAAGATTGCAGACTTTATTTTCTTTGGACTTTGATTTGTAAAGCAATTAAATATTTGGACTTAAATTTTTCCCAAGGAATTTGAAAACGATAGTGGGTTAATATACAGACTCAGGGCATCTTCGTGTTGGTTGACTAGTGTTGAAGTATCTTAATTGTGTTTGATCTCCACAACCTGTTATGTGCTCTTTTGGAACCCCCGCTGCACGTAATCTGGAATAGGGAAGAGGAAATAGATTTTCAGCTTTGGCTACAGCATGGCCTTGGAGCTAATTTAATTGATATACGGTTCTCATCAATTTCAAGGAAAAAAATCTACAGTACCCATCAGGGGCATAATAACTCCCAAAAGGGCAGTAGTTGGCACTGGAAGAATGGCCAGCAGGAGCAGAGCTGTCCTGATAGTTTGCTGATTTCCTCCCTCAAGGACAAGTCACACTGCAAGTGGGAAAACAAATAGCTGGGTGTGGTGGCCTAAAAAGGTGCCAGTCAGATCTCCTGCGCAGGTGCCTGACCCCCCCGCCCCGCCCCAGCAGCCACCCCTCTGGGTCCAGCACCATGTACACGGAGGCCAGGCTTCTCCCAGGTGGTTCCCAGCCATTGGTAAGCATGATGGGAGCACTAGGGAAGCCCCATTCCTGCCTGATAGGTCACTTGTCTAACAGGCGACTGGCTTCAGGACTTTCCCACTGGTCTGTCCAAAACCTTGAATGGTGCCACACCCACGGAGACATCCTGATCTGGGGCTCTCCTTCCTTACTCCTGCTTCTGCCCTGTATCCTTCACAGCATTTCCCCCAACACAGACCTTGCACATCTAATCTCATCTTGGAGTCACCTCTCAGAGGACCTGAATGAACACACTGTGGAATGTTAGGGAGAATGAAAGCATTTTTAAACTATCAAGTTAAAATGAAATGCCTGAAACCCCTTTCTTGCTACCCCCACTTGCCGTGCTCCAGGTTCCATCGGACGCGTGACACAAACTGCATCGTAATACCAAGTGTGGGAAAAACATGGTTTTGCTGCGAGAAGAGTATCTTTAGAGAATTCTGACCAGAGCAGATCAGGTTGAACTGGATCCCAAGACAAAAGGGAGGATACTGAAGGTGAGAAGTAGATGACAGCGATACAGTCACTTTTTAAACTAAAAAAAGGAACTCTGGCTAAGAAGTTGGATCTCTTGGCTCCAAAGAAAGTTGCACGTAATGCTCTGAAGCAGGGAATTTGTCATAGTTAAGAAAGGAAGCAATTAAAGTAGGAAGCATCTCAGAAGCATTTTCCAGGTCAGTATGAACACTAACAACATTCCAGAGATGGTGCTAAGCAGGCATAGAAAGGGACAGATTGGAGGTAGAGAAGATACTGCTGAGCCTGGTTTGTGTAGTAAATGAAAGTCCGGGCCAGGGAAGCTGAGGACAGATGGAGGGACACCAAAGAGAGGGCTGTCACTCAGCAGACAGCTTCTATGTTTGAAGCACATTTTCAAAGGTTAAAATCTAATTGGAACTAACATCTACCAGATACAAAATGAATGTGTGAATATTTTTAAAGAAAAGATGTTAGCATGGGGAGCTGGTCACACTTTAAATAATTTAACTCCCAAACAATTCATCAAAAAATGAAACGATAGAAAGGAAATGTCCAAATTTGTGTCAGGTGATGCTCGGCTACAATTTAATATTTTCAGAAGGCACGCAAGAGGGCCAAGAGGGTCAGAGATTCAGAGGTTCCACTGGAGTCAGAATCAGTTCCCCGATTTTGATAGATTTCAGGCAAGATGTGCCAAAAGATAAGCTTGACACGGACAGCCCGTTTCCCTTGAAAATTAAGCTTTTGTGTACAGAGTTCTTCAGGTAACCAACTTCGACTTTCACCTCTGCCTCCAAAAGCAGGTCTCCCAGGACCCCTCTTCATCTAAAACCTGTCAAAGCCCCTGACCGCTTTTCATTACTGAATTCCTTACACAAGTTGTGCCATTTGTGTTAAAATAACAAATTCGCATCTGATTGATTCGTGAAGGAAGGAACCGCCTCAAAATTATTCACTGACTTTCTTTAATATACAAACAAGCCACAAGTATAGGGGGAAAAAACATTCGTGAATTGAACGGTTTGCTTTTTGTGTAGATTTTCTAGTGAAATGCATGGAGACGTTTGTTTCAGATTCTGCTTTTTCCCCCACTTTCTAATATGGCGGTTCCACTCATCTCCACGCAAGTGTTTCCCTTCCATTAATGTTAATGGAAGTCACTCTTGTGTATCAGGGGGGAGAATAGACCCCTTTGTCTTTTTAATTGGTCCTATAAAACAATAGATGAATGCACTGTGTGAGTTCTATCTAGAAATAAATTCTCGTCGTCCATACTATGCTGCTTTAAAAACAACAACAACAACAACACATTTTTTAAGGGAAGATAATATGCAGTTTCCTGGTTGGACACTAGCTAGGAACCAAAGAGACATAAAAAAAGTACATCAAGATTAAAGGGATAATAGGTAATTTTGTTCTTTTGGAAGATGATGTTACTAAGTGTGTCTGCAGAGCATGGGGCAGAATACAAAGCACCAGGCGCCTGTTAAGATGAAGCTATTGCAACTGCAATTTAATGGAGGACAAGAAAGCAATTAACAGTGTAAAGTCATTGATGAGAAGGATAGACCTGGAGATTACAATCTTATTAAAACAAAGGCTGGTACAACTTGATTATAATGAGTTAAGTTGAAAGATCTCCAAAACAATCTCGGCGTGCAGATGTGGAAAAGAAAACATAATTTACCCTATTATTATAAGTCGGGGCCCACGATGCTGACAGCTTTGGGATCTTTCGCAGATCAATATCTCAAACAAACTGGACAGAAGCCGCCTCCGGGACTCAATTCTGCAGGACTGCACCGAGGGGCCAAGGGGTATTCTCTCTATGACTACTACCTAGTCCAAAACGATGGCTCAAAGCATGATAATTTTTAGCACTGAGGTTAGGAACCTTTCTAGAACTGCAAGTTTTTGGTTTTTTTTTTTTTTTTTTTTGGAGGGAGGCTTTTTTTTTTTTTTAATTCTTTTCCTCTCTGGCCTTTTTATAACATCACTAGGACTGTTTTGCAGGTCAGTGTAATGTAAGTGGTGGTTTGAGATGAACTGAGCTGAAATCTTCTGACACTTCCCTTGCTGATTCAATATTTTAAGATAAATATCTTATAAGGACAGTGAGAAAAAGGCATCAGATTAAATGATGAAAAAAAAAAACACAGCTTAAAAACCTGTGATGGGATTTAAGGCAGGTGGTCCCCAAATATTCCACTTTGACATGTTGATCATTTTGAATTAAAGTTACTTAAGAAATAGCCAGAACAAGAAAGGCACTCTGACTGGCCTCTGTTCCCTGGGAAGCAGGAACTATATTCTCCATGTGCCAGGACGCTCCCTGCACCTGGAGGGTAGAAGCCATCCTTAGCACCAGAGATATTTAAAGCACCAAGAAAGTGGTGAAAACAAAATCGTGTTACTTCTTCATTAATTTGCTACCCCAAGCCCAAACTCTGTCCTGTCAATTCTTTGCAAATTTATTGTCTCTTTTTCTGAAAGATACAAAAGCTGCCAGCTTTGGTCACTTTGAGTCTCATATTTTTATGAGCTCTTCTATGTGTGAAATTAAATTTGTTTTTCTTCTGTAATCTGCTTTATGTCAATTTAATTATGAGACTAGACAAAGAAGCTAGAAGGGAAGAAAAGAAAAATTTCCCTCCCTTACACCTGCAATTGATTAAGTTAACATTTTGGTTTGTCAACCTCTCCCAGTTGATCTAAAAATTCTTCTTAAATAAGCTCTGAAGAACAAGTTAAATAATTTTTTTCACTCAAATATGTAACATCTTTTTAACTAACATAGACTTCAATGAGACTCAATTTTTCCATCAAATTTTAAAGACTGATTTTTTATTTTACAAGCCATTTAATAAACTCTCTATGCGTATTTTAGAAATTGAAACATATCTGCTTCTATTTTTGGTGAGACTATTCCATGTGTCCACGTTAGATAAACTGTGTGTCAAATAAAGAAAAATGTGGCTTAGAAAAATATTTTTTTTCCCACAAAGACTTTACCTAGTAGGGGGAGCCTGGATGGCTCAATCATTAAATGTCCCACTCTTGATTTTGGCTTGGATCATGGCCTCAGGGTCTTGGGACGGAGCCCCTGGTCAGGCTCTGTACTCAGTGCCGAGTCTGCTGCAGATTCTCTCCCTCCCTCTTCCTCTGCTTCTCCCCCTGCTCTCTCTCTCTCTCCCTGTCATTTTTTTATACCGACAAACTTCCAAATCCTTGTCAATCAGATGGTGCAATTGTATCCCTTTGTAGCTCTAATCTGTATTTCACCAGTTGCTAGTAAATCGAGCACTACTGATATGTTTACTGACCATTAATATCTCCTCTTCTGTGAAGTAACTGTTGTCGTTTGACCTATTTTCATTGCATTGTCTTTTTGTTATCGATTTGTAGGTGTTCTTCATATATTTTAGATTACCATCCTTTATTAATATAATATAATATAATATAATATAATATAATATAATATAATATAGCTAAAGCAGCATAATACAGTATTGAAGTGGTCGAAAGAACAGACTTCAGAGCCAGTCTGCCTGGGTTCAGATTCCAGCTCTACCACTTACTGTGGGGACTTGAGCAAGTTTTCTAACCTCTCTTTGCCTTGGTACTATCTAGACGTGGGGAATCATACTACTCGTCTGACAGGATAGTTGTGAAAGTGAAATTCATTCTTGTATGTAAAGTACTGCATACAGTATCTGGCATATAGTAAGCACTCAAAAATCACCAAATATTATCTGTCAGTTATAGGTTTTTAACATATCTCCTTTTCGGTAGTTTATATTTTCATTTTTTAATGACATCTTTCAATGAAGAGAAGTTCTCTAATGTAGTTGAATTAATCAATTGTTTTCATGGTTTGAACTTTATATTAAGGGACTCCTTGCTTCCAAATTCATTAAAATCTTCTGTAGAATGTCTTCTAAATGTTTTATATTACCTTTTATATTAAAATTTTTAAGACATGTGGTATTAATTTTGTGCTACAATGTGAAGTAGGTATCCAATTTCATTTTTTAAATATGGACAACCAATTTTTCAATACCATTTATGGGACGTCCATTCCTTTCCCACTTGTGCACAATGTCAACTTTGTTACAAATCAAATTTGTGGCTATGAGTAGACTCTCAATTGTTCTTTTTATTGGTTCATATACCTGCATTGTGCCAATACTACATTGTCTTAATTACTATAGCTTTATAATAATTCTTGAAATCCTGAAAGCAAATCTCTGCACTTTGACTTTCACTGGGAGTGCCTTATCTCATTTTGTCTTTACAATCAAATTTTTCTAAGAAGACAGATATGTTCATTTTTTGGGGGGGGGGGCTGGGATTCTCCAAATGGGATAATTTTATAATATTTTATGTGGCTTTTGAGTTTTTTAAAAATCATCAAGCATGTAAAAATATTATTTTCTTTTTACAAAAATGATTTGTTTGATTGAAAAAAATACAGGAAAATATAAAAATAAAACTGAAAAGTATCTTAAGTTCCACCTCTCAAGACATTTGCTATCAAAGATTTTTATACACCTTTCAGACTTTTCTTTAATACATATACCTATACGGAGGTATATTTATAGACAAGGTTTTACACGAAAAAATTTCATTATTTTATTGCTCGCTATTTTTAAATTCAACAATACATTGCAAAGATCTTTCTATGTCAGTGAAAACTGTCATGCTTTTTTTTTTTTTAAAAGATTTTATTTATTTATTTGACAGAGAAAGAGAGATCACATTAGGCAGAGAGGCAGGCAGAGAGAGAGAGGGGAAGCAGGCCCCCTCCTGAGCAGCGAGCCTGATGAGGGGCTCGATCCCAGAACCCTGGCATCATGACCTGAGCTGAAGGCAGAGACTTTACCCACTGAGCCACCCAGACACCTCTGTCATACTTTTTAGTAGTTTATTAGTCAGCTTGGTCACAGCATCAACCTCAACAGTTCAGTGCTTTATAAATACAAATATTTATTTGTTGCGTACAAGGCCTGTCTGAGGTCGGGGTCATCCCTCAAGGCTCTGCTTCCCATGATATCTCATTTCAGGCCTTAGGCAGCCCCTATTTAGGACAGAGGCTGAGGGGAGGATCAGTGGAGGCACGTACTGATTCTTGCACAAGCTGTGTGTCACCTCCATGCACATTTCATTGGTCAAAGTGAGACATGTCATGGAGTCTGACTTTAACAGGATAGGGCAGTGTACTACTACCACAGAAAGCTCTGCTAGGCACAGTGGAGGATGGGATATGCAACCCTTTTTCAAGGAAGGGAAAACAGATGTGGGAACAATCTACCACAAGACTGGTTATATAGTATTTCATTGTATAAATCAGATGGTGCAAATGGGTTCTGTAAGTTAAATGTGGCATGCATATTTATGACCTATGCAGTGTTAGGTATTTACAATTAGATTTCAAATCCAATTTCTAACTCCTGTTTCAGGAAAATTGGAAAATCTTGCAGCCTGGCTTAGTATTATTTCATGGCAACAAAGAGTTGGACCTTCGAGTGGCTCTCCGCTTGAGAAAGGAAATGCCCTCGGTTATCTACAGTCTGCCTCCCTTTCTACTGTTTTACCTCTGACCCACTTCCTTTACTTAACTATTGTCATGACCCATCTGAGGCATGTAACATTTTTTATGTTTACCTAGATGAACGGTATCCTCTTCTGATTAACATGTCGGATATTTCTAACTTTTCATTATTACATAAAAAGCTGAAATCACTAGCCTTGAATCTACCTTTGAATACTGATTTGAATAGCTAAATCACGAGAGACTGATGAAATACATTCTGCATTTTGATAAATGTTGCCAAACTATCCCTCCAACAATCCATAAGCATGCTCCTTTCTTTGCTCACTGCCAACACTGGATATTATGAAGTTGTTTCTTCCTTGCTTATCTAATAGTTAGTCATAAATGATCATTTATTATAGTCAGAACTTACATTTTTAAATTATTAGCAAAGTTGAGTTTATTTTAATATTCTTACAGGCTTTTCCTATTTCTTTCATTAGTACGTATGCATGTTAATTTCATTTGCCTTGTGTTCTATTGGCATATTTATTTTTAAAAATTAACTGGTAGGGACTCTTTATGTTAGGAATATTGACTCTGATATAAATGTCCTAAATTTTGCCAGTGCATTTTAGTCTTTCACTGTGGCTTTGGTTATAGAATTTATGTGTCAGTGTTGCAGTCACAGCCTTTAGTCTTTTTCTTTATGGGTCCTCCTGGTTCGGTTTGTAGAAATGTTTACTTATATTTTAATTCAATACATTTATGTGCATCTTTTTATACTATGTTATTTTACCCACCTGGAACTTATTTTCATGGAAGGAGTGATGCTTGAATTAATATTTTTTAATAGTATATAGCCAACTCTCTTGAGACTATTATTAAAAAATCATCCTTCCTCCACTTATTTGATATTCTTTATTATTGCACTAAATTGCCTTATACATTTGTGACTACATCTGTATTTTTTATTCTACTGATTTCTGTATTGAATCTAAACCCAATATTGTTTCAATTCTACAGCTCTATGTTTTAACATCTAGAATAATTATTCCTTTCCCATTATTATAGTCATTATTTTTCCAGACTTTGAGTAGATATTTTTATATCTTTATCATTTTAAATAAACCATATAACCATTTTGTCAAGGTATACTTTTACTTTGCTTTCTCTGTCAGGTCAGGTTTTGCATTATGGCTATTCTTGCTTCAAAAAGTTGACTTATTTCTCTATGCTCTGAAATAGTTTAATTAGCTTTGGAATTACTTATTTCTTGATGGTTTAAAATAATTTTCCTATAAAACCATGTAGATCTAGCATTTTTTAGGGAGTAACTTTAAAAAAGCTTTCTAAAGTTATTTTGTGATTATCGGTCAATTTAAGTTTTCCCACTTGTGGATTATGAGTTACTTCATAATTTAAAAGTACAGAACAGGCAGACAGTAATCAAGTATATGTTGTATTATTAGGAAGACAACAAACAGCGAGGCCCACCTAGAATGGGCAGTATAGCTTTTTTATCAATCCATTCATGTGTTAGGGGAATGAATTGGGGAAATACGGTTTTGTGATAGTGGTGACAGTGATAGAGAGAAAAGGAACCGGGCTCCTACATGCACTCCATTTTCCCCTTTAATTTTCTTTTCTTGGTTTGTGACATCCTCACCCACCTGGTTGGTCAAGTTAGCAAACAGAAGCCATCCTTTCTGCCTTTACTCATGCTCTTTCTTCTGTCTGGTAACATCTCCATTTCCTATTTGATCTACTTGACAACTTTCTCACATTTTTCTAGCCCCCTGTTCAAGCGCCGACTCCTTCATGAAGTCCACTATGTTTCCTCTTCCCTACATCACCCTTGGATACCATTAGGTGCTCCTTCTTTTTGTCTGTGTCACTTCGTAGGCATCTCAATTAAGAGTCCTTATCATACTTTCTTGTAATTACTTGTCTAAGTGTCTGTTTCCTTCATAGAACATTGCCATTTTTGAGCACAGAGTCTAGGTTTATTCACCTTCTATCTGCCTAGTATTTGGCAATGTCTTCTATTAGTAGATGTTCATTAAGTGTCCATTGAATGCACAAAGCAGGGGTAGTGGCTTTCTTGGGGGTGGAAGTGGGGTGGCAGACGCAGGCAGAAGATGTTTCATTGGGCATCTCTCAGATGGAGGAGTCATAGTCCAAAAGGGGGAGGAAGGAACCATAAACTTGCAGGAGTTCCAGAGCTGGAAATAGTGCATTCACATTAGAACAGCAGGAAGAGCATGGACTGTTGCAACACACTGCTGAGCAGTAACTTTTTGGCAGCTGCGAAGGTACTGCACTAGAGAAATACCGAATGAAACAAATGCCTCTAGGTGATTCAGCTGTATCCCTAGTGGACCAATGTGGCGTTGTTCCTTGAATACACACAACCACTCAGTATCTCTTGTTTAATTTCAGGTCATGCAAATCTCTAATCACTTGTGCTAAAGTAATGAAGGTGCAAATGTTCCTTCTATTTTATATTATTTTTTTTAGAAATGATCTTTGGAGGAACCAAGAGAACATTAACAGTATAACAGCAATTGAAAATAAGAAGCTTTTGATGAAATTGTTTTAATTATGGATCCCACTTTGGCATACTTCAGTTTTGATCATTATTTTGGATCTCATACACATGGCAATT
Organism: Mustela putorius furo; assembly: GCF_011764305.1. NCBI lineage: Eukaryota > Metazoa > Chordata > Mammalia > Carnivora > Mustelidae > Mustela > Mustela putorius. The sequence goes on from NW_025422057.1 coordinate 14,512,935, forward strand.
TGAGTTTTACTTAAGAAAACCAGTAAACCAGAATTACCACACACAGCTTGTGAGTGAAACCACAGTTACAACCGAGCTATTAGGAGCCATCTAATTGACCTAGAGGTATAGTAATTAACTACCAGGGGATAAACTAAAAGCTCATTTTGTAGGCTCCAAGTGTTTCTACACAGGCCCCACATGTTATTTCAGCCTGCCAGAAGCAAAAGTCATTATGGTTGCCTTTGTATAAACAGAAGGAGGTAGATATTTGTGGTAGATTTTAAAAGAAATGATATTGCCACTCTCACTGCCCAGGAGTGTTATGTGGTAGCATCATAGACACCCACAAATTTGTGTTAACTTTAACAAATAGGATAAATATTTCTTTGCTTTTATAAGAACATATTCTTAATCATTATAACAATGCAACAACGGTTAATATCTTGGTAGCTACTTCAAAAACTAATTTTCCTTGGGGTATTTTAGAGATTGCCAGAACATTTATATTACAATTCCAGCATTTTGCAGAGGCCTACTAAATGACTTTGTAATTTTAGAAAAGGAATAAAAATTCCCTTGGTACCACTCCCTTACATCTATTGCACCTGCCTGTGGCCAGTTTTAAATCTCTCAGGTTTTTGTGAAGGTGAGACTAAGGACAGCTTACTGGAGAAACAGTGGCAAGGTCAGCAAGGTCCTGAGAAAAGTTCAAATTTCCCAAAGAACAGCAAAATAAGGAAAAGCAACATGATGCCAAAGCTCTGTTCCAGTCACTAGTCTCATGGCCTATGAAGTAGAGAAATCCAGCTGTTATCTCAGTCCCATTCCTCCAACTACTTTGGACAGTGGGCCATCTAGAATTCCTTCTGGTGCTTCTTCAAAGGTTATGCTAATTAGCACCCCTGATTCTGTATCAATTATGTTCAAGGCACTAGGCTTTATACGTAACACAAGAGTCAGTTCAGGGATTCCTTGCACCCTAAAGTCTTGTTGGAAGTCCCCTCTAGTCTTCTTGCCTCTTTGCTCATCCTGTGGAAATAAAAAAATCCTTCCAAAGATTTTTGTTCATTCTTGAATATGGGGTTTACAGTGGTCTTCTGAATTTCCTTGAGTTCTGGCTTCCTTGAGAAATTTCCTTTGTCTTATTGACCCAGGCATGAAACAAAGGTCCTTATTTGGTTAACACTATAAAAATATCCACATCAAGCATTTGTGAGTCCAATAGACATCACAAATATTATTTTTGGAAGGGCTTCCTAAGGAAGGGGTCCTATTTCAAACCATGACAGCGGCCTGTCCCATGGCTGCCCTTCCCTTCCCACCTGCATTCCCATCTGCCCAGCCCCTGCCTTCAGTCTCCTGTGGGAGCAGCCAGGGCTCTGTGCTCTAAACACGGGGCAACTCAGCTTTCCTCAGGTCCGCTCCCAAAGTACTTATGCTAATCCATGAGTATGCTCAGCAGGGTGCCATCTTCCAATTGGACAAGATTCACCCTTCCAAGAAGAAAGTTGAAATATAAAGAAGAAAAAAAATGCTGCTATATAATCACATTGAATTGGTCTTTTTTTTTTTTTTTTTTTTTTTTAAATTTGGGTGGGAAGAGAGGCGGAGGGAGAGGGAGAAGCCAACTTCCTACTGAGCAGGAGCTCCATGCAGGGCTCCATCCCAGGACCCTGGGATCATGACCTGAGCTGAAGGCAGACGCTTAACCCACTGAGCCACCCAGGCACCCCTACCCAAGAATCTTTTAATTAGGTGTTATTATTTCAGTTTTATAGAAGGAATAGAATACATAGTTGCACAAGGAGTTAAATATATTGCTAGAAGGCACAAAGTTTGCAAAGCCAAAAGCTTGCTCTTCTCTTCAGCACCATCCCTTTAATGAACTCCTTCCCAGCGGTAGACTGTCATTCTCTCTGTACCTTCTCTTCCCCTCACTTTGTTTGGTCGCTGAATGATCCCCGTAATCACAGTCTCCATGTCCTATGCCCTTCTCCCACAATCTCATGCTTATCATCTTCAAATTCAGCTTTTGCTCTAACCCGTATAATGAAACTCTAAATTGAATGGTCAGCAATGTCTCCTGAGTTGACAAATCCAAATCTTTCCATATGCTTTATTCTTCTGTTCTTGAAGCATTTGACATGAGTGAGAATGTTCTTCTTGAAACCTTTTTCTCTCTTGGTTTCCATGTCATACATGTCCACATACCCAACAGCAATTTTTTAAAGAAATTGTCTTAAGTGTTTCTGAAGTATTAATTTCAGTAGGAACCATTTTTGAGTGAACATTTTATCAGTATATGGAATATTTAATTAGATCACTTAATTTTAATATAGTACAAATATAATTAGAGTTACAATTACAAGCACAAGGGCACAAGCAGGCTTATAAAACAACTCAAGCCCTCTTCTTTCCCAGGTGTCTGAATTTCCTTTATTTAAATTCTCCTTGATGATGAAAGATTTCTATCAGACTTTAAATCCGTTGTATAATATGCAGTGCTATGACTTATTAATATGGGTGACTTGAGGGGGCTTTAAGTCCTCTGTAATCTCCATCTGTTTCCTCCCCAAATAAGCACACAGTATAGTTTAAATTATATACTTGCTATGCCTGCTTTCAAAGAGTTCTTAGTCTGACAAGATATATGTTATCAGTGTGAAACGTTGCTAGCCTAGAATCCACTATTCTTATTATAAAACAGTAAGAAAAGAAAAGCAGTATTACTTTGAATGACTCTGTGTCACATAAAAGTTTTTAATAGTTTCTGTACATGTTGAAATTTCGGGTGGCTAGATGGAAGAGAAAATGTATTACTAGATGTAAATAGTTTGAGGAGAAATTAGTGAATTTCTACATCATACTTTTGGAAACTATAAATTTCCTTTTATTGGGTAAACAATCCCTTATGTGAAACTCTACCCTACTCTTGTAGGAGGGAATGGTCAATGGCTGTGTTTGCATTAGCTGGCAGGTTTCTATAAAGAAAAAAAAAAGCCATAAAATTTTACTTTAATGAAAACTACCATTACAGTGTCTTGAAGGTTGAAAATTATGCTTCTGAGAGAAGAGTAAGTGTCATGTGCCCTGTGAGAATAAGCTGCGAGAATAAGCTGCGAGAATATAGCAGAAGAAAAGAAAAAAGTATTTGATAGCATTTCAAGAGACTCGGTAGACACGTTCCTATTCACAGCCACACGAGCCTCTGTGCGTAGGGTTTTGCTGTCACCCACATAAGGACGGAGCTGTTTTTCCTATCCTGACTCTGTCATCCAGTCAGTAAAGGTGTGGGCATCTGCACCACGTCTTTGTAATAAGCTGAAGAGCTGAATCGATAATAAGGAATAATAATGAAGTCCCATTTAAACTGTAGCACCTTTAAAATACATAAAATTATCTGATCAATGTAACACAACAGTATGTTTTACTAAGAAAAAGCAAATTTTTACTTGCTTACCTGGCCAAGTTAAATGAATCTCATCCAGATTGCCAAAATAAAAGAAAACTGAAGCTATCATTTCTTAGGACATATGAAAGTTCCTGTCTATTTGGAGGACAAAAATTTTCTTTAAGGAGCTAAGTGAGTTGTAGTACTTGGAGAAGATGCATTTGAAATGGAAGAAATTGAGGAATTAGTATCTAATCAATGGATCCAAGCATGGAGGAATGACTGACAGATCCATGGCCATTCACCCTGAAACTCAGTCATTTGCTCCAAACATGGCAATTTAATTTGATATATTGTCCACAGGAAAGATTCTGCGTGAAAATAGTTATGTATCCTCTCATTTATTTGGCAAACTCTGCATTTCAAAAGAGAAAGACAAAGCCCTGAAGCCCAGTCCCAGCTCTGTTCTTGGATGAAGTTCACAGGCTCAGGCAGTTTAAAGTTAACAGCCGGACTTTCCTCTTGCCCTGGCTTCTGGGACACTAGACTACATTCTTTGCTTCGTGACCTGAATTTCCCCTTCCATAAATGTCCTTCTCCCAGTTCTCTTCCTTGGCTGCCCAGATTATATATTAATATAATGATGATGGCATTTCACATAATGCAGGATTTCATTTACCATTAAAAGAATATGTTTAAAATACGATGAACGTATGATTCTTTTTTTTTTTTTTTTTCCTTTTTACCCAGGGAGGATAGAACACATTTTATCAAAGTAAGCAGCTATTAATGCCATGGCTCTCATGCCCACACACCTTTAGTTATATCTTTAAAGCCAAACAAGAGTTTCTCTGGCATTTCATGAGTCCCCAGCTGGCATCAGCAGTAGAGAGGGCACCTGAGATAAGCCGGACTATCTCCACATTGAAAAACCATAAATCTAATATCCCAACTGAATATTCTCATCAGAAACTTCCTTCAACACTAATGTGACACAGAGGCAAATAGCCATTGAGCAAATCTGTAAACCAAAGGTGTCCGATACTAAAAGGTACCATTAAGCTGATAAAATATCTCTGCATATGAGTAGGCATATTATGGGGCTATATTTCTTAGCACCGAAAGTTTATTGGCTCCTTCTCCAAACCTGACAGTGTCCTTCATGAACTATCAAACATATCATAACACAAGCTATTAAAGAAAATAAAAGGTGTATGTTTCTTTAAATAATCTTTTCCTGTAGCAGGTAAACCTAGTGCACCTGGAAAAAAAATAATGTGATATAACAGAAACAGCAACTTTCAAAAGATGATCACAGAAAAAAATCTTATTTTATAGGCACTGTGAGTCACACAAAGGCCCTTTATACAGTACCATTACTGCAAATTTTAACAAAGATACCATGAAAATAGGTGGTGAATGAGGGTGACAGAGAAAGATTCATACTTCCAAGCGCTCAATCAGATGTCTTTGTGTTCAATAAATAGCTTTAAAAATTAGCTGCATTATAGCTGGTGAAAAATGGAATCCCTCAGCTTCCTAGTCTGTACTTCGTAGGTTCCATATTCAGGCTACACAGACTGCCACTCTTCCTGGTCTATTTTCAAGGCTGCAACTTCTGGTGATAGGGGTGAGAAACAGTGATAGAAGGGCTGAGAGGTCTTCTCTGGCCTTCCTGTGATGAATACTTCCATGATTCACTGTTTTGACTGTACATAAAAACAAGCAGAAAGCCAAAAGCTAGTCTTACTTCTGCAAACACAGATGGGTTGTATATATTAGAGGGGAAAAAAGACAAGACACTTTGGGGCCATTGTCTCCTCTGGAAACCCCCTGCCCTCCACACACACCAGAAACATATTATGCCAAACAACATAGGCCAATTATGATAATATCACCTTGGCTTTAGACTATGTAAGTTAGTTAAACACAGACACTTAATATTCCTTAGAATGTGCCTACAGTCTTGGCAAAATTCTACAAGTGATCCCTTGGAGTATTATCCAAGTTAGGTCATGGGGATTACAATGGGCTGATTAATTCTACTACTTATATGTACTCATTCTCGAGGTTGATAAATATTCAGCTGTTTAATAAACTCTGCAGTGCGACATCGTGGGTAAGTATGTAGGTTTTTGAGTCAGACGCATCTGAGCCCACCTCCTGAGACAGTTAATTGTGAGCTGTGTGGTCTGGAACAAGACCCATCAGCTCTGAGATAAGAATGACTACATTGCAGAATTGGTGAAAGAATCACCATATGGTGGCATAGGTAAAGCCCCTTGTACACTCTCCAGCACATAATGTTATTCTGAAAATTTTCATTTATATCATCACAGCACAGGAAGTCACAATGTTTCATCAAAAACTGACTGTTTTGGGGTGGGAAGAGGGACTTGGGTTGTTGACCAGGTTAGTTATCACTGCCCAAATGGGTGTTAGCATTGGAAATGAATAGCATTGGATTATGAAAGAAATACCTGCTAGTGTTCCATATCTGCTACTCTGCTTCTTGTTGGTTTTGTCTCTCTCTTCACTTTTGTCTTTTGAAATCATCAATTATTTACTGCCCCAGTAATTTGGATTAATCGCTAAACCTGTGAAATATCAAATACATCTGTGTTTTATAAAGGTGACTCAGACTTAGATCTTGTCCTCTTTGAGGAGTTTCTGGCTTGGTTGAGATGACTAGTTTTCTCTCCTACCTGATACTATGCACTTTACTGGCATATGGGAAGAATCTACTCCATTTTCCTATCCATTTAGGAGGGGTCAGATTACAAGTTCTAGTAGAAATAACATGCCATTTCTGGGCCAGGACATTTAAGAGATTGAGCCACGTCCATGCCCTGTGACAGTATATGCCATTCATTGAGGTAAGGTATGTGGAAAAAGCCATATGCTAGGAAAGCAGCATGAGATCATGAAGGAAACCCAATCCCCAAGTTACTCGTTGGAGAACTGCTTCAGTCGGTCCACTGAACTAGATGTGAGTGAAAATTAAACTTCTATTTATCTTTACAGTGACTGGTGGTTACTTACACTAATTAATACAGAGAGAATAAACGCACAGTAATTATTGTAGAAGGTGATAAGTACCATATTGGAGGATCTGAAGAGCACTTCTGCTGTGAAGGCCACATACAGGGGATGCCACTGTAGTCTAATGTGAAAGACAGGTATTATTTGGCTATCTGACGACAAAGAAGAAAGGAACTCGGCATGACAGAATTACAAACGAACAAAGGAAGAGAGGTGAGGACCTGTAAGCCCTGCTGATTATCTGCCGGGCAAGAGCTAGGTTACAATAGCGGGAGAGAACATGAGTGGTTTCTGCCCTAATGGAGCGGGCAGTCTCATGAAGGAGTCAGACATTAATCAAAGAATTACAAAAAATGAATCTTGAGTTACAACTGTGACAAATATGCAGGCAAATAAGTGGTATAATGAGATCACAGAATAAGAGGAATAGATTCAATTAAGGAGGCCAGAGAAGAAGGTTCCCTGAGGAAGAGATGATTGCGCTAAGACCTAAGGGAGAATAGGAGTTCACTAGATAAATCATGTTGGTGGCAAGAAAGCCAGGTGTGAGGGAAGAGGAATCTCAAGGAACTTGGCCCAGAACAAGTCTTGGGGTGGGGGCAGGTAGGGGCCATATTGTGGATTGTCATATTTATCACAAGAGCAATAGAAAGTCATTGGGATGTTTTAAGCAAGATGATGATGAAAGCCAATATGTGAATCCAAAGATTACTCTTTTGCACAAACTACTGTGGAAAATCGACTAGGGGTGGTAAGATTCAAAGCAGGGGAATTGGTTAAGGAGGATATTGAGAAATGCCCAGGTAACAGAGAAGGGACACCTGGGCCAGGATGGTGTCAGTGAGGAGGGAAATGGAGAGAAGGGGACAGATATGAGAGATGGGGAACTTGGTGATAAATTGAGTAAGAGGATACATAGATGAAGGTTTCCCATTTGCATGATACAATATTTGGCAACGCCATTTATTGAAGTAAGGAAGGTAAAGTGGATAAAGAACTAGATATGCTGAAAAACAACTGAGTCCTATTTTGAGCATGTTGAGTTTGAGGTGTCTTTGTGATAGCCAAGAGTATATGCCAGGGAAGTAGTTTGACCTCCGGGTCTGTTTCTTGAAACACGGCATCTTGAACTTGAATATACCCACAGTCACCCGGGGATCTGATTAAAATGCAGATTCTAATTCAGTATGCCTGGGATGGGGTCCATGATTCTGCGTTCTTAACATGTTCACAGGTGATGCCAATGCTACTGATCTACAGACCACACTTTAAGTAGGAAGGGTTGAGGACAAATCCGGTTGGAGCTAAAATTTTTGAGAAACTGTAACCGAAGACTTGGGTTTGGCTGGGAGTGCTTAGAGAAAATCCAGAGTGGTAGGAGATCAGGGTCTAGAATTGAGTCTTAAGTAACATCAACTTTCAATGGCTGGGTAGAGGCATATGAGCCCCCAAAGAACGCAAAAAGGGATAGATATAAAGATAAAAGGAAGGGCGCCTGGGTGGCTCAGTCGGTTAAGTATCCTTTGGACTCAGGCCATGATTCTGGAATCCTGGGTTGAGCCCTGTGTCAGGGCTCAGCAGAGAGTCTGCTTCTCCCTCTCCCTCTGCTGCTCCCCCTGCTTGTGCCCTCTCTCTTTCTCTTTCTGAATCAAATAAATAAAATAAATCTTAGGGGGGGAAAAAAAAGGAAGAGGGAACCCAGGAGAATATTATACAAGTGAATTCAGGGCAGGAGAGCATTTTAAGCAAGAAGGGGCAAGATTATTTTGGTGCAGGACGGGGCCAGAAAATAGGTTGGAGTGGACATGGGTAGAAGGTAGGGAGATGGGGTCAGGGTGCATAGCAAATTCTTCAGAGAAGTTTAATGTGAAGAGATTAAGAGATGAAGCAGCAATGGGAGGCAAATGTGAGATCCTGGACTTTTTGCTTTTAATGGTAGCCCCTTCCGCTTGATCAACCCTTCCGTGATTTCCCTGCAGACTCAGGCCCTCCTTTTCTTGTGTTGTCACAGTAGACTGTGCATGTACCCAGCACAGAATAACCCTACTCCATAGCTGAGTTTCTCAAAGTAAGCTCCGCAGACCCTGGGGGACCTTGAGGCTCTTTCAGGGCTGCCACAAGGTCAAAATAATTTTCATAATGTTAAGCCATCATTTGCCAAAATCACTAGGCATTATTTGCCCCTTTTTTGTTGCATCATGGTGCAAATGGTATGGTGGGCAAAATGGCAGGAGTTTCAGTATGAATCTGGGCAGTGCCACCAAAAGTCAGGAGCAGCCAGATATTTTCCATCGGCTACATACTCCCAGCAAAAATAATACCAGTTTCACCTAAGAATGTTTTAATCCATGAAGACTTGACTGTCATAGACATGTCTTGTATTTTGTGTGATGACATGGGAAACACACAGAAGCACTTTTGCTGCGGACCAGCGTGTGACAGGTGTCTCAAGAAAAGCACTCACATGGCTGTTGAAATTGCCAGCTGAACTAGCTGCTCCCCCCGCCCCCTTTTTTTTAATGGGACGCCATTTTTTTTAAAGATTATATTTATTTATTTGACAGAGAGAGTGAGCACAGGCAGATAGAGTGGCAGGCAGAGGCAGAGGGAGAAGCAGGCTCCCTGCTGAGCAAGGAGCCCGATGTGGGACCCAGGAGACTGGGATCCCAGGAGACTGGGATCATGACCTGAGCCAAAGGCAGCTGCTTAACCAACCGAGCCACCCAGGCGAGGACGCCATTTATTCTTAAACGAAGAACTGACCAATTACAGTTATTCAGACTTGGGTATAGGGGAGACATTTTCTCAAAGATGAACCAAGTAAAGGCTGTTACTTTAAGGAAAAACAAGGGACCATATGTGTGATCACTGATAAAGTATAAGCTTTGAAGTGAAAATAAGAATTAAGGCATTGGCATATTTATCCATTTTCTAATATAGTAAACAGCAGTAATATAACTCATAAAAACAAAAGTTCTTTGGGTCCTCAATCATTTTTAAAAGTGAAAATGAACATGTGAGAACTGCTGTCTTATGTTATTGGCTTCCTATTAGTGGGTGAGCTCCTTCAGGGCAGTCCTTCACGTCTTGGAAGGCCCAATGGCAGGTGTGATGCCTACGCAGAGTAAGCACTCAATAAGTATTGGGCAAACTTAAATGAATGGACTACGGTGGAAAATATTAAAAGTAAAGGTGAAACTAAAGGGAGAAAAAGTAACTTGAAGAATCGGTACTCACATTTGACAGGAACATCAAAAGCCTTCACATGTTTACCACATTTGACAGTAATTTTGTGTCTAGGGAATTTCCCCAAGGAAGTCATTTATTTCAAGGCTACGCATAAGGAAGCGGCTCTGAGAGCAGCACAGCCCAAATGGAGAAAATGTATGGGTCCACCTTAGCAGAAAACTCGTTACAGAACCCCCCATGTTAAACGATTCTTACTGTTACTTAAACGTGTGAAAATCTGAATTACATAGTAACTCCTTACAATTATAGCTCTTAAACTATACCACCCAAACTCATGCAAAACAAATTTGCAAGTTAAATACATCACATACAAACAAATCCATTTCAAACCAACAGCATTAATTTAGGGTGTTTGATGACATTTAAAAAAATATTTTATTTATTTATTTGGGAGAGAGAGAGAGAACACAAATGGGGGGAGGGGCAGAGGGAGAGGGAGAGAGAGAATCCCAAGCCGACTGTGTGCTGAGCACGGAGCCTGACAAGGGGCTCAATCCCAGGACCCTGGGATCATGACCTGAGCCAAAATCAAAAGTTCTACGCTTGACTGACTGAGCCAACAAGTTGCCCTGAGTGCCTGATGATACTTATTGGAACTGGGATGACTGCTTGCTGTGGTAAATATGGTATCAACTTCTTGTGGATTTTTTGAGTTTGATATATCTATGCTACTGCTGTGGGATGACAATCTTGTCTCTACTGTTCTCTGTTGGAACTGGCATTTGTCCTTTCTGCTACAAAGTCTTTTAGTTTCACTGGATGGACCATTTGTTCATCGAGTTGATCTCTGCCGGTGCATGGTGTGGACTGTGAAGCACCATGGCTCCACAAGGCTATGAATCCAGAGGTAGACTCAGGAACTGAGATTGTCCCAAGGCAATTATTTAGAATGGATGGTGTAGAGCTTTCATGGAGATACAAGGTTTAAAAATTCTCTCAGAGAACTCTTACACAGTGATGAGGGGAATAATACTTGAGGATGAAAAACGGGAAATAACCCAAATGTCCATTACAGATAGTTAAATTATTTAGGGACGGTCAGTGTTACAGAATATTATGGGATCATGGTCAATATGATAAGAAATAATACTTCATTAGAATGGTCATAATACACTGCTTTAAAAAAGCAGGTATTTGATATTTGATATTTATAGCAAATAAATATGATATTTAAAAGCAGGTTATGATATTTGAGATATATTTCATATATATGGAGAGAGAAAAAGAGGAGGAAAGATTCTTCTAGAAAAGAGACTGAAGAAAAGAGACTGGAAGAATAAAAAGTTAACATTGATATGGTATTGTAAGTGATTTCTATTTTCTTCTGTGTATTTTTTCAATATTTTAAAAACTTTCTACAATGAATGTATATTAGCATTTAAAATCAGATAAAAACATTACTTTTTGAAAGAATTCTTACACAAAGCATCTGACACAAAACTACTGGACTTAATAGCTTAGAGACAGGCCATATTTAGTAAGACAGCTTCTACGTATTTGTTATCTGATGTGCACCTAGAAAAAAAAGCAGTGAGAATTGCTTGGCGCAACTCATCCTTAAAAGGGGAAGCTGAACTGCAGTGGACGTCCCCCTGACAGTGGGGCAGTATGATCAGTGTCCCCCTTCCAAGGAGCTAACAATATTATTATTAATTCTTGGCATACTATACAATCTCCATGAGAACAATGGAATTTAAAATGAGATGTGATTCTTTGAGTCTGTTTATTATTTTTTTTTTTTTGGATAAGGCGCAAATTTTACATAAGTACTCTCTACTTATACAGTCACTGTTCATCATTTAATTATATAGTTAATGCCACGGATTACAATAGTGAGTGCACAAAGATGTAATTATAGGATAAGTACCTGGTAATTTCTATTCTCTAAAGTGAAGACTGAATGTTAATTAGCTTTAAGCATATTACAGTAGGTGTAATTATCAGGTAATCTTTGGGAATGTGTACTTTTTGGATCAGCATTTATTAAGAAAATCCCATGTAGTTCCTGAGGAATGTCATAAAGAGCTGCAGACCTTTGTGCACTGATACAGAAAAAATTATTAGAGAACTTGCTTTCCCTGTCGCCGTACTGGTATTACTCTAGCCCCATTGCTTCCATGTTTGCTGTTCCTCTAAATGCCCAATTATTCAATATTCCCAGCTACCTGGGAAATCTGGAAAAGCTGTACACATGATGCACATCTAAGTACAAAATGCCTGAGGAAGCCAAGCCCATCAAATAGAGCCCCTCTTCAGCAGTTTTTGCATTTAAATATGAAATCATAACGAAGTGTCCAGGTGGCAAAATTTTTTGCTCCAGCAGCTGCTGCACCAACTCAGGAATTCAAAAGCAGAAGCCCAACAGATGAACGATTCCCCATAATATTATCCCTGCAACATGCAATTTGTTCTCAGCGATAATTAGATATTTAGAGTGCGCCATAATTAGGAAGAAGCGGCTTAATGCTTTTTGTTGTTGTTGTTGTTGTTTGCAGAGAATCTCCTGACAGCCGGGGCGATCCACTGTGGGAGCAATGGGATTCTGTTATTAGAATTTGCAGTAGCCGGCTCTATGGAGAAACGGCTGACATACTCTGCGTTGTGAAATAAAACCATCCTAAATTCAAACCTTTCTATAGTTAATTGGTGTGTCATATCTCCCATCCTTGAAAATAGGCCAGGATTCTGTTTATAAGTGCTTCATAGCATGGATTATCAAAAGAAATATTGGGCCAGATATAAAGAGCAATGAGGTAAAATACAGCTTCAAATCTGTTTTGGAATGATGATGGCTAAAACAGCCCTGCGAAGGTACGGTCCAGATGGAAAGTGCTATTTTCTTTCGCTTGTTTATGACGGCTGGTTCCCTTTTTCCTCGGCTCTAGAATTGCAGCTATCAGAGCCCATATCTGAATGCACATTGTTTTTCCTGGAATTATATTTACAACATCAACTACCAGGTTCCTTCCTATGAACAGAGTGGACACGGAGTTACTGAAAAATGTCATTCTCTGCATTGAACGCAAAAGGCTGAATGAAGAGTACGGAAAGGATGTGTGTCCAGCCGAACGATGCAAGCCATTTTTGAACCGTGCTGAGATCCTTTACCCCAGCAGAAGGCCAGCCTTACTCATCTGCGGCACCATAGTTCCCTCTAGACCCAAGTCCCAGAAGATTCCTCCTGCTCTCTCCTCTCCAGAGGTTAACTACCAAACCGATTCCTATCACCGCTGATTCATTGTTATTAAAAAACAAACAAACAAACAAACAAAAACACACAAAAAACAACTTCAGTGGCACTTAGATGGCTCCATCGGTTAAACATCTGATACTTGATTGTGGCTCAGGTCGTGATCTGAGCCCCACGTGTGGCTTCATGCTCAGCGAGGAGTCTGCTTGGGATTCTCTCTCTTCCTTTCCTTCTGCCCCTGCCTTCTCTCTGTGCATGCTCTCTCAAATAAATAAATAAATTGTCTTTAAAAAAATGCACAAAAACCCCAAAAAGCCCCAACAACTTTATATAAGTGGAATCATGTTATTAACAAGTCCTCCTCCGTGGCTGGCTCCTTCTGCTCAGCCCTACCTAAGTGAGGTTCATCTGCAATGCGGCATGTAGACGCGGTGCACGCCTTGTTGCCTACTAGTCCTGTGTATGGACATGCTCCACTGTATCCACTCTGCTGATGATGGGCTTTGGCTTGTTCTCAGTGCTTAGCTACTGTAATTATGCTGTTATGAACATTCCTATTTATGTCCTTTGGTATACCCACTTCTGTTGGGTTTAGACTTAAAAATATCATTGCCCTGCTGACTCCAAACAGCTAAAACACACTCGGCCATGTGCACGAGACCTTTGTTTCTCTAGAAGAGAAGAGAGTCTTGCTGAAGAGTGGGTCTGAGATGGGATGGGAAGTGCAGAAAGAAATGGTGTCTACCATTCCTCTAGGGCTTATGGGCTGGATGTGAGTCCCCAGTACAGAAGGGGTAAAGCAGTGCTCATAGGCTACGGTGGGCCCAAAGAGAGGGGTTCAGGAACCAGAGGGTACATTCCCACCACCTCCATTAAGTGAGCTCAGGTCTTTTGTGTTAGAAGATAGGAGTCTGGGATTATCAAGAGACTGTAGCTTTGGAAGCTACTGGCATCTTTCCTGGATAGGCCATGGCATTGGAAGGCATCTAAAGACTTCATGGGCAGAGGACAGGAACAAGGGACAGCTGGAGTCAGAGGGTTCAAAACAGCACTGAAGTCACACTAACCATGGTTCATTCTTCTGGGGACTTCCAGATATAACTAGCAGCCCACTGGGAGGCAGGAACTAATGGCTCTCTATCTGGCAAGGACTGAAGTATTTGTAGACATCTGGTTAATTATAAAGCCAGCCAACACTCAGAATGGTTAGTGCTATTAGCAGTAGGATGAGCAAACGCCCAAGGGCCAGTGGAGAGTAAATGCTATTCCATTCTCCCCTCTACTTCTCACTCCAGCTCTGACACCTTCCTCCCCCCAATTTTCTCTCTACTCCTTTGTGAACCAGCAAACGGTTTTAACACTGCCTAAGAGGATCCTGGAAGGCTTCACAGAGGAGGTGACAATAATGTGTGGCCCTGGAGAGTGATGGGATTTTTCCAGGTGACAAAATGCCTTATTGGCTGAAGGTATATCACAGGCGAAGGCAGAGAAGTCTGAACATACAGGGTGTTTGCCAGAAACCAAGAAAGTTGAATGTGGATGTCACAGACGGGGTGGTGTTTTTAAGGCCAGGGGGTTTAGTCAGTTTGTCAGCATTGCCTGAGCATCCCTGAAAGGGGAGAAGCTGATGGCTAGTTCCGTCCGCATGCTCACATTCACTACTGGATGAACAGACTTGTCTGGGCACCTGTTGTCATGCTGATGCATGTACGTCTTTGCTCTGCTCTGTGTTCATTCAAGGCCTCTGGTGGCTCACCTTCCCCACCCCTTAAATCCCTTCCCTAGGGACAACACCTGCTTGTGCAATGCCAGGCGCTGAGCTTGCAGCATCTCCCAGTTACTGTTTGTGCCCGGTGGGGTTGGAGATGGTGTGGCGGAGGGAAGCGGGAGGCAGGGAGACCCGTGGAGGCCGTGGAGCCACTGCTGCGCATCTTGCAATGCTGGCAAAAGGCCATGGGATTTGAAGCACACAGACCTGGGGAGGTAGCATGCATTTGAGGCCAAAATACTCAAATTGTGTAAGCATCAGTCCCCACATTTATACTGACCTAGAGCGAGTGAAAGCACAGTTGGGTACCTGGCTTTGTCAACTACAGAAGCAGCTCAGAAATCTGGGTGAGATCAAGACTGCTGTGTGACTACACACAGAGCTTGATGGGGGTGAGGAGGACTTGAATGCTTGGGTTCAGCACACAGAGAGAATGCAGGAGTGATCTGGGGGAGAAAGCTACTGAGTTAAAGTATGGCCTTGGGGCACTGGAGTCCTGGGTGCCAGCAGCCAGGCAGAGGCAAGGCCATCCCCAGAGTGCTGAGAACGCCTGTGCCAGCCGTCCACATACAAGAACGCTCTGGGTGCCAATCCGTGAACTCTGGAGTGGCTCAGGGGCAGTATGTGAGCCTGTGGCAGCCCTGGCAAGAAGAGCACTTCCATCCACTGCGGAGAAGTGAGGAGGGTGTGCCGGAGGGAGTGCTCAGAGAGGGGAGAGCCCAAGCCCCAGCCCAGCCAGGCATTGGCCTCAGTGCGAAACTCAGGAAGGCACGGGAGAGGGAGCCTGTGGCCCTGAAAAGACAGGTCAGGCCCTGCGGACACGGGCCTCGTGCAGCCCCACAGACACATGGGTAGGGAGCCCCTGCCTCTCTGAGTAATCCTCTAGGTGCAGGCCATTCAGATAGTCCAAGAATATCAAAGTGGGAAGAAGCCTCACATCTGCCCATCCCAAACTTGCTCTTTTTGTTTTCTCACGGGAAGCCAAACCAAACCAAACGAAACCTTATGTTGTGAATAAGTGCTTCCCTCTCTTCCCAAGGCAACTTTTTACTACTGTGCATAGTAAACACTTCAGAGAGCAAAGGGCTTAACCACACTCACATGCACCAGAGACGGAGGATGAAAGCTCAGTACTAGTTATGCTAGGGAGAGGGACACAGTTGGCCGAGGGGTTTTACCACTTGAATCACAGGCTTCTGGGTCCTTCCAGGCATGTGGCCATTTTGACTACCACAGGTCTTCTTGAGCAAGAGCCCGAGGTTCCTCGTGTTTCTACCCAGACCACCCATTCCCATGGTCTGGTTCAGTTGAAGCTGGTGTCTCCCATCTGGGGGTCCTTCCAAAAGGGAGCTTTTCAGTGTGGGCTCCACATCTACTTCCTGGGCTGCCAGAGGCAGCCAGTCTGGGTCAAGCACTCTACTTGAGGGCCTGAGCAAAAAGCCTATCCTGAAATAATTTCGGATCCTGGTCCAACGTGTAAGCTGCCTCCCGTCCGAGGCAGGTACTGCCTCAGTTCCAGACACTTGTTGGCATCGTCTCGGCTGTGTTGACTTCTACCATCTGGCGAATGTTGATTTCTAGTTTCTGAAAATGTTCCTGGCTCCTGAAATCAGCTTTTATTGCTCCACCGTGACCTCAGGCTTCTCCACACTATTCTTTCAACGAGTTGCCCGTCCGTCACCCACAGCCTCTGCTTGGCTCCCCAGCCTACGGGTGCCCGTCAGTGAGCGCAGTCTCAGATCCGGGCTGAAGCGAACTTGCAGCCACTTGAACCACAACTAGGCCACAATCTCTAGTCTTTCTCTTTAAAAACAACAACAACAACAACAACAACAACAACAAAAACAAAACCCTCATGGTGACAATTTTTTTATTTGGAATTCATCTACTGTCTACTTCCAGAAAAGGATTCAAAGTAGCTAAGTAACTATTATTTTTATGTTCGGTTCTAGTCATCACAGTCAGGGTCGTTAGCCTGTTCTCCATTCCTCTCAAAGTCCTTCATTTCTTTCCTCTCAATTCTCTTTACCCCATTAGATAGCCTCACAGAGTTCACACCCACTTGTTTCCTTTTTTTTTACAAAAAGATTTTATTTATTTATTTGACAGGGAGAGAGAGGGAACACAAGCAGGGGAAGAGGGAGAGGGAGAAGCAGGCTTCCTGCTGAGCAGGGAGCCTGATACAGGACTCGATCCCAGGACCCTAGGATCATGACCTGAGCCGAAGGCAGATGCGTAATGACTGAGCCACCCAGGCACCCCCACACCCACTTTTTTGTTGGAAGAAATCTTCTCTCTGTCTACATGCTCTGCAGAAGGCCCTCCTAGCACTGTGGTGGCACAGGGTTATTCTAGGAGCATTGACCTGGCAGCTGGACCATCTGGGTTCAAATCCTGACTCCGTGTGATCTTGTGTGAGGTGCTTACCTTGTCTTCCCCATCCATAAATTTCAGCAGTAAGTGTGGGGCTTATTCCATGGGGCTGCTGTAATGTTTCAGTAAGCATGCGAATGCATGTCCATAAGTCTTTTTAATAATATCCGGCACAGAATATGTGACATATATATATGTGATAGCCAGTATAGTTTTTCTATTCCTTGTATTATTTTTATGCCTAAAACTTCATGTTTTCATGTTCTTTCATTCTTATGACTGGAATCTCCCAATCCTCAATCAAACAATATTTGAGGAGTTAGAAGAAAGATTTTTCTACATGTACAGGCCTTGTTGCTGCTAGACCAAGGAACTACTTGCACTGCTCACATATACCTAGTACTAGGGGCATCACTATTAAGTGGGATGGGTATTAACAGAACACACACAGGATGCATCAGAGAGCAGAGAATCTAGAAACTACAGAGTCAGAGCTTAACGTTGAATAGGACCCTCTTACTCTCAGTATAAATGAAGCACATCTCCAGGTTCCTCTTGGACAGAGAAAAAGCAAAAGAGAAGTCTGATAGGGTACATGTTCCCTGCCCAGGATGAATGTGGTCCAAGTATCTAATTATCTGATACTCTGCAAGTTTAGACCCCTTTGGCAGGTTCAAAGCATTTGGCTAACATGAGTATGTGTGTGTGTGTGTGTGTACATGCAGGCAGGTGTGTATAGGTATACTGAGGTTTCTCATCAATTTCTTTCATATAATTATAGTTTCTATAGTTGTCTATTTCTTGGGAGAAGAGTCTTACAGCGGCACTCCCTCCTGCCTAACCCATGGCAATAAATATGTTGTGTTTCTCACTGCAAAGAGCATTAGGCTGGTTAGAATAAAGTTCTGTGTCCATGGTGTGTGGCTAGTCTGGTGAGGCTGGCTAGCTCCATCTGAAGTAGATTTAGCCAGAATGACGTCCTGCAGAGCAAGGCTCCCCATGTTTCTGCACATCTGACTGCATGTAAATGATTAAAATGATTTTCAGACTAAGTCCACAGAGCCCTAAAGAGGTTTGCCAAGAGGGCAGTGAGTAGGAGCAGAACAGCGGATTCCTTGGCCTGTTCCATTTCTACCAGAGCTGCTCCACTTTTATCCATTAGTGTTCTTTCAAAGATTTCACCTGGAGAAAGGATATTGTGGCACCATTTGATTCCTCTCTGTCTCCCACAGTAGATTTTAAGTATCGAAAAGCTGGGGATTAGTGTTCATTTACTTACTAGGTACTGTATACTTAGTACCTAATACAGTGCTTGGGATTTTTCCTATACTCAGTAAATACTTTTGAGTAAATGAATAAAAGGGTGAAACCTACTTGCCAAAGGAAAAATATTGCCAGGTCCCTAAGAGGCTGAACTAACATAGCATTTGTATGGATATGTGGTTGGCTGGAATATATAAAGTTAGCTGTGTACATTTTGTTTACTACTTATATTTAGCAGAATTTAAACATACTCAAGCAATGCTTTTATTTCTAAAGTCTAAATAAAATAATTTCATCCAGTTATTATCATAAAGGAAATATTCAAATACCAGTGTACCTTGCTGTCTTATCACTAACCTAATCCTGATAAAAGCGTTCACATGAATAGGGACTATTTGGTTTGGTCCAACCTGCACTCCCATATTCTGAAGGAAGAGCTCATGGGAGGTTTCAATAACTCCCTCACAGACATTGTTGATTTGAACAAGTGTACAGTCTTCCCACTGTGATTTTCAGGACAGTTTCTAGGGTCTTACCAGACTCAGGGATGTCTACATTTATACAGGCAGCTTCATTTCTAGCCATGTGTATTGGCTACAGATCTTTTTTGCAGGCTGCATTCTGAAAAGAAGTGATCTCTTTATTCATATTAATAGCAAATAAAATGACTACCACTCTGCCTAAAGTGAAGTACAATGCAAGCAACATTCTAGCTTTAATCAGATAGATGCCTTCTTCTCAATTCTGTTCTCATGCTTCTAAGAAAGCTGGAAAAGTATTCTATGGTAATAGCAGCTCAAAGCAACTCTATTACAATACACCAGTTACTCATTTTAGTTTGCAATTGCTTATAAAGCACAAAAGTTGTATGGTTCTTGGCTTCGATCCATAAGGCAGAAAATTTACAGTGCTGTTCTTCTTATTGTCTACTATTCCTTTTAAAGGGAATATCATTCTAGATAAATTGTGTAGCTTAAATGCTAGGAATGTTTTAAACAGAAAAAATGTTTCCTTTCCCGGAACTGTCAGAACAGTTCTCTAATTAAAACATGGTAGGCTTATAGCTAAGAGAATATTCAGAGAGCAAGAGGTTAGCATTCACTTTACTAATCACTTTAAGACACAAATTACAAAAAAATGCTTTAAAATTATTTTTAATATATACCATCTTCACAACTAATTAACTATGCTTATCACTGTCAAATCTCTGTAATCAAAGAGCAATCATTCATTCATACAGTCTTAATTGAGCACAGGTTGAATTCTATCTCTAAATGAGTAAATTTACATACTAATCCCCTGACCCTCCCCCATTCTGGAGATTCATCTGAAAGAGACTCAAAATATGAAACACAATTACAAATCAAGAAAAAAATGGAGAAGAGGGGGAAGATGGTAGAGTAGGAGGACCTTAGTCTCACCTCATACCATGGACACAAGGTAACACTCACATCAGTATAAATAACCCAGAAAATAACCCAACGACTGGCAGAATAAGCTCCACAACTAAATGTACAGAAGAGGTCACACTGAAGAGGGTAGGAAGGGTGGAGACATGGTTGGGAACCAAATGGACTCATAGGACGGACTATCTACAGTAGGGAGAGACACTGCATGAGTGGAGAGGGGAGAGAAAGAGACCTCCACACCTGGAACCCCCACCCCACCGCGGAAGATGAAGCCCCATAGCAAGTGTCTTTGAAAAACCAGAAGGGCCTAATTTCACGATTTCTTACAACCAGCAGTACTCAAAACCTGTAATTTTAAAAAATCAGCAGGCAGGACTCTGGGAGAACTCAGAGGGTGTGAGGAACCTGAGTCTCCATCCTAGACAGCACAACAAATATCCCCCAAAGATACAGCTTAGAAGCTGCAGTGTGAAAGGTACTTGGGGAATAAGGAAGGACAGTTATTTATCAGAGGGACAGAAATTGCTGGGGAACTCCTCCAGGAACAAAGGAACTAGCAGGCACCATTTCTGTCCCCTGCCCCACCACAGAAACACAGTCACCTGTAAGACTCATAACCTAACTTGCTAGCACTACGGCTCTGCTCTCTGTGCTGTGCTTCCACCAATTCAGCCAGACAGCTTGCCTCAGTTTGGGTGCAGCAGGGTCCCTCCCACAGAGGACTGGGACACACAAAGCTTGCTAGCACTGTTTCCCAGATTCATCAAGGATGCATCTAATACTCTCTTGTCCAGTGCCCATACAGGGCAGCTGATCACTATACAAGCAGCCCCTCCAGTGGCCAGCACCACTCTAAACCGACTCCTGTGCTGGAGAGAGGGAAAGATAACCATACACACCAGTCAGAGTTCCCAGCAGTGGGTGAGAGGAGACAAGTGGTCTGATTGTAGGCCTTGCCCACCAACAAAAGCTCCTCAGGGGATAACATAGGGAAAGCACCCTGAAGTCTGGTGCTACTGCATCTCTTACAAACACCTGGTCTGACTCAACTGAAGCCTGAGGCATCCCCTAGACTGGTCCACTAACACCACAGTGACAAACACTGCCTACAACAAGAAAAGAGAGCCACTGCAGACAAATGGACTGAAGGAAAAAGTGGCTCAGCCAAAACAGCACAGTGCACAAAACACACAAAAGACATCCCTAGAGCACCAGGGATGAACAGGGAACCCTGTACAGCAGGGCACCCCAGGACCTCTTCTTCATAAGGCCATTACTTTCGAGTGCAGGAGTTGTAGCTTTCTTTCCTAACACAGTGATAGACACAGAGAGTTAGATGAAATGAGGAGACAGAGTAATATGTCCCAAATGAAAGAACAGAACAAAATCACAGCAAGAGACCTAAATGAAACAGACGTAAGTAAAATATGCCTAATAGAGAATCCAAAGTAATGGTCATAAAGATACTCAATGAATTTGAGAAAAGAGTAGAGGACATCAGCCAGACACTTAACAATGATATTTAAAAAAAAAAAAAAAAACAACAACAATCAAAGATGAAGAACACAGGGGAGCCTGGGTGGCTCAGTGGGTTAAGCTTCTGCCTTCGGCTCGGGTTATGATCCCAGGGCCCTGGGATCGAGCCCCACATCAGGCTCTCTGCTCAGCAGGGAGCTTGCTTCCCCTTCTCTCTCTGCCTGCCTCTCTGCCTACTTTTGATCTCTCTCTCTGTCAAATAAATAAAATCTCTTAAAAAGATGAAGAACACAATAAATGAAATTAAAAATATAGCGGCTGGAAAAAATACTAGTTTAGTTGGAAGAGAAGAACAAATTAGTGACCTGGAGGGCAGAATAACAGAAAGTAATAAAGCTGAGCAGGTGAGAGAAAAAAAGTATGCAAAATGAGAACAGACTTAGGGAACTCAGCAACTCTAGCAAGTGTAATAACATTCATATTATAGGGATCCCAGAAGGAAAAGAAAAAGAAAAGGGGACAAAAACTTATTTGAAGAAATAATAGCTGAAAAATTCCCAAATCTGGGAAAAGAAGCAGACATCCAGATCCAGGAGGTACAGAGATCCACCAACAAAATCAGCCCAAGGAAGTCCACACCCAAGACATAAAGTAATTAAGATGGCAAAAAGTAGTGGTAGAGAATTTTAAAAACAGCTAGAAAAAAAGCAAGCAGTTATATACAAAGGAAACCCCATAAGGCCATCAGCTAATTTCTTAGCAGAAACTTTGCAGACCAGAAGAGAGTAGTGTGATATATTCAAAGAACTGAAAGGAAAAAATCTGCAGCGAGGAATATTCTGTCCAGCAAGACTGTCATTCAGAATAGAAGCAGAGATAGTTTCCCAGACAAACAAAAGTTAAGGAAATTCATGATCACTAAACCAGCCCTACAAGAAATATTAAAGGGGACTCTCTGAGTGAAATGAGAGTAACCAAGAGTAAGGAAAACTGGAAGTACAAGAGCAGTAAAAATAATTATATCTGTCGAAATCAGTCAAGAGACTACAAAATAAAAGGATGTAAAGTATGACACCATATACCTCAAACATGAGGAGGAGAGGAGTAAATAATGGGCTCAAACGTAAGCAACCATCAACTTAATATACACTACTATATATGAAAGTTGTTATATATAAACTGAATAGTAACCACCAGTAATAAATATGCAAAAAATAAACAGAAAGAAATCTAAGTACATCACTAAGGAAAGCCAACTAATCCTAAGAGAAGAGAGCAAGAGAAGAAAGGAATGGTGAAAAACTACAAAAACAACCATAAAATAAGTAACAAAATGGCAATAAATACATATCTATCAATAATTACTTTGAATGTAAATGGACTAAATGCTCCACTCAAAAGAAACAGCGTGAGTGAATGGATAAAAAGTAAGATCCTTTCTACAAAAGACTCATTTCAGACCTAAAGACACATGCAGATTGAAAGTGAGGGAATGAAGAAGCACTTATTGTGCAAATGAATGTAAAAAGAAAGCTGGAGTAGCAACACTTGTAGTGGATAAAAGAGACTTTAAAACAAAGACTGTAGAGAGAAACAAAGGACACTGAGCACTAAAATACTAAACACAGTTAATAATAAACACAAAGGAAGCAATTAATAGTAATACAATAATATTAGGGGACTTTGACATCATACTTACATCAATGGACAGATCATCCAAACAGAAAATCAAAAAGGGAACAGTGGCTTTGAATGCTCATTGGGTCAGATGTATTTAACAGATATATTCAGAACATTCTATCCTAAAATAGCAGAATACACATTCTTTTCAAGTACAAGTGGAACATTCTCCAGAATAGATCACATATTAGGCCACAGAGCAAATCTTAACAAATTCAAAAAGATCAAAGTCATACCATGCATCTTTTCTGGGCATGATACTATGAAACTAGAAATCATACACAAGAAAAAAATCTTGAAAGAGCACAAATAAATGGAGGATAAATAATATGCTGCTAAACAATGAATGGGTCAACTGTGAAATCAAAGAGAAAAAAAAAATACCTGGAGACAAATGAAAATGAAAACACAGTGGTCCAAAATCTTTGGGATACAGCAAGTACTGCTCTAAGAGGGAAGTTTAGAGCAATAAGTCCTACCTAAAGAAGAAGAAGAAAAAAAAACCACCCAAACCCTAAAATAAACAACCTAACCTCACCTCTAAAGGAGGTAGAAAAAGAAGAACAAATAAAACCCAAAACCAATAGAAGGAAATAAATAGAAAGAAAGAAATAGAGCAGAAATAAATGAAATAGAAGCCAGAAAAACAATAGAGCAGATCAGTGAAACCAGGACCCGGTTCTTTGAAAAGGTCAACAAAATTAATAAACCTTTAGTCAGACTCCTCAAAAAAGAGAGGACCCAAATAAACAAAATCAGAAATGAAATAAGAGAAGTAACAACTGATACTACAGAAATACAAAGGATTAAAAGAGAATGTTATGAAAAATCATATGCCAACAAGTTGGACAACGTGGAAGAAATGGATAATTCCTAGAAACATATACCTCACAAAACTGAATCAGGAAGAAATAGAAATTTAAACAGACCAATTACCAACAATAAAATTCAATCAGGGGAAAAAAAAAACCCAAAAACTAAACCTCCCAAAAAACAGAAGTCCAGGATCAAATGGCTTCACAGGTGAAGTCTACCAAATATTTAAAGAAGAGTTAATATCCATTCTTCTCAAACCATTCCAAAAATTAGAAGAGGAAGAAAAACTTCCAAATTCATTGTATAAAGCATGCATTACTCTGATACCAAAACTAGACAAAGACACTACAAGCAAAGAAAACTATAGGCCAATAGCTCTGATGACCATAGACACAAAAATCCTCAGCAAAATATTAGAAAACAAAATCCAACAACACATTTAAAAAAAAAAATCATTCACCATGATCAATTGAGACCTATTCCTGGGATGCAAGGGTGGTTCAATATTTGCAAATCAATCAATGTGATATATCACATCCATAGGAGAAAAGATTTAAACAAATATGGTCATTTCAATGGGTGCAGAAAAAGCATCTGACAAAGTATAGCATCCATTCATGATAACAGCCTTCAACAACTCAACAAAGTAGATTCAGAGGGAACACAGCTCAACATAATAAAGGCTATATATGAAGAGCTTAGAGCTAACATCATACTCAGTGGAGGAAAACTGAGAGCTTACCCCCTAAGACCATTAACAAAAAAAACAAGGATGTCCACTCTCACCACTTTTATACAACAAAATACTGCAAGTCCTAGCCACAGCAATCAGACAAGAAAAAGGTATAAAAGACAACCAAATTGGTAAGGAAGAAGTAACATTTTCACTATTTGCAGATGACATGATACTCTGTATAGAGAACCCTGATAACTCCACCAAGAAACTACTAGAACTAATAAATGAATTCAATAAAGTCACAGGATACAAAATCAATGTACAGAAAACCATTGTGTTTCTATACACTAATAATGAAGCTGCAGAAAGACAAATTAAGAAAGAATCCCATCTATAATTGCACCAAAAATAATAAAATACCTAGGAATAAACTTAAGGAAGTGAAAGACCTGTACTATAAAGATATAAAGCATTCATGAAAGAAAATGGAAATGAAACAGACAGGAAGATATTCCATGCTCATGGATTGGAAGAACAAATATTGTTCAAATGTCCATACTGGCCAAAGCAATCTGTAGATTTAATGCAATCCCTTTTAAAATACCAACAGTGTTTTCCACGGAACTAGAACAAATGATCCTGAAGTTTATATGGAACCAAAAAAGAAAAACAAGGCTGTAGATGCCACAACTCCAGATTTCAAATTATACTACAAACTAGTAATCAAAACAGTATGGTACTGGCACAAAAATAAACACATAGATAAACAGAACAGGACAGAAAGTCCAGAAACAAATCTATGATTACATGCTCAATTAATCTTCAATAAGAGAGGCAAAAATGTGCAGTGGGAAAAAGTCAAGTTTCTTCAACAAATGGTGTTGGGAAAACTAGACAGCAACATGCACAAGAATGAAACTGGACCACTTTCTTAGCCCATACACAAAAATAAACCAAAACAGATTAAAGACCTAAATGTGAGATCTGAAACCATAAAAATCCTAGAAGAGAGCATAGGGAGTAATTTCTCTGACATTGCAGCAACACTTTTCTAGGTATGCCTCCTGAAGCAAGGGAAATAAAAATAAAAATAATCTATTGAGACTACATCAACATTAAAGCTTCTGCACAGTGAAGGAAACAATCAATAAAACTAAAAGACACCCAATTAAATGGGAGAAGATATTTACAAATGACATATCCAATGAAGGATTAGTATCCAAAATATATAAAGAACTCATACAACTTAACAGCCAAAAAACCCAAATAATCCAAATAAAAATGGGCAGAAGACACAAATAGGTATTTCTCCAAAGAAACACACAGATGGCCAACAGACACATGAAGAGATGCTCAACATCACTCATCATCAGAGAAATGCAAATTGAAACTACTTTGAGATATATCACCTCCTAGGTATTAGAATTGGAATTGGTATTGGAAAAACACAAGAAACAGTAAGTGTTGGCAAGGATGTGGAGAAAAAGGGACCCTCATGCACTGTTCATGGGAATACAAACTGGTGCAGCGACTATGGAAAACAGTATGGAGATTCCTCAAAATTTTAAACATAGAACTACCATGTGTTCCAGTAACTGTACTACTGGGTACTTAAATAAAGAAACAAAAAACACTAATTTGAAAGGACGTATGTTCCTGGTGTTTATTGCAGGATTATTTACAATAGCCAAATTATGGAAGCAAACCATTTGTCCATTGATAGATGAATGGATAAAGAAAATGTGGTATATATACAATGGAATATTATTCAGTCTTTATAAATAATGAAATCTTGCCTTTGAACACGACAACTTAACCTAATGTTAAGTGAAATAAGTCAGTCAGAGAAAGAAAAATACTATATTATTTTATCCACATGTGGAATTTAAGAAAAAAACAGAGAACAAAGGGGGAAAAAAGGCACAAAGCAAGAAACCGACTCTGAACTATAGAGAACAAACTGATGGTTACCAAACTGAGGGGAAGTGCATAGGGGAATTGGTGAAATAGGTGATGGCGATTAAAGAGTATATATTTATTATTGAGCAATGTATAGAATTGTTAAATCACTATACTATATACCTGAAACTAACAAACCACTGTATGTTATCTATACTGGAATTAAAATTAAAAACAATAAAATTTCAAAAAAGTAGAAAAGAGTCAGACAAGCTTCAGAAGAACAAAGAAAACATCAGTTATAAAGTTCATACATTTTATTGAGTATGTAGGTATCTTCATGTTATTAACCAAATAGAGGTCAAAAGTACAGCAAAAATATTGGTGACATGTGAAGGAAGGAAGAGCACATATTGTCAGTCAGGCACTGAATTAAGCATGTTATGGACATTATCTCTTTCAAGCTTTACCCCATTTCTAAGAAATAGATAGTATCATCTCCATTTTATAGAATGAAAAAATTAATCTGACAAAGGCTAAATGGTTTCCCAGAATAAAATACCTAGGAAGTGGTCCACAGGCACCTGAGTACAATTCTGGTGTTCTGACCATTAAACCACACAACACTTTCTACTTAGTTTGGGCCTGTAGGTTCTGAATTGGGTAATATGGGGACCGCACAGCTTATACTTAAATCTGTTGCATTTCACTTTGTATCCAAGATTCCCAGAATCTGGTTTTCTACTTTGCCTTTCAATGTTCCTATGACTGAACGTTGCAGTAAGAAGGTCCTGGTCTTTAATAATTGGTTTTATCTACACCCTGGACTGAGACAAACTCCCTGCAAATGAACTCAAGTCTCTTGATGACCAGATCTCAACCCATGCTGCCATATCTTTGGAATGCCAACAGACAGTCCTCTGGCTCCCTATGAATCACTGGCCTCTCTTCTGGCCCAAATCGGTTTCTTCCAGTCTTTCCCCCCAGTTAATTCCTGGTCATCTACTCAGGGAGACTGACACAATTTTTAATCAGGTATGTATTTGTGCAGTAATTTGTTGATGCCTATCACCCACACCAGACTGTAAGCCCCGTAAGGGCAGGGACCATGCCTGAATTAACACCTAGTTAAGTACTCAGTGCATATAAATAAAACAAACTATGCAAAACTCTTAGCACATAGCAGGTACTCAATACACATTAGTAATATTATTTTACAAATGACTGAGATTTACTTATATACTTGGATATTTACATCAATCCTATGTTTGTCTCAAGGAGTGATATCTTGGTATAGAGGGATTTCTTTCAAAATCCCTTTCCTGACTATTTTTAGAAAAAATGGGCCTTAACTAGATTCCTCTACTGGTCCCTCGGGATTACCTAATTCCAAAGAGTTATCTGACTCTCTAGTCCCTCTTCTTCCCCAGATTGGGTCATGGCAGTAAGTTTCAATTGTCTGAATGCTTTATTTATATAGATTACATAATTTTAAATGATTCCTTGCTTACTAAGATCTTCAGGGTAATTCTAACAGCTCAACAACTTTATTCAATTAGAAAAAAGCTCTCAAATAACTTATGTTATGAAATTTTCTATTAACATAAGAATCTCTTTAACGAGTTCACTCGTAGAGTGAACTGTATAATGCTGAGATGCACAAAAAATAAATGATTTATTAATTAACATAATTCAATTTTGTTACCAAGTCCTATCAATTCCTACTTTGCAGTAACTTTCAAATTTATCAGATACTCTCCTTTTCTACCACTATCTGGGCCCTTACCTACTTGGATTACTGTAATTTTTTCCTAATTGGTCTTCAACTTTTAGTCTTAATCTTGTACAACTGAGTTTGCATAAACTGCAGCAAAGCTAATTTTCTTAAAACTCTTCATTTTGAGATCAGTCTTTATTCTTTTATCCAATTCCCACCAGATAAAATTCAAGTTCATCTGGGGAGTGAGGACCCACCTACCATTTTCTTCCATTTTCCATAGCAACCCTCCAGTTTCACATCACTCTGACTTCTGACTCTTCTCTGCTTATGAACCCCTTATGAGGTTTATAATGACCTTTTCCTTCTATATTTCCTTCTATATCATCAAAGTGTTGACAGGTTTGGTTTCTCCTGAGGCCTCTCTTCTTGGCTTGCACTTGGCCACCTTCTCTCCCTGTTTTCAAATGGTCTTTCCTCTGTGTGTATACACTCCTGGTGTCTTATCCCCTTGTTGTGTGTATACACTCCTGGTGTCTTGTCCTCTTGCTATAAGGACACCAGTCCCCACCCTATGACCTCACTTAACCTTAAATACCTCTTTTAAGGCCCTATCTCTAAATATAGTCACACTAGGGGTTAAAGGTGCAACTTATGAATTTGGGGAAACACAAATCAGTCCAAAACATTTAGTAAAAGTATTTTTTCTCTCTAATTTTTCTTTTGTAGACATGGAATTTTTATATATTTATTTATTGTCTGCCCAAAGAAATGATAGTCTTCTTCAGGAAAGTAATTATTTAAATTTTCTATTCCTAAAGCTTGTGCATTAATTAATATTGTATTAATTTCCTTCTTCAATCATGTCCACTTGAGAAATTGACTGTTAAGGAACTCCTGTAAAGGTAATCATCTTCACGTCTTAAGTCAGTAATGAGAACAACCTATTGGAGCAGCCTAAAATCATGCAGGACCTGATTGCCAACAGATGATGTTACCTGCTTCAATTAATACTGGTCGGTGTGAGAATGGAGACTTCGGTTGAAAGGTAGGTCAATAATTGACTCTCTCTGCTTGACTTATTTCACTCAGCATAATCTCTTCCAGTCCCATCCATGTTGCTACAAAACTTGGGTATTCATCCTTTCTCATGGAGGCATAATACTCCATAGCGTATATGGACCACATCTTCTTTATCCATTCGTCCATTGAAGGGCATCTTGGTTCTTTCCACAGTTTGGCGACCGTGGCCATTGCTGCTATAAACATTGGGGTACAGATGGCCCTTCTTTTCACTACATCTGTATCTTTGGGGTAAATATCCAGTAGTGCAATTGCAGGGTCACAGGGAAGCTCTATTTTTAATTTCTTGAGGAATCTCCACACTGTTCTCCAAAGTGGCTGCACCAACTTGCATTCCCACCAACAGTGTAAGAGGGTTCCCCTTTCTCCACATCCTCTCCAACACATGTTGTTTCCTGTCTTGCTAAGGGGAGATGGAGAGGAGAAGGGAGTTGAGGGAAATTGGAAGGGGAGGTGAACCATGAGAGACTATGGACTCTGAAAAACAATCTGAGGGTTTTGAAGA
Organism: Mustela putorius furo; assembly: GCF_011764305.1. Taxonomy (NCBI): domain Eukaryota; kingdom Metazoa; phylum Chordata; class Mammalia; order Carnivora; family Mustelidae; genus Mustela; species Mustela putorius. Next base: position 14,542,454 of record NW_025422057.1, read on the forward strand.
AGTGGGGAGTGGGAGATCGGGGTACCAGGTGGTGGGTATTAGAGAGGGCACAGATTGCATGGAGCACTGGGTGTGGTGCAAAAACAATGAATACTGTTATGCTGAAAAGAAATAAAAAATTAAAAAAAAAAAAAGAAAGAAATAATGAAAGAAAGAAAGGTAGGTCAATCAGGGAGGTAATCTTCAAGGTGGAAGAAGTCAGTCCAGCAAATACAAGGCATCTCTGGCTGTGGCCCTTGCATTCTAAGAAGCCATAGAGTAAAGACAAGATGTAGAGAGGGATGTCACCGACAGGCAAAAAGGCAACAGATCTTCTCCAGCAGGTTGTCAGAGAGACAGAAATCACACCTGTCCCTGGACTGAGAAGCATGGTGAGCTGTGTAGGAGATAAGGGGATGGGAAAGATCTAAGAGAGGAGAATGGTGGTACTACCTTTGGGCATTATTGTAGGCTCTCATTTTGGTTCTCCTAGATCTATTGCTTCCAGCAATTCAATATTCAGAACCTTTCTTTTAGCCATTTTAGCAGTTGTTTGTATCCAGATTGACATCCTTAACTGATGAATCACTGGAATTACTGAAAACTTTCTTAAAGAATTTACAGTATCATTTTTCCTACCTGAACATTAAAATTAATTATGAAAGTCTGTAGGTGTTCAGAAATTAATCTTTGGGGCACCTGGGTGGCTCAGTGGGGTAAGCCTCCACCTTTGGCTTAGGTCATGATCTCAGGGTCCTAGGATCAAGTCCCGCATCGGGCTCTCTGCCCAGCAAGGAGCCTGCTTCCCCTTCTCTCTCTGCCTGCCTCTCTGTCTACTTGTGATCTCTCTCTGTCAAATAAATAAATAAAATCTTTAAAAAAAAAAAAAAGAAATGAATGAAAAGTTGCCAGTATATTTTACTAATAGATTATCAGTGGAGTAGATCCGAAAATAAGGCTTTGGAGCAACAAAGTGTTTTCTCTTGTCTCAAAGGGCCCCCCCTTACTCCTTCTGTTCCCCAACCAGAAACTACATTAGGTTATAGAATTTCAGACCTGAGCAAGTTAGGGGAAGTATTTTTTGGGCGGAGTAGGGCAGTGATGAGAGAAAGGCCACAGGTCTAAAGTCATAAAGTATACAATTTCTCACTCTAAACAGGAGCTTTTTTGGTCCTCCTCAAATTCACTTTTGGGATGGATGCAGTCAGGTATGAAATACTCCTGAAGACTCCTCTGCCTCTTATTTGCCACCCTGCAGTCTAATCCTGGTTCCTGAGCATCCTTGGCTTGGCAACAGCTTTCTGTCATTGTGGCATCACTGGTGACTTTATAAGAACAGTTTCTCTGCTGACAGCACAGTCAGTACTGTATGAAGGTCACGGACAAGCAAACAGGTAGGGAGACAAAGGAACCTCTTTCTGAAACCAGCCACACTCAGCCTGTCGGTCTCAAGTGCTGACGTGCAGCAGTTGTGCTGCTATTGTCTCCCATGTCCGGGTACTTATCTCATAACAAGGCAAACAATGAAAGGGCACTGTGAAATACGATCGGAAGGAACTCCTTAAATGGCCCATAAATAGTGTGTACAGCTAGATTTTAAGGAAGAGCAGCCACGCTGTAATCTTCGAAGATTCCCGGAAAATCTAGGCTTCCGAGAAATCTGGCTTGATTTACATAAACAAATCAAGGAACTGCTTTTCTCGTGGATTCTTTCTCATTTCTCTGACAAATGCTAGAAAAACTGGCAAGTTGAAGCATCTGCCGGATTCACAGTTGCTCTTTCTCTGGAGCTCCTGCAGTCAGGCTCTAACAGTGTCTCCAGGAAATGGCAAATATTCACTTTATTTCAATTAGTTTTCGCCACACAGTCCACTGCCTCTTCAGCCAGCTCAGAAAACATGACTTTTAGTATTGCTTAAGCTGCTTGACTTGGGAGATAAGCACTGAACTCCTACCTCGTCATTCGCTAGGAAGATTGGGTCCTTTGTGTCTTATCAGTTCACCTGCTGGTATTTATTTAACGTCGTTTGTGATGAGCTCTCACTTTTTCCTCTTCATTTGAATTTTGACTTGATATTAATTTATCTTTATCTTCTGATTAACACAATACTACCTTTGTGACCTAGAGTCCGTTTTTTCTTTGACTAGGCTCTTCTAAATACAAAACTCAGAATTGAACAGTGCCCACTTTGGAATAAGACTTTTAAATGGGTGCAGCTTTTGAACTTTTAACAAGAGAAAGCTCTGACATCTTTCTGTCAACATTTTCCTGAACTACAAATTGCTCATGCATTAGAAATTCTCTAGAAATGACATAAAAAGGCTATGAAGCAAATGTATTCTTGTAGTGCAGGTCTGCAAGTCAGGGTAATTTCAGAATATACCGCATAAGCTGAAAAGATGGCAGATGCAAGAATTGGATTTAACCATAGATGATAACCCAATTTTCTCCATAGGGCTGTAACTCAATAAGTCTTTAATGGCTTCTTAGATAAACAGATGGATGTCATCAAAAGGCACAGGATGATAAATCTGATTGGTGTCTGAATAATTTGCACGGCTTTATCCCCAAAACAAGTGGGAAGAGAAAAATGGGAAAACCCACCCTTAAGCCCCAGCATGGGAGTTTAAATTATTTGATTAGGAACAGTTGTATTTTCCCAGTGGCATAATATTGAAAACAACCAGAATGGCAAAGTGTAGGAAGTGCAATATATCTTTTTAATTAGGGTTCTTCTTCTGAAGATTTATACTGGTTAGTTGAGCTGTGTTTATTTCTATTTAGTTGACTCAGTTTATTTTCATACAGATTTCCAAATATTCAATTAAATCCCTTTGGAAGATTATGACTTTCAATTATCCTTGATGGCCTACAGTTTGTATACTCTTAAGTCCATGGCCCAATTTCTGCTGGTCAAGCAGTTCCTGGTTCTTTGAACAGTCCCTTTACTTGGATGCTTTTTTAATTTAGTTCACTTGTTTATCAGGATCACTCGGTAGAATTAGATTTCCAGTAGTCCATGGTTGGAAATCATATTCTGACCAAATCTTTCCAGGGCTGAGCCTGTCAAATGCTAAACACACATGTATAGCTCAGTGAGATTTGTGCAGATGAATCTAGGAGAAATGGTATGGCTAAAAAATGTTCTGAAAAGAAATAAACCTTTTATTTTCACTGCCATTGTTATATTTGGGTTGTGAGATTATGGGAATGTGCTATGGTTTTTAAGTGTTACTTTAGGGATTTCTTTACCTTAGACAAGATAGAGGGCTAAATTCTTTAAATGTCTGATGATAAAGTATATAATTTCTTTAATGTTGGAAGGAAAAGTGTCTGTTGAGATGATGATGCTAATGGTCTTTATCTTTAGTATAAGATACAGCTTTCAATATTTCTGAGAGATGCAAAAGTTTACTTAGTAGAATTACCATAAAAAACCTTTTCAAAGATGGACCAGGAATATTCCTGAGAACCTACTTAAAAAAATGTTTTCCTTTTATCCACAGAGTCTAGGAAAGTGATTTTTTTTCTTTTAAGACTTTATTATTTGAGAGAGAGAGAGAGAGAGCGAGTGCATGAGTGAGGTGAAAGCCAGAGGAAGAAGCAGACTTCCTGCTGACTAGGGAGCCTGCAGGGCTGATCCCAGGATTTCCGGGACTCTAGAATCATGACCTGAGCCAAAGGCAGATGCTTAATCAACTGAGCCACCCAGGCACCCTGAAGCAAGTACTTTAAAATATTTTTATTAACTGACATTAGTTCATGTGTTGAAGTTAATTCTTAGCAGCTGGAAATAATAGGAGATTTTTATGTAGCACTTACTATGGGCACTTGCTAAGTAGTAATTTCCTAGCATTTTACACATATTAACCTATTTAGTCTTCATGACAATCCTAAAGGGAAGGACTATGAGTATCCTTAATTTATAGATGAGAAAATCAAGGCACATATATATTGAGTAAACTGCCCAGGATCACACAGCTATTAAATGATAGAGCCAGGAATTAGACTTTAGGTGGTCTGGCTCCACAGTCTATGCTTTTAACCATCTTAATGTTTTACTGTGTTTCATAAAAAGCTTGATTGATGTACAGAGATAGTCTTGATATTATCAGTAATCAAGTAGAGATGGATTGGTTAGGCCCCCCTGAACATGAGGACCTAATCTCTGCTTTGGAGTCTGGTTACTCAGTTACACAGGTCTGGGAGCTCAGAGAACAAATGCTCCATCAGGAAGAGCCTCAGATGACCAGTGCTCCCCTCAAATGCTTTCCGGATACAGGTGGGTTGTGAATAACCAAGCACGTCCTACCAAATGTCCTAGATACATATTGGCAACCTTACTACCATTTCTCCATATGCTAATGGATATTTTAATCTTCATTTCAGATGCTTTATACTATACTTTTCCTCGACCAGCCCTCTGTGGATGTTCCCGGTATGCCAAGTGCAGAACCTGTCACTAGTCAGTTGCAATTAATCCCTTTGTTATGAAGTCTGACTGTCTCTCTATGTCCCATGGGCATTTTCATTCGGGGGGGGGGGGAATGTGGCCGTAGTTTACTACAATGGTTTTTTTCATGATGTTTAAAATGCCTCAGTTGACTAAATATAAATAGGTAAAATTTTCCTGAAAAGCAACTTAACAACATGTGTTGAAAACCTTAAAAAAAAAATTCATTCTTACCTGCTTCCGAACTAGTATTTTTTTTTAAAGATTTTATGTATTTATTTGACAGAGAGATCACAAGTAGGCAGAGAGGCAGGTAGACAGAGAGGGAGAAGCAGGCTCCCCGCTGAGCAGAGAGCCCTTTGCAAGGCTCAATCCCAGGACCCTGAGATCATGACCTGAGCTGAAGGCAGAGGCTTAACCCACTGAGCTACCCAGGCACCCCCAGAACTAACTATTTTATCCTAAAAAAATTATCAGAGATTTGGACAAAGGTTTTACATACAATCTGTATCGCAGCATTATTTACACCACACACACACACATACACACACACACACACACACACACACACACACAAGAATGGAAGAAGAATCCAGGGAACAACATTATTTATGCAAGAAGAGGAGAATAATTAAGTTTATGGTATCCATAAAATGAAATACTATGCAGTCATTAAAATTACGTTTCTGAAGAATTTTTAATGACACAGAATTTAATACTCATTACATAACATTCAGTGGAAAAGCAGAATACAGAACTTCATTAAAAAATGATGTTCCTTAAGTAAAAAGAAAAGATATATAAATATATCTAACATCCGGAGAGGACATATGTCTTTTGTTAGTTACCTCTGGGTCGTAAGACTTTGTTTTCTCTTTTCTCAATTTTTAAAAAATAAATATTAATTTTATAGTCACAAAAACCAGCTGATAGGATGAATACCTGTGAGCTACAGGGAGAAGAACTGGCAGATATTAGTGTGTGTGGTGGTGGTGATGGTGGTGAGAGGCAGACAGCAGAAGAGAAACACGGCCTCCTTTTCCTGCAGAAATATCCCGATTCCCCTGCACCTTCCTCTACCTCCCCAGGCCTTAACACCTGTGTATAAGAAAGGGTGTATTCAAAGGTACATACACATCTACAAACACTTGATTACCAATCTCAGGTAGCTCCTTCCCATAAAGGCTGGGATGCCTGCCTGGTTACTAGAAATATAAACTGAGTCAAATCATTGCAATGTGATTTTTAGGCAAATTACTCAGAAGCCTGACTCTGATAACTCTCCCATAATGGGGCCTTAATTCTTCAGGTTGAAATGAGGCTGGAGTCTCCTTTGGCACATATCTTCACAGATTTTTGTAATGCATTTTATAGGTGGTGCCACTCACTGGCTTTTCCTCCTTTCTTTTTACTGAACAAGTTCCTGTCTACATTCTGGCTTCCATTTAGTGAGATGAAATGTTATTAGAAATATGAAAACATTAGCTCAATTGACTCTCCCCTCCTTCCTTCCTCTGCCACTACAGTTCAAATCCTTGCTTGGGAAAGCACATGAACCAAGATGAGAAGAATTCTGACTTTTGAGGAGGGAAAGAAGAAGGCATTCCTGGCAGAGGGGAGCGTAAGCAAAGATCTATCAGCTGAGCACAGCAGGCTGTGTAGGGCAGAGACTGATATTCTCTTTCCACGAGGGTAGGCTCTGCAAGTGGTAGTAATGGAGAAAGGTGGTTTGAGGCCAGATCCCAGGGGCTTCTGGTTACGTTAGGATGATTCCAAACATCAAAGTTACCACTCAAGAGATTAAAGATTTGCCACCAAGTATATTCAAGAGAATATACTCTGGGCTTTGAGAGCAATTAGAAAGAGGAAGCCAGGGGCGCCTGGGTGGCTCAGTGGGTTAAGCCGCTGCCTTCGGCTCAGGTCATGATCTCAGGGTCCTGGGATCAGAGTCCCGCGTCGGGCTCTCTGCTCAGCAGGGAGCCTGCTTCCCTCTCTCTCTCTCTCTGCCTGCCTCTCTGTCTACTTGTAATCTCTGTCTGTCAAATAAACAAATAAAAAATCTTTAAAAAAAAAAAAAAGAAAGAGGAAGCCAAAAATTCTTTTGGGTGATGTCAGTATTATGTGAAACCCACTGGCCTGGGAGAGAGAAGACCTGGGGTCACCTGCTTGTTCTGCCAATAATCAGCTATATGCCCTGGAGCAAACTGTACACCTTCTTTAGGGTTCTGCTTTCATATGATAAAAGTACAGGGATGGAATATATGAATTCATGCATTCATTCACTCAGCTAAGTATTGGCCCATTGTGTCAGGCACTATGCTGGACATGGAGGACACTGTGATAAAGAAAGATGGTCTTTGCTTGCTTGGAGCTCACTGTCTAGTTAGGGAGGAAGACAGATAAATAATGTTTAGTCTAATGAGTGGTTTAGAGATATATCTACTCATATAAGTCTATTTAACCTTCCAAGGTAACAGCCTCAAAGGGGGCAGCAACCAATTCAACGTATAAGCTCTAGTATGTTTGTATAAAAATCAATCACGCAGTGGCCACATTCCAAATGCTAAAAGGAAATTAAGATCTGGAAATTATTACAGTGAGAACCTGTGTAGTCTCATTCTGTGGATATGTTTAAAAATGTGAAATGGATGCTGCACGAGACAGGGGGCTGAACAAGATGAACTCTAGTTGTCTGATCCTGTTATGCTAATGATCCTGAGACTGAAAGAGAGCAAAGAGGGCCAGTGCAGGGAGCAAAACACATACCGGGAACCCGAGACAGCTTAGCAGGCTGCTGCTTCCAGTAAGTAGGCTTTGACCTTGTTCGGTACCATTTTTCTGCTACTAAAGATCGTGTAAACTAATGGGGGCTTCCTCTGATGATACGGTATCGGAGAGACATTAACGCCTACGCAGTTAGTGGTGGTTTGAAATTCCTAGATGTGTTACCAGGTCAGATGTGTTACCAAGTCAACAGGTGACACATGGAATATAGTTGTTCTAAGAAAATGTGACAGTGGAATTTAGTTTTATTAAACGGCTAACATTTGTAATTAGAATGGTGATCTTTACATTACCAATTTAACATGGTAATAATTTTTTAAATAGCCATGTTTTTATTTTTTAAAGGAAATATCTATAAATATAAATATGAATATAAATATAAATACATACATTATTGAATTGGTTGCTGCTCCCTTCAAGGCTGTTACTTGGAAGATTAAATGTACTTATTTGAGTAGATACATCCCTAAATCACCCATTACATTAAACATATATATAACAAAATATTATATAAAATTATATACATATGAATATTTATAAATTTTACTGTGTGAAAATATAGGGATTCCAGAAAGGCAGTTATATTAATCTTCGATGTCAGAACTCAGTTACTATGGTAAAGGTTTGGATTTATTTTTTCATTAGCATTTTATCGATTGGACCAATTAGTCTGAGCAAGCCTGAAATTCCCAGGATTTCCAAAACTGACATCTGTGCCTTCCTTAAGCTGCTGGTGACACACATGATGTAAATTTACCAATTACAAGACACAGAGAGGGCTGCGCGTTAGCAACAGCGAAGCCTTGGGTTTATATCTGAAGCGCTCTGGGACAAAAGATAAAATAATGTTTGATCTCTGAATCACTCTCTAAAATCCCTTCTTTCTTTTTGCTCTACCTTTTTTTTTCCCCCAAATCACAAAATAGAGCAAATTAGATGTAAGCTTAACATATTTCATGTAAGTGCCTTTTTTGCCTTCGTACTTTCCCATGCTGTTTTTAATATTTTCCTACTGGGGAACCAGTAGAATATAGGGATTAGTGGCCTAGGCTTTAGAGTCAGAAAAAAAAAATGGGGTGAAATCCTGAGTTTATCAGTTACTACAAGTTTTTGAACTCAATTTTCCTTGTTTGTTAAGTACAAATGGTAGGATCCAACTTACAGGATTAGTACAATATTAAATGAGAAAACTCGGAAAATATTATTACAGCAATGGACTCATAGTAAATACCCAATAAATTGTATGTTTGTGTGTGTGCGTGTGTATGTGTGTGTGTGTGTAGTTGTGTGTGTATATCTTTGCTCATTTCAGACATTTGCACGCCACTGAATATATTTTCTAAATTGAGAAAAATCAATAAGAGAAATGATATTTGCATTAGGATGCTTCCTCTCCCCCAGTAACTTTTCTTTTCTTTTCTTTTTTTTTAAAGATTTTATTTATTTATTTGACAGGCAGAGATTACAAGTAGGCAGAGAGGCAGGCAGAGAGAAAGAGGAGGAAGCAGGCTCCCCGCTGAGCAGAGAGCCTCTGGGCTTGATCCCAGGACTCTGGGACCATGACCTGAGCCTAAAGCAGAGGCTTTAACCCACTGAGCCACCCAGGCGCCACCCCCCGCACCGCTAACTTTTCAACACAATATTTCCAGATCAAAATAACTTAAGAATATTTTTAATAGAAAAAGCTTCTTCGCTTTTTCATGGTCTTGGGATGACTAATTTCTTTAAACATTTTCAAAACTTTAACAAAAAGTAGGTAAAATAGGGCTCCTGGTTGACTCAGTTAAGTGTTAAGTGTCTGGCTCTTGATTTTAGCTCAGGTGATAATCTCAGGGTCATGAGATCAAGCCCCATGTCAGGCTCTGTGGGGGGGGGGGCTGGAGTCTGCTTAAGATTCTCTCCCTCTTCCTTTACCCCTCCCCAGCTCTCTCTCTCTCTCATCAAGAAATATGGTAAAAGATATGAACAATGTAGTAAATATGCATCATCTTGTTTTAAGTTTATTAGTCTTGCTTTCCATGTTGCATTAGAAGTCCTACACTTCCTGATTTATACATTAAATATGATTTAAAGATGAAAGACAGAATTAGAAAAAAAAATCCATGAGCTATAGCATTCTAATGAACAAAATAAAAATGAACATGCAATTCAAGAATCAAAGGAGAAAATTCTAAGAGGATAGCATCAAGGCATTCACAAGATTTGCTCATCTTCAATGTCTTTAACGTGTGAACAAGTAGCCTGGCCAACATGACCTCAGAGATTTCAATGATAGGACAGCTCAGCATATGGGGCACAGAGACCAGGCTTTAAAACCAGCTCTACAACTTGCTTGCTCTAAAATCTTCAGCAAGTAAAAAATTTTTGGCAAGTAAAATAACCTTTTGAAGCATGGTTTCTTTAGCTGTAAAACACATAATTTCACCCATGAGTTACAGTCAAAAAATTAAATGGTTTAAATATACATAAAGCACCTGGGACAGTGGCCATACATGGCAGATGCTCAGTAAATCGTGGCTACACCTAATGTTATTATTTAGTTATTGTAAGTGAAGATATGTTTTTGTATTTATATGTTAAACATCACATATTAATGGCTAGATATTTTTTTCACCATTTTGGAGGTATGTTTGGGATGGTATGCCTTAATATAAACTATGTGGAATATATAAGGTTCACTTTGGAAATTTTGAGGAATAGCTTCAAAGACTGTGGCAGCCATTCCCTTGAGCAGCTGAAACTCAGATACAGAAAGCCCATGTGGTTGCTGACTGGAAGAGACCATGGACAGGGAAAACAGTGCTTTCAAAATCTGAGCCCCAAACTGAAAGTCACAAGGACAGATATTCCAGATTGCATGAGAGGTCTGTCATACAGCCCATAATCTATAGGTTAACTTTTGGAATAAGACCCAAATGCGGAAGAGTCCTGAAAATGTGTTTTACTAGCTTTTCACATTAAAATAATTTTAGACTTACAGAAAAGTTACAAAGGAGTACAGAGTTCTCATTTGCCATTTACCTGGCTTCCCCTGACACTGTCCTATCAAATAATGATCAAAACCAGAAAATGAACACTGACATAGTACTATTGAGTCAACTATAGGCCTTATTTGAATTTCACCAGTTTTCCCTCTAATCTTTTATTTCTGCTCCAGGATTTAATTCAGGATCTGACTGCATGCAGATGTTGTTAGCCTCTAATTAGTGTTAATTCCTCAGTCCTTCCCTGTCTTTCATGACCTTGACATTTTGAAGACTTTTTGTCAGTTTGTTTTGTAGACTCTCCCTCAATTTGGATTTGTTCTGATCTTCACTCATAATTAGATTAGTCTTATGCATTTAACGAGAACAGTAGTGATGTTTTTGGTCTTTTAGGGCAACATATCAGGGGGTGTATGATTTCTTTATGTTTTATTACTGATGATAGGATAACCCTGATCATTTGGATAAGGTCATGTCTGCTACAGTTTTCTACTATAAACTAATTATTTTCCCCTTTGTAATTAGAAATGTCTTGTGGGAAGATACTTTTGAGGCTTTGCGAATGTGCTGTTTTACATTATATTTTCTCCCATTAATTTTAGACTCCATCAATTGTTCTTGCCTGCAGTAATTACCACTGTGGTATTTGTCTAAGATGACTTTTCTATCTTTCTTATTCTTTGTATAACCATTAACTAGAATTCTACTGTAAAGAGGAGCTGTTCTTTCTATGCCACTTTTTAACTTATTCAATTTTTATATCTATGTTAGTAAGGAGTTGTGGGCATTTAATTTATTCTCTGAGTCATAATCCAATGGTACATGTATTTATTCTATTGTTCATTATTCCAGGTTTGGCAGATGGTTGTTCCTTCGAGGTGGACTCCTGTGTCTTTCCGACATGTCTTCATAACTTTTTGAACACTTAACTTTTGAACCCTGGAACCGTAAGATGTCCCAAGCTCATCTTGCATTTTCCCTTCCTGGCCTTGGAGTCAACCATTTCTCTGGAAAGTTCTGGTTCCTTTTATTGCAGAATGTGCTTAGGAAACGCAGAGATGCGAACTCAGAGTGTTCATTGTTACTGAGGTTATCCTTGCTTCCAAGCCCTCTCAGAGGACACAGTGAAGAAACACACATATGTACGCTAATCCACATACACACAGCTGCATTTCTACGTATGTCTTCATGCATGTGAATAAGCCCTTGCTGATGGTTCTAATACCAATTCAGTACCACAGGACTCACTCTACTCTTCTCACTTTATTTTTCTCTGAGAGTGAGAAACCCTACTCTCATTATCCACAAGGCATTTAATCTCTTTGTTTAACCATGGCATCGACATAGTGTCAGCATTGCAAACCCATGCCCCACCACCATTTCCAAAGAAACAGATGTACTAACTACAGTATAATGCTTGCAAATAGTTCTATTTGCTTTTAACCTTATAGTATACGATCAAATGTTATTTTACCAAGTTACTTAGGCTGTTTTCTTTCCTATCCCCTTTGTGCAGGTATGTTACTCATCTGAAATGCATTTAGGTTCATTTTTTTACGGTTTCTCTTCCATTTTGGGTTCCCCATATCCTGATTTTCTTTGTTCATTTATTGGGATGTGAAACACTACAATGTTTCTAGCAGTATATAAAAAGGTACTCAAAGAAGTGTCACTCTCCCCTCACCCCTCATTCCTATACCCCCCTTCTATTTCTCCATTTTCATATTCCATTTCCACTCCCTGTAGGTAACCAATCTCATTAGTTTTCCCTTTATGTTTCTTGTATTCTGAAAAATTGAGTAGGTATCTGTACATTTTTAAAAATTTCCTTGTTGCTTATATGAAAGATAGCATACTCTAGATATTCTTTTACACTTTATGTTTCTCACTTAATAACATATCCTGGAAATAATTTCATATCAGCTTATAGAGATCTTCCTCATCTTTTTTTTTTTTTTTTACAGATGCATTGTACTCTATTTGTGGATGTACTATAATTTATTTTATTACTTTCCCATGTACTCTCATGTAAGTTGTTCCCAATGTTATGTGATTTAAAACAATGCTGAAATGAATGTCCATGTATTGCCACATTACTGGAAGTATATTTTTGGGTATATTCCTATGAGGGGGATTTCTGGGTCAAAAGAGTGCAAGTGTAGTTTTGTTATGTATTTATTGCCAAATTCCCCTCTAACAGGGATGTACCAGTTTGCATTTTCACTAGCAATGTGTTGTCACACTTTTTAGTTTTCACCAACATGATAGGTGAGAATACTTGCAATCCTAGAAATAATTGTAATGCAAAGGAAAAAGGAAGTGAGGTAAAGCTCAGATGGACAGAAAAGAGGCATATAGAGAGCTAAAATGGGACTTTGGAGTGTTCTGACAAGACTTTAAGTCACCTAAGAAGACTAGGATACAGGGATGATTCTGAAGTGTTTGGGAAAGTGAAAAACATTAATGCAAAGACGAAAGTGACCCCTGGGGATATAAAGGGGAATGGAACATAATCTGTAATGCAGTAAGCATAAGACAGGTTTAAAAAGATTGACTTGTTTTTACATGAAGAGAAAAGGCTAGAAACAAATATCAAAATAGAGATACTCAAAGCATTTGAAAAATCTCAGTCTTAAAAACAGCTGTGATCTAAAAACCCACAACAAAGAATATAGAAGCTACATAGCCAAGCAAGAATCAGAGCAGACTGTAAAAGGATGGTCAAGCAGCAGAAGCAGGGTCTGGTGACTCACTCCTAGGCCACCAAGAAAAGGAAGTAGGGACTCTGATCCTGCTTTAAGCACCCAGAACGAAGAGGAGCCTATGAAACATTTATTTTTAAGAAAAGAAAAAAGGACGATCTTAGAAAAGGTCAAACCATGATCTTGTGTATGACCAAATCATCAAAGTAAGATTTTTATGTATGGAAAAAAATATTCAAAGACCCAAAGGAACTTGTTAAATGTAAGGGGTTAAAAAGCCACATATTGCAAAGTGACCAACATGACTTGAGACAAGTAGTCCTCTAGAATGGGGCTGAAACAATGGGCTAGTTAGCAATGAAGAAACAGGTGATTTAACCTTGGTAGAGTTTTGATCCTATTTCAGAAGCCAAATTTTAGGCCAGAGATTAGGGAGGGTTTTTTTTTTTTCCCCCACTTTTTAAAACTGAGAAACATATAGAATTAACTTATATTGTAATTATAATTTATATTATAATTCATTTATAACAAGTACATGGGAAAATGCAGTTGAAAATTCATAGTGAGCTTAAGAGCTGGACTCTGGAAAGTTAGCACCAGTAAGGACAGATGAGTAAGAGAAAAGAGTAAAATAATTAAGCACATGTGCTGACTTTCTATTGTGTTCTAGGTACCACTTAGCACCCAGAGATATAATGATGAACAAGGGGAAAACTCCTGCCCTTAGCTTGTCTGAGTAACATAGAGACACTATAATAAAAATGTTATAGTAATAAACAAAAAATAAAGGAGTGGACTGAGGATGGAAATAGGTTTCACAGAGGAAGTGACCCTTGAAGTGACATTCCTTTGTTAGGAGGGGAGGTGTGGGGGTTGCTGTGTGTTGGAGGATAGTTTAGATAGATAGTCAGAAGGACTAGTACATGCTCAGGACAGGGGTGTGGTGTATCTATAACATCAGAGTGTATCTTAAAAATTACTTTAGCATCCAGCAATGTGAAGTATTTTTTGTCTCTCTGAAATTTCATATTTGCAGATAACACAAATGGGACATAGGGCATGAGAACAGAGCTTAGAATAATGGTATTAAACTTCAAAAAACCTTGAAACATCAGAGAAACTAACTGAAATGAACTGCCTCCTTTCCTTGTGCAAGAAAAACAGTAGGTATAAATGCAAAATGCAGAATGGCAGAAAGGGTCAGAAAAGGACAAAGGAGTCCTTCTGAACTGTGGGGGGTGGGGAAGTAACCAGCAGGGCAGGGCAGCTGGTTTTAAAAGAGATGTTAGCACTAAGGCATGATGACACTAAAGCCGGAGAGAGCCCCCTGGGTTCTAGGATGGTGGGCACTAAGGAAGTCTGTCCAGGTGAGCTTTACCTTCTTCTTCTTTCGAACAAAGAGATAGAACCATCTCCAGAATCTCCTTCTATTCCATGACTCTTGAGCAAATGAGCTTTGGGAAGATTGAGGGACATTCTGAGAGCCATGGGATGACCCAAGCTGGAAGACATAGGCTCCAGAAGGCACGGATAGAAGGACTGGGAGCAGTGCGTTGAACCTGACCTGGGAGGTGATTTCAAAACTGCCTTCTACCACATGATGGATTATTATAAGGAATGTGATCAGCTGTTCTCTATTTCTGGAGGGATGAGAACAAAAACAGAGCAAAAACAAAACAAAAACAAAGAGAGAGAGAGAGAGAGAGAGAACACAAAAGAAAATGGGAAAATTGCAGTGAAGATTTTTAAATAACAGAACGAATTAGTCCCAGAAGTTATGGGCATGCCTTTTGGGAAAGTTTTTAGAAATTGTCTGTCTGTCCAAGATGATTCTGAGCAGGGTCACTAGCTGTGGTCGCAAGCCATTGGATGAGCCGGTGTCATTACAGTGCCCTTCCTATCTCTGTGTTTCTTCAATTTTATAATATTATGCATAAATAGAGTAATACCAAATTACCCCATTTATACATTTTATGTATCTATTAATATGGACAATAGTTGCCTTTCCATTTTACCAGTAAAGTTTTGAATACAAATGTGACTCAGCCTCTCACCATTACAGCTCTACATTCAGAGCTAATTGCCTCACAGAACACTTAAGGAGTCATTTTTCATTATGATGGTGAGCAAGGAGAAAGCAGATGGCACAGTCATGTTATTGATTTGATGATCCTTGCCTGGCTTGTTGAATAAATGGAACTGAATGTATGGTCACTGCATCCAGACTTTTAGGGCCTTCAAGGTTCGGTTCAAATTATGTCAGACAGCAGGTTCATGGGGCAAGAATTCATTCATTCCTCCAAGCCTTCTAAATGATAATTCCAGGGACCAAGAAGAACTTCTCAAACTGCTTATTTGGAGTTGTGTTCTTAAAGAAGAGGATGAGCTCCTTCTTAAGTTTTGCCAACACTTTTTCTGCAGGCCCACTCTGAACTTGCTGCCCACCAGTTATGGGTCTAGACCCAACTTACATGGGCTGCCCTCATTGGCAAGTAATACAGTGTATAAAAGAAGGCAACTTACTCACTTTGCAGAGGACCATTAACTCTTTCCCTAAAAGTCCTTGGAGAGAGATGATTCAGGCCTTCAGTGGTTAATGTTGTTATAATCAGTGTTTACCTTGTTTAGAGTTACAACACTACTATCATTGGTGCGAGCTTCTCCACTGGGCCTTTCATTAAGAATGAAGGGAAAGTCACACTCAAAGATGCCTTTGGTAGGTCCTGTGGTACCATTTTACAGTAAATGATAGGAGATTAAATCAGCTGTCAGTATAACATGGAATTTTTTATCAAAACTTGAATATACTCCTTCCAGATGAATTTGCTAAGGGACCACTCGCCCTTTGGAGTGGCCACCAGAAACATGTTTATGTGAAAAGAAGAAATTCCCAGGGCCCTCCACCCACATTTTCTTAGCATTTTATCAGTTTCCTGATAAGGATACATATTTTCTCAAGCCATTTAATTTTCCTTTTTGGACCTAGGGAATTTGTTTCCATCTGCCATTTCTGGGCTCTGGTGAAAGGTATGCAGTCCTGCCTTCTGGCAATGCGGGGATTATTATTGTGGTCTTTTCTTGTCAGGCTTTACCACATGGCATAATAAGCATGAGGCAGGGGTGAATTCCCTCCCTCCATGAGAGATCCAGAGACCTTGGTTTTAGTTCTCACGAGCTGAGCTTGACAAATCTCTCCCCAGCTTCTGGCTCTCCAGGTTTCTTTGTTTCTCTCTTCCTTTCTCCCTCCCTCCTTTTCTTTCTTACTGCAAAATGCAGGAGAGAAGTAAATGGTTTCTAAGTTCAGTTCTAAAGCTCCTAAACTTTTAAAATTGTCTAACACTCAGAATTACCCATCTATCCTTGTTTAAGGCAGGTGGCCTTCTGCTAAATTCCCCTAAAGCATGTAAAGCAGGACTATTTAATTCATGACCAATTAAAAGTGAAACATCTTACTAATTGGAAGCTTTGTATAGAGACCGTCATGTCAACCAGCATAGGAAATACTGGTTGGCTGATTTAGGCTTTAAATTTTGTTCATCTCTGCAAAATTCTTATTTTCTTGTTTTGTTGCTTTGAAGCAACTTACTTATACCCAACAAATTTTGATTTTCCCCTTTGGCTTTGTAGTTGATTTGTTGAGCTGCTTAGTTTTTCCTGCTTTTCTCTTTGACCACAGTAATTATTTCCCAGTCAATTCTAGAAATACCTGAACAGAGTGGCAGGTGGGGAGAAGAAAAAGAAAAGAAAATTGTGTTGGCCGTGTTTTCAGTGCCGGGGGCTCACTTTTCACGTCCGTGAATTCTGACTTTTCATGTGAGTTTATTTCTAATTGCTCTATCTTGAGAGTATTTGAGTTAACTTCCAGGCTGTTTCACTTCCTTCTACTGCATATTTAATTAGCCATGTTCACTATTCTTCATGTTTCTTGTCCTTATTTTCTTCTTTGTTCCTTTTGCACATTAATTAATTTCTCTCTATTACCAATGACACGAAGAAAAAAATTAAAATCTCAAATGGGAAAACCATGGCCATGTCACTTCATAGAGACATTGGGCAGGGAAGGGAAGTCTCCACTCTCTCTCAAAGCAGATAGCTAATGGCCTTTGACCATAACCCACCCCACTTCCCATAAGGAAAAAGAAAAGATTTGGATAGAGCATTATGGTGTGAGATTTTCTGGTTTTAAATTCTGGCTCAGTGACTTATTTACTGTGTGGTTATAGAAAAGTTGACTTAAGCTCCGTGAATTTATTTTTCTCACCTATGAAAGAAAAGTTATATTATATGCTTCATAGGGTGATGATAATTGAAAGAATGGTAATGAACATAGAGCAGAATCACAACAAATGATATGTGTTAATAATAAGTACAATAGCAACTGATACTTTTTATTTGCTAGATGCATTTTGTGAGGTTATCTTTCCTGATTTTAACTAATATGTAGACATCTATTCTGTAAGATTTAAAAGTTGTTTTTCTGGTCATAAAGGGTGGAACCTAGTTGTGCTCTCTCAAACTGAAATAACATGGTTTTGTAAAAATTATCATCAAAAAAGAAATCAACGTTCAAATAATAAAAAATAGAATACGTTTATGATAGGTTTAGTACATGCTACATTGGAAACATACAGTGCCTTATTTTTTGTGTCATAGTCCCCTAATATTCTGATTTTCCTTAAACCTTAAATCTAAACAACCAAGTTTTAATATTTTTCATCAAAGGTGCAATGTTGAGTTTGATTTGAGTGTCCAAGATCTGTAACTTGAATGCTACATGAATCATAAATACATAAAATCTAGTCTATCAAAGATTATTGGCCTGAAGTCAAATTATAACTAGTAAATTGTACATTTGTATAGCATATAACTATAGATTTTCAACATATTTTTGGTGAAGAAGTTCTATAACTTAGGGATAATTAATTTTATTCACCAATTAAATATTTATCAAGCAATTACTAAGTACAAAAACTTATTAGCAGCTGGGGAATCAAAGACAAAATAAGACACAGCCACTGCCCTCAGAGAGCTCACCACCGGGGACGAAAGTTAAGGAAAGAACACAGTGACTCTGATACATGTTAGGAGGCAGTAATGAATTGATGTGGTAGATCTATGGGACTTTAAGGAGAATGAGGTCACATGTATATGGAGGAGACAGAAGTCTTCATGGAAGAGGAACTGGCTTTTGAGCTGGGCTTTGGAAACAGGCAGCTAAGAGGGAGAGCGCACCTCAGAGAACACACATACACTCACAGAATCATAGGAAGAAACATACATGTGGAACTACAGGCCTGGCAGCAATCATAAAAATATACCATGTGGTCATCTTCTTTACTTTATAGACGAGAAAACTGAGGGTCCAAGAGGTTAAAATAACTGCCCAAGGGCAGGCTCGCCCATGGTGCTCCATAGGTAGCGCTGGCAAGATTCTGTGGGTGGATGCAAAACCTGAAAGAAGTCTGAAGAGAGGTTGAGGAGGACCTCACACCCCTGACTAGATGTCTGGACTCACATCAACAGGCAATAAAATGCCAGCAAAGGTTTATGAGGAAGAGAGTGATATGATTAGAATTGTGCTCTCTTGGGGCGCCTGGGTGGCTTAGTGGGTTGGGCTGCTGCCTTCGGCTCCGGTAGTGATCTCAGGGTCCTGGGATTGAGCCCCACATCGGGCTCTCTGCTCAGCGGGGGGCCTGCTTCCTCCTCTCTCTCTGCCTGCCTCTCTGCCTGCTTGTGATCTCTCTCTGTCAGATAAATAAATAAAATTAAAAAGAAAAAAAAGAATTGTGCTCTCTTGGCCGAAGTCCAGTGAGAACAGCGGGTGCCCCGATGAAAAGTAGAGACAGGAAGAATGGCAAAAACAAGATGTCTGCCTTATCTGCCACAGGGGTAAAAGCTAAAGATCTTCATGATGATTTGCACACACGATGGGAGAAAGTGAAGAAGGCAAGCAACTCCACGATCTCAAACTTGAGCCACTCTGAAACGAATTTTACAAAACAGTAGGGAAGTAGGCAGGGTAACAGGGAGAAAGTCCAGGAAGAATGACGTTATGCCCAAAGGGCAGCAAATCCAGGTTGCGGTGCTGGTGCTCAACAGGTGAGCAGTGCTGGCTGGAGATCCGGAGTCAGGGGTGAGCTCCCCTGGAGTGGACAGGGCACAGCCCTTGGGAGACAGCATGGAGAAGGACGAGAGGTTGGCTAAAGGACTTGAGGCACGTGAGGCAAACCAAGAACCAAAGGGAGGTGCTCCACGTCCATCCTCTGTAAGTAGGTGCCTGAAGTAGATCAAGGCACACCAGAGGGGAGGGTTTCCAGAAGCTGGAGAGGCGAGACAGGGACTATTCAACTGTCAAGCCAGACAAAGACTTGGTGGCAAGTGAGAACTGAAAAAAGGAGATTTGAGTGACTGTCATTTTGTTACTCACTTAGAAGGATATTAAGCTTAGTGACCATATAACTCTCTCTAGTTATAGCACTCTCTCTCTCTCTCTATAGCACTGTTTACTCTGTGTCCATAGCACCTAGCACAATTTGTCTTACTGGTTTACTTGTGTGACTACTTACTTCACGTTTATCTCCACACATGCTGTACCCCCTAAAGGGGCAGGAACTCTGTTTTTGTTCACCACCATATATCCAGTGTCTGGTCTATGGCAGACATATTTAAATATTTCTCAAATGAATAAAGGTAGTACATGAAGATTCACAGTAACTATGTAACTATACTTTGGATAGAAGACAAAATTACTTTCTATGATTGATCTGTGGGCCTTTTTAATAGCAGGTGTGTTTTTGACACAGAGTCATGTTTATTAACAATAATCCCAGGTGTTTGGTTCTTTGGTGTTGCCTGGGCTCTCTGCCTAATTTTATAGTTTATTTTGCCATGAAAAGCCTCTTCTTTCTTCTTTATGAAGATACATATGGTGTATGCAAATAATATTTGGATTTGAGGTTAAAAGGTAACTACCATGCCAGATATTTCATAACGGAGCCTTGATATGGTTCAGTAATTTTATTTCTTATTCCAGCCACCTAACAGAGAGAGTGCTAAGATTAGATCAACAGGTGTGTTTCTACAAGTGTGAAGATACAGTGGCAAATTTATGGAAGGAAAATAGTCTTAAGGGATGAGTAAACTCAGAAGATTCTGGAAATGTGAATTAGCTTAAAAACAGCTTTCAGAGGAAGAGAGTCCCATGCTTTGAACCTGCAGACCTAATCTGTCCCTGGAACTGCAAAGACCTTCTATATTTCACAGGTGCTGTGGGATAACAATAGCTACTTTCCAGAATCATTAAGAGGCTTAGACCAATGACTGTATGGAAAGCACCTGAGACAATGCTCAGAATTACTACTTCCCTTTCTCCCACCTCTTTTTCATTCAGTTAAATCAAAGTCTCTTTTTTGTCATCGTTATCCATGACCCTGTAAATAGACTATCATTTTAAGCATTACACAGCATTTTAGATTTTTAAAAATAATCTGGTCATCCTGTCAAAACTTCTAAGCCTAAAGAAAAAAATAGAATAAAAACCTTAGCTTTTCTACAGTGTTCTTTTTGGTAATGTTAGACTCAGTCAAACGTGAGGCAAGACCAGGACAAAATTCCATCTTTAGTTGAAGCACATCGCTTCTTTTTGGCTGTGGACATGTGGGTCCCTGGGATTTTTAATCCAGTGAGAAGACTTAATTTGCTACTTATTAGTGAGAATCCATAAACTATGAAATCCATAATCCTCCATCACAAAGTGACAGCAATCATTATCATTTTCAATTTATGCTTTTGAAGAGCTCTATTTACTTTGTCCACATTTCATCTTAATGTGACTCTAAAACGCTTGGGGACCTTGCCATCCAAGGTGACTGGAGACATGCTTCGTTGTTTAGTGTCATGCAGCAGTTACTTGGCGGGCCCTGTTTTCCTGGGGATGTCAGTCTTTCAACCATCTTGAGGTCAGTAGAGAAAGTGGTGTATAGTGCACAAATTGTCAACAGCAGAAATACCACGTTAACCCAAAGAGTCTGGCATGGCTGGCCACAGTTTCTCACAAAGAATAATGAAGCAGCAGGTTTACGGGGTGGGGGAACTGGGAACCTAATTAGTCCTGCTCCAGGAATGCCAAAAAGCCTATTTAATATCTTTTGCTTTTACTCTTCTAAGCCACCTAGAGGGAGAACTGCTCACAAACACCTAATTTCATTACATTAAAAAAAGAAGGAAAAAAAGATTAGTACACGGGGTAATCTGATGGAGGAATCTGCAGCTTTTCTTTCGATCTCTGTTTAGAGGAAAGCCATGGAAAGGACTTCCGACATTTTTAGACCCTTATGACTTGCTAAGCATTCCTAAACTACTTTCTGGTGGAAAGAGAATGAACCAGAAAGACCATGTCATATTTTAAATTAAAAAAATAATTACTAGGGGTGCCTGGGTGGCTCAGTGGGTTAAAGCCTCTGCCTTCAGCTCGGGTCATGGTCTCAGGGTCCTGGGATGGAGCCCCACATCGGGCTTTCTGCTCAGCGGGGAGCCTGCTTCTCTCTCTCTCTCAGTCTGCCTCTCTGTCTACTTGTGATCTCTCTCTCCGTCAAATAAATAAATAAAAATATTAAAAAAAAATTACTAGCTGTTGCTCAAAAGAGATGGTGATTAACCTAGCACGCGTGCGTTTCCGAATCATGTATTTGTGGGTGCTGGCACTCAGTTTCAGAGAGAAGACCGCCATGCTCCTCAGATGTTCCCGCCTTCTCTTTATCCCCAAACTGACCCTTGTCTACAGGGCTTTCATTCATGCTAATGAAGAAAACCTTATGAAAAGCATCACTCAACATCTGGAAAGCTACATTTCAAAAAAGGGCCTCGTAAAAAATGTTGAGACTGAGCTAAGGACTGCAAGAGAACTTTTAATCTAATAAATAAGACGTACTAGACATTGAATAGATATGCTAATATCTGCAGACATAAAGTCACTCAAGAGCCAGGAGAAGGCTCCTAGCACCTTGTTCATCCCATCGTGGGGATGGCGTCAGGAGCTGATCCATGAAGCTCCTTCTCTACCACCATCATCATGAAGAGTGTTTTTGAACTGCTTTCTGTGTGTAGGGCACTGGGATAAGCATAGGCACATAGACGAACTTCTTGCAAAGATATGCGGTAAACTAAACTCTAGAAATGAGATAACCAATGTCAACACTTCCTTTCCAAGAGCCAATATGGTTCTCAAATGATCCCTGGAATGCATTTCTTCTCAAGTAGTAGACGGTACTATGTTAAGTTTTAATTGGCTGTGTACACACCAAGTATCTTGATGAAGAGTAAAAAAATAAGTCATATAATTTGTATGTTGGTGTCAGTATTTGCCTTATTTAGGGAAAACTGAGACGTGAACTTTAGAAAATTTCTCTCTACAAACACTGCCTGTTTTTTGTTTGTTTGTGGTGGCAGTGAAGTCAGGAGCTTTTTTTTTTTTTTTAATTTTATTGTTTCCTAACATCTTACTATAAAAATTTCAAACATGTAGCAAAGTAGAAAGAATTTTAATGACAGTATTCCCACCACCTGCATTCTACCATTAACAATTACTTGACCTGCTTTATAATATAGCTTCCATCCGCCCATCCTACCTCCAATCCATACATCAATACCATGTTTTTGATGCATTTCAAAGTAGACTGCAGACAGCACCTAATACTGTTTTGAAGTAGACTCAAAGAGTATTCCTAATCCTAAAAAACACCTAGAAAACATTTATGAGTTTTTTTTAAACAAAGAACAAGCTCATCCTGAATTATGCACACAGATTTTCGATACAGCTCAGTTGACAGGCTCTGAGAAAGTATGGTAAGTTAACTCAAAATTTTGTCTACCTTTATCAACGCTATAGACATTTTCAGTACTCCCTCAAATGCTGGGCTTTGTGAAGACACGGGCTTTGGAGTATAGAGAAATAACCTCTCTGCTACATAGCATCAGGGAAAACTACCTGGCATGTTGGTTATCAGTATTTTTTTTTCTCTACACTCCAGTAGTTTCCTAATTATTCCTTGAATTTCCATAGAAAATAGATTTCTATGCCTCAATTCCATCATTTACAAAGTGAGTTTTATACTACTGATTGCACGGCTTGTCATGAGGATCAAATGCAAAAAATAAGAGAACACTGTATAGATTAAAGCACTATGCGCATCTAAGGTAGCATTACTGTTAGCAATCATAATGCATCTGCAATAGAACACAGCTAAGGTAATGGGCCACACTGCTACTGGGTTCTTTCAAATCAGTCAAAAAGATTTCAAAGGTTAAAGGGACAGAGTATTGGCAGTTGCCTTCACTCTGCCCATTAGTACGTCATCTTGTCAAGGATCCAGAAGAACCTCAGTGTATATCACACAGACCTGTTTTCATTAGTGAAGGGTTTGCTTTGGAAATCATCCCAGTCCTAAAACAATACTTCCATTAGCTGGGCCCAGTACCTACAATTATCCATCTTATCTGACCCGTGCCAAACTATTTCACTTGCTGCATCCCATTTACGTTTACCTTGGTAGATCTGAAAGAAGAGCAAGGCATTCACTCAATATATGAGAAAGCACAGAGAACGTTTATTTCTTTGAACAAACACCTACACATAAACTTTGTGGAGAAATTCCTGCAACAGGGTATCATCAGGTACCGTAAGTGGCAAATCATTTTTAAGAGATGGAAACCCTCCGTCTCCATACGGGAAAAAACTCCTGTTCTAGGAGTATCTTAAGCTTACAGGGAATAAAGTAATACAGCTTCCATTTCTGTGTCAGGTTGGATACAAATCAAGAAAGTGAGATGCAAGGTCAAGGCTAGCTAGGGAACCAAGAAAAGATAAAATAATCAGGGAAGTGAGTTCAGCATCAATTACTGTTATTGAGAACTTGCCAGATCTCTGGCACTTTTTGCCAGAGAAAGATTGGAAATTACCCTTACCCTCAAAAAGCAGCCATTTCATAAGAGTTGCGAAGAGCAAATAATCAGAGACAGAAAAATTACACATTGTAAGAAAGTGGAATAGAATATGTAAAAAGAGAGACATAAGCACAGTTTGTGATCTAATTACAAGTTATATCAACATTGTGTGTGTGTGTGTGTGTGTACAATGTGGACAACATCACAGCAATGAGAAGACCTCCAACAGGGCACATCCAGTTACCCCTAGTTCAAAATATGATTTTCAGGTAGGAAAAGAATCAGAGGCGAAGACTGGTTGTGCCATTTGGGGGGAGGGATTCCCTGACCCATGGCTCCAGCTGTCTGGTGCTGAGAACAAGGACATATATTAAGTACCCAGAGGCTGGCATCAAGCCATCATCCTCTGACACAACTTCACATTCTAAACATGCAAGTAAACTCTTTAATTTGGTTCCATATTTTGATCACATTTATAATTTGGCATCCTCTATGACACACATACTAGGAAAAAATAAGTGGTCCAAAGGGGTCAAAAATTTGCTTGCCATGTCAGGGAGATTTCTACTGTAGTTACAACACCACATTGGGATGTGTGTGTGTGTGTGTGTGTGTGTGTGTACATACATACTCACATACATTATACACAAACATACACACATATTTAACATGTACTTCTAAGAGAAACATTGGCAAATCTGAATTTATAGCAATGAGGATTTCTAGATATTTTGGTAAAAGTTTGCATTCTAAGAAATTCTAAGACACTTTCCATTAGAACCATGTAAGCATCCTCACTGTGCTGCATGATAGCATTGTTTATTTCTTCCATTTAGTCTATGTGTTTTTGTTTTACTGCTGATGGCTCCATGTTCGTCTTACCTGACTGTCCAGGAGGAGGGGCACCTGATGATCCTCGAGGGAGACAAAGAAACACAGTCAGAACAGCAGCTCTGTTCCCAGCACATGGTTCAATGGCTATGGGCTTGGGTGCTCCCTGAAAAAGAAAACCCAACCTTAAATTCGCATAATTGACAGGACACTGTGATTCTACTTTTCTCCTACCCTTGCTGAAGTCACTTAACCTATACACTCCTAGTGGATGGGGACAGAAAATGTCTCATTTTCTAATAGTTCAATTGACTATTTTCTCATTGTAATACAGTGTTTTTGTAGTGGTGGTCATTAACATTTAGAAGACATTTTTAGGGGGGGTTAAAAATTGGTACATATTTATTTTTGAAAAGTACTCTTTTTTCTATCTTTAGTTTTTTTTTTTCTTTGATAGACTTTATTTTTTAGATATTTTTAGACTTTTTTTAAACAATTGTCAGGATTATTTTTATTAAATTTTTAAGTTCACATATAATGTATTATTGGTTTCAGAGGTACAGGTCTGTAATTCATCAGTCTTATACCGCAAGCATGTGATGTAGAATTTATTGTTTAGAGCAGCTCTAGGTTCACAGCAGAAGTGAGAGGAAGACACAGTATTTCCCCTACACACTTTGCCTTAACATATGCATAGCTTCCCACATCATCAACTGCTCCCACCTGGAGGTATATTTGTTACAACTGATGAACCTTCATTGACATCACGGTTATCAGAGGCCCATAGTTTACATTAGGGTTCACTCTTGTGTTATAGTTTATGGGTTTGGACAAATGTAAATGACATGAATCCACCATTATAGTATCATACAGAGTATATTCACTGCCCCAAATTCCCGTGTACCACCTATCTATCCCTTCCTCACTACCCCAAACCCTGGCACCAGTGATCTTAGTGGCTCCATAGTTCTGCCTTTTCCAGAGTGTCATATAGTTGAAATCACAGAATTTAACCTTTTCAAGTTGACTTCTTTCACTAGTAATTAATAGGCACCCAAGGTTCCTCCATGGCTTCTCTTGTCTTGTAGCTCATTCCTTTTTAGTGCCAAGAAACACTACATTGTCTGGAGGTACCACAGTTCATTTATCTATTCACCTTCTGAAGGACACCTTGGATGCCTATAAATTTCCACTATTAAAAATAAAGCTACTGCTATATGGAGTACGTGGGTGGTTCAGTCAGGGAAGTGTCTAACTCTTGACTTTGGCTTAGGTCATGATCTCAGGGTCATAAGACCGCCCCATGTTGTGTCCCAGTGCTGGGCAGGGAGCCTGATTAAGATTCTCTCCCTCTGTCCCCCCCCCCATTTGCATGTGTTCTCTCTAAAAATATAAAGAAATAAAATAAATAAAGCTACTCTAAACATCCATGTGGTGGCTCTTGTGTGAATGTAAGTTTTCAGCTCCACTGGGAAACTATCAAGGAGTGTGACTGCTGGATCTTATAGTACAGTATGTTTAGTTCTTTAAGAAATCATCAATTGTCTTCCAAAGTGGCTGTATCATTTTGCATTACCACCATCAATGAATAAGATCTCCTCTTGCTCTTTCTCTTCACCAGCATTTAATGGTGTCAGTGTTCCAGATTTGGGCCATTCTAAAAGGTGTGCAGTGACATCTTGCTGCTGTTTTAATTTGAACTTCTCTGATGATATATGATATGAAGGATCTTTTCATATGCTTATTTGCTATTCCTTATGTCTCCTTTGGTGAGGTATCTGTTAAGGTCTTTGGACAACTTTTAATTGGCTTGCTTCTTATTGTTGAGATTTAAGAGTTCTTTGTGTATTTCAGAAAGCATTTTTTTTTTATCAGATGTCTCTTTTGCAAATAGTTTCTCCCAGTTTGTGTTTTGTCTTTCCATTCTCTTGATATTCTCTTCTAAAGAGCAAAAGTTTTTGATTTTGATGAATTCCAGCTTCATAATTATTTCTTTCATAAATTGTGTTTTTGGTGTTGTCTCTAAAAAGTCATTGCCATATTCCAGGTCATCAGGTGTTCTTCTAGGTTATGCAGGACTTTTATAGTTTTGCAGTTTACATTTAGGTCTATCATCCATTTTGAGTTAATTTTTGTGGAAGGTTTAAGGTAGGTTTCTAGATTCATTTTTTTGCACTGGATGTCCAGTTGTTCCAGAACCATTTCTCAAAAAGACTGACTTTGCTTCACTGCATTGCATTTGATCCTTTGACAAAGATCAACAGACTATATTTATGTAGGTCTAATTCTGCACTCTATTCTGTTTCATTGATCTAATTGTCTATTCTTTTACCAATACTACACTATCTTGATTACTGTAGATTACTATAGGTTCAGTAATCTACAGCTGGCTAGTGTCAGGCCTCCCAACTTCAATACTGTGTTGGCTATTCTGGATCTTTTGCCTCTCCATATAAAATTTAGAGTTAATTTGTAGATATTCACAAAAGAACCTGATATTTTGATTGGGATTGTTTTGAATCTATACATCAGGTTGGGAAGAGCTGATATCTTGACAATATTGATCATCCACATTCATGAACACAGAGTAACTTTACCTTTATTAGTTCTTTTTTATTTTATTCATCAAACTTTTATAGTTTTCCTCATATAGATCTTGTACATATTTTGTTAGATTTATATCTAAGTATTTCATTTTGAGGGGTAGTAGTATAAATGCTATTATATCTTTAATTTTAAATCCTACTTGTTCATTGCTGGTTCACAGGAAAGAAACTGACTTGTATTTTAACCTTGTATCTTGCAACCTTGCTGTAATTGCTTATCATTCTGTGAGTACTTTTGTTGATTCTTTGGACTTTTCTACATAGAAAATCATGTCATGTGTGAATAAAGAGAGTTTCATTTTTTGCATACCCATCTGTATACCTTTCATTTCTTTTTCTTGTCATAATGCATTAGCTGCAATTTCCAGTATAGTGTTGAAAAGGAGTGGTGAGAAGGGGACAACCTTCCTTGTACTTGATCTTGGGAGGAGTGCTTCTACTTTCTCATCGTTAAGCACGATGTTAGTTGTAGGATTTGTGCAGATATTCTTCAACATGTTAAGGAAATTCCCCTCTATTCTTAGTTTAGTGAGAGTTTGTATACAGTTTTTATAGGAAAAGTAGGCTAAATACTTGATTATTCCCTTTCATTTATCAATTTTCAAAATAATTATTTGCTAGCATTCTCCAAACATGACAATTTATATTATCATTATAAAATTATAACTTTTAATACTTCTGATGTGTTTCAATTGGTAGCTTCTATAATTTTTTATTAGTTTTATCAATTGTTCAAATTGTTCTATTGAATATTCAAAATCTTTGAACAATGAGAATGTTTTCAAATTTGACTCCACAAAAGCCTTTGATAGCTTCCTTGTCTTCTGCCTGTCCCAGACCTATAATCAGACCTTCCTCTAAGGAAACTTGCTGGAAAGTGGTATTAATTCCAGACATAAGAGGTATTTATTACTACTGGGCTGGCCATTCTTCTAGGACATTTTAAGCAACAGAGCTCAGTGTCATAAATTAGATTTCCAAAGAAGAAGACTCCCTGGGAGAAAGAGTTACCAAGCAGAGGTTCTTATGGTTGAAAAAAAATGTAGAAGAAAAAAGAAGTGAAGCCTTGTTAGATAGAGGGAAAGGGCTAAACTGAGATGCAGGGCCAAGAATGATCTTTCAACAATCAAGTTGGGCGAAGAGGGCCAAGCAGTTATGCTCCTCCAAAGATCAGTTTTTACATATCATTGCCCTTGGGAAGGGTCATGACCTTGGAAAAGGTGGCTCTCTGCTGTTACAGTAATACCTGAAGAGGTTGACAGCTGAAGACAGTGAACAGCATTCCCAGAAAATGGATATCATGTCTTCAGGAAAGGTGGAATTGTGTAAAATATCAATGTGCCCTCCAAACTGAGAATTGTTCTTAAAAAGGAAAAATATATCATGAATTCACAATGATATTGCCAATTCAAATTTAATTTGCTTTAACTTCTTTGCATTTTTATATCTCTTTTCTCTTAGATGAAAATCTGATACCTAGTAATACTGATAATAACTTTTATTATAGCATAAAATATAATTTAAATATTTTTTATATTATATGTGACAATAAAACTAATTAAAATTGACTTCTTTGTAGTTTTGGGGTTTTTTTGTCTTAAGGATCCTGCAAAGAATATATTGCGTGTTTAAATACTGCATATTTAAAATCATTTGGAAAAAGAAATAAAAATAAAATCACTTGAAATAGGTCTTCTCAGTGTGGTTTCGCCACTGAGTTCATCCCAATTTAGGTAAGTTTGTGAATTCAGAAGCTGATTGTTTTGAGGGATTGTTCCCCTTTCCATTTTTATTTAATATTGCTTTATAATTTTAATATGCTGATATGGCTCCAGGGTCAGATCTAAAAAATAAAGTACATTTAGAGAAGTTTACCATCCACCCTTGTTCCCTTCATGCTGTTCCTCTTTTAGCAAGTAAATTTTTACGTGGATAGAAGTTCTCAGATCCTTGGAGTAAATATCAAGGAGTATGACTGCTGGATTGTATGGTGCCATGTTTCATTTTAACACCAAATCCTGGCGCAAAAGGGATGTGCGGTTTGCCTATGTTTGGATAAATGAATGCGTGTCACTATATTTGATGGGTAGTCTGTGAGCCACAAAGGTATGCAACTTGTGTTGCTTTCTCATAATTGTTTCCTGCCACCAATGATGCACTACACAGTACAGTTTACCCAATTAAATGATTACAACACAAAATATTTTGTTAGCATATCTTTAATATCACTTCAGTGAAATACGTATGTCGTAATCACCAACTAAGGCATTTGTCTATATAACATGACCCTAGGAATAGAGTCAGTGAAAATATGATAATGATTATAGTAGTAATAGCTAGTTTTGTATTAAGTACTTACTATGAATTAGATACTCACAATTCTTTACATATATGAACTCATTTAAATCTTATAGTGAGAACACTGAAGCAAAGTTAAAATGACCTATTTAAATGTATATAATGAGGAAAGAGAAGGGCTGAGATTTACACTCAGGCAGGCTGCCTCCTGAGTCCACCCTCTTAACCACACAATGCAGTTTATCATATGTGTGCATGTGCAAACAGACATGAACCACACACGTGGCATAAATCCATGTGCAAGCTCATAGGTGTGTGAACACACACATTCCATGCACACATGTGGATACAAACATGCACAAGGAATTAAGGTGTAAATACCAATGTCACCTCTGAAACAGCAAGGATATCATTTTAGCATAGGAAAGGTGATTTTGGCTACTTCCCTGAAAAAACTGCAGGTGGGACATGGCTGACGTGTCAATACAAGATCTATGCATGAAGACAAAATAGAAGGAAAAATGCCAATGGTTTAATTATTAGAACAAATGATTTGTTTGGTTTTTTTGTTGTTGTTGATCATATTTGAACTTCTCAAAGAAATACAGACATATGTAGTCATTCACCAAGAATATTTTAGAATACTGCCATTTCCAGAAAGTTTAATGAGGCATTAAAGATAAAATATGTCCCCTTTCATGTAAAATTTAGACTGAAATTTCTGGTGACAACAGTTTTATGTGGTTATAAAGGATTTCTCCTTTATAGCAACATAAATCTCGTGTTTTAAAATTATCCTCATACAGATACATTTTGGGAGTTTTCAATATAAAGGTGAAAGTGGCCATGATGGCAGAAGTAAAGGGCATAAAAATCTTCCAGGAATATGCTGTAAGCCATGTTGCAATACTTTGTATCAAGTTACATGATCTATGGTTTTACACTTTAAAGCTTACATTTAATTTAACAGACTTATTTTTGAAAATGTTAAGTCAAAATCAGCATAAGTACATAGATAGTCTCCAATGATGTAAATATTTAGAGAATAGGCTTGTCATATTCCAAGGCTAACAGAAAAATACTATGAATGTTTTGAACCATATTTCTAGGCTTCTGAAATTTATTCTAATTTAATAAATGCAAAGTATATGCAAAGGTCAATTGGTTAAAATATACGAAGAAAAAATAAAATAAATTCAGGTTTAAATAATGGTGATATATCAGATATATTAAAATCCTCTTTAATATACCTAAGAAATACTTATCCTCTCTACCATCAGGCAAGATTCTCTTTGTTGTTTTGTTTTCAAGCTCTCCATGCAATGATTGGAACTATTCAAAATATACAAATTTAGATGAAAATATTTGATTACAAAAATGAGAAGAAAATAAGTTTATGATTACAATATAATAAAACAAAACAACAACAAAAACCACTTGAGAAATGGTGGTTCCTGGCTTAGGGGATTTAGAAAACAGGAAACAATTTGGGAGCACATCAGTTGACTGTGTTGTCAGCCTACCTTTCTGCTGTTTTTAATACTGGAAGAAAAGGTTTTAAACATCAAATGCTAATGCCAAAAGCACTAACTGAGGGAAAAATTAGTAAAAAATAACTGTAAATTTAGGGTGGAAAACAACTTAATTATTTAATGTCAGAGAATCAGCAACAGATGAAGAGTGTAGTAAAATATCTTGACCACAGAAAAGAAATTATGCCCGTAAAAAAGCCACTTCTGAGAAAGCATTCTTACAATAATTCCCTACTCTTAATTCTGCTGCTATTGTACTGCAAACATTCAGAATTTTTTATATTGATAAGCCATGTGAAAAGAGCTTAAAATTCTATTTTAAAGTCAAATTGGCTTACAAGTTTTTCTATTTTGGCTATAAAATTTTCATAAAAGGATATTAGCAAAAGTATGAATTATTCAGTATGTTAAGAATATTAGTAACGAGCTCAGCCCTTTGACTTTTCTGGCAAGAAATCACATAACTTAAAAAATTATTTCCAAAGAATTTGTGGCAAATCTCACTTTCAATAAAGAATTTTAAATAAAAAGGAAAAAATCCTCATTTTATAGCACTTGATTTTTGTAGCAGAAAATAGCAAAACCCCATGAATGATATTTCTGATACCTTGAGGTTTGCCAGTTGTTTAGCGATAGATACATAACCATGAATCAAAATCATTTCACAATGACATAACATGTTCACTGAACTGTGCGATTTATCATGCATTTTCCATGGCTTCCTTTGAAAGAGATAAGGCATGGATTTGTTTGCCCACAGCACTTAGAGGCTGTGATTTACTTCCAGGCAGTTTCATATTTGTTGTACCACAAGAAACTGGTGTTAGACCAAGCCAGAAAATTCACTGACAGTTATATAATTAGCAGTCTTTGTTTATTAAGCACACAGCACTTTTAGAGTGAAAAAGGCTTGTTTTGTTCACTCTAGTGTTTTCAAAACTATTGTACTCATATTTTCAAGTTCTTGTTTTTAGAGGCAACAATTCTGTGTTATCTCGTTCCATTTTTCAGCTACTGAAGACAAGCAAGTTACCAGAGAAGCTTCTGGAATCATAAGGATTTTCAAGATGACAGTTCTTTAAATTTATAATGACTGAAAAAGAAGTATTCTGAAAGTGAGGCCACCGTTCAACATAGCCTGGGAAACTGGTCCTGCAAGTCAGGGCATGCTTAGAAGACGCCAGTGGGCAAAGGGGGCCACGTACTTGTTCCTTCCTCCACTGGCCCACTGAGAGAGTGAGTAAATGTGTGAGTGGTTCATTCCCAGAAATCACACTGAAGCCCCATTACTGGAAACCCTCACCCCAGCAGCTGAGGATTTAACAGAATTATTTGATGTCCTTGGACTAGTCCCAACAATTTAAGTAGTCTGATACTCTAGGCCTCAGAAGATTTAAAAAAAAAAAAATTTCCTTTCTCAAAAATGTTCACTAGTTTCAAAGTAAGGTTGCAAACTCAAATTCCTTCAAGGCCCAGGTGGGTAATTTAACAATGCCCAACATTTCTTAAATGCTCACAATATGCCTTGTGCTGTGCTGTGTGCTTACGTGAGTTTAACCTTACTCCATGAGCTAGGAACTACTCCCCTTTGACAGATAATGAAACTGAAGCTCAGAGAGTTCAAGTAACATAATTAGAGTTGTAGACCTAATAGGTGACAGGGCCATGATTTGGAAAAATGTAACCTACCGTCTGAGCTTGTATGCCTAAGCACTATGTACAATGCCTACAGTAGGTAGGAAGATTATCTTCTAGAAGAAGACAAAAAGTAGTGGGTACTACTAAAGTATGAGATTTCTTTAAAGACATTACATCTCAAAATTGTTGCTGTCAAAAGAAGACATCTGTGGGCCAAAATGGTTTGATGACAGGTCGTTGTGATCTCTGTAACATGGAGTCCAAAAATGGCATTTTAGGATTGCCAGGCTCTCATCAAACATCATCTTTTATTCTGCACAAACTCTATGTTTTAGTCCGTGCAAGTGTTCACTCTTCAACCCTGTGCCCAGGGTTTCCAGAATCTGTGCCGTCTTCACTCATAATATTCCTAGTGTCTAGGAGACCTTTCCTCTCTACCATCAGGCAAGGTTTTCTTTGTTGCTTTGTTTTCAAGCTCTCCATGCAATAATTGGAACTCTTCAAAATATACAAATTTACGTCTCTCTCCCTTTGTTTGTTTGTTTTTATTTTCAGCTTAACAGTATTCATTATTTTTGCACCACACCCAGTGCTCCATGCAATCCGTGCCCTCTATAATACCCACCACCTGGTACCCCAACCTCCCACCCCCCCGCCACTTCAATTGTACCTTTCATGGCCCTCCTCACTTTCCACCTTGCATGGCACTTGCATAAATACCCTATCATCCCATTGGAACGAACTCTTTGAGGATAGGCCCAGTTTCTTATCCATCCTTATCACCTCTGCACTCAACCTTCTCTCTTTGAAATGCCTAAGCATGGTGCCTGTGCCACCTTTGAGGACTTACGTCTCCCAATCTTTTACCTGAGCTACTGACGTACATGTCATATGCCTCTGTTAGATTCCTGCTCCACTAAGCCAGATACCACGTTGGAGCCCTCTTTGGTTGACCTACACCATCTAACAGAGGACATCTTTCACACGACAAGTGTGTGAATCAAAGCATAAATGAAACTGTCACATGGTAGGCATGACTCAGTTTCTCCTATAGATATTAAGGGGATAATAAAACATTTAAAAAAATATTAACTAACAATTAGTGAGTACTTACTGGTTTCAAGGGCTGTGCTAAGCATTTTACATGAATTATTATGTTATTTTCTATTATATAAAAGGAAGAAATTAAAATTCAGAAAGGTCAGATAATATGCTCAGGGTGACACAGTGAGGGAGGGGCAGGTCGAGGGACAGACTGACACTCAGATCTGTCTGATTCTAGTATCTTGGTTTTTAACCACCTTATGATACTGCTAAAAATACAACTTAAGCAGACAAAGAATATCTCATTCTTTCAGTTTGGCTATTAATGTAGGAGTGAACTTAAGATATCACTTTTAAAAGTCATATGCATGCACCTGCCTCATTCCCGACCAGGGTTCAGAACACTTGAGTTCTTGGACCAGCTCTGCCAGCATGGATTTATGTAATACTGGGCATGTTATTAAGTCAATTTCCCCAACTGAAAAATGAACAAATAGATGGTATGATTTTTAGGGTCCCTTTAACACTCTGTGACCATGATTTATGGACAATCTCCAGAATGTGTGACATACCAATATCTAATACTTTGTCTAATATGGTGAAATTTGAAATTTCCAATCTTTAGTCATTTTTTTCTTGTTCAGTTACTTTAAATGACACGTCTAATTTTTAAAGCACATTATTATACCATATGATGAATACATCACATAAACCTAAATGGCCACCATCGCATGCCAAAAAAGCAATTAGAAAATTGAATCAAGGAATTAAGGATTAACGTGGATATGTTATACCTGTCAGCAGTAATAAGTGTTTTGACAAGGACAGAATAAAGTCTGACAGTATGCACAAATACTAATCTGATATATGAGTGAAATATTAAAAATGCAAACAACTGCACATTAATCACTCTAACATTTCCCTACTAAACCACTTCTAATGCTATTCTTATCAGAATCCATCTATAAATAAAAATGAGTCTTTTCAACAGCTTGCACAACTTGGTATTTGCAGTTTAATGAGTGTTTATATTGATATGAAATTTAGTTTTTAGTCACATTAGTAAAATAGAATTAATTTACTGAGCATAGAATTAAGTCAGCCTGATGGCTTGGCTTATAGCTAATCAAGGGCGTTGATTCCATAGGATCAACAAATACCAAGGCTCTAGATCTCGGGCACAGAGTCTCTGACTTCATTGTTTACACTTGGGAAAAACAGAAGTGAAAATCATATTCCTTCCTTATTTACTATTTGCTCTGCATGAAATGATAAAGGGAAAAAACAGATTAGCTAGCTTTACTCGCTAAAAGAAGAATTCATATTAATAAAAGAAATTAAGTTGATGGACACCGTCAAAACCAGGGTTAAACTGCATTAGAAGCAAATTCAAAGAGAATAAAGGATTACATGTGGGAATAGGTAAAGGAATAAAACACAATATTCACAGAATCAGTATGCTGCTCTTGAGACTCCAAAGGTATTCCAATTGTAAGCTTAATTTTCATATTGTACCAAGTATTTTTTTCCATTGTTGAAATGCCTCCCTGTTCGATCTCTGTTCAAAATCTCTCACTACACACACACACACACACACACACACACACACACACAGGTTTATATCTATAGTATAATATCTGGTTTAAACCAAACCGAGCTTTACATTTATTTTAATTGTGTGGCACTGACTTGCAGAGTGAAGAGGCTGGTTGCGATCACAGCAGTTTTACTAACTGATTTTTAAATAGGTAGTTAGGTCCCAGAAAATGAGGATATTATCTGATTTGGAGATATTATGTAATCATGCTTTGCCCTGAATTGCTCAATAAATATGAATGCTAATAGGAGGTGACTTTGCACACACTATCTCTAAAAGGTGATTCCTGACAGTATTTTTAAAAATTTGAAATTGATCATTTATTAAACAATTGCCAGGCTTCACTTTTCTCCAGTGCAAAAAGCAACCTATCCACTACACTTCATATATTTATTTCAAAAATTAGGACCATCCTTTTTGACCTCAAAAAGTGACACTTAATAGTGTGTGAGACAAATGTGCCCGTGCCTGCCAAATCAGCTGACTTCCTGTCTTGCTTAAGACCAGCCCTGTGCTTTTGTTCAGGCCATTCCATCCACCTAGACTACTTGCCAACATCTACTATTTCTGCAAGATCTGGCTCAAAATTCCTCTGCAAGAAGCCATCCCAGGTCATCCTAGGCCACTCCAAGACTTCCTCACTCTACTTTCTCTCAATAAGCAGGAGTTGGGGCACCTGGGTGGCTCAGTCATTTAAGTCTGACTCTAGATTTCAGCTTAGGTCATGGTCTCAGAGTCATGGGATTGAGCCCCGCACCAGGCTCCATGCTCAGCAGAAAGTCTGCTTGAGATTATCTCCCTCTGCGCCTCCCCCCGCCGCCCATGCTCATTCTCCTTCGCTAATAAATGAATAAATAAGTAAGATCTTTAAAAATAATAATAATCAGGAGTAAATTTTCCTATCATAAACCACTGAAGAGAAGTGTAATGTGGCTAAGAGAGAAACCTTTAGCCACCACTGCCTGGTTCAAGGTCCTGCTCTCTCACCCAGTGAAGTGTGACATTGGTCAGATCACAACCTCTCTGTGTCTGGAGTTGCCCATCTAGAAAACGGGATAACTATACCTTCCTCATAGTGTTGTGATGAGGATTAAAAAAATTTCTCTCTCTCTCTCTACCTATATATCTTAAGGCAGAGACAATATTGTTTTAAATCTCTGCTAATGGTTTGAAATAGATTTATTAAGAAGTTCAGCCTCCAGGAGAGGATTTTATTAATGGCTTATAGAGTAGGGAAAATCTGATCCCAATGTCAAATTTCCTATCATGTCCCATCAACACTGCCACTGAAAAATCTGCCCATTTTTCCATTGTTTGATCAAGGTGTCTAATCTCACGAGAGCATTATGTGCTATGCAGAGTAGACTCTCCCTGGCACCTAAGGCTGTGCTATTTAATAGATATTTCATGGATAAATGGGTATTTGTTCTTTCTTTCCCAAATTGTGCACAAGGTAAATCTCTACACTTAATGGCAAAAGTTACGGACAGAAGCTCAATCTACTAAAGATAGAACTAAACCAGCAGAAAAGTTGGAAAATCAAGATCTTGGTATTACACTCTAGGCAGGTCCCTTCCAAAACACATTACATTATCCATGCAAGATGCGACCTGAGCCCTGCAACTGACAGATCAACTCAATGCAAGGGGTAACTGTGCTAGGTCCCCTGCTGTCAAGTAGGGGTGGAGTGCTTGCTGCACACGTCCAGTGCCTGCCCTGGCGGGGCCCTCACGCTGATGGCAACTGTGACTAACAGCCAAACTGGCTCACAGA
This sequence comes from Mustela putorius furo, assembly GCF_011764305.1. Lineage (NCBI taxonomy): Eukaryota > Metazoa > Chordata > Mammalia > Carnivora > Mustelidae > Mustela > Mustela putorius. Next base: position 14,579,617 of record NW_025422057.1, read on the forward strand.
GTTATGCAAAGACGCTTGGGGATAGTAGAGGAGGGAGTCTCCTGGGGAAGGATTTTACCTGTCAGAGGATGACTTGCAGTTCATTAGGAGAACAAGGAAGGACAGAGATTTCTAGCGGAAGGAAAAGCATGAATGCAGAGGTAAAAGATACATAGCTTATTTGGGAAATTGCTATAAGCTCCCTAGGGATAGAGCCTAGGAAATGTTTAGTAGGCAGGTGCCATCCGTGAAACAGGTCCCTCATCAGCCCCTCAGCACACTTCCCAGCTGGGATGACTGAGATCATCACTACTTGCTCAGAAAGGCGTGCTTGGGTGCTCAGATGGGACCTCACAAGGGCAGCACATAGTGGGTTTCTGGGACCTTCATTAAGACATGGCACAAATCGTCCCAAACGCATACCAGCAAGCCCTTCTCCATCAGGAATTCACAATGCTCTTTTATTAAACTATTGGTCAAATCTCTTATACCAAGTGAACATTAAATTAAAACATTTATTCCTGAAACTTCAATCATAAAACTAAATCAAGAAGCACTGTGAAAACTAACTGTCAGCAGAAAGAATGAAAGTGCAGACAAGGCAATATTCTTAATGAGGAATCAAATGTTAATAGATCCAGCATAATAAATGACTTTCTACTATATTATTAAACCAATCACAGCCTATTATAAGTAACAAAAGCATGGACAAAATTCTGAATGGAAGAGCTTATTTGACTTGTTATAAAAAACATGTATGTAATTATGATACAGTAAAACCAACCTGGATTTCTTTAACAATGAGTCATTATGGCTGACAGAAAGCTGAACATTAACTCTGTAAGGACCAAGTCTTCGCTATTTTCAGGTATTTTCTTTTAGTAAGTATGAAATCTCAAAATAAATATCCAAGTCCCTTTTTTCCGACAAGACTGGAATAGATTAAACATAATTTAACATGTCTTGCTGCCCCATGATCACCATTTTAAATATCAGTTTTCACAATATGCTGAGGGTACATGGAGCTGCAGATATATGCATGAATACGGAGTAGCTCCAAAGGTTTCTTTTCTTCCTTTTTCTTCCTTAAAAAGCCACCAACTTCCTTAAAAACGCCAACTTCCTTTTGCTTATTTGTCTCTATATAAGGCACCCCGAAGACTGCATGGCCGCCAGTGGCTAACACAACCACTTTTAAAGTTCATCACTGATGCAAACACCGAAGTGAGCTTCTTCCCAAGAATTTTTCTCATCCCCCCTAATATCTATACCCTGTTGCTATCCGTGTGTCATGACCTGTTAGCATTGTTCGAAGCCCTGATGCATTTCTCTACCACCAGTCCCATGAACATCTTGACCGTCTGTAGCAATCCTCTTAGATCCCTTGAAGTTTGTGGGCAGGGTAGCCTTTCTAATATCAATAATTTTAGCATAAGGTTTAGAAGTAATCTTATTATAAAGTCTAGATATATTCATCATGCCCAGATGCCTTGACTGCATGTAAAGCAGAATTGGGTTCAAATCTTACGGGATCTTGGGCAAATTATTTAACTTTATGATGCCTCAGGCTCTTTAGATGAAGAAGAGAATTTATAACGCCAATCCTGCAAAGTTACTCTGAAGATGATAAAGGACAACATATGAGTAAGGTATTTAGCAGAGTGCCTAGCAAAAAAACAGGTGTTTAAATTTTTATATTAGGTCAAATCATTCGCAAACACAATTTTTTAAAGTCAAATCCAACTGAATATTAGCTATGTTATCTATTCCACCCTAAAAATCCCCCTTCCCCTTTGTTCTGGTGATTCATGGCAATGGAGTAAGGGAGGTTAATGTGTCCAGATCTTTTCTTATCTTTCCCTCCTGGGCACTTTCGTTCACTCAGACTTCGTTCTGAAGTTTGGCACCGCTACAGCAGTGCCTGTACATTAAAGTTGGAATGAAGTTCCAAGTTTGCAGGGAAGATGATCATTGATCAGCACCAGTGGTAGAAAGTTCAGGGGGGGGAAAAGCTATTAAAAAGATAAATATTCCACTGAAACCTTTGGCTTATACAGCAAACAGAAAACTCTCTTATGGAGGAATAGGTTCCTAAGAGTGTTTTTATGTGTCTCTGCGTGGCCTGGGAAGACTTTTTGCTCACCAGCTCTCTCACCATTATTTGCTAGATTAAATTTCCTTGATTTTATAATCCAAAGGGCTAAAAGGGGAAAAATGAAAGGGAACAGTGGGCGGAGGAGGCTTTCAGTCACTCAGTCACCCTGGTCATTCTAAGAGTCTCTGGAACCCACGGGGCAGGCTTGCTGCCCTGCCTAGGACCTGAGACATGTAGACTCCTTCCATGACCAAACTAAATATATTTGTGTAGCATTCCTCTTGGCCTTTCCCGTAAATGATCTGATTGTGTGAACTCAGCTACCTCATCAGAGCTTGCTTTAAAAAATGGAAGTATGCGGCAGTGAATAAAATCTCTCTCCAGATCTTTTCCCCGCTAAAGCTCCTTTTTCAGTATGACTAAAAATTAATGGTCAGAGTCTGTGTAATGATCCTTCCTCTGGTTTCACTCATGCTGCTCCCTCTTGGTCTTACTAATTATCTGATTGATTAAACTTTTGAGGAGCCTTCTGTCACTGGGCGTGGCCCACTGCACACATCTGGTCCACTGTGTTTTCTTTAAAAAGGACAGCAGGTTAATTAAAAGATTCATAGCACAAATAAAAGTGCCCACAGGGAAGGAAATCTGGTTTGTTTCCTCATGTGGTCTCTGTACCAAGTTGAACAGTATCCACACAGAAGGTCATGTCCACCCACCACCTCAAAATGTGACCACATCTGAAAACAGGGCCTTTGCAGATGTAATTAGTTAAGGAGAGGTCATGCTGGATTAAGGTGGGCCTGATGGCCTTTTAGGAAGAGAAGAGAGCATACAGAGGGGACACTCTGTACGGAGACCTGAGGTGATGGCATGGTCAGGCCCATGCCGCGGAGATGCCCAGGTTTGCCGGCAGTCACCAGAAACAGGACAGTGTCTTAGAACAGGTTCTCCGTCAGGGTGTCCTAAAGGAACCAAACCTGCCAGAACCTTCATTTCAGACTCCTGGCCTCTAGAATGGTGAGGATAAATTTCTGTCATTTTAAGCCACCACGTTTGTGGTAATTTGTTATGGCAGCCGTGGGAAACACATAGTCTCCCCGGTCACAATCTGACCTCTAACAGAGTATTGATTGTTTGCCATCTTTTTCTGCTGTTTGGAAGTGATCATGAAGTATAACACTAAAACTGTGACTAACTCCAATCCCTCAGGGCATTTTTCCCTATTTGGGGGTCACTGAAGCTACTCGCATTGGAGAAATAAGCCCCATATCACATAGCATGGCAAATGTCAATGGGGAAATTCACTTAGTTACGCGAGTTTTGTGATCATCATAAAATTGATGATATTCATAAAATTGGAAATGCTCATAATAACTATTCCTTAGATTGTAGACATGGTATATGTTATATGTCAGGTTTCCTAGGAAACAGATTCTGAGACTCTGAGATTTGTGTGCAAGAAGTTTTTTGAGAAGTACCCTCAGGAATCCGCGTGGGGTGATGGAAGCAGAGATGTGCAGAGGGAAAAGTTCATTTGTGATGAGTGGTGTGGACCTTCGGAGTTGTATCAATGGAGGCAAGAGGCCAAGAACTCAACCCCCCACCCAAGGATACGGGAGGATGGTAGTGTTGGTGAGGCAGCTTCTCTCAGCAAAGGGCAATTCCTGGAGAGGGACCCAGAGCTGTGAGCTGTGAGACTAACAGGCTCCATCCTGAAGGGGGGCCTGGGCAGTACTTCCCCGCCCCACCACAGCATTCATGGTTTTAATAAAAAATGTCCTTGTTGGTGAGAAAGTGACTTTGGCCAGATCCATATACAATATGTTATGGTACAGATAGGGTTATTAGACATGTACACTTCTGTTTTTCACGCGGTTTTGTCAAGCTTCTGTGTTATTGCTGTCACTAATCTTCCCATAACAATGCTTGCTCGTTGGGACCATGGTGGCTTCCCTCTTTAATTTTTCCTATCTTGCCTGGCGAACTCTGATGGTTATTTTTCCCTTCAGAAAAGGGCAGAAATGATTATCTCAGTGCTCACTCCACGGCTAGGTCAATAGTCTAAAGAACTGAGCAAGCATTGCTTACCCTTCACACTTCGTTTTCAAACGACTCAATGTATCTTATTTTTTTGTTAAGTCATGAAGCTTCCAGAGAAAGAGGTCATCCTTATTTTGCATGCAGGCACAGTAGAAGAGGAGAAATTAATTAATATCACTGAGGTTTTATAAGGTGTCAAAAGGGATGGCAGAGAAAATACTAATTTCTTCTGTTGGTCTGCTAAGTCAGATGCTTTCAGTAAATATGAATTTTTAAGGGTTTCCTCTAACAACAATAACAGTAAGAGGAAGAACTGCAGCCCTTATTCCTCGAGCACTAATTACATATTGAGACTCTCTGGGGCAGAGGGAGTAGGTGAGCTAAAGAGCAGTTACTGAGCACTGTGGGACATACTAACACTCACTCTAAGTATTAGCGAGATACAGATTTTTTTTGAACCCAGAACATAATTAAGTTTTATTTGGTTGTAAAATCTACTGCTACAAAAAAACTAAACCTGTTGGGAGGAACATCTCCATCAATACTTTTCTGTAAAGGTTGCCTCCTCTCACTGCAAGGCTAAAAGATACATACCCTGGTAGAAAGCTTCACCTTGAGGATGGACGCATGACAGAAGGAACTCGGCTGGGAGATGAGGTAATGTAACTAGTCCTACAATGTAGACATCCAATTAGAGAAAAAACTAGGATGATGTTTCTTAATACGGATTCCAAACCCAACACTAGCTATATGGCTGCTGGCAGTCTCATTCCGTTCAAAACAAGCAGAAACTGATGATATTATGTAACTTAAGCAATTGACAGTTTCATTTCTTGGGCTAAAAGAATAAAGAAGCAGATATTCTGTTCTGGTTCTGATTAGCATAGAAGTAAACAGGAATGTAACGAGAGCATTCAAGAGCATGACCATGCTCTCTTAGAATTTAAAATACTGGACCAAAATAATTCATTCGTCCTACAGATTCTTTTTAAGCACATGCTTTGAATAGGACTGTTGCAGATACTAGGCAAAGAACAGTGAACAAGACAGAGAGGATCTTTCCCTTTCCAGAGAAGGGAAGAGGATGATTAAAAAACAAATACAAGAATATGTGATTAGAGCAGGTCAAGCAGGTTACATTAGAGAGGGGGACCAGGGAAGGCCTCTCAGAGGAAGTGAAATGTAAGTATGATCTGAATGAAGTGGGGGCGGGTGTGGCGAGGCCATGTGAAGAGTTAGAAACCAATGAGAAGTCGCATTAAAGGAAAAGGTCCCCAGGGAGGAGTGGAAATGCTGCATTCAAGCACCAGCAAAAAGACCAACAAATGGACTCGGGCAATGTAAGATTTGTCAAAGTTGTGGTCATAAGATTGAAATAAAACCATTTTTGTTTTCAGTTTCTTCCAGCCTCTTTTTGCTGCTTGGGGTGCAGAACTGGAGTAGACAGAGAACTAGGAAAATTAGGTTTAACCAAGGCTGGAGGAAGTCTGAGAGGACACAGGAGCAAGGGAGAGAGACCAGGTTGTTCAGGGTGTGAAAGGAAACGTAAAGTAGGGGGAGGAGAAGATTACCGCGATGAGGGAGGGGGTGTTCACAACAAAGAAAGTGCTCAGGTTTATGGATTGGAGGTCCCGGTGGAGATCAAAGACTCTGGCAAGCAGAGGTTAATAGAGGAAGTGAGCTGGAACTACAGAGGGGAGGGGTCAGAGAACAGGATGTATGAAATCCAGTATCTGGAGGCAGTGGAGGCATAGCTTCCGAAAAAGCAGAGAAGCGCATGGCCCGCTTTCTGGGTCTAGAGAAGGAAGGGCCACGGGAACACCCCGAGACAGCTGCAGGGGAAGTCGTTAACTCGGGGAACAGCCAGGCTTCAGTTCGAGCAGCAAGATAAAGGGAACATTCTAATTGGCTGAGGAGATCGAAAATATAGGGGTTTGCCTAATGACACTGTGCGTTCCTGAAGGTAAAGTGGGGGACTGTGAGGGGCAAGACAGACGGGGGCCATTGGGTCACCAAACAAGCAGTGCTGAGTGTGCTGAGACTCAGACAAGCATCCTCACACTTAGGAAAGTGACTTTCAAAAAGTTCAGGAGAAATACAGGTATCATCCCAACACTAAAGAATCGAAAATAATATGGCTCAAGGGACAGGATGGTTTAATAAGATGTGTCATCCAAACACTATAAAGGATAAAGAAGGAATTTTGTGGACTTTCTAATGGACAGCAGCAAGCGAAGCTAGAGTGTGTCATGTCAGGCTCCACAGGCCTATTGGGGGAGCGAGCTCTCAGAGTGGGCCAAGGAGGTGGGGCTTGGACGGGTGCGACAGAGCTGACTCCCGAGAACCACTGACTTTACTCTAGAGGGAAAAGAGCTCAGTTACGGTCTGTCCGTGACGGTGGGCAAGTGAAGTGCTCCAGCAGCTGCGCAGAGCACAGACATGAATTCAGAATCATTTTCTAAGAAGTATTTCCTTCCTTGCATTTCTTCACCAAGAAGCAGCCAGGTATTAAATCCAAGTGGTGAAGGGTAGGTCACTGCCGCCAGTGAGGCCGAGCTTCCCACTCCAGCTTTAAAAGACGATACTTCAGAGCAGCTAGAACACAGGACCAGAGTTTAGCAGGTGGTTGGTACAGGACAGAGCTTACCAGGGGAGCCTCTGATTGAATGCTACCTCGATGCAATTCTTAACACTACCCCTTACTGTGTAAAACCAGCGCATTTCTTAACTCTGTGTGTGGTCTTCTCGTCTGTAAAATGACAATGATTATACTATCTACCTCATCAGGTTGTTGTGAGGATAAAATAAGCTGATACTTTTAAAGCATTTAGGACACTGCCTGACATAGAGCAAGTGTTCAGTAAATGCTAGTGTTGTTATTTTGTTTTGTTACTCTTCAATGGTCTGTTTAACCTATACATTTTATTAAAATATTTATTTGTATATTTTAGAGAGCCGTGGGGGGTGGCAGAGGAAGCGGGAGAGAGAGAATCTTGAGCAGACATCCACGGATCCTGGAGCCCAGCGCAGGGCTCGATCTCACGACCCGAGCCAAAATTAGAAGTTGGACGCTTAAATGACTGAGACACCCAGGCGCCCCAAACTTACCATGCATTTTTACACAAAAATAACTTATTCTTATCACTCAGCTTTAATATTCTAATTTATGATAGAACATTCCAGCGTTACATGTGGTTCTGATACGACACAGGCTTTGAGGTCCTTCTTGCGGGCAGGTATATTATGCTATGAAAAGCAAAACTGAGTTTGAATCCTTGCTCTACCACTTACAGACCATGTGATGTTAGGCCCAAGTATCTTCACCTTTACAAAGGGACTAAAAATAGTGCCAGTAACTCCTGGGGTTTTAGCAATGAGTAAACCAGACAACTTACTTATATAAGTACTTGGTATACTATGTGGCATAATGTAAGCATTTAATAAATGGCAGCTCTATTACTTAGCCCTGTTTTTCTTCTCAATCAGAGGTACCTTTAACTTGCCTACTTACTATATTTGAGCACTATCAATTCTCAGTTTGCTATTTCAATTTCCTTTTTTTCTCTTTTCTTGTATGTCCTGGAAGAATTATTTTAAAATGCACTAAAATGAAATACTGTGTCATGAAAATACTTGTGATGGTCATTTTCGATTTAGAAGGGAATTACCTTGCTACTTAACTGCATCTCACAACCATAGATCTTTGTCTGCTGAGACCATAATTCATGTTACTGTCAGAGCTGGGGCGGGGGCAGCCAGGGGTCAGGCAGAGACAAGCTTCAGAGGCACGGATTTGAAGCAAACAAGGACAGCATAAGTGAGGAGAGAGTTAGAGAGCAGATAGTTGGCTGTGGGTTGAGGAGCGGTCTACGTGATCATGGCGGCCACTTTTTGCCTGTGCAATGCAAGTGGAAGCATGGGGACTCAAACTGAGGCCTGTCGTCATTCTAGTGCCTGGTTCTTTCCCAATTCTCCATCTCATCTAGAAGTTATGTGATGTCACAGGAGACACATGACTATTTAAAGTACAAAGCTGAGAACCCAGAGAGTCTACGAGATTTGAAGAAATAAGACAAGTATAAAAAGATGTCAAGTTATGAAGAAATATAGAAAGAACCTTCAAACTTCTATCCCCCTTCATCACTGTCCTCTGGCTCCTGATGATAGGAGTCAATCTTCCCAACTGTGTTAGTGGAGGCAACAGGCCATTGGCCGCGCCTCACCAAGATGAGGTTCACCCCACAGAAGACATCAGCACCAACTAATTGTGAAAAAATTCTCTATTTTACACTGGTGCCCAGATAGCTCTCTGACTACAGCTTTATTTTTAAAAGGACTATGCCCCTTTTCCATGAACCTAAACATTTTTATAAATATAAACTGATTTCTCCAACTCTAGCTAACACAGCCCTCAAGTTTTCTATGACTTTAGCTATTCCCCTTTATTTTCCTCAAAAAAGCAAAGTTGGGACCGGTTAATCTCTGTAAATTGCTCTATACTTTCTGAGATCACCTCAGGAAAATAAGACAAATTTTGAATAAGACAAAATTATCATTTGTCAGAAAATTGAATCATATTTTTCTCAGCGTTAGTTGTATAGTTGCCTAATGTGTTTAGTTAATAGCAGGTAGTTACAGTAATTTAAAATTATCTCTTTGGATAACAATCTCTACTAGCCCTTTTTCCAAGTACCAAATGGTTGACAAAACTCTTTAAAATCTCACGTGACTCATACAGCTACTCCGTGGAGGGGTCAGAAGAGTATTTACTTTCCAGACATGACTTACGACACAACTGAGGCTCTGAGAGTGAAGACTTGAGGGGATAGAAAGTTGCCACAATATGCTGGCGGGTGCAAGAAGGAATGTGTGAGCGACGCCTCCTAGACTCTTCCTAGTACAGACACACACCTTCCCAACCCATCTGCTTTCCACACCCACTCTACCCCAACACGATGTCCTTCCCACTGAAGGAGTTTTCTTATGATATCAGGTGTTCTCTGGGCTGTACCAGGCCCAGCCACTTGTACTCATCTATGAGATTCTTGTTCCTACTTATTAAAGAATACTGACAAATCTAATCTGTTGAAAAAAAAAACTATCGATCTCACATCGTCTCTCCTCTAACAGTTCTGTACACTGCTGTAAATAAGAAAGATGCGATACGGAGAGGCACAAAAGGAAGGAGGCCCGGAGGAGCTGGGAAGGGAGAGGACCACAGACAAGCATCCTTCGTCCTCACACTTTCTCTCCAGCAGCAAGCAGTTAGTAATGGCACCTAGGGAAGCCTCCCACGGGCTGTGAATCCACAGTCAGAAAAGGGAAACAAATAAGCAAACACCAACAGCCAACCAATCTGGGTGTGTTTCTTAGTGAACAAAGGAAAGGTGGGGGTATTTTTCCAAGAAAATGGTTTTTCTTGATGTTTTCCACAAAACATGCTCATGGGAAATCTGTGCAGGAATGGAGCACAGAAGGGACCAGTAGACTGAGTATGTGGCTCAGTGTGGGTTCGCAGCCATGGAAAATAAGAAGGCGAGTCCTGGACTGTGTTTTACACTTTCCCATCTGCATATTTTCTTATGAATTGAAGAAAAGTCACTCAGGCAGTGAGGACGGATGGACAGAAACTAGCTCTCATGTGAAGAACTGTCAAGAAGCCACGTTAGCGCGACTGGCCAAAGGCAATTCGTTTTCCATGAAGAACACAGGAAGCTTTGGTGGAGGTGCTCCAAAGGAAAAAGTTCAGTTTTGGAAACTTCTTCAGTATGTGCCCAAGGGCTCCTGGTTCCACCTGAGACCATCAGTGTAAAACAGCCTCACCTCGGTGCTTTTCATTTGAAAAGCAATAGATTTCCAGATAGTGCAATATTTTCTGGCGGAGGGTCTGCATCTATCTTACTTGGAGGTTAGGAATTTGTGAGGACAAACCCAATTTGAACTATCAACATCACAACTCATCCCACTCAAGCAGATGGTCAGACGAAAACCTCTAAAGCTTATCGCTGCAAAGTCTTGGTAACAAGACAGTCATTCAATAAATGTTTATTGAGCATAGCCTATGTGCAAGATACTGTAGCCACGCCAGATTTCTTATTACTCAGTGTGCTGCTCCATATAATGAGAAGGTTGGTCTTGCTGAATTCCTAATAAAGAGAGGCCTCAAATCTTACCTCAACCACTTCCAACAGCGTAAGGAGCAAACAAGAATTTTTTCGGGCTGTGACTCTATCTCTGCACACTCTTAGGTCACTTGACCAGATGAATTCCTTTTTGCCAAAGAAACAAACAACAACAACAACAACAATTACAAAACCCTTTTCTTTGTTTACTTGTACATCCGCACACACATATTTCCCGAGACGCTGCAACACACCAGGCGTTATGCATAGGCTGCCAACCTTTGTCAGCATGAGGGCAGGAGAATTTTGTCGTTAACAATGGATTAGCTCCTTGCAAGTCTACTCATTAATAGTAGCCAACACTTACTGCACTGCCGTAAAATAGGGTCAGCCCTTCTGTTAAGGGTTTGACTCAGACCAAGATGAATTCCTACCATGTAACTGAAAGTATGGAGCATTAGTTGTGGAAAGTTCAGATAAGCGGGGGCTAGGAGGTGGCATCGCTGTGTGTTGGAAAATGTCTAAGAACTATTCCCAGGATAATCGGACAAGAGGCTGAATTATTAAGAGTATATCTTCTAGGGCCATCTAGTGTTGACTATTTTTCTGCTTTAGCTCTTGGAGAGTCCCCAAAATGAGAAAGGAAAAGAAAATATCCCCTGGCCTTGTGTTCCTGAAGTGGAATTTCTTGTGGCATAAGATATAAGGTCTTGGGAAAGGGCATCCTTTTTTAGCTTGGAAGAGTATGTGAGCTCAGGAGGGGAAGGTGGCGTACACACCAGGGAGCCCTGGGCTACTCCGTTCTCAATGCCAGCAGCATTACTTCTTTTCTTGCATTTTTTTTTTTTTTTAAGAAGGAAGCTCACTGAAATCTCCTTAAGAAGAGACTGCAAACGTGGAAATCAATATAAACTTGATCATATAACACAAATAAACTTTCCTAAAATTCCTCTCTACCCACCTGCACCTCTCCCTGTGATCATCTCTGCTGGTTCCTGTGAAACCCCGCCCAGGGCAGGAGCTAGCCTCTTCACATGCTCATCCACCAGTCTGATACCCTCAACTTGGGTTTGCCAAAATTGTTCCTTTTTTCCCTAAAGTAGGGAAAATGTGTAGGGACAAAGTATCATCTTGCTGTAGGTCTGGTCTTCCCTTGCGTTTTTTCCCCCCTCAAATACTATGTGGCACATTACTCTTAGGCTCAGAATACTTTATAAATCATCACCTTTCACTTCGGGTCCTCATGTGGTATTTATGGAGGAAAAGTCTACAGATAGGAAGACCGAGGAAAGGATTATAAAATAATGCCCATGTGCAGAACTTAGAACTCTCTTTTGAATCCTAGCTCCTCTCCCCTAGACATGCTATCACTAATAACAAGGAATTTGGAGAGGGCCATTCATGTGACATCACATTTTTTAAAACAAGAATTTGGTCAGTCTCTTTTAAATTTATGCAAAAACTCTCAGATGTCTCCTAGAAGATGATGAGTATGTATGTATTTCACTACCGGGACAGACGGGACTGAGCTGAAACCTGGCAGTCATTTAATAGATGAGAAGGTTAGAGGAGCAAAACTCCCCCCACAAACGGACTTGTGAAATAGTAGTAAAATTTAGGGAGGTAAATATAATGACTATCATTGGAGCTCGCCCAAAGAACGCAGAGACGTAAAACATTAATAAAACCCTGAGAAGTTTGAAAGCAAACAACAACAAAAATAGGTAGACAGCTGTCACTACGCTAGGCATGAGGATGAGGAGACATAGGAACCGTAGCTACCCATCTATTCAAACCTCCCATTGCAATTGAAATGTCCTTTAGAGTAAAATAATTGACAAGCCATGAAGAATCTCCGCTTTATTTCCTTGATTTCCATTTTCCAGAGCGCCTTTCCACACAGCCTTAACAGCTGCACACAGTCTGCTGTTCCGAGGCTCACGCCAGGCTTAGTGTTTCTTGAAGCATTCATTCCATTCCGCATGTGTTAGGGCCTCTGTGAACATCTCTGCCCTCTACCTCATTGGGGCTGCTGCAAATCTCTGCAGCCCCCTTCTCCTGGGTGCTGAGAATCGGCTCTGGTGGGATTGCCCATAGAGGCGGCCCCATAGGAACATTCTTTAGTCATGATTTCACTGTGACCACTGCATACAGCTAGTCTGGGTTTCATGTTTGACCACCTGCAAGCTCACGGAATCCAGGGTCGCTCCCTTGTGTGAGGATCGGACAACTGTCTTTGCTCTTATGTCATCTCTTACCTATGCCAACATGTGGCACACGGAAGCCATTCTGATGACAAGGGGGTTCTCATCCCTTCTCTGATTTAACATCTATCCTAGGCAGCAGTTTGGTACAGCTGTTAGGATGTTGTCAGAATTCTTTTGTCCATAAGAAAAGTGAAACCCTCACCACATTGTACAATATGTTCATGATGTGGTCATTCCTTTGGATAATCATCAACAATAACATCAACCAACACCCTGCCTCTGACCTCGGAAGGCTTCAGACTGATGCAACCAAACAGGAAACACAGTGTTTGGGACAACTTGGGGCCTGCCAGCATTCTTTGCTGAACTGGTGTGTGTATGCTGGAATAGCACATTAACAGGGGCATAGTCAAGCATATCTTAAATTGTGAAATCCCAGAGCACAGACCCATGTTACAAATTTTCTCTCAGGGGTGTAGCCTCTATAATCGGCAGCCTGAGCTGCAATACTTTCTTTCTTCACTGATGGGTTTAGTTGTTTGCCTTCAGTAAATCAATGAGTTGGAGTCGTGCTATAGATTTGCAGACTTTGATAGTCCCTCTAAGGCAGGGACATTGTCTTCTGGAGCTCTGACTTTGGGCATGTCCAAGTCCTATCATGTGGCATAAGAGCAGGCAGACACGATGCCTGCCCACCTCCACCCAGTTTCACAAATGAATCTGCCTGTGGGTATGTTCACTTTGATAAAGTACAGCTCTGTGATGTATGATACCTGAATAGAGGACACCAGTGTCCAGCAACTTGAGAGAAATTCAGAGACAGACAGATCTGAAAATAATGGGACAGTATATTGGTTGATCCATTTCTAAAAATGAGGTGGGGCCACATTCATGGCTAACATGATCATCTATGGTAACCCCATGCAATAGCCATCTAAGAAGCTAGTTTTTATGAGATGTGTATATTTCATGTTAGTTCAACCTTGTAAAAGGCTTTGAGATGCTTAACAAACCAAAAGCTACATCAATAAAAGCTAAAACCTCATGTCCACATTTACTAATTTCTGTGTACAGCACTCCCTTATTCAGCAAACTTATTGAACAGCATTTGTGCGCTAGACGCTGAGCACCAAGCACACCAGGTGGAAAAGTCTTTCATGGAGCAGAAGATGCCTCAAGAAATGGTCATGATACAATGAACTACAGGTCGTACAAGCTTGCACAGTTGATTAGCCTTTCAAGGGCTAACTGGGGATCTTCCCTGAGAAGAGAGCATTTGGACTGAGAGTTGGGTCTTAATTTCTATTAGTGTGTGTGATGCCTGAGAGCGCTTAGTATGAAGCATGATAGGATTAAAACACAGGGGTCAGAAATGGGAAAATGGTGGGAGACCAGGCTGGAAGGGCAGAGTGTGGGCCTTCCATGACATTTGTAGGCCAAGGATTTAAAACTTTAAATGTGTTTTAGGTAATTGAAGCCGTGATTGGGCAGGGGGTGGGGGTGAAAGCTAAGGAGAATTTTAGGCATGGGTAGAGCACGGCGATGCTGTCAAGCATGTAGAAAGGTTACTCTACGCTAGATACTCTGCTAAGCACAGGGGATGTATAACATATTTAATCTTTATGACTACCAATGAGGTAGATGGTTTATCCTCCCTTTAGAAAATGAGGAGATTGTTGGGACACCTGGGTGGCTCAGTGGGTTAAGCCGCTGCCTTCGGCTCAGGTCATGATCTCAGGGTCCTGGGTTCGAGTCCCACATCGGGCTCTCTGCTCAGTGGGGAGCCTGCTTCTCTCTCTCTCTCTGCCTGCCTCTCTGTCTACTTGTGATCTCTCTCTGTCAAATAAATAAATAAAATATTAAAAAAAAAAAAAGAAAATGAGGAGATTGTGGCACAGAGAGAGGTGAACCAGGGCTGCCAGAACCATTACTAGATGAGCCAGAACAGTTGACTTCTTCTGGAGCAGAGCACATACTCCTTACCACAACCCTGTACTGCTTTTTGGATGAGGTTCTGGAGGAGAAGCTCTAGAGACAAAGAAGACAACACTTGGAGAGAGAAAACATGGAAACCGGAGCCCTTAGCCTCTAGCAGACTGCAGCAAGTCGATGTGACATAGTTCTGGTTTATCTGTCATCATTAGAAAAAAAAAAAAAAAAAGCAAAACTAAACTTTCAGAAGTCAGCGGTTAACTCATGAAAATCCAAGGTCTTGACATATATAGCAAAAAGCCCTTGGTGATTGTTCCAAAACATGGTTCTATCTCCTTTCTGGATACGGAGGAAGGAAGTGTGACAGTTCTAGGCTAGTCAGGTAATGCGGCTCCCTGCAATGAACACTGTGGGAGGTGGAGATGCACACAGCTGGAGGAGCCAATCAATGCATTTTATGGTAACAAAAATGTACTAATCAGTACTAGAGTGAATTTGATAGGCATGAAGATGACATTTACTTGATAATTTATGGAATTTCTGTCATTGTTAAAGCCACAGTGATTTCCAGGGTATTAGGATCAGAGAAAGAACTATATTTTGCCCATGCTTAAAAAGGGATTTACATAAATGGTAACAAGAGGGTGACCTCTATTGGGCCATACTCTGGAAGCCATTTGCGCACGTGGATTAGGGCTACAGTAAGAGAGTCCTACCAGAGCATCTTCTGGTTTTATCTTCTAGTAAACAACCTCACCGCCTCCTCCCCGACTTGGTACTATTCCTCACATTAACCAGAGGCTAGGATTTTAAGAAATGTATTTCCTGGAAAGAGAATTCTATCTTATAAATGGAAGAAGGCGAGACAGAGAGCTTTTTTTGAGATGAGGTGATGGTCAGGGTTTAGTGGCAAGGGCCAGTGACTTGGGGTGGAAGGACATGGCAGAGTCTGCATACCTCAATCAACTACATCTGGGCTCAGCATTTTATAAAAAAAAATTTGATTTGGGATATGAAGGACATGGGTGTGGGTGCTATTGAGAGACGCAAAGATAGAGATGGACAAAAACAGTACTTTAGAAGTATATAAGAAGGGGCTTGAACTAGGTGAAGTGCTGTAAAGATGATGACAAGGAATGAATTCTAGAAAGATGTTAGTGGTATAATTTTCAGAACTGAAGAATGACTTGAATAAATTTTATTAGTAGTGAGGGAGACAGAAGAGTCAAGAAAACCTCTTAATTTATTCAGCACATGTTTTGAATACCCGTATTTATTGAGAACCAGAGATATGGATCTGGTCAGAGAAGTTCTCTGTTCTCATAGGAAACAGTACTAAAAATATTCTAGGTGGACAGTGATACTATCAGCTAAGAAAATGAGTACAAGTGGAGAGCAGAGAAAGGTCTGAAGAAAAGATAATAAAGCTGACGAGGTCTATTCTGAACATGAGTTTGAGGTGCCACAAGCAACAACTAGCAAGTTGTTGGCTATTGGGTTTGCAGATCAAGGGAACTGGCATCACAGGCAAATAGAAGATGGTCAGTGTCTGATAAGGAGATAAGATCACCTTTAGAAAACAAGGTAGAGCTAAAAGGGGGCTGGGAAGGAAGCCTGAATAACAACAATGTTTAACATAAAGGAAGTGCATCCAGCAAATGATGTGATGGAGAGGTCTGAAAAGACAGATTAAAAATTAGGATTGAACGAAGTCATGAAATTAAAGAGAAGAGAGTTTTGTTTTCAGCTGTTGCTATTGTCTTCAAATTCTTTGCTGGAGGAAAAGCTCTTCCCAATGATTAGCACAGCATCTGGCACAACGGTGGTCCTTAATATCTATTGTTGAATTATATCTATTAATAGAGCTTAATTATTAGTCTATTAACTAACACAACATGCTATAGCCAGGTCAAGTATAACAAGGACTAGAAAGCACCTAGTGCACTTGCCAATTAGGAAATTCCCTTTGTATGGGGAAAAAACAGTAAAAGTGGCTGGAAAGAAAGAAACATAATAAATAATGTTGGCTTTTAAAATGTTAGAAATGTGAAATCCATTAGGGATGGCACAGCAAACGTATAGTTTCCAGGCCATAATGTCTTTTTTTTTTAAAAACAACAGTTTAATTAAAATGGAATTGCATTATATTATTTGGTTGACTGCTAGATGGATAGGAAAATATAATACAAAATAAAATAATTATAATAAAAGTATTAAAAAACAAAGGGTGTTTAGTAATCATATTTACATCCTAAATAACACAATAAAGCAAACAGGCTCCAATTGTTGCTTAATCTGAAACTAGTTCAGGAACATAACAAACTTGCTTACAACTGGCTTCACGGACCAAATGGACATTTCTTCCATAAAGCTTTAGCAGCTCCGTGTCTCTGGTTCTTATTCACAGAAACTGAAACTAATGAATAAAGGATTGGCTGATTTAAAAAAAAAAAAAAGAATCAAATAAATTCTGGACTTTAGCTTGGACTTAAGAAAATTTGTTTCTAAACAAGCACTTAAAAGCCCTGGAAAGTAATAAAATGAAAGGCAATTTATACAGACTAATGGAGCAGCAAAAGGAGGAGGGACTGGAGAATGGATACTGACTAATGGAGGAAAAGTTTTGTTTTGAAATTTTGTTGTAAAATAGTCTCTCCCTGATGATAAAACATTAGCTAATGACATCTAGAACTGTCTGTTCAAACCATGATAACTTCAAGTTTAGTATAACTGAACACTGAAACAAGAAACAATGCAACATAAAATATAAACCATATACTAAAATTTTGTATTTGAGGAAGTAGCCTATGTCACAGGAATAAGTATCTCCCAATCAAAAACAAAATAAAACACCAAATAACCCACCACTTTTTATGAGCCATTTAGCTTACACATTTAATGCTAAGTGCTAATTCAAACCATGAAACATCTTGACAGTTTCCTTTTCCTCTTTTCCTTCTTATATAAGAGGTGGTTTTATTTTTCTAGTTAAACAGGAAAGGTAGAAGGAAAACTGGGATTAATAAGCTCTACCTCAACACAATTACTCTTCAATATTTATCAGAGTCTCACTCTTCTTTCATACCCTTCTACCCTATGTGTTTGTGTCTATCTTTATTAGACTGTAAATAGCGTTGAGGTCAAGGGCTGTGTCTCATTCATTTCTGCCTGAGCCCTGGCACTATATTTCATACTTAGTACTCAATAAATATTGGTTAGATAAACAAATGATGATCTTTCAGTTGTCCTCAGATAATTTAGTCTCATGAAATCCATACTAGGAAACTAAATCATGTTTTTTTATTGCCTCGTATATAATTTTAAAATTTTTCTGAAATTAAAAAAAAAATGGTCCAGAATAAGCATATTTGCTTCTCAATTCAAAGAGTCAAAGAAAAGCCTTATAATTTTATTTATTTAAGTTAGACAAGGAGGTGGAGCTTAAACTCTTGGCTTTAAAGAAGATGTCCTTGGAATACAAGTAAACATGCAAATGAAGAGATGGGTGTTCCTAAAAGGCAGTAGCATGATACACAGCCCCTACAAGTGGACTGGGCTCTTTGTGTCCTGGGATTTGTGTTTAGAGAATCAACTTCCTTGAAAATTATCCAACAGTGCAGTAGGAAAAGGAAAAGTTGGTATGAGAAAAGAGTTTCTATTCTATGTAATAGGAAAATAAGATTTGGGGAATACCTGCTATAACCCACATATAACTCTGGACATGATTCTATTCTAATTGCCAAGAAAAGGGATGACAGATATACTATACATTGAAGGCGCTCATTTTCCTCCCTCTACTCTTCACATTAGTGTATATGATATGGATGAAAGAGAATGCACCTTACAACCAGAAATATCTGGATGTGAAATATTTATTTTTTAAAAAATAAACATGTGTATTTAAGGTGTACAATATGATGGTTTGATGTATAAATACATAGTGAAATGATTACAACCACCAAGGTAATTAAGATACCATTTCCATATATAGTGTTTTGTTGTTGTTGTTGTTGTTGTTGTTTGGTATATGTAATGAGAGCACCTGAAATTGACTCCCTTTGGAAATTTCGTATTGAATACAGTATAGTCATCATACTATAGTCATCATGCTATATGGCAGGATCTCTGAACTTTTTCATTCTGCATAACTACAGCTTTTTACCCTTTGACCATAATCTCTCTATTTCCCCCACCTCCGCACCCCAGGTAAACACAACTCTACTATCTGATTCTTGGCACTTGATTTCTTCAGAGTTCAAATAAAAATTCTTATAAGGCGTGCCCCAGTGTCTGGCACATAGAAGATGCTCATTAAGAATGAATGAATGAATGATATAATACACTTGATTCTTAAGCCACTGTTTGAACTGATTTCCCATTGTTCAGCATCACTCATGTCTGGCAATAGTCAAAAGAACCTAGGGATACAATGTAGCCAGGGTTCCCTTGAAGAACAAAGTGGCAGAGTATGAGAAACTGCAACTGGCATATCAGGTTGTGTGAATGCCGGCACAAAGAATTCAAGCAATTTGGCAGGTAAAGGAGATATGAAGAGATTAAAGTTTGTGCTCAGCGAATTATAGTGATAACAAGAATGTTTCTTGTTTCCCACTGTCACATTGAAGAAGTGTTTCTTTTTGCTTAAAATTGTCTTGGTTAACCCCAAGATTGCAATTCACTGAACCTGCTTCTAGAGAGTGTTCCCAGAGAACATAATTAGTCCCACACTGCATGTGGGACAGTGCTGGATGTTCATGGAATCACCTTGTCTTCCTATGTATTCTGCTCTTACCCAGCAGTCCGAGATTGAAATATGATTTTTAAAAGAATTATAACACTGAGAAGATAAAATGTACACCTATTCAGAGTGCCATCACTTTCTCATTTTCTAACCTTTCCAAAATAAATGTGGGTCTAGAGGCTTCTCCCATTATGTTCACTTATTCTTGGTACATGTACATGTGTTTCTGCTTTGTTAAATACTGCCTGATAAGGGGACAAAAAGAAATGATAAAGAAAAAAAATTCTGTTCCGAAGTCACTCTCCACTTAAAGATATCCACTAATATTGACCTGAAGATGGTAGGCTGTTTTGCGACTAGGTTACTAAATCTTTTGGATATTTATCAAGCTTCATATAATCTGTAATTTAAGAAAAGCAATAAAAAATATAATTTAAAAAATCATGATTGTAGGATATTCTATTCTATGTATACATACATGTCATACACACATGCGAATGAGTGTCTGGATGTGTGGTGAGGTAATTCAATAGCAACTTTATTTTTAGACACTCAAAATGAAAATATACAAACAGGGTAATTTTATTACTTTCAAGTAATAAAAGTATACTTTTCTACAAAGCTGTGTTCTCACAATTTAGGAGGAGGTTCTCATCCCCCAGTCTTAGCTCGTGAGTCTTTATTATATTCAACTTGAAGTGAGGTTAAGTTAAGCCTGAAAGAAATATAGAAATGGATTATAGATTTCATACTACCATGAGACTGATATTTTGGTGTTTGTTGTTTGTTTAATGACTACTGCCTATTCACAGCAGAATTGTGTAGGTGGGTAATTTTAAAAACGTGCTTCTCATATTTTTTTCCTAATCTGATCATGTACGTGAGTTGTAATTAATATATGTACCATGCTTTGCACTTGAAAATGTTTTTTTGACACGATTATGGAATGTAGGAAGCAAAAAATTTTTTAAATTAATTAATTAATTAATTTGACAGACAGAGATCACAAGTAGGCAGAAAGGCAGGTGGGGGTTGGGGTGGGGAAGCAGGCTCCCCGCTGAGCAGAGAGCCCACTGCAGGGCTCAATCCCAGGACCCTGAGACCATGACCTGAGTCAAACGCAGAGGCTTAACCCACTGAGCCACCCAGGTGCCCCAAAGCAAAGGAATTTTTAATAGATAAGGAAACTCAGGCACACAGAGGCTGGATAGCTTGCCTCTGATTTTATACCTACTGGGTGTAAGAGTTAGATCTCACACCTAGGCTCAGGACTAATTACTGTCTAGTTAGCCAATTGCTATTTTTAACACTTGAATCTCAACACGGCTAGTAGCTCACTATCATATACGTGCACATACCTGGAATGTTTCCTGCAAAATAGCAACTTACTTTTAAAGATTTGACCTGTATTTTGATTTTAATAAGATCTTTTGGATAGATTAAAGTATCTAAAATGGTTAAAATGGATATACACACACACACACATATACATACACATATTTATTTATTTTATTAAAAAGGGAACCACAGCCACATTCTGATCTTCTGCCAATAGCAAGTTCTGAAAAACCCCTTTAAGAAAAAGCTTTTCAGGTGAAAACAAACAAACAACAACAATAACAATAAAACCAAACAAACCCCAAAATACATATTCTGGGGGAGGTAAGTTACCACTGCTAACCAAATCAACATCACAATATTTTCCCCACTATGGCTGATATTATGATGACTCAGATAGAATTTTTAAAATTATTAACTGTTCACTAATTACACTTTCATGTTTGCTCCCTAAATTAAAGTATAGGAATATTTAGATCTTATATTTATGTGCTATACAAAGAATAAACTGGGTTTTGACCTATTTTATTCAGGTTTTTTTTAATAGGATATAATTTTTTACTCTACAGAAAACAAAACATAACTTAAGCTTCTTTCCAGCAACATAATGAAAATGAGATTCACCATTATGGGTCACATGAAAAAATAAATAACTCCTATAAAAGTCTCCTTTTCAGATTGCATTTGGTTGTCAAAGAATACCTTCTGTAAGTACAAGATGTTCTAAGAATGTCTGATTAAAGTTAATTAAGGGAGTAAGAAAAAAATATACTTGAAAATGTCTGCTATAATTATGTTTTCTATAAATAGATAAACCACACTTCTTGTCAATACTTATTACCATAATTTGTCCTGTAGGGATTAAAAAAAACCTACATTATTGTTCTTAAGACATCATCTATTATTTAGTACCATTTTACAATTGCTGCTATCTTGATATATAAATGGTGATAAATTTTGTTGTAGAAATTTAAAAAATCAATTTAGAAAAGGTTATTTAAATGTTTCGTAATAATCTAATACAAAAAGAATGCTGTTTCATAAGGGTACCAAGTACAACCAGCAGCTATCCTATTGCAATAGCATAAAATCAGATTTTGGTACTCAGCCAGTGAAACAATTCAGACCACTATTAGTGAAAAACACCAGCAATGAATTTTCAGCAACTCAGCTTCAGTTTTCTAGCAAATACACCTGATTTTTTATTTTGATAAAATAGAAATGATCTAAAAGAGAAACTTCCTTTGGTTCTCTAAAGAAATGATATAAAAATGCCTAACTATACTGTAGTTAAACAGATTATATGTAAGGAAGAGATATTCTTGCAGACATATTAGGGGACTCTCTTATTACTTTAACTGAGATGGTATCAGGCAGGATGGGAAAAGAACTCCAAAATGAGATTCTAAGAGTGTGACAGAGTGGCAGACTCTCATGGCAATCTGGTTAATGGGTTCTCCTTTTGAAGAAGACATTGTCATTCACTCTAGCAAACTCCTATACAGAACTTAAACAACCAGTGCTAGAGTATAACAAACTGTAAGGTAGATGAAGCAAAGATAGGGAAATGCACTTACCCCAGGAATAAATGAAAAGCTTCTTAGAGGGATATAATCTTTATTGTAGTCTGAAGGATGAGCAAGAATTAGTTAAAAAAAGTTGAGAAACAGGGGAAGAAAAGGCAGGATACATTGGCAGAGAGAATAGCTTGTGGAAATATCACGAGGCTGTGAAAATATGGCCCACTGAAGGAGTTAGAATAAATTATAATGCCTACATGCAAAGTAGGAGAAACAAAATGTTGTAAAATATGTATGAGAATGTATTGGTAGAGCAAGACCTAAACAAGGACTTTGCAAACAAATAATAAGATAATAGATTTTAACCCAACCATACTGATAATTATATTAAACATATGTGTCTAAATAAAGGAATTAAAGAGTGGAATCATCATATTGGATAAAAAAAGCAATACCTAATTATAGCTGTCTACAGCAGACTCATTTTAAATATAAACACAGAAGGATTAAAAGTAAAAAGATGAAAAAAGATATTCCATGCACCACTAATTAAAAGAAAGCTGGGTTGGCTATATTAACAGCAGAAAGAAAAAATTTCAGACCAAAAAATATTACCAGGAAAAAGGAAGAACATTCTATAATGATTAAAAAAAAGTCAGTTCATCAAGATAACATAATGACCCTAAATGTGCAGAGGCTTAATAATAATTTCAAAATACATGAGATAAAAACTGATAATTTAAAGGAGAAATAGACAAGACCATAATAATAGTTGGGACATTTTGGAATAGGAACGAAGGACAATAGTCTATAGTAAGACTATAGACTTAAGAATGTAAAAGACTTGACTAATATTTATCAGTGAAGTTAACCTAGTTGAACCTGATCTAGAACTCCACACAAGAACAAAATACACATTCTATTGAAGTGTACAGGGATCACTCACCAAGATAGCTCATATTGAGTCATAAAAGATACATCAACAAATTTAAGAGGATGGAAATCATACAAAAATATTCCCTAACCATAAAAATATTAAACAAGAAATAAATCACAGAAAGATATCTGAAAAATCCCTAAGTACCTGAAAATTAAACTTATTTCTAAATAACCCAAAATTCAAGAAGGAATTCACACAAAAATTAGGAAATGTTTTGAACTGAACGAAAATGAAAATACAACCTAAAAAATATGTGCAGTGTAGTCAAAGGAGGGTTTAGGGGTAAATGTATACCTTCAGATGTTTATACTAAAAAAGGCCTCAAATCAATGAGCCAAATTAGGCCACCAAGAAATAACTAGTAAACCCAAACAGATAGAAAGAAATAATAATGATACAAATATTCATAACATACAAAACATAAAAATGAAAGGAAAATCCATAAAACCAGAAGTTGTTTCTTGGAAAATACCAATAAATTTGATATATCTGTAGGCAGACTGATGAAGGAAAAGAGAAGACATATATTAGGAATGAGAGAAGTCATCAATATAGATTCTACAGACTTCAAGAAAATAAGTGAACATTAAAAAGATAAAAAAGGAATGCCAATTAATTTGACAATTTAGATGAAATGACAAATTCCTGGAAAAATTAAAACTATCAAAACTCACTCAAGAAGAATTATATAACCTGGACATCCCTGTAATCTATTAAAGAAGTCCAGTCTATTAAAGAATTAGTTAAAACTATCCCATGAAACATCCCCAGGTAGCTCTATACCTGGTAATTTTTTTTTAAGATTTTATTTATTTATTTGACAGACAGAGATCTCAAGTAGGCAGAGAGGCAGGCAGAGAGAGAGCAGGGAAAGCAGGCTCCCCACAGAGCAGAGAGCCTGATGTGGGGCTTGATCCCAGGACTCTGGGATCATGACCTGAGCTGAAGGCAGAGGCTTAACCTACTGACCCACCAAGGCACCCCTATACCTGATAATTTTTTTTTTTTAAAGATTTTATTTATTTATTTGACAGAGAGAGAGATCACAAGTAGGCGGAGAGTCAGGCAGAGAGAGAGAGAGAAGCAGGCTCCCGCTGAGCAAAGAGCCCGATGCGGGGCTCGATCCCAGGACACTGAGATCATGACCTGAGCCGAAGGCAGCGGCTTAATCCACTGAGCCACCCAGGCGCCCCTATACCTGATAATTTTTAACAAACATTTGAGGATGATAGAATACCAGTTCTTTACAAAGTCTTCCATAAAATAGATGAGGAGGGAACATGTCCTCACTCATATTTTAAAAGCCAGCATTACTCTGATATCAAAGTTGCAGAAAGACTTGATAAATAATCAAAATTAAAGACAAATATGCCTAATAAACATAAAGGGGGGGGGCTTTACAAATAGCCAATTGAATTTAGACATATATAAAAAAGATAGCAAGCAATGACTAAGTGAAAGCAATCCCTTAGTTTGACAATGTCAGTTTGACATTGGAAAACCAATCAACTTAATTTACCATATGAACAATCTGAAAAACCAAAACCATAAGATTATCTTAAAAATTCAGAAAGCCATTGTCAAAAGTCAGCATATAATCCAGACAAAAATTCTCAGTAAACAAAGTAGATTTCCTAAACTTAATAAAGTACATTTTAGAAAATCTATAATTTAACATCACACTTAATGGTTGGTAAAAGATTGAATTTTTTTTTCCTAATATAAAGCCTTTTTTTTTTTTTCTAATATAAACCTAAGATGAAGCAAAGATACTGGCTGCCAACATTTCAATTCAGTAGTGTATTAGAAATTCTAGCCAAAGCAATAAGGCAAGTAAAAGAAAGAAGAGACATAAGATGAGAAAAGAAGAAGTCAAGCCATTTATTTGCAAATGATATGACTTTCT
Organism: Mustela putorius furo; assembly: GCF_011764305.1. Classification (NCBI taxonomy): domain Eukaryota; kingdom Metazoa; phylum Chordata; class Mammalia; order Carnivora; family Mustelidae; genus Mustela; species Mustela putorius. Next base: position 14,604,437 of record NW_025422057.1, read on the forward strand.
GCATAGAAAATCCTAAGGAATCTATAAAATTCTATTGAAACTCAATAAGGAGTTTAGTAAGATGACAAAAAAGGTCAATAGGCAAAAATTAATTGTATTTCAGCATTCAATGGTCACAAATAATTGAGAACAAAAATAAGAAAGTATCATTTAAAATAGGATCAAAAATGAAATAAGTACAAATTTAACAAAATATCTCACTATGAAACATTGCAGAGAGAAGTTAAAGAAAATCTAAACTAATGAAGAGATATTACCCTGTTTACAGATTAGAAGACACAGGACTGTTAAGATGTCAATTTTCTCCATATTAATCCATGGATTCAACACAATTCCAATCATAATCCCAGTTGGTTTTTGGTATTTTTTCTGAGAAAATGAAAAACCGATTCTAAAATTTATATGGGGAATGCAAAATACCTAGAATAGCCAAAACAAATTTGAAAAAGAAGTACAAATTGTAGGATTCACTCTACTTTATTCTTAGACTTACTATAAAGCCACAATAATCAAGAACTTGTAGGACTGGCATAAAGATAAACACATATATAAACAGAATCAATACTTTGAACCACACATATATAGTCAACTGATTTGCATTGAAGCAGCCAAGGTAATAAAGTGGGAGCAAGGAAAGTGCTGGAATGACTGTATATCCATATGAAAAACAACAACAACAAAACTTACACCCATATCTCACACTGAAGCAAAAACAAAACAAAACCCAACAGAATAAAACCTCAGAGTGCAAGCAAATCCATATATAAGAGTTAAATCATACAAATTCTAGAAGGAAACAGGAGGAAATCTTTGTGATCTTGAGTTAGGCAAAGATTTCTTAATTTGATATCAAAAGTATGATCCACCAAAAGAAAAAAAGTAAATCACACACCATCAAAATTAAAAACATCTATTTTTCAAAAGGCACCTGGCAGTTTCTCAGGAAATTAAATATATATTTATTATATACTCTACCAATAGAGTATCACTCTAAGGTATATAACCAAGAGAAATGAAAAAAAATGTGTCTACAAAAAGATCTGTATACAAATGGTCACAGTAGCTTTATACATAATAGCTTCTAACTGGAAACAAAAGTCCATAAACTGATAAATAGATTATGAAACGTCCATACTATGGAAAAATTTCTTCCTAGCACTGATTTAAATGTGCTACACTGGAAAAGATTTTGAACATTCTGTGAATGTCATTATCAACATGAAAACAACAAATTAGCAACATTTTTCAAATAAGGTCCTTCTGAAGTGTAATCCACTTAAATCAGTGTTAGGAAGAAAAAAACAACAGATGAATGTGTTAGCATATATATTTCAGTCATTCCATTAACATTTGTTTCAATTACTCATTATTACTTCATAAAAGTAATAATTTAATAATTCACAGAGCAAAGATAAATCATATATGATGGAATGATAAAAGGTACCACTCTACCAACGTTCCCCCTCCCAGAAAAAAAAAAAAAAACAAAACCTCAAAACTAGGGAGCCTGTAAATGTAAGAGAAACCTTTAATTAACTAGGGAAATTAAAAGCAACTTTTATAAGGCAATCCTAGTAACAAGACATGCTCAGATGAGCACATAAGCACATAATAAAAAAGAACAAGAAGCTATTTCAGGTATGCCACTCACAAGGCATTTACATGCAGTTCAAATGAAGCCAAAACTAAGATTTGTTAATGCTATTAACTAGATAAACAATACAGTCTTAATTCTACATTTTATTATGTTTTTATTTAAATTGCAATACGTATTGATTGTAGAATGAGCACAAGCATAACTATGAAAAGGCAACCACACTAGGAAAAGCCTGCTGCCCTTACCAATGTGATTGAATTGCAGATCTAAAACACGAGCAATTAAAGGGCCCAGATGCTGTGTTTCTTTGTGTATTCTAGTCAATTGGCAATATTCTTCCAATTTTTTTATTTTTCAAGAATCTCAGCTAGAGAAATTCTTTTACTGGAAAAAATGATCAGACACTAGGAATTTGGTACTTATAATACTGACTTAAAAGTTTTGTATGCACAGCTATGGACCCCCTTTGGATTCCTGGGTAAATCAATTAAAAATCAGGCAAATTAACAGGGAATTACTCAAAAGTTTAACAAACTTTGGCAATATCTTAAAAACTTAAAGTTGTCTTCTAAAGATTTGGCTCTAGTAGTTGTAGGAAGACATAGCTAAATGAAAAGATTTTTAAGAAGATTTAATAGCAAAGAAAAATACACTAAGTGCAGTCACATGCACCATACGTGGTGTAGCAGATACCATGCAGAGTAACTCACTGAAGCCTCACACCAACCCTGTGAGACAGGTGTTATTATGGTCCCCATTTTAAACAAAAAAGAGATATAAAATGGTAGGTAAATTGCCTGCACTACCACAGAATTCAAACTCAGGCAGTCTGTTTCTAGAATCTGTTTTCTTACATGAAGCTACATTTTCCAGTTAAGTTTTATATCTTAACCAATTTAATAATGTCTTTATATTAAAAGTTATTTATATTAAAGTTTAGATTTGAATGGCCCTGTTTCTTTGTCAAATTTGCCTTAAGAATTAAGAAACTCCATAGAATTAAAACAAAACTGTGCAGCTTAATGTATTCTGATGAATTTTGGTGACTTGCAACTGTAGCATGTATTTATTCTTGCTGGCCACCCCCCTCTTCCATTTTTTTAATTTCCTACAGGAAATTGCAAGTTAATAGAAAAAGCAGCACTGGAACTGCCTCACATCCTATAGTTATTAATTAAAGCAAAATCTGGCTCAGTAATTTTGGATACTAAAAATATAGAGTTAAACAAAGCTGACTGCCTCTTGAAATGAAATTTCAACTTCAATAGTCTGTCTAAAAAATTTATGCATTAAAATCCACATCTTCCCTTAAAGAAATTCTCCACAAAATTTTTAGAGAATAAAGCAACTCAATATCTGACCGTTCCTCTCTAAGACTTCAGAAGTGAAAGGAATCTGAGAAACCCAAAATAAATTATTCAAGTTTAAGTAAGTTTCCTTTAAAGGCAGTTAGTCACATCATTCTACTATGTTCCCATCTAAAGGTTATTACCCACAATCAATAAAGCAAGAAACTGCATAAACTATCTTATTAATTTTATATAATGGTTAGTAAACCTTAAAATACTGTACTATAAAACTTTTAAATGTCTTGGATGGTTTTAGATTACACTGGATAATCTATCGTTTTATGTGGCATAAAGCGTTAGGTAAGTAGATACCATGCTGGGAAAATGCACATAATTTCTGAATGTGAAAATCCATTCCACTGCAGAGTTTTCTTACACAATATAAGGTTATTATTGGGTTGATTTTTAGAATCTAGGTCTTTAAATGTCCCTACCTGGCAAACATGGCAGCTCTGTCTTCAAGCCACAGGCTGCCTGTACATAGATACGTCATCCCCCTGCTGCTGAAGAAACAAGGATCCTGTTAAGTTAAATTTGCTTCTTGGTTCCATCAGAATATGTACAACTGAACTCCCTGACCATCCCTCAATACACCTCCAGCAAAGCAGAGGTAAGTAGGTGATGCCGCAGTGGAGTGAAATGGGGAAAATAGTAGTAAATGTTTGATTTAGAACAGCTAAAACATGAGTGGTACAAACTTGCAGATTATATAACCATTGTTTTATGCATTTACGAAAATCACCTTACAGAGTCGTAAATGGTGAACAGAGAACGGACCTGTGGCAGTAGATAACTTCAAGATATATAGAGAAGAATCATGACACTCTTAAAAAAAAAAAAAAAAAAAAGCACTCTCTTGGAACTACTACAAGTTGCTTTCACAGGAGAGTGAAGTACCCCAAAATGACTTTAGATGCTGTCTTCTGGGAGAGTTTCCCATGGTCAAGGGACTAGGATGGACCAAAGGGATTGTAGATAAGGCTGCAAACAATTGTTGGGCTGAATAACAAAGGAACATCCCTTTCTACCATCAGCAGGAAGATGGATAATCTTTCAGCATCAATGTGTGCCTCCTTGGGAAAGAAAATACCTCCTGGATGTTCACATGTGTTCCTAAGATGCATACTGTCCTGAACTCCATCTTCAGCCACCTAACCCACATATAAACCTAGAGTTTGCAAATTATTGTTTAGATTTAACCTATACTTTGACATACTCACCTAAAAACTAATCTATGATTACATTAACCTTCTTTAACATGAATTGAGATGTGTTCCCAAGGAGTTGTAGAAAATAAATTTTTGCATATTAAATATTTTCAAGTGGACTTTCCTATAACTTTAATACATTTCCCACTGGTGGCATATGTAAGAGGGAGGAAACCACCTCCACTACGTAATACCACAATGCACTCCGTAAATTGTGGCTTTCATTTTAGGGTTCCTGGGCCTTTGATGTTTGCAGCATGCATGGATTCAAGTATTTTGTATGTCCTGGGGAGATGTTAGTCAAATGGACAATCAAGATAAATTATCTTGAAAGACCATGCGTAAAAGTTGTTAAGAGCCATGAAGGGAGTAGCAGGCAAACCTGTATTCAAGTTCTGGACCCCTTTTTAGCAGCTGTGAGTCTTGGACAGGCCATTTAATTTTCTAACTTTTGTTTTTTCCTTTCTAAAGTAATGATAGCATTGGCTCCTGTAAGAATTACAAAATGATTATCCGACATGCCAGTTTACTCATTTCAGGCTGCTACAACAGAATACCATAAACTGAATGGCTTAAACAATTGACATTTATTTCTCACACAAACTCTGGGGGTTGGGAGTCTAAGATCAGGGGGCCGACGTGGTCAGGTTGCTGGTGAGGGCCCTCTTCCTGGTTTGCAGGTGGCCAGTTTCTCCCTGTGTCTTCACACAGCCCAGAAAGACCATCTCTCCTCTGTCTCTTCTTTAAGGACACTCCACCCTAGTGACCTAATTACCTCCCAAAGGCCCCACCTTCAAACATCACAATGGGGTCTAGGATTCCAACATATGAAAGGAGGGGGGTGGGCACCAGTGTTCATTCACAGCACACGCTCCCCACAGTACCTGGTCCACAGTAAAAACAAATTAAATTTCAGCTATATGGACCTGACATATTCATTTAAAAGGCACATCAACTATTAATTATATAAAAAAATGTATTTCACAGTTCATACACATCTCATTATATTTGTACCGGTTGTCAAGGCCACAACCCTAAGTACCAAGGAGATGTCCATAACCAGAGAAAAACACAAGATGTAAAAATGCAGATCACAAAGTATACCTGTTCTGACTTTACTTTGGGAAGTCTATTTATATGTAAATGATTATGGTTATTATTTCCATGAAAGAGGAAAAATACATGGAAAAGTGGTCTATACAGAAATTTCCTTGGGATTCTTCTATCTGTAGTAAAGATTGTGCTTAATCAAAAGATGTGCAAAAAGGCCATTCATTTAAAATTTTAAAAAACCCTGTGACAAAAAAACAACAAAAATCATGCCAGAGTAAAGCCCTTCCATATTTCTAAGTGGACAATGTATCCGAGGGAAATCTAAAAATAGAATGTAATTCTATTTACTCTTATTAACATTTTACATAGTGATGTTTTATCTGCAAGGTCACAGAAAATCATAAATGTAGTCTGTGTAAAAATGTAGTCCTTGCTCTTATTTCAACAATGGGTTAATTTACTTCGTTCTTTAATGACTTTTGGTAGGTTCATGTCATTGCGATATATAGTATCCTTCGGGGGGAAATGATGCACTATTTAAAAATATTAACATATAAATTTCATTGTAAGAGGATTAGGACCCAAGTAATCCTGCCAAATTAATTTAGGTAAGTATACTAGGTAAATAAATCAGCATCTTTTTACTTCTAGAAAGCACTCCAAGCAATTTCAAGTCATTAAAAATACTTTTAGCTGCAACATTTTGCCTTTTAGTGCAGTCTTAATGGTTACATGACAGCCTTTCTACCACTGGCTGTATGGCATTTATGTCCTGAGAGCAGCAGCATTTTAGAGAACTACTAAGAAAACTAAAATCAGGAGTAATTTTTGCACAAGTCTTAAAAAAATGTTAAATCAAAAATGACATAATAGTTGTAAGCTTTTGTAAATTCTAATTTTATATATTCTTTTTGCCAAACATTTAATGGGAGATGAGCGTTCCTAAAAAGACATATAAATAGGTAACAAATTGCAAAGGAGTAAGTAGTCCCTGGACAGCGTTTTAGAAAAGTTTTACCAATTTTCTGATTTACTGATTTATGAACTAGTCTTACAGGCTTGTGACTTAATGTCTCTTAAGTCTATCAATGTCTCATATAGATGAATGTCATTATTTTCATCTCTATTTAAATCAAAAGCCAAGTCCCACAAGGCAAGATAGTCAATGATTTTCATTTTATATTGCTATTATGAAATACTGCTTTTTAAAAAATGTACTTCTGGAGAATGAGAATTGTTCACCAACATATTTTCAAATGAATTTCAGGTGTCTGAATGCCACAGAGAAAATAATGTAATCTCAAAATATAACTTCATATGAATTATTTTTGTAGTGATTTTATATTTTTTTCCACTAAGCTTTCTCTAACAACTATGATTCTTTTTTTCCTTTCTGTGCCTAGTGTTATAAACTTTTGACAATTAGTATATTTTTGTCAAAGAAAAGTATGATGAGTTTATAGACACCATAGGATAAAAGATGAGAGGCTTCTCTTTCCTGGACAGAATTAGACCTTTAGTTTCATTCCATAAGCCTGAAAGGAATGGCATCAATTGCTTCCCTGCTGAATGGTGACTCCCTCAAAATACTGTCAAAATTGGCTTTTGTAAAGTCTATTCATAAGACAAAGTTGAGTTCACTGCTTACCACCAGAAGAGAGACTGCTTTCTTAACACACTTTTAGATATCGCCCAGAAAAGTGAGAGCAAGGTGGGATATTTAAGAGGTTTGTTTCGGGTGGCATTGAGGGTGGAGGTTCTGATTTAAGGCAGGTCTTTCACCAGGAAGGGGCTTGACTGCGGTTGCCCAAGGATTACTATATAATAATTTGGAATTGATGTACACACAGGGGAAGGGGTCAAAATGAGGTTTGGAGATTTAAGCAATCATCCGATGTTATTTATTTAAAGTTGAATAGTTTAATATTCCTTTAAGTGGATTTTCAAAAAGTTCCTAAAAGGAACAAGAGTGTTATTTGCCAATTTTATCTTTCTGGGCAAGAGTTTCTTGGAATGCTAAAGTCATGTTTTCAGAAGGCAACTGGAAAGTGGTCACATTACTGTAAACTCAGAGCTATGTGGGTAGATATCATCTTGGTTCTTAACCAATGTAGTCCATGAACAATCTTCCATCCACATGTTAAATAATTAAAGAGTTTAGAAAGTGAACAGTGGTTAACCACATAATTTGAATTTCAAATATAATAATATTCCAACACTCTTATTGCAAATGAAGGACAGAATGATTTATTAAACACAATTGGAAGAATAATAATTCACCGAAATTTTGGAATTTTTTGTACCCACATTTTATTCTCTCTTTCTCTTGCTGGCTTTTATTCTTGTTCTTCCTCATTTATTTCCTCCACGGTGAAGCACCCTACCTCATCTTAAGGTTTTCTAAGTTGCCATAAAGACTGTAGTCCTTGAAGGATATGTCTTTCCTCAAGGTTAAACAGTCAATCATTTAAAGTCAGACAAGAATGAACTAACCTACCACTCCCAGAAGTCTGAACCATTAACTAATGGAAAACTCAGGGCATTAAAACAAGAGAGAGAGACTAGCTAGATGGGAAAGCCTTAGGTTTGGGTGCTGACAATGACCAAAGAGACAGAAAGTCTGCCATCTTGATCAAAAACTGGAAAATGGGGATGTGAACTTGCCTCTGAGCCAGGTAGGTGAGCAAAAGGCCTTTCACTTTCATAATTAAAGAAAATAGAAAGTCATTGTCTTAGTTCATCTCCTATAACAGAGTACCACAGATTAGATGGTTTAAAGAATAGACATTTATTTATCACAACTCTGGAGGTTGAGAAGTCTGAGATCAGCTTGCCAGCATAGTTGGGTTCTGGTGAGAACTTTCTTTCTGGCTTCTGGGAGGTTACCTTCTTACAGCGTCCTCATATGGACGAGTAGAGAGGGCTGGGACTCTCTGATCTCTGAATTCTTGTTCTAAGGGCAATAATCCCACCATGAGGACTTCACCCTCATGACCTCATCTGAACCTAATTATCCCCCAAAGGTCATGCCTACTAATACCATCACATGAGGGGTTAGGACTTCAACACTGGAGAAACACATTGAGTCCTTAAGAGCCATGGTGGGAGTCTCTGGTGTGAGAGTTGAGCAGGGAAGGAAAAGAGACAAAGGAAAAAGTTGGAAGCTTCTCTTTCCTGCGCAGAGTCAGACTTCTGGGGCTCAGGAAACAGAGATGGCCATGTTTACTTTTTTTCTTTGCTTCAAAAATGTCTTTCTTTCCCTTCTCTTTCTCTCTCCACACTTCCCCCCAGCTCCCTCAATCTCTTTCTTCCCTTTACCAGTGAAATTATGAAGAGTATGGCACGGGAGTCAGACAGGCTTTAATTCTTACCTAGGTCTCCCACATACTTAGCTGTACAATCTTAGGACAGGAACTTTTCTTCTCTTAGCATCAAATTCTTTAAAAACAGAGTAAAAATATCAGTACCGACTACCTTATAGGTTACTGTAAAGATTAGAGATAAAGCATATAATCTGGCTGGTACAGTATCTGATCTTTAAAAAATGGTACAATAGAACTCTGTCTAATGCAAACAGTGGTGTCTGCTATGGTCTGAATGCATGTGTCCCCCTCCAAATTCGTATGTTGAAATCCTAACTCCCAATGTGATGATATTAAGTATTAAGAGGTAAGGGGGGAGCCCTCAAGAAGAGGATTAATGACTTTATAAAAGAGACCCCAGAGAGCTCTCCTGCCCCTTCTGTCATGTGAGAAAATGACTCTCTACGAACCAGGAAGTGGGCCTTTGCCACAGTGTAATCACCCTGTGCCTTGATCTCGGACTCCCCAAACACCAGAACTATAAGAAATAAATTTCTGTTGTGTATAAGCTGCTCAGTCTGTGGTATTCTGTTATAGTTACTCAAATAGACCAAGACAGTGCTCAAAACCTGAGCTGTGTACAATATGAGGTTGTGTCACAAGATTAGCCGATTAACTGATTAAGTGACAGAGGTGAGCCAGGCTGTCTGGGAGCTCAGTGTCTGATCCAAACTCCTCCTACTCTGGGCTGAAGTTTGGTGCCACCTAGTGGTAATAGCCCTAGCTTAAAAAAAAAAAAATTGATGGTTACCTTGGACTTCCAGAATAGCAGCAGTGATTGCAGAAATCTCCTGGTTAGTTAATACACATTTTATTGGCTTGAAGCAGAGAGACTGGACTGGAAGAATACTGAGGACCTACTCCCCCACCTTCCTGCTTCCTGAGACAGGATTATAATAAATTTTCCCTGTCCAGCATCATCTTAGATTCCATGTCTCCTTCTTGAGGAACTTTGAATAAAGGGGATCAGGTAGATTACAATAGTCACTTGCTAATCATTCGATGTCTGAATTCAAGTTATTCTAATTTGTATTATTGCTAGGTGGATTATAGAAGGATTACTGCTTTATAAGTGATATTAATTGTATTAATATTAAATTCAACAAATATGTATTAATCACATGTTTGGTGCAGGGCAAACAGATAAGTAGTATGAATGTAAAGACGGGTTAGGCAGAATCTCTGACTTGAAAGCTTAATATCCAGTGGGTAGAGAGATATTTAAATAAAATCAAAGCCAGGTGAGTACAGGCATACCTTGGGGATATTATGGGTTTATTTCCAGATCATCATACTAAAGTGAATACTGAAAAAAAAAGGGGGGAGGAGAATATTGTAATAAAGTGAATCAAATGTATTTTTTCAGTGACACAAAGTTAGATTTATACTATATTGGAACCTATTAAGTATGCAATAGCATTATGTCTATAAAACAAGGTACATATATTAATTAAAATACTAATTATTACTAAAAAATGATAACCATCACCTGAGTCTTCAGCAAGTCATAATCTCTTTGCTGGTGGAGGGTCTGGCCTTGATGTTGATGGCTGCTGATTGATCAGGGTAGTGGTTATTGAAAGTTGGGATGTCTGTGCAATTTCTTAAAATAATACTAAAGTTTGTCACATTGATTGGCTCTTTCTTTCAAGAAGGATTTCTGTACTTTGCGATGCTGGTTGATAGCATTTTACCCAGAATAGAATTTATTTCAAAATTGGAGTCAGTCCTCTCAAAACCCTGCAGCTGCTTTATCAACTGAGTTTATGTAATATTCTAAATCTTTTGTTGTCATTTCAACAATCTTCACAGCATCTTCATCAGGGGTAGATTCCATCTCAAGAAACCACTTTGATCATCCGTAAGAAGCAACTCCTCATCCATTTTATCATGAGATTGCAGCAATTCAGTCTCATTTTTATGCTCCACTTCTAATTCTACTTCTCTTCCTATTTCTACTACGTCTGCAGTTACTTCCTCTACTGAAGTTTTCAACCCCTTAAAGTCATCCATGAGGGTTTGAATCAACTTTTTCTAAACACTTATTAATGTTGGTTTTTTTAAAAAGATATTTTATTTATTTATTTGACAGACAGATCACAAGTAGGCAGAAAGGCAGGCAGAGAGAGAGAGGTAAGCAGGCTCCCCGCTGAGCAGAGAGCCCAATGCTGGGCTCGATCCCAGGACCCTGGGATCATGACCTGAGCCGAAGGCAGAGGCTTTAACCCACGGAGCCACCCAGGCATCCCTAATGTTTATATTTTGATCTCTTCCCATGAACCACAAATGTTCTTAATGGCATCTAGAATGGTAAATCCTTTCCAGAAGGTTTTCAAATGACTTTGCCCAGATCTTTCAGAAGAATCACTACCTATGGCAGCCTTACAAAATGTATGTCTTAAACAATAAAAAATGAAAGTCAAAACTATTCCTTTATCCATGTGCTAATACCCTTGGATGTTGTTTTATCAGACATGAACACATTAATCTCATTGCATAACTCCATCAGAGCTCATTGTCAATGATACATATCATTCATATAGGATATAAAATCGTGTGTGTGTGTGTGTGTGTGTGTGTGTATGTGTGTATGATTTTACTTATTTATTTGAGAGAAAGAGAGAGAGAGCATGTGCATGAGAGAGCAGGGGTCAGGGGCAAAAGCAGACTCCCTGGGACTCCCAAGTGGGGCTCAATCCCAGGATCCTGAGACCATGAACTGAGCCAAAGGTGATGCTTAATTGACTGAACTGTCCAGGTGCCCAAAAGAACAATAATATTTTGAACGAATCTTTTTTCCTGAGCAGTAGGTTTCAACAGTAAACTTAAAATGCTCAGTGAACCAAAAAAGAAACAAAACAAAAAAATAAACAAAAACCTCAGTAAACCGTGTTGTAAACAGATCTGGGCTTTGTTGTTCTATTTATGGAACACAGCAGCATATATTTAGCCTAATTCTTAAGGGTTCTAGGATTTTCAAAATGGTAAATGAGCATTAATCTTAAAGTCACCAGCTATGTTAGCCCCTAACAAGAAAGTCAGCCTGTCTTTTGAAGCTTGAAGCCAGGCATTGACTTCTCCTCTACAGCTATAAGAGTCCCAGATGGTATCTTCTTCTAATATAAGGTTGTTTCATCTACACAGAAAATCTGTTGTTTGGTGTAGCCACCTTCATTCATTATCTTAGCTAGATCTTCCAGAGAACCTGCTGCAGCTTCTACATCAGCACTTGGTGCTTCACCTTGCATTTTTATGTTACAGAGAGAGCTTCTTTCCTTAAGCCACATGAACCAATGTCTTCTAACTTCCAACTTTTCTTCTACAGATTCTCACCTCTCTGAGCCTTCACGAAACTGGAGAGTGTTAGGGCCTTGCTCTCGACTCAACTTTGGCTTAATAGAATGTTGGAGCTGGTTTGATCTTCTATCCAGACCACTAAAACTTTCATCATATCAGCAATAAGGTTGTTTTTCTCATTATTTGTGTGTTCACTGGAGCAGCACTTTTAATTTCCTTTAAGAACTCTCCTTTTCATTCGCAACTTAGCTAACTGTTTCACACAGGAGGACTTGCTTTTAGCTTCTCTCCGCTTTTGACAGGCTTTCTTTATTAGACCTAATCATTTCTCGCGTTTGATTTAAAGTGAGAGACATGTAACTCTTCCTTTCACTTGAACACTCAGAGGGCACAGTAGGGTTACTAACTGGCCTGCTTTCAATATTGTTGTGTGTCAGGGAACACGGAAGTCCAAGGAGAGGGGCGAGATGGGGAACATCCAGTGGATGGAGCAGACAGAACACATATGTTTATCAAGTTTATCATCTTATCTGGGCGCAGCTCAAGATAATTACAATGGTAACATCAAAGATCACTGATCACAGACGGCCATAATATAATGAAAAAGACTGAAATAGTCTGAGAATTATCACAATGTGACTTAGAGACACAAATGAGCAAATGTTGGAAAAATGGTGCCTATAGACTTGAAGCCACAAAACTTTACTTTGTAAGAAACACAGTATCTGCGAAGCACAGGAAAATGTGGTATGCCCGAAGTTCATTCCCACCAGATAAGGCAGGAAACATTCCAGGAAGAGGTTGGCACTGGAACTGAGGTTTTATCTATGAGTGAGTTTTCAACAGTGTGAGACGGGAAAAATATATTCCAGAATGAGTACAAGCAATGGGGTGTCAACGTGCTGCTGATGTTCCATTAGAGGAAATAACCAGACCCTCTTATGGTATTTCAGAGATAGCATATGGTCCTACACTTCGATATTTTGGTATGATGAGGGAAAGCCACATGGCTGGGCTTCTGAGCGAGAGGAACAGTGAGCTGTGTAAGGAAGATGGGCAGCGAGATTTCAATCATCTCTGGAGGCAGAGATCAACTGGGGTAATTAAACTGGGAAAGGAGATGAAACAGATTCTAGAAGCAAGGTTTGTGATGTGGAGGAAGGCAGAGAGTGAGGGGAGAAGCGGACGACGACCCGGGAAATCTGACTTTATAAATGGAAAAGTGTGTAGCATCGACGGAAGAGAATCTGTGTTTGCTCTTCCTTCTGTCCGCGGCAATGTTGCCCCAGTCTACCCACAAGGCTGGCTCCCTCACGGCCGGGTCTTTGCTTGAGTGCTGTCTTTCCAAATGGCCCCATTTAAGTTGCAACCCCACTTCCTATCCTATAATGAATACTCCAAGTCCCACTCTTTTGTTTTATTAATTTATTGTCTACAAGACTTATCACTCTCTAACCAATACTGCATATGCACATACACATTCACACTCATTTTTTAATGTGTCTTCTTTTTTTAAATTTTTTATTTATTTTCAGCATAACAGTATTCATTATTTTTGCACCACACCCAGTGCTCCATGCAATTCGTGCCCTCTATAATGTGTCTTCTGCTAGAATGTAAGTTTCATGATGCAGGGACTTTTTGCCTATTTTGTTCACTCTACTGTCCCATGTCAGTCTAGCAACTGGCACTGCACATAGTGGCCAAGTGTGTCTGTATCTCCTCCAGCTCCTACCAACTGCCCCCAGGCACCTCCTGGAGCCTATTAAGGGCGACACTTGCCTGATGAGAATTCCAAGTGTACAATTAAATGGTAAATAAAGAACACCATACAGGTCAAAAGAGAGACCACAGAAGAAAGGGAAAAGTGCTACATTTTAGTGAGAATAAATGAATGAATGAACAAATGTCCCAGGAATGATACAAACAAACTAAAGCTTGTTCCTGCTAATAACAGGAACTAAAAGTCAATGTTGAAATATGACTGAAAGTCAGAATAAATGGTCAGTTTTTATTATTGTTATGTAATGCTTCATTTCAAACATCACTTATTTCAATTTTCTTTCAATGTATTATGTTTCTTGCATTAGCTGTAAGATTGAGCATATACAGAAGCTAATCCGCTTATCTATATTATGAAAATGAAGGAAATAGGCATAATTTTGATCACTTATGATTTTTGCTACTTAATGAGAACAAAGTTGTGTATCTAACTAATATTCCTGTTATTAAATGTATGATTCCAAAATAAATCAATAGATTTGGTTCATGTTATCAGCAAATTGTATATAGAAGTTTCAACCCTTGTCAAAAAAACAAGTTCATTTTGTTGTACTTTTCCAGAAATAACCTTTGAAGGACAACTGGCAAAACTGCTTAAGACTCACCTTCCTCTCTGTAATAATGCTCAGAAGATTTTACCAAGATCACTGATAATAACTAAAGCCTGGAATTATATAAGTCCTCAGCTTTCAACTTGGATAAGGTTGATTTAACAAGCATTTATTGAGTTCCTACCTCTATGTGTCAGATACTTTGTTAAGAACAGAGAATTAAAAGATGTAAAAAAGTGGTCCCTTCCCCCACAGACTTTAGTCTAACAGGTAAGAAAGACAGGTCAAGTTAAGTATCATGTGAGCTCTTCCCTTCTCCTTTCTGAACAATTTAGTCCTGAAGCCATTAGGTGGGGCAGAGCATGGGAGGTGCCCAGGCCAGGGGGAAAAGGGAAGTCACAGTGTTCTAGAACAGGCTGTTAGAGCCCCAGAGGGACCTGCAAATGAGGGCAGATGTGGGGTGAGGTGGGTACCCACAAATGAGCATGGCCTGAGCTGTCTCCAAGGGCAGAGATACAGACTTCTCCGTGGAGACAGCCTAGCATGTGGTGTGAGTACCCAAGCTAGGGAGGGTGTGGCCAAGCATGGGGATTCCGGTGCTGAGCGGGGTGAGAAGCATGAGAAGTGTGTACCTGAGAGGTGGGCAGGGAGGGAGCTCATGGACTTGGAGTCCTGGTACACAGAGGGCGAGGAGGGAGTCCAGATCGAGTAGTGGTTGGCACACAGTGTGAGAGCCTTAGAGGGATGAGGAAGGCATCTGTGGGCAGCACAGAGCAGCCCGGCATGGGGTGCTGGAGACTGATTTGGTGGAGGGTGGGGAGGAAATAGCCACTAAGATAGAATGCTAGTTAACATAAAACGGAATGTTATTTTTTTTTAAAGTAAATATATTAAGGATAATGGAAGACATGTTCATCACCTGGCTAGAGAAAGGAGTTATAGATATGGAAAGGGAATTAAACCCCATGACACTGAACTGGAATTATAGCTATTAGTGCAAATTCATAGTTTTCAATATAGAGAGAAAGGAATGCACATGCAAATGTATATACATGTACATATATTTTCTAGCTCTGTCTACCCAGAGGCCTGGCAGCAGCAACACTTCAACAGCAAGGGCATGTCTAAGGCCAGATCTTGACTTCTACATAGCATTCCCCACTGCAAAGCATGAGGACCTCATGGAGAAATAACTAGAGCCGAGAAAGAATAAGATGGGACCAGAACAGCTTGTTCCAGAAAGCAAGGAGGTACTCAAAGAGCATGGAGACTCAGCACAAGGACACAGAAGCCTTTCTAAAGAAGGTCTTGATGCCCAGATCTCAGGCAGTTTGAGCATCAACATCATAGTAGTAATGGATTATTATTCAGTGAATAAAACAGGACACTGTGCTACAGAAATAAGTAAATAACAAATAGACAGTCTGATGGATAATGTGAAATATATGGCATTTCAGAGTACCTTCCATAAAATACTTATTAATTATAAAAAGAAAAAGAATAATGGTATATTGGAGAAGCCCCGGAGAAACCACCTTAGTAATTAAAGTGAACGCCATCAGTAATGGAACAAATTGAAATTGTGCACATCTTGATAAGGTGGAATGAGAAGAACACAGATCACTTCTGTAATATTGCTGCTAAAAATTGCATTACCTGAATGTAATCACGAGGAAATATGAGAAAATCCCAATTGAGGGACATCAGAAAATCCACTATAAAATAATTCTTCAAAAGTGTCAAGCTAATAAAAGTCCAAAAAAGACTGAGAAACTATTTGGGACTGAGGAAGACCAAACACAAGGCATGATTCTAGACTCAATTCTCTTGCAATAATTTTGCTGTACGGGATTGAGACAATGGAAGCCTGAACGGGGTCTGAGGGCTGGATGGCACTAATACGGCCATGTTAGTGTCCCTATAATGATGACTATAGGGAAATGTTCTTATTTTCAGGAAATAGACACTGAAGTAATGGAGGGATTTCAGGTGACAACTTATTCTCAAATGGTGCAAGAAAAAAAGTCCTGACATGTAAATTTCATGTAAATTTTTATTGTTCTGGGTTTTTTTCTTTCTTTCTTTCTTTCTTTTTTTTTTTGAAGCATAATGCGCCACAGGGCCTGAATTTTCTTGCACATCCAGAGGAGAGCAAACACTACTCTCAAATTTAAGTGGCCCACCTTCTTCAGGACAGCCTCATAAACTGTACACACTTGCCTAGTTGGTCAACACTAGAAGCTAGTTGGTCAACACTAAAAGCCAATATTATAATGAATTTCATTATGATTTGGTCTTATTGTCCATCCATAAAGCTTTTTTTCTAAATAGTTTTATTGAGATATAATCCACATACCACAAAATCCACTCTTTTAAAGTGCATGTGCACAGGTCAGTGGTTTTTAGTATATTTACAGTTGTGCATCCATCATTTTAGGACACCTAATTTTAGGATATTTTTACCGTGTCACTCCCCAGACCAATACCCATTAGCAGCCATTATCATTTCCACCACTAATTTTATTTTAAAAACTTATTCCACTCTCTATTGGTGCAGGATATAGTGGCACATAGTAGACAGTCAACAAATATTTGACAAATGAATTGCCAGTAGGTGATTGATAATACATCTCTTTATGATTGGCATCTTTATAATTATCTTCCATTTGCTATTTTCCACATTTAATTTTAAAAAGTAGTCCTCAAGCATCTTATACTAAAATAAATTAAGCTTTCAGCTTCTTCAAAGTTACTTTATAAAATCCATGGTAGTAGTATTATCTTTATTGTGGTCTAACAGAATACAGATAATGAGCTACTATTATATCAATATGTGTTGGAAAGTTCTGAGGTCACTTTAGCATAGATACAAATAACCAGCATACTTGAACTTACAATCTTTGCCAAATTGGCAACCTACTCTAAATTTCTATGATGATAGACTAAATAAAATTCTTCAAATGCAGGATAACTTTATTACATGATTGAACTAGAGACAAACATATAAAAAAAGATTTCCTCCAGCGTAACCTTATGACAAAAAAGTAGTGGAGTACAGATTATGCATACCCATAGAATTGTTTTTTTTTTTTAAATAAAACTACATTTTATTTTCATTCAAGACTCAGCAAGACCTCTTTTTCATGAACAATTCAATGCAAAACCCTTAAAAATGGTCAAATTATTATCTTGTGGTAATGGTGAAAAAAATTTAAGCCTCTACTTTAAAGAATCTCCTTAAAATTTTAGTACTTATGTGGGTACAGGCATTGACATAATTGCATTCTTAGAAAAACCACTTATTGGTAAATGTTTGACAGTAATAAATCTCTCAAAGAACTGGATTAATCTGCTACAGAAAATATACTATCTCTAGAAAGAATGATTTTCATATAAGATAAATTTCTCAAACTGAAAAAAAGATACTTCAATTACATTTTTTGAAGTATTGTTTTGTGTATGTTTTAGTCTATTTAAACTTCAGTTATTAAGCATTGGGTATAATAATTCCCACTTAAAAATCTGTTTCTTAAAATTAAGAAATGCAAAAATAGTGACGCTAATAAAGAAGAAAACTAAATGAAAACACCACATTTTTTTCTTATACAAGTTTCCATATTTCTCCTTCACCAAAGGAACTCCTAGACTATGTATGGATAATCTGTTGCTCCATAACTTTTGTTTCCAGTAAAATGCAGCCAATGGAGTGAGAAGGCAGAACACATAAATGCTTCAAGAGAAGTAAATTTAGATATATACTGTTACACTTACTGCATGCTTTGGATAGGTAAAATGGCAACATATTCTCAATGGAAGATTTAGAAGCTACACCTGATTTATGTTGATAGTGCAGTGATTGCAGAATCTAAGAATTCATTTTAGGGGCCAATGACACAGTGATTGCTGCTATTGTAGAAAGCAGATTATGGATGAATGGTACATCTAATTCTAACAACATTAAAAGAAAGTGAGCACTGTTCTCTAGACTCCATAGTGTACAATACAAAGGTGGACATTGTTCAACTGAAAACGCTATGAAGAGAATAATGGCTAACTTCTACCAGATGAAGAGGAAGGACACTTGCAAACAGGCAGAGGTCCCAATGATGATAAAGTTTCATTTGCATCACCTCTGATTACACATTTTGATTGTATACGAAATGATTGGGCACATTATCAAAACAAAATGAGATCATCTGTGAAGCAGGATGTTTGTTAGAATCCTTGGGATCAATCAGAATGGAAATTGTGGCTCGTACATGCGATACGCCTAACCAGAGCAAAGTCACTCTGAGGACTTGGCCAGAGAACAAAGAGTTTGGCAATCAAGACGAGCCTGAGCTTTCCTGCTATCAGAACGGGTAACAGATATTGGAAACTCTGTAACCATTTAAGTCTGTTTCAGGCATAAAAGAAATGAAAGAAATTACATGTCATGTGCCCAATATCTGGCATTGGCAATCTGAGGGGTGAGTTATTTTCAGTAAAATTACATTACTTTCACCATCTGACTTAAGTCAAAAGTGAAGGTTGTCCTGTTAAGGGAATTGGGAAAGAATGTGAAAATCTAGCAAAGGTATATATCAGAGGCTGAAATGAATGCTAAACTAGGAAATTAAATCTGGGAGGGGGTGGAAGGTTGTGGTAAAAATACGTAAAGCCAAGGAAACTGGTGAAGAAAGAGGCAAGCTGATTGGCTAAGGATGGGTCTGGGGGTGCCCTGGAATAGGTCTAAAAGTTCATCTGCACAAATGATGCCAGGTATCATTGTTTTAACTATAATTAATAAGTAAATTATGTATTATTAGTACTGTGTGCATACGTATAATCAAGAAATGAAAGGGAGTGATTACCAAGAAAGTCGGGAGAGGGAGAACACACGGGAGCCTCTTACTTCTTAACCTGAGTAATAGATACACAAGTGTTTGTTTATCTAGGTGTTTTCTCTAAACTTACCTATGAATAATATATTGTCCTATGTGAATGATCTTTCACAAATGAAATAAGAAAAAGTACACGGAAGATGATGAGTGTTACAGAGAAAAAGCAGGGAGGGGAGGTGATAGAAGTGTATGGACTTAAAGAAGGGGAAAATACAATTTTAAGTAGGCAGCCTTGGCAAGGCCTCACTGAAAAGGTGGCAATCGAGCAAAACTTGAAGCAGGTGAAGGAGTGTGCTGTGTGCGTCTCTGGGAGCGGGAAAGGATTTCCAGGAAGAGACAACAGGAAGTGAAAAGGCACTCAGACCCGAACATGTCACAGTATAGTTTCCCTAAAATTACCGTGGTTGCTAGTAATCACCTGACAGATTGATTCTTAACTTTCACTGATGTCTTTGACTCCTTTGGGTTGCTTCATGTAAATCACACCGAGACTATCCGGTAGGGGACGGGCAGAATAAGAGAAAAATGGGTCCAGTTGAAAACTAATGAAGTTTCTGCAGGAAGCATGAATATATATGAGGTGAGAAATGAGAGTAAACAAAATAGGTATCTTTTAATTTTTCCCATTTTAAGCTTTTTAAAACTAAGTAGGAGAAGACAGGAGAAAAGAAATATAGCTAGAGAAGTAAATGAAATATTACCTTAAGCACAGAAGTTCTAAAGACATATCCAGGTTAGGTCTCTCTGAAGCAACATACTCAGTTAAAAAAAAAAGTCAAGTTACAAGTTTTTACAGCTAAATGAGGCAGAATTTCATTTTTTTAAAAAATAATGTACCTCTGGTTGAATATACATTTAATTGAGCTATTGTTTTGCCACTGTTTAAGAACAGATAGTTAACAAGACTACACTACATTTTAAGCAAGGGCTGCTTATTCTCTGTTGTGTAATTAATGCCTCTAATCCCTCTTCTGTATTATCCCTCAATCATAGCTAATTTAAAAAATAACCCCCAGGTTGTGTATTTTTTCTGGACATTCTTTTCCAGATTTTAATCCTCAATTGTGCTGCAGTGTTTAAATTGCTCAACCGTAATAGCAGATTTGCATTTGTTTGGACTTTTACTTCAAGGTAAATTTTTTCCACAGTCCTAGACATTTTGCCCTGGTGCACAAGGCAGGAGGTCCTGACTAAAGGAAACGACTTAGACAGACTAAGAAGACTGATAGGAAAATAGAGGGTAAGGCAAAGAACTTTTAAAAATAGGAAAAAAGAAAAAAAGAAAAAGGCATTTTTTCTAGTTAAATCATTAATTTTTTTTTTTTGGCATATTTGTTCTATTTTGAGGAACTCCTGACCTTAACTTCCTTAGCTCTACAGGCTGCTACCAATGCACAACCCCACCAATGGGTCCCCTTAGCAGCTGAACTGGGGGCTGTGGGAGTTCTGGACCCCTGTGATCACCAGCACCACTGCACAATTTGTGCTGGGTACACCCGTTTTGAAACGTGTCAGAAGAGGGAATGAGTCAGGCTTTTTCATTTTTCTTGACAGCAGATTTAGTATTTTCAGGTATTCAGAGCACCAAACTTTCAAGTTTTATTTTCTTGTTACCTGAGAACTAAATTTTTGACTTAGCTGTCCCAGAAAACACATCTCCCCATTTCTATCCCTTCTCATTAATAAGGAATCAGTAGTTTACGTTTGGGTAACACAGAACAAAGAGCACAGTCAGAAACTTAATGGGGCATAAAAGCTGCAGGGATTTCAACAACAAAATCTGTAAACCACAGGAAGCTTTCTGCTCAAAGCGAATTTGCTGAAACCTTGACTGGAGCTCTGTTAAGTCAAGAGGCTGGTCAGGTACCCTGGAAAAACAACCAAAACCAAGATGATGCTCCTCATAGGACCCTTTATATGACAACACGTGTTGGAGGCTACGGCATGGTTGGAGTTGAGGACCAAACTAGGCCCTGACTTGTGTCTCCTTCGAAGTCCAGACACCTTGACAAGGTTAAGGACGGGAAAGTTGAGTGCACTGAGAAAAGGGTCTGTGCTATGTGTCGTGCGCTCTCCTACGTGACTTCCCACACGCTCTCCCTACAGTAGGGAACAATGTGGCCAGGGTCCTGAATTCTTAGTTAGTCCTTGTTGTTCTGTACTTCCCAGAACCCACTCCCTGGGTGATTGTCTTGCTAATGGCTTTAGCCGAAACTACTTGGCATCACGAGGTTTGCTTGTAGTAAATGTAAACTTGTTAGAGAAACTTGTGGTCATCTGACTATGTACTGATGTATTGCTCCTCCTTTTCTGGTCTGCGTTATAAATGATTGTAAGATGTGGAATAAAATTGGCACTGTTGGACATCATCTTCAGTGTCCCTCCTGTCCCCATCTCTTTGTCTCTTAATTTCTTTTCACCATCCTCTTAGCCCTCACGTTTTCCGGGTCAGTTTGTCATGCTGGTCGTGACAAATACATGAAAAGGAGATGCTGATAACACATCATCAAAAATCACTACCCCAGATTGATTTCCCAATATATTAGCTCCAGAAATCAAATAACTTCGAAGATCATAGTGCTCCTGATGTGCTTAGAAGTTCAGGGGCAAGTTGTTTTTGACAAATTAGTATTGGCAATAGGAAAATTGCCCCAAAGGCAGCCCTTTGCCAGAGATGGAAAGACTCTGGCAGCCCTGGGAGAAGGAAGCTTATAGATCCAGGAAGACCTACTAGTTCCTGGTTGGTGTTACTGCTTCTCATTAAGATAGTGCCAGATGTAGTAAGTCTCCTACCACTTTCCAGAGACAGGTTTTCTGCTCAGTAGACACTGGTACCATCTTGGTGGGTACAATTTTCATTCTTGTAATTAGTTGTGGGCACTACTAATTGCTTTTCTAATTACCTGCTTGAGAATGCCAATTATCTCCTTGCCCCCACATAAGCATATGCAATTGGCTAATTAGACCTTCAAGTAGGCAACTAGAAATATAATTAGCCATTTGAGAGAACAATTAGTTGTACCATCAATTTTGCACCCATAAAGGAAGCTTTGGTTTAATTTGTAATCTATAATGTGAAATGAAAACTGAACAGAGCTTGAGACTTTATAAAGGAATATGACTATTTACAGGAGGAGGAAATTCGAAATATGCTATTCAAGTAGGGAAAGATGTGCCTCTTTTTAACAGATATCAATGAAATAGTCTCCCAATTTAAGAAACAATTCTATAGGGAAATTCGGAGTGATTTTGACAGCTAGATTCGGTATTAAACCTAAAGTCAAAGGAAAGATACGTTACTCAAAATTCAGTATCAACTCAGAGGACGAGCTTACTCCATAGAACCACTAAGAAACATAATCACTATAAGTAAATCTAGTAAGTAAAACTGCTTTTGATGGGGTATAGTCTATCTCATATCTCCCAAGAGAAAATGTTATATGTCTATATTAGTTTCCTGAGGTGACTATGATGAAGTTTTAGAATGTTAGTGAGGTTTGGTGGGGTGACGTCTGGAGCCGACAACCAAGAAAGAATTCTTGAGACATTTTTGGTGCAACAGGGTGGTTTATTGAAGAATGGGGACAGGACCCTTGGGCAGAAAGTGCTGCTGCCCTGGGACTGTGAGGAGTGGTCCATGATATGCTTGCAAGTTGGAAGGGGGTCAGGGATGGTATAAGTCTCTAAGGAATTTTGGAAGCGAGGTTTCTAGGACCTTGAGAGGCTAGCTGTTGTCGAGGAAAAGGTTATTCATTACCAGTAATAAAACCTTTGTTTGAGACCCTTCAGATGTATATATGTATATATGTATGTACATATGCCATGCCATATGCTTGGGTAAGATTGTCAACAATATCTTGGAGGGTTTAGAGATAAAGGAAGTTTCCAAAGGAATTGTTAAAGTAGACTTACAGGATCCTGGTTGGGGGTAAGGGTCGGTCAGGCTAGGATTGCTTTTGCCCTTAGCAAAGCCTTAAGTTGTAGAATCCCTAGAGGAATGTCACTCTGCCTGTTTCAAGGGCTTGTCAGCGGGTAAGGAAATTTAATAATTTTTTCTTGTGCCTCTGTTTCCCACGTCAACTATAACAAACTACCCAAATTTGATGGCTTAACTCAACAGATATCTATTTTCTCACAGTTATGGAGACCAGAAGTCCAAAATCATTTTTCCTGGGCTGAAATCAAGGTACGGGCAAGGCTAGGGACTTCATAGGAGGATAGGCTCCTTGCCTCTCTCAGCTTCTGGCCTCCCTTGGTTTGTGTCTGCCTTTCTCCAATTACTGCCTTTGTGGTCTCATTGCCTTCTCCTCTTCTGGTGTCAAATCTCCCTCTTCCACTCTTTTCTACTCAGACACCGGCAATCATATTCAGAGTCCACAAGGATAACCCAGGATAATCTCCCCTCCCAAGATCATTAACCTAATCACATGTGAATAGGCTCTTTTCCCAAATAAAATCACATTCACAGGTTTTGGGGATTAGGATGCAAATATTTGGAGGTGGTGGGTAGGGGAATGGGTTTAGCCTATAACAATACCCCCAAGAAACAGGTGACTGGAGCACATGTTCATCACGAACTTCAAGAAACAATGTTCCAGTTTATAACTAATATGAGATATAATTTCTAAATATAATATCCCTTGGACATGGACTGCTATGAAGATAAGACAAATAAAATCTAACAAGTGTTTTGGTGAAAGAAGGGGCTTTGCTAAAACAAAAAGAGGTATTATTAAATAGGCTTCAAATTATAAAATAGACATATTTTCTAAGAGCCAAGTAAGTAAAGAATAACATTCTTGAAATTAGCTGCATCATGTGAAAATAATTAAAGCTATAAGCATCAGCCTTAGCAACCTGAATGGGTAAAGCTCACATATATTGATGCTGTAAATCTCTGATCTCAAGAGCTTAGAAAGTACAATAAATTTATAGTCTTAGATATCATTCTTTTCCTAAAGAATGACCTTCAGTTACAAACAAGGTACAAGACTATTGAATACAAAGACACTTTCAAAATCACTAGCGGCTTACACATTGACTTTGCCATTGATTGATATGTTAAAGTAACAAATCCCAGGCTGGGTAACCATGGCAGACCATGTTTTAAATATCAATTCATAGAATTAGTTAAAGAACCCTTGATATTTTCAACTTCAACACGTAATTAAATACAAACAAAAACAAAGATTATTATTTAACCACAATAAGTATCAGACATATTAATCCAACGAATTAAAAACAATGTTTCACTGTTTCTCACCTCACCTTGGCAAAATTCCCATCTCCAGATAAACATAACATTCAGATTTCTCAAGATATTGCCATCAGTGCATCTGTCAGTTTAAAGGTTTAACATTTAAGAAACACAGTTTGAAAAGAAACAGAGGATTAGGATGCAGACAGTAGGTCAGATGAATAAGCTGTCACCAAAGGAACTTAATATTAGCAGAGTCAACCATCAGAGAGCTGAAGGAGAATCAGAGATCTATAAGAACCTGTAATGAGATGAACAGTGCCTTTCCAAAATTCATGTCCACCAAGAACCTCAGAATATGAACTTACTTGGGAAGAGGGTTTTGTAGATGCAATTAGTTAAAATGAGTTCATATTGGATTAGGATGGACTCTAAATCCAACAAACAGTGTCCTTAAAGGCCATATGAAGACACACAGGGAAAAAAGAAATTCATGTGACCACAAAAGCAGAGATGAGATTGATAAAGCTACAAATCAAGAAGTGGTGAGGATTATTGGAGGCCACCAGAAGCTAGGAGAGAAGCAGGGAAGTATTCTTCTCTGGATCCTTGACAGTGAGCCTGGTCTTGCCAGCACCTTAATTTTGGACTTCTGGCTTCCAGAACTGTGATAAAGAGAGATTAAGTTTCTTTTGCTTTAAACCATCCAGTCTATGGCAATTTGTTAATGGCAGCCTTAGGAAACTGATACAGATTTTGGCGCCAAGAACTGAGGTGCTTCTATAATATACACCTACAGATCTGCAAATGAGGGGTACCTGGGTGGCTCAGTCAATTAAGCGTCTGCTTTTGGCTGGTGTCATGATTTCAGGGTCCTGGGAACAAGTCCTTCATTGGGCTCCTTACTCAGTGGGAAGCCTGCTTCTCCTTCTCCCTCTGCCTACCATTCCCGGTGCTTGTGCTTTTGGTCTCTCGCTGTCACTCTCTGTCAAATAAATAAATAAAACCTTTTTAAAAAAAGTTATTTTCTTAAAAAAAAAAAAACTGCAAAGGGGGCGCCTGGGTGGCTCAGTGGGTTAAAGCCTCTGCCTTCAGCTCAGGTCGTGATCCTGGGGTCCTGGTGTCGAGCCCTGCATCGGGCTCTCTGCTCATCGGGGAGCCTGCTTCTACCTCTCTCTCTCTGCCTGCCTCTGTGCCCACTTGTGATCTCTGTCAAATAAATAAATAAAATCTTAAAAAAAAATACTGCAAAGGATTTTGCTACTGGGTAATGGGTAGAAGTTAGAAGAACTTTGAGGCACTTGATAGACTAGATTTTCTTGAAAAGACTGTTGGTAGAAATATGGATACTATGGATACATTCTCATTCTCATGAGAGCTCAGAAAGTGAAGGGAGCTGTAGAGGAAGGTTCTATTGTCTTAGAGAATAACATATATTGTCATTAACAGAATGTTGCTCTATGTCCACAACAGCCAAACTGTGGAAGGAGCTGAGATGTCCTTCAACAGATGAATGGATAAAGAAGGTGTGGTCCATAGAAGTGAAGCATCAAAAACTAATGCTGGCTAACTGAACATAATAAAAAAAAATCTTAACATTAAAGGTGTTTCTGGCGAGGTCTCAGATGAAAATAAAGATAATAAAAAAGGGGAGGAAAGGCAAAGTGTAGAAGGTATGCCTGTTTTCTTCATACTGCTTATAGTAAAGTGTGAGAAGAAAGAGAGAAACTAGGGCAAAGACTGGGATAAACAAAAAGGAACCAGAACTGTGTAGAGAGTACAAATGTTGTAGCTGGACCACATTTTGTTGAAGAAATTAAATATCTGACTCATGGATCCAATCAACCAATCTCAGCAGAAGCCAGCAGAGACGGGATTGATGGGGTTATCTTGGAAAGATATGTGGAGACCATCTTGTGTGATGGGGTGGAGGAACTCCCTGTATTGCACAGGAGACCAACAAGATTTTTGAGAAATGTATACCAACAGAAACACTGCCACAGCTTAGATGGAAAGGTACGGAGAAGGGAGGAAATGAAGAATGATGCTTGGTGTCAGACCCACGGATGCAGAAACCAGAAGGGGCCATGATGGGTCCCAAGAATAGAGCAGTGAGCCAATAAGGATTATTTTCAGGCCTTGGAATCTAATAGAACTTGCCTTTCTGGGTTTCAGATTTGTTTGAAACAATGACCCATTTATCCCTTCCATTTTCTTCCTTTTAGAATGGGAATATCTATCTTGTGCCTGTCCCATCATTCTATTCTGGAATCAGATAACTTGTTTTCCAGTTTCACAAATCCACAAATAGAAAGGAATTTTGCTCTAAGATGGATCATACCCACCTATACCTGATTTACATGCTGAGATTTGAAACTTTCCAAGTTGATATTTAGATGAGAACTTGGATTTAAAGTTAATACTGGAAGGAGTTAAGACTTTGGGGATGTTGAAATGGAATGAATGTATTTTTCACATAAGATGATATGAATTTTGGGGGACCACAGGGTAATTGTACTGGGCTGAATAGTGTCCCATCAAATTTATGTCCTCCCCAAACTTCAGAATGTGACCTTTCTTGGAAAAAGGGTCTTACCAGATATAATTAGTTAAGAGGAGAAATAACTGGATTAAGATGTGGGCCTGCTTCGATCCAGTGACTGGTATCATTGTCAGAAGGCCATGTGAAGACTATGGCAGAAATCGGAATAATGCAGCTGTAATTCAAGGAACACAAATGTTCCTGGCAACCACCAGAAGCTAGGGAAAAGGAATAAAATTGTTTCTCTTTCAGAGTCTCCAGAAGGAACCAATTCTTCCAGCTTCCAGAGCTGGCAGATAATACATTTCTATTGTTTTAAGTCCTGCAGTTTGAGGTAATCTGTCATGGAAGTCCTAAAAAACTAATCCAGAATTAATCTTGCAATTAACATACACCTTACTCATTTGTCAGTCCTGAGTTTCAAACCATCTCCTGTAATAAGTCTTGTCTAATTCTACTGCTCCATGAACCTTGGGCATACCTTTATCACAGGACTTATCTTGCTGTGCTGACATTATCTCTTCATAGGATATTTCCTCCACAGTGGTCTATGGATTTGAAGGCAGGGCTCAGGTCTTTCCCTATTTGTATCCCCAACATCTAGGACTATACCTGGCACAAATAAAAAAAATCTTAACAATCCTAATAGTTAATAGGTAGTGTGTGATTATATAGTCTCCTATAAGTTCCACACAACTGCATAAAGTGTACTTTTCCGATTTTATAGAAAAGGAAACGGAGGTTCAGGGAAGTTAATTTCTTGCTTTAGCTCACAAAGCAAATAAATGGCAAAGCTAAGTCTTCAACACAGTTCTGACTCTAAATTATTTCGTACTTCTCTCTTGATACTATCTGACATAAGGAATTCCTGCTTACCACCTGTAAGTAATTCATTTACAAAAACTAGAGGAAGAGTAACTGCTCTATGAACTGAAATAAAATTGTTTGAATGTTAAAGTCCAAAGATGACCCGTAGGTTGTCTTAATATCTTTCATCTGTAGGTATATATTCTCTACATAGAATATGATGTGATACGATATATGTATTTCACATCTTCTTTTTTTTTTAAGAAAGCACAGATTTAAGGATTTTATTTATTTATTTGAGAGAGAGAGAGCAAGAGAGAGCATGAGAGGGGAGAAAGTCAGAGGGAGAAGCAGACTCTCCATGGAGCTTGCAGCCCAATGCAGGACTTGATGCTGGGACTCCGGGATCATGACCTGAGCTGAAGGCAGTTGCTTAACCAACTGAGCCACCTAGGCACCCTCACATCTTCTTTATACATTTACTCATTGAAGGACACATAGTTATTTCCTATCTTGGCTATGGTGAGTAAAGCCGCATTGAGCTGGGAGCGGAGACGATGGTGGTAGGGGTGCATCTGTCTTTTCAAGTTAATGTTTTCTTTTCCTTTGGGTTCAGAATTGGGATTACTGGATCATAGAGTAGCTCTATTTTTAATTTTTTGAGAAACCTCCATACTGTTTTCCAAAGTGGCTGCAGCAGTTTACATTTCTACCACCAATACACAAGGATTGCCTTTTGCCCACCTCCTTGCCAAGACCTATCTCTGGTCTTTTTGACGACAGCCATGCTAACAGGAATGAGGTGATATCTCATTACGGTTTTGATTTGCATTTCCCTGAGGATTAGTGATGCTGAGCACCCCTTCATGTACCTGTTGGGCATTTATATGTCTTCTCTGGAAAGATGTTTTTTCAGTTCCTCTTTCCAATTTTTAATCAGATAGGGTTTTGGGGGAGGGGGAGGTTATTTTGATGTTGAGTTATATGAGTTCCTTATTATATTTAATATAATATGAGTATTATATTTATATATAAATTTACATAAAGCTATATATAAAACCTTACTTATCAGATATACAATTTGCAAATATTTTCTCCAATTCCATAGGCTGCCTCTTCATTTTGTTGATTGTTTCCTTCACTGTGCAGTAGCTTTTTAGTTTGAGGTAGTCCCACTTCGTTTATTTTTGCGTTTTTGCCTTTGCGTTGGTGTCTAATTAAAAAAAAAATCATTGCCAAGACTAATTAATGCTAAGGAGCTTACCCCCCTATGTTTTCTTCTAGGAGTTTTATGGCTTCAGGTCTTACATTCAAGTTTTCTGTTTACTTTGAATTGATTTTATATAAGGTGTAAGGCATACAGTTCCATTCTTTTACATGTGGCTGTCCAGTTTTACCAATATCATTTGTGGAAAAGACTTTTCTTTACCACTTATAATTACATCAAAAGAAATGACACCAAAAAATCCATTTATAATTACACTCAAAAGAATAAAATACTTAGGAATAAATTTACCAAGGAGGTGAATGATCTGCACACTGACCAAAGTAAGGTATGGATACTGAAGATGACACAAATAAATGGAAAGATATTCCATGGTCATACATTAGAAGAATTAATATTATTAAAATATCCATACTACCCAAAGTAATCTACAGATGGTACTGCTATGAACAATTTTTTTACATATGTCTTTGATGAACACCTATATTTGTTTCTGTTGGGCTTGTATCTGAGAGGAGAATTACTTGGTCATGGGTATGTATATGTTTATCTTTAAAGTGTTTGACCTATTTTTCCAAATAGTTGTACCAATTTATACTCCCAAAAGCAATGTATGAGTGTTAAGGTTGTTTTCATATCCAAGCCAAAATTTGGTGATGTCTTTGTTTAATTCTAGCCATTTGTATGGATAGGTAATGGTGTTGCACTGTAGTTTTAATTTGCATTTTCCCAGTGACTAATGAAGTTGAGCACCTTTACATAAGTTTATTAGTCATTTGGATATCCATTTATGAAGTCCCTGCTCAAATGTTTTGCTCTTTTTTCTACTGAGCTGATCGCATCTCTTCTTATTAATTTGGAGGAATTCTTTATATACAATGAAGAATGAGTCCTTTCTAAAGATATTTTTGTAGGTAATACCTTGTCCCATTACATAGGTTATATTTTCACTCTCTTAACAGTACCATTGGATGAAAGAAGTTCTTGATATTAATATAACAAATTTTCTATTATGGCTACTACTTTTTATAGCATGTTTAAGGAATCATGAAATATCTCCAAGTCATGAACCTATTTTGCTTTCCTTTAAAAACTTCATTTTATTTTTGCATTATAGATCTGTAGTCCATCTGATTTTGACTTCTGTGAGATGGGAATCCTAATAATTTTTTTCTTATATGGATATCCAATTGATCTAGCATGATTTATTGAAAAGACCATTCTTTTTTCACTGAAATGCAATGCTACCTTTGTCATGTATCACACCACACTTTCCACTATCTGATCTATTTTTCTATCCTGGCACCAATTCCAATTGGCTTAGTTATTACAGCTTTATAATAGGTCTCGATATCTGGTAGCATACGGTTTTCTTCTTTGGATATTCCTTGCCTTTTGATTTCCATAAATATTTTAGAATCAGTTTGTCCATTTCTACAAAAAATGTCTCTAGGATTTTTATTGGAAATACACTGACTCTATTTTCAATCTAGGGAGAAACTACATCACTGTAATACTACGTTTCTGATTCTCAAATATGGTCTATCATTCCGTTTACTATGACATCTTCAGATCTCTCAATAATGTTTAGTTTTCACTGTAGAGGCCTTACACACTTCTTGTGTTACACTTATTATTAGGTATTTAATAGTTTTGATGTTATTGTAAATGGTAAAATTTTTATACTTCATATTGTATTGATTGCTATTTCAATTTCATTCTAAAATCATAGAGTATCAGGCTTGAAATATCCCTTAGAGGCCAAAAGAAAATAGCTAGTAAGTGACATATTTTGAGCATATGTTCTAAGGATAGAGCCTTGATGAGTGGACAAAATATATCCTTCAGAACTTATTGGTATCTTTGCTCAATTTCCGCCTTCATTACTAGAGAAAACCAGTGGCTCTCTGATTCTTAATTTTCTTCTTTATAATATGGTGTTATCATGGTTACTAAATATAATTATGCAAAGTACCTAGAACTCTGTATATGGAACAAATAGCAATTGTTATTCAGATCATAGGGATGGTGCTTTTTTTTTTCCTTTTCAATATATTGTGCTACTTCTTCTGGCTCTTCTTTTTTCACTACCTCCTTAACGAAAAAATTTTAAAAATATCATCTAGCATCACACTTTCAACTACTTATTACTTCTGTTATTTATAGCCTGACTTATTCCTTAATATATTGAAATAACTAACAATAAAACTCACATGTATACCATTTAAGAATAAAGCCTAAATAGGTCAAGTAGGGCTATCATTCTCCTAAGATTTTATGGTAAGATGGTTAACGTCCTTGATCATTAAATATAGTTCTGAAATTCCTAGTAGTCAAGATCAGAAGGGATCTTCACTGACAGACACAGGAAGCATAAAAATTCTTGGGAAAAAGATAACCCTTTTCTAGGAACACATTTACAAAAAAGACATATCATGTGTGTATAAAAAACAATGTATTTGCTAGTTTTACGACTACTTTGACATTTTCTTCCTGTACTGTACCAATTCTAAAGGAATGCCAAAGCAGAATATTACCCTGTAAATCAGATGAATATTTCTTTAGGAAGTTACATTCTAATGTACTCAATTTAAACTATATTTTGATATTTGAATTTCTTTAGTATAAACTATTTTATCAGTTATACATGTTATATAAATATAATATCACTTGCAGTGATATTATATTTAAAGATAAAAGGAATATGCTTAAAATTCTTCTTATACTTTGCTTTCAAGTATCAATAATCTCAACTGTAATATCGGCAGAAGCTTAAGGAAAGATGAATCAAAATGGAGATTTCTAACAGACACACATGATTGCACATATTCTGAGTATTATTTGGCTTAAAATCCATATGACTTAGAGACCAAATATGTGGCTCATACTGTAGATACTCAGTTATAAATATTGTAGCCCTCAAAGCTTAGGCATTCTACTAGTCTTTGTTGCCACTTCTCTGTAGATGACTCCCGAGCCTAGATCTTTATCCTAACTTCTCGGCTGGGTTACATCCATGCTTACATTTTCAATGTTGATATTACTATTTAGCTGTTCTACCAGTAACTCATATTTAACATGTATAAAATTAAACTCATTCTCAAATCTGCTCTTTTATCTCTCTGAGTTCTATGTCTATTAAAAGAAAGCTCAAAACCTCAGGTGCTAAGCTTAGATCTGAGAAACTTCTCGAATTGCTTCCATCCCATGCAGTGATATACAAAGATTGGAGGCAGTGGGAGCAATCTTCTCTGGGTGCAAGCAATAAAGAGGGCATTGTCTGTAGAGAATTGAAAACAACAATAAAGCTGACTAGAAATGGGTAGGGTTTTTATTATTACCAATTATTGGAAATTTTAACCATGTCAGTCTCCTACCACATTCCACTTTAGTACACTCTGCTGTCCCTGTGCTCTTGAAGTTGAATAAGTTCTAAAGTTATATCCTTTTATCCTCTGAGATAGCTCTTTCTATGTCCCTAGACTCAGGCTCTCCTTGCCTTATAGTCATTTTGCACTTAGTCTTTTCTTCTTCCAGTTCATCTTACACAGGCTACCAGAGTAAAAACAAATAACAATTTCTGAACATTTCATTCTTTAGCACATAATAGCTCTCTATTGCCAACAGAATAAAGTTCAAAACTTAGCTTGGTACTCAAGGCCTTGGTGATCTCCATCCTTTTCCCCCTCCCTCTCTCCATACTTTCTTCCAGAAGAACCATGTACTCTATTTCATGTATATGCTTTACCTCTGGAACTTGGTTCACTCCTGTTCTTTACCTTACTTCTTCACGGCATCTCTGTCTACATTCTACTCATTCTTCTTCAATGACCAACTCACTGTTAACTTCTTACATGAATATCTTCCTTGTGTCAACTTCAAGAAAATTCTTCTCTGTGTTTGCTTAGTATTTCATCTGTTCTCCTTTATGGTGTTGCTTTTTTATACTTCATGTATCACAGATTTTTGTCTTAATTCTCAAAGACTCTAAGCTTCAACTAGCCTGGCATACACTGAGCATTTAATAATACTTCTACTTACTGTTGCTCATAAACTCCTTGGAGTTAGAGCCAAATCTCACTCATATGAGCCCCCAGCAGCCATACCAATTCTTTATATGAACCAGACTCTAAATAAACACTTCTTGAAATGAAGGAAGTATATAACATTCAGTTACTAATCATGTGATTGTTGTTAAATATTCTGTTCTTGTTCTTCCCTCCTGTTCATAATTCCCAAGGAAAGGCCTGCCCTGAACAACACTATCTATTCAATTGCATTTTGCCTCCCATCAAAACCACATGTTCTCAATAGTTTCTTTCATGTTCCAAAGGGTTTAAATAGGCACAGAATCCCCAGAACTTTTACTTCAAGGCCATTATGAATTTTTCCCTTTTTTGAACTCTCAGCACATATTATTTATATCACTCATTTGGTTCTTAATCATATATTTCTTTGTTACATGTTTTATATTTTTAACTCATGCATTGTTCTTTTTTTCCCAAGGGCTGGATATTTTTTCCTAGCCACAGTGAAATTCTTTTGTGGATGAGGGCCTTGTATTAAGCTCCATTTTCCTCCCCAACATCTAACACAGGGCTATTTTTTTTTTTTTTGAATGAAATGTTTTGTTGAAAATATATTGGTTAGAAATATAGACTAGATATCTCCTTCTCTTGTTAGGAGAGTTAAATTTAAATTTGGTAAAATTAATGTTGAAATACATCAAATGCCATGGAATTTATGTTAATTAATTTTCCTAAATCTTATAGGATTATTGTTGAATTTGGAATTATAGAAAATATATTACTTACTTAGCAAGAACTTTACATGTCTTTACATAACATTACAGTCACAATTCCCATTTTTGAATTTAGAAAGTTTTTAAAAGGAAATTAATATGTATAAATTATTTTATTATTCGTTTAATAGCAGATATCAAAACCAGTAACAATTTAAAAAAACAATAACTTCTCTTTAAATGTTTGCTGGTTTTCAGACACTTGGCATATATTTAATTCTTACACATTCAGTAGATGGTAGGTATTATTACACTCCTGTTATGGATGATAAAATGAGAGCTTAGTGATTAATTTAACATCGCCAGGGTCAAACAGACACTGTGTAAAAATAGGGATTCTACTCTTGGTCTGTCTGACTATAAATCTTGTGTTCAAAAACGTAGGCTGACTGCCTTTCCAACAAGAAAAAGGATTGTTCCCCTTTTCTACTGATGAATGCTTTTCCCAACTACAATTCATTATGAAAATATTCAAGCATGCAGAAAAGTTGGAGGAATTGTGTAGTAGCTACCATATACTTGCACTCCAATTCTACAAATCTTAACATTTTGCTTTATTTGCTTTATCACAGCTTTATCAAATGGATCTATCCATTTGTCCATTTATCAATCCATTTCTTTTGAAACATGTCAAAATAAGTTGCAGACATCAATTTTGACAATTTCATTGTCAAAACTTTCATATGTATTATTTATCAATATTCATGCTTATTCTGAGTAGAGTTTTAATTCAATCAAATGGAATTTTTCTCAATTGCATAGACTTGCAAAAATTTCTTAGAAACGTTTTTCTTCATGTGGCAATTCAACATATCTTTCAAAAATCTGTATTTGTGTCATAGGGAATGTGATACAAAAGTGCTGGTTCTCATATTTCTTTAAATGAGGCAAGCATTCCACTACCTATGTCAATTTTAAGCTAGTAGGTCAAGTCTGAAAATGATAGCTCCTTTATATTTTGATATACATATACATGAAAAAAAATGTCAGTGATGTCTATGATGCTTCCTGTGGCAGTTATAATTCAAGATCCTAAATAACAAAACAATTCATGTGTTCCAAAGTTTTCCTAAGTCTCTGACAATTATGACATATGCACAAGACCACTCCAAATGGCTGTGATAACTTATTTGCTTAATGATATTTGCCAATGAAGTTATATTTAAGCTTTTAGCCTCTTAAGATCTCCTGAGAGTGGTCTTGGAGTTTTATGGGGGTATTGAGATACACAAAAGTAATCCACATATTCTTAAAGCTCTTTCACAGTGCCGATTCCTGCAAGGGTCTGGGTTTTTTGGTAGTCTCTATCAAATTGTGAAGATAATTGTGGAAGTAGCTGTGAGAGGTTGGTACTTTTCTAAAATGCTGTTGTTGGTATTATTCATCAGGATTCCTAGGTAAGTGACCTGTCTCGGGGTTTCTGCACTAACACTAATGGTTGCTGGGATAAGACATCTTCCCATTTGCTATGCTCACTTAAGGTTATAGTGGGCAAAACCTTAGTTACTTTTTTTTATAAGATGGATCACCGAAGACACTCCCACCAATATTGACTGAGTAGCTCAGATTAGAACATTCTGAGTCTTATTCATTCACCATTCACAATCTTTCTCTTTTATACTCTTGCCATTTCAGCATGAGTTACAGAAAACAAAAAAGCGTCACTTGGAGCATTAGTTCTCAGTGATTAGAGACTTAAGAGACTTGAGAGGAGTGCTTATTAAACTGAAGAATTCAGGGGCTTACTGAGATTAGCTAATTCAAAGTATCAGAGGGGACTGGGCCCAGAATCTTCCTTTTAACAAGTATTTCCCTTGTAAATGTGAAAAACTGTAATTTGAGAACCACTGATTAGAACAGGCTTCTCCTAGAGAAAAATCTCACAGGTAACCCCCAGTTATAATGTAATAAAAATACAGACAACTGAATGACTTCCATTTCAAACCTTATTTGAACAAAGTCCAGGGGATAACTAAGCTATTTGGAAATACTTAGATTCCAATATTTGGAAATATTTAGTTCTTAATAAAACTTCCACTTTGCAAAATGTGACCTTAACGCTATGGAGTAAATCTTCTCTCCATATCTACAAGCACTCTGATCTCAATAAGATAAACATACCACATTTTTCAAACCTACTTAATTTTTATAACATTTCTAGAGAGTTGTATTTGTTGCATTGTTATAATGGGTTCTTGGGGGGCACCTGGGTGGCTCAGTAGGTTGGACCTCTGCCTTGGGCTCGGGTCATGGCCCCAGGGTCCTGGGATCAAGCCCCGCAACAGGCTCCTTGCTTAGTCTGCTTCCCCCTCTCTCTCTGCCTGCCTCTCTGCCTACTTGTGATCTCTGTCAAATAAATAAATTTTTTAAAAAATCTTTATAATGGGTTTTTTGTTTTGTTTTGTTTTGATTTTGCTGGTAGGTACGTGACAAGTTTCTGGCAAAAGTGATCATGAGATCATGATATAAAAAGGACTAGAATCATACAGTCATTTCTACTTGATGGTAAAAGAAAGTATAGTAATGTAATCATTTCTTATCTGTAATGTAAAGAGCATCTAGTCTGGTACCTTCATTAAGACTGAATATTTAATCAATGGACAAATTCAACTACATTGCTCAATGTATTGCTAGGTTCCATAGAGAACTGCACAGAAATATAAGACTTGTTAACAGCCTTTCAGAATATCATAGACTTTTGAGAGAGGTGTGACGTGGATAGAAAGAAATATGAAACAAAGAAGTCTATATGTTCCATCAGGGACACATAGAAGTATGGGAGATGGAGAAAGGAATATCAGCTGCTATGATTAAGAACGTTTCACAAAAGTTTGAAGTTGGCCTTTAGAGGTAAGTCAGACTTTCAGGAGAATAAGAAGTCAAGGCTGAGAGGCATATCCAACTTAAATATGGTTAAGAATAGAGGTTTGATCTGTCTCAGAGGTTGAGACAAGGTTGAACAACAACAACAAGGTTGAAAAGTATAAATGGTACTTGATTTCGGAAGCAATGCCAGACTAAGGAGTTTGAATTTTACTAGGAGATTCTGATGAGCCCTCTAGGAGGTCTGGATTAAGATCATGATTGAATGTGAGTGGCGGAATGGTTTAATGAGCTGATGGGGATTAAGGAGGACACTTGTGATGAGCACCAGTGATGTGTGGAAGTGTTGAATCACTATATTGTACACCTGAAATTAATATTATTATACTGTATGTTAACTATCTGGAATTCATAAAAACTTTAAAAAAATGAAAATGAAAGCTCTTTTCAATTCCTCAAAGAACTGGGTTGCAAATGAACTAACATTATAGGTTAATGTATTCATTGACTATATCTTCTTAGGGAAAAAAAAAGGATAATAATTGAATGGCATGACAAATGGTTTCATATCTTTAGGAAAATGTAACTGAAGGGAAAAAAAACTCTATGTAGAGAAGCTGTTCTAATTAAAAAAACACAACAGTACCCTAATTATCCTAACTATCTGTTGGCTCACTCTGATAATTATGGATTTAGCATTTTTCTTGATGCGGGCAAGACCTGTTTGGAATATTTAGTGTACATGCATGTGCACTAGCTTATGTTACCAAACATTCTAAGGGCTAAGGATAACACATTTTTCTTGTCTTTGTGAAAAGGGATATTATCCCATCCTAAAGAGATATTGGGGGAAATGTCTAAGTAAAAAATGAGAGAAAGCAAACGGACATACTCTGTCTCCTCCAACCCTTTATTCTTTCATACCTTGGCTCTTTACTTCTCATGCATTCTTATGATCCTAACTGCTGCAAATGAAGGAGCCAATCCCAGAATTCCCTGGTGCAATCAAATCTGTAATTTGGTCAGGGATTGGAGGGGTTAGCTTATCTCTGAGGCTCTCTTCCAAATTGACTCACTCATATGCCTAGAACAGTAGTGCTGGCATTTAGCGGTCAGCTCAGCATGGGCTGTCAGCAGAGGCTTTAGTTCCTTTCTACACAGCCCTTTCCATACACTGGGATGTATAAGCTACCTTATAGCATGGCAGCTTAGTTTCCAAAAGTCAATATTTCAAGACACTGAATATGGAAGCTTCCAGACTCTGAAAGCATAAACACTAAAACTAGGAAGCTTCACTTCCCCTATATTCTGTTGGTCTAACAGTCACAGAACCTACTCAGATTCAAGAAGAGGAAACCTAGACCTTACCTCTTGACAAAAGGAATTTCAAAAAATTCAAGGACATTTTTAATTTATCAAAAAGGTAGGATTACTTAGCAACTGTATATTATTTTGAAAGCTTCCTTACCCTTTACCAGTTCATATTCTTTCAGAGAGGACAAATGGTATTTGTGTAGTAATATATAACATCTAGCTATAGACACACCATGTCAGGGTTAACATGTGCTTTATATAATTGGAAGCAAAGATCTACGTTGAAGCAAGGTCTTTATATGTGATTTCAGTACTGAACTTACTTTCTAGATAACATACTATTTACACTTAAACTATCACATTTATTTTAAAGATGTGTTATCTTGCATTCATGATTAAGCTTGGTAACTGACTAGATTACAGACTAATTGGCTATGCCATCAAGAAAGCATAAAGCCTATTAACATTGTTTAAATATTACCTCTAGCATACTAAAGTTCCTTCAATAAAACAGTATTTGACTTTTCTGTAGATTCACTTTCTCCTCTCTTCTAAACACTGTACCTCAAACAAATTGTTGTACTGATTCTTCTAGATTTCTTATATATTTTGAAGTCTACATACTACATTTGTCTTTTTTAGTTCAAACATCATAACTTTTCGTATTTTGTTACAGAGCCTTGGCTTCATGTTTATTCTGTTATATTGGATTATAACTGGAAGCCCATAAAATCTTCAAAAGCTTCCTTTCAGAAGAATAATCCAATGCTATAAAATGATACTTAGTGGTAAACATTTTCTGATTGAAGAGAAAATACTGTCAACTCTGTTTCCTAAAGTCAAAGTTATCTATTGATAGTGGAACACTTTGCATACAATACATAGAATTTTAAAAAGTACTATTTTATAGAAGTATTTTCTTTTAAAAGATAAAATAATCATACTATTTTTTTAAAAAACCCAGTCAAGTATTGCAAAGATGATTCAACATTTTTAACTAAACTATTCACATTCACTTGCTAATAAATTGACAAGCTATTGTTGTGTATTTTAGAAGAGAAAATTTATAGACAAATATTTTAGAAGTATGTACTTAGAATCACATTAGACATAATGTACTTACTCAACATATATTACTAAAAAAGAGTTTTAGTGGTCAACTCTGATCAAAAACAGGATTTATAATTATTTTCTAAGTTATAACATTAAAAATTAACAGCAGATTATTGAAAACCTCAATGCTATTCATTTCTCAGCTAATGTCTTATGACTATTAGTCAACATCATAAAAATGCCATTATTTCATTTAACTTTCGCTGATGCCTATGGGTTGAGAGAAGAAAAAACAAAGCCTCACATCAAAAGAATGACCTCATTTACTCTAAACACAATTGAGTAAAAGATTAAAAACTCAGAAGAGTTATCAGCAACACCTGATCTTGAAAAGTAAAATAAAATAAAATAAAAAAATCCTGGTGCATTCTGTTAGTGGTGGGATTAATGTAATATTAATTATAGTGATGCGTCAACAAAAGATGAAGAGACAATTTAATAGAAGAATTAAAAGGCATTCTACTGTTGGCAACATCTAGAGAGGAAAGCAATATTGGCTTAGATAGCAGTTAGCTCAGGTTTGGATAGGAATGTGAAACCTATTCTACCAAGAGGTGCCATCTATTTATTTATTTAGTAATCTCTACACCCAAAGTGGAGCTTGAAATCATGATCCTGAGATCAAGAGGTGCATGCTCTATTGACTGAGCCAGCTGGGCACCCCCTAAAGGTACCTTTT
Source organism: Mustela putorius furo (assembly GCF_011764305.1). Taxonomy (NCBI): domain Eukaryota; kingdom Metazoa; phylum Chordata; class Mammalia; order Carnivora; family Mustelidae; genus Mustela; species Mustela putorius. Next base: position 14,644,020 of record NW_025422057.1, read on the forward strand.
ATGGCTTCCATGACCAAGACACTTGTAGGCCTAATTTCCCTATTAACTGGGATTTTAGAAAACCTTACCTAAACCATCCTTAGCTTTCATTGACCTACTTCAGGATTTGGCATAGCCAGGTATCAACCATACACATTCTAACCTCAAACCTGGGGCTGAAATATGGCTTGTTGTTCTAGGTGAGCGCTTATTTGGGGAGACTCTAGGGAGCAATCCTTGACTTTATGCACTTGAATGGCTCATGTGTTAGGAAGGGTAAAAGGAGACTATATTTTTGAATCTCAGGCATAAGGGTAAGGGCATAGGGTCCAAACCTGAAATAATAAGGTAGAAACTCATGAATCCTATACATTCCCAAAGAAGGTCAGGTAAAGAAGGAAAGATAGATGGGCAGGTAAGATCGATCACTCATATAGAATTTAATAAGTTAAACTCAGTGATTTCTAAAGGCCCACATTAACTTAAAAAAAAATTTGGTTTCAATATTTTAGTATTAGTGTTAAGGATTCACAAGTGGAAGTATCTGAATATCTTTATTGAAATGTTTTTTATTAACCAAGCTTAGAGTTCACCATTTCTACTATAATGAATAAAATGAGGACTGATCTCACGGGCTTGTGTTATATTGGGCAGTTGCACAGGGTCCTATGGTTGGGATGTCCCAAGCTTGGTTAAATACTTTGCTGAAATTCTTGGGATTCTCCATCTTGAAATTTTTAAAAAACATTTTATTTATTTATTTGACAGAGAGAGAGAGAGAGAGTGCACAAGTAGGGGGAATAGGATCCCTGCTGAGCAGGAGCCCGACATGGGGCTCAATCACAGGACCCAGGAATCATGACCTGAGCTGAAGGCAGAAGCTCAACTGACTGAGCCACCCAGTCGCCCCCATCTTGAGATACTTAAAAATAGTTGAACAAAAGGCTCTGTATATTCATTTTGCACCGTATATTATATATCTGGTCTTGAATAAAGTCTGTTATGACTGTGTTATATATCAACACTGAGAAAGAATAAACCAAATATTAAGCAAAAATGGAGTGTTAGCTACTGTAATCCTTTGTAAACACTCTTCTCTCCCGATGCCCCAAATTCCTAAAGCAATTTTCTGGCATTCTCCTTTTATTAAGGCTGGATAGGGAAGTACCTTGTGTAGGAAGATTTTCACTCCTTCCGGGCACAGGAAATTTAAAAGGAACTGATGGACAAACCTAACGAAGATATCTAAAAGGAATGAACTACTAATGATGGATGTTTAGGGTAAATGTTTTTGATGATGGATTTTTCCTCACTTTTCCTTTTACACAAAATACAAATTTGATTTACTTTTAATGCATTAGCCATTTACTCTACACTCTTGCTCTCTACCTTAACTATACTTCTCCTAACAAGGAAAATCCCTTTTCCTGTTTCTCTCAAAATTTTTCTTTCTTTCTTTTTTTTTTTTTAAAGATTTTATGAATCTATTTGAGAGACAGAGTGAGTGAGAGAGCAAGCACAGAGCAGGGGCAGAAGGAGAGGGCGAGGGAGAAGCAGACACCCCACTGAGCAGAGAGCCCAATGAGGGACTTGATCCCAGGACCCCAGGATCATGACTAGAGCTGAAGGCAGACGCTTAACCAACTGAACCACCAAGGCACCCCTCAAAAATTTCCTTTACTAACTCTTCCTCAATGTTCTTTGCTAGTTCTTTGTATAAAGGGTGTGGCAGGAAAATATTGCCTTCCCAATCAAATACCAATTGAAACTGCCTATTGGTTGTGGGTGATTTTTACCTCAGCCACTAGCCACGATTTCCAAGATGATTTCCCTTCATGCTCTTTTATGCCACCCCCAAACCTCCCCTCTCACAGCATAATGAATCTCAATGCAGCTGAATCATGCAGGTCTGATTTATCCTGCAAAAATGTCAGTCAAAGCAAGCAAGACTTACTCTTTGGCCTTGAGCTCTCTAAGCTGGATGAATCATAGGTTTAGTTTTTGCCAAATGAAAAGCAATTTCACTTGCAAAAAAATATCTGTGGGGATACTTATGGCTTTTAACTCACAGGGAAAATGTACTAAAATCATCCAAGGGAAAGGAGATTGTGTTAGTGACTGTGTGTATATGTGTGTGTGTGTGTGTGTGTGTGTGTGAATTTTTTATAAAACCAGAAAAAAAAAAAAGCAGAATTTACTGCATTTGCTTTCAATTAAAATCTTTTCATTTTTCAGCTTCAACTAACAGGTGTTAACCATTAGACTAATAAATTGCTTCTTCAAATGGACCGTATCAATGAGTTAGATACTTAATAAGGTTCAAATTTTTTAAGGGAGCAATTCAGTTGGTCTTGGTTAGGAAGGCTTTTAAAATCAGTTGCCAAAATATTGAGCAAGATGATATTTTCTCTAACTCCTACTTATAAGCACAGTATAAAATGGTTTTGTGAATATTGCATTTTATAATCTTGGAATTTCTATTCTCGGGAAAGAAAAATTTTACAAAAAACTGTTAACCTTCTCTTTCACCTTGGAATCCAATTCCACAAATTGCAAGCTCTGTTCTGTTAGTGTGGCACTTCATCTTTAGCTACAGAACACCTATAATGGTCAAAGGAGCTTTCATTTCTTATGAGAACTGTCTATCCTGACTTTTAAAGTGCAACTTAAGACATTGTTCAATATGTTCAGTCTATACTAGCCTTCAGCTAATCCAAGACTCCTCTAAACAATGGTTATCTAGTACAGTGGCAGCCCCATTAAGCTGTCTGAAACATCTCATCTTGTTTTTTCCCCAAGATTGTTCTTGTTATGAACAATTTTTGTAGCATAGAAAAAAAAATTGTGAAGGAGTAAGCATTTCAGATAACATTTCAGATTAGGCTATTATAGTAAAATTGAACATCCCAATCAAGTCATCGAGCTTCTAAACTAATTTACTACATCTCTGATCTTTTATGTTTTTAACTATTTGGAAGAGACAGAAAACTAGAACAGATTTCTCTCCTGAAAATATACTCAAGGAAAGAAAGCACAGAAAAGAGTAAAGCTGGTATGTTAGATTCACAGTCTGCTGAAAACATAATAAAAAAAGGGGGCATTTTCTAAAAATGCTGAGAGATGATGTGACCTAACAAGATTAAGAGACAGACTGTAAGCAAGGAGACTGTGAATGCTTGTCTTGGTTGCATCAGTCACTGGGAAAATTATTTAATCCTCATTATCTCTGTAAAATGGGGATGATGTTTCTTACCACAGTGCTAAAGTAACGTATCTGATAATTAATGGATCTTTTCTGTTATTAAGTGTAGTTTAATTCCTGTAAGATTCTGGCTTACTAAGAAGTTAATATCATCTGTTCCATAAGATCAAAATGTGTTTTTTTTTCTTAATTATTTTTTATTAACATATAATAAAATGTGTATTGTCAGGCTTACACACTTCACAGCACTCACCATAGCACATACCCTCCCCAATGTCCATAATCCAGCCACCCTATCCGTACCCCGCCTCCGCCCCCAAGCAACCCTCAATTTGGTTCATGAGATTAAGAGTCTCTTACGGTTTGTCTCCCTCCCGATCCCACCTTGTTTCATTTTTTCCTTCCCTACTCCCCAAACCCCTTCCCCCTACCAAAATGTGTGTTTTTTTTAAATTTTGTGTTTCTTAGGTGAAACATGTTTAATGCATTTCATTTACCTTGAAGTGCATGTATACTTCTTAAAGGTAGAGCACACTTTCTTTTAAAGATTTTATTTATTTTCTCCTTTTTTTAAAAAAAAAGATTTTATTTATTTATTTGACAGACAGAGATCACAAGTAGGAAGAGAGGCAGGCAGAGAGAGAGGAAGGGAACCAGGCTCCCTGCCCAGCAGAGAGCCCGATTTGGGGCTCGATCCCAGGAACCCAGGATCATGACCTGAGCCAAAGGCAGAGGCTTTAACCCACTGAGCCACGCAGGTGCCCCAGAGCACATATTTTTAAAACACCTGACTTGTAACTCAAGAATATTTTTCTGAATTGCTTTACATTATATTTTTCATATTTCACACCTACTGAGCATATAGGTATATTAAGAAAACCCATCAATAAATTCTTGAAAAGACCAAGATTAATAATATAAATTCCAAGGCATTTTCAGTGCTTTATTCAAACTCACTAACAGTTATCACCAAAAAGACCTCTAAGTATTTTTTCCTCAAATTATGGAAGCTAACTATTTTAAATAGGAATCTATTTTCTGTAGATTGCAGCTTATTTTTATAATACCAGTGTTTGTTTTATTGACTTCAAATATGTAATTTTCTCAGCTTCAACTACTGTATGTGTGAGTAATAGACATTTAATTGTTAATTTGTTGGAAGATCTATGCCTCAATATGCTTTTGACATACTTTAACTTAAAGAGGACTGGCATTTATTTTAAGTAAGTTTAATCAGTTAACTTACTCACTGGTCTGTTAAAACTATTTTCCTTTCTTTATGAAAAACAGCTTAGAAAATATTGAGGATAAAAATGAGACAATTTCATACATTGATTACATATCTTTAGAGTTTTATTGCCATGCTTTAGTGACCTCTGGTCTTCATTGTTTCTAATATGCCATTTTTACTTGCAGCATCATTTTGAAGCTTTTATGAATTGGTGGGATTTGGGCTTAAAATAGTAATTTAATATAAATACTGCTATCAATGTGTTCATTAGATGGCATAAAATTTTAGACCTCCTTATACAGATTTCCCTTTGATTTTTTTCAGTTAACAAAACAAAACAACTTTCAGTTGCAGTACAACCTAGATCCAGGTTTTGTGGAACCCAAAACTTTTGGAGTTATTGAAACCCTCTATAAGAAAAAGAATATAAAATTAAGAATACAGTATAAAATATCAGCATTTGTAAGCATCTGTGCATATGAGGGGCCTTTAGGCTTAAGTTTCATTAGCTTCAAAGTCAATCCACTTCTTGGGCAATAGCTGTTTGACTCTTCCATATTATTCTAAGATATGCATGCAAACAAATCTAGACCCCAAGACACTATGTATAATGGTAAAAGTAAGAGTAATAACATTTACTACTTAAAAAGTGCTCATAAAATGTACAGGAAATCCTTCATATATATCTTCTCATTATAACCTAAAAACCACTCCATGAGGCTGCTATTATTTATTTCTATTTTATTGATGAAGAAACTGAGATAAGTTAAGGCAACTCAGACAAGTTAAGTGATATTACCTGAAATCAACCAGCTATCAGGTGATACACCTGAAATATGAAACCAGGTGTGAATTACTCAAATTCAGAGATAATCAAAACTAAGTGAACAAAAGAGTCTTTTCATTCTCCTTCCTTCCCTCCCTTTTTTTCTTTTCCTTTTCTTTTTTCTTTTTTCCCTCTTTCTTTTTGTCTTTCTTTCTTTCTTTTTTCTTAAATGTGATTAATATCTCTAATAATTCTGTAACTTCTAAATCCTTCCACAAAAGGGAATTACAGTTCTACAGTTACTGCCACTATATCTTAAAAAAAAAAGTCAACCCTAATGTTGAAGCTATAATACAAATTTTTAATTACCGCCACGACCAAGGATAACATTTCATTGGGGAATGTATCCAACACATTTTTTTCTATACATTTCTACATCCAATAGTGGTATTTTACAGCCTAATTTAAAAACAAATGCAAAATTTGAAAAAATATAATGAAAGCCATGGTTTACTCAGGAATACTATCGTACACACACTGTACAGGTTGTTTTTATAGCAAATACTAGATTGTCAGACTTCAATGGCAAAACACTAAGTTGTGAGTTTGGTATTGTCCAGTTAGTTGTTTCGCATGGCCCCAGAGATTCTGGGTGAGTAATGTTGAGAAACGCTCCATTGTCACCATTTCTCTTCTTACCAGTGACTCCACTGAGATAGAACGTCATATCCTTAAGACACAAGGCTTGGCAGAAAGCCTCCAACAAATCCACAGGATATCAAATGTTCTATTTGATCAATTCTGCTTCTTCTTTAATTATATTGTGACTGCTGCTAGTTTTCCAACTTTCTGGAACAAAAATCCCACACAGCATCCTGTCACCCCACCTATTGCAATCTGGGGGGCTACTGAGTATTGTTCTACCATAGGTCCTGAACTGTGGCCAAACACTTGATTGCACCAATGGTATCTTCTCACATACTCTGTTAATACCAACACTTCATAAGACTCATCATCCCCCTTCCCCCCAAAAGAAGACTCATCATTCCTTTTGTGCTCCTGAGGAGGGGGCTTCCAGGTTGTCCTGAGCGGCTGCAGCCAGCTCTGAAGGTGGTCTCTGCCTCCCCTCCCCTCCCTACTACTCTTCTCTTCTCCCCCACCCCCCAGAGAAATCCCACTTTGAAGCCAACTATTAGAAAAGTATAGACTCTTGAGAAGATGCAGTCTGAGCTGTCCCTCTCCCATACCATCTTCCAGAAATAACATGCTCCTTTATTCCAATATACTAAGCAGTATGTGTCCGTCTCCTATGCTAAGTGCATTTAATCCTTCCAACAACTGAGGAAGTATTAATACATCCACATAATAGATGAGAAGAGAATTAAACATACATCTCACCTCTTAACTCTACTGTAAGAAGGGTAATTCACAAAATGTTTCAAACACTTTCATTTCAACCCTGAGCCCTCAGTATTGTTGACATCTGCATAAATTTCAGCTGCAAGAATTTTGGAAACTGAAAATGTGCACTGTTCAGCAGTGTTGCATCTTTAGGTTTGATTAACTTAGAGGGATAACTTCCATGATAAGAGGCATTCCGAAGAAACGGTTTCTAATTCCAGTGCAGGAGGGGTTGACCTCCAGCATTACTTTTCAACTTTGAAACTGAAAAACAAGTGTAAATGTCCATGCTTGAAGACATTATTGGAAAATAATTTAATTGCTCTGGACTTTTTCTCCTATATTGTCGTTGACAATGTATCACTTCCGTTAAGTCCTTTCTTATTATTTTCATTGAATGTAATGGGTAAAAGTCAATAAATAATACTTGTTTTTTCATTTATCTGTATGTTTTACTTAAAAATGCAATTTCAGTTTTTTTATTAATAAGAAAAGTAAAAGATGAAAAATGACTCACTGAAGACATAGAACTTAATAAAGGTAATTCATGTAATAATCTTCTGTGGAAAACAAAATTCTCTATGTAGTCTTGCTAATTCTCACAAGAGCACAATAAATATGGTGAGATTAAATTTAATAGAATAATGTTACTCTTCCCTAACTTTAAAATTAAATGAAATAATTATAAACTGTACAATAAAAGTGGGTTAAATTAATAAATTAAAATCTTCCTTTAAAGTGCAGTGAAGAGGAAGAACGAGCCACTTGACATTGTCAGGTGAAGCGAAGAGGATGCGTAAACTTCCAATATGCATAACTTAGAGTTGCTGCTGACAAGGAAAAACTGTAATGGTGCATATTCTCCTATCATCAAGGAACAACAACCAAGGATGGTCAAAAAATGGGACACCCATTTGCTCCTTGAAATGAGAAAATGTAATTAGATTTAACGGACATAAAAATGGCACAGTGATTAGATAGGGCCTTGCCATCTTGTCTTCCTAATTCCAATAATAATGCAGATAAACATATCTACCAAGTCATAAAAAATAGCAAATCCTAAAGCAAGCAAGAAAAAGGGGGTTCCCAGCATCTCCAGAAAAGCAGAGAGGGTAGACAATGTGTGTGTGTGTGTTTTAAAGATTTTATTTATTAATTTGACAGAGAAATAGAGAGAGCAAAAGTAGGGGGTGGTGGAAAAGAGAGATGGAGGAATGGCAGTGGGAGGAGGAGGAGCAGACCCCCCACTAAGCAGAAAGCTGGACATGGAGCTTGACCCCAACACCCCTGGATCATGATCTGAGCTGAAGGCAGACACTTAAACTACTGAGTCACCCAGGTGCCTATACTGCTAATACGAATAAAAGGGGCCATTATTTATCAATTATTAGCTATGTGGATGATTTATATGCACATACATGTTCTTGTGACACTTAGAAACATAGATGTTATTATAGCCATTTTACATATGGAGATACATGAGGCTAAAAGCAAGCAAGCAATTTATTTAAGTCACAGAGCCAGAAATTGGAAGAGGTAGGATACAAATTATAGGCTTTGCAGAAAATGAATAAGAAACATTTTCGTGCTCAAAGTACTGATCAATCATTTATTGACCATGTACCGTTAGCATTCTTAGCACCACTTACACTTCTTGATTGGGAAGAGAAAAATTAAATAATTATAATATCCACAAGAATGTTCAAACCACTCCGTGTCGAAACTACAATGACTAAGCTCTACTCCTAAAGTCTTCAGAGGGTGGCCCTGGGATTATGTACCAAGATAGCAAACAAAACTTGTAAAGTGACTCTGATGTGCAGCCAGGATTGAGATCCTCTATGATACACCAAGTTAAACTGGCCAAGAAGAATAAGAATTAAACGATAAAAAGACCAGAGTAGGGTGAACTGTCAAGAAAAGAAGAATACGGAGTAATGGGAATGATAGAGACCTTGAAAGAGAGTGCTGGTTGGTAGGTGAAAGAACAGATAAAGGAGGAAGTTGTGAACAAAAGCATAGGTGCAGGAACGGGCCTGGTGCAATGAAAGGGAAAGTAGTTACGAGATTGAACAGGTTAAGTGTAATAACAAGTGCTAGTAAAAAATAACTTGGATTTGATGTGATAGCCAACAGGCAGCACTCATAAGCTTAAAAACTAGTGGGAAGGAACTGAAAAAGGTGGTATTCTATCATAATAAGTCTGGTCATGGCAAGCAGGATCAATGAAACACGGAACACAAGCAAGGTAGATGACGCCAAAGTTCCTACCCTTAAGACTAGATTAATAACAGCATTGACAAAAACGGAGCTGTTCAAAAGGAAAGTCAGCTGGGGGGAAGATAATGGGGCTTATTTAATGTTCACTGAGTAAATCAATGAATGATGAGTCTGTCTGGGACTTGCTCAGTTATGAGGAAAATTGTACTATAATGATTTAAGACTACAGAGCTGGAGCAAAGGTATGGTAAGGTACAAAATGTCTATGTTTAATAAATAAATGAGTGAGAACAGTTAAAAGGGAATACTGAAGCGCTGAGCAATGATAAACTCTCGGGACACTATGAGTCATAAGAAAAAGCACTGGGTCATAAAGCCTTCATAATAATTATCCCAAGCCCTTGCAATTGTGAAAAGCTTCCCAATCTAAAAAAAATAATAATTCTTATAATAATTCAATGATGTAGAGAGAGCAAATGTTACTATCCACAAATTTCATATGAGTAAATTATAGCTCAGAGTTTATGTAACTTCTCCAAGGAAACACAACTAGTATTTAGGAAAACCTGGACTCAAATCCAAGTCTTTTGACTCCAAATTTTATTCATTAATTAAGGCCAACTTATATAATTCCAGACAAGATTCAGTCCATGAAGTCATAATAGTCCAAAGATAAGAAAGGATTTGTAAAACTTACATATTTTAATGAAGAAAAATAAGGGCACATAGCATTTTTTCCCCAAATGAGTCTAGATTTCATATATTCTCTTTCTTTCGCTCTATAATAGAAAGTCAAACTCACCTTCATCGGTGCAGTACACAATGCCAGGGATTCAATATATCAAAGTTCTTTTAAAATGTGAATTAATATGGCAGCTTAAACTATGAGGTACTACTTTTCACCATCAGATTTCAAAGAACCAAATGTTTAGGGTATTGGCAAGACTCTAGGAAACAATCATTATCATAACTATTGGTGGGAGTCTAAGACAGTCTAAGACACTACAACAGTATTTTTTTTTAAATCAAGGACATTTGCAATGTCTGGAAACATTTTTGGTTGTCATATCTAGTAGCATCTGGTAGTTAGAGGCCAAAGATGCTGCTCAACAGAGTACAAGGTACAGTCCTCCAGAGAAAGAATGATCAGGCCCAAAATGTCGACAGTGCTGAGGCTGAGATATCCTGCTGGATAAAGATCAACTTGGCCAGCTTTTTCAAAATTATAAATGCATATTCTTCTTCCACAAGAAATTTTACTTCTACTGTTTTTCCTACATGTAGTTATACATGTGCAAATATATTTACTCAATAAATATTCATTGAATATTCATTGAATATTTATTGAATTCATCTACTCTAGGATTCATATATTGAATTCATGTACTCTAGGAGCTACGATTATATCAGGGTACAAATCTGAGAGAAGTCTTTGCCTTTTGGAGTTAACATGCTAATGCAGGGTGGGTATAGGAACTGCAAATGAAACAAGGAAAATACATAGTATATTAGAGGATAAGAGGTTCAGGTGGTGGGGAAAGGAAAGCTAATAAGAAGATCTGGACAAGAATATTTATTGCAACATGGTTCGAAATAGCTAAGTGTTGGGAAAAGTACATCAGTGGGGAAATAGTTAAATAAATTATGGAGCTATGGAACACTATACAGCCATTAAAAAAGCAGTTATCCATAAGTGCTAATATGTAACTGTCTTGCAAAGTGAAGAGTACTGCATCTATAAAGAACATTGATATTAGCAATGATATGAATTATTTCTGTAAAGAAACACAAAAATCCTGAAAATACTGGTTACTTCTAGGAAGATGAATAGGTGGCTAGGGGATCAAGGTGAGAGAATGGTTTAATTCTCATTTTATTATATCCTCTTCCTTATCTTTTGATTTTTTAATATGAATGCTCTATCATAGGCATTGAATACTTAGTAAAATAGTTCAATATTTTTTCTAAAAGTATCCTCATGCTGTAAGTGTAAAATATATACATACTTAGGTATGTGTGCAAATATATATATGCACACATATATTATCTATCCATCCATCATCTATATACATATACACATACTCCACACACATCGACACATTTTCTTAATTTATTAAAAATACATCATGAATCAAAGGTTTACGTAGAAATCACCCTTGTCCTGGATAAACAACTGGATAAGGGTGGAAAAAGAGTCTCTAAATCCTTTCCTGCCTGGGATATAAAATTCACAAGCACAGGAATTTTGTCTGTTCTTTTCAGTGCTGAATTACTAGTGCCTAGAACGGTGCCTGGCATATAGTTGGGAATAAAATATTTGTTGACATAATGAATAAAGGAATGAAAAAATAGCCTTCCTTTACTCACATTTCTTTTCTCATCATCTGACAGACTCCTAATATATTTTTCTGCCTTCAGTCTTTTTCTTTCAATTTATTCCCCATAATATCACTGGAAGGATTTATTGAGAATATAAATTTATTGTGCTTTAATATCTTCTCCAGTTTCCCATTGCTTACAGGAATAAGACACTTTGTGACTCTCCATTCCCTTTTCTGTCTCTCACCATTTTTCTTGGAGTCCATTTGCAGCCAGGCCAACTATACCATGCTCCCTCTTGACTACCTTCCTGGAATGGCCTCTCTTGTCTAAGGGAACTTTTACTTTCCCCCCCGCCCAAGCTTTTACTCAAATATTGAAACAATTTTGAAATAATCTTGCTTTCATTGGAAAAATTACTCCACTTCTCCTATGATCATAATTAGTTTCTCCTTTCTCTTTGTTCCTGGAGAATATGAACGTCTCTTCATAATTATATCACACAGTCAAGTGTCTGTCTCTCTCTCAATAGACTATGAGTGCCTAAAGGGTGAGGCCTGAATTTTATTCATCTTTGCGTATGCAACCTTACCATAGTGGCAGATCTATGATAATTGTTCAGTAAGGATTCTTGAATAATGAACAAATAGATTAATTCATGGATAAATCCTAACCTTTGATGGAAACTGCATACAGTAATATGATTAAAACATACCCACAAAACAAAACCAAAATAGCCTTGATTGGTAAGAATATGAATACATTATATTTACTGTATTGTAATTTTTGTGACAACCTGAACAAATTATTTAAACTTTCACAACCTACCTGACATGTTATCCAATATTATACAAATGCCATAAAAAGAAGAGAAAATTTTAATACAATCCCCTTATAATTTAAGCACTAATATTTTTACAGACCTAATTTTTACTTAAATTGAGAAGGACTATTTCAATAATTTAAACAAAAGTGGGTAAAGATATTTCAAACACAACTTGAAAATTATGAGCTTATAGAGATTTCTATAAGATGGCAGGATGGGAAGATCCTGAATGCACCTCCTCCCGTAGACACACCGAATCTCAGCTACATATGGATCAATTTCTTCTGCAAAAGATTTGAAACTAGATGACTGGCTTTTCCACAAGAAAGGATAAAAAGGCCATATCAAGAAAGGTAGGAGAGGCAAAGATGTGATCTCGCCATTTCCTTCCCCTCCTCTGCATCTCACCAGTCCCCTATTTCCCAGAGGAGCGAAGGGTGGGTGCCCTACAACAAGGACCCCAGCCCCTGGAATCCGCATTGGAGAGGCAAGCTCTCAAAATGTTTGACTTAGAAAACCATCAAGGCTGATGTCCAAGGGACCCAAAATATGATAGGAAACTGAAATCTCCATTTTAAAGGGCTTGCATGCTGTCTAACTTACCCCAAGACCCACAGGGGTTTTATTTATTTATTAATTTTGTTAAGTGGCTAGACTATCTATGGAGATTCATTTGCTAATTTAAAAGAATATGCAAAAGGAGCAGGGGACAGTTGAATCTCTGGAGTTGAAAGTGGTAAAGGACCCCATTTTATAACTCTCTGCCTACCCTGTTAGCATAGTGGGTAAGCTCAGACAGGACACCCTCTCAATGCCTTGGTAAGACACATGGGTACGAGAGCTCACGGCACCATTCCACTGCCTCGCTGAAACCAAACACTCCCCCATTCCCTGGTAGCATGAGCAGTCATGACATTCTCCTTTTCCTAGCCTAAAGCTAGCTCCACAAAATGACACAGCACTTTCCCTCTGTATTAATGAAGCCCATGGGTACCCAAAGTCAAGACATTTCCCCCTCCTGCCTTTCTATAGTACTGGGCCCCACATCTTATATATTCCAGCTGCCTAGCTAAAACCAGTGAGTGCTCATAATCCACACAGGCGGTACCCCTTGATCACCTGGCCTTGTAGCCAAGGGGCTGGGGTTCTTGAGCTCCACAGGAATGTAACAATTAGAAAGAAAGTTCTTGGCAGACTACCTCCCCCAGGACACTGTACAGACAACCATTCTTCCTGTGAAAAAGGCCTATTTACTTAGCCTGGAGCTTAAGCCTGAGAGACCGACTTCATATTTCCTACCCATCTAGAGGCTAAGAAGGTGCTCACAAAGGACATAAACAGATAGACACCATCCTTAAACACCCCACTGGTCTTACTACAGCTTGACAAGATCTCCCAGAAAAGGGTTTATACACTCATCCAGAGCCCAGAATTTTGCAACTATCACTGAGGGGACATCCCCAGATCTCCTGGTCTGCAGGTCAGCAGGGATTACAATCACAGCCCCACAGGAACTGTATATATTTACAGACTTTAAAAGCTGCTGCCTGAGTGTCTGGCTTCCAATCAGCCTAAAACTAGAATGTAAATGAGATCCCTCCCTGTGAAACAATGACAGGTTTTGGCATACCCTCGACCATGAGGACATATCAAGAATAAATCAGGCAGTTTAGACAACCATGAAGATCTCAGAGACAAGAACTAGAAGAAGACTGAACAACAATGTTCATCACCTATACAAGGCCACCCATTCAAGACTAAGAGGTAGCTGTTTCACCTAATACATAGAAACAAATCAGAGAGTCTAGCAAAAATGAGGAAACAGAGAAGTATTTTCCAAATAAAAGACTAAGATAAAATTTCACAAGAAGATCTTAATGATATTGAGATAAGTAATCTATCTGATAAAGAATTCAATGTCATGGTCATAAAAATGCCCACTGAACTCAGGGGAAGAATGCATGAATATAGTAAAATCTTCAACAAGGAGACAGAAAATATGGGAGACAGAAGTCACAAAACTGAAGAATTCAATAGCTGAAGTGAAAAATATTCAGTAGACTAGATAAAGAAGAACAGATCAGTAAGCTGGAAGACAAAGCAATGGAACTTACTTGGATAAAGCAGCAAAAAGAAAAAAAATATTTTTTAAAAAATGAAGATACTCACTGAACCTGTGGAACAACAAGTAGAATAGTATTCATGTTATAGCTATTCTAGAAGGGAGCAAGGAGAGAAAGGGACAGATGTTTATTTGAAGAAATAATAGCTGAAAATTTTCCCAATCTAGGGAAGGAAACAGACATCTGGGTCCAGGAAGCCCAGAACGTTACAAATAATATGAACCCACAGATCCACACCAAGACACATTATAATTAAAATGTCAAAAGTTGAAGAGAGAATCTTAAAGGTAGCAAAAGGAAAACAAATTGTTATATACAAGGGAAATGCATAAGGCTATGAGCAGATTTCTCAGAAGATACTTTACAGACCAGAAGAGAGAGTCACGACAAATTCAAAGAACTGAAAGGAAAAAAAACCTTTCAGACAAGAATACTCTACCCAGCAATATTATCATTCAGAATTAAAGAGAATAAAGAGTCTTCTAGACAAGCAAAAGCTAAAGGAGCTCATCACTAGTAAACCAATCTTACAAGAACGGTAAAAGCATATCTTTAAGCTGTAAAGAATTGGCACTAATTAGTAACAGGAAAACATAAACAAGTAAAAAAATCTCACCAAAAAAAGTAAGTTTATAGTAAAGGTTGTGGATTGATCACTTGTAACTCACTATAAAAGTTAAGAGACAAAGGTAGTAAAATTAACTAAAACTATAATAATTAGTTAAGGAATACATAAAATAAAAAGATGTAAATTATGACAAAAAAAATGTGAGGGGGCTTTGGAATATATTCAAATTTAAATTGCTATCAACTTAAAATAGACTATTATATACATAGGATGATATATGTAAACCTTACAGTGATCACAAAGCAAAAACTTATAGTAGATGTAGAAGAAAATGATAAAGGAATTTAAACCTAACAATAGAGAAAGCCATTAAACTACAGGGAAGAGAGAGAGAGAAGAAGAAGAAAGAAATAGAGAGGATCTACAAAAAACAGCCAGAAAACAATCAACAAAATATCAAAAACTATATTCCAATCAATAATTTTCTTAAATGTAAATCATATAATTTCTCCAATAAAAAGACTGGGTCCAATCAAAGAGTGGCTGAATTGATTAAAAAATAAAAAGAAAAAAGAGAAAAAAGACACATCGTTTTACTGCATTCAAGAGACTCTCTTCAGAAGTAGGTCAGACACAGCCTGAAAGTGAAGGGATGAAAAAGTTATTCCATGCAAATGGAAACAAAAACAAAGCTGGTGTCACTTTATTCATATCATTAAAATAAACTTTAAACCAAACACATTAATACAAGACAAAAAGGGGCACTATGTAATGATAATCCAGTAAGAGGGTATAATACTTATAAATATATATGCATGCAACATAGGAGTACCAAATTATATAAAGCAAATAGTAACAAACCTAAAGGGAGAAATTAACAGCACTATAATAATAGGAGGGGAATTTAACAGCTCATATCAATGGATAAATCCTACAGACAGAAAATCAGTAAGGAAACATTGGCCTTAAATGATACATTAGACCAGACGGACTTAATAGATATATGTAAATCATTCCATCTCAAAAGAGAATTCATATTCTTCTCAAGCTCACAAGAAACATTCTCTAGGACAGATCACATGTTAGACTGTAAAACAATTCTCAATAGATTTAAGAAGACTGAAACCACATCAAACATCCTTTCTGACCGCAACAGTGTGAAACTAGAAAACAATTACAAGAAGAAAAAAAAAAAAAAGTTAAATAATGACAAATAACATGTTACTGCACAACTCTAGGGTCACAAAAAAAATCAAAGGAAAAATTTAAAATACGCAGAGACAAATGAGAAGATAAACACAACATATCAAAATCTATGGAAGGCAGCAAACGTGGTTCTAAGAGCAAAGTTCATAGCAATATAGGCCTACTTTAAGAAACAAGAGAAATATCAAATAAACACTTTAATTTTACACTTAAAGGGACCAGAAAAAAGAATAACAAAGCTCAAAGTTAGTAGAAGAAAGTTAACAATAAAGATCGAGTGGAAATAAATGAAATAAAGACTAAAAAGGTGATATAAAAGTTCAATGAAATTAAAAACCAAAACAACTAAAAGTTGTTTGAAATGATAAATAAAAGTGATAAACCTTTAGCTGAAAAAGTTTCAAATAAAATTAGAAATGAAAGAAAAGTTATACCTGATATCACAAAAATACAAGACTATAAAAGAATACTGGGAACAAATTTTATACACTAACAATTTGGACAAACTAGAGGAAATGGATAAATTCCTAGAAACTTCTAATCTTCCAAGACTAAATCATGGAGAAAGAAAAAAATCTGAATAGATTAATTACTAGTAAAAAAAAAAAAGAATCAGTAATCAAAAACCTCTTAACAAATGAAAGTCCAGGACCAGATGGCTTCACTGGTGAATTCTACCAGACATTCAAAAAGATTTAATACCTAGCCTTTTCAATCCCTTCCAAAAAATTGAAGAGAAGGGAATGCTTCCAAACTCATTTTACAAGGCCAGCATTTCACTGATGCCAGAAACAGACAAGGACACCATAAAAAGCAAAACAAAATAAAAAACAGACTATAGTATAATATCCTTGATGAACATATATGTAAAAATCCTCAACAAAATATTAACAACTGAATTCAACAATACATTAAAAAGATTATACACCATGGTCAAATGAGATTTATTCCAGGGATTCAAGGATAATTCAACACCTTCAAATCAATCAATCTGATATACCACATTAACAAAATGGAAGATAAAAATTACATTTATCACCTCAATAGATGCAGAAAAAGCATTTGACAAAGTTCAACATACATTTATGATTTAAAACAACAACAAAGTGGGTATAGAGGGAATGTACCTTGATCTATTAAAACCATACATGGCAAACCCACAGCTGATATCATCGTCTATAGTGAAAAGCTGTAAGCTTTTCCTCTAAGATCAGGAATAAGACAAGGATACACACTTTCACCACTTTTATTCAACATAATATTTGAAGTCCTAGGCAGAGCAATTAGTCAAGGAAAAAAAAACAGCATGCAAATTTGAAAAGAAGTAAAACTGTCCCTTTTTGCAGATGGCATGATACTATAAATATAAAATCATAAACATTCCAAAAAATTGTTACAGCAAATAAATAAATTCAGTGAAGTTTCAGATTACAAAATTAACATACAAAAATCTGCTATGTTTCTATACACTTATAATGAACTATCAGAAAGAGAAATCAAGAAAATAATCTGATTTACAATCACATCAAAGAGAAAAACACCTAGGAATAAATTTCACCAAAGAGGTGAAAGATCTGTACACTGAAAACTATGCCATTAATGACAGAAACTGAAGATGACATAAATAAATGGAAGGATATTGCATGCTAATGGATTAGAAGAATTAATATTGTTAAAAAGTTCGTACTACCCAATGCAAGCTACAGATTCAATGAAATCCCTTTCAAAATTCTGATGGCATTTTTCACAGAACTAAAACAAATAATTCTAAAATTTATATAAAACCACAAATGACCCTGAATAGCCAAAACAATCTTGATAAAAAAGAACAAAGCTGGAGGTATTACACTCCCTGATTTCAAATTGTATTATAATGTTATGGTAATCAAAACAGTATGATATTGTCATAAGAACAGACATGTAGATCAATAGAATAGAATAAAGAACCCAGAAATAAACCCACTTATATATGGTCAGTTAATTTGTGTCAAAGGGGCCAAGAATATACAATGAGGAAAAGACATTATTTTCAATAAATATTATTTGGAAAACTGGACAGGTACATACAAAAGAAGAAAAAGACAAAAAAAAATATCAAAGAATGAAACTGGACACTATCATCCACCATATATAAAAATTAACTCAAAATGGGTTAAAGCCTTAGATGTAAGGCCTAAAACCATGAAACTCCTAGAAAAAAACCTATGTGGTAAGTTCCTTGACAAAGATCTTAGCCATGTTTTTTTTGTTTGTTTAGATCTGAAATCAAAGATAAGGGGGAACAAAGCAAAAATGAGCGCAGGGACTACATCAAACTAAAAAGCTTCTGTACAATGAAGGAAATGATCAACAGAATGAAAAGGTCATCTACTGAATGAGAGAAGATAAATCAGGTATGGATATCATACATCCAACAAGAGGTTCATAACCAAAATATAAAAGGAACTCATATAACTCAATAACAAAAAAAACAATAATCCAACTTAGAAATGGACAGAGGCTCTGAGAAGATATTTTTTCCAAAGAAGATATACAATTGGTCAACAGGCACATGAAAAGATGTTCAACAACACTAATTACCAGGGAAATGTGAAGCAAAACCACAATGAGATAACCACCATATGCCTGTCAGAATGGCTAGTACAAACAAAACAAAACAAAACAAAACAGCTTTGGTGAGACTATGGAGAGAAGGGAATCGCTGTACATGCTTAGTGAGAATGTAAATTTGTGCAGCCAGTATAGAAAACAGCATTGAGGTTCTTCAAAAAAATTAAAATAGAACTGCCATGTGATCCAGCAATTCTACTAATGGGTATCTATCTGAATAAAACAAACACACTAAATTGTAAAGATCTATATAGGGGCACCTGGGTGGCTCAGCTGGTTAAGCATCTCTCTCCTAGTTTCAGCTCAGGTCATGATCTCAGAATCATGAGGTCAGGCCCTGCACTGAGCTCTGTGCTCAGCATGGAATCTGCCTGATATCCTCTCCCTCTGCTTCCCCTTCTGCTCTTCCACCTGTGTGTGTCCCCCATCTCACTCTCAAAAAAAAAAAAAAAAAAAAAAGATATATGTACCTCCCTGCTCACTGCAGCATTATTCACAATAGCCAAGATATGGAAAGAACTCAAGGAGCCACTGATGGGTAAAGATGGATAAATAAATAAATAATTATCTCTCTCTCTCCCTTCCTCTCTTCCTCTTTCTATCTATCTACCCAACTAATCTATCTATATCCATCATAAGTGTTAGATAAGTTCAGTTTTTAAAAAAAACTGTATGTACATGTGTACACACACACACACACGTAGATCAATGATGGAATACTACTCAATCATAAAAATGAAATCTTGCCATTTGTCACAACATCAATAGATCTAAACCTAGAGAGTATTATGCTATGAAACAAGTCAGACAGAGAAAGAGTAATACCACTGGATTTCATTTTTATGTGGAATCTGAAAAGCAAAACAAAACAAAAAAATAAGCAAAACAAACAAAACAAAACAAAAAGAAAGAGAACAGATTGGTGGTTGCCAGATGGAGTGATTTGTGGGGGTGAAATGGGTGAATGGGATCAAGAAGTACAAACTTCCATTTATAAAATAAAGAAGTCACAGAAATAAAATGTACAGCATGGGGAATATAGTCGATACTATAATAACTTTGTATGGTGACATATATTAAGTAGACCTATTGTGGTGATCATTTCACAATGTATACAAATTTCAAATCACTCTGTTGTATACCTGTAAGTAATTTTATATTGTATATGTTATATCTCCATTAGAAAGAAAAACATGATCTATCAGAATAGGGAGCATAATAGAATAGTTACTGACAGCTTTTGTCTATTTTATTATAAAATGTATGTGAAAGTATAAAGTGTTAGTGTGTAGCTTTTAAAAAAACTGAACACTGATGTAATACCACCCAGTTCAAGAAACAGAACACTGCCAGAATCCCAGATCTCAAGTCCTTTCCCAGTCTTAACTAACCACCACCCCCTTTCCAAGTGACCACTCTTAATATCTAGGGAAAACACTTTCTTGCTTTTCTTCACCATCTTCATTGCTATAAATTATTCTATAAATGTTTATAGAAGAATATAACTATTCCATTGTTGATAGCTATTTAGGTTGTTAGAACAACTTCCTATTTAGAACTATTATAAGCAGGGCGGTTATGGGCTTTCTCCTTCTGCATATGAATAACCATTTCTCTAAATTAGGATTTCTCAACTTTTGGTAAATTTTTCCAGATCATTCTTTGAGGTGGGTGGGGAAGAGACTATTCTGTGTGCTGCAGGACATTTAGCAGCATCCACAGCTTCTACCTAGTAGATGCCAGTGGTATACCCACTGTTATGAAAACCAGAAATGTCTCAAGACACTCCCAAATGTTACTGACGAGGCAAAATGGCCCCAGTTTAGAATCACTGTTCAAGAGTAAATAACGAGGAGGAAAACTGCTGGTTTGTGTATCTTTTGACTTACTACAAAATGCCAAACTGTTCTCCTAAGTACTTGCAATAGAAATGACATCATGGAATTAGCATAATGAGGAGCTCCAAGAATTGGTCTCTTGTAAGAAATGGTCTCTCCAGCAAGAATTGAGCTGATAAAAACCGACAGATTCAAGTTTTTTTGAAACTCTAGAACCCAATCAAACAACCCTGTCAATCAAGGAGTGCTGAATAAAGAAACAGGCCACTGAATTTTGGTAAGAGGCATTGTGTGGTTTTTGCTTACCTGCCTAGCATCTCCCAGTCCCCAAGCTTATGGACAATGGCTTGTGTTCCTGGTGTCAGGAAAAGCAACATAGACCTTGTTCTTGAAAACTGCTCAGCTGATTCCCCAAGGCACCAGCACTGAGACCGACTTTTTTTTTTTTTTTTTAAGATTTTATTTATTTGTTTGACAGAGATCACAAGTAGGCTGAGAGGCAGGTAGAGAGAGAGAGAGAGAGGCAGGTAGAGAGAGAGAGAGAGGCAGAAGCAGGCTCTCCACTGAGCAGAGAGCCCGATGCAGGGCTCGATCCCAGGACCCTGAGCCGAAGGCAGAGGCTTTAACCCACTGAGCCACCCAGACGCCCCAGAGACCAACTTTTATTTTGTTCCTCTAAGGTGAAGTGGCTTTCTGGGTGACATCTGCTACCAATTGCTGCCTGAGGCAAGGAATAAAGGATGAAGCAAACAGCAGACCCACCCAAAAGCCCGAGTATGAGGAGGCTGAGGAAAGCTCTGGAAGCTAGGGAAGAGAGCTGTGAAAAGCTCTGGAGCTCACAGGGGAATCTGGAGTGCAACATGCATGGCCAGGGTCAGACCCACGCTAAAAAATACCAGAGAGGACTCTCAACTTAAACCTTGGGCTGATCTTTGAACTGGACACAAGCAGGAATTTAAGGCTAAGAAGGGTTCTAGTCAGTTTGACCTAGCAATGAAGGAATATCCTAGCTCAGAGACAATATGCAAAGACCAAGGGAGTTTTTATTTTCCTTTTTGTCTCTAGGCGTTGAAGGTAGTATCGTCCTGTCACTACTTGCCTGCTGAGATAGCAGAACTGAGACTTCAAGGAGCATACATGATAAAAAATAACATCTTTGCAAAATTAGTTTGGAGAAGTCACTAAACAAATGAACAATAGCAGTCCTCAATAATCAACACCAGAAAGCCTTATGGAGGGAGAGAGAATCTACCGGGTAGGGTAGATGAGTGATTATTAGGGCTGGGGGAGGATATGGGGGGGCTACAGAGATGATTGCACATACCTCGGAGTATACTAAAGAACACTAAACTGTACAGTTTAAATGAGTGAAATGCATGGAATGTGAATTATATCTCAATAAAGCTGTTTTAAAAATGAATGAATAAAATGGGGCACCTGAGTGGCTCAGTTCATTGTGTGCCTTTGGCTCAGGCCATGATCTCAGGGACCTGGAATCCAGGCCTGCGACAGGCTCCCTGCTCAGTGGGGAGTCTGCTTCTCCCTCTGCCCTCGCACCCCCCCCCACACTTGTGTGCACGCTCTCTCTCTCAAATAAATAAATAAAATCTTAAGAAAATAAAAATGAATGAATAAAAATAAAAATTACAAGTTGTTATTTTCTAAGCCACTAAAGAAGTTTAAAAAATGAAGTTGTTACAGAGTGGTTTTCATGATTAACTGTTCACATTTAAAATTTTTCTGTAGTTAGAAGCTGTCAGTATAACTTATTGTTAGTTACTTTCTAAGTATGGAGTAATTTTTTAATTTTATTTTTATATTGTATTTTTTGAGAGCCTTAGCCTTAGATGGGATGTAAAAACACCCCTTTCCCCCCAACTCATATTATAATTAAAAGAAATTAAATAGTAAATTTCAGTTTCCCAAATTGGTCCTTTAAAAAGAAATTTATAAATCCTGACCATTTTTTTCAGATTTTGAGTTCTATATCACCGTGGCATTTGTTTTCACTTAAGTGACTATTCTATCAATGAATCCTTAATCTTAATTTTATTATTTCTTAGTTCTTATTTCTATTAGAAATAGAAATATAAGAACTATTTCTAGTTCTTATTCTTAATTTCATTATTACTTAGGAAGTACTAGATTTTCTGCATTCAATTAATCTGTCTCATCTGTATATTTTCAGTCTTCATGGATGAAGTCATACATATCCTACCAACTCTCCAAAAGACTAGGCAGGCTTTTTAAAGAAGTCATCACCACAGTCTGAGCCAGGTTGAATACAACTTTCAGATATAATGACATATCTACTAAGGTTTTTAAAACAGGAGGAAAGAAGAAAACTGAGTTTTGGTTTTTTTTTTAAAGATTTACTTATTTATTTGAGAGAGAGAGGGCACAGGTGGCAGAAGGGGCAGACAGAGAAAATCAAAGCAACTCCCCACTGAGCACAGAGCCTGATGCACGCCTCCATGAAGGGCTCCGTTCCAAGACCCATGAGATCATGACCTGAGTTAGAAACCAAGAGCCGGGGGCCTAACCACCTGAGCCACTCACTACCCTCTACCCCATTTCTAAATTCCTTTTTCCAAAAAGCAAAGCTCCTTCTTGCTGGGGTTGGGCACTTCAAACGCTTCTCCTATCCCCCACAGTCTACAGCCAGCTTTCTTACACAGAGTAGGTGCTCAAAAACAGTGTGTTGAATAAATAAATGAGTGTTTCTGATTTGTTCATATAAAACTTGGATACTCTTTCATTACTGGACTCTTAGATATTGAAAAGATAGTGATTTGATGGAAGAGGGAGAAAAGAGCCCTTCTGGGCAAGGTTCTTTGAAATCTCCATCTCCTTAGAGAGGGGAAAACCAGAGGGAAAGATGTGTTCATTATCAAGCCTATACTTTGTTCCAGGTATTCTGCTAGGTATTTTACCAGTTTTAGCTCATTTAATCCTCACAGAAATCCTGAGGTAGTCATTACTGTGCTTTTTTCAGTTTTGGGAAGCAAAATTCAAAAAACGGAATTAATTCACCCAAAATGGACTTAAGAGAAAAGAGCTAGAATTTATACCCAATCCTGTCTGACCCCAAAGTTTATTCTACTGTGCCACTCTTTCCTAAAAATGAACAAACAAAAAACCCCCAAAACTACAAAAACGAAACCCAGAAGCAGCAGCAGCAGCAACAACAACAACAAAAGAACTTTGCATTTATTTTGTTTGTCCCTTTCATCTTCAGTTCTTTTTTGGAAATAGGAGAGAAAATAGTAACAATAACAATAACAACAGTAATACTCTCAAAAGGGAAACTGCCCTTCAGTCTTATTTGTGCAAATGGAGAATTTAATTGTCGGCAGTACTAAACATGATAAATTATTTATGGTTTTTTGTCTTATCAATATGCACATATATATAAATATATACATAGATAGAGATCACTGGGTGCTGCATCCTTTTGCTCTAAGTCAAATCACATACTATTAATGAATGCGTGTATCTTCTTATCTTACCCAAATCTGTGTGTCTTCCCCACCCCTCAAATTGTTCTACTAGGAGATGGCAAAAGGTACCTACAAACAGGCAAACTAACAAAGTGTAATTATTACCTTCTTTAATATGAATTTTAGTATTATTTGAGGCCCATTTCAAGCACTTCAAATAATGTATTATTATAATAAAAGCTTTTCTAATAAAAACAGCCTTTTGTTATCGTTTTCAGCTTTCTTTTGATAATGTGAATTGATTTTTTTTTTTTCTTTTAAGAGCTCCAAACCCACGGTCTTTGAAACTCTATCTCAAATAGGTCAGAGTCTTAACTTCCCTAGTAGAACTGTATGGCATGAAAGGCTGCCTGTGTTTTCTTATGACTTTACTCCTTGGGGGACCTCCCGTGGATCATTTCTCTTAGTAAAAAAGAATCCATTGACTGAGCCTATCCTAAAGCTAACAAACTGAGCTTTCCAGAAGGAAGCAACAGCAAATTGAGTCCAGCTATTGACCGGCCTTCTGTAGTTAAAAACACAACCAACTATACCTTGTCCAATTTATTCTTGAATTACTGGTCATTTTCATGCTCTGCTCACATTATTTACTAGTTGATAACCTTTCACACAAGTAGAACAAAAAATTTCAGCTGCTATCTTCTGTTTTTGTTATCTTTTATCCAGTATATAAAACATGGATTTCCTTTATCCATAGTTTCTTATTAGCTATGGATATGTATCCATATATATATATATATATATATATATATATATATATATATGTATAAAATACATGCTTCATGATTTCAGGGTCCTGGAATCAATCCCTGCATCAAGCTCCCTGCTTAGTGGGGAGTTGGCTTCTCCTTCTCCCTTTGCCCCTCCTCCTGCCCATGCTTTCTCTCTTTCTCTAAAAATAAGTAAATAAAATATTAAAAAATTTAAAAATCTATGAGATGACACTTCATGTACTAGAGCAAAATATAAAAGTAAGCTTCTTTCCTCCAAATATTAACTAATATTTGTAAAATCAAAAACAAAACCAATATGGGGTGCCTGGGTGGCTAAGTTGGTTAAGTGTCTGACTCTTGATTTTGATTCAGGTCATGATCTCAGAGTCCTGGGATGGAGCCCTGCATGAGGCTCCATACTCAGCAGGGAGTCTGCTTGAGATTCTCTCTCTCCTCGCTCTCCCCCTCCTCCTGCTCCTTCTCTCAAATAAATAAATAAATCTTTAAAAACCAGTGAAAACCAAACCACAAGCATATTTAGTACAAATTTAGTCTTTTGTTTGTTTTGTTTTGGGTAAAAAGGGTAGGGTGTGGAGCAATATTTGTGAGAAGTATTATAGAATAAATCATATGTAATGAGTAAATAGAAAACAATAATATATATTTACATATACTATGACACTCATATTTTTATTTAAATTTTTATCAGAATGACTTCATATGTTCACAATTAGAAAATTTTATTTACTCAAATATTACTGACTACATTATAAAATACCTTATAATTCATTATCTTTGCTTTTAGTATTAAACAAAACATACTAACCAGAATCTTACTAATTAGAACTTCACTATGCCAACATTTAAAGCAGTGATTCTCACTGGTTTTTGCTTATTCTATTTTTTTTTTTAAGATTTTATTTATTTATTTGTCAGAGAGAGAGAGGAGCAAGAGTCCGCAGAGGCAGACAGGGTGGCAGGTAGAGGCAGAAGGAGAAGCAGGCTCCCTGCCAAGCAAAGAGCCTGATGTGGGACTCAATCCCAGGACGCTGGGATCATGATCTGAGCTGAAGGCAGCTGCTTAACCAACTGAGCCACCCAGGCGTCCCTGCTTATTCTAATTTGTTATCACAAATATCCTTTGTGCCTTGATTCTTTATTTTTTTTTTTTGCATGTGGACCAGTTCTAGCACCATTGATTGAAAAGATTAGCTTTGCTTCTGTGCATTGTCTTTGCTCTTTTGTTAAAGATCAATTGAGTATATTCATGTAGATCTATTTCTGGATGCTCTATTACATTCTATTGATAAAAAATGTCTATTCTTTTGCTCAAACACACTGTCTTGTAGATTTGTAGTAAGTCTTGAAACCGTGTAGTGTCAGGCCTCCAACTTTATTCTTCAATATCCTATTGGCTATCCCAGGTCTTTTGCCTCTCCAGACAAGCTTCAGAATCAGACTGTCAATATCCATAAAATAACCTCCTAGCATTTTGATTGGGATTGCTTTGAATCTACAGACCAGGTTAGGGAAAACTGACATCTTGACATATTGATTTTTCTTATCCATGGACACAGAATATCTATTTATTTAATCTTTTTTTGTTTTTTTCCTCAGAGTTTTGTAGTTTTTTTCATGTAGAGCTTGTACATATTTTGTTATATTTATATATAAGTATTTCATTTTGAGGGTAGTAGTGTAAATGCAATTGTATCTTTAATTTCAAATTCCGCTTATTCATTCCTGACATGTAGAAAAGCAACTGATTTTTGCATATTAACCTTGTATCTTTGAATCCTGCTATAATTGTGTATTATTCCAGGAGTATTTTTGTTGATTGTTTTGGATTTCTTATTATATATATACACACACATTTGTGACTATATATATGTGTATAATAAGTATATTATAATATATAAGTATATATAATAATATATATGTATATATACATATATATATATTTTTGAGAGAGAAAGAAAGAGCATGAACAGGGTGGGGGAGGGACAGAAGGAGAGATACTCAACTGACCGAACTACCCAGGCACCCCTCTTGTGGATTTTCTACATAGACAATCATGTCATGTGTGCATAAAGAGAGTTTCATTTCTTCCTCCTAATCTGTATATTTTTTTATTTCCTTTTCTTGCCATAGTATATTAGCTATAACTCCTAGTACAATGTGGGAAATAATTGTTGATAAGGGGACATCCTTACCTTGTACTTGATCTTAGTGGGAATAATTCAAGTTTCTCACCATTAAGCATGGTGTTAGCTGTAGGTTTTTTGCTGATATTCTTCATCAAGTTGAGGAAGTTCCCCTCTACTCTACTCTACATTTACTGAGTTTTATAAGAAAAGTAGGCTAAATACTTACTTCCCTGTTAGTAGTAGTAATAACTTTTGTTAACATGAGTTTTGTTAATTGTTCAAATTGTACTATCTTTGAACTATGAGAATGTCTTCAAATTGGCTCCTTAGTTCTTCTAACATGTGCACAAAAGCCTTTCATGGCTTCCTTGTCTTTTACCTGTCCCAGAGCGGTAATCAGATATTTCTCTAAGGATGTCTGCTGGGAGTGGTATTTAGAGATCTCATTCTAAATGTGAGAGGTATTTACCGCTACTGGATTGGTCACTGTCCTAAGAAATTTTAGGTAACATAGCTCAGTGTCATAGATTTATTCCCAAAAAAGCAGACTTCCTGGGAGATGGAGTTCCTATGAACTAAAGAAAAAAAAAAAGTGGAAGGGAAAGGAAAGAAGCCGCACTGGACAGAGAAAAATGGTTAAACTATGACACAGACCCATGTGGAGATCTGGAGCTAGAATGATCTTTCAATAACCTAGCTAGGCCAGAGGGCCAGCCTTTTATACTCATTCAAGGATCACACCTACACACTGGTTGCCCTGGGAATGGTCATGATCTTGGGGAAGGCCCCTCTCTTCTGTTATGGTAATCCCTGAATAGGTTGACAGCTGAAAATGGCCAACAGCATCTCAGAAGCAGAGCAACACATCTTTAAAACAGGGGGATCTGTGTAAAATATCAATGTGCCCTCCCTACTGAGAGTTTTTTAAAAGAGAAAAAATATACCATAAATTCATGGTGATGAATTGGTTACCATTCAAATTAAGTTGTTTTACTTAACTTCTTTGAGTTTTTGTATTTCTTTTCTCTTACATTGAAAATCTTGATACCTAAAGATACTGATAATTACTTTTATGCTACAGTACTAATTTAAATATAATATTATATATTCTATCTGAAAATATAATTAATATAAATTTATTTCTTTTTTTAAAGTTTTGTTTATTTAGTAATTTCTATACCCAACAGGCAGCTCAAATTCACACCCTGAGGCTAAGAGTCACATGCTTTTCTGACAGAGCCAGCCAGGTGCCCCCAAATTGATTTCTTTGTTCTTTTTCATCATGAGGATATACCCCACTAAGGATATAGTCAAATACTGTGTATTAAAAAATCACTTGAGGGGCGCCTGGGTGGCTCAGTGGGTTAAGCCACTGCCTTCGGCTCAGGTCATGATCTCAGAGTCCTGGGATCGAGTCCCGCATCGGGCTCTCTGCTCAGCAGAGAGCCTGCTTCCCTCTCTCTCTCTGCCTGCCTCTCCATCTACTTGTGATTTCTCTCTGTCAAATAAATAAATAAAATCTTTAAAAAAAAAAAAAAAATAAAAAAAAAAATAAAAATAAAATAAAAAATCACTTGAAACAGGATCTCTCGGGCGCCTGGGTGGCTCAGTGGGTTAAAGCCTCTGCCTTCGGCTCAGGTCATGATTCCAGGGTCCTGGGATCGAGCCCCACATCAGGCTCTCTGCT
The DNA here is from genome assembly GCF_011764305.1 of Mustela putorius furo. NCBI lineage: Eukaryota > Metazoa > Chordata > Mammalia > Carnivora > Mustelidae > Mustela > Mustela putorius. The sequence continues at coordinate 14,672,356 of NW_025422057.1, forward strand.
CAGCGGGGAGCCTGCTTCTCCCTCCCTCTCTGCCTACTTGTGTTCTCTCTCTCTCTCTCTCTCTCTCTGTCAAATAAATAAATAAAATCTTAAAAAAAAAAAACAAAACAGGATCTCTCTGGTTCTGCCACTGACTCAATCTCTATTTAGAATAATGGGGAGGGGTTGATGGGGAGGTGGATTTAATTTAATTTATTTATTTATGCTTTTTAAAAAACAAATTCTGCAGAATTTATTTATTTCTGTTTTATAATTTCAAGGCTTTTGTTTGGTTCTAGGGCCAGATCTACAAAATAAATACACTTGGATATACCATTTATCCTTGTTTCCTTCATGCCCTATCAATCACCACCAAACGCACACACATCCTTTAATTTTTAAAAGAAAATATGTGTATTTATTTATATTTATATAATCCCCCTTATTAGCTAAATAGTCAGGTACTGAATATACTTTCTTTTACCTTGCCACTTTCACTTAACAATAATGTTTGAGATCATTTCACAGCATAATACCGAAATACTATTTTTAATAACCAAATAGTACAATGTTGTATCACATTTAACTCAATCAGTCAACTATTGATGGATATTTGGGCTGTTACCAATCTCTTTTATTACAAATGGGCTACAATAGCCTTCTGTGTATCTTTTCATATTTTTGACAGTGGCAGAGAAAGGTTTGCAGGAACTAAGGCAAGTATAAATGTAAATATAGTAAAAATTTCCTCCAAATTCACTGTACAATTTCCATTCCCATCAAGATATGAAAATGCCAGTTTGCTCACAACCTTCCTCTTGGAGAATGGTATTTGTTAACTATTGATATGGTAACAAGTTACCACAAATTTAAGAGATTAAAATGATGTAAATTTGTTATCTTATTGTTCTAGAAACCAGAAGTCAAAAAATAGGTCTCACTGGGCTAAAATCAAGATGCCGGTAGGACTCTTTCCTTTCAGAGGCTGCAGGGGAAAATTGGTTTCCTTGTTTTTTCCATCTTTCAGAGGCTGCCAATAGTCTTCAGCTGGTGGCCCCCTTCTGTCTTCAAAGCTAGCTATCACATCTCCAACCTCTCTTTCCCTCATCATGTCTCTTCTGACGGACTCTCCTCTTTCACTAATTAAGGTAAGGAACTTTGTAATTACATGAAGCCTACCTGAATAACCCAGAATCATCTGCACATCTCATAATCCTCAATTCAGTCATAGCTACAAAGTCCTTTTGCCATGTGAAGTTCTGGGGATTAGGATATAGACATCGTTGGGAGTCAATATTCTACCTATCTCAAGTAGGCTGCCATGTTTTCAGATTTTTTACAGTCTCATTGACAAGCAATGGCAATCAACATTTATTTTAATTTAATTTTAATTTTAACTTAATTTAAATTACACTTTTTATTAAGAGTAAATTTGAACATACAGTCCCATTTCTTACGCCCTTTGCATTTCTTTTCCCGTGAACTATTTGGTAACTCTTATCCCTTTTTTATAGAATTGGTTTTTTGTTTCCCTTTATTTTTATTTTATTTTTAAGATTTTATTTATTTATTTGACAGAGAGAAATCACAAGTAGACGGAGAGGCAGGCAGAAAGAGAGAGAGGGAAGCAGGCTCCCTGCCGAGCAGAGAGCCCGATGTGGGACTCAATCCCAGGACCCTGAGATCATGACCTGAGCCGAAGGCAGCGGCTTAACCCACTGAGCCACCCAGGCACCCCAATGTTTCCTTTTAATTTTAAAAGCTCTTCATATTCTATCAACTCTTTGTCCGTGATATAAACTGTAAATATTTTCATATTTTTCATTTTACCTTTTAAATTTTGGGGCCATGGAAAATTCTTAGTATTTTTTTATAAAGTAAACTTTATTAATCATTCCCTTATTGCTTCTAGATTTTCAATCATAGTTAGGAAACTTTTGGCTACTCTGAATTTATAGAGTAATTCACCTTTGTTTTTGTTTTTGCTTTTGTTTTTCTAGTCACATATGCCATTTGCTGAGAAGCCCATTTTTCTCTCCACTGATTGATATGCCACTTTTTATATGCTAAATTTCCATATGTAATTTGATCTATGTCTAGATTTTTAATTCTATTTCCTTTTTGATCTTTCTTTTAAACATTTATGATACCTCTTGCCAATAAAGTAATTATTTATACCTGGAAAACACTCAACCAACAACAAGTCAGTTAAAGTCAATGACTGAAATTATTTTATTATGTATTTATATGTTTTCCCCACCAGAATTTCAGGTTATTGGGTATTATATTACCCACTTTTATTTCCCTAATGTCTGGCAGTGTTCCTTGCACACTGAGGATAATCAATAAATCATTATTAAAAATATATAAATGAAAATGTTAGACAGGAAGTCTGCTAGAATACTGTATGTTTACATGGCAATGTTTTGTTTGCCATCTAAATGCTGCAAACCTTATTTGATTCAACAAGAACTCTAAATGATAAGCAGAGAAGATATCTAACCTCTGTTTTATAAATGAGGAACTCGGAGTTCAGAAATGTTTAAATTACCTTCTCAAGGTCACATACACATAAGCAAAAAGTAGAACTAAAACTGAAATTAAGTTTTCTGACTTCAAACTTAATGTTCTTAATGTTAGAGGTAAAACGACTGTATCATTGGTCTTGATTTCATTCCTCTTTATTTCTATTTCAATTCTGAAATAACATTCATTCAAGAGGCTTACATGTTATTAAGGTCTAAATCTGATTAATAATTTGATGAACCAGATATTCTCCTTCCTTTTGGTGGATGAGAGCCGAAGTAACATTTTTAAAATATCAGTTTTAAACATATTCTGAGAGTGATAATATTAATTACAAGTTTGAAGGTGATATTAGATTTAAAAAACATTTTTTTTTTGTTCAGCATGGCTACTGTTTATATGTCTTTTACTGTCTTTATACCTCACATTTTTACTAAGAGTATGAGACTAATTTTTGCTAATTTTAAAAATTTATATATGAAGCTGTTCAGACTACTGCAAGGCAATACACAAAAGAAACCTAGTAAATGATAACATGGTGTTTCTAAGTACAAATAACAGGACAAAAAGAAATGAACAATAATAAAAATAGTGAGTTTTCCTTTATTTTGGAATCATTGGGTCATTGTTTCTAGTGATAAAGAAGGAAAGAAAATAAAATAGATCTATAAAAGCCAGATATGAGATGATTTTAAGAATATGGTTGAAATTCACTATGTTCTTATATTTAAAAAGCATAAGATCTGTTTGGCGAATTTGCTCCACTAATATGGTATTATATTTTAGTTTGTTAGACAACATATTAACTAACCGATTAATTTAAGAACATCAACTTTGCGTTTGAGCTCTGTGATTCATCTTGAAAGATTTTCTGCAATATTTGTAATTCAAATCAGTTTCATTTTTTATTATATTTAAAATCATCATAGATGCTAATAAATCACCTTATACATTTTATTGTTCCTCTATAAGTCCATCATTTAAATATGTATTGTGTAAGCTAAAATAAATTTGCATTTAATAAATGAACATTCTGAATCTGGATGGAATGCTCATTTCTAGAATTAAGGTTCCTAAGGGAGAAAATGAAATTTCTGCTTGTGGAAGCTAAACATAATGTTGTATAATCGATTGGTTCACTTAAAGGCATCAGCCATGCTCCCTGTGATGATAGATTAAGTAAATATGAAAGGAGACAGCACAAACATTATGAGTGTTTTACAGCATATTGTAGTAAAGACTATGAAAATTGGTCATGCTCTAGAGTAAGCAATATGGATGAAAATGCTCCATGAGAAATATATTTATAAGGAAATTGAGAAAAAATGTTTATATTAATTATATAAGTGGTGAATAGTGATATATAGGGTAAATTAAAACCAAAATAGTCTTTACGCTTTTTCAGAAGCAGAAAAGAATTCCAGACCACTAAAAATAGCCAAAATTATCATATAGGTTTATTCTTTATGCAAAGAAAAATCTGCATTTGCACATGAATTGTGAAAATTTAAAGTGAACAAGAAGAAACTACAGTCCCTAAAAATTTACAACACAGAGGCAAAAATGGTACAGCTGATGACTAACACTAAACACATGGATTATAAATGAGATGAGCAGGATGCCCTCTTAGCTTTCCTTAATTGTATAAAACAGCCTTGAAGCTTCAGGATAGGTAACTGTGCTTCCATGCAGCTGCCCTAGGCATGGGATTCTGCATTAAGCCACACCAGGAGAACCATGATTACACTATACTGCATATGACTCATGGGTTTGGCCAACGAAGTTAGTAAGACGGCCAGTGTAGGAGTAGTTCCACACTTAGGGGCTAGCTATCAGTAAACAGATAAGATAAATAGCTATTATGGCAGCCTTTTCCTCTTCTGATCTTACTATTCCCACCAGAGACATGCACTAGTTCCATCTCTCTCTACCACTGTAATGTCAAAAACAAGGGTATACTCATACCCTTTTTTTTATACAAAGATAAACTCGAAATGGATAAAAGACCTCAATGTGAGGCAGGAATCCATCAAAATCCTAGAGGAGAACATAGGCAGTAACCTCTTCGACATTGGCCACGGCAACTTCTTTCAAGACACATCTCCAAAGGCAAGGGAAACATAAGCGAAAATGAACTTCTGGGACTTCATCAAGAAGTCATTTGCACAGCAAATGAAACAGTCAACAAAACAAAGAGGCAATCTATGGAATGGAAGAAGATATTCGCAAATGACAGTACAGACAAAGGGCTGATATCCAGGATCTATAAAGAACTCAAACTCAACACCCAAAAAACAGATAATCACATCAAAAAATGTGCAGAAGACATGAACAGAGACATCTTCAATGAAGACATACAAATGGTTATCAGACAAATAAAAAAATGTTCACCATCATTAGTCATCAGGGAAATTCAAATCAAAACCACATTGAAATACCACCTTACACCAGTCAGAATGGCAAAAATGAACAAGGCAAGAAATAAAAAATGTCGGAGAGGATGTGGAGAAAGGGCAACCCTTTTATGCTGTTAGTGGGAATCCAAGCTGGTACAGCCACTTTGGAAAACTGTGGAGAGTCCTCAAAAAATTAAAAATAGAACTACCCTATGACCCAGCAATTGCACTACTTGGTATTTACCCTAAAGATACAGATGTAGTGAAATGAAGGGCTACCTGTACCCCAATGTTCATAGCAGCAATGGCCACACTTGCCAAACTGTGGAAAGAGCCAAGATGCCCCTCAACAGATGAAAGGATAAAGATATGGTCCATATATACAATGGAATATTATGCCTCCATCAGAAAGGATGAATACCCAACTTTTGTGTCAACATGGCCAGGACCAGAGGAGATTATGCTGAGTGAAATAAGTCAAGCAGAGAGAGTCAATTATCATATCGTTTCACTTACTTGTGGAGTATAAGAAATAACATGGAGAACATTAGGAGAAGGAAAGGAAAAGTGAATTGGGGGAAATTGGAGGGGAGATGGACCATGAGAGACTGTGGACTCTGAGAAACAAACTGAGTGTTTTGGAAGCGGGGGGATGGGTGAGCCTGGTGGTAGATATCAAGGAGGGCGCATATTGCATGGAGCACTGGGTGTGGTGTATAAACAATGAATCTTGGAACACTGAAAAAATAAAATAACATTTAAAAAAGAAAGTACCCCGCCCAAAACAAGGATATATGTAATATAACCCAAACAATGATACTGTACTTGAGTCATATTCATGACATGTCTTGGTTAAAATCGGGCCCCTGGTTAGCAATGGGTGATCTCTCAAGTAATTTGAATCTGTTTGCAATGTTAGCACTGAGTTACTGATCCAGTTCTCCCACCTGCAAGAAAAGACCATTACCTTAGCTCTCTTTCATTCTTAACAAAGATGTGCTAAGACCAAATAAAAGAAAATGCTTCCAACTACTTGGAAGGATGAAGCACTACAGAAACTGAAGGTATTGTTGCTGCAACTGGAAGAGTCACAGGATCTTCATCCTAGTACCAGTCTGGGAAAATGAATAAAAATGAATATGAACCCAAAGCAGTTATCAATAGAGGATGACATGATACAATAAGAAAAGGCTGTATGCTGTATTTTCTTTCCTTTCTATCTATGATAACTATGTTCCTTATCAAAATGAATACCAACTCCTACTGCTCATTAAGGCTGTCATGTTTTTCACAGTCTCATCTGCCTTATAATTGAAATTCTTATTTTAACAGCATTATCTTAATGTTATTGCTAGCTATGGAATGTCTTGTGAAGAGAGCAACATTAAAGTTAATTTGGCCCTACATCTTTGATAATGGATACTGTCTGGAATATAATAAACTATAGATATTCATACTTGGACTGAAAAATGTCAAGGTTACTTCCCTAATTAATGTAGTTAGTCATAGGTGGTCCCTAATATGGTTGCTTATCATTCCTCACATCTGACTAATCTCATATTGCTCATGGTCTTTTTTGTTAGAGCAGCAAAAATCAGAATTCCTAATGATGTGAGGTGGTTTTTTTTCCTTTTTTATTCTTAATTAAAACTGGTTATGTACTTCAGTTGAGCTACCCAGTGAGAAAAATTACATCAGTACTGTAATAAGAATTAAGAAAGTATCCTAGGATTATACTCAATGTGTAATTTTAAAAATAAAATATACTAAATAGAAAATGGATCAAACGACCTCTTTTGCTAACTTAAGTAGCACCTTCAATAAGCAAAATCTATAGTTTTAATTTGATGTCTATACAATGCTACTAAAGAGACTACATATAGAATAGCCAATAAAACAAAATAATCTCACTTAATGAATTTTTATTTCTATTCAGTTGTGATGATTTCCCATTACTTATTGGATAAGTGCCTGGAATAATATACTTAGCAAATATTTTACATATAAATAGGTCAAACCAGAAAACTAGCAAAACCTTAGAGATAAATACCAGAAATTGATTTTTAAAATTAAAACACTTTAAAATAGTTATTTTCAATGCTAATATGATAAATCAAGAACTCAGAGATTCCATTAAAATTTAATCTCTGATGTCTGGGATTTGGCTTCAAAATAATCACTGGTGGGGTTAGGGGGAAGTGGGGATAGAGATGAAATAAGATTGGGCATGAGTTACCACTTGCTAAGTCTAGATGATATGATTCATTTTTCTATTTCTGTGTGCTTAATTTTTTTATTATAAAAGTTAAAAATTAATCTGATATTAATATTTTATTTTGTAGTTAACAGAGTTATTTCACTGAAGAAGGTCTCGTAGGAAGCTAGAAAAATACAACTACTTTATGAAGATATTTTTCTCAAAGTTACTTTCTGAATTCTTGTTTTATAGGCACGTATTAGATATTCCCTGATCCTTGCCTTTTATTTCAGAATAAATCCCTTGGTTGATGTCAATGCATATGTCTATAGAAAAGTAAACATTTGAAGGTATACACACCTATAAATGGGTAGGTAGGCCCCGTCTATATTGAAAGAAATTTAGGTATCCTCAAAACCAAACACAACAATGATATACCACCACACATCTACTGGAATGACAAAATAAAATACAAAAAAAAAAAATCAAAATACCTGGTGCTGATGAGGATGCAGAACAATGGGAACGTTCATATGCTGCAGACAGGAATATAAACGGTACTGCAGTTTTGGAAAACTATTAAATGTAAGCATTCTTTTACCATATGACCCAACAACCTTACTGATATATATATTTACCCAAGAACAACAAAAATATATTTCCATAGATAGATCTGGAAAGCATTATGTCAAATGAAAGAAGCCAGATATCAGAGGCTACCCTGTATAGGTTTCCATTTATATGACTTTCTGGAAAAAACAAAACCATAATAACATAAATCAAATGAGTGGTTGCCAAGGCTTTGGGGTAGATGGATGGGACTGACTATGGAAGGGCATGAGGGAACTTTCTGCCGTGAGGGACACATTCTACATCCAGACAGAGGTGGTCCTTCCATGATGTAGCCATCTGTTAGAGTTGATGGGGTATGGATGAGGCTTTTTATTTTTATAATATAGCTTCCTGTATTTCCTAAATTTTCCATAATTAGAATTTTTAATTTTTTTTAATCAGAGGAAGAAACTAACATTATTTAAAAAGTATTAACAGGGGAGCCTGGGTGGCTCAGTTGGTTGGGTGTTGGACTCTTGGTTTGGCTGAGGTCATGATCTTAGTGTTGTGCAATGGAGTCCTGCATGCAGTTCTGCACTGGGTGCGCAGCCTGCTTGGGATTCTCCCTGTCCCTCTCCTTGTGCCCCTCCCACCTCTGTCAGCTTCTTAAAAAAGAAAAAAAAATAGTAACAACGGGTGTTATGACAACTGTATTGGCTTGACAGTTCAAGAATACATAGGAAAATAATGAAATGATATGTCAGTCACATTTTCTCTCAGTATTTCATGAAAACTGTGCATGTGCATTTATGTCCACACACATACTTCATTCAATACAGTGGGAGACTGGAGGTATTTAACCAAATATTATGGTGGAGAGAATGATCACATATAAATGTGTAACTGTAATAAAATAGCTTTATAACTAATTATACCAAAAGTAAGCTTTCTTTGATAAGTCAAAAGTATTCTGGAATCTTATGGTGCCTGAGCTTTGCCGTCATACATGTATGAGTTAGTATGTTGCAGGAAAGTGTGGGTTAACAGAACCAGCCTGAAGGAGGAAGAAGGAGCAGCAGCAGCAGGAAGGGGTAATTAAATAATGGTAGAGTGAGGTAATTCATGTCATCCTCCACAGCACATTCTAGGATAGTCTAGAGCACTGACTGTAGCATAAACATTTTTCTGTTGTCTGCAGTGCCTCATATTGTGCATTGTACATTTTCAGAATGTTAAATTATTTATTTATTTTGCTGAATGAGGCCATCAAATTTTAATGTGCTTTATTAAAAGTAGTTCATTAAAAGTTATATGGAACTGCTTGAAATTTAGTTTATATAAGATAAAATTATTCTATTTTATAAGCATACTTTCTAATAATTCCCAAAAGCATAAATACAGAAGTCATAACATATCACTTCAGGGAGATGCAAAGGCCACAGATATATTAGATACCTGAAAAATACAATAATTTTGAAAAAGTGTATATTATAACATGAAGCTATAAGCAAAAAACTTATATAGGGCATGTATGGAGGTAGTAGGTAAGCATATGGGAAATCTCTGTATCTTCCTCTTAATTATGCTGTGAATCTAAAAATGCTCTAAAAAAACACATTTTGAAAGTATGTAGATTTACTAATACTCAGTATTTATTCACATAGAGTACAGAATAATTTACATTTATTTTTCCCTCAGGACAAAAATATGCATGTACAAAATATGTGTATGTATACAAAACAGTGGTGGGACAAGATTTTCCACTGTGGTTATGAAAAAATGTTGCGTGTTTACCATCTTTTCTAAACAAGTATTTGATTTTTTTTCTAAATGTGGAATATTGCTTGTGTTTTTCTGTGCATTAAAGCAAAAGAAGGAAGTTGCAAAACTGAGTACTCAGAACACAGACTACTTAATTGAGTAGTGACTAACTAAGGCAAAATGAGGCTGTCCCAACTACTTTATACGTCAAATCTCTTGAAGATCTTAAACACTGAATTCCCCCCACACTCCTAATCAAACTGTTATTCACAGGAATAGGGACTATGCCCCCATATTCATGTCTGTATTCTCCAATTTTGAAACACTGGCGATACACAGTAAAGTTTAGATTAGCAAGAAAATAATGAATTAACTAATTGATCTCAATTTTCTATCCCTTGAGCTATCCATATTCCCAGACACAGACTTTTGCTTTCACCATCAACCTTTTCACTCCTACCTTCAGCACATTAAAAGGGGTTCTCATACTAAAATCCCAGAATCTCTCATAAACTTGATTATCTTTATTCACTTTGCTAATATCTAACCCTGAGGGAACCCCACTTTCTGCTTTCCTCACTTCTGATTCTAGCTTTAAGATCATTGTAAGACAAAGTCATTATCCTACTTCACGCTAAGTTCCTTTGGTTTTTCTTGCTGCCCAGCAATCCTTTTTGACACCTTAAGACAATGTATTTCATTGGATTCTTCCTTTATTCATACTTTTCTTCTCCTCTGCCTCTTTCTCTCCCTCCTATTCCTTCTCCTTTTCTTCTTCTTCATACTAGAGGAACTGGTCAAATTCTACCAAATATGCAAGTTCTTCCAGGACAAGGGAATGATAGAAACAAGAAAGAGGCAAGGGATGTTGGAAGGGGATCCAGGTTTTAGGGTGAGATAGCAAGAAATGGCCAGATAGGAAGGGAGGGACTAGATTGCTGTAGGTTATGGTATATAATGCAGACAAATTTGAATTTTTACAACGTAAGAGATCAGGAGCCCTTGGGGAATTTTGAGCAGGGTGATATGAGCAGATTTGTACCCTAGAAAGATCACTTCAGTGGCAATGGGGGGAAAAGCCTGGAAGGAGGAGATGGAGAAAGGCAGGAAGATCAGTAAAGAGAGTAATATAACACATTCACAAAAAAAATCTTGAAGGCTTGAAATTACAGCAGTATGGGATGAAGTAATGGATTTAAAAGATATTTTGTGGCCATAATCGCCAAACTGCGGCAAGAGCCAAGATGCCCTTCAACAGAACAAATGGATAAAGGAGATATGGTCCATATATACAATGAAGTATTATGCCTCCATCAGAAAGGATGAATGCCCAACTTTTGTATCAACATGGATGGGACTGGAGGAGATTATGCTGAGTGAAGTAAGTCAAGCAGAGAGAGTCAATTATCATATGGTTTCACTTACTTGTGGAGCATAAGGAATAACATGGAGGACATTAGAAGGAAAGCAAAGGTAAATTGGGGGAAATTGGAGGGGGAGATGTACCATGAGAAACTGTGGACTCTGAAAAACAAGCTGAGGGTTTGGAGTGGAGGGGGAGTAGGGGGTTAGGTGAGCCTGGTGGTGGGTACTAAGGAGGGCACGTATTACAAGGAGCCCTGGGCGTGGTGTATAAACAATGAATCTTGGAACACTGAAAAAAATAAAATTAAATTAGAAAAAACATATTTTGGCTGTACAACTGACATTGCTCAATGATAGAAAATGAAGAATAGAGTGGAAGGAGAAATCTTGGTAATTTTCAGTTTTCTGTCTTAAACTGTTTGTTATCAAGTGTCTCCCACAAGTGTTCTATGTCTCTTTTATAATTCTTAGGCCTCAAACTTATATCCATAGCTATCTCTCTGCAGGTGACCTTCCTTCTAATGTTGCCACAGACATGAAAGATCATCATCAAAGTTAAACTTTTATCAGGTGAAACTGCTCAAATTCTCTTTAATCTTACTCACCATTTTCTTATCCTTTCTTGTCTTCCCAAAATTAATCCTCGTACTTGTTTCCTTGATCCTCTCTTTATTTTCATCTATTATATATTCTAATGTGCATTTTTCCCCCTTCAATATTTCTTCTCCCAGAGGAACTTTCTCTTGGATCTGCCAATTTTTCAAATTACCAACTTAATTCTCTCCTTCCTTTTGACATTATTGGTTTCAAAATGGTAGTCTAGTCTAGTCTTGTTGCATCCACCTTCTCATTTTCAATGCAGCCTTTTTTTGGTCTGGTTTCTGCCATTCAATTGACTTCCTCAATAGTCACTGATGACTGCATAATTACCAGATTCCACGTGCCCCCCTCACTTCCCCTCTTCCTTGATTGCTTATGAAATGCATAGCATCTTTTGCCACTTCATCCTTTTTAGCTACCTTACTTTTCTTAATTCTAATGGTCCTACACTTCTCAATTTGCTTATTTCTCAGCCTGTCATTTGATACTTTCTTTCATTCAATGTGCCTCCAACATTTTAATTATAGCAATTTTCCTACATTCTGTCTTTGATTCTCCTTTCCCTTCTCACTCCATGACTTCAGGTGTGTGTAAAGAATTCCCAGCATTCTAAAAAAAAAAAGAATTCCCAGCATTCTGACCCTCTTCTTTGCCCCAGTCACATCTCCATAATCAATCCAATATTTAGTTTTATAAATTCTGCTTCTTTGCAGTTTCAATATATTTACTTCCTTACTTTTTGACAGTCACCAGTTCAGAACTTAACTTGCCTATGTTTCTCCTTCCCAATTGTTCCTCGAAACAACGGATGCTACAAAATGCTGCTAGTATCATTTGTCTAAAATCAATCATAAACTTCTTCTGCTTAAAAAAAATTTTTATGTGATCCTTATCATCTCATTAAAATCGACTTTCGTAATATAATCTATATCTTCTAGTTTAATTCCTCCCTCCGCTCGCCTGTCCTGCCTTCTTACTGTTTCACATATACACCACTCTTCACGGTCTCTGTCTTTTGCTCAAATTGTTCCTTCAGCTTGGCATATCTCTTCACTCTTCCCATCTCAACCCTACTCCTAGCTTTGTCTTGACATTTTATCTACTTTTAAATGGAAACATCTCCTGTTATAATCTCTCATGAAACATTCATCATGATCCTGAGTTTTTTAATTCTTTTCCCCCTCTTCTTTGAGTATGTTTTTCTTTTAGCATTAATCACACTGTATTTTTTATTAGAGGTATTTTTACATGGCTTATCTTTCCTCATAGTTTGTAAGTTTCTGAAAGAAACAGACAATGTCTTTCATCTTCTCGACTGCTTTGCACATAGTAAATCTGGTAAACATTTGTTGAACCAATTTTTCATAGTATAGACATTTTGTTTTTAAGATAGATTTTCTATTATGAAATATGGAAAAATGAAATTAGGTAAATTTTGCTTTTGTTTCCTAAGATGTCCTAGAGATGAGAAATGCATTAAGAATAATGACTTTTTCTTCATGAAAAATTACACACACACTTTGCCTATATGACATTTAGTCTGCCTTATTTTTATATGCTGTGAATGGTTAACATTGAGTGTTTCTTCATGAACCAAAAATTAATAGGGGCTAGTAATAAACATGAGCAAAATTATAAGGTATAAATATGAACAAAGGCTTTTTGTATGAATACATAGAACCATGACCCTGTGTAAAAGGAAAATGTATATTAAGATAGTAGGTAAATTTTCAGAGTTAATACCCTAAATTTTTATCTAGTTGCTGTTTTACTTTCTAAGAAAGCAAAATATGAAAATATTTACTTAGCCAAAGTATAACATTATTAGTTTCTTTGAGTCTACATATAAAATATCTAGCACTACAATTCTAATATCTGAGATTTTACTTTGTAAGATTTCCATATGATTTAACAGCATTTCATAGAATTCCTAGAGTCAGTTATTCCCTTGAAAATATAAACCTCATCAGATTATCTATCAGTGGAAAGGAAGAAGAATTAAAGGTTAAATTCGTAACTGATTTCACATAAAATGTAAACAAAAAAATGTATTAAGCAGAAACATAAATTTAACGCAATAGCAACTGTCATAGAGATCTATATCCTAATAAAATATTTAACAGTAATCAGAAAATAACTATTGCAGACTACCAGACACACAAAAAGCGCTTCAAAGCAATCTAAAGAGTTAGAATAAGAAGTAAAAACACTATAATAAGTGTTTTGTCGTTGTTATTATGAGCAACCAGTACTAAGAAATTAATATTAGCTTTATGTTAATGTATCAAATATTAATGGTTCAACATACATATAAAAATGAATATTAAAAGTGTTTGAAAGTACTCAGAAACACCCTACTGTGTTTCACAGATTGTGGAATGTTCTTGGTCACAGTATGTGTGATCTGCCCAATCTGATGAGCATAGTTTTTTGTTTTTGGGTTTTTTTTTTTTTTTTGATGGGTCCCATATATTACTTGTTCTATCTGAGAGTAGGTGAAGGATGGGATAGTGTTGGAAATTAATTTTTTTTATACTCAGAGCTGGAACACTGCCACCAAGAATTGCTAAACTGCACTTATAACTTTCCAATAAATTATATCATAGCCTCACTTTACATAGCCACTTCTTACTTGTAAGATTGCTATATAAGTAATTTATGCTAGCATTGTTTCATGTGATATGACCATACCCTTAAGTAATGTAATGTTCTGCTGAATGATAGCCCATATGAATATGGGTGCCCAGGGTTATAAGACTTTGCATTTGCCAATTTTTCTGTTTATCATTTCAGCCACTGAGAAGTGAAAATGGGTTTATCTTTCTGTTGTTCATTTTTACCTTTATATTCTTCTTCATCATAGTTTACATTAATTTTAAATGATTGAGGTAAGACAACCATAAGGTTTTAACATGTTGATGAAAACTTTTTAAAAAAAATTTTTAAAAAGTATATAAGAAATATAAATGTATACACAGCTTTGAACTCACTGAATTCTGTATGAAATATGAGAGCAGTATTTTACTTATATGTAGTTTATCTATGACATTAATAAGCTATTTACCAAAAACTGGAAAGAAATGGATTTTTTCATCCCTAAATGTATTATGATGTCTGATTACATTAATTTAGGACCACAGAGATTCCAATAACTTAAGTATATATTCATACCGTGTTGCCAGGTTCTATTCATATCATGTTAATTTTGAAGAATCACCTTTAATTCTCAATTCATGCTCCATTCATTCACAAAGTTTATGATATGGTGTTATAATTCCAAATCTTATATTCCTAAAATTTTTTAGAAAACATTGTGTGATCAGGTGGTTTTGGTGATGAAAGGTCCTTTACAACTTTAAAATAAAGATAAAGAAAACTTGAAAATGCAACTAGGAATCCAGATCCTTCCATACTTCAAGACCAAAAGTGTGCCTATAAAAATCTCCTATTCACTCTAAATATTTTTCTTAAAATAAGGAATTCTTTATCCTATAAAGCATTTATTATGGGGAATATGAAAAGATGTGACCTTAACAGTTTCCTTCACTCTACTACCAACTGAAAATCATCTCCCTCTTTAAGGCAAATCTCTCCTGAGGCCTATGGCTAGCTATGTGCAAATAGGGCTTATGTCCTGTGTAAGTTCTAGCTGAGGGAACTTGGTCTAATGTTGCCCTCTTTGGACTGGATAAGTTCATAGAAACTAGCATCAAGGCAAGGATTTTACAGAGGTTTGGTCTGGAAAGATCTATAAACACCAAGAGGAAAGTCAATATAGTCCCTAAAAGAACATCCTTGGACTGTTTGGCCCCCAGGAGGCTAAGAAAATCAGAGTTGGTATTGGGAGTCCTCCCTCTTCCTGAGCCTTAGGAAGTACAAGAAGGTCAATTGGGAATTGGGGGCTTGACTGCTTCTATATGACTAGTCCACAAACAAGTAGTGAGACCTTTCCCCATCAGAGGTTGTCAGAACTGGATTTTAGAAATGGCATTGATGAAACTAGCAAGCCAATGCCAGGGAGAGAAACAGCAGTCCAAAAGACCCTCTCACCAGTAAAACAGAGCTTCTCTGGAAGACAAACCACAATTGTCAGAAGGGTCCTCCCAGTTTAAAACACCAAATTCTTAATGCATTTTAATGCACTGCTAACACTGCAGGTGGTAAGGAATTCTCCAAGGTGACCAGCCAAAACTGGAGAGAGGAGTAGAAAACAAAAAGCAGAACAGCCCAGAGGACAAAAGCCAATACAAGTAACCCAAAAGATAAGAAAGCTGAGCTTGAGATTCTTGCCCTATGCCAGGGACCCTCGAAGAAGTGGTTAAGAAATAATCGCAGGCCACAGAATGGGAGAAGATATTTGCAAACGACATATCAGATAAAGGACTAGTGTCCAGAATCTATAAAGAACTTAGCAAACTCAACACCCAAAGAACAAATAATCCAATCAAGAAATGGGCAGAGGACATGAACAGACATTTCTGCAAAGAAGACATCCAGATGGCCAACAGACACATGAAAAAGTGCTCCATATCACTCGGCATCAGGGAAATACAAATCAAAACCACAATGCGATATCACCTCACACCAGTCAGAATGGCTAAAATCAACAAGTCAGGAAATGACAGATGCTGGCGAGGATGCGGAGAAAGGGGAACCCTCCTACACTGTTGGTGGGAATGCAAGCTGGTGCAACCTCTCTGGAAAACAGCATGGAGATTCCTCAAAATGTTGAAAATAGAACTGCCCTATGACCCAGCAATTGCACTATTGGGTATTTACCCTAAAGATACAAACGTAGTGATCCAAAGGGGCACGTGTACTCGAATGTTTATAGCAGCAATGTCCACAATAGCCAAACTATGGAAAGAACCTGGATGTCCATCAACAGATGAATGGATCAAGAAGATGTGGTATATATACACAATGGAATACTATGCAGCCATCAAAAGAAATGAAATCTTGCCATTTGCGACAACGTGGATGGAACTAGAGCGTATCATGCTTAGCGAAATAAGTCAAGCGGAGAAAGACAACTATCATATGATCTCCCTGATATGAGGAAGTGGTGATGCAACATGGGGGCTTAAGTGGGTACGAGAAGAATAAATGAAAGAAGATGGGATTGGGAGGGAGACAAACCATAAGTGACTCTTAATCTCACAAAACAAACTGAGGGTTGCTGGGGGGAGGGGGTTTGGGAGAAAGGGGTGGTATTATGGACATTGGGGAGGGTATGTGTTTTGGTGAGTGCTGTGAAGTGTGTAAACCTGGTGATTCACAGACCTGTACCCCTGGGGATAAAAATATATGTTTATAAAAAATAAAAAATTATATTAAAAAAAAAAAAGAAATAATCGCAGGCCCTTGGTTTCTGGCAGAAAAATCCTCTTTGGAGGAGAGCATTCTTTATTTAGGCCAGTAGAAAACAATAGACTAAGATCAAATAAATAGTAGCTCACAAAGCTCACCAAATACACAAGGAAATATGCCACAACAAATGAGAGCCAACAGAAATAAGCAATGGATTTAGATATCCAAGGATTTCAGAGTTTGGAATAATCAAATATAAAATTAAAATGGTTACGTTTGGAATGACATCAGGTAATAATTCCAGCAAGGGAAAAGACTTTAAAAAACTGCTAAGCAGATTTGAAAAAGAACAAAACAGAACTTTCAAAAATGAAAAAAAGAAGTGTTGAAAGTTATTCAGTGAATAGGGTAAAAACCAGATTATATACAATTCAACAAAAAAAAATTAGTGAACTGGAATAAGGCTCTGAGGAAATAAGTCAGAAGAAACAGAGAGAGAAGATGATGGAAAATACTCCTAAGAGGTTAAGAGATTTTGAAGATAGGATGAGAAGGTTCATTATGCATATAGTCAGAATTTCAGAAGGAAAACAGAGAAAATAGGGTGTGAGAACATTAAAAGGGATAATAAATGCTAATTTTTATCCTTAGACATAGAAGCACAAAATAAGCGACATAATTTCAAATAAATTCATGCTTGGAAAACTCATAGTAAAACTGCAGAATACCAGAGACAGAAGCCATTAGAAAGAAAGCCAGATTAGCTGCAAAGGAACAGCAGTTACTCTGTTAGAAGATTTCTCAGGTGTGACATGGAAGGCAAATGTGAGAACAATTTTTAAACAAACAAAATGTGCAAGTATGTCCCTCCCATTGGAAAATAACTAGATGCTTGATGAAGGACATTTTTCATTATTTCTTGTATCGTAAGCAAATGAAAGGACGCACCATGTCACTAGGAAAACTGAAAAGGGGAGTTGTAAGTAACAAGCTAAATGAGTTTATCATCAAAAGACAACATGGTAAGGGAATTTCTTAGGATAAGTCATGGGACCAAGGAAACATTCCAGAAAAAAACTCTGAATGCAAAGAAAAACAGTGAGCAAAGAAATAGTAAATATGTAAGTAAATTTAAACACTTATCAATTGGGGTTCCTGGGTGGCTCAGTGGGTTAAGCATCTGCTTTTGGCTCAGGTCATCATCCTAGGGTCCTGGGATCAAGCCCACATTGGCTCAGCAGGGAGTCTGCTTCTCCCTCTCTCTTTGCCCCTTCCCCCACTTGTGCTCTCTCTGTCTCTCTCTCAAATAAATAAATAAAATCTTAAAAAAAAGACAAACACATATTGGTCATGTAAAGCAACAGCAGCAATAATAATGTTTAATTCAACTAGTGACACAACTCAGCTATAAAAAAGAGAACTATGTCCTATAAGATTTAAATTGTTTTAAATTGTTAAAAATTGTCTGCAAAGAAATAGAAATGTTTACTAATTTCAGACTTAAACTATGACTGTTAAAATTTTAAGAGTAATTACTAAAGAGCGAGAGTGTAAAACATACAAATTAGTTAAGAAAAAAGTTGAGAAAATTTGAGAAAAAAGTTGTGAAATACTGATTTTTAAAAAAATCTTCAATTCAGAAGAAGGCCAGCAAAGAGGGGGAAATAATAGAAAATTCAGGATAAACAGAAAACAAGGGTGATATCTGAAAATATTACTAAGACAGTCTGAATAATAGAAAAAAAAGAAAAAATATAAAAATTCAATAGCCATATCCAGGAGGAAAGTATTTATAACAGAAAATATACATTTTATATATTTGATTTCTAAATAAGAAGCAAACAATGTTCCAAGACAGAAATGAAGAAAAAACGAAAGTTATTCTAACATTTTCAAATTTTCTCTAATTGATATGGAATATCTTGTGTAGCCAGATTACTAATGATAAATGCTATTAAAATAAAGGAAAACAAAGGAAAACTGGCCATTGAAATGAATGAGGAGAAACACAATGGTCAAAGACAATATGAAAATTTTCAGTTTCACAAGTAATAAGAAATCTGATTAAGAAAAAACAACATTTCACGTATAAAATTAACAAAACTTTTTTTATAATGCTTTTAAAATCATTTTTGAGGGGCATCTGGGTGGCTCAGTCAGTTAAGAGTCGGACTCCTGGTTTTGGCTCAGGTCATGATCTCAGGATGGTGAGATTGAGCTTCATGTTGGCCCCATGCTCAGTACATAGTCTGCTTCAATCTCTCTCTCTTCCTCTCCCTCTGTACTCCCTCCACCTCTCAAATAAATAAATAAAACTTTTTAAAAAATAATTTTTTACAAGGCTCCTGGAAAACTGGAATTCTTATGTTTTACTATAGGTAGTATGAATAGGAGCATTTGGGAAAGTAAGCAATAATATATCTCAAGGTACATCAAAGGTTATAATTTTTTATCTAATAATTTCTCTTTTACAGATTAAGATCAGAAGTTATATACAAAATTAATTATATTCTTATTTATAGTAGTGTGAAATTGGAATCAAGCTAATTGAAAATAAAATAAGGAAATAAATTATGTTACACTATAAAATAATTAACATGACACTTTAAAATCAAATCTAGAAGTAAAAGAAAATGTTCTTATTAACACTGAGAAAAACAGAATGTAAAATCAAATATAGAATATACTTTCAATTTTGTAAAAATGCATGTGCAAAGGAAAATGTTACTGGAAGGACATAAAAGTTCTGGCAGTGAATATTTGTGGGTGGTGGGATTGTGGAAGATTTTTTCTACAGTAATGATTTATTACTTACATAATTAAAAATTAATGGTAAGTGTTAATAAAATAATTAAAATTCACATATCACAAGATAGCTGTAACACTCTGAAAAATTAGGAACCCAGGGAAGAGTAAATAAGCCACTGACACTAACCGCAGGAAACTGTGGTCCGTGAAGACGGCACACAGGAAGGAAGTGCTGGGGGCCATGGCTGTGCCCAGCCGCTCACACCACTCCTGCAGGGAAGCCACCAAGTTCATTTTGTCTGGCCTGGACAATGTGCCTGTCAACTTGGACAAGGGGTTTCTACACAGTATATGTATTAGGCTGAACGGTCTCAACGATTCATGTCTATTTGAGCACCTGGAATCAAAGAATACTACATAGTATTTCAAGTAACTCCATGTTCACAGACAGCTTTACAAGAAAATATTCCACCAAGACATTGGTGCCTAAGATGTATTCTCAATTTAAACTAAAATCAATGTGTTTAAAGAATGGTGTAAGAGAGGGGCGCCTGGGTGGCTCAGTGGGTTAAAGCCTCTGCCTTCAGCTCTGGTCATGATCCCAGGATCCTGGGATTGAGCCCCTCATCAAGCCCCACATTAGGCTCTCTGCTCAGCAGGGAGCCAGCGTCCCCCCCACCCGACCCCTGCTTGCCTCTCTGCCTACTAGTGATCTCTTTCTGTCAAATAAATAAATAAAAATCTAAAAAAAAAAAAAAAAAAAAAAAAAAAAAAAAAAAAAAAAAAAAAAAAAAAAAAAGAATGGTGTAAGAGAAACTTCTGAGCCAATCTGAGATTCAGATTCAGTCCTTGCTCTACAGGTGAATGAATTTGTGAGCTTGAACAAAGGTCTTAAGTTCACAGAGCCTCAGTTTGCTCAGTGGTAAAAGACAAAGAAATGTCTTTATTCTAAGCTCAAGTGAGGTTGAGATAGTGTATGTAAATGAATGTTGAAAAACACGACCTTAAACTCAGTACAAATATTTCAGTTGTTCTCATGACCTAGGAAGATCAAGTTCAGGCTCCTTACCTTGGCATGTGAATCCTCATTTCTACTGTCTGGAAAGCTATCTCTTAATGCATGCCTGAAGCACAACTAAGTGTAGAATATATGTCAATTGTCCTTTCCATTATCAAAAATTGAAATGTAAACAAATTAATTATAGTGGGTTAAGAGGTAACAGAGCGGCCCAGAGTATGTATAATATAAATAAGGGGTTTTACCCCCTAAAATAGAAATGATAACCAGAGATATTCATTTTAAATAACTGGCAAAATTTCAAACCCGAATATATGTGGAGTCTAAAATACAGGAGTCTAAAAATTGGGAAAATATAGCTCATATTTTATACTTTTATTAATTCTTTGTTTAAAAAAGCAGTTCTTGGTATGATAGAAAGGACAGTACAACTATACAAGAAGAACAGCCCATATATACCATGCATCTAGACAGAACTACTAATTAAAAACTTACCTTTCCATGTTTATCAAAATTAGATCACAATGTATATACTATTGTGTAACATAAAATAAATTAACAAATCCTTTATTGTTGGCCAGTAAGTGGTTTTGTTTTTCAGTGCTAAAAGTAACAGTAAAAATAATTTGCTATGGGCGCCTGGGTGGCTCAGTGGGTTAAGCCGCTGCCTTCGGCTCAGGTCATGATCTCAGGGTCCTGGGATCGAGGCCCACATCGGGCTCTCTGCTCAATGGGGAGCCTGCTTCCTCCTCTCTCTCTGCCTGCCTCTCTGCCTGCTTGTGATCTCTCTCTGTCAAATAAATAAATAAAAATATTTAAAAAAAAAAAAAAAGTAAAATCCTTTAAAAAAAAAAATAATTTGCTAAATAATTATTAGAAATAAAAATAGAAACAAAGAATAATATCCCAGCAAAAACCATCAATTAAATTTAGGGACTCACACAAGTTTATACTCCCAGCAAAGAATGTTTATAGCAGCAATGTCCACAATAGCCAAACTATGGAAAGAACCTAGATGTACATCAACAGATGAATGGATCAAGAAGATGTGGTATATATACACAATGGAATACTATGCAGCCATCAAAAGAAATGAAATCTTGCCATTTGCGACAACATGGATGGAACTAGAGCGTATCATGCTTAGTGAAATAAGTCAAGCAGAGAAAAACAACTATCATATGATCTCCCTGATATGAGGAAGTGGTGATGCAACATGGGGGCTTAAGTGGGTAGGAGAAGAATCAATGAAACAAGATGGGATTGGGAGGGAGACAAACCATAAGTGACTCTTAATCTCACAAAACAAACTGAGGGTTGCTGGGGGGAGGGGGTTTGGGAGAAGGGGGTGAGATTATGGACATTGGGGAGGGTATGTGCTTTGGTGAGTGCTGTGAAGTGTGTAAACCTGGTGATTCACAGACCTGTACCCCTGGGGATAAAAATATATGTTTATAAAAAATTAAAAATTAAAAAAAAAAACCCAAAACAAAACAAAACAAAAAACAAAAAAACCCACCACGAATATTGAATGTATCTTTTTTCTTTTTAAATATTTTGTTTAAGAGAGAGAGAGAGCATGAAAAGGGGGAGGGTCAGAGGGAGAAGCAGACTCGCTGCCAAGCAGGGAGCCCGATCCCGGGACTCGATGCGGGACTCAATCCCGGGATTCCAGGATCACGACCTGAGCCAAGGGCAGTCGCTTAATCAAGTGAGCCACCCAGGCATCATCATCATTTCAGCGAAAGGGCTATACATTCCCTTGTTTGTGATCCAATTGTAGGCTGTGATTGTGACCCCAGACCTAACAAACCAAGTCAGTCACTTAAGGGGCAATAGGTATTTCTGCCTCCATTTCTTAAGGTTTCTATCAGTTACTAAAGAAAAGCACATATTTGGTTGTTTGAGAAATTACAATGAGACAGAATGCACCTATTATGTATCTCAATGAATAAATACAACAGCATCAGAAGCTCTAGAAATATTATAGTGCCATTTAAAAAGAGAAAATAATTTTATTTTTCTGCATTTTTTGAGGGATAATTGACAAACAGTACTATATTAGTTTCAAGTGCCCAACATAATGGGCCAACATGATTCGATATTTGTGTATATTGCAAAATGATTATCCCAATAAGTCTAGTTAACATCTGTCACCATACATATAGGGTTTTTTCTTGTGATGAGAACTTCAAAGATTTTTTCCTGCAACTTCCAAACATACAATGCAGTATTATTAACTATAATCACCATACTGTACACTATATCCCCATGATTATTTTATAACTAGAAGTTTGTACCTTTGATTCTCTTTGCTTTTTGCACAGCCCCCCACCCTTGCCTCTGGCAATCATCAATCTTTTCTCTGTGTCTATAAACTCACTTTTTCTTTTTTCTTTTTTTGTTTTGATTCCACATGTAAGTGAGATCATAGGGTATTTGTCTTTCTCCATTTGACTTATTTCATTTACCATAATGTCCTCAAGGTCCATTCATAGTGTTGCAAATGGCAAGATTTCATTTTTTATAGCTGAAGAGTTTATAAATATGGAGTATATATGTACATATGGGATATATATATATATAGGGTGCATATGTATGTATATATATATGTATAAATAATACACATATATCAATATATATGTCACATCTTCTTTGTTCATCTATCCATGGACACTTTCCATATCTTGGCTATTTCTGCAATAAATATGGGAATGCAGATATCTTTTCAAATTAGTGTTTTCATTTTCTTTAGATAAATATCCAGAGGTAGAATTATTGGATCACATTGTAGTTCTAGGTTTATTTTTTAAGGAAATTCCATGCAGTTTTCCACAGTGGCTACACCAACTTACATTCCTACCAACAGTGCATAAGAGTTCCTGTTTCTCCATATCCTTGACAACACTTATTATTTCTTGCCTTTCTGATAACTGAGCATCTTTTCTTTTTTTTTTAATTAAATTTTTTTTTCAGTGATCCATAATTCATTGTTTATGCACCACTTTCATATACCTATTGGTCAACTGTGTGTCACCTCTAGAAATGTTTATTCAGATCCTCTGCCCATTTTTTTTTAAGATTGTATTTATTTATTTATTTGAGAGAGAGAGAGAGAGAGAGTATGAGAGGGAAGAAGGTCAGAAGGAGAAGCAGACTCCTTGCAGAGCTGGTAGCCTGAAGTGGGACTCAATCCTGAAACTCTGGGATCATGACCTGAGTTGAAGGCAGTCGCTTAACCAACTGAGCCACCCAGATACCCCATCTCTGTCCCTTTTTTAATCTGATTTTTTGTTGTTGTTGTTGAGTTGTATGAGTTCTATATATATATATATATATATATACACACACACACACACACACACACACACACACATACATAGGGAATATTAACTCCTTATCATATGTATGATTTACAGTCAGCCTTTAGAAGTTTATTTAATGAGAAGCTTGGCTCTCAGGCTGCAGCTATGATTAGCTAAGACTAATAGGCCTCTTTCATAGAAAGATTGAGCTCCTGAGTTTGTTGCCTCTTTCTGTGCTCTGGGGGTGCTAGCTAGTCAAGAAGTCTTTCTCCTTTGGTTATAGTTCTGTGGGACTTGAGCATAAGCCCTGCTAGTTATGGGAGCCAGCAATGAAGAGGTGTTCTTTGGCAGCAGCTGCAAAAATCAGAGCACCAGACAAGGATATAAACACTATCCCAGAAGATACCAGCAAGCTGGAGCAAAGAAAAAGGAGAGCACAAACATTGTGTCCACCAGCCAGCACTACCTGAGAATACCTCTGTGGCCCCTTTGAAGTATGCCAAACCAGAAGCCTGCCCCTCAGGCATAGTCACATTGGTCTTCAAAGTCAGGTGTTTTCAGGGCTCATCTCCCAGGTAACAGTCTTAGAAGTTGAAATGCTGATGTGTAGTACAAACTCTTTACTCCTTAGGGAGAAGCTCTGGGTTGTGAGCTTCTCCCTAAGGAGAAGTGTGAGTTCCTGAGTGTGAGTTGCTGTGCTGGGTGAGGTTTATGGCAAGATAATGCCTCACCTTTTCCTACCTGCTTCAATGCAGTATCCCTCTCATTTACTTAATGTGAAGGGGTTGCTCCACCAGTTTTTAGGGTGTGTTTGTTTTTAAAGGAAGTTGTTCCATATGTAACTGTAGATTCAGTGTGTCTGTGGGAGGAGGTAAGTTCAGGATCTTTCTATATTTCCATCTTGAAGAGGAACTGAAAATCATTTTCTTATCTTTCTATTTAGATTTTACAAACATAATGTCATTGGAGAAACTTTCAAAATGAAAATCTTATACTCATAGGAACCTTAAAAATGTTGTCCAGAATGTGATCACTTTCCATCACTTTAGTCGGTCTTGCCACCATTATCTGTGGCCTGGATTCCTACAGTAGCCTGTTAACAAGTCTTTCTTCTTCTGTTCTCTCCCAGTAGCAGGGAGTGTTGGTTGATTTCCACTACCCCTCAGTTACCATGTCAGTTTTCTTGCTAACTGCCAGTGCTGGAGCCTGCATTTCTTTGCCTGAGGGCTTTCTCTGACTTCTTAGGAAGTAGCCCTTAACCGATAACGGAAAGGAGCTAAGGGTAAATACTCTGGCCCTACTGCCTCAGGAGTCCATAGTCTGCTGTGTGATTCCCAAGGAGATTAAGTTTTGGTGGTATGGTGGTCTTCCAGTTCCATTCTTATGGCTCTACTTTGCTACCAGTACATTCCTCAATCCCAGATGAACAAATTCTTCTTCATGGTGTCTGTTTCTCAGATAACTATATGAAGACATTTCTCTTCAGACTACTCTCAACCCTAAAGGCAGAGTGATCCTTTAAAAACCATCGAATTATGTCCGTCCTCTCATAAAATCCTATAATTGGGTCTTCTCATCACTCAGAATTGAATGTCAAAGTCTTTACAAAGGTCTATGAGGCCTTATTATCATCTGCCTACTCCTAGCCCATGCTTGCTCTTCCCTGAACGTGACAGGAATGCCCCACCTTAGGGCTTCTGCCTCAGGTATTCCCTTAGCCTGGAACACTTTTTCCCTGGAAATCTCCTGCCTGCTTACCTCCTTTACCTCAAATCTCATCTTCTAAATGAGGTCACCCTGACTGCCAGCCTACTCAATACTTCACACTCTCCTCCACTTCCACAAAGCATTCTAAAAACCTTTATCTTGCTTTATTTTTCCTTTTCCATTGCACTTACCACATCCTAACATATTAAATAATTTCCTCTCCCCTGCTATAACATAAACATGAGGATAGAGTTCTTTGTTTTATTCTCTGATTGTTTCTCAAGTACTTAGAACAGTGCCCAACACATAGAAAGTGTTCCATAAAAAATCAGCTGAACAATTACCATAAATTTTCATGTTATTGCTGGCTAAAAGAAAAATGACACACATATATTATAGGCCACATTATTACTGTAAAAATAGTCCTCTTTTTAATATAAGTTTGAAACCAACTAATACATTGAGTTTGTATATAAATTTACATTCTAAGTACATTAAATTTTAATAATGTATTTTAATTTGTCACTATAACAAAATATAATGATTTGTATTTGCTATAGATAATTTAGAGTGTGATTATTCACATTAGATGTATGTTTTTTCAGTCACAAATGGTTTTACACCTAGGGCTTTACACAAAGGTCCTATAAAGATTCAGCACTTCTCACTTGTTAAAAAATATAATTTATATATATGTAAAAATTTTCAGGAAAACATCTACTTCATTGAATAGGCCATTTGGTGTATAGTAGCACACAGTTACCCATAGATGTATCAGAAGTAATTATTCCATATTGCACCTTACATTTTCTCCTGACTGTACAGATGTGGAACTCTGTGGCACATGAGTCAAATTTAATTTAAAAGAAATCCATTTCTTAACTTACTACATTATGAACACTCAAAAAATATTTACAGAACAGTAATAGCCAGCTAACCTATGGCTTTGTATTGAAGTTAAACACTGAATTTTAAGAAAAACCAAACAGAGAAACTTTAAAATTACTTTGATTTTTAGGTTTAAATAAAATCCCTAATGCAATTTCAGAGCCTAAGTTTTGGAATTCACTGTGTAAGCAAATCAATAAACCACATTGTACTGTTATGTATATTTAAAAAAAGAGATTTGGACCAGTTTCCAGTGTACTGTAAAAATGGAAAACAAATTTCACATATATATGTATATGTATGTATATACATTTCAGATAGATAACTTCCACTTAATAGTAATTATCACAAAATGCTTAGCAAAGGAAAAAAGAAAATAAAATTTTAAACATTCTACTTCTACTGCTATTATTTTCTAAAGGAAGATACTAGCAGCTGCTCAGATTTATTTCTGATGTTTAATTTTACAGGAAGAAATAAAGAAACAATTTAAGCTCTAAAACAATCTACTGAACAACAATGTTTTCAGCTTATATTTTTTTAAATCTATATTGTGGATTTATTTAACATGGTTAGACATATGTAGCTATAGGGAATTTCAATTATCAGAAATCATAATTATTTACCAAGAGAGAAGAAACCTATTATGGGATTTAGGATTTTAGGCATGGGGCATGAAGGTACTCAATTAATGAAATTACAACCTTAATAAAGTAAATGTTAAAATATTATATATTTCCCCAAATTGATCTACAGATTCAACACAAATCCTATCAAAATACTAGTGGGCTTTATTGTAGCAATTAGCAATTCTAAAATTAATGTGGAAATTCAGAGACCTTAAAGAACCAAAACAATCTTCAAAGAGAACAAAGATGAAAGACTCATAATTTAGAATTCTAAAACTTACTACAAAGCTATAATAATCAAGATATGTGGTACTGTCATATGATAGACCTATCAAACAACGGAATGTCATTGAGTGTACAGTAAAATAAATCCCTACACCTATGGTAAATTGATTTTCAACAAAGGTCCCAAGATCATTCAATGGGGAAAGAATTTTTTTCAATAAATAATAAAAAATTACCATATGACCCAGCATTTCTATTCTTAATTACATGGCCAAGAAATGATACTTGTACATAAACATTCGTAAAAGCATTTTTCAGTGGGCGGAGGAGCAAGATGGAATGACAGAGGAGTAAGATGGCAGAAGAGTAGAAGACTTAAATACCATTGGTTCCCAGGAGTTCAGCCAGATAGTTATCAAACCATTCTGAATATCTATAAAATCAACAGGATGTAAGGGAATAAGAGAAGCAATTATAGGAACAGAAAAGCAACCATAATCTAGAAGTTTCAGGTATCTTCTGATTTGGTTAGTGTATATTTTTCTGGGGCTGTTGCTACCCTGTTAATATTTTGTTCTCTCATTCATTTATTCTTATCTGGATAAAATGACAAGGTGGAAAAACTCACCTCAAGAAAAAGGAACAAGAGGCAGTACCAATGGCTAGGGACCTAATCAATATGGACATTGGTAATGTGTCAGAACTAAAGTTCAGAATGACAATTATCAAGGTGCTAGCTGGGCTTGAGAAAAGCATGGAAGATACTAGAGAATCCCTTTCTGGATAAATAAAATTCCTTCCTGGAGAAATAAAAAAGCTAAAATCTAACCAATTTGAAATAAAAAAAAGTTATTAATAAGGTGCAATCAAATATGGAGGCTCTTACTGCTAGGATAAATGAGGCAGAAGAAAGAATTAGTGATACAGAAGACCAAATGATGGAGAATAAAGAAGCTGAGCAGAAGAAGATAAACAACTACTGGACCACTAAGGGAGAATTCAAGAGATAAGTGATACCATAAGATGAAACAATGTTAGAATAATTGAGATCCCAGAAGAAGAAAGAGAGAGAGAGGGCAGAAGGTATATTGGAGCAAATTATAACAGAGAATTTCCCCAATTTGGCAAAGAGAACAACCATCAAAATCCAGGAAGCACAGAGAACCCCCCTCAAAATAACAAAAAATAGGTCCACACCCTGTCCTCTATTAGTAAAACTTAACAATTCTCAGTGACAAAGAGAAAACCCTGATAGCAGTTCGGGACAAGAGGTCTGTAACAAACAATGGTAAAAATATTAGATTGGCAGCAGACCTATCCACAGAGACCTTGGCAGGCCAGAAAGGACTGGCATTATATATTTAGAGCACTAAACAAGAAAAATATGCAGCCAAGAATATTATATCCAGCTATGCTGTCACAGAAAATAGAAGGAGGGGTAAAAAGCCTCCAGAACAAACAAATACTAAAAGAATTTGCAAACACCACACCAGCCCTACATAAAATATTGAAAGAGGTCCTCTATATAAAGAGAGAGCTTAAAAGTAACAGACCAGAAAGGAACAGAGACTATATACAGTACCAGTCACCTTACAGGCAACACAATGACACTAAATTCATATCTCTCAATAGTTACTTTGAATGTAAGTGGGCTAAATGCCCCCAATCAAGAAGATAAAGACATAGGGTATCAAAATGAATTTTTAAAAAACCCACAAGGGGTGCCTGGGTGGCTCAGTGGGTTAAGCCACTGCCTTCGGCTCAGGTCATGATCTCAGGGTCCTGGGATTGAGCCCCATTGTCGGGCTCTCTGCCCAGCGGGGAATCTGCATCCCCCTCTCTCTCTGCCTGCCTCTCTGCTTGTGATCTCTGTCTGTCAAATAGATAAATAAAATCTTAAAAAAAACCCCACAAAAACAAGAAAAGACATTGTTATGATGTCTGCAAGAAATTCATTTTAGACCCAAAGACACCTTCAGATTTAAAGTGAGGAGGTGGGAAATAAGTTACCATGCTAATGGACATCAAAAGAAAGCTGGGGTGGCAATCCTTATAACAGATAAATTAGATTTTAAGCCAAAGACTATAATAAGAGATGAGGAAGGATACTATATCATTCTTAAAGGGTCTGTCTAACAAGAAGAACTAACAATTTTAAATATCTATGCCCCTAATATGGGAGCAGCCAGTTATATAAACCAATTAGTAACAAAATCAAAGAAACACATCGACAATAATACAATAATAGTAGGGGAATTTAACACTCCCCTCACGGAAATGGACATATCATCAAAACAAAAGATCAACAAGGAAATAAAGGCTTTAAGTGACATACTGGACCAGATGGACATCACAGATATATTCAGAATATTCCATCCCAAAGTAACAGAATACACATTCTTCTCTAGTGCATGTGGAACTTTCTCGAGAATAGATCACATCCTTGGTCATAAATCAGATCTCAATTGGTCCAAAAGACTGGGATCATTCTCTGCATATTTTCAGACCACAGTGCTTTGAAACTAGAACTCAATGACAAGAGGAAAGTTGGAAAGAACTCAAACACAGGGAGGCTAAAGAGCAACATACTAAAGAATGAATGGGTCAACTGGGAAATTAAAGAAGAATTGAAAAAATCATGGACACAAATGAAAATGAAATCACAATGGTTCAAAATCTGTGGGATAAAGCAGAGGAGGTCCTGAGAGGAAAGTATATTGCAATACAAGCCTTTCTCAAGAAACAAGAAAGGTCTCAAATATACCTACACCTAAAGGAGCTGGAGAAAGAACAGAAAAGAAAGCCTAAACCCAGCAGGAGAAGAGAAATCATAAAGATCAGAGCAGAAGTCAATGAAATAGAAACCAAAAGAACACTAGAAGAGATCAACAAAATTGAGAGCTGGTTCTTTGAAAGAATTAATAATATTGATAAACCCCTGGACAGACTTATCAAAAAGAAAGAGAAAGGAACCAAATAAATAAAATCATGAATCAAGGAGGGGATATCACAACCAACTCCAGAGAAACAAAAACAATTATAACAACATATTATGAGCATATACACCAGGAAATTTGAAAATCTAAAAGAAATGGACACATTCCTAGAGACTATCAAAACTGAACTAGGAAGAAATAGAAAACCTGAACAGACCCATAACCAGTAAGGAGATTGAAGCTGTCATCAAAAATATCCCAACAAACATGGCGTCCCGGGGGAATTCTACCAACATTTAAAGAAGAATTATTACCTATTCTCCTGAAACTGTGCCAAAAATAGAAAGGGAAGGAAAACTTCCAAACTCTTGAGAGGCCAGCATTACCTTGATCCCAAAGCCAGATAAAGACCCCATCAAAAGGAGAATTACAGACCAATATCCCTGATGAACACAGATGCAAAAATTCTCACCAAAATACTAGCCAATAGGATCCAACAGTACCTTAAGAGGATTATTCACCACGACCAAGTGGGATTTATTCCTGGGTTACAAGGTTGGTTCAACATCCACAAATCAATCAGGGTTAATTAATTTAAAAAAGGACAAGAACCATATGATACTCTCAATAGATGCTGAAAAAACATTTGACAAAGTACATCATCCTTTTTTGATCAAAACTCTTCACAGTGTAGGGATAGAGGGTACATAACTCAATATCACAAAAGCCATCTATGAAAAACCCACAGCAAATATCATTCTCAATGGGGAAAAACTGAGAGCTTTTTCCCTGAGATCAGGAACATGGCAGGGATGCTGTCACCACTGCTATTCAACATAGTACTAGAAGTCCTAGCCTCAGCAATTACACAACAAAAAGAAATAAAAGGCATCCAAATTGGCAAGGAGGAGGCAAACTCTCACTCTTTGCAGATGATATGACAGTTTATGTAGAAAACCCCAAAAATTCCACTCCAAAACTGCTAGAACTCATTCAGGAATTCAGTAAAGTGTCAGGATATAAAATCAATGCAAAGAAATCAGTTGCATTTCTATAAACTAACAACAAGACAGAAGAAAGAGAAATTAAGGAGTCAATCCCATTTACAATTGTACCCAAAACCATAAGATACCTAGGAATACCTAACCAAAGAGGCAAAGAATCTGTACTCAGAAAACTATAAAGTACTCATGAGAGAAATGGAGGAAGACACAAAGAAATGGAAAAATTTTCTATGGTCATGGATCGGAAGAACAAATATTGTGAAAAATGTCTATGCTACCTGAAGCAATATACACATTTAAAGCAATCCCTATTAAAATGCCATCAATTTGTTGCAAAGAAATGGAACAAATAATCCTAAAATTTATATGGAACCAGAAACAACCACAAATAGCCAGAGGAATGTTGAAAAAAGAAAACCAAAGTTGGCAGCATCACAATCCCAGACTTCAAGCTCTATTACAAAGCTGTTATCATCAAGACAGTATGGTACTGCTATAAAAACAGACCCATAGATCAATGGAACTGAATAGAGAGCCCAGAAATGGACCTTCAACTCTATGGCCAATTAATCTTCGACAAGCAGGAAAGAATGTCCAGTGGAAAAAAAGACAGTCTCTTCAACAAATGGTGTTGGGAAAATTGGACAGCCATATGCAGATGAATGAAACTGGACCAACCAGAGTCAAAATGGATGAAAGACCTCAATGTAAGACTGGAATCCATCAAAATCCATTAGGAGAACAAAGGCAGCAATCTCTTTGACCTCAGCCCCAGCAACCTCTTCCTAGAAACATCGTAAAACCAAAGGCAAGGGAAGCCAGGGCAAAAATGAATTATTGGGACTTCATCGAGATCAAAAGCTTTTTGCACAGCAAAGGAAACAGTCAACAAAACCAAAAGACAACTGACAGAATGGGAGATGATATTTACAAATGACATATCAAATAAAGAGCTAGTATCAAAAAAACTATAAAGAACTTATCAAACTCAACACCCAAAGAACAAATAATCCAATCGAGAAATGGGCAGAAGACATGAACAGACATTTCTGTAAAGAAGACATCCAAATGGCTAAAAGACACATAACAAAGTACTCCTCATCACTCAGCATCAGGGAAATACAAATCAAAACCATAGTGAGATACCACCTCACACCAGTCAGAATAGCTAAAATTAACAAATCAGGATATGACAGATGTTGGCAGAGGATGCGGAGAAAGGGGAACCCTCCTACACTGTTGGTGGGAATGCAAGCTGGTGCAGCCACTCTAAGACAGCATGGAGGTTCCTCAAAAACTTGAGAATAGAGCTACCCTTTAAAGTACACACATGGTCCTGTAGCCAACAACTGATAAAACAAAATGAGTTACTTGTCCCCCTCCCCTGAGTTCAAAACATAGTGATAACATATAAGTTATAAGAATTCTTCTGGTTGTCAGAACACACGCAGCAATTCATACAGAAACTTGAAGTAACAGTTGGAAAGATAGAAGGTGGTTAGACCTCTTATAGGAAGTAAATCGTGTCCTGCATTAGGAGAGGGTCAGAGTCCACGCTCTGCCTGGATAGGTGATGCCTATCCCACCTGTGCATGGCAAGAAAGCAGCAGAAACAGCCAGTGTCAGCACAAGACTGCAAACTAATGATAGAGTAGCTTTAGAGCTCACCTGGGGTATAGAATCCCAGACCTATACATGTGGGGTTCTGGACAACCCGAAAGCATTCACTTCTCCCCACCTCAACTGTGGCGCTCCAACTGCAGCAGCGAGAGGCTACCATCTGGTGGGAATAATGCTTGGGAAGGAAGTACTTTAAAGTCTTGCTAGTGAAAGGGACATCCATGACAAATGAGCAGTGGTGACTGAAGCTAGATTATATATCATAGGCAGGTTCCTCTCCCCCAACCACTAACTGCTTAAAAGAGTACAATAGAGAGTCAAGGATTTTATCGTTCTTCCTAAGTGGATCTTAGTAGCTGAAATAAAATATGTGTACATAGAAAAAAGGAGACCTCTGAAGAGTGTAAGCACCATGAAAATAGAAATATGGAATGATCTACACCAGAGGAAGTCAAATATAAGGGAAAGCCCGTAGCAGTATTTAAATTAAATATGAATGGCTTCAGAAAGATGAGGGAGGATATTAGAAATATGAGGCATCCACAAGCAGTTATGAAAACAATTGCAGCTATTGACAACAAAATATATCATTGTTGATACGAAGTCAGTGAATAGGTTAAATAACAGAAGGATACACTCTAAGAAAAATCAGTATACTGGAATGGCAGATTGAGGAATGTTCCCAGAGGCACCAGAAAGAATCGAAAGAGTAGAAATAATGAGAGACAATTAAGAAATACAGATGACAGGGGCACCTGGGTGGCTCAGTGGGTTAAGCCTCTGCCTTCAGCTCGGGCCATGATCTCAGGGTGCTGGGATCAAGCCCCGCATCAGGCTCTCTGCTCAGCAGGGAGTCTGCTTCCCCCCTCTCTCTCTGCCTGTCTCTTTGCCTACTTGTGTTCTCTGTCAAATAAATAAAATCTTAAAAAAAAAAAAAGAAATACAGATGATAGAAGAAGTATCAAGAGCATCTAATGGGAAATCCAAGAAAGAATACGGTAAGAAATATTAAAAGAAATAGTAACCAAAGATTATCCAGAAAAATACAAAGTTATAGGACTGCAGATTTAAAGGGGGTATAGAATGCCAAATATGAGATAATGGGTACATATCTGAGAGAGATTTAAGAACATTGAGAAACAAGAAAATTCTGAAAGCCTGCAAAAAGGAAATGGAGATCATTTACGAAGGACAGAGAATCAAACTGACATCAGACTTGAGACAAAGGGGCAATTAATACCCTTGAAGTTCTGAAGAAGAGAACTTTGAAATTGAATTTTATATCTAATTAAATTGTTATTCCATGTGAGGACAAAATAAACATACTGATAGGCATTTGAGGTCTCAAAGAGCATGCCACATAAAATTTCTCTTTGAAAGGTATCTTGGAGGATTTATTATAGTGGAAAATAAATGAAATGCATGAGTAAGCACCTAGATATAAAGAAAAAGAAGGGTAAAGATAATTCACTGTTACTTAAATTTTAAAAGTACGCCCATATCTGGATTAATATTTCCAAGCAGTATTAACATAGGGTAGGAGAAACAGAAGGAGTTAAAAGCATATTAAAATATTAATTTTGTTTGAGACAGGCAGGGTGAAATATGTATTAATAAGCTTAGATGGTGATAGGGAAAAGAACCATCACTATGAATCTTGGTATGTAATGTGTAACCATCAGAAACAGAGAAATAGAATATGTAACACTGTTTATTAGAAGGACATCAATTTATCCAAGAGCAATAGGGAAAAAGAACAAAACAGAAGGGTAGTAACAATAAGAACAGCACACACATGTACACACACCTGCACACACAACGGAGCAGCTAAAATCATCCTTGGGAGTATAGTAATTATTGTCAACGTAAATAGATTCAGGCAGTTAATCAA
This sequence comes from Mustela putorius furo, assembly GCF_011764305.1. Taxonomy (NCBI): domain Eukaryota; kingdom Metazoa; phylum Chordata; class Mammalia; order Carnivora; family Mustelidae; genus Mustela; species Mustela putorius. The sequence continues at coordinate 14,707,013 of NW_025422057.1, forward strand.
AAGATGGACTATAGGATGGCAGGATAAAGTGAATAGTCACCTCTACAAGGGATAAGTAGGAAACAAAAGGATACAGAGAAGTTGGAAGTAAAGGAATAAAAGGACTAGCAGGCAAACACGAACTATAAGTAGAGGCAGAAATCTTTAAATTCTATATAATAAAATTTAATGTTAAAAATGACAATGATAAGGAAACAAAATCTGGAAGAAATAAAACAAAGAAATGGAAAGATTAGGAACACACACACCTAACGATACACTCTTGAGCACTAGTGAGCAGCAGCTAACACACCAGGGAGGTACATATGTACGGGAATTACATTTGCTCCTTACGTTTGTGAGTTTTCTAGTTCTTTGATTGGTCCCTTTCTTCTGTGGACTCTGTCTGTATTCTTTACATCCGTTTCTCTCCTGTGACTGTGTTTTCGCAGTGTTGGACAATGTTTTTAACAGATGAGGAGAAAAAGAAGTAGGATTCAAACAGTGCAGGTTTCCTATTTGTTAAAGATTTTGTACTAAAGTGAGGTGAGGCCAACATGAAATCAGAGCACTTCCTGTAACTTCCATTTAATCTTCTCTCATCTAACTTCTCCCCAAGTAATGGAAAATATACCTACTAATTTCCTAATGATCTGAGCTTCCATGGCAATCTGTGATCTAGAATAATAAATCAAGTACACAAAAATTCACAGAGAAATGTCCTCTAGAAACTGGCTCTTTGGATAGCATTTGCAAGGCCTGATTCAGTTGTTTAATTTTTTTTTCCCCCAAATAACTAAAGTGCTAGAGACAGAATCAATTCTATTTGTACCTAGGTTTTTGGAGGAGTCTATTTTTATATTCCTTGCTTTCCTTGAAGAAAAGCAAGATTTGAAAATAGCAACATGAAATTAGTCATATAAGGATATTTTTTAAAAAGGGAAAACAATTTTCAATTCTATAGTGTTTCTTAATCTTCCTACTTAAACGTCTTACCATCTGTGAAATAGAAATAAAAAATAATAAGCATATAACTAAATTACTATGCCTCAAAATGCTTTGATTAGTCATTAATCACAATCTGTGGATTTTTCCTCTCGGTGTGTTCTTATTTTCAGAAACCATTCCAGGCATTATTGCAGGAGACCAGTACAACATTTACTTGCACATAATGATTTCTCCTTCACTATACTCTATTTCTGCATGTGCAATAAAAAGATTATACTAATACAGCCATTACCACAAATGAAAATATTCACAATATTCTATAATTCTCAACATTCAAAAATGCAACTATGTGATTAAAATGCAACTCATTTCCACCTACCTGTTGTAGTCAACTTTGTTAATAAAGATAAATGTGAATTGGGAACTAAAAGGTGTTGGGCACTCCAAGGACTAAATAGAGGTGCTTTGTTTCTTCCATCATACCTGTATCTTAAATTCCTTCAGCTCCTACCTGTCAGCTCCAGGCTGCCAGTGAGCAGTCTGTCACTCTTGCCTAGACTAATAGACTCTCCAGTGGCTTTTGTTACAGCTCATGTCATACTATTAAAACTATGTGCCTTGGAAGTGGCATCACAAATGTAGCTGAATCTTGTCAACTCTACATAATCAGACTCTATTTGGCTGTACAAGCAGATGCAAATTAGAGAAGCAATATAAGTATGCAAATCACAGCGGTCCCCTCTCAGTACCACAGTTCCTACCTCTAATGGCCCTCGCAGAAACTCTGCTTGCTCGGCTCCTACTTCCAGTGCAACATCAACAGAAGCAAAGGGACGGCTGGCCATCTGCTGTCGTTCTCGAAGCAATTGCTGCAGGGGGTTAAAAATGATTTGTTTAAAATAGGTTTAAAAACAGGAAATTCAACAAGATCGGTTTCCATTTTGAACAAATGGTACTCAAAACTTAGGAATCATCTGACACACACATCTATACCTAGATCACTAACATAAAAATTGTTTTTTCCCCATGGCCTGGGTCATTAATCCATAGAGGCTTTGAACGCATGATGACTGTAAAGAACTTTTCCCCTGACTTCTATCCCACAGACCTAATGAAATGTATTCAAAAGCATTCTGAAAACCCAAGATGGGAGGGCTAGTTCAGTAAAAGGCCCTGCTATGATGATGGATATGCCAAGTCTTCCCACTCAAAATAATGCAGCTTTTATCTCAGCTGAAGGTAAATACCAGTAAATGTGTTTAAGAAAAAGATAATAACAGTTTTCAAAAGGGGGCACCTAGGTGGCTCCATGGGTTAGGGCCTCTGCCTTCAGCTCAGGTCTTGATCCCAAGGTCGTGGGATCGAGCCCTGTGTTGGGCTCTTTGCTCAGCAGGGAGCCAGCCTCCTCCTCTCTCTCTGCCTGCCTTCCTGCCTGCTTGTGATCTCTGTCCGTCAAATAAACAAACAAACAAACAAATAAATAAATCTTTTTTAAAAAGTTTCAAAAGGCATTAATAGAGATTAAAGAAACATACACCTGCCAAGACTAAGTTTTGGAAGTCATCAAGAGTCTGTCAACTGCTGTGGAACCAGCAGGAATTGTTACTGACAGTGTTTGTAACTTGATTCAAACCGTCTGTGTTCATTATTTAAAACAAGCAATGATTAGTAGGTTACAAAAATTTTGTGTCAGGTCTTCTGAAGCACCCCCAGATATTTGTTTCTTTTTCCTTATGTCTACTCTGGGCTTTGCCCAAGCTAAAAGCAATAAACTAGCAAGTCCCAGCCAACTACCAACCTAATTTATATTTCTGCCTTTCCTTGTAATTATAATATTCATTAAGTCATGATAAGAAAAAATTGATGACCAGCAGGAGATATTGCAAATCTTGCCCTTCTCATTCTACACAGCTAATAAAATTATTATTAAATATTAAAAGTGGATGAGCGATGCAATTAAATACTCTTTCAAATGAGAAGAAAATCCTATCATTGAAAAAGGCAAAATCCTTGAACACAATGAATAGCTTCATTATTCACAGAGATTTTTAAAGATTCACTGGCATTAACTTAAAACGTCAACAACTGGTATTTGAATGTAAATGTATGTCGCGTCGTGATGCATCATTCATAAAATTCGCTTTCAGTTGATGAAGGAACAAAAGCCAACACCTGATGGCAGTTTATTATTTAACATTTTTGTTTTAACACTTGTAACACAGCAGTGACAGTGTTCATGAAATGAGCGTCTAAAATATAATTTAAGGCCTTGCTTTGTCATTATTAAAAAGAGAACATCCACAAGCCAATATGGATGGATAGAAATAACACACTTATTATTGAGTAATAGTTTAAGTTCCTAAATTATATGTATATTTAAAAGCAATGAAGACACACTAAAAACATATTCAAAGGAAAAAGTGAATGATATTAACCACCAAATTATTCACTTAATATAACCTCAAAATTACATTATTAAAAATACAGCTGCTAGAAAATAGAATCTTGTTTGTGCCTTAGGAGTGGTCAATAGATCTGAACATTCTGTTTATACAAATGCAAATGTAACATTACTTCAGATGTCAAGGGATATCAAGTGTAGAAGACACAATGCTCTTTGTCTTTCAGATAAAAATGTACATACAGACGCACACATAGATATAGACACAGACACACAAACACATACACAAATATACAAACTATCTTTCCTATGGTAATGTACAAATTCCCATGAGAAAATTGTAAATTTTAATTTGGGTTTAAACACAATTTTCTAACATTTGTATTAAAAAGTTTCTTCATGTGGGGGTGCCTTGATGACCCAGTTGGTTAAGAGTCTAACTCTTGATTTCAGCTCAAGTCATGATCTGAAGGTTGTGAGATTGAGCCCAGCATTGGGCTCCATGCTAGGTGTGGAGCCTGCTTAAGATTCTCTCTCTCCCTCTCCCTCGGACCCTCCCAACCCCTTTCTCTCTCCCTCTCTCAAAAAATTGTTTTTTCTTCATTTATACTAGTTCTCCTCATATTACAAATGACATCTCATATAATTGAGAGATTTTTTTCCTTCCACATTTTTATTTAAATCCAAATTGGTTAACATATAGTGTAGCATTGGTTTCAGGAGTAGAATTTAGTGATTCACCTCTTGGATATAATATCCAGTGTTCATCACAAGTCCTCCTTCCCCATCACTGATTTAGACCATCCCCCACACCCACTTCCCCTCCAGAAACCCTCAGTTACTTTTCTATAGTTAAGAGACTTTTAACAAAATGAACAGCTCTGTTTCCTTACCTTACCTTCTCCCTAGATCTAAAAGTAAAAGGTCTACAAAATATAGTGCATGAATACTCCATACCACAAATTGTAATGTAAGTCTATAAATATTCCAAATTCGCTATCTTTGACAAAGAATATATTTCTCTGGACTATAATATATTATTGTGAACCTCACTACTCATAATAAAGAAAAATCAATGACTATCTAATACTTTTGTTCATTTAAAAAAAGATTTGTAGAATACAAAGGTATTTTTAAAGATTCTAATCTGTCCTCTGAGGTTTGAATTTCCATCATTTTTTAAGAATCGAATGCTTCTTTTTTTTTTTTTAATTTTTTATTTTTTATAAACATATATTTTTATCCCCAGGGGTACAGGTCTGTGAATCACCAGGTTTACACACTTCACAGCACTCACCAAAGCACATACCCTCCCCAATGTCCATAATCCCACCCCCTTCTCCCAAACCCCCTCCCCCCAGCAACCCTCAGTTTGTTTTGTGAGATTAAGAGTCACTTATGGTTTGTCTCCCTCCCAATCCCATCTTCTTTGCAACATGGGGGCTTAAGTGGGTACGAGAAGCATATACTATACTTTAAACGCTACTCTTGTAGCAACAGAATTCTTTTTCTTTTCAACAAATTCAAAGACCACCTAAAGATTTCAAGCTGACCTGATTGAATTTGCCTCACTCTTATTTACCCTTCTTATTCTTTTTTTTTTTTTTTTCAATGAAACAAGATGAGATTGGGAGGGAGACAAACCATAAGTGACTTTTAATCTCACAAAACAAACTGAGGGTTGCTGGGGGGAGGGGGTTTGGGAGAAGGGGGTGGGATTATGGACATTGGGGAGGGTATGTGCTTTGGTGAGTGCTGTTAAGTGTGTAAACCTGGTGATTCACAGACCTGTACCCCTGGGGATAAAAATATATGTTTATAAAAAATAAAAAATTATATTAAAAAAATAAAGTATAGTATATGAATAAATAATAATAGTTAAGCAGAAAAAAAAAAGAATCGAATGCTTCCTACAATACTGTTTGCAAAATCAAGAAAAACACTATTCTTGCCCAAGACCATAACGCTGTAATACATAAAAAAAGACATGGTAATATAAAAATAATTAGGGCACAAGATAGTGTACTTTAAAAGATACAAATCGGGAATTAGCCAGACAAATTAACTCTGGGCCACTTAGTAGAGAACTAGTTTGAGGACTGGCTGAACACTGACTTTCTTACTTTAGAAAACTAATGCAAATATTTTGGCTGAAACTCAGAAAAGGTATGTCACTTTCTCCTGAAACACTTTTGCTTTGATATGATGGCCCTAAAATAATGAAGTGGAATAAAGTGAGATTCTCTTTGCTACTAATTTCTGGCGTTGAGCCATATCCTTACCAATTGTGTCCCCTCTTGCCAGGTAATGTCTGTATGCATTCCTTCCTGAATTTAGTCCCCTCTGTGTCAGAACAAATAGGATGTAAATGACATGCTGGTGACTTCAATATTGTCAAAGTTTATCTGACAGGCCATATAGTCAGACTTTGGAGTGAAGAGGTCCTGTGTCTGAACACCATTTTTTTTTTCTTCACTTATTAGCTGTTTGAGCTTAACCAAATTATTTAGAGCTCTCTAAACCTCAATTTTTCTCATTGGAATAGTTGGGATATTAACAGTGTCTACACCTACAACTATATCTCAGAGGATTCGTTTTGAATCCCAGCTTCTCCATCCACAAACTCTTGGGCCGTAGCCAAATTACTCAGACCTTTCTAATACTTATTATTTCTCTCCACAAAAATGGGAATAACAGTAATATCAGAAGGGATAAGGCACTGAAGAAGAAATTCCCTTGAACAGCTCAACACAGAGACTGGAACATTGTGAGCACTCGGTAACTGTTCATTGGTACAATTATTATGTTAAATTTCAAGCACTAATTTTGTCTTTGAAGGTGGCACACTAATTACCAGAGGTCCATTTTCTTCAGCACTAGTGACACATTTTGCTCCACTACTCTCCCTTTTAACAATGTTGCAAATTTATGACACAGTTGTTAAATGTCATAATTGTGGTAAAATGAATTTAGACTTGGAACTGCTTTTTGCTATTTGTGACTAAGAATGATAAAACTTCAACCTACAAATTGGGAGGAAATATAGAATATTTTCTTAAGAACTTTTGAAATTAAATTAATTTTGTGATTGTGATTTTTATATAAAATGAATTTTAACATTTTGTACAGCAATAAGAGCCATAAAACAGATGATCTGTTTTATAACTAATCTGCTATTGCCAATTATTCAGCATAAAGATAAAGCCAAAAGAACAAATTGACCATAATACAATAGATTATAATCATGCTGCCATAAACACTGTGGTGAAGAAAATTTAAAAATTAAAAAGATGTTCTTAGTGTCATGTTTGTTGTCTATAATAACTATTTTATTATTCAAAATGTCTTACAAAACAAACCATGAAATTAAAAATAATATGAAAATCCTGGCTTAAATGTGGCAACCAGGAATAATCATTGATTCTATCAAATGTATATGATAATTTTTCTACTCAATACAACAATTTCAAATACTGTATCATTCTTCATAGTTCATACTAACCACCTTTCCAACAAAAGGCATACAACTCTCTAACAGATTTTACGAAAATAATCCTTAAAAATCACACAACAGAACAGTAACTAACTGTCCCCAGTTGTCTTCATGTCTCCTTCATGTCTCATAGACATTCTATGTCTAGGTCCTATTCATCCTCCTCCCCCACTTCCAAAGGTGCTTCAACTTCACCCCAAGTTTGAAGTAATCATTTCACTTATAAATTATTTACTACATTAGTATGGTACTATCTTCTAATATCTTTAGACTTTTCTGAAATCTTCCTTAAGGAAAAGATCTGTTTTTATTTGTTTTTTATTACTCACAGTGCTAGTTGGCAATCATTTGATGAATGAACAATTAATGAATGACTTAAAGTATAAAAATCTATATCATCCAAATGTGAGTGAAAGCAAGTTATGATAAAACTAATTTTAATTATGATTAAACCTTTAAAAGTATGTGTCCCCCCCAAAAAAAAAGTTTGTGTCCCTCATATTCTAGAAGTTTTATCCTCCAAACTAAACAGATATATATATATATATATATATATATATATATATATATATATTTGAATGGGGCAATTTTGTGGACCCAACAAATCAATGGCAGGTTTCATGTTGCTTTTCATTTACCTTATTGTAATACTGCAAAAATTTTGGAAAAAAAAAACTGCCATAAAGTCATTATAATGTATTTGTATTTTTAATAGCAATTACACTCCCAAGATTTTAGAAAGGCATGGAGGGTGCAATCAAGATGATTTAGTCATTACTCTTGAACTTCCATACCAAAATGAACAAAGTGCTTCAATAAGAGATTAAGCAACATTTTATGAAAAAGAGTATTTCTGTTGTATAGTATCAATAGCTGTGTTTGACACAAATACAGCTAACATAAAGCAATGGAGGTGAACAATTAATTTTGTTATTTTGGTATTAGGATGGTGCAAGGAAGTAAAAAGAAGTGGCAATAAATTTTTGTATCCTTAAATTAGGAGAGTATGATTTCTAGCATTTCAGACAACTAAATCTGCAAGGTGCAAGTCTCAAATTCTTATTCAGAATAGCGGGAATGTTTCGCTTCCCAGTCTTCTGGTTTGAAACTAGTATTAGCATTTTATGGGAGTGGCCGGGCTTAACATTCTTATTCAGGTTACTTTAATTACCTTTTTCTAGACTTCTGCAATCTTTGACCTATTGGGACTATGTTACTCTTGAAATAGTTGTTTACTTAAAAATTTTTTTTTCAAAAAAAAATTTTTTTCTTTGCAATTTCAATGGATTCAATAATTTAACTTACTACTGTCTTCAGAAGCTAATTGCCCCTCATCTAGAACCAGAATGTAACTCTACTATTTTCTTAAATTCTTTCAACAGACAAATTTCTCAACAGATATTAATGCTTAAAAATAAAATAGAATGAATAATGAAAGCAAGTAAGACTACTTTAGGATTCTCTATACATCCCTATTCGTTGGATAAGAAAAAAAAAAAAAGAACTTGAAATATATCTTAAAAGCAGAATGGGTTCAAAGGACTAAACATCTATTTATAAAGTTTCCTTTTATTTTTTCCTCTAGCTTGTTGATGACAAGCTAGTGGTTCTTAAACTTTGATGTTTATGAGGTTGTATGTACAACATCACCTATATTCTAGATGGAATATACTTACTTTATTTTGTTTTGTTTTTTGAGGGGGGAAGGGGCAGAGAGAGAGAATCTTAAGCAGTCCTCCACACCCAGCACAGAGCCCAACACAGGTTTTGATCTCAGAACCCTGAGATCATGACCTGTACTGAAATCAAGAGTCAGGCGCTTAACCGACTGAGCCACCCAGGTGCCCCCTTTCTGATTTTAAATAGCTTCCATGTAGTATAATTCTCATGGAACTCTAAAAATTGCCCATACTATCAGGAGCAGAGTGACACAAACTGTATGGCCTGATAGTATCACCATCATTTGCCTATAATAAGGTCTTAAAAGCTCTCTACTGACAGGAGTTAAAGAAAATATATCTCACTTTTATAAGTAGGGCAGTTAAGTATGGACTGTCTTTGTTTAGGTTAATTTAGGCAATGTCAAAGAAAGTATGACAGATCTTCCTTATCCTTATGTATTCATGGTCATGCATAGGAGCCAAAATAGTACTTCTTACATGGCACAATTCTTCCCAGTTGCAGTCTGAAGCCAAGAAAATGGAAACAGCACCTGACAACAGTCTCTCTGTATCAATCACTGTAAGTCTGTATGGTTTAATCTGCAAGGGTTTAGACCAAAGGATCTAGCCCTTTAATCTGAAAGGGTTAGACCAAACCAAAGTTTGGGATTTTTTTCTTACTACAAAAGCTATTTCTTAAAGCACCCACAAGGTTGTTCATCAAATCAGTTAAGCTCTGTATCATTGGATAAACCGTGAGAGAACCATTCTGTTTGGAAAGATCAAGTTCATGTTGGTGTGGAGAAAACAAAGAAAAGTGAAATAATATTTCTATCAAATTATCATATCCACTCCAGAAACTGCTAATCTTTGCTAACATTCCTTTTAACATATTGAAGTAAGTTAGGATAGAATTGGTAGCTTCAGCATTTCTCTGTTGTCTAAGTGAAATACTAACATGTCCCAGCATAGCCAATTCCTGGTTTCCATCAACTGTGTGTGCCTGTTGCCTGCATCAATGAAGAATTCCATCTTGTGAATTCTTTCAAAAGAAAATAATTTGTATCTTAATAATAGATAGTTGATTTCCCATGCAACACTTTGATAATGCAGATGATATGCCTTTATATATTTCTTTTTATCTTATATTTAGCAACATATTTTATTTAATTTACCAATGGAAAAAGAAGTATGACTATATGTCATCTCTTCATGCATCAGCAATAAGAAAATAATTCTCAGTAAAGTCTCCTGCCTTATCAAGAAATTTAATTAAGGAACAAAAGGAGATTCTGAAATTCTTTTTTTTTTTTTTTTAAGATTTTATTTATTTATTTGACAGATCACAAGTAGGCAGAGAGGCAGGCAGAGAGAGAGAGAGAGAAGCAGGCTCCCTGCTGAGCAGAGAGCCCGATGCGGGGCTCGATCCCAGGACCCTGAGATCATGACCTGAGCCGAAGGCAGCAGCTTAACCCACTGAGCCACCCAGGCGCCCCTCTGAAATTCTTTTTTATTTGGCATCCAAAAGATGAATCTTAAAGAGTTTAAACTAAAATTCTGAGCAGATTTTTTTTTCTTTCTTCCCTTCCCTTTCTCTCCCCTCCATTCCCCTTTTGTTCTTTTCCCTCCTTCTCCTCCTTCCTTCCTTCCCTCCTTCCTTTGTAAAAGGCCATTCTTAGAACCATTTGATAGAGAGTTCATTCATATCTTCATCTACTTAGTGAATAAGTTTGGCTGTGAACATCCATTCATTGAAAAAGAACTTTTACCTCTGGGGTGCATGGGATACGTGCTCCCCGCCCCCTGGGGTGGGGGGGAATCGCTGCTGCCCACTTCTCCACTATGGCCAAAGGCTGTGTCCTTCCTGACTTGCAGAAGGGTCTGGGGAGGGGGCAGGGCTACCACCAATACCTGCTTCCTCAGTCCTACTAGCCTCCATCAGCCACTCACCACACTGCTGCACTAAATCACTCAGCTCCTACATATATAAAAGGTGACTCTTTGGATTCTAAATTCAGTAAGCTTTTACATGATATTAAAAAAAAAAAAAAAACACCCTATCAGGACTCTTCTAGACCATCTACCAGGAGACTAGAGAAAGACAATACTCTGATGTTGGATGAAATACTTATGCAGGCTGGATTTGAAAGTAACAAAGACTTACCTATTTCTTTTTTTTTTTTTTTAAGATTTTATTTATTTATTTGACAGAGATCACAAGTAGGCAGAGAGACAGGCAGAGAGAAAGGAGGAAGCAGGCTCCCTGCCGAGCAGAGAGCCCGATGCGGGGCTCGATCCTCGGACTCTGGGCTCATGACCTGAGCCGAAGGCAGAGACTTTAAGCCACCCAGGTGCCCCAGACTTACCTATTTCTTAGTGGGCAAAAACTTTAAGACATGTAAAAATATTGTAGAATTTTGAAGGTCACTTCAGGAAATTCTGAAATTTGGGTTCTTAGTCCTTTCTTTGTGACAAAGATAGGCATCGTTGATTTAGACTTTGCCAAAGATGACCTCACTTCTGAATGAAAGGAATCATTTCATACAGAATGGATTTCTGTAGAAAAGTTAAGAACTCAGCTATTGCTTGATATGAGACCATCCTTTCTGGTGATCAATAGGAAATACAATGGACCTTTGCAAGGTGGTATTTTATTTTGGTTTGTTTGCACTTCTTGACATTAAAACAAAAAGTCAAAAATAAAGTGCTGATTGCCAATTTAAAGATTACTCTAGACACTTAAAAATCATTACTAACGGCATACAGAAGTCTTGTTTGTTCAACATATACTTAAATAAAATATTACCAGAAAACCACTGCAGAAAACATATAATGATTGGGAGAAAGAGCTAGCAGAAGGAGAAAGTGCTTTAGGTAGGATGATGACAGAAGGTGTCCTAAGAAATGTCATTTAACCTAAAACCTTGAAACTCGGGATATGCATGCATACCCAAAAGCTCAGTAGTTTAAAATAGAAAAGTCTATTTCTTGCTCACACAAAATCTTCTACAGATGTAAATAACTTCCTATCTGGTAAACCAGTAATACAGACTGCTTCAGTCTTGAGGTTCTGCATCTCAACCCAAGGATTCCTTGAGTATAAAGGCAGAAAGCTAGTGGATCCTATATGGACTTTCCAGTGCCTCAAACCAGAAGCGACATACCTTATGGCCCATAAATAGTCACATGCCCACCCTAACCAAACAGAGGCCAAGAAAATGCAGGGGAAGAAGTAGAATATTAGGTGAATGGAACAAGGGAAGCTAGAAAAGATCATTTCAGGCAGAGGGAACAGCAACTGGAAGGTTCTGGAGGCAAGTCTGACCTTAAAGTACTCAAGAAACAGATGGAAGGCTGAGTCTTATTAAGCAATGTGGCAAGGAGCAGAATGGTCAAAAGATAATTTTGGCTTTATCAAGGTTAAGAGAAATTGAAATAATATATATAAATCATCAGACATTATATGATCTAAAGAAGTCATATTTATTATTTTTTCAAACATATTTTCTTTTTTATTGTTTAGAGTCTATCCCTATGGTGTTAGAAATAGCTCGAAACAAATGGGCAAAACAAAATAAACAAACAAAAAAAAAAACGAGCTTTACCATCCTCGTATAAAGTTATTTAAGACATAACCAAGAAAACAGTAACAGCAGTTAATCTCAAATACAATGAACTTAGATCTCCCAATAAGTATCAAAAGGTCAATTTTGTATGTAACCTTCTTTAATACAAAAGGCCAGGTGGTTGTAATTTATCTGAGCAAATCAAAATGAGCAAAAGGATGAGTACTGAAAAGGTCATTTAAAAGCTAGATCCCCAGAATGGATATTTAATACATATTACTCCTCAAAGAGTGAAAATGGGAACTGGATAACTTCAAATTTTGAAACATGTGCTAGAAAAAAAAATGTTCCCCCCTCATAGAACACCCTCACACTCATACTGCAGAATACATTACTTCCTCAAGTTAGAGGTCTAAGTTGTCTGAGAAATACTTGTCCTGCTTTCAAGAAGAGCAAATGAATGCCTTTGACATCCAAGACGTGCACAATATGATCAAGTCAACCTTGACAAGTGGAAATATAAAAGCAGCTGATTACAATAGAAACGACACATCGACTCCTGCCTGTGTGCTGGTAATTTATGACTGGAGGCTCTTCTTACAATAAAGCTCAGATCAATCCTTCAGTCGCGTTTCCCCCCTCTCAAGAATTAATTTACTAAAGAAGTACTTTTTTCTCTCCATGATTCTGGGAATCAATACGAAGCTCAAGATTCATTTTTGAACCACAATATGCTAGCGTCTAGGTTAAGAAATTCTAAATGCAACATAATCCAGTTAGCTTTTACATTTACTGTATAAAAGGTTCATGTCAGACATTTAAGTAGTTTGTGACAATAATTTTAAAGTTCTTGAAGAAGTACTTAAATCTTCCTGGAGACATAAGTGACTCAAACACTGGCATTTTCCTCTTAATCGATATTATTAAAATGTTTTTTTTTTTCCTTTAAGGAAAATGTGATTATTTTGCTATTAGCGAATGGAGCCATTTTCGGTTCAATATTGAGAAACTAATCTGTATAAAAAAAAAAAAAAATGGTTTTTCTGTAAAATGTTTCTTTGTGAAATAAGACATCTGTTAATTACGATTTTCTATAGCCTATTGAAAGATACCTACTTTGTTCATGGAAGAATCAATATGATAGATTAATAAGCAGTTATTTGTTTTTAATCTTTTGTGCAAGGAGATAGGATATAAATATTTTTAAAACTAATTTCAATCACTTGGATTTTTAAATGTGAAGGACAGTTAGATGCAGCACAAATTACGACTGATATAAGTTGCCTTTCTTATGTACTCAGAATGGTATTTTATACCATAAAAATCAAACTGTAAGAAAAATCAGTGGTCATCGCAGACTCCTTGAAATAACTCATTCTCGGAATTGGAAGGAATCCTAGAGATTACCTAGTCCAATGTTCCCAAGTGCTCTGAAATTTTTGACAAATGGTTATCTAGCATCCTCACTTATCTCTAGCAAAAAAATTGCTTTTTATGAAGGCAGTATTTTTCCCCCAAAAGGTTTATACTACAGTTAGAATTCATTATACTGAACAAAAATTTATATTCTTGGGATCTTTTTGGATCATTAAAGTTAAATAGAATATTTTTAATCTCCTTAAAATTCCTTCAAATATTTATTATTTGAAATTTCTTATATGTTCAAATTAAACAATTCCCATATCTTAAATTTTGCATTCATTATTCATGCACAAACATTTACGGAATACTTCAATGTTCTGGGAAGAAGGCCAGACACTGCCACTTTAGACATATGTAATATAGTCCTGTCCTCAAGGAGTTTACTCATAGTCTCATAAAAAGCACAAAACTCTTTCTCATTTAACATGGTTTTCAGCATTTTGTTTTTCAATGTTCCTCTTAAATGTAAAATGAACGCATATTTTAGATGTGATCTGACTAGTGTAGAATATGGTAGAAGTATTTCTCTTAATGTATTCCATATTTACATGTGCTTTAAAATAGTTTTTTGTTTTTGTTTTTGTTTTTAATTTTTAGAACAACTGTACTGTTGGACCCAATCAACAATTCCAGGTCTTTCTCACGTGAACTTTGATCAAAACAAGTGTTCCAACTTAAAACTTCTACAACTGAGTTTTTAAATCTAAATCTAGAACTTTACATTGTGTTTAATTTCTCATGTGTTAGTGTTGTTATTATTTTTATCCTATTTTCCCTTGAGTGCAGAATTGTCTTTGATATTTTGAACCCTCAGTTAACATAATGAACAGTTATCCCCATATTATCATTTGTGTTGAGCCTCTGCTTCACTCTCTGACCAGGTTGGTAAGATTGGATGACAAAGAGAACTATCAGAACAGAGAATTGCCTTACTTTCTAGCAACACAAGGTAAATCATAAAAGCCACCAAGAGAATGACTTTTGCTTTTTATGTTATAGAGTTCCCTCCTTATAGTGACGTCAAAAGATAGAACAGATGAAGTGTATGGATTTAGAAATATCTGGTTTATTTTCATGGGCCATATTCAAATATCCACCCTGGGAGAAAATAGCTATTTGATACCCGAGAAGTTCCACAGCTGGTATACACTCTCTTTTATTTTCAGACTGTGTGAAATCATCCTCTTCCCACTGTAAAAATTTATCCAAAACATAGCCTCCCTAGATCTTTCCCTAAAGTAAAGCTTTTTGGGTCATATGTTGTTGAATCCTAATTTTTATACTTTGTATACATTTCATATGAGGAGTGGGTCCCATTGTCCATGTTAAAATTTCAGTGTCAAAAAGTACTTGGTATATTGCAGATGGTTACTAAATATTTGTTGAATTAAAGAATTAATTTAGGACCAAGGAAGAACCTACGGATGCATCTTGGAATCATGTGGTATAAATACAAGCTCAAGGTCACTCTTCACCACATGGTCTCAGATTGTCTCTAATAAAATCTGAGAGACCAAGCTTTCCTCAGGAGCAATGCCATAATGATGTGCTGTGGCAACAGCTGCAGGGAACTAGAAAGGACATGCTCGTTCATGGGGGCTACCTGCCAGAACAGGCATTCTCAACTTATTATTGAGGTAAACAGAAACAAAGAGGTTTTTGAATAGACAGTGTGGGGAAAAAAGGCATTTGAATATGGTGCTCGTGGCTGATACCATTACAAATTTCTAAACTTTGCAAGAACTGTCTAAGGGATAAGTAAGCCTAAGACCAACATTAATATTTTGCTTAGAAATTTCTCACACTTAACTTGCAGAGACCCTTTTAATTCAGATACCACTGAGTCTTTGCTATGATTTTTGACAACACTAAGACGTAAGTTTGGGCAACACAATTTCTTTTATAAGATTTTATTTACTTATTTAACAGAGAGATTGAGAGAGAGAGAGAGAGAGCACAAACAGGAAGAGCAGCAGGCAGAGGGAGGAGCAGGCTCTCCGCAGAGCAGGGAGCCCAATGTGGGACTTGATCTGAGGACCCTAAGATCATGACCTAAGCTGAAGGCAGACGCTTTACTGACTGAGCCATCTGAGCATCCCTGGGAAACACAATTTTGCTTGAGATAATTCCAGTAGAGGCTAAATATTGGCCTATTTTCTAACTTTGGTAATTGTGGGGCCAGTGCTGTGAAAATGTTCTGTGAGTTAGTAAGTATTTGTATTCTTTAAAAATAAGGCCTATGAAACACTTGCTACTGAACTAATACAACTGAAAGGAAATTTTCATGCATCTTGGTAAGAGACAATCCCAACTCTACATGTGAATGGAGAATGGTTCTGGCAAGGACTAAATAGAATAAGTAATATTGAAGGATAGTTTTTGGAATTTATGTGAGGAATTTTTAACTCACAAAGGCAAAATAATTTTACTTTGGACTTTACCTATGATTTTAACTTGAAATCAAAATCTTTTAAGCTTTAATAATTTCCCCTTGAAATTTGATAAAGGGCAGGTGACTCTTCAATTTAGGGCATTTCTTCCTTGTTGAAATTTTAATATTGATCTAACTTTATGCATTTTAGTATTTAATGCAATTATCATTTAATTCAGCATTTAGTACTTAATAAGTTATTTAGTGTGGTCATATAACTAGTGAGAAATAATTTGAGAATACATTGCAGATAAATTACCAGGAGTATCATGGGAGCTGATTTATGTACTACATGAGCTTGATATATGTACTGTTCCAACCCATTTCAGAGCTTTCTGGATATGAAATCAAAACTGACCACCATGGGTGCCAGGAGAATACCCAGAGAGTCAGTGATAGGAATTGGCATCCTTCCTCCTGAAGGTGGGTACAGAGCTATCCTGACAAATTGCTGGTTTATTCCCCAGGGTGTATAACCACTCCCAAGGTTGACCATAGCAGGTGGAGTGATTTATTCTATTGATGAATGGGGGTATGTTCAGATGATGTGAATTATACTCTGCTCCTTTATCTCATAATTTCTTATCTGGGAAGATCTCCATGAGGTAAACCATGCCCTAGTCTAGTATCCATGGCAAGTGACTAAATTTGAAGTTATATTTTTCAAACTCATTAGGTTTGCTATTTAATTGTTCAGCTCACATTTGCTTAGAATTCAAATAGAGAGGAGAGTGCTAATAATTGGTCCTTATCCCCTAGAAATAACTGTATTGTTACCCAAGTGTCCATTTCTCTATCTTCTTCAAAACATCTGATACTGTTAAATCCCTTGCTGAAGTCAAGATATATCATACCTGTAGACTATTCTTGCTGTATCACCCAAGTTATCCTAACAAAAAAGAAAAATAGTTCAGTTTTGAAGTCCTAACTGACTCATAGCTCTGGACTTTCTAACACCACTGCTTTTGCTTTAGTAACTAAACAAACAAATAAATGCTAATTAGGATACCTTATTTTAGCACCTCTTTCCATTTGAACGAATATAGCTTTTCTTTAAACATTTTGAAATCTATCACCACTTCCTCATATCAGGGAGATCATATGATAGTTGTCTTTCTCTGCTTGACTTATTTCGCTAAGCATGATACACTCTAGTTCCATCCATGTTGTCGCAAATGGCAAGATTTCATTTCTTTTGATGGCTGCATAGTATTCCATTGTGTATAATCTATCTTGCTAAAATGTGTAATACCTCCTATATTCATTTTCCTTGCTGTTATATACTCTAAAATGAAATCAATTTTCTTTTCCTTCAAACTTCTACACCCCCAGCATGGTTGGTAGTTTCTTCCACTATTCTGTCTCCCTTCTGAAAGTTGAAGCTGTCAGCAAAGCAACTCAAGAACTGATCATATCTTCAGCTTTCTGTGGTGTGTGCCTTTAGCAGATGTCCAGATGGTTTCTATTCTTCTACAATTACTCTATATTGATACAGTGCCAGTTTTGTAATCCATCTTGGGACAAAGACAATTTATCACAGGTCATGCAATTATGACTACACACATTTTCAGCTCAAGGGATATACCTTGGAGTTCAAGTGCAATACTCATGAGAACCACCAACTCTAAAAGTAAAACTGCCATTCATGTACTCCCTCTCCATTTACTATCCCCTTTTATGAATACTACCTTGACTCACAAACACCAATCCTCCATCTCAGATCTATACCATGACCAAAATAAATAACTAATCTACAAGTTTTAAAGCTTCTAAATTTCACCCAAATCTTTGAATGTTTTCAATGATATTTTTATCTTTTCTCTTAATATGGGTGAATGACTTCCTTTAGTGAAAAATAGTGTATGTTATGCTCAATCAATAGAAAACTGAGATATGCAGATTTTTGCTAAGGTTGTAGAGACTAGCAAGAAATAGGACAGAGCACTTGTCTTCCAGATTTATATTATCCTTATGAGATTGAGATTTAAATAAAGAAATGTTAACTTGCAATAGAAGATTTTAATGATGAAACAAATCAGAAATGTAAATGTGTGATCACATGTTAAATGAGTGGCATAAACAAATACTATGATCTTAGAAAAAGTATCTGCATGGACTAGACTGGTACTAAAGGCTTCACGAAGTCTGCGAGGCAAAGCTGATATTTAAAGGAATTGCTGAATTTGATGAACCATATTATGAGAATTAAACAATAATTTGGGTATGAATAATTCTTTCACTTCACAATTAACATTTTATGAGAATAAACAAGGCCCTTATTTCTCTATACTACAAATTCCTGCATATCATTCCTTCTCATTTGTCAAACACCATACATGTTTCTCTTTCCTGCTTTCATTCTCTTGGAATCACTCAAATTATGTCAACTCTGAATTCCATAGATCTTTTTCTACCCTGCCTTTTCTACAACTTTTTACATTTAACTATAGGAAACAAGTTTTTGCCCTTCAAACACATTGGGATAAGTTTGAGTTACCAAGATTTGAAAAACATAACTACATTTGCATTGATCATTTCTGTGTCATAAGCTTTGCTCAACAGACAGTGCAGTATATGTTGGACAAGCATGATATCCAAGTGTATCACGTGCCAACAAATGCCAAAAGAATTCTACCACTGATTTGAATGTTTTAGGCTTTGTTAATTAAGAAATCACCTTATATCCATCAACAGTTTGAAGGCCAAGTGGGTCAAGAGTCAAAGAAATATATAGATTATTAGAGAGTAAGTGAATTTTTATGGATACTATTAAAATACACCTGAAAATTTAATTGGTCTCTCCTACTTTTCAAACAACTGTTTTAGAGAAGAGTTTTTATCAGTAATAAAAGTAAAAAAAAAAAACATAAATTATTACTCAATCCACTGAATGCCATCGTTTTCAACAAAACACATGCATATTTCTTTTCTAAGGATCCCAAGGAAAAAATTATAATTTATTTTCCCGAATCATTGCCTACTTCCTTCAAAAAAGTGAGATGAATAAGCAAATGTTATTCCAATTTAAATGTTGTATTGACTTCAAAACACAAAAAGAGAGATGAACACCATATATTAATTCAAGTTGGAAGCTACTGAAAGCTCATCAGTCTAAGTAGTATATACCACAGACATTAGAAAATACACAGAGTCAATAAGAGTTTAAATGCTGCCCGTTAGCAATTCTCTTGCTAACATTTCAGCTTGAACTTACAATAACATTTATGATAATTCACTGTATACTGCTGACTTAAAACATTTAATTGGAAATGATGCAAACATACCTTCAGAGAATAATGTATCAAATTTGGTAAGATTTTCTTTAGTGCAAACAAAAAGGGAGGAAGAATGAGTATAATGTCATTGGAAACAATGCCCTCTTTGTATAAAAAGATCTCTTAATTCTTTCAAATAAATGGTATTAAAAAGTGAATAAGAGTTCATGAATTTTCAAATGTATTTTTATTATCTATTGATATATCTTTTTATTAGAGCAATAATTCCCTTGAGGAATGTTACTCTTTGAAAATAATTGTGCCATCACAAGAACCTTGCCATGCCAGGCTCTAATTTCCTTAGGGAATAGTGAGTCACAAAGGATATCTAGGATTTGCTAAAAGGGCACAAAACAATTCTAGTTAAGAGATCTACTTCTGTTCTCCTTGTCTCTCTATTGCAATGGTGACAACTCTGATCTATACAAAATTAGAAGCTTGAGATAGCCTTCAGCAAATTGGTAAAAGGTTCTCAGTTCTACCCTGTATTTCCTGCCACCTTTAGAAATCCCAGCAGTTATGTCTTTCCCCAATATTAGTACAGCAGGATGAATGATGACTTTTATCTCAATTTTATTATATATGTAATTAAAATAATTTGAAAGGAAGAGACTCATAAGATAAAAATTGATTATAAGAAAACATTAAGGAATATTTTTAACTAATTTGCAAAGATTAGTGAAGAACTTCAGTAATTGTATTAAAAGAATAGTCAGTTGGCTTTTTTGATAAATTATTTGCTAATAGATACTAAGAACATCAAATGTTCAAACATACTTTGAGTCTGTTAAGTCCACCTTATGACTCCCATTTATAAAATAATCATTGACACAAGCAAGATTTACAAATTCCTGTCAAAGAGCAACATTTACAAATTCCAGACAAAGTACAATTTAAAATAATGAAAAACTGGAGACAATTTGGCTAAATAAACTAGAATATCAAAAAAGTAAAATACTATATAATCATTAAAATTATGTTTTCAAGGAATTTATAATGATATTGGAAAATGTCAAGGATGTAATTACATGTAAAACCAGGATAATACATATACACACATATATAAACTCATATGTAAAATTATATATGATAAAAATAAGATTTGAAATATTTACTTTGGGTTTGGGGATGAAGGAATGGGGGAGGACCAATATAATTAATCTCATATTTTGCATGAAGTACAAAACAAAAACATCACTGTTAAGTATGATCCCACTTATATACCTATATCATTTTAACCTACATCTTTATGTCCAGGAGGAAATACAATGATGTTTTATTTTTAGAACATGAATTTTAATTCATTTAATTTATATTTTTCCTGACTTTTCTATAGAGGTTTCTATAACAAAGAAAGGAGAATATTCCATCATTCTTTTGAAGACTCTCAACTGTTGAAACTGTTACCATAAGAATGTATGATTTGAAAAACAAAGCCAATAAAGTAATAGAGTAATAACTTTTGGTATTTTCAAAAGCTGGTGTATTTGTGCCTATTATTTATAATATATATTACATAACACTACAAGATAAAAGTGGCAAGGATTAGTACTTGCTTGAGATAAAAGTACTAATGAGTTCTAGGAGAAATCCTGTGTGTAAATAATTACAATTAAAATAAATAATAGCCAATAGTCAATTATTTATCTTAACTGGTACTACATATACTTTAATTTTTTTGAGAGAGAGAATGGCGGGAGGGGGAGAAGGAGAGGGAGAGAATCTTAATCAGCCTCCATACCCAGCACAGAGTCTGAGCCAGGCCTGCGATTGTGACCTGAGCAGAGATCAAGAGTCGTACGCTCAGCCAACTGAGCCACCCAGGTTCCCAGGTACTATGTATATTCTTAATAAAATTTAGGAAACTTATAAAGAGTTACTGGAAAAATTAGTGAATACAGCATTTAAAGAATCTTAATTAAATGGAAATAAAATTGTTGGTGTTGAAACCAGAGTAGTTATCTGTTTCAGAGGCCAGTGAAATAGCTCAGAGGACAATTTTAAAGATCTGATTGTGTGTAGTTATTCTCATCAGAAGCGATCTAGATAATACAAGTTCCATTGATCCAACACTGCATGGCACTATGACTGAATTTAAATTGGCATATTTAACTCTTTAGCCTTCAAAACTAGATTAGATTAGGAGTAGGAGTACTATGACAAAGCTTGCCATCTGGTAGGAGACAATTCAGATATCTTCACTTAATGTTTCAGTGTCAGGATTTTGAACTGGGCCTACAAGGTGAAGACAATTTTGGTACCCTAAATGCAATCACAGTGTTGTTATAAGAAGGAAGTAGAGAAAGATTTGACTAGAGAAGACAAGGCAAGGAAACTTTAAAGCAAGAAGAGACACAGCAGGCTTTGAAGATGGAAGAAAGGGGCCAGGAACTAAGGAATGTAAGGAATATAGCTTTAAAAGCTAGAAACAGCAAGATGAAGCCTTTTCTCCTAGATTCTTCAGTCAGAGGCGGTATGCCCTGACCCCTTGATTTTGGCACAGTAAAGTGGATTTCAGAATTTTGACCTGCAGAATTGTAAGGGATAAATATGTATTTGTTTTTTCAGCAGAACTGTGGTAATTTGTTACAGTAGTCACAGAAAATTAATACAATAGGTATGTGGAAGAAGGCCTGAGCCTGGAGCGATACAAGCACCTTAAGAAGAGGTGTGGAAAATTAACATTCTACACTGATTGATCTTAAGTATGACTATGTCTGTCAAGAACCTGCATTATTACACAAACTAATTTTGTCCAGCCTGGAAAAAGTTGTCAAAATTATTCAGAAAAGAAACCAAACAGAATGCACACGGAAAGTCTTTTCTATCATAATCCCTGTGACCTGACTAGGAAATTTAGAAAAATAGAAGAGTGAATGTATTTTACTCTACAGGTGTTTTTAAGCTCTTCCTTAACACGTGGCAGAACTCTTAAAGTGGGTATACATTTCACTACCCAATGTGATGTAATATAAAATATTTTAAATGTTAAATATTAACCAAAGCAAGCAGTTAGCCTGTGGTGAAGAACACATTTAGAGTAAAATGAAGCTTGAGATAAAATTCAATAAATTCAACAAAATGAAAAGATAGCACTGGTCTGAGAAGTAATATTCAGCATATTTACTATCTTTATCAAAACCTTATGATTTTAACCAATCCTGCTTTCTGGGACATAAAGAAGAAAATTTCTACTTGTGATACTAAAAATAAAAATGTCTATTGTATTGGAATGACTATAATGTATACTTACACTTGAAAAACAGAAGTGTACAGACTTAGTTCTTGAGTTCTTAGGATTCAGAGGGAAACAGTCTGATAAGGCGAGGTCAAAGTGAAGAGCAAGGGAAACCTACATGCATCTATTTAAGGTGATTGGTTTAATTCAATAAGCATTTACTAACTGCAGACCAGATTCTGGGGACTGTGCCAGGCAAGTAGAAAAGAGATATACCTGTCTTTAAAACACATAATTTAAATATGCCATGAAAGAGAAATCCATACCAGCTATGGGAGCAAAAGAGAAGGGTCATTTAACTCATACGAAGAGTAAGTAAATGGTGGGCTATGAAGGTCTTCGGACGAATTTTGAAAAAGAAGGTGATAACTACGGTTATCCGAGAGAGGGAGGTTAAGGGGAGAAGGAAGGAGGGTAAATAGAGAAGAAAAATGAAAGTACATTAAGCAGAAAGACTGGAATAGGAAATGTGAAGGCATAAAATAAAATAAAATAAAATACTATGGAATAGACAACATTTTGCTTTCCTTAGAACATATGGGAAAGCAGTGGAAACGAAGTTAGCTCGGCAAGCCTTTGAAACCCATATCTCAAAGCGTTCTACAGAAGATGGAGAGTCTAGGTATGGTAGCTTCTGTTTTTCAATTTAAAGCATTTACTGCAAGACACAAACATTTTATTGTCCACAAGTGATAACTGCTTAAAAATGTATCCTGGCTAATATTTTTCTTAAAAATTAAATTATGAAATATTTCTTAAAATAGTATATATAACTCCTGTATACAACTTGAAGAATAATGATTGTTATGGCTTGAATCAAGCCCTCCCCAACCAAAAAATACCTAGAAGTCCTACCCCCAGGACCCCAGAATATGACCTTATTTGGAAATAGGGTGCTTCCAGATATAATTGGTTAAGATGTGGTCATACCGGAGAAGTCTGGGTCCTTAATCCAATATGACTGGTGTCCTTAAAAAAAACAAAAACAAACAAAAAACCAAAAAAAGTATGTAATGCAAAGAGGCAGAGACAAAGGGGAAAGCCATGTGAGGATGAAGCCAGAGACCAGCGTGAGGCATCTGCCAGCCATGGAAAGCCACAGCCAGCCCAGCACCAGATAC
Source organism: Mustela putorius furo (assembly GCF_011764305.1). NCBI lineage: Eukaryota > Metazoa > Chordata > Mammalia > Carnivora > Mustelidae > Mustela > Mustela putorius. The sequence goes on from NW_025422057.1 coordinate 14,730,548, forward strand.
CAGGAGAGAGGCATGAAGGGACTCTCTCTCATAGCCTTCAAAGGAAGCAGCCCTGCCAGCATCTTCATCTTGGACCTACAGCCTGCAGAACTGTGAGACAATAGATTTGTGTTTTTAAGTCACTCAGTTTGTGGTACTTGGCTGAAGCAGCCCTAGAAAACCAAGTTACAAAATGAACATCCATGTACTTGAAATTGCTTAAGGAAGAGAACGGTCCGGATCTTTGAGGCTCCTATGTAACTTTCCTGGATTATATCACTATCCTTTCAGATGATACCATATCCTGAATATTGTGTGGATTGTTCTCTTTATTTTAAATAGTTTCCCACAAATGTGCATATCGCTAAACAATAAAACACTTAGATATAACTGTTTTCATTCTTTCCATGCTCTATACAGCCAGCAGTTTGCTCGCCTGCACACTACACGTTCCCCCACTCTCTGAACTGCTAAGAACAGATTCTACACTTGATCTTAGCCAAAAGGCCGAGAAGTGATCCTCCCGACTCTCTGAAAGTAGAGTGTTCCTATGAAGTCTCATAAGCCAAAATGGCCTTAAAGCAAAGAAGCAATTTCCATTAATTTAAATGGGAAAAAAATATTTAGCATTCCCAGGCCCCAAAATAACCTCTCCTGAGGCTTTTCTGATACCTTAGGACACATCTTGCTAACAGATGCACAAAATAAATGGAGATAAAGCACAGATGCTCACAGACACAGTTCAGAGCTCTGGCAGCCTGATGCTGAGACGCTGAGTATCATTCCCAGGGAAGGCTCTGAATCACTTCCATGGGGAGAAGCAGGACTACACTCTGGACTCAGAGTGTGTGCTGACCCTTTAAGGAATGGCTGTAAAACACTGAGTGCTATTTTTGACTTTCACCTATTTCATAAAAGTGAAAGTCCTCTTCAGATTTCTTTTGTTTGCAAAAACCCATAGTAATGTAAGTTCTTCCGTAAAAGCAAGTGGCCCAATGTGAGCTTTCAAAAAGTGGGGGATACTTGTGTTATGTTTTCGAGGCTTATTCATGTCGATGACTCTCTATGTAGGTAATTCTCTTTTTTACTCATACCATTCTATATACAAATATAGCATAATTTGTTTATAAATGGACACCTGTTAATTCTAGCTTTTGCTATCAAAAATAATACTGCCAAGAAAAATTTTATATATAATCTCCTAGTGCACATGTCCAAGTGTCTTTGGGAGAGCAACCCACAAATTCATGATGTGTATCTTCAACTTTGCTAAACTATTGTCCTATAATTTTTTAAATTGAAAGGTTTGGCTTTTTACTTTAAATAATATTTGATTACCATTCACCCATCTGAGATTAATTTTTGTGCATGATCAAATTGGGCTCCTCTTCCTTTTTTCCATATGGATAATCAATTGTACCACCATCATTTATTAAATATTCTTTCCCCACCATTATGCAAATAAAGACATAAATGAAATTCCCATATATTTCCATACATTCATGTGGAGTCTATTTCTGGACTTTCTATTCAATTCCGTAAGTGATGTATCTTTACGCAAGCACCACAGTTAATTTTGATTTCTGGAAAGGAAATTCCCCCAAATCGTTTCATCTTTTTCTAGAGTATCGTGGTTTTCTTTTATTTATTTGATTTTATTAAATTTTTAAATTATAATTCCAGTATAGTTAACAGACCATGTTACATTACTTTCAGATGTACAGTGTAGTGACTAAAAATTTCTGTGCATTACATGGTGTTCCTCACGACCAATGTACTCTTTAATCCCCGTCATCTATCTCACCCATTCCCCTACCCACCTTCCCTCTGGTAACCAACAGTTTGTTCTTTCTAGTTAAGAGTCTGCTTCTTGGTTTTTCTCTCTCTCTTTTTTCTCTGTTTGGTTGTTTTGTTTCTTGCTTTCCACACATGAGTGACATCATATGATATCTGCCTTTCTCTGACTGACTTATTTCACTTAGCATTATACTCTCTAGCTCCCTCCGTGTTGTTGCAAAGGGCAAGGTTTCACTCTCTTTTATGGCTGAATAATATTCCACAGCATATATATACACACTAAATCTTCCTTGCTTATTCATCTGTTGATAAACACTTGGACTGCTTCCATCTTTTATTTACTTAATATCAATTATTTTAAAATAATTGTTGACCTATTTTTATAAGTTAATGTGTACATTACACATACTCATTAGGTTAAAAGCATAATATAATGAACACCCCTAAACCCATCATCCAACTCAAGAACTAGACATTACTAAAACTTCCTTCCACCTATTTACTCTTACTATTTCATTCCTGTGCTTCCCCACTCTAAAGATAATCACCACTGTAAATAGTTTAGGCTCATTCTACTTTTTTTTTTTTTTTTTAAGATTTTGTTTATTTATTTGACACAGAGAGGGAGCGATCACAAGCAGGCAGAGCAGCAGGCAGAGAGAGGGGGGAAGTAGGCTCCCTGCTGAGCAGAGAGCCCGATGTGGGGCTCAATCCCAGGACCCTGAGATCATGACCTGAGCCGAAGGCAGAGGCTTTAACCCACTGAGCCACCCAGGCGCGCACATTCTACTGTTTTTAAAATGTTCTCTAGCTACGAATAATACTTTACAACTTGCTTTTTTCACTTAACTTATGTTTCTAACTTTCATCCATGTTGTTCTGTGAGGCTATAATTTCTTTCTTTTATCCCCAGTGATTTGCACTGACAGATGCTTGTTCTTCTGTGGAAATTTTAAGGTTATCTTTTATGTTCTATAAAAACTTTTTTCAATGAAAATTTCATTAAATCTATAGATCAGTGTGAGTAGAACTGATAACTTCACTAATGGAATCCTCCTATCCATGAAGGAATTTCTCTTCATTTAGTTGTATCTTCATTAAAATTTCTCAATACAACTTTATACAAGTTTATTATCCTATAACTTCATATTTTTCTACATAAAAAAATTTGCACATCTGTTAAAATTCATACTAATTAGCTTATATTTTTATTGCTACTATAAATAATATTTTTAAAGATCACAATTGCTATTTGTTGCTTTTTATATAAACTTTTTTGAGTGTATTTAGAGTACTTCTGGTTACTTGCTAACTTTTTATTATCTACAAAAATTTTTTAATGTATTCATTTATATTTTCTATGTAGACAATTATACAATTTATAAATAATGAAAAGTGTATTTATTTGTGATCTTAGTATAACTTCTACTTTTTTCTTAACTAACTGCACTGGCTAAAGGCACCAGCACAATTTTAAAGAGAAGAAGAGATAGAAGGAATTCTTTCCCTGTTTATGATTTTAAAAGGTGTGTTTTGTATCTTTCTCCACTGAGTACCATGTTTTCTCTGTATTGGACTTCTACAGATACTTTTTATCATTTAATTTCTTTGTATTTCTAGTTTGCCAAGATTATTCTTTTAGTCATGAATGAAAATTTTGGCACCCTTTCATCTACTGTGATGACCATACGACTCTCTTCCATAAATACAATAAGCATTGATATTCGGAGGTTGGACAGTGGGCAAATAATAAGAAGGCTTAAACGCAAAGGTGATTAAAGAACCAAGACTGCATGAAGTTACAAGTGCTAAAGGAAGGGAAAACTCCTACTAAACAGTAAGAGTGTTCGAATGTAACAGACATAGTCTGCTCCTGATTTTTGTCACTGTCCTTTAACAGACCGATCACAGTGCTTTTTATTCTTTTTGACATTGTCCTGACATGATATAAACAAAATTTTTTAATGTATCTGCTTGACTGAATTCATGCACCAGTGTTTTTGAACTGAGTTTGGCAAGAGGTTTCCATTTCTGAAGAATTTACTCCATAATTCTCTTTAGTTTTATTGGCCCTTTCATTTTCTTGGCAACAAACTGTTCTTATAGTCCTGATAATTTAGAAGTTTAATAGGAAGGATTTGGCTTTCTTCTCCTGATAATTTTTCACAAACAGGGAACTAATATTTCAGTAGGTTGTAGCTGACTACTCTTTATAAGATGGACTTCTCAGTCCGTCAACTGGACCGCATGGTCCAAAAGAACTCTTCTGGTTGCCCATGTGGTTTAGGGCCATTGTAATTTTTCATTAATGAGACAAAACAAAAGAAAACAAAACCAAAATACAATCAAACAAAAATCAAAAAGAAAGCAATTACTGCACAAATGAGACTATGGTTTGGATTTGCAGTTCTATTCACATTGGGCAGCTGTGTGATGCTTCTGCTTTCAGCTTTTTGGTTGAAATTTTATTTTTAACCCTTCACTTCCCAAGTGATCTCAGTCTCTCATGAGAATGACACTGCTTGATCAATGATTACAGAAAAGCTCCACTATCTCAATTCATGAACTGCCAAATTTAATGATCAGCAACCTTAGTGTAGCCACTAACACTTCTGCCAAATAGTAAAAGGTATGTGGATATTGTTTAAGTAAGTCTTGATTTTTTTCCCCTTGTTCCTCTCTGTTAGCTATCCTACACAGATTGTGTAAGCAGAAAGCACTGTTCTGTGGATGTGCACCGTTGATGGTCTTTTTGACATAACCCCTGGAAAAAGCACTGAACCAAATATTGCTAGTAATGATAATTTCTGGATAGTCATTCTTTTTTGCCTTCTTATGTTTCTTCTGGATACTCAGACACAACAATAGCACCCTTCCAATTCTACTGAACTCTATCTGCATGCCAGATGCTGGGAAGATTCATCATGCTGAGATGCCTAGATTGAAAATTTTGGCATATATTCTGCTTCAAGGGAATTCAGATTCTCTAAAATCTATGAAAATCATGGTGACACAAGCCCAATATTTTACTTGGACTTTATTTTACTTTATTTTTTTTCCTTTTGCAATAATTTGATTGTTTTCATCGCATTTGATTAACTTCTTTAGTATTAATTTGGTAAATTCTACAACCCCCTTCCTTCTGTCTTGGGTAACACTTCTCTTCTCTTCTTTGCTTTTTTTTTTTTTTTTTTTTAAGGGTTACTTAGGTAGTATATTTAACCTGGGTCCATTTCTCTGACTTTTGCACTGCCAAATATGTAGAAACTACGGAAATATCCATAAAAAGAGTTCATCGCTATTTCTCTATCACTACAATGAGTTGTTCAACATCAATGTGACAAAGTATAAATCAAATACTCTGAAAGTTTAAGCTCTACTCACTGTGTTTCAAAAAGGAAAAGTGGGTCAATTTAGAGTTCATCAATTATATCACATTAAATTAGCCTCCATCATTGACTTGGCTCGACAGCTTTCATCTATTTTAATTTACAACAAAAAGGACAGCCAAGTACAGGATAGCAGCAATGACATGGTCAAAAGGAGGCTTTGTCTTCTTAGCTGTAAAGAATGTTTTGCTTTGGTACCATTAAGATATTATTAAAGACCTCTAAGTCAAAGGAAGTATAAAAGTAACATAAAATATGGTATGTCCCATAATATGTACATTCATAAACACAGATTTATAGTGGAATCCTATATCTAACACACTGAAGTTTTTAATTAATTTTTAAAAATAGATGATATTCTCATAAAGTACAAGCTCCAACGGTGATATGCTGTTAACATGGCAGAACACAACCAGTTCTTTACATTATCCACGATTCTATTCCTTCAGAGACACATATTTCTCTTATAATAAAAATGATATTTTAGAGACATTATTGAGTGAGGTATCAGTCTACCTATGACACCAAAGAGGAGGACTAAAACACTTTTTAAAAAATTTATTTATTTGACAGAGGTCACAAATAGGCAGAGAAGCAGGCAGAGAGAGAGGAAGGGAAGCAGACTCCTTGTCGAACAGAGAGCCCAATGCGTTGCTTGATCCCAGGACCCTGGGATCATGACCTGAACCGAAGGCAGAGGCTTTATCCTACTGAGCCACCCAGGCACCCCTAAAACTCTTTTATTTTAGTTAACTGGAATTAAGGAAAATGCAAACAATAGCTAATCCAAGTTCATCTTGGATTTGAAGCTGAATATTAAAGGCAGGTACAGGAGGTGTACATGATCATGGCCACTCCCAGAGGTAAAAAAGTAGAATATGGAGTACAGTAAGATATAACTTTATCCATGATGGAAAATAAGAACATGCAGGGAAAAGATAGTTACAATCCTAGAAAGAGTAGAAGATGATAAGCTTTTGCTTTAAAAATAGTATATTGAGGGCGCCTGGGTGGCTCAGTGGGTTAAGCCGCTGCCTTCGGCTCAGGTCATGATCTCAGGGTCCTGGGATCGAGTCCCGCGTCGGGCTCTCTGCTCGGCAGGGAGCCTGCTTCCTCCTCTCTCTCTTTCTGCCTGCCTCTCTGCCTACTTGTGATCTCTCTTTGTCAAATAAATAAATAAAATCTTTAAAAAAAATAGTATATTGATTTAAGAAACATTAGCTGAACATCCTCTTATAACCTGGTGTTTCACTAGGTGTGGAGCTACAAAGGTAAATAAGACACAATTACTGCCTTTTAGGAATTTTGGAAAATTCTATTGTGACATTCATTCTTCGTCACTCCTGGGTGGTTAGATATATTTAGTCAACTAATTTTTGTTTTATGATTTTTCTCACTACCAATACATGAATATGTGTTTTATTTTCCACTTAATTTACTATCATTAATCTTTTCATTGTTTATGTTATAACAGTTATGACATACTTCATATATATATATACACACACATACATATAGTTATTAACACCCTGTATGTGTTCTCTATAGAATGAGATTAAAATACAAATCATCTTTGTGCTTTGTGGTTTTATTTATTTTTTTGTTGGTGCTGGACATTTTTTCTAGCTTATTAAAGTATGGCTGACAAATAAAAATTGTGTATATTTAAGTAGTATGCTTTGATATATGTATATATTGTGATACAGTTACCAAGATCAGGCTAATTAATATATCTACACCAAATTTGCAACAACATGGATGAACCTGTAGGGCATTATGCTAAGTGAAATAAAACCACAATCAAATATTACATGATCCCACTCACATGCAGAATTTTAAAAAAAGCTCAATGTTATAATAACACAGAGGAGAACTGTGATTACCAGATGCTGGAGAGGGTAAAGGGAAGATATCAGTGAAAGAGCACAAACTTTCAGTTATAAGATGAATAAGTTGTGAAAACCTAGTGTATCACCATGGTAACTATAGTTAATAATTATATATTGTATACTTGAAATATGGCAAGAGAGTTGATTTCAAGGGGTCTCACTACAAAAAATGGGTTTTACTTTCTTACTGAATATTACTTTAAGCAAGATATCTGTTTAATATTTCCTTCCTAGGGGCGCCTGGGTGGCTCAGTGGGTTGAGCCACTGCCTTCGGCTCAGGTCATGATCTCAGGGTCCTGGGATCGAGTCCCGCATCGGGCTCTTTGCTCGGCAGGGAGCCTGCTTCCCTCTCTCTCTCTCTCTGCCTGCCTCTCCATCTACTTGTGATTTCTCTCTGTCAAATAAATAAATAAAATCTTAAAAAAAAAAATCTTAAAAAAAAATATTTCCTTCCTAATAACTCTATCCAAATTAGTTCCACGATGTTAGAACACAGTCTCTATATAATTAATTTTATATTTTCAAAACAAGCCTTCATATATTAATATGTTTTAATCTGTGTATGTGTCTATGTATATATCTCCAAGTAATTTATTATAATAAATGCATACATATTTTCAAACATAACCAATCATAAGACAAATATGGTTTTATCTCCTGACCTATAGAATAACTAGCACTTGACACTGTTGGAGGTGAAAGTTCACATGTTTGCTGTTGTGCGGACATGAAAAATCACTAAACCTACCTTTCAGCTTTGGTTCCTTTAGCTGAAAAAATGGATATAAAATAGCTACACTACCCACCCAGGAGTTTTTTATGAAGAGCAAATGAGTTAATGGAGTTTCCCAAATTCAAGTAATTTCAGCACTGCCTTTGTAAAATTTGACATTTCCTAATACCACCTAATGCTATTATTTACCTAGACTTTTAACTTAAATCTGCTTACCTTTTACAAAGCAAATTTATTTCAAAATAACACTCGCACCAAAGTGAGTCTTTCTAGATCCCAAATCACCAAAGAAATGTTGAAAAAGAAAAAGCTGGGAGCATCAGGTTGTCTGATTTCAAGCTTTATTACAAAGCTGTGATCACCAAGACAGCATGGTACTGGCCCAAAAACAGACACACAGACCAATGGAACAGAGTAGAGAGTCCAGATATGGACCCTCAACTCTATGGTCAAATATTCTTTGACAAAGCAGGAAAAAATATCCAGTGGAAAAAAGACAGTCTCTTCAATAAATAGTGCTGGAAAAATTGGAGAGCTATGTACAGAAGAATAAAACTCGACCATTCTCTTATACAATATACAAAGATAAACTCAAAATGGATAAAAGACCTCAATGTGAGACAAGAATCCATCAAAATCTTAGAGGAGAACATAGGCAATAAACTCTTCGACATTGGCCACAGCAACTTCTTTCAAGACACATCTCCAATGGCAAGGGAAACAAAAACAAAAACGAAATTTTGGGACTTCATCAAGATAAAAATCTTCTGCAAAGCAAACGAAACAGTCAACAAAACAAAGAGGCAAACCATGGAATGGGAAAAGATATTTGCAAATGACACTACAGACAAAGGGCTGATATCCAAGATCTATAAAGAACTTCTCAAACTCAACACCCAAAAAACAGATAATCAGGTTAAAAAAAAAAATGGGCAGAAGACATGAACAGAGGCTTCTTCCATGAAGACATACAAATGGCTATCAGACACATGAAAATATGTTCATCATCATTAGCCATCAGGGAAATTCAAATCAAAACCACATTGAAATACCTGTTAACACCAGTCAGAATGGCAAAAATGAACAAATCATGAAATTAAAAATGTTGGAGAGGATGTGGAGAAAGGGGGACCCTCTTATGCTGTTGGTGGGAATGCAAGTTGGTGCAGCCACTTCAGAGACCAGTATGGAGGTTCCTCAAAAAATTAAAAATAGAGCTACCCTATGACCCTGATATTGCACTACTGGGTATTTACCCAAAAGATACAGATATAGTGAAAAGAAGGGTCATATGTATGTACCCCAATGTTCAAGCAACAATGTCCACCATAGCCAAACTGTGGAAAGAGCCAAGATACTCTTCAATAGACAAATGGATAAAGAAGATGTGGTCCATATATACAACGGAATATTACTTAGCCATCAGAAAAGATGAATACCCAACTTTTGCATCAACATGGATGGAACTGGATGAGATTATGCTGAGTGAAATAAGTCAAGCAGAGAAAGTCAATTATCATATGGTTTCACTTACTTGTGGAGCATAAGGAATAATGAAGAGGACATTAGGAGAAGGAAAGGAAAAGTGAAGGGGTGGGAAATCAGAGGGGGAGATGAACCATGAGAGAATGTGGACTCTTCTCAGAAACAAACTGAAGGTTTTAGAGAGGAGGGGTGGTGGGATAATGGGTGAGCCTAGTGGTGGGTATTAAGGAGGCCATGTATCATATGGAGCACTGGGTGTTATATGCAAACAATGAATCATGGAACACTACATTGAAAACTAATGAAGTATTGTATGGTGACTAATATAATACAGTAAAATATTTTTTTAAAAAGACCAAAAAAATGAGGTTTTCTTCTTAAGATTTCAAAGGATAAAAAGATAACTGACAAATGTTCATATACTTCGGTATTTTGTAATTCCAGGTGTTTATATATCACATAAAACTGTGTTGGCCACCACTTAAAATCATATTTCACATCAGTAGTGGTTTGGTTGCCATATTTTGGGAACCACTCAGCTAATATATTTCAAGAATTTAGTATAAGCACTGCACAAATCTAAGACATCATCATTAAGTGGTTACTCAACTGTATGATATTCATAAAAAATATTTAATCAGCCCTACTACTGGAGTTCCATAAAACTCAATTCCTTGTACTATAGTTGTATTACACAACCGGATATAACTATTACTATTAGGGTGTTAAATATGATGAGGAAGAAGAAACTAAATAAATTCATTGTATATTACTAATAAATATGTTATCTGTTTAACAGATGCATATTATTTACTGGGAATTTGAGAGAATGAAACTTAGCTTAGGGTAGGTTGACTTCCATGGGGAGCAATGGAGAGTTGAATGCTACACCCCCAGAAAATAAGCAGGAGCCAAGTTCAATTGCAGAGAGATTACTGAGAGAGGATCGAGTAGTAATGGAACATGCATCTTCTTCAGCTACTTTAAAATTTTACTTTCGTCCTGATCTTTGGCCACCATAGGATGAGTGAGTAGTGTGTGTGTGTGTGGGGGGGTGTAGACTGTGAGGTTGGGTGTGATGACAGATCAGAAATCAGTATTATGATTAGTTTAGGATTTATAATTAGATTATCAGAAATATCAATAATCTTCTAATTTACATGTTAAGTTTTCCATTCAAGTGACCTTTTCTGAATTGTACTTTGGTGGCAGAGATATGGGGCTGGGGAAATGGGAGTATAAAATTTGGCAAGGCTCTGGCCCTTTCTTTCCATCTTCCCCACCAAAAATAGCAATTTTTCTTGTATTTACTTCACAATTAGATTTGAGAGTAATTTAGTACAGACAAAGGATACTGAAGTTAACAAAAAATGTAAAAAATGTTCTATTTCAATGTTCTATTGAAAAGCTATAAACCAGCCATTGGATAAATAGATTTTTCTGGTCCAATAGCTTTGCTAAATCTCAGCCAGTGTTCACTCACATGAAATAGTGATGCATTTATAGCTATTAGAGTATTGGTAATAACCTGAATTTAAGTCCAGTTTCACTCCTGCTCATAATAGGATATTAAAAAAGAAATAGGTGTAAAAAACATTTTGAAATAAGTAGTTACCTCTCTGCTACTTAAATAAGTCACAAAAGTATTGCTATCCTTCATAAAAACAAAGGTTGGTGATATACTCTTATTTGAGCAAAACTTCCCTTTTTACTTTATTACATATAAAAAAATCCAACTAATTTAGGAAAGAATTTTCCACAGAAATTGCTCCTCAGTACACAGATGTATCAAATTTCAATGGTTTTGCTAAGTGCCTTTTAAAGGATATGGCAGCTTGGAAGCAATGCTTATATTTAAAGAGGTACATTGCATTTAAAAGAGGCTATGGCGAAACAAAGACTCTGCCTTTCTCATAGATTATCTATGGTAAAATGATAATAGCCTAAGCATTAGGCATACACAGAATGAATAATGAGTCAAATATTATTTTCTAAAAATATCCACCTTTCCTGCAACGATTATTTTGTTTCATAACTATCAATCCATTCTATAAATCTCTTATGAAGCAATTTTTTTAAAAGTGCTTTAAAAATCTAACATCTGATGTCAAGTAAAGCCCTCCAGGACCCACTGATTCATCAGGGTAATAGGATGATCTTCACCTGTAACATATCTAGTGCAACATGTGCTTAGGTTCATGGCTCTTGACTGCAACTTTGTACACTGCCAATACCATATAGCAATTTATTCTGCAAGTTCTTGCACTGTCTTGCTTACTGACAATTACTCCTGAACTTCCACTTCGGGAGTCTCACAATGGAAGAACAGTTCTGGTTTCAATGGGATCCCTAAAGCAATGAGGTCCCATCAGATACCTATCAGCTCCTCATTTTATTAACAAGATTTCAACTATTAATAGCCAAAACTTTATTTTATTGTAATTGAGGGGAATCATGTTTTCTTTAATTGTTCAGGAATTAGGAACTTAAAATATATTATTTTATTCCACTCTTGGGAAGAGTCTCAGAACATCATGAGTCAAAAAAAGCTTCATTAGTGAAGTTCAAATTTTATATTCATCATTCAGTTAAGATGCTTGGCCAAGTTTTGTTCCAAATGTAGTAGTCAGATTTTCTCTCAATTCTGTAACAGGTCCAGGGAAAAACCAGAAGTTAATTTGGATATCAAGCCTATTAGTGTGAAAGTAATTAACTTGCAATTAACTTCACAATTAATCTAATTTGACATGTGCTGCTTTGGTCAGTTGGCTTAACATGTATTCATTTTACAAATACTCATTAAGCACCTACTGTTATGTCAAGCAAACATCATACTACATACGTATTAGGTATTAGGGATGAAAGGAGAACAAGGTCGGGTCCCCAGGAGCCTAGGCAGCCTAGCCAGCCTAGCCTAACCGCCTCTTGGTTTCAGCTTAGGTCATGATCTCAGGATCATGAGATAGAGCCCTGCCTCTGGCTCTATGCTCAGTGTGGAGTCTGCTGGAGGGTCTCTCCCTCTGCCCTTCCCCCTGCTCACATTCTCTCTCCTTCTCAAATAAATAAATAAATAAATAAATAAATAAAATATTTTTAAAAAAGAAAGAAAAGGAATCGTGCCTCTGTGGCTCAGTCAGTTAAGTCTCTGCCTTCAGCTCAGGTCATGACCCCACGTCCGGGCATCTGAGCCCCACATTGGGCTCCCTGCTCAGTGGGGGGCCTGCTTCTCCCTCTCCCTTTGCTTGCCACTCTCTCTGCTTGTGCTCTCTTTCCCTTCCTCTCTGCTCTATCAAATAAATAAATAAACTCTTAAAAAAAAAAAGGTAGAATTCATACCTTATATCCCAGGAACAGAATATTAGTATTGCTGCAAAAATACAGATTACTGAAGATCCAGGCATTCCCTGCCAAGCCCTCCCATTCCCTTATAAGGACAAAGGGCAAAGCTTTGATTTTTAGGAGAATATAGCTCAGGAGCTAAATTGAGATATTTCAAGAGCGATCAGACCAGAATGCTCTAAAACAAAGCCTACAAGGGAGCAATGTCTTGGCCTCAAAGGAACCATTTACTATACTGTATTTTCCTCAAAATGAAATCCTTTATCTTCGACCATTTAAACATGTGGCTGTAGGTTTTTTTTCCTATGGTGTGGTATGGCATTAATAACTCAAAATGAACACAACAGCACTTTCTTCTGAGAAAACAGAATAAATGCTATGCAAATTAAAGGAAATGCTAAGCTTTTCCAAAAAAGTTACCTAATTATTGTTTTTCTCCTGTGATATCTTACAAGAATAGCAGAAACAGTAAATAATAAACACCATCCTAATTTTCCTAAACTTCTGGAAATAAATTATACAAAGTAACTCAATGTGAAAAAAATGAAAAATTATGTTTCATTTTCACAATTATTTATTTTTACTTGCAATAAAACCATGTAGACCTTCATAATTATGTAATCGGTATGTAGAAAAGTTTTGCTCTAAGAAATGTTGAGAAACTAAGGGAGGAAAATTTGATAATTAAATTAAATGCAAAATATAATATAGCCAAAAACTGTTTTCTTGGGCTGAACAAAAGCACCAAATCCTAATCTAATATAAAAATAAAGACAGGTCTTTAAAAATAGCCACATAATTATGGGTGGTGTTCAATGACAGTATTTAGCTTATTGCAAGAAACAGGGATATTTTGTTAAGTACTTTCACAGAAAATAACAATCTCATATGTCTACAAAAACTATCTCTGACTTTCAGATATTATATCATCTACAAACATAAGTTTTCTTTCCTTCAAAAGTGATCTGGACATAAGACAAATTATCTAAATGCAGGGTTCCCAGCAGTCTGGATTCAGACCAGTGATAATGACAGTAACTCTAGCTTGTTGTGGAATGCTAATTTGTTCCAGTGCTGTTCTATGAGTCTTGATCTATTATCTAATTTTACTTTAATAACGACCCATGAGATGATTACTATTGGTATTCCCATTCTACAGATGAGAAAACAATGTATGAGAGAGGATGAATAACTTGCCCTAAATCATATAAGTAACAAGTGGCAGAGTTGATATTTAAAATAAAGTCTAAAAGAAGTTTGGGTCACTGATATAGGAGTTCCAACTTTTTTCTTTTGCTCTAAAGGTTATTTTTTTAAAACCTCCCAAATCACTATTTTTACTATAATTTAATATAGGACATCTTAATCACAACATAATTGGAAAGAATTTAAGATTTGAATGGAATTCATTTAGCTTTATGAAAAACTTAAAATTGTCCTTATTTCTCTAGTTATAGAGTAAAAATGTAGCCATGAACCACCCATGAATTCATTACTGGGAATCACTGATGCACTCTAAGTCATTAGTCCTATTGACTGATAGCTATCCATTTCTCATATTTTGAAAGTTATTGTAAAAAATACTGTAGAACATACTGTACTATGCAATAGCAACAACAAATCAATTAAATTACTGAGAAAAAAGGAGGAAGAAGACTAAAATTCAAATGCCATTACATGCTAGACATTGATACATACGGTATCCAGTTCACCCAACAACTCTAGAATGAACATACTGACATTCCCACTTCTATAAATGAGAAGACGAAGATTCAGGGAGGTCAGGTAATTAACCCAAAGTCACTGATATAGTACATAGAGGAGTTTTTTTTAGGGAAGTTTTACTCAGAGGCTCATATTTTAATTTAAATTATTCATTCTTAAGAACAACACTCAATTCTGTTTGAATGAAGGATAGTGATATTATTTATTATAAATATTATATAAATATTATTATAAATATTCTGGCCTAAAAGATTAAAAATTAACCTTAGAGATAAAAATTTGCTTGGGAAAAATTAAAACAAAGCTATAATTGTTTAAAAATGTTGACTTGCAGTAACATTATACACATAGACAACACAAAGTCCTCAGACTGAGTTACTAGAGAAACAGAAAAATGGTCCCTGCTATGCTTCCTATTCAAGTTTAGCACATCCTTAAAATGCACTGATTTTGGAGCGCCCAAGATAAATTATTTTCTTAGAAATATCTTATTAAGTACATAAATATTTTATAAAATATACTAAAGCAACAATATATTGCCAAACAGTAGGAAGTTTAAATTAAAACCCTTAACCAATAAAAGTGTTTTATAGCAATTACTAGGTTTCTAAAAAAAACCTTTTCACTCAATTTAACCACAATGTAATAATTAACATAGATTAACAATAATATATAAATATGCAAACAACTATCATGAACAGTATATTGATATTATTCTTACAATAGCTTTTAACACATTATTAGACAAAAAATGTTTCATAGAGCGCCCGGGTGGTTCAGTCCTTAAGGGTCTGCCTTCAGCTCTGGTCATGATCCCAAGGTCCTGGGATGGAGGACAGTGTGGGGCACCCCGTTCAACGGGAAGCCTGCTTCTCCCTCTCCCACTCCCCCTGCTGTGTTCCCTCTCTTGCTGTCTCTCTCTCTCTGTCAATTAAATAGGTAAAATCTTTTTTTAAAAAAGTGTCTATCAAGTATCTAGTTAACTCTCTTAGAATCAAATTGGCTAAGTCAAGACTGAGTAGCCAATGAAAATTTTCTTGGGCAAGATTTATTTATATGCTATTTCTTTTTTTTTTTTTAAGATTTTATTTATTTATTTATTTGACAGAGAGAGAGATCACAAGTAGGCAGAGAGGCAGGCAGAGACAGGAGAGGAGGAAGCAGGCTCTCTGCTCAGCAGGGAGCCCCATGCGGGACTCGATCCCAGGACCCTAAGATCATGACCTGAGCCGAAGGCAGTGGCTTAACCCACTGAGCCACCCAGGCACCCTTATATGCTATTTCTATGTCATATTTTTTATCAATGTTTTTGAAATCTACACTAAGTCTTTTCAGAACATTGCTGCTTATACAAATTTCAACATAAGAATTTGGTTGCTAGGTTCTACAGTTCTCTGTGATTCATCTGAATTTCAATTATTTGTACTCTCTGGATATTGGAGGTAAATCTGAGTTGAATTTTCTAGCACTATCACTTATCCATTACATAATGTTAGTTGAGTATTTGTATTGTTAAGTGCTATTAGTGGGGTTATTGTGAAATTAATGAGTAAATACATCAAAAAGTGTTTACTGTATTAGGCATGCAAAAACTGCTAGTTCTATTTTTCTCCCATATACCTTGGTTCCTTTTAAGATTCTTTTCAATATAGAAAGCACATTCATATTCATTGTCGGAGAATCAAAAATTATAGAAAAAGTACAGGTGTTAGAAACAATAATTTCCTTATAATGTAGTTAAGTCTTAGAGGGGTTAAGTGACAATAAATTTGAGACAAGAAGTTTCTTTCTTTTCATAATAATAATTACATAAGTGACAGTCTTTCTTTCTGCTTTGTCTTCTAGTAGAGAGTCAAATCTCAAGTTTAGTATTTGCTCCACTGTTGCCCAGAATTTTACGAACTAATATATTTTTATTTAGATTTATTTATTTTTACAGTGAGAGAGAGAAAGTGTGAGCATGAGTAGTAGGGGCAGGAGGAGAAGTAGAGAGAATCCCAAGCAGACTCTGTGCTGAGTGGAGAGCCCCACACTGGACTTGAGCTCATGATTCTGAGATCACAACCTGAGATAAATAGAAATCAGATGCTTAACCAACTGCATCACCCAGGAGCCCCTAATAGAAAAAGTATTTTAACATGGAATAAAATGTATATTCATAAAGTATGTTTAAAACTTTGTTCATTTATTTCACAAACAATGTAAGTGATACTCCTCTGTACCTAATGATAACCCTATGAGAAAAGAACTATGATTGCTCCTTCATTCATTTTTTTACAAAAGAGGAAATTATCTCCTGAGAGGATATATACTTGTAAAAGATTACACAGTAAAAGGCAGAGTAAGGATTCAATTCTGAGCAATCTCATTCCAGATTCTGTACTTCTAAACTTTATCCCAATAGTGCCTCCATTGTGATATTAAGAAACACCTAGTTCCTATTTTATAGATTCTTTTAAGAAACAGTGTGACTTAAGAGGTCTAAAGTGGCCAATTGTTTTGTTCTATTGGTGGGAGATTTCTGATGGTGGAGGGATAAGAACATAAAGGTAGTGAATTAGCTAGCTTGTCTTACATAATAATTTTCACTACTATATCTATTATTATACATTGAGTGCTTACTATGTAATAGGGACATTTCTAGACAGTTTGCAAGTAACTCTTGATTCTCACAACAATATAGGAAGTACATATTATTATTTTTCTATTTAACACATTAGTAAAAGAAGACACAGAATCAAAAAGTAACTTGCCTACATTTCTACAGTAATTACGTTGTGCAGCTAGTCCTATATTTAATTTAACCATCTAGCTATCAGAGAGAACAGAAAGCAGTGCCCAAGAGACTTTTATTCTCACAGCTGGAGTAAGAACCAGTGTTAGACACAGAGTCTTAGACACTCTAAAAATATCATTGCAACAATGAAAGGCTACATACAAAGTTCACACTTTGTCTGATCACGAATCCTTCAGTCTTAACCATTATAATACATTTTAGGACCAGTTTATGGTAAGCCTTCCTGAGATCAGAAATATCTATATTTCTTTTAAACGTCTCCTTTCCCCTTACATGGGGAAAAAGAGTTACTAATACAAACTAGAGCAGCGGTTCTTGAAGGGGTGGTGGTTGGAGAGGTGTATTAGAATAACGTAAAAGCATTTTTTAAAGGTACATTCACCTAAGTAAACAAATTGAATAGACGACAGGAGAGTAGGGGGAAAGAGTGGGAAAAAGATCTATGCAATCTGAAAAATTCCCTTAGCCAACTATGACATGGTACCCATTGAAATGAAATCTGCCAACACAAACTCTCAAGATGGTTCAATTCCGTGATGCAGTACAAACACCTTCTATCATACAGAGAGGGTGGTGTTCAGCAGTAACTGAGAATGTGGTGTCTAGAGTCAGACTGATTGGTTAGCATACCAGTCCTGCTACTTGTGTGACCTTGGGTCAGCTGCTGAACCTTTTTGCCATCATTTTACTACCTCATAGATTATGAGAAATAAATATGATAAGAGACAAAAATCCTTAGTGTGATACTTCAATGAATAACCTATTATTATAGTTTCTCCAGTATTTATTTTGTATAAATTTTAATTTGTTAGCTTTAGGTCTTAACCTATAACTAACAAATGGCATAAAGAACCAAACAAATCCAGTCTCTTTAATAATCTTATAACTGACATTCAAAGCTATATATTCAACACTTAAATTTCATATGTGAGAAAGGTAGATTCATCATAATCCTTTTGCTAGCACTTGTAGACTCATTACAGGTCTGGAAAGAGGTATGTAATGTAAATTTTTATAATTTACAAAGGCTCATCATTCATAGACTGTAACTGAGTCAGGAAATCACATTTGACTTCAAATCTGGATATACTGTAAGTGTAAATCGTTTCTTCTAAAACACACACAAAAAGTGCTAGACTCCTTCAGAAAAGCAGTCTCTCTAGTCCAACTGAGGATCTGCCCGTTGGAGAGTATGGTATTCACATGATTGCTTTCGAAGGATATACTTCAAATATCACCTGTTTCCTAAAATCTACATTTTATATACAGGGCTACTATTTTGAACACATCTCTTTCTTGAGCCTACTTTACAACTTTTGCCCATATCATTCCTTAAAGAATTTAATAAGTATATTATTAACCCACTGAAGGAGACTAAGTTTTATTTATCTGAAAATACATTCCAAGGCTACAAAGACCAATTCCTAGAAGCTCTGAAACTACAAATTTGGCAAATACCTGTATTCCTTAATTTGTTTATATTTTTCATAATTTTATATACTTGAATTTTTTCTTCATGAGAAATGGCAATGCTTACCAAATATTTCCTATGATTCTTTATTTTTCCTATACATCTTGCAGTTAGGCAGGGCCGTATGACTAATTCTATCTTATGAGCTGTGATTACAATTGACATCTATTCTGGGCCAAAGCAAAAAATGTGAGTTCTCCATACATTCGTTACATCTGCTTTGACTGACCAGTGAGAATTTAGACGTGGATCTGTCAGCCTATGTCTCTGATTGACTACATAGGAGAGAGATCCCTTGCTGATTACTTTTAGACATGTTACAGGTTTGAGAAATAAGCCTTTGCTCTATAAAGGCTGAGATTTCAAGGTTAATTTATTATCACAGCATTACAAAGCCTATTTTGACTAATTCAGAAATTGGTACCAGGGTAGGGCACTGCTGTAATAAAAACCTAAACTATGTGGCATTGAATAGTAGTCAGGTTATGAGAGAACTGATATTAGAAGTTGAACAGGTAGCAATCCATGTTATCTGGTGGGAAAACATTTGGTTAAATGTTGTCTTTGATAACTTCGGAAAGAAATCATGTACCTAATAACTTCAAGTATTATGGGAAGAAATTGGAAAACAGCATTAGTAGAATATGTTGACTTGCATTTGTTAAGATATTAAGAAAAGACCTTTAATCAGGAAAGAATTCATTAGTAAAGAGACGTAAAATGGAATAGAGCCTCCAAAAATTTGAGGCCTTACAATATTGGAAAACTAACCGCTATAGACCTTAAACAGTAAGAAATACGACTGAGAAAGACTTTGAGCGATAAAATGCCCATTAAAATTTAATCTTGGGGGGCGCCTGGATGGCTCAGTGGGTATAAGCCTCTGCCTTCGGCTCAGGTCGTGGTCCCGGGGTCCTGGGATCGAGCCCCCCATTGGGCTCTCTGCTCAGTGGGGAGCCTGCTTCCTCCTCTCTCTCTGTCTGCCTCTCTGCCTACTTGTGATCTCTACCAAATAAATAAATAAAATCTTTTAAAAAAACAAAAATAAAAATAAAAATCTAATCTTGTGTCAAAGATCACATTAAAAGTATAGCCTTATGCCCATTTTAAAAATTACTGAGTTGATTATGATACCTCAGACAAATTTTAGCCTGGGTTGATGCACCCTAAAATATTTTGTCTAGATAAAATAACTCAGAGCAAAGATCAGATGGAAAGCTTTGCCTTTTTACAGAAGTCAGATAGCCTCAATGCAGCCCGCGTCGAGTCTAGAAGAGTGAGGTGCGGGGAAAGAAAAAAAAGCAATATAGCAGATCTGAGAATATGTCTCTAAAGAAACCATGGGCACGGTTACTGGTACATGGAACTCACTGTAATCAAATAGAGAAGAAGCCCCATGAGTTTCTGAGAGAGTTGTACTGCCAAAGGAACCACAAACCTGTAGTAAGAAAATAATATTACTGTTCAGGACTCAAAATTACACTCAGGCTTCCAACTTTCTTTGAGCAGTAAGTAGGAAGAAAAAGCTTCATAGCCCCAAGGGCTATTCTACAACTCCTATTTCAGATATAGCCAAGGAATGTAACAGGAAGGAGGTACCTTCCTGAGCATCTGTCTAGGGACTGATGTGCAACAGCCAACCAGGATTCCTCACGCTCGCAGTCACTGTGAGTTTTCAGAAAGCTGACAGACAGGAGCCCACCACTCAGCTTCCATTCGTCCCGTTCTCAGGCGGGAGTGTTGACTCTGCTTACCCTGTGTCTCTTCTACTGTTATCTGTGATTATGGAATACTTCTTTATCCCCTTTATCTGTTTCACTCATCCCCACCCACCTCCCTTATTATATTTCATATCATGGCTACTTATTGTTACATAAAGGAGCCAAAGGTGCTTTCTGTATATTAGCCTCTAGGTCGTTTATTTCTTCACAGCAGGCTGGGACCCATATGCTCCAAGGCCCACAAGCTCCAAACTCAAATTTCTACCCATCCACCTGTTTTTAACATAGGCCAAATAAGCAGATTTTTAGTCAGTTAGAGCCTGCCTGTTTTGTAGACCACATGAAACTGTGCCACATGTCTCCTAGCCCTGAGGGATTGATAAACCCCAGGATATAAAGACCCGAAGCTATTGATGCCCTTTGGAGCTTTCTGACCTAGGGACTCCCCTAGGGGCTGCTGAGCAATATCACCTAGACATGTAGCCCCCGTCTCTTTCCCCCTTATATCCCAGGAGTTTCCTGGTCCTCTTCCTCTTCTGGTAGTGGCCCCACGTGGTAGTTTGTAGACAGTCTCCCATCGGGAGGGACTTCTGCCCGTACGCAAACTTGTCAAAGCATTACCCACATAATGCTTGTGTGTGCTGCTGCCAACTTGTGCTCACATCTTTATCCTGACCAGCCCCTAAATCCCTGGGATCCCCTATACTTACATTCATAACATTTACGCCATGAGATTAATTATGCATATTGGTGATTCATTATCAACTTATTGTCTTTTATCTACTTATGCATACATGTATTTATTCAACAGATATTATCCTAGTGCCTGCTATATATAAGACACTATGCTGGGGTTTTTTTGACACTATGCTGGGTATTGAGAAAATGAAGATAAATAGAGCATGATCAGTTCTCACAGATGCTTACATATGCTGGTACGGCAGCCAGATACAGAAGAAGTAACTAAAGCAGTGGAATAAGTGCCCAAGGAAAGGTATGTAACAGGAACTAAACAGTTCGTTTGCCTTTGTTTCTACTTTCTTTAATTGAAATATTGGTCATAGATCTAACAGAAAGAAACAGAAACCCAGAAATGAGTTCAGTATTTATACTTATCTGACATGAGTGTTCTTTGTGGGTATGTCCATTGAGCTGTTGCTAAAAAGTTATTTAATATCCCGCTCAGCTTATCTGCTCTTTTCCTTTTGCCTTATTTCCCCACAGTTGGCCCTTATATTAAGGGGCCAACTTAATATATAAGGGGCCAACTTAATATATATTAAGTTGGGAGAGTCAACTCAATATATATTAAGTTGGCCCCTTATATATCCCTTCCCTTGACTTGTGTTTGCTTTAACACAAGCACAATATATCCTTTTCCCTTGACTTGTGTTTGCTTTTAAAAAAAAATGTTCCATTAATTTACTGTTACTCAACATTTTTCTGCCAAGCCTTAGTGCAGAAAAAAAATCCCTCCTTCCTAAGAGATTACAATATAGAATATATTGAATACAGAAGCCAACCACATAGTTATAGCATAGAGAGGAGAGGACTCCGATGGAGCCACATTCTGGGTCAGGGATGGCAAATAGGCCTGCTATCCTGTGCTACCGCTCATCAGTTAGTGGTGGCTGCCTGGAGTGCTACAGCTGACCCTTGAATAATGTAGGGATTAGGGGTGCCAGCCTTCTGCCCAGTCAAAAATCCATGCATAGTTTTTGACTCTCCCAACTACTAATAAACTAAAAGTACAGCTGCTGACAGGAAGCCTGATCAATAACATAAATAGCTGAGCAGCACATATTTTTGTTTATCTATACACTATATTCTTACAATAAACTAATTCAGAGAAAACTGTTATTAAAATCATAAGGAAGACAAAATACATTTACATTTAGTATTGTACTGTAAAAAAAAAAAAAAAAAAACGCACATAAGAGCACCCAAACAGTTCAAACTCATGTTGTTCAGGGTAAACTGTATTACTGTTATTCAAGTATAATTAACATACAGTATTCTATTAGTTTCAGGTATAGAATATGATGATTCCACAATTATAAACATTACTCAGTGCTCATGATGATGAATATACCCTTAATCCTCTGCACCTGTTTCACCCATCCCCCTGCCCACCTTCCCACTCGCAACCACCAGTTTGTTTCTATATTTAAGAATCTGTCTCTTCTTTCTTTGTTTTGTTTCTTAAATTCCACATATGAGTGAAATCATATTTCAGGTCTCACATTTAGGTCTTTGATCTATTTTTAGTTTACTTTTGTGTATGATGCAAGAACGTGATCCAGTTTCATTCTTACCCATGGAGCTGCCCAGTTTCTCCCAGTACCATTTGTTGAAGAGACCCTTCTCCCATGGTATATTCTTCCTTCATTTATCATAGATTAAGTGACTATAAAAGTGAGGGTTTGTTTTGCCTTTTTTTGAAGATCTTATTTTTTAGAGCCTAAATGTTCATAGAAAAGTTGAAGAGATGGTTCACAGATTTCCCCTACACTCTATGTCCCCCCCATATACAGTCTCTTCCATTATCAATATTCCCTACCAGAATGATACATTCATTACAACTGATGGACCGACATGGACACATCATAACACCTTTCCTTCTAAAAATATATTTGACATGAACTGGCACATTATAAGTTAGAACATTCCAGGTTGTGTTCTCATCTTCATGCTTACTGAATTATAAACAGGTATAAATACAGATGAGATAAGAGATAGGCGGAGATCTCCATTACTCACTCCAGATCATATATAATTAACCTACCATATCATCCCTGTTTGTAAAGTTAAATTGCCAAAAAAAGTAGGATTATTTTGTTAACTGATAAATTCTACTGAAATTTGCATAAACCATTAAACCAAGCTATTGTTCAAAAAATATACACTTCTACAGAAATATTTTTTAGTATCTCTTTAATAGAGTTACTGTGTTTTACCCTAACAAAATATACAGTATCTTTCAGTTTTTGGTTCTAGCCTTGATTACTTGGAAAACTTGTTTTCTTTAGCTTTTGTAGTATCAGTACATCACAATAACCTTCCCTTATTGTTGCTGTGGATCACTTCACATGCCAGAGTAAATTTCATCTAAGTTAAGAATTATCCTTAGGAAACTAATTAAATGCTCTGTGAACTTGTTGTTATTGGTTAACAATCACTGAAATGGCTATTACGTTTTCTTTCCAGAAAGAATGATTTGCAAAATTTTACCCGAAGTTATCTAAGAACAACTACGTAGGATTTAGAATTTCCTTCCTTGCTTAGAACATTACCAGGGGTCCTGGCTCTGAAGACAGATAGCCTGAGATACAGGGATCCCGACTCACTGTTTATTAGCTTGCTAGCTTTTTAAACTTGGGCAAGTTATTTAACCTCTCTGTGCCAGTTTCTTCAACTATAAGGTGGTAATAACAATTAACATATTTCATAAGTTTTTTTATGAGAATTAAACTGAGTAACATGTGTAAAGCCCTTATAAGGCTGACTGGCACATAGTGAGTGATCAGTAAGTGTGAGCAGGTATGGCATTATTAATGACATATAGCTAGTGTATAACCACAGTAGGTACTGGAAGAGAAGTCCTTTGACCTTCTGCATTTTCCCATTCATACTTGCTGTAATAAAAATAGTTGTGGTGAATAAAATGAACAGTGAACATTGGAAGTTAATATGTCAAGAGGAACATCTGTTAAGAGCACCTTCATTACTGTGTATTTCCAGAGGAACAAGAGCATAAGGCAAGATAGAATCTCTTAAACAGACTGTTTGGCATAAGCAAATAAATAATATGTCTCAGGACACAAAATAAGACTTTTGGTATGAAACTTATGAACATTGCATTGTCTTTTGTTCATGCCAAACATTAACATATTTTAATTTCCAAGTTTGATTGGATTTTGAAGTCAGAGTAGATCACCTATGTAGATAAGTTGTGTCTTCCTTGTCATTTTACAAAAATCTGTAGTTAGAGATGAAATTTGTTGATTTGAAGGCATTTATTAATATTAAATCGTTAAGTAAATGATCAGATTTATACAAAAAGTTTAGATTTATGGATAAATTATAATTTATAGGATTATTGTGTTATTGAAGCATGTTGACATTTCAAGCTGTTTTTCCCTTTCTTCATTTGGATAAGTTTTGATATGGTAGTTCTCATTTTATAATAGTAATGTTGAGGCATAGTTGCTGGAATTTCATATTTTTATACTCATATCACATTTTCTCTTACACTTGTAAAACCTATGATGCATTCATGAACAAACGATACAGGTAAAAGTTAAGGTGTTGTGTTCAACTCCATTCAACTCAATAAATCTTTGCTGAATCCTCACTGTGTGGAAGATTTCATTCCAAGTGACACCTACGATACAGAAATAGGTAACCAGTCCTGCTCTCAAGGAACTTACAGTGTAGTGGGGCAGGAGTACAAAGAAATGGGCACAAACTGTCACTGCATCTTAACAGAAAATTGTATCATATTTGGTGAGGTATTCAGGAAGAATGTCATGAAGAAGTAGTATTTAAACTGGGTTATAAAGAGTAGGTTGAATTTTGATGAACAATGGTAATTCTGGTCATTTTAGGCAAAATTAACAGCATACAGAAAATCATCATAGTCTAGAAATTGAGTCTATTTATAAGGAAAATGAAATTTCTGATGTGGTTGGAATGTGTTAACAGAAAATAATACAGGAATGATAAGTTAAGGTCATGTTGGAATGGCCATGCATTCTTGGTTGAATAACTAAGACTTTCAAAGATTTCTTCTGAAGAAAGTGTGTAAGTGGCAAGTAAACAATTAAATATTTAGAAGAAGTTCACCATAAGATGCTAAGACCCTTCAAAATCAGAACTATGTTTTCTTCATCTCTATTTCCAGCACCTGCCTGGCACATAGTAGGAGCCCTGTAAGTGGAAATAATGAGTGATTAAATACAATGAGAAATGAGGAAAGTATATTATTCAAGAATGAGGTTCCAAAGGGGCACGTGCACCCGAATGTTTATAGCAGCAATGTCCACAATAGCCAAACTATGGAAAGAACCTAGATGTCCATCAACAGATGAATGGATCAAGAAGATGTGGTATATATACACAATGGAATACTATGCAGCCATCAAAATAAATGAAATCTTGCCATTTGCAACAACATGGATGGAACTAGAGTGTATCATGCTTAGCGAAATAAGTCAAGCAGAGAAAGACAACTATCATATGATCTCCCTGATATGAGGAAGTGGTGATGCAACATGGGGGCTTAAGTGGGTAGGAGAAGAATCAATGAAACAAGATGGGATTGGGAGGGAGACAAACCATAAGTGACTCTTAATCTCACAAAACAAACTGAGGGTTGCTGGGGGGAGGGGGTTTGGGAGAAGGGGGTGGGATTATGGACATTGGGGAGGGTATGTGCTTTGGTGAGTGCTGTGAAGTGTGTAAACCTGGTGATTCACAGACCTGTACCCCTGGGGATAAAAATATATGTTTATAAAAAATTAAAAATTAAAAAAAAAAAAAAAATTAAAAATTAAAAATTAAAAAAAAAAGAATGAGGTTTTTTCCTCATTCTTGAATAAGAAATCCTGAGGATCCAGGCTATCTAAATATCAACTGATACATCACTGATGGTCTCTGCTATGGCTAGGAAATGACATGTATCATTGCTGCTCATGGCCTATTCTTCAGGTTTAATCAGTCCTAACTGATTCCAAGGGGCCTAAGACTTTTGGGAGAACAGACGGAGTATTTGGTGAATATTACTGTCTTTGCCACAAGCATCATTCTGGTCACCAAGTATCACTTTGCTTTCTTCTTTGCACATATACAATGTCACTCACATGTACCTGGATCTAGGTTGGAATGATGTGGAACTGGGATCCAGGGGGTGTGTCAACTGGAGGGCCTGCATCTTTATATGGCCTGGACTTTTAACAGCATGGCACCTCCCGGAAGGAAGCATCCAAATAGAAGTATTAAGACAGCAAGTGTTCCGGGAGACCAGAAAAACAAGGAGGAAGCTGCAGGCTTTTCCCAACATAGAAGTGGAGGCACACACATCGCTTCTACTCTAATCTGATGGTAATAAGTGAGTTGCTAAGGCCAGTCCACATTCAAGGGGAGAAGAATAAGCTTCCACCTGTTGATAAGAGAGTACCAAGTTCACACTGTAGAAGAACATGTGAAATAGGAGATACAGTGGCCATTACTGGAAAATAAAGTCTGTCACAGATGTTAGTATTGGTTATATTGATTTGGTTTACTTTTACCTTAGCTAGAATTTAGCTGCATATAGTTCTTGATCTTAACGTAACTATACTTGACTTAAAAATTAGTGGTACATAAAAATGGCCTCTCCTATCATTCCATTTCCTCCATCACTGTTTTCTAGAAAATGCTGTTGCCACTGAGACTTCCATGCCCGTCTGGGATTGTAGTCCAGAAGCCTTTGCATCCCAGCTATCACTGGAATAGCTACTGCTTCTAGAATTCCCAAGATGTGAATGGGAGTGTTCTAGCTCTCACGACTCATTCTAGGGTAAGAAAATGTCATACACTTTTCAACCTGATTCTTGATATACATTTTTCCAGGACTAGTTAGGTTCTAGTGAGTCACTAGTACTACAATTTTCATTCAACATGAATTATTTAAAATTGAAAAATACAAGACAGGGAATATAGACAATAATATTATAATACTGTGTGTTGACAGATGGTGATTATACTTACTGTGGAGAGCACTGAGTAATGTAGAGAATTGTTGAATGATATGTTGTACACTTGAAACTAATAAAATATTGTGTTAATTATACTTCATAAAAAATAAGGAAAACAAGATGTTTTTATAAACAAACTCCATTTATACATTTTATCCAAGAATAATACATTTACAAATTTAAAAACTAAGTTATAAATGAAAATTTGTCAACTTGTGTACATTTCTATCATCCACTGGACTATAACTTCTGTGAGAGCCAGAAATGTGTCCATTGCTCCTTGCTATATTTCTAGGACCTACCTCAAAGCTTGGTATATAATAGGCAGCAAAAAGATATGTGTTAGAAACAATGAATCACTGTACTTATTACGTGTAACATGCTATATTTGTAGTGGGTTTAAATGATTTGAGAGAAAATTTCAATATCTTAATACCCTTTATTACTTAGAACAGTTGTGTCTTGTGTTAAATTTTATTAATTAAAATTAGTAAATATCTCAGTTGCGATCACACGATGATACATGTGCATCAGAAACAAACACAAATTAATCTCTAGGTTCCTGTTAAGATAAATTAAAGTTGAGGGCATCTGAAATAGTGGTGAAAGTGGAAACAGGAAATAAAGCATCTGATATTAGCTCAAAAACAGCTCATTCATAAATTTATGTAGCTTCATCACAAGAAATTTTCTATCCCTAGAAGCTAAAGAGAGAAAAAGAAAGTAATGAGCTATATATTGTGCTGCTATCTGATGTGTCCTATGGTGGATTTTGCATCCTTCAGTTTTAAGTGTCTCAATTTTGAGTGCTTACTTTAATAAGCCTTATATGAGTTAGGAAGGAAGTTGGACCTAACCTGGGTTTGTTGTTAATGGTACTATAATTGTTGGTTCCTTTGTCTTTCTAAAATATCTATGTGCCCCTTTAGTGCAGAAATTGTATTTAATTCTGTTTTTTTCCAGACAGTATTCAATGTTTGACCCAATCAGATCTCCAAAAGCATTGGCTTAATGATAAAAACAATGCAAACATACATACAAATCCTTACATAGACATAGAGCTTTACAATCCAACTCAAGTTATTTATTCAACAAATATTTATGTAGAAGACACTAATGTACACAAAACAAATGTATACAAAAATAAAACGAGGCTAATGCATTAATATTTTAATAAAATATTTTATTAATTTTTTAAAATTTCAGTATAATTAACATGCTATTTGGTAAGTACCATAAAGGAAGGATGTGTGATTTTTATAGAGCTTTAGGAGAGTGGGATCACTTACTATATTCAGGATGATTAAGAAAGATTTCTTGTACTTGAAATTAATATAATATTATAACTTGACTATACTTCATTTTAAAAAAACAAAGAAAGAAAGAAAGACTTCTTGGAAGAGGTAGCATTGCATTCAAATCCTGAGGAATGGACAGATTGTAACAGAGAAAAGGATTACAGAAAGTCTTCAATTTCTTCATCAGAATTTTCAATTTGGGATATTTATTTTGTTTAAAATTTTAAAGGCATTTTAGCTTTGTTTTCATAACTTTATAAGCCTAGCAATTTATTACATCTAATTTAATGTTTATAACCATAGAAGTAAGAATAAAATAAATCTGAGTCAGCCACAAGGTTGGTGAGATTTCTTCTTTACTTCCTTTAAAGGTAGGCAAGTGAGCATCCTAAACTCTGACTTCTCTTTTTTCATCCCAAATACCTGCTAGGTAACTCCATTAGAATGTCCTATAATATTTCAATATTTACATGCTTTATTTAAAACTAGGAAAAACCACAAATTTCTGTGGCACCTTTCCGTCAGTAAGAAGATCAAAGTCACTGTTTTTCCCAAATCAGGAAAATAAAATATCAATTGAAAATGGTAATGAAGTAAAGTGAGAAGTGGCAGGATTTGGCAATAAACTAAATTGCTGAAACAAGATGTGGTGTGAGTGGTCAAAAAGATACTAAAGCATCATAAACTGGACAAATAAGACTACTTAATTTACTATAAACTCAAAACTTCAACATATATATATATGTATACATATATATGGGTATATATACATACACACACATATATATACGTGAACACATATATAGATTTGTACATACACATAATTCAGAAAGGGATTCCTTCTCTTTTCCTTTCTTCTACCCTCTACCCCCACCACAAAAGGAGATAGGAATACTGGATCAAAAATGATTTAACAAATACAAAAATTGGTCAATATAACTAATTTAGAAGGGTGGGAATAATAACAAATGACTATTATTGTTGTTGTTGTTTTTAAGTAATCAATGCTTTAAATAAAATGAAGTCTCCAGTAAGAAAGGTTATTGCTTTGAAAATCTAAGATTTTTATATTCTTAACTTCTCAATGTTCAGCTTAAATTTGCTTAAATTAAATTATTGCTCTGGGTTATTTTTATCCTCTTAGTCGTTTCTTTGTTCTAGTCCAAATATGTTCCACTTTTTAATATACTATATTATAAAATGCTATAATTTAAGGTTTGATTTATGAGATTACAAATATAGAATTAATGGGAGATACTTCTACCACTAATTCCTAAAATAAGTTGTATTCTTCCCAAAGGAACAGAGTAAGTTAGAAAAAGAATAGGCTTTTGGAGTCAACTTCACATGAAATTTGAGCTCTGCAACTTTCTGGGCTGTGATCTGGGGCATATCAATTAACCACTGCACTCCCTTTTTTCTCATCTTTAAAATGCATATATCAACATTTACTATGTTTCAAGTTATTGTTAATATCAGATGATATAAAAACACCTCAAGTAATTTTTGGTTGATACACTCACTCGTGGTAGTAGTGTTAATCATAATAAGAACAATATATGTCATACAATTATGTTGTTTATATATGTGCCAATCATTGACTTTTCCTGCAGCCAATAACACTTACCATTTAAAAACTGTAGTTAAAGTTAACATGTCAAATCTGGTAGCACTGTTTATGTATTTTTTAAAATAAGTCTGTATGTGACATTTATTGGGCCATCTTGTCCTTTTACCTTATGGCTACTCTTAGCATAATATCACATCCAAAAATAAATTAAAGTACCTACAAATCCAAGTAAAAAAATTTGCAGTAAAATATAAAAGTTTAGTGGCAGTTTCTTTGGGATAAGAATAAAGGGTTATATTACTTCAAAACAAACTTCATAAACAATTTTCTTTAAACCTTTTGCTCCAAAGGACCAAGGTCCCAATTGCTCCCTCTCTCCTCATTGAGTCAGTGGTCTTCAGTGTTCTCCTGTCCCCATACTCAACTACCCATGTCTCATCTTTGTCTTTATCCAACATCCTGATGAGAAAAACAATGCACCTCTTTTAGTTAGCTTCGGCAGGAGCAGTTTAATACCTTCCTCGGTACATAGCTCCTCAAATAGACCAGAAGGCTCTTAAGGACAAGGATCATCTTTGTAACTCTAGCAAATGTGTAGCACAATAAATACGTGTCAAAATAATGTAAATACTTTTCCTTTTCTGGTATAGCATTCAGCTAACTGGTAATTGTTTCATATTATGAATACCTAGTCTGTCCATTATTTTTTTCTTTCTTTTTGTCTATTATCTAGAGCTATTAACATCGCCACCATGATGAATAAGGATGAAAGGAGAAATGTTTGAACTCTGTTAATTTTGTCATGCACTGATAATCCTTAAGAAAAACATTTGATAGGCTATTTCTCAGAAGGTTTTGGACAAAAATAAGCCTTCTAAATAATCTTTTAGACACCATTAATCTGCCCTCTAGCAGGGATTAAGAAACTATCATTTCTGCTAAATGCAGCCTGTTCTTTACCTTCAAACAGTCCTGAGAGTTGCTGTCCTCCTCTAAGAGTTGGCGGCAAATAATTATTGTCCATCTCCCTAAGCATGAACATCAACATGGTCTGCAGAACCCTAATCTCACTTCTACATAATGCATATTAAAAGTCAGTTTAATCCTTAACCTCTTCATCAGGGTAAGGGTAGAGTTGCTTCTAATTAAAATGAACAATAATATTGTTTTCCATTTGCATGATCTTTTTAGTACCCAAAAGGTTTTGACTAATTCTCATATTCCATTCTTACAATAATCAAGAGTTAGCTAGTAAAGAAATTTTAAGTCACAAAGGTAAGAGATCAACTCAGGATCATACAGCTGTTAATGGCAGAGCCAGGGCCAGAACTTGGGTGTTCTGCCTCCTACTCCATTGCTCATTTTACTGTACCTCTTCACCTCACTTGAGAAATGCAAGGGCACACTCTTCCTCTCCCTCTTAAAGAAATATACCTTTACAAGGCCTTAATCTCTCATAGGATGAGAAACAGAAAAATATCAACTATTAATACGCTTAAAGAGTAATATATCTATGGCATCTACAGAATGGGGTGATTTTAAAGAGTCTACTTGCTTATTATGAGTTAAGACAATAATTTTCTTTTCCTAGTTAGGATGGTGTAGAGTCTCTGTGAGTGGAAACATTACTCAAACAAATTATTATTAAATTCCTAATATCTAACACATTGTGAAACAGCATGGGAGATTTCATATGTGGCCATGAAAAATACAACTCAAAATATCAAATAATGGCAAAGGAATTCATTGCATTCTTTTTCACTGTAGGGAAATTGAAATAAATTAAAAACAATGATTGAAACTAATTATGCTCATTGATTGAAGCAAATGTTTTCACTTTTTTGATAGCAATAATGGTAGCAAACAGATCAAGTTTACTATACGACATCCACAATTTTAAGCACTTCACAAAAATTAACTCAATCATCGTAACAACCCTATGAGGTATTATCCTCTTATTCCCATTTTTAAAGATGAAGAAACTGAAGTATAGAGCAGGAAAGTAATAGGCACAGTTAGGAAGCAAGTAAGGATCAGAGCTGAGATTAAAAACCCAGGCTGTCTGGTTTCAGAATCTGAGTTTTTAACTACTATATTAGCATAATCCCTTTCAAATTATTTTTTGCATATATCAAATATAAGAACTTCCAGGAGTATAACACATTTCTAAGTCAAAAAAGGAAATGACAAGTTATGAAATTGGAGAACTGTTAAAAACACCTCTACGTAATAACACCTCTTCTTGTTCTGTTTTTATATTCAGCTGGGAATTCAGTTGAAAAACGTAACAATGTATATATGGAGTTCAGAACATAATTATATATGGAAATTAAATACCTGAAATTTTACCAAAGCTGCAGAAAAAAAGAGCGTTTAATCAAAATCTTCCTACTCAAATATCAATTTTTACCTGGTCTATCACTGAAATATTTTTGCGCTCCAGTGACTATATAGATGATTTATTGTTTGGCAGAATGTGTCTTGCCTATTGTTACAAAGTAATGCTTTACTGGAAAGCTTTTGCACTTGTATCATGTCAATAAAAAAGTCACTGTAGTTCACAAGGAAGAGGTTCTCTCATGAAAGGAAATGATGGGGATATGTCAGGAACACAATGAACCTGAACACAGAATGTCAGTTACAAAAGTGATACATGTTGCAAAGTTAGCATTTACCTTATGGTAAGTCATACAAATTTCTTACAGCTGCAATGAAATACCATAGTGATATGATTGCAATAAAGAAATCTAGTATTCCTGTATCTAGATACACTCAAATTCTGATGTGTATCTGCTACATGCCCATTTGTAAACATCATATATTCTCCAGACTACTCTTATATTCTACCAGCAGTATGAAAAAGAAACAAAAATTCAGACTTTAAATGACATGAAATAAATATCGTTAGTTTACTACAAATGCTTTCTTAAGTCTCAGGGTAGTGGTCCAATTTATTTAAGATTACTAAAGATTTTTTTCTTTAATCAGAACCAAAACAAATTTTAAAGGAATGTAATATGGTATCAAATATTTATAAAGTAATCATTTGAAAATCCATTTTCATGCAAATTCAGAAGGGGATAGCCTTCTTCCTTTTTGAATAGGAAGCTAGTTCAAAAAACTCTAACACAATTAATACCAAGAAATCAGTATGTCTGAAGGAAACACTGAAATTTAGTTCTGAAAGTCCTGGATTCTTTAAAGACTGAGTGATCATGTGATCAGCTGTTTTAAACCTCAAGTGTTCAAACAGAAATCAATTAAGTCAGAATGGAAACAAAAGAAATATTGATGGAAATAGTGAAGGGAATGAATTCTATGGAACACAGACAATCTAGAAGGTTAAAGTGAAATGCTTTAGCACTGCTTAAGACATAAAAGTAAAAGATTTCTATAATCCTAGAAAAAAGTAGACATTTTAATGTACTGACATTGAAACTCAATGTAGAACTGAGTCATGCAATTAGAAATTTTAAGTCCTGTCACTAAAGATTGCAGCTACCACCCTGTTGTGAGATATGAGAAGTCTGAAGAATACCTCATTAGTTAAACTTAATATTCATTCTCAAGATTAAATCTTTATATAAAAAATCACAAAAATTGAAAGTAAAGTAAATTGGGTAGAGGAAATTCCTAAATACATCTGATGCTAGAAAATAAAATTAATAGGATATTATAAATAAATCCAGGTATAAGAAGTATAACTAATATTTAATAAATGTGCTGAAACAGGATCATGTAGGAAAAAGAACTCTCTAACTGGGTCACCTGAGTAAACTTTATAAAAGGAAGCTGGGGGAAAATAAAAAGGAATATTGACCAAGAGGTGGACAAGTTTAAGAAATTCACAAGGTATCATTTAGTATCTTGGGATTAGTAAGAACTGAGGAGCCACACCACCCCTGGACTTGGAGGGATAAAGGCGGCATGTGGTTATTGGGAAACAAAGAGAGTCTTTGTGAAGAGTCCCTTGAAAGATCAAAGAGTCCCTTGAAAGATATGGCTGCTAACAACTCTTCCCATCTCTGTATATGCTATGCTGCTTCTCCAATCCAGTTTCCCTCTGTCCCTTGAAAATGGGCTGATTCTATAACTTGCTTTGACCAATAAGATGTAGTGGATGCAATGTTGTACTAGTTCCTAGTCTTAGCCTTAAGAGGTCTAAAAACTTCTGTTTCAACCTCTGGAACCCCTGATCCATCACGCAAAGAGACTACCTTACTTGAAAGAGAGGACCAACCACTCCCATCTGTTCTAGCCACTCCTGCTGAGATGTCAGACATGTTCTGGCTCCGGATGACCTCTCATAAGGGATCCCAGCCAACACGACATGGAAAAGAGGAACTCCCCAGAGAGAATCCAGAAAATCCACAGAACTGTGGAAAATAAATTATTGTTGTAAGCCATTAGAATTTGGGATTGTTTGTTATACAACAGTAGGTAGCAAATATGGCTTGGGTTGCAGGATACAGTCAGCCTATAGAACCTTGCAAGGTGGGAACTGGTGACATAAATACTCTGATCTCATAGTTCACATGAAACCTACTGGAAAAAAGACAGTGAGGGAGTCCACTGGCATAGGACCTATAGGTCAGCTCCTGGGCAGAGAATGGGATAGAAAGGAAGAAAGGATGAAGAGTGGACCTGAAGGAGCATAAAGATTACATCCAGCACTTCTACCAAAATACACACCCTGAAGCACTCAAAGTATTCATCTATAGTCCCTGAACAACATGTATTTAATATATTGCTCAAAATACTTTTGAACAATGAACTTTCCTTTAGCGTCTACAGCAAACCTCATGGAGTATCTTTAGTGCTGATAAATATTTTTACCCTTTAAAACTGTATGTGAATTTTAAAAGCTCTAGTGACAAGACCTGCGAGGAAGGTTGATGGTCAGTCTAAGTGCTATCCAACAGAACTTGTGATGATGAAAATATTCTATATTTGCAATGTTCACTACAGTAGCTTCTAATAATGTGTGGCTATTGAGCACCTTACATGAGGCCAGTGTGACTAAAGAACTAGACTTTTAATTCTATTTAATTTTAATTAAATATTAATTAAGTAGCCATATGTGACTAGTGGCTACCATATTGGACAGCTCAGATCTCTTTATCTTTTCAGGGAAAAACATAATATCTATAAGCAATGTGGTCGGTTCTTCATGTGATTTACCAATTTTCTTTTAAAAGACTTTATTTATTTATTTGACATAGAGAGATCACAAGTAGGCAGACAGGTAGGCAGAGAGAGAGGGGGAAGCAGGTTCCCTGCCAGGTAGAGAGCCCGATCTGGGACTCGATCCTGGATCATGACCTGAGCTGAAGGCAGAGGCTTAACACCCTGAGCCACCCATGTACACACCAATTATTTTTGAAGGTAGTTCCAAATAATAAGTTAGAAATATATTTTAAATGAAGAATGATAGAGTTTCAGAATTGTAGAAAAACAGCTTCCCAAAGCAACCAACACAGCTCTCAATAAACTAGAGTAATGAGATTCAAGGAAACCATGAATAATCCAAATATACAATAAAAACAAAAAAGCAACAACAAACAAAATTTGGCTCGAAGTGAATTTAATATAAATTTTGTAAATTAATCATGATATAGAATATTTCCTAGTCTTGGTTAATTACTAATTGGTTAGGTGCTCTAGGGAAGGTCACCTAGTTTCTCTATGCCTCAGTTTCCCTTAGGAAAATTAGTTTTTACTAGAGGATCTCTAAGTATCTTCACAATTTTAATAACCCATGACTCTGTAATAGGTTTCTAATAGAAATAATGCCTCAATTCCTCTTCCCAGCTCCTGTCCCTCCACCCACATCAGCAGGCTTTAGCTTCTTAATAACTCTTTCTTTAATGCTGGCCCCCAAAACAAATGTATTGTTTCTATCACTGCATCCTCTGCACTACTGGGAAACCATCGGATGTTTTCCTAGCTGGTCTCCAGAATCAGTAGTCAAATGACCAAGTACACAGATCATTTCTGAGATAATGTTCCTAAACTGAACCAATTCAGCCATGGCTTTAAAAGTAAATGAATAGGGGTGCCTGGGTGGCTCAGTGTGTTAAGGCTCTGCCTTTGGCTCAGGTCATGATTCCAGAGCCCTGGGATCCAGCCCTGCATTGGGCTCTCTGCTCAGCGGGGAGCCTGCTTCCTCCTCTCTCTCTGCCTACTTGTGATCTCTGTCTGTCAAAAAAATAAATAAAATTAAAAAAAAAATTAAATGAACAAAAACTCAGAATTTAATGTCTAATAATATATATTTTAAAAGGCAGAAACAGTTAAGAAGTGGAGTAGCTTGACATAGAACAAGGTAACCTTGATCCTGTAGGCTTCACCACTGGATACAATTATAGTGAGGTAAATAAAAAAGAAAGCAGTAAAATAGCTGCAAATGGTTTGGATTATAATTCCAGGAGTAGAAGGGAGAAAAAAAATATATTTTTCTGTATCTAGAAATAAACCTTGAAATGTGAAGAGAAAAAAATTTTATGTCAAATGGTAATTTTCATATATTGGAAAGTGATTGTAAACCTTGAAGATAAAAATAGATCAACTTGAAAAATGCACACCTCTTTTATGTCTGAAGTTTTTTACTGGAAAACATTAAATTGTTCAAAGCTGTATGCTTATTTATACATGATGACAGGACATGAAAATTAATAAGCAAAATAATGACTCACTATCTTGAGCAAAAATATTTGTGTGTGTATAGTTATATATATATATTTTATATATAATTTCTAATTTTCTATGAGTTATATGAATATCAGAATTTAGAAATGAATATAAATATGAACATCAGAAATCAGAAGTTATCCATAATCTACATACTATCTTCATAAATTATAATTGTTCATATCTAATAGCACAGAAAGAAAAATGACATTTGGGATTTTTTTTAAAGATTTTATTTATTTATTTGACACACACAGAGAGAAAGAGAGTATAAATGGTGCAGCAGAGGCAGAGGGAGAAGCAGGCCCTACATTGGGCTCCCTGCCCAGTGGGGACTGTGGGATCATAATGTGAGCCGAAGGCAGATGCTTAATGGACTAAGCCACCCAGGCACTCTGATATTTGGGATTTTAAATGGTGTGATGATTCACTGTCTTTCTTTGCCATGCAGTTGTTCCTACTACTAAAACACAAGTGCAGGATGTTTTTTTTTTTTTTTTGGTCACTGAGACCAGCATGTTAATGAGTGTGAGGGTTGCTATAAATTAGCGTAGGGAGTTAGCCAGTGCTGGGGCAGTTAGACACTGAAGCTGAGAAGTACCTAGTCATTCCTCCAGTGGAGAATATTAGTGAAGGGACAAGGAAATTATGCTCAATGAGAACTGAAACCAGGGAAGAGTGCTATGGTAAGAAGGCTGACTTTGATGGGAATATGGTAGACCAGATCCTCCAGAATGAAACTCCGAAAACGCAGGAGTAGGGAAAGGTATTAGCCAAGATATGCACCAGGATTCTAAATAAACTGCCTTAGCTGCATCAGAGAAATATATGGGGCCATTGTCTGATAAGTACCTTCAGAACCAGAAAATGCTTGGTTTTACTCATTTTAAGGAGAACCTTAATCCTAAAGTAGATGTGTCTCAGTAAGTCCACTTTGTGTATCCAAATCAATTCAAATATTTTATATACATTAAATGCTCAGTTCTTACCTCCTCCAAAAAGCTCTCCTGAAGACATATGACATTAAACTTTTTTTTAAAAACTCCTCTAGAGGACTTATCTCCAGCATACATATTTTTTGCATATTATACCATTATATAACAATATATCCAATGCAATTTGAACTATACCATCACTAATTGTTTTATTTCTGTAAATAGAGCAATTTTTTATAACTATATATATAGATATACATCACCCTTTTCTAGCTAGATTGAATATGCCTTGAGAGTAGATAGCTTGTTACACATTTTGAAATTCATAATGTGTAGTGCTGTTCTAGATTAATAATAGGTATTACATAAATATTTGTTTAATGCATTTAAAAATATAAACAAACATAGCCAATTATATTGTGCATGTATAAATATTATACTTAAAGTCTAAGTAAAATGTTACAAGTTGCCAAGACTATGGCACATCAAAGTGGTCAAGAACATTGGCCTCCAAGTCAGACCAGCCCAGATTTAAATTCTGTTTTGTCTAGTTACTAGTTTATGACCAAATTAAGTCATGTAAACTCTCTGGACCTTTGTTCACTGGTAAAATAGAAATAATAGTTTACAGGGTTTTTGTGTAAATTAAATGAGATAATGTATGTAAAGCACTTGGCACAGGCCCTGACATATACTAACAAGGCAAAAAAAGGACAACCAGTTTAAAAAATTACAGTAGATTTTCGTTTATATTATAATAAAAATCTGAATCACTTTTCAGAAGAGATAGTATATATTACTTCACTTAATGTTTCCCATGTTTAACATTATTTACTTTAAATGTTAACACAAAGTAATCTGATTTTCATCAGCTAATGTCAGGGATATATTAACTGTTTTCTTTTTCTCTTAAATAAATAAGATTTTCAGTAAAATGATTCATATCACTTGGAGCATCCTTTTTTATGATATATGAGGGTCAATTTAGCATCAAGTCAATAATTCTACCCTTGGAATGATCGGGTGGTTGGAATTTATCTTTTCCTTTCATTTAAAAAGTAACTATTTTTGATGTTTTTAACTCTATTATGAGGGATAGCCTCTAAAGTCATAAAGTAGATGGTATTCCCAAATAAGTATTTTACTGAAAATCCTCAAAATACAAATTATTTCTAACAGTATATAATTATTGAATACACTTCAGAGAATCACAATAAAGCTGCATGCAACTGATCAAAGAGTACACAGGACACAGGCACCAAATACATCCCACCCCCACCAACATAATTAGGTGGAATTTCATTTTAATTTAGCCACCTAAGCAAGCCCTATGAACTATATTATGATCTATTATTATAGAATCTAAATTACTTCTGATCATTTATTAAATTTGAGATTTGAGTATAAAAGAAAACCATGTGGCTGGTACGATCTAATCTAATGTCAACAGACTTGAGTTTCCCGAAATTGGATCAATCAATAAAAAAGAACAGGTGAGATACAGGACCAAGAAAACAAAAGCTGTCTGCACATAATCCTCTTCCCACTGGAGCCTGTATAGATGAAGAAGTCTTTGTCACTCTTTTACAGATATTACTCTAGAAATAACGTAGGTTCTTCAAATTGTATTTTATTAAATTTAACCATATTGATTTAACTCATTTCTCACATTTATTACTTTTTAAAATTTAGTGCATGTTAGAAGAGCACTAAAATTATATACTTAATGCTAATTCAAAATTATTAAAAACACTTAATGTATGAGATAGATCATTTAAAAGTTTTCTATAGGTAAAATATATAAGGAACATAAGTTTGACAATTTTTGAAGGTGGGATATAATTAAAATATTGGTACGAGATCTTGGTATTCAAGTTCTGAGGTAAATTAACTCTCTTAGCAGGATACAGTTCCTTTTCTCCTTCAGAAAAAATATAGACGATCCTACTAGGTAATAATTTATGTGCTAGGGGTACAAAGAAATGCATAGCTTCTGTGTGTTAAGGGCTAGTAGGAAAGCAATAATATAAACTGATAACAATATTGTTCCTCTCCTACTTTCTCATGAATCTAAATCTATTGGTCATTCTCTTTTCCCTAAACTTTACTCTGTATTGCCTATTTCTATTAGCACTTACATCTCTTTAAGATACCTTCATTAATGTACATACATGCACACAAACTTATGTGTGCCCTTACACTTGTACCTCCGAAAAACATAATCCATATCCCCAAGCCATGACCACATCTCCCCAACTACAGCCATATCCTCTCCTTTGCAGAGAAAAAAAAAAAGTTTGAAAAATACTTGTCTCTACTTATTCCCGTTACTTCCTCACATCTTACTTCTCTAATCTGGCTTCCATCTCCATCTCTCCAACAAAACTGCCTTAGCCAAGATTGCTTTGTCAACTTGCTCGTTTCTTTCTCTGAGCCCTTCTCAGGCCTTATTTTGTCTTTTCGAAGTGTTCTTACAGTATCCTCCTCCTCGGCATGTGATACGGGAACGTCCTAATTTGCTTCCCCGGCTGCTCCATCTTCATCTCCTGCCCATCAGTGATTCACCTCCTCCTGAGGACTTCAAAGCCATATTACCAGTCCCCGTATTTCCCATAACATATGATCTTGCTCTAATGGGGTAATAGAAGAATATGTGTGTGCATGTGTGTACATGTATACAGAAGTATGCACATCTGCCAAGAAAATAAAGCAGCATGGGAAATAATGAGTAACACTAGTTAAGCAAGAAGTATGAAATTTAGGTGTCAAGATGTATGTACACAGAATTTATTTAAGTAAGAGATGTTATAAGAAAAAGTTATGTTATCCTACAAGTTTGGTAAAATTTCATATTATGTGTAGCCAGGAGAAATTGTTACATGTTAACCCCGAGAATTCAGGAGGCATGTATCATCAGCGAGCTGCTGGGGTATAAACCCAGGATGAAAGAGAAGAGAGTGTTTGAAGCTGAAGTTCGTACTCGGTGGAAGTGCCATTGTGGAGGGGCACTACGGAAAACTGCCCAGTGTGTGTCCTTGCGAGAACTGTTACACTGAATGAGAGAAATGGCTGGGCTGGCATTTAGTAGGAGACTCACAAGACACTTCCCCCACCATAAAATGTCCTGATTCCTGCATGACATTCAAAAGCCTTATCAGGCAGTCATCTGTTTGTAACTATTTAAGCCCAACACCTAACTACATAGTCATATAAATACTAAGTATGCTTCGCACAGTTGTTATAACAATGACTGTTTTAAGGATGCACCCTCCATGCATTTCAAGAGATCACTATCCTTTCTAACATCACCATATCACCGGGAGTGGCTCCGCAGTCAGAAGAATCACGTGACTATACTGCCCGGCAGCTCTTAGAGATGGGTCACCAATATGACAAATCTCGGTTTGTTAGCATCTGCAGCTGTCATATTTGTGGTAGTTCTCTGAATAGATGACTACTGACTACTTCATTATATGTTGAAGCACAGATGTACACAAACATCTGGATATTAGAATATATATTAGTTTTCATAAATCACTTTCCTTTGTCTCTTACAGTAGGACACCTTACAGCTTTTTAAAATCATGTATTTATGTAAGTTACATTGGTAATAAGTCTCATTCCATGTTAATAAAGGGGACACTGCAAAGTATTTCTTATAATGGCATGGAATAGAAGATCACTGGATTAAATTCTTGGAAGGACGAGAGTGAGGGGAACCAACAGCACTGCCGGAGATCACC
This sequence comes from Mustela putorius furo, assembly GCF_011764305.1. Lineage (NCBI taxonomy): Eukaryota > Metazoa > Chordata > Mammalia > Carnivora > Mustelidae > Mustela > Mustela putorius. The sequence continues at coordinate 14,771,847 of NW_025422057.1, forward strand.
GAGTACAGCAGGAAGCCTGGCTAGTAACAAATAGTGGAGGTGCTATTCCTTGTTCCTCTGGTCACAAGTCCCTGACTGATGCTAATAACATCATAAGGAGAAAACCCATGTGCAAATAAGGAATATTTAGCAGTACCAGTACATGTGGTCAGGCTTATTTTCCCCCTTAGTGAATGGTCTAATGGAAAATGGAAAATGCAAGTAAAAATAGTGAAATAAATAGTTTTCTAGGTAATATAAAACTAGTAGTTTTCTAGGTAGAAAATGCAAGTAAAAATAGTGAAAGAAATAGTTTTCTAAGTAATATAAAAACTAGTCAAGGAGAAAAGGAGAATGACAGCAGGGAGAGGAGACTTGTTAGAAATCTACAAATTCCCTTTCTGTCTACAACAGCAATGCCAATCTCTCCCACGTGCAAAAACTGGAAGATATTCCCTATTTTGACAAAACGTCAATAATTGAAAGAATGTTATTAGCCTGCTTATAGTGTATTCAATTCTGAGGATAAACACATTTTCAGAGACAACTAGAAAGGGCTATTTCATTGTTCCACAAGAGAAACCAGAGATGATTGTATTTAATATTAGTCTTCAAGATACATTATCTAAACCCAGAAACGTTGCATATAGAAGATGTAATCACACGCACACTTAAGATTACATTAATAGGTGGACCTCATGAATTATTTTGTTTGATAAACAAATGTTTATTGAGTGGCTGCTATATGCTAGGGCATCGTGCTGCATTGTTTTGAAAATACAGAGATTAAAGAAGACATAATCTTCGCAAACAAGGAGCATAGAATATTGGGAGAGAGAGATGAGTAAGCAGGCAACTCTGTGACAGTATGACAAGGCCCACAAAGAGGGTAAATGCAGGCTGCTATAAAGGAACAAAGATGAAATGCTTAGCTCAGAGTGAGGGCTGATTGCCTGGGAAGACCCTCCAGGGGACAATGGTAACCTGAGACCTGAAAGTCCATTGGAAGGATATTGAGAAAGGTGGCAGTTTTGAATAACTATGGAGTTAGCAAACATCTCAATCAGTGGGGCAAAGATTGCTAGCAGATTTGGAAAAGAAAATATAGGTAGATTCAGGGCAAAGCCAGTGTGGCTTTGTAGCAGAAAGATAAGCCTGGGGGAGAAAACTATGATCACATCACTTAGTGTCTTTTACTTAATGCTGATAAGCATGGATTTCATACTGAAAGGAGGAGGGACAATGGACAAAATAAATGAACGTGATAATTTCAGATGGCTACTTACACATGTGTAGCCACATGTACAAAAGCATATTTGTACACAAGCCCGTAAATTTTCAAAAAGGCACATTTCAGAGCTCAAAAAGAAAAGCATGTGAAAGCTTTTAAACATAATGTCATAAATCTGAAGGGTTTTATTTATGGGCCAAATGTGTTTTTTCAATTGCTGGCATTCATTAGATTGCTTGTTGATTTAGTGTTTACAGTTTCAGTGTTATAATTATTTTATGTAGTGACAAATATAAACTATTACTTAAAAAGTGACTAATACAAAAGCTTCTGCCTAATTTTTAACTAGAAACTATACAATTACAATATTTAAATTGGTAATAATAGACTTCCCATTTTACTAAACTGAAAGGAAATCAACACGCACTATAGACTTCTAATAATTCACCTATAATAAATGACCAATAATGATCTAGAAAATAAGACAAATTCAGAAAAAGGTCCATCTTTATCAAAATAAAATTTAGACAACTAGCAAACATTTCTTATCTAGTCGTTTTCACGCTTAATACCATATAATGGTATTGTTAGTTATTACATGACAAGGTTACCATTACAAGCAAATATTTAATCTTTAGGTACCCTACGTCTCTTAAAAATAAGATGTATGCAGAATAGTGTGCTCTAATTCTATTGAGTTGCTTTGAGACTATCTGAAACCCTGAATATACTGTTTCATTAAGGTTTTGCCCTTGAAAAATCAATGACATTTTATCATCAATTAACAGGAATGGCTACCTACAGGTTTCCATTATTTTGGTTCTCCTAAATGTCTTCCCTATTCTGCAAGCCCTCTGTCTATGCTCACTTCCACTGGTCAGGTATATTTCATAAATCATTGGGGAAGCATATGTTATTGCGGTGCTAGAGAGAAAATGTATATCAGTACCAATTATCATTGGTCAGTGCAGGGGTCTTCTATGCATCAGGCTTTTGACTCATATCACAGTGAATTATTTTCTAGTGATTGAAAATGATGAACGATTTTACCATCTCAAATGTATGAGAAAAATATAAAACAGAAAAAGTTCCAACTCTCCTTAGACTGTATTAGTCAAAACATACAAAAAAACAGTGATCTGGTAGGTACTTTTGGATAGAGAAATGCTATCTTTAAAGCTATGAAAATACACAAAATTATATGAAAGGCTAAAACTACAGAGAATAATTCTTTACTAACAATTATTTAGGATTCTACTATCTGGCATAAATTTATTAAAATCTGTAACTGATGAAGGAGCAGGAGGCTGGCTGAGGACAAAGTACAAGCTAGCGCCTTGCACCCCCTCTTCACCCGCTCCCCTCCATATGGGTAGCATTCCTCAGGCACCCCTGACTGCCATAAAATGATAAATAGTTAACTTGCAGGGATCGCAATCCTGCAGAACAGGACTCTCCCTTGCTCTACAAGATGTCCTAGAGACCTAAACAGGGAGGTTACCTTATCAATAGCACAAATTTCCAGAGGCAAATAACTCTCGGTTCCTGAAGCCCTAATGTCTCCCTCCCACCATAAACTGGAGGAGACTGAGGTAGAAGGGAATGTGAATGATAGCCGGATCATAATACCCCACCAAGAATCTCCCAACTATCTTGATGTTAGTGCTTGACCTAAAGACGACATTGATCAAGCCATAGGGCAAGGCCTCCCCCCCGGCACCTTGTAGGCCCTCCCTAGCACGTGAGAACTCTGTCGAAACCTCCCATCCCTTCACCACCTCCCCCCAACCGTGGGGTATCTAACATGCCCACCCTCACAACCCGGGGCAGCAGCTCTTCCTGCCCACGGGTCCTGTCCCCGTGCTTTAATAAACCACCATTTTGCACCAACGACGTCTTGAGAATTCTTTCTTTAGTCGTCGGCTCTGAACCTCCTCACCCCACCGAACCGGACTTAGGTTCTGGGACTTCATCATAACTACATTTGTTCACAAGATGGCCCCAAGTGCATAGAAAACATAAATTCCTATAACTTATTTTATAAAGCTTTTTTTTTTTTTTAAAGATTTTATTTATTTATTTGACAGACAGAGATCACAAGTAGGCAGAGAGACAGGCAGAGAGAGAGAGGAGGAAGCAGGCTTCCTGCCAAGCAGAGAGCCCGATGCAGGGCTCCATCCCAGGACCCTGGGATCACGACCTGAGCCGAAGGCAGAGGCTTTAACCCACTGAGCCACCTAGGCACTTTTAGAAAGCTTTTAAACAAGAAAACTACAGTAGTCTTCGTAATTACAGTGGGAGATAACTGAAGAGTTTATTCCAGTGTATATTCCTGGATCATTTGGTTGGCCAATGTTAAGATCCACATGTGGTATTTATATACTGTTGCCATATAACAGGGAGATAATTCAGCATGAACCAACCATTGGTAAAGGAAGAGAACTAGAAAAGTCAACCTCAAAGCACATAATCAAATTGGTCAAAAGTACTACTTAATCATTTTATGAATCTGCATTGAAGCACATTTAATAATTCTTAGCAAGATACTTATGTAAAGGTCTCCAATCTAGTTTCTCATAATCTTTATGACTTTCACAAAAACCTTAGTCATCTTTTCAAACATAACTTTTATTTTATTTCATGCCAACTTTAGGAGCATTGATCTTCCCCTAGTTTATAAAGCAGGTGGTGGCTAAGAGCTGAAGTAAGGGCTTGTGGTTATGTGTTTTTCCATGGCAAGCCAAGAAAACACTCAAGCTGACTCTCATTCTGCCCAGAACTAAGTACACTTAATGATACACAGGTGGATGTTCTTAGTATATGCTCCACAAGGTCAAATTAAAATATGTTCAGGGTTATAAAAATTAGGAGATTTACTTTAGCAATTGGCCCAAAAAGCCTACTGCAGAGAGAAATTATTCAGATTGAAATAGTCAACTAAATAATGGCAGAAATAGGGACAAGTTAATAAAGAAAAACACCCCAACAACACTCTATTAAGCTCTTTCTCTTACAAGGCATCATTCAGTGCTTTTCAGATGGCTGACTTAAGTATGCTATTGAATATTTATTGCCAAAAGCAAGCAAAATGATGGAAAAATATATAAAGAAGATAAAACAACAATACAATCCTCTCACATTTTTACCTTCTTCTTTGGTTTCCTTAAAAATCTTTTTAAATCCATATGATCAATTTTTCTATTCAAATGGATGTACATGTGTGTGTGTGTATATGTACCTTCTTTTGGGAATCACTTATTTTTGTTTTGCTCATTAAGTATCAAATTATCTCTCAGACTTGTTACCTCTTTAATTATTAATAATAAATATCTATTAAATATATTAGATTCAAGCAGTACCATGATTTCAAGAAAATAACTTTCTTATCAATAAAATTTCATTTACATATGCATCATGGTAAGCAAAGACAAGACAAAGCCTCCAAGAAACAATGAGCCTACAGACCGCATCACCAAAATGTTTGGACAATAATGTCCAATTGCATCAGTTCTGCATATGCTAAGGTTTCAAAGTCTTTGAACATATTGGGAAGAAGGTCATTGAACTGATTTATTCTGCATGTGCACAGCTTAAGTACTATAATAATGAAATCACGTTCACTTGGAAGAAAATTGTCCAGTGTTAAGTTGCCAACGGCCATGTTAATAAGACTTCCTACCTAATGTGGCTGATAGAAGCTTCCAGCTCAAATGCTTATCAATTTATTTAGTAATTCTAAACTCACAAGTGAAAGAAGAAGGGATACTTTCTAGAGAAACATAGATAATTCAGGTCTATTGTTATTCTTCATAACAATGGAGCTTTTAGTTCTATTCTCTAATTTACTGTCACTTTATCACTTTTATCTTCCACTTTAAGTCTGTTTCTTTTATTGGACTATCTATTCAGCTGATAATTCATTTAGACTTTTGAAGTTCTATGCCATAAAAATTCCATTTAGCTGCTTCCTAAATAGTGGCTAATCTGCACAAATTTTAAATTTGACCTTAATGGAACAGCTTATTCCTGAAGTTATTAGGACATTGGAAAACAGATCATGTCCTTAAAAGTACACTTATTTTAAAGTTTTTTGAATCATTCACAAAATGAACTTTGTACAGAGAGATATGTGCAAAGTATCTCCTTTTACAATAAAATGCAGTGTCATTTTCCCATTTGAATTCCTTCCACGCGGTTCAGAATTTCACTCAAGCATCAGATGAGGTGTCAAAGTGCTTTGTTAACAAACTTATTTCCCAGATGTGGATAGAACAGGGACAGAAGGCTCAAATGCTCTAACATACCTAACAATTCAATTACAGTTATCTTATGGTGCCATCACATATTTTTCTTCAACAATCAAACAACCTCAGCTGGAAACCTCTAGCAATAACATAAATAAAGGACCATCTGGCTAGAATAATTAAGGAAGGCTGGAAATAAAACATTAATTAGTGCAGTATTTCAAACGACCTTCAGAGGCCTTATTATGAAATTATATCCAAACAGGTAATCATTTATTTCATGTTGCTGTTAAATTTAACTAGGCATGAATAAATATAAATACCAATTTTTAATTCTTTCAGTGAGGATTATTGTCTTAAAATGATGATGAAATTATATTTCATTTAAATTCAAGCAACAAATAAACAAGTGGAAAAAAAGACACTTTAAACTTAAAAAATTTACATAACTCTAATTTCATAGAATTTTAACATCGAAAGGACCTTTGGAGAGCATAAGACCTCCTGAATTTACAGATGAAGAAACAGACACAAGCTTTAAGGGATTAAATGATCTTCCCAAGGTCACGTACCTAAAGAAAAGTAGAGACTAGAGGCAAACACAGACCTGATCCTCATTCTAGAAATACTCTACACTGACTATGAGCACCTACACATAAATATTCGACACCAAGTGTGTTGGTTGTTACTTTGCCACTGCACTGAATTAAAACAGTATTTCACAAAATGCTGCTAATGTACACAATTACAGGCCACGCAATGAGACACCTAAAGTGATAAACTACCCTGAAACAGTCTGTGCCAGACATGACTTGCTATCTGTCAGTGGACGAAATTACTCTTTTAAGGTAGTTTATTACAATTTCATCCTAATGGAATGCATCAGATGTGTGTGTGTGTGTGTGTGTGTGTGTGTGTGTGTGTATCACTTCCAGGCCATGGTTTTTAAGAAGGAAGTGTACCTCCTCTAGTCTATTTACCATCCTGTGCACTGGAATACCTTGGGAATGACGGAGCCATTCCCGATGAAAGGCAAAGATGAAAGGCAAAGGACTCACTCGGGAAAAAGCAGCTTCTTGGAGAGAACAGATACATTAAACTGGTCCATAAGAGAGAAAGAAGTTCCTTTAGTTACTAAAATTAGCACTAATACATTATTCAACTAATCAAGGGTCCAACACAGACCTGATGGACATTAATTTTCACACAACAGCGACCATTATTACAAAATACCAAAGCATCATTTTAAAGGAAGATCAGGAAAAAATAAAGGAACATTAGAAAAGAATTACACCTACTTCTTAAAATCAGTATAAATTTAAGACCCTTTCAATAAGCATAAGCTTTTTTTATACAAATCTCCCATAACTTCTGATATGCCCTCAGCTTAAGTGCATATATGATGTAAATTTTAAAAATCTGCAAAAACAAGGAGAGAACGGTCTGGAGCACAGTATAGACAGAGACGGTGGGATCTGAAGGCAGAGACTTAGTTTCAAGTACCAATTTTGCCTTGAGACGCCAAGGACTAAAACATGGCCATATTCATCTTCACCATCTTCGCTCTTCAGCTTTCTATGTCAAACACAATTGAGCTGGGGTGGCGGGAAATAAGTAGGGCTTCTAGAAGAGTTCAATAACAACTCCATGCAGACTCTACCCTAAATCACTGCCAGAGACAAATAGAAGAAATAAAACCACTAGATTAACATTCAGAGTATGTTTCTAATGTCTGCTGTTGTCAAGTCTCCCAGCAGGCAAACTATGGGTCCACACGATATGACGCAGATCTTTTCATCTTAATGTTCACGGCGAAAACCCAGTTTGGTTAAATGCCAAAATTCGTAGCAAATTCTGTGGTGCTTGTATGTGCATTTAAAAGGTGTAAACCTGGTGATTCACAGACCTGTACCACTGGGGATAAAAATACATGTTTATAAAAAATAAAAAATTATATTAAAAAAAAAAAGGGAAATCTCTGAAACGATATATATGAAACTAATAAAATTAGAAACCATTAGGAATGAAGTGGGAACTGTGTAGGATGAAGAACAAGGGAGAAAGGAAAATTTTTAGTTTCATGTTTTTGCTGACTTTCTTCAAGAGGGACAGTATATTTAAATTGAAAGAATGCAGGGGCGCATGGGAGGCTCAGTCGTTAAGCGTCTGCCTTCCGTTCAGGTCATGATACCAAGGTCCTGCGATCGAATCCTGCATCGAGTCCTTCTGGCTCCCTGCTCAGCTTCCTCTCTTCCCACTCCCTCTGTTTGTATTCCCTCTCTTGCTGTCTCTCTGTCAAATAAATGAAATCTTTAAATAAATAAATAAATAATAAATCAAAAGAATGCCTTTGTTTATCTCATGAGCAAGTCATGGGTTTAAATAAAGACAGACCCTAATAGTTTTTTTCATTTATGTTATAAAATTTCACTTAAGTGAGTATGGACTAGATAAGCCAGATACATACTCTCCTATTGTTGAACACAGAAAAACACAGTAAGCAATGAAAGTCTTATTATGTGTATTTCAGAGTCTCTAAAAAGAATAAACTACTCAGCCTGCCCATTAGGCTTGAGTGATGAGACAAAGTCTTGGTATCTCAGATAATGTCCCTGACTGTTTCTCTAAACTCAATTGAGAAATAATGTCAGAAGTGGTAATAACTGATTTTGTCTTGAAAATGACTAGTTCAGGGCTGTGAGTGCTTCACTAGAAATTTTAGATGAAATACAAGATACTTGAAATGATTTTAGGAATAAGCCTACTAGAACAAAGGAGGTTTCCTCAAATAATCAAGCACGTCAAATGCAGGAATTATATTTATAGCCAGAACTTATTTTTGGCTAATAACATGCCGAGTATGTTGTTCTCAGCACCTTACACATAGTTTTCAAAGCACCATGAAATCCCTAGTAGGGTACCAGATGAAGAGAGGCATTGAGATGTAGTAATAGTTAACATTTATTTAGCATATATCTTGGACTAAATCTTACATTTACTCATTTTTTAAAAATTCTCACAGCACTGTGAAATAGATGCTACCCAAATTTCCATTTAATAGCTATCAAATCTTGACAGTAGTAAATGACTAAACAAGAATATGAATCCAGGTCTGTCTGCCTCCAAGTCTGTTACTACATGATCAAAGTATTTAGGTTTTGGAATAAGGCCTGAATAAGAAACTTATTAGCTGTATGACCTTGAGCAAGTTACTTCCTCTAGGAGACTCATTTTCTTCATGTGTAGAAATGAATTTAAAATGCCTGCATTCGGGGTGCCTGGGTGGCTCAGTCAGTTAGGTGTCTGACTCTTGGTTTTTGTCTCAGGTCAAGATCTCGAGTCATGGGACTGAGCCTCATCACAGGCTCCAAGCTCAGTGTGGAGTCTGCTCGTCTCTCTCCTTCGGCTCCTCCTCCAGTTCTCTCCCTTGAATAAATAAATAGAATCTTAAATTAATTAAATTAAATGCCTATATACAATATCGTGGAGATTAAATGTGAGAATACAGTAGTGTTTCGTGTACTGGTTGGCTCACAGGGATTATATTTAGTTAAGGTGTCGTTGGTTTTTGTCAGGAAGGAATCCAACAGTAGCCTGATTATAAAGAACAAAGGAATTTATTTCTGTATCACAAAACAATCCTAATGTTACTGATTCAGACGGCCAGAGCAGCTCCGTTCCTCATGATAATTCAGCTACCAGCTTCCTTGCAAGTCACTGGTCTTTTCAAACTTTTTGTGTCAAGACTCTTTTTCCTCTTAAAAGCTGTAGTGGATCCCAAAGAGCTATTGTTTTTGTAAATTATTGCTCTCAAAATTCACTACATTAGAAATAAAAATTGAACATTTGAAAAATCATTTTTGATTTATAACAGCAACAATTCATTTTTTTAAAAAATTTAACAACTAAAATTTTGTGAGAATTTTTTATTGTTTTATGTTCACAATTGTTTTCACAATTGTTTTATGTTCACAATTGGCATTGTTTTATGTTCACAAATCTCTTTAATATCTAGCTTAATAAAGGATGATCAAATTCTCATATATGCTTCTGCTTTCACTGTGTTATGACATATGTTTGAGTTGAAATACATGAAGAAAATCCGTATGCACATACATACGTAGTTGGAAAGAGGAGCAAGCATATTATTTATTTTTATTAAACGGAAGACATTGTATCTGGCTTTATTTTTTAAAATCTTGAAAATCTTTTTAAAAATCTTTTATTTTTTAAAATCTGAAGTATAACTTACACACGGTAAAATTCACCTTTTAAATTACAGTTTTATGAATTTTGTTATATATATAAAATTGTGTAACCACCACTATAATCAAGAAATAAAACAATGTATCATATCAAGATATTCTTTCATGGCCCTTTTTAAGCTAATCCCTCCTACAATGAGCCCTTGCTAATCACTGATCCATTTTTCCCCTAGAATTTTGTGTTTTCCAAATCCCATACAAATGGAATCAAACAGGACCTTTTGAGTTTATTGTTTCACTTTTTTCACTCAGCATAATGTATTTTAGATTCAACCAGGCTGTTCTCCAAGGTTTTTTTGTTTTGTTTTTCCCTCGGTGCCAAGTAGCATTCCATTATTTAATAATTGTATTATTATTTATTATTTTATTTTTATTATTTATATAATATATAATATTAATATAAATGATATATTATATTATATGTTTTACATATAATTATATTATAATTAAATGAATTTAATTTATTATTATTTAATTATTTAATACACCCATTATTTAATAATATTTTATTTAATAATTCTATTATTTGTTCACTTAACAGGTGATAGACTTTGGAATTACTTCCAAGTTTCCATGTTTATTAATAAAGCTACTATAAATGTTCATATATGAATTCTGTGTACACATAAGTTCTTAATTCTTTTGGGTAAATATGAATGAATGGGACTGTTACGACAGATGGTGTGTATTTGTTTAACTACACAAAAATTTGCCTGTTTTCCCAAAGTGACCATATGACTTTGCATTTCCAAAGCAGTGTTTGGGAGTTCAGGTGTTAGGCATCCTTTCTGCTACTGTAAGAGTTTTCTTTTTGTTTTTTAGTGTGTGTGTGGTAGTACTAGTAATACAGTAATAGTAGCAGCAGCAGAAGTAGTAGTAGTAGTAGTAATAGCAGCAGCAGTAGTAGTAGCATGTTGCTGTTTTAATTTACGCTAAGACAAATGATAGTGAAAAATTTTCAAGTGCTTATAAAGCATTCGTGCATCTTCTTTGTTGAAATGTATGTTCAAATCTTTTGCATATTTTAAAAATTGTATTTTTTGTTTTCTTGTCTTTTGAGAATTTGTCATACATTTTAGATCTAAGTTCTTGGTCAGATAGTGCTTTGCAACAATTTTCTCCCAGTCTATGGTTTGTTTTTCATATTCATTCAGTAAGTCCAACCTACCAGTGTTTCCTTCCATAGGTCTTAATTTTGATATATCTAAAAAAATCTTTGCCTAACATAGGTCACAAAGATTTTTCCATGTTTTCTTTTATATATTTTATGATTTTAGGTTTGAAATTTGAGTTTGTAATCAACTTTGAGTTAATTTTTTACGCATTAATATGAGGTTTATTTCTTTTTTTGCATATTGATATCCAGTAGTTCCAACACCATTTGATAAAGAAAGGGTCTATACATGCTCTATTGCAATATATTTTAATCTTGGCTGACATTGATTAACTACATATTTTGGTGTATTTTCATTCCATTGATCTACACATCTACCTTCTTACCAATGCTGCCCTGTCTTGATTACTACAGTTTTCTTTTCCTTTTTAAAAATATTTTTTTTATTTAAATTCAGTTAGCCACCATTAGTTTCAGATGTAGTGTTCAATAATTTTAACTTGCATCTAACAGCCAGTGTTCATCAAAGAGTTTTAGAGGAGGGTTTCTCACCCTTACCATAATTGATATCTCCATCAGGGCAATTCTTTGTTTGGGAGCAAACCGTGCATTGTAAATGTTTATCAGCATCTCTAGCCTCTATCCACTCAATGCCACTAGCAGCCTCCCAGTTCTGAGAGCCAAAATGTCCCCAGACCATTGTCAAATGTTCTCAAGGTTGCAAAATGGTCCCCTGTTAAAAACGGTGACTTCCTTCATTTATATGTGGAATTTAAGAAACAAAACAGATGAACATAAGGGAAGGGAAGGAAAAATAAAGTAAGAGAAAAACAGAGAGGGCGGCAAACCATCAGAGACTCTTAACTACAGGAAACAAACTGAGGGTTGCTGGAGGGGAGGTGGGTAGAGGCAGGGGTACCTGGGTGATGGGCAGTAAGGAGGGCGCTTGATGTAATGAGCACTGGGTGCTACATGCAACTGACGGGTCACTGACTTCTACCTCTGAAGCTAATAATACACTACATGTGACTAAATTGAATTTAAATTTAAAAAATTTTTAAAAAGGAAAATCACTTCAGAATAGGCTTTGAAACTAAGTTTTATGAATTCTTTAACTTGTTTTTTTTCTCAAATTTGTTTAGGTGATTGTAATTCCTTTCCATTTCACATAAATTTTAGAATCAGCTCATTGATTTATATTAAAAATATACTGGAATTTTTATCAGGATTCTGTTAAATCTGTAGATCCATTTGAGCACTACTACAATCTTAACAATATTGATTCTTCTAAGCCATGAAAGAAGTATATTTCTCCATTTAATTAGGTCTTCTTTGATTTCTTTCATCAGTGTTTCATAAGTCTTCAGCACATTATTTTGTTGTTTTCCTTAAACATTTCATGTTTTTCAGATACTGTAAATGTCACTCTTATTTATTTCAATGTTTCACTGTTCAAAGGCAGTATATAGAAATACCCATACTTTAATACATTGGCTTTGTATCCTTTGTCCTGATTTTGAAAACCTTTTGGTATTATATTACATAATGTACTTTTCCCCATTTTTTAAAGGTTTTTAGTTGTATTGGGTTATAACTGATATACAAAGAAAGTACACACATTTAATGTATACATCTTGATGAGTCTGGACATAGGCATATGTCCATAATACCATCACCACAACTAATTTTATATCCATATAAATATATTTAATATGTTAAATATATCCATCTCTCATAATTTACTTCTATTCTTCTGTGTGTGTGTGTGTGTGTGTGTTTTGGTAAGAACACTTGAGATCTATCCAGACCAACCCTCTTAACATATTTTAAAGTGTATAATATCACATTTAAAAATGTAGATACAAATGTAGTGATCCAAAGGGACACATGCACCCGAATGTTTATAGCAGCAATGTCCACAATAGCCAAACTATGGAAAGAACCTAGATGTCCATCAACAGATGAATGGATCAAGAAGATGTGGTATATATACACAATGGAATACTATGCAGCCATCAAAAGAAATGAAATCTTGCCATTTGCAACAACATGGATGGAACTAGAGCGTATCATGCTTAGCGAAATAAGTCAAGCAGAGAAAGACAACTATCATATGATCTCCCTGATATGAGGAAGTGGTGATGCAACATGGAGGCTTAAGTGGGTAGAAGAAGAATAAATGAAAGAAGATGGGATTGGGAGGGAGACAAACCATAAGTGACTCTTAATCTCACAAAACAAACTGAGGGTTGCCGGGGGGAGGGGGTTTGGGAGAAGGGGGTGGGATTATGGACATTGGGGAGGGTATGTGATTTGGTGAGTGCTGTGAAGTGTGTAAACCTGGTGATTCACAGACCTGTACCCCTGGGGATAAAAATATATGTTTATAAAAAATAAAAAATTAAAAAAAAATAAAAATAAAAATAAAAATGTAGATACTATGTTGTACAGAACATCTCTAGAAATTATTTATCTTGCATAAGAGAAATTTTATACTCTTTGAAAAAAAATTCCCTGTTTTTCCTCCTCAAAGCTCCTGACAACCGTCATTCTATTCTCTGCTTCTAGGAGTTTGACTATTTTAGATACTACATCTAAGTGGAATCATGAAATACTTGTCATTCTGTAATTGGCTTATTTCACTTAGCATAATGTCCTTTAGTTACATTCATGTTGTTGCAAATGGCAGGATTTCCTTTTTTTTAAAGATGAATAATATTTAATTTTAAGTATACACCACATTTTCTTAATCCATACATCCATTGGTGGATGTTGGGCTGCTCCATATATTGGCTATTATGTATAATGCTATAATGAACAGGAGAGTGCAGATATCTCTTTGAGATACATATTGCATTTCTTTCAGATATATACCAAGAAAGGGGATTGCTGATCATATGTCAGTTCTATTTTTAATTTTTTGAGGAAGTTCCATACTGTTTTTCAAAGTGGCTGCACCACTCTACATTCTCACCAACAGACTACAAGAGTTTCCATTTCTCCAACCACCCTGCGCACCTGTTATCACTTGTCATTCTGTTACCTATCGTAACAGGTGTGAGGTGGTATCTTACTGTGGTTTGGATTGGTGTTTTCCCAATAATTAGTGATGGTGATACCTTTTCATGTACCTGTTTATAATTTGGATGACTTATTTTGAAATATATTTATTCAGGACTTTTGCCCATATTTTAATCAGATTTTTTTTTTTTTTTTGGTATTGAGTTATAAGACTTTCTTATATATTTTAGATACTTACCCCAAATCAGATAGATGATTTACAAATATTTCTTCCTAGTGTGTAGGTTGCCTTTTCATCTTGTTGATTGTTTCCTTTGCCGTGCAGAAACATTTCACTTTGATGTGCTCTCACTTGTTTTTCATTTTGTTGCTTATCCTTTAAGTGTCGTATCCAGAAATTCATTGCTAAGATCAGCATTAAGGAGATTTTTCCGTATGTTTGCCTGTAGGAGTTTTGTATGTACAGGCCTTATATTCAAGTCTCAAATCCATTTTGAGCTAATTTTTGTGAGTGTTGTTAAGACAGGAGTCTAGTTTCATTCTCTTTCATGTGGATACCAATTTTTCCAACATCATTTATTAGAGAGACCATTCTTTTCACATTGTGTCTTTGGTTTCCTTGTCAAAGCTTAGTTGACCCTATGTAACATGAGTTTATTTCTGGGCTCTCTATTCAATTGACAAGTTTCCAAACTAAGTAAATTCCAGCCTCCTAAATTCTAGCCCAGAAGACAATACACAGTTCATCAAATGATGTTATGATCAAGTTGAAATCACATTTCAAAAGGAGACTATAATATTAATTTTTTTAAAACATTTTATTCATTTGAAAGACAGAAATCACAAGTAGGCAGAGAGGCAGGCAGAGAGAGAGAGAAGGGAGGAAGAAAGCTCCCTGCTGAGCAGAGAGCCCAATGCGAGGCTCATTCCAGGACCCCGGGATCAGGACTTGAGCCGAAGGCAGAGGCTTTAACCCACTGAGCCACCCAGGCGCCCAGGAATTAATTTTAAGGAATGATTCAAAATTATAAATTTGGGTTGCCTGGGTTGTGCAGTTGATTAAGAGTCTGACTCTGGTTTCAGCTCAAGTCATGGTTCCAGGTTCCTGGGATCAAGCCCCTCATTAGGCTCCCTGCTCAGCATGGAGTCTGCTTGATATTCTCTCTCTCCCTCTCCCACTGCCCCTCACACTCCTGCTGTTTCTCTCTTTAAAATAAATGAATAAAATATTTTAAAAATTGAAAAATAAAATAAAATTATAAATTTGATTTATTTCATGGTTTAGGACAATTTGGAGTATCTGTTTCATCTCGGTTCAGTTTCAGTAATTTGTAATTTTTGAAAAATTGGTCCATTTCATTGTAATTATTAAATTTATGGGCATAAAGCTATCCATTGTATTCCCTAAACAGCTAAAAATCTGTAGTAATAACTTCCATTTCATTTCTGATACCATTTGTGTCTCTATTTTTCCTAGATTCTCTCTTTCAAGTTAGATTCTAGAGATTTATAAATACTACTGATTTTTTTTTAAGAATCAGCTTTAAGCTTCACTGATTTTCATTTTCCTATGTCAAGCTTCCTGGACTTCTGTTTTATCTTTATTATTTGCTTCTTTTTGCCTGATTTGTGTTATTTTTTACTCTTTTTTTCTAGTTTCTTTATGTAAGGAACTTAAGATTATTGATTTGAGATCCTTCTTTCTAATATAAGCATTTTAGTACTATAAATTTCCCTCTCAGAACTGCATTGGCTACATCCCAAATATTTTGATATGCTGTGTTTCTGTTTTCATCCAATTTCCTTCAGTTCTAAAATTTTTAAACATTTTCTTTGAGACTAATTGGTTATTTAGAACTTTGCTGTGTAATTTCAAATGTTTAAAGATTTTTTTTTCTTGTTTTCTGTTTTTGATTTCTAATTTCATTTCTTTATGGTCAGAATACACATTCTGTATGTTTCCTCTTAAATTTGTTATCTTTATGACCTAGGAGAATTTTTATCTTAGTGAATGTCCCTTGTTGTTGAGTAGAATATTCTTAAATATTCTATATTATATATATATATATATATATATATATATATATAGAGAGAGAGAGAGAGAGAGAGAAAGAAATATCATTGTATTCAGGGGCACCTTGTTGGCTTAGTCAGTTAAACAACTGCCTCTGGCCCAGGTCCATGATCTTAGGGTTCTGAGATTGAGCCCCACATGGGGCTACCTGTTTGGCAGGGAGCCTGCTTCTTCTTCTCCCTCTGCCACTCCTCCCGCTTGTGTTCTCTTGCTCTCTCAAATAAATAAATAAATAAATAACCTTTTAAAAAAATCATTATATTGAGTATGAGACTGTACTATGATTCTATTTTCAATAATCAAAGATTTATAAATCTCATGAGTAAAAGGATAGTCTATGGTTTATACCTATATTTCTATTCTTCTTATTGATCCTTCTTCCTGATGCCCCAAATCTCAGGCCTTTATCACTTCCTTTCAGTTTGAAGAATTTCCATTACATAACTGGTAGGTTTGTAGGACACAGATCCTTTCCATTTTCCTTCCTCTGAGAATGTCTTATTTCCCCTTCATTCCTGAAGGATAGATTGTTCCTCCAAATATAGAACTCATAGTTGAAAGCTCTTTTCTTTCATCATTTAAAAAATACTGTGCCACTTCTTTCAGGCCTCCCTGGTTTCAGAAGCAAAATTCACTGACATATAAACTGGTGTTGTAGATGCAACACATTAGCTCTCGGACTGCAATTTTCTTTGTCCTTGTTTTTTAAATTTAATTATGATTATTTCTTGGTGGGAATAATTTTGGGTATATCCTGCTGGGGTTCAATCAGCTTCCTGGATCTGTAGGTGTGTGTCCGTTGCCAAGTTTAATAAGTTCTTAGCCATTATTTCTTCAAATACCATTTCAGCTCCACACTCTTTCTCCACAACTTCTGAGACTCGGATGACAGGAATGTTGGTTCTCAAGTTCTTATCCCACAGATCCTTAGTGTTCTGTTCATTATTTTAGTCCATTTTCTCTGCTGAGTGAATTCCATTGTTCTGTCCTCAAGTTCAATAATTCTATTCTCTCATCTCCACTCTAATATGGAGTCCATTCAGGAAAAATTTTAAAAAATTTGTTACTGAATTTTTAGGTTTTATAATTTTTTCTTCTTTTTTATTAAATATAGTTTTTCTTATATATAAATATATATAAAATAAAAAATATTCATCCTCTTAAGGTGTCAAAATGAGTGGTTTTAGTTTATTCACAGAGTTTTGCAATTATCATTGTTATCTAATTCCAGGATGTTTTCATCACCTTCAAAAAATGCTCCATACTGATTATTAGTCACTCCCCCTTCCCTGTGTCCCTAGTCTCTGAAAACCACCATTTTCTATCTCTGTAGATTACATGATTTAAACACTTCATATAAAGGGAATCATACATTATGTGACCTCTTGTGTCTGACTTCTTTCACTTAGCATGATGTTTTCAAGGTTCATCCATGTTATAGTATGTGTTAATACTTCATTCTTTTTTTATTACCAAATAGTATTCCATTGTATGTAGGTACCACTTTTGGTTTTTTTCAGTCATCAGTTGATAGACATTTGCGTTGTTTTATTTTTTGGCTATGGCAAATAATACTGCAAAGAACACTTGTAAACAAGTTTTGTATGGGCATTATTTTTAAATTTTTCCTTGTATATACATGTGAAATTGCATGGTCACATGGTATGTTTAACTTCTGAGGTCCAGCCAAACTATTTTCCAAAAAGGTTTCACAATTTTACATTCCCACAACAGATTTTGGAAGTTCAATCGTTCCACATCCTCACCAACACTTGTTACTGTCCGTCTTGTGGATGTGAAGTGGTATCTCACTGTAGTTTTGATTTGCATTCTCCTAACCACTAATGATGTTAAGTAACTTTTTATGTACTTATTAGCCATTTATTTATCTTCTTTGGGAAAAAAATTATTTGCTTATTTTCTGTACTTAAATTGATTTTGTTCATTATATTGAGTTGAATGAATTCTCTATATTTTGAATACAATTCCCCATCTTGATACAAGATATCATATTTGCAAATATTTTCTCCCATTCTGCAGGCTGTCTTTTTACTTTTTCAATGATGTCTCTTGAAGTGTAAAAGTTTTTCTTTTTATGAAGTTCAATTTATTTTTCCTTTGTTGTTGTGATTTTTAAGTAATCTATGAAACCTCTACATAATTCAATGCCATAAATATCTATCCCTATGTTTTCTTCTAAGAATTTCATAGTTATAGTTTTATATTTAGATGTATGATCTATTTTCAGTTAATTTTTGTATATAGTGTGAGGTAGAGTGCTCAACCTCATAATTTTGCATGTGTGCAGCAAGGTATCCCAGCACCATTAAAAAGTCTATTCTTTCCTCCAATGAATTGTCTTGGTGCCCTTAGCAGAAACCAATTAGCCATGTTAAGGTTTATTCTGGATTCCCAGTTCTATTCCATTAATCTATATTTCTATTTTTGTGCCAGAACCACATTGTCTTTATTGCTATAGCTTTACAATAAATTTTGAAATCAGAAATTGTGTGTCCTCTAGCTTTGTGGTTTTCAAGAGTGGTTTTGCAATCATAGATCCCTTGAATTTCCATATGTACTTTTTTTTTAATTTATTTGACAGAGAGAGAGTAGGCAGAGATGCAGGCAGAGAGAGAGAAGAGGAAGCAAGCTTCCTGCTGAGCAGAGATCCCAATGCAGGGCTTGATCCCAGGACCCAGGAATCATGACCTGAGCCGAAGGCAGAGGCTTTAACCCACTGAGCCACCCAGGCACCCCTCCATATGTATTTTAAGACCAGTTTTTTAACATCTGCAAGGAAGGCAGCTATGATTTTGATAGGAATTGCATGAAATCTACATACCAGCTGGGGAGTATTGCCATCTTAACAACAGTAAGTCTTCTAATTCATAAACATGAGGTATCTTTCTATTTATTTAGGGCTTCTTTAATTTCTTTCAACTATATTTTGTAATTGTCAGGGTATAAGTCTTGAAATTATTAAATTTGTTCCCATTTTATTCTATCTTATGTTCTTATAAGTGGAATTACATTTAACTTCAGTTACAGATTATTCGCTCCTAGTGTACAGAAATACAATTGGTTTTGGTATACGGGTTTTCTATAATTTCTATTTTTTTTGCTGAACTTTCCCACTCTTGATTTTTAAAGAGAATTTATAATTCATTTTTGAAAATTTTTATGATGGATGCTTTAAAATCCTTATTTGAAAATTCCAATATCTCACTCATCTATGTTGATATCAGTTGATTATCTTTTCTCATATACATTGTGCTTAGCTTGGTTGTTGATAAGAAGGATAATTTTTTAAATTACATGCTAGACATTTCTATTATGATAGAAGACTCTGAATTCTATTAATATCTTATTATAGCAGACATTAACACTATTTAGTTTTAGTACTCCGATCTGGGCAAACTTTTGTAGGCTGTGGTTCTGTTATCAGTTTTTCAGAGTCTTTGTAGTCTTATTTTGGTCGGTATGGTATATTTGGTGTTTCTGGGGCTCCCAGTTAGCTCATAACCTCTAGCATTATCTGAGGAGGTAAAAGGGATTTCCCACACCTGCCCTAGGCTATCTCTATGGGATAAGAACATGGTGAGATCCCTGTGTCAGTGTCTCTAGGCTGCCTCTATGTCTCTGGCATGAGGGAGGAGAGTCTTAAACCCTAGAGGACAAAGAGGCTTCTAGGACTGGTCTCTTTGTTATGAATGGGTCCCCTCTACTGTTCACCTGCTCACACCAAATATTGTTTTAAATTTTTATCAAAATAGAAAACACACAGAAGTCTATAAATCATAAGCACATAGCTTAATTGTCTTTCAAAAGTTTGATATATCTGTATAAAGAGGAGCCAGAATAAGAAATATTATTATTAGCAGCACCCTTGAAGGTCTCCTTATACTACTTCCAGTAAATACTACCCCTCACATGGGTGAGTACTAACTTGAAACAACATACTGGTTAGTTCTGCACGTTTTTAAACTTTAAATAAACTGAATCAGACAATATTTATTCTTACGTTTCTGGTCTTTTTCTTCCCCTTAAGTAGTCATTATGCTTGTGAGATTCATCTATATTGTCACATGAAACTGTAGAAGGTCACTCATTTTCTTTCCTGTGTGTGCCACTGAAACTTTAAAAAAATTCCAACTGTTGATGAGTATTTCAGTATACCAGGGTCTGGCTACTACTAATAATGCTATTATGAACATTTCTGAATGTGTTTTTAGTAAATTATCAGGTACCTAAGAATAGAACATATCAGTCATATGCATATGATTAACTTTAATTACTAAACAGTTATCTAAAGGAGTTGTACCAACTTACACTCTTTACTATATTGAATGAGTTTCAATTGCTACACATCTTTGACAACACTTAGAATTATCTTTTTTTTCATTTTAGCCATTTGATAGTGATATAGTGTTATCTCACTGTAGTTTTATTTTACATTTTTCTAATGAATAATGAAACTGAAAATTTTTACATATATTTATTGGGTATTCGGATATCCTCTTTTATGGAGTGTCTGTCCAAATCTTTACCCTTTTTCCTACTGGTTTATCTGTCTTCTTTTATTGATTTGTAAAATTGGTCTTTATGAGTATGAATCATTTGTCAGGTTTATGCATTGAAAATATTTATTCCTACTCTGTAACTTATCCCTCTGGAACTAATCAATTGCATCTACTTTTTAAGTACTTGAGCAAAGTATTTACTTCCATGTAGTAAAAAAAAAAAATATATATATATATATATATATATATATAAAATTTAAAATCTTCAGATTAAACATTTTTATCTAAATGTAATTCAAATGGCAAAGGATGATAATGATTATCTAAAATACAATTTTTCAAATCCTCTAGCATATGTAGTTACATTAGGCTTAATGGGTTACTAAATTACAGGGATTTTTGACGTCTTATTTGCTTACTGTCTGGTGGTCAATTAAACTCATTGTTCCACTATGAATTTTTTCAACCATAAAATATGTTGCCTTTTACCAGAATCTAAGACTATCAAAATCCAAATATATGTATCACTATTCTTTGAACCATTCTGGAAATAGGTCAGTGCTTAATACGGTTGATTGAATTCAAGTGTCATTATAGACACTAATGAATTGCTACTGTGTAGCATGAAATAGAAAATCCATTTTATTGTAGTGACTTAGAAAATGGTGAGGATAATTTGCCAAAGATAATAAAAGTGCATAATAATTATAGTGTGTTGTATATATCAAAATTTAAAGTGATTTAAAATGTTTTAATGGATAAAATTAGTTTACCTGACTTTTTAATAGATAATAATTTTTTAATTTTCAGATTCCAGTATTATTAATACTTCATTAGAAGATATTACATATAACACTAACTTTTCTCCCTCTTTTCTCTATTATAGGAATGATGACAGATTTAAGGATAATAAAAAATACAGATACTAATGATAAATTTGTTTTATGAATTAAAATGTCTTTACTCACAGCTAATACTAAATATAGATCTTGCTTCATGCCTACCATGGTAAATTTGAAAAGGCACACTTTCTAAGGCTTCAGTAGTATCAAATTACTTCAGAATCTCTTTTTTTTTTTAATTATTTCTGAAGCATAAAGGACTTGTTGCTAAAACTACTAATGAGGTTAAAAAAAGGCATTATTCGGTCATGCTTGCAGTATTTACAACTTTTTTTTTTTTTAAGATTTTATTTATTTATTCGACAGAGAGAGATCACAAGTAGGCAGAGAGGAAGGCAGAGAGAGAGGAGGAAGCAGGCTCCCTGCTGAGCAGAGAGCCCGATGCAGGACTCAATCCCAGGACCCTGAGATCACGACCTGAGCTGAAGGCAGCGGCTTAACCCACTGAGCCACCCAGGCGCCCAGTATTTACAACTTTTAAAATGCACATGTCACACACTCAATAGGACAGGATGAGGAGTTAATGCTAATAAACTACTATTCATTCCATTAGCCTTGGAAACAATTGGAAACAAATGCAAGTAGCCCTGTGTTAGTATTACTGTCTGGACTTATTTTTTTGAATCAAAATCCATGGCTATCAGTCTGCTACTAATTTTTTTTTTTTTTGGTACTAAAATATTTTAACTCATGCCTTTGAAATGACTCTAAAGTCTATACAAGAAAAGAATTGGCTTGTGTCCTCATAGCATAAATCTATACATCAAATTCAAATACACAGAAAGAAACTGTCACAGATGAATCCCAAAACAACCAAGCCTACAAGCCTGTAGTGATAAAAATACTTACATTAGCACAGACAGAACTAAGACACACATCCTCTGTATTTCATGATAGAAATTGTTTTCCCATTAGAGATACGTGCATTTTTGTAATGAATAATGGACAAGAGGAATGTCCTTTGAAATTTTAGCTTTAGGGCTTAAGATTTGTATTTATAATATTGACTGAAGATTTGAAAGCTTGCCTTTATATTATTCATGTGTTGTGGCTTATCAAAAAACTGTGTTATGTGATAATATCACTATTCTCTACTTAGTAGAATTTTCCAGTATGGTAAATAACAAATAAATAATGGAGTGTATATTCCATCACCATATGCATATTCTCTTTATATTAATAGTTTTCGAGAACTCTAAAAGAATACCAAAATATCGCAACAAGTAAAATTAGGTAGCTTGCTTGGATAAATAAAATTGGCTACATATTTGGGTAAAATAAGAGAGAGTTGATGTCCTATGCTAAATAGATTCTTTAAAAATTATAAAGCACTTATTTAAAGAAAGAAACTTCCAACTTCTGGTCTCTAGTTTTACTTTGAATATAATAGATAAGGAGTTCTTATTTATTGCCAACTTGCTTATTCACTGAAGATAATAAAAAATAATCAAGCATTAATATTTTCTTTTTTTCTGTCCTCGTCATAAAGATATTGTGCTTTTTCCACAGTAACATTTATTGGATTCACACACTCTGACTCACTTCCAACCACACAAGCCTGACAGGATCATCTATTACTTTGCATTCAGATAAGTGGATGATTACTCAGCCATATGATCTCCTTACCTCCACCTACTCCCTAAAAGTCACTTATCCATGTGGGTTTATTTAACACCGTTAATTGGTAACAGTGAATTTTAGACAGGTACAAGGCCACATAGCTGAAGGCCGTATTTCCCATAATTTTCTGCAGCTAGTAATTTAAATTTTGAACAGTGGAATATGAACAGACCGATGAAGGTGACTATCACACATACTCTTTAAAACATGAATCTGGGGACGCCTGGGTGGCTCAGTTGGTTGAGCGGCTGCCTTCGGCTCGGGTCATGATCCCAGCATCCTGGGATCGAGTCCCACATCAGGCTCCTTGCTTGGCAGGGAGCCTGCTTCTCCCTCTGCCTCTGCCTGCCACTCTGTCTACCTGTGCTTGCTCTCGCTTCTCTATGACAAATAAATAAATAAAATCTTAAAAAAAGAAAAAACATGAATCTGAAAAAGTTCTGATTTCTCATTGCTCATGGTCACATGGGCTGGAATATAAGGATGTGATGCTTGAGAGCCAGCTCTGGCATGTAAATAAGGACAACCCGCTAGAGCACAGCAGAGTTCATTTGTGAACTTGTGGAACGAGCTGCCTGCCTGCCCTGAGCCACTCGCCAGCCCTAGAATACTATGGTAGACAAACACTTGTCTACCATGTTGATTTATTTCCCCATTGAAGCACTAAGCCTGCATTCTAAATGAAAATAATCTAAATCATATAAATTATATGTGCATGCTATGAAAAATTAAGATGTGTTAACTATAGTTTTGTGATACAGTTATATAATACATGAGGCACCTGGATGGCTCAGTCAGTTAACCCTCTGACTCTTAGTTTCAGCTCCGGTCATGATTTCCTGGGTCATGGGATCAAGCCCTTCCTCAGCTGGAAGTCTGCTTGAAGATTCTCTTACTCCACTCCTCCTCCACTCATGGGTGTGCTCTTGCTCTCTCTCTTTTCTCTCTCTCTAGAGTAAGTAAATCTTTAAAAAAAGAATTCTAAAATACATGATTCATATTTTAATGAGAGAAATAAAAATTTGTCCTTAAAGAACAATATCTTTAAAGATCTTTAAAGAATAAATATGTTCCATTATCTAAGTGCTATTTTCTAGAAGATCTTGCTGCATTATAACTGAACTTGTTCTAGAATGAGAGGTATCCATATGACAAGAGGTACGATATTACAGGAAATATGTTGCTTTTAATCAGCAGACCACTTAGGGGACATTTAACTGTACTTATTTATATAAATCCTATTAACCTCAGGACGGGAAAAGCAGGAGGGCTAGAAAATTTTATATTTTCATTAGACAATGAAATGATCATAGGATTATGGAGTCAGGTTACTAGGGTTCAGGTCTTAAGACTTGTTCTGTGACATTGGGAAAATCACCTTCACTCTAGAGGTCTGTTGCCAGTGTCAGATGGCTACTCACTCATTCTGTCATGGGAAGCAATGATAGCACACATGCCGTGGATGAAAGTGATTATTAGCCCAAGGACACTGGCTATTTGCTGAACCGTATCCTTTAGTAGGGACAACCTGGCTGCCCCAATACAGCACAACTTCCGGCCCTCTGTCACTTAGACCAGGAAGTTGTTTTTATTGATGATTTAGAAGGAATTACTGCCATAATAACTGAATACTAATAAAATAGCTATTAGAATAATGGTTATTGACCACTGATTTTATGCCAAATATTATGGCAGTATTCTAGTTATCCAGTACATTTAACATGGATGACATTTAATTCTCACAACTAAATAAGAAACGTTCTATAATTATTATCCCTTCATTACAGATGAGGAAACAGGCAGAGAACTTAAGTGAATCTCAACTATACAGCTACTGTGTGACTGAGTTTGTATCTGAACCCAAATAGTCAGTATGGCTCAAGAATATACAGTTTTGTTTTGTTTTAAGATTTTATGTATTTATTTATTGGAGAGAGAGAGACAGAGAGACCATAAGCAGGACGACAGGCACAGGGAGAGGGAGAAGCAGACTCCCTGCTGAGCAAGGAGCCTAACATGGGACTTAATCTCAGAACCCTGAAATCATGACCTGAGTCAAAGGAAGATGCTTAACCAACCAAGCCACCCAGTCGCCCTCAGAGTACGTAGTCTTTTTTTTTTTTTTTAAGATTTTATTTATTTATTTGACAGATCACAAGTAGGCAGAGAGGCAGGCAGGCTGGGGTTGGGGGGAAGCAGACTCTCTGCTGAGCAGAGAGCCCGATGTGGGGCATGATCCCAGGACCCTGGGATCATGACCTGAACCGATGGCAGAGACTTTAACCCACTGAGCCACCCAGGCGCCCCCAGAGTATGTAGTCTTAATATATCATACTGCTTTATCAGAATCAAGACTCAAAAAACCCTAAGAAATAAAATTCAACTTCACTAATTTATATTAGTAAAAATTAATGTGAGACATAACTAGCAGTTTTGTCAGTAGGGGAGTCTTCCACTGACCCTTTCTATTTGGGAAATTAAATCACAGTGAAAATGCCATGGAGTAATAAGCATTTCCATCTCGATAAACAAAGTTTCCGCCATAGTTGCAGGTGTTTCTCCTTCTTGCTAAGCAGACTAGACTTCCATTTTGTCAGGGTTTCACTACTCATGTCAGTCCTAGAAACCCACTGAAAACATCCATTAGGTGGTCTCCTCTTTTCAAAATGCAATCTTGATCATATTAGAAGGTATCGCCATCCTGGTTTTGGTAACAGCACTGTATGTCACAGATTTAATATACTATTATAGGCGGACATTAACTAGAATATATCATGATCTCCTAATTACAACTCTTAAGCTTTGAAAACTCCTCAGGTCAGTGGTATCAGCACTTTTGACCTCAATAATTACCCGTTTAGGGGTGCCTGGGTGGCTCAGTCGATTAAGCAGCTGCCTTCAGCTCAGGTCATGATCCCAGTGTCCTGGGATAGAGTCCTGCATCGGGCTCCCTGCTCAGCAGGCAGGCTGCTTCTCCTTCTCTCTCCCTCTCTGCCACTCTGTCTACTTGTGCCCTCTAACTCTCGGTCAAATAAGTAAATAAAATCTTTTAAAAACAAAACAAAACCCCAATTACTTGTTTACTTATTTGTGTTACTGTTGAGGTCTGGCATTTCTGAGTGTTTCTCCCATCTGTTCTCCTATACTCATTTACTTTCTCCTTCTCTTTTTTCTTTTCTTTCTTTCTTTCTTTCTTCTTCTCTTTTTTTTTTTATAAGAGAGAGAGAGGGAGTGTACAGGAGTGGGGGTGAGGAGGAGCAGAAAGAGAAGGGAGAGAAAGAATCTTAAACCAGCTCCATACCCTGCAAGGACCTAAACACAGGGCTCAATCTCACAACCATGAGATCATGACTTGAATTGAAACCAAGAGTCAGATGCTTAACCAATGGAACCACCCAGGTGTCCCTTCTTAACAGTGTTGATATGAAAATGAAGAAACAATACATGAGAGTATGCATTGCCTTTTTATATCTATATTCTATTATCCTTATTATATTGTAAATTCTTTATTATCAGGGCTCATTTTTTCCACTTTGTAATTCACATTTCATGTTCCTTTTTTGCTTAGCTAAGTTACTTATTTTTTAACATTCAGTTCAAACATCACTATTTTGGGGAAGCTATATCTGAAACTTAATCACTTATATATACTGCTGGCACTATGTTTCCCATAAATTTTATCTGCTATCAACTACCATAAATAGTAAGAAAATTTATGAATTAGCATAGAGGTAGGTGAGTTTTCAGGGTTGGTTAAGGCAGTGGTTCAATCATGCCATCAAGGATTCAGTTTTTTTGACTCTGTTCAGAGAGTCTTCAGTGTGCCTTCATGGAAGACTGCTGGTAACATGTAAGGAATACATTTCCTCATTAATTTCCAAAGGAAAGAGATCAACTTCCTGTGACTTTCTTTAAAAAGCGATAAAGCTTCCCTTTACAAATCCCTCAGTAACCTTTCCTGGGGCCTCTCCTAGCTTAAAGTGACTTAGCAACCCATCACTGAAAAAGAAAAATCCCTGGCAAGGGGAATAGGGTTCTATAATTAATTTAGACTAATTACCTGTTCAACTGACATAGGTGAATACTCATTATATCCCCCTAGACTCCTATAGTATCATGTGCCCTTCTAAATATTCATCCTTATAAAACTAAAATTAAATTCTTGATTTAGTTATGTTGGCTCCACACTAAAACATTAAACTCTTTCTCAAAATTAAGGGTAGTATGTATTCAACTTTGTGTTCCTTCTGCCTAGCAGAGTGCCTATAAAAGAGTATCTATGTAATTGTAACTTAATTAAAAATTACAGGCAAATAATTCTTTAAATGTGTGGATAATTCGCAATTCCTATTTTATTTAGCCTTAAAATATTTGTAAAGATAAACATATTAATCAATGGAATAGAAATGAGAGTTCAGAGATAAACCCACATATCTATGGCCAATTGATTTGGGAACCAGAATCATTCAATGAGGGAAGAAGATACATCTTCAAGAAGTGATACTATGGCAATTGGATTTAAGGAAAAAAAAAAAAAAAAAAGAAGTCAGAACCCTACTTCACACTTTACACAGAAATTAACTCAAAGTGAATCAATGATTTGACTGTAAGAGCTAAGACCATAAAACTCTTAGAAGAAAACAAAGGGGTAAAACTTCATGACCTTGGATTTGGCACCAAATTCTCAGATATGACACCAAAAGCACAAACAGTGAAAGAAAGAAAAACATGCAAATTAGATTTCATTTTGTGCATCAAAAAAGATTTTCAAGAAAGTTAAAAGACAATATATGGGAAAAAATATTTGCAGATAATACATAATATATATGTTAAGGGTCTACTATACGGAATATATTACAACAATAAAAAAACAATGGTCGGGGTGCCTGGGTGGCTCAGTGGGTTAAGCTGCTGCCTTCGGCTCAGGTCATGATCTCAGGGTCCTGGGATCGAGTCCCGCATCGGGCTCTCTGCTCAGCAGGGAGCCTGCTTCCCTCTCTCTCTCTCTGCCTGCCTCTCCATCTACTTGTGATTTCTCTCTGTCAAATAAATAAATAAAATCTTTAAAAAAAAAAAAGCAATGGTCAAAATGCTCATAAAAAGATGCTCAAAAATTTTAATCATTAGAGATGCAAACCCCAATCAAAATGAGATACAACTTCACACCCAAAAGACAGTTACAGTTTTAAAAAGTGGAAAATAGTAAATGTCAAAAATGTGGAGAAACTAAAATCCTTATACATGCTGATGGGCCTATAAAATGGCTCATTTTGGACTATGGAAAACATGTTAATGGTTCCTCAATAAGTTTAACATAGAGTAAACTATATTAATCAGAAATT
Source organism: Mustela putorius furo (assembly GCF_011764305.1). NCBI lineage: Eukaryota > Metazoa > Chordata > Mammalia > Carnivora > Mustelidae > Mustela > Mustela putorius. Next base: position 14,800,159 of record NW_025422057.1, read on the forward strand.
CTATTCCTAGGAATATACCCCAAATAATTGAAATTTTTATAGAGTAATGTTCATAGAAACATTATGATTTATAGATAGATATAATATCCAAAATGTAGTAACAGTCCAAATATCCATTAATGAATAAACAAATTACAGTATATGCATACAATGAAATAATGATACATGCTATAACATGAATAAACTTTAATATGTTGTGTGAAATCAAAGAAGCCAGATGCAAAAATGTGTGGTCCCAATTATATGAAGTATTCGTAATAGGTACATCCATAGAGACAACTTAGGTTAGTCATTGCCAGGTATCCAGTAGGGGGAGAGAAGTATGGGAAACAACTGCTTAATGGATATAGCATTTTAATTTGCAGTGATGAAAAAGTTTTGGAACTAGATATAGGTGGTGGTTGCACATCATTGTGAATGCCCTAAATGACACTGAATGGTTTACTTTAAAATATCTCATTTTGTTTTGTGAATTTCACTTTATTCAAATAATATTTTTAAAAATTTACTCATTTATCACCCTAATTTTATATCTTCATCAAAGCATGAAATATGGAGTTTTTATGGGGACAGGAAATATGTTAAACATCACTATTTGGATATATATATGCCAAAGATTTTTAAGACTGGCTAATCAAGAGTATACCATATTTATGGATTATTTCTATATGAGAAAATGACTTAAACAGATGCTAGATGATTGACTTTCTCTTATTCATATGTAAGACAAAAGCAATGTCTTAAATTAATTTTTAGAAAATATATCTTATATCTATACATAAATCAGTAACAGAATATCTTCCTCTGGACAAATCGCTTATTTTTCTTTCATACTGGAACAAATTTAGTTTGTGTACTCTCAGAAACTGATTTGCAAGTTCACTAACAATATCAAATATGAGTAAGATTAAAAATTATGAAAAATAACTTAAAATAATTTATTTTGCTGCCTAAGACAACATATTAAATATTGTCCAAGGACTACTTAGAGAATCTATGGTTTTATCTCATTATCGTAGCAGAACCAAAAATGCCAAACATGAACCAGAACATATTGAAACATTACAAAAGCTAATTCATGAACAGATGCTTAAGCAATATAGAGACCAAAAATAAATTATTTGAGCCAAATTACTGTTAACTCTAAGTATGATAATTACCAGGACAGCTGATGTTTCAAATGAATCTATGCTGCTTTGGCAACTGAGCAATTTATAAAATGTGATTATTTGTAATCCTTTTTCCCCATTCTATAACAATTGACACAGGAATACAACCTATCCATCCCACAATTTATAGGTTATGTATGTCATCCTGTTTAAGAATTTTGTTTAGTTATAATTAATATATTCTTAACAAACCTAGTATGTGTGTGCATGTGTCTGTGTAAATGATGATAGATATCCAACCTATTTAAGAAAGGTTTATTACTACTGGGTATCTTGTTTCAAGTTAGTACCAGTCTCAGATGGTGAGGACACATATCAAGTGGTAGGAAATATAATTAATAAGACATTTCCTCTGCAAGGTGGACTGGGGCAAATTCAGGAGGTCAGAGAAAAGGTGTGGGATCAGTTGAGTAAGAGTACACAGTTGAAATTAATACACTAACAAAAGGGAAGTTGGGGCTGCTTGATGGGTTTGATTTAAGGGTGCCAAAGTTACCTCTGGAGAGAGAAGAGATTGTTCACTGAGGTAAAAAATATATAAACATACAGATTAAATTGCTTTCAGACGCAAGAATGGAATCCTGGGAACTCAGTCAGGCAATTATCCTCCCGGGCTCAATTTTGGTTCACAAATAGGAAAATACCATAAATTATAGAGTAAATGATGACTGTTATAATATAAATGCAATAGGCAAAACTTTCATCAAACACTAAATGTGTATACACTGATACTACTTATAGACACATTGCATTGATCATTGCTTGAAGTAGACACCAATTTCAACAAAATGTGCAACTATCCTTTAATTAATGTCACATTTTTGTGAGACTAAATTTTCAGCAGTTGCTATGACGAAAAGAAAGAACCACATGAAAATAAATATGGAACAGTAAATGTGTATTGCATAATATGATTCCAAGATTTGAGAAGCTGTGTAGTGTCCAGCAGGCATGTACATCTCATTAGTAGGTGATGAAGGTTATTCGAGAATGAAATAAAATATTATTTTTTTTAATTTTCGTGCATTTTTAAAATAACTTGTAAGTCATTAGGATACAAATACTTGTTGAACTGTTTGAACCTAACCATTTCATTAAAAAAATCGTAGGTACCTCTTTGGGTCTAATTGTGAAACAGTAACTGATATTCTAAAGGTGCTCGAATACAAAAAAATTTGGAACGTCATGTTTGGGAAATGTAGCTCTCGTGGAAGTTTCCTACGATAAACAATTTTTAAAAACCCCAAAAAACAAAATTACTTGACAATAGAAACTTGACAATTAAGAGATAAATAAAAATTCAAGAGTTAGCTCCAATAAGAAGACTAGTTGTATGTATCATATCCATCAAATATGTAACTAATACTAACCAAACCTAGGAATCCATAGAAGAGAAAGTAAATCTGAAAAATCAGGACAATCTAAGAAATACACAATTTAAAAAATTGGGAGGGTCGGGGAGAAGAGATGTACAGTGAAGATGAAAGTACTGATATTCTCTTTGATCAAAGAATCCTATCAAAAAATTCTCTAAAGCTAAAATCATGAAGTTTAAAAATCCATTCGATTCTAAATTCTCAATATTTGTCATAATTTCTTATTTTAATCCTAGAGGAATATTTTAGGAATTAATACTTCTTTTGGTAATAAATTTTTTGATGTTCAAGAATTATTTTGGTTTAACTTTAGTTTTCATTGAATTAAAGTCAAATGAAATAAAATTCTTTTCATAAAAGTGGCAAGTACATTTACCATAGGTCTTTATTACTGCATATTGGCCTTCCTTCCTTTCATCCTGAATTTTATATGTATATAAAGTTATTTCCAGAACGATATGGATGATGAGTTCTAGATGGAGATATTTTGTTTTTTCTATCATTCTTACACTTTATTTTCAATAAACATGCATATTTTTTAATAATAGTGATTTCTCTTCATTTAAAAAAGGGAACAAAACTACAAGTAAATATGCTTCATTTTCATTTGGGGTGGTGGGACTATGAATGCTTATAAGCTTTTTTGTGATTTATTATATATTTTTTAAATTGCCAAAAAAAAGATTCAGGCAATTCCAAGGTTCTATCAGCTTGAAAATTTGCACTGATAGTTCTCCTATTTTCAAATTCATCCACACAATTTCTAGCTACACAACTGTATAAAGCATGCACTTACCCACTGATTCCAAGTCATCAGTATAAGGGGCTACAGAAGGCATTTGGCTTGAAGAACAAAAATGTACTTTTTCAAATATATTAATCTTTTTTTCATTAAATGCAATGTCCACTAAAACTAAAATATCACATAGACCCATCTTATGAAGCCTATGATCTTACTGAATTTCTGTCATTTCTATTTATCCTGTGCTGAGAAAAACAACTATTTTCAATTGCTGCCTCGACCCTTTAGAGTATAACAACCTGGCTCACACCCAAAGTCTTCAGACAAAGACGTGAGCTTAGAATAACCATCCCAAGCTTCCATTCTGCCTTTTCCAGGGCAATTTAAAATGAATATTTAAAACTGAGATTGCAGAAAGTTAGTAATCTCTACCCCAACTTACCCTACATACTACATACATACTACAAGATACCCACACTTACGATATTGAAAGTAATAAAAAGGAGTTTGAAAAAATCTAGAAATAACTGAGAATTATAAAAAGTAACATAGCAGATTTGAGATATAACCAAATAGAACTTATAAAACTGAAAAATACATTAATTTAAAATTAAAACTCTATATCCAGTGAAAAAATCTTTCTAAAATGAAGACAAGGTACAAAATGTGAGACCATCAAAATCTTAGAGAACAACACCGGCCATAAACTCTTTAACATAAGCTGACGCAACTTCTTACTACATAACTCTTCAGAGGCAAGGGGAACAAAAGCAAAAATGAACCTGGGACTTCAGCAAGATAATTGCATCTGGGTTGCTCAGTGGGTTGGGCATCTAGCTTCAGCTCAGGTCAGGATCTCAAGGTCCTGGGATCAAGACCCATGTCAGGCTCTCTGCTCAGTGGGGAGCCGGCTTCTCCCTCTCCTTCTGCCTGCCTCTCCCCCTGCTTGTGTTCTCTCTGTCAAATAAATAAATGCAAAATCTTTAAAAAAAAATCTTCTGCACAGCCAAGGAAACAAATCAACAAAACTAAAAGGCAAACTATGGGATGGGAGAAGATATTCACAATTGACATACCTGATAAAGGGTTTGTATCAAAAATCTATAAAGAACTTATCAAATTCAACACCACTAAAACAAATAATACAGTTAAGAAATGAGCAGAAGATATGTATAGACATTTTTTCCAAAGACATACTGGCTAACAGACACATAAGAAGATATTCAACATCAGTCTTCATCAGGGAAATACAAATCAAAACTATAAGATATTACCTCACACCTGTCAGAATGGCTAAAATTAACAACACAGGAAATAACAGATGTTGGTGAGGATGCAGAGAAAGGGGAACCTTCTTACACTGTTGGTGGGAATGCAGACTGGTACAGTCACTCCAGAAGACAATATGAAGTTTCCTCAAAGAGTTAAAAATAGAACTACCTTATGACTCAGCAATTGCACTCTTAGTATGTACTCAAAGGATATAAAAATACTGATTTGAAGGGACACATGCCCCTGATGTTTATAGCAGCATTATCTACAAGAGCCAATTATGGAAAGAGCACAAATGTCCATCAACTGATGAATGGATAAAGAAGATGTGGGGTATATATACCTATTATGTGTCTGTTGGCCAGTATGTCTTTGGAAAAATGTCATATATATATGTATGTGTGTATCTATCTATGTATGTATGTATGTAGATGTATACACACACAATATAATATTACTCAGCCATCAAAATGGAGCTACAATGTATTATGCTGTGAAACAAATCAAAAAAAGATAAACATCTTATGATTTCACTCATATGTGGAATTAAAGAAATAGCAGATGAACATAGGGGAAGGGGAGAAAATAGAGAGGGAATCAAACCATAAAAGACTCTTAATTATAGAGAACAAGCAGGGTTGACAGAAGGGAAATGGGTGATGGACATTAAGGAGGGCATTTGTCCTAATGAGCAATGGGTGTTATACATAAATGATGAATCACTAATTTCTATTTCTGATACCAATATTACACTACATATTAACTAACTAGAATTTAATTAAAAACTAAAAACTAAAAAAATAAATAAATAGATAGATAGAGAAATAAATAAATAAAATCTTCCAGTCTGTTCTACTAATGTATCATTTCTTGTTGTCCTTGCTCATGCTACTTTATTACCTATGTGTTTGGTAATTTTTGGTTGTATACTGTTTATTTGTCTTCAAAAAAATATGCTGGGAAATTCTTTGGAGTTGAATGACCTGTACTCCTTCAGAGATTTCCTTCTTCTGCCAGTTGCTACTTTTAACTAAACTCAAGATTCAAGATATTTTTGGATCTTGCAGTTATTTAAGGCACACCTTGTGGCTACAAAATGGGAGTGTTGCAGATTGACTTTCAATTCACACCCTGAATGTGCTCTCTTTGAACTTCCACTTTAGTATGGTAAGCATTTTCTACCAGATTCCCAGTGCTGCTAGGGCTTTTCCTTGTTCTCCCTATACTCTGAGGTCAACAAACTAAATGTCAAGTTTCCATTTATAGAGAAAGGCCAGCAAAGCAAAACTTCTGCAGTTCTCCTCTTACTTCTCAATTCTCCTTTACCCTAATTTTTTGGCCTTGTCATTATTATCTATTCTTCAACTGGGTTCATTGATGCTATTAGGAAATTGTATAAATTATATCAAGTGTTTAAAAATCCAGTGGAAAGGTTAATCTGATTAACCTCTCCTGTCAATAGAAGTCCCTATACTATGGGCTCTAATTTTTAGATAAATTATAAAATATCTTAATTATAAATTATAAAATATGATTCAAATAATATTAATCAAGCTAATATTAACCAAGAACTCTATGTCTATATGCATGAGATGATAACTGATGGTATTTAACTAAACACTTCACACTATTTAACTATTTAAATTATATTTTTTAAATCCATAAAAAGACATTATAAATATGATACTTCTTGCCCCATTACAAAAATAATTACATTAGGATAATGAGAAAAACTTAAAAGACAGTAGACTAAAATCCTTCATGAGTGTACTTAACTTACTAAGATGTAAGCTAAATCTATTGAACTATATAATCCTAACAGTTGTCACCTATCAATGTACTTTCTAATATGTCTACTGTTTAACTGTAAATACTTTACTTTGATAATACCTAACAAATAATATATGAAATAAAAACTAATCCTGATAAGTAAAAATTTCTCCCAATGAAATGTACATATTTTACATGCCCAAAAGTGCTACCTATAATTAGAAATAAAATTATTTTTCCAATGTTCTTATTATTTTCTTTCTTTATGTGTTACTCATATTAATCTGCTTATTTAACAACTCAATCTCATGGACAATTAAACAATACCCACAGAGGTATACAAATGTCCAATCCAATCAGTTCCACCTTATTAAACTCTTCTTTCATTATTTCATTGTTTCATGAAGTATATAATAAAAAAAAAAAAGTCCTTTGAAAACTACTATGTTGTTTGGAGAGGATTTATATCTTGAAATTCTACATTTGAGTAATATATCATCTATATATTTGAAAATGTAAAACAAAGGCAAATGTTTATATTTATTTACTTTTCATGGTAATCTCATTAACTCAAAATCTGACGATAAATACTATTCATTCTGCCATTTTGAATACTATTTACAAATATAACCAAAAGGGATGATATTTAGTTGAACTTTATTAAATAGCATTAACCTTGAAATTCATAACTTTGATGATAGTTAATGCATAATGCAATTCTCTTTTATAATAATTGCTAATGAAATAAATTAAGTGTTTAGACAAGGCAACAACTGTTCTAAAAACTTCACATGTAACAATTTATTTACTGTTCACAACTCCATGATGAAGGTACTGTTATTTTCCTTAACTCACAGAGAAATTTAATAAAAATGACTAAGATTTGAACATAGGTGTTTGAGCAGCCAAGTTATTCTAAGTCTATTAAAGTTAATCATAACCAAAATTAATTTACCTACAAAAAATTATAAATAGTTATAACTATTACTTTGAAGAGTCCTCAGAAAATGAAAAATTCTGATGAAGCTTTGGCTCATCATTTCTATAGAAATAAAGCCAACAAGAGTAAATGAAATCTTTTGCAGTTGTACAGATTCTATAATATAAAACAATTTTCATAGACTTCAATTGCTTTCAGTTGTTTATTAAATTTATTCTACTGGCTATTCAAATTTGGTTTTATTGCACGTTTGGAAAGGCCACAGAATGCACCAGAAAGAAGTGATTAAGAGCACATTTTCTAGAATAATGACACCCTAGATTTGCATTCTGGTTTCTCCATTACTAGCTGTGTTATCTTGGGCAGTTACATAATCTCTACAAGCTTAATTTACAAAGTGAGGATAATGATTTTGTCTACCTCACAAATTGTGAAGAAAAAAATGAAATAGATTTTTTAGAGGGAATTTAGCACAGAACTCAGCATAATAAAAGGTAAATAATTTTATTACTTTTATCAATTGTCTTACGTCCACTTGATTAGACTTCTAACATCTCACAAGATCAGCATATGCATGTCCTCATGTCCCAGAAGGAGAGAGAGGAAACCATGGTTCTTAAGGGGAATCTATTCTCCTTCAACCACTTCTGTAGGCACTACAGACCCCAGATCTTTCATTATCTACCTCTGCTCAGTGTAACCAAATGATTGACTATCAAATCCACTCCTTTCTGTCTTGTATTAAAGGTGCCAAAATTTGAGACTCATTCCCTTGTTTATTCCCAACACACCCCACATTGCTCATTTTCCTGTTTTTAGGCAATGTGCCAGAAAAAAAAAAAAAAAAGGACAGGAGAAAGTAAACAAAACAATAATTCTCATGCTTAGCAGTTATACTGAAATACAACTGTGTATACTTCTAAACATAGGAAATATTCTTCTCTCTTTTAAAATACGAGTTCCTAAAGGACTGAAACAATTTTGATGATGATTATAAAACAGTGATTCAAAATACAAAGATTTAATCAGTCATTTTTTAAACTCTAAATTAAATACTCTTAATTTACAATTATAGCTATATTATGTCAAATCAGAAGCTGGGATAAGATAACCTGTAGATGTAACTCCCGGCAGGTCAAAGAAGAGTTTCCTTCTCTGGATTTCACTGTGATCTGAAACAGCACTCTTTACAAGACACATTCTGGTTATTCCACTTGTCAGATACTCTGAGCCCCACATCATACCAACAGGGTACAAGGAAACTAAGGAAGCAGCGATGCTTGTGGCAAAAACTATAAAATTTTGATAGACTGAAGTCTCTGCAATCTTATTAAAATCATATGCCTTTTTAAAAAAAATTCAGAATTTTCAGAAAACATAATACATATAAATTATGTATATTCCACTTTAATAATATTAAAATAATACTTTAACTTAATTTCTACATTTAAATATATCTAATCACAAAAAGCCCATATAGAAAAAACAATCTTGAAAAAGAAGAACAAAGCTGAAGATATCACAATCCCAGATTTCAATAATACTGCAAACCTGCAGTAATCAAAACAGGATAGTACTAGCATAAAAACAGACACACAGATCAAAGAACAGATAAAAACCCAGACATAAACCCACAATTATATGGTCAATTAATTTTTGACAAAGAAGGAAAGAATATCAATGAGAAAAAGTTTTCTCAACAAATGGTTTTGGGAAAACTGGACAGCAACTTGCAAAAGAATGAAATTGGACTACTTTCTTATACCATATACAAAAATAAATTCAAAATGGATTAAAGATATAAATGTGAGACCTGAAACCATAAAAATCCTAGAAGAGAACATGGGCAGTAATTTCTCTGACATCAACTACAGCAACTTTTTCTAGATATGGCTCCTGAGGCAAAGGGAAATAAAAGCAAAAACAACAATAACAACAAACTATTGGGACTACACCAAAATAAAAAGCTCTGCACAGTGAAATAAACAGTCAACAAAACTAAAAGGCAGCCTACTTCATGGGAGAAGATATTTGCAAATGACATAGCCAATAAAGGATGAATATCTCAAATATATAAAGAAATTACACAACTCAAGAGTCAAAAAATAGTCTAATTAAAAATGTCCAGAAGACATGAACAGATGTTTTCCAAACAAGACATACAAATGGCTAACAGACACATGAAAAGATGTTCAACATCACTCATCATCAGCGAAATGCATATCAAAACTACGAGATACCACACACACACAAACACACAAAGAAACAACCAGTGTTGATAAGGTTGTGGAAAAAAGGACCCCTCTCCCACTGTTGGTGGGAATGCAAACTGGTGGAGCCACTGTAGAAAACAGTGTGGAGGTTCCTCAAAAAATTAAGAGAATTATCATATGATCTAGTAATTCCACTATTGAGTGTCCAAAGAATATGAATTTGAAAATATATATGCACCCTTATGTTTATTGCAACATTATTTGCAATAGCCAAACTATGGAAGCAGCTTAAGTGTCCACTGAATGGATAAAAAATACACACACACACACACACACACACACACATATACATACATAGGAATATTACTCAGCCATAAAAAAGAATGAAACCTTGCCATTAAAAACAACATGGAGAGGATTCAATGCTAAGTGAAATAAGTCAGTCAGAGAAAGACAAATACTACAAGATTTTACCAAACAACTGAAAAAAGAAAAGAGACAAAAAAAAATAGACTCAAATCTAGAGAACAAATTGTTGGTTATCAGAGGAAAGGTGGGGGGGTGGTAAAAGAGGTGAAAGGACTTAGACTTACAGTGATGATCACTGAGTAATTTGTAAAACTGTTGAATAACTATACTGTATATCCGAAACTAATATAAGGCTATATGCTAATTATACTGGAATTCTAAAAAATGAAAAAAATAAATATATATATTAGCTGTAAAGTATTTTATATTAATAGCAGAAGTACTTATTTGCACTTACACATCAGTAAACTCATCATCATCAGTAAACTCATGTCATCCATACAATTAAACAATTCAAATCCCTAGCAAATATTAACAAATTTAGTTCCTAGCAACTATTAACTAAAAGCTTAAAGCATCTTGTTTACTGAGATTTTAAACTATTAAGGAACTCATTACTGACAATCAAAAGTTCAAATCATATTCTTTTGAAAGTAAAGATTGAGGAAAACTAATGTAAGTAGCTTTAACAGGCAAGTTCTTGCTGAACCATATCCTTTTAAGAACTTAGGTTCCCATAAAAGGAAAATACTTCAAACTTTCAACAATGGAAATTTTATTTAGTAACTGTAATATATATTTTTGATATATTATGCATTTTTTAAAAGAATTTATTTATTTATTTGACACAGAGAGATCACAAGTAGGCAGACAGGCAGGCAGAGAGAGAGGAGGAAGCAGGCTCCCTGCCGAGCAGAGCCTGACGTGGGACATTTTTACTTCATAGACCTTTAATTAAAAGTCTAGTTATTCTCCATACAATGAATTAAAATAGCTGAAAATTTGAATGCATGCTTTTAGCAATAACTGTGAAACCATTGTCACATATTTGCACTACTACAGTATATATACATTTATAATAAACTTTGTCCAAAAGTATCTACATGAGTACATAGTGTTCATGATCCTTAGTATATGATTGAAAGGGAGTTTTTAAAATGAAAATTCTGACATAGAACTTCACAGTTCAGATCTGTTTTTCAAATTACCTCTGGGTACTACTTCTAGTGGTATCTGAATTAAATATTTTACTCTTTCAAGCTCTTCATTGCAGAAGGATAGTTACAAGTAATGGAAGTTAATTGACACATATAATTGCTAATAATACAGAACTTAAAGGATTTACAGAGCCTGCTTTGAAAGATACCATTGGATAGTTTAAATTTCAGTGCAAATTGAGTCCCCAAAATGTCTAAATATGCTATGGGGAAAAATTAAAGATCATTTATGACATTTAGGTAGATTGGAATTGGAAAGACTGCTCTTATTAAACCAATAGCATACACTGGGTTCCTATTAAACCGGTAAAATGAAATTATCCCATGCAAACATTTGTAATCAATATGTAATCTACTCAGTGAAATGAGACCAACTACAGTAAATGAAAATCTACAAACAATGACACCTCTTATCTGAGTTAATATTTCGTTTGAAAATGGTTATACAGATATAGGAAGATGGAACAGGGTTGGCAATGAGCCACTGGAATTTTTTAAGTAAAAAGTGACATCGCTGAAAGTAATGATTAAGAAAGATTAATCCAGAAGCAATGAATATTTAATTGAAGTAGTAATTTTGTTACGCTATAAAAGCACATTATAATATTTATAGCAAAGCAATCTTCAGATTTTCAATAAATATAAACAAATAAGAATGGAATAGAAAGAATGATAACACAATTGGAGTCAAAAAGGCCTAACTTCAAGTTTAATCTGTGTGAATTTTGGGTTCTAACACCCCTGAACTCAATTTCCTCATCTGTAAAATGGGGGTAATATTTTCTGACATACCTACCACAAAGAATTGCTATTAGGATGAAAATAAATATTGCCCGTGAAGACAAGTTGCAAACTTTAAAGCATTATATGAGTAATAGAGGATTATTAAATGAACAGGATGACTACTTGGCTATCACCCAGCAATTTTTTTTAAAGATTTTATTTATTTATTTGACAGACAGAGATCACAAGTAGGCAGAGAGGCAGGCAGAGGAAGGGGCGGGAAGCAGGCTCCCTGCTGAGCAGAGATCCAGATGCAGGGCTTGATTCCAGGACCCTGAGATCATGACCTGAGCCGAAGGCAGAGGCTTTAACCCACTGAGCCACCCAGGCGCCCCAGCAATTATTGTTTTATAAAATAATTTTATATTTATTAAAACCATAAAAAGGAAGAGAATTTCAGTAGAGAAATATAGAATTCTGCCTCGAGTTATCTTTTCATAGATAGAAACAAAAAGAACAAATGAGAGTGCTGCTTATTTATTTTAAAAGATAAACTGAGAAGTCATAGTTGATTATTTAAAAAAAAATTAAAGGTTAAAAATGACAAGCCCTTCTCTAAGTTGTAACATATATATGCCTCAATATTTAGAAAGTACCTCATAAACTTGAGGAAATTGGCTAAGACGGAAAATATATTGATTAATAAACAACTTGTTGCAAAATACAGATGATTCTCATTATTTTGACCTTGAGTAAGAAGTCACTGGGAAATATCATTACTGCATTAATATATTTAACAGTGAGGGAAGACAACGTCCCTCACACTTTGTCACGCATCACTGAACTGTAACAAATGCTGACAGTTAAGAGAGCCTGTCTCTAAACATTATGACACCGTCTTAGTGACAGATAAAGAAGAAAGCTGAATACAATCATTGTTTCATATTTTCTACCACAGGCATAGCTAAAAAAATATAAAAATAAATTAATTTAAAATATTTGGATAAACATCTTTAATTCTGGCACTTTAGGAAAAAAGAGGTGGGTGCATTTGCTTAGTCTCTTACCACCAGCAATTTATCTTAGGTCTTAGGTATTAAAGCTGTCATAGACACATCTATTTGAAAAATAATGTTTAGTAGCTTTGCTCTATTACAAAGCAATTCATGACAAAGGTCTTTTGCAACAGCAGTAATATTTGCATAATAATTGCAAGCCCAGGAAAAAAAAACCTTGAAATGCTACAACCATATTCCAGGAGTTTTCTTTTTCATAAATTAAATTTTCCCCAAAGCACTTCAAAAAGTCAATATTTTATTTCTGAAATTCGTTACTTAAACATTAATTTTTAATGGGATGTAACAGTCTCTTGTTGTACCCTGAAAATGAAAAGTAGATAAGAACACTTCTTAATGAATTTTTTTGATTGAATATATTGAATAGGAGGGATATGTTTTCGGTGTAGCACTAAATTAAGCATGCAGTTCCCATTAACAGTTTTGGCAGCTGTGCATTTAATTCTGAGTACCATGCTGAGAATGTACATTCCTAGAATCAAATATGAAAGCCTAAATATACAACTGCTATCTGAACTTTTGCCTCTCAATTCAAGGGTCTATGCAAAAAATATTTCTGAACACTACATCGTACATTTGCAATATGACAATCAAAATCATCTCTAATACATTTCAATTTATTCCATAACAGTCAATGTCAAAGAGTGGATCTTGGACTTAAACACAGGGTATATGACAAACTCAGATAAAAATATCCTCACTTAACTTCTCTTTCTTCCCTTTTTTTTCTGTTCAAATCATTATGTATGTGAAATTCTTGCTAGTGTAGTAGAAATCCTAACATTCAAATTTTTATTTAAGAGACCTGAGTTATAAGTCTCAGAAATTAGATAGAAATAATTTAGAAATAGTTACCATAATATAAAAGGTTTAAATAGTTTGATGAATGAAAGCCACTGATATTTTGCCCATGTATATCTGTGCCTGTATATATTTATGTGTGTGTTGTGTGTGTGTGTATAATACATATTAAAGGACATTTTATTTAATTATTCACTGCTCTACTATAAAAGTTGTTTGAAATGTAAAGATAAGCATAAATGTTTTTATTCTGCATAAAGGTGTATCATTAAATAATTCTCTCTTTCTCTAACTGTAGTTACAGAGTGTTCCTATTAGTAGTACTTTTATTTGTCTATCTCTGTAGAGGTAAGCCTAATCCATCATCAAGAGCTTGCACACTATTTGTACGTAAATTGGCCAAATTACTGCCATCAATGGAGAAAGAAACCAACAATTCTGTTTATTTCCAGGGATAAGAGCAATGTTTTCTGGTGAATAAAAAACATGATGGCAATACTGGACCTAGACAATCTCTGTAAGGCAAGACATTATAAAGAGATAGTAAGTATAGCAAATAAACCTTTAAATTTATGTATGCTTATGAAATTGCATAAAAATGGCACAAAATATATGTATTTGGTGAATAGTTGTCAAGCATACTTAGCCATCTCCTAACATGGCATCCATATTAGCTCATGTGAAAATGTTCACATTTTATAATAGTTGAAAATTTTACAATTCTTTATCACCTAGACTCTTTCTACACAAAGCTTACACTTTAAAATAAAAGAAATATCTTTGAATCATTTAGAAATCAAACTGGAAATACAAACATTTTAAAAATAATTAATTAATATTCCACATCTGGCTTTGATTAATAGAGAACAGATTTATGCTTCTGCCAGAAACAATTTGAAAAAAATGGATAGAATATATGAAAGAATTGCTTCTGGGTGTTGCGAAGGAGCCCGAATAACAGTTATTCCTAAAAAAAAAAAGAGGGAAACAAATGAAATATGCCAATGTTTGCCCCTGTTTTCTGTCAGCACATGGTAATCTGTGAAGCAGAATGGATATCCTGAGAGCTGACTTGGGCGTACCTGCTCTGAGTTCTGAGGCTGGTCCAGCTGCCAATAAAATAGTTCAGATCATGTTCTCAAAATATTTATTTAATATTTTATAATAAAATTTAAACATAATTAAACCACCTTTATATTTAATTACTATTTTAATTCACATGATAGTTAAGTATTTAGTAAAAGTAAAATATCTTTTCCCAAAATTATGTCATAAAATAGGTGGGCATAAAGATAAAAATTACATTGCATCACATAACTTTATTTTTAAACCATTCAAAGAATAGTTTTTATAACTATGGCTGTATTACTATTGAACTAGTTTTGAAATTTACATTTGAATAATATTTGTGTTGTAGGACTTCCGTGATTCACTACCTGAATTTTCCAGCAAACATAGAAGGAAAATATATTACTTTTTTAAAAATTTAATTTAATTTTAATTTTTAAATTTTATTTTATTCTTTTTCTTCCTTCCTTCCTTCCCTCATTCCTTCCTTCCTTCCTTCCTTTCTTTCTTTCAGAGAGACAGAGGGAGGGAATGTACATACAGTGGGGAAGGAAGGGGCAGAGCGAAAGAATCTTAAGCAGATTTAACACTGAGCATGGAGTCAAATGCAAGACTTGATCCCATAATTCTGAGATCATGACCCAAGATGAAATCAAGAGTTAGACACTTAACTAGCTGAGCCACCTAGAGCCCCTGATCTTACTTTTAAAATAATTTAATGATCTAGACTTTAGTAAACATTTTTATTGTTTACCCTAAAGGACAGATCATTAAATTGTTTTAAAAGACCATATTTTTCCTCTGTGTAGGCCGGAAAATTTTTCTGCAATAGAAAGATGGAATTCTCATTTTTCTTGTTTTACCAAAATTACTTAAGGCTCTCACTTAAACCAGTGTATTTTATAAGTCCTAAAAAATGTCATATAAATATATTAACATATTAACCAAATATTTCAATCCAAAATCAATTTAATAATACAATTTAATTGAGCTTAATTTAAATACATTATATAAGCTAAATTTAACTGATTTAAGGTTGAAAACGATATCAGTTCTTTCTAAAAAATTCTTGCTGCTGTTGTTCATATTTGCTATCAGCTGAATAATAAATAAAAAATAAATGTAACATTATATATCAGTTATGGTGTACAATATATTTAATTTGAATTTAAGATACCAATAGTGTGATCCTATAAACAAAGAATGATTCATCCCTGAGCTGTATTTCAATACTAAATATTAGAAATAATATTTTCAACTGATATTAAAAATAAATTGGCTAATAATAACTAATAATTTCATACTACCTTAAAGCTTAACAAAGTAACTTTTCACATACAATCTTGTTTCTCAATTCATCTCACAGTCACAGGTCTCCAATACTGTCCTAGTTCTTCTACCCCATTCCAAACAAATCAACCTGCAAAAACATCTTCAGCTTAAGTCCAGTAAATCTGCCCAATCACTGAACATGACTATTGCTTCTACTCCTTTATTACCCTATTTTCTCTCCTATAAAATGTTCCATAAAATTACTAAGACAGAAGAAAGTATAAAGACCTACCTTTCCATTTGTTACTAATTTTATCTATAAATGTCTTTGTGTTTAGCATGAGTTGAAAAGAGTATGTGGACATATATTTAAATGATAATCTATGCCTACTGAATCAAATAAGAATAATGAGGCAATTCAGGTGTGACTCATTTCCAGATATAAACACAACAGATATATAAAATATTACCAAAATATAACAGATATATAAAATATTATTAGTTGCACTTATTCAACTCATAACTTTTCTACTTATAAGATCACAGAGAGAAAAAATTGAAGGATAACTTGAAGACAGTGTTATCTTTAGAATTGTGTTGGGGTATTTATGATTGGTGATTGTCATATATTAGTGAAATTCTCAGCCCATTCAAGTAGGTTCATAATAAATATACTGACATTTTGATTTCAAATTCTAATTATCAATCTTTAGTGCTTCATCATAATTAACTAAAACCTTTCAAAATGAGAGCAAATTGTAGCATTTCAGTTGAAGGATAAATCAATTCATAAAATGCCGAGTCATAAATAAAAACCTGAATGGCTACACTGTTATTTTCACATCTAAAAAGACTGAAATGAATCAAATGTTATCATGATAGATAAGACTTTTTTTTTTTAAAGATTTTATTTATTTATCTATTTGACAGACGGAGATCACAAGTAGGCAGAGAGGCAGGCAGAGAGAGAGAGAAGAAGAAGCAGGCTCCCTGTGCAGCAGACAGCCTGATGTGGGGCTCCATCCCAGGACACTGGGATCATGACCTGAGCCGAAGGCAGAGGCTTTAACCCACTGAGCCACCCAGGCGCCCCATGTTATCATGTTTTAAAGAAGTTTTAAAGAAAAAATAGCTCTATCTACTTAATAAAATGGGAGTGTAATACATAAATGCTCAAGGAAAAAACTTTATTTCTTTTGCATAAAAACCGAGTTCTTAAATACTGCCTTAACAATTTTCTTAACATATTAGCCAAATAATAATTTAAATTAAAAAATGAATGAAATACTAAATGAAAGATAGTATAGCAGCTTTTAATAGCTATTTTGACTAGATAAAATGTAATATTACCTATCTCATGGAGGTTTTTCTATTCAGAAAAAGAACATATTTCATTTCTACTTGATGTTTTCCACTTAAAAATGAATATTATATAGATTATATCAGCACCTCATATTTGGCTCCTTTTAAAATTAAAAAAGAAAAACGATGAAAGGAATGAAGAAAGAAAGGGAAAAATATTTCAAACACCCACAATAACCATAGATTATTTATGTTAAAAATCAGAATAGTCATTGTTTTACGGAGGACTGTGACTGGAAGGGAGCCAAGTGGATCTTCTGTGGCATTCATTTCCTTCTGTAGATAGATGTAGATGGAAGGTAGTTACAGAGGAGTGAACAAGAAATAAGCTTCCAATTTGTTTCCTGTTCTGCTTACAGATTATACTTCAACAGGAAGGCAACCCAATAAAGAACTAACAAAGATTAAAAAGAAAAATCAAAGAGAGAACTACTAAGCACCCAAGACTGAAGACTTGAAAAGGGGTGATGACCCAAGAAGGATAACATGTAACTTCTAAGAACTCTATTTCGATTTGGAGCCATATATTGCCTGGGGACCTCTTTGGAGAGCTGGAGGATTTCAGGGAAATAGGGTTACTGAAGAATTACTTTCTTATTCCAGAGTCCCTGGTAAGAAAATGCAAATTAAGGTCCATCTGGATTCACACTACACAAAACTCTTTATCTAACTCAAATCTTCAGAGTCCTTAAGCAAGTTTATTGAAGCAAAGATGAAATTTCACCAGAGGGGGAAAAAAAAGACCCTAAAATCAGGTAAACTGTAGCTTAAAATGTATATAACAAAAATATACCAATTATAAAATATATAACATTTAAGGGGGGATAAGAAATATTAGGTAATATTTTATTTATAATATATGATTCATATATGATATATATATATAACAGTATTTAGGATCGTGAAGCATTTATTACTTTTAGATATCAAGGATGGGCTATGTGATTCTTCCTCTTCAAGAAAGAATTATAAATCATACATAGTTAGGTAAAACTACAGTTTTATTCCTTCTGAACCAGTAAAAGTAAATATGAATGATGTTACAGCTGATTTAAATAGATTAAAAACAAAGATATCTGGAATCTTATTGACTAAATTATACGTTTTATAGAGTTTGTTTCATAGCAAGGTATGAAAACTCATCTCTCCTGGGTTATTTAAATAGATTAAATTATATATAATTTAATTATAAGAGTTTCATATGTAGTTTATTTATATAACTTTATAAATAAATGTATTTATTTATTAATAAATTTATTTATTCTATAACTATATATTTATATATAGTCAAATTATATATAAATTATACATATAATTTAATCTATTATTAATCTATTTATACTCTATATATAGATATTTTAGCAGTCAAATGTACTTTATTTTATGCAAAAGCAGGGCAATTAATTCCCTTGATTTGAACTATTTATAAATACTTTATAAGAACTTCATATTTTATGTGTGATATTTGGCTGCTGACATTTTTTTTAGATTATTACTGAAATATAATTGATATACAATGGTTCCATACCTTAATTAGTGTTAACCACAGTTAAGGGTAGTCACCATCTTTCACCATACAATGTTATAATATTATTGACTATATTCCTTATGCTATAGCTTTCATCTCCATGACTTATTTATAACTGGAAGTTTGTACCTCTTAATCTTCTTCATGTACTTTACCTATTCCCTCCCCCACTCACCTTCGCCTCCAGCAACCACCAGTCTGTTCAATATATTTGAGAGTCTGGGATTTCGATTTACTTATTTTGTTTTGTTTCAGATTCCCTGTATATGTGAAATCACACAGCACTTCTCTTTTTCTTTCTGACTTATTTCACTTAGCATAATACTCTCCAGGTCCATCCATGTAAGACCTAAGAGAGTAAATGGGAGTAAATGGGAGAAGACATACGCAAATGATATATCTGATAAGGGGGTCAATATTTAAAATATTTAAAGAACCAAGTTAACACCAACAATCCAATTAAAAAATGGGCAAAGAACCTGAAAAGAAGTTTTTCCAAAGGGGGAACAAAAACCACTATCTCAAAAAGGTCTATGCACCTTTACATTTACTGCCGCATTATTTACAGGAGCCAAGAAAAGGAAGTAACCTAAGGATCTAACAATTCATAAATGTATAAAGAATATATGTTATATTTTTACTATGGGATATTACTCAGCCCTAAAGAAGAATGAATCTTGCCATTTGCAGCAACATGGAAAGTATATATATTTTTTAAACAAAATAATCACATACTATATGAAGAATAGGTAAGACAATCAATTAAATCTCAACTACAAAGCAAGATAAAATAATAAGTATGAGCAAAATATTTCTTTTTTTTTTTTTTAAAGATTTGTTTATTTGAGAAAGGGAGAGCATGAGTGGGATGGGTAGAGGGAGAGGGTGAGACAATCTTAAGCAGACTCCACATTGAGCAAGGAACCCATTATGGGGGTCTCCCAACCTTGAGATCATAACCTGAGCTGAAACCCAGAGTCAGATGTTTAACTGGTGTGCCACACAGGTACCCACAAAAGATTTCTTTTGTAGGACAAAATTACCCATTTAACAATAACCTCAGAATGATTTTTAAAAGTGCCAACACAAATTTTGTTTCCATGTAAATTTTAGATATAATTGTGAAAATTATCATTAAAATAGATATATTGGTAATGTTTATTATATGATGTTGATTTTAAAAATAATATAAATTTCCGATCGAGGAGTCAAGATGGCGGAGAAGTAGCAAGCTGAGACTGCTTCAGCTAGCCGGAGATCAGCTAGATAGCTTATCTAAAGATTGCAAACACCTGAAAATCCATCGGCAGATCGAAGAGAAGAAGAACAGCAATTCTGGAAACAGAAAAACAACCACTTTCTGAAAGGTAGGACCGGCGGAGAAGTGAATCCAAAGCGACAAGCGACGGGAAGATAGACCCCGGGGGGAGGGGCCGGCTCCCGGCAAGCGGCGGAGCAACCCGCACAAAATCAGGACTTTTAAAAGTCTGTTCCGCTGAGGGACATCGCTCCAGAGGCTAAACCGGGGCGAAGCCCACGCGGGGTCAGCGTGGCCTCAGGTCCCGCAGGGTCACAGAAGGATCGGGGGTGTCTGAGTGTCACAGAGCTTGCGGGTATTGGAACGGGAAAGCCGGCTGCAGAGACAGAGCTGACAGTAAGCTCGCAGCTCCGTGTTACCTTGAACCGGTCGCAGGCTCGGTGAGCTCGGAGCGCGGCCGGAGGTCAGGCAGACGGGAGTAACTGGGCGCGGTTCTCTGAGGGCGCACTGAGGAGTGGGGCCCTGGGCTCTCGGCTCCTCCGGGCCGGAGACCAGGAGGCCGCCATTTGTATTCCTGTCCTCTGGAACTCTATGGAAAGCGCTCAGGGAACAAAAGCTCCTGAAAGCAAACCCGAGCGGATTACTCACCCCGGCCCCGGGTAAGGGCGGTGTAATTCCGCCTGGGGCAAAGACACTTGAGAATCACTACAACAGGCCCCTCCCCCAGAAGATCAACAAGAAATCCAGCCGAGACCAAGTTCACCTACCAAGGAGTGAGGTTTTAATACCAAGGAGAGCAGCAGAATTCCAGAGGAGGAGAAAGCCAAGCACGGAACTCATGGCTTTTTTCCTGTGATTTTTTTTAGTCTTGCAGTTAATTTAATTTTTTCTTTTTCATTTTTTTTTTTCTCGCCTTCGGGTAAAATTTTTTTTTTAACTGTTACCTTTTTCTTTCTTAACGATTTTTTACTAGTTTATCTAATATATATATATTTTTTTTTACATTTTTCTTAGGTGTTTTCTTTTTTTAAAAATTCTTTTCTTTTCTTTTCTTTTCTTTTTTTTTCTTTTTCTTTTCTTTTTTTTTTTTTCTTTCTTCCTTTTTGAACCTCTTTTTATCCCCTTTCTCCCCACTCACGATTTTGGATCTCTTCTAATTTGGTTAAAGCATATTTTCCTGGGGTTGTTGCCACCCTTTTAGTATTTTACTTGCCCCTTCATTTACTCTTATCTGGACAAAATGACAAGACGTAAAAATTCAACACAAAAAAAAGAACAAGAGGCAGTACCGAAGGCTAGGGACCTAATCAATACAGACATCGGTAATATGTCAGATCTAGAGTTCAGAATGACAATTCTCAAGGTTCTAGCCGGGCTCGAAAAAGGCATGGAAGATATTAGAGAAACCCTCTCGAGAGATATAAAAGCCCTTTCTGGAGAAATAAAAGAACTAAAATCTAACCAAGGTGAAATCAAAAAAGCTATTAATGAGGTGCAATCAAAAATGGAGGCTCTAACTGCTAGGATAAATGAGGCAGAAGAAAGAATTAGTGATATAGAAGACCAAATGACAGAGAATAAAGAAGCTGAGCAAAAGAGGGACAAACAGCTACTGGACCACGAGGGGAGAATTCGAGAGATAAGTGACACCATAAGACGAAACAACATTAGAATAATTGGGATTCCAGAAGAAGAAGAAAGTGAGAGGGGAGCAGAAGGTATACTGGAGAGAATTATTGGGGAGAATTTCCCCAATATGGCAAAGGGAACGAGCATCAAAATTCAGGAGGTTCAGAGAATGCCCCTCAAAATCAATAAGAATAGGCCCACACCCCGTCACCTAATAGTAAAATTTACAAGTCTCAATGACAAAGAGAAAATCCTGAAAGCAGCCCTGGAAAAGAAGTCTGTAACATACAATGGTAAAAATATTAGATTGGCAGCTGACAGAGACCTGGCAGGCCAGAAAGAGCTGGCATGATATTTTCAGAGCACTAAACGAGAAAAACATGCAGCCAAGAATACTATATCCAGCTAGGCTATCATTGAAAATAGAAGGAGAGATTAAAAGCTTCCAGGACAAACAACAACTGAAAGAATTTGCAAATACCAAACCAGCTCTACAGGAAATATTGAAAGGGGTCCTCTAAGCAAAGAGAGAGCCTACAAGTGGTAGATCAGAAAGGAACAGAGACCATATACAGTAACAGTCACCTTACAGGCAATACAATGGCACAAATTCATATCTCTCAATAGTTACCCTGAATGTGAATGGGCTAAATGCCCCTGTCAAAAGACACAGGGTATCAGAATGGATAAAAAAACAAAACCCATCTATATGTTGCCTCCAAGAAACACATTTTAAGCCCGAAGACACCTCCAGATTTAAAGTGAGGGGGTGGAAAAGAATTTACCATGCTAATGGACATCAGAAGAAAGCAGGAGTGGCAATCCTTAGATCAGATCAATTAGATTTTAAGCCACAGACTATAATAAGAGATGAGGAAGGACACTATATCATACTCAAAGGGTCTGTCCAACAAGAAGATTTAACAATTTTAAATATCTATGCCCCCAATGTGGGAGCAGCCAACTATATAAACCAATTAATAACAAAATCAAAGAAACACATCAACAATAATACAATAATAGTAGGGGACTTTAACACTCCCCTCACTGAAATGGACAGGTCATCCAAGCAAAAGATCAGCAAGGAAATAAAGGCCTTAAATGACACACTGGACCAGATGGACATCACAGATATATTCAGAATATTTCATCCCAAAGCAACAGACTACACATTCTTCTCTAGTGCACATGGAACATTCTCCAGAATAGATCACATCCTCGGTCCTAAATCAGGACTCAACCGGTATCAAAAGATTGGGATCATTCCCTGCATATTTTCAGACCACAATGCTCTAAAGCTAGAACTCAACCACAAAAGGAAGTTTGGAAAGAACCCAAATACATGGAGACTAAACAGTATCCTTCTAAACAATGAATGGGTCAACCGGGAAATTAAAGAAGAATTGAAAAAAATCATGGAAACAAATGATAATGAAAATACAACGGTTCAAAATCTGTGGGACACAACAAAGGCAGTCCTGAGAGGAAAATATATAGCGGTACAAGCCTTTCTCAAGAAACAAGAAAGGTCTCAGGTACACAACCTAACCCTACACCTAAAGGAGCTGGAGAAAGAACAAGAAAGAAACCCTAAGCCCAGCAGGAGAACAGAAATCATAAAGATCAGAGCAGAAATCAATGAAATAGAAACCAAAAAAACAATAGAACAAATCAACGAAACTAGGAGCTGGTTCTTTGAAAGAATTAATAAAATTGATAAACCCCTGGCCCGACTTATCAAAAAGAAAAGAGAAAGGACCCAAATAAATAAAATCATGAATGAAAGAGGAGAGATCACAACTAACACCAAAGAAATACAAACTATTATAAGAACATACTATGAGCAACTGTATGCCAATAAATTTGACAATCTGGAAGAAATGGATGCATTCCTAGAAACATATGAACTACCACAACTGAACCAGGAAGAAATAGAAAGCCTGAACAGACCCATAACCGGTAAGGAGATTGAAACAGTCATCAAAAATCTCCAAACAAACAAAAGCCCAGGGCCAGACGGCTTCCCGGGGGAATTCTACCAAATATTTAAAGAAGAACTAATTCCTATTCTCCTGAAACTGTTCCAAAAAATAGAAATGGAAGGAAAACTTCCAAACTCATTTTATGAGGCCAGCATCACCTTGATCCCAAAACCAGACAAGGATCCCACCAAAAAAGAGAGCTATAGACCGATATCCTTGATGAACACAGATGCGAAAATACTCAACAAAATACTAGCCAATAGGATTCAACAGTACATTAAAAGGATTATTCACCACGACCAAGTGGAATTTATTCCAGGGCTGCAAGGTTGGTTCAACATCCGCAAATCAGTCAATGTGATACAACACATCAATAAAAGAAAGAACAAGACCCATATGATACTCTCAATAGATGCTGAAAAAGCATTTGACAAAGTACAACATCCCTTCCTGATCAAAACTCTTCAAAGTGTAGGGATAGAGGGCACACACCTCAATATCATCAAAGCCATCTATGAAAAACCCACCGCAAATATCATTCTCAATGGAGAAAAACTGAAAGCTTTTCCGCTAAGGTCAGGAACACGGCAGGGATGTCCATTATCACCACTGCTATTCAACATCGTACTAGAGGTCCTAGCCTCAGCAATCAGACAACAAAAGGAAATTAAAGGCATCCAAATCAGCAAAGAAGAAGTCAAATTATCACTCTTCACAGATGATATGATACTATATGTGGAAAACCCAAAAGACTCCACTCCAAAACAGCTAGAACTTATACAGGAATTCAGTAAAGTGTCAGGATATAAAATCAATGCACAGAAATCAGTTGCATTTCTCTACACCAACAGCAAGACAGAAGAAAGAGATATTAAGGAGTCAATCCCATTTACAATTGCATCCAAAACAATAAGATACCTAGGAATAAACCTAACCAAAGAGACACAGAATCTATACTCAGAAAACTATAAAGTACTCATGAAAGAAATTGAGGAAGACACAAAGAAATGGAAAAATGTTCCATGCTCCTGGATTGGAAGAATAAATATTGTGAAAATGTCTATGCTACCTAAAGCAATCTACACATTTAATGCAATTCCTATCAAAGTACCATCCATCTTTTTCAAAGAAATGGAACAAATAATGCTAAAATTTATATGGAACCAGAAAAGACCTCGAATAGCCAAAGGGATATTGAAAAAGAAAGCCAACGTTGGTGGCATCACAATTCCGGACTTCAGGCTCTATTACAAAGCTGTCATCATCAAGACAGCATGGTACTGGCACAAAAACAGACACATAGATCAATGGAACAGAATAGAGAGCCCAGAAATAGACCATCAAATCTATGGTCAACTAATCTTTGACAAAGCAGGAAAGAATGTCCAATGGAAAAAAGACAGCCTTTTCAATAAATGGTGTTGGGAAAATTGGACAGCCACATGCAGAAAAATGAAATTGGACCATTTCCTTACACCACACACAAAAATAGACTCAAAATGGATGAAGGACCTCAATGTACGAAAGGAATCCATCAAAATCCTTGAGGAGAACACGGGCAGCAACCTCTTCGACCTCTGCCGCAGCAACATCTTCCTAGGAACAACGCAAAAGGCAAGGGAAGCAAGGGAAAAAATGAACTACTGGGATTTCATCAAGATCAAAAGCTTTTGCACAGCAAAGGAAACAGTTAACAAAATCAAAAGACAACTGACAGAATGGGAGAAGATATTTGCAAATGACATATCAGATAAAGGACTAGTGTCCAGAATCTATAAAGAACTTAGCAAACTCAACACCCAAAGAACAAATAATCCAATCAAGAAATGGGCAGAAGACATGAACAGACATTTCTGCAAAGAAGATATCCAGATGGCGAACAGACACATGAAAAAGTGCTCCATATCACTCGGCATCAGGGAAATACAAATCAAAACCACAATGAGATATCACCTCACACCAGTCAGAATGGCTAAAATCAACAAGTCAGGAAATGACATGCTGGCGAGGATGCGGAGAAAGGGGAACCCTCCTACACTGTTGGTGGGAATGCAAGCTGGTGCAGCCACTCTGGAAAACAGCATGGAGGTTCCTCAAAATGTTGAAAATAGAACTGCCCTATGACCCAGCAATTGCACTATTGGGTATTTACCCTAAAGATACAAATGTAGTGATCCAAAGGGACACGTGCACCCGAATGTTTATAGCAGCAATGTCCACAATAGCCAAATTATGGAAAGAACCTAGATGTCCATCAACAGATGAATGGATCAAGAAGATGTGGTATATATACACAATGGAATACTATGCAGCCATCAAAAGAAATGAAATCTTGCCATTTGCGACAACGTGGATGGAACTAGAGCGTATCATGCTTAGCGAAATAAGTCAAGCAGAGAAAGACAACTATCATATGATCTCCCTGATATGAGGAAGTGGTGATGCAACATGGAGGCTTAAGTGGGTAGAAGAAGAATAAATGAAAGAAGATGGGATTGGGAGGGAGACAAACCATAAGTGACTCTTAATCTCACAAAACAAACTGAGGTTGCCGGGGGGAGGGGGTTTGGGAGAAGGGGGTGGGATTATGGACATTGGGGAGGGTATGTGATTTGGTGAGTGCTGTGAAGTGTGTAAGCCTTGTGATTCACAGACCTGTACCCCAGGGGATAAAAATATATGTTTATAAAAAATAAAAAATTAAAAAAAAAATAATATAAATTTCCACATATACAATGATCCTAATGACATATTAGGTTGTGGTAAGATGATGTGGTTATTATGGTCTGTTTTGTGTTACTTTCAAACTTTACTTGAACAATATATCACTTTTTAATGAAAAGGAAAAACTTTCAAAAATAGAAAATTGATGCATGGTTTATTATCTTAGTGCATACAGATATGAGACTAAAATAAATGTTAGCAATCTGTTGAAATCAAGTTTAGAATCACTTGATTTTATGAGAAGCCTTCTAGAATAAAAATAAAATTCAGATCGATTTTGTGTCCCCAAACCAAACTATTTCCTCAAAGAAATTATGGGCTGGCACACATCCAAATATTTGTAATGTTCTAAAATGGAATACGGATGGGTTAAATAGGTAATGGGAATTAAGGAGTACACTTGTAGTGAGGAATACAAGGTGTTGAATGGACATGTTGAATCACTATATTGTACATCTGAAACTGTTATATTGTATGTTAACTAACTGGAATGAACAAATGAATGAATGAATGAATGAGTGCACCTGTTGCCTGGCTGGCTCACTCAGTAAAGCATGCAACTATTGACATCAGGGTTGTGAGTTCAAGTCCTACACTGGATGTAAAGATTAGTTAAAAAATAAAATCTTACTAAAGAAACAATTAATTTTTAAAAAATGGCATAGGAGCTAATGTTTCCATGGGATTCAGATAAAGTATTTTGTAAAATGAAATCATTTTGTGTTTAGAAGCCAAAGTTTCAATACTGATTTTTCAGATTCCCAATAATCTAGTCATTTGCAGTGTTTAAGAATATATCAGCCCATATTTGAAATAAACCTTTAAACCAATGATATAAAAGGAATCATTTTTCTTATAAGATCTATAAGAAAATCTTATAAGTCTTATAAGACTATTTTTCTTCTAAGACATCAAATGTAGCACAATTGATAATCACAAACCACATCTGATAACAAATAACCACATAGAATATTCTAAAACAGTAAAAAAACTATTTAGATACACGCCTGGTACTCATCACACTAAGTTTACTCCTTAACCCTATACCTCTTTAACTAATCGCCCACCCACCTCCCCTCTGGTAACCATCAGTTTGTTCTCTATAGTTAGGAGTCTGTTCTATTTCTTGGTTTGCCTCTCTCTTTCTTCCCCCTCTGCTTGTTTGTTTTGTTTCCTAATTTCCACATAGAAGTGAAATCATATAGTATCTGTCTTTCTCTGACTTATTTCATCCAGTGCAATACTCTCTAGTTCCATACATCTCATTGCAAATGGAAAGATTTCATCCTTTTTTATGGCTCAGTAATATCCCATTGTGTATATATACCACATATCCTTTATCCATTCATCAGTTGATGGACACTGACCATTTAATTCATTTTCTTAGTAACTGAAAGTTGCTAATTGACACAAAGGAAAAAGGATCATGCTTTTTCTCTTTCTATGGGAAACAGAATTATTGATCATAAATACTCGTCTTGTCACCCACTCCTCCCCTCATGTGCCCTGGAAGTAATCTTCCAGGCTTGATCATATTGTTTGCTTTAGTCCATGAAATGTGTGGTGCCATGATAAATGCAATGTCCTGACAGAGCTTTAAATCAATTGCATGGTTTGGCTTGGTGTCCCTGAGTTGTTACTATTAATAAAAAGATGATATAAAAAAAGTGGTATGAAGAAGTGGTTACTGTTAAATCAAATTAAAATATGTGGCACTAACTGAAAAGGGTAGGAGGTAGGTAAGAGGTTATTGCTGGAGGCTTGACACAGACACCCTTGTTATGCAGCAGGAAAACAGTTGGTGAATCTGTAATCTTTTAATAAAAAATTGATTCACGTAAAATCAATGTGTGGTGATAGACAACCAATTTTCAAAGGACTATATTACTAATGTGAACTAGTTATTATTGCTAAAAATGAGAAGTTAATATAATATAAAATCGAGCTCAGGAAAGAACTGTCTTGCGTTCAGGAAGAGATGAAAGAAAGAATAGAGAGGTCAGAAATTCAGTGACATGGCATTCCTTTTACTCATCTCTGTGGGTGTGTATGTGTGTGTGGCATAAACATCATAAACATGCACATACATGTGTATATGTACATTTGTGCCAAGTAGAGTAACTTCAAATCCTTCATAGTTTCTGAGTCAACACTCAGACTCTCAAGAAGGTAGATTCTGCATGGTCATCTGTAGATATGACCAAGCAAAATAATGAAAACAGAAGGATTTCCCACAGGTCAGAGCCAGAAGCAGTTTCTGGGAACTGCTCCCAGAAAACCTAAGCAAAGATATCCTAGTCATAGGGAGTGAGAAGGTAAAACGCTTGATCAGCGACAGTTTAGAAACGCGGTGTTCAGGGACTGCTGTGTCCTTCTACCCTTTCCAGTGGAGGTGCTTATTACAGTTCTCCTGTCCCATTTCACTACTGAATATTGAATGTGAAAGGAGAGGGAGCTAGATAACTTGCATTTTTACTTCAAGGTTATTGAACAATTAGATGGGAATTTTGAGTTTCTTCCTGGAGGAGGTAGCTAGGCAGTGAGTGAACTGCGTATATAAAAAAAAAGGGAAGTTTGTATGTGTAGGAAATGTACTGCAGTCGATTTTTTTATTGTTTACAAATACTCCGTTTCTCCTTCCCCACTCTGCTGCCCCTTTCTCTTTTTATATTTGCTTAGTGACTAGATAAGCAATGAATTTATAACATAAATAATGGAAAGCACAAAGAAAATACTAAATATCTACTGCAGGAAACAATAATGAAACAACTAAAGGTTAAAACACACAAAGAAAGCAAAGTGCTAAAGCAAAGAACTTAAGATCATGATAAAAACAGGGTGAAACTGAAGATGCAAGCGTGTTGCATGCAATGAACAAAAGTACAATTCATGTGCCAGAATAAGCCTCCTAATCTTGTTAGGATATGCATTCATGTAAAATTAGTCTCTGCATCTCTGTCTAAAAGAAGCACTTAGACCTTTTTAATTTTTGTGGCCTATGGCAGTAAATGATTGTATTCATTTAACAATCAGACTCTTTACAATTCAGATTTATTCTCCGGGCTGCTAGAGTCAATACTTTGAATTTAACTAGCACAACAATGAATTCATTTATTTTGCTACAGTATATTCTACACTGGGACTTTCACAGCACAGAGTAAGCTGCTACATTAGAGCAATTTTACTGAGAACCAACGCTGAGCCATGTCAGCTATAATCTAGCTTCACACAGAAAATGATAAAAGCAGCAAAGGAGATGGCCTGTTGCCAAAAGGAGTGTCGGCGAAGACTACTACTGACTGTGGACTCTCGACCTTGCTACTGGAAGGTTAACAGGCTCATCTCTCATCAATAGCCCCTCTGATACTTTTGATTCAAAAGACTTTGAGGGGGAGCAGAAATTATGTGTTACATAAACTAATTTAAATTTAAAACAATGTCGCTCAAAGTTAAAATAAAAATTAACAAGAACTGTTAAATCTTTGTCAAAAAATATTGTCAAAAAGATAGCCACAAGTGTGTATAGATTAACTGGGCCCAGGAAATA
This sequence comes from Mustela putorius furo, assembly GCF_011764305.1. Classification (NCBI taxonomy): domain Eukaryota; kingdom Metazoa; phylum Chordata; class Mammalia; order Carnivora; family Mustelidae; genus Mustela; species Mustela putorius. The sequence goes on from NW_025422057.1 coordinate 14,830,137, forward strand.
TCTTATCCCAAATACCCAAATAATAAGGGAGAAGGAAATTTCATTTGTCTTTCTGAAAGCATTTGAAAGTACTCTTTATAAAATAAAATTTAAGACCAGCTGTGTGATGTCTGGAGCTCTTATACAATTACTGTCAAAGGACCAAATACTGAAATATGGTCCCTATGACAATTCAAAGTGTTTTCTTCATTAAGCAAATGAGAATCCAATGACAAAGCAAGGGTACAATGATAAAAGACTGTGAATAAATATGATAATCTCCATACTGGCCAAGGTAGCCCTTCTGAAAGATGGTAAGGACTGTCCAAGATTATTAATAAATGAGTAATTGATTTTAAATAGATTATTTAAATACTCCTCCAGCTTCATACAACTAATAATCATTGCACATAATTCCTTGACATTATTAGAAGGTTTTAGCTTATGCCTTATAGATCATAAGCAGGTTGATAATTTTAAAATGTATTTTATTTTTATATTATAATCATGGCCTAATTTTATCTTAAATTATTCATTTTTTCCTAGTATCCACCATTACAACTCATAGAGATATGTAGTTTTTTTTAATTTTATTTGTCATTTCCCATGACCACTACTGTTCACTGTACTATCAGCTGGAATGAGAGAGTCGTAACTCCTTAGCACTAAATATTAGTGGTCTAATCATCTGCAAAAAGTCTGTACATGATAAGTACTAGACATGTAAGGAAATCACTTACAGTTGTTTAAAGTCTACCTGAATTCTACACCTAGGATGTTTATAAAAATATAGTTGTGGCAATGAGATCTCATTAACTGCAAAAAAGTAAAAAGGTTTCTAACACTTGAAAAACACTAAGAGGAACTGAAAATGGCTATGTGATTAACAATGAAAAGAGAGTAAAACACATTATGAAGTATGTTGGAAAACATTCCAAATGTCAACATTAAACATTCAGATTATTATTTATAATAATAAATGCAACAATGTACACAGAGTTTGCATCTGAATTTAATCTTACTTAGGGCAAAATTCTTATACTATACTTCACTGCAAAAGAATATGAGCATTCTTTAATGCAATGCATTCTGGTTTTAAAGGTTTTACAACATACATCATTGCTCAGATCTTAGTTCTAGCTTGGTAAACAAAATGACTTGAAAGTGCACGGCCCATTAACAATATACATTTTCTAAAACTCAACATTAAGTGGAAAAAAATGAATATATATTATACACTCTGCCTAAATCTCCAAAATATAATGTTTTAAAATAGTATAATTTATAAATTCTTGAGATAGAGTATTTAAACATTTTCCATTAAAACAATGAATTTTACAGGTTCAAGAAAAAAGCATCAATATTTACTATAACTCTATTTTTACATGGTATCTATGAGTTACACTGAATTATTATCTTTAAAGTTAAGCATCAGACCTATAGTGCTGTATACGGTTTTGAAATATTACCTTAAGTTTCCACAAGTTATAGCCATTTCAAAATGATTTACATATGCTTACTTGGTAATTTTATTTAGTTAAGAGATGCCTCTAAGTCTTTACAAAGAAAATAGGCTATGTCCAAAATGAATATGCAAGGAAAAGAAAGATGGAAATTTTTGCTTTAGCATCCTGCTATGAGTAGAAAAATTATTTGTGAAGAACAGGGTTGAGAAACTTCAACTGGCTTTGATATGCATATTGTTCAGAGAGTTTCTGGGGCTATGGAAAATCTTCATAAAAAAATCAACTAAAAAACACTTGGTGTCCAAAGAACATTGAACCTAAGTGTAATTGAAATAGAGGAAAATGATATAATGCATTTATCAAGGAGTTTCAGCTAAATGTTCAAAATATGTTACAGAAAAAATATAAAAGATTGAGAAGGTAGATTTGTACTGAAATATTCTTAATAGTTAATGATATACTGAATACAGTCTCTTGATGTTAGTTCATAAAAATAGACAATGTAAATTTGAAAAAAATATTTTAATGGATTAATATTGGCAACTATAAGCTTTTTTGGAAAAATGTAAAAGCATGGTATACTCATACTTTACGTATATGCGGATGTTATATTCATATATGGAGGCTATAGCTTCTTATCAAAAGTAGGAGAGACGGCATCATGATTTTGTAAGGAATAATTGAGATAACTATTTCTCAAAGAATATTCTCCTTTATATGATTTACCCAATTACTGTTTCCATTTTTTTTCCTTGCCTGTCATAACTTCTCCTATAATCAGACACAAATAAAGCTTTTTTTTTTCTTCTTCATCTTTTAACTTACACATCCACACTGGATTATTCAGTATTTTGAAAACAATGGGTACCTTTTATATCTTCCAGTATTTTCCCATGGTGTTTTCTCCACCCATATTGACAATGAATAACATCCTAATCAATTTCTCCATTAAATAAATGTGTACTCTTGATAGCTCAAATGGTTCTTATTTGATCAGGCCTACTTCTAACTACCTATCCTCCACCTTGTGGTGAAATTTAGCACAGTTTGCATATACCCACTTCTTTGAGTATACTTACTCACTGAATTGTGAGGTCCCCAAAGACATTGTGACCTCTACCTTAAACAATTCCTGGCACACAACATTTAACATTCATCCAGTCTTAGGTCTTAAGTATCATTCTTATGGCAACAGTTTTTGCAAACTTATATATTCAATCTAGACCTCTCAGGAAATCCAGACTTGGATATCCAACTGATTTTATGTCCAGCTGCCTAAGTGACCTGCCCCCTTGAATATCTAATAAGCATCTTAAACTTAACAAGACCAATTAGTGTTCTTGATTGCTGCCTAACTTGTCCTAGTTCTTATCATCTCAGGTTGTGTCACTATATACCCAGGTATTGAAGACAAAAACCGTCCAAATCACTATCTTCTCTTTGTGGACTACTATCCTAGCCTCTATAAAGTTGTCTCCCTACTTCCACTATTCACACAGCAGTCAGAGTTATCTAGTTTTCTTTTATTTTAACAATTTTATTGCAATAGAATATGCAGACCATAAAATTCACCATAATGTAGAATCCAGTGAGTTTTAATATATCTAAAAAGTTATGCAACCATCATCACACCATCTAATGAACATATCCATCATGCCAAATGAAATCTCTTGCCTATTTGCTGTCAGTCTTCATTCCCACATCCGGTATCAGGTTGTCTCTATATATTTACCTTTTCTGCACATTTCACGTAAACATAATCATACAATATTGGTACTTTGTGTTTGCCTTCATTCATTTAGATTTTGTTTATTCCTTAACCATAGATGGATAATTAGATCATTTCCACTTTTTGACTATTATGAATAATGCTATTATAAACACTACACACACATTCTTGTGTGGACAATCTTTTTCATTTCCCTTGGGCAAATACCTAGAAATGGAATTGCAGGGTCATGTAGTGACTCTATGATTAATATTTTGAGAAAAATAGCTCTACCAACTTTAAATTCCCTTCAGCAATGCATGAGACCTCCACTTTCTCCACATTCTCGTCAACACTTATTATCTTTTTTATTGTACCATCCCAATGGATATGAAATGGTATCTCATTGTATGTATGTTTATTATTTGTTCATTGTGAAAAGATATATATACACCAAAACTTGCCATCTTAACTAATTTAAGCATACAATTTAATGGTATTAATTATATTCAGAATGTTTATGACATTTATTACTATCTATTTCCAGTATGACTCAACACCCCAACAGAGGCCCAATACCCATTCAGCAATAAGTTCCATGCCCTGCTCCCAGTCTCATTGTGGTTTTTGACTTGCATTTCCCTAGTGACACTGATGTTGAGCATCTTTTAAAGTGCTCAATGATCTGGGGCACCTGGGTGCCTCAGTTGGTTAAGCAACTGCCTTCAGCTCAGGTCATGATCCCAGAGTCCCGGGATCAAGTCCCACATCGGGCTCCCAGCTCCATGGGGAGTCTGCTTCTCCCTCTGACCTTCTCCCCTCTCATGCTCTCTCTCTCTCAAATAAATAAATAAATAAATAATCTTTTTTAAAAAAAGTGCTCAATGATCATTCACATGTGTTCTTAGGAGAAGTATATAGTCAAATAATTTGCCCACTTCTAAATTGAGTTATTTGTCTTATTATTAAGTTGCAAAGGTTCTTTATATATTCTGAACACTAGATTCTTATGAAATAAGTGATTTACAAAATTTTCTTTCATTCTGTGGGTTGCCTTTTCACTTTCTTGATTGTGTCTTTTGAAGTGCAAATTTTTTTCATTTTGATGAAGCCCAACGTATTTTTTCTTTTATTGCCTGAGCTTTTGGTGATATATCTAAAAAATCATTGCCTAACCCAAGGTAATTAAGATACATTCTTATGTTTTCTTCAAAGAGTTTTATAGTTTTAGCCCTTACATTAATATATAAGATGCATTTTTAGATTTTTGTCTTGTAAGGACCCAAATTTATGTCCTTACATCTAGATGTCCAGCTGTCCCAGCCCAACTTGTTGAAAAGACATTTCCACAACTAAATTTACTTGGCACCTTTGTCAAAAAAAATTGACCATAAATGTAAGAGTTTATTTCTCAACTCTTAGTTTTATTTCACTGATCTATATAGGTCTATATCATTATGACACTACCACACTACTTTGATTGCTATAGCTTAGCAGTAAATGTTGAAATCAGCCAGTGTATGTCCTCAAACTTGTTCTTTCAAGACTACTTTGGCTCTTTGGGGTCCTTTGCATTTTCATGTGAATTTTAAGATCAGCTTGCCAATTTTTTCTACAATTCAGCTGGGATAATGCTATGGATTGTGTTGAGTCTATAGATCACTTTGGGGAGCACAGAGCAATCTTTTAAAAGTATAAATCATCTAGTGTAATTCCTGCATAAAATCTAATGACTTCCCAGCTTACATAAAAGGAAACCCAAATTTACTAAAAGAACAAATTCAACAGGACACTAAATTCATCTAGGAGGGTGAGGTAAATCTTCATTAAGAAAGTGACATTTGGGGGCGCCTGGGTGGCTCAGTGGGTTAGAGCCTCTGCCTTCGGCTCGGGTCATGATCCCGGGGTCCTGGGATTGAGCCCCACATCCAGCTCTCCGCTCCGCAGGGGGCCTGCGTCCCCCCCCCCCTCTCTCTCTGTCTGCCTCTCTGCCTACTTGAGATTTCTCTCTCTCTGTCAAATAAATAAAATCTTAAAAAAAAAAAAAGAAAGAAAGTGACATTTGGACTATGATCTGAAAAAAGAGTAAGCATTGAGAGATGAAAAAAGAAAAAAAAAAACAGTAAAGCCAACATTTCTGGTAGAGAGAATATGTCTAAAGACCCTGAAGACTCCTAGATTAGTCTTCCTTGAGGTTTATCAATTTGATTAATTTTTTTCAAACAATCAACTTAGGGATTCATTGATCTTATTATATTTAATTTTCTATCTCATTAATTCCTGCTTTTGTCTTTATTATTATTCCATGCCATCCATTATTTTTTTATTTCATTCCATCCATTTTACTTGGATTTAATTTTTTCTTTTCCTAACTTTTGATATGGATCCTTATATCACTGATTTCAGCCTTTTATCTCTTCTGATATAAGGATTTTAAACTACCACTTTCTTGGTAAGCACTGTGTTGCTGCCTGTCATAAAAGTTTAATATTTGCATCTGATTTATCATTTCATCCAAAATATTCTCTAATTTCTATTATAATGTTATCTAGGACTCATAGGTTACATAGGACAGACTCCTTAATTTCTAAATATATAGAAATTCCTATTTATATTCCTGTTATTTAGCTCTAGCTTAACTTCACTTTGGTAAAAGAACAAACCCTTTTTGAGTTTACATGTATTTATCATCTTATGAAAATATTTTTTTTTAAGATTTTATTTATTTATTTGAGAGACAGAGACCACAAGCAGGCAGAGGGGCAGGCAGAGAGAGAGGAGGAAACGGGCTCCACACTGAGCAGAGAGGCTGATGCGGGGCTTGATCCCAAGACCCTAGGATCCCTAGGATCATGACCCGAGCCGAAGGCAGAGGCTTTAGCCCACTGAGCTACCCAGGCACCCCAAATCATTTTAATAATATAGATAATATAGATAATTCTCACAGATGAAAAAGTCTATACTGATGTAGTTAAGAAATAGTCAGTTAGCCCCTCCAAAGCACAATCCAATCATTTTCAAAAGAATCCTACCAAACCATTTGGTACAGAAATTCCAATGATATTTAGATGGTTTAAGGTCAGAAAACTAGAAGGAATACTTCCAAATCTTACTTGTGAATTGTGTAGCATATAAATACTAAAGACTAAAAAAGATTACACACACAAAAAGAACACTATAGATCAATATCACTTTAGATATTGATGTAAATTTCTAAATTAAATAAGCAAATAGATTCCAGCAACACATTCAAATAATAATTGATCATCATCATGAGTATTTATTACAAGATTATAGGAATGGTTAAATATTAGAAAATATGTTATTACTATATAATATATTGCTTGATTTAAGAAGAAAATAATGTATTTCCACAGAAAATAAAAAGGTATTTGATACAAATTCAACATAAATTCTTAGCAAAAGCATCCAATTCAATGAAAATATTATTTAATATGATTTCATGGATAGATAAATTAATCAATTGATCTAAAAGCCCCAAAGCATTTTACTTAATGGGAAATCACTGAAGACATTTCCACCAAAGTTAGAAATAAGACAAGGATGTCCACCATCACCTCTACCATTAGTAACACTGTACTGAAGATATTAGCCAGTATAATTAGACAAAAGAAATAAATCTGAAGTATAAATATTAGAAAAAGAGGAAATAACTTTTTAGTTAATGTAACTGTATACCTGGAAGACCCTTAAGTATGAACTGAAATATTATTACAAGCAATAAAGGAATTCAGTGCAGCATACAGCATGTTCAATTAGTAAATATAAGTAAATCTTTCTATGTGTGCATGTCTTATATACATGTGTCTATAAACTTAAAGGAAGATATACAAAACTTATTTGAAAAAATCTTTAAAATATTACTTAAAGACACAAAAGTAGATGGTAAGACATATTATATTCTTGGTTAGGAAGACTGAAAATCTGAAAGGTAACAGTTCTACCTAAATTAATTTATAATTTTAATTTAATCTCAGTATTTATACCAATAGTCTCTTTTTCCTCCAGAATATGACAAACCAATTATAACATTTATTTATAAAAATAAGTTTGTAAGAATACCCAATAAAATTATGAAAACAAAAGAATGAGAGGTAGCCAATGTACCAGCAAGAAAATATTTTGGGACGCCTGGGTGGCTCAGTTGGTTGAGCGGCTGCCTTCGGCTCAGGTCATGATCCCAGCGTCCTGGGATCGAGTCCCACATCGGGCTCCTTGCTCGGCAGGGAGTCTGCTTCTCCCTCTGCCTCTGCCTGCCTCTCTGTCTGCTTGTGCTCGCTCTCTCTCCCTCCCTCTCTCTGATAAATAAATAAAATCTTTAAAAAAAAATTAAAAAAAAGAAAAAGAAAATATTTTATAATATATAATATTTATTAGTGGTGCATGAACAGAGAGACCTATAAAGCAACACAGAAATTATAAGAATTTAGAATGTGTTAATGAGAATATCTCTAAATACTGAAATAGAGAATAATCTGTCAATAAATGGTGATGGATGACCTGATAGCCATCAGGGGAAGATTAAGTTGTATCAAATATTTAAATATGTGATGAATTAAAGATGTTCAAAAATTCTTTATCACTTCTCCCATAAAGAGGTGTGACAATCTATTTCTTAATACCCTTGAATCTGAGATGCTCCTATGACTGCTTTTGCCCACATAATACAGTGGAGGTGATAGTATTATATGGAAGTAATAGGCTTAGCCTTCAAGAGAAACTGCAGCTGCCACTTCCTCCCTCTCAAAACTCAGCTACCTCGCTCTTCTGGAACAAAACTGAAGCCCAAAGCCAACAGCCTGCACTGAGCCCTTAACCAAGGGCCAGTCTGTCATTAAAACTTCTTTCAAGAAGATTCTCCAGCCTACCTTGTAACTGCCTCCCTTGATGCCATGTTGGAGAGAGATTTGCTAAGTTCCTATCATGTCTCCTTCTCTCCTGAGCCCTGCCTAAATTATAAGCAATGATGATTTTTGTTATGTTAAGCCATTAAGATTTGAGGTGAAACAATTTATTGGCCCAAAGCAACAAGGCATTATCTCTCACAATTGTTTATGTTAAGTGGAAAGTTCTGCCCGCTTGGTGTCAGTTGTTTTGCTGGGATGACCACAGTCAACTGGAGGCTCAACTGAGAACCCATGTGGGATGAAAGGTCCAGCACCTGGACAACCTTTCTCTTCTGGAGACCTGACTGGGACCTCAGTTGAAGCTACTGTCTGCTGGAGCTGATTCTCTTTGAAATGGGCCACTCAGCTGGGGCAGCCTTCTTACATGGTGGTTGGGCACCAAGAAGTGTTTAATTGGTAAGCTTCCAAGATAAAAGAACTGCCCACTTAATTAAGGACTAGGTGTCAAAGTGACAAAGCGCCACTCCAAACAAAACTGATTAGGAGCACTGGGTGTGGTACAAAAATAATGAATACTGTTATGCTGAAAATAAAAAATAAATTAAAAAAATAAAAAAAAAATACCTGATTAGTCAAAGCAGTCAGAGAGCCCCAGTCTAGAGTCAGTATAGAAAGGGCTTACACAAGGGTGTGTCTATATGGGCCATGGGGAGGAGGGTACCAAAGTACAAGCCTAAACAAAATGTTAAAAAAAAAAAAAAAAAAGCCATAGCATTTCTAGAAGAAAACATGGAAAAGTCCTTTATAATCTATGACTATTCTGGAAGTCAAAATTCTGGAAGTCAAAAAGAGAAGCTGAACAATTTGACATTAAATATGAATAACATCTTCATTTTTTTTTTTTTTTAGTTTGTTCTTCCACCAATCACTAGTGAAAGACCAAAAAAACTGCCTCCATGTTTAATTAATCTGGGAATAAAGAAACAGGAGACTCTATTTCGACAAACCCAGCACAACCACTCCCCCAAGGCGGCTTGCCAAAAACTTTGCTAAACCAAGAATGAACGTTGCCCCTCAACATACCAAGAATGTGGAGATACAGAATCTCAAGAAGTTGGTGGTATGAGCAACAGAAATCATAATAGACGTTAAGAAGTACACCAAAACGAAAAAGAAAAAAGTTGAAAACTACTGCATCTAAAAGCAAACTCTGTTATGGGAAACCACGCATTTTAACCCCCGAGGGGGGTGTACCATTCCTGGAAGTACTGCAATACCAGGTCGATGAGTGGAGTGGACGGAGCAAGCTTCTATTCCATCTCCCTGCTCCAAAAATCCATTTAATATATTGTCCTCGGATAGAGGACGTATCAGATATTAAACTGATAATAACAGATACTACACTTGATCTTAGCCAAAAGGCCGAGAAGCGATAACATCTTCATTTTTTTTTAAATAGGTAAAGAATCAATAACAAGCTGAGAAAAGAAACTCTAGCCCATTTCAGAGAGAAAAGGCAAACTACAAAGAATTTCTAGAAATAATAAAAAATGAACAATCTAATAGAAACAGGGCAAAGAACATGAACAGTATGCAGTAAAAGAAAAACAAATGGTCCTTAAACAAGAGAACATATTCTCGACCTTATTCAAGAAGTACAGATTAGAACCATTCTGAAATACATTTCTCACTTCTCAATTGGCAAAAATCCAATATGACTACATATTCTTCATTCAGTTGGCTGGAAAATACAGAGCTAAAACTATACTTTCTGGTAAAAGCTATACAAATTAGAAATGTAATTACCAGTAAGTCAGTAATCTCATTTGGAATGTATACTGTAGTTTTACCTGCAATGCATAAAAAATGACCTATGCACAAAGATTCAAAGACAGGAAAAAATACCAAGTGTCCATTTATACGAGTTAAATAAAACCAGACTACAATATGCTATGAAATATTATGTACCTGTAAAAAAAGTAATAAAGAAGGCCTGCAATGCAAAGATATTCAGGTTATGTTCTTAAATGACAAGAGTGATGGACAGCAGAGGATACATACCATATTTTTATTCTAAAATATGAATTTATTCTCACCTTAATATTTCTGGCATTGTGATGTACTGTATAATCAATGCCATGTCACATTTTAAGTGCCAGTATTTTTTTCCTATTTGGTGATACATTAAAAATGTTATACATCACACTGCATGATATTTCAGGTCTGAAAAAGTATGGAAATATATTATTTTGTGTAAGAAATATGGTAAATAAGATGATATAATTGCATTTGTTGAAATTTGCATTAAAAAAATAAAAGGATACATAAGAAACAGTGCTATACGGGGAGAGGGAGCAAAGGAATAGACAAAGCTGTAGTTGGATGTGAAACTTCTCTATATATTTTTATTTTGTTCTAATTTTTTTAAAAATAAGACTGGATCAGACTCATCTCTTTTTTGTCCCCATGGGTTAACCACAGTTTGTTAAATATATTGTACAAACCTTGACTTTAATTTTGCTATTAGGATATAAGAATGACATTTGTGCAGCTCCTAAGTTTTAGTAATAGCCTACCCCACTGGTGTGCTAGAGGACTAGTTCCCACTTTTTTTTTTTTAGTTTTTTACTTTAATTCCAGTATAAATAACATATAGTGTTATAGTATGTTTATGTGTATAATATAGTGTCTCAATAATTCTATACATTATTCAGTGCTCCTCATAACTATACTCTTTCTTTTTTTAAGATTTTATTTATTTATTTATTTATTTATTTAATTTGACAGAGAGAGATCACAAGCAGGCAGAGAGAGAGGAGGAAGCAGGCTCCCCGCTGAGCAGAGAGCCCGATGCGGGGCTCGATCCCAGGACTCTGGGACCATGACCTGAGCCTAAGGCAGAGGCTTTAACCCACTGAGCCACCCAGGCGCCCCTCATAACCATGCTCTTTTTTTTTTTTGTAAAGATTTTATTTATTTATTTGACACAGAGAGATCAGAAGTAATGGAGAGACAGGCAGAGAGAGAGAGAGAGGGAAGCAGGCTCCCTGCTGAGCAGAGAGCCCGATGCGGGACTCGATCCCAGGACCCCGAGATCATGACCTGAACCGAAGGCAGCAGCTTAACCCACTGAGCCACTCAGGCGCCCCTAACTATACTCTTAATCACCTATTTCACCCATCCCCCCATCCATCTCCAATCTGATAACCATCAGTTTGTTCTCTATAATTAAGAGTCAGTTTCTTGGTTTCTCTTTCTATCTCCTTTTGTTCATCTGTTTTTTCTTAAATTCCACATATGACTGAAATCATACAGTATTTGTCTTTGACCAACTTATTTCATTTAGCATTATACTCCCTTGCTCCATCCATGTTATTGCAAAGGGCAAGATTTCGTTCTTTTTTTTGTGGCTGAATAATGTTGCATATACCATGAAACATGTATATGTTTATATAATATATATAATTATATATGTATATATAATTATATACATATTAAACATTATATATGTATATATATGTGTGTATATATATACACACACATACATACATACATACCACATCTTCTTTATCTATTCATTTATCAATGTATCAATGGACAATTAGGCTGCTTCCACACTTTGGCTATTTAAATAATGCTGCAATAAACATAGTGGTTCCTGTATTCCTTTGACTTAGTATTTTTATATTTTGGACATAAATGTTCATAGTGCAATTGGTATATCATAGAGTGGTTCTGTTTTTAACTTTTTGAGGAACTTCCATACTGTTTTCCCTAGTGGCTGCACAAATTCGTATTCCCACCAACAGTGCATGAAGGTTTCTTTTCCTCCACATCCTTGCCAACACTTGTAGTCTCTATGTTTTTGACTTTCACCTATACTGACAAGTGTGAAGTGGTATCTCATTGTGGTTTTGATTTGCATTTCCCTGATGATTAAGGATGTTGAGCATCTTTTCATGTGCCTGCTGGCCATCTGTATGTCTTCTTTAGAGATATGTCTATTCATGACTTCAGCTAATTTTATAACTGGATTATTTAGTTTTTGGATGTTGATTTGTATCAGATCTTTATCTAGTTTGGAGATGAATCATTTATCAGATAGGTCATTTGCAAATACCTTCTTCCATGCAGTAGGATGCCTTTTGGTTTTATTTATTGTTTCTTTCATTATACAGAAGCTTTTTATTTTGATGTTGTCCCAATAATACTCATTTATTTATTTATTTATTTATTTATTTATTTATTTGCTCTTATTACCCTTTGCATCAGGAGACATATATAGAAAAATGTTGGTATGGTCCATGTTAGACATATTACTGCCTGTGCTCTCTTTAGGATTTTTATGGTTTCAGATCTCACATTTAGCTCTCAAATCCATTTTGAATTTATTTTTGTGTATAGTATAATAAAATGGTCCAGTTTCATTCTTTTGAATGGTGCTGTCCAGCTTTCCCAGAACCATTAATTGAATACACTTTTTCTCATTGATATTCTTTCCTGCTTTGTCTAAGATTAATTAACTACAGAATTGTGGGTTTACTTCTGGATTTTCTATTCTATTCTTTTGATCTATGTGTCTGTTTTTGTGTTAGTACTATACTGTTTTGATGACTACAGCTTTGTTGTATAACTTGAACTCTGGAATCATGATACCTCTGGTTTTTTCTCTTTCAAGATTGCCTTTACTATTTGGGGTCTTTTATGGTTCCATATGAATTTTAGGATTGCTTGTTCTAGTTCTGTGAAAAATACTGTTGGTATTTGCATGTAGGTATTTCCATAGGGATTGCATTAAATGCATAGATTGCTTTGGGTAGTATAGACATTTTAATAATATTTGTTCTTCCAATCCATGAGCAAGGAATGTCTTTCTGATTCTTTGTGTCATCTCTATTTTTCTTCATCAATGTGTTACAGTTTTTAGAGAACAGGTCTTTAAATTCTTTGGTTAAGTTTATTCCTAGGCGTTTTATTCTTTTTGGTGTAACTGTAAATGGGATTGCTTTTTTATTTTCTTTCTTGCTGCATCATTATTAGTGTATAGAAATGCAACAGATTTTGTTCACAATGATTTCCTATGCTGTGAGTTTACTGAATTTGTCAGTTCTAGTAGTTTTTTGTTTGAGTCTTTAGGGTTTTCTTTATATAATATCATGTCATCTGCAACAGTGAAAGTTTTTCAGGATCCAGATGCTTTTTATTTCCTTTTGTTATCTGATCGCTGTGGCTAGGACTTCCAGTACTATGTTGGATGAAAGTGGTAAGAGTGGACATCCTTATCTTGTTCCTGACCTTAGGGGAAGTGCTCTCAGTATGTCCCCATTGAGAATGATACTAGCTGTGGATTTTTCATATATTGTCTATATTATATTTTTATCATGAATGGATACAGGACTTTGTCAAATGCTTTTTCTATATTTATTGAAATGATTATATGGTTTTTATTCTTTATCTTTTTGATGTGCTGTATAATGTTGATTGATTTCCAAATACTGAACCACTCCTTGCATCCTAGGAATAAGTCCCACTTGATCATGGTGAGTGATTTCTTTTTAATGTACTGTTAGATTTGGTTTATTAGTATTTTGTTGAAGATTTTTGCATCTATGTTCAACAGAGATACTGGCCTATAGTTCTCTTTTTGTGTGTGTGGTTTTTTTTAACGATTTATTTATTTGAAAGCCAGAGATCATAACCAGAGAGGCAGGCAGAGAAAGAGGGGGAAGCAGGCTCCCCACTGAGCAGAGAGCCCAATGTGGGGCTCAATCCCAGGACGCTGGCATCATTACCTGAGCTGAAGGCAGAGGCTTTAACCCACTGAGCCACCCAGGCGTCCCTTCTGTGGTGTTTTTGTCTGGTTTTAGTATCCGTGTGAGGTTGACCTCATAAAATAAATTTGGAAGTTTTTCTTTGTTTTCTATTTTTTGGAGAAGTTTGAGAAGAATAGATATTGACTCTTTTTTTAAATGATTGGTAGAATTCACTTTGGAAGCCATCTGATCCTAGACTTTGAGAGTTTTTTTTTTTTTTTAATTACTGATTCTATTTTATTTTTGGTAATTGGTGTGTGCAAAACTTCTGTTTTATATTGATTCAATTTTCTGAAGTTACAGGTTTCTAGGAATTTATCCTTTTCTTCTAGGTTTTCCAACTTGTTGCCATATAATTTTTCATAATATTCTCTTACATTTATTTGTTTACTGTGGTAAAGGTTGTTATTTCTCCTCACTTGCTATTTTGTTTATAAGTCTTCCTTTTTTTTTTTTTTTTTTTTTTTTGATGAGTTTGGCTAGAGTTTTATCCATTTTGTATTTTTTCAAAGAAGTAGCTCCTGGATTTACTGATCTCTTCTACTGTTTGTTTTGCTTTGTTATAGTTTCTGTATCATTTATTTCTACAGTAATCTTTGTGATAATAAATCTTAATCCTTCCTTTCACTGGTTTGGGATTTTGTCTCTTCTCATTTTTCTAGTTCTTTTAGACATACATTTAGGTTGTTTACTTGATATTTTTCTTGCATCTTAAGGTAGACTTATATTGCTACAAACCTCCCTTTTAGAACTGCTTTTCCTGCATTCCAAAGATTTTGGACCATTGTGTTTTCATTTTCATTTATTTCCATGTATTTTTTTTATTTCCTCCCACATTGACACATGCATTTTTTAGCAAACTATTTAACCTCCATGTATTTGTGCTCTTTCCAAATTATTTCTTATGGTTGATTTCTAGATTCACAGTGTGTGGTCAGAATAAATGTATGGTATGATTTAGATCTTTTGAAATTTGTTGAGACTTGTTTTGTGCCCTAATATGTGACCCATTCTGAAGAATGTTCCATGTGTACTCAAAGAGAATGTGTATTCTACTGTTTAAAGATGAAATGTTCTGAATAGATCTGTTAAGTCCATCTGGTCCAGTGTGTCATTGTTTCTCTGTTGATTTCCTTTTGGATGATCTTTTGGATGATCCATTGATATGAGGGGTGTTAAAGTCTCCTATTTTTTTTTAATTTTTTATTTTTTATAAACATATATTTTTATCCCCAGGGGTACAGGTCTGTGAATCACCAGGTCTACACACTTCACAGAAAATCTCCTATTTTTGCATCACTATTAATTAGTTCCTTTATGTTTGTTATTAATTAATTTATATATTTGGGTGCTCTAATGTTGGGCTCGTAAATACTTAGATTTGCTATATCCTCTGTTGAATTATCACCTTTATTATTATATAGTCCTTCTTTGTCTCTTGTAACAGTCTTTGTTTTTGTTTTTGTGTTGTTTTTTAAGTAGGCTCCATGCTCAGTGTGGAGTCAACAAGGGGCTTGAATTCATGACCCTGAGATCAAAACCTGAGCTGAAATCAAGGGTCGGATGCTTAACCAACTGAGCCACCCAGGTACACCAACAGTCTTTGTTCTAAGGTCTACTTTGTCAGGGCAGCTGGGTGGCTCAGCCGGTAAAGCATCTGGATTCCCCTCATGTCATGGTCCTGGGATTGAGCCCGTATCGGGCTCCCTGCTCAGCAGGAAGACTGATTCTCCCTCTCCCTCTCCCTCTGCCACTCGCCCTGCTTTTTCTCTTTCTCTCTCTTTTTCAAATACACAAATGAAATCTTTTAAAAAATTAAGTCTACTGGATCCAATATAAGTATTGCTACCTTGGCTTTCTTTTGACATCCATTTGCATGACAAATATGTCTCCATTTCCTTGCTTTCAATCTGTAGGCATTTTGGGGGCTAAAATGAGTCTCCTTCTTATAGACAACACATTGATGGGCCTTGTTTTATTATCCACTCTGCACGTAATGTCATTTGATTGCTGCATTTAGTCTATTTACATTCAACGTAATTACTATGAGATATATATTTATTAGCACTTTGTTATTGGTTTTGAGGTTATTTTGTAGTTTTTTTCTCTTATATTTTCTTCTCATGTTCTCTTTCATGGTTTGCTGGCTTTCTTTTGTGATATACTTGAATTCCTTTCTCTTTATTTTTTGCATATCTATTACTGGATTTTTGATTTGTGATTACCATTTGGTTAGTAGTATATAATATCTTCAGGTAGCAGTCTATATAAAGTTGATGGTCACTTAAGTTTAAATCCCTTCTTTATTCCTTTCCTCCCACCCCAAGTTTTAGATATATGGTGTCATATTTTACATCCTTTTATTTTGTGAGTCCCTTGACTGATTTTCACAGACTTTTCAGACTTATTTTTACTGCATTCTTTATTTTTCATGCTCTCACTTATGGTCTTTCCTTTCCACTCAAAGAGTCCCATTTAATGTTTCTTGTAGGGGTGGTTTAGTGGTCATGAAATCCTTTATTTTCTGTTTGTCTTGGAAACTCTTTATCTCTCCTTCTATTCTGCTTCTATACTCTGCTAGGCAGAGTATTCTTGGCTGTAGCTTTTTCCCTTTTAGGATTCTGAATATATAGTGCCTTTCCCTCTAGCCTGCAAAGTATCTGCTGAAAAATCAGCTGATAGCCTAATGGGGACTCTGTTCTATGTAACTGTCTTCTCTTGCTCCTTTTAAGCTTTTTTCTTTGTCACTAATATTTGCCATTTTAATTACTATGTATTAGCATGGGCCTCCTTGGGTTGATTTTGTTGGGGGATCTGTACCTCCTGGATCTGGATTTCTGGTTTTTTTTCTTCAGTTTAGAGAAGTTCTAAGCTATTATTTCCTTCAAATTAATTTTCTGCCCCTCTTTCCCTCTCTACTTCTGTGATCCCTATAATGTAAATGCTATGATGTTTGATGGAGTCACTGACTTCTTTAAGTCTGTTCTCATTTTGCACATTTTTCTCCCAATTGCTCAGCTTGATTACTTTCCATTACTCTGTCTTTCACATTATTCATTCATTCCTCTGGTCCCTCTAGTCTGCTATTTATTCTGTCAAGTGTATTTTTAATTTTAATTATTGTATTCATCATGTCTGATTGGTTCTTTTCTGTTAAGGGTCTTCCTGATGTCCTCTACTCTTTTTTCAAGTCCAGTGAGTATCTTTATGATCATTACTTTAAATTCTCTATCAGGCATATTACTTATCTCCATTTTACTTTGGTCTTTTGCTGTGATATTGTCCTGTTCTTTCATTTGGTTCATATTTCTCTCTCTTCATTTTGCCTATCATGTGTCTGTTTCTGTGTGTTAGGAAAGTCAGCTATGTCTCTTAAAAGTAGTGGGTGGAGGACACACTTTAAACAAGGTGGCACTGATCCTCTTCCACAAGGGACATACAGCTTCCCCAGAGACTGAAAACTGTCTTGCTGGAGCAGCTCCACAAAGTGTGGGGAGTGCAGTTTTCACAAGGTGCATGTGTCCTCTGCAAGAGGTTGGGAGATGCAGTATTGAGAAGTTTTGTGCTGGTCTTCTGGGGGAGAGTACCTGTAGCACTGGGACTGAGGCAGAGCTGGCTGCAGAGGGCAAAGTGCAGTGTAAGCGCATTAAGTAGTGAAAGCACTGATTGCAGCAGATGGACATATGATTATGCTGGGGGGTGGGGGAGGGAAATGGTGCCTGCCAGCTCCTTTGTTCCTGTAGAAGTCCCTGAGGACTTGTACATTGATTTTGTATCCTGCCACATTACTGAATTGTTGTATGAGTTCTAGTAGTTTGAGGTGAAGTCTTTTGAGTTTTCCATATTAAGTATCATGTCATCTGCAAAGAGAGAAAGTTTGACTTCTTCATTGCCAATTTGAATACTTTTTATTTCTTTTTGTTGTCTGATTGCTGTTGCTCAGACTTCTAGTACTATGTTGAACAAGACTGGATAGAGTGAGCATCTTTGTCATGTTCCTACTCTCAGAGGGAAGGCTGTCAGCTTTTCCCCACTGAGGATGATATTTGCTGTGGGTTTTTCATAGATAGGTTTTATGAAGTTGAGGAATGTTCCCTCTATCCCTATACTTTGAATCATTTTAATGAGGAATGGATGATGTATCTTGTCAAATGCTTTTTCTGCATCAGTGAAAGAACCAAGTGGTTCTTCTCTCTTCTCTCACTGATTTATTCTATCATATTGACTGATTTTTGAATGTTGAACCTCCCTTGCATCCCATGGATGAATCCCACCCGGTCATGGTGGATAATCTTTTTAATATACTGTTGGATCCTATTACCTAGGATCTTGTTGAGAATCTTAACATCCATATTCATCAGGGATATTGGTCTGAAATTCTCCTTTTTGGTGGGTTCTTTACCTGGTTTGGGGATCTGGGAAATACTGGCTTCATAGAAAGAGTCTGGAAGTTTTCCTTCTGTTTCTATTTTTCGAATCAGCTTCAGAAAAATAGGTATTATTTCTTCTTTGAATGTTTGGTAGAATTCTCCAGGGAATCCATCAGGTCCTGGGCTCTTGTTTTTTGGGAGGTTTTTGAGCACTGCTGCAATCTCGTTATTAGATATAGATCTATTCAGGTTGTCAGTTTCTTCCTGATTCAGTCTTGGAAGTTTATAGGTTTCCAGGAATGCATCCATTTCGTCTAGGTTGCTTAACTTATTGCCATATAAGTGCTGATAATAATTTCTGATGATTGTTTCTATTTCCTTGGTGTTAGTCATAATCTCTCCCTTTTCATTTATAATTTTATTGATTTGGGTCCTCTCTCTTTTCTTTTGGATTAGTTTGGCCAATGGTTTATCGATCTTACTGATTCTTTAAAAAAACCAGCTTCTTAGTTTCACTGATGTGTTCTACTGTATCTCTAGTTTCTATCTCATTGATCTCTGCTCTAATCGTGATTATTTCCCTTCTTTGAGTGGGGTTGGCTTAATTTGTTGTTGATTCTCCAGTTCTTTAAGGTGTAAAGAGAGCTGGTGTATTCTGGATTTTTCAATTTTTTTTTTTTTGAGGGAGGCTTGGATGGCTATATATTTCCCCCTTAGGACCAACTTTGCTGTATCCCATAGGTTTTGGACTGAAGGTCTTCATTCTCATTGGGTTCCATGAATTGTTTAAGTTCTTCTTTGATTTTCAGGTTGATCCAAACATTCTTAAGCAAGGTGGTCTTTAGCTTCCAAGTGTTTGAATTCCTTCCAAACTTTTTCTTGTGGTTGAGTTCCAGGTTCAAAGCATTGTGGTCTGAGATTATGCAGGGGATAATCTCAATCTTTTGGTATCAGTTGAACCCCTATTTTGACCCAATATGTGATCTATTCTGAAGAATGTTCCATGTATACTCAAAAAGAAGGAGTATTCTGTTGTTTTAGGGTGGAATGTTCTTTATATTTTCAAAGCCAAATGCCATGGGGATTTTTCTTCCCTATGCAGCTCCCCAGTGTGATAATCTGTTTCTCAGCCAGTCTTCCAGATGCATTCTGGGTTATTTGCATTAATGTGAGTGTTATCTAGTTGTACCCATGGGATAAGGATGAGTTTAGGGTCCTCCTACTCCACCATCTTTCTCTGAAGTCAATTTTGTTCTAAGTTTTAAACGATGTGAATGTATTACTCATCTAAAAGTTAAACTAATTAAAATAAAAACTTGTACTATAAAACCAATTTAAAAATACTGTTCAAAAGAATCTGTACTTGCTTTTTACTCACCACATCATATTCTTGCTACAATAAAATCTGAGTTTTGACCAAACATTGAGAACTTACTGAGGGCTTTATATTCAAGATCTAAATTCTGGCATAGAAATTTAGGGTAATACCCAATCCTTGTAGATAGGATCAATAGGTCTTTATGGTCAAAATAACTGAAAATATTATTACCAAAGTGATATTTCTAGAATTTAAACTCTTTAACACAATAAAAGGCTAGAACATGATTTTAGTAATTGGATATCAAACCTTCAATGGATATCGTTTATTTTCTTTAATGCTCCTGTACTCAGATTATTAAGTTCACTTTCAATATTAAATTTTTGGCATTAAAAAAAAGGTGAAGCCAATTATAATGTGTTCCATTTCTTGTAAACTTCAATATTAAGAAGGACTTACCATAATATCCTTTTTCCTGTAGCTGAAATAACACATATCACCAAGCTTTAACAGCCTGCACAAAATGTGCCGGCCACTTACTATGTATGACAATAACCTCTGCTAGACAGGAGTCTCTGTACCACACACATAAAAAGTTATTTCACTGTTATCGTTAACTGCCAGCTTTGAGCATCAAAGTCACCTTCATTTGAAATCAAACATTTATCTTAAGAAAAATAAAAAGTAATTCTAGGCACAATAATGAGGCATATTAAGTAGAGTAACAACTAGATAAAGGATGATAGTACTCAAGCTGCCACCAAATATTTCACTTATCAGGAAGCAAGATAATAAAGGTTTTATAAAGGTTAAACAAAAAGGAATCACAGACATTGTGACTGTTACTTATTGTTATGCATTATTCTCCTTGCAAGAACTTTCTGGAGAATTTATTTGGTTTTCACCATCTTAATTAAACTTTCTGTTATTAAAATACCTTCTAGTGTTTCACTAATGAGCAGGTAATTTGCTAATTTGAAGATGTAAAAAAATGAGTAAGTCCTAACAAAATAAGGAAATAATATGTTCCTACATTGATCTAAATTTATATCTTTACATACAATTTGAATAAGTATATGATTATACTTTTAAATTAAAAATTGACTAAAAATAAAACTATCAATAGGACATCAAAGTGAAATGAATCTTAAATTTTTTTTTTTAACCTTTTAATCGGTATTGGCATATAAGGCATCCCTGACTGACTTATCTGATGTAAACTTTCAATTAGTTTATATTTTTCTTGATAAAATAGATCCATCAAAATTAAATGGAAAACAAATTTAATTAGGCAAACCCTAATTATGAATTAATCTCTAAAACAAAATGAGAGGGACGCCTGGGTGGCTCAGTTGGTTAAGCAGCTGCTTTCGGCTCAGGTCATGATCCCAGTGTCCTGGGATCGAGTCCCACATCAGGCTCCTTGCTCGGCAGGGAGCCTGTTTCTTCCTCTGCCTCTGCCTGCCTCTCTGTCTGCCTGTGCTCGCTTGCTCTCTCTCCCTCTATCCCCGACAAATAAATAAATAAAATCTTAAAAAAAATAAAATAAAACAAAATGAGATGTTTTCATTTGGAAAAAAATTACCCCCATTCATCTCAGACATATATTAAAACAAAGTAATCCACTTTGCCATACACAGTAAAGAAAAAACAGGATAGCAGTCTAAAACATTTACTAATTCTAACTTGTGAAATACTAAGAATAAAAAGCTATGATCTAAGATATTAATATTCTGAGCAGTCATCATCTAGCCACTTAAGCTTCTAGCCACCACAAGATTCTACACTCAATCTTAACAAAAACTTATGAACTTTTCAAAGTTTTAGAATGAAAGACAACAGAGTTGTTTACCCAGTCCTGGGTAGTTGCTAACAATATGTTACGCAAATAAGGTGCTCTGGGTAAACACCATTTGCAGGACCTACCTATCTGACAGGCAAGTGCACCATTTACCGTGTCTTCTCCAAAATTGGATTTCAGCTGCCAGTAATTGGGGTATGGTTCACAAACTAGTGTGTGGTAATTGGTCATTAATGTACTGATGTCCTCACTTCTTGGGAAGCCTCCAGGGGTCTATGTTAGAGACCCTGAGTAGGATTCCTGCATTCACAATAAGCCTTACCTGTTTACCTTAGAGTATTTTAAGAACCTATCCTTTAATGTATACCTTGATATGAAAAAGGCTGTTATGGTAAGAAATAGTATAATTTCTAGTACAGGATGTATTAAAAAAGTAATACTCTAAATACTTTGGCATTTTTCATTTATTTAAAATAATTGATAAAATGACTTATAGTCATCCATAAAGGTTATAATTTAGCATCTTTATACATTCCATCCAGACTCCCTAAACATCCATGGTAGTCTCCATGGTATCATTTAGAATACAACTACCCTAAAATAGTAGTGCATTTTCATTAAATAATGTTACATTTCAAAGCATTTTCTATATAGAAAATAATTTTATGCAACTTGTATCAATACTTTAAGATAAAGGAATAGCCAAAGGTTATATGTAAATTACTAATTTTGTAAAGTAAGCAAAACTGACTTACTGCTTAATTCATAGTTAGTTCATGTGTTAAGCAAATAGCTATTCTGAAAGCAATAATAAATTGTCTATGAACAGACACTTCTCCAATGAAGACATACAAATGGCTATCAGACACATGAAAAAATGTTCATCAGCACTAGCCATCAGGGAGATTCAAATTAAAACCACATTGAGATACCACCTTACACCAGTTAGAATGGCCAAAATTAGCAAGATAGGAAACAACATGTGTTGGAGAGGATGCGGAGAAAGGGGAACCCTCTTACACTGTTGGTGGGAATGCAAGTTGGTGCAGCCACTTTGGAGAACAGTGTGGAGATTCCTCAAGAAATTAAAAATAGAGCTTCCCTATGACCCTGCAATTGGACTACTGGGTATTTACCCCAAAGATATAGATGTTGTGAAAAGAAGGGCCATCTGTACCCCAATGTTTATAGCAGCAATGGCCACAGTCACCAAACTGTGGGAAAAAACAAGATGCCCTTCAATGGACGAATGGATAAGGAAGATGTGGTCCATATACACTATAGAGTATTGTGCCTCCATCAGAAAGGATGAATACCCAACTTTTGTAGCAACATGGACAGGACTGGAAGAGATTATGCTGAGTGAAATAAGTCAAGCAGAGAGAGTCAATTATCATATGGCTTCACTTATTTGTGGAGCATAACAAATAACAAGGAGGACAACGGGAGATGGAGAGGAAAAGGGAGTTGAGGGAAATTGGAAGGGGAGGTGAACCATGAGACACTATGGACTCTGAAAAACAACCTGAGGGTTTTGAAGGGGCAGGGGATGGGAGGTTGGGGGAACCAGGTGGTGGGTATTAGGGAGGGCACAGATTGCACGGAGCACTGGGTGTGGGGCAAAAACAATGAATACTGTTACGCTGAAAAGAAATAAATAATTCTAAAAAATTGTCTATATCTGTTTGAGATAAATGTTTTATATTCAATGATACAATACGAAACCAGCTTCTGAGAATGGTGTATACCTCTCATTTTGATTTAACTATGAGCCTTATATAGGATTATTTAAACAATTATGTATGGTTTTTGAAAGTCAAAGTCAATATTCCAATTATAAACCTCATTGGAGTCCACAATGTCAGAACTTCAGGATGTATTAAGAAGAAGTGAGAAGTTAATATTTTTGGTGAGGCACCTTAAAAGAAATAGTCTAAGTAGGATCTTGTTGACCTATACATTATTGAAATTGATGTGCTTTTACAGATATAACTTGGCATTCAGTTTTATTTTTATTTTTTTAAATGCCAGGATAATTAAGGACAGTGTTATATTAGCTTCAGATATAAAATATAGTGATTCAACAATTCAATACATTACTCAGTGTTCATCACAATAAATATACTCTTTATTCCCTTCACCTATTTTACCCATTCTCCCTACCCAGCTCACTTCTGGTAACCACCAGTTCGTTTTGTGCATTTTAGAGTCTGGTTTGTCTCTTTTTCCCTTTGGTTTTTTTGTTTCTTAAATTCCTCATATTAGTGAAATCATATGGTATTTGTCTTCTTCTGACTTATTTCACTTAGCATTACACTCTTTAACTCCATCCATGTTGTTTCAAAGGGCAAAATTTTATCCTTTTTTGCGGCTGAGTAATACTCCATTATTACATTTTATATATATATATATATAGATAGATATCTATCTATATATATATATATATCTCCATTCATCTGTATGCATTCATCTATCAATCATCTGTATGCATTCATCTATCAATGGACACTTAGTTTGCTTCCATATTTTGGCTATTGCAAATAATGCTGAATAACTTGGCATTTTTAAGAAAAATACGATTTTATACCAATAGAAAAAATTGATAGCAAAAATTGCACATAGTGAAAAGGAAACAGCCAAAATAAATGATGACTTCTGGATTTTTAATTATAATCTTACAGATTTTACTTAAAAATACTATGTAGATTTGAAATCTGATACATTTAAAATTATTAGCAGGTGGTAAGTTTGTGTTTCAAAATCACTATAAGTCAACTTCCCAAGCAAGGAATTTTGGCCAAAGTAAGTAAACACAAGTTGCTCTACATGTACTAGATTAAAGACTAGTACTTGAGGGGCATAAGTGTATATTATTTTTTCACACAGAAATACGGTACAAATTTATAATTACATGATGTAGTGACTATACAATTAGAAAGTCTTTCCACAACAACAGAAAAAAAGTTATTTATATATAATTGGTTCTTTTAATTTAATGAAGAAAAATGTAGCAAAAGCTAAATTTTATTATTATTTTGCATTTGCTCATTATGATGAGCAATGGTTTGTAAATTCAAACAATTTACAAAAAGGTCCAAAGTAATTTGCCAGTATTTTAATTTAACTCTCTAAGGTTATGATTTAGCTTGCTGTGCCCTAAATTTCTTACTGAAATACTCAGTAAATTTTCTCATATAACTATTATACATTTGAACAAGAGCCATGAGTTTTTGAGAAGTACTCCATTGGAGTGTAGTTTTAAGAATTATTTTTCATGTGACGCCTGGGTGGCTCAGTTGGTTAAGCTGCTGCCTCCAGTTCAGGTCACGATCCCAGGGTCCTAGGATCGAATCCCACATGGGGCTCCTTACTCAGTGGGGAGACTGCTTCTCTCTCTGCCTGTCACTCTGCCTCCCTGTGCTCTCTCTCTCTGACAAATAAATTAATTTTAAAAATCTTAAAAAAAATTATTTCTCAGAATTACATAGCTAGACTGGCATCTTGGAATTCTTTAAAAAATCTTTTTGGAAGAATATCCTAAGTGTATGGTTCCACTGTAGAAATAATTAAAACAGAAAAAAAAGATTACAAAATCATCAAAATGTGATGTATCATGAAAGTATTAATTTATACATCTTGACTGCTCATTAATACATGAGAAATATTATTTTTAAGTTAGTAATAATTTAGAAGTACAAGAATTTATTAGACCTTAAAAGTTACATAAAATTCTACCAAACAGAGTATATATAACATGCTACCATTAGAGTAAATAATGTATGTTCACATTTACCGGTGTATATATCAAAGAGCTTCAAAAGAATACAAACATACACACACAAAACCTATGAGGAGGGAAGAAGTGAGTGACTAGGTAACAGGGATGCACATTTTAAATTCTGCAACACAGATATATTGTCTATTAAAAATAGATATTAAGACAAAATGCAAAAAAATAAGTAAAAAGAACAAAGTTGATGCTTAATTTGATCACAATCTGCTCATGATTACTTCCAAAAGAGAGAATGACATCTAAAAATCTCCTCCAGCATAAGAATAAAATTCTTTTATATCAAATTACCCACAAAATGGAAAACATGTGTCTAGAAAAGAAAGGACAAAAAAAAAAAAAAATCATGCCTGTCCCTAGTTACTCAAGGAACA
Source organism: Mustela putorius furo (assembly GCF_011764305.1). Lineage (NCBI taxonomy): Eukaryota > Metazoa > Chordata > Mammalia > Carnivora > Mustelidae > Mustela > Mustela putorius. The sequence goes on from NW_025422057.1 coordinate 14,855,624, forward strand.
GGAAAAAATTGGGTGCAGAAAATGAGTTTGAATGGTCTGTGGGAATAATTTTCTAAAAAAATATCAAGGTTTGATTGTCTATCCTTGTTCAAAGTATTGGTTATAACAGCGGAATTGAGACTCAGAATAATTAATAAACCAAAATGACTAACATTTCAATATTAGATTCATGAGTGAATCTAATACCATGTTCATTCAATATGCTCCAATAGTGGTTCACCTAAATATCACAAATTATATGAATTATTTTGGTGAATGGCAATAAACCAAATTAAACTATAATTATACTGATACTGAAAATCTTAAACAAACACAATATACCACTGTGACCAGAATACCATATAAGTTCTAGATAATGAAAGTATGTGTCAAGTGCCAATTTAGTATTATTTCTGGCACAGCTGTGACTCAAGGATGTCACTCAGCTCACATTAAGGAGCATGAAGTTGTGCTCAACTTTCTTAAGGGCAAAATATCTACATAAATTATTTGGAATGTGTCTGCATGGAAGAATATCAATTCTCTTCCATTTATTTATTCAATTACTTGTTTATATCAGTATGGATTAATTCATTTTACACTTTGGGTTATAATACAATATTACTTTGTTTAATTTAGTGCTCACATTGTTCCAGCTTTTATCACTGAAAGTTGTCTCTACTGTAGCTTCTGTGTCTCTTTGACATACTCCCATCATGGTGAGGTGTGTGTGTTTGAGGACTTCCTTATATTTTGGCACTATAAAACTCAGCATGTGTGTTTTCTGCTCTGGTTCTACAAGCAGCCCTGGTTCCTTTTATTGGAAAGGTGTATTAGAAAACAAGATTGGTATGTAAGTGATGAATTATTAAATTCTACTCCTGAAACCAGTATTACACTACAATGTTAACTATCTAGAATTTAAATAAAAACATGAAACAAAGCAAGATCGGACAGTAGATGTGCTTGTTACAGACAGGTTGCTGATGCATCTAGAGGGAAGTTTTAAAATTTCAAATGCAATTTTTTGCTTTTCATAGATTTATTCAGACTTTCTATTTCTTCATGAATCAATGTTGGCAGTTTATGCATTTCTAGGAATTTTTCATTTCATCTAAATTCTTCAGTTTGTTGTCATATAGATGTTCATAATGTACCCTTAGAATACTTTTTATTTCTGAAAGTTTCGTAACAATATCTCTGCTTTTAGTATTGATTTTAGCAATTCGAGTCTTCTCTCTTTTATTCTTGGTCAGTCTATCTATTTTGTCAATTTATTGATCTTTTCAAAGAAACAACTTTTTTTTCATTGATTTTCTCTGTTGTTTTCCTATTCTCTGTTACAATACTTTCTTCTCTAATCTTTATTATTTCTTTCCTTTTCTGTTTTCTGTAGATTTAATTTGTTCTTCTTTTTCACGTTACTTAATGTGGAAGGTCAGGATGGAGCTAGAGATTATTATGCTTAGCAAAATAACAGTCGGGGAAAGACAAATACCATGATTTCACTCATATCTGGAATTTAAGAAACAAAACAAATAAGCAAAGGGGAAAAAAGAGAGACAGAGGCAAACCAAGAAATAGACTCTTGACTCTAGAGAACACACTAATGGTTGGTTACCCGAGAGGTGGGGATGGAGGGATGGGTGAAACAGGTGTTAGGGCATAAGGAGTGCACTTGTGATGAGAACTTGGTGTTGTATGCAAAAGTTGAATCACTATATTGTACACCTAAAACTAATATTACACTGTATGTTAACTAACTGTGATTTAAATTAAAACGTTTTTAAAAAGCTACTTATTTAAGGTATCTTTTCTTCTAAATACTGGCATGCACAGATATTTATTTCCCACTGAACACTGCCTTAGTTTCATCCCATGAATTCTGGTATATTGTGTTATCATTTTCATTCATCTCTAAGTATTTTTAAATTTCAGGCAGCCTTTCTTCAAATATTTCTTCTGCTCCTCTCTTTCTTCTTTCCTTGTGGCACTCTTACTATGCATATATTGGCGTACTTACGGTTATTCTGTATTTCTGTTAGGTTTATTTTTTTCATTCTTTTTTCTCTCTGCTCTTGTTTCATAATCTCTACTGATCCATTTTCAAGCTCATAAATTCTTTCTTCTGCCAGTTCAAATCTATCATTGAGTCTCTCTAGTAAATTTTTTTTTCATGGTTCTGTACTTCTCAATTCCTGATTTTCCATTAGCTTCTCTTTTTTTTATAATTCTATCTCTTTATTGATATTATCGGTTTTATGAGATATTTCTATCCTACCTTAGTCATGGCTTCCTTTAATTCTTTGGACATATTTACAACAGCTGCTCTGAAGTCTTGGTCAGCTAATTCTGACAGTGGGGCCCTCTAACAAGCATGCTCTGTTACCTGCTGCTATTTGTCCTGTCTATGAGCCACAATTCCCTCTTTTTGCATGTCCCATAATTTTTTGTTGAAAAACACTGACATTTTAGGTAATAGATTACAATAATAGGTAATAGATTACAATAATTCTGTATAGTGATTTGTTTAGTGACTTGGTGTGGGTATTTTCGTGAAGTCTGTTTTCTCTGTAGTGCAGCCTGTGATGTTGTTCCTCAGAGGGTGCAGCTTTGGGCATGTGCATGGTCATGTGGAATAACTAGTTTTATCAGGGCTCTCTTTGTGTCTACCCAAGATCCTTCTGTTAAGCCCCCTGCCTCCTTTGGTATCACACCCAGCTAGTTTGTCTCCATGAATTGATGACTGACTATTGTTTTTGATAATGCTCTCATGTTTAAATTGCTACCTAATCTGATTCAATTAATTCTGGGTCCATTGTAGGATACTATTTGAGACTCAACAATTTTTATAACCCTAGAAGAGATCTTAACTTTCTCTATCATTGGATTGTTCTGGTAAACGTCTAGGTGATTTATGGTTGAGCTATCAGCCTCTTCTGCATTGTTTACTACCACAATGTCCTTTTTTTTTTTTTTTTTTTTTTTTCAAGGAAGCCATCGGGGTTGAACTTCTCCATAGTTTGTTTCAAACAAACAAACTTCTTCCCGTGGAAAAAAATTCTGTGCCACAGTTCCAAAGCTGGTGGTGGGGACAGTGGCTCATACCTCTCTCAAATGACTCTCCTATTTCATGAGGATAGTGCCAGACAGGTATGGAAGCCTCTTATATTGTCACACTGTCTCCACTGGCATGAAATCTCCACCCTTTGAGCAAAGTGTGATGAGGGCAATAGGGACTCTGGAATTCTAAGTCTACTCTCCTGGAGGAAGAACTCTGACCAGTAAGACAAGGCTTGGAGAAGGAAAAGGGCCTCAGATCTCAGTTTCATTTACCTAAAATAGAACCTCTGAAAACATAACTGGACAAGGGTTGCTGGAGATAAGAACATATTGAGCTGAGAGGGGATAAGAAGAGAGCAGGTCATGGCTCAAATGCTACTGGCTGCTGCTACTGGCTGCTGCTGCTTCTTCTTTTTAACTAAGATTTAGATTTTCTTGAATTGCTGTATGCACTTAAGACATATTCCAGAAATGCTTATTTGTTTTAAAAATAATGTTCACCAGGGGCACCTGGGTGGCTCAGTGGGTTAAGCAGCTTGGGTCATGATCCCAGGGTTCTGAGATCAAAACCGATGTCAGGTTCCCTGCTAAGCAGAGAGCCTACTTTTCCCATTTGCTTTGTGTACTGCTCTGCCTACTTGTGATCTCTCTCCTCTGTCAGATAAATAACAAAATCTTTAAAAAAAAAATAATGTTCCCCAGTTAGAGTTGTTTGTCAGCTATGGTTATAAGTCCATGGAGCTCCTTTTACTGTTACTCTGGAAGGTATCGCCTCTTGTTCTCTTTTAATCACACTTCAGTTGAGCTTTCATAGCTATTGACCCATTAAAATTGCTCTTGTCAAGGTCACAAATGACTTCCAAATAGTTAAATCCAATGCTCAAATTTTAGTTACAATTTTGCTTTGCCCATCAGCAGCCTATGAGACACTTGAAAACTCTTTTCTCTTCTACAGTGTTTCCTCAGCTTCTGAGAACCCACATTAACTAGCTATTCTCCAACTTCATAGTATTCTTTGCTGATTTTCTCTTCTCTCTATCATCTTGAATGTCTTAGTCAGCTCAGGCTGCTACAACAAAATACCATAAACGGAATGACTTAAGCAGGAGGCATTTACTTCTCACAATTCTAAAGGCTAGGAAGTCTGAGATCAAGATGCTGGCAGATTTGGTTATTGGAGAGGGCCATCCTCCTGGCTTTCAGACAGCTTCCATCTCATTGTGTGCTGATATGACCTCTTCTTTGTATACTGTCAGAGACAAAGCATGCTATGCTTCCTCTGCTCCTCTTTAAAAGGGCACTAATTCCATCATAAGAATATCAACATCATAAAAGCCTAAAAACCTCCTAATGACCTCAGTTCCAGATGCCATAGCATTTGGGTTTAGGGCCTCAACATATGGATTTGGGAGGAGACATATTCAACCCATTACATTATGAACACTGTAGGGCTTAATCGTCCTCCTTTGGTGAGACTATTAGTCTCTTGCTTTTATTTTATTTTATTTTATTTTTTTAAGATTTATTTGACAGACAGATCACAAGAAGGCAGAGAGAGAGGGGGGAGGAAGCAGGCTCCCTGCTGAGCAGAGAGCCTGATGCGGAGCTTGATACCAGGACCCTGAGATCATGACCTAAGCCAAAGGCAGACCCAGGCGCCCTTGGTCCCTTGCTTTTAAATACCATTGATATACTGAGATTCCCAAATTAGTCTCTCCTGCTAAGCTTTTTCCATATGCCAGAGCCAACTCCTGCTTCCTTGACTTATCTAGTTGGATGTCCAATAGATATCTCAAACTTCACATGTAAAAATTAAATTCCTTTCCTCAAGCCAATTTTACTTGCAATTAACTCCATTTCAGTTGATGGCAATTTTATCTCTGTATAGTTGTTCAGGCAAAACCTTCAAGTCATGCTTGGTTTATACTCTTTTGAAGTCATGGTTGGTTTAATACTTTCTCATACCTCCCTATTCATGCAATTGTGTTATCTCCAAAACATATCCATAATCTGATCTCTTCTTGCCATATCCACTGCCACCTCTTGATCTGAGCAATTGCTATCTCTCACCAGGTAGAGTGGTAACCTCCATATTCATCTCCCTTGGTCTAGTCTCAACACAATAGCAGAATTATCAGTTTAAATCATATCTTTTTTTTTTTTAACTCAAATCACTTATCTCCTCTGTTGAAATCCCTTCAAATGATTCCATCTCTCTAAGAGTAAAAGCCAAAGAAGAGTTTCAGTGCCAGTGATGCATATTAGAATTGATTGTGTGCTTTAAAAATAGACTCATAAAGCTGAGCCTCACAGAATTCTGATTTATAGGTTGGTGGGGGCACAACAGTGGAGTGGTGCTCAAGGATACCTAAATGTAATTTTTTAAAAATTCAAAAGGGCCTATTGAATTGAGAACAACCGTGTTAGAGTATACATGGAGGAGAAGAACCCAAGATATATAGGAGTTGCTGTTACTAATATTAATGAATAATATAATGTTAATCATTATTTATATTACATATCAATAACAATAACAGGTAACATTTTTGAAGTCTGGTAAGGAAATGGTAGAGAAGCAAGAACATAGCGTGCATTAATTCACTTACTACTAAAAATCTTATAAAGTAAACCCTACCATATTTTGATTCTAAGACACATTTTGTTTTCACATCTTAATATCTCTAAAACCTGATGTGTCTTATAACCAGTGAAATCACACAACCACTACTGGCCCAGAGGCCATTTATGATATATATGTCATGCCCTGTAAAGACACAAATTTGATTATTCTAGTCAATGATACTATGTGAAACAAAACATTGACCTAAATCAAAAAGTGACTTATAAAAAATTGGACTAAGAATGTACATAAGTTTTAGCAATACCTTATCAATTTCTTTTTCTTTTACTTTCCTTCAGTGTATATTATGCGAATGATATATAATAAAATCTCTATCTAAGTAAGTCTATAAGAGCAGTTTCAGTAAGCATAAAATAAATATTTTTAGTGGTGAGAGTACTATGGGATAGTTTAATTGTCACTGTATTTTCCTTCTAAGTGGTACATCAAATAATGATTGAGTTATCATAATATTAGATGAAATACAGCATATTCCCTCTACAACAAACAGATTCTTAGGTTATATTATAACATGTTATGGTCAATCAGATTAAAATTTATTGACAGAAATTCAATATTCCGGGCTATTCCTTTTTAAAAAAAAAAAAAAGATTTTTATTTATTTATTTGACAGAGAGAGATCACAAGTAGGCAGAGAGGCAGGCAGAGAGAGAGGAAGGGAAGCAGGCCCCCTGCTGAGCACAGAGCCTGATGCGGGGCTCGATCCTAGGACCCCGGGATCATGACCTGAGCCGAAGGCAGAAGCTTAACCCACTGAGCCACCCAGGTGCCCCGTTCCGAGCTATTTCTTAATCTATATAAATAATTGGGTCTAAGTTAAAGATACAACATATAATAAATAAATACTATAATTTTAGCCAATTTTTATAATTGTAATAATAAATATATAGTACAATGCTAAAATTTTTTGTATCTTTTTTTAAAAAATTAACTCTATGTACAGTTATACAACAATTTATATTTACTTCCACTACTAATCCTACTTCCAGAAAACTTTTGGATGTACTGTATCTCTCCCGATGGATGATACCACAACAAAGTAAAATCAAGTATTCCTGAGAGAGTGTGTACATGTATGTGTGTATCTTATTAACATTGCTAAAGGTATGAATAACTCCCCCAAAAAGAATCTGTGTCTTTTTCTTTATATCTGTAGTATTTATCAATCTGTCTGGAATATTGCAAGAGATTAATACATCTTTGCTGAATTGAACAAAATGAAAGCACTATACCTATGATAAGATTTTAGCAACAGGTATAAAGGCAAAAGTAAGCTAACTTCCAAATCTTGTGCTCCCATACATATTGACTTCTCAACTGAAGTTACTTTTAAGTAGATAGGCTAGTTTTAAAAACTATGATAATATAAACAGGCATAGTTTTTAAAACTATGATAATATAAACAGGCATGCTGAACATCTGTAATTTCTAGTCTTACAGGATAAAGTGAAAAATAAATAAAGCAAGGGAATAATTACATTTTGAAATCCAGTAAGAGAAAATGGTAAGAAAAAATAAATTAACACTAAGGCCATTAAATACAAAGAGAGAGATTTGTTTGAGTGCATTATTTAGGTTTTAAAAAATCTTGTTTTGACAAAAGAATGTTTATGGAAATCTTTACCTAGACATTAACATATGTAAATATTATATAAAATAGATTCTTAAAATACTAAGAAATTCTGTAAGAAGTTGCATATAGTATGTAATTTATTAAGTTTAATTTCTCCACCCAAAATAACATTTTCTCATTACTCTCTTCACTATAACCACTCCTCTCTCTCTAAAAAAGGTGGGTGTCTAAGGAGGTAGAGCAACTCATTTTATAAACACTGCAACATTGCATTAATAGGAATCCATTTACCACAAATTTAGCATCTCAGAGAATATTCTATCATTAATTATTTACCCATGACATGACCTCAGTAAAGCATAACTTCATGATATTATTACTTCTTCTATTTTTGTGACCATAAAACAATTAGATAGAGATGGAAAGACCATGTATTTTCCTCTAGAAAAGTAGTTTGCTACTCATAGCTACTAGAATCCTATCTCTGGATTTTAGTTTATTTTTAACTCAAATTTCAGGTTGATAATGCTACATTCAAATCTAGGTTTTATGCAGCATGATTATGAAATGAGCAAGAAAGTAGTGCATCATAAACACAAGGTCAGTCGCTCAGTGGACATTGTCTTATCCCAGGCAAAGCTGTTTTTATTGATTTTCAAGCATTAGAAAATCATACCTGATTATGAAAGATAAGCAAATCATGTGGTAAAGCTCCATAGTAATATATTTCTTTAACTTTTAAAGACTGCAAATTAAAGAGAATTATAGAAGGAAAAGTTGCTGATAGAGGAAATGTAATAATCATTCAAACACACAAACCCACTAGTAACATGAAGTTGATTAGAAATAACCTTAGGGGCCCTGTGTGGCTCAGTCGGTTAAGGCATGGACTCTTGGTTTGGGCTCAGGTCATGACATCAGAGTCATGAGACTGAGCCCGGGTGGAGCCCCACTCCAGCTTGGTGCTCAGTTGACAGTCCACATGAGAGTTTTTCTCTCCCTTGGCCCATCCCGACCCCACCATGATCACGCTATCAAATATATATATATATATAAATCAATCTTTTCTTAATAAAATAAATAACCTCACATTTGCCTACAGGATCTATTAGTCTATGGATTTTGCAATTGGCCTTCTTTAAAAGATTTATTTATTTATTTAAGAGAGAAAGCTCGAGTGCGCACACACACAAGTGCATGCACAAGTGGGGAGAGTGGCAGAAAGAGGGAGACAAGTAGACTCCCTGTTGACCTCTGAGCCCAAAACAGGCTTGATCCCAGGACCCTGAGATCATGATCTGAGCCAAAATCAGGAATTGGGCACTTAACCAACTGAGCCACCCAGGTGCCCCTAGATTTTTCTTTTTTAAAGAGAGAGACAGCATGTGGGCTCCTGCACAAGTAGTTGGGGACAGGGGTGGAGACAGACTGGAGAGAGAGAGAATCTTAAGTGGGCTCCACACCCAGTGAGAAGCCAGAGGCAGGGCTCCAGCCCAGGATGGATCTCATGACCTGAGCCAAAATCAAATGTTAGAACCTTAACCAACTGAACCACCACGGCACCCCTGCAGTTAGATTTTAACTGAGGCAAACTATAATTAAACTACTCAAAATGTGGAAAAAAATGTTTTCAACTCAAAAGAAATAAATTCTTGTAACTATTAAGATACGCAGGATATTTTCACTCACCTTAGTCAAACATAAGATTAAATATCTTCAATGCAAGCAGTAATTATAACATTTGGATGTGTTTGTGCCTTATGATACTAAAAACTCAAATTTCACTTTAAAAATGAAGATTATTAAGCATGACAATATTTCAGTAGACTCCTTTTAATGTGTACTTGCTCCTAACAAATATTTTTGTAATCTAATGACTATTTATCTAAAATTAAATGTAACATTGAAATAAAATGGTATAATACCTCTATAATAAGCACAAACTATAAAATATGGACTTAACTTCTAGTCTATTAAAATATTTCCACTTATCAATATCCACTTATTTTTCCATCCATCCACATTAATATGTTCATATTCTTAATAGGGTATCATAGAAATGAATGTGAAGTTCCTATATGAAGAGGTATATTTAAATGAAAGTCCTTTGTGGTTGTGTTTTTAAGAGCCCCTAAGTTGTCAGGAGTGTTATCCACAAAGTGTTACATCAATAATAGGCTTCGATTACTAAAATTACACCACAAAACAGTATAGATGTGTTTATGAGAAATCAAAGCATGAAAAAGTTTCTTTTTAAAAAAGCAACATGACTGGTTGGATTCAACAATATATATTAAAAATCCAAAGATTTTTTTTAAATTTTAAACCAGTCCTAATATTTAGAGAAGCAAATAGTATAATTCCTCTAACAAAAATCACAGAAATATTAAGAAAGGAGAATCCTTTAAATAATTTTCATATAGTGTTTCAAATAAATTGCCCTTGTACTAATCATAGAGGTCCTCTGAGGCTTACAATAGTTCATGTCTTAATGTTAGAGAAAGTGGCATATCATATAAAGAAAACATACTGGATCTTTCCTTTTTGGGACTGTGTTAACCTAGTAGTTAAAAGTGAATAAAGAGAAGATCAAATAAAAACACATCTTTACCTCCATCCAAATAAAGTCTATAAATGGGGTTGTTATATTAGCTACAACTACTGTAGTTAAAAGTCTTTGGGCATTTAAAACCAAAATGAAAATCTTTTAATAATACAAAATTATTATCTAATAACTGATCTGTAAGTCATCAAAATGGCACCTCGACTTGGGCATCAACATATGGATAGTTTCTATGACATTTAGAGCTCTGTATTCAAAAGATTAATAAAATTCTATTTGAGAAAACACCTCATGATATTTTTAAAATGATATTATAAACATCACATGACATCTCAACAAGAAAAAATATGTACTTCAGTAGGGGTAGCAAATTAAATTCAATCATTATTATAAGACTCACTACCCAGATGAGCTCTAGACAAAGGGATATTATATCAAGGGACTATCAAGAGGACCTGGTAATATTTAGAGGCACAGATTAGAAATGGCCCAGTGGTCCTAATCTAAGTTCTCCCTTCCTATTTCTCCCTTGTTCTGTCCATGTGAGCATGTATTTTGAAAGATTTTGACTTTCAATAAAAAGATAAATTTATCTTTTACAATTTAAAGTTTAATATCAGCTTACTAGAACTTCTAATATGCAAAAACAACATTATTTCCTTGAATTGATATACTCCTAACCAAAAGCAATTTCTCATCCTGAGAAGTGTGAAAGTTTTATAGGTAAATGAACTATTCACATTAGTTTTCTCAAATATTTAATACTATTTTTAAACTTTAGTTGTTATGTATAAATATTCCTAAATATTCCTAGAGCTTAAGGAATTAGTTTCATAGTACAATCCCTTCTCATTAGAGGAAAGGAAATTCAATTAGGACACTTAACCATTTTCAGAAACTTGTTAATGACAGAGTCATATACTGATCTTTTCACAATGCTACATTTATATAGTTGCATTCTATAAACTTTAGAAATCAGATATTTAAACAGTGTTAGTCATAATGAGGTCAGAACCCAAGCTACCTGATTGATCTTGACTTCTTTTCTAATGATTAGAAGCATAAACTGCCATTTGGCCTATGCCATTATGGAAGGCCTTCACATTGCCTGCCTACCAATTGTTTTTACTCCAGAATCCATAATTTCATCTAACAGATGGTTTAACATGTGTAGAAGACTCCACACAGAATTCCACTTCTTGTCAAATATTTATGTATTTATATTTAATAAGATCCTTTCAACTGGATTACTTTATGATAGAGTCATACCAAGTATATTCTTACTGATGTTGCATTGGCCATATACTGAAAATCAGACAGAGATGATTGAGATAAATTATTTATTTCTGGGGGAGAGCTGTCAAGTTGGCAAACTTATTATAGGCACACACTGAGTTTTCATGGATGTTTGAAAACTGAAGAATAATTAAGAACAATCATCTCATTCACTAACTATATAGCTTAGAATACTCTGCATTAGTTTTAAATCTTCAAATATAATATTTTGTATGTGGAGAAAAAGATGTTAAGCAATTATACTACTGCTTCATACTGTTGCACAAAATTATATATAGAAAATATACCACAAAATGCAACAGCAAATAGAATAATTTTAATACTAATAACAGTATGGTAATATTAATACTCATAGACTATAATACTAATAAAAACAGAAACTTGCTTTTTCAATATATAAGTATAGAACAATAAACCTACTGCACATTTATACTCCCAGATTATTATATTGTTTTGTTCCTTTCAATTGACTAATATATACAAAGTTGTGAAACTATCTAATATATTTATATCATTAGTTATTCTGCAAGAGTACTACAGTTTTTTATCAATTTTAGAATTAGAGGGAACATAAATGATTAATTCTGACACAGAGATGTATCAAATTGAGGTACATTTTAATATACTTGAATTACCAGATAATCATGAAATGGTAAAGATTTGATTACATAAAAAATCTAGGTGGTAAAAGCCAAAATTAAATATTTATCACTGAGAATTTTCTTTTAAATTATAACAGAGATACTTATAAAAATAAATTGTTTTTATAACTACCTAAAGAGATTGAAAATCATTTAATCAACAGTATTAAGACATAAATTCAATATGAATTCTAATACTATTTAAAATGAAATAACTTTGCAATTAACATTGCAATTAACCAATATTTCTACCGATACTGACTTAAATGACAGTGGTAAAGTTTACTGTAAAGCTTAAAAATTCTAGATCGATTTGTTCAATCTTAATGAGTAAGGCTGACTTGAAACTCTGTACGTGAGTGACACAGGTTAATTAAGCAATACAGATTCATGTTTACTCAGATCTTTAAACAAAAGATTAAGCAATATTACTGATACCTCTCTCCGTCGAGAAGCCCAGCATGTTTGTTTGATCTTCCACACCACTGCAGCTACCAGCAATAAGGATAAAAAACAACTGGAAAATAAAACACAAGGAATTTGTGCTTAATACACTGGAAACATGTAATGAAATATTCAAGAATATGTACAGAATTTTTTTTTAAGATTTTATTTATTTATTTGACAGAGATCACAAGCAGGCAGAGAGGCAGGCAGAGAGAGAGGAGGAAGCAGGCTCCCCACTGAGCAGAGAGCCAGATGCGGGACTCGATCCCAGGACCCTGAGATCATGACCTGAGCCAAAGGCAGTGGCTTAATCCACTAAGCCACCCAGGTGCCCCTGTACAGAATTTTTTAAATTTATTTTTTATTTTCAGCATAACAGTATTCATTATTTTTGCACCACACCCAGTGCTCCATGTAATCCATGCCCTCTATAATACCCACCACCTGGTACCCCGACCTCCCACCCCCCACCCCTTCAAAACCCTTAGATTGTTTTTTAGAGTCCATAGTCTCTCATGGTTCACCTCCCCTTCCAATTTCCCCCAACTCCCTTCTCCTCTCTAACTCCCCATATCCTGTACAGAATTTAAAAATATATAGAACTAACCATTCTGCCTTGGTAAATATTTAATTATTTAAAAAATAAATATCCAAAAATGGATAAATTAGCTGTGTTTAAAATGTTCTCAAGTAGGGCGCCTGGGTGGCTCAGTGGGTTAAGCCGCTGCCTTCGGCTCAGGTCATGATCTCAGGGTCCTGGGATCGAGTCCCACATCGGGCTCTCTGCTCAGCAGGGAGCCTGCTTCCCTCTCTCTCTCTGCCTGCCTCTCCATCTACTTGTGATTTCTCTCTGTCAAATAAATAAATAAAATCTTTAAAAAAAAATGTTCTCAAGTAAAAACAAAGTATACATGTAGAATAATTATTTATATTCCTGTTATACAATATAGTCTATCTTTAAGATTTTCCCTGCCAGAAGGACTGTGAGTTTATAGCTGTGTTGGTCTTATACGCAACAGAAATCTATTTAGAATTGCTATTGAGTCATAAAAGCTGGAAATTGTATAAATCTAAATTTCACACAGGTTCATTCATTTTATCTTATTGGTAACTATTTTAGATATGAGAATATTCCAGCATTTCTCAACTGAAGACAATTTTGTTCCCTACTCACCCCCAGGGCACATTTGGCAATGTCTGGAGATATGTGTGATTATCACAACATTGATGGGGTACAAGTTGCATCAGATGGTAGAGCCAGGGATGCTGCTTTTTAAACTATCCTGCAGGGCATAGGACTGTCCTCAATGACAAAGAACTATCCAGTCCAACATAACAGTCACACTTAAATAGAGAAAACCTAGTATACAGTAATGTTTACACTAAGAAACAATTCAATTACAGTGTTTACACATATTTAGTATAATATGCAACAAGATATTAAAATGCAGGTTACTTTGTTAGTAGTGACTTGAGACTAACAAATCTCAAAATACCAGAATCATGTGGATCTGATTCATTGGTTCCAACCATGTACCACTGTTTTTCCTCCCTCTCCTCTGTGGTCACACATTATGCTACGAATAGACCCAGAGATGAGCAAATTCAGTAGTCACTGGTCACTATTAAAAACCTGGTCTTCATCCTTGATTGATAATCTCTGTATTCTTAAATTGATTCACTCATAGCTGTGTAAATTTTAGTGCTTTCTACCCTTGTTAATTCTTTAATACACTTTTTTCCCTTGTTTCACTAGAAGATCTTAGAATATCCTTCAATGATGAAAATGGCATTTCCAGCACCTAACCAATGAGCACTGAACACATTTCAGATACTGTGCCAAATACTTCATTCACACTGAAGCATGGGTTTGGTTTTAGAAGAACACTCCCAGGCGGAATATATTATTCTTATTTTCAAAAAGAAAAATCCAAGGCTCAGAAAGTTCCAAGTAAGTTGCTGATTGTCACAAAGCGAGTGAGCAGTAGAGTCAAAGTTCAAATCTAGCTTTTAAGCCTGAAACTCTCTCCTCCACAACTGTTGGGAACTCTCATTTTGCATACAATCTCACAATAGTTGTATTTCCATTTGCATTATCTAATCTGTTATCCGGTATCAAATAAAGAGGATTAAAAAAGGAAAAAAAGTCTGTGACCCTAACCTTTTTAACTAGTATGGTGTCTTTGGGGTTTTTTAATAATTATCTCCCCCCTAATATTTATAAACTCTTTCTTTTTACTTCATCTTAATTTAGATTTCCAAAAGTACCCAAGTCCCATTATCTCCTGAAAAATAGAAACAACAACCTTATTTTATTGAGCCCATGACTTCCTCTAATTTATCAAGCAAGTATTCAATGTAGCCACCTCCATGTCAACTTCCTCACAACCTAGTCCTGTTCAACCCCTCGCAATGTAGCATCTGGCTTATAGACACACAAAGTTGTTAGTATCAATAATGATCAATGTTTATAAAATATGCAGTATTTTAGAGGATACTTTCCTCACCCTGACTTTCTACATATTAAATAAACTGGTCTTTTCTCTATTAACAGACTCCCACTTTTTAATTGATAATGCTAGACATCCGTTCTTTAAAACTTTCTTAAAACTTTATTTCCTTTTTAAAAATTTTTATTTAAATTCCAGTTAGTTAACCTACAGTGTAATATTAGTTTCAGGTGTACAATTTATTAATTCAACACTTACATACAACGGCCCGTGCTCATCACGGCAAGTGCCGTCCTTAATCCCTACTGCCTAGTTAACCCATCCCATCCCGTCCACTTCCGCTCTGCTCACCACAGTTTATTCTTGGTTGTTAGGAATCCGTTCTTAGATTTGTCTCTGTTTCCCCCTATGTTTATTGTTTTGATTCTTAAATTCCACATATGAGTGAAATCATATGGTACTTGTCATTCTGTGAGTTATCTCCCTTAGTATAATACTCTCTTCCTCCATCCACATCACTGAAAATGGCAAGATTTCATTCTTTTTTATAGCTAAGTAATATTCCATTATATATATGTATTATGGATACACACATACATATACCACATCCTCTTTATCCATTCATCAGTCAATGGACATTTGGGCTCTTTGCAGATGATGTTGCTGTAAACATTGGTGCATGTATCCCTTCAACTTGGTATTTTTGTATTTAGTATTTTTGTATTCTTTGTATAAATACCTAGTAGTGCAACTGCTTCCTCATAGGACAGTTCGATTTTTAACTTTCTGTGGAACCTCCATACTGTTTTCCACAGAGCCCGTACCATTTTGCATTTCCACCAACAGTGTAAGAGGGTTCCCATTTCTCCACACCCTCATCAACACTTGTTGTTTCTTGTATTGTTAATTTTAGCCAATCTCACTGGTGTAAGGTGATACCTCATTGTAGTTTTGATCTGCATTTCCCTGTGGAGCATCTTTTCATGTATCTGTTGGCCATCTGTTCATCTTCTTTGGAAAAATACCAATTCATTTCTTCTGCCCATTCTTTAATTCAATTATTTATTGTTTGGGTGTTGAGTTTTATTAGATCTTCATATATGTTGGATACTAACCCTTTATCGGATATGTTACTTGCAAATATCTTCTCCTATGCAGTGGGTTTTTGATTATTTCCTTCCCTGTACAGAAGCTTTTCATTTTAATGAAATCCCAATAGTTTATTTTTGCTTTTGTTTCCCTTGACTCAGGAAACATATATAGTAAGAAATTGCTATAGCCATGTCAAAGAGGTTACTATCTGTAATATCCTCTAAGATTATAATGTTTTCTTATCTCATATTTAGGTCTTTAGTCCACTTTGAATTTACTGTTGTGTTTCTGTATGGAAATGGTCCAGAATGTTTCATTCTTCTGCATGTTGCTGTCCAGTCTTCCCAGCACCATTTGTTAAAGAGACCCTTTTCCCCTTGGATATGCTTTCCTGTTTTGTCAAAGATTAACTCACCATATAGTTGTGGGTTCACTTCTGGGTTTTCTATTCTGTTGCATTGATCTATATGTTTATTTTTGTGCCAGTATACTATAGCTTTGTTATATAACTTGAAGTATGGAATTGTGATACCTCCAGCTTTGCTTTTCTTTTTCAAGTTTGCTTTGGCTATTTGAGGTCTTTTGTGGTTCCATGCAAATTTTAGGACTGTAGTAGCTCTGTGAAAAGTGCTGTTGGTATTTTGATAGGAACTGTATTAAACATGTAGATTGCTTTCAGTAATACCGACACTTTAACATATTTGTTCTTCAAATACATGAGCATGGAATGTTTTTCCATTTCTTTGTGTTATCTTCAATATCTTTCATAAGTGTTTTATAGTTTTCAGAGTACTTTGGTTAGGTTTATTCCTGGGTATCTTACAGTTTGGGGACAATTGTAAATAGGATGGATTCCTTGATTTCTCTTTCTGCTGCTTTATTTTGGTGTATCAAAATGCAGGTATGCATTTGATTGATTTTGTTGATTTTGCAGCCTATAACTTTATTGTATTTGTGTATCAGCTCTAGAAGTTTTTTGGTGCCATCTTTAGGGTTGTCTATACAGAACATCATGTCATCTGCAAATAGGGAAAGTCTGACTTCTTCCTTGCTGATTTGGCTCCTTTTTATTTCTTTTTGTTCTCTGATTACTGTGGCTAGGATTCCAATACTATATTAAATAACAATGGTGAGAGTGGACATCCTTGTTTTATTCCTGACTGTAGAGGAAAAGCTCTCAGTTTTTCCCCATTGAGCATATTAACTATGGGTTTTTCATATACAGCCTTCATGATGTTGAGGTATGTTCCCTCTATCCCTACTTTGTTGAGGGTTTTTATCATAAATGGATGCTGTACTTAGTCAAATGCTTTTTCTGAATCTATTGAAAGGATCATAGGGTTCTTAATTCTTTTTTATTAATGTGGTGTATCACATTGATTGATTTGCAAATATTGAACCACATCTTCAGTCCAGGAATACATCCCACTTGATCATGGTGATTGATTCTTTTAATGTACTTGTTGGATTTGATTTGCTAGTATTTTATTGAGAATTCTGGCATACATGTTCATCAGAGATATTGGCTTATAGTTCTCTTTTTTTGTGGTGTCTTTATCTGGTTTTGGTATCAGGGTAATGCTAGCCTCATAGAATGAATTTGGAAATTTTCCTTTTCTATTTTTTGAAATAGTTTGAGAAGAATAGGTATTAACTCTTTTTTAAAATCTCTGATTATATTTGCCTGTGGAGCCATCTGGCCCTGGACTTTTGATTGTTGAAAGATTTTTTTATTACTGATTCAACTTCTTTGCTGGTGGGGCTGTTCAAGTTTTCTATTTCTTCCTATTTTAATTTTGGTAGCTTATATGTTTCTAGGAATTAATCCATTTCTTCCAGGTGTCCAGTTTGTTGGCATATAGTTTTTCTTAATAGTCTCTCATAATTGTTTATATTTGTGATATTGGATGTTATTTCTCCTCTGTCATTTGTGATTTTATTTATTTGGGTCCTTCCTCTTTTCCATAAAATTTGCTAGGGTGGTTATCAATTTCATTAATTTTTTTTCAAAGAAAGTCCTTAATTTTCTTGGTTTTCCTTCATCCTTCCTGACACAGTAGTAGAGGGTCAATGAGGTACATTGCATTCCAGGTTCCCTCTTTTAAATTATGGACATTCCCTAAAACCCAGTTCACACCCTGTTGTCACCTTCTCTTGCTCTCAGAGAGAATGAGCTCAGTTATCCTCATGGCCTCAACTCTCATGGCCTCAACTGGAATGATTTACAAACCGCTATCATTACACCTGCCCAAAAGAGAGGATCTTATTAAAGGTGACCTAAGAGATTTAATTCAGACACCCTCCCAGGAAAGAAATACACAGCACACTTTTGTGCCTCTAAACACTCATCTAAACTGAACAGCTGCTGACTCGCCAGTCACTGCATTCTTCATTCTATTTTTAGCTAGCTCAATCTATAACATTGTTCTTCTATTAAGCTTTCTAACTTTTATCCATACAGTGCTGTTTCCTTCTGTCTTCTGGTTTACACTGCATCAGTGTATTCCTCTTCCATATGCTAAAGCTTCTTTATATATTTGAAAAAGCCTACAGGATTGCCCTTAGTTCACTGGTTCTCAATCAGGAGAGTTTTGTGCTCCAGGGGATATTCAGTAGTCCCTGGAGACATTCTGGTTTCACCATTTGGGGGACATCTAGTGGAATGCCAGTAAATGCCCTACAATACAGAAGCCCAGCCCCCTGCCAGTAACAAAGGTTTTCCCAGCTCAATACGCCAATCATAGCTTGAAACCCTCTTCCAGTCTGAATCATTACCATTGTGATTCCACTTTCCTTGTTACACCCCAGATTAAAACTTTAACTGTTCAAATATGGTACTAGGAATTAATACTTCAGATAAAGACCAAGGATCCATTTACCTGAATTTTGGTCCCATCAACATACTTAAATATTTTAACATAAGAAATGTATCACCTCCAACCTACTGTGCCAAAGCAGAACTCATAATAAACATTCATAATGATTAAAAAAACCCAACATCCATCCAGTAATATGTACCAAGCACTATGTTCTATGTTTTACCCGTATTTATTTAATTACCAAAAACACACATAATATGCTATGTATACTGTTATGTACTTATTTAAAAGATAACAAAACTGAGTCATGGCAAATTTAAGTAAGTCACCTAAGTGACAAAAGTGTTAAAATTACAAGTCCGCTCTTTCTCCTAACTTCCTTGTTTTACCACTACTTTTCCGGTAAAATGTAAAAGCATATTCATCTTTAAAATCCCTGTACCGAATCCAACAACAAATCTTACCAACTGTTCCTTTCAAAATACGTGTAATAATAGACAATAATACTACACACATCAAAATTCATTTACGTTTAGTAATTAAATACATCTTAAGTACCAAAATGCATTTTTTTCAATGATCTGTAATTCACAGTAGATCCTCCAAAACAGTGACATGCATGATAACAATTCAGTTCAAGCTGCTGAAGACTGGTTTAATTTTTCCATGAGGAACCTAAATTCTTTGTGATCTAGACATCATGACTCAACTAAAAAGTGTCATCTTTATAATGATGCAAAATGCCCAATATAATATTTTGTTTATAATTTCACCTTCTTGTGAAGTGGAAACATATACTTCAGGGGTTTGCAGCAAATGCTTTCTACATTAATTCATATTATGTTTTCAGTAAAAGTAAGAGAAACCATCATGATGCAAACAAGTAGGCAAAATCAAAAAAATAGTCAAAAAACATTCTTCTACTAAAATTTTAATAATCTCCAATAAATATTAAAAACCCAGGAAAATATATCTCAGTTCCTGCCACATAGTAGTTGTCATTAAGGTTTTGTTAAATGAATGGAACTAGTTCTTTAACTGATTTTAAAAAACTATTAATTGTTTCTGACATTAGATGTCCTATTTGTCAATTTTACCTTTTTTATCAAGGTAATGTTTATAAATGCTTTTAATTCCTAATAAACCAAAGTGCAAATAAAAGTTACAGTTCTTTTTAAAAAATCTACCTAAAACAGAACCAGTTTATTGAGAACACTTGTTTTATTAAACAGCAAAAAACTAAAAACACCTAACATATTTACCCAGCATTGTTGAAAACTCATCCTTTTGTGACTACCAGAAAATCC
This sequence comes from Mustela putorius furo, assembly GCF_011764305.1. Taxonomy (NCBI): domain Eukaryota; kingdom Metazoa; phylum Chordata; class Mammalia; order Carnivora; family Mustelidae; genus Mustela; species Mustela putorius. The sequence goes on from NW_025422057.1 coordinate 14,875,495, forward strand.
CAGTCCCTACTGACAATCCTGGAAAGCAGTGCCCTGCACACCACCCTGTTCTTTCACTGGTTCCCATTATGCCCAATGGATGCCGGGTGAGAAATAAACTTTTATTCAATAAAGTGACTAAGATTTCTGGGCTTATCTGTTTAGTAAGTTTTCCTTAATATATTTCTTAAGTCAAAAGTCTTAATAGGCAACATCAAGCATTAACATCCTTTAATCCACTATGTGGCACTTTTGCCAGAGAAAAACTAGTTTCACTACTTTCTTTCATATTTTTTATAGCATATTCTACAATAGCTCCTATTGCTCCTTCAAACAGATATGGGGGGGGGCATGCAGGAATAATTGGGCTTTCATTTTTTAATAAAGTCTGCTGTATAATAATGCCAGAAGATCTGAAAGGTTCAATACCCTTTAGTAAAATACTCCTAATGGAAACAGAAAAAAACATAAAAGAAAAGAAATATTTAAAAAAGCAAGTACATGAGCTGCAGGGATTTAAAAAAAAAAAAAAAGGAAAGCACAGGAACTTAGGGAGAGATATTTCAGTAATTTGATTTTAACCTTCATAAAATGGTCATTATGGAAAGGATTCTTAATATGAAAAACCATGGAACTCATTAGGTATTCTCATTTAGTGAAAATTAAAAAGAATTCAATAAAAGTAACACAGTGTGGTATAAGGTTATATTGTAAAGCAGGTTTCTAGTGACAAAGAAATATCCTCTGGTGGTAATCTAGTTGGCCAAATGCAAAAAGAGATAATATTGTCACTATTTTATAGCAATTTGAGGTTAATTGATCATAAAATTCAAGTCTTAAATACATATTTTAAAAGATAGTTTAGGCATATTAATCTTTTATTTCATTGAAGAATGTTACAAACCAGGGAATTGTGTTGAAATATAGAAACATATAATTTTAAAAGGTAATTTACCTCCTAATAATTGCTATTCCAAAAAATATCTTTTAAGGGTTTAAAAATACCTTCCTAACACTTGGGGATGTCTTTTTTCTTACCAACTATAATAATAACAAAATAAATTGCCAACTTAGAATACAATAAAAACTGCATTTTTAAAATTTGTTTCAGTTATTAAGTTGGGAATGATGAAAAATCAACAAAGCCTAGTGGGTAAAAGTGGAAAAGCAATATGTTGTCATAAACTGGTACACTTTTTTTGAGGATTGTTAAAGCAAGAATTAATTATACCTTGGGATACACTGCCAGTTAAAATGATTTCAAGGGCAAGAGACAGAAATCCATCACAAAACAGTATAAAAAGTATTGGGACTAAATGGATTTCATACTCCCTGCTATGAAATAAATTGTATTACCCCAAAATTCCTATGCAGAAGACCAACATCCGAGGTGACCATATTTAGAGATAGGAAATTTAGGAGGTAATCAGGTTAAATGGGGTCATAAGGGTGGGACCCTGATCCAACTGGATCATTCTCTAAGAAGAGACCCCAGCGGGCTCTCTAGCTCTATTTCTTCCTTCCCTTTTTCTTTTTCTCTTTCTTTCTACCTTCCTTCATTCCTTCATGTCTTTTCCCCTTCCTACCTTCCTATCCACCTTCCTTTCTTCCGCTTTCCTGCCCTCCCTCCGTCCTTCCCTTCCTGCCTCTCCTTCTCTCCTCCCTGCTCTCCCTCCTTGTCTCCCTCCCACTCTCTCTTCTTCCAGTGAGCACAAACTGAGGAAAGGCCGTATGAACACACGCAAGAAAGTGGCCATCTGCAAGCCAACAGAGAAAGCATCAGAAACCAACCATGCCAGCATCCTGGTCATGGATTTTCCAGCCTCCAGAATGGTGAGATAATGAATTTCTGTTGTCTAAGCCATTAGTCTATTGTATTGTGTTATGGCAGCATGAACAGAGGCAGATTTCAGTACCATGAAGTAAGTGTTGCTGTAACAAAAAACCTATAAATGTGGAAGCAGCTTTGGAACTGAGTAATGAGTAGAGCTTGGGGAAATTTTAAGGAACTAAAGAAAGCCTAGATTGCTGTGAAGAGACTGTTTGAAGAAACATGGATATTAAAGGCAATCTGGTGACAGCTCTGAAAGAATCAAGAACAGCTAGAGAGAAAGTCTCTATCTTTTTAGATAATACATAAATAATCACAAACAGAATGTTGATATACATATGGATGTTAAAAACCATTCTGATGAAGTCTCAGATGTAAATGAGAAACAGGTTAATGGAAACTGTAAGAAAGGTCATTCCTGTTATTATTATTTTTTAGGATTTATTTATTTAAGAGAAAGAGAGAGTGCAAGTGCATGCCCATGAGTGGGGGAGGAGTGAGCAGGGGGAGAGAATCTCAAGGATACTCCCACTGATACAGAGCCCCAGGTGGGGCTGATACCGGGACATTGAGATCATGACCTGAGCCAAAATCAAGAGTCAGACACTCAACCAACTGAGCCACCCAGGCACCCTGTGCCCATCCCTGTTATAAAATGGCAAAGAAGGGTGGCTCAGTTGTTAAGAGTCTGCTTCTAGGATTGAGCCCCTTATTGGATTCCCTGCTCAGCGGGAGCCTGCTTCTCCCTTTCCCACTCCTCTGTCTTGTGTTCCTGCTCTAGCTATCTCTCTGTCTTTAAAAACAAACAAACAAACAAATAAATAAATAAATAAAATGGCAAAGAAGTTGGCTGAATTGTGTTCTAGTGTTATCTGGACGATAGAACTTGAAAGCTATAAAACTAAATTTAGCAGAGAATATTTCTAAGCAAAGAATTGAAGATGTAGGTTTGGACCGCATTCTGGCTTATAGCTAAGTACAAGAGGAGAGATTGATTTGAGGAAGGAATTGTTTACAACAAAAGAACCAGAACCTGGAGATTTGGAAAATTCTCCGCCAACCCATATCGCAAAAGCTGAGAAGTCCTGTTCTGAAGATAACACAAAGGATGTGGATGAGCAATGATTTTTAACGAGGAGCTCATGGGTATGATGTGGGGATTTAATTAGTCATCTCCACAGAATCAGGAATAGAGATGGGATTATACCAGCAGAGACACTGTAAGTTTAAAGGGAACAGAGAAAGCAGGACAAGATGAAAAAAGGCTGTCAGGCTTCTTGAGATTCTACGGGACAGAACCATAATGCTATTCAGTTAGGAACATGCTTTATCCTTTAAGAAAAGGAAGTAGCCCTGAAGTTAAGTCAGAGATTATAAGGGCAAGACGGGTTCCACCTATGGTTTGGGGACCAAGATGCCACTAACCAGTGTCTTGGCGACAAAGCTTCAGCACAGTGCTGCAAGGTCAGGGCCACCTCGTCATGCTAAAAGGGCAGGGACACTCGGTAGACCTGTGTGGTGCTGCTGCCACCCCAGTGGACCTGGAGGTAGGGCACAGAACCAAAGAGGATTATTTTCAAATCTTTAAGATCTGAAGGAATTTGCCTTCTAGGTTTTAGACTTGCTTAGGACCAGTTACCTCTTTCTTCTTCAGATAACCCCCTTATGAACTGAAAATATCTATGCTATGCCTGCACCACCATGGTATTTTGGAATCATTTAAGTTATCTGGTTTCACAGTTCACAGGTAGAGAAAACGTTGCCTCAGGATGAATTATATCCTAAATTTCAGCCATATCTGATCTAGATAGTGTTTGTTTTTTTTTTTTTTTAAGATTTTATAGATTCATTTGACAGAGAGAGACGTCCAGAGAGGGAATACAAGCAGAATGGGGAAGGGGGTGGGAGAGGGAGAAGTGGGCTTCCTGCTTAGCAGGGAGCCCAATGCAGAGCCCGATGCAGTGGGGCTCCATGTGGGGCTCCATGTGAAGCTCATCATGACCTGAGCCAAAGGCAGATGCCCAACAACTGAGCCACCCAGGCGTCCCTGATCTAGACGGTGTTTAGATGAGACGTCAAACTCTAGAGTTGCTCCTAGAATGAGTTAAGGCTTTTGAGATTGTCGGGATAAAATATATGTTTATAAAAAATAAAAAATTATAAAAAAAAAAATGAATGCATTTGTCATGTAAAAAGAACATGATCATGGGAGGCCAGAGGCAGAATGCAATGGACAAATTATGTTCCTGCAAAACTTATATGTGGAATCCCTCACCCCAAATGCAATTATATTTGAAAATAGGGACTTTGAGTTGTGATTAAAGTTAAATGAGATCATAAGGATGGAACCCTGAGCCAACAGAATTAGTGTCCTTACCAAAAGAGACCTCAGAGAGCCTGCACTCTCTCTCCATGTACATGCACTGAGGAAAGACGATGTGAACACAGAGCAAAAAGACAACCATCTGCAAATCAAGAATTCTCAAACCAGAAACCAACAATGCTAGCCCTCAAATCCTGGATTCTCCAGCCTGCAGGACTGTAAGATTAAAAAATTTCTATTGTTAAAGCCATTCGGTCTGTGGTATGACAGCCCAAGCAGACCCAGGCACTCCCCAAAGTCAAAAGGAAAAATAACTCCGAGGTTTGGACTAATCAGCACCCTAACTACATTGTTCTCTGATTCTCTGACCTATATATTTAGCTGTGTTTCAGCTCTATCCTCAGGCTTGTTTCCCACTTAGGAACAAAAATGGATGCAAGAATTCAGGACTCACATTATATACCATTATATATGCTCAATCTTCACCTAGCATTTGGCTATTGAAGGCTACCCATAAATGGGTTTTAGCCCACCCATGAAGCTAGTGAGGGAGCAATCCCGCCCAAATAAAATCACTGCTTTATAGCCATATGTAAGAAGTTAAATTAAGCCTGAGAAATAATACATAAAATCAATTTCAGATACCATTTTGTAAAATTCATAGGAAAATAACCAAATGAGCCTCCTCCAAACTACTAACACATTTAAAAATCTACAAAGCATCTTTGATAACTCTTCAATCCTTCCTTCAAATATTTTACAAAAAGTACAGTGCTCTCAAGCCTCCCTGGCAAGATAATAAAAGGACAAACAACATCTAATATGGAAGATCTTCCTAGTTAACTCCTCCTGCTACAAATAACCTACCTAGATAATATCTTAATCTTCTAAATTTTCAAAAAAATGATAAAGATCATTGTATACAATTCTCCTTTCTAAACTCAATCTTTATTTAAGGCATACCTTTTTGAAATCACGTAGTTGGAAATAATATTTTAATTATAAAATTTCCTTAATAGTTTAAAAGTAGGAAATGCTCTTTTTAAAAACTTTCCCAGAACATCAATACATAATACACACAGAGAAATCACAAGCATTCAGCTCAACAAACTATCCAAAGATAATATACCCATGTAACTAACACCCCAATAAAGAAATAGCAATTCACCCACTCCTTCCTCCTCAAAGGTAGCTCACATGTTGATTTTTAACACTATAGTTTGGTTCTGCATATTTATGAACTTCATACAAGTGAAATCCTATAGTATTTAGTCTTTTTTGTTTTTGGCTTCTTTTGTTCAACATTATGTTTGTGAGTGACTTCTATATCGTTCTTGTAGGAGTCATTTGTTCTTTTTCATTACCCCATATTTTTTCATTAAATGGCTATATTCTCTATTCAATTATTTTTGGGTATTTAGGATATTCTAAGGGTTTGGTTACATAAAACATGATGCCCTATTTTTATGTGGTTTTTGGTGGAATAGAATTGTTGGATCACGAAGTATAAGTCAATTCAACTTTAGAATATTATGTCAAGGTGTTTTCAAAGTTGTTATTCCAGTTTCTAGACTACCAGAAATTTTGAGAGTTCCACATCCTCTCCTACATTTGTTCTTGTTTTGTTTTTTAATTTTAAGCGTCTTTGATGAGGATATAGTAAGCTGTATTCTATTGTGGCTTTAATTTGCATTCCCTGGTAAAAATTAAATTGAGCACATGTTTATGTTTTGTTAGTCACTTAGATATCATATCCTCTTTTGTGAAGTGCCTATCCAAGTCTCTCACCATTTTCGCAGGGAAGGGTTACAGTTTCAGACTGTTTTTACTGATTTATATGAGTTATATATTGTGAATATAAGACCTTTGTCCTTTATGCAAGTTATATTTTATACCACTGGGAAGCTAGATTTTTTATAATACTGTGGATATCTTCTGATGACAAAACTTTTTAGTTTTACAGTAGTTTAATATTATTGTAGTGCTTTGTGTATAATTTTCCCTATTCTAAAGTTATGAAGAAGAATTCCTATTTCATCTTCTAGATATATCCTTGTCTTCCCTTTCTCCTGGAATTTACTTTTATATTTAGCATGAGCTAAGAGTCTAATGTTATTTTTCTACCATGTGCATGGTTAGTAGATCCAGCACCAAAACATTATGAAAAGGTTTTTATCATAAAGCGATAAACATTGACAATTGTGGACTTTGCTAACAAAACTTAAGAATGGCCCCACTTCCATCCCAGACCTCTCTGCTACTCCCTCTACTGCAGAATTCTCTCCTGTTACATTAACTTTCCTGAGCGACCGGGGTCACTAACATTCTATAGAGAATGTTGATACTCCCTATAGCAAAACTTTGTTTTAGCCATCTGTAGGCTGTGGTTACAATTCACCCAAAACCTTTTCAGTACTATTTGAGTCTTGCCCTTCAGGTTCAGTCTGCGGTGTGGACAGAGTTCTAACCATTAGGTCAGGTCTCAAATTCTTTGGTATGTTAATTAGGATCAGATCCTCTCCTGTGCTGCTGAAAAGTGATCCCATAAAGTCATAAGTGACTTTATAGGATGACTTTCTCTCTGTTATTTCATTTCCCAGATCCTTCCTGATTCTCTGGGCACCACTTGTCATCCTTTGGCCAGAAACTGCTCACTTCCATGAATGTGCCGCATTCTGGGCTAGGGGGACAGAGGAAAGGAAAAAGCAATGGCATATGTCTTAGCCCTCTTGTAACCACAGCTCTACCGTATGTAAAGGAAGATTCCCCTCCTTTGGAGATTTGGTTCTTGCAACTTCTCATTCCAGCCATGTTACTGTTGTAGGACTGCTTGGGATTTGGGGGTGGGGGTGAGTGAACTAGGGAGAGAGAGAAAAAATGGGAGGTCTCCACGTTCACTCTGAAGAGCTTCCTTTTCCTTTTCCTTGCCCTAACTCAGAACTAGGGGATGTTTCCATGATGTTTCTTGTCTAGACCTCAGTAGTCACTCTCAGGTTTCAGCCTGCATTAAGTTTCAAGTCAGGGGATACCAGAAGAAAATAATGGTAAATTCCCAAAAGGTTTAGTGGCACTTTGAATTTGGGTCTTCCTTGATCTCCCTACTGATACTTTTCAGAACTATCAAATAGCTATCCATGCATTTTATCCAGGTTTTATCATTGAAATCAGTGGGAAATAGAAAGGGTTTTATGTTTACTCAGTATTGCCTGGAACTGGAAACCCTATGGTAAATGAGCAATGGCTTCAACTTAAAGTCACTGGCTGTATTAGCCTTAACAAGACATTCAGCTTTTCTTTTGAGTCTTTGAAGCCAGGTCATGATTGACTCCTCCTTTCCAGCTACGGAGGTCCTAGAAGCCACTTTCTTCCAAATAAGGCTGTTTCACCTTCATTAAAATCTGTTGTTTAGTGTAGCCTTGTTAATATCTTAGCTAGATCTTCTGGATGATTTGCTGCAGCTTCTATATCATACTCAATAGTCAAAGACTAAATGCTTTTCCTCTAAAATCAGAAACAAGAGGGGTGCCTGGGTGGCTCAGTTGCTTAAGCATCCGACTCTTGATTTCAGCTCAGGTCATGATCTCAGGATCCTGGGATCGAGGGAGTCAGTTTCAGATTCTCTCCCTCTGCCCTGCCTCCACTTGCGCATGCATGCAAGCGTGCAGGTTCTCTCTCAGATAAATTTTTTAAAATCTTTAAAAAAATAAAATAAAATCAGAAACAAGGTGCTTGCTTTTGACACTTCTATTTAACATGGTAATGAAGTCCTACATAGAACAACTAACAAGAAAAAGAAATAAAAGGCATCTAACTTGGAAAAGAAGACGTTACCTGTTTGCAAATGAAATGAACATATATATAGAAAACTCTAAAAATTCCACACACCAAAAAAACTTAGAATTAATAGAGAAATTCAGCAAAGTAGCAGGACACAAAGTTAACACAAAAAAACAGTTCCATTTCTATATACTAACAATAAACAATCTAAAAAGAAATTAACTAAACACCTCCATTAACAGTAGCATCAAAAAGGTTTAAATACTTGGGAATTCACTTTAAAAAGGAACTGAAAGACCTGTACAATAAAAAGTACAAAATATTGCCCAAAACAAAAGGCAAATAAATAGAAAGACATCTCATTATAATGGATTTGAAGACTTAATACTGTAATGGTGTTAACATCAACACTGTAATGATGTTTATACTATCCAAAGCAATCTACACATACAACACAATCCCTATCAAAATCCCAACAATATTTCTGTTTTTGTTTTTGTTTTTTTGTGGGGAGGGGTTGTTTTGTTTTTTAGAAATAGAAAAATTCATCCTAAAATTCATATGGAACCTCAAGTACCTAAATAGCAAGTTAATATAATATAATCTTTTTTTTAAAGATTTTACTTATTTATTTGACACAGAGAAAGAAATCCCAAGTAGGCTGAGAGGCAGACAGAGAGAGACAGGGGGAAGCAGGTTCCACGGTGAGCAGAGAGCTCTATGCGGGGCTCAATCCCAGGATTCTGGGATCATGACCTGAGCATAAAGGCAGAGGCTTTAATCCACTGAGTCACTCAGGTGCCCCAATATAATATAATCTTAATAAAAGGACAAAGTTGGAGGACTCATACTTCCTGATTTCAAAACTTACAATAAAACTATAATAATTAAAACAGTCTGGTACTGGCATAAAAATAGACATATAGAACCAATGGAATAGAATAAAAATCCCATAAATAAACCTTCACATACTGGATCAAATGATTTGTGACAAGGGTGCCAACACCATTCAATAAATAAGGGATAGGCTTTTCAACAAATGGTGCTGGGAAAAATGGATATCCAAATGCAAAAGAATAAAGATAGACCCTTACTTAATACCATGTCAAAAAATTAACTCAAAAAGGATCAACAACCTAACACAATAGCTTAAATGGTAAAACTCGTAGAGCAAAATTTAGGCCACAAGCTTCAGGACATTTGTTTGGCAATGATTTCTTGGATATAACACAAAAGGCTCAGGCATAGACAAAATGGGCTCCATAAAAACTAAAAACATCTATTCATCAAGGGAACTATCATTAGAGTTAAAGCAGGATATTTAGTGGAGGAAAACAATTGAAAATCATATAGCTGACTAATTATCAGGGATTAATATCTAGGATATATAAAGAGCTCTTACCACTTAACAACAAAAAAACAAGGAACCAGATTCAAAACTGGGCAAAGGATTTGAACAGACATTTCTACAAAGAAGATAGGTAATTGATGATTAAGCACATAAAAAAATGCTAAACATCACTAATCATTAGGGAAAAATAAATAAAAACCACTATAAAATACTACCTCACACTCATTAGGGAGGCTACTGTCAAAAAACAAAAAAAATTACAAGTGTAAGTGAGGATATGGAAAAACTGGAATCCTTGTGCACTTTTGGTGAAAATGTAAAATAGTACAACTACTGTGGAAAATAGTATGAAGTTTCCTCAAAAAATTAAAAACAGAATCACCATATATTCAGCAATTCCACTTCTGAGTTCCTACAGAAAGGAACAGAAAGTGAGGTCTTGAATACATATTTGTACACTCATGTTCATAGCAGCATTATTTACAACAGCTAAAAGACAGAAATAACTCATGTCCATCAACAGAAAAATGGACAAAGAAAGCGTGGAATTTACATACAATGGAATATTATTTAGCCTTGGAAAGGAGGGAAATTGATACATTTTACAATAGGGATGAATCCTGAGAACATTTTGCTAAGAGAAATAAGTCAGTCACAAAAGTAAAAACACTATGTGACACTTTTTATAAAGTGTACTAGAATACTCAAAATTATAGAGACAGAAGGCTGGTGGTAATTGTCAGGGGGCTGAGGAAAGGAGACGGGAAATTATTATTTAATGGCATAGAGTTTCAGTTGTGAAAGATAAAACATTCTGGAGATGGATAGTGGTGATAGTTACATAATAATATGAAAATATTTTATATCACTGAAATATTCACTTAGAAATAGTTAAGAAGGCCAGTTTTATGTGTGTTTTATCATAATATAAAAGTTGAACGAAAAATGCAAAAATTCATAAGAAAAATTTAATAATTCTAACTTGTTTACACCTAAAGCCATAATATTAAAATGAAAAATATTAAACCAAACTTGACAAATGCACAAGTAATAAATGACACAGTAATAAATCTCACTTAATAATATGTAGATAAAACATGAAACATGAACATGCAGGAAAAACTAACAAGTTTTACCTAATGGGCCATCTATAAAATCCTGAATCCAATGATCTAAGAAACTCTACTCTTATCAAGTAAGTGCAACATTTACAAATGTTGATCCTATATTTGACAACAGAAAAAAATTCAACAAAATACCTAAATATCATAAAGATCTTTTACTGACTGAAGAAAAAGCCAATAAAAAGACACATAGAAGAAATCCTACACATTTAGAAATTCAAAAATAGACTTCTAAATAATTCAAGTGGAAATCATAAAAGGAATTAGAAAATTATTTGACTTGCAGGATGATAAAATGCTATATATTAAACTCCACGAATTCAGCTGAAACAGAATTTTTTTTAAAAAATTGGTAGCCCTGGGGGGGAGGAGTCAAGATGGCGGAGAAGTAGCAGGCTGAGACTACTTCAGCTAGCCGGAGATCAGCTAGATAGCTTATCTAAAGATTGCAAACACCTGAAAATCCATCAGCAGAACGAAGAGAAGAAGAACAGCAATTCTGGAAACAGAAAAACAACCACTTTCTGAAAGGTAGGACCAGCGGAGAAGTGAATCCAAAGCGACAGGAAGATAGACCCCGGGGGAGGGGCCGGCTCCCGGCAAGCGGCGGAGCAACCGCGAACAAAATCAGGACTTTAAAAAGTCTGTTCCGCTGAGGGACATCGCTCCAGAGGCTAAACCGGGGCGAAGCCCACGCGGGGTCACCGTGGCCTCAGGTCCCGCAGGGTCACAGAAGGATCGGGGGTGTCTGAGTGTCGCAGAGCTTGCGGGTATTGGAACGGGAAAGCCGGCTACAGAGACAGAGCCGACAGTAAGCTCACAGCTCGGGGTTACCTTGAACCGGTCGAAGGCTCGGTGAGCTCGGAGCGCGGCCGGAGGTCAGGCAGACGGGAGTAACTGGGCGCTGTTCTCTGAGGGCACACTGAGGAGTGCGGCCCTGGGCTCTCGGCTCCTCCGGGCCGGAGACCAGGATGCCGCCATTTGTATTCCCCGTCCTCCGGAACTCTATGGAAAGCGCTCAGGGAACAAAAGCTCCTGAACGCAAACCCAAGCGGATTTCTCACCCCGCCCCTGATAAGGGCGGTGCAATTCCGCCTGGGGAAAAGACACTTGAGAATCACTACAACAGGCCCCTCCCCCAGAAGATCAATAAGAAATCCAGCCGAGACCAAGTTCACCTACCAAGGAGTAAGGTTTCAATACCAAGGAGAGCAGCAGAATTCCAGAGTAGGAGAAAGCAAAGGACGGAACTCATGGCTTTTTCCCTGTGATTTTTTTTAGTCTTGCAGTTAATTTAATTTTTTTCTTTTTCAGTTTTTGTGTTTTTTTCCTCACCTTCTGGTTAAATTTTTTTTTTAACTTTTACCGTTTTCTTTTTTAACGTTTTTAAACTAGTTTATCTAATATATATATTTTTTCTTTTTTATATTTTTCTTATTTGTTTTCTTTTTTTAATTGTTTTCTTTTCTTTTTTTTTCTTTTTTCTTTCTTCCTTTTTGAACCTCTTTTTATCCCCTTTCTCCCCCCTCACGATTTGGGATCTCTTCTAATTTGGTTAAAGCATATTTTCCTGGGGTTGCTGCCACTCTTTTAGTATTTTCCTTGCTCCTTCATATACTCTTATCTGGACAAAATGACAAGACAGAAGAATTCAACACAAAAAAAAGAACAAGAGGCAGTACCAAAGGCTAGGAACCTAATCTATACAGACATTGGTAATATGTCAGATCTAGAGTTCAGAATGACAATTCTCAAGGTTCTAGCTGGGCTCGAAAAAGGCATGGAAGATATGAGAGAAACCCTCTCGAGAGATATAAAAGCCCTTTCTGGAGAAATAAAAGAACTAAAATCTAACCAAGTTGAAATCAAAAAAGCTATTAATGAGATACAATCAAAAATGGAGGCTCTCACTGCTAGGATAAATGAGGCAGAAGAAAGAATTAGTGATATAGAAGACCAAATGACAGAGAATAAAGAAGCTGATCAAAAGAGGGACAAACAGCTACTGGACCACGAGGGGAGAATTCGAGAGATAAGTGACACCATAAGACGAAACAACATTAGAATAATTGGGATTCCAGAAGAAGAAGAAAGAGAGAGGGGAGCAGAAGGTATACTGGAGAGAATTATTGGGGAGAATTTCCCCAATACGGAAAAGGGAACCAGCATCAAAATTCAGGAGGTTCAGAGAACACCCCTCAAAATCAATAAGAATAGGCCCACACCCCGTCACCTAATAGTAAAATTTACAAGTCTCAGTGACAAAGAGAAAATCCTGAAAGCAGCCCGGGAAAAGAAGTCTGTAACATACAACAGTAAAAATATTAGATTGGCAGCTGACTTATCCACAGAGACCTGGCAGGCCAGAAAGAGCTGGCATGATATTTTCAGAGCACTAAACGAGAAAAACATGCAGCCAAGAATACTCTATCCAGCTAGACTATCATTGGAAATAGAAGGAGAGATTAAAAGCTTCCAGGACAAACAACAACTGAAAGAATTTGCAAACACCCAACCAGCTCTACAGGAAATATTGAAAGGGGTCCTCTAAGCAAAGAGAGAGCCTACAAGTGGTAGATCAAAAAGGAACAGAGACCATATACAGTAACAGTCACCTTACAGGCAATACAATGGCCCTAAATTCATATCTCTCAATAGTTACCCTGAATGTTAATGGACAAAATGCCCCTGTCAAAAGACACAGGGTATCAGAATGGATAAAAAAACAAAACCCATCTATATGTTGCCTCCAAGAAACCCATTTTAAGCCCGAAGACACCTCCAGATTTAAAGTGAGGGGGTGGAAAAGAATTTACCATGCTAATGGACATCAGAAGAAAGCAGGAGTGGCAATCCTTATATCAGTTCAATTAGATTTTAAGCCAAAGACTATAATAAGAGATGAGGAAGGACACTCTATCATACTCAAAGGGTCTGTCCAACAAGAAGATCTAACAATTTTAAATATCTATGCCCCCAACGTGGGAGCAGCCAACTATATAAACCATTTAATAACAAAATCAAAGAAACACATCAACAATAATACAATAATAGTAGGGGACTTTAACACTCCCCTCACTGAAATGGACAGATCATCCAAGCAAAAGATCAGCAAGGAAATAAAGGCCTTAAACGACACACTGGACCAGATGGACATCACAGTTATATTCAGAACATTTCATCCCAAAGCAACAGAATACACATTCTTCTCTAGTGCACATGGAACGTTCTCCAGAATAGATCACATCCTCGGTCCTAAATCAGGACTCCACCAGTATCAAAAGATTGGGATCATTCCCTGCATATTTTCAGACCACAATGCTCTAAAGCTAGAACTCAACCACAAAAGGAAGTTTGAAAAGAACCCAAATACATGGAGACTAAACAGCATCCTTCTAAAGAATGAATGGGTCAACCGGGAAATTAAAGAAGAATTGAAAAAAATCATGGAAACAAATGATAATGAAAATACAACGGTTCAAAATCTGTGGAACACAACAAAGGCAGTCCTGAGAGGAAAATATATAGCGGAACAAGCCTTTCTCAAGAAACAAGAAAGGTCTCAGGTACACAACCTAACCCTACACCTAAAGGAGCTGGAGATAGAACAAGAAAGAAACCCCAAACCCAGCAGGAGAAGGGAAATCATAAAGATCAGAGCAGAAATCAATGAAATAGAAACCAAAAAAACAATAGAACAAATTAACGAAACTAGGAGCTGGTTCTTTGAAAGAATTAATAAAATTGATAAACCCCTGGCCTGACTTATCAAAAAGAAAAGAGAAAGGACCCAAATAAATAAAATCATGAATGAAAGAGGAGAGATCACAACCAACACCAAAGAAATACAAACTATTATAAGAACATACTATGAGCAACTCTACGCCAATAAATTTGACAATCTGGAAGAAATGGATGCATTCCTAGAAACATATAAACTACCACAACTGAACAAGGAAGAAATAGAAAGCCTGAACAGACCCATAACCAGTAAGGAGATTGAAACAGTCATTAAAAATCTCCAAACAAACAAAAGCCCAGGGCCAGACGGCTTCCTGGGGGAATTCTACCAAACATTTAAAGAAGAACTAAATCCTATTCTCCTGAAACTGTTCCAAAAAATAGAAATGGAAGGAAAACTTCCAAACTCATTTTATGAGGCCAGCATCACCTTGATCCCAAAACCAGACAAGGATCCCATCAAAAAAGAGAGCTATAGACCAATATCCTTGATGAACACAGATGCGAAAATACTCAACAAAATACTAGCCAATAGGATTCAACAGTACATTAAAAGGATTATTCACCACAACCAAGTGGAATTTATTCCAGGGCTGCAAGGTTGGTTCAACATCCGCAAATCAGTCAATGTGATACAACAGTTCAATAAAAGAAAGAACAAGACCCATATGATACTCTCAATAGATGCTGAAAAAGCATTTGACAAAGTACAGCATCCCTTCCTGATCAAAACTCTTCAACGTGTAGGGATAGAGGGCACATACCTCAATATCATCAAAGCCATCTATGAAAAACCCACCGCAAATATCATTCTCGATGGAGAAAAACTGAAAGCTTTTCCGCTAACGTCAGGAACATGGCAGGGATGTCCATTATCACTGCTGCTATTCAACATAGTACTAGAGGTCCTAGCCTCAGCAATCAGACAACAAAAGGAAATTAAAGGCATCCAAATCAGCAAAGAAGAAGTCAAATTATCACTCCTCACAGATGATATGATACTATATGTGGAAAACCCAAAAGACTCCACTCCAAAACTGCTAGAACTTATACAGGAATTCAGTAAAGTGTCAGGATATAAAATCAATGCACAGAAATCAGTTGCATTTCTCTACACCAACAGCAAGACAGAAGAAAGACAAATTAAGGAGTCAATCCCATTTACAATTGCACCCAAAACCATAAGATACCTGGGAATAAACCTAACCAAAGAGACACAGAATCTATACTCAGAAAACTATAAAGTACTCATGAAAGAAATTGAGGAAGACACAAAGAAATGGAAAAATGTACCATGCTCCTGGATTGGAAGAATAAATATTGTGAAAATGTCTATGCTACCTAAAGCAATCTACACATTTAATGCAATTCCTATCAAAGTACCATCCATCTTTTTCAAAGAAATGGAACAAATAATGCTAAAATTTATATGGAACCAGAAAAGACCTCGAATAGCCAAAGGGATATTGAAAAAGAAAGCCAACGTTGGTGGCATCACAATTCCGGACTTCAAGCTCTATTACAAAGCTGTCATCATCAAGACAGCATGGTACTGGCACAAAAACAGGCACATAGATCAATGGAACAGAATAGAGAGCCCAGAAATAGACCCTCAACACTACAGTCAACTCATCTTCGACAAAACAGGAAAGAATGTCCAATGGAAAAAAGACAGCCTCTTCAATAAATGGTGTTGGGAAAATTGGACAGCCACATGCAGAAAAATGAAATTTGACCATTTCCTTACACCACACACAAAAATAGACTCAAAATGGATCAAGGACCTCAATGTGCGAAGGCAATCCATCAAAATCCTTGAGGAGAACACAGGCAGCAACCTCTTCGACCTCAGCCGCAGCAACATCTTCCTAGGAACAACGCCAAAGGCAAGGGAAGCAAGGGCAAAAATGAACTATTGGGATTTCATCAAGATCAAAAGCTTTTGCACAGCAAAGGAAACAGTTAACAAAATCAAAAGACAACTGACAGAATGGGAGAAGATATTTGCAAACGACATATCAGATAAAGGACTAGTGTCCAGAATCTATAAAGAACTTAGCAAACTCAACACCCAAAGAACAAATAATCCAATCAAGAAATGGGCAGAGGACATGAACAGACATTTCTGCAAAGAAGACATCCAGATGGCCAACAGACACATGAAAAAGTGCTCCATATCACTCGGCATCAGGGAAATACAAATCAAAACCACAATGCGATATCACATCACACCAGTCAGAATGGCTAAAATCAACAAGTCAGGAAATGACAGATGCTGACGAGGATGTGGAGAAAGGGGAACCCTCCTACACTGTTGGTGGGAATGCAAGCTGGTGCAGCCACTCTGGAAAACAGCATGGAGGTTCCTCAAAATGTTGAAAATAGAACTGCCCTATGACCCAGCAATTGCACTATTGGGTATTTACCCTAAAGATACAAACGTAGTGATCCAAAGGGGCACGTGCACCCGAATGTTTATAGCAGCAATGTCCACAATAGCCAAACTATGGAAAGAACCTAGATGCCCATCAACAGATGAATGGATCAAGAAGATGTGGTATATATACACAATGGAATACTATGCAGCCATCAAGAGAAATTAAATCTTGCCATTTGCGACAATATGGATGGACCTGGAGCGTGTCATGCTTAGCGAAATAAGTCAAGCAGAGAAAGACAACTATCATATGATCTCCCTGATATGAGGAAGTGGTGATGCAACATGGAGGCTTAAGTGGGTAGGACAAGAATAAATGAAACAAGACGGGATTGGGAGGGAGAGAAACCATAAGTGACTCTTAATCTCACAAAACAAACTGAGGGTTGCTGGGGGGAGGGGGTTTGGGAGAAGGGGGTGGGATTATGGACATTGGGGAGGGTATGTGTTTTGGTGAGTGTTGTGAAGTGTGTAAACCTGGTGATTCACAGACCTGTACCCCTGGGGATAAAAATATATGTTTATAAAAAAAAAAGGAGGGAATCTTTCTGCCCTTCAACAGACGAATGGATAAGGAAAATGTGGTCCATATACACTATGAAGTATTATGCCTCCATCAGAAAGGATGAATATCCAACTTTTGTAGCAACATGGGTGGGACTGGAAAAGATTATGCTGAGTGAAATAAGTCTAGCAGAGAGAGTCAATTATCATATGGTTTCACTTAATTGTGGAGCATAACAAATATCATGGAGGACATGGGGAATTGGAGAGGAGAAGGGAGTTGGGGGAAATTGTAAGTGGAGGTGAACCATGAGAGACTATGACTCTGAAAAACAATCTGAGGGGAATGAAGTGGTGGGGGGGTGAGACGTTGGGGTACCAGGTGGTGGGTATTATAGAGGGCACGGATTGCATGGAGCACTGGGTGTGGTGCAAAAATAATGAATACTGTTATGCTGAAAATAAATAAATTTAATTATAAAAATATATAAATGCAGCCACTGGGGGGGGGGGGGAATTGGTAGCCCTAAATGCATATATTAGAGCCAAATAGCTAGAAATTAATAGAAATTAATAAGCCTGATTACATTTTAAATCTAAAATTTGGAAAATAATAAAGCAAATTTTAAAAAAGGTAAAGTAAAAGCAGAGAACAATGAATTAGAAAACAATAAAACAATGGAATGAAACCCAGTTTTTACAAGTATCCCCAATATTGTCAAAACTATTACATGGCTTATCGAGAAAAAAAGGAATACGAAAAGAGGCAAAATTCACAATGAAAAAGGAGACATCATTCTAATATAAGAGAAATTTTGGAATATTAATATTGGAAAATATATGGCAATAAATTTTTAAAATAAGATAAGATCGGCAATTTCCTAAAGAAAATCATCACTTATGTCAAGAAAAAAAATAGAAAACCTGAGATGTAAATATTAACGAAATTTCATGAGAAACTGAAAAATCTACTCAAAAAAATCAAATCATACAAAAGCAAATTTATTAGCACCACACTCTAACCAACTGAGCTAACCGGCCAGCTACCAAAGCATATTTAAAAGCCTTACCAAATTCATATGGTCTTATTGACTGGGTTGATTGACTGATTGGTGGGCAGCAGAGCAAGGTTTATTGAGCCATAGCTATGTGATAGTACCAAGCTCCTAATGAGGAAGGGGACCCGAGATGGTTGCCCTCACATGGTTTGATAGGGCAGTTCTACCAAACCTTCAAGCAACAGACGAATCTATTATGCCAGTCATTAAAATCTGCCTTACTGATCACTGATATCAGCTCTGTGATATAAAAGATCTTTAACCTTCTTCCCTGCTCTTTCCTTTGCAGGAGTTTCCCCTAATACATTTATTGCATGTTTAATGCCATCTTGGTTGTCTGCTTCTCTGAGGACTTTAGTCTGGGTAATCATGAGGTTTAAAAAAGGGGATTTGGAAATGGCTCACTTATTCCTTGGCAGGCTAAAAGAACACCATCAGCATTGGTAGTGGGGCACAGACAGTCCATGGAAGAACACTGCAACTGCTAAAGATTTCACCAGTGGAAAGCTGGGGAAATCACCTTCAAGAGAGACTAGGTTGGCTGATTGCTGCTATGTTGTATTAATACCTGCAGTGTGATAACAAGAGACTAACGGTCATTAACAAACATTAGTAACTAAATATAAAGGCTAGAGAGTCCCTTGGATAGCTTTAACTGAGGTCCTTATCTTTGACATTGGGAAAGCCAATATGGATCAGCAGCAGACGATGATCTAATTGTTAGAGTTGCAGAGCCCAAGGTTATCAAATGCTCAGCCAGACCAGTTCTCTCATGCACACACAAGGGCCATGGCTGGGAAAAACTAGCCCTTGAAATATGGGATAGGAATATTTAGAATGGAATATCAAGAAAAGTGCTTTTAAGTATGAATCTGTTGGTTCTACAATTCCCTTCCCTAGTAGGAGAGATAATAGACTCGTCCCTAATGAGCTGTTACCACCTCCTCTCCTGCTTACCAGTCTGATAACTATTTTTTTTTAAGATTTGACAGAGAGAGAGAGACAGACAGACAGAGACAGACACCGAGAACGAGAACATGCACAAGTAGGGGGAAGAGCAGAGGAAGAGGGACAAGCAAACCCCATGCTGAGCACAGAGCAAAGCAGGCCTGGTTTCACAGCCCTGAGATCATGACCTGAGCAGAACTCAAAATGAATGCTTAACCAACTGAGCCACCCAAGCACCCCATAACTAGGGTTTAAAGACAGCATAATACATATATTGGCCTCATAAGAAAAGGAAGATACATATACTTGAAAGAGCTATACCAATAAGCTAGAATGTACTGGCATGAACCAGGGGAGTATGACAGGAATTGGATTTTGGCGGTGTTTCTTCAAGAAGGATGGCAGGTAAGGCCGGATAAACAAGAACTCATGAATTTTCATGTATATTCTCAAGACCACAGGAGATATCATGTCATACTGAGGACTCCTGAGGAGGGGATGGGGAAAAATTGCTTCTGGAGTGATTCTTAGAAGCCTGTAAAAAGCAATGGTCAATTGAAAGTGTAATGGAAATGCCTAAGTTGCCTAAGCAGATGGAAGAGAAAGGAATAAAGAAGCCAACAGAGGGAATATGCTAGAATGGGTATACTATGTAAGGCCAAAAGAACTACCAGCAGATTATGCCTCATGGGACACCATCATTCACCAAGGCCACTAGAGAAGGATCATGTTGATGAGAGGGGCATCAGCTTCACTAAGAAGTTCAGTGGTGGCGTGCTTCTGCAGACCAGAGCTGACAAGAGTAGAGGCAGTAATAGGGGTAGACATTAAGAAAGGGACCCCTAAGTAAAAGACGGCAGGTGTCAGGGCTTAGCTGATAAAATCTATGGCCCACAATTACCATAATGATCAATAAGACTGTTGGAGCAGACAAGAGGACTTGCCCACAAAGAGCTGTGGAGATGATTAATAATGCATGGCATCTTCAGAGCTCAAATAGGTGGGCAGACAACAATGGTGCTATTTAACATTTACTTTTGTTTTAAGCAAGAATGAGGAAACAACAGGCTGAGAACTGTTCTCTCAATAGAAAAATCATGATCCTCTGTCCAGTTTCCAGATAAGCTAATTTCCAGATCCAGAGCCCCATTGACTGAACAGGTAGCTGGGTCCATAGAAGAAAGAACATCTTGAAACATCTTGAAAAGTGTGTCAAGTGATCCTCAAGGGGACCTTTGTGTGATTCCTATCCCTAATGCTGTATATTTGTGTGTGTGTGTGTGTGTGTGTGTTTGTGTGTGTGTGTGTGTATATAGATAGATAGATAGATAAAAGCATATAACGGTTATATATACTGTACAAGAGAAATAAGTAGATACTTTAATTAATATCAGATACTGGGAGAGAGATGACACAGATACTCAGGGATTAAATGTCAAAAATGGCCCCTTGTTAGATTTGGGGTGTCTTCAGGAGTCATGTAACAAATTTTTGCTAAAGTCTGGCTCACTATGGACCAAGCAGTGATAATTTCCCCAGTTCTTAAGTGTATAATAAGAATTCATGGAGAAGGTGGTTAGAGTAACCTCTACATTGTGTCCCTGGCCAGTGGGTAAGATCTATCACAGTGAGAAAGACCAAACGGCAACCTCTAAAACTACCCTCCATCTGGATAAGATGGTAAATTAAAAGCACTGTCATCCCAGAGGCTTAGTGCAAGTATGTACCACCTTAAAATTCTAAAAGGTGCAAAGGCAGTGGTACCTACTCTATTTGCATTTAATTTGCCAACTTTCAACTCTATGGTCAACTAATCTTCGACAAAGCAGGAAAGAATGTCCAATGGAAAAAAGACAGCCTCTTCAATAAATGGTGCTGGGAAAATTGGACAGCCACATGCAGAAAAATGAAATTGGACCATTTCCTTACACCACACACAAAAATAGACTCAAAATGGATGAAGGATCTCAATGTGCGAAAGGAATCCATCAAAATCCTTGAGGAGAACACAGGCAGCAACCTCTTTGACCTCAGCAGCAGCAACATCTTCCTAGGAACAACGCCAAAGGCAAGGGAAGCAAGGGCAAAAATGAACTATTGGGATTTCATCAAGATCAAAAGCTTTTGCACAGCAAAGGAAACAGTTAACAAAATCAAAAGACAACTGACAGAATGGGAGAAGATATTTGCAAACGACATATCAGATAAAGGACTAGTGTCCAGAATCTATAAAGAACTTAGCAAACTCAACACCCAAAGAACAAATAATCCAATCAAGAAATGGGCAGAGGACATGAACAGACATTTCTGCAAAGAAGACATCCAGATGGCCAACAGACACATGAAAAAGTGCTCCATATCACTCGGCATCAGGGAAATACAAATCAAAACCACAATGCGATATCACATCACACCAGTCAGAATGGCTAAAATCAACAAGTCAGGAAAAGACACATCCTCGCCAGCATCTGTCATTTCCTGACTGGCGAGGATGCGGAGAAAGGGGAACCCTCCTACACTGTTTGTGGGAATGCAAGCTGGTGCAACCTCTCTGGAAAACAGCATGGAGGTTCCTCAAAATGTTGAAAATAGAACTGCCCTATGACCCAGCAATTGCACTATTGGGTATTTACCCTAAAGATACAAACGTAGTGATCCAAAGGGGCACGTGTACTCGAATGTTTATAGCAGCAATGTCCACAATAGCCAAACTATGGAAAGAACCTGGATGTCCATCAACAGATGAATGGATCAAGAAGATGTGGTATATATACACAATGGAATACTATGCAGCCATCAAAAGAAATGAAATCTTGCCATTTGTGACAACATGGATGGAACTAGAGCGTATCATGCTTAGCGAAATAAGTCAAGTGGAGAAAGACAACTATCATATGAACTCCCTGATATGAGGAAGTGGTGATGCAACATGGGGGCTTAAGTGGGTACAAGAAGAATAAATGAAAGAAGATGAGATTGGGAGGGAGACAAACCACAAGTGACTCTTAATCTCACAAATCAAACTGAGGGTTGCTGGGGGGAGGGGGTTTGGGAGAAGGGGGTGGGATTATGGACATTGGGGAGGGTATGTGTTTTGGTGAGTGCTGTGAAGTGTGTAAACCTGGTGATTCACAGACCTGTACCCCTGGGGATAAAAATATATGTTTATAAAAAATAAAAAATTATATTAAAAAAAAATAAAACATTAAAAAAAAAATTTGCCATGCTTAACATTTCAGATTCACACAGACTTACCTTTCAACCTTACATACCAAACAAAAACATTTATTTTTATTTTTTATTATGTTAGGTTAAGTGCTTTCTTAGTGCATACAGTGCATTCTTAGTTTTGGATGTAGTGTGCCATGATTCATTGTTTGCGTGTAACACCCAATTTATTTTTAAAATAATTCCCTTCCAGTTTTCTAATCATTTACTATGTTATACTACAGACTCTCACAATAAGAAAATCCTTTAGTTCTATATACGAAAGAACTGAGATTTTCACCTAACTATGAGCTACTTATGATTGTAGAGAAGCTAAGATCAGAGCCAGGCTATGCCTATAAGTGATCTCCCTGTACTTGCTCATTCTTATTACCCCTGAACTATGCCTAATAGAGAGGTCAAAACTGGCAGTTTGTGAACCGGCCTCCATCGAATCATGGCTAAACTGAGAAGCTGACATTCACCTTTGCTACATCAGTAACTCAGAAACAGCCGCAGCAGTAACAGGGGTCTGATTGAAGGATGTCCATAAATGCTGACTTGTTTAAAACGGTCTTTTAAGACTTAGCAGTAGCTTTATTTAAAAAAATAGGAAAAAAAAACTTTAAAATATTCTATCCATGTTTTTTCTTAACAATGAGATAATTTTAAAACTAATTTCCATCTCACTACTGAAAGAAATTTAAATGACAAAAAAGCACATCAAATATATTTTATCTCACACAACAGGTAGAATATTTTATTTCACTTTGTCCATGATGACAACATAATAAATAGGATCATCTCTAAGACATGGTACACATTAACACTAGCTTTTACTTAATAAAAAAAGCTATTGAACTTAAATATGCATACAAATTCAAAAGCTTAAAATAAAACCCTAAACATTTAATAATTTACATATATATTCAACTTTGTGAATTTTTATACAAAGTTGTACTTTTCAGTATATTTCCATCCACACTTTTCTGCATCAAAAACCAGTTTTATTTTGATGCTTTAATAATGGTTGTCCGATTATAACTGCTAATACTTTCCAAAAACATACTATTCCCTGATAAATAGCCCTAAAGCCCATTTATACTCAGAAGAACAAAGTCATAAAACATTAGGTATATTTAAGATGTTTCCTCTTTTCATTTTTAAGGGACAAATTTAAAGTATGCACACATTAGTGATAAATGTGTTTATAGCATTAAATTCTGGAAATCACAACTTTTAAAGGGGACAGAGACAAACAGGACTGTTTTCAGAGCAAAGTGACCAAAGTGACAAGGCTTCAACAACAGAAGAGGATAAAGAGACAGGGAAAATGTAAATTGGAAAAAGGAGTTTAGAAAACTGAAGGGCTATAAATGGAGATGAGAGATGAGACCTGCTCTGTGTTGGACCATATGGATGAATGAGAAGTGGTGTTATGGGGAGACAGATTTCATCTCAATTATAAAGAACAATTAGTTATCTGAAGATAGAAAATGCTATCTCAGGAGATGGCGCAATTTTGCCATTAAAGGCATTCGGGCATAAGCTAGATGAGGGGTTGGGCAAATTATGTCTACAGGCAGAACTCAGCCCACCAGCTGTTTTTGTAATAAAGGTTTATTGGAATAGAGCCACTCCCATTTGTTTCCTTATTGGCTCTATCTGCTCTAATACTATAGCAGCAGGTTTGCATACATGCAACAGAGATGGTATAGCCCACAAATCCTGAAATATTTGGCCCTTTAAAGAAAATGTTTGCTGACCCCTGTGAGGAAGGTATTAGAAATTTAAGTATTGTATGGATATCTTGGTAAGATAACCAACAATGGTTACACTGGTCTTTAAGAAAGTGCTTGGCATATCAACTATGTCAAGGATTGGGCTGTATGGGTTTCTTCACTTAGTATAAACGAAGCCAGCCAACTTGGTGAATGGAGGCCAAAATTCATACTGCACTCTGTAAAGCTGTGTGCCATGATATAGGGCTATGTCTGCCAAAAGGAGGACACAAATTTTCTAATTTGCATGAAGGCACCCAGTGGGCCAGCACAACCTGCACATACAATAATCATATTAACAAAAATAACCTCCCTTCCTATCCAGATGATCTAAGATGCCATAACAAGATATCCTATCACTGACTCACTGCCTCTCCCAATTCAATGTTTCTTTATTTACATCCCATGGAAATAATAGATGTCCCCTGAAAGGGTTTTCATGTTTTGAGAAATGCTACAAACTCTACCCTCTCTTTTAGAAAGATACATTGCAGATTAGCATATTAAAAACTCGAAGGGGAAAAAAAACTTATAACATTAGTAGTAGAAGTAATGTTAGTTATAAGCAAACTAAAGAGCCCTATTTTCCAGAGTTAATTACAGAAACTTTCTTATTAACTTACTGTTAATACCTCAGATAATAATGTTCTAGGGAATGATGATCTACTCAAAGTCATATTTAGCATTTCCAGATGAGAAGTTCACTGAGGACAATAAATACATTCCCTACAGATTTTGAGCACAGTGTGCTAAATGTGATAATTTCCTAAAAAACAACTGAATTGATTTAATGCTATACCTAATCAATATAGTGGATATATTGCTAATTTCATTAAATAAAGCAGGCCTTAATTACCTATGCAACAGGAATATAAAGTTATTATCTTCTTTCTACTGACTCCATCAGCAATTAAATAGTACAATAGCAAAATAATCTTGACAAGTATATCTCAAGTATACTTGACAAGTATATTTCAACTTTGTGGTATATATTTAAGCATATAAAACCATTCAAGACACATTATTATATTTTAGGGTTAGAGATGTGACAAATTTCCTTACAGATTGACAGAACATCATCAGAATATAGGTTTAATAAATTCAAAGTCAGTAAAAGCAAATTACCTGAAGAAGGTGACAAAAAACTGCACAAGATCCATGATTGTATTGTGTTGTGAGAATGCAATCTGAAAAATCAAAATAAAAGAAAGTTTGAAACTCAATATATGTTCTTTCCCAATATCTGTGGTCATGTTTCATGGCATTTGTAAAATAAGATTCGGAAATCATGAAAAGATTTGGATCACTATATTATAAATCATGTTTGCTGAAATCAAAGCTTCATCTAGAACACCTAGTAAAGTTAACAACCAACAATGATGACTTTTAAATATGCTATTACATAAATGATTTTAAAAAACTATTACAGCTGGAGGAGTCAAGATGGCAGAGAACTAGCAGACTGAGAGGACATCAGGTAGCAGGAGATCAGCTAGATAGCTTATCAAATCATTCCAAACACCTATAAACCCAACAGGAGATCGAAGAGAAGAGCAACAATTCTAGAAACAGAAAATCAACCACTTTCTGAAAGGTAGGACCGGCGAAGTGAATCCAAAGCAATGGGAAGATAGACCGCGGGGAGGAAGGGCCAGCTCCCAGAAAGCAGCCGAGCAACTGAGCACAAAATCAGGACTTTTAAAAAAGTCTGCTCCATGGAGGGACATCGCTCCAGAGGCTAAACTGGGGTGAAGCTCACACGAGGTCAGTGTGGCCCAGGTCCCGCAACTCACAGAAGGATCAGGTGTGTCTGAGTGTCACAGACTCACAGGTATTAGAGCAGGGAAGCTGGCTACAGAGACAGAGCCAAGGAGTGAGCTATCAACTCGGGGTTACCTTGCACCAAAATCCCTGGCACAGCTAACTGCTCTGTGAGTGGGAACCCCACAAGATCCAGGGAGACACACCCTGGAAGAGCTCAGGGATCTGTGGAGTTCGGAAACTCCAGGGAGAGCTGCGTGTCAGAGACAGAGACACTTAGTCACAGGCTGGGTGAGCTCGGAGCGCGGCGGGAGGCCAGGGAGATGGGAGTGATTGAACGTTTTTCCCTGAGGGCGAACTGAGGAGTGAGACCCTGAACTCTCGGTTCCTCCAGGCCGGAGATTGGGAAGCCGCCATTTTCATTCCCCTCTTCTGAAACTCTACGGAAAGCATTGAGGGAACAAAAGCTCCCTAAAGCGAACCTGATCCGATTACTTAGCCCAGCCCCTGGTAAGCTCGGTGCAATTCCGCCTCAGGCAAAGACACTTGACAATCACGGCAAAGGGCCGCTCCCCCAGAAGATCAACAAGAAATTCAGCCAAGACCAACTTCACTTACCAAGGCAAACAGGGGAATTCAAGAGGAGGAGAAAGCAAACCATGCAATTCATGGCTTTCTCCCCATGATTATTTAGTCTTGCAGTTAATAAATTTATTTTATTTTATTTTTTTCCTCTAATAAATTTTTTTAAACTTTTACCTTTCTTTTAACATTTTTTAACTAGTTTATCTTAACAATACCTTTAAAAAATGACAATCTTTTTTGAGACTTCATTATTATATTTAATTTTTCTTTATTTGTTTTCTTTTAAAAAATTTTTTTCTGACCTTCTTTTTATCCGATTTCTCCCCCACCGACGATTGGGGGTCTCTTCTTAGTTAAAGCATATTTAGTTTAGTTAAAGCACATCTTCCTGGGGTCTTTGCCACCCTTGTAGTATTTTATTTGCTCCTTCATATATATCTGGAAAAATGACAAGGCAGAAAACACACCACAAAAAAAAAGAACAAGAGGCACTACCAAGGGCTAGGGACCTAATCAATACGGACATTAGTAATATGTCAGATTTAGAGTTCAGAATGACAATTCTCAAGGTTCTAGCCGGGCTTGAAAAAGGCACAGAAGATATTAGAGAACTGCTCTCTGGAGAAATAAAAGCCCTTCCTGGAGAAATAAAAGAACTAAAATCTAGCCAAGTTGAAATAAAAAAGCTACTAATGAGGTAGAATAAAATATGGAGGCTCTTACTGCTAGGATAAATAGGGCAGAAGAAAGAATTAGTGATATAGAAGACCAATTTACAGAGAATAAAGAAGCTGAGCAAAAGAGAGACAAACAAATACTGGATCATGAGGGTAGAATTCGAGAGATAAGTGATACCGTAAGACTAAAGAAACAACATTAGAATAATTGGGATTCAGAAGAAGAAAGAGAGAGGGGAGCAGAAGCTATATTGGAGGGAATTATTGTAGATAATATCCTTAATATGGCAAAGGGAACAAATATCCAGGAGGTGCAAAGAACCCCCCTCAAAATCAATAAGAATAGGTCCACAGCCCATCACCTGATAGTAAAATTTACAAGTCTTAGCAACAGAGAGAAAATCCTGAAAGCAGTCCGGGAAAAGAAGTCTGTAACATACAACAGATAAAATATTACATGGGCAGCAGACTTATCCACAGAGACCTGGCAGGCCAGAAAGAACTGGCATGATACATTCAAAGCACAAAATGAGAAAAACATGCAGCCAAGAATACTATATCCAGCTAAGCTATTACTGAAAATAGAAGGAGAGATAAAAATCTTCCAAGACAAAAAAACCTGAAAGAATTAGCAAACACCAAACCAGCTCTATGGGAAATATTGAAAAGGGCCCTCTAAGCAAAGAGAGACCCTGAAAGTAGTAGACCAGAAAGGAACAGAGACAATATACAGTAACAGTAACCTTACAGGAAATACAATGACAATAAATTCATATCTCTCAATAGATACCCTGAATGTAAATGGGCTAAATGCTCCAATCAAAAGACACAGGTTATCAGAATGGATAAAAAAACAAAAGCCATCAATATGCTGCCTACAAGAAACTCATTTTAGAACAGAAGACACCTCCAGATTTAAAGTAAGGGGGTGGAAAACAATTTACCATGCTAACAGACATCAGAAGAAAGCTGGGGTGGCAATCCTTCTATCAGATCAATAAGATTTTTAGCCAAAGACTATAATGAGAGATGAAGAAGGAAACTACATCATCATACTAAAAGGGTCTGTCCAACAAGAAGATCTAACAATTTTAAATATCTATACCCCTAACATGGGAGAAGCCAACTTTATAAACCAATTAATAACAAAATCAAAAAAACACATTGACAATAATACAATAATAGTAGGCAACTTTAACACTCCCCTCACTGGAATGGATAGATCATCCAAGCAAAAGATCAACAAGGAAATAAAGTCCTTAAATGACAGACTGGACCAGATGGACATCACAGATATATTCAGAACATTCCATACCAAAGCAACAGAATACACATTTTTCTCTAGTGCACATGGAACACTATCCAGAATAGATCACATCCTGGGTTATAAATCAGGTCTCAACCGGCATCAAAAGATAGAGATCATTCCCTGCATATTTTCAGACCACAGTGCTCTGAAACTAGAACTCAAGCACAAGAGGAAAGTTGGAAAGAACCCAAATACATGGAGACTAAACAGCATCCTTCTTTTTTTTTTTTTTTAAAGATTTTATTTATTTATTTGACAGAGAGAAATCACAAGTAGATGGAGAGGCAGGCAGAGAGAGAGAGAGGGAAGAGGGCTCTCTGAGCCCGATGTGGGACTCGATCCCAGGACCCTGAGATCATGACCTGAGCCGAAGGCAGCAGCTTAACCCACTGAGCCACCCAGGTGCCCCTAAACAGCATCCTTCTAAAGATGAATGGGTCAACCAGAAAATTAAAGAGGAATTGAAAAAAATTCATAGAAACAAATGATAATGAAAACTCAATGGCTCAAAGTCTGTGGGACACAACAAAGGCAGTCCTGAGAGGAAAATATATAGTGGTATAAGCTGTTCTCAAGAAACAACACCTGGGGCGCCTGGGTGGCTCAGTGGGTTAAAGCCTCTGCCTCCGGCTCAGGTCACGATCTCGGGGTCCTGGGATCGAGCCCTGCATTGGGCTCTCTGCTCAGCGGGGAGCTTACTTCCCCCTCTCTCTGCCTGCCTGTCTACTTGTGATTTCTGGATGAATCACAAGTTGGATGAATAAAATCTTAAAAAAAAAAAAGAAAAAGAAAAAGAAACAACACCTAACCCTACACTTTCTCAAATACCTGTATTTCTTAAATACAACACCTAACCCTACACTTAAAGGAGCTGGAGAAAGAACAACAAAGAAAGCCTAAACCCAGCAGAGAAGAGAAATCATAAAGATCAGAGCAGAAATCAATGAAATAGGAACTCCCCCCCCCCAAAAAAAGAACAAATCAACGAAACTAGGAGCTGGTTCTTTGAAAGAATTAATGAGATTGATAAACCCCTTGCCAGAATTATCAAAAATAAAAGAGAAAGCATCCAAATAAATAAAATCATGAAAGAGGAGAGATCACAACCAACACCAAAGAAATATAAACAATTATAAGAACATACTATGAGCAACTCTACGCCAACAAATTTGACAATCTGGAAGAAATGGATGAATTCCTAGAGATATATAAACTGCCACAACTGAACCAGGAAGAAATAGAAAACCTGAACAGACCCATAACCAGTAAGGAGATTGAAACAGTCATCAAAAATCTCCAAACAAACAAAATCCCAAAGCTAGACGGCTTCCCAGGGGAATTCTACCACACATTTAAAGAAGAATTAATTCTTATTCTCCTGAAACTGTTCAAAAAAGAAATGGAAGGAAAACTTCCAAACTCATTTTATGAAGTCAGCATCACCTTGATCCCAAAACCAGACAAGGATCCCATTAAAAAAGAGAATTACAGTCCAGTATCCTTGATGAACACAGATGCAAAAATTCTCACCAAAACACTAGCCAGTAGGATCCAACAGTACATTAAAAGGATTATTCACCATGACCAAGTGGAATTTATTCCAGGGCTGCAAGGTTGGTTCAACATCTGCAAATCAATCAATGTGATACAATACATTAATCAAAGAAAGAACAGGAACCATATGATACTCTCAATAGATGCTGAAAAGGTATTTGACAAAGTACAGCATCCCTTCCTGATCAAAACTCTTCAAAGTGTAGGGATAGAGGGCACATACCTCAACATCATTAAACCATCTATGAAAAACCCACTGCAAATATCATTCTCAATGGAGAAAAACTGAAAGCTTTTCCACTAAGGTCAGGAACATGGCAGGGATGTCTATTATCACCACTGCTATTCAACACAGTACTGGAAGTCCTAGCCTCAGCAATCAGACAACAAAAAGAAATTAAAGGCATCCAAATCAGCAAAGAAGACGTCAAATTATCACTCTTTGCTGATGATATGATACTCTATGTGGAAAACCCAAAAGACTCCACTCCAAAACTGCTAGAACTTGTACAGGAATTCAGTAAAGTGTCAGGATATAAAATCAATGCACAGAAATCAGTTGCATTTCTTTACACCACCTTCAGGACAGAAGAAAGAGAACCCCAAACCATAAGATACCTAGGAATAAATATAACCAAAAAGGCAAAGAATCTATACTCAGAAACCTATAAAGTACTCATGAAAGAAATTGAGGAAGACACAAAGAAATGGAAAAATGTACCATGCTCCTGGATCGGAAGAACAAATATTGTGAAAACGTCTTTGTTACCTAAAGCAATCTACACATTTAATGTAATCCCTATCAAAATCCCATCCTTTTTTTTCCCAAAGAAATTGAATAAATAATCCTAAAATTTATATGGAACCAGAAAAGACCTCAAATAGTCAAAAGAATGTTGAAAAAGAAAGCCAAAGTTGGTGGCATCAGAATTCTGGACTTCAAGCTCTATTACAAAGCTGTCATCATCAAGACAGTATGGAATTGGTAAAAAAACAGATACAGAGTTCAATGGAACAGAATAGAGAGCCCAAAAATACACCCTCAACTCTATGGTCAACTAATCTTTGACAAAGCAGGAAAGAATGTCGAATGGAAGAAAGACAGCCTCTTCAACAAATGGTGTTGGGAAAATTGGACAGCCACACGGAGAAAAATGAAACTGGACCATTTCCTTACACCACACACGAAAATAGACTCAAAATGGATGAAGGACCTCAATGTGAGACAGAAATCCATCCAAATTTTTGAGGAGAACACAGGCAGCAACCTCTTTGACCTCAGCCACAGCAACTTCTTCCTAGGAACATTGCCAAATGCAAGGGAAGCAAGGGCAAAAATGAACTTTTGGGATTTTATCAAGATCAAAAGCTTTTGCACAGCAAAAGAAACAGTTAACAAATCCAAAAGACAATTGACAGAATAGGAGAAGATCTTTACAAACAACATATCAGAAAAAGGGCTAGTATCCAAAATCTATAAAGAGCGTAGCAAAATCAACACCCAAAGAACAAATAATGCAATCAAGAAATGGGCAAAGGACATGAACAGACATTTCTGCAAGGAAGACATCCAGATGGCCAACAGACACATGAAAAAATGCTCCACATCACTCGGCATCAGAGAAATACACATCAAAACCACAATGAGATACCACCTCATGCCAGTCAGAATGGCTAAAATTAACAAGTCAGGAAATGAGAGATGCTGGCGAGGATGCAGAGAAAGGGGAAACCTACACTGCTGGTGGAAATGCAAGCTGGTATAGCCACTCTGGAAAACAGTATGCAGGTTCCTCAAAAAGTTGAAAATAGAGCTACCCTATGACCCAGCAATTGCATTACTGGGTATTTACTCTAAAGATACAAACGTAGTGATCCGAAGGGGCACGTGCACCCGAATGTTTATAGCAGCATTTTCCACAATAGCCAAACTATGGAAAGAACCTAGATGTCCATCAACAGATGAATGGATAAAGAAGATATGGTATATATATACAATGGAATACTATGCAGCCATCAAAAGAAATGAAATCTTGCCATCTGTGACAGTTTGGATGGAACTAATAGAGGGTACTATGCTTAGCAAAATACGTCAATCAGAGAAAGACAACTGTCATATGACCTCCCTGATATGAGAAAGTGCAGATGTAATGTGGGGGGTTTGGGGGGGGTAGGAAAAGAATAAATGAAACAGGATGGGATTGGGAGGGAGACAAAACATGAGAGACTCTTAATTTCACAAAACAAACTGATGGTTGCTGGGGGAGCGGGTCAGGAGAGGGTGGTGGGGTTATGGACATTGGGGGAGGGAATGTGCTCTGGTGAGTGCTGTGAAGTGTGTAAACCTGGCAATTCTCAGACCTGTACCCCTGAGGCTAATAATACATTATATGTTTATGAAAAAAATTTTAAAAAACTATTACAAAATTACTTCAATGATGTATGTTAAGTTTCACATGTAATCCTATAGCATATTAAATGTACCTAATACATGTAAATGAATTTCTTCATTTAATAATGATCACACTGCCTATTAATACAACTGATAATTACTTAAAAGCCAAGAGATAATAATAAATTTCTACTCTATCAAGGAAACAGGATTTGTTCTTTCCCATATATTTTTGTCTAAAGAAGCTGTGTGCATGCTTATAATTATTTTTTATACTCTACTCAAAAACCAAAATATGTCATCTTGTTTTATAATTTCATGTTAATAAAAAAATGAATTTTCAGAGATGAAATTGGTCAATAAGCTAAAGCTGTTCTACATTTCTGCTAACGTAGAGATTATATTGTTACACAGTTCTTCAGGAAGTGCGACATAGTGTATTAGTCAATAATGCAGTATCTGAATAGAGAATTTCTGATTTTGAAATCACCTTTTCATTTAATAAGTGTAAATATTCTGGAAAACTATTTAGATTGTCTGTGTCTCCGTTCTCCCATAAGTGAAAAGTAGTAATGAAATACCTACTTCATAATGCTAGAGGAAAGATAAACTGAATTAACAAAAATCCTTGCCATAATACCTGGCATATAGTAGGTACAATATAATGAATATTATTATACTTTTATATCATGTATAGAGGAGTTGGTCAACATAAGTGAATTTTCCCAGACAGCTGAAATTTAACCATTAAAGTATTGAAATCTCTTTTCCCTTTAATAATTTTTTATGAAAATGATCAGAAAACATGGAATTGAATTTCCACTTCCAGGACAAATAGACTTTCAGGGATGAGAGATATCTCCTCCCTTAAACAACTAGAAAACAATACAAAGTATATGAAAACAAAAACTTTCAGACATTGGACACAAGGTAGAGGAAGACATAATCCATAAGTAAAGGAAAACGAAAGAGATGAGACTTACAGTGATCCCAGCTTTCAGTGCAAAGAAATAACACTAAAGAATTTAAATGGCATTTTAAATAAGAAATATCAGTATCTCTTATATAAAATAAAGAATTATAGTCAATTGAGAAGATGGTTTAATTTTTGGCATATACACGATGGCTTAAATATAGTGACATTCATTTCCAAAAAGCCTCTTAGCATTTGAAGAATTACAGAGCACTTATACAGAGAGTGAGGCAAGATAATTGCTGTAGGAGATTGGTTATAGGTGAAAATGTCTTAAAAGATTTAAGAAAAAAATGTCTTTTTAAATCGAAAAAATACAAATGAATTTTCTCCACAGGTGACTATCCATGAGAGTATGTTAGAAACAGATCTTGCTTTTTCTGGGTCCACATAGCTAAGTACTTCGGAACAAAAATCATACTTCGAGACAAGTAAGTAAAACACTGATACATATGAAAACACTCACAATTTCCTACTTTTTCCCAAAGAATATCTGAATAAAGTAGTATTTAGAATTAAGTTCTACCAGCTATAACCATGAACTAAAGCACTAAAACATTTTAAAACTTCAGCTATCTTATCTAACTCTACCTATTAATATAATTAAAGAAAAAATGAAAGTTTTCATTAGTGATATGAATGATATTTTGACTCCAGCTTATATGTAGAGAATAATCTGGGATTCCACTCCCCTGGGGTGATGAGACACATAGACTTTCCAAATTAACACATTTTCTAATTTGTCACAGTGCCAGCTGCAGTTCTTCACAAATTAAGTTGCAATGTAATGCTTGAACAGGAAGTAAAGTACTGTTTGTAGACTTCAACCTACAGAGAATACTCTACCTTTCACACTAAGGAGCATGATGATGGGGTAAACACTGATGGGGGAGATCTCTGTCAGAAACTGTATCTGAAATACAAACTGCCGTAAACATAGAAGCAAGTAATGCCCTAAAGTAACTAATCTCGTAGCACAAATGTACTCAAGATTAAAAGCAGACTTGGCATAAGCAATCTCTGTACTCAGCATATCATCTGGATGCTTGAGCCTCAAGTTGAAAAGCATTCCATTTTGTTTGTTCAAAAGGAAAGTCAGCACTACAAGTGTTGTGAAAATCTTTCAAAATATTTCTGCACTTGCGATTATCTGTAGGAAGTTCCACAGGAGACAGCCCTGGAAAATACTATGTCAGAAAGTTCATTCTCAGCCACAGGCTTACTAATCAGATTGCACTGATTCTAAAAATGGAAGGCAGATGCAAGGATAATTTGGTATCACTGGTGAACACGGCCCAGCAGACACTAATTCACTAACTCAAGCAAATTCCCTCATATATGGTGCCAACTTATTCACCCATCAAATAATTTCACTTCAAGGCGACTCGGTGGCTCAGCGGGTTAAGCCTCTGCCTTCGGCTCAGGTCATGGTCTCAGGGTCCTGGGATCGAGCCCCCCATCAGGCTCTCTGCTTCCCCCTCTCTCTTCCTGCCTCTCTGCCTACTTGTGATCGCTCTCTGTCAAATAAATAAATAAAATCTTAAAAAAAAAAATTCACTTCGGGACACCTGGGTGGCTCAGTTGGTTGGACGATTGCTTTCGGCTCAGGTCATGATCCTGGAGTGCAGGATTGAGTCCCGCATCGGGCTCCCAGCATCACGGGGAGTCTGCTTCTCCCTCTGACCTTCTCCTCGCTCATGCTCTCTCTCACTGCCTCTCTCTCAAATAAATAAATAAAATCTTAAAAAAAAATTTACTTCATATCTACTATATTCTGAATATCATATCAAGTTCTTAAATTTATCAGTGAAAAATAACATCAAAATTCCTAATTGTGGTGGTGGTGGTGATGACAGCAGAAAAAAAAAAAGGTCATAATAAAAATTATATAGTGTGTTAGAACTTGTAAGTGTTAATGGGAAAATAAATATTAAAGTATCTTATTTTTTGGCAACATTGTGTGTTAACTATAATTTTTAAAAGTATGATATTTTCTACATTAATATATGTAAAACAAGAAATCACTCTTCGGTGTCTAAAACTATGTTGAAGTGCTGAGAAGAGACAGGAGGAAAGGTAGGGGTCGCAGAAAAATATGAAACATAACTTCATGTTTAAGGTATCTGGCTGTCCTCATTTTTTCTCAATTTAGATCAGAATCCAGCAGCTCCAGGCCCTTTCCAATGAAACTGGAGGCCAACAAGAAAAGGTGTAAGAATATACAGAGGAGAACCATTTTAAGTGAGACTGAGCACTGGTCTTCACGTGGCTGGCTGGCTCGTTCTTATCCAGATCTCACCATAAATTACACACTTCTCTAAAACGCTCTCTGAAGTAGGTGCTGTCTCCCTTATTCTGTATTCTTCTATGAACTTATTTCTTTTATACTTTAGCCTGAAACTACCTTAATTTATTAGTTGATCGTTAGTTAAAATGTCTTTCTTCACTAAAATGTAAGCTCCATGAGAATAGTAGCCTTGTTCATATTGTTCATAGCAATGTTCTAATACCTAGAACAGCATTTGGTACATAGTAAGCATTTACTAAAAGCTTGCCAAATAAATGAATATAGTGAATAACAAAAGTTAGCATGAGAGTATTCTTAGGACTCCATATATCCTTAAGTGCCATGAGAGGAAGTAGGTATAGATGTTATTCTGAAAAATATTTTTGAATTTTTTATGTATTTGAATTTCTTTCATAAATCAGTAATCATATAGACTATAACTATCTGCTTATTAAAGATCATAATGTATTATTTTTCCCTATAAAACTGATGTTTTTATACAGCTCAAAAGATAGAAAATACGTGCTTCTTTTATAAAAAATATTTTTACTCATTTTTAGTCATAGAAAACTTTTGTAAGGTCTATCATTTATAATTTTAGCTATATTTTGAAATCAGGGTATCAGAAATGATTTCTTAATATGTATTTTCACCTCACCTTCTTAATTTCAACAATAAACATTTTTAAACCTATTGGCTTCTAGAAATTTCTTTGAGTAGATGAATTGCATCAGACTGCAATCTTATCTAAAATAGATGGCATTACCTGAAATATTTTTTTTAAATATTTTGTTTATTTATTTGACAGAGATCACAAGTAGGCAGAGAGGCAGGCAGAGAGAGAGGAAGAAGCAGGGTCCCTATGGAGCAGAGAGCCCGATGTGGGGCTTGATCCCAGGACCCTGGGATCATGACCTGAGCTGAAGGTAGAGGCTTTAATCCACTGAGCCACCCAGGCACCCCTGAAATATTATTTTTTAAGCCAATGAGAAAACAAATAAGACTGCTTTAAAAAAGTGTTCATTTAGACAATTTTATTCAGAAAAGCGTGACTCAAATCAATACCAATAACAACACCGTAACTTTGTAGTGTCCCTGAGAGTATATCTCCTAAGGAAATAGAATATTTCTGACTCTAAAATCTGTTTGGATCTAATTGGAAAGATTTCTATTGGCTGATGCCATTGCTAGAACATGGCCTTTTACAGATAATCAATATGTTCCATTTCGGTTCTGTGGTCTTGCCCATGAAAAATATGAGAAGTTCACTCAAGGTGCATTAAAAGTTAGTTTTAAACTTTAGCCAGCATAAATGCACCACCAAAATTCCTTTTCCTATAATGATGTTATTCAAGTTATCCCTAATTATTCAAAGAAAATTAATCAAGATCAAGAGATCAATTATGGTAAAATTTCAAAATATCCTAATTCTCTCAAAGTTTTTAAAAAGCCCCAAAACAAGTGACATGCTAAAAAACTGAGTTAGCCAAGACTGTAGCAACAGTAATGTTGATAATATATTTTAACCATTTGATATTACATGCAAATTCATATGGAAAACATGTCTAAAATCTAAAACCTGAATTTAAGATATGCTACATTATTCATTAATTAATAATAATTAATAATCAAAATGATCAACATTTTGAGTTTATGATTTGATGAAGAAATCTCCATGAAATATCTCTGGATAGAGAAGTAAATTAATAGCATGATATTTACCCCAAAATGTCAGAATTTGTTAAGAGAGAAAAAAATGTTAATTTGGAGGACAAATTGGTGTGTTTGTGCAAAATGTCAGCCTGCCATAAATAAACTCCGCTATAATATGAGATAAACAAAAATGAAAATATAAAGGGATGTGCTGAAATAATCAAATTCATTGAACAAACTGAAAGTAAAGGAGAAGTTCTTCAAACCATTGTTTAGATCACAGTCTTTCAAAAAGATGACATAAAAGCATACTTACATAATGGAAGTTAGTCAATTATTGATATGTCAAAGACAAGCTATGTTTCAGCCAAGCAATTCAAGATCTTGTGGGTTTAAATATCCAATTTTTTAAAATAATAAAAGCAAACTGGAGCTTAAGTTAGCTATTACTGGATAAAATCAACCTTGATAATCTATTTCAGATAAGAATAAGACTCCTATAGATCATTAACATGAGGTTTATTAATGTAATAATCTGTATCATTCCTGATAAAAAATATTTCAAAATATAGAGTTAA
Source organism: Mustela putorius furo (assembly GCF_011764305.1). Taxonomy (NCBI): domain Eukaryota; kingdom Metazoa; phylum Chordata; class Mammalia; order Carnivora; family Mustelidae; genus Mustela; species Mustela putorius. The sequence goes on from NW_025422057.1 coordinate 14,913,325, forward strand.
TGGAAAAGAAATGATTTTTAAAAGAATAAAGCCTATTTCTGGATATAAACATGTGAAATGAACATACCAGCCAATTCTGCATAAATATTACACAAATTTCTGATTATACATTCCTGAACATTGTTTAAAAAAATTAATGGGTTTCATTCTTTTTAGAGCAAATAATTGCCTCACCTTCCTCATAACTTTCCTCCTGGTTTAATGCAAAAACAGAAATGATTTCCCTGTCTTCATCTCAGAACACTCTGGTCACTCCTCACCCAGATGACAAAATGTTCCTTTTAAAACTGAAAAATATTTCTGTAATTCCCCTTTCCACAATTCTACACTCTCCTGAAAAATATCATCACTATTAACCAAAGTTCAAAATGTATTCAGATATCCTATTTTTATTCCTGCATTCCATCCAGGATAGCAAATAACATCTAGCCATTATGTCTCTTTAGGTCCTCTTGGCTATGACAATTTCTCAGACTTTGTTTTATATTATTTTCACAGTTTTGAGGAGTAGTAGTAAGGTATTTGGTAGAATGTATGTCAAGCAGCATTCATGAAGTGTTTTTCTTATGATTAGGCTGAGGTTACGGAGTTTTTAAAGGAAGACCAAAGAAATTAAAGTGCAATTTTTATCACTTCATACTAAATGTACAGACTATCAATGTGACTTATTTCTGCTGCTGTTAACATTGTTGACCCCGCTGAGACAGTGTTTGTCAAGGGTTTGGTTTCTCCTGTAAAATTACTCTTTTTAATACTTTTCCATATTGCACTCTTCAGAAGGTGTTCTCATGCACATTTAAGAAGTGGGAAATTAACAGGCTACCTTCTTTGACACATGTTATTTACATATATTTGGAAACATGTGAAATTTGCCCATTTATTTATTTATTTATAACAGTATGGTATCATGTATGCCTATTTTATACCTTACAGTATGATCCAATATTACCTTCATTGTTGCTGAAACTGTTCCAGCTTTGGCCATTGGGAGTTCTTTCATTTGATTCTTATATCCTTTTGAAATATTCCCATAATTGTATTTTGTTATTTGTTTTAACACTGCCTTATTTTCTGGCACAATAAAATACTCCAAGATCATTTTGAGTATTTGCTACCCTAGTCCTTGAATCAACCATTTCTTCCAAGTAGTTTCTTTACAGGAGAATGGTATTAGAAACCAAATCCTAGGCAGTAGGCTTGCTTGCTGATACTATGTTGTCATTGTTTCTAGGCCTTCTGAGCTCACAGAACAAGGAAATATATGTGTGTTTACTAACCTGTGGATGTACACATATCTATAAATATTTCTATACATATAATCATTTTTTTCTGTATTAAGCTAACCATGAGTTCATACAGATGTCTATACATGCTTTTTATTTTTTTAAAGATATTATTTATTTATCTGACAGAGATCACAAGCAGGCAGAGAGGCAGACAAGGGGTGGGGGGAAGCAGGCTCCCCACTGAGCAGAGAGCCCAATGCAGGGCTTGATCCCATGACCCTGGGATTATGACCTGAGCCGAAGGCAGAGGCCTTAACCCACTGAACATCCAGGTGCCTCTATACATGCTTTTAAGACACCTTTCATCAGATAGAGGAATATTATATATTATAAATATATATATTTATATATCTAGAAATATAGATTTCTAGAAGCTGATTCTGTTAAAAGATCAATAAAGTTCGTAAGTCTCTAGTCAAATCAAGTAAAAGAAGTCACAAATTACCAATATCAGGAATGAAAGAGGGGACATTACTATAGACCTACAGAAATGAAAAGGATAATAAGGTAATTTTTCAAACAAACGAATTCCCATAAATTCAATATCCTTGGTGAAATGGAAAACTTCACTGCAATACACAACATAATACAGCGCTCTTAAGGAAAAAATAGATAACCCATGTAGCTATTAAGCACATTAGATTTTTAATTTAAAACCTTGAAAGAACACAACCAAAACAACAAAGTAATCAACTATAGGCATATGAGTTCATTGGAGAATCCTCAATATTTAAGTAGTGCCACATCTACACACCCTATTTTAGAACACATAAAAGGAAATAACACTTTCATTAACACTTATTTTGTGAGACCAGCACTATTCTGAGGAAAAACCAGACAAAGGCATTATAAGAAAAAAAAAAATCTAGACACAAATATCTTTCATTAATATTGAAGCAGAATAAGTTCTCAATAAATATTAGCAAATTGAATCCAGCAATATATAAAAAGTATAATAAATCAATACCAATTGTGGCTTATCCCAGAAATGCAGAACTGGTTCAACATTCAAAGTTCATCAATGCAATTTACCAAGCCTAAAGACTAAAAAGTGAATTACCAGAAAACTATTCCGCAAGATACAGAAATATATTTGAAACAATTTAACACCAATTATTGATTAAAAAATTATCAGTAAAATAATATAGAAGAAAACTTCTCTAAAGAACTTCTTGGAAAACCTTTAACTAACATAATAATTAATGGTGAAGAATGGAATGCTTTCCTTTTAAGACTGACAACAAGGTGAGTGGAGGGAGCAGGATGGTGAAGGAGTAGGAGACTGAAATAGCATTAGGTCCCAGGAGTTCAGCTAGATAGTTATCAAACCATTCTGAACACCTACAAACTCAACAGGAAATAGAAGAGAAGAAGAGCAGCAATTCTAGGAACAGAAAATTGACCACTTTCTGGAAGATAGTACATGCAGAGAAATGAATCTGAAGCAACAGGAAGACAGACTGTGTGGGAGCAGCCATCTCCTGGCAAGGAGTGGAGCAACGGAGCACAAAATCAGAACTTTTAGAAATCAGCTCCACTGAGGGACATCACTCCAGGGGCTAAGCAGGGGTGGAGCCCTCAAGGGGACAGTGTGGTCTCAGGACCTGCGAGGTCACAGAAAGATTGGGGATGTCTGAATGTGGCAGATTTCCCAGGAAACAGAGCAGGGAAGCCGGCTACAGAGACAGAGCTGAGAGGCGAGCTCTAAGATCAGGGTTACCTTAAGCTGTGATCAAAGGCACACTTGAGCTACTGCTCTTCAAGCAGGAACCACAAGTGCCAGATCTGGAGAGACTCCCTCCTTCCTCCTCCAGGAGGAGCAGAGCAGGAGCATGTGGCAGGAATCTGCTGGGTTTGGAGACTCCAAACGGGGCTGTGTCCCAGAGATAGAAACACTCAGTCCCAGGTCAGGTAAGCTTGGAGTGCATGTGGACACCGGACAGGGAGGAATTGGCTGCTTTTCTCTGATGGTGCACTGAGGAGTGGGGCCTGAGCTCTTGGCTCCTCCAGGCCAGAGACTGGGAGGCCACCATTTTCATTCCCATCCTCCAAAGATCTACAGAAATTGTTCAGGGAACAAAAGCTGTGGAGAGCGAAGCCAAGCTGATTACTTAGCCTGGCCCCTAGTAAGGGTGGTGTAATTCCACCCTGGGCAAAGACATATGAGAATTGCAGCAACAAGCCCCTCCCCGAGAAGATCAGCAGGAACATCCAACCAAGACCAAATTCGCAAATCAACAAATCAACAAGAACTCCAGAGCTGCAGAGCTAGAGGAAAGCAACACATAGAATTCATGGCTTTTGTCCATGATTCTTTAGTCTTACAAAGTTAAAATTTTTTTTATTTTATTTTTTCTTATTCTATTTTTTAATTTTTCCTCTTTCCTCTTTTAATGTTGATTAACTATTTTATCTTATGGATACCTTTTTAAAAAATCTTTTTAAATTTTCATTATTATAGTCATATTTTATCTCTTCATTGTATTTAACCTTATTTTGTGTATACATATATTTTTTATTCTTAAAATTTGGGGGATTCAATTTCTTCTAATTGATCAAAATATACCCTAAATTATATATTGATCAAAATATACCCTAAATTATATATATATATAATATATAGATTTAGGGTGTATACATATATATATATATATATATGTATACACCCTAAATCTAGCTCAAGCATGGTCACATTTTTTTCTTCTTTTCCCAACCAACTTAACTTCTAAATTCCTTTAGAATCTTTTTAAATTTTCATCTTTACAATCATAATCCATCCCTTCATCGTGTTTACCCTTATTTGTGTGTGTGTGTGTGTGTGTGTGTGTATAAAACTTTTTCTTTCCTTAAAATTTTGAGAGGCAGTTTCTTCTAAGAGACCAGAATACACCAAAAATCAAGTGGGTGTCTCTGTTCCATTCACCAGTGTATGTATGTATGTACACACACACACACACACACATATATATATATATATATTTTCCCCCCCTTTTTTCTTCCCCCATTTTCGGGTCACTTCTGATTTTTATGCAGTCATTGACACCCTTTTAGTATTTTACTCTCTCATTCATATAACCTTATCTGAATAAAATGACAAGGCAGTAAAACTCACCACAATAAAAAGAACAAGAGGCAGTACCAAGAGCTAGGGAACTAATCAATATGGACATTAGTAATATGTCAGAACTAGAGTTCAGACAAACAATTACCAAGGTTCTAGCTGAGCTAAATAAAGGCATGAAAGACATTAGAGAAACCCTTTCTGGATAACTAAAATCCATTTCTGGAGAAATAAAAGAACTAAGATCAAACCAAGTTGAAATTTAAGAAAAAGCTATTAAGGAGGTGCAATCAAATATGGAGGCTCTTACTGCTAGGATAAATGAGGCAAAAGAGAGAATTAGTGATATAGAAGACCAAATGATGGAGAATAAAGAAGCTGAGCAAAAGAGAGAGGAACAACTACTGGAACACGAGGGGAGAATTTGAGAGATAAGTGATACCATAAGATGAAACAATATTAGCATAATTGGGATCCCAAAAGAAGAAGAAAGGGTTGGGGGAGAAGGTATATTGGAGAAAATTGTAACAGAGAATTTCCCTATTATGGCAAAGGGAAGAAGCATCAAAATCCAGGAAACAGAGAGAACTCCCTCAAAATCAACACAAATAGCTACATACCCTGTCATCAAATAATAATACTTACAAGACTTAGTGACAAAGAGAACATCCCGAAAGCAGCTTAGAAAAAAGGCTTTTAACATACAATGATAGAAATATTAGATTGGCAGTAGATTTATCCACAGAGACTGGCAGGCCAGAAAGGACTACAATGATATATTCAGAGCACTAAATGAGAAAAACATGCAGCCAAGAATACTATATCCAGCTAGGATATCATTGAAAATAGAAGGAGAGATCAAGCCTTGTTTCCCCCTCTCTCTGCCTGCCTCTGCCTATTCGTGATCTCTCTCTCTCTGTCAAATAAATAAATAAAATCTTAAAAAAAAAAAAAAGAAAGAAAATAGAAGGAGATAAAAGGCTTCTAGGAAAACTGAAAATTAAAACATTTTGCAAACACCAAACCAGTCTTACAGAAAATATTGAAAAGTGTCTTCTAAACAAAAAGAGAGCTTCAAAGTAATAGACCAGAGGGGTGCCTAGGTGGCTCAGTGGGTTAAAGCCTTTGCCTTCGACTCAGGACATGATCCCAGGTTCCTGGGATCGAGCCCCGCATCAGATTCTCTGCTTGGTAGGGAGTCTGCTTCCCCCTCTCTCTGTCTCTGCCTGCCTCTCTGCCTACTTGTAATTTATGTAAGATAAAAAATTTTTAAAAATCTAAAACAAACAAATAAACAAAAGTAATAGACCAGAAAGGAACAAAGACAATATACAGTAACAATCATCTTACAGCAATACAATGGCAGTAAATTCATATCTTTCAATAGTTACCCTAAATGTAAATGGGCTAAATGCCCCAATCAAAAGACAAAGAGTATCAGAATGGATTAAAAAAAAAAAAAAAACACTGATATGCAGTCTACAAGAAACTCATTTTAGATGCAAGACACCTCCAGATTTCACATGAGAGGGTAGAAAACAATTTACCAAGCTAATGGACAACAAAAGAAAGATATTCAGATTTCTAAGCCAAAGACTAGAATAAGAGATGAGGAACAGAATTATACCATACTTAAAGGGTCTGTCCAACAAGATCTAACAATTTTAAATATCTATGCCCCTATCATGGGAGCAGCCAATTAAATAAACCAATTAGCAACAAAATCAAAGAAACACATCAACAATAATATAATAATAGTAGGGACTTTAACATCCCCCTCACTGAAACGAACAGATCATCTAAGCAAAAGATTAACAAGGAAATAAAGGCCTTAAATGACATACTGGACCAGATGGATATCACAGATATATTCAGAATATTCCACACCAAAAAAACAGAACCCACATTCTTCTCTAGTGCACATGGAACATTCTCCAGAATAGATCATATCCTGGGTCACAAATCAGGTCTTCACAAGCACCCAAAGATTGGGATCATTCCCCACATATTTTCAGACCACAATGCTCTGAAACTAGAGCTCAATCACAAGAGGAAATTTGGAAAGAACCCAAATACATGGAGGCTAAAGAGCATCCTACTAAAGAATGAATGTGTCAAACAGGAAATAAAAGAAGAATTAAAAAAATTCCTGGAAACAAATGATAGTGAAAACACAATGGTTCAAAATCTGTGGGACACAACAAAGGTGGTCCTGAGAAGAAAGTATTTACAGACACAAGCCTTTCTCAAGAAACAAGAAAGGTCTCAAGCACACAACCTAACCCTACACTTAAAGGAGCTGGAGAAAGAACAGCAAAGAAAGCCTAAAACCAGCAGGAGAAGAGAAATCAAAGATCAGGGCAGAAATCAATAAAATAGAAACCAAAAAGAACAGTAGAACAGATCAATGAAACTGGGAGCTGATTCCATGAAAGGACTGATAAAGGTTCTATAATAAGATTGATAAACTCCTGGCCAGACTCATCAAAAGGAAAAGAGAAAGGCTCCAAAATAATAAAATCATGAATGAAAGAGGAGAGATCACAACCAGCACCAAAGAAATACAAAAAATTATATGAACATGTTATGAGCAACTATATGCCAGCAAATTTGACAATCTGGAAGAAATGGATGCATTCCTAGAGACATATAAACTACCAAAACTTAACCAAGAAGAAAAAGAAAACCTGAACAGACCCATAACCAATAAGGAGATCGAAGCAGTCATCAAAAATCTCCCAACAAACAAGAGTCCTGGTCCACATGGCTTCCCGGGGGAATTCTACCAACATTTAAAAAAGAATTAATACCTATTCTCCTGAAACTGTGCCAAAAAATAGAAAGGTAAGGAAAACTTCCAAACTCATCTTAAGAGGCCAGCATTACCTTGATCCCAAAACCAGATAAAGACCCCATCAAAAAGGAGTACAGACCAATATCCCTGGTGAACATAGATGCAAAAATTCTCACCAAAATACTAGCCAATAGGATCCAACAGTATATTAAGAGGACTATACACCATGACCAAGTGGGATTTATTCTTGGGCTGTAAGGTTGGTTCAACATCTGCAAATCAATCATTGTGATACAATGCATTAATAAAAGAAAGAACAGGAACCATATGACACTCTCAATAGATGCTGATAAAAAATTTGACAAAGTACAGCATCCTTTCCTGATCAAAACTCTTCATAGCACATGCATAGAGGGTACATACCTCAATATCCTTAAAGCCATCTATGAAAAACCCACAGCAAATATCATTCTCAATCGAGAAAAACTGAGAGCTCTTCGCCTAAGGTCAGGAACATGGCAGGGATGTCCACTATTATCACCGCTATTCAACAGAGTACTAGAAGTCCTAGCCTTGGCAATCAGACAACAAAAGAAATAAAAGTCATCCAAATCAGCGAAGAAGTCACTCTCACTCTTGCAGACAATATGTTACTTTATGTGGAAAACCCAAAAGACTCCACTCCAAATCTTCCAGAACTCGTACAGGAATTCAGTAAAGTGTCAGAATATAAAATCAATTCACAGAAATCAGTTGCACTTCTGTACACCAATAGGTTTGGAAGAAAAAATATTGTGAAAAATGTTTATGTTACCTGAAGCAATCTACACATTTAATGCAATCCTTATCAAAATACCATCAATTTTTTGCAAAGAAATGGAACAAATAATCCTAAAATTTATATGGAAACAGAAACAACCCCAAATAGCCAGAGGAATGTTGAAAAAAAGAAAACCAAAGCTGGCAGCATCACAATCCCAGACTACAAGCTCTATTTCAAAACTTTCATCATCAAGACAGTATGGTACTGGCACAAAAACAGACCCATGGATCAATGGAACCAAAAAGAGAGATTAGAAATGGACCTTTAACTTTATGGTCAACTAATCTTCAACGAAGAAGAAAGAATGTCCAATGGAAAAAAGTCTCTTCAACACATGGTGTTGGGAAATTTGGACAGCCACATGCAGAAAAATGAAACTGGTCCATTTCCTTACACCACACAGAAAAATAGACTCAAAATGGAAGAAAGACCTAAATGTGAGACAGGAATCCATCAAAATCCTTGAGGAGAATATAGGCAGCAGCCTCTCACCAAAGGCAAGAGACACAAGGACAAAAATGAACTATTGGGACCTCATCAAGATCAAAAGCTTTTGCACAGCAAAGGAAACAGTTAACAAATCCAAAAGACAACTGAAAGAATGGGAGAAGATATTAACAAATGACATACGAGATAAAGGGCTAGTATCCAAAATCTATAAAGAATTATCAAACCCAGCACCCAAGAACAAATAATCCAATTGCAAAATGGGCAGAAGTGATGAACAGATATTTCTGCAAAAAAGACATCCAGATGGCCAACAGACAAATGAAAAGTGCTCAACATCTCTTGTCGTCAGGGAAATACAAATCAAAACCACAGTGAGATACCACATCATGCCAGTCAGAATGGCTAAAATTAATAAGTCAGGAAATGACAGATGTTGGCTAGGATGTGGAGAAAGGGTAACCCTCCTACACTGTTGGTGGGAATGCTAGCTGGTGCAGCCACTCTGGAAAACAGTATGGAGGTTCCTCAAAAAGTTGAAAATAGAGGTACCCTATGACCCAGCAATCGCACTACTGGGTATTTACCCTAAAGATAAAAATGTAGTGATCCGCACGTGCACCCGAATGTTTATAGCAGCAATGCCCACAATAGCCAAACTAAGGAAAGAGCCTAGATGTCCATCAACAGGTGAATGGATAAAGAAGATGTGGTATATGTATACAATGGAATAGTATGCAGCCATCAAAAATACCCCAAATCTTGCTATTTGCAATGACATGGATGGAACTAGAGGATATTATGCTAACTGAAATAAGTCAATCAGAGAAAGATAATTATCATATGATCTCTCTCATATGAGGAATTTAAGAGGAAGTTCAGGGGGTAGTGGTGGGTAGGGACGGGAAAAATGAAGTAAGGTGATCGGGAGGGAGACAAACCGTAAGAATCTCTTAATCTCACAAAACAAACCTAGGGTTGCTGGGGGGAGGGTGGGAGTGTAGAGACATGTGGACGGTATGTACTATGGGGTATGCTGTGAAATGTGTAAGCCTGATGAAGCACAGACCTGTATCCCTGGAGCAAATTAACACATTATATGTTAATAAAAATAATTAAAAAAAAAAAGATCGGCAACAAGGCAACAATGTCTGCTCTCAAAACTTCTTAGTACCACACTGAACCTCTTACCAATACAATTAAAAAAGATAAAAAAAGTTAGAACTGGAAAGGAAGAAATAAAACTCTATTTTCAGACAGTATGATTTTTAATTCCCAAAACTAATAATAAAAAATAAATTAATTTAGTTACTTTGCAGAAACAAAGTTACAATACTCTATTGCATTTCTATATACTAACAATAAACAATTGAAAATATAAGTGAAAAAACAATTTATAATATCAAAAACTATGAAAAAATCTGATAAAATATGTGCAAATCACATATGTTGAATATTACAAAATACTAACAACAGAAATCAAATTAGACCTAAATAAACAGATATACTATAGTCATAAATTATAAGGCTTAAAAGAATTAAGATGACAATTCTCCCCAGACTGACCGATAACTTCAATGCAATCACAATTAAAATCTCAGGATTTCTTATAGAAGTTAAAAAAGGAGATTCTAGTATTTATGTACAAAGGGAAAGAAAATAGAAGAGCCAAAAGATTTTTGAAAGGAAGAACAAACTGAAAGAGTCATGGTATCTGATTCAAGACTTATAAAAAAGCTACTGTAACCAAAACAATGTGAACTGATGAAAAGATAGACACATATCTGAATGGAGCAGAACAGAAAGCCTAGAAATCAATGTACACAAAAAAATCAATTGATTTTTGACAAAGGTTCAAGGATAATTCAATGAAGAAAAAATACTCTTGTTTAATAATTGTTGCTGAAATATATAACAAAATGCAAACAGTAAATATTAGCCCATACATTCAAATATAAAAAAATTAAAAATTATAGGCCTTAATGTAAAACATAAAATTATTTTTTAAATTATAAAGTTTCAGGAGAAAAAAATCTTTGTTACCTGGTTTAGGCTAGGATTTCTTAAATATAACATCAAAAACATTGTCCATTAAAAAAAGAGAAACTGATAAATTGGACATGATTAAAACTAAAAACTTCTGTTCCTTGAAAGAATGTTAACAGAACGAAGTAACAAGAAATAATCTGGGAGACACATTTTAGAAGGACTTATACCCATAATATATAAAGAACTATCAAAGTAAAAAAATCTGGGCAAAGACTGGAACAGATACTTGACCAAAAAAAATATATGAATGCAAACTAAACACATGACAAGATGGTTAACACCATTAGTTTTTAGGAAAAATAAAATTAAATCAACAAATTACCATTCACATATCTTAGAATAGCTAAAACTAAAACAACAAGAACATTGACAATAGCAAGTACCATTGAAGATGGGAGCAAGTAGAATGCTAATATATTACTAATAGAAATGCAAAATTGTTCAAACATTTCAGTAAATAATTACTTACAAAAGTAAACATGCAATTACTACATGACCTCGTTGTCCTACACGTAGATACCAGGAGAACATACACCCACAAAAAACCTATATGTGAACACTTAGAGTGGTTTATTTAAAAATTGCCCCAAACTGGACAGATCCCCATAATTCATCAACTAGTGAATGAATAAACAAATTATTATAGCTCCCTTCCATGGAATATATTCAATAATAAAAAAAGAAACAAATGTTCACAGAAATATCAACTTGGGTAATTTCAAATATATTATAAAGCAAATATATACTATATAATTCCATTATATAAAAATTATAGAAAGGCAAAGCTATAATAATAGAAAAGTGATCACCTTTCTACCAGTCTGGGTCAGTGAGAGATGATTAATAGCAATGGTATGTAGAGTAACTTTTTGGCTGATGAAATTTTTAATCTTGATTACAGTGGAGATTATATCATTATGTTTGACTGCCATAATTCATAAAATTGTGCACTTAAGATGAATGAATTTAATTGTGTATAGGGGTGCCTGGGTGGCTCAGTCACATATGTAGTCAACACTTGATTTCGACTCAGGTCATGGATCTCAGGGTTGTGAAACTAAGCTCTGGTCAACTTGATATATCTTCCTTCTTTAAACTCCAGAACATCCATACCTATCACAACCAATCTTATTTTGAAGCTATCATAAATTTTTCCATTTGTCTCTTTAAGAAAGTTTCTTAAGTATGATTATATATTCCTCACATTTATAATTTCTGATTATATAATTGATATATTAGTTAAATAATGAATAAAACTAACAATTTCCAATACCATTTCTTGAACTTATGCCAACCTAGGTTTAATGACAAAAGAACTGAAGCTTAAAAAACAGGAAAATGGGGGCACCTGGGTGGCTCAGTGGGTTAAGCCACTGCCTTCGGCTCAGGGTTCTGGGATGGAGTCCCGCATCGGGCTCTCTGCTCATCAGGGAGCCTGCTTCCTCCTCTCTCTCTCTCTGCCTGCCTCTATGCCTACTTGTGATCTCTCTCTGTCAAATAAATAAATAAAATCTTAAAAAAAAACCAGGAAAATATATTTGAAAATTTGTATGATAAATTTCTCAAGCTTATAAAAATTTGGAAAAAAACACAAGTAAAAAACAACAACAGTAATAATAATAACAGGAGGAAGGGAAATAAAATAATATATCCTTTGGGATAATTTCAGAAAAAATTATACAAGGGCATGTATATCAGCACATTTGTAATGATAACACTTCTCAAACCAAACACACAAGATAAAACTTCCTCTTTTACTTTAATATCTGCATATCCAGTAGCTTTCCAACCTTATTTTGTGCTCAAATGACTCATCTTCTGTGTTCAAAAATGCTAAAACACTTGTGATAAAAATTTACAGACATCAGCATTAGGATTCTGTTCTTTTCTATTTTGTTCTGTTTAAGTTAACCGTTATTAGTAAGGGGATGTACCTAGTCTACTACAGAAATTAGAATTGCAAATTGAAGAATGATTCCTAGCATCATGCTCATAAAAAAAAAAATCAAATCTAAATTATGACATCAGTTTGCAGACTGACTTAATAGTAAATTACAAAATCCCATTTACTCAGAAACAGGTAATTTAGATTCAATCTAATTTAATTTAATTTAAGTGGTGATGTATAAGAGTTGATGAGTAGCACTATTGTAGGAGAATACAAAGTACTTATGCTCAATGCACTCTTTTTGTTTTTCAAGTTATTAGCACTGCAGTTATAGTAGTAATTTTTTCCCTTTTTTTATCAAGATTCAATTGCATGACATTGTAAGTCATAAAGAATAAATGTTACCAAAATAAAATCTCACTTTAGGAACTGATGCCAATCAACTCAGTGGCACGATTACTAGCATTCCAAAAGAAAAAAAATTCATGTTTAATTAATAGATTATTGACATAGTTATCATACAACATTGCTACTATATATCTCACAGTCATAGAATTTTTAAGGATATTTGAATGCTAAAGTGGTTGATGATGTATAAAATACTCTATTGAAGACAATGAAAAAAATTTAACACTAGAAGGATTTACATTAAATTGATACAGCCTTCTTAAATATATAAATTGATCAAATAATATATTAAGGTGGCCAAATTAAAGTCTGAATAATTGTGTATAAACAGTCACATACTCAAAATTTCCTACTCTGATAAATGATCTGAAAGAGAAATAATCACTTCCTTGATTTCTAAAATGCTATTAGTAAGTATAAGATTTATGATGCTATAAGATTTAAACTTTTACAATACATATAACTCCGTAACAACTCATAAAGTAAAGGAAAAAAAAATGGAACAATACTTACAAAAAAGTAAAATAAAAATCCTTAACAAAGATGTTTCATTCCTCAAATACTTTAATAAACATTAAAAAAAAATCATTGAGCCAGTGGATTTTGGCAGAAACAATGCTTTCAGAATGAGAGGTCATAATTTGCCCTTTAATTCAGCAATTATCACAATCTTTACCCACATGCAGTCTTAACACCACAAGGACTGCTTGTTTGTCATATAATTCACCTCTAGTGGTTTGGCTTTTTTTTTCCTGTTTGTTTGTTTGTTTGTTTGTTTTGTTTTGACTATTGAGTTGTATGAGTTCTTGATATATTTTGGATATTAAACCCTTATCAGATACATGATTTGGAAATATGTTCTCCCAATCTGTAGGTTGCCCCTTTATCTTGTTGATGGTTTCTTTTGCAATACAGAAGTTTTTTCTTTGATCTTCAGGGGCCCTGGATGTCAACTGAGGCACTCAATTTTAAACAAATGTTTCAGATGCGAAAGTTGCTATGAGAGTAGTTAATGTTCTCACTTAACAACAACAAAAAAATGGTTAATTATCTGAAGTAAAGAATGTGTTAACTAACCTTATTTTGGTAAACATTTTTCAATATATAAATGTATCAAAACATTATACAGTACACCTTAAATTTACAGTTATATGTCAATTATATCTCAATAATGTTGAGGAGAAAGCTAAAAGCAAAACAGAATGACCCATTCTCTTTTTGTTTGCAAACAAGGTACAGTTAGTTACCTCCAGAATAATGTCGGTTGTTCTGTCTGCCATTGTTCCTAAAGTACTAATGGAATAGGATGACAGCCAGAAAAGAGGACATGAAATGGTTTGGTCAAAAATGAATGCCTCATGTGACAAGGTGAAATCTAAGTCTAACTTATCTCATTTTCCAATCATATGAGAACATTTTAAAATTAAATAATTTTCACTGTTTTTATCATTTAAATTTAACCCCCCAAAAGAAACTTTTCATAAATCAAACATGTATCAATTACTACATTCTAATAATTAAGCAGTATAAAAATTTCATTGTCTATTCAAAATCACAAAAGTAAAATCTCAGAGTGTAATTAGAAGATTATTTAATCTTATACCATTAGAGATAGTCAGAAAGCCACATATATCTTCTCTACAATATTAGACTATAATAAAGCCTTTACTCAGTTTTGGAAGTGGAATGCTCACTATTAAGCCTGGCAAAACATTCTTTTGGACATCTTTATTCATTAGAAATTTGGCCTTAAACCACAATATATTTCTCTATAACATCTAACTGACTGATTTTAGTTCTACTTCCTAGGGTTCCATAGAAATTATACTCCATGTAAAAGTTACAATTCATTAAATCTTCTTCAAATGATATAATTTCAATCTATAGTTAACCTTTTCTGGATGTATCATAGTTTGTTAATGTCCCTATTACTATGAGGCAACCAGAACTGGACGTCCTCTATATGCTTATAGTATGATAAAATCAAGCAGGCTTTTGTGAGCAGATCAGAGACTTTATTTTTGGACATGTTAGTTTTTGAAATTCCTATTATATATTCAAGTGGACAGATCAAGAAAGTAGCTGGATATGCACATCTAGTGTTTATCAAAAAAGGCCTGAGTTTAGGTATAAGTTTAGAAAAGTAGTCTTCTAGTGACCAGAAGATTTACATCTTAGAAATTTTCAACATCCCTTCCACTGGACTCATCTGATCCTGGCTGTTCTTCATATGCAGTACTTTTCAGAATAGCCAATAGCCCTAGGTCCAAAAATTTGCTGAAGATTTTCAAATTATCTTCAAGAGTATATTTTAAACATATAAGAGAAATCATCAGCAATGTGAAAGGAGAATGAGAAAACTCCACTGAGGCTGAGCATTTCACAATGTGTATAAATGTCCAATCACTATGTTGTATACCTAAAACTAATAGGATACAGAAGGGCAACTATACTTCAATTATAAATGAATAAGTAAATAACACTTAGAAATAAAGTAGGTGAAATAAAATGTAGAGTAGATGGATATATGAGTAGAACAAATTAGCATGCTGGAAGACCAGATGGAGGAGGCAAAGGAAGAGAAAAAAGAGAAAAATTAAAAGAAAGGCTAAGAGATATGGGAGAGATATATAGAAATGTGGTCTGATATTAATATTAATATTATTAACATTATTATTAAGAATCTCATAATGGCAAAGAAAAATGGACTGGAAGAAGTACCTGAAAGCACAATGGAGATACATTTCCTTTAATTAAAAAAAAAAAAGTTGAATGACTAAAAATCTCACACCTAGACACATTAAAAAAATAAAAGAATACTAAATATGAAACAAAATATTCTGGGGCACCTGGGTGGCTCAGTCAGTTGGACATCTGAATTTTTGATTTTAGTTCAGGTCATGACCTCAGGGTTGTGGGATGGGGCCCAGTGTCCTGCTTCATGCTCAGCAGAGTCTGCTTGTTCCTATCCCTCTGTTTCTCCCCTCATTCATGCTCTCTCTCTCTCTAAAATAAATAAATAAAATCTTTTAAAAATTCTTAAGGAAGAGAAGACAGGAAGGTTCAGAAAGGGAGAATCAGTAATAAGAATTGGAATGATATGGCATTAATTTCAATATTTAAATCTGAGTGGACATCTTATTAAAAAAATATATAGTCTATAATCTAGCAAGAAATTACAACCTCTTCACATTTGAAGGTCTTTTCAGTTTCAGATGATTGCTTGTAATGACAAGAGTTTTTCGGTTAAATACTATTAATTATAGCTAACACTAAGCACTTATTATACATGTTGCATGACATGTATTATCTTTTTAATTTCTGAAACTACCCTAAGAGAGTGTATTAGGCAGAACTGTAAGATGGCCGACAAGAATACCAGTCTCTAATGTACACACCCTGTATATTCCTTCCCTTAAATCTGAAAATGATGGAAAAGGTCACTCCCTTGATTAGAAAAAAATGGTGGCTGTGCCCTACAGTTCCTGACCTTTACAAGTTCCCTCTTTCACATTTCAGACCAGAAGTGGAGGGTTTCTTCTGCAACTCACTTTCTCTGAAACACAGTGCTCACTTCTGGGGCTGAGGCTGTCTTGAGTTCAGGTCAGTGAATTCCAGGGAGGGGAAATGCTAGTCTCACCAGTTCAGTGGTCTTTTAATTCTAACATTCTTCTTTAATCTACTTACTGATGATTACTTCTCAGAGACCCCAAATGGCTAACTTATACATTTGGCCCAGATATTTTTGGTTATGTTCAGTGGGAGGAAAGGCTGCTATGTATTTACCCCATCTTACTTCTTATTTGAAATAGGAATGCTTCCAATGACCTGTCCAGTAAATTGCCTTTTATTAGTTTTTATTAAAAGTTCTATGTGTACTTCAGAAGTATGTCAATTCTGTCATTGTATGTTTATGTTCTCTCTCCTTCATGTATACATAAACACACAGTCATGTTATTGTGCTGTGTAGATCTTTTATCTCAGGGTTATGATACTAAGATACTTTATTTCTTTTATTCTATTAGCTAATAAGAGTTAAAAGTGGGATAAAATCTCTACAATGATTTTGGCCACACACACACATGCACGCATACAGACACACACAAATGTGCATAAGCAAATGCCATAGACTTCACAGACGTCTTTAAGTAATTAAAGAGGGAAATAGCAAGGTATTAAGGATAGTCCAAACAATGCAGAAATTAGAATTTAGAAAAATAAGTATTCATGTTAACAGAAAATTACATGGAAAGAAGCTATAGTGGCTAGAAGAACACCTTAATATATTAGTAATTTAAATATGAAATTTGTGATACCTTTATATCAAAAAAACTGTAGGAACTATATATTGTCTACTAGGATGAAATCATTTATATTTCTATTGGAGTAAATTGATTCTTGTCCAACTACTGTTGTATAAGAATCTTTTGCAGTGCTATTATAAAACAAAACTCATTTACATATTTATTAGATCTTTTAGAGGTATAAATGCCAATCATTTAAAAACTATACATTATTCCAAATAATAACAAATTAGTCAAAGCTGTACCTCTAGAGAATCAGATAACCCCTTGGGGAATCAACTATATAACACCTAGCACAATTCCGGTAAGTTAAACAATAATCACTTTTGCCTATTTCCAAGTTCCGTACAGTCTTTCCCAATCATCTCCTTTCAAATCCTAAGTATCTCCAAAAACTATTCTTGGTCCCCAAAGAGTTGATTTCATGGTGTTTTCACAGCAAGAATAGTTAATCATAATAGTTAAACATAAATACAATCTTCTTGTAGGCTCATCAGCAAATCTAAAGCCTGTTGTTACTAAGCCGCTACTAAGTCAAGAAAATTTATTTCTGTAGACCAAAAAACAAAACACCTTCATCAGATATCTATTAGAAAGCAGAATATTAAAAAATAATATAATAACCCCTCCAAATAACTCCACGTTTTGAATTTTCTCATCAGTTCCCGGAGTCCTGTGTAATTATTAGTCCACTGGATTGTGCATCAGTATTGTTTCTATAGTAATGTGAAGTTACATATTGGACACATACAGATTCAGGACTGTGTCATCTTCAGATCCAAGGGATCTACTACCTCTTTATTATTACAAAACATCCCTCTTGGGCACCTGGGTGACTCAGTGGGTTAAAGCCTCTGCCTTCAGCTCAGGTCATGATCCCAGGGTCCTGGGATCGAGCCCCACATCAGACTCTCTGCTCAGCAGGGAGCCTGCTTCCTCCTCTCTCTCTGCCTACCTCTCTGCCTACTTGTGATCTCTGTCTGTCAAATAAATAAGTAAAATCTTTAAAAAAATCCCTCTTTAGCTCTAATAATGCATCTTGCTATAAACTACTTTGTGTGATCAACAGAGATTTCTTTTCATTAGGTTTATATAGAATATTTTGAGCATACTTTTAATTTCAACCATTTGAATCATTATATTTTTTTGAAGATTTTGTTTATTCATTTGACAGATAGAGAGAGAACACGCACACAAGCAGGGGGAATGGCAGAGGGAGAGGGAGAAGCAGGTTCTCTGCTTCAGGGAGTCAAATGTGGGCTCCATCCTGGGACCCCGAGATCATGACCCAAACAAAAGGCAGACGCTTAACGACTTATCCACCCAAGCGCCCTGAATCATTATATTTAAAGTATGCCTCTTTCAAGCAGTTTTTTTTTTTTTCCAATCCTATATGATAGTTTTGGGCTTTTACTTGATGTACATCATCCACTGAAATTCAATGTGATTAATAATACAGTTCAGTTTAGACTTATGATCTTATGACTTATGACCTTGAACCATCTTTGTTACGCACCTCTTTTTCTCTTTTCATACTTTCTTGTGAGCTCATAAAATATTTTTATTAATCAGTTCAAATCCTTGATCAACTTGTTAGTTCATGCTATCCTTTATTCTTCTCTAGATTTACCCTAGAAATTATAAAAATTAAAACCTCTTAAGATTTGCAACCTTTTGCAATTTCACTGATATTGCTACTTAGACTACATTACCTCTTCTTACCCCATTGCTCTTCGCATTATTGTTGTTGTTATTTTTTTTTTTTTTACTACACATATTTTAAACTTCATGAGCAGGGATACCTGGGTGGCTCAGTTACTGAAGTGTCTGCTTTTGGCTCAGGTCATGATCCCAGGGTCCTAGGATCAAGCCCTGCATTGGGCTTCCTCCTCAGCCAGGAGACTCTTTCTCCCTCTCCCTCTCCTACCCGTGTATGCTCGCTCTTCTGCTCGCTCTCTCTCTCACAAATAAATAAAATCTTAGAAAATTTAACTTCGTGAGTTATTTGTAATTTTTAATTTTTTTTAAAGATTTATTTATTTGAGAGAGTGTGGGGGGAGGGGCAGAGAGGGAGGAAAAAAGAATCCTCAAGCAGACTCCCCACTGCCCAGGGAGCACCTGAAGCAGAGCTCTATCCCAGGACATGGAGATCACGACCTGACCTGACACCAAGAGCTGGCCACTTAACTGACTGAGCCACTCAGGCTTCCCAGTCTATTTTTTCTACTCAGTATTCATTTAAGTTGGCTTATTCTGTTATTCTTCACTTACTATCATATTTATATGTCTATATCTAAGATCATTTGCCTTTGACCTAAGCTCCTCTCTGTGGTACTTCTTTTGTCACCCACCTAGTGCAAGTAAAATCCTTCAGATTTTGACTGAAAATGCTTTTTTTTTTTTTACCTTGAATTCAAAAATATTTTTGTTGTTTATAGCTGGCAGATATTTTTGTTCGGTGCATTAAGATGTCATTCATTGGGGCGCCTGGGTGGCTCAGCAGGTTAAGCCTCTGCCTTCGGCTCAGGTCATGATCCCAGGGTCCTGGGATCGAGCCCCACATCGGGCTCTCTGCTCTGCGAGAAGCCTGCTTCCTCCTCTCTTTCTGCCTGTCTCTCTGCCTACTTGTGATCTCTCTCTGTCAAATAAATAAATAAAATCTTAAAAAAAAAAAAAAGATGTCATTCATTTTCTCCTGGCTAATGGTTTCTATTGTGAAATCACCTATCAGCACTGGAGCAATTAGACTGGTCTGACCATGAACTTCTCAGAGATGGGAGGAGAAAGTGGAAATATGCAAGTCCTCTAAGTTCTGGGCTTAAAACTTACAGACCCTACCTTTGCCTCACTAACAAATGCAGGACAACTATCTATACCCAAAGCCAAGGATGAGAAAATAAGCTCTACAACTTTAATCCAAGAAACTGTAAAATCACACAAAATAAAAAAGAGTGATTACCAGCAAAGGTAATCTTGGACAATACTGCAATCTACCACAACTACATTCTAATTTCTCTCTTCTTCTGGTCTAATCTGTGAAACCCATTCATGAAGAAATTAATTCTGCTGATTTTATTTTTAATCCTTTTATCCATTTGATTATTCTTATTAAAGATTATATTTCTTTAATGAAATTTTCATTTTAGTTAACCTTTTTTCCTGAAATCACAGATATTTAAAAATTGATAAAATCTTGTTTACCATGGGGATCTTTTTCTGTAGTCTTTTCTCTTTCCTCTTGGATTTGATCTTTTATTCCCATTCCTCCTGATGACTGAAAACTTTTAATTCTTTATATGACACTATGGATCAAAAATGGCAGATGCAGTGGATTTTAGTTTCTTCCAGAAAGATTCTTTTATTTTTCAGAAAAGTAAAGAAGGACTGATCACCTTGATAAAATCAGGGAATGAAAAAATTTGAGGCTATCTGCTGTGACCTGACTTAGAGAACACAGCACTTAAGGAGACACAATTGAAAGCTTAGAGCATCTGCCAGGGTCTCTTCTCCTTGGCAGGAAGATTGGATTTGCAAGCCAATTTTCATCTCCCTAGCACCTTCAGTAGCTATACCTCTTTGGGTATTGCCCACATTCCTTCAGTATTCATATTCCAGTGTACAATAGGATCTGCACACCAGGTAAATGCACTTGTAACAGAACTTTCGCTGGCCATGCAATTATGTTCAGCTCATATATACTAGTGGCAAAAAGGTACAGCAAATTGTGGTGTAAAATACCATTAACTCTTCCTCATAGAAAAGTGGCCCAAAATCCTAATAGGTATTTACATTTGATTCAGCTTGCCCTTTTTGAAACATCAACTCCTTGACCTTTATGCAGAATACTTTATAATTGAACATTTTTTGACATAATTTATAGATTCACGTTATAAGAACACAAAGACAGCCCTTCTACACTTTGCCCAGTTTACCCCAAAAGTATTATTTTCCAAAACGATGATATAACACTCCAGAGATTAATATTCATCTTACCCATATTTCCCTAATTATAGTTGTACTCATTTATGTGTGCATTTTATCTCATGTGTAGGTTCCTATATCCATCACCAGTCAACATACTGAATAGTTCCAATACTAACAAGGATTTTTGAAGATGTCATGTAAAGTTCACATCTATCTCTCTCCTATCCCTGTTTTACCTCACCCTAATCCTAGGCGTCATTAACTTGCTCTCCATTTCTAAAATTATATCATTTTAAATTATATCATACAATGCATTACTTACTGAGACTGGCTTCTTTTTACTCAGTATAATTTCTAAAAGATTCACCTAGAGCATTATATGAGTCAATAGTTTGTTCCTTTTTATTGCTGAGAAGTATTATTGCTGAGAAGTATTACAAACCACAGTTTGTTTGACTATTCCACTGCTAAATGATGACTGCAGTTTTTGGCTATTACAAATAAAGGTGTTATGAACATTTGTGTACAGGAATATAAACACAAGTTTTTATTTCTCTGGGATAAATGTCCAAGAATAAAACGGCTATAGTATGATAATTTCATATTAAGTTTTATAAGACACTAATGGTAGTTCTACCATCTTATAGTGCTGTATGAAATGTATGAGTGATATAGTTTCTCCATATCCTTGAATGCATTTAGTACATTATTATTTACCCATCTGATTAAGTGTGTAGTGATATTTAATTATGGTTTTTATTCTTCATTTCCCTGATAATGATTTTGAACCCCTCTTAATATGCTCACTTGGCAATTTTAGATCACTGCTTCATGTCTTTGTGAATTTTCTAATCACCATATTTGGTTTCTTAAAGGCTGTGTATTAAGAGCTCTTCATATATTTTATATACTAGTCTTTTCTTGGAAATGTGATTTATTAATATTTTCTTCCAGTGTATAGCTTATACTCTAATTTGACATGGGCTCTTGAAAGGCAAGTTTATAATAGTGATGAAATGCCGGTCAAATATATTTTTGTAGATCTATTTCTGGGTTCTCCATTCTGTTCCACTGAATTATATGTCTGTTTTTCCTCCAATCTTATATTCTCCTGATTGCTGTATTTATGTAGTAAGACAAATAAATAAATAAATATATATATATATATATATATATATAAAAGACTTCCTGGTTTAGTTTTCTCTAAAACTAAACTAAACTAAAACTAATATGATTTGATTTCTGTCAAATCATATTAGCTATTCTAGGGCTTGTTCCTTTCCATATAAATTTTAGAAGAAGCTTGCCTATATCTATAAAATATCTTCCTGGGATACTGATAGGAATTGGATTACACCTATAGGTCAATTTGGAAAGAACTGGTGTAGTTCTTAATGATAAGTCTTTCAATCCATAAATATGGTCTTTCCATTTATTTAGATCTTCCTATATATCTTTCATCATCATTTTATAATTTTCAGCATGCAGATCATGTATATGTTTTATTAAATGTATACTTAATTTCATTTTCTTTAGAGCAACTATAAATACTATCATGTTTTTAATTTCAATTTAAACATGTTCATATATAACATAGTATATATCTCTATATACTACTAAAATGTTCTCTTTATCAAGTTGAGAAAATTCCCCTCTATTCTTAACTTGCTGAGATTTCTTTTTCTTTCTTTCTTTTTTTTTTTTTTCAGATTCTTTTCATTAAGAGCAACCTGTTATAACACAGGCCAGCAGGTTCATCAGAGAGAACAAGGGAAAAGGAAATAATGAAAGCTTAGGTGGGATTAAGGAAAAATAACAACTAGCCCCAAAACTAATCAGACTTTAACTGGATCAGAAATGTGGAACAATTTATGCCCTGGGGCACTGTTGAACACAACACAGCAATCAGTGGCAAATTAGGACAGACTAGCCATTGTCATACCATACATAGGAGAGATCTTAACAGAGAGATCATGGAGTAAGACACTCAAAGAGAAAAATGTAAAAACCAGTGTTATCTCATGGTGACTATGCCCATACACAGGCAATACCCTTTGGAGAGTAAGGCTACAGGTTTCCCACTGCAGAATAAATAGACTTTACTAAAATAGTCTAGCCAACTCAAATAAACAAGCAAACAACAAAGGAAAATCAATAACCAAGGCTGGCATAATAAATATCCTAATATGTATAGTTTTCAACAAAAACAATAAAACACAAAACATGCAAAGAAACAGAATAGCATAACCCATGCACAGAATTATAAAACAGGTGACAAAGACTGTGAGAGGGCTCAGATATTGGATTTAATGAAAACATCAAAGGAGCTATTATAAATATGTTCAAATAGCTAAAGGAAGCCATGCTAAAAGAAAAAGAAAAAAAAAACGATGTGATAATAATCTTTCATGAAATAAAGACTATCAACAGATAGAAATTTTAAAGAAAGAATCAAATGGAAATTCTAAAATTAAAAATAATTGAAATGAAAATTTCACTATCAAAGCTCAACAGATTTAACCTTAAAGAAGAATTCTCAAACGTGTAGCTCAATAGATATTGTGCAATCTTAAGTACAAAGAGAAAAAAAATGAAGGAAAATGAACAGAACCTCAGAAAAATGTGGAATATTATTAAGTACACCAACACAAGAATGCTAGAGTTACCAAATAGGAGACAGAAAGTAGCAGAAGAAAAATATTTGAAGAATAATGATGGAAACTTCCCAAATTTGATGAAATACATTAGTCTATATATCTAAGAAGTTCAATAAATTCCACATAGGATAAACACCAAGAGAATGTCAACACATTAAGAAATTACACATTAAAAGGAAATAACACATTAAAAGTTTTGAAAGACAGGGGCGCCTGAGTGGCTCAGTGGGTTAGAGCCTCTGCCTTTGGCTCAGGTCATGATCCCAGGGTTCTGGTATCAAGCCCCACATCGGGCTCTCTGCTCAGCAGGGAGCCTGCTTCCTCCTCTCTCTCTGCCTGGCTCTCTGCCTACTTGTGCCCTCTGTCTGTCAAATAAATAAATAAAATATTAAAAAAAAAAGTTTTGAAAGACAAAGACAAAAATCTTGAAAGCACTAAGAGAAAAATGAGTTAGGATATGCAAGTGATATCAATGAGGCTAGTATCTGCCTTTATATCCAAAACAAAGGAGGCCAGAAGGTGATGGGATGTCAAGTTCAGAATACTTAAAGGAAAAATATTGTATATCTCGTCAACCATTTTTTTTTTTTTAAACAAAGGCAAAGTAGACATTCCCATATATTTGAAAACTTGGAGAAGGTGTTGCTAGCAGACTCACCTTAAGGAATACTAAAATAATTTCTTCGGATTGAAAGAAATTGATCCCCGCTGGCAATTCAAATGAAAAAAAGAAAAAAAAGAAAATAAAAGCACCAGTAAAGGTAATTATGTAAGTAGGTATGTATAAAATATAGATGCATATTTCTTCTTTCTTCTCTTAAATGATTTAAAAAGGAATTATATAAGACTATGTATATAACTATAATGTTAGGCCTATAACACATAGAAATGTAATTTACTTGAAATAAAAGCAAGTGGAAAAAAATGTGTATTGGAGTAAGACAATGATATCAGATCATAACTCGAATCCACAAGAAGAAAACCAGAAATGACGAATAAAAAGATTAATACAAGAATCTCTATAAACATACACTTGTTCTCCTTTCATTTCTCAGCTTATTTAACAGACATAAAATTATATAAAGTAGTTATTTTAACAGTATATTGGGTTTGTAACATATATGTATGATATAATGTTTAATAATTATAGAACAAAAGGAGGGACTATGGACTAGAGCTCTCTAACAGTACAATTTCTATCCCTCCCTGGACTTAGGTTAGTTTGAATCTGAGGTAAATTCTAGTAAGTTAACATATAAATGGTAAGCTCTAAAAAAAAAAAAAAAAAAAAAAAAAAACTTGAAAGTTTAAAAATTACTGAAAAAACAGTTAAAGGAATTAAAATGCTACACTAGAAAATACTGATGCAAAAGAAAGCAATAAAGGAACAGGAACAAAAATGATACAAGAAACAATAAATGAAATAAATTCAACTATATCAGAGTCTTAAATATCAGTGAACTAAAAATCCAATTGAAAAGCAGAGATTGTGAGACTGGATTTTAAAAAAACAAAAACAAAAACAAAACAAACCCAGACTCCAACTACATGCTGTCTACATGAAACACAGCCTACATCAGAAAATACAAAAGGCTGAAAGTTAAAAAAAAAAATTAAAAAAATTAAAAAATTTAAAAACATTACCAAATATAAAAATTAAAAAAAATTTTAAATAAAAGATATATCATGCAAAAAGCAACCACAAGGAAGCTGAATGGATATACTAAATAACAGACAAACAGCAAAGAAATATCCTATTATATGGCTTATGAAAGAGAGAAACTTCTGTGTGAGGAAAAATACTCCAAGAATTATTTTACATACCACACACAATGCATTCTAAATCACTATAGCACATCTCTTCTGACACTGGTCTCCATTATAATCAAATACAATTATATGAAATACAGAAGAACAAATATTCCCCAAATTTCAATTTGATAGAGACTTTCATAATGGTATTCTGAAAATCAGAACAAAGGTGAAAGTATACCAGAGACTTCATAATCTTCAACATTCTAGTTTAAAGGAAAGGACTGCCAAAGAATCATTCATTAAATATTTAATAAAAATAGGCTATAGTAAGTGTGATGGCTTGAATTAGTATTCAAAAAATAAGTACTCCCTTTTCCCTTGAGTGCAATATATTTTGCCACTCATGTATATCAGGCATAGCCATCTGACTTGCTTTGGCCAAGTCATGGATGGAGTATATGGATGGAGATTCGAATGTTTTCACACTGTTTGTCTTATCCTTTGTGATCCTCCAGTAGGAGACCATTTCCTGGGTAACCACTACCTCTTTGTCTGGGCACCAGAATGATCTTACATGGAGCAGACACAAACCCAAGCCATAGGGCTAAACTAACCCTGGCTGACCTGCACCTTGAATCAGAGCCATCCAGTGGGGCTACGCCTAAATCAAATGAATTGCAGTGGACCTACAGACTCAGAAGCATGAGACAAAACGGATATTACAAGATCAAAAAGAAAGAGCAGTAAAAATTAAGTGAAAAGGAAAAAAGTATAAGAAAGAGCACAGATGAAAGCCTAGCAGAAAGAAAAGGCAATAATACTTTTAAAGAATTGAAGGAAATGTAGTATTACTAGATTGTGGAGCTCAGAGGAAAGTATGCTAAGAAATGTGACTAAACAAATCTGATTCTGTAGCACCATACAGGCCATTTTAGGCAGTTTGAGCTTGATCACAGGGTTAAGAGATGCTTTGGAAGGTTTAAAGAATAGGTGTAAACTAATTTAGTTTGCATATTAGAAACATAGCACTGTTTACAGTGTGAAGAAACCATTGAAAAGCAGTATTTAGGACAAGAGAAATAGGTGCTGCTGCAGGAGCCTAGGAAGAATAGGGTTAGCAGCAGGTGCTTGGGGGGAAAAAATGGATTAATGAGACATTTAAAAGAAAAAGGTGGAATACTATTGATGCAATTAGTTCAATGTGTGGTTTGTGCCTGTTGACTAAAGAACAGATTGAGGCGAATGGTCGAAACCCAAGTCTGTGATTCAAGCAAAATGTGTGGGTGTTTAAGAAAGCAGCAATGGATAAGAAGACATATGAGATATACTGGAACATATAAGCAAGGCCTCAACTAATGCTGATTTATAAATAATCTGCACATAAGTGACTATTGAAGCCATATAGTAAGTGAAATGAAAACAGAAAGTTTGTTGTTTAAGGACAGAATATCTAAAATGTAGACCAAAGGAATACAAGAATTTAAATAATGACAGAAGGAAAATATTTAAAAGTAAATAAAACTTGGTTTAGAAAGGAGGAAGGAAAAGTAGAAAAATGTGGTGGCATGGAAACCAAGAGGAAGGAGTGTTTAAAAACAGGATCTAATAATGCTGTTGATAGGTCAAGTAAGACTGAAGCAAGAAACTGGAAAGTCAGTGTCTGTAAGTTGTCTATGGCCTATGTCTTAATAGCTTCAAAGGAGCAATATGGGTAGAAATAGGACTGAGGTAGAAGAAGAAATAAATTGTAAATTACAAACTGACAATGTGGATAACAATAATATGTAGTATAGTTATATACTATATGTATACTACTAATACATAGTATAGTGCCTCACCATACTAAGCATGCAATTAACATCTATCGACTTGAATAAAGAAAGAAAAAGAGACATTTTGATTATTTTTTTTCTTTAAATTTTATTTGAATTCCAGTTAGTTAACTCACCATATTAATATTAGTTTTAGGTGTATAATTTAATGATTCAACACTTCCATACAATGCCTGGTGCTCATCATAAAAAGTCCCCTCCTTAATCCCATCACCTATTTCACCCACTCCCCTGCCTCACCTCTCCTCTGATAACCATCAGTTTGTTTTCTATAGTTAATAGTCTGTTTCTTGGTTTTCCTCTCTTTTGAAAAACAGACATTTTAACTCAGAAATACTCCTAGAAAAAAATTTCCTCTCTTTGAATAGACATTTTGAAATGCTTTTGATTATTTAGACTGATCTACCAACTAGTGTGCAAAATAACGGGACATTTCTTAAGTAGGAAGATCCTCTTTTAGGATATGTCAATATTGGTCTTGAAAAATGATAGTCTTATTATTTTGGTTGTCAATTCAGAATACAGAAAATTCCTTATATAAATGTTAAATTTTAAAAAATAAACACAACTTGGAATTAGTTTTCAGAAAAATTCTCATAGTCCAACACTTCAGCCATATGGTAGTCTGAATTCTCTTTCTAAAATGTACATTTCTGGGAAACCTGGGTGACTCAGTCAGTTAAGCATCTAGCTCTTAGTTTCAGGGTTTCAGTTCAGGTCGTAATCTCAAGAAAGGTGACATCAAGCCCTGCATCACGATCTACACTTAGTGTGGAGTCTGCTTGAGATTCTCTCTCTCCCTCTGCCCCTCCCCCCACTTGTGGGTGCTTTCTCTCTCTCTCTAATAAATAAATCTTTTAAAAAATAAAATGCACATTTCATTATTAACTCTATAAATACTTTATCATTTTGTTCCAGGAAAATGTTCCAGCCACATTTCGCCTCTACTTGCAGCCATATGCATATACTCCTGCACCATCACCCTGATCACCCTATGCTTTTCTATCATACTACCTATTTTCTGGCTATTAGAAATCAATTTACTCCCTAATTGAAATTATTTAATCCATTCTTCTTATCTAGAATTCACTCTTATGTATCATGTCCCTTTTCTGAACTTCTACATATCCTTCAAAATCTTGCTTTAGTATAACTCTTTCTAAGAACCTCCCCTGCATCAATATCACCTCTGTAACAAACACAAAGATGGACATATAATCTAGAACTTTCCAAGTCATAAATAACTTTCACATCATATTAGTGACAGCAAATACCTCAGAGAATATCTTATGACCTAAACAAAATCAAAGTATGTCTCTGAGACTCTATCTAAAGACATTAAGAGGGAGTCTTTTCCCTTTACTCTCTGGGATTGCTAAATTTGGATGCTATAAGTACAACTAAAATAGAATACAATACAGTCAATGTACATTGTGAAATCCAGTTAATTCAATAATTATTTATATAGTACAGTATGAGGAACATGAATGGATGAAGATTTATATAGTGTCATGTGGTTTGCAAATAGTTAAAATTATACTTCTTCTTTGTCATTTTGGATGCCTTTTGTTTCTTTTTGTTGTCTAATGGCTATGGTTAGGACTTCCAGTACTATGTTGAATAAAAGTGATGACAGTGGACATTCTTGCTTGTTCCTGAACTTAGGGGGAAAACTCTCAGTTCTTTCCCATTAAGGATGATGTTAGTTGTGAGTTTTTCATATGTGGCCTTTATTATGTTGAGGTATGTTCCTTCAAAAACTTTGTTGAGAGTTTTTTACCATGAGAGGATTTTAAGGGATGCAGTTTTAGGTAAGATGTTCAGAGGAAGTGTAATTGCATTCTTGAAGACCCCAAAGGCATTTCCTCTGGATGCCCCATTTTCTAAGCCTACTGAATTTAAAGTTAGATATCTTTATTTATAACAAAGAATGCTTACTAATATATTTTGTGAGCTACATGTATTATTTTATATGCTAGCAAAATTTCTTGCATAAGATTGAAACATTAATTGCTTCAAAGTATAGACAAAATTTTATTAAAATATTCGATATCTGTCATTTCTGTAAGAAGCACTACCTTATATTAGTCTTTGAATAACAAAATACAGAGGATCCTAAGTAAGCAACAATCATTACACTGTCTTCTTATTTTGTTTATCATTTGTACAAATACACAAAGTTCTATTATCATGCGAGTAAGTTTCATCTTATTAATAACAAGATTAGACCATGATGGATCAAGTCAAATGAAATATTTTTCTATTTTCCTGCTTATCAGTAAAAACTTCTCCTTATTCAAGTAATACCTTTTAAATTGATCTGTTCAATCTATTCAAATGTATATGGAAATATGAGAAGTAGGAGGAGGTGCCCTTTCAAGCTGTACCCTAAAGTGAGCTAATTACCTTCCAAAGAACTCCAATGACCCAAGAAATCAGCCTGAGATCAGAATTATACACGTCTAGATCTCTACTGGAGCAGAAGACGCCAGTGGGCAGGTAAAGCAGAGTGGGAAAGTCAGACTGATATCAGAAGATAAAAAAAAAGGGGGAGGGAGCCACCAGAGGTGACCCATTAGAAAGTAATACCCCAATACGAGAGTGCCCTGCATCTGGGGACCAGCATTAACTCGGGAGTCTGGTAGAAAGCACTCAAAAAGAGCAAAGGATCACCGGAGGGAAATTGTGGGAATCAGGGTGTTAGGGACAGGGGCTTAAGTCCCCAGACCCAGGACAGCCCCCCCTGGCGCAGAGCCAGAGAGAGTGCGGTGGAGAAACCAGGTCTTGATCCCCAAGCTACCAGCACCCTGAGAGCCCATGGGGCCCAGCTCCTGTGAAGGGCTGGGGGCCCTGCAAGCCAACAGAAGCACAACCTTTTTGCAGTCCCCATGCGAGTGCCCTGCTGAGTGCCCTGCTGTGCTATCAGAGTCCAAGTCGAGCCCCACGCCCTCCCCTGAGAGAGGTGCTCACAGGCACCAGCCCTGTGCTCTTAGATCCTGAAAGACCAGGCACTCCCAGACCCCAGCAGGGGCCAGCGGGAAAATCTCAGTGTGTGACCACTGCTTGGAACTTCTCTGGCAGTCTGGAACTGCCCAGACAGCCGCCTCTGCCATTGTTTTGGGTACAAGCAAAAAATCCTGCATCCCCAGGGACCACGACTGGGAACCTGCTCTGCCAGCAGCCAAGGGGGGATTTATTTGGGCTCTGCAGCCAGACTGAGGCTTCTCGTTGAGAGGGTGGTCAGGGTGCAGTTTACTTTCCTCTAAACCTACAAAAACCATCAAAAGCAGTCAAGGTGAGAGAGAAAAACAAAAGTGAACAAACATAAAAATCTCCAGAGAACAAAAGCCTGAAAAAACCAGTTTCCTCAGAGCCCACCCCCTTGAGGGGGGCGGGAGGACTTAACTCAGAGAACATCATTGACTGAAAACCCATGTGGCAGGCCCCTCCCCCAAAAAACCAACCAGGAAAGGGGGAAAAAAAAAGATGACAAGAGAACAATCACCACAACTTCATGGAACAACTTTTATTTTTAATTCATTCCCACTATTCTGGCTTATTTTTTTTTATATAGATAATTTTTTAACCTATTTACCATCACAGTGAGATGTCCAGTACATCAAATTCCTTCAAACATGAGCTTTTTGATACATATACCTGTGTTTTTCTTTGGCATTTCTATTTTTTAAATTTCTTTTTTTTTTTAATTTAAGTTTAGTTTAGTCTAGTTTATTCCTTTTTTAATTTTTACTTTCTAATATTCATATAGAGTTAAACTTTAAGGTAATTCCCTTTCCCCAATCAATGCTACCCCTATAGGTAAACCAATTTTTAATCCCCCTTTATCTTAGGGTAGTTGAGTCCTTTAACAAAGATATCAAGATACATTCAGGAAGAATCAAAACAATCTTCCTCGCCCACACTGAGAATTCATAACCACCCTCCCATCTTTTTCTTCCACCAGTGTTTCTGTGTTTTTGTGTTTGTCCTGATAGTATATAAATCTTACACTTGGGGTTCTTTTTAACAAGGTTCTTCCTTTATTTGCATATATATATTTTTTTCTCTTGTCATATACTTTTATCAGTCTTTTTGTTTGTCAGTTTTTGTTTGTATACTTCATAAATCTTACCTTGGGGCCCATTTGGGCTGAACCTTCACTTTTATCTTCCCTTTCTTTCCTTTCTCTCTCTCTCTCTTTTTTTCTTTTTCTTTTCTTTTTTCTCTCATTTGGGTGGGGAACCCTGATTGCTCAGACACATTCCAGGGTGCACCTTGACTGCATCACGGTAGATACATCCAGCTACATCCATTCAGTCATCTATCACCAAAATGACTAGGAGGAGGAATGCCCAACAGAAGAAAAATACAGAGGATGGACCTTCTGCAACAGAGCTATCAACATAGACAATATGTCAGAAAGAGAATTCAGGCTAACAATTATCCAGGCAATAGCTAGGTTGGAGAAAGCCATGGATGACCAAACGGAACTGATTAGGGCCGAACTGAAAGTGACCAGGGATCATGTTTTCAATGTTAGGGAAGAGCTGAAAGCTACCAGGGATGAGCTTCACAATGCTTTCAATGAGTTCCAATCTAATCCAAATTCTCTCAAAGCTAGGGTAACTGAGATAGAAGAAAGAATTAGTGATCTGGAGGACAAACAGATAGAGAGAAAGGATCAGGAGGAAGCCTGGAACAAACAGCTTAGAAGCCATGAAAACAGAATCAGGGAAATAAATGATGCCATGAAACGTTGCAATGTCAGAATTATTGGAATCCCTGAAGGGGAGGAGAAAGAAAGAAGTCTAGATGATACAGTGGAACAAGTTCTTCATGAAAATTTTTCCAATCTTGCGAATGGAACCAGCGTTCATGTACTAGAGGCTGAATGGTCTCCACCCAAGATTACAGATTCTAGAAAAACATCAAGGCACCTGATAGTCAAATTGAGGAATCATAATTGTAGATATAATCTCTTGAAAGCCACTAGGACAAAGAGGCTCCTTACTTACAGAGGAAGGCCCATCAGAATAACGTCAGACCTGTCCACAGAGACCTGGCAAGCCAGAAAGGGCTGGGAAGATATATTCAGGGCACTGAATGAGAAGAACATGCAGCCAAGAATACTTTATCCAGCAAGAATGACATTCAAAATGGATGGAGAGATAAAGAGTTTCCAAGACCAGCAAGGCTTAAAAGACTATGCAACCACCAAGCCGACACTGCAGGAAATATTAAGGGGGGTTCTATTATAGAGGGAAAATCCTAAGAATAGCATTGAACAGAAATATAGAGACAATCTACAGAAAGAAAGACTTCAAAGGTAACACGATGTCAATAAAAACGTATCTATCAATAATCACTCTCAATGTGAATGGCCTAAATACGCCCATAAAATGGCACAGGGTTGCAGATTGGATAAAACGACAGGACCATCCATATGTTGTCTACAAGAGACCCATTTTGAACCTAAAGATAAACCCAGACTAAAAGTGAAGGGACGGAGAAACATCTTTCATGCCAATGGGTCTCAAAAGAAGGCCGGGGGGAGCGATTCTCATATCAGACAAATTAGATTTTTAACTAAAGACTGTAGTCAGAGATAGAGAAGGATACTATATCATTCTCAAAGGGACTATCCACCAAGATGATCTAACAATTGTAAATATCTATGCCCCCAATATAGGAGCAGCCAATTACATAAGAAAACTGTTAATCAAGATAAAGAGTCATATTGATATGAATACACTAATAATAGGAGATCTTAACATGCCTCTCTCAGAAATAGACAGATCATCAAAGCAGAAAATCAATAAAGAAACAAGAGCATTTAATGACACATTGGACCAGATAGACCTCATAGATATATACAGAACATTCCACCCTAAAACAATAGAATACTCATTCTTCTCAAGTGCACATGGAACCTTCTCCAGAATAGACCACATACTGGATCACAAATCAGGATTCGACCAATACCAAAAGATTAAGATTATTCCCTTCACATTCTCAGATCACAATGCTTTGAAACTGGAGCTCAATCACAAGGAAAAGTTCGGAAGGAACTCAAACACCTGGAAGCTAAAGACCACCTTGCTTAAGAATGCTTGGATCAACCAGGAGATCAAAGAAGAACTGAAACAATTCATGGAAACACTTCAGTCCAAAACCTATGGGATACCGCAAAGGCGGTCCTAAGGGGTAAAACATAGCTATCCAAGCATCCCTCAAAAAAATTGAAAAATCCAGAACACACCAGCTGTCTCTACACCTTAAAGAACTGGAGAATCAACAACAAATCAAACTAACTCCACACATAAGAAGGGGAATAATCAAGATTAGAGCTGAGATCAATGAGGTAGAAACCAGAGATACAGTAGAACGTATCAATGAAACTAGAAGCTGTTTTTTTGAAAGAATCAAAAAGATCGATAAACCATTGGCCACACTAATCCAAAAGAAAAGAGAGAAAGCCCAAATTCATAAAATTATGAATGAAAAGGGAGAGATCACAATGAACACCAAGGAAGTAGAAACAATCATCAGAAGTTATTATCAACAATTATATGCCAATAAGCTAAGCAACCTAGATGAAATGGATGCATTCCTGGAAAACTATAAACTCCCAAAAATGAACCAGGAAGAAACTGACAACCTGAATAGACCAATATCCAGTAACAAGATTGAAGCAGTGATCAAAAACCTTCGAAAAAACAAGAGCCCAGGACCTGATAGATTCCCTGGGGAATTCTACATAACTTTCAAAAAATAAATAACACCTATTCTCCTGAAGCTGTTTCAAAAAATTGAAGCAGAAGGAAAATTTCCAGACCCTTTCTATGAAGCCAGCATTACCTTGAACCCTAAACCAGGCAAAGACCCTACCAAAAAGGAGAGTTTCAGACCAATATCACTGATGAATATGGATGCTAAGATTCTCAACAAAATCTTAGCAAACAGGATCCAACAGCACATTAAAAAGATTATCCACCATGACCAGATGGGATTCATTCCAGGGCTACAAGGATGGTTCAACATTCGCAAATAAATCAATGTGATAGAACAAATTAATAAGAGAAGAGAGAAGAACCACATGGTCCTCTCAATTGATGCAGAAAAAGCATTTGACAAAATCCAGCATCTGTTCCTGATTAAAACGTTTCAAAGTATAGGGATAGAGGGAACATTCCTGAGCTTCAAAAAAATCTATCTATGAAAAACCCACAGCAAATATCATCCTCAATGGGAAAAAGCTTGCAGCCTTCCCGTTGAGATCAGGAA
Organism: Mustela putorius furo; assembly: GCF_011764305.1. Classification (NCBI taxonomy): domain Eukaryota; kingdom Metazoa; phylum Chordata; class Mammalia; order Carnivora; family Mustelidae; genus Mustela; species Mustela putorius. The sequence goes on from NW_025422057.1 coordinate 14,947,837, forward strand.
CACGACAAGGATACTCACTCTCACCACTCTTGTTCAACATAGTATTAGAAGTCCTAGCAACAGCAATCAGACAACAAAGAGAAATAAAAGGTATCCAAATTGGCAATGAAGAAGAAAAACTCTCTCTGTTCACAGATGACAGGATTCTTTATATGGAAAACCCAAAAGACTCCACCCCCAAACTACTAGAACTCATACAACAATTCAGCAATGTGGCAGGATACAAAGTCAATGTACAGAAATCAGTGGCTTTATTATAAACTAACAATGAAAATACAGAAAAGGAAATTAGAGAATCGATTCCTTTAGTATAGCACCAAGAACCATAAGATACTTGGGAATAAACCTAACCAAAGAGGTAAAGGATCTGTACTCGAGGAACTACAGAACACTCATGAAAGAAATTGAAGAAGACACAAAAAAATGGAAGACCATTCTATGCTCTTGGATCGGAAGAATAAACATTGTTAAAATGTCTATACTGCCTAGAGCAACCTATACTTTTAATGACATTCTGATCAAAATTCCACCAGTATTTTTCAAAGAGCTGGAGCAAATAATCCAAAAATTTGTATGAAATCAGAAGAGACCCCGAATCGCTAAGGAAATGTTGAAAAACAAAAATAAAATTGGGGGCATCATGTTAGCTGATTTCAAGCTTTACTACAAAGCTGTGATCACCACGACAGCATGGTACTGGCATAAAAACAGACACATAGACCAGTGGAACAGAGTAGAGAGCCCAGATATGGACCCTCAACTCTATGGGTAAATAATCTTCAACAAAATAGGAAAAAATATACAGTGGAAAAAAGACAGTCTCTTCAAAAAATGGTGCTGGGAAAACTGGACAGCTATATGTAGAAGAATGAAACTCGACTGTTCTCTTACACCGTACACAAAGATAAACTCGAAATGTATAAAAGACTTCAATGTGAGACAGGAATCCATCAGAACCCTAGAGGAGAATATAGGCAGTAATCTCTTCGATATCAGCCACAGCAACTTCTTTCAATATATGTCTCCAAAGGCAAAGGAAACAAAAGCGAAGATGATCTTTTGGGACTTCATCAAGATCAAAAGCTTCTGCACAGCAAAGGAAACAGTCATCAAAACAAAGAGGCAACCTACAAATGGGAGAAGATATTTGCAAATGACAGTACAGACAAAAGGTTGATATCCAGGATCTATAAAGAACTCCTCAAACTCAACACACACAAAACAGATAATCATATCAAAAAATGGGCAGAAGATATGAACAGACAGTTCTCCAATGAAGACATACAAATGGCTATCAGACACGTGAAAAAATGTTCATCATCACTAGCCATCAGGGAGATTCAAATTAAAACCACATTGAGATACCACCTTATACCAGTTAGAATGGCCAAAATTAACAAGACAGGAAACAATATGTGTTGGAGAGGATGTGGGGAAAGGGGAACCTTCCTACACTGTTGATGGGAATGCAAGTTGGTGCAGCCACTTTGGAAAACAGTGTGGAGATACCTCAAGAAATTAAAAACATATCTTCCCTATGACCCTGCAATTGCACTCCTGGGTATTTACCCCAAATATACAGATGTCATGAAAAGAAGGGCCATCTGTACCCCAATGTTTATAGCAGCAATGGCCATGGTTGCCAAACTGTGGAAAGAACCAAGATGCCCTTCAACGGACGAATGGATAAAGAAGATGTGGTCCATATACACTATGGAGTATTATGCCTCCATCAGAAAGGATGAATACCCAACTTTTGTAGCAACGTGGACAGGACTGGAAGAGATTATGCTGAGTGAAATAAGTCAAGCAGAGAGAGTCAATTATCATATGGTTTCACTTATTTGTGGAGCATAACAAATAGCATGGAGGACAAGGGGAGATGGAGAGGAGAAAGGAGTTGAGGGAAATTGGAAGGGGGGGTGAACCATGAGAGACTATGGTTTTTTCCAAGAAAAACTCCATACCAGAACAAAGCTTAAATTTATTTATCAAAATTGATAAATACCTAGCACCCAAAAATATAAAATCCAGAATGTTTGCTATCTAATCAAAATATGACCCACAAGGAGCAGCAAAATAAAACAAGGAAAAAAAAACTCGGAAATGACACAAATGATACAATTTATAGGCAATTTATAGAAGAGTTATAATAACTGTATTCCATATATTAAGTAAGGCGGAAAAAATAGAGCATGTTAAGTAGAGACGGAAGATATTTTCTAAAAAAATCTTATCAAAATTCTAGATACAAAAAATATAATGTCTGTGATGAAATATACACCGGACGGGATTAACATCAAACTGGACACTACAGAAAAAAAGGTTAATGAATTTAAAGATACAGGAAAAGAAAATATACAAAATGAAACACAAAGGGAAAAAAGACTGAACAAAAAATAAAAACAAAGCATTAGAGAGCCAAGGAACGATTTCAGGCAGTCTAATATATGTACAATTGCAATTCCCAAAGGTAAAGAAAGGTGTACAGAAAAAAAACGAAAAAGCTTTCCAAATCTGGTGAAAACTATAATTTTACAAATCAGTAAAACCCATGCACAAGAAACTGGAAGAAAACCAAACCTACATACATCATAATCAAATTGGCCAAAATCAGTGAAAAAGTTAAAAATTTTAAATTGCAAAAAGAGGAATAAGACCCATTACATACAAAGAATAAGATTTAAAGTAGATATCTCACTAAGAATACTGCAAACCAAGACACAGTGGAGAAACACTTTTAACTGAAGAAAGAAAAATCTACAATTTAGAATTCTTCAACCTCTGAAAAAGTAAAATAGATGTCTTCAGAATACAGACTGATAACACTTCTTTCCCAGCAGAGCTACACTAGAGTGTTAAATGTCTATGTCCTTACACAGTTAGAAAATGACACCAGATAGATATCCAGGTAAAAACCTGGATCTACAAAAAGGAAAAAAAGGAAAGATGAATACTGAAAAGAGTTAATACACTGGTAAAGTAGAAGATTATTTCTTATTTTTAATATATCTAAATATAACTGACTATATAAAAAATAGTAACAGTGTAGTGTGGATTTTCTAATATAAGAAGCAGTAAAACATATTCAGGAATGGTTCAAATCCCAGCAAGATGAAAATGAAAGTATACTGTTTTAGAATTAAGATACAAAAAAATGTGTGATGTAATATTACCTGAAATTAGTCAATGAAAAGTATAAGAGAAATATGATAAACTATAAAATAATGACTAAAATAACAAAAAAGGAATTGTAGCTAATAAACCAAAAGAGAGGATAAAATGAAATAATAAAAAATAATTTTAAAGACAAAAGGAAGAAAGGAAGAATGAAGAGCAAAAGAAAAATAGTAAACAAATAATAATAAGATTAAAACCCAAAGATATAACTATATGTGTATCGTCTGTACATGGTTTAAGATTGGATAAACAACATGCTGCCTAAAAGAGACCCCCTTTAAATATAAAATAAAAAATAGACTAAAGTAAAAGGATGAAAAATGATATAGCATTCTAGAGTTTTCTACAGAGGCAGTCATGATGATGGAGTGGTAGGGCGGCCCTATGCTTGCCTTGTCCCTAGAACACAGCTAGATAAATATCTAATCAGTTTAAACACCCAAGAAATTGATCTGAGGACTGAGAGAACACATTGCACAAGTAGAGGGAGAAAAGAGGCCACGTCATGGAAGGTAGGAGGTGCAGAACAAGATTTGGGGAAAAAGTATCAGAATTGCTGTGGAGGAGAAGGAGTTTTGATCACAGATAGAGTAGAGAGAAGGAGAGAGAGCAGCTCACAGGGGATTGCAAAGAAAAACAATTCCCCAAAACCACTGACTGAGAAAATGAGAAGAGTTGATTATCATGAGTTTTTACAACCAGCAGAGCTGAAAGACTGTAGTTACAGAAGTTTGCATTGTAGGAGACGTTGAGCCCATTGGGCATAGTGGTGCCACAGTGGAAAAGAAGGGGAGAAACCTGGGAGCAGACATCATGGTCTGAGGATAGCTTGCATCAAATTGGGAGAGAAGGTTCCAGTTCTTGGAGTACTTTTGGGAGGTGGCAGTGCCGCTCAGGAGATAAAAGAGACTGGAGGCACCATTACCCTGTCCTGTTCGTTAGCATTGGGGCAGAGACACCTGCTGAGGGCAGCTAACCTGGTTGTGGCGTTTTGCTGTTCTTTACTTTAAAACTTCTACTTCCTGTGCATTTGTCTGACCATCCTTCTGAGACAAAAATGCAGTGGTCCCAGTGCAGTGAGACTCCCCAAGAGGATCAGCAAGGGTCTGCACATGCCAGGCCCCTAAAATTTGGAGTTTTGAAACTCAGCTGGCATGCCTGAGATAGAACACAAGTGAACTGTGCTGCAGTGGGCAGATAGCTGGAACACAGACAAGGTGAAGGCACAGATCTGAAGGACACCTAGAACACATGAGGGGAGACTGCTTATTCTTCTCTGAGGGCTTGCTGGACAGCGGCAAGCACAAACTCCACTCTTTAGAGCTGAACTTTAGAGCACCGATTTCTTCTCCACCCATGAGCACAGATGGACTTCAGTGAGTAGCACAATGCTCACAGTGGAGGCCTGACATGCGTACAGCAGCCCCACTACCCTGCACTATGCATGTGGTTCTATACTAGGGCAAGGGTGCCTGAGAGCCAGAGCAACAGGCCCCTCCCCCAGAAGACCAGCACAAACTCCCACATACACCAAGTCTACTCACCAGAGTGCTACAAAGCTTCCGATCTAGTGGAAAAAAGATCAGGCCCCTTTTAACAAGCAGACCAGAGTACACCTCCTTAAAACTCACCACACACTGGATAAGCTGCAAACACTCCCCGCCAAGGTAAAGGAGAAACTCTGCAGAGGACTAACCTGAGGGAAAGGACAGCTATAACATAGCAGCACAGTGCACAGTACATAAACCAATAACACTTCTTGAAACACTAGGCCCTGGACATCATATGACCTCTTCTTAATAAGGGCATTACTCTCTGGAGCAGGAAACAAAATAGGTTTTCCTAACAACAAAAAGACAGAAACCTAGACAAATGCCAAGATGTAGGAATTCATCCCAAAAGAAAGAACAAAAAATGGTCACAGTCAGAAATCTAATTGAAAGAGATATAAGTAATATGACTGATCCAGAATTTTAAACAACAACTGGGATAGTAGCTGGGCTTGAGAAATGCTTGGAAGACACCATGAAGTTGGAAGTCAGCTACAAGAAAAAATTTGGAAAGACCACAAATACATGGAAGTTAGGAAACATCCTACTAAACAATCAATGGGTTAACCAGGAAATTAAAGAAAAATTTTAAAAATGCAAGGAAACAAATGCAAATGAAAACATGACAGTCTAAAACATTTGGGATGCAGCAAAAGCAGTCCTAAAAGGGCAGAATATAGCAATACCAGCCTACTTCAAAAAGCAAGAAAAATCTCAAATACATAACCTAACCTTACACCCAAAGAAGCTAAACAAAGAACAGCAAATGAGTCCTAAATCTAGCAGAGGAAGGGAAATAATAAAGATTAGAGCAGAAATAAAAAATATGGAAACAATAAAAAACAGTGAATAGATCAATGAAACTAGGAGCTTATTCTCTGAAACAACTGCTAAAATTGAGAAACTCCTAGCCAGACTTTTCGAAAAGAGACAGAAAGCAGCCAAATAAGTAAAATCATGAATGAGAGAGGAGAAATCATAAACACCACCAAAGAAATGCAAACATTTTTAAGAGAATATTATGAAAAAATATATGCCAGCAAACTGGGCAATCTGGATTACATAAATTCCTAGAGAGGTATAAACTAACAAAACTGAAACAGGAAGAAGAGAAAATTTGAACTGATAACCAGCAATGAAATTGAATCAATAATCAAAAAACACCCAGGCCTAGAAAGGCTTCCAAGGGAATTCTACCAAACATCTAAATAGAATTAATACCTATTCTTCTCAAACTGCTCCAAAAAATAGAAATGAAAGAAAAACTTCCAAATTCATTCTATGAGGCCACCATTACTTGGATTCCAAAACCAAAGACCCCACACTTAAAAAGGAGGATTACAGGCCAATATCCCTGATGAACATGGTTGCAGAAACCTTTTTTTTTTTTTTTTTAAGATTCTATTTATTTATTTGACAGAGAGACACAGAGAGAGAGAGGAAAGACAAGAAGGGGAAGTGAGAGAGGGAGAAGCAGGCTTCCCAAAGAGCAGCAAGCCCAATGTGGGCCTCAATCCCAGAACCCTGGGATCATGACATGAGCCAAAGGCAGCCACTTAACAACTGAGCCACCCAGGTGCCCAGGATGCAGAAACTCTTAACAAATACTAGCAAAACAATTCCAACAGCAGGTTAAAAGAATCATTCAACATGATCAAGCGGGATTTATTCCTGGGCTGCAAGAGTGGTTCAATGTCTGTAAATCAATGTGATACACATTAATAAAAGAAAGAACAAAAAACATATAATCTTCTCGATAGATGCAGAGAAAGTATTTGACAAAGTACATCAATTCTTGATAAAAACCATCAACAAAGTAGGGATAAAGGGAACATACTTCAACATCATAGAGGCTATATATGACAGACCTACAGGTAATATCCTCAATGGGGAATGGGAGCTTTTCCTCTATAGTCCAGAACAAGACAGGTTTATTGTCCACTCTCATTTTTTTGTCTCACTCTTATTTTTTTTTTGTTTAAATTCAATTAATTAACATGTAATGTATTATTTGTTTCCAGGGTACAAGTCTGTGATTCATCAGTCTTATATAATTTGCCATTGTTACTTAACATAGTAATGTAAGTCCTAGCCTCAGCAATTAGACAACAAAAATAAATAAGAGACATCCAAATAAGGAAGAAATCAAACTTTCACTATTCACAGACGACATGATACTCTATGTAGAAAACCCAAAGACTCCACCAAAAAATTGTTAAAATTGAGACACAAATTTAGTAAAGTCTCAGGATACAAACCGAACATACAGAAATCTGTTGTATTTCTATACACCAATAATGAAAACCAGAAAGAGAAATCAAGGAATCAATCCCACTGACTTTTGCACCACAAAAAAAAAAAAAAAAAAAAAAAAAAAAAAAAAAAAAAAACACAGGATACCTAGGGATAAATTTAACCAAAGAAGTAAAACATCTGTACTCTGAAAACTAGAGAACACTTATGAAAGAAATTGAAGAGGACAAAAAGAAATAGAAAAACATTCCATGCTAATGGGTTAGAAAAACAAATATTGTTAAAATATCTATAGTACCCAAAGCATCTACACGTTTAATGCAATTCCTAACAAAATGCAAACAGCATGGGTGTCTGGATGGCTCAGTCAGTTAAGCATCTGCCTTTGGCTCAGGTCAGGATCCCAGGGTCCAGTGATTGAGCCCTGCATCAGGCTCCCTCCTCCATGGGGAGACGCTTGCTTCTCCCTCTCCCTCTGCCTACTGCTCCCTCTGCTTGTGCTCACTCTCTTTCTCTCTCTGCCAACAAAATAAATAAAAAATCTTAAAAACAAACCAAAAGAAACCCACAAAAACACAAAATATAAACAACATTTTTCACAGATCTAAAACAAACAATCCTAAAATTTGTACAGAACCACAAAAGACCCTCAAATAGCCAAAGCAATCTTGAAAAAGAAAAGCAAATCTGGAGACATCACACTTCCAGACTTCAAGCTATACTAAAAAGCTGTAGTGGTCAAGACAGTATGGCACTGGCACAAAAATGCATAGAGATCAATGGAACATAAGAGAAAACTCAGAAATGAACCCATAACACTATGGCCAACTAATATACAATAAAGCAGGAAAGAATATCCATGGAAAAAAGATGGTCTCTTCAACAAATGGTGTTGGGGAAACTGGATAGCAACATGCAGAAGAATGAAATTGACCACTTTCTCACACCACACACAAAAATAAATTCATAATGGATGAAAGACCTAAATATGAGACAGAAATCCATCAGAATCCTAAAAGAGAGCACAAGCAGAAGCCTCCTTGACATCAGCCACAGCAGCTTCTTACTAGTTATCTCTCTGGAGGTAAGGGAAACAAAAGCAAAAAGAAACTACCAGGACTTCATCAAGATAAAAAGCTTCCGCACAGCAAAGGGAACAATCAACAAAACCAAAAGGCAACCTACTGCATGGGAGAAGATATCTGCAAATAACATCTCTAATAAAGGGTTAGTATCCAAAATCCATAAAGAACTTACCAAACTCAACACCCCAAAACCAAATAATCCAGTTAAGAAATGAGCAGAAGACATGAATAGACATTTCTCCAAAAAAGACATACAGATGGCTAACAGACGCATCAAAAGATGCTCAATATCACTCACCATCAGTGAAATACAAATCAAAACTACAATGAGATATCACCTCACACCTGTCAGCTAAAATTAGCAATACAGGAAACAACAGGTATTGGCGAGAATGGGGAGAAAGGGGAACCCTCTTACACTGTTGGTGGTAATGCAAACTGGTCCACTCTGAAAAATAGTGTGGATACTTCTCAAAAAGTTAAAAATAGAGCTACCCTATGACCCAGAAATTGCACTACCAGGCATTTACCCAAAGGATACAAAAATACTGATTCAAAGGGGCACATGAGCCCCAATGTTTATAGCAGCATTATCAACAATAGCCAGCCAAATAATGGAAAGAGCCCAAATGTCCACTGACTGATGATGAATGGATGTGGTATGTGTATATATATGCAATGGAATATCACTCAGCCTTTAAAAAGAATGAAATCTCACCCATTTGCAGTGATGTGGATGGAGCTAGAGATTATATTAAGCAAAATAAGTCACTCAGAGAAAGACCAACAGCATATGATTTTACTCATACATGGAATTTAAAAGAGAAAACTGATTATCATACGGGAAAGGGAAAAAAAAAGAAAGGGAGGCAAACCATAAAGAGTCTCTTAACTATAAAGAACAAACAGACTTGATGGACAGGTGGTGACTAGGGAGATGGGCTAAATGGGTAATAGGTATTAAGGAGGGCACTTGATGTGATGAGCACTGCGTGATAATATAATTGATGAATCATTAAATCCTACTCCCAAAACCAATATTACACTATATATTACTAATTAGAATTTAAATACAAACAAAACATAAAAAAATTTATAGCATAATCAATACTAAGCTAGAGCGGCTATAATAATATCTGGAAAAGTAAATTTTAGAGCAAATATTACCAGGAATACAGAAAGTGATTTCCTAACGATGAAGTCAAGTCATCAATTCATCAAAAAGACATAAACATTTATGTATCAAAGTAAAAATGAGTTTCAAAATACATGAAGTAAAAATTGATAGAATTGCAAGAATAAACTAATCCACAATTACAGTCACAGATTTCAACATTCATTTCTCAAACTGACAGAACATCAATGAGAAAATTAGAAGACAACAAAACCATCAACCAACTTGACCTAATTCACATTTGTAGAACACTCCATCCAATGACAGCAAAATGTAATTTCTTTTCAGGTGTCCAAGAAACATTTACTAAAATAGATCATATACTGGATGCTATGATCTGAATGTTTATGCCCCTGCCCCAAAATTCATCTGTTCAATTGCTAACTCTTAAAGGCAATGGTATTAATAGGCAAGACTTTTGGAAGGTGAATAGATCACAAGCATGGATCCCTCATCAAAGGGATTAGTGCTCCAACAAAAGAAGTCCCACAGAGTTCCATATCCTCTTCCACCATGTGAGGATACAGTGAGAAGGTGCTACTTTATGAATGAGAAAGAGGATACCTGACAATGCTGGTGCCTTGATATTGATTTTCCAGCCTCCAGAATGGTGAGCAAAAAATTTTTATTGTTTATAAACTACCCAGTCAGTGTTATTTTGTTAATAATAAAATAACAGTCCAATGTACTAAGACACCAGATTTATTCATTTTCTACTGCTGTGGCAAGGAATTACCATGAACTTAGTAGCTTAAATAACAATACACATTTACTAACACAATTCTGTATGTTAGAAATCTGACATATTTACTCCTACAGCTCTGTTGTGAGCAGTCTAATAGAGGTTTCAATGAACTAACATCAAGGTATTGGCAGGGCTGTGTTTCCTTTTAGGTATTCTAAAAAAGAACCTGTTTCCTCCACTTTTCCAGTTTCTAGATTCCCCTTTATCCCATATTCAAAGCTAGTAATCCTGCTTCTCTCTAACTCTTCTTCTGTATGCACATCCCTCTCCATCCCTGACTTCAGGGAGCAAACATTACTTTGAGACCCAGCTAATTAGGTTGGATCTCCCTAGCAATCCTGGGTAAGCATCTTAAGGCCCTACCTTAATCACATGTTCAGACTCCCCTTTTTTATGTAGGATAATAGATCCAGGGATTAGGATGTGGTTACCTCTGTGGAGCCACTATTCTGCCAAACACATTGGATCATAAAATAAGTCTCACTTAAGAAATTGAAATCATTCAAAATATGTTCTGTGACAATGAAGTTAAATTAGGAATACACGACAGAAACATTTTTAGACATTTTCCAAATAGCTGCAAATAAAATATCCCACTTCTAAATACTCCACTGACAAAGAAAGAAATCAAAAAGGAAATTGGAAAGTATTCATCTTAAAAAAACAGAAAAAGGAGAGCAAATTAATGTTGTAGTAAGCAAAAGAAGGGGAATAATGAGAAGAAATGAAAGAAATAGAAAAAAATAGAGAAAACAAATGAAACCATTTGTTTCCTTAAGAAAAATTAGTGAAACTGATAACTCTCTGGCTGATCAAGGAAAAAAAAAGAGAAAGAGAGAAAGGAGAAAAAAATCATGAATACCAGAAATGAAAGTGATGATATCCACTGGATAACATGTAAATATTATTAATAATCTTACCAATAAGTTCTACAAGTTAAATCAAATGGGAGAAATATAATTGAGACACACAAACTGATAGAACTTATTCAAGAAGAAATAGAAAACCAAAAAAGCTCTAAATCTATTAAAGAAATTGAATTTTGAATTTTTAGCTAAAACCTTCCCACAAAGAAAACTGCAAGTCCAAATACATTAAATATTGAATTCTACCACAAATTTAAGAAAAACAGTAATATCAATTGCACACAAATCTTTCAAAAATTAAGAGGAAATATTTCCTAATTCATTTTATAAGGCCAGCAGTACCATGATACAAAGTCAAACAAGATTACAACAATAGAAGATTATAGACTAATACCCTTCATAATCATAGGTATAAAAGTTCTTAATCAAATTTTAACAAATCAAATCCAACAATAAATTTAAAAAAATACAAAATGACCACCTGAAGTTTACCCCTGTATAACAAGGTTGATTGAGCATTCAAAAGCCTTTAAAAATGGTTATTTCAATGCTACTGCAAATAAAGTTCAATTGAAATAACTTTACTACTTTATGTTTAATAACTGAAAGTTTTTTATAATCCTATAAACACATGTACTCATATGCTTTAATAGGACATATTCCTCAGAACTAATATAATGATTTTTTTAAATGATTTTACTTATTTATTTGAAAGAGAGAGAGAGATCACAAGTAGATAGAGAGGCAGGCACAGAGAGAGGGAAGCAGGGTCCCTACTGAGCAGAGAGCCCGACGTGGGGCTCTATCCCAGGACCCTGAGATCATGACCTGAGCCAAAAACAGAGGCTTAATCCACTGAGCCACCCTGGTTCCCTAATATAATGATTATAATGAAAGATCTCACAAAACAAACTGAGGGTTGCTGGGGGGAGGGGTTTTGGGAGAAGGGGGTGGGATTATGGACATTGGGGAGGGTATGTGCTTTGGTGAGTGCTGTGAAGTGTGTAAACCTGGTGATTCACAGACCTGTACCCCTGGGGATAAAAATATATGTTTATAAAAAATAAAAAATTATTAAAAATAAATAAATAATAATGAAAGAGTAGGAATTAGGCTGTAACTATGTTAACCATCAGTTACTTTCTTTCTAAATTTTATTATTTGGGGAGAGTAGAATATTCCAACTTTATTATACAAATTCTGGTGTGGTTTCTAGAACTAGTATATTCTCAAAAGAAAATTCAATTAAAAAATTTAATTTTAACCATTAAATATTCATGAACATTCAATAATAATGATATAATTTGCTTAAAAATAAAATAGATAACCAAGACATGAAGTACATGAAACTATTTAAGATATAACAGTTATATCTAATTTAATTGCTACTTAATAAGCTCAATAGATGAGCCCTTTGGTTGCCTTTAGTCATAATTTGAATATACCAAGTGGAACCTGATTCATATTTCTGTAAAAATTCTAGAAAATAAAATGATGCATCCAACATCCTCAAGGTCAAAATATTTCCAGCATTTTCTGACCGTATTAGCATCTAAATCAATCACCCAGGCACCTCTTAAGGATTTTAAAACATAATGACCTCGCACAGAGCTTGGTACATAGGAACTATTCCATATACTAATTTGAATTCAATCTAATCAAATAATCAGTCATAAAAGAATGAAATATGAACAAATCCAACATTACAACATATAGGCTTTTCTTTCATAAATGCATAAATAAAGAACACAAACCCTGACTAATTCAAGATAGGAAGAACATCCTAAATGTTTCCTAGCCGTAAATCTAAACCTTTGGTAGCCTATCAGTAAACACAATAAAAAACGAAATATACAACTTAATTTTTAAAAAAAGGAAGGAAATATCCAACATCTATATGTAGCATAAAGTAATCAACAATGAGAGGTGGTGGATCTTAAATAACTGTTAAGTACTGCTTACCTAAATTTTTAATGAAGTTTAAATTATGTTCAGTATATAATAAAGCAAAAATGAAATTCTAAACAAAGCAAATAATTTCAAGTAGAGCTGTAAGAACAGAGTATCTAACCCTCAGATGAAGTACACAATTTATCACAAAACCCAATCTAGTTATCTGAAGTTTTGATGCATTTCTTAGAATACAATTTCATTGAAAAATTAGTACTTTTTTTTTAATGAGCCAGTATCATTAGCATGAACATTTTTTTAAAAAATGTTCATTATCACAACTGCTCGTGATCTGGGGACCATACTTTGAGAACCAGTAAACTAGAAATGTAAGGCAATCGAGTTTCACAATCTGAAGGTAGAACAGATAATCTGTTGACTGCGTAACTGACAGTTTTCATTGCTGGGCCACAGAAAAATGAAGTGTTAAAGCAGCACAGATTTTGCCCTTCACTAGATTTTGCCCCCCAAAAAAGGAAAAATAAAGAAGAAAGGGAGAAACATGCTGCCTAGGCCAGAGGGCAGCTGTGATATTCTAAACCCAGAATCTGGTTCTGTCTTCCTTTGGAGACCCTGAGGAATACTCGAGCACATTTTTCCATGGCTCTTATAACTGTGAGAGGTGTCAAAAGCCTGGACACAGAGACTGAGCAGATCTGCTGTCTGTTGCAAAGTCCAGTCCCAAGAAATAACCAGCTTTTCACTCCTTTCCTGGACACCAGCCCTCAGACTTACCACCTGTACTTTAATCAGGCCAAAACCTTCCCTTTGAGCTAATATAAAGAAGGAGAAAACCATAAACCATCTACTCTTGACCTATCTTCTACCTGTGCTGGGTCTTAAACTTCGAAACCATGTAGATAAACTTTCTGTACTTGGATTCTGTTTTCCTACCCTTTCAGTTAGAGTATAAACTAGGCGAAATAATATTGCCTCACTGGCACTCCATTGTTACCAGAAAAGAAACTATAATTAATATTAAACCAATAGATCTCAAACAGTCAAAAAATAAATAAACACATTCATCATCAGACATTCTAAGTACCCTTTTTTATCAAAGCTCAATACGCTTCATGTTGTTTAAAACACAGAAATCTTACCGATATCATTACTTTGAACAATAACAGCATTGTTTTTGTGAACAAAATATTCAATGGGCATTATGTTAAATACTATTAACACTTACCTGTATTTTAATAGGCCAGGAAAAGTTGCTGACGTACACATAGAATGTAATGTTAGGATTGCTTCTGAAGTTAAATTTTTCATAGGAAAAGCTATCTCTGTATTCCTTTATATTAGTTTTGGAAACTATAGGAGTCTCCTCTCCGGATATTGTTCCAGCTAAAATGTAAATAATAAAAACAAAATTTTAAAACTCATATTAGGAAAAAAGGATCTTTAGGAACTTAAAAATATATGTTATATTTACTTAATTTTTAAAACTATACATATAAAAACATAATTATCAAAATAAACTTGTTCACTATTTAGAGTGACAAAGGAGAAATAAAATAAGATTCATCATAAATGTAATGGAAATAGTATAAAAAATCATTTTTAAAAACGATACCACTGATTAAGTGCTATGTACTAGGCAGTGATATGGAGATTTTCATTCTTTTCAAGTAACAGTTTTATCCCAGAGGTATTCCATCTCTATTTTTCAAATTGAAACCTGACCCTCAGAAAGTTAAGTTTATAGCTACTGAATGGTAAATTCCTCTTTGGAACTCAGATATATATTAGCTCCAGATACTGAACTCCTTCCATTTACTACTCCACAGAGCCTCTCAAAACAATCAGGACATATTTCACATGTCTCAGTCCAATTAAAAAAGGGAAAAGAAATAAATTTATTTGTCTTACAAATTGAACCATCATTGCTTTGAATAAATTGAAAGGAGGCTACAATTTAAAACATGAGCTAAATGTTCAATTAGTTAAACACATATTACATACTCAATAAGTATTTACTGAAATTAACCAAATGGAACAAAACATTTCCAACAATCTTACCAAGACTTCCACCTTACTTATTTAACTAAGTAAAAATATTTAGAATTAGTATACTGAGAAGTTGAATTAAATTCATCACCTATTCCAAAATTATGTGGGATGCTTTTATAAAAGGCAGATTTCCTGACCCCATCTCCTAACCCCAAAAATAAAAATTTCTGAGATTTAGTTCTGGGAATCTAAAAGTTACAACAACTTCTTTCATTAAAAAAAAAAAAAAAAAAAAAAAAGACCGTTCTAAACTTTTACAAAGGTTTTATATATTTTTGTTAACAAATTTTAAAAATCTTCCAGAGTCCATTTATTGTGCCAAAGTAAATTTCAAACTAATAGCACAAGTTTTCATGAATTACTTTTTTAAAAATGATTCCATTTTTAAGTAATCTCTACACCCAACATGAGACTTGAACTTACAACCCTAAGATCAGAAGATACATGTTCTACCGACTGAGCAAGCCCAGTGTTCCGTCATGAATTCTTAGTGAAGCTCAAAATACCAAGACTTTACTATACTTTTGGTACCACAGTAACAAAATGTCTATATAGTTGCCCAAACTTCTCATTTTTAACACATGTAATGTAGGTTCTAGAATTGCAAAGACTTTATCATTCTTGAAATCTACATCTCCATTATTCTCCATATTAAAATAGCATAATGACTTGATTTTCAGAAATCAAATATGAATAACTGAGAATCCATATATTTTCTTTAAATAAGACTCCAACACTTTGATGTAAGAGTATATCTTTCATATAGAAAATAAAAAGTAATAGAATTTCCTAAGATGCAAATACAAAAAAAAAAAGTGAGCATACTTTATTATAATCCAACATAGTTTATATTTCAACTTGGTTACATTTTTTAAAAGCCAAAAACTTCAACTTTTAAACCTTATTATGGAAGACATCTTAAGTATAGGGGTTTTTTTAACCTTCTCTCAGCACTGAAGCTGACAAAGGGAATAGTATATTTCTAAGCTTGAAAGTAATAGAAATCAACATGCACAGAACATCATTGTTTTGTATCAGTATTAAGGTTAATAGTTAAATTTATAGCTTCAATAGTGAATCAAATAATTGCAATCTCAGTCCCTAGCCATTCAAGAAGTAATCTATCTTAATTAATATCATAGCAATTCATAAAACTGCTATTTTAAGTGGTGTACAATATTTGTTACCCATCTAATTTTAATTGAATAAGGGACAAAGTTAACAAAGGAATGAAACTTTATTAATCATACTACTTATTATTTTTACCTGAATCAGCACAATGACATATATTTTTTTTTATTTTTATTATTTGAATTAAGAATAAAAGGCCATGTTAGAACACCTTCCATAAACAGATGTGAAAGACATGTGACAACAAAATCCTCTTACCTGTTGAACCAACTGACCATGTAATGTTGAGATTAAAGTTGTTTGATGCATTAATTGAAATATCCAAATTTTTGTTTGACTACCAAGAAAAAAAATATTCAGGTTAAAAAATCAAATTACACTAAATAATATTTTATGTTTTAATTATGCCCATGCACTATTTCAGACTTTGTACATTTTGTCATTATTCAACTAAGTATAGATGTCAGTTATACTTTTTTAATGAAAACATATAGGTGATAAATTCAAAGGTATTTAAAATTTTCCATTTATCCTCCCTACTATAATCCAGCCTTCTGTATGTAAACCAGAGGCTGCTGAAATTCATTGTTTGTATTTTGATTTTCTTTGTTGACCTATAGATAATAGCTAAATGATACAGATTTGGGTTAGTCCAAAGTAATTTTATAGCAATGTAATATTATTGTTTAGTTGAAAGATTTCTTCTTAGGTGCATACTGTATTATTATACACACATTTTTGTAGTGAAAAAATATATGTGAAATACATAAACCAGAACTTTGAGTAAAAATGGATTAGAATTAAATCTATTGTCAAAATGTAAGAAATGCATAAATAACTAAGGTACCTATTTATTACTATTTTTTTATGTAGGATAAGTAGGAAGCCCTGACCACTAATCTGTATTAATTTCAGTAACTGTTCAAGGTTGAATATCATTTTAGATATGTTATATTTATATAATTAGATATAATGATGTCATTAGCATTCTTAATGGCCCCTCTCATGACAGTTTAGCATCCTATCATTTCAAAGAAAATGTGTCTGGGCTCTTGGTTTCAATTGGGACAAGATAGTAGAAAGTAAAACAGAAAGCTATGACATTTGGAAGCAGTCAAGAATTTCAGGAAGCTGAAAAAGGAAAGGACGGTCAGGAGAGAAGCAAACTAGAATTACAGCTAATCTGGACCTACGTGTGTGACACTATGGATAATATTATGGAGAAATATTATTCACACCCAAATTTATTGTAAAGATTTTATTATTTATTTGAGAGAAAGAGAGAAGAAGTGGGGAGAGGGGCAGAAGGAGAGGGAGAAGCAGACTCCCTGCTCAGCAGGGAGCTCCATCCCAGGACCCTGAGATCATGACCAGAGCCAAAGGCAGACATTTAACTCACCTAGTGACCCAGACACCCCTAAACCCATATTTTGAGTCAGATATTCCAAATTATATTAATGTCTTATGTCTTCAAAGTCCATAAGTTTTAGAATTACACTCCAGTTACTTGGTATTAAACGTTCAAGAGGCCAATGTTAAAGAATGAAATTCTGATAACATGCTATAACATAGATAAGTCTTGGAAATGTTAGACTAAATGAAGTAAGCCAAACAAAAAAGAACAAATATTGTATGGTTACAATATTGTATGATATGAGGTACCTACTTCACTTTACTTCATAAAGACAGAAAGTAAAATAACAGGGTTACAGGGAGAAGAAATGAGGAATTATTGCTTAATGGATTTAGAAATTCTGTTTGAAATGATAAAAAAAAATTTTGGTGATGGATAGTGGTGATGACTGTAAAACACTGTGAATGTAATAATGCCACTGAATTGTCCATCTAAAAATGGTTAAAATGATAAGTTTTATGTATATTTACAATAAAAAAGAAGTCAGTGGTGGTTATAAAGCTTTCTTATCACACTGAAGAATGTAGTTTCTGATATATTCCCAAGAATATAAACATTTCCTTAAACTCTAAGGAATAAAAAGTAACATAAAATGAACTGTTCTACGTTTTGAGAAAAGGGATCCTATTTTACTGTAAAAGAAATTTAAGAAATTATGTTATTTATTGGCAAATCAAAGAAAATACTTTAGAGGAAAGAAGCTAGCAAATGGCAGGATATATTCTGAAGTTTCATGTATTTGATAAACTATTAAAATATATGATAATGGAGGGGCACCTGGGAGGCTCAGTCATTAAATGCCTTGATCCCAGGATCCTGGGATGGAGACCCGCATCAGACTCTGCTCAGCAGGACGCCTGTTTCTCTCTCTCCCACTCCCTCCTGCTTATGTTCCCTCTCTCACGGTTTCTCTCAAAAAATAAATAAATAAATTTAGTTTAATTTTAAAAATATGATATGGATTAAAAGATAAATTAATATTTAATAAAAAACACAGCAATAGAGAGTGACATCAGCAAGATGGTGAAGTAGTAAGTACCAACACTTACCCTTCATAAAAACACTGATTTAACAATGTTATATGAACCAAAATACCTTTATAAAAGTTGCAGTACCAAAGATTAATACAAAACTAACCACAGTCACATTATAATGGATAAGAACAATTTCACTTTACCCATTTCAGCCCATGCCCCAGGACAGCACTCAGCATTAGAGAGATCATCTCAGCTTATGACTTCTCCCTCAGAGAAAAGGGAGAGTGTAGCATATATCCAACATCCCTGGCCTTTCATGGCACTGCACAAAAGGTCTGTTTCCATTTTACCTCAACCAGAGCACTAAGAGAACAAGTATAGTTCAGCCTCCTGACAGCAGCTAAAAATAAAGAATATAAGTGGGTGGCTTACTGCTGCTGTCATGGCTCTGCAACACTGGAGAAGGTACATAACCCTGAGTCTTCTCCTTCAGAAGGGAGAATGAATGGGGTGTGCATTCAACACCCTGAATTTTCTGTGCACTTTCCAACGGGAAAAGGTAGACAGCTCACTATAGCCAGAATGGCTCTCTGAAATTGAAAGAAGACATGCAAACTGAGACTTATCCCCTAGGAGGAAGGAAGAGTTGAACATGATCATTCATAGAAAAGTTTTCAGATGCTCCCAGTATCTCTATCTAAGTGAATGATGAAGGTTTTTCCCTTTAAAGTTGGTCTATAAAGACTAGGAGAAGCAATTGTTTCTTCAAATGCACAGACACCAATGCAAAGCTACAAGGGAAATGAAGGACTAGAGAAATATGACACAACCATAGCAACAAAATAATTCTCAAGTAAGTAACCCTAAATAAATGGAGCTCTAGAATTGCCTGGCAAGTAACTCAAAATAATTATATTAAAGAAGTAAAGGAGTAATAAGAGACCACAGAAAGATAATCAAATGAAATCAAGAAAACAATATATGAACAAAATGTCAATATCTCAACAGAGATAGAACTAAAAAAATAACCACAAAAGTATACAGTAACTTAAGTTAAAAAAAGAAAAATCAATATAGAGGCTCAACAACAAACTTGACTGAGCAGAAGAAAAAATCAGTGAACTCAAAGGCAAATTATCTGAAGTTACATAGTAAGAGAAGCAAAAAGAAAAGAAGTGAAGAAAGCCTAGTGGACTTATGTAATACTTCAATAAAAACCAATATATAAATTATGAAAGTCCAAGAAAAAGAAGAGAAAGAAAGGGACAAAAATCTTATTTAAGAATATAATGGCCTAAAATCCAAGAAGTATAGGCATCTAGATTCATGAACCTGAAGAAAAGAGAAGGAAGATGAAACCAAAGAAATCAAATCAAATTGTTAAAAGTCAAAGACAAAATTTGAAAAAACCAATAACCAAGTAACTGATCACATACAAGTGAGCCCCATAAGGTTATGAGTGGATTTCTCAGCAGAAATTTTGCACACCATAAAAGATTGAGATAACAAATTAAAAGTTTTCAAAGGAAAAATATACCAACCAGGAATAGAATTCCTGGTAAAACTGTTCTTAGAAAAGTTGAGAGATAGGGGCGCCTGGGTGGCTCAGTGGGTTAAAGCCTCTGACTTTGACTCAGGTCATGATCTCAGGGTCCTGGGATCCAGCCCCGCATAGGGCTCTCTGCTCAGTGGGGAGCCTGCTTCCCTTCCTCTCTCTCTCTCTCTCTGCCTGCCTCTCTGCCTACTTCTGATCTCTGTCTGTTAAATGAATAAATAAAATATTAAAAAAAAAAAAGAAAGAAAGAAAAGTTGAGAGATAGACTTTCCCAGACAAAGAGAAGCTGAGGAAGCTTATCACCACTAGATCTGCTTTACAATAAAATAAAAAACAAAAATAACATCAATGACAGAGTGAGATGGGAGACAAACGTAAAAGTATAGACTTTTGGTATGCGATTGAAATTATGTTTTAAAGCTTAAAAAATACTGCTATAACTACAATGTATTGTAAATAAATCTCATGATAACTACAAAGAAAATATATATAAAAGATAAAAGAAAAAGAGCAAGAAATCAAAGCGTATCATTACAAAAAAATCAAAGCACCATAAAAGACAGCAAAGGAAAAAAGAAGAACAAAAAATGTATAAGACAGATAACAATGAACAAAATGGCAATAGTAAGTCCTATCCTATCAATAATTACTTTAAACATAAATCCATTAACACCCCCCCCAATCAAAAGACATAGAGTGGACAACTGAATTTCCAAACAAAACAAAACAAAACAAAAACAACAATATGCTATCTAAAAGAGACTCATTTCAGCTTTAAGGACACTTATCAACGAAATGCGAAGGGATTGGAAAAGATATTCCGTGAAAATAAGAAACAAAAGAAGAAAGAAGTAGTATACTTATATGAGACAAAAACAGACTTTAAGTCAAAATCTTTAGGGGAGCCTGGGTGGCTCAGTGGTTAAGCCGCTGCCTTCGGCTCAGGTCATGATCTCAGGGTCCTGGGATCGAGTCCCACATCGGGCTCTCTGCTCAGCAGGGAGCCTGCTTCCTCCTCTCTCTCTGCCTGCCTCTCTGCCTACTTGTGATTTCTCTCTGTCAAATAAATAAATAAAATCTTTAAAAAAAAAATCTTTAACAAAAGACAAACAAGGACATTATATAATTATAAATGGATAAATTAATCAAGAAGATACAACTATGATAAATGTATATGTACACACTATGAGAGCATCTAAATATAGAAACAAACATTGGCACTACTGAAGGGAAGAATAAAAAAGTGGAATAATAGTAAGGGACTTCAGTAACCAATTTTCAACAATGGATAGAATATTCAAAGAGAAAATCAATAAGGAAAAAGTGGACTTGAACAACACTAGAAAACACAAGTGCTTAACAGACACAGAAACAAAATTCCACGTTAACAGCATCAGAATCCACATTCTGTTCATATGCATGCGAGATAGTCTCCAAAATATATCACATATTAGGTCACAAAACAAGTCTTAACAAATTTAAGAAGAACAAATTTAAGAAGGCTGAAAAAATATCAGTTATCTTTTCTGATTACAACAGAATGAAACTAGGAATCAATAGCAGGAGAAAATTTTAAAAGTTAAAAATATGTAGAATTTTAATAACATATTTCTGAAATAATAGATCAAAAAGGAAATCAAAAGGGAAATCAGAAAATATGTTGAGACAAAATAAAATGAAAAAATTATATACCAAAACTAATGGTATGCAACAAAACTAGTTCAAAGAGAAAACTAAAAGTAACAAATGCTTACATTAAAAAAGAAGAGCACTTTCAGGGATTCCTGGGTGGCTCAATCAGTTAAACATCTGTCTTCCATTCAGGTCATGATCCCAGGGTCTGGGATAGAGCCCCATGTTGAGCTCCCTTCTCAGTGGGGAGTATCTTTCCTCTATGTCTACTCCCACACCCTCCTCTCCCCCAGTCATTCTCTCTCTCTTGCTCTCTGTCTGAAATAAATAAAATCTTAAAAAAAAGATTTCTCAAACAACTTCACTTTACACCTCAATTCAAAAGACAACAAACTATGTTTAAAGCTAACAAGAAAAGTAAATATTAAAAACTAATACAGAGATAAATAAAGAGTAGAAAACAAGAAAATCAACAAAATAGGAGTTCCACCCTCATGACCTAATTACCCCGCAAATGTCCCATCTCTAAACACCTTCACATTGAGCATTAGGATTTAACACATGATTCTGGGGTTGGGGGTGGGGGCACAGACATATATAAAGAACACAAAGTGAATTAAAGAAACTGTAGAAGACCTGTGTAGCAAGAAGCTATTGTGGCTGAGGTTACAGAGGTTGCTGCCTGTGTTGTCCTTTAGGATTTTGATGGATTCCTGTCCCACATTTAGGTCTTTCATTCATTTTGAGTCTATTTCTGTGTATGGTGTAAGAAAATGGTCCAGTTTCATTCTTCTGCTTGTGGCTGTCCAATTTTCCCAAAACCATTTGTCAAAGAGACTGTCTTTTTCCCATTGGATATTCTTCCCTGCTTTGGTGAAGATTAGTTGCCCATAGAACTGAGGGCCCATTTCTGGAATCTCTATTCCATTCCATTGATTTAAGGGTCTGTTTTTGTGGCAGTACCATACTATCTTGATGATTACAGTTTTGTAATAGAGCTTGAAGTCTGAAATTGTGATGCTACCGGCTTTGGCTTTCTTTTTCAAAATTCCTATGGCTATTTGGGGTCTTTTCTGGCTTCATACAAATTTTAGGATTATTTTTTTCTAGCTATGTGAAAAAAGTTGATGGTATTTTGATAGGGATTGCATTGAATGTATAGATTTCTCTAGGTAGCATAGACATTTTAACAATATTTATTCCTCCAATCCATGAGCATGGATGTTTTTCACTTCTTTGTGCCTTCCTCAATTTCTTTCATGAGAGTTCAATTGTTTTCAGAGTACAGATCTTTGCCTCTTTAGTTAGATTTATTCCTAGGTATCTTATGGTTTGGGGTGCAATTGTAAATGGGATCAATTCCTTAATTTTTCTGACTTCTATCTCATTGTTAGTAGAAATGCAACTGATTTTTCTGCAATGATTTTATATCCTGCCACTTTGCTGAATTCCTGTATTAGTTCTAGCAATTTGGTGGTAGAGTCATTTGGGTTTTCCACATAAAGTGTTACATCATCTGCAAATATTGAGAGTTTGACTTCTTTGTCAATTTTCAGATGTCTTTAATTTCTTTTTGTTGTCTGATTGCTGAGGCTAGGACTTCTAGTACTATGTTGAAAAACACGACATCCCTGCCGTGTTCCTGATCTTAGGGGAAAAGCTCTCAGTTTTTCCCCATTGAGAATGATATTCACTGTAAGCCTTTTGTATATGGCTTTTATGGTATTGAGGTATGTTCTCTCTATCCCTACACTATAAAGAATTTTAATCAAGAAAGGATGTTGTACATTGTCAAATGCTGTTTCTGCATCTACTGAGAGGATCATATGGTTCTTGGCCTTTCTTTTATTAATGTAGAGTATCACACTGATTAATATGAGGCTGTTGAAATCACCCTGGCAACCTGGGAATAAATATCACTCAATTATGGTAAATAATACTTTTAATGTACTCTTAGATCTTATTGGCTAATATCTCGATGAGAATGAACTATTGGGAATTCATCAAGATCAAACCTTTTGCACAGCAAAGGAAACAGTCCACAAATCCAAAAGATAAACAATAGCATAGGAGAAAATATTTGCAAATGACATACCAGATAATGGGCTGGTATCTAAAGTCCATGAAGAATTTATCAAACTCAACACCCAAAGAACAAATAATCCAATCAAGAAATGGGCAGAAAACATGAATAGATGTTTCTCCAGAGAAGACATACAAATGGCCAACACACACATGAAAAAATGCTCAGCATCACTCAGCATAAGTAAAAGACAAATCAAAACCACAATGAGATACCACCTCACACCAGTCAGAATGGCTAAAATAAACAAGTCAGTAAACGACAGTTGTTGGCAAGGATGTGCAGAAAGGGAAATACTCTTAAACTGTTGGTGGGAATGTAAACTGGTGCAGCCACTCTGGAAAACAGTATGGAGGTTCCTCAAAAAGTTGAAAATAGAGCTACCCTAAGACCCAGCAATTGTACTCCTAGGTATTTACCCTAAAATAAAAATGTTGTGATCAAAAGGAACACTTGTACCCCAATGTTTTTCCAGCAATGTCCACAATGGCCAAATGATGGAAAGATCCCAGATGTCCATCAAAAGATGAAAAGATAAAGAAGATGGCATATATATACATACATAAGTATGTATGTATGTATACACACACACACACACACACACAATGGAATACTTCTTAGCCAAAAAAAAAAAAAAAAACCCTTGCCATTTGCAACAATGAAGATGGAACTAGAAGCTCTTATGCTAAGTGAAATAAGTCAATCAGAGAAAGATAATTATATTATCTCACTCATCTATGGAATTTAAGAAACAAAACAGGATCATGGGGGAGAATAAAACAAGATAAAAGCAGACAGGGAGACAAACCAAGAAATTCTTAATCATGGGGAAAAAACTGAGGGTGCTGGAGGGGTGGGGGTGTAGGATAGAGTAACTGGGTGATGGGCATTAAGAAGAGCATGTAATGGGGCGCCTGAGTGGCTCAGTGGGTTAAGCCACTGCCTTCGGCTCAGGTCATGGTCCCAGGGTCCTGGGATAGAGTCCCACATCAGGCTCTCTGCTCAGCAGGGAGCCTGCTTCCCTCTCTCTCTCTCTGCCTGCCTCTCCATTTACTTGTGATCTCTCTCTCTCTATCTCTCTCTGTTAAATAAATAAATAAATTTTGAAAAAAAAAAAACAAAAGAAGAGCATGTAATGTAATGAGCACTGGGTATTATATAAGATTGATGAATCACTGAACTTTACCATCTGAAACTAATAATATATTATATATTAATTAATTGAATTTAAATTTTAAAAAGTAAAAAATAAATACACATAATAAAATAAAAAAGAAAAAGAAAATAAAAAAGAAAAAGAAAATAAAAATAAAAAATTAAATTAAATTAAAAGAATAAAGACACGGGTTGAAAAAGAGTCATAGTGGAAACTTAAGGGGAGTAGGACAGATAGAGAAAAATACTCTTCAGTTAGACTTTTACTGAATGATTTATAAATTTAGAAAAAGTTAGAAAAAAAGTGAGAAAGAAAAAGACTGGGTAGGAATACAGTGTCAGAGTAGGAGGACCCTAGGCTCATCTCTTCCCATGAACACTAGATAACTAAATAGATAACACTAGATAACTAAATACCCCAGAAATTGACCTGAAGACTGACAGAACAAAACTCCAGAACTAAAAGGAGAGAAGAGGCCACATCAAAGAAGGTAGGAAGTATGGAGATATGGTTTAGGGGAGAAATGGATTGTGCGTGCTGTGGAAGGGAGGAAGCTGTTATCATGGAGAAGGGCAAGAGAAAGAGCGGAGCACACAGGGAAACACAAAAGAACATTTCCGCAAAGTCACTGTCTTGGAAAATGAGAGGGGCTGAATTTCATGAGTCTTGCAACCAGCAGGTCTTAAAGTCTGGACTTTTAAAAGTCAGTAGCTTGACTGGTAAAGGGCCTGAAGGTCACTGTGCTCCTCCTGGAGAGAAAGCTGGCAAATATCACAGGGCAGACAGTGTGGTAACAGCAATCTGAAAAACATCTGGGGAACACAGGAGTAGCTTATTCTCTCTCCTGGAATCACATCCCTGAGAGGTAGCATTTATAGATATGCATATGCAAGAAAAAATAATCTGGACATTTCACTCCCCTGCCCCTCAGCATAAACACAGAGCCACATACAGGGTGAAGCATCCATCAATGGCTGCCTAACTTGCTTATTATATCAAGCCCAAACCCATGCACGCTGGTGGGATTGCCTCGGTCACACATACCAGAAATACTACAGAAAGCTCAGGCCATGCACTCTACATGACCTCTTCTTCATAAGGCCATTACTTTAAGGAAAGGAGGAGACATAACTGCCTTTTTTTAACACACAGAAGATGTCAAAGACTAAGATAAAATGCCAAGATATAAGAATTCATTCCAAAAGAAAGAACAAGAAAAGGTCATGGCCAGAGATCAAAGCAAAACCGATATAAGTAACATGCCAAATGGAGAATTTAAAGCAATAACCATAAGGACACTCACTGGACTTGGGAAAGAATAGAAGACATCAGTGACATCATCAAATGTAATAACATTACATATGAATGTTATACGAGTCCCAAAAGAAGAGAAAAAGGGGGGCAGAAAATTGGTTTGAAGAAATAATAGCTGAATACTTCCCTAGTATGAGGAAGGAAACAGACATCCAGAGCCAGGAGGCAGAGAACTCCCACCAAAACCAACAAAAGCAGGCCAGCACCAAGATTGTAAGTAACAAAATATAGTGTTAAATAAAAAATCATAAAAGTGGGGCACCTGGGTGGCTCAGTTGGATTAAGTGCCTGACCTAGGCTCAGATAATGATCTCAGTGTCCTAGGATTTGGCCCTGAGATGGGCTCCCTGCTCAGGAGGGAGTCTACATCTCCCTCTCCTTCTGCACCTCCCCAACTCATATTTTCTCTATCTCTCTAAAATAAAGAAATAAAATTTAAAAAAAAAATCATAAAAGCAGAAAGACAAAAGACGTCCTTAACTTACAAGGGAAAACCCAGAAGGCTAGCTAGAGATTTCTCAACAGAAACTTGGCAAGCCAAAAGGAGTGGCGTGCTATATTAGAAGTGCTGAATGGGAAAAATCTGCAGCCAAAAATATTCTACCCAGCAAGGTTATCATTCAGAATAGAAGGAGAAATAAAGAGTTACCAAGACAAACAAAAACCAAAAGAGTTTGTAAACACTAACTCAACCCTGCAAGATATAGTAAAGGGGCCTCTTCGAATGCAAAGGAAAGACGGAAAGTGACAAACACAAGAAAGGACCAGAGAAAATCCCTAGCAACAAGAAAAAACAAGTAATAAAATAGCAATAAATACATATCTGTTAATAAGTACTTTAAATGTAAATGGATAAAAACGCCAGTCAAAAGACAGAGGATGCCAGATGTATTAAAAATAAGACCAATATGGGTGCCTGGGTGGCTCAGTGGGTTAAAGCCTCTGCCTTCAGCTCAGGTCATGATCCCAGGGTCCTGGGATCGAGCCCCGCATCGGGCTCTCTGCTCCATGGGGAGCCTGCTTCCTTCTCTCTCTCTGCTTGCCTCTCTGCCTATTTGTGATCTCTGTCTGTGAAATAAATAAATAAAATCTTCAAAAAAAAAAAAAAAGACCAATATGCCATATGCTGCCAACAAGGGACCCATTTTAGACCTAAAGACACTTGTAGACTGAAAGTGAGGGAATGGGGGAGGAGTCAAGATGGTAGAGAAGTAGCAGGCTGAGATGACATCAGGTAGCAGGAGATCAGCTAGATAGCTTATCAAACCATTCCGAACACCTACAATCCAACAGGAGATCGAAGAGAAGAAGAGCAACAATTCTAAAAACAGAAAATCGATCACTTTCTGAAAGGCAGGACCGGAGGAGAAAAGTAAATCCAAAGTGACAGGAAGGTAGACTGCAGGGGGAGGGGCTGGCAAGTGGCAGAGCAATGGAGCACAAAATCAGAACTTTTAAAAAGTCTGCTCCACTGAGGGACATCACTCCATAGGTAAACCGGGGTAAAGCCCACTCAGGGACAGCAAGGCCTCAGGTCCTGCAGGGTCACAGAAGGATCAGGGGTGTCTGAGTATCACAGAGCTCACAGGTATTAGAGCTGGGAAGCCGGCTACAGAGACAGAGCCGAGGAGTGAGCTCTCAACTCAGGGTTACCTTGAACTGTAATCCGTGGCACAGGTCACTGCTCTGTGAGTGGGGACCCCACAAGATCCGAGGAGACCCCCCCAGAAGAGCTCAGGGATCTGCGAGGTTCAGAGACTCCAGGCGAAGCTGTGTGCCAGAGACAGAGATGCTTGGTCACAGGCTGGGTGAGCTCAGAGTGCAACCAGAGGCCAGGGAGACTGGAGTAAATGAGCACTTTTCTCCAAGGGCACACTGAGGAATTGGGCCCCGAGCACTTGGCTCCTCCGGGCTGGAGATTGGGAGGCTGCCATTTCCATTCCTGCCCTCTGGAACTCTACGGAAAGTGTTCAGGGAACAAAAGCTCCCAAAAGCAAACCAGAGTGGATTACTTAGCATAGCCCCTGGTAAGGTCGGTGCAATCGTACCTAGGGCAAAGACACTTGAGAATCACTACAACAGTGCTCGCTTCGGCAGCACATATACTAAAATTGGAGAATCACTACAACAGACCCCTAACCCAGAAGATCAACAAGAAATCCAGCCAAGACCAAGTTCACTTACAAAGGAGAATAGCGGAATTCCAGAGAAGGAGAAAGCAAAGCATAGAATTCATAGCTTTCTCCACATGACTCTTTAGTCTTGCAGAGTTGATTAATTTTTTTAATTAAATTTTTTTTCTTTGGCTAAATCTTTTTTAACTTTTTTTTTTAAGATTTATTTATTTATTTATTTATTTGACAAACAGAGATCACAATTAGGCAGAGAGGCAGGCAGGGAGAGAGGAAGGGAAGCAGGCTCCCCGCTGAGCAGAGAGTCCAATGTGGGGCTCAATCCCAGGACCCTGGGATCATAACCTGAGCTGAAGGCAGAGGCTTTAACCCATTGAGCTACCCAGGTGCCCCAATTTATTTTTTAACTTTTATCCTTTCCTCTTTTAATATTTTTTAACCGGCTTATCTTAACAAAGGTATATTGGAGAGAATTATTATAGAGAACTTCCCTAATATAGCAAAGGGAACAAGCATCAAAATTCAGGAGGTGCAAAGAACCCCCCTTAAAATCAATAAGAATAGGTCCACACCCCATTATCTAATAGTAAAATTTACAAATCTTAGTGCCAAAGAGAAAGTCCTGAAATCCTGAAAGCAGCCTGGGACAAGAAGTCTGTAATATACAATGGTGAAAGTGAGGAGATGGAAAAACATTTATCATGCAAATGAATGTCAAAGGAAAGCTGGAGTAGCAATATTTATATCAGACAAACTAGATATTAAAACAAAGACTGTAATAAGAGACAAAGAAGGGCACTACAAAATCATAAAGAGGAAAATCCAACAAGACCATAACAATTGCAAACATTTTTGTACCCAACACGTGACACTCAAATATATAAAACAATAACAACTATAAAGGAAATAATAGATAGTAATGCAATAATAGTGGGGAACTTAAATACTCCGCTGAAGTCAAAGGACAGATTTTCTAAATAGAAAGACAAGGGAAAAATGGCTTTGAAAGACCTATTTGACCACATGCAATAACATATATTCAGAATATTCCATCCTAAAACAGCAGAATACACATTCTTTTCAAGTGCACAAGGAACATTCGCCACAATAGAACATATATTGAGCCACAAAACAGGCCTCAACATATACAAAAAACTGAAATCATACCACGTATCTTTCCTGACCATAAATCTATAAAACTAGAAGCCAACCTTAAGAAAATATATGAAAGAAGGGAAATTTAAAAATGAGAGCAGAAATAAATAATATAGAAACGAAAACCCGATAGAATTATCTATGAAACTAGAAGCTAGTTCATTAAAAAAAATTTAACAAAATTGAAAAACCCCAGTGAGACTTATCAAAAAGAAAAAGGGCATATAAATAAAATAAAAAATTAAAGAGGAGAGAACAACCAACACCACAGAAATACAATTATAAGTGAGTACTATGATAAAATATATGCCAACAAATGGGAAAACCTAGAAGGATAAATTCCTAGAAACATAATAATAATCAAAACTGAAACAGGAAGAAACATAAAATATGAAAAGACTGATAACCAGCAAAGTAATCAAATCAGTAATCAAATAACTTTCAACAAACAAAAATCCAGACCAGAGAGGTTCACAGATAAATTCTACCAAACAGGTAAAAAAGAGTTAATACCCATTCTTCTTGAACTATTCTAAATAACAGAAAAGGAAGGAAAACTTCCAAATTCATTCTATGAGGCCACCAACCCAGACACTGAAACCAGATAAAGATTCCACAAAAAAAGAAGGCTACAGGGTGAATATTTCTAATGAAAATAGTTGCAAAAATTTTCAATAAAATGCTAGTAAACCAAATCTAATAATACATTAAAAAAATTATTCACCATGATCAGTGGGATTTATTTCTGGGCTACAAGTGTGGCTCAATATTCACAAATCAATCAATATGATTCATCATATTAATTAAACAAAGGATAAAAACCATAGGATCATTTCAATAGATGCAGAAAAAGCATTTAACAAAATGAAACATTCGTTCATGATAAAAGCCCTCAACAAAGTAGGTTTAAAGGGAACATACCTCAACATAACAAAGGCTACATATGAAAAACCTATAGTTAATATCATCCTCAATGGAGAAAAACTGGCAATTTTTCCTCTATAGTTAGGAACAAGAGAGATGTCCACTCTCACCACTGTTATTTAAATTAGTATTGAAAGTCTTAGGCCACCAATAAAACAAAGAAATAAAAGGTAGCCAAATCAGCAAGGAAGAAATAAAACTTTTACTACTTATAGATGACATGATACTATATATAGAAAAACTGAAAAGAGTCCACCAAAAAATTGCTAAAACTGATACATGAATTCAGTAAAGTTGCAAAATATAAAATGCATACAGAAATCTGTTTTATTTCTATCCACTAATAATGAAAAGCAGTAAGAGAAATCAAGGAATCAATCCCACTATTACACCACAAAACACCATAGGATACCTAGGAATAAACCTACCAAAGAGGTAAAAGATCTGTACTCTGAAAACAGAACATTTATGAAAGAAATTGAAGATGACACAAAGAAATGGAAAAACTTCCCATGCTCATTGTTTATAAACAAATATTTTTAAAATACCCAAAGCAATCTGCACATTTAATGCAATCCCTATCAAAATACAAACAGCATTTTGCACAGAGTTACAACAAACAATCCTAAAATTAGTACAGAACTACAAAAGACCTTCAAATAGCCAAAGCAATCTTGGGGAGGAGGGGAGGAAACCTGGAAGCATCACACTTCTGGACATCAAGCTATACCAATAAGCTGTAGTGATCAAGACAGCATGGTACTGGCACAAAAACAGACACACAGAATAGAAAACCCAGAAATGAACCCACAACACTATGGTCAACTAATATTCAACAAAGCAGTAAAGAATATCCATGGAAAAAAGATGATCTCTTCAACAAAACATGTTGGGGAAACTGGACAGCAACATGCAGAAGAATGTAATTGGACCACTTTCTCACACCACACACAAAAATAAATTCATAATGGATGAAAGACCTAAATATGAGACAGAAATCCATCAGAATCCTAAAAGAGAGCACAAGCAGTAGACTCCTTGACATCAGCCACAGCAACTTCTTACTAGTTATCTCTCTGGAGGGAAGGAAAACAAAAGCAAAAAGAAACTACCAGGACTTCATCAAGATAAAAAGCTTCCGCACAGCAAAGGGAACAATCAACAAAACTAAAAGGCAACCTACTGCATGGGAGAAGATATGTGCAAATGACATCTCTGATAAAGGGTTAGTATCCAAAATCCATAAAGAACTTATCAAACTCAACACCCCAAAACCAAATAATCCAGTTAAGAAATGAGCAGAAGACATGAATAGACATTTCTCCAAAAAAGACATACAGATGGCTAACAGATGCATCAAAAGATGCTCAATATCACTCATCATCAGTGAAAGACAAATCAAAACTACAATGAGATATCACCTCACACCTGTCAGCTAAAATTAGCAATACAGGAAACAACAGGTATTGGCGAGAATGGGGAGAAAGGGGAACCCTCTTACACTGTTGGTGGTAATACAAACTGGTCCAACCACTCTGAAAAATAGTGTGGATACTTCTCAAAAAGTTAAAAATAGAGCTACCCTATGACCCAGAAATTGCACTACCAGGTATTTACCCAAAGGATACAAAAATCTGATTCAAAGGGGAACATGAGCCCCAATGTTTATAGCAGCATTATCAACAATAGCCAGCCAAATAATGGAAAGAGCCCAAATGTCCAGTGACTGATGAATGGAGAAAACAGCTGTGGTACAAATATATACAATGGAATTATTACTCAGTAATAAAAAAGAATGAAACCTTGCC
This sequence comes from Mustela putorius furo, assembly GCF_011764305.1. Taxonomy (NCBI): domain Eukaryota; kingdom Metazoa; phylum Chordata; class Mammalia; order Carnivora; family Mustelidae; genus Mustela; species Mustela putorius. The sequence continues at coordinate 14,979,931 of NW_025422057.1, forward strand.
ATTTGCAATGATGTAGATAGAGCTAGATATCATTGTATAAGCAAAATAAGACAGAGAAAGAAATATACTATATGATTTCACTCACATGTGGAATTCAAGAAACAAAACAGATGAACAAGGGGTGGGGAGGGAGCAGGAAGAGAGAGGCAAACCAGAAAACAGACTCTTAACTACCGAGAACAGGTTTATTACAGGGGAAGTGGGCTGAGGGATGGAGTAAATAGGTGATGGGTATTAGGAGGGAACTTATGATAAGCACTAGGTGTTGTATGTAAGTGATGAACCCTAAAATCAACACCTGAAACTAACATTACACTGTATGTTAACCAATCAGGATTTAAATTAAAACTTGAAAAACATTAAAAAATAAAAATATAAAGTGGACAAAGGATCTGAATAGGCTTTTAAAAACTTGTTTTGAGTCCAGTTTGACAAACAATGTTAGGTTAGTTTCAGGTGTATAGCATACTGATTCAACATCTCTATATGCTATGTTCACCACAAGTGCAGCTACCTTCTGTCACCATATGATGCTATTACAAGATCATTGACTATGTTCCCTTATTGTATCTTTTATTCCTGTGACTTATTCTAATGAAAACACACTGATGCCCAAGAAAAGGTACTCAACATTACTATTTATCAGGGAAATGCAAATCAAAACCATAATGAGATATCCGCTCACACAGGTTAGAATGGTTATTACCAAAACAAACAAACAAACCAAACAAACAACCCCCCCCAAAAAACAAAACAAAACAACAAGAAATAACAAGTGTTGGTGAGGATGTGAAAAAAAGGAGACCCTTATGTACTATTGGTGAAAATGTAAATTAGTGCAGATGCTATGGAAAAAATATGGAAATTTATGAAAAATTTAAAGATAAAACTACTGTATGATCCAGCAATTCTACTTTTGGATGTTTGCCCAATGAAAATGAAAATACTGCCTCAAAGAGATATATGTGCTCCATGTTCATTGCAATATACAACACCCAAGATATGGAAGCAATGTAAGTGTCCATCACTGCATGAAAACACAAAGAAATTGTGGTATGCATATACAATAGAATAATTTTCTGCCATAAAAAAAGAAGAAAATATTGCTATTTGCAACAACATGAAGAGAACGTGAGGGCACTAGACCAAGTGAAATATGCCAGACAGAAAAAGAAAAATATTGTATGATCTCACTTACATGTATAATTTAAACCAAACCAAACCCAGATCTCATAGATAAAGAGAAAAGACTGGTAATTGCCAGAGATGGGGGTGGGGTGGAAGTCTTTATCCCACTTGCACCCCCACCTCTGGCAATTACCAGTCTTTACCTATTCACCTATTTCACTGTATATATATATATATATATATAGATAGATAGATAGATATAGATATAGATAGATAGATATAAAATTTCAGCTATGCAAGAATCAGGTCTAGTCTGTATAATACAGTGTCTATGGTTCACAATACTGTACTGTACTCTTAAAAACTTTTTAGGAGACTAGATCTCATGTTAACAGTTCTAAACACAGTAAACAAAAAAGAATAATTCAAATATTTCATTACCATCTTCATTTTGTAACATCTTCATTTTTAAAGAGTTATTTTCAGTTTCAAAAGAACTAAAATTCTACCCAAATAAACTGTATGATTGTCCACAATAGCCAAACTATGGAAAGAACCTAGATGTCCATCAACAGATGAATGGATCAAGAAGATGTGGTATATATACACAATGGAATACTATGCAGCCATCAAAAGAAATGAAATCTTGCCATTTGCGACAACATGGATGGAATTAGAGCATATCATGCTTAGTGAAATAAGTCAAGCGGAGAAAGACAACTATCATATGATCTCCCTGATATGAGGAAGTGGTGATGCAACATGGGGGCTTAAGTGGGTACGAGAAGAATAAATGAAAGAAGATGGGATTGGGAGGGAGACAAACCATAAGCGACTCTTAATCTCACAAAACAAACTGAGGGTTGCTGGGGGGAGGGGGTTTGGGAGAAGGGGGTGGTATTATGGACATTGGGGAGGGTATGTGTTTTGGTGAGTGCTGTGAAGTATGTAAACCTGGTGATTCACAGACCTGTACCCCTGGGGATAAAAATATATGTTTATAAAAAAAAAAAAAAAGTCAAGGGAATAGAAGTATCAATCATACAGTTTTTTTTAAATTTTTTTTAATATAATTTTTTATTTTTTATAAACATATATTTTTATCCCCAGGGGTACAGGTCTGTGAATCACCAGGTTTACACACTTCACAGCACTCACCAAAGCACATACCCTCCCCAATGTCCATAATCCCACCCCCTTTTCCCAAACCCCCTCCCCCCGGCAACCCTCAGTTTGTTTTGTGAGATTAAGAGTCACTTATGGTTTGTCTCCCTCCCAATCCCATCTTGTTTCATTTAACTTTATACAATCTCAGATGGATAGAAATAGATGTATGTTACTCCAAACTTTGAGCCCTTTTCTGTGATGACTTACAATTAATCTTTCATACATTTAAACTTCACAAACTTTTATAATTATATCACTGATGCAGTAAATTGTTCAAAGAAACAAGTATTCCATAATGCTAAATGAGCTAAGTCAAAAAAAGACAAATACTTGTAATGATATCATTTATATGTAGAATCTAGAAAAGCCAAACTCATAAAAGCCCTTCGGGTTGAGGGTTGGGCAGGATTGGGAACATGCTGTTTAAGGAAAAAAACCTTGCAAACAGTAAATAAATAAGTCCCAGAGATCAAATGCACAGCATAGTTAACATAGGTAATAATTCTGAATTATATACTTCAATGTCGCTAAGAGACTAGCTTTTAATTATTCCCACCACAAAAAAGAAATGATAATTATATGATATAATAGTGGTGTTAGCTGATGCTACCATGGTAAATATTGCAATACATATAAATGTATCAAAGCAACCTGTTATATATACTTTAAACTTATATAATATAATATGCTAACTATATCTCAATAAAAATGATTAAAAAAGAATCCAGGAGGCATCTAACTTAGATAAACCAGTGGATTTAAGAAAAGACAGTGGAAAATCTACTACTGTGCAAAAATGTATAAGAAAAATAACATATCTAATATAGCACGTTTTGAATTTACGGCTTTTGTTTTCAGATAAGGTTACCCCCAGTTTAAGAGCATAATTATAAACACAAACACTGTGATGAGACTGAAAAAATAACTAAAACATACAATTTAAGTTGTAGGGCTGTTGGCAGACGAGAAGAATAAATGAAATATCAAACACACAAACTCCCTTAATCACAAAGATACATAAATTTTACAAAAAAAAAAAAAATTAACATGATTAGTCTTTCTTCAAAAGCCCTGCAATGAAGTAATTCTGAGAAGAGGTTAAAATTACAATAGAAAAATAACAAAAAATATGTATCCCACAATATTAATATAATTATATAATAAAAGTTAAATTATCTTCTCACCTGTTCTGGGTTTGCTATGAAGTTTATGGCAGTATGGTGGCGATCATCTTCCTGTAATAAGCTGAAGGTAAACTGATAGTCAATCAAAAGGCTGTCTGTGGGGGAAAAAGAAATACAATCCTGGTGTATGCATTTTCACAAATTGATAAAGAAAAGTTAAGTGGAAACATATTGTTTATGAGTATTAAAAATAATTATTATTAATTATCAGTGGCCCATTCAAGACTACCAATATATGTATCTTTGTTATCAAGCAACAAGAAGCAAAATACAGTTATGGAAGAAATTCTAATTCTTTAAAAATTGTACTTATTACTTCTCTTGTCATTACAAAAGTTCTACAAACAGAATACATATTCTGGAAAGTACACAAATGTGAAAAGAAATGAAAAAGTCAACCATAATCTTAGAACTAGAGAAAAATACAGGCAACATTTTGGTGCATTTGATTCCAGTTAAAATTTTGTAGATAGAAAAATAGACAGGCAGACATTTTGGTACCCTAATTTCAAAAAATCAAAATTCTTTGAACACATGAGCATTAATATATAAATAATACTTCATCACATATTCTAATGAATTTATTTTTTCCTTTACTATTGTGGTAATTTTTACCTTTAGCAATTTAAAAATGACTCTGTGATAAACATCATTCTACAGAGGTAATTCATTAATAATTGACAAAAAGAAATCCATGTAAAAAATTTTTAATTTGTTCATGTATAATGTTGAAACCAAGGTGAAAGATGTGAGGGTTATATATCATGAGTAGCTTCATATGTTATACAAGAGTGAAGAATTATTCATTAATGTTAAACTGCCACCTTTACAAAAAACATTTCAAATTATTTTAAATAAAGATGACTTCTATTTTTTGGATACATACCTTTCATGTTATGCCCTCAGCCATTAAACACTATTAAAATAAAAAGTAAAGATAGGAATAATATCACTGAAATTATTGTTAAAATTATCGAGGCATCATTCTTTATATGTTGCTTACTACATATATTTTATAAGATCCACCTTATAAATTTCTCTTTAATTTAGCGTAACACAACATTTCATCTTTCTCAGAATTTATGTGGGATAATAAGAATTGTACAATAGGTAATATTTCCAGTTTTCAACTGACTGCCAGTAACTGCAAAGGTAAAATCAATAGGCCAGTATGTTCTAGGCACTGGAGACACAGTAATAAATGATTAAAATTTTTCTCCTCATGTCTCTTATATCCTATTGGATGGACATTAGAAATAAATAAATAACTTAAGTATATAGTATAACAGATGACATTAAGTGTTTTGGAGAATAATAAATCAATGAAAAGGAGAGAAACTGTTGTCAGAGTAGGAGTTCGGTTGAAATTTTGAGAAGGAACATTTAAAGATGAAAGACATTAGTAATATAAGCTGCAGAGTTTACTGAAGAAAATGGAATCCAGGCAGAAGAAACAAGTACCAACCTCTCATTAAAGAAAAAAAAAAAAAAGTTCGTCTTAACTATGAATCTCGTAAAAAGCGATGTTGCAAGGAATAGGCCACAGGTGATGGTGGCGAGGGTACTAGCAGGGGAGGTTACAAGAAAAGGCCAGACATTCAGAATGTGTTTGGTAGCATTCAACACACAGGATTAACTGAATGATGGGATGTAGCATTTGAAAGAAAGAAAGGTAAAGCTTTTTTGACTCGTGACCACACAAAATGTTGGCATTAACTGTGATGATTAAGAAAACTAGGTTTTATTTTGGGGGAGTTAGAGGAAACTTTAGGAGTCTAGTTTTGAAGATGTGAAGGTTGAACTACTTATTGAATTTCCAAGCGATATATTGAATCGAGCTTAGGACCTTGTTTAGTAGATAACAATTTGCAAATTATCAACATTTTAGAGGAGATCTGAAACCCTGAAGCCAAGAAATCACCAACTACAAATAGAGAAGAGGTGTGAGAAGTAAGCCCTGAGGCATACCAATGTAAATAATCGATCCTCAGGAGACAGAGATAGCAACCTATGAGATAGGAATAAAACCAGAAGTTAGTGTCATGGGAGTCAAGTAAACATGTTGTTTAAAAAAGAGAATAGTGATCAGCCTGGTCAGTTCCAGCTGGCAGGGGTTCAGAGGCAAGATTGCAATACTGTGGAAAGGTACTATCTATTCAAAATGAAGGAAAAATATGACTGAGGAAATGTAAGCACTGCAAAATTAGTTTCAAGAATCTGCATAATTCTATTTACTTTTTCTAGCATGAAAGTTAAGTATTAAGAAGTCAGGAGTAGACTGCTCTGGGAGGTAAGGACTGGTAACAAGGGACACTTCATATCCATGAGCATTGGCTGCAGTGCCCCCATTCTTCTGCCTCTATGGACCCTAGGTCTGTGGCACAATCCTATCCCATTAGATTCTTGGCAAGGCATTCAACTTTGATTTTACTATTCTTTCTTATTCATTCAATTTGGAAGAACAAGATCAGTACAACATATATATGCTAATGATCAATCTTAATGTGACTTGAGCTAAAAAATAAGTCTGAATCCTGGAAGAAAATTAGTAGGAGTATTATTCAATTCACGTGACTAATAAGAGTACCTGTCGTGAATGTTAATTACTATAAACTGAATAAAATTTGTGGTCCTAACAAAATGGTTTGTTTTAAAGCTGCTTAGAATCAAATTCCTCCAGAAGCCAACCGTGCAATTTTCCACTTAACCAGGAGATGATCTACCTCTCCCCCTAACAGTTTTAAATATCATGTTGGTGTGTTTTTAGGGGAGTCTCAATGAATAATTACCTGGCACTAAAAACATGTATCTCAATGCTGAAATTTACTCTGAACTTCTTAGCCAAATACAGTACATAACAAAAAACATTAAAATGTTAAGTAAGTATCAAGTTTATGCAAATGTACACAATTTGAAAATAAGTTTTTGTACTATTTTTTTTTAAAGATTTTATTTATTTATTTGACACAGAGAGAGAGATCATAAGCGGGCAGACAGGCAGGCAGAGAGAGAGGAGGAAGCAGGCTCCCTGCTGAGTAGAGAGCCTGATGCGGGGCTCGATCCCATGACCTGAGATCATGACCTGAGCCAAAGGCAGAGACTTTAACCCACTGAGTCACCCAGGCGCCCTAAGTTTTTGTACTACTTTAATGAACTACCTCATTATGGTATAAAACAGGAAGTCCTGTTTGACTACAATCAATTTATTATGTTATCATAATTAATGAGTAATGACAAAGTAGCAGGAGGAATAAGTGTGGAGAGGTGAGAAAACCACTTCTTTTAAATTCCAGTATACTTAACATCCAGTTTTAGTTTCAGGTGTACAATATAGTAATTCAACAGTACTATACATTACTCAGTGCTCATCAAGCTGCGTGCACTATTAATCTATTACATTTATTCCACCCTCCCCCACCTCCCACTGGTAAAGATCAGTTTGTTCATTCTCTATAGTTGAGTCTGTTTTATTTGTCTTTTTTTAGTTTGTCTCTTTTTATTTTTCCTTTGTTCATTGTTTTATTTCTCAAATTCCACATATGAGCGAAATCATGTGGTATTTGTCTTTCTCTGGTTGACTTATTTCACTTAGCATTATACTCTCCAGATCCATCCATGTTGTTGCAAATGACAAGATTTCACTCCTTTTTATGGCTGAATAATATTCAACTGTACAAACACACCACATCTTTACCCATTCTTCTATCAATAGAACCCTTGGACTGCTTCCATACTTTGGCTATTGTAAATAATGCTGCAATAAATGTAGGGATACATATATCTTTTTGAATTAGTGCTTTCATACTATTTGGGTTAAAACCCAGAAGTGGAATTACTAGATCATATGGAAAATTCAATTTCTAAATTTTTGAGGAACCTCCATACTGTTTTTCACATTGGCTACATCAGTTTGTATTCACACCAACAGTGCACAAGGGCTTCTTTTTCTCCACATCCACGCCAACATCTATTGTTTCTTGTGATGTTGATTTTAGCCATTCTGACAGGTATGAGGTGATATCTCAATGTGGCTCTGATTTGCATTTCCCTGATGATCAGTGATGCTGGTATCTTTTCATGTGTCTATGGGCCATGCTATGTCTTCCTTGTAGAAATGTCTATTCATGTGTTCTGCCCACGTTTTAATGGGATTATTTGTTTTTCAGGTGTTGAGTTGTATAAGTTCTTTTATATTTTGGATACTAATCTTTTATCAGATACGTCATTTGTAAATATCTTCTCCCATTCATTAGGTTGTCTTTTAGGGTGAACTACTTTTTAAGTGGAGAGAAGTAGCATGTTTTTATACTGATTGGCATAAATATAAATTTAGTAGAAAGGGAAAAATTAATGAGAGGAGAAATTTTAGAACAATGTCCTGCAGGTAAAAAGCAATGAGTTCAGAACTCAAGGGATGGCCCAGTAGTGCATTCCCTAGATTTGTGAGGTTTTTGTTTGTTTGTCCTTTCTCCTTCCAGATATCCCCACCTCAGTGCTAGAACAGCTACAATCTGGAAGCAAGGGCAAGTTCATACAGGGAAAAAAAAAAAAAAAAAAGAAGTCCTAGGAAAATCCTGCTGTTGGGACTAAATATAGGGTGGAACCCTGTACACCATGTTCATCTTACACCAAGGTGAGCAGAGCTGAAGCTTGTACTGTTGCAGGAAATATAGCAAAGTGTTAAGTTTTACTAAACCTTAGTAATATACACAACTTTCAAATGATATTATATATACTACAGAAGGATATGTAACATATATATATAAAAGTATGTATACTATACTTTTCAGTATATTTTAAATTTTCATTATTTACAAAATACAAACTGTATACTACATGTTTAAATATATTACTGGCTAGGAACAATCATTTGAAAACTTTGTGAATAGAAAAATACCAAAGGGATGTATGTCACAATTTGAAGAAATGATAAACACTATATAAATGAATCCTCTGATTTTACAGCCTGGGGCCTGGAGTTTGGAACAACTGTAAATGATATCCCAACTCTTAAATATTTTGACTAACAATGAGCAATCTCTAATAATTTTGGGAAAATTAGAACTTTGCAATTAATTTCCCAATTGTATCTAAAAATGAAGCCTACAAATAAGGGTAAAATAGATATAAAAAATAGCCACTCTTTTTATACAGCTCTTTAACTTTTTGTATGAACTTAGCAGAACTTAAGGAGAATATGCAGCTGTTCGTAATTCTGACTGCAAATTCTAATTGCATAGATTAAAAAAGTAAAAACCAAAAAGTTGACTATTTTATATTGTTAAATTAGTTTGACTTGCATAGTGAGAAAGAAAAATATTTGTGAATGTTATATATGTAATATATACCATATATAGTTATATATATAGTATATATAATAATTTAACATGAGTAAACTGTCTAGTCATTTAAAATATTTATTTGGTATGCATAAAATAAAAAGGGAAATCTAAAAAACTCTATAAAATTACAGATAAAAAATGAGATAATAATATTGAAGACTACAATAAAAAGGAGCTAAATAAACTAAAACTGTAAAAACATACAGAAACAAAAAAGTAATAAAATAATGTAAAGTAATAAGGTAATAAAAAATGGAAAAATTAAACAGAATAACGGAATCAGAAAACAGAATAATTAAAACAACATTAAGACTGAATCAGTCTATGTAGGTCAAATCTGAAACAGCCTCCCAGAACAGAACAAAGATGAAAATTCAAGAGGTAGGCACAGAAATTTCAATATATGCATGACTAATGTTGTTAAAGCAGACATCATAACAAATTGAAAAAGTATATATTATATATGCATATCATACATATATGCTATATGATAGAAAAGATCTGTTGAAGACTAAAACTTAAATACTGAAACACCTCATATAAAAATAAAAAGAATCCAGCATTATTCATGATAGCCCAAAAGTAAAAACAACCCAATTTCCATCAGTTGGAAAACAGTAAAAAAAAAAAAAAGGCAATGTGTCCACACCGTAGAATATTATTTTGTCATAAAAAGGAATGAAGTACTGATACTTAATGTGAGTCTTGAATCATGATAAATAAGTCAGTAACAAAAGACCAAATATTCCACATTTTCATTTCTATATATGTCAGAGTAATAAATCCATAGAGACAGAAAGAAGACTATTGGGGTGTGCAGGAAGGAAAGATGAGGAGTGACTGCTTCTATGTACTGGTTTCTCTTAGGAGTGATGGAATGTTCTAAAATTTGATTATGGTAATGGTTACACAACTTTCCAAAGATAGTAAAAGATACTGAATTGAACACTTTAAAAAGAGTAAGATTTGGAGCATATGAATTATATCTCAATAAAGCTGTTATTTAAAAAAAAATTACTGACATCTGAGCATGTCTCTGTATACAAGCATATGCACACATACACACACACATTCACACAAATAAGTAGTTTACAAAGAAAGATGACACAAGATGACAAGTGTTCTTAGGTAACAATATAAATCAAAAGAAAAGAAACTGGAGTCGTATTTATGGAATATGTATACTCAGCCATGCTGGCTACACAGAAAAATAACATAGTGATAAATTTCAGGTAAAAAATGTCCTAAAAGACATGATCTATATACTCTTCTAAAAAAAATTATTCATCACATTCTACAACTAAGAGACAAATACAAATAAGGAAACAGCATAAAGAAAAGGCCTGGCAGTGAACAGATGACAGATTTCAAGTTGGAATAAAAGAAGAAAACAAAATTATCTATGTCTAAAATCAGATTGCTTACAAAGAAATATAAAACATTTAAAATAATAAACAAGTTAAGTATATAGGCAGGTATAATATAAAAATACAAGCACCAGGGTGCCTGGCTGGCTCAGTCAGTGCCACAGCAACTCTTGATCTCAGGGTTGTGAGTTCGAGCCCCACACTGGATATAGAAATTACTTAAAAGTAAAATCTTAAAAATATACATATAAGCACCTACAACTCTGATTTGAGGCTATTTGACTACAATGGTTACATTGGTGATTATGCTTCTCTCTCCACACACACACAAAAAAAACCACATTATATTAATAACAAGTACACAGTTAGCCCTAATATCTTAGCTCTCCATACTTTCTTAAGAATTTTTTTAAAGAATTTTATTTCCTTATTTGTCAGGGAGAAAGGGAGAAAGAGAACACAAGGAGGGAGAGCAGCAGGCAGAGGAAGAGGGAGAAGGAGGCTCCCCACAGAATAGGGAACTCCATGTGGGGCTCCATCTCAGGACCCTGGGATCATGACCTGAGCTGAAGGTAGACACTTACCCGTTAAGCCACCCAGGTCCTCCTCTAAACTATTTTAAATCCATACATTTTGCTTATAATAAAGCTGCCCTGGGAGTATAGAGAGTTTGAGTCCTATAAGTCCTTTTAAAAGTTGAACATAAAAAAAATTAATGCATAATTAAAATATATGTGGAAATTGAAACTAAGAACCATGCCAAGACAGATAATAACAGAAACAATGAGGCAGGTAAAAAAGTATGCAGTAGATAAAATATTAAATTGAGGGCACAGGATTTCCATGAAAAGTAGGAAGAAGGAAGGTGGAATAATGCTTCAGAGGAGATGAAATTTTTGAACAGATATAGAAAAGCAATTATTTGTCAATGTCAAAGATATCAAGGCAGATGCCATTCCCATGTCTAGATTCTAAGGTATCAAGATTAGGAAAGAAGAAAAAGTCAACTCTTCCTTTAAGGGACAGCTAGGTTTCAGGATACAGTAAGTTTCAGTTACACCAAGACAGTGGAATTCCATAGTACTCTCTAGAGTATTACACTAAGCTAAATAAGTCAGTCAGAGAAAGACAAATGTCATATTATTTCGCTCATACGTGGAATTCAAGAAACAAAACAAATAACCAAAGGGGTTAAAAAAGAGAGGCAAACCAAAAAACAGACTTAATTACAGAGAAAAAATTTATTTATTTTTTTTCACCAGGGGGGAGAGAGTGAGGGGATGGGTTACATAGGTGATGGAGATTATGGAGTGCATTTGTTGGGATGAACACCAGATGTTCTACGGAAGTGTTGAATCACTATAATATTACACTGTATGTTAACAAACTGGAATTTAAATAAAAGCATTTTAAAAAGAAGGTAGAGTTGAAGAAGAGGAAAGAGGAAGTGATGAAGGAGGAGGAGAAGGAATATACTTGGTGATTTAATTTTGAAAAACAAAATTTTTAAATAAAGGAAAAAAAGAACAACACCCCAGAACCAAATGAGCATACTTAGCTCCTATATGTTGGTTTCTTTTTTTTAAATTTATTTATTTTCAGCATAACAGTATCATTATTTTTGCACCACACCCAGTGCTCCATACAATCCGTGCCCTCTAGTTAATACCCACCACCTGTACCCGACCTCCCACCCCCCCGCCACTTCAAACCCCTCAGATTGTTTTTCAGAGTCCATAGTCACTCATGATTCACCTCCCCTTCCAATTTACCCCAAACCCCTTCTCTCTAACTCCCCATGTCCTCCATGCTTTTTGTTATGCTCCACAAATAAGTGAAACCATATGATAATTGACTCTCTCTGCTTGACTTATTTCACTCAGCATAATCTCTTCCAGTCCTGTCCACGTTGCTACAAAAGTTGGGTATTCGTCCTTTCTGATGGAGGCATAATACTCCATAGTGTATATGGACCATATCTTCCTTATCCATTCGTCCGTTGAAGGGCATCTTGGTTCTTTCCACAGTTTGGCGACCGTGGCCATTGCTGCTATAAACATTGGGGTACAGATGGCCCTTCTTTTCACAACATCTGTATCTTTGGGGTAAATACCCAGGAGTGCAATGGCAGAATCATAGGGAAGTTCTTGAGGAATCTCAACATGGCAGGATACAAAGTCAATGTACAGAAATCAGTGGCTTTCTTATACACTAACAATGAAAATACAGAAAGGGAAATTAGAGAATAGATTCCATTTACTATAGCACCAAGAACCATAAGATACCTGGGAATAAACCTAACCAAAGAGGTAAAGGATCTGTACTCAAGGAACTACAGAACACTCATGAAAGAAATTGAAGAAGACACAAAAAGATGGAAGACCATTCCATGCTCTTGGATCGGAAGAATAAACATTGTTAAAATGTCTATACTGCCTAGAGCAATCTATACTTTTAATGACATTCCAATCAAAATTCCACTGGTATTCTTCAAAGAGCTGGAGCAAATAATCCTAAAATTTGTATGGAATCAGAAGAGACCCTGAATTGCTAAGGAAATGCTGAAAAACAAAAATAAAACTGGGGGCATCACGTTACCTGATTTCAAGCTTTACTATAAAGATGTGATCACCAAGACAGCATGGTACTGGCATAAGAACAGACACATAGACCAGTGGAACAGAGTAGAGAACCCAGATATGGACCCTCAACTCTATGGGCAAACAATCTTCGACAAAACAGGAAAAAATATACAGTGGAAAAAAGAGAGTCTCTTCAATAAATGGTGCTGGGAAAACTGGGCAGCTATATGTAGAAGAATGAAACTCGACCATTCTCTTACACCATACACAAAGATAAACTCAAAATGGATAAAAAAGACCTCAATGTGAGACAGGAATCCATCAGAATCCTAGAGGAGAACATAGGCAGTAATCTCTTCGATATCAGCCACAGCAACTTCTTTCAAGATATGTCTCCAAAGGCAAAGGAAACAAAAGCAAAGATGAACTTTTGGGACTTGATCAAAATCAAAAGCTTCTGCACAGCAAAGGAAACAGTCAGCAAAACAAAGAGGCAACCCACGGAATGGGAGAAGATATTTGTAAATGACAGTACAGACAAAAGGTTGATATCCAAGATCTATAATGAACTCCTCAAACTCAACACACACAAAATAGACAATCATATCATATGTTGGTTTCTAAATACCATTCTCCAATTATAAGAAACCATGACTTCCTAGAACAATGGATGATTCCAGAGCAAGGGCAGGAAATGTACAAGGTAAGTCTGAAATATCTTTAAGTGCAAGAAAATAAGGAAAATACACAAAAAAATTATGGAATCATGCTCAAAGGAAGCAAGGGCTGATTTGAGGATTTTCCAAATAGCCAAATTTAGAGCAGATGAAGTTATAAATAATGATGGTAATTTATTATAAGCCTTAAATACATACCCATGAGGCAATACTGATATAAACAAATAACTGAATAAACAAATAAATAAGAGAAAATGAGCAGCTCTTCTTTATAGTTATTAAATGCAGAAGAAATAGTGGAAGAGAAAAATCACCATTTGGCAAGTACATTAAAAACTTTTTCAGGTAAGTATTGTATGGTAAAATACATGTATAGTAAAAAAAAAAATGGGTGATAGTATGATGATAAATAGGATATTTACACAATCCAAAGAATTTCCTCATAAAATACTCATTAGATTAAAAAAAAAAAAAGAAACTAACTTTAGAGTGAAAAAAGCGGCACCCACCATACAGTAAGAGCCAATCAAAGATAATAGCATCAATGGTGGAAAAAATTGGTACCATATGCATCCCTATAGGATACATTGAGAAAGACACACATCACTTCTGCACTATCATTACTAAAAATGCACAACCTGAATTTAACCATGAAAAAACACCAGGCAAATCCAAAGTGGGGGATATACTATAAATATCCAACACTTCAAGAGTCAAGGTCATAAAGAAATATTTGTAAATATATGTAAGTCTGTAATTATTTCGCACTGAAAACTTTAAAAGAACTTTTTTCAAAACTGTATATATGTCCTCCAGTTTCATCCATGATACATATTGCAGGATTTCCACTCATCAGTCAATGGACATTTAAGCTGTTTTTACATAATGGCTCTTTTGAATAGTGTTGCAATAAACATTTGAGGGCTATTATCTCTTTGAGATCCTGATTTGTATTCTTTTGGATAAATACTCAGAAGTAAAACCGCTGGATGTAAGTGAAATAAACCAGTCGCAGAAGGACATATACTCCACGATTCTATTTGTGTAAGGTCTCTAAAATAGTTAAACTTTTAAATCAGAGAGTAGCACGGTTGTTGCCAGGGAGCAGGGAGGTGGGTATGAGAGGATAAATAAATAAGAGACATAAAGTGTCAATTATGCAAGATAAATAAGTTCTGGAGATTTGTGCTACAGCTGTACACCTAAAATATTTTTAAGAGGGCAGATTTCATGTTAAAATGAGATAAATTTAAATTTAATTTTTAAAAACTGCCACTATGAAAAAAATGATGACTAAAAATATCTTAAAACTATAGTACACTGATAGTTACAAGAGAACAAAATAACAGCATACATAAAGATATTAAGGATTAATTTAAAAATAAATAATAATAATAATTACTAGAGAGTAATTTTGAGAAATATTCCCTTTGTGAGGTATTAATTCCTTACTGCTGCTGTAAAAATTGACCACAAACTCAGTGGCTTAAAACAATGTGAATTTATTCTCCCAGTTCTAGAAGTCCTAAGGAAGTCCAAATGAACCTTACAAAGTAAAAAGAATGTGTTAGGTGAGGTTACTTCTGGCGGCATTCAAAGAGTATTCATTTCCTTGCCTTTTCCAGCTTCTAAAGATTGCTCACTCCTTCGCTCATGGCTCTGTCCCCTTCCTGGCTCCCTGTTTCCATGATCACATCTCCCACAGCTGTAGTCAAATCTCCCTCACCCCCGTTTCTTAAGAAATGTTGGTATTACACTGGATCTACAAGAACAATCTCCCCATCTCAAAATGGTCAATTTAATCATATCTTTTACCATTAATCAATCTCTTTTACCACTTAAGGTAATATATTCACAACTTTTAGGGACTAGGATGTGTACATCTTTGGGGGAAATAGGATTATTCAGCCTACCAGTATCAGTTTATAAGAAAATGACTGGGGAAATATCTAATACAGTGTTAGAAACAGTTTTCTCTAGGTAGAATTATCAGCAATTTTAATTTGTCTTTTTCCTATCTCTTTTCTAGAATGAACGTGCATTATTACTTCCATAACTGGGCCAAAAAAGATTTTTAAACGGGATGCTCAGAGGACTTTTCTCTTTTGATCCTTGATCTTTAACACATTTCTCAAATGATTTAAACTATGCATTAAGTAATTAGATTTACATAGTTATGTATCTGTTCAAAAAATGGCCTATCTCATTTCTAATTCACTTAGAAATGAGTATACACCAAAAAAACATGTAAAATACTCAGTCTCTTTTGTTAGACTTCTATGACTAGAGCAAACCAAGAGTTGAGTTCCAACATGCAGCAGCAGATTTTTTGGGGGGTAATTCAGTCAGTACTGGACTAGCAGTCATGGAACAAAAAAAGTGACTGCTATTTACTGCAAAGAATAACATGTACATACAAAATTAAGTTCATGAATAAATGAAACACCATAAAAGAAGCTTTTGCAAACAAAATGTCAAGTGAAAAGACTTTAACATGTATAAAATATTTAAAGAGGCCAAACTAGAGATTAATGGGAAAGATGACTAAAAATTTAAATGTTACAGCAAAAGGTTCTTTGAAACAGAACTTGGACTATAAAGAAAGTTTCTGAGAACATTATATATGTGAGGTGACGAAAAGCAAATAATCAGTATTTGTTGTAGTCTTTCAACAAAAGCTACATGTGATAATGTAGTTTCTAAGAAAATAATAATCAGTGATAAAAATAATCAAAATATATGTTGGAGATACCTATATATTTGAGATGCAAGAAGGCAAACATCAGGATCAGAAATGAAATTGATCTTGACTTGTATATATCAACGATACTGTTCATTCAAATTTCAGTTCATTTGAGAACAAGAATAATTATTACATAAATTTTGAATTGTTACAGAAATTTTTAATTTGAATATTTTGAGAAAGAAACTGAGGCTTTATGATTTGCTTTTTTACCATTAATGCTGTATTTCACTTTTAATTGAGCATTAATCACAATATTTAAGGAGATCTCAATCTTAGCCTCCCCTTTACTGAAGAGGTTATGTTATACAGGTTAACTAACCTCAGTGAGATTCAATGCCACAATGGGGATAAAACCGCTTATCTCAGAGGATTATTCTGCGGGTTAAATATAATTGTGCCAGTAAGTATGTGGCTTAGAGAAGACTGTTAGAAAATAAAGGCATTCGATAAATGTTGTTTCACTTTTCTCATTTACTCTATTGGCTCTGAATAAATTCTAAAAAATTTCAAAAGTCAAACAGATTCTCATATGTGTATTTATATATAATTACATATTGTTAATAAATATGAGTTCATGATCACATATATTTGGTTCTATGTAGTTTCACTGTAATCCCTTTGCCACAAGCATGTTTGTTGTACAAATAATTGGCCATAAGGCAATTTGCCATAAAAGATAAAAAATAACTGGTGACAGTTTGGCTTGACAGATTTTTGGCTTCAACACCTGTTTGGTTTCATTTCTCCATTGATGCAGTGCTCCCATTTTTATACTATATAAATCTTGGACCTCATAATGGTCCATACAGCAGCACATAGTTCTGAACCCACATTTCCTGCAGAACTATCAGTGGACTTGTGATAAGATGGAAAGAATAAATAACAGTGTAGAATGCTTTCACAATGCAATACAAAGCCCAGGTACCAATATGCATACTACTATTTAGAAACTGATATCCCTACTAAAGAAGGAAAAATTGTGACCAGAAAAGGAAAAATTATAATGTTGAAGGAGGAAACAAATCAACAAGCAAGGAAAAAAATGTATAACAGTATGAAGAAAATAATTTAAAAACAAGTTCTTAGGGACGACCAGCAAAATAAAATCACTTATTTGCAAAGTATTGCTATGAATCCACACACATTTTAAAGGTATTCAAATATTTTGTATTTGACAATAAAGAGTTTTTAATTTTGTTACATTTTCATGTTTATGTCCTTTTTAATGCATGTCCCTCTTTTATTTTTTATGATTTTATCTTTTATGGCAGAATTGACTTATACTCTATTAGTTTATGTGATGAAAATGCTTGGAAAAAAGATGTTTAGGAGAAAAATATCAGACATATTTATTTAGTCATCCTGGGGTCAGGAAAGGATGCACATAGATGGACAAAAATATTAAGGATCCAAGTATATTTTAAACAATAGCATTTGTATACATACATATGTTTGCCAACTTAGAAAAAGGTTTAGTAAATGATAGAATTTGTGTGAATTTAAGTCTTACTGTTTCACATTTTTACATGTAGATCCAGAAATATGCCTCAGAAAATGAACTAAAATGCGTTCTTTCATATTCTATTGCTCTCACCAAGCTGTCTAACACATTGAAAACAGACTATTTTAAAATTAAAATTTAACATTTTAGTCTCCTCATAACACTTTTCAATGGCTCCCATTTTTGTTACAAGGCCAAAACCGTCTATGTTTTATAAAGTACTGCATGTTTTGGATCCTGCAAATCTCATGCACCTCATCTGTTGCCTCCTTACAACTGATTCTGTGTTTCTCACATACCATGTTCTTTCCAGCCAGATGACCTTTGTACATGCTGTCCCTCTGACTGCACTCCAATCTCACACGTACACCACTCCACTATCAAGTTATCTGTACATCAAAGCTCCCTCATTCTCTTGCCTGAGCCATTCCTATTTCCTGTCTCACAAATTAGGTCAGGTTCTCTTATAATATGTTCCCAAGGCATCTATATTTCTCATTCAAAGTTCTTATGACAATTATATATCTAGGCAATTGTATAACAGGTATAATATCTATTTCCCTACTAGTTAATAAGCATCAATGGAGCAGAACCCATTTTGTTCTCTGTAATATCCCCAGAGTCCAACAAAGTAGTTAGTCAATAAATACATGTTCAGTGAATAAACAAAAGTGAGTCAATTCCAATAAGTGACATCCTCGTGAAGCCCTAACAGTATAACTCTTCAGTAAGTAAATTAAGGAGAAAAAAAAATGTCACTCTTGTGAGTATTAAATGAAATGATTACTATTAAATTGTTTTCTACATAATAAATATCCAATAGATACTATTTTTATTTGCTTGCTGAACAGTAATATCCATGTTTACAATTATTAATTTAAAATTTCTATTGAGGAGTCCAGACAGTGGAGGAGTAGCAGGCTGAGTTGACATCAGGTAGCAGGAGATCAGCTACATAGTTTATCAAACCATTCTGAATACCTACAAATCCAACAAGAGATCGAACAGAAGAGCAGTAATTCTAGAAACAGAAAATCACTACTCTCTGAAAAGGTAGGACCTGTAGAGAAGTGAATCCAAAGTGATGGAAAGATAGACCTGGGGGGATGGGGGGAAGAGCTGGCTCCAGGCAAGCGGCAGAGCAACAAAGCACAAAATAAGAACTTTAAAAAGTCTGCTCCACTAAGGGACATCACTCCAGAGGCTAAGCAGGGGTGGAACCCTCGAGGAGACAGTGTGGTCTTGGGGTCACAGAAGGATTGGGAGTGTCTGAGTGTCGCAGAACTCCCAGATACTGAAGTGGGGAACCCGGCTACAGAGATAGGGCCGAGGAGTTACATATCACCTTTGGGTTACCTTAAACTATGATCGGTGGCACAGTCAGACCACTGTTCGTTGAGCAGGGATACCACAAGTGGCAGATCTGGAGAGACCCCCACAAGAAGAGCAGCAGGGATCTACTGGGTTTGAAGACTACAGGCAGGGCTGTGTGCCAGAGAGAGAGATGCTTAGTCACAGGCTGGATGATCTTAGAGTGCTGCTGGAGACCAGGAAGACGGGAGTGATTGAGCACTTTTCTCTGAGGGCGCACTGAGGAGTGGGACCTGGAGCTCTCGGCGCCTCCAGGCCGGAGATTGGGAGGACGCCATTTACATTCCAGTCCTCCAGAGCTCTACGGAAAGCAGTAAGGGAACAAAAACTCCCAAGAACGAATTAGAAGATCACTTAGCCCGGCCCCTGGCAAGTGCAGCGCAATTCTGCCTCGGGCAAAAACATTTGAGAATCACTAAAACGGCCCCCCCCCCAGTAGATCAGAAAGAATTTCCAGCCAACACCAATCTCACTGATCAAGGAGAACAGCGGAATTCCAGACAAGGGGAATCATGGCTTTCTCCCCATGATTCTTTACTCTTGCAAAGTTAATTAATTAAAAAAAAATTTTTTTTCTTATTCAAATTTTAACTTTTACTCTCTCCTCTTTAAACATCTTTTTAACTAGTTTATCTTAACAATACCTTTCTTAAAAAAAAAATCTTTTTGACCCATCATTATTATAGTCATATTTTATCCTTCATTACATCTAACTTTATCTTTTGAATATACATATGGTTTTTTCTTCTAGAAAAATATAGGGATACAACTTCTTCAAATACATCTAAATATACCCTAAATCTAGCACAGGGCTTTCTTCAAGTCTGCAGCCTGAGCAAATTCTCTCGACTTTCTTGTTCTTTCTTTTCCCAAGCAACTTCTCTATTCAACTCCCTTTTTAGAATTTTCTTAAAATTTCATCTTTACGGGAATGTCTGGGTGGCTCAGTTGGTTAGGCGGCTGCCTTCGGCTCGGGTTATGATCCCGGCGTCCTGGGATCGAGTCCCGCATCGGCCTCCTTGCTCGCGAGGAACCTGCTTCTCCCTCTGCCTCTGCCTGCCACTCTGTCTGCTTGTGCTCACCCTCTCTGACAAATAAATAAAATCTTAAAAAAAAAAAATTCATCTTTACATTCATATTACATCCTTTCATCATGTTTACACTTATTTGTGTGTGTGTGTGTGTGTGTGTGTACATATATATATATGTATATGTATGTATATATATATATGTTTTTCTTTCCTTAAAATTTTGGGAGGCCATTTTTTCTAAGAGACCAAAATACACCCAAAATTAAGTGGGTAGCTCTGTTCTATTCACCAGTCTAATACATATATTTCCTTTTTCCTTTTTTTTTTTTTCGTTTTCTTTTTTCTTTTTGTTTTTAATCCTACTTACCCCCTTTCTTACCCCAGTGATTTGGGGTCTCTTCTGATTTGGTTAAAGCACATTTTTCTGGGGTCTTTGCCACCCTTTTACCTGGATAAAATGAAAGGCAGGAAAACTCACCACCAAAAAAGGAACAAGAGGCAGTACCGAAGGCTAGGACCTAATCAATATAGACATTGGTAATATATCAGATCTAGAGTTCAGAATGACGATTCTCAAGATGCTAGCTGGGCTCAAAAAAGGCATGGAAGATATTAGAGAAAGACTTTCTGGATAAATAAAAGCCCTTTCTGGAGAAATAAAAGAACTAAAATCTAACCAAGTTGAAATCAAAAAAGCTACTAATGAGGTACAATAAAAAATGGAGGCTCTTGCTGCTAGGATAAATAGGGCAGAAGAGAGAATTTAGTGATGTAGAAGACCAAAAGACAGAGAATAAAGAAGCTGAGAAAAGAGAGAAAAACAAATACTGGACCTCTAAGGGAGAATTCGAGAGGTAAGTGACACCATAAGATGAAACAACATTAGAATATTTGGGACTCCAGAACAAGAAGAAAGAGAGATCGGGGCAGAAGGTATATTAGAGAGAATTATTGGAGAGAATTTCCCTACTATGGCAAAGGGAACAAGCATCAAAATCCAGAAGGAGCAAGAACTCCCCTCAAAATCAATAAGAACAGGTACACATCCCTTCATCTAACACTAAAACTTAAAAATCGTAGTGACAAAGAAAAAATCCTGAAAGCAGCCTGGGAAAAGAAGTCTGTAACATACAACAGATAAAATATTAGATTGGCAGCAAACTTATCCACAGAGACCTGGCAGGCCAGAAAGAACTGGCATGATATATTCAGAGCACTAAACGAGAAAAACATGCAGCCAAGAATACTATATACAGCTAGGCTATCTTGAAAAGCGAAGGAGAGATTAAAAGCTTTCAGGACAAACAAAAACTAAAAGAATTTGTAAACACCAAACCAGCTCTACAGGAAATATTGAAAGGGGTAATCTAAGCAAAGAGAGAGCCTAAAAGTACTAGACGAGAAAGGAACACATACAATATACAGGGACAGTCACCTAAAAGGCAATACAATGGTACTAAATTCTTATCTCAAAAGACACAGAGTATCAGAACAGATTAAAACAAACAAACAAACTAAAAACTATCAATATATTGTCTACAAGAAACTCATTTTAGACCCAAAGACACCACCAGATTTAAAGTGAGGGGGTGGAAAACTATTTATCATGCTAATGGACATCAAAAGAAAGCTGGGGTGGCAATCCTTATGTCAGAACAATTATATTTTAAACCAAAGACTATAATAAAAGATGATGAAGGACACTATACCATACTCAATGGGTCTGTCCGACAAGAAGATTTAACAATTTTAAATATCTATGACCCTAACATGGGAGCAGACAACTATATAAACCAATTAAAAACAAAATCAAAGAAACACATCGAAATAATACAATAATAGTAGGGGACTTTAACATCCCCCTCACTGAAATGGACAGATCGTCCAAGCAAAAGATCAACAAGGAAATAAAGGCCTTAAATGACACACTGGACCAGATGGACATCACAGATGTAATCAGAATATTCCATCCCAAGGCAATAGAATACACATTCTTCTCCAGTGCACATGGAACATTCTCCAGAATAGATCATATCCTGGGTCACAAATCAGGTCTCAACTGGTACCAAAAGACTGGGATGATTCCCTGCATATTTTCAGACCACAATGCTCTGAAGCTAGAACTCAATCACAAGAGGAAAGTTGGAAAGAACCCAAATACATGAAGACTAAACAGCATCCTTCTAAAGAATGAATGGGTTAACCAGGAAATTGAAGAATTGAAAAAATTCATGGAAGCAAATGATAATGAAAACACAATGGTTCAAAATCTGTGGGACACAGCAAAGGCAGTCTTGAGAGGAAAATATATAGGGATATAAGCCTTTCTCAAGAAACAAGGAAGATCTCAAATACAACCTAACCCTACACTTAAAGGAGCTGAAGAAAGAACAACAAAGAAACCCAAATCCCAGCAGGAGAAGAGAATTCATAAAGATCAGAGCAGAAACCAATGAAACAGAAACCAAAGAAACAATAGAACAAATCAACAAAACAAAGAGCTGGCTCTTTGAAAGAATTAATAAGATTGATAAACCCCTGGCCAGACTTATCGAAAACAAAAGAGAAAGGACCCAAATAAAGAAAATCATTAATGAAAGAGGAGATCACAACCAACACAAAAGAAATACAAACAATTATAAGAACATATTATGAGCAACTATATGCCAGCAAATTTGACAATCCGGAAGTAATGGATGCATTCCTAGAGACATATAAACTACCAAACCTGAACCAGGAAGAAATAGAAAACCTGAACAGACCTATAACCAGTAAGGAGATTGAAACAGTCATCAAAATGGAGAAGTGGGTGGGATTATGGACATTGGGGAGGGTATGTGCTTTGGTGAGTGCTGTGAAGTGTGTAAACCTGGTGATTCACAGACCTGTACCCCTGGGGATAAAAATATATGTTTATAAAAAATAAAAAATTAATTAAAAAAAAAATCTCACAAACAAGAGCCCAGGGCCAGACGGCTTCCCAGGGGAATTCTACCAAACATTTAAAGAAGAACTAATTCCTATTCTCCTGAAACTGTTCCAAAAAATAGAAATGGAAGGAAAACTTCCAAACTCATTTTATGAGGCCAGCATTACTTTGATCCCCAAACCCAACAAGGATCCCATGAAAAAAGAGAATTACAGACCAGTATCCTTGAT
Source organism: Mustela putorius furo (assembly GCF_011764305.1). Classification (NCBI taxonomy): domain Eukaryota; kingdom Metazoa; phylum Chordata; class Mammalia; order Carnivora; family Mustelidae; genus Mustela; species Mustela putorius. Next base: position 15,003,186 of record NW_025422057.1, read on the forward strand.
GAACACAGATGTGAAAATTCTCACCAAAATACTAGCCAATAGGATCAAACAGTACATTAAAAGGAATACTCACCACGACCAAGTGTGATTTATTCCTGGGCTACACGGTTGGTTCAACATCCACAAATCAATCAAGGTGATACAATACATTAATAAAAGTAAGAACAAGAATCATATAATACTCTCAATAGATGCTGAAAAAGCATTTGACAAAGTACAGCATCCTTTCCTGATCAAAACTCTTCAAAGTGTAGGGTACACACCTCAATATCCTAAAAGCCATCTATGAAAAACCCACAGCGAATATCATTCTCAATGGAGAAAAACTAAGAGCTTTTCTGCTAAGGTCAGGAATAAGGCAGGGATGTCCATTATCACCACTGCTATGCAACATAGTACTAGAAGTCCTAGCCTCAGCAATCAGACAACAAGAAGAAATTAAAGGCATCCAAATTGGCAAAGAGGAAGTCAAACTCTCACTCTCTGCAGATGATATGATACTTTATGTGGTTAACCCAAAAGACTCCACTCCAAAACTGCCAAAACTCATACAGGAATTCAGTCAAGTGTCAGGATATAAAGTCAATGCATGGAAATCAGTTGCATTTCTACACACCAACAACAAGACAGAAGAAAGAGAAATTAAGGAGTCAATCCCATTTACCATTACACCCAAAACCATAAGATACCTAGGAATAAACCTAACCAAAGAGGCAAAGGATCTATACTCAAAAAACTATAAAATACTCATGAACAAAACTGAGGAAGACACAAAGAAATGGAAAAATGTCCATGCTCATGGATTGGAAGAACAAATATTGTGAAAATGACTATCCTTCCTAAAGGAATCTACATGTTTAATGCAATCCCTATCAAAATCCCATCCATTTTTTTCAAAGAAATGGAAGAAATAATCCTAAAATTTATATGGAACCAGAAAAACCTCGAATAGCCAGAGGAATATGAAAAAGAAAGCTAAAGTGGGTGGCATCAGAATTCCAGACTTCAAGCTCTATTACAAAACTGTCATCATCAAGACAGTATGGTACTGGCACAAAAACAGACACATAGATCAATGGAACAGAATAGAAAGCCTAGAAATAGACCCTCAACTCTATGAGCAACTAATTTTTGGCAAAGCAGGAAAGAATGTCCAATGGAAAAAAGACAGTATCTTCAACAGATGGTGTTGGGAAAATTGGACAGCCACATGCAGAAAAATGACTGGACCATTCCCTTACACCAGAGATGAAAACAGACTCAAAATGGATGAAGGAGCTCAATGTGAGACAGGAATCCATCCAAATCCTTGAGAAGAACACAGGCAGTAACCTCTTCGACCTCAGCCACAGCAACTTCTTCCAAGGAACATTGCCAAAGGCAAGGGAAGCAAGGGCAAAAATGAACTATCGGGATTTCATCAAGATCAAAAGCTTTGCACAGCAAAGGAAATAGTTAACAAAACCAAAAGACAACTGAAAAAATGGGAGAAGATATTTGCAAACGACATATCAGATAAAGGGCTAGTATTCAAAATTTATGAAGAACTTATCAAACTCAACACCCAATGAACAAATAATCTGATCGAGAAATGGGCAGAGGACAAGAACAGACATTTCTGCAAAGAAGACATCCAGATGGCCAACAGACACATGAAAAAGTGCTCCACATCGCTCGGCATCAGGGAAATACAAATCAAAACCACAATGAGATAGCACCTCAGACCAATCAGAAGGGCTAAAATTAATAAGTCAGGAAATGACAGATCTGGTGAGGACACGGAGAAAGGGGAACCCTCCTACACTGTTGGTGGGAATGCAGGCTGGCGCAACCACTCTGGAAAATAGCATGGAGGTTCCTCAAAAAGTTGAAAATAGAGCTACCTATGACCCAGCAATCGCACTACTGGGTATTTACCTTAAAGATACAAATATAGTGATCTGAAGGGGTATATACATCCAAATGTTTATAGCAGCAATATCCACAGTAGCCAAACTATGGAAAGAACCTACATGTCCATCGACAGGTGAATGGATAAAGATGATGATATATATGTGTGTATATATGTGTGTATGTGTGTGTGTGTGTGTGTGTGTGTGTGTGTGTATGAATACCAGCACCGATCAAAATCTTGCAGCGATCAAAATCAAAATGAAATCTTGCTATTTGCTACAATGTGGATGGAACTAGAAGGCAATATGCTGAGCGAAATAAGTCAATCAGAGAAAGACAATTATCATATTATCTCCCTGATATGAAGCAGGTGAGAAGCAACATGGGGGGTTTGGGGGAGTAGGAAAGGAATAAATGAAATAAGATGGGATTGGGAGGGAGACAAACCGTAAGACACTCTTAATCTCACAAAACAAACTGATGGTTGCCGGGGGGAGGGGGATCGGGAGAGTGTAGCTGGGTTATGGACATTGGGAAAGGTATGTGCTATGGTGAGTGCTGTGAAGTGTATAAACCTGGCAATTCACAGACCTGTACCCCTGGGATTAATAATACATTATGTTAATAAAAAAAATCAAAAAAAATTTCTATTGAGCTTGGAACATTTAGAATAATTCCAAAGGTAAAAATTGAAAGTTGAACATTTGCTAGATATAGTTTCAGAGAAAAAAGCAAAGATATTTTGTTATTACTCACTCTGACAATGACTGAATCTGTGGCCTCCTAGGATATACAAACTCATTGTTTCTTATTTTTTTCATCAGGGAATAAAAGAAGATTGATGATGATTACCGATGCATATATATCACTGATTCTAACTTAGGGCTCTTCATACAATGTGTCATGACTTCTTCATACGCCCCTTTCCTTACTTCATAGGATCTCCAAGTAGCTAAACTATGTTATTACTCTGCAGTGATATATGGAAATCTATGCAGATTTTATGTGAAGCAAATGTTCAAAAGACTAAGTAAAAACACAGTCTTGAAACATTTTTAAAAATGAATGGCTGATGCTTAAAGTTGTTCAATGATGGATTTTACTAATTTATGAAAATAAATTTAAAAATAAATGTTAAGCAACTTTTACTTGATTACATATAACATGATCTCTAAACATTTTTGGTCAAACACCCACCAATAAAAATACTTCCTCATACAGCTACAATATATGCATATTCACTTATTTGTTGATAATTTATATGTGTACTACTATTATGTATTATTTAAAGCCTGCCTAAAAGACACACACTTTTCTAAGTACGGATTCCAAAAAGAGAAGGCCCTGGGCTGATAGACTTCCACTCTAGTGAATAAAGAAAACCCACATGTATATAAACAAATAAACCAAGTGAAATAGGTTCATACAGTGTTTAAGTATTAGGATGGGGGAAAAAAGTTATTGTGATACCTGAAAGAGTCCATTTTAGGTGGGATGGAATATTAGCTAAAGACAAAGTATTTAAGGCAGAAAAATATTAAGTGCAAAAGCCATGATCTAAGGCAAAGTTTAAGATATTTAAAAAGAAACAGATTATGGGGCACCTGGGTGGCTCAGTGGGTCAAAGCCTCTGCCTTCAGCTCAGGTCATGATCCCAGGGCCCTGGGATCAAGTCCCGCATCAGGCTCCTTGCTCAGTAGGGAGCCTACTTCCTCCTCTTCCTCTGCCCACCTCTCTACCTGCTTGTGATCTCTGTCAAATAAATAAAATCTTTAAAAAAAAAAAACCACCAGATTAAGTCATTAAGAACTTTTATAAAAATAAAATAACTGCCCTATAAATTCCCAAATATTGAGAAATCTAATCTTGGTCTCTATTTGTTCATTGATTCCTATGTCAGTATGGGAATCAGTATAACTAAAGTTACACTGTGTCTGGATACCTATCAGGTGGGAGTTTCTCACTATTTTTTCCCTTTCATAATTTTACTGAATATTCTAAAAGTGTATTATTTAAAATAAATTTTACAGTAATTTATGCTAAAGTATATACTTCAAAAAACTGAACTGAATGAAATTCTAATTGGAATTTCATAAAATTTATGTATCAGTTTTGGTTAAGTATGATATTTTCATATGAAGACTTCTTATTTAAGAAAACAGTTTGAATTTTTAAATGTTTAGACCCTCTTTTTATTTCTTTCAACATGATGTTTCTATTTTATTCATATAAAAACATGTGAGGTAAATATATTATTAATTTTTGTTGTCCTAGTTTTATTTCTCATAGTCAAGAGTATGGGTTATAGACACAGAATGCTAAATGGAAACTGGCTTTGTCATTTCCTAGATGTGTGATTTCATAAAAATTAACTAAACTCTCCTTGCCTCTGTTGCCCCAAACAAAAAAATGTTGATAGTTACTATACCCTTCTCATTTCAGGATTAAATAAACTAATAAATATAAAAAGCTTAGACTAGCTTGGGACAGTAAATGCTCAATAAATGTTAACTAGTATCATTATTTTAAAGTCAGGTAATTGTTTTCCTAGTTGGACCCAAACTATGTTTTATTTAATATATGACAGTAAATAATGAGCTAGATATCAGTGAGGAAAAGTTGTTCACAGTGAGAATACTCTATATGTTATGTTTATATGTGAAATCGTTCTCAGGGCATGATTTATTTAGAAAGGCATTCTGGGCCTTCATTTGCCCGTTAAGCATCTTTATACAAGTAAGGAACTATTACCCGTTGCTCACAACAGATACACAACACAACAGGTTACGCAGCTTAGTAAGAGATGTAAGCACAAGATATCAGTGCCCATTCTCTCCTGCAGCTTGGAAACTTTGCAGAGGGCACAGACTGCACAACTCCATTTGGGAGCCCTGGTGGGATGTTTTCAGACATTTTTATTTCTTCCTTAAACTTTACCTTATTTATTTTTACAATGAGTCTGTATTGTTTATATATTATATATATATATATTATATATAATATATATTATATTATTAATATAACCAGAATAATTTAATACTTTCATTATAAAATATTTTGCCAAAGGAATTTTTCATCTCACTTCTAGATTAATTCAATAGCAATTCTTTAATTTTTAAAAGATTTTTACTTACATGTCAGAGAGAAAGGGAGAAAAAAAGCACAAGCAGGGGGAGCAGCAGGCACAGGGAGAAGCAGGCTTCCCACGGAGCAAGGAGCCTGACATGGGACTCCATCCTGGGACCCTGGGATCATGACCCGAGGCCAAAGGCAGACACTTAGCCAAGTGAGCCAACCAGGTGTTCCCAACAGCAATTTTTATCAGCTATTTTAAACTTTTTCATAGTTGTATTATATTGCCATTCATTTTAAAGTATGCTAAAAAGTTAATAATTTCTGAAATAAAAATCTAAAAGCTTAAGGAAATTTAACAAAAACATTGATGAATCAAAGAATAAAGTTAAAATGCCAACCATGTGTTTAATTTATGTTTTGTCAGATCATCCTCAATCCAACATGTCTTCTTTGTATCTTGGAAACAAAAGAATTTAGATTCTCTGAGTTCATCAGGGTCACTTCTCTATTTGCAGATGGACCAGCCAGATTCTGTTCAAATAGCTACTTATACTCAGTGATTAAAAAGTCATAGAAAACAGGGGCACCAAGGTGGCACAGTGGGTTAAAGCCTCTGCCTTTGGCTCAGGTAATGTTCCCAGGGTCCCAGGATGGAGCCCAGCATCAGGCTCTCTGCTCAGCAGGGAGCCCACTTCCCTTCCTCTCTGTCTGCCTCTCTGCCTTCTTGTGATCTCTGTCTGTCAAATAATGTTTTTTTAAAAAGCCACAGAAAACATTAACTAACAAAATACAGTATATTTAGCTTAAAATGGGAAAAATCTTTTATTCCCATTTTAGAACAAAATATAGGATAATTACACTAAGTATAAGGTTAATTCATATTTTAATTTCTTTTATTGCTTTGTATAACATAGAATTTTAAGTAAATAAATTGAAATTGATTTTCATTAGTTAAAGCTATAACACTTATTAGAAATATCATCTCTTATACCAAACAAAAGAAAAATACAAATCCTTAAATAATATGCTTAAAAAAATCTTTCCGCCCAAAACATAAACATTAATAAACATTAACTATATCAATAATAACTAAAGAGTTTACAGTGGGATGAGTGAATATTTATTATTTTAGTAATATATACTAATGTAAGATGTGATGACTGGTAAAACTGAGCACTGAATATAAAAGTAGTAATTTTTTTAAAGTAGTAATTAAATTCCTTACTCTTAAAAGAGACAGTGTATTTCAGTGTACATCACAAAATTGTATCCTGAACTCTAAATAGCAATAGAAGAAATTCAAAATAAAACGGTAATTTTCAAAAATAAAAGGTTAAATAAGCCAAAATATATTTGGAAATATACTAAAACAATAATAATTAGTAGTTTGGACATTACATGTCCTTAAATAATTAATGTAGTAGTAGCATAAAGTAGAGGATTTTAGACAATGACTTTCTATACTCTGAAACACATCATCTATATAACATTTTCATAGTCCAGTCTTCATTTTGTGTTTAAGATTTCTTTGCTATAACTGTTATAATTAAAAAGAAAGCATTTAAGAAAAAAAGAAACGACACTGCAGTAACTACTATTTTTCATATTTGCCAAGATAAATCAAGAAATTCAATGTTTACAAGGACCAATCAAAGGACAAATCACTGCTAGGAACTTGAATTTTGTTTCATGTAAGGAATGACCACTTTCTAGTACATTCAGTTTGGGGTTTTAAACTGAACTTTAAAAAATTACAAAGACTGTCTATGATACAACTGCTGGTATATTACTTTCAATTAAGTTAACACCACATTGCATTCAATTGCTTTAAGCTACAGTATATGTTTGCATTTTAAATTTCACTGGAATCTTTAAAACCAGAATAGTTTCCATTAACACTATTACAAGAACTACTGACCTTTTGTTTTTTAAAACACCATTTCTTTCCAATGTTATTGAGTTTTAAAGGTCTCTTAACAAATGACAAGGCTGCCATCTAGTGCTTTATGACTATTCCTTTAACATTTTTAAGAGAGTGAGAGTCCTATGTAATCTAGAGGTGAGCTATCCTGTATGGCAGCCACTATACACCAGTGGCTATTGAGTAACTGAAATGTGACTGATTTGAATTGCGATTACTATAAGGATAGAATACAAATTGTATTTCAGACTCAGTTTGAAAAAAAAACTAAAAAAAGATATCTCATTGATGATTTTTATACCGTTACATGTTAAACTGAGATTTCAGCTATGTTGGGTAAAATAAAATAGATTATCAAAATTAATTTTACCTGTTTCCTTTAACTTTATTAATATAGCTAGTAGAAAATTTATAATTACATATGTCATTCACATTATATTTATATTGGATAGCATTGATCTGTAAGAAAAGTTATCTTAGTCTTAAACATAAAAGATTTATTAAATATTACTATATTTCTTATTTTTTAAAAAAAGTGTAATATAACTTACACATGTCCATAAGTGTAACTAGTTACTCCTTTGGGACACAATAAAAGGTAAAGATTAAAAAAAGACCAAAGGGGAATTTCTAATTAAAAAAAAAAAAATCACAAAAAAATATGCCCCCCGCCCCAAAATCGGGAATGTTTGAAAAAGAAAAGCAAAACTAATGTGGACAAATTAGAGAATAAAAATAATTTATGAGACATAAAAAACAATTTGAGCATCAGTGAGGTTAATAATTGCAAATGGATTTAAACATAATAAATATGTATGAGTTCATAAGTTTATGATAAAAAGAAAACTTGTCATGTTTGAGAGATATTGAGCAAATAATTCTTTACTTTGAAAACTGGTAAATAAAAACAACTAATATCACATTTGTCATGCCTTTCCTATATAAACTGTAGCAATGAGTAACCAAATATTTGATGAGAGCAAATTTATTTTTACAGAAGTTTTCTAATCAAGAAATAAATAAGGAGTTAAAATTATCAGTTTTACAACCCCTAATCAATTACAATCTAAACACTGAGCTTCAGTGTCTGCTAAGAACTATGTAGAAAATAATGTTAATAAGAAACAATAACAATTAAAAAGTAAATAAGAGAAGGAGATTACTAGACAAACCCTAAAGCTATGAACTAGAAAACAAAATCATTGGAAAGGATGTATAAACCCAAAGGCCATGTTATAATATGGCAGAGAGAGAGAAAGAGAAAACACTACCAATAAAATAGCACAAGATTCCAAAATTTTGTTTGTATTTAGCTAGTCTTTGAAGCTCACTTAATATTTTTTAACTATTTCTATTTTAAACAAGATCTCCAATCTTCTCAAAGTTTATTTTTAAAAGCTATCACCCTTGGTTATCCAGCATGAAAATAGAAAAGAAAAACTAAAACATTACAGTCAGAGGTCATTTCATTAGAAAAAAAAGTAAAAGTATAAAGTAAAAGTATAATTTACATTCATTCATATTGAAAATAATCCTAAATATAATATAAACAAGCACCATTTAGCAGTGTCCCAAATAATAATGTGTCATGCCCAGGTTTGGTTTACCACATGCTTAAAAGATACTTAACATCAGAAAACCTATTATTACAACTTCACACTAAACAAGGTAAAGGAAGAATTCATTCATGATGAAATTTTGTAGCAGACTAATAGATAATAATTTTTTAACTTGATAAAGGAAATATTCCATAAATTACAGCAAACTCTTTACTTGATGGTGGTGTCTACTACCATCATTTTGATTCAGTGCTTAAACAGAGATCCCAACCATCCCAGTATGGGATTTTAAAAACTGGAAAAATGTAAGTATTATTACCCCAGAATTCTTTTTGCTTACATTTTGATAGTAAATGGTTTTCCATCCCTTCACCTTCAATCTTCATGTATCTTTAGGTCTGAAGTGAGTCTCTTATAAGCAACACATAGATGGACCTGGCTTTTTTACCCACTTGGTCACCCTATGTCTTGATTAGAACATTTAGTCCATTTCCATTTAAAGTAATTATTGATAGATAAGGTACTTACTGCCAATTTGTTACTTGTTTTACAGTTGTTTTTGTGTTCTGTATTCCTTTCTTCTCTTACTCTCTTCCCTTGTGATTTCATAGTGTTCTTTAGTGTAATGTGTGGATTCTTCTCTATTTTCTATGTATCAGTGATAGGTTTTTGATTTGTGATTATCATTAAGTTCATATATAACATCTTATGCATATAGCAATCTATAGTAAATTGGTGGTCACTTAAGTTTGAACCCATTCTAAAAATGCTGCATTTTTACTCCCTTCCCCATGTTTTATGTATATAGTGTTATACATTTTTTTTATTTTGTGAATTCCTTTACAGATTTTTGTAAACTTACTTGATTTTTCAGTTTCTGTGATTTAACATCCATACTGGTATTGTAAGTGATGGATCTACCACTTTTATTATACGTTTATGTTTACCTGTGAAATTTTTTCTTTCATAATTTTCTTACTTCAAATTATGGCCTCTTCTTTACATTCAAAGAATTTCCATTAATCTTTCTTGTAAGGCTACTTTACTGGTGATGAGCACCTTTTGCTTTTATTTGAGAAACTTTTTTTTTGGTTTGTTGTTTTTGTTTTTTGTTTGGGAAACTCTATCTCTCTTTCTATTCTGAATGATAGACTTGATACGTAGAACCTTCTTGGGTGCAGTTTTTTTTCCTTTCAACATTTAGAATATATCACGCCACTCCTTTCTGGCCTTTTAAAGCTACCACTGAAAAATCAGCTGTTAGCCTTACGGGTTCTTCTTTGTCTACAGCTGTTTTTCCCTCTTGCTTTTAAATCTTTCTGTCATTTTATTTATTATGTATATTGCTGTGGACCTCCTTGGGTTAATTTTGGTGGTGGGAAAGTAACAATACTTATATTGAACAAAATATACTTTAAAACAAAGACTCTAACAAGAGACAAAGAGGGACACTACACAATCATAAAGAAAACAATCCAAAAAGAGTATATATCAATTGTAAATATCTATGCAACCAAAATAGGAGGATTTAAACACATAAAACAACTATTAACATATATACAGGAATAAATTAATAGTCATACTATAGTAGTAGAGGACTGTAACACCCCACTTATATCAATGGATGGAACATCCAGACAAAAAATCTATAAGAAAACAGTGGCTTTGAATTATTTGTTAGACCACATCAACCTAACAGATACATTCAGAACATTCCATCTAATAACAGTAGACTACACATTATTTTCATGTGTACATGGAATATTATCCAGAATAGATCACATTAGACCACAAAACAAGTCTCAATAAATTCAAAAAGACTGAAATAATATCATGCATCTTTCCAAACACAAGGGTATGAAACTCACAATTAATTACAAGAAAAATTCTGGAAAGAACAGAAATACATGGAGACCAAACAAACATGCTACTAATCAATGAAGAGATCAACCAAGAAATCAACGAGTAAATAAAAAAATACATGGAGACAAATGAAAATGAAAACACAATGGTCCAAAACCTTGGGATGCAACAAAAGCAGATCTAAGAGGGAAGTTTATAGCAATACAAGCCTACCTCAAGAAGCAAGAAAAATCTCAGATAAGCAATGTAACGTTATGCCAGAGGAGCTAGAAAAAGAACAAACAGAACTAAAGCCAGAAGAAGGAAGGAAATAAAAAGATTAGAGCATGCTTAGCGAAATAAGTCAAGCAGAGAAAGACAACTATCATATGATCTCCCTGATATGAGGAAGTGGCGATGCAACATGGGGCTTTAAGTGGGTAGGAGAAGAATCAATGAATGGGATTGGGAGGGAGACAAACCATAAGTGACTCTTAATTTCACAAAACAAACTGAGGGTTGCTGGGGGAAAGGGGGTTTGGAGAAGGGGGGTGGGGTTATGGACATTGGGGAAGGTATGTGCTTTGGTGAGTGCTGTGAAGTGTGTAAATCTGGTGACTCACAGACCTGTACCCCTGGGGATAAAAATACGTTTATAAAAAATAAAAAAATTATTAAAAAAAAAAAGATTAGAGCAGAAACAAATGAAATAAAGACTAAAAGAACAACAGAAAAGATGAGTGAAATCACGAGATAGTTCTTTGAATGGATAAACAAAATAAATAAACCTTTAGCAAGATTCATCAAGAAAAAGAGGGCTCATATATAAAATTAGGAATGAAAGAGGAGAAATAATAACCAATGCCACAGAAAAAAATTATATACCAACATATTGGACAACCTAGAAGACATAAATTACTAACCTTCCAAAACTGAATCAGGGAGAAATAAGAAATTTGAGCAGAGTGATTACTAGAAAAAATAAATTGAATCTGTAATCAAAAAACTACCAACAAAAGAATAAAACTGTTTTTATTTATACGTAATATAATTAATTGTATTTTAAAACCAAATATATAAATAATTAGAACTAATAAGAGAATACATTAAGGCTTATGAATATCAGATTAATGTACTAAGATGAATTTAATTTTTATATATGAAATGTAAGTAGAAAATGTAATTTTAAAAGACATTATTTTTTTTCTTTTTTTAAAGATTTATTTATTTGAGAGAGAGCATGAGAGAGGAGAAGGTCAGAGGAAGAAGCAGATTCCCCGTGGAGCAGGGAGCCTGATGTGGGCCTCGATCCCAGGACTCTGGGATCATGACCTGTGCTGAAAGCAGTCGCCTAACCAACTGAGCCACCCAGGCGCCCCTTAAAAAACATTTAAATAGCAACAAAGGTATCCAGAAATTTAGTATTTTACATATTTAACAAAACATGTGTAGGACATGGATACATGAAATCAAGCTCAACATTTTCAGTCATAAGAAAAACATAAAATAAAACCATAAGCTACTACTACAAATACTCTAGAATAGCTATAATCAAGAGACAGACAATATTAAGTTTTGGTGAGTATGCAGAATTACTGAAGCATCTATAAATTTCTAGTAGGAATGTAAAATGATGCAAACATATTGTAAAATCTTTTGGCAGTTACTTAAAAAGTTAAAAATAAGTTTATCATATGACCCAGTAATTCCACTTCTAGGAATCTACTCAAGAGAAATGGAATTATATGTCTATACAAAATCCATATGAATGTTTATATCAGCTTTTTTTCATAACAGCCAAAGGCTAGAGATAATCCCAATGTTCATCTACTAATAAACTTTAAAAGTGGTATATCCATATGTTGTAGCATTCATTACTTTTAAAAACTAAAATTGCTATACTAGTAAAGTAAAATAGAAACAACTTGTGATTGTCACAATTGATCCAGAAAAACTATATGACATATACAAACACCCATTCTAGAAGGACTAGAAGAGAATTTCTTCAACCTGATAAAGGCATCTAGGAAAAACCTACATCATACTTAATAGTGAAAGACTGAATGTTTTCCATCCAAAATCAACAACACTAGAATGTTGCCATGCTCTTCACAGCTTTTCACATGATAAGAGAGGTGTAGCCAATGCAATAAGGCAAGAAAAAGAAATAAAAGGCGTCCTTAGAGGAAAGAAAAAAAACAATTCCATTAATTGCAAAACACATTACTGTCCACATAAAAAATATAATGGAATCTACAAAAAAAAATGTACTACAACTAATAACTAAGCTCAACAAGGCTTAAGGATAAATAAAATCAACATAAAAATCAATTGTATTTTTACTATCCAGACACAATTAAAAATTAAATATTAAAAAATACTCTTTACAACAGCATCAGAAATATAAAATATGTAGTGGTAAAGCTGAAAAAGACTGTGAAAGACCCACATAGTGAAAAATACCAAATATTGTTGAGACTAAATTTTAAAATAATTAAGATCAAAAAAGAGATATATGTTCATGGGTCAGAAGACTCACTATGGTTAAACTATCAATTCCCCCCAAACTGGTCTGTAAATTAAACACAATCTCAATCCAAATCCAAGCATGTGTTTTGGTAAAAACTGACATGTGTATTCTAAAATTCATATGCAAACATAAGAGAAATGGAACTCAAAGCCAAAAGATTGAAAAAGAATGAAATTGGAGAATAAATGCTACATGATTTCAAGATTTATTATGAAACTATAGTAGTTGTAACAGTGTTATTTTGGTATAAAAGTAGGCAAATTAATTAATAAACTACAATAGGGATTCCAGAAATAGCCTTTATACTTTTTTTTTTTTAAGATTTTGTTTATTTATTTGAGAGAGAGAGAGAAACAGGTAGAGGATGATGGGGGAGGGACAAGGAGACTCCACACTGAGCATGGAGCTTGTTACAGGCTCATGACCATGAGATCATAACCTAAGCCTAAACCAAGAATTAGGCACTTAGCTGACTGAGCCACCCAGGTGCCCCCAGCCTTTACAACCTTATACTCATACACAGGCAACAGACTTTCCACAAAGGTCTAAAAGCATTTCATTGTTTTAAAAAAAGTCTTTGGGTGCCTGTGTGGCTCAGTTGGTTAAGCAACTGCTTTTGGCTCACATCATGATCCTGGAGTCCTGGGATAGAGTCCTGCATCAGGCTCCCAGCTCCATGGAAAGTCTGCTTCTTCCTCTAACCGTCCCTCCTCTCATTCTCTCTCTCTCTCTCTCAAATAAATAAAATCTTTGAAAAAATAATAATAAAAGAAAGACTTTGAACAAACTGTGCCAGAACATTTGGATATCCATATGGAGAAAAAAATTGATCCATCTCTTGAAATACATACATATATTAACGCAAAATGTATAGTATTCTTAAACAAAAACATAAAAATAGAAAACTTCTAAAAGAAAATGGGAATCTTTGTGATCTTAGGTTAGGATAAGATTTCTCAGAAGAACAATTAATAAGTTGAACTTCATTTTAATTAAAACTCCTCTTCCAAAAAAAAAAAATACTCCTACTAGAGTGAAAAGACAAGCCACAAAAAAAAATGCAAATTATATGTCACATAAAATATTTGTATCGGGAATACATAAAGTACCCTGAAAACAATTCAATTTTTAAAAGTGGAAAACCGATTTAAACACACTTCATTAAATAAAATATATATAAACCAAATATTCACAATTATCACAAATAATCACAACATATGTTTAACATCACTACTCATTAGAAAAATGTAAATAAGAATTAGATACCATTGCACACCTACTAGAACAGCTAAAATTAAAAAGACTGACCATATGAAATTTAGAGACTTGAGGAACTGAAACTCATATACTCCTGATGGGAATGTAAAATGGTATAACCATTTGAAAAATTCTTTCTTAAAAGGTTTATCATACATCTCTCATATGATCACTACCCAGTGAAAGTATCTTACAGTAACAATTCAACACTGCTTTTTAGTGATGACCAAAACTGCCCCCTGCAAAAATCTATCACAAAATTCTGTTCGTTAAAAATTTAATCAAAATGAAAAGACCACATTAAAATCAGTTGAGATTACTCAAATCTCATTTTTGTTTCCACTTCCAGAATAAGATCTACTGCTATGTCACTCTTCAAGAGTAGAAAAAAATGCACCAAATATAATTTTTAAAATATAGCAAAAAGACTGCCTTTCTTAGCAACATATATGGAATTATATTATACGATTTAAGAAATAGCAGTGGTAACATACTAATGACAACAGCAGCATGCAAGATGAATTTTATAATCTGCAAAATCACCTAAAACTAAAAATACTAATTACTTAAAATGAAAAAGTAAAAGTACTTACAATAACATGTTCCTCTAAGTGGATTACCAACATAGCGATTTTCAGAGTCACATCTGCAGAAATAAAAACACAAACAATGAATCACGGAACACTACATCAAAAACTAATGATGTACTGTATGGTGACTAACATAACACAATAAAAAATTAAAAATAAATTAAAATGACAGAAATTAAACCTATAAATAGGGAAAAAAACTCATCTACTGCTGAGCAACAAAATTCAAAACTCCGTATTTTTCTTTAAGAAAAACAATAAACTCTACATTAAAACATCTTAAAAACTAATTAATCATTAATCAAACTCATTAATCAAAGTTTTAAAAGAAAACTTTAAAATAATTAAAGTAAAAAGCCAATATTTGAGCATGAGTAGAGAAAAGAAACAGTGATGACAAATAGTCACACACAAGATGATAAAAGGGAATGTCACAAGGCAGATAGGATAAGACTAGGAGTCTGGGAATAAATATTCTTCCTTAATAATAGAAAAAGAAATTGAAAGTCTTGATAAAGATATAGAGACACTTTAAGGGGAAGGAAGAAAGTTTGTGGAATTTATAAATCTACATCATTTTCTTACTTCTGGTATTCTTTGAAATCAATATATTTTTCCCAGTTTCTACACATGAATCTATATTTTCAAAAAAGATCTCCCCAATTATGTAATAAAGAAAAGTTTTTTTCTGAATTGTCCAACTCTAAATTCAATTGCTCAAACTCTGAATTTATGTGAGATTAATAAAAAACAGAAGAACATAAGAGCATTCCAAATCATGAATTCTAAATTAAATTAAATTCTTCAAAATTATGCTTAATTATAGCAGTGGGAGAAGATCATAAATATTCTAAAAATTTCTAAAGTTCACATTTTTATATCTGCTTCCAAAAGTCAATTAAAATGAGAGTTAGCACCTAATACTGATACAGCTTGATTTCACATAATGTTTTTTCACTGGAACACCCTCCAAAATAAATTATTATACAATAAAACACACCAGGCTAACTGAATAAAGTGACTTAATATTTAAAGTATATTTAAAAGTTTAAAAGATGAATAAGACCTTTCAAAATGTCTTTAGTTTTAATAGAGTTAACTAGAACACAGGAATAATTTTTATATATATTTTAACTAATAAAAGGTCAAAGAGTTGAGACAATTAGGCTAAATAATCAGGTTACATTCTGAATGCATTTATCAGCCTTGAGTTGCTAGTTTTTTTATTCATGAGTTGAAGAATAAATCTTTTTCTACATTAACTGCAAAATTAAAGTAGAAATATAATAATCCTTTATACAACTAACTTTATTCTCTGGGAAACAATGAAACTTTGGGAGTTAGGTTTCCTGTGACTTCCCCAAATGCAACTTTCAAAATGTGTGACATACATTTTACTGGTATCATAAGTATCATGATTATGATCATATAATGATCATACTCACCATTTCTAGGTTAAGCACTTAAGGTTCTCTACTATTTCTATATTTTGTTCCTTCCTTCAGGCTCACCACCATAAATCCCATGACTTAGTATCAAATATATAACATACACTGAAGGACTGATTTACAATATTATTATAATTCCTTTTTCTGTCACAAAATATAAATATGACTTGTTGCAAATGGATATCTCAATACTACTTTTGTTTTATTTTATTATTTATTTATTTATTTGAAAGAGAGAGAGCACAACCAGGGGGAGCAGCAGAGGAAGAGGAAGAAGAAGCAGGCTCCCCACTGAGCAGAGAACCCTATATGGGGCTCAATTCCAGGACCCCAGGATCGTGACCTGACCCAAAGGCAGGTACTTAAATATCTGAGCCATGCAGGTGACCCACAATACTACTTTAAGAATAGGGAAATATTCAAAATAATAGTGCCTGCATTGCTATGCATAATATTCCCTGCATGTCTTATTTGCAGTCGAAAATGACTAACTTTGACAAATGTTACGGATTTCAAGTACTTTTTAATTGATCTATATGTTGACATTAAGAGCTCTGGATACAAACCTATATTCCCATATGGAAGTTACACAATATTTATTTTGGTTGATAATATTAAGTTTATTCAAATTATTTAATATCATATTGGAATAGAAGTCATTGTGATGTTACCTTCAACATAATATAATTTTTATAAAGGCACAGTTAAAATTTTATTTTCTCCAAACTACAAATTATCTCAGGAGGATGAAATTATATATTCTCGTTTAGGAAGTAATTTTTCCTGCCTTTCATTTCCTACAGAAATAAGGAATTAATATCACCTTGTTAAGAACTAAGCTGAGGGGTGCCTGGGTGGGTAAGTGGCTGACTCTTGGTTTCAGCTCAGGTCATGATCTTGGAGTAGTGAGACAGAGCTCCATGACGGGCTCCATGCTCAGCTCAGAGTCTTCTTCAGATTCTCTCTCCCTCCCTATCTCTCCTCCTCTGCCCCTCCCCCTACTTGCACACACTCTCACAATCTTTCTAAAATAAATAAATAAAACCTTTAAACAAAAGAATTAAACGGAGAGGCTTTATAGAGTTCTTGAAGGTGTCCAATACAGAATTATATTCTCTTTTAAATTTTAAACTCTTTAGACAATCATATATTATCTAAAGAGCTTTATATTAATAAGTATTGAGACAATTTTGAATGTATTAAAAGTATTTTCTAAGTGTATAATTATGAGTGGAACTTAAATATCAATTTTTAGTAATTTAACTTTAGCTGTCATCTAAAAAATCACTAATGCCTACAAATAACTAAGGAAATAAATAGTTCCAAAGGAAATATAATGAAACTTTAGGCATAAAAGTCAGCCTGCAAAACACAAAAGTATGCATAAATATATGCGAACACATTCCTTATTTTTCATTGGTACATTGCAATGTCATAAGATGGCAGTTAATTTGAAAGGTAATTTTTAATTTTACCAAATAAAAATTCCAGTAAGTTTTAAAGGAGTTAGAAACATTGAGGTATGTATACACAATAGAATATTATTTAGCCATTAAGAATGATTTCTTACCATTTTTAACAACATCTATGGACCTAGAGAGTATAATGCTAAGTGAAATAACCCAGAAGAAAAAAAATACTATATGATAAGGAATTTAAGAAACAAAACAAACAAGAAAAGGAAAAAGAGAGAGAGAAAGCAAAAAACTAAACAAACTGATGGTTATCAGACAGGGAATGCAGGGGGATGGGCAAAATAGGTGATGAGGATTAAAAAGTGAACTTAGCATGATAAGCACTAAGTAATGTACAGAACTACTGAATCACTATATTGTATACCTGCAAGTAATATAACACTGTATGTTAACTATACTGGAATTAAAATTAAAAATTTAATTTAAAAAAGGGGGAAAAAACAGTGAAAAGGAAGAGCTTTGGGGGCAATGAGACTTAAAAGATATTAAAATATACTCAAAGTCTGTAAAATAAAATAGTGTAATATCAGTGCATTGATAGAAAAACCAAAGGTACAGAACAGAAATTCCACAAACAAGCTCAACTATCATATACTAAAAATCTAGCATATCATATGATAAAAGTGTATTTTAAATGATCAAAGTAAAGTTTTTTTCATAAATGGTATTTATGGTAAAATACCATAATGGCAAAATATGGTAAACTGGATAGCCATTTGGAAAAATATAAAATCAAATCCATTCCTCATATCAAACACATATAAAAAACTCTAAATGGATCAGAAATCCTAGCATACAAAATAAAACTTTAAACATATTAGAAGAAAAAAATTGCAAGATAGCATGGATATACTGAAAAGCATGGTAAAAGGAAGGTCATTAGTAAAATAAAAAAAATATGACAAATTGTGAGAAAACTGACAATGTATGTAACATAAAAGTGCTAAAATCCTTAATTTACAAAGAACTCTCTAATAATAAGGGAAGGACTGACGATTCCATAGAAAAACTAGCAAAAAACACAGACAATTCACACACACACACAAAGAAATGGTTCTTAACTATGTGAAAAAATGTTCAACTTTACTTACAAATAGGGAAATAAGAACTAAAACTGTACTAAGATGCCCGCTTCTCTCTCATCAGATTGTCAAAATTTTAAAAGTATAGCAATATGCTCTGCTTACAAATGAGACTGTGGGCAAACAGCACTCCTATAAAATTATGAGCTGGTGAGAATGCAAAATGAGAAAATCCCTATGGAGGAGAATTTAGCAATATCTAACAAATATATGGGAGCACTTATTCTTCAACCCAAAAATCCCACTTAAAGGAATTTGAAAGTAAATCACCAGCATTATGAATATATATGAGCACAAGTTTATTTAATACAGCATCATTTATAATTACAAAATATTATAAATGATCTGAATGTCCATGCATGCAAGATTTGTTAAATAAACTATAGTACATAAACATAATGGAGTGCTATACATCAATAAATAAAACCAAACAAATAGGTAATAAAGATCTTTATGACCTAATATAGATACATATCTATGATATGTTACCTTCTGTGTAAGAAGAAAAAGAATATGTATATGTGTGTGTATATATATATGTACATATATAAGAAACATATGCATGTATATTTTATATATATGTGTGCGTATATGTATATATATATACACACATATATATATATGAATCACAGGAAGGATAAACAAGAAACAATGAAGTCAGTTACCCCCTGGAGAAGAAAGGAGGAAATGGGAACTAATCTCTCTGAGTATATTTTTAAGTACTTTTACCTTTTGAAAGAATGTCAGTGTTCAACATATTCTGAAATATATACATAAAACCAGTAAGAATGAGAAAGAGGGAAAAAACCGCCAAACAGAAACTAAAAGAAATGAATCTAATGAATTTCCAATGAATACCATATAGCCATCGTGAAGGGAAAGGAAGGAAGGGAGGGAGGAGAACCGGAGGGAGAGGTGAGGAAGAACAGAAAAGAAAGGAAAGAAATAAGGGAGGAGGGGAGGGAAGAAAAAAGAAGAGGGACCATTCCAAATAACTTCCTAACACAGTATCTGACTATATATCCTCAATCCTGAGCGTGGACGAGTTAAACTTTGGAATCTTTTTAGGTTTGCTTATTAAATTGATACAGACAAAGCAATTCTGAAAGCATTTCTTGTATTAGAGAATTGAGCAAATAAGGAGTGTGTTACATCACCAGAAGCCAGTGCTTTCACTGAGGAAGAAGAGACATACAGATACTAAACTAGAGAAGGTCCAAAAGAACCTTGGAGGGATACATTGGAATTGGAAGTCTAGGTATTAAGTAATGCTTTCTAAAATATGTATATGTGTGTATGTGGATGCATATGTACACATGTACATGAATATATGTATTTATCTGTACATATAAATATTTCTTAGTTCTGTTCACTAAATAGTCCATTAAGATACCTCATTAGCAAAGGACATATCTAGCACCAAGATAATGGCCTCCAATATAATTCTTCATTACAAGGAATCAGAGATCTACAAAAACATGTTTTAAATGGCTGAGACAGGGGTTGCCTGGGTGCTCAGTGGGTTAAAGCCTCTGCCTTCAGCTCAGGTCATGATCTCAGAATCCTGGGATCAAGCCCCGCATTGGGCTCTCTGCTCAGCGGGGACCCTGCTTCCCACCCCCTCCTTTTTTCTGCCTTTCTGCCTACTTGTGATCTCTGTCTGTCAATTAAATAAATCTTTTAAAAAAATGGCTGAGACAGGACAGGTATAACATCAGCCTGGAACATCTTCTTATATCAGAGTAAGGAAGTATTCACAAAATGATGGGTATATGTCACAAAAATACAAGTTTACCTGAAGTCGCCCCCACTAACCAAATCTGGAACAAGTTGAGTGCTAAGTGATTTATCTATGATTGGAGAAAATGGGAATTCATGCGTTCATCCCAATAATAATTAAATGGTGGAGAAGGAAGAGCTCTTGCTAACAGCAGAATTTTAAGAGCTCACTGGTAAATGTAGAAGTATGGGAGTTGGTTATCATCATAGTAAAGATAGAGACCAGGCAAGAATAATCAAATATTTCTTCTTATAAACATGAATATCCTATAAGATAAATTTGTTTCATGTCTAATTCATTCAAAAAAGACAAAAGAAAAAGATATCAGGTCTACTTGTCATATTTCTAATCAAAATCCAAGATTTTGCATTCTAATAGCAGAGTTAACACTCTGCTTACTTAATGGAAAAATATATTCATTACAAGGGATGAAATGAAAAACAAACAAAAAAACAACCAAGGGATGAAATTAATGAAATCTCAAATAAACATATAAATGTATATGTGTAAAAATTTTAAAAATATATATAAATGTATCACTTACACCTAATGCTGTTCTATGCAAATGTATGATCCCCCATCTCATTTCCCACATGTCAAAATCAATTAATATAACCACTTATGCAAATCTGTTACAAATATAATCAGCTGTTATATTGAAATGTTTAGCACAGCCATTATACATTTTCATGTAACCTACATAATAATGTGAATAGAAATCAAAATTATTAAAACCTGTCAATTTCATTATAGACTTTATACATAAATGAAATTAAAATATCAGAATGGAGTACCTCACAATTATTTTCAACAAAAGGAGAGCAATATTAAGAAGAAAATTTTAAATTCTTTCTTACTAAAATTTTACATATATGAATGTGAAGTATTCTGATTAAGAAAAAATGTTTTAAGATATGTTTTACTTTTTTTAAAGGATTTTATTTTTTTTAATTTATTTTGAGAGAGAGAAAGAGAAAAAGCACAAGCAAGAGAAGGAGCAGAGGGAGAGAAACAAGTAGTCTCTCTGCTGAGCGTGGAACCCAACGCAGGGCTTGATTCCATCACCCTGAGGTCATAACTTGAGCTGAAATCAAGAGTGGGATGCTTAACCAACTCAGCCACCCTCGGGTGCCCCTAAGCTATGATTTGTTTTGTAACAAACCACTGTGTTAAGTAACACAAAAGTAAAATTTCTTTTTAAATAATCTGTTTTTTAAAAAGCCTTAATTTGCATTGTTAAAATTATTTTGCCCATTCAGGAAAGTATATTTTTTCTATGGAAGATTGAGATGCCCCTCCTGGTTTGAAAACCCTAAAAGCACATAAGGTGTGTATTGTATACTTAATACACAAATATATAATTCAAGTAAATAAAAGATTAATTGGATATATTTGCAGTAGTTCTCTATTGCTAAGTAACAAATCACAAAAGCTTAGTAACTTTAATCAACAAAATTTATTATCTCACAGATTTTGTGGGCCTGGAGTCTGCACACAGGGCAAAGTTGGGTCCTCAGATTCTGAGATGAGTTAGGATACAATCAAGGCACTGGCTGGAGCTGGGATCTGCTACATATGGGGTTGGGTTGCCCTTAAAGGTTAGATGGGGTGGGCTGCTTCTAAGCTCCCTCAGGTTGCTGGCAGAATTTATTTTTTTATGGCTATAGAACTAAAGACCTTGGTTTCCCATTTATTATTGACTGAAGGCTGCCCTCACCTCCCAGAAGATGCCTTCAGCTCCATTTACTTCTTCAAAGTGAGGGAGAAAGGGAGAAATTCTCTAGAGCAAAACTTCTAGCATGACACAGACTTAAAGGGGTGCCTGGTGGCTCATTGGTTAAGAGCGTGCCTTTGGTTTGGGTCATGATCTCAGCATCTGGGGACAGAGCCCCACATAAGGCTGTCTGTTCTGCGGGAAGTCAGCTTCTCCCTCTCACTTTCCCTCTAGGTGCTCTCTCTCTCTCTCTCTCAAATAAATAAATAAAATCTTCTTTTAAAAAAGGACATACTTAAAGCATATGTATGAAAGTGATATGCCATAATTATATAAGTGATATATACCATTATCCTTGCCATATATTCTGGTTTAGAAGTCAAAAATCCTGCCCACACTATACAATAGTGTGAATTCCCGGAGACAGAGACCATTGCAAGTCTGTCCACCATATTTTGTTATACATAAAATTTCTTACCATAAAATATTTCAATATATTTATTTGAAATATGAACATATACTAATCTAATTCACATAATAAACAATTTGAGAAATTAAATTATTTGATGAAGTTCAAACTCAGATTATAGGAGGTCAAATAATGTGAAGGAAAAGTATAGACATAAATAATTCTTTAAACATATTAATACTGAATATAAATTACACTAATATTTCTAATATGTAGGTTAAGTAATATTTTTAACTTCAGAATATTTCTGTATAAGGATTAGATACAAACATTAAACATCTTCAGAAACCTTCTGAATGGTTAATTAAAAACATAACATCAAAGTATTCTGTGTCTAAAGCAAAGGGATAATCATCCTCTTGTTCCAACAAGCAAACTAAGCAAATAGCCATACCTTTTAAGAAAACAGATTTAGACTGAAATATTAGGGACTTTGAAAGGGCAAATATCACCTAAATAATGACTATCACTTTTGTGAATTATCACATTGCATTATAAATATAACCTGTAAAAAGCAAAATGTAAAATAATTCTATATTCTAAGAGCTAAAATATAGCATTTCATCTTGTCCCTATTAATTAAATATTTAAATATACATACATATACATCTTATCATGAGATTATACTTTTTCTACTCAGAAACTTTAATTTTGATATATCATGACAGACGATTTACAACAGCTGGGAATCTGATAAGAAGTTTGCATTTTCCCAAGAAATTATAAAAAGTACACACAAGATAAAACTCACTTGCTTTTGTTTTGTTTCTTCTCTAAAAATACCCATTAAAATGTTACATAATATGAAGAAAAATAGGATATTAGGGAGTAGCACAGTATCAATATTAATAACATATTTCTAAGGCAATTTAACTTAAAATATCAGAACCAAAGGTAAGGTAAACCCTCAAACAGTACAGGAGGTAGGCACAGGTTTTAAAATTATAAACCTGTTTATGGATTTCAGAGACTAATAATGATAAATAGAACTAACCAAGTAAGTTACAGACAACTAAAAAAGGCAGAGTTTACTTTTCAGCTTAAAAGGCTGAAGATTAAGAATGAAAAATTACCAGGCCCAGATGCAGAAAAGGATGGACTCCCTGGATCATCTTAGGAATCCTCTTGTCTCTAATTATGGATAAGGACAATATTTCACAGGAAAATGGATTAGAGTCCAGGCCCACCAAAGTTTGGTGAGCTAAGTCCTAAAGAGTAATCTTGGGAATTAGAGCATAGTGAAGCCTTCCAGAGCCTGCAGATCTACTTTGAAGGACACTTATCTCTAAAAGTGATTAAGGTTCTACTGTCTTCATGCACATAGCAGGATTACATTCTTTTTGGAAAAGATTTCATACAAGGTCTCAATCTATAATTAGATTTTGTAAATATGCTATTGAGGACAAAATGAAAAATAACCCGACATGGAAATAGGTAAGAAAACAAGAAACAGGAGCTACCAGAAACAGGGATATGGCAATCCAGATATTATCAGGAAAAAGACACAGTTCTTAAAATAATGATCTTTATTATAATGGAAGAGAAATCTGCCTTAAAAAATAGAAACAATAAAAGACAATTAGAAACTGTAATAGATAAGTTTAAGAATTTAATCTGAAAAAAGTGGGAACTATAATAACAACAAAATGAAAATGCAGTAACCAAAATTAAGAACTGAATGAATGAGATTAAGAGCAAATTGGACACAGTAGAAAAGTGAACTGAAAAACGGGTCAGGAGACAGGAGAAAAATATGAAAGAGACATAAAAGATATGGTGTTACTGGAGTCCCAAAGCAGAAGACAGAGGAAACAGAAAACAAGAAACATTTGAAGAGCACTGGCTGAACTTTCTAAAATTCCTGACATGATAAATGAAAAAAATAATTATAAGAAGAATTAAGTATACCAACAATTTTTGTTTAAAAACAAAAGAATAAAATAGACATAAGAAAAATTAAAAATCTAAATAGTTTATATTCTTTTAAAGAATTGAATAGTTTATATCTTATTGTGAAGAAATAATTAAGACCTTTCCACATAACCTAGGGTCATTTGGCCACAATCGGGATATTACCTAATAATGGAGAAGACAAGGAAGTTTTAAACAGAATCCCCCCCCAAAATCACTAACCATATGGAAAAGACTGATGTTTCAGATTATATTAAAATTAAGAATGTCTCTTCATGAAAGACACAGAAAACAATGAAAATGCAGACCACATAGTGGTATTTACCACACATATCACCAACAAAAGACATGCATCTAGAATGTATAAAAATCATTACATAACATTAAGAATCCAGGAGGAAAAAAAAAAACACAAGACATTTGAAAGAGGACAATTTCATAAAAGAGAAAAATTGATCTCTTAAAGATTAAGCACATAAATCTTCGAGAACTTAAATTCTTATTTTTTTTTTGAAGATTTTATTCATTTGACAGAGATCAGAAGTAGGCAGAGAGGCAGACAGAGAAAGAGGAAGTGAAGCAGGCTCTCTGCCGAGCAGAGAGCCCTATGCGGGGCTCCATCCCAGGACCCTGGGATCACAACCTGAGCTAAAGGCAGAGGCTTTAACCCACTGAGCCACACAGGCACCCAAGAACTTTAATTCTTAAGAAAATCCAAATACAATATCATGCAATATCAGAATCCTTAAAACTAAAATATCTTTTAATAGCAAGTATTGTCAAGTGCATAGACATTAAAAAAACTTATACAGCCCTGTAAAGGATATAATTTGATGTAATAATTTTACAAAACAGTTAATGCTCTGAAATTGAAAATATGGATACCAAATACATGCCTGGCAAAAATGCACACAGTTGTGAACCAGGAGATATACATGTGAAGAATAATAAGCACATTAATTTTCATGTAAAACAAAAACAAAACTGAGATTATCAAATAAGACATAGGAGAATGAATAAATGAAGTGTGGTATAATAGTGCAACAAAATACTCTACATCATTGAAAAGGATCCAATTACAGCTACCTGAAAGCAACAGCTTAGATGAATATCAAGTTGTTGGGTGAGAAACACAACACAACACAATATAGTCTCAGACTAGAAGAAAATATTTGAAGAAGATGTATCTGATAAAGGACTTTATCTAAAATACATGAAGAACTCTTAAAACTCAATAATAAGAAAACAAATAACCTAATTAAAACATGGGCCAAAGACCCCACACCAAAGAATATACACAACTAAGATATAGCAAATAAGCACACAAAAAGATGCTGTACGTCCTATGTCATCAGGGACACTCAAAGTAAAACAGCAAGATACACACACTGTGTGTATCGACTTTTGTGTGTAACAACCACACACAATTTTGAACAGGCAAAATCCAGAACACCAGCACCAGTCGCTCGTAAGTAGTGGAATATGGAGCAACAGGAAACCTCAGTCATTGCTGATGGGAATGCAAAATGGTACAGCCATATTCAAAGACATTCTCATAGTTTCTTACAAAATTAAACATACTGACAACATATGACCCAGCACCTGTTCTCCTTAGTATTGACCCAAAGAAGGTGAACATTTATGTCCACAGAGAAAAGTGAAAATAAATAATTACCATGACTTTATTCATATCTGCTAAAATTTGGAAGCAATCAAGATGTCCTTCAGTAAGCAGGTGAGTGGACAAATAAACTATGGCACATCCCCACAATGAAATACTATTCAGCGTTAAAAAGAAATGAGCTATTAAGCCATGAAAATACATGGAGGAAACTTTAATGTCTATTATTAAGTGAAAGAAACCAATCTGAGAAGTCTACATATTGTATGAGTTCAACTACATCACATTCTGTAAAAAGCAAAACCATGGAAACAATAAAAGATTAGTGCTTGCAAGGAGTTAGGGGAGACAAATGAATAGTAGAGGCACAGGGAATTTTCAGGGCATTGAAACTACTCTGATACTATACTGGTGGGTACAGTCATTTATACATTTGCCAAAGCCTACAGGATGTACAAGACCAAGAGTGAACCCTAATGTCAACTTGGATTTGGGTCATTTTATTTTATTTTATTTGAGAGAAAGTATATGTGGGAGGTGGGGAGGAGCCGAAGGGGAGGGACAAGCAGACTCCAAACTGAGCAGAGACCAATGCGGGGCTTGATCCCAAGACCTGAGACGATAGCCTGAGGCAAGATCAAGAGTCAGACACTCAAAGGACTGTTCCACCCAGGCACTCTGGGACTTTGGGTTTTAATGATGTGCCAGTGTATGTTCATAAATTATAATAAACGTACCAGCCTGGTAAAAGGTATTGATAATGGAGAGAGCTATGTGTTACGTAAGGGGTATGTGGGAAATGTCTGTACCTCTGTTCAATATTGTTGTGAACCAAAACCTGCCCTAAAAACTAAAATCCATTAAGGATGCCTGGGTGGCTCAGTCAGTTAAGTGCCTGCCTTTAGCTCAGGTCATGATCCCAGGGTCCTTGGATCAAGCCCCGCATCAGGCTCCTTGCTCAACAGGGAGCCTGCTACTCCCTCTGCCTGCCATTCCCCTGCTTGTGTGTGCTCTTTCTCTCTGTCTCTGACAAATAAATAGAATAGGTAAGATAGGTAGATAGCTAGCTAGCTAGCTAGATAAAATAAAATCGTTAAAAAAAAGACTAAAGTCCATCAAAAAATATCCACATTGACAAAATCAGTCAATGAAAAGATTAAAAAAATACTAATTCAATGTCTTTAAAATTAAGGGGCAAAGGCTAAAGATAATGGATTAAAATAAAATAAAAATTGAAATTACTGATAAATTACAAAGTATTTCACATTAAAAAAATGTAAACTGAAGAGTGATTAATCTGAAACTTAGTATAGTTAGAGCACAAGTCTCTGAAGAATAAAATCAATCTCTACATTATATAATTCTTTCCCTAGGGAAAAAACAGTATTAATAATTTGGTTATCTAAACAATACTTAATTTTAATTAATTACTAAATATTTTATATTAAAACTGTCATTTAATAACTCACAAATAGTATTCATATATTTTTCAACAAATCCAGAAATAGTGCCTCAATTCTCTTTTGCCAATTAACCTTAATAAGGAAATGATGGGGGGGCGTGCCAGGGTGGCTCAGTGAATTAAGCAACCAACTCTTGATTTCAGCTCAGGTCGTAATCTCAGGGTCATGGGATCAAGACCCAGGCCAGGCTCCAGGCTCAGCAGGGCATCTGCTTGAGATCCTCTCCCTCTGCACCCCCTCCCAGCTCCTGTGTGCATGTACATGCATGCTTTCTCACTCTAAAATAAATAATTAAATCTTTTACAAATTTTTAAAATGATGGGTATATAGTAAGTAAAGAACACTGTTATTTTAGTTAGAGAAACCTAGATGGAAGTTCTACTCTAACAGTAATTAAAGTGTGACCTTGAACAAACTAACTTTTGTAAGTTACCGTGCCCTTAAGAGTAAAACGGGGATAATAATACTACCCACTTTACAAAATTATTGTAGGAATTAAATACAAGTACCTGGCCCAGAGATAGGCATTTGGCGGAGTTCAATATATGTTAAGTATGATGACAGTAATGACACCGATGAAGAAAAGTAAAAACATAAAAATAAAGGACATTATATTTGTACCTGCAAATGTCAAAGCAAGACCAAAAGACAATTATTTGAGAAACAGATTACACTGGAATATTTTCAATCATCTATCTTTTTTCCTAGAAGTACGAGTGTTGCACTGAGGCCGCCAGAAATGAATCAAACTGGCAGAGCAGTATATAGCGGTAATTCATCTTAAAATGCACATGATTTGAAATGCATCCATATTTTGATAAAACATCTACACATACACCAGATATATGTTCTACATTAAAATGTTGAAATTTACTGTACTTTAATTCTTCACAGAAGGTTACATTGGAATATACTAGGAGACTATTTCATCCTCTGATATGTTAACATAATTTTTAATAATAAATATAGAATGACCAAAACAAATTGAAAGTTTAAAGTACATTTTTTTCCTTTGGTATTTAAGTCTGTTTCTTTCTGTAATTGTTTCCAATTCCAATTACTTACAATTAGTATAACCTACACACCATCTAGAATTATTCTGACCATCTAGAATTAAAACCACGTAACTCTGCTATGTCTTATATCAATGTAATAATCAAACTGGAGATCAAGGACTATGCTAGTCTCCTAAGAGACAGCCTCCAATGAGAATAGCTCTAATAAAAGAAATGGAAAGTATGCAAAGGCTATAAGAGATGAATGTGGATAAAAGAACAAATTGACCCAAACACCCCACAGATAATTCACTAAACTAATACCAGAAGACACACTTAATCAATACCTTTCATTTAAGGTAATTCAAATGAAAGTGCTTTAATTAAGGATGCCAAGCAAAGTGCCAAAGGAACAATAATTACTCATGGAAGGGTATGCTAACTACTACTAAAAAAAAAAAAAAAAAAAAAAAAAAAAAAAAAAAAAAACTCTGAATTCTCAGTACTTCTCCACAATAAATGTCTGATTGTAACTTAAGACACAGTCCGGTATGGAGAGGAGGAGTTGGGGAAGACATCTGGCTTCATGCAGTCTTCCGGAACGGAGATGTTCATGAGCTCCGTGATCGTTCAAGTCCTCGTCCTCCTCTTCACTGTACTACTGAATGGGGGCAAAGAGGATGTGTGGCACATAACTTTTTAGGGACCAGGCCTGGAATGATGGACATTATTTAATGTTTATTGGTCAGAACCCAATTACATGACCTCCAACCTAACTAACAGTAACTAGAAAACAGCCTGGCTGTGTTCAGAAAGTTTACACAATTGATAACTAAATGAAATACTATCTAGTGCAGTTCTGGGGCTAAGAAAGACGAATTGCAAAGCTAACAGATTTGGAAGTGTGTTCCTACAAATCCAAAAGTTTTAAATGCAGGAAGACATATTCCAAAAGAACCCAAACATATTCTTGACACCAGGGGTATTTTTTACTTACGCTGGACTTCTTACCAGGAGAGCACCTTCCTGGAGAATTGGAGGTAGATAGTATTAAATCTGTTTTCACATGGGGCAAGATTAAACTGAATTAGCAACCTGTTTGCTCAACTGATATGCTGAGATTTATGTCTTTATGGTATCTCACTGACAGAATGTTTCTGAAATAAAGCAAGCATAGGTGTTCCTCAAATATCTTATTTCATAGGTATTAAGGCTGCGTGGCTCATCGGCACAGATAAACCATTAAGTCAAACTATAGTTGTGACTACAATGGGCAAAAATGAGGTGGAAAACATAAGCAATATTTAGCATTAGTATGTGAAGACTGTATTTACCATCTGTTTATCCAATCTTGTTTATGAAGCTGATAATCGATATGCAAATTGATATAGTATAAAAAGGTAGGTTGTACAGCAAATGATTCCTTTGTATTTTTTTGTTTAATAACAACGGAGATTAGGGCACAGTGATGAAATAGGTACTGTACTTCCTCATTCCCAATACAGAAGACTTTTAAAAGTGACAAGAGAAATCGGGAAAAACAAAAATCCTAAGATATTTATTTTACAAAGTCCCTGTTATGTGCCAGAAACTAGTCTAAAAAAGAAGGCACAAGTTTGATCTTCCTGAAATGGAAAAGGCATTGACATCTTCCTCTGCCTCTTTCCCACAAAAAAAAAAAAAAAAAAAAGACTAGATATAACAAAATAGAAAAATACGGAAAAATAGGTAATAATCTTAGACATCACTGGCCTAAAGGTAAACTAGGGAGGAAAAAGTACTCAGAAGACTATCCTCCTAAGGGAATATTTCCCAAAGTACATAAAGGACTATTACTTCACAGTCACCTAGAATACTTGTAATAAAGCAAAATTTGGGTCCCCAAACTAGAATTCAAGTCACTATATTTCCAAAGATTTCTTTTTCACACTAATTTTGAGAACTAGTATCTTGAGCCTAACATAAGAGCTATGAAAAAGCCATAATCAGTGAAAAGTTTATAAGGAAAAGAATATTCAATTATGGATTAATTTATTAAATTAAAAGATCCTGCTTAGTAATAGTGACCTATATCTCATATAATTATTTTATAATTCCAAATGTTTTTGAGAAATTTAGTCTTCAATTTATTGTGGGAAAAAATAAAATATGATTCTGGACAAACCCATTCATTTTCATTAATCTACCAACATGGTATCTAACAATCCTACCAATATATACAACCTTCTCAAGTAGTCAATAAATTGCTCTAAGATCTGATGTGGAATAAATGAAATAACAAAGTTCTTTGGCTAAAAAAAACACAAACTGATGAGGTAACTGGTTCTCAGTGGAGATAAATTTTAGGGTAACAATTATTTATCTCCATAATTATGGATTTCTCTTCTTTTTTTTAAAGATTTTTTGGGGGGTGCCTGGGTGGCTCAGTGGGTTAGGGCCTCTGCCTTCAGCTCAGGGTCCTGGGATTGAGCCCCACATCGATCTCTCTGCTCAGTGGGGAGACTGCTTCCCCCTCTCTCTTTCTGCCTACTTGTGATCTCTCTCTCTGTTAAATGAATAAAATCTTTTTTAAAAAAAAGATTTTTTTGATTTATTTGACAGAGAGTGGGCTCAAGCACTGGGAGTGGCAGGCAGAAGGAGAAGCAGACTCCCAGGTGAGCAGGGAGCCTGATAAGAGACTCAAACCCAGGACCCCGGGATCACGACCTGGGCCAAAGACAGATGCTTAACTGACTGAGCCACCAAGGTGCCCCAATAATTATGGATTTCTAATAGAACGTACTAAAAGGGCTAAAAAGGATGCCAAGGATTATAGACATCCTGAGTGCACAAGGCAACTCCACAAAACAACAAAAAATAATTGATCCAAAACCCATGTAACTTTTGAACAACATGGCTTTTTGAACCATGAACAGGATTTTTTTGTTCATAATTATTTGAATCTAGAACTTACATCCATTTTACATATAAATGCAGAGTAGCTTTGCATGTTTACAACATACACTGAATTTTCTAGAAATGCAACCATGTGACTTGAAAATATACCATATACAATTCTGATTAGAACTTAACAAAAATGTGTTCATCATGTCAGGAAATTGCATCACAGCTATGTACAATACACATCTTTGAGTACACCATATGTCTAGAAAATATCTGAGACTCCTTTTAGTAGACTATAAACCAAGTATTATTAGTCATATCAACTTATTAACAGATTGGATTTCATTAATAAAGTGATTAAAGTTATATTATTTCTAGCCAACATATTTTTTTAATTTGTAGCACAAAATCTTTGTGGTAGAAATCACACATTAAAATTATTTACTTGGGGGCTGACAATTGTTTTTCAACATGGGACTCATAAAATGCTCCCAGAAGCCTACAGTCTAACTCCTTTTGCTCTAATATTACTGTATCTTTTTCCAATCTGTCATCTATTTCCTAAAATCAATGAAATGATATAGTTTCCAAAGTCTTTTTAAATATCAAAAACTGAATGAATGCCTTGACATGTGATGGGCTTCAAGACGGAAAATATATTTTCCGTGGCATTTCATCATAATCTTGTCCATATTTTAACCACTCAAAGATCAGCTCATACTTAAAATATAATACTTCCTCATTTTCTCCATTTCAACAGCCTGTTATCTGTCTTGGCATGAGATCTCCAGTTTCTGATTTACTATCTTGATTGAGTTCAGAGTGAATGAAAGGAGTTTCAGAGACTTCTTCCACTTGGCCCTTTCTGCCTTAACAGCTCATTTCTCACAGATCAAAAATAATATGCAGTTCTACAAGAGGCAACATATACCCATTCCAATTATGCACTTAGAGACAGGGAAAATTACCACAGAGTGAGTCTGCAGACCCAATATAATCAATTAAATAGATTTATACCAAAATTCAATTTATTACCTAGTCCCCATAAGTTCCCATTTTTACAAAGAGGCTATGACTCTTCATCTCTAAATGCCAGGAGCACTCCTTACTTTTCAAGATTATTAATTATGAAAATCCATAAAGTTCTAGAGAACATTATTCCATCCCCATTGAGAATCATTGACCTAATAATGTTTTCCTCTGCCCAACCAAAATACTTTGACCTTCACATTTACTGTCTACAAGACATAAGAACACTTTACTGACTTGTTGGAATTCAGATATTTTCTGGTAATCAGAAGTAGATTAGTTTTCAATGTGGTGTTCCATGATTCATTGTTTGTGTATAACACCCAGTGCTCCACGCACAAAAACTAATGATGCACCGTGTGGGGACTAACACAACAGAACAAAAAAAAAAAAAAAAAAGTAGTAGATTAGAAAAGGTCTAATCGAGGGCCAATCCAGAAACATGTTTTTGGTTTTTTTTTCGTCACTTGCAGTTAAGATAAAAATTGTCAATGGTGTCTTAAGAAGAACTAACACAACTTCCTAAGATACATGGTAGCAATATTGAAAAAAATTTTTAAGCAAATAAATTAATGATATTTTTGGTACTTGATACCAATTCATATACCTTATCCAAAGCCCCTCAGAAGTATCTTTGTGCCTTTTCCCATGACCAATTATCTACTAAATGAGTTGAGGTCCCTTTGGAGAAACAGTGGAGAAGTATTTATTGTGTATATCGATGAGATGGTACAGGTGCTTCTTTTACTTTATTTGATGGGTGCTGGGAACCAGCATTTCAGACTGGAATCCTAAGAGTGAAGATTCACAATTTTCCACTGGGACAGCTGACATCAACCTTCTGCTTACTGGTTCATGATTTTTTTTCTTTTTCTGGTAATTTAAGTCAAACAATAATCTACTTGGTTGCCAAATTAGTTCATCCCTCAGAACTCACTTAGGCATTACCACAAATTCTTGCCAACTAACACATCCTGTTAGCCATCTGGTCTTGTTAACTGTTAAGGTAATTAAGAGTTAGGTACAACCACCCATCCTTTACGATTTTGGAATCCTAACATAACCACGCTGATACTAGGGAACCCAATTGACAGGTAATATTTTCTCTTGTCTACCATGACAACAGCCATCACTGAGTTTCAAAGACTCCAGAGTTCCCCTTACAACTGTACTCTTTATTGTCTTAATGAAGAAAGTGCTCTGGAAAACCTCCAAGAAAACAGAATCAATTAATAGTCTACCGGATATTATGTAATATTTGTATTCCAACATATCCAACTTCCTGAGTTTCCTGACTCCAATGCTCAACATTTCCTCGACAGTTACAGCATCTCCTCACCTATATACTACAGCCAATCAGCATGCTCACATTTTAAAAACCCATCAGCAACTACAGGTATATCACTAAGGCATGAAATCCTGGATCATAGGAGAGTGATATGATATCATCAATAAATTCTCCCTTCTCCAGCCTTAGATTTCACACTCCCTAATCCCAAACCCTCAAGGTAATTCTCATATACCCACTGCTGGTTCCTGTCTCTGCATATTGCTCAGGCCCTGCAACTTTTTCAGTGGCAAGCTATCTCTTACCTATCTACAGCAGAGACTGTGTCTTCCCAATCATGCTACACTGAGACCTGACACTTATTACTGATCTGGAGACAATAAATGGAGGCAGGGTGCACTCTGGAAGAAGACAAACATCTTCTTATGAAACATAAACATCAGGTGAAATCTTTGCATTGTTGGCAGGGAAAGGGAAGTGACCTTACTCTATCAAATGACAGAAGAGTATGACTTCTACCCAGGAGTTTTCCAGGGAATGAATCTAGGATTCAAGACTCTGAGGTCACACTTAGAAGTGTCCCCCCTGTATGCCTCAAACTCCCACTCGTTCTCACCAGGCAGTGACTCTAGCATGGGTACCTGTCATGGCTCATCTTTCAGTTTCATTTGCAGCCAGCCAAACTAGTAATTAAATCCCAGGCATAAATTCAACATACTCTGCTCTCTATAGCTATCGAAGTTAAGGTTCATCAAATGCTGTCATGAAGACCAAGTGATATTCACAGGATGCCCTGAGTTGATGGAAGTCTCTTTCTTTAAGGCTTTATGACAGTTAATAAAAGCCAGCCAAATCCACGGTCATAGTTATGATCCACCCTGCCAAGACTTTCAAGTGCTAAGGTTGCTGCACAAACCAGCACTTCTCCTCCAGCCTATATTTCAGTCTATCAAACACAGTTATATTCTCAATAATCATCCTATAACACACCAGGATAACCACTATCACACTTACTGTTAGCATTACATAGTGCTTACTGCCCCTGGTAAGTCTTCTAACCATAAGATCCCCTGATGAAGGCCTGTTACCAAGAGCCACCTTCAGGAGCAACTGCATTAGCTGGAATTACCTCAGTAGCAGATGCCAAGGTAGGATGGGGGTGCTTGCCGAGGGTAGTCATCTCAGGAAGCACTGTGACACAATGGGAAATGCAGGATAAACACTCACCCTTCATTGGTGGAGGAGGACCCATTTTGGCATAAACTATCTTATATTTCCTGGTTGCACTGGGCAGAAATAAGTATCTCTGGAACTGAAAGAGGAACAAAGATTCTCCTACTTTATGTGGAACCCTGGAAAGGACAGGAAACTGTCCCTACAGCTTTGGTGAAAGTATGACAGCCAAGGGAGTTATTAGCAAGATATATCGTAAGTATCTGCCACAACATTTTATCAAAACTTCTTTTACCATTTTTATTTTATTAAAATAAATTCTCTCCCACTGAAGAACACTAGTGTCTATCACAACGGTTGTTATAAGGTTGAAGAAAAAAAAATTAACTACTGACCTTCCTTACACTATTACATTGAACAGGAATTTGAGTGAGTGAGAGACACTGCATTTCACAGAATGCAAATATGCATGACCTTCACACTGTAAAACTGATACATGTTACAAAAATAATATATTGTGTTTTCTTTGACGTCAGCATGTTACTCCTCAAAAGTAAACAAGTGTCGTAGAGAATTACATATTTATCTTTACATATCATTACATATTTATCTTACAGTTCATATCTCCATTAAATAATGTTTTAAGTGACCATTTCTGAGTTCCAGCTGTGGTTTAGGTCAGAGCCAGAACCCTGGCAAGGCAAATAATGCAGTGCTTCTTTGAATGAACATTTTGGCCCCATTACTGAAGCCCTGTTCACCCTGTCTGCTTCTGCTATTCCCCTTCCCCCAGCTTACATCACAGGAAATGCATTCTTGAAATATTCTCCATTTTCTTCCTTGAGCAACTGGTGGGGTGCATGGGGAAAAAATTCTAGAAAGAGCCCTTGGGGGACCCCAATCCCTGTGGACCCCCACCAAGAGCTCTACACTCTACTGCCCGTCCAAACTACAACAGCAGTCTATCAACTACCTCAGCTCAAGTCTTCTACGTTTCCAGTTCGTTTCACTGCAGGTAAGCCAGTGTTCCTGTCTCATGTCTCCCGGAAAGCTCTGGTTTCCCTTCAGACTTTTGGCTATTTGTTTACCCTGTAGTCTCGGTTCTGCAGTGATTTCCAGAAAAGTCATGGATTTTCAGTTTTCCCAGCTCTTGTTTCTTTCATTGTAGGGGTCAGAGCAATGCTCTTGCCAGCTGTCTGTGTCCTTGAGCAAAAGCTTGAAATGCTATAACCTTCTTCATTTTCACTCCCTTGTTTTACTGATAAAGTTTCTCCTTCTGTTTACTATATTCTCCACCCAGAATATTTCACCTCCTCCTTCAAGTTCCAGCTCAAGTATCCTATTCTCAAACTTTCCTGATCCCTCCAAGGTAAATTAATCCTGCCTTTTCAGTACTCCAGCAAAATGTTCTTCATTCCATTCCAGTATAAATTTACTAAACACTTACACTGTGGTACAGATGACATGGTCCCCAGAGAATTTCATTCTAGCAAAGGTTACAGGCGAGTGCACAGATAATGCAAGGAACACATTAACATACAGGAAGAGAATGCATTTTAGTTGGAAGAGGTTATAAAATTTTAGTTTGAGGAGGTATAAATACACAAGATGTGATGTCCAACTATAAATTTAAAGTCAAACAAAAATCGTCCTGTGAAAAGGGAAAGGTTCCCAAGCATTTCAAATCACTGAAACAGCAAATTAGTATATTACATTTTGGCTGGTGTCTCCACTGTTAGCCTGAAAGATACTTTCAGCAAAAACTATGTGATATTCATCTTCATTAATAGTATAAGCATTAACTTAATAATTATTTGGCGATTTGAATGACTAGCTTTGCTTCCTAATAAGAGTGTTTTTTTTTTAGTATAAGCACACTGTTGAAAATAATTGCTTTAAGAATGATGATCCTATTTTCAGTGCCCTGCACTCAAAAGCCAAATAAATAAAACAAAGAAAAAATAATGAATATAATTCTATCTAGAAAGGCTATATACAAAGTACCGTACAAATTAGTATTCCAATTTTTCCCTTGCTTACAAAAATCATAAATAAGAACTAAGGCAAATTGTACTTTCATCATTCAGAACTATATAATTTATTTTTCTACTATTTCATACATATGCCAAATCCGGTTACTTTGTATTTCTAAAGTGATAATCCCATGATTTCAATGAATTAAAATACTGCTCTCACTAATCTGGAGACAAAAGCATCTTACTAAAATACCACATCACAAATTATTATAGATGGTTATATCATTTAAGTAAAAATACAGTACAAATTAAAGATGTCAGTTTTATTTGATGCAATAATCAAATCTTAGAACAAAAATAGAATATTTCTTCTCTATGTCCAGGACCTGATACATAATTTGTGGCAGAGGGAGGCAAGAAGAAGTACAAAATAAAAATGTAAGGCTCTTGCTAAAAATTTATTAAGAATTTCAAGATGGTGATAGCAGTACATTAAACCAAGCACGATGCCCTTCTAGACACACACCCAAGAAGGTGGCCCTACTTATGAATTTTGTATTCAGTGAAATATTAGAAGTATCGTCTGTCTTAGAACACAGAACTCTGATTTAAATCCATTGGTCTTGAGACAAAAACAGCTTTCCTTAATAGGAATTTCCCTAAGATCTTGTGCTTTCACTTCCTTTTTTTAAGTTTAGAGGCTATGGAGAAAAAATAAAAACTAGTCTGTTCACTTTCTCTGAACTTGAAAACCTATGACACCTCAGTGGCTAGTCAAAGATATGTTCTTCTAACTTGAAATGCTTAAAATAATTCTACAGCAAATACTATATTTGTTTTAACAAAAAGAAATAAACTGATCATTTTCCATGGTTAACAGACTTCTCTGGATATAAAAGTTTTATTTTTTTCCCATGGAAAATGTTCTTTATTTTGAAATTGAAGTGAAAAAATATAAATGAATAAAATACAAATGCATGTGGAAAGTGCTAATGTGCCTAATGCTTCATAATACATATGGTCCAGATAAAAATTAAGAGAAATACCTATTTTGCTTATTTGTTTATTTATGCATTTATTTGCCACCCTACAGTACACCATTAGTTTTTGATGTAGTGTTCCATGATTCATTGTTTGTGTATAACACCCAGCGCTCCATGCGATACGTCCCCTCCCTAATACACATCACCAGGCTCACTCATAACCCCCAGAACCCTCAGTTTGTTTCCCAGAGTCCATAGCCTCTCATGGTTCTTCTCCCCCTTTAATTCCCCCCCCTTCATTTTTTCTTTTCCTTTTCCTAATGTCCTCCATGCTATTCCTTATGCTCCACAAGTAAGTGAAACCATATGATAACTGACTTTCTCTGCTTGACTTATTTCACTCAGCATAATCTCCTCCAGTTCCATTCGTTTTGATACAAAAGTTGGTATTCACCCTTTCTTATTTTTTCATAATTTTATAGTTATTATAGAGTTGATGATTTGTGTCCAATACAGTACATTTATACCTAATATAGGTGCATATAGACAACTCCGAAACAAAAATTATTTTAATATTATATGTCATATATAAATTAGAAAAAATGAATGTTTAGGTACCATGACACAACTGCTTTTTAGGGTTATTTTCTTGAGGGGGAGAATAAATCTTGAGAATAACAATTAAATTATAAGAAGACAAAAATCATTCACAAAACTACTGAAAGCAGGGCGCCTGGGTGGCTCAGTCATTAAGCATCTGCCTTGGGGTCGAAATCAAGCCCCACATCGGGCTCCCGGCTCAGCGAGAAGCCTGATTCTCCCTCTCCCTCTGCCTGCCTGCCACACCCCTGCTTATACTCTCTCTCTCACTATCTCTCTCTGTGTGTCAAATAAATAAATAAAACACTTTAAACAAATATTGAAAGCGAGTAAAAAAGGTGGGTTCATGTTTAGTGAAAGAGTGAAAAAGAAGTATAAGGAACCACTTAAAAAGCTTAAATAACTACAATTATAATTAATAATGACAGATTCAAAAAAAGGCAAGAAATATGATTTTTTACTTAACAGGCTATGGAGGAAAATCATAAAAATATAATGAAAATTTAATGTATGCATTTTTCAAAAAAATTAAGAATGTTTCTTTTTTTAGAGAGATACCAAAGCAAAGATATTCTATGGGTTCTTTTAAAGCCCCCGCAAAACTACCATTTTTAAAAGGCTTAGGTTTTTTATGAGAATTGATAAAATGCAAGTAAACCTAGTTTACAATAATATGGGTTGCTTAACTAGCACAACACTAACCTTAAAAAAGGAAAGCCTGTAACAATTAGTTTATAGCAAAAGTTCAATCTACAAAAAGTTCTAAAAGTCATTTTTACTTACAGTTGGCATTGGTCACCTTTGATTCCTTTCGTTGTGCAGAAACATTTTCCTGTGTGCATGTGACAAATGTTTGCATGGCCGCTGCATGTACAAGCTGTAAGTCAAAATGAAAATGACACTGAATATTCTCCATCACAAATATGCATCACATTTCATTTAGGGCTTTATTTTTATACCATGTATTGTCCCCTGTCCATCCAAAAACTAGAGTTACCTCATAAGTTATTTTTTTATTAAAAGGAAGTAAATTCACTTATTGAAAAATTTTGTGAAACTCTTTAAAGACTTTGGGGTATCCTGAAGTTAAGTATGGATCCAAGTATTATTGCATTCTTCTTTGGGCTCCTCTCCATTTCTAGTTAAGCAAATGAATTTCAAAGAGCTTAAGAATTTTGGAATCAAAGGCTTAGATTCAAAATGTACATCTGTAATCACCAGCTACCTTGGGCAATTTATGTAACTTCTCTGCCTTAGTTTATTCATCTGCAAAAGATAATAATAATGATGATGATGATGATGATGTTTCGCTCTTAGTACTGATGTGAAGATTAAATGATATCGCATATTTTTAAATACCTAACACATATCGAGCACTTAATAAATAAAGCTATTACTTCTACTACTATTACGTTGCCAAAAATAATAAAAATATAGCTATAAATCATGTAAATAAAGCATGCCTCTTTATTGCCCCAAATAATCTTATCTTGCTTCTGAGATCACTCTGAGTTTTAATATTCCACAATATTAACTGAAACAAACAGGGGACTCATTTCATTTTATTATTTTGCATTCCTTGTTAAAGAGTAGCATTCCAATTATTTGGGACACAAACTCCATACTTATTGTGTCCACCATCCAAACAACTGGTAAGTTCTATTTCAGCATGCACAATCTCTCTTATATCTGCACAATCTCTCTTATATTGTGATAACCACTGTATTTGGTGGGACAGCATATGTCATTGACATATGTCAGTGTCACACACTGACACTGTATTGTGTCAGTCCCAATCATATGTCACATATCATAATACATAACATAACACATGTCATAATCATACAGTCACATACCTGATCTACCATCAGTTATTTCTAGGCTACAATGCGTTTGGCCAATCCTGAGACAGCCTAAAGAGACCAGGTCAACCATGCTACTAGCTCTTCCAAAAACTTCAGTGAGATCGACCATGTCCTACACACCTCCAGCTAGTTAAACCACTCTCTGATATAAATGAAACAATGTGGTTTTTTCTTGGTTCACATATACATGTAAAAATAAGTGAGTTTTGATCAAAATATAAAATACTCTAGAACAGGGGAACCTGAATGGTTCAATGGGTTAAGCTTCTGCCTTCGGCTCAGGTCATAATCTCAAAGTCCTGCAATCGAGCCCCACATCGGGCTCCCTGCTCAACAGGAAGTCTGCTTGTCCCTTTCCCTCTGCCTGCCTCTCTGCCTCCTTATGATCTCTCTCTGTCAAATAAATAAATAATTTTTTAAAAAATACTCTAGAAACTAAGCATCTTGCTAATTGTTTATGATTATTTGCTTTGAAAAATATAGATGATTAATATAAAGTAAATAAACACACATATAAAGTAAGTTTTGGTACTAGATAGATTCTTAAGAACGTGGTTTTCTGGCTAAAAGAAAGTTCTACATAAAAGTACTACTTTTTTCTTCCTAAAGAATATTTAAATAAATCAGCATAGTTTTCCTTTAAGCTTGTAGAATTAACTATGGAAACACACGGTGTGAGAATTACAGAAATGAATCTACGGGACTCTAAGATATATTGATAACATGTAATTTCATAAATAGTAAATGAATATACCATGATATCTTAATATTAACTTGCAGAGGTTCATATTAATATTGTCTCATAGTCAGAACTTCACTAAAAATAATGATGCATATTAATATTTTAAAACTTAGATAAACATTTTATTTACCCTTTATGGCAGAACTAAATAAGAGTTATGTTTGCAGAGTTCCTTTGAAGAATTATCATTGTATAGTAGCTTTAATAATTCCTGAGACCAAAAAAAATTGTGTTAAAATGCCTTTTAATGTAAGCCAATTTTGAGAGAATTCCCTTGCGGTTCTGTATGTCAGGTTAAAATGGCACAAATGTATTTCAAATTCAATTGTTTAAAATTTACACTTCATGAAAGTGTTGAAATTACTCTGTTGTCAGCATCTGAGGTTATCTTTTTATGCTGAATAAGCACCTATGAAATCATCATACAGTGGCCTCTTGTTTGGCAAATTTTATATGATGATGATTTTATAGCCTAGACATACACTGAAGGGACATTTTGTGGTCACATGTTATTTCTGTTCCCCTACAGTATAAAGTTGCAATATTAACTTATAGCCAAGACTGAACAATAAGGATAGAAAAAATAAAGATGCTCTAAGGGTTATTCTAACAAGTTGTACATGAAGAATATATAGAAACATGAAACCAAAAATGGTAGTCAGCATTGGTGGGACTTGTTTCTAAGTCAGCTTATGTGTCAAAGTCCCTTCCATTGCTAGATCCTTACTATCTGTTGAATACCTATAACAATAATTTCTGGAAATTAGGAAATCGTGTCCATTTAATATGCACTGTATACATCTAGTGTATTATACTTGATATTTACTAGATCTGCTATACATTATATTTCAAGGGAGTAAGAATTCTGACAAAGGCAAATGTTCAAATAGCTGAACTAAAATTCTATTCAAACTTACATTTTTACTTACAACTCTAAACCCAAATTTTCACTGATGCATGGTTTATGAAAGAAGGGAAACAGAATATAGCTGCTTCTTTTTTATATAAATAAACATGAAATGCTGATACCAACATCATCTTAGCAATCTGAATTTTCTCATCAAAAATGCTAGAACTAGGGGTGCCTGGGTGACTCAGTGGGTTAAAGCCCCTGCCTTCAGCTCAGGTCATGATCCCAGGGTCCTGGGCCAGGCTCTCTGCTCAGCAGGGAGCCTGCTTCCTCCTCTCTCTTTGCCTACCTATGATCTCTGTCTGTCAGATAAATAAATAAAATCTTTTTTTTTAATGCAAGAATTATAACTATTGCCATGTCCCTGTTGAGAGAGTATAATTTTTTTTTCCTACTGAAAAACTGATAGTTCTCATAATTAAAAATGGGCCATCAATCGGACTTACAGAGATTACTTTTAGTCAGGATATTTGACACCTGTACTTGCCTAAATAAAGAGTAAGTAGTAAAACTCAGTTATTCAGCCCTAGATCCAGTATTTACAGAATGGGATGGGGGTATAAGGCACTGCTTTAGAACTGTAATTAAGATGGCAAAGAAGGAATGCCTGGATGGCCCAGTCAGTTGAGCGTCCAACTCTGGATTTCAACTCAGGTCATGATCTCAGGGTCCTAGGATAGAACCGCTCAACAGACTCTGTGCTCGCCAGGGAGCCTGCTTGAGGATTCTCTCTTCGTCTCCCTCTGCCCCTCCAGGCCTCCCTCTGCTTGTGTGCTCTCTCTCTCAAATAAATAAATAAATAAATCTTAAAAAAAAAAAAAGTGACAAATAAGGATCCAGAACTTAAGTAACTGGAACCTTCAAGCACATGGCACTATTTCAAGGATTTCAGTGATAGGTTAGAAAGTCATAAAGTGCCAACAGGACTTTAAGATTTATATTTTATAGTCCAAAGCTGTTCAACATATTCAAAAATGGAGAGAAGAAACTCTAACCATCTATTTTAACTATATCCCTGGGGCCAAATCTGGCCCAATTCCTGTTATTGTACAGTCCATAAGCTAAGAATGGTTTTTACATTTAAAGAATGGTGAAGAAAGAGAAGGAGGTGAAGGTGGAGAGAAAGAAGAGAAGGAGAAGGAGGCAGAAGAGGCAGAGACAGCAACAGCAGCAAGCATAAGTAGCCCACAAAAACCAAAATTTACTATTTAACCCTTTAGAAGAAAAAAAGCATGCAGTCCCTGATCTATAATCACCAAGCCTGCAATCACATAATTTGTCAGCTTTCCATTCTGGTTTAATTTTAAAAACTGAAATCATATTTAAAACAATTAGGTTTTTTTCCTAATAGAAGAAAGGTTAAGCAAAAACATTAAATATTAAAAATATTAAAATATTTAAAATGTCACCAAACTAAATTTTAACTCAACTTCTAAAAATTGAATTTCTAATAACCTGTGTTTACTTTTATAAAAGAGTAACTTTAATCTTGCTTCAATATCTTTGATAAAAGAGTAAACCTTCAGTCATATTTTATTTTCTTACTCTAACTGGCTAGTTTCTTGACTGCTGCTAATGACTACCATTAAAGT
Organism: Mustela putorius furo; assembly: GCF_011764305.1. Classification (NCBI taxonomy): domain Eukaryota; kingdom Metazoa; phylum Chordata; class Mammalia; order Carnivora; family Mustelidae; genus Mustela; species Mustela putorius. The sequence continues at coordinate 15,046,852 of NW_025422057.1, forward strand.
ATATAAATCCTTTAGAATTGACTTCTTATACTTTATTTAATCTGTTTCTCATTCATCTAAAAAAACAACAAAATACCAATACCTGGGCTATAAATGAGACTTTTAAGAATGACACATTATTAAAAGCTATTCACAAATATTATTGCTTGCCTCAAGTTCAAATTCTTAAATTCCAAGTGACTGAATCTTTATTGTGTCTATTTTGAATCTGCATTGTTTTCAATGAGATTACTTTATAAAATTGCCTTGAATAGATATTAGATGATGAATCAAAGAATCTGAAAAAATGTTGAGTATTATGTTACAAAATGTGTTTTATATTTTGTAACATAATAACAATATTTTGTATCTATATATGACTGTACTATTTCTGATGTATTTTCATACACATTACTTCTTTAATCTTTTACCTCACATATTATACCCATTTGACAGAAGAACAGCTTCAAAGAAATGAAAAAAAAATACCAAGTTTTTTCTGGGAATAGATAAATTGATAACGGTCATCATATAAAAAAATAAACAGGCAGGAAGAGCCAGGAAAACACTAAAAAAAGAAAAGCTTAAAAAACAAAGAACCAGCCTACTAGACATTAAAACATTTATAAGCCCTCTATAATAAAACATTGTAATACTGGAGTATCAAGAGACAAACAGATAAGCAGAGTAGAATAAAAAATCCATAAGACATTTGAAACTTTAGAATTTAAAAAGCTTGTATATTAAATCATGGATCAAAATTTTTTAAAATAAATGTCAATTGGACAAGTGATGGAAAAGGTAAATTAACATCTATAGCTCACACCATACACAAAATTAAACTCGAAAACCATTAGTGATCTAAATGTAAAAAAGCAAAAGGACACAAGTAACAGAATGCATAGGTAACTTGGATAGGCTGGGTATAAGAAAAAGTATTCTAACTCAAGAGTAATTATTTTGATGAGATTAAAATATAAAGACTTCACAGCCAAAACAAACAAAAAACCACCGTAAGCAATTTCAAAGGACAGATACATAGTTGGAGAAAACTGTTCAACAGAAAATTGAGCAAAAAATACAGATAATTCACATAAATATAAAAATGGTCCTTAAATGTATGAAGATTATATTAATTTCACACATGATAAGAAAACTAAAAATTAAAATTTCATCTATCAGACAAAAGTTAAAAAGTATAAAAATATCTTCTGTTCACAAAGCTATATGGAAACAGGTACTCTCATAAACTACTAGTGGGAGTACAGACTGGTAGAACCATGACTAGCATACAATGTATGTGTTTATCTCTGAACCTCACATGCTCCCTTCTAGGAATTTATCCTGAAGATACACGTCTTAGAGTACAGAAATATACATGCACACAAAAGTTTCCACTATGCTATTACTGATATTTGAAATTACTGGAATTTACCTAGATGTTCATAGTTGTAGTATAACTTCATAATGTAGTACTAGGTAGTTATAAAAACAATGAGGAAGAGCTCTGTAATGTGGAATGATTTCCAAGTTACATTATTAAATGACAAAAGTTACGCTTTGTGTAAAAAAAAAAACTAAGAATATATTCATGTTTCTATATATTTAATTTTTAAAATAACATAGGGAGGAGAAACCAGAGATGGGTTTGAGATAGGTTACTTACCGGGCATGAGTGAGAATGTCATGAAAAGATGGGGGGGAAGGGCAAGGAGGAAACTGGCTTTTTGCACATTCGTGACTTTGAGGACCATGTTACTATTTCACGTACTCAAAAAAAAAAAAAAAATTACATCAACAACACTGGTGGGGCACAGGTGGCCTAAAGCTGACTAAACACAGAAATAAATGAATGGCCCCAACTGAAATGACTAACAACCACACTGAAGGAGAGAAAAAGAGTGAACACAAGTACTTTTTAAACAGTTACAGACTCTATGTCCTCATACTGAAGACAAAAATAAATGTATAAATGCTAAATTCTAATTAGTAGACTTCCTTTTCGTGGAAGGTATGGCTTAGCAGTTCCAAAACTACTTTCTGTACATTTTAAGATTGGGGAAATTTAAAAATATATACTGTGGATAATGAAAGTCGGCTTAAAAATTGGACAGTAGAAAGAATAAAAATGAACCCTGTAGTAAGGGACAGAAAATGAGGTGTTAGTGTAAACTCATGGGTTGTTGTTGTTTTTTTTTTTAAGATTTTATTTATTTTATTTTAGAGAAAGAGTGCAAACAAGGAGAAGAGTAGAGGGGGAAAGTGGGGGAGGTGGAAAGAATCCCAAGCAGATTCTAGTTCAGCACGGAGCCCAAGGTGGGGCTCAATCTCACTACCCTGACATCATGACCTGCGCCAAAGCCTAAAGTTGGACCCTTAACTGACTGAGCCACCCAGATGCCCCTACACTCACAGATTTTAGTATAAAATATAGGTGGATGTAGAACTATATATCAATGTGTGTAGTTATGTACATGTATAAGAATATATAACCATCTATGGTTAGAAATGTAAGCAATGTGTGTACACAGATATTTATTTATTCTCCAGTTCTGTCTGTTGAAGTGATCTAGAAATAAAATTGTCTTTGTAGCAAAGAGCCCACTAAAGGAACCAAGGCTGCTTAAAAAATGCCAGCTTTCAGTTAGAGCAGGGAAAGTACTAGCTGGTGGCAAAAATACAAGAAAATGCTCAAAGAATGATAAAGAGTATATGAAAAATGGATGAATATGATACAAAGAGATGATAGATAGATAAACAGATACATAAATACATAAATAAAATACACAGATGAACTAGAGAAGAGAAAGCTTTTCATCACAAAAGAAAGCCTAATAATTAGTATAGAAAGAATGATAGAAAATCACCATTTGGTAAAAATCATAAAACTAGTAGACTAGTTTTGAGATACTACAGAGTCTCAAAGTATCTCCTAAAAGATATTTTTTTTCATTGAAGAATAATATCGTAACTTTAGAGTAAAGAAATCTGGCAGACACATTATCCAAATGTCCCTACTGAACATTACCTTTACTGGAATGATGGTAGCATGTAGGTCATGATGATAGCTCATGAGAAGAATTTAGCATAACTTCAGTGGTACTCCCACCAAAAGTATGTAGCAGAATATAACCATGAAGAAATGTCAAACAAAGCCATGTTCCATACAAAGCACATGCTATATACACACACCAAAAAATGGACTACAATCCTAAACAATGTCAATGTCACTTAATGAAAAGAAAGATCAAGAAATGTTCCAGATTCAAGAAGTCTCAAGAGATACACAAATGAATAAAACCAGTCACCTTGGATTTTCTTTTTCTCAAAAGAACAATGCAGGGACAAATTAAAATCTAAATAATGTCTATATTTAATAATAATACACACCAAGGTTGATTTCCTGATTTCTGGAACTGTAATGTGGTTTAAAAAATTCCTAGTTTTCAGAAAACATCACTAAAGTATTTAAGGGATAAAGGCCCATCAAGTCTGCAATATTTAACTGAAACAGCAAGAGAGAGAGGAAGCACGATGGAACTCTGTGTATTACCTGCAACTTTCCAGTGCTAAATTATGTCAAAACAATAAAACAAAAAAGTTAAATTAACTTTTCAATTTTGAAAAGATTAAACACATATACACCAAAAAAAAAAAAAAAAAGTAAAATACATGCTTGTTTTTGACTTTTAAGTCGGTAACAACATTGCTTAACAACTTTGAGGTGTTCTTTTTTTCCCTATATGTTATCGAGGCTTTGTTTTCACCATAATGAGTAGAAGGGATGTTGTCAGCAATATGTGAAGTAAACAATTCCATATCTCAAGAAAACATTATTAATTCTTTCTCTTTCTGTAAATGAGATAAAAAGGTAGATGACAAATAGAGACACTGTATGGAGGGTATAGAGATTGTAGGGAGAGTATTCACTCATTCATTCCACAAATATTTAAGAAGAAGCTATTCCATTTCAGCTAACCTGTAACACCCAACAGCAAAAGAAGAAAAGAAGAATTGAGGGCACTTAATTGGTTTATCATTAACTAAAACGGGGGTAAAAGGAGACTATTTTTAAATAATGCAGTTGTTGAATTCAGGTTTTGAACCAATTAATATGAACAATTCTGGCCTTGTAAGGATGACAAAAAACAAGTAAACATTGCTCATTAAAATAAATACACAATCAAACAATTATATATTCCCTTTGAAGCCTAAAAATATAGATAATTAGTCTAATAAAATCACTAGATGAACCCATAGAGAAAAAGCAAGATGAAAGGTATAGATGAAACTGTGATTAAAAGAAAAGCAAATATTTGCATTCATATCCTATGGTATATAAAAATGGAACTTTGAAAGAAAAGGTTTTTCTTGGTAATAATGTATTAAGAAGGATTTTATTATGTTTATGAACTATTTACAGAAAATATTTATGCTGATGCTTTCCTACACCTGCTCTAGGCATTTCTAACATATGATTAACTTGTCTACCATCACTAATTACTTTTTGTGCATTATCTAAGCAATGAAAAAGTGTGTATCCAAATTGGCACTTAGCTGAATTCTAATCTTTAAAAAATCTATAAATATCAGACTAAAACCAAATACACGCCTAGAGTTTCTTAGATTAACCTCTAATTTTCTGGAATACACTAAATAAATGTTTTATGTTTTTAGAATATGAGAAATATGCACCATTTTAAATTTACTTTTTAATTTTTATCCTATGCCTGTCATTTGAAGCAAATAAGAATTGCTTAATTTTTGTAGGATTGTATAATAGCCTTTTTTATTGTTAAATTAAATTATACCATCTTACCTCACTTTTTAAATAATCAAATAGTGCCGGATCCTTATAACACAAAATCTCAAGCAATACATGATAAGGGCACTAGGCATCACATCAAATGAAATTAAAGAGAAATATTAAACACTTAAGATAAAATAATAGCTTCTATGTAGTCCCCAAAAGATAAACACTGTACTTGTAGATTTAAAGCCATTATTTTTTTTAATTCCATGAGATATATTAGTGAACTTATTAATGAAAAGAAAGCATGCAAGTCACACATTTTATTGTCAAAAATATGCAAATTAGAGGTGGAAATAATTTGCAGCATCAGGCCTAGGAACTAACCAACTGCCAATAGCACTAACCAAATGCCAAAAGTTGAAATGAAGGTTTAAAGTTAGGATGGGCGGAAACTAGAAGTTTGTGCAAATAAAAAACAGGGAGAGACATCTTGAAAAGATCTCTCTTGCAATCTTGATCTTCAAGATCTTCAAGATCTTGAAAAGATCTTGAAAAGGGGTAGGTATAATAAAGGTGCGGAAGCAAGCCAAGCGAAGTTCCCCAACACTCAAAAGTTTACCAAGGGTGTCTCTAGCAGTTTCATAAGGCTCAGCCCACAGACATCTCGCTGAAAAGGCATCTAACACAAGAAAGTAGTAAAAACTGCACCTTCTACTAACCACAATCAAGGTCATTCTGAAATTATCTGACTTAATGTCAGGTGCAAATACTTTTCATAATCTCAGTTCTTCTTGTCCTTTTGATTCCTTTTATGAGAATAAAAGAGATAAACAGAGCTCAGAAAGATGGAATAGATAAAGAAAGCTTAGGGCTCTAAGTATTTGAAGTTAGAGGAACACATCCCTCAGAAAAACAAAACGCTTCAAAATAATTAGTACAGAGAGAAGACAAATTAGCTACAAATATCATAGAAGCTATAAAACAAAGATTTTTTTATTTTTAATTTTTTTAATCATTCAGTTTAAACAGGCAGCTCTGCATGATATAAAAAGCCTTTCTGGGGGGCGCCTGGGTGGCTCAGTGGGTTAAAGCCTCTGCCTTCAGCTCAGGTCATGATCTCAGGATCCTGAGATTGAGCCCCCACATTCGACTCTCTGCTCAGAGGGAGACTGTTTCCCCCTTCTCTCTCTCTGCCTGCCTCTCTGCCTACTTGTGAACTCTGTCAAATAAATAAATAAAATCTTTTAAAAAATTTATTTAAAAAGGCTTTTTTTGTTTTCTTAATGTATTTAAATGTTTTTGAAAAATGTTATTCTGAAGCAAGTCTTTAATCAAAGTATAACTTCATGCCCATACCATATGCTAAATATCTACATATAATTACATAATTATTCATGTAATGGGCTCTTTTGGGGATATGTAAAGTCTCAGGTTGGCCCTTCTTTGCCACACAGGAAAATCATGTATACTAAGAAAATACAAACTTTTTAACTTTGTTGTGTCAAAATAATTAATAGAAATAAGATTTCCATGTCAAGTAATTTTCATCCATTGGCAGGTTTAAATCATTCAGGTCAATGCTCCCAGTTTGAGAGATTTAAATTACTTATGCTTATTTCAAGGAATACTCAAGGTCATTTGATTATAAACTTTCAGCTTCTATAAACACCTCTGATACGTGAGAAAAGTTTAAAATGAAAAAAATTCCCCTCCTAGTAGAGAAAAAGAAGAGCTCATTCAAATTCCTTTTACTACCCTCTTGTCTCTGAGGATAGTTGTGTCATAGCCCAATGTATTTATTAAAGTATTAAACAGGGAGTCTCCATCGTTAGGCATCTGCCTTTGGCTCAGGTCGTGATCCAGGGTCCTGGGGTCAAGCCCCATGTTGGCTCCCTGCTCAGCAGGAAGCCTGCTTCTCTCTCTCCCACTCCCCCTGCTTGCGTTCCCTCTCTTGCTGTGTTTCTCTCGGTGAAATAAATAACGAAAATCTTTGAAAAAAAATTATTAATTACTTCTGTAAAAGTCTGCTATGGGTAGATATCCACAATATATCAAAAAATTTTAAAAATAAATAAGTTTTGCTTATACGAAACAAGGTAAAAATAGAACTGTCACTGTGTTGAAGGAAGTGATTTTCCTCAAACTAGAAAAGAGTTTCTTTATCACTATTAAAAGTAAAGACCTAAAATAAAATTTTAAAAAGTATGTAGAAAGAAAAAAATCAGATGAGTATAGTATTCAAACTCCTAGAAAAAGAACAACAAAATGAACAAAAAGACATAACAAAATTAGACTATGTTAAAACCAATTATGAATGCAGTGTAAAAGAAAAAAATCTTATTGATAATGCTATTAAACATTGCATTATTGTTTAACCCATTAAACATCTTGCAATAAAATAACCAAAAAGAGTTAAGACCTAGATGAAAAAAACTATTGGTCACATATGTCTACAATTTTTTAAATGCCTATATTTCACGATTTGGAGAGGTGGGTTTTTTTGTCGTTGTTCTTATTGTGCATCTTTTTATGAATAATCAAATAAAACAAATACATACAAATATTTTTTAACATTCTGGTGATTAATAGCATTATAGCTTAGTTGCCTCACACTTAGAACAAGGTATAATGAAAAGCATAGAATTAATGATAATGGTATAAAAGTGAAACTTATAAATTGAACTCAACTCCAAAGGGCCCACCCAGATCCTTCCATCATAATTAAACTCTTGGGGTACCTGGGTGGCTGGCTCAGTGGGTTAAGCGTCTAAAAAAAAAAAAATTAAACTCTTTGTCCCTGGTTCTATCATTCAGCCTCTTCATAACACCATTATATCACCCTTACAATGTATAGAAATTCAAGCCCTAGTCCAGAGTTTTGCATATAGTTAAGTATTCAATAATTGTTTGTGAATCGAAGATAATCCTTCATTGCAAAGTAATACAGTACATAGTGTTGAGCCATTAGAGTACAGCAAGCCATTCTAGTCAATGAAACTTTCACTTACGTTCTTTTACTAACATTTATAAGTCAAGTTGAAGATAGTATGACAAAAATAATACTGTTACAAAGTATAAAATCATAGTTTTATTAACATACTTAAGTTTACTGATGTAACAAATTTTTGTAATAAAAATAATAGTAATAATGACAATGACAGCATTCTAGAATAAACATTTGCCAGAAGCACAAATTATTTCTTATGTAAAGTACCTCATTTATGCCTCACAATAAATTAAAGCAGTCATATAATTTTTAACTGAGGAAACTGAGACAATAAGAGGTTAAATAAGTACCCAATGTGACAGTGGCATTGCCTGGATATGGACCCAAGCAGTATGATTCCAAAGCCCAAGCTGTTGACAACGTTATATTCTTCCATAGCTATGAAGATTGATAGACGGATGATAGACAGACAGAGAGACAGACAGCAACTCCAGAGCAAATGTGTATCAAAGAATCTTCTTGGACATCAATGAGAAATAATTTTAATAAAAAAACACTTTTTAAAAAGTTTTTTGTTTCAAGTTCTTATTTAAACTCCAGTTAGTTAATATACAGTATAATATTAGTTTCAGGAATAGAATTTAATGATTCATCACTCAAATATAATACCCAATGCTCATCACAAGTTGCCCCTCTTAATACCCATCCTCCTATATAACCTATCTCCCCACCCACCACACCTCCAGCAACCCTCAGTTTGTTCTCTATAGTTAACTCTTTTCTTTTTTTTTTTTTTTAAATCATCCAGGTCAGTGCTCTCTCTTTTCTTTTTTTCCTATGTACATCTGTTTCACATTTCTTAAATTCCACATATGAGTGAAATCTCTGACTAACTTACTTCACTTAGCATAATACACTCTAGCTCCATCCACATGCTTGCAAATGGCCAGACTTCATTCTTTCTTAATGGCTGAGTAAAATTCCACTGAGTAATAATACACACTCTGTGTGTGTGTGTGTGTGTGTGTATCCCATATCTTCTTTATCCATTCATCAGTTGAAGACATTTGAGCTTTTTTTTACAATTTAGCTATCATTGATAACGTTGCTATAAACATTGGGGTGCATGTGAACCTTCAATTCAGTGTTTTTGTATCGTTTGCTAAATACCTAGTACTGCAATTGCTGGATCATAGGTTAGTTCCATTTTTACCTTTCTGAGGAACCTCCATACATTTTTTCAGAGTGGCTGTACCAGTTTGTGTACTCACCAACAATGTAAGAGAGTTCCCCTTTCTCGGCATCCTTGCCAACATCTGTGATTACCCCTGTTGTTAATTTTAGCCATTCTGACAAGTATTTTTTTTTAAGATTTACTTATTTATTTGAGAGAGAGAGAAAGCAGGGGAAGGGGCAGAGGGAGAAAAAGAATCTCAAGCAGACTCTGTGATGAGAGCTTGACACAGAGCTCAATCTCACCACTCCAAGATCATGACCTAAGCCAAAATCAAGAGTCAGACGCTTAACTGACTAAGCAACCCAGGCACCCTCTGACAGTTACTAATAAACCACTTTAAGTAGTTAATTATAATAAAAAATAGTTAATTATAATAAAAGAATAGCTATGAATATGCCATAGTCTAAAAACAATCTGAGGAAAATCTACATGTACATTCATTAATATCGGCAACAATGTTAAATTGACTTTAGTACACTGAATTTAAAAAATAATCTCTGAATCTTCAGTACCTCTAAAGCTTCACCATCCAAATATAAATCGACTTCCTTCTTCCCCTTAATATCAGCAGACTTTGAATCTTAATAAATGCATCTACTAATGAAAAATGAACTTTTCCCAAAAAGGTGAACTAAAAATGAAGAAATACCAGTAAATTTATACTTCTTATTTTTTATAAATTTATTTTAGCCACAGCTGCTTAAAAATAATTCGCCAGATGTGACATACTGTTGATTTAGTTAGATAGGTAATATGGCCCTAAGAAATAAAAATGACTTTCATATATTACATCACCATAGAGAAGTCACAGACAGCAAAATAATATCTTGCCAACTTTAGGAAACAATGAAACTATAAGGAATTATTTAAAGCTCCATAAACTACCAGAGAATGTGCAGTACTGAATAAGATAGGCATTTATCTTTCATCCCCTTTAATTTTCCATTGCATTATGCCTCAGCTTGCCAGATGTGTAATGTCAGCAACAAAAATGAATATGGAATAACTGAACTTAGTCTTAAACCTAGAAGAGACATATCCTCCCCAAAGGGGAACATATTTCTAAAAGCACTTATGTCTATTGGAGTGATAAAACTTACATTCTAACTTAAAACATTTTATAGCTAATATAATGTTCCTTTTGCCTATGTTGGCAAAAAATCAATACTTTGGTAATCCTCATGACATTGCATTTGGCAGTGGATCCTTAGATAGGCACCAAAAACACAAGCAACAAAAAAATAAATAAGTAAACTGGACTTCATCAAACTTGGAAACTTTTGTGTTTCAAAGGACACTATAAAGAAAATTAAAAGGCAACCTACAGAATGGGAGAAAATATTTACAAATTATGTATCTGCTAAGGGCTTAATATCTAGAATATATTAAAAAAAAACCCTTATAATTGAACAACAACATCAACGACCCAAATAAAAAATGGGCAAAGGGCTTAACAGACGCTTCTCCACAGATCTACAAATGGCCAAAAACAACACGAAAAGACACAGGAACCTAAACAAGTATCTGCAGGCCCATGTTCGTCGCAGCATTACTCACAATACCAATAGGTGGAAGCAACTCAGGGTCCATTAATGGATGAATGGATGAACAGAATGTATATACTCATACAACGGAACAGCATTTGGCCTTTAAAAGCAAGGAAAATCTGACACATGCTAGAACATGAAAGAAAATTAAAGACAATTGTGCTAAGAGAAATAAGCCAGTCACTAAAGGACAAATAATGTACAATTTCACATATTTAAGGCTATCTGAAGAAGTCATGTTCATAATAAGAGAAAATAAAATGGTGGTTGCCAGTAGCTTGTGTAAGGGTAATAAAGAATTATTATTTAATAGGTACGGAGTTTCAGTTTTGCAAGATGAAAAAAGTTCTGGAAATGGATGGTGATGATAGTTTCACAACAATGTAAATGTACTTAAAGCCTTTGTGCTATACATATAAATATGGTAAAATGATAAATTTTATGTTATGCATATTTCACCACAATTAAAAGAAAATAAATTCTTCTAAAATGGGCAAAGGGCTTCTAAAGATATTTTTCCAAAGAAAATATACAATGGCCAACAACCACATGAAAAGATAAAGATAGTTAACATCACTAGTCATTAGGGAAATGCAAATCAAAACCACAATGGGATATCATTTCCCATCCACTAAGATGATTAACATTTTTAAAAAATGGAATATAACTAGTGTTGGCAAGGATGTGGAGAAACTGGAATCCTCTACATTTCTGGCAGGAATGTAGAATGAGGCAGCCACTATGGAAAACTTGAACAATGGGGCAATTCCTCAAAAAGTTAAACACAGAACTGCCACAATGCCTCTTCTAGTTTATGCACAAGAGAACTACAAACCAATATTCAAACAGGTTCAAAGCAGCACTATCCACAGCACGCAAGCAATGTGAACGTTCTTATCTAGGTCAGGCCCTGGGCCCGCTCCCTGTTTAACAGTCTTAATCTTTGCATAGACAACAATGGAGGCTGGTCTGTGGGTGCTGTATGGGCAACCTCCATGTAGAAATAGAAAATTTAAAACATGAGCGACAAGGACTAACCTAGAGATAAAAAAGGATTACTATAAAATCACAGCTTAGAAGGAAATTTTTAAAAAGGAAATCTAAAAATTCCCTAAAAAGTAAGAGGAAAAAGCAGGAGGATATAGAGGAAAATGGAGAAAAGCAGAGTTTAGTGACCAAAAAACCATGTGATGAGAAGAGCACTTTAAATGGTCTTTTACTGTGCTTCAATTTCCTTACGTGTGCCTCTATTATGTATCATTTCATTTGACCTTCATCATCTCCCTTTTACATATGAGTACAAGGAGGCACTGACAGGTTGAGTGGTTATGGCCATACATGTGAACACTGGCAGTGGGGGTGGATATCAGTCCAGGATTGATTCCAAACCCAAAAAAGCTTATCTGATATAAGGCATACCCAAAACCTTTAATTATTTCTTATATCTAGAGTCAAAACAATGACTTACTGTTATTAAAAAATAATCAGTAGTGATTATTTTTTTAAACATTTTTTTTAAGATTTTATTTATTTATTTGACAGACAGAGATCACAAGTAGGCAGAGAGGCAGGCAGAGAGAGAGGAGGAAGCAGGCTCCCCACTGAGCAGAGAACCTAATGTGGGGCTCGATCCCAGAACCCCGGGATCATGACCTGAGCTAAAGGCAGAGGCTTTAACCCACTGAGCCACCCAGGTGCCCCAGTAGTGATTATTTTTCAATAGGGAGACTACAGGTAATTTTTAATGTGCCTGCATTTGCTAAATTTCCTGTAATAAACATGTATTAATTTTGCAATAAGAACTTTGTAAAGTGTTTCACAGAATTGTTATAATTCACATCACTCCTACTGAGTAAATACTACCTTCTAAAAATACTGGAACTTAATGGAAAAAATTTTCTTTTATAAAATATATTTTCCACAAGATACGTATCTTCCTCAATTTTCTTTTCTGTAATAAAAATATACTGAAGTAAAAGAAAACATACTTACCCGTGCACTGTCCTCCGTTAGTCGGATCCCCGTAATAACCTGGCATACAGTCTTGACACTGCTTTCCTGTGGTAAGATTTTTACACTGTTCACACACATTGTTATTGATGCACGTGCTATGTCCATTACACTGGCAAGCTGAAGAAAAGAGTAAAAAATATCATAAATATCTACAAAACCACAGCATGTATAACACTTATCAAGACAAAGAATTTGTTTTACAAATTTAAATGGTAGCAAAGGCCAAAGGACATTTCCCAAGATTTATTTTTTTATGTAAAATATATGTGGTTCAAAATATAAATACAGGACAATATATACAATAAATTATGTTGAAATTTTGTTGTATGTTCTATAAAATATAGGGGAAAGAGATAAAGTAAAACATAACATAGCTATGAGAGAGTGCACGTGCATGAGCAAGGGTGAGGGGCAGAGGGAGGGGGAGAATCTTAAGCAAGCTCCATGCCCAGCACAGAGCTCAATACAGGGCCTGATACACGACCCTGATATCATGCCCTGAGACAAAATCAAGAGTCAGACACTTAAGTGACTGAACCACCCAGGGGCCCCAAGAAGGAATACTTTTTTTAACACATTACTTAAAGATCCACATGAATATTTATCTGTTAAGTTATATACACACAAGAATGAATAATATAGCTTTAATAAAGGATGCTAAATTTCATCTTAATTATATTTACACATAATAACAAATGATCAATAAATATAAAATATTGTGCAGCAATAGGCCCTTACTTCAAAAAACTCTGTGTATGATAAATAAAAATAGTACTTCTAAATTAATTTGCATAAAAACAAATTATCTTCTTATCTTCTTTGGATAAGAAAAGCTTCAAAGCTTAGTCAAAATTCTATTTGAAAGTGAACTACACAAAATCACATTTAAAGCATAATACTTTTTTATATGTTCATAACATAAGATTTTAAAAGTTCTGGTATTAATTTTACAACAGAATTTCAGATGAGAGATAAAGTTCATACATGAAAGCTCATGCCTTTTGTGCCTATTTGGAACATAATGAATTAATTTTGTAACTGCTTGTCCAAACACCATCATCATTGCCACCCTCATAGTCATTTTCATAATTATTACAACTAAGATAGCACTTAATTGAGCTTCCTCTTACTGTAGCCAGGGAAGCCAATATTCCATCAATACCAATTGTTGTGGCCAGCTACTATTCTGATTGGTCAGTGTACATATTGCATCGCTTTTAAAATATATAAATACTACTCAATTGCCAGATAGTATACCAGGTGGTAGACCTAAATTATATCATTTAATCCTCACAATAATTCTATATGGGAGGTATTACATTGGGGCCATTTCTAAGACTTTTTTTTTATTATTTTATTTTTTTAATGTTCCAAGATTCATTGTTTATGCACCACACGAAGGAAGCCTAGGTTAAGCAACCATCCAAAGTCACACAGCTAATCAACAGCAGAAACAAACACATAAACAGAAAGTTTGAATCAAAAGACCAGACATTAAATACCATAGCTATTGTATGTAGAAAATTCGAAAGTGAGAAAGGGAGATCCTGAGAGAGTAACACAGGGTCACCACAAGAGCTAACATCAAAAGGTAAAGAAAGACACAGGCAATAACAGTAAAAACTGAACTCCTATACTTTATAGAAATTTTCAGAGCCATAACTCTACTATAAGACAGTATAGAAATAACATAAAGTCATCATGGGGAAATGTTAAATAAACTTCATCATCCTCTATAAAACTGAGGAAAATTATAGTTTTCATATTTTATATTACATTATGAAACAACGAGGAAGAAATTTAGAACAAGGAAAAATGTTCATGATAATTTAGGTGAAATCAAGGTACAAAACTTGATATTTAAAATGACAACAATTTTGTTTTAAAATGTATCAGTATGGGATGGCTGCGTGGCTCAGTTGGTTGAACATCTGACTGACTCTTGATTTCAGCTCAGGTCATGATCTCAGAATCGGGAGATCTAGCCCAGCATCAGGCTTCATGCTCAGCGGGAGTCTCCTTCTCTCCCTCTTCCTCCCTCCCCTTCTGGCCCTCCCCCTACTCACTATCTTGAGAGCTCTCTCTCTTTAAAATAAATAAATAAATCTTTAAAGAAATGAAAATTGGGAGACAAACCATAAAAGACTCTTAATCTTAGGAAACTGAGAGCTGCTGGAGGGGAGGGAGTAGGGGGATGGGGTAACTGGGTGATCACTGGGGAAGGTATATGCTATAATGAGCACTGGGTATTATATAAGACTGATGAGTCACAGACCTGTATTCCTGAAACAAATAATATACTGTATGTTAATTAATTGAATTTAAATTTTAAAAAAGTAAAGACAAAGTTTAAAAAAATAAAATAAAATATATAGGTTTGCCTATCGAAAGTTAATATAGGTTATCTCAGTTTAGTAAGTTTTTTTTTGCATCATCAATTTTCTATAGCAAATTCATATTAGTTCTATAAAAATAATAATGTTAAGAACTTTGATTTTTTAAATATTTGTTTAAAAGTATAAGTTGTTGTTTCACAGAAACTTTATTATTGATACCACTAATTAATTCAGTCGGGTAAAAACAAATTTATTGAGTGCCCACTACATGTAAAGCATTACCTGAAAAAGTTAAAGTAAGAAATAGGTTACTATATATGTATTTTATGAATCTTCTGGTGACATATTTCCACCAGAAAAACAAATGCTTTAACTTCTGAATAAGATGTCTAAATTCAGCAATCACATCTAATATCCTCCTGTTAGCTCACCACTAAAATAAGAAGGAAACTTACCAGCAACTACAGGAATTTGTATGGTGACAACGACACAAATTAAACTAGAAGGTAGTAAACTACAATACCTCTGGAAATTAAAAGAGGATCCCTGGTGTAATGCCACTCACTGTCTCTTCCTGAAAATGAGAAGTTCAAAAGGCATTTCTGAGCCATAGGGCAATCACAAAGCATATTATTGGCTTGATGCCATAAAGCTCATGGAAAGTGTGATACAGGTAAGTGTAATGTTTAAGGTAATGAACATACCACACAAAAAGTTAGTACAATTTAGATGTGACTGCAGACAAAATTTCCAAGGCGGGGAAGAAAAGGCAGGGGGGTGGGGGTAGTCATTGTCCTGGCCTGTAACTAGCATGGCAACAATGGCAAAAGAGAAAGCATGCTACACAAAGTGGAACCCAGACATAATGGCTGTGGCAAACACAGACAAGAAAAAGATACACTATAAGCCTATGCTTATGTTTTATTCCCACTAGCATAGGGTGCTGAAGCGAAGAGTAATAGAAGCTTGTATCTAATAGTTCTTCCAGGATACATTGTTACTTGAAAGGTTCTAATAACAACCTGGCTGAGGAACATGAATAAAGCTAAAAAGAAGCCATCCATACTGTTTTGTCTAAATTTTAAAACCAGCCCAGATGGTTTCTTGTCTATATATACAAACATGTAAAAAGGAAAGAAAGAAAAAAGAAAGAAAAAAAATATTATGGAAAACTCAGCATTTGATATGCAAATAAGGTACATAGTTTTGCAAAGTATGTGCTCTCTAAAACAGATGTAAAACATTTAAAAATATCTGTTTGACATTCTCAATAAAATTCAAAAAATGTATACACAGAAAATTTACTCAAAATATTTTTTAACACCTACCCTATCTTAAAAGAAAAGGGATTATCAGATGCTAGAAATCAGAGCTGGGATTCAAAACAAGAATGTTATAGAGAATCTTGAGCTAGTAACAGAATTTCGCTACCTATAGAATGGACAAACAAGAATAAGGAGACATGGGTTTCAAAACCCAATATGGCCAGGTGATATGGTCTCTGGCATCCTCAAGGAAGACAGCAAAACTAAACCATACTTACAAGGCTTGAAGCCTCCAATTGCAGCCCCTATCTGTCAGGGAGAAAAGCACATCACAAGTCCACTTTGTGAGAACTTAAAGCCTATGCCAGACATATCTACTGGAAGAAATTCACATTGTCCACATGGTAGAGAAACTCCAACATCAAACATTAATGTAAAATCTGTTCTGTAATCAAGAAAAGCCTCATACACTTTGTAAAATCAGGTGTAAACGGCCCCTAGAAATACTTCTAAAAACTCAAACAAATACAACACAGAATACACAGTGAGAAAATCTGTTTTTCTGTAAAGGGCTAGATGGTAAGTATTTTAGGCTTTGCTGATGATATAATTTCTATCACAGTTCCTCACCTCTGCCATTATGGAGCATTATAGTGCAAAAACAACCATACACAATACATAACAGTTGAGCATATCTGCATTTCAGTAAAACTCCACTTACAAAAATAAGCAAGGGACCAGGCCTGGCCTTCAGGCCTTGCTTTGCAAACCTCTGACTTATGGGAGAGTGCGAGACAAGTAAATAAACGAAAACACAGGGTTAAACCTCAAAGAAAAAACTTACAAAGCATCAAAAAGAAGACTCAGAAGAAAGAAAGGGAGAGATAATAAAAATGAGAATTGATAGCCCAAGAACTGGACACTTAGGACAATTAGAAGATATGAAAATATTCAGAAGAATTAAAGACAAAGAATAAAAGAAGTAAAAGTAGGTATGATGACAATATCTGATCAAATAGAGAACAATGGTAAAAGCAAGTTTTTAAAAAGTGAATGAAAAATGAATTAGTAGAATAGTTTAATAACTAAAATGAAAAATACACTAAAGGGACTGAACAGTAGATTAATAATGACAGAAGAAAGAATTTATAGGTCAATAGAAACTATGTATGTACAGAGAAAAAAGAATGGAGAAAAGTGAACAAAATCTCCGATAAATATGGGAAACCATCAAGTACTCAGGCCTACATGTAATGGGAGTGTTGAAAGGATGAGAGAGAGTAGGGGAGGCTAAAATTTACTTGAAATTCTGAAAACTACCCTAATTTGATAAAAAAATGTTATCGACACAGTGAAGAAGCATAATTTTAAGTACAAAAAATATGAAGAGATAGACTGGATTAAAATTAAGATCTAATTGTATACTGTGTACAGGAGACACACCTAAAGATGCAAATATATTGAAAGTGAGTGAATGAAAAAAGATATTAACATACAAACAGCAACCATAAGAAAGTTGCAGTAGCTCTACAAATTTCAGATAGACTTTTAAAAATTTTCTTAGAGATATAGAGGGACATTGTGTAACAATAAAGGTCAATTCATGAAGAACATATTAAAAGTATAAATACATATGTACCTACTAACAGATCTTCAAAATGCATGAAGAAAACACAGAATTAAAATATAAATACACAATTCAAAAAAAATGGTTGGAGGCCTTAATACTTTCAACAAGAATATAACATCTAGACATTAGATCAGCAGGGGAGAGAAGACTTGAACACTATAAACCTAGACCAAACAAACACAAAGAGAAGAATCCACATAACAGCAGCAGAATATACATTTTTTTAAGTACACCTAAAACATTCTCCATCAATACACTACATACCAGGTCATAAAATGGACCTCAAAAAATTTAAAAGAACTTAAGTCAGGGCGCCAGGGTAGCTCAGATGGTTAAGTGACCAACTCTTGGTTTCAGCTTAGGTCATGATCTCAGGGTCGTGGGATCAAGCCCCCAGTCAGGCTCCACACTCAGTGTGGAGTCTGCTTGGGATTTCCTCTTTCCCTCTGTCCCTCCCCCATAAGTACTTTTTTTTTTTTCTGTTATAAAACAGTTTTATTTTTTAATTTTTTTACAAGTCTTTTGTCTCATTGACTAAGTTTACTTCTATGTATTTTATAATTTTTGACGTAGGGATTGTCTTTTATTTATTTTTTATTTAAATTCAATTAGCCAACACGTAGTATATTATTAGTTTCAGAGGTAGAGTTCAGTGAGTCTTCAGTTGCACATAATACCCAGTGCTCATTACCTCATGTGCCCTCAGCTACCCCATCCCCACAGCCACCTCCCTCCAGCAAGCCTCAGTTTATTTCCTGGAGTCAAGAGTTTCTTGTGGTATGTCTCCTTCTCTGATTTCTTCCCATTCAGTTTTCCCTCCCCTCCCCTATGATCCTCTATGCTATTTCTTAACATAATTTTATAATAATTCTCAAAAGGCTATATTAAGTATCAAGGGCATATTCTAAAAACAGTACATTTAAACCATATTTAAATGTCCAGAATAAACAAATTCATAAATAAGTATATCAGTAGTTTTGGGGTTCCAAGAGAAATAAGACTAGGAAAGGACTATTAAGGGTATGGGGTTTTATTTTGGGGTACCTAAATTTACTGGAACTATATTCTGGTGACAGTTACAAACCTACCAATTATTCTGCAAACCACTGAATTATATACTTTAACATGGAGGATTTTACGCCATATGAGTTATACATCAATTAACAAACGTACAAAAAATTAGAGCTAGGTAGATGAGCTGAAAAATAATTGACACAAATTCTTCCCATATTTGGGTTGAACTGGTTGAATTCTTCCCATTAGGAAGGCTGTACATAACATTATTTTATCCTTGCTCTCACCAAAAAAGTGGGATTTTTTTTCCCCATTCTTTGAACCTGGATTGGCATCAAGACTTCTCAAAAAACAGAATGAAGAAGTGATGGTATACAAATTCTAAGTTTAGGCCTCAAGAGGCATACACACTCTGCTCTCTCCTTAGAATGCTAAAAATGACATGTATAGAGCACAGTCTATAAACGGGAGGATGATAGGACAGCAGAAATAAGTCATCCATAGCAGAGGACCCCTAGACCAACCAGCCAGCTCAAAGTACTAGACATGTAAGGGAAACATTTTAAGACAAGTCAAAGCAAATCAGAAAGCCAGATAACTGCAGTCACATTAAAAAATCAATTAATCAATCAACCAATTAATCAATTTAAGGGAGACTAACAGAAGAGATGCCTAGCGGAATTCAACAAGAAAAGAGATGATGCAAAATCATGAATAAAACTGCTTTAATACTGTGAGCCTGGGGTACTATGTTAAATAGTAATAACTGAAACATAAGTTTAACAAAAAACTAGAAACATGTATAGGAAGAATCAATGAATTGAGACACAGATCAAAGGAGATGCAAGAATATAAAATACAAAGAACAGTAAGAAAAATTATGGACATAATGAAAAAGCAAAGTCCTAGAAATAGAAGACAGAGTGACATGATGGGACAGATGCAATATGTGAAGATATAATTGCAGGAAATTGTACAAAATGATGAAAAAAATCAAGCTACAGAGTAAATAAACCATATAATTCACAATCACAATAACAAATAAAATTGATCCTTAGGTACATCATATTAAAACTGCTGATATTCAAAAACAAAGAAAAAAATCTATTTTAAAAAGCCAGCCGGAGATTTAAAAAAAATACTACTTTCAAAAAGTAAACAATAAAACTGATAAAGGAATTCTTAAGAGAAGCAGTAGGAGCCAGAAGAAAAGGAAATTACATCTTCAAATTATTGGAGGGAAAAAATGTATCTATCAACTTAGAATGCTATTTACAAAAAATATCCTTCAAATATAAATACATGCAAGTATACAATAAAAACATTTCTCAGGTATATGAAAGCAAACATCATTTATAGCTACAATTGAGAAACAATTGTAATATTTATAGCTACAATTGAGAAACAAATGTAATATAAATTTAACATTTATAAATGTTAAATAAATTCATCAAGCTAAAGAAATATAACAGAAGTAAATTCAGATCTATAGGAAAAAATGAAGATCACAGAAAATGAACACTACATGGATTAGTAAAAGGATTTTTTTCTTGTCGTGATTTCTTTATAAGAAAATCATCTGTTTAAAGCGAAAACTATGCATTGTGTGGTTAATAACATATACAGAAGTAAAATATATGGCAATAATTAGACAAAGGACAGAAAAAGAGCAAATGGAATTACACTATTGTAATATTCTTACCTTATACATGAAGTAGTATAATATTGATTCAAGGTAGACTGTGATAAGATAAAGATGACTATTACAATCACTACAGCAGTCACTAAAAAAAACACAAAAGAAGTATAGCTAAAAATCCAATAAAGGTGATAAAAATGGACTTTAAAAACACTCAATTAATCCAAAAAAGGCAAAAGGAAGAATCAACAACAGAAGAAAAAAATAAAAGAAATTTAAAAAATAAATACCATGATGGTAGAACTAAAACTCAAGTATACCAGTGTTATATTAAATCTAAATTGACTAAACACTCTGATAAAAGGCAGAGATTGTCAGACTAGATTTAAAAAAACAAAACAAAACAAACAAAAAAGGCAAGACCTATATGTTGTTTACAAGAGATTCATTATTGTCGATAAAAACAGACAGAAGACTTCCACTTCTGCCAATAAGGCATTAACCACTCTAAGAATTGACCTCCACTTGTAAACAACAAACATGAAACAGAATATATGAAACAACTACTTTCAAAACTTTCAAAAAACTACTTTTTAAAGCAGCTCAAGAATGGCATCTGAGAAAAATGGAAACATGGGCCTATGACTCCCCTGACTTGTTACCTGGAGACAGATTTAAGGAAGCAGCCCAGGGAGGCAAACCCAAACAATGGCCAGAGAGTTATTTAGCTGAGAAAGCGAAGATCAAAGACAGGGGAGGTCACAGTGGCTAGAATTGGGGGATAAAACATGAGAGGAAAGAGAGCTATACATATCAATCTACTGAGGAGTTTTCTTAAATCTTTGGCTGCATAATGACAGAGTCTGAAACTCCATGAATTTAGAGAAAGTACCACCAGAAAACAGTAAGTCAAACAATGCCAGTAGCTCACAAAGGACTGGAATACTTTGTATTCCAACTGGAGTGGAGACCCCTTAATACAAAGAGCACTCTATCGAGACCACAGAAAGACAGTGACTTAGCAGTGGAAATAAATTAGCCCGGAACTTAGGACTGCTACGTACAGGACCTTTAAAAAAAAAAAAAAGAAAAGAAAAGAAAAAAACTTAAAAACAATTCTTGAAATGATCATACAGATTCTAAATAACGTAACTGCATGCCAGAATAAAGTACAACACACTAAAAGAAACAGAACAAAACTATATAATAAAACTCCAAAAATTCACAATGTCTAGAATACCACAAAAAAAATAACCAAGCTGGAACATCTGCTCCTTCATCAGTAAAGCAAACAAAAAAATCAATAGAACAAACAAACAAGAAAACATCACACATGATGGAATGAGCACAGAATGATTTTTAAAACAGCTATTGAAAGTATGCTTTATTCCTGAGTAGCTGGGTCAGGTAAGTGTCTACTCCTGATTTCAGCCCAGGTCATGCTCTCAGGGCCTTAAGTTCAAGCCCCACATCAGCTCTGAACTAGGCATTGAGTCTGTTTAAGAATCTCTCTCCCTCTCCTTTTGTCCTTACTCCCAGTCTCTTGCTCTTTCTATAAATAAATAAATAAATAAGCTTTATATGTTCAAGAATATAAAATAAAACATTAACATAAAAAGGAGAGAAATGGAAAATACAGAAGTGATTAAAACACCATTTTAAAAAGATGAAAAATAAAACAAAATAAAAAACTAATTCAATGAGGAAAAAAGTAGTCTTTCAACAAATGGTGCTTGGACACCTGGATAAAAAAAATGTTCAAGAATTGAGTTGGATCCATATCTCATATCACACACAAAAATTAAGTCAAAATAGATAAAAAACCTAAATGTAATAGCTAAAACTATTAAATTCTTAGAAAAAAAAAACACAGGAGTAAATCTTTGGTATCTTACATTATGCATGGTTTTCCAGATAAGACACCAAATGAAAAAAAAAAAAAAAAAAGAACCAGATAGGCCATCATCAAAATTTAAAATTTTTGTGCAACAGGGGTGCCTGGGTGACTTAGTCAGTTTTAGTCAGTTAACTGTCTGCCTTCAGCTTAGGTCATGATCCCCAGGTCTTGGGATTAAGCCCTGCATCAGGCTCCTTGCTCCACAGGAAGCCTGCTTCTCCCTCTCCCTTTTGCGCCACTCCCCCTGCTTGTGCTCACTCTCTCTTTTTCTGTCAAATACATATATAAAATCTTCAAAAACATTGTGTGTGTGCAACAGAGTACATTATCAAGAAAATGACAGAACAATCCATAGAGTAGAAAATATATTTGCAAATCAATCTTTGATAAAGGACTTACATCTACAGTATATAATGAATTCTTATGGTTCAATAATAATAAGAC
Source organism: Mustela putorius furo (assembly GCF_011764305.1). NCBI lineage: Eukaryota > Metazoa > Chordata > Mammalia > Carnivora > Mustelidae > Mustela > Mustela putorius. The sequence continues at coordinate 15,069,553 of NW_025422057.1, forward strand.
AAATATCCCAATTAAATAATGGGCAAAGAAGATTATGGACATTTCTCTGAAAAAGAGTGGAAAAAGCCAATAGGCACATGAAAAGATGCTCAACACCATATCCACTTAGAAACTGTATATCATAACTGCAGTGAGATACCACCTCACACAAACCAGGATAATTATAATCAAAATGACATGAAATAACCAATGTTGGTAAAGATATAGAGTAATCAGAACCCCTTGTGAACTGTCAGTGGCAATATAAAATAACACAGCAGCAGCTGAAACAGTTTGGTAGTTCCTCAAAAGGTTTGATGTAGTCGCTATTTGACCCAAAGTAATTGTATCTAGTAAAGATACACCATTTCAAAAGTGATGAAAATAGGTCCACACATAAATTCTTACATGCATGTTTATAGAAGCATTATCCAAAAGACTCAAATTGTAAAGACTCAAATGTCCATCAGGTCATAACTGAATAAATAAATTGTGGTATATTCATAAAATTGAACATTATCTAGTAATATAAAGAAATAAAGTACTGCTATATGCTGCAACATGGATCAAATTTGAAAATATTATAGAATGTGAAAGAAACCAGTCTCAACAGACTACCGCTATGAGTCAATTTACTTAAAATGTCCAAAATACATAAATCCATAGAGATATAAAGATTAGAGATACATAATGGATACATAAATCCATTAAAGATATAAAGATTACCTATTGCTGACAAGGGTAAGTGGGGGCTTAATAGTGACTGCCAATAAGTAGAAGTTTTCTTCTGGGGATGGTAAAATTTCTTTTAAATTGATGGTGGTGATAGCTGCATAATTGATTATACTAAAAACTCATTGAGTTATATACTTTTAAATGGGTAAATTGTATGTTATGGTGGTTAATCTTTGGTGTCAATAAAACTAGGTTACAGTACTCAGCTTTTTAATCAAACACTAATGGCCTCCTCTTCAGTGTGGTAGGAACTTGTATATGATATGTATATGATAGAAGGGTCATCAGCTTAATCTGGTGATTCAGTTATATTACATGGCATAGCTGACTTTAAGAAAAGAAACTCATTCTGATTGAATCCAACCAAAAGATCCTTTAAAAGGAATTGGTCTCTACTGGAAGTAAGAGATTCAAAGTGAGAGATTCCATGTGACCTTTTGAGATGATGTTGCTAGTTTTAGTGATGGAGGGGGACATGTGGGAAAGAATGTGAGCATACTTCAGGAGATGAAGTGGTTTACTATTGATAGCCAGTGAAAAAACAGGCACTTAGTTATACAACTGCAAGAACTGAATTTTGAAAAAAATCTGTGTAAGTTTGGAAGCACATTCTTCTCCAGAGCTTCCAAAGACTCAGCCTGGCACTTGATTTCAGCCTCTGAGAACTTGAGCTGAGAAGCCAACCAGGCCACATCCAAGAGCTATAATCCCAAGCTATAATTGTGTATTGTTTAGGCCTCTAAGTCTGTGGTAATTAGTCATGCTGCAAAAGAAAACTAATACATTCTCCAAAATAGAGCCGTGGAGAAAAACAAACAAACTGATGTGATGGCAGCTACTTATCTCTAAGTAGAAAGTGGTAACCTACAATATCTCTGGAAATCAAAAGAGAAGCCTTATCATACACTGTTGAACCTTCACCTATTTTGAATGTTTACGGTTAGGTAGAAATGTTCAGGAATGTTATGTTCTCTTGATGAATTCACCTATTTATCTTTGTGAAGTGATCCTCTTTATTCTAGGTATTATCTTTTGCTCTAAAATCTGTATCTCTTATACCAATGTCACCAATTCAGCTTTCTCTTGACTTACGTTAGCATAGTTTATCTATTTCCATGCTTTCACTTTTAAAATGTATCTTTGTATTTTAAATGGATTTCTTAGAGGTAGGGTATTAGGTCTTGCTTTTAGCTAATATGAAAATCTCAGCCTTTTTTTTATGGTGCGTATATCATTTACATTTAATATGATTATTGAAATAGCTGAGGTTAAATCTATCATTTGCCATTAGTGAACTATTTGTCCCATCTTTTCTCCATGGCTCTTTTTCCCTTATCTTGCCTTCATTTGGATTATTTTATCTACTTCCTTGGCTATGACTCTGTGTTATTTTAGTAGTTCTTTGAGGGTTTAGAATATACATCTACCAATTAAGCTCAAGATTTACCACTTCACATATTGTTTAAAAAAAAAAAATCTTACAACAGTAGACTTCCAATATTCTTTCCTTGGCCTTTGAGGTATTGTTGGTATATTTCCACATAAAAACTAAACTCTGAATACAGTCTTGTCATTTTTGCCTTAAAACACTAATTGCCTTTTTTAAATATGGAAGTTTTAGGGGAAAAAAGTCTTTACTCACAGTGCTACCATGTCTTTTGTTCTTCATTCCTTTGTGTAGATCAGATTTATATATGGAAATTATTCTTCTGAATGAAGGACTTAAGATTTCTTAACACTTCTTATACAGCAGGTCCACTGGTAATGAATTTTAGAGTTTTTAGAACTTTGAAAGAATCTTTATTTGACCCTTACTTTTTAAAAATATATACATCATTAAGTAAAGAACTTCAAGTTTTTTTTCTTTTGCTATTTTAAAGATACTGCATTTCTGTAGCTCCACTGTTTTCTGGCTTTTTTTTTTTTTCCCTGCAAAGAAATCTGGTTCAAACTTACCTTTGTTTCTCTGTTCATACTAAGCCTTATTTCTCTCTGGGCTGCTTTTATCTTTTTATCACTGGCTTTAAACAATTTAATTATTATGGGCATTGATATAGATATCCTCACATTTCTTGTGCTTAACATTTATTGACATTCCTGCCTCTTTGGGTTTTTGGGTTTCATCCAATTTAGAAAAATTCTGCCATTGTTTTTTTTTTTTTTCTGATTTTTCGAAGTCCTTTCTCTCTCCCCTCATTCAGAGTATCCAATTACAAAATTACGAGGCCTCATGCCCCAAAGCTCATTGATGTGCTATTCATTTTGCTTCAGTTATTCTTCCTTCTGTGCTTCATTAGAGTACTTCCTATTTGTCTTTAAGAGTATACCAATCTTTACTTTTGCAGTGTCTAATCTGATATTAAGCCCATTCATTTTTCATCTTAGAATATATTTCATCTCTATAAATTCTACTTGGTATTTTGTTTTCTTTTATTTCTGTGACTCTACTTAACATGCTCAAAAGTTTAATTTTTAATATATGAAATGCCTTCATAATCATTATTTCAATAGCCTTGTCTACTCTTCACATCTATCTAACTTCTAGGTTGGTTTCTATTGATTTTTCTTTTTCAGTAGGGGTCAAGGTTTTCCTATTCTTTGCATACATGCTAATTTTTTTATTGGAAGTCAGACATAGTAAATCTTAAATATTACATTTTGAATGCTGGAAACTTTTTGTATTCCTATATTGTTTAGCTTTGTTCTGGAATTTGGCTATGTTAATTGAAGACAGTTTGATCCTCTGGCCAATGTTACACAAGACAATTGCAACATCTAGTCTAGTGATAATTTTGCCATATTAATTAAAGCAAATTCTTCTAAAGTACTCTACAAATTGTCCAATGAATAATGCCCAGGCCATTCCCAGTCCTGTGTGCTATTTGGTGACTATTCCTTTTATTCCACTCAAGTAATTCTTCCTGCAGAACTCAAGTAGTTTTCTACAATGTTGTACTTATTTTTTAGCTGAATATTCAGAGGATACTCTTCTGCAGTTTTCCACAATTCTCTCTCTCTGCTCAACTCTCTTCTTTGAACAGACAGGCACCTTGTCCTCCGCTCCCCAGATTCCCAGTTCCATTTTTCCAACACAGGATAACCAGACTCTACTTGTGTCCCCTGACCCATGCAGCACCTCATGCAAACTTTCTTCCAGCACTAACTGGGGATAGTGGTAAGGTTCACCTGACTCCTTTCCTGTTTCTGAGGGATCATTAACTTTGGCTGCCTGTCCAATGTCTCAAGAAGTGTTTTTCATTTTGTCCCATTTCTTAATTGTTTCAACTAGGGGCAATTAAATTGGGTCATTTTTAGAGTAACCAGTCATCCCAACTTTCCCAGGACTATACTGGTGTTTGTACTCAAAGTCCCACATCTCAAGGAAGCCCTCAGTCCTGGACACATTCCAGGATAGCTGGATAACCTACTCACTTTTACACCATTTCTGCTCGATGATAAAGTATTTTTTTTTAATTTTAAAAAAAAATTTTAAAGATAACTTGCCATTAAAGAAAAATTAATAAAAGTACACTATGTGATTTATAACATATTTAAAAGTAATAAGGCTCTTACATTACTGTGTAGTTATAATATCACTTAAATACAGACTGTGACAAGTTAAAGATGAATAGAAATCCAAGAGCAAGCAAAAGAAGGTAATATAGTCAATAGGCCAATAAAATGAAGCATAAAATATATTAAATTAATTCAAAGGAAGGCAAAAAAAGGAAGAAACAGACACAAAGAACAGATGAGAAGAAGAGAAAATAAGTAACCAGATGGAAATTTAAGTCAACCATATTAATAAAAAATTTACTTTAAACGACCCAAACACATTAATTTAATGGTATACACTATCAAATTGTATTAAAAAGAAAGAGCCTAACAATGTGTTATCTATAAAAAACATACTAAAAATACAACACAGGTAGCTTAAAGTAAAAATATGGAAAGAGTGTATCATAAAACCACTACTGAAATGTAGTTTCTAGAGGAACATTTATAACATCAAAGGCTTATATTAGAAAAAAATTATCAACTTGGTTATTTAAGTTTCAACCTTATGTAACTAGAAGAAAAGCAAATTAAAGTATAAGCAAGCAAAATGAAGGAAAAATTAAGAGCAGAAATTTATGAAATATCAAATGGACAATAGAGGAAAATCAATACAATGAAAAGCTATTTCTAGGATCAATGAAAACTGACAAACCCCCAGACAGACTGCTCATGAGAGAAAACACAAATTATCAATATTTAGAATTAAAAAGAGGTTATCACTAAAGATCCTTTAGAGAAAAGGATAATAACAATTATTATAAATATCTGTCAGTAACATCTTCAATGCAATAAATTCCTCGAAAGACACAAACTACTAAACTTCTTCAAGAAAAGTTAGTGAACCTGAATAGCCTCATACCTACTTAAAAAAAAAAAAAGAAAAAAGAATTTGTAGTTAAAATCTCTCTCCCAAAGAAAACTCCAGGCCAGATGTCTTCATAGGTAAATTACACCAAATATTTAAGAAATAATGCCAATTTTACATAAACTCTTCCAGAAAATGGAAGAGGAAAAAGTATTTCCCAAGTCTTGAGAATGATACCAAACCAGACCCTAAGGTAACTACAAGGGTCTTAACAATATAAATACAAAAATACTTGGCAAGATTTAAACAAATTGAATCCAGCAATATACTAAAAGGATACTACATCATAAGTGGAGTTTATCCCAAAATGCAAGATTGGTTTGGCATTTAAAAACCAAACAATATGAATTAATGGTATTAACTAAGACAAAAAATAATTATACGATCTGCTCAATAGATGCATATCTTTGGAAGAATTACACATCTGGTCGTGATTTAAAACAAACAAATAAATAAAATAAAACAAAACAAACAAAACAAAACCTCAACTAAAAGTTCTTCAAACTGTAAGGACATTTATGAAAAACCAACAGTTAACATTTTACTTAAAGGTTAAAGGCTAAATACTTTCCATTTAAGACTAATGTACACTCTCACTCATTCAATACCATGTTGCACAGTGGGTCTTGACAGAGCAATAGGGAAAGAACAAAAATAACATGCATGATTCAGAAAGGAAAAATAACTCTGTTTATTGAAAAGCAACGTTAAAAAAAATCCTAAGGAATCTATAAAAAATGTACCAGGATGAACAGAAGAAATCACCAAGGTCACTTAGTACAGGGATACTATATAATAAAATAAAATGTATTTCTATAAAATAGCAAATTAGGGGCACCTGGGAGGTACAGTCAGTTAAGCATCCAATTCTTGGTTTCAGCTCAGGTCATGATCTTGGTGTTGTGGGATTGAGCCCCATGTCAGGCCCTGCACTCGGCATAAAGTCTGTTTAAAGATTCTCTCTTCCTATTATTTAGACCCTCCTACCACTCGGTGCACACATGCTCTTTCTCTCTCTCATAAATAAACCTTTTTAAAATAACAATAATAAAATAAAATAACAAAACATTAGAAAATTATGTCTTTAAAATCCCATTTGTTCCAGCATGAGGGAACACTGTAGAACTTTTTGATAACTGAAAACAATGAAGGCTGCCTAGGACTATGTCTCCCAAGAAACAAAGAAGATGACTTAGAAGTGTGGATAATTTGAAGAACTGCTCTTGATTATGGAGAAAAAGGTGGGAAGTAAGAAAGGTGGCTTTTAGGACCAGGTGGCTAAGGGATAAAGAAATTAATTGGAAAGTTAAATTCCTGCAAAACAAAAAAGAAAGCCAGAAATTCAGAGGCCACACAGTCCTTATCTTGGCCACCACAACTTTGCTGTTCTCACAAAAGAGAGACCATAAAACCAGAAATCCTACAAACTACACCAATGCCAGAAATGGAAAGAAAAAAAAAATGACACTACATAGTTATTCCCCAAAAATCAGAAAAATAAGAATAAAATCAGGAAACCAGATATAACATAGCTTAACTGATGAAAATTCCCCTGAAAAATATAACCATGGAGCAGGAAATTATGACAAATTTCTAAACAATAAATATAGTTAAACCAACATTTGAAGAATTTTTTTAAAACTACCTTAAATCAGAAATTCAATTAAGAATAGAAATGGACATAAAAGAGGAAGAAATGAAAAAAGAGTTGACTGAACTATGGAAGGAAATGAAAACAAGCCCTAAAATGGACACTGAATTATAAGACATCCAAAACAGAAAAATAGATAACCTTCACAATTTAATGAGGCATTAAAGCAAGGCAGAAAAACAACCAAGAAAGCAATAAGGTGATTCAGAGAGAAATAAAGAGGGTCAGAAATGGAGAATCTATTTAAAAATATAATACAAGAAAACTTCTTAGAAAAAAAATAATACCTTTGTACCCCCTTCCAGTCACTAGTTGCTGTGCCCCAAAAAAGTTATCACTTTCCTGACCTATATAATACCATAAAACAGATTTGCCATAGGTAAACTGAGTCAGTATCTTGTTTATGTCTGGTTTCCTTCTCTCCACACTGTGTATGGGAGAGCCACCATGTTGTTCCATACAATTATAGGTTAATCATTCTCATGCTATATGTTCTGTTGTGCGTAATATCAACTTCTTTAATTATCCAACTGTTGATGAACATTTGGATGAGTTCTCGGTTGGAGATATTAAAACAGTGCTGCTATGAACATCCCTATGCATGTCCTGTAAGTGAACATAACTATGCTTCCTATTGGGTTATTGGGCCTAAACCAGAGACCAGCAAACATTTTCTGTAAAGGACCAAATAGTAAGTGTTTTTAGACACTGTGGGCACATATAGACTGTCAAAGATTCTTCCCTTCCTTAATTTCCTTCCCTCCTGCACTCCTCCCTTCCCCACTCTTTCTCCTACTCCTTTTCAGTTTTAAAAATGTGAAATCACTCTTGTTCACAGGCTATGTAGAAACAAGTCACATGCTAAATTTGGCAGCAGATTTCAGTTTACCAGTCATGGCCTAGACATACAATTCTTGAATTATTGGGTATACATTCGTTCAGCTTTAACCCATATTTGCAAAATGTTTTTAAAGTGTTTATACCTTTTAGTCTCTCAAAAACCAATGTATGAGATTTCCATTTGCTCTACATCCTTGCTAACATTTAAAATGATCTTTTTTTCATTTTAGAAACGCTTATGGGAGATTAATGGTATCATTTTGCGGTTTTCATTTGCATTTCCCTCAAGACCAAAGAGATTAAACAAACTTTCAGATATCTATTGGTCTTTTAAGTATTCATTTTTGTGAGGTTCAACTATCTTGGCCATTTTTTATTTGTGTAGTCTTTTATTATTGGTGTATAAAAAATATCAATTCTGGATAAAGGGCTTTATTAGGTAGTATTGTAAGTATCTTTAATTCTGTAACTTTCCTTGTTCATGTTTTCAATGAAAAGAATTCTTAGATATTAATATAGTACAATTTATAATATTTTTCCATGTGGTTAATCTTTTGAGTCCTGTTTAAGAAGTAACTGTTAGGTGGGAGTTAAGATGGTGGATTAGTAGGAGGAACTTATGCTTGCCTCATCCCTCAAACACACCTAGATAAATACTAAATCATTCTGAACATTGAAGAAATCGATCTGAAGACTGAGAGAACAAACTGCACAACTAGAGAGAGAAAAGAAACCACATTGTGGAAAATAAGAGGTGTGGAGAAGTGATTTGGGAGAAGAAAAGAATCATGGGCTACAGAGGAGAGGGAGCCCTGATCATGAAGAGAAGGGGGTGAGAGACAGACAGACAGACAGACAGACAAAGAGCAGCACACAAAGGATCACACAAGAAAAACACTTACCAAAACCACTGACTGGGAAAACAAGAGGGGCTGATTATTATGCATTTTTATAACCAGAGGAGCTCAAAGACTGAAGTTTTAGAAGACCACACTTGGGATTCACAGTGCCTGGACAGATAAAGCCTGACTTGTATATGTTCCCTGGATAAAATTAATTGAAAGGCAAAGGAGGAGTGCCCAGAACACTAGGCCTCCTTTGAACTTTCATGGCTGAAAGTAGACAGACAGATTCTTACTGCAGCTCAAGGTTCTCTTCCCAGGAGTAGATGTTTAAAATATAGGCACCTAAAGTGATCATGTGCTTCAAGAACTCCTTGCCTTGCATGTGTGTATTAATTAAATTCATAATGAAAGCCTAGACAGAGCTTGGCTCAAGGACTTTCACCAATAGAGCACCTGATCCCCAGGCCTTTCCTTTCTCCTACTAAGGTGTTGGAAGCAATCAATCCTTTGATTCACCATCTCAAGGTTTGCTGACCAAAACCAACATGCACTGTGGACAGAGTGGAGCCTGGTGGGTAAGCAGTTCTCATATGAAGAAGGGCAGAGGCCAGAAAGAAGTTTCATGATCAGAGGATGTACTGGGAGAGCTGTTTCCCCATTCTTGGAGTGCATCTGGGAGCGGTTGCTCTGCATTTTGGGGAACAAAAGAGCCAACAGTTCCCATATTGTGCTGCCCCATTCCATAGCATAAGGGTAGAGACACTTATTGAGGGCAGCTAACCTGGATGATAAATTTTGGTGAGCGTTACCATAAACTTCAAGCTGTTGTGCATTCCTATGACTACCCAACTGGGGCAAACCAGCACCGGCCAAAGTATGATGAGACCCTCCCCCAGAGGACCAGCATGGATCGACACCACATTGGGTCCCTAAAGTTTGGATATTTGAAACTCAGCCAGCAACCCTGAGATAAAACACAGATGGGCAGATGTCTGGGACACAGACAGGGTGAAGGCTGAGAACATGCCTAGAACACATGAGGGGAGATATTATTCATATCGTAGGAATCCCAGAAGAAGAGAAGGAAACAGGGAAAGGTTTTGAACAAATTATAGTTGAAAACTTCCCTGATCTGGGGGGGAAAAAACAGACATCCAAATCCCGAAAGCACAGACAATGCCCATCAAATCCAACAAAAGCAGGACAACGCAAAGACATATCACAGTAAAATTTGCAAATTACTAATAAGAAAAAAGTCCTAAAAGCAGCAAGGGAAAAGAAATATCTCATGTACAAGGGAAGACAAATCAGGTTAGCAACAGATCTATCCACAGAAACTTGACAGGCCAGGCAGAAGTGGCATGATATATGCAATATGCTGAGTGGGAAAATATGCAACCAAGAATACTTTATCCAGCAAAGCTATCATTCAGAATAGAAGAAACAATAAAGAGTTTCCCAGAAAACAAAAAGTAACAAAATTCATGACACAAAACTGGCCAGGAAAGAAATATTAGGGAATTCTCTGAGTAGGAAAAAAGATTAAAATCAGCAAAGACTTCTAGGAACAGAAAAAAGTCTCCAGAAATGATAATTTAACAGGTAATACAATGGCACTAAATTTATATCAATAATCACTCTGATGTAAATACCTATCAGTTATCACTCTGATGTAAATGATGTAAATGCTCCAATCAAAAGACATAGGTATCAGATTGGATAAAACAACAACAACAAAAAAAAAAAAAACAAAAACAAGACCCATCTATACGCTGCCTACAGGAGACACATTTTAAACCTAAAGATACCTACCTGCAGGTTGAAAGAGAGAGGATGGAGAACTATTTATCATGCTAACGGACATCAAAAGAAAGCAAGAGTAGCCATACTTATAAGAGATGAACTCAATTTTAAAACAAAGAATATAACAAGAGATGAAGAAGAGCAAATATCTTAGTAAAGGAGTCTATCCAACAAGAAGGTCTAACAGTTGTCCATATTTATGCCTCTACTTGGGAGCACCCAAATATATAAATCAATTAATAACAAACATAAAAAACCTCATTGATCATAATACAATAATAGTAGGGGGCTTTAACATCCCACTTAGCAATGGACAGGTCATTTAAGCAGAAAAGCAACAAGGAAATAAGGCCTTTTAATGACACACTGGACCAAATGGACTTATCAGGTATATTCAGAACATTTCATCCTAAAGCAGCAGAATACACATTCTTTTCAAGTACACATGGACATTATCCAGAATACATCACATACTGGGTCACAAATCAGTCCTTAATAAGTACAAAAAGACTGAGATCATACCATGACATATTTTCTGACCACAATGCTATGAAACTTGAAGCCAACCACACAAAAAAATTTGGAAAGACCACACATACATAGAGGTTAAAGAACATCCTACTAAATAAAGAATGGGTTAACCAGGAAATTAAGAAGAAATTTTTTAAAATGCATGGAAACAAATGCAAATGAAAACATGACAGTCCAAAACCTCTGGGATGCAGCAAAAGCAATCCTACAGGGAAGAATAAAGCAACACAGGCCCACCTCAAGAAGCAAGAAAAATCTCAAATATATAACCTAATCTTAGACCTAAAGAAGCTAAAAAAGGAACATCAAATGAAGCCTAAAGCCAGCAGAAGAAGGGAAATAATATAGATTAGAGCAGAAATAACCAATATATAAACAATTAAAAAGAGTAGAACAGATCAATGAAACTAGGAGCTGGTTCTTTGAAAGAACTACTAAAATTTATAAAACCCTTATAAGCCAGACTTATCAAAAAGAAAACAGAAAGGAAACAAAGTCACAAAAGAGAGATCACAACCAACATCATAGAAACACAATTATAAAGGAATATTGTGAAAAATTATATGACAACACTAGAAACATATAAACTACCAAAACTGAAACAGGAAAAAAATAGAAAATTTGAACAGACTGATAACCAGCAAAGAAACTGAGTCAGTAATGAAAAAACTCCCAATAAACAAAAGCCCAGGGCCAGATGTCTTCACAGGGGAACTCTGCCAGACACTTATACCCAACTTTTGTAACAACATGGACAGAACTGGAAGAGATTATGCTGAGTGAAATAAGTCAAGCAGAGAGAGTCAATTATCATATGGTTTCACTTATTTTTGGAGCATAAGGAATAACATGGAGGACATGGGGAGATGGAGAGGAGAAGGGATTTGGGGGAAACTGGAGGGGGAGATGAACCATGAATGACTGTGGACTCTGAGAAACAAACTGAGGGTTTTGGAGGGGAGGGGATGGGAAGTTGGGTGGGCCTGGTGGTGGGTATTGTGGAGGGCACGTAGTGCATGGAGCACTGGGTATGGTACATAAACAGTGAATTCTGGAACACTGAAAAGAAATTTTAAAAATAAATAAATTTTTAAAAAGAAGCATTAATACCTATTCTCCTCAAACTGTTCTAAAAAACAGAAATGGAAGGAAAACTTCAAAATTCATTCTATGAGGGCAGCATTACCTTGATTCCAAAACCAGAGGAAGACCCCACTAAAAAAGGAGAATTACAGGCAAATAACCTTGATGAACATGGATGCAGAAATTCTCAACAAAATACTAGCAATTTGAATCCAATAGTACATTAAAAGCATCATTCCCGACAACCAAGTGGGATTTATTCCTAGGCTATAAAGGTGGTTCAATATTCACAAACTTATCAATGGGATTCAACACATTAATAAAAGAAAGGCTAAGAAGAACCATATGATCCTCTGAATACATGCACTAAAAGCATTTGACAAAATACAGCATCCATTTTTTATAAAAACCCTCAATATAGTAAAAGGATACAGGAAGTGTAAGTCAACATCACAAAGGCCATATAAAAAAGACCCACAACTAATATCATTCCAAATGGGGAACAACTGAGAGCTTTTCCTCCACAGTCAGGAACAAGACAGGGACATCCACTCTCACCATTGCTGGTACTGGAAGTCTTAGCCTTAGCAATCAGACAACAAAGAAGTAAAAGGCATCCAGATTGGCAAGGAAGTCAAAATTGCACTACTCACAGACAACTTGATACCATATGTAGAAAACCCAAAAGACTCCACCAAAAATATTTGCTAGAATTGATACATGAATTCAATAAAATCATAGAATACAAAATGAATGTACAGAAATCTGTGCATTTTAACAGATCAATAATGAAACAGCAGAAAGAGAAATCAAGGAATCAATCCTATTTACAATTACATCAAAAACCATAAGATATCCAGGAATAAATTTAATTGAAGAGGTAAAAGATCTGTGTTTTGAAAACTATAGAACACTTATGAAAGAAAGTGAAGAGGAAACAAAGAAATGGAAAAACATTGTATGGTCAAGGATTAGAAGAATAGATATTATTAAAATTTCTAATCTTCCCAAAGCAATCTATACATTTAATGCAATCCATATCAAAATATCAATAGCATTTTTCAAAGAACTACAATAAACAATCCTAAAATGAGTATGGAATCACAAAAGACCCCAAATAGCCAAAGCAATCTTGAAAAAGAAAACCAAAGCTGGAGGCATCACAGCTTCAGACTTCAAGGTACATTACAAAGCTATAGTGATAAAGACAGTATGGTACTGGCAGAGAAATAGACACTTAGATCAATGAAACAGACTAGAAAACCCAGAAATGAACCCACAAGTATATGGTCAACTAATTTTCAACAAAGCTGGGAAGAATATCCAATAGAAAAAGAGAAAGCCTCTTCAAAAAATGGTGTGGGGAAACTGGACAGCAACATTCAGAAAAATTGAACTAGACCACTTTCTCTTGGCACACACAAAAATCAATTCAAAATGGATGACAGACCTAAATGTGAGACAGGAAACCATCAGAATTATAGAGGAGAACACAGGCAGTAATCTATTTGACATCAGCTATAGCAACTTCTTACTAGATACATCTCCACAGGCAAGGGAAACAAAAGCAAAATGAACTAATGGGACTTCAAGATAAAAACTTCTGCACAGGGACGCCTGGGTGGCTCAGTTGGTTAAGCAGCTGCCTTTAGCTCAGGTCATGATCCCAGGGTCCTGGGATGGAGTCCCATGTCGGGCTCCTTGCTTGGCAGGGAGCTTGCTTCTCCCTCTGCCTCTGCCTGCCACTCTGTCTGCCTGTGCTCACTCTCACTCCTCTCTCTGACAAATAAATAAATAAAATCTTAAAAAAAAAACTTCTGCACAGCAAAAGAAACAATCAACAGAACTAAAAGGCAACCTTTGGAATGGAGAAAGATATTTCCAAATGACATTTGATAAAGTGTTAGTATCCAAAATTTATAAAGAACTTATCAAACTTAAAACCAAAACAAAGAGACACACACACAGAGAGAGAAATATTACTCAGCCATCAAAAAGAATGAAATCTTGCCATTTGCAACAATGTGGATGGATCCAAAGTGTATTAAGCTAAGTGAAATAAGTCAGCCAGAGAAAGACAAATACCATATGACTTCACTCATATGTGGAATTTAAGAAATAAAACAGATAAATATATGAGAAGGAAAAAGGGCAGGGGGGGAGGGCAAACCATAAAAGAAACTCTTAACTACAGAGAACAAACTGGGGGTTGCTGGAGAGAAGTGGGCAGGGGAAACGGGCTAAATGGGTGATGGGCATAAAGGAGGGCATTTGTGATGAGCACTGGGTGTTGTGTGTTGGTGAAGAATCACTAAATTCTGTTCCCAAAACAAGTATTACAATTTATGTTAGATAACTAGAATTTAAATAAAAACTTCAAACATTGAAAAAGAGAAAAGAAGTGATTACTGACCAGAAGCCTTAAAGCTACACAAGCACCCTGTTTCTCCTTAAAATTTCATTCCTCAATTTCTATATTAAGTGGATTATTCTTATAGCATTTAATACTGGGGGGTGCTAAGAGTGATGTTTTTATTCCCCTCATTCCTTCTACATTTATTATTTAGAATTTTTCTATAAGGAATTCTTGTTCATTCACACCGTTTCTTTATTTATTACATCATTAAATCAATACAGAATCAGGATTTAGGTTTTTGAGTTATAATACAACACGATCATTATCTTTTGCTCATATTTCATCCACGGAGAGCTCATTTAGGTTGGTGCTGTGTTCCTGTGGCATAATCACGATCCCATCCTCTCTTTTTTTAAAGTTCTTTTTTACTTTCTGTCACCAAACAATGCTCCGGGCTCATCGTGTTTTCTCCCTGCCCCAGTGCTAGACTTAGCCATTTCTCTACAGTACCATGGTTCCTTTCACTGGAAAACAGTATTTAGAAACCAAGATGCAGGCACTAGATATGTTCATTGCTACTGGGATGTCATGACTTCTAGACCCTCTTGACAACAGAACTAGGAAATAACACTGCATAATACTAACCTATGTATACATACATACCTATATTCACTTTTTGGTGTATATATGTTAGAATAAACATGAATTCACATTATTATCTCAGACCCTAATCCAACACCACAGGGTTGTTTGTAGTCTTCAGTCCTTGCTTATTTTTAACTTCTTTTTCTGACAAGGGAAAACCTAGCTTAAATTAAACACAATTTATTTGTCCAAACCTAGTAAATGCATAAAGTATTGTTAGAAATGTTAACTTATACCATGTGATACACAAATTTACTAACCAGAATACAATCTTATATATAGTTTTCTTTTTCCTTAGCTTGACAGTATCAAATCAAATTGTTTGCCAAAGTTACTTAGGTCAGCTCTTTTATTTTTTCTTTTTCTTACATTTATTACTTGTATATATTACATTATGGCATTTGTAATATAGTTAAATTTACTTGTCACAGTTTACTTTACATCCTGGGATCCCCTGGTATTCTAGTTGACTTTTCCTTTTAATTTGCATTCAGGAAAGTTGGTTCTTTGTGGTAAACAACATGGGTTTTGACAAATGTATGGAGTCATGTATCAACCTAACACAGTACCATAAAGACCAGTTCCATAACACAAAAAATTCCCTTGTGAGGCCCCCCCTTGAAATAAATCCCTACCTTTGCTACTCCTGGCAAATAACTGATCTGTTTTCCATCCCCACAATTCTGCCTGTTCCAGATCATTTTATAAATGAAATAATACTACATGTAGCCTTTGGGTCTGGTTTCTTTCACTAAGCAAAAAAAATTTTAAATTCAATCATCTTGTACAAACCAATTGTTTTTTTTTTCATTTTTGCTTTTCATATACTTCAAATTTTATGTAGCAGGTTTCATTGCACTCTGTGCCACATTCCCACAATCCATCTGGTTTCAGGACAGCACACTGTTGGTGACTCACCTAATGAAAGTTCTGCAGTGTCTCTCTACTTTTCAACCTCAGAATTTTCATTAGTGCCAGGGCAAACTATTGATCAGACATGCTGGCACAGCTCAGAAGTACCATACCTCCAAAGATATCACTCAACTAATGAGAATCCATAGATAAGTGCTCTACCTTCCCATTTCGTCAGTGGGTTAACTCTGAGAAGCATTCTACACGGCTCTGCTAGGTCCCTAGTGGGTGTGAGGCCACATTTCTAAGTACAGCACCCAGCTTAATATTTTTGGTTTTTCTCCCTTCTCCAAAACTGTTTCCTCAATTGTGCCTCCCGGGTTCACCTCCTTAATAAACCCTTTCATCCAAGCCCTTGTGTCAGACTATTACCTGCTCTAGAACACTTTCCCAGATATCCCTATGACTCACTCACTCCCTCAACTACATGAATTGTTTATTGCTATGTCTCAGTGAGCTCTTATCTCACTACCCTTTTAAAACTGCAGGCCTTATCCCCCTTCCTTACTTCATTTATTTAACAGCAATTTAACAGCATGTAACTTCTTATGTGTGTAATTAATTTTGTTAATTTCAGTTAGAATACAGGTTCCACGAAAGCAGTGATTTTACTCTCATTTGTTAATTGTTATGTCTCTAACACTTCAAACACTCTTTGGCACATAGTAGGCACTCAATAAAAATATACTGAGTAAGTTAATTTTTCTAGGAGATTGGCTTTCTTCAGTATAAGAACTGACTTCCTATATTAAAAAAAACCCTGAAAACTAATGACTTTCAAAACTGAATGATATTTAAAATGAGGCCTGTTGATTCCATCACAAATATCATTTAAAATATTCCCACAATTAGCATGAAGTTGACTGGATCTTCTGAATTGCCTTGAATTTTAAGTTATTATTATACTGTGCACATAAAAGACTATAGTACAAGATAGAAAATTGGCATGAACCCATTATTTCCCCTCTTAGCAATTCATATAAAGCCAAATATAACAACTGTATACCATTTGGTAAGCCTATTTAATGATTCCAAACAGAATGCCATCTGCACGATAGAGATGAATATAGGGAAGAATATTTTTTCATCTGTGAAATTTGAGTCTCATTGTTTTCCTGAATATTTATTATAAGAAAGAACAACTCATTCTTGGTTTCCAAACTGTAATTAATTTCATCACATTTTTATTACCTGGACACTGGATAAATGACCACTCATAGTTTTTTTCTTTAGGACAAAGACTGGTGTCGAGAATCATCTCATTATTGTGCATCCCAACAAGCTTCATTGGTCCCCGTGAAGATCCTTCAATGCAGTGTCCTCTTCCTGTATTACTAGGATCATTGCACCAGCCACACCCAGGCTGTTCCAAACAATGCCCACAGGTTCTCAATCCAGAACAATTTTGAGCTGCATGACAGGAACAGTAACAAAATATGTTATATGACTTTATACTCAAATGGAATTATAAGGTAATGGAAAAATAAATACGGTCTAAAAAAAGCCTGTAAAAGTTGTCTATAGTTGATGTAAACATTTTTTTGTAATAATATCTAAGAGACAGCAATTACTTAAACCAAATAAAATATACATCATGGGCAAAGAGGAGATAAATGGACTGACTTAAAGGTGAAAAGAAGTATGATAACTATTACATAGAGAAAAATGAAGTCAGCACTTAAAGGTTGCTGAGAATTTTTTTACCTGTTTTTAGGACCTTTTGGAAGCTGCTTCAGGGGCCTACAGATCTCATTTACCCTTGTCCATGTGTAAAGCCATGTTAGCTGGTCTTGGGCCTAGTGAAGGCCTCCAAAGAAAAACTCTGCACTGCCTTGGACGTCCAGTGGAACTGCTGCCTGCCCATCCTGAGAGAGCTTAGCCCCATGTGTACTGTGTGATGATCTGAAGTAGATTTTTACTAGACCCCCCCAGATTAAATCTAGTTTTATATTTACGAGTCTATGAATATCTCCTAGGAAAGTAAATTTTATTTTAGGACTATCTTTTTAAGGACATAAATTTAAAAAAAAAAAAAAGCCTTGAACAAGCATTACATACAAAGTAAACTCTAAACTCTTCTCAAGTATAGAATTCCTACTAATACTTTCCAAACTAGGAAAATCTTAGATGAAAGAATGCTGGGTTTCTTGCACTGCTGAATGACAAACTGTCAATCTTCTAGTTCTGTTTATCTATTTGATTTTAGGCTTTAATAACAAGTTACAAAATATCAAGTTCAGAGCAACATTTTATTCTCAGATTTTATTTTACATATGAAACTATTACATAAGGTAATGTTGGTTTCCCTTTTGCTCAAGAGTAAAAAGCAACAGGCACTGCTTAAAGATTAACAGAAATTTCATTCTTTAGTATTTAATATTGATTCAAAACCTGACAGAGTCTAACGTTTTTTAGACAATAATACAGGGAAGCTTTGGTAGCCTATGCTATTTTTCCTAAGTTATGAATAGCAAAGAGACTATGTATAAACGATAAATAATTAGAGCAATCATTTTTATTTTATTTATTTTTGGCTTTTTGAAAAATTAAGTTGTTAAACATCCAATATGGATTTTTGAAATGTGTAAGAAGTTGAGAAATCAATCTGTAAGAAATTCTGTCATCAGATGATTACTGGAGACTTCTGGTTTCTGATCCAGCATGCTAGGCATTCAGAAGTTACCACTTCATCCTAACAAAAAGTAAGAAGCAGCACAAAATGAAAAATCAACAACTCTTCTTAGATCTGTCAGAGACGTGAGGTCACAGAGCAAATCACTGCATGCAAGACTGGAAAGACAGACAGGAGTATGCAGAGAATCATAGTATACCACATTTGAAACCTCTGCAGGAGCCAGTATGTGGGGAAGAAACCATGATCCAAAGGCCTCTTACAGCTGATCGATTGCTGGAAGCTCAGTGTGGACAACACTGAGAGTTAAAATTCCCAGAAGGACCCAGTCACAGGGGCACTCCCACACTTTTTTTTCCTTTAACCTCCAGAAGCTCTACAGAGTCCTCACAGTGAACATCAAAGACAAATCTTCTTGTGCTTCCAGCAGGGGAAGACAAAAAGGAAACATCCTGAAACATGTCAGAGCATTCCGTTCTTTTTAACAAGGCTGGGAAAAACTACTGAACAGAGCCCAAACTGCTGGGGTTTTATTGGAGCCCCCCTGAACTGTTGGGAAATACCCAACTCTAGCCTGCTTGGGCCTTCTGTGTGGGGAAAGAAAGGCACAGATCCAGCCAGCCATCCTGTGCAACCCGAGAGAGGGGAAAGAAACTGAGAAGCACTAGGGAAGTTCACAGCATGAAGCACAAGCCCACAGAAAGACTTAGTCAGTTACAGAAGGCTTCTGCCCTTTGCACAACCTACCACCACAGTACTAAAAGCCCACTTACAGCGGTCTCTTTTACCTGTAAATCATATCTGACTACCAAGAAAAAAATTACAAGGCATACCAAAAGGCAAAAAACACAATGTGAAAAGATAGAGCAAGCATCAGACCAGACACTGCAGGAAAGTCAGAATTATCAGACCAGAATTTAAAACAACTATGATTAATATGCTAAAAGTTCTAATGGTAACATGCGTGAACAGATGAGCATTGTAAGCAAAACTATAAAACTCCCAGAAGATAGCATATAAGATCTAGATGACCTTGAGTTTGGTGATGGTGTTTTAGTTATGACACCAAAGGCACAATCCATGAAAGAAAAAAAATCGATAAACTAAACTTCATTAAAATTTAAATTCAAATTTAAAATTTCTGCTCTATAAAGACACTGTCAAGAGAATGAAAATACAAGCCATAGCTGTAAGGAAATATTTCAAAAAGACACACCTGATAAAGGACCCTTACCTAAAATACATGAGGAACTCTTAAAACTCAATAATAAGAAAACAAACAACTCAATTTTAAAAATGGGCAAAAGACCTAAGCAGATAGCTCACCAAAGAAGGTATACAGAAGCAAGTATGAAAAGATTCTCCACATCATATGTCACTAGAGAACTTCAAACTAAAAACAGTAATATACTCCTATTAAAATGGTCCAAATCCAAAACACTGACAACACCAAATGCTGGTGAGTATGTAGAATGCAAAGTAACAAATCATTCATTGCTGGTGGAATCCAAAATACAGCCACTCTGAAAGACAGTTTAGTGGTTTCTTACAAAACTAAACATACTTTTACCATACATTCTAGCAAAAACACTCCATGATATTTATACAAATGAACTGAAAATTTATGTCCATACAGAGACCTGGGGCGCCTGGGTGGCTCAGTTAGTTAAGAAACTACCTTCGGCTCAGGTTATGATCCTGGAGTCCCTGGATCTAGTCCTGCATTGAGCTCCCTGCTTGGCAGGGAGTCTGCTTCTCCCTCTGACCCTCCCCCTTCACATACTCTCTCTCTCTCTTTCTCAAATAAATAAAAACCTTTAAAAAAAAAAAAGAAAGAAAGAAAGAAAGAAAGAAAGAAAGAAAATAAGAAACCTGCACAAAGATGTTTACTGAAGCTTTATTCATAATTGTCAAAAATTGCCAAAAGCAACAAGACTTTAATACCTGCACAGATAAATTGTGGTAAAAGACAATGGAATATTATTCAGCTCTAAAAATAAATTAAGCTACCAAGCCAGAAAAGACATGGAGAGACTTAAAACCAATCTGAGAAGCTACATACAAATGATATGACATTGTGGAAAAGACAAAACTATGCAGACAGTAAAAATATTGGTGATTTCCAGGAGTTAGGAGAGAAAGAGGGATGAACAGGTGGAGGTCAGAGGATTTTGGATGACAGACTTTGGGCAATAATGATGTCAGTGTAGATTGATCAGCTGTAGCAAAGGAACCATTCTGGTGTGGGATGTTGACCGTGGGGAAGTTGTGCATGTGTGGGAGCAGAGGACATAAAGGAATTCTCTGCACCTTCCTCTCAAAATTGCTGTGAACCTAAAACTACTCTAAAAAATAAATTTTAATCAATTTTTAAAAGACTACCTTCCCTAACTGCCGAGAAAAAAATGTTTAAATTGAGCATGTACATAAACTTGTAAAATACCGAAAAAAATACAGATTTGTAACAGTGTACTATATTCTCATGTTTCCTATTGTTTCATTTTCACTGTTATCAATTTAATTACATTTTTATTTGAACTTTTACGTATTAAGAACTAAACCTATTACTGCATTATATTATCCTTTTGAAGATCATCTTCACAAAGAGAATAACCAATATTTTAAATAAAATATCTCAATTATTAATAATTGCAGTTATTAACAAAGCTTTCTCAGAAAACATTAGGCAAAAGTTGTCTTAAGATACATTTCTTTTCTTCAATTTGTAAATTTTAAGTACTAATATCACAATAGCACAACAAAAAAAAACACTGGCAAATACTATAAAATCCATATTTGTTTCTCATTAGCAAAGAAAAATTTCCTTCAAGTTCCATTTACTAGGAAACCTCAAATGATCCCTGAACAACTTTACAAAAGCAACATAAAATATATACCATTTCTAACACAATTTTATTTATAACTCTAAGAATGTTTTTAAAGACTTACTACTGTTAAATGTTTAGTGAAAGACCAGATACGTGTAGTAGAAATGATCATGTAAATCCATTGTTAATATTTAATGTTAACAAGATAACAAGATATAAAGTTAAAAGCAAAAGTATGATAAAAACATTGCCCAAAAGCTGATGTCTTTGAAACAATAATATTCAGCTATGTTTTGCACTCAAGATTTTTTTTTTAAGATTTTATTTATTTAACAGAGAGACAGCAAGAGAGGGAAAACAAGCAGGGGTAGTGGGAGAGGGACAAGCAGGATTCCCACCGAGCAGGGAGCCCGATGGGGGCTTGAATCTAGGACTTTGGGATCACAACCTCGGCCGAAGGCTGACGCCCAACGCCTAAGCCACCCAGGCAGATTTTGATAAAGGATGCCACCTTTGTTCCTAGTCCTTATTTTATTTCCTAGCATTTCCTTATTGCTCATTAAAAGCCTTTTGGTTAGGGGCACCTGGGTGGCTCAGTGGGTTAAGCCGCTGCGTTCGGCTCAGGTCATGATCTCGGGGTCCTGGGATCGAGTCCCGCGTCGGGCTCTCTGCTCAGCAGGGAGTCTGCTTCTCTCTCTCTCTCTCTGCCTGCCTCTCTGTCTACTTGTGATCTCTCTGTCCAATAAATAAATAAATAAATCTTTTTTTTAAAAAAAAGCCTTTTGGTTAAAAGCAGGGAAGAATGACATAATAGAGAAGGAGTTTATTTCTCACAAGGAGTAGATCACCACCAGGTTTACTTGTATTTACTTCCAGAAAATACAAGATCTCCTTAAAGAGAAGTTCAGTAGCCCTCTTCCCTACAAGGGTGCAAAGGGAAGGGCATATAATTTAAAAGGATGTGGAACAAAAATAATTGGACATCATCAGCACAAATGAACTGTAGATAGCCACCAAGAAGGTAAATATGACAACAGACACAAACAGTGAAAGAAAAGACTTACAGAAAAGAAAAATGCAGCAGACTAACTGCCCAAGAAAAAATGGTTGAAGTAGAACACAAAACTCTCAAGAAATCAAAATCAAGAAAACAAAAAAAGAAGAGTCAAAAACAGAAGACATAAAGGCAGAACTTAACAACTGATGTACACACCTCTAGCGGACAGCCCTCCCAGCAGTATGTGTCACAATTTAGTTCATCAGTGAAGAAGATACACTTCATACTGGTGTTTAATCATGTTTCATATACCTTCTCAAAAAATTCAGTTAGACTTTTATGGTGGAAATACAAGGTTCTCAAAAACATTGTTTTAAAAGAGATAAAAATCCCCAAATAAACAACCATAAAGAAGAAAAAACATCTGAATTGTAACTAAGAGATGGAAAATTCAAGTGAATTCAAGACATATTGATAATTATTAAGGAGGGCACAGATTGCATGGAGCACTGGGTGTTATATGCAAACAATAAATCATGGAACACTACATCAAAAATTAATGCTGTACTATATGGTGACTAAAATAATAATAATAATAATAAAAAGAAATTCCAACCACTATTTTAAGATTTCTAAGGAAGAATAAATAGAAGATTTCTAAAAAAGAATAAATAGAAGAAAACAATGTAAGTATTAAAGACCATTTTTAGCGGTAAAGAAAGACACTACTCTTCAGATTCAAAGAGCAAATGAGAATCCATTTTTAAAATTTAACTCAATTACTGGAAATTGAAATGAATTACAGAATTTGGAATCCCAGGGATTAAGAGAAAAAAATTACAATCTTTCATTTCTTGAAGAATTTTTTTAAAAAGATGCCCCACAAAGGAATGAAAATCAAATTCACAGGAAAATTCTCACTCACAACACCAAACACTATAAGGTCTAAGGATAGAATAACCTAGAACTCCCACATCCAGCCACTTAATCATTCAAGTCAACATAAAAAAATACACTTTAGACATACAAAAATTCAAAAAGATTATTATCCATAAATTTATTTGAATGAATTACTGAAGACTATTCTCCAAAAGGTTAATAAATGAGACGGAAGACATGGAATACAAGAAAGATTTGTGAGTAGTGAAGACGACTTAGATTTAACTCTAAATAATTTTTAGGAAGTTCTTAAGCATGTAAGACCTTGGAAAGTTTACAAGCTCCTTTTTCGTTACCCTTTATCCTTTTATTCTATAACACACACAGAGAAGCCCATAGAGAAATGTGAGATTAATCAATTATTGTACAGAAATACTCTGTGCCTGCACTCAGCCTGGAGGTGGCCCACTGCCTTCCTTGCACCCCTGTCCTAGCCAACACCCTAGTCTTCTCCCAGCAGCATCCACTATCTGTCATTTACATTAATTTTTTGCCTTACTCTACAGTTTTACCACCTAAATATTCATTCCTAAACAAGAGAGCTTAGTTTTGCCTATTTTTGAACTTTATCTAAATGGAGCCATTCTGTATATAAACTTTTGTGTCTGATTTCTTTCATCAAACATTAAAGTTTGTGGAAAGACAAACATGATTATGAAGGCAAGAGAGCCTGGGTGCTGTCAGTTCCCCCTAAGACTGCATCACTGGATGCAGCTCCCCTGGGCAGCTGACTCCTAATAAGACATTTTCTGCGGGAGTAAGACCCTTTTATGCCTGCAACAACCCCAGTGCCATGCGCTGAATGAGGCCCGTCTTCATTCCCTATTTTTAAAAAAAGGGAGATGGAGAGGAGAAGGGAGTTGAGGGAAATTGGAAGGGGAGATGAACCATGAGAGACTATGGACTCTGATAAACAATCTGAGGGTTTTGAAGGGGTGGAGGGTGGGAGCTTGGGGGAGCCAGGTAGTGCGTATTATGGAGGGCACGTATGGCATGGAGCACTGGGTATGGTGCATAAACAATGAATTCTGTTATGCCGAAAAGAAATTAATTTAAAAAATAAATAAATAAAGTTCCTAAAAAAGTACAGCACCGAGGAGCTCAACACCGAATATACCCAGCTATGTCCATGCCAAGAACACCTCTCCACGTGATGCCAAGAACCTGGGGAAACAAATATACCCAACAGCCACAGCCTAGAAGTTCTGGCCTACCTTGTGGCACTTACTGTTCTATCTCAGCTCTTCATGCACCAGGGGTGACTATATGGAACAAACACAGGTTTGGCTGGCTGGTAGACTATGAGGGTATCTTTGGGAATGATATAAGTTCTGGAAAGGCCAGTGAGTCTCCATCTGCACTGTCTTAAGCAGCTGGTTACCTCAAAATGACAAGGTCACTCATCCTCACTCATCTGAGCAAGAAGAGCTTATGAACATGGGTGGCCATGTTGTCTGTGGGCTACCAGATCCCGGGCGCAAGCCTCAAAATAGTAGATTCACCACCAAAGGGTATCTCAGACTTAGGAAGCTCCTCTTAAAAGAAGCAGCTCTTCCTTCCTCTTCCAGTATAAGCAAGAGAGCTCAAGGAAGGATGGAAGGAAGAATGCGTGGCCGGACAATGCATGCTGCTGCTAGGACATTTATCCATCCATCATCACGGTTACAGCAGCGGCAGCTGTTCCTATGGAAGGAATGTAAGGAAGCCAATGGGCTGATAAGAAAGTCCAGACAAAACTTTAAAAAGTTGCAGGAACAAGCTGTGCCATGGCCCAAACTCCTCGGAAACCTACAAGTGCCTGCTTGGAAGAGGGAAAGAACAGAGGGAAGCCAGTGGACTGATGCAAAGACCTGAACTGGACCTACCAGAGCTGCAAAGATCGGGTGAGAGAAGGCATAACAAGTGTGTAACAACTATCAAAGCAATTGTTAGGAGGGAAAAAAACTAGACGTGGGATAACAAGATCCACTGAGGAGTATTCCCTTAGAAAGATTAAAACTGGCCCTTCTCTATCCCATTGAACACTTCAACTACAATATCTTCCTGAGTTTAACCCATATGGGGCTTCAAGTGGCTGCTCTTTTGTCTCCCTTCACTGCACTGTAACTGCAGTTCCTTTGGGACCTGGCATTCATTCATTGCAAACACAGGTTATTGCAAGTAAAAGTATTGGGAAGAAAACTAAAATAAAACAAACCTAAGGACTCCTGGTCCTTCTGCCTTAGAGAGCTTCCTAAACATTCCTCTCATATTCCTCATTCCTCTCATTCATCTGTATCTGCTTGAATTTAGCAAGTGAATAGATGTTTTGCTTTGTTTAAATAAAGGATTTCTGGTCAAATACACACTGAACTCCAACTTTATCTAAGGTGATTCCAGAACTAACTGTGGTTGTGGAATGGCGACCCTGGGCACCAGCAGAGTATGTTCTCCAAAAAGGACACAAAGTCTGAATCAGTCACAAAAAGGACAAACCCCAATTAGTGTGGCATGAATAAATCAATTCAACATTGAAAAGCAGGTGAGGGAGCACTGGAAATAAATAATTGTTCCTACCTTCTTATTATAAATCTGAAGAGACCAATTACTTCATGTCCCTTTTGGAAAGGCATTTTTTTGATAAGACCCAGTGTCAGAGGGTAGATTGTGGAAAGATAAACCATATTTTCTGCTCGCTCAAAGCTCGCTAAGAAAAGCAGCTTCTACATTTTCCAAAAGGAAAAAAAAAAAAAAAAGCTGCATGTGGTTTCAAATTCCTACAAGGACACCAGGTGCTCTCAGTAGTGCTATGCAATGACCTTGGCAATAGCATCATGATGCAATCTGCCTTTACAAGGCCACTCTCATAACCACACAGTGGTATGATACATACACTCAGTCAAGTCCTTAAAAAATTTGAGCAAGGGGTAAGATCTAGCCCTGAAGTACAACCAATAGCAAGTGCAGTACCGACCTGCTGCCGGGACTCCCCATGTGATTCCAAGACTGCATCCTGCCTTCCTGGTAGATGCACCACCACTGATAGGACTGATATCTGGCCAACAAATGCTTAATTTGAATCCAATCATGAGGAAAGAATTAGATAAATCCAAATTGGGGCAGGTAAAAAAACAAATGGTGTAGATTCTTCAAAAATATCAGTTGTGTAAGACATGGGAACTCTGCTAGATTAGAGGACACTAAAGGAGCACAACAAAGCAGTATGCGATCTTTGCAGCAATAAGCACTTTCATGAAGTGTTAAACTCTCTGCAACGTACACTCAGAGTTGGGGAGAGCACAAATGTGGCAAAATGTGTGTGTGTGTGCCTATGTCAGATAAAATAATTAGTAGAATTCAAAATGATGGTATAGTATAATTCTGGGGCCTATACCATTAATAGGTTTTAAAACAACAGTTTTTTGTTGCAACAAAAGCAAAAACTTTTTCCCAACTTTTAAAAACTTCTTCAGATGTTTAATTCCTCCTTCCATCACAGAAAATTGATTTGTGTTGCCTTTACATGAAAAGTCACTCTAAATAAATACTTACGAGAGCAGGTGGCCGTTTGCCACTCCAGACACTGTCCGTATGGAAAAGAGATTATGTAGGCATTGGAGTCAACGCAGCGCCTCGTGCTACTGCACCACATACACTCCATGCCATTGCTGGTGCAGTTGGAGCAGGATGTCCGTAGAGAGCACGGCTTTTTGCACGGCCTTGCATTTTGATTCGGACTGACTAGAATAAATCAACAAATACAATTATTTTATTTGTTAACTATATTTTAGCACAGATATATGGGTTTAATTTGTTTTGAGGTTTGGGGAATGTTTCAAGTAAGCCAAGTGTGAAATAAAAATTATAGCAAAAACTACATAATACGATAAATGAAAATGAAGATGAGGTGTTAATACTTCTTAAATTTATTATCAAATTTGAAAATCATACTTCTTTTGAAAATTTTAATCCTTTACAAAGTACATAAAGTTACATAATTTAAAAACTTATACATAGAGATGTAGCCCATAACCTAGTTTTCTGTTTTTGGCTAAGTACTACACACACACTCATTATTTACTTTCCCACTAAAATTTTTTCCATAAACATTCCATACCTTATCAAAACAAATGCTTATCAGTGAACATGTCTCTGATAAACAAACAATAAAAATAAAACAATACACTATAAAATCTTTACATGAAATAGAATATCATAACCTTTAGATAAATATATATATATATATATTTTTTTTTTAATTTCTTTGACAGACAGAGATCACAAGTAGGCAGAGAGGCAGGCAGAGAGAGAGAGAGGAGGAAGCAGGCTCCCTGCCGAGCAGAGAGCCCGATGCGGGGCTCGATCCCAGGACCCTGGGACCATGACCTGAGCCGAAAGCGGAGGCTTTAACCCACTGAGCCACCCAGGCGCCCCAGATAAATAATTTTTTAATGCTAGCAAGGATGTGAAGAAATTGGAACACTTGTTCATTGCTGGTAGGGATGTAAAATGGTACAACTTCTACGGTAAACAGTAAGGCAATTCCTCAAAACATGAACATAAAATTACCATATGATACAGCAATTCCTTCTTCTGCCTATATACCCAAAAGATACGAACCAGAACTGGAAAAGATATCTGTAAACCCATGTTCATAGCATCCTTATTCACAACAGCCAATAAGTAAAAGCAACTCAGGTGTACACTAATGGATGAATGGATAAACAAAATGTTGGATGTACATACAATGGATAATTATTCATGTTAAAAATGGAAGGATATTCTAACATATGTTACAATATGAATGAACCTTGAAGACATTATGTTAAGGGAGATAAGCCAGGCATAAAAGTTCATGCACTTTATGATTCCATCTATATGAGGTAAATAAATTAGTCAAACTCATAGACACAGAAAGTAGAAGGCGCTTGTCAGGGGCTGGGGGAGAGAGGTCTGGAGAGTTATTGTTTAATGAGTATAGAGTTTGGGAAGATGAGGAAGTTCTGGAGATACATGCTGTTGATTAATGCACAATAATGTTGATGCATGCAATAACACTGAACTCTGCATTTAAAAATGGTTAAAATGGTAAATTTTATATTATGTATATTTTTTTAAAAGTGTTTAAAAAGAGAAAATAATTCAATATTCCTTTATCACTTAGCGAAAATCCATTTCAAGACACACATGTGATTTCACTCATATGTGGAATTTAGGAAACAAAACAAATGAGTTAAGAGAAAAAAGAGAGAGACAAATGAAAAAACAGACGTTCAACTATAGAGAACAAAGTGATGCTGACAAGGGAGGAGGGTGGCAGAGGTGGGGGGAGGTGGGTGGGTGAAATGGAGGATAGGGAGTAAGGAGGGCACATGTCCTGCACACCAGAAACTAATATTGTACTATATGTTAACTAACGGAAATTAAAATAAAAACTTAAAAAAAACAATGTATATGTCTAATATTTTATACTGCCTAATAAAACCAAATAAAAAATTACCACACAATTAATACAGGTTTGGGGTTTGAATGTCATGGCCAATATAAAAAATAATAAAAGTCAATCACCACAAAATGACATATTAGGGAAAAAAAAGAACAGAAATGTTTCTTCTTACTTGCCAAATGAAAGAGACTATAAGATGAAAATGATTCAAAATTAGTTGTTAATCTTAAAAACAAATCTTCCTTCTAAACACTGGAATTATAAAAGTAAAAGTTGTTAACAAAATTAAGAATAGACTCAATCAAAAAATAAAAATTGTATAAAACCATAAAATTTTGGTATTTTCACAAGTTAACAGTGAGGTCACTAATAGTAAGTGGGGAATGTAGTTAAAGATAAAATTTACCAAAATTATCAGGGAATCAACATCATAAAAAGATGGTGAAATTTACCTTAGGCACATAGACTACTGCAAGTGGAAAGGCGTGGTAATTATTTTAAAGAAATACTAGTTTACTGCTTACCAACAGGTTTTTCACAGACCAGGCCATCTGCCATCGATGTACAAGGATTCGCTTTCAGGCCTGCCACTGCAGCCTTTTCCAGATATGCACAGAATCCAGAATCATTCGGTTCACCAGGAAGCCACTGCAGCGTCGTGTTTGTAAAAGGAGACATGTCTTCCCATCCCCAGTAGGATATATTGATCTTGCGCAAGCCTACCCATGGTGATACTTTCTGTAAACAATAGCAAAAGGAGTATTAAAGAAAGTTAGATATAAAAAGTCATATTCCGGGGGCACCTGGGTGGCTCAGTGGGTTAAAGCCTCTGCCTTCGGCTCAGGTAATGGTTCCAGGGTTCTGGGATCAAGCCCCGCATCGGGCTCCCTGCTCAGCGGGAGCCTGTTTCCTCTCTCTCTCTCTCTCTCTCTCTCTCTCTCTCTCTCTCTCTCTGCCTGCCTCTCTGCCTACTTGTAATCTGTCAAACAAATAAATAAAAAGTTTTTTTAAAAAAAGTCATATTCCTTAGCAAATACCTCCTTATCATTAAAAATTACATTTAAGGGAAGCCTCAGTGGCTCAGTTGGTTAAGTAACTGCCTTCAGCTCAGGTCATGATCCTGGAGTCCCAGGATCAAGTCCCACATCGGGCTCCCTGCTCAGCAGGGAGTCTGCTTCTCCTGCTGACCTCTCTCCTCTCATGCTCTCTCTCTCTCTCATTCTCTGTCTCTCAAATAAATAAATAAAATCTTTAAAAAAAAAAAACAAACAAAAAATAATTTAAAAAGTAAAAATAACATTTAAAAATATATAAAACTGCCTTTCTAATGACTTCCTGTACCAAGGATAATTAACAATTCCAGCATATTTTAGAGAATGATGTAGAAAAGAACAGTATTTTTCAAAAATAGATCTTGCACTCATGCTACATAATTGGGGCCAGTTGTTTAGCCCTTGTGAACCTCAGTTGCCTCTTCTACAAAATGATGTTATAAATGTCTGATATAAATACCTACCTTACAAAACAAGATCACTAAAAAATTAACATATTGCTGCTGCTGCTCTGCTACTGCTCTACTTTAACAATTTAATCAGTTCTGGAGGTAAGAATCTACAGCTAAGTTGCCATTACACGCACTGTGAGAGAACAGGAAACAAAATCAACAAACTGTATACAGAGGTGAGTGAAAACTTAACATGTTCACATAAGGACTAAGAAGAAAAACCGCCTCTGTCCTAGTTCAGACTTCTACTGGTACCTCAGGACTTTTACTCAATTTTTGATGAAGTTATGTCATCTACTTTCATTATGAAAGAGATCAAGAAAATTGATAAAATCTGACTCCTTTGCCTAAAATTTAATAGATTGCCAAATGCCACAAAACAAAATACTCCTAATGCTCTCATTAATATTTCAAAAGGGGTTTGAAAAGAAATTCATTCTGTATACACAGATTTATTTTAATCATGAATCAATTTTAAAATGTGTTTATTAAAATATATTTTTTAAATGATACATTTTTGCTACTCTATATATATTAGATTATAAACAACTCTTTTTATTTTCTTGTTTCTGAATTATGTGTGGTTTCATAAATTTTTTATTTTTGTCTCACTTTCTTGGGATATAATTGAAAAATTTAAAAATATAGATCTAAAACACATACAATTTGATGTTTTGGTACATGCAGTCAACATGAAATGATTACCACAATCAAGCTAATTAACATTTCCATCACCTCATAGAGTTACCTTTATATTTGTGGTGAGAACATTTAACACCTAGTATCTTCAATTCCAAGTATACAATACAGTATTATTAACTAGTAACCATGCTGTACATTAGATGTCCAGAGCTTATTTATCCTGTATAACTGAAACTTTGTACCTTTTGACCTATATCTCTACATTTCCCTCATACCCTGTCCCTGGCAACCACCACTCAATTAACTGCTTTTAGGAGTTTGACATTTTTAGATTTCACATATAAATACAATCAAGCAGTATTTATCTTTCTGTATCTAGCTTATTTCACCTAGTGTAATGTCCTCCAGGTTTATACATGCTGTAGCAAATGGCAAGGTGTCCTGCTTTTGTAAGGTTATATAATATGCCATTATCTATCTATCTCACATACCACACACACACACACACACACACACACTATCACATATCACATTTCATTTTCTTTATCCATTTACCCATCAATGAACACAGGTTGTTTCCATACCTTGGCTATTGTGAATAATGCTACAATGAACATGGGAATGCAGATGCCTCACTGATATCCTCACTGATATGATTACATTCCCTTTGAATATATACCTAGACATGGGATTGCTGGATCACATGGCAGTTCCATTTTTAATTTTTTGAGGAACATCCATACTGTTTTCCAAATTGACTTTACCAATTTGTATTCCCACCAACAGTATGCAAGGGTTCCTTTTTCTCCAGATCTTTGCCAACTTGTTATCTTGTTTTTTGTTAACAACCATTCTAACAGGGTCACTTTGATTTTGAATTGTATTTCCCTGATGATTAATGATACCCAGCTTTTATCATATACCTGTTGGTGATCTGTATATTCTGTTTAGAAAAATGGCTATTCGTATCCTTTGTCCATCTCTTCACTGAGTTCTTTTTCTTTGCTATTGAGTTATCTGCCTTCTTATATATTGTGGACTTTAACTCCTTATCAAATGTATGATTTACAAACATTTTCTCCCAATCCACAGGTTGTCCCTTTCCTGTGCTGACTGCTTCCTTTGCTGTGAAGACACTGATTAGTTTGATGCAATGCCATTTGTCTATTTTTGCTCATTGCCTATACTCTTGGGATCATTTCTCAAAAATCATTGCCCTAACTAATGTCAAGAAGCCTATTCTCCAAGTTTTGTTCTAGAATTTTTACAGTTTCAGGGCTTCCATTCGTGTCTTTAATCCATTTTCAGATTTTTTTATATGGTGTGAGACAAGGGTCCACGTTCATTCTTCTGCACAAGGAT
Organism: Mustela putorius furo; assembly: GCF_011764305.1. Classification (NCBI taxonomy): domain Eukaryota; kingdom Metazoa; phylum Chordata; class Mammalia; order Carnivora; family Mustelidae; genus Mustela; species Mustela putorius. Next base: position 15,101,685 of record NW_025422057.1, read on the forward strand.
ATCCAGTTTTCCCAGCATCATTTATTGAATTGTCCTTTCCCCATTTTATGTTCTTGGTACCTCTGCTGAAGATCAGTTGATCATAAATGCATGAATTTGTTTCTGGGCTCTCTGTTATAATGTGTCCTGGTGAAGGTTCTCTTTATGTTTTTAATCTATTTGGGGTCTCATGGATCTGGATATTCACTTGGGGAGTTTCAGATTTGAGAAGTTTCCTGTTATTATTTCTTTAAAGAAAATTGCTGCCTCTTTTGTCTTTCTCTATGACTTCTGGCACTCCCAAAAACCATGTATGGATGCATTTGATGGTCTGTCATAGGTCCCAGAGGCTTTCTTCATGTTTCTATCCTTTTTTTTTTTTTTCTTTTTCTACCTCTGACTAGATGATTTCAAATGACTTGACTTTGGGCTCAATGATTCTTTTCTTCTGACAGTGTCTGCTATTGAAGTGCTATATGAATTTTTTTATTTCAATCACTGTGTTCTTTAGCTCTATAATTCCTGTTTGTTTCTTTGTTATGATTTCCATGTCTTTGTTAAACTTCTCATTTTGTTCACATATCATTTTCTTAATATAATTTAGTTGTCTATCTTTATTTCTTTTAGCTCACTAAGCTTCTTTTAGATGATTATTTTGAATTGTCAGTTTTTAGTTCTCCATTATTTAGGGTCAGTTACTGGTACTTTATTCTGTTTCTATGGTAGTGTCATATTTCCCTGATTTTTTGTGATCCCTATTGCCTTGCATTAGTGTTTCATCTGAAGAAGTAACTATTTCTTTTAATCTTTATAGACAGACTTCAGTAAGGAAAGCCCTTCATCATTCAGCCTATCCAGAAATTCCAGCAATTCTAGAGGGCCATAAAGTAGAATCCATAGGCAGGTTTACTGCTGGATTATTCAGCTAGGCTAGCCTGGTGGCTAGGTCAGTGGGTAATCAGGTCTAGAGTCTGGGTCTACAGGGGGCTGCCTGGTACCTGGATTCAGAGGGGCAAGCCTGGGACCATTGCCATAGGTCTGGAGTTTATGTCCACATGAGTAGGCCAATGCCTGGGTTCATGGAAGTGGGCCTAGAATCTGTGTCTGTAGATACAGGCCTGGATACTGGGTGCATGGGGGCCACCTGGTACAAGGGTCCATTGAAGTAGTCATGGGAACTAGGTTTATGAGAGTACACCTAGAACCACGGTCCATGGTGGCAGGCCTGTAGCTGGGTCCAAAAGGGCCAATCTGGAGCTTAAATCTCTTGGGACAGACTGAAGGAAACATGGAGGTTACCTGGCATCGGGATAATTTTCAATTCTGAATCCATGGATGCCAGCTTAGTCCTGGGATGAGCCTGGCACCTGGACTCATGGGTATGGACCTGGTTCTGAGTCTATAGAGGCTAGCCTGGTGCCAGGGTCTCCTAGGTTAAGGCTAGTGGCCAAATCCATGGAAGCAGGCCAGATTCTGAGTAACAAAAGATGGGCTTGGTACCTGGAAACACAGGGGCAAGCCTGAAGGTTGGGTATACAGGGAAGAGTCTAAAGCTTGACTTTCCAGGGGTGAGCCTGGTCTTGGGTCACAAGTACTAGAGTACTAGTACTTGATCTTGGGCCAAGTACTAGAGTATACTGGGAAGGTCCTGAACTTTTGGTCTTCTGGAGCCTAGGGCCACAGGAAGCCTGCCTGTACTGTGAGGCCATGGGGATCAGTCTGGAGCAAGCCTGGTACCTGGATCACTAGGAACCAATCAGGCATCAGGGTTCACTAGAGAAAACCTGAAGCTCGTTCAGCAGCAAAGTCAGGTGCTCACTTTACTTTTCTTCCCCTTTGTAGAAGGTATCTCTCACAATGCTTCACTACCCTGCACAGGCTTGGGGGCGGGGATGATGCAGGTATTATAAAAGTATCCTTTCTTATTTCTGCACTTTTCTCAACTGTTATAATCTCTCACTGAGATTACCTAGCTCTTGCAAAGGTATTTTTGTATATGAATGGTTGTTCAAACCAATGTTTCTATGAGGGAACAAAAGCTGGAATGTAGCTTTGCTCACCACTATACCACCAATGCAGGACAAAACCTTGAAATTTCCATTCTGTCATCTTGCTGACATTATTCCTAAACACTTCTACCTTAATGCACATAATATATTTATTTTTTCAGTTATTAAGTTAATAATATTATAATGTGAGGTGACTTCAAAACTCATGTCACCTTTTTACATTGTGGACTGTCAGGATAGAGAAAAATATGTCTCTCTATTTGAATGTTTAACATACAGAAATAAGATAGATATATCCAGTGTTTATTCTAAATATGTTATACAAATGGTCCTATAGAGCTTCTAAAGACAGCTATAGACCTAGAAATTTGCAAGGTGTATAAATACAATAAATTTCATTGTTAACACTCAACAAATATGTCCTAGCTACAATTAAAATATCCTATGAATATTCATTATGACATTATCACTTAGTAGAATGCTATACAGATAGTAGGTAGTCAATAAATTTTTAGAACCAAAGTACATTAGAACATATATGGTTACTTTCTACCATCCAATTCCTGAGATAGAGATAGTACTTAATAAATGTTTCTAATTATAAAAATACACATGCTGTTTTTTCTTATAATCACCATTTATTTCATATATTATGCTGAAAGATATTTTGATAACAAAAAAACTGTAACATTTTTATAGTTCTTGATAATAACAGCAGGACTCAATCCAACATAGATATTTCAGATTAATGACTGTGCTTCACATTACAGTGACTCTGCCTACATTTCCAACTATCTATAGTAAAGACAAGTCATTTAAAATGAAATATTATTCCCTATCTCATCATGGTAAGGATCTGCGAGGAAGAGGAGAGAAACAGAAAAATGAAGCCATTGATAAAACATTTAAAGTAACTATTACCCAGTAAATGAACTGGACAGGGAGTTGAAAATCAAAGACAAATTACTATATTATGAAAATTTACTGCAGCACGCCATAAATCATTACAACATTTCATTAGCCATTTCCGATAAGTAAATGATTATTTGACGCAGAATATCTTTTTAAATTGCCTGAATTTGTCCGTCTTTACTTGCCAAGGAAGTGTTATCTTAAGTGTATATAACTGGAATGACTCAGGATATAATTCATTTTACATAAAGGTATGCTTAATGGAATGTCACCTTGCAGAGGCTTCCACCTTTGAAATTTTGCTACAGCTCAGCTTTCTAATGAAACAAAATATTTTTCTTTCCTAGCACATGCTAGACCACAAACTCTCAAATCTAAGTTCCTTACACATCCAAAATAACTGTTAGTCCGATGTTTATGATCTATAAAAACAAGCAAGAAAAAATGAGGAACTAACACAAGAAACCTTGAAATGTGCAACTTCTAAAATAGCACATTTCATATAAACCAATTAATAACAAAATCAAAGAAACACATCAACAATAATACAATAATAGTACAGGACCTTAATACCCCCCTCATTGAAATGGACAGATCATTTGAGCAACAGATCAAGAAGGAAATAAAGGCCTTAAATGACAAACTGGACCAGATGGACATCACAGATATATTCAGAACATTCCATCCCAAAGCATCAGAATACACATTCTTCTCTAGTACACACAACAGTCTCCAGAATAAATCACAATCTGGGTCACAAATCAGGTCCCAACTGGTATCAAAAGATTGGAATGATTCCCTGCATATTTTCAGACCACAATGCTCTGAAGCTAGATCTCAATCACAGGAGGAAAGTTGGAAAGAACCCAAATACATGGAGGCTAAAGAGCATCCTACTGAAGAATGAATGTGTCAACTAGGAAATTAAAGAAGAATTTTAAAAATTCATGGAAACAAATGAAAATGAAAACACAACTGTTCAAAATCTGTGGGATGCAGCAAAGGCGGTCCTGAGAGAAAAGCATATCACAATACAAGCCTTTCTCAAGAAACAAGAAAGGTCTCAAGTACACAACCTAACATTACACCTAAAAGAGCTGGAGAAAGAACAGCAAAGAAATCCTAAACCCAACAGGAGAAGAGAAACAAGAAAGATCAAGAGCAGCAATCAATAAATTGAAACCAAAAAAGCAATAGAAAAAAACCAACAAAACTAAGAGATGATTCTTTGAAATTAATAAAATTGATAAACCCCTGGCCAAACTTGTCAAAAAGAAAAGAGAAAAGAGCAAGGACCCGAATAAAGAAAATCATGAATGAAAGAAGAAAGATGACAACCAACACCAAAAAAACACAAACAATTATAATAACATATTATGAACAACTATGATAAAAATGGATGCATTCCTAGAGACATATGAACTACCAAAACTGAACCAGGAAGAAAAAGAAAACCTGAACAGACCCATAACCAGTAAGGAGATTGAAACAGTCATAAAAAAATCTCCCAACAAACAAGAGCCCAGGGCTAGACTGTTTCCCAGGGGAATTCTACCAAACATTTAAGAAGAATTAATACCTATTCTCCTGAAACTGTTCCAAAAAATAGAAATGGAAGGAAAACTTCCAAACTCATTTTATGAGGCCAGCATTACCTTGATTCCAAAACCAGACAAAGGTCCCATCAAAAAGGGGAATTACAGACCAATATCCTTAATGAACACATGTGCGAAAATTCTCGCCAAAATACTAGCCAATAGTATCCAATAGTACCTTAAAATGATTATTCACCACGACCAAGTGGGATTTATTCCTGGGCTGCAAGGTTGGTTCAACATCCACAAATCAATCAGTATGATACAATACATTAATAAAAGAAAGAACAAGAACCACATGATACTCTCAAGAGATGCCGAAAAGGCATTTGACAAAGTACAGCATCCTTTCTTAATCAAAACTCCTCAAAGTGTAGGCATAGAGGGTACATACCTCAATATTATAAAAGCCATCTATGGGGTGCCTGGGTGGTTCAGTGGATTAAAGCCTCTGCCTTCGGCTCAGGTCATGATCCTAGGGTCCTGGGATCAAGCCCCACAACAGGCTCCCTGCTAACAGGAAGCCTGCTTCCCTTCCTCTCTCTCTACCAGCCTCTTGGCCTACTTGTGATCTCTGTCTGTCAAATAAATAAATAAAATCTTAAAAAAAAAAAAAGCCATCTATGAAAAACCCACAGTGAATATCACTCTAAATGGAGAAAAACTGAGAGCTTTTCCCCTAAGGTCAGGAACATGGAAAGGATGTCCACTATCACCACTGTTATTCAACATAGCACTAGAAGTCCTACCCTCAGCAGTTACACAACAAAAAGAAATAAAAGGCATCTGAATCGACAAGGAGGAGGCAAACTCTCACTCTTTGCAGACGATATGATACTTTATGTGGTTAACCCAAAAGACTCCACTCCAAAACTGCTAGAACTCATACAGGAATTCAGTAAAGTGTCAGTATATAAAATCAATGCACAGAAATCAGTTGTATTTCTTTACACCAACAACAAGACAGAAGAAAGAGAAATTAAGGAGTCAATCCCATTTACCATTGCACCCCAAACCATAAGATACCTAGAAATAAACCTAACCAAAGAGGCAAAGAATCTGTACTCAGAAAACTATAAAGTACTCATGAGAGAAATGGAGGAAAGCACAAAGAAATGGAAAAACTATCCATATTCACAGTTTGGAAGAACAACTATTGTGAAAATGTCTATGCTACCTAAAGGAATCTACAAGTTTAGTGCAATTCCTATCAAAATCCCATCTATTTTTTTCAAAGAAATGGAACAAATAATCCTAAAATTTATATGGAACCAGAAAAGACCCCAAGTAGCCAGAGGAATGTTGAAAAAGAAAGCCAAAGTTGGTGGCATCACAATTCCAGACTTCAAGCTCTATTACAAAGCTGTCATCATCAAGACAGTATGGTACTGGCACAAAAACAGACACATAGAACAATGGAACAGAATAGAGAGCCCAGATATAGACTCTCAACTCTATGGGCAACTAATTTTTGACAAAGCAAGAAAAATGTCCAATGGAATAAAGACAGTCTCTTCAACAAACGGTGTTGGGAAAATTAGACAGTCACATGCAGAAAAATGAAACTGAACCATTTCCTTACACCACACATGAAAATAGACTCAAAATGGATGAAGGACCTCAATGTGAGATCAAGGGTCCTGGAGCCCCGCATTAGGCTCTCTGCTCAGCAGGGAGCCTGCTTCCCTTCCCCTCTTTCTCTCTCTGCCTGCCTCTCTGCCTACTTGTGATCTCTCTCTCTAATAAATAAATAAAATCATTAAAAAACAAAAAAAGAAAGAAATTTTAAAAAAGAAAGAAAGGAATCCATCAAAATCCTTGAGGAGACCACAGGCAGCAACCTCTTTGACAACAGCCACAGCAACTTCTTCCTAGGAACATTTCCAAAGGCAAGGGAAGCAAGGGCAAAAATGAACATCGGGACTTCATCAAGATCAAAAGCTTTTTCCACAGCAAAGGAAACAGTTAACAAAACCAAAAGACAAAAGACAACTGACAGAATGGGAGAAGATATTTGCAAACGACATATCAGATAAAGGGCTAGTATCCAAAATCTATAAAGAACTTATCAAACTCAACACCCAAAGAACAAATAATCAAATCAAGAAATGGGCAGAGGACATGAACAGACATTTCTGCAAAGACAACATCCAGATGGCTAAGAGACACGTGAAAAAGTTCTTTCTATCACTCTGCATGAGGGAAACACAAATCAAAACCACAATGAGATAGCACCTCACGCCAGTCAGAATGGCTAAAAATTAATAAGTCAGGAAATGACAGACCTGGCGAGGATGCGGAGAAAGGGGAACCCTCCTACACTGTTGGTGGGAATGCAAGCTGGTACAACCACTCTGGAAAACAGCAGGGAGGTTCCTCAAAAAGTTGAAAAATAGAACTACCCTATGACCCAGCAATTGCACTACTGGGTATTTATCCTAAAGATACAAATATAATGAACCGAAGAGGCATGTGTACCCGAATGTTTATAGCAGCAATGTCCACAATAGCCAAACTATGGAAAGAACCTAGATGTCCATCAACAGATGAATGGATAAAGATGTGGTATACGTATACAATGGAATACTATGCAGCCATCAAAAGAAATGAAATCTTGCCATTTGCAACAACGTGAATGGAACTACAGGGTATTATGCTTAGCGAAATAAATCAATCGGAGAAAGACAACTATCATATGATCTTCCTGATATGAGGAAGTGGAGCTGCAACATTGGGGGTTTGGGGGGTAGGAAAATAATAAATGAAACACAATGGGATCAGGAGAGAGACACACCATAAGAGACTCTTAAACTCACAAAACAAACTGAGGGTTGCCCGGGGTTCAGGGGTAGGGACAGGGTAGTTGCGTTATGGACATTGGGGAGGGTATGTGCTATGGTGACTGCTGTGAAGTGTGTAATCCTGGCGATTCACAGACCTGTACCCCTGGGGCTAATAATACATTATATGTTAATAAAAAACAAAACAAAACAAACAGATGAGTGACTGTCTTTTGATCCCTATCCTCAGCAAGAAGTACATTCCCAAAAAATGTTTACTAACTGAATGAATACTGGCTCATTCTTCACAGAAAAATAGTTACAGTTCACAAAAAAATAATTTCACAGATTAGTTTTTCACATGAATTTAATTATAATAGTTTTTCTTTATTCTATTAAAATCAGGCATATAATAAATATTTGAGAGTCAACAAGTATATTGTGATAACCACTTCAAAATTTTTAATATATTTTTTTAAGATTTTATTTATTTATTTGACAGACAGAGATCGTAAGTAGGCAGAGAGAGAGGAAAGGAGACAGGTTCCCTGCTGAGCAAAGAGCCCAACGTGGGGCTCAATCCCAGGACCCTGCGATCATGACCTCTGCCGAAGGCAGAGGCTTTAACCCACTAAGCCACCCAGGTGCCCCCAAATTTTGATTATTTATAAAAGCCTAGGACATAATTAATTTAAACATTTTATTATGTGTGAGGTAGGGCTCTACAATTAGAAACTATAATTATAAGTTAAATCATCTCATATTAATACTTATAAGAAATACACATGCCGGGGCCCAGGTGGCTCAATTCGTTAAGTGGCTGCCTTTGGCTCAGGTCACAATCCCAGGGTCCTGGGATTGAGCCCCGCGTCAGACTTGTGCTCAGTGGAGAGCCTGCTTCTCCCTCTCCCTGCTTTCTGCTCTGCCTGCTTGTGCTCTCTCTCTCTAATAAATAAATAAAATCTTTTAAAAAAACAGAAATATAATTGCTAATATCACCAAAAATGTGAGGGTAAGCAGTAACTGTGAAGTGAATGTCCATACAAAAATTTCCAAAGGGAGTGTGCACAAGTCCCCTAATTTTTTTTTTAACATTTATACAAACTGTTCTTATGTCACTTTTTAAACACAAGGTGCATATTCCTCTGTTACTAGTAAAGGTGAAATCAGCAACCTATTCTTCATCAAAAATCAGGAATTATCTTAAGAGATAAAAGGTTCTGTATAAGTACCCAGGGCAGTCAGTGGGGGTGGGGGAATAGCAGGGTGGATTTCTCATTCACTATGGAAAAATTACATTAGTCATATGGGGCAAATATTTTTCCACAATTAATATCAGTATTAATTATTCATTAAATAAATTCATCAAGTTACCTAAGAATTCTAAATAATGACTCTGGGACATGGTAGTAATAGCAGCAGTGAGAAAGTGATACAAAATAACAACCCTCGGGGCACCTGGGTGGTTCAGTCCTTGGGTATCTGCCTTTGGCTCGGGTCATGATCCCAGAGTCCTGGGATCAAGCCCCAAATGGGCTCCCTGCTCAAGGGGGAGCCTGTTTCTCCCTCTCCCACTCTCTCTGCTTGTATTCCCTTTCTTGCTGTGTCTCTATCAGATAAATAAATAAAATCTTTTAAAAAAAAACCTTAAAATGCAAACAATAATAATTACTGTATACCCTGAAAAATAAAATATATATTCTTTATATGCATTATCTTATTTTTTCTGACAAGTTTTAAAGATAAACAGTATGTCCAATTACATGCTCTCCAGCATTTTGATGGTGGTCCTCAATGTTCCTTTAAAATCAGCTATACCAAGAAAACATTACTTAAGTATTTCTATAGCAAGTAATTGGTAATATTGCTCTAAAATATTTTCAAGCCAAAATGGTCTCTTCTGTCCTATACAAAGTAAAGTTTTGAAGTACCAACAGACTTTGTCCAAATAAAAATCATAACTCAAAGTCAAAATAAAGTCGTTGAGATCAGGCCTAATAGAGTTTTCAAAGAAACAGGTGAATTATAGACACACCTACATTATTTGTATAGAAATTTTTCTACTTTGTACTTTATTGACAATAGGATATCTCTGCATGTCTTGTGTTTTTATCTTACTAGTGCAGTTGGTTAAGCATCCAACTCTTTTTTTTTTTTTTAAGATTTTATTTATTTATTTGACAGATAGAGATCACAAGTAGGCAGAGAGGCAGGCAGAGAGGCAGGCAGAGAGGAGGAAGCAGGCTCCCTGCAGAGCAGAGAGCCCGATGTGGGGCTCGATCCCAGGACTCTGGGATCATGACCTGAGCCGAAGGCAGGGGCTTTAACCCACTGAGCCCCAGGCGCCCCATGTTTTTATCTTAAATGTGAGGCCAAATCTAGCACAAACCACAGATTTAAGGCATTTATTATTTATTTATTATTTATTATTATATTTATAAATAAAATAATATACTTTATTCATACATAAATAAAATTTATTTTATTATTGTTTAGTCTTATCACTTACCTGATCTGTTTTGAGTTCTAACTTTATTTTTGAAACAAAATACAAAAATCTGCTATGATGCTATGACGGTTTGTATTTGTACACTTCAAGTAATTACATGAGCTAAATATTTCAAAACTAGGTTTAGTAAATTATTTCTAAATTTCCTTATATAATCTACTCTTAAGAGTTAACTATATTTTGAAGATCCAAGAGTAGAAAATACAGTAAATTCTTCTTAGAAATAGCTTATAAACTAATATTTTAATACAGTTTTCATTTTTTTATTTTTTTGTTATGTTCAATTAACCAACATATAGTACATCATTAGTTTTTGATGTAGTGTTCAATGATTCATTAGTTGCATATAACACTCAGGGCTCATCACCACACATGCCCTCCTTAATACCCATCACCTGGTTTTCAAAGAAATATTCCATTTTTTATGGAAATATTTTCCATAAAACCCCCTGAAATATTGAAACAGTTTCTAAGTGCTGTAAGTTCCAACAACTTCTATATACTTTAAAAACTGGTTTTATTTCAGCTAACCCTTAATATATTATTTTAAGCAAATCTACACCTAAAAAAATAGCATAATTCAAAAACACACACTCACAAAAAATACATATATACAAATGTAACCAATGTGTTGGCCTTAATTATTTTTATTATTTCTTTTTTGAGAGAGAGAAAGAAAGAGCCTGAGTCAGAGGAAAAACAGAGGGAAAGGGAGAGAATCCCAAGCTAACTCTGCCCTCAGCAGAGGCTCCATCCCAGGACTTATGAGATCATGACCTAAGCCCAAACCAAGAGTCAGACACCCAACTGACTGAGCCAACCATCTGTCCCTCTTGTGTTTTAATTATAAGGGACATCTCAAGTTACGAAGACACTACACTTCAAAACAAATTCTTGGGACACCTGAATGGCTCAGGCAGTTAAGCAGCTGCCTTTGGCTCAAGTGATGATTCCAGGCTCCTGGGAAAGAGTCCCCATCCAGCTACTTGCTCAGCAGGAAGCCTGCTTCTCCCTCTGACTGCTCTGCCTGCTACTCCCCCTACTTGTGCTCTCTCTCTGACAAATAAATAAATAAAATCTTTTTTTAAAAATGTATTTTAAGGTGTATTTATTCATATGAAATGATTTCTTGGTAAGAAATGTAGCGGCTTACTATGCAAAACATAGATGAGTAATTTAGAAAATCTTATTCCCAAATACATATACAGATGAAGTCCAGTGCCAATTGACTTTTGAAGTCCTGTACACTTTGCTTCCAAAATTTAGTAAAAACAATTTATTTAAAAACAAAAAAATGAACCATTGCTAATGATTTTAGGACTTCCTGTGTATTTCCACAATATAAACAAGTAGAGCTATTACCTGTTGCGTATACTTTTGTATTTCATCCAGAACGAATTCTACTTCTTTTGATGTTGTTAATGAAGCAAGATTTCCGCTGAGATTATAACAATAAAGTTTTGCATTGTCATAGCTTTCTCTACTGTAATTGATTCTAAGACAAGCATCACCAATATGATTCCATCCTTCTCCACAAAGATGAGCTAGTCATAAAAAAAAAAAAAAAATTGTATCTTATTTTTAGATTACCAAAAGGCATGTATATTCTTCAGTTATTTTAGAATTCTAAATACAACTTCTTTATTTGTTTAAATAACTTTCAATGATAAAAATTCTAAGGATATCAATATGATTTACTAAATAAAATTTATCTAATAGTTTGGTGAAGAATAAAAACAGAAGTTCTTATTTTTTCCTTTAATTCTTAAACATAATATAAGCTATGGCTATAAAATCTGTTAAAATGTGTTGATTGCCTGCTAGGTTTCTTAGTGTATTGGCATATGGTATCTCAGTTAATAAAATCGCTACTACATTTACATCTTCAGGTCCAATTTATATAATACAAGATCACTTTAAAGAAAAATAAACACCACTTAACAAAAGCAATTTCAAAGTTATTCCTCCATTCCATAGCCCTGGTGCACTATTTTGATATAAGCTGGGTTCTTTGATTCTTTAATTATAACTGTAGGGATATAAGTCTTATTTCTTTTATGTTTAATAAAGAAGCTATAATCTTTGCTTTCTAATGTTTATTTTTATACAGATATTCAAGTTTAACATTTAAACATACTGTACAATAACAGTGGTTTATGCTTAGAATACAAGCTGATCTTAAAATAGTGCTATTTTCTAAAACACACATTTATAAGTACATTATAAAGTTATGCTTCAGTGTGTACTAGCTAATAATATAGTGCTTCATTAATACACTGTTCTATAAATTTTGACTATATTTTCGTTTCCATACCACATTAAATGCTTCAGTGCCCTTTGACCTTTCGGCTTTAGATGCAGTAGTGCATATTTTCTGGAATTGTTCTAAAGCTGCAATTCTCAAACATTTTGGTCTCGAGACCCCTTTATTTCTTAAATATTATTGAAGACTTCACAGATCCTTATGTATTTTTTTACCTATTGGCTTTGACCATATTAAAAATTTTAAATGACCATTTAAAAATATATTTATTTGTTCACTTAAAATTGTACTTAAAAAATTCATTACAGACACACTCGTCCAGCTCTTTGGGGTGTCTTGCCCCTTTATACAGGCCAAAGGAGATGTGTCATCAAATTCTCTCCCTGAGAAAGAGAAGCTGATAGTTCAAATCAGGCCACGGGCATCAAAAAATTAAGAAAGAACAATGAACGAATAGAGGGTCAGATAGACAGATCAAGGATAAAGCAGAGCAAAATGTTCATTGTAGAATCTGGGTGAGGGTATTCGGTGGGTGTCCTCTCTACGATTCTTTCCAGTTTTCTGTACGTGTAAGAATATTCAAGATAGGGGTTCCTGGGTGGCACAGTCGGTTAAGCGTCTGCCTTCAGCTCAGGCCATGAGGATCGAGCCCCCATGTTGGACTCCCTGCTCAGCAGAGAGCCTGCTTTTCCCTCTCCCTCTGCCTGCCTCTCTGCCTACTTGTGTTCTCTCTACCTCTCTGTCAAATAAATAAATAAAATCTTTTAAAAAAATGTTTTTCATAATAAAATGTTGGGGGAAAACATTACAACTTAAAATCAAAAGTAGATTTTATTTTAAGAGAAATATAGTCTTTAAAACAGATAAAAGGGGGCACTTGGGTGGCTCAGTGGGTTAAGCCTCTGCCTTCAGCTCAGGTCATGGTCTCAGGGTCCTGGGATTAAGCCCTGCATCAGGCTCTCTGCTCAGCAGGGAACCTGCTTCCCCCACCCCTCTCTCTCTGCCTGCCTCTCTGCCTACTTGTGATCTCTGACAAATAAATAAATAAAACCGTAAAAAAAAAAATAGCAAAAAGTATAGCACTCTTTTGCATTTTTGCAAATCTCTTTAATGTTGGTTTAAAATAAGACAATTCTAGTCTCCTATCTACTTCTCCAAACTACTGGAATCATATATTACATAGCCTTTGGAAAACTCCATAATAAACCCATGACAGAATCAGAATTTAAAAAGTAAGTAATCATATGAGTATTACTAGTATTGACCTCATGGACCCTCTGAGAGAGTCCATGAGCATGGAACTTCTGTTCTTTAATAACTGCAGTCCTACCAAATTGGATACTATGAATAGTACCTAGAACATAGCAATACCTTAATAAAGTATAATTTTCATTTAATATGATTGTTTAAAACATCTTTATTCTCCTTTTCAGGCTACAGCTATAGCAATATTCCTTGTCTTCTGGAATCCAAAGTACCTAATCAACTTAAGGAAACAGTATAAAAGTTTTGCTTAAGTATGGCTTTTGTTAACTTACTTAATCAAGGAAGGGTTTCGATTACTTTTGCCCTGTCTTATTTTTTTATGAGACGAAAACACTTACTTGACAAACCATGAAAATGAAAAGAAACGTATGGGTCTTTGGGGCTAAACTAAATTATACCACTGACCCAGATATTTTGAGGGTTTAGGGTTTGTAATATTGAGCATCAACTCAGCTTCAGAGTTAAATGGGGAGCGGTAAATTTTTAAAATGAGTTTAGTGAGATAAATTCAAATTGCCAAGTTTATGTGAGCTCAATTGAAAAATACAATTCACAAATGTTCAAGGGAGAGCCTAACTCTGGATAGACAGGGTCCTCCATCTGGAGCATTCACTTCCTCAAGACAAGCTGAGGGGAAAACAGACTATATATACCCAAATTGCTGCTTAGTAAATATGAACCTAGAACAAGGTAAGTTAATTTATAATGTAATTTTTATTACATTTACTGTATGTTATTTATTATTCTCCAAAATAGCCTGGCCAAGTAGAGCTCTTATACCAAACTAATATTCTTTCCGGGGAATGAGTAGATGGGTGCTACCAAACATGACTTCGCTTATTTTTCCAAACTTCCGCTGGCAATCAAATTCCCTTCTCACTGCAGCAATCTTCCTTTAAATATATATGTATATATAAATATACATGTATATAAATATATATATTTATAAATATAAATATATATATTTATATATTTATAAATATATATATTTATATATGTAAAATATACATGTATATAAATATATATATATTTATATATACATATATATTCTTCAGTCAAATCTTATTTTGGTCCAAGATTTTTAAAAAACATTTATTTATATATATTATTTATATATAAATATAAATATATATATTTATATGTATTATTTACATATATATATTCCTCATTCAAATCTTATTTTGGCCCAAGATTTTTAAAAAACATTTATTTACTTATATATATTATTTTATTTATATATAAATATAAATAAATATATGTTTATATATATTTTATATATATATATATTTTTTTTCCCTCGGTCAAATCCTATTTTGGTCCAAGATTTTTTTAAAACATTTATTTATTTGAGAGAGGGAGCATACACACGGGGTAAGACGGGCAGAGGAAGAGGGAGAGAATATTAAGCAGGCTCCATGCCCAGCACAGAGCTGAGGTGGGGCTCCATCTCACGACCCTGAGACCATGACGCTTAACCAGCTGCACCAACAGATGCCCCTTGCTCCAAGATTTTTAAAACAACTTTTTAAGTATTTTTTACTGATCTACATGCTGATTTTAGAATTTAACACTTAGATACCAATATTACTTTCAAGTTTAGTGTCATCTCACTACTGCTTTTCAAAATCTGGAACTGCATTAATATTCTCTAATTTTTTCAAAGTGAACACACATGCACATATCACTGTTTAAAAATTTTAAAGGTCAGTATATCAACAAAACCCACAATTTGAATATTGTAAAATATGAATGGTACTTGTAAAGGCATTCTAATTTTTATTTTATTACATGAACTTCTAAGCATGACATAGATCCTTTGATGGGATTTCCAAGGACTTTTTAAAGTTACATATGCACAGAAATTTTTCTTTGAAAAAATATAACAAGCAAACAAAAACCACTGGATAGACAAAGGCAAGAATTGACCTCCCAGTTAATAGTTACATTTGCCATTTACAAGCCATGTAGCTTTGAGCAAGTCGCTTAACCAGTGTATGTCTCAGTTAACCTGTATAACAGGAAGATGGAATCGGTTAAATACCCATACTACTCTTCTAGTTTCTGATTTTACCTTTATATTTAAAAGGAAGAGTACTTAGAGTCTACTAAGAAGAGTGTTATATGCAAAAAATAACTTGAAATTGCTTTTTAAAATGGGCTTTTCTCTGGTTTACATAACTTGAGTCTCATTAAATCATATAAAACTTATTATAAAAATTGTTATTTATAGTAAAAAAGTAGTCAGTAAAAAAGTTCCCAGAATTTCAAAGATAAAGGGCACTTAAAAAACAAACCAAATAGGTTGAAATGTTAACTTTCATTAAATCTGAATATTAGTCTCAGTGCTTATTATTTTGTTTTTAAGATATGATTTAAGATATAATCACTAGTATAATAAATATAAGAAATCCTGAACATCCTAAAAGAACTGGAAGCAAATATACAAAATTTTCTCATAGAAACTATG
This sequence comes from Mustela putorius furo, assembly GCF_011764305.1. Lineage (NCBI taxonomy): Eukaryota > Metazoa > Chordata > Mammalia > Carnivora > Mustelidae > Mustela > Mustela putorius. Next base: position 15,117,465 of record NW_025422057.1, read on the forward strand.
CTATTATTATTCCAATATTATTGTTTATTTGCTATTAATTTAATTTTAATTTAAAAATTAAGTTAAAAATTAGTAAGAACTGGAATGTTCTTACTACATGCTCTTTATTATAATGGCGTTCATCTGTGGACTAGAAATTCATTTACCAAATTGAAATCTTTACCTGGTAAAGCCTGGCATTCTTGTTGTCGCTGATCCCACTGGCAATTCAAGTTTAGTGAACAGCTTTTACAGCTGGTAAGTTTGTTACAAATCTGCTCATTTCTCACATGACATTTGGTGTAGTTTTTCACAGACTAGAAAGTTTAAAGATAAAGCATGTTATTTTTCATCTTTGTATAGCAATAATTCTTAAACTACATCATAAATATAAATCACAAGTAAATTTTAAAATTAAGATTTCTATTTTTTTTTAAGAATTTATTGGACAGAGAAAGAGAGAGATCACAAGTAGGCAGAGAAGCAGGCAGAAAGAGAGGGGGAAGCAGCCTTCCTGCTGAGCAGAGAGCCCGATGTGGGGCTTGATCCCAGGACACTGAGATCATGACCTGAGCTGAAAGCAGAGGTTTAACCCACTGAGCCATCCCAGATCGAGTTTATTGAATCAGAATCTCTTTTACTCATTTCTTTAAACTATAGTTCTTGGAACTACAACATATACTTATTGGAAAAAATGTGCACATTTTGTAATTTGAAACAGAAACCATCTAATGAAAATATTTTCTATTGAATCTGATAACAGGCTTCCATTCAATCAATAAAGCCAATGCAGAGTCACTGCTCCTCATGACCATGTGAAAGAATTCTAGTCATAATAAAACTATCATACAAACCCCTAGAAATGAAGTAGAAATGATAAATAATAAAAAATAAAGAGATAATTTATCAAAATCAATCTAAAAAGATGAATTATATTCACAATAACTCAAACTAATTTTATTCCCACAGACATGAAATAATCTTTTTTTTTTTTAAGATTTTTATTTATTTATTTATTTGACAGAAATCACAAGTGGGCAGAGAGAGAGAGGAGGAAGCAGGCTCCCCGCTGAGCAGAGAGAGCCCGATGCGGGACTCAATCCCGGGACCCCGGGATCATGACCTGAGCCGAAGGCAGCGGCTTAACCCACTGAGCCACCCAGGCGCCCCTGAAATAATCATTTTGGTTAACTGACACTTCTGTATTTGTCACATTTCCTTTATGGTGGCTGCAAAGAAGCCGCAGAAGTCAGACTTTGACCAATCCTACCATAAAACATAATCATACGTCAACTAAACTCCAGCATTAAGAGATTAAAGTTAAAAAGGTAAAAAAAGAAAAAAAGAAAAAAAAGGGAAGGAAAGAAAAGAAAAAATTTAGGCACCACAGGAACTTTGGTGGGAGTTCCCTACAAACATCAAAGTTCAGATATTTTACAGGATGTCATCAATATCTATGATTAAAATATTTGGTTCAATTCTTTCCATAACTCTTGAGAAGAAAACATAAAGGACTTAATGCTGAACACTGAGCTTCACTTCAATCTTTTTTTTCCTCTATAGATATAAATACTTAACTCAGGCTTTAACTAAGGGAGCTAAATATTTCTTTTTAGTCAATAAAGTTAATAGTTAAAATTTAATATACCTATCCCAAATATAAAAATGGTTGAAGCAACTTTTATCCTCTTGGGTAATTTAAATGTCACCCATCAAATATTTTTCTATAAACTACTATACTTTCCCACACAAAACACACTGCAGTCACCTCAATTCCAAAGACGTTCATTTCTTTAGGGCAAATTACATGTGCTATAAGGTAACAGATAAAAAGTAGATAGATACTAATGTTTTTCATTATTCATCCTAAAAAAAAAACAAAAACCCAGAGGAGATACATTTTTTTAAATCTCAAATTACTTTGTGACTCTTATTCAACCACATTTTCATTCAGAACATATATACTTTTTCATTGTTACTTTTTCTAATTCGTAGTTTTCTGTCTTCATATAGAATATGTATAAATCTTAGCATTATTCTATGTAATAATTAGAATATAGCTCCAAACATTTGTCAGCTAATGGAAAAGGAATAAATTTACTCAAACCATCCGACAAATAGAATAACCTGTAAAAATGACAGGAGGATGGCTGAACAACTTGTTAGGATAAAAGAAAGAACAGTTTTAATGCCAGTCTTTAGACTAACAACGGTGTCATTAGAGTTACCATCTGAATAACTCCACTGCTCTTCATTACAAACGGGAAGGTAGTTTATTGATGCTGAACCAGTACAATAGATGAAATTATATTTTAATCACACACAGGGGCCAATTTAACCAATGAGGAAAGAAATGACTGTTATTCTGAAACACGGTTGGTAATTTTTAGCCTAATGAACCAAATAAGTAAGCAGGTTATTTGAGCTTTAAGAGCACAAAATATGCAACTTCAAGTAAATATGACCAAATAACAAAATAGGGTATCAATGGGTATCATTCACACTAACATCTCACAGAACTTTCTGTAACCATTAGCATTTGGTTTAGTTTAATCACCATTCTGATCAAACCGTCTAAAAGACATTACATCAAAATCTAAATTATAAGTGAGTACTATCTGTTCACTTATACTATCTCGCCCAGTGCCTTCCTCGTTAACACATCATTTTAAAAAATAAAATATAGGGCGCCTGGGCAGCTCAGTTGGTTAAGCGACTGCCTTGGGCTCCGGTCATGATCCTGGTGTCCAGGGATAGAGTCCCAAACCGGGTTCCCTGATCTGTGGGGAATCTGCTTCTCCCGCTGACCCCTCTCCTCTCGTGTTCTCTCTTCTCATTCTCTCTCACGCTCAAATAAATAAATGAAATCTTTAAAAATAAAATAAAATATAAATAAGGTCACTTTATAAAATGAATACTTGATAATTTACATAACACAATTTTTGAGGTAACGCATGTTTTCATTTAGTTTATTTTTTTTACGATTTCATTTATTTATTTGACAGACAGAGACCACAAGTAGGCAGAGAGGCAGGCAGAGAGAGAAAGGGGAAAGCAGGCTCCCTGCCGAGCAGAGAGCCCAATGCAGGGCTTGATCCCAGGACCCCAGTGGGATCATGACCTGCGCTGAAGGCAGAGGCTTAACCCACTGAGCCACCCAGGTGCCCCTATTTTCATTTAGTTTAAATGTCTAAACACAATAATGTCTAAACACAATACCTAAACTCATGGTTATCCAACAAAGCTTTAAACACAATCTGTTTACAATTTTTATTTAATAACATTCTTCATTTTACTCTTATTCCCGTGCTTTATTTTACTCACTAAAATAACCCCCATTAGACAAATATTAATGCAAATATTAAAAAGTATTTCAAATTTTCAAAGCAGAGTCATGCCCTATTAATGTTAAAATTCATATAAAATTGAAGTATATCTATTACTAAAGCAACTTATATCATGGGAAAGTATATACCAACACAATATGTACTAAAGCAAAGGTTTCAATCTGATGAGTTAGTAACTGAAAAATCTCCACCATTTTAAGTTCTGAATATTATTACAGTATAGAACCATAAAACAAATATTTTTAAATATGACTGTTTATTAAAAAATGTTTGATGATACAATAAAGATTTTTTACTTAACTTTCAAACACCCTTTTCTTTACCTTTATCTCCATATAGTATTCTGAAAAAAATAAGTGAATACTTTTGGTGATTAATGAAAATTTAAAAAAAAATTTTTTTTAAATAATGTATGTTACATTTAGTTGAAAATATGTAAGGACATCATTTAGTGTTTTAAGCTACAGCCCAGTAAGAGAATTCTTGGTCCTACTATAGTTTTTAATCCTTTTAATGTTTTTTTATTTTGAAACTTTTCTTTCCAATTGTTGACATCTTAAAAACATGGGATATTTTGATACTACCTGCTTATAAGATTAATTTTTACTGCTCTTAATCCATTTTCATCTACCATAACTATTAATTTCATTACTTTTTTTCAATTGTCTACTTAAAGTAGGGTTTCTCAAACTTAACCCTATTGACATTTTGAGCCAGATACTTGTGTTTTGTGGGAGAGTTCATGCATTATGGAATTTTAACAGCATCCCTGGCCTCTTCTAGATGCCAGAAGCAGCCCCACAGTTGTGACAACCAAAAATGCTGACACACATTGCCAAATGTCCCTTAAGGCACAAAACTGCCTGTGGTTGAGAACCACTGATCTAAAGAGACAAACGGAAAGTGCCACTGTCAACCTCTGAGTAAACTTACATACAAAGCCTGTGAACAAAACATAAGACCACACTACTACCACGCATGTGTATGTCTGACCAGAATGCCATGGAAATCATTCCAATACTTACCCATATAATGTGTCTATCAGCACAGAAAACTACCTTGACAGTTCTAGTCTTTTTTTAAAGGGCATGGGAAGAAGCAAAAGTTTTTGGAATCTAGACTAAAAAATCTGAGCAAGAAGCTGGAGTGACTTCAGCACACAGTGAGGGATTCCTTCCATATTTTCATTGATGTGTGAGGTGCTGCCTGCACCAGGCTACTAAATGGGAAGCTAATAACTGGAAGCAGCCAGGCTAACCACATCACCATTCACCCATAAATACTAACCACACTGCAGTTGCTGTTTGCAGAAATGCATTTCTTGTCATCACACCACTGGCACCCGTTGGTATTGGCAGCACAGCTGGCACAGTCTGCGTATCTGTAGCATCTGTCATCAGGAGCAGCTGTGGGACAAACAGGAGATGAGTGAGTCAGGGTGAGAAAGAAAATGTCACACTTCTTCATTCACACATTTTTAACACCTGTCTAAGAATCACTAAGACATTTTACACCATAAATATGGCCAAAAACATGAAAATAACATCTTCAATATGAACTTAACTTCATATTGAATTTGAATTGTGTTTGCAGGTTTTGAGATTCCTCCTACCCTCATTTTAATTATTCAGTCTACCAGGATCCTACTGCCATTTAACATTTATCCAGTATGGAAGGGGAAAGACTTACAGGCTTTTTAATTAAAAAACCATTACTGCACATTGAAAAGAAACATTATAACAAATACTCATTGGTTATCATTCTTCATAAAGATAATCAGAGGCATCACATTAATCAGATTCACTAAAAATACATTACTAATTGTAGCATAAAAAAATATATAAAAGTGCCACCCATTTAAAGGAAATTGAACAGTTTTTATCCAAATCATTCACTCATAAATATTTACTAGCAATTTTTCATGTTTGATTTACTTATTCAATATTTTATAATAAGTATTAAACTAAAACATTAGTCATCAAAATTCTAGAAAATCTTTTAACTCTGTGGTTGGCTTGGCAATATTAAAGAAGGAAAAAAAACTACCAAGTGCAGAATAAATTATTTCATTGTATTTCTTAGAAGCACAGTAGTTCTTAGAATATACTTTAAAGCATTTTTTACTTATACAAGAAAATAGTTCATATATACATATATGTACATGACCATGTTATACGTAAAATATTGGTATATATAATATTACATATAGAATTAAAAGAGAAAACTGAAAATAGCTAATAAAAAATTGTTAATCACTGCTAAGTTCAAACTTTAAAATTCCTAACTAAAGGATTATGAATTTTTAATTCTAAAAGCTATACCAAGGTAACTCTTATAAGCAAAATGTATTAGTACTTCTAGCCAAGTAGAGAAGATTTATGCCAGAAAGGAAGAAAAAAATAAAAACTACCTGTTTTAGGAGGGCATTTTGCCCTAAGGATATTATTACTATTTCCAGATTCCCAAGATTCACAGTGATTTTTATTCCAAATACATTTTATTCCAGGACCAGCATTCTTACAAAGTTCTTCATCTCTGAAAGCCTTGCAATTTGGAGGCTTGTAAACAAGGATATCATTAAGGAGCACACTAGAAAATCCTCCAAATATATACATGGACCTATTAAAAAAAAAAAAAAGAATCCCAAAGAAACAATATTAAGAAAAGTCCAACTTACTAGTTTGAAAAATAAATTTAAATACATTTATCAAGGTAGTAAATAATTTTTTTTAGAAAATGAAAATGCTGGGGTTATGGACATTGGGGAGGGTATGTGCTATGGTGAGTGCTATGAAGTGTGTAAACCCAGCGATTCACAGACCTGTACCCCTGGAAATAAAAATACATTATATGTTTATAAAAAAATAAAAATTTAAAATTTAAAAAATAGAAATTGAAAATGCCTCTACATGGATAATAAGATACACTTTAGAACTGCTATCTAGAATTACAATTTTTTTTAAAAGATTTTATTTATTTATTTGACAGAGAGAAATCACAAGTAGATGGAGAGGCAGGCAGAGAGAGAGGAAAGCAGGCTCTCCGCTGAGCAGAGAGCCTGATGCGGGACTCGATCCCAGGACTCTGAGATCATGACCTGAGCCGAAGGCAGCAGCTTAACCCACTGAGCCACCCAGGCGCCCTAGAATTACAATTTTTTAATACTGACAGTGAACTTAGATACAGAATCTGCTTTACTATCCTCTTACGAAATAAACCAAAGGTAAAATATCAAAAAGATATTCAAAACTTCAATTCAGGAAAAGAAGTCCAGACAATTGCCAAATTGATTCAACTACAAGTGCCAAAGAATTCTGTGCTCTAAAAAAGCATAATTTTTATTTCCAACATTATTAATAAGTAGAAAAGATCAGAAAATGCTTCAATATTATCTTTTATTATTTAAAAAGAGTAAAATAAAAGTCAACCAACACAGTATTGCAACAAAGAAGTCTAGAGGTTTTAGTTATAAACTCTGAATTTCATTTATTACTGTTTTGAAAGCTAACTGATATCAATTACAGAGTTTCATTGTGGTTAACTTCTACGTGCTTTTAGTACCATCCTGAAGAATTTTTACATAATTAGAATAAGGTGGAGAAAAAATAAACCTATAAAAATGTCATTATAAATTACAAATTTTAAGCTAAGGAAAGACCTACTGTTTCCTGCCATATTACCAAATTTCTGCCTTAGAAATAGAAAAATGAGGGCACCTGGGTGGCTCAGTTAGTTAAGCATTGGCCTTTGGCGCAGGTCATGATGCCAGAGTCCTGGTCTTGAGTCCCACATCAGGCTCCCTACTCAGCAGGAAGCCTGCTTCTCCCTCTATCTCTACCCCCTGCTCACAATTTCTCTCTCTCTCTCACTTTCTAATGAATAAGTTAAATCTTTTTTAAAAAAGAAAAGAAAAATGATACTAACTTAAAAGAAGGTAACTTAAGGATCATCCCATCCAAAATCCCAAGGGATATAAAGATATTAAAGTTTAAAGACATTAAGGGATTGTCAAAAATCACAGGGTTAATGACAGAACTAAAATGACAATGTAATTCTTCTCACTTTCCTTGTTCTCCTTGATAGAAATAGGCAGCTAGCCTTTTTATCATTTCAGTTTGACCTTTTTTAAAGAAGACATTCATTGTCTGATCTCTACAAAAAGAAAAGAAGGCAGGATGATATTTTTTTTAATATCTTTGGTTTTATCTCAGTTTTAATTCTGTCTGACTGCTCCCCTTTCTCTTAAATATATTTGAACACAAAAGAATGAAGGATACGGTTAACGAACCAAAATGTAGTCCACAGTAGACTAGGGATACCCAATTCCATTAAGTACAAATGATAATTTTTGAAAAGAGTAACAGAATATGTGGATAGTTTGACTGACAAATGTATGTTTTTTACCCATTAATAACAACCGCAGAGTGTCCAAATCTGTTGACATCTCTATGAAGATTTGGTTTTGGTAATATTTTCCATTCATCACAAGCTAGAAAAAAGAGAACAGCAAAACAAAAAAATGAAATAAAACAATAAATCAAGACAAATAATATAAAACCATATTTGGTCAAATTGAAGATACAATAATTAAAATTAGGAAGACTTTCATTAACTTGCCATGACCTACAATTTAATAACACTACTCAACTGGCATCATTCCTTAAATAAAAACAACTTCTGCATAAAATTCCCACAAATAAATTTAAGTGTATGAGAATGATGAAAATGAAAAAAATTAGGGGTATAGTTTTTATTGGAGGATAATTCCAAAGACATATCTTTATTAAATAAATCAAGGCTCATATAGTAAACTGCATGAATACCAATACTGGGCAAACCTATTAGAAAATTAAATTACTAAACCAAATTGTACATTCACGCTTATGAAATTAAATTATATATAAATAATATTCAGTGAAATAATGCCTAAAAATGGAATCATCAAAATAAAATCATAAATGATTTGGTATTTCAAAATAATAGGGTTCATTTTATATAAAACAGAATGACTTCAGTTGCAAATATCTAGAAAAAATTTAAAAACCTAAATAATTCATGAGCTATATAAAAATATGAAAAGAAAAATGTTAATAGAAAACTTTGTATCCTTTCAATATAACCTAGCTTCAAAATTGACACATACACTAACATAGCTTTTGAGATGTCAAATATTGTTTTCAGTTACTAGGGACATCCTCAGGACAGTGTTTTAGATTTCATCTTCTTAGACATGCCATATCTAAAGGCAGGCAGTAGTATTTAATAAAAACACATAGATGTAACAAATTTTTAAAAACAAATTTTATTTTTAGGTAGTTTAGAAGCCCTCTGGGAAAAAGAGAATAACCTAAAATAGAGTTAGTTGTAGAAGTTAAAGTTGTAATAAATTATTTGTTTTCCTATTCATGTGATTACCTCTATAACACTAGTAATAAAATAATAATTGGGTTTTAATTCAATATCACTACTAGTGAAGATCAAAGAAATTATAAAAACCAAAATCATGGTTTAAAAAATGAAAATAGAAAACAGACAGCAATAAAACACACCTTGAATTACGTCTCCTGAAGTCTATTCCAAAGAACACAAATTCCCCCCAAGAGAAGTTATTCCTTAGTTTATATAATCTCTCTCTTTAGTTCAGAAAATACATCTGCCTATTAAATAGTCTCAAAAGAGAGTACAGACATATAGAAGCCTAACTATACCTAACACAATGTTCCCAATATTTTATTCACAGAAGCACTTTTCATGTCATACTTTTCACATTAACATTTCTAAGAGCCAATGCTCTGAATATCACATCTTGGGAAATACTATGAAGGAGGCTTATACATACAATTAACATTCTGGTCAAATTTACATGTTACAGTTTATGTAAGAAGTATGCTTACATGTGTATAGTACTATAAAGCTTCCAAAGTGCATTCATCTAGGGGTGCCTGGGTGGCTCAGTGGGTTAAAGCCTCTGCCTTTGGCTCAGGTTATGATCCCGGGGGGGTCTCTGCTCAGCAGAGAGCCTGCTTCCTCCTATCTCTGCCTGTCTCTCTGCCTACTTGTGATCTCTGTCTGTCAAATAAATAAATAAAAATCTTTAAAAAAAAAAGTGCATTCATCTACATAATTTAAAACGGTCTTTGTAAGAACCCAATGAAATTGATTCAGCAGGTATTATCATATGCTGAAAATGAAAAATTAGGGGAACTAGGGTGGCTCAATCGATTAAGTGTCTGCCTTCAGCTAGGGTCATGTCCCCAGGGTCCTAAATTCTAGCCCCGTGGGCTCCCTGCTCAGCAGAGAGCCTTCTTCTCTCTCTCCCTCTGCTGCTCCCCCTGCTTCTACGCTCTCTCTTTCTCTCTCTCCCTCCGTCAAATAAATAAAATCTTTTAAAAAGAAAATTAAAAAATTAGATCTAGAAGAAGTTAGGCAATTTATTCAAAGCCCATTTGATTACCTTTGTTTTTCTATAAATTATTATAAAAATATTTGACATTTAAAAGTATATTTGTAGCAGATTCTGAAAGATCATTCCCATTTGGAAAGGGTGACCTGTAAAAGGCATAGGCTTTGAAAAAGAAAGAGATGGGAATGTTAGAGACAGTAAATGAGTTAGAGCAAATAGATTTCAATCATCCCACCCAACACACACACACACACACACACACACACACACATACACACACACACACACACACACACACACACACGGCCAGTGATTTACAAATTGTGTTGTTTATAGTATTCCAACAACAGAATTAGAAACCTGAATATGCTTCAAAGAAATAAAACAGAAAGAGTCAGATGAAAGAGTAACACTACCAGATACCAGTTTGTTACAAAAATCTCCAAAGAAGAATCTTTAAGATCGTTTGGGGGCAATCTGCAGTCCAGAAAAGAAAATGATCCAACCATCTGAGCTAACCTAGGACTAAAAAGTAAGCCATTTGGCCCAGAATCCAACACAAACCAGGCAAGAAGGAAAGCAGATTTTCCAGATGAGAACCATAGAAATGCTCAGAAAAACTCAGGAAAAAAAGGGGGGGAAAGGAGCTAAGAATAAAGACAAGCATTAACTAAAAAATTGGCTTCCTGAGGATTTCTTCTAATTTCATAAGCCAATTTCTTTTGGTAGAAGATGATTTTGTTTTCAGCGCACAGAACAGCCCAAAAAAATGGCATTACAAACACCTATGTACCACTAACCAGATTTGCCAAACCTAGTATTTGACCATATTTACTTTAGATTTTTTTTTTAAAGATTTTATTTATTTATTTTTTGTCAGAGAGAGAGAGAGAGCGAGAGCGCAAGCGCACAGGCAGACAGAGCAGTAGAGGGAGAAGCGGGCTCCCTACGGAACAAGGAGCCCGATGGACGATCCCAGGACGCTAGGATAATGACCTGAGCCGAAGGCAGCTGCTCAACGAACTGAGCCACCCAGGCGCCCCTACTTTAGATTTTTTAAAGAAATAAATTCTTACAGATATGACAGGCTCCCTGTGTACTCTCATTCCAATTCAAGCTCTATTAGGTCTTCCTTCTTAGGATGCAACTACTATTCTGTATTTGCTTATCAGTGTTTCTATATATATGATACATATATAGTAATTTTCGTACATGGGAAAGCTTTGCATTAATACAAATGTATATTGTAGTATAGAGTATCAATTCTATAACTTATTTTCAACACATTGTTTTGCTTTTTATTCTCTTCACATTTTAGCCATTTTTATGTGTGCAGTTCAGTGACATTAAGTACATTTATATTTTTAAAACAACACAACCATCCATCTCAGCACTTTCTTATTTTGCAAAACTAAAACTCTGTGCCTCTTAAACAGTAATTTCCCATTCCCTTCACTCTCAGCCCCTGCTAATCACCTTTTTGCTTTTTTTGTCCATAAATTTGATTACTTTAGTACCTCAGATGAATGAAATCATACAGTATTAGACCCTTAGTCTTTGACTTCCTTCCTTTACCAGATCGTTAAGATTCATCCATGTTGTGCTGTGTGTCAGAATTCCATCCTTTTTAAGCCTGATGGCCCATTGTACGCATACACCACATTTCCTTTACCCATTTATCCATCAGTGGACACCTGGGTTGCTTCTCATCTTGGCTATTGTGAATGATGCTGCTATGAATATGGATGGACAAATATCTGTTCTTGTACCTGCTTTCAATTCTTTTGGGTAAATACCTGAAGTGGAATTGCTGGAATTATGTGGTTAAGTCTTGTTTAAATTTTTGAGGACCATCCATCCTCTTTTCCACACCAGCTGTACCATTTTATAGTCCAACAAGGAGTGCACAAGGGTTCCAGTTTCTCCATATCCTTACTTACACTTATTTTTCTATTTCTTGATAATAGCCATCCTAATGGATGTGAAGTGGTATCTCAAAATGGTTTTGATCTGTATTTTCCAAATGATTTTTCATGTGTTCTTACTGGCCATTTATGTATCTTCTTTGGAGAAATGTCTATTAAACAACCTATTTAGACTTATGCACATACATGGTGCTATGTTCTCACTTTAATCATGTTATAACATTCCATATTATGATTATATGAAAACATATTTATCCTTTTAAAGATGAATTAGAGTTTTTTTAGATTTTTTCTACTACAAGTCACATGTTGGTTTGTTCACTGTTACACACACCTTCTTTTGCAAGTTTTGAGAGTTTTTCCAGGTAGTTTTTTTTTTTAAGATTTTATTTATTTATTTGACAGAGAGAGAGCGATCACAAGTAGGCAGAGAGGCAGGCAGAGATAGAGGAGGAGGCAGGCTCCCCAACAAGCAGAGAGCCCGACGTGGGGCTCAATCCCAGGACCCTCAGACCACGACCTGAGCCAAAGGCAGAGGCCCAACCCACTGAGCCACCCAGGCACCCCTCTCCAGGCAGATTTCTAAACGGAAAATCACTAGGTTTAAGGAAAGACATAAGTTCAATTGTACTAGATTTCTCCGATACCCATTTGCTCCACAAAGTGTTGCACTGACTTAAATTCACACTAGCCATGCATGACAGCTCTTATGTCACACCCACTCCATTATGTAGCTTTCTCAGACTTTTACATTTTTACCAATCTGATGAAGTTTTTTTCCCTAGTTACTGGTAAGATCAAGCATTTTTTTACAGTAATAGGTCATTTGTTTTCACCCTCCTGTAAAATCACTGTTCAAGTCTTTGCCCATTTTTCTATTTGATTTTTGTTTTTGTTTTAACAAAGATTTTAAGTAATCACTACACCCAATGTGGGGCTTGAACTTAAAATGCTGAATTCAAGAGTCATGTGCTCTTCTGACTGAGCCAACCAGGTGCCCCCAGAATTTTAGTTTTTCGATAATTTTACAAATTCTTTATTAAGTATTCTAAATACTTAATTAGCAATTCTTTGCTAATTATATGCAAATTAACATATATTCTCCTATGCTGTGAAGTGCATTTTCATGTAGTTTATGGAGCCTTATTTTACCAAAGTTTGTACATAAACCTGATCAAATTTATCATTTTCTTCATGATTTATTCTCTTTACTCTTAACTCAAGATTTTAAAGATAATTTCCAATATTCTTTTAAAGGATGTACAGTTTGGCTTTAACCATTTGATCTTCAATCCATTTGGAACTCAGTTTTGCATCTTCTCCAGGAATGTAATTTAATTTTTCCCATATATCTTATTTCCTATACCTTTCTGTGTATTACCATATACCAATCTTCCCAGAACCACTATCCTAATATTTACCCTGACCCACTAATTTGTGCCTCACTCTGTTCCTGTACTGGTTTGGTATGTTCTTATTTTGCTTGTTTTCAATCAAAACATCAAAATATATGTATGGGCAAAGTTTAAAAGTCAAATAATCCCACAAGGTTTACCACAAAAAATTCTCCTGCTCCCTATCTTCTCAATGTTTACTCCTGAATCACAGAGGTAAGCACTTTGAATTCTAAAACACTAGAAGAAGCTTGTTTTTGTATTTATCTCCTCATTCTAAATGGCATACTAAGTTCTTAGTTTCAGATAATATCTCTAACTTTCCCTTTAAAAGATGAAGATTTAACTCTTATGCAGACATATACACACATACTTCCCTTCCCTCCATCTTCCTCATGTACTTATAATTTTATTTAGACCAATATTGAGTATTTACTATATATTATTCTATATACAGATAAGCCATGTAGATTATAATTCATTTTATTCTTGAATAACTTTGTATTTTTCCCTGAAAATCATTTTTTTTTTGTTTAGGTTTCTATAGATCTGCTACTTCATCCCTCTTTACTAAATGTGTACAACTTTTCACAACATTTTCGAATATATCAAGCTATCTAGAAGTTTCATTTACTTCTTGAAGACATCCCTACTAAAACTCCATCTTTCTTCTAAAATTCAAACTTGCCTCTGGGCCTGCTGTAGCAAAGGAAGGATTCTCTGCACATCTCCTTATTATTTATTCCTTGGATTTAAATTTTTATCAATTTACATTTGTTTATTTAGTCAAATACGTTAGTAGGAGACATACTTCTGTAGCTTCCAGAGAAAGTGTACATTGTAAGTAAATTTTTGAGAGGTTGCAATTCTGAAAGCAACCATACGATCATACTACTTATATGATTATTTGATCAAGTTAGAACTCTAACTTGGAAAGCATTTTCAGATATTAAATGTATTACTCTCCAATCTTCTGGCTTCTGATTTTGCTTTTGTAAGACCCTGTCTTATTTCTTTGCTCTACATATGAGCTCTTAGGGTCTTCTTTCTCTCACCACTTTTCATGACCGATTTTGCTACAAGTCTCTTCTGGGGCTATGTGATATTTTTTATTCTGGAAATTCATGTACTTCAAGCCCAGAAATTTTTCTTGAATTATTCATTTCATAATTAATTCATTTAAAATTTTCTGTTCTTTAATTTGGCTACTCCTAACACTCAGCAAATATTCTGGAATAATCATTTAAATTTCCTAACTTTTATTTTACATCTGTCTTTTGTTCATACTACTTTGGAACATAATCTTCATTTTTATCTTAAAATTAATTTGTTATCCTAATTTTAATTTCAAAAGCCCCATTTTTTGTTTTCTGAATGATCTATTTTTAAAAGTTACATTTTTACTTCATAAATGTAACATCTTCTGTCCATAAAGACTGAAGTTTTTATCTCCTTCCAGGATTACGTCAATTTCTTTTGATTTCTTGTTTTTTTCCTATTCATTTGATATTTTCATCAGATTTAGCAGTTTTTTGCAAATGTCTATGATAACTAGCTGCCCTTTCAAGTTGAAGAATAAAGCACAAAAAGACTGTTTGGAAACTCTGTGCTTGGCCAAGACATGCTGTTGACTGTTGGAATACTTTTTGTTTGTTTGTGTTTTGAAATATAACTGAAACGAACACTGTATAAGTTTAAGATGTATAACATGACTTGATGTGTGTGTGTGTGTGTGTGTGTAGTGAAATGACTAAACACAGTTTACTTCACACCAAAAATAAATAAATAAATAAATAGAAAAAGAAAAAAATGTTTTCCGCCTTGTTATAACAACTCTTAAGATTTACTCTCTTAATAACTTTCATACATACTATACAGCAGTATGGGGTTTTGATAGGTGGTACTATTTCAGTTGAAGACCTCCAAATGTTAGTTTTTGCACATGCCTTCTCTTGGGCTGGCCAGATTCTTTGAGGTAAATCCTCCAATCTCCTGCCTAGAAGCTATACACCTGGCTAACAGTATTCTGGACCTAAGTAAAGAAAAAAAGCTAACATTTCCATTCATAAGTATGTACACTTTCATCAATTCCAATGTTTCCAAAATTGTACTGACACCCTCAACCATGTTCTGGTACCTAGGTCAACATCCACAGAGAAGGGACGCCTGGGTGGCTCAGTTGGTTAAGCAGCTGCCTTCAGCTCAGGTCATGATCCCAGCGTCCTGGGATCGAGTCCCACATCGGGCTCCTTGCTCCGCAGGGAGCCTGCTTCTCCCCCTGACTCTGCCTTCCACTCTGCCTGCGCTCGCTCTTGCTCGCTCTCTCTCTGACAAATAAATAAATAAAATCTTTAAAAAAAAAAAAAAAAAAAAAAAAAAACATCCACAGAGAAGAAACTTCTGCCTTTCAGCAGAGTAGAGGCAGGACAGATACTCATCTGCACAAGCTGAAGAAGGGAATTTGGGGATTTAACAGCTAATTGTATAGGTTTTTAATCAAATTTTCTGTTTCAGGTCCACAGCACATCCCATTTTCAGAAATACTTAAAAACTCTAAATAAATAAAATAAGATAAAATACAAAATAAAGCAAAAGTACATGAGAGACAGACAACTCCAACTCAACTCCCAAGTAATGGCAAGAATACTGGGAATGTGTTCAAGACAGTGAAATAGTAGGACCTAGGTGATCAAACAACATATCTACTGATCAAATCACACAGCTAACAAAAGTGAGCAAGGCCCATGAAGTCAAAAGCATGGCATTTTGAGATTTATCCATTGAGTTGCTTCCTATTTAGGTAATAGTTATTTGCACATTTAAAAACTGAACACCTCAAGAGCGCCTGGGTGGCTCAGTTGGTTAAGCATCTGCCTTCAGCTCAGGTCATGATCGCAGGTTCCTGGGATCCATCGGGCTCACCAGGGAGCCTGCTTCTCCATCTCCTTCTGCAACTCCCCCTGCTTGTGATCTCACACTCTCTCTCTCAAATAAAGAAAGCAAATCTTTAAAAAAAAAAATAAAAACTGCACATCTCAATTTAGTAACAATGCTAAAAGATCAGGGAGTTGTAATTCACATAATAGTGAATCTTGAAAATAGAAACATTAATTAACTTGGGTGTTTCAATCTAAAGAAAGGAAGACTGAGAAGTCATCAACTGCTCTTAACTAAGAATAGGAAAAAAATAAGTAAAATTTGAGTTAATAGATTTAGATAAACGGAGGAAAAAGGATGATCACTAAGTAATTCAACTTAGATGTAATGCAGATCCAATGACACAACAACATTATGGATATAAAACTGAATGAGACGGAATTCCTGCCCTGAAGGAAAAACAACAGAATGTGACAAGTCTTAAGAGAGAGATATAAAGAGTGCCATTGGAGTCTCCCTCCAAAAATAGGAAAGCACACAGTTGCTTCTAAAAGTTAATTTTTTAATTGCTATAATAATATTATATAAAATTAACTGAAGAACACATAAAACCCCATAGCCTTTTTTTTTTTAAGATTTTATTTATTTATCTGACAGAGAGAAAGAGAGAGAGAGATCACAAGTAGGCAGAGAGGCAGGCAGAGAGAGAGGGGGAAGCAGGCTCCCTGCTGAGCAGAGAGCCCGATGCGGGGCTGGATCCCAGGACCCTGAGATCATGACCTGAGCCAAAGGCAGAGGCTTAACCCACTGAGCCACCCAGGCGCCCCAAAACCCCATAGCCTTTTTTAAATGGGTAAATCTTCCTAAGATAAGTAGTCATGACTTTTTACCTAATAAAAACAATATACTCATTGCTTATCAATGCTATGTAGTATTTAATTCTGAAAACAACTTGGAGGAGTAAATATTTGTGTTGCCATGTTATAGGTAAGGAAACAGTCTTTAGAGGTTTGGTAACTTCCTTAAAGTCATTTAATGGTGAAGTCCATATTCAAAACAAGATCTTAATTACTATATTATACTGTCTCACTATATCATCAAACTATCCTTTTTGACATAAACATTAATGTCATGAAAGTAGTAATATTTTTGTGTTGCCATGTTATAGGTAAGGAAACAGTCTTTAGAGGTTTGGTAACTTCCTTAAAGTCATTTAATGGTGAAGTCCATATTCAAAACAAGATCTTAATTACTATATTATACTGTCTCACTATATCATCAAACTATCCTTTTTGACATAAACATTAATGTCATGAAAGTAGTAATATTTTTAAAGTATGCAAGTCCCTGGAGAGAAATTGTACAGTACACTATTAATTTTTAATTACAGATGAGAATAGTTAATTCAGACCAATAATAATACAACACAATTCTACTTGTATAAGTTGGTTGCCTTTTAACATATGTGGTGGTAGGAGATGAAGGCTTTATTTCTATCTGCAAGACATCACCTTCAATTATACTAAAAGTTTACAAAGAATTACAAAGAATATTTGCTATATATATTGATGTTATTTAACAGATATTCATGTTCTCTTCCTTCGGGTCCATGGTAAAATTAAACTCCCACACTTCCCAGAAGTTGGATGTGATAATATGACTTGTTTCTGCCAACAAAATGCAAGTTAAAGTGACACTTGTATTTCTAGATGGAACCACTGAATTACCAATGAAAGACAATGCAATTTCGTCCTGGGTCCCTACATGATGACAATAAGCTAATCTGCCCTGCCTCCAATATTAAACATGTGGTATGAGTGAGAAATTAACTTTTATTGGTCTTTTTTTTTTAAAGATTTTATTTATTTATTTGACAGAGAGAGATCACAAGCAGGCAGAGAAGCAGGCAGAGAGAGAGGAGGAAGCAGGCTCCCTGCTGAGCAGAGAGCCAGATGTGGGGCTCGATCCCAGGACTCTGAGTTCATGACCTGAGCCGAAGACAGCGGCTTAATCCACTGAGCCACCCAGGCGCCCACTTTTATTGGTCTTAATCCTCTGAAACTTAAGAGATTCATGGCAGACATGGATATGTGCTACCCAGACCTCATTCAAGGAAGGAACTGCTGTCCCTGTTGCTGGGAGAGCTGTCGGTGAGCAGTCATCAGCTGCAAACTACTTCAGCAAGTGCCTCAGTATCTTTGGGCCACTCCACACACAAGGCCACATCTTTTTAAGGATGATCCACATGCAGTTGCTGATCAACATGAAGTTTTAAAGGTCCTGTCACTTCATCCCAACATACCACCCATTTTACCTCCAGAGTTTCTTGTGAATTGAGTTGACTAAGGTTGTCTGTCCAGTATCACAACTCAACTTTTCCTTTTGTCAAATCTTGCTTCCTCCCTACCTTTTCCAAAGGCACTGATTTTAAGGGCTCTCAACAAACATCATAAACACAAAACTCTGTCTCAGAGTCTACTTCCCAGAGAACCCAACTATGAGAGCTGGTACCAGGACTGACACAAGAAAAGCAGGAAGAAAGATGGAGGTTGTGAGCTGCATCACATACCACCAGGCTAGCAGTGAAGAACCTATCACTGCTGTAAGCATAACGGAGAAAGCCTCTGGCACAAGATGTCATCAACTATTAACTTATACCAGTGGTAAATTAGGAAGGTATGCCAAAGGGAGGGGAATATTCTAGCAGGTGTGAAGTATCAGATGTCTGGTAACAGTTAACTACTAATATACTAAAACCACATGTCTATAGCTTAGCCCCACTGAGCTCTAGAAAAAAGTTAATGAGGGGCACCTGAGTGGCTCAGTCGAATAAGTGTCCAACTCTTGATCTTGGCTCAGGTCGTGATCTTGGGATTGTAGGATCGCGCCCCGCTTTTGGGTTCGGCCAAGAGTCTGCTTGTGCTTCTCTCCCTCTAGCTCTCCCCCAACTCTTTCTCTGTCTCTCAAATAAATAAAAGCTTTAAAAAATAATAAGATAAATAGGTGGCATATCTTATTGGTGATAAGCCAATCACCTGGGTGGCTCAATCAATTAAGCGTCTGCCTTCAGCTCAAGTCATGATCCCAGAGTCCTGGGATTGAGTCCCACATCAGGCTCCTTGCTCAGCAGGGAGCCTGCTTTTCCCTCTGCCTGCCACTTCCCCGCTACTGCTCTCTCTCTCTCTCTTTCTCTCTGACAAATAAATAAATTACATCTTTAAAAAATAATAACTAAATAAAAATATAAGAAAGGCCAAGAAAGCCAGAGGCCCTCCTTAGTCCCATATATAAAGGATGCCAAGTACAGAAAGTCTGCAAATTAAAGAATGTCTGCTATTTCAAAGTCAAGAGCCAGCTAGGAAAAGAAAAAGATCATGACACATGGGTTGGGGACATCTGAGTTGACCCCTCTGATAATCTACCCAAATTTTCCAGAATCATTTGAGACTACAGAAGTTGTCCACCCTACCCTGCATAGATAGTACTAGTCCTTGCTTAAACACAATGCAGGCTTCTCTCCAGCAAGACTTGTGCCCCAGTTCAGAATCTGTTCACTCCTTCCCTATTGGCCATTGAGTCAATAATCTTGGCTCAGCATAATTCAGCCAGGGACATGCTGTGACCGCTAAGGAAGGAAAGGGATGATGCCCCAAGTATCTGGAAGACCTAGAAAGCAAATATTGGCAGAAGTTGGGGAAGTACACATTGTACTCGATAATAAGCGGAAAGTGACCCAAAGGGCCTTATATTGTGTTAGGGAAGTTTACAGATTTAAAAGCACTCTCCCAAGATGCAGGATTTATGCCCTGAAATGGACCCCAGGAGATGGTGTAAGCTCACTATCAAAATGACTCCTATTTATAGCAAAGGAAGCAATCAACAAAATGAAAAGCCAACCTACAGAATGGTGGAAAATATCTGTAATTCATATATCTGTTAAAGGTTTAATATACAAAGATATACAAAGAAATTGGCACAACTCAGCAACAAAAAGAAAAAAAAATCCAATTAAAAAATGGATAGAAATGTTCATCACTAGCCATCAGGGATATTCAAATCAAAACCACATTGAGATACCACCTTACACCAGTTAGAATGGCCAAAATTAACAAGACAGTAAACAACATGTGTTGGAGAGGTTGTGGAGAAAGGGGAACCCTCTTACACTGTTGGTGGGAATGCAAGTTGGTGCAGTCAATTTGGAAAACAGTGTAGAGATTCTTTAAGAAATTAAATATAGAGCTAATTTATGACCCTGCAATTGCACTACTGGGTATTTACTGCAAAGATATAGATGTAGTGAAAAAAAGGGCCATCTATACCCCAATGTTCATAGCAGCAATGGCCATAGTCGCCAAACTGTGGAAAGAACCAAGATGCCCTTCAATGGACGAATGGATAAAGAAGATATGGTCCATATATACTATGGAGTATTATGCCTCCATCAGACAGGATGAATACCCAACTTTTGTATCAACATGGAAGGGACTGGAAGAGATTATGCTGAGTGAAATAAGTCAAGCAGAGAGAGTCA
Source organism: Mustela putorius furo (assembly GCF_011764305.1). Taxonomy (NCBI): domain Eukaryota; kingdom Metazoa; phylum Chordata; class Mammalia; order Carnivora; family Mustelidae; genus Mustela; species Mustela putorius. The sequence continues at coordinate 15,137,924 of NW_025422057.1, forward strand.
GTTATCATATGGTTTCGCTTATTTATAGAGCATAAGGATAACACAAAGGAAATGGGGAGATGGAGAGGAGAAGTGAGTTGGGGGAAACTGGAAGGAGAGATGAACCATGAGAGACTGTGGACTCTGAGAAACCAACTGAGGGTTTGGAGGTGAGGGTGGTGGGAGGTTGGGTGAGCCTGGTGGTGGGTATTATGGAGGGCACGTATTGCATGGAGCACTGGGTGTGGTGCATAAACAATGAATTCTGGAACACTGAAAGGAAATTTAAAAAAAAAAATAAATAATTTTTTAAAAATGAATAGAGGAAATGAACACATATTTTTCCAAAGAAGACATCCAAATGGCCAAAAGGTATAAGAAAAGGTATTCAGAAGTGCCTGGGTGGCTCAGTTGGTAAAGTGTCTGCCTTAAGCTCAGGTCATGACCTCAGGTCCTGGGATCAAGCCCCGCATCAGGCTCTCTGCTAAGCAAGAAGGCTGCTTCTCCCTCTCCCTAGCTGTGTGCGTGCTCACTCTCTCTCTCTCTCTGTCTAATAAATAAATAAATAACAAAAAAGGTGTTCGATATAGCTAGTTATCAGGAAAAAGCAAATCAAAACCACAATAAGCTATCACTTCACACGTTAGAATGGCAATCACCAAAAAGAAAAGAGATATCATGTGTTGATAAGGTCATGAAGAAAAGGGAACCCTGTGCACTGTTGGTGGGGATTTAAATTGGTTCAGCCACTGTCCCTCAAACAGGAAGTTTCCTCAAAATATTAAAAATAAAACTACCATATATGATCCAGCAATCCCACATCTGGGTATATACACAAAGGAAATGAAAACAGGATATCAAAGAGATCTCTGCACTCTCACGTTCACTGCAGCATTATTCACAGAAGCCAAGATACAGAAACAAAGTGTTCATCAATGGCTGAATGGATAAAGAAGATGTGACATACCTACATATATATGTGTATGCATTATATATATATATATATATATATATATATATATATATATATATACATGTGTGTATACATATACATACACAATGGAATATTATTCAGCCCTAAGAAAGAAATCCTGCCATTTAAGAAAACAACGATGGACATTGGAGGTATCACACTAAGCAAAGTAAGTCTGAGAAAAAAAGATAAATAATACACAGTATTTGTCTTTATTCGTGGGATTTCTAAAGGGGAAAAAAAGTCAAGCTCATAGAAACAGTCAAAAAATGTTTGCCAGGGACTAAGTAATAAGGACAATAAGGAGAGGTTCATAAAAAGGATACAAACTTTCTGTTATAAAATGAACCAGGTATGAGGATTTAATATACAACATGGTTGCTATAGTTGATAACAGAGTAGTTTATCATTGAAATTTGATCAAAGAGTAGAACTTACTCTACAAAGAACATCAAATTAAAAAAAGGGAAAAAGGGGCACCTGGGTGGCTCAGTGGGTTAAAGCCTCTGCCTTCAGCTCAGGTCACGATCCCAGAGTCCTGGGATTTAGCCCCATAGTGGGTTCTCTGCTCCTCGGCAAGACTCCTTCCCCCTCTCTCTCTCTGCCTGCCTCTCTGCCTACTTGTGATCACGGTCTGTCAAATAAATAAATAAATAGTCTTTAAAAAGGAAAAAAATGTGAACTTATGGATGCATTAACTATACTGAGGGATTCCTATCACAATGTATACATATAATCATTACAATGTACATGTTTTTATATCTTATAATTTTATTTGCCAGTTATACCTCAATAAAGCTAAAAAAGAAAAAGAAGATGCATAGAGACATAAAAAATACAGCCTTTGCTTAGTAAGGTCAAAAGGTTGGAATTGCCATAACAAAGAGCAAAGAGAGGATAAAAAGTCTAGAAATATGGGCATTCTAAAGTGGATATACTAATGTAACACCAGAAAATCTACCAGGTCTTATATCTATGGAAAGGGCCAGATGGTATGCCATTTACTAAAGTCATAAGGATGTGATGGAGAAAATGGTACTGGAATCAATAAGAATGTGCTAGCTCTTCTCCACAGACCAAAGCTGATGGTAGGAGAAACCACAAAAAAAACTGAGCTCAATGATGGAGACAAGAGGATAATCCATCCCAACTGGTGACATTAAACCATTAGAATCCAATCCAAGAAGAGGGCAAGATTTATAATAAGAAGCAAGGTTGGAGCATCAGTCAAGGAGAATAATACGTTAAAAATTATACAGATGTTTAATAGACCACAGCATCCCTAGAAGCAAAATAGGCAGCCAGCAAGGGTACTACTATCTAACTTAAGTCATCAGAAGAAATCAAGGATGGATGATCAGGAGGCTGATGGCAGATGCTGCAATAAAAAGTCACAATTTATTACTCAGTTCCTGAAATTGAGTCATTTATGAAGTCCAGATTTGATATATTTAAAATTCTGATGCCTACAGGGAATGACCCTGCAATACCACAGTAAGTGTACATGGTAATAATTCCCCTATTTCTTTATCAAAGTCACCCATGAACATTTAATTGCATAACTAGGGGGAAAAGCAGCACAAACGTTTCAAGTACAGTTGGACACAGGTCTGAGTTAGCACTGACACCCTGGATATAAAGTGTCATCAAGGCCTCTCTTTACAGGAGGGATATATGGCAATGAGGTAATTAATGATGTCCTAGCCAAGGTCCTGTTCAAAATGAGTCACTAGGTCTGCAGACCTATGAAGTGGTCATGTTCTGGATGTTTCTGGCAAATGGCACAACACTGACATTGGGTCCTTGGCTTTCACAGTGGCAAAGATCAAGTGGAAACTTCTGAAACAACCACCCCCTGGATAATGTATTACATTTTAAACAAATGTTGCATTCCAGGGGGTGTGGATGGCAAGAATTAGTAGTGCCCTGAAGAATTAAAGAATGCAGGAATGATGGACCCCATTTAATCTCCTTTTAAATCACCGATCTGGGCCCTGCAAACCAAACAAAGCCTGGAGGATATGAGCCTACTACCAGGTAGTAGCCCAAATAGTAGTCACTATGCAAAACGCATATTTTTCTTAAAACAGATTAGCGTGACCATTTTTTGCAAATGTGTTCTTTGCTGATCCTTTTAAAAAAGAGGATCAAAACCAGTTTGCTTTCATATGGAATAGGAAATAATATACATTCACAATTTTCCCTCAGGTTCATACTAACTCTCCCTCCTTTTGTCATAACATATAACAAATTTGGTCCAACTGGACATCTTGCAGAACATTACATTGTTCCATTACATTAATGACATCATTCTAACTGTGCCAGATGAATAAGAAAGGCTTATGCAATGGAGGCCTTGTTAAGATATACAGGCTTCAAAGGGTGAAAGATAAAACCTACAAAGATTCAGATTTCATATTAGTAAAATATGTAGGGAACCAGTGGTGAAGAACATTTTCAGACAGCTCATCTGAATTGAAAGACCAATTATTGGGGCACCTAGGTGGCTCAGTGCGTTAAGCCTCTGCCTTCAGCCCAGGTCATGATCTCAGTGTCCTGGAATCGAGCCCCACATCGGGCTCTCTGCTCAGCAGGGAGCCTGCCTCCCCTTCTCTCTCTGCCTGCCTCTCTGCCTACTTATGCTCTCTCTCCTGTGTCAAATAAATAAATAAATAAAATCTTTAAAAAAAAAAAAAGACCAATTATTATACCTTGCAATGCCCATGAAAAGCAGAAAGCAAACCATCCAGTAGGTCTCTTTGGGTTCTGAAGGTAGCTTATTTCACACCTGGAAATACTGCTCTAGCCCACATACTGAACAACATGAAAGGCTGTCAGCTTTGAGTTCATGCCAGGGTAGGGAATAGCTCTGCTATAGGTTCAGGCTACACTTTGTAAGCAGACTTGCAGTTAGGGCTGCAAGACCCAGAAGAATTATAGCTATTGGTGGAGGCACTGTTGGGAAAAGTAGCACATGAAATATACAGAAAGTAGAATCCCAGTAGAATCCCAACGCAGACCCCATACACATGTCAAAGGCCATATCATCTGCAGTGGAAAACTTTATTCTCTATGCCTGCCATGTTATTGGACCCTGCCAGAGATAGAGACCCTGTGTTATCAACTAACACAGGTGTTCAGAGTTTTATATTATGAGCTGACTCTGTTATCAAGAATCATAAGAACATAAAATGAAAGTGGCACCCAAGATGAAGTATAAGCCAGATCACATACTGCACAAGCACTCTGCACGAACAGATAGTTCAGGCCCCATGTTAAGTAACACTGTTGCACCTGCACCTGTCATTTTACAGCTATGGTCATATGAAGAATTCTCTATGCCATGATACCAATCAGAGAAAAGTACAAATATTTCAGCTTGATATGTGGGGACAAGTCAAAAATGGACATCACCTAGAGAACCTCACTCAGGAGTGACCTCAAGGAACAATGGAAAAGGAAAAAGCCTCTCAGTGTGGCAGGTCTTTGGGCAGTGTATCATCCACAATGTACGCAAAAAGAATTGGCCCAATTCTCTTTGGGCCAGTAATTAGTGGTCTAGCTCACTGATCAGTAGCATAGAGAAAGAAATACTGGAAGATCATAAACAAAGAGGGCCTGGGGTAGAGGCAAATGGATGGATATATTTGAACAAGTACAAAATATAAAGATCTTTGTGACACAATTTAAAGGCATCAGAGAGCATCGAACATGGAAGCGACAATAAACAACAAGCAAACAAATAACTAAAACAGCTAGCATCAGTTAGGCTCCACTATAGGATACCTCAGTGCTGGCACAATAAGAACATGAACAAACTAGCCATTATAGAGAGATGGAAGTCATCTAGGAATACAATAACATGGGCTCCTCTGAACAAAGCTGATCGAGCTACTGTTACTGGCAACTGGTCAGCCTGCGAGCAAGATATCAACTCTGGTCCCTTGATGAAACCATTCCCCAAGGCCACCAAATAAACACTTAGTGGCAAGCTGACTACAAATGGGCCCCTTCCACTCTAATCTGATCAACAATTCATTAGGACAAGAATAGATATATACTGGGGCACCTGGGTGGCTCAGTGGGTTAAAGTCTCTGTCTTCGGCTCAGGTCATGATCTCAGGGTCCTGGGATCGAGCCCCGCATTGGGCTCTCTGCTCAGCAGGGAGCCTGCTTCCCCCCTCCCCTCTCTCTGTCTGACTCTCTGCCTGCTTGTGATCTCTCTGTGTGTCAAATAAGTAAATAAAATTTAAAAAAAAATTGGGGGGTGCCTGGGTGGCTCAGTGGGTTAAAGTCTCTGCCTTCCACAGGTCATGATCCCAGGGTCCTGGGATCAAGCCCCGCATCCAGCTCTCTGCTCAGTGGAGAGCCTGCTTCCTCCTCCTCTCTCTCTCTCTCTCTGCCTGCCTGTCTGCCTACTTGTGACCTCTGTCAAATAAATAAATAAAATCTTTTTAAAAATAAAAATAAAAATAAAAAAAATAAATTTTAAAAAATTTTCATTAAAAAAAAAAAAAAAACTAGATACATACTCGGAGTATCAGTTTGATTTTCTCAACCACAAAGTCTTAACCAGTATGACTGCCTTAGAAATTATGAAGTAATAGATCAAGCAGCAGGGGTTCCTATGTAATCAAAAGACACACTACAGCAAAGGAAGTATAGGAATGAGCCCATAACCATAGGATCAACTGGATCCCATAATACACAGTCTGATAGACCTTTGGATAGGCACAAATGAAACACCACCATGCAGGATACACCTTGGAATTTAGCAACTTTACATGGTAATCTGTTCCCAGTAGGAAGAATATAAAAGTCCAGGACCCAAGGAGTAAGAGCCACTCTTAGTGGCCTCACTTTCAGTGATACAGTTGAGTAATTTGTGCTTCTTATCCCAGAAATCTGGGCTCTGCAGGATTAGAGATCTTATTCCCCAAAGGGGAAATACTCTGGCAGAGGCCAAAGCAATACCCCTCTGAACTATAAGCCATAGTGTCCCTTAGGCACTTCAGGCTCCTTCTGTCAAGGTACCAGCAAGCAGGCAAAAAAGGAGTCACCATCTTGGCAGGGATAATTGGCCCAGATCATAAAAGGAAGGTAGGACCACCACTGTTACAAAATAAGGGGAGGGGAATATGTTTGGTACACAGATGATCCCTTGGGTGTCCCTTGGTATCCTCTTGCCAAGAGTTATGGTAAATGGGCAACTTCAATACCTAGAGCAGGAGGTACATAATGACCAGGGCTCAAATACCTAAGGGTAAGGGTCTACGTCATACCACCAGGTAAGTCACAAAGATTGTGGGTTCCAACTGAAAGTAAAGAATATTTACAAAAAATAATAAAAGGGGGACATGCTGAATATCAGCTATAGCCCTGAAACCAACTACAGAAGCCGAAGCAATAACCCAGGTTTCCGCCAGGAAGAAAGGGTCACTGGAATCCTAGAGGAGCTCTTGAGAAATGTGCTTGAAGTAGACCGAGTAGCTCAAAGAACAAATTGTGATGAACATGGACATGATCTGCCTAAATAAACCTTCAGAAAGAACCTCTTGTCCCTGCTGCTAGGACTGGTGTCAAGCAACATCATTCAGCTACCAGCCCCCATAGAAACGGCTTTAGCTGCGCACACACAGAGCTTCCTAACCCAAGTTCCTACACTCCTAGGAGTGACTCTCATACAATGACTGATCAAGGCCTGGCTATTCCATCCTAACAAAGGACAACTCTGATGAACATTTCAACTCCAGAGTTCCCCTGGGATTGACTGCAGCTGTTAAATTCTACTTGAATTTTTCCTCTGCCCAATCCTGCTTCTTCCATGTCCTTTTCACAGCTGTTTATCCAATGACTCAATAACACTAAACCAAATAAGCCCCAAACACTAAAATCTGTCTTAGAATTTGCTTTCCAGAGAACCCAGACTATGGCAGGATTGTTTGTTGCCAGAGTATGACCTAACCTGTACTGACTAATACAATACAATAAATACAATACAATACAATAAATACAGAGTGAGGTTCCTCTGCAGTTTCTTAGAATTGCTCGCAAATTGTTTTCATTCATGAAACTATTTAGAAAATGGGATGCCTGGATGGCTCATTTGGTTAAGCATCTGCCTTTGGCTCAGGTCATGACCCCAGGGCCTGGTGATCAAGCCCCATGTTGGGCTCCCCACTCGGCAGGGAGTCTGCTTCTCCTTCTCCCTCTGCCCTTCCCCACGCCTGTGCGCTTTCTCTCTCAAATAAATCAATAAAATTAAAAAAAAAAAACCCTCAGTTTAGGAAGAACAGAATTTAAGTTGCAAGCTTATGAAAAGCTTGTTGAGGTAAGCAACTTTTGCGGATATAGACACTTTTTGATCCTTGCTGATATTTGCCCAACATGCCAGGATTTTTCAACAGAATAAGAAAAGAAAAGGATAAGAGCCGTTGTTACAAATAGGCTTTCTACTTATACCTTCTTGTTTCTTTAATAGCTACAAAACAGAAGGTTGAGCTAGATAAATTCTGTTGCTGAATTTTCACATTCTTGACCAGGATTCATTATAAAACACAGATTAGTTTTCCTATAACATGTAGAAGTTATCAAATGCCTTAAAGCTCAATATTAAACTAATATACTTTGTTTACATATAGTCTATTCCCATTATTACATTGAAAAGTCTGTTTATTATTAATCTAACTATAATCTATAATTGTATTTCTTGCCAAGAAGACAATATATTTCCAAAGCACTCAGGTCATTATCACCTAACAAACATTTCAAGGTTACACAAATGAGAGCAAAACCCCACAGCCTACTAACACCATGAAAACTGACAAAAACACCATTCCAGGACAACAGAAAAACAATACAGGATTAATGACCAAACTAAAATATACTCTCTGAAATACAGATTTTAAAAAACACTTATACTGCAAGGTACTAAATATTAATTTACAAATTTTATTCAATACACATAACATCAAGAAATTAGAGGTGCCTGGGTGGCTCAATGGGTTAAAGCCTCTGCCTTCGGCTCAGGTGATGATCTCAGGATCCTGGGATCGAGCCCCGCATCGGGGTCTCTGCTCAGCGGGGAGCCTGCTTCCTCCTCTCTCTGCCTGTCTCTCTGCCTACTTGTGATCTCTGTCTGTCAAATAAATAAATAAAATCTTAAAAAAAAAATCAAGAAATTAGAGGTAGCATTCTCTCAAACCCAAATTATCTCTTTATGAAGGGCCACACAATTACATTAAGAACTTTTGCTGAAATTAGAGACTGGTTTATTTCATCAATGATGCAAAAAATAGTGCAGGTGGAAAATGCATAGTCAATGGTTACTAATTTTTAGTATTTTTACTATTTTTCTAAAAATATTCATATTTTTCATGAAAATATGTATCTATACTACTTTAAGGACATATTTTAAAGATCCTTTTAATAACCCACTTGAAATGCCAGTTCAAAAGTCAGTCAGTATTCATATTACTAATATTACTAAAAACAATACACATATTATATATAAAAAACTCAAAACTAGATGGATATAAAGAAAAACTTCTATTATTGATTTGTACATTTTGTAATAGAAAACCAAACTTATGGATGTTGCCAAAATGTTTTTCCACTTGTCCCTTAAGTGACAGTGCTTCAGTGGGTTTTTTGTCCACTAGGCCAAGTCTCCTAATCTGTAAACGGCGCACACTCTTCCTAGGTGATCTAATCACAGCTCTACTCAGGATTCTGTCCCCTATGATTCACTCAATGAATATTTATATTTATTTAGTTCCTTACTCTCTGCCAGGAAAAATGTGTATCACTATTCGACTCTCAATCTTAATTGAAATGATTTTATAGTTTTAACATACAATGATATTTCCTGTTGGCTTCTACACAGTCTTGATGTAAAAATATTTATAGGTTTCTTGATGATGAATCATACATGAGTTCCAAGAATAACTCCTATTTGGTCAGAGTTTATTATACTTTTGAAACACGGTCAAGTTCTATTTGCTAATAATTTATTTTAAAATTTTTATTCTATATTCATGACTGCTTCCCCGTGCCTTCTTCCCCTGGGGTTCTGTTAAGACATTTGAAAACTTTTCTTTCAGTTTTATATTTTATTACAAGAATCTGTATTCAGCAATTTTTGCATTCAAAACAATCTCTCAAAACGCTAGTATATCTGTTAAGAGAAAGAGAGATTTATTCGTTTTTCTTTTTTCATTTTTCTTCTTCCTTGAGTTCCTATCTTGAGATCAGTATTCTCTGATTAATTTGTGGGAGAGGGGAGGTACAATATAATTCAAATATGCCTTAAATATCTGATTAACTCTAAATCTACTAATAAAACTAATTTTCTTGAGTGACTTTCCACATTAGCAAATATTATATGCCCTTTCCCCAATTAAAGATCATTTAAATATTTTCCAGTTAAATCAGAGAAAAAATCATTATCATAGCATAGTGGTAGAATCAAAAGAAATTTGAACTTAGGCTTCGGTTCAAATTCTAAATAGATCATCTTATGACCTATGTGACTTTGGGTTTAACCATGCTAAATCAGTTTCTTCCCCTATAAATAATATAACCATACATACTAGATAGGTGTTATTAGAGGTTATGATGCATTATATCATAAAGCACGTGATAAGTGCCAAGCACCACAGGAAACATTTAACAAATTCTAGTTCTCCCATTTCTCAAAATGAAAGGTCACTTTTTCCTTTAATTATTGGCCTCTTTTTAAGAAAGAAGATACTATTTCTTCTATATAATAGTATATTATAGAAAGGACCCCTTGAGCAAAAAACACAATAAAGCTAAAAACAGCAGTTGGCTAAATTCAGTGAAAAAAATGTGTGAATAATTTTAAGAGTTTTTCTGATGACAAAGAGAAACAAACAGGTTCTTTCAGGTGACCAGGCAAGGGGTGCTGATTTCACCGAAGAAGAACCCTAAGAACTTAACAAAGGGTATAGAGAAATTTTAATTAACAGAGGAACTAAAAAAATTACCCCCAGAAAATGAAAATAATTATAAAGAGCAAGTAGGTTGGGATTTTTATAATTTTGCTGGTGTGTTCAAAAAATTAAATAATTAGAGGAGTCAAGATGGCAGAGAAGTAGCAGGCTGAGACTACTTCAGCTAGCAGGAGATCAGCTAGATAGCCTATCTAAAGATTGCAAACACCTGCAAATCCATCGGCAGATCGAAGAGAAGAACAGCAATTCTGGAAACAGAAAAACAACCACTTTCTGAAAGAAATCTACGGAAAGCGAAGCGCTCAGGGACAAAAGCTCCTGAAAGCAAACCTGACCGGATTACACAGCCCAGCCCCTAGTAAGGGCTGTGCAATTCCGCCTGGGGCAAAGACACTTGAGAATCACTACACCAGGCCCCTCCCCCAGAAGATCAACAAGAAATCCAGCCAAGACCAAGTTCACCTACCAAGGAGTGCAGTTTCAATACCAAGGAGAGCAGCAGAAATCCAGAGGAGGAGAAAGCAAAGCATGGAACTCATGGCTTTCTTCCAGTGATTTTTTTAGTCTTGCAGTTAATTTAATTTTATTCTTTTTCAATTTTTTCTCATCTTCTGCTAAATATTTTTTTAACCTTGACCCTTTTCTTTTTTAACGTTTTTAAACTAGGTTATCTAATATATATATTTTTTCTTTTTTATATTTTTCTTTATTCGTTTTCTTTTTTTAAATTCTTTTCATTTCTTTTTTCTTTTCTTTTTTTTTCTTTTTTTTCTTTCTTTCTTTTTGAACCTCTTTTTATTCCCTTTCTCCCCGCTCATGATTTGGGATCTCTTCTGATTTGGTTAAAGCATATTTTCCTGGGGTTATTGCCACCCTTTTAGTATTTTACTTGCTCCTTCATATACTCTTAGCTGAACAAAATGACAAGGCGGAAAAATTCACAACAAAAAAAAGAAGAAGAGGCAGTACCGAAGGCTACGGACCTAATCAATACAGACATTGGTAATATGTCAGATCTAGTGTTCAGAATGAATATTCTCAAGGTTCTAGCCAGACTCGAAAAAGGCATGGAAGATATTAGAGAAACCCTCTTGGGAGATATAAAAGCCCTTTCTGCAGAAATAAAAGAACTAAAATCTAACCAAGTTGAAATCAAAAAAGCTATTAATGAGGTGCAATCAAAAATGGAGGCTCTCACTGCTAGGATAAATGAGGCAGAAGGAAGAATTAGTGATATAGAAGACCAAATGACAGAGCATAAAGAAGCTGAGCAAAAGAGGGACAAACAGCTGCTGGACCACAAGGGGAGAATTCGAGAGATAAGTGAAACCATAAAACAAAACAACATTAGAATATTGGGATTCCAGAAGAAGAAAGAGAGAGGGGAGCAGAAGGTATACTGGAGAGAATTATTGGGGAGAATTTCCCCAATATGGCAAAGGGAACGAGCATCAAAATTCAGGGGGTTCAGAGAACGCCTCTCAAAATCAATAAGAATAGGCCCACACCCCATCACCTAATAGTAAAATTTACAAGTCTTAGTGACAAAGAAAAAATCCTGAAAGCAGCCCGGGAAAAGAAGTCTGTAACATACAATGGTAAAAATATTAGATTGGCAGCTGACTTACCCACAAAGACCTGGCAGGCCAGAAAGAGCTGGCATGATATTTTCAGAGCACTAAACGAAAAAAACATGCAGCCAAGAATACTATATCCAGCTAGGCTATCATTGAAAATAGAAAGAGAGATTAAAAGCTTCCAGGACAAACAACAACTGAAAGAATTTGCAAACACCAAACCAGCTCTACAGGAAATATTGAAAGGGGTCCTCTAAGCAAAGAGAGAGACTACAAGTGGTAGATCAGTAAGGAACAGAGACAATATACAGTAACAATCACCATACAGGCAATACAATGACACTAAATTCATATCTCTCAATAGTTACCCTGAATGTTAATGGGCTAAATGCCCCAATCAAAAGACACAGGGGATCAGAATGGATAAAAAAACAAGACCCATCTATAGGTTGCCTCCAAGAAACTCATTTTAAGCCTGAAGACACCTCCAGATTTAAAGTGAGGGGGTGGAAAAGAATTTACCATGCTAATGGACATCAGAAGAAAGCAGGAGTGGCAATCCTTATATCAGATCAATTAGATTTTAAACCAAAGACTATAATAAAAGATGAGGAAGGACACTATATCATACTCAAAGGGACTGTCCAATAAGAAGATCTAACAATTCTAAATATCTATGCCCCCAAGGTGGGAGCAGCCAACTATATAAACCAATTAATAACAAAAATCAAAGAAACACATCAACAATAATACAATAATAGTAGGGGACTTTAAAACTCCCCATACTGAAATGCACAGATCATCCAAGCAAAAGATCAACAAGGAAATAAAGGCCTTAAACGACACACTGGATCAGATGGACATCACAGATATATTCAGAACATTTCACCCCAAAGCAAGAGAATACACATTCTTCTCTAATGCACATGGAACATTCTCCAGAATAGATCACATCCTCGGTCCTAAATCAGGACTCAACCAGTATCAAGAGATTGGGATTAATCCCTGCATATTTCAGACCACAATGCTCTGAAGCTAGAACTCAGAGCAAACAACTTCCTCCAAACAAGAGGAAGTTTGGAAAGAACCCAAATACATGGAGACTAAACAGCATCCTTCTAAAGAATGAATGGGTCAACCGGGAAATTAAAGAATTGAAAAAAAAAACATGGAAACAGATGACAATGAAAATACAACGGTTCAAAATCTGTGGGACACAACAAAGGCAGTCCTGAGAGGAAAATATATAGCGGTACAAGCCTTTCTCAAGAAACAAGAAAGGTCTCAGGTACACAACCTAACCCTACACCTAAAGGAACTGGAGAAAGAACAAGAAAGAAACCCTAAGCCCAGCAGGAAAAGAGAAATCATAAAGATCAGAACAGAAATCAATGAAATAGAAACCAAAAAAACAATAGAAAAAATCAACGAAAGTAGGAGCTGGTTCTTTGAAAGAATTAATAAAATTGATAAACCCCTGGCCCGACTTATCAAAAAGAAAAGAGAAAGGACCCAAATAAATAAAATCATGAATGAAAGAGGAGAGATCACAACTAACACCAAAGAAATACAAACTATTATAAGAACATACTATGAGCAACTCTACGCCAACAAATTTGACAATCTGGAAGAAATGGATGCATTCCTACAAACATATAAACTACCACAACTGAACCAGGAAGAAATAGAAAGCCTGAACAGACCCATAACCAGTAAGGACATTGAAACAGTCATTAAAAATCTCCAAACAAACAAAAGCCCAGGGCCAGACGGCTTCCCGGGGAAATTCTACCAAACATTTAAAAAAGAACTAATTCCTATTCTCCTGAAACTGTTCCAAAAAATAGAAATGGAAGGAAAACTTCCAAACTCATTTTATGAGGCCAGCATCACCTTGATCCCAAAACCAGGATCCCATCAAAAAAGAGAGCTATAGACCAATATCCTTGATGAAAACAGATGCGAAAATTCTCACCAAAATACTAGCCAATAGGATTCAACAGTACATTAAAAGGATTATTCACCACGACCAAGTGGGATTTATTCCAGGGCTGCAAGGTTGGTTCAACATCCGCAAATCAGTCAATGTGATACAACACATCAATAAAAGAAAGAACAAGAACCATAGTATACTCTCAATAGATGCTGAAAAAGCATTTGACAAAGTACAGCATCCCTTCCTGATCAAAACTCTTCAATGTGTAGGGATAGAGGCACATACCTCAATATCATCAAAGCCATCTATGAAAAACCCACTGCAAATATTCTCAATGGAGAAAAAGTTAAAGCTTTTCCGCTAAGGTCAGGAACACGGCAGGGATGTCCATTATCACCACTGCTATTCAACATAGTACTAGAGGTCCTAACCTCAGCAATCAGACAACAAAAGGCAATTAAAGGCATCCAAATCAGCAAAGAAGAAGTCAAACTATCACTCTTCGCAGATGATATGATACCATATGTGGAAAACCCAAAGGACTCCACTCCAAAACTGCTAGAACTTGTACAGGAATTCAGTAAAGTGTCAGGATATAAAATCAATGCACAGAAATCAGTTGCATTTCTCTAAACCAACAACAAGACAGACAAAAGAGTAATTAAGGAGTCTATCCCATTTACAATTACACCCCAAAACATAAGATACCTAGGAATAAACCTAACCAAAGAGGCTAAGAATCTATACTCAGAAAACTATAAAGTACTCAAGAAAGAAACTGAGGAAGACACAAAGAAATGGAAAAATGTTCCATGCTCCTGGATTGGAAGAATAAATATTGTGAAAATGTCTATGATACCTAAAGCAATCTACACATTTAATGCAATTCCTATCAAAGTACCATCCATCTTTTTCAAAGAAATGGAACAAATAATTCTAAAATTTAATGGAACCAGAAAAGACCTCTAAAGCCCAAAGGGATATTAAAAAAGATGCCAACGTTGGTGGCATCACAATTCCGGACTTCAAGCTCTATTACAAAGCTATCATCATCAAGACACCATGGTACTGGCACAAAAACAGACACATAGATCAATGGAACAGAATAGAGAGCCCAGAAATAGACCCTCAAATCTATGGTCAACTAATCTTCGACAAAGCAGGAAAGAATGTCCAATGGAAAAAAGACAGCCTCTTCAACAAATGGTGCTGGGAAAATTGGACAGCCACATGCAGAAAAATGAAATTGGACCATTTCCTTACACCACACACAAAAATAGACTCAAAATGGATGAAGGACCTCAATGTGAGAAAGGAATCCATCAAAATCCTTGAGGAGAACACCTCTTTGACCTCAGCTGCAGCAACATCTTCCTAGGAACATCGCCAAAGGCAAGGGAAGCAAGGGCAAAAATGAACTATTGGGATTTCATCAAGATCAAAGTTTTTGCACAGCAAAGGAAACAGTTAAAAAAATCAAAAGACAACTGACAGAATGGGAGAAGATATTTGCAAACGACATATCAGATAAAGGACTAGTGTCCAGAATCTATAAAGAACTTAGCAAACTCAACACCCAAAGAACAAATAATCCAATCAAGAAATGGGCAGAGGACATGAACAGACATTTCTGCAAAGAAGACATCCAGATGGCCAACAGACACGTGAAAAGGTGCTCCATATCACTTGGCATCAGGGAAATACAAATCAAAACCACAATGAGATATCACCTCACACCAGTCAGAATGGCTAAAATCAACAAGTCAGGAAATGACAGATGCTGGCGAGGATGCGGAGAAAGGGGAACCCTCCTACACTGTTGGTGGGAATGCAAGCTGGTGCAGCCACTCTGGAAAACAGCATGGAGGTTCCTCAAAATGTTGAAAATAGAACTGCCCTATGACCCAGCAATTGCACTACTGGGTATTTACCCTAAAGATACAAACATGGTGATCCAAAGGGGCACGTGCACCCGAATGTTTATAGCAGCAATGTCCACAATAGCCAAACTATGGAAAGAACCTAGATGTCCATCAACAGATGAATGGATCGAGAAGATGTGGTATATATACACAATGGAATACTATGCAGCCATCAAAAGAAATGAAATCTTGCCATTTGCGACAACATGGATGGAACTAGAGCGTATCATGCTTAGCGAAATAAGTCAAGCAGAGAAAGACAACTATCATATGATCTCCCTGATATGAGGAAGTGGTGATGCAACATGGGGGCTTAAGTGGGTAGGAGAAGAATCAATGAATCGAGATGGGATTGGGAGGGAGACAAACCATAAGTGACTCTTAATCTCACAAAACAAACTGAGGGTTGCTGGGGGGAGGGGGGTTGGGAGAAGGGGGGTGGTGTTATGGACATTGGGGAGGGTATGTGCTTTGGTGAGTGCTGTGAAGTGTGTAAACCTGGCGATTCACAGACCTGTACCCCTGCGGATAAAAATATATGTTTATAAAAAATAAAAAAATTTTAAAAAAATTAAATGATTAGATGTTTTATTTAAATGATTTTTAATGAAATTATATATCTTGTAAAATTATATACATTGAACATACACACACACACACATACATTCTATAGGAGTGTACAAAAATATGCGTGCTAAGCTCATAAACCAGTCAAGTGATTTTTAATGGTATGGTGAACTACAACTTCACTGTGTTTTAACAGTGTGGTTAACTGTACATATTACTACACATTGCCAATTAAAATAACACTGCTTCTGAAAATATGAAATTACTTTTAAGTTCTCTTTACTGAATTTGTTTTCAAATAATCACCTACCAAGAAATTAATGTCATAAGTAAAACTGTCATGTTCAAGAAATTTAGTTTAAAAACTCTTATTATTAGAGCACCTGGCTTGCTCACTTCATAGAGCACACAACTCTTGATCTCAGGGTTCTGAGTTCAAACTCCAGATTGAATGTAGAGCTCACTTAAAAAAAAAATAAAATTGGGGTGCCTTGCTGGCTCAGTTAAGTTTCTAACTCTTGACTGTGGCTCAGATCATGATCTCAGAGTACTGGGTTGAGCCTCATGTGGGGCTCTGCACTTGGAGATGGGGGATCTGTTCAAGATTCTATTCCCTCTGGTCCTCCTCCTGAGTGCTCTCTTTCTCTCTCAAATGAATAAATTAATCTTGAAAAATTTTCTTTAAATTTTTATTTGTTTATTTATTTATTTGACAGAGAGAGATCACAAGTAGGCAGAGAGGCAGGCAGAGAGAGAAAGACGAGGAAGCAGGCTCCCTGCCGAGCAGAGAGCCCGATGCGGGACTTGATCCCAGGACTCTGAGATCATGACTTGAGCCGAAGGCAGTCTTAACCCACTGAGCCACCCAGGCGCCCAGAAATAAAAAAAATTTTAGAACTCTTGTTATTTTGATCTGATTTGATCTTATTATTTTGATCTGATTTTCCATTTCAGTTTCAATATATCTACTTTCTGCAAGATGTATTTCTAATATAAATCTTACTTTAGTCTAATTCAGTAAATCACACTTTGGTGTTTCTACTATCTTTCTAAAGAAAAAGATATATGATCCCTGTATCTCTGAGTTGTCCTTCATCTTGTTCAGAATTCTATACATCCTCTTAACCACTGGGCAAATTTTCTTACTAGAAAAGAATGACTACCATTTGTATTTAAAGGGTCATAATTCTATGTTAGGCCTACCAAACATTCTTGTAATAGCTCTTCATTTTATGATTCTGAAATAATGTCTCAAAATTCAGTTCATTATTAATGTCTGTTTCAATTCAGGACAATCTCTCATTTGTAAATGCTGAAATCCTCAAACTACTTAGAGATACTTTAGAGATGTGAAAAAAAACTAACAACCTGTTACCTTTTTTCCTTCTAACCCTAGAAAACTAACTTATGACAATGCATACTTCCCACAGCCAAATAATTTCAGAGTATAAATGTCTAATAACAGGAGATGAACATGAGGCATGTTTTTCCATTACATCTTTAGCCGAAGGTTATCTTTACCACAAAGATCATTTTCATCTTGAATAAAGTGTCATGGGGGCTTTCTGAAAGCAGTAATACTACCACTAACAATAACAAAAAAATAACAAAGTTATCTGATCTCAAGCTAGATTTATAAACAAGATCGTTAAGTAATATATCATTCTATATTAGAGTTGATTCAGTCTCATTCACCAGCCCTGGGTCTATTACCAATTGCACTAGAGTTGCTTTTTTAAAATACAGATGCCCAGTGCCTAATCTAAGAGAATCAGTTTATACAGATCTAAGTTCTTCCCTATAATCTTCAAGGGGGATGCCAAGGTACAGCCATGTTAAAAAATCACTGCCATGTGCCCTCCACATCTATCATCTATAGTGTAACAATGAGAACTGTGAAGTCAAGGTTATGTCCTCAAAGATTAACAATATTCACCATGTAAAATTTACTATGGCAATTAAGGTTGAAATAGTACTTTTTAGAGCAACGTATTGGCACAAATATTCCTATTTATTTAAACATCATAAAACACAATACAATCAGCTAACTCCTCAGGTGCACTCCAGTTAAATATGCCATAAAAGTCCAAGGATAATGTACTAAAGAGAAAAATTAGCAAGATGACCTTTTTTTCAAAACAGATCTATTTTCCAGTTGGTTCATTATGCAATGGTTGTATTTTATTTCCATAAAATATACTCCATAAGGAAAACAACTATTTTAGAAAACATTTTATGAGGGGCGCCTGGGTGGCTCAGTGGGTTAAGCCGCTGCCTTCGGCTCAGGTCATGATCTCAGGGTCCTGGGATCGAGTCCCGCATCAGGCTCTCTGCTCAGCAGGGAGCCTGCTTCCTTCTCTCTCTCTCTCTCTCTGCCTGCCTCTCAGTGTACTTGTAATTTCTCTCTGTCAAATAAATAAATAAAATCTTTAAAAAAAAAAAAAAAAAAAAAAAAAAAAAAACATTTTATGAAATATAAAAAATATTTTTCCCAGGAAAACATTCCAACATTTGATGCCACAAATTCAAGAGAATAAAAACAGATTTGGGGGGACAGCTTTATTGGGAACTGCACAAAAATAATTAAATTAGATAAAACAGAACACTTTTATCCTATGTTGAATTATATGGTTGTTTTAGGTTTTGTTAATATTGTTAATATTTTGTTGTTAATTGTTAATGTTATATTTAAGTGTAAAAACTGCTTAAAATGTTATTCTCTCTCCCATCTGAACAATTTGCTTGAAAAACGAAACTGGTATTTGTTTCTATCTTTCCACAGCATTAAAAAACATTATTAAATATAAGTGTCTGATAATCTGTTACAAAATTAGAACATAAAATGGATCCAACCAAACAGCAGCACAAGATACTCAAGTAGAAAGACTATGTAAGTTTTAGGAGTTACAAAAGCTGGATGTACCACTTACCACCTGCATGGTTTTGGGCTTACTATTCCAGAAATGAGTTTATTAACACCTTGATACAAAATTATTAGAGAGGTTAAGATATTGTATATAAAGTCCTTAGCATACTATCTAATCCTTAAAAACACTTAACAAATAGTAATTAGAAAAATGATAATCGGATCTCTTTCAAACTAATCTAATACCTCTATTATTTTTCACATGGATAAGCTTTTCTGATACATAAACCCTAAAATATAATAATCTTGAACAATATGGAAGGAATAAAATTAATTTCCCAATATGTTAGCTACAAAATACCTCAACATTAACTCCTTCATTAAAGTATACAAACTAGGTGGTAACTCCTTGAAGAATCTTCTGAAAAAGTCCAAAATCTCACTTCATAGGTTTTTAACAATAATAACAAATTCTATACTTTTCTCAGTTTTTATTCATAAAAGAAAAAATGAAATGAAACAAAATCCCTTCATCTACCTCCAGAGAAATAAGCTTACTGTCTCATCACAACCAAAAAAATATGTTGGCAGCCTCAGCCTGGCAATGACAGATCATAAAAAGGAGCCTAGATTCAGAACATCATCTAATCCATTTTTCAGGATCTCAGCACTAATTTATAAACCAAGACAATCCAATTTTGATAATGAATTATCACTTCAAATTATTAGTCCAAAAAGGTAAAGATTTAATTATTTAGTATCTAAAAATCCTAAAGGCAGTGGATTCTTTATAATGATTAATCACAGACAGATACTCACAGCTTAGAATCAAAAAGTATGCTTAATTTTATCACTAGGAATTTCCTTCCAAATGTATAACAATATAAAAACCAAAGTCCTTACTAATAGGCATAATTTTTTTATATGCCACCACTTGAAATAATTTTTCAAAGTAGACTATGTGCGTTTATGATGTTTAAGAGCAAAACTATATCTCTTAAATCCATTAAGTGTGTTATTCTTTAGTTTATTTTTTATTTTTATTTATCAGGAAGTTTCATAATAGCTTAAAATTGGCATATTACTTTACACCATCAATTAAGTTCGGAACTACTGTTAAATATATTTTAAATATCAAGTAATCTTCATCTATAAAATGACACAAAGAGAAGAAGTATTTTCACTATACTGGTCCACGGGGTAGCTAAATTTAGTATTTCAAAAAATATACTCATTTAATGTTTAGAAATTAAAGGACTATAGATAGCATAAACAAAATTAAGAAAATATATAAATACACTGTACTTCTGGCTCTCTGAAAAATATTCTTATTTGGTTACTTCCATTCCCAGGTATGTTCTGGGTTTCCATTTTGTCCCCAAATCTTATTTCCTTAGCTCTACTGTCTCTATACTCCTCTCTTTACTTCTATCATCTTCCTACACAAAGGAACTATAACTCCGTGTTTAATTTAAATGCATCTTTGCTCATACACACTAACCCTAAAATATTTGCATTCCTACTACTTGTAATTTATATAATTTGACAGAGCCCCATATCTGTCTGTTATCAAAACTAATAAGGCAACATAATAGACTGATAAAGGGCTCACACAGGGATACAATATACAAAAGCCCTCAAAAAGGATGCTTAAACCTATAGTGTCTGTTCTCCTGGCCCTATACTACTATTGTGCTGAAATTAGAGAGAATTCCATTCATAATCTGTCACTGAATTTATCTCTAAAATGACATATACACATGCTGTCAATTAATGTATTTGAGAATCTCTATATGACAAATTTCTGGTATTTCCTACTTTGTACAATCCTAACAGATACATACCTATGTCATATGCCAGGAAATCGGCAGAAAAACATTTTGCACCGTTACTCAAGGAAGTGTCATTATGGGTATTTCCTCCAAAAATAAGCATAGCTCCATTGATAAGAACAGCTGAATGAAGGTATCTGGCAAACCCACTTTCTTTCAAAATAGTCCTACAGGATAAAATTTGAAAATGTATTACAAAGGATAAAAAGACCTCCCTGATTTTATATATATTATATAAAGGGTCTAACTTGCATATAGAATTTTCCTTCAAATTATGAAAATAACATGCTTTATTTTTTAACAATTCATACATGTCCTCTAAATTTCAATATTTTTAAAATATTTTGAGATTCACAGTTTCTTCAAATGTTCTGAGGAAACACAATATTAAACATAATTGTTCATGATTTTATAATTTGTATTTTGAACTTTTATTTCATTTATAAAAGTAGCAAACAAGTGTCCTTAAAACTAGAGGACCAAAGTACCGTAAGTTTTAAATACAAAAGTAAATAGAAAGTTTAATATAATAAATTTACTCTGAACTGTATTCAGTTAAAACTAATAATTCACATGGATCCCATAATACACCATTTAATTTTTATTTAAATATAACATACATAAAGATGCACATGTCTAAAATTCAGTGAAATTTCACAAGATGAACATAATTGTGTAAAGAGTACTGAGATATTTTTTTAAAAGATTAGCACTGTTCTGATTCTTTTGTGGTTCCATACCAAGCTTAGGATTGTTTGTTCTATTTGTATTGTTGCTGTACTTTATAAAATAGAATCATATAGCCTGTATCCATTTGTATACACATTATTTTGCTTAAGATTATTTTTGAGATAGATCCATATTGTGTAAAATCATAATGTATTTTTAAGAAACATCAAATTAATATAAACATTTTTAATTAATTGAAGTATAACTGAAAGTACTATAAATATATGCTCATAATTATATTTCACCTTGATGTACTGAAATCTAATAAACTGCATGACTCAATATGAATCAATATTTCGTAAGTATTCCAAATAAAGCAGTGCTACTAAAAAAGAATCAGAATGTAAACCCAGTACATACAGTATAATGAGTAAGATATGTATAGTATATATCTCAAAAACCTATAGCAATTAATGCTTAAAGAATATGGAGCTGACTTCCATAACAGCAAGATAAGGAGTCCCACAAATTCTATAGGGAGAGAACTATAATTGGTAAAAATTACAAAAAAACGGCATTTAATTTCTCAGAAAAATTTAGTAAGAGCAACAACAAATAATTGTTATTTGTCAATAAATAAATAAATATTTACTCAAGAATGCCTACGAAATTTCAGTAAGAACAGCAGGAATCCATAATACTTAACCCACTATCTACTCCCATCCTTCCCCATAACAGCACCCTCCTCCACCACACACACACAACTAGTTCAGCAAGGAGGAAGTTCAACTCCAGGTGGGTAAAGCTGAGAACAGACAGCTCCTTCATTCCTCACCTCCTAGTCCAGGCCACTGATATCTAACCAAGAACAGCAGACAGCCAATACTTCTCATGGCCCCCAGTTCTGGGTAACAAAATCTCTACTCCAGAAATACATGAGAGGTCTGAATGTTCATCCTTGACCTAGTCCCCATTCATATGCTGTAAGCTGTACACTCAGGCCTAGCAGGCTAAGAGGGCCAAGAAATCTTCACCCCATATCAGTCATAGGCAGAAGTTCTATGCAAGCTGAGAAGAGCAAAGGTCACTGTCCCCCATCTACTTCCTGCACAGAACACAGTGGAATCACTCCAGGAGGAACAGACTACTAACCCCACCTACAATTCCAAAGTAGTGGCACAGAGTCTCACCCCATCCCACACCAGGGAGACGCAGGCGAAGAAAAAGAGAGCGCCACAGATGTCCCAAGAGAACTGAGTTTATTTGTAATAAAAGGTGGGAAACTTCAAGCTCTAAGGGCACTCTCAAAAACAATGGAGGTTTCCACTGTAAGCAATTAAGAGACAGTTGGCAACTCCCTGAGAGCAATCAGCTAAAACACAGAATAGAGAGGAGTTCACCAGAGAAAAGCAGGGGAAAAGACAGCTAGTAAGAGCCATAGTAGAGTCAAAATCTCTAAGACTGGTCTCAAAGACCATGCCTGAAAAAGGGCTGAAATTGAATTCAGACTAAGGAGCAATTTACACCCCCAGAGTATTGCTGAGAATAATTCACCCACAGTCAGCAACTAGTGGTGCTTGCAGGTAGTTGTAATGCAATCAGATAGCTTCCCACAGAAGTCAGAGGGAAAAGTCAGAAAGCCCCACTAACACTCCTGTCATCTGGGGGGGTTTTGCGCATCCTCAGGCTGCTTATTCTAAGGAGCAACATCAGAGGATCTACTGGAGGAAGAAAATGACTTCACTAAAACAGTTCATCAAAGGCACTACATAAGTAAAACTACAACACTTCCAGAAAAGGAGGAAAAACCAGGATCCAGAATTGCTACAACATGTTCTCTAAAATGTTCAGTGTTCAGGGGAAACTATGGCATGCAACAAAACAGGAAAGAGTAACCTATACACAGGGAGAAAAGCAGGCAACGGAAATGCCTTTGAGAGAACCCAGATGTCAGATGAAGCAAAAAAACCTTCAAAGCAGCTATTATAAATGTTCAGTCTTAAAGAAAACAGGTTTAAAGA
Source organism: Mustela putorius furo (assembly GCF_011764305.1). Taxonomy (NCBI): domain Eukaryota; kingdom Metazoa; phylum Chordata; class Mammalia; order Carnivora; family Mustelidae; genus Mustela; species Mustela putorius. The sequence goes on from NW_025422057.1 coordinate 15,161,241, forward strand.
AGTAAAGAAAAATTTAAAATGTCATATCAAATATAAAACAAAAGATACAGAAATTACCCAAATCTAGAATTCAAAAGTATAAGAACTGAAATTTTTACATTTATGACAGAAACCTAATAGTAAATTTCAACAAGAAGAAAAAAATCGGGGCGCCTGGGTGGCTCAGTGGGTTAAAGCCTCTGCCTTCAGCACAGGTCATGATCTGAGGGTCCTGGGATCAAGCCCTGCATCAGGCTCTCTGCTCAGCGGGGAGCCTGCTTCCCCCTCTCTCTCTGCCTGCCTCTCTGCTACTTGTGATTTCTGTCAAATAAATAAATAAAATCTTTAAAAAAAAAAACACTTTTAAAAAGAAGGAAAAAATCAATGACGTAGAAGACAGAAAAACAGAGATTCTGCTATCTGAAGAATAAGAAAAGAAAATGAACAAAGCCTGTAAGAAATGCAGAACACCATTAACAGCAACAACACACTTTTACTGAAAATTCTAGCACAGAGGGTAAAGTGGTAAAAAATTTTCAAGAAATAATGTGTGACAACTTCCTAAATTTGATGAAAAAGATTAATATACACATTCAAGTAGCTCAATGAACTACAGGAGGAAAAAACACAGGAAGAACCACATTCAGACATAAAATAGTAAAAACGTTGTAGACTACAGAGAAAGAGAAAATATTAAAAGCAGCAAGAAAGAGGATTTTTTTTGCATACAAGAGAACACCAATAGGACAAACAACTGACTTTACACTAGAAATAATAAAGGTCAAAATGCAGTGAAATGACATATGCAAAGTGCTGAATGAAAAAAAAATCAAAATACAGGGAGGGACATATGATGATGGAATAAGAGTTTTCTGACCTCATCCTCCCATAGAAACAGATTTTATCAACTATGGAGGGATAAAAGTACCTTTATGGGAGCCCAGAAATCCCAGGACCACTTGGAGCAAAAATTCCAAGAATAGGAGTGTCAAGGAGGGTAGGAAGAACATTACCACATCACCTCTCCCCAAGACAACACTGCTCACTCCCAAGAGAAACCCCTTCAACCTACAATTACTCCCATGGGAGAATATAGTATGTATCTGGCTTCCACAGCCAAGAGGGATTATGCCCAAGAGGACCACTTCTTTCTTATCCCATCCAGAAAGATAAGAAGATTGGCAAAGTAAGAAAAAGGGTGCTCAAAGCAACTGGGGCACAGAACTCAACAAAGACTCAACATTTCTACTAACCACTTCATAAACTCTTACAAGAGGCCTACCCATGAACTTCATAGGATACATCACCTGCAAACTTACCCCAAATAGCACAAATATGCCCCCAACAACCCATAAATCCCTCCTCATATAGCACACTCGTGCTCCTGCAGATGGTTCATGAGCATAGACAGACAGCTGGGTCAACTGTGTTGCACTGGTAGAAGATGAATAACCCTGCACACTTCAGGCACTGCCCGAGTGAAAAAATGGGAAGCCCTCAGCATTGGACCTAGCTTTGCAGAATGGAGAATAGAATATCCAAAATATTAAAAATACTGACAAAAATCAATAAAAAAGAACAATCCAATTAAACAATTCACAGACGATATGAACAAATACTTTTCCAAAGAAGACATATAGATTGTCATCAGGTAAATGAAAAAGCACTTAACATCCCTAATGATCAGGGAATGAAAAAAAAAAATTGAGATATCACCTCATACCTGTTAGAATAGCTATAATTGAAAAGATAAGAAATAAATGTTGATGAGGATGTGGAGTAAAAGGAAACTTTGTACACTGTTGGTGAGAAAGTAAATTGGTACAATCAATTTGGAAAACATTATAGACCCTACTCAAAAAATTAAAAATAAAACTACCAAGAGCTATCGTACTATTCAGCAATCCCACTTCTGGGTATATGTCCAAAGGAAATGAAATCAGTATCTTAAAAATATCTCTTCATTCTCATGTTCACTGAAGTATTATTCATAGTAGCCAAGATATGGAAACAACTTAAGTGTCTATCAATGAATGAATGAATAAAGAAAATTAAATATAAATATAAATATGTGTAGTATTAGTATTATATAAATATGTGTAGTATTATTCAGCTTTTTAAAAGGAAGAAATCCTGCCATTTACAACAACATAGATGAATCTGGACAATATTATGCTAAGTGAAATAAGCCAGACACAGAAAGACAAATAATTACATGATCTCACTTTACGTGGAATCTAAGAGTCAAACTCAAAAAAGCAGAGAGTAAAATGGTGACTTGCAAGGCCTAAGAATGAGGGAAAAGGAGAGGCATAGGTCAAAGCACATAAAGTTTCAATTATGCAGAATACATAAGCTCTGGAAATCTAATGTACAGCATGGTTACTACAGTTAATAAGACTGCCTTGTATACTTGAAATTTGCTGACAGAGCATCATAAGTATTCTCGCCACACACAGCCAAAAAAGGGGGGGGGTGAACTATGTAAGATAATGAATATGTTAATTAGTTTGGCTATGGTAATCATTTCCCACTGTGTATGTATATCAAAACATCACATATAAACCTTAAATATATATAATTCTTATCTGTCAATTGAAGTTCAAGAAAGCTGGAAAAAAAATAACCCAGATAAACACATTACCAGATGAATAAAAATTATAAATTTATTGGTAGAATATCTGCTTTATAAGATATTAAAGGAAGTTCTCCAGTCTTAGATCAGTCATTTCAATCCAGAGTTCTAGAAAAGGCAATTATGTAATTATAAAACAAAGTATAAATGCATATTTCTTCTCCTTTCTTTTCCTAATACATTTGATAAATAATTATTACAAAACAACACATGTATTGTTGGATCTGTAACATTAAAAAGTACAATATATTTGACAATAACACACAAAGTGACAGATGAAAGCAAAATTCTGTTGAAGATGCCAAATAGTAATGCATATCAACAGGAACAAATGAAAAAGCAGCACGCAAAAATATCCAAAACAAATTTATATTTCCTCTTCTTTCTCTCTCTCTCTCTGAGAGGCAAAAATTGCATAAAGTCAGCATAGTAACAATGTATTTTTGAGCTTACAACAAACACAGATATTACATATAATTATAATAGTGCAAAAAAAGATGAAAAAGGGAATAGAGATCTATAAGAACAACATTTTTATATTTCACTGGAGTTAAGTTAGGGTAAGTTGGAAGTATATTCTGGTAAGTTAAGATATATATGATAAGACCTAGAACCAACAGTAAAGAAGTAACTAAAATGACTGTATTTAAAAAAAATAAAAGCATTAAACTGTTACACTGGAAAATATTTACTCAATACAAAAAGAGCAATAAAAAAGAGTAACAAGAAGCATTATCTACAATAACAAATGAGATTTAAAAAATTAAAATAACAGACAAATTCAACTATATAAAAAATAACATTAAAGTTATTAAATATACAAATAAAAGGCAGAGATTATGAGTGAGACAGGATTAAAAAAAAAACTGGTACCAACTATGTGCTCTCTCTAGGAGACATATTTTAGATTGAGGGGTACAAATATATTAAGAAAAGGATTTTTAAAAGATATGCAGACAATAAACATAAGAAAGCTGGAATAATATATAGTATAATGGAGTAATATATAGTATAATAACATCAAACAGAATAGACATTAAAAAAAAAAATTCCAGACAAACCATAAGTGACTCTCAATCTCACAAAACAAACTGAGTGTTGCTGGGGGTAGGGGGGTTGGGAAAAGGGGGGTGGGGTTATGGACATTGGGGAGGGTATGTGCTTTGGTGAGTGCTGTGAAGTGTGTAAACCTGGCGATTCACAGACCTGTACCCCTGGGGATAAAAATATTATATGTTTATAAAAAATAAAAAAATTAAAAAAAAATTCCAAGACTTCAATAGTAGTATTTCACAGTGATAAAAGGATCAGTCCATCAAGAAGATACAGCAATTATAAATGTATATGACATTACAACAGAACCCCCCCAAAATGAGGCAAAATGTGCAGAAAAGAGATATAGATAAATCATTAATAGCAGCAAACTTCAAAATTCACTTTCAAAAATGGAATGAATTCTATGATAAACATGGAAACAGAATACCTGAATAATGCCACAAACCAACTAGCCCTTACGGACATATGTAGAACACTGTAGCCAACAACATCAATATACACATTCTTTGCAAGCACACATGTAACATTTCTCTAGGACTGACCAAATGCTAGGTCATAAAATAAGCCTAAATAAATTCGGAAGTGTTATAATCATACAAAGTATGCTCTCTGACCACAATGGAATTATATTAAAAACAAATAACAGAAATTGTTTAGGATACAATAGCCAAATTATGCAAGCCACCCAAGTGTCTATTAATGGATGAATAGATAAAGATGTGAGAGAGAGATTATATATATATATATATATATATATATATACACATATATATATATATATAGTGGACTATTATTCAGCCATAAAAAAGAATAAAATCTTGCCATTTGCAATGACATTGATAGAGCTACAGAGTATAGTGCTAAGTGAAATGTCAGTCAGAGAAAAACGAATATCATATGATTCCACTCATATGTGGAATTTAAGAAACAAAACAAGCAAAGAAAAAAGAGGGAAAGAGAAAGGGACAAACCAAGAAACATACCCTTAACTATAGAGAACAAACTGCTGGTTACCACAGGGGAAGGTGTGATGGGATGGATTAAATAGATGATGGGAATGAGGGAGTGCACTTGTAGTGATGAGCACTAGATGATGTATGAAGTTGCTGAATGACTATACTGTACACCTGAAACTAATACAACACTGAATGTTAACTACACTGAAATTAAAATAATTAAAACAAAAATATGTGGGAAAACCACAAATATGTGGAAATGAAACAAAAACTCTAAAATAACAAATGGGTCAAAGAAAAAAATCAAAAGCATTTTAAAAAACACTTTGAGATGAATGAAAATGAAAACAAAGACACACATGGAATACACCAAAAGCAATACTTTAGAGGGAAATCTATATTTGCAGAGATACGTATTTAAAGAAAAAATGAGAATTCCATACCATAACTTAAACTTCAACTATAAGAGACTGGACAAAAGGGCAAACCAAGCCTACACCAAAAAGAATTTTAAAATAATAAAAATTAGAACAGGAAATAATATAAAATAGATGAAAAACAATAGAATCAATGAAGCCAAAAGTTCTTTCTTTTAAAAGACCAAAAAAAAAAAAAAATTGACAAACTCTTAGGTATACTGAACAAGAATAAAAGGAGACAGAAAACTCAAATTATTAAAATCAAGAATGAGGGGACCTGGGTGGTTCAGTTGGCTAAGCATCTGCCTTTGGCTCAGGTCATGATCTTGGATCCTGGAATTGAGCCCAGGTCAGACTCTCTGCTCATCAGGGAATCTGCTTTACCCTCTCCTTTTGCCCCTCCCCCTGGCTCATACTCACTCGCTCTTGCTTTCTCTATCTCAAATAAATAAATAAAATCTTTTTAAAAATAAAATAAAATCAAGAATGAAAGAAAGCATATGACTACAATACTAAACAACTATATACAAACAATATGAAATAAACAAAGTCCTCAAAAGATAGAAACTATCAAAATTGAGACAAGAAGAAATAGAAAATCTGAATAGACCTATAACAAATAAAGAGAGTGAATTAAGAATTTTAAAATTTCCTTAAAGAAAAAAAAAAAAGAAGGCGGCCAGATGACTTCACTGGTTAATTCTAACAAATATTTAAAGAAGAGTAATGTAAATTCCTCACAAACTCTTCAAAAATATAAAATAGGATGGTATAGTGTCCACCTCATTGTATGAGAAAATATGAGTCTGATACTGATACCATCAAATCACAAGAAAATTACAGACTACTCTTCCTTTAAAAGGAAGACACAAAAATCCTGCACAAAATACTAGCAAACCAAAACCAGTAATATATAAAAAGGATTATACACCATGACCAAGTGGAGTTTATCCCAAGAATTCATAATTGGCTTAATATCTGAAAATCAATGTTACATACCATATTAATAAAGAAAAAAATTAATCTCAATAGATATAGGAGAAGTTTTTGATAAAATCTAATACCCCTTCATGGTAACAACATTCCAAAAAATAGGAACAGAAAGGAACTTCTGATAAAGGCTGAATGGTACTCCAACCCAAAAGATAAATGCATGTTTCAATCCCTAGAACCTATGAATGTTAACTTATTTGGAGGAAGTGTCTTTGCAAATGTAATTAAGGATTCTGAGATGAGATCGTTGTGGATTATGCAGCTAACCTTACTCCAATGACAAGTGTCCTTATAAAAGACACACACAGAAAAGAGGATCAGGTAATATAATGTGGAGGCAGACAACAGAAAAATTCATCCACAACTCCAGGAATACTGACAGGCACCAAAGGCTGAAAAAGGAAAGGAAAGGAATTTCCCTAGCACCTCTGGAGGTGGCATGGCCCTGTTCATAATTTGATTTTAGACTTCTGGCCTCCAGATCTGTGATAGAATACATACCACAGTGTGTGGTAACTTGTTATAGCAGCCATAGAAATCTAATATAAAAGACATCTATTTAAAAAAAAAAAAAAAAAGAGCAGCTGACATGATACTTAATGGTGAAAAACTAAATTCTTTCTCCCCAAGACCAGAAACAATACACAGATGTCTGTTCTTGTTGATTCTATTCAACATTGTACTACAGGTTATAGAAAGGGAAAGAAGCAAGGAAATGAAATAAAAGGCATCCAGACTAGAAAGGAAGACGTGAAACTCTATTTGTAGATGACATGATCTTATATATAGAAATTTTAATGAATCCACAAAAAATTACTAAAAATAATAAATGGGTTTGGCAAATCTATGGGATAAGAGAACAATATACAAATATTAGTTGAACATCTATACCCACCAACTTGTATACCTACCAATGCAAAATCCTAAGACAAAAATAAATTAAAAAATCAACTGACAATAGTATCAAAAAGAATAAAATATTTTGGAATAAATGTAGGAAAGCAAGTATAAAAATTGTACTGTAAAAAATTTAAAAAATAGGGCGCCTGGGTGGCTCAGTGGGTTAAGCCGCTGCCTTCGGCTCAGGTCGTGATCTCAGAGTCCTGGGATCGAGTCCCGCATCGGGCTCTCTGCTCAGCGGAGAGCCTGCTTCCCTCCCTTCTCTGCCTGCCTCTCCATCTACTTGTGATTTCTGTCAAATAAATAAAATCTGTAAAAAAAAAAAAAAATTTAAAAAATATTAAGGAAAGAAATTAAAGATGGCCTAAATGAATGGAAGGATAGCCCATTTTCATGGATTGGAAAACAAAATACTATTAAGATGGCCATACTCTACAATTTGATCTATAAATTCAACTTATTCCCCATAAAAGTCCCAACTGGAGTTTTGTTTTGTTTTGAAATTGACAGGCTGATCTTAAAATCATGTAGAAATTCAAGAAACCATAATAGTCAATTCAAAGAATTGTAAATTCAAATAAAGGAAAAGTACTCTTTCCAACAAATGTTTCTAGGACAATGAATATCTACATGAAAAAAGAAAAAAGAACTCCTCTCTCACAATATAGACAAATATTAACTCAGAATGGATAAAAGGCCTAAATTTAAGAACTAAAAATATAAAACCCATAGAAGAAAATTCAGAAGTAAATATTCCTGGCACTGGGTTAGGCAATGGATTCGTAGATATAACACCAAAAGCATAAGTGACAAAATATATAACAAATTGGACATCACCAAATTTTAAAGTTTTAGCTTCAGAGGACACTGTAAACTAAGTGAAAAATAACACACAAAATGGGAGAAATATTTGAAACTCATATAATTAACCAAGAACTTACAACTAGAATATATAAAGACCTCATAACTCCACAATAAACAGACATAAATCAAATTAAATAATTGGCAAAGGATCCTAATACACATTTCTCCAAGGGAGTTATATAAATGGCCAAAAAGCACTTGAAAAGATGCTTAATATGAACAGCAATTATAACAATAGAAATCAAAAACTATAATGAGATACCCACCAGGGTCACTGTAATCAAAATGTTTGACAGTAACAAGTGTTGGCAAGCATATGGAGAAATTAAAATCCTCATACACTGCAGATGGAAATATAAAATGGTGTGGCCACTTTGTAAAACAGTCTGGCTATTCCTTAAAAATTTAAATGTAGAGTAACTGTAGAGCTGGCAAATCCAATCCTAGATATATATCCAAGAGCAATGAAAACAAACCTCTACATAAAAACATGTACACAGATGTTCATAGAAGTATTATTAGCCATAGCTAAAAAGTAATAACAACCCCAATTTCTATCAACTGACAAGTGAATAAGTAAAATGTGATATATCCATACAGCAGAATATATTTTAACAAAAGAAGAAATTGTTGATACATACTACAATATGAAATCATGCTCTCATTGGGCTTAAAGAAGCATATTTAAAAAAAAAAAAACATATTGTATCATCCATTTATAACTCCAGAAGAAAAATCTATAGAGATAGAAAGTAAACAGTGCTTACCTAGAGCTGAAGGTCTGTGGGGAAATAAGGAGTGACTACTAATAAGTATAGGGTTTCCTTTTGCGAGAATAAAATGGTTCTAAGTTTGTGGTGATGACTGGACAACTCAGTGAATTATACACTGAAGATTATACTTTAAGTAAGTAGATTTTATGGTATATGAACTACATCTTAATAAGGCTGTAAAAGAAAGAATATTGGGCTTTCATAATAAACTACTATAGATGGCTTCATCTAGAAATTTGTCTCCCATTCTCTCCTAAGCCTTTCTGGTTACAAAAGAAATCTATAGATTCAAAATTATATGATTGTCATGCTCACTTCAGTGGCACATATACAAAATTATACCACTGCCAAATAGAGAGCACGTTCAAGTTGAATGTTTTTAAACAAAATACAGCACATTTTCCTTTTAAAATCTACTGGTCTATGATCTCTTTTTACAAAATAAACACTATCTAGATAGTAAATAGCAAAGGAAATATATGAATCAAGGAAAAATACTCAGTTACTAGAGAGAATTTTAAGTTGAAAATGTTTTAATCTAATGATTAAACAGATAGGATTTATCCAAGTATGCAAAGCTGATTAAACATCTGAAGGTCAAATAATGTAATCTATCACATCAACAGCATAAAGAACAATAATCATATGATCATATCAACAGATACAGAAAAAAATCACTAAACAAAATACAGCATCTATTCATGATAAAAACTTTCAGCAAACTAGGAATTGAGGGTAAGTTCCTCAGCTTGATAAAGAAAATTTACCAAAAAAAAAAAAAAAAAAAAAAATCAGGCTTAACAGTGAGAAACTAGATGTTTTCCTTCTAAGAGAAAGAAGAAGGCAAAAAATATTCTCTAACAACTTCTATTCAACATTGTACTGGTAGTTCTAACCAATGCAATCAAATAAGAAAAGGAAATAAAAGATAAACAAATTTAGAAAAAAAACTGTATTTGTTCACACATGACATGATTGTCTATGGAGAAAATCCCTTGAACTAAGTGATTATAACAAGGGTAAGGAATACAAGGCTAATAAACTAAAGTCAATTGCTTTCTTACATACCAGCATAATGAATACTTGAAATTAAAGATACACACCATTTATATTAGCACCAAAAAATAAAATAGGTATAAATCTAAATATATATATATTACCTATATAACAAAAAGTACAAAACTCCAATGAAAGAAATCAAGATATCTTTTGATCCAGGTTTCTCACTGTCAGAAGGGATTTACAAATGCAGAAGAGAGGAAGGCTAGAATAAATACTGTGATGCATCATTATGCAGTTTAGACAGGACAGGGTTTAGGCAGAGAGACAGACAAATATATAGAGACAGAGATATATGCCTTTTTCTAAAAATAGATATAGATATGTGTGTTTGCATATTTTCTGGCTCTATCTTCTGAGAGGATCTATAAGCACATCAAAAAAGCAATAAGCAAACCTAGTGCCCTAATCTCAGTTTTTAAACGCTATTCTCCACTAAAGGAATGTGGGTTCCTAGAGAAAATTACTTATTCCAGCTGGAAAAGAACAAAATGTGAAGGAATTTTTTTTTGTTGTATGTGTGCCAGAAAGTAGAGGAGTCGAAAGACAGTGAGGAAACATCTGAAGAACACAGCCGCCTGGCTGAAAGGAGCTCACAGTGGCCAAATGTGGGACACTTTGAGCAGCAAAATAAAGAAAAACAGTAATTCATTATAAAACATTTAACAAAATAAAGAAAAATTCAGGGCAATTTAGAAGGAATAATAAAATTAGATATCACTATTCAGTAACCAACAATGGTAATAACTTTCTCACAAGAATGATCAGTGGATACTAAAACTATTAGATAAAAGTTTAATAAGAAACAGAATACTTACATAATCTATAAGTATCTCTCCACAGGTGTTTATTAATTTAAAAAGGAAAAAGTGTGTCTTTACAGTTGAGAAAACTGGAACCATTTTAACCACCACTTTAACCAATATATAAAGTTAACCTCTACAGGAATGTTCATAGCAGCCTCATTCATGATATCCTAAAGTGAAAACAACCCAAATGTCCATCAACTCGTGAATGGATAAACAATATGTGGAATATTCATACAATGAAATATTATTCAGCTATAAAAAAGAATGAAGTAGTAAAACATATCACAGTGTGGATGAAGTCTGAAAATATTATGCTAAGTGAAATAAACCAGACACAGAAGGCCACATATTGTATATTCCCCTTATATGAATATCAAAAATAGGCAAATCTAGAGACAGAAAGTAGATTAATGGTTTGTAGGAGACAGAGAGGAAGAGTGCTTAGGGAGGTATATGATTTCTTTTGGAGGGGATAGAAATATTCTGAAATTAGTAATGATGGCTGCAAAACATTATAAATATACTAAAAACCACTGAATTGTACACTTTAAAAATAGTCAAAGTGGAGAATATTGTTACATGAATTTGATGTCAACAAAAATAGTTTAAAAAAATCATGCAAGGAATTATTTTGGTATTCTACCAAAAATTTAAAAAGTGAATCTAATCATGAAGAAACATTCCAGATTGGGTAAATTCTTCAAAAGAAAGACTGAAATTGTCTCAGATTAAAAAGACTAAAAAGGCATGACCACTAAACACATGTGTGATCTTAGATATAATCCTGGATCAGGAAAGGATATCAAACCCTGGCAAGGAAAAAAATATCAAAACCTAAGTAGGAAAGTATAAAAAGGGAAAACCTCAGGCAATTTCACCTGTGAACATACATGCAAAATTTATTAAGAAATCAAATTCAGCCATAAAAAAGTGTTATCCTTTTTATAAAAGATAATAGAGTCACTAAGAAAGATGAATATAATCTACAGGCTGTATTAGTATATTCTACTAATGTTATATCCTAAATTTGATAGCTATATTGTGATTATGGGAGAGAATGTCCTTGTTTTTTAGTAAATAAGTATAAAAATATTCAGAACTCACTATTAATTGAGAAAAAATATTATAGATGGCTATGATAGATAATTACAGATAGTGCTTAAAATAATTAAAAGGGAACATAACTACAAATGTTGCTAATATTGAAGATTCTAAGTGAACATAATAAAGACACTTCTAGAACAACTTAACAGAAGACATTGATTTCTTGGATAAATTCCAAAAAATAGGTCTCATCAAAACTTAAGAACTAATTATAGCATCTAAATAGGTTTATAACCATTATATATATTGGACATAGTACCTAAATACTACACATAAAGTTGTTTTCTAACACCTGACTTCAAGGTTATCATCATAAAATATTCAGGAAAAATAACTCCCAGTCTTATACATACATACATACATACTGTTCCAAAGTATAAAAAGGAGTAGTCCCCAACCCATTTAATAAGGCCCACATAATCTTATCACCAAAGAACTGACAAGAATATGCAAGAAAACCACATGCAAATCTGTTGACATCAGTGCAAAAATGTTTATCAAAATGTTAGCAAGCCAAAAAACAAGTAATATATATTGACTCAATTTGACTTAACCCAAATTAGGTTAATAATAACATAATTAAAGTAATTACCCATAGTAAATTATTGAGTAGAAAAATCAGATAAACTTTCCCCAAAATATTTTTGATAGAATCCATCCAACCATTCATGATATAAACTTTTAGGAAACCAGGAAAATAAAGGCTCTTTCTTAACAACATCTACAAAACCCACGGTGTACATCATTCATACTGGAGAAACACCAAAAGCATTTCATTAAAGCTCAGAACTAATAAAGGATGCCTGTTAACTTCTATTCAGCACTGAACTGGAGATGGTTGCTGAAATGATAAGGTAAGAAAAATAAAAAGTTGTAAGACCCAAAAAGGAAGAAACAAAGCTATCATTATTTGCATATAATCTGATCATCTATTAAAAAAAACTAAGAAATATCTACACATAAGTTACTAAAATACAGCAAGTTGTTAGACAAAAAAGAAATATAAAAAAACTGCATCTCCATATATCAGCCCAAAAAGAAATAAAAAGATAATATATGGTTGAATAGAATCCCCCAAAACTCAAGTCTACCTCGAACCTCTGAACAAGACCTTATTTGGAAATAATCTTTGCAGACTTAATTAGCTAAGTAAAGTAAGGTCTCACTAGATTAGGGTGATCCTGAGTCCCATAATTGGTGTCTTTTTATAAGAAGGCCACGTGAAAACACATATATGTACACACAGAAAGAAGGCAATGGAAAGACAGAGGCAGAGATTAGAGTGATGAATGGAGTTACAACCAAAGAACACCCAGGACTGCCCAGAGTTAACCAGATGCTAGTAAAGGTAAGAAAAACTTCCCGAGAGCCATTAGAGAAAGTGTGGCCCAGCTGACTCCTTGATTTCCATTCTGGTGTCTAGCTTACAGAATTATGAGAGGATAAATTGTGGTAATTTGTCATCTCAGCCTTCAAAAGCTAAGAGAGATGTCATTTAGGAAAATATCAAAAATATCAAACACCTAGCAATAATTCTAACAAAAATTTATTAGTATTACAGACCATTAAAGGAATGGTCTGGGACAAAAGGATATCCACATTAAAAAAAAAAAATCCCTATCCAGTTGGATTCAAACTAAATATGAGGGGCAAAACTATAAAATGGTAGGGAATATAGAAAATATTAAAGTATGGAAGTATTATTTATGCAAAACACAAAATACAACCCACAAAAGAAAATATTAATCATTTCTATATTTAAATTAAGAAGTTCCATTCATTAAACATTATACAAAGAGCAGAATGAAAATCCATGACCCAAGAGAAAGCAGGCTGGCAAAGTAGACGACTATCAAAGGATTAATATCAAAAAGAAGGATACACAAAATAACCAGTATGACAAAACAAGAAGAAGAAATATATGGACAAAAAACATGAAAAGATGTTTCACCTATTTAGTAATCAGGGGAAATCAAATGAAAACCAAATGGGAACACCATTTCACACCCATCATGTTGACAAAATTTATTTTAAAATTCAAACATCACATTTTGAAGAAATTGTAGAGAACTAGAAACTCCCATTCATGACTGCTAAGTGTATAAATTAGTGAAATAATGTTGAAGTGTAGTTGGGTAAAAGTGAGCTTGACATTGCCTATGAGAAAGCATTTATAATACTAAGGAAATAGCTTAGAGAAACCTATATAGGAAACAAGAGAAGACTAAATAAGAACAGATATACTATAATTGTTCATAATACAAAACTTGGTACATTCCAAATACCATCCATGGCAGAAAATATAAAAAGGAAATATTTTCATACTTTAAGTATCTCTCACATAAGACTACAATTGCAGTCTGCCAACAATTCTACCATACTTCCATACTCTCCTCCTAAATGAACATTTCATACTGCAACTTCTCTCTTCAAACCTTCAACCTCTAATAAATATCCTCAATTCTTTTTTTTAATATAATTGACACAAAACATTGCAATAGTTTAGGTGTATAACACAGGGATTCAACAGGTCTATACCTTATGCTAGTCTCACCACAAGTGTAGCTACCATTTGTCACTGAACAGCGCTATTACAATACCATTGACTATATTGCCTATGCTGTACCTCATTTCCTTAGATTATACACTCCATAACTGAAAGCCTGTATCTCCCACTTCCCTTCATCCATTCTGCCTATCCCTCCACCTTCTTAAATATCCCTCATTCTCTCCCAACTGGTAACTTCACTTTCCACTTCATTAAGAATAAAAAAGAATCAAATCTTCCTAAGTTCTCATCACTCTACCGATTTTCTTGCTCCATATTCATGTAACCTGCCTTTTCTCCTATTCCTATGAATAAAATGTCTATGCTCCTAAAACCTATCCTCACTATTTGTGTTCGCTAGAACCCATGGCTACTTGTTCTAAGTACTTCCTTCTATCAAATTCTTCCCTCTGGCATAATTTTTTTTTTTAAACATACAGTTGATCTTCCCTTTAAGCCAAAAAACAATCATTTCTCCAAACTTAAAAAAAAAAAAAACCTCTTTTGTCCCCACCTCCTTTACCCACCATTATCCTATTTTTCTCTTTCCCTTAAAACTAAACTCCTCAGAAAATTTACGAGTACTTTTCACCAAATCCTCTTTCACCCTGATCAGAATCCATGCTGATCAGAATTTCATTCTACCACTCCACTGCAACTTACTTATATCACCAAAAAACTCCAGCTTGCCAGATCCTATGAATATCTCCCAATTCTCATATTACTTCACCCATTAACAGCTGCTGATGGGAACAGATTTTCTCCCTCCTTTGAAACACATTCCTGGCTTCTAGAACACAGATTTTCCTGGTTTTCCTGCTGATTTAACTACTCATTCTCAGTCGCCTTTTCTTATTATTTATCCTTACTTCTCTGACCAGAAAATTAGTGTCCAGATGCCCAAACTCCTATACCTATCCACCTATTAAACAGATCCACAAGGATGTGTAGTCTGTATCTCAAATTAAATATATCTAACACTGAGCTTCTCATCTTCCTCTACACCAAACCTATTCCTCTCAAAAAATTCATCATCTCCATTAATACCAACTCCATGCTTTCAGGTCTTCAGGCAAAGTCTAACTCCTCTTTCAGTTGTTCTCTCTACCACTCTATTTCCAATCCCTTAGTCCCTGCAATCTCTCTGGGCTCTACCTTAAAACTATATTCAGAATCTAACCAATTCTCATCACTTGCACATTACCTCATTGGTCCCAGATGCTATCATCTGTTTCTTAGGTTACTACAATAACCTAAATGGTGTTCTTGCTTCTACTCTTGCATCATAATCACATCACAACAGCCAGAGTGATCCCCTAAAAAACCTAAGGCAGAACATCTCACTTCTCTATTCAAAACCCTCCAATGGCTTCCCATATTGTATAAAAATCAAAATCCTTATACTGAGCTTGTTGACAATGTTCCCAATTACCACTTTAAGATCATTTTCTATCTACCATTTCATCCAGTCCACTCTAAGACCCCCTACTCCAGCTATACTGGCCACCTTGCTATTCCAAATGATAAGTATATCCCCATTTCAAGATTTTTGCACTACCTTTCTACTTGCCCCTCAGATTCAGCATGGCTCCCTCTCTAACCTCTTTCAGGTCTTTCCTCACATATGGCCTTGGTTATGTCTTCTCTCACTACCCTATTTAAATGCAACAACCTAAAACCCATCCTCTTTCCATGCTTTCTCTTTCCTCCACAGCAGTTATTATCATTTAAATATGTTTTATTTACTTCCTTTTTTATTATCTACCTCCCTCCATTAAAATATATCTCTAACACACAGATTTGATTTTTTAAAAGATCTCTAAGGAAAGCATACAAAGTTTAACAATAGAAGCAAAATTCAAAAGAGACTGAGTGGTTTGTTTGCAAATACATATAAAAAATGGAAAGCAAGGAAATAATTAACACAGTATTAAGCATAATGGTTATCTCTTTCAGGGATAATGAAGGGAATGCCATCATGAAGTCATGCATGATGGGGGTATTGTAATGTCCTCTTATATAGCTCGGGAAGATCAGGTGTTCACTTCATTATTATTCAAAAATTATAAATGTATGCTTTCAGATACCATATGCAATATTCCCTAGTTTATAAAAGAGCACTAGGATAAAAGTAAGTACAACACATCTCAAAATTACCTTAAAGAGATAAGTATTTCTTCAAATTAGCAGTGTGTGGTTTTAACCATACTTTCCAAAATTCTAAATCCCATAACATACCATGATGTTTATAAAGATGATAATATTTTTTGCCTATATATTTTGTTCATTTTAATAAGTCTACTATTCCACTTCTTTATATATATGTATGTGTGTATTTCTATTATTTCCCAAATATACATGAACCTTAAAATTTCTGTCTTCCTTACTGAGGATATCATAAATTATTCCCAACACAGTACCTAACAGAGTCAACAAGTTAGTTGAAAAGATTTCAGACTCTCATCGTGAAGAGAAATGAGCAAGGATGGACACCATGCTCATCAGTATTTACTAAAAGGTAAGTTAACTAATAACATTTATAAAATTGTCTTATATCACTTTCCAAAGCCTGACAGCTGAAATTTTAGAGAAATCACAAAAACTCAGTAACTTAATAATTTTGAATCCTTCAATGTAAAAATAACTCCCATTATATCAAATTTAAGAATGTAAAAGAACTCATTTTATGTAATCAGATATAGTATCATTATAAAAATACATTTAAGGTAAATGTGATTCCAAAATTTTTTAAAGTACAGAATTAATATAGTACCACAAAAGTACTATCATTAGACTTGTACTTAACTTTTTAATATTTCTCAAAGTAAAGCTAAAATCTATTTTCTTCCACTTAAAAAAATGGGAAAAGATTTCTTAGTTGATCATAATAGCTATAAGTTATAAACAATAATGTTTAATATGTTCCTTATGTGTTAAAACTTACTGGTCTTTTTCACAGGTTAAAAGAAGACAGCAGTAGAGGAAAGGACCTCAACAGAAGGTCTAGAAAATCTAAGATTTCCACTATCACAGAAAAGAATCCTACTGTTAGTTCTACAAACATGTATGCGCAAAGAATATTATGAGATGTCTTATCTAACAAGGCTAAGAAATCAAGACCACAATGGCCTTAGTAACCAAAACCATTACAGCAAAGCTTAAACCTCTTAAATGATGATATCAATGAATAGTACATTCCAACAATATATAAGGAATCATTTTTGAGAAATGGGAATTCCTAAAAATACAGGATATCTGATCTCTTTTATTCCTTAAATGTAGAAAAACCAGATTCAACTAGTCCTGAAGTAGTGGAATCGCAGCAATGGCTTCTGGTGTATCAGAACTTTTACATTTCAATTCTTTTCTAACAATGGCAAAAAAAAAAAAAAAAAAAAAAAAAAGAAGGTATTTTGGTAACTATATATTAAAAATTGAACCTCTTGGGACACCTGGGTGGCTCAGTCGGTTAAGTGTATGTCTTTGGCTCAGGTCATGATCTCAGGGTCCTGGGATCAAGTTCAACATCAGGCTCCCTGCTCAGGGGGAGCCTGCTTCTTCCCCTCCCTATGCCCCTCCCCCTGCTTGAGCTCACTCTCTTTATCTCATAAATACATAAAGAAATTTTTTAAAAACTTGACCCGCTTTCATTATTCCAATTATTATAAACCATAAGTATATACTATTAAACCTACAAAGTCAAATCAAATACAGATTTCTGTTTTTAAATAAATTTTAATAACATATAACATACATACCAAAAAGTATACATATTTTGAGGGTATAGTTCAATGAGTTATCACAAAGTGAACACATCCGTGTAACCATTCCCGAAGCTTCTCTGTTGCTCACCCAATCACTACTCAGTTCTTTCTAGCCTTTCTAGCCTAATCCCTGTTATAACTTCTAAGACCACAGATTAATTTTTCTTGCTGTTAAACTTCATTTAAGTGGAATCATATTATTTTCTTCTGGTCTGACTTCTTTGGTCAACACTATTTTGGTGAGATACAACTGAATGAATGTGTACAGAGATGATTCTTTCATTTTCATTATTACACAGCATTCCATTGTAAGAATATATAACTCATCCATTTGAACAAATGACAGATATTTCACCTGTTTTTGATTATTGATTGTTATAAATAAGTTGTCATGAATACTATTGTATATGACTACAGTGCACACATATACGCATTTGTTGGATATAGAACTACAATAGCTACTTCAGAGGATTCATACATTAAGAGTGTGAGTGTATTCATATTTAGCAGAAAAGATTTTTTCAGAGTACTTCAAACCAATTTATACATATTTGATACTAGCAGTCAGGTAGTATCAAATTTTAGCCATTTAAGTGGATGTGTGGTGGTATGTCAATGTTGTCTTAATTTAAATTGTCCTAGTAACAAATAAAGTTGAGCACCTTTTAATATGTATTTTAGCCATCCAAATATCTTTTTTGTGAAATACCTGTTCAAGATTCTTACATATTTTCTATTGAATTATCTGACATTTTCTTACTGATTGTTAGTGCTTCCCTATATTTGCAGGAAGAGACAGTCTTTTGTTGACTTCCTGTGTTGCAAATACTTTCCATGGTGCACCTTCACTTAATTTTTTTATATTTTTAAACATATGTATTTCAGTTTATCACTTCTCGCTTACTAATAGGATTTAAATAATAAGTAATTAAGGCGCACACCTGGCTAAAACTAGAAGTTTTTTTAAACCCCAAAATAAGATTTGTGATTAAAAGAATGATTCTTTTTAATATTTCTATTCTGCTGACTCGCTTGTCCTACTTAATCTGCTTTAAATATGACACATGCCAGCTAACAGGAAATTTGAGAAGAACTATGTCCTAACAGAATCCATGACAAGGAAGCAAACCCATTTATTTGGTTTCTTAAATTTTCCTCAGTTTC
This sequence comes from Mustela putorius furo, assembly GCF_011764305.1. NCBI lineage: Eukaryota > Metazoa > Chordata > Mammalia > Carnivora > Mustelidae > Mustela > Mustela putorius. Next base: position 15,180,264 of record NW_025422057.1, read on the forward strand.
CCAATACAATTTTGCTTTGTCCCTCCCTCTCCCATCCCCTCCCCTCGCCCCACCAAGGTTCTTAAACACTTAAAACAGCCTGGGTGGCTCGGTCAGTTAAGCATCTGACTTTGCCCAGGTCATGATTTCAGGTCCTGGGATGGAGCCCTGCGTTGGGCTCCTTGCTCAGAAGGGAGCCTGCTACTCCTTCTGCCTCTGCCTGCTGACTCTGTCGCTCTCTGTTAAATAAATAAAATCTTTAAAAAAAAAAAAAAAAGGAAATTATTTAAATCTACCTTAAAAGTCTTTCTTGAACAACAATATAAAAATATTTGCCTATGTCATCTTGTACAACACTTATTATTTTACCTTCCATATTTGGATCCACGATTGATCTGAAACTGATTTTTGTGTATGGTGTGAAGTAGGGCCCAATATTCTTTTTTTTCAATTGTATATTTTACTGGTCCAAAACAATTTATCATAAAAACAGCTCTGTAGTTCAACTTTGTCATAAATTAGATTTCCACAAATATGTGAGTCTGCCTATGGAACTCCTATTTGCCACACTGGTCTACTTCATTATCTTTGCAACAACACTTAACTACCATAGCTTCAAAATCATGAGATCCGGTATAGAAGTCCTCTAGCTTTGTTCTTCTTAAACTTTGTTTCAGCTATAGTTGGTCATTTGCATTTTCATATAAATTTTAGAATATGCACATCAACTTAGAAAAAAATACTTGCTATGATTTTATTTAGGATTACACTAAATTTACAGGATCAGTTTGAGCAAAAGAGAGATCTCTACAGGGGTACCTGGTGGCTCACACAGTTAAGCATCTGCCTTTGGTTCACAAGGTCATGATCTCGGAGTCCTGGGATTAAGCCCCATATCCAGCTCCCTGTTCAGCAGGGAGTCTGCTTGTCTATCTCCCTCTCTTCTGGCGACTCCCCCCAACAGACTTATGCACACACTTGTGCTCTCTCTCTCAAATAGATAAAAATCCTAAAAAACAAAAACAAAAAACAAAAAAATCTCTACACTATTCCATTTTTCTAACAATTATCATAATGTAGCCTCCATTTATTTGGCTCTTATTTATTTCTCACTTAAATAAGGTTTTTAATTTTCTGTGTAAAGTTCGTACATACATGTCATTGCATTTTCTCCATAGTTGTTAATGTTTTTATGATAGCATAAATTGTATTGCTTTTAAGTTACCGTTTTCCAAACAACCAATTTTATTGATTTGGGGTAACTATATGGATCATCTTTTTCATGTTTCTTTTCTATTTCATTAATTTATGTTATCTCATATTCTTTTTCTTATCTTTATTTATATTCTTCTTATGGGACTAATCTATCATTTTTTCTAACTTCTTGAGATTATGCTTTTATAACACTGATTCTCAGGCTTTTTAAAAATCTTTTCTAACAAATGCATTTAAAGTTATAAATGGGGGCACCTGGGTGGCTCAATGGGTTAAAGCCTCTGCCTTTGGCTCAGGTCATGATCCCAGGGTCCTGGGATCGAGCCCCACATTGGGTGGTCTGCTCAGTGGAGAGCCTGCTTCCTCCTCTAACTCTCTGCCTGCCTCTCTGCCTACTTGTGATCTCTGTCTGTCAAATAAATAAATAAAATCTTTTTAAAAATAAATAAATAAAGTTATAAATGTCCCTCTTTGTGGCATCATACACATTTTGATCTGTCATTATTCTGTACAAAATATTTTCTAATTTTAGTATAATTCCTTTGACCAGTTAGTTTTAAGAAATTTATTAATTCCAGACATCTTAGGGATTTTCTAGTTACTTCTGTGTTTCTTTCATTGTGATCAATTACTTTGTATAATTTGAATCTTTTTAAATTTGTTGAGACCTGCATTAAAATGCATATGGTAAATTTTGGAAAATGTTCCATATGTACTTGAAAACAGTACATATTCTGCAGTTATAATATCCTCCCAAATACTGAAGAACACAAAATTATTAGACTGTTGAAATCATTCATATCTTTTCTGTTTTTTGTTTTTTGTCTCCTTGTGCTATCAGTTCCCAAGATAACTGGATTAAAAACATCCCAATATAATCTGTCCCCATTTGTTCCATCATTTTTTTGCTTTATTTAACACATGTTATAAGGCACATATAAATTCACTGTTCTATCTTCCAAGTAGATGTCTGACTTAAATTCTTATCTGTCTGGTATTAGTAAAGTTATCTCAACTTTCTTTTGTTTAGCAATTGTGTATCTTTTTCCATTCTTTTCTTTCAATTTTTCCAAATATTTTTAGATTTTTGTATCTCTTCTAAGCAGCATATGGCTAGGTTTTGCTTTATACAAAGTCCAAAAAATCCTTAGCTTTTCATTGAAATATTTAGTCTCTTACATTTACTGTAATCTGGAATATTTATTCCCTTACATTTAGTGTAATTATTGAAATATCTGGAGTTAAATACACTTCCTACTTCCTTTACAAGTATCCCAACTAGACTTTGTCCTATTCCATTCTTTTCTTGTCTTCTTCCAAATCCATTAAGTAGTATTATTTTCCTTCCTATTAGCTTGTTAGATATGAAGGTCTACTTTTATTTTTGTTGCTTAATAATTACAATATAAATCCTTAGTTATTAAGGTCTACTATAAACTACTTCTCTTACCAATTCCCACATGTAACAAAACCCCTAGTATTTTGAACATCATTTACCCTTCTTCCTGACTTATGAGATGTTATTATCATGCATTCAAATTTTATATCCATTTAAGCCTCTATTATTTTTATAGTTTAAAATAACAAATAATTATTTCAATTTACTCTTAAGTTTCCTATTCATTCCAGTATCTGGCAACATTTTTCTTTTACTTCAATAGCATTTTCTTTTAGTATCTCCTTTATTGGAGGTCTGTTCTTGTCAGATTCCTTTAACTCTTGTTTTTCTGAAAAATATATTTTGCTTTCATTTCTTAAAGATATTTCACTAGGTGCAAAATTTTAGGTTGATGATTATTTCCTTTCAGCAATTTGAAGACCATGTTTTCTAGATTTCATTTTTTCAGTTAAGAAATCAGTTGTCAGTCTAGGGGCACCTCATGGATCAGTCAGCTAAGCATCTGCCTTGGGCTCAGGTCACAATCCCAAGATCCTGGCATTGAGCCCCACATCAGGCTCCCTGCTCAGCAGGGAAGTCTGCTTCTCCCTCGCTCTCTCTCCGTTCCTTCCCCAGCACATGCTCTCTCTCATTCTCCCTCAAATAAATAAATAAAAGCCTTAGGAAGGAAGGGAGGGAGGGAGGAGAGGAAGGAAGAAAGGAAGGAAGAGAGGAAGGAACAGAGAAAGGAAGGGAGGAAGGAATCAGTTGTCAGTCTTAATATTGTTTCTTTAAAGAGTATGACTTTTTTTCCCATTGGCTGCTTTAAAATTTTTCCCTTCATGTTTGTATTTTCATCACACGATATTTCTAAGTCTACGTCTCTTTTTATTATGTTGCACATGGAAGTTTTCCAATTTGTAGCTTGATGTTTTTTATCACTTTTGAAAATGCTCAGTCATTAAGACTTCAAATAGTGCTCTACCTTATTTTCTAACTTTTCTTCCTCTGGACTTCAATTACATGCATGTTAGGTCATTCTACAGGTCCTTAATATTTCCTTCCTTATTTTATTTTTCATTCTTCTCTTTCTTTATTTCAGTGCAGGTATTTCGTTCTGATCTTCCATTTCATTAATTCCCTCCTCAGCTGTATCTAACCTGTTGTTAAACCTATCTAAGGAATTCTTCATTCATTTAATGTATTCTTCATTTCTAAAATTTCCATTTGATTTTTTAGTAAAAGTTTCCCCTTGTTTCCTAATACTTTCTACCTTTTATGTTAAAGTTTCTGTCTTAAAACACCATTATCCTAAAGCTATGCTTCTAAAGGCTGTTTTCTTCCTTTCTTGGCTTTTTCTAAGACTTATCATTGTTTTATTTTGTATCGGATATTGCATATGTTTTTTGAAGAAATAATTTGAGGCTCTGTGTGATATTATCTTCCTCAAGAGAGGATTTACTTATGTTCTGCCAGCTACATAGTTTATGAGCAGATCACTGCAATCCAATGACTCAAAGTGGACTTATCCACACTAGCAGGCCTAGAACTTCAGGGAGTAAACCAAATCCTTATGTGTGTAGCGAAGTCCATCTTCATTAGCACACTTGGAAATCCAATCTTATTCCTCCATATTAATTGACAAAAGTTCTACTCAGTTTCTTAGACAGCTTTCAGGATTTATTATCATCTAAAGGGAAAATAGTTCCACAAAATGCCAATTTTACCTCCCTTGACATTCCACCTCTCCTAGATCTTGATCCACAGATTCTCACTGCCTTGACAGTTCTTAGGTGCCTAAAAAGATGTAATTCCTAATTCTTCTCAATGGAAAAAATATTCCAAAATAATCCATTATACCAATGAAAAAGAATTCCTCCAAACACCCATTTACTAATACTTCAACAAAGTAGCCTATCTATAAACTATATCTACTAAAAATTATAAAACTAGTTCTGAGGTGATAAAAACATAAAAATCAATCTGTACAACAGATATATATTAGTGACATTTTTAACTTATATCACAAATAAACCTATACATACTAATTGCTATATGATAGCAAACTTTAAAGGTAAGCTAACAAGTATCAAAACTTTAAGAATAATAGAAAAATATTTTAGTACTCACTAATAATTTTATGATATTTTTTAAAAACACAGAAACCAGTAAAATATTTAAAGTATCATATGTATCTATAATATATATCTAATAAGGTACTAAAAATAATTTGCAAATTATTTCAATAAATTCTCCTAAGGGATAAGTATCCAATGGTATTTGTACATATACTAAAATGCCAAGATTGATAATTACATTCTTCTACATAAAAGTTCACTATGGGAAACTTTCGGGAAGGGAATCATGTTAAAATCTGAGCAAATCCCATTCAAGTGGTGAGCAACAAATAACTCTCATTTTGACTTCATTCAAATAATACCCATAGTTCTCTTATCCATTCACATCACAAAAATATGTTAAGCAGATTGATAGTGCCTTAATCACTAAATCATAGTTCCTCTTGCTATCAGAACAAAAAGTTAAAGTTAGAAAGTTTAAAATAGAAAATAAAATGCAATGCTAAAATTATATAAAAGAAAAAAGTGATTTACTAGTTTTACTATTTATAAAAATATAAAGAATAATAATGTATTAATTAGACAAAAAGTAATAAAAATTACTAAATCATGCAAAGGAAATGTCTCTTTTCTTTAATTCCATCTTTCTTTTTCAAAGAAAATAAAATTTAGAATGTATGTTTGAAAGTGAAGGGGATAGAACAAATCAAAATTTGGTGAAAAACTCTATTTCATTCAATGCATAAAGTAATTTCATAAGAGTTTAAAGGAATGTACAATGTCTTAAGAAAACAACAGAATCATTTCCCAGGCTTTATAAAGGTAAATATTTGAACACAACAAAAATTCTATTTAAAAAAAAATTCTATTTTCAGGGCACCTGGGTGGCTCAGTGGGTTAAGCCTCTGCCTTCAGCTCAAGTCATGATCTCAGTGTCCTAGGATCCAGTCCCGCATCAGGCTCTCTGATCAGCAGGGAGCCTGCTTCCCCCTCTCTCTCTGCCTGCCTCTCTGCCTACGTGTGATCCTCTCTCTGTTGAATAAATAGAATCTTAAAAAAAAAAAACCTAAAAAAAAAAAAATCTATTTTAAAACTCATATATATAGAAAAAATAATAAGTGAAACATAAAAAAGAACATTATGGTTATAAATAGGCAATTCACTAGGAAACACAAGTAGCAAATAACACTTTTATAAAAAGATGACTAGTCACAACAATAATCTGGGTATCCATAATAAATATCATTAAGATACCATGCAAATCCACCTCAAGTGCAAAGGGAAAAGAGCCTCACAATTACAAATTTTGGTGGTAATATGAAGAAACAGGGGTATTTACATCTGGCTGGTGAAAGTATACATTACCATAGTGACTTGGGAGTGCAGTTGGGCAACATGTAGTAAAATTGAGGATGTAAATATCCTCAGACACAACAATCTCACTTTTAGGTATATGTCCTACAAAAACTCTCGCATATCTGCATGAGGAAACCAGTACAAGATGTACAATGTAACACTGTTTATAACAACAATAAAAAATGCAAAAGCTTTGCATTTCAAAGGAAATTAGATGATGAAACTGAAGAAATGCTTTTAAAATTTACAAATGACATTAAAATATGAATGCAAAAAAAATCACAGAGCAAAAAATATCAAAGCTCAAAGTTCCATTGGTAAGCAAATCTGCTCATCTGAATTGAACATGAGATCAGCACTTATAAGTAATATATACAGAATAAGCATATCTATATAATCAGAAAACATTTCAAAGTCAATCACTTAAAGTGATAATGAATACATAGAGAATGTTATTTTGTGCCTTTGCTGTACAAGAGAATTTCATTAGCTGAAATAAACAGGAAAAAAGGACAATAATGTTTCCCTGAAAATATTTAATAAATACCACTATTATACAAATATAAAATAAAACAGTGACAAAGTTTCTCATCATACTTTGATCCAATCTACTCACCAAGTCTTAGTGTTAACTTCATACTTATAAAGATCATCTACCAATCCATATTTATTGCCTGGTAATGCTTTATAGCCTCCATGAACATAAATGGACTTTGTTATTTCATCATACACACTGGTATGGCCATATCCACCTTGAACAATAGCTCCTTTAGTTTCTGGAACAAGCCAAGTGTTTGATGCTGAAAATGAAAGAAGATAAACCATGAACTTCAAGGAATATTTAAAAATATAACTAATATATCACCAAACTACCAATAAGCAAATTCTAATAGCACATTTTATGAGTAAAGTAAGTATAATTAATATTCATTTAATCAAAAAACAATTATTAAATAGATGTTAGTTACTATGTTAGATGCTAGAGATTAAAGTTGAGTAAGACTAGTTTTTCTGTGGATTAAATTCTGAAATATTAAAATGCAAAATTTTTGGATGTGCAACAGGAAAAGGAAAATTTTATTCTCACATACATTTCTGTATTTATAAACAGCCCTGAGATAAAGACTAACAAATAGTTTGCAGAAAGCCACCAAAAGTTTAAAAGTTGATAAGTGGAACAAAATGGTATAGACTCATTTCTTCCTCTCCCCCTAATTAAGTACAACAACAGACACTGGAAACAGTGCAAGAGACAAATCTGAAAAGTGTAAAGGCAGACTGGTTACAGACTCCAGGACTAGATCAATGAAATACAAGCAAGCAAGAAAGAAACCCATGCCAAGGAATAGCATTAAGTAATAAAGATGTACAACCTGAAAAACAAAAATAAGAATTACAACTAATTTCTTATCAGAAAGAATTTAAGTCAGAAGACAATAAAGTCTCACATTTTAAACTACTCAGAAGGTATAAAAAATCTGTCAACCTAGAATTCTCTACCCCAAAAAAAAAGTAACTATCAAGATAGAATTCTATACCCAATAAAGTATTTTCCAAAGATGAAACAACTTTTTCAGACCAAAAAAAAAAAAAAAAAAGAGAGAGAGAGAGAGATAATGTACTACTCCAGACTTGCCCTACAAGAGATGACAAAAGAATTTCTTCAAGCTGAATGAAAATAACAATCGATACCAGACAGAACTTGGATTTACATACATGAATGAAGACTACAAGAAAGGTCACTAGGTGGTAAATATAAAAGACGTAATTTCTCCTTTTTTTGTCTCCTTAAAATGATAAATTATTTCCTAAAACAAAAAGCATAACAATTTATGATGCTGTTCATAACATATGAGACATAATATTAGCACAAAGGAAAAGAGAAGAAATACAGGAAATTCAGAGGTTCTATCACTACATGTGAAGTGGTAGAACATTATTTAAAGGTAGAATCTGATAAATTGAAAACGTATATTGTAATCCCTAGAGCAACTTCAACAAAAATAAGACAAAAAGGTATAGTTAATAAATTAATGTTCCTATAGATTCAAGAAGCTGAAATAATCACAAACAAGTCAAACTGAAAGAAATCTAGACCCCTAAACACATCACAATCAAGCTGCTGAACACTCAAAATGAACATCTCAGAAGCGGTTAGAGAAAAACAAAAATTACATTTTGAATGACTGTGATTTTCATCCAAAGAAACCATAGAGGCCAGAATAAGTACCAACACTTTTTAAAATGCCAAAAAATAAATGTAACTCAGAACTCCATGATAAGCAAAGCTATCCTTCAGGGATGATTGTGAAATAAAAAGATCCTCATATATATATAAAAAAAAAAAAAACAGGATAATCTATATCCAGCAGATCTACTCTGAAAGACATGCTAAAGAAGCTGTTCAAACAGATGATAACAGAAATGGTAACAGAAGATAACTCGGAATGAAGGCAGACAATTTACTTCAGGGACCTGAAAATTCTAATTATATAAATACCTAATAACAAAACATCTAAATGTATAAAGCAAAAACTGATAGAACCGAAAAATTCAACACTTAAATCCACAACCATAAATGGAGGTTTCTACATTAGTCTTTCAGTAATTAAGGAAAACACGTTTTAAAACAAAATACCAATATTAAACAACTCCAAGCATCATCATGCATTTGGCATTCATAGAACACCCCAACCAACAGCAGCAGAAGACACACCCTTTTTAACTGACACTTAACATTCACCAAGATAGACCATATTCTCAGAAGACTCACAAAAATTTTAATAGCAAAATATAGTCTCTGACAACAGCTAAAGGAAATAAGAAATAATGACAAGAAAGAGACCTGAAAAATCTTCATCCATTTGGATAAAACTCAATACTACTAAACAACCTAGGAGCCAGGAAAAAAAAAAATCACAAAGAAAATTAGAAAATATTTTGAATTAAATGGAAACAAAAATACATTTTACTATGCAGGAGACAGCTTAAGCAATCACTCTCAAGGATGGTTCCTTGACAGCATCAAATGACATTACTTAGAAATTTTTTAAAAATGGAAGTTTCTTGGCATCAATACTCACATACTAAGAAAACCAGGGGTTAGGACATAGCAATCCTACAACCATCCAGGTGATTCATAATTATGTATATTAAAGTTTGAGAACCATTAGCTTAGAAAGAAATTTATAGCAATAAACACTTATATTTTTAAAAAGAAGGAAAATGTCTCAGCCAATTCAATGACCTATTCTTCCACAGAGTGAATAAAACCCAAATAAGGAAAGAAATATGATAAATAGAGCATTAATCAATAAAAATAGAAAAAAGGAAACAAAAGCAAGTTATTTGAAAATATCAATAAATTTGTTTAACCTATTAACCTCTAGTCAAACTGACAAGAGAGGACACAAATAATTCATATCAGATATCATTATACATTTTACAAACATTAAAAAGAAGAAGAGAAAAATAAGAGAATAAGAAAAGAACTCATGCCAATAAATTTAACACAAACTACCAAAGCTCGCCCACAAAGAAATGGGTAATTTAAAGATCTCTAACATTTGGTAAAGAAAAAAATGCAATAGTCAAAATCTTTCTGACAAAGAAAGCTCATGAACTAGACAGTTTCACTGGTGAGTGCCATCAAAAGTTTAAGAAAGAAATAATAGCAATTCTACACAAACTCTTACAGAAAATAGCATAGAGTAAAACACACCCCAAATCACTTTATCAATCCAGATTGAAAACCAGATAAAGACTATAAAAACAGAAAACTATAGTCCAGTATCTCTTCTGAACATAAACATAAAAATCCTTAACATTTTAGCAAATCAATTCCAGCAATATATGAAAAAGATAATACATTATGACCAATGGGATTTACCCAAGAATGCAAACATTATTTAATGCCTGAAAATCAATGTCATTTACCATATTAAGAAATGAAAAAAAAAAGAACAAATTATCTTCTCAATAGATGCATAAAAATTCTTTGACAAAATTAACATCATTGAGGAAAAAGACTTTTGGTGAACTAAGAATAAAAGTGGATTTCCTTCACCACATAAAAAGCACCTAGAAAACATACCACTAATGCAATAATTAAAAGACTGGAACTTTCCCTCTTAACAGGAAAAAAAAGCAGAAATAGCTGCTTTCAGTACTCCTACTCAGCACTGTACCAGAGATACTGCCACAGCAATAATACAAAGAAAACAAGGCAAAGGTATGCAGACTGAAAAGGAAAAATAAACAAAATTTATTATCATGGTTTTAACACATGATCATCTATCTATGTAGAAAATAAGGACTCTACCAAAAAGCTATAAGTATTAGTAACTGTGTTTACCAAAGATGCAGGATACCAGTTCAATAGGAAAACTCCACTTCTTTCCTATTTACTAGCAATCAACAATTGTAAATTGAAATTTTAAGTGCCATTAACAGGCAAACATGACAGTCATTACACTACACAAATACCTGCAAAACATCTAAGTAAATGCTGAAATACGCCATGCCCATGAGTTAGAAGAATTAATATTACTAGACTTGATTTTCCTCTCTGTACACATAATTCAACCTCAATTAAAATTCCTACAAGCTTTTTTTTTTAAGAAATTGACAAGCTGATTCTAAATTTTATATGGTAATGTTAAGTACAGAGAATAGTCCAAAATTTTTTGGAAATAGAAAAAAAAAAAAAACAGGACTTATACCACCTCAATTATAAAGGCCACAGTAGTCAATGAAGTGTGGCTGTATACATTAATGGATCAAAAGAGAGTCCAAACATTAACTCATATGGTCAACTGACTTTTCAACACATCTATCAACGGGAAAAGGAAAATCTTTTCAACAAATGTTACTGGAAAATTTTTATATTTATTAAACAAACAAAAAAAAAACCCTCACCCCTTACTTCATACTCATACCATTTGTGAAAACCAACTCAAATAGATGATAGATCTGAGGATAAGAGGCAAAACTCTAAAACAGCTAGGAGTAAAACCTTTGTGACCTTGACAAAGATCTCTCAGAATAGAAAACCCAGACACCATAAAAACTTATGATATAGTTTATACAAATTTAAAATATCTGCTTTTTAAAAGACATGGTAAAGAAGAAATACATATTTTTAAAAAACATTTTTAAAAACCTGATAACAATGAATATCAATATAAAGAAAGAGGGAAAGCTTAACAATCAAAATATATTAAAAGGAGGGAATAATAAAAGTAAGAAATAAATAGATAAAAAAATATACAAAAAAATCAGTAACTCCCAAAGTTAGTACTTTGAAAAGTATTAATACTTACAATCTTCTGGAGAATCTGCACAAGACAAGAAGGTCCAAATAAGACATTATTATGGACCTAAAGGGAGCATAGCTATAAAATCTTCTAAACCTCACTAACAGCATATTATGAAAACCTTTATGTCAATACACTTGAAAATTTAAGTAAAATAGAAAAATCCTGAAAGAATAATCAAATGCTAACTCTGACAAGAAGTGAGAAAAAACTTGAGTAGCTTTATAACTATTAGATTAATTGAACCTGTAATTTTAAAGCCTTGCCACCAAGAAAATTCCAAACTCAGATGGCTTTGCCAATTTCTACCAAACATCTTTGGGAAAAGTATTAACAACTGAAAGCCATCCAGACAAGGGAAAAAATAATATACTCATATAATAGGCAGCAAGACTAGCAAAAGAGAAACTGTTTCTCAAAAAGTGATCTGTAGAAGAGATTATAGCTTTGTTCCAAAACCCCAGAGGTCTGCACGGCAATTCTCAAAAAACAACAACAACAAAACAACAACAACAACAACCACACAAACCCAGACAATTAATAATTATCTAAATCAGGAAGTTTCCAGTCAGTGTTCGAATTTCTAATTATTTTATAAGCTTTTTTTAAGTTTGTTGAAATCAGGATCTACATGAGATCCACACATTACAGGTGTCTGATATTCTGATATGTCTATTAAATCTCTTTTTATCTATACATTCTCCAACTCTTTTTTTTTATTGCCAATGGTTTACTCTTTACCATTTTTTGTCAATTCCTAGAATGAAGTTGTACTTATTAAATGACCACTGACCAATAAAAGGATAAGGTAACTAAGTCTTTAGATACCAGAATTATAAACCTTATACCAATAATGGGCTGAAACTCTTTCAATAAACCCCTCACGAGTTTCTAAAATTAAACAAATATAGGACAGAGTATATATCTCCCTTCACAGCAATTATATAAAAAACAAAAACTAATAAACCAAATAAGAAGTTTTGCTTTCTTTAGGCCAACTATAGGTCAACACAGTAATACCAGTATAAAAGAAAATATCATATCTAGAATAAGGGAACTTAATGGTCTCACATTAGATAACACATCACACTCTGTTACACACCGTTAAGTCTGAAAGGGTTGTTACAAAGTATGGTTTGTCCAGAGAGGGTGATAAAGATATCAAAAGGTCAACGAAGATAATGTGTATCTTATATTTATATAATCCTGACCTTCCCATTTGCTAACTGGATGACCATGGCTACTTGTGTGACACATCTGTGTGTCAGTTCCCTTGCCTATAAAATGGGGTAAAAATAGCTTATATTTATATGTTCACTTTGAATTAACATGCATGAGGTACTTATAATACCACCTACCACAGAATAAGTCCCCAGCAAACAAATGTTAGCTGCTATTATCATTGTTACAAAATATTCTTTAAATCATTAACATTTGTTTTAATGTAAGGCATTAACAAAAAGCTATGAATGTAGGCCCAGTCGAGTGAAGACTAAAGGCACTAGAGCTGCTTGTCTAAAGAAAAGTCTGAAGAATGGAAGGCAAGTGGAAAATAAGGTATCTCAGAATTTTTGTAGAGCCAGTATGTGGAAGGAAGCATGAGGGACTTTGCACTATAGAACTTATACAGTTCTATATACTCATGAAAAACTAAGTACAAATTTACAAGAAGAGCGTTTTTCTTCTAAATATAAATAGAATTTTTTAAATATATATAATAATGCAGTGGCTGCCTTTAAGGGACTAAGATCTCCATCAATAAAAGAATGTTAAACAGAGAAAGACCAGAATTTTCTGAATCCTGAACACATATGTAGTGAAATTTTTTTGATATAACCAATGCATATTTTTAAATATATAATATTCATATAGCTTATAAACAGCTTTAAAAGCATGATATAATAAAGTCACTTACCAAAACTGGTCTTTATTATTGTGATATTCTTAGAAAATATGAAAACATATATACTCTGAACAGCAGCCTTTGTCACACAGACTGAACACTTTATTAAAGCAATATTTTACTTATTACACTGAAACTGTTTTACTTTACTTATTTAGTCCTAAAAAGTTCTTCACAAATGAAATTCTATACCAAATGCCAACCCTAATTTAAGACAGTAAAAGTATGTGTTTTATGATTCCTATGACTGAATTATTTTTAAAGGGAAGACTTCCTCTATTAAAAATTCCTAACTTCTACCACCTAATACATCTGTTCTATAGAATTATATTTTCAGACACTAGTTTTCTGAAAAGCAATGTCCAATTCACACTTGAAATTCACCACCAAATTTTGAAAAACATGTCATGTTACAAGCGAAAGAGAAAGTCAGATAACACTACACTTACAAAGGGGGGGAAAAAGTCCCTGAAAATATCATATCTAACAGTTTTTAAATCAAAAGGAAAAAAAGTGAAGATAAAATGGTATTAATACTGGCTTCCCAACTACACCTTCCAAATTCTAAAAGCATGAAAAATACTAAAGCAAAACATTAATATTATACTGACCTTGAGATTCACATTGAGATTCTTAGAAAGTTTATGAGGTATTGCTAACCTAAAGTGAAATTTCCCTCAGGACTAACCCAGAATAGCTTTATGGTCCAAGTTAGTAAAACCATCCAGATAAGCCCCCTCTGAGATTTACAGATTCCCTAAAAGCTGTAATTCTAAGTATAGCAGAAAGGACAAACTGACGTTTCCTTTATCACCAGAGGAAGTTCACAAGAATTCTCTATAACATTCAGTTCAAATATATGTCCTACATAAACAAATATTTTAAAAATTACATACACTTCTTGTAATCTACTTCTAGCATTTTATTTGGAAATTATTTCAAAGGTACAAATGAGTTGCAAGAGTAATCTAAGAATCCCCATACACCCATTTCTCAGATTCATTGTTAATACCTTGTTCCATTTTATTATTTCCCCTTCTTCTCTCTCCCTCCCTTTCCTTCCCCACCTCAGTCAATCTCTCTTTTCCTCTCTCTCTCTCACAGACACACACACGCATGCACACGTGTGGACACACACAAGCACAATAACTGTGTATACATCATTTCTCTTATCCCTATATATTATGGTATATATTTTAAGAACAGACTTTCTTTTTATAGAACCATATTATAGTTATTAATGTCAAGAAATTTAACATTTATAGAATGCTTTAATCCACAAATATTTTAGTTTTTAAATTAGGCCAGTAATGTCCTTCACAGCATTTTTTCATCCAGTATAGAAATACAGTCAGGGATCATCTACCATATTCAGTTGTCATGTTTCATAAACCTCCTCTAATCTGGAACAATTCTTTAGTCTTTGTTTCCTATGACATTTTTTAAAAATTTATTTATTTTAGAGAGGGAGAGCACAGGGGAGGGGGGAGGGCAGATGGAGAGGGAGAGAGAATCTCCAGGAACTTCCCGCTGAGTGCGGAGCCCTGCACGGGGCTCAATCCCAGGACCCTGAGATCACGACCTGGGCAGAAATCAAGAGTCAGACGCTTAACTGACTGAACCACAGCGGTGCCCCAACATTGACATTTTTGAAGAATAAAGCTCTTTGCCTTTTTAAACAAAAATTTCCTTATTTGAGATTTATACAATACTGCTTAATGATTAGATTTAAGTTTGCAGTCCCACTCAAAATGCTGGGTAGGAAACCTGTGTCTCATTGGCCAAATCTAGCCAGTGGCTCATTTTTTTAAATAAATATTTTTTGGCATACAGGTACATTTACTCATTTACATACTATCTATGGCGTGCTTTCAAATTTCAACAGCAGGACTGAGTAGATGAAACAGAGACTGTATAATCCACAAAGCCCACAATATTTACTGTCTTAACCTGTACAAAGAGTGTGCCAAACTCTGTTTTAAGTGATGTTTCTCTCAGCAGCTATCACATCCAGAGGCACACAATGTATAATTTCCCATGGTTTTTTATATGAATTTTGATTTCTCAGACAAGGTACTATTTTTCTCTGCACCTTATAAACAATCTGTGAGAAAGACATTTAAATACTGTGAACATCTCATCAAAAATTTATCCCCTATTTAAAACCTATTGATTTAAAACCTATTGATGATTCTTTCCCAAACCAATTGTTTGCTACAATTATTATTAAACAATGATTTTTTTCCTCAACTCCAGTCAGCATTCCCAATGTCATTCAGCATTCTGTGTCTTCCTCTCCTCTATTTGTCAATCTGCCCATTATCAGTATAAGCTCACGGATTCCTGGTTCAATTTTATAATTTATTATTTGCCTAAATTATTTTGATGCTCAAAGTATCCCCGATTTTCCCAAAGGACGCCCCCCCAAGCCAATTCTTCTGTGCTTTTGACAGGACGCATCATTTTCCTGAGCGGTTCCTTAATTTGATATAACAAGATATACCAGGTTCATCCTTACTTTTCCTGCCAGAGCCCTAGAATCAGCCATTTCTCCAAAGAGTCTTGGTTTCTTTTCTTGGGAATGTTTTTAGAAACTAGATCTGGGAATATGGGTGATCATTTTGCTCACTTTTACTGGGGTATCTTAGCTTCTAGGCCCTTTCAGAAGAATCTAACCCTGTAACTGTGGGCCGCCTGCCTATTTACCTGTCTACCTGCTACCTGCCAACCAAACTACAAGCTCACAAGGATACCTACAAGCCCAGTCCATCAGACATGATTCTTCCTGCCTTCCCCATTTCACATTTGTATCTCCTGTCTTCCATGTTGAGAATTTTAGCTCCCAACAACACATTTATTGATTTTTTTAAATCTGTCGAATACACCCAAAATAATGTAGAATTACTTTACCACAACCTTCAAAAAACAAACTTAAAAAATTTGTTAGCAGCTCTTCCCCACATAGCCACACCTAGCCTGAGGACACGTAACCCAACACTGTGTTAAAAAGGCCTATGGGTTATTTTCTCCCTCTTCAGTGGTTTGTGTTATCCATTTGAGACATGAGTGAGTTCATGAGTTCCCGTTTGCATTGTTCTAGAGTTTGATTGCTTTCCTTGTTGATGATTTGGCATGTAGATCAATCTGCTTCTAAGTCAAAACTGTTTAAGGGAAATAGACTTTCATTTTCTGTCCTTCCCACACCATTTTCCATTCTCTACTATCTTTTGTAAGTAGCCAACATCACCATCTTCTAGTTTATCCTTCCAGTGTTCATTTTTACTTAAAAAAGCAGGCATAACAGTATTTTCTGATTTCCCCTACTTTCTTACACAAAAAGTAATATGCTACATATGCTATTTTTCACTTGTCACTTGATATATCCTGTAAACCATAAGATTTCAAACTTCTTCCTTTTCTACAAGCACACAGCAGTACTTCACTAATACGGATGTACCATGCTTTATGTACCAGTAGTTTCTAAATAATGTTACAGTGAATAACTCTGTCCACAGGGGGAAAAAAAAGTGTTTCTGTATTTTGGAGGTAAAACTGAAGCATAAATTCTTTGAAATGGAATTGATATGTATTTTTGTTATATATTTTGTTGGGTTTTTTCCCCCTACATTTGTGACTTTCAGGAATGGTTTATAGTATTAAAAAATATATATATATTTGAACATTTCTTGTTCAATTTATACCTAAATAATTTAGCTTCACTGTAGCTTTCTAAATGTGTTTTTCTCCTTCTTATGTCTTCTAATTGCCTACTATATACAGGAAGGATATTGATTTTTGCATACTAATTTTTAAAGATTTATGGGGGGCAGAGTCTTTTATTTTAAGCAGACTCCCACTGAACAGTGCCCAACATGGGGCTCGATCTCACCACCCTGAGATCACGACTTGAACCAAAACCAATAGTTAGACGTTGAACTGACTGTAGCACCCAGGCACGCTTTTTGCATATTAATTTTATAACCTGTTACCTTGCTGAGTTCTTTTATTGTTTTATTGTTTCAGTTAGTTCTCTTATTGCGTAAGTTTTCCAAAAATTCTATATCACTTGCAAATAGTTTATGTTCTCCTTATCAAAGTCCTATTCCTCTAATGTTTCCTCTACTACCTTCAGAAAAATGTCTAGTAGTAAAGGAGATTGTGGGCATCTTTATTTTGATCCTAACCTTCACCCAAGTGCCTGATTCCCCATAGAAGACGCTGGCTTTGGATTGATATAGATACATTTATTTTTTAAGATTTTTTTTAGGAATGGGCTTTTTTAGCATGGTCTCCCTAGACCTATTAACATAGTGAATTTTATTAATGTATTTCCTAATATTAAATCATCCCTGGAATCCTAGTTATATATCCTACTTGATCATGGTATCTCATTGGTGTGTGTTAAAGTTTGTTCATTTTAAGATTTTTTGGTGATTTTTAAAGGAAAGCATGTTAACTCATTTTCAATCACACAGGTCTATAATCTCCTATTTCTGAGATAACTGTAGGTAGCAATGTTATACTTGTTTTCTAAAGTAAATTTGAAGTTCTCCTTCCATTTTTATTCTCTAAAAGAATTTACAAGCATTGCTAAAGTTAACCTATAACATCATCTAGGCTTGGTGCTTTATTTTGTTCTATGGAAATTCATCTATATAAACTTTCTATCTCCACTGGGCTTAATTTTACAAAACTGTTATTTTCTAAAAAATTATCTATTTTTTCTATATTTTTTAATTTATTTGCATAGCTATACAAAGTAGTCTCATTTTTTAAAAAATTTCCTCTTTACTAGTACTATTCTCCCCTTACCATTTCTTATTTTGTATATTTGTGGTTTCTTCCTTATTTCTTGATTAAATGAGTTAGCTAGAGTTTTATCTATTTTAAAATTTTTAATAATCTATTAAATTGATCTATTGCCTTTTTGCTCTTACATCAATAATTTCAGATGTCATTTTTACTATTTGAATCCTATCACTTCTAGGTCCGTATGTACTTTGTTCTATTTTTTGCTTTTTGAGTTCAGAATGTGGTCCACCTATTTTCACTCATATTAATACAGTTGTCTAATGCTATAAATAATCCTCTGATAACTGCTTTAAACTTATCTGATAGATTCTTGTATGTTTTGCTTTTACTGTCATTATTTTTCAGCAATTTTGTAACTTAAGCTTATACCTACCTTAAAGGTTTTATTTAGTATCTCCATTTTGGGGGGACCTACTGATGTTTTCTTTATATCCTAAGATACAATCTACTCACTTTTTATGAGTTTTCCATGCATACTTAAGAAGTCCACAAGTACTTTGTTCATAATCAGGTTGTGTTGATATATATTCTTAACATTGCTTGATTATATTGTTTAGATCTTTCTACCTTCTCTTTGTCTTGTCGTGTACAGAGTAATGCTTGAACTGCTTTGTAAAGAAATTGCTGCTATCTATCTCTCTGTATTGCCTACAGTTTCTGTTTTAAATGGCTGGTTGCTGGGTTATTTGGTACATAGATATTCTTCTATTGTACATTACATCTTCTGGTGAATTGTGGTTTTAATACAATAAGGTATTCTTGACTCATACAATGTTTTGGTGGCCTGAATTCTATTTTCTCTGGCATTAGGATCACAACCCATGCTATCTCATTGAATCTAATTACTATGTTCAATAAAAGCTAAGAGCAGGCTACAATGATGGTGCCTCCAGTCCTTTTATGCCTTCTCAAATGTAATAAAATACTTTGGGCACTGCAATAAGAAAACTGAAAGTGACCATATATTTCATTCATGTATCACCCTCCTAAGTAAGTTGTTTCCTTGTTAAATTTTTTAGCATTGTTTGGTAATAACTGATGAGCAATGAATTAATTTCTAGGAAAATGAAATAGCAAAGCAAACATAATAAAAATAAGCACCAAGATCCTAGAGTATATCTTAGATTTGTAAAAGCATCCAACAAATCCATCTGTAATTGCAGATAGAATATTTTATACTATATTTTTAAGTAAGTAAATGTTCTCTTTGTTCTTTAAAGACTTCTAAGAAAGAATGAGATTTATGAAAGAACAGCCTTCACAGAATGTTAGGTCGGCTTACTCAAACAACTAAAATTGGGACTGACTAACATTTATGGTATTAAGAGTTAAATGGCATTCTTGACTCCGACCAATTACCTATGCAAGAATCCAGGCTCTTTCTCTGCTTTCCTCTTTCTCTCACCCTTCCCCCATTTTTAGTTGCATTCTTTCTACTTAGAAGGAACACATAATATCTGCATTCTAGTGGTCTACTGACATCTCTACCCTTGTTTTAGTCTTAGCTCTAAAGTTAAATACACGTCCTCTAACCAGTCTTTTACCTGAAGTGTTCCCATTCATCTCTTTGTCAGATGATGCTTATTCTCTAGGACAGGGTTTGACAAATCACAGTCCACAGGCCAAACAGCCCACCAACTGTTTCTGTAAATCAAGTTTTACTGGAACTCAGCCATACTCATTCACTTATGTATTTTATACCAGTGCATGTGTACAGACTCAACAGCAGAACTGAGTAACGACCATGTGGCCTACAAAGCCAAAGTAATTTACTATCTAGACCTCTACGAAAAAGTCTGCACATTTCTACTTTACTAGATTTCTCAGGTAAGGGCACATATACACGAAATTACCTGAGTTTTTCCATGTTCAAACTGTTTTTTCTATAACCTTGACACTTGAAGGACAGTTTGGCAAGATATAAAAGCCTTAAACTATATTTCTTTCCTTACGTTTCTTGAAAAATTCGCTCCTTGGTTGCCTTGATTTGTATGTTACTTTTGAGAAATCTGATACAAGCTAATCTCTTGCCCTTGTAAGATATTTTATCTCTCTGCCTGAAAATCCTGAAGACTTTTTCTTTGTCTTTTAAAACACAGTAGTTTTATCAAGATGTCTCAAAATTGCTGCTGTGGTTGAATTTAACCAAGCACCCATTCATGAACAGGAGAATGGATAAAGGAATTGTGGTAGAGTCATATAATGAAACACAGTATTGTAAAGGAGTTAATACATAAATACATAACATAGATGAACCTTAGCAATATAATAGGTGAATGAAATAGAAGAAAGCCTCAGAAAACTGTATAAAATATTATTTCCTTTTTGTAAAACTCAAAACCAAATAAACAAAACAATATGCAATATAAGCATAAACATATAAAAAGCTATTTTTAAAAACAAATCCATAAGAAATTCTAGATTTTAGAATAGTATAGAGACAGAAAACTTTTTTGTAAAATCCAACAATTTTTTTAATGACTACAATTATAAAGAGAAAACTTAAAGGACTACAATAAATGGTTACATTTTTTCATAAATATCATCTTACCAAATATACTTTTGGGGTGCTTTTGCTAGTAAGACATGGTCATTTCTACACTGATGATTTAATAACAAAATAAAGTTGAGCTGAGTAAACATAATAAGAAACCAATAAGTGGTTGTTTTTAAAAATAAATTGAAAGCTGGGGCACCTGGGTTGAGCATTCAACTCTTGGTTTCAGCTCAGATCATGATCTCAGGATCCTGGGACTGAGCTCCTCATCAGGCTCTGCACTCAGTACAGAGTCTGCTTGTCCCTCTCCCTCTGCTCTTCTCTCCCCCTACAACTTCTAAAAGTGCCGTATGGCTGTCAGGTGCTTAGGAGTGACAGTAATCCAATGAGCTTCATGTGCAGAATTATTGGAACAATCAGGAAAATGCATAATGAAGAGATCAGCTTGCAGTAAAGGTTCCCTAACCTTTTGTTTAATTAACAAAGTAAAGGTGGCCTTCTTAATTGTATAATGGTGAAAAGACTCTTGTTAATCCAGAGCTGTATTTGTGGAATTTTTCATTTTTTTTGGAAGTCGTTTAATTTTCCTCCACATTCCTGTATCTCTTTGTTCATAAGTGAATATGACACATATATGGCTTTATATAGGTATTCTTCTGGTACTTACATTCTTCTTCTAAGAAGTTTATTTTATTCCCCCTACTCACACACTCGTGCTCACTCTCTCTCTCCTAAATAATCTTTTAAAAATAAATAAATAAATAGAAAGCAATATGTAGGCACATAAGAGTGCTGCTTACTTAAAAAAAAAAAAACAGAATAGCTAATGCTCTTAAAAATGTTAAATAAAAAG
This sequence comes from Mustela putorius furo, assembly GCF_011764305.1. Taxonomy (NCBI): domain Eukaryota; kingdom Metazoa; phylum Chordata; class Mammalia; order Carnivora; family Mustelidae; genus Mustela; species Mustela putorius. The sequence continues at coordinate 15,201,650 of NW_025422057.1, forward strand.
AAGTTAAATAAACATAACAACCTTTAACATTAAGAAAAAATAAAATGCTACAAAGGACCACATAGTATTAAAAATTGTAATTCAAAATAACAGTAGTAGAAATGGACCAAAGGACCCATGCTATTCTAAAAGGTTTATATTTCTGCTGACATTTTTCTCATCTAATAAAGGATGAAGTCCTCTTATAAAACACTTCTTTCTCCCACCTTCCAGGATCCTAAGACCTAAATACATGTAAAAGATCATTTAGATGAACAGTTATATTTGAATCTCTAAGGAATCAACAGTTGCTACAATTCCCAGGGTCTTGAGAGAAAACAGATGATATACTAAAAATGAGTAATTATAAGGAGTCTAATAGAAAGACTACTTTTAAAACTATGGTCAGGGTAATATCTTGGAAATAACACAGCAGGAAGTCTTTAGTATCTGCTAGCCTGAAAAAAGCAAGAGGAGAGAATGGTTTCCAGAACTCTTAGAGAGAACCAAAAAAAAAGTGTTCTTGCCAAGATCACCAATCGTCTGCACTGCACTAAATTCAATGGCCAATCCTTAGAAATCATTTTCCTTGAGGGGTACCTGGATGGCTCAGTCAGTTAAGCATCTTGATTTCAGCTCAGGTCATGATATCAGGGCCGTGAGACTGAGCCCCGAAACAGGCTCATCATTGATATGGGGCCTACGTAAGATTCTCTCACTCCCTCTCCCTCTGTTCATCCCCCTACTCACGTGCATGTGTGTGCGTGCATGGGTGCTCTCTCTCTCTCTTTTTTTAAATCATTTTCCTTGAGCCAAGAGCAGAGCAGCATCTGGTACAATTAATCACTTTTCTGTTTAATAATCTTTCTTCACTTGGCTTCCGTTCACAACACTACTCTTCCTTGCTTATCTTCTTCTCCTTCTTATGGAACACCATGGGGCCCAATCTTTTTCTTTTGTTTATCTACACCCATTTCCTTAGTGATCTGATCCAGTCTCATGGCTTTCACTGCTTTCCATATCCTAAGAGGCCCAAAATTTACATCTCCAGGCCAGATCTCTCTCTAGTCTAATGCCTAATGGATATCTCACATATAACATATCCAAACTAACTCCTGACCTTCAAACCACCTTCACCTCAAACCTGCCTCAGAATCTTCTGTGTTCAGTATGGCAATTTCATTTCTCCGACTGCTCCAACCAAAAACCTTAAAATCATCCTTGACTCATCTATCTCAGACTCTACATCCAAAACCTTCAGCAAGTAATATTGCTGATTTAATTTAAAAACATAGATGTTGATGAGAAATGGACTAATTCTCATCATCTTCAATATTACCACCGTCCCTGTCCAGATTATTTTAACAACTCCCTAACTGGCCTCCTAGCTTCTGTTCTTTCCTTCCTAGAGCTTATTTCCAACACACACAAAATGATGCTTTTAAAAATTATGTCATTCCTCTACTCAAAGTCTTGCAAGGTCTCTCCATTTAACTCAGTAAAAAAAACAAAAGCAATGCAAAAACCCAATAATCTTGCTTCTTTATTACTCCTCTAACCTCATCTTTCCCTTTTACTTTCCACCCGTTCTTCTCCAGATTCCTTACTGTTCCTTGAACATGCTCAGCATGCTCTTGCCTTGACACAGCTGCTCTCGCCTCAAGGAAACACTCTTCCCCGGACACTCACACGGTAAATACCTTCACATCTTTCAACTCTTTGCTCAAAACTCACCTTTGCAGTGACATCTACTGTCTCCTTCCTGTTTTGAAACTACCTCACTTTCAATCTCTCTCTCAATCCCCTTACCTTGCTCTGATTTTCTAAAACTTACTATCTTCTAACACATCATATAACATACATCCATATTATATTTATTTTTTATTGTCTGTATCACCCTGCTCGAAATAAGCTCTGCAAAGCTAAGGGAAAATACCTGATTCATCATTTGTTGGTGTGCATTACTGCATATGTCTGAAACCAAGTAGAACCAAAATGTGCTCATATAAGCTACAAAGTCAACCCAATGTTTAGGAAGTACACCCTAGATCAACAAAACTCTAAAACTCATAAAATAGCAAGGACGATACTTACAATCTCAGCAGTTAAAAAATATTCTCTAGTATCTTAGATTTTTTTTAGTGCTAATCTATAATTCTCCAATTAAGAAAATTGAAGATAAGTTAACTAAATGGTCATTTTGTTCTAAATTATATTACAAAAATCTCAAATAAGAATCACTGTATTAAATGCAGAAACAGAAATACCTTAGAATGATTTGCAATATTATTAAAAGTTGAATAAGGGTCATTTGTTAACTGGAAATTTTTTCTCTGTTTTTAAAATTTCTATATAACCATGAGATCAATATTCTTAGCGTATGCTTCTGAGTAAATTTTTAGCTACCAAAATAACCTGTTTTCATGAATTACTCTTTCTTTTCAGTTACCTCACCATGATGCTGGTTAAAGAGATAGCCCCTTCTTTAATACAAAAGCATTTTTTTCCTTAGTTGTCTAGAAGCTTTAATATGTAAGGATAGTCAAAGTAAAACCAACCTACGTTTGAGGACCTGATGCCATTAAAATCAGTCAGGAAAAAAGAGGCGAAACTGCCAACACAGTGTAGTAATTCCCCCTAAGAACAGGACTAAATAAATAAATGAATATATACTCTCTCTATGGCAACAAGTATTCATTTATAACTAAGATGATAAATTATCTTATTACTTACATTCAAAGTAGCCCTACTTAATATCATTCCCTAAAGAAGCACTTTTCTATGATATATAGAACTTAATTTTTCTAACATATTTAAACTATTTTACTCATTGGTTTTGTATTCTTTTATTTTTAAGGACTTTCCAAAGTGAAAGTACTTCAATTATTCTTTGATATCACATACTTTCAAAAGCAGTGAATTTAAAATGCACAGGAGTAAATAAAGTAATGTTAATTTTATTATTAAGATATAATTTTACAGAAAAGTTGATGAACTCTACTTTGTCCTTAATTCACAGAATTTGAAAACTGCCCACAATTCATCTATTACTCTTATAAAACTCATAAACTATGCATTCCTCCCATTTCTATCTTATACTACATTCATAAGTGTGCCTGGAAGTAGTGCAACTAATAAGGCAAAAGTAAAACCAAAAAAACCCTGTGGATAAATTTATTTATAAATAGTATTGTTGTTATAGAATAAACCAAAAGAACTCTAAGAAATCATTAAAATTTTACCAAAACTACAATTAAAATTATATACTCAAATTATTCCAAATGAAAACAAAAACCTACCAGCCAATGAATTTATCAATTAACAACCTACATCAACATTTACCATTCATAGATTAGAAAAACTCTGACGTGCCTTCCTAGCTATCCCTAGAAAGCATAATCACCACCATGTCTCATAACTGAATGATACTACTGTTCAATAAAGGGGAATATGAAAAGAGTAAGTAACATATTCTGTGAACTATAAACTATATTGTTGGGAGGCAGAGTAGAGAAGACATGTACTAATCAGGTAACTTAGAAATTCAGTTTTCATGGCCAAAACTGCATGTGAGCCCATGTAAATACTGAATCAGAGAGCTTCTACATAAAGTCAGGGTTATACCCTCAACAAAAAATGGTTTTGTTTTGTTTTGTTTCAATCTGCTTTGCAGAGGCAGGCAGAAAATGTCTATTTTAGCCTTGGCCCTATGTGGAAGGAGAAAGGGCTTCCCTTAAAAACTTTCCTTCAAACACTAGACATCATGTCACTGTGGGCATGAATTTACCCTACATATAAATAAGGTCCCAAAAAGCCGAAATTTTAATTTAATTTAGACCAAGGCTTCTAGGCCCCCAGAAGTACATATTCTCTCTAGAGCAGGCGAACTAACACCCAAGGGGGCCCAATCTGGAACAAAGCCATGCTCGTTTGTGGTATGTATTATATGTGGCTGCTTTTATGCAAACCAGCCGAGCTGACTAGTTATGATAAAAACCACGTGGCCCACAAAACCTGAAATATTTACTCTCTGGCCCTTTACAGAAAAGACTGTGACCCTTAGTTTAAAATATTGATAATATGGTCAAATGTACTTAAAACAAAACAAGAATTAAAGCAGCAGAAATAGTAGCCTATAAATTGGAGGTTGACCAAAGAGTGAAAGTACTAGTTAACTTTAGACTTCATTTTTTATGAAACTTCAAAAGTCAAAACCTCTGGTTCAATCATAAGATTCATGATAGTTTAATTCTGAATCTTCCCATTTTCCTCAGAGAAGATGTGTAAAACAATAAGGAAAACACGAAGGTAACGTGAAAGAAAAAGAAAATTAAATATCCAGAGAAACTAGGAACTTTTAAAAAACTACAAACTCCAAATAAGGTGTGAATATGCAAACAAGTAAGTAAAACCAAGAGAGTCACAGAGAAAAAGCCACAAGAATGCAGAAAAGATGAGAAACAGGAGTGTGGAAGAAGCTTAATGGTAGCAGATCTCAAAAATTACCACGCTCCTTCCCACAAAAAGGCTTTCTCTCCCTAAATGTAAGAAGAGCCATAATTATAAACAAGAAGACAACAGAGTAACACAAAGTATACAAAAACCAGATGGAATATAAAGCAAAATCCAATCCCCTCTTATACACAAGAGACACATTTAAAACAAAGTGATTCTGGAAGGTTAACAATGAAGGAAAGGGCAAAAGTATAACAGGAAAATACTGAACCCCTTCCCACAGAAAGCAAGAGCCATAATATTAAATATCAGACAAAGGAGAAATCAAGTCAAATCAAGTCAACATTAAGCAAGCAAAGCAATTTATAATATTAAAAGACACAATTTACAATAAAGATGTAACAGTTATGAATATCCACAATATCAACTTTTATAAAGTATAAATTCCAGAATATACAAGGAAAAATAGGCAAAAATAACCTAACATTTTTAGGCTTTAATTCAATTTTCAGAGCATAGCAGATAAAGTACCAAAAAAAGTAAGGAAAGAATAGAATACCTAAACAGATTAATGAAGTAGATTTGATAGATATGTGTTCCCTGAACAACATAATAAAGAAAAAAATTAATAACAAAATCAAAAAACAAGCACGCTTCTACATAGAAAATTTCTAACTGCTGCTTAAACAACCCTTGGGCCCATCTAAGAAATGCAATGACAACCACATGTGCTTCAATGCCACCATGAGTCTGTTACAACAATAATGTGTGTACATAGCCGTCTATCCAATACAGTATCGCTAATTAACCATTACACCCCAAAGTGTTCCCATCAGCAGGAATTCTCTTTAGATCTGTTCTATTTTCCCAGTAAGTTAAGAAGTCAGGTCATTGGCTCAGGGTAATTGTGGAGAAGGAAGCACTGGAAGTTTAGAGAGGAAATATGAATGAAATGTAAATATTTGTATAGAGAGGAAATATATATGAAATAGAGAGGAAATGTATGAAATGGTCAACCTGGGACAGTTGGAGGAAAGACTGGTGATTGTGAGGTTCAAGCTGGGTAAGGTGAGAAGTATAGATAAGGGAGTGATAGTGAAAAACCTATAGGAGGCCCAATGCACTGACAGCTCTAGTAAGGTTGCAGAATTGTGGGAGGTGGGGTACTAGAAGGAGTAAACTGGAAAGATCAGTGGCACTCAATGAGTAAGATAACTGAAATGGAAATTGTGGGATACACCGAGGAACACAGGTCAAGGGTATAACAATGGGAAAGAGAGACTCAAATAGGATGGGAAATAAGATCCCGGAAGAGAGATTAAAAAAAAAGAGAGAATCCAAGAATTAGAATAACGCTTTAAGTGGATAGTGAAATCAGAGAAATAGTTGACTAACATTTTGCTTTCTAATGTATTGT